>NW_027122717.1:234990-5927970 GCF_030686945.1 Centruroides vittatus
ACAAAAGAAGAGTGTGGAGCCTGAGGGTAAAACGGCTGAAAAGAGACCATTCTGGTGGTGGGATCCAAAAGAAGAAGCACGAGGAAGGCAGTGCTCGAGAGTAAAAAAAAAGAAAAGAAACAAAAGAAGACGAGAGACTGCAAGGTGCTAAGGGATCCGAAAAAGAAGTGGAGAACAGCGAACATATAAGTAGAACATCGAGACAAGTTAAAGATAAGGTCTACGGCAAGAGAGAAGTCAAAAGAATATAAAGGAGAAAAGAATCGGAGAAGGTGTCTTACCCCAAGATTCATCGATTCGACAAAAAAGAAATCCCGGGTATTTTCTAATCTTTCTCTCTGTCCTTTATTCTTAATTTCTATTTTTTCATTTTATTTTAGTTATAAGATAGATGTAAGTTTAGTTTTTAAGTTAGAGTAAAAATATATCGACCCGCGTATATTTGTCACGTGCCACGAAGTCTTGTTTGTTGGTTAGATAAAAAGAAGTGGTCAACGCCTGTGTATCTTAACTAAGCCAGTGAGATAAAGTTGGGATCGTGTAAAAAAAGAACCGTTTTCGTTGTGAATAAATATAATACTTTGTGCTATTTTTGTTATCAAAGTCTTTTTTTTGTACCTTCCTGCTCGCGGGATCCAGTACGTATCATAACGAACATCACATTGGCGTCCGTGACAGGATCCCAACGATAAAATAAAAAGGCGTTTGATCATATGTAAGTTTTAATTTTGACGGGTAAAATATTGTTATATTTCCGTGTAATCATTTTGTATATATATATTATAATGACCACGAACAGCCCAGTCGGAAGTTCGAGTTCAGGGGAAGGAGTAGGCCCCAACCCACCGGTAGTGGTAACAGGATTCCTTGGGATGATTCCTATGTTTTCCGGATCGCAAAATGATGTGGTAAATGTAAAACAATTCTTTCAGACAATTGAAAATATCGCGCGTCTTGCAGGTTGGGACGACGGGGTTAAGGTGGCTGTTCTGCAAGCAAGGCTTAAAGGAGAGCCACTAACCACCTTTATGTGTTTATTAGAACAGTATCCTGGGTCATACTGTGAGATAAAAAGGGATCTAATAAAGTGCTTTGGTAAAAGAGGAGCTGGCGATAGGGATATCGTAGATCAATTACTAACCCTGAAGCAAGGGGGCAATGAGTCGGTAGCAGATTTTTCGGTCCGCACTAGAACTTTGCTTGCCCGTGCTATGAAAGAAAACAACAAAATTTGCATGCTGCGGGACGACATGATTCTTGAGCGCTTTATTAAAGGTCTGAAGGGAAGTATAAAAATTAATGTGATGAGAAAAGCTCTGAAGACGTTAGAGGAGGCTTTTGACGCTGCTGAGGCGGAGGAATTGATCGAAATCGAATTCAATGGCCGGTTCGAGCGAAGGACAGTTAGCGCGGCAATCGAGGAGAATGTAGATATCATGGTAGGGGAGCGTGAGGACAATAGGATAGATAGGGATAAAAACAATGAGAGAATGATGGAGTTGGAAAGAAAGGTCGATACCCTTGTTGAGGCGGTAGGAAAGTTGTTGGACACCAGGAGTCAGGAACCGGAAAGAAATAATAAAAGGTGTTATGTGTGCGGAGAAGTGGGCCATTTCGCCCGGGGATGCCCAAAGCGAGCGAATGCTCGTTTAAACTGATTAGGGAGCGTAATAGAGGCCAGCATAGCGCTCCTCACATATCGGTCAGTCTGGCCAATGATATATTAATATCGCGAAAGGGTCTCCCGTTTGTCGAGGGTGAAGTGGAAAACATTAAGTTTTCTTTCCTGATCGACACTGGTGCGGAGAAGTCGATAATAGATTTAAAAGCAGTGGGAAGTGTCCCGAGAGAGAAGGTAATTAGGGCCACACTGAAAGATGAAAGTGTTGGTATAAGGGGCATCAACGGGAGTATCACTGAGTATGAAGAAAATCTAAGGGTAGAAATAAGTTACGGGGGCCAGGTGTGTGGTGTAACGGTTGCGTGTATGCAGCTACCGGAACACATGGAGTATGACGGCATATTGGGGATGGACGTCGTGAACGACCTGTATAAAATTATTGACGGGGTTAGGAGATCGGTGAAAAGGGGCTCGACTCATAGGTTCCGATATAAAGACCACCACGATGAGTGTCTGGACGTAACCCCCATTGAGATTAAGGGCTTAGATAGCTTAAATTTGGAGGAAAGGAAACTTGTTTATGATATATTTGGAAAATACCCTGGATGCTTTGCAAGTTCAATCAAGGACCTAACGGGGATGATGGGCGAGCTACATAGTCCTGTAGTAGACCAAACTAAGCCTGTAAGCATCCACCAATACCGCATTCCTGAATGCTATTTACCAAGACTGAAAGAATTAACAAAATCGTATCTAAGAGCAGGTATTATAGAGGAGAGCTCCTCGGCGTGGAACTCGCCCATTCATATCGTTGAGAAGCAAAGTGGGGAAATCCGCATGACCCTGGATTTAAGACGCGTAAATGACCTTACTGCCCCCCCAGGAATTTCCAATCTCCCGTGTGGACGAGATTTTGAGTAAGTTCCACGGAAGCAAATATTTCTCAGTCTTGGACCTAAAGTCCGGATATTTTCAAAAAGCTTTAGACCCTTCCGTGAGACATGTTTATGCGTTTTCAACCCCGTGGGGGAAGTTCCAGATGTGTCGCCTCCCACAGGGGGCTAAGAATAGTGGCCGCTTTTTTCAGGCAGTAATGTCTAGAGTATTAACCCGTTTCGTAGGGATCAACTGTTATATATTCCAGGATGATGTTGTTTTATTTTCAAAGTCATTGAACGACCATTTAACTTTATTAAACGAAGTCGTAGGAACCCTTCACAGCAAAAACCTTAAACTACACCCTACAAAAAGTCGTTTTATTGTGGGGGAGGTCAAATATCTCGGTCATATTATTAATCAGAAAGGAATACTCCTGGATAATGATAACGTGAAGGCAATTCGCGAAGTAAAGCCGCCGATTAATACAAAGGGTGTACGGAGCTTCTTGGGTATAATTGGTTATTTTAGGAGTTTCATACCCAGATTTTCCGACCTCGCACTGCCCCTTACAAATCTTACAAGGAAGAACAAAAAATTTGCCTGGGATGCGGCATGCCAAGATAGCTTTGAAAAGTTTAAGAACATACTTTCTAAACCCCCTCTTTTATGTCATCCCGATTTTAGTTCCCCATTTCACCTATATACGGACGCGTCAGAGAAATGCGTCGGTGCGGTGTTGGGGCAAATGAAAGATAAAGGTTTCTGCCCAGTGGGATACTTCAGTCGACGGTTTAGTAGTACAGAAGAAAATTACTCAACAGTCGAAAGGGAGTGCTTGGCGATGGTGCTGTCATTGCGACATTTTAAACCGCTGGTTTTAGGTCACCCCATAGAACTGCATACCGATCATAAACCGTTAATTTTCATGACAAATATGAATAATCACAACAAAAGGCTCATGAGGTGGTCGACGGAGTTAGCTGATTATAACATAAAGATAACTCACGTGAAGAGCCGACATAATGAAGTTGCAGATGCGTTATCACGCATGAATTGTAATCAGGAGGAACGTGGCAGAGCGGTGTGCAGTGCTATAGTAGAAAATCGGAAACTTTGGGAAGAGGTAGTCAAATCCCAATCTAAGGACGAGTTCCTTAGACGTATGCGTAGTAATCGGGAGTCGCAAAGGCGGGAGCGATGCGAGGTGATGGGGGGCATTCAGCTGGAATTCAGGCTGGAAGATGATGTGTTGATGCACGTGAAACCGAGAAGGATGGGCCTCGGAAATAGAGCACATGTGTGTGTGGGGAAGGAAGTGGCTGATCGTGTAATTTGGTCGATCCACAGCTCTCCACTGTCAGGGCATCTTGGTGCCGAGAAGACGCATGACTTGGTTGATAAGTATTATTACATCAGGGACCTAAAGAGTCGCATTAAGCGTATAATCAGAGGATGTGAAACGTGCCAAAGGCATAATCTGCATAGGGGGCGGGCCCCATTTCAGGAAACGAAAACTGCGGAAGTTCCCCTTCAGAAAGTTGCAATCGATATCATCAGCCCACTCCCGATATCCCGTAAAGGCAATAGGTATATCCTCACGATTATTGACATTTTTACACGCTATGCCGAAGCAATACCTATCCCCAGTCAATCGGCCCAAGTCATAGCTGAGGCCATATTCGAAAACCTGATATGCCGTTATGGTTGTCCTGATGTAATCGTGTCTGATAGGGCGGCAAATTTTACATCGAGCCTTTTCAAAGAGGTGTGTGACGCGCTCTTGATTAAGCGCAACATAACAACTGCCTACCGTCCGTGCTCCAACTCCGTTTGCGAGCGCTTCAATAAAACTATATGTGGAATCATCGCACGCATATCAGAGGGGGATGAGCATAGTTGGGATGAGTTTGTAAATCAGGCTTTGTTCGCATATAACAATTCGACTCACTCGGCAACGAATGAGTCTCCTGCTTTCTTGTTGTACGGCATTGACCCTCATTTTCCTGGCGCGTTTCCAAGCGAGAGCCCAGTTGATGATTATGATAGGAATCAGGGGTGGAGGTTTATAAATAAATTAAATGTGATAAGAGAAGCTGCATATAACTTAGGTAGGCAGCGTAATCAAAGAAATAGGTGGAGAATAAATAGAGGTAGAAAGTGCGAGATATGGAAAGAAGGCCAAAGGGTGTGGCTTCTGCGTAAGGGAAAGAGGAAAGGTGTAGGGAAGTTCTCACCTAAGTATCTGGTGCCTTACAGAATCACCCGTGTGTTGGGGCCTGTTACGGTGGAGTTGGCAGGCAACAGGAAGAAAGACAAATGGATAGTTCATACAGATCGCATCAAGAATTGCTACTCCCCAATCTATAGAGAACAGAGGAGTGTTCGGCGTTCACGCCGGAAGGAAGATGCACAGGGCGAATTAAATGGCATGGAGGATGAAGAGGCGGATGACCATCTAAGGATATGGGCTCACCTAAGGAATGCAGCACCTGATACATCTGCACCCCAAGTGAGAAGAAATGAGGATAATGAGATAGGGAATAGGAATATGACCGAGGGGGACGTAGAGCCACAATCCCGCTATAATTTGCGGGGAAAGCGGATAAACTACCATAAATTACACCATGGTGTTTAACTCATAAAGGGGGACATATGTGGCCGTCGGCCATGTTTTTTTTGTATAATTTTGTACATATGTTCGTATTTTATTGGATTAGTTTTAAGTCTTTCCTGTCTCTTTGTTCTAAAATTCTTCCTAGAACGTTTTCTTAATCCTTCTCCCATGGGGGTAAGACGACCAGTTCCGAGAACGTGGGAAAACAAAAGAAGAGTGTGGAGCCTGAGGGTAAAACGGCTGAAAAGAGACCATTCTGGTGGTGGGATCCAAAAGAAGAAGCACGAGGAAGGCAGTGCTCGAGAGTAAAAAAAAAGAAAAGAAACAAAAGAAGACGAGAGACTGCAAGGTGCTAAGGGATCCGAAAAAGAAGTGGAGAACAGCGAACATATAAGTAGAACATCGAGACAAGTTAAAGATAAGGTCTACGGCAAGAGAGAAGTCAAAAGAATATAAAGGAGAAAAGAATCGGAGAAGGTGTCTTACCCCAAGATTCATCGATTCGACAAAAAAGAAATCCCGGGTATTTTCTAATCTTTCTCTCTGTCCTTTATTCTTAATTTCTATTTTTTCATTTTATTTTAGTTATAAGATAGATGTAAGTTTAGTTTTTAAGTTAGAGTAAAAATATATCGACCCGCGTATATTTGTCACGTGCCACGAAGTCTTGTTTGTTGGTTAGATAAAAAGAAGTGGTCAACGCCTGTGTATCTTAACTAAGCCAGTGAGATAAAGTTGGGATCGTGTAAAAAAAGAACCGTTTTCGTTGTGAATAAATATAATACTTTGTGCTATTTTTGTTATCAAAGTCTTTTTTTTGTACCTTCCTGCTCGCGGGATCCAGTACGTATCATAACGAACATCACACTATAAAATAATATTTAATTATACTTTCTATTTGCAAAATTTCCTCAATTTTAACTCAAAATAAGAAAAAAGTGAGCTTTTAAGAAATTTGAGGGATTTCCCGGGACAAGAAGAATTTCCCGGGTTAAAAAAACAACCGGGATCCTGTTTGAGAAACCCTAATTGTAATATTTTAGATTATATAATCAAAGTCGTAAAAAACTCAGAGACAAAAATGTAAAAAATTACAAAGATTAAGGAAAGTATTAAATTTAAAAAATTATGTCATAAAATTTATTCTCCGTGCTTTGATTTTAGCGAAATTTTTAATTATATCGTCAAAATATAATTTCTTTTGCATATTTTTCTCATATAATATGAAAAAGAAAACTTGTTTTAGTTTTTAGAGGAAATTCCGGGATTTAGTTCTGCTCCAGGTGCAATATACAGCAGAATCTCGCATAACGAGCATAATTCGTTCCAGATTCCTACTCGTAATGCAAAATGCTCGTTAATCGAAACAATTTTTTTCTAGAGAAATTAATGTAAAATACGATAATGCGTTCCACGCTGAAAAAGTGCTCAAATGTTTTATGTATAACGTTTATTCAAAAAAATTGTACAATATACATTGTGAAGGACCGTGAATCATCATCTTTTTTCTAGCGCGGAATGAACCATCCTGGAATGAGAATTCGATGTGCAGAAACAAAAAAAAAAAAAGAAAAAAAAATCACAGCTAATATGTTTGATAAACACTCCAAACGATATGCCAAATTCTCGGGTTATGTAAATGCTATAATTAAATATTAGAAATTAATTAATTTGACTAGAGATAGGCAGTTATGTTTCCATCTTGTATTAAATTTAATAATTATAAATAGTTAATTTTTAATTCAAACATTTTTAAAATTTAATTTGGAATCTGTCATTAATCGGTTATTATATACGGGCTATGGTTGTTGATGTTTATAAGTAATATGTGTAAACACAAGTTTAGAAAAATATGTGATCGCAAGCGACACTAAGATGCTAGCGGAACAAGTGCTAAACATATGCCGCATGCGCACAATTCGCCCTCTCATCACTCGTAATGTGAAATATCGCTCGTTAAGCGAGGCAAATTTTTACAATTTGTTTTGCTCGTTATGCAAAATACTCGTTGTAAGATGTGCTCGTTAAGCGAGATTTCACTGTATATCTAAAAATATTAATCTTTTGAAATCTAGAGAAGCACAAATTTTCATTAGCATACACATTAACTAAGGTGACCAGATTTCTTGAACGCAAAAGCGGGACGCCAGATTAATATTAGTACAATGTACAGGTACAGTACACTAACTCTTTGTTGGTTACAAATAATTATTTGAAATAAGTAGCATATGTAATTAATATGACCCGCAGGAGTATTTATTGATCACATTTTTATAGTAACAAGTAAGAAATAAATCACCTTATTCGTTTGACCTAGGATTGCCTACGAGTTACAGGTATACCTCGAGTTACGTCGTTTGTCAAAAAAGTACATGGAAAAATAAAAATCAAGTTTAAGTCATTTTATTTGACTTTAATATTTGTGGCAGACGGACGGTCTGCCACAAATATTAAAGTCGTAATATCACTAGAAAAGCGTTAAAAGTATATAAAATCATATTAAAATATGTACATTTACAGTAAATGTTAATATAATCATCATAAATCCTAGAGAACGAAATATGAAAACATCTGTGTTTCTGCGTTGTCGTCTTATTTAGCGATCTTTAAGTGCTCGTTATTGGCGTTTTCCACCGTAGTTTCGACTTACGTCGTAACTACACAAGTAAATTCGACTTACGTCGCCTCTCCTAGAACCAATTACCGACGTAAGGCGAGGTATACCTGTATTTACTCTAAAGGCTAAAGCGAACAATAGACCGGAAGAATGTGTGGCCAACAAGTATTTCATAGATGAGTAGAGCTTTCGTAACATTCCTTCAGCTGCATTTCGTAAACTTTCTCGCAGGACTTGTCAGTAAAGTTACACTTGACTATCAGCATGCCTTTTTAACATTTCAACTTTAAGCTGTGTTTTCTCGGTTGTCCCAATCTTTCACTTGCAGCATTAGTTCCCGGGAGACACAAGACAAACTTGACATGCTTTAAAACTCGTTTATATGGCACATGATTTTCTGTGAAATGTTTAAATATTTCCATCCGTAGATCTGCAACGGTCGACTTCTTGGTGTTCCACTCGCAAATCTTTTCTTTGGAAACAAACTTGGTAATTTAAGTGATCTTATCAAATAACTTATTGCCATTGAAAGCCCGGTTTGGAAATTTGTATATGACTTGTGGTAAGCTTGTTTCGGTATTTTTCCAAGTCAGCGTTTCTTTCAAAGCAACTCAGCTGAAGTCATTTATGTCTTCAAATTGCCCTATTCTTTCTTGAAAATGCTTAACACTGTTGTCATAGAACTTAATATTTTATCATCATAATCACTATCAAGAATCAAATTACAGTAAAATCCTGTTAAAATATTTTTGAAGAAACCGGCTTGGAAAAGTGTCTTAAGCGAGAATGACAAAAAAACTTTTTTTAAATCAAGATATTTGATTACAGAAGAAATACAATGAAATGTGATAGCTACAACTTTTCAAAATACTGATCCAGAGTGGCTTGCTTTTTGTTTTTAGTGCAAGCTTCTAAACATGCAAGATTCTAGGAAAAACATAGCGTAATATTCGGGCCAATACGGTATATAAATATATACATTTATATACACTTAACAATATGATAAGACGGCGCAGAACTTCTTGGAAAGCACAGATACTCGACGGAGCTACCTATTTACAGCCTACTGTTTTTAAAACCATCGTTAGTCAACTCACTATTTTTTTCTAATCGATCACTGCAATAAATTTAATATTTTGAAAAAAATAATTTTTGAATTCAAAAGTATTTACAGTTGAAATTTATCAGCCAATCAAAAGCATAATTTCAATTTCCGAACACTTGGCACTTTTCCACTTCTATTAGTTGATGGTTAGAAATCGTTTAACTATTGATATTGGAATCAAACTTAACGAATCTCATTTGTACATAAATTTTCAAAATTTCAATTTTAAAGTTTGTTAGCATTGGCCGTTAAACGAATTAACTTCATAAATTTCGGTATTAATTACCTATTTCATAATATCAAACGTTACGCACCCTTCTTTCGAAATTACATGATTCTTGTTCATGCATCTAGGAATTGGTCACCGACATGATCATTTTAAAGAGTAAAAATTACTTCACAGGCTGATATCTTGTAACATGTTATGGGCATCTTATGTGGAAATTTTTAACATGTGTCTTATGAGCGAAATAACATGATCGCAAAATTTGAACAACTTAGACGGGAAACATCGCATTCAAAAACATCTTAACAGAGTTTTACTGTATAATGCCATTTTGAGGTCCCCGGCAAACGTCAGGTTCATCCATGAGTTAAATTTAAAACGTCCCCTGCATATTGTTTTCTGGAAATTCCTGGAAATTTGCCAATAGCAGCAAATTCCCTCGTGGCGCGGCAATATACTTCAGCCGCACCTTCACTACGATGCATTCACGCAAGCATATATTATAGATAGACTGTCAGATGACAATGGAGTCTTCTGGTTGAGCGTGCTGCCTTGTATTTTTATTCTCCGAGCGGAAAGTGGGATGCTTAGGCATCCCGGCGGCATAACGGGCATGAACTTAAAATGTGGGACGTGTCTCGCGTAAAGCGGGACGTCTAGTCACCTTAAATCAGCTTTATTTTTATCTTAATCCTACATTTTTACTTTCCCGGCTGTTAAATACAACAGAGGAAAAGTATGGCAATCGGTAAAAGAAAATGACTCCCTCCCAAACTTTTGCATTTTTGGACGCAGGAAACTTGAAACGTCGAGAAATGCAAACAATTCGGAGATTTTTGGGAGGTCTGTATGGATGTTAGTGCGAGTGTGTGAGTTTGGCACCAACTCCTGTGCTTTTTCCCGAAAATTTCCGAAATTTTGCAGGGAGATTTGTGTATTAGGGAGATTGACGCTGTTAAATTTTGATTGTTAAAGGTCCAGCGAGTGGGTAGATAGAGAGGTCATGTGTCATATCGCGAGTGTAATCGGATTTAATATTTTTAAAGCTAAAGAACATTTTCAAAACTAAAACATAAAAAATTCAATTATATCTTGAAATTATTCTGCCGGGTGATGTTAGTCACAGAATATAAATTCTGTAGAAAGCCACGGAACCATCATCAAGGTCTCACCCTCATCCGTGGGTTTTTTGTTTGTCCAGAAACCCCGTAATGACTAGGCAGAATCGCCATTACGGGAAAAACTGGAATCACGACATTTACAAATATAAATATTGTTGATATATTGGAAATTATCTCGGGAATTCTGTTTTCATGCGTTAGAATGTTATGTAACTGGAATTGGTACACCATATCCAAGTGAGGAAAACAGTACGAATTTTATTTATCATTGACGGCACAACGACGCTGAAGCACTTTCCAATTGAAATTAAAAATTAATTCTGTACATTGTTCGCAATTGATGACAGATAAGACAGGCAAATATATCCAATCGAAAGGAATTTTCTTCTATAATCAAGTATCGAAATCTTCCAGTGCAATTTGCAAATCCAATTTTCCACAAAGTTTTCAATCGGCAAATTAAAAACATTAAAATGATGTGTCTTTAATGCATTTTCGATCAATTCGTCATCTGATGTATAAATTGAAATTGTAAATAATCAAACACGAAATGTTAAAAATTGAAAACAAACTTCCCTTTTACATCTCTTGTGACCTGAATTCTGAAATTAATGATAAGTTTTTTGAATATTGAAGATGGATTTACACTTATCTTTTAATTGAGATCCTTTCACGTTTATAAAACTTTACACTTTCAGATAAGATAGAAAGAAAATCTGAAAATGCATTCTTCACAATGAAAAATTTATAACAAAAGGAGAGTAATTGTTACTTTGACTTATATTGTTTCAATTTTAATTATTATCTTTTGAGATAATTTAAGTATGATGCGAAACTTATATTATTAGAATTTTAATTCAAATCCCCTTAGAAATTTGAGATTTATTATTTATTCAATAAATGAAAATTTTGTTGGAATTAAATAAGCATAACATTTCCATATTTAATAAAATGTTATTTGGCACGATGAATAGCCCGCATTTGAGGAAAACTTTTGATATGGGGTCTCGAAGGCTTTGCAGCGTACTTTTATTTTTCCATTTTCAATCTCGTACCATTATGCAACACTAATTCGTGACGGAGCATGCAAACTAAACTTTTTAGAATTCACAGTAAGAAGGGATTTCTCGAAATTCCCCGCCGGGGGGGAGAAGGAGAGCATTAAGGCTTAACCGGAAGAACGGCTTCTACTGTACTATTTTAGATGCGATTTTTTGTTTTCAACTACGTTTAGTCTTCATTGAGTACTTAGGTGTATTAAATTGATAACATTTCAGATATTGTTATAAATATTTTTATATATTTCGATTTTTTAATCAAATGTTCGAACTGTTTTAAATTCGAATTTGCTATTACATATTGGTTTGACTATAGAACGATTGTAAACGTTCCAGAAAATTGATCAAATTGAAAACAGTTCGTTTGATTTTCAGCAATTCTCAGTGGACAATCTTTACTTTCTCATAAAAAGTATTCTGTCAAGCTTGACCAGGGAATTTCTAATAGGTCGTATACAGAGCCGTAACTAGGGTATGGCCAACGTGGCTCCCGCTATAGGCGCCGATTTAATAAAGGCGCCAACGAGAAGGTTTTGGAATAATATGTATTCGAAATTAATAACACAAAAAAACTTCTATAATTATATTTATATAGTATTTATTATCTGTAATTTTTATGAACATATATTTCAGAAATAAACCACCATTTTTTATTTTTATTTAATAACAAAACTTAAAAAAAACGCGCCATTTTTATTCTTGGCCATAGGCGTCCAAAATCCTAGTTACGGCACTGGTCGTATAGTATGTTACCGGCAAAACCCGATTTTACGCCAAACTAGTTTGGCGTAAGCGTGTCAGGCCAAACTAATTTAGAATTATTATTCAAGTATATTAATGGTTAAAATAAAATTAAAAGGCAATCAATTAGATGAACAATATTTATTCAAACATAGTCTACTTAATTATAAAAAAACGGGGTTAATGTTAGCCTATCTATCGAAGGTGGCTGCTCGTCTCCGAGTCCAGCAATCAGAAGACAGGGGACAGTGGGGACGCGCGTTCTAACCTAACCTATTCTAATAAATTACCATAATTATTAGCAACCAAATTATTAGAATAGGTTAGGTTAGGTTAGAACGTGCGTCCCACTATTCCCTGTCTTCTGATCGATGGAATCGGAGACGAGCCGCCATCTTCGATACCTAGGGTTACATTAACCAAAAACGGTATTAATTAGAAGTGACACAACACTTGTACAAAACTGCTGTATAAAATAAAAATAAGCTAATCAGTACTTATCAGTTTGTATTTTTTTTAAGCCATGCAGGGCCGGATTTACCAATCCAGGGGCCCTGGGCACAAATTCGGTGGGGGTCCCCCTTTAAGAGTAGGCAAATTTGATGATTTAGAAAATTTACACAAAATACTGTACTTTCAATTAGATTTGAACTAGGAAGTTGTAAATTTCATTTAAAAATAAGGTTATTGTAAACATACATATATTTTATTGTGTAAAACTAATTATTTTAATTTAACTGAAAAATACCTATATGAAATTTTTTCCCGAAATTTTCCGATGTTTCATAGGTTTTTTCCCGGGTTTGGTTTTCTCTGCCTGTTGCCCTCATGATTAGGCCACACTAGGCTGTCGCGGTAATAGAAAAAAATTATGTTTAAACATAATTTTTTTTAGTTTTGTGGGGGCCCTGGGCACAGGCCCCAAATGCCCTTATGTAAATCCGGCCCTGAAGTCATGCACTGTACCCATACCTGTCGTTCGAAAATATTTTCAAAAATTCAAACGAAAATAATAAAAATAACTTTTAAAATCAAACTAAAATTAAAAATGAACTTATTTGTGTTTTATGATGAACTTAAATTAACTATTAATATACTTGAATAATAATTCTAAACTAGTTTGGCCTGACACGCTTATGCCAAACTAGTTTGGCCTAGGCCAGGAGTCGGCAGTTTGTCAACTGAAAAGAGCCAAATTGTCATGGAAACAGGATAACAAAAGTACCAGAGAGCCGCACGTTACACGGATGGACAGACAGATGGACATGGGTTATATATAAAGATATGCTTCAAATGCTACCACTCGCATGCGACTCATATTAATCAACGTAAGTGTGGTCATGTGCGGACGGGCTAAAGAGTGGTAGAGAGTATGCCGTACGAGTCGAAGTTTGTTCGGCGGCTCTATCTCGTAAACTCATAAGTTATAAGGCTGCTTGAGATGAGGTGAAATTGTAGTTTATGTCCGAATAGCCTCAAACATTTATGCAAAGAACCGCTCCTGCCAACCCCTGGCCTAGGCAAAACTAGTTTGGAGTAAAATCGGGTTTTTGCCGGTAACATATATATAACTCCACCCTGTGAAGGGAGTCTTTTTAGCAAGGTAACTGGGTGGTAAGAGATGGAGAACCCCTGAAAAATTCCTAAAATTTTTTGACCTGTTAGGATTGATCCCAGGTCCCCAGAAAAGTAAGGGCTGGCATCTTAACCACTGGACCATCAGGCTGTCAATACTTTATTTGTATAGTAATTTATCTTATCTCAGAATGCATATGAGTAGTATAAGGGAGAGAGACTCTGGGATAATTTGTTAAACTTTTAAGACTTTATAACTTTTATCGTAGTAACGCTCAACATTTCGAGGGAAAGACGTCGACCAGGGGCTAAAAATGGCAATAACCGTTGAATCGTTCGAGCGATTCTACGATATTAGCATTCCAAAAGCTCTCGTAGACATTAAAACCACGCCCATTTTTGTTGCCCCTTCGGATATACTTCACCGCGAAATGTGAGCGAGCGTTTTTACAATACGACGAACGAGCGATTGTAGAATAATTCGCCGAGTCTTAAGAGAAACGATATTTTTGTTATATATTTTTTTAAGACATTTTTTGTTTATATATAGATCTCTTTACAATACGACGATCGCCGACGAGTCTTAAGAGAAACGATATTTTTTTTAAGAGATTTTTTTGTTTATATATAGACCTCTTAAGAGAATTAATATTATTTTATATATATATAGCTCCGGCAAACGTTGTTTTGCATATAAATTATTTCTAGTAATTGTCTAAGCTGACCATCACGCTTGTGTGGCTCAAAATGTAAACTTATTATTGTATAACACTTTCCCCGTGGGCGAATTTAAAAAAATCCCTTCTTAGTGTCGATTCTCGTGACGTACCCTATTCGGATCAGCGCATCTAATGTATTAATACCGAGTTCTTCACAGTAAGCCTTAATCCGTCACTTTTCCCGATGGGAATATCAAAAATCCTTTTTGTGTATTGCTGTGGACGTACTATGAAACGCATTAAAACGCAAAAAACGCATGTAAAATAATATAGAAGCCGAGTTCTTCACGGAAGGCTTAATCCCGTCCATCTCCCCCACTGTGGGGAATTTCGACACGTATATTATATAAAAACACGTGCGTTTTGAATGCACGTGCGTCAAATTTCAGAGGAACGCATAGAACAAACGAACGTCTCACATTTATTATATAGATAGACTAGAAAATGACTTCGTCATTCGAAATAGAATTAATGCTCACAGACAAGCAACTTAGGTCGTCGGAAGTTGCTGCCATCTGTCTGGTCATAAAGCCTTAATCCATTATACAATATTTTTGCAAGGGGGAAATGGTGTAGGTGATTAAAAATAGATGTAGCCATTCTCAGACCTACTGAATATGCATATAATTTGGTAAATAATCGTAAAGCGTTTCGGATAATTAATAACTTGTGACCGAGAATTTATTATAATAAGATTAACTTTAATATTTAAGATATTTTTTTTGTTAAGCCAGTGCCTCTGTTGGCAAAATATTAACTTATTTTCCTTCGAAATTTCGAAGGCGATAAAAAAATTACAAAAGCGGAACCGTCCGTCGCTATTCGGATCGCGCCATGCTATTTGGTTTTTATCGATCTTTACTATATTTTTTTTTCCTCTTTCTTTTATTTATTTTTATATTTTTATATATATTTTTATTTTTTTATATTTATATATTTTTATTTTTATTTTTATAAGTTCTTTGTTAAGCTGGTGCCATCTGTCGACAAATTAATTTGTGTCGCGACTACGATTAAATAAACGACACACAATTTTCTCTCTTGTCTTTTTATTTGAAATACAAGCTAAATGATATTATAATAATTAAAAAACAAATAAATATAAAAAAGTTATAATAAAAAAATGATGTATAATATGTATTTAACGTATAATAAAAAATATAGATGAGTAGATGGGATCTCCGTCAAATGTATCTAAAAAAAACAATAAATATTATGTTGTATATTTATTTTTAAAAAAATTTTTATTATAAATAGTTTAAATTAGAAATTAAAAGTAGATTGTAAGGAAAATCCGCAAGAAAAAAAAAAGCAGAGGGCGTTAGTTGTTGTTCTTTTTCGAAACAAAGAAGATTGTCAAAGAAAGAAAGATGCTTAGTCATTGTGTCTAAATGCAACTGTTGCTTTTTGACTTACAATTGTTTTAAATATAAGAGACGATCGATAGGATTAGTCGATGTATCGCTATCAACCGCGTCTATAAGAACCGCGAAGGTAAGAAGTTTAAGATTAAAATTATAAAAAGTGAATTAAAGCTATAAAAAAAAAAGTTTAAGAACTAGCTTTAAGAACTTTGAAGAGGAAGAGCATCAAATATGCTTTTTTCATAAAGGAACATGGAAAATTATGAAGCGCAATGGTAATTATCTTTTTTATATTTTAGTAAAAAAATTTTTATTCAATTATATTTTTTTTAAAAAAGTATTTCGTAATTTTTCAGAATCATCGGATATTCCGATAGACAATATTTATTTCGTTAAACCACCAGTAACATCAACCCTTAACATTGAATCCGAAATTAAAATCAACATATGCAAAAAAGAAACGATTGATTATAACAGAAAAACCTATTGTAATCTAATTAATTTAAATGCTCAATTTAAAAAAACTATTAATATTCTTTATGTAGGCCTCAAACATATAATAATAAAAATGGGAAATAGAAAATTGATATTATTTGAAAAAGACCTATAGAAGGTAAGTTTTTCAAAAAACTTTATATAAAATTTTAAATAATAGATGTAAGAATATTCCGCAAGATTTTTCGAAGCAAAGAAAGACCGGTGTCTAGGCATAAGCTCATTCTTTAGTTTTTTAATATTCGAAATAAATTTAAGCTAATGCTTCCTAAAGCTAGTTCTTAAACTTTTTTTTATAGCTTTAATTCACTTTTTATAATTTTAATCTTAAACTTCTTACCTTCGCGGTTCTTATAGACGCGGTTGATAGCGATACATCGACTAATCCTATCGATCGTCTCTTATATTTAAAACAATTGTAAGTCAAAAAGCAACAGTTGCATTTAGACACAATGACTAAGCATCTTTCTTTCTTTGACAATCTTCTTTGTTTCGAAAAAGAACAACAACTAACGCCCTCTGCTTTTTTTTTCTTGCGGATTTTCCTTACAATCTACTTTTAATTTCTAATTTAAACTATTTATAATAAAATTTTTTTTAAAATAAATATACAACATAATATTTATTGTTTTTTTAGATACATTTGACGGAGATCCCATCTACTCATCTATATTTTTTATTATACGTTAATACATATTATACATCATTTTTTTATTATAACTTTTTTATATTTATTTGTTTTTTAATTATTATAATATCATTTAGCTTGTATTTCAAATAAAAAGACAAGAGAGAAAATTGTGTGTCGTTTATTTAATCGTAGTCGCGACACAAATTAATTTGTCGACAGATGGCGCCAGCTTAACAAAAAAAAACTTATAAAAATAAAAATATATAAATATAAAAAATAAAAAATATATAAAATATTATTTATAAAATAAAAATATATATATATTTTATTATTAAATATAAAAATAAATAAAAGAAAAGAAAAAAATATATATATCGTAAAAGAATCGATAAAAACCAAATAGCAAATGGCGCGATCCGAATAGCGACGGACGGTTCGCGCTGTTTGTTATTTTTTTAATCGCCTTCGAAATTTCGAAGGAAAATGAAGTTTAATATTTTGCCAACAGATGGCATTGGCTTAACGAAAAAAAATATCTTAAATATTAAAGTTATATATATATATAAAATAATATAATTCTCTTAAATAAAGAAAATTATTCTCTTAAGAGAGATCTATATATAAACAAAAAAATATCGTTCTCTTAAGACTCGCGATCGTAAGAGATATAACAAAAAATCTCTTAAAAATATATAACAAAAATATCGGCGAATTATTCTACAATCGCTCGTTCGTCGTATTGTAAAAACGCTCGCTCACATTTCGCGGTGAAGTATATCCGAAGGGGCAACAAAAATGGGCGTGGTTTTAATGTCTACGAGAGCTTTTGGAATGCTAATATCGTAGAATCGCTCGAACGATTCAACGGTTATTGCCATTTTTAGCCCCTGGTCGACGTCTTTCCCTCGGAATGTTGAGCGTTACTACGATAAAAGTTATAAAGTCTTAAAAGTTTAACAAATTATCCCAGAGTCTCTCTCCCTTATACTACTCATATGTTAAGAAAAATTTATTTTAATTTTTTGATTATGGAATATTTTTCAAATTTATATAATAAATTAAGAAAACTGTAGTAAATACTATTTGCTATAAGTAAGGAGACAAAAATTGTTGAAATTTCTATATTTAAAAATAATAAACAGCATTTATACATTAATTTACAGAACAAAAAAAAATCTTGGAGAAATATAAATCTTATATTATTTACATATTTAAAATATAATATCTGTTAATATTTTTGAATTTGGGTGCATGTTTTACTTATTCTAAGATAAGTCTATTAAAAAAAAAAAAAAATTACATGTAAAGATTGAGATCGCTTTAATTATAGTCTTTTTAAAATATAGTTTGACTTTAACAAATATTATACTAAATTAAAAATTTGGACAATTATTATATGATTAATCTAACATAATAATAATAAAAATATATATTCAATATATATATATATATGGATAATTAAAAAAACTGTTTCTAATACAAAATTTGGTCATTGAATCACATTCAATAAATATGTTTAATTCTTGTAGAATATATAGAATATATATGTAATAATTTAATGACACAAAATAGTTTATTTTGATGAATACTGTAGAGGAAACAATCTCAAGTCAGGGGTGATGAATCTTTTGGGTAAGCATGCCAAAACAAACAGATCTAATTTAAAAACCTGCATGTAATCAAACAATACAGCTGGATTCATATCAGGCTACAGTAAACAATTTGGACTATCTTGAGAGTGATTATTGTAGCTGTTGAACCTCAGATGTTGATCCACTCTAGTTGCAGAGTACTTGTCCAGGAACAATGTCCTTGCTCTCTCAACTGCCCATACTAGTAACTGCAGCCATGATAGCAACTTTCAATATAGTTGCAAAAAAAAAAAAAAAAGGCTTTGGTGACTTCTTCCAGTAGTAGTATGGACATTAGCAGAAGTGCATAGCTGGAAAAGGGAATTAACTCACTTCAAAGGTGGTATTATATAATCCTCTTTTCTTCCAATAAATAATTTTTTACAATCTGTGTCTCAAAACTTATTGACTGAAGGGAGTATATATGTATAATATATAACTGTAGTCTAATATGAATCTGGCTTAGGCATTTGATTACTAATGTTTATTGGGTTGATTGTATATGTAAACTAATGTATGCCAAAACTTTACAATTCAGATAACTATATTTAAAGAAATATAAAAACTTTAAATCTGTAAATTAAATTAAAATTAAATAAAATAAATTAAAAAAAAAAAATGCTGCTAGAAAACAATGATGATAAACAAAACTGGATATAAATTAATCCTGTACAATTTTGATGTCATAACTATCGCAGAGAACAATGTCATTTAATTAAATGACATTGTTTTTGAACTCTGAAATATTTTACAGTGAAAAAGTTATAATAATAAAATATTACAATTATTAATTATTACAAATCTACACAATAAAAAATAAATACAATCAAATAAAATATTCATGCTAGATGAATTCAAGTATGCCACTTTGAGCATACATGCCATAGATTCATAACCCCTGATTTTTATAAATGGCATTAATAAATTTATTTACAGGATATAGTTATTCAAATCTTTCTTAATGGAGCAAAAGAATAATTAATAAGAAAAACTTATTTGAAAATAAACTCTGTAGCTTTAACAAAAATAAACTTAAAAGTACAATCCATTGAGATTTTACAAGTTATAAAATATATTCGATAAAAATATAAATATTTTTCTAATGAAATACAGATTCATTTAAAACAAATATCTGATTTTACTTTACTTCTTCTGAATTTTAAAAATTATTTATTAATAAAAATGTGTATCATACACATTTGTTAAAATTATAGAATGCTATTTATTTTATATAAACTTATTTACTATTCTCTTTTAAATTTAAAGAGATGGACCAGAAATTTGCAATGAAGGAAATAATCCTTTTCTTTGCCTGAGCAATGATGAAATGGAATGTGCACATTTTAAATAATGTCAGTTGAATTATCATTTCAGTGAATGACTGCTTGAATTGTTAAATAATTTTGTTCAACAGAGTTCACATTTTGCATACCAGCAACTGAAGAATTAAAGTTATTTTGACTATGTGTGATCTCTTGTTCATCACTCCGATAAATGTCACTAGTTGGTAAATCAAGTTCTTCTATAAGGAAATGAACCTATATTCAATAACAATAATAAATTATAAATTTGATGAAAAAATTGAAGTGTTTTAATCTTATTTACTAAATTGTTTTACTTAGAAAATAAGTACATCATCTTTAAAAATACAGCCCAAAAACTATTACTAAATATAAAAATAGTAATAGAGTTTAGATGTTATTCTCTTGAATTATATTTCTTAACATATGTGAAAAATTTCTAACAAATTATTGGCAACAAAATTTTTAATGACATTCTTGATAGTTTAATGGGCTATTACTCTGCAAATACTATTTTTGATATTGGTTGAAGTTTGGTTGTAATGTGCTCCAAAAATGTGTATGATAGTCAAATGTCTGAAAGTTAAGCAATATAGTTACGTGTTATAAAGGGAATTCTGTTCCCAGAGAACTAAAATGATAGCTTATAAAATTGCTGAAGATAGGAAATGTTTTAATTTTTACAGTGAATATGCTACAATGCATAAAACATGAAGTCATGGATTAAACCAAACCTGGCCAACCCATGGCCCGTCACGTTAAATTGTATGGCCCGCCAAGCAATATTATATATCTATTAAAACTTTTGTTTCCCATTATGTGTATACTAAAACAATTAAATAAATGAAAATTTGCATGTGTCATTGTTACAATGCACAAGTGCAAGTATGAACTATTGGTATAACAATAAAATCTTATAAATTTTGTATTTGTTTTACTTTAGGCAAACATGTTTTTAAAAAATTGTGGCTCAACATAATGTTACATGTGATCAAAGTGGCCCATGAAACAATTTAGGTTGGCCAGGACTGGATTAAACAAAGTATACAATAAAAATTAAAATTTTCACAAATGATTTTGATGTTACCAAAATCAAAACTAGTAGAAAATGCCACCACACAAGAGCTTGAAACTCATATTTTTTTGGCTGAAAAATGTAAAGAAGTCCAAATTTGATATATGGAAAGCAAATTACAGATATCAAATTATCATACACAAAAGAGAGAGTTGTCTGAAAGTCAAACATTTGAAGGGTGAGAACCATCTAGTATTTTGTTAAATTAACAATGTTCTCTATTTTTTGTTAAAATACACTTGAAATCAACATGATTGAAATAACTCACTTCATCATTGAAAGTTTCTGGTGAACAATGTTCCTATGAGTTTATTTGCTTGTACAGGGAGTTTCAAAATAGCTTTACAACTTGACAGTAACATATTGGTGGACTGATGGAAGAAATACATAATTTAAAACATTGAAATGTAGTCAAACACTTTGAAGTTTCGTCCATAAATTTTTTTGATTCAATGCAATTTCCATTTGTTGTGTAGCAGATGTAGTTAATTTCTTCCCATACAGTGAAGCAGCTCTGATGTCACTTGAGCAACTGCAATAGTTATTTGAGTTTGGAGTTTGGCCACATATGCAGGTAAAGGTGGCATGTATACTTGATCTTTAACAAATCCCCTATAAGGAAAAAAATCTAAAAGTGTTAGATCTAGGAAATGAGGTAGCCATGCATTTGGTGCATCCTGACCAATCCACCCTCCTGACAATTGAATTGACACACACTCTAATAAAAATTTTGAATGCAAAAGTTTATGTAAATGAAAATTAATCTGCATAGCTAAATTTGTGCTTTTAAAAATACTGTGTATATCTTTTAAATAAATTTTTATTCTCCTACAAAGTTGTAGAAACAATTTTGAAAAACCCTGTATAATGTTCTTATAGAAGTTGTAGCAAGATATTCCTTATAGCATTATAGTTGTAAATCTATAAATTTATAAACAATAATTTTATGCATCTAACTTTATATAGAAGTATTGAAAATTGTCAGTAATAAACTTAAGTTTGAATATATAACTAATATAAAAGTATAAAAACTCATAAATTATCTTCAGTTCAAAAGATTTTTAAAACAAAGTAACTAATTTATTAGATTTCATTAAAAATTATATATTTTACAATTTAGAAGAATTAAAATTATATGAAGGTTTGAAATATCAGAAAAAAAAATTTATTTTGATACATGATACTAAACATATATCTAACTAATTATATAAAGTTATAAATTAATTAATTAAATTAATATTTTACATTTGTTATTTGTTTCAATGTAGAAAATAAAAAGTGAAAATTATGAAAATGAGCAGAGAGAAAAGTAGAAATCACATGATTATATTCTGTAGACATTTATGAGTCTTGTTAAAAAGTACAATATTGTAATCCATCTATAAAATTTTATAATAAATTATCTCAGATAATTACACAGATCATAGGATAACATAAGATACACATATATATTATACATACTTTAATGTCCTGCAACAAAAACTTTCAAGGAAATCAACAGGAACACAATACTTTATTTTAAACACAAATAAACAAAAAAGTTACATATAAAGCATTAAAAATAACTCTTTGGAATCAACATGATAAAATCAACAGTTAGTACCCCACTATTCAAGTAGACAACAGTTTGAAGATTCCAAAAACTGTATCACCCTTCATAAATTAAATTCTTTTTTACCATTTTTAAAATGCACAACTGAAATTAGATAAGAAAGTCATTCTCTTTACAAAATATATAATATAAATACACATGCATACACATACATATGCACACAGTTGTTGTTAATAAAAATTAAATATTAAAATCTTTTCAACATTTACGTTGAAAATTTTTTAAAAATATGTTGGAAAAGATAATTCAAAAAGATATTATTTGAACTTTATTGCTATTTTTATGTATTTTCAATTGTATTATTAAGATGATGTAATTATTTATATTTTAAAAAACTATTTATTTTAATCATTATAATTATGTTTTTATCGCCTATTAAATTTATCATTTTTATAAATGTTTTTATTGAAATATTTTATTCATAGCTAGAATTTATAATATATCTTATAATGCTAACAAAATAATTGCAAATTTATAAAATAATAACTATATTAAAGGTTTAATTGTTCATTAATGAAACATTGATTAAATTATTATAGACCTGTGGTGACAGAAGTGATATATGCCGTAGTTCCCGAACAAATGTTAGGAAGAAGAAATCAAATCCCATAACCAATATCCATTCTGTTGTTGTGCTTATTAGATGATATACAAATCCCTGAAAAAGATATAATTATAATAAATGGTAACATATTAAAAAATATTAATAATCATTAAATTTAATATTAAAATTTTATTTTATAAGTTCAATTAATATTAAGTTATTTTAATATTTTTAATGTTTGTTCTTATTTAAATTTAAACAATTTTAGTTATAAAAAAATATTCTTCAGAAATTATTATAAAAAAAGAAAAAAATTGGATACATTTTTCAAAGCTAAGCAACTCTTATGGCATTATTCTAAAGTAAATTCCATTATTATTTTTCATCAAAAATATAAATATCACATTAAAAAAGCAATAAAAACACCAAATGTTAAAAAATACAAAAACAATCTTTACAGAAAAAAGATCAAGAAATGTTAACATTAAATATCATATTATATATAGTTGAACCTCGAATGATGGCCAGTCTAAACAGTAGTCATTTTTTCAGGAATACTTTATGTTCCTGTCAATGGGTGATGTTCAATGATTTGGCTGTATATGAATATGAAATAATGTAAAAAAATGGCACAAAATTTTTATTATACAGTTTTCTTTATATAATTATCATCAAGTATCAATAAATAATCATAGCAGTCATTATATAATCCAACATACAACTAAAATATATATAATTGTTTGTTTTGATTGAAATATATATGTACAGTTGACTCCACATAAGTCAACACCCGGATAACTCGACACCGTAGGTTAATTACTCGTACGTACTTAATTACGTAGGTTAATAAAAAACTCGGTTTACTCGATATTGTTTAACTCGTCACCACTGGATAAATCAACATACTTTTCCGTTTCACACTTTTTAGACGTCTGATAAGTCAACTCCCCTCCTGAAAAAATGAGTTCACACCGTGCAAGCTGTGTGGTGTGAACTCATTTTTCAGGGGGAGTCGATTTATCAGAATTCTAAAAAGTGTGAAACAGAAAAAGTATGTTGATTTATCCAGTGGTGACGAGTTAAACGATGTCGAGTAAACCGAGTTTTTTAAGGTTAATAACATTAATGCCTATGTAAGTCAGCCGGGACCACAAAAACTGACTATATAACCGACGAGTGTCAAGTTATCCGGGTGTCAACTTATGCAGAGTCGACTGTATATGGGTCTGCAATATCTTTATTATATGAATTAGTTAGGAAAATCTAATAATTTAAAGAACAGAAAAAATTCTTAATTGATTTAGAATGAATTAAAAATTCTTTAACCACATTGTGTGAAAATTTACTCTAATAAAAAAATTGGTAATATACTACTTACTCCATCTTTTGGATACCATTTTGTTGGATCTTTACCATTAAAATGTTTCATAGCAATAACTCCTGTTACAATAGCTGTGTAAATAGTTATGTTCAGAAAAATAATTTTTCTTTTGTTGCTACATTTTTTCAAAATAATCATGTAATAAAAACAAATATAATAAATACAAAAAAAGGATACTTATGATAAAACATACTGATGACGTTAAAACCAATCCAAGTCTAACACGAGCTACTGCTAAAGAATTCAGAAGAGGATATGCATAATAAGACATTACGGTTTGAAGCCACATGTACACTATGCCAGATCCAAAAGCTATAAAGGTACCAATAAAATGTACTATTGACACAGAGGTTTCCTACAAAGAAAGAAATAATAAATAATTTAATTAAAATAGTTTTTAAAATCTCAAAAATTTAAAAAAGTTTACCTGGAAATTTGCAACCAAGGTCACTCCAAATGCACCTATCCATCCCATCCATAAACTCGCAAGATTGAACTTCAAAACTTTACTAGACTCTGCTGATAGATGATCACGATAGTATTGTTCTACTTGCTTAAATTTCACATAGGTGGTTGCCAATACTATTTAAATAATATTTTTCATATAATTACAATATTTATAAGGATTAACTTACTACTATGGTTATCCAACTGAACAAATGAATCAATGCATCTCTAACAATAGGTGAAGTTTAAACAATGCTAATGTTTTTTGACCCTATGGGTCTTGTCTTCAGGCAGACAGTTGAAAGTGGAATATCAGTGTCAAAAGAAAGGAAGATGGGATAGACTCCAATAGAGTAAACAATTGGGGATTGAAACTATAACAGCAGCACTTGATTCAAAAGACTAAGAAGATATTGGCAAGTATGGGAAAAGGAGTTCTTTGTCCCTCCTGTTTATACATGAGTTTATAATTGAGTAGTTATAAATTTTACACTTCTCTATGATGCTGACATAGAAAGGGCAAGAGAGAGTTCTTAAGACTTCACCTGCTGTTGAAGGTACATTGATTAATTCAGCTACAATATTTAACTCCTAAATTTTCAGTTTTAAATAATACACATTATATTGATTTATGATAAATAATTTAATAAAACTTTTAAATCTTATGTAATAATGATAATGTTTAAGAACAATTATGCCCAGTAAATATTAAATTTTGAATTGAACTAATATCAATGTTGTTAAATTACAGGAATATATCAAAAACAAAATAATCAAGCTAAGAAATTTGATAAATTTATTTTTAATATCTGAATGATTTATGTCAGAAACTGTGTGAATATTTACATGAAAAAGTTTTTCCACTTCTGAAATAAGTGATAGTCAATCCATTATATTTTACAATTTTAAAGTCTATGAAACCCTGAAGATGGAACACAGCAACACAGCTCCAAAAGAGCTTGATTTATATAATGTACTGATATGATGTGTTAAAGTACTGTATCTCCAAATACAGCAGTTTTGTTTGATGTTTAAAAATTTACAAAAAACAAGTTTAATTTTTAAAAAAACTTTAAAAATTAAACTTGTAAATTCAATTCATTTAAAATTTATTTTAATTTTAACCACTATTGAATATAATATTAGTATAATATTAATCATTATTTTCTTTAATACATATAAAAAACAAAATACAGAACTTACAAAAAAGTGCTACAATAGTTAGCAATTCTCCAAAAATACAACTCTCTGGGATGTAAGTTCCTGTATCACTGATATATGGAAACTCAATTTCAACATGATGAAGACAGATAGATATGAGGTATCTAAAAATTTATTAATTCAAGATAAATGTTATTTGAAAAATATTTAATATTTTTAGAGTATCTGACAAAATTTCTTAATACTTACGTGATCAGAAATGTTACAGGTATCAAAACAAACAATAATAAAGGTAGTAAATATACTTTTCTTAGCACCATGCTTCAACAAATTTTTTAACCTAGAATTAATTTATTTTATTTAAAAAATAAATTATTGCTGCTTTCTTAATGATATTACTTATAATTATAAATAAATGCTTTTATAGATAGAATAGAACTAAGATCATCTAAACTAATTGGAACTGAAGGTAGTTTGGATAACTGAACACCAAACCGTATAATGCTAAAAAATTTACATTAATGCATCATGTCAGGATAATAAAATAAAAATCATAAATGAGTACTACAGAGCCAAACTTTATCTTTATTGAAAGAAATAATCACGTATGTTCCTTTGAACAAAACAGATCGTTTCTACAAAATTAACAACACAACTGTCTATTGACATTATGGAAAAGGTTATTTATGCAAATAAATGAATTTTTTCCATACCATTTCTCCAACATAATACCACTTGAAGTGGTATTATGTTGGAGAAATGGTATGGAAAAATGGTATATTATGTTGGAGTATAAAAAGTCAAACTTAATCTAATGCAACACACACATCATTATCATAGGCAAAGACTACTAGGGCAGTCAAGAAAAGATCCTTCTTGATGCTGTATGTACACTCCTTAATCCACTTCGCTAGGCCTCTAGCTGTCACTCCTGCATACTCCAACGAGTGGCTTAGGTTATCGCTTCTGGCTAAAACAACTCCACTTTGTTTAAACGGTTGATGATGTCTAGTTTTGATTCTATTATCAGCCTGTTATGCTTTCTTTTAGATGACAATGTGAGCACTTTCAAAAACAACTCTCACAATGTCCACAAGAAATGTAAAAAAGCAGTGCACACCTCCTCAGCGACGGTTTTGTGGATACACTTCTATAATTTCCAAGAATGTTCTCATTGTCCTGCAAAAGATCTTTTCCGAAAGTGTCTCTGGTCAGTATGATATGCCTTTTATACAGTCAAACCTGTTTTTGTGCGGTCTTTTTCTGTGCGATTTTTATTTGTGCGATTTTTTTTGTGCAGGTATATGAAAATTTCAATCAAATTGGAACATAATTGACTCCTGTAAAATTTTTAAAAACTCTATTGGTTGTTTTCTATGACATCAGCAGGTTTTTTTCATTTTTTATTCAGTAAAATTTTTTTCTCATACGTTTATTTTGGTCCCCTCTTATTTTAATAGCATAAAAACCATAAATATTATGTTATATTTGAACAGATGCAGTAAGTTAGCTCCCCTCCAGCTTTAGACTGCAGGTGTGAAATTTCATGCCTTGTTAAATGAAATAACACTTCCTGCAGCTATATTTATCAAATAAAATCATTATTTAACGATTATTTTTAACTTTTTAATGTTAGATTGTATTTAAGTGGAAATAATTAATTAATATAAAAATTAAAATTCTTAGAGGATTTTTTTCCCCATTAGGTGTTGCAGAAAAAGGCCCAAGGAGTTAAAAAAGCAATTCCTAGTTATTTCGTACGGTTTCGAGTTATTTTCTACGTGAGACTTTTTTTATGCGGTCCCTATTCACCGCATAAAAAAAAATATTTTTTTAATTGTGTTGGGAAAACTATTTTTTATAGCCACTTGTGAAGTTTCGCGCGATTTTTTTTTAATGCATTTTCTTTTATGCGGTCCCTATCCCCCGCATAAAAACAGGTTTGACTGTATTTCTCATACTTTCTTTGTGCATTGTGCATGTCTGGTTTCTTCTAGAAACACCTAATGGTAAGATGGCTTTGTTTAGAATGTGGTACTGTACCTTAAGTAAAGAACCATAAGACTTCTTTGAGTGAGGGGAAAAAAAACAACAGTCCAATTTGGATAACTGAAGGTCTACTATTATTTTCAGTTTTTTAACTTGTTTAATTACAATAATTTTTACTTTACAATATTTCAAAAAAATTATTTCTTGAAGTACAAAATAAATATTTTATTAGATTGCAAGGCACTTTCCTAGTTTGACATTATCAACATATATAATTTAAATATCTAAAAGGTAGTTAATTGTTAAAATCCAAAACTTCTTTACCAACTGTTTGAGATAAAACTAGATCTCCCCTTAACATGAGAACAAAAAAAATAATAGATTATTGTTCAGAATGTGTAAAAAATACTGTAACATAGATAAAACTACTAATTACCATTCATATAGCCCACTAGCAGACCCGGTCACGCATTGCTGTGGCTCAAAATGTGTCTATTATAGATGTATAACACTTCCCCCGCAGGAGAATTTCAAAAAATCCTTTCTTAGTGTACATTCTCTTGACATACCCTATTAAAATGCAATCAAAAATGCAAAAAACTGCATCTAAAATAGTATAATAGAAACTGAGTTCTTCACAGTAAGCCTTAATCCTGTCCTTCTACCTGCAGGGGAGAATTTTAACATCTATATTACATAAAATCACTCTGGTATTCAAATGCAACGTTGTGTCAAAATTTCAAAGCAATTAGTGAAGAACTTTTGGAGATTTGAGATTAGGAACAAACGAACATTTACATTTTTATTTATATAGATTGTACATTAAAAAAAATAATTTTGTTACAGAATTTTAAAAAATTGATTGTAGAACAACATTAACAACAGTGATAAAGATATTGCTAAAATATATAAAAAATAATTATCCAAATATTTATTATATTGGGTTGTTCAGAAAGTAATTTCGTTTTTTTATTACTAGAGGAATTAGATGTATTTTTAACAACCAATATCATTTTAAACCACATTTTCATTATATACTTCGACAGCTGACATTTTAAGGCTTATTTGCAAAAAATTTTGTTTGATTCTGTACAATTGTTTTTTTTCGGTGTCTCATCAAATTTGGAAATCGAAAGCATCATTTTCGGCATATGTTGCTTTTTTATAACTAAAAAACCAAAATGCTGTTCAAACAAGAAAAAAATTGTGGGACATGTTTGGAGATGTGTTGAAAGACAGTGCCAAAACTGGTTTACAAAATTGCATTCTGGCAATTTTAATATCGAAGATACACCACCATTTGGCCATTTGAAGCCAATGAAAACAAAATAAAGGTACTGATTGAAGCAATTTGCCGTATAACAACATGTGAAATCACTAAGAGATTAAATCTGTTAAATTGAACCATTTATTACTACTTAAAACGAATTGGTTTCATTTCAATGCTTGATATATGGGTTCCACATGTTATTAAAGAGAGATGCTCTCTATGGTGGGATTTTAAAGAAATTTGTTTTTGAGCTTTTACCAGACAATTTAACAATTGATTCGAAAGTGTACTGCCATCGAGTAAACAAATTGAGTGATATCATCAAACAGAAAAGGCCAGAATTGATCAACAAACAAAGTGTAGTGTTTTACCATGATAATGCTAAATTTCACAGAAGTTTGGTAACTCGTCAGAAACTATTATAGCTTAGATGGGATGTGTTATCACACCAACCATATTCACCAGATCGGGCACACTCAGATTATTACTTGTTCCGGTCTATACAATTTTTTTTTAACTGTAAGACATTTACTTGAAATGACAATGTCAAAAATCACTTGGATCAGTTTTTTGTAAACAATGATCAAAATTTTTATGAATGTGAAATCATGCCACTACCAGAAACAATGACAACAGGTATTTGACCAAAATGGTCAATATATAATTCAATAAAATATTTATTTATTATAAGAATATTGCATTTATTTTTCTATGGAAAAAACAAAATTACTTTCCAAACAACCCAATATAAATGGAAAAAAGAAATATGAAGAAAATAGATTTTCGGTTAAAGATAAAAAAATACAAGACAGATCTTACAGTTTTCCATACATAAGAGGTCTTGTTGAAAAGCAAAAAAATAAAATGAAGCAGGTAGGCATCAACGTAGTTCCTTAATTAACTAATAAACTAAATATTACAGGAGTAAAAAAGAAAAAATTAAGTGAAGAAGAAAAATTATACAAGATGAGCATAATATATGAATTAAAATGTGATTGTAATAGGCATATATATTGGAGAAATAAGAAGACAGTTAAAAATACAAATAAAAGAACACATAACAGCTTTAAAACTTAAATATCAATGGTCAGAATGGATATTACATCAAAAAAATAAATAAATAACTAAATATCTCCAAATGCAAGATATAAAAAAAAAAATTAAAAAACATTTTATTGTAACAGAAAAAAATTGCAAGAAAAAATGTAAATGTGATAAATTCAAACACAGGTGTAATAGTTTCTCTGGAGTGGCATATAATTCTAGATGATGATGATAAATAAACGAGAAATTGTTGGAAGGTTAAAGATCTGTAATTAGTACAGTATGATGTATATTATATGATGTTATATTGATATAAAAATTTTAGTGTTTTTGTGGCTGTCAAAAAGCTGAAATATGTGATAATGATGTGGATTATTGAATCAAAATGTCTTCATCACAATAAAGACATTGAAGAGAAGAAAATTGGCTTTTATTTTGATTATTCTTTTATGTCTCTTTTAACATAATTTTATCTTGGATAAACAATTGGTAAAGAAGTTTTGGATTTTAATAATTACCTTCCTGTTAGATATTTACATAATAACTGACATTAATGTTTTAAAAATACTTCAAAGTTATACCTTATTACTTTTTAGTGATTTAATATATAAATAAAAATGTAAATGTTTGTTTGTTCAAAATCTTAAATCTCTGAAAGTTCTTAACCAATTGCTTTGAAATTTTGACAGAACATTGCATTCGAATAGGCACATGTTTTTATATACTTACTATTATATTATAGATGTTGAAATTCGCCCTGCAGGGGAGAGGGACAGGATTAAGGCTTACTGTAAAGAACTCTGCTTCTATTATATAATTTTAGATGCAGTTTTTTGCGTTTTTGATTGTGTTTTAATAGGGTACGTCAAGAGAATGTACAGTAAGAATAGATTTTTTGAAATTCCCTCCCGTGGGGGAGAGGTTGTTAACACTTCCCCTGCAGGGAAGTATTAAGAGAAAGAGACATGTGAGATTTACAGGTGCAGATGCAGTTTTTTTTGCATTTTTGTGGGAAATCAAACATACTTTTAGATCCATCTAAAAATTCTCTAATTAGTCTGAAAACAGGGGGGACCTAATTCTTGCATTTTGTGAAAACAAGTAAGATTGACTATAATGTAATGATCTTAATTTTCACTATCGTTACTTTTTGTCCAAACAATGTTAGGCTTTTATCTGTTAATTTAAAATAAAAAAATAGACTGCTAAATTCAGATTGTCTAATTCAGTTTACATGACAATAGTGTTGACTAGGGTTTGATCATAATTAGCTTATTTCATATTGATAATTTAAACACCTATCAATAGTGTTGCCACCTTTACAAAATTGCTGACCCGGACGGCAGGTCAGGTTTGTTCGAACAGTAGTTCCTGACGCATGCGCAATGTCATTTTACAATGAGAAGAATAATATGCATGCCAGTTCTAAATCAGTTACAGTTAGGGACTAGGGACTTGCATAGGAGTAACATATGTAACCTAAATTAAGAAAGAAAGAACAGATAATTTAGCTCCATAGAAGACGTGTATGGATGTATACAAGCAAGAAAAAAATAAAAGGTTGCGAGGCAAGTTGCTTGTCACACGTAGGCATAAACAGAGTAACATGGTGGAATGGCAGATGAGTTTCAGTGAGTGTGAGGTCTTTTGCTGTTCAAATGGTGTAACTTTATAAAAATATTTGCAAAAACTTTGTTTCATCGTAATTTCACAATTTCTAAAAAATTTCTGGACAAAATTAATAGTTCACCTGGACAGTGAGTCAGTGGCGTGCCATGACATTTGATGACAGGGAAGCTGTGTTTCTGAAAGAAGCTGACTTCCAGGGGCAATCAGTTAATTGTGCGTCAGTGATGGCCTAGGGTCCATTAGTACGTGCGTGGTGGTGAAAGGACGTACCTGACAAAAACCGACAAAAAAGAAACATACACTGGACGACAAAAAAAATAACGCACCATGAAGGACTTGTTGGATTTGAATAAAAATTGGTATGTTGCATCATCATAGCTAGATATGTAAATGATTAGCTTTTGGGATCAGGTTCTTGTGTTGTATCGCCGCCAGAGGGTAGAAAAGTGCTTCCTCTGTCTGGTATAAAGGTGCACGCTGTGACGACTTGTGCATATGTCCTGCGCTTGTGTTGATGGTTGTGACTTTGTTGAGTGACAGACATGCCTCTATGACACATTCGACAGCCTTACACTCAGTTAAGTGAGTTTGAGAGAGGTCGCATCATTGGATTGAGAGGAAGAGAATGGTCATATCGCCGGATTGGCTGCCATCTGAACCATTCTGATGGAAATGTTAGGATGTGTTATGAGCAGTGGGGATGTAGGGGAATGCATGAATGGCAAACAGGCTCCGGACGCTATCGACAGACCACCAGGTGGGAGGATCATCTCATTGTACGTCAAGCACGGATAGCGCCTACAGCTTCGTCGTCTACCATTCATGCAGCAGTGGCACCTGCGTTACAAAACCGTGTATCCAGCTGCACCATTTCCAGGCGCTTAGTAGAAGGCGGATTGGTCTCCCGATGGCCAGTATGTGTTCTACCATTAACAGCCACTTACCAATGCCTCCATCTGCAGTGCTGTCGTGCACGACAATCATGGACAGCTACCGACTGGCAGCATATTGTCTTCAGCGACGAATCCTGCTTTTGTTTGGGGGCTCACGATGGCTGTGTGAGGGTATGGTGGCCCGCTGGTCAAGGCGTCAACCCAGCCTATACTGTGGAGCGGCACACGGGCCCAACCCCTGGTGTTATGGTGTGGGGAGCCGTAACATACGACAGTAGGACACCTCTAGTTGTCATGCGTACTACCCTCACAGCCCAACGATATGTGCAATACAACCTCCGGCCACATGTGTTGCCCCTCATGGCAGGGCTTCCGACAGGCATATTCCAGCAGAATAATGCCCAGCCACACGCTGCAGCGGTCTCCCAAGCATGCCTACATAACATTGCCACACTTCCTTGGCCTGCACGGTCTCCAGATTTATCATTAATCGAACATGTGTGGGACTACCTGGGACGCCAGCTGTGACAGCCGCGGGATCTGACACATCTTGAGTCCCAGTTGCATCACGTGTGGACAGATATGCCACAGAACATTATATGGAACCTTTATGCCTCCATGCCGAGGCGTATCACAGCTTATATCCGCACTAGAGGCGGCACAACGGGATATTAGTGCCTGCACTGTATTGAACATTACTGCACAATAAGTATGTTTTTGCTTTATGGTTGCAATCATATACCTGTCTAGCTATGACAATGTCACATACCAATTTTTGTTCAAATCCAACAAGTCCTTCCTGGTGCGTTATTTTTTTTGTCGTCCAGTGTAAAATAAACATATACTATGTACAAAATAGCTTGCTTTAGGACAATCAGCCGTTCAGACACCCTAAGCGTCGATGTGGTTCTTTGATGGTCAATCGAAGGTAGTCCCGGGACAGTGGCTTTGACAAGTCTGTAGAGCATGGGGAGACTTCCTCTGTTGGTGTTGGGGACACGGTCTAAGTCCGAAGTGGCACGGGTTACAGGTTGGCACAATAGACGAGAAACTGTTTTTTTTTTCCGCGTTGACACATGGCGTTTTTGTTATTCGGAACGTTAACCAAGTACCAGGTGTCCTCGATTGTCGGAGATTATATCAATCTCCGTCCTTTCTTTCATCCATTTTGATTGGTCGTTCTCCCTCAATCACGCTTCCCGAGTGGTTGGTCCCTCTTTACTAAACGTAAAGAGACTTACCTGGAGAGTGAGAAAAGTCAAAATCGAAGACAAATTCGATCTTCCACCGATCATAGGATGACTTCCTTCCGCAATTTATGGTTTCTGCCTGGCAGTTTGATATAAACAATGGGTGTCCGACTATAAACGACTTTTACCTATGTTTTTTTAAACTAATAAATTTTTCTCTAAATTAACCGTTTTTTCGCGTCTTTCGTGACGGGTCAGACCTGTCCGGTACATGACATTTCCATAAAAGTTTTAAACAAATACTGGAAATGACAAAAATAAACAATTTATGTATTTTAGTTATAAAATACAATTAATACATACATAATACAAATTGATATGATACAAACAATAATAAAAAAAAACTTTTTTAAAATTTTTTACAAACTAACTCTATTGACGATTTTTTTCCGCAAAGTCGTTAATTACTTTATCATAAAAGTCACTGGTCGTTGACTCCATCAATGTATTTGAAAGCTTTTTCTATCGAAAGCAACGCTAGCAACGACAATTTTTCCTCCAACTGAGTGAGTATTCCTGGCCAATGTATGAATTTGCTTCGCAGTCGAAAAACTGCGCTCAGCAGACCCACTGGTAGATGGTACCGTAAAAATTAATGATATTAAATCATATAATTCTTTTAGTATGTCTTTGTTTGGATCGTCATTAATTATAATACTTTTTATGTCTAAGAGTTACTAGTCAATATAGTCCAGACACAAATATAAATATTGCGATTCACTACGTAATTTAGATAAATCAAAAAATTTCCCATAAAATTTACTTAATATAAAGAATTAAAACATGCTTGGAAAAATTGTTTTTCATAATATTAAAATTATTAACATCTAAAAGTGATAAAAATTCTAAAGATTTTATGTCTGAAAATCTGTCAATATAATTACAGTTTAATTAAAAGAAAATTATAATTAAATATAACTTGGCACTTTATACGTACTCTTTACTTTTTAAATCTTAAACAATTCACTTAGTCAGATAGCTCCCTACCCAGTGGCTAGGGATAGCTACTGGGTAGGAAGTTTCCACCAGCTAAACCGGGTGAGGTTGGTGCTCTGTAAAGCGCATGCGCCAATGCCCTCTGGCTGCTTTACACCATTCAGTTATTCTCGCTGTGGAAGCTGTCTCGTAAGCGCTTCCATTCCGTCACTGATATTCGAATATACAATAGCAATCTTACCGTTTTTTTCACATGTAGTTTAGAAATTTGTAATAAGATACATAATGCAGTTATAATAAAATATTAATTTTAATTAATTCAAAGTACGTTAAAATATGAAAATTTATATTTTAGAAAATACAAGGGAAGTTCATTGGAAGGTGGAAGCGGCGCTTCCACCGCTTCCAATGACGGCACGCCACTGCAGTGAGTCAATTCCCGGACTGTCTGGGTGAAAACCGGACAGGTGGTAACACTACCTATCAACATCTGAAGAAATTGGAAAAAAATTTTTAATTAAAATTTAATTTAAATTTCTTTAAAAATTTCAACATAGTACGGATTAATATAAACAAAAATAATTATTAGAGGACCAAGTTCAGATTACATTTCATATAAGGACATTCCATACCATAGACATTTTTAAAGCCAACCAAAAACTATTTTATATTAATCATAGGGATGGTACCTTACCTATGGCCATAGAAATCCTTATATGAAATGTAACCTGGACTTGGTCCTCTAATAAATATTTTTGTTTATATTAATTTTTATTTTTACTTGTATTAATTATAATTATTAATTTTAACTTTTTCTGTGAGTGTGTGTTCTCTTTAGAAACATTTTCCATTGAATTCAATATGCTTATGCTTGTTTTTTTAAAATGGTGTACTTCATTGAGGAAGGCCTATGATATTAGGTCGAAAACATTATGATTTATTAAATATACTGCTAGAGTTACAAGGTGCACTGTTTCTTTTGTTTATTTCTCCAGTTAGATCTTACTTAATAAACATATTTTAAGTCATGAGAAAAGCTGGAAATAACAATATTGAAAATATTAGTTTCCTGAAAAAATTAACATCCAGAAACCTCAAACTCTTCATTCAATATTAATTTAAATCAGTATGAATTTTGAAATTAGCTATGTAAGGAACTGAGTCCAAGCGGTATTTTTATTTTATTTTATTTTTTTGGGTCTTATGTTTAGTTAGGACGAAGGTTCCCCACCACTCTCTTAGTAACCAAAAAAGAAGATAATAAACCAACTCATGAAAGAACGAGCACCATAGGAAAAATCACGCGCACTTGCGCTGCCCAGCGGAAATAAACAGTCCACACAAAAAAATGGAGGGGGAATCCCCACACTCACTAGAAAAAAAAAAAACTTACTAAACAGTCATAAAACATCCCAGAAAATTGTTCTAAATGCTTTGTAAATGGTTTGTAAGATTTTGTCGGAGAATTGAAGCTGCCAGAAAGAAATTTGATGTTAGACAATTAAGTATGTAAATAAGGGGAGTAACCTAGCTGAATTGTGACGTCACCTCACAACATAAAACCAGCTCACTATCCGAAGACGAACGAGGTGATTTCCTGATTGAGGTGTACTACTGAGTGAAAGATTCGAGGCGAAGTCCCGATTGAGAATTAGGCGATCTAAGGTGTTTAAAGAGGAATTCGATTTGACGATAGCGAAAGGATTGAGGAAACAGGTTCCTAGTATAGTGAGGTGACGGATAGACGTTTAGTTTGTAAGAGATATTGTTCATAGTTCTTAAGTATTTGATTTGTCAAATTTTCAAAGGGGAATTAAGATTAAGTTAAGCTAAGTAGCTGAGTTTTATTGTCGGGTTGACTTGTTGATTTTCGTTAATAAATTTTGTTTTGGATTATAGACATTTGTACGTAGTTAAATTCGATTTACTAATTAAATATATTTGAAACTTTTTCTTTGACTTGATATTTGTCGTTATTCTTACTAATTTTTTCAGTGCACGCGTAAAAGCCCAGGCCTGGCAAACTAATCTCAAATCTGCGTAAAGTATCTGTTAGGTTAACGGAAGTTTTACCGGCCACAGTTAGTGTTGGTTTCCTGAGATACTAAAAATAGTACTTTACAGCTACACAATATAGAATATGATTTAAGGGCAGAACAGATCCAAAAAATTTTAGCATAACACAAAAATTGTATTTCTTGTATTTCTATAAACATTATGATACAATCTAAAAGTTTTTATATCACTTGAAATAACTGTTTCCAAGCAGACAATACTGTGTTTACTTGTGAATAGCATCTTCCACATGTGTGGTAACAACCAATCAGATCAATGTTCCATGTTTTAAATTTTCAAATTTTATTCTATTTTGTTTATTTTGATGTAATCTGATGATAGTTGCTGAAAGCAATTGAAAATGTTTGTTTTGATTAAATTATTTAGTTTGTTGCTGGATTTTTGGTTACTTAGTGAATCAATCAACATTATGACACCTTTCTCCAGTTTGACACCTCAGGTAGTTGCCTCTCCACCTCATCTATAGGCATGGCCTTAATTAAGATCACAACTAAAGTTAGGTTGACAGACCAAATAATCTACAAAGCAATAACAACAGAGTTTCAATCTTTTCCTTATTGTTTCAGTTTTTCCTATCATCTAATAAATGATTAATTCTTACCTAATATAATAGAATAGTAGTTTAAGTTCAATAATAGCCAAGAGATCGCATGTTTAATCAGTCTCCATTAATTTGCCTATGATGTTAAAAATCAGCATGGTTCATTACGTAATGTTTATCATTAAACAGCTATAGATAAAAACATGAGCAATAGCTCTTATTAATTTATGTATTTATTTTAAACTATATGATAATGTTGAAGCTTATCACATCTATCAGTCCTCACTTTTTGATCATTTTTAATTTATATGACCAAGTTAAAAATAATTAAAAATGACAACTAAAGAATTTTAAAATATTTTTCAAATATTTAAAATAACGACATAAATTTTAATTATCTTTTTTGCAATTTATTAAATATATGTTTTGAAAAATTGATACTCATCAGTTATCACATTCTAATAATAATATCACCACATCGTTACTGTGCATGATTAGCTCAAACCAGGGCTGTGGTGTTGAAGTCAAACATATTTGTTACTAGAAGAGTTGGACTTGGTAGAAATGGACCAACTCAGATTCCTGTTTTCTTTTTTTTATGTACTTTATATTAAATTCCTAATAAACACATTAACTTTCTATCTTGCATTATAAGAGCCTCCTGTAATACAAGATCTTAAAGACACCAACCACTGCCAAATTATCGGGCTAGAAAACGGCTATATCAATATTAATAATTAAAGATAATTTGGAACTAGAGTTAGGCGTTAGGCTTAACATGTCGTTACCAGTTCACTATGACATGTCCGAGGAAGCTGATAGAAAATTTTCTGAGGATACACTTTGATGAGTTGAGCACAATGCCAACATCACCGAAATGCTGGAATACTATCTCCAGGTGCTGTATATATAGTTCAGGTGAGTTGGAAGGCATCATGTAAATAGGGGATGCAGAAATCTAAGCCTCTCACCATTTGGTGAATAAAATGCTGAAAGGTTTGTGTTGCATTACATTGGAAACTCCATTTTTGTGTCCTTTGGATTATGAAACACAGCACGTATCAAACAAGCTGGAGGAGGTAGTAACTGCAGTCTTTGGGATGTCATCCATGTGCACAGGAATATTATCAGATTCCTGTGCAAACGGACGATTGGTGCCTGTTGTTAAGTCAAGGGCAAAAAAAAAAAAGAATTCTTTTTACCATGCAATATTTGTACATACTCTTGAATGTGAGGTAATGGGTACCTGTCAGGAATGCTGCTGGCATTGAGTTGACAATAGTCACTGCCAGGGCACCAATTGTTGTTGGGTTTTTTAATAGAATAAAAGGGTCTCGCCCAGCTGCTTTTATATAGCTTGCAAATTCCCAGTTGCACCATGCAGGCACCTAGGATAGGCAAAGACAGGATGCCCAATACTTTGGATGTAGTGGACTATGTCATGTTTGGGAGGCATTGGATTCACATCTTCACTCCTTATTAGTCCAAGTTACTAGCGGTTTACCATATTACCACACAAATTATACAATGGCCAGGAAAAAAATAAAATTTTTGTTTTTTATCATATTGAATACTTATTTCAAAACTTATAGATGAAACTAAATTTATAGTTCTATTTGTTGATATAAACTCTAATATTAGTGATTAAACAAACATCTTAATTTTTAATTAAAACAACAAAAAGTTGACCAAAACTATAATATAAAATAACAATTACAGTATATTATTAATAATTAAATAAAAAATAATTTGAAAACCAGTAAGGTATAGGCCTATTATTGCATGTTATTGCAGAATTGGCATCTGATGTCATCTGTTAAATCATATAATATAAAATAATAAAAATAAATTGATAGTCAATTTTTTGTTAAATTTGTTATCATGTAAGTAAATCGATTTTAACATTATACTTATTAATATGATTTTAGTATATTTTTCAGCATTTGGGTATATTTGGGTTTATACTCAATATTTGAACCAAATACTTTGAACTATTCAGCCAAATAATCTTATTTTAGTTGAGGAGAAGGAAAGAGAAAAAAGGGAAAAAATAAAACACAAATAAAATGAAAAGATCATTTGAAAACTCAGATATTTAAAAATATTATTTATTCAAGAAACCTTGGTTTGATTCCAATTGCTATAACGTGAAGTTACTAAAACAGCAAAATCTAAAATAATTCAGGAAATATTCAAATAATCAAACTATTATTAATTATAAAAAGTTAAAAAAACCTACATTAATTTACTTGAAGCTAAGAAAAAAGTTATTTTATTAATTTCGAAACTATTTTAAGTAATGACAGAAAATATAATTCTTTTGGTTAACAATTCACAAATTCTGTTTCAATAGTAACTCCAACAGTAATTTTCCCAGCAATTGATTTTGATATATGGTTAAAACTTTTATGAGTGCTTTCCTAAAATTTCACCAACCAGTCATCTTTAGTTTCAGGTCAGTCAATAACAAATATCTAGATTCAAATTTTACACTAGAGGAATTAGATAATTTAATTAACAAGATGCATATTAATTAATCATTGGGTAGTGATCACATTCTTACTAAATTTATCTTACGTAACACATATTTTCTACAGAATCAATTTAGTAAACTTCTCAAATTATTAATCCATCCATAAGAGTCAAATTACTTAACCTATTCAACTCAATGTATGACACACTTTCTTATCCAGTTTCATGGAATTGTGTTTGGCTTTATATGATATTAAAAAGGAGATAAATCTTCTCCCAAAATTAATCACCAATAACCCTTGTTTACAACTATAAGAATATGTTTTACAGCAATTTTACCTAAGAATTTCAACAATAGTCTAAAGAAAGGGTTTATATTCTAAATTTCAGTATGTATATGTAAGAAATAGAGGCACAAAATTGGTGATTTTTCATACCTTTCATAGATATCAAAAAAGCTTTTGATATACTATACATACTATTATCAGTTTAAAATATGAAGTCTAAAGGAGCTGGAGAAAAACTTTTCTCTACAATGCTTAAGCTATTCTCAGAATACAATATCAATATCATCCAGGGGACTATCATATCTCTCTCATTTTATATTATCACAAGGAATTCATGATGATCTGCATGCCCCTACTTAGTCAATACCACTTTGCTATAAATTAAATAACTTTATCAAAATTCCAAAGATGATATTGAAATTGTTAACAGAATTTTTCATAATGTTTTATTTGCAGATCTTGTCATTATGGTGCAAACAAGCATTTCTCTGCAAAGGAAACTCAAACACCTTAATTTATATCTCAAATCATTGCACTTAACATTAAACCCAAAAAAACAAAAATAATTATTTTCCGAAATAACAAAATTTCAGAAAAAGAAACCAAGTTATACCTTGATAATGTCTCTCTTCAAATAGTAAAGGAGACTGACTATTTTGGAGTGACTTTTAATTGAAATGACAGCTATAGGCCATATTCTTCTAAACTGAATAGTAAAGGTAACAAGTGATAATTTGTTATAGTTGTGCTCAGCTCTAAAAATTTCAAATATCCCCTTGTGTATAAAATTATATAATTCATTAATAAACTCAATGATTTACTATGCAGGTTCTGTTTGGGAATCAGACTATCTGTTTGATCTGAAGAATTTTCCAAGTTTATTTTCTTTGCAGATTATTCCAGTTAGAAAGAACTATATCTGGATACACTATTCATCACAAGACTTTTGTATTTGAATATTTTCATTCTTCCTAAAACAAATATTAAGTATTTTATTATCAGTTGAAATTTATGAAAATAGTTTTTTACAACAAGAAATAATAGCAAAGCAGAAGATTAAATACCAATCAATTATGGCAAACAAAATTCAATAAAATACTGCTATCATTTGTTGTAATTTCTCTTTTATTCGAAAATAATATATATAATTGGAAACACTGTTATATGTTGTTGCTTGACTCAGCAATATCAAAATCTATAACTAAAGATCAAGATAATCTATGTCAATCTACTTACCATCTAAAAATAATGAATATACCTTCATCTCAACCATACATAAAGAAATCTATAGGAATCAATATAAAAGATTAATCACTCAACTGTGATTAAACAAAAGTTCATTATTTATTGGAAATATATACAGTAACCTTTTAATTACAAATTGCTATTGATGTAATTCTAGTAATTTTTTGATAATCTACATATTACAGATTGTAAAAAACTCAGAAGTGTGAGAATCATTTAAAATATCACATATTTACAAAGCACAACGCATGATTTTAGAGAAACTGAAACAAGCTATCAAAGATAGAATTATATAATCTATATAATTATGTTATTAAAATTATTAAAGAAAAATTATAACCAAAAAATTTCGAACAAAATTTAAGGACTTGTTAGAATCTAACTAATAAAAAAAATGTTGGAATCGGGGACTAGTATTTGTGCAAATAAATTGTTTACATTAATATTTGTAATTGCCTTGTCCCTGGGCAACAGGGCATTTTCCATTTTGCTAATAAAGATCTTTATTTTTATTATTATAAAAAATATTATTTTTTTCCTTTTCAAAACAAATACAACTTTAATAAATGATCTCATGCAAACGTTATTTATTAATAATCACAATTCAAGTGTGATAAATTGTAATGAAGGAATAGTAGGGGTTGAGTTACACACAACAGTGACCTGCCGGCATAGTGACCGTTTGGTACAGTAATATCAATAAATATCACACATAGCCAATCAGAGTTTCATCTACAACACTTGTATGATTGACAGAATACAGATCACATGTCATAGATTAAACAGTGACGTGCTGTCTGATTGACAGCACGTCACTGTTGTGTGTAACTTGATCCTAATGCTTCTGCATTCATAGGAAGTAAGCCATTTTGTTGGTCATCTTAAATTCTTTCAGCTTCACTGAACATATTGTATATAGTGAATATACAGTAGAGCATCGATTATCCGACTTAGTTGGGGACTGGGGTTGGTCGGATAACTGAAAAGTCAGATAACCGAAAAGTATGATAAAATACATTATTAGTATAATCATCCCAACATTACTGGTATATAATTGAATAACTAAATAATTACCGAAAAACCAGCATTAACTCACTGCAGAACAAACGTTTTCAACCGTTTTCAATGGCCATCATCAGGTTTGATTCGTTGGAATGCTTGTAGGAGAACGCGCATTTCAAAAATACATTGGACATGCGCATACTTCAACACGTGCGGTTTTTCATATTTTTGAAATGCGCGTTCTCTTACAAGCATTCCAACGAATCGAACCCGACGATGGCCATTGAAAATGTTCGTTCTGTAGTGAGTTAATGCTGGTTTTTCGGTAATTATGAGTTAATACATTATTAGTATTGTGTATTAGACCTGGTTTAAATACTAGCCTCACTTTCATGGTCGAGCCAGTGTTGCCAGCTAAAACATGCAAAAATTTAACAAAAATAATATTAAAGTAGCCAAGACATAACCAAATATTGTAGCACCACATCACTAGTGAACATTTGAATTTGCCGACCAGAACATGGTTGGTTAACCGATAAGTCGGTTAATTGAGGGTCGGATAATTGATGCTCTACTGTACAGTAATTTGTAGGACTACCAAAAAAACCTTGGACCTCAATGGCAAGATTTAATTTTTTACTTTTCATCACACAATAAAATTTTTATTAATAAAAATCAAATATAATCTCTATTACTGAATAGCAGATGCTGCTTTCCACCTTTAACTTAGTGATTTCAGTGGGCACCACATCTCTGTTGGGAACAGATGATGACTCAAGCGGTACATATACTTTTCATTACAGATAGATTGCTCTGTAAGATCAAATCACTCTTTGTCAAGTGATACAAATTGCTTCTTCTTCTGTTAGTTTTAGAGTAGGATCAAATTGCATCTACTTTGTGACTAAAATTGTTCACAAATTAGCAAAACATGAAAGTGCATGCCATACATTCTCAAAATTGTTTCTTAATGCTTATTTTTTCATTTCAGTTTATCAGCTATTTTAATAACAATGTTTCCACTTATCATTTATAAGTTTTAAAATACTTTTGATTGTTGACAGTTAAACACATTTCTTTGCTCTCAACAATAAGCTTGATTTTAACCATGGAGGTCCTCATCTTAATCTTTTTTATCCTATCCTCTGCTCAGATTAGTTTGATCACAATCCAGTTAATCCTAGATGATGTTTGTATGCGTGGTTAGAGATTGATCAGATCATTACGGTTTGTTTGTATATGCAATTTGAACAATCAAAGTAATCTTGAGTAAGTTTGATTCCATAAGTATATGCACCCAAGAAGCATTAGAGAGAACTGGAAGGTAAGGGAGATAAAAATTCATTTTGAAAGAAAAAATTTTACTATTGAACAACAGATGACCTCTAAACTCAGTTTTTGAAACTTATTACTTTATCCATAGATCAGGAGATGGCACCTAATCCCTAGAGATAGGCATTAGGCACCATCTCCTGATAAATTTAATATTTAATAATTAATTTAGAAGGTTCTGGAAGAAAAGAATTAGCCTGAAGCAGGACTAAAACCTGCAATTCCATTTGCTGTGCAGATGCATTGCCAATTATGCTATACAAACCGCCATCCAATCTTTTGTTTCATAAACTTCTAAATTAATTATTAAATATTAAATTTACGATGGTGCTTAATGCCGACCTGTAGACCAAATTACTTGACATTCAATTATTAATAGTGACATTATATATATTAATGTTAGCCTGATATTAATATGGCAATCATTTGGCATTAAATTAATTTAAAATATTTTTAAACTAAACTCAACATCTATTTCTTGGTTGCTTCCTGTTCTCCTTACTACATGTATTTTCTTAGCATAACGTTGCCGATGAGAACAATTGTATATCCATTCCTACCAATAAACCAACCTTCTTCCACTAAATATGTTCCTGTGTGATTTGTTCTCAATGGCAATATCAACATCTATTTATCACACGATGGCATGAGTTCCATATAAGTTCATTATTTAAGGAAGAAGAATGATTGAATCAAAAAATAATAGTTTTCTGAAGATTTTTTTAAAGCATTTTTCTTCCTTTCTCAATAAATTCAGATATATATATCTGTGATTATATATATATATATAGATGAATGGAGTGTGGCAGCTGCATAAAAGTTAAAATGCTCATAATTTCTGATAATTGTAGGCTTACCAGATGTCCCGGTTTGATGATGATGTCCCAGTGTCCCAGCCAGTTTGTCATTTTGTCCCGGTTATTTGATAAAATTTTAAAAGTGCCGAATATACAAGAAGTAAAAGTAGTGCAGCCTCGAGTAAAATGGCAATTTGGCCTTCTGTTATACTCACTGTTGCTAATCTAAATATTTCGTATCTAGATCTAAGTACTTCTATAGATGTTTTCCTCAAAATTTATAGCATATGGCCTAATGAATTTAGATGTTTTATTTTTTCAGAATTTATAATAGCACGTAGCCTACAAGATCCAGATATTTTAATTTTTATTTCATTTTTTTAGATATTTTGTTTCAATTAGAGTTGGCAATACTAAAACTTATGCTGGCCACGTCATTGCTGTGCATGTCATATCTTACAAGTTAGTCGAGTCCAAGCTGGTCGGCATTTGCAATTATTTCGTACTGTACACTAAATTCATTTAATCTCTAAAATGCCAAAAAGAAACAGTGTATTTACTGATGATTAGAAAAAAAGGCTGTGATCTTATTGACCAAGTAAAATATGAATTGTGCTTTTCAGAATTTTCAGTAACTTGTGGTGGAAATTCAGACATTAAAAATCACTTGAAATGTGCGAAACATAAGGCAAACAATAGGAACTTCCTCAAATGTATTGTCGTATTTTGAAATGTGACAATGTTTGTGGAAAGAAGATTTTTTCACGCAAATTACACCGGTAACAGGTTCGGTATTTAGTAATATACGTTTAGTTCAGTTATTAAAAATTGCTTTTAACTCGTTTTTGTTAACAACTACTTTATTTAGCCTATTCAATCATAGGTACAGTACTTATCCTAGTAGACTTAATTTCTGTTGCAAGTATTTTCTCAAAATTGTCCCGGTTTGAGAAAAAAATATTATGGTAAGCCTAGATAATTGCATCTTTTAGAAAAATTTTCAGATAAAAGTTTATTTTTTGTGTATGCTCACAATATGTAATAATAAATTGTATTTCACATTTAAGAAAATGAAGTTGACCCATTTTTCACAGATTGTGGTGCCATCTATGATGAAACTGATAGTGTAATCTTGTTGCTCCTTGAAGGATATCTTTGGTTTAATAATTTTTTTTTGTAGGATATGTATTTTTTAAGTTTTTCCAGTGGATCGATTAGAATGAACCATCCTGTACATATAAATAATCAGCATCAGTGGTGCAATCAGGATTTTATTTTGAGGAAGCTGAATTGAACAGATAAAGTTTTTAATGTGAATTCAATAAAATTCCCACCTTATGTAACTGCTAATTTACAAGTAGTATAGAATTAGAAGACATAACACAATATAAATAAAAAAATTAATTTTAATTTAGAAAAGATTTTTGGAAAATTTTCTATTTGTTTTCATTTTTCTTTGGAGGGTGCACCACTGATCAACATCAAGTATTACACTAGCTAGCTGATACCCATATACCCAGTATTAGTAACTTTATATATTATCCAAAATTTATCATAGGATGTAATTTCATTGTAGCACATACAATAATAAGTCACATCTTCCACACTATTTCCAGCAAAATAGTTTAATAAAATTTAACAAAACAATCATTTTTGGCTACATTAAGTGGCCTGCTTCAGGTTTTAACAGTCTGAAATAGAACCTTAATATGGAAGGAGTGAATTATTATTAGTAAGTTCTAGCTCATCAGGTAGAGAATTATACATAAAATATTTTATTTTTCAAGATTTCAGATTTTCTCATAACATACTTGATGTTCCTTTTTCAAATCTTTTAACTGTTTCTGTATAAGCCTGATTCTACTCATATGTACTAGATATTTGAGATTCAAATTTTTTGAAGAAACTTACTCAACTAGTGTTACTACAATGAAAAAGATTCACATCTGTGTCACAAAATTCTACAAGAGCTATTATTCTCACATTTAACATCTCAAATATCAGACATAAAATTCAAAATGCCGTATTAGAATGTACAATGCAAAGGATTTGATACTATTACAAAACCCAGTCACAGCTCTAGATGCAATAGACAAAAACCTGTTTGTCATTAATGATGCACAGCAGGCATAGTGCAGAAAACTATTTTAAGACAACAATACCAATATATTAATTGTAAAGATCATGAAAAATTTGTCAATTATATGATAAAAAAAAATTTTGTTCTTCCTCACTCTAATCATATATGGAGACAATACAGAAAATTATAACATGTATGAGAGCCTGTAAGAAATAACTAATTCATCCGATTTTTCACAACAAACAGAAAAAATTCTTCAATAATCAAATACTATCACTCTATTCATAATATCTGCTCCTCCTTTACTGGATAGAAATAGATTTAAACTGGCAAAACAATAAAACTACGTCATTATTAACAACAGTAAAATCTATCTTGACAGAGATTTAAAAGAATGAAAGCAAAGTTTAAATTCATCAATTAAGATTTTAATAAACTCCTTTTTTTTTTAAATTAAGTATTTCTATTTTTATTCAAATTAATTAAAAGTTTTGTTTCATTACCAGTTTGATGAATCATAATCTCACACACAAAAACAATTTTTTTCACAACTTAAGTTTTATTGAAAGTTGAAAATTCTAAAACATACTAAACACAGATTACTTGCTAAATACCTGCATTATTCTTATTATGGCTTTATAGATTTATATATTAGTTTCTTTATACGTATGTAAATTTATAAGCACATGTTACCATTACTTTCAGCTACTTTCTACACACATACCTTTAGTCATTTGTTTATAAAGGTAACTTCTATCAATTTTTAGTGTATATTAAAGCATATAGTTTGTAATTTCAAGTCTCAAATTATTACGAAACAATCATTAAGATGTGTATTGCAAATTGATTGAGCAACATCTTTCGCGTTAAATACCAACAGAAGTATCACGTTACATGGTACTGTACATAACAAATAAGGCTGTGTTGACATTCTATTGAAACTTGTCACGATTATATTTTCAATTAACAAAGTATATTCAAAAATGGTAGCTTGCTTCCTTGATAACATGTATAAATACCTACACAAATTACGTAAAGATAACTCCTACTAAAGAAACTATTAGCTTAAAGATTAACTACGCCTTTAATCAAACAGAATACCGTTTTATCGTTTATTTTTATACGTAACACAATAAGAATTTCATCAAAGTAATAAAAAGTGGATTAAATATATAAAAGTGATTCACCTTTACAAATTAATTCCTTATGCACATAGTAATAGTGTATCATTCATTTATAATTTGATTGACAATCGTTAACCCGGCGAGTCAATAAGTAATACTAGCTTACAAGGTATATAGAGATTGGCTAGAAAGATTTCTTTAAGCTAGTCAATTTCATAGACATCGCAACTATTTGTCGCGAGTTTGAATAATTTAATATTACGCAATTGTTATATATATATATATAATATTATAAAAATAATTTTAAAATATGTTAATATATTATTAATATCATAAAAGTGCAGGTTTCTTTCAAAAGTTATCGAAAATAATATGCACGTAATTTTGAAAGAGTTGATGGCTATAGAATATAAAGGAATTTCTATGAAAATCGTTAAATTTTGTATTGTTATGAAATGTGATATTGTGTTACATAGGGTAACGGCGGTCAACTAGGCGATTCACAACGGGCGACGGTCAAGTGGGCGATAGAAATTTTAAAAATTTTCACGTTAAGCAAGCAAACAATTTGACGATATATATTGGTATATTTATAAGTTATAAACTATGAGTTATTTCCAACTTAGGAAACGTTTTGTTAATTATTGTCTTGTAACAGCTAGTTGGGCATGAGCTTCTAGCAGTGGCGTAGCGTGGGTGTCAGCCGCCCGGGGCGAAGGAAAATTTCGCCGCCCCCTTATTTAGGTATTTTTACAAGATATTATTTCTTGTGAAATTTTGCCGCCCCCTATAAGTGCCGCCCGGAGTGGGGAACCCCTGCCGCCCCCACTACGCTACACCACTAATTCTGAGCTCCTCCGATATAACTACGTAACTTATATTTGAAATAAAATTTCATAGATATTTTTGTAATTTTCTATAATGCACACGATTTTCCACAAATTCACCACTCACACTGACATTTTCTCGCAAATTTATTACTATCTTCCAATTACGATCTCTTTATGCTTTCTATCGGACAATATGTGTACCACGATGTGTGTTGCAGGATGACATTCCATCACACTACTATTTCGAAACCTTTTTCACCTATTTCGGTACTTAGTCACAGTGTTGGTTTGCGCCTGTAAACGGGCGCAAATCAACACTGTGACTAAGTACCGAAATAGTAGTGTGACCGAGGAAATAGTAGTGTGAACTTTACTCGTATTTCCCGAAAACTTTCGAACTCCGAACAGTCCGACGCCAACAATTTTTTTTTTTTTTTTTTTGTTTTCGGTGATTTCGTAACTTTCTGAAACAAAATTACGCTTTTATCGCTTTTGACCGGTGCATTCCCTACAAGTTTTTAACAGAAGGGACGTAAAATTATCGTTACGCTATTCCTTACGACGTTACGAACTGTAAACATTGTGGGGAACGTCACTCTCCACATCTTAACAGTCGTAACGAACCCCAGGTGGTAAGAGTTATTACTTCCTGGAACGGGACCGGACTCACCCTGTGGGACCTTTTGGTCAGCCAGTTGCCTTTTGTTAGCCACATCGTCGAGTCATGTAACTGTTACGCGAGCAGAAAATAAACGTAGTTTTGTTACTGTTCGTCTCATTCGTTTTTAATCGCGCGGAGTGACGAGAAGCAAAATTAATAGCAGTAAAAACACTACATTGGTGACCCGAACCCGGACTAATAACGTAATTCAACTAAGAAAACTACCGAATCCACCCATTGGAACCTTCATCAGGTACGTCGTTCTTCCTTGTTCACGACTTCAATCGTCAGATCATGGCCGAGATTGGAGCAGTAAAAATCCCTCCGTACAACTTTTCCGACCCAGCCTTATGGTTCCACATGTGCGAAAGCACATTTGCTCTAGGATCTCCAAAGCCGATCACGGAAAGTGCCACAAAGTTCAACTACGTAGTGGCTCATTTACCACCGGAAGTCGCATCAACGGTTAGAGACATTATTATTTCTCCGGACCGTACAGACCCGTACGGTCACATAAAGGTGGAACTTATTAAACGATCCGGCGAATCGTCTCAACAAGAGTTACGAAAACTATTGGCCGGAGAACAGCTAGGAGACCGCAAACCTTCCGAACTACTACGTGTTCTAAAGCGTCGGGCGGAAAATTTTCAAATCCCGGACGCAGTTATACTAGAGTTATTCATACAACATCTTCCGACTTCCGTCCAATCTATCCTAGCCGCCATTACCCCACTCGACGTAGACAAAGCAGCGGAAGTAGCGGACCGCGTGGTGGAAGTAACCCCTGCAACGATAGCTTCAGTGTCGCAACCTGAGAAGCCCGATACCTTAACCAACAAAATACTAGTCGAAATAGATAAACTTAACAAGCGAATCGATAAACTAACGCAGGCACGTCGGGATCGCAGCGACCATTTTTCTCGACGCTCCCGCAGTAGTTCAGGACATCGCAACAATTCCACTCACCGCAGTATCAACAACTACTGCTGGTACCACAACCGTTTTGGCGCAAAGGCACAAAAATGTACTCCGCCGTGTAGTTTTCCAACAAACGAGAGCGGCGAAGCGTAGAGGCGACATGCACTTTGCCGGAGCAATCTCGTCGCCTGTTCATCCTAGACAAGAGAACGAACGTAAACTTTCTCGTCGACACAGGTTCCGACGTATCAATATTTCCAGCCTCCTCGTCACAAAAGAAGCGCGCATCTCAAATGACCTTGATGGCAGCAAACACAACTGCAATTCATGTCTACGACCAACGAACACTCACTCTCGATTTTGGGTTAAAGAAAATTTTTCGTTGGAAATTCCTTATTGGCAACGTGTCAACAGCAATAATAGGCGCAGATTTCTTGTATCACTTCCATTTGGTACCGAATCTTAGACGAAAATGTCTCACAGACGTTCAGACAAAGGTAAACTCTCCAGGCAAATTATTAGAAACCTCCATCCACTCTATCAAGATAACGACCAACGACTCCATATATCATAAGATATTGGAAGAATTTCCTGAGATCACCAGACCTCCACGTCCTAACCAACCCGTAAAACACAACGTTGTACATCACATAGAAACTGTTGGTCAGCCCGTAACTGCGAAACCACGTCGCCTAGCACCCGATAGGCTTAAAATCGCTAAGGCCGAATTCGATAAGATGATAGCTCTCGGCCATATGCGAACATCAAAAAGCAATTACGCATCACCACTCCACATGGTCACCAAGAAAAACAGTTCAGATTGGCGACCCGTGGGAGATTATCGTGCTCTAAACGCACAAACCATAAAGGACAGATACAGCGTTCCAAACATCGCAGATTTCACATCGGAACTGCACGGAACACAAATCTTCTCTCACATAGACTTAATCAAGGCCTATCATCAAATACCCATCTACCCACCGCACGTGCACAAAACAGCTATAACGACACCGTTTGGTCTCTTCGAGAGTACCAGGATGCAATTCGGATTGTGCAACGCATCCGCAACATTTCAACGGTTCATCGACGAAGTAACCAGAGGACTCCCCTTTGCATATGCTTTCGTCGATGACATATTAATAGCGTCACGCTCCCAGGAAGAACACATCTCGCATCTTCGCGACTTATTCCAACGCCTCCAAGAATATGGGTTAACCATAAATCCGTCGAAATGCACCTTCGGCGTACCATTAATCGAATTTCTCGGATTCAAGGTCTCGGGAAAGGGTCTGGAACCACTCCCTGATAGAGTCAGAGCCATCCGAGAATTTCCCAAACCTTCGTCTCTCACTCAACTTAGACGATTCTTAGGCGTAATAAATTTCTACAGGAGATGCATCCCTCGAGCGGCGCACACCCTCGCCCCGCTAGTGCAGCTACTAGAAGGAAAAAAGAACGGGAAACGTACGTCACTCACTCGGAAAGCAGAATCACGATCTCTGCAATGGTCAGAAGCGGCAGAACAATCCTTCGTATCAGCTAAGGAAGCACTGTCCAAAGCCACACTTCTCCACCATCCACTACCCGGAGCTAAACTATGCATATGGGTAGATGCGTCAGACGTAGCGGTTGGAGGAGCACTGATGCAATACAACAGGAAATGGGAACCCATCGCCTTTATCTCAGCGAAACTGGCACCAAATCAACGCAACTGGTCAGCTTACGACAGAGAACTATTGGCAATATACACATCAATAAAACGATTTCGCCACATGCTAGAAGGCCGTGAATTCACGATCTACACGGATCAAAAACCGCTCATATATGCCTTCAAACAAAAACCAGATAAATGTTCACCACGACAAATGCGGCATCTCGATTTTATATCCCAATTCTCTACGGATATACGTCATATTCCGGGCACAGCTAACACGATAGCAGACGCGCTCTCCCGCATCGAGATAGATTCGATCACCTCTGCTTCTCCTGTAGACTTCCGAGAGCTAGCCACAACGCAAGCTACAGATTCGGAACTTCATCAATTGTTAAAGGATCCTATGTCGCTCAAATTAGAGCCGAAATCCTTTCCACCTAACGAAATCGACCTATACTGTGACACATCATCCGGAACACCTCGCCCCTTCGTGCCGCATAATCTCCGACGAACCATTTTCGACCATCTACATGGACTTTCTCATCCAGGAGCAACAGCAACCACTAAGCTAATTTCGAGCCGTTATGTTTGGCCGGGCATGCGGAAGGACATCCGTCAGTGGGCACGACATTGCATCCCCTGCCAGAAATCGAAAATTCACCGCCACGCCTGGACACCGATAGGAAAGTTTACACTTCCGGAAGCAAGATTTTCCCATCTTCACATGGATCTGATAGGACCACTTCCGCCAGCTGACGGGAAACACTACTGCCTTACAGTGATCGACCGTTTTACCAGATGGCCAGAGGTCATCCCAATTGCCGACATATCTGCTGAGACGGTATGCCGAGCCTTTTTCTCAGGTTGGATCGCAAGATTCGGATGCCCTACTACGATCACCACCGATCAAGGACGTCAGTTCGAATCGAACCTCTTCCGAGAACTGACCAGACTTCTCGGCACCAATCGCATCCATTCGGCAGCATACCATCCCCGATCAAACGGTTTAATAGAACGATTACATAGACACCTGAAGGCATCGCTAATGGCACACGAATCCTCCAAATGGACCGACGCCCTTCCGGTAGTCCTCCTGGGAATTCGTTCAGCACTTAAAGCCGATATAGGCGCAACAGTAGCTGAACTGTTATATGGTACCCCGTTAAAATTACCAGCTGACATCATTAGCCCCGACACCCCACGAATTTCTTGCGAATCTTTTGTCAGCCAACTAAAAACCCACATGGCCAATCTGAAACCGTTAGCAACTTCCGCTCATTCCACAGAGAAAATTTTCATTCATCCAGAACTAAAAGAGTGTACACATATTTTCTTAAGATTCGACGCAAACCGACCTCCTCTTCGTCAACCTTACTCAGGCCCATACAAAGTGCTAGAAAAACACGACAAAACACTAGTAATTGACATCCAAGGTCGCAAATCCACCGTCTCAATTGACAGAGTAAAACCAGCGTATATCTTACAGGACGAACCACTTCAGAAATCTAGTATAAAACCCGTCCAATCAAGACCATCACAGACACCATCTTCATCTGCAACAGCGAATAACAAAAAACTGGAAACGACCTCCAAAAAAGATCAAACTGTTACCACGAGATCAGGCCGTCATGTTCATTTTCCTAAAAGACTAGTCACCATAATGTAACGTTAAGCGATTCGTTCGACATCAGTTCTATCGCTCGTCCCTCACTGGGGGATACTCTGTGGGGAACGTCACTCTCCACATCTTAACAGTCGTAACGAACCCCAGGTGGTAAGAGTTATTACTTCCTGGAACGGGACCGGACTCACCCTGTGGGACCTTTTGGTCAGCCAGTTGCCTTTTGTTAGCCACATCGTCGAGTCATGTAACTGTTACGCGAGCAGAAAATAAACGTAGTTTTGTTACTGTTCGTCTCATTCGTTTTTAATCGCGCGGAGTGACGAGAAGCAAAATTAATAGCAGTCCTTACACTACAACTGTAAACATAATTGAAATGTCGCGCACAGATAATCCCTCGTATCTGAATTATACGAAATTAAAAGCTTATTGAATATTTGTAGTAATGACTTAAATGGTTTATTTTAAAAATTTCGACATAATAAGTGACGCGCTTGATGCGAGGTAATACTCAACTAACAATACTTTACAATTGTTCTTTTTCATATTGTTTGTATTTAATTTTTATTGTTGTTTCTTTTCAGAAGGTTTTCAACTGAATTCTGTTTCGGCAAGTCTCACCGAAGTAAGTAATCCTTTGTTTTTGTTTATATAATTAATATTGAGTATAAATTCTAATAGAGCATCGACCCGAAACATATTTGTCTTCAAGTTGAGATATTTATACAAATTATTGCTGAATTAAATTAGCGAGATTGATTTATATACAGATTTTTGTTATATTCCAGCTTATTTTCGTTCAAATTAAGATGATAACTCTCAAATTATTAAAATGAAGGTGCGGTAAATGTGCAATAGTTTAGACAGGAATCAGTTGAATAAATAATCTTAGTTCTCTTAATATATTTTATGTACATTATAATTTTTTACGCAAAATACAAAATTTTTTACAAAAATATTACTTTCAGGTTAACGACTTTCAAATTAAAATTTAACTTGGACAATTTTCTTCCCGACACCAGACGGTAGAATCACGATAAGTAGCATGATTTTTACACCTTCTTTTAATTTAATATCGTAACATTTAATTTAAGGATTTTTTTTTAAACTCTTTCCGCCCTGTGGGCACTAAGAGGGCCTCTTTTTAGCAAGCCAATTATGGGTTCGGCCAGGCCCACAATGGGGCGACCGGGTGGTGAGGGACGGGCCCGACATATCCGAACGGACCACCCCCGAAAAATTCCTGGGGATTATTCGACCCGTTCGGATTCGATCCCGGGTCCCCCAGAGCGGTAGGCTGCCACCTTGACCGCTCGGCCATCCGGCCGTCAATTTAAGGATTTTGATAAGTAATAACCAGGTTTTTTCTTATTCCGATTATTATATAAGCTAAAATTTTAGTAATATTTCACATTCTAATTTTATATAACATTCACTCGATATACTTTTTAAAAACTATACTAATACATAACATATATCTTAAATATTTGGCGCTATGATTACATGAAACATTCAATCGATACACAAGTTTATTTCTCTTTAAAACTATTCTCACAATAGATAGATAACACGTGTCTTAAATATTTGGCGCTATGATTACATGAAACATTCAATCGATACACAAGTTTATTTCTCTTTAAAACTATTCTCACAATAGATAGATAACACGTGTCTTAAATATTTGGCGCTATGATTACATGAAACATTCAATCGATACACAAGTTTATTTCTCTTTAAAACTATTCTCACAATAGATAGATAACACGTGTCTTAAATATTTGGCGCTATGATTACATGAAACATTCAATCGATACACAAGTTTATTTCTCTTTAAAACTATTCTCACAATAGATAGATAACACGTGTCTTAAATATTTGGCGCTATGATTACATGAAACATTCAATCGATACACAAGTTTATTTCTCTTTAAAACTATTCTCACAATAGATAGATAACACGTGTCTTAAATATTTGGCGCTATGATTACATGAAACATTCAATCGATACACAAGTTTATTTCTCTTTAAAACTATTCTCACAATAGATAGATAACACGTGTCTTAAATATTTGGCGCTATGATTACATGAAACATTCAATCGATACACAAGTTTATTTCTCTTTAAAACTATTCTCACAATAGATAGATAACACGTGTCTTAAATATTTGGCGCTATGATTACATGAAACATTCAATCGATACACAAGTTTATTTCTCTTTAAAACTATTCTCACAATAGATAGATAACACGTGTCTTAAATATTTGGCGCTATGATTACATGAAACATTCAATCGATTCACAATAAATATCGTAATATTTTTCGTTCTAATTTATTTTTCTGTATAAAAACAGTTTCACTACACAAAAATTGGTAGCAAAGGGGTTTTAAGGAACAGCATCTTTGTTACAATATAATAACTTTTTAGTATATGTTTTATATGCAATTTTTATAATTTGTAGTTATTTATATTTTGAACGTAATTTTTTTATTCGTTGCTATATTGATTTTTATATGAAAAATCTGTATTGAAACTTCACATCCTTTAATAGGAAAGTTTGATGAAAATGACATAAAAATTAAATTTTCGTAGTTTATTTTAGTTTGCCGAATGAATCGAATAGCAACGAATATCCAGTTTTATTCCTCGATTGTTATTCTGTCGAGCAATCGGGGTCAGTTTCTGGAAATCAAAAAACTACCACAAAATGGGTGTCGCCTTGACGTGGCTTTGTGGCTTAATGTGTGAAAATTTTATCGAAGTTCTAAAGATAATTTTTTCCACAGACTAAGAACACCCGACAGAAATTTGAAATGTTTTTAAGTACAATTTTTTTCAAGCAGTTTTTTTGTCAATTACGCTAAAACACAAAGCAATAAATGTGTTGAATCTATTGCTTTATTCAGGTAAAAACAGAAACATAAAATGTATTGTATTAATTTGAGAAAGATCATGGTGGTATGATTAAGTAAACATTTTCCATTAAGTGGTGAGTATCCAAGGCTGCTCAGAATGCTGATGTCAAACTTCACAGCAGAAATTTATACGAATAAACGTTGCGCTGAACTACTTCCAAATCTAATGAAATTAAATGAATAGTGACGCATGAATGTGTTTTGATAATTTGGGTAACGTAGATATTCATGTTTTAACCAGTGGCGTAGCGTGGGTGTCAGCCGCCCGGGGCGGAGGAAAATTTCGCCGCCCCCTTATTTAGGTATTTTTACAAGATATTATTATTTATTGTGAAATTTTGCCGTCTCCTATAAGTGCCGCCCGGAGTGGGGAACCCCTGCCGCCCCCACTACGCTACGCCACTGGCTTCTAGGCTATATCGCCCCGTGATAAAGTGCCATGTAATAGTAGTTGTGTGTTTATATGATGGTTGTTACGTGTGGAAGAATGCATTTCGGGAAGTCTTTTAAGGATAACTGGCCTCTATTCAGGCGTTACGCACTTGGAGAAAACCCGAAAAACTCCACGTGACCAGCGAGTCTGGGCGAGGTGCGAACCCACGAAAAAACTCTCAGTGATCGGAGCCGCTTGGTCACTGGTGGGCCGTTAATTATTGTATGTCAGAAGCAGTTAAGTACTAAACAACTTGAAAAGCACAGAGGAAATGGAGAGAAGAATCGGACAGACATCATAAATAGATCTGGAGATTAATTGAAATGCGTTTTATGGTGTGTAGATGGGAGTGAGGACGAATCATTCTTGTAAATTACGACGTGGTAGGTAACAGCTGAAATATCCGGCTTCGGTGAAAGCCAAGCGAATTAACATAGTTCACAGAAACTAAACATTTCCAGAATTAATCCCAAAAATTTAATACGCTAGCCCTATATGGGCACTTAATATGCTGTATGATCTAAAAGAGTTTCATATCATTTTCTTAAAAAAAATTGTTTAAAATTTAAAGAACAGTACGCTATTCAGGCTTTCAATCGCGTCGTTTCCAATTAAAGCAGATCAATGAAATACAGTTGTTCGAAAACAAATTCTTTCGGAGAATGTTTATAACTTTGTTTTAATGTATATTGCATTTAATGTATAATGTAATGTATTTTTAATTTTATGTAATTGTCATCTTTGTTTTAATGTATATTTGTTAATTTTTGGAGATGGATATCTACAATTTCGGGATTAAGCCGGGTGGCCGAGCGGTCAATGTGGCAACCTACCGCTCTGGGAGACCCGGGATCGACTCCGGACGGGTCGAAAAATACCCCGAAATTTTTTATGGGGTGGTTCGTTCGGATATGTCGGGGCCCGTCGCTCACCGCAGCCATTGGGCTGCCGAACCCATAATGGGCTTGCTAAAAAGAGGCCCTCTTAGTGCCCAAAGGGCGAAAAAAGTTTAAAAAATATATCGAACACTTTTTGTCATTTGTCTTTATTTAGTTCGGAGAAATTTTGATTGTATCTAAATAATTTTGGAGTTTTTTTTATTTATTAGAAATTTGATTTTATGCGAAAAATATATTGATATTACAAGATTCATGAGACGACCAAGACGTCGACTTGCCACTCTTGGGGACCCGGGTTTGAATCTGTGCAGTCAAAAAATCCAAGGTATTTTTTGGAAAGTAATCTGCCCCGGCTGAAAGTCCACCACTGGCTGAATAGTAAATCTACTATAAACCAGTTAATGAAGATCATTTAGCCCTGACGTCACTAACCTCTTGTAACTTAAATAGTAACAGTAGTTTGTGCACTCCGATCCGACTGTTATTTTCAAAAGTATATAAGTAGCATAATTGTAAATTTCTCCTGCAATCCCATAGTTTTTAAATAGAAATATTTTGACGGCCGGATGGCCGACTGGTCAAGGTGTCAGCCTACCGCTCTGGGAGACCCGAGTTCGAATCCGGACGGTCGATAAATTCCCAAGAATTTTTCGGAGGTGGCCCGTCCGGATATGTCGGGCCCCGTCCCTCACCATCCTGCCGCCCCATTGTGGCCTGGTCGAACCCATAATGGGCTTGCTAAAAAGAGGCCCTCTTAGTGCCCAAAGGGCGGAAAGAGGGCCTCTTTTTATGTGTTTTAAATCTGAATAAGTGCCAGTTTCCCATAAAAGTTTTCTCGGGAGGAATCTTTACTCTCGGCAGATTACTAGCATTGTGTTGCCTTATTCCATTAATCCAATTCAATCTTTTCCCGTAAAAATGAATAATTTTCTGTTTCCATAAACAATGCACCACTTTTTTCATTATATTATAAACAATTCTTTGAACTTTTAGATTCCTACTCGATATAGTTATTTGCGATATTAAGTTTAAAATTCAATGGCACAATTTCGTAAAGAAATTTGTAATTTATTTTAATTACATTTTAACACAGATTATTTCTTCGCAACACACGAATTGTATAATAAACAATTGAAAAAAAATTTTTTTATATATCTATAAGCAGAAAAGTCCTGAAGGACCCCCAAAATAATAAATATATAAACAAATATAACAAGTAAAGAAAAAAACAATGAAATAAAATTAAAAGTTGTATAACGAGTTTTTACATTTTAAATTTAAACTAGGAAAATTAAGATAAAAAAGTCATCAAAATTGTTTAAATTTCGAGAAATATGATAAAAGGACCTTTGAGATATAGTCAAACGAAAAAATGAGATGAACATGCAGGATGAAGGTCGTAGGTTTTTCGAAGGAACGTGTAAAAATAGCCAATCATAATAAATAAAACCATTTAAGAATTTAAAATAAACAATCAAAATATTTGATACGCTCAAAAATAATTAAAAGTAAATCTGCCGATAAACCATTTAATTAGAGAATTAGTTGGGACATCTTTCTTTTTATACCAATATTCAATTTTACATAACAAACAGTGTTTTTTAAAACCCTGATAAATTTGCAGCTAGAAATACGAATTGTCGACAGGGAAGGATTGCATAAGATCATATTTGTATGATAGATAACCTGTAATAAATTTCATGCACTAACAAGAGCCGGTAAGTTACATCATTTATTGGAAATACAAATTTAACGCCCGTTAGTTGTTTCATCTAATTATTTTCATATCATAAAAGACAATTGTTTGATTTATTTTTGATTCCCAAAGGGCCTAAATATGATCATATCAATATTAAATTTTATTTAAAACTATATAACGCTAAAATCATTGGGCCATAACTTGGCTAATTAAATATATCGTTATAAAAGAATTTGGTTTAAGGATCGGCGATTAAATCGCCATCTTGTGTTAAATTTTAAAATTATAGTAATTATTAAAATTTTTAATTTTGGATAGATTTATTATATAATTTAAAACTAGAGTATAAAAAAATTCAATAATTACCTTAAAAAAGATCCATCCATAAAAATTTTAAAAATTTCAGTTTTAATTTTAATTTTAAGAGAAAATTATTTTATTATAATTTAATGAATAATACATTCTAAAAAAAATATACAGTTCTTAATAAATAGCAATTCAATTTACAGACATTTTATTCCAAAACCTATAAGCTAAATATTAAGAATATTATATAAATAAAATAATAATTAAAGATTAATTTTCGGATTGATTTACTTATATACTAAATACATTAATATACTGTATTTATATATTCAGCAGTATATATTTATCTTACATTATTTATATAATCTGATACATACATATATATAGAGGGATAATTTTTAGTTTATACGCTTCGTTAGGCCAAATAGTTTCATTAATTTCAGCGATGTCAGACTATTAAAATTACGGAATTTTTGCTATCGCACGCAAGTTATTCATTTCTTTCCTCGACAGCTAATATATGATAAAATTAGAAACTTGTCCGATAATTTTTATACATTAAGTTACGTTCGAATTCTTCATTATCAGACAAATAGAAAAAAAAAAAAAAAAACTGTAATCCTTACACAAGTAGAAATTCCAAAAATATTCGAAAAATTTGTTATAATTATACAAATATATTACAAATTGCTCTATTAATAGTTACATGATCTAGTTTATGAATTGCTTTTTATTACTAAAATTTTTACTATATTCTCCAGGCAACTTGCAACTGCGAGTTTAGATTACAAGCTTAGGCAATTGTCACAGATTTTTATGATAATCATATGGTGACTTGGAATGTAGTGGTACACTACATTACATATGATAAAAATATAAAGAGAAAGTATAATTGATATTCTATGTGTTCGAAATAAATTCACTTATGTATTATCTGCACGTTTCTTTAAGAAAAATCCATTTAAAATATTTTTATTAAATATAATTGCATTAAATCGTGAATAGTTTTCATAACGACCACTCTTTACCTGTGGCGCTTTAGTAGAATATTCATGTCTTTGCGTTTTCTTGCTTTAAAAAACATATTTTTGTTTCGTGTATTAAAATAAAGAAAATTTCTTTAACTCTTAAAATCTATTAATTTTAATTAGTGAAATTATATATAAGTAATTAGTTTTATTAATTTTAATTAATTAATGACCGTATAAATTATATTAATTTTAATATATTTTAAAATTTTAAGTAGTTAAAGAAAACTAAATATTATGTAAAAGTATAAAATTATAATTTCGATATAAAATACACATCTTATAAGATTCTTTATCGTTTGATACTTTAACAAGCATAGCGTATATAGATTAAATAATAAAAGTTTCTAAGGAGAAAGGGAAAAATGGAAAAAAACATTTATTTTTCGAGAATTTAAGCTTTATATAAATAATTAATCATTTTAAAATAATTTTTCCTTTTGTAATGAATTATTTATAAATTTTCCGTAATAAATGATTACCTAATTAATAATAATAATAATAATCGTGTTATAAGTTCACAGACGAGAAGAAAAGGAAACATATTAGAGAAGTAAACAAAAGAAATAAATTTGAAATGAAATATAAAAAAAATAAACTTTATGAAGCGTAAAATAAATACGTAATTTTCGATTTGTGTTAAACAGGTCAAACACGGAAAAAACTTCAATGTCACCATGACGTCACGGTAAAGTTAAAATACGCCATTTCTGTAAGCGCCGTTCCACCCTAAATATATAAAATAATTATTTAACAAGTTAATAATAAAATCGAACGATATTAATTTTAACCATATAACTAACATATAATTATTAATAACGGCACTAATCCAATAAATATACCAATTTTTATATATCGAATATTACATATACCGACGTGTAGTTCAATGAAGGGAACAGCACCAATAACGGGTAAGCAGTTGGTTTTATGAGTGGCGATTCGTTGTCCATTGGTTCAAGATTTCCATAGCCAATCAAGAAGGGACCACTGTTGCTTGTATCCAATGTAAGTTGGCAAATTATCTTCGATTTTGTAACCCCCGAAAGAAGTGAGATTTGTAACGTTTGCATAACTACAACGAACCTATCAAGTGAATTCGTTCTGGTTAGGTTGACGGATAAAGATGGCGGAAGCGGTCACCATCTTGTTTAGTATTAAAGATCCAGTCGGACGTGTCTTAATTGTTAAGCTTAGTCTGAAGCGATTTAGAACGTAGTTGTTGGCCAACTTTCTCTCTCTCGCCCGTCCCGATCGAACTGTTCAATATGTCGATTGTGTGTCGAGAAGCGAAACAGTCAATACTGCTTCCCCCTTTTATCCTCCTTTTTTTTTAAGAAATACGATAAATTCAACGTGACTAAACGTAAATTTATTTATCTCGAAATCTAAACGCGGTCGGTTTTTAATTATAATTATTACCGTTTAATTAAGCTTAAACGTCGTGCCATATGCGACTAATTAAACAAGCAATTTAATAGGAGTTGTTCTGTTTTTCCCCCTTCCTTAATGCCAATGTTTTAGCACAAAGGTATCGAGAATTTTATTCATTATTACTATGACTTGTCATAGATGTTCGGTTTCCTGGAAGCAAATTAGTAATGATGGCTTTCAAAGAAATATTTTTGTATATTTTTAATAAAAAATGTATTTTTGTAAATAGCTTTTGTATTAAAATTATAGAATGTATTTACATGTATAAAAGATAAGTTTTTATGAACTTATCATAATAGGTAAGAAGCAGATTTCTCAATGCTTATTTTGCTTATTCTGTAACTAGAAGTAGATGATAACTTTTTTTTTTCAATTTAGTAAAAAAAATCTGTCATTAAAAAGAATGTGTTATTGTAGATCTGTTTCTAGTAAATCATTCTGAGTAGTATTATTTATAATGTTATAAATAAATATGAGTAAATGATTATTATTAAATAGATGCATTCCCAGAAATTAGTTGTTTCATCACTTAAATTTTTTCATCTCAATCATAATATAAAAATACTTTTATATTATGTGTAATGGTAATTATTTTGTATACTAATTTCCAAATTAAAAAAATGCTAAGTAATTAACAAAAAAGTCATTAATTTGAAACCAATAGTAATGGAAAATGTTTGTGGAATGACTGTTTGTTTTTTTATTCTTATATGCTAATTATCTACTTTTTTGGACTGTGTACTCTGTACTCTAAATATAAAGTCTGGATTATAATCAGATTAAATTAATTAAAAATAATTTCCAACTAATTTAATTTGAGGAGTTATAAAGAAGTTTATAAAAATATATAAACTATAAAATTAACAATTGAAATGAGAAGTATATAAAAAGCAGAAACTTAATATTACTGAAACACCATTTCAAAAATATTTAAATGTATTTGATAGTATGCCAGCTAAATTCATCAAGATATGGAGGCAACGAATCAGCAAGAATGTATTAAAATAAAATATTCAGATTAAACTATATTGCACTTAAGGGATTCATAAAATAATATGCTTAATAGTAAAATGATTAATCAGTTCTACATAAATTGGAATGTATTTTCCACTACAATACCATGTCAAGTGAACTATTAATCTCAATTTTGTGATTATTGAACTATTGCTCAATTTTTTAATCCCCATTTCTTTAAACAATATAAAATCTATTATTGTCAATCATTATCTCAACTAAGGACATCTATTGTTTCTGGTTCTAACTAAAATTTAAACCTTTCCCCCCTATTGTTTCTGTTTATGGTCCAATAAAAATACTGTTGCAATATTTTTGTAAGTCTTACAAAATTTAATTTATTTGAATTCCTTTTAAGACATTCTCTTAAAAATAATCTTTTTACTTTCTACAAATGTTTAGTTTTTTTAATAACAGTATTATATATGCTTGAAAAATATCAGTATCAAATTGGTATGGGTTTATGCTAATTTTATTAAAATATATCTGGGGGACACTTTTCGTATAATAGAAAGAATGCTAAGAAATTAACTATTATTACTCAAAAGTAATTGATCATCAACATTATTACTAATAGGAAGATTGTTCTAACAGTAAAACTAATTTTTTTTTTCCTTACAAGTAATCTTTATACAGTATATGTATTCTTGTACATATGTGTTTACTCTTGTTCAAAAAAAGCAAACTCACCAGTGGGTTATGGGTTCATGTCTTGCCAACAGACCGGTCATGTGGAAAAAAAACCTAGAAAATTTACATTAAGATTAAATAGGAGCCAGTTTTCTATAAAAGTTCTCTTTGGTAGATCACTGATGTTTCATTGCTTTATCCAATCAATCCTTGTTCAAAAAATGTTTTTTTTAGAATCATTTAAGTCATCTCACTTTCAAAATTATTTACATTTTTATTTTTTTGTATTAATGTAGCAATAAATTTAAGCAAGATGATGTATATTGATTACTTAAACATTGAATTTTTTTATATATTTAAATCAATGAGAAAATCAAAATGATTGATTTCCTTGACTATATCAATTAATATTATCAGAAGAGTGGAAGAATATTATAAAGTATGTTGAAGAAGAAAACCAGAATATGTTTAGATGTTTTTTTATGTGCAATAGTACTGGATTTTATGAAATATAAGATGCATCCTCATTTCAGCATAGAATATTTAGGAAAAGGTATTTAGTGTATTCAGCCATTCTGTGCCTTTTGGTACTCAGCTCCAAGAAGTTTTTTACTGTATTTTTTTAAAAAAATAAAATAAATTTAGAATGCACACTTTCTTTTTTCAGGAAAGAAGTTACTTGCAATTAAAATTTACCATTAAAATATTCTAATTAATATGTACAAAAGCTACTTAGCTATATAAGAAAAAAAAATTAAAATAGCCAGTAACCATAAAACTAGTATAAGCAATTTGGAAAATTCATTAGCCTTTGGGAGATTGCAACTTCATATATATGATGCAAGGTATAAAAGTTCTATTTATTGATTTATGCCATTTTTCAGAAAAATTATTTTGAAAAAGAAAAGATATGCACATGTACAGTACACTTGAAAGAATTAGGTCATATACAAAGGAAGAAATTTCTACTGAAAAATACAAAAATAAATATTTGTAGTGAATGAGGTTAAGGTAGAGGGTACTGTATAAGCTGTTTGCTTAAGTTAAATGTGAAAAATAAGTTAAATAGGAGAGTTGTATATCTAAGACAATGGAAAATGTAACTTGTTAAATGTATGTATTAATTTTTTTTAATATCTGCAAAGTAATGCTTTGTAGCATGTGATAACAGTCCCAACAAAACAAATAATTTCCTCCATGTGAAATACATATAAATAACTTAAGAACAAGATATAAAATTTATGAACTGTGTATAATATAAAACATTAAAAAGTAAAGTTAAAAATTATACAATAAATACAAAGATACTTTATAACAACTTATAAAGAATTTTTTTACAGTTAGATTAAAAAATCTAAAACCAGAAAATAAATGTTAAAATAATTCTTTAAATCAGATTTTAGTAGAGAATATAAGATTAATTTTAATATGTAAAACACATTACAATTAAAAGCAAGCATTGCAGACCCATAAATTTTCACTGTTGTCAGTCTGTCTGTCCTTCCTTAATCTCAACAACAGAGTTAGATAGATGAAAGCTGAGACCATATATGGAAAGATTAGGGACAAGAGGCCCCAATTAACTATATATGAACTGCAAACCAGAAGCCACATTATTTCAATTCAAAAATTTTTTCCCAAAAGGAGTTAATGATTGTATTGCTAACAGGAAAAGAATAATGTACAGGGGTAAGATACTAATTTGAGGTGGAGAGCATATTGCTACTTTGGAAGAACACCAGCACAACTCAAAAAAGTGCGATTTTTTTTTTTTTTTTTATTATGTCATCATGAAAATGTAGTAAATTTTGATGTGTAAAAGTGTCATAAAAGTAACTTGCGTATTTGGCCACTAGGAAGCAGTTATGTGAGTGTTGAATAAGTGATAAGTGATATTCAGTTAAATCTTTGAATGGGATTTTCTCAAAACTAGTTATTTTGAGTTGTGCTGGTTTTCTTCTAAAGTAGTGATATACTTTAAATTAAATAATTTTAAAAAATGTGAAAAAAATTGTAGCCTGGCATTGTGACAATGTCACAATAAATAACTGCTCATATTTTTTAAAATTCTTGTGCCTCCCACCACAGCTTTTGTGAAGGCATGCTGATCTACAATTGTCTTTCTTAGGATATAGTATATATTATAAAACTAATATTTTCTTGTTGAGTTTTTGTTGTTTGGCATATAGTTATATCCCAAACAAAACAAAAGTGAAACAACATAAAAATTCCAACTACTAAAACAAATCAAATTTGATGATGTAATAGCTATTTTGTAGTTACAACCAGGGATTTAATCGTAAAATAAAAAGCGCCAAGGTGCTGACAGTGCTCCAAGTTTGAATTGCTACTGTTTATGGAGGTGCCAGCATTTTTGGAATTTTGTATAGACAAAACACAACTTAGTGGTACAATGTCTGCAAAATGGCTTAAATATGCCAAAAATAACTTATATATTCATAACCAGGACAAAAAACTGCAAGAAATAATTTTCTCAGTTTTTTGGCAGAGGTGCAGTACTTAGTCTAAAGTCCACTCTAGATGTTTACAAAGTACAAAGTCTTTTCCCTGCTTAAAACAAGTACCAGGAAGCTGCAGTGATTTGCCCTGGCATGACTACAGCACTGGTCATAAACCAATAACTTTGTTTCTAGAGAGGTGCAAAGGTAGTCTTGTGCCTCACTAAGGCAATACACCATGCAGTTTGAGAATCACAGTATTAATCTCTTTAAATGTGTAATATTTTATTAATATGAAATATTAATCAAATCAAAACCAAACAATTTGTCAATTTCTTTAATTTATCATCATTAAAAATTTTTTTTGTATTGTGAACATATTGAATTTTAAAAAGTTAATTTTTTTTTTAACAAAATTTGAATATATACTAAGAATTATTTAAATTATTTCATTGCATAATATTAAAAAAATTGTTCAGATTTTTTTTCAATTAAAATTATTTTGCATGGTATAAAATAGACAAAAATTGTTTGAAGTTTTAAAACATTAAAAAGTTTGAATTTTTAAATTATAACGAAACAATGGAACATTTTTTAAAAATCCAGCAACAAGTTGCATAACTTTCCAGAACAAACTAAAATTATGTGTGGTGCTATCTATTATGAGTTTTGATTTTAAAACTTTTTATATTATTAATTATAAAATGGCAAAAAGCTTAATTTTGAATATAGATATGAGTTTTATAAAAAATACAAATGCTAATAACAAGTAAAATCTTTAAGCCCAACTAGAGATGTGACACATGACCCTTCCTCTATCTCCCCAACCCTTGACCTTTAACCACCAAAATCTAATAGCATCAATGTTGCTAATACACAAACCTTCCTGCAAAATTTCAGAAATTTTTGACAAAAGGCACAGGAGTTTTAAATTTCAAAATGGGTGAACAAAATTGTAACACACCTATAAATACAGAAAAAATTCCCAACTTTTTTTGCATTTCTTGATGTTTCAAGATCCAGAGTCCAAAAATGTAAAAATCTTTGAGTCATTTCTTGACCGTTTGTCATACTTTTCCTCTGTTATGTATAATAGTTGGGAAAGTAAAATGATTTGGCACTATTATAGAGTAAAAAATATAATGAAGTTTTTAATGTTTATTTCAAATGCTTTTAAAGATTGATAATTTCACAAAGTCAACATAGTTTTTTAGTTTCAGATTAGCATGCAGGAATTTAACTTTATATCTTAAAATGTGTGGAAAATGCTTTAAATGAATTAGCAGGAATCAAAGCAATTACTCTAATTCTTCATATTAATACCTATAGCAAGAAAATTCAAAAATTTTATGGATATTTTGTATATAAATAGATTAATTTAATTTAAAAAATATTGAACTTCAATAAATAACTTTTCAAAAATTATAAGAAATTAATATGGAATAAGAAATACTATATGTTGTCATAACAAAAAGTATTCCATCATAAATACTATTTGCTATGGTTGTCAGATTAATTTATAGAATAAGAAAATTAATATAAAGTTTTGCTATAATACAAAAAGAGATGCAGCATCTTGAACCTGTTTGTGCCATCAACAAACATTTAACTTACTTGTTAGAGTAAATTTTATGGGCTTAGTTACTTGGTGATAAATTTCTAATACTCAAAAACTGCACAACAGATATGATTTTTTTTAGAATAATTTACATATATTTGTGAATAATTTTTTCAAAGATGAACATGAATAGAGTCAAGCTGATTTGATGTAACATTAGAAAGTTGCTTCTGCATTGCTCTGTCCCAGAATATATTCTAATAATGATTTAATAGAGGTTTAAAAAGCAGTATCAATTTTTTTTGGTTGAATAAAATAGGCATTTAAGTTATGTATGTATTTTATTGTCAATTAATATGTGGCAAACTATGATTTGAACATTATTATTATTATTTATTATTTTTTAATTGGACCTTGTACAAAAAGTATTGTTTACCAAAAAGTATATATATATATAATATATATAGCAAAAATTATTGCAGTTATTTCCTGATGATGATAGTTATTCTTAGAGAGTATAAAAAATTTATATATAGGGTGGGGCAGAAAGGACAGATGTTTTTGAAATGGCTAGAACTCACCACTAGTTATAATGGCAGATTTGTGGTGGGTAGTGTGAAAGTAGTGAGGTCTTAGCATTGCCTTTTCAATTGAAAGCATGGAGCTATGGACAATAGAACACTGTGTGTTTGCCTACGACTGAGGAAACAGTCGTGTGCAAAGGGGATTGTTCAGTCGTACACATCTGATGGGAATACATTTCCGTATTTTTTGCATACGATGGAAACATATTCCAATCAGACATGTGGTTTCAACAGGATGGGGTGATGGCCCACACAGCTAGAACATCAATTGACGTTATTCGTCATCTTTTTCCTGTTCATCTCATTTCCAGCTTCGGTGACATTTGTTAGCGAGGTTGCAGCTGAAGTTTTCAACGTGAAAATATGTACGTCTGATGTTCAGTGCCGCCTTCCTGTAAGCCTAGAAGTTTGACAATGGCATTTGGAACGTCAAGCATGAGTCCACTGATGTTCCAAACACCATTGTCAAACTTCTAGACTTACAGGAAGGCGGTGTTGAACATCCGACATACACATTTTCATGTTGAAAACTTCTGCTGCAACCTTGCTATTGGCCTCCTCGTTTGCCCCACCTATCCATGTGCAATTATTTCTTGTAGGGACACCTCAAGGCACGTTTATATGAGCATAAGCCCATTCTTTGCAAGAACTGAAGGGAGCTATTCGTGTGGAAGTCACCAAAATCACCTCCAGAAATGCATCACTGATAACAGACATCAAGTAGATGATGTTTTCTACTCTTGATTCTGTAAAATGCTATTTCAATATGAACTCACATCTTCCAACAAATTTCTTTTGTAGTAAATTAATTACAGATGATGTGATTTTTTTTAAATGTCCGTCCTTTCTGTCCCACCCTGAATAATTTATGAAAACCTAGGATTTAGTTGTTTAAGAATTACTTTATTTACATTGTCAATACAATTTATTGTGACAGAAAAGTATTTTATGCTTTAGCAGTGTTTTTAGACTTGATCATTTTTTGATTTTTTTTAAATAAATAGGATACACACTTAAACTTTTAGTTTTTTAAATTATTAAGTTAATGTAAATGGCAGATTGTGATATGTTATTTACTCATTGGAAGTGAGAAATTTCATAAGACATTTTTTATGATGAACAACTCTTTCTGTTATGAGCTTCTTAGGTTTCCAGTGGGTCAGGTGCATTTTTTTCTATGTAGTTGCAACTACATAGAAAAAAGCTACTCAGATATTCCATATCTTTTTTTTTCCAATATTCCATATTTTTTCCAATTGCTACTCAGATATTCCATAACTGCAGTACACTAGATACTAAAATAACATATGCTAATAATATGCAAACAAATAATACATAGTTTATTCTCATCTTTTCAGTGGTTAAGTTTATTTAGATTGTTGTTTGTCATAGATATCAGTTTAATTAGGTTTGCATAATGTCATAAGGCAGAAAACAGGAAAATAAAATTCAATTTGAAAAGCTGCAGGGCTGCACTATTAGGGCTTTGTAGGCTGTGGGTTGCTCATGACTAAGAGTATAATAGTTATGCTTTTTAGTTTAAAAGTACACTTGGAATGTGTCTTTAAATAAAAACTAATTCTTAAACAGAAGTTTTTGATTCTCCTAATAACGAGGTTGTGGCTGAAGTTTTCATCTCTAAAACATGAATGTCAAGCGTTTTAGAGATGAAAACTTCAGCCGCAACCTTGCTAATGTCTCCCAATTTTTCTTACTTGCCATACTTGTTTACACATCTCTATTAAATTTTGGTCTTGGTATTGATAAAATATTATGATATAATTTGGTTATGTTTTGTGGAGACTATTTAATATTATTTATCATAATAATTTTTCTAATATAAATTCAAAGAAAAAAATGTACCATTACTTTTTTAGAAGAAAGAGTTATTGATAAAAAAGAACATCTTAAATTATGATTCACAGAGCAGAAAAATAATAAATTGAATGAATTTAATTGGGAAAGTTTAACTAAAACTTAGTTTAATTATTTTAATACATTGAATATAGGCCTACTAATTATTACAATGTTGTGTGTGTAGAAGATGTGTTATATAAAAGTTTTTTAACCAATGTGTTTCTTATCCTTTGGAACTATTCAAGTATTCAAAAAAGTCAAACTAGTGATATTTCTTTTAGTACAATCTTCTATTCTCAGAAGTATTCTAAAATTCTGAAAGTGTTGTGAAAGTTTTGTCATTAAAAAAATTAACAGGATGATTTTTTTAAAAATATATCTTAACATCTATGATTGAGGGGCAGATGGCCAAATGTTTAAGGTGCCAGCATACTGCTCTGTGGAACCCAGGAATGAATCCAGATTGAAACACCATAGGAATTTTTTGAGGGTGATTTTTTTTTTTGGATGTGTCAGCCCTGTCCCTCACCATCTGGCCACCCATGATGGTCTTGATTAAAAGACCCTCATAGTATTCACAGGGCAAAAAGAGTTAAAAAAAAATAATATATATATATATTAAAAATTATATATATATATATAATTGAGAACAAGAAGTTAGTAAAGACTTTAAAATAAATTTATATCATCAGAGATTTCAAGAAGGGAGCTGAAATTTTTCTCAGGCCCAGAGAAATTTAAGTGTTTGTTTATAATGGTTCCTTTTAGAAGAGACCACTGCCTTATCTGCATATGTGTCAGATAACAAAGTTATAGTGAAATTGAACCAAGCATGTATAATAAGGTCTGCTCTCCATACAGAACAGCTAAGAGATTTAGAATTCCTCAAGATCCCAAGCAAACAAGAATGCTCATTGCATCAATTTAAAGAATAACAATGCATATCTCGTACCTGGCAAGCACACTATGACTTCAGTTTATGGTTAATTATGTCATCTATCAGAATCTGATTGATACATTTGAATTTCAATTATTCCTTGTTCTTTGGACTGTTCCTTGTTTGAATTGGATAGTCCCTTATGAAGATCTTAGGAGTAGATCAAAATATTAATTTTCTACTGAATTAATTACAGCTGGACTAGATCAAGGTATTGTATAAATGTATTTTTGTTGGTCCAGTTGGAGAGGTATTTGCTATTTAAAAGCAAATACCTCTCAAATTGGACCAACAAAAGTTTGATTCGGTCCTGGTTTTTTCTGAGTTTCTCAACTAGTATTCTACAATAGTCATAAAATCTTCAATTATTTTAAAAGCCAACAAGTCAAACTTTATAATTTCCATATATATTGTCTATTATTAATTTAGTGGGAAGTAGATAGGAATTGTTCGTTTTATTTGATTTAAACATTTGTAATGGATAAATGCTAAAAATTACTTGAGAATAATCAACCAGAGTAATAATATTTTAGCATGTTGAATAAATGTGTAAAGTTCTTTATAAATTGTTTGATTTTCTAATGTTGTGAATAGAAAAGAATTAAAATGTTTACAAAATTTATAAATGTATATTTTTTTATAACTTTCAATGTTGTTTAAAATTTTTGTTTTTTAGATTTAAACCAACTCAAATGGAACAATTCCAAGTAACAACAACAACAGCTGCTTCTCCACAAGACACTGTTGTTACTGTTCCCGTTTCTGCCACTTCAGGGAATGGTGAACAGGTAACTGTGATGCAAAATCTTCAACCTGTTCAAGTAACTGGAACACCTCAAGCTCAGGTATTATTATATCTATTAGAATAAAAAGTTTTTAACAGTATTAATTACTTTAAAAGTTTTTTTTTAGTATTACTAGTCAAATTATATGTATATTCAAATTAAACTATAACACTGTTTTTGAAAAATTAATTATGATCCCTTTTTAAGTGCCTTATTCAATGTTGTCTGGAGAGATATGTAACAGTCAAAACTCAACTAATGTTATATTCTGACATTTCCAGGCATATCAGAAAGATTTCTGTGGGGAAAAACTTTGGTTCCAAAACTCAGCACTACAGAATTTATGGTGCTGCAAGCAGTAAAAATACCTTGGCACAATTTCTTAAGGTGTCTTAACTCTTGAAGCACATCTACAACATTGGCAGGGATCATGTACCTGTTGCAAAATTCACAATTTGCAAAATTATATTTGTTTGGCAATTGTTTTTATCATCTGGTGATTGGAATTGCAAATAGTCAGAGAGCAGTTCAGGGGGAAGTCATTTGGTGAATATCATAAAGCATGAATCTGTCTTGATCCAATACAATTTTACTGTTAATAAACAAAAATAAAGTTGCTCGAGAAACAATCATAAAAACCCTGCATTTTTTTGTTTTTTTATTTTATTGTCGGCCACCCTTTCATTTTAGGTTGGTACAAAATGAGCAGTAAGCAAAAGTGTAACCTGAAAAATTACTTTCTATTATGGCAAATAAAAAATGTTTTGTGAATGGGTTTGACAATTGCTATAAAAAAAAAAGCTAGGGTGACCCCTGATTGGCATTTTTTTCATTAAACAACTTTGGGTGCAATTATGACCATTGTTGCTGATGTGAAAGTTCGAACCCACCGGAATTAAGCCGGTAATGATACGTCCTTTTCCGCGCATGTAGAAGGAAAAAGGATATGAGTCAAAGGGGAAAAAAATGAATCAGAAGGAACAACCGACGAAACGTGCGGATTGGTGAAGCTGAACAACGTGACCACCTCAATAAAAGGGCGACGAGAGCGGAAAAAGGGGGTCGGTTACATAGAGTCTGTCCGATCGACCCCAGGTCGGTTACGTAGTGTCGATTAGACAGAGCGTGAGCGTCCCGAGTCCCGACGGAACCTGCCCGAACGAAAGGCATACCTTGCCGATGATACCTTGACCTAGAGGAAGGACCGACCCGGATCACGAGGTATGACCCCATTTCCTGTGAACTCTCCCTCCGCGAATCCGAACTCAGGCGACAGACGCTCGCCGTTTTTGTAATTGTCATGTTAGCTTTAATAAATCATTGTTGTTGTTATTATCCGTTGTAGTGTCCTTTATTTGAATATTATCATCCGCCGCTCTACCGTCGACCCCATTCACTTCCTCCACTCGCAGAAAAACGCGTAACTCATCCGAACCGCCATCTTGACGTGGGCAGGTCTCACGGACCTGTTAGCCGACAAAAAGGAGGAACGAGACTTTGGCCGCCTCCCGGCACCCACAAATTGGTTTTTCAGGAGTGGGGTTCGACTCCTTCGAAATATCGATAGAGCGGAAAGGACCATATTCGAATAAAAAAGGGACCATTCCAGTCGAAGTAGGGACCTAGATCATAGGTAGAAAGACTAGGAATAGTATCGGAGGTAGTTCTAAGCTAATCGAGTCTATTAGGAAAAATGGAGGGCAATCCGCAACCCGCGGCACAGGATCAGCTCATGCGAATCCAAATCCGAATCCCCTCACCCTAGGAGGGTTGGGCGGAATTATTCCACTCCTGCCCGTATTTTCCGGAGAAACGGATGGCCTCCGAGTTACGGATTTTTTTTACTCTTTAGCGGACATAACGAAAGTCGTGGCATGGTCAAAGGCCCAAATGCTGGCCGTAGCCAAGTTCAAACTCACCGGGATAGCTTGGGAATTCGTACGGAAAGACCGACGAATCAAAGAGGTCAACGAGTTGATGAGTTCAAGCGCTTAATGATCGCGCGGTTTGAGCGAGAACCTTATTCGTTTAGGCTTAGTAAATTTTATACCTGCTTCCAAAAACGGGACAAGGATGTACAAGCGTACGCCGCCCGACTTCAAGCGCTTGCGATGGAAATCGAGATTACGCCAGAGCCCGGAGCAGACGCTGTGGAAGCTGCTATTATTCAGCGCATTCAAAGAAAGGAGTTAGATGAACGATTAAAAGCACAATTCCTTAACGGGATCGATATAAGAATCCGCAGAGGAGTAATGAGTCGTGAGGCTGAGACCTTCGATGAGGCTCTTAAAGCAGCGATCAGTGAGGAGACGATCGAACAGCTCACCTCCCATCCTCGAGGAATAGTGCGAACAGTCCGGGATAGCGAGCGAGAGACAGACTCCCTCTCACAGGACGAGATAGCTCAATTAATGTCAGCTATGCAGGAACTTACAGCCAGAGTGGAAAGACTAACCTGAACCTCAACGACAAATAATGCTAGAACCCCTCCAGGGAGGCGAAATAATCGAAAGAATCAGAATGACTCGCCTTTCCAGCGAGAAGGATACCACCCAGTTAATACTAGCTGTAGACCCGACCGACCAAATGATCAAAACTATAGGAACTGGAACCACCGCGGTCGCAGAGATACTAATAGTAACGCTTCTCCTACGCGTCAACGAAATGAACCTCCAAGGAGACGCGAAAGCGAAAATGATCAAGATAGCTCTCAACCTATGGAAGAAAATCGAAACGGATGGACAGGTATTATTCGAAGCATCCAAGATCAGCGACCTCGATATAATTACTCTACTAGATCCCCTTATCCTGTATCTAAGCTAAAGCAACACTATACTGAATCGAGTAGGAACCTTTCTCCACCACAAACAGATTCGTCCGATGAACATGAGACGAGGTGGAAAGGCAGGATAGGAATAACTAAAACTATCTCAAGGCACGAACCTATCATATTAGTTTATATTAACAATATTCCAGTAAAAATGCAAGTTAATACCAGCGCAGAATGTACGTTCATATCAAACGATTTAGCGAATAAATTGAAAGGGAAAGCTCCCATAAAATTCGGGCGCCGACAGAAGTTAAGAATCGGCTTAGGGAAGCCGATTACCACTATAGGCTCAGTGACACCTACATTTAAATTACGGGGAAAGAAACATGCCATGCCATGTGCCATCGTACGAGCCGAGATCACAAACCCATGTGAAGGAATCTTGGGCCGAGACCTCATCCAAACCGCACAGTTAATTTTAGATTTTGCTCATGATCAAGTCATCCTACCAAATGGGAATACGATACATTTTTGCACACCTAGACGATCGCGCAGAGGGAGAAAGCGGCGTGAGACCCGCAATAAAAGAGAGAAAATCCTGTCAGACATCCCCCGCGCAGAACAAATACCTCTCGCCGGAGGGAAGGAGAGACGGAAATTACAAATCCGGAGCGCGAGAAGAAGGACCGCTGCGCATCGAAAGACTAAGCGACCCCAAATACAACCGGATAACACGGACACAATCATCCAGCCACCGGTTGCATCACCTGTCGAAGACGCATTAACGACCGTGCTCCCTTCACTAACAGAAGAGCAATCTAATCCCAGCGATGAAACGGAACCAGAAAGGGAACGCGAGGAAGCAGAATCCGAGTTCGAAAGTGAAGCTTCCCAACCAGAACCGGAAGGAGAAAAGGAGGACACCGAGAGCGGGGAATCAGAACCCGAACAGCCATGGGTAATGACGCGGCCAAGCCAAAATCGTAGTCGCATCCCGCGGTTCGTTTCCCCGCGACAAGCCGACCGTCATCCCCTGACGAGAATTAGACTAAGAACGAGAAGCTAACCCGCTTCCGGGAAGTGACACACCGTTACAGGAAACTCCCCGGAGTGATATAACACAACTAACCTCCACGTGCCGTTGTTCGAACGTATTAACGCTGCCATTTTAAGGCCTTTTTGTTTAACTTTTCTCGTTCGAAGGTTTTGACTATAATATAATCATATAACCATATATATCATATATTATATTAAATATTCCATTTATTCGAATTTTATTTAGCAATTTTAACGTTTCGAATTATAAGAACATATTAGCTTCCTTATCTAGACTTAAGTTAGGATTTTGTCATCCTATCGAACTGAGGGAGAGTAACCCCAAAAATGTTTTGTAAACGGTATACCTCGGTCCGAACTACATAGAATTCTCAGTGCAAATAACTGTTAATAACTAACTTTTATGAGTACCAAATAGGACGACAGCCTCCCCGACAACGAACTAAGACGATGACGATCCATCAACGTTAATCACGCACCAAGTTCAACGCCCGACGACACCGTTGCTCTATAACAAATTGTACAAAGTCACTACTCATCTGATTCCTCCAGCCATCCCGTTCCTGTCCAAGATCCATCTTCAGCACACAAACCAACAAGCACGACGACAAGCACCTCTACAAACGACTTACCGAGGACTTAAGACCTTGAACTTTACTCTCATACCCAAGCGACGAAAAGAAGCTACATCTGCACCACGTGCCAGCTAAGAAACCGCCCTACTTCCGGGAAAGCCGTTATTGTTGACCAAACCCACCGTGTGTGGTCTAACATAACCAATTGTTGTAATGCGCGCACCAAATAATTTGATTGTCGCGAAAAAAAAATTGTTAAATTCGCCATGTGATTCATTGTTGCGAATCCGTAACGTCGCGCTGTAAATCACTCGGGAGGGAGAGACAATGCACCTTACATGGACACCCCCCCCCGGAGAACCGGAAAAAATCGAACCTGCCCTTCAGGGACAGCTTCGATTTTAGAAAGCCCAAGGTGGTGTGAAAGTTCGAACCCACCGGAACTTCGAACTTTCGAAAGTTCGAACCCACCGGAATTAAGCCGGTAATGATACATCCTTTTCCGCGCGTGTAGAAGGAAAAGGGATATGAGTCAAAGGGGAAAAAAATGAATCAGAAGGAACAACCGACGAAAGGTGCGGATTGGTGAAGCTGAACAACGTGACCACCTCAATAAAAGGGCGACGAGAGCGGAAAAAGGGGGTCGGTTACATAGAGTCCGTCCGATCGACCCCAGGTCGGTTACGTAGTGTCGATTAGACAGAGCGTGAGCGTCCCGAGTCCCGACGGAACCCGCCCGAACGAAAGGCATACCTTGCCGATGATACCTTGACCTAGAGGAAGGACCGACCCGGATCACGAGGTATGACCCCATTTCCTGTGAACTCTCCCTCCGCGAATCCGAACTCAGGCGACAGACGCTCGCCGTTTTTGTAATTGTCATGTTAGCTTTAATAAATCATTGTTGTTGTTATTATCCGTTGTAGTGTCCTTTATTTGAATATTATCATCCGCCGCTCTACCGTCGACCCCATTCACTTTTTCCACTCGCAGAAAAACGCGTAACTCATCCGAACCGCCATCTTGACGTGGGCAGGTCTCACGGACCTGTTAGCCGACAAAAAGGAGGAACGAGACTTTGGCCGCTTCCTGGCACCCACACTGATATGCAATAATAAACATTGTATTTCACATGCCATAGGCAGTTTTATACCCAGAAACTGACCATAGCATATGTATACAGTATATCATGCATATGACACATTTTTTTCTTAGCTATTTATTATATACACAATTGTGCACACACATTCTATTATATGTACATAACTGTAATATTCCTTAATCTTATTATTAAATATAATAGTAAGTTTTCATTTGATGAATTAATATAACTTCAGAATTTTCTCAATAAGTGATTGTCTTGTTATAAATTTTCTGTGGCATTTCATTATAGGAAACAAAGCAATGATTATTGTGTGCTACTATCAATTGATGATGATGCCATCTTGACATATCATTAGTCTCCTAATATTATTATAACCTTGAAACAATGGATAAATATTTAAGTTTCTTAACATATGAGCCTGAGATTGGAAAATCCAGCAACAAGTTGTGTAACTTTTCTGGCCAAATATTTAAAATTGTATGTGTAAAACTGTAAGTTGTGTAATTAAAATCTGTTATGAAATTTTATTTTTAAAAACTTTATATTATTAATTATTATTATAAATTGACAAAAAGCTTAATTTTGAGAATAGAGATGAGTTTTATAGAAAAAAAATTGCAAATGGTAATGAGTAATAATGAATAAAATCTTTATTAAGTTTGACCCCATTTGAGATTATGACACATGACCTCCTCTATCTCCCCCCACTCCTTGACTTTTTAATCACCAAAATCTAATAGTATCAATGCCCTAATACCAAAACCTCCTTGCAAAATTTCAGAAATTTTTGACAAAAGATACAGGAGTTATTAAATTTCAAAGTGGGTAAAATACAGAAAAAATCCTCAACTTTTTTGCATTTCTTGATGTTTCAAGGTTTGATTCAAAAATATAAAAATCTTGTGGGGGGGGTCATTTTTTTGACTGATTGCCACACTTTCCCTTTTTGTGTATAAAAATCAGGAAAGTAAAAATTCAAAGTATTAAAAATTTAGTATCAGATTTCTTAATGAATTAGTTATAGGTTCAATTTAAAAATGCACTATTAAAAAATAGAGAAGTTTTGATTTTTTCCAAAATGCAATAAGCTTCAATATGAATCATGATGCTAAAATCTATTCATATTTTACATATATAACTAATTCATTGAAATTTATCATTTAAACTGAAAAAACATTAAATATTCATGTGAATTTTGTTTTGAATCTGTTCCATGCTTTGTATTTTAAAATGCTGCTTTTATTTAGTATGCTAATGTAAAGTTGAAGATTTCATCATGTAAACAATTTATTTACTGTATTTTCTTGATTTATCACAAATCCTACAAATCAAATATTTTGGAAATGAAATGAGGGAATGGATATGTAAATTAATATGTATTATTTAATAATTTTAAAATGTTCAAATTATATCAATAATTCAAATTTATAAGCAGTTATTCCTCATCTATAACAATGATTTCTTGAATAAATTAACTAAATTAGTATATTGGAAGATTATGATATCATTTAGAAATAAGGTTCTTGATCCTTGGAATATTAATCATTGACTAGAAAGTACTGGCCTGTGCTTTTTTTAAGAATAATTTTAAATTATTAGTTTTTCATTATTGAAAAATTTATTTGTAGGTTAATGTTTTTTTTTGTTAAATTACTAATTGAATATATGAAAATTTTTATAATTTAGGTAATTCAAGTTCCACCAGGTTCTGCACAAGCACAGCTTGTTTCAGGTCAACAAATTATGGTGCAAGCTATTCCCCAAGCTCAAACAATACAGTTACAGGGCCAACCAGATCAACAAATTCAGCAGGTATCAAATGTTTAATTTTTTTTACGTGGATAGAAAAGTATGCATCATATGATCTTGTGACTACAAGAATTCTCTATAAACAATAATCATCATCAAAAACTAAAAAATGTAAAGTCTTTGCCTGAAGTAAAATTTGAAACTTTGGTTTGATGAATGGAGAACCATACAGTATATAGTATTATTAAAATCAGCTATCAGATTTATAGTGTGAATTTTTAATACAGTAAAATATATTACTATCCTATAGTCGTCTCTAACCACATTAGAAGATAGATATTTAGTTCTCTTCTAACCTTACATTAAAAAATTGTTTGTTTAAACAGAGGTATTAACTCTTGCTAGAGATTGTTTATATAATATAATAAAATAATCTTTTCTTTTTAATAACATCTTCATGATTAGAATCAGATTGTGTGTTTATGTAAACAAATAGTATTTCATTAAAATCAGACATCATTCACTTGCATTTCCATTTAGACAGTTTTACTATTTTAATATTATTGTTCTCTTATGAAGAATAATACTAATATATTTATCTGCAAGTTTTGGAATTGAATGTACTGTACACTAGGCATTGTTTTTGTTCTATATATTTAGTCTACTGGTAATTTTCTTATTTAGAACAAGGTTTTAAAATTTGTTTTGACTGGTCATTGGTTCATAATAGAATAAATTTTTAAAAAAATTTTATGAAAGCTGACAAGTATATTTAACCTATAACAATTATGAAATATTTTATATCATATTTTCTGTAATTTCTAAATTTACAAATTTGTCTCTAACATTTGATTTTATTATAACTGCAGATTATACACAAAAGTCAAAAGTAGTGATGATTAAAATTTATTTATTTTTATTTATTTCATTAAATTTACAGGAAAAGTCTGGATAGTCATTTGATTTCCCATCCCCCTACAAAAAGATATCATAAAAACAAATAACACCCCTTAAAACAAAAACAAAGAGTAAATAAATAAAATAAAAACAGGTACCAATATTTATTAATTTGAACTTTAAGAATATTACAATTACTCATTCAAGTATATACTAATAATTTGATTTGATTCTGTAATTAGATGATTATCTTATTACATTATTTGAGAATTTAGAGATTTTATTTGTTTATTTAAATTATATATATTTTGTATTTGTTTATAGTTTATAGAAAATAAATATTTTTCTCACAATAATTGCAAATTTGGTTAGTTTTTATTCATTTTACATTTCAAATAATAAAAGCTGTTTTGTTGTGTTCCTGAAATATCATTGTTGTAATAAATGTTTTTAATAAAACAATGATATAAAACTGATTTTAAAATTAATTTTATTTAAACAGATACAAGTAATACCAATTGGTCAGTTGCCAGGACAACAAGGAACTGCACCACAGGTAATGCTTTAAACATGATCCACAACAATTTTATAACATTGATTTTATGTAGAATATTTTGTATATTAGATGAATTTACAATTTAAATGATGTATGACATACTTTTATATATGTATGTAGTTACAAATAGATTTAAAGCATTGAGAATATTTTCTTGCATATAAATTTAATTTAGAAATACTAAATAAATTATAGATCAAGATCTGTAAATTTTTTTAAAACTAAGATTTAAGAAAACCATGGTTATCAGAGGTATTTGGGAATAAATGAAAGCAGTTCAGTTCAAAAACAATAATTTTATTTTTCTGTTGGATAAATTCAAATGTTACTAAATTTTTCTTGCTACTTTTAATGATGTATACTTTTAATTTTCTTAATTCATGTTAAACATATTGGAGATAATTAATATGCAAATATAAATACACAATATATTTCCCATGATTACTCTAATTTAGAACAACTACAAAAGAAAATAACAGAAAGGAAAATAGTTCTGGAGTTATGATATGTCATTTTAAAGATACTAAATATATACAACTTAATGCTTAACTCATTACAAAATCTACAAAAGATATTTTCACAATTTGAAGTATTATTAACAATATGTTTGTTTAATTTCTTGCTTGTCAAATTCTCATCATGTGGATAATATTAAATTTGCTTGTGGTAAATGATTAAAAAAAAATGTAATGTATGTACTGTATGTATGTATTTACTTCAGAACTGTAAACTTACAAACATGTTTCTTGTTATTAATAATTCATGAAATAAAATCTGTTAATTTCTATGACTTTAAAAATGATTGAAAAATGATTATTAATTCTATAACAATCTTAGAAAAATTAGATATAGATTTTTCTGCAAAATAAAATTGACATTCTGAGCCAGTGAGTGCTTTTTTTTTTTTTTTTTTTTTTTTACTTTGGCACAACAATTATTGCTGATCCCTGGAAAATACTTTGAATTTAAAAAAAAAAATCAAATGGAATGATAGCAGATAACTTTCATGCTGCAAAGTTTTCTGTGCAGAAAATAGAACACTTTTGATTTGTTTTCTTTTTTTTTTTTTATTAGTTTCAAAGATTGCTACCAAAATTACTGTCAAAAATAATAATTTCATTGTTTTGAAGGTTAAAATATTTTACTGTGATATTGTTTTAATAAAAAATAAACTGAAGTCAAGAAATATATTTCCTAAAATGAAGAGAGATATCTGTTTTACCTTCTGTCATAATCAGGGATCTTAGAGATCAACCATATAATCATGTACACTTAGAGAAGATTGAGCTGAATCAAAATACGTGGACATTTCAACTTTTTTTATGCTCTCTCTCTCTCTCTCTCTACACTCACCCATGCAGAAATTTCTTTTTGTATTTACTTTTGATTCTGCTTTATTTAGTGCAAAAAATTTTTTAGTTAGAGCCAGCTAAGCTTATTCTGCAAAATGAAGTGTTTTGATAGTTCTTTTTATTGAGCTAGGGTAGTGTTTTTAATCTTTTTCTAACACTGATATCTGCAATTTGATAATTTTTTTCTTGTGGTATCATTATTACTTTATGAATGTAGTTATTGTACTTTTTGTACTTTTAGTAATACACATATGAAGTGTTATAATTCTGCTCAGCACTATACTTCACAACACCCTAGTTGAAAACCACTAATTTAGCCTTAAGCCTGTCTGGAGATACAAAAGAAAAATTTTACAAATATTTTAATTAGAGTTACCATGGTTAAACATTAGTTTAACAAATTTAACATATTTACGGTATATGTAGATTGTTTGTTTGGATGATAATCAGTAGAAACCTTTTTTCTTGGACTTCACTGAATAGTTCTCTTACCTGTTCTTTGAACACTGAATAAAATAAAAGATAATTAATAGAATCTTGAACTTCTCTGCCAAATATAAAAGGATTTTGATGCAATAGGATGATTTGTTTTATATTCACTATTGAATTTGTTAAAACTAATTTGTAATAATATAGTAGTAGTTTCATAATGAGGATTGTAATTAAATATATAATTGGTATGGACCAAGCATTCTGAATACTGGGCATGAAATGTTGAATTGTTTTTTCTTGATCGGATCACATCTAAACAACCACCAATACTTAATATTTTAATAACCAATCTTTTGATAGCATTCTATAAAACAGTTCATAATAAAATAAAATTTGCAATTGATTTCATATTACATGTCCACAAGTCTTTAAAATTTTCATTGATAATCAGATTTGACTTTGTGTAAAATGATGTAAATATAAATACAATTTTTATGCATGCATTGAAACTGAAGTATTTTAATTTATAAGGAAGATCAAAAGGACAAACCAAGTTTTTCAAAAGATTATGACACATCTTACTTTCTTGGAAGATGTGTTAAGATGAATTCTTTTCAATAATAGACATTCTCTACTGCTAGAAACTTTCTAAAGCACTGAAAATTTGGAAGATTATGAAATAGCAGTTATCTATTTACTCTTAGTTACAGATTTTTCTGAAGATGGAAATAATATTTTTTTCAAAAATGTTTCACAACTGTAAAATATCTGAATAATGAAAATGTGTGAATATTTTAAATGAATAGGCAGAACAAGAATTTGATTCATACTAAATTATTAAAGTTTTTTTAATATTAAAATATATTAAGTTTTATTAGTAATTTAATGTAAAATATTTAGTTAGTCTTTAATATAAAACTAAATAAATTATTTGAATTATAGATAATATTACAACAACCACCTCAGGGACAATTTATTCAGACAGCTGATGGACAAACAATTGTGTATCAACCTGTTACAGTAGATGGAACGAGTTTCGTTCCTGCACAAGGTGGTAAGCATTATTTATCTTTTGAGTACTATTTGTAGAAACCAAAAATATATTTTTATTAATAATGTTTTTTCCTTTGTTTATTAATTAGGGATAATACAGTTACCTGCTGCATCAGTTGCAACTGTTGCCCCTCAGGTTGTGCAAACAACCACAGCAACAGCAACTACTACTACTGCTACTCCTCAAGCGATTACTATTCCTTCATCTATGGGAATGGCAGCTGGAAATATTGTAATGGTAAATAATGATTTTTTTTTATCTTCACAACTAGGTGCATTAATAGACACAAGGCATTTTTACATCATCTTTATTCTGGATCTTCTATAGGCTGATACGCGTTATAGGCTGCACAATAAGACACATTATAAATTTCTTACATTACAATGTTTTATCATGACAAGTTACAACATACCATGACTTGCAGGATTTTCCTTAGATGGTGTTGACACACATACATTCCATTTAAAAATTATGTATTTACAGGTAAAAATTGTTAAAATACCATTGCTGTACATAACATAAATAATGACACTTTATAGTATAACAAAATTCACTTTATTATACTACTAATTATTATATTGGTAATAAAATAGATCTAGGGTAAGTTACTTAACCCTGTTATTAAGAAAATTATCGTCATATGCCATAAAAAAAATACTTTGATTGACAAATTTTTTAAAATCTCCAATTCTGATGAGATGTGGCAAGTAAAATTTGGACTTTAAAGATTCAAACAGTTTTCTTTGTATGAACCTAAATAATTAACCTTAACCACCAATTTTCTGCTGCATCTTTTATTTTGGATAAAATTATGAAAGTGCACTTAAAATTTCTGTGAATATCAGATTTATTCACTGAATGATTACAGGTGGTATTGCACATAGTGTGCATTGGCATACATTGTGTATGCTACAGTTATTGATGTTTCTTATATTTTGTACAATTTTAGCTCATTGAAGTCATATCTAATGATAAATGTAAGAAAGATGCAGACAGTGTTTTATACTTGATGCCACTAACATTCTGCATTTAATATATACTTAATTTAACAGCCCATAAAGTTTTAGAGACTTATAATATCTATAATCTCCAAAAACATACCTGTAAACATTACAAGTATGTTTATGGAGAATCACTGGGTTTTTCATTTTATGTGCTATAAACAATTACGTTTGTTCCCTCATCTACAATGTATTTATCCGTGGAAGGCTGTAAGATGGAAAATATTGCATATGGATTCTCCATACTGGACAAATAAATGGAAAGTTATATTTGAAAATAATTCTATAAATATTTTAAAAATTATTCAGAGCAAGTGGCAAGGATTTAATTTTATCAACAACACCTTTGAATAGTATCTTTAGGAAATACTGTAATTTAGATGAATTAAATATTTTCAACAAATGAAAACGCATTTATTTATGATCATATTGAATTGTATCGGGTTTTAGTGTCAAACCCGATACAATTCAATATGATCATAAATAAATGCTAAGGAGACAATAAAAGCAATTCCATATACACCACAGTTGATTCTATTTGGTTGTAGCTGTACTTGGAAAGTTCAGAAATGTCAGTATTAATGAGGATACAATTTTTATAAGAATACTTTGAGTTCTGCAGATATTTTATCATAGTTTATAGAATTGTATATACGAATTAGATATTCGTATATACAATTCTATAAACTATGATAAAATATCTGCAGAACTCAAAGTATTCTTTTTGTTGCAATAAGCACAAATCCAATAATTATTGCTATGCAGAATTTGTATATGATTGATATCAGATCCGACAGGAAAAGTAACTAGCATTTTTGATACAATTCAGAGGTAACATCAAATATTAACAATTTTGTAGAATATGGGCATAACAAGTCATGTCAAATTCTCTAGTTTTCCATTACATATAATAGTTGTTTTGTCACTACTAACACTACTTGGTAAATAAATGATCCATGATTTATTAAAACTAAAATACTGAATCTTTATTCAGACACACATACAGAGTAACGACTGGAGACAAAAGAAAGAGAGCTTCGGAGAGCCCGCCAATTCTTTTATACAGAGCTCGTGCGCCCTCTGGTGGCTCGAGCTTTATAATCCTTAACACCACCCCTCAATTTCAAAAGGTTTACATTATGAAATTGCATTAGTTACACAGTCTGATGTCTTGAATATGCCCAGATGTTTTCTAAGACAGATGAATCTCTTTGAACACAATGGTTTAGTAAAAGTATCTGCTATGTTATCACTTGAGGGAACATAGCCTAAACTCAAAAGATTTTTGGCTACTAGGTCTTTAATGAAGTGTGCCCTTATATCGATATGTTTTGACCTTTTGCTATTTTCATAGCTTTCAATCATGCTGATGGCACTTTGATTATCCATGTTCATTACTGTTACAATTTTTCTTCCAGGGTTTAATTCTGATAGTATCCCTTGAAGGTTGATAAGTTCAGCGGCAGTTGCTGCAGATGCTAAATATTCTGACTCTGCTGTAGATAGTGCAACAGATTGTTGTTTTTTGGACGACCAGGATATAAGATTATTATTGTAAAAAATTGCATAACCACTTATGCTTTTCCTGTCATTTTTGTCTCCTGCCCAATCTGCATCTGAAAATGCAATCAGCTTTTCATCTGTGCAAACTGAATAGTTTAAGGTTAGGTCTTTTGTTTGTTTGAGATATCTCAGTATTCTTTTTCCTGCCATCCAAAGTGTTCCAGTAGGTTTATCAAGATGTCTACTCAAGTAGGAAACAGCAAACATAATGTCTGGACGAGTAGTGTGTGCTATGTACAATAAGCTTCCCACTAATTCTCTAAATGGAACTCTCAAAGTTTCTTCTGAAAGATCAGCCTGAAATCCATGTTCCATTGGAGTTATAACACCTTTGCATTCCTTCATTTTGAATTTTATTAAGAGTTTTTCGATAATACTTTCTTGTGATAACGATAGTGTATTTTTATGCATAGTGATGTCTATTCCTAGAAAGTTCTTTGGCTCTCCCATTAATTTTGCACTAAATTCTGTTCTTAAGTTGCTTATTAGCTTATCAGCTTCTCCAAATAACAAAATATCATCTACGAAAACAATCAAATGTATACTATTTCCAATATATAAGCAAAAATCATAGTTTGAACGAGTTAGTCCATTTTTGACGGCAAAGTTATTAAAACACTCATTCCAACATCGAGGTGCTTCTCTCAATCCATATAATGCCTTTTTTAATTTTAAAGCTTTGCTGTTTGTTATTAGACCTTTTGGAGGCTTAATGTATACATCAACTTTCAGTTCACTGTTTAAGAATGCAGTTGGCACATCAAGTTGGGTTATCTTCCAGTTTTCATTAATTGCCTTTGATAGGAGTAATCTAACTGTTGATATTCTTACTACTGGTGCATATGAGTTGTTAAATTCTTCTTCCTGATATCCTTTTGCAACGAGACGTGCTTTCTTTGTCCCATCTGATTTTGTTCGAAATACCCACTTGGTTTCTATTGGATCTTTATCATTTGGGAGTGTTGTTTCAGTCCAGGTACCAAATTTCAGATGAGCTTCCAGTTCCTTTTCTATGGCATCTTTCCATTCTTTTCCTGACTCAACTGCCTCTTCATAGGTTTCTGGATCTTCAGAATATAAGCAGTATGCGATATGCATTTCGTAATCATTATATTTCTGTGGTAATTTTATAGTTCTTTTTCTTATTTCCTTTTCTTGTGTTTCTTGTTCACGTTGATTTATCTTTTCATGATCACTATTAGTTTTGTTGTCCTCTTCTTTGTCTCTTGCACAGAAGTCATCATCACTTTGAGTTTTGTAGTATATTGGCATAGGAGTTTCATTGAATTTTACATCTCTACCTATTAGGATTTCGTTTTCTTTTGGATCCCAGAGTCTGTATCCTGATCCACTGTATCCTACCATTCTGACTTCCTTGGCACGTGATTCTAACTTTGTAGATTGTGGTAGCTTATATAACCAGGCTTGACAACCGAATACTTTTAGTTTTGATAAATCAACCTTTCCATACCATATTCTTGAAGGAATATTTCCATTGAGTGCTGCTGTAGGGGATCGATTTACCTGATAAGCTGCTGTACGAATTGCCTCTCCCCACAGGTGTTTAGGTAAATCACTGTCTTCAAACATAGTTCTTGCTTTATCCAAGAGTGTCCTGTTCATTCTTTCTGCCAATCCTCCTTGCTGAGGTGTGTAGGCTGTTGTATATTCCATTCTAATTCCTTTGTTTTTGCAGAAGTCTTTCAACATTCTAGAGGAAAATTCACCTCCATTGTCCCATCTAATACGACTTACTCGTTTTTCAAATTGAGCATGTATCTCTCTGACGTAGTTCATTATATTAAGTGCTGCTTCTCCTTTGTTTTTTAAGAGATATACTACAGTAAAATGTGAAAAATCATCTGTTATTGTTTGGAAATATTTTTTGCCATTTATAGTGTTTGGATTTATGGGTCCACATATATCTGTGTGTAACAATTCTCCTATTCTGTGTGATCTGTGTTCAGTCTTTTTGAATGGTAATCTTGTAGCTTTGCCCTTCATGCATGGTCCACAGGGTTGGTTGGGACATGGCAGATTCATTAATTTCAGATCACGGTAGTTTAGGTGGCCTAATCTTCTATGCCATAAGTCATTGGCTTCCGTTTTGAGGCATTGTGTATTATTTCTTACGGTGAACTCTGCAATAAACAAGCTTCCTGTAAGTGGACAGTCCATGTAAAAATCTCTGTGCATTATGACAGCTTTTTTTCTTTCAAAAATAACCCTTTTTCCAGTGTCATTGATTTTCCTTACAGATAACAAGTTGTGGGAAATCTTTGGTACAATAAGAGCAGTCAGAACAATATTTTTATTATTATAAGATAGTTTTATCTTGCCTCTCTTTTGTGCTAGAAGTTTTTCTCCATTTGCTACATTTATGCTTATTGGTTTGGTTAGACTTTCTATATCAGTCATATAGGCAGCCATATTCTCTTGAACTAGGTGTTCTGTTGCTCCTGAATCCAATACAAAATGTATGACACTTTCTTGTCCAATATTTGCATCATGTTCTGTGTCGTTAAATGCCACAAAGGATATTTCCTTTTCATGTGATATCATATTTGCTCTCTCTTCATAATTTCTCTGGTTACTTCCATTATTCTGATAATTGTTTCTCCAATTATTTCTACTTTTATTTCCACCTCTTTTCGCTTTCCCTCTGGCACCATGGCCCGAGTGAGTACTATCTCCTCTTTTAGGGCAATTATATTTTAAATGTCGACGATCTCCGCAAATAAAACAACCTTTATTTCCCACTCCTATAAAACAAGGGAGACTTTCAGTCTTCTCTCCATGTTCCGAATTTTTAAATTTAAGTTCAGCATCTAATAGCCTACTTTTTACGAATTCCAAAGTTACGCTAGTCGTCATTGTCTCAAGGGCCGTAATTACAGTATCGTATTTCTGAGGCATAGTTAGAAGAAGGTGGCTTACCTTGTCGCTGTCTTCCATTATTGTGCCGGTTGACTCCAGTTCCCTTATGAGTCCGTCAAATGTTACGAAGTGATTCTGCAAGTCATCATCTCCACACTTAAGTGACAATAATTTTCTTCTTATATATAGTTTAGAAAATGTACTTTTTCGTTCGAAGACGTTCGTAAGAGATTTCATCATTTCTTGAGCTGTTTTCGAATCTTTAACGTATTCTAAATGTCTGTCCGTTAGACACTGTATGATTATGCTTCTGGCCTTGGCGTCTCTTTCGATGAATCTTTTCTTTTCTGCCTCAGTTATTCCATTAGTCTCTATTACTTGTTCACCAACAAGATCTTTTACTCCTTTTTCTTCTAAAATAGTTTCTACTCGAAATCTCCAGTTAGAGAAGTTTCCGTCCCGTAATTGCGGTAAGGTGGTCGCCATATTGCTTTCCATTGTCTTGACGTTTAGACTGATTAAAAAAAAATTTCTTTGTATACTTTCTTCCTTAACGTATACGTATTTGTCGACTACTTTGTTCTTCTGGGCCCATAACCTGTTAAATTCCAAATGAGAAGACGACTGATTGGTAACACTAACAATTATTTTATTCAGACACACATACAGAGTAACAACTGGAGACAAAAGAAAGAGTAACATCAAATATTAACAATTTTGTAGAATATGGGCATAACAAGTCATGTCAAATTCTCTAGTTTTCCATTACATATAATAGTTGTTTTGTCACTACTAACACTACTTGGTAAATAAATGATCCATGATTTATTAAAACTAAAATACTGAAATCAAATCTTTTCAAAATTTGAATACATATCCAATAAAAGACAAATATGCAATGGTACTGTTACCTTCTACTTCCAATGATTCTAATTTTAAATGTTCCTGTGTTAGGAGTGGGTAGTTCTGGTCAGAACCACTTTGGACTCAAAACTATTAGAAACAGTTCCAGAACAAGTGTTGAGACAGTTCCAGTTCTGGAACTATCAACACATTCTTCATTTTGTACTTTTATGAATACAGCTTTTAATGGAACAGTAAACTCTTTATCTGGATTTGAACATAAACTAATTGGCAATGTTCTACGACTTATAAGGAATAATGAATTATAAATTTAAAATTCTCAAAACTAAAGATATTTTAAAAACTTATACTTTTATTAGAGGTCTTAATTATTTGTTTTATTAGTAAACTAGCAGATATGTGCAGCATTGCCCGGCAAAAACATATAAAGGATAAACATTAAAATGAAAACTATAGGACAAAATTTGATTATTTTAGCCTACTGTTGTTATGTTTATTACAAAGTGTCAAGGAGATCAAATAGGGGGAGAGTGGGGTGTTCATATTTTGTAGAAGCATATGTATTCTTTGGAGACCTGGAGAGTAAATATAAAAAATTTGGTACAGATTAGGCAAAATGCTCAGTCTGTACCAAAGGAGTTAATGAGGATGAAATCGGGAGGGGCGGTGTGTCCAGGTTTAACAATACTCTATATTCTACATTTAACGAATGCTGTATTATTTTATCTTAAAGTTCCAGAGAATAAGAAAGAAGGATTTGATGAAGATTGACCAAAAAGCTAAGAACAGAGAGAGACAAATATTCTATTATATATATATATATATATATGTATATAAAACCAATGAAACCATTCCATCAGAATAGTTTCACACTTGGTTCCAACAGTTCCAGTCCCAGAAGCAGAACTGGATTTTTCCTGCCTCTAATCTAGATTTTGAACATTATATTATATTATATTTTTTATACATTATATTAATATAGACTATAATTTAAGTTCAATAGTGTGTTATTTAAATTTTTAAATAACATTTTGCAAAACATAACTTTTTTGACTGAAGGAGAAAAGAAGAATTTTTAAGTGAAATGAAAAATATTGATAAAAATCTATCCTGGGAACAAATGGACAGAACTTGATAAAATTTGATAGGTAGGTTGAAAAAAATTAGCAGATGACGATGATACTCGTATTTTGTCCAGATGACATGTATATCTTTAGTTTTTTAATAAAACATGAATTTGGGTAGACAGATGATGATCTAATTCGGGTGTAGTAAGGTTTGCTTTGTTAAGCCATTTGTTCATTTGTTTGCTTGCTTGATGGCTTGCCTCTACTGTGCCTTATGATTACTGATTCAGAACATGCTGCAGAATTTTGTGACCTCTGTTGGTCTGGCAAAAATGTTAATCTGGCATTGCATTGTGAGTCAAGCATGTTGGAAAATTGGTGGTCAAATATTTTTTCATCACAATTTATATAATTGAATACTAGAAATCAGACTATTTAATGTAACAGGGCTTAAAGCAGTCATGGCAGTGAAAACAAGTGAGAAAAGAGAGTTCACACTGAAAAAAGGCTAATAGTGTTAAAGTGAACTAAAACAGGCATTATTAAAAAAACACACAAATACACACACATTTTGTATCAATAACATTGCATATGATAAAAACAATAATATTTAAAAATTGTAAAATTTTTAAATATTATTGTTTTTAACGTATACACTAACCGATCCCATTGCTTGATATTTATTATTTAATAATTGCATATGATATTAGATTGATTATTAAGTGGACTGATAAGATTAAATATGAAAATGGTTAGGCTGAATTTATACTCCAGAAAAGTGACCAGTAAGACTGCATTAAGTTTTCGTGTGCCCCGTACGGAATTCCCATCATTACACAGCAAAGCAAATGGAATAGTAACATAACTACCAGAATGTGTTTCCATGTAATATGCCAAATTTCAAGATACATTTTTTGATTTCTTTATAAAAAAAATGTAATTAAAGAAGAAGAAAAACAACTTCTGGCAGAATCAGTGGATTGCATGTTCATTACGAAGCAATACCACTAGTAATTGTGACTCAAACATTTATTTGGTAATTTTATCAATATTTTTTAAATGATTAAAAATAAAATTACAGAATTCATTACTGGTAATACTAGTCTCCAAATCTATTCACCTGAGTACGATAAAATAATTTGTTAGTCATTTGACCCACAACTGACAGAGAAGAGAGTTTATGAAAACAATGTAATTAAATGTGGTTGAGTTGATAACCATTAATCATCATGCTGCACTAATAAACTTACAGTTCTAATTGCTTGATACTGTAATTCATTTCTGGAAGCTGATTGACATAAAGTACTTCCAGACTGATTGGGAGATAACTGGCCTACCATTCCTGGAACAGGAGGTGAAGGTGATAACTGTGCTTGTGACTGGACCACTCCCAGTGCCATATTGATGAGATGGGCAGGATTCTGCTGAAGAATTTCAATTAAATGTTTAGCAGTTTGTTGTCCTTCACAGTAGGGAATCGGCAGAGTCTATTACTTTCACAGGAGAAAATATATAAAGCTTTCTACTACCCCGAAGTTGAAAAATAATGCAATTCCATGAAATTTAACAAATCTGACTTCAGTAAGTAAATGATGAAATTATTTATGGAGAGTTGAAATTTGATAAGTTTAGTTTTTTGCATTTATAGATCAAATTACAAAAATTATAAATAAAAATCTCATTTTTTAAAAATTAAAAATCATAAAATTTCGCTTACAAATGATTGAGATGCAACCCACACTTTTTATTTTTATAATTGCTTTGTTTTATTAGACACAGATATTATTCCTATATAGATTTATTAATTATAATAAACATACATTATGTATAAAATTACATTAAAGTAACACTGTAATTAACGTCTAAAATGAAAAAGTAATTGAATCGAGTCTCGCCACCATATTAATTAATGCGCCACAGTAATTAATTGATCACGTTGCATCAAATTACATAATTTATAAAAATTAAAATAATAAATACATTTATAAAATAATCGGCTATGTCTGTTTGCAATAATATTGTAAAACACACTGTACTTATAGTTTAACATTTCTGATAATATTTAATTTATTTTTGAATTTTAAAATTTAAGAAAAACAATTTTTTAAATTAAGTTTTATGCATTTATATCTGCAACTTCAGATAATACAAATATATAAGAATCCGCCAAAAGAAGTTAATTAATAATAATTAAAATCGAGAAAAAATATAAAACTTTTAAGGTAAGGAAACTTGTAAAAAGTCAGGTACACGATCACGTGACGCCCATCTCCCCACTTTTCGTAACTAAACGGTCGAGGTTGAAATAAAAGCCTAAACTCCAGTAGAAGTAAAAACATGAGTTTCTACTGTTAGTATTAAATAAAATTTATTTCTTTCTTTTGTCCACTGCACTTAAATAAATACAAATGCTAAAAATAATGCTGCATAAAAATCACTCTTAACGCTGAACTAGAAGTGTACTTATGTCTCAATGCAGTGTGATTGTATTGAAGTGCTGCGGAGATCGGTATTTCAGAAGAATACAAGCAAGGAGAACCCATATGCAAATTCCTACAGCATGTACAGAGTATCAAGCTTTGGGAAGCTCTTTGTTTTGTTAGTCTATATACATGTACATGATAGTGCCTTATCATGTCGCGCACGGTCCATAAGGTGTATGGGCGCGTGCTGGTTGCTATTTTTCTCCTGAGCGCATTTACGAAAAAAAAAATTCACATGGGAAGTGAAAAAAACTAAAAAAGAGAGTCGCTTTAAGCCATGTGTAATGATACAGTTTGATTTACCTTGATATAAAATTTCAACTGCACATGCGCACACACAAATTTCCAAATTTTTCACACAAATTAGATGCCATTCAACAATAAGTTAGGAATGTTAGGAATATATATGAACCTAAATGATAGCACTGGATAAAAATTAATATTTATATTGATTTAAAGTGACAAGTTATTCATCCAACATCTTAATAGTGAACTTTATATTATTAAAAATCTATTATTTCTTTTTTGTGTTACAACAGTTAGTATTAATTTGAATTTTTTATATATTATTTCACAGGTTGTTCCTGGTGGAGGGGGAGGCTTACAAGCTGTTCAGAGAATACCTCTTCCAGGTGCTGAATTGCTGGAAGAAGAACCACTTTATGTTAATGCCAAACAGTATCATAGGATTTTGAAAAGGAGACAGGCTAGAGCTAAATTAGAAGCTGAAGGCCGAATACTGAAAGAAAGGAGAGTAAGTGTCAGTATTTGTTTTTAGTATAATATAAATGTCAAAAAATCTTTTAAAATGTTTTTTAAATTGTTGAAAATTCAAGAATATTGTTTTTGTAACTTTGATTGCTCTGCCTAAATAATTACTAAAAATAAGACTAGTCTGTATATTTTGTTCAGTGGTCTAATAAAACTTTATTATTATTATTATTATTATTAAATTATGTTTAGATTTTAATTTATTATTATTATCAGAAAGATTTATTTGATTAGATAAATAAATATCTTAATACTTTTCTTTTGTCTTAGAAATACTTACACGAGTCTCGTCACAAACATGCTATGAACAGGATAAGAGGTGAAGGTGGACGTTTCCATTCTGGTTCGGTAAAGAAACCAGATCCCGCCAGTAATGACGATAGCAACAGTTCAACTAGTAGTAGCATTAGCGTAAAGACCGGCAGTCTCGACTCACCTACTACAAATAAAAATATCATAGCTGCATCTACCGGTATCTGTTCGTAACATTATCCACATAATAAAAGTAAATTTCTTCTTCTTTTTTTATGTATGTATAATGTAAATTAAAAATTACAGACATACATTTATCATTTCCAGATTACTTTAAGGAAGCTAATGTGGTTTAAGTGCAGGGTCGAGTGCACGAGAACTGCAGGACGTATTCCACTCGATGTGTTCAGCTTTTATACGAATAAATGGCGGCAAACGTTCAAAGAAAGACATTAATTTCGACTGCAGTGTTTTCATCGTCATCAACTAACCTAGAGGAATGCAGTCACTCGAACTAACAAACAATTAAAGGAATGTCTTTCATAAAAGATAGAAACGGTGTTTGTGATTTACATAGCAGCAAATTTTAAGAGGCTGTTTTAATTGAGAGAGAGAGGACGTAGTCAAGATTGTATAATAAAAATCTATAGTTAATGATTTTTAGGAATGTTTTGCAACAAGGATTTGAGGTGAAGTGGAAAACGATCTAATCTAATCTGCTGTGTGATACAAACCCATACATCTGTTTTAAGAAAGTCAGAATAATTTCAAATTTTTAACGATGGCCAAAGTGATTTTATATACATATATATAAAAAGAAAAAACCTTTATAAATTTATGCACTCTTTTAAGAAATATATAATTTATTTAAGAAAGGATTTAGCTTTCTGTTAAAATTTTTTTTAATATATTATTACAGCATGGTATTAATAATTGTACAAAATTAGCAATGTACAAATCTGATTAAAAAAACAAACATATTTTCCTAACTCACTAATCAGATGCCATTATTTAAAATCACTAATAATTTTTGCAGCATAAAATTTTGGATATTTATTAGGCTCTTAGACAAAAATAAAACAAAAAAAAAATACTTTTGATAATTATAATATTAATATCAATAAAAAGAGAAACTTTCTTCAGATTTTTCTAATTACGTACGCAATCCGGCATACAAAATCCGAATCATTTCTTCATTCCATCTATCCATAATAGGCTAGATTCTGACGGGTTTAAAAAAAACATAGTTACTGTACGTTTTAAAGTCTATAAACGTTTTATAGTGGATATTTTAAAGTATTTTCAATTGAAAGACTGCAATATGATCATGTGCAATCATTACATTTAAGTTTTAATTTTAGAGTTATTTATGATCTTAACATATCGTTATAAATATCTATTTATAATTTTCGAATTTGTAAATGTTTTAAGGAATTGTGCAGGATTTTCATTTTTTGCATTCCTTTTAATTAATTCGTAATACCCAAAAAGGCATTTTACTAACTTCCTCCATCCCAGAGCATAAAGCAAAAATAAAAATTATAAGAAAACAAGTCATAGTTATTGTCATTTTTAAATTTGGTTTGTTTCCTGGGGTCAGAGGAGGTTAAAATGGCAAGCTTTAACCTCCTGGTTTTTCAAATAGAACAGTTGAGGTTTCCTCTACAGGTTGTGTTCTATTCTATTAAGGTTTTTACTTAAGATTTTGGCTTTTAAAATAGTACGGAGTCTTCCATGTACAAATGTTAGAGATTTTCAGTCGAGAGAAAGATTTTTGATTTAATCGAAGCAAAGCAATTGCGTTAAATATTAGGAAATTTAAAGCTTGTTCTCGCTATCTAACCAAACTAATGCAATGCTTTTATTCAATTGTGATATATTTAGAGAAAAATCTGGTTCAATATTATAGATAAAAATTATCTATGGGTTTATGTAATATATAATATATATATATTTGTTAATGTATCGTTAAAAGTAATTTTTTTGGCTTCGAATTGTCAGTTTACTCCAGAGTTGTCTCCTGGTTCTTTGTATAAAGTTTGTAAAAAAAAATCATTTGTGAATTTTGTTTAATTTGCTATTGAATGTTTGTAAACAAATTTTGATGCAGTAAACTCGCTTCACTGCCATTTGTTTCCCTGAAAAAGAAAAATCGGTTAATGGTTATAACCAAATTTATTTATAAGAATTCAACGAATAAATGTTTCTTTTGTATGTTTGCTATTGTAAAGTTGTTCTATTATTTTTTATCTTGTTTGCCCAATAATCTAACACTGTTGTACAATGAAGAAGCAAAATTATAAATAATGTACATATGTAACTGTGTGTTGTTTCTTAATTTTTGATGATTTTACAAAGCCACATCCTTTACAAAATAAATATATAGTTCACAAATGTCATAAATTTTTTGGAATCACTGAACGTGCAATTTATTTCTGAGGTGAACGATTCGTGCACGACACTTCAAAGAAGACAAGTCTCATAGTTAAGAAAATCTTAATTTTTAATGTGATGAGTCATGTGATATAACAGGAATTATGTGCAATATTTTCATTAAAATATATAAAGACAGTAAAAACTATAATAATAATATAGAAGAACAGACCTATTGAATCAATAATGACAATTTATCGTAACGAGAACAAATATGGTTTTTATTTATTTATTTAAAAATATATTTTAATATAAGAATTTTATACAATAAAAAAAAAATGGTTCTAAAAATTATACTTCTTTTTTTCTTCTGAAAATTCAAGGATCCCATCACATTTGTGGACCAGTTTTAACATGATGAATAACAGGACCTTATCCAAGTGTGTGCTTAAGATGGTAAAGCATCCTCTTCATACCAAAGCAATTAGTTTCATTATTATATTAAAATAAAAATGAAGTAATGCATATTGCATGGCTTTAATTAGGTAAGATTAGCTAACTAAAGTAATTCTAAGGTAACTGAGTAACAATGTTTGAAAAATGACAGGAGGCATGTGCCTTGGTCACCAAATCTGAGAGTCATCCATACTCAAAATTCTGGAAATGCCACTGATGAGCAGTGACCAACATCCTCTACTTTCCCAGACATGTCCTACATTTAGATCTTCATGTCCAAGAGGAATTTTCAAATCACAAATGCTCAAAATTGAATTTGATTTTGGAGGTAGATACGTAAATAAAATAAAGTTTAAGACTTAGTGTGAATTATACCAGCATGTACTAAAAACCTTATTATTTACCGAGAAAAATGTCTTCCCCTTTTCATTTATGGCTATCTGGTCAACCTACTGATGAGTATCAAATGGTGTATTGTTAGCAAAGTGATTTATAAAATATTACAAACATATTTATTGTTTAAAATATTTTTATACTAATTATAATGTTAATGCTGTGGTGATTACAATAGTGAAATAAAAACAGATGACTTTTTTTTTTTTTGTTTCAAACATAAAACAAGAGTTGCATGACTTTACCAGCAAAAATTATTTAGGAAACACTAGCAAAGTTTTTAAAATTGTGTGTAGTGCTATCTTAAGAAATTTTATTAAAAAAATAACTTTTATAATAATGTAAAAAGGCAAATGGCTTAATTTTGAGGTAGACGTTTTTTTTATAAAACAAAATATGTAAATGCCAATAATGAGTAAAATTCTAAAAATTAAATTAAATATCTACTAATGTGAAGTAGATAATAATCAGGGCTTATCACACCAGTGATAATAGGCACAAACACTCAGAAATCAATATTGAGCATTTAATAAAACAAAAGGATGTACAGTAAAATAACAACTACACAATTATGAGATTAATCAACATAGATAACCAAAATGCATTTTGGACTATAGGAAATAGTCACTCTTCAGTTGGTATTAATATAAAGGTTATTATACTTAAACTATACAAAACAAATAAACCACTGACGGTATGTGCAGTAAACATTAGTTGTGCCAAGGAGACAGGCGTAAAACAGCTTCATAATATTGTAAGATGGTTTGATGTAAATGGTACTAATACAAAGAGTTAATGAGAATTTTACCCCACTAATTCTTAAGTCTGACTCCACCCAAGATATGACCTGTCTAACTTTAAGCACCAAAAAATTAATAGCATCAATGTTCCTTATATGTCAAATTTTGTTTCTTAATCCTTACCCCATCGTGAGATATTAAATGAAATGGATACATGTGTGCATGTGGTTGGCATCTATGAATTTTTTTTTCCTGTATTTTGACCTTTAAGTTTAGGGGTTTCAAAATGTTAAGATTTGAAAAAAAAAACAGACTCAAATTTGATATGATTCCAATACTTCCTATGTTGTATACATAACAGCCAGGAGAGTAAAAATGCCCAGTGGCACATTATAGCTTCATAGGGGGGGGTCAGACAAATTTAAATTGGAGGCCCCCATGTACTCTACAATACATGGGGGCCCCCCAATTCAAATTTGTCTGTACAGTGTTAACTTCAAACATTTTTCTTCAGGAAAATTCCCAGTATCCTGATGTTTTTTAATAGGACCTCTAACAGGTTAAGTTCTGCACTGCACCACACTGGCAATCTAAGGTCCTCAGACAAGGCCCATATTTAAATTTCCATATTTTTATTTCAGTAATGAGTTTATAAAAGATTGGTTTAGGGAGCCAGGCAATTGCCCCTTTTCCCATAGAATAACATGCCACAGAAAGTGAGGGCTTCTGGACAATGCTGGATTGAACATCTGTTTTCTCTGCAAATATAAAGTTCCGGAAAGTGATTTGTTGTTTTGTTCTAGATGTTCTAAATTTGCACGTTTCTATTGTTTTGGAGTTGAATCTGTTAACTTCCATAAGTTCAATAAATTGTACAAGAGAATCTGGAAATGCAACACCTGTAAGTCATCGAAAGTTATTAAGGATAATGAAATATGATTATCGACTCAGAAAAAGATAAAAGGATTAGATGAGTGTGCTCAAATTAACACGTCTCTTTGTAACTATGATCTAAATAGGGGTAAAACACAAGATAATCTCACTCTCACCCCAACATCACTTCACAAACAATTTTGAAAAGCTTCTGAATGAAATTAAATTAATACATCTGAAATTAGGAAAATATTAATTAATAAAATAAATGGTAATATACTGAAATCGATAGAGTTTTATCTAACAAGTTTGATAGAATGGAGGACAGAATCAGCACTTTGGAAAAAACTTAAATTACACTCAGTGAGACAATTTTTGATTTAAAGCAAGAAAATGGTCATATAAGATTTGAAATAAAATCTTTGCAGGAACAATTACATATGTTAGAGCAAAGTTTAAACAACTGAAACTTAGAAACTAGGTATGCCGATACTTCAAAATAAAAATTTGATTGAGATTACGCATTAAATCTGTCACATTGATAACAGCTTTAACCAATCTCTTATTTTAAATGCATATAGAATCAGACCTAACAATAATAATAATAAAACTACAGCAGCCAAAGTAAGACCGATTATAGTGAAGTGTATCAGCCCTGTTATAAAACAGGGAATTATAAATAAATACAATTAGACAGAAAAAACTTAAAATAACAACAAATGCATGTGGTATTGTATTAATAAATGAAGAATATAGGATATACATTAATGTACATCTCACAGCATATAACAGGAATTTTTTTTTCAAAACTCAAATGTTAAAAAAACAGGGAAAGATATTGTATAGGTGGATAAACAATGGTAATATTTTCTTGGGGAAGAATCTTACTTTTCCCTCAGTCTCAACATTGGAATGTACAGATAGTCTTTTCAAGAATGGACGAATAATGATACATAGAAAATTAATTGACTTCTCTAGAAGGGATCCTTTTGTGCTGTATTGTAATGTTAGAGGCTTGAATAATAAATATTTAGATATAATTAATATAGCAGGTGAATATGACTGTAACTTTGATATACTGACTATTTGTGAAACTTGGACAAATGCTGACAATCCTCTTCCAAAAATAAAAGATTATTGTATAGAGAAAACAGAAAGGCAACCTAATAAACATGGAGGTATTGTATTATGTATACATAAAAATGAGTGTCAAGTTATATCCAAACTGACATACACAAAATCATCACCGATATTCCAAATGATAATACACTGGAAAAACCTGACTAATAAATCTTGGAAATTATTGAGTTAGAGTTTTTTAAAATAATGTTAAAAATTTTTTGTTGTGACTGTTAATTGACTTTTGGCTTAATACTTGTTGATTTTTTTCTTGTTTTTCTTTTTGTCTGTAGACATTTGAAAATGGCCTAATGGTGACAGTTATTTTTTTCTTTATAAAAAATAAATAAATAAATAATGAATTTATAATACTGTATATATAATATATTTATAAACTCGTTATGGGTATTCATGATGGGAATCTTTTCTCATTTTAAGTGTTGTTTTCTGCAAGCTGCTGTGAGGGTCTAGACTGATTCTGAACCCTCATTAAAATTTTTCCCGAAAAAAGTTTTGAATTAAAAAAAACCTGGAAAAGACATATAGTGTAACTTTAAACAAAAATATTTTAACAGGAACTGATAAAAAAAAATAAGTCCTAAGATCAACCATCTCTGGTTGGTATCAGAATTTCACATCAAGTTGAACGTGATCAATTCCTTTCCCATGATGGTCAATATTTTCTGCATCCTGAGCTGGACTTGAATTAGTCAAGGAAATAGATATGGGACCAAACAGAAAGCCTGGATGAGGAACCAAGACCATCAAGATGGGTGATTAAAGGGTCAAACAGATAAATACCCATGTCTAAAGGAAACAAGGTTCTTGTTCATTAGCTCCTTGTCGTGACACTTTTCACAAAGTTCATTCCACAAAGTGTTTCTTTTATCATCTTTGTTTCTCTTGGCGATGTTCTCAGTTCTTGCACATAGCTCTGTGTGAAGTTTTTTTTTACAGAGATTCCATCTGCATCTCTTTTTACAAATGAGCCAAGATCATCCATATTGTTCACTGTCCATCTGCAACTTTTCTCCTTTGAGTTGAACACCATTCCTGAATCACCTTCTACTGCCAACACACTGTATACTGAATATGACTTAAGTCTCAACATCATTCTTCTTAAACAACAGTTAAACAACATTGCTCTGGGGTTATAAGATAATGAGGAATCTATGTCTGCAATGATCTTTCAGCAGGAGCTTTGACTATAGGACTTAGTTAGCTAAAAGGACTGATGTTTTGAACTAATATTTTAAACAGTGAATACCTCAAGGAAGAATTTTTTTATGCCTCCAATTTCTCTCCTTATTAAGGAGAGAAATTGGAGGCATAAAAAATTCTTTTATTATTAAACAGGTTGGTTGGTTGAATCCTCTTAGTTGAACTGTCTTGGTGTCAAAAAACACCCCAATGAGGTAATTTTCTATCTCTCATCATTCTGACTTGTGAATTGTTTTCCAAAGAGATTTACACAACCTTGTGTTGATATTAGGGTGCAACAATAGTCACATAGACCTCACATTAGGAACTATAAATACACATTCTGATGAAATGGTTTTCAATCCTTATTTTGTTTTTGTTGGACCACTTTATTGATTGGCATAGTCTTATAAAAATGGAGAAAAGTATTCCTCAAGAAAATCACAAAACAACTCTAGCCCATCTGTAAGCAGATTTCAAGAATTGGTACACATTGCTTTGAGGAAGTTTTCCGTTAAGCCATTGACTTTTGCCATAGAACTAGTACTAACCAAAATAAGGTCTGGAAAAGTGGTGCTTTCATGATTTTTGAGAAAGCAACTGATTGTAAATACCCCCCTTTTTTTGTGTGGATTAAATAATTGCTATTTTAAACCCTAATTATAATTTCAATAATAACTGAATCATTTTTAAAAGGCTTTTTATTTTTATTTATTGTTTAAAAAATTTTGACAATTTTCAATAAAAATTTATATGAAGACAATAATCTGTTTGTTTATTATTTATATTCACAGAGGAAGATGGTTACTTAAAGAATATTTACTCATTGTTGTTGAATTGTCTCGTTTAGTCTGACAGAAATTATCTCTATAAAGTAAAATAATTAATTAATTAAAAGAAGTAATATTAGAGCTATTCTGAATAGTTATAATCATAACTTTTTAAAGTTTAATTTGATTATAATAAAAGTATTATCATATATTTCAATACTGATCTTGTATATTATTTTCCGTTATAAATATAAATATAAAAAGTATAGAATTAAAGTTAAGTTTTTAAATATAAATACTTGTTGTGTAACAATTAATTAAGCTGCCTATTCAATTCATCTAAAACAATAAATTACTTAGGTGGAAAAGTCTGGGTACAGTTTTCACGGCGAAAATAACTTTGTTCGCTCTGTGTAGAATGAGTCTGCTTTTTCTGTAGATTTGCCTGAAAAACATTTACTTTTATTACATAAAAATTAATAATAATAATAATAATAAAACAGTGACATGTCATAAAATAATACAAGTTGTAAAGCTTCTCTTCTGAAATCCCATTCATTCCACTTATATTTTGGACATTTAACTTTACTGATTAAACTACTTTCAGTTTGACTTCCACATTCTGAAGTAAATACTGGTTTTTCTTTTTCAATTGTCTCATGATTCTGAAATATGTTGTATGTAATAAATTCCTACTATTTCAAGTTAAAAGTATTTAAATAAGAATGAATATTTACTAAAAATGGAAGAATAAATCGACTGTTTAAATGTAAGAACAATATCAAAGATGGATGTTTTTTGGCTACCATTACAACACCTGCTATCATTGAATCAGGATTATGCAAAAATTCGTTACGTCCTTCTCTATTGCAGAATCCATAATATTCATTTTTGAACATAATGACTCCTAACTCTCTATTTGCTGGTAACAAAGCTCCATTTCTGTAACAAATTGCCCATGGACAATAGCCCTGTAATCAATTTATAAAAATTAGGAACAGCTAGAAATAAGCTTGAAGCTGGTTCATACAAATTACTTTTAATTTCTCTTTGAATCTGCAAGTATACTATTAAATGTGTTATGAAATGCATAAAATTGCATTTTAAATATTCAATTAACTTGTAAAAACTGTGAATGAAATATTTTTATAATTCAGTTCTTGAAAATTCATTTAATTTAAAAATTAGTAATGTCTTAGTGATTAATTTCATGATAATCACATTTTACAAAATTATTTAGGATGAAAATCGTTTATTGAAGAATAATTATTGAAGATGAAATTATAAGGATGAACTAGTCATTATAGTTACTCAGATGAAATAATGAATGCACCTTTAACAGTGGGTAAAGTTTAAAGAACAAAATGTTATGTATATGCTTTTATTTTATAAATGTTATAAAGCTTTTTATTTGTGAAAATATGTTAATTTCTTTGTTAAAAGAAATACACATGAAACCAAAATAAAAATGAAAAAGGAAAATTTTAATTTAGGTAAAAAATTATTAGCTACAGGTTCTTATAGGATGCCAGTATATTTTCTGTCCTGACATATGGAAATAATCATATGAGCGAACGATATTGTCCAAAAACTCCCTGACTCATATATAGCTCGCGACAAAAGGAAAATAATTAAAACTAATCTTATGCCAATGTTATACTATTACAAACATGAATAAAAAAATGAAAATTAAAACTAATATAATTAAACTAAAGGAGGAGAATAAAGGACAGGTAAGAAAATGAAAGAAATTAGGAAAGGGGTACCCAGTGTTGGTCTTTGAGGTCTTCGAAAAATCAGTCTCTTTTATAACGTCTTTGGCGAGGGTCTTACACAAAATATGTAGAGGAAATTCTCTTCTTCTTTTCAGTTCATTCAGATGCCAAAATTCACAGTTAATTCTCATGAATCTATCACAATGAATTCTTTAGTCCATCTATGAAACGCTACTCTTTCTCTTCTGCACGCTGCCAGAACGCACCAGAAGCTTGTCTCACTCCACTCCTTTCTTGAGTCCGAATCCTTTCTGTTCTCTCATTCACGACCCTCCTGCCCTCTGGTTTCGTACTCGATCCCTCAGTGGTCGTGCACCCTTTCTTTGTTTTAGAGGATATACGATGACCATATAAGGAAAGGAATTTCGGAGAGACATTCCAAAGAGGAAAAACAATAGGTAAAGAAAAGAAAGGGGATAAAAGCATGAGAAAGTGAAATTAAAAAAATAATAAAATATAAACTATATACAAACACATGGCGCACAGCCACATATTTTTAGTGAAACAAATAAAAGCAATCTGCTTTTTTATTATAAAACAATTTCTGATTTGTCCTTAAATTTCTCCAAAAAAATACGGATGCCACTAATAAAAGTGGAAAGCTACTGGCATTTCACTTTCATTAGCCACCAAAAATATTATCATTCTCTAAACTTCATCTACTGTTAAAGATGCATTGATTAATGAATTGCTGAAGACTATTGTTGCTAGTCATTCATTGAATTTTCAATTAAAAGTTTCCAAATTAAAACTGAAATTTAACCTGTCTAGTTTTAGATTTAAATTTTTATTACAACTAATTGGCCAAGAGTTATATAAGAGATAATTACAATATCTATAATATGCAATCAGTATGTACAGGGCCAGTTTTAGTAGGTGTGCAGTGCATGCATGCATGAAAGTAGCCAAATTCCTAGGGTACTGATGAATTTTATTATTTAAAATGCACTAAGTATAATTTAATATTATTTTAATAGAGTGGTCATTGAAGAAATAGACTGATGTTTGCATGACAACTGATGATATAACTATTTAGATTATGGATATAAATATTAACAAAGCTTGCATGTTAGGTGTTTTGCATCAGAAAACTTAAAAGTGAAAACAACAGGTGATGGGGGGAATTGTTCTTTGAACTAGAGAAAAATTCATCAATAGGAATTCCATAACCACTGTGATAGTTTTTTACTTTAAATCACATAAATAATATAAAAACTTGGAGTTTATAAACTTTTAAAGTTTGCAAACTCCAAGCTATTTATTTATGTTAATATTAATGCTATTATTTATGTCAACATCTTACGATTAAGTTTAAGGTTACATTTACATAAGTGATTGTGAATGGTTGCATTAAATAATATGGGTACAAAGTTTGATGTTTATGTTTACCTTTCATTGCAAATGGGTCTTTATTCCCATACCATTAATCTTATAGAAATACTTACAGCACTGTTTTAATTGTTGACAGAACCTAAAGGAAATTTAAATAAAGAAAGAGATATACACAAACATTTAATTCATATTTAAATTAATTTTTATGCACATATATTAAATATGTATTTATATACTGAATAAGAAAAATTCTTTAAATTCATTTCATTTTAATTTGCAAACTCTATTTTATAATGGTGCTAAAACATAACTTTGAACAAAGGTACCTGTTTTCTACAGGGTAGCTTGATTTGAATAAAATTAAAATAAGTACACTGTTGACCATTAAAATTGCTACACCAGGAAGGAAAGCAAATAGCACAATCATGTTTATTGTACACATATGGTACAATGGAAGGAAAACATGATTAAATTGATAGGTAATCTTGTGATATAGAGCACCCAGCATGTTGTACCTTTCATGGAAATTTTGTGTTTGTTGCATGCTGCTTTCATGGTGTAGCAATTTGAATGGCCAGCAGTATATATAAATATTTTTGTGGGCTTTACTTTTGTGAACTCTATCAACTATATGAAACTGTCCTAAAACATACCAGTAGACTCATTGGTTGGGTTAGGTTATGAATTTACTTGCAATCAGCATTGATAGGTGTGACCAAACATCTGTAGCATGCAGATGGCTAACAGACCAAAACCAGCCCTGAATATGTATAGTGTACTGATTGCATGTTACATTACACACATACATTGATATATATAATTTACTACAAACTATAAAACCTTTGCTGGTGACAGGTAATGAAAAAAGCATAGAAATCACTGTATGTAATAATTAATTCTTATAACAATAAAGAAACAAGACATACAACAGTGAATAAAAAGAAAATAGTAATTTTCATACTTTTTCTTCAACTATTATACATAGGGATTGTCCATAAATTACATAATGCTATTGTAGTGCTCCGCCACTATTTGTTCGTTTTTTTTTGTATTTGTATATATTGTATATTATTAGACATAACTTCGCGTTTCTGTATCTGGTTATTATCGCGTTATTACTGTATCGGGTTATTATCGCATTATTGTTGTATCGGGTATTATTTTTATCGCATTTTTTTTTTGTAACGGGTTTTCTTTTCTTTGTTCGTCATTCTTAGACAACACGTGTTCCCTTTTTCGTTCCACCTTTGGGGGACGTGTGCAAAAGGGGCCCTTGGATTGGTTGCCGAAGGATCACGTGGGAGACGACAGCAGCGAACGGTATATATAGAGGGTCCAGGCGTGTAAGGGCACCTTTTATAATCTCCATATCAAACAAGCGAAAGGAAAGGAAAGGGCACCTTTTTTGTTTCCGGATCTTTGGAGGCCAAACGTCGTCCGCTTGAGTGGGACCGGTGTCAAGCACGTGAGAGGAGTGGGGAGCCCTGGAGAACAAAGGAGAAGAGGAGCAACAATCCAACTTCATCAGAACTGTATGGAAGATTGACGAACTATAGTGAATCAATACAGACGTAGGACAGCCCAAGGTATCATCTTGAATGATTATTTTTCTCCACGCGGGAAAATTGTCGGTACACTTGAGGTTGGAAGGGAATTTGTATATAAGTTTTTCTTTGTTCACCAGTTGGTGTTAGTTACTAATAAACACGTTTCTGTAAGCCGACTTCTTTCTCCTTTATTTTGTAGACCAGTATACCTCGGTCTAACCTTAGGGTCTTAACACTATTTTTATACTTTTCAACCACCATTCCACCCTCTATAAAGCTCCATAATGCCATCAGACATACCCACCATCTAAATTATATAATGCATATCCTTGATTGACCCCTTTAATTGTGATAAGGAATAAACATGGCGCACAATACCAAATGGTACATCATTTTATTAATTATACATATAATGTACAAAGCAATGCATAAACAATACAGTTTACTATACAATACTTCAAAAATGAAGATGAATTATTGTTACTTGCAGACCTTTGCATTACATAATGTTTATGTAAACACTCTAACCTCTTTATAACACATTGTAACAATTACCTGCATACTCACCTACCCATATCTGAGTTACATAATTCATGGACACTCCATACAGTATAAAGCAAAATTGTATAGATTATCAAATTCGAATAAAAATAATCAAATTTTTTGCAATTTCATATATTAATTTAAATTTAGAAATACAAAGTCACCGACAAAAAACTTTTTACAGTGTTGTATACGACAGAGAACCAACCAATGTTTTTGGCCTCCACTAAGGCCTTCTTCAGGTTGAGAGCTAAATGTCATCTCCCCCCAGACCGCCAGAATGATGCGTCCGAGAAATAAACAAACAAAGTATGTGTCGCGTTTCACCCCTCCGCCTGGCTCTGTTCGAATTCCTTGAACAGGGTACCTCCACGCATGCACGACTGCATCCTTAAAGTTGATGCAGGTGCCTTCCACATTTTGTTGGTGACTTTGTGTTACTCACTGCAGTGTTAATAGTAGAAGACATTTAAATTTAGAAATAAACTGAATAAGAAATTTTACGTGTAATTTTTAAAGAAAAGATATTTTAATTCTTTATTAATTATTAAGCCTCTGTGTCCTTTCTATCTTAATTTAGAATTTCGTATACTAGTACTTTTTATATATTAACAGGACTTATTATACTGGAAAATATGGATGCAGATATTTAGTCTTACAGATCAAAAATAATGTTTTTATTTAGTTCACCACTAAATAAAAACATTATTTTTGATCTGTAAGACTAAATATCTGCATCCATATTTCCAGTATAATAAGTCCTGTTAATATATAAAAAGTACTAGTATATGAAATTCTAAATTAAGATAGAAAGGACACAAAGGCATAATGATGTGAACTAAATAAAGAACATTATTTTTGATCTGTATAGTAAGTATTTCCAGTATAATAAGTCCTGTTAATATATAAAAAGTACTAGTATACGAAATTCTTTATTAATTATTATTTATTCATATTTAAAATGCCAACACCAATATCAATCTTACTTACACCAAACTGTAACTGCATTTTTGAGAAGTTGCTAATAGATACAGGAAAATAAATGACAGTATTTTTAGATACAGGAATTGAATCAGATATATCTTCAGTCTGTGGAAATGTTTTTACTTCATGCACTTTTTCAAAATTTTCAAATAGATATTCTAATTTTTCATCATTCACTAATTTGTGAGAATTCTAAAAATTAAAAGTTTATGTGAATTTATATAAAAGTTAAATATTTATGAATAAAATATGATTTGAATTTTCACAAACCTCTACACATCTGAATATATTATTTGCAAGTGTAGGTAATATATTTAAGTATGTTATTTCATCTTGCATATTTAACCAAATCTTATATAAATGAATAAATGATGGCTGAAAATGATTATTATTAATTAATCAAATTTGATAATTACTTACTACCAATAAATGAGTTATACAGTACCAAACATTGTTGAATAGGTTCAGCAGTTGCAGTTATGATTTGATGAAGATGAAACATGGTATTTTCCAACTCTTCAGAAAACTCTTGAGTTTTTTTATTACATATATCAGTTTCTTTCTATGTGCAAAAGATTATATTTAAATAAATAATTAGTTAAAAAATTAAATTTTCAAATTAGATGCTACATTAAATAATATGAAGCTATTAAAAATTTTTATTGTAAATGTTGTTAATAAAAATCAAATTTAAATACAGCAATACAATATAGTTTAAATTAAGTTTAAAAAACTATCTGGTGCTATTAATGTGTAAATTTTCAACATATGTAAAAGTTATTTCATTGCCTATAATATATAAATTTATTTTTTACATTTATTAATAAATTCTCAAGTATTTAATTATATCTTTGCTTTTTACTGATAACTATTTATGTGATGTAAAAAGTATATCCTATAAAAAAAAAATTTGTCCTGGCCATATGTTTTTACCAAATGTATATTTTTAATTTTATATGAAGTGCCACTGCCAGAGGGATATTTTAACTGTTTTACATTTAGAGGCAGATGAGCAGCCTATAAAGAAACGCGGCTCTGCCGTGAAATTGTTAATTCTTCAAATGTGCATTTGAAAGAACTGGATTGGAATAAAGACACATTTTTACGTATTGTCTTAGAAGAATCTTTTTAAAGATTTTTTGTAGTAGTATATCTTATATTTTAATTCTGAAAAAAATATATAGGGCTATATAAAAATATATATAAATACAATAATCATGAAGAACAGTAATAAATCAGTCCTTAGAATTGTATAATTACACTCAAGTCCAAAAAGTAAACATAAACATAATTATCCAAAACATACATAACAGTCCAGGTATAAACTATAGAATGATTCTTATCAAATTAGAGTCTGGAGAATAGAGAATAAAGTCTCATGAACATCATGGAAATGTGACGGACAAATGGACGAAGGTGTTCAATCAAATTTTTTCGATTGTTTTTTTTCCCTCCACCATTTTATCAAAAGATCTGTTGAAAAACCATAAAAATTATTTCCCACAAACTTGCTTCCTCGTTGAGGATGATCCATCTAGTTAGGCGTATGTCACCCGGAACTTTTAGAAGTAATTCACGTATTGGACACCCGACCCTTAACAACGAGAGCCTGACCTCATGGAAAAAACCCAAGTGGAAAAATAATACGAGGGAATGATGACAAATCCAGGCAGTCGTTGTTTGGTTAGCCACCGTGAGCCCAACCCTGGAAAAACTTCCTGCAACCTTCCGATCTATGTCCAAGCATTACCCCACCTAGAAGACCAGGAATTAATACCGTGGAAATATTACTGTGTGCATTGTTTTATACTGTGGACTGTTTTATTCTGTAGATTGTGTGCCTCTGTGGAATATACTGTCTAGGATCGTGGATACCCGGCTGCTCAAGGAACTCTAACATCTCCTTAACCAAGGTATTTATCAACTCGCGGATTGGTTGTAAACTCTCTCTCTCCGTATATCTAGGAATACGTTATTGTTAGCTATGCGTCGTGCTGTAATCTTTTATAAATTTTTATTAAATTTATTCTTGTTACTTAGCCAGTATCCTGAGTGACTTACTTCCTCGATTCTCCTACCTCCACCTCCACAACGGACGTATCCGCTCATCCGCGACCGCTCGCGTGACGTAAGAACCCTCCGTCACGATTTCCGAGTCCTGAAAGACTTGGTGGTGTCATATCCTGACGAGGAGTCAAAGAGACTCCGACCCTCCGGTCACAGAAAGAGACTAGTTTGCAGATGATGGTATCATGGTCTGTGATGGCATTAAGCAAGCTTACAGTTTAGATAAAGTTTTGTTTAATAACTGTTTTGTTGCATAAAAAAATACAATTTTCTACTTCTATGTTAAGATTTTTGCTAATCTGGAGTTGTTGTTCCTAAGATAGAGGCCAAATTAATAGTTATGCTTATTTTTTGAACATGGATATATGGTAGTTTAATAGATATTTTAATTGAATAAAACCTTAACTGATTGAAATCTATCAGGCATGTATTTTTGATTAAATACATGCCTAATAAATTTTTTCTAATCCAGAAATCCTCTGACAATATATACTACTGTAGATCATAATTAAAAGTTAAATTTCATTATAAATTATTTAAGTCATTTTAACTTTTGTAGATTTCACTATCGATATAATTAAGTTTAGTGGTGCAATAATATGCAGAATGAAAATGATGATAATGATAATTCTATGAAATTATTAAACAATTACCAAGAATGTAGTTAAATATACTTCATATTGATGGATATTAATCAACACTTCAATCAGCAAATCTAAAATTTCAATCATTTTTGTTGACCATTTTTCCTTATTTGATTTCAGAGTATAGTCTTCCAGTATAGCTAAATTTACCATTAAGTTATTTTATATAATAGATATTATATCTATTATAAAATAAAACATTAAAATATTTTAAATATTAAAATAAAACATAAAAAATTATTTAAAATAACATACATGTTAACTTTTCAGAAAATTTTTTACTTTTTTGAAGTTCTGAGGTTAATTTGTTTGAAAACACAGGTATTGTTTCTTTTAAGATTTTGATAACTAAAAAGAAAATTTAAAATTATAACTTTTATACTAAAAAATTTAGTTGTTAATTAATATACCATTATTACACTGAATTAATCAATGCATCTTTAACAGTGAGTGAAGTTTAAAAAATGCTAATATTTTTGACTTGATTAATGGGCCACTTACCACTGTCCACTGTTAAAGATGAATTGATTAATTCAGTTTTAACAGTGACTAGTTTATCCTTATACCATTATCAATTTTAAGAATGCCATTTTTGTATCTTCCATTATATATTCCAATTCCTACTGTAACCTGTGATAAGAGATCTAATTGTTCTTTTTTCATATCTTCTTCCATTGAGATAAATATTCTTAATTCTGTTGGTGGTAAAATCCCCTTTAAGATTTCTAATAATTTTAAAATAAATGTAAAAATATTATAATTAAATGTTGTTCAAGTTGTAATTTAGACAATAAAAGTAAATTGTGAATAATTTTTTTACCAATTAATTCTTGCTTTAATTTTATGTCGCAATGTAATCCAATACCACTTTTTACAAGAAAATATGATACTATTGCATATTCTAGTTCATGAAAGTCAACTGCAGTATATAAAGCAACTTTTAAAACATCCAAAAAGAATGATTTAGATTTCTTCTTGATTTCTTTTGATTGAGATGTTAAAAATTCATCTAAATTAAAAAATATATTAATTACCCAATTCAAAATTAATATGTAAATTATGTATTCATATAACATACCTCTAGTTTTATACATAATTTCGTAATGCACTTGCATCTTTATTGTATCAATACTTGGATTTTTCTTAGATAACAGCAAATCACAGCAATGCTACAATATTGAAAATTAATAGTTAACATTAAAATTTTGCACCACAAATTTTATCATCAATACCTTTATTGAATTTACTTAATTTCTTCACATAAAATAAATTTTATCTATTATATCATTGTTTAAAGTATAAGAAAAACAAATAAATTTTATTAGAATTCTAATGTTTCTATACTATAATAAAGGCAGTTTTACTAATTTTTTTAATATTTTTATTCTTTTACTTTTTATTTATTTATTTGTTATTGATACAAGTACAAATACTTCCATATAAGGGAAAAAATAAAACAAAATTAATAAATAAGCAGCCACATAATGGTCTCTTAATTGTGCTTAAACAATACATTTAACATAAATAGCATAAAGAGTTAATGAAAAAAATTATGCAATTTATACAACATTGTTAATAAAAATTTCATCAGTTTTATTAAGTCTTCCTCCATTACAAAACACCAATCCCATTTGTTTTCTGAAAATTAATAGAAAGATCATTATCCAACATATAATCAGATAATAAAATCGGTTTCTTCTGTAAAGATGACTTTGAGTGTGCTAGTAATAATACATCATCTGCATATAGAAGACAATGCAGCTCATCCGTGACATTTAGGTAAAGTCCCAAAAGATCAGAATGATGAAATCTCTCTGGAAGATCATTTATAAACAGATTAAACAACAAAGGGCTTAGTGGTTCTCTCTGGGGTAAACCTCTAGTAGATATTAAGTAGTAGAATTAACAGTATCTCCTTTTATTTGATAACTAGTAGTAGAAAACAAATTCCTAAGAAAAATAATGAAGGATCTGGAGAGTCCCACAATATCTGATTTCCTCCACAATAAATTAAGGTTAACATTATCAAATGCCTTTTTTAAGTCAATAAGGTAATTGTAACTTAATCACCAATGTAAGAACATTGCAATTAATAATATGTTTCTTAGACTACAAATCAACTTCCTAAGCAATGCATTATGCATGATACAAATAGCAAATAGCTACCATGTATTTGTAAAACAAGAGCAGCTGCAGTTTAAATGTTAGAGTCCCTTATAACTACAGCTAAATATTTTATAACTACAATATCTTTTAAAAAAACAACAGTAGACAATCTGAAACCATAAGTTTTTTCTAAAAAATTTGAAGCAAATGAAAACAAAATTGATTTTTTCATTAAAACATCATCCCTTTGACTTCTTGGTATAGATTAAAATAAAATACAAGTAGTACTAAATAAGCCATATTTAAATGTTTTTTTTAATTTTTAAATCACAAAAACGTTTTTCTTAAAGTTATATAAAGAAAAAACTGTTGTTTTGGAATCCTTGTAGTTGTCAGACTTTTCTCATTTGTGAAATGTGTCAACAGATAAATCTGCTTCCACACAGAAGTAATACATTTTTTGGATATGTAATTCTAAAGTTTTTTTTTTGTGATCATTATTGTGAGTAGTAAAAGAGAGAAGGGTCATTGGCATAAAGTGAAGAAACATTCATACACAACAGACACTAGTTAGGAAGATTTTATTTTAAATTTTGTAAGAATGTTATCAATAAATTATATGTTTTAATTTCTTCTAATAATTATGTAATGCAATATCTAAATTTTTTTAATGTATTGTATTCCACTGTTCCTGTTATTTATATTATACATAAGAACATTTTATAAATATATGTTTTATTTTACCAAACATTTTTAAATACTCTTGCATTATTTATCTAAATATACTATTTAGATTTAAAACTTTACAAACTTATCTCAATAATTGTCAAAAACATTCTTGCTTAATCCAAAGACTCTTAAAGTATGCAGTAGTGTAACTAGAACTGATATTAGGAGGTCCAAATTAGAATGTTCAAATTCACATCCCCCCTTGTATCACTGTGGATATAACCACTAGTGATGTTGATGAAGAGTAAACTCTTAGATATTGTATACATGGTGGAATCCAGTTATTGTAAATGATATCAATTGGCTATTGTTATTGTTGTAACGGTCGGGTGTAACTTGATCTGAGTGTCAGGTCAGGGGTGAAAATTCCTACATACTTTCGTTGTTGGGGAGCTGAGTTCTTGTGCAGTCGTCACCCCAGTCAGTTGTATCCGAGAGTGAATAAAGTTAATTGTTAATTAACTATGTGTTTTATGTGAAACAGTGTCGAAAACAAACTCGATACAAAATTGGCGACGAGGAATAATATACAGACTTGCCAGCAGAAATTACAATTCGATATAAAAAGCCGGAAATGTCGTTCCCAGGAACATCAACCAGTGGAGTTCGTTTCGAACCATTCAAGATGGACGGCCAGTGGAAAACTTACAAGGACCGCTTTAATTTTTGCTTGAAGGCAAACCAGATTGAAAATGACCAAGATAAGTGTGCTTTATTTTTTACTGTATGCGGTGAAACTTTATATGAACTTGTAGTCACACTCATAGCGCCGAAAGAAACGACACAAGTTAACTTCAATGAAGTACTTACTGCTCTTGATAGCCATTTTAACCCGAAACCTAGTGAAATCGTCGAATCGTTCAAATTTAACCAGAGGTCGCAAAAACCGGGAGAGAGTATCAACGACTATGTCGCGGAACTACGGAAAATTGCAATGAATTGCAACTTCGGCGCCTCACTAGAGCGTATGTTAAGAGATAGGCTAGTGGCAGGTTTAAGGGATAAAGGAATACAACACGTGTTATTGGCGAAAACGGACACTACTTATAAGGCCATTTTGGATGCAGCATTGGCAGCAGAGGCAGCGTCTAACGATGTTAGCCAGCTTGGGTCAGACGGAAACAACACCCAAGTGTATAACTTAAAGGCGGACTACAAGAGAAAGAATCAGCCGGCCATATTACGCTGTTTTCGATGCACCGGAAGTCATAACCCGAATAATTGCCGATTTGCTCAGGTAATCTGTAACTTCTGCAGAAACAAGGGACACATAGAAAAGGCGTGTATCACGAAACAAAAGAGTGGACAAAGAAAATTTGCAAACCAGGGAAGAAACCAAATTGGGGCACCACGGAAAGAGATATCCAGCCAGAGAGCCAAAGTACACCGAATTGAGGAACATAAAAATTTGATGTCTAACCAGGTCGAGGAATATACATCTCTATTCAAAATACAGGGAAGTAAGATACCACCCTTAAAAATCTTACTCAAGATTGAAAATATACCAATCCTGATGGAAATAGATTCAGGGTCTGGGTACACTGTAGTGAGCGAACGGACCTTAAAAGAAATCAAAATCCAGCGAGACAAGTTAGAGCCGGAAGAAGTCAAATTACAGACATGGACTGATCAGAATCTGGAGGTAGTGGGGACTACAATGGTGAGGGTACAATTTAAAGGAAAAATTAGGAATCTGCCATTGTTAGTAATTAAAGGAAATGGACCAGGACTTGTTGGAAGAAATTGGTTTGAACCATTAGGAATCAGAATAGAGGGACTTTATCACCAACATGATGCAGACGATCTGATACAAGAATTCCAGCATTTATTCAATAATTCAGAAATGGGTCTATTTAGAGGCGAGGCAGTCAGTTTAGCGATAAATAAAGAAGCTAAGCCTATTTTTATGCGGGCAAGACAGGTTCCTTTTGCATTGAGAACAAAGGTAGAACAAGAGTTGAATCGACTTCATCAGTTAGGAGTTATAGAACCAGTTAGAACTTCTAAGTGGGCCACTCCTGTGGTACCCGTTGCAAAACCAGATGGAAGTGTACGTTTATGTGGAGATTACCGCTGCACTGTAAACAGAGAGGCAATAAAAGTAGATGTATACCCATTGCCGGCCATTAACGATATACTTGCTTCACTATCTGGTGGAAAGGTATTTGCCAAGCTTGATTTCAAGGAAGCGTACTTCCAATTTCCTGTGGACCAGGAGTCGTCTGAGATTCTGACTATCAACACATGCAAGGGGTTATACAGAATGAAAAGGTTACCATTTGGAGTGAGTAGTTGTCCAGCTATTTGCCAGAGAGAGATGGAAAAGATCGTAGGAGGTATTCCAGGGACAATTGTGATGATAGATGATATACTTGTCATGGGACTCAATGAAGAAGCCCTACATCAAAAGTTGAGGAAAATTCTTAACCGGATTTCAGAAGCTGGACTAAAACTAAACGAAAACAAATGCCTATTCAAGACTAACCAACTTAAATTTTTAGGATATTTGATAGATGCTCAGGGCGTTCGGCCCACACCGGAGAAAATTGCGGCGATCCAACAGGTTCCGGAACCGAAAAACAAACAAGAATTACAAGCATTTTTGGGATTTGTAAACTTCTATGATAGATTTTTGAAAGATAAAGCAACCGAAGCTGAACCCTTATATAGACTCCTTGATAAAAACAAACAATGGATCTGGAAAAAAGAACACAGCAAAGCATTCGTGAAAATAAAAAAGATGTTAACACCAGAAACATTATTAATCCATTATAATTTAAATAAACCAGTAGTATTATCCTGTGATGCTTCACCATATGGAGTGGGAGCAGTCCTTTCACACATATTACCAGATGGATCCGAAGCTCCTATATACTTTGCATCGAGGACACTTCACCCAGCAGAAAGAAATTATTCACAATTCGAGAGAGAAGTATTAGCTATAATCTTTGGCATTACAAAATTTCATAATTACCTAGCTGCCCGAAATTTTACTATATATACAGATTGTAAGCCAGTTGTGGGCCTTCTGAACCCTGCTAAACCAATTCCTGATTTAATCTCACCCAGAATGATTCGTTGGTGTTTAAGATTAGCAGCCTACTCATATAAGATTGAACATCGTCGGTCAGCAGAGATGACTAATGTCGATGCATTATCTCGTATACCAACTACTGTGGAAGACAAGACTATCCCTGAACCAGGAGAGATATTCCTTATATTTGAACAGCCAGAATTGCCCATCACATCTCAGGAAGTAAGCAGAGAAACAAACAAAGACTCAGTGTTAAAAAGAGTTGAACATGCAATCTTACACGGATGGCCACTGAGTAGTCCAGAAGAACTTATGCCTTTTTCTAGGCGAAAACTAGAACTTTCAATTCACCACGGTTGCATTTTATGGGGACAAAGAGTAGTTATCCCTAGAACCTTGCAACCACAGCTATTACACCTGTTACACTCCACACATGAGGGTATGTCTAGAATGAAAAGAACAGCCAGAAGCTATTTTTGGTGGCCTGAAATGGACTCCCAAATTGAAGAGACTGTATCGATGTGTAGAAAATGCCAAGAACAGAGGTCAAACCCAACCCCAGTTAAGGATACTCATTGGCCATCACCCTCGGGACCCTGGGACCGAGTACACATTGATCATGCAGGACCACACTATGGACATACATATTTTATTCTAGTGGATGCTTATTCGAAGTGGGTGGAGGTAGAAGAAGTACAAACGCAGTCAACCCAGGAAACCGTGAAATTATTGAGGAGAATATTTAGTACACATGGACTACCAAATACAATTGTATCAGACAATCACCAAAGCTTTAAATCCCATGAAATGGAAGAATTTATACGTAAAAATGGGATACAGCACATATTTACCCCTCCATATCATCCCTCTTCCAACGGACAAGTAGAGAGACAAGTGCAAACTATAAAGAGGAGAATTGAAAAATTACATCACAACCAAGAAAAAACTGAAGTGTTGCTCCCCAGACTTTTGTTTAGCTTACGCACAACACCTAGTAGTACTACAGGTAAAACGGCAGCAGAACTGTTGATGGGAAGAAGACTACGTACCATCTATGATCGACTAAATCCACACCTATATAAGGATAGAATAGAGGAAACAAGAATACGAGAATTCCAGATAGGAGACAACATCAATTACAGATGCTATAGAGACGCAAAGAAGTGGAAACCAGGTAAGGTGACAAAGAAGACCGGACCATATACATACATGATAGCTTCACCAGAAGGAACTATAGAAAGGAGACATATTGATCAACTGATAGCTCGAAGAGAACAACCACTCCAGAACAGGCAACATCCAGTTTCTCAGAATAACCAACATCCAGCTCCCCAGAATAATCAACATCAAGACAAAGGACCACCTGTTAGAAAGAGCTCTAGAACACGGACACTACCTGCACATCTCCGAGACTTCGTTTTAGAGGGGGAAGATCTGTTGTAACGGTCGGGTGTAACTTGATCTGAGTGTCAGGTCAGGGGTGAAAATTCCTACATACTTTCGTTGTCGGGGAGCTGAGTTCTTGTGCAGTCGTCACCCCAGTCAGTTGTATCCGAGAGTGAATAAAGTTAATTGTTAATTAACTATGTGTTTTATGTGAAACAGTGTCGAAAACAAACTCGACACAAAAGTTATAATAATCAGTCAGAACCAAAACACTGCATAAAATTAGTTAAAAACAATGCCTGTTATAATCAAACTTTGGTTATTGTTATCAATTGTGATAATTACACTTGGGTACAAACAATGAGAATTCTTAAAAAATTCATACTAAATAAACATTTTCTTTGAAACTTAGTTTTAAGCATATCTTTTATCTTTTACATACTGTGAGTGCATGACAAGAGTTCTTAGAAAATATACATACTGTAGACCTTTACTTGACATATACTTTTTCAGATAAACATTTCTGTTACGATTTCTCTAGTATACTTTTGCTGTCTGTTGAATTAAACAGTTGTTTATAAGAAATGTAGCATATATAAATGTGTAATGTTGTATTAAGTGTACAGTTTGTGATAAACATAAATTGTACACACTTATACTGCAATTGTTTGTAATAAATCGAGTTCAATAATAAAAACTTCCTATTCTCTGTTTAATTATATCAGCCGGTTATTGTTGCAAATTGCAAGTCCCAAAGTAGTCATAATAAATGGTCATAATAAGTTGATTCCACTGTATTTGTGTATAAGTGTGTTTTTCGCTTTCAAATTTTTTCCTTGAATATCTGTTGTTTTAATGTTTCTATCTTTAAAAACATTAAAATAATAGATTTTTATATGGAAAGTTATGCTGTTGAGAAATAAATGATAACTAAGTATGTCTTTATATACTGAAGAGGGGCAAGGCTGAATAAAAACCTGTACTTGAAATGCATTTGTGCAAATGTATTTTAAATAAAATCTCCAGAAAGGAAGTTGACCTATATGTAGTTGGATAAAGAAGATTTATGTCTTTACATAAAATTCAAAGTTATTAGCTCAAAGTATGATAAGCTCTTAAATTTATTATAGCCATATTCATTAGACTATTTAAATTATACTCAATCAAAGTATGAAATATAAAGTTGTGATTTCAATACAATTTTTTAATATCTATGAATTAACACTAAAAAAAATTACCTAAAATTTAGAAAAAAAAAACTTTAAAAACTTTAAAAGAATATTTAAAAACTCATAATTATTTTGTATATTTTAAAAATATGTTTAAACTCACTTTAATTAAATTTTCTTCTTCTTCTGGTAACATATCACTTCTTATGCAATTGGTGTAATCTGGATCAGTTGAAACAATTCGAATCTACAAAATTTTCAATACAATAATTAACACAAAGTGACCAACAAAAAACCTTTCACAGTGTTGTAAACACTTACAGTGTGTAAACACTGTAAAAGGTTTTTTGTCGGTGACTTTGTGTTACTCACTGCAGTGTTAATAGGAGAAGACGTTTATTGTGTTACAATAATTAATTTTTTCCAGATTAAAAACTGGAAAAAAAGGATATATTACTTCCATATTAACAAGGATGAACTAGCCACAGTATTTACTCTAGTGAATTAATCAATGTACTTTTAACAGTGGGTGAAATTTAATTAAAGAATGCTATCTCATTCTATCTTCTTTTTTTATTGACACTGGCATATCACTTTTAACTGTTCATGTCCAGGGCTATTGAGAGCTTGTAGAGAGTCCAGGGTTAGTGACTTCTTTTGCCCTTAAGAGGTCCTTTTTTGCAATTTTTTAACAACTAAAATATGTAGAATGTTTTTTATAAGTAAAAAGCAGTCTTATAGATTTATTTTTCTGTAGTAACATTAACATTAATTTATACGGAGATGAGCCATTACAAGCCCCTAAGTTTTCTCCAGGCATGGGAAAAAATCTCCAGTTCCCACTCTTAACAGCTCTGTTCATGCCCGAAGATGCCCAAAAACCAGATTAAAAACATTAGTTTCTTAAACAGTCAAAAACAGTTAATTTCCTTAAACTTCACTATTAAAGATTCATTGATTAACTTAGCAGAGTAATTCCAGAATGGCTAATTAATTCTTTAAGTTACAAATTTCTGAAACAAATCTGAGCATATCTATTGTTTCATCTTTTGATAAGAAATTTAATTACAATAGTTTCATATTATCTTTAACGATCAAAATCTTAAAATCATATCATTAGAGATATTTTATTAAATTATCAAAATGCACACATAAAATAATTTATAAACTAAAATCCAGTAAGTAAAGAATTATTGTTATTTATATTAAATTGAAATAAAGTCAATGTTAACAGTTGATCTGTTTGATTTTTAAAATTGAAATTTTCAGAAATATAGTTTTTTAAAATTAGAATTCAAGTGAATCATGTAGACAGTGGTTTACAATAATAATAAAGAGTTTAGGTAATCAGTTAAATTATATATATATTTTTTTGTTTTATAAATTTTTATATCATAAAGAAACTGTTTGCATCAGTGAAAAATTTTATATAAAATTTTAAACTTTTAAAAATACTTTAGATTCAATAAAACTAATATCTTATAAATTACTATAAAAAATGCTAGTTTTTCAGTGACATCTTCATTATGTTGTTTACATCGTTCAATTATCTCTGCTACAATTCTGTGACCCAGCTGCCTGCTCATAATTTCAACACTTTCGTAATCCATAGCTCTAAAAAAAAGATTCAGTTATTAAATAAGTATCATGAAATTTCTTAGAATAATAAGAGTAATTTTAACATAAAAACAATTAGAGCTTTGCATGTGTATAAAATATATTTACTTTATTTATAATACATGCATTATTTGTATTATATATATATAGAGGGTATCCCATAAGTCTGGAACCACAGGAGTAATGTTGATCTTTATTCTTTTACAGGAGGTAAAGCATGGTGTTGAATATGGAGAAACAAATTCAACTTGTTTTGATAGTGGGAATTTACAGTTGATGTGAAGTTGTCAGAGTTTAACAGGCCGTGTTCATACCTTGTGTTATTGATGGGCAGTATAAATACCTGTTAAACTCTTTGACAACTTCAGGCTGATAATCAAAAATAACTTGAACTTGTTCCTCCTTATTCAGTGCCTTGTAAAAGAATAAACAAAGATCAACATAGCTGTTATGATTCCAGACTTATGACCATCTTGTATAATTATTTTTATTATATATTAAAGTTATGACTATATTTTTATAGTATATATATGTATATTTTGTTGTAATAGAATTATAATTGATTCAGAAAAGATCTAATACTATAAATATAGATAAAATATAATCTGTTAATTATATAATTTTCGAATATACTTCAAAAAACATAGTTCTCACAGTAAAAAGAATCGCTCCAGCACATTAAATTCGTATCAAAATATAAATCTATTCGAATCTATAGAAAATTTACGTCAGAATTCAAAAGAAAGTTACTATTTTTATGGAAATACTGTAATACCGAAAGAAAGTTTTCTAGTATTATTTTCCTCTAATAAACAAAGAAAACGTTTATAGTAAATAATTAATATAGAGCGCGTTTAAATGGCAAGCAGCTCAATAAGCAAGCCAATGACAGAGCTGGTTTCATATGAAACGAAACGTGTCATTGGCTTACAGACGCGTTCTGAAGCAGACGATTTAGGATGGAATATAGTACACATAGCACCACACATTGGGAAGAAAGCATAAATTATTTTTATTTCAAAAAATTAAACTTTTTTAACTTTTTTGGAATTTATATAAATGAATTTTTAAAAAATAAAATTTTCCATTTACAGTTAATTTCGACCGATGTCGATAGTGAAATCTAAGTTTATTTCCCCAAAATGATTTTAGATATTTTAATATGGTATATTACTTTATTAATAGATATAAGAAATTCTAATATTGAAGAATGAATTAATATTATATTTAAGTCGTCAGATTCATTATATTAAAATTTAAAATAAGTTAATTAAAAAAAATTATTTAAAAGAGGAGCTTTATCACATTATCATTAATTTAAAAGTATATATTATAGTATATAAATACAGTATTTTAATCCTCGAAGCAAAGTAAATCAAGAAAACCTAATAATTTATTTAAAAAATAAAAGTATTCTAAATAATTAAGTATTAAAAAATTAAATAATGAATTCATCGCATCTTGCTGCAATATTACATGTGGTGCGTTGCCTGGTAAAGCGGCTTTAACACATCCAAATAAACAAACCAATAACATGCCAATGTTATAGTCCGTTTAATTAAACGGTTTATTTATCCAGATATATTAAATCCGCTTTACAGGCATTGATAATATATAATGTATAACAAATCGTATAATTTTATTCTTTTTATTTTAAAACTTAATTAAAAGATTTAACATACAACTGGTGTGACACCAGTTGTATTATTATCATTAATCAACATCATAATATTCATTTTTATATTAATTTTAATTTTCACAAAAGGGCGCAAAAACTTCGACAGATCGACCAGCTAGTGCACGTGTAAACAGAAACTTCATACAAAATAAAACGAGAGGAAATAGAAACCACATTCTCTTGCCATATTGGTTACATCTTGGCTATGGCCAAGAAAATAAACTACATGCTGATAAAATGTGTTAGGTGCACCGGGGAACTAAACCATAAATGCTACTTTACGCGGCCTCTAGCTGGAGTCATGTAACTAGTAAAAATTGAATAACGAGTAAATTACTCTTTCTTCAAGGACAGTTTGTAATCAGAATTTCAAAGTACTGCAGAACTGTTTCTACTAATGCCTCTCTGATACCAGCAGAGCTCCTTCCTTTGCCACTATGTATTGTAGAAAAGATTCAGAACTACTACATCTGAACTACAAACATCAAGGCTCAACAACGGTCTCTACTCCTATCTACGGCTGTTCATATGCTACCACATTGCAATTACCCTACTATCTCTAATCATCACCCTGTAAACAAGGTTATTTGGTGTCATCTGCTTCCTCCATGGATAACCATGCAGACATTAATGTCTACACAGACGGGTCTAAAAGCCGGCTCAAGTTTCTGCATTTTCCTCCAAACTGACATATTTTACCCAAAGTATGTTAGAAGGTACAGATACCCCACATACCTCCATCTATCAAACTGAGAAAGATGCTGTCTACCAAGCTGTTCAGTGGGCCACTTCACTACCAAACAAAACTCTGTCTATCAACATTTACAGTGATTCTTAGTCTGTCTTAAAAGCTCTATTAAATCCCAATTGCAATAGCAATAAAATTACATATATCCAGCACCATATTAAAAATTTTGTAAATAAGATAACTTTTATATTTGTTCTTGGCCATAGTGGCATACTAGGAAATGAAAAAGCCGACTTTGAGGCTAAGTCAGCTGCAAAAGACACCTAGAAGCTACCTGGCGATGTATAACCGGGCAGAAACTGCCTCTTGCTTTTTCTCTACAGAAAACCTAGACACCGTCGACCAAATGATCTATCATTGTCCAATTTACGATCAAGATAGACTTATTCTGAAATTAGAAATCTTTACAGGTGGTCATGTTCACTTGATAAGCTTGTTCAGAAGCCACTGTTTGATGATTTTTTTGAAAATTGCAGACCTATAAATTTCCACTGGAGTCCATCAGACTGTCGAGTTCGATGATAAAGGCATAGTTATGGAATATACAAGAAATTCACAGCAGAATCTGAATTAACCGGCCTAACAAGACGTGGATAAAATTCCTAAGTTGAAGCAAACGACGCGCCCACATTTACATTGGCACTATACATTGAACGATCACATTAGAAACACCTGCCTAATTACAGGTTGCCACCTTTCTGAACGATCGCGGCTTGCAAATGCCGAGGCATGGATTCTACCAGTTAACGAACATCTATTCTTAACTGGACTTGTCAGTTGGTGTACATTTCGCGAAGGATTAGTAACAACTTCACCACACATTCCAGCATATCCCAAACATGATCAATAGGGTTGCAGTCTGGTGACTTTGGGAGCCAAGGTAGTTTATGGAATTCATTAACTTGTTACTCCAATCATTTCCGAGTGGACCTCATGGTGACAAATGGATTATCATGTTGAAACATGATAATGCACCCTGTTACCGTGAGGCTCACTCACTATCATTCTCAGGAAACTTAGGCTGGACACGGGTTGCAGCTGATCACCTAACTGGTTCCTGTATCGTTCACCATTCGAGGATTGTGGGATGACAACCAATAGCCTTGCCAAGAGAACGCTCCCAGACTATGATACTGCCACCACCAGCTTCTGTAACCGCCCCAACTATGCAACCAGGAATATGAGTTTAGCTTTCACGCTGTTTACGCCAAATTTGTACCAGGCCATCAGTATGGTTCAGAATGAAAGGGAATTGGTCCAAATTTGGAAGTGATCTCTAACACAGACCTTGTTCAGACGACGACCTCTATGAGCCGCCGCAAACTAGCGCTTTGAGAGAGCAAAACGCTAGCAAACGTGCCCTAACAAATCGATGACGTCAAGGCTCCGCCCGTCTTCTTGCTTACGTGGTTTTTCCTTTGCTAGAGCAGCGACACGAGAGTACTCTCGCTGTTCACAGAATTCAACAACGAGAGCAGTCACGCTAGCAAGAGAGAGCAGGGGAAAATGGATGACTACATAAACATGCCACATGTCGAAAAAGAAATTATAGAATTTTATCGATATACGTAAATTACATGATTAATACATTCAATATTGAAAATAGTATAAACGTTGTATATAAATAGTTTTCGGCTAGTTAAGCCTAGTTAGCCTTAAAAATTACACCCAAATACTTATATTGTGATACAACCGAAATTTGGAACACCTCGGAACCACCATTTGTCAGCCTTAGAAGCCTTACCACCATTTCGAAAGATCACAATTTTTGATTCTGCAAGATTCAATTGTAGACTGTTATCTTTTAAATATTTATCCAGCAGGTCAATCGACCTCTGTAACGACCTCGGAGAATCCGCCACGATGACCATGTCATCCGCGTATATTAATATCTTAACAGAGACACCACCCACAACTATACCATCGCCGCCGGAATCCCGTCAATAAATCATTTAAAAATAAAGTAAAAAGAATAGGGCTTAGAATACAACCCTGTCTAACACCTGTCTATCAGAAAAGAAAGGCTGAGAACAACAATTCCTCCATTTAATCCTAACATTCGAACCACTATATAACTCTGCCAATAAAGAGACAAACTTAAAACTTAAACCAAACTTTAATAATTTCCTCCATAATAAATTCCTATCAACAGAACCAAATGCTGATGCTAAATCTATTTTAAAAAAAGTATAAACCTTACGTCGTTTCCTACTCAATGTGTTAGAGATAATAGTATACAAAATAAAATTATCATCAACAGTAGAGTAACCTGCACGAAAACCAGCCTGACTGACAATATCTCTCATACTCAACCAACTGATTAACCTATAATACAAAACACTACAAAAAATCTTAGATTTTTATGGAATAGAATAAAATATATAAAAAAAATAAACATCCTAGAAAGCATTAAATATCTTTTTACACAGCCAAAATAATGGAAAGAAACGCCCTTGACCATAAGATTTACACGTAAAGAGTTCGGAAGATGCGGAGGTTGCGAAGGATTGTTGGAGGCTGAGTAAGAATTTGCTTCTGTTTCCAGGTGGAAAGCAAACGTTTTCACCAAATCCAAGAGTTTTTGCTGTCGACTGAACAAACTAAAAATGAATTCTGTCGCAAAGTTGACTTTAAATCTTCGTATGTTCGTGCAGTGGATAAGGGTCAAAAACACTTTACAGTTGAATATAATGTTTACAATGTTTCTAGATATATCTTTTATGAAAATAAAATGTTTACAAAATATTTTTCCACTTTTCGAATGGATAAACAATAAATTTTGATACTATTTTAGAAACTCCAGTCGATATTTCGTCTCTAAAACTCTCTTTTGTGTGGCTTTAATTTACCTTTTTTTTAAGGAAAAATTAGCTTCAGTTATACAAAAATATAGCCTTTAGCTGCAATTTATTATATTTTAAAGGCATTTTACACAGAACAACAACTATTTATAAAGGTATTTTTAACTCTTCTAATCAAATCTTTATTCGAATTTTTCTCCGCAGAGCTCGAGAGGATGATCTATTTCTTGTAATTTATTTATTTTTTACTATTTATAGATACATTATTTACTGTTTCCACAATAATATTATTATTACTCCTCGCCTTCATTTTTACATCATAAAAATCATTTGGAAAAGGAGCCATGAAGTTTACTTTCTTCCGCATCCCGGGAGCAGAAGATAAAAGATGATTATTCGAATGGGCAGCATCCCTTCTTTGATTTACTTTTGTTAAATTTTTCTCTCCTGCCATTATCCGTAGCAATGATTTGTGTTGTATAACCTTTGTATTTGTATTGTGTAGCAACGCTTCGTGTTACATGACCTTTATATTCATTTTTTTTTTTTTCTAACAAATAAACGGCCATGACGTGGCGTCTCTGTCGAGCTCGCCACTTTTTGGTTCGGTATGACTTCGAAACGGATCAAAGTAGTCGTGTATGATTTTATACTTGCTTGTAAGATATCCTACTCACTATCTGTGAACACATAACTTGCAACAGTGATATATTTAACAATTTTATTTCTCATAATCACATAAATATATCAGCTCTTAGTTCTCTTCATACATGTTTGAACAATGGCAATAACTCTATCACCACATGGTCCAATTCCTTTCATAACTGCGGTTGTGTGTCGTCATTAGTTCTATATCCGTGAACAGAAACAATCCAAATAATCCCCCAAATGAAACAAGTTAAAGATTTTTATGGTCTTACATATAAAGAATCGAATGATCTAACTCATGCATTTGGATAATTTATGTCTTTATGAATGCACTAGCTGTTACCCGCGGCTTTGCCCGCGAGGATTTTGCAATTTGATAGAAATAGTCCTTAGTTGAGCCCCAAATATATAAAATTACTTGCCTTACACATGCCCCTTACTACTGAGAATTTTCGAATGCAATTGAACGTTTTCAATTTGATCAATTTTCTAGATCGTTTGCAATTGTTCTATAATCGAACCAATATGTAGAAACAAATTCGAAATTTAAAACAGTTCGAACATTTGGCTGAAAAATCGTAATACGTAAATATTGTACATTTGCAGATTAAGTTATTACCACCAGAAACAAAAAAATCGCATCTAAAATAGTAAAGTAGAAGCCGTTCTTCCGGTTAAGCCTTAATGCTCTCCCTCTCCCCCCACGGGGGCATTTCGAAAAATCCCTTCTTATTGTGCGTTTTCATGACGTACCCTAACTGTGTACCAAATTTCACCTCTTTAGGGTCAGCGGTTTGCTCTGGGCGATGATGAATCAGCGAGTCAGTCAGGACAAGTAATTTTATTTATTTAGATACATCGATTCTGTTTTGCTTGTTCGAGATCGAAATTCATCTAAAAATTAAAAATTTATGCATATATTCGAACAGAAATTAAAGGAAATTTATTAAAATCGACGTTACAAATTAATTAAATTGTCTTCTTTTGCTGAATTTAACTCTACTGTCGCTTCTAGTGTAACGAATTTCATCAGTGATTAGACGACGAGAGGAGAGACCTGTAAGTTCAACGGCTTATTAATCAATTTTTCCTTAAAAAATCCTATAGTGATAATTAGGCTTACTTTCTAAAGAAATCGAAAGGCGAAGTTCTCCATCGCCGTGTAATTCCTGATTATTAAAAGGCCAAAGGAATTCATCTGTAAAAACTGTAGTAGCCTTCAGCCTCCGACTTGGATCATACCTTAGAAAATAATGTACAAATTTCCATACAGATTCTACTTCACTGTCCATAAGAGAAGCAACGGGATGAGCTTTCTTTAAAAGTGTTTTAAAATAATTTTTATGTCTTATTTTTTTCAGAAATGCCGAACGTGATCGTTCCATATTCTGAATCCATTGATGCCATGGTTAATTATGTCCGACTTAGAAAACAACTTTCTACGGAATATCCTCCCAAGTAACGTTTCTAAAGTAACGATCCCGAAAGCCCAAAGATCTAATTGTGCTCCCGTCGTTTCACTTTTATCCCAAAATTCTGGAGTAGCATACAATGGGCTTATCAAGAGCTTAGTCGTAGCATCCACATTGTCCTTCTTCAGCATGGATAAACCACCCAATCTGGCCGATTTTCCGGTCTTAAATTTATGTGGCATAAACCTTGAGAGTGTATTTCTGTCAATCCGCATAAAGTTTCGTAAATCCACTTCTTGGCCAATGCAAAACTTAAAGAATTACGTGGAAAATTACGCGACATGACTTCCTTTTCCAGTGTGGTATCATAGAGTGGCATGGCGTAAGCAGTCTTTCCATCGTTCAATTCTGCTATTTCGTATAAGGGTATAACGTTCGAATGATGAATGTGTGACCAATAATCAGCAGGAATCTCGTCTCCTGGTGAATTTGGTATCTTCACAGCAATCGCATGCTGTCTCCTATAATCCCACATGCTGTATACTTCTGATCTGTAACCGTTATTGATTTTGGAGATGTATGATTATTCGTACACCTTGATTATTCGTTCCGCTAATTCTAACTTTTTTAACATGATATTTCCTCCAGAAATTTTGAGAAAAATTTGCAAACTTTTAATTTATTGTCAGAACGACAATTAATTTCTCCAACAATATCTTCGCACTTTCTTACGTATTTCCAAGCAGAAAAATACTTGAATCTCGTCCAGATGATGTAATTTTTGACGTAGAATTAAGTATGTGGGTATTTTTTTAATAAGATTTTTAAATAAAATTTCGACAAATGATTGATGTTTTTTCGATCCTGCCGCATTCAATTCTTCGTTATATTTATTTTATTTATTTAAGCATTCTGGTACAAAAACCCTGATGCGGGGACATAACAAAACATAATACATAACCTTACAAAATAATAAAAAAGAACATTCCACAGTATATATATTATTGCAATTGATAATTATAAATTTTATAAATACTAATATTTATCATTTTAAACTAAATTCAAATCAACAAAACGAAACTTAAAGAACTACTTGGGAGGAGAACTATCCTTTTTTTTAAAAAAAAAAAAAAACTCTTTCCGCCTTGTGGGCACTAAGAGAACTTCTTTTAGAAGGCCCATTATGGGTTCGGCCAGGCCCACAATGGGGCGACCGGGTGGTGAGGGACGGGGCCCGACATATCCGAACAGAGCCCCCCCGAAAAATTCCTGAGGATTATTCGACCCGTTCGGATTCGATCCCGGGTCCCCCAGAGCGGTAGGCTGCCACCTTGACCGCTCGGCCATCCGGCCAGCCTAAGAGAACTATCTATAACAAATTAGGGTTAATGTTACCTATGGTAGCGAACATGGCGGCTCGTCTCTGAAACAGTGGGTACACACGTTCTAACCTAACCTAACCTATTCTAATAAATTACCATAATTATTGCCAACCAAATTATTACAATAGGTTAGGTTAGTTAGAACGTGCGTTCCCACTGTTTCAGAGACGAGCCGCCATGTTCTCTACCATAGGTAACATTAACCCAAATGAGCAACAAACTAGGCTAAAAACTTACCTAGAAAAAAAGGAAAAACAACAATTTAAACCACTAGTTCAAAAGAAAATCGGATAGTCTACCAAGCAATCCAAGCAGCCACAGATTAAATAGTAGGCAGGCCACGCCCCAAGACGTAATTTACATAAATAAGCAATACTTCCGCTTTAAACCTAAAAACAATGAAAAAAGCAAAAAACAGAATCAAGATCAAATATACCATAAAAACATTATGAAATGAACAATTTAACCTTCTTTATGAAAATAAATACCTTAAAAAATAAATCAAAATCAGAAATAACTTTTTTAAACTGATTAAATGAAAAACAGGGAACCCCAAAAGTCTCTTCACGTAATTTTGACAAAAAAGTACAAACAGCGATAATATGAAATGCATCCAATGGCGAGTCAGCCGCACCACATATGCAGATGTTCTTTCTGTAATTACTAGGGTTTCTCATTTCCCGGGAAATTTGCTTCCAGCGGGTTACGGGAAAAATAATTTCTTTTCCCGGGATCCCGGGAAATTCCGGGATGAGATAATAAAATAGAATTTTATATGAATAAAAAATTTCATACAGGAATATCATAAATTTGAATAATTTAATGTATTTTCTGTAAGTAACTAAAAGTTTAGGGTCAATCTCACCCATACGGACGCGTTAGGCTCAATTAATTTATGTTCTCTTACATTATAAGATGAAAATAAAATAAAGCGTTTCAATTCGAAACTAAAGTGCGATGAGTGATCCCACGAAGTAGCAACAGGACTTGCTAAATTTAATAGAATCTTGTTTTTCTAAGATTGTTATTCCAGGAACAAAAATAACAAATGATGTAGTGATTGAAAACCATTTAGCACTCAATCCATATTTGGGTTATCAGTTTGAAACTGAAATAAACAATTCTGTACTGTTAGATGAAGAAAAGTATTCGTAGTCGCTGCATTGCCTTCCTTTTGCCGTCTATAAAACAACTTCGGCAAAGGTTACCTGACAATATATCAATGTTTAAAACCATGACGTCACTAAGTATTGACCATTGTCTCAACCTAATTAAAAGTGATATAATAAACCTTGCGAAAATGTTTTTCACTGATGATGCAGTATTAACTCGCATTGACTTTCAATGGAAGAAAATCCCTACAATCTACTGATAAGAAACTTCCAGCACGATAAACCTGTGGATGGAGGTAGCTCAATACCGAGATGCTGCCAGAAAAAATCCCTTTCAAGACTTGATCAATTTTGTTCTAAAAATTCTTTTATTACCTCACTCAAACGCAGAAGTAGAGCGTTTATTTAGTCAGATGAATATTGTTAAGACCAAACTGCGGAATAGATTGAATATTATTTCACTCAGTAGCATATTAACGATTAGATATGATTTGAAAAGATTAGGGAAATGCAGCTGTGATTATGAATTGCCAGCAAATGTCATTCGAAAAATAGGCACTTTAAAATCATATCATTTACAGTTTGAAGCAGGACCATCTTTTGAACACAATGAAGAAATCGAAGAAAAAATGGAATTTAGCGACAAATGGACTTTTTGAATAAAGTTAAAAATAGATTAATTAAAGGTTGGTTTTTATTTTTTGTTTAGCTATTTTTTTAGAGAATTTTGAAAATTTTTAAGCTATTTTTAGAGATATTTTTGTTTGCTTTTAGCTACTTTTGTTTTTTTTCAGTTGGCAATCCTACTAATCATCTGCTATAACTTCATTTCTTTGCTTATTGTTTCATGAGTTATGTAATGAAAATTTTACTGTATTGTAAATCAGTTATTGATATGCCCTCCAATGATCGAATGGATAAAACTACGAACACTGGCAGTTGGTTGCGAATTCACACCTCAACAACGGGCTGACCGCGCGGAGTTTTCCAGTTTTTTTTTTTTTTTTTTTTTTTTTTTTATCGCGTGTTTAACACTTAAATGGGGATCAGTTTCCCATAGAAAGTCCTTCCGGATACAGCCCCTTAGTCAGATCGCTTTCGTGAAGAGATACAACAACAACAATCAGGTTATTATTCCATTTAAAGTTAATTTTCTCCCGTGTCGTCATTAGAAAACGAGTTAATACAATCCCAATGCATTACTTTCGACGTTTGGCGACTGAAGGCCGCCTGGCGGAATTTTCCATATCTCTTCCGATCTTCTATTTTTTTTTTTTTTTTTTTTTAAATAAACTGACCATTTATCGTTTGAATTTTGTAACGACAGATAATGATTGGTTGATTTTAGATTACATCGAGCACTGCGTCATCGATATTACGACCTATTACTGTTGGTTTGTAATTTTTTTGAAAATATAAACGATGATTGGTTTCGAAAAAGTTTGAGGTATTTTTAAAATTTCACAATCATTGTTGTACCCCTTGCAAAGAGTGTGTAGGCTACTCATAGCCGTAAAATTTTATTCATTGTAGCAACTTCTAATTATTCGCCTTACTTTTCCATCCGATTATTTTCCTTTTTAATCAAAATTTATCTGGAGTCTTCTTATATTTCCAACGTTAGATAAAGAATGTCCTTTATCCACAGGAATGGTACGAAACTGTAAAACAAAACATTTCTTAATTGTGACATATATTATGATAAAATACACATCGGATCAATTTATTTTATCTTAATTCATTCAATTATGTCAAGAAATTTTGGAATTATTTAATATGAAAAATGTAAATGTCTTTGTTGTAAATGTTTGTTTATGGCATTACAATTTACATTATCCGACGGATATTTTGACAAAATACATATTTTAAAAATACTTTTTTAAATATTTATACAAATTTATCTGAATATTTTGAATTTTTAAAAGTATTTTATAGTATAATCAGGACTATAATTACTGTAATTTAAAAACTATTTAAATAAATTACCATTAATATATTTGACATTTTAGAAATAATTTTAAGATAAATAAATGCCAAGTTTATTAAATATAATTTTTAAATCATAAGAAAAAAGTATTTAAGAATTTTGCTTTGTCTGTTTGAATACAAAGTATTCAAACTTCTGTTCTTCTGTTCTGAATATTCACTTCTGTTAAAATTAAATTTTACATTTTTATGATTTAATATATTAAAAAATTTGGTATAATATTTTAAAACTGAACTCATTATAAATATACTGAATGCTGTAATTATGATTCTCACTAATTTTATAGTGATTTATAATTTTTAAATTCTTTAAGCAGTTTTAAAATTAAGCCATATAAATTTTAAATTTCTGCTTACAATAGATATGAATATAAGCTTTGCACAGACAAAAAGACGGACAACGTAAAATATTAAATGATTTTTAAAAGAAAATCAATTAAATTAATTTATTTTAAAAATTCTCACTTTTCAACATTAAATTGGCTGAATTTTTTGAATGTAGGAAGTAAAGGAAAAATTCAATATCGATTTTTTAAATTTGATCAATAAAATTTAATTATATTTAGCTTAATTATAATATGATTTAATTACATTAAAAGTAACACAGACAAAAAACAATTCTGTTGTTTAATATTCTATGAGAAAGGAGTTAATGGGAAATAAATACGATTTATTTACTGATAATGTTTCGTATTTAATAAATCACGAGTACTGTTTACACATAAGGCATACAGGAACTTATTTATACCTTCTGTAACTAAATAATACTCATTTAATAAGTAGAAAATGCGATTGAAAGCGTTAAGGGTGCATTATAGATTCTTAAGACGTGCGGAAGATAGATTTTTCCCTGTAGAAATTTTATCTTTAATAAGAAAAAAAAAAAAATACTACATTTGAATGATTTTTCTCTCAGAATTTCTCAACGGTTGTCTTAGCAACCGGAGACAAGACAGAGGATACGGGAAAATAAAAAGTTTCAGCCTCTTGACACGCAATGATTCCTCATTTTTCTTCTAAGATACTATGAAAAAAAAATATATTTTTTTTTCCACTCTCTTCTTCTCGGATTCATTTTTCACAATAAATTTCCATTAAAGAATTTAATTTAGCATTAAATTTCATTTTGTTACTATATAAAAATATATAAAATATTTTCGAAAAAAATTTTATATAAAGGAAACAATCCACCCTCTTCTCTGTCTCTCTCTCTCTCTCTCTCTCCCTATTTTAAATTAAAGAAGAGCATTCAACAAAGAATATAATTTAAATACTAGATATTCCCTGTTCTACTTATCAACCTGTCAAATTAACTATGAAGACAAGCGTAATGAAATTTGTCGAGAGGAATTTTTTAAAGAAGAAAGAAAAATTCACTCCAAATTTGATTGAAAGATGCTAAAATAATGAGGGAAATTTTATTAAATTTAAAAATCTTTCTCGTTTCAAGTTGCATATATTTAAATTTTTATCGATTGTTATTCACGTTTATAAGCATCTTAAACACGTTTTCTTCTTGTTTTTTATAAACTTATTAAGCGTTAAAAATCGATCAAAATTTCGTCATTATCAAGAAAATCGTGTAGAATTTTAAGGTTAAAAGTAAAGAAGATAAGAAATTATAGTCATTATTCAATTTTAAGAACGTATAGCAATTCAATCGGATAATATTTTATCAGAAATGAAAGTATTTTTGTACTTTTTTATGCCCGTTCCTCTTCCTCTTCTCCGTTCTATATATATGATTACTATTTGGTTCGTATCAAATTCGGTATTTTCTCGTAGAGGGGTGGTCAGACGTCGTTAAAGTTATGTCAATTGGCATCCTGCCATCCTCCCGTTCTCCATCGTCTTGACATTTGTCTGTATTGCGACTTATTATTGACCAGTCTTGTCATTTAATCCCGTTGCTTGGCAACCGACTCTTACAATCAACCATCTTTCATCTTGCTCTTCTTCTATCGGAGCGCTCTATATGTAACTATATGAACTAATTGTATTAGGTCTTTGGTAAACCGAGATATCTATTATAGATAACGCGAATGAATGCTGTGGTAAAATATAATTGTTTATTTTAAAATTTTAATTGTTTATTTTAAAAATAAAAACAATTGATATTAGATAAAGTACAAATTGGACTTTTTAAATATATATTTATTTTTTAAAATGTTTTTAAAATTTTATTAAAATTATAAAATTTAAATTTTTAATAAGAAAAGTTTTTGTTGTATAAAAATTGTTTTTAAACAAATTTAGAAAGAAAATCGAGATTTAAATTATTTTTGTCTCACCAGATGGCGACGTTGTTAACTTTTAAGATATTTTTGAAAATATTAAAAATTTTCATTAATTAATGTTCACTTTCAATACGTAGATTTGCGGCATTCGAACACTTAATATCGATTTTTTAAATTTGATCAATAAAATTTAATTATATTTAACTTAATTATAATACGATTTAATTACATTAAAAGTAACACAGACAAGAAACAATTCTGTCGTTTAATATTCTATGAGAAGGGAGTTAATGGGAAATAAATACGATTTATTTACTGATAATGTTTCGTATTTAATAAAACACGAGTACTGTTTACACATAAGGCATACAGGAACTTATTTATACCTTCTGTAACTAAATAATACTCATTTAATAAGTAGAAAATGCGATTCATTAAAAAAAAAACGAATTCATTTGTTATGGTAGAGCGGATGTAATTAATAGTGATGAAAAGTATAAAGATAGGAGCATTTTTAATAAGTGTTTAAATGCATAAAAATAATATTATTTAAATTTCGATGAGGTAAGGCCGAATTTAAACTTGTTGAGGCCTTAAGCTAAGAAAGGCTTTTATTAAATAATAGTAAATGTAAAAGCACGAGAGTCTAAACTAAAGAGTGTGGTCCTAAGCCATAGAGTGATGTCCTAAGCAGTAAAATGAGGCCTTAAGCAATAAAATGGGATCCTAATCCACAGAGGCCTTAAGCCATAGAGTGAGGCCCTAAGCTATAATTTGTTTATCAAGCTCTGAACGAGATTGTCAAAATAAGAAATGTTTTAAAAGTGTAAACAATTTTATTTTTAAGTTTCTGGCTGTAATATTTCTCCACTCACGAAATAAAAATATTTTTAACCGCACATTAAAAAATGTTTTAGTGTAACCCAAATATTTGGCATCTCTTCTCAGTCAGCATCTCTTCTTGCAAATGAAAAAAGAAGAAGAAAAAAAATTTTTCGCGAATTATAAAAAAAAAAAATATTTTCCCGTATTTACTATAATTATATTATATTTATTTTTATTTATAAACAAGAGAACGAATTCATTTGTTATGATAGAGCGGATGTAATTAATAGTGATGGAAAGTAAAAGATAGGAGCATTTTTAATGAGGTCGGATCCTTCTCACCACCTCGTTAATGGAGTCTAGCAACAATAACATCTGTTTGGCAGGTAAAGATGTTGTTACTATAGTAACAAGAAGAAGAATTGATACTGTAGAAAACCCCTCGAATCAATTGTCAAGGTAAAACTTACAAGACTAGAAACTATTCCAAGCATCTCGATTCGTAATTAATTTCATTTTAAAAAATTTAAAGTATTTAGAAAGTGAGAAAAAACATTTCCCCCCCTTCCTTTTTTGTAATTCGAGATAGAAAATTGCAATTACAAATTTTTGAATGGAATTATTGTAGTAAATAAGATGATGAAGATAATGTTATCGGCGAAAAGAGACGAAAAATTTAGATTTAAATTTAATTTTTTAATTAATTTTATTTTAAAAGTAGCATTTTTTCTATATTATTTTTTTTCTCCATTTTAATTTATTTTTTTATTATTTTTTTACTAATACAAATTTCTCCAGTTTGCACCCTCTACCTTGACTTCGATTAAGAAAAAATACGAATAAAAAATGTATCCATTTTGATACGAAATAATTAAATTTAAATTCAATTAAATTTAAAACTAGAAATTTCGAATTATGTTATAATTTTTCTAATTGAAACTCCATTCTTGTTCGCTGCTTATTTACAATTTTAATTATGCTAATCATGCGATTATGTACTTAAGTAACTTAAGTTGTGCACGATTTAATGAAATTATTCGAATTTCTTCAATTTATTATGACATAAATTCACTCTATAAAAGTAATTAAAGTGTGGAAAATAATAAGCCAACTTAGGAAAACTAAATTAGAATAATGATCAAGTAGAGATAAGAAGGAGTAGGAAGAAACAAATTAGTAGTGAGTAAGTAGCTTGCAGTACCTCAAATTTTCAGGATTCTGGAGTTATAGTCAAAGGAATCGACAATAAAAAAGTATCGTAACTTGGTTCTAAAAGTGTAAATCGGGGTTATAAAATGGAAATGGTATCATACAGTATCGGAATTCATTTAAAACTAGATCAAAAGGGATTCTAAGTTGGATTTATCAAACTTTTAAGCGAATGAAACACATAAATAAAAGGAAATTGCATTAGAAATTCTGCAGTCTCTTCTCATAAAATCATCCAGTTTGACCTAGATACAGTCGAACCTCCAATAGCGGCCACCTCCCAATGACGGCCATCACTAAACAGGGGCTATTTTTAAAAGCAAATATTTTTTCTACCAATAAATAAAAATACATACAAAATACATACTTCCGAATGACGGCCATTTTTAAATGTTCCTCAATGGCAGTTGTTTAGAGGTTTGTCTGTGTGAATATTTAAAATTTTATTAAAACTGGAAAATAAAATTAAATGGATCTAAATTAAAAATCTAATATATATATATATTATTTTTTTATTTTTATGTGCAATCTGTGTTTGTAATTTTCACATATATAAAAGAATTTTAATATAAAATTACAAGAAATTAATTAAAATTTATAAATATTTTTCAAATTTCACAGATTTTAAATTAAATTTTTAATTAAAAATTGATCACTTATAACGGAATAATTTTTAAATTATTTTATTCGAAATTATTAAATAATTTCATATATCAAACTTAAAGAGCTGTTGCATGTGAAAAATTAATTAATTAGTGAAGAATTTAAATGGAATTTAATTATCTTGCATTCATTAATGTAAATGTTACTAAATTATATATATATATATATATATATATATATACAATTTAATAGGACAGTAAGAAGATTGGGTTCATGGTTTAAGGTAAGGCAACACTTTTGCGATATGTCGAGGGAGAGGTGCTTTCCGTGAGGACTTTTATCGGAAACTGTTCCTTATTTAGGCGTGAAGAAAATTTGGAAATCTCTACGCATCCAGCCAGTTACTGAGGTGCGAACCCGCGACTAACTACCAGTGTTGAGGGGTTTTTATCTATTCGGCCACTGATTGCCACTTAAGAGAAAGGAAAACTTTGTTCTAGGTACAATAGTCGATTGACCAATAATCACAACTGCAGCAACGTTTCACAACTGCAATAAAAAAATATTAGATCACATCTTCCATTAACAGATTAAAACCAGCTTTATCCAAAGAAATTCTAAAAAAAAAAAAATTACAAAACATTTTCAAATATACAACAAAATAGAAAAAGGAGCGAAGAGATTATAAAAGAAAATCGATGAAATTCCTTAAAAATTCCTGTTGTTTTCAGAATAGTTTTCGGCGGTAATCAGATTTTAAAGTATGAAAGTGAAATGTGAATCTTACTGGAAAAATGATATCATTTCCGTGACCTTTTAAAATATTTGTCGGAGAAATGCAATTTGATAGACGTATGCAAATAAAGCAACAAGTTTATTTAAATTCGTTTGTTTGTTTTCATATTTTGACTTGTTTAAAGATAGAGTTTAATATCTAGATCGAATCTACTCCAGTTGTTTTTTAAACCTCCCATCAACGATTGCTTCAGGACAAAAGGCCTTCAGGAAAGTTTGCATTTTGCGCTTTTATAAATAATATAAAAGGTTTTTGTCATAAATTATAATTTTGATTTTAATTCCAAATAAATATTTATATCATATAACAATGTGTTCCATCCCTCTTAAAGAAAGAAAAGTTTATAGGCTAATTTTCATTTCGAATAACACTTTTTAGTGATTAACTATACAATGATTAAGTATATCAGCATTAATCTTGACGAACGAATAGTTATGAAACTACAGAGGCATCTTTCTCCTGTTCCGGAGGATTACACATCCAGAGCAGAATCTCAAAAAATCAGCTAAGTAGAGCTCGAATCCAAGTCAGAATTTTATAAAACCGGCCAGTCGCTTTGAAGATTTGTGTACGAATCCAGATCAGAACCTCAAATTTTTACGAGTGTTCTGACCCAGATATGAGTCTTTACCTCACCCTCTAACCGCTCCATCGAGGGCAAGCCACAGTCATTACGAGCACAAAAATGGAGCATAGGGCGGAATCAAAAACTGAAAAAAAAAATTAAGGAAAAGGAACTAAGGGAGGCTTTTAATTGCATCCTCTTAATCAAGAAACGAGTCAAAAACAAAAAGTTTTGAAGACGAGAGAGAAAACAAAGATTTCAAATTGATAGAAAATAAAATTGTTTATTAAATTTATCGTTAAGTTTTAATCCAACATTTTTTCATTTGTAGAAGGATGGATTGTACGGATAAGGCAACGTGACACACGAGCGATCTGCCAAGAGAGGTCCTCCCGGGAGGGCTTTTTACAGGAAACTGCCCCCTATTTAAGGTTAGACACAAATAAAACCGGAAAACTGCATGTGGTCAGCTCGTTGGTCGGGTGCGAACCCGCTACCAACCCTTTCAATAGTCTTATCTGTTGAGTCAATTTGCGGAAGGTGGGAATTTATACGTGAGCGCTAAAATAAAATTTTAATGCATTTGTAATTTACTTCATGAAAAGAAAAGTTATATTCTCATAAATATTCAGAAGATAAATTAAGATTGACCACTTGAAAGTAAAATGAGAAATTAAATTAATTGTTAGTCCAAATGAAAAATATGATAATCACTCGCATTTTTATAGTATATTTAATTGAAAACTTTATTATTTATTTACATTTATGATCAAACGAGGTAAATAATAGATTAAGATTCAAGTTGCTTATTATTAACAGAAACTAAATTTATGGTTGATTTATTAATTTCTATTTAATGTAAAATCCTAAAAATAAAAGCAAACTAAAACAATTTTTTCTTAATTGTTTTTATTCGACAGCTTACTTTTTATGAAGGTTCAATGAAATTAAAGTGCTTTCATCTCCTAATTAAATGCTTTTTTAAGCTGTCTTCTTCTATAATGTTATTCTTATGGAATCAAATGTAGTTTTATTTAAGAAGTTGTTTCTATAAAGAATTTTCTTCGTATAACAAATAAAATGTATTGTTGTTGTAAAATTACTATTTTACTATCCCTGTTGTTATATATAACGGAGGGAAAGTATGGCGATCGGTCAAAAATAATTCCTCAAGATTTTTAATGTTTGGATTTTTGTAGTAAGGCGAGGGGTTTCTTTTTATATACGTATGGATGTTAGTATATATGTGTGGGGGAGAGCACGAGTTTGTTCAACCACTTTGAAGCTTAATAATTCTTGTGTCTTTTGTCGAAAATATCTGAAATTTTGCAGAGAGGTTTGTGTATTAGAGGAATTGATGCTAGTAGATTTTGATGGTTAAAGGTCGAGGTGGTGGGGAGATAGAAAAGGGTCGTATCTCGAGTGGGGTCGGACTTAATGAAGATTTTACTCGTTAATAGCATTTTACAATTTTTTAAAAATTAAACCCATCCCCAAAATTAAGTTTTTTGTCATTTTATAATAATTAAAAATAAAAAACTTTTTAAAAATAAAATGTCATAAGAGATGGCGCCACACATAATTGAAAACTTTCGCCGGAAAAATTACGCAACTCGTTATGTGATTTTAATTTACAGTTCTATAATTAAATGCTTTTCGATCGACTTTACGATTCGAGTCATTTTTATATTGATTTATCCTTACGATTCCAGTCATTTTAACCTGTTCTATCCTTGAATTATTTTAACTGCATTTTATTCTAATAAAATTAACCTGTTAGATGTTTTTTTTCTTCAATTATTATCATTTACTCACCTTTCAATCTTACTTGTACTTATGCATTTTAATCTTTAGCAATTCTAGTGCTTCTATAATACAAATCAACATACATCAACAATTCATTAAATCGCTAATGTAACTTTCCAATAATGGCTTGATTACCTCCATTCAACGCTGTTGTTGCTTTAAATTGGTCTCCAATACCGTAGCGTTACCGTTCATGCATACTGAATATGATCAATGATAACTGACTTGGGTCTATATTTTCCAGCTAAGGCGATATATTTAAATATTGACTGATTCTGTATGAAGAGAAGTAAACATATTTTACCATAAAAAATAATTTATTATATTAAATTATTGTTATTTAATATTATAATCATTTATTACACAATATTTAATGTGGTAATTGTAGTTTATGCGTAAACACTATTCACAATAGACATTAAACCTTGCGGTTAACTGTATCATAGTATACATTTCGTGAATTATATAGAATAATTATGATTATTTTAAATAAAATTAAAGACATTTTAAAAGTTTTCCATTAAAATAAAAAAATAGACTATTTTAACTGACGTAAGATTGGAAGTTACGATCATCGCAATTGTGAAATTATGATTAATGTCGATCGCATGATATTTATTATTATGTTACTACATTAATAATACAGTACACAGCCGAACACTATTTTTTATTAATTAAATCAAATTTTTCTAACTAATGGATTGCGATTCACATAGCGAAATAACGTCACGGTTTTCTAGTTTACTAAATGGAATTTACCAAGTAAAAACCATTTCTAAACACTAAACTGGATCAATATTATCAAATTATCTTCCACATATCTCTAGTTGTACGATGCAAAAACAAATTACGCTTTTTTTAGTACTATTGAATTAAATTTATGCGCTTTTAAGGTCTCAGAGAGGCATAAATATATGTTTATCGACATTCAGACTTCGGTACTAATTAAGTTATACTAGACCTTCCTTATACGATGTCGAGTAACGTGCAATATGGGTTTTAAATTGTGTAAATTTATACAGTATAAAAGGATTTTGCAAGGGCTGCCATAGGGCCGAATTTGCACATAAGATAAACAAACTGCAGCTTATTGTCTCGTGTTATGAGTCTATAGTTTAGGTTTCCATATTTTTACATATATTATTATTTGATGGAGGGAAGGGCCTGCTAAATATTATAGCTTAGTGTAGGGTGGCCATACATTCCAGTCTGTCCAGAAAAATTCCAGATTTCTCTGTTTTTAATCTTCGAAAATAGAATAAAATTATAAATAGCACTATTTTATAGATCTTCGAATGCAATATAACCAATTTCTAGGTCAATATGTAAATAATTTTTTTTTTTTTTTTTAATAATCTGAATTTAGCCAATTTTAAAGCTATTTTTCACCCAGTCTTCAAAATTGTCTCTGTTTTCTGTGGTAAACAATGTTTACTCCAGCTTAGGGCCATAACAAGTTTAAGTCCACTCCTGGTCACACACCAGTGGATAAAAACACTGAATACTGTCAGTTAGTCGCGAGTTTGTGTCTCACCAATAGACTGACTGTGTGGAGTTTTCTGTTTTGTTCCTGTATCTAATACTTAAATAAGAGGTCATTGTCCTATAGAAACTTCGCATCTGTAATACCTAAATAGGAGCGAGTATGCTATAGAAACGTCACGTGGACACCTAAATAGAGGCGAGTTATCTACAGAAACTTACCCCTATTTAGAAACTTTCCCTACAAGAATCAGTTTCCTATTTAGGTGTTATAGGGAGCAATTATCTAAAGAAAGTCCTTCGGGTAGCATCCACTTTGGCAGATGGCCAAGTGTTGCGTTGCTTTATCTTATCAATCCAAAATGTAGGATGATCTCACTATGTAAAACCAGCTTTAAGCAACATTAACATTTTATTTTTAAATTAAAAAAAACAGAAGGGATTCTTTATGTAGGAGATAAAAAAAATTACAACATATTTTTTATATAAATATACAGTTACTTTTTTTGCTCCAATTCACTTCAGAGCTTATCAATTCAGTTCAATTAACGTTTAATCCAAAAGATGACAAACAGAGTATTAGACGTAGAAGAAAACAAGCATTGATGGATGACGTAGACCCCTACAACTGTATACGAACTAAATGATTTATGTGACAACAGATACAACAGTTCAGTTCAAGACAGATTAAAATTGACATCTGTTCTACTTCTGCCATTTTGATTTTTATCCCTCTCATGGGAATTGAACAAGTTCAAATCCTATAAGAGATCTCTCATTACCATGTAAAGTGATTTTAAAACGTTATATAAGTCTTCATATTAGCATAATTATTAACTGTAAATTCTCCTCACTCGTTGTTGCTAAAGGCAACTAGTGTTATCTATACTTAATTAAATTTATATCGTGCAGAATCAGCAAATTTTGTATACTTAAATCGTATTCTAAGCTCTTGTTTTCTGTTAAAGTATAAGATAGACTTCTATAATAATTAATCTACATTTTATGAATATTAATTAGGAATTACAGTGGAACCTCCAATTACGGCCGCCACTGTTAAGAGCGGCCATTTTCAGAAACCGTTGTTTTTATCAAACAAAAATGCATACGGAATAAACTCCAAACAACGTCCACCTATAAATAATGTTTTAAAGACTTTTTTGAAAAAAACTGCATAGAAAATAACCTCCGAACAGCGATCATTTTTAAAATTTTTCCATCAGTGAACGTTATTTACAGGTTCGAGTCTATTTACAAATTTAAATAGATTCATTAAGCGAATTAAATTAATCTAGATATTAAGAATTTAGCGGAAAAAAGTAGAAATTTAAAGTTTATTGCTATTAAGGACAGGATAAGTAAATAAAAAAATAAAGATGATTTACTAAAGATTTGCAATTCAATGCTGTTAAGTAACACTTCTTCACTTCAGAAATTCAATCAAAATAACATGAATAATTCAGTTGTAGGTTATAACTTCTTAATAAACTGTAAAAAAAAATCGAATTTCTGAAAGTTATTTAATTAAAAATCTTTAAAATATTAGAATAAAAAAATCTTTATTTTTTACATTAGAATAGGGAAAAATGTGTGGGTAGCCCCAAGTGGTTCTCATCTCGATGTAATTTTCTGCAAGACAGACAGACAGACGGCTTCAACTCTGGAAAATGCAATCAGTTAAGATTTTCCAACGAGTTCAATCTATCAGAATTGAATTTTTTTATTTAGTTTTTTGATCAATTCGACAAGAAATAACAAATGGAATATTCTATTTTTATCAATAAAATGAAAGGAGATGTAACGTTTTATCATCCAAATCATCTTTACAAATGAGCAATTTTGGATAAATTATGTAAAGAATTTATAATTATTATATACGCAAAGTGAATAATTGTATAATTTTGTAAGTGAAGATGATTTTATAAGAGTTTTAGAATATACTGATGAGGTTAAGCAAAGCAACACTTAGGCGATCTGCCTTTATGGGAGGTCTTTCTATGGGAAACCGGTTCCTACTGGGCTGCAATTTGAAAACATTGTAGATCTATAAATTCCTACTGTCGTCTCTCTGTCTGTTCTTTCTTAATCTCGAGAAAGTAGTTAGATAGCTGAAAGACGAGACCAAATATGGAAACCTTAAGGACAAAGTTCCGATTAACTATATACGAACATCTGATTTGAACCGGAAGTAGTGTTATTTCAATTCAAAATTTTTTTCCCGAAAGGTGTTAAACTAAAGTGACCAGATATGTTAGGTTGAAATGCAGGACGCTTCTGTGTTGTGGGAGCTAAAAATGGGGTGGACCTCCAAAATATATATATATATAATAATAAAAACTAATTCATTAATAAATAATTTAGTAAAAAAAATATATAAATACATAAATGCATAAATAAATTTAAAAATAACTCTCTATAGAAAAAAAAATTGTTTTTTTTCCACAACTTGATGGCGCTGTTTGTATATCTGTCATGGTATGCCTAGAACGGCCACTAGGGGCGCCCCTAGATATTATTTAAATTAATAATAAATTTAGTATATTATTATTGCAATAGGAATTTATTATTGAATTATTGATATGAATTTATTATTTATACCACGGAATGACACCGTTGCTGCTAGAATGCCCACTGGGGGCGTCCCGGGCTACTAGTAGTAAAAGAAAACGACAACTTTGTGCTCTTGACAACTAGAGAATATGTTACATGACCAAATGCGGGACACTTTCCGGGAAGATGTTCAATGCGGGACTAACAACCCAAATCCGGGACGTCTGGTCACCTTATGTTAAACAGATAATCGGTACGACTCTATTGCTAACAGGAGAAATATGATAAACAGGGGCAAACTACTACTAATTTGAAGCGCATATATTTTTAATTAAATAGATTAAAAATTGCAGCCGGGCATTGTGATGATGTTACAATAAAATAATTGATCGTTTATACGTGGAGAAAACTCTGTAAACTCCATAAGCTAGTCCGTTAGTCAAGGTGCGAACCCGCGACCAACTACTAAAGTTTGGTGACTTTATCCGCTTAGTCACCGGTGAACTTAAGTTCTAGAAATTCTCTTTCAAGAATTATTCTGGTACGGATCGTTGTTTCGTATTATAACTTCGTACATCATATAATAAAATTATATTAAGAATTTATAAGCAAAAAAGGAAAATTTTCAGATTTATTTCCCTTTAAGTTTTTTCTATCAAAATTAAAAGAAATTTATTATTTAATTGAAATTATTCAATAAAGTGCACAATTCATTAGCGATTTTTAAAATTATTAAATGCAATATTGCTGTATAAAGTAATTTAGACTAATAAATAATAATCTTGAGAAAATTTGTCAACGAAATATAATTAATGCTACGTGATAATTTTTTATTAAAACTTTACTTTGGTCGTTGACTTATTTACGAAGTACTATCTTATAATCAATAGCGGTTCGTCCGTAGAAGCAGAGTGCGATTTATAAGAAAATTAAACAAGCCACAGGCTAGGCCTCGCGTTACAAAACTATATAGAGCCTCACGCTTTTAAACTTAGTTATCATTTGATGAAGAGGAAAGGCTTTTTTAGAATCACAAGAATAATAAATTTGGTCCTACATAGAAGTGATATGAACATGATATTTATATAGTATCACTATTAGAGGTTTATCTAATAGTGACAACCTTTGTGTTTACCCTGTATATTTTCTACTTGCTCTCTATCCGTCAACAAGCTTTGTCAAGTTGACATAATAGTAATTTATGTTCAAAGCAGCCGGGCATAACTATGACTGATAATTATATGGTTTGTTAGTCACGAAAATATTAAAGAATAAGAAGTTAAGGACTGTTATTTCAACATAATGCATAAAAAGTGAATTTTTAATGAGTTCTTACTCGTCTTAGATGATCATTTATGGCTGTGCGTGATGTGATAGAGATTTAATTAGGTATATATTAGCATATGGCATCATACGAATCTCATTAAGAGTTCATTTTGTCACAGTCACGAATCTATATTTTTATATTAAGACAATTCTTTCTTCAATTTACAATTGTGAGTTAAAAAAAAGATTGAATAGAGTGAACCAATCTTATCATCACCCTGGTTTTATCTGATGTTTTGACGACACCCAGATATATTATTATCTTAATAACAACTTCACCAAATAATCTGTTCTTTATCAAGTTTCCAAAATAAGTCTGCATGTGACAAGATAAAAAAAGATATCGCCATTCTATATTATGAAACTATACATCAATGTTCCTTCTAATTTCTCACATTATGAGTAAACAGAAATGAATTAATTTAGCCCATAAAAATTGATCTCATGACGAAAAGTTCTAGTTTCTTTCATTGTTACAAAGGGTTAGTTTGATTTGATGAGCAATTTGCAAAGAAGGAATACCCCTCGAGAGGATTTTCCGTAGGAAACTAGCACCTATTTAGGTATTAGACACGTGAATAAAACCCGGAAAACTCCACGTGGCCATCCAGTTGGTTAGGCGCGAACCCGCGACCAACTATCTGTGTTCAGTGATTTTATTGATGGGCTATTATAAAGGGACAAGCATTATCATGGCCGTATTTAGGCATTTATCATTAGAGAGGCTAAAAGGTTGACTTTTCCGACTGATACCTATGTCTGATATCGATAGTCAAGAAGCTGGTCCCCCCATTCCTCATGCATCTCTATACTTCTCTATTTCTGTTAATTCCAAAAAATATATTATTATGTTTTTGGTGGCATGATTGCCGACTATTCAGCGGAATTTTCCGATATTGGTGGGAGAGACAATTTTATTATTGAGAATCTCTAGTAGCTTTTATTCTAGACATTTGATGAGATCTTATAGATTTAGCACTTATTTTCGGTATACAATTAAAGTTTTTAAGCTCACAACTTAAATTTTATACCGCGAATATTTTTATAACTTATACTGGTTCTATACAGTATAGAAAAAATTAAATTCTAATCTATAAATGTAGAAGAGACTAAAAGTTAATGTTTTTGTTTATGACTAACCTGCTCGTTTGTAGATATATTATACAGAATACACCGGCAAGGGATACAAATACTCGTTATCAACTCGGTAATCAGTATACTGTGATGCAACGGCACAGCAGTAATAAACAATGGAAGTTAACAGATGGTTTCAGGCAACGCCCGACTTACGAACATAATTCATTTTCAAAATTATCTGTAGCCAATCTGGAAACTTTGCATTTAAAGTTACTTCTTCAAAAAATCGATATTACGAGGAATTAACAAACATTTCGATTGGATTTTAAATTGTTACATGAAGTCGATGAAAAAGATCTCATGTAAATAAATTACGAAAGGACGTAATCAGATTTGTTGTCACTCTAAGCTAATAACATATAACAGACTCTTTCCTTAAATATATAAAAATGTGAGGCCTTAAATTATAGACTCATAACGCGAGGCCCTAAACTGCAGGTTGTTTAGTTTAGCGCAATGTAAAGGAACTTCCCTAAAACGGTTTCCCAAGGCACGAAGGCTGTGCAATAGTGCTTGGTTAATGCAGAGATATCAATAGCAGGGATCAGAACCAATCTCAAGACATTAAGTCCATAACGCTTGAGGAATTGAGAAACATTGAACAGACAGCGAAGGAAGATGAACTCCTGCTTGCAGTAAGAAGAGAAAGGAAGAAAAGAGTTATATTTTAATGATATTTAATGAAGAATATTTGGTAATATTTACAGAATAAATATTTTGTTATGAATCAATAAAGATACGCAACTCTTTCTGTTTAATAATCAAATAACAACAAAGTTATAAATCCTAGCGTATTAATCATATGTAGAAGAAAATAACAGGTAATAAGATATGTTGTGTATTATTAAATCTATACCCCAATATCATTACTATTGATATTTTCCTGTATTTTTTCTATTAACGACACAATATATTGTTCATTAGTTAATTATAGAAGCTAACGATCGATACGTTTATAAATTAAATGAACTGGGAAAATATTAAATATACTGGCATTATCAAGAGAAATGGTTCCCAAACTTATTATGCCAAAATATAAAATTAATAAATTTTTTATTTTATCTTTGAATTTTCATAGAAAAAACATATTTTTGATCAAAATAAATTACTTATATATTTTTAGTCATTAAATAGTTTTTATAATTATGAAAAACAATCAATAATTGTCACTGTTTTGGAAAGAAAAATTAAATAAATGTATAAAATTCTATAAACAAACAAATAAATTCTGAATTGTTATAATGTGTGCAAGAAATGAAGCACAGAGCCCTTTTCAAAATAGACAAGCTTTAGCTAGTATATATTTGATTTTTTAAATTTTTTTTTGTATTTTTTTTAATTTCGCCCCCAAACCTATCAGTTACCAAATTAATTGATTGGAATTTTTTCCACTAAAATATGTTATTAAGATTTATTAAATATTTTTACTCTTAATAAATTACATAATTTATATGATTAGTAATATAGTAAAGTTAACGATTTATTAATTTGCTACAATTTCAAAAGATTTATCAAACTACAATTATTTAATTTGAACGTTGACTAATAAATTTCTTTATTAAATCATTGAAGGAAAAAAAGGGGAAAAAGAAATAATAATAAGTAGGCTAGAGAAACAATTTAAAACAGATGTATTGTATTTTCCATGATGAATTTAATATGGGAAAGTTAAATCACTTTCCCCTCTGTGTTAAAACAAAAAAAAAAAAAAAAAAAAAAAACCCAACTGATGAAGGGTGTTGATGAACCCAAAATTACATATTAGTTTAATAAAGAAACCTCTTTAGTCAACTTTTAAATTAAATAACTATGGTTTGATAAGTCCTTTGAAATAGTAGAAAAAATTATATTAATTTTCCTATTATTATTTAAGGATTAACATGTTTACATTATAATAATAAGTATAAAAACTTTGTCACGAAAAGGATATTTTTAAAAAATTACTTGTACAAACACTTTCAATTTTTACTTAGTAGTAATTTCTTTGTCTCTTTTATAATACATAATTTATTTAAAAATATAAATATTTGTCTTATTTAGGTCTATACTTAATGAAAAAGATGAAATACATTCTAGAGTGCATTTTATTCAAATAATATATTTATAAATAAATATGTAGCCAAGTCAAATTTATGTAGCTCAAAAAGTAGCCAATGCGTTAAACAATATTTTTTATGTCAAACTAAAAGAAAGTAGCCAAATCTGGAAACACTGACCTGATAGACAGGTGGCGGTTCCCACCATGCAATGCTTGTCATTACTTGTATTTTTATACTTATCTACACTTCTATTTTACTCAGGATGTAAATATGACTATCAAATTTATTTATTACTATTTATTTTTAACTTGCATAATAATGAAAATGGGTCACAATCATTTTACTTTTATTAAACCTTTCACGGATCCCCTGACGTTGTTCATGCACTCCCAAATTAATTTTAATTTGCCATGGACCCCATCAGCGATTCCAAGGAACTGCTGATAGGGTCCGTAGGAACCACTTTGAGATACATTGATTAAGAGGAACTACTTCATAATTTCCCAAAAAATAATTCTAGTAAAAAAAATTAGAATTAAACTGTTTTTAAAAAATTAACTTTGGTTTGGTTGATAAAATAAGGTGATACACGAGTATCTCCCAAGGAAATGCCTCCTAGTAGGACTTTTTATAAGAAATTGCCCCCTTAGACATTTGAAAAAACCCGGAAAAACGCGATGAGGTACGAACCCGCGACCAAAGACTAATATTCTATGATTTTATCCATTTGCCCACTGGTGGGCTTTATCAAATTTCATTTAAATATAATAGTGACACAATTTTATGTTTTTAAGTACTTTTTTTTTACTCTCTAGTAACGTTAATCCCTACCAAACTTAATTCTTGGCTAGCCATTGTTTATTAAGTGAATATACGTTCGGGACGGATTTGCATATAAGCTAAATAAACTGCAATTTTGGGCATCACGTTATGAGTCAATAGCAAGACCTGTTTTATATGTAACATTATTTCATGGAGAGAAAGAGTCTGTTATATGTTTTACCTTAAGCCAACAGCCTGATATAAGTATTACTCCTTCTAGTTTAAAAAATAAAGTTTTAAATTATATAAAAGTATCTAAATTTTTAACTTTTTATCGATTTGCTTTCATATGTTTACATGTTATTTCTTTATAAAATACAAAATTTTGAACTTCCTTCAGATGCATCTCTGACTTATCTTAAAAGCAATATCTTTCCAATATAGAATTTATGTAGTCTGTTATGAAACATATATATTCTTAAAGTAATATACTTTTAATTATCATTTTTATTATAAACTTTACAAAACTAATCTTCAAATAATTGTTTATATTGCCTCAAGGTGAAAGTAATCTATTTTTACTCTAGACGTCAAGAATTTGTTCTTCCACTTGGTTTCTTATTTAGCGTTAGGATTAAATTATTATTATTATTATTTTTTTGTTTGTTTACTAAGCTTGAGTAATAAATTATTATTATTATTTTTCTATTCTTTTATAATAATTATTTCTAGTTATTTCAAACTTTAAGCTTGAAACCCGTCACAGAATATTCCGTGTTATTGGAGTGATAAAACTAATTAAGATTATTTAGTAAAAGTAGAAAAACAGTTTTAAAATGTGAAATGAGTTAATGTTACTTTGTAAATTGTAAAAAAAACGTAATAAAATATTATATAATCAGCCGGAATTTATGTAAATTAAAACTATAATAATGAATTTTTAAAGCTATTTGTTTTAGAATTTATTAACTAAACGGCTAAGAAATATTACATAGAATATTTTACGTAAATATTTATATAAATAAATAAAATAAAATAGATTTTTTTTAACTTTTTGTAAGGTATGGAATCGCCAAGACGCGCGATTCCCACCTGTTTTGTTACAACGAACTTTCATGACGGAAAAGTCGTTAGGATCGGCCGTTGGAAACGACCGTTAGGAACTTCCGTGGGAAGAACCGTTAAGTTTCGAATCGTCAACTATCGGACGATTGGCCGGCGGGAAGTGACCGTTGGCGGCCGTTGCGGGAACATTCAAATTTGATTGGAGCAGGGTTCGAACGCCGTCGACTATTTAAGTTCGTATCGCGATCGGCTGGGATGGTGTGATCGTATCGGAGGTGATCGGATCGGATCGGACAAGGGAGATCGTCGTTATCGAGGTGCTAACTAACTCTCTCGTGGGAAGTTACGTGTTTGTGTATGAACTTGTTCCTGACTCGGAGGTTTTGTTAATTACAAGTCTGTTTGTTCGTAAGGAGTTCTTTCGACGAATTTGTACGGGAATAGTCGGTTGTTGTTGGAATTAGTGTTGTGCATATTTAATTGTAACTCTAAAGTGGAATATTTTGTACATTACTGTAAATATAAAATTTGTGTTTTCGTCAAACCGACTGAGTGGTTATTTTGAACATTACTCTTTTTGTTTCTTTCTTCACTAAAAGGACTTTTTAGGCATACCCATTGTGGATTTGGTCAGGCTCACAATAAGAATAGGGTTCGACATATCCGGGAAACTTTGGGGGAGTTGCTCGATGGAATTCGATTCCGAATCTTAGAATGGTAGTTACGTTTGGTTTGACGGGCGTAACTCACGGGTAAAAATTTGAGAAACTTATCCCTATTTTGGTGTTAGATAAGTAAAGAAAACTCGGAAAACTCAAAGTGACCATGTAGTAAATTGGCTCTTATTTATATGTATGACACGTGAAGAAAACCCAGTAAACTGCACGCTGCCACCCATTGGTCATACGCGAACCCGCGACAAACTATTAGTATTCAGTTGTTTTATGCACACGGTCACTGGTGAGCCCAGAATAGTAGCCAGACACATTAACTAATTCATCCATCCGGTCGTGGAAGAGAACTTTGTATATACTACTTCGAGTGCATTTTCCACAATTTTATCTCTCTAATATTCATGCTTCACTTGCAAAAGTTTCAAAGTACGAATCCTAATTTTTATTCTCGATAACATCTGTTTTCGGGGCTGCTTATTTTCTTTATTTTTTCGTTATATTTCTTGCTGTAGTCTTTTATTTTTAGTTGATAATGTTAGTTCTTTCGTTTTACATTTCTACATATCGATTTAGTTCTTTGAATTATTACTTCACTTTCTCTTAATGTAGTTCACTGTTTCATTTCACGTGTTCGATTTCTTTTTTTTTTTTTTTTGTTCATTCTATTTTATAAAAATGAAACGATTCGCAGAAATAACTCGGAAAGTTTTACACGTTTATTCACTTTAATAAATATTTTCTGAAATTATCATTTGTTCTCTTATATCTTTGTTAATAACACCACATTTACAATGATATATGATTACCATTCACTTCTTCTTCAAACAGTTTTATATCTCTTTGATTAGTTTTTAATTCCTCGTTAATTATCAAACAATAATTATCGATTAATGCTTCAAATTTTCAATTTATTTCTGATTTTTATTCAAAACATTATTAGAGTTTTCTAATTATAAAGTGTATTTATTTTTAAAATCATTCATCTATTGAATATTTTTACAATGTAACTTCACCGGTGGCCGAGTGGATAATACTATCGAACACTGCTGGTCAACGGGTGACCACGTGGCGTTTTCTGGGTTTTCTTCTTCCCCTAAACTGAAGCCAATTTTCTATATAGATCCTTCCGGTAGGCATCTTTCCTTGGCAGATCACTCGTGTTGAGTTGTCTTATTCCATCTATCCTTTATTCGATTATTTTCGTGCTGTAAGCACTAAGAGAGCCCTTTTTAAATTACAATAGCCCCTCGTTATATCGCGCTTGTCGGGAGACAAAGAGAAAGCGAAGTACTAAAAATTCTTGGCTTATATTAAGCAGATTATACATGATGTGGAATCTCTATCTTCTCTATTTTTTTATCAGCAAGTGTTTCTGATATAAAATAAGCTTAGTTTTGCAATATTTAACTTTATTTATGTTTATATCGTATTAATTGACGTTCACGTAAACATTGATACCACGAACGCCCATTTAGCATTATTGTTTCTATAACAATGACATTTAAAGGCAAATACTGCCAATATAAAAACGAAATATCAGTTGCGATTTTATTATACATAAATCGCTTATTAAAAATTGGTGTGTTCAGAAATAAAGAAACCTTTTCCTCACACATTACGCAGTTTATTCGAAATTTCACACCCTTATGTGAATTGACGATATTGCGTCAATTTACATAAATTTAAGTAAATGAGGAGACAATACAGTACATGAAACCAATAAATAAACGACTTTTAATATCAAAAGGAAACACAAATGATAATTGATCTGCCCAACTGTGTTGCTTATTTAGATCTTGACGAATTTATTATTTCATCTGTAGTGGTAGTTTCAAAAACAATGATAGAAATAAAATACGTATTTCGCTGCAAAAATGAATATAATGGCAATTGATAATTTAAAATTTATTGACTAGAGTGCTTTTAAAATTTGGGGGAACAATAAAAAAAAAAAAAAAAAAAAAAAAAAAAGCGCGATAGATCAGAATTCGCTATATAACGAGGGACTACTGTATTTCCAGGTGGCAGAGTATTGAGGCACGGCTCCCAAATAGCCTTCTCTAATATATTTTTCGGCAACTAACTCCCGAGAAATTTTTAGAGAATGTTATTTTTAGAGAAGGAAATTTTCAGAGCGAAAAGATTGGAAAATATTCTTCTAAAGTGTTTATTATTTTTTGTATTTCTATACAGTACCTGTACATTTATACATTGACTGATTCTAGCATTAAAGCACTAATCAGTGCACATAACCGACGATACACAAAATATATAATGAGTACTTTCGCTTGTCAATTAAGCTTCATTAAAACATTAAAAAAAAATGGATTGGATTACTTGGATAAGTTAAAGCATAGGTTATCTGTAGGACTTTCTAGGGGAGATTGGCTCTTAGTTAGATGTTAGACACGTGGCGAAAACTCGGAAAACTCTATGGGAAGGTCAGGTGCGAACCCGCGACCAACACTGAACTTTTATTTTCCTCGTTATGCTTCTGAAGTGTGAAAATCTTTTAAATTTTTTTATTTTTGGTAAATTTTTTTAAATTTTGAAATAAATTAAATAATATTTAATCTTACTGTTTACTAATCACTGACGTTATAAAAAAATTACGTTTCTTGATGATAACTCGTCATCACAGACAAAGAAAAATAGAAGAAATTCATCCAGGAAAGCAATTCTGGCATTGATCCAGAATTTTTTAAACATTTGTTTTATTATATAAAAGCAAAATTTTAGGACATTTTGAATCGGTTAATATATATACTTTTTTCCTCAGTTTTCGTGTAAAATATACAATAACATTTAATATACGAAATTTAATTTAGGATAAAAATTTTTGAAATTTTTAAAAATTTATTAGCATTAATTTTGTTATTAACTAATTTAGAAGGAAAGTTATAAGTAATCTTATGTTAAATCTTCCTTAAATTTTTAAGTTTTTTTCCCTCTATTTGTGTAAATAGTTTCAAAGTAATTAGTCTAAAGTAAAATGAAAAAGAATCGGAACTGAACTTAGTTTCTGAACAAACCACTGAAAAAGTTTCTCTTAAAGTTACTTCATCTAAAAAAGTAAGAGAGATCAGAAGAAATTACTATTCTCTAATAATCTTTTTTATATTAAGGAACAGCAATTTTTCAGAAGTTACTTTGATAGAAACTTTTCCAGCGATCTACCAGTGTTACTCAACATCTGTTATCGTCATATAATTCAAAATTAAATTTTAAATAATGTAAAAGAATAATGTAAAAGAATTAATTAATAATTATTTCTTTCTTAATTACATAAAACATTAATTTAATTAGTGCTAGGGTCGGATGAGTGTTATGGTACTTAGCAACGTGGAATACTCTCAAAAATATGAGGTTGATAGAAGAGTATGGAGGTGTATGGTGACAATAGGTAGGACAGGATTTAGATATAAACTTAGGTCCTCACGCTTTCAAATTTATTGTTATTTATTAGAGAGGAAGAACTTTTCACACGTTATAGCTTAGGGTCACAACAAACCTAAATCTGGTTCTGATAACAGATGTAGTCTTAATAGTCTGAAGCATGGAATGTCCTCGAAATTATGGTGGATGGCCAGACCGCAAGAGTGCTTATATGGAGAATAGAGCATGCCCTTTTTGCCTCCGAGTGGTCGGTTCTTTTAGTCTTTTTTTTTTAATAAATGAAACACATCGAATGATTCTTTATTAAATTAATAAAAACGATGTCTTAAATATTTTATTTTCTGTTAGTAAAAATAACGTCAATTTTATAGAGGTAGGTAGGAATCATTAAGGGCTTCTAGGTTTTATTCGGGCTGGAAAAAAGTTTCCAACTCCTCTTTTTTTACTGCCCTGTGGGTGACAGTACAAAAAAGTGTAAAGGATGCAGATAAATATTAAAGTGTGAAAAGTAGAAAACTTATTAGGCAATAGTGGAGAAGGATATGGAGATGTGTTGAATAACAATGGAAATGGAAGTCAATGAAAAATCAAGACACTTGATGGAAAAGTAAAAGGTCAGGAAGAAGATTAATTTAATTATATAATACCATATTGTATTACAAAGAAAATAGATTTCTTTAAATTTTATTAATTACCTACAATTATAATTATAATTTACTTCTGACAAGTTCAAATTGAAAACGTAATTTATGACATTATTTCAATCCATTAATAAAGAATAAATGATTCCAAAAAGTAATATTTAAATCATATTTTAAAGATAGGCAATTAATACATTAATTAAAATAAAATTAAATACAGTAAATATAAAAAGATTTTTAAAATAATAAACAAGAAATCATTCTCAATGTAGAAAATAAATAATTTTTGAGCTTTTAATTGATCCAAATTTTTTAATAAATAAATATTAAAAAATCCAGAAAACAGCTTTGTAACGTTCCCTGAAAAAATTTAAAACTGTGATGGCGTCATCTGTTATGATGTTTTATTTTAAAAACACTTTCTATATTATTAATTATTATAAAATGGCAAAAAGCTCAATTTTGAGGATAGAAATAAGTTTTATATAAAAAAAAAATTATAAATGCTAATGACGAGTAAAATTTTAATTAAGTCTGACCCCACTCGAGATATGACCCTTTCTATCTCCTTACCATGTTAATCTTTAAGCATTAAAATTTAATAGTATCAATCCCCTAATACAGAAACCTCCCTGAAAATTTCAGAAATTTTTGGCAAAGGCAAAGGAGTTGTTGAGCATCAAACTGTGTGATCAAAATCGTGCACCACGCACCAACATTCACACTCACACACAAAAATTTTCCGATTTGTTTTTTACATTTTTCGAAGTTTCAAGCTCCCCTGAATCCAAAAATGTAAAACTCATGGGGGTCATTTTTGATTGATCGCATCAGTTATATATAACAGTTCTTTCTCTCAGTTAGGCCTATATATAACAGCCAGGAAAGTGACATTATGAACGAATTCTTAAAACTAATTAAGAATACATTTATAAATAAATGTAAAAAGTGTAGAACAAAGAATAAATCTAAATTAATTAAGGATAAAGTTATAATCAATACTATTTTGTTATAAAATAACCGTTTCTAGGTCAAATTCCATATTTTCAGTAAAGATTTCATCCACAGAAAACTTCTATTATATATATATATATATTTTGGAAAATATTTATTTTACGCATTTATTTTCTATACATTACAATAAATAATTTATTAAATTTGCTATTTTATATTCGAAAAACATTGTAATTTATTAAAAGATTGTCCTGGCTCTGTTACAGTAGCATGAACAAGAAGCCCATGTGGTCCGGGTCCCCCTTACCCTTTTAAATGAATAAATGAAGGAAAAAAACATCAAATAGTTATAAGAGAAATATGTGAATGTTACAAATACACAAGTAAACATTGTATACGCAAGCTTGGTGTGGAACCAGGAATTAGAGTGGGTCCCTATTCTTCCTTTTCTTTATATGAAATACGTAGAGAATATTTCTTTATTAATAAAAAGCAAAATTATTTTTGTTAATAAAAATAACATTATTTTATAGGGATAAGAACCATTACGAGCCCTAAGTTTTCTGAAGACGTGTGGAAAAATCCCCAGCTTTTCTTTTTCGACAGGCATGCTTTTACACACACACATATTTATATACAATATATAAGAGTCATCCATAGCGTCACATCATTCTTCATTCACAGCTGTAGTAGCTTCATCCACAGTGATACAGAGATGCAATTTTGCACGTTCTAATTCAACCCCCTCTGTAGTTCTATAGACTACAGAAGGTAACAGAAGAAATCCTTAACTATCTTTAAAAATTTAAAGAAACAATTTTCCAAGAATTTAATACAATCTCCTGCTTTCAAAGATTTAATAAAAAGAAAGAAATTCTTTAGTTTTTCGAGGAAACACAACGATAACATTACTTTTAGTGAAATTTCAAATTTTATTTCTACTTCTGTGATATATAAGTAATGTTATGAGGATGTATGGCTATAAGCTGAAACGAACATATTTCATGTTAAAATTTCGCTACGCAATCTCAACTTGCAGGGTTACTTGAGACTCCAGAGAATTATAAATAACATGTATAAAGAGTTACAATATTTATAGCATTTTTAAAATAGGAAACATTTTATTCTAGATAACAATTTTATAAATCATATGTCGGGCCTTGTCACTCGGCTGTTCCGACTGTGTGCCTGGCCAAACTCACGAAGGCCCTCGTAGTATTCCACAGTACACTGAACGGCAGGGCCGTCGAGAGTGGAAAGCTGAGTTTTTTCCCCGGACCTGTGAAAAATTAGAGAGGCCCGTAGTAATTCCTACCGCCTTTTATTTTTACTATTAGAAAATAACATTTTTAAGACTGTTTCTTACTAATAAAGAAATATTCTATGTATTTCATTTGTTCAAACCACACACGACTAAAGAGATTCGCTAAGAGGTAAAAGGAACCGCTCTTTTTCGGACCCCATATATGTTCTCGGCGACACCATTGAATAATCATCTTATAGTGAAAGAAATGTCAAAAGGATTTTGCTATCAAGATAAAACATACTTATTTTATCTTCATAGCTTGTTATTTTATATATAAATACTCTTTTCAAGCTATAAAAGTTTTATTAACAATAAGACAAACTGTTATCGATTTTAAAAATTCCTAGTTAAAACAAAATCAGTATCAAAATTCTTAAGAAGTTTATCAATGTTAATTATTTTAAAAAATTCAAAAATATTAATTTCAAAGTTGAAGTTAGTTTGTTGTAGCTCTAAGCTTAAGTATGCAAAAGGTACTTTCTCTACACCAAATAATAACTTGTGAAGATCTTGTTGTAAGTTGTTTAATTTATGTGCAATTTGTATACTGGCTGATTAATTTGTATAATTATCTCTAATATACAACTTGGTAAAAACAACGATGATTTTCGGCATAGGTAATTTAAGCTTTTCGTCTGCACTCGAACAGATACAAGTATATGTTTACGTCTATCTTAGTCTAGTACTTGGAATCTAGTACTAACTAGCTGGATTCCTATATCTTATGCCAACGGTTCCCAACCGGTGGGTCGCGACCCACAAGGGGGTCGCCTTAGCTTTTTTGGGGGGTCGCCTTAACGTTAATAATTTATTTATGCTTGGCAACACGCGAGATATTCGACGTAATCAGTGGGCAGCCGGCGCCCGCACCTCTCCTTATGCCTGGTGAAATACGACTGTGGCAAACTAGCCGGGTATAGTTGAGAACTCTGTTAAGCAGATACAAACTCAATCATCACATTAATAATTAGTAAGAAATATCATCACTATTGTTAAGTTCTAAAACATATTTTGTCAAATCTTTTATTTTTTGTTTTATTGATCAAATATGACGGATGCGAAAGGGGGGTCGCAAACATTTTTAAAAAACTAAAAAGGGTCGCGATTAAAAAAAGGTTGAGAACCACTGTCTTATGCAATAACAGGTATTGCAGAATGTGGGCTTTATATCACAGAAACTTACATAAAAAATGTGAACGAGTTTACGCTTTGCAAGTCTTCTCAAAATCTAAAACAAGTGAGTAAATAAGTGAAATTTTTCTTATTTTATATAACTTAATTAAACCTACTCTAGCATTCACAAATTAAAAGTCAAATATTCTATCTTAAAAGTGCGCTTTTTAAATTAATAAAGTCATATTTTATAAAATAATTTAAATATATTTTTTAATCAACTGAACTGTTTAAAATAATGCAAGAGATAGAGATAGAGCGAGAGAATGCAGAAAAATTTTCCATACAGGTATATTTTCTATTGTAAGATAAGTATATAAAAATATTCCTGCAAATAATACAATAGAATTCACTTATTTTAATCACGTAGGCTTATATTATTATCAGTCGTTTAATGTTATCAGAATTAGCACGTCTCAAAGCATAAAACCAGGATTCGGTTATTACTATCATTATCCGTATGTAAATAGGTTTAAGCTGTCTTTTCTCAATATGTGCCAATCGCAAGTCATAACCAGTACTTTAAAAGTTTTAATTACCGTTTTCTTGTAACAGCTACTGTTGCTATTTCAACTTGTAGAGATGAAATAGCAACAGTACTTGTTTCAAGAAAGTGATAATTCAATCTTTTGAACTCTATCTATTTAACATCTATTGTCTAGAGATGTTATAGCAAGAACAAACAATACTAGATGAATAAAATATTAATAATTCTTCAAATTGCATATACTTGTATGTTTAAATGTTTTAATATGTTCTTTTAATGTTGGAGTCGATAAGAGCCAGAGTGTGTTTTTAGTTTTTACTTCTTGGGAGAAGTCAGTAGAGTTTCTGATATGGAAATTCCGGGAATCCTGGAAAATTTCTGAAGGTTGATTCCCCGGAAATTTTTTAAAGCTTTAAAATTTGACATTTTAAGTTTTCTGATGGAAAATATTTTATACACATTTTTGCAACTAATAGCTGTTTTCATTCTTGATGAAGTAAGATTTTCATGTAAGCTACTGTTCGTGCAAAAAAGGCTCTAAGAGACTTTTGGGATGATTTGACTGTGACGCTTTATTCACAGAATATTTTTAATATATCTGTATAAAAGTTCAATATTTCGTTTATAACAAACTTTTCTATAGTTTTTATATATTTTACCTTGCCATAAGATTAAGATACGGGTAAAGTTCAAAAATATTTAAAATTTTTAGGGTCTATATTTTTTAACAAAAAGTGGACATTAACAAGAAGTGTATGTGATTGTAAAAACTAATAATAACTTAGTTATTTTTTTACAGGATTTTAATATATCAATTATATAGAACGAACGGATGGCCGAGCAGTTTGGCTGACATCCTACCACTCTGGGGATCCGGGATTCAATTCGTCAGTTTGTGTTGAAGAGTCAAAAATTCCCAGGAATTTTTCAGAAGAGATAGGCCTACTTCGGTCACGTCCATCGCAACCCAGCGCCCCATTGGGAGCCTAACCCATCCCACGATAGATTGATTAAAACAGGCCCATAGCAGAAAAGAGTTCAAAATAAGAAGGAAAAACATGTCAATTTTGTTTTTTGTTGCGTAAAATGTGAAATTTAATAATATTCATCAATATATTGATATAATAATAGGCAAAAACCATTTTCTAATTCTTTTCTTCAATTTCATTAAAATTTTTTTCGTACTAATCCATTAAATTCATAAAAATTACTAAAACCAAAAATATTTCAATTATTTTTGCTAAATTTTACTGACAGGTATTTTTTCAAACTCATTCTGCCTTGTGGGCAGTAAAAGAACTTTCTTTTTAGCAAGCTCATTATAGGTACTGACAGATATTAATTTCATTCAAAGACGAATATAGAGACTAGAGCACGTGGAAATAATGCGGGAGTGATTTTTTGTCGTTCATTTCAAAACTCATTTTCATCTACAAAAATATTTAATCAGATTTAACTTTTTTGCAATAGTTTTGAAAATTCAATTTCCGAATCCCGGTATTTTTCTTTCAATGGCGCTTCTCATTCTCAAGAAATCAGGATATTTCAGAAACTCCAGAAATAATCCAGCACTGAAGCCTGAAAAGCCTATTGTGTCGGGATCGACTGGAAGCTGAGAGGCGAGGAGTGACCTATCCGGTAGCCATTCCTACCTGTAAATTCACTCTGCCTTGTGAATTTTCAGGTGGCTCTCTCAGTCTCTTCAACTGGATCCAGCTGCAGTCACACAACGCTAGAATCCGAAGGGGTTCTCTCATTTTCTAGTAAATAATGTAAGATTAATGCAATATCGGATTCAAAAATTTTTAGAGGGTGATGCAAAAAGGAGACAATATACCTTACAACAACGTTGTAATCGTGCCAGGGCGCTAACTTGGTGCTTTTTTAAGCAGGACGAAGTCCTTGTAATTTGTGAACGTCTTGGTTGACTTTAAATTATTGTATATACTTCGGCCAAAACAGAAAATTACTTCTAGCACAGTTTTTTTTCTCTGATTACGAATACATGGATTATTTTGGTGCATTTTTAAGCGTTTTGCAGATATTAAGCCACAAAGTTGATGTTTGTCCATACAAAACTCCATAGACAGTAGCGATTCAAACTCGGAGTGTCGGTTAGCTCCCTGGCACTTTACTAATTTACAAAATATTTTATTATTTCAATTGAAAAGGTAGACGATATATTAACGATATAAAAACTCTGGAAGAATCTAAGTCGTCTTCCTTTTTATCCTGTCTAATCAAAACCTTTTTGTCCTGGTGATTGGACAAGACAAAAAAGAAGACGTCTCAGATTCTTCTATATTTTTTATAATATTTTGTTATATGAGGTACCCGACTTTACCCCGGAAAAACCTCCAGAAGAAGTTGTAGCTGCGCCCTGTGCTCCCCTAAATTCATCCTTGGAAAAATACATAGAAAAACATTCAAAATTCTAAGTATTTAAATCAAAATAACGTAGATCTTGAAATAAGTTTTGTCGCACTCTTTTTTTTTTTTTTCCTTTTTTTGCGGATATTCTTCAGCATTTTTTCCTGTGTGATCAATAGTAACAGGATCGATTGTAACTGGATGAGCCATTGCGTGGAGAACAAACGTTACAGATAGCATCCCATTACAAAGCAAATAAATACTGATAAATAATTTGCTACGAAATTAATTCAATAAAAATTTTAAATATCCTCTTCTATAATTTATACAATTTATTTATAAAATTTTAAATGTACCAGTAAATATATTAACAACTTTTTACTTGATTTATATAATTAAAAATAATTCAACGAAGAAAAACATTTGTTTTTAAAATTAAAAAATGTATCTATGAATAATACATTTACTGTTGTGTTGTTGAATTTTTAAAGATAATTTTAATGAATAAAAATTTTTAAATTTATTATTTAACTAATTCAAAAGAAAAAGAATACTTTATATTCATTTAAAAAACTTTGTGTGTTTTAAAATTCAAAAAATGTATAATTTATCATGCTTTAATTAATCAGTTTATTAAATTAAATAATTAAATTTGCTGAGGAAACATTAATAACATATTTTTTAAAGAACAGTACAATAAAGTATTCAGTTTTAATCTTTTATTTAGGAATAGCCTACAGGGTGGCTCAAACGCCAGTGAATCGAAAGACATTTTAATTTCGGCTGACTTTTGAGCCACCATTTATTTTACACGAAAGATTACAGCAATGATAGCATTTCATTCATAATTGTAGCAAAAATATATTATTTTTCTTAAGAAATAATTAAATGAATATTATAAATAATTTAATTATACATCTATAATTGAAAAATGTATGAAAATATTTACTTAAAAACAAAGTAAACGGAAAAGTAATCTCGAGTAGTTGGAGGAATTAATAGAAAGTAAACTGGTTTAAATTAAAATTGTATAGAAACTGTATAAAAATCGAAAAATGTATTTTATTTCTTTTCTTTCTCTGCAAGAAGGAAAATAATAACAAATGGAGACATGACAACAACATTATTATGTAAGAATTTTTAGGTCACGTCTGTAAATTATTCACATAGAGAAATTCAGTATAAAAAATAAAATATAATTTATAATATTGTTACATTTATTATTTCTCATCGAACGAAATGATTTAAATTAAATTCACAGACTGATCTCGTCATGCTTATTTTACTCTTTCCGCCCTGTGACACTAAGAACTTTTTAAAATCAAGTCCATCGTGGATTCGACCAGGCCCACAACATAATGGGCCCGACAGCCCGTGAAAAATTCCTGGGGTTATTTGACCAATTCCCGATCCGGGATACCGCAGTACGGTAGTTTGTCACTGACATAATATTTAGAATATCGGTTAATGTTACCTATGGTTCCAAAATGGCGGCTCGTCTCTGATTCCAACAAATGGAAGGAATGGAATACAACAGTGGGGACGCACGTTCTAACCTAACCTAACCTATTCTAATAATTTTATTGGGGCGTGTTCCAGACTGCAGGTGTGTTGGTGACTTTTTTTGCAGAGTGCCTGGTTTGACTTCGGAATGGATAGATTGAGTTATATTATAAAGTTTCAAGTTATGGCAAATTCTCAAGAAAATTTATTATCTGAGAAATTAATCAAGACATTACTATTAATCGCGGGAATCGAAACAAATCCCGGTCCTTTTCCTCGTTCCCCTCCCCAAACTAATCAAGCAATTATGCAAAAGAGGGGGCGAGGAAGACCTCGCAAGGAAAATACTAACGTTGTTGAGGAGGATAATCAACTGGTGGAATTATCGGGAGAGGAATATCTACTAGAGGAAGAGGAGAAAGGATCTTTTGGCACTGCAAGAAATTCAACTATTAAAGACTTTTTTGAACCGGCAACAAAATCTGACCTACAATGTGGCGATGAGTCTAGATATACATTAAAATCAATCTACGAATTGATTCAGGATAAGTTTTCTCTGTTAAACTTAGAAATCCAATCGATAAAATCTGAAATTAACAAGATGAAAGAAGACAACCTCAATGCTAAAGAAGAGATGAAGATAATTGGCCAAAAAATTCACGATCTGGAAGCAAGGTCAAACTCTACCAACAACTTAAAAGGTATAGTCGAATTTGAATTTGATAGATCATTAAACGAGACCACAAAAAATAACTTAATTATTTTTAATTACCCATTTCAATCTGTGGATGTACACGTACTTGATGAAGTTAAATCATTTATCAAAGAAGATCTAGGACTTAACAACGTAGAAATAGTAGGCTTAGAACATCTAAAAAATAATAAAAATAAGCAAATAATAAAAGTCATGATGGAAACAGTCAAAGCTAGAAATTTAGTACTTAAAAAATTTTGGTTACTAAGACCGAATATCGTGGATGAAACAAAGAAAAGAATAATAGTAACAGCAGACTTATGTCTAAGATCCAGAATCAGAAGAAAACAGATATTATCTAAGGTTAAGTTAGAAAAATTAGCCAACAACAAAATACTAGTTAGAGATGACTACTTTATTAAGGACGATATAATGTATACTTATGATATTAACTCTAAAGAAATAATACAACTAAACCATTTTTTAGAAATAGCCTCAAATTAATTTTAGAAATGATAGAAGATAAAAACAAAGTAAACCTGGTTTCGTGTGAGTTTGAACAGGAAATAGATAACATTAAAATTTTGGAGTTGATTTGGTTGTGTCGGATAAATTAGAGAGAGAAATAGGTTTGAGAAAGTCAAACTGTGACACCAAAAATTTATTGATTAACTTCTGAAACATTCAAGATCTTGGGGATAGACTATATAATCCCGCTGTTAGAGAATTTATAAACTCGAATTCAATTATTGGAAGTACAGAAACATGGACGACACACTTGTCTGAAGCAGAAAGTAACTATTTAGAACACGAAAATAGAATAATCATAAGTATAGCCCAGCGGAAAGTAGGTTTGGTCGGTCTTCTCGTTGAATAAGTTTAAAATGGAATAAACTACTACCTAAATTCTACATTTTTGTGAGTGTTTCAAAGCAAAAGAAATTTCCCAAAATTTAGAAATAAGTATATTATCTAATTTTCCAATGAAAGTGAACTATATGAGATCTTCGATAGAGCGAATAAGAATAATATATTTAAGTTATATAATTACGTGAACCAAAATTCTAAAAGTTGGAACAATTTTAATGTTTAAGTCAATACGATATGTACTAAGTGTATGTACTAAGTGAATGTTCTAACAATCATTCCTAAAGAAAAAATATATAAACTACTAGGGATAGTAACCCAATAATATATATTAAAGGGTGAAATTATATTTGCTATACTGTACACTTTAATTAAGTTACTGTTTAATTTTATAAATCTCTGATACATAGGCAGCTGAAATAGTGCTATTTAAATTTACTCTTTGTTGGACTATTTTGTTAAGCTCCAAACCACGTCCCTTGTAACAGGCGAAAGCCTTCTACGTTAATAAAGGTTGATATGATATGATAATAATTTTATTGGTAATAATTATGGCAATTTATTAGAATAGGTTAGGTTAGGTTAAAGCATGCGTCCCACTGTTTCCTTTCTTCTATTTGTGGTATCACAGACGAGCCGCCATTTTGGAACCATAGGTAACATTAACAGAATATCTTTATCTTTTAGTTAATAACTAGAAATAGAATTGCTAAAAGTCAATATAATTAATTCGGACTGAAAACATTGTTTTTCTAAGATAGAAACATTTGTTTTTTTTACTTTTTATTTTCTCTTAAAAAGGTTAAAGCATCAGTCTACCACTATCCGGGTTATAAAAATTCTCAGGAATTTTTCGGCCTGTCCTTTACCATCCTTTGTCTCCATTGTGGACCTGACCGAACCCACGATGGGTATGATTAGAAGGCTCTAATAGTATACATCGACTGAAAAGAGAAAATAAAATGTTCTATTTAATTTTATTCTTTGTACAGTATATATACATTGGTACGAATTTTTATTTAATATTAATAAATTCTGCAAGCTAATATAATCCTATACACTGAACATAGAAGCAAATAAAAATAAGATCATATATTCCAGAACAGTTTCTAAAAATTGTTTTTGGAATTTACACTTGAAAAGCCGTATTAATAAAGATTGATGGATTTGTTTTTAACAATGTTTTGTTTTACGACTTTACTTGTTTTATCTGCGTAAAATTTTTACTCGTTTTAATTCTGCAGGATTAGAAAACTTGAATTCAGTCTAGAAGAGAAGGGATTAAAGATTATATATATACAAAACTTTGTTACCTTTAAATACAATAAAGCCGGAATTACAAAAGACTACAGGATATTTCGTGGAAAAAAGTTGACAGTAATTTCTGGCTTTCACATGTTTAGTCAGGATATTTCGTGGGAAAAAGTTGACAGTAATTTCTGGCTTTCACATGTTTCTGTCTCGGATTTTATTGTGTAACTTTGTTGTGTAACTATTGTACTTTAAATGGAATTTTAAAACTATTTATTAGCTTTTAATGTAATTTATAAATTGAAAACTTTCATTTAAATTAATCTATTTTCCAAAAAATAATATAAAAATTTCAGAAAGTATTTTAAAAATTTAGTCTTCTACTAATTTAGATTTAAAATAGTTGTATTCAATTCTTCGCATTAATATAAATATAAAATGTTTGAATGAATTTAAATGAAATTTGAGTTAAGTATGTATATTTTGTAATTATAAACTAATTAACATTAATTACAATTATTATTAACGATAATTTGTTTATTTGTTTGACTCTTTTCGCCTTTGGTGTTCTAAGGGGCCGTTCATAAATTACGTAAGGTATTTTGGGGTGGGTGGGGATCAAGGATTCTTCTTACTCAGGGGTAGGGGGGTAATAGATCTCGTCTTACGTAATATTCTTGTTTTTATTTTTTGATCTCGTTGAGTGGTGGAGTTTTGAATTTGGCTTTAATTTGGCGGTTTCTATTAAGAACGCTCGTTGTACTGACGCCATCAGATGTGACGTGATAGAATAATAACGCTAGCAGACTCACTCTCTACACATTTTTTATCATGGGAGAAAGGCCGTGTAGGGGTTTCTCGCTGTTGTTATTATTATTATTTTTTTTTTTTTATTTGAATAAGTGCACCACTCCTATGGGTTATAACACTAAGAATACATAAACCAAAATACATGATACAAAGTAAACATAAAATTAGTATTCGATTTTTAGTGAAAACTAAAATGTAAAACTAGAAATTAGAAATTATAAATAATCTTATCTTCCATATTTTTTGAACATAATTGTAAAAAGTATCAAACAGTGGCTTCTGAACAAGCTTATCGAGTGGATATGGCCACCTGAAACCAAGTGTAAAGATTTCTAATTTCAGAATAAGTCTATCTTGATCGTAAATTGGACAATGATAGATCACTTGGTCGACGGTGTCTATGTTTTCTGTAGAGCAAAAGCAAGAGGCAGTTTCTGTCCGGTTATACATGTTCAGTAAGTAGTTGAGCAGTAGCAAACGTTAAATCTCTAAGTGGTGACGAGAACCTGCATTCAACGCTAGGAAAATAATCTTATTCTACCAGTTTTACTGCTCAACTATTGTTGATTCCACTTTTGCATAGCGTTGTCATAAATATACTTTTTTAAGGCTGCTGCGTGAGAGAGGGTTGTGAGTGTAGTCCAAGTCAGTGTCCTTTTCAGCTGACTTAGCCTCAAAGTCAGCTTTTTCATTTCCTAGGATGCCAGTATGGCCACGAACAAACATAAAAGTTATCTTATTTACAAGATTTTTAATATGTTGCTGAATGTATGTGATTTTATTGCTATTGAAATTGGTATTTATTAGAAATTTTAGAACGGACTAAGAATCACTGTAAATGTTGATACACAGAAATTTGTTTGGTAGTGAAGTGGTCCACTGAACAGCTTGGTGGACAGCATCTTCTTCAGCTTGATATGTGGGGTATCTTCTAACATATTTTGGGCAAAATATGTCATTTTGGAGGAAGATACAGATACTTGAGCGGACATGAAAGGGGCTTTTGGACCCATCTGTGTAGGTATTAATGTCTGCATGGTTTATGGAGGAATGTACCCTGGGGATAACCTTGTTTACAGGGTGATGATCAGAGATAGGGTAATTGCAATATGGTAGCATTTGAACATTTGCATATGGTAGATAGGAGTAGAGACTGTTGTTGAGCTTTGATGTTTGTAGTTCTGATGTAGTAGTTCAGAATCTTTTCTACAATACATAGTGGCAAAGGAAGGAGCTCTGCTAGAATCAGAGAGGCATTAGTAGAAACAGTTCTGCAGCACTTTGAAATTCTGATGGCAAACTGTCTTTGAAGAGAGAGTAATTTACTTGCTACTGAATTTTTACTAGTTACATGACTCCAGCTAGAGGCCGCGTAAAGTAGCATTTATGGTTTAGTTCCCCGGTGCACCTAACACATTTTATCAGCATGTAGTTTATTTTCTTGGCCATAGCCAAGATGTAACCAATATGGCAAGAGAATGTGGTTTCTATTTCCTCTCGTTTTATTTTGTTTGAAGTTTCTGTTTACACGTGCACTAGCTGGTCGATCTGTCGAAGTTTTTTGCGCCCTTTTGTGAAAATTAAAATTAATATAAAAATGAATATTATGATGTTGATTAATGATAATAATAAAAAGATTGTTAATAATTAAAAAATAAAGTTCTTAAAATAAATTGTTCATTCGAATTCATTAAATTTTTATATTTTTAAATTTGTTAACATGGTCTTTTATAAATAACAGTACATATTAATTTACTAATTAATAATTATATATTTTGGACCTAAAGTTTTTAGGGTTTCATTAAAAAATTTATTTTCGTTAAAATATTTCTATAAAATTATGCCTAAATATTACGTAAGATAGGGAAGGGGAGGGGAGATCAAAGAAAATATTACGGTTTCTTACACAGGGGTGGGTGGGTGTCTAGAATGGTCGAAATCGCCCTTACGTAATTTATGGATGGCCTCTAAGAAGGTATTTTTTTCAAGTCCATTGAAGGTTAGGCCATATCCACAATGGGAGCGTCCGAGGGAATGGGACTCAATATGTACAGTACAGATCAGACCGTTTCTTGCCTATATTCGACCCGGGGACACTTAGAACGTTAGGTTGACAGCAATTACACATCGTAGATGTTTTTGAAACAATACAAAAACGAAATCGTCAGAGCACCGTGTTGTGGAAGCAGAAAAAGATCGACAAATGAAGCCGTTCTATCAACATCGCCTCAAGAATAGTTAAGAGATGTTTGATGAACTTACGTGTTTGATATCCTCATAAGTATAGACATCGGAAATACCTTTTTGTCCGCACATTCCTTAAGAAACTTCAACTTGCAGTTAGTCCTAACTAGTTTCAACGCAATCTTTGTGTTCGTTTGTGGATCTTTATAAGTGTTTGATATCCTCTTTACGCAGTGTACTTCGGTCTTATACATACGCTACATTGCAGTCAGGATTGTTTTAATTATTAAGCACACTAGGTCCGTGCCCCGGGAAGATGTGAAAATAGAGCTAATACTGTTTTTCAAAAATGTACAGTACGTACTAAGGTCAAGGTAACATACGTACTGTACCAAGGTCAGGCTGTCATCTGTATCGGGGTGAAAGATTGAAGCGCTGGTGTGAACTCGAAATACCTAAAAGACAGGCCATGGTTATAGGCCTTGATTGTGGCTCATCAGTGACGGAATGGATGAATCTGTTAAAGCTGATCATGGGTTTTCGCCTCACCAATAGGCTGGCTACATGGAGTTTTCCGACTTTTTCTCATGTATCTGAGACCTAATTAGGGTTCAGTTTTTTGTAGAAAGTCTTCCCGGATGGCACTCCCCTTGGTATATTGAATTGTCGTATCTCATCAAACCAACAAGTAACCTGCTGTTATGTGGCATTTTTGATAATTCGGCACCATTTTTCAGTTTCGTAGTCGCCTGATTAACAAAGTTCTACAGTAACTTAAATATATAAAAAATATTAAACATATTTTGTATTCGAGCATACATACAAAGCTGTTTTCCAAATTTTTATTTAATTGCTTCAGAGGCTTTTTATTTTTACAGAATTAAAATTAAATATATTGAACTGAATAATGTCATGTGTTTGAATAATAGATTGAATAAAGTCTAGGAACTTTTTCTAAAGAAATTTTTCAGTAAAATGACACAGGTCTACAAATAAAGACTTTTTGTTTCCTTCGGAAACAAAACATTTTTGAATTCAGCAAGTCGAAATCATTAAGAAACAGCTTGTTTTGTTTCCTTCGGAAATCGAAAGTCGAAATCATTAAGAAACAGCTTGTTTTGTTTCCTTCGGAAACAAAACAAGCTGTTTCTTAATGATTTCGACTTGCTGAATTCAAAAATGGTTATAAAAAACAGAATTAGCTCAAGTTTACAAGGTACATCAACGTTTAATAATTTGCGTAATATACATCTGAATACGTACGCATAATGTAACTTTCATTCGAGTTGGAACACAGAAACTGTTAGAACACTTTTTGATGCATAAAAACTAAATAAACAGTGAAAGCATAAAATACCCAGGACATCACTTGCATGTATGACACTTATTAATCTACAGACTTCTTGTATGAATCTGCAAGCATTTTACGAGTAAAGTTCCCCACAGTAGTCTGCTAACATTGACGGACTCTATTTCCCTTGGCATCATACAAGCAATGTCTTGGTGAAATGTTTGAAATGCTCCCCATATTTATCATTGACAGTTTTTAGGGAAAAAGTCAATGTGAGGATGCAAAAAGTGCATTTGTGCATTTTCAATGACATGTTGCATCCCATCTTTTCATAACATGACAGCATGTTATTTGTAATTTTTTGTTTGTAATTAGAAGTTTTATGGTTTCCAAGAAAATTATTTACAACCATCCTGAAAGCATTCCATGCTTCTTTTTCAGTACTTATTAATACGCTATCAAAGTACGTATTTCTGAGAAGCTTGGAAATCTGTGGACCTACGAATATCCCCTCCAACTTTCGCCTCACTAATGTTTGGAAATGTCCCTCTAGAAAACTAAATTCTGGGCCATTTCGATCCATGGTTTTGACAAAGTTTTTTATAAGTCCTAATTTTATATGCAACGATGGTAGTATGATCGAACTGCGTTCTACTAACAGTTCAGAAATAACATTTTTTGATTCAAGTTCAAGGTATTTCCGTCGTGTCAGTCTCTTCTTTTGAAATGTACTACTCGGACTCTGCTATCCCTCTCACAGAGAAAACAACAGTACTTCGTATATCCCAGCTGAAGTCCAAGTAATAATGCTATAAAATTTGAAATCACAACACACCTTCCATTCATGTTCTTGATAATTTACTTTTGTAGAAAGTTACTTCATGCTTTCTTACGATTCTTTTATGTACTTTGCATGGCCAATAGGAATAGAAAGCTTTTGTTACACAACAGTAGCAAAACAGCTTTAATTACTAGTTCATTGTCTCATCCAAGGCTCACCTTGGAGGAGTCAATGAAGAGTCACCATTCGCATTGTTTGTAGCTTATATTGAGAGCTGTCATAAGAATTTAAGAATATTTTCTTTTCTTTCCACAGACATTCAAGAAAATGTACTTCGAGCTGTATAGGAATACATTTCAGTAACTATAGAAAAATGGCAATTTTTCCAAAAATTTGACATATTTGGTTCGAAATCTTAAAAACTAGAGCCTAGTTAACATTTTTTTTGTCAAATTCATATTCAGCACCCTCGAATTTGTAATATTCAGCTACTTTGGTTTTGGAAGCTTTTTGACTGTTGACCAGTTCAATTAGCAACAAAGCAAAAGATTACAGATAGGGAAAAATACGTTCTATTCAATTATTTCAAGAATTATTTCAGTTATACATCGAGAAACTTTATTAGTTAGAAGCGAGTTAAGCATATATTATAATGATCAAATCTTTTAATTCTTAGAATTCGGTTAGATTTGGCATACGAGTGTAGGAATAATTATTATGATTCGTTGTTATTTATTTCATGCAAAGTAACAAGTAGTTGAAAATGTTATTTGGTTGTCAATAATCTTCTATCAGATCAAATGACCTCCAAATGTATTACGTTTGTAGCTTGTGCCGATACAAAATTGAGGATTTGGAATTATTTATGTTTAAAGCCTCTTCATTTAGAAAAGCAAAGGAAAAATTATATATTATATTTGATATTACCTATTGACGGTAAATAGGAATTAGATTATGAAATCAGCAACGAAACATATAGGGCATTCGTTCGAGGGTAGTGCATCCTGGACTTTCTATGTGATGCCTATTTAGGTGCTAATTAGACAGATGAAAAACCCGGAAAACAGCCTGTCGACCAGACTCGAATCAGCGACCGTTCTTTAATGATTTCATTCTCTCAGAATCCCTCCAGTACCCATAAAACCACAGAACACTAGTAATTATTTGGCCGCGTGGAGTTTTCCGGGTATTCTTCAATTCTGTAATACGTAAATATGGGGCCAGTTACTTATAAAAGTCCTTCTTGAAGGCGCTTTTTCCTTGATAGATCGTCAATGTTTGCATTTCCTTATATCATCGATTCAATTCATTCACTCAATAATTGGTAGGCGTAAGAAAATAGATTATTGTTAGAGATAAATCGTTTGAAACGGTTTAACAATAAACTTTTACAGTTGAAAACATCGATCTGAAGTGGTTAAAGTGTAAAAAATAAAACTGCATCATCACTCTAATTATGATGATAATTGCATATAGCTAAATATTTAAAATATTTGCAAGCTGGATCTAACTGATGAAGTAACTTCCTATTGCTATGAAGGTCCAATTTGAATCTGAATCTCCGTAATTTTCCGTGAACATCCTGATCCGAATCATATTCGGATCAGGATATCTTATCTATATGTTGTCATAACCATAGATTTTTCTCGTTATTGGCAAATATGAGAACCACTGTGTGCATCATATATACCGGTGCCACAAGAAAACTTTAAATCAAAATTTTAACAGAATATTTCTTAACTACTGTATCTGTTATTTATGGCTATGTAAAGGGTGTACAAATTCTGATAAAAATACTTGATTTTTTTCTTTCATTTAATTACAGGAAGAAGAATTGAATGTGACAAATGTATTTATACACATGTATATACAATACAGAATTTACTCTTTATTCCCCACAGCAATAGTGGCTACATTTACAGTTCTACAAGGATTATTGTAGGTTTGCATGTTTTAACTCGGACTCCTTCCCTAATACCGGTTCTAGTTACGCCATCGGTTATGTCATGAGTCGACTAATTAAGACTCTAAGCAAGTTTCGACTACTCAATGACTTTCACACTCTTTAAGTATATTTGTTTTTAGTAAGATTCTAGTCGAAGATAGTAAATTAGTTGACAGCGTGAATAATTTTGCAATCTAAAGTATTTAGCTTAAGTGAGTATTAAATTTGAATTGTTTTGGAAGATTTTTCGACTTTTTAATTAAATTTGCAATTGTAAAAGTCGTTTCTACTATATATCAACATGTTCTGAAATGTAAGATGTCACTTACGATCCTCGAATCTCTAAATGCCATTACATTTTTATATAATAAATACTTTTTTATGGAAAAATAATGATGTTTCCATGTAAACAATAACAGTAACAATAATAAAAATCATATTTATAATAAGTCCAAATTTCAGCTTATTTCAGAAACGAGTTTTTATGTTAATTGTTGAAATATTTTGCAAATAAAAACGGGGTGGTTGGAGTGATTGGATAAGTCAACGTCACATATGGGACACCTACCAAGGACAGATGCTTCCTTATAAAACTTTTTATGGAAAACTTAGTTATTTACCCTATTTAGGTGTTAGAGAGGCGAAGAAAAGAGCCATCAGTGGCCAAGTGGATAACCCTTATATCCAACTCCAATCCTTTCCTCACATGTCTGACTGTAATTTTAAAATTGTTAATACTATTTAATTAAATTAATTTAATCTATATCGTGAAAAAATTTCAATATGCTAAACTAAAAATGCGTAAGTTATGTCGCACAGAACACGAAATGGCAGCTCCATTATAAAAGCGTTCTTCTCTTTTCTTGTAAAAACTACAACTTGACAGTTTCTGAAAATAGAGATCGACTGTCACATGACAAGTTTTGACTGAAAATATTGAAGAAATCTACACTCGGCTGTGACTTTTGGTGTTTTTTTCCTGTACTCCTTAAACTGTGAAAGAATTTTTAGTATAAACATCGCATCCGAATGAATATATTAAAGTTCTTAACATCAACATTAAAAATGACAAAATAATTAATACTAGAATATTTATGCTTGTATCTGACAATATGATCACATTTTTAATTAATATTTTTATTTTTTCACAGTGTTCATACATCGTTCAATATAAAATTTAAGTCATTATTCGAGTCTTTCATCATTAAAAATAATTTTATTATATTACAGTTTTAGAAATGTTACTTTTAATGATATAAAAGAATTTGAATAATGACTTTTAACGATATAAAAATTTTCATAATGATTTTCATAATTTAATATTAAGTCCTCAATGCTTAATTTTTTTTCACAGTGACTGCTCTTGTTCTTCTGTTGATTTAATTCTTAAAATAATTATTTAAATCATATAAAAGCAATATTTTATTCTTTTTAATAATCATGAGATTTATTTTTCATTTTTAACTTCTTTTGCCTGTTGGCAAGAGAGCCTTTTTTGCATACCCATCGGATTTGACCAAAACTGTAATGGGTTGTAGGGAGTCAATATGTAACCGGTTCAAACACCATTATTCTGAAGTTGTAGGATAGTAAGAGATTGGATCTATGAAATAAGGCAAGCAATTCATGGACGATCTGCCAAGGAGATGTCTCCCGGCTTTCTATGCTAAACTGATCTCCATTTAAGTGTTAGATACGTGAGAAAACCTGCAAAACTCTGCGGCCAGCCTTTGATGAGATGCGCACCTGCGATCAACTAACTGTCAGTGTTCAGTGATTTTATAAAGCAATGCAACACTTGGAAGATCAACAAAAATAGATGTGCCTCCCAGGAGAATATTCTACCCCTGTTTAGGTTTAGACGTGTAAAGAAAACATGCGAAACTTTTCGCGGTTCGTCGGCCAGGATCGAACCCTCCACCAACTACTAGTGTTCGGTGCTTTTACCCACTGGCCACTGATGAACGCTTGAGAAAAATATAAAATATTAATAGAGCAGTATTATTTTGGAGTATAAAATTTATTTGTATCAATTCTCTAAATCAGTGTTTTTCAAATTGAAGACACTAGTGGGCCTGACTCTTTCAGATCTCTCAAGAATCAAAATTTTCTCTTCCTCATATATACTGATCGAGTCTACTTCGAATCAGTCAGACTTTAAAGCAGGCTTATTTCTACCTGTAAGTGTGTACTGAACATTATTGTTTAAGAAAAGTTATATTTATCAGAACTAAACTGATACAGTATATAATATTTTTACATTTAAATTTTATAAAATAAATTACAGAATTTTAAGAATATTTGTCAATTTGTATGATATAGCGGCCATTCTTGTTTTTCAGTAACTTATTATGAAGTTTATGAAAGCTTAAATAAAATAAATATTCTTGATTCGGAGTAAAATAAATCAAACTTTTCTATCCAAGTCTTATTACAGAGGGCTATAGTCTGTGCTCTAACTTTAGCGTATATATCTGAAAAATATTTGCTACAAATTATTTATTGTATATTAAACTTGGAGTTGGTTTCTTAAAATGAGATAGAATTGTCTATAAATTATACAACGCAGATATGGTTATGGGTATCAGGTAATTGTTACGATGTGTGACATGGAGGTGGGAGTGTTTACAAAAATGCTAAGTAATGCTAAAGTCTCAACCCTCGAATAGCAGGACAATTCATTTTTGTTTCTGAAGTGTTATATAGCGAACCGTACTGCTCGTCACTGCTTTGTGGGTTAGAAGTATAATTAATAAAATATATAATGTTCGGCACCGAGTGCTGTGTACTATTTCTTAGTACAACTAAGGGAGGATCGAGGATATACGTAAATTTTAGAGACGAGTATTGCAACGGGGTTATGGGCGTTACGGAGCGTACATGGATGGAATGGGTGGTTGAAAAGTATAAAAATAACATTACTTAATTACTTTTTATAGCAATTTTTATAACGTTTTATGACATGGTAACTTTTTGTTGAATTCAAATTAAATATAATGAACTTGGTGGATGGGGTAAACTTAATGCTTCAGAAAGGTAAGTTACTCGAGCTCTCTGAGAAGCCCTGTTTTCTATCTTTTCTTTAAATTGTTTTAATTAGCAAATCAGAATATCAAATATTTTAAAAATATAATTTTTTTCTTTCTTTTCACTATTTTTCATTTAAATTAACTTTCGAAGCGGTATATTTGTATTGGATTCACACAAAGATGGTTATTGAACACCCCTTCGATTTAAATGTGCTGTTCCAAGATAGTTACGTCAGTCCGTATAAATAAGTTGGCCGCACAATAGTTCATTGTGCATTCTTCCCTGCGTAACAAATTCAATTGAAATTCTGTTATATCTATTGTTACAAAGGTACGACAAACATATGTAAATAGTTGAATAGTGTAGTTTGATGATGAAATAAAAAATGTCGAAGTCTTTATTCAACTGCATGAATTCATAAATAGTTCAATGCATTTGCAAGGCATTTGTTTTGTAAAAAACGAATCTGGTAAATTAGCAAATATATAATTTGCTATTTCATCTAATTCCTTTTTCACAATGTGAATAAATTCCGTAACGTGTTATAATTCCAGTAGTATTCCGTTAACTGATCAGTTGCGTAAATAGAATCGATATTACGAGCCCCCAAATTAGAATGTGCAAATCTACATTTACCTCCTGTCCCATTGTGGATGCAGGCACTAGCACTACGAATGAAGAGTAAATTCTTATATATTGTTATACATATGTATAAGTGCATTTGTCACATTTAAATCTAGTAACCAGTAGTCGAGTAGATGGAACTATTGAACACTTGTCTCGAGGGCTGCCACGAGAAGTTTTCCTGGTTTTCGTTACTTTTTTAACATTTATTTTTTTCAGATTTTACTGTTTATTGTAGAAATGTTTCTCATTTCTGTCGTTATATTCCTACCGACAGTGAATACTGTTTTGTTCATATGAGTTAGTGGTGGAGGCACTAATATTGAAATAATTTAAATGGGTGAGACTAAAATGTTTGCGTAATTCTGTTGTAAAATAATTTAATTGTGCATATTTTTATTTTTTGTTTAGAAAATTTTTGATAAAGTTTCTTTAACTACTCAAACATTGATTTAAAATCTGGTGATAAAAATAGCCTAAACATTACAGTTATGATCTTATAATTTTTAAGATTTAAATTAACTGAAACTCTTTTTTCTTAGTTAAAAAGTTCCCTATTATCTAGTTATTGTAATATCAGAAATATTTTCAGTAAAAATTACATCGTAACGATGTTACGAAATTAAAGATTGTCTCATAACATTTACTTGACGTAAAGTATTATAAATTATCGATGCAAATAAACACGGGTTAATGCAAAATGAATGTGTTTATTAGCCTGTGAGCAATTTTCTAAGCTGATATTAAGTGGTCTGCACGGTAAATGCTGATCATTTAGTATCTTAGAAGATACTTTATAGTACGGTTAATGCGCTGTGTTCCTAGTTTGTAACTCTATTATGAAGCTCCAGGCACGCACAAATGTATGCTTATCGATATAGCTAAGATTCTAGACCTTTACAATATCAAGTTTCATGACACATAAGATAAAATATAAAAAGATCCTCGCACATCCATGTTTATCTACAGCCTCCAACAACATAAGACTACCACTGTGTACAGTGCACTTAGAACTATTTCTTTGAAACATAAAATTTTTCTTATTATTCAAATATTTATACAGGGCGGGCATACAGCCTTTCCTTTATTATAAAATTTTATTAATAAATTTCTACACTTAACCCTCAATATAGTAGTGCACTATCTTGTTGGAAAATTACTGGCAGGTACAAAAAGCTTTAACGTGCCCAAGTATGTGCTGGCTCTTGTTGATTCTTCAAAAAGGAAGAAGAAAAAAAAAAAAAATGAAAAGAGGAAAAAAAATTTAACAATTCTTTATCTTTTGGTGAAACCAAACGCTGATAGTTTTAACGGATTTGAAAAATAAAATTTTATAATAAGGGAGAGATCTTATACCTAATCTGAATATCTGTTATTCATTATGTTAAATTATGCAATGGGCCCACCAGTGACCGAGTGAATGACTGACCATGCATACTGACCATGGTCGCAAGTTCGTGTCTCACCAACGGTTGGCGACGAGGAATTTTCTGAGTTTTCACGTGTCACCTAAATAGGAGCCAGTTTCTCATACAAAGTCCTTCCTTCCAGAAGGAAGACATACCGTAGAAAAGACATACAAAGTCCTTACTGGAAGGAAGGACTTTGTATGACTTTTCTACAGACCCTCTCTTTTCAGATTGCCCATGTGTTGCATTGCCATATTTCTTCAAATCAAACCTAGATTATGCAATGGACATTTTGCCTAACTCAGATAAAAATAATCCATTACCTAATCTATTTAGTTCTATATCTGTATATTGCATAAATATATGTATTGATACTATATAAAATCAATCATTTTATATTTAAACAATGTTTCGAACTATCAAAATAATAATTATCTGCAAACTTTGAATTTATAATTCATAATTGTTAAATGGATGTTTTGCATTTCGTGATTAATTGCATCGCGTGTGATCTCAATGTTTCAGTTTATTACCAAAATTCATATTGAAATTTTGTAGTCTCATCACAAAAGAAACTGGATACGGCCACTAAATTAGATCACAAAGTAAAATATCCTGGAATCATGCGAATAAATTGGTTTACTCACTTCAAATAAATTATAGATAATATAATAAAAGAGAAATGGAACTAATTATGAAGATAAATACGCATTAAATTACAAGAGAAATGTAAAGAAAAATTAGAATAAACGAATAGAATTAATATTTAACGTAAACACTTTTATATTTTTGAAATACTGAATTGTAGCAGAATATGTTTATTCAAGTAATTAGTATAATACATTTCCATTTCTCTGATTATAGATTATGAAAATTTATATAATTGAAACAGTAAACATTAATTTAGTTTTAATCAAAACTTACCTTTAATTATAGCGGCCAATGTTTACAGAACTTCAGGTATCTAGAAATCCATAGGGTATTTATTTTTTGAGGACTCCACTACATTAAAAAAATAAAAGGAAAATTGTATATTTTTGAAATAATAAAATTTGACAAAAAATCAAGGATATTTTTTTATGATTAATTTATAACAAAAGCTTTGAGCATTCTATAAATGTGAGGCCTAAACCAAATGACTCTGCTGCTGTAGAGTCTGAAGTTTTATACATGTACAGTATTTATGTTTGCATAATTTATGCTTATGTGAATACACTTTGTACTATAGATAGGCCCATATTTAGGTAAATATTAACATAAATAGTCTTTTATTTTTGCCAGAAAGTGTAAGCCTTACATCAATTATTATAAAAAGTAAAATAAATATGGTTCATTTATTAGAATCATATTTACAAGTATTTAATGAATAAACCTTAATATTATAATTTTATAAGATATATATATATATATATAGTATAGACATTAATAATCTTCAAATATAATTTTTGAAGTTATAAAGCTGTCTAATGCTTGTTAATGGCAAATATTTTGTTTATAAGATCGGCTTACTTAACTGAAATTTTGATTACATTGTTTATCATTTTAATAGAATAAATGTGAAGTATATAATTTCATAATAAATAATAGAACGTAATATAATTTCTTCGTGATTTTAGTTATGAAATAATTGAGAAATAGCAGATGGCGTATCAAAATAAAAATTTTCTAGAGATTCAGTTTCAGAAGAAACAGTTTCTTCGTGCTTTTTTACTGTGCAAATATCATCGGCCATTTTTGATTAAAAGAAGAAATAGTCATTGTTCGCAGATTATTTTCTATGTTTGTTCAAAAAAAAGTTTGTGAAAAATGACTGCTATTTGGAGGTGGCCGTTATTGGAGATTCGATTGCACTGAGGCTAACTGTTTAAACGTTTTATATACAGTATTTTTATACTGAATAATTAGCTTTTAATCATCTTTTGAAATTTAATTTTACAGTAAATTTTATGATGGATCATTAGAATTAAAGGATTTTTAAAGCAATACAGTAAAACCTGTGTAAACTGGAATTGCACAGTATTTTTTCCCGGTTTGACAGGTTTCTGTTTTAAACAGTTTTTTAAACAGAAAATCGCTATTTTTGAAAGAAATTTTCTGTTTAGACAAGTTCCGTTTTATTCAGTTTCGTTTTGGACAGGTTTTACTGTAAATGGAAGTATATGCTTTTTATTAACAATATTCATTTTATATAAAAATACAACATAATAATAAAAATATATATAATTAAATTACTAATTTGTAGTTAAGAAAAAGCTTGTTAGAAGAGATGACAAATTTTTCTTGAATTATTTATAACAACTTCTTGTAACTCATCGTAACGATTACCTGTATTACCCAGCCATCCACGTCTACGTTACGCAGTTTATGGACATCCTTTACTATGTGTAGAAAAACAGAAAATAATGAGCGAAGACTAAAAACATTTGATATTATTTGTTAAATGTTTAAAGACTCGGATTGAAAACGCTGTTATTACTTCCTAAACAGCAATTTTTATATGTACAAATAACCAATTCTGCCCTTCTACTTTCGACTTCCTAATTTTAATCAGTTATCGAGAAGCAGAAACGGGAATTTTTTCCCTGACCAGAGAAAACTTAGGGTCACGTAATGGTTCGTATCCTAATAAATTAATGTTATAGATTTTATTTTTAATAGTGAATTATTCTTAATAGTGAAAAACTGGTATTTATTAATAAAGAAAAATTACATGTTTTATTTGTTAAAAAAAGCAAAAGGGGCCCATTAAGAGGCCCACTGTACGTCCGATATACTTCTGAAACTTGCTTTTAGCACGACCAAGCTTTCGACAGACCTACTATAAATGCGTTTCGGAAATATATGGAAGTTATATAATATGTTATTAATACTTATAAAACTGCTGATCAACAATTTTAAAAGATATGTACCGGTACATTATGTGCAATTTCATTTGTACAAGTAACGCGTAGTAATTTTGATATACTTCTAAAACTTGCATTTATTATTTATTTAACACAAATTTAAATATTCCAGAAATTATTAGAAGATTTTTTTTTCTTCTTTTGTAATTCAATTTATAAGTTGAGTAATGAACATATGTAACATTTAATTAAGTTTATGTTCAAACGCTGTCTTAAATTTGATAAAAGTTTGCTATTATCTCACATTGAGAATTTCCGTATAAAAATACACAAGAAACATCAATAATTTATATGAAATAAATTTAATTTTTTAAATAAAAAAATTTCTTAAAATATGGTAATAAAATCGTTGCTACTTATCTACACGACAATGTTGAACAGACACCATTTACTTCAACTCAAATTATTTTTATAACAAAATAAATATATTTTTAAGCCTTTTAAAATGACTTAATTTCTGTTTTTAATCATGATAATGGGCGCTTAGTGCTATTTTACAGCACGTATCTATAGATTTTTCCATGTAGTTGCTTGGTTAAAGTCAATTAAATATGCTGTAAAATGAAACTTTAAGTTCTAATAAAACAATATATTTAATGAATTTTAAATGTATGCATATAAATAAATGGATATTTCGACATAAATACATCTTATTATTAGTTTATTTCCTGGAAATAAAAAGTTTAGTAGCTCTTTAATACTTAAACAAGTAACATTTGCTGTTATCTAATATTGATATTCAGTTACTATAAATACAAACTATCTTGAACTGGTAAATTCTTATTTCACTGGTGGGCATATCCGGGAAAGACCGCGCATTTAGAAAAAAAATTTTTTTAAATATAAATACGCATAATAAATTATTATAAAAATAACAATTTACTATGCATTTTTATATTTTTAAATTTTATTATTTTTAAATTATTAATAAATTGTTATTTTTACAATAATTTATTGTGTTTTTTTATTATTTATTTCGTACAAAAATATTTAAATAACATACGTAATTATATTATCTACAAGACATTAGGAAACATTATCTTTTACTTTAAATAATTTGGAAGCTTTCAAGAAAACTTTTATTAAAGAATTTAGAATATTTATTGTATATTTTCAGGTTACTTTCCATCGTAAGAAAGGGTGTTAAACTTTAAAGAAATATATTTATTTTTCTATTCTTGAAATTTCTTTTCCAACGTTTGACAAACGTTGAAAAGAATGAAAAAATACGCAATACCAGGAAAAGAAATAAGAATTTCTCTCCCATCCATCACTATATTTTTGCTTTTTTTTATTTATTTTTTCTCTTTCCGCCCTGAGGGCACTGGGAGGGCCTTTTTCATACTCATCGTTGGTTCGACCAGGCCTACAAGGGGGGCGTCTGGTGGTGAAAGATAGGGCTATCGACTGGGGAAGCTAAGATTTTTTTCCCGGCCCGGAAAAAATTTAAGGGCCCGAAGTGGTTCTGACCATTAACGTCATTAATTAACGTCATTTTCAGTAACAAAAATTAACTTTTAGACTGTGTTTTATTAATAAAGAGACACTTCCACACATTCATTTATTCAAAAAACATGGCAAAAAGAGTACGTTCTACTCCTATGCCCCATACAAGCTCTCGACGGTCCTGGTGAAGGACGGGACCCGATATATCCTGAATTGCATTGAAATGATGGAATAAGGCAACACAGCGCTTGGACGATTTGCTAAGGGGGAATGCTTTTCGGAAGACTTTCCATGGAAAACTGATCCTCATTTAGGTGATAAAATGCTGTATCCAGTCCCATGGTAAGATGCGAACTCTCAGCCAAATACTAGTGTTTAGTGGTTTTATCCAAATGGATAAAACCACTAAACACTAGTAGTTGGCTGCGAGTTCACATCTTACCAAGGAACTGGATACAGAGTTTTCAGGAATCTTCACGTGTATAATGCCTAAATAGAGGCCAATTTACCATAAAAAGTCCTCCAGGGAGGCAACCCCTACAAGATCGCTCATGTGTTTCTTATCCCATTAATCTTACATTCCTACATTTTCGGATTAGATAACTTTAGACTTCGAAAACAATGATAGATCCGTTTATGAAATATGATTTGTGTCATTTAAATAAATGTAAATTTACAAAATAAACACGCACTTTAGTTAATACTTCATATAAATTTAATAAGGATGCCGAACATTGATATGTCTCGCAACTGGTTAAATATTCCTAATTGAATGTCATCACTTTAAAAATCAATGCAGATAAATTGTTAATTATTATTATAATTATTCTCCAGCATCACAGAATTCAAATATAATTATGATAAATATACACAATATGATTTAACGGTTAATCCACGGTGAGTTCAACATGACGACATCATTACTCTAATGAACAATTAATAATGGCACCAACACTGGATTATATTAGTTTCTGTTGTAAATAATGTCTTTTCTTTTGACAAGTATGACAAATTGAAAGAAATTTTCAGAATAGCAAACTAATCGATCAATTTATCTTTTGGAATTTTTATTGAATGACAAAAATTTGTCATAATGTGAACATTTGTTTCACGTGAAACTTTACGATGCAAAGATTTTCAATGCAATGTTTTGAAAATAATTTCTTTATACATCTCTGAATCTCTTTCTTATACACTATTATTCTTATGCAAACCTCTGAACAACGGCCACTGACGGCCGTTGTTGAGAGGTGGACATTATTTTGTATGCATGTTTTTGTTTAACCTTCCTGAAAGTATAGCCTTTTCTGGTAGGTAGCTATTATTAAGTTATGAAAATATAATAATATTATATATTTTTAAAATGTTTATTAGAAATTATTTATTAATGTCTTAAAACATTAATAGATTTTCTTATTCTGCAATTACTATCGTTGTCATAATTAAAGAATTAAATAACATAATGTCAAATTAAGAATTTTAAAAGAAAATAACTTCATAATTCATTTTATTAAGTTTATTAAAAAGCAGCATTTTAAATATTCTTTTTTTCGAATAAATAAGCCTTGTACGGGATTTTAAAGCGGACCTCTCTCGAAAGGCCTGGACCACTTGCCTTTTTCAGGCCACCAATGATTTTAAAAAAGTGTTAAAATTATATTTTTAAATAATAAAATTTGATTTTAAAAGAAACGTTTTATCTCTTAATATATAAGAAATTCCATAAAATGCTTTTGAGGTCTGGTAAATATGAGACCTGAACCAAACCTGTTCGTAAGGCTAAATTCTAAATTCGATTGAATTATGAATAAGGCATTGCAAAACAAGGACAATCTGCCAAGGGGATATCTCCAGGGAGGACTTTCTATAAAGGAATTGGCCCTATTTAGGTATTAGATAAGTGAAGAAACCTGGAAAACTCCACGCAGCTAGTCCGTTTGAGGTTTGAACCCGCGACCAAATACGTGTGCAGTGGTTTTATTTACTCGGAAACTGATGTGCGGCTATATTTGAATGAAAATAATTATTATATTCTAAATATTTTATTATATAAGTATATAATTATAATTTAATATTATTTTCATACTCTAAAAATTAATTAAAATGAAAAAAATCATTCATTTACACATAAAATAAATGCTAATAAATATGCTATTTTTTACTTTTTTTTAATTAAATAGAATAAATTAAATTTAAAAAAATTATATCTATAATTTTTATATAGTAACAGTTTAAATAAGTTAAAATTCTATTTAAAATCACACTCTTTGCCCTTATGACATGAATTTTTCATAAGTAAGTGATTTATATAACTGTCTCGAGAATCTACGCTTAAGAACTGAATAATGAATATTACGGAAACTTAAATTGTAAAACGTATTTTATAAAGCATCATCCTTTAAAGATAAAAAATATTCTCGAAGGAATTTTGAAAATTTATATATGCCTATAGATTTAGATGAAGGATATCTTTTATCTTCTAAAGTATTTGTGAAAATTCTCTTAAGTAAGGTCTTATATTAGATCAATTTAACACTTTGTTTAACATAAACCTTTATATTTAATCTATAATAAAATAAACTTTTAATATGTTTTAAAACAATTAAAAGAAAAAAAAACGCTTTTATTGGCCATGCTTTTCGAGTTTGGGGTGTTTCCACCCTCATCATACACATTATTACAATCTATTACACACACGCGCACACATCATAATTAATGTTTGTCTGTGTAAAAATTCTACAATCGATTACGTTTATCGGGTTTTGGGTGAGGAGGATGGTGAGCATGAGACCATCCTCTAAAACATCATTAAAATGCATTGTCATGGAACTTAGATACGATCTCAACGTTTCAGCTTTCTATCTTCATTATAAATGGATGAAATTTGAGTTGCAAGATTTGAGGACACAAAGCAAGTTAAAAGCGTTTAATTAAAAATGAATATAGTTATATAAATTTTATAAGAGAATAAAGTAGATTAATAATAAAAATATTAATAACGTGCCAAACAATCACAGCATACAAAATACACTGAAAGCATTAGTAAATACCCAACTCGGCCACGAAATAAAGCATTTGTGGAAAATGGAAAGCCTACTTATCGCTTCAATAGACTTTTCAGGCACAGGAGTCATAAAGGATTAGATTGAATTAATGGTAACCAATCCGAGAGTGACCTGCCAGGAAGAATGCTCTCCGGCAGGGACGTTCTGCAGAAAGTAGCTCCTATTCAAGTGTTAAAGTCTTGGACGACTCGAGAACGAATCCAGATGGATCAAAAAACCCCAGGAATTTTTTGAAGTGATATGTTTCGAATACATCAAGCTCTGGTTATCCCTATTGTGGGTCTGCCCGAACCCATAGTGGGCTTGATAAAAAGACTCTTTTAGTGCCCACAGGGCAGAAAGTATAAAAATAAAATAATAAGTGAAGCTTGTTGGATATAATTTACTTGGTCAAAATAAATTTGAAGTTCATGTAAAATAAATGGAATTTAATTTTCTTAAATATATATTTTGACATTTTAAATTTGTAATGAAACTAATAATAAATTGCCAGCTATATACCACTAAAATAATTCTTAAAATTTTTATAAAATAAAATCTTTATTTAATTAAAATTTATAATTTTGATGCTTTAAACTATAAAAAATCTATAAAATAAAATTTAGTTTTAGAAAATATAAACGCAAGTTTTTATAGAAAATAGCTTAATTTCTTCTTGTTAAATTTCTAAGAAATAATTTGTTGGGGAAGAAATTATTCCAATATATCAAATTTATAATAGAATGATTTAAATTTCGATTTTAAAATACTCTTATACAAGAAAATTGGTGAAAAGTCCACAATGGCTACTGGTGCGAATCCACGACCTACGGGTTAGTAACGTGTTTTCCGAGTTTTCTTTATTTGTCTAACACTTAAATAAGGGCCAGTTTTCCGTAGAAAGTTCTCTCTAATGGCAGTCCCTTTGGCAGATCGCTCATCAGTCGTGTTGCTTCATCCTACCAATTCAATTCAATCCAAATTTGTAAAAAATCTGTTGTTTTAGATCAAAAGTCGAATCACTTAAAACTGATACTTTTTTTCAATATCTTTTATTAGGTACAAAATAGTACATGCCCGGTACCGCAAAGCATTGCCGGGAGTGGAACAGAAATGTGATATAACACGTGGTGGATAAAGTATAATTGATTACAGGAGACAGTACAAATACAATAAGCAATGTTCACATAGGTGAACAGTGATTACAGGATAAAGCTAAATGGTTACAGAATATAATGAGATGATTACAAAAATATACAGTAATAAAATAGCAAATACAGAATGGTTACAAAAATAAAAGTAAAGATAAGATATAAAAAACAGGTATAATACAATAGTATATACAATATGATACAAGTGCAAAGGTACGGTATACATACGGGTTGAGCACAACTAGAAAGACAGTCAGTCAATCCCTTGTGGTGTTGGTTGCAATCCTCGAATAGTTGTGAGCGAGTTTTTGAAGAAGAGGATAGAGATCCTTATTGTTAATAAGTTCGTGGTGTGGACAGGGCCATGGAATGTTCATATCTTTGGCAGTGATCTCGATGGCTAGCCTATCCCGCTCAAGACACACACATCTGTACAAGTAGTGGTCTGGACCATCAACCTCCCTGCAGATGGCACAGAGAGGGGAGTGTTTGCCCGTGAATCTGTGGAGATAACTAGAGAATTTACCGTGTCCAGTGATGAGTTGGATAGAGTCAGGGTCAATGGTAATCTTCTGGTTGAGGTACGTAGTGATGTCAGGAATAAAGTTGAATGTAGAATTGCTATGGTTTTGGCTCCAGGAGCTTTGCCAGCAGTTAATCAGGTCTTTATGGAGTAGGTTTTTAATCGTAGACAGACTGAGTTTACTGTAAATGGGTTGGAGTGAGTTGTCATTCGCGGCCTGCTTAGCAAGCTGGTCAGCTCGCTCGTTGCCGATGGTACCCTGATGTCCTTGGGTCCAGCTGATGTAGTATCGGTTGCTAGAGTGGAGGACGGCTTTTTTGATGGCAATGGTTATGGGATGAGGTTTGTCGCTGTTGATGAGAGAGATAGCTGACTGGCAGTCAGTGTAGATGGTAATCTTCAGGTTGTTGTAATACTCTTCAATCCAGATTATAGCTAAGTGGATTGCTTTCAGCTCGGCCTGAAAGACCGAGCAAAGACTGTCAAGCTTAAAGCCCTGATGAAAAATTTCGGAATTGTTACCATAAACAACAAAGGCACATCCAGTATTGCCGTTGATTCCAGAGCCATCAGTGTAGATGTTTAGGTCAGAGTCCATGGGAGAGTCAGTGATAATATAGTCGTTGATGTAAGGAGCAGGGAGATCAGCAGTAGTGCACATGCCCTCATACCTGGCAGCAGGGATAGTGAGGCTGGTGGTGTGTATGTCTTGCCCCATCTTGAGGTTCCAAAGCTGGTACCTATTGTTGATGATATCAGTGATGGGTGGTCTCTTGGTAATCACCTGAAGACTAGTATTGGGAGTAGTTCTGTAGGCTTTTGAAATGAGGATGAGGCCTTTGCGCTGCGAAGAGATCAATTTCCTGTGAGAATGGACCTTCTTGGCAGCCCATCCCCAGCTGCCGCAGGCATAAGTAATGATGGGCATATAGGTGTAATCATAGATGACGCCCATAGCTTCGGAGTTTAGACCCCACTTCCTGCGGGCAATCTGAGAGAAAGCCTGAAAGATTAGGTTGGTCCTGTTTGTGATATATTTAATGTGATCGTCCCAACCAAGGCGATGATCCATCCAGACTCCAAGGTACTTAATAGATTTTTCGACTTTGATGGAGTGGCAATTCATACGAATGGTAGGTGTACGAAGGTATAAGTTCGGATGGCCGGGCTTGTTGAAAACAACGCACTTTGTTTTATTTGGATTGAAGTCAATTTTATGTTGTATTCCCCATTCATGAATTTTTGAATACATTCTTAGAAAATTAGTAATTTGTTAATGGTGAATACGTTATATAAAAATATAATATGCTATAACTTTCCGAAGTATTTACGGATAATTCATATAATCTGTATATAAGTCTATATTAATATATAATTCACGTTTGCCTGTACGTTTGTCCGAATATCACGTAATGGATGAACCAATTTCTATGAAATTTTTATCTATATTCAGGATAGTCCTAGGAAGGATATATGTTACTTTGGAATTTACGTCTCTGTTTCTATCTGTTCGAGTATCACACGAGAACTGCTGAATCCTTCTCAGGTTATAAAATGTATTCAGAGTAAATTTCGATGTAAAATTGGTCGGATTTATTATAACTACATATTCTTTTCCGTATATACATTTTTATATGAGCATGCTACCTTTATTTAATACGAGTACAGTATATCATTTTCCGAGTGAAGCCTCAAAGAGTACGTATAATTTTTAAAATATTTATCAACTTTTATAAGTAGTATTTTGTATTGAAGATAAAATGTAATACTTTTGTTTTCAGTTGAGAAAGAGTAGTGCTTTTAGTTATCTTTACAGATATCAAAGCTATATCAATTTTATTTACCTTTGCTGTAGATGTTTGTTACGTATCGTCTAGAAAAATAAATTTTTGAAACTCCTATGTCCTATCTAAAAGTACATTGACGTTTTGGATATCGATCGAAGTTTTGGGAATATTTTCTTCTCGAAATTATTAAATAGAATTCTACCGCCAGAGATCCGTCATTTATTTTTCACATCATTTTTCAGTATATATTTTTCATGAATTTTTTACGATCTATACTGATACTAGATAAGTCCATTCGAAATATTCTTTCCTGAGAAGTAAACAGCCACATTACTTAATGCAAGTTTTTTATTGCCAAATATTTATATTATCGAATCGAAAATATTTTTCTTCGATACAGATTACAAGGCATTTGATATCTGCTAAAGCATTTTAATTTTGATATTTCTGTCTTCTGCATCGAGAAGACGATATTTCAATATTCCTCTTGCTAATAAATTAATATATTGCTATTTTTTAATTGTTTCTTATCAATTTATTATCATGTTTTCATACAGCCAATTATCCACCAGTGACCGAATAGATAAAACTACTGAACGGTAGTAGTTAGTATTGGGTTCGCGCCTCACCAAAGGACTGATCGAGTGGAAATTTCCGGATTTTTTTTTTCATGTCTCTAACACTTAAATGGGTGAGAGTTTTCCCATACTAAAAGTCCGCTCGAAATGCACATCTCCTTGGAGTGTTGCGTTACTTTACCCATTAATTCTAAAAAAAAACAAAAAAAAAAAAAAAATTCTTAGATATAAGCAAAAGGTTCCCTTGACTTCTTGCATTCGAACTTTCTAGTATCTTTACACGATTCTGTATGTATATGTATAAAGAGAACCATTCAAAGGTACCAGAGGTCCTAGGAATAATTTATAACAAATAGTTTTGAGGCCCAGTAAGTACTACGCTTTTAATGACGTAATTTCTTATAAGAACAACGTAATCAGGATTTCTTTGAAGAAGAACAAACTTTCCTAGGTTATGTCAGTCATATACCCTGTGATCAAATGGTCCTGTCGATCTTCCTTGTGATAACGTCAAACCAATGATGAGTATGAATAATATACCGTATTTTACGGACTATAAGACGCACTTTTTTCTTCGAAAAATTGCTTAAAAATTAAGGTGCGTCTTATAGTCTGTAGCGTCTTATAGTCCGTAAAATACGGTAATTTAAATTTAAATTAATTAGGTTTTGTGGACCCTAAATTTAGTCATATAAAAGTATATAATTTTTATTTTATTAAAAATCAATTGTTATTGATAAACGAGTCTTTTATTTCTTAAATATATTCAATATTTGCGCAGCATTGGCTTTATACGAGTATTTTATGAATACGTTCTGAATACTAATAATACTGGTTTAAGTATTGTTAATATCCAAATCACATATACCGGATCGGAATTTAATTGGAATTTTCCGAATTGCTTTCAGAATATTATTGGCTATATTTCCGACTTTAGTTTTGCTAGTATTGGCAAATTATTCCTTAATGGTGTCGTTAAATTTAGAGTATGAGTGAAATACTTATCCGTTAAGACTACATATTATACAACTATTAATCTGCAGTTTATCAAATAAGAGCGAAAGTTATCTCTTAAAATATTTTGAGTAAATAATTAGTAATTAGTACATTAGTATTCCTATTCAATGGTTTATAGTTGATGTTATTAAATTTAAAGGATATTTGGATAATATAACATATAATTCAGTAATTTAAGGGTTCCATACAGAATATAATGAAAGTTCTATTTCTTTTTTATCTTTGATAATCATTAGATTTGTACTTTAGATAGGGTAACCAGAATGCATCCTGGCCCCTCCAGTATGGGGAGTGGAATGATGGAATAAGGCAACAGAACAGAAGCTAAGGAAAAAGTGCCTTCCAGGAGGACTTTCTTTAGGAAATTGGTTTCTAAATGTTAGGCACATGAAGAAAATACAGAAAATTTCACTAAGCCAATCCGTTGGTGAAGCATGAACCCACAACAAACTACTATTGTTCAGTGGTTTATCTACTCAGGCAATAATGGTCACGGAAATTATGTGTGTAATTGCATCTATTTTTCTGCCAAGTGGATAAAACCCCTGCACAGGTTGATCGCAAATTCGCACCTCACCAACAGTCTATTAGTGAGGCGCGAATATTTCCTTGGTGGGTATATACAGGGTGAGTTTTTTATCTTGAGACAATGAAATATCTTAATTGGATCTCATTATTTCGAAAAAAGGTTTAAACAAAAGTTGTAGGGTTTTGAAGGGGCAATCGATTGGTGACCTTGGATATGACCTTGACCTTCAAGGTCATTTGAAGGTCAACTTTTTTCAATGGGATTAATATTTTTACTTCTGGCAATGGAAAGAGTGGGAAACTTCACAATCGGATATACCTTTGACCTTAAAAGGGTAAGGTCTATGTAAAAAGTCAAGATTATTTTAAGGTTAAATTTAAAAGCTTTTTCTAATGGAAAACCATACTTTTTTTACTGGAATAGACAGGGAGGTAAAATTTACATTTTTTCACTACCTTATTACTTTGCAAAAGGTTCCCTTGACTTCTTGCATTCGAATTAGATGCTTTAAAAGTATTCACTACTTTTAGCAATAGCCAGGAGTAACGACATGGATGTAGTAGTTTTCTGCTCCCTTTGAGGTGCTTATTTTCAGTGAGTTCCCTTGCCTCTCACTATTGGGGTGCTTGTTTTCGGTGAGTCACTTTACTTCTCACAGTTGCTTGAGATATTGGTTTTGGGGAAAATTTTTATAACAAATGTTTAAAATAATGCCCTTCCACTTTGATGCATTTGTTGAGCCGCGCTTCAAATGATCGCACTTGAGATGACTTTCAGAGGTCAAATTTGGAGTACTCAAGATCATAGCTGATTGTGAAATTTGTTGCTCTTTCCATTACCAGGGTCGAAACTATGTATTCCCATTGAAAAAAACAGACTTGACCTTCAAATGACCTTGAAGGTCAAAGTCACATCCAAGGTCATCACTTGATTGCCCCTTCGAAATCCTACAACTTTTGTCTAATCCTTTTTCCGAAATAATGAGATCCAATTAAGATATTTCATTGTCTCGAGATAAAAAACTCACCCTGTATATATCACAGTACATAATGTCAGTATGTATCACAGTATATATGTATATATATATATATATATATATATATATATACACTGTGATATACTGTGATATAATTTGATATATATATATCTATACTGTGCTATATTGTAATTACATACTGTTGATTATATATATATATATATATATATATATATATATATATAATGAAATGTTCTGATAAGTTTTATCCCGCAACATTTTGTGGTTATAAATGCACAGCACCTTTAATGACCTAACTTGTTGGCCTTTTTGTGCTCTCAGAGCGGTAAAGGGCCTAAAACCACAAAAAAAAAAAATGACCTAACTTCTTATAAGAGCAACGTAACCAGGATTTTTTTCAAGAAGAGCAAACCCTTCTAGGTTATGTCAGTCATATATCCTTGAAGGAGATAACTTCTTAATTGGTGATTAATTATCAGAGTCCATCTCTCTATATGACAGATGATCAATTTCCAAATTCCTTTGTCTTAGAGACACTGATAAGGGAATTTAAAAACTGAATTTTTTCGTGAGAAAAATGCCGTCCAATTAAAGCTAGACAGAATTAAATATTAAATTGTCTAAGAATAGTTTCTGTCGAATTATTTATATAAAAGTCGATATTAATTCTGTCTGAATTTTTTTGGAAACTTGAATACTTAAATCAACATACAAACTTAAATCTTCATGACGATAAACAAATACTTTATTGCATGTGAATCTGTCTACTGTCGAACGAAGTACTGTCTTGGAAGAAAAGAACGTATTCATGCTGAACTAGATTTAAATATTGTTGCTTCTTTCCTGCTTCCATTCGAAACTACTCTGTAGTTTCTTCACGTTAACTGCCGCCTGTATACAAATCTAATATTTGTAAAACTTGATACAGTTTCGAAGTTCTTGAACTACGAAATTAAATAAATTCACGGAAAAATTAAGTTCATATAAATTTATGTATTTTTATTGCAAATTATGGGATGAAAATTAAGAAATGTGATAGTAGTTCGAGCATAATTCAAAATACGAGTATATGGACGATGCTATAAACATATTATTTCAGAAATCATACTATTTTCATTGGAGTCCGACTATATCCGATAAATTACTATGGTATAGAACATTCTTGAAAACAATTTTTTGTAAATGGCATTTGACCAGCTATGTATTATCTTGAATTAAAACTTAGGGTGCGTCGAAGTGACAAGCAGCTAAGTAAGCAAGCCAATGACAGTTCGTTTCATACAAAGCGATCTGTCACCTACTGTAGACGGCCCTTTGTTAACCATTTATCAATTTGAAGGAGTCAAAACCGCTCGACATTTTTTTTTTTTTTTTTTTTTTTTTTTATAGACACTTTTAAGATCAAAATGAGTTGATCGATTTAGTAGACGTTATTCTTAACTCTTAATCTTAAGAACTGACCCAAAAATATCTGAAAGTTTATCACTTTTTATACTCTCCATTTGCGGGTTGATGCTCTAGTAAAAAGAGCTTGATTATCGAGATTGTTATAGAATCTGTATGCTACCAACGAGCCAGGTTTGAGTTTTTTATTCGTATATTGGTATCCTATTGTTTAATGTCCACCAGTAGCTGAGTGCATCACTGAACACTAGTAGTTGGTCGTGGCTTCACGTCTCAGCAACTAGATAGTTATGCAGAGTTCTCCAGATTTTCTTCACGTTTGTAACATTTAAATACGGGCCAATTTCCTATAGAATGTCCTCTTTCAGGAGATCACATTACCGTATACAAACAACAACACGGATGAGTGGAAAGAAGAATACCCAACCCTAAATTGCAAGATAATGATATTAGAGTTTTAAATTTAGATTTAGTTTTTATTAATACTTAAATATCGTATCTATCTAATTAAATGGTGATTTACGATTATAAATATACAGTATAAATACACATGAATCTCTAAATAATGGCCGTTAATGGGAACATAAAAACGGCTAGGGTTGAGAATGGGAATTTTAAAAACTTGTAGACCTATAAACTCGTCCGTTCGTCTATCCGTCTGTCATTCTTTAATCTCGAGAACGGTATCAGATATATAAAAGACGAGATAAGTAATGGAAATCTTCGGAACAGGAAGTCCCGATTAACTGTATGTGAATATCCGATGCAAACCGAAAATCACGTTATTTCAATTTTAAAATTTCCCTCTATTGCTAATGGAAAAGTATGATGTACAGAGGCAACACACTGCAGTACTAACTTGAAGTGGAGAGCATATATTTTAAATGAAATAAATTAAAAATACAATTAAAAATTGGAGCCCGGATTGTGACGATGTCACAATAAACAATTGCTCGTTTGCAGTTATTTTTGTTTGTATTTTTGTTTCTATTTAGCACCGTTTAGCGGTGGCTGTTGTTAGAAGTTCGACTGTATTAACGTTATAAATTAAAATATTAAGTGTAAAGTATAAATGAATATTAAACTTTTTTAATATTTTGTAAATGTTATTTAAAATCAATAAAACTTATTTTTGTAACTTTATCATAATATTTATTTGACAAAGAAACAAATGTTAAAAAGTATTATAATATAGATATGATAATGTTTATCTTATGACTATAATATACATATGATGAGTATTCTCGTAAAGAAGTGTTGTGTAAAATAATTACAGTTATTTTTCAATTGAGCTGATAAGTTCAAAATTTAAAATAAAATATCTTTAAAAAAGACTACATGCAGAATATCTTCTATCGAAATCACAAAATTCATCTTAACAGTATTATTTTTAATATTAAATTATTGCGAAGAACATTTGGCGATTTCGAGGTATACATAATCGAAAAATCAGTTAACGATATCTTGTTTTGTGTTTTAGGTACTGTACATTCGTGAATATAAATCGCAAACTGATTTTTCTTTTAACGAAATTAGTAGAAACGTGATAAAAATATTCGATGTTTTTATCGAAAACATCCAGCTATGAAACCACTCACTCGGACGATTTATAAAAGAAATAGACTTGAAGAAACCGGAGCAATAGTAGATTTACTGAGATTAGATTGACACTAACTGCTGATAATGTATTAAAATGGCGAATGTAAAGATATCAGTTGAATTTGGAATCATTCGAACAACGTATCAGAGAATTTAAAAAAATAAGAGAACCAAAGCGTTGTAATTTCTGTATCGAACAAGAATCTCAATTTGAATAGTTTTCGCAAAGTTTATAAAGGATAAAGTATTTGAAGACAGCAATTTAATCTTTAAAAATTTTAGCTGACTTTTAGACCACTCTTTATGTTAGAATCATATATTTACTTTTAAAACCTGAGTAACTTGCAAAATCTCAACGTGTTGCTATTATTATAATTCTGTGGTATTGGTGGATTGTATTCTATTCGGTTTATATGCCGTTGTTAATGCTATAGCCAACCAGGGTTAAGGCATAACTGCAAAACAAGCTATTATTTTTTACGAACTGTTTGTGAATGTATCTGTGTTCAAGTATTTCCTATGTGACATGTGTTTAGTATGGCAGTTTTCTGTAGCGTGATGTATGTGCTGTTGTAAAGCCCAAATGTTTCTAGACTTTTGTGTAGCGTATGTCGTATGACGTATGACACCCATTGAAGGAAGAACTATTGGCACAATACGTATCTCAAGCATTCTCCGCAGATGTTTTATTTTGCGGGCGAGCTCTGAGTACTTATTAATTTTTTCAGTGTATTTATTTTATATGTTGTGAGGGTGTTCAGAACAGCTATATGTATGAGATATGCAATTTTAATTCGTTTGTCAATAAATTCAATGGCTGATCTATTTTATCTGTAATTATGGCTCGGCCATAGTATATTTTGTGTGTTGTTTTTTATGACTAATTGAAGTGTGAATTTGCAGTAGACATATGGTTCATTGGTGTGTAGTAGTATGCGTTAGTGTGCGAGTGTTTGACGTATTATATTTGGTATTTGGTTATGTCGATGTAGTGTTAGATGTTTTAAATCGATGTGATGTATTATATAGTTTCGTGCATGATGTAGAATTTCCTATAAGTGTTGATTTTTTAAAATCTGCTTCCTGTAGTTACTTGTATGTATTAACTGTATTTGTATTGCAATTATGAACCCTTTTATGAGGTAATTAGCAGTCAACCATCAGTTTGTCAATATGATCGTGGCTGAGATCGTTAGTATGTCTACCGTGTTACTCCTTTTAAGCCCAAGAGTGCAGGAGGGTGTCTGTGTGCTACGTGCACTATGTTAAATCCAAATTAGTGTTTTCTAGGTTTAATGCTGTACTATTTTTGTCTGAAAGAACTACAACTTTGTATTAATATTAAGTGTGACGTTTCTTGTTTCTGTAGAAAAACTCTGGCAGTATCTGTATTTGTTAGTAGTTTATTATCATTATTATTATACCGGTATTATTTGTAAAAAAAAATTTTAAAATAACGAAATTCAGTGTACATTTTATAAACTCAATTTAAGGCATAAAAACTGCAATAAAATTTTTATTGTGTTTTGCTTATAGAATTTATTCGGAAAGTGTTAATATAACTGATAATTCTGTGATTTCATTTAATGTTTCGTGACAAATAATAAAAAATTTTATTGCTTTAATAGTTCCATCAAAATTTTAAGCTACGCTTGTATTATAAGAGTTATCTATACAGAATACAGTTGTTCATATAACACGTCTTTTTGAGGATAAATATGAATGCTTAGTGTAATAATTATTATTCAGTGAACATTGTCATAAATAGTGTTTATTTATTCATCTCATGGGATTGCGTGATTAACGCTATTAACTATTCAATTTCGTAAGCAATTCTTTTATGTAATGGACTTCGTAGCTCTTAAAGTGTTTAAAACGAATAAATTTTGAATTATGAAAAATAAAACTTAGACAAAATATTTTTATATATCATTTAATCCATTTGTACACTGTTATGAATACATTTATAGTATTATTATTGCTATTTTATTAACAACATTTATGGATAATTAAGAAAAATTTCAAAAAATCAGTAAGGATTTTACGAATTTTGCATCCTTGGAGTTTTTTTTTTTTTTTTTTTTTTTCAGAAAATGAAATATATGCATCTCGAAATTTGAAGAACAGGAGGAACTAAAACATTGATCCACACCAATTGAGAAACTGATTTGTATGGATCGCTGCTTTAATTCTCTTCCTGTTCTTCAAATTCTAAAATCCATACATTTTTTTTTCTTTGCATTAAAAACTTTTTTTGTTTTTTCGATGAGAAAACACAATTGATTATTTTATAACTTTTTTAATACATCAACATTTCATATTTCTATCAATTTTAATCCACTGAACACTGATAGTTGGTTGCGGGTTAACGCCTCATCAACGAGCTGGCCACGTGGAGTTTTCTGGATTTCCTTCACGTGTCTAGCACTTTGAGTTCAGCTTTCCCTGAAGGCACTTTTTCATTGGAAGATCGCCTATGTTTTGCGTTCTTCTTATCCTATCAATCGAATCTAATCCTAGAAGCATCTTGACTTGTGTTCTATACGGGTGTTATGTTACATTTATTAACCGATAAAAGAATTGCATTTTTAAAAATTTTGGTCAAGTTTAATTGATAAAATTTATAAATTAATTTTTATACAGTTTATCAGGTTACTAGTTTTCATATTATTTAGCTTGCCGACGGCAATTCATTAGTCTAAAAAATTACGTTATGGCAATAATTCTAAATGCAAAGACCTACTACACAACTAAGTATTAGCAACATTTGTTTTGTGTGAATACTTCAGAATGTAAAGTATTGAATAATTCACGAATGGCATTAAACCTTAAATTTGAAGAAAATAAATATTTTCAGGTTTGTTGTTGTTTTATATCATTACGCATTTCTAATATTAAAATAATGGGCTAAGTATTATATCTATTCTTTTATAAATGAATAATAATGTTATTAATGAATTGAATGCATTTTTGTAAAGTAATTAATAAAATATAGGGATTTAAATGAATTCTAGTCATGCGTTGAGGAATCCTTATACAATTAGATCTATTTTAGTGACGAGGTTCTTTGTCTTCACTATAATAACGATATGACATCTAAATTAGTTTATTTGACTTAATGCACTGTAACAATTAGTCGTAATTAACATTTTTAACACATGAATAGCCTTTGTATTTTATTGCTAATAACAATCCAATTAAGGAACGTTTCAATTTAACAGTTTGAATATAATATGCAATTATGCCTTGTATAAATTTAAAGAGAAGATATAAAATTAATGAAAAAATTCATAAAAGTTTTTTCTTTGAGGAAAAAATTCTTGTTTCCTCATATTCGAAAGAGCAAGACCACTTGAGTGTAAGGAAACAAGAGAAGAATGGATTTAATCCTATATTAATGAAGATAGAAAATCTTTAAAAGATGTTTAAGAATCCTTGTAAACTTCTTTCTAATCCTTTAAAAATTGCACTTCCTACACGATTTAATGTTAATTTTTTGAAGAATAAATATTCTTAATCTCCATTTCTTTTGTATAAAACAGTAACTTCTTTCATCTAAAAAAGCAATTTAACTCTTTAGAAAAATGTTAAAACATAAAAAAGCAATAGAAATTTAAGGATAACATGAATCAAAAATTTATGTTCATGTTACTTGATCAAACTTGTTCACCGAATGAAATACAGTAAAACCCGGGGTCAATATTAGCTAAATAGATAAGCTATTGAACACGAGTAGTTCGCGAGTTCGCGCCTATCCAATAGGTTGGCAGCGTGGAGTTTTCCTGGTTTCTTCACGTATCTAACACCTAAATAGGGGCTAGTTTCCCATAGAAAGTGAGGCATTCCCCATTACAGATCGCTCATGTTTGTTGCCATAATTTTAATTACGTACAGTACCTACAGAGACTCTTGTATTTTGGGACACTTGGGACCCCTGCTCTCCTTTTTCTGCCCTTTGGGTTGCCCTTTTTCTAATCCCCAAGGAAGTCCAAATTTCATTATCAACAAACTAAAGAAAATTTTGCAAATATAAAAGAAACTAATGGACGATATTTATCCATTGTTTCAAGCAACTATTTTTATGAAGTTGTTCGTCGTATGTTCACCAAAACCACATTCCTTGTTTTCAAGGCCAAGTTAGCCCTCCAGTGCAACCAGCGCCACCTCGTGGGAGCGCTGATCAGACGTTGAATCATAAAGTTTGAAGCTTCATGCATAATGTACAGTGCGATGTCCCTTTTTTAATAGGTCGTGTTCCATTTTTTATAGTCTGCGGGCGCCGCTGCCTACGTAAGTCTGTTTTCTTCTTTGTATCCTGGACACCTCTCTAAATTGAACACATATTGTGGAATCACGAGTGCCGACTTAGAAAATTTATATTTTAATAGTAGGCCTAAACTATAAAAGTGAGCTATTTGAATATCATTAGTATTTTAATTATGATGCTGCTATTCGTATAAAGATTTAAATTAAATCTTGCTTAGTCTGACAGAAACTGAATGAAGATAAATTACGTCTCCTTAGAATATTCCAGGAACGTTTACTCAACTTTAGTATTCGTGTATAATATAGTCTTCTAGATATTTCTCAATTACTTAATCATGTTATATGGCTGGTAATTAATGTTCTGAATGCTTTAATACCTTAAACATCAACATCGTAACTATATAATATACATACATATATTTGTTTTACTTAAAGACTGATCAATCTCCTTTCTTTGTGAAATTCGAAGATGTTATGCCAGATAGTTGGGCTGCAATTTTCAAAAATTGTAGACCTATAAATTTCCATTGGAGTCCGTCAGTCTGTATGTCCTTCCTTAATCTCGAGAACGGAGTTAGATAGAAAAAGTTGAGACAGGTATTTGAAGGTTTAGAGGCAGGAAACCCCTCTTAATTATATACGAACTTTCGGTCTTAACCTGAAATTCAAAAATTTTCTGAACGGAGTTGGATAGATGGCCAACATGACTCAGGAAAAGTATGATGCACAGGAACAAGACACTACTAAATTTGAGATTATTGTGACAAAAAATTGCAGCTTGGCATCGTGACGATGTCACAATAAATAAATGCTCGTTTTCACATAAAAAGTGTTATTTGTAAAGTTTCCTTTCGTAGTAGCTTAACCAGAATCGATATTGGCATGTCTCGAATTCCAACATGCAAATCCACATTTTCCCGCGTATCGCTGTGGGTAAGCAGTAAACTCTTAAATATTCTATTTATATACGCAGGGTCGTCCAGAAGGTAACATGGGCCTAAAGTAAAATACATATTGGAAGCCCTGTAGCAAATTAAATTACTATATTAAAACAAAGAAAGTAAACGAAAAAAATTGTAAAGGAGCCTCTACTTCTGGGTATCTCTATGTATTGGCTACGCATGTGTATAACTGCAAAAGTGCATTTGTCACATTGAATTAGTTTTCATGTACTTGATTTTTTCTTAATTTATTTATTCATAAAGGTAAGGAATGATCGGACCCTGGGCCTTCTGGTTACGCTACTGTTTTCGTATTCAATTCACTTATTAGAAAACATGTTAAAAACATTTGAAAATTTGAAGATTCGATCACTAGAACTACAGTTTTGCTTTGTATTCGTGCTGTATTATGAAAAAAGTTGTATTAATTTCAGCTTAGTTTAATAATACGTACAATATTTTAAATAATTTAAGCACAAATATACTATATGTAGTGTGACTGAAAAGTCAGTTAACGAAGATATATTTTTAAGAACGATTAAAATTAATTTGAAGTAGCAGAATGTTATCATTTATGATTTGAATTAATGTAACTGTTTTAAACTGGTTTTAATAGTTCTTAAAACGATCTTAAAATATATCTCGTCTAATTTTGTGCCAAATTATATATATATATTTATATATGAAACCTATTATAATCTTTCCCATAATAAGAATGATGTTTATGTTCGTTAGTCTTTATACCCAAATAAAATAGTTCCGTGTTCATTACGAAGTAGAGTAGAACTTAATATAATTATATAGAACATATATTAAAAAGCATGTTTAAACTTATCTTAAATTTTCGACATGTTTGCAAGAAATTTGAGTTTATATAAATCTTAAAAACATCACTCGAAGGCGTATGATCTATTTAAAATTTTGAAATATTTTGGAAAATTCAAACATTACGTTTCGAAAAATTTTCTTTGCTTAGTTATCTCAGCGGAGTGATACACATTCATGATCCCAGTCCATTCTTCTGGGAAATACTGTACCAATTTAAATCCTGTTTTTTTTTTTCTATTTACTGATGTTGCACTTTAAGTTTGTAACAAAAGCCACCTGCAGGAGAAGCAAAACATATACGATGTAGGTCAATTGATTTAAAAAAATACCTGAAAATGTTGGCGGGACATTATTCAAAACATAAAATTTGTGAAATAATTAGAGATGGCCGAATACTATCTGCGAATACGCGAATACTCGAATACTGTACTAGAAGGTATCTGAGCTTCCAGATCTCGAATACCTTCTAGTACAGTATCTCGAATATTTCGTGGATAAAAAAATAAATTCGATTACTACGAATATCTTCAATATTGCACCATATGTACAGTCAAAGTGGGGAACCAGAAGTATCCCTTTGGGTACTTCTGAATCAGCCTAAGTCAAAAATTAAAAACCTTTTATTAACACATGTACGATGATTGTATTGCGAATGGTTTGATAAACCATATTTATCATCGTAAATGTTTTTAAAAACAACTTTTTGAAGTTCGAAAAAATAAATTTTTTTCTTTTCTTTTTTTGCGCGCTTTTGTGTATTAACAATAGAGTCGTGCCAGTCATCTATCTAACATCTTTCGGGAAGGATTTTGAATTGAAATAGCGTAACTTCTGGTGCAAACCAGAAGTTCATAATCGGGACATCTTGCTCCTAAGGTTTAAGAATTCCATATCGGGTCTCGCCTTTCATCTATCTAACTCCGTTCTCGAGATTAAGGAAAGATAGACGACGGACAAACAGACGGCAATGAAAATTTATAGGTCTACAATTTTTTCAAATTGCAGCCCAATTAAAAGTTTGAAGTTTCACGTCTTAAAATTTAGCAAATTCTTTTTCTTTTTGGTTTTTATTTAGTTTATTAATTTATTAACACATTGAAACAAACAAAACAAGTTAAATAATAAATATTTAATAAATCATTAACTAAAGAATTATAATAGGTAATTAGGTTCACTAAGGTTTAGTTTTTTCGATTACAGCAACGCGACACATGGCCGATCTGCCGAGGAGGGAATTCTCCCGGGAGATCTTTTAAAGGGAACTGGACTATATTTAGGTGTGACTAACATGAAGAAAACCCGGTAAACTTCACGTGGCCAGCCCGTTGGTGAGGTGCGAACAATTAGGTTCACTAAGTTTTCGGTGTATTCGAGGGTTCGAGATGTCGTCAATGTTTGAATTCGAGAAAAATGGTATTCGCCCATTTATAGAAAGGATAGAAATTGTAATTTCTATGGTTTTAAGATTCTAACAATTATATTGTCAATATTCTCAAACATAATAAATTTAAATATTTAGCAAAAAATTTCAATTTTTACTTTGTATAGAAAGAACCTAATATATATTAAAAACTTTTATTAATAAGAATTATAGAGCACACTACTTTCTAAATTTCATTAGAAATATTTTAATTATAAAGAATTTTTGAAATTTTGGAGGTGTATAAAATATTTTTATTTTTATAGAAACAAGTTTTTTAATTTTTTAGAAATTCGTGTTATATATCAAAAATATTAGATAATATTATATATTAGATGACCGAAAACTTAATTGACTTTTGAGCTATATAGTACGTTCTAGTGAAAATGTATTTAACCTAGACTGCCTAAAATCACTTAATACTGGTAGTTAGTAGCAAGTTCCAGCCTACCCACAGGCTGATCATGTAAAATTCTCCATGTACTGTATATTCACGTATCTAACACCTAAATAGGGGTCAGTTTCCTGTAGAAAGACTTTCAGGAGGCATCCTTTTGGCAGATTATCCAAGTGTTGAGTATCCTTATTTCACTAATCTCGAAAGGACTTTCTATGGGAAATTGGTCTCTATTCAGGTGTTACAAATGTGAAGTAAACCTGGAAACCATTTATAAATAAAATTGAAAACAAACAGAACAATAGATAATCTATACCAAAAAATTTAAAAACGTATTTATAAACAATAACCATTAAATTTGCAGAAGAAAATTTTTGAACAAATTCTTTGAATTACTGTACTTAAATTAAATTAATTTATGGTTATTGTTCTAAAAATAAAAGTTATTTTAAATAATTTTTATTAAATACAAAAAATCCTTATTTACATTTCGTCATTGGAATTAGACAAGTTCTTCATTGATTAATCTAACGCCCACCAGTGGTCGAATGATTAAACCACTGAACGTTGGTTCGCATCTTATTAAAGGGCTGACCACGTGGTGTTTTCCGGATTTACTTCAAGGGTCTACAATAAGATCCAGCTTTTCACAGAAAGTCCTCCCATGAGGCACTTCCTTCTGGCAGATTGCCCACGTGTTGCTTTTCTTTATCCAATCATTAATCTAACTTTTGTTATTTTTGTTAAAAAGTATTAAGCCGAAGAAATTAGTGATTTAATTCAAAAGAGACATATGATTAAAATAATTATTTTCAAATTAAATACATGCTTGTAGTTAATTAAAATAATAATTTCTGTTGTATTATTAATCAATTATTTCAGCTTTTTTTTCAATCCAACTTCAATGACAATCTTAACAATTCTATAAACATAATTAATAAGATATATGTAATTATATAATATATATACATATATCATGCCGATGAAAAAGCTGATGTCGACTAAGTGCCATAGAGGACCATGGGGATAAAATCCACGCCGACTGGGACGATTATACGCCCACGATGTAATCTTAAAGGTCATCGTGAGTGATCTAAGGTTACCTAAGTTATCTAAGGTTAATACAGTATTACTTAAGTGACCTTTAAGGATAATAACCTTAAAGGTTATTTTACGGTGATATATTTTAAATTAATTAGTCTGCAAGGGAAAATTTAAGAGCGGTTCAAGTAGTGTAATTAGTAATGCAATTTCACTGGAATCCTACTTACAGTGAAAATGCGTTACTAATTACACTACTTGGACCTTTCTGGGTTCGAGTTCCGGTCCGGATACGTAGTTTTTTCAGGATATTTTAAATAAATAAATTTATTTTTAATTGTTAAATTAAATGCAAGATGGCGACTTGAACATCTACCTTAGACCTAATTAAGTAGTATCTTTATACTTAACATATTATAGCCCGATTAAAATTCGGCGATATAGTTTATCCTGTTCTTCACAGTAATAAAAACAAATATATTGAAACTATTTATTTTTCGCGCTTAAGATGTGTTTACGCTCGTACAGATATTAGAAAAAGTCTGAATTATATGCCGAGGCATAACAAGCGAGAAGCAAGATGTGTCTCCAGTCGCTAAATGAGAAAGAGCGCTATGAACTCTTCCAATAGACAGTAAATAATTAAAATTATTGTCAATAAAAAGCTAAATAATGTCCCCGAGCGCCGCAAACCTACGACACGCCTCTAATTACATGTATTAGAAAATTATACAACTTGGAACGATATTATCATGATATGATTTTAAATTAGATATCAATCGTTTCTGGACTTTTCTAGTTCACCAATCGCCGAGTGGATAATCACTGATAGTGGGTTGCGGATTCGACCCCGTCCAAAGGGCTACACCGTGACTTCACGTGTCTTACACCTACTGTAAATAGAGGTCAATTCCCTATCGAAAGTCCTCCCGAGAGGCATCTCCCCTTAGCAGATCGATATTATATTGGTTGTTTTATTCCATTAATCCTGCTCTATTTTATCCTATCCTGGATCTTTTTTAAAAAATGAATAAAGTCTTTCAATATTAAAAATATATAATTGTTACAATATTGATATTCTATAAATTTAATACTTCTACTAAATTGAATGCTGCAAGTTTGTTCTTTTGCTAATTAGATTTCATAAATAAAAAATAGCTATTAGTTTAATTTTTAATTATTATTTTTATATTTTGACTCATTATTTGATGATTGCAATAATAATGTGTCTTTCTCTAAATCAAGTATTATAGTTTTACTTTATAGATTTTGATCAAGAATTTAGATACATTAAGAAAGCCTAGTGGCTCGCTACACTACACTGTTCAGCCACTAGTGGGCTTTAATATGTTGAAATTGAGTATAAAGTATTAGTATTTTGGACGAGGAGGTTAAGACAATCGGTCTGTCGCTCTGGGCGGTCAAAAAATATGTCGAATTCTTCGGAGTGATCTGCCCCGGATATATCAGGCTCCGTTCCTCACTACCCGAACCCGCAATGAGTTTGAGAGAAAAGTCTCTTAATGCCTACAGGATAGAAAGAGTCAAAAATGAAAAGTAACTCCCTGGTGAGTATGGAAAAAGGCCCTTTTAGTATACGCAGGGCGGAGATTAAAAAAGAAAAAAATATGGAATGGTTTACAAGTGATTATTTATAAGCAATATCTATAATATAATTAAATTAAATAATGTAAATCCATTTAAAACAAATTTTATAATTATTATTCCAGGCTTTTATGAAGAAATTGATCTTTATTCGGGTTCGCTTATCACTTTTTTCATATTTTGTTTGTTGACTTTTATTTTTGATGTTACTTAAAATTTACAGGGAAATCCTGTTGTAATTATTGATTGTCTATCTCTTCAGTTACTGAAGAACTCGGGAAAAAATAATCACTTTATAATGCGTCTCTTGTTATTATATAATTATAAATTGTAATGCGTCCGATCTATATATTCATTAAAAGAGATATTCTATAGTGTATAAAAATTATTTTGACATATTTTTTATATGCTATTTTATTATAAATAGGCCCGCAAAACAGGACACGCCAGAAAGTATTTTTGATCGATTTCCTGATTAAATGAACAACTACAATATAATGCATTATGCAAACATATGATAGGAACTAATATAAATTAAAGTTTATTTTGATAATTAGTGAGAAATTTGTTTTTATTTCTTAATTTTACTCATATATTTTTTACGGCCATTACAAACAGATCTCTCTCGATATAAGTATATATTCTTCATTAAATAAAAGTTTTATTAAACATTTTATTTGAATATTCAATAAGTAGATATTTAAAGCATTAATCAATATTTAAGATATATATACATATGTATTTTTTGTATATACAATATGTATACTCGCTTCTGTAAAAGATATGTTATATATCAGAAGTTATTTTATCCTTTTCAAATCCTGTTAGACGTAAGAAAGTATTCAAATACAGATGACAATCGAATCATAATTCATCAGTAGAATCCGGAAACATGCCAACCAAGCATAAATACTATATATTGAAGTAGATAAAATGTTTCATGAAGTATAAAAATGATATCTGTACATTGCACGTTACTCTTGTATATGCAAGGGCAGATTTAAGGGGTGGGCACGGTGCATCTTCACCCTCTTCTGGAAATGTTTTCTGAGTAAAATCTGATACTTCAAGTAATAAAAAAAATTTTGTAAGGCATATTGTTTTCTTTCGAAAACAATATGCCTTACCCTTTAAAGCAATATGCCTGTACTCTCTAAAGATTTCTGGATCCACTATTGTGTATATTTGATTCTGAGTCAGATATACGTAAAGAGATCTTAATGTGAGATCAAATAGCTGACTACAAAAAAGGAAAAAGTTAGGAAAGTAGCATGTAGAGAGGGAGAGAGATATGATTTATATAAATTTACGTAACGTATATTCTATTTACATCTTAAATAAACAATTTAGAAAGGAAATAAAGCATAAATAAATAAATAAATAAATGAATAAATAAATATTTGAATTGGAATTAGGTAAAGCAATATACATGGGAGATTTGCCAAGGGGATACCTTCTAAGAGGACTTTTATGGGGAAACTGGACCCTATTCAGGTGTTAGACACGTGAAGAAAACAATATTCTGCATGGCCAACTCTTTAGTGAGGCGTGAACTTACGGCTAGTTACCAGTATGAGGTTGTTTTTATCCTCATTCGATCACTAGTGGGCTGGTTGTTTAAGAATATAAACTAATTTCTGTATATATATATGCTGTATATATACATATATAGGTTGTACAATAGGACGTCGATTATCCGAAATATTTGGAGCCAGACAATTCAGGATAACCGAATTCTCGGATCACATATAATAGGGAAAGAATTAAAAGATAAAAGTAATATTTTTGCTTTATTTAAGGCAGAATTCTTTACAATACTTGTGCAATAGTGAAAAAAGCTTAATATATAGAAATTTAATAAACACAAATGACAAACAATGTTTACCATTATTTCTTAAATTATTAAAAGAAACATGCATTAGTCTTTCATTGCAATCTACAATGTACTAATGAAACTTTGACTTCAAAGTAACAGAAAATTAATATCAAATGAACTTCAATACCCATGTAAAAATTATTTACTTTACTTACTTTTTGGAAGAAGTCACTTATTTTGCTTCGTTTTACACTTTAACACTTTTCCTTTTTAACTCTGCTCAATCCTTGGCTCGCTTGATCTTTATAAGGGTTGAAAAATCTGCTTCAGATTGCATTTCTTACTTGTGTCAACGCTGTTTTTAATGCATCAAATGCTTCACTCTACCTATACACAGTAAAGCGTTTAATGCATTATAAACCTGTTTTCTATTTGTACTGCAATAAATAAGACTTAACAGTAGTGTTAATAACGAGTTCGAAATCAGACACATGAAAGCCCACAATCGTTATAGCGTAAAAAGTTACTAATTTGTCTGATTAGTAGTTTCTAAAATCAATTTCGATTAATTCATTTTTGGATAATCGTTGTTCTATTGTATATACTGCAAAATGAAAAATATAATATTTTTCATTTTTGATTTGTTCACCAATGGCCGAATGGCTAATACACTGGTCGGCCTAGTTGGTCACGAGTTACTGCCTGACTAGAGGGCTGGCCACGTGGAGTTCTTCGGCGTCTAACACCTAAATAGAGGCCTTTCGGAAGTCATCCTCCCTAGCAGATCTTCCGTGTTACGTTGCCATACGCAGTAAACCAAACCAAATCATTTTTGACTCTTTCCGTTCTTTGGTCACTAAGAGGTCCTTTTTCGACCTGAGCGACAGGACAGACCGCGCCACAAAATATTCCTGGTGTTTTTCGATTGTTCGAATTGAATCCCTGGTCTCCCAGAGCGGTAGGTTCACGCCTTAACTGCCTCGTGCATTCTACTCGTCTTATAATATAATATGAAAAATAAAAATATGTAAATATTTAATAATAGAATAAAAACATTAATAACTTTTTCGTGTACTTTATCAATAATAACAGAATTTCTATAATACGATTTCAGATAAATTGAGATAAATAATTTTGACTTCATTCATTTTTTATTTATTTAAACTTCTAAAATGCCTTCAGGCAAAAACAATTATCTATCTAATATTAAAATATTATTTGTGCTAATATAAGATAACATCTTTTAATATTACAAGCTGTTAAATTAATTTGATTAATGTACACTTCTTATAATTAGTTAATTTTTGTTTTCTATTTTATTGATATCGTTTGTATTTTATTCTATGAATTATAAATGTTATATTAACTTGTTTGCATTTCTGAAAATAACCCATTAAAAAATGACAATTGTCAATATTTTCATTATTTTTTAATTTAAATTGTTAAAATATTTATATTATTAAAAGATAAAATAATGTAAAATATTTAATTAATAAAAATAAGTTTAAAAACTATTAAATAAATAAACATTTTGCTTATTCGAGCCTCCAATAACGGCTTCTTCCCAAATTCAGTCATCACTAAACAGAGACATTTTTTCAGGAACTTTTTACTTCAAATACATACCAAAAACCCTCCAACCTCCGAACAACGGTCAACTTTTATGTTATCGTCAGTTGCCGTTGTTCAGAGGTTTGACAATATAAATTACAATATGTGGCTTAGAATTTCACAGATATCAACATTATGCAAATATGTAAGTGAACTTTGTATCTATATTCTACTTACATCGATATATTTGATCTATATTAGTTATCATTAAATGAATTAATTTGACTGATAAATTTAACGTAATTATCTAAAGACGTAACTTATTAATAGCATACGAGTAATTCTATTTTTTTTTTTTTTTTTTTAAATAAATACTGAGATAATGATCTAAAAGATTAAACAAGAAAACATTTCACAATTTTCAGTGTTGAAAAAGAAAACAAAATAATCAACTAGATAATGAAAGTCACGATAATTTCGTTGTTTTTCGTGATGGTCTTTTTATATATAATGAAACAACACTTTAAAAGAACAAGAATATAAAATATTTTGTTTACTTCATTCAGATTTACAATGTTTTTGTTTACGTTTATGCACAGTAACGAAACTAGTACCGATGTTAGGGGGAACCGAATTAGAACGTGCAAACCGACATAAACCCCTACATCACTGTGAACGTTGCCACAAGCGTTGTGAATGAAGAATAAATTCTTAGATATTGAATATATATATGCATAATCGCGTTTTTACATTCAAATCATTTTCCCACAAACCACTGGACATGCCGTTGGTCGTGGGTTCGTGCGATAGAAAGTCTCCTTCGGAAAGCATTCCCTTTTGGAAGATGTCTTCGTGTTGCGTTGCCTTATCTCATCAATCCTACAATCCTTTTTCCTGTACTTATTTTTTTTTCATTTATTTATTTAAAACGCTAAGGGGCCCCTCCATGATTACGCTACTACTTATGCATTTATTTATGTTAGCTCTTTTGCTTAAGTATTTATTACCAACGTGAAAAGAACATAACTCTTACTAAAATATTCTATTATAACTATATGTTTAACTCATATATACTGTAAGATTATCAAAGTATAGTAAGTATCAAAGAAAATCAAAAGTATGCTCATTAATATATGTATAACTTAAATAATCCTATAAAATTTATAACAATATAATATTAATAATTATAAATAATTTACGTTTATAATATTACAAATTTTATAATTTGTTTCCATATTTTTTTTTCCTATTCATTTTTCGTACTTTCCTCCCTGAGTACAAAGAGGGCCTTTTTAATCATACACCTTGGTTCGGCCAGGTCCACAATGATGGTGACGGATGAGGCCCGACAAATTCAGGATAGACCAACCACGAAAATTTCCTGGGGTTGCTCGCCCGGATCCGATCTCGAATCCCCCAGAGAGGTAAGCTGATGTTTTAACCGCCTCGGACATCTATTTTTCCACCTTTAATTGTGTACTATACTAATGATACTTCTATAAAGTAGTATCTTTAAATAAATATATTTTGTTTCTTCTTATAAAAACATCGATGTTTTACATCGGATGTATTGCTGGATTTGATGTTGTCCAATCGATACTGAACATCGATGTTTTTTCTTGTATGTGAAACAATGGTGTAAGAAATTCGTTCCTTAATAAACCTGCATAAAAAATAAATTCAATTCAACTTTTTCAATAATTTAAAATAAATAAATTTTAAAAAAATAATTTTTAATATATTTTTAAAAAATATAAAAATATTTTTATTGGTCGTACTTTTCGAGATTGGGTGGGGTGGTAGAGATGGTCTCATCCTATATACATTACTACAGTGCATTTACACAGATATATAATAACCAAATTCTACATTTGGTTATCTTTATCGGGCTTCAGAGTGGGCAGAATGGTGGGATAGAGCCATCCCCTAAAACAGGGGTCCCCAACCTTTTTGTACCTAAGAGCACATTCTAGAATACCGGCCGGACGGTGGGCACCATTTATTTTTTCAAGGTGAATTTATACTTGGACATAGTTAATAATACATACACATAATGTACAGAAAACATTTAATTCCAAAAATGTAATAAAACATACACAAGACTATAACAATAATTTTTACAAAACAAGTAATTACTAAACAATGCATACAAAATCTACAGAGTATAAAAATTCTTTAAAAAATATAAATCTGAAAGAAAATGTGATTTTTGGCATTGCATTTCATTGGCCATTGCTTCGTAATTAGGAGAGTATGATGATATTCCTGCTCGTAAGCAATCGTCAAGGTGTTCATCTGTAAGTCGTGATCTGTACTTTGATTTTATGATATTCAGAACGGACCGGTTTATTTCATTTCAGGTATAGGAAATTTGGTTGGTGAAGATTTGGCGGAGGGGAAAAAGAGATCGGTCGCATTTCGCTTTGTGCTTTTATCTGTGTTGGACGCCATTTCTACTTTTGAGTGGTTAATCATTAAAAACGAAAAAACTTTTACATAGCATTTTATAGAAAACCGAAATATTTTTATTTTTACCGTGGTCGCACAGCGGCGGGCACACGTAAAACGATCGGCGGGCGCTATGGTGCCCGCGGGCATAGGGTTGGGGACCACTGCCCTAAAACATCTAAAACATCATTAAAATGCATTTTTATCAGATTTGGGTATGTCGTTAATTATTTAAATTTAATATTTTATTTGATATGCTTTTTATTTTAATTAGATGTAGATGAAATTTGATGTGCAAGATTTAAGAACATGATACAAAGCAAGTTAAATTTTAAAAAATAATAATAAAATGACTGCCATTTTTCTTCTTGTTATAAAACAACCATTTTGTGCCTTTTTTAAATCTGAAATTTTGTTTAAAGAGATTTGAAGCAACTATTCGGGTTTATTCGTTCTTAATCTTAAAAATATATTTCAATTAACTGACTTCTGGGCCAATAGTATCTTAATACGATAGATTCAAAAGTTCTTGGTTTAAAATTAATATAATGAAATCGGCGAACAACGGTCACTGACAGAACATAAGAAATGGCCTCTGTTTATAGGTGACTAGTATTATAGATTCGATTGTATTCAAATTTGAAACAATCGTTTTAAAATTAAAACAGTTATGAACTAACTAAAAGTCTTCTGATTAAATTCATTTAGAGAAAAAACTGTTGTTAAAAACAAAAAACAACATTAAAAATAAACAGTTTAGAAAAGTATTTACATTTTTTGAACCATTTTGAAGAGTTTTTAAAATATTAAAATAATTATAAATAAATTATACTTGTACATGTTAAAATAATAAAATTAATTTTTTTTTAAATAGCAAAATAAAATCGTGGCCGACGTTATTTAACATTTAATAAATGTAAAAATACAGAGCATTCACAAAGATAAAACCTTTGCCTTTCGTCGTTGCATACCATCAGTAGTCCATCGAAAATTAGAAAAAATTACGAAGACGACCTTTCTTTATAGGCCACTGCCTCTGCAACAAACATGCAAAAATGGTAAACGTCCTCTGGTGTTTCGCCACTATCACAATAATACTTAAAAAAAAGAAAAAAAGCAAAATAAAATTGTGGCCGACGTTATTGTAATTTTCGATGGACTACTGATGGTATGCAACGACTAAAAGAAAAAGCAACGACAAAGATTTTATCTTTGTGAATGCTCTGTATTTTTACATTTATTAAATGTAAAATAGTTTAAATTTTACAACTAAATTGGAAAATAAAATTTTCTTAAATTTATTTATTAATAAAATTATCATTGAAAGCTTAATTGTTAAGATAGATAAATTATTATTGAAAAGAGAAGGATATGCATAATATAGGTAGAGCTGGATTTAAATTTGTGGTCCTGCGCTATAACATACAAGAGGCCCTTTCTCCTCCACCAAATACTAATGGAAACTATGTATTAATATAAACTGTTTTCGAGAAGAGAACGAGGCCACTTTTAACGTGAGGCGCTAAGCTGTTTAGTTATACGTAAATCCGGCTCTAGATATAGTGATGTGTTTTATATCAGTTGTTTATATTTTCTATTTTAAAGCAACCAGTTTATGTTGAAAATAAGCGAATTACGTGAGATTAAAAAATAAAGTAAATGAATTTTTTGTCAGTGCTATTAATTTTTGTTATAGAAAGACAAAATTCTGTATACTGATATAATTTTTCCTTAATATCTATATATTATATTGTCTTATATATCAATACTATATATAATAGAATATAATACATTGAGACGAGACCCCATCTCTCTCCGACAGCCATAAAAATATGCGAATAAAATCAATAAAACAGGTTTTTTTTTTCACTTATTACATTTAATTTACACAACTTCCAAGTCTTGTTTTTACGTTGTTTGGGAGAACTTCTATAACAGGGTCTAAGACAAATAATCTTGTTGGTACTCCTATATACTGGCACTCCGTTATAATTATAACAGATTAAATTTTGTGAGTCCTCTGTGACTGGGGTCTGGACAAATTGGTCTCAGCATTTAAAGCTAATAGGGATATTTGGTCCAGACCATGCTGACTGGCATTAAAATGACCCTATTCTATTTAAAGTGGTGGTGACAAACGTTAAAGATTAGAGTCAAAATATATATATAAATTTAAAAAATAATAATAAATAAATAAAAACAATTAGCTGTATCTAAGACGTCAAAAATAGTTTATAAAGAAGTGAAATAAATAAAATTCTTTAGAATTTCAGATACAGAAATAAAATTCGAATAGTTTTTCTATACGCCATATTACTACTTGTGATTTTTACTACACTATTACCGGAATGTCAAAATATTAGCCCATTATAACAATGAATTATTATAAATAACGATTATCTTTTGTGGCCATTTACAATAAAAATAAATAAATAAAATATTATAGTACGTTACGTGCCAAGAAAATTCTTTCTACGTGCCATTTTGGGCATACGTACCATAAATTAGTCACTTCTGCTATAGACTTGTGTAATAAATCAATAATATCCCAGCATCTAGACACAATGTAATTTATAATAAAATCTATAAAACTTGAAAATTTTGATATAAATTCTTCTAAAATACTCTTCGAGATAAATTATTTATATATATATTATATATAAAAAATATTTTAAATTGCAGTTTAATAGTGATAAAACGCAATTAAATGTAAGAAATAAAGTAGAATTTAAGTGAAACGTGCATTACTTTTTTAAATTGACTAATGATAAAAAAGAAAAACAGCAAACTCTTGCACAAAGTATGAATTTAATTTAAATAACTTTATCTATGAAAGCAATATGATTTATGACTATTAATGAGAAAAAAAATCATATATATGAGCAGTAGAGAATTCCAAGTCCAACGACATCAGAAGCATGGCGACAGAAAGCAATTAAGCAACGACTTCTAATCATCCCTTAAGGCTTTCTACCCTTCCAATTTATCAAATTTGTCTCATAACGAAAGTGCTGCCCTCTCTGAATATGAAAAAAGTCTTTTTCCTACGCTCCTCTCCTTCACTCGGTTGGTAGGTCGAGATTAAGAGTCACGTGGTCTAATAACGTTGCCGAGAGCGAGGTTTCTCTCTCCAGTCAGCGTCTGTCGTCTGGCCAGGGATCGTCTGCAATGTTTCATTGATTCACGTCCTGACATGTTTGCTCTATTACTCTTCCTTCTTCCGTTTACCGCGGCAACAGGTGAGTTTACAACCGTTAATGTCGAATTTCTAACATCGATCGCGATATTTCGTAAGGGAAAGTGAAAGTGTTTACCCTCCACATCTGCCAAACGATCATTGCCTTCGACTTGAATGACAGGTTTGACCTGTCGTCCTCTCTTCTCTTCTCTTTCTCTCTTCTCTCTCTCGTGCTCTCACCATCCCGACAAACGTCATCAGTTATAAACATTTCACCGCTTATTCTAATGACTTTTCGTAAATACCTACGCAAACTTTCCTATTACGTATACAACTTATAATGTCTTTACGAGACTCGCGATCTGTTACTATTCAATGACATACTGTCAGGGCTGGAATTAGATTTATTGTGGCCCTAAGTTATAATGCATAACGGACATTCCCGCCATCTAATATGATACGTGTAAAAACGCGAGGCCCTAAACTTTAGTTTATATGCAAATCTGGCCCTGCATACGTTTAAATACGTAACAGAACACTATTGTTATATATTTTATTCTAAATTCTTTATATTTAACAGGTTTAAAGTACGGAAATGTTATAAAATAATTACTTTTGTCGCACGGAAAGTTGATCGAATCGGTTGTGACATCGTAACAGTAACACAAAATTATCTCTCGTTACGTTTAACTACATTTTATTGATATTGATTTTAATTCTTCTCTTTGATAATAACAATTCTTTTCTTAAAGCAATTATTTATGTATAGAAGAGTATCGGAATTTTTAGAAACAAATTTTACTCTTTTAGATGGATTTTTATATAATCGTGTTTAAAAAATGCTTGTTTAAATCACGATTTGGCTTTTTACCTTTTTTTAATAAATTTAACATGTATAATTTTTTATCGGATTAAACTGTATTTAAATAGTTCAGGACTATCTTGAGGAAGAGCTGGGGATTTTTCTTAGGGGAGCGTAGTCATTCTTACCCCTAGAAATTAATGTTATTTTTATGGACAAAATAAAATAGAATTTTTTTGATTGATTTTTGTTAACAAGAAACATTCTACGTATTTCATTTGTTCGATAAAAATATTGCAGAAGGGCTCCACTCCCGAGCCCTCATACAAGTTCTTCGCTGTCTTGCCTAAACCTAAAAGTAATTTCTACCATAATTTCAAGCCCGGATTTGTATATAAGAGTTGCAGCTTAGGGCCTCATATTTCTCTATGTATCATTATTTAGTAAAGGGGAAGAGCCTGTTATATGCTGTAACTTAGGGCCACAAGTCAAAGTTTAGCCTTGCATGTATTTATTTTTATTGTTATGGCTAATAAGCCGAGATCGTATGGTATATTTTAAAATAAATTTTGGGAAACCTCATTTTAACAGATAAAGATTATTTTATTGACGTAATAAAAATATATAAATGTAATTTTTATGAATTGAATTACTGTGTGTAAATTTATATTACATCTCTTCAAAGTTCTTATCGATATTATGCGAATGGTTAACATAAATCTATTTTTTTCTTATTATAGATTCGAATTACATAATATAAGTTATTTCCTTTCTAACAAAAATATAACTTTATACGAAAAGTTTTTTCCAATTAAAATCTAATTTAATGTTAAATTAGGAGTTTAAATTTATTATTACTTCCTTTCTAACATTTCCTTTTTAAGAAAAATATATAGATTTATGTAGGAAATTTTCAAAAATTTATAAAGTTAAATTGCTAATTTGAATATTTAGCTATTATAATTTAGTTCTAGAATAAATTTATATTAATTTAAAAAATAATGAACGATTGATTTACCGTATTTTACGGACTATAAGACGCACTTTTTTCTTCGAAAAATTGCCTCCAAAATTAAGGTGCGTCTTATAGTCCGTAGCGTCTTATAGTCCGAAAAATACGGTATACAAAAAATTAGCTTTAAAATGTTATCTTACCATATAAAATTTATGTTAATTTAAATTAATACGGTAAGTATTTAATTAATAAATATACGACTTGTTTAAAAATTAAAGCTTAACATAAAGCTTAAAAGTCATAAAAAGCGTTAAGTATTATTAGTATTGTATTCCTCTTATTAAATTTATTAATTATTCTTCTGTTGTCGCTTTAATTGTTAATTTATTAACATCAAATAAAGACGAACCGACGTAGATTAAAATATAATAATTATATTTATAAATAATGAAATAACATTTTAAATAATTTTCATAAATAAATACAGTTTTGTTTTGATTTATTGTAAATGTGGCAGTTTGTATCCCTATGGGAAAATCTGAGTTCAGAAGGATTCCCGACATAGGGGCGTCAAGCAAACGATATGTGTTGTCTCTGATTGGAGGAAATTGCCGGTTTATAAAATGAAAACAAGTAAACTTACAAACTCCAACTGTTTAAATATATTCGAAATTTACTTTCTTTGTATTACTTATAAAATGGAAAAAGTTTTAAATTTTTCATATTTTTTTATGTATTTAATTTTTCTGTATAATTATTTCTTTCACGCTATTTTTCGTATGGGTTTGTAAAATATGTATTTATAAACAGATATAAATGCCAGTTTTGCACAAAAGCTAAACAAGGGCCTTTTTAGGGCCTCGCATTTTACATGTATCATTATTTGGTGGCGGTTATGTGTTATAGCTTAGGGCCACAACTAATCTAAGTTCAGTCCTGGATATCGTCTTCACCAAAACTCTGTAATTTTCAATGTAAAATTTTAAGTCATAATATGCAAATATTTTTTGCGATTATTACTTTAATTAATAAACGCGAATTTATCACATGTTTTAATATAGAAATCAGTTTTAAAAATCTTAAAATATTAAAAAAGAAACGAATTTATCCAAACTTATGTATAGTATAAGCAAAGTTCATAGCGCTATTTAATATTAGAAATTATTTTAATATACATTATTAATTTAAGTAGTGATGTAGTTAAAATTAATAGTTTACAGGTTTAATCATTTATAAATTGAAATATCGATGAAAAATTATCGCTAAAGCATTAAATCTATGCCATTCTATAGCTTTAATAATGCATAGTTGGTATTGACAGTTTTGTTCCCCCCCTTCAAATGTATGTACAGTACTTATCCACGTTTCAACATTAGGAAAATGGACTTCCTTTAAGGTAATGTAACACCAAGACAACTCATGGAACATTAGTAGGGTTGTAGAGCTAAAATGACTAAACACCGTTATATTCAACAGTTATAATAATGAAATATATTCGGTTATCACTTTCTTTTATCCTCACTTTTTCCTATTTTCTTATCGAGTTTATTTTCTTTTAATTTTAGAATAAATTTCTGTTTAAATTCCAAATATAAAGTATAATTTAGATTTTTATACGAGGTTGTTGTTTTATACAAAAAAAAAAAGAATGACGGAGAAAAAGAACCTAAATTGAAAACAAAATTTGAATTTAGATAGATTATACGTGTATAAAAAATGAAGTACTAGATTTTATCAAACTAAATCTTGAAACTCAATCTGTTTTATCAACAGACTATGTAAATTTCTCTTGTTTTCTGGGTAATAAACGATAAGGGCGATTAATGTCAAACGAATCTAGTCTTGAATGAAACAATGAGAAGGACTTCACGGATGAACGTAATCAAATGTTAATGATTTTTAAGTTTTATTATATTGATTCAGCTTAATTTGTTGAAAACTTAATTCCAACGAAGACCCAAGATGGATTTTCATCAAATTAAGATGATATTTATATTAATATAGTATTGTTAAAATAAAACATTTTTGCGTCCTGAATTCCGCAGGGTGAGAAAAAATTTCCTAAATATACACGTCATAATTCTGGCACTCGTTAAAATAATGTTTGGCAGTGTTTTTTTTTTATTTTTAGTGAAATATTGTTCATTTAACTTACTGATTAATTCATAATTTTATTCGGTAACAAGATAAAGGACCGCCATTAATTATGTATACAGTTTAAGGGAGGGAGGGGTTAGAAAAGCAGATCTTTGTATACGACGGGGAGGGAGGGGTCGAGTCGTTGTCTACGTGGGCTTTTTAAGTACGTGGTATTAGTGGCATACGAATTTGTTCTGTAAGCCTACTTACTAGTTATGTGAATAAACTGTCAGAAAATATTTGCAGAACACCTTTAAGTTATTTCTTATGTCAGGAGTCCATGAACCATTGCAGATGTAATTAAAGGGAATAGATTTTGCCAAAAGTCCATCATTCTTCACAACGGGGGGATCAAAATTTACTCAAAATCTGTACACGTAATTAATGAACGTAATTAATTACAATTAAGTTTGAGTATAGAAGTTCAAAACTTGTTTTTAAAGATTCAAATAGTGTTGCAAAATAGATAAGAGAACAAGATTCAGATGCTTTATTACGATTGATTTTGGCGGTGACATTCTATTATGTAAATTGAAACTTGTTAAAGTGATATAGTGAAGATGAACTCTTGTAGTTACCGTAAAAGCCCAATTCCCTATCTATAAATCCTAATAAGATGTCAGGCAAAGCAACACTTGTTATAAATTGATATTCTATTCGGCTGGATAATAAGCTGAAAGCTGGGCGACCTTGACTTGCTGTTTCATCATTAATGATGAGAATAACAACGTCGGCTTACTTTCCCTTCAGGTCGTTGAAGTTCTAAGAAATCCTTGTTCATTTGTGATGTGTCGCGATTCCAGAAATATAATTAATTCAGTCGTTGAACTACTTAAAAATATAGCGTAACTATCATAGATAAGATTGATAAACATGAAAACACTAGAGTAGCATAATGTATATCAACTAGTTCTTTACATAAAATTGATAGAGTATATAATAAGAGAATACTTTCGAGGGTAGAAGAAAATTTAAAATTATTATTAAATATTTTACATAAATAAATCAACATTTTGTGCTCCCTAAAATATTAAAGAGTGGGCATGCTTTGAAGAATATAGATGATGTGATCAGTTTCTTACTTTAATATTCATCGAAAGAGTTTGGTCTACAGCCAAAATGATTGAAAATGTTACTAAGTTTCTTGTATATTTCATTTTATTTTCTTTTTTTTGAATTTTATTTCTCTTACTTTATTTTCGGAGATTTATTATTTTTCAATATTCTTTCTTAACTTACTCAGTTGACATTGCCCGGTTTTCTTAGTGGCTAATCAATGAAACAGCGTAAACCGAGTAGATTTTTTAGTATTAAATTTTTGTACAGTTGAATTGTTAATAATTAAGTACAAAATAACCACAATTATTAATAAATTTGTAGAAAAAACATTGTTTAGTTAAAGAACTTCCAAAGAATGATTTAAAATTCTGATCTAAAAACAAGTTTTTTTTTTCCTATTTTTACTATTTTTACGGATTTTAACTTTTACGAGGAAATGAAAAATATTGTTTTAAAATAAACAGTTTGTTTACTATTTTCGAGTCTGATTTATGATTTAATATTTTGTAAAATTGCAAATGATAATATGCTCAATAATTTAGGCTTTTATTTAAAAAAATTTAATTAACTAGTTAATACAACATATATTTAAGCATTCGAGAGTAAAGCAATTGCTTTAAAAAAAGTAGAAAAATTAAAAATAACAGCTGTGGTCGATCAATGGAGACTAATTGCAACATTTGAAATTTTAATAATTAGTTTCTTAATTAATTATAATGCATATATTATTTTAAATGACACAGCTTATACCTAATTGCTAGCTTACACAAGATATGAAGATTATAGATCGTTTAACCTTTAAAATGTAAACATTTTGATCTAAATCGATATATGTAAATGATGATTATCAAAATCAGTTATGTTACAATCTGTTATATTTACCTTTTAACTGCTTTTACTTGTCGAATAAACCATAATAAACGCTTTAAGTTTGTAGATTTGTATGTATCTGTTGATGTATCATAGAAGTTTCTATTCTGAACTTATTAATTTCTTCTAATTTAACCTCTCTAGATTATTAACCTTTAATGCAAGATTGCATTGTTAGATAAAGCTTGCTCTTTTTGAGACCCCTACGAACAGAAGACTTGAGGCCTCTACATAATTTTGGAGTAATGTTATTTGTTTGTTTGTATATTTTTTACGATATACAATTGCAACGGTAAAATTGCTTTTATTTTTTAATTTCGATGGCCACGAGATCCGGAGCCCATTGGCCTATTCCTCACGTACTGTACCTAGTGGACAGCCCGGCATTGAATGCACAGATTTAAATTTTCATTTATTATGAAGTGTTATTGAATATTGTTAATGAATAAAATGGAACCATTGGGAAAATAAATAGTTTGACAATTATCAACAACAATATTAAGAAAATACAACAATATTTTCTTTGATTCATGAATAATTATAATATTTTTAATGCGTCCATTTAAGAAAATCGGGGAGTTGCTTAGTATATTAATTCAATTATGCCTATGTACCCCGTCGTTACCAATTCAGTGAAGTTTGCATTCATTATTAGGTTGATTACTTAAGATATAGAATAAATACTTTTATGGGTCGATAATATAAGAATATAATGTAATTAAAGTTGATTTTGAGTAAAGATATTGATCATATAAGTGATCTAATTTTGTTTTTAATTTAATAACTTAGTTAAACCTTGACTTACGTATACAAGCTATACTTCAATTAAGCCTGTGAAATTACTTATACAGTAAAGATTATATAAGATAAATATTTATAAATACTATTAAGTCTACACCTTAAAATATTAGAAATAATTTCATGGGTCGATAGCAATAGAATATAATGTAATTAAAGAATTTAATCGATTTTGAATAAAGATATCGATCATAGTGTCGAAATTATCTCCCCAGTGAAAGAAAATAGAAAAGTTAAGTGCATTTATCTAGTCAAAACACAATCATGAATGAAATATATTATTCAAAATGGAACAGCTTAGAATTCCTCAGCGGCCATAGCTACTGAAAATCTTTCTATAAAGTAAAGAAAAACAGAGAGAAAAATAAAACACGAGAAAGCTTTTTTCCTTTTTGTCATAGATGATTTAGATTGTAGAAGAATAAAAGGCCTTCTGCTTACACGTTCCAAATCATTAAATCTAAATCATGTTTTTGATAAATCAATATTATTGTTGCTAAGATACGGGACCATCTCATTCCATCCGCGAAATGGGGAACCAAATTATTAAAGACGAACATATATGACTGACATGTAGCGTTCTAAATCAAACTCCTAAGGAATAAATATAAATTTATTTGAAATATTTTTATTTAGTACAACTCACTCGATTAGCGTTTCGCAATATATTGGAACCAATGGACTAAAATAGCGTTATATACCGAAGTTGGAGTTTACTGTAGTGAATTATGCAAAAGACATCTTTTAAATTGAAAAAAAGATGTTATATGGAAATTTTTTCGGATAAGTATAATCAAAGTAGAAATTGTAGCGAATTTTTTTCTTATCTTTTCGGGAAATTGCCGATTTTCTTTTACATATGACTTAATCAAAATTTTCGATTTCAAAGTACAAAATAGTTCAGTTAGGTTCTTGACCTTATGATTATTCTCACAAGCAGACTGAATCAACAAAGCTTCCTTTAATAGACTGAAGTGGCTGTCATGTGTCTGACCCTTGTCTTACTGGTCTGTACTATTTCAATTAGACCGCATATAATTCGATAAATAGCTCAAATAAATATTTAATTCTTAACAGTTTAAATCTCACCAGTTATAAAAAAAACAAGATACTAATCAATAAATAAGATTTATGGAGATAGAAGCGATAAATGAAGTTTCTTCTACGTGTTAATGCGAGCTATTATTCTCAAGACTTCTGCATGTTTATCAATTCGCAGTTTTTGTTTATATTAAATGCACTAATACTGATTTTAATCACTTCGAACAGTAATAAGCATGGTTTTGTTTGGTGGGATACGGCACCGCAACATACGGGCGATCTGCCAAGGGGATGCCTCCCGGGAAAACTGTATGGGAAACTGGCCCTATTTAGGTGAAGAAAACCTGGAAAACTCTATATCTGGTTAGCTAGGTTGAGAGCATGAACCCGCGAACAGTGCTCAGTGCTTTTAACCACTCAGCCATTGGTGGGCGTAATAAGCTATGAATTTGTTTTAAGAGGTACCAGTACATGATTTAAAGTTTATATTATTGTAAACTATATATTGGAACCATTAAAGATTATTTATATAAGCTTTTAAATTGAAGAAATTTGAGATAAGTTTTTATTCTGCTTTTTCCAAATATTACTTAAATTTTAACAATTTTTCAGTGCTAATGTTCTAGAAAATTTTAAAAAGTGCTAATATTCTTAAGAGTCCAAGTTGATCATTATCTTTTGTAGGAGAAATAATCTAGGAAATTACTTTATCTCATGATTCAACCAGAATAATTTATCGATTATCTCTATACGTGCGTGGTTTCAACAGTGCTAATAAAATTGGAATGTTTAAACTCATTTATATATGAAAGAGAGAGTGAATGAAGTTGAGACAGTTACATTGACTGTTGATTAGATTTCCTTAGTTCCTTTTGATTAACTCCGATCCATTTGTAAAAAAATACTTATTGACGTGATCGGAATATTTAGGAAATTTTAGAAGCCATTTTAAAGCAAAGCTTTCGTTAGTTCCAATAAACTTTAGCTAGATTTCCTCCCTTTCCTTTGGTGAATGGGTGACCACAGGAATGTAAGTCTAGCTTACAACATAAAGATCAATCAGGTGGAAATGTACCTATTGACCAGTCACTTAACATTTTCTCAGTTATCGATCTTTCTGGAGATAATATTATCAAATTTCTCTTTAAAACGGTAAAAATAACGTAAGAGTATAATAGAAGGAACTTTGACAAGGCGAAAATTGACCTTGTCAAGATTCGTCGAAGGAATCCCTGACATGCTGTCTGATTTTCATTGTTGCAGAAAATTGGCTTTCGGATTTTTTTGTCTTTTTGGTCTCTAGTCTCATGCAAACACAAAATACCACCACAAATTGAATGAAAGCAGCAACCGAAAATATATCTCCACATATCTTATAAGCAATACTTCAAGTAGCTTATATTATAGAAAAATTTAAATAGAAATTTTTTTTAAGCTTTCAGAAAAACATTGAATTTAAAGATGAATTTTTTATTCATGAAAATTATACAATTTTCTACAGATATTCTGTAGATCAAAATGGCATTAAAATAAGATTATTATTGCGTATTTAATTAATAATTTAAATTGAAAACTAATATTTAAATGAATATTTACTAATTTTCTTGTCAGTCTGGTGGATTTTATTACTATTTTTCGACTTGGAAGAGCAATAAAGAGTATCAAAAGGTGTCAGTTATTTCGAGTTTTGCATTCCTTTATCGTTAAAATTTAATTAAATATTTCTTTCTACAAATGTAACCATCGTATATTTATATTGAATTCCGTTATTGGTGCCTTTGAAAGTTTGAACTTGTAAATTATTACACATAAAACACTGAAGCGAAATTAAATGTTAATTTTTAGAATTCGAGAAAACTTCTCTTTCATCCGTAGATCTGCAAAGAAAATTGCATTTAATAATATAAGGCTGCAACAGTTTTAGTTTTCTTTCTCTCGGAGAATGATTAGATGTTTTCTTGGTTTGACATTTCGAATAGATAAATTAAAAGAAAATTAGCTTTGTCTTAATAAATAATCAATAATTTCTCTAACTGTTTTATTTTCTCTAATTAGGAGAGAAATGGAAAATTTATGTTAACCTCATAAGAAGAACTTCTTGTATAAATATTATTTTTTTCATTATAATTTTGTCTTAATTACTTTGATAAATATTGAAACGAATTTGATTAATATATGATATTTTTTGATAATTTAAAAAAATCTAATTTAAAATTTAATTATATACGATAGCCATAGTGTTTAATAAATATTATTGTACAATCAAACCTGTATATAGCGCCATCTTCGCCTCCGAAATTGGCACTAAACTGAAGGACCTCGAATAGTAAGAATTATATAAAACAAGTTTGAGAGTTTGAAAGTCACGTAAGTTGATGATAAAAACGCTTCTTGTAATTCACAGAAGATGAAGTGATTTTTATTTAATATTTATGAAGAAGATCCGTTCGTGAATATTCATTGACTCTCTGTGAGTAGCGCTATATCTAGGTTCGATTATATAAATTTTTGTAATTTTAGTGTTAGAAATTATCTAATATACTTAGATTATAACTTAGCTTTTCGAGTAAATAAAGCAATAAAAATATAAAGTGATAAAAATTAAATTTTCGTTGTTTATTTAATTTTTAATCTATCTTAATAAATAAATGTATAATCTTATATTAAGATTTACAAAATTCATTCATTCTGACATTTAAAAAAATATTCTAATCATTTAATAAACTTACAGAAAAGCAGGATTATTTATAAATAACTTTACGTATGTAAACATTAAAATAAGAGCATTAAAAGGAGGAAGAAAAATAGAAAATAACCATTAAGAATTAAGCCATCTGATATTTTCTTGTCAACAAGGTAAAGAAGGACACGAATCAATCTCGATTCCTGCAATCCAGTAGATAAGGTCCGACGAATAGCTTTTTCTGTGCTCTTTGATCCATAGACAATCAAAATGACATTGAATAAGATTGTCACCAAGATTTTAACAATCTCAAAAACCAATTTATCATATTCTCACTCAATGCTTTTTGAATCAGAAATGGTAGGAAACGATCGCTTTTGTTTTTTAAATTATCAAAATTGCGAGGTTATTTGTTCTTTATTTTTAAAGTGAAAAGACACTTTTTTAAAATTAATTTCTGAGTGAGTAAATGCGTTTTCATTGGGTTAAAACAGATACACGAGTATACAGTATTTACAATTTCCTGATAAATAAGTAGCTATTCTTGAAAATTCAGACGTATATTTTATTATTATTAAATGCTCTTATTTAACAAAAGCTATGTTTATCATGATGTGCTTAAATTCACTACAGTGACGTATATGTTGGGATGAATCCACTCCCATCATTTCCCGCCCTCAGTCTCGAAAAATACGACCAAAACAACGTTATTTAAAAAAATTTCTTTAAAAAAGTATATTATTTCTTTCATGTTAAACAAGATTTTTAACATTATTATACCTTGTTCAAAACTGTTCTGATTAAATTCGAAGAAAGATATATTTACATAGGACGAATTTTTACTGAATACCATAAAACGATTCAAATATAAAATATAGTTGTTATCATTTTATGCCATTAGTCGTATGATTTATGATTTCAACAATTCTGTTATTGAGTTAAACGACATCCTTGTTACACACTAAAGAAAAAACAATTGAAGGGCATATAAGCACTTAACAATGATACATAACTTTAATGTAGTTTTAGTGTTGTCAAATGTAACTAAAATTTTATTTATTACTATATTGAAAATAAAATAAAAAATTGATTTTTTTCTTTAACTCTTCTTATTCTATAGGCACTAAGAGGGCCTCTTTTCTTCTGTCATTTGTTCAGTCACGTTTACAATGAGACGTAGGTCAAACAACCCGTGAAAATTTCTGAGGATCCATCTAGGATACCTAGTAGTCAGTTATGCGAGCAGTGTTGAGCGTGTCACGTGTTACGAACTTGTTCAATAAGATCAAGGAGCATACTTATACTACCTGACACCCTCAATCTCAAGATGTCAGGTACCTTCACTTTGTACTTACCTGACATCTTTGTATCCTCAACACGTTCGCATTATTGCTTGCAAAACTCGAGACCAGAATTCGAACCCGGATTTATTTACCTAGTATTAATTCATATAATTTATGTTGAATTAACTTTATAAAGCATTTAATGAATACAACAAGAAAAAGAACAAAATACAAATTTATCGTGTTAACTTTTATAAAAAGTGGATTTCGGGAATTTGCATATATAAAAAAATAAAATAGATTAAATTTGAAAATGTATGAAATCCGAATTTCTTTTAATTTCTTGAATTTTTCGAGAATATTGTAACAGAAATTCAGATATTCATAACTTTTAATAAATTTATCACTCGTTTTAACGTGTGCATTATATATTAATATGATTATATAGAATGCGAGATAAATAATTTTCACGTTGTTAAAATGCTCATTTAATTCGGAAATTAGTTTAACTTTTATAATATTTTCATTCATCTTTTCAGGATATAGTAAATTTGTAATCGTTCTTTAACTATAAATTTGTAATCGTTCTTTAACTATAAATTTGTAATCGTTCTCATACGCATAAAAGTTTAATTTATAGCGAAATCAAACTTTTATATGTTTGGCTTATATTTACATGTTTACAATACATTATTTCTGTTTTCGTATATAAATCTAAGTGTAAAGTTTTCACTAAACTATCAAATCGTCACAATGATTTACAATGCAATAACTCAGAACTAAAGTATGATTCGAATAATTTTTTATTTTATTTTTCTGGCTGTTATAGAACAAAGAGAATTGTATTGTAATCGGTCAAATGTTGACCCTCCGAGTTTTATGAATTTTTCAACGTTTTAAGGTATTCTGATTTCAAAAATATATTTTAAAAAAGCCGCTCAAATTTGTGTGTATAGATGTGTGTGTTTAAGTGTTGCCCTATAGTTTTCTTTATATCTAGGACCATATGGACCAGAAATTTTGGAATTCGGCAAGAATACCCTATTCAAAAAATAAGGATTAATCATCTGTTCGAGTGCGGGGAAAATCGTGAAGAGCCCTTGCCAGTTTTTATTTTCTTTGAATTGTCAGATTAATTTAAAATGGATTGAAAGGAAAAATGCCTAAATATAAATATTAATTCAGGTTTAATAATTTTTTATGGGAATGAGTGCAGTAATTTTAAAAAGCAGCAATTATGTTGCAGGAAAGTTTAATATTCAAATTCAGATTTAGTTGGATTTATGAGTTCAGCATTCATAGATTTATAATTACTGAAAATTAATCTTTATTTTTTCTTTATGATAAAACCAAATATGCACTATTTCTCAACATTAATCTCCACTTCAACATTTTCTGAATTTTTCAGTATGAATAATTGGAATTATCGTTATTATGAGGAAAAAAGATTAGTGAAATAAAATTCTGTGCTTCACTTCTGGACTAGAAATAAAACCTGTTTTGATGTCTTTATTATACTTGTTATGTACAATCTGGTACATAAAACGTATTTATTATGGAAAGAAAGTGCTTAAACTACACAAACGATGCTGCCATAGTTGAGATAAAAAACGATAGAGAACACCAAAAAAATTTTAATTGTTTTATAAATTTGTATAATCTATATATTTTTTAAAACAAAGAATACCATTTTTCTGCATTTTTAAGAATGTTTATGGTTTTTATTTGACATATAATATCTTCAGGAACGTAACCAGGAAAAAGCTTTGATTGCCCGGGCCCCTTATCTTTATAAATAAATTAAGGAAAAAATTAAATAAGTATAAGAAAAACATTCGAATGTGACAAACCTGCTTATATAGTATACATGCAATATCTAAGACTGTACTCTTCATTCGTAGCTGTAGATTAGAACGTTTTAATATGTGCCCCCTCCTAATATCTGTTTTAGTTACGCTACTGAGAATCTTAATTCGAAAAATAAAATTTTATTATTAAACATATTAAACTTTTTAAAAATAGAGAGGAAGATAATGAATTATTTTCGTATTTGAAATCTGAAAGAAAAAATATTTCTTTGGTGTTTAGCCATAAATTGAAGTCATAAATTTATCTCTAAATGTATCCAATAACGTAATTGTAATGCAGAGAATTTTATTTATTCTGAAACATGTAGTGTATTTTTTCTAGTATTTTACTTAATAATTTATATTACTTTTCAAGATTTATTTACGATTATTTGCAAAACATTAAATGAAGAACTCAAGACTAATTCTGACGTTGTAACCTTGTAAGTGGCCTATACTTGAGCGTTTCTAAATGTATAGCTACGAATTTAAATTATTTATCAGAAAGCGATACATGTTATCTTATCATAAAACACCCGATTTATGTACCGGTACATCATTTATTCTTTTATTTCTACAGTTTATCGAAAGTTTCAGTATTCAATTGTGTACAAGTATAAATCATATTGATATAGCAAATATGAATAAAACAGATTAAAAATAAAATAGTCTTGATTGTAAATTATCTTTAACATCATGTTTATAAGAAGATATAAAAAAAAAGTTTAAATTACACTGTGGTTGAAGGGATGGTGCAGATACCTGAAAAGATGGGAGGAGACCGTAAAAAGTCCTGAAGCATAATACTTGTTAGTATGGAGATGATAGTGCTTTTCAAATCTAATGCGTTTATAATCTTAATTAAAATTAATGAGTTAAGTGACGATACATTATTCATCCGCCGTTCATTTTTGCTCTGAAATTCAGAGTTATCGACCATATACAATACTATTAAAATTTATTTCACTTTACTACTAAAGATTTTGTCAATGACTTGCACGTTTGAATTTTGTAATTGTTTTTTGAACAACTGATTGTTTGACTGGCCATTTTAGGTATTTGACATTTACTTAATGCACAGATAATGGAAACGCTTAAGAAGTCAGCATGACTCCGGGTTCGAATCCGATCAGCAGAATTTTATAAGCCTTCAGAAGGTCTCATGTTGACTCGGATACTTTGGGTCTGTATCTTATCATCCAGCCGTTCCTTTAGTGGGCCTGGCCAAATTCCTGATAAATAAATAAATAAATAAATAATATATATATATATATATATTTATTTATTTATATTTATTAGGAATAAAAACTCTTCTTAGTGTTCGCAGGGTGGAAAGAGTTAATCAATAAATAATTTGGTCAGGAATATAAATTTTTTTTTTTTTTTGCTAAGATAAGAATTATTTGTTTACTGAGTACTTATTTGATATATTAAAAATTTAATTATTTATGTTTAATATATTTATATTCTTTAAATTTATAATTATTATATTTAAAGCCTAAAATTTCTAAATTCCATGTAAAAGCGAACGTACTATAAACCTATCCGGTTATAATTCCAAATCGCCAGTTCTTAATTTATTACGTTCACTGAAATGATTGTTGCTTGAACTTTCATTTTTGAAACCAAACAATAAAAATTCTTCTTTTTTCTTTACTTAGTCACTTTTTCTTGGGAATTGAGATTTTGCGACGTAATTTCTGTCGAATAAACCTGTAACCTTGAAGGTTATTGTCTTACAGTGTCATTTGACTCTAGGGTTAACTGCTGTTATCACTGTTTTCTTCAATCTTCCCTTTATGTTACTCCTACAATAACAATGGTGGACTGAGTTCGCTCTACCAATTTGGAAGTAGAACAAAGAAAGCTATTATTAATTCGACTGAAAACAGTTCAATACAGAAAATTTTAATGACGATCTCGTCAAATTGTTACATTTCCAAATAATTTTCATTCAAATACTAAACAAACTATAATATATATATTATAGTTTGTTTAGTATTTGAATTTAGTATTTAGTTTAGAATTAGTATTTGTTTCGTATTTATTTAGTTTTATATATATTTGAGTAAAATTAACATAAATGATCAAATTCACATTGAAAATATCACATTAACATGATGAAATCACGCAGTTTTGAATCTAATAATGATTGGATTCATGGAATTAGGCAAGGCGACACACAGGTTATCTGCCAAGAATGGTGCCTCTAGGGAACATTTTTTTTAAAAATGGGAAATTGGCCTTATTTCGGTGTCAAACATATGAAAACTGTAAACTCCATGTGGTCAGTCCGCTGGTCAGGCGCGAATCCGTTACCAACTCTCAGTTTGTAGTGGTGTTATCCACTCGGCCACTGGGAGTTTATAAATGAATTTACTTTTAATTCAGCTTATTAGAAATGAAGTGAGAAACATTAAAATAAAATTTATTCTCAAAATATATATTATATTCATTTATTGTTATTTATTTTTATATGTTAATTAGATAAATTGCTCGATTTCGAGCACGAGTATTTATTTACATTTATAATTTAGTTTAAAACTAATTTACATTTCAATTCGTCTTTATCATTTCATCTTTAAAACAGCTGAAGGTCTCATTTGCAATAAAATATTCGAAAATGTTTCAATTTTACAAACATTATTCATTTTTCAATCAATATTTCATTTCAGTTCCTTCCAACTCTCACGCAAAAAAAGAAACAACGTTTTATTTCTGTTTGATAAAAATTCAGTAATAAAAAAGCTTAAATTTCGCCTTTAGCTTTAACAAATTTATGTTTTCCAAAGAAGTGGCTTCTCAGAAGTGGTTTATCGTGTTTTTAGATTTCAAGTTTCTGAATCTCGTATATGATCAACGTTTTTTTTTTTTGAAATTCAGATAAAAAAAAATAAATAAAAAAAAAAAACAGAAACTCATGAACTAATAAATTCGCTTTGAACAAGTTTTATATTTCAGCTTGTGAAAATATATACCGGTTTATATTTAATAATTTCTTACGGAGAATTCTGAAACTGCTCTAGAAATTGTTGTCAACAGCAAAAAATAATTCCGATAAAAAATATACTGTATATAGTTGTATATACAATATATTATTGCTTAAATATGGAAATATTTTTACATTTGATATTCACAAAATCTTGTGTAGCTTAATAAATTTTTATATAAGAAAAGATACAGTACCTGGATTATGCTGTATATCAGGATCCTTGTAGTGGAACACAACAGATCAGGGTAAAGAATATAGCAGGAAATATGATATACAATGGGGAAGAATTTACGAAAGATCAAAATTTTTTCAGTAATACAATATGGAACTGCTTTAATATAAATTTTTATATCGACTATTTTTTTTGTACTCAGTTTAATAGGATACGTATTTTGATATCAAAATAACAATAAATAAAATTAAGATACGATTATTTGGTATATTTTTATTTTAAAATTGATTAAATGTGTGTTAAGTATGTTGCTTTGATTCAAAATATTACAAAATAAAACATCAAAAAAGAGAATTATGCAGTGTGAAGACATTGTTAAGGAAACTTTACGAAAAACATTTTGCAATACTAAATTTGCGCTTTAAATATAATAATAATCATCCGATTTGCTTTATTGTATTAGGATAAATATCCGACAAATACTACAATGTTACAAATAGTACATTATGTAATATGTATATATAATGTTTCATAATGTATTATTATATTAGCAAAACGTAGTATTTGTGTTACTATTTATCAAAATACCAAATACAATAATAAGCAATAAGGTCGTGGGTTCGAGTATGACCGTCGGTCTGGCCGCGTGGAATTTTTTGGGTTTTCTTCATGAGTGTATAATACGTAAATAGAGGCCAGTTTCCCCATAGAAAATTCTCCATGAAAGCATTTCTCCACGGCGGATCGCTAGTGTGTTGCATTGCTTTATCTTATGAATTCAACCTACCTACCCAAAACAAATAATAATAGGCTATATAAATTAGCAGAAAATAGGAAACTATTTTTATGCATATTTATAGGCTTTAAATGTAATATTTTTTGGATGAAAATTTATCTATTATAGTGATTATTCATTTTTGTTTTGAAGGAATACATGATTTAAGGAATGAAATGTTCCTTTGTTTCACTCAAGTATACTTATAATTTTTTTTATACTCATTAAGGCTATAAAAAATCTTTTACAACATAAACTTGCTTTTACTGTTTATAGAGAAAGATAATTTGAGCTTTGTCTCGTACAATTTAAAACAATTTTCTTTCCAATTAATGATTACCTATTTATATATATATTTTTCTTTTGTAAAACTAATATTGGCATTGTGTGAAGGAAAAAATTATTAAGTCACGAACAGTGTCGTGAGAAATCTCTTTACATTTCATGAAAATTATTCCAACCACTAGAAAAGTTAATTACTTAAGTTTAAAGAAAATTGATTAATTCTGACTTCTGGTATTCGTGAAAGCCTGCTGTTTAGATAACAGATTTGAATTTACTCATTCCCATATCATTAAAATACTTTTTTTGTTAAATTTTAAAGGATGTCCAATATAGGATGTCCAAAAATTAATTAACCATGTTTAATTAAAATTATTCAGAAATTTATTCAGGAAAGTCAATCAATTATGGTCCACCAGCAATCTAGTGAATTAAATTACTGAACACTGATCGTGGGTTCGAACCTGATCAACGGACAGTTTCCGATTTTCTTCACATGTTTAACACCTAAATAAATCCAGTTTTCCATAGAAAGTCTTCCCCTTAGCTGATCGCCCACGTGTCGTGTTACATTATTCACTCTCAATACAATTCAATCCAATCCAATTTATATTCGAACTTAAAAAGTGTTCAATGAATCCTTACATTGTTATATTATACTGTAATATTTTTAAAGGAAATTTCATTTACTAAGAGGAAAAATGTAGATGTGGTCAAAAGTCAATCCACCGTGGCATCGACCAAATCTGGGATCCTTCGAACCAAGCCAGCAAAGATTTAAAACACATGACATAACATTAAAATTTGTTTATTGAACTAGAAGGACAATCTGAACCATTTACATAAAGTTTATAAAATGTAAAATATTTTAATAAGAGAGCAATTCAGTCTTTACGATGGTTAACTGAAATTATTATTAAAATTTTTGTGTTTAAGATACATTAGATAATCGATTGAACAGAATTAACGTTTGAAGTCAAGTAAATATTCAGAATTCAATATATAAATCGAGTCAGCTCAACCCAACTAATTAAACTTTCTTGATTTTTCAGCTTTTATTTATCTTTCGATAAAAATAGGAAAATAGAAAAGCTGAGATCATCAAAGTGCATACAGGCGTTAAGGAGAATGCATGCTAAACAGAGGAAAGTGTTAAATCAAGTGTTGTTTAATGCCACTTGCAATCGATTTCTTGATAAAGAATTTAGAGGAATATCAATTTTTGTTAATTATATTGCAAATCTTTTCCTTTTTTTTAAAATGCCAAATAAATTATTTTGTTAGGAGGAATACTGCTTATACAGCTTAACGGAACGCGACGGTACCAGACAGAACTTTCTGTTTTTTGGAGTTGTTTTTATTGATGCAAAAAAATGTGCTGAAAACGTTGCAGTTATATTTAGAACTGTTTAATCTAACTATTTTATGTTTTAAAGACAAGTTTCAAAGACTTGTATATACAGTCCGCAGAGAAAAACCCAATAGACTTGCAATGTGCTTTAATTATGATTTAGAATGTAGCTATTTTTTACGCTGAAAAATTCCGCTTTACTCAGGTTATGTTACGCAATTGATGCTCAAAGAATCTTCTGTTTACATGTTAGACAGGTTATCCGTTTTATAGTAATAGTTTTCATAGAAAATTATTTTGTTTCGAGATTTCTTTTCCATTTAGACAGATTTCCGGTTTGCACAGTGTCCGTTTAGGCGGGTTACTGTACTTACAATATAAAATATTACTTAAAAAATAACTAATGTATATAGTGACTCTATAAAGACTAAATTATCGTCTTATTCAAGTATTTATTACTTACAAATATGGTAAAATTGTTAGAGACTTTGCAAATTGGAAATTATTTGATAGTTTGTTCGAGCGATTCACACGGCTAACTGATATTCTGTATATGTATGTAAATAGAGAAAAAAACACACATTTTCATTTTTAAATTTGCAAATCTAGCACTTAGTAACCATTAATTTTAATACTTGAAATTAATTAAAATCTGTTTACTTTAAAATTATTTTCCTTCGATTTTTTAACGCAGAATATGAAAATTATTTTTATATTTAAGCTCAGAATTGTAAGAGTTAAAGAAAATTTGTTAACATTTTATTATTGTATTTCATATTTTGATTATTTAAAAAAAATAAATTTAATGGACAAAAGTTATTTTCTTTTGAAAATAGAGACATTAACAAAAACCTAATCCCCAAAATTCAATTTAATATCAAAATAATAAGACAGTTTGATAAGATTTTCGAAACATTTTAATCTCTATTTTTCTGATAAATTTTAAAAGAAAGAATAGAAGACAATGTCTTTCTTTTCTTGTATGACGAAGATAGATAAAATTTCCGGAATGTATCTGCCATGTAGGTTGTTGCATGCTTCTTTTGTTCGAGGTATTGTTATCGAGAGCATTGATGATTGTAGAACAATTTTGTCATGCGATACGCCTTTTCTTAGTCACGGAGAAAACAGTACAGAATAAAAACCCCCAGAGTAAAATACATTTGTATTTTACTCTGAACTATCTCACCGTGACAAGACTCAAAATAGTAAATTATGGAGCTCCGGTTTCCAATGTGATTTCGTTTATATATTTAAAAACATATAAAATATTTCTGTAGAATTTTTATTTTATGAAATAAAGTAGGAAAGAATGATTGAACTTTTTTTTATTGGTTAATATTTAAAAATTTGATCCAATCAATGGCCGAGTGGATAAAACCACTGAACACTGGTCACGGGATAATGCCAGACCAGAAGGTTGGCCATGTGGTGGTGTTTTCTGAGTTTTATTCACGTGTATAACACTTAAATGGGTGCCAGTTTTTCATAGAAAGTCCTCCTTCTTGATAGATCAGACATGTGTTTGGTTATCTTATTGCATCAACCAACCATTTAAAAATTTTACAAAATTAAAATGATAAATTAAATTAACAAGATAATATAAACCCCCTATTAAGACAATCTTTCAAATGTGCGAATAACTTTTTGTCTAATTTAATCCTACTTTTAATTAATAAATTAAACATCACATTTCTTAGAATTGGACAATATACCAATAAATTTGAGGATCATCATACATCAAATTTATTTAACTGATCAACTTAGCAGTCGGGGCAATTTTAGGGCATTAGTAGAATCACAAAAACTTCAAAAATTATCCTAAAAATGAAGCTTTATTCATTAAATTAATCGATAAATACATCAAAATACAAAGTCCATTTAAATAATTAAGAAATGAAATATAAATGTAAATATGCTACAACTTTTAAAATAGCCCTGTAAAAATAGGACAATTTTTTCACTTCTTGCTTAATGCATTGATTTTATACAGTGTAATAAATGCGCAATTCATTTTAAAATTTTGAAAATTACTAGAATTAGTGTGTATAGTTAGTTATATACAGTAAACTAAATTAAAAAAGAAATTAAGTTATTCACCTGATAAGCTATTTTAAATTGAAAGAAGGAAGCTTTATACATGGTGTAAATGAATACGCTCTCGAAAATCGATTTACTTGCGGTTTTCTTTTTATTATACAAAAGCTACAAGAAGCTTGAAGTCGTTTGATGACGTTAAGTCATCCGGTAGATAAATGTCAAGTAAAAACTTTTATATATATGAAGTCAAATTAAAAAAAAAAATTAAAAATTAATGATCGACGGAATGATTAAAAAACAAGATTTTATTAAATAATTAGCATATTTATAAGTTATTTGACAAATTATTAATAATTTTAACCTACTAATCAAATTATATTTTGCGAAAAAAATAAGAGGAATTTTAATTTAGATTGGAAAGTAAAATTATGTTAACTAGCAGATATACCCGGCGCACCCGGACAAAAAGTAATAAGGATAAACATTAAAATGCAAACCACATTACGTTTGTTTATTCTTGCTTACTATTGCTATGTTTATCACGAAGTGTCATGGGAAGAAGTGAGTTGTCCAAGTTTCATGGTAGCATACATTTTTCAGAAGGTCGTAGAGAGTATCTATGAAAAATTTGGTGAAGATCGGTGAAAGGATTTAGAAGGGTTTAGAGGACAGACAAACAGGCAGACATTCTACAAGCATTGTCTTATATTTAGTTATATAAGACAATTCTTTTAAATTTTTAAAAATTTTATTAATTTATTCAAATTTGAATATATGAGTACAATAAATAATTCAGCATTGTTTATTTATTTATTTATGTTATTTATTTTTACGGAAATTTCAAATATCTTATTATGACCCCCACAATAACAAAAGAAACATACTATTAAAGCTTCAGAAGATAAATATAAAAGAAAAATAACACATGAAAACAGTAAAAGTTAATCTACAAAAAGACTTTAAAAAGCAATTACAGTAGAGCGTCGAAAATTGGAACGTCGGTAATTGAAATGGCCGGAAATTGGAACGATTTTCAGTCGGACTGTGTCGTGCTGAATCGAACGTTTTTGATACTAAATTTACTTCTAAAGTATAATTTTCATGTTTTTTATATTCTTCAATATATTTATTTTGTTTGTACAAAATAAAGAAATAATTTTTAACGATACGATAGCCTCGATTATTATTATAAAAATTTTCGTTAGGCTTAAAATCGACGAAAATTCAACGACGAAGCGGACACCGCAACGGAGAAAAATTTGAACATCGGACAGGTTAATGTATTTTTTCGTACAAAGTCGGAAATTGGAACAAATGACTAATTGGAACAACCCCAGTCCCCAATTGACGCCAATTTTCGACGCTCTACTGCTCTCTAATACATTAAAATAGAATAAATATTCAATTTGAGCAGGAAACTAAATGGCGACGAATTTTATTTAAGTAAATAATACATATGACATGATATATCATTTCTAAATCATCAATTCTTTCTTAAAGAGGTTTGTACTGTATGCTAATTTACTAGCAAAAACTGTAAAGATAAGAATCTTCATAATGTTGTCGGTGAATTTGTATCATTTTTGTTTTACAATTATTTATAACGATAATGGAAATCGTTGAAATTACTTTCATAAATTAGTTGACATTCTAGAAACGATTTAATAAATTCTTATGGAATCTTCTAACTTTTTGTTACTCACTTGACAATTTTCTCGTAAGAAACACAGTCATTATCATTTATTTGTTAATTCACTATTTTAAAGCTATTTCAAATTGTAGCTAATGAATTCCTGCAAGTTTTAAACATTTTTTTCGGTAGATATACTGTAATAGAATATTGGTTCCAAATTGTGCAATTAGGAAATTATAAGGAGTTTAAAATACATCGTGACATTTATCACATTTTTTGCTGTTTCCAATGGATGTCGAGATCTTAGAATGAAATATAACTTAGTTTGAATAATTTGACATATTTTTATCAATGTGAAACAATTGCTGGTACGTAGGGTATATTGAACAAATGTATTGTTTTTACATACTATAATTATTTTGCAGAAATTACAAGCTTGTAGTTAATTTATTATGATTTTATATTTTACAGTTTATCACGAGTATTTATTATTATTATTATTTTTTGTGAAGACATAAATGTGTGGGACTGAAAGGGCAATAAAGTTTGTCTTGATTGGATTTGTGTTAATGAAATAAGGCAACATAACACAAACTACCTATCAAGGGAGGTTTCTCCCAAGAGACAAGAGACTTTTTTTAGGGAAACTGGCCCATACTTAGGTGTTGGACGTGAAGAAAACCCGGAAAACTTCGTATGGGATCGTTCATGAGGTGCAAATTCATTTAATGGTTTTATTCACTCGGCCATTGTGGACTCAGTTTGTTTTGAATTTTTAATAATTTATTTTAACTTTCTTCGCCTTTTTTAATGCTTGTCGGTTCGGCAGGCTATAGGGATAAGACCGGACATATCCAGAACAAACCCATGAAGAATTCCTCAGATTCCTCACCCAGACTCGAACTCGGGTTCCTGGAGCGTTTCTGGCATCAGGACGTTCTGTTCCAAAAATTTTAAGTGCGTTAGTTTTAATGGAATTTGTAGTATTGCAATATTATTTAAAGTTTTTACTTTAAATAATATCTGACCCTACTCGCGATATGATACATAATTCCCTTTATCTCCCCACCCCCTCGACCTTTAACAACCAAAATTTACTTTAAAAATTGTTTTAGAATTAAGTTCCGAACTTAATTCTAAATTTAAAATTATATCCGATATTATAGAATTATTTATTTACTCCAATAAATTAATGAAATAAAAGATTCAGTAATGACAAATTTACTTGTAAATTTTCTTTTTCCAACTTTTGAAATCCTTTAAATATTATTATTATTGAATTTAAATTAATTAATGTAGTCTCATTAGTGATTACATTAAAATTACTATATGTCGAAGTTTGCGACGTACACGATTTACACCTTTAAAATCGAAACTTTTGTGTTAAAGCAGACTAAATTTTAATGGATTTCATCTGTACGTAAGTTTCGATACATTCAAGATCCATTTATAATTACAGAAGTGTGTTAAGAAAAAGCCTTTTGTGCAAAGTTCGATAGTACAGGGTGATTCAAAAGTCACAAAAATTTTAAAAAATTAATAACTCACAAACTATTTACAGTAAGATGATGCGGTTTTCACAGAAATGCTTAGAAAGAAGCGAGATTTTTTTAGGTGTAATAAAAATTTTGGTACCAAAATAGTTACATTTCTTGCCATAGATGGCGCTGTAGAATTTGTAAATTTGTTAAAATAAGAAAAAAAAAAAAAAAAAAAACTGTTCTTAGTGTAAGCTCTAGTAACAACTACACAAATTATGTAATCTTATCAAGCATCATCTATGACAAGAAATGTAACTATTTTGGTTCTAAAATTTTTATTACACCTAAAAAAATCCCGCTTCTTTCTAAGCATTTCTGTGAAAACCGCATCATCTTACTGTAAATAGTTTGTGAGTTATTAATTTTTTAAAATTTCTGTGACTTGAATCACCCTGTATTATGACACATTATTTTGGAATTTTATCACCTTTTCTGGTTATAAGTGTATTTACGATGTTATATTGTTTCAAACTTTCACTCTAGCTATATATTTTGAACCATTTATCCTGTAACTGTCGAGTTTCCAATTTCATACTTTGATCCGTAATCGGAATTTCTTTTGTTTTTTCCGTTAATGTTCGTATCTATTGTTCTAACTTTTTCTTCGAGGTATTTTGCCCCTTTTTTTGTTCTCCGAATTATTATTTTTTAATCATTTAAATATGAGTAGACGTTGCCTATTATGTTAACCTTGTACTGTACATAAGACTGGACTAAAGAAAACAAAATTTAGTCTATTCCTATATATTTTTAATTGGGGGCACGCATTTTTCAATGTGCTGCGCATTATTTTAAAGCGCAGCACATTGAAAAATGTGCTGCGCATTAAAATAAATGAAGCGTTTTGAGAGTAGTTCTACCAAATGAAAAATTACAAATTGTTTTGAAAAAGGGAAACGTGCTTGAATAGAGGGAACATGTATTTTTTCTTTTTTTTTTTTTTTTTTTTTTTTACACAGGAAACACAGCAGTTATTAAGTTCAAAGAGGGTGAACAAAATCGTGCCTCCAGACATAAATCAAAATGAAGGACATGTTCTCATTTTGGAAAAAATACTCTTTTTCTATACTATACGTAATCCTACTTGGGAACTGTCTGATGGACAAGTCGATTGGCATCAGTCTATCACTTGGAAGGACCCGGGATTAATTCCGGGCAGTCGTGGACCCCAAGAATATTTGGGGGAGGGCTGATCCATCCCGAATATATATCGGGTTCTATTCTCACCAGTCGGTCGTCCCTGTTGTGGGTTTGTTTGCACAATGTTTTTTTTTTTTTAAAGAAAACTTTTCCCGCCCTATGGGCACTAAGATAGCCTTTTTAGCAAGTCTGTTATGGGTTCAGCCAGTCCCACAATGGGATGATGGCGAGGGACAAAGTCCGACATATTCGGTTGAATCACCCCGAAAAATTCTTGTCGCTGTTGACCCGTCCGGATTCGACCTCGGCTGTCCCAGAGCGGTAAGCTGCTACCATAACCATTCGGTCATCCTCTGTCAATCCACGATGGGCTTGAAAAAAGACCACCTTAGTTAGCATGAACAGACGTCTTCGACTTCCGGGAACTATCTCGGATTTGCCTGTTTTTAGTGCTTGATTGTAGATTAATCTTTGATCAAAGATTAATCTTTGAATAGAGCAATTTTATCATCACGCCAATATAATATCACTAATTTATAGATCAATTAATAAGTGAATTTTAAAAGAAATCCAGCAACGAGTTGCTTAACTTTCCCTGAAACATTTAAAACTGCATGTGTGGTGCCATCTGTTATGATAATTTATTATTAAAAACTTTTTATATTTTTAATTATTATAAAACGGCGAATTTTTGAGGGTAGGATGGGTTTTATAAAATATTGTAAATGCTAATAACGAGTAAAATCGTCAATAAGTCCGACCTTACTCGCGATATGATACATGATCCCCTTTATCTCCCCACCCCCTCGACCTTTAACAACCAAAATTTAATAGCATCAGTATCCGAATAAACAAACCTCGCAGCAAAATTTCAGAAGTTTTCGACAAAAAGCACAAGAGTTATTAAGTTCAAAGAGGGTGAACAAAATCGTGCCCCCCCCACATACACTAACATTTATATAGGCCTATACAGAAAAAACCCGAGTTTGTTTTCATTTCTCGACATTTCAAGGTCTCCCGAGTCCAAAAATGTAAAAATCTTGGGGAGTCATTTTTTGACCGATCTCCATACTTTCCCTGTTATATATAACAGCCGGAGAAGTAATAACCGGAGATCAATCAGTTTTAGACCCGATTTTTACTGATTATGGAATGTTATGGCCAGTCTATCTTAGTGTATACAAGACAGGAAGAATCAAAAGTAAGTAAATAAATAATAAAAAATAAAATTATCTAAATATGTTTGTTTTGTTCACCCTTATCACAAAAGTGTTCTTTGATAGTATGTGTATGGGCAATCATGTTAATTTTAAATAATACAGTAAAACTTCGATTTAAGACTTCGGGTTTAACGAACAGAATTTCAGGTCCATTTGTTGTGTTAAAATTTTAAAATGCTTTTTAGATGTAATTAAATTAACAGATTATTTTTTCAAATCTAAGATCAAATCTTTACGCCCCAACGAGAGTTTCTCGATATATTATCATCAGAAGACGAATAAATAGGATTTTTTATTTTTTTTGTCAAATTTTAATATTGTTTTCTTTTTAAGAATATTATTTAATTGTATTTAACTAAAACAAATAATGTTTATTTTCCAAAAACTGTTTATTTATTTCTATTTAGACCGTATACTTGCTTATTACAATCTTACAACTATTGGTGGCCCGCTGGTCGAGCGGCTAAGGGGTCAGCCTACTGCTTCGGGACAGCCGGAATCGAATCCGGACGGGTCGAAAAGCGTCAAAAATCTTTCGGGAGTGGTCCGTCCGGATATGTCGGGCCTCGTCCTACGCCATCCAGCCTGGGCAAACCCACAGTGGGCTTGCTAAAAAGGTCCTCTCAGGGCACACAGGACGGAAAGTATTTTAAAAAAGTGTCGGAACTGCGATATGAGTAGGCCTACATAAGCAATAATCATATAGAAAACTTCTGCGAATAAAACTATTCACACATACTTAATTTTTAATTAATCAAACATATGTACTGTTATATAAGTAAAAACAAATAAACTAACTAATTTGTCAATTTTTTAACATGCGCATTCGCGAAACCTACTTTATCATATAACGGACTTTCGGCTTTAACGACATTCCGTCGCTCGAATTAATTTTTTAAATCGAGGTCCTACTGTAATAAAATATGAAAGTTATAAAGACAATATTAAATCCAAAATTTTAAAATTGCTTTGATAATAAATAAATAAAAAAAAAATTAAAAAATTCTTTAACAATTTTGAGATATATTTAAATCTAAGTTATTGTTAACATTGTGATACGTTTTTATTCTGTGAACTGGAACTGTAAATTTTCCAAGTTATTCAAATAAAATAAGCATAATAATTTCGAAATTCATATCAATATATTAAAATTTTACTCATCCTCATTCACATTAGTAACATCTCAAAATTATTAAATATGTAAATTGATATCAAGTAATTTCAAAATGTTATTCTTTTCGTAAATTATACAATTATTTTGCACGATAAACTCCGATATAAAGATAATATTTAGCATTTAGATTTTGGATTTAAATCGAGGTAAAATCTTATTCAAAATGGAATTTACCAATAAATTGTGAATTAAAATTTAATGTTAAATGCAAATTGGAAAATATAAAAATACCTGAATTATATTGTGACAGAATAGATATTTACATGTAAATATCTATTCTGTCACAATATAACTAGAAGGATACAGATTGTGAATTAAAATTAAAATTTAATGTGAAATACAAATTGGAAAATACGAAAACACTTGAATTATAACCAACTGAGGAATGGTATATGGCCCGAAATGTACATATTGGTTTAATAAAATCTCAGTGAGCTTTCCAATTAAAACTGTGATGTGATAAGTCCTTAAAATTTATAGCAAATTAAATATAGCTGTTCAGAAGATTTAAAGTCTATTTTTCTTTTTTCCCTCCTTTACTGTTTCCCATTTTTATAGGAAATTTTCCACAAAATTTCCTATTTTCGACATATATTTCATCGAGAAATTTATTGTAATCCCGTGACTAAATCAAATTAATATTAACTTTAAATAATGTTGGGTGTGTTTAATAATTGATTTCTTATTTATTAAATTATTTAATAGCTGGTAAACAAAACATTATTATTTTAATAAGTGAATTAAAATTATTGAGGGTAAATTACAAAAACTTTTAGGTTAATATTAAATAGTTATTGTAGTGACTTTGTAAGTTAATTATTTAGTGATTGAAACGTGTCTTCACAGCTATGAAATAAGAAATGAGAAAATGTTTTTAAGATTATTTTTGAAATAAATGCTGAAATTAAAAAAAGAAAGAAATCTGGCAAGTGTTCTTTCCCTTCTTTCCTAACATTTACAAAGTTAAAGTTATGTATGGCGCCATCTGTTATGAGATTTTATTTAAAAAATAATTTTTATATTATTAATTGAGCCCGCCAGTAGCCGAATGGATAACAGCACTGACCACTAGTAGTTGGTTGTGAGTTGGCGCCTCGCCAAAGGGCTGACCAGGTGGAATTTTCCGGGATTTCTTCACGTTTGTAACAACCTAAACAGGTGCCAGTTTCCCGTAAAAGACATTCCGGGATGCATACTTTCCTCAGCAGATCGCCCACGTGTCAAGTTACCGTAACAAAATAAAACCGAAACCTATTATTAATTATTATAAAAAGATAAAAAGGCTTATTTTGGAGGTAGGAGTGAGTTTTTAAAGATTGTAAATGCTAATAATGAGTAAAACTTTCACTAAGACTGACCCCATTTAAGAAACGACACGTGAGTCTAGGGCTCTAGGCTTTTTCGCATCTCCTTGACCTTTAACTATCAAATTTTAATAACATTAATGCCTCGTATACAGATATAACTGCAATTTCAAAATTTTTGGTTTATCCAGTCTTGATATGTAATGTAAAATAAACGCACCCTCCCACAGAATTTTGTAAGGTTTTTATTTTTCTTTTCGTTTCTTTACGTATTCGTGTTTCTGGAGCGTAAAAATGTCAGATATACAAAAATCCGGGGGAGGGTCGAAATTTGACCAATAACCATATTTTTCTAGGTCTGTCTCTATTTTATAGCACCGGGAAAGTAAAATTAAAATTTATCTTAGTTCTTCCGTAAAGAAATGTCACTTAACTATTGTAAAGACTAAACTGTCTTGTTTAAATATTCTATTACTATAGACGGCCGGATGGCTGAGCGGTCAAAGTGGCAGCCTATCATTTTGAGGGACCTAAGATCGAATCCGGACTGGTCGAAAAATCTCCAGTGATTTTTCGGGGATTGCTCCGATCGGATATGTCGGCTTCCGTCCTTACCACCCAGCCGCCTCTTTCATTGAGGGCCTGGCCGAATCCATAATGGGTTTGCTAAAAGATGCCCACAGGGCGGAAAGAGACAAAAAACTTTATTACTTATAAGTATTGTTCTCTGAGATCCTTCGAGAAATTGTGTCAAAACATTAACATTTGTATATTGAAAAAGAAGTTTAGTATACAAATCGTGACGCTTTGACACAGTTTCACAAACTACTTGTCTTATATCTATTACGTCAGACAGGAAGCAAAACATGGTTAACTGACTTTCAAGCTACCCTGTCGTTGATACTTTCACTCTGAAATTTGGAAATGTTTCAATTTTTTTTCGTTTTGTTTTGCTTTCCGCCCTGAGGGCATTAAAAGGGCATTTTATTTACATCAATTATGGATTTGTTCACGTTCATAATGGACAGCCGGATGACGAGGGACGTGATCTCAAGTCATTTCTTTAAGTTAAAGCTTGATTTTATCTTGATCACCTGATAACTTTTTCCACTATAAAATGTATATTTATAAATAAATATAAATATACTAGTCTATATTAATGCATTTATATTTATTAATCTATTGTTATTTATATTGCTATCTTTATCTGTATCTGTAATATATTACTATTATTAATTTACTACGAGTATTTATGCTACTAAAGTTATATTTATTAGTCTATTAACTTTTTATATTTATTCAAATCTTTCTTAATGCTATATTACAACGCCCCAAGAATTTTTCTTAGCCTGTCTATCATTGTGAGCCTGACCTAATTATGATGGATATGGAAAAAGTCCTTCATAATGTCCGCAGAGAGAAAAATGTTTTAAAAAAATGCAAAATCTAAAGTATTTTGTAAGATTAGCTTATTCAAGTGTTATAAATAGAAAGTATTATAAATAGAAAGCATAAAAATAAACGCACATGTATATCTATCTGATTTAATTTAAATTGAAAATGATAACAAATTATTTTTTAACGTAATTTGCGCATATCGATTATAGATTGTCTTTCTTTTTTTAAAAAATTTTGTTGTTAAACATTTAATTTCACAAAAAATGCCGGTATTTAACGATTTGCTTCATCAAGTTACACAGATAACGAAGCATAGTATTTTTATATTTTCGTACCGAAATCCTATGGGAATTGTTATTAAATACTGTACTTTCATTCTTACGAGAATTTTCAAAAGAAAATAAAAGTAATTATTAGAGAATGGATCGTATAATTGACGGGAAGTTATGTTCCTATTTTTAGCCATCGTTCTAGACCTAGGAATTAAAGAAAGAAGACAACAAAAATTTAGAAATGGTCGGATGGTCAAGGCGATAAAGCTAGTCGTCCTAGAAAAATATGAGTTCCAGCAAGTACGACTAAGAAATTTTCATGGGTGGTTTGACATGGATACTTCATTACTCACGCCTATCAGTGGCCAATTGGATAAAAACTACTGAAAGCTGGTAGTAGCGGATTCGCGCCTCACCAACGGGCTGGCCACGTGGAGTTTTCTGGGCTTTCTTCTTATGTTATTTTCTCTACAGAAAGTCCTTCCGGGAGGCACCTTCTCTTGGCAATTAGTCCATGTGGTGTGTTGCGTCATCACTCATCCAGTCTTCTTGTGATGCTGCAAATCTATGATGGGTATGAAAAAATAGCTCTAGTAATGCTTTTAGGGCGAAATGATTTAATATTAATTAATATGTAAATTTTTATCTTATTATCTAAACAAAGAAATGTAAAACAGTACAAGTTTGTAAATAAAAAACATAATAAAAATTATTAGGAATTGTTTGTTATCTGGACAGACATGTCATTATGGATTGATCCAGTCAACGGGCTGCTGAATCGTCCACTCAGACCTAAATTGTTGTTTTGATACGTTTAAACTGCGCTACAACGAAACTAAGTGAGGTAGTAACTTTATTATTTATTAATAGGACACAGTAAATTTGTTCAGCGTTTTCAAAATAATTTTGTTACACGTCCATTACATTTTCGTATCGTTTTGATTAGTTGATGGATTTCTTCGTAATGTATTTTTAAAGTATTAATGAAAATAGAAATATTAGGGTACCAGTTTAAGTTAATTAAGTTTTCGTTTACTATTTGTTTAAATTTTTATTTTAGTTTGTAATTGCATCAAGGTTTCTTCATTCTAATTAACGATAAGGTAGCAATGTTGAATAATAATGATAGCGTTGCGATGCCTGTCGTCTGTTGGTTTTAAAGATATCAAGAATTCTGTAAATAGTCCGTGATTGCAGTGTGTTTTGATTAATTTTTTCAACCACTTACGAATGTTTGATGATATTAATCTTTTCTGTAATAGGGTTTTTATATGGAATCGATTTGTAAAAATCGCATGATTTTATATTTTGTGTTAATTAAATTATAGAATTATAAATTACATTCTGTAATCTATGTTTTATATGATTACGAAAGAACATTCTTACATGTACTGTACAGTATCTATAGGATTAGATTGATGGAATAAACAACGCAACATATGGGCAATCTGCCGAGAGGTCGCGGGAGGACTTTCTTTGGGAAACTGGCCCTAATATAGGTGACGTGTGAAGAAAATCTGGAAAATTCCACGCTCCAGGCTGTTGGTCAGGTGGGAGAACGCGACCAACTACTATGTAGTGATCTTACACTATACCCACTCGGTCACTGATGGGCGTATATTTTTATAGAGTCGGCCAGATGACAGAAGCGGTTAAGATGTCATCCTACAGCTCTAGAGACCCCGGATCGAATCCAAGTGGTCGAAAACCTCAGGAATTTTTCATGTGTAGTCTTTGGTCTCCATCGCCTCCATTGTGGACCTGCCCGTACACACGATGGGTATGGTTAAAAAGGTTTCTTAGTACCCACAGGGCGAAAGAGCTAAGATATTGGCTACAGAAATAAGTAGCATCTCTGTAAAGGTATAGGGTTATGAAAAAGTTAATTAAGTGTATTAAAGTAAAAGATTTCTATTATAGTATATATTAATTTTGTGTAAAAACATTGTTTCAGCTGAGCTCCTCAAACTTCAATAAACAATTTACATATAATTCGTTATTATGAACTTTCAGTTATATTTTTTGGTATTTTGAAGTGATTCATCATTTCGGTTAATGAGTTATGGACTGTTCTAATAGGAATTTAGAACAAGATCGATATTCATCTTCTACTCGTTCTAAACTATTTTTCCTGTAACTTAAAAATTCGTTAATTTAACTATGAAGATTAAAATAATATTAAAATATGCAACATAAATAATTTAAAAGCTATTTGAATAATTACGATATTACGTAATTTTATAATTTTTTAAAACATTATAAAGTTATGAAAGTTGCGTATTTATGTCACACAAGTGTAATTACTTATATTGTGTGAAAATTTATTTTATAATTAAGTAATTATGAGAATTCATTTTATAATTACTTAAATAATAGCACAAAGATATGATTAAATAGCTTCCAGGTGTTCTGAAACTTATCAAACTTTTATGTTTTAGTGGAAAGTTGATACATTTTCATGTCGCTGTCCGGAGGGCAATAATTTTGTATTGCTGGAATTTAGAATAGTTGCCAAAATGGAACGCTATCAATAGTATAACGTCATTTTGATATATGATACTATGATATCTATCTTTTATCTCTTTTCATAGTAAATGTAACAATATATATATATATACAAATTATATAAAATATCGAAGCAGCAAACAAGTTCGTTATTTACCTGATTATTATTTATTTATAAGAAATGCCTTTTAGCTTATTATTTATAACACATTGTTCGATTTTACTTTCCCTGCTGTTATGTATACATAACAAGAGAAAGTATTGGAATCGTGTCAATTTTGACCGTCTGAGTTTTTGCAAATTTTTATGTTTAATACCCCGCTGAATCCAAAAAGTGAAAAAATAAACCCTGGCAAAAAATTCTGTGAACGTGTGTGGGGAGTGTTTGTGTTTGTTTGTTTGTTTGTGTGTTTGTGTATTTCTTGGAGTTATTTCGTTCAATATCACAGGATGGGGTAAAGACGAAATTTGGCATGGTTACTTATATATAAGGAGCATTGATGCTATTAAATTCTGGTGATTAAATGTCGATGGGGTGAGGAGATAGATGTGTGTCATATGTCGTATCTCGAGAGGGGTAGGACTTAATGAAGATGTAGTTCGTTACTATCATTTACAATGAACTCATCCCTATACTTAAAATGAATATTAATTAATTAATTTACAAATTAATTAATAAATCAAAGTAAATTAAATTAATATTTTAATAATTATAAAATTTATCATTTTATAATAATTAAAATATAAAAAGTTTTTTATAATAAAATCTCATAACAGCCAGAAAACTCGTTGCTAGCTTTAGTAAGTAAACCAAATAAATTTTAGTATATTTTCGTACAATTATATCTGTTTAGTTATAGATTAGATTTTTGGATACTTGATAATGGATCGATAGAGTATGACAATGCAACACAGGGATGATCTGTCATCCCATAGACAAGTCCTTCAGGGAGGCATCTCCCTGAAGGACTTGTCTATGAGAAACAGACCCCTATTTCCCAAGTGTTATACAAGCGAAGAAAACCCGGAAAACGTCACGTGGCTCAGACTATTTGCGAGGCCCGGACCCGCGACCAGTGTTTTATGCACTCGGCCATTGATGGACTTTAATAAAGAGAATAAATTTATTTTTGAAACAGTAATTAGTATAAATGCAAGAAAAATAAATAAATAAATAAAAATGAGACACTTGGTAACTTATTATGTAAATTAATGCGTTTTGAATTTACTTTCCTGGCTGTATACATAACAGAGGGGCAATTGGTCAAAAAATGACACCTCAAGACTTACATTTTTTGGACTCAGCACCTTGAATCGTCGAGAAATGCAAAATAGTGACGGTTTTTTCCCTGTATGCATGGATGTTTGTTTGTTTGTGTGTGTGGGGAAAGGCACGATTTTGTTCAGCCAATTTAACTTTCGACAAAATTTACTTTAAAACTTTAAACAAAAGACATAGAAAGCTGTTTCTGTTATTGAAAATTTCTGAAATTTTGCAGAGAGGTTTGTGTATTAGTAGATTGATTTTATTAGATTTTGGAGATTAAAGGTCAAGGGGGTGGGAAGAGAGAGGGTGGGGTTAATTGCCATATCTCGAATTGGGTCGGACTTAATGAAGATTTTTAATTGTTATTATTATTCGCAAATTTATAAAATTCATCTGTATCCTCAAAAATAAGCTTTTTCGTCTTTTTATAATAATTAATAATATTAAAGATTTTTAAAATAAAATCTCAAAATCTTAAAGTTAATCTACATAAAGGCAATTTCTGTCTTATTCAAATAAAAAATTTATAAAAATTGCTCAGAATGAATTCCTTGTTCAACATATATAAATTGCAACATTTTCAAATTATGAATTTAAAAAAATATTTGACAGATTTCCGCGGTTAAGTGGCTTTTGACATCTTGTATTTTAATAACACAAGAAAAAATATTGGATTTTCTAGGTGATTTTTCTTGATATATTTCTTGAAATAATACATATACTGAAAAACAAACTGAAAACTATATAATTGTTTAATTTTTAGGTTTCTATATCAAATAAAATACTAATAAAAAGACTCAGAGTATAATTTTCACAGGAAAAAATATATTACCATCTATTTTGAATAATATTTTTAGGTTGATTTAATTATACTGTACATAAATAGATAAATAATTATGTAAGTAATTGAAAATTTTTACAAAAATAGACAAACTTTACCACTTAACTCTTATTTTTATTTCTCTTTTAAAAAGTTTCTGTCCATTTAACTAGTCTCTGGTTGTGCACTCTTCGCATCCATTTCAATTTTCTCTAATCTTAGAGAATCCTCTAGAAAATTTGGCAAGCTATAAAATGCTGTCGGAAATCCTTTATTGTATGTTTCATTTAGTTGTCGACTACGTTACGTCTGTAATAACCACGTGTTTTATTTTTAGTGTAAAATATTATAAAAACTACTAGTAAAATAATATTATAACACTAATTAACATTACTGTACTGAAAATAATGCTTTATGCTTTATACTGGTTAATTTTAAATCATTTTCATTCGAATATTTTATCAACAGGTTCAATTTTCTTTGCATATTAATATTTTCCGATAGTTAAACATCATTGAAGTGTCTGTACTGTAGTGCCTATCAGTATAATCTGTACTAAGAAGAGATTTTAAATTCCTTAAGTTTTATCTCTAGCTGTTTAGATTTTAAAAATAATCCAGCAACGAGTTGCGTAACTCCCGCAAAAAAGTTAAAATTGAATGGCGCGCCTGTTATGGGATCAATCCTCCTAATATACAAATCTCCCAAAATTTCAAAAATTTTCCGGAAAATGTACAAGAATTAAGCTCAAAGTGGGTGAACAAAATCGTGCATTCCCATATGCATACTAACATCCATATATAGAAAAATAAGCCCCATTATTTTGCATTTCTCGACGTTTCAAAGCTCCGAGTACATAAATGTAAAAACATTGGGAGGTCATTTTTTTCCGATCGTCATATTTTTCTTTTATTATATGAGCCATTCACAGACCAAATCGACTAACTGCAATTGTAAATCCTTAGTATAATCGTTATTATTTTCAAATTTTTCGCGTAATTAATTTTATATGTTGTTATTATTAAAGTTATGCTTTAATATAACGACATATAAAATTAATATTAACAATATGTAAAATTTAATGTAATAATATAAAATTTAATATAACAATATGTCGTTATATTAAAGCATAGCTTATATTTAATATATTTTTAATATAACAATATATAAAAATACATTATGCAATGTTTATTTAAATTTAAGTTTAAAGGGAATTTTAAAAAATAGTTTATATTATCAATTTTTATACATTTTGTTTTGTGGAGTTAATCGATTTGGCAAGTGAGCGGGTCATATATAACAGCCGAAAAAGTAATCAGTCAAATCTCTTATTAACGACGACGGGAACATAAAAAGTGGCCATTGTTTGGAGGTTATTTTATATGCATTTTTGTTCACGTTCTTGAAAAAATAGCCACAGTTTAGAGGTGACTGTCATTGGAGGTTCGACTGTAATATATTAATACCTATATATCTACAGTTTAAATTCTAAGCATGAAGTTTTGGTTTTCATGGTTTCAAATTTTGGTTTTCACTAATTATTGTGTTCAGATGATGAGAACTTACATGTGCTTGTCCATTTCACTCTATTGCATGTTGTTAATTAGTTACAGATGAGAAATATTGATGAATAAATTCTTTTGTAAAGTGAATTCTAAAACTTTGTATATTATACCTATACTGTATAATATTGTTATAATTTTAACTTTTTTCTTTTTTTATGTAAAAACAATTAAATTTAAACGTGAATTACTTTTTTAAATATGAAAGCTATATTTTTTCCACTTTCATAACTTTATTATCTTGTTTACATCTTTTGTCATTATTTGCTAAATTTTTTTCTTTAAGAAATTTAAAAGATGAACTGTAATTTAACGTAAATTAGAAATAAAATATTCATTTTATTTAAAATTGTATATTAAATTTAGTATTTTTTTCAGTCTCGGTAAATTTTGATAATTTTATATTAGAAAGCTTGTGAAAATCATATCTTGTTTATATTTACTTAAGCGATCTTGAAGCGTTTTCTTATTTTTAACGTTATATTCAACAGATTTTTAACTATTACATCTCTCCTAATGAAACTGTTTGTTTGTGTTAATATATTTTTTTGTGTAAATTTCTTTCTCAAGTATTTAACTTATCTCACTTTATATTTATTTTGAATATTTCAATTTTATATTTCTACAATTTATGCATGTATTGTGTTGTGTTAACGGTTTTTTTAATTGATTTATCTATGTATAATTTTTTCTCGTATAAAATGATTCAATATTACACAGATAATTAGAAATTACTTTATGTAATTTGCTTACCGTGTTGTAAAATATATTGGTATATATCAGTATTAAAAATTATTATGTTTAGATACATATTGAGTATGTAAATAAATATTAGGAATTTGTATTTGAGTATACCGGTATAGACGAAAAATTACACTAGGTTATATCTTGCTTCTGCTACATATTAATTGAATACAAGTGCATGAGAGTATGGGTAATTGGTAGTAGGCTATTCTATGGTGTAGTCCTCCTAACCTCCTTTCTCCTGGGATCAAATCCTATCTCTGCTTCTATGAAAGATAACGGCATAGTTTAAATTACAAAGTCGTAGAAAGTCTTAGGATCAGTACAAAAAGTTTTCATTTGGTTAAAATACTCAAAGAGTCGAATACTCGGCTGGATACAGTCAAAAAATGAATGACGAAAACCGTGCGGAAAACCTTGAGCATCCGAGACGATGTAGAGAAGCCTTACACAATTTCCCTTACCGATTTGTTTGACAGTATTCAGCCGCTTTCCCTTTGAGTATTTTAATTGAACTAAACATTTTGTACTAATTCTGAGACGCTCTACGACCTTGTAATTAAACTGTACCGTTATCTGATGTTGGAGCCGAGATAGAATTTAGCCATAGGAGAAAGGAAATTGAAGGTGCGTGGTAAGTACGCCATTGTATAGCCCACTACAAATTACCTATACTCTCATGACCTTGTATTTAGATAATACACAGCAGAAGACATATACAGCCTGGCAATATTTTCGTCTACATCCTTTATATGTTGTAATAACTATATGCATGCATTTAATTATATCAGGTTATAAAGGTAAAGTTTAGACATTAAAAACAACTTTATTGATAGTTGACTCAACAACTACAGTTTAATTTAATTAATAGGTAATCACAATCAATATCAATCACATCTTTGCTGCAAACTTTTAATCCCTTGAGCATAGAATGACTAGTTTTTCTTTGAAGAAAATTTCGAGGGTCGGGTGTTGTTATAGAACTATATATTGACATGATTCATCTGAAGGGTGCAAAATAGATGGTAGTCGGTTGACACCAAGTCTGGACTGTAAAGTCATCTTGCTTTATGTATTAGCGCATTGTCGTGGTGATATTGGACTTTGTCAGTTTTTGGAATTTATGGGAATACTCGAGTTGTGCCAATTCTCTGGTGATTAACCGTGGATTATTATCAATCAGTTGCAAGGGAATGTCACCATCAGTGGTGGAATCTCTACCCGTATGGAGTTTATTTCGAAGCGAGAAATCTCCATCCTTGAATTTCTTGAACCAATTATAGCAGGTCTGCCTGTTTATTGTATCCTCGCCAAATTCTTTGCATACGAGATAGTGATCTTTCTTTGCGTTGTGGCCACTTTTGAAATGACAGAGCAACAGTACACGAATGTGTTCTTTCAAAAGTTTCATATTGTCAGACATTGCTGATGCGTCTATTTCCAATAAAATATATGATGAAATATCTCCTGATTACTCTACTTATATATATCCACATCGAACCTCCTAAAATATTTTTTCCCTAGTTGTTTCTAGAAAAAATCGAAATGTCCAAATTTCACCTTTACGATACTATAATAGTACGATATATCAGGTTTGTAAACCTGATATATCGTACTATTATGCTTGATGATTTCACATTTCTTTCTATGTTGCCATGTATCATTGCAACTTAGAGAATGATACATTTATTTTTGGACGTAAATTATATCTTTTTATATATTTTTCCTGTGTATTATATTTTAAGAAGAAAGGAGAAAGAGAAAATTAAGTAAGGTTATTATAATGCTTTTACATCATTTTGCCGTCGCAATCTTGCCACCGCCATTTTTGCCTTCGGGAATTTTTGCCTCTGTCTGGCTGTCCTTTATTATCAAGAACGATGTTAGACAGATGAAAGTCAAGACCAGATATGGAACGCGTACGGACAGGATGCCTCGATTAACTATATACGAACTTCCGTTCTAAACGGAAAGTCATGTGAATTCAATTCAAAAATTTTTTCCTGAATGAAGTTACATAGATGATCAGTTGTTATCTTCAGTTGATTCCGACTCTGTTGTTATCAGGAAAAGCATGTTGTACAAGGGCAAAACACTACAAATTTGAGATGGAGAACACATTTTAAATTGAATAGATTAAGTATATGATTAAAAATTGCAGCCTGGTATTGTAATGATGTTATAATAATTCAATAATAATATAAAATGAAGACTACAGGTAAAATTTGCTGTCTTACATCCTTTTCAACCAAAGGAACAAAATTAACACTGGCAGAGTCAGCCTTTTCTATGAGACTTTATAATTGAAACAGAAGTTAATTTTTAACTAAATTATACAAAAAATTTAAAAATAATACAAAAAATACTCTGCAAATATTAATTGTATTCTTGTGTTTGGAAAGGATGTAAGAAGGCAGCACATTTTTATTTTTATTTAGACTATTTTATATTATTTTTAAATATATTTCATCCTTGGCTTTTAAAATTTTTTATATAGTTTACTTAAAAATTCATTTTTCTTTTAATTATAATTTTGAGTTAAAATTGTTTTCTGAATGATATTGTTTGTGTGGATAAGCTTTAGTAACGAATCTTTCTGAGTAAAGGGAGAAAGTGCACTTCTGAAATGTTTTCAAGAAAATTGAAGTCAAGAAATCCCGAGCGACTTACGAGTATGCTTTGTGAAATCTTTCAGCGAAGATTTCGTATCCCGGCGGTAGTGTGCCTGACTTGTAGTCGCGAGTCGCTGGTTCGTTTCTGTGAGCAAACATTTTCAAATAAATGTAATTTTTACATAAAAAAATGTAAATTACATGGGTTTATACATTTTGTCCATTTATTTTCTATTAAAATAGGCATTTTCTATTCCTTGAAAATTCGTTTTTTCGGAATTATTTACAATAAATTTAAAGTTTGTTTTTAAATTGAATAATTAATTATTTTATAGTTCATGATTTTATTATTTTTAATTTATAATTTTAATTCATTTTTACCTTTTGCTTGTTTTATTAGCTATGAAAAGAGAAAATACTTACGATATAAACAAAAGGAAACCAAAGAAGGAAAGTACACATTGAAAGATGATTATTTACTGTCACAGAAAATAATTTAATTTGATATTGAGATTGAGTTATAACTAATCATTTTTTGAGTTTATCTAATTACTTAAGATGTCAAATTGTTCATAATGTTCTTACATTCCCAAATATAAAACTTTAAATATATATTTAACGGACCATATTCCAAAAATGAATTTTCAAAGAAGAGAAAATACACATTTTTTAATAGAAAATAAATAGACAAAATGTATGAACCTATGTAATTTACAAATGTTTCATGTAAAAATTGCATTGATTTGAAGAAAAAGGTTGTTCGTAGAGACGCGAATCAGCGATCACTCAATTACCATCAGATACGCTACCTCCGGGACAGTGGCGCACCCATGGGGGACCAAGGAGCCTTGGCACCCTAAACAAAACGGAAGAAACTAGATTTTTCAAAAATCTTTTCCTAATTAAAATCCAGTTTTTTAAAAATATATTTATATTCAATTTCTATAGTAGTAATGAATTAGCGGTCACATAAGGCGAGAATTTTATTGAATTCGCATTAGAAATTTTTTTATTAGTTCAGCTTGGCTTCCCCAAGTTTAAATCCTGAGTCCGTCACTGCTCAGGGATATGACATCTTTGCTGAAACATTTCACAAAGCAAATTCTTAAGTCACTCGGGAGTTTTTTTACTTCGATTTTCTTGAAAACATTTCAGAAGCGCGCTTTCTCCCTTGCTGAAAAAGTTCATACCAAGACTTGTGTATCCACACAAACAATATTATTGAAACTGTAATGATCACGTTGTTACCTTCGTCTTGTGAGCTATAATTTACGAAATTAAGGAAAATTCAAAATGACATTTATACACTGCAGAAGTACAGTACATATAGTCCTTGAAGATATATAACATTTTAAAAATGAACAAAATGTTAATTATAGTAAAACATTAAATAATTGAAATAACAAACAAATTTTTTCTTAAGAAAAGTAATGTAAAATGTAATGATTATAGAACGATAATGGTATAATGTAATAATTGATCTTTCTTATATAATGATGCATTTCTAAATTTGGTTAGTAATGTATATGATTCTTATCGTTACGTTGATTAGAAATTCATAACGTAATTATTGATTTTTCTTATATATAATGATACCGCTTTAAATATGTCGTTATATAAGAAAAATCAATAATCACAAAAATAGATGAGTAATTTGATAAAATTCGATTCATTTGTTAGTATGTTTAATCACCCACAAAAATATTTTCTGTAAAAAACACCTATTAGATCTTTAGTGGATAGAAAATAAATGCTTAATTTAAATTTTGTATTTTGTCACAAAATTAAGATAATAAGAATTAGTAAGCTGTAGTGGTGGATTAAGACCCTCAGGACCCCTCCCTAGATACAGAAGATTGAGGTCCCTCTACATAACTTAATGAAATCATAAACTAATTAGGTCCAATTATACCTATAGAATTATTTATAAATTGGGATATACAATTGCAACTGTAAAAGTGCTTAATTTTTTCCTGTTTGGGGCCTCGAGAACCGGAGTACAGTACCTAGGCATGTGCTTCGAGTGCCTAGTGGGAAATCCGTCACTGATAAACTGGTGAAGTATTTTGCTTCATATTTTAATATGGTATAATATGATAATTTAGATGTATTGTATTTGTAATTCGGATTCAGGAAATTGAAGTTACAGTATATACATAGATTCAGTTATGTAATACAGTAAAACTTGTATAAACTGGAATCGCACGGTACCGAATTTTTCCGGTTTGGCAGATTTCAGTTTTATTCATGTTTCATTTTGAATAGGTTACTGTAAAAAATATAAAGAGTAGCTAAAAATCGGTTAACCGAGATATATTTTTTTCACAGTTATTAAAATCATTTTGCAGCAGCAACGTGTTAACAAGCGATTCAAAAACGGAATACACAAAATCCAGTTTTAACTGTTATCAAAAAATATCTTGGTTAGCTAACTTTGGGCCACCCTATATAACTAGACAATTGTTTCGTATCAACAATAATTACTAATTTTTACTTAATATATGTTTTACAATAGTGTTTTTCGAATATTAATTATTTATAATGCAGTTTTTTCATTAAACATTTATTTTGTTAATTTTGTGAGAATTTGCAATAAATACTGGCGAATTTCCGCTTGTCATTAAGATTGTGTAATTTGGATTTGTAGTTTATTACATTATCTTTCGATTAAGTATAATTTATTGAAAAACATTAAACCTATAATTACATTTTTTGGGGGGGATTTGCGCATAATATTGCTACCGCCATTATAAAATTTCAATCTGATAAAAGTGATAGGAACTGAATTTATGTGAGACAGAAGAATCACAATAAAAATTCAATTGCTTTGGGAAATATATGTAAAAGAAACAAAATAAAACAATATCAGACTCACTGCAATTTTCCTGCTACAAACAATATAAATCGAATTTTTTTCCTTTTTGGAAAAAGAGATAAAACAATTTATCCCGTTATAAGTTAAGAAAAATAATAATATGTTTTTGTTTTTTTACAATTAAAGTGTTGATAATCGATAACAGAAATTATTACTACAGGTGATATAATAAAAGAAATAAAGAAATAAAGATATAATAAAGAAATTTTGTTCTTTTCTGTACTAACTCTCATTACTGTGCCAATCTTTAAACACCAGTATAAAGTCCTATTAATAAGTAAAGTCCAAGTAGACAATTAACAATAATATTAGAATTTAAGGACAGTAAGGCTTTTACAATTACAATCAATTGTTGATAATCGATTTAAATTCTTATAACGTTTGATAAAATGCATTAAATTCTTTAGAAAATTTAATGCATTTTATTGGTTTATTGCATTTAATTGGTTTTGCTATCATTCGATTCTCATAAAACAATTATAGCAATAAAAATGATTTAGTATGAAATTTCATTTTTTTTACAGATAATTAATTGAAAACTGATCGTGGGTTCGCGCCTGACCAACGGACTGACCGCGTGGAGTTTTCAAGTTTTTTCGTGTGTCTAATATCTAGATAGGCACCAGTTTCCATAGCAAGTCTCCCTTGGCAGATTTTCTATGGAAACTGGTATGGAAGTCTCCCATGACTTTTAGATTTTTTATGACAAAATTGAGATATCTTTAGGCTATATAAATGATGTATATAAATATACAAATCTTATTACATTTTTAGAGTATTTTTCCTGCTTTACATTTGTCAAGTTGTCAACATTTGATATTTTAATATTCCAATTGTACAGAAAAGGTTTGTTGAAGTCAGAAATTAGTGAGAAAATTGCAATAGTTTAGATCTTCAATCAAGGTGAATCTTACTCTATTTGTGATGAGATAGGATAGAATGATGAATTGTTTAATTTACTCTTAAATATTTCTGAATAAATATAATAACAATAATAATTTTTAAATTATCATTAGTTTTTCATTATTCGGACAAATTTCAATATCAGGCAATATATGAAATACTCGAATTTTGGATCTTCGTTTTAAGATTCGAGTAACAGGAACAAATTAGTTTGGATAGGGCAATGTAACTCAAAGACAATTTGCCAAGGGGATTGTTTCCTGGGAAGACTTTTTATGGGGGAAACACCCTATTTAGGTGTCACAAACGTGAATATAACCCGGAAAACCATGTGGCTCAAGGAAACTCCCCAAAAACTCCAGTCCTTTAACGAGGCGCGAACTCGCGATCAACTACCAGTGTTCAATGGCTTTATCTGTTAGATCATTGATGAGCAGAGATATCAAATTTTCGTCTTTTTAAATCTTAGAAGCCTTGAAACATGATTTTCAGAACGTCTAAGTTATAAAAGTTTTAATGACAGCATTTTTGCCGTAATTTATCGTTACTAGAAATGAACCAATTCAATCTATTATGAATTGGTTAGATAACTATATAGAAAATTCTTATTAAACTCATAAATACAGACCAGAAATTTTAGATACAAACTTTATTAAAGTTTAATTTAGAATTTCAAATGTGTTTGATTATTAAACCTATTTGGGATATTCTTTGAAATGTAAATTAAGTTTACAAAAACTTTAAAAGACGAGGAGACAATCGATTCTTTACTTTTGTTATTTTTTTTTAGTAAAATGTTACCACAAATCGAGAAAACCCTTTCACTATAGGTATTGATGGTTTTGAGCGCTAAGTAAAGTTTTTGTACATCTTCACTACGTTTGCGTGCCACACCGACATTTTAATTTCTTCTGCTTTGAAATTTACTTCTATTATTGTTTGAATATTAATTAAAATCTTCGCAACTTTGACTCATTTTTTCCCGAAGCTTAGAAGCCTAAAACTGCAAAAAATTTTCTAAGATTCGAAGCTTTCGATTGATATTCTTACTGGTGGACTGCAGAAATAAATTAAACACATTATTGTTCGGAAGGATAATCGTGCGGTAAAATATGTTCTCGTGCCCACCAGTAATCGTGTGAATAAAACCTGTACACCCAATCTCACTAACGGGCTGTCGCGTGGAGTTTTTCAGGTTTTTTGCACGTGTTTAATACCACCTGTCTAGAGGCGTTTCCCATAGAAGTACTCTCGGGAGACATCCCTTCCCTTGGCAGATTGCCCAAATATTGTTTTGCTTTATTCTATCACTTCAATTCATATTTTTTTTACTGTCTTAATAACCCGGATTGGATTCGGGACCTTCATGATTTATTGTAGTTTGGCTAGTGACGTGGTTTCCATTTCTCATTTTGTTAGCTACATATTGTGGATCACATTTATAAACGTTGATTATGTAGTGAATTAGCAAATATCATTTATTAATACAGAAAATATAAATGATTCATTACATTTAATCTTTCGTTTCACATTAACGTGCCAGCAAATCAAATTATATTAGATTAGATTTTCTGGCACGATAACAAATCAAATGAAAAATCTTAATGTATTATTTAGAAATTATATAATAATTTGAATTTTTAAAATTCAATATAACATTCTGACATGTTGACTAAATTGAAAGATTGTACATAATGATGTTCATTTATATTCTGTGAGATATGCTATGCTTATTCATTCACGAGATGATCAATCTTTTAAGAGTATTATATTTAATTATTTAATAAGAAAAATGTATTAAAATTTTTCAGAATTTTTTTTTGTTATAAAATTAGTAAAGTTATAAATAAACTAATTAATTTTCTTGTTTTATGTATTGTTAAATTTATCCAAATTTATTCCATTATTATTCTATCTTACTTAGTTCTTATAGTTTAAAATTGATTTTTACTTTTTGCTTTTATTTTAAATTTTAGTAATAGTTCTATATTATAACCATTAAGATAAATATATCACTCAAAACCAGTGTTATCTTACGAAATAGCATGCAGCTGAAAACGGGTCTAAGATCCGTAATGCATTCTTCGTAATGACTATTTAAAATTAGGTCTTTAATTTATCAAATTATACGATTTAACAGATACCAATTATGAGATTATTTGTAATATTAATTTTATAAATAATACCTTTTATGTAATACTTTGGACTCACTAGTGGACGAGTGAATAAAACCATTGAATACTGAATTCGCGCTTCGTCAACGGGCTGGCTACGTGGAGCTATCTTTACGTGTCTAACACCTAAACAGGGGTCAGTTTTCCATAGAAAGGCTTTCCGGGAGGCGCTCCTCTTTTTGACAGATCGTCGTCCATATGTTGCGTTATCTTATTTACATCAATCAAATCCAATCCAATATTTCGATTGGTTTTCGGGTTAAAATAGGTTAGAATGCTTTTTGAAGTAAACTTCAAGGTAAACGATTACAAAGAATACCAAAATTTCATAAATGCATAAAAATATTTCATTTAATTAATTAATTAATTAAACGTTATTCTGAACTCTAGATCAACAGAACTAGAAAGACTTTTCCGAAAGCTATGAGATCCATAAGGAAGACTGAATGACTCTAATTGATTTATACAATATTTAAATCACTTGATTCTGAACATCTGAAATTTTTATTGACGAGAGAACTGAGATGAAAATAGATTATACAAAGGGCATTTACAGGTAAGCAAAGCAAGATATCGCCCGTTTCATATAATGGACTGTCATTGGTTTGCGCATATAATCGCTTGCCATCTGGACATGCTAAGCGTATTATCTTTCCGAGTATACTAAATATGTTAAAAATTCCCTCTATTCTTAATTTGATGGAAATTATACAAGCCCAATTAACCTATTTTTTTCCCCCTATAAATTCTATAAATTCAAAAATATCTGCTCTAGTGATCACAGTTATAGGTATATAATATTCTAAGTGAAAATATAGTTTATATTCGAAAAATACCAAATATAAATACATCTTTTCGCCTCTTCAATTAGACATTTGTGTATACGATAGAAGTTATGCTTTGGGCCATTTGCATATTTAAATTAATAATTTCCAGTGAACGTTGTGTATATGTAGTTAATAAATGAAAGTTTCATTCAGCTAATCATTTAATAATAATCACTGCCTTAACGACAATGCATTTAATATAGCGAAAGCATTTCAGTTTGTCAATGTGAGGAATAATTGTATTCAGTACTGTTCATTGACTATAACAACGTACAAACTGAATGTTTTATTGGGTTGTCTGACCGATGATCATTAGAAATATATTAAATGTGGGTATAGATATATTATAACATTAATTTTGTTTATATAAATATAGTTTTTAAGTGAATTTTTATACACAATTTCATTCTTCTGTAATTTCTGGCTCACTTAGAATTTTAAATTTATGACCGACCGTTTCAGTTAGCCTGACATTAAGTTTTGAGACTGTAACCCAGTGTTGTAGCTAGCTTTTCAAGGGCTCTCTGCAAGATTTTATTTTTCACTACACCGTTTTGGATAAAACAAATACGATAGAAATGGTCCGTTACTTTTTAACTTTAATCAAAAACGTTACAGAATCGGTTCCCACTGCAGCAAAATTTAAAATTTGAAAATAAAAATATAATAATGATAATTTTTTATACCCATTTCAAGGCTCTCTTTGTTTTGGGCCCTGTTCCCGTGCACCCCGTTGCATCTGCCTAGTTATGGATGGTATCGCAGATGCTGCAACTGTGTCAATATACTTATAGTAACATTTTGGTTTCCTTTACTAAATTTCAAAGGAATTACGTGCTTCTAATTCCTTACAGATGTAAAATAACTGTCTTCACCGACAAATGGCGGAAATATGTAAATTGAGTAATTCAGAAAAGGCTCTAAGTAAAATTAATTATAGTCTAACCAACTTGACTGGTAAGCTCTTGTTTGTGTTAGGATTGTTAATATCAAATGATTAAATTTCCGATTCAAATGAAATGATATTGTTTAAATAGCTTAAATCATTCAATTAAGACAATACTCTTGCTTTTGATTTTAATTTGCTATAATTTTGCATCATTCTCACTGAAATTATAATTAAATTATTCTCTCATAAAATAGGCTTCTATGCCTTTGAAACATGTGGTAATCTCCTGGATATTTTTTTCCTCATTTTAAAGAAACCTAATACTTTTTCACCTTTTTTTTAAAAAACCTTAATTTGAATGATAAAATAAAGTAAGTCTTTCTTTCATGTTTACACTGCAAGTTTCTTTACTTTTCTGGCATTAGTTTCTTTAAAAGAAAAACAGGATTTGTTATTGTTAATATTGTTGCTAAAATATTCATTTTTATCAAAAATAGAATAATACAATGAGTTAGAGTTGTTTTTATTTCCCATTAACCGACCTACAATAGTTAATTGCCAAATCGTTTAGCTCTTGAAATAAAGTTTTTTAAATACAGTTGTTAGCTTTAATAGACTAAATTATAATAAAATTTAGTAATTTTTTATGAATATTTATTAAATTTTGCATTTAATTTACATATAAATGCTAAACGTAAAGTATATATGTATAACAAAAACATTGCATCAGGCTACTCGTATATCTTGCTTCTGCTGATATTTATTAACTAAATACAAGTGTGCGAGACTATAAGTAATCTGTAGTGGGCTATTCGATTGCGTAGCCATCTGCATCCATTCCCCCTTCTCACGAGATCAAATTCTATTTCTTTTCCTATGAAAAATAGCGACACAATTTAAATTAAAAAGTCGTAGAGCTTTTCAACATTAATACAAAATGTTTTAGTCCGGTTAAAATACTCAAAGAGAAAGCGACTGAAGCTGTTAATTAAAAAATTGGTGAAATTATGCGACACTTCTCTGCATGGTCTCGCGCGCTGTCTTCAGCGTGCGATGCTATGCAGAGTAGTTAAAACAAATAAGCATTTAATTATTTCAAACAAATAGAGTGATGCTCTATACTTGTATTATTTAACTAAAAGTACAGTCAAACCTGTTTTTATGCGGGGGATAGGGACCGCATTAAAAAAAACGCATAAAAAAAATCTCACGAAACTTCACGAATGGCTGTAAATAATAGTTTTCGCGACACAATTAAAAAATATTTTTTTTATGCGGTCAACAGGGACCGCATAAAAAAAGTCTCACATAGAAAATAACTCAAAACCGTACGAAATAGAATTTATTGACAACAGATGTCAGCACTTGACTGCATCGTCTGGTCTATCGTCTGTTTTACATATTTTTGTCCAGGTGGTGTTTTGTTGACTTAAAAAGTAAATTATTTCATTTTTCGCATATTCATGCAATAATATTACTATAATAAGTGCATTTATGCTATAATAAGTTTATTTAGCTATAATAAGTCAACGTAAGACATGACGAATCGCACGAGACTAGTCGCCAACTATACCGCACAAATTAAAAATTCGCATTAAAAAAATCGCACAAATAAAAATCGCAGATAAAAAGAGCGCATAAAAACAGGTTTGACTGTACTTAAAACAATGAATATTCGTATATATATATATATATATATATATTAACGATGTCACAATTAAATTTAAATTTTCTTTTATGATTGTCGTATTTAATTTTCTTAAATCCCAGATTTTCAATTTTAATATCGTGTTCTTAATCTTTTGTTCGTAAATATGATTTATAACAGGATTAAGCTAATGAGCTAATTAGAATATATTGACAGGTATTGCCACGAGCCTTTTAAGCTGCAACTTAATTACATAATAATTTTCTGAATATAAACATAAAGATTACGGTAATTTCAGTTCACAGAATAGGATAATGCGAAATTCATATCCACTTAAATATAAAGCTTATAATTATTCATAACTAGGAATATATTAATTCTAAAATGAAATTTTTAAATAATTTTACTTAATTAATTTCCTTGGTAGAATTTCCAGTACATTAATTTAATTTTTGAGCAGCTTCGCCGTTGTATAAACTTGTCTCTTCCATGGAATCTATTTAAAAATACATTTTAAAATTTGTAATTAAATTATATTAATGAAATTTCTATCAAATTTTCCATTATTTTTTAAATAATATTATTTCAGCCGTAAATTTAAATATAATTTCAGCCAAACAAAAATTCCATTTTTACTTCTCACTCAATTAATGTTTTAAAATTTCTATTTTTTTATGACAATAATCAATATAACGCCACAGCATTAAGAGAAGTTGGCGTTATCGAAAGTGTTAAAACGAGGGTTGACTGCACTTTATTTTCATAATAAATACTTCTTTTAGATGATATATTGTATATATTTATTTTGTCTAATTCATAGAGAAATTTAATTCATATGCAAACTTTAAGAATATATATATATATATATCAACATATTCTTATAATTTTTAAAATAATATAAGATCCTCCGATAATATTAATTCAGATAGTCAAAGTGATTTAAAGGTTTCAGAATATATTTTTATGCATGTGGATTTACATAAAAATCTACGTGTCAAGACGTTCTACAGTTATGAAATGACAAAATTATTCTGCACATTTTGGTGTATTTACTCAGTAACAGACCAGGTCACAGATCCTTTCAAGTGAAAACTAACGGATGATGTGACCTGGTCTGTCACTAATCGGTCGTGCTTCTGAGAGTTAACAAATTGTCAAATACTCTTACAGATATCTGTAAGAGTAGTTGAATTGCATTGATATAGTTCAAATATGGTAATTTTTGCACGTTGACAGACCTATTGAAGTATATTTCCATCATTTCGCATTTCGTATGTTGGCCATATGCAGCAATATGCTAATTTTGTTGTAGAACTTCTCGCCAATTCTAACACCATTTTCATCCTTGATTGTGACTTGATGCTACGTTCTTTCTCAGTAAAATCCTTTTCTACATACTTGGAAGCGTGTTATTTAATATATTTTTATGTCACTGTGTACAGTTATGAGTAGAATAATTTTAATTTAACCTTCCAGTATAAGAATGTAGTAGGTTCGTTGCTTCATAAGAGAGACTTTTAAAATTTATTTAATGAAGTTGAACAAAATCTATTATATGAAATATTCAATATAATTTTAACATTTTTCATAGAATATTGTGAAAATTGTAGTTTTTACTATTAAAAATTATAACTTAAGTCTTCTTTTCTCCAATTTAACGATATTAAAAAAAACAATGATAATCTACATATTCAAATCTCTAAACAGCTACTGACGATAACATAAAAAATGGCGGTCGTTTAAAGATGGCCGTTAATGGAGGTTCACTGTAATAAAAGATTTTGAAATATATAAAAATTAAGATCGCATTTAAAGATTTTTATTGATTTATGCAGTGTTAAATTGATTTTTTAATGATTCAGCAATGTCTTGTTGGACTAAATGCGATTGATTTAGCATGTATTATTGTACTATTTTATATAGTAATAATATATTTATTATTATTTAAAAAAAAACACTTGCTCATCAATCAGCCATTGATTATAAGTCGACAACATCAATCGCATGTCTGTAGAGTAAGAAGATTTATCATCACATTAAATTAAATTTGGCTTCGAACGGGATGAGTTTTCATGGTTTATTAGGATTAAAACTTATTTTTTCATATTCTATTCTAATCACTTCCACTATATGACAAGCCTCTAAAATGAGACATGATATAGATGTAAGAAGTAGAGGGCTTTCACAGATAAATTAATTTTAATTATTTTGCTTGAGCAAATGATGGACTCAGAAGGGTTAAACTTTCATCGTTTGAAAAAAAGAATCGACATAGATAGAATTGTTTTTCGAACATTTTTCGTGTTCTTCAATCGTCAATCTCTTTCATCATTAGATGGGTTGAGTCCCCGGTGAATAAAGATGCGCTGACCTTTCATGTTGCTGAGAAAATTCTCTATTGCCCTGCAGCTAGAGACTTCAGATCTTTCAGTGATTGCATTCGGTTTCTCGTTGGTTTGCCTCGTGACCTTTTACTCATTGTCCTCCCATTTAGGATCAAACAACTGTAGTCTGAGATACGACATCGAATTCGCTGCCGTATTAACATTATATACAAACAATTCGATGCATTCCTATTGTTTTACTTTCAGTATTAATTATAGTTATGAACGAAGGATATTGATCCATTATTTCGTCATTTTCAAAATACGATTCTATTCTATGAAACAAAAAATAATCTTTTCATTTATATACCGTTATTGATATCATTTAATATTTTATTTTTATTTTGAAACTAATTATGAAGTATTTTATATATAAGATAATTTCATTAATCTTCATAAAGCAGATATATTCACAAACAGTAGAATTTTTAGGAATCAAATGCAGTCAAATCTCGATGTGGTGTCACCCTCATAGAACGCAAATGAACACTCACGAATGACCTTCCTCTTAAATATTAAATAGAGAACGCTTCCGTCTCTGTGAGTTACTAAATGTACGATTTTGCATTGCAAAACGCGTTGCTGTCACCTTATTACATAACTTTCAAACTTTAAACTTGTGTGTAGAGTTTATTATTTTATACAATTATATGTTTGAGATCCTTCGAATTAGTGCCAGTTTCGACGATAAAGAAATATGGCGCTGTATCGAAGTTTGGCTGTATTACTTTTTTTAATGTGTTATTATATATAGTGTGATCCAAAAGTCTGTTAACCATACTGTTTTTTTTCAAACAAGTCAGTGATTTTTCTAAGAAAGTTGGCAAGTTATTTGACTCAAAGAATTGTATCGTGCATTGATAAGAATCTCATTTTGAATATTTTCTGTAAACTTTACAAATATTAAAATATTCGCATAAGACATAACTTTCAGTTTTTACAATGGCTAAATGAATTTTGGCCATCCTATTTACAGTTAGGCAAAACTACCAACAGATTTTTAATAGTTAGATTTAAAGTTTCATTTTGTTAGTTATTTCAAACCTAATATTTTGGAATAAATGTTGAGAGATTATCATTTTATCAAAATATATTATATTTTGGAATAAATGTTGAGAGATTATCATTTTAAAAGTGTTAGGAGATAAATTTCCTTTCATCTATTTGCTAATTTAATTTTGTTACAAAGTAACTTTTGTATGAAATTATTTCATTTAGTTTAATTCTTAGACTATTTAAAGATAATTTATCAAAAGATAAAGTTCGAACTACTTTATTCAAGTTCTGTTTAATATCCGTAACATTGGCTTAATATATTTTGATTACTCCTAATTAAATGTTATTAAAGGTTTGAAATTTATAGCTTTCAAGGAGATTTACTAAGTATAGAAATGATCTTTATTTTTATATTGTAATTTACATAATGGAAAAATAAAGATCCGTTTAGGAGGAATGTCTAGATGGAAGAATTACAGAATGAAATTTGAGAATATAGAGGAATTGGATACTTACAAGGGAAGTATTCACGAAATAACCTCTAGAAGTTAAGTAACTTAATTGAAAGATTACTTTCTATCTTGAATATCCGCCAGTTGTCGAATAGATAGAACCACTTAGCCTATCATTAGCAGTTGATTGCGGGTTCGTGCCCGATCAATGGAATGCCCAAGTGGAGTTTACCGGGTTTTCTTCTCCCGTCAAACACTTAAATAGGGACCAATTTCTATAGTAAGTCTCCCGCGATCTACTCTTAGCAGGTCGTCCACATATTACGTTGTCGTATCGCATCAAATCACACCAAATCGTTTCCTTAAACGCACTAAATTTTGAGATAACAAAGGCTAATTTTTAAAGTAATAATCAACAAACATAACAAGTAACTATTAACAAATTGTAAGTTGACTTGTATTTTGCATTTTTCTTATATTCTGTATCCCTTTATGATAGAAATTTCTACTGATTGAGAGCATACGTGGCTTATGAAAAGCTCTACCTTTTTCCTATCCTAACGATATTTCTATAGAAATATCGTTAGGATATCATATGCATAAACTAAAGAGGTCACAATCAGCCTTAAAACTTAAAATTTAGTACACCTCAGGACGTGAAATCGTTACCCGATATTTAAGATAGGAAGTAATCTTTCAAATAAGTTCCTGAACTTCTAGAAGTTCGATTAATTTCTTGGGTACTCTCCTTGTTAGATAGAGGACTACTTAGAGGAAATACCTAGATAGAGGAATTACAGAATGAAAAATAAGAATATAGATGAGCCTTATTTTTCATTCTGTAATTCCACTCTAAGTATTTCCTCTAAGTAGTCCTTTAAGTATTCCTCTTAAATTGCTTTCTAAGTATACGAATAAATATAGCTTTAAATAAAGCCAAAATACATCTTTCCTAGTGTATTGATTACGTTAATTTGGTACAATTTATTGTTACTCACTTTCATTCCTTCTAGAAAAAAATTTCTCGGTAATATTTCGATAAAATGTATATGTCTACAGAAATATCGATTATTAAAATAGCAAAATACAAAAAATCCTCCGACAACCATACTTTAATCATTTCAAGTATTAAATAATTTAATCAAACATTTAAAATTTTAATTAAATTTAAATATCAACAAAAAATATATAAATATTAATTTATATCATTTATTAAATTTATAAATATTTTAATTTTTAATTAATTTTTTATTAATTTTTAATTAATAAAAAATTAATTAAAAATGCATTAATTAATATAATAACCTCCCATTCAAGTTTTAAGAATTTTTTTTAATTAAAGAAATTTTCGATGTAATTTTCAAAGGATTTTCTTCAAAGAAAATATTTTTAGAAGTAAATTGATTGCTTAAATGCAACAAAACGTAATAAATATGCTTGATTTTTTTTTGTGCAGATTACATTAATATTTACGTAAAATATTTTAATTTAATAAATGTAAATTACAAATGTAATTATTATGTATGCTTATATATAATTTAGATTTTAAAAATGGATATTAGCCTATCTAGAAAATTGTAAATATCGTTTATTTTTTGACTTAGATTTGTTAAACGAATATCATTTATTAATTGTCAGTTTATTTCAGTGACTATGAGACAGGATAATTAGTTTTGTTTCCTTAAAATGATGCTTTAGATCATTTTTTGTTTACTTTTCATGTAAATAATAATATACTAAGAGAGATGATCTCATCATGCATGTCTGAATAGAAAATTTCTCTGAAAATATACCGAATGCTCGTATTTAAATATACCTATTTAACGCTGCACAGAGAAATATTTGGAAGTTCAAACTGAACCAAATTTGTCGGAGTGACATTTCAGGACACTCGGAAGACATTTCCGTAAATGAAAAATTAATATCATTAATACCAAAACTCTCTATTACAGCACTTTTAGCGCTTAATTGTGTGATCTTTGGTTATGGGGCACTTAAAAAGTGTGATTTATCGAGGATGTTTTACGAATTTACAGCCATGAAAGACAGTTTCATACTGCACTTGAGAAGCATCAGAGAGAATCAATCAAGTCGAACACAGTTCATCAACTTCAAATGGGGACAACATTAAGCAGTATCCCTTGCATCGCTAAAGTCTCTACAGCAGGAATGACTTGTACAAATAAAATGTTCGTTGCTTGCAGCGCCAAAAATGCCACAGTGGCAAGTTTTGTTACTAATTTTTTATTTACGGAAATGTTATCCGCTTGTCCTGAAATTTACCAAATATGGTTCCATTTGGACTGCTTCTTCCAGACAGAGGGATACTTTAATTACCATCACCGGTATATTATTAATTATTTCAGATACTTGAAATGCTTATTTATTATCGAACACTGAATGATTTTATGGATATCCATAATAGTAATCGATATTCTAATTTTACAAGAAATCTAAATCGCTTCAATTCTCATTTTGAAAGAGGTTAGATGGATTTTGAACTAATTTTTTCCCCAATATTATGCATTACAATATCTTAGAATTGATTAAATTATACAGATACTACTGATTAAATCAACATTCGTTATTCCTTAATACTATAACACTATAATAAAAATTACATCTATACTTAGGAATAACTATCAATATAGTAGACAGTATTATGTAATATCGATTAGATTATACTGTGTTATACAGTACCAATAGCGGGCATAGAAATTTTTAAAGGGGTGCAGAAAGGAAACAATATGCCGTACAAATTTTTTTACTACCTCTAGTACCCGACTTTACTCGGGGAAAACCCCCAGAAAGGAGTGCAGCTGCGTCCCGCGAATCTCCTAAATCTGCCCCTGTACAGTAGATATATAGGTGAGTCGATTAAAAAATGTTCGATTTTCATTTGTAGAAAAGCTTGCAGCCTATGCATGGATGTACAGTACCATAAACCGTCGGTTGTATATTGAAACCTTTATCCACCTTTTCCATCATCTCTGTAAATCAGACAGCATTGATCAAGTCACCGTTTCATTTCTCTAGAGAACATCTTCCAAACTCCATCAGCTTTAGCTGCTTTGAAGTTATTTTTTGACAATAAACAGCCAAACCTAAAAGTTTTCTTTAGTTTTCTATACAATTATTTATTTATTTTGTACACGTAATTATTTTTTTTTCTGTTGATTTAATTGGATAAAGTAAAATTCTTTTATATTATTTAATAAATATATGAAATGGATAAATAATTTAAAAATAATACTTTTATAATTTTCTATCAGTTTCGTAATATTTTAAGAATTATATAGTCTATATATACATACGTACAGTACATGTATATATATATGCAGTACAGTATATATATACATGTATGTACATATATGCATACACATACATGTACAGTACAGTACTGTACATGCAATATGTGTATGCTGGATGGCCGAAAAGTCGGTTATTCATTGTAAAGACTTGCAGTTAATTATAAATTAGAATGAATCTGTGTTTTAATCATGTTTCCATCAGTTTTATAAAAGAAAAATGCTATGTAAAACTAGTTTACGATTCGTATTTACATGCGTAAGTGGAACTCAGAACAAAACACGGATTAATTGACTTTTCGGCAATCGTTTGTAACGATATTTTGAGACATGAATTTGAAGCAAATGAAACTATATGAAGAAACAAGCGAGAAGAATATCTATTTTGTTATTTTTTTGAATTATCTGTTATCAGATAATCTTTATTCAGTTATAATTAAAAATATTATTACAGAGTATAAAGCTTTTATTTCTTCACACAAGTATATTTTATTTATTTTATTTGTTTGAAAATCTGGTTTGCGTCTTAAAAATAGATACACAAAGTGGATGAAATGTCGGTTAACCGACATATATTTTTATCCACTCGCTCACTGGTGGGCTAAATAAAATTGAAGAATGGAATCAGAAAAATTTAAATTACAGCTATAATTCGAGTGACGTAACATCAATGTTTATGTTTATATTCAATATTCACAGTGCAGAATGCTATAAAAATCTTTGCTATAATATATAAATATTCTGTTATCTTTTATGTTCAGTTCTATTTTCGTGTTCGTAAATCATATTTATTTCCATACATTAAGATGATATTATTCACTGCATTTACAGAATTTCTCATAGTGTGTGATTTAGATAATACATTTCATACCTCTTAAGCTTCAGAATATATTATATTCTATAAAAATAAAATTAACATTTGATGGAATGAATCATCGTAATTTTTAAAAACGAGGTATTATTGAGGAGACGATGTATTCTTTTGAAGATTTTACGAAGGTTTATTGACTTTCAGACTAAACTGCTGATAGGATATAAAAATTTCTTTTGCATTTCATATTTTGGATTGTTAATACCAAAGGAATTTATTAAAAATTTACTCAATTCTCCATTACATGGCATTACTGCGAGAAATTTATTTGGATATTCGATTTTCTTGCTGTAAGCTTCATGAGATAAAACGCAAATGCCATTTTATCAAGTCAGGTATTTTGCACAAATATCTACCGTTATATCTATGCTCGGATATTGACTGCTGTGAATCTAACGATCATAAATATTTAAAGGAAACCGAAATTCGAGTATAAATAATGCTATTTAAACTCGAAACAACCACAAAAAGCATTAAATATATTGCATTTATCGGTAGTATTAAGGACAATCCATTGTTGTTAAGGGTAATGCAATCGACGAAGTCAGGATAAATGAGATATTAAATTAGTAAATTAAAGAAGTATCAAGAATTAAATGATTGATTCGATTTAAATTCTGAGAAGAGAGCCTTTTAAGAGAGTATAATCGTTCTAGAGAGTAAGTTACAGTCTGTAAATTTCCAAGGAAAATCTTTTCTAACGATTTATTTCTTTATAAAGAACATAGAAGATCAGTAATCCATCGTAGGATGGTTCCAATCCACAATGGATAGAAATTAAATAAATGAAAATTGTCGGTTAAATAAATAACGCGGAAAACCAACACCCTACCGTTATGAGGATTGGTTGGTTTCATGGGATGTGGCAACGTGACCAGCCAAAAACGAAATGCCTCCCGGGATGACTTTCTATGGAAACTTGGCTCCATTCAAGTGTTAGCACCTAAATAGGAGCTAGTTTTCCATAGAAAGTTCTCTCTGGAGGCAATTCCCTCAGCAGATCGCCCAATTGTTGCGTTGCTTCATTTCATCAAACCAAATTATTGCATACTTGTATATTAAGGGACATCTCTTCAAATATGAAAGACCTTTAGAAAGGAGTATAATGTCTCTACTCTATCAGGAGACTTTGCATTTGGATCTCTTTCGGAATGAAAGACATTCTGCTTTCTTCCACTATCTTCGATACCACAAGTATTATCTTGATGGTAAAATTAACAAATAATCAAAAATATAATTATTTTTTATATTTGTAACCAAAAATTATTATATTATCCATTTATATTAATTTTGTCTCTTTATTCGTCCGTTCGCACGATTTCCAAGGAACTAAATCGGGAAATAGAGTTGAAATTTTGAATCACTGTGAAAGATACAATTTCCTCGTAGAATTTCATATCGAATTGCATCTCCATCATAGAAGTCACGTATTACGTCATAAAAATATAACAGTCGTATCGGACGTCATGCGTAATGCCATGGCTGATGGATGACTTTATCAAAAAGTGACAGTCATAGGTAGTCTATGTTAAAGTTTCGACAGATACAACATACAATTTTATACTTATGTATATAGAATCTTCATGGTATGTAATTTGTATGCAATTTAATATATCAGAAAATGATTGCTTGTTTATTTATGCAACATTTTCTTTTAATAATAATAATAATAATAATTTGTATTGTTTTTAATCAGCCGTGTCAAACTCATTTAAACAACATTTAAATTCATTTAATCAAATTAAAGAATGCTTTAAACTTATCATTTTAGTACCAGATGTAACTGAAATCAAATACAATCAAACTTCTGAACAACGGTTACAGACGGGAACGTAAAAAGGGCCGTTGTGTTAAATAGTTACGATTTTACGTTATATTGGTTTTATATTTATTTATTTATTTAGGTTTGCAATTACGATATTTATCTTACATTTAACTTTCTATAAATTTTATGTACAGGATAACGTCTATAGGTAGAATAATTAAAATTTAAGTTCTGTTTGGATACCTTCAGCATCGATGTTAAACGATATTTTAAATTTGTGCTTAAGTTGTATGCACGAAAAGCAGAAAAACTTCTGCACACATTTTGATGAAATTCGATACGAGAATTACAGAAGAAAAAGTTGTTTATGCATATTTTTAAAATTCGTTTTGATCATATAGGCCTAACCTACTTCTAACGAACTTCCGATTGATGATTTTACTATGATTTTCTTTTGAAAAAATTGAAAATGTTAAATATATCGAGGAACAAAATAATTTATAATACAGTGGAATCGTCAATAACAGTCACATCTAAACGGCGGCCATTTTTCAGGAACGTTTTTTTGTTTTTAAATGTACACAAAATAACCGCTAAACAATGGACTCCTTTTAACAACGAACATTTTTAAAAGCGCTGAACAAAAATGCATATAAAATAGTCTGCAAACAATGACCACGTCTAACTGGCAGCCATTTTTTAGGAACGCTTCTTTTCGTAAATCATACAAAATAATCCCTAAATAATGGCTACCTCCAAACTACAGCTACTTTTTATGTTAGGATTTGTAGCCGTTGTTCACAGATTTGACTTTATATAATCTTTCAGTTTCCAATTAAATGAATTTTCTGTTAGAAATCTTTTCCATTTGTTCAATGCGTATCGATTACTTGGAAAGCTTAACAGTTTTACTTTTTCTGGAAAAGTTTTTGAAGTATACAGTGTATTTTTGTAAGCAAGATACGAAAAAATGTGTACCTTCAAAATTAGTTGCTAAACTTTGTATATTTTCAATTCATTTTGGCTAGTCTATACCAAGTAGTAACAAATAAAGATTCATTTATTTTTTTAAACAGATGCACTCTTTACGCAATATCAAGGTAATTTTTTATTCTCAAAAGAATGTTTATATGTGGTACTCGGAACACCTTTAAGGGTAATAAGTTGACAAAGGTCTACTTGTAGGATTTCACGAGAGATTTTTATTCCCACCAACAGAACCAGATCTTTTCAACAGATGTTGATTCTGTTTGGAAAAAGCTGCAAGCAACCGTTATTTAAGTATAGAAGAGAGGGGAAAAATATGTTTTTCTTACAAACAGTTACTTATTTATTATCTTCACGTATCGAATTGCAGATGTTCGAAGGACATGATAAGGCAAAAAAGCTATTTTCGTAATATGATATTCTTTCGTGAGTCATTTATTATAAATGCTTCTGGTAAATGCGTTCTCCACATCACACGGCGGAGAAAGTTTTGAGTTTTTCAAAAATTTAAAAGAATAATTTAAATTTTATCTAAAATTATATCTTGGTGAAATTAATGACTTACTTGTTTAAATCTCGTAAACTTGAATGATATAGAGCCGCTGGGGGATAAAATTAATTACATTTTATCCTTAAGTATTAGTGGCGCCATCTGTTGTGGAGTAGATGACAAATTGTAGTGGTAAGGATATGACACTGATGAGTCAATGCAATAACTTAAAAATCGTTTAATGTTCTGTTCTTGAATGAGAACATATCATTTATTCTCTTCGGGTTTAATCTGATCGATATTTAGTTTATTTCTTACGACTTAAGAATCTGTTTTAATAACAGATTATATTAGTGGATTTATTGGGACTGTTATATTATATTAATCCAATTAGTCTCATTATTAAGAAGCGATCGTTAGTTAAAATATTATGGAGTAGTCCATTAATTACGTATACAGTTTAAAAAGGGAAGTAAGTGCGAAAATGCATCATTGCACACGATGGGAGAGGGGCGAGGCATTGTCTACCTAGGCTTTTCTTAAGAATTTGTTTTTGTAAATCTATTTACTAGTCTTGTGAATAAACTAAAAACGTTTGCAAATATTTTCTGATAAAGTCATTCCTTCAATTTTTGAGGGGTTTGTGAACTATTATACACGCGTAATTAAATGGAAAGTGATTTACCAAAAGTACATCATTGGACGCAACGGGGAGAGAAGGGATCAACAGTGATTGAAAAACTATACATAATGAATTGCCCCTATTCTTCTGATAACTAATATAAATCTTTTAGGTAATTGGGTGCTAAAAATTAGAAATGATTTGGATTTGAATCTAATCGAACATTTATGATTTTTCATAAATTTATATTTATAGGATTATTTAGTTTATCAGAAAATTAAAATTACAATTCTATTTTTAAAAACGAAACTAGAATCAAGATAATATCCTTAAATAACTGAATTTTTCTTAGCTGAGTAAATTTAAGTCTATTTCACTCATTAAGTATATGCAGTAAATATATGAACACGACTAATAAAGACGTTAATTATTTGATTGTTGAATATATTTTTTAACATAAATAAAAGTTTTTTCTTCAATTTATCTTTTAAATCTCCGACTGCCTTTTTTCTTATGACCATCGTAGTTTCGAGCTTACAGTGGAGACAAAGTGGCGTAGGACAAAATCTGACATATCCCAATTACACTTCCCTGATATTTCGAAGGTTCCGATCCGAACTCAAATCCTGATTTTCAGAGTACAACATCTCTGAGTCACACCTCTTACGATCGTACTCACTATCAAGGATCAAGAGTTAGAAGTTAATAAGTTACCATTGACTTTAACCCCTTAAGTACGCGAACGCTTATTGCTTAATTTCTAACTGTAACTTTTGATCTTCGGTTGTAAATACAGGCATTAGACTTGTGTGGTTCCTATCCGAATTCGAACCTGTACACTACTTTAGTCATCAGTTCGCTCTTTTAATATTAAAAATATATCGATTTCTCTAAGCTAACTATCGTGAAGAAAGGTTTTAGGCTAATGTAAATTTTAAAAATTAAACATCCCTCAGATGTATATTTTAAAATATTTATTAAATAAAATATTACGATATAGCGTAACAGTTCTTTCTTATCAACTAGCTTTGATCTTGTGAAAATAAAATACTCTTATTCCTTTTATACTTAGTCTTAGTTCTCCCCACCATCGGCCATCTCATTATGGGCCTGACCGAACCCACGATAGGTACGAAACCCCTTCTTAGTGCCCACACGGCAGAAAGAGTGTATAAAAAAAAAAAAAAAAAAAAAAAAAAAAAAAAAAATGAGAATACAGTATATATTTTATGAAGACGATTTGAAGTTAAAGTGGAATGAAAATATCTCTCTCAATAATAAGGTGTACAGTTTACAAAATCGATCATTTAACTTTATTGCTTTTATAATTAAGTAATGTTTTGTTCTCAATTAGATAATTGAGAAAATTCTCTTGCTTAATTGATCATTTTGAATTACTATTACAACTTAAATGTTAAATACGAGTACGAGAATCAAAGCGAAGACATGCCATATTCATTATTTTTACACAAAAATTTTACTTATACTTATATTAATGAAGCAAAATTTCAATTTTAATTATTAGGTACAGTACAGTTGTATCACGACTTATGTAAATTCGGACTTTTGTCACAAAAATATGTTAAATTTTGTAATTTATTTTATAAATATAATACATGGACTCGAATCGCAAACATACAAGTATAAAATATTTAAAAAAAAATAATAGCGATGTTTACTTTATTATATGAAACTTGGATAGTGGATTGGATTGGATTGCTGGTATAAGTCAACGCAACACATGGGCGATCTGCCAAGGAGGTTTGTCTCCCGGAAGGACTTTTATAGGAAACTGGCCCTATTTTGATGTTAAACAGTGAAGACAGCCTGGAAAATTCCATGTGCCAGCTCTTTGGTGAGGCACGAACCCGCGACCAACGATCGATGTTCAGTGTTTTTATCCACTCGGCGACTGGTGGGCATTTGGATAGTGAATAGGGAGTGAAGAAATGAGATTTTTTTCGCCAAATAAATGTCCAAAGACTCAAAGATAATAAATATATTTATCAGTAGTCGATTGATAGAGCTGGGATTTGGTCGTGGGTTCGTGCCTCACCAACGGGCAGACTACGTGGAATTTTTCGGATTTCTTCACGTTTTAACATCTAAATAGGGCCAGTTTTCCAGAAAGTCCTTTCGAGAGGCCTGTAACCCTTGGCAGACTGTGTTGCGTTGTCTTATTCCACCAAACTAACTCAAAGATAGCAAACAAATGGATACCAAACAATAAAATTATTCTAATTAATAATACAATTGCTAAGTGTAGAAAAAATAATACGAACATTTTAAAATAATGAACAAAAATAGAAATCCATAGAGCTTGGAAGATCTTGAATTATCAACGAGCAGGGAGGGAGTCAAGAGGAAAGATGGCTAGAGTCCGAAACAGACCGCATTATCCTGAAATGGTGATGAATATCTCGCTAAACTAAATTAAAGCTACTTTTTATATTTATAGTATTTCCATTTTTTCTTATCTCTTACTCTAATTTATTAATCTAAACTCTAATTAAATTATGCTTCATATGAAATTAACTTAGCTAGTATTCATTACCAAGAAACAAATTTCGATGTACTTAGATTTTATACAAGTGGACGAGTGTTTGTAAGTAAAACTAATAGGTTATAGTTTTAAAACATAATTAAATTAAGCATTTTTTCTGTTGAAAATTGTTAAAATTTAAATATTATTAAGAGACTATTCGAAAAGTAAATAGAAAAAGATATTCAAATGTGTTTAGAATAATTAAACATCTAGCCATATTATCTAACCATATAACAATTATAAAAGAAATATTTTGTTTATATCAAAGTAATTAAATTCTAGAAAATTTAATTTAAGTAAAGTATTTATTCTGTAGAAATTAGTGATTTAAGTCATAATTTAGCTTACGGTTAGAGCAGCCTGTTTCTTATTAAAATTCAGCGAAGAACTCTATGAAAATATAGTGGAAGTTGAAATGAAAAACGAAATGTTATTGTAGTCTAGCTTATTTCCATGCTTTATCACTTCAGATATTTTATTATTAAATCTTCTAGAAAAGATTTATTCGAAGTCATATGGAGTCAAAAATCAATCATTTGATATTAAATATTACGTAAGATATTATAAGCATTTATCTTTAAGAAGCTTTCACTCCGTAAAGACTACTAGTAGTCCTGTGGACAACATTAGTGAACACAGTCGTGGGTTCACGCGTCACCAATGGGCTGACTATCTGGAGTTTTCTTCGCGTGTCTAACAATCGAAGGACACTTTCTTATAGCAAGTCCTCCCGGGAGGCACTCCCTTGACAGACCGTCCATGTGTTGCGTTGCCTTATCAATTCTATATTATTCTAATGCTAATTAATAAAGACATTCCGAGAATTTTTTGAATTTTTAGCTTGAAAAATAGTAAAAACTTTACCATTTAACTGTTAAAATTTATTTATAATGTAAATTTTTAATAAGAAACTGGATTCAAATTCGTTAAATAATAATCGTTGCTGGAATAAATAACAAGAAAATATACAGCGCGAATGTTATTAATAATTACAATTGTTTATCTAATATTTTATTCATCAGTATGTTTGCTTATGTGTCCCTTTATTTGCAAAATTCTTCTGACTCTGTGTAGTTGGATATGGATTCTTACGAGACTGTCGTCAGCTGAGTTAGACATTGATAAATGAATTGCAACTACATTGTTTGCTGGTTAGTTACGTTTTGTTATTTTTTCACTAAAATACCGTAACAGTATCTGTTATTTTTAAATTGAAGTAATATTTTTGAAAATTTCAACGTCTTTAAAATTCGTTTCAGTAAGTAAATTGAAATACGATACGTTTGGAGAGATGTTTCAGAGAATTTGGCTTATGCGAAAATGAAGGAAATAAGAAATACTGTTTAGCGGGTGCACAGATTCACAATAAAAGTCTTCTGAATCATGTTCCCTCTCAATATGGATATAATTAAATATATCAGTTATTTTTATAAACAATTTTTTGGTCCCTTGGGCTCTCTTAGGGCCATGGGACGAAAAATCTCATCTATAAGAGAGGTGCACTTATCATGATTTTATAGAGTATCTGGTGATGAGGACGCCCATGAAAAATTCCTGAGAAGTTTCTCGTTTGGATTTGATTCCGGGTTATCCAGAGCTGTAGGCTGAGTCCTTAAACGTCATTAGTTACATGTTAATATGGAGGTTTATAATTTGTTATAGGTTTACAGTGGTGGTTTAAGATCTTCCGGATCCATAGCATACAAGATTAGGGCTCTTTTATATAATTTTTTCGACATTATAAAGTAATAAGTCTAATTGTAGCTGTAGAATTATTTATAAATCATGACATACAAATTACAGCGGTAAAATTGTATTTTCCTTTTTTTTCCAATTTCGGTGCCTCCGAGACCCAGGACTTTATGCCTCACATACCTAGTGTTCAATCCGGCATTACAAATTCATAAGAAAACGTCTTCTGAGCCATACTCTTTAATTATAGCTAAGTATGAAGGCAGAAACGGAGCCATCGTCACTCACGTGCAAAAGTTATTTATAGAACCCCAAAATTTTATATTTTCGTTAATTTTATTAACTAACCGTGTCCCTAAAAGCCCTGCACTTCATTATCTGCACCTCGCTAGAACCGCCACTAGAAATTTATTACAAATGTTACTCACTCTCAGTGAGTAACATATACACTCACTATTATACATATAATTAAATGCTATATTAGCTCAGGTTAGTATATAAAATACTGATATAATAAATGTTATATAATACGGCGTCAGAGAACAATAAATTGTTATAAGTTTAAACATATTTATGTTATAAATAACGAAAATAAAATGGAACGTGATATTTTCGGCGGAATTATGTTTAGAACATAAAAACAGTGCAGTTTTAGTATTGGAGAAAGGAAGAAGGAAGATAAGTTGGGGAAGTTTTCTTCCCCAACTTATTTCTTTTCTCTATAAAAGATAACGATTGAGGAGAACGTGTTTATATCCATCAGGGAAGTTATCTGACGCCAAGATGGACTAAGCTATTGATGATAAAAGCAAAGTTTTCAAACTTATCTGTAGATGGTAAGGAGTTTTTCTTTTTTACCTCCATTTTACATAAAATTCTTGAAAAATTTATTATCAATTTTGCATTGTATATTAATTTTTTTCATTAAAATATTCTGAATAAAATTTAAATGATTTTAATACACCACCCTGTTTAATTCATCATAAAAATACACTCGAGGTAGTAAAATAAAATTCAAAATTTTATTTAAATTACTTTATGGTATTAATTTTCTTCACAAAATTTTGACTCTTATTGAATTTTATTCATTTTTATTCATATTTTAAAATTCATGTTATAGCTAAACTGTATGTTTTAAGTTAAAATGTAGAAATTTCATTTAACATATTAGCATTTTAAACCCTTTTAATTTATTAAATATATTAAAATATTCTCTATATTATATTATTTTTATAGATACATTAAATTTTATTGAAAACTTTTCAAAAGAAAATAAAAATTATACAACTTGTTTTTTTATTCTAGATACATAAATTATCTAGAATCTAGATAAAATAACAGAGGAATTAAAATTTATGCATTATATAGATCAGTGACTGTAATTAAAATACCACTATTCAATGCTGTCTAGAGAGATATTTAGAGTCAAGATGTAAAATAAATTGGTATGATGACATTTCAGCACACGCCGGAAGACATTTCTGTAAAAAATTAATATCAAAACTCGCCACTATGGCACTTTTGGAGTTTTGTATCTTAATCCGTGTGATTTTTGGTTGTGGGAAACTTAAAATGTGTGGTTTATGGAGGACGTGTCACAAATTTGTAGCCTTGAAAGACTATCACACTCCGTGTAAGAAGTTTCACAGAAGATAAATCAAGTCGTACTGTACATGCCCCGTTCATTACCTTTAGAATGGCTATATTGAGCACTATCCTCTGTATCTCTATGGTCTCTGTAAAGGACGAGTATTTTGAGTAAATAAAAAGTTTATTGATTGTAATAAATTTTAACTTCTTAAGTAATTTCTTAATATTTAGAACGGTTAACTGACTTTCGGTCAGCCCTGTACATGAAATCGATTAAACTCTCAATACAAGAGAGAACAAATTAGAAAAAAGTAATAGTAATTTTAAAAATATATTTGATCTTCGAATTTTTAAACTTTTACAAGAATTTTTTCCATGAATCCGATCTAGAAGGACTTTTAATCAATTTACATAATCGTAGGCAGGGTAAAGCCTCAAAAGAAAGGTCGACTCTGCCAGTGTTGATTGTGTTCCTGTGGTAGAAAGGATGTAAGAAGACAACAAATTATATTTGTACCAGCAGATGAGCCCGGCGTTGCTCGGCAAAAAGTAACGATAGCGAAGATTAAGATTATTAGATTATAGCTGATGTTACCCGTTTACACCGGGTGAAGAATTAGGTCCCCTCTCTTCCGAGGCTAATTAGAGAAACTTTTAGATGGTCTAAAAATACGTTCGATTTCCCGCAAAAAACCGCATCTAAAATAGTACAGTAGAAACTGAGTTCTTCAGGCAATCCTTAACCTTCTCCCTCTCCCCCACGGGGAAAATTTCGAAAAATCCCTTCTTAATGTGCATTCTCATGTCGTACTCTAACTGTGTACCAAATTTCAACTTTGAACTCCTAACCGTTTGAGCTCTGCGCTTATCATCATCATCATCATCAACTCATCTCGATTATATATAGATTTAATCTTCAATTTGTATTATTTAAAAACGTTTAGAAGTACTGTACAGTGCATTCTTGCTAATCCGGCTTCTCAATTATCAGGCATATTTCTCATTACAATGTCTTTTATTTGTGTGTTTTTTTAAAATACATACATCTTAAAATCCACAACAACATCTTATCTCGCTGAGAATTATTTATTAACTGATATTGTAAATGTAATTTTTTTCTTTATTTTTTTTCTTTTTATCTATTTTATTTTTTTATTTTAAATTGTATATATATTATTAAAATTTTATTCTTTGGATTCAAATAGCTCAATATTTCAAAGAATTCTGTGTTCTTAACTGTTCTATACAAAAAAAAAAAAACAGTTATCAATATTCCTTGATTTTTACAAACCAGAAGATGACATGTAGAACAGGTTAAAAACATTCGTTACAGTTAATAAATAATTCTCAGGAGATAAAGTGATGTTGTGGAGTTAAGAAGCATTGTAGCTGGGTATTAATTAAGTATTAAAATACATACAGTAAATGTGTAACGCTAAATTTAATAAAGAATTAAATTTACAATTGTTGTATCTCTGCACATTACATAATTTGACAGTAACAAAAAACATTACAGTTCCGTAAAGAAGGGAAACGGGTCAAGTCATTTTTAGGCAAGCTTTACGCGTATACTCTCTCAGTAATCTGGCATTCTCAATAATATGACAAGGAATGGCCGGATTAGCGCGAGTCTAGTGTAGTAGTTAATGAACTTCGACTTCTTTAATATTTTATGTAATATTCAGTTAATAGTAAAATGTATTTCTTTTTTCCTCGTACAAAAACTTCAATAAGACATATTTTGAAACGTCTAGAAGGAAGAAACAAAAAGAAAGAGATGATTCGATATTTAGGAGTATGGTTTCCAATATAAGATGTCTTTTTTTCTACTTTATTGTTTGGAATTCAGCTTGAACTTCTTTCAATTTAGATGGTATCCAGCCTGGGAATTAATGATTCGAATAATAATGTTTCTCCTTTTATTTTTATTTTTTTCAATTAAATTTTTCTATTACTCTTCTTTTCTTTTACACTACGGCTATTAATCATTTGTATGCACATTTGAACGGAATACCGAATTACTTTTATGATTGGAGTTGTATGTTAATAACTGAAAATGTACAGCTTTAACTTTCTTAATTTAAATGAAAATTGATTACTAACAAGTACGGTTGTTAATCATAATATGTCATCTGCTCAAGCTGAATGTAAATAAATGTTTAAAGAGTAGAATGCAAGGAAATGTTAAAATGTTATATGATAAATTATTTCTAGAAAATTGGAAATGTTCCACATATAGTATCGAAAAGTTAGAGTTTCATTTCAAGAGTTGTTCAAGTAAAATAAAAATTAATTGAAATTTTATATGTTCGATTCGAATACATTGCTTTTCGTTTCCTTCCTCTTCTGTTTACATAGAAATGAACAGTGTTTTCCTTCGGTTTATAAGAAGAAAGAATAGTGAATTTTTTCATCGTCATTTATTTGTATAGAGATGAAACAGTGCTTTTCTTATTTTCCCTTTTTCATTTATACGGAGATGAATCAGTATTTTTACTTTATTCTTCTGTTTATAAGAAGAAGAAAGTGTTATTCTTCATCATTTGTTTAATATGCAGGTGAAACAATGCTTTTCTTCATTACCTATTTATATAGAGATGAAACATTATTTTTCACTTCCTTCTTTTTTCCACTTACACGAAAATAAAACCTACGCATTTTTACTTTCTCTTCTGCTTATATAGAGATAAAACAGTGTTTCATTCTTTTTCTTCTTCATCTGTTTATGTAGAAATAAAACAATGGTTTCGTTTTTCTTCTTCTCCCGTTTATACAGACAGAAAACAGAATTTTTCTGAGATATAATTGATTACTTATAGAAGATTTCTAAATAATTGTTTGTATGATTGTTTTTTTCCCCTCGCATTATAAACTTTTTTCAAATAAACCAAGAATACAAACAAATATGATTGCAATCATATTATTTTGAACGGTCGGATATATTTTTAATTTAAATAAAATGCATTTTTCAATCTTTGGAAATTCTTTATATTAAAATATTTATGAAATTCGATAAAAGCTGCTTTTTGATATGCAAATATAAGCGAAATATCGCTTCTACAATTAAATTATATTAAAATTTCATAATAAATAAATAAACAAAATACTTTCAGAATGATTTAATTATAATTATCAGTATCAATATTAAATGTAAATGAAGAATTTAATATTAAACTTAATTAAGAGTTTAATCAACTTAGGAATGCTCAATTAAGAATTTAATTTTCTCATACTATTGTTGTTAAAATTATATATATATTTTGAAACACCTAATGACAATTTATATGATAAAACTTCTAAACAATCACTGACGGAAACATAAAAAGTAACCGTTGTTTAGAGGTTATTTTGTATATATTTCAATAAGAAACGTTCTGAGAAATTGGTCACTGTTTAGAGGTGGTCGTTGTTTGGAGGTTGGACTGTATTTAATTTTCTTTATTCTTTTGTGATCGTAGTATGTTAAAGATTTTAAGTTTAAATTCAAAAATATTCTACCCATCGATAAAAAATATTTCAAACCTAAATACTTAATTTATCGTAAAAAACGTTAATTTTTCATATATTTTAAATTTATTAAAAAAAAAAATTATTTTATGTTTAAAAATAATTGATTTCGGAGCAATGTGCTTAATTTATTATTTGAGTTAATTATTCTGATAGAAATTCATATATAACAGATGATTAAACAAAATTAAATATACATAAATATTATTTTAATAAAATTGTTAAACCATAAGACTGAACAAATTGTTAATATGCAAATTGTTTAAATATCTAAACTTATTTCATTTATAATATGAAATCTTAAAAACTATTTAACTCGAATTAAAAGATAATTTTTAAGAATAAAACCTTTGAAAATGAAGAAAGAATTCTTAATTTTAATTAATATTTTAATATGTTTTTGTACAAAATAATAATATTGATATTTGATACGTTCGTGACTTATGTAAGAAAAGTCCTATTCGATTACTTGATAAATTTACATTTATCTGAGATTTTACCTCCATATAAACACATTAACTTCTGTTCCACGGAGATGGAACAGAAAAACGCTGTTTTATCTCCATATAAACAGAAGAAGAAGATAAAGAAAACTATTCCACTTTATAAATGGAAGAAGAAAACTGTTCCACCTTCATATAGATGGAAGAGGAAAACTCTTCCATTTTCATATAAAAGAAAGAAGAAAACTATTCCAACTTCAAATAAAAGGAAGAAGAAGAAAACTGCTTCACCTCTGTACGAATGGAAAAAGAAAACATATCCATATAGATTATAGAAGAAGAACACGATTCCACCTTGATATAGATGGAAGAAGAAAACTAACTGCTCCAACTCCCTATATATGAAAAAAATGAGAAGAGAAAGATCTGTTCTGTTTTCATATAAATAAAAGAAAAAAAATATTATTTTCAAATCAAATATACAAAATTTCAATTAGTATCCATCATTTCACAGCACATTATTGTATTATATTTTACGGATCGACAATCAAATTACTATAGAAATGTATCGTTTAAATGTTAAAATTTGCATCGACTTTGGAAGATAGTATCAGATTTTATCATTTTTTAAGTTAAGACTTTAAATTTTTTATCATCGCCTCAAATATTAAGCATCGGAAAATGTTTTTTTCCCTTTTATGTAATTTTTATGACGTTTATTAAATATAACTTTTATATTTAAAAAGTAAAATAATGAATCCTTTGTAAACTTAGCTGTCTCTTTTTATTATATTCATTCGGATTATAAAATAAAATAAAAACTAGTTATATTAGAGTATATTTATTTTGTGCTCATTAAAATTCTTTTCCTTAGCTTTTATTATCGTTCGCTTTATTGTTACCCTTCTCGTTACTTGCCATTCCTGTTCCGAACTAATCTAATATTTAAAATTGCATTTTTTGTGTTTTAATAAACATTTCGCTGCTTCACTTTTTGTATTCTTGTTACAGATTTCTCCAATAAATTTCATGTAAAATCTAACAATTTATTACGATGAATCTTTCAAAATCTTCAAAAAATGTTAACAGTTTTTCTTATGTTGGTTTTTGTTTTTGATTTCTTAAAGCTAATTTGAACACAGTTTAATGTGGATTTCATGAGATTGCTTAAAATGTCATCTCGGCTTATGTTTATGAAATTTATTTCATAAATCTTTATGAAATATCTCACGAAATTTATTAATATATACGTACGTGGTGGCTCCAAATTTAGTCAGTTAATGGAGATATGAAGCAACTGAATCACATCAATAACGTGGTGCTGCCTGCTTAAAAATATATCCATTAAATGACTTCTTGGCCTGAAAATAAGAGGCACCATAGGATTGGATTAAATTGTTAGAAGTAACTGCCAAAGGATGTGCCTGTCGAAAAGACTCTCTATGAGAAACTAGCTCCTATTTAGGCGTCAAACACATGAAGAAACTCTGAAAACTCCATGTGGGCAGTCCTTTGGTCAGATTCGAACCTGCAACCAGCTGTCGGTGTTCAGTGATTTTATCCACTCAGCGGGTGCCATATATATTGTAAATACATATTTATAAGGGTGGCTCATACACGTAAGCTTCTACTTCAATTAACGTAGAAATGTAAATGAAACGTAACTCGTTATTACGGAATAATGATGCTGTTTACTTACATACTTTATTGGCTGTGAATTTAATTGGATTTAATTAAATTCTATTGTTATTTAAGTTTTATCTTACGTGTTAATTTAACAACATTTCTTATCGATTTGAATGCCTTAAATTGACTCATTATCTGCAATTTAACGACTCTGTCTCTAGTAATCTGTTGTAACTTCAGATTTGTACATTGCTTTTAAAATATGCCATATGTTTAGAGATGCTTTAATTTCATTAAAACCTTTAAATTTCAAGTAGATGTAGGGAATCTTTGGCCTTTTGCATTCTTATGGCTTCTAATCCACCTGATAAATTATGAAATGGTGCAAGTTTAATTTTCTGCCAGGAATTTCGAGTTATGAACGTATATTTTCTGTTCTTTTTCCAATAAAAATAATTTCGAAGTATAATACTCGTACATTAAAACTTCTGAGCAACGGCAATTTTTTATGTTCGCGTCAGTGGCCGTTGTTTCGAAGTTATTTGTATGTTGTTTTGTTCGAAAAGTTACTGATAAAATGACCACTGTGTAGAAGTGGCCGTTATTGGGAGGTTGCTATTATTGGCTTTTATATATTTATTGTTTGATCATAAATGCTGAATGTACTGTATGCAACTTTCAATACAACACGTGGTCTTTTGAGATCTCTTACAATGGTCTTCTGATTAAAGAAACGTTCCTAGCTTCTTCACACTAAATCTTGTATACTCGAACCTCCAACAACGGCCTTTTTAGGAACTTATTTTTGTACAAAAATATATACAAAATGAACTCAAAACAACAGTCACCTCGAACAACGGCCATTTTTTATGTCCGCGTTAGTGGCCGTTGTTTAGAGGTCTGTATAGATTTTATTAAGATAAATTTTCATTTAAAAAATATTTTTCTTCTTTTGATAAACTTATAAATTTTTTGATAATAAAATATAGAAATTACAAAAATATTTTCTTTCCATTGTAATTTAATATCTCTTAATCGAGTAGACTTGAACAATTTTATTAATAATAAAAATCATTTTAAACAATGGAAAACAATATTGTATTCAGGAATTTTAAAATGAATTTTAAATTCTTATTTATGCGAAAGGCAATTTTAGTTTTTTTTTTTTTTCCTTTCTTTCTCTCTCTCTCTCTTTAAAATAAAATCATGCATTATAAAAGAACAAATAAAATAAAACTACGTCTATATTTAAATTATTCTTTGAATATGCATATTTTTAATGAAATTCGTTATTGAAAATTGATTCTCTACAAGTCAATGCTTTATAATTAGGATTTTAGGATTAACGGAATGAGGCAACGCAACACATGGGTCACCCGATCTGCCAAGGGGCTACCGCCGGTAGGACTTTCTATGGGAGACACCCCTATTTAGGTGTTAGATACGTGAAGAAAAATCGGAAAAGTTCACGTGGATAGCCCGTTCGGTTGTGGGTTCGCGCCTCACTAACGGCGCGCACCACAACCCGAACCACTAAACACTACCAGTGGTTTTATCCTTCTGGCCATTTGTGGCGTGGGTATTCTATAATTAGGACCAACCTCTAGTTTTGACCATTTTAAACAGATTTTAATTTTAAATAGTCACAAATGAAAACGCACCAATAATGGCCACCATAAAGAAAAACTAACATAAATCAATTATATATAATTAAAATGTTTTTTTTTTTAAATATATATATTAAAATCAAGTATCCAAAACTGATGCTTCACTTTAAATTGGTAGAGAATTTATATTTAAATAGTTATAATTATTTACCATGTTAATGTTTTGCAATATAATACAGAATAAACTAATATTCTCTATAAAATAGTGTTTAACCGTACCTAATTACATATTTTATTTAAATAATATGTAACATTTTTGAGGCAACGAACTCATTTCATTTTATTGATTGATGTTTTAGGCATATCTCCAAGCTGTATCGAAGGAATTGGATTGCTTCCAGATAACTATTTACTTTGTTTTGCCTGTTAATAACCATTTCATAATTATTTCTTCTGATTAGTCGTACTTTTTTTAAATTCATTTTTATACAGTGTCTCGTTTGATTAACCTCGAAATGATGATGTGGATTTGTAGTGGACTTGATTTTCTGAGCCATTATCAAACTAATTTAAATAAAATGTGTATATTGCATCGATAAAAAATTAATATATAACTTTATATTATTTAAATAATGATATTAATTTAGTAGGACAGGCTTGTAAATTTACTTAATTTGCTGTGGTAAATTATTTTTTATAGCATTTATATGAGACGCTGAATCGTATATCACAGATGCTCACCAATGGCACAATGGATGAAATCATTGAACATTAGTCGCGGGTTCGCACCTGACCAATGGACTGTCACATGCAGTTTTCCGGGTTTTCTTCACCTAAATAAGGTCCAGTTTCCCATAGAAAGTCCTTCCCGGAGGCACTCCTCTTTGACAGATCGCCCATGTGTTGCGTTACTTTGTCTTGTATCAGCTAGTTGCTCATGAGCTTTTAGGCTATATCGTCCCGTGGTAAAATGTGATGTAATTGTCATGTGTAATAGTAGTTGTATGCGTTTATGATGGTCGTTACGCGGAGAACAATGCCTTCCGGGCGGTTTTCAAGGGCCTCTATTCAGGCGTTACAGACGTGGAGAAAACCCGGAAAACTCCACCTGGCGAGCCCGTCCTGGCGAGGCGCGAACCCACAACCGAACTCCCAGTGTTTAGGGAACAGAACCGCTTGGTCACTGAACCTGCGTTACCTTATGCTATCAAATCAACCTAATCCACATCGTCTCGAATAATAAATAAATTAGAATTATCCTGTATTGATGAAAGCAAAATTTAATTTATTTTTAAAGTTTATAATATTTCTATTATCTGAATAATATTGAAATTTAAAATCGATCGCTCGACTGGGAAGAACTATTAGATTTGTCATTGTAGGGGAATTTATGCAAATTTTTAAGAGCAATATAAACTCTACTATTGTAGTGATAATTACTTTATTTGTAAACACAATGAAATGCTGTTTTAATGTTAAAGTATTCATCAATTGTTAATTGCATTAAAAACAAGTGATGCAAACTAGTTACATCGTTATTTGTATTTAAGAATTATCGTGAATATTTGAAAATTATCAGGATATTTAAGACATTTGATGGGGTAAAGTAACGCAACACGTTGGCGATCTTTCAAGGGGTATCTCACGGGAGGACTTTCTGTAGGAAACATCCCCTGTTTACGTGTTAGGCACGTGAAAAGACCTGGAAAATCGACCTGGCCGTTAGCCAGGCACGAACTCGCTACTAACTATCAGTGTCCAGTGATTTTATTCACACGGCCACTTGTGGGTTACGGGCATAGACAGATTTACACAAGCTGAAACTTATTTAGCTTGGGCCTCATATATTGAATGTACTATACAGCTTAGAGCCTCACATTTTTGTATGTATTATTATTTGGAGGAGTAGGACCTGTGTAATGGGAAAGGGAAATGTTACACTTTGCCAAAGTATCTAGCTTATTACGAATAACTATGAGAGGTAGTTGTATGCGTTGTTTTATTTGAAAATTTATCTGTTTTGTTTACTGGATAGGGAATTTAAACGGTCTGGATTAACCGGAAGATATTTTTCTTATTCGTCCAGATAATCGAGAGTTTACTGTAATATAAAACTAGCAATATTATGATATTAGATTATCATATATGATACTTAGAATACAATAAATATAAATCTATTTGTAAAAGAACATTTTACAAGACTTGGCCATATTTTACCATAATTTTATCTTAACTTTTATATGTTTTATATTTTAATGCATGTATTCGCAACTTTTAAAATTACTTTTAATAAATTGAATTGCTTTTTTGTTATATTTTGGAACGGCAATTATTTCCTCGTAACATCGTTACTTAATAAATAAGTAGATAAATGAATACAAATGACAAGAAAATGCAGTTTAATTTATGTAGTAGAAAAATGCATAAAAGCAAATTCAAATTAAGAATATAAATATTTATCAAATATAATTTTAGACTCTATATATTAGATCGATTTTAGGAATCGTTTTAAAAAATTCTCTTAAATTTGAGCGCTTGAGAGCCATTTTATTATTTTCTGTCAAATTTAAATTTTAAATTCCAAAATTCTTTTTCCATTTAGTATATTAAATCATACAATTAAATTAAAATCTAGAGTGATGTTTTTCATATTCAGAGAAATATTTTGTGAGTCGTTTACATCAGAATAACTTGTATTCGTGAATAAAAACTTCAGACAAGATATCCTATCATGGCTGACACTATCTATTTTATATGATGTTTAAGTCACGATGGTACCTTTAGATAGTTATAATGTATTGATGCGAAGCCACATAAAAAGTTACACTCAGTTTTATTTTTATATGATGATCTGTTTATTAAAAACGGAAAAAAACAAATAATTTTTGCATCGTTTTGTTCATTTATGTTTTACTTTTTGCTAAATTGTGAACAGGAATATTGAAATTTTCTATTATAATTACTAACTCATTATTTTTTCGTATAGATTTACGTTAAATCGAAGATCTTGTTAGTAAAAATTGCATTAAAATTATACAAAATACGGTACGTGTGGAGAGCTTTATATACGAACGTCAAATTAGAATTACAGACAAATCCCAATTAGCGTTTTTTCTCTTCTAAAATTGGCGCTAAACTGAAGGATTTTAAACAATATGTATGTATAGAAGCTAACCATATGAAAAGTTTGTTTATTTTAGTATACCATTGTTACGTTTATCACGAAGTGTCAAAGGGATGAAATCAGGGAGAAGTGGGATGTCCAGTACTGTATTATATTTTCCGCGGGGTCTTAGAGAATAACGGAAAAATTTGGTGCAGATCGGTAAAAGGATTTTGAAATACTGTATATAGAGGACGTACACTGTTTGTCTGTACGTCTTCTATATACTTCTAAATGCTTTTACCGATCTGCCCCAAATTCCTTTATTATATATAGACTACTATTAAATTCTGTGTTATATAAAACTTTTGAAATGACGCGGGCTGCTCACAAGAGTAAAAAATGCAGTTAAATCGCAATTCATATATGATTATAAATTAACATAAGTGTACGTAATTTGACTTTTGCCATTAATGTGAACGCAAAATATTACATCCGTAATATATTACGGATGTAATATTTGGTTTAATATTAAACATTGATAGTTTTAAATTAGTTTTGATGTGTGTCTGTTAGTCGATTTCTTGTTTTACTTTTTACTAAATTTTTACTAAGTTGTAGAAAATACGGAATTATGCAGCAAACATTCTATTGTTAAGTTGGAAAATTGATATATACAGACAGTACATATATATTATCCGTGTGTATATTTATTATTTATTATATATATATATCTAGATGTCTACACACAGGTTTTAGATTGGAGCTCGAGTGTCGTGTGATTTGGTGATAACAATGTCGTTTGCAATGCAAAATCCTTCTTCATTCAGTAATTCATGAATGCTGAAAAGTTCTGTATTAAATATTTATGGAGACCTGTTCACAAGTATTTTGTTGCTGCTTTACAAGGCAGACGCTAATAGGAAGATTAACTTGCACGCAATTCTAAATAGAATCTTCATAAAATAAATTTACATTATATTGTGTCTTTCTCGATATCATATCTCTTTAGTGTAAGATGAGGAAAAAAATTTCATGATTATATTTTGAAACGTCCTAGATTTGATTTAATTCTTAATCTGTTTAATTATTAAATACAGTGACCCCTCGAAGTGTAAAAATATATCAAAGAGCCAAGGAATTCTTGTGAACGAATTGTCCCCTAAATATTAAATAAAAGTCCAGAAATTATCATCAAATCGTGTGACATTCAAACCTCAAACTCAAACTTTTGAATAGAGTTTATCCGCCTTCAGTTTTGCGCCACACTCGATTTAGTGTCAAATGGTAGCGCTAGATTGAGGTTTGACTGTAAATATTGTTTTCTACTGTCATATTATAGAATTATTACCTTTATATCTCAAGTTCGAATATAAACTTACTTTTTACAACTTTTAAAAATAAAGTAGATTTTGTTATTAATTATATGCTATTTCAGTTTTACTTAATTAAAATATAAGTGATCAGTATTTAATTACAAATTACACTCGAACCTCCAACAACAACCTCTAAACGACGGCCACTTTTCAGGAACATTTCTTTTTCAATTGCATACCACCAAATAACCTTCAAATAACGACCATTTTTTACGTTTCCGTCAGTGTGCGTTCTGCGGAGGTTTTATCTGTTTTGAAACCGTATTGTTATTTTAAAGATTTATGATTTTACGCATGACTTTTCTATTTCTTGATACTGAAAAATGACATTTTAAATTTTTGAAATAGTTAAATTTTAAGCTATAAATGAAAACATTGCTTTTTAAAATTACAAATAAGTTCTATCTTTAACCAGGTTCTATTTTATAACATAAATGAAATAGAATATGGATTACTTTTTAGATTATTTATGAAGTATTAATTTAAAAATCAGTGTGTACAATTTCTTACAAAATGTAATTTTGATTATATCAATAGAATGTAACAGCAGTAACCGAATGAATAAAAATCACCGAACACTGCGAATCTGCGACCGACCAACGGCTGGGCACGTGGAGTTTTCAGGGTTTTATTTACGTGACTAACACCTAAATAGGGATCAATTTTCCTATAGAAAGTCCTCCCGGGATTCACCTCTCTTGGCAGATAGCCCATGTGTTGTGTTACCTTATCCCCATCAATTCACATAGAATGTAACTAGCTATCGATTGCCCATTTCTAATGTAATTCCATAAAAAATGTGTTGAAGTAGCAATTTAGATGAAAGTAAATATAAATACTTAAACTAGTATTTTACTCAAATCAAGAAGTTCGTTTTGGTATTCTGAATTCATGAATGATAAAATGGGGGTTCATAAAAATGGAAATTATATATATATTTTAGTCAGAAATTGTGTAGAGAAAATTGATCAACAATTCTCCCCGATTTAATGTAGTGATTTATTCACTTTCGATTTTTTAAATTATTGAATAAAAGAAAGTACAATCAATATTGAAAAATCGAATGAAATTCGCTTTGAGAAATGCTTCGAACACGTGTTTTTGGATGTGTAAGTTATTTAATTCGTAGTTCAGTTCTTCGAAGTGTATATTAATAAAACAGGATGAAACATTCTCTTGAAATGTATTTGTAGTTAGGAAACACAAACAAAGGAACTGAAGTTTCTACAATTCTTTCTTTCTTACAGCGTAGGAACATAAAATCACAAAGCGGAATTGATCTTCTTTTTCCCCCTAAAGACGTAAATTTGCTCATTAAAAAAAACTAATTTTGATATTAATAGATTGTATTTTTTTTCTTGCTTTAAAACGTGTTAAGTATGACCTGTTTTCTCTTAACTATGGTTTGAAGAGGAGAAATGGCTCATTTTCCTTTTGTAATCAGCTGTTTGATTACCTATTAAGGTATTTTTTCCTTGATTTCATTCAAATATTTTGTTCTGGGAATTTTTCTTCCCCCTTTTTTTTCTTTTAATTTTTCCTTCCTCTTCCTAGTTTCCTCTCATCATCTTTGAACATATTTAGCAGCTATTCAAACATACTTTGCTTATCCTATGTTTTAATTGTTCCTACGAATTTTCGTTTTTCCTCTATTCTTCTCAATATGTCACTTTAATATAGAATATTAAATTTATTTTTATATTCGCATGTTTGTAGAAAATTCATATTTGAAACAAAACTTATCTGTGTAGAATTTAACTTGGAAATTTTGAATTGTAAATTGAAAGTTATTTTGTTTTTTAGAAAATTTTAATACGTTTGTATATTTTAAATTCATAGAATTGTATACGAAAAAATATCTTTTGCATAAAGTTATTTATATTGTGAATATTGTAAAAGTAAACGAATGTTAATAGATATACTAGTATATACATAGTTGCTGAATTTCATGTATTTTTAATATATCTGAATAGTTTTAGGAGTATTTGTATGCAAATAGCAGTTGTATAGCAAATAATAGCAAATAGTATTTGTATGCATTTTTAGATTTTTAGAATATTAATAGGTATTTTCTTGGGATTATGAACATAAAAAAATTATCAGCAAATATCAGTAGCATTCTTAGATTGTCAGAACCGCTTTTTATATAAATTTATATATTAAGAAAACTATACCATACAATATTGTACAATGCCCTAGAGCAGAGGTCGGCAACTGATGGCACGTGGCACGCGGGACGATTTTCAGTGGCACTCTGATTGAATAGAAACGTAGCAAAAATTATATTTTAATTATTAATTACACATTTAAATGGACGTCATAGTTCAGCGAAGGCCGTGGTATATTAAAAACGAATCTCTTGTTTGTATATTTCTATTACAGCGCATGTGTTTACGTCCGTGTCTCTATTTACGTGTTATGTAAGCGCTTTACACGTAAGAATATAATTCAATTAACAACTTCAAAATTATATATACATTTTTGAAGTCAGTTATAACCGGACTAATTTTAATAACATGTATAATAAACTTGGTAGAATCATGTCGGCACTCGGAATAATACTATACCTGACGTTCGGCACAACATCGCTGAAAGGTTGCCGACCCTGCCCAAGAGTATACTTGTATCAAGAGTGACCATTGATAAAGTGTATATTTGTTCGTATACGAGGCTTTTAAAAGTGCGTAACTCTAAGTAAAAAAGTGCAAGTAAAAATTTAGGTTGTCTATACTTATAAAATAAAAGATATTATTTTGGGAGTCCGATCTTGTTTCTTTACAGGAAAGCATTAATAAAATAAAACATTTTATTCAGACATATTGTTATAATCAAGTCGCGGATTCGCGCCTGACTGACGGGACGGAGAGTTTGCCGATTTTCTTCATATGTCTAACAGCTTAACAGGGACCAATTTTTCGTAGAAAGTCCTCCTGAAAGATATCCTACTTAACAAATCGCCATCAAGCATTGTTTATAAAATTTCCATATGCAAGATAGTAAATATAAAATTTTTGTAATATTTAGGTTTGTTTTCTGCAAAATTTTAGAATTATTTAACTAAAATTTTTACTCTAGGATATATAAATGTACAAGCGAAGATCACAAGCAAATCACTCAAAAATTTTGCATTTATCAAAATATGTTTTTTTTTTTTCCCCCTTCAGGAATTCATCTCACTCTTGGCATATAAAAACGATATCAATAAATTTTACGTTTTGCTTGGCGTCAGTTCTTGGAGTATTTTTAGAGATGCGAATTGTGTAAAGTTGTTTATAAGCCGCAATATACACAGAGAAGAATCCAGAAAATATCTTTAGAATGCGAAATATAATTTTACATATGAATATTTTATGATTAAATAGTCTATCAAATACAGTAGTATGGAGTTATATATATTTCATATAATTTTAAAAGATTATTTAAATTTGCGATAATGAAAGTAGTAAAGAGTATGAAAAATTCAAGAATATTATGAACGACATGTAGAAAAATTATTGATTACTGAATGAATAAAAATTAAAAATTGAATAATTCATCGAACTGAAAGATTAGTAGATAAATATTTTTTTAGAAAAGAACGTAATTTTATGTTAATTTTGTAAAGAAAAAACTCAAAAGTTCTGAATATATTTTATCAGTTGAATGGCACAATCGATATCTTTCAATAAACGGGATTTGAAGAGGTAAAATTCAGCACAAAGTCAGCCACAAATGTGGTAACCTCATCCTTCTACAAAAGGCATAAATGCATACGAATAATAATAACAAAAGAAAAAATGCATTTTTTGTATTAATTTAAAGGAAACATTAATATATATTTTTTTAAATTTTTTTTACACACGAAATTAAATTTTGGGCAACTTCTGTATCCAGGATTAGGGAAAATGGTCCTGCTAGCCTCCTCAGGATGGACGAAGCGCTGTCGCATCAACTTACCACTCTAGGGATCAGGGATCGAATCTGGACATAGAAATTTTTTACCAAATTACTAAGAATTTTTCATGATTGTCATGTGCGGAATGCCAGGCCCCGTTGTGGACGTCCATTATGGACCTGGTCGAACCCACAATGAGTATCATTTAAAAGACCGTTTTAATTACTAACTAGTAAAAAAAAAAGGAAAAAAATGTATATTTATTTTCCATTAGTTTTTAAGTTGTTACATTTTAAATTTTATTTAATATGAACAGGGGTATTTTTTAACTTTCAAGATGTATTTTTTGTATTTAAGGGCATGCATACGTCTTCGCTGTTGCTTTAGTGTCATAAATGTAGTAAATATGCGTACAAAATAGTAATTTTTCATTATAATATTAAAAAAAAATTAATTTTATTGTTTCAAAACTTCACTCATCTTCATTGTATTTTACTATTTACCATTTCCAACATTCATTAATTAATTTTGATTAATTAGCAGACACGATAATTTTATTTGACAATTTCAATATTTTACACACTTTGTATTAATGTTTATTTTAATTAAATTAAAAATAGGTTGCATTTGGCTTTTAATGACCAACAGTTCAGATAATGCTGCATTATTAACAATACAAATGTTAATTACTTCTAATTATATAGTTTTTATAATTTTCATTTAATTAATTTCAATACTTTTATAAACGAGAGATTACATTGAAATATTTAAACAGATAATTTATACTTCATATATATATATATATATATATAATTTAAGGTTTTTTTTTATTTTTTAAATGATTTCATTAAAGAATTAAAATATACATTTTGTAGTTATACATTATTGTAGTTTTTAGATGTAATAAATGTATACCAAGATAACAAAAATAATAAAAGTTAAAATTTATTTTTAAAAACGAACAATGAAAATTTAATTTTTTATGTGAATTTTTTACATCAAATACTTAATTTTTTAAATTATTTTAAAATAAATTTTATATTTTACTTCTGATTTACTGAGATTTTCTAAAATTCTTTTCTTATCTTCTGGAGATTTTTAAATATTTAATACAGTCGAACCTCCAGCAACGGCCACTGTAAACAGCGATCATTTTTTTTTCAGAAATTCTTTTTTGAACAAAAAGTGCGCACAAAATAATCTCCAGACAGCGGCCACCTTCTAAGAACGGCGATTTTTTTAATGTTCTTATCAGTGGCAAGATTTGACGGTATTTATTTCACTTACATTTACTGTTAATATATGTCAATGATAAAATCAAATTAATTATTCATTTTTGTTATATCCGTGAATACAGACACACGATACCAGAAAAATAATGCTTAATATTTTTTATCTATCAATACATCTGTTTCTATTTTTGTATATTTAATTATGAAGCTTATTTATAGTTTTAATTATCCAGCATTTATCGAAGGAAAATGTTACATTATGTATGTCTTTAATTTTAGTTTTTATTTTTATATACCTTTATGGTACTGCCTGCAGGAGAAAGATCACAACTTATTAACACGATATAATAACTCAATCATAAAATTACAAAAAGGTTAAACAGTAAAATCACTGTAATTCAATAAACATGTATGATTTAGGATGTAATGGGATAAGGCAATGCAACACAAGGAAGAGTGTCTCCCGGGAGGATTTATTACAGGAAAATGGCCCCTGTTTAAGTGTTAGACATGAAGTATATCCGTAAAACTCCACGTGTCAGCACGTTGGTCGGGCACGAACCCACAACCGACTACTAATGTTCAGTTGTTTTATCCACTCAACCACTGGTGGGCGTAATTCAATAAGAAAAACACAAAAAATATTTTTGCATATTTTCTTAAAATGTTTTTTATTAAAGTATAAAAAATTCTCGGTCATCGACCGAACAGCCCTGTTAGCAAATATTTTCTAGAGGCTTCCAGACTTTGTTTTTACAAATTTTTCTATTTTTTAAATATTTTTTCAACTAAACTGTTGTATTTGCTGCCGGAGTTTGCTATTCAGTTTTTTTCATTTTCCTTAAATATTTTTAATTTTTGAAATTTTATAACTAAGTTTAAAGAAAGAATAACATTAAAGTCCAGTTAGTTTCTCACAGATATTGATTATTGTTCTTTGAAAAATCATTTATATATCATTTAGAATTGTTTACAATCGTTCTGCAACAGAAACCTTACAATATAATATTGCAAACAGTTTCCTAGAATATTATAAAAAAATATCATTATATTATAATAGAAAATTATTAAAGTTACATAACATTTTGAAAGTTACATAAATTTAATATAATTGAATTAAATTTTCAACTAAAATTTATACATTTATTAATTTTGACAAAGTCCATTGTGATTATACATTTTATTGATTTAAATAATATTTAGGAATTTTATAATATGGTTTTATTTTAATATTGAAAATTGAATTATATCTTGCAGTTATGATTATTGTAAAATTAAATATGAGAATAGATCTTTTAATATTTATATAATACGAGCAATTATTTATTGTGACATCGTCGCAATGAGGAGCTGCAATTTTTAATCACATTTTAAATTTATTTAATTTAAAATATATGCTCTCCGCCTTAAATTATCAGTAGTACTGTAATATCTTGCACCTGTACAGTACATCATACTTTTTCGTTAGCGATAGAGTCGTGCCAATCAACCATTAACTGCTTTCAGGGGAAACGTTTTGAATTGAAATAATATGACTTCCGGTTTGCATTAGAAATTGATGTATAGTTAATCGGGGCCTACTCCCTCTTAGCTTTCCATATCTGGTCTCAAGTTTCGTCTATCTAAAACCGTTTTAGAGTTTAAGAAAGGACAGATAGACAGCCACAGTGAAAATTTATAGGTCTACAATTTTTTCAAATTGTATCCCAATTACTGTTATATCTTAATAATTCTTTATATATTGGATGATTATAATTAGAGAGTAGACATTCAAAGCTCTCTGAAGAAAGAAATTTCGACCAAAGTTGGTATACATACTTCAGATAACACGTTACTTTAAAATTCAGCCGTTAGGGCGAAATTTGGTGCTGATATCTGAGCGTATTCTTATTCAGTCCATTTGACATTCATTAAATGAATATTCTGATACAGTTTTATACAATTTTCAATTCGATATAAACAGTTTTATTCTTAAAGACTAGAAAATCGAAGATGTTTTGGAATGAAACTAGTAAAAAAAATAAATAAATAAAAATAAAAATAATAGTGTTAAGGGCAGTGACAATAGATACGACTAAAAAAACATTGAACGGGAAAAGAAGAGTAGAAAATATCGCCTCAAGTAAATGGATAAAACTAATAACGATATATACTGCTTATTACTATTCGCTTTAACTGTGGGTGAAGTTACGAGGAGCACGAGATGATATATTATTACCCCTAAGATTAGCAGAGAAGATTATTGAATTTTGAGCTAGGATGCATATATTATTTATAATTACTCATAGTTCTTAAAGTGACTTTTATCAAAAGGCTTTTGAGACCAGCGATCGCAATCCTTATCCCTCAAATTTACGTCGTATTCTTCAGCGAATGGTCTGTATTTTCGCTCATGAAACGAAGTCAGTTTCAAATATCTTATGAATATTTCAGGACTTAAGTGATTATGGTAATAGAGTTATATAAATAAATAAATAAATATATATATATATATATATATATATATACTCGTACATTTATTTATACGTATGTTGATAGATACTGTACTGTACAGAACATACGACATCTAAGCAGTTTTAACGACCTATAATTTGAATTCTGAATATTTTCAATGAATTTTATGTAAATTTTGGCGAAAAACAGAATGATAAATGAGATTAGCCGTTTCATAAGCTTTAATTCAGGACGAGAATTGGATAATTTTATTGAATTTTTAAGAATGATTACTCTTAACATTTATTTAAAAATGTGTCTTATTTATATGAAATTTACATTTACATCTTAATTTTGGAATATATTTTAAATCCTGTTACTGTGTCACATGTAATTAAAGGTGAATAAAATCTGTCAGATTATCTCTTAAACAAGTACCCAAGATGGGTAAATTATGGCCTGTGAACGATACTTTTTCCGTCTTTGAAATAATTTTGATCTGTTTCACGGCATTTAACTGTAATGAACAATTTGTTCAGTTTTACAAAGTAATCGTATATTCTACAAAAGGATTAACGATTTCCTTTGTAGCCCGCAGCATAAAATTCCCTCTTGTCATAACTTTTTATAGTGTAAAATGTTAAAAGCATTTTTATTTGATACTTTGGCAGCAGCTGCTGCAACAAAAAGACATAAAGAAATATATAAAACAATGCAATAACAAAAGAAATGTTTCTTCTCAGTTGTCGAAATGAATGAAGTTAAAATTTGAGTTTTATTAATAAAACGAATATTTTTAATTAAATTTATGATCAAATCAAAACACATACCAGAAAGAACAATTATGGTTTTTGAAATTAAAATAAATAATACATATTATAAAGAGTGATTCGAAAGTCTCCATGCAAAACGGACACCCGAATGCTTATGATTATACATTCGAAATGAGTTGAGGGAATGCATTTATATATACTATTAATTAAATAGCATTCATACATATATTTTGTGACTTAGAGGTGGCTATGTAATAAAGGAGTCTTTTACCTGTGTATAGGAACTTCTGATTTGGTTTGGTTGCTATACACGAACGATCTGTTGAAGGGAATTTCTATAAGGAAACTGACCTCTATTTAGGCGTTAGACACATAAAGAAAGCCAGGAAACCTCCATGTGGCCAGCCCGTTGTTCAGGCACAAATTTGCGACCAATTAATTCCAGTATTCAGTGGTTTTACCTGCTGGTGGGAATACAGACATCTGAATCACTCTTATTTAATTATAAGATGGAAGTTTTTAAGTGCTGCAAATTTTTTATTTAATTTTATAGCACATTACTTGTGTATATGATTTAAAATAGTATAGAAATTCACAATTAATTTTATTATTCCTTCACTTTTTTTGCTATCTGAACGATTGAAATTATTATACATAATTTTGGTAATGTTTTTAAAATACTCTGTAATTACAAATTTTTCTTTAAGAAACGAATACATGTATCGAAGAAATATAAAAGAAATTCAATTTTATATCTAGCAAATAGGCAAAGCGTAAAACAGTAGGTGCATTACCTGGTAAAGCGGCTTTAATATGGCAGGATAAGAAAGCCAGTGGCCTAGTCCATTTCATTTGAAACGGACTGTGTGGTGTCTCTATCAGACAACGCATCCACTGTTTTTATTATTCGAATTAATTAATATATTTTGATATTAAAGTATTTGTTGAGTTATAAATTATTTACATGTATTTTATTGTTTTGATGTTTATATGGGCGAACTACTTGCTTTGTTGGGGTAGTCATCATCTATATATATAAAAACGAATGTATGTCTGTGTGTGTGTGTGTGTGTGTGTGTGTGTGTGTGTGTTTGTCCTTCATGCATTACCACACCATTTATCCGATTGCCATGAAACTTTGGGAAGTTGTTTAATACATTCCCGCGAAGGTTTGTGGCATATGTGAAGATCACCATTTCCCCCCTTTCAAAAATATATTTATATATGGATTAAGGCTTTTATGTCCAACAGATGGCGCTAACTTCAGACGACCTAAGTTTGCTTTTCTGTGAGGCATTATGCTTTTCTGTGAGAATGGACCTAAGCAGATCATTTTCTACCTATCTATATAAATAAAATACAACGTTTGTTTGTTTTTACCGATTCCTTTGAAATTTTGACACAACGTTGCATTCGAATATGCACGTGGTTTTATATAATATACATGTCGAAATTCTCCCTACGGGGGGGGAGATGGACGGGATTAAGGCTTACTGTGAAGAACTCGGCTTCTATTTATACTATTTTACATGCGGTTTTTTGCGTTTTTAATTGCGTTTTAATAGGTGACGTCAACAGAATATACACTAAAAAGGGATTTTTCGATATTCCCCAGCGGGGAAAGGGACAGGATTAAGGCTTACTGTGAAGAACTCGGCTTCTATTTAAACTATTTTACATGCGGTTTTTTTGCGTTTTTAATTGCGTTTTAATAGGTGACGTCAACAGAATATACACTAAAAAGGGATTTTTCGATATTCCCCAGCGGGGAAAGGGACAGGATTAAGGCTTACTGTGAAGAACTCGGCTTCTATTTAAACTATTTTACATGCGGTTTTTTTGCGTTTTTAATTGCGTTTTAATAGGTGACGTCAACAGAATATACACTAAAAAGGGATTTTTCGATATTCCCCCCACGGGGGAAGAGTTACACATTTATAATAGATACATTTTGAGCCACAACAACGCGTGGCCGGGTCAGCTAGTATGCTATATAACATCACTTTGTGGATGTAAATAAACAAACGTGTTTTTAAATTTTATAAATAAAGCTTTCTAGAAATATAAAAACATATATTTTTAATCATACTACTTTTATCTTTGTAGATGATGTAAAAGTCACGACTGTATGTAGCTGCAGTAAAAATCACATTGCTTGCAATCCAGGCCCTCTTGGCAACTGTACGTGCATCCCTTCTAGATGGAGATGTGATTCTGACGACGATTGCGGAGACGGAAGTGATGAAACAGGATGTGGTGAGTTATGACATTTCTCAAGTAGAATAACCAATAGTTTCCCTTGAAAATAAAGAAAAGAAAAAAGAAAAATGTGTCTGCCGAAGAAATTAAATACAGTTTTCGTGTCTAATGGAAAAATAATTTTTATGTTCGGTGCTATTCTCGTCTTACCGAATCCAGAGAACATTTTTATAAATGTCTTTCGACAAAAATGATCTTCTTGCCATAAGATCATTTATTTTTACACATGTAGCGAGCTTATAATCAATCATAAAAAAGCATATTATAACCGATATGTTATAATACACAGCTTTATGATTGATTATAAGCTTCATCGTAAGTATAAAAATAAACGATCTGTAGAGAGACAACTTTTTATTAAATTAAAAATGAAAAGATTTCGTAATCTGTATTGGAAATATAGAAATCCATTGAAAGAGTGACAAATAATACATTTTTTTAATTTTCTTGTAGAATTAACAAAATAGTACTAATTAAATCCTTTCAAAATGTATAATTCATGTGTACTAAAATACCAAAACATAGTCTAATTCTACATTAATTATTCACCTAAAGAAAATATTATTTACACCAAATGATTTCATTCTTATTACTTTTGAAGAAAGATTAAATTATTATTGCAAATTAAATTAAGCCCGTTTTGTATTCTCGATCTATGGATTGTTCACTTGATCTCAAATATAGAGTGAATTATTGATGAATAAAATAAATTTAGGAAGTGATAGAAGAGAAAAATTAAATATAAAAGTTGTTACGGACGAAGGAGGTTGTCTATCAGATATGAATGATAAATGACTTGGAGGAAATTGGTTGAAGTACTGTTGTCAATAATTGGACTGATATAAAAATATTTTCACGTGACTTTTTTTATATCTCTGATTATTTTTATTTCTTTGACTAATTATGGAAAAGATACCTTGACAGTTCTCATTAAAATATTTTTGTTCTATTCATTTTACATAGCAAGTGACCAATTTTTAGTTTAACTCGCTAAAGATAATAAATTTATTAATGAATTGCTTCGTATAATTAATTAATTACAACGTTGAACAGTAAATTTTAAATAAAAATAACAGAAAATTATTGTAATTTTTTAAAAAATTTTACACAAGTTAAAATTGAGAAATTTTAAATGCTCAATTACATTTATCTAATTTTAATTGTATTATTTATTTAATAAAATGAAATGTTTACTTTAATCTCGCTTTTAAGATTAATTTTCTCCATTTTATAGTAATTATATTATAAACACTTTATTCTAGAGAATGTTTTATGGTATATGTGTCATCAGTTTACACACAACACAAAATAAAAATTGTGTTGGTGTAAACTGAAGATGGCCGTAATAGCTTAAAAATGTTATCTAGTACAGAATAATTTTGGTTTTGTGAACCTTAATAATTATTTTAAATTATAATTTAATTGCATTTCTTGACTTTATTTTATATATTTTTTTTATTTTTTTTTTTCTCTTCGACTCAAGGGAAAAAGTAACGTTAAAACGAATAGCTTATCAAAACACAGCTAAATGAGCTTATCACATTAAGACGAGATGGAACCAGACTCAATTATTCAAATGTAACTTTTATTAATATGGAAATGCATTTTGGGTGCACAGACCCCTCACCAGCTCATTTAAACAGTAGATACAAATAGCAGAAAACACAATAAACATCTAAAATTATTGTAGCAAAACAAAGTTTACAGACTGATATAAATAACTTAGTGCACTGTGATACAACTACATAAAATGTTAAATTAATTTAGTATTTTACGTAATTGTTAAAATTAAGTCATAAATGTAACTAATGATTTATTGATAGAACCAATGTTATGTTTAAAGAAGACAACAGCTTAATTTGTCTGTTCAAGACTATGCACAACCATCGATTAGTTTTTATTATTGTATTGTACAATTTTTACTAGTTTTAATTTAGTATTAGTGATTTAAATTACTATGTTGATGGACAGCATGTTACTTCCATAAAATTTTTTTTTTTATAGCCATCAGTGTAATCACATATTAAGATTTCTTAATGTCATTCTGTTCTAAGCCTTTCCTTTTACTAGTTTTCGCTGAATTTCTTTTGAGAGAAGTACTGTATAACTTATCATTTTAAATAATTCCCAAAATTTCCAAATTCCTCAGGATGTCTCAGTCTGGAACCATAGGAATTAGGTTGATCCTTGTTTATTCTTTTGCGGGTAAAGCATGACGCCGAATAATGTGGAACAAATTCAGATTATTTTGATGCGAGGACCCGCAAAGATGCTGTGGATTTTTTACAAACATTGCTTTCTGGATGCAGCCTATTAAACTCTTCAATAACTTCACACTGACTGCGAGTTCCAAGCATTAAATTAACTTGAAATCGTTCCCTTTACGCAGCGACCTGCTTTAGCTGTGATAAAATAAACAAAGATAAACATAACTCCTATAATTTCATTTTACGGGACATCCTGTATAATGTATTATATAGCCGGATGGCCAAACGATTAAGCTTTCTAAGGAACCAGAAAAGAATCCATGCAAAACCTCGGGAATTTTTCGGAGGCGTGGACCGTTCTTCATCATCCGGCTGCCTCCAATCTAGGCTCGGTCGAACCCACGATGGGCTTGGTTAAAACACTCTCCAGAGTGGAAAGAGTAAAAATATCCCTGCATAATTTGTTGTTTACTTTTCTAAAATATGAATATGAATGGAATAAAAGCAGTTCTTTTCGATTTGCAATTTTTGTGGTTGTTTTATTATTAAATATAATTATTTTCAAAAATAATTTCTCAAAGGTATATAAAACTACTTTATTTTTGAACAAAAATCTTCATAAATAATTAAAAATTAAATATATTCCATGCATCAGCTGGAAATTATTATCAATTATAATGGGAAAGTCACTACAGACTTGTTTTGTGTACTTACAGATATTTCGGTTTTTCATCAAACTACAAGTTTTCAAAAGTTATTTTAATAATTCAATAAAATTAAATTAATATAAAATATTTTGTCTGTATTGTATAAGAGAATTTTCCATAAGCAAAATTAAATAACTTTATTTTTTAACTTTTGTGGATGAAAATATAAAGAAACGTAAACTTGTTTTCAAAGAAACTCGATTATCATTCAAATTATATTAGTGCCAAAACACAGAAAATACTTTATATTAAAAATTATTTTTATTTGGAAGAAAATGTTGAAGTAGAGACAGCTATTAATTAAAAAGAGATTTGATTATGCTGTTTTTCTAGTACACGTTTAATCAGGGCAGTCGAGAGGAGAAAGCCCCTTCTTGACTGCTCGGAGAAAATTTTGGGGATTTTTTTCTAAATTTTTTCCGGGATCCTTAATAGTTTCTACTCTATGAATTAATGTTATTTTTAGTAACAAAAATAAAATTTTAAGACTGCTTTTTATTAATAAAGAAATATTCTACGTATTTCATTTGTCCAAAATAGTGACAAAAGAGATCCGATCTTCCTATACAAACTGCTTGAGTGCTTACTTATAACGGAATCGAATCAGAGATTATCAGAAATGAAGAATATAAGGATTTATTGTGATGTTTATAGACGAAAATTCGAAAAACGCCGAATTTTATTCTCTTTAACTTTAGGGAAATTTAGAACCAAGAGATTAATGTAAAATTCACTTTTTGTAAGACATGTTCGATTGCACAAGTTCAGTATATTCGACGATAATAGTAATTAAATTGCAAGTATCAATTAAGAGAACTGTAAGATCTGACATTTTATTAAATATTTTATCTTTGATTATTTTTTTCTTACAGTATAATGCAGTTTTGTGTAAGTAGATTATTAATGACTTTTGGTTTAAATATAATTATTTAATTAAAACTGAAATTCAAAGTTAGCTTTTCGAATTTAATTTGTTAATTCTTCTTCTTCATGGTATATAATAATGATTTACGAAAGTTTTAATATAGATTTAGATTTTTTTTTTAAAATTTTTTCTGCTCTGTAGGCACTAAAAAAGTCTTTTTAATAATGGGTTAGACAACACTTTCAGTGGGGCACTCATTAGTGGTCGAGTAGATGAAATAGCGAATACTGGTAATTGGTGGCGGATTTGGCCTCACCAGCTAACTGACCAGGTGGAATTTTCTTCATGTGTACAACACTTATATAGAGGTCAGTTTCCGGCAAGCATCCCCGTGGCAGATCGCTCGTGTTTTGTCCCGTCAAACCAAATTAATCCCAGTTGGGGTGGTGAGGGACGAGGTTCGACATATTCAGGATATATTCGCCCATGAATAATTTCCGAAAGATGCTCGCGAGGGATGTAAAAACATGTTATTAATGTACGGTACTTGTATCTATCTCTATGGGTGTGTTCCCGTACGTACTGTACATATACTTTATATATAAAGGAAGATAATACACATAAGTATGTATTATCTTTCTTTATTCAGATCACTATGAGGTAAAAATTGATGATGGAAGCTTTCAGAAGTGTTCAAATTCTGAAATTTCTGGTGGAAGTGTCATGAGCATTCAATTAAAATATGTCGAAGCGTTTACCTCGCTTCGACATATTTTAATTGTTTTTACCTAAACAGTAGGTTTATAAACTTACCCAAATATTTTATTTTTCACAGATTTATAGTTTATTAATTATGTTAAGAATAACATGCTTGTGTGAATATTTGAAAATATTGTATTCAAAACCTGAAAATTTGGCAGGATTTTATGTGATGGATACGAATCACTCCACTTTGCCTCATATATGGGGCAAAGTGGAATGATTCGTATGGAATGATTGCCCCACCTATACCGTACCCCAGTTTACTCCATACATAAGGCGAAGTGTACAGTACAAAACTTACCTAAATAATGAAAATTTAATTTTTTAAACAATATAAGCATCAACAGACGCTTATATAGATTTCTTTACTCCGTTTTTGTACCTCACCTTTCTTCTTATATTTTCGAACCGTCTGGAAACATGAAATAAAAGAGGTTCTATTACAAATGCGATTATGAAACAGGACGTCCCCATTCTGCCCCAACTGTTAACATCCATTCTGCCCCAACTGTTAACATCCATGTTATATTTTCTGTTGAATACTCAAATGCTTTATAATTACAATCTAATGACATTAAAATAAAGTTTTGACTACATTTAAATAAATTCGGAAGTTTAGAGTAGAAGGCGTTGAATTTAATACACTTATCTTCACGAAAACAAGCTGAACCAAAATATTTCCTGCTACACAACATCACGCAAACGACTCGCGGGAAATGCCATCTCGCCGGCAACGTGACTTTCGGGACGCTTGAACATAGTTCCAATAGTCACCGATAAGTTTTAGCACCATACAAAGCAGAATATGACGGTAACTCAGTGTTCCCTTAGTTTTATTTATTGCTAAACAGTAGCTTGGAGGAAACCCAGAGGACCGGGTCTCCTTCCTTTTGTAAATAAATTAAAGAAAAAGCTAAGTACAGAAAAAAGATTTGAATGTGACAAACACACATATATACATGTACTATACATACAGTACTCAGAATTTATTCTTCATCCACAACGGTGGTGGCTACATCCACATTGATACGGGGGTGAATGTATGTTTGCACGTTTTGATCCCCCTAACATAGGTTCTACTTACCCTGCCCCGCAGTTTTCCTATTTCAACAATCTTCAACAATCATTGAAATATCGAAATTGTATAGTCTAGTTTTATTATTTAAAATTCAATAATCGTGTTGAAACATCACATTCATGTTTCGTAGTTGAAATGATATAGCTTATATAAATTAAACTATTTGTTTGAAATGTTTACTTTTCTTGAAAATGAAAGATTATTTCACCAATAATTAACCTGAATTACAGCAGAAAATCATCTTTTTGTTTCTCCTTCCTAGGAGGGCCTGTTTTCAGACTCATCGCTGCGTTCGGCCTGTTCACAATGGGGGCAGACGGGTGATGAAGGATGGGGTCTGCCATTTGCGAGAAATACACCACTACGACGATTCAAAAATCGAACTGGCTGTAATAATAATAAAATTGATATTTTATTATTATATGTTAATGAAAAACGGAAATTATATCGATAAAAAAAGTATAACTGTAATTATTTATTAAAAGGTTAATTAAGTATCATAATTTCGGCGTTTCAAAAAATGTACTATTTTTTTCCATCGCAGCTTCTCCTTACCCAATCTGCCGTTAAGGTGCATTGGAAGCACGTGACTTAGATCAGAGTTTACAGCATCCCAGGAGATATTCTTTAAATTTATCTTTCCTTACAGAATTTTTTATAGTTCCTATAAATTATCCGTATTCACGTAAAATACACATATCCAAGTATATCCATGAAATTATTAAATCGATTAAGTTTATGTCGCTCTACTTTTTACATTTTGGCGATTTTTTTTTTATATACAATGACCTTAAGACTGTAATTTGGTCTTGTATGAAAACACACACCGGCTTGCTAGATCGTTTTCTTTTAATGCGAGGATGAATGAAGTCACGTGATCGTGCATTTCTTTACATGTAAAATCATCCAGCTTTTCTAGTAATTCAAGCAGTTGTAGCAGCAAAAAATAACGACATATTAAAAATATAATCAAAATGACTCTAATAATTTCTCTTAAATTAAAAATACGCGCAATGGTGGTTATATATTTTTCAAGATTGGTTATTTTAAAACAAAATATGAAAAAAAAGACAGAATTTCATTTCTAAATACTGTTTTCGTTTGCTATTCAACGGATATACTCTCAGACTGACAAATTTGAAATGCAGTTCTTATTTTTATTACTCTAAAAATTGTTTCCTTTTTTTAATATTTATTTTCAAGTATCTCAAGAACAGTAATAACAATAAATTTTAATGTTTATGATGTTTCAATACGTAATTATTAATGTGAAATTACGAGTGAACATTTTTGTATTTATGTGAATTTAAATTGATTTATTATCGAAATTATAAAATTTCTTCTGAACGAAAAGTTAAAATAAGATATATATTTTTTCATTTTTGATTTTATTCTATACTAATAAAGCATTTTTAAATCATACTCATCATGGATTCGACTATGCCCATATTGGGGGCGAGCGGATGGTGAGGGATGGGGTACGACATACTTGGAACAGGCCCCCGAAAAATTTCTGTAGTTATTATACCGCCTGGATTCATTCTGGATCCCTAGTGCGGTGGGTCACGTTCAATATTTATTAATTTTGAAGAGAAAACTATAAGGACGCATAAATTAGTTTCGAAGTAATTTTTTCTTGTTTGTAGTGAAGATTGAATGTACTTTATTTTTCATTAAATCTGACGGATATGTTATTTCTTATATAGAAATTAATTATACGAAATCATTATTTTTTATAATTACTCAGTATCGATTCGAAAGCAATGCTTATTATCCAAAAATTCAATTTTTATTTTAATCAGCCAAGAAATTCCTTTTCAGTTCAATTTTCTTCGGGACTTGGAAAAATAATCAATACCTATTCTCTGATGAATTTGGTGCATACGTATTAATCATTTTCATAAAATTTGCATGTCTTTACTTCTTTTAGTTATTAATATTACATAATAAAGTAATCTACATTATTAAAAAATTAAAATATCTCTTTTTAAAAGCTCATAAATAAATAAATTTGTCATTATCAGAAATTTTTATATATCTAGAAATTAAATGTTAAAATTAAATTTTATGAACGATTATTTTACTGAAATTTTTATATTCGGAATGAAAATTTTGCATGAAGTACGAGATTTTTTTTTTGCATGAAATATATTCAGTTTCATAAATAAAGCGAAATTTTATTCGAATTTAGTATTTTTGAAATTATAACATGCGGTGATCCATAGACAAGCGCTTATCAGTGGGCCACTGAACACTGGTCGTGGGTTCGTGTCTCAGCAACAGGCAAACCAGTGCTTTCCGAGCTTTGTTTACGTATTTAACACGTATAAAAAATGTATAGAAAGTCCTCCCAGGAAGTATTGTTCTGTCGGCATGATTGGATTAATGGGATGAGACAACGCAACACATGAGCGATTGCCCATGTGTTGCGTTGTTTCACCCCATTAATCCAATCAAATTCATGGCAATTTTCTAAAATTAATTATTTTTGTTTAAATTGTTCAAAAATCCCAAATAATTAAGTAAATGGAATTCATTCTTAAAATAAATTTTAATTTCCTTAATTATAAGAATATATAGTAATTACAGTAATTGAGAAAAGGAAATTTCATTTTCTCAATTACGTGGGATTTTAAATCACTTTAAGCTTTTGAGATTGATACTGTATCTGTGCTTAAAGCAGACAACTAAGGAGATGCAAAGCACAACATTTAATTAATAATTAAGTTATACAATTATTTACTATTTAATTATATTATGTTTAGCTCTTGATCCGATTGATATAAGTATTAAATTCAAATATTTGTCAGCGTACTTCTGCAGGAGAACCGGGATCGAATCCGGGTGAGCAATCCCCAAGAATTTTTCGGGAATGGTTCGTCCCTTATTCGGATACGGCCCCATTTTTCCCGATTGTGGGCCTGGACGAACTCACGATTGGCCTGAAAAAGAGATCCTGTCAGTGCTTATAGCGCAGAAAGAGTCACATATTGTTTGTTTGTGTACGGAAATTCGACAAGAGTACAATCTGTGGAGGGGTTAGGTCTTCCGGAAGGATTTTCTACGGGAAACTGGTTCCTGTTTGAAGAAACCCAGTAATCTTCACATGGCCTACCTGTTGGAGAGGCTCGAACCCGCGATCAGTGTTCAGTATTTTATCCGCTCGGCCACTGGTGAGCTATGTATATATCGTTTTATTTTTATTTTCAGTTGTTCAACAAACTGCATAAAATTGTGTTGACAGTAGGATAAATTATAAAAGTAATCCTGTAAAGATATCGATAGTTTTTGAAAGGTTATTTAAGGATAATGTGAGTGTATGTATGACTTAATTTTTATTTCTTTTGAAAACAATCGTCTCTGTCGTTAGATAGTATATCTGTTCGAAAGTTTCACAATTGTAGAAGATAAACATAGCAGTAGAATAGTTGAAATTCAGTCTACCAGAAGATCAGAAAAGATTAAGGAATGAAGATAGTTAAACTGGTTTTATGTTTAAAACTATATAGTAGGCTGATTATGTTGGAAATAGATACAATTTTGCAATCTTAAAAGATTGAAAAACTGTTCAAAATTCAGTAAAATAATTCTTTTTAAGGAATTTTTATCAAAAATTCTGTGAGGATGTGCTCTCAAGAGAATAAATAAAGATGGATTTTGTTCTCTTTGACAGTATTTGCAAGATTCTGTTTGTCAAAAATTTTTCCGGATTTTTTATAATCGTTATTTTCTGAATTTAAAAAATTATTGAATCTTCTGAAATAATTATTTTAAAAGTAAAAAATTTATTTATAAAATTCTTAAAGAAGAATGAGAGGAATTTATTTGTATTTTATTTTATTTTTTATCAGTGGAAATGTTTTATAAATCAAAACCTAATACAAAGGCATGAGTAAGTTCCATACATTTCTTCAGAAATGACATTTTGTTTGCTTAATAAAATAGTTCGACAGTAAAAAGATTATCAAATTTATAACAAATATAATTCTTTTTTAAAAGCTTTAGAATCTGGAGGATTTACGAAAATAATTTTAATTTGATTTCAGATATTCCTGTTTGTTCTAAAGATCAATTCATTTGTGCTACTGGACGATGCATTTTGAAGTCTTGGTGGTGTGATGGAGATAATGATTGTGGAGACAATTCCGACGAGATGGATTGTGGTTAGTTAATGTTTCATTTCTCCAATTAATTATAATTAATTACTTGTAAATGTTCTGCGTTATAAAATACCATTAGTAATAATGCTGAATGGAAAGTAAGTGTTTTTTTTTTCCTTTCGAATTAACGGAACATTACTTTCTAAATGGATATTTATCTGTAATAAAAAGAGTAAAAAGGTCATTTACATTATAAATGCTATCTAAGTTAATATTTCGTACTGTTAATTTTGATGATATGAATCCACTTCAATTAGTAATGTTTATATTTCGGTAAGTTAGAAAAGATTAAGTTAATCCGTATTATTTCTCTAACCTGCATTACTTTTAACTTGTGACCTTAATCCTACTGAAAGTTTAAGAGTTTGTAAAAAAGTAATCAAAGTAAAGTTTGTAGAAAATCCGATTAATTTTTAAATATCGTTTAATTTTTATTGATCGATCGATTAATTGGCACATGACATAATCGGTTCGTTTAAGCTATGTGGCTGATCATAATTATGCTCATTACGGATAAGCCTGATCCGTCATGAGGTCGTCCAGCGCGGATGAAGCTCAGGCTTCTTCTCAAGATAAATTATGAGGTTTGGACTGGGTTCGAACCGGGTTCCCTCTACGGTGGAAGGCTAACAACGCTTTATCACGGGAATCTATCCAACAGATAGATCTGTGTATCTGTGAAAACGTTTAACAGAAAAATAGTTTGAAATTTGATCAGAGAGCCTACCAAACAGAAGCAGAATTTGGCTCCACCAATAATTATACATTTTTACTTGTATCATTATTTGGTGGAGGGGAAGGACATTTTATTAATATATAATGTATTATAGCTTAGGGCCACAACAAGGTTAAGTCCAGTCCTACCATTAGTGACAGTGGATAAAGCCACCTAATATTAGTAGTTGGTCGAACGGGCTGGTCGGATGAAATTTTCCGGGTTTTCTTTCCGTGTCTAACACCTAACTAGGGGTTTCGCAAAGAAAGTCTTCCCGGGAGGCAACCCTTTACCATGTGTGACGTTGCCTTAATACATCATTCCACTTTTATCACAAAATTTAAAATAATGGTTATTTTGTTTAAATACAGTATGTATATATGTATATATTATATATATATATATATCTGTATATGACGACGAAAAATGAACGAAATCTTTTAGCTTCAATATATATATATATATATATATGTCTTCATTTTTCTTCGTTCAGAAACACCAGTAACTAGTGACCAGATTTTCACTTACAGAGATGACCTTTTATTTGAGGCTGCGCCTTTACAGAAATAAAAAATCACGAAAAATGCACGCCTTAAGTTTCTTCCTACTGCACAAATAGCAGTTTTGTTCTTGCCAAACCAATAAATCCTAGCGTTAATAAGCTGTTCTAAAAGACATAAATGGAAAATAAGGACAATAAAACAAATCTTATATTTGTATAATTATTTATTAATTTCAATTACTGTTCCATCTTAATCGTTAGACGTGCGCAGTATGCATTGTGCGCCCGCACAGTGATATAATTTACAATACGATAAGTGCACGTTGTAGTATATTATAGTTTAAATGATAATGTTGAGGCTGCATAAAAAAATATCTATTGTATATATTCAATATAAATGGTAAATCCTGCCAACATTTCTTCCATAGCTCTTTTCTGCGGACCGAATAAAATATACAATAAAACCTGTGTAAACCGGAATCGCAGGTATACCGATTATTTTTTTCCGGTTTGGCCGGTTTTGAACAGATTTTTATTTTTTTTTAACCTTAAAAAAATTTGGCAGGTTTCAGTTTCGAAGAATTTTTTCCATTTAAGCTGGTTTTTTCATTCAGGTTCCGATTTGGACAGGTTTTATCGTACACTGTGTAATTTACGTAAATGTCTTAATTTTCACATAACCGGAAGAAAGAAATACTTACAAAATCCGGAAATCGAATGGTGAATTACTGCACAAATATGGTAGGCTATTCCCACTGCACAATTCAAAATTCCATTACACATTTTCTGTCCAGTTATGCGCTAGAAAAATGAAGATTTTGTCGCTTCAGTATATTTATGTTTTATATTTTAATGTAAATACTGTCAGCCAAATTTTTAATTTTAATCAATTAACTTATATTGTGTTTAAGTAATTGTTTATTAAATTATAGTAAATATATTAAGAGCCGAGATAGATGCGAATTAATTTTTGAAGTTTGTTTAACTTTTTACTTTATTCAGAATAAAGAATAAAGTAATGTAATCTTTTTAATTTAAAGTAAATTTTGCTCTTGATGTTAATTTGTGTTATACAGGTAATTGTATAACAGAGCACAACGCGGTTCATAAATTGTAGCAATTCCTGTGTAGTACTTATACAACACGATTTCATTATGAGAGTTTATGTGAAATCATCTGTTTATCTTATTCAAGTAATTGTTCTTTCAGTTACTACAACATAGTTCGACAATGTAGAATGTCAAACTATGTTGACAATCTACATTGGTGCACTTCCTCCTATATGGTGAAAGCTTTTCACCGTGCACTTCCTCCTATATGGTGAAAGCTCTTCTCTGTAATAATGAGTTTTTTTATTTTTCATTGAAATCTTTTAGAAAATTTAAAAAACTATTTTGTGATAACAATTATGCAATTTTACACACTAGAAATTCCCTTGGGCATTTTGTGTAAGCTGTATGCTGTTTGTAATTTCCTTTTTTTAGTTGAGTTGTTGAAAATAGCATCTGTATATATGTTACGGTCAAAACCCATTTTTAGTTAGAACGCGTTTTAACTAGTTGAAACTAGTTTATACTGGCTGTCTTTGTTAAAACCCGTTTTGTCTAGTTAAAACTAGAATTTACTACTAGTCAAAAATGAATTTGAGTTAAAACTAGTTTTAACTAGACAAAACGGGTTTTAACAAAGACAGCCAGTATAAACTAGTTTCAACTAGTTAAAACGCGTTCTAACTAAAAATGGGTTTTGACTGTAACATAGAGTGATTCGGAGTAAGATGGTAAGCGGGAGAAGATGCCTACTTTTTGATATTTTCAAACGGTGACGTCAGATATTGTCATGTGTTTGTATGATGAATCGTTGGGCCAATATTGAGTGCGGAAAGCTGTAGTTGGCTACCGTTACCTCATTTTCTACATCTGAGAAGAATAAAAGCAAGATAAGAACGAAGTTTTTGTTGTGAAATGTTTCTAAAATCATTTTAAAACCAAAAGTTAAAATAGAATTTATTAAAAAATGCTAAAAACAATTAATGTGTGAGTTAAGGTTCTAAAGTTTCCATTGTGAGCTACCGCCGATCTCGATCGGACATGCTAGAACACGTGACTCCACTAGGCACCTTACCCTGACAAATGGAAAATATGTCACATTTTTCTTGGGGTAACATGCCTATTTTTTGTTAATTGAATTCCAATATGCCTATTTTTAATAAATTATTGTTTTTTCCTTTTATTGCAGGATATGCATAGAAATTACATAAGGACTTTTCAAAAAGGTTTTTGGACTGAAAAAAGCTTTCAGCTAGCTATAGAGCACGTTAGAACGGGCGGAAACTTAACAATACTTATACTGCGCTGTTATACTTACTATGAAGTACTTTGTACTACATATGCAATAAATTAAATTTGGTTAAGATATTCGAAAATTAATTTTATGCAATTATATTATGTTATCTTACCCTAATGGCATTTGGCATCTCACCCGGATACTTGGGGTGAAATGCCTAAAATGCCAGACAGTAAAAAAGTCGTCACTGCAAACACAATATACAATTATTTTTCATATACTCCAAACTTTTATTTGAAAAACATGCTCAAGAATATGATATTTTCGTTAGAGGCCTCCAAAACCCAAATTATCGCTATAATTTCCTTCATAAGCAAAATGTTAGGCATCTTCCCCCGAATCACTACACATAACTTTATTTATTTCCTCCAAACATATTTATGTAGCTAAAATTAGTTTTAGCTAATGTTAAAAGTTAAAACTAGTTTTATCTAAAATTAAAACATGTATAGCAGTAAATTAACTAGACAAAACGGGGCAAAACCCGTTTTGTGTAGTTAAAACTAGAATTTACTGCTAGTCAAAAATGAATTTGAGTTAAAACTAGTTTTAACCAGACAAAACAGGTTTTAACAAAGACGTCCAGTATAAACTAGTTTCAACTAGTTAAAACGCGTTCTAACTAAAAACGGGTTTTGACTGTAACATATATAAATAACAATGGTTGTTTGTTTCTTTGTTCGCTACACACTTCTAGGCCGTCCGACCAATTGCTACGAAACTCGACAGTTACATTTACACACTTTTAACTTAGATAATGTCGTACATCCCACCCCAAAATATCGATTAGATTTCTATAAATAAATTAATTTCCATCTGCATTCGATTTGCTGATTTACACGTAGCGCCATCTATTAACAAAAAATTTAAAATAATAAACTAATTTTAATTCTTACAAAAAAGAATATAATTTTAAAAATATATATTATATTCACTTAATTACTGCGAGAGTAATTTAGCGCGAAATAGACGAGCTATATCATTACTGAGACAAGTGGCATATAACACTTGCCTGTCTCAGCCTGTTACTTTGTGGAAAGTCTATAGTAAGTATATAAATATTTAATTTTATACATCTAACAACTCGGGTTCTTTTATTTCTGAACGGTACCTTCTTAATTCTAATAAGTGCTCTCCAGTAGCGGAGTGGATAAAACCACCTAACACTGATGGTTAGTTAGTCGTGGGTTCGGACATGGCCAACAGGCCGGCTACCTGGAGTTTTCGGGTTTTCTTTCCGTTAGTAACACCTAAATAGATCGTGATTCCAAAATAGTCTTCCTGAGATTATCCCCTCGGCAGATCGCTCGTGTGTCGCGTTGCTATAAGGAAATAAACCAAACTACTACTTAATTCTAATGAGCGACATCGTCACAATGCCAAGCTGCAACTTTTCGTCACAATGTTCTCAATTCTTTTAGTGGTGTTCTTGCCCTTGTACATCGTACTTTTCCTGTTAGCAATCGACCCGTGTTGGTCATCTAGCTGACTCCTTTGGGGGAAAGTTTTGAATTGAAATAACGTGACTTCCGATTTACATTGGAGTTCGTATATAGTTAATCTGAGCTTCCTGCTCTTAAGCTTTCCATATCTGGTCTCTTCGTTCATCTATCAACTCCGTTCTCGAGATTAAGGAAGGACAGACGGACAGACAAAAGTAGGACGACAGTGGGAATTTATAGGTGTACAATTTTTTCAAATTGCAATCCGATAAGTTTTCTATAAACGCAATATTTACGAAACATACTTCCCACGTAGTTTATACGATCTGTTGTCAAACTTTAAACACTTTATTATCACACAAAAGGAATTATTCTAGCATTTTTACAAGATTTTTCCATTTAAACAAATCATATGAAGTCTTTCGGACATTAAGGCTAGCGACTTCGATCACATGCGGGACCATCACAAGCTTTTCAACACGAATCACTTTTCAAATATTAATAGTAGATCAGTATTAATTAGTAATCATTGACCATTCTCTCTTCCGGAAGTCAACGACTAATTTGGATCGAATTATTTCAACCCCCTTCCGCAACAGTCCTTATTTTCTATAGGACCAGCGCTATAATGGCAAGTTACCAGCCTGCACAAAATATGTTTTAAGTATTTATCTTTATTACACAATGAAGCGTTCTCAATAGACACCAGGCTTTACATCTGTCTTTATTCTGCTGTTTACATGCGTTTTGGGCGCTGGCCTCTCTTTGTTATTCCATATTTAATACCGTGTATAAAACATGTAAAACATTTGAAACATGTAAAAATAGATGATGGTTAATAGAAAGAATCCATTTTAACATATAATTTTAATATAAAATACAAATGTACTTATATAATAAATACTTTTAAAAATATTAAAAATAAACTAATTGAAACAGTCTGAAGATTAATACAATTTCCAGAGGCAAAATTTAATCTTCTCAACTGTCATGCTTTATTATATTTTTAGTTTAATGATTTTTGTGATATAAATAAGATAATCTTTCCTTTGTTTTCCTGGTGTATAAAAACAAAATCTGAACACAAAAAATTCAAAATAATAATTAAAAATAAAATAATAAGCCTAAAGAGGAGAAGAAAGAATCAGATTATTATTACATATACTATAAAATTATTTTAAAAAATATTCTGTTATTGATTATTACAGTTATCTAGTTAGTTATAAAGTTTAATAGTCTAAAATAGTTAATTATGAATAATGTAAATAGTAAAGATACTTCATAAACAATGCTACTGATATTTACTTAAATCTTTTATAATTTGTTATGTAAAAACATTAAAATATATATAAAATATAAACTGCTTATCCTATATTTTCAATACGGTAAATAAAATTCAATACTGTGAGATTCCGTTTTATACAGATTTTACTTTGTATATTTTTACAAATAATTTATTGATTATGTTGAATATGAAGAAGCGATTTTTTTATATTTTTAATATAGCAAAATATTAATCAAAATGAAAAAATGTGATAAAAATAACTTTTATCGTATCTAATTAGGTTTAATTTAATTTATTTTATATTTCCTTACAATAGATTACATTGACAAATTTTTTTCAATGAATTTCGATATAAACATTAAAGAAAAATTGTAAAAATATTTCATTTTTTAATTAAATTTAACAAAAAATTCTATATTTATACACAAAGTTTAAGTTACTTCCTTAAAATATGCTTAAAATTAAAGAAATTAATTTCGAACTTTTATCTAATTACAGCATAATAAAAATCTTTGAAAATGGCCAAAGCTCCTTCTTTAAACTATAGTAAAAAATTGTTTTGAACGTAATTGCAAATTAAATTAGTTAGTTAATTAAATTAAACTAAATAGTTCTTACTGAAGTATTAAGAGTTGTTGATTATCGATTTCTAGAGTAGTAATTTAAACGTGTTTGAAGATAATCTTTCTTATACAGGTTGAATGATGATTATTAAAATATATAATATAATAATATAAAATTAATATATTAATTTCATAGAATGAATATAATACCTTCAAAAATCATCTAATTAATCATAATTCTATTCTTTTCCAACTCTAACGTTTAGTTTAAAAGCTTTTGTTTGATGGGATAAGGCAACACACAGGAGATCTGCTAAGGGGTTTCTCCCGGGAGGACTTTCTGTGGGAAATTGACACCTATTTAGTGATATATAGAAGAAATAAGAAAGCACCGGTTCCCAGCCCGTAGATGAAGCGTGAACCCCAGTTTCTGTGGTTTTATCCACTCGGCCATTGGCCGTATTTAAAAAAGGGAAAGAAGATAATTTATAACAGATATCAGCATAGTTTAAATAAAATTCGCTGTAAAATACAATAAAATGTTCGGTTATATAACTTGCAAGATAAAACGAAATTTATATTAGTATACAATACAATATTACAGGAGAAACTAAATTATTCTGCAGAAAATTCAATAATGAGCTTTCTCCTTTTTTCTGGAAAAGTAAAAAAAATTGGAAATTTGAAGAAAGAGTTTTGTCAGTTTGTAATAAAATGAAAATATTAACTAGAAGCCACGCATAATTTGTTTTTTTGCATTTATAAATTCAATTTATTGATCACTGATAACTGAAATTGTTCATTTAAGAATGAAGATTTATTGGGAATTTTCCAACAAAAATTTGTAAACATAAAAGAATGTCCAATAATTTTGTATATTGAAGTAGATTATATTAACCAATGATTTTTTAGTTTACTTAATGTCGAAAAGATCAGATTGTGCTATCGGAAACGATGTAAGAAAGCTATCAATCTGATTCTCCATACATTGTGATTTTGATTTTATGTTATAGATAAGGTATCTTAATGTAAATCTACTTTTCATATATAATAAAAGTAGAAGATATCGATCGAAAATTGCCTTTTGTAATATCAAAATTACTATTTATTTTACAATAAATCAATTCCATAATTTATCTATTAATAAGCCGACAAGTAGTTGAACTGTAAAAAATATATACAATATAACTTATTTAAAAAAAAACAAACATTGGTTTTTGGAACCTCCTTATATAGTAAAACCTTCTTAAACCGGACTTTCTACAAAACAAAAATCTGCCTAAACGGTAAATAAATCTTGAAACATTACCAATATAAACCGGAAGTCTATTCAATACGGAAATGGAAGATAGTTTGGATATCAGTTGTAAAACGTAAAGTGAAATTTTTCACATAACATCAGCTAAATTCTTTCAAATTAATTCTTTCTTCTAATTAATTAATTCTAAATTCTTTCAAATTAATAAACCACTGAACACTGATCGTAGGTTCGTGCCTGTCCAACGTGGAGTTTTCCTGGTTTTCCTCACCTGTCTAACACCTAAATTAGGGCCAGTTCCCACAGAAAGTCCTCTCCAAAGACATCACCTCTTGACAGATCGCCACATGTTGTTGTCATATTCCTTCAAACGTAAAAAAAAGACCTGCTAAAACGGAAAACCCTAGAATTTTAAAAAGATTTTACGGTATTATTATAAATTATAATAAAAAGACTAGGTTCTATTATATTGTTGGTGATGTATGTATAGTTGAATAAAATTACCAGAATATGATAAACCTGTAAGAAATGATCAGATGTTTATACAACTTCATGAATACAGAAAAAGACAAGATATCAGTTTATTTGATTTTATATTCATATCTTATCATTCAGCAATATAATCAATATATCTTTTATATTATATAATGTAATGTTTACTTATTGTAATTAAATATATACAGTCAAACCTCTGAACATTGACAGCAAAGTTTGGAGACATTTAATTAAGAAAAAAAAAAAAAACAGACAAAGCGTCCCATGGTCGAAGGTGTAAGGTTATGTCTCAATCACTTTCACGATTATAATTTATAAAATACAGTATTTTACTTGATCCCAGGGAGGGACAAGTACTCCGTTTGCCCCCTTTGCGGGCGCCTATGCCTCTGAAAAACGGCCAGTTATTGTAACATAAAAATTATGCTCGTTGTTTGAAGGTTATTTTATATGCACTTATTAAATAAACGATGTACCTGAAAAAAGCTGCTGTTTAGAGGTGGCCATTATTGGATGTTTGATTGTAATTTTTATTTTCTTATGAAATTCACATTAGTACTACGTATATAGCAATATACGGTAGGTGGATTAAGACCTTCAGGAGCCTCTAGACACAGAAGATTGGGGATTCTATACATAATTTTACGACATCATAAACTAATAACGATTAATTGTAACTATAGGAAAATATTTATAAATTATTATATACAACTGCAACGGTAAAAGTGTTTTATTTTTTCGAATTTCGTGCTCCACTCTAGACGCGGGCTCGCTACGCATGTGCCTCACGTACTGTACCTAGTGGATTTGGATAATCCTGCACTAGCGATATAAGAATTTCTCATAACGACAATTACATTTTTTTTTTTTTTTTTTTCAAATAGAAAACTTCTTATGTGTGTAAAATATGATATTTATAACTTATAATCATCATCTCCGAAAGACGTTTTCATTTTTAAAACAAAAACCAATTCAAATTTTGGCTCCCGAGTATATTTGAAGTAATAAAAGAGGATTAATTTTTCACTCTCAGCTATTCTGTAATAATGATCACGGTAGAGGAAATGCTTTGTGAAATAACGGATATTTTAATACTTTACAAGACAACGGATATGTTTGGAAGATGTCTCGATTGCCCATTAAAGAGCATATACAAAATAACAAACAGATGACTCGGAAATTATAATTCAGTCATTCAAAGTTTATAGAAAGTCTCCTAAATGTCATAAAAAGTTCAGATAAAAATCCATTCTGTAAAAATGGAGAATATTTGATTTTATTTTAAATTCTTACTCACGGTTATTGTTTATGATGCATTTATGAACATTATTATTATTCTGTAGATACAATTTTATTGTATTTTCAATTTATTTTTAAGTATTTTGTGCAGATATTTTTTAAATACAGTATACAGAGTGTATCAGTACAGCGGTTACAAACTTTCGGGAGAGATAGAGTACACCTAGACGATGGGAAATCACATAGCAATGCATGGTCGGAAACGCTTTCCTGGCGCGGTAGTGACGGCACAAAACACAAGAAAGGAAGAACACGAACAGGGTGAGAAAACATGTTTATTATTCTTAGTACAGCAAAAATGCTGGAACGTCTTTGGCTGGTGTAGCGACATCTATCGCGTACACCAGCCAAAGACGTTCCAGCATTTTTGCTGTACTAAGAATAATAAACATGTTTTCTCACCCTGTTCGTGTCCTTCCTTTCTTGTGTTTTGTGCCGTCACTACCGCGCCAGGAAAGCGTTTCCGACCATGCATTGCTATGTGATTTCCCATCGTCTAGGTGTACTCTATCTCTCCCGAAAGTTTGTAACCGCTGTACTGATACACTCTGTATATGTGTAGCAATTCGCAATATACAGATTTACAAAATGCTATCGTTTAACGCAAGATGAGCTGCATTTTTCAATTACAGTTAATTTTTTCACTTTATTTCATATTTGTTAAATAAATTTTCTTCGTAAGCTGATTCGTATAAATTGATTGTAGTACTTCATGCGACTAATGTTAGCTACACGACGATCCAATATTTCTTCTCTTGTATATTTATTTTGGAATTACTAATTCTTCTTTAAGTCGGAACAATCCGTTCCTCTTTTGTACTTTAATTTTCATTTCCTGGTATGATTTTTATATTACACTTTTCGTAGTTTTCGATTTTGTTTACTTTTTACGTTCTGAAAGTAATAAGACGGAATTTTAACCGTATCCCCGTCATCAGTTCGGTGAGTCCAGAAAGAGGGTAACCAGCATTTCTCAAGCTTTTTCTCGCGCGATCCAATATATATATATTTTGTAATGGTTCCGCGACCCAAAAGTTTATAATGCCAGCAGCTAAATAGACAATTTTAATAAGCCACAAATTATTTTTTAAATATTTGCTTAATGTTGACTTCCTATCATTTAAAAATATTTCAATCTCTACTCGAAGTTCGAATAATCGTTTAAGAACTTTTCCTCTTAAAGCCATGTTATGTGAGAATGTAGCAATACTTGCTTACAGGCTGAACCCATTTCTTCACACATTATGCTAGAGATGCGGTTATTTACTGTACTTTTTATCGAATTTGGTTCAGTATTTGTACTGATTTAAAACGTCATGTAAATCTTCGTTTCTATCTTTGTTATCTAATTGTTTCCGATGAAGAAAACTGAGTTACTATTAAATCTGGATGAGAAATTTTCTTTATGCGTGATACTAAATCTCTATTCTTACCTGTCATTGCTGCAGCCCTATGAATATAAATCTATATACAATATTTATTGATTCACTTGTACCAAAATTCATCCGTTATTTATATTTTATGATTTATTGTTATGTAGGATAATAAACTTAAAAGTTTGAATAAACAAGGAAATATTTTCAAAACCATTTCAAAAAATACCTTACAAAAAATATGTATTTTGATGCTATTCAATATGGAAAAAAGAAATAAATTTCACGTAAACACACTCTGTAATCTTAATTTCATTACTATATGACAATAATAATTATAAGAAAAAAGTTGTTAGAAATTTTCAGTACTTAACAGATGCATCTATTGTTCCCAGTTCTTAGAGAATATTTCAGTAATACAAGTTTTACAAGTATTTCTGCGGGAGGTAGTACTATTTTCTGATCCATTAAAATCTTAACGCAATCCAATATTGGGTCACGACCCATAGTTTGAGAAACACTGAGAGCAACCATGTAGTGAGGAACAGGCCCATCACATTCGGGATAGATCACTCACAAATAATTCCTGAAATTTTTGACCCAGAATAGAATTTGGATTTTCCAGAACGTCAGATGTCGCTTTACATTCTCGATCTTCCAGTTGCCGACTCTTTTATCTGTCCTTTCTAACTTTTACCGGCACAACCGAAGTCGGTCTTAGCCATTCAATTCTTTGATCTTGTATTCTGTTTGTTAGATCACTTAATATGGAACGAGTCACCACTGGCCAAATGGATAAAACCACTGAACACTGATTCTGCGGGTTCGATTACGTTGATGTTTCCAAGTTTTCTTCATGTATGTGTGTGATACCTAAATAGGGGTCATTCGCCACAGAAAGTTCACCAGAGAAGCACATTCCTTGGTAAATCGTTCATATGTTTCATTGCCTTATTCCATTAATCCTATAATCTATTTTATTTTTACCATGCATCTCCAATATCAAATGCAATAGTAAACAGAAGAAAATAATAAATAATTAAATTCTAAAGAATTACACATGAAAAAGAAAATTTTTAATTAAACGGACGTAACAGTTGTAGAACAATTTAAATGTGAACATCCAAATATTTCAAATGTAAATGCGAACATTCACATTTAAATTAGACTCTTCAATTGTTACTGTTTATACGTTGTATTTCTGTAATACTGTTAGTTTAGATGAAGTTTATTTAAACGCTATTGCTAAACGCGATGAAGTTTATTTACGACGCTATTGACTATATTCAATCAATACAGCAAAAATAAATTACTTCTTCATTCAATATTCGAATTTGTGTTCAATAACTTATTGAAACTTATTGCACTCGACAAAACGTGAATATTCGTATTCACCTTTCTAAACGATTTTTTTTTTCAGCCATTTTTTTTTTTTTTTTTATAAGCATTACTGTTTAATTTCATTATCGTGTTGGAAATGTTTACCCAATTGTTGGTGTTTTGATTGCTGCTCTATTTTTGATTTGATATTCGTTCTCAATTCATTGCAAACGAGTTGAATCCTCAATAGAATTAATGAGCTTAGCGTGAATGATGGAAACCGACATTTAATCAAAATAATTTACGATAAATTTTGAGAATCGAGAGTTTTCTCAACAATGCATTGTTGTGAATTAATCATGAAAGAAATCAGCCCGTTGCAATGAATTGATTGCTTATTGCAAGATATTTTAGTCGACTTAAAGTTGATAGCAATAAAATATTTAATGGGCTATTTCGTCTACTGAATTAAATTGAATGACCATAAAAGGAACTTGACCATAAGGTAAAAATAAAACTAAAACTGTAAAAATAAAAATAAAAATTTGAACTATTTCTTAATTACCAAAAATTTTTAGATGTATATTTTACTGAAATGAAATTATTTGTTATCTGGGATAATTCCTATTTTACATATTAAAAGAGAAAGAAAGACAATTATTCTAATCTACAATATTGGATTAATGGAATAAGGAAGCGCATTACATAGGCGTTCTGCAAAGGGAGGTTTCCACCGCGAGGACTTTGTATGGTGAAACTGATCCCTATTTAGGTGTTAGACACGTGAAGAAAACCAAGAAAACTTCCGCGTGGCCAGCCTGTCTGTCAGGCGCGATCAGTATTCAGTGGTTTCTTCCACCCGACCTCTGGTGCGATTAATCAACAAGATTTAAGGTACTGTACAGTACAGTTAGATCATCATTCATCTATAATTCATTAATTTTTTTCTAATTTGTTCTAAGCTATAATATAAGCTCTGAATGAAGACCTTTTGGAAAATGTAAAATTTTAATTCTTAGAATCTAAACCGATAATATGATCGAAGAAGAGAAACTATTAGAAACTATCAATTCGCAGTTTCACTTTCTCGATTGTTATGCATGCATAACAAGGGAAAGTATTGGAATCGTGTCAGATTTGCCCTTCGAGTTTTTTTTTTTTTTGTTTTTGCTGCAATTTCCACATTTTGAGTCTTCCTGATCCTCCAAAAAAGTAAAAAGCCTCGGAAAAAATCCGTGTGTGTATGTGTTGGCGTTTATTTCGTTTAATATCTCAGATGGGGTAAGGATTAAGAAACGAAATTTGGCATGGTATCTTGTGTATGAGAAGCGTTGATGCTATTAAATTTTGATGGTTAAAGATCGAGGGGATGGGGAGATATAGAGGGTCGTGTGTCATATCTCGAGTAGGGTCGTACTTAATGAAGATTTTACACGTTATTTGAATTTAATTTTTTTTTTTTTTTTATAAATCTTATCTCTACCCCAGAATTAAGCTTTTTGTCATTTTATAATAATTAATATAAAAAGTCATTAATAATAAAATTTTATAACAGCGTCACACACATTTTTATTTCTGTTTAATAATATAAAAGTTATGTTTTAAATAAAATCTCATAACTGCCGGGAAAGTTACGCAACTCGTTTCTACATTTTTTTTTTTATTTCGAAAATAATGATTTTGTAAGAGTACAGAGCCAACATGATTATGCCCAAAACTGTTTTTAGTGGAGTGCAAATATTAAGAAAGAGTATCGCTTTTAAGATACAGAATGATATCCACACAACATCTTGTATGATATAGTAAATTGGTTTGGCTTGGTTTGATGGGACAAGATAACGCAAGGCATGGACGATCTGCCAAATGGGAATTCCTCCCCGGAGGACTTTCTATGAGAAGCTTACTCCTATTTAGGTGTTAAAAACGTAAAAAATATCCGGAAAACACCACGTGGCCAGCGCATTGGTTAGGCACAAACCTTCAATCGTTAGTATTCAGTGGTTTTATTTACTTGACCACTGGGTTTGATAGAGTCAATTAAAAAGAAACAAAGATAAAACTTTTATATACAGTTAAAACAAGCTAGATTTTTATCGAGAACACGATGTAAAAGGTTGATAGTAGTATCATCTACAGATTGAAAATAGATTGTGATATGATTTTGTGCTTGGATGAGATTAGAAAAACTAGAAAACAATTTTATCAGGCGACGCAACCGCGCACCGTACAATTCTTGATCTTTTATCGGAGGTTAGGAACCAGGTTGAAGAAGTTTCTCATCTTCTACAGCTTTTATCAGTGGTTCAGTATCAAAGTTAATCCATTTTTTCACGCCGGGAGCAATAGGTAAAATACATCTATTATAGCGAAATGTGGCCAAAATCTGACTATGCCAATTTATATGTTGCACCCTTTTATATATCACAAATTTTATTTTACGTTCTGTAATTTCTCGTAGAGAATTAGTTGTTGTTGAATGTTGTTAATAGTTATTAATTATATTATCACAAATACAGTTTAATATCTTAACTTAAAAATATATGTAATTAAATTTAATTATAATAAATAAATTAACTTAATGATTACTGTTAATTAGGAATAATGCTTTAATTAGGAAAGACCGCTGAAGGGTCAGAAGAGGTTCATGGTGGTAAAGGGTTTGGAGAGAGAAATGAAGCAGGGAAAAAGATCATTGAAATAGCAACAGCGTTTGATCTTAAAATTATGAACACTTGGTTCCTAAAGAAAGTAGAACACCTGATTACTTTCAAGAGTGGAGGAAACTGTAGCCAAATTGATTACTTCTTAATGTCAAAAAAGGATAGCAGGCTAGTACAGGACTGTAAGGTCATAGTAGGAGAGGCGGCTGTGAGGCAGCATAGGCTCTTGGTTATGGACATAAAGGTACAAGATAGACCCCCAAGAGAAAACAAAAAGTGCCGGTCTCGAGTGAAGATATGGGAATTGAAAGGGGAGAATGTCAATAAGTTCCAACGAGAAGTATTGGAAAGGATGAAAGGCAGGAAGCTGAATGGGGAGGTAGGAGTGAATGAGGAATGGGACGATTTCGTGAATATTGTGAAGGGAGCCGCGGAGCAGATTTGTGGAAAAACAAGAGAAGGGAAACGGCTCTGGCGAGAGACATGGTGGTGGAATGAGGAGGTCAAAGAAGCAGTAAGAAAGAAAAAGGAAGCATTTAGGGTATGGCAGAAAGGAGACAATCAAGAAGATAGAGAAAAATATAAGGAGTGTAACAGGACAGTCAAAAGAGCAGTGAGAATTGCTAAAGAAAGAGAGTGGGAAAAGTGGTATGAAAAGCTTGAGACCAAGGAAGGAGAGAAGACTATATATAAAATAGCAAGAAACAGAGCGAGTGCTAGAAGGGATATATTAGAAATAAATGCGCTAAAGGGTGAGAATGGAGAACTGTTAATACAGGCGGAAAGGATACTGCACAGATGGAAAGAATACTTCCAAAACCTTTTAAATGAGGAAAATGAGAGAGGTGTCCTGATAAACGTAGAAGTAAACCTTAGTCCGGTGGAGGATATTACACGGGCAGAAGTTAATCGGGCTTTGGAGACTATGAAAAACGGTAAAGCGGCTGGACCATCTGGAGTGGTAGTGGAAATGCTTAAGGCTCTGGCGCTGGAAGGGAAAGAATGGTTATTTAATATAATGAAAAGAGTATGGGTGTCCGAGAAGATACCGGAGGGGTGGAAGAGAAGTGATATGGTGCCGATCTATAAGCAACGGGGAGATCCACTACAGTGCAACAACTACAGAGGGATTAAGCTGTTAGAACACGCCTTTAAAGTATTGGAGAAGGTGGTGGAGAGCAGACTGAGAGGAAAGGTGGAGATAGATGAAAGACAGTTTGGATTCATGAAGGGAAGGAGTGCCATCGATGCAATATTTATAGCAAGGCAGATACAAGAGAAGAGGCTAGAGGGAAACCAGGGAGTGTTCTATGCTTGTTTGGATCTAGAAAAGGCCTATGATAGAGTACCTAGAGAGGTGGTGTTCTGGTGCTTAAGAAGGAAAGGAGTGCCTGAAAAACTAGTTCGGCTGGTAGAGGAAATGTATAAAGGGGCACGGACTGCTATCAGAACACCTAATGGTAGATCAGAAGAATTTGAAGTTGGAGTGGGGTTACACCAAGGATCAGCTTTGAGTCCTCTGCTGTTTATAACGGTAATGGATGAGTTGAGCAAAACCATTGGCAGACAGGGGCTGTGGGAGTTACTTTATGCTGACGACATAATGCTGATAGCGAACAGTGAAGAAGAGTTGCAACAAAGGTTGGGGGATTGGCAGAGATGTCTGGAGAATGGAGGAATGAAATTAAACATTAACAAAACAGAGGTTTTGGCCAGTGTTAAAAATCAGAAGATAAATCTGAAGTTAACGGATAGAAACGGACTTGACATCACGCAAAAGGCTAAGGTTAAGTACCTGGGAGTGATGATAGATGAAAATGGAGGATGCACCGTGGAGGTGAAAAGTAGAATCAGTAAGGGGTGGTTAAAATGGCGAGAACTGACAGGGGTACTTTGTGATGCCAAGATGCCGAGGAAATTGAAAATCAAAATTTATGAGGCAATAATAAGACCGGTCCTTTTGTATGGATCGGAAACGTGGACCCTCCGAAAGACAGAGGAGTTGATGTTGGCGAGGACCGAGATGCGAATGCTGAGATGGTTGTCCGGTATTTCGCTCAGGGAGAGAAGGAGAAGTGAAGAGATCAGGAGAGAACTTGGGGTTGAATGTATTTTGGACAGGATAACTAAATCTCGATTGAGGTGGGTCGGACATATGCTGAGAAGAGGAGAGGATGATATGGCAAGGAGGGCTTTTGACCTGAGAGTGGAGGGGAAGAGAAGTAGAGGAAGACAGCGAAAGCGATGGGTGGATGTGGTGGAGGAGGATATGAAAATGGTAGGACTGGAGAAAGGGGACGCTTTGGATAGAGAAAAGTGGCAACGCAAGATCCAGGAGGCCTACCCCTGTAAAGGGACAAAGGCAGCAAAGTAGTAGTAGTAGTAGTAGTAGGAATAATGCTGTAAATGTAACTATTAACTTTAATTTAAAGTAATGGTGTCATAGAGTAGTTATTTGAACTTTAAATCTGATTATGAACATATTTAAAATTCGATTTTGTCATTATACGTGGACAATGAATCTGAGACGTATAATGTCTTACACATTCTTGTTTGAATACTTGCATATATTGTGTCGACATTCAGAAATATACACATAGCAAATTTCAATGAATTTGACTTAATTATTTTTATTATTATATATTTATTTCATTTTAGTGAATTAAATTTTAAAATTTATCACTTAATGTTGCATTTAAATGATTTATATCTGTTGAATAGAATAAATTTACTGAATTTAACATAAATTTGAAAACAATATTTTTGTTATCAGTTTAATCCCAGCTTTTGAAATAATTATATTTCAAAAAAAAATTTTTTTAATCTGTCAGAAAACTCACGCTGTCTCGGATACAGTGATGTGATGTGGGGATAGGTCTTTGTTCGCCCTGTGGACGCTGAGAAGATCTTTCAGAAAGCCCATTATTGGGCTTGGCCAGATGCACGATACGAATTCAGGGATGCCAGCCGACGACATATTGCGAAAAATTCCTGGTTTTTTTTTACCCACCCGGATTTGTTCCTAGGTCCTTTCAGAGCTGTAAGAATCCACCTTAATCTGTCGGCCACACCGTCATCGGATGGGTATCATCAAAATGACCCTCTTAGTGTTCGCAGGATGGAAATAGAAATGAAAAGAATGTTTCAAAAATTTGTCGATTTTGAAGTGTTCACAATATATGAGAAAAAAGATAAATTTTATTTCGTTAGAATTAAAACGCTTCTTAGATGATGTAAGAAGAATGGCGAGGTATCGATAAAACTAATAAAACAGCAAACTGCATTATCCAGGTGTAGAACGAAAATCGTCCGATTCCATTGCAAGTTTTTAGCGGCATCATGAATATACAATGACAAAAATGTAGAATTTACAAGGTAGAAAGTTCAAACGAATTGGATAAAGTAAAAGTTTTTGTAAAAGAATGTGAAATCATAAGGAATGAGATTCTTTCGTACGACAGTCTTTAAGCACATTTTATTTGCATTATGAGGACTTCAGTAAATTTTTTTTGGCATTCGATAACGTCTTAGAAGTTTTGAATAAAAAATGCAGAGTGATTATATAATAATTAAACGGATGTTTAGGGCTCTGTTAGAGAGAACTAATGTACTAAATGCTACCAAATTTGGTATTCATACCATGGTAGTGACTGACCGGACTCTAGTCAGGGGCCCAGGTTCACGGGGGGCCTGGTATGAAGATGGTTAGTTTGTATTTTTTGCCTTGCTTGGATTTTCTTGTGGAATATTGAGTTCAATTTAATTGGAGTATTTAATTCTTGACATAGTTTAATATTCTAGGCCAGCGGTCGGCAACATTTCTGACCCCACTGACCACTAAACTCACAATTTTGAATCTCGCGGACCACTATCATGAATTGTTTTAAACGATACACAATTTGTAGTATAATAATGATGATAAAAGTTCAATTTTATTATATCAATATGAAACTCGCGTGTTTAATTATAACAAATTAACGCAAGCCTAAAGTTCATTGCTGCTTGTTTGAAATAAGTTTATGGATTCTTAGCGCTTTTCTACGAAAGACGACTATCGCACTCACAATATTGTTTATTGTTCATTATTTATTGATAGCAGTCACTTCGTATTTGGTTTTAGATTCGAATAGAAACCCCCAATGAGTGAAAAAAGCAACTAAGCATTTTGCATTTCTTTCGTATTACTTCGCGTAACCTTCAGTTGATCAATGTCCAAATTTCTCCACGGACCACCAAAATTTTCTTGCGGACCACCAGTTGCCGACCGTTGTTCTAGGCCACTATTATTAACTTAATATAACAATCATAAAAGTATAAAAATTACCTTTCTGAGTCACAAGGAAAACTGAAAAAACTTTTATCAGAATTTTTCTGTTTTACAATTATGGGAATTGACAGCCGAACAATATCTTCCGTGACTTTTTGTCATTTTGCCAGAGATCTCTTAGTAAACTGGCAAATTCACTGAAGACGTGGCAAAGAAACTCAGCTGGTCAGGAGCGACTAAATAACCTAGCAATTTTGTGCATTGAAAATGATTAAGCTAAAAAAACAAATTTTAGTGACTTGATCGAAAAATTTGCTTCGGCAAAAGCCAGAAAATTTACTGCGAAATAATTTAATCGATAGTTTCTTGGGGTTTTAGCTGCCTTATCATATTCCAAAGCGGCCGCGGAGGCCGAGTGGTTAGGTCCCTCACCTCACACCACTTAGGTCTTAGGTTCGAGTGAGGAGGGGAAGGGAGACTTGCCAATGATCCTGGTCTGGGAGCTCCTCTGTAGGATGTGGGGGCCTGATGCATACCTTTCCTGACCGCGAAATTTCAATTTCTCAAATAAAAAGCGTAGTTACAAAATTTCTCAGCAGGAAGAAATTTGGCAACTAATATCGATGTTGTCAAAGAAATTCAGGCAATGCTGATAAGTGCGACACAACGTGCAATGATTTTGTTGCAATTCAGTGTTGCGATTACAGGGTTCGTGAATGCAATGATTTCCACAAAGCATAATCACCAGAAAGCAATTCGTTACTATCATGTAGGAATAAAACTGCAATAGTCGCATAAAATTTTCTGCACTTCAAGGCTAAGACGATTGAAATTTCCTTCATTTTCGCCAATTTCATTGATTTGCAACCGTTTCCTGGTTTCACATTGAAAGTTCTCGTTTTCTCAAAACACAAAATCACTTTTCTGAGATTAGTAACGGCCAGAGAACCTTTTCGATAGGACTTTAAACGTCGGGATTCCTTGGTTGCAGCACTAGTATTGTTGCTTCTTTGATAGTAGAGTTTAACGAGTAGTGTGCAATCACGTAAGCACGATGACTTCTCTCTAATCCCGAACACGCTTTGCAATCTTTTATAAATTCTAAAGTTGTTCCACAACTTCGTAATATGCAAATTGCAGCGACATTAGCGCTAACTTCCACCTATCAGAAAGTTTTGGAACTAAATTTATTTACGAAATCTAAATCAAAATATTTCAAAATTTTAGGATTTCTTATTTTTATAAAACTGTAGAAGTCGTTACTTTTTAATTAATCATAATATGTTAAGTACAGTATGTTTTTAGTTCCATAAAATGTGGAATTTAAGGTAATGTGTTTAATAATAATAAGAAAAAGTCATTTTATAATCGATTTTTATTTGCATTAAAATTTTATTTCATACTGATCCATTACATTTGTAATAAATTTACAAAAAATAAAAATTCGATAATTTTGCTGAATTTTATTGGCGGACATTAATGTTATTCAAAGACGAACATAGAGGCTGGACACGTGGAAAATTGCTGGAGCGGTTGATTTTTTGTTTTTTTCAAAAAATATTTACTTGTATTTAAATTTTACAGTCGATTTGAAAATTCTTAACAGATTACTATTTTATATTCATGATACATCGCTTCGCCCACTTGTTCAAAACTTTCGGGATGATTTATCGATTTCCAGTGTCGCCGCTTCTATTTTTCTCTTTCTTTTTTTATTTTTCGTGACAGATAAACGTTACTTACGTTTTAAGCTAACAAGTAAGTATTTTATACGTAGTAGATATTTCAGTTTACAGATACTTTTAAAATTAAAACTAAAGCCCACAGTCCGTTGGGATCGAAAAATTTCACATATCATAAGTGATTGAGATATGTAACTTTACACTCTCGACCATCGGATGCTTTGATGCAACACTGTACTTTATAAGCCACTTGTGGATGTGGCTTTATTAAACCTTATTTATTTTCTTTTCTTTACTTTCCTTATACTATCTTCCTGTAGTAACAATTTTACTTCCGTTTTCTATTTACTGAACCACGCGGTAGTTAGTCGACACATGTGGCCTGGACGGTAATAAAAACAAAAAGGGTGTGACACCGAGGGGTCGAGGGGTTACGTCAGAGGAGATAGGAGGACAGGAGCGAGAGGAAGGAAGATTTTTCGGAGAGAAAGAAAAACGGGACGAACAGAAACAAAGAAAGTTATTAAGGAACGGATCCGAGGTTTTTTTTTTCTTATTTATTACCGCCAGTCACCCCTTCGAACCAATTTTCAGTCTTATCATCTCTGTTTAATTCTCTTCCACCTTATCTTTCTCTAGGGCCCTGTACTTAGTTAAGCTAGATATAAGTTAGAATAAGTTCTTTGTCTTGTCGGCACGCGGGGACTAATTGATGACATTGTTACGCGCAGTCCCAAATGTATTTGTATTAGTAATTAGTAAGTGTGTGTAATCGTTTCTTTGTAAATTATTTATGTTCGCTGAAATTAATAAACCTCTTTTTTTTAATTCTATCAAAGCCGAGCGACTCTCAGGGTCTTGTTATTTCATATACTCGGCCAACAATGGCGTCCGCGACAGGATTCTGTTAGTAACGGGATACGGTTTTTATTGTATAGAACGTAGCATTGTATTATCGTGCATGTAGATTTAAGGCCCTACAATTTGTAATCAATTGTATTATTTTTATATCATTAATTATGGATGATTGTAACCAGAACAATCTTGCTACATCCTCAGGAGGCGAGGGTGAGGGGATCCCTCCAGTAGTCACAGGGTTTCTAGGAATGGTTCCCATTTTTTCTAATAGTGGCAGTGATTTGGTTAATGTCCGCCAATTCTTCAAGACCATAGATAATATATCTCGCCTGGCTGGGTGGAACAGTGAAGTGAAATTGGCTGTCTTACAAGCTCGGTTAAAAGGGGGGCCATTATCGACGTTCTTCAGCTTGGCTGACCAAGATCCTTGTACTTTTGAGGGAATTAGGCAAAAATTAATTCAATGTTACGAAAAGCGAGAACTTAAGGAAAAGAATGCACTCGACCAACTCTTAAGTATTAAGCAGAACCATGATGAGACGGTATGTGACTATGTCATCCGCATGAATACACTGTTGTCGAAGGCCGCTTCCAATAACGAAAAAATTGGTGCCTTGAGGGATGACATTATTAGAGAGAGATTTATAAAGGGCCTAAGGCCCCAGCTAAAGGGATACGTATTAAGGAGAGAACCCCAGACCTTAGATCAGGCAATTAAGGAAGCGGAGAGGGAAGAACGGGTCGAACTCGAGTGTAACGTTAGTAGAGAAAATAAATTTGTACACACCATTGAAATAAAGAACCCAACCGCTAATGAGGATCCGAATGGTGTGATGAATATTGTGAAAACAAAGGAAGACGATAGACTTGAAAGGTTGGAAAAAATGGTGGGGTCGTTATGTAGTACTGTTAATGGTTTGGTCGAAAGACTGGGTGGAAATCTAGATAAAAATAAGGATAGCCCGAACCGATCTGTCCTAAAAAGGTGTTACATTTGTGGGAATCCTCGCCACCTGGCCCGCCAGTGCCCTCAACGGAATATAAATGATTTAAACTAATTACGGGGCGTGATGATAGCCAGTATCACGTCCCATGCATCGAGCTAACCCTGGCCCCTAATGTGTTCTTCTCTAAAAAGGGCCTTCCCCTCATTCTTGGTGATGCTTATGGTACCAGTATCAAGTTTCTGGTCGATACGGGTGCGGAAAGGTCCGTGCTAAGCCTGAAGATCGCTCAGAGCGAGATATGGAGTAGGGGACCGAACGGTGCACTTCACAGGAGTTGGAAACGACTACGAGGAATCGGTGGGGAGGTTATCGAATGCGAATGGGAGTCTAATATCAAGATCGAAAGAGGAGGGAGAACTCAAAATGTTCAAATGACTTGCATGCACTTGCCATCCGAAGTCGAATACGAAGGAGTATTGGGTATGGATGTGTTAAACAGGTTCCCGGAAGTATTAATTGAAACAGGTGAGAATGTAACATCTTGGAATAGAACCGAAATTGATGACTTTTATCAGTGTTGTGGATTCAGAAGGGAGGAATCCGATAATACGATGGAGGTTAATTTATCCCATTTGAAAGACTACGAAAAAAAGGAAGTGGAGCGTATCTTTAATGAACACCCCGGATGTTTCGCACGGAAAATAGAAGATCTGACCGGTACTAAGGAATTTCTTCATACACCTATCATTAAAAGTAACCAAATAATTAATACAAAACAATATAGAATACCGCAATGTTATTTGAGTGAACTAAAGAAAATGATAGTTTCATATCTGAAGGCGGGGATTTGCGAGGAGAGTACTTCTGAATGGAATTCCCCCCTTCACATTGTCCCGAAGGAGTCCGGCGAGTTAAGGGTTACTCTCGATCTACGAAGAATTAACGAAGTAACTCAGTCCCAGGAGTTCCCTCTAGCCCGTGTGGATGAGATCTTAACGAAGTTTCAGGGAAGCAAATTCTTCTCGGTTATCGACCTAAAGTCTGGATATTTCCAGATACCCATACATGAATCAACACGTCATTTCTTTGCTTTCTCTACTCCTTGGGGAAAATTCCAGATGTGCCGCCTCCCGCAAGGTGGAAAGAATAGCGGGAGGTATTTTCAATACGCCATGTCTAGGCTGTTGGGGAGATTCATAGATATCAATTGTTTCGTCTTTCAAGACGATATTGTGTTGTTCTCCCAATCCTTTGAAGATCACGTGAAACTCCTAAGGGAGGTAATCTCTATATTAGACAAAGCCAACTTGAAATTGCACCCAAAAAAATCGAAATTCATGGTGAAAGAAGTGCGGTATCTGGGACACATCATCGATAGTAAGGGGATACGACCTGATCCCTGCAACGTGGATGCGATTAAAGAAGTCCAACCCCCGCGTAATGTGAAAGACGTCAGGAGTTTCCTCGGAATGGTGGGATTCTTCCGCAACTTTATCCCAAACTTTGCCGAGATTGCTCTTCCTCTTACATATCTGACTAAAAAATATGTAAAGTTCTTATGGGACGACCAGTGCCAATCAAGCTTCGAAAAATTTAAAGAACTATTATCTAAACCCCCTGTGCTATCTCATCCCGACTTTAAAATACCTTTTTTCATGCACTCGGACGCTTCAGATACCTGGGCTGGTGCGGTCTTAGAACAGGAAAGCGAAGGGAAACTCATTCCCATTGGCTACTTTAGTAGGAAGTTCCGTGGGCCCGAACTAAAATATTCCACTATCGAGAAGGAATGCTACTCAATAATCTTAGCCCTCCGCCACTTTAAACATCTTATTCTTGGTCAGAAGGTCACTGTGCTTTCCGACCACAAACCTTTAACCTTTGTGAAAAATATGAAAAATCACAATAACCGCCTCATGAGATGGGCCGTAGAATTATCTAATTTTGATTTGGTCATTACGCATGTTCAAGGGAAGAGTAACCCAGTGGCTGATTTATTGTCTCGACCACATGGTAGTAGAGAAGAAGCCCCCTCAAACAGCGATGTCATTAATTGCATCAGTGAAGAGTTGTGGAAAAAGGTAAAGAAGTCCCAGATTGGGGACAGAATTTTTGGTCCAATGAGAAATCATTTAATTAAATTCCCACCCTCTTACAATGATTACCCGAGTAGTGGCATACTTCCTGAGTATCAAGTAGATGGTGATGTATTAGTCCACGTACGACCGGGACGGTTTGGAATACGTCAATGGAGGCGTGTTTGTGTAGGGGAAACAGCAATTAATGACGTAATTAAAGCATTCCATGAATCACCATTAGCCGGACACTACGGCAAAGAAAAAACGTGTGACCTGATCAACCGTTACTACTACTTCAAGAAGATGAAAAAACTCGTCGATAGATTCGTGAAGTTCTGCAAAGTTTGCCAACAACATAACTTACATCAAGGAAGAGCCCCCTTTCAAGAAACGGAAGTCGCTAATTATCCGTTTCAAAAGGTGTCAATCGACATAATTGGCCCTTTAAATCAAACACATAAGGGTAATCGTTATATTCTCACCATAATTGACATGTTTACTCGATACACAGAAGCCGTCCCTTTAAGGGACCAATCTGCGGCCTCTGTAGCCAATGTGTTTTTCGAAAGGATAGTCTGCAGATATGGCAGTCCCGAGATCATCATCTCTGACCGGGGCACGAATTTTACGTCCTCCATCTTTAATGAAATGTGCAACATCCTTACCGTCAAGCACAATGTTACGACATCATATCGCCCTTGTTCGAACTCAGTTTGTGAACGTGTGAACAAATCCATCAGTAACCTTTTGGCCAGAATATCAGGCGGCAGCAACAACAATTGGGATACCTTCTTACAGACTGCTGTGTTCGCTTATAATAATGCTACACACTCCTCTACTAGTGAGTCACCTTCATTTCTTCTTTACGGATTTGATCCTAAATTCCCTCATGCGTTCCCTGTTGAACAGACAAATGACTACCCGGGTATTCGGGAGTATCGTGATTTCCTTATGGATAAGCTACGATGCATCCGTGAATCGGCATACGAATTAAGTCGCAACCGTAACAAACTTAACCGTAACCGCATCAACACAGGGAGGAAGGTGAGGAGCTTTGAGGTAGGGCAGAAAGTTTGGATGTTAAGGAAAGGGAAGAAGCAAGGCAAGTTTTCTCCAAAATATTTAGGTCCTTTCCGTGTCTCTCGCCTCCTGGGGCCTGTTAACGCGGAAATCGAAAATTGTAATAAAAAGGAAAAACTTGTTGTACACATAGACAGACTAAAACCGTGCTTCTCAAACTTCCGTGAGCCTAGACGGAAGCGTAACATCCCAATTGGACACGAAGGATCACAATCCGGAGAGATCGAGGAGATTGAAGAGGAAGAAGACATCCCTCACCTACCCACTGCGCAACGGGCGAGCTACAATAGGTATAATCAACATAACCAGCAGCATCAAGGAGACCGCAAGGATTCGGGTAATGAGACCATGCTGGAACAGAGGGGTAATATCTCCCACCCGTATAACTTACGGGGGCAGAAAGTGGACTATCGCCGGCTTCACTTTGGAAGATGAACTGTAGTTCATCATCCATTAATGGTTGTGTATCTCCATATTAATGTTTCTGTTAATTGTTAATATGTCTTTTGGTGGGGACGTATGTGGCTTTATTAAACCTTATTTATTTTCTTTTCTTTACTTTCCTTATACTATCTTCCTGTAGTAACAATTTTACTTCCGTTTTCTATTTACTTAACCACGCGGTAGTTAGTCGACACATGTGGCCTGGACGGTAATAAAAACAAAAAGGGTGTGACACCGAGGGGTCGAGGGGTTACGTCAGAGGAGATAGGAGGACAGGAGCGAGAGGAAGGAAGATTTTTCGGAGAGAGAGAAAAACGGGACGAACAGAAACAAAGAAAGTTATTAAGGAACGGATCCGAGGTTTTTTTTTTCTTATTTATTACCGCCAGTCACCCCTTCGAACCAATTTTCAGTCTTATCATCTCTGTTTAATTCTCTTCCACCTTATCTTTCTCTAGGGCCCTGTACTTAGTTAAGCTAGATATAAGTTAGAATAAGTTCTTTGTCTTGTCGGCACGCGGGGACTAATTGATGACATTGTTACGCGCAGTCCCAAATGTATTTGTATTAGTAATTAGTAAGTGTGTGTAATCGTTTCTTTGTAAATTATTTATGTTCGCTGAAATTAATAAACCTCTTTTTTTTAATTCTATCAAAGCCGAGCGACTCTCAGGGTCTTGTTATTTCATATACTCGGCCAACATGGAAAACTCCAAAATTAAGCAATTAAATAAAAATTTATTGATGTAATTATTTGTCCAAGCTTTGTCCACCCCTGTAAGATTTTCTGCAGACGCCCAGACTCGGGGGGGTATTCAGTGACGTTTCCTGTTCCCGGCAGATTTTTAGAAACCTTAATAACGACAAAGCCTAAATACTGTACCTCAACATACGACGGCTATTAGATATTGTAATATTTTACGAGGCTTTTTACGATATCGTAACTTACCATGAGCTTTGTGAATACAACATTTACATCTGGTAACTTATATCTGGCAAATTATTAGGAATTTTATCGTAACTTACGATACAACGTGTTTGTATCTTGTCCCGAGTTTGCACTGATTTTGATAGTAAGTTAAATGTGATATAATCTTAAATATAAAATTTGACTTTTTCTTCTGGTTTTGGGTAAAATTTTATTATGCAAAGTCTATGCAGGATTCAAGTCATCTTGACAATCAGGATCATATGATTTATTAGAACAGGTTTTCAGTTTTGCTTTAAGGACAATGCAGAATGTTGCAACCAGAGGTGGATTCAGGTGAATTATATCGGACTATGTTACTACTACTATTATTAATTAAATTCTAAGTAAGCAAAATGAAACTAAATGAAGCGGGAGTTGTGGGTTCAGATCCGTTTCGGGCCGATTCTTTTTTCCAAAACCTTCTAAATTAATTTAATTATAATTATTAAATTTAGCAAGAGATGACACCTAATGTTTGCCTCTAGTGCCAAATTTCTTAGCATTTAATTAATACTGTACTAGTAGTAGTAATATAGTCCGATATAATTCGGCAATCATTTGACTAATTAATATAACTATTGGATTTAGATGTTTATATTTTTATGTAATTAACATGTTTACTACATAAACTTAAACAATAAAAATATGTAAAATTAAAAAGTAATGATAAAAATATTAAAATATAAACATTGTTTTAAAGAAATAATGAATCTCCTTATAAAAATATTAGAAGTTGTTTGACTCTGTCCTCTGTCGAAATCTATCCCTGATTGCAACAAGCTGTCACAAGATTCCAGATACTCAATACTTTAAATAAAGTTTAAGTAAATTATTGGATACGAAAGTAGATATATACATGCCAAAGTAAGCTTGTTAAGGTTTTGGTTAAAAATAATAATAAAATAAAGTAAATAAATCAAAAAAGATTGAAAGTTGTTGATTAGAAGTTAATGTGGATATAGGAATGATTGTTATGAAACTAATATATTTGCCACTTTTAATTACATCAAAGTATTTATAGAAATATAACTTTTGAGATTTCAATGTTGTTAAGTTTTCAAAATTTTATTAATATTGTTTAAATATTTTTTATTTATATATCTTATATATCACAAAAATGCTACAACTTTATATATGTAAAATATTTTTACAGCTCCCAGAAATTGTACCAAAGAGGAATTTCAATGTAAAAATGGAAGGTGCATCAATGATTTATGGCAATGTGATGGACATAATGATTGTGGAGATAATAGTGATGAAGACTGTCGTATGTTATCTTTATTTCATAATTTTGTCAATTAGATTAATATGAATAATAAAACAAATATTAAAAGGGTAAATGATTTGTAAAATTGGAATACATTAGCCTATAATATTTATTATTAGTCCAAATCAAGATTGAATATATTAGTACAGTGGTGTTCACACTGTAACCCCTAACCAAATATGGTTAGGGGACTTTAGTTTGGAGATCACTACTATGGTTATGGTCCCCATGGCACCCATTAATCTGTCTCACAAACATAATTGACATATCACTTGTAAATGATGAAAATAGGCCTACTTTTGGTATTTACTGAATATACAATATATTTATAACACATTTTCAGAATGTTCTGTTCATCTATATCTCTTATTTAAGTTTATTTTTGTTCATTTACTCTTACTGTGACTAAATATTTTCATGCAAAAAATACTAAGCAGTATTATTTTGCTTTTGCGTGAAATAAAACCCCCATTTAATAGTTATACCCCTAAATAACAGATACAATATAAAATAACTATAATTAATAATTCATATTAGGTAATATCAATGACACAATTATTGTAATTTTGGTAATTTAGATTAACTGATACAATTAAAAAATTCATTAATAATATAAATGAGCATTATGTATTGACATATTAAATATTTAATAATTATATCAATATAAAAAATACTTTTAATAGAAAACCACTTGGCTTTTTTCCACCTTTATTTAGTTTGACTAAATAAAGGTGAAATAAAGCCAAGTGTTGTTATTAACACGGATTTGTGTTTGATTAAAAAATTCATTAATAATATAAATGAGCATTATGTATTGACATATTAAATATTTAATAATTATATCAATATAAAAAATACTTTTAATAGAAAACATTATAAAAATATCTTGTTTTTTTAATTTGTATAATATAAATAAATATTTAAATATATTCTAAAATATAATGTTAAGAATTAAAAAATAAATATTTTATTTCAGCTACAAGACCATGTGCTAATAATGAATTTCAATGTTCAAATGGTGAATGTATATCTATTGCTTGGAAATGCGATCGTGATGTTGATTGTCGTGATGGCTCTGATGAAAATGGTTGTGGTATGTATATTTAGTTGATAATTTATAGTAATCATTCCTTATATTTTTATAATTACGAAATTTTAAACTTATGATAATAAATTATAAATTATCATAATTTCTCATTGGCTTCATTACCAATGATGATTAGGAAATAATATATAATATCACCAATTTTCCGATCCACCACCAATTTCCTAGCATTCCTGGTTCCAAAACCTTGCTGAATTAATGGTTTTGCTAGAGCATTCTGGATCACTAATTACAGTGTATGCCTCTATGTTTCTACAGCACTACAGAATATTAGAACCTTAACTAAATATATATATTAAATTTGGACTGGTGTTTATGCTTTATATCATTGACATTTGCATTTACAGTAAGATCCTGCTTAACGCTGCCTCACTTAACATTGATTTGATATAACGTGGTCTGCTTGAAGCCTAAAAAAAAAGCTCAAAATTTACACTGATTTAAATTATCACGGCATTTTATTGATTCATATATAATACAATTATTTACAAACATGAACTGATCATCAAAAGGTGGCCAAAAGATGTACTTTCTTTAAACCTATGTTCATTTGGTGTAACTTTGGAAAAAAAATATAACATAATAGATGCCATAGGTAATATCGGTTTACCTTGGCAGGAATTAACTGATAAATGCACGAACGAAGTGTAGGAGAAGTTATGGCTGAAGGTATCCAAGAATTCTCAATAAGAAGAGCCTATTGTTGTATCGTTAAGTTGACCAAAGCCAACCTAATCGATACAGCAGGACTAGGAGATCTAGACGAGCAGGATATTGAGGAGTTACCGCAGGTTTCTGGTGAGAGTCTTACCAACGACAACTTTCAAGAACTGACAGAATGAGGAATTCATGTACAACTGGAAAATAGAGATTCTGAAAATGAAGAACCCAAAGAATTTCTCTACACATTTCCTTGGTAAAAGTTTGGTAACGATAACCAAAATCGTTGATCAAATTTGTAGTGAATGATCCAGATTTTGAAAGGAGTGCAAAAGCAAAACAAGGCATTTTGGATGCGATATTCTGCTACCAACATTTGCTTAAGGAAAGAAAAAAGCAACAAATGAAACTTCACATGACTTTATTGTAAAAAAAAGAAGAATTTTAGAAAAGTCAGGACCTTCGTCATAAAAAATGAACTTTACATTTCTGTGTGCATATGTTTATGTGCTATTTAACATATATTATTATACAAATTAATATAAAAATAACTTAAAATTAAAGTAAAATCTGTTTATTTTTGGTCACGTGTTCCTTTATCCCTATTTACTCTATGTTAAAATGACCTCATTTAACTCTGTTTCGTTTAGTGCTTTGTCGTCTAAGAATGCATCCCCTGCATTCAGTGGAGTCTTACTTTATTTTAAAAGCCATAACTAAAGTTTAATTAAGTAAAAAGAACAAAAAAATCATATAAAACAGAGATATTACCATAACTGCAATACACAGTAGAAATCCATTAATGTGCTCTACATGCATCTGCGGCCATTCAGTGAATAAGATTTAGCAGAATTTTAAGGGCTTATAAATCTGTTTGGATTAAAACAGATGCTGAGCTATCAGATACCAGATACCAGAAAATAGTGATGCATCTATATTATTAAATCCTTCGAAGTAGCTTAGAAAGAACTTGTTTGTTTTCAATTATTTAGGCCCACATTGAGGACATTTTTAAAATGAAGATATAAATTTCTAATCAAAATAAAATATAAGAAAATATATTTTCCAAAAGAAGTATGAAATATATAATTTAATGCAAAATTTGATTTTGATTTCATTTGAGAAGCAACATTCTAAATGAAGCTATTAAGAAAATTGTAAAAGAATTATCCTTTATATCAGTCTTTTTACTGATAAATCAAGATAATGAAATCTGATATATAATTTCTCAAATTAACTCTCTAATTATCTTTTTATAACAGTGTTATAATTCATGGTAGTATCAAGCAATAAAAGCAGTGTCAATTTGATCTTTTATTATTAAATTATTGTATCATTTTTTTATATTTTGTGAATGGTTTTTGTTATTTATAACATTTTAGATGATATGTACTGGTTTTATGATATATTCAAATCTTTATTATTGACATTTCTAAATCAGCTTTACAAATGAAGTAGGGGAGAACAGGGTAACTTTGGCATACAGGGCAAATTCATCAATTGCATTTTCTTAGAAACAAAATAAAAGGAGACTCTGGTTAGAGGTTAGGCAGTTGAGTTTTATTGGTGGCTTGTTGAGTGTGGTGTTTGTATTGTTCTCCAACAAGCGTAGTTGAATTATCAAGTAAGTTGTCTGTTTCATTTAATTTCTTATAATATTTTGCTTCCATTTATATAGAATTGGCAAGTTTTGTTATAATTCCATAATAATGAAAGTTACTTTTCCTGTTAGAAGGATAGAACTTCAACTTATTCACGTGGCCAGATCATGGCTTGGTACCCTGTTCTCAGGGTTCTACTTAATGTTTTGAAATCATGACTAGTGGGGCAAGATCGACAACACTGCTGATCTTGCCCCTGATCGTGTTTTGCTATGGTTTGATTAAATTTTCAAAGAATAATTAGGTCCAATTATTGAAACACACTAATTTTATTTCTGCAGAACTCTACCAAAAATGGTTAGGAATTATAAAAGAAAAAAGGATGATAAATACGACCAAGAAACTTTAAGGCAAGCAATCCAATACTACTGGGATGAAAAAGTAAGTCTAAATTCTGTCTCAAAGATATATGGAATTTCTCGGACTACGTTACAATAATGGATGAACAAGGAATTTCCCGTGCCTGATATTCAAAATAAAGGCCGATTTAAAGCTGTGTTCACTTCCAAACATACAACTCAGCTGAAACAACATGTAGTGATGTTACAGGAAATGTTTTATGGCATTTTGACAGTTGATTTTAGAAGATTAGCATTTCATTATGCAGAGGCCAGTAATTTCCAACATCCCTTTAATGAAGAAAAGAAGATGGCCGGTCCAGATTGGCTAGCTAATTTTATGAAGGAAGAAAACCTCTCACTGAGAATGCCAGAGGGTACGAGCATATCAAGAATAATGGGCTTTACTAGAGAAAAGGTAAACAGATTCTTCAAAATCTTTCAGCAAGTTAAGATTGATAACAGTATCTCCAAGGAAAGGTTTTTTTTAACATGGACGAAACAGGTGTGTCAAATGTCCAGACACCAAAGAAAATCCTTGCAACGAGGGGATTAAAACAAATAGGAAGAATAACTTCTACTGATAAAGGTAGGAACATAACTGTTGTAGGAACCATTAGTGCTGCTGGTACATTCCTTCCACCCATGGTCATTTATCCAAGGACAAGAATGAATCAGAATTTGCTCTTCGGTTCATTTCCAGGAACTGCTGCTTATGCCACTCCTTCTTGGCTGGATGGATGTTGATTTATTTTTAGAATACGTCAGGCACTTCATCAAATGTGTCCGACCTTCAAAAAAAGCTCCCGTGATGCTAATATTGGACGGCCACACAAGTCATAAATCACTAGGAGCAATTACCCTATGCAGAGACAATGGGATCAAATTAATAACATTGCCTCCACACACCAGCAATAAAATACAACCATTAGATGTTGCTATTTACAGTCCTTTCAAAACCTACCTTTATCAGGAAATGGACAAATACATGACAAACAATCCTGGTGTAAGAATCACCGACTTTACAATGGGACCTCTCATAAAGGAGGCATACATTAGGGCATTTATCCCACAAAACATAATGAAGGGGTTTCAGTGTTCTGGAATCTCCCCATATAATCCTTACATCTTCCAAGATGACAACTTTATGGGTGCAAGTGCTATATTGAATTCTCAAAATGCAGCATTTTCTATTGCAGTGTCTTCTAATTCTGAACTGATTCCTTCCTCTTTTTCTGAGCCGTTGCCATCTTCCTCTTCATCTCAAATTACCATGCCCACAGGTGAAAGCAATAGTTGTACAGAAAATGAAACGATATTGAAAGTTTCTGATATATCTCCACTTCCGAAACCCAAAGAAATGGTTTCCAATTGGAGACACAAACAACAAGCAGAAGAAATAACTGGATCTCCATATAAAGCCACATTAGAAGCCAAGGATGAAAAATCTGGATCTTGCAGAAAGGCAACAGTTTTAGAGAATCCGGATTTGAAGTTAACTAAAAGAAAGAGGCAGAAAAGTCGTAAAGAACCTGAAAATGATGGTAAAAATACTTATTGTACATATTGTAATGAAGACTATGGCATTGCTCAGGAGGAGTGGATTATGTGCTGTAAATGCAAACTGTGGGCTCGTGGACTGTATGGATGTAGAAAATGAGTATGTTCAATTTATTTGTGATATGTGTAGAGAATAAGAGAGTAAACAATATGCTTTTATATTGCTTTTTAGGATGTTTTCATTTATTATGTTTGATTTTTTTTTGTAATTAATTATTTATTTATTTATATATGTCTTTGAACTTGCATTTTGTTGTAATAATATTAAATCAGTTTTTGGGCTTGTATTTCTTTGTTTTAATAGTGAATTCCAACTTATACATTGTTAATAACACAAATTTATATACCTATCTATCTTGCCCCTATACCAGGGGCATCTTCGGCAATTGATATCTTTTTATAAAGTTATTATTATTATGATTATTTTTATTTCCAAACTGATTTTAACCAGTTTTATAGTAAGGTAAAATTCCAGTAGACAATAAACAATGCTTTTCTTTCAGTTTACAGCGGTATTTGTTACAAAAAATTTAACTCATTCTTAACATGCCGAAGTTGCCCCGTCCTCCCCTGTGAATAATAGTTTGTCATATATATGATATTAAGTATTATTTGGATAAAAAGTCTTGTTAATTAATTATGTTACAACTCAAGCATTAATGTCCATTATGAAACTTTTTAGAAATTAGGAAATTATAATGGACAATAGATGTCATAACTAGATTCCTGAAGTTCAGAGAATACCTGTAACCCAAGATATTCTGTACTAAATAAGAGAGACAAAGTCACAAGGAGAGTTTCCCTTAAGACATAGTCAAGGAAGATATGTGTTAACTAATTTAATCTTTTTTTTATTTGAGTTATTCACTTCATAACAAACACTAAAAATGGCAAGAATGATGAATCAGTTCAAATTTGTTTTATTGACAAATTCTCTTGTATCATCTAATGTCTATTCCTACCATTTTGAATCATTTTAATGTGTCAAACAGTAGGGTTACCATAACAATTGAAAGCAAAATATGGACAGATTAGCATTAAAAGTAATCAGACAGTGAGGCAAAGTGAAAGGAATTTATTCATATTTTTCAATCTAATAAATATATGCATATAATATAAAGTTTCAATTTACACTTTCGTTTGAAGCACAGAATGAAATTTTAAATACAGTATAAGAAAACTACTGCGTTTTATCATTTAAACAACAAGTACTATCGAATTAAAAAAGCGTTACAATGAATGTGCACATGTTCTCCAAGCAACAGAGCAATTTGCTTATACAATGTTGTCACCTAGCCAACAAATACAATAATACTGTAATTATCAAAAATTTGCACCTTTTGTCAGATTTAAATCTAAGTGGTTATGATTTAACTATTAACTGTTGTGGAAAATTGCAGGAACAAGTGTTCACGCTATTTGTGAGTGTAGGTGAATTACCACGTGGGGAAGAGACACAAAGAGACAAGTTGACAATAAGTTTATATATATATATTAGAGATGATGATACAATTAAAGATATATATATATATATATGGTTAGGTTTACAAAAATACGATTTCACGAGCACCTGAAGTCTCACCGTTACAAAGTTATAGTATAGATGGTTCAACCTGCCGTAACTCAGTTCGTCCTGGGAACAAAGAAATCACAGTAAAGATGAATATTTCACAATATATTAACGTTTGTCTATAAATATTGAGTGACACACGACACTTGGGGGAATAACACACATATGGAGCACACGTACTTGTCCGAGGCGTAGAATGGTCGATGGATCACGATTACGAATTGTCCCTTATTCGCCTGTAAAAACTGTCCTCGTGAAAAAGCTTACCGCACGGGTCCGTATGATTCACCAGTCTTCTCAAGGAAGGACAAAAAGCCCAATAACCGGTTGGTGCCGCCTTAAATACCCCTTTTTCGTGTACACGACGGGTTGCCAACCATCATACCCCCACAACCGAAAATAGCCCAAAAAAAAATACAAAAATAAAAATATATATATATATATACATATGACAGACGGCTGCAGCCACACATATGCCCCCCCTTAAAGAGAGGAAAAAAAAAAGAAAAAAGGAAACACCCTTATAAATTTTTTTTTTTTTATAACACTAGTACCCTCGATTCAGGGTGACATAATCAACCCGTCGCCGTCTTAAGTTATAGGGATAATTCCGTTGCTGCGTCACATGAACTTGATCACGACTCTCCGATGTGTCGTGCGGGTCTTCCAAGGTCTGAGGTGGGTCACCTGTAGAGGGGCAGTAGTACCGAGTTGGTTGACTGGTTTGGCGAGGGTCGACTTCCTCATTATCCTCATCATCACAATCACCCTGAGTCCATTTGCTTGACCTTTTCTCCTTTCTAGATGGTGTAACTTTGTCTCTTGGTCCAAAGAACAGTTTTAAACGGTCAATATGGATGGTCTGTTCATCCTTCTTTTTTATTCCTTTGACTTGGACTACTACGTCACTAAGTATGCGCTGCACACGGAAAGGGCCCAAGTACCACGGGGAGAACTTTTTATGATGAACTTTTGATGGTCTTCTCACCAGCACCAAGTCTCCCACTTGAAAGCTTCTCAACTTCCGGTTCTTGTTCCAGTACCCCCGTTTGGTTCTTAATTGCACCTTATTAAACTCGTCAGCAGCCCTGCGGCAGACCCTAAGTTTGCTCATCAGCCTCTCTCGATATTCCACGATCCCTCCACTTCCTGTTTTCGGATCTTCGACCCTCAATTCTCCGGGTAGAACTGGATCGAAACCGTACATTAAGAAAGCCGGGGTTTCCCCTGTTGACCCATGGATGGTATTCCGGTATGCCAATAATGCGGCAGGGATGTACTCATCCCAGTTGGCGTTATCACCATTCGAGATCTTTGCGATCATCTCGATAATTGTCTTGTTGGCTCTTTCACAAGTCCCGTTAGATGTGGGTCTATATGCAGTGGTTGTTTTACGGTCGATCCCAAGTAACCTGCATGCGTCAGTCATGAGTTGTGAAGTCAAGTTTGTCCCACGGTCGGAGATGAGGGTCTGCCCCCCACCGTAGCGACACACAATGTTCTCAAATAACGAGTCGGCTATTGTCTTGGATGATATTTCAGGTACTGGGATAGCTTCGACGAATCTTGTGAACATGTCAACGAACACAAGAATGTAACGGTTCCCCTTCCGGGACTCGGGCACCGGTCCAACCACATCAACCGCAAGCACCTGCATCGGATTATTGGGGTGGGTTACCTCCTGGACGGGGGCCTTATGGGTGACCCGGTTAAAGCGCTGACATGTTCCACATGATGTTATATAGTTCTTGACTTTAGTTCTCATATCAGGGAAAAAGTAGTTGTCTCTAAGTTTTCTTAGTGTTTTTTCGATCCCCATATGCCCCCCTATTTCATGGTGGTGTTTTATCACCGGGATCTGGGCAGCGTCACCTACACAAATGCAATTGACACGTTCGCCCCGTCGGTTCACCCCGCTCTTGACTAGGATCCCGTTCCTTACCTTAAAGTCATGTAGGTGGGTGGGGGCTTCAATCGCCCCTCTACTTAATAACTTGCCCTTTGTCGAACAAATGTGATCATCACTTTCTTGAGATGCAATTACCAAATCACTTATACTTTGCTCATTATTATTCGGCAGTGGTGACACAGCGTTAATACTTACTCCCACCTCCTCAGGTTGATCTTTGCGACTGTTACGAGCGCGGGATAGCAAATCCGCCACCTTGTTTTCACTCCCTTTTATATGCACCATCTTAAGATCGTACTCCGTCAATTCAATAGCCCACCGCATGAGACGCCGATTATGATTATTCATGTCCCTTAGGAACACAAGTGGCTTATGGTCTGAATACACGATTATTGGTCTGCCTAGGACCAGAAACCGGAAATGACGGAGAGCTGCTAGTAAGGCGAGGCACTCCTTCTCCACGATGGAATAGTTAAGTTCCGCACCGTGGAGTTTCTTGCTAAAGAAACCAACTGGTGCGAGTTGGTCCCCATACCCTTGATGTAGAGCAGCTCCCACGGCAAGTTCAGACGCATCGGTGTGAAGGTGAAACACAGAGGAAAAATCCGGGTGCTTCAGCGTTGGAGGAGTGGTGATAGTTTCTTTTAACTTAAGAAAACTATCCTCGCATTCGCTCGACCACTGGAACCGACGCCCTTTCTTTGTTAGCTCGGTGAGCGGCAAGGCTATGTGTGCGAAGTTTTGTATAAAAGGGCGGTAGAAGCTTAAGGCTCCCAAGAAGGATCTCACTTCTTTCACAGTCCTGGGTTGTGGTATCTTTAAGAAGGCACTTACGTTATCTGGATCCGGCCTCACCCCTTCCTCGTCAATCATGTGACCCAGATACCGGACCGAGGTCACGGCGAACTTACACTTTGAGGGCCGCAAGACTAACTCGGCTTCCCTAATAAGGTCGAGTACCTCCCTTAACAATTCTATATGATCGTGCATATTTTCAGAAAATAAGACTACATCGTCTTGAAACACAAAGCAATTTACACCCACATGTTTGGAGAGTATAGAGTTCATTACACGCTGGAAATAGCGCCCCGAGTTCTTCCCCCCTTGGGGCATCCGACACAATTGATATTTACCCCAAGGGGTCGTGAAGGCAAACACCTCACGTAGATGGGGAGCCACCGGTATCTGAAAATAGCCGGAGTTCAAATCCAGGACAGAAAACACCCTGCCCCCTTTCAGCTGTGCTAAAATGTCATCTATTCTCATCAAGGGAAAGTCTTGTCCCTTAGTGACCTCGTTGACCTTCCGCAAGTCCAGGGTGATCCGGATGTCTCCATTACTCTTTGGGACGATGTGCATAGGGGAGTTCCACTCAGAAATCGACGGTTCAATGATGCCAGCTTCCAAATACTGCTGGATTTTTTCCTTTAATTTCGATAGGAAGGCATGCGGAATGCGATATTGCCGAGTATATATCGGGGTGCTAGTGCACAGTTCGAAGTCATGGATGTATTTAGTTGTACCTGTTAGCCCTTCGACCGCTTCGTTGAAGATATCAGTGAAGTCATTGATGATCTGCTGTACCTCTACAGCCTGCTCTGGCGGAAGGTGAGTTAAGTCAATTTGGGCAGTGGCGCTTGGTGGTGTGGGTACTTCACGAAGAGAAGCAATTGCAAAGGCCGCATTTTGTTCGGCCAGAGGGTCCCCTCTATCCATGAGGCGTGCTACTTTAACTAGCATTTCCGGGTAAGCACGCAGGAAATCCATACCAAGGATGCCCTGATTACCCACCAAAATTACCGAATCCACCACAATAAATTTCACGGGGAACGCCCTATCGTTCAACACTACATTAGTTAATAATTCTATGTTGCTTTTCATTACACCGCCTGACACCCCTTTCACCCGTACATTGACCGTGCTGGTATTAAGGGAATTACCCTTTAAGTAGTCCAGTTCATGACGATTTATAAGTGACCTTTCCGCACCGGTGTCTAATAACAAGTTCACAGCATGGCCGTTGATTTCACCGGAAATGAAGGGGAGGTTGTGGTTATTAATGCCCGGTTCATTTGCCAGTTGAATATTCACTTCGGAACCACCGTCCTGGCTGCCACGATAGTCCCATTCTAGTTTAAATTTTTCGGGCAATTAGCACATAGATGGTCCCTACTTCCGCAGGCGAAACATCTCCTAACCCGACCAGGTATGACCTTAGGTTTATTTGGGTTGCATTTATCCGGCCCACATGCTAATCCCATGACAGCCTGAGACAGCTGTAGTACGGTCTCTTCCAACTTAGCTAAACGAGTCGTAACTTCCGATCCAGTTACGTTACTCTTATCGGGAGAAGTTGATTCTTTGCGAGGTGGTACAACAACACCACCTACCTGAACTTCCTTGAGTCCGCAGGCTTGCTCGATCTTGGCTAATTTCTCGGCTAGTTCGACCGCCTCATCAAATGATTTTGGTTCGCGCTCTAACAGTTTCATTCTTAAGTCTGGGTTTATCCCTTGGATAAATTGATTGCTTAACATCTCATTTCTCAACGTGGCCATGTGCGGGTTTGCACAGACCATCTTTTCAAACGATATACACAATCTAACTTTGTACTCACCTACCGACTCATTACGTCTTTGTCTTATGTTGATGAAGTCCTTCAATGTGCTTCCTTCAGTTGACTTCTGTCTGTGGAAGCTACCTAGCAGGGATGTCTTAATTCTGTTGTAGTCATTTCGGTACACTTCCCGTAAGTCCAACAACAGGCTGAATGGCTCTCCTTTCAGGCGTGATTGGGCTACCACTAAGCGAGTTCCGCTTGTCCACCCGGCGATTGTTGACACCTCCTCCAGAATATCAAAAAACTGCTTGATGGATACATTATCTGCTGAAGTGCCTGAGAATGTTGGAATCATCCCCAGGTATCCCGTAACTACTGGGGTTGCCGCTGCTGGGTCGTGGTTTCCTGTAACGTTCGTGGTCGACTCAGGTTGCGTGCCGTCACTCAAGTGCTCGACAGTCTTTGTCTCCATTATAGACCACGTGGTAATCCTGTCGCGGACGCCAGATGTGGAAAATTGCAGGAACAAGTGTTCACGCTATTTGTGAGTGTAGGTGAATTACCACGTGGGGAAGAGACACAAAGAGACAAGTTGACAATAAGTTTATATATATATATTAGAGATGATGATACAATTAAAGATATATATATATATATATGGTTAGGTTTACAAAAATACGATTTCACGAGCACCTGAAGTCTCACCGTTACAAAGTTATAGTATAGATGGTTCAACCTGCCGTAACTCAGTTCGTCCTGGGAACAAAGAAATCACAGTAAAGATGAATATTTCACAATATATTAACGTTTGTCTATAAATATTGAGTGACACACGACACTTGGGGGATAACACACATATGGAGCACACGTACTTGTCCGAGGCGTAGAATGGTCGATGGATCACGATTACGAATTGTCCCTTATTCGCCTGTAAAAACTGTCCTCGTGAAAAAGCTTACCGCACGGGTCCGTATGATTCACCAGTCTTCTCAAGGAAGGACAAAAAGCCCAATAACCGGTTGGTGCCGCCTTAAATACCCCTTTTTCGTGTACACGACGGGTTGCCAACCATCATACCCCCACAACCGAAAATAGCCCAAAAAAAATACAAAAATAAAAATATATATATATATACATATGACAGACGGCTGCAGCCACACACTGTACAATCAGTTGAAAAGTACAGACATTTTGTTTATTTTTTCTAAGTACAGTACAGACATGGACAGAGCCTTTAAAGCATGGACTGTTCATACTAAATACAGATGTATATTAACCGTACAAATAATGTCAAGTAACATTTTTACTAAGGTATAAGCAATTAAAAATATAATGAAAATATATCCTAAAACTTAAAATTACAATTTGAACTGAAAAATATTCAAAAAGTAATTTTGAAAGCAGTGATATTTCTACACAGAATTGTAGTAACAATCTCAATTATGAAAGTTTCTTCTCATTATAGAAATTGAAAAATATTTACACTCTTTCAGTTTTAACAATAAGAAGATATTTGAATAATCTGAGCTTATTCTTAAGACTTTAAGAATGATTATGCATGGTTATTACTTTTGTTTCAAAACAACAAATATTATGTTAAAAGGAGAGATGCTTTTCTAGATTCTCTGTAGATAGTTATCAGTTTTATCAGTAGAATGTATTGAGAAGTCAATATTCCAACAGTGTAACATTAATATTTTAGTTAAGCTATGATAAGAATTTTAATTAAGGTATTAAGATATAACATCCATTCTAGATTTTAATTGTAGTATGAAAGGTTAAACTATGATTTATAAGTTTGTGGAAACAGTAATTAATGACAATGAAGAAGACACAAGAATTACTTTTACAGGCCTTACATTTTAGATATTTTAATGAGATTAAATGATGATAGTTCATAGAGTTATAAGAAAGAGAAATACAGTATTTTAAAAAAATTGAAGACTAAATACAAATAAAAATTTGATGTCTTCATACATCATTCACAACCACAGGAATATACGAGCAGAGTTGACCTTTCTTGACTCTGCTCATGTTGTGTTCCTGTGGTTGTGAAGGATGTATGAAGACATCAAATTTTTATATGTATTTAGTCTTTAATGTTTTAAAGTGTATTTCATTCTGGATTTTTAAAAGATATACAGTATGTGTTAATGTATAAATCTTATTAGATTAAGTGACTAATAAATTAACATTGTTGATGGTTTTATTTAACAAAGCTTACAAATACTTTATGGATGAAAATAATAAAATGTAGCTACATTGGAGAGATTTGTTAAAGATTTGGTTTCCTTAATATTTAATATATAGAAGTTTGGATAGATAAAAATCATAGGAACATAGGCATATCTGGAGGTTTTGTAATTAAAATGGTAGAAGAGTTAGATAAGAGAATTAAGAGATGTTTTGCTCAATAAAACACGAATATTTTTGATTTGATGAGGAATGAAAAATTTCCATTATTAAAAAATTCTAAATTTATGATGTAGAAGTTTAATTAAAAGCAAAGAGGCACAAAAGAAATATGCTAAAAAATTAGAAAAATTATCTAACTTATTAAGATTTAAGAGCATAAAAGAAGAAAAAATATGTCAAATTTGTATTATCTAATAACAAAAGTCAGAAAATGTTAGATACTATTTAGAACTAATCTATTAGGATGACAAGGTGTTTGCCAAGAAAAAAAATAATTATTAAAGTTGTAAGAATTTGTTTTTAATTAAAGGAGAAAATAATTTGTTTAATAAAAAGAAACTAGTTAATATATATTTAGATTTATTGAATTATTTAAAAAATATTTTAAAAAACTTGTGGGCTCAATCATACTTTGAAGCTCAGCTAGTTTTAGTGATTGATCTTTTTACAACTTTTTATTTTTATATTGGATGAAATTCAAGAAATTGCTTTTAGTTATATATTTTTTTCTGATTTTACTTTTTAAATCAATTAAAAGTAAACCTCGATTTAATTCATTTTCTTCTTTATTGTTTAAATAAATAGAGAATAGAACCAACTTCAAAAAGTGAACATTTAATTAGTGCAGATATTTACTGTGTGTGTGTGTTTTTTTTTGTTATACACAAGCTTAGAATTATTTATGTTATTAATTAATCTGTTTCATTTAATGTTCATTTTGTCTGATTTTTAGTTCTCAACATTTATTTTTTATTAATGACTTTTATTTAATATTTATACTTTGGTTTTACAAATATATATTCTATTATTAATTAATTCTTTTATTATAGTTTATTTATTCTTTAGTAAAATTTAATTTATAACAACATACTGTGGTATTATGAATGTAATTTAAAAAATTTGTTCTTTTTACTGTTTGAGTACAAAGTCTTGTGTATTCTAATGTTGAAGAACATTAAAAAATTATATTCTTACTACTTAATTTAAGATGTTTTATGTTTTATGGGAAAACTTCATAGAAAAATGATAAAAATGTAATTCTTATACATTTTGTCTTAGACAAAGTAAGTATGAATAATGCAATTTTCTTTCTAGATTTTCATTATTTTCAGTATTAAAGTTATTATATATAAACAGCTTATAATTGTACATAACAAACAAAAAATTTTGTTTCTTTATGGATTTTAAATGGACTTTGTTTCTTATAATTCTACTGACTATAAACAGATTTAGATTCAAAATTAAAGTAAAACTTTTAAATAATTTTAAGATTTTAATATATTTAAACAGTTTTAATAGTATTTGAATATAAAATTAGACTAATTTTAACAATTTTTAATAAAAACTCATTAGTAATTGACTATTTCTGTATTTAATTAACAATTAAATACAGAAATGTAATTAATATATTGGTAAACAGCTTTGTTGATTTATTCAGTAATTAATGTCAAAATTTATTAATTTCAATAAAATAAATAATCAATATTTATAAACTTTTATTAAACTTGTTAACAGTTTATTAATATGTAGTTAAAATGTAACATTTGTTGTTTATTTATTTTCAAACTTATGAAATTGAATTTATATAAATTTTAACAAAGATACTAGTTGCTATAGTTAATTTGCTGAATTGATCAATGCACCTTTAATAGTAACTCACTGTTAAAGATGCATTGATTAATTCAGTAAATTTTAACAAATTTTCTATTTACAAAAATATCAAAATGATTCAGTGATGCAGTTTATAACTTTACATATTGCTAAATATAACTTCTAATCTGTATGTACAGTATAGTACATTAAAAGCAAAATGTTTCGTCACCACTGCATACAAATAACATAAATTTCAAATTGTAAATCAAATTAATTTTTAAAATTTCAAAATAACTTTTAAGCAGCTTTTAAAAATAATGCTTTATTTTTCAATTGATTTTATTTTAATTTTGATTTTGGTGTAAAGGCTAGAGTTTTAATTATTATTTTATTATTTTTAGTTTTAATTAATTTTAAAGTTTATTTTATTTAGTATTAATTTAGTTTTAGTTTTTATAATTGTTTTTTAGTAATTTTTATTCATTTATTATTATTATTTTTAATTTTGCATTAATTTTGCCTGCATTTTTTTGAACCTTAATTACAATTATTTTCCTTTTGCAACATAACTATAGAAATTGTTTGTGTTGTTTTGCACAACATATAATCAAATTTATATTTATTTTTAATAATTTTATTATTTATGTTTTATAAATTTGCCTGAGTTTTAAAAATTATTTAAAATTTTAATTATAAGTGAGTTAACATTGATTGAACTATCAGGCTACTTGGTATCTGAGTAGTAATGGCATTAGAATTTTTGTTCTGGGAAGGCAGAGGTAGGGTGTGGCTGTACGCCACGTGTTTGTATATAATTTATATTATATTTTATTTTTTAGTTTTATTTTCGCTTCCACGTGCTTTTCTCCCCTTTCTTTCTTTTGTCTATTGTCATTCCTCTATGGAATGTCTCTTTCCAAAATTCCTCTCCTGATATGGTCATCATATATCCTCTAAAACAATGGAAGGGTGCATGACCCCTGAGAGGACAAGTCCGAAACCAGGGGCAGAAGGATCATGAACTTGAGAAGAGAGGGGATTCGGACTCGAGAGGAGAAAGTAGTGAGACGAGCTTCTGGTGCGTTCTGGCAGCATGCAGAAGAGAAAGGGTAGCGTTTCATAGACAGACTAAGGATTTTGTTGTGATTGATCCATTTTATTTGCGATTGATTCATGATAATTAACTGTGAATTTTTGCATCCGATCTGTTGATGAGTGATTGAATTGGAAAGAAGAGAAATCCCCTCCATATATTTTGTGTAAGACCCTCACTAAGGACGTTATAAAAGAGACCGATTTTTCGAAGACCTCAAAGACCAACACTGGGTACCCCTTTCCTAATTTCTAACATTTTCTTACCTGTCCTTTATTCTCCTCCTTTAGTTTAATATTAGTTTTAATTTTCATTTTTATTTGTATTTGTGATAGTATAATATTAGCGTAAGATTAGTTTTAATGATTTTCCCTTTGTCACAAAATATATATGAGTTGGGGATTTTTTTTGTACAATATTGTTTGCTTATATGATTATTTCCATCTGTCGAGATAGAAAATATACTGGCATCCTTAAAAAAACCTGTAGCTAAATTTTTACCTTAATTAAAAGTTTCCTTTTTCATTTTTATTTTGGTTTCACGTGTATCTCTTTTAACAAAGAAAATAACATATTTTCACAAGGGGAACGTTGTTTTAGTGAGGCAAGTGTTATCTGCACATTTGTTCACTGATCAAATCAATTTTTAAAATTTAGCCTAAACTTGTTGCCTTGTATTTTTATTCTCTGAGCAGAAAATGAGAAATTGAGGCATTTTGGTGGGACAATGGGACACTGTGGACATGGACTTATAATTCAGAACATCTTATCATCTTAACTAAGAACATTTCTATTAACCTTTCAGCAGTGGGAGAGTCAGGTATGGTTCTATCCCTTAGTAGTGGAGAATATACCTGGAAAATTTTTAAAGTATTTTTTCACACAATTTTTCTCATTTCTGTTTCAGAAAAAGTATTTGTAAACAGTTATGTCTAGTAAACAAAAGTCTTTTTTTATTGTTACATAATTCATTTTTTATGTGAATTTTTTTTTGCAATAGTTTTTGGCGATACCCTCAAAAGAATTTAGCAGATATATATACGTCCCTCACCACTGCCACACGATTGCCCTCAACATTTATGTATGTCCTCACTGCTGAGTGGTTAACAGGAAATCATTTAATTTTCTGTTTTTTTTTTTTTTTTAAACATTTCATAGTTTTATTACAAGTTTAAATTTTTGAATAGTTAAAACTAAAGATAGGTAAAGACTAAAGATGCAATATTCTACTAAGTTTAGAGCTGACATTTTATAATTTCATAAATTATAAAAGGCCAGTATAATCTGGCAAAACTAGTTGGCACTATTAAATGTAATCTGGGACAAAAAATCAATGAACACAAATACACAATTTAATAGAACTATCTATGATATTAGCAGCTCACTATCATGACATACATGTGTACTAGCAACAAGTGAGAATCATTAACCCTACATTCAATATCAGTACTATTAACTACATAGAAAAATTGGTGATTTATAAAACTTATGAGTAATTATTTTATTGTGCCATCATCACAAGCTGCATTGCAATTTTTAATCACATTTTTTTAATTTATTTAATTTAAAATATATGCTATTCATATTCAAATTAGTAGTGTCTTGCCCCTGTACATCATATTTTTCCTTCAGTGATTGAATCAAGACAGCTAACTCCATTCATGGAAAATTTTTGAATTGAAATAACATGACTTCTGGTTGCATCAGAAGGTCATATATAGTTAATCAGGGTCTCCTGCCCTTAAAGTTTCCATATCTGGTCTTGTCTTTTATATATCTATCTAACTCTTTTCTCAAGATGAAGGAAAGACAGACAGAGCAGACTGACAGATGACTGGGAATTTATAGGTCTACAATTTTTTCAAATTGCAGCACATTAAGAGATTTGTTTGCATCAATCATTGAAATGCAAACACACTCGAATGCATGTTGATCACTTTATGAACTGTAACTGGTTCTGTTTTTGCTTTAAATATTACTTCATATATTATTTCATGATTATTTTCTATTCATATATATTATATTTATATTTTAAATTTTTTTTTATTTTTATGTTCTCTTTATTATAAACCTTATGTATTTAATTTTTTGAACTTGATATCATATATTCTTTTACATATGTTATTTAAATTTTTATCTTTTGATCTTTAACATTAAAATGCTATTTTTGAATATTGAATCTTGATCGATGATATCAAAAAATTCAGCATCGGCAAAAATACCCTCCCGACTTATGATTACCACCTCTCCCATCAGCTTGCCCCTGACATTTAGTTCAAAGATCCAGGTGATCATCCCATGTTTAGGATTTACACTGACGGTTCCAAGATGGGTGACAACGTGGGTGCCGCTTTTTTAGTTTACTTTGACTTAAGCCTCAAGCTTCACAATGCTTGCTTCCATCTTGCAACGCTTGCAACACTGCTCAATAGCACAGGTGGAAACTTTAGCTATTTATATGAGTTTAATTCACATTAGGTGTAGGAATGACAACTATTGCATGTATTCTGATAGTAGGGTAGCTTTACACAGGATGCAAAGTCTGATAGCTGCTTAAAACTCATTTATCTCATACACCACATTTTCAGACAACAACATTAGAATAGATTTCCAATGGGTACTGAGTCATGTGGGGGTTCTCAGCAATGAGACTGCTAACCGTCTTGCCAAACAAGCTGCAAAGTCTTTAGTCACTAGTACTTTCAGGTACATTCCTACCTCGTACATCAATCACATCAAGAAGCAAATCTTTATTCTCTGGCAAGACAGCTGTGGGACCATGACACCACTGGTAGGCTCATCTACACTTTCATCCCCAAGGTTGACACTACTATGATTCTTTGCCACTTTTACCATAGTTACACCCTCACTCTGCTACTTATAGGACACTGCAACTTTAAGCAATACTTGCTTAGATTTAACCTTAAGGACAATTCACAATGCTATTGTGGTACAGTAATACCCCGACTTATGCAAACCCGGAGTTACGTGATTTTCAAATCTCGATGATTCGTCTTTTGTTTGAGTGCCCCTCAACTCTTGATTACTCATTTCCCCCCACTATTGTTTGGCTTACATGTTCGGACATGGGCGCGGAATCGACGCATAGCTACGATTTATTTTGTGTTATTTATTTCTGTGTTTGTTACATCTATGGAGACTTGAGAGACTCTACTGTGTCATCCAAACAAAGTAGAACTGATTCTTCTGCATCAAACAAGAAAAGAAAAACTTTATCTTTGGAATGTAAAGTTAACATTATTAAAGACTTCAATACAAAAATGAAAATTTGTGAATTGGCAAAAAAGTTTGATCTACCAGAATCGACGGTCAGAACAATTATAAAAGGTAAAGAAAACATTCTTGAAGCTGCAAAAACTTGACAGAAGGCCTCAGTTCAATTGAAAAGGGGTTACAGATTTTAGAAAATAGACTCCAACGAAGAGCGCATTTCTTCTACAAAACAAGAAATAAAAAATTATTTGCACGCTACGAGGAAATTTTGCGGGAGAAAGAAAATCTTTGAGCCGTCAGACGAATTTGTTAGATTTTATGAAGCCTTCTACATCAAAAGAACTTCGGTTTACGATTTTAATAATATAATTTGTTATACATATGTATTATCTAAGATTTTATTAAACATGTTTTTAATGAATTATTGTTTTCTTTAGTCTCCGGCCCCAATTAAAAATAATTTGTATGTTGCTAAAAATAAAGGAATTATCTTTAGTTTTAAAAACAAGTAAAAACTACTTTCTTATTCTGACTTCGAGGAAACGATACAACTTTAAATGGATGAGTCAATGATGAAAGAAAAGACCTCAGTATTTTATCATTACCAGTTCATTTTATCATTATCATTATTTATATATTTTATAATTTGTATGTATTTATATGCGAAATTATACCCCAACTTACGCGAATTCGACTTACGCGGTTATCGCTGGATCCCACCTATCGCGTAAGTTTGGGGTATTACTGTATTCAGGAGGATCAAACACCACTTCACTTAGTTTTTTGCTGCAATAGGTACAATCACATTAGGGATAGCTTAATGAGAGCTGCTATTCTTGAAAGGTACAATTGGCCTTGCAACCTGCACCAACTCATTTACACACGTACAATATTCCATCATCTACTCGAATTCATATCTTTTAGTGGGGCGCTTGAGAGCATTCACTCCAAGAGCATGGATGGCAATTAGCTTTCTCTTGCTTTGTTTCAACTGTCAGCTTTTCAACTTTGTATTTTAATTCTTATTTTCTATCTTTTTCAGTCTAAATTTGGTTAGTCCTAGTTGTAAGTTATATTAGGGACTCTTAGTTTGGCTTCCAGTTAGGTTATGATAGGTTAAGTGAAATTAGATTAGGTTTTGTTAGCTTTAGTCATCTGGTTAGGTTTGTCCTAGGTATGGTAGGTTAGTTTAGTTAGTGAGTAAGTTAATGTTTAAAAAAAATAAAAATAATAATAAGAAATTAAAAAAATAAAATAAAAAATAAATAAATAAAACCAAAAAAATGGGGTCTTGTTTGTTTGTCTCTGTGGGCCCCTTCATTTCATCTAGTTTGCCATTGTGTTCATTTGCTTTTCGCACTGTCTGTCTAGCTGTTAAGCAGTATTTAGATTTGTGATCGCGTTCAGTTTATTAGTATTAAGTAGATATAAGTCTTCCTACCAACAGCCACTTGGCACTAACTTCTGCAATTAGCTATTTGTGGCAGCACTCAATTATTGGAATTTGCTACACTCAGGTTTTCTTTTAGACCCCTCAGAGGACTATTGGCCTTGCAGCCTAAAAACTGCATGCCAACATCAAACATAGAGGGTACTGTAGCCATATGTATGCCATTCAGAGGGATCCTACTTTCTCTACTGTCCATCTCCTCTCCCTCCTTCTTTCCCCCTTTCCCTTACCCTCTTTTCTGCTGGCTAAACACCTCATGTATGGCCTATGTCTTTCTTATATGTATGTATGTATATATGTATTTTGGAATATTCTGTAACTGAAAAAGACCAGTAAAGGTTCTGGTTGGAGATGTTATAATGCTAATAAAACCTTTTGCTGGAATTTAAAATGTTGGATTTTACTTGTTATATTTATGTACATGAATCAATATTCTGAATATTGCTTCATGTATACCACAAAAATAACAAGTGAATTGAAATATGAGTAGGTATTGAATTAAGCACATATACATACTGAGTTACCTTTTGTAAATGATTTAAAGACAAATTATAAAGTCAGAAGTAAATATTCAAAATATTTTCATTAGTTTATCATAGTTTTAATGTTGACTAACTTTTTTTCTGTCAAAACTGTAAAACTATGAAAGATATTAAACAGTTTAGATGAAAAGTGATCTTTTTACGCTAAACTTTAATGACAAGAATAAATATTAAATATTCAACTTTACAAAATTTTTGTCCTGACAATTTTTATCAACTATTCAAGTATTTTTATTGAGAATTTATTATAATGTTTTAATAATTGTTTGCTTGAAATTAACAAGTGCAATGATATGAATGATAAAAATACAGATAAAGTTATTTATTATTTATTTATAGATCTTAAGCCTTTGGAAGTTGTCACTTGTCCTATTGGGCAATTTCGTTGTACCAATGCACGTTGCATTTCAGCTTCATATCGCTGTGATGGAGATAATGATTGTGGTGATAAGTCAGATGAAGATAAATGTGGTAAATATATATAATAATAATAATAATAAATTATACTCATAATATGTAAAATATCTATATTAATAAAATCTATGAATAAGTTATTTATTGGCTATGGAGTTCTGTTTGTCTTTTGCATAGTAAGTATTAAGCCACTTACTATGCAAAAGTCTAGAAACTGATCTTAATTATAAATAACTAGTGATACATAGGTACAAAAACTTTACCAATACCAATACTCTATAGTTTATCAGAAACATTAACATTGTCATATAATACTCCTTTAACATTCCAAATTAAACTTATTTTAACATAAAATAAATTACCTGTGAGTAATGAAAAAATAAATTTGTAAATTTTACTGTTCTCAAGGTTTCTCAGCCTTAAAATAAATCTGATTTCTTTTAAGGTTTTATATGTATTATCTATAATGGTAAATGACTTTTCAGTTCCAATTGACAAAGGAGAAGCAGCTAAATGCTTTTTTTAATTATAAAATTTAAAAATGGAAAATCTCTTGAATGATATTTTTATCATTCTTACAGATCATTTTTTTTTTTTTTTGGTGTGGTTTAGTGCAACTATATCTTTCTTTCAATTTCTTTCTTTATAGTTTATTATTCATTGGCTTTTTTTTGTGTTTGCCAATCACAACTCTATTTTCATTTCAAGCAATAAATTTAAGGCAAGCATTTCTTTCATCTTTATTAGAATTTCACCATCGGAGAAATTAAGGAATAATTGCTTTTACCATTTGTATTTTGTGTAGATTAATTTTTTCACTGTTTGCTAGAATATTATACTATATAATTTGTTAAATATTAGTGATTGAGGGTAGATCAAACTTACTTTAAAAATTTATTCATTAATGATTTAAAAAGCATTCATGAGATGAAATAAAATAAAAAATATCAAAAAAGTTGTTAGGACAGTCTTCCAATTGTTTTAATATTTTGAAAATCTCCACAATATGTTTAAGTTTAATGTCTATTTTAGTAAATACACTTTCAGTTTTTGTTTTGGAAAAATTTTCAGCAATTTTACCATAGTAGCTTAACAATTAAATCCCATTCACTTGCATCAAAGACAGGAAGATTTGGTATGCTTAAACAATAATTTATAGTCATTACTTTTAGATCTGATAGCTTTCCTAGCATCATAAATGTGCTGTTCTATCCAGCTGATACATCCTGAATTAATTTATATTCATAATACCAAACTGTTTTTGAATTGTTTCAGTTTTATGTAGTAATCACTATATGACTGAAGTATCCAACAATTTTTTGCTATTAATTAGTGTTTCATTCACAATTCTTTAGTGCATAAATACAGTTATTAAAGTTAGTTTCTTATATTTAGCAACTTATGATATATACAGTTATTTATTGTGAATTGCTAAATTTGAAGAAAGCATAGTATTGATTCACAGCCAGAGGTCTGAATACACTTACTCTGCTATCACTACAAATGATGTAAATTAATTTGAAGACACAGTCTGTTTAAAAATGGGAACCACCATTTATTCACTTCTTGTATTCCAGAATACAAAACATTTGACGACCTGACGTTTCTTTTTAGGCTCATGGCTTTAAAAACAGAAAAATATCCAATTAAAATTACAAATTTAAAATTGGAACTGGAAGGTCTTACAGACATCTTCTTTTTTTATTTTTACCATACCACTCAGGGATATTTGAGCTTTATATCCACTGGAGAATGCACTGGTAAATGTAGAGTTTTAGATTTTCCTGGTGATGAATCTTTGCTGTGTCTTGCAAATTAATTTACATAAGATTGCCATCTGACAACATCCTACATTGAACTTTGCAAAAGTTCAATTGTAGGAGTTGCAGGCTTTCAGCCTACCTAATATCAATATACTTCATAATTAGTCAGTACACTAGATACTAAAATAATAAATGCTAATGATATGCACACTGATAATATATAGTTTGTTCTCAAGGTTTCACTAGTCAAGTTTAGTTTGAATGTTCTTCATCACAGATATCAATTTAATAGTTAGGGTTTCCTAATGGCACAAGACAGTAAACAGGAAAATTTAATACAGGGTTCTAAAAGTTCAAGCCTCAGGGACTTTGACAACAATTTTAGAACTCTGTATAGAACCTTTCAGAGTGCAGGTTGCTCATGACTGTAGCTGATATTGATATCAATATATTAGTATGTTACTAATTTCATAACATCATCATACTACAAATAGCAATAATATTTAATAATATAATTTAAGGAAAGTATGCTACTTATTTAAGATAAATCAAAAGAATTTATTCTAGAAATATTTTCAGTCTACAGTTAGGCTTGCATCACCTATAGTTAGTTGATGCAGGTCTAATTGTAGACTGAAAATATTTCTTGAGTAAATTGTAATTTTTTAATTTTGTTAAACATGTAGTATATTTTCCTTGAATTTATATATAATGCCAAGTTTTGTTACTTTCAAGTGTCTTGCATATTTAAATTTATTGAGTGTTTTCAAATTACTAAATTGCTTTATCTCCAGAATAATAATGAAGAGAGTTATTTCTTTGGAAAAATAAATAATTTAAACTATAAGAATCCTGAAAGAATCATTTGGTATTTTTAATTAAATTATTAGGAATTGTAAAGCTAAGTTAAAATAACTCAATAATTTTGAAATAATTGTATTATGTATGAAGTTTTTTTTATGTTTATTAATAAGGAATATTTCAATGAAAATATTATTAATATTTATTAGAATGAATTTATTTTAAATACATTTATAATAATATAAAATTCTGTTTTACATTATAAATATTAATATGATTTTCTTTTTCTAATGAATTCAATGATATAACTTTAATAAAATTTGCATTTGATTATGTTGATTATTTATATTATATGAATTTTATTTTTATAAAGAAAGAAAAATAAAATGTAACTCTGAAGAATTTCAATGTGAAAATGGAATATGCATTAGTAAGAACTGGAAATGTGATGGAGATAATGATTGTGATGACCATTCGGATGAAAAAGATTGTGGTAAATATAACAAAAATTTTATTATTATTATGTTGGGTTAAGTGAGATATACTCGGTTAACACTGGTGGCTGTGTACTATGCCGGACCAAAGTCAAGGCATAGTAACCAAAACAGAAATTAAAGAAGTGTATCAGTGTGTGTGTCTGTATTCAGGAATTTTCTCACAATATGACATGAGTAGTAGTGGTTTGGGCCATACTGATCACAAAAATAATTTTCTAATTACAAATTTGAATTAAATTAATTTTATTTTAACAATAATGCAAAGTTTCTGTATTAATTATTAAATGTTTTTACAAATTTGAATTAAATTATTTTTTTAATTATAAATATGACACAAATTTGAATTAAATTAATTTTATTTTAACAATATTGGGAAGCTTTGATCACAAAATTCATTTTTAAGATTTCTTTTAATATAAAATTAAGTTGCAGTGATAATTTAATTAAAATTTGTCAATTAAATTTAAAATATGACAATTTGAAATAATATTTTATTATTATAAAATTAAGTCGCACTGATCATTTTTAAAATAAAAATTTGTCGAATGGTATTATTTCAGATCACAAAATTAATTTTTCAGATAATAAATTTGTCAAGTAAATTAAATTAAGATCACAAATAGAGATTTGTCGAGTAATAGTTTTATCATCAATACCAGAATTAATTTTTTGAAATTATGTTTTTAAATTAATTATTTTCTCGATTGATATTTATTATAAAATTTATTGAGTAAATTAAATTAAGATTAGAAATAAAAATTTGTCGAATAGAATTATTTCAGATCACAAAATTAATTTTTCGACTAAGATTACAAATTATTATTTAAAATTATAAAAGTTTGTCGAGTAAATTAAGTTAAGATTACAAATAATTTTTGAGGATATAAATATTTTTTTAATAAAATTATTTTCAGATCAAACATTTGTCGAGTAAATTAAGATTACAAATAATTTGTCGAGTAATAGTTTTATTATCAATACTGAAATCAATTTTCTTGATTGATATTCGGGTACACAAATTAATATAACACCGAAATTATTTTGAGAAGGTTTTTACATTACAGTTTATTTAAGTGTTTCCACTTTTTCCTTCAGTTTATCTAAAGTAAGACATATTTCTGCAAGTAAATGCAGGAATGACTTCACGATTGCTGACGATAATTCTCGATTTAATTTTTGATATTTTAAAATGTGACACGAAGAAAGTTCGTTTTGAAAGTCGTCAATAAATTGCTGGTCAAGTATTTGGTAATGAGAAACATAATTCCAGTTTAGATAATCTTTTAATATGCGTAAAGTCATAGTTTTTAATCGTTGGTATTTTAAAATTTTTTTAATATCTAACGTATGTATGTATCGCCTAATAAAATTATCGGAAAGAATTTGAAATTCGGCGACTTTATTCCAATCAATTAATTTTTCAAGAGAAATCTTGTTCACAAAATTAAGATTACAAATAATTTGTTGTGTTTAATTTTCAAATTAATTTTTCGGGTTATAAATTATTTTCAGATCAGAAATTTATCGAGTAAATTACAATTATAAATAATTTTAATATTTAGAAAACTTCTCAATCCATACAATTTATTCTAATATAAAGGATAAATTAAAACACGACAACTTAAAATAATACTTTAACAATCAGGCAAAGTTTAATAATTTTTTTAATTATTAAATTATTAAATTAATTTGCAATAATAATTTTTACAATTTGTTCTAATATCCAAGTAAATTAAAACACGACAACTTAAAATAATATTTTAACAACAAGACAAAGTAAAATACGGAAATAGTTCAATATAATAATTATTTAAATTATGTTTCTTACTTATTTATTAAATACCTATACAGTGTATTCATTTTGAAAATATCTGGTTTTTGTTTAAGAACTGTTGGTAAGATAGCATATCGCAAAAGGAACATTTCTTTTTAATATTATCCAATCTTAAACACCCAAGAAGTTCGATGTCTAAATAATTGTAGTTCCATTAGTAAAATAAAAATTTCTATCTGTCCAATTTTTGAGGATTTAGGTACTCCCAACTTTTCAATGTCAAATGATGGAATTTTTATGTTATATATTGCTTCGGTTAAGTTTAAAAAATTAAATTCAATTTGCCCTCCCTTGTAATAAATTATATCGTACTTTTTTATATAAATTAAATAAAATTTCATATACCTTACTATGAATTTCTAACATCCAAAATTATGTTTTTTATATGATAAATACAGCTCATGTAAAGAAATTTCCAAATTTAACAGATTTTTTTATTATCTCGTGGTGATAAATTATCGAAAGTAATGAATTGATTATAAAAATCTATCTTCCAAAAATTGTTTGTATGTCTTGCTTCAAACCCAATTTGTCTACATAAGATGTTGAATGGAAGATTTTCGTCTCGGATCGTGAAAGCTTCGAAGACATGGGTAACTCTTATATCAGAAACTATTACTCCATGAATGTTTCTTTTTTTCTTTTTTTGGTAGTAAAATTAACTTGCCATTGATCTTTCGCTCATAATTGATACTTTTTAACGGAATCCATATAAAGGTCTATTACAGTTCTATAGGAGTGTCTAATGTTTTTATGCCAACAGTCGATAAGTTGAAATGCTTGAAAATCTATTAACATCGCATTCTGTAATTTTATATAAATAAAAATTAGGATTACTATTATTTTATATTTAATAAGAAAATAACGAAAACATTTCATACATAAACATTTCTTACCGACCATATAGAATGTTCATTGATGTACCAAATGTTGTCTCGTCTTCCTATTTTTGATATTATATCGCGATTATATTCAATTATTTCATCCATTTTATCAAATTGTTAATGTGAAATCTATAAAAATATAATTTTTAAAATTTATATTGTAATTGAATTGAAATGAAACTTGTTTTTAAAATTTACAAAATTTAGTTACCATAATGAAATGAAAGTAAAAGATATATTACAAGAATTTTACTCAAATTGTACAGTAGCAATAATGATAATAATAATATTACAAAATGGTCTTTCTTCAAATCAAATTTGTACTGCGTGATTCAACCTATTAAACTTTGAATTACTATACGGTTTATACTAAACCATAATTTCTTTGAAATAATATTTATTTAACTGACAAACTCTAATTAAAGATATTAAATTTATAAAATGAAACTGTGATTACATACATTTTTTTTATTTATTATAAACTCATTTCACTTCAATGAAAATTATTATATATCAACGAACTTTAAGAATAAATTTTACAACAATAAGGTGGTTTATTTTAAAAACAACTTATTTAATTAAGCTAACTAAAAACAATAAAATTGTAACACTATCTGTATTAGTTATATATTATAGTACGTAAAATTTTGCAATAATATTATTATTGCAACTGATTTGCAATAATAATAATAATTTTTAAAACAGCAATTTAAAATAATATAACATTAAAGTTTCGTTGATTGTAACAAAAAATTACAGCTCTATTTGTACTTAAATTCAAAGGATATTGACAGGTTTTTTACTACAATAGTTATAGAATGAAGCTGATAAAATTTATAAAGCAAAATTTCAAAAATTGTTTGTGGAATAACATGGTTCATCTGAGTTTCATATTTTATAAACTCATCAATATAGTTTAAAATTCTACCACCTCCATAAATTGATGTTAAACTTGTGAATTTTCGAAATATTTACTTTTATCTAGAAAAATGTCTAACCCAAACTTTTGGTCTAAGGCAAACTTTTGCTTTTTCAACTCGTGATTTTCTATATTTCTAGGTTTGGCCTCGTTTATTACCGAAAATTGTAAACGAAGATAATGTCTATATCAAAAAACTATATTATAATACACTGTATTAATTTTAATGCAGGCTATTTGTGAATTTTTGAGAGTTGAAATCTAATTTATATTAAAGTATCTCAATTAAATATAGTCATACAAAGAAAAACGATATTTATTATAAATTATTTTAATACTTACTACAGGAGAATTTTATAGTACCAGAGTATATGTTGTCTAAAATTTAAAAAATGATAGATTCATTATAAAAATGAATTTCTGCAAGTAAGCGAAGTAATAAACTTTTGCTGACTTTAAGTAAATTATTCGTAATTCAGAAAATAAATTATATAGCATCTCGAAAACTCTATAACTCTCTAAAATTTTGTTTCTGATATGATAGATATAAACCATGCAAATAATTGTCAAATCTTACCGATTTTTTATGTCTAACTGTTAAATTAAAAAAAATAATAATAATAGACTCATTATAAAAATCAGTTTTCCCGAACTCTAGACTATCTTGTTACAAACCTAAACTCCCAGAACTATGTGTTAACAAAGATTTTCATTGTGAAGCGCAAATGCCTCAAAATCAATAATCACACATATTAAATAATAATAATAGTAATAAATACTTACCTTCAAAATTTATTAAAACAGAATTCAATATCACATGAAACTAATTCAGTAATATTTCAAAATAAAAAGTTATGCATATATTAAAATAATAAGTCAATGAACTTTACTAAACCTCTAAAAGACGTATTTTAAACATTTACACAATTGTCTAAATGGTCGTACATTGCATTAAATTTTACCACCTTACATTGATTCTCTTATATTTCTTGATGTTAAACTTGTGAATTTTTCGGAGATTTAGTTTTATCTAGAGTTAGGTCTAAGTCAAAGGCAAACTTTTAAATAAAAATACTTACTTTCGGAAGAGGATGATCTTGTATAAGAGGTTCTTGCAAAAGAAGTTATCGGCAAGGTATTGAACCAGTCTCTTATAACCAGTATTTATACCATCTCTTAATGCAAAAACAACGGAAAAAGGATATATCAAAATTAGCAACTTTGAAAAACAAAAGATATATATATATTAGTACAAAAATGAAATTGTTTTATTTTTAAATTATTATTGGAAATTAACTGTTTTTGATCCGTTTTTATATTTCTGTTATTCAAGGTATGGTGTAAAGATAGTGTATTATTGGAAATTAACTGTTTTCGATTCATTTTTATATTTCCTGTTTTTAGGGTATAATCTAAAAATATTAATATATTATATATATATATATCTTTTGTTTTTCAAAGTTGCTAATTTTGATATATCCTTTTTCCGTTGTTTTTGCATTAAGAGATGGTATAAATACTGGTTATAAGAGACTGGTTCAATACCTTGCCGATAACTTCTTTTGCAAGAACCTCTTATACAAGATCATCCTCTTCCGAAAGTAAGTATTTTTATTTAAAAGTTTGCCTTTGACTTAGACCTAACTCTAGATAAAACTAAATCTCCGAAAAATTCACAAGTTTAACATCAAGAAATATAAGAGAATCAATGTAAGGTGGTAAAATTTAATGCAATGTACGACCATTTAGACAATTGTGTAAATGTTTAAAATACGTCTTTTAGAGGTTTAGTAAAGTTCATTGACTTATTATTTTAATATATGCATAACTTTTTATTTTGAAATATTACTGAATTAGTTTCATGTGATATTGAATTCTGTTTTAATAAATTTTGAAGGTAAGTATTTATTACTATTATTATTATTTAATATGTGTGATTATTGATTTTGAGGCATTTGCGCTTCACAATGAAAATCTTTGTTAACACATAGTTCTGGGAGTTTAGGTTTGTAACAAGATAGTCTAGAGTTCGGGAAAACTGATTTTTATAATGAGTCTATTATTATTATTTTTTTTAATTTAACAGTTAGACATAAAAAATCGGTAAGATTTGACAATTATTTGCATGGTTTATATCTATCATATCAGAAACAAAATTTTAGAGAGTTATAGAGTTTTCGAGATGCTATATAATTTATTTTCTGAATTACGAATAATTTACTTAAAGTCAGCAAAAGTTTATTACTTCGCTTACTTGCAGAAATTCATTTTTATAATGAATCTATCATTTTTTAAATTTTAGACAACATATACTCTGGTACTATAAAATTCTCCTGTAGTAAGTATTAAAATAATTTATAATAAATATCGTTTTTCTTTGTATGACTATATTTAATTGAGATACTTTAATATAAATTAGATTTCAACTCTCAAAAATTCCCAAATAGCCTGCATTAAAATTAATACAGTGTATTATAATATAGTTTTTTGATATAGACATTATCTTCGTTTACAATTTTCGGTAATAAACGAGGCCAAACCTAGAAATATAGAAAATCACGAGTTGAAAAAGCAAAAGTTTGCCTTAGACCAAAAGTTTGGGTTAGACATTTTTCTAGATAAAAGTAAATATTTCGAAAATTCACAAGTTTAACATCAATTTATGGAGGTGGTAGAATTTTAAACTATATTGATGAGTTTATAAAATATGAAACTCAGATGAACCATGTTATTCCACAAACAATTTTTGAAATTTTGCTTTATAAATTTTATCAGCTTCATTCTATAACTATTGTAGTAAAAAACCTGTCAATATCCTTTGAATTTAAGTACAAATAGAGCTGTAATTTTTTGTTACAATCAACGAAACTTTAATGTTATATTATTTTAAATTGCTGTTTTAAAAATTATTATTATTATTGCAAATCAGTTGCAATAATAATATTATTGCAAAATTTTACGTACTATAATATATAACTAATACAGATAGTGTTACAATTTTATTGTTTTTAGTTAGCTTAATTAAATAAGTTGTTTTTAAAATAAACCACCTTATTGTTGTAAAATTTATTCTTAAAGTTCGTTGATATATAATAATTTTCATTGAAGTGAAATGAGTTTATAATAAATAAAAAAAATGTATGTAATCACAGTTTCATTTTATAAATTTAATATCTTTAATTAGAGTTTGTCAGTTAAATAAATATTATTTCAAAGAAATTATGGTTTAGTATAAACCGTATAGTAATTCAAAGTTTAATAGGTTGAATCACGCAGTACAAATTTGATTTGAAGAAAGACCATTTTGTAATATTATTATTATCATTATTGCTACTGTACAATTTGAGTAAAATTCTTGTAATATATCTTTTACTTTCATTTCATTATGGTAACTAAATTTTGTAAATTTTAAAAACAAGTTTCATTTCAATTCAATTACAATATAAATTTTAAAAATTATATTTTTATAGATTTCACATTAACAATTTGATAAAATGGATGAAATAATTGAATATAATCGCGATATAATATCAAAAATAGGAAGACGAGACAACATTTGGTACATCAATGAACATTCTATATGGTCGGTAAGAAATGTTTATGTATGAAATGTTTTCGTTATTTTCTTATTAAATATAAAATAATAGTAATCCTAATTTTTATTTATATAAAATTACAGAATGCGATGTTAATAGATTTTCAAGCATTTCAACTTATCGACTGTTGGCATAAAAACATTAGACACTCCTATAGAACTGTAATAGACCTTTATATGGATTCCGTTAAAAAGTATCAATTATGAGCGAAAGATCAATGGCAAGTTAATTTTACTACCAAAAAAAGAAAAAAAGAAACATTCATGGAGTAATAGTTTCTGATATAAGAGTTACCCATGTCTTCGAAGCTTTCACGATCCGAGACGAAAATCTTCCATTCAACATCTTATGTAGACAAATTGGGTTTGAAGCAAGACATACAAACAATTTTTGGAAGATAGATTTTTATAATCAATTCATTACTTTCGATAATTTATCACCACGAGATAATAAAAAAAATCTGTTAAATTTGGAAATTTCTTTACATGAGCTGTATTTATCATATAAAAAACATAATTTTGGATGTTAGAAATTCATAGTAAGGTATATGAAATTTTATTTAATTTATATAAAAAAGTACGATATAATTTATTACAAGGGAGGGCAAATTGAATTTAATTTTTTAAACTTAACCGAAGCAATATATAACATAAAAATTCCATCATTTGACATTGAAAAGTTGGGAGTACCTAAATCCTCAAAAATTGGACAGATAGAAATTTTTATTTTACTAATGGAACTACAATTATTTAGACATCGAACTTCTTGGGTGTTTAAGATTGGATAATATTAAAAAGAAATGTTCCTTTTGCGATATGCTATCTTACCAACAGTTCTTAAACAAAAACCAGATATTTTCAAAATGAATACACTGTATAGGTATTTAATAAATAAGTAAGAAACATAATTTAAATAATTATTATATTGAACTATTTCCGTATTTTACTTTGTCTTGTTGTTAAAATATTATTTTAAGTTGTCGTGTTTTAATTTACTTGGATATTAGAACAAATTGTAAAAATTATTATTGCAAATTAATTTAATAATTTAATAATTAAAAAAATTATTAAACTTTGCCTGATTGTTAAAGTATTATTTTAAGTTGTCGTGTTTTAATTTATCCTTTATATTAGAATAAATTGTATGGATTGAGAAGTTTTCTAAATATTAAAATTATTTATAATTGTAATTTACTCGATAAATTTCTGATCTGAAAATAATTTATAACCCGAAAAATTAATTTGAAAATTAAACACAACAAATTATTTGTAATCTTAATTTTGTGAACAAGATTTCTCTTGAAAAATTAATTGATTGGAATAAAGTCGCCGAATTTCAAATTCTTTCCGATAATTTTATTAGGCGATACATACATACGTTTGATATTAAAAAAATTTTAAAATACCAACGATTAAAAACTATGACTTTACGCATATTAAAAGATTATCTAAACTGGAATTATGTTTCTCATTACCAAATACTTGACCAGCAATTTATTGACGACTTTCAAAACGAACTTTCTTCGTGTCACATTTTAAAATATCAAAAATTAAATCGAGAATTATCGTCAGCAATCGTGAAGTCATTCCTGCATTTACTTGCAGAAATATGTCTTACTTTAGATAAACTGAAGGAAAAAGTGGAAACACTTAAATAAACTGTAATGTAAAAACCTTCTCAAAATAATTTCGGTGTTATATTAATTTGTGTACCCGAATATCAATCAAGAAAATTGATTTCAGTATTGATAATAAAACTATTACTCGACAAATTATTTGTAATCTTAATTTACTCGACAAATGTTTGATCTGAAAATAATTTTATTAAAAAAATATTTATATCCTCAAAAATTATTTGTAATCTTAACTTAATTTACTCGACAAACTTTTATAATTTTAAATAATAATTTGTAATCTTAGTCGAAAAATTAATTTTGTGATCTGAAATAATTCTATTCGACAAATTTTTATTTCTAATCTTAATTTAATTTACTCAATAAATTTTATAATAAATATCAATCGAGAAAATAATTAATTTAAAAACATAATTTCAAAAAATTAATTCTGGTATTGATGATAAAACTATTACTCGACAAATCTTTATTTGTGATCTTAATTTAATTTACTTGACAAATTTATTATCTGAAAAATTAATTTTGTGATCTGAAATAATACCATTCGACAAATTTTTATTTTAAAAATGATCAGTGCGACTTAATTTTATAATAATAAAATATTATTTCAAATTGTCATATTTTAAATTTAATTGACAAATTTTAATTAAATTATCACTGCAACTTAATTTTATATTAAAAGAAATCTTAAAAATGAATTTTGTGATCAAAGCTTCCCAATATTGTTAAAATAAAATTAATTTAATTCAAATTTGTGTCATATTTATAATTAAAAAAATAATTTATTCAAATTTGTAAAAACATTTAATAATTAATACAGAAACTTTGCATTATTGTTAAAATAAAATTAATTTAATTCAAATTTGTAATTAGAAAATTATTTTTGTGATCAGTATGGCCCAAACCACTACTACTGACATGTATTCAATATAGTGGCCTTCTGTAGTGTGATGTATGTGTTTCTATTCAATTGTAATGTCCCAGGCTTTTGTGTAGTGTGTGTGGTATGACACCTGTAGAGGAGAGAACAACAGGTACAATAAGCACCCTATCCATCCTCCACAGATGCCTTATTTCCTGGGCGAGTTCTGTGTACTTGCTAATTTTTTCAGTGCATGCGTTTTGTATATTGTGAGTGTTTGGAATGGATATGTCTATAATGTATGTGATTTTATTGTGTTTGTCAATGAGTGTGATGTCTGGTCTGTTGTGGTAAATTGTTTTATCTGTGATTATGGCTCTGTCGTAGTACATTTTGTGCGTGTTGTTTTCCAATACTGTCTGTGGAATGTATTTGTAATATGGTTCGTGGATGTCTACTAATTTGTGTTTCCTTGCAAGCTCTTGGTGTATTATATTTGCTACTTGATTATGTCTGTGTAAATAATCTGTTTGTGCCAAGAGCTTGCAACCAGAGGTGATGTGTTGTATAGTTTCTGGCATGATGTGACATTTTCTGCATGTGTCATTTGTGAGTGTTGCATCTTTGAGTATGTGTTTTCTGTAGTTTTTAGTATTTATGACCTGATCCTGTATGGCAATCATGAATCCTTCCGTCTCCCCAAAGAGGCATCCCCGAGCTAACCAGCTGTTTGATGCAGTTTTGTCAACAAAATCATGGGCCAGATCATAAGGATGCCTGCCATGGAGTGCCTTTCGAGCCCACGATTGCTTAATGGTGTCTATGCTTTTTATATGTTGTGTTGTGTCCATATGATGTGAGTGCAAGTTTAATGGTGTGTTATTTGAGTCTGCTAGAGTTACTGCTTTATGTAATTGTGATGTTTCTTGTTTTTTGTAGAAAAACTCTCGCAGTGACTGTATTTGTTTGTAGTGAAGGTTAACTATGTCAATCAGGCCACGTCCGCCATCTTTACGTGGAAGGGTTAATCTTTCTGTGGCGGATTTAGGATGATGTTGTTTATGCTTAGTAAGTGTTGTTCTTGTTTTCCTTTGGAGTTGCTCAAGATCTGTGTGAGTCCAATGTATAACTCCAAAAGAATATGTCAGTACTGGGATGACATATGTGTTTATTGCTTTAACTGTGTGTTTTGCATTTAACTGTGTTCTGAGAATAGCATTTAACCTAGTTTGGTATTCTTTAATTAATCTTTGCTTTATTTGTTCATGTTCTGTTAGTTTGGCCTGTTGGAATCCTAAATACTTGTAGAACTCGCCCTCTTCCATGGATTCAATGTCTCTATTTCCAAGTGCAAAATCTTCTTTCTTCAGGATTCCTTTTTCTATGTGAAGTGTTTTGCATTTATCTAGGCCAAATTCCATTTGTATGTCCTTGGTGTATGAATGTGTGATTTGTAGGAGTTGATGAAGTTGTTTTTGTGTGGATGCATAAAGTTTTATGTCATCCATGTACATGAGATGTGACAGTGTATACTGTGTTGTTTTTTCATGCCTGATATTGTAGCCATATTGTGTGTTGTTTAACATGTTGGATAATGGATTCAAGGCTAGGCAGAACCAGAGAGGACTCAAGGAATCTCCTTGAAAAATTCCTCGCCTAATAAAGATTTGGTTTGTTTGTATGGAAGTGTTATGAACCCTGAGATGTAGTGTTGTTCTCCAGTGCTGCATAGTGTTTTGGAAGAATGTAATGAGTGATGGATGTATTTTGTACATGTGTAGAATATGTAGCAGCCAACTGTGTGGAACACTGTCGAATGCTTTTCTGTAGTCTATATATGCCATGTGTATGTTTCTGTGTTGTTTGTGTGCTTGCCGTAGAATGACTGAATCTATGAGTAACTGTTCTTTGCATCCCTTGTGATTTCTACGGCAACCTTTTTGTTGTTCCGTTAGAATGTCGTGTTGTTCAACATGTTTGTATATTTTGTTTGCAATACAGGATGTCAATAATTTGTAGAGTGTTGGAAGACATGTAATTGGTCTGTATTGTGTGGGGTCTGTGGTATTGTTGTTTTTAGGTTTCTTGTAGGTGATGCCCTGAGTAAGAAAATTTGGCATGTCTTGTGGATTGATGATGATGTGTGTTAGGTGTTTAGCTAGTTCCTGGTGTAGTGATGTAAACTTTTTGTACCAGAAATTGTGAATGTTGTCTACACCAGGTGTCTTGCAGTTGTGTGTTCTGTTAACAGTGTACTGGAAATCATGTATGCTTATTTCAACACAGGGCATAGTTGGTATGTTGTGTAAGTTTCTGTTCTCCTCTTCGATCCAGCCTGCTTCAGCATTGTGCGTGACAGCACTGGACCAAAGAGAAGACCAATATGTTGTGAGTTCTTCTTCTGTTGGTGTGCCACTGTGCTGTGTATCAGTGTTTGCTTTGTTATTAATTTGTCTGTAAAAGAGTTTTTCATTGTTTGTAAATAATTTATTTTGTTGTTTTCGTAGTGTACATGTTTTGTATCGTTTGAGTCTACGTGCTTTGGCAGCAAGTTTTTGTTTTAGTGTATCAATGTATTCTGTAATGTGTGTGTTGTGACGTTCATGTTTTGTGTGTGTTTTTATTTTCTTGAAAATGTTTTTGAGCTGTTTCCTTAATTTGGGTGTTATGTTGTTTTTAGTGTATTGTGTCAGCCTGCCTAATTGCTGTCTAATGTCATTTATTTGTGTTTCTATTCTTCTCTGCCAGGCAGGCTTGTGATAGAATTGTGTTTTCTGTGTATTTGTCTGTGATTGTACTTTCAGTCCATGGTGTGTCACTACTGTGACTGCCCCAGCATAAACTAATGTATGAATGTCTGAGAGTGTAGAAATTGAATGGATGTAGTGTGGTAGTAAGTGAGTGTTTACATAATTTAGTGTTTTTCCTACTTCCTTCGACGTGTTGATTTTTGGTATTCGTGGTCGTTGTGTGGGATCTGTGCCTGTATATTTAGTGAGTGTTTCCTGAAATATAAGTGAGAGCGTATTAACTAAATCCATGTCTATGTTATCAGTGATGGATGAGGAAGTGTCTGTAGTATCATTAGTGGTAATTGTTGTATGTGTGTTATTATCAATGTTTGTTACTGGATTATCCTGACAGGTTACATGATCTTCATTAATGTCAGATGTTTCTATCTGTTGATGTATTTGATCAGCAACCTGTTGTTTGATAAGTTTAAGTGTTGTTTGTGGAATAAGGTTGTTGTGTATAATCGTTCGTTTTTGATCAACAACCCTTTGTTCGGTGACAGTGAGATGAGGATACTGTTGTGTGAATCTATGGTATAGTTGTTGTCTGTATGCTGTCATGTTTGTTTCGAGTTTTGTGATCGTGTAGTAAGTACGGATGATAAACTCGTTCATTTCTACTGTCCATTTCATTCGTTGGCGTGGTTTTCCAGCCTTTGTGGTCTGTGGATGCATTGCCACAGAAACACCAAGGCTGGGTTGGTTTCTCACATCTGTTGAGGGCATTGCAGTAGCCATGCTTGGGCCGGTGCTGCTTTCGCCACCGGTAACCAAGGGAGACTGTGGCCTATTTTTCGAACGTGAGCCTCTGCCTAACTCACGAACGCGGACCTTGTTAATCCGGGCGACGTCCGAGCCGGTATCACATTTAGATCTGGTTACTACCATGATACATATCTCCACAGAATGTGGGTGTGTGGTCACTCTTAGCTTCATTTCTCCCCATAGACCTTACTGGCATGGGTGTCCCTACCAGGAGCTTGTGCTCCAGCCTGCATTGCCCTATGGATCAGTAAAATTACTGGGCTCTCCCACCACGACCAGGTGGGAGAGTTATTATTATTATTATTATTATTGTTACTATTATTATTATTATTATTATTAAAATATTAACACTAAAAGTTGTAAATAACATTATTTATTACCTAATTATGTTATATTTGAATTTTTTTTACTTTGATTATATATTTGTATGATTTTAATTTGGTTTCTTTTTTTCTGTATTTAACTTAGTTATAATAATCAAGAAAGTTCTGCAAGAAAAATTTTCACTAGAATATTCATGTTTATTTTATATATCTCATTATTATTGTTTTTTGAAAGACTCCAAACTCTTATTTTATTTTTCAGTAAAATTATTTTTAAAAAAATGGCCTACATTTTTAGAATTTCATTTGTAATTTAAGTATTAAATACTATAAATTTTAGTGAACATGCCATTTTCTGTTTTATTGAATATTTTTATTAATGCAATTTTTTACTTTGAATAGCTAAAAATCTAAATTGCATTTTTGTGGAAGTGCCAGTTATGTAAATGGTTTTCCACATGCAGGAGCTTACAAAGTTTTAGATCATGTTTAACTATTCTACATCAGTACAAACATAAAACATGTTACACCAAAAACAATAAAGCTAAAATCTTTGTCCTGACAAAGATTTTAGCTGTGAAGAACTTGTATGATGCTTGGGGTATAGTGGGTCTCTTTGCATGCTCCTTTAGAAATCTTTTTAATTTAACAAAGAAATACATAGAAGGTTTCTTTATCAATAAAAACAATCTTAAAGATTTAATTTCTGTGGGTAAAAATAACATTAATTTTACAGGGGTGGAAACCATTATGGGTCTCTCAGTTTTCTTTGGGTGAAAGGGAAAAATCCATAGCTTTCCCTTTCAGTTGCCCTAATCTTTGTCTTCAGGTAGAACTGACTCTACCTTTATTTAAGTGAAATGAGTGCAAAGCATATCCAAAAATCTTCAGCCACATTCTCTTTCTTACACCATATAATTATCTAACCTTATTCCATATCTGTTTTAGGATCATTTGAGATCAAATCTTTTAAAAACTACCTATTTTAACTTACAAATTTACATAAATGATTTAAGTGAAATGAAATTCATTTAAATATTTCTCTACCTTGATATTTGTAGTAGTGATAGAAAGTTATTTTAATACAAGTAGTAAGCATATGCTTGTTAGAATCATCATCATCTGCAATTACTTGTATAAATTTATATTTTTAGTGATTTAGTGATTAGTGTAATTTTGTAGATTTATAAAGATTTATATGACATTAATAATAGTTTTATTTAAATTCTTTTTAAAAGTTTTGTGAATGAAATTCTGTATACTACATAATTATAATTAAAGTAACTTAATTTTTTTAAGAGTCTGGTCTGCAAAAGAGTCAAGTTAGTTTTAATTAATAAATAACATATCAATAATAAAATTAATATATTATCTAGCTACCACCATTATTATTATTATTTATAATTGCTAGAATAAAAACTTTTCTATTATTGGCTTTTCAATGTAGGATACATTTTCATGTTATTATCATTGACTTTGTAGCAATTATATTAAATTAAACTCTTAAATAATCAAAGTAAAATAATAAAAATTAAGAGAATTAATTATAATTAAGGGTTTATAAGATTAAAAAATTTAAACAATATTTGTCTACATTTTTTATAATTAGTAATAAAGTTGAGCTGTTTCAATTAAAACATGATGTTAATGTTAATTTTAAATTGTAGTTTTTAAATTAACTTTTAAATAATGTAAATAAAGGTTTATCTTTTATACATTGTAATTTTAAATTTTTATATACTGTACATTAAATGTAAAAGCAATTGATAATGAAGTGAATATTATACAAATTATTTTAAACTTGTGGAATTGAGCATATGTGAAGCTGTTAGTTTTTCTTTTTATCTATTGAATTTTAGTATATAGGTAACCCCCCGTATAACATGGCACTTCTATAGTACAGATTCATTCTAACACGGTTCGAGAATTGGGAACATCCCCCATATAACATGGTGCTTTTAAAGCACGGGTTCACTTTAACACGGTTTGGGAATTAGGTAAGACCCTCGTACAACATGAAATATATTAAAAACTGTTACCAGTTGATGATTCTCATGCTGAGATCATCATATAGGATGAATAATTACTTAAATAAGTATTTTACCCATAAAAAAATCTATATAAAGCTGAAAAACTGGATTCTATCACTGTATGCCAAAAATGGCCACTAGGGGCGCCCTAGCAATTATTTAAATTAACAATATAAATTATTTTATATATATTTTATATTTTTACAGTATAATATTCAGTATATTATTATTTTTATTTGTAACTTTGTATGCCCCGATGCCTGCATCGGCCTTTTGTGAAGCATAAATCCAATTTAAAGAAGGATTTAACAGCATGTTTTTTTAATTTTTGGAACCTAACCCTCCCTTTTTGCACTAGTTCTTTGTTTTGTATAACACAGATTTGCATAACACAGCAATTTTTTGGAATGTAACTTCCATGTTATATGAGGGTTACCTGTATATATAAAACATTATTAATATTTGCAAGATTAGTTTAATTTAAATTCTTTGTTTAAGTTTATATTTTACAATTTGAAGAGAATGAAAACAATATTATAAGTTGAACATTAAATTTCATACAAAATACAAATTTGTTTACTTTAATTAAAAACTCATAAAAAAAAAGAGATGAAATATAAGATCTGTAATGCACAAAAATTAATCATTTTTTAAATTTCAAACATTTATTTTATACTTCATTAAATTTTTAAAAATATTACATAAAATTACTACAATAGAGTTTAGCTGAAAAATTTAAAATATTACATTAAGTTCTATTTGTAATAAAATAGGTTCTGTGGAATGTGCAGCTGATGAGTTTCAATGCAAATCTGGCCGGTGTATCCATAAAGCTTGGCGTTGTGATGGTGCTGTTGATTGTTCAGATAATAGTGATGAAGAAGCATGTAGTAAGTTAATTATTAATTTATAATTTGATATAATGCTTTGTGAAAAATAGTAACTATTTTATTATATTATAGTTGTATCAAAATTTGAAAAGTTTTGAACAAATATAAATTATTCATTTCTAAAATTATAAATATCAGTGATTTTGTTAGTTTTTCAGTAAATTAAAGCTAATTTTTCACTGTTTTTTCTTAACTTCTATTTATTCACCAGTATTTTTATATATCTCTTAATAATATACAAAATGTGATCTATATTATTTAAATTTTGAAAAAATACAATAATAAATTTTGATTATTAATTCAAATTTTAAAAAATCCGTAATTTTCATGAAACTAATATGAAACACTATTTCAAGTCAGTAATTTTCTACTTATTATCAAAAATTTGTTAAAGGTTACCAAGGAAAACAAAGGTATCAGTTTCAAGTTGGGTAATCAAGGAAATAGTTTGAAAATTACACTATTTTATTTTTTTACTCCTCAATTGCTTCAGAAAAAGAAAAATTTTCTTAGAATTTAATCATTATTTTCAGTTTTTATTAGTTTACTAATAATCAAGGTTATTGGAGAGCTATATCATCCTTATTTAAAATAATGTTAAAATAAGTAGAAATTTTATGTAAATACAATTAAAGTAATTTATCCAAATTTTTCATGTTATCAAAAACATACATTTTATAAATAATTAAGTGTGTCCTTCTTAGTTCTGTAGTAAATGAATGTGATATTTTGATTGTTCAAAGCTATCATAATAATTAGTCTTGTAATATTTTGCACTGAACTTATAAATTCTTATACTAAATTGATAGTAGAAGATGTAAAACCTGAATTTCACTCTGTTGTAAGCAGTAATGAATGTCTACATTTATTTGAAGTAGTATGCGTAACAGTAAGTGTAAGTGCATGCCACAAAGATGCAATTTCTGTTTTATGTGAAAAGTACTATTTTCAGCACCGGATAAAGGGGCGGGCAAGCCGGGCAACTGCCTGGGGCGCCAAATTTTGAGGGGCGCCGATATAAAAATAAAATATTTTTTTACATTCATTATTTTTTTAGATTTTATAAATTAAAATTGATCATTTTTCATGAGACATCGATTTTTTTAGCAAGCAATAAATTGTTTTTTCTTTAATAATACCAAATAAAGGTCACAACGCTAATTATTTTATTATTGTCAACAGATATAAATAATAATATAATTATTCAAAGAAAACTATTTGTATAGTCAGAATTCATAATAACTCAAAAAAAAAATTAATAGACAAAAACAAAAATTTACTAATTAAAATAATGAAACCTAAGAATTTTTATGGCTTTTATCACACAACATTGATGCAGACAAATGCTTTTTAATCTCTAAAACGTTTATTTTTATTTATTTTGAAAAGATAATTTGTAATCAGTATCACATATCACAACAATCTACTCAAAAAATGGACGAGATCAAATTTATAAAATACAAATATCAGCAAAATTATGAATAATCAAAGTGATACTGGCGCCTGTCATACGCCTTAATGGTTAAATAACTTTGTCTTTCTGTAAACTTTGCATTAACAACACTTGCCGTGCTTTAAATAAATAAATTTTTTACACAGTTCTTTATTGTGTAATTTGGATTTTTTGCCTTTTTTACTTTTTTTTTAATTTGCAGTAAATTTGTATATTCTTGTATGAAAGGGCGTCAAATTTTGTTTTGCCCGGGGCGCTCAAAACCCTAGAACCGACCCTGACTAATCTATTTCTTCTACTTCCCCAACATCAAACTATACCACTGTCTTCTCATCATAAGCTTTAATTTGAAATATAGTTTGGTGCTTTTCAAGGTCACTGGAAATTGCCCCAAACTTAACATTGCCATTTGCATTAGAAACTGTGGTTATATGATTTTTTTTAGGAACGCATGTTTAATTAATTCAGAATCCTCATTTTTGGTAGTAGAAAAAATCCTAAAATTGGGAGGCTAATTTTTTAGAATTTAAAAAATTTTTTCGTTTGATACTGTAGAAGGAGAAAGCATTTATTTTGATATGGATATGTTTTGAGAATTTTGCTGTAGTTGTTATTGTATGGAATAAAAAATGCCAAATAATTTGAATCAAATCAGATTAGTTCAGTTGATAGAGTTTTAGATTTTTCTAAAGTTTAACGGTTCAAATTGGCAACTAACACTTATCATTTTTCAATTTTTAATGATTTTATACATGTTTGATGAAGCCAGTAAGTTGTGTATTAATATATCGAAGAGTTCTGAAATGATTTTAAATATACTCATTATCTTATAGTTATTCTATTTGCCAAGAAAATATTTAAATATAGTTTTTATCACTCTTAAAAGCAATTTCCATTTGAAAAAGTTGTTATTATGGATTAAATATTGGCAAAATAATGAAATTGTTAGATTTTGTATTATAATTGTATAATTTAAGTTTCATAAAAAAAATTTTATGTTTTATTTTATATATGATATCATTATATATCAGTGAATTAAAACTATTTTTATGTTTTCAGAGAATATGGATTGTAAGTTAGGAGAATTCCGCTGCACAGATGGTACATGTATAAATCAATTATTGCTTTGTAATGGAGAATTTGATTGTCTAGATGGATCTGATGAACTTGCTAATAAAACTTGCAGTAAGTTTTTACATTTATGTACATTCTTTTATATAATATTTTGAAATATAATAATAAATAGAAAAATTTTTGTGCTTTTCTAAATAAACATATCTTCTAACTGAATTACCAGAACTAATGACAACCATTAACAAACCTTTAAATGTTTTATTAAATATTTTTTGCTACTGGATTTAAAGGTTCATTAATGGTTGTTCTTCTAAATTAAGCAAAAATTTTTGATTTAATTTCTTTGTGTCGTAATATGTTAGTTAATATAGTTAGTTGTTTTTCTGAATTTTTATACATAATACTTATCTTCTCAGGTAGCATATTCTGAAAGTATTTTGATATAGGCTAGTAAATGTGTTTATGAATTATCAAGTGATTTATGTTACGCTAGTCAATCCATGATTAATTTAGTAAAAAAATTAGTCATAAAACAGCTTATAAAACTGGATAAAGATCAAATAAACATATTGACATCAAAAATCCAGTCGCATTTAATGATAATGTGAATCATTTAGAATGGTTGAAAGTATTTGTTTGTATATTAGTGATATACTGCTGGATTTTTGGTGTTATTGTGTTTAAAAATACAGTAGAACTGTCTATAGCAACCACACAGGGTTCCTTTCAAAATTGGTCTTTTAGACTGGGGGCCGTTCAATACAAGTAGTGCTGTAATATTGTATTTCTGTACAGTTTTTAGCCATTTCTACTAAACGAAACTAGAGGTGAGCAAAAATAAGTGAATCTTTTCAACGACAGAGCTATATTGATATTGTATTTCATTCTTATCGGATAACTCAATTAACAGGAATCATCATGCTTTTATAAGACAGATTTAATACCAATATTTTAAAGATTAATACAGTATTCGCATTTTCTCGATTATAATGCACACTTTCTTTTTTTCGACTTAATTAATTCAACTTGATCCTTCGCTCCTCAGTTACATGTATTACATTATCGATATAGAAGTGCACAGTATCTCTCCACCGCTTCGGCTTTGGTTTTTGTTAGTTTACAGTATTTTTAAGTTAAAATAAGATTATTTTTTTATATATTTAATATTTTCTTTAGTACAATAAGAAAAATTATTAATTAATAATAAAATCGTTTTGTGAGATCCGGAAATTCCCCTGAACGTAAATTCGTAAAAACGTAAAAATTTTTAATAATTGTTTCCTTTATTATATTGAAAAATTTTCCTATAAAAAACATCCTGCCTAAAAACGGTCCTGGATATAAACATCCTGTTTAAAAACGGTCCTGGACGAGAAAATATGCGTCCCTGGCCATATAATTATCAACTATCTATTGTTCTTAAGCTTTCTACAGATCATCTTGCAACCTAAGTTTATAGTTAACGTCCAAATTCGTCATATATTTTGAGTCCCGGGAACACCTATGACCCAAATCGCCATCAACCATCGATCACGTGACCAATTTTTCCAGCCTAAAGCTATAAAAGCCACTTCTTCCCCCCCCTCAGGGGAGTCTCTTATCATCTGCCGGACAAACGCCATCGCAGGTCGTCACCGCTCTGGACCTACAGTCCCAATGTCTCCGCGCTCAGTCGCGACTTTATAAAACTGTGCCATTTTCGGATACTGATTTCCACTTTCTGGATATCAAAGTGCTTACTCAATAAGGAACGTATTATGAGGTATGACCTGAAACTGTAAGCTCTCTCTCTCAAACCCTATGCGAATTAGGGAATTTAGTCTACATTTGTATTTGTGTCCTTTGTTAATACCAATAAATCTTGTTTTAATTGTTAAATGGTGTCCTCTTTGACTCGAATATCGCTTTCGTCTTATCGTCGACCCCATCTCATCTCCTATCCACTCGCCCAACAAGAAGAGTCCCGACTCTTGGGACCGAAATCGAAACTTTAGCCATCTTGACAAGTGAAAGGTCAACGACCTGTTGCCAGAAAGGGGAGATACGACTTCCTTCTACTCCCTCGATCTCACAGTTTTATTATTTCTTCTCATAATACGATTTCATTCAATTGCAGAGTCAAAAAAGGAAGTTGCCTGTAAAACTGATTTTTGCATTAATGCGTTTATTGTTTTTTTGAATATTTTGCATGCAAAAATTACTTGGATATTATTTTTTTTAAATATTGCAAAAATAAGGTAGGTTGATACAGAAACTGTTTATCGCACATGTAGTGTATATGAGCTTCAAAAAATAAAATAAAAAAATAAATTATATCAAATGTTGAGATCAGCCGATTAATTATATCGTGCACAATATTTTATACTCCTAAGAAAATACTGTAGGTCTACAGTACAATAAATTGCGTTTTTCCACAGTTAAACTTTGCCTCTAATTGCTGTTGTGATAAACGATTTTCACTTTTTCTGATAACTTTAACATGATCTTCTAACGACAGCACTTCGCATTTCTTTCATTTTTCGGACAATTTCGAACAAACTGAAATGAATTTCCTATGTAGCTGGACTAATCCATTAACATCTGCACCTAATTTCAAGAATGGGAGAAGTGCTCTAGGTGGGTTTGAACAAGAGTTTAGACCAGATATATTTGCAGAAGTGATCATTTATTACAGTTGTATGTTGTTTTGGACCAAAAATCGATGCTTGCAATCGTGTTACACAGATGGTTGTTTAATACAGGTAACTTAAACGAAGACTTTATATATAAAGTATTCCATGCCAGAAATATTTGCTCATTTTGATAGGTGCCCGTCGAATGCAGGTGGTCGCCTAAGCAGTTTTCACCTAACCATTATTTAGAGTTTTGTAACAACAATTGAAAATAGAACTAAATTGGCATTGTCAGTTATTTTAACTTTTAATTATTTCTTATAGAAACTGGTTCACCTTGTAGAGAAGATGGTTTTCCTTGTCAGCATTTATGTTTAACGACCACAACTGGACAAAGATGTGCTTGCAAAGATGGTTATAGATTGGCTACAGATGGTCGCTCTTGTATTGGTATGTATTAATTATTATATCGTTTTAAGAAATGATTATTAGTTGAATAAATCTTAAACATAATGATTGATAAAAATATATGAAATTGGCATAAAAGTAACAAATAATTTTTAGATGTTAAGTAGTCTAGTGCCTAATTTTAACTACTTATATTATAATAATCTTTAAAAATTGTAAAATTTTTAAAAATAAATGAGTTTCAAAAAATTAACTCTTTTTTATCCGATTTCGAATGAGCTAAGAACTGAGATGGACACTGAAAATTAACAAATATTCTTTACTTTATTTGTTAATTTTCAGTGTCCATCTCAGTTCTTAGCTCATTCGAAATCGGATAAAAAAGAGTTAATTTTTTGAAACTCGTTTATTTTTAAAAATTTTACAATTTTTAAAGATTATTGTTTTTAACGTATACACTAACCGATCCCATTGCTTGATAATTATTTATTATTTTACTTATATTATTTCTTTCAGAGAAAATCTTACTTTTAGAAAGAAGTAATTTAACCTTTAATATATAAATTTTCTCAATGATGGTCAGTAATATAATAAAAGTATATTTAGAGCAGGACATAGGGCATATATCCTCAACCAAAACTTAAAAATGAATGAATAAAATATTTTTGTTTTGCTCTATTTTATTTATGTATACAGTGGAACCTCGCTTAATGAGCACCTCACACAACAAATATTTCGCATAACGAGCAAAACAAATTGTAAAAATTTTCCTTGCTTAACGAGCAATGTTTGGCATAACGAGTGATGAGGAGATGGGAAATCCCGAATTGTGTGCATGCAGCATGCTCCATCAGTTTGTGTTTAACACTCGTTCCGCTAGCATCTTAGTGTCGCTTATGATCACACATTTTTCCAAACTTGTGTTCACACATATTACTTATAAACATCAACAACCATAGCCTGTTATATAATGAACACGCTGAACGATATGCCAAATTCTTGGGTCATTAAATTTAATGATTGATTCCAAATTAAATTTTAGAAATGTCTGAATTAAAAATTAACTATTTATAATTATTAATTATTAAATTTAATACAAGATGGAAACATAACTACCTACCTCTAGTAAAATTAATTAATTTTTAATATTTAATTATAGCCTTTACATAACTTAAGAATTTGGCATATTGTTTGGAGTGTTTATCAAACATATTTAGCTGTGATTTTGTGTTTTTTTTGTTTGTTTGTTTGTTTCTTCAAATCAAATTCTTATTCCAGGAGGTTCATTCCACGCTAGAAGAAAATGATGATTCATGTTCCTTAACAGTGTATATTGTACAATTTTTTTTAATAACGTTGTGGGTAGCCCAAGGGGTAGGACAAAGTCGGCAAACAGGTCAGTGAGACCTACCTGCTAGTCAGGGAATGGCTGGTTGATGTTTAATTTTAACAGTCCCGAAGGGTCGGGATTAAATTTGTCAGGTCAAATGGAGAAGGTGGGTGAGGTCGTCGGTAAAGCGATGGCGATATATGAGTAAATGACACCATTTAACAAAGCAACAAGAATTTACTAGATAACATAAGCAACTATTACAACTGCTAACATTGAGAATTGTCCGACTTGGCTCTCTAGGTTCCTAATTCGCGTAGGGGAGGGGGCCGAGAGAGAGTTTACATTAATTTGGTGTCATACCTCTTCAGTTGCTTGGACGGAGTGGTGTATCTTGGGTTGAGAGAGACTCTTTGTGCTTCATCCATAGATAGGGTTGACACCTTTTCTACGATCTTCAACACTGGACCCCCTCTCTTCTTGAGTCAACCCCCTTTTATACTTCGAATCATGTTACCCTTTCTCTTCAATTATGAATATTTAGCAATTAGATCCGATTACATTTCTGAGTTCCGGGGAAAGGAAATGACTCTGGAGAAGGAAATGCGATCATCTTCCGATTGTAAGATCTTGACAAAAATTTCGAAAGAGGGGGAAAATGGAAGGTTTTTTTTCTCATTTTCGTGAAACCGACACTCACATCACATTGGGCTTTCTAAAATCGTACTTGTTCTTAAAGGGACAAGTTTGATTTTCAGTTCTGTTGTTGTGGGAGTCTTTTTGTACACTAAAAGTTGCTCGCGCTCTATTTTTTTCCTGATTGGATAACCTTTAACATAAAACAGAAAATCGTTCAATTTTCACTTTAACCAACGTCTTTCGACAATTATCTATCGTAATGCAGTACAATTATTTCTTATTCTGACAATGAATTTCTGATAATTAATCTTGTTCATATTCAAAAGAATTTGTTAGATTACGATTAGTGTACATAAGAATGAAATTATGATAAAATAATTATAATTTTTCAAATATTAGTTACAATGTAAGCATGTGTTTTAGGTTAAACCAATCAGAGGTACTCTCTCTCTCATTAGATGTGTAGATCCACAGTCAGTTGATTGGTTGGTTGACTGTCTTGTTGCCCTGGCATGAGGGTATGGTTCAGAGTTTGAGGTGGGGCCTGTGTATCCGCAGTTCTTTGTTCTATATGGTGCAGGTTGGTTTGTTGGACGATGTTATACCGTTGGATCTATGGATGTAACTTGTTCAGCAGCTGAAGAATTCTCAAGTAGGTTGATAACACGTTGTTATAGGCAGTATGGGTTTAAAATTCACAAGTGAAGACTTAGATGAGGTTGTTGGCACTCAAAATTGGTGGAACGGTTGTAGTGTCACGTGAGTTTGAAGTCTTCCGTAAGGGAGTACTGTTCTTATATTCAAAGGAAAATAAGAGTTAATAATAGGTTATCTTGGTCATAGTTTATCACTTGGGTGGGAATAGAGGTATCTAATTTTACACATAAGCAGTTAAGATACTCTTGCTTGGCAATTTATTTTTAACTGTTACAATAACTAAGGCCAAAAATTTCTAAAAAGAAAAAAAAAAGGTTACAAATTTTAAAAATTGAGTCATGATTTGTAGAAACAAATAAGTAAACGTTAATAGATAATAAAGTAACATTTATTAGAGACAGTTATGGAATAATACATTTTCCATGTCTGGATAATTACAAACTTCAGATGATTATAATATAACTGGATAACAATATATGGATTACATTGTATATAAGAAGAGAATAGAAGAAAAATTTGGGCTCTAAGGCCTTACGAGCGAGGAGGTGGGTGACGGGTTTGGAGGGGGGATGAGAAGGTCTGGCTTGTCCTTGCAGTGGTGGGGTGGAAAATAGAGGGATTCTAAATGTGTGAGGGGGGAACGGTGTTCCGCTGTTGATAATATTGTTCTGTTTGGTTTGTCTCTTCTTCGAAGGCAGCTTTCAGTGCGGAGGGGCATCTATGTCCAATAGGAAGAATGAGTGTAGCTGGTGTGGTTCCATTCTGTCTCTGTGTTCGGGCAAAGGCTAAGGCAGCTCGGAGCGATGTCGGGTCTACTTCTGGCTGGGGAGGTTGTGGAGGTGGGACCTTGGGTTCGGTCATCTGTAACGAGCAGAAGATAGAGGTTAAGTGGAGGTGATGGACAGGAAGAATTTAAAATTATTGAGCGCACTGAAGGAGTAGACGATTTCTGCAAATAGTTTTAACGGAGGATGGAGATTGGGGGTAGTTGTGGCTCCAAATGAGGGGATATGAGAGGAAGTCCACTGAAGCGAGTGTGAGCTCTTTTTGAAAGTAATGAAATAAGTAAATGTGGTAGAGGGGGGGAGGTGTGGTTAATAAGTGAACCTGTATTACAAAGCTTGGATTTTCGGTGGCCTGTTTCGTGACCTGGAGAAGAAATTGCTGGTTGTAACAGACTAGAATTGTGGCCCAAATCTGGGGTGTGGGATTTTCTGTGTGGACGCCAAGGAAGAGTAGGGAGGATCTATGTAGCTTTGAGACCTGCGGTATGAGCGGGATATGTGGGAAGAGAGAGTTGTAAATTCTTCTTTCCAAGGGCAATCTAGTTCTACAAAGGGGCATGATAATGGCTGGAATGGGCAATTACATTGGTGCACCTCTCTACTATTTTCTTGCATCATTTCCGGGCATCCATATGGCTTGTTCACACAGGGGAATCTTAAAGACGAAGCGATCTGTTCAACGATTAAGCTTCGGATATGACCAAGGTTCTCCTGGCAGGTGTGACATGTGGAGATACATGGTTGGCACTGGGAGCAGACAATATGTCCGTTCCTACATTGATAGACCGGTGGTCGGACTAAATTGTAGCATATAGGGCAGCTCAATAATGCCATTAAAGCTGCATCCCGATCGGGGGAAGCCATTTTCGTCTGAAAGGGAGAAGAGGATAGATAAGGAGAGGTAAATTAAAGGTATTTAATATTTCTCTTCTAAATTTACAAATATGCGAAATTCTAATATTTCTTATCGGGAAAAAGTAATATAAACTAGTTCTTCACTCCACAAAAAACCTTTATAGTCCAGTGATAGGTGTTTCTACAACAGCTAATGTTTTCAACCCCTTTGGGGTCTTCCTCAGGCACAGTTCATAAGAAATTTCAAATACCAGTGAACGGAACAAAAAAACTGAAGCAAATTCTATTCCATATTTGGAATCATGGAATTGGAAGATAAGATGGAACATTATGCTCGTGTTGGGATGTTGTTTACGCATGCATACTATTACGTTTGCCTAACTTTGAATATAAATTGAATTAAATCAATGTGAAGTTATTTGTGGGTGTGCCTTTCCCTCATAACAATATTTCCAGGCGTGCGAGATGTTAATTGCGTCCTTGTAGTTGATGCATGTGTTCTGCAATCCCGCCTTATATATCTCTAGAGTCTCCAATGTTCTGAGTTGGTCCGTACGGTGTGACATTCTGATTATACGAGCATTTTGGAGGTCGGCTATGATTCTCGGTTCTGTGGCATAAGTTGCCAGTGTGGTAGATTGCTCATTGTTGGAAATGTCGTACTTGTGCTCCTGGAGGCGCTGATGGAGAGAGCGTTTGGTCAAACCCACATAGACCAAATTTCTATTAAATCTGTCATCCCAAAGGGGAACCGCATATACACCCCGGTGCATGTTTTATGTCCAGACTGTCCTTCCCATTTCGAAGTAAGCTGTATGTCGACCTTGGCCTCCGATCCTTTATTTTGGGTGATGGATGAGATTTCTCTGTATATTGCATCCAGATGGTGGTTGTGCTCTACTATTTTTCTTACATTATTATCAATGGATCCCACCCTGGCGTTTAGGTTGTTACGAGTATTTCCCTGTGTGTACTTGTGGGCTATGTTGTACGCTATGTTCCTATCATAACTGTGTTGTGATGTCACTTCCTGGATATGGCTGAGCTCGGCCAATGTGTCTTTGTATTTTGAGTTGTGCATGAACGCGCGCTTAATTAGTGCGCTAAAAGCCGCGATCTTATACGAATATGGATCTTCTGAGATAGCTGAGATGAACAAAGGTACATGGCATTTTTTATAAAATACCCTATGAGTGGTCTTATTATTCCTTATTTGAATGTCCAAGTTGAGGAAATGCACGGAGATGTTGCTTTTTTGTTCCAATTTAACGCTTAGCCCATACAGGTTGTTGTTCGTTGCAATTATTTCGAAAGCAAGGTTATACTGGTATACGTTCAGTACCTCTCCAAAAGATTTTTGTCATTTAACCCTTTACCCCCGACATCTTGTTTACATTTATTTTGAGATCCCTCCTAAGGCAATATAGATCAGTCAGGCGATATTATTTTAAATATTCACCAAAAATCAAATTATTATTATATCTATATGAAAAAAATCACGTACATTTATTAATATCTTTAGTTTTAAATACAATATTTTTCAATACATTCTGTTATATATTATTTTTTTTCTTATAAATTTTTCTATCAGAACTGACACACAAACTTGATAATTTGTAACATTTTGTGAAAATTAACATTGTCTAGTTACCTAGTTGTTTGCTGGCACTGAGCCAGGAAGACATAGAATATCGTTTTGTACAATTCGATATAAAATTTATGCATGTACGTTTATTCGTTGTAAAATTATCGCACATTATATCAAACGTGTTTGAAATCAAAATTTTATTCTGCTATCAACTAATATAATGAACTAATATACTTTATTCACTTCATATCGAACGAAATTATATATTTTTGTAGTAAACATATGATTACCAATAGCAATACATGTAACATTTGCAGATATTTTCGATTAAAATAAAAAATAAAAAAATAAATAAAATATCAAAACTGAAGACCACAACTTGAATATTTATAACACGTTGACTTATTATAGCTAAATAAATTTATTATAGCATAAATGAACTTATTATAGTAATATTATTGCATGAATATGCTAAAAATTAAATAAAAAATTACCGGAAAACAATTAATTAAGAAAAAAAGGCATTAATTAAAATTTTTTAAGTCAACAAAACACCACCTGGACTAAAATATGTAAAACAGACGATAGACAAGATGATGCCATCAAGTGCTGACATCTGTTGTTGATAAATTTTACAAAAATCGATAATTCCCAAAGTAACGATGAATCGGTACCCTCAAAGTTTTGCTAAACAAGCCAGGGTAACGATCGATTGGTACTTTCGGGGACAAAGGGTTAAATAATACATAGATTTGGTGTTGATTATTCCTACTTATATTTAAGGTATCATTTAGTAGGGTGGTTTGCAAATGTAATAAATGGATAATTCCCTTGTTACGTTGTTTAATTTTTGAGATTTTGGTATTTACAACCTCAATATCTTCTGACGTAGCAGTTCTGAAGAGGAATTTAAGAGCTTTTCCTCCTAGGTCTATTATGCCTCTCCTTTTTTGAGATGTGCTAGGGTGACTAGAGCAATAAGCTCTCGATATTCTCTGTGGTTATTAAGGAAAGATGTTTTTATCAGTTCGAAGCCTCCTGTAGAGAGATTCCATTTCATTTGCGTGTTTCTGTTTGTTGGGTGAGTGTGTTCTCATTGTTGAATCATAGTTTCCAAATAAGAGAGAGATTGTGAGATGAATTGAATTTGTCACTCCAAGTGTTCGAAAGTGAGATCGTTAACCAAAGTCCAATGACTTGCGCTCATCAGAAAATTTCCCTAGTGAATGACAATTACTCCTTTTGTGAACTCCATTGGTTTAGAGGAAGGTTCCAATGTTGTATAACTGATACTCAGGAGAATAATGCTAATTTAGAGATAGATCATCTCGATCTCACTAACGAGATGTCCAACCTTTCGGATAATGTCGCTTGAGTTTAAGGTTCATCTCTTGGGTTAGATTTTCCTTCCCTCTTCAGTTGTTTCTTCGGTCACAAGAGGGGTTTTAGAGAAGAAAAGTGTATGATCTTTCCATTTTTCATAGTTATTTTCCCATCATTAAAATCTAATACTAAACCTATATGGTTGATGAAATTGCAACCTATTATTCCTTCAAAGGGGAAGTATTCTCAGACCTCACTATTCTGCATGGTAAAGTAAATTTGTTTCCTCTAATTTTAAAATTTGGTTCTATTATACCAATAGTATGAATCTGATTTCCACCAACATTTAACTTTGATTTTATTCTGAATTTTGCAGGAATCTTGCCCTTTAATCTATTGGCTATTTCCTTTGATATGACAGTAGTTTCTAAACAAGGATCTACGATCAATTTTGCAGGTATATTATTGATATAAGCCAAGATTACATGATTATGTTGCATTCTTACTTTGCCTATTCTACCGTTCCATTGAATATCTGTTTCTTTCTGCTTAACAGGTCAATAATTGCGGACATTATTTTTATCAGATTCCCTATAATGTTGTTTCCTTTTTGTACGGAGAGTTTTTTCGACATTATTTAAAATTTTCTACTTTCCGCCAAAGTGGAGTTTAAATACTCTACATCCTGTTTATAATTTCCATGGGATCATCCCTCTCTAATTTCTTTACTAGCCTTTTTAATCTGCTTATTTCTGTATGCAGTTCCTGTATTTTATCTGGAGACGGATCTGGAAATGAGGAATATGTGTCAGGCAAATTTTCTCTAACTATTCTAATTTGACTATGGGACCCAGAAATCATTCTTTTGATATTTTTTTCGCTTATGGCTACTTCATTGAAGGTTCCCTTGACATAACTCTCTGTCTAAGTCTTATATGTACTCCATTTAAAAATTGTACCTTTAACCTTTCATCCAATTCTTTATTCTGTATTCTCTTAATGATGGCTACTTCTGCAGCATTTGTTCCTACATGGTTTATTTCTATCTCAGAAGTGAGAAACTGAAGTTTAACTGCTTATGTCTGGACATCTTCATCTATCTGCTGCACACATGAGTAAAATTTCTGTAGTCTGAATGAATATGGAACTTTCTGAAATTGTTCTATCATAATTTTTTTAAATTTGTCGTAATTATCTGTCATTAATACGCCTATCCTTGTGTGAAAATTCTCTAGCTATACCTGTCAGCTTGAGACGGGCCACGGCATTTGGGCCTTTGTCTAATCGGCAAATTTAGATACATCTTATAGGGAATCAAAAAATTCCTTTATTTGTTCATTTGAATTTTCCTGAGTAGGAAGGAAGGAGTGGGACAAAACTGCCCACACTACTCAAGGTTGCTCTGGGATTTTCCTTGCCATTTTTTTAAAATTACAATTTACTTATAATTAACTTAAAATTAACTTATAGGTTATCTTCTATGAGAATATGCCCTGTCTGAGCCAAAACCTGTCTAAGAAGGACAACCTGTCTGAGCCAAAACCTGTCTAAAACGGACAGCCGGTTTACGAAGGACAAATCTATCTTTTGAACAAAAACCCCACTCTTGAAAAACGAGTGTGAGATAAGCAGGGCGTCAAGGTTGAATCTTAATGACCACTTAATCTGCACAAGATTGTGAGATCCGATCTCTACGTCAGAGGAGGGCTAAATTGATTGGAAGTGAAGATCAAGATCAAGATCATGTGATCTCAATCACGTCAGGATTGACACCAGTTAGGATAATTATGCACGTCCTAACTCGCAATTCGTACTATTATTTTGATTAGGAGAGCTCCTTTGAGTGGGGAGACATGTGAGTAAGTGATAATTCTAGTTTCCTCACAAACTCCTAAGTCCCATTAACAAATTAACAAAAACTTTAATGAATAACAAAGAATACAAATGAACAAAACTAAATAACATCTAGTTAAGATTAAACCTTAATGACTACACCTTAAACTAGATAGGTCCCTAAAGGTTGAGAAAAAGAGTTTACAAAAGTTCTGATTATAATACCTCTATATTATTCTTGACTTGTAACTTTTCTGTCCTTTGGGCAGAAGTTCAATCTTATAAAGTATGGCACTAAGTTAAATTTGAGGATACAGTGATAGTGATGTGCTGTGCACAGAGTTTAGTGCATATCTCTCTATTTATAAAAATTTTCTCCTCCGAAGGAAATTGGAATATGTTGTTATCTGACAATGATCTAATTGTTACTAAACATGTAGTCATCGGATGACTGACTACTTTTGAAGGAAGTAAACTTGTTGGAAAGGAAGTAAACTTCCTTTCTTTCTCTTTCTTTTCCTTTTAATTTTTGTGGCTAATTTTCTTCCAAATTTATGAAATATAATATTTTCTTTTAAATATTATTATTAAAATATAAAAATCCATGTGAACTCTCAGAACATTATACAACATTTGCGTAAAATATGTGAACATTATTTTTGGCGTGGAACACATTATTGTATTTTACATTAATTTCTATGGGAAAAATTGTTTCGCTTAATGAGTGTTTTGCATTACAAGTAAGACTCTGGAATGAATTATGCTCATTAAGCGAGGTTCCACTGTATCTGTGTTTACAAATCCTTTTAGATTTAGGTACAAAAAGTAAAAAACATTTATTTGTGCATAAATGTTTTGTACTTTTTGTACAAAATCTATTTTTTACAAATCTATTTTTAATGTCCCCTTACAATGATATTAGTATGCTACTGAATAATTTATTAGTTATTTTATAATTATAACTAAGAATGATTAAACGTATCAAACAGTTAAAGGCAAACTTTTGATTCAGAAGTTAAACATTTCAAATATTTTAACCAACACAAAGAAAGCTAATTGGGCTGCAATTTGAAAATGTTGAGATCGGATATGGAAAGCTTAGTGGCAGGAGGCCCTGATTAACTATATATGAACTTTTGGTGCAAACCGGAAGTCATGTTATTTCAATTCAAAAATTTTCCCTTGAACAGAGTTAGATAGATCACTGTTACAACTCTATTCCTAACAGGTAAAGTACAGTCATACTTTTTCTGTTAGCAAAACACTACTAAAAAGTTGAGAACATTGTGACATAAAATTGCAGTCCAGCATTGTGACATTGTCACAATAAATAATTGCTTGTTTTTACATTTCTTTGATTTTGTTTTGAAATAAAACTCTTTCTGATGAAAAAAAAATATATACTATTTACAAAGGCTACAAATTTACTTGGCAATAGCCATATTTATGTGTAGTGAGCAGATAGCCTGTTCTGCAGTGATTAAAAAAAAACAGTTACTCAGTTATAGAATAGGAATCAGTTACCCTTAAAAGACCTCCCAGAAGGCATCATTCCCTGCTCTCCAAGTATAACAAATATATAATTATTAACTACGTCACATTGTACATTGCAACTGACCATGGGGCAATATAGTTTAGTAGCTCTTGCCCAACATAAAAAGACAAGACAAGACAGTTAAATAATTATTGACTTTTAAATTAATTTGAAAAAAATAGTTTGATTTGTTTTTATATTCCAAAAACAGAATTAGAAAGGTATATTTTCTAAAAGAATTTTATTATATGTTCAGTTAGAATTTTAAGCTAAATTTTATAATTCTTTATGATAAAGTTTTACTAAAAATATTTTAATAAAAAAATTAATTTATAAAACTGTACTAAATAATAATTATCGAATTTCAGATATAGATGAATGTGAAGAAGAAGGAACCTGCAGTCAAGAATGTCAAAATACTGTGCCTAGTTTCCTTTGCTCATGTGTAAAGGGTTATAGATTGAGAGCAGATGGGCACAGGTGCAAAGCAATGGGTAAATAATTATTTCAGTTTTTTAAATATTGATTAAAACGTTTAATTTTTTCTTTTATGCTGTAGATTTATTGAACATACTTAATTTTTTTATAATTAAAAGAAATAGAAAAAAACTTTTCTGATTTTTATGTTTAATCTTAATTAAGCTTATTCTTTCTTTTGTTACATACTATATGCAAACAGTTTAAGAGGAAATGCTGAAAAATATTTTATTTTTAACTACTTTGTATTTTTATCATAAATTGCATACAGATAATTTGTGGATGTAAACATAGGAAGATATTAAAAGTATAAGGGTTATCCTGTAAATATCTGTACTGATTTTATTACTACACAAATATTATGCATAGAAAGAAATTATGAATGCTATTTTTCAACAGTCGCTTGTTATTTCCAGGCATTTTTTTTATATCGGTCCACTAATTTTTGTATTTTTAACAACATAAAATTCTTTTGTAGTTGATTGCTTCTTGTTCTCAATTTAGATCTTTGGAAGAAGCACAGAATTGCTATGGAGAAGTTATACAGGAGCACAGTTGATTGGTTATGCAGACTTCATTATATTAAAATGAAATGTATTTCAGGCTATTTGCCCCTCTTCAGTTCTTATTATATGTATCTGATGAAATGATATATTTATTAGCAGCAGTTATATTATCTGATATATGTGCAGTACAGTGAAGAATTTTACACCTTTTATTTTAGTGGATTTTACTGGTACATTTTACTGTTTTTATTTGTTGATTTTTTAGTTGCCAATTTTTTAACAAGTTTAAACTTTCATATTTTACAGTGTTACTCTGGTTTGTTTTAAAAAATTTTTGTTACTCTACCTGTCACTAATAAATATATCATTTCTGTTTCATCGATATGTATAATAAGCACTGAAGAGGGCAAATAGCCTGAAATGCATTTACTTTTTATATAGTAAAGTCTACATAACCTTTTATATCGATTTTGTTTTCAACACTGTTTCACATAAAAACATATAGTTAATTAACAATTAACTTTATTCACTCTCAGATACAACTGACTGAGGTGATGACTACACAAGGACTCTCTCAGACAAATGAAAAGTATGTTGGAATTTCAACCTTTGACTTGATGCCCAGATCAAGTTACAACATATCCAGTCAACAGTGTTCCTCCGTGATAAGTTCTTCATAGCAATTCTTTGATTACTTCCAATAGAATTATTTTGGTTGACCCTGAAATTATTTGAAGAACTGCATTGATCATCTCATCATTGTCCTCATACTTTTTCACTGAGAAATTCTTTTACAGGACAAAACAAATAATAATTATTTGGCACAGCAGTGTGTGGTGACAATTTTCAAAAGGGACCAGATGTGAGAAAACCCATTTTTCATACATTCCTTACATTTCTATATTCAGCAGTTGACTCAACAGTGAATTTTCTGTTGAGTACCTCCGTTGAACAATCTGATGTCATGTTTTGTAGAAAAAAGAAACATTTCCATTGAAAGGGCACTTTTCATGATGGCCAGCGTAATTAAAGAGAAGGCAACAATTGTGACTGTTTTGCTAAATAATTAAAGTAACTCTCTTAACCATTATTTGAATAAATCCTTTTAACAATATCCAAACACCAAAACACTTGCTGAGCTTACTGCTATCTTTAATTTCTAACGTTTTCAACCTAATTTTTATAGGTCATCTTCAGGAAAAATTTATTACATTTCCACATTCGAACATAAAGCTTTCGAATGCTCGCGACATTTAAAATTTTTCGAATCTTTAAAAAATTTTTAACGGTTTAAATAATAAAGGATTAAATAATAAATATTAAACCAACCACAAACAAATTACTAATACACTACTAATCAACAAACATAAAAATAAATAAATAAATATTGCATCGAAAGTAGATTAAACTAGTTAAAGCTGCCATGTCCTTTCTACGGGTTTTTTAATCCCATTTCTTTTTCTATTATGTATTTCCAGGCCATTGGAAGAGTATTGGCGTCTTTTGCATCTAAACACTTGTCTTCTACCTTACTCTTATATATTTCTACTTTTTCCATCCCTAACGCAATCGTCGGGGAATGGACCGTCTTGACTATTCTCGCTTCATCCCATTTTACGTTCGCTCCTTCTGTTTGTCCCATGATCGCCAAAATGGTGTTATTATGCCCTTTTTTTACATCATATTTGTGTTCCTTTATACACGTTGCCAAATTTCTTATAGTGACTCCAACATAATCTTTTGTCACTCCTAATTGCTCATTCTCAAAGGGAATTCTATAAATTCCCACCTTATCTAGCATTGTCATTATGTCCTTATCATTTCTAAGCAATCTGTATATGCTTGGTGCTCTTTTATATATCATTTTTGTGTTTTTATATTTACATAACTCTTCCATCACTCCTTCCATTTTCCTGTCGTATGTGAACTTGCCGATCCGATCCTCTCTATTAAATCCTCTGTCTCTATGCTGTTTGTAACTCTTAAGCAATCCTTCTATTACTTCATATATATATAATATATTACCAGCATGGTCAAATGATCCGTTCAAGTATAAGATGTCAGCATTTAAGGCGTTTATTAAAAGGGCGTTCGTATATTACACCAACGTACAAGATCAAATTAAGGAGATTAGCAGAATTAAAAAAGTGGCAAAGCAGTTAGGATATAAAGTGAACGTAATAAAAGGATTGCTTAAGAGTTACAAACAGCATAGAGACAGAGGATTTAATAGAGAGGATCGGATCGGCAAGTTCACATACGACAGGAAAATGGAAGGAGTGATGGAAGAGTTATGTAAATATAAAAACACAAAAATGATATATAAAAGAGCACCAAGCATATACAGATTGCTTAGAAATGATAAGGACATAATGACAATGCAAGATAAGGCGGGAATTTATAGAATTCCCTTTGAGAATGAGCAATTAGGAGTGACAAAAGATTATGTTGGAGTCACTATAAGAAATTTGGCAACGTGTATAAAGGAACACAAATATGATGTAAAAAAAGGGCATAATAACACCATTTTGGCGATCATGGGACAAACAGAAGGAGCGAACGTAAAATGGGATGAAGCGAGAATAGTCAAGACGGTCCATTCCCCGACGATTGCGTTAGGGATGGAAAAAGTAGAAATATATAAGAGTAAGGTAGAAGACAAGTGTTTAGATGCAAAAGACGCCAATACTCTTTCAATGGCCTGGAAATACATAATAGAAAAAGAAATGGGATTAAAAAACCCGTAGAAAGGACATGGCAGCTTTAACTAGTTTAATCTACTTTCGATGCAATATTTATTTATTTATTTTTATGTTTGTTGATTAGTAGTGTATTAGTAATTTGTTTGTGGTTGGTTTAATATTTATTATTTAATCCTTTATTATTTAAACCGTTAAAAATTTTTTAAAGATTCGAAAAATTTTAAATGTCGCGAGCATTCGAAAGCTTTATGTTCGAATGTGGAAATGTAATAAATTTTTCCTGAAGATGACCTATAAAAATTAGGTTGAAAACGTTAGAAATTAAAGATAGCAGTAAGCTCAGCAAGTGTTTTGGTGTTTGGGTATTGTAAGTAATCTGCTGAGGGAGTGAAGATTGTTAAATCCTTTTATTCAAATGAACCCTTATCTGTATCATTTTCTTGTATACTGGATCTTTCTTTAATAATTTGAATTTCTTGCATATCATTAGGAAGACTCAAAGAGGGCCAAATATCGGTTGTAATCAATTTTGGACAAATTTGTGGAGGTAGTTTGTTTATGAAAAAAAGATTAATATTTCACTATTGACCAAATTATCCAACATAATCGTGCAACATATTTTATCACATACAGATCGTTCATTAGTCTGTCCACTATTACAGCATCCACAGCAAGAGCAAATGGATAGTTTTTATAAGCGAAATTTACTTTTTCATGGAAGCTGCCATGTTAGTTTGTTGAATACTCAATCAGCTCATTGAGATTATTGAGCTTAGTGGTGAAACAGTGCTGACGTCACTAGTCTCAACGGAGAACTCAACGGTCCATTTAGAAATATCGTTTTCTCACCGTTGAGTCAACTGTTGAATATAGAAATGTACGGATTATAACAATTATTATTTAAACACCTGAAAAACTCATTTTATTTGCACAGATTTTACTTTCCCGGTTCTGTTATACATCACAGAGGGAAAGTATGGCAATTGGTCAAAAAATGACTCTCCCCAGATTTTTATATTTTGGATTCAAGGGACTATGAAACATTAAGAATTGCAAAAATTCAAAGTTTTTTCTCTGTATGTATGGATGTTAGTGTGTGTGGGGGCACAATTTTATTCACCCTTTCTGAAGCTTAATAACTCCTGTGTCTTTTGTCAAAAATTTCTGAAATTTTTCAGGGAGGTTTGTCTATTAGGGGATTGATGCTAATACTTTTAGTTGTTAAAGGTTGAGGGGGTGGGAAGATAAGGGGGGTCATGTATCATATCTCCAGTAGGGTCAGACTTAATGATGATTTTATTTGTTATTGGCATTTACCAGTGGCACGCAGTGACATTTGATGATAGAGGAGCTGTGCCAGCCCTGAATAGAATTATTGAAAGTGTTATACAATATTTTGGTGTGTAGTATCCACGAGCTAAACCATGTGAGGTTGGTGCTCTGTAAAACACGTGCGAATGCCTGTAATCTGGCTGCTTTACACAATTCAAATATTTTTGCTGTGGAAATTATCCCATATTCAACAATACAGCGCTTCCATTGGAAATATGCATATACGAATTTATATTGGAATATACAATAGCATTGTTTTCACATGTAGTACAGAAATTTGTAATAAGATACATAATGCTGTTATAATAAAATATTAATTTTAATTAATTCAAAGTACATTAAAATATGAAAATAATCATGCAATATGTATTTATATTTTAGAAAATACAAGGAAAGCAGTGCTTCCACAGCTTCCATGGATGGCATGATGTTGACAGTTACAAATTTTTATAAAATCCACCTCCACCCTGAAAATTAAGCTTTTTGCCATTTTATAATAATTAAAAATACAAAAAGATTTTAATAATAAAATATCATAACAGATAGTACCGCATGCAATTTTAAATGTTGCTGGGAAAGTTAAGCAACTTGTTGCTAAATTGTTTTTTTTTCTTGGAAACTTAAGGTTCCAAATGATGTTCTAAGCAAGCAATCCAGAATACAGCATGGAAATTGTTGATTGTCTTCACTCTGCTGTGATGATTCATCTATATCAGCTGCATCAATCACAGAATCAAACTTTGTTATGTTTCAATGCAAGGGACCAGCTTCTCCTAACAAGTCCTCTTTCATGTTGAATTCAAAGCTTTCTAACCACATATATCTTCTTTTAAGTAGATTTACACTTTAGACAAAAACTTTAAGTGTTTTATGATAATAGAAATACAGAAATCACTAATGCAATGTTTTCAATGAGCGCAGGAAACAAAATCTATTATTACAGAATTGCCTGGATATGCACAAAACACAACAGTATGACAGTCAACAGGAACATGTGTGCCTGTTGACAAGTCAACTAAAGAGCCCTGAGGGATGTTCAGGTTGATTTGTGAAAGAGTTGAAATCAGCATAAAGGAGGGGAGACCAGATGGGCTTGCAAAAAAATGCATATTTTTCAAGTGAAAGATTTTAAATACAAATGCATTTAAAGTAATATTCAGACAGTACTTCAAAGAATTTAGGGGACTAGCCCTTAGTTTATTCTTAGTGTGCCAATGGCTTAGCAATAGGTCCAGATTGTAGGGAGGATGTGGCAATACTTCTATTTTGACAAGAACTTAGATCTTAATCATGCTTAGTCTTGCATTATCCTGCAATCAAATGACATCTTTGTTTAACATTCCTATTCTTTTCTGTTGTTTGGCATTGTGAACTTTACCAGTTAGTGATTTAGAACAGTAGGTGGCTATATTGAAAATCTTTCCCTTCTTCAGAAAATTGACATACATTATATGATTATAATCCCAAATTAATGTCAACAACAGGTGTGCAGGCTAACTGCACAAATGCTAAGTCTAAGAGGAATTTTTATGCTGTTTAACATTTTTTTAATGGGAAATTTTATTATATATATATATATATTATATTATTATATTCTGGTATATTCTGGAATATATATATGGAATTATATATTCCAAATATATTCTGATTCTGTTGTAGTGTTTAATAATAAGACAGAAAAGAAAATCAGGAAATTATATTTTGTCCAGTATGAATCAATGACTTGAACGTGATGTTTGATTAAGTTACATTGCTACAATTTGAAAAAACTGTAGACCTATAAATATTCACTTCTGTCCATCCATCCGTCCATCTTTCCTTAATCTCGAGAATGGAGTCAGATAGAGGAAATCTGAGACCAGATATGGAAACTTTTGGGGCAAGAGGCCCCAATTACTATATACAAAGTTTTGATGCAAACCAGAAGTCACATTGTTTCAATTCAAAACTTTCTTTTGAAAGCAGTTAATTAATAGATGACCAGCATGACCCCATTGTTGAAGGAAAAGTATGATGTACAGGGACAAGCCACTACTAACAATGTGAGATGGAAAGCATATATTTTAAATTAAATAAATTAAAAATTGCAGACTGGCATTGTGACAATGTCACAATAAATAATTGCTCATTTGAAATAAAATTAATTTGGATATCTACTGGACAATCCACATAGAATATAGGAAAGGGTATGTGAACAAATTCAATTAATGCTTAAAAAATCTAATAGATTTATTATTGTATAAGAGTTTTAATTGTAATTTTATTATTTTTATTATCTAATAGTATTTATTATATATGGATTAATTTAATGACGACTCTAAATTTTCTAGGTTCAGAACCATATTTGGTGTTTGCTAACCGTGCTGATATTCGTCGGATCACTCTTAATAACTTAGAATATACATCTGTATTAGCTGGCTTGCAAAATGCCATTGCTATTGATTTTCATTTTACTCTTGGAAGAATATTTTGGTCTGATATCACAGCAAATGCTATTCATTCAGCATTTTTGAATGGTACAGATGTCAAAGAGATAATAAATAATGGTTTGATTAGTCCCGGAGGATTAGCAATTGATTGGATTGGTAATAAAATTCTTTGGACTGATTCTGGAACATCTCGTATAGAAATCTCTAACTTAGATGGATCTATGAGAAAGGTTCTGTTTTGGAAGGATTTAGATAAACCAAGGGCAATAATTGTTAATCCAGAAGAAGCGTAAGAATGTTTTTATTTTTATTGTTTAATTAAATATTATAGTTAAAAGATTGTGTGGTAGAATGATTTTTAATAACCAGTTGAAAGTTAAACTTTTAACAATCTGACTGAAGCATTATTAAAAACTATATGTTAATTAACCAAATACTTAGAATTACAATGAAACATTAAAATATAGTAATACTGTACACTGGTGTCAAAAGTTAAGTGAATAAATGCTTTTTTGAATAAAACTAAAATTATCTAAGCTAAAAAGACCAAATTAGCACATAGGTAAATTTACAAGATAAATTTCCATATATCATAATCATTTGTTTTTGCACACATTGAAAATATGCAAAGTTTTAATCATTCTTGATAAGCGCTCACTGTTGATGCATTGTACCTCTGTTATTCCTTTAAAATTTCACACATTTTTGAATAAATTTTGACATAATGGTGCCACATAATCTTTAACAGGTGATTTATGATGGAGAGCTACTGGAAGAATGGAAACAGGCCAATCCAAGGCTGAATTTGCAAAATGGCTAAATGTTAACAGAATGTGGTCTCTCAGCTTGGGAAGCTGCAGGATGGTGCTCTTTATGCAAGACAACCAATGGCATGTATCCCTCTTACACCTCACAGTAGAGACTAATTGATCTAGAATTGATTGGCCTGTGTTCTCTTCAGTGACCAAGTTGAGATTTAGTCTAGACACTGATTTTCAATGAGTCTCCATCCGGAGGGAATGTGGACCCACTTCCATCCCACTAACATCAGGGAGAGAGACTGTTTTGGGGGAGGGGTCACTTTGTCTGGATAGGCATTATTTTGAATGGACCTATATCATGTATTTAAGGGAGCTATCCTGATTGCTCAAAGATACAGGGACAAGATCCTTGAGTCCTATGTAAGACTTTCAGGGGTGCTATTGACTCCAGTTTATTTTTATGAATGATAATGCTTGTCCTTGTGGGGCATTGCTGATCAGTGAATTCTTCAAGAGTGAGGATATTCAAAGGATGGATTGACCAGCCATCTATCCTTGATTTGAATCTGATAGAGCAGGATGCTCTAAGGAGATGTGTTGGATCTCCATCTTCCCAGAACCTTCTCTGAGCTAAAATCTGTTCTTTTGGAAGAATGGGATTTATTGTCATAAGATCTCCTTCACAACCTGGTATTCAGCATGAAAACTTGAGAGAGTTGTGTAACAGTTAGAGGTGACTATAGTTCCTATTGAACACCTTCTTTTTGGGAGATCCACTGCTTTATTTTTGTATATATATGAAATATGCAAATTATATCAAATTTTTTTTTTTTTTAATTCCATAGAGCTAGGTTGATTACCCATTGAATAAACTATTTGTGTCCAAATTTCATAAATTTTAATAAAATATTTGGTAAAAAATTCTGAATTTTATTTGTTCACTTAATTTTGGACATCAATGTATATAACAAAAGTTTCCAGACTCAAATTTTAAAAGTTTTTATTTCATGACATTAGATCTGTTGCTTGCACCTGTTAAAAACTTTATATCAGATGTTGGAAGTGTCTTCTGTTTTGTTCAATATATAAGTTCACTCACTGATATGTTCCAGGACACATCCAGAATTGCTTCAGCAGTGATTTCCTGGGTTATTTTTTTAGTATTGATCTTTAGATCTTTTAAAATACAAAGATTGTTCTTGTAGACCATCTTTCAGTACTCCAACAGTTATTGTTAATCTTAAAGAAAAAAAATTTTGGGCTGGTGATCTGGTTATTCATTTGTGTATGGCATGTTGCTCCATCTTGTTCAGTAGCTTCATAATGTCTGCATAGTAGCAATCATAGTAGTTTCAAAGAAACTTTGGTTGATTAATCTTTGTTATGGAATTGGAGCACCACATGTCAATTTTTTTTTGTATGGACTAGAACTTGATGTGATGCATTTGGAATTTCAGCTGCTGATATTCATGTTGTTTGAGAGTTTATATAATCACAAAGGTGGAACTGAACCTCATTAGTAAAATACATAGTATTCAAAATGGAAATGTCACATGTGAATTGTTGAAACCTTAAAGTGTCCAGTAAGTCTTCAATCTTTGACTGAAAAAAGAATCATGGATCTGGTGATTCTGTTTTTCATAGGTCTTAAGACTTTTGCTTGACACATTTAATCAAACAACTTTTTCATTGTAGTTTCATCATTGCCCAATATGGTCAAAACTTCAAAAACTATACATTGACACCCAAAACCAGCAAATAAGCTCCAACATTTTACTCAAATAAGTATTTTCTTCCATTTTAAAATGGACAAAAGTTGTTCTACTTTTTAAATTGTGTAAGATTGCCAACAGCGGTGGAAATGTCAAGAGGGTCGTATATGGGTGATCAGTACCGAGAAACTCTAGTTACAAGAAACCATTTATTTGACACAAAAAAAAACTTACAAGATTTCTGCAATCTTGGAAGGTCTAAGTTAGCAATGGCATCTGGATCTTCCTCTCCTTTCAAAGATAGTTCCAAATGAAGGATTGTCCCTGGTTCATGAATGACTGTTCCCTCGATGACTCTGGCACAATGCAGTTGACTTCTGGTGATGGGGAGATGTCGATCCAAGGTCCGGAGACAGAGACAAAGATGGGTGTGGGACACACACCCAACAATTGGTCCGATACTTGGAACTTTCAGGAGAAGAAGGCATTGTGTCCTTGAATTTCCAGGGTTTTGATTGGTCACGTTTTCTGTTTTTCACTTTCTAAGTGGTTGATTAGTCATTACTATGTGTAATCTATGTCAACTTAGATCGCGGGAGAGGTCAAAATCAAAGTTTAATTCGATCCCCAACAGGAGATGATCAATGGCGTAAATTTATTTAACTAGATATATAGCTATGATATATCAATCACAGCAGATTGATATATCATAGCCATATATCTAGTTATATAAATTTACACCTTTCATGGGTCTAGCAGAACATTTAATGCTGTGATAAACATTGAAGTGATTTGTGGTAATTGCAGTAAATGATGTTTAACATATTCCACAAATATTGATGCCATTGTTTTGAGCATCCACTTCTTTTTCTGGAAGAGTTGAAATAAATTCATAAACACTACTTTTTGAAGATTTTTTATTGTCAGGAAATCAAAGTTGATAAATCGTATGCAAAACATATTTTGAATAAGATTTAGCAGCAAGATATTCCTCCAAATGCGTAGCTTTCTGAACTAGCAAAAATTCATGGCTGATGAAGCTGGAAAGAACTGTTCTTTACCTGCATTTGCTAGGTTCTTTGATCTGGTGATGATGACACCTCCCTCACTCCACAGTTGCCTGCTTATGCACACTTCATGTCATTTTGATATAATTATAGAATACAGTAACTAAAGAAAGTTCTCAAACTATAATTTTGATGATTTATTATGGTGCAAAATTATAATTATTTTTGTAAAAATGTAATATATAAATGTATAACTGAGTACAATACTGGTTAAAAAAATTCAAATATGTCTCTATTTTATTTAAATTTATTTTATAAAATACATAAAAATTTCTATATAAATAATTGTTTTGTTTTATATTTATAATCCCATTTTATTTGATATATCTAAAGATTCTTTCTTAAGTTTGATATTATTGTATTTATCAGCTAAGTATTTTTAGTTACCATATTTTTGTGTCAATTAATTAATTATGCATGCTTAAAAATTTGAATTTTGAAAATATATTTTTATACAGACTAATTTAATTGGAAATTTACTTTAATACTTGTTATAGGACATTATACTGGACTGATTGGGGTTTAAGACCTAGAATTGAGCAAGCATTTCTTGATGGCAGTTATCGAAAACCTATTATCAATACTTCACTTTTCTGGCCAAATGGTTTAACAATTGATTATCCTACTAAAAGATTATATTGGGCAGATGCAAAACATCATGTTATCGAAAGTTCTAATCTAGATGGAAGTGGACGCAGAAGAGTTATTGATCAGGGCAAGTAATTTTATTACTACTTGTAAATTAAATAAAATTAATAAATTATTATTTTAAATGTTTTATGTTTAGGATTACCTCACCCATTTGCCATAACCGTATTTGAAGATACAATCTATTGGACAGATTGGCGGACAAAAAGCATCCATAGTGCTAATAAATTTACTGGACGCAACATAGCCACTGTTCATTCCAAATTACATTTTCCAATGGATTTAATTGTTATTCATTCATTAAGACAACCAGATGGTGAGTTTAATATTTTTTAATAAATTATTATTATTTATAACTAAATTTTTAAATTAAAATTTCTAGTTAAATATAATTGTGAAGATGTTAATGAATGTAGTCATCTCTGTCTTCCTAATAACTCCAGCTATAGTTGTTCTTGTCCTTATGGATTACCACTTAAAGAAGATGGAAAGACATGCAAAGAAAGTAAATATCTTTGTTACTTTATTTACTAATTTTTGGATAATTATTAAAAATTTTATTCCAAATTTGTTATATTTTTTAGGTTTAAATGTTTTCTTAGTATTCACACGAAGAATTGATATTCGTTATTTATGTTTGGATTGTGAAGAAGGAATAAGTATTGTTCTTCCATTAAAAAATATCAGTAGTGCAGTTGCATTGGATTGGGAAAATGAGCATGGCAACATTTATTGGTCAGATTTGACCAGTGATACAATTAATAAAGCTAATTGCAATGGAAGTAATCAAGAGGTATATTTATTATAAATAATTTTATATACTTTTGATTTTTATGCTGAATTTACAAATAAAATACTAAAAAAATAAATAACTGTATAAAAATGTATTATTTGAAGAATGTTTATATTATATACTTTATATTAAAGAATATTTAATTCACTACTGTATATTTAAAAATCCATGGATTTTTAAATATACATGTTATATAAATATACTAATTGGGGCCAGATCAGATGCATCTAGCCCCAATTAGTCTGGATTTTTGACACTTCATTGTATACATTTATTTTAGAAAACAGATAAAGTTGAAAATGATAAAGTATATGTTTAGATTATATTTTATTAAAACTTATGAATTATACAGAGTGATTCAAAAACTTGGTCTTAGACTTCAGAGCATATAAAGAGGTTGAAATGGAGTCACTTTTGAATAAGATCTTGTGTTTGCTGACATAATCCTGAGTCAGTACAAACCATGGAAAGCTCTCCACACTTGACATCTTTGGATTACTTTGTTTGAGGCATATCAAAAGCCTTGTTTACAAGACACAGAGCAACCAGGAAACTCTTAACCAGAATTCTTGCAGAGGCAGATGTGGTTTGTGAGATACCTGGGATATTTGAGAGAGGGCAGAAGAGTTTCCTTCAAAGATCAAGTGGGGGTCACCAATTTGAACAACTTTTATAGCAGCACCATTTTAGATACACTACATTTTCATTCATGTACTCTATTTCTGTATTAAACATTCATTCATTTGTATGTTTTATGTTGTCATGCAGTCTGTGTTATAGTTCCTTTCTTTCCATGGCTTGTATTGACCCACGAATATATCAGCAATTAACACAAATTTCTACTTGAAGGATCCTCTATTTTATCCTTTTTATATGCTCCCAAAGTTTGAGACCAACCTTTTGAATCACCTTGTAAAATGCAATAAAATATAAAACTTGTAAATTCAAATATTCATTCCATTATATGTATAAATAAATAAATATATATGATATATTTTTATTTATTTATGTTATACAGTAGAGCATCGATTATCTGACTCAATTGGGGACTGAGGTTGGTCGGATAACTGAAAAAACGGATAACCAAAAAGTATGAAAAATACATTATTAGTATAGTATATTAGTATATCCCATGTAATAAGCATATTAGTACAGTATATCGCTATTAACCTACTTTGCATTGAATTTTCATTGACGTTAAGCCTAACAATTTTTTTAAAAAATAATAATCATCATTAAATTATTTCTTTATTTTGCACAAAATAATTTTCTATTTTTTCTTTATTTCTGTATTTAAGCCTGGTTTAAATACTGGCCTCCCTTTCATGGTCGAGCCAGTGTTTCCAGCTAAAACACGCAAAAATTTAACAAAAGTAATTTTAAAGTAGCCAAGACAGCCAAATATTGTAGTGCCACATCACTAGAGGACATTTGAATTTGCCGACCAGAACGCGGTCGGTTAACCAATGTGACAGTTGATTGGTGGTCGGATAATTAATGCTCTACTGTATTGTCTTTAAAATCATATGATGATTGGCATCTTTATTATGAAATAAGCAACATAATTTGTTTAAGTAAATTGATCTAGGAAAAAAAGGTGTTCATGTTAATTTTATTTATGCAAATATCCACTTTTTAATGTCAACTAATACAAAAATTTTATTATGTTGACTAGCAAAATTTGAAAATATTCCACAAATTTCAAATTATAAATCATGATGACGTAATATCTAAAATGTTTGAAAAGTAACTGTGTGTTTTAGGTTGTGATTGGAACAAATTTAGAAAGTCCAGCAGGATTGGCTGTTGACTGGGTCAGTCACAAATTATATTGGACTGATTCTGGTACCGATCGCATCGAAGTATCTTATCTAGATGGAAGCATGAGAACTATTCTGATTTGGGCAAACCTGGACCGCCCAAGAGATATCATTGTCGATCCAATTGGAGGGTGAGAAATTGCTAATTATTTTTATAAAATTTTTTAATTAAAGTTTTTAGCATATTTACATGCAGTATATTTTAGTTTCATGTACTGGACAGATTGGGGACAGACACCAAAAATTGAACGAGCAGGAATGGATGGATCAAGCAGAATTGTTTTGATTGACCATAATCTTACTTGGCCCAATGGTTTAGCCATTGATTATGAAAAAGAAAAATTATATTGGGCAGATGCAGGAATGAAAACTATTGAATATAGCGATTTAAATGGACAAAATCGTCAGGTAGAAAAATTATTGTTATTCTTCTGTTTTTATATTATATTAAAAATTACTAGTAAAAAAAGATAATTTAAATATTGACAACAAATTTTAAATAAAAATTTATTTTAAGATTTAAATTTACTTTACAACAACTGTTTGATTTTAGCATATACCATAAATCAATTTCATTACTCTGTATTACAAACATGTAACTAACATCACCCATAAATGAAGTATTCCATTTCAAATATTAATGATTCTTACACACATTGTAGAACATCAAAAAGTAATATTCACATGCTTTTCTGTTAATGGAAAAATGTGTTTAGATGAAGCCTTAAAAGTTTGGGGCTGATTTTATTTATTTATTATATATTTTTGATTATGAATAATCATTTTTTTTTTTTTCAACAATTAGAGAAATTTTTAAGAGAAATCACACTGCTGAATTTTTCAAAACCTCCATAAAAATTCATCATTAAACTGAATGTTTTATTTAAAAAATGTCATATATAATTTGTTTTTTTTTCCATCCAAAACTTCCTTACAGGGAATAACAGCACTACAGCCCTATATGACATACAGCTACATTGAAGCAAATCTTTTCATAGCTATTTCAGTTTTTTAATGATTTCAAATGTCTATAGAGGCCTGGTATGTTAGTGTACATTGCAACATACATATCTGCAACCCTTTCTAGAATGATAAACTATTATTTATATTATCTTTGAGAGGTAAAAGACTTTCAAAGTATGACAAAAGATGATGCTCAGCCACTTAAAGCCTATTCAATTCTTTCTTTCTAGTCAGAAATAAGACTCCCATACTTTCTCAGCTACTCTAGTTTTCAGATTTAGCCCCAAATGATGTTTCCTTTTTTCAAAATTAAAAGTAACACTGAAAGATTTTGATTTGAAGGAAATGATCAATCAAAATTTGCTGGAAGTTTTGAAAAACCTGCAAAAGAATGATTTTTCTTTCCTGTTTTCAGATCTGGGAATAAAGATTGGAGATGTTGTTTAAATGCAAAAGGATCCTATTTTGAAGACTATTAAAATAATTTTTTTTAATGGTTATTTATATTATAAAGTTGTGGGCACAATCCAAAAACTTTTTGACCATACCTTGTATAAGTCTGGCTTAGCCCTTCTTGGAACACTGTACAGTACATATTAAGTACATTTTGAATTAGATTAATTAATGAATTGATTTTGTTTCTGTAATTTTAATTGACTGTCTTATGCAGGGCTGTAAACATAATTTATTAAATTCCTATTTTTAAAATAGATATTGCAGGTTTACAATATTCTACAGAAAAATGTTCTATAATAATTACAGAACATTGGATGGTATCAGTAAAGAATACTAATTAAGCACAATAACAAGTGTGCATACTTGATTTTCAAATTTTTTTTGGAGATAGAGCCTTTTGTCTTTGAGTGATACAGATTGCCTCTCTACAACCCTGAATAAAATTACATAAAAGATAAATTATAAATATCATGAATTTGAATTTATTACCTAAATATCTGAAAATTGTATTTCTAATTATATATGGTAGAGAATGGATTAAATAGAATGATAAATCAGGGTCCATTTTGTCCCTTGATAGTTCAGACTTAGTACTTTCTATCATTTAAAATTTTTTAAATATTAATGTAATAAAGTTTTAAAGTTTATTTTTTAACTGATTCTGATTAATAATGGTAGATCCTTATAGCAACTGATTTGCCACATCCATTTGGATTGACTTTGTATGAAGATAAAGTATATTGGACAGATTGGGAAAACCAAAGCATCCAGAGTGCAAACAAACTGACAGGAGAAGAGAGAGTGACTCTTTTGACTGATCTTGATAGTCTCATGGATATTCATGTTTTTCACAGTAACAGATTGGCTGGTATTTATTCTTCCTATATTTTGATTTTTAATTAAGTCAATAATAAATATATGTGAAATTATTTATATTATAGTTAGTAGCATGTGTGAATCACAAAATGGTGGATGCAGTCATCTATGCCTTATAGCTCCTCTTCCAATAGGTCATACCTGTGCTTGTCCTACAGGAATTTTACTTAAGGAAGATATGCAAACTTGCTCAGAAAGTAAGAAAAAAATTATTGAATTGTAATATGATCACAAATGATATACTGGTATAAGTACTTTAGATTTTAATTAATTATCCTTTCAGATAAAAATTGATATAGTAAAATAAATATATTAATTTAATTATTTTTATTCTCTGGATAAAGAGGATAAAAATATTGGGCATTGGTAGTTTAGAAGATTCATGCTTGTCTTTTACTTTAATCACTCCCACAATGAGAGAAACAAGGTGGTGAGACGGGGCCTTAATACATATAGGTCAAAGCACCTATGAAAATAAGTGCAAGTCCAGGTCAAAATTTTAGCTAACTCTTCTAGAATAGGAAGCTGATCCCTTTACTACTATTTTGTTGTTAAACAAGAAGTTAACAGTAAAAATTAATAGGCAAAGTTGAAGGGTGAAGTATACATATATATGTTGGAAAATATTATTATATATAATAACAAGGGTGTCGCCAGAGGGGGGCAGAGGGGCAGTTGCCCCTCCCTAGACATGCGAAAAAATTATTTAAATGCTAAGTCATTTATTGCCCGATTTATAATTCCCGCACGAAAAACCCAAGAAGATTATGTTTTAATTAAAATAATCTTAAGCTTCTTAAAATTTATGAATCGTTTTTATTTTACCTACATACAATTCATATCCTCTATCAATTTATATCATCTTGCCCCCCCCTGGCCCATTGGCTGGCGACGCCCTTGTATAATAAATTAATTGTATTCCTTTGAGTGAAATCTTGATTACTTTCATTGTATCATATACACACGCACACATATATAACATATATACACACATATATATATGTTCAAAAAATTATTTTTAGTCTAACATGCATTTCTGTATCACTTAAATGTGATGACCTCAACTATATCTGATTGGATGAAAAATAATGCATTAGTGTTTTTTAATTTTCAAATTGTCTTCTATCTTTTGTTTTGCATTCCATTCTATATAAACTTATATATACTAGTTATAAATTTCTGATCTTCTTGATTTTTATTGTGAGTGGGACAGACTTGTTGAAGAATATTTGTTCCAGGTATTGGATTTTTGTGGACAGTGCAAGGATGCTGGCCTTGAGCATATGTAATTTGTGTGAACTCTGTATTGGTGAAACATACCACTATATTATGTAGCATGCTGAGAAACCCTGAGAGCACCTGTGCACATTCCATTTCATTGCTGTATTGTAAGATACACTCTTAACAAAACACTTACCTTCTTGGAATGTCTTCTTTTATTTCCTCAACACGAAGTTGAGTTAACATAAAATCTGATTTTTGTACAATGTACAAGGCTATCCAAATTTTACAGTATTCTTTGTTCCCATCAATCATTCATTCGGCTTTTGCAACAATTATATATTTTCTGATCCATGAAATTATTTACAAGATTAGTCTACTGTATACAATTAAAATACAGAGAAGGGTTCCTTAGGCTCGTCACACATTTGCTGTCTTCTAACCATCGGGTCGATTCAAATCCCATCCATTGGCTTTTGACATTTCCATTATAATCTCCAGTTGTAGCCGATCACCTTCGTCTCTTTTCCAATAGCACTGAGTCGGAAAGAAAGCACATTCGTTCATCCTTAGTCCTTATATACCCCCTCTTGTTCCCTCACTGGGTTTATTGTCCCTTCAGGCCTAATGAGCAGTGGAACATTCAGGAAACTTACAAACAAAAGGCTTCGACAGACAACTGAATAATACAGACATAAAAATGATGAGCAAGTGTCACAAGATTATAACCTTAGATTTGACCACTTTAACAGTGACTGTCATTGGATGCTAACTACTTTTTATCCATGAAGATAGAGTTCCAGATGGGCTTACAGGCTGGTTGGATGATTTTATTCCATAAGGTTGGAGTATCACATATAGAAAACTGCTCTTTGTGGTCATTATCCATTCCATTGAAGAGTTTTACTGTATTCAGGAAGAAATACTTGGATTTGATATAGGGGATGGATCATACATTGGGCTAAATTTGATGACCTCTAATAGTTATTTTGATGGTATGATGTTATCCAAACATATATGCCCTTTGTCATATCTTTTGCCTATGTGCTTATTTTGCAACTTGGAAATCCACCAGATCTTTTTATTGTAGGTTTATTTTAATCTGATGACGACAGATTCTACTAGAATAACAATGTCAGCATTGATTTTACGTAGTAACTCGGGATTTTCATTATGTAACTTGTTTTAAAATAGAATAATAGACTTCAAAAATGTCTTTCAAGAAGACCAAGACACATATTAATACTTTTTTCTGTGGACAGCTCTTCTGAGGCAAAGGAATCTCATTCTTGAAAAAAGCTATAAAAATCCTTGGAGAGACTTGGAGAGACAAATTCTGAATATGGACTTAAGGAAAAGGCCTGCAGAATGACAGTCCATTAAGAAATCTAATTTTGATGTAGTTTGAAAAATTTGAATTATGGTCTTCCTGTAAACTTTGGCACTGGCAAACCACATATATATAAATAAGTAAAACTTTTGCCTCCGAGGAAGGTATAATGAACACATCAAGCACTAATCTTTACGATAATGCATTTATTTATCAATTGTAATATCATTTCTGAGTATTGTTGATGAATTGAAACTTATCCTGCTATCATTGTAAAACTGGATGTAGATCAAAATCAAAACATACTGTAATAGACAAAGTAATGTTTTCAACCACTTTAAACAGTCATCATTGGGTTTAACATAATAAATTCAGTGATCATAATTAGAACGTACTTTTTAGATCTGATCCAATTGTCACACTAACTTGTAAGTCCTATAAAGTGGCTACCTAAAATAAGACCCTCTCTAACATCTACAAGATTACCCACACAGGTAATTATAACACCACTTGCAGGAGAAGTCCAACTGTTTTTTTTTCAATAATCAAGAATGCCAAGGCCCAATTTGAGAGAAAATTTATGCTGGGTATTGTCCTGGATGGGGATAGTGTACTGTACATACGTATGTATGTACAGTACACTATCCCCATCCAGGACAACAAGGTCAACTATCCTTGAGCATATGCAGTAGCAACAGCTAGATGCCTAAACACTCAAATTAATGAACATGAATTGTGAATACTCAATCAGAAAGGTCTTTCCATCACAAACTGCCCTGGCTGCCTTTACCTATGACAATGATATCCATATTGCTTTCAATCAGGAATACCTTTTACACCATTCTTTCAACCTGGCATGTATCAAATATTTGGAAGTTATTGAGTCTCTAGAAAAGGAACTGCAATTAATTACAAAGAGGCACACTGTCTTATCTGTATGGAAGGCACTCTACAAACTTCAATAATTTTTGTATCTTAATTTCATTTAAATCTTGTCTCACCTTCCACATCAAACATGTGCAAGACTTTACAAATGATGATTGTTTTTAACATTGTTTTTTGGTTTGTTTTAATTTAAATATGTATTCTATATTTTGTTCCATTTAAAAAAATGACCATTTAATATGCTGGAAAATGTTTGTTTTTATGTTTTTACATCAAAAATTCTTGTTTCTGGTGTTTCAGTGTGTTTATCTGTACTTTTTAAAAACAAGAAGAATATTGATACAACTGCTTGCATTATTACTTGTAACAAAAATTGAAACTATGTAGGAAAATCAATGTATGATGTGAAGGTATTGATTAAAAAGTGTTGTCCTTTGAGGGGGTGGAGGAATCTTGATTAAGATACTTTGTATAAAGATTTCCAGATGGTCTCTATGTCTTGTAATTAATGACCATCACTCTTCTGGTCACCTTGTATAATTCCAATTTTTCAAGATGAAAAACAGGGAAAACCCATGTTGGTTGTAAGATGGTAGCTTTGTTTGGATTAATCTGAATGTTGTTCTTTATTGAGAAGGTCTCTAGGTTTGTGATAGTAGTCCCTTTCTAATGTAAAATGCCCTATCAGCCTTTGCAATGGCATTCGAATTAATCACAAAGCTACTATCTTAGAAAAGTCTTAATCATAATATTTGTTGTTTACTTGCTATAGCAATTTAGTGAAATTTCTATAATTGATTAATTCTGAAAAGATGTTAATTTCTGAGAAATATGTAGCTTTTTTTGTTTTTAATTTTCACTCTGTGGGCACTGTGGGACATTTTTGCAGGCCGCAATGAGGAATAGAACTTGACATATCTGGAAAATACTGCCTTTTTTGCCTTCCAGATTGTCTTTCTGCCTAGGCCATTTACTATAAGAGCTATAAATCTTAGCTAATTATTTTTATTATATCAAAATATTAAAATTAATAAACTAACAATATTCTATGTACTTTTTTATGTCTTTTGCCATTTTATTGAAATAGGTTTACTTCAATTCTATATAGATCATTAGTAATTTCTAGGCTGTGAAATTCTAAAATTTATTTAAAGAAACCAATTACTTTCAGTATAACTGTTTGGCTGTAATTTATTATCATATTTTTGCTTACATTATAGGTATGCAATCATACATTATTGTAGCTCGAAGAACTGATATAAGACGTATATCATTAGACGTTTCTTATTTGGCTGATGTCGTGTTACCCATAAAGAATTTAGATAATGTTATTGCACTTGATGTTGATAGCGTAGAAGGTGAGAAATTACTCAACATTAGTATTGAAATACTATTGAACGAATTTAAAAAATTTTTAATATCTTATTATAGAAAAGATTTATTGGTCAGATAATGGATTAGATAAAATCCAAAGATCAAACTTAGATGGAACTCATGTTGAAGATATTGTTATTCATGGGTTAGATACAGTTGATGGATTAGCTGTAGACTTCCACGGACGAAAAATTTATTGGACTGACAGTGGTCATAACTCAATTGAAGTTTGTGAATTGAATGGAAAATTTCAGAAAGTTCTCATATGGGAGAATTTAGATAGCCCTCGAGCAATTACCCTAATATATCAAATGGGGTCTGTATACTGCATAAATTGTTATATATTTATATTTATAATTCTGTACGATGTTTAAAATGTACTCTCCATTAGATATATGTATTGGACAGATTGGGGAAATATTCCTCGTATTGAAAGAGCCGATATGGATGGCCATAATCGAATAGTTATTATTAAAGAAAATTTAGGCTGGCCAAATGGTTTGACAGTAGACAGCAGAAGTAACCAATTATATTGGGCTGATGCTAAAACAGATGTGAGTTTTATTATTATTATTAAAAGATACTAAAAATTAACATCAGTTTATTAATCATGTTTAATTTTTATAAATATTTATATCAGGTAATTGAAGCAACAGATTTAAATGGAAAAAATAGACGAATTATTATCGAACATGTTCCTCACCCTTATGGCTTGACTGTATCAGGTGGTTACATTTATTGGACAGATTGGGAAATTCGTGCCATTCAAAGAATTAAAAAGAAAAATAATAAAAATATTGAAACTGTATGTGATAATTTATCTGGTCTAATGGATATTAGAGCAGTTCACCCAGATGATCAAAGTATTGCTGTTTTATACATTATATAACTATTTGAATAATGATATTATATAATAAAATCTTTATCTTACAGTAAGTCATAATAAATGTGGTGATGATAATGGGAAATGTTCTCATCTCTGTTTACGAAATCCTCATGGTTATACATGTGCTTGTCCAACTGGCATAGTATTACACGATGATGGATACTCTTGTGATGATGGTAAATATTTTCAAGTTTTGATGTAAAAATTTACATTTTTTTCATGTTAAATATGAAAATTGATACAAAGAACTGATAATATTTCATCTTATATTTTATAATCCACATATTTTAACTAAAATTTTTAATATCTTTTAGAAAGAAAGTGTTTATATACATAAATATATGCTCTATGTTCTTGTAGATTTTTAAGTTTATTGGAAACACTGAGAACAATGCATTTATGTTCAGTTGCCATTGCAAATGGTACAAACCCTATAGCATGACCTGTTACAAGTATAAAATTCACAGATCCAAAATTAATGTCCCCGATGGAAATGGATTTTGATTCAGCACGACACACGCCCCGACACACAGTCCTCAGAAAAACACCACATAAAAGTGCCAGTGATGCCAGATGAAACACACACACCAACCAAAAAAATATTGGAATAGCCCAAGACATGCCAAAGATTGCAGTGCCACAGCACTAGTGGAAATTTAAATTTGCCGACTGGAATGCTTTCAGTTAACCAGCTTTCCAATAAACGATACTCTACTGTATATATATTTAATTTAAATGAAATATAAACTCAAAACAATATAAAAACATTAATTAGATATTACAGTTGAAATTTTATTACAAATTTTTTTCTTCCAAAAAGGAATTCAAAAATTTGACCTACTAACTAACACTAATGTTTCCAGTAGAGAGAGAGAGTTTACAATGCATATTACCTTCGATGATTATCAGTTTCTTTTCATCTGTAGGTCTCCTTGAACTTTAAAATGAACTATTTTTATTAAATTGACAGATGAGAGATGACAGGAATCTTTAATTTATTCTGGAGAGTAAATGAATGCGCTCAACTTGCCTCATAGGAGGACGAGAACACTGAGGCCAGAGTTTTTATAGGAGAGTTGTGAGCTAACCTGAACTGAACTGATCTGAGCTAGCTAGCTTTTGGAGGTGACCTATCCCTTTTTAACAAAAATCTCCTCTAATCAAAACAATCGAATTAAGCCCACTCTTCTGACCCATGATGGAAATTGAGTGGTTTTATGAATAGGATGTGTAAAATCCCACACTAAACTATCAGTTTTGAAGGAACTGTGTTATCTTTCTCCAACTGAACAGGATGTTCCATTTTCAACTTCATACAAGTTTTTTCAAAAACAAGTAAAAATTATTTAAATACTTATAACAAGAATTTGTTATATTGGTTGACAAATTAAATTATTAACCCCAGATTTTCACAGATTTAAAATTTTTAAAAGTTGCTTTGAAGAATTCTTTAAAATTTACTATATATAGAATATTTTATCTTAGTAAATTACCACAATGTTTCTTATGTAGAGATGCAGCTAAGTATAGTGCCGTTGCATAAATCATACACTAAGCACTAACTGTCTTGATTTCAGACCAATAAGGCTATTATATTGGCCTAGAATTAGGACTTATCAGATTAATAAGTATAAACACTTTTGCCATGTTTTCATATCTCATACAATGAAAATTAATATTAATAAAAAATACGTAGAAAGACTAAAATGTCTTCACTTTCTACATTAATAAAAAATATGTGTAAATTCATCAGCCAATTTTTTAAAAAGAAAATTATAGCATTTTATTTAATACATATTAAAGTTATTTTCATAATACAAGTGAAATTGTACACTGCAAACTCACTCATGGGTGAGTTTGTGATATCTTGCCCAAAAGTAATTTATTTTTTAAATTTTTTAAATTTATGAAAATGAAAAAAATTAATATATATTTAAAAGTGAAAGAAATGAAAATTTAATATAAGCAAATTTTAATTCATTTTTTTATTTAAAAAAAGAATACTGTGAAATGGTGCTGCCAAAAAGAATGTCCCACAATATTAGTCATTAATATTGACTCAGGGATGGTGAACCAGTGTGCCTTATTGTAAGCATACTTAGCTTTAAAGATGTTTATGCATGCCAAAGTTTTAGATTTCAAACATTTAAAGAAATTATATGAATATGCTTTAATTAGAACAAATGCAAGAAGGCTGGCTAAAAAAAAGATGATCAGGTGATAAACCAAAAGGATGATTGAAAAAGACAGATGATAAATCTAAATTGTATGACATGTTACATGCCAGATGATTTCTCTTTATGTGGCCACTTTGGGCACATGTGCTGTAGGTTTACCACCTCTGATATAGACAACAACATTTTAACAAAAAACTTATGTTTTTATAAATCCAACAACTATTTTAATAAAAAGTAAAAACGTTTCTCCGTTCCATTATATTCTGTAACTGAGGAGTTTCGTTGATCTCCTACATCCAGTGGCATCTATATAAATTAGTTTTGATTTGAAATGTTGGTCATGTATTGGGATGGAGTAAATCCCTGATGCTGAATTGTGGATATATGGTTTTATACCATCAAAACTAATCTAATCTACGTAGGTGCCACTGGACATAATTTACAACAACAACTCAGGGAACATAAGTATGCAATTTAAAAAAAATCTCAATAAATGACACTGGCAGCTTACTTGCAACACCAAGACATACAAGTAAACTGGGAGCAAGCAAAAATCATCAGACCCACATCTAATATACATACTATAGGATACCTAGAAGAACTAGAAATTTATAAGGCTCATAAAAAAATCCAGGTCTATCAACCATAGGGATGTGGACAATGTGTCTAACGCATGACAGTCCATTTATGAAATCTAATTATTTCTTCATTTTATTAACGGATATTTATTTGTTTATTTTTATTTTATTAATTTTGCATGTACTTGTTATTTCATATATTTTATTATTTTTAAGACAACATCCTTAAATTCAAATTCTTGTTCTTTTAATTTGTATCTACATTTTTTTATTTTTCCATTTCATTATATTCTGTAACTGAGGAAAATCAATGAAACAGATCAAAAACATTTTTATTTTCATTAAAAGAGTTACTAGATTTATAAAAGGTGCAAGTTTTTCGTAAACTATTTCCTCCAGTTATTTCAAAATTCATAGATATCAATATGGTTATGCTGGCCAAACATTATTAATAAGTGAAATTATTCAAATAACCTCACAACCTACATTTCCTATCTTCAATTTTTAGAGCATCCTGTGTTGAAGTTCAGAGAATCTGGTCACTTTAGTAAACCAAAATATACTATAATTTTTAAAAATTGCTCTAACAAATGCCCTTTTGTTTCCAGACCTTTATGACTTACATAAACAGTTAGACATTTGAATTTTTTCTGTTTTAATTCCACAAGTTTTTAGAAAAGAATATGAAGCCTTTATGGACTATATCTGATTAATTGGGCCACCAGTTTGCAACCCCTACTTTTGATGATAAAGATTATCTCTTTGTTGAAAAAGTTGCATTAGGAAACAAAATCAATTTATAATATGTTAGATAAAATTTATAACATTTATACAAAAATAAAAATAGAAAATTATTAAGTTAGAATACTTTAAAAATTCTATATACTTTACTTGGAATAAATTTGATTCCTTTTTATTTATTAAGATAAAGTGAGAATCTTACAGATTTAATAATAATAATAATATAATCAGTATTGATTTTAAAATATTTTAAGATTTACTCATTATTTAAGAGATTATTTTACTTAAACAATTTGTATATAAATGTAAACCTTTATGTATTTCAGTTCCTACAACTTTTTTACTATTTGCAAGCCAAAAAAGCATCCGTCGTATTTCTATGGATACACCAGATAATTCAAATGTATTTATTTCTATTCCCGATATATACAATGCAGTTGCAGTCGATTATGATTATCAAAACAAAAGGATATTCTATACAGACGTGCGATTAGATGTAATAAGGTTTGGTGAATCACTGTTCTAACTTTTTTATTAGAATTAATATCTTTATTATTAATTTGCAATTCAATTCAAATTTCAGGAGCATAAATATGGATGGTAGCAATTTGAAGACTATTATAAGCAGTAATTTAGAAATAGCAGATGGACTAGCAGTTGATTGGATTGCCAAAAACTTATATTGGACTGATACTGGACAAAATGTTATTGAAGTAGCAAGACTAGATGGTTCATCAAGAACTATTCTTATTGATTTAGATTTAGATGAACCACGTGCAGTTGCTGTATATCCAAGAAAAGGGTAAATAGCCATATTAAATTCATAAAACAGCATACAAATTTACTAACTAACATTTTTTAGTAGATAATTGAATTACACATAAATAAAAAATAAATTTTTAATTATGTCATCTTAAATGTAGTCTGTATTTCAATGACATTTCTGTAAATATTAATAAATTTTACATACATAGTCTTGAAATTTGAAAACATCATGAGATCTTCATGCCAAATATAATGTTACAATGTTGTATCTGTTTATTTATAAGGCTATCATAACAGTTATTTGTTAAATTATTTATTTTTTCCTGAATTTATCAGCATGAGTGGATTTAAGAGAAGTGTGAAAAGCACAGGGTTTTACTAGTTTTTTAAATATGCTTTTCATTGAAGAAAGGGCCAAAGAATTATTCTTCAATTATAATTCTCATTCTTCACTTCAATAAGTTTGATTATACCAAATAAAAATGATTCAAGTTATAAATGTGAAATATGATTATGGATATGATTTAACAAATATTGTTAGCAGTTTCCCTTGTGTTTAAAAGACTGAAATGTTTTTCATTCCTGTCTCTGATTACAGCAGTCATCATATATGTATAATATAACAGAAGTAGAGTATTTCTACAAACAAAATTTTTTTATGGCATAACATTATTAGTATGAATGTTTACACAATAATAAAGCAGAGGTTAGTAGTTAATCAAAGTATCTTTATCTTTTTAAATATTTCCAATTAATAAAGTACTTTTATATTCTGGTAAAAATTCATCTTCAGGGAATATATATATATAGGGTTACCAAATGTCCTACTTTGGGAAGACATGTCCTGCAATTTGACCTTCAGTCTGCCATCCTCCCTCCTTTGAACAAAAACAGCAAATGTCCTACTTTTGGAGGTGATCCATGTGTCACCACTATACTTTTGTATAACTTCATAAATGACAGAATTAAAATTAAACTTAGTAGTTAAAATCTGAATACTTAATGTAAAATGTTCATTACCATGTTAGTTATTGGTTTTTTTATTTGATTTATGGCGGTTCGACATACTTCTGTTTGGACTTTCATCTCACCGCACACTTCGAACATTTTTTCCACGGTCGGTGTAACTGTAAACCCTTGTATATATTTCTGTAAAATGAACTCGTGACAATGACCGTTGGACTCCTTCACTGTCCGGTATCATTCCTCTGGCACAACTACGACACTACTCGTGGATGTAGGCCTAATCGATGACCGACTTAACTGACCATCTCCTCAAGAGGTACGGCTCAGTGGCCTCCTCAGATTCCACTGTGAAACGACGTGTTCAGCTGCAAGTGAAGTGCAGAAGTAAGCTGAAATTTAATTTTTTTATTCCCATCACTCGTTAAAACTTTAATTCAAAATATTTATTATCTTAGAATCAGAATGAGTAGTAAGTGAAAATGTAAATTTAATGAAAAACTTCAAAAAAGCTTTAAAATGTTTAAAGCTACTAACAAGGATGATGAAGCATTTTGTCCAATTTGTAACCTAACTCTGAATATTGCTTACAAAGGGAAGACATTGTTAGAGCAACATTTAGAAACAGATCGTCATGAGGAAAATATTACATCAACTGGAAGTAATGTTCGGATTGAGAAATTTATTGCACCACACAATTCCAAATTAGAGGAGAAGATTGCTGCTGCTGAACTAACATTAGCCAACCACACAGCCATACATCATTTCAGCTTTAAATCCGTAGATTGCACAAATAAATTGAACTCCAAAATTTTCAATGACTCAATGATAGCAACCCAAATTTCTTCTGCCAGAACCAAGACAAAAGCTTTGATTAAAGGAGTTTTGGCACCCTATTCATTAGAAAAGACATTAGAAGAGTTAGAAAATATTCCATTCATAGGAATTGCAATTGATGGTAGCAATCACAAAGATGCAAAGATATTTCCAGTTATAATTCATTATTTTAATCACAAAACTATTGGAATTGAACATAAACTTGTCCAGATGACAGTCTCAAATGAAAAAGCAGCTACCATTAAGGACTTGTTAACAAAAACACTGAGAAAAATTAATTGTTCACAAAAATGTGTTGCTTTTGGAGGAGACAACTGCAACACAAATTTTGGGTCATGTGGACATGTCGGAAAAAATAATGTGTTTGCATTGCTAAGACAAGACATTACATCTGCTTCCTTCTAAATGCTTACAGTGCATATTTTAAATAATTGTATTCAACATGCTGTGGATTCTTTACCCATTGATATTAAGAGCATTCTTGTAAAGATTTTTAAAGACTTCTCTATTTATACTGTCCAGGTTGAAAAGTTAAAAGAATTTTGTTCTTTTGTCGAAGTTGAATGTAAGCAAATTCTTAGTCATTCCAAGACCCATTGGTTATCCTTATATCCAGTAATTGCACCAGTATTAGAAATGTATGAGCCACTAAAAGGTTATTTCTTATTTATTGAGAAGCCTCCAGTTGTGCTTAAATCATTCTTTGAAAACCCATTAAATGAAGCATAAGTAATGTTTGTACATTCATTAGCCGACAGTTTTCACCAAAGTTTTTTAAAAATGGAAAAAGAATCTAATTGTGTTATAGAAACAATGTCTATTTTGGAAGAAGTTTCTGATATTTTAAAAGTTAGGTTAGAAACAAATTTTCTCCCATCGACAGTGAATAAAATTCTGAAGAAAAATGCAGAAATGGAAAACGAATGCCAAAATATAAAAAGAAATTGCTTGATTATGTATCAAACTGGACTGGAATACTTAAATCATTGGACTGTTCAGTGTAGTTCTTAGAATTTTCTTTTAAATAATTTTTCAAATTTAAATGAAAAATCAGTAAGTGAAAAATGGCTTGGTTTCTTTCAGGCAACAGACAATCCAGAATTACATTCTGAATTGCTTAAAATTTGCCAATATATGTTTTTAATTCCCGGACACAATGCCACCACTGAAAGAATATTTAGTCTGGTGGAATCTCAGTGGACAGATGAACGAAACAGAATGGCAATTGACACAGTAAAAAGTCTGGTTATGGTATTTGTATGTGGTTATGAAATTCAACTTTAACAATTGTAATTGTTTAGAATTTTATGATGAAATCTTGAAAAACAAACGACTGCTAAACAGAGTCAGCACATCAGAAAAATATTATTTTGTGCAGCAATTTTAATTAAAACAAACAATTAAGTGTGTGTTTCATTGGCATTCGTATTTGTAAAGGTTCCATAAAACTTACTTTTTATTTTTTTTTACAAAAATTTGTGTGTCCTTCCATGTGTCCTACTTTTTGACTTATTCCTACAGGAATTGTCCTCCTTTCACATCTGGTTATTTGGTAACCCTATATATATATCCCAGAGTAGTTGGATTTTGAACATCATCTCTGTGCTCTTTCAGTTTGCATGTTTTTTGACAAAGTACCTACATCCAGTTGTAAATACATATACATATTGTGTTCTAGCTGGAAAACACAATGAAAAGTTATATTGTGATGTTCGTAACAAGAGGCACTTAATTCCTCAAGCGAAATGGTACAAAACTTGATATTATTCACAGCACAAAGTAGTTTAATTCTCTCTGAACAGGTTCTTTACAACTTAATGTCTATGTATATAAAATTCATAAAGTACTTGTCCTCAAAATAGTTATAAGTTAGTATAAGTTAATACGATCCTCGTCTGACTGTCGCACGTGTGCAAATTAACTATCTTAAAACTAAGGAAAATGGAAAAGTAGAAGAAATAAGGAAGGTTAAGGAAAGGAATAGAAATACCCGGGGTTTTCATAGCGATGTGCTCTTGGGTAGGACACAACTTTGGATCTCCCTCTTATTTGTGGCCCTTTTCTTGTCGTAGACCTTTTGTCTATTTTTTGACTTCTTTGTCTTTTCTCAATGATCCTTCGGCAACTCGCAGTCTTTGATCATCCTTCTCGAGTTCTAGAGCACTGCTTTTTTGCTACCTATCTCTTCAGGATTCTCACCCAGAATGACTATTTTTCTGTCCATTTGGTCCCAGGGCCCCACTTTCTCTTTTGTTCTTATTTTCGTGGAAAAGATAATCCTATCCAAGGGCAAAAGGGTTAGACAAGAAAGTTCTAGAAAGAATTCGGAACAAAGAAACAGGAAGGAAAGCTAAGATTAATTCAAAATAAAATATACAAAATATGCAATATCATGGCCAATGGCCACATTAACATTGTTCACAGATAGTTCCATGGAAATTCTGACTTCCAAGACAGTTTAAATTTTAGTCCTTAAATGAGTGGCATTATTTTCTGACAGTTTTGGTTGTGTAATTTCTCCTACCTCATTATCTATGGAAGGACCTGTAGGTCTGTCAGTAGGCATGGTATTTCTCCCACTATCAGCAAAAAAAATTGGTGATAAACTGCATAGATTTTCTGGATGATTCATTTATGATTTATGGATTGAAAACTGTAATGAGCAAATGCATGGGAAAGTCAATCAAATATATCATAACAAATTTATAATTTATTAATTTGCTTAAATTATAAATCTAAAAAGCATATTTCATTTTTTATTAAAGAATGAAAATCTATCTGTCCCACAGTTTTATTATTAAAATGTATTGAAGTATATATATATATATATATGTGTATTTTTCAGATATTTATATTGGTCTGATTGGGGCAAATTACCAAAGATTGAAAGAGCTTTTCTTGATGGATCAGGTAGAAGAATTATCATAGCCTCAGATTTGGGTTGGCCTAATGGACTAACTGTCGATTATGATGCTCATCGTTTGTACTGGGTTGATGCCCAGTTGGATCGTATAGAGTGTTCTGATTTATCAGGCAAAAATCGCATTCAGATAATTCATGACGTTGCTCATCCATTTGGTCTGACTCAAGTAAGTTGTTATTATGATTATTTTCTTTTGTCTTTGTAACTCTTACAAATTTGCATAATGAATAAATAAATCACATATTTTGAAAGTTTGGACCATATATATATTGGACTGACTGGCAGACAAAAGCAATTGAAAGAGCAGATAAAGAAACTGGCCAGAATAGAATTATTATTGCTGAAAATATTGAATATTTAATGGAAATTAAAATGGTGTCATCTCTTCGCCAATCAGGTAAATTTTAATTTCTTTATTTAAATTTATAAAAACTGTGAGAGGTTATTTGTATGTTTTTTATATAGATTTATATTTTATTTTAGAAATAATGAACTTGAAAAATGTATTATATTTATATACAGAATGTATCAGTACAGCTGTTACACCTAGACAATCTCTCCTGAAAGTTTGTATCTTGAAAGTTTTTAACCACTGTACTGATACACCCTGTATGTATTGTTTGTAATGCATCTTAATACTTTCATAGTAATAAAAGAATTTGAGGGTTAGTCAAAAAAGTAATTAGTTTCTTTTTAAATGAATCTCATAGTTTCAAAGCTGCCTAAACATTCTCTGCAGAAATTTAAGTGATTATTCTACTGTTTTACTTGGTAGGAGATAGCTTTCTGATAGAACTCCTTTGGCTGCTGGTGCAACCAACCTCAAACAGCTTCTTTTAATTCATCATCTGTTTAGCACTTTTTTTAAGCTCTCACAAGATAATAAGCAGAGCATTACCCATCTCATCTTTGTTTGTGATGCTTTGTATTGTCATGAAGGAGCGATTCAAAAAGCTCAGACAGTAAACTTGACCTTTTTGACTGCCAAGATCTGCAGTTTTAATAATGGTATCAGTCTCCATGAGGTCAATAAGCAATGACCCTTGTTAACACTAATTTTCCAGCACTGGGCATGGTTTTGAATTTTTTGAAAAGCAGTGATGGGAGTGTTTCACTGACTCCTTTGGCTTGAAATGATACTTAATAGGTGATGAACCTGGTGAGTTTCTATAGGAACTCTACCATGTAGTAACAAATGTTTAAGTATAGTTCCCATATAAACCATCTGCTACTCTTTACTTGGATAATATGAAAACCACTGATCCACTGTATTATAACCTTTCCTTGGCTTATACCCACTATTTCTATTTTCATGAATCACTTTATCCATTCATTCAAGCTTGCCTTACATTATGCAGAGATGTGTGCTTCATGACAACTTTTGTTCCATTTCTTGTGATCGCCATATAAGGCATTTTTTTCTGTAATTAATTTCTCTTCCAGCTATTCCTTCTGTAATCAGAAAATGCACTACACTTCGTTATTCTACACTTGAAAGTAAACATAGTTACAGAATTTTTCCAACTATTTCAAATAATTTCGAACAGCTGTTAGCCTGTTTGAAATTATTTGCTCTTGTGCATATGCATCCGTTTTAGACATTTGATCTTAATTGACTCTTACAAATTAAATGAAACATTAAATTTTTATTCTTACTTAATTCTAGCATGCATAGCAGAAAAATTTCTGTTATATTCAGGATATTTCAAAAGTATATTGTCTATTTTAAGAAATATAAGCTTTTAATAAAATATAATTTTTTGTTTAGTATATTTAATCACTATTATGATTTTATAAAAACGTAAATATTAAGTTTAAAATAATCAATTACGTAGGTACTAATCCATGTGGAATACAGAATGGAGGATGTAGTCATCTTTGTTTTTACCGTCCACAAGGTTACATCTGTGCTTGTCCAAAAACTCCAGATTTGCGTCCATGTTCTACAGGTCTGTATTACAGAATATCTATAACTCAATGTACTGTACATGATATAGCTTTTGAGTAGTTTTGAAATTTGCTTAAGTTTTGATACCATTTTTTTCAACATGTATCATTTTTCCATGACTCCTGAATTATGAGAACATTAAACTCTAATTTTCTTCAAATAATAACAAACTGATGGGCAAGACATTTACTACAGCAATACTAATATAATATGATTCTAAATAACTTAGACAGGAATTGAATAATGCAAAATCTCTTTCTGCATTCCTTGGCTCAAATCACCTTTTGTGACTTTTTTCTACTTTTACCACCTTTTTGATTGAAGACTTTTGCCAAATATTGAACCACATGCCTTATTATATTTTTTAGAGATTGCACTAGAAGTGAGTTGGTGTCTGGTAACATGGATTTTTGCAATTGTCAGACTTGCAAATTGGTGGTAATCTGGCTTTGGGGATGCTCTTTTAGTTAAGACAATTTCATACACCATTAGCTTTTAGCCAAGAGTGTATGAAATCATCTTAATAAATGAGAGATCACTGTTGCTTTTATATTAATTGCTACTGATTCACTACTGATACAGGTGAGATTTTAGATAAGTCACCTAAATGCAAAACTCAAAAAAAGTAAACTTTAAGGAAGTTTCTAATATAAACTCATCCACGGCTGCACTGTCATTTGATTACTCCATTAACATTAGAAAGACTGAATGGATTATTTTATCCATTTTGGTTTTTGAATGATGTTTATACAATAATGATAATCAGGAGGGACCTGAAGTTGTTTGACTTTACTTAGCTTTTCATGGACAAGACATTTGGAAAAATTTTCTTTCATAAAATTATGGATCAAAATTACGCATGGTGATTTTGAGAAAAATATCTTCTTCCTACATTGATGGCCTGGAAAACATCTGGTTAGGTTTTCTACTGTATTTAGGATTTTATGCTCATTACAGACTGATTTTGTTTTCAGTTATATTTACATTCCTGTATTTTTGACATTTATGTGTTTAAGACTCATGATGATATTCAGCAACAGAGTATGTTTAGTATGTCATACACACTAATACGAACACTAAGACATTGAAAAATTTCATCTTTACCCAGAATCATTTTGTTAATATCTTTCCTGACCGTTCAGATTTGTCATCATCAATCTCCACTGAATGGCTATAGCATAGATTCAGCATCAATCCCTTCCCCATTTTCCCATGTGTCAATTATGGATCCTATAAATATTTCTGACAGTTCTTCTCAAGATGGAAGTGGAAGACAGTTGCAGATGGATATGGTTGCATCAATGATGGTGATGACAGTGATACTACTGGAGCAGTTGCTCCAAGAGGGGTAAATATACCACAAGCATCTATGGAATAAGCATGCAATGGCAATGGACATTTCTGGATCCCATCGATTAGAACAATCTCAAACTGCACTATCTTCTATGCTTCTACCTTCTATTTTCTCCAGTTTTTGGAGAAAATATGACAGTGGACAAACAGTTGTTTCTAATCAAGCAAGATGCTAGTTTACTCAATATATGGCAAACAAACTGGATAAGTATGGTATAAAATTTTGGATTTTGGCTGATATAAATTTAAAATATAAGTTAAATGCTTTGCAAGACTTGGTTTGTGGTTAGGTGTCATTCTAATCTAACAGCTTTTTTGGAAAGGGATGTAATGTGATGACTACTAACTTCAGCAATGTGAAGAAGTTGTCAAACTTGCTCACACAAAAGAAGACCCTTCTTTTAAGTACCGAACAAAAGCAGACATGATTTGCCACCATGAGTAAAAGACAAATCTGATCTGTATTCCACAGAGTTCCTGAAATCTGGCAATTGCACACTGATCATATATCAGTGCTCAATGGTGCCATCCTTTTTTCCACTCAGTTATATTGTTGGCAACAAAAATTCCATTTTGACTAAAGTTCCTGAAGTGTTCAATATGAAGGTCGATGATCTCAATAAAATAAGTACTGTAAAACTGCTACTTTGTGACCATTGATGGTTTCAAGCAAAAGTGGTTCTTTATCTTTTACAGAGGTTTCATTATAATAAGTTTTTGTTGAAGTTTGGCTAATAATAATATAGAAAAAGTACAAGACAACTTACCTTTCTGTACTCCAAAAAAATTGTTTTATAACAAAACCGTTTACTATCTCAGTTAGTAAAAAATTTTGTAAAGCATATTATTTCCTTTCTATATCCACTGTTGGATAAAATAGCATCTCTCTTATCAACATGACAAGAATTAAATGTCATTATAAATCTAAATTCATAGATATTCAAAGCTTCACCAGTTTTGCTACATAAATTATTGGAATCATATGAATGAGCATTACAAATTTAAATTCTGCTCCACAGAGTTTATTTTAGACCATTTCAAATTATAAATTAATTAATAATTCCATAGCTAGATTGAATTTATATTATTCAGTAATTATATAGTAGTTCCTAAAACAGTGAAAAGTATATATATTTCTGATAACTATATTGATAACAAAGAAACTAAAATAAATACTTATCATAATTTCAATAAATAATAATTGCAAAATAAAATAGAACTTGAAAATTTATATTTCATTGATTGATAGAAATTAGTTCATTACACAATAGAAACTCAATTTAATGTATTTTTGCATTTAGTATAATTTTTACTTGTCCCTTCAAATCTCTCCATAAACTATAATGTTAACATTACTCCCATTAGCATCTTTAAATCCTGAAAATATGCAAATTTTAATGTATCAAAAACTATTTCTAGATGAATTTTTATCTGAAGTAACATTAAAAAAAAATTATATATATTTCATTTCATGTTATGAGTCAAGAGAATTATGAAAAGTTCATTGAATTATTGTTTCACTACTTTATGATCATAAGAAGATGCCACATTCTATAGTTTTGGCATCTTGGTAGCCATATTGGATTCAGAGCAACTAGAGTAAAGAAATATCATGTCAGTCTCAAAGGTTACTGTAGATTCTACAGTCCAGATAATTTCAATAAATATGTGCAGTTACCAGTCAGGACATTATGGTCAGTGTCAAATTTAACCCTTTTGCCACTATAGGAATGGGCTAAAAATTTCTAGAATGTTGACTTTTTTTGACAGTCTAAACAAATACATCTGACACTGCTTTTGACTTTAATTATAGAATATAGAATAGCACTTTCATATAGAAAGTGGACCAAATTTGGTACACTTTCATATAAGTATACTATTTAGTAAAATGTATCATTTTTATAGTTACTTTTTGCAGAGTACTTTTTGTTTTAATTAGAAATTTCATCATGCATATTGATATATGATTACATTATTATTAAACACACTTAAATAACCTTAAATAAACAGCAAAAACTTAATAACTAAAACGTTTTTGGACATTTTTATTAAATTATTTTTGCAAGGCAGCTCTGATTTACATTATTATTTGTCAAAATGAAATAATCTAATTACATTCGATAGCTAAACCATTTAAATTGATGACTTAAATTATTCCAAATATTACAATATTTATAGTCATTACCTTTCTTGTGAAATTCTTATATTTTGCTTGCCAGTTTTGTTGTTCCTCAAAATTTGCCAAACTGTGCCTATTTAGAAATCTGGCCTTGATTATGGAAGCAAGTACAAAATACAAAAGAAAGTACTTAATGCACAATAGCAGTGATGATATTGACAAAAATGTATTTATTTATATTTCAAACTTAGAAACTGCAGTGAAGAAGACGTGTCAAAACCTCAACAGGAAACAAACAAGGATCCTTGTCTACTTTCAAAAGCTTAACTGCTTATTATGTTTATCTGAAAAATGTTAGAGGTGACAATTGTAATATATTATATTGCACAAAATACAGGATTTTATGGAAGTGTTTATACTAGTAATATATGTATTTTTTGTCATTTTATCCATTCTGAATGCATATGTGCATGTATTTGTATGTTCTGGCATGTTTTTTAAGGATGTTTGAATTTAATGTAATTTTTCACTGATTCCTTGAAAAAAGTTAAATTGAGTTTCTACTGTATATAAGATTCCTGAAATATATATAAAAGGACTGTATGTATACAGTTTGTCCTTGTACATTTAGAATTTAGACAAAAAGTATTGTTCATGAGAGTATAGGTAGGTAATCAGTGGGTATTCAAATGACTTAGTTGCTGTAACCTCCAAACTTCCTTCCCATGGGCCAATTCCTGTCTCGATTCCCATGAAAGATAGACACACAGTTACAAAGTCATAGTATGTCATAAAATTAGTACAAAATATTTTTTGTCCTGTTAAAATATTCAAAGGGAAAATTGCGGGACACTATTCAAAAATAATAGATAAACTGTATTATCTGCCTGGTTTTGTGTGCTCCAGATAGCAACTGTTACCCATTTGTATCAATATTTAGATAATATGCACACAGAAGCAAGATATACCCTTGTGCAATGTTTTTGTCTACACTCTGTCTCCCTCTACCTCTTTGTATATATGAATTTTGTTTCCAATGCTTTAAATATTGAATAAATTTCTAAGTTCCTATATGTTTATGACAATAAACATCTATATTTCAGAATAAAATGGCAATGAAATATAAATACAATGATAATGAAATATTATCTACATTTGTGCCACTGAGACTGAAGTGTTTGATAAGTTTATTGATTTTTCTAGCAGGCAGCATCATTGTGCAAAAGCTCAAGCAAAAGTAGTTCATCAGTTGATGTGAAAAAATCTAAATTTGTCATACAAAAATTAGAAGTTTCAAATTAAAATATATGAAAGCTAAGGATTTCCTATATTGAATCTAAGTCACATTTGATTATATATCTTTAATTTATAGTCTTACACAAAAAATATATTTTTCTCATATATATAATAAAGCTACATTGACCTCACTTGAAATGTTTGAAGAGAAGCAGACTTCTTACAGAAAAATGAAATAGTACATTCAAAAGTAGATAATAAGTATATTACCAGGAAAACCTGAAATCTCAAACCTCAACTATTTTAGGTCCTATGAAATGTGAAAATATGACCTTTGATGCCTCAGTTTGTCATGACATCTGCTGGAAGATTAAGTATCACCAGTCTATTTTTAAGTTTACTTCATATTATTTTAAATAATGTTATTTTCATTTTATCTTACCATTGATTCTTCTTTATTTAATTAATATGTAACTAATATTGCTTAAAATCTAATAATTTTAAATTGCAATATAGACATTTTGCATTACTTCACAATTCTTTCATGTAAGGATAGAGTACCTAGTAAGTTACAAGAAAAGAATTTAATTTATTTTCTCTATTGTGTTGTATCCTTTCTTGCTTATGTGATATATTCTAATATAAAACTTTGAAAAAATTCCAAATCTCAAAATTGGTTCTCTTTTCTTTTTAAAAGAAAAGCATGTCAAAAATACTTATTTAACATTATTTTAAAAGATTGAGTTTGTAAATAAAAAGGTTAATTACTCTTTATATGCAGTTCCTTCAGAAATAATATCCGAAGATTCAAAAGACGATTATTACGAAAATGATTTACAACATAGCAAGAATTCTACGGCATGGTATATTTATATCTAAATAAATATTTTTGATTATTTATTTAATTTACTTTTATTTGTTTTCAAGTAACAAAAATTTTAATTTAGGTGCTCCAAAACTGATGTACAAAATGGCAAATGTCATTATGTTGGATTCCCTTTATCTGGTAAGAATTTTTTCAAACTAATAAAATCTCAAATCATAATGATTAAAGTTTTAATGTTATTTCTAGATCCAGCTCTGCAGAGTGCCTATATAGCTTTGAGTGTAATTTTATTGGTTTTAGCAATTCTGTTAATAGTTGCCCTTGTAATGTGGAGAAGGTATGTTTCTGAATTTAATAAATATTTCTACTCTATAAAATTTATTTTCTTTAATCCATAATTTCTTTATAGCATTATTTGAATTGCAAACCTATATTATGCAAGCTATCAGAAATTTTTCAAAAATATTAAATTAGTAGAAATATATTAAAAAATATTTGTTTATTATGAGTATTTATATATATACATAAATGTTCTTTGAACCATAATGCAAACATTTAGTCATTCATCTACATATTATAGATAAAATTAAACAACTCTACTAAAACCTGATACATTGTACTACCAAAGTCATATGCTATCAGGTTATTTTATATTATATGGCTATAATATTAATAACAGCTATAATATTAATAAAATTACCAAACAATTTGACACTAGAGGGAGGCATTAGGTGCAATCTCTTACTAAATTTAATAATTATAATTTTAATTAAATAATTTTGATTTACTGGAAGAAAAGAATCATCTCGGAGCAGGACTTGAACTTGCAACTCCCACTTACTTTGCAGTTGCATTGCCAATTATGCTCCGGTCCAATCTTATCTTCCAGTATATATAACATTATGCTATAACCAATGTCGGTTACTATGATGGTTATAGTGTAACGATGCATCCCTAGCCAGCACCGTAGTAACCAACAATGGTTATAGGGATATAGACAATAGTTGAAGGTGATAGGAGATAAGTTAGTGACTACTTTAAACCTCTATAATGGGAAAAGGGGGTTTGGAACTGATCAGATAGCCTAACCTCTTCTTAAAAAACTTGTCTCAATACAATATAGTTTATCTGTTGATGCCATGTCATTAATACTGTGATCCTCTATGCACATGAATGTATTAAGTTCTTTGCTGTGTTTGCACCACACTTGCAATGTAAGGTTGCCTGATAAAGCACCATATTCAAATTTAAATTTTCTTACTATAGTAATGAGTTTATAAAAGATTGGTTCAGGCTCCATGCAATTGCCTGTAGTGTCGAGGATCAAACAAATTGTTCCTAACATTGTGTTAAGGCAAGAGTGTAAAGGATGTTACAAATAAGCACACTTCGAAATCTTGTCAATATCTATATTATCAGTAAAATTAAAAATAAATTTAACATGGCCAACAGTAATTTATATTTAATAATATAATAAATATAATTACAACTTTTAACAAAGATTAAACTTGTAGCAAAGTTTAATCTTTGTTAAATAAGACCTTGAAAAACAGATGTGACGTATTTCATAGGGTGTGTTTACTTCTGAGCTAATTTTATTGTCAGCATGCTCAGCCTGTATACTTTCATCCGAGCACCATGCTCATTGGCGTTTACTTTAGAGCTATGTGACATGTTTAGCGACATTGATAAGCTCGAAGTGCTAGCTAGTACGTTGTCGAGCTTTGTGCAAATTCAATATGGTTGCTTCCATAAAAAAATTACTTTGTACAGAAAGCAATGAAAATGGAATTAGTTTTGGAAAAATAAATGGCAGAAAGTATTTTTATTGGTAAATTTCAATTATTTGTTTGTAAAATGTTTACAATGATCTTTTTTCATTGTAAGGTTCAATAGCTTTAGATTACTTTTTTCATAAACAGATAGTTAATTTGAAAAAATTAAGTTTGATTCATTGTTTATGATTAAAAGTGAAGTTTACCTTGCATGCGTTTGGAAACTTCAGTAGTGTTATGTTCAGGGCATTAAATAAATCGTAAAGAAATGATCAGACCCTTAGAGAAAAGAAAGAAAAAAAATGTTTTGTATTTAATATCAATTATTTGTTAATTTGAACTCAGTTACATCATAAAAGAACAATGTCACATCCATTCACTGGGTAAACAATTGCCTTAATTATGTATTATATATATGTATAATCTGCTATTCTCTTATATACTGCATCTAATTTCATATATTACTTCATATAAACAAACCTGAATGATTCTTGATTAGCCAATGTCCATAGGCAGCATAAAAGATGCTTTTGAGGAGACACAGGTTGTCTTCCAGAGAAGTAATTTTTCTGTGTCTATAATTGGGCTTATTTTTTTAAAAGAGACTTTCAAAACATTCTCGTTTGTTTGTTTATTACGGCAACACAACACTTGGGCGATCTGCCTAGCTAGCGGGAATGCCTTCTGGGAGGTCTTTTAAGGGAAACTGGTCCCTATTTAGGCATTACAGACGTGGAGAAATCCCGGAAAACTCCACTTGGCCAGCCCATCCAAGCAAGGCACGAACCCATGACCAAACTCCTAGTGTTCAGGGTACAAAGACCACTTGGCCACTAGTGGGCAACATTCTCTTGTAAGTCTAAAGTTGTTTAAAATTGGTTGGCATATAAAAAAGATAGTCTCTTCAATGAAAGTTTCTATCTTTTTTATTTGACCTTACTTTTCTTTTTTCTTCTTTCATTTTTTCTACAATTATATCCACAATAAGATCATCCTCATCCAATTCAGAATCTAGTAGTTCTATCTATAATGTAACATTTAAAATAGCAGCTTTAACAATATTATTTGCAGGAAATCACCATATTTCTTGTTAGCATTTGCATTTACTTTTGAACTGGACATGTAAGCACGAATACACATACCAATGATGTCAATTCCGGTGTTCAGAAGTAGCACTATTAGCTCAGAAGTAAACGCACCCATAGAGACATCAAATTTAAGTTTTGTTAAATTACCATTATTTTTTTATACATCAATAATTCAAGAATTTAACCTTATTTTTTATTTTTTACTAGTTCTATTAATTGATAGATTGTGAGATAATTATTATTAAATGATCTTATTAGAGACACATTGTTTTTAAAGGTTTTATATGATTTACATAATTATTGTCATGCAAAGTATTCAAAAAGTAAGTATAATTGTGTAAAACAAATTCTAATACTAAAATTAAATAATTAAAAATCACTATTTTTTTAAAAGAATCAATTTAAATGATTATTATGTAAAACAAATTTAAAAACAAAACAAAAAACTGTTGTGGACAATAAAGTACATACATTCAGCAATAATATGAAAACAGGAAAACCTGAACTTACTGCCATCTAGCAAATAGTCTTGACCTACTGTAATCCAGCAAAATAGTACTAAATTTAGATTATTGAAATAAAAATTATTGATATGACCCAAAAGGACCCAAGGAGACCCAAAACAAGTATTTTTGGAGTATGGTTGGTCACCTTAGCTACAATCACCTGATGTTTCTCTGCATATTCTCATATGGCACATGACTTGTGAAATGAAAAATGCTATGTTTTCATACAGGGTTTTCATAAGTCAGGTGTGTTTTAAATATATATATATTTCAGAAATGATGCAGTCATGTATATTTATGCCACTAGTAGATAGTATACTATTAGTGTAAAATAATTCATTTTAAAGTATTGATTACAATTCTTATTGTTTCAAAACTAAATTCCAGACAGCATTTAAACAATATGAATTTAAAATATATCTGTAAAGGATGTCTTTTTAATACACATAAATGAGAATAATTGTTTTAGTGTTCTGTTATTTCTCACTTGATATCACATTAAAAAAAATTAATCCTTAACGTTAAATTGAGTAGTAATAGTCTGGAAAAAGTTAACATTAGACAGCCAACACAGATTTTTACCAATTATATTTAATAGAATACTAACTAATCCCGTTTTTTAATTTTTTAGAAGACGACGAGGACAAGATATAGATCATACCTTGACATTTTCCAATCCTACTTATAGTGCTTCAACAGGTGAAGTGGATAAGAAAACTTGGGGAAAACATATACGTTACAATAGAAATGAGGTATGTTTATTTTTGATCAATATTTTTAATTAGACAAAGGAAATTAAATAAATTTTTCTTTTTTACAGGAAAGATTATTTGATATGCCTGTGGAAGAAAAATTAAATAATTTGGAAGTGGCAGCACTCGTAAGCAAAAAATTTGGAGATCTAGAGGTAGATAATTTAGCTCCTCCGCCTCTACCTCCACAACGAATAGACAGTCAACATGAATGTCTGTATTCATCTAAACTTCCACATCTTTCTTCTCATACAAATTCTCCATCATCTATACGTAATCAATCCCAACATTCATCTCCATATTTAGATCACCCTAAAGTTAGTTATCATCCCATTGAAACAGATATCTGAAATTTGTGCCAAATGTAAATAGGGTGCTAAAATTCAATCAGAGAAAACAATTGCTCAGTATTTAGTTTGCTGGTGGAAACTAAAATAAAATCGCACAAAAGTTGTTTTATGGATTTTATTATTTTCTGCTCTAAATGTAATCCATTTGAATGACCCTGGGGGAATTTTCAAAGATACTGTGATTCTAGTGAATCATTTGACACACCCATTGTAATTAAAAAATAGATTACTTACTAATGAGAACATACATTCAGTAGCATTGTTGTTATTTCCCACCTTGGGAAGTCACATTCTTTGCTAAGAGGCCAACCCCAATCCATTTTAGAAATAATTTACAAAAAATTATTCATATTTTATCAATTTTATATAGAATCAGCTTCATTAAATTCTATATATTTACATAAAAATCATCAAATCTTTTGTAAAATAAATATTTAATTATTTTTATAATATTGAATTCACTAGTGCAATTGGTTCAAGTTTATAGGGCCTTTAAAAATCAGTTTGATTAATAATAGTTTATTAAACAAAATTCAAATTTCTAGAATCATATAAACAAAATTTTGTGTACTTTGAATAATGTACGAATTTGATAACACATTCAAAAATATTTTACATTCCAAAATTTACACACAATGCTTCTAAATAAAGAAAATGAAAATAACTATATTAACACTTTGAAAGATTTTATGAAGTCTTTTTACATCAGCAATTATCAATTGTCTAAATCTCAATCATTCCAATTTTGCTATGTTATCTGTAAATATATGAATAATTTGTTTAATAGTTCAGTACAAATATAGAAGACTTATTTGTAATGTGGACAGATCTGTTTTTGTTTTTTAAACTCATGAAACAATTTTGATATTCTCTATAAAGATAATTTAACGTATTTGCTAGTATATACTGTCAATAGTAAATAGAAATGCACACATGGTGTAGATCAGGGGTGGCCAACAAGTCGATCGTGATCGACCGGTCGATCGCCAAGCCAATTTTGGTTGATCGCTAGCGATGTCTTGACTTAATGTATTATATTTGTATTATGATTTGACTCATAAGCAGTGTGTGCACTTCGTACTGAAACAGTGTATAAACATAGTATGTATTTCACACTTTCCCCTCCCCACTTAGACTATGCCTATGACCACAAGTCGATCGCGACACATTTTTACGATAAAAAGTAGATCTTATGTGCAAAAAAGTTGGCCACCCCTGGTGTAGATCTATCAACAATTCACAGCATTCATTTTTTATATAAAAATGGGGATGGTGAGATGGCCTAGATGGCAAAGGCAATGGGGCATTTCGAGGCACCTATGTTTTTGTGTTTGGTCAATAAGCCTGAAAATTTCACAACAGAGACCTGGATATGTTGATTCCCATTTGTCATCACCCAAACTCTCAATATAGACCTAGCTAACACCTGTAACACGGTACAAAAAAGGCTGTAGTTTAGTGCCTGCAGAATGGAAAATAAAGATGCAGATATATGACAAATAGTTCATTTAAAGAATTTACGGTCATAAATATATCAAAACATAGCAAATACTTTTGAAAACAAATCTGTTTACAATGCACATTAGATTCTTCTATTTGTACCGATCTATTTAATCATACTTTTAAAATTCTAAATAACAGTTGTTATTCTTAGCTCATTTGTTACCTAGAAAATAGAGGTATTTTACTATATATTATAAGAACTTACTTTACAGTGTATTGAATTTTAATCATTTCGAAGAATTGTTAAAATTCATCAAAATTAAGAAGAAATATTTTTTGTATAAAATTAAAAACTATACATCAAGAGTGCCTTTTATTAAAACATTATAATTTATTTGTATTCAAATAAAACGAAACATGCTAAAATGGTTATCCAATAAGTACTGTATAAAGTTGGTTCTGCAGAATGACAAATTCTCTCCCATTATTATAAGCAAGTTCCATTGTGTATTCGAAGCTAGAACAATTTATTTCTTATTTTATATATAAACTTGATCATTTATAACTTTTAACATTAGACAAGGCACAAAATGTATTTAATTGTTTCTTTTAAAATGGTATTTTTCTTAGGAAAAGTATCAAAAATATGATGGAAAATACTAGGATGGATTAATTCTGATTATTTTATTGTGATTGTAATTATCTGCACGACTGTAAATATTTTGCGTGTTTATTGTAAATTGTAAATAAGTGTGTTTTCGAACTTTCCATTGTGATCAATGTCCATTTAACTCAACAGTGATAAACATGATATTCGGTTGAGTTCTTTGATCAAATTTATATATGTATATGTAGACCATATCTGTGATTGCTTGTAGAATTTGAATCAATTCTGCGATAATATTTTTATAAAATACAAAAAAAAAACTTGATTTATTCAATCCCGTTCCTGGCGGCTCTACACCATAGATTGTGTTTCCAAATGCATGTTCAGATTCATTGACGTAATTCAATGTCTCGCAATTACCTCCAATGCCATTGTTTTATTTTTTAATTCAATTTAATATATGATGTGCAATATATTTCCCTATAAAAATCAATCCTACAATCCATAATACTGTATAACCAAATATTCAGCATTGGTGTTTTGTATATGAAAAAATATGGAATGGTGTTTTTATGCTGATAAAAATTGCTCATTATAAAAAAACTGAAAAACATTTAAGAATTGTAAATACTTTGTACAATTGGGGAAAAGAAAACATATCAATTTGTACATTAAATCTCATTCAATAAAACAATTTATATAAATATTTTGTTTATTTAGCCATTTAAGTATTTATCTTTAAGTAAAACGTAAGCTTTTATGTGGTATCCATGTATTTTATACAGGTTGGCCCAAATTCAGATAGCGGAGATATTTTCATACTACCATTAGAACCAGTATGGGCAGTTGCATATTCATGATCCAATCATTTCCTTTAGAAGGTATAGTAGTTTTCTATGCCACCTGCATGTTATTTTGTTTTAATGCAGAAATAAATTAAAGCTGAAGATGTACCATCAATTTGAATGTAAACTACTGAATATCCACTAGCTATAATTGCAGTAATAATAATTTAACAAATTCCAACATATTAAGCGGAATTCACACTATCAGACAAGAAAACCACACGTCACATCTTGGCAAAGACAACAAATTATGGAATATTCACATTATCACCCATGTAAGGACTAGGGATTGCAATCCAGCTGGATTTTTGCTGGACCAACATCATTCCAGCTGGATCCAGCGCGGATGTATTTTTTATGCAATAAAGTGTTATCTATCTATCTATCCAGCAATTAATGATTTTTTTAAAGAAATAAAACATTTTTTAAAAATACTTAAGAAGCTTTTATTATTTAGACTGGTCACTATAAATCAGTAAAACTTCTTACACATTTAGGTAGTAAAGTTAACTTTGGTTCCGTTTAACACTTGAGATAGAGATAATTAACTTTAAATGTTTATAATTATAATGTAATCTTTAACTAATCTAAGTTAAATAATAGCAAAGGTAATTCTACTAATTAATTTGTATTAATATATTATGATAATGTAAGGACAGATAATCAGTGACTAAGTGGCTATCAGTCTTACCAGTTTTCTTATATAGGCTCTACATATCAGTCTGTAGTTATTTATAAGTAATTTAATTATTAGTGTTAGTAAAGTAGTGAGTAAATAATTAGCAGTAGTCTGGTAGTTAGTTATTATTATCACAATCATGAATCACATACATTCATATCATATATCCAAGATACAGATACTCATTCATTTAATTAACAATTTAACTAACTGGGTAGTCTCAGTTTCTCACTAATTTTCACAATAAAATTGCCTAGCCTAGCCCACTAACCACTTATAGAATAAAAGTTAAAAACTCTTACTTAATAGAATTAGAGTAGAAGTTATAAAATATTAGTCTTGTCTTGAATAAAATATTTTAAAGGATTAAATAAAATTAAATCAATCACTTCTGTTATTTTTTTTTTTACTTTTCTGGAAGTAAGATCTCAAGAAACAAATGGTATTGATGATTGATGGTGTCTCCCAACCTACTTCTTAATTAATTGCATATATATTCCGCTTCGGAGAAGGCCCTTTCTGCCTCTACGCTAGTTGATTTCAGGGTCATCAAATAATCATAAATCGTTCCGTCACGTGATTCATTGACGTCACAACCGATCGTAAATTAGAATTATACACCAGCACTAGTAGAGGAGTTACTTATTTTATTTAGCGAGAGCGGAAAGTCAACTGGCAATTAGATCAGCAGAGATAAAAGGGCGGGAGGTGCGGTGTAGAGAGGGGGGTGTAGCACATGCTGCACTGAACGGCAACATCACTCTCGCCGCCGAACGATAGCGCACGCAGTAAAGCGGCAACGCCGACAACGTAGACTTTTTCGCCATTATTTAGAAAGTTAATTGAGTATTTGCGGATCCGCAGCACTGGATCCAGCAGGCCGAAGAATGCGCTGGATTGCTGGATGAGGGATCCCTAGTAACGACACAACGCAACAAAACAATTTGCCAGTTTAAGTTACATATCAATTCTTAAGCATGTTCAGAAATTTTTCTATCAATGACTCGGTATAACTCGATGAGATGAACCCCAAAACAAAAGAAAATATTTTGTACACAAAATGTAGAATAAACGCAAAATAGAGGGAGAATATCAGACTTTCTAACCAGAGGTTTTCTTTTCGACTTTTAGCGCTATACATTGGATAAGCCGTCATAAAGTTCTGAATACTGACATACAAATTCTATTAACTTTTGGGCTGCAATTTGACAAAATTGTGGACCTATAAATTTCTACTATCTATCCTTCCTTAATCTCGAGCACGGTTAGATACATGAAAGTCAAGATTAGATGATATAAACTTCTGATGCAAACCGGAAGTCACGTTATTTCAATTCAAAACTTTTTTCCTGAAAAGAGTTAGACAGATTACTCCATTGTTAACGGAAAAAAACTTAAAAACCAGCGCATATCAGAAGACCTGGAACCCAGGGACAAAGATACAAAAACCCGAAAACTACGTGTCAACACTGGCGAGGCGGGAAACACGTCAAAATCTGATAGTGTAATCAAATCTCTCTTCAAAATTTGTTTATTGATTTCAATAATGTTGAGTTTTAGCGAAATTGAAGAAGAATGTGTTCTTGATCAGCTTGATTATAGTTATCCCTTGCTAAGTTCTGAAGATAATGATTTCAGTGACCAGAAAGTCCTTTATTATATCACCTGTAGTAATAATTACTACAGGTGATATAATAAAGAAATTTTCTTTCCTGAAATAACTCTCATTACTGTGCCAATCTTTAAACACCAGTATAAAGTCCTATTAATTGTCTACTTGGACTTTACTTATAACAACTTAGGAAGAATGGTTTTCTGCTCAATTTAAATCAAATTACGAAAGAAAAGAATATCCAACATTTGGACGAACAAAAATAAATATATTGACGTAGTAGCCATTACATGAAAATTTTGCTCTGAAGACAAAGCAAAGTTTTCATATAGTAGAGCTTAGTACTTTCAGAGTAGGCCTATTGTAATTAAAGACATCTCATATTCTTTCATGTAGAATGCAAAATCCGATACCTATCAAGGAGCTCACCACAAGAAAATCAGTAGTTTTATTTTGGGTTTTGTCATGTACGAAAATCTTGGCGAAGTTTAAATAACTAATAGTTTAACTATGATCCATTCCACAAGTGAATCCACAAGAAATATTTGTCAGATCGGAATAAAGAAAAAAAAAAAAAAAAAAGAGAATTCCCGAATATATATATATATATATGTTATATACTAGCAGATGAGCCCGGCGTTGCTCGGCAAAAAGTAACGATAGCGAAGATTAAGATTATTAGATTATAGCCAATCTTACCCGTTTTTACCGGGTGCAAGAATTAGATTCATCCTCTTCCGAGACTAATTAGAAAATTTTTAGATTGGTCTAAAAATATGTTCGATTTCCTGCAAAAAAAGAAACCCTGCATCTAAAATAGTACAGTAAAATCAGAGTTCAGGGTAATTCTTTCTCCCTCTCTCCCGCGGGGGATGAATTTCGGAAAATCCCTTCTCATGACATACCCTGTGTACCAAATTTCAATTTTCAACCCCTAACCGTTTGGGCTCTGCGCTTAATATTATTATTATTATCATCATTAACCCATCTCGATTATAAGATTGTGTATGGTAGTCAGTACAGCACAAAAATGGAACAAGCGAACACAAAAATGAACAGCAAAAGGTTAGTCTAACGTCCAGGCGATCTATCCATTCCAGTGCTTCTCTATTACACTGGTGGATATCCAACAAGTCTCCACCATAGGATCGCCGAGGGCAGTCTTGAACTATATACTTAATGGTTTGAATCTGACCGCAGTCGCAGCATGCATTTCTGAACATATTCCATCTATCGAGAATATGGTTGCATCTACCGACTGAGGTCCGGATTTTATTAATGGTGGACCAGGTAAGGCATTGCAGGTTGAAACCAGGAGGTCTGGCTACAATCTTCAAATCTTTATTGGGAAGGGATAAATCGTTCCATTCTATAACTATGTGGTATTGATCAGGAACCAACCAGAAAGGATTTCTAGATTTCAATCGTAATCGAGGGGGATTAAGAAGAATACTTTTTAAAAAATTGCCAGGACGAATTTACTTTTACAAAAAAAAAAATATATTTCTTGATAGACTATACCTACAGGATGAGTTAGTTTCATTCGGTCCTTTCACACTCTTTTGAGGTAATAACGATTCCACGTTGGAGTCGACCTTTTACTGTATGTTATGTATGTTACTCGTCCTCCTCCAAATGCAAAAAAGTTAATAGTCCTCTAGCTCAATGTTTCTCAACCGCCGGTCCGCCGAGAATTTTTAACGCAGAGCGGTAAAAAATTTTCTTATCCAAAAAAATAATGACGATAATAGAATTTTCATTTATTAAATCATGAAAAAAAGATATTTTGTACAAAGTACACACATCACCTGTTTATATCTCGCAATGGTGTGATGCCATTTATTAGTAGACGTTCGTTACAATATGCTTAACTGGATTTGGCAAATATAAAAGTAAGTTTATTCATAATTTTTAATGCTTTTTATGCGCTAATAAAAAAATTTTTAGTCCTTAATAACATGAACCGTAAACAAGGCTCGCTCTTTCACTTTTTGAATACCAGTTCAAAGTCTCAGAAAAATGACTGAAACAGAACTTGGATGTCCACCAGAAAAAAAAAAAAAAAAAAAACATTTTATCAGGCACTACATCAATGAATATTTAAAATGTGGTTTTATTCTTTGGTCCATATCTACAGAAGATTTACGTCCGATGTGTATCATTTGCCACGAAGTTTTAGTAAACGATGCTATGAAACCATCGAAAATGTTACGACATTTGAAGTCTAAACATTTCGAGCTAGAAAATAAGCCGTATGAATATTTTGAGCGTAAAAAAACAAGAATTAGTATACAGAAAAACTTTTAAACAAAACTTTGTTCAGAATAAGTCATTGCTAAAACGCTCATATCTAGCTGCACTTCGAATTGCTAAAGCCAAAAAATCATTTACTCACTGGGGAAAATTTCATAAAACCAGTTTTAATAGACGTTTGTTCAGAGATGTTTGGATCCTCGGCTGCTGATAAAATTAGGTCTATTCCCTTATCTAATGATAGTATAGGAAGAAGAATTGAAGGTAGATCATCAGTTACTACACAAGATAAAGGAATCAAATTTTTTTTGCCATACAAATTGATGAATCGTGCGATATTTCTCAAAAGGTCATATTAATTTTTGCTACGTCAGATATATTGATTTAATTTTGGAAGAAATTAAAGAATAATTCTTGTGTTGTGTATGAATTCAATTCTACACAACAAGTGATGAGATTTTTAACGCACTTCATTCTTATTTTATTAAACACTCTTTAGAATGGAAAATCTGCGTAGGTGTATGTACCGATGGGGCGGCTAGTATGGTTGGCAGATATTGCAGTGTTACTACAAGAATTCAGCAAGTAACTAATTCAGATTTACTGATTACCCACTGTGCGATTCACAGACATTTAACAGTGAAAAGTTTAACCACAGAATTAAATGAGGTTTTAGCGAAATCTATAAACGTTATTAATTTTATTTTTTTAAAAAAATAGCAGTTTAAACAGTAAATTATTTGCAATATTTTGTAGGGAGGTTGGTGAGGAATATGAACAATTATTGCTGATTATTAAGATTTTAAGCCATGCTTTTTGAATTAAGGACGGAAGTAGAAAAAAAAAAAAAAAGTCCTTTAAGAATTCACTTGTCTAATTTAGAATGGGTTGCAAAACTAGCATATTTAAGTGTTATATTTTCATGCATTAACGATTTAAACTTAAGTTTACAAGCGACTACAATAAATGCGTTTCATTTATTTAATAAAATAGGTGGATTTAAGAAAAATAATTAATTTTTGAATGGATAAGGCAAAAAACAATAATATTGATATATTTAATAATTATTCTGAGTTTGTTACTTCTCAGCAAGATATAAACTTATCAAAATTAAATATAATCGTTGAGCAACACTTATTATCTTTAAGTATTTCCCCTCTGAAAAAAACCACACGTGAAAGGAATTTGTGGGTAACAAACCCTTTCATAATATATGATAGCAGTAAATTAGATTTAATTAACAGAGAATACGAGTCCATCCTTGAGATTACTTCAGATATTATGTTAAAAATTAGGTTTTCAACATGTCTATAGATAAATTTTGGGTTAAAACGAAAAATGAATATCCATCTCCATACGAGAAAGCGATGAGAATGTTAGTTCTATTGGCAACAACATATTTATGTGAAGCAGGATTTTCAACTGACTGTAATAAAAAATAAATTTAGAAATCGACTTTCAAGTATTTCGCTCTGACTCGGCTTGACTAATTTAGAACCCATAATTGAAAAGTTAATTGAAGAAGAGCAGCAACAATCTTCTCATTATAGCAATGTATAGCAAATAAACAAAGATTTTAAATTTATAGTTTTTAGTAATCAAAGGATTGATTTTTTTGTTGTGTACTGTACCTATATGCAATAAATTTGTGATTTTTTAAATAATTTTTTACGATTTTTTTGTTGTAATTTTTGTCAAGGGTTTGTTATTTATTAATAATTACTGTATAATTAAAAATAACAATAAAAATTATGCTTTTAGTAAATACTATTAATTTAATTTTTTAGTAATCCTAACTGATTTTTTATTATGTCCTATATGCAATGTTTTTTGTGAATTTATTATGGTTTCCTGTGATTTTTGTCAAAGATTTATTTATATAAAATAATATTTTACAATAATTTTTAAAATGTAAATATAATTATCATCATTTATAAACTATTATCACCATTCATAAATAGTAAATGATAAAAAATTACTACAGAAGTAAATTGTAAAATTATTATTAATATCTAGTAAAAGTTTTTTGTTAAAAATCCACCGGTTCGCGAAACGTTTTTCACAAATTTTACCGGTCCGCGGACCAAAAAAGGTTGAGAAATGCTGCTCTAGCGGTGGCACAATGGTAAAATTAATAAATACACTAGAGGGCTATTTTCGGTTTTGCCATGTATAAAAAACGCGCATCTTGGCGAAGTTCAAATAACCAATAGCTTAACTATTATATACATCCCATGTGAAATTTGTTAGATCGGAATAAAGAAAAGAAAGAATTCCCGAAGAGATTAAATGAAGTAAAATATGTGGAATACACGACAGAACTATTCTACGACGCAACTAAATCAAGTCTGGACTAATTCAAGCCTTCAAAAGAAAAAATATTTGAACATATGCGGAAATTTTCCAAAGTATACGCTGAGACTAATAACCTAAGTTTCGTCTTATATAACACTTTAATCATACTTGTTATAGCGGCTGCTATAACAAGCGTGATTAAAGTGTTTTAAACGAATTGATCTGTCTCCTGATTAAAACAGACTATTGGCATCATAAATATCAAATTAGAAGTCATTTTATATCCTCACGTTCACGCAAACACTTCCAAAGATTAATGTTTGATGGAGATAACAGCGAGGTTGAGACCGAAGTTTTAAACGCGAAAACGTGTACGTCGGACGTTTGGCGCCGCTTTCTTGTAAGCCTAGAAGTTGGACAATGGCGTTTAGAATGTCGAGTATGATTCCACTGACTTTCCAAACGCCATTGTCAAACTTCTAGGCTTACGGGAAAGCGGCGCCAAACGTCCGACGTACACGTTTTCGCGTTTAAAACTTCGGCCTCAACCTCGCTAACAATTTTGACAATTGGTCTATATACACACATAGCAAAAGTTTTTAAAACCTTTTCTGTCCCGTGAATACTACAAGGGTCTTTTCAGCAAACCTGTCCAAATAAAAAAGAAATAAAAAGAATTGTGAAAGAATTTTTAGAAATTTACTTATAAACTTAAATTTTATATATACAGCAATATAGTAAAATTTGAATCGCCGTCATCGCATGGCTATTATAATTCAATTCCATTCTCCCGCAGAAGTAGAGTGACCCTGTTTCCGGTATTGACAAGGAATTTTCGGGTTTTTGCATCTCGTCCCCGAGCTCAGGGTCTTCTTATAATTTCTCTGGTGTGCACTGGTTTTTAAACATTACTAAATAAAATAATCAAATTTTCGAACATTTTATTTCTCTTTGCAGTAGGTATCCTACTTTTTACTGCATATATTGTACGTAAAAGTTACAGAATACTTGTGAGGATATAACATATGAAAACGTAAAACAATCTGGTTTTAATAAATTTTCTGTACCTTAAAAAAATGTCGAGACTAAGGAACTGGAAATATAGTAGATCATTACGTGTTTTACGATCTCGACATTCATTGGATCAATTATCGAACAACAAAAATTGCACGAAAATCGCATAGTGTGAACCTAACTTTAGACATGTACTGTACGCTCATTCTACGAATGGGCACGGATGTGAATCATTAACTTCTCAGTTTCTCTTGATAAAATTTTATCATCCGCCAATAAAAAAGTAAATTTTCCGTTAATAATTTAAATTAATCATCAGGTAAACAAATAAATGCTGCCGTTTTTTCAAATGTGGGAAAAAAGTTTAAATTTTAAAGCTTTTAATGATATTATTCATCAAAATATTCACTTTCACTTCAATTACACTTTCCCAATTGGAAGGCAGTTTGAAAATGCTACTTTTAGCATTAAAAATTGAATTAATTCCTTTTTTATGGCTGCGCGATTTGTAAATTGTTTTCCACGCATATGATTATCCAAAGATTAAAAAAAAATTTGCTAATTCGACAGAGGTAAGCCAGAAGAATAGGAAGGATAAGGTAAGAGTTTCCATTCCAATTGCGTTATTTTGATTCTTATAATTGCTGCAATGTGTAGATGAGCGTTATCTTGAAAAACAAACACATCGTCGATTCGCCAAAGGCTGTTTTTTAATTTGTTATGTACCCTGTAGCGGTTCATTGTACAGATCTGCTGTGAGGGTTTCATCAACGTTCAAGTACTCATGATGAACATAGATTTTTTCGGGATCCATTCAAATTAAGCCTGGACTCCACATTACCTGAATCCGCGACGTAATCGTATAACTGAACGAAACTTTCAGGTTTGAAACGTTCAGTTGGACAGAAACAAGACTGAAAGCAGAGTTAAAAATTATTTAACTTTTCCGTTTTCGTTCCGCGCTTCTGTCGTGCTGCAACCAATAAAAACGCACCGTGTACTAGTCACGTGTAGTTTGTCGTAACGGAGTAAAGTGTAGGGAAAAGAATGAGAGAACAAATATTAATTCGACGAATACAGTAATTCCAAATCAATAGATTTGGAATTATTCGTCGAAGTTAGAAAATACAGATGTCTGTACGACAAAAAATGTAAATAATTCAAAGATTATTAACAATTTCCTTGTTAATAAATGTAGAGAAAGCATGCCAAAATCCGTAGCGTCGTCCATGTTGACTCTACGACAATTACAGAACTGTTCAACAGATGGCGCATTTCCACGAAACGTTCATTTCGGTGCTAGTAGAGTCAAGTTTTAAAACGAAAACTATCAGTCTGAGCATCTAAACAATATGGTTAATGTTATATTAGTTCAAAGTTACTTCAAATTTACAAGAAGTAAAATAAAAACAGTCAAATTTTTTTTTGAAAAATCTAAAATACAAGTACAGTAGAGCGCCGTTTATCCGAATCAATTGGGGACTGGGTTTGTTCGGATAACCGATTATATACGAAAAAATATATTAACCTATCCCATGTTGAAATTTTTCTCCGTTGCGTGTCGCTTCGTGTCGAATTTTCGTCGATTTTAAGCCTAACGAAAATTTTTATAATAATAATCGAGGCTATTGTGTCATTAAAAAGATTATTTCTTTATTTTGTACAAACAAAAATTATACTTTAGAAGTTAATCTAGTATCAAAAACGTTCGATTCAGCACGACACAGTCCGACCGGAAAGCTTTCGGTTAACCGGCTTTCGGATAAACAACGCTCTACTGTACCTAAAATATATTCCACACAAAACTACTACTAATAGTTGTAAATGAACGTGATCTTTTCATACGTGTATTATAAAAACTTTACCTTTCTGTTTATTTAAAATATTAACTAAATAAATAAATAAAAATAGATATAAAACTTGATAAAAGCTGTCAGTATGGTTTGTTAATTTAAAGTTTTCCGTTAGAATCACGCTGCGCCATCTGTTGCAAATAACTTGCATCTTTAAATGTATTTTTAAAAAGACGTAAATAAAATGTATTTTTAACGAAAATTTTGCTAAAATTCTTGTAAATTAACAATAAATTTAACTATGACAAAAACAATAGTGTTTCAATGTTTAAATAGTTGAAATATTTCATTTATGAAAGTAGTTTAAAAAAAATAAAATAAATTTATATTATATTGTTCTTTGATGAAAAGCAATTAATATCTTTTGTTTGTCAAATGAATTTTTTTAAAATTTAGGTTATTTTTATAAAACTACAAAAAAGCATAAGCAAACGTGAACAGATTTTTCCTCTAAGACCACTGGATTTTAAATGGACGTTTAAAAGGACAAAGGAAAGTTTCACAACGACAGTTATAAACTTAAAATTTTCTATAACAATATAGAAATACAAAATTAATAATGCTCCAGAATGATAATATATTAATTAAATAATATAAAACAAAATATAACGTTACAGAATTTATTTAATAAAATATTAAAATATTTATAAAAATACCTAATTTATAAAAATAATTACCATTTCATTTTATAAATTAAAAGTTACACTAAATCTAGTGTAGGATAAAACAATTTAGGTAAATGTAATATTAAATGTATGTGGCAGCATGATCGATGTTTTGATAAACAAAGAAAGAATTAAAGACGTAAATTAAAATTAAAATAAAAAATATACTCACTAGTTTTTATGAACTAATACTTATATACGATAGACAGTTAATAGTGTACTTCAAATAACACAAAAACTACATATATAAATATAACGGCTGACTATAGCCAGCCTTTGGCACAAAGGCTGTATAAATAGTCGTTAGGATGACTCCAGGTAAAATTTAATATCACTTGGAAGAATAACGTTAGAGTTGCCAAGATATCCAATCAAGAATACCGTCCAGAAAAGAGGGTTTTAGTTGTATTTTGTTAGTAAAAACCGACGGCGATTAAATGAGGTCGTAGACAATGAGTGACATCAACTACTACAGTGATTGAAGAAAAAACTTCGCTACGGCTCTAAAATGTTTATATTTATGACTAAAATGTACATTGGATGATAGAAAAGAAGTTGGAGCAACGATAGAACCTAAAACTAATCAAAATTGATAAAAAAAAAAATATAGCGACCAGAGCGATCTAAAGTTTATGGTACTGACAATAGCAACTAACAATAGTCCCAATGACTGTGAAAGGGCTTTTTTAACATTGTACTTTTGCCACTTCGCCAAGCCCGAACGGTTAATTTCATTTGTTTGCAATGGACTCATCTACAGAGCAAGAGATTTATTTTGATACATGTTTCTACCCTCAGTCTTTCTCTTAAACGAGCTGGACAGTATCGAAGCTTGCCAAATTAATATATAGATACGAAAATTTAATTTTCATTTAATTTAATTTAAGCTTACACACGAAAAGCAAAATTTGTTTAAAAATTATAAAATTTAAATTTATGCAGAAAATAATAGCATATAAGAAATTCATATACATCGAGATTTTAAAATAAATTTAATACTTTTTATGATTTATATTTTGAAATTTATCTCTTCTAAGTCTTGTTATAAGTTATAAATTCAGTGTCACATTTATATTTTTGAAATATGGTCACAAAATTGAAGGATAATGATAATACTTTACTTGAAATCTCACTTGTTCTATTGTGTAGAAGTACATTTATTTTTGATAAATACGCTGAGAAATGTCACATGATAAATCGATCAACCGAGCTCAGGCAATTTCCCTTCTGTTATTTTCAATTACAGGTTCGAAAATTGATATTTAACGGAACAGAAAATCATCTTTAAACATCGACACGCATTAATAACAAGTAAAGAGCAAATGTCATTTGTAAGTAAAAAACCGACACAATTAATCTGCTAGTAGATTTTTCTTTTTTATCTTACGTTTTAGAGTAAACTTAGAATAAAATGATACAAATACGACGGCCAAAAATATAACTTTTATGAAGAATAAAATAAAACATTTTGCTAGAAAGCTTAAATGTTGATCTGGATTCAGAATTCTGGAAACTCGTTAACTACAGAACGATTGGATCGCTCTGTAGTTAATGAGCAAAACAAACCTCTTAATAGTTCAATATTGTTCATTATTTACGCGCTTTAGCCTCAAACAGTAGAGGCCTTAGGTAAACATAATTTATGCAAACCAACGTAAAGGAGACCTCAATTCAATGCCCATTCACGATATTTGATACTGTACTGTACGTCTAGAATCCTACATTTAGACTAAAATTGAATATCAAGCATATATTGCGCCCGAGCCCTATAAGGCTACAGTAGGCAAAATTTAGGTTATAAGTTATTTGTACAAAACCTGCTATATATATTGGTTTCCCTATAGAAAGTCTTCCTAAGAGCACCCTCTCTTTGGCAGATCACTATATACGCATAGCGATCTGCCAAAGAGAGGGTGCTCTTAGAAAGACTTTCTATGGGGAAACTAATCCCTATTTTTGTGTCAGACACAGAAACCCGTAAAATTTCATAGAGTCAGGCGCGGACCCGCCCCGACTACCAGTGTTCAATGGTTTTATCCACTTGATCATTGGTGGGTCAAAGAATAACACAAAGTAATACCAGCAAAAGTAATAACACAAAGTAATTTATGTGACATCGTCACAATATAAAACTGCAATTTTTAGTTATCTTTTAATTTAAAAAAACACGTAACTTCCCGCCCAGACCGGAAGTTCTTATACATTTAATCGGGTTTCCGATCCTAAGCTTTCCATACCTGATCTGGATTTTAGTGGTGTCATGCGCCTGTACATAATACTTCTCCTGAAAACAATCGAGTTTTCAGGACCCTAAGCTTTCCATATCTGGTCTATTTTCATCTATCTAACTCCGTTTCGAAATTAACAAAGGATAGACAGACAGACGAACGATGTATAAGTCCACAATTTTCAAATTGCAGCCCAAATATGATGAAACTTGATATTTGAAAGTTGAAACGACAGTGGATAATCACAGTTTTGAATGATAACAAAGATACAAAATTATCTTAGCATAAACAAGATTATAGTAACAATTATAATGTATATAATTAAATGTTAACATATACAATATTTTGAATATATAAACTACAAAATATAGTATGTTGATTATTGCTGAATCTTGTTATGAACGAGTATGGCATTTAAATGACTAAATTGAATACGAGATGGCGGCTTAACAGCCTATCTCGCATTCAATTTAGTCATTAGAAGTAAAATAATTTAATTTAGAATATTCTGGAAGCGAAGACAGACCGGAACGGCACTCGAAACCGCAACTCCTGCTTACCATTCAGATGAATTGCCAGTTATTTCTTCCTGAATATTCTAAATTAATTGATTTCTGAGAATTATATTTAATTTGGGCAAGGGGTGGACGATTAAGCTGCCATCTCTAGCCCAAATAAGATAATACAGTATCTTAATAAAAATAAAATAAATTAGCCATATTATAGCCCAATAAGATTCTAAGTTTCATAAAAATTGTGCAAGATAATATAACCGCCTTTCATATATTTACTATTGTATTATTAAAATTTAAGCAATAATAAAAGAAAAAAGGCGAGTTCTGTTTTAAACCTAGTTGCATATAAATTATAGCGAGTTTTAGATAGTTTTTGTAAAATATTCCGTGGCATGCCTGGAATCACAGTTACTTTCTGAACAAAGCTACAGATCAATAACGTAACACAGTATGTCTGCTCTATATTCATCATATAGAAGTATATATACGGAAACTTGCCTCACATCATCTTGCAGAACTTACATGCAGCATACTTGCGTCATCCGCAGTAAAATTAATTATTGGGCTGCAATTTGTAAAAATTGTAGACCTATAAATCACCACTGTCGTCTGTTTGTCTGTTCTTCCATAATCTCAAGAACAGAGTTAGATAGATAAAATATGAGACCAGATATGGAAAGCTTAAGTGCAGGAAGCCCCGATTGCACTTAAGCTTAAGTGCAGGAACTTCCGGTTGGCTCCGGAAGTCACATTACTTCAATTCAAAAATTTTTTTCGCTGAGAGTAGTTAGATAGATGGACGGCACGTCTCTGTTGCTAACAGGAAAAGTATGATATACTGTACAGGGGCAAGGCTCTACTAAAATGGAGAGAGCATATATTTTAAATAATATAATTAAAAATCGCAGCCCGGCGGAATTGTGACGATGTCACAATAAATAATTGTTCGTTAACGTTTACAAGACTATAATATATATTAAAACAGATAATATTCCGCTCTGAGAAAAACCGCGTTTGAGTTCGAGTCCTCTCAGATACGTTCGATAGTGATGACCTTAGTGGTTCATAGATAGACCCGTCTCTTTAAGTTTTATAATATGGCTAATTTAAAATGGACACAGATGATGAAAAGTCCTCTTACCGTGGACAACGGGGAAGAGTAGGCCTATTTACTGTACATATAAGAAATGCCAGGTAATTGAATTGAATTTATGGAGGAAGGCAAGACAACACGTGGACAATATGCCAAAGAGAAATGTGCCTCCTATAGTTTTACAATGACTTTTGGGCCACCCCATTTCTGTTATAAATAATATATATGATGTTTTTAATTTTTGTATGTCATGCGATAAATCTTAATTACAACACTTTGTTTAATACAACTTTTAACACACCCATCTTCTCGATTTTAAAAGTGCCTTTCTTTATACAGAACAACGTAAAAATAAGATAAATGACGATAAAATTGAGGATCGAAACTTTCTAGAGAGAAAAAATTAAAAACGATTTGTTTTATAAAGCAAAAAAAAAGACAGATAAAAGTAAAGAATTGAGAGATAAATCGTTAAACAACGAAGAGAATCTATTTGGAAAAAAGTTCTAAATTATTAATGAAAGAAGCATTAACAATAACAGCCTTGAGATAAATCTTATAAACGTTAAGTAAACATTTACAAGAGTTGTTTGCAAGTCATTACGTAAGGTTTTTCATCATCATCGAGTAAAAAAAACCGTTTGATTGAGGAGGAGTGCATTAAGATATAAAATAAAGATGAATGATCTATCATTTATTAAACACTTCTCTATAAAGATAAATAATCAGAACGTTATATAATTGTCCCTTGAATAAATATATATCTAGTTATAACAAAGAAAGAGAAGAATTTTATTAAATATTGCTTATATGAAGAGCATTTTTGTTTAAAGCTGTATAATATATCATACGACCTTGCAATTATGAGAAGCATTAGCACATTTTAAATGAATTAACCTCAAATAGAAAAATTCGTTCGTAGTTATAAAGATACATAAAAGTAATAAAAATAGATGATAACAATAATTAATTTAAATTTTAATTTTTTAATAATAATATTTTTCCATAATTATTTTGCAAATTACAAAATACTCTATAACTAGAGTTTCGTTGATTGGATTAATAAAAACAAATAATTTAATTAAATTGTAAAAGGAGTATTATATTAAAAGTCAATTATAATTATTTTATTTTATTACTCCAATTATTGTATAAAACTTTGAAGCCTTTTAAATAGTATAGTGCCTGCATATGTCTGTTTTAGGATCTCTTCGCTGTGTGGACACTAAGAGGACCTTTAATTGTACTCATCATGGGTATGCCCAAGCCCTCAATAAAGAAACAGGTTGGTAAGGGATGATTTGATGTGTCAGAAAATATTCTTCCGAAAAATTCCTGGGGTTTTTCAACCGTCCGGATTCTGTTCCGGATCCTACAAAACAATAGACTGATGCCTTAGCAATTGGCCAGTTTTTTTAGAGGAATTCCCAAATGTTCTACATAATTTTATGACGTCATAAATAGATAACATGTAACTGTAGCTGTAAAATTATTTATAAATTATTATATACAAATGCAACGGTAAAATTGCTTTTATTTCTTTCTAATTAGAATAGATCCCTTTCGAGAGAAATTTCGACAAAAGTGCTTTAACTTTTGTCGTCCTAGTAGGTCCTAATAGTTTAATTGCCATATGTGCTCGGTCTTTGAGCATTTATCGAAGTTTTGACTCTCCAGGAGCCAAAACTTTCAGAAAATACCTTATAAAATTCTGCAAGTTTGCGCGCATGTGTTGAACTTATTTTGCATTAAATATATCAGAACTGGATGAACCTAAAATTTTGAAACTTGGCAGGGTTATTTTTATACAATATATGGGGAATTAATGCTATTAAATTTTCGAGATTATAAGTGAAGGGAGTGGGGACGTATCTTATGTCCCACTCCCTTGACTTAGAGGATCGTCTCTCTCGTGGGGTCGAAAATTTTACTCGTTATTGGCATTTGCGTTTTTTTTTTTTTTTTTTTTTTAAATAAAAACTCATTTCTAATCTCAAATTAAGCCTTTTACTGGACCTGCGAGAAGAAATTAGCCTACATATTTAAAGCTGCCAGCAGCCAAGCGGTTTCGTTCCCTGAACACACTGGGAGTTCAGTCGTAGGTTTGAGCCTCGACAGAACGGGATGGCCACTTGGAGTTTTCCGGGTTTTCTCCACGTCTGTAACGCCTGAATAGGGGCTAGATACCCTTAAAAATTCCTCCCGGAAGGCCTTCCCCTTGGCAGATCGCTTAAGTGTTGCGTTGCCATAACTTAACAACATAACATAACATTTAAAAAGGTATCATATAAAATGTACATGGACAAATAGCGAAGATCACATTTCGAGATGGACTATGCAAGAAGTGATTACCGACCAGATACTTTCAAGAGATACAGTATAAAAACAAATAAGTACAGTATGTTCCATTACAGAGCATTCAGAAATTTTAGAGCAAGTATGTTCATATCACTTAAGCCTCTCATTGTATTTTTTGGGAAGAAGTAAAATTAATCTGACTGGTAAATATACAGCAAGTTCTCAAATGACATCGATAGATTTTTGGAAATCAGACGTTAAACCGGAGGGCGTATAACGAAACCAATTTTACCACAGGCTAAATAACATAAACATGAAATAATTCGGTTAATATTATTCTATTTGGGGCTGGTATGCGACCTCCAGCATTTATTTTCCATCTCAAAGAATTGATTTTACTGTTTGTAACGAAAATTTAATGACAATAATCGTAAATGATTAAAAATTTGTTTCGTTATAACGAAACGAATTTGTTCTTTGTCTCGATGTAACGAAACGAGACGAAGTTCCGCAAATATTTTTTGATACTTTATTTACTCATGACTAGTAAGTAGACTTATAAGAACAAATTCGTACGCCACAAATATAACTAAAAAGTCCATGTAAACAACGCCTCGCCCCATTTATACAATGATACTTTTCTCGACTTTCCATCTCCCTTAAACTGTACACTTAATTAATTGGCGGTGTCTAAAGTTATATACGGTAAATAGGAACAGGAACACTATATTCAGTGTTTAGGACCATATGATGGCATGACATGCCCGTGATGTTTTAGAAAACCAGTCATATAATGCCAGATTTGACGTTATAGCTCTCATCAAATGGGCTATCTATTTCTACACAATTTGGCGAGTGATATCTATCTGGATTTGCCCTTTTTTTTTGAAAGATTTTGTGATTCAAAAGTAATTTGTTCATCTTATTCAGTTTATCAAAAATAAATATGTAACAATTTTATACCGTATAAGATGTGACTCATATATATTCAATTTACTATATAACTGTATAATTGAAGAAAAGCGTTGGCCTCTTCTATGTGGCTTACAGAATTGTATTCGTTCCTAAAATTTGATTATTCGATTTGGATTAAACTTTGACTTATTCCAGTAATTTCTATGAGGAATCCAAAAGTGTAATTAAAAACTGAAAAGAATCATATTATATAAACAGTATAATATAGCCTAAAATATTCACTATATATATATATATATATATATAGGGAGCCTATATTAGAATCCAGTAACCGTACAATTTTAAAAATGAGAATTCCGGAGATTCTCATTTTTACTTTCCGGCTCTGTTATGTATAAGAGGGAAAGTATGGCGATAGTCAAAAAGGTGAACCTCAAGATTTTTACATTTTTTTGGACTCAAGGCACCTTGAAACGATCAGAAATGCAAAAAAAGTCAGTTTTTTTTTATTTGTATGGATGTTAGCGTGTGTGTGTGTGGGGGGGGGGCATAATTTTGTTCACCCTCTTCGAAGTTTAATAATTCCTGTGCCTTTTGTCGAAAATTTCTGAAATTTTACAGGGAGGTTTGTGTATTAGGGGATTGATGCTACCAAATTTTGGTGGTAAAAGATCGAAGGAGTGAGGAGATAAAGGGGGTCGTGTGTCGTATCTTCGTTAGGGCCGGACTTAATAACGATTTTACACGTTATTACCGCAGCATTTACAATTATTTTTAAATAAAATACGCCCCTACCCTAAAAATTAAGCTTTTTGCTATTTTATAGTGATTAAAAATATACAAATTTTTAATAATAAAATATCATAACAGATGGCGCCGCATAGTTTTAAATGTTGTCGAGAAAGTTAAGCAACTCGTTGCTGAAATTTTTAATTAGTATGTAGTAAGAAATAATTGGAAGTTACTGTAAATGACTATATCAAACAAATATCTGCAAAAGCTGATATTAGCAATTTTACTGAACTCGTTATATATATATACACAATATACTTTTATCGATTTGCATCGATGCTTTTGATGATAAAATCGATTTCAAAAATTCCGCACATCACACAGCACTACCGGGACTCAAATGCCTAGGGGCACTGGGTATTATAATAATAAATAATAAATTCCAGTTTAATTTAAACCCTCACTTCAGCACAATTCTAGGTCCGAATGACGCGGTTGGGACTTTAACCGAACTGTAGAACATACTGATAGGAACAAAAAAAGTCTAATGAACCATGGGTGTACGAGCGCGCCTTCCGAGATATAGGCCCCCCAAAATGACTATATGGCAGCGAACATGGCGGCTCGACTGACCTCCCGTACGGGCGCCACCACACGCCGCCATGTGCTAAACTAGTGATCGATTCACGGTAGTTCTTGAACAAAGTAAAAAAAATGGGGGAAACGTCTACTAAAGGCAATTTTAACGGCAAGCGACGGGACTCCCGTAAAATCGTAAAAAAAGTATTGGGTCACGTGACCCGGCTTTTTTGCTCGCGAACCCGCATAACGTAGGCGCAAATTTCGAGGGCTATATCTCGCGAACGCGCACATATACAGGTATGGTTCCTTTGACTTTTTTGCTCCCCGAGGGGGTCGGCAATTTGCCCCCCCCCTTCCCACCGCGTCATTCGGTCTTAGAATCTTGCCCTCTTGTTAATGTTCGACTGGCTTGTTGGGTATTAGCTGCTTCGGCTCTCCTGTGCCAGTTGTTATTTGTCACAGCGCCTTAAACGGATTTTTATATGCAATATGAAAAATTCGGTGAGGAGGTTGCACGTGGTGAATTGTGTCACACACTCTCCTTATAACCAGTAGACTGACAGCATCCAAGAGTATCATTCTAACTTTTCTAATTTCTTCAAATGTATTTTAGTTTCAAAGATATTATAATAATACTCTACATAAATTATGCTTCACCTTCAACATTATTTTTATTTACGGAACAGTCACTTTTCACACTTTAATCGCCAAATACTTCATTAGTGAACAACTGTACTGATACTTATTCCTTCATTTTGATATAAAACGACACTAACTAAAGTAATTATTTCTAAATTGATGTCGAATGAAACTGAAATATACAGATAAGTATAACGAGATTCTACTTGTTTACATAAAAACTTAATAAATTTGATTAACTATATCTAATGTTCTCATATACGGTATAACGATACTTAGTTTCAAACATTGTTATTATAATTCCTATTTTTTTTAAACACTCCGCCTTTTGGGAATATACTAAGAGGACCTCTTTTAGCAAGCCCATTATGGATTCGGCCAGGCTCATAATGGGACGGCCCTCATCGGGTGGTGAGGGACGGGAGCCGACATATAATTAATTCCTATTTTAAGAATTTGACTGTAGCGACTGATTTTTACTAGCAACTATAGTTAATATCTTTTTTCGTTATTTTCGACAGCCGGATAGCCAAGGCGATTAAAGTTTCAACCTACTGTCCTGGAGGATCCGAGATCAAATCCAGGCGAGTAAGAGATTTCTCGAGCCCTCGTTTTTCACCACCCGTCTCAATTTTGGGCCAAACCTATGATGAATAGGATTTTAGAAAAGACCGTCTCAGTGCCTACAAGGCGGAAAAAGCCGAAAAATATATTAATTTTGAAAAAATTCTTTAAAATTAATAAGTACTATAATATTTAATTGTGTGAAATATAATTATTACAAGATTTTTGTTTTTAGGATTATGCCAAAGTTGAATTTGATGATATTCAACATCTCAATATAGGAACTTCTATCATATCTTGCTCGCCGCCATGAGGAATAAGGGTTGTTAATACAGGTCGAGATGTCGTTCTCAATCACTCACTCTCTAACTCTTATCTACTCTATTTTCGATGTTCAGAATTAGAGAAAGCTGAAGAGTCTGCATATAATGGGCGAAATTGTAGCCAGTACCTAGCGTTAGTATGCTGTTGCCAAGCCTTAAAAAATCAATCTTATTCTTCTACGTAGGAACCAATACTGACATTCTGTAGAAACATGTTATGCATACATTATACCGAATATTTATTATTTTTAGTCCTGATAATCATGGTCTTAAGAGTAATCATGGTCTAAAAAAGACCACGATTACTTTTAAAATTAACATTGATATTCGTATCGTTAAATAGTGCATATATTTTGCATATCATAATGTAACATATTCCATTAGGTATCATCCAATAGTGGATCCATAAATCTTTTGAGGGGGTGCAGAAAAGAAACTATATGCTTTATAATATTTTTACTACTTAAGATAATAAAAAATTTTGTAAGGCATATTTTTTCCTTTGGAAGAGGAAATTGGGATCCGAATTTAATCCAGATTCCTTAGATTCCGATTCACGGTTCGATTCATAAAATATACTTGAGTGGTCTGGTCCGGGTATATCGTATTCAGTCTTTTACCGCCAAACGACTCAGTCTTTTATCCACCGTGACCGAATGGATAAAACCACTGGACATTGGTAGTTGATCCTTGGTTCACGTCTCACCAATGATCTGGCCACGTATTTTTCGGGTTTTCTTCACGTATTTGACACCTAAATAGAAGCCAGTTTCCCATTGAAACTTCTCCCTTTGAAAAATCGCCCACGTATTTCTTTGCTTTATTCCATCAACCTCAACTATCTTACAGTTAAACTTCCCCATTGTGTGGTGTTGACGAACTCCGATAGGCCTAGAGTTAAAAATTTGGGTTTGTTTTTTTTAATTAAATAAACACACAAAATATAGAACAATACCATTTTATTATAGGTCTCAGGAATAGGAAAATGCAATGTTACATCCGTCCGTTTTATTTTAGAGTGACGTCTCAGCGTCCGAATTTGGCGACAAATATTTAATAGGGTCCCCTGAGTGGACGGCTAGTTATGTTCGAGAAGTATATATATATATATGTCGATAATACTGATATTTTTTTTTTTTTTTTTTTTTTTTTTTTTTTTACATATTCCTTGATTTTTAGTCAAAAATTTTCGACACAGTCGTCCGTGTTTTCGTGCTGAAAGGCTTTATATTTTTCTTAAATATTTTATTCTTTAGCTTTAAAATAAATCAGCCAAAAGGTAATATTTTAATTATATAATTATATTAAAATATTCGCATGTATATATATACATACATACATATATATATATATATGTTATATAAACAAACACACACACATATAGGTCTATATATATGTATGTGTACATATATATATATATATATATATAAAATATTTATATACATATACACATATGTATTCATAATTAAATTACTTAAAATTCACCTCTAAAACGAAATACTATCTAGTGTTAAATAGCACATAGGGATATAATAAGACTTACATAACTCGATGAATAATAATTGTATATTCACACGACACCCGACGACATATATGCGATTAGAAACCGATAGTGTTTGTCTTTGATGTGGCACTGATGGGTTTTTTTGGTTTTTATAATAAGTATAATGTGACATAATTCTGAAAATAATTTCGTCTCGTTTTAAAGACATATCGAATACGGTTCACATCCAAAAATATCAACAACTATACATAAACATAGAAGGAACTTGGGTTCCCGTAATTAATCACTTTTTGTGTTATTTGGTTATGTTACTTAACTGACATATATAATGTATAGATATATTTCGGATATTTTACAACTCCGTGACACAAACAGACTGTTAACACTATAACGGTTTCTCGCAGGCAATGGACGTTGTTGTATGTTCCTCCCACGCAACAACCAAATCAGTTAACTGACTGGCTGGTTTTGTTTGTTTCTTCTCTCCTTTAGTCCTAGATATTATATATTGCATTTTGTTACTTCGTTCCCTTCTCCAGCTGCTTCTTGGCACGCTCTTCTTGCGCTTCTTTAATCTCCCGCCGGCTGTGGCATCGGTTTTTGGTGGAAAACGTCCGTAAACATAGGTTAACATGCCAAACATAACGAATGCCAAAAGAGATGGAACGAATGCCATCCCTTTCACATTCATTGGATAACCCAAAAATCGAGAATTCATTAGCATGTCTGTTTCTGTATAACTCCTGTTGGTTTTCGGATTTGGTAATGATCGTACGCTGTAACTCCATAATGTTTCGTTTCCTAACGAAATAATATTAATTATTATTATTATTATATTTTAAACAAATGCTTATTTAGTATTAAACTTGCAATACAACAGTCAATAAAGCCAAACAGATAAACAGATATAGTCGAACCTGCAAATAATGGCCATTTTTTTCAACCACATTTCTTTTTGGGCGCTTAAAAATAACCTCCAAACAACGGCTACTTTTGAATAACGGTCATTTTTATGTTCTCGTCAGTAGCTGTTGTTAAGAGGTTTAACCGTATTTGGATTTTTAACTATAAACAAAACAAATAAGACAAGGCGTAGATAATGAAATTTCAAAAATTAATTAGTACTTAATTTTTGATATATTTATTTATTATTTATTATTGTTATTTTTTTAATTTACTGTATAGGAACGACCCGAATTTCATTGTAAATTTTATAAAAACCTGGAAAATCTCTTATTAATGTCATTGAAACAATAATGATTTACATATAAATAAATAAATATTGCTATATTTTTAAAGATAGTACAACGTAATTGTTTGCTGCCTCTAGATTTGGATCATTTTATGTATGTGGGCATGTATCCTTCATCTTCTAAAGATAAAATAGGTACGTTTAAACATTCAATTTAGGTATGAAAATTTTGATAAGACTATTCGATAATATTGTTTTATCTATGATTTATCAAAATGATATAATATTGGAAAAAAGACAATAGGTTGTAGGCATAAAATAAATTTTACGCTACAAACAGAACCTGAGAGAAGTAACATTGAGTCTGGATTAATGTTAAATGAACTTTTTCCTATTATGCTTTTACATATAAAAATAATAAATATTTAGAGCTTTAGGAACACCAAAACACTTAGGTTCTGGTGCTCCTAACAGTGTGTGTCAGGAACACTTGTGAAGTCCCGTGTTGAGAGCTAGGGCCAAATGACGCTACTGTCCATCTCTTCCGTGAGTCTGACCACAACTTAACACTACTGAAAAGAAATTCCATGCTCACAACTCGTTAATTTATTTTCAGATTAACCCGAAATCGCAAATGAAAATTGAAGTTACTAACCATCACATTAATCATTCCAGTGTTTGAACAGAGCGTAGAGCAGTGGTTCTTAACCGGTGGTCCCTGAAAGCACCCGAAGTGGTCCGTGAAATCATCATAAAATTATTAAATAAATGACGACGAGTTGACGACGAGTTTTGTCAGTTCAAATTTCAAATACATTTTGCTTATTTAGTGGATTTTTTTTGCACATACTAAATAAATTGAACCTTCAACTGCAACGGTCAGGAAATATGAAATTGGAAGGCACTAGCAATATATTTGCATTTGAACATAAAATCAGTACGTTTATCGCTAAAATCGACCTATTGATCAGCAAAGTTGAAAGAGACAATTTTTCTGCGTTTGATACATTGAACCCAATTATTGACAGACAGTGTGCTGAGATGCCCACCAGTGGCCGAGCGGTTCTGTCGCTAAACACTGAGAGTTTCGTCGCGGGTTCCCACTGCGTTCGGACGGGCTGGCCACGTGGAGTTCTCCGGGTTTTCTCCACGTTTGTAACACCTGAATAGGGGCCAGTTTCCTTTAAAAGACCTCCTGGAAGGCATTATTCGGAAACTGATCCACAATCCTTTCATAGTCAACATTTCTGAGGTGCCGGATAAAATACAAGAAGAGTTAATTGAAATGTAACACGATAGTAACTGCAAGGATACTTTCGAGACAGGAATTAATCTTGAAAGATTTTTGGAGCCATAAAGCTATTGCTTTCTCTAAAATTCGAGAAATTGCTTTACGGTACCTAACTTTATTTTCAACCACATATTTATGCAAGCAAGGATTCTCAGTGCTTTTGATAATTAAAAATAAACATCGAAATCGGTTGGATGCCAGTGCCGACATGCGTTTGGCTTTGAGTAGCACTGAACAAAGAATCCAGCAGTTGGTGAACACTATGCAGTTACAAAAATTGCACTAAAATAATATAATTAATGTAACATTTTCGCAAATAATATAATACTCTTGCTTTCGAATAATTTTATACGTGTTTAATTTATAGAACAACCTTATAAGAACTTATATTACTGCCAAACAGCTTGTGGTCCATGGCAAGAGAAAAATTTTGATAAATGGTCCGTCATCACTAAAAAGTTAAGAACCACTGGCGTAGAGGTTCCCAGAAGACAAAAGAAACAAATTTCCCTGGAATCCGCGGAATTAGGCGCTCCTATACAATGTTATTATTATTATTATTTTGTTTACTTCTTTATTGCTAGTGCTCCAATATGTATTTTGCCCCAGACCCCCGTTATCTTCTGGGCGACCTTACATATAATGAAAAATTCAATAAAGCCAAAAATTTTGATGACTTATCGATTCATTAATAAACAAACACTGAATAGACTCAAAAATTTATCTGTCGAAGTCAAAATTTATAAATTTTTAAATTGTTAAATGTCAGCCTTAGCGTAAAAAATTCAAATTGAGTTACTAATAATATTGCCAATACATTGATGTAAAACGCCAAAGAATAAGTGAAATGATAAAAAATTCTTTAAGCAAAATTGTTAAAAAAAACGTAAAATAATATCTTAATGGTATATTAACTAAAGGAAAAAAGGGAAGCTCATAACATTGCAGGGTACTTCCTTTCTCTCGAATGCACTTATTTATTTTATTTTACAATTTTCCGAATTTTAACAAATAAAATATTTGTATAGTCTACTATGTAATTGAGAAATACTTTAGAAAGGCCATTTTAAAAGAGACTTCAACAGTTAATCGGCTATTTTCATTGACGACAACACTTTGAAACAGCAACATTCAATGGAAGATGCACAAATATGGCGTTTTCTAAACAATTATTTTAATTTTTAATAAATATATCATGAAACATTAAACTTCTACGATTTTCCAAAATAATTTTCCACGTTAAACAGGGATGTAAACGTGCACTTGCATCTTTCAAGCACACGTACAGTACATTCACTATACACTTCCCTGTAGGCCGTTAAATATGATAAGTCTGATATTTAATAATACTTAATGATATATCTATGTATCATTTATCAACATTATGATTTTACGTAATTATTTAAACAGAAATGTTGCGCTCATACGACATTGGAATTAATTATAGCTACATTATTTATGAATTAAATTTAGATCATAGAATAATTTAATTAGATTTAATTTCTCGTAATTCCAGTTTCTAAACTTACATTATTAATAACTTTATAATAAACTAACCATTACAAGTCTGTTTTACAAATACGAACATAAATTTCAATAAAATTTGCCGGAAATGAATATTTGATCATATTTTTCAAAACCTAATCTAGAAGAAATTCGGCAGGTTATTTCGTACAGCATATAAAGGACAGAAATTACACACCGCTTGTAGTTCGGAATTATTTTGATTGATGAGTCGTAAACAGAGATTATACAAGTATTATATTTACTGCAGATATTTATTGTTGAGAATGCGGAAGCTGCTTTTTCCGACTGATACGTATGGACAGGCCCCACCCCTCATCACCTGGCCTTGTGGGCTTACGCAAACCCACCCACGATGAGTTTAAAAAAAAATACCCTATTAATGTCCGCAATCGAAAAGAAATCTATGACTGATACACCAAGCAGCAGTCAAAAAGACACCCTTCTCTCCATTCTTCCCATCCTTCGTGACCATATACTTCTGTATTTCTCCTAAATCCCAAAATATTTTATAATTTTTATTTTTCGGTGGAATGACTCTGCCGACATTGGGGAAGATAATCCCAACTCACAATAGTTTTGCCCTTGTACACTTTATACTCCTTTGTATATTTGATGTTGGCAAATGATGTTATTTTATAAATGAGAAGTGTGTAGTAAGCACACTTCTCATTTATAAAACAAGCTGTAAAGCAAATTCCCGCTTTACGATCCCTTCACCTACAATCTCAATTTTTATGATCGGAATAATTTTTCTGCTTTAATTACATGAAATTCCATATCTTTCAAGAGGCATCTCTATGTACTGTACAATTTAGTGTTCCCAGCAATCTACCGAGCTTATAAAAATCCAACAACGAGTTGCATAACTTTTCCGGCGAAAAATACTTCTGTTTAAGAAATACTAAGACACATTAGCAGGAAGTTAAAATTGTGTGTGGCGCCATTTGTTATAAGATATTAAAAAATAATTTTTAATTATTAAATATTATTAATTATTATAAAAATGCTTAATGTTGAGAGTAAATATGAGTTTTTGAAAATATTGTAAATGCCTATAAAGAGTAAAATTTGTATTAAATCTGACTCCACTCGAGATATGACACATGGCCCCTTTTATCTTTCCACTTTCTCAATCTTTAACCATCAAAATTTAATGGCATCAATGCTCCTTACATACATGTTACCATGTCAAATTTTGTTAATTAATCTTTACCCCATCCTGAGATATTAAACGAAATAGATGATAATACATACAGACACACACCTCATTCCACCTTTCCACACACACATATATATTCCAGGGATCAGATTTTGACTATTTTAGGATCAGGGGTCTCAAAACATTGAGATTCCAAAATCCTGGAGGGTCAAATGTGACACTATTACAATATTATGTTATAACAGCCGGAAAGTAAAAGGAGAATGGTTCAAATAACAACGGCTCGCTTAGGTCGTAAAGCGGGGATTTACTTTCTAACCAATTTATAAACCTATTTAACATGTAAATTAGCCGAATTACCTTGATTAATTGATTTAATATAGAGAAAATTAAAAGTGCAATCTAATCTCCAACAGCGATCACCTCTAAATAGCAGTCGTATTTTCAGGAATGTTTCGTTTTGAAACGCTAACAAATTAACCTGTATAAACGACCATCTTATCCTATTTTATTACGGGCCACAGTTTGCCCTAAATAATTTCTTAAAATATTCATCTCTACAATTCTTCTAAAGAAGAAGATTAATGACAGGTTGTTGTTTGAAAGAAATTATGAAAAGAAAGTAATATTTTATGTGACATGTTAGAATAAACAATCATTAATTTATATTTGGTTCAAATTAATCGTTTCGTTCTATTCGAGGAGTGTGTACGAGACATAAATGAATTAGGCTGAGAGAGGAAAAAATATATATAAATTTGGAAGCATCTTGTATGAAAGCGGCTAAAAAATTTTATTTAAATCAATATACGAAAAGAAAAAACCAATTTCTTTTCTTAGGCGTGATTAATTTGATAAAAGTTTTTCCTGCCACAATTTCTCAAAATATTAAAATTCTACAGAAATTTTTAAAAAGCATTGTGCATAACTAAAATGTTACGTAATACTTTAATGAAATAGAGACCCATCCATTAATTAGGTGTATACGTTTTGAGCCACTTTTGATCTCATTCCTCCCTGTTGTGTACAATGATATGCTTTTGACAAACTCGTCCTCTTTAATTGCGTGTACGGATTACGTGTAATAGTTTACGGATCTTTCCCCCCTCCTCCTTCTTCTCCTTTCTGCAGGTTATGTCATTAGGTGAGGGTTTTAGTAGTCTGGATTAATGTTCTACAGTTTCAGGCTGACCGCAGCATACGCAGTTGAGAGAGTTAAGCCTGGACTCCACATTACCTGAAAACAGAAACTCAGAAACAGAACTGAAACATACCGCGTTTTCATTTCAGTTCTGTTTTCGTTTTACCTTGACGCTACTAGCATCGAAATGAACGTTACGTGGAAATGCGTCATCTGTTGATCAGTTCTGTAATTGTCGTAAAGAGTCAAACATAGACGACGCTACGGATTTCACCACGCTTTCTCTGCATTTATCAACAACGAAATTGTTAATAATCTTTGAATTATTTACATCTTTTGTCGTACAGACATCTGTATTTTCTAACTTCTTCGATGAATAATTCCAAATCTGTTTCTTCGTCCTTTTCGCTACGACAATCAAACTACACGTGACTACGCGTCACAAATCTTTGCGTTTTTATTGGTTGCAGCATGACAGAAGCGCGGAACGAAAACGGAAAAGTTAAATATTTTTTAACTCGGCTTTCAGTCTTGTTTCTGTCCAACTGAACGTTCCAAAACTGAAAGTTTCGTCAGTTTGGCTTTCAGTTTTACGATTACGTCGCGGATTACGGTAATGTGGAGTCCAGGCTTTAGAGTATGGAGAGATTTAGAAAACACTATTGCGTCCCTGACTCCCTGACCGTCTCCAACCATTTGGCTGCATATAATCCTCTTTTACATGATCTCTTTCTTAAACTTTCAGCTAATCTCTTTTTAAACTTCTGAACCTCCAATTAACATAAACGTTTATCTAAATACACAAGACCAAGCAACAGAACTTCATTCTCACTCTGCCGTTTTTCCTCAGATCCTTCACAGTTTTCGTTATCCTTATACTATGTAATTGCACAAAGACCTGTACTCTTTTCTTCAAAAAAGGTACACTTCGACTTTCTTTCAAAGTCACTCTCTTCCTCTTTCTTGTTTCTCCCTGGATAGTGTTTTCTTCTAAAACATTATCCACACCATCGCTACTTTTATTTTCTAACTCCTCTCATCAACATGTTCGAAATAATTTGTCCTTTTTTCCTCTATTTCGGCAGCATCGCTCGTTACATCCTAGTTGTCATCATCCTGCTCCTTTTCTTGCTGTTCTATCATTCCATCTTTCTCTTTCTTCCTGTGACCATTACACGCAAACACTTTAAATATAAGCATTTACTTCTATTATTTCCATCCTAAAATATCCTGGAGCCTAGACACTACATTTCAACTTCACTCTTTGATATTTCATTTCGATTATTTTCCCGCTAACTTAATCAAATTTGACATCTTCAATCAAAATTGCTCTTTTTCCGATAATATCGTTAGGAATGCTTCATGAAATTCATAGAACCTTATCGTTCTATATTCCCCCATCAATTCTCTGGCTTGTGAATTAGTTCAACTCTTTTTACATTTTCGCACTCTTTCTCATAGTTAAGTTCTTATTATTATTTTTTTTTTTTACTTTCAGACCTTCTTAAATAATATTCCACTTATCTTCAAGCTTCATCCTCGTTACCTTGTATCCTTCAGCATAACGATCAACTTGATTTCATCAGTAACTCTCTATAAGCTGAAACCAGATCTTCCAAAGTACGATCCTTCGAATAAAGTCGAAATGATCTTTCTTCTGGGGAACAGCCTTTCTTTCGTTACTAAACTTATTTTCCTTCTTTTCGCAAGAACCGTACAGATTCAACTCCAATCTAAAAAAGTGTACAGTACAGTACGTAGACAACACCTCGATCTCCTCCCTTTCAATTGTACACGTAATAACTGGACCTCCCCTTATGAATTTAAAACAAAATAATTCATATTTCTCTGAAAGTAGGGTCAAGTTTACACAAAAGCTAAACAAGACATAGTTTATAATCTTATGAAGCTCTAGTAAAAGGCTTCGCGCTTTTTAAATTCAATATTACATAATGGAAAAAAAATCTCGTGTTATACAATTTTCCATTCTTCCCCAAACGAGAATTGTATCCAGTGAGTAAGCCATTGAAAAACATTTTCTGGAAAGCATCTCACACCTACTTTACATTCTTTTCCGACTCTCATAAAAGGACAAATCCCATAAATTAAGAATAACTGTTCTACATGTTAAAATAACGTATAAAAGTTGAGATATTTGTTATGGCCAAAAAGAAACATGTGGTATTTATATATACAGTATTTACATTTTCCACTGTGTTTCTAATTGGAAAGAATAAGCTAATACGGCTAAGATAGTGAATGAAGAAATGTGAAGTGTGTGGACGAAGAGGAAGAATTATTGCCACATTACAAAAAAGAGCAAGAACAAAAAAGGATCGAGAAAAATACTGTTTCCGAATATAATGAACTCGTAAAGGATTTTGCACTAGAGTCAGACGGAGAATGCAGCTTCATCATCAATACTGATTTAGTAAATCGGTAAACTCCCAACAACCTTAGAAATAAATCGCGTTAAGGTCAAAAGTTAAGATAAATACTTTAGCTTTTCTTCGAAATATGTATATAATATTATTGTATAAAGTATGTATTATTGTATCGAATATAATGTAGGCCTATATCGTATTTTTGTGTAAAAGTTTTCGTTAACTAAAATCAATACGTCTCATTAGAAACTAAGTTATTACATTTTGTTAATTTTTATAAATTAAATAAAAATATCAAAATTATTTTATAATATGCAAGCATTTTACGGTTCATAAATGTTATTTACCTGTCGCAATTATAGATGGTGTAGATACCGTATAGACACGATGATCCGGTCCTGTATATTGGCCGTATGCTTCCGGTTGATAAAAAATTTGATTCTTCCACATATTCAGATCTAATATCATTACTATGACGATGATTCCATAATTAAACCATTTTCCTGAAAGTAAAACAAATTGAGTACATTTTTTGTAAATGCTACGTTACTGACATATTATTAATAATAGGATTAAAAAAAATCAAAGAAATGCGGAATAATTAGGTTTATTTCGTTAAAAATATGTAATGTAGGATAACCACGCCAACATTTGATAATATTAGTATGATTACAGTACAGTACAGTACATGATTATGCTACCAATATACAATATAATACACCCATATTCAAATAATAAGACCTATCAGTAGCCGAGTAGATAAAAACACTGAAGGCGGGTATTTACAATACGTAAGTTATATGTGTTTATAGTGGTCATATCTCATTGATGAGGTCGCAAGTTCGCACCTCACCAACGATGCTATTTGGAGTTTTCCGAGTTTTTTTTACCTGTCTACAGCTAAGTATGGCCCAGTTTCCCGTAGAAAGTCCTCTAGGGAAGCATCCCCCTTAACAGAGCGCCCTCGAATAGTGTTGCCTTATTCATCAATCAAATCCAAAAAAAACAATAAAATAAAAAAAATAATTGTCGAATCTGTAGATAGAGCAAAAAATAAACAAAATAAAACGCAGAAAAATTTTATTTTGAAAACATTGACATAAGTTATTTATGCCAACGTTTTCAGACAATAAAATACCAGGAAAAAGCACAAATTTATGCAAAATATGCAAGCTTCATAAATACAGCAAATACCACGGCATTATTTTTTCCTGTTGCATCGGGTTTAAACGTCGAGGACAGTTTCTTACTGTTTACTGTATGATACTGATAATGATAATATCAGGAGGTCAATTTTATAAAATAAATAATTACCGGAAAGGTAGAAGCATACCAGTCGCAAGAACCATATCCAGACAAATGTGTCTTGGACTCTGTGCCGCAGAACATCTTATACAGTCGTTGGATACTATGTTCTGCGATTTCAAAGAATAGGAGATTCCACCATCAACAGGACCGCTATTTGACATTAACAGCGCGTCATTACAGAAGAATGTCTGGTAGTCAGCTCTGCAAAGAGCTGCCTATGGCCATCGATATTTAGTTTCACGACAAACTGTCTACAGGAAGATTCGGGCAAATGGTATTTTTGCCAGATGAGCAGTACGTCGTGTTTCATTGATGCCTGTGCACAAAATAGCCAGTTGAAGACGGCGCCCGTTGAAGTCCAATGTCAATAATCTGTTCACTGACGAGTCCAAGTACAATATTGAAAACAATTCTGATTAGAATCTGGCAAGAGCGAGGAATCCGATATACTCCCATGAACATCGCGAAAAAAAAAACCAATTTGCAGGTAATTGTATCATAGTAAGGGGGCATTACGCTTAATGGCCGAACCGAGTTCCACGTTTTTGAAAGAGGTGCCATTAGTGCATAAAAATAAAAGATGAAGTTATGGAATCCCATAGATGCTGTGGATACAGATGGACGATAATGCCTATACAAGTAGGGCTTCACTGGTCAATGACTTACTTGACAGCGATGATATTCCTCTCGTGGAATGGTCAGCAAGATCCCTGACCTAAATTCCTTAAAATAAATGTAGAATGCTATAGAGAAACGAATTGTATTTTGTAAGCCTTCACCGAAAACACTCCAAGAGCTTCAAGATACTCCCAACTGAGCTCATAAACAATTTTATAACCAGCGTGAGCAATCGCTGAACAGCGTGTGTGCATGCATGAGTCAGCTACACGCAATATTAATCATTTTCTGTCCAAAAAGATTTACGACGATGCTTAGTATTTCCTGTTGTGTTTGATTTGACATAATTTAGATAGAAAAATTTTGTTTTTCGACTGTTTTCTTGTTAAAGAATACAATTTTCCGCTTATATGTCAAGTTTCACGCTATTCTGATCCTGAGATACAGGCCAAAGAAATGATTACGCTTATTTTTTAGCCATGTGTGTAAATTGATGTTATAATTAAATGAAATTCGTCACATTATTATTGGGAAAAACAAGAATAATGGAGTTAAAATGAAAGAAAAGAACTCAAAATGAAAGTGTAGAAAATAAAATAATCATACTTAGAGAATGAAGAGATTGGTCACAAAAAAGCATCTTTCTAGGAATGTTTCATTTAAAAGTAAAAACAGCAGACTGAGGGAAGGTCCAGGAAGAATAAATAAAACAGATAAAAGAAGAAAATCAGAGAAGACTGAAGCTAGATGGAAGAATGTCAGGTTTGAAACGAGAGGAAGTAGTGCGGAGGGTTGACTCATGGAACTGGCAAAAAGCAGGGACGCTGAGAAGACAAATGATAATAAACGTCATAATTAGAAATATGTCAATCTTTATATCCATTTTATTTTTTAATCGTTTAATTTTTTAATTAAATATAATAGGAAATAGCAAATATGATCACATTAATCATTAATATTTAGATATAAATTGCATACTTGGCTTAATTCATTATTAATTCAGATACCAAATTACACTGCAGACTCGATACGGCGAGAAATCATTTACAAAGCTGCCAGAGATTGGATCTCAATTTCACGTTATTCAAATTTGACGGAAATTTTTATTTGAAGCATTCAGAAATTACACAGTATAAAATTATCCGTTTTCTTTTATCTATTATAGAAAAAATATATAAATTCGATATGATATAACGCGGACTCTTTTATTCACATCAAATCGCATCAAACAGAATTATGCAAATCACATTTTGGACATTATTAATTGCATTCTATTGAGTATGTAGTATGTTACTAAAACAATTTCTGGTGTTTTTGTATTAAATAATTAAAAATTATGGGGTGTACTGTAGATTACCCCCTATGGAATTTCAGGACTTTGATTATATATTGGAACTCAGGGGACCGAGACGAGTTCAACGGTACCCTATTTTTGGACCGGAGACGAAAATATAAAAGTTATCATACTTTTTCACTTACCATACTTTTTTAATGCACTCATGAAGACGGCACCATAGTTGCTAGTACTGCCATCTTAGTTGCTAGTTTAATGATTAATTATGGATGAGATATTCGAAGAGATAATGGTGACTGTCATCAGCCACATCGCATATCAGGCAACGTTCGGAATCGCCTAGAGAGAACCTCCACAGATAACTGAAGAATCTACCATGTCACGTGTACAAGTGCCTAGAGGAGAGTAGAAGTCCCTAGAAAACCAAGGATCGCTGAGAATTTTTCTCGTGTCCGGTATAAAGCTACAGGTAATAGGATTGTGTTTTTCATGCCAGGAGTGCTGCCAGTGATACAGAAGTTCATTCCAAAGGATGTTGTAAGTATAAATGAGAGGCATTTTTCAGCAGCTGAGATCGGAAGCAGCCGATTAGACAAGGAAGTGAGCACGGTCATTTCCGACAGTGCTGATATTCAGGTAATGTAGTACTTATTGCAGGAAGAATTAACCATACTACGTATTTCAGTGAATATCAGATTCGAGGATTGGTTGTACAAAAGAGTCAGTCTCTCATAGCAGTAAATATCAGTAAAGACAGTAATACTTTGGTTGTTATGGATGAAAGTTGACCATTGAATTGCATGATGGATGACGACTACGAAACTGCAGTCGACTGTACGAATCAAGAGAGAACTGCAAAATGTATCAACTGTGTCAGAAGAAAGCTTCAAAACAACGAACACAATTCAATGGACAAAAACTGCCCGGTTTTTCAACAAGAAAAACGGGAAATACAAAAGAGAAGAGGATACAACTACTGACAGTTACTTCAGTAAACAACAATATGCCAAGGCCGGCATATCTGCACATCCGGACTAGTGGTCCCCATTGGAGGTTGCTCAAGTGCCAACATCTTCTCAACCTCGAAGTGTTTATTTTGGACAGTGACTTTTCCAGAGATAATATAAGTGTCGGGGCCAGTCATTTACTTTGTATTTCAAGGATAAGTAGCCATCTATGTATTTATGTAATTATGTATATGTTATTTTGTTTTCGATAAAAACCGACGCAGGCGCTCTCAGGGTCCCATGCTAATTCTTCACACTTTCCTGTCCTCCTTTTTTCATACTTCTTTCTCACGCTTTTCTACATTCATCTTCTTTCCTATTTCTTAAAGGGCAAAGTCTGTAGCTGTAAACAGACAGCCCTCCTTGACTTTAAGATCGAAGATCGAAGTACTGCCATCTTGCGGTAAAGTCTGCAAACCATGACGTCGGACTACGGTCACCTCCAGTAGGGTTAAACACGCGATACGAGAGCGGAGAGAGCGACGCGACTTCCGATCATCGCGCGATCGCCATTTCGGTTAATGTTACTTATGGCAGCGAACATGGCGGTCCGACTGACCTCTCGTATGGGAGCCACCACACGCCGCCATGTGCTAAACGTCACTAGTTATTGATTCACGGTAGTTATTGAACAAAGTAAAAAAAAAAAAAAGTGGGGAAACGTCTACTAAAGGCAATTTTAACGGCAAGCGACGCGACTCCCGATCGCGATAGCGAGGCCGACTTAGCGGTGAGAGCGACGCGACTCCCTATCATCGCGCGATCGCTGGAAAAAAGTATAACTTTTTTATTTTTCGTCTCCGGTCCAAAAGTAGGGTATCGTTGAACTCGTCTCGGTGCCCTCAGTTCAGATATATACTCAAAGTCCCGAAATTCCATAGATAATAATCTATAGTATCCCCAAATTATGCAAGGTCAATTATCCTTTTAACATAAAAAAATTCGTTATAATTTTTACTAACAAAGTATAAAATAAACTGTTCTAAACGACATCCTTCTTGTTCAATAAATAATTTCCATCATTCTGATGCATTTTTACGAATCTAAGTCAGTACGTATATTGGTTGTCTGAATTAACTGACTCGTGGACCATCTTGCATACTATAGGAATACACTAAACATGAAATATTCAATATACAAACGAATGTTTAAGTTTTAAACCATAATTGTACATTAAACCTTTTTAGTAAACTATTTCATTTTTCCATAAAATCTCTGTCTATCAGTACTAATCTAACGCGATGTTATATTTATTTGATAAACTTACCTGAAATATGGAAGACGACGTCCGGAATGCTGACGTATTTTTGAAAAAGTTTAAATTTAAATGATGCCACATGCATGCCTGGTAATTTGATATCCAAATCGCAAACAAAATGTGGAAAATCCCAATCCTAACAAAAATAATAAAAGATGAAATTAATTCCTGATTTAAGCCATATTAAATCTAAAAAAACGCAATAATTCTTCGTGCATACCTGCATAACAATTAATAAATCCATGACTAGTATAAAAGATGCAAGAAAAGCTCGTGATAATTCTGTTGTAGCAACGAAATCCCTATTTAAGTAGTCCCAATTTATGTAATCGCTAACGATTAATGCCACCACTAAAGCGGTTATAACAATGGCACCCGACCAGAAAATGAATATTCTCAATCTTCCATGTTTACTCCAGAATAACCTGAATGGTCTTCCCCACTCTGAGTATAAATTGTCTTGCAACATCATGTCAGTTACCTAAAATATACATAAACCATGAATTTTTATTATCTAATGTACGAATCATTTAAACAAAGGATACTTACCATCCAGGCAGTAACAAAATCTCCTAACCAGGTGCCACACGCAGCCGCTTTCATAAAATTAGCATTAGTTATACCCATTTGCCCATTAATGACGTATCTGCTGGGTTCAGGGTGGGCGTATATTAAAAAGAAATTATAAATCCAAGAGAATAAGAAAAGAAATAGGATAACTGTCAAGTACATGATCACCCAAGTTCCTTGTTCGTCTCGAAACATTTTCAAGCGGAACCATCGCCCTGAAATAGATTCATATCTGCAGAAATTTCATATTTAAGCCCACAGTAAAAGTTTTCAATATTTCTCTCCATAGATCTTTTTCAATATCTTAATCGAAAAATACTGTCCATCTTGTAATAAATAACTTATGTTTTAATTAATTAAAGTAAAAGTGAAACCTCGTTATTTCTGTTGCAATAAACATAACTAATTTACTTTGTAGATTTTCGAAAACGTTTATGTTTTCGTTTTTTCAAAACTATTACTCTGTATGTTTATTATGCAATAAAACAAAAAATCGAATACAATAAAGCTACATTGGCTTCCTACGCTTACTTGTTTTACTGATATGATATGTCTGAGATACAAAGAAATGAAATAGAACAGTTGTAAGTGGACATCAAGTACGTTACCAGAAAACCATAAATCTCAAAAATAAGACAGTTTAAGTATCAAGAAACGCCAATCCATGACGCCTATAGAACAAAATGGCGCCTGGATGACGCCATCCAACTATCTCCGAAGATAATTATTATTATTAATTTGTTCCACTTTATTTTAAATTATAATATTTTCTTCCTTTTTTACTATTTTATGTAAATCTAATATTATTATAATATTAAAGCATTGTTTTAAATTATAAAAATGAAGACAGCATCGCAATGAGATAAGAAACTCCGGAATGCTTCGAGTCTACCACTCTGGAGGATCCAAAACAGAGTCTCAACCCAGTAACATTCAGAAATTTTTCTTAAGCAGTATGTCCTAGATTAGTCAGACCCCAACCTTCCTGTTCGGTCGCCCATTGTGGGCTTAGCCGAATCCGCAATGGATGTAAAAAATAAGGCCTTCTTGGTGTCCACAGGACATATATATATTTAAATATTTAAATACTTGAAAGAAAATCTATATATATAAAAACGAATGTATGTCTGTCTGTGTGTGTGTCTGTGTGTCTGTCCTTCATGCATTACCACACTATTTATCCGATTGCCATGAAACTTTGGGAAGTTGTTTAATACACTCCCGCGAAGGTTTGTGGCATATGTGAAGACCACTATTTCCCCCCTTTCAAAAATATATTTATATATGGATTAAGGCTTTCGATGTCCAACAGATGGCGCTAACTTCTGACAACCTAAGTTGGCTTTTCTGTGAGGCATTATGCTTTTCTGTTAGAATGGACTAAAGCAGATCATTTTCTATCTATCTATATAAATAAAATATAACGTTTGTTTGTTCCTACCGATTCCTTTTGAATTTTGACACAACGTTGCATTCGAATACGCAAGTGTTTGTATATAATATACACGTCTAAATTCCCCCTACTGGGAGAGATGGACGGGATTAAGGCTTACCGTGAAGAACTCGGCTTCTATTATACTATTTTGCATGCGGTTTTTTGCGTTTTTAATTGCGTTTTAATAGGTTACGTCAACAGAATATACACTAAAAAGGGATTTTTCGATATTCCCCAGCGGGGAAAGGGACAGGATTAAGGCTTACCGTGAAAAACTTGGCTTCTATTATACTATTTTAGATGCGTGTTTTATTGCGTTTTAATAGGGTACGTCAAGAGAATGTACACTAAGAAGGGATTTTTTGAAATTTCCCCCACGGGGGAGGCGTTATACATTTATAATAGATACATTTTGAGCCACAGCAACGCGTGGCCGGGTCTGCTAGTTTGTAATAAATACTTAATAATTATTATTCTATTTTTTCGAATATTTAAATAAATATGTAATTCTTATTAAGTTTATATACAGAAGTAATTTTATGCGCAAAATCCTGTAACTATGTTTATATTATAATAATTAATTTGATTTCAAATTTGCAAACAGTAGTTTTTAGTTATAATATTCAAGGTAAAGCAAAAGAAATAGTCCACAGACATATCAAAATGATTATACGAGGGTAATCCCAAAAGTAATGTCTCCTACTTTTTTAAATACAAAGAAACGTTTATACAAAAATGAAGTTCATATCATTTTAAAGCTTGAACATTTATCTATTTTTCTACATAATCACCATTTCGATCGATCCACTTTTGTAGGCGCTGTAGCAGTTTTTGTATGCCCATATCATGCCTGCTCGCCGCCACGTCGCGGATCCCATCTTGCGCACACCTTCCGATATTGCAACTTTTCCGTTAAAATCCTATGAATTGTGCTTGGGGAAAGCCCAAGAACCAAAATGCAGAGACCATCCAGAGTGATTCGCCGATCTTCACGCATGGTTTGCTCAACCTTCTTGACTGGTCTCCTCGCTTCTTTCTTCGTCGTGAATTTCAGTACGATCAGCTGCAAACTCCCTATACCACTTGAAGATGTTTTTGACATCTATGCACGACTCGCCATACACTTCCGTCAATTGGCAATGAATTTCAATCGGTTTAACATGACATGGCGGCGAGCTGGTATGACATGGGCATACAAAAATTGCCACAGCGCATACAAAAATGCATCGACCGAAATGGCGATTATGTAGAAAAATAGATAAATATTCAAGCTTTAAAATGACATGAATTTCATTTTTGTATAAACGTTTCTTTGTATTTAAAAAATTAGGAGACCTTACTTTTGGGATTACCCTCGTATATTATCACCATAAGTATAAAATCAATATACTGCAAAATATTGTAAGCGATATAGAGAGCGATTCAAAAGTCAGTTAACCGTATTTCGTTTTTATGTGCTCCAGGTACACTTAAAATCGGTTTAATGGCCGAGAGGTTGAGGTAACAGCTTGCCGCTCAGAGGGACTCGAGATCGAATCCAGACGAATCGAAAAACCTAAGGAATTTTTTCAGGAGTAGTCGGTCCGAATAAGTCGGGCCCATTCCTCACCATCCGGTCGCCCCAATTACTTTTGGGATTACTTTACCTGTCAAACACATATTGGTCTTGCTTAAAAGGCACTCTTGGTGCCCACAGGGCAAAATAGTTTTAAGAAAGGTGCATTTGCGGATATGAATCTTTAACCGATTTTGTTAAGGTATTGTAAATTGTATATTGACAGTGATTTATTCTTTACTGCGGTTAACTAACATTTGGCCACTCTTTATTATATGTGCGAAAGTCGTAAATCATATCAATTTGCAAAAATAATAAAATCATTTAAGTTAATATAAATACCTTCATTTGATTAAATAAGTTACTTAATATAGTTATTAACGAGGTTTCACTGAAAATAAAATTAAAAAATACTCACGAAGCACAACGTGATGAATGAAGTACTTTCCACATAGAAGTCCGATGAGAATGGCCATCAGCCATAACGCTACTTTCAAAACGCACCATCCCCATTCGTCGGGGTATTTTGTAGCCACGAAAGAGAATACATTCCCCACTATGGGTATTTCACTCTCTGTATGGCTATGGGATACGGGATCTTCGGCAAATATTAAGAAATTGCAGAATATAACAAAATACGATACAAACAATCGAGCGTATGGGTGCTGGAAATAATATCTGAAAAATGGAGATATATGAAATTTCATAAACATTACACATTCGGAAATATGTCTTTAGCCCATGATTCAGTCTAGTGAAGTCACAGGAAAGATTTTTAATATTCAAAACATTTGAAATTTCCTAATTCTGCAACATTCACCAAGAAAGTTTTATCTATAATTTTAATACAACTCCAAGCAGATAGAAAATTTCAAAAAATGTGTATAATAATTGCGAAATTTTATAAGAAAATGCTTGATTTCTTTAAATATTTTTATGTAATCAAGTCTTCTCATTGATTTTCATTAGGGCCATCAATAGCAGAGTGAATGAAATCACTGAACACTGATAGTTTGTTCTATATTCAAATCTTACCAAGTGGCTTGCCAAGTGGAATTTTCCACATTTTTTCACGTATCTAAGGCTATCCTCTTTTCATAGACCTTGACCAACACACCCCGTTGAATATTAACATAAGCATCACGGTTTAAGATGAACAACATTCTGCAATTTTACAGCATGAACATGTTTTGACGTCACCTCACAGATAGAAATCCAAAGGGCTTAAATCTGGGAAACGTGGTAGCCACTGGACTGTATCCAGTGGCGTAGTGTGGTGGGGGCGGCAGGGGCGGCCCGCCCCGGGCGGCACTTTAAGGGGGCGGCAAAATTTCACAATAAATAATAATAATACCTAAATAAGGGGGCGGCGAAATTTTCCTCCGCTCCGGGTGGCTGACACCCACGCTACGCCACTGACTGTATGCCATTAATTAATCAACCTTTAGGGAAACTCCTTAGAATTTATTATTCGAGACAATCTTTAGGTTTAAGTACATTCTCTGTCTCAGTAGTAAATTATCTGATATAAGCCAGGGGTTTAAGCAATGATTATGAAAGTGGAAGTCATGGGCGTCCCCAGAAAATTTACCAGGAGGGCAAAACTTCAGAAAAATAATTACATCAATAAATTTTTATTTAATTATTTAACTTTTGGAATTTTTTCACAAGTACATTATAGAATACAGTATTGCATCAAAGCGCCCATGGTCGAGGATGTAATGTTACATACCTCAATCACTTACGATTCTAATTTGTGGAATTTTTTTCGATCCCAGGGATAAGCATGTGACTCGTTTGTCCCCTCTACAACCGCCCATGCTGGGAGTACATCCCTTTTTCCCTCGTGGAAAAGTTTCAGCAGAGGTTCACTGGTAAAGGATAAGTCAGTGGAAATCATAAACCACTAAAACAGGAAAGGGGTCCGAGTTCTAGGGCTACATTGCAACTCAGAACATTAAAAAAAAAAGCTAGGCTACGTGATCAGACCCAGCCTCCCTGCTGTAGTGATCCTTAGTAACCACTGACTTACTCCTTTCCCCTTCACTACGGATATCATTAGTGGGTTAGGTGGAATGGTCCGAACATTAAGCTTTTGGCCCGTTTCAAATAAAATTGCAATTTCAGATAGAAGTTCTAACTAGGCCCGGAAGCGTGGAAACGTAAACTATAATCATTCTAACTCGATATTAAATTGACATAGAACTCGTTAAACTCCGGAAGAACAGGTTAACACCATTAGAAATTATTGGAAGTTCTACAGGATAGAACTGTTAAAACAATAATTACTGCAACTCACAACCATATAAAAAAAAGGCAGAAAATTGCTTGGAGCGAAAGTAATCAGAAACCATTAAAAAAATACAACTTATGTTGATCTTTAATTAACAAAAATATATAAATATCTTCACAAAACGAACAAAGTTGGAAAAAATCCATATTTTTGCTGAAAAATGTAATTATTTTCATTTAAATTTTTTACTATTGAATATGCTAATTGAATATTTAAAAAACTCAATTAAACAAATAAATAAAAATGGATACTGCAACTCACAACCATATAAAAAAAAGGCAGAAAATTGCTTGGAGCGAAAGTAATCAGAAACCATTAAAAAAATACAACTTATGTTGATCTTTAATTAACAAAAATATATAAATATCTTCACAAAACGAACAAAGTTGGAAAAAATCCATATTTTTGCTGAAAAATGTAATTATTTTCATTTAAATTTTTTACTATTGAATATGCTAATTGAATATTTAAAAAACTCAATTAAACAAATAAATAAAAATGAATTTAATTTTACAATTATTCATTTAAAAATACACAGTTTTTAATTTTTCATTAATTTAAAAAGTTTTAATTAAATAAAAATACACCGAACAAATTTTTTAAAAAAATCCCTTAATTTGGGAATAATTTTAAAATGATTACGAAGGAAATCGTGGATTTTGTATTTCAACTTATTATTAAATCGGCTGAAAATATGAACTATTTTCTTTATTTTTATTGTTCTTCAAACATTTAAAATATTAATTGAGCCTTGAATGGATTAACGAAAATAATAATTTTAAATAATAATAATAATAATAATAATAAAAGAATATTAAGCTTTCAAATAAAGGTTTATAAGTTGCCAGAACTTGATTCTTGATTTATCGATTCAAGTTTTAAAATGGGGTGGCCCTATATTTTAAACTTTCCTTTTTAATATCTTCTATTGTGAATTTTCTACTCTATCATTCCACATTGTATTGCATGTCGGCTTATGAAGGATTACTCTTACAGACTTCAACAATTGCGACGATATTCTTCTTCGTTCAGTTTAAATAAAAATGACAGAAATTCTGCAGTTACGATCAACGCCTCGCAATTACTGTTAATTTACAACACCATTTCAAGAGAAAAATTACAAATTAAACAGCAATAATTGCTGTTTTCTAAAGTCAAATCTTAATATTATAAATACATTATTTGCGTGTTTCTGTTTTTACTGTTTAATAAATTAATTTAAATTATAATTACTTATAATTATCATCCAATTTCTTCTTGAAAATACTTTTTTTCTTTCAAATGAAATGCATTTTAAATTCTAAACAACGCGGCATATCAAATTTACAAGTTAAAAATGAGGAAATAAAGTCAATTATGAGGTACCGTACATAATAATTTAAGTTAATTAAAAATAGTTTTTCAAGCAATTTTGTTACAGTAACAACGTTAACTGCTAATTTAATATGTAAAAACATATTTATATGCTTTTTACATATTAAAAATTAGCAATTAATTTGAAGTTATATATATATAACCTATTTTTTCTTCTAGTTTAACTGAATAAAATAAATGTCAAAAATCAAAAATGTTTTTTTTATTAATTTACGAATACATTGATAAAAAATCGTATAAAATAGTAAGTAAAAATTATATAGATAATTGAAAAATACTACAAGTAACTTAGTCTATATATATACAGTATATAATAGAATGTATACTGTCTGTCTGTATATATGATCTCAAATATACTTCTAAACCCTTTGACCAATCTGTACCAAATTTTTTAATAGTCACTGTCTAGGTCACTGCGGAAAATTCAGGCTATCATAAAATCTCTACATCCCTTATTTCGTCCTTATACATCCTAAAACCTTTGACCGACCCGGATCAAGTTTTTCTAGGATCCCGAGGAAACTATCGCTATTATAAAACTACGGCACTCCATTTCCCCTAATTTCTTTCCCTGAAATTTCCTGATAAAGATAATGGTAGGCTAAAATAACCAAACTTTTAATGCGGTTCTCCTTATTATAAGTACTTGTCGCCCGGGAAAACCTGTTAGATAATAATATAAAACGAAATTATGATTCTAAAAAATGCATCTTCAGACTTTAAAATGACTTAAATTATCGCTAAATATTGTTTACGTGTTAATTATTCCCATAAATAAAACAACATATTGTTATGTTAATGATGAGTGGAGCAGAAAACAGCTTAACAATTATTGTTTGAACAGAATCGCCACAAGTTTCCCGAAGAGAGAGGAGCACAAATAAATTGTGAAAAGCAATTTAAGAATCTGAAGTTTCTATAGTTAATTCCATGCATTTTAATTTCTTAATTTTAGTGAATTAAGGAATTATATTATAAACAAAATGTACCTTTCGTTATGGATTCATAGCGTGTATCGTAAGTGAACCAGTATAAACCTGTATCGGGTTGTACTGAATAATGATAAATTTTAACTACCTTTTGAGTTTAATCATTTTAATTATAATTAAACTAGTTCGTAATTACAATAAGGCTAATTCACACTAGTTTATAACTAGTATAAATTAATATTAGATCATAAGAAAAATTCAACAAATAATGAACATAAAATAGTAGAATGTAAGTATTAAAAATATAATTATATATTTTAGATATATCAAGTAAACATTTGACTTATTCGGTAATTTTATCTATTCTGCACTTTTATGTTATTCATTTACAGCCTAACTCGATATAGTTTCTAAATAGCGCCAATCGCGTAAATCGACATGAAACGGATCTTTTCCATAATATTAAATATTAGATTATAAGGATTATGGATAATATTGTGTGATAATATTGATCCTTAAATATTGAACCCTTCAGTGGCTGTGAATTTTGTGGTGTTTGATGGATTTGGTGACACTGTTATCACCAAATCACTGGGCCCAACACTAACACCTAAATAGGGGCCAGTTTCCTATAGAAAGTCCTCCCGGGAAGCATCACCCTCGGTAGATCGCCCAATTGTCGCATTGCAGTGAACAAATAAAACAAATATAGGACCTCGCGCTCTTACAGACCTCAGATAATGCGTAAATGTCTGTAAAGTCGGATTTATACATAAACTAAACAAGATATAACGCAGAGCCTCGCGATAGGAAGCGAGAGTTTAGGGCCTCACGCTTTTAAATTTATCATTATTCGTTGGAGGAGAAAGAGTTTCTTATACTTTATAGATTAGGATGACAACAGGCTTAATTTGATCTTAGTTAATTCAGAATTCTAATTAATTAGGATTGTAGACTTTGGACAAATCTATTGTGTCCCTAAGCTTTAAGAAACCCTTTCTCCCATCAAATAATAATAAATTTTAAAAGCATGAGATCTTGCATTAGACCGTCCTCTAACTGTCGACTATATTGTTATGATACGAGTTTTACATTATGCAATTTTAAACAAATAAAGAGCCTTCGTAAGTCACTGCTTGCCCACCTCCTATAATCTTTTATATTAGAATTTATATATAATTTGCATCTTTAATTAACAAAATTCTTAAAAAAAAAGAGGAATTTTAAACGATCTTCGAAACTTTAAAACCATAGTAAAAATAAACTTTAAGAAATTTTTTCGACTTTTATTTATGCCTCTATAATATAAATTTAATTGTTAAATTAATTAAAATATAATTTAAAAAATTAAGTAAACAGAATCAATAAAGTTTAGAAAAATAAATTAATTAATTACTTTGAGTAAACTTCATTTTAATTGGGCAATAGCACGCAGATGATCAACGAAACATGTTGCATTTTGTATAATCTTAATAGAAAATTAACAAGCATCGTAAAAGCAGGTTTGTAGAGCGAGAGGTCGTACAGCGGGGTTTGTAAAGAAATATGTCGTAAAGCGGAGCGTATTGATCTAAATATATAGTTAAGCATTAAAATGATTTTGAATTTCTCTACCAATTAAACTTAATTATTTATTTAGTTATTTTATAAAATAACTTTTAACAATGTTTTATTCATTTTCTTTAGCATATTATTTTATTATGAAAGATTTTAATTCGTAAAATTGTATGCAGATTTTAAAATTAAATCTCAATAAAAATACTTGATCAATATTTTAAAATAAAACATTTTACTTATAAGAAAAGTTAATAGTTATATAAATTTTGTAAAAAGTATTATATAATTTTAATATTTTTTGATATTAAATAATAATAAAGGAAGGAAAAATTATTGAGAAAAGTAAATTTGGTGTTAGAAGTGTTTTCTAATAACACTCTCGTAACGTTATTATAACTGTTTTTCGAAGAAAAAATAAAAAAATACCTAACTTATAAGTGGAAAATTAAAAGAAAAATAAAATAGAAGTAAAAAATTTAAAAAATAACCAAAAAATTTCTAAAAATTAAAAATGCTTTGTGTAAAAATTATTGAAAAGTAAAAATTCGAAGTAAATAATTTTTAAAAAAATGAAAAAATTGAAGTGAAAAATTAAAAAAATTTAAGTAAAGAAATTTATTTAAATGAAAAAATACTTAAGTGAAGAATTAAAAAAATGAAAAAATGGGATAAAAAAATTGGAAAAAGGAAAAGATTTAAAAAAATTAATCGGAACTTCATCACAAATAATCAATGTCACGGCATTGTATAAGGAGAAAATCTTCGGAATATTGGATCCAATTGATTCCTGATGAATAGTATTATATTAATTATAAAGCAGGTTAATGCTAGATACTATTATTATACTAAAGAAAAAAAAAACTACTACTCACTTTAAAATTTCCATGGAACAAATTTTACACTTTACTAATTTTAATGTATAAATATCAATTTATATCTCTGTACAAGATGATAATTCGTAAGTAGACTAGTTATGAATTACCAAGTAATTAAATATTCATTTACAAAGCAAATTGTTAAAATATATATGTATATAAAGCTGTTCACGTAATCTTGTTTTCTCTGTTTAAAACTGTTTTTAAAATAATAGAAAGAAGTAATTGTAGGCCTGATCCTTCTTTAAATATACGAGGTTCGTGTACTCGCGAAACGTGTACAAAAACGAAGTTTTCGAGGCAATTAGAATATTTGTATGATATAAAAAGTTTAATATTCACATTTCTTACACTGTTGTGTATTGTTTAATCTCATATTATTATATATAATCGAATATGTAATTATATAAATTGCAAATGAAATCGATATGATGCTCTTTCATCTTCATTTCTTCAGCTTCCTAATTTTCGATAGAAGATAACTAATACCTTTAATATAAGTAAACGAAATCACCCTTTTCCTGTCTCCATTACTTTCCTGTGTATGAAGAAAAATATAAAGTAGATAATCCGTTTAGCTTTAACGATTTATGGATGGCGTCAGAGCGACTGTACAAACATGGCGCCGAGACTCCATTTCATTCCATTACTTTAGTTTATTCTATTTTTTGGATTCTTTCGTTATAAGTTTTATAATCAAAGTTTTAAAATTTACGTATTTAAAAGTAGCGAAAGGTTTCATTACTGAAAGTTTGAAACTTCGAGTAAAACGGGAGGAAGCTGAAACTCATTAGCTAATTATAAGTACACAAAAGAAATTTTTTAATTTTAAATGCTTTATAAGATAAAAATTTTTAAAAGGATAATATTTTTATCGACTGATAGAAAATTTTAGCAATTATAACGGCTTTCGTTCGATATTAATGCATGGACCATAGTCGATACCCACCAAAATTATTGCTTAAACAGAAGCTTGTAACTGTCCATAAAAACTAATCAATAAAATAATAATTATTATTATTTAGATTTAAAACAGAATTAAGAATATTCAATTAGGAATTTGTCGAATCTAATGGGTGCCCATCAATGGCCGCTAAAACCACAATCAGTCGTGGATTCGCACCCGATCAACGGGATGCTCTCGTGGAGTTTCCCAAAGGAAGACGAGGAAACGTTGACCTGAACTTTGTGTGTTTTCATCCTGTTATTTATAACACGATTATAAAAATCTGAATTTAAATTATGCGAAGAAAGTTTAGATTCTTAAAACTATTGCTAGTTTAATTAAGAGTTTAAAAAAGAACTCACTCGTTTTACGATCGTATGAAATCGAAATACTCCAAGGAATTAATGAGTTGTATTCAAGACCATAAATTTTCGGTTGAATAGAAGCTTCATAAAAGAGCATTTTAGTAAGGCGTGGAATTTCGGTTTACTGGATCCAACGTAATCAACATGCTCATATTTAGCAAGCAAATTGAATTAAAATCTATTGATGTAACTTACATAAAAATCTTGAGAGATATTTTAAAAATTAATTTTAGTAATTATAACGTAATCTGTATACTTCATTATTAATACAAAATTGAAAGCAAAATTCACGTAGCATAATTGCGAATGATAACGTTTTGAAGTGTATTTTAAAGTTAATCCAGAGAGAAAATTAACTTAAAACATACATAATTTGTAGACGGACGTAAAAGATCATTTGACGCCTTCTTAATACGCCCTTCTCATACGAAGGAACATAAACACTAGCGAATCAACCTTTGTAAAATCTTCTCGCTCTTTTACGTGTCTTTTAAGTAAATTTTCGTCCTAGACTTTTATTTTTACATAACTTTTGCAAGATTCTAACACCAGAAGGGTCTTTCAAAGTAATTTCACGTATACGTAGGCGGAGAAAAGCATATAAAGATTGACTACACTACTGTTTAATTGTGTTTGTGTCTTTATACTTGTATACGTCTCCTTTGCTAATAATTAATTTATTTCTACTATTGTTCAATTGTTTCTGTGATTTTTACGTGTTCTTCCTCTACTGCTTAATCGCGTTTCTGTATCCTTTTATACGTGTTCACAAGAACACAATTAAACACTAGTGTAATTATTTTCATGTTCGTCTCAAATTGTGTATAATTTAAATATTTCAGCTTTAACAATATTAAAAAAAGGGAACTAATTAGTGTGAAACTAACTTTATAATTGCGTTCCCATGTAATTATTTCGACTTTTATCGACATTTTATTAATTACTCCACTTCTCTAATTTTAAATTAGCCTAACGCTTTATTTATTATCCAGGGGATTATAGTTAAATAGCGTTCATTTTACAAAATGAGAAAAATGTTTACATATTTCATTTCTAGAAGCGTTAATTTCTAATGAAATTTTGGAAAAAATAATCATGAAAATCAAACTGAATCAATTGATAAATAAGTAAATTCCAACATAATTCAAACGCGTGATTAATTTCATTTTGAGTTATATAAATGGACTTTAATGAGGCCTGCAAATTCCTCTTAAAATTCCATCCTTCTTCATCATTTGAAGCTACTTTTTTCGATAATTTTTTTAAAAATAAAATACCTCTCTTACTCGTATGATAATTATAACTGTTTAAATTAAAGTCAATTATCAAGGCCGAATTTGCACGCAAACTATAGTTTAACGACTCGCGCTACGAAGGGCCTCGCTTCATCCTTAAAAAGAAAAATATAATAGTCTATGTATTGTTCATTACTATTAAGTGGAAAGACCTCTAATATATTACAGTTTAGGGCTAGAACATGACTAAAATGTTCTTTATTATTCTATGGAAAGTCCTCGTATATTATAATAACTTATATAAGAGGCCCTTCTACAGAATAACGATGGATAGTACATATTAATTGTTTTAGGTCCCCGAGGAGTCTAAATTAAGCCCTGTTATTATTTAATCGTCTTACGAATTTTGCTTTGTTTTGTGTTTAAATTGGATTACAAAATTGACGAAACGAAATGCGCGTGCGATGCCACGAAAAATCAAGATATATGACATCACTATACTAGATATTATGGGCAATTTATGAGACTTACCTGAAATCTTTTTCCATATAAAGAGAATAGACACTTTGACTATCCACATCGTGCTTATTTTGATTATGGATAATGTCAACCGAATCTGTAGATTGGTCTGTGAATCCTCCGATTTTTGACGATTCTGTAGTTGGACTTGCAACAGCAGTTTCGGTTTCCTCATCTAATTTGTTCTCTTCGGGAAGGTGAAGTGGCTTGGATGCTGGCAGGGGTGGAGAGCAAGGATAATCGGTTAAGCTGGCAGATAATGAACTCTTGGCACTGTCGTCTATGTAACGTATGTCTTTTAGTTTTGATTCTAGATTTGTTTCCGTTTCTTTGGGTTGGCAGTGAGGATTAAAAGTGACAGTGGTTCGACCGAGTTTTTCCGAAGCGGTGCGCCTCGATGGCAATACGAATTGCAAACAGGTGGGTTCGACGCACGAGTCGGATTTCGGGCGATCCTTCCTGGATAGATAAGGTAAACCTGACACACTCGGAGTGGACGAAGAGGGCCAACTGTCGAGTGATGTCCGGCTGCCTGAAGTGTACTTTTCTTCAAAATGGCGAATTGCTTCAGCAGTGACGGCTTCCCAACCGTCTAGGTATGGATCGGATGCGTCACGTTCCATTTGGCACATGACGTATTCAAGATAAGGCCGCGCGTAAGGCGGCATCGGGGATTTAATTAGGCGGCATCGGGGCCGCGCGTGGGGAGAATGGATGAGTGAATGGAATTCTCATGTTCCGCTTAACAAAGCAACGAAGACGAGACGCTAATCGTTCCATGTCACACTGTAAAAGGCCTCGTGGTCACTGGCACCCTGCAATAAGAAAAGATGGACACTTGTTGAGTACGGCATAAAGCGGTTTCCTAGGTAACAAGACTGGATGAGTTGTCATGGTAACGGTCATGCCAGAGGTGACAAACAACACTGGCGTCACTGTGGGGCAATAATAATCTCGTCTCCTTACCCTCTTTAATATTCTCGTACGAACTTTTAAAATATTAATGAAGATTACGAAACTATTCATTACGTAAATACGCTAATAAAAAATAAATTTATTGCTAATATCTTAAAAGTTACCATATGTTTACTTCAGATTATGTTTAAAATGCATTTTTCAAACTTTTTAATTAATATTTTAAAAAACAAAAATAATCCAGAATTAAAGGAGATTAGATAAAAAATCAAAAATACTTTTTTTGTTTATTTCTCTTAAATAGGATAACAGGTATGCGTAATCAGTCATATTTTTACTCTTAAAATGTAACCCAAATGTCAGTGAACCGAGATGTTAAAAGGTTTGATAACTCGATTAACTAACTTTTCAATTACCCTGTGTATGTAATACACATAACTGATTATGTATAAACTGTATATGTGTACAATCTACGCATCTATGTACTAAATATAATTATTCAAATCGTAAAAAATTATTAAAATTTTCTTTCAAGAAGAAAAAAAAATAAAGATAATTAAAAAACTTCTCATTAATTTCTTCAACTGTTTGACGAGGAAGAATGACTTCTATTAAAATTATAAGTATTCAAAAAATGTTTGGAAGTCGAAGTTATTTGAAGAAGAAAAAAAATCAATTGAAATAAGTAAAAGGGAGTTGGATTTAAAGGTCAAACGAGTCGAATTTCATATGAAAACTCTTCAGGGACAAATTCTTATTCGTATTTTTTTAATTATTTTATTATTTTTCCTTAATATATATGCATATAATTATCTAGTTTTTTTACATATAAAGTATACATGTACAGTACATGTAAATTTATAAAATAATAATACGTGTCAGTAACTCGATTAACTGACGTATTATTTTACAAATTTAATTTGTTTTCAGGAATAAAAATAATTGTTTTTTAAAATTAACATTAAAATATAAATATTTTTAAGAATTTCAAATATAATAATAAGAAAGAGATATAAAATACATTATTAACATTAATACAGCTTTACATTCCAAGAAAGAAATTATGCAAAATACAATGAATAATTTTCAAATACGGATATAAAATAATTAAATTGCGCTAAATAAAAGTAATTAAATATGAATTAGTAAAAAATTACATTTTGTAAACTTATTATTTAATTATTATCTTCAGTTTTTAATAAACAAATACACCAAATGTTCGTAATTAAGGATATTTATACATATTTGCAGTCTAAATAGAACCAAATTTGGTGTGGTGACATTTCAACATATGCGTAAGACATTTCCAAAAAAGAAAAAATTAGTACTAAAACTCGCCACCATGGCACTTTTGGCGCTTTGCATCTTAGTCCGTGTGATTTTGGTTGTGGGGACACTTAAAAAGTGTTGTTTATGGAAGGGACGTTTCCAAGAGACTTGGTAGGTTTTAAAAACAGTATCACCCTGCACGTGAGAAGCATCGAAGAAGATTAAGTCACCCTCAGAATGGGGTGAGCAGTATTCCCTAAATTGCTTTGACCTCTGTATAGTGCGCATGTCTTGTATAAATAAAATTTTCGTTGCTTACAATGCCAAAAGTGCCACAGTGGCGAGTTTTGATACTAATTTTTTATTTATGTAAATGTCTTCCCCACGCCCTTAAATATAACAGATTTGGTTTCAAACATCACTCTACACAGTTTTGAATAAGTGTATTTTAATTCTTTTAACTTTTTTCCGTCCTGGAGCCTTTCTGGTAAGCCCAATAAAGGGTGCGGCCAGGCCCACAATGTGGCTGCCAAGTGATGAGGGAAAGAGTCAATCACCCGGTATCAATTTTAAAAAACTTTAAATACCGTACTAAATTGTAATAAAAATTTTAATGGATATTATTTTTATTATATTATCTTAAAATCTGGTTAAAATTACTATGAAATGAATGTTATAAAATACCAAAATTGAAAAATTAATTTTATTAACTTAATATTTAATGTATGCATGTTTTTAACTTTAAAATATATTTGAAATTAAAAAAAACAGTTAAAATAAGTTCTTAAATTATAATTATTTTATTAATTTAATAGACTAAAAGACTGCTATATAAATTATTTAATTATTATAAATGTGCATTCAACATTTATATCAATTTATTAATATTTATAACTATTCAAAATTTATTATCGAAATTCGAATTTGTTTTCGTTTTTAATTAACTTAAAATAAAATTATAATTTAATAAACGTTGCCATGACATTCCATTATAGTTATTACATGATTACTAAATTTACAAGGTAATTTTTTTTAGTCAATTTGTTTAATGGAATACTTAAAATTTATTAAAGTATTTTCCTTTGTTTTTAATTATTTTTGCTGTTTTCGAGATATTTTATTTGTTCATTTAATAAATAATAAATATAATAATTAAATATTAATCAATAAAATGTAACATTTAGAATATTTTTAAATCTTGAATTAATTGCGAGGTTGAGGCCGAACGAAGTTTTAAACGCGAAAACGTGTACGTCGGACGTTCGGCGCCGCTTTCCCGTAAGTGTAGAAGTTTGACAATAGCGTTTAGAATGTCGAGTATGATTCCACTGGCTTTCCAAACGCCATTGTCAAACTTCTAGGCTTACGGGAAAGCGGCGCCGAACGTCCGACGTACACGTTTTCGCGTTTAAAACTTTGGCCTCAACCTCGCTAGTGTCTTAATATTGTATTTGAACTTTTTATCATCTTTGCCTATAAATCAGATGAGCAGAAAATCAATAAAATAATGATTTCTATAAACTTTTACATGATAAATAGTTTAAATTTAATAATTCGATAGCCGAGTGGCTAAAGTGGTTAAGGGATCAACTTACAATTTGGGGGACCCGAAATCGAATTCCGGAGAGCAACTCAGTAATTATATGTCCCTCTTACCACGCGATCGCCCTCATTGTGGGCTCCCACTATTGGTACTAAACACTATCACCAACAGATTGGGCACATGCAGTCTTCTGAATCTTCTTCACGTATCTAACGTTTAAATGGGGGGACCAGTTTTACAAAGAAAACCCTCTCTGGAGGTTCCTTCCTTGGCAGATAGCCTATGTACTGCGTTGCACACATTCCATCAAGCCAATCTAATCTTCCATTATGGGTCTGGCCAACGATGGGTATTAATTAAAAAAGCGCTTTTAGTGTCCACTGAGCGGAAAGCGTTAAAAATAAAAAAATAAATAATTCGAAGACTAGTAACTAAATATATTTAATTTAATTTATTTCAATTAAAAATACAAACTTAGAAATGAAAAATTCGATTAGCTTATTATAATTGTATAGCATGCACTACATAATTACGGTATCTTTTACAATACATACATTACACAATATAGTAAACTAGCTGCATGAACACGGCGTTACTCGGACTTTTAAGGAAGAGATGGATTGGTGAGGTTGAGTTTTTTTTTTTTTTTAACTCTTTCCGCCCTGTGGGCACTAAGAGGGCCTCTTTTAGAAGGCCCATTATGGGTTCAGCCAGGCCCACAATGAGACGACCGGGTGGTGAGGGACGGGGCCCGACATATCCGAACGGACCACCCCCCGAAAAATTCCTGGGGATTTTCGACCCGTTCGGATTCGATCCCGGGTCCCCCAGAGCGGTAGGCTGCCACCTTGACCGCTCGGCCATCCGGCCGTCGGTGAGGTTAAGTTGGGAGAGGATGATCAATGGTCTTACAAGTTAGTAACTAAAATGTACATTTATGACCTCAACATTTACAATAAGAAAAATGCAAAACACAAATAAATTGTTCGGGTTAACCAAGATCATGTTTGCCTCGTAAACTTAACATTGTACCTTTTCCACTTCGCCACGCCTGAACCATTGCACGTTTCTCAAATATCTCTTCAGCGGCATCATCTACAGGATAAAAGCTTTAATTTGATACCTGAACCGTATTTTTAGCCCCAGCCGTTTATTCAAACTAAGTCGTACAAATTGAAAACCCTCTTTCAATTAATTAATATATAGATACTACAAAGAGATATTCCCGAATCGTCCGCGTAAATATTAAAAATGAAAAATTGTTAAGTAAAAATACAGTACGTCCCGATTTACGAGGCAAAATACTGGATACAAGCACCAACTGGTATTAATGAGAAGAAAATATTCTAATTACGAGTGAGACAAGATTGAAAATCCCGCACACTCAGATTAGACCGCTTACGAATTCAATCTCCATTTTATTTCTTCAGCCCGCCAGTGGCTAAGTGGAAAAACCATTAAATACTGCAGTGAGCCGTGGTTTTTCGCGTCGCCAACGGACTGGCCGCGTGGAGTTTCCTCCTAGGAGATATCCCGTAGCAGATCGCCACGTGTTGCGTTGCCGTATATCATCAAAACCAAACCAATTATTTTCTTTTATTTTCATTGTGTATTAGGTGAATAGTTTAATCAAAAATTTTATTTTATTTATTTCATTTACAATCATTGGTTAATAGACACACAGGTGTTTTGTACCACTTTAATATTATTTGGAAAACATGAATAGGATGACTTAGGTTATGCCGGAATGAGATACAAATTTTAATCAAAAGAAATGAAGGAAAAACATCCCGATTTACGAGATATTTTTTCGAACGAGATATGATCATAAATAAATCAAAATTTTACTGTGTTTGGTCTTTGAGAGAATTTACAAAAATACGAAATTTACATCCGAAAATCATAATTTGTTCCGATTTAAATCGTTCCATTAAGAGAATGGACCCTTTTAGGGATCCGTAAAACGGGAATAATATTATTTGTGCAGTTTATTTTTAAAAATGCATTACTTTACATTTGATATTAATTAAACAATAATCCGAAATTACTTATTGCAAAGGAAATCCTTAAAAATTATTATCCATTATTTTCAAATACTTCGCATTTTCTCTTCTTTCACTTAACGTGCTCACCAGAGTTTGAGTTGATAATATTCTAACAATAGATTATTGTATTTTTAATAATATAATTATTTTTTATAATGCTTTAAATTGAGGGTTCTCTGAGATGACTTGTATTTTGCAGTATTTATATATCTTCAAGAGAAATTAAATCTAACATTTTGTTAAAGAAAAAGCTTAATCAATTTTCAGCATAAAGAAATATTTCAAAGCATTTTTTCATATAACTCTAACAATAGGTTCAATACATAAATGCATATATTCAAAACACGTCTCTCTTTTCGAATCGACAAAGAAAACTGATTTCCTGAAAATATGAAAGGAAAAAAGACATAATGGCTACCGGCTATGGCTTGTTATGGGCTAAGCCCCTTTTGGAAATTTGTTTTTCAAATTGTATATTTTCTAACAGTTTTTCGAAAGATTATTCCAAATACAAAAACGAAAAAAAAAGAAAGAATATACAAAATGAAAACTGATTCGAACTAAATTCTCGAAATAATATAAAAACTTCTGAAACATAAAGAAAGCATACGTTATGAAGCCCGAATGTATTAAAACAAAAGACATTAAAAATTATATTGTCGAACCGCCTATAACGGCCACCTCTAAACAACGACGACCTCTAAGCAACGACCATTTTTACTGAAACATTTTCGAACAAAATGTGTATAGAAAATAACCTCCAACCTTCGACTTCTGTTTAGAATTTTTATGTTCTCGTCAAAGACCGTTGTTCAGAGGTGTGGCTGGTTTGATTTGATGGAATATAATAAAGCAACACGTAGACGATTTGCCAAGAAGGTATGCCTCCCGAGAGGGCTTTCTATGGAAAACTAACATCTACTGTTTTCTCGGTCCTGTTATATATAATTGAGGGAAAGTATAGCAATTAGTCGACTTTCCTAAAATTTTTACATTTTTGAACTCATAAATGCAAAAAGGTTCGGAGTTTTTTTTTCTGTATTTATGAATGTTAGTGTGTGGGGGCACGATTTTGTTCACCCTCTTTGAAGCTTAATAACGCCTGTGTTTTTTATCGAAAATTTCTGAAATTTTACAGTGCGATTTGAGTGTTAGGGGTGTGGTTGCTATTTAATTTTAGTGGTTAAAGATCAAGGAGATAAGTAAATAAAGAGATGTCATGTATCTCGAATGGGTTCGGATTTAAAGATGATTTTACTCGTTATTAGCATTTACAATTCTTTTTATAAAAGTCATCCCTGAAAATTAAGCATTTTGTCCTTTTATAATAATTAAAAATATAAAAAGTTTTTGAATAAAATATCGTAACATACGGCGCCGCACTTAGTTTTAAATGTCCCCGGGAAAGTTAAGCAACTCGTTGCTGAATTTTTTTTTTTTTTTTTTTTTTTTTTGTGTGTGTGTGTGTGTTGTAGACATGTGAAGAAAACCCGGAAAACCTATGGCAGATTTGCCACTCACAACGGTGTGACGCGCAAACCCGCGACCGACTACAAATGTTCTGTGGTTTCACAGAGGTTTGATGACTGTATTAGAGTTACCAGTGGCCAAGCGGTTCCATTCCCTGAACACTGGTCGTGTGTTCGCGTCTCGGCAGGACGGGATGGCTACGTGGAGTTTTCTGGGTTTCCTCCACGTCTCTAACATCTAAATAGGGGCCAGTTACCCTTAAAAGACCTCCCGGAAAGCATTTTCCCCGGTAATTTCGTAATCGAGCAAAAAGCGTAGGCCAGCTTTTCGGAGGATAAATGACTACTTAATGACATCCATATTAACCCCGATACAAGAGAGACAGGTTTGACTGTATTATAGGTATTAAATAATACAATTTGACAAAATAATAAAGATTTTTTCTTTAATGTGCAATAAGTACAACGGAATTTGTAACAAATAATTTTGTAACCCCATAAATGTGAGGTTTTAATAAATTTCATCCTTTTTATATCAGAAAGACAGGTCCAGACTAAATGATCCCGTGAAGGTCCTGGTAAAATCAATATATTTTAACTGATCTAAAATTCTATCCACCAATAATAAAACTATAAAAACCGAAAGAAATTAATTCAGAGAAAGGAATTCTTTATTTTCTCCACTACATTTTAAAAACTTATTCGATACGGAATACTTATTTTAAACAATTTTGAACAATCTTTTCTTTCGTTTCCTAATCGAAATTTCGATTTCTGTATGGTTAACTTTAATCATCCACCAGAAAACAATAAATATGTCAACATCTGTGTTGTTATTTGATAAAAATAAGTTTCTAGAAATTTAAAAATAAAAATATCCTACCATTTAATGGTGTCAGTTTGAGTAATCAGATTTTAAAATATTTTAAGACTTCTTAGTGAAGAAAATGACTGTTTTTAAGATATAAAAAACAAATTTTCTATGTATTTTTTTTATGTGTTTTTATGATTTTTGCAAGTCAACATTTCGACAACCAAATGTGCGAGGATGTTAAGGCGTACTTTTTCCTCTTTGCAACCACAGAAATTTTTTTTGGGCGATTTGTTCGGATACATCGGACTCCTTCCTTCATTTCCATTGTGGACCTAGCCGAACTCATAATAGGTGTGAAAAACAAGCTCTCTAACCACCGCTAATATAATATTAATATAAGTATTTTCAATTAAAATCATTGCTGTATAACTCAATAGATAATACAGTAGTGCCACTTAGTGCTCTGTGAAAGAACGGCTTGGAGGTTTAGTGGGGCCTTGGGGAAAGTTATTAGTGTATTAGTAAAACTTCAAAATATTTGATAAAAATATTTTTAATCAAGTTTTTTTTTTTAGAAATTTGAAACTCTGCGCTCTTCTGCGCACGGACCGCGATCTTAGACCCGAAAAACTAAGCCTGCGCTGCACTGTGGGCTAAGAGGGTCTTATTTCATCTAATCGTGAATTCTAGCAGGTCTACAATGGAAATTACCGGGAGATAAGGAACGGAGCCCGACATATCTAAAATTTACCACTCATGAAAAATTGCTAGCGAATTGCTCTTCCCGATTTGATCCTAGATTCCCTAGAACGGTAGACATGACACTTCCACTCTAGAAGACCCATATAAAAATTAAACGATTATTATTAAAATTATTTGACTTTACTTAAAGGATTGTCCATAAATTATGTAACTCTATTTTTATACTTTTCAACCTTGCCATCCCCATAATTCTCTGTAATGCCACCTCACATAACTGTCCGAAAAATACGTAACACATACCCTCGATAGACTCCCCTTCATTATACTAAGTAATAATACACGGCACGGGTCGACGTTACATTATTTTATCAGTTACACATCTAACGTACAAAGTAGTGACGTAAACAGTTTTGGTTTGTTATGCCACACTTCAGAAGTAAAAATCAATCGTTTCTTTACTTCAAGATTGAGATCCTAGCATTATATAATGTTTTTGCAAACACCCACCCGTTTGTAACGCATCGTTGCGATTTATTTTCAGGGGAAATCTGTTTCTTCTATACAAAAAAGAATTAAGATTTATACAAATTTTTTGCAATTATATAAGACATTTCTTTAAGATTTTCTCCATCTGATCATTAAATACTTATAATAGAATAGTGAAATATTTAGTATTTATATTTAAATAATTTAAATTTAAATCATTTTAATATTTATTTATTTATTTCAGTAGAATTTCAAGAAAGAATAATATTGTTACAGAAAATAAAATTTGAGAAGTAGACTTTTCTACGAAAATCAAATTATTTTTTCAAGAAAAGATTTTATTTAACTCAAAAGAATTTATTATTTTATTATTTATTAAATTGATTATTTGATAATATTTAAAGTGAAAATAAATAATTTTTAAAATTTAAATATTAACAAATAATAGGAAATATATTTTTACACTAAAATTCACTAATGGCCAAATGGATAAAATGTCATTGGACACTGGTAGTGGGTCGCAGATTTGCACCTCGCCAATGGGCTGGTCGCGTGGAGTTTTCCGAGTTTTCTTCACGGTTCCAAGAACTAACTGGAGAACAGTTTTGCATAGAAAGTTTTCCCGGAAAGTCTTTAGCAGATCGCTCTCATATTTCATTGCCTTATTCCAACACTCCAAGTTTAATAATAGATATTTATCCAAGTATAAAGAAGACGTTATATAAGTTTAGATAACATTTTTCTTAAATCTTACTGTATTTATAAGAAAAAATAGAATAGTGAAATAATTTTAATGTATTTAAATTTAATTTTTGATCTTTCGACTTTTGGTTTAAGTATTTCGAATCGATGCATTTCTTTATTCATAAGGCTCTGCAAGTTGTTTGCTGTACGAAGAGAAACTGCATAAAAATTTAAATGTGTAGGTTAATAAATTGACCATGATCAATAATTTTAAGACTTGGAGAATATTAGAAAACAAGAGCACCTGCCAAATTTTATCTCGACAGAGAATCAAAATTTAGACGATTTGTAACAACTAACCAACAAATTGATTTACTAATATTGTATTTCTTAAGCTAGTTTGTTTCTACTTGTACCATCTTCCTTTATCTTCATAGATTGAATAACAAATATATGTTAAAAAACAAGTAAAAACTACAACTGTCTTGAAAAAGCTGTCTTCCAAACAGTACAGCTCTTACTTACGACTTAAAGGAAAGCTGAAGGAATTATCTCGTCGTTTGAGGTTTTTACCATTAATTACTTAGTGGAACTACTATTAAAATAAATACATTTTCACAAAATACCTTTGCTTTATAAAAATTGTAGTTTTAAAATAAGCAAATCAAAATTTTAAGCGTAAATTGTTTAAATACCATTGTATTATTCATAAGGAAGTGCTGAAGAAATGAAATTCAGTCATGTGATCGATTCCATTACGCGCTGTCAATAAGATTCGAACGCGAGCTCTCAATCGCAGGGAATTTAGAATGTTATTCGAAGAGGAAACCAACGAACACAAACTCCTGTTGCATTGCTCTGGCTTTCAAAAGAAGAGGTATTGGCACGTTTCTTCCAGTTGAAGAACCAAGTGCTTCAGTTTTTTTTAACTTAAATGTGAGTTACCCACGGAGTGTGATCTACTTAAAGACAAATATTGGCTCTGTGATTTAGCATTTTTGGTAGACATTACGAATTATCTTAATGTACTTAATACTCGTTTCCAAGGTGAAAACTGTTTATTTCCGACAATGTTCAACCTAATTAGTTCATTCACGAATAAACTAAAATTGTTTTCAAGCAAATTGTCTCAGAAAAATTTTGACCACTTTTCCACTCTAAAAAGAGTGTAATAATTTGGATTTGGACTTTAATAGGTATCATTCTGCCATTACAGCACTAACTGAGTCATTTGATTCCCTTTCGAAGACTTAGAAGCTGAAAGCAATAACCTTACTCTGTTCATCAATCCATTTTCCATTTCGGACAGAGAAATAAAAAAATATCCACCCAAAATCCAATCGGAAATTGTAGACATAAAAAATCATTCAGGACTTATAGCAAAATTTCGAGAGTTAAGTAAATCATCGACTTCTGATTTGAAAGCCTTCAGGAAATTTGTTCCTAAAATTGACTATCCAGAAATGCTTGATCTTACCCTGGGTTTTGTGTGCAGATTTGGTTCCACCTATGTTTTTGAGAAGACGTTTTCAGCAATGAGCTTCGTTAAAAAATAAATACTGATTTGTATTGACAGACGCTCGTGGTCAATGTGTTTCTGTTATCAACCTCGAAAATCAATCTTAATATTGAGAAACTGTTAACTGAAAAGTAAGTTTAGAAACTACATTGAATGGATTTTAAATTTGGATTCTTTGGTTTTATAATTAGAATTTCAAGTTTTTTCTTCTCCTTTCAATAAATAATGTTTTTAATATTTTGTCACTTTCAAACTAACTCTAGTGGCTTATTTAATATTTGTTTTTACATGCCTAACAGCATATTTTAATGTTTTTATTGTCCTTGTTTACTTTCAATGTTATTTATAGATAGTTTATTTTAACTTACCAATTTAAACCGGATGTAGGAGGTGATACGACAGTAGCCAGCCATTCGTGCCCATTTATAGACACGCCTGTAAAAACGGTTCGCCACTCTTGATTTAAACGATCCTCGTAGTGCCACAAGGCGGAAATAGATAAGAATGAATAAAATCTTCATAGTATCCCCTCTCACTACTCGGTCATGCTCATCAAAAGTTTGACTAAATGGATCCGCGATGAATATGGAGAAAAGGCCTTAGTAAAGGCCTTAAAGGGCAACAGATAAGAAAAGATTAAAAGTTTTTAAAACTCTGTTATGTACATGTATAAAATGATTTTAGCATTTAATATTAGAGAATAATCTTCTTAATGTAATTTGCTTAATTTCCATTTCTAAATATTTTCCTGGTAAGCAAGACTTTTATTATAATTGATACTACTGGGTTTATGTACACATGTAGTTTTACGTAACATTAAATTACAGTAAAACAATTGAGTAACTCAAGATCGATATGTAACATTTTAGTAGTTAATTTAAATTAGGTCAGCTTTTGAGATGTAGAAGTATTAACTTTAGCGAAATCAATACTTGTAATCACGAACTGTGTAAATTTATGCATTTTATAAGCTACAAAATCTGTTTTTAATTTGATTTTTTTTACAATGAATATGAGCTATGCATTCATACCTATAGTGAGTTCGGCCAGGACCACAATGGAGGCACGGGTTATGTGAGACGATCTGATATATCCATGGCAGACCGTCCATGAGACTGCTCTCTCGGATTCGCTACAGGGTCCTTCAGAACGCTAGGCTTAACTACCTAATGCATTGAGCTGTCAAGCTACGATAGTAGTAAATTCCAAAACTCTGTCCATTGAATTGCGTCTTAAGACATTTCTGAAAATTCTACGGTAAAATTTTTATTGAATTGATCATTTTTAAATGATTATAACATTCTGTATTTATAAAATCTTTAAATAATTGGTTTGATTCGTTCGGGTTCGCGGGCTGGCCACGACAAGTTTTCTTCACGTAACTCTATTTAGGTTTTAGCAGTGGCGTGCCGTAACATTTGATGATAGGGAAGCTGTGTTTCCACAAAAATTTTAAACAAATACTGGAAATGACAAAAATAAACAGTTTATTTTATTTCTAAAATAGATAATTGACACGAAACAAAGATATATGAACTTGTTTTTATTATTTTTTATAAACTAACTCTATTCGGCAATTTTGTTTCACAAAGTCGTTAATTACTTTATTATAAAAATTGCTCGTCGTCGATTCCATCAAAGTATTTAAAAGCTCTTTTTTCCATCGACAATCTTTCTTCTTATTGTTCCTTGCAATTGTATGAATTCGCTTCATGATTGAAAAACTGCGCTCAACAGACGCACTGGTAGACGGCACCGTAAAAATTAATGATATTAAATCGTATAATTCTTTTAGTACATCTTCGTTCAGATCGTTATTAATTATAATATTTCTTATGTCTAAGAGTGGCTTGCCAATATAGCCCGGACACAAATATAAATATTGCAATTCACTACGTAATTTAGATAAATCAAAAAGTTCTCCATGAGATTTGCTTAAAGAATTAAAACTCGCCTCGGAAAATTGTTTTTCACATTATTTAAAACTATTAACATCTAAACGTGATAAAAATTCTAAACATTTTATCTGAAAATCTGAAAATCTATCAATATACAGTAAGACCCCGCTTAACGCTGCCTCGATTAACTCTGATTCAATATAACGCGTTCTGCTTGAAGTCTAAAGAATGCTCAAAATGTATTCTGATTCAAATTAACACGGCATTTCATTAATTCGTATATAATACAATTATTCTCAAACACGGACCGATCAGCAAAAGGTGGCAATTCGTCGTAGCGCCGTACTTTCTTTAAATCTATGTTTGTTTGGTGCAATTTTGGAAAAAATATAACATCATAGATGCCATAGGCAATATCGAATTTGCTTGGCAAGAATTAACTGATAAATGCACAAACGGCGTGTGTAAAAACTGAAGATATCTAGGCTGAAGATATCCAAGAATTCTCAACGAGAAAAGCCTATCGTGTATCGTTAGATTGACCAAATTGTTAACCTAATCGATACAGCAGGACTAGGAGATGTAGACAAGCAGGATATTGAGGAGTTACTGGAGGTTGCTGGTGAGAATCTTACTAACCGTCATTGGTAAAGTTCTCACCAACCACGACCTTCAAGAACTGACAGAACAAGGAATTCATGTAAAACTGGAAATTAGTGATTCTGAAAACGAAGAACCCGGAGAATTTCTCTACAGATTTCCTTAGAAAAAGTTTGGTAACGATAACCGAAATCGTTGATGAAGTTGTAGCGAATGATACAGATTTTGAAAGGAGTGCAAAAGCAAGACGAAGCATTTTGGATGCCATCTCCTGCTACCTTGCTTTAAAAAAAAAGCGAAAAATGAAACTAGACAATTTCATTGCAAAAAAAAAATAATAAAAAAATCAAGATTTTCAGAAGATCCAAGACCTTCATCACAAAAAATGAAGTTTACATTTCTGCGTGCATATGTTTATGTGTTATTTAACATATATTATTATGCATATTAATATTTAAAAAAACTTAAAATTATAGTAAAATTTGCTTATTTTGGTCGCGTGTGTCCCCTTTCCCTATTTACTTTATGTTAAAATGACCTCGTTTAACGCTGTTTCCCTTAGCGCTTTGTCGTCTAGGAACGCATCCCAGCCTTAAGCGGGGTCTTACTGTAATTATAATTAAAAGAAAATTATAATTAAATACAGCTTTGTAAAGAAACGTTCATAAAAATAACATAATACTCTTTACTTTTTTAATCTTAGAGCAATGCACTTAGTCAAATACCTCCCTACGAATGGCTGATGGATGGAATCATTGGAAGCGTTATACGATATTTTGATGTGTCAGCTAAACTGCCAGAGGTTGGTGTTCTGTAAAGCTCCTTCACGAATGCATATAATCTAGCTGCTTTACACCATTCAAATATTTTTGCCGTGGAAGCTGTCCCGTATTCGACAATACAGCGCTTCCATTGAAAATATGCATATACGAATTTATATTCGAATGTTATCATTGTTTTTCACACGTGTATAAATTTGTAATGAAATAAACAATGTGGTTATAATAAAATATTAATTTTAATTAATTCAAAGTACGTTAAAATATGAAAATAATCGCACAATATGTATTTATATTTTAGAAAATACAAGGGAAGCGGCACTTCCACAGCTTCCATGGACGGCACGCCACTGGGTTTTAGGTAACTAAAAGCTAAATAGAGTTCAGTTTTCCATAGAAAGCCCCCGGGAGGCACTTACCCTTGGCAGATCGTCCACGTGTTACATTACAATATCCAATCGAATCCTTTTAAATTCATTAAAAAAGAAAACATTGTATAATTGTTTGTTTGAGATTCAAAATCTAAGAGAGTGAGTGCGTATTTTTTTATCTAGACTTTTTCCATCAGCAAAATACAAAAGTATAAAGTAAAAACTATACTTAAACTTGTATACTTTTCCATTTTGAATCGCAGACAATTCATTAATGTTATGCACTCGACTAGTGATCGTCAGAACGAGAAATCAGGTCGATCGTGCGTTGTGTTTCGTGCTAACAGAACAAAATATACAACTACTATGAAATATGTCATAAGTATTCAATATTTTTCTTTAATAAAAATAAATTATAAGCTATTTTTAACTATAATGTATAGACAAATTTTATTTTAAGAATTGTTTCCATAAAACAAATGTATTAACAAAGTTTCATTATTAATTACAAGATAATTTGAAATTAAAATTCAAGTAACAACAAATAATTCAATATTGCAATTTTATAAACATAAAATTCTGTTAAATTAAGATAATTTTATGGTAAAATATTTTATCAAATCATATTAGCAAATGACAACGGTTCACCTCAATTGACATAATTGTAATTAATTAATTGGTTTTTTTTTGCTATAAAACAAAATTTAATCTTTGTTGTATGAAAATTTGATTTTAAATTTTTACAAAATCATGGATTTTTTAAATATTGAAATGAATCAAATTTCCACATAAAGTTGAGTAATAAATTAATTTTATTTTATCTAAAACTTCTTATACAATGAAAGAAATTATTACATTTTATGATAAAATAAATTCTTTTCCCGATTACATATTACTATTGGAATGAACTCACTGAAATAACCAAAGGGAGCTAAGAAGCTGTAGCCGCATTAAAAGAAGAAAACAAGCAAATAATAATAATTTTAATTAAAAACTATAAATCGAATTTTCTTTAATAAAATATAAAATCATATCTATTTTTTGTGACTCTTCCTGCCTCTATCAACCAGTGTCCGAGAGGATAAATCAATAAACACCGATTTTTCCGAATTTCTAAAACCTAAATATGGACCGTTTCATATAGAAAGTCGTCCCGAAAAGCAAATTTCTTTGGCATATCGCCCAAAATTCCAGGGGTGGGCAACCGCTGAAAAACGTCGTTGGCATGCCATGGTTGGCACGCCAACGACTATTTTTTCAGGTATGCAGGATTCATCTTTAAAAATTAATATCTTTTCATATATCTTTTATGTTTTATCAAAACTTTTCCAAGTTCATAAAGTGTGTATATATATATATTAAAGATTATTTAAGAGATTCTCTGAAATATTCTCGTGACTGCACGCCCGAATTCAATGCCGGGTTCTTCACAGCAGTAGACTAATGCCTTAACAAATTAAGATTGCAGAACAAATTCTGATACAGAAAAGATAATTACAACTGAGTATATTTTGTCTAACACTAAATATTAATTAGTATCTAAAAAAAATTTTTACACTTTCTTAGGAAAAAGCTGGCAAGAGCTCTTTCTAGACTTTCCCGGCGCTCAAACAGAAAGTTAAACAGACCACCAGGAATTTCGATAATCTTCAATTATACTAGGATATAAAATTTAAGTAATAACAAAAGCTTAAAAGGAATAATTTTGTTAAATTATGCTAAAAATCTCCATTTAAAATTATTTAAGTTTAAAAAATACTATGACACTAGCTCAAAGTTAAAATTGTGTATGGTGCCATCTGTTAGGAGATGTTATTAAAAAATAGCTTACATTATTAATTGCTATAAAAAGAACAAAAAAACCTTAATTTTGAGGGTAAAGATGAGTTTTAAACATATTGTAAATAACAATAACGATAAAATTTTCATTACGTCTGACCCTACTCGAGATATGACACATGTTACCTCTATCTTCCCACCACCTCTTTGAGTTCCCCACTCAAAAATTTAATAGCATAAATGCCCCTTATAAAAAAGTTACCAGTTCAAAATTTCGTTTCTTAATCTTTATTTCATCCTGAGATATTAAACAAAATAAACACCAATACATACACACAGAAAATTTTTCTGGCGATTCGGAATCTCAAAACGTCCAGATTTGCAAACACGAAATAATTTAACACGATTGCAACTTTTTCGTGTTATGCTATAACAGCCAAAAAGGGAAAATACAAAAAATTCTACTAGAACAGAATCATTTTGGAATTTTTCTCCCACAAATCCATCCTTTCTAATCTATTCTTATCAGCAATGATCCTGCCTGAAATTAAAACAATGGTTTGTGTATTTTATAACCGGTGATGAATGATTTCGCTATTTAATTACATTTTTGTTTTTATAATTCCTGAAAAAAAGTTTACGATTTGAAGTGTGAAAGTGTAATATATTGTCTGACACCTGCTGCATGCCATTAACAAGTGTTTCGGTAGTTGTAAACGACACGAAACGAATACAGTATGATAAAGAAAAAAAAAATTAGAAAACTAATGACATGAATTGAATCCACTAACCCTTTCGTCTCACAAAACAAGCCAAGGAACATCATACTTTCACGTCAGAGATAGACTAGTAACGTTTTCGTGTAGCGTGTTTGTGTCTATGTCTGTAATTTATGTATGTTGCAATGCTTCCTATCAAGATTTAGTTGCAATTTGAGAGGAAAAAATCGATTTATTTAATTGTGAAAAATGCTGCAGCAGGAGAAAATAGGCTTTCCTTTTAGTGTAGTCGTTTTATTTCTTTATACTGTTGGAAGAGATATTATTGTGGTTAATGATAATAGTTGGTATGAGCGTGAAAAAGTTTACATTAATATTATAAAAAACGATTTTAATGATAAATTTCGTTTGACAATTAAATAGGACAAATTCAATATTTTATAAATTATTTCGTTAAATAATTAAATTTTTAATGATAACTTTTATTCGTATTTGTGTGAAAGTTACAAAATCTTGTTCCCTACTCATTTTTAAATGGAATTTTGTCTAACTGTATTTATTCAATTTAACTTACATTAGTTCTCTCAAGCGAAACCCACGATAATCATATTTGGTGTGCTTAACACGAACAGATGTTATAATCTGGAATGGATATAAAAAGATTCTAAATGTGTCTGAACATTTTTTCTTTACTCTTTCTGCCCACTAAACACTAAAACACCATTTATTCCAGACACATCGTGGGTTCGACCAGAGCCACAATGGAGCAACTGGGTCGTGAAGAATGGAGTCCGATATATCCGGGATAGACCATTCCTTGAAAAATTACTTAGGATTTTTCGACCGCCTGGATTCGATTTGTCATATCGTGCAACCTCCAGTAGTTCATTCTTGATAACTGCTCTTGGACTCTAGGACCATGTCCCAGATGTGCTCGATTGAGATAAACCGAGAAAGAAATGGATCACAGAGGAATTATAACATGTTTTGTATTACATGTAGTTAGTTATTTCTTTTTGGAATAGCACATCAGGGAATCTGTGAAGATAGGGTACCGCTTCAGCCTACAACACTTCTGTGATATCAGTCCGGTCAAGCTACTAGAAATGCGTATGAAGCAAGAATGGAAGTGGAACCCATAACAAGAAGTCATCAAAACCATAACATTTTTTTGCCGAGCCCATATGGTGCTGCAAAATGAGTGCCTCCTCGAATCTTTCATTGCGATGTTTGCATACACAGCACCATCTATCGTGATGCAGTAAATTGAATCGAAACTTGTCGAAAAATCAATGCAATGCAGTCATCGTACTATTAGCAACGTTCTTGGCACTATTGCAGTCATGGACAAGTATAGTCTAGGATCAACGGTAGATGAAGCGATGAGAGAGAGGCGTCGAACAGTACACGGAAACACCAGTTCACACGTGGCAGTTATCCACTGTTGGGCTACGGTGATATGGCTGTTCAGTCCATCACTGTCATCCGTACGAGTTGTTTATCCTATCATTTCCTTATGCATCGAGGCGCTCCAGATCCCTTACGTCTGTGAGTCTGATTCTTCTCTACTCACTGACGCCATACTGTGTTCGCGTCACATCCAATATTAGCACCGATGCTTGGAAGAAAAACCAACCTTTCCACATTTCCACAATTCTCCCTCGTTTAAATCCGAAAGATAAAGATACAGCCCTCCTCGTTGCGCATGGACATGTTCAGTCCCCACAGTAACTTACAGTACAGGAACTGCCAGTAGTCATTCAGTAAAGTCTGGAAACATTCTCGCCTTTGCGGTCGCCTTTTATACCTACTGCGAAAAAGGTTAATGGCATAATTCACATACACTTTTCATTTTGACATTCCTGACTTATTTGTCCTGCAAGTTTCTGTCCAATATGATGCGTTGCAATTTTAGTGCTAGCAGCGTATTACTTTTAATACGACTCAACAGTGACCAAATAGATAATAACACCACAGAACACTGATCGCGGGTTCTCGCCTCGGCGACGAGCCGGTCAAATGAAGTTTTCTGGATTTTCTTCAGGTGTCTAACCTTTTAACAGGGACCAGTTTCTCATAGAAAGCCCTCCCGGGAGACATCCTCTTGACAGATTGCCCACTTTTGCGTTGTAGTATTTCATCAAACCAAACTTAGCATCACCTTAGCACAACATATTCTATTATTTAAATAGAATATTCAGAGAAATAGGTGAATAAATACAGATGACTGAATATGGCAATATATAATAGAAATAAAACAAATTTTCTTCGAGCACGACACGATTTACAATTTCAGGCACAATTGACTCTATCCTCAGTCCTATATGCATTAGCTATATTGGCAATATAACAAATCACCAATCCAGTTAATAGACTACACATTGCTGAGGTGGCAGCAATAAACCAGATCATACAATAATAAGCTAGTTTATGTCTCGTTTCAAACAATAACTTGTAAACGCTGATAAGAAGTCAGAAAATCATTATATACCGTAAACTTTCGTTAATTCAAAGTTTAATTATTTGAATTTTCGGTTAATTGAAATTTCATATAGCCTATTGTAACGTCATTTCTCGCGAACGTTAATATTTCATTGCATGCGTTAATTTAAATAAATTGTCTTAAATTCAGATCTCGGTAATTTAAACAAAAATAAATTGCATTATGCATTAAAAATGAAATTTAATAGAGAGATACAAAAAAGATAGATAGACTAAGTTGTTCTTGCTAGCCTAGATTATATCCCGGTTTCTCCGGAACAGTCCCGGATTTCTTATTTTTAACCCTCAAATATATAATAAAACTCTAAATAGAACCATTTTATAAACTTTTCTAATGCAATATAAGCAGTTCACAAATTAATGAATAAGTAATTTTTAAAATTTTAATCATTTTTAGATCCATTTTTCTTTCACTCTCGAAAGCAGTCTAGGTTTGAGCAAAAAACGATGTGGTCATTCTATGCTAGCCATATCTTGTTATATATTTTCCCTCTTTTAAATCTGTAATGGTTTTTTCTAGAATATCGTCATTGTGCCAAAGCTTCAATATCATTTTACAACATTGATTGTTCGTCACGGATTCGCGCCTGACCAACGGGCTAGCCACTTGAAATTTTCTTTACGTAACACCCAAATGGGGCTAGTTTCCCATAGAAAATTATTCTGGGCGGTATTACTCCTTGATAGATCACCCAAGTATTACGTTGTCTAATTTCATCAATTCAACTTTTACTGATGTGTTAACCCAGATATCTCACTCTTCGTTCCTCATCACCGACTATCAGTTGTATGTCTAGCCAAATCCATAATGAGTACTACAATGTAAATGACCGTTTTAATACTTTCAAGATAAAATGAGTTTTGAACAATTAAAATATATATTCAGCTGAATGACTGAGGTGAATAAGGCGTCAGTCTACAGTTCTGAAAATCCAAGAGATCAACCCGAGATTTTTTTTTTTTTTTTTTCCACGAGTGATCGATATCTTGAGCGTCATCTCTTCTCTTATCACCTGGCTGCCTTTATTATGGGCCTGAGTAAAGAAAGGCCCCTCTTGGTCAGGGGCGGATCTACATAGGGACTAATAGGGTTTAAGTCCCAGAGCCCCAAGTGTCAAGGGCCCACAAAAATTAAATTATCATAAATTTTTATTATTTTTTCATTAACAATGAGCACATTTTTACTATACGATAAGTGCTTATCGTATAGTAAAAAATAGTTAATATTAATAATATAATAATAATGATGATTTATAGTATTATTTGTATTAACAAAACATGGGGCTCCTTGGACTTAAATAAGCCCTAGGCCCCGAAAAACCTAGATCCGCCCCTACTGTTAGTGCCCACAGGGAAAATGTTTTTAGAATGCTATAAGTAAATGTTTCTTTATTTAGTATTTTCTTGTAAATCTACGAACTTTTTATCAATGTTATTTTTTACAGCAAATTTCGAAATTTATATTCGAAAATTTCATTACATTTGATATTATCTGAGTGATAATTTTCAATCAATTGCAGAAAACATAATACACTTGTAAAAATTTATTAAGAAATTACTTGTTACTTTACATCTAAACATAAATAAACTTTACCATGTAAAAACACTTCAAAATCACTTTTATTTAAACTTTCAAAAAGATAAAACAAATTGATTGTTTGATTATTACATTACAAAATGACAACTTAAACTCTTTACAAATAGAAAAGATAGCAAATAGTAGAGAAAGAAAAGAAAAGAATACGCCAATCGATCGAAGAGAGAATTTACGTTTACATTGAAGCTCACGCGATGGCGTTACATTCGAATGAATTAGGAACAAGAACAGGATTAATAAATATCAGGTTTTCTTTGGTGGAAAACGAAACGCAACGCATGGAGTATCATAAAAAAGAGTGCTTCCCGAGAGGACTTCCTGTGGGAAACTGGTCCCTGTTTATTTGGCATAAACATGAAAGAAATACGAAAAATTTTACTTGGCCAACCCTTTGGACAAACGCGAACCCGCAAACAACTGCCAATATTCAGTGATTTTATCCATTTGGCTATTGATAAACTCCTTATAGAAATCGATACTGTATTAGCATCAGCCTTGTGTGTTACTTTGAGTAAATTAAATCCTACATATTCTGCTTCGATTTTCTGTACTTTGAGCACAGTTAAGCCATATCAGATTATAGGTTACTCCTGCTTTTCATTTTAACTCTTTCGTCTTTTGGACGCTAAACATATCTTTTATCGTGCGCATAATTGACCGGATAACAAGGTACCCGGTGTTTAAGCATCCATAAAACACAGTTTAAATATTATTAGCATGGCCCCCACACAGTACAGCGGATCCCCCAGACTAGAATCACTGGCAAGCCCTCCCCTGCGGCCGCTTTGGAATACGATAAGGCTGCTAAATGACAAAAAATATTATTTTCATTCACAAATTAAGCAACCATTTACTAAAACATAGATTAGATTTATTAGACAATAGAGGAATTACACCGACAAATTTTACAATGACGAACACGACATTAAAAACAAAAACAAAATAGGAACCAACACATGAACTAAAAAAAAATGACAGAAATTGAAAAACAAAGCACAACAACAAGACAAAACCCGAGAAATATCGATTAAATTATTTCGCAGTAAATTTATGGCTTTTGCCGAAGCAAATTTTTCGATCAAGTCACTAAAATTTGTTTGTTTAACTAAATTATTTTCAATGCACAAATTGCTGTTATTTAGTCGTCCTGACCAGCTGAGTTTCTTTGCCACGTCTTCCGTAAATTCTCCAGTTTACTAAGAGATCTCTGGCAAAATGGCAAAAAGTCACGGAAGATATTGTTCGGCTGTCAATTGCCATAATTGTAAACGGAAAAATTCTGATAAAAGTTTTTTCAGTTTTCCTCATGACTCAGAAAGGTATTTTTTTATACTTTTATGATTGTTATATTAAGTTAATAATAGTAGCTTAGAATATTAATTAAACTATGTCAAGAATTAGATACTCCAATTAAATTGAACTCAATATTCCACAAGATAATCCAAGCAAAACAAAAAATACAAACTGACCGACCTTCATACCGGGCCCCTCGTGAATCTGGGACCCCTGACTAGGGTCTGGTCAGTCACTATCTTGTGAGGGCCATGATTATTAGTGTAATATAGTACAGCATAAATGAGAAAATACCGTATTTTACGGACTATAAGACGCTAGGGACTATAAGACGCACCTGAATTTTGGAGGCAATTTTTCGAAGAAAAAAGTGCGTCTTATAGTCCGTAAAATACGGTAAATCACACAGTATACCCATAAAAAATCACGCTGCTCTGGATCGAATTTTATCCTGGACCTCTTACAGTAGTTTTTATATGGGGTAATCTATAAGATACGAAACTCTTATAAAATACCGTAAGCCTTACTCTTGTGGCCACTTTCAGGGTATACAATTTCTGACCACGTAAGTGAGGAGCTGTCCAATGCTAAGGGCCTTAACTGCTTTACATTCAAGATGGTACAGAAATTTAAACATAATTTTTAAATTAACAATTTAAAAATTTTAAATTGTTAGAAAATACGATAGGTAGGTAGTGACGGATACTGTAAAACTAATGAAACTTTAGAGGGGCCCTGATGTAACTTTTTAAAATGAATTTTTCAACAAAATCGAAGTTTTTAAGTGTTTAATTATTAAAATAGCCTTGATTTAGTGATAGAATCATAAGACAATGCGTTGAAGTGCTTAATATTGGCCATAGAATATCTATAATGCCCATTTCATACAGTCTCAAAGTGTTCCTGCAATTGGTGAAATTTCAAAATTTTCTCGAGGATTTGAAGTGCTCTAACCTCCAGTATGGACTCTCCGAACTAGCCGGAATCTATTCATAACATAAATTTTGGCAGCGGGATCTTCGAATCCTTCTTTCTTAGTACACAACTTAATAATTATTGAAAAATTATGCCTAATTGATGTCAAAATATACACTTTCTAGACAAAACAAACTAATATATCAGATAATTACTTCCTTTTTAACAAGGATAAACAGAGGCAGACATAAAATAGAGAGAAAAATATTGATATTTTTTTCCTCATATATTTTTAATAAATTTTATTAAAACACTTTAAATCTGTACATTAAAAGTTTTTACTATAATAACGAGATACTCCCTGTGGGCAGTAAGACGGCCTTTCTTTCCATATCCATCGAGGGTTCGACCAGCCTCAGAATGGGGAGGCCAAGTGTTGAGAGACAAGGCCCATATCCAGGACAAATTGCCCGTGGAAAATTCCTAGAATTTTTCTACTGCCAGGATTCGATCCCGGATCTCCCACAGCGAGAGGATAAAAGCTCGAAAATTCACTCATGACTAACAAAAGGAAAATCAATCAGACTGGCAACATCGCTCTTTTGATCCAGAAAGTGTATTCTTTGGCGTCAAACTTGTCATCATTTTCTTATTTAGTCGTTCGATTCGTCAATGCTATTCGTATCATCATTATTGTTTTCCAATGTAGATTTTATTTCTGTAGCTCGAAACAATGTATGAAACAGTATCCTTTTTACCATTGGTCTATAAAGAAAAAACTGGAGAAAATAGGTCGAAAACTATGAAACATTTCTCATGTAAACGAGAGAAAGTGCGATCAAATAATTTTCATGTATGTTCCGGATGATAGTAATTAGTGGTTCTATTCGAATACCATCTAGAGATATTTACCTGTTCAAATACCACCAAATCGTGTGTGGACGTTTCAGGACATGCAAAGCCATGTCCGTAAAAAGTTAGTACCAAAACTGGCCACTATAGCACTTTTCGCGCTGCAAACAATAAAAAAGCAGTTTCATTTGGTGTCACAAAAGCATGCTTTATCGAAAACATGAAACAAATTTGTCAGCATTGAAATACACTGATACTTCTCACATTGCAAGTGAGAAGAATCAGCGGTCGGCAGTCGAATACACTGTTCATCGCATTCAGATGTAACACGTTCAGAATGAAGACCTCATTGTGCAATACCCCTGCGCCGTTATGGTCTCTATATAGCACGAATATCTTATACAAATAAAATGTTCGTTTCTTGAAATGTAAAAAGCGCTATAGTGGTGAGTTTTGATACTAATTTTTATGGAATCTTCGCATGTCCTAAAAGATCATCGTACCAAATTTGGTTCAATTTAGACTGCTAAATATTTCTCTACATAGCGTATATGGGTACTTTAATTACGATCACACAGTATTTAACAGATAAAACTGAATTATATTTTTAAAAAAATTAATATGTCTATAAAATTATATAATGATATTTATTTTCCTATTATTTTAGCCTGCATAAATAATGAAAAGTACACTAATTACTATCCTCTGTAGGCTAGTCTTCATTTTATTAAATTATATTAAAAATATTTTTGTTGCGTTTCATAGCAATTTTATCTCGGTTACTAATGGTTTACATTTGAATAATTTATTGAACTGAGAATTAACTTTCATTTTTTTTATTGCATGTTCAGTTCAACTGATGTATTATACTTACATTGAAGGTCATTCGTTTGGACATGATAGATATCTCTATTGATTTTTAAGTCATTCAATTTCCAAACAAACGGAGCTCTAACTTATTGATAAACTATTTTTCTTAAAATGACACGGTCTTGTTCTTTTTACTTAAACACTATTTTTTATTTTTATTTTTATAGTTTATAATTGCCAAAGGGAATATCGAACACACATTCACAAAAATAAGAACAAATGCGTAAACCATTTCGAATTTTTAAAATTATATATGTTCGTTACTATTCTGGTTTATTACAGAATATTATTAATTAACAAGTATAGAATTTTACAATAAAGAATTTATATTCGATTTATTAGAGAAAAAAGTCTAACAACGAGTTGCGTAACTTTCCCGGCAAAAAAGTAAAAATTCTATAATCTGTTATAAAAAGTTTTTAAGTAAAAATCTCATATTATTAATTACTATAAAATGGCAAAAAGCTTAGTTTTGAGGGTAGAGATAAGTTTTATAAAAAATTGTAAATGCAAATAACAAGTACGCTACATCTTCATTTAAGTCCGACGTGACACATGACATCTTTCTCGATCTTTAACACAAATTTGATAGCGTCAATGCCCCAAATACACAAATCTCCCTGCAAAATTTCAGAATTTCGACAGAAATCACAGAAGTAATTAAGCTTTCAAAGAAGATGAACAAAATCGTGCCACACACACTAACATGCATACATACAAAAAACCTTGATTTGCATTTCTCGACGTTTCAAGGTCCCAAGTCTAAAAATGTAAAAATCTTGAGGGTCATTTTTCGACCAATCGCCATACTTTCCCTCTATGTACATAACAGCCAGAAAAATGAAAATTAATAAAATACTATAATCTAAAAGATAAGATACTGAAAATTCAGTTGTGTGTGTGCCCACCAATAGCCGAGTTGATAAAACCCACGACTAGCTACGTGCAGTTTTCCGAGTTTTATTCGCTTGTCTAACATCTAAATAGATGCCAATTTACCATAGAAAGCCCTTCTAGGAGGCACTCTTTCCCTTGAAAAATCGCCCTAATGTTGCATGATCAGATTTCACCGAGGCCGGATGGCCGAGAAGTCAAGGTGGCAGCTTACCGCTCAGGGAGACCTGAATCGAATCCGGACAGGTCGAAAACTCCCCGGGAATTTTTTTGGGGTGATCCGTCCGGATATGTCGGGCCCTGTCCTTCACCACTCGGCCTCCATTGCTGACCTGAACGAACCCACAATGGACTTGCTAAAAGAAGTTCTCTTAGTGCCCATAGGTTGGAAAGCTGTAGTAGTGAGCTAAATCGAATTTGGCTCTTCATTCTCTATATATTTCTAATTTATCACGTAAAGTAACGTATCGCTTGTTTGTTTATTTACATAAAAATAAACCCTGGACGTCACGAAAAATATAAATCACTTCTAATTAGTGCCTTAAAATCTAAGCCAACACTAGTTTTTCATATTGTAGTAAAATGGTATACATTTTGTCAAGAAGAATATTATTTGCCGACGTAATTCATTTATTCAGACTCGTATCGATTTTAAAACGTAGCATTAATTTTATATTTTCTGAAAATATTACTGTACATTTAAGCCCAAATTATTTTTCTTTTCGAATAGGTAATATATGGCCTTCATTATAATTACGATATGCATCGTCAGCAAGTTTCTAGATTATTATTCAAATTGTCATTTAACATATTATGAAGGTGGGCACACCAGACTTCATATGAATGCTAATTTTCTTAGAAACTACTCTCCAAACAGTCGATAAACATCTTTGCATTTCTATAATGAATATTGATGTATTCAGAAAACCCAAAAAGATTAAATCGATTTCTCTGTAAATGGCTTTTTCGATACTTAATTGGTGGGAAAAGTGGTTAAAATTCTTTATCACAGTCATTCTAGACAAGATAAAAATATTCAGGCGCATGTTTAACCAAAATTTTCTACGTAACTAGGTCAGCATTACTATCCTAAAATCGAAGATACATTAATTATCGTATAGAACATTTCTAAACTCCAGTTACGATATAATGGAATGACAGTAACATCGTGAACTTCTCTATCAACAAACTTTATTTGTCTCAATTCATTAATTCTTATCGTTTAAACGAATCGAGAAAAATCTAGTTAAAATTCAACTGACGTTTTATTTACGGTTACGGATCTAATATTTTGGCCCACCACCAGTGATGAACTGATAAAAACCCCGAATACTGTAGTTGATTTGTGGGTTCGTTTCGTTAACAGTCTGGCTACATGGAGTTTTCGGGTTTTCTTCACATGTCTAACACCTAAATAGTGGTCAGTTTCCCATAGAAAGGACTTCTATAAGTCACTCCCCTTGCCCATGTATTGCGTTGTTTTATTCCATTAATTCATCCAAGATTCTGCTCTAAAGAATGCCTTCAATTAAAACAGACGTAAAGGAATTTTTTCTCTGCTATTGTTATTATTTTTCAACAGTATGTTTTTCTTTTCTTTTCAAACTAAAGTCCTTTGTTTGTGGCAAAGAAACCGCCCGTTTTTCCTTTTAGTGCATGTGATAATAATTCTTACATATTGTCACGCAAATGCAAATTAATTCTCAAAGGAACTACGTGTCTATATTAATGAGCTGTTATCAGGAGAGTTGAAATTTCCATGCATGAAACGCTGAGGTCACTAAAGCTTCTCTGGGTAACATCTCTAGCCAAGCATATCTGAAAATTACATATAACAATCCTACTAAATATTTTATTCCGGAGGTAACTTTGCTGTTCCAAGAATTCGACAGGTAAACATCGATATCTGAATTAAATAGTACATAATGTATGAAAATTCATAAACTTTATTTTCATACATTGTGTAATTTCAGACATTTAGTAAATTTTTTATTGATTTTAAATCACTCCCGAGTTTATGATTTCCATCATTAGAATGGATAGTGAAGAATTCAATGTGCTATATTAATATTGATGTTAATTATAAAATTTTACATTAAACGAAAAATTTCTATGGAAGAAAGATTTTTAATAACTTTTGTTTAGTTTAATGGAATATGGCAACGAAACACAAAGGCGATCTATCAAAGGGGTGCTCTTAAAAAGACTTTCTATCGATAACTGAGATCTATCACGTGAAGATATGAGTAACTGGCCTTTATTGAAGGGTCAGAAACGTAAAGAAATCTGAAAAATTCCTAATGGCGAGTCCGTTGGTGAGGCGTGAACCCACACCAAATACCAGTGTTTTATCCAGTCAGCCACTGAGTATTTTTATTAGAGCCGAATATTCTCTATAAAAAAAATATATATATATATTCAAAATTTATATATTCTATAAAAACTATTATATTCAAAATTTTAAAGAACAGAAAATAAAGATTTTAAAATTAATAGAAAGCAAAACAATGAACTTACCATCTATGTTGCACCCATGAATAAAAAAATGTATCTTATTAAGACACTTTGCTGAAAAATTTTCAATCTTTTTTCCATTATTATCTAGAAATATACGTTTTTATAATCTACGGATATGGGTTTTGTATTCCTCGAATATATGCGAAATCAATCAAACGTGCCTTTAAAAATAAAAAATCTAGCAACGAGTTGCGTAACTTTTCCTGCTGTTATGAGATTTATTTTAAAACTAACATTTATATTATTAATCATAATAGATCAAATTGTGTGTAGCGTCATCCGTTATGAGATTTTGTTCTCCAAATTTTATATTTATATTCTATATTATTAATTATTATAAAATGGCAAAAAGTTTAATTTTGAGGGTAGTGATGAGTTTTATAAAAATAATTTGTAAATGCTGTGGAGTGTTGAGTTTTGAGCACAATGAAACAATCAACACTAAGAACAAAGAAAACATTTAATTATACAAAACTTAGGTATACAGCCAGCAAGAGAGCATTGGTGATATTCACAATATATATAACTAGTGGTGTCCAGTCCAACTTCTTGCCTTTGTAGAGGTAATGTTTTAGGAATTTCAAACCTGGTCTATCCTTTCCTTTCTTACTTGGTTATCCCATGCTCCTTTACATCCCCTATATATACATCACCTGTAGCGCCCCCTTGTGTTACATTTAAATGCCCAATTTAGAAAAACAAAAATATAGAGAAATATTATAACAACCACAATTATTTACACAGACAGCACATTAATAATAAACATACTAAAATTATTATTATTCATAAGAGAAACATCACATGTAAACATTCACAAAATAAATACATCATGGTGGTTACTGCCACAATGCTAATAACGAGTTAATTAAGTCCGACCTCTCTCGAGATATGACACATGACATCCCTCTATCTCCCCACCTAATTGATCTTTAATCATCAAAGCTTAATAGCATCAATGCCGCGACGGCCGGATGGCCGAGCGGTAAAGGTGGCAGCCTACCGCTCTGGGGGACCCGGGATCGAATCCGAACGGGTCGAATAATCCCCAGGAATTTTTCGGGGGGTGGTCCGTTCGGATATGTCGGGCCCCGTCCCTCACCACCCGGTTGCCCCATTGTGGGCCTGGCCGAACCCATAATGGGCCTACTAAAAGAGGCCCTCTTAGTGCCCACAGGGCGGAAAGAGTTAAAAAAAAAAAAAAAAAAAAAACATCAATGCCGCTTATACAGGCCACTGTACCAAATTTACTTTCTTAATATTTAACAAACTAAATTTGGAAATCCCCATCCTGGGATATTGAAGAAAACATACACACACATCCTCGGAACTTTTTTGTCGGTTTCTCGACTTTATTCGATTCAAGAAGTCTCAAAACGTGATTTTTCAGATTTGCTCGTCCGGGTTTTTTGCAAATCTGACACGATTTCAATATATTCTGTATATACATAACAGACCAGAAAGTGAAAGTCAATGCTAAATAAAATCCATCTCGATACGAAAATATAATAATAATTATTTATTTATTTATTATTATTATTATATTTTCGTTAATTATTATTGTTATATTATATAAATTAATTAATTAACATAAATGATCTATACAAAAATTCTTGCAAAAATAGCATGTCAGAGTAAGTTAATTTTTAAATTTTCGCCCCGTGAGCGCTAAGAGGCTTTTTTTTTCTATATCCATCGTTGGTTCGGCCAGGCCCACAATGGAGGTTGCCGATTTGCGAGGGATGTAGCCCAACATATCCTTGAAATATTTCTGGGATTCGATTCCGGGTCCGGCAGAGAGACAGGCCTTAATCGCCTCGGCCGTTCAACTAAGCGTGATCTAAAGTCGAAGTTTGTTGTGATACACTGAGGAAGAAACTGGTTCATAAGCATATAATGTATGTCTGGTTAGAGTTATGGAGTATATCACTCAAAAAATATAAAATGAAATTTTGTAACTTTTATGATCATATTAACAGCTAACAGAATTAATCGGAACTGACGGATATCACGTATAAAATAACATTCATGTCACGATTCATGTAACGTAATTAACGTTAGCATCTGCTTGCTTTATTATACAAAAATTACGGATGTTTTAATAGAGCAAAACTATTCGCTGATGATGACGTAACAAATAATAGACGTTACAATAAGAAAATATTTATATATTTGCCATGCTTGAAATAACTTTCTCGGATATTATATTAAACATAGTATTTAATATCGAAGTCTCAACGATTTTATAAACACTATAATTTTACAATATATTAAAACTTCAATAAAAATGTTAAGAATTAATAATTGCAGAATCTCGTATAAAAGCGCCAAGAGTTACCGGTATGACGATGGTGCACAGAATGCCACTCTCCGCACAGAAATACTGATTGACTGTTTAGGTTTGTTTATTTGTTAAGTTACGGCAACGCAACACTTGGGCGATCTGCCTAGGAGGGATGTCTTCCGGGAGGACTTTATAAGGGTAACTGGCCCCTATTCAGGCGTTACATATGTGAAGAAAACCCGGAAAACTCCATGTGGCCAACCTGTCTTGGCGAGGCGCGAATCCACGATTGAACTCCCAGTGTTCAAGCAACGGAACCGCTTAGCCACGGTGGGCCGACTGTTTACGTAAAACATAAGGATTGAAATTACCGTTCTGGTGTTGACTCGCTAGATATACTTACTCTATGGTTAGAGCTGTGGGAGCATGTAAAAAGAAAATGAGTGAAAAACTATTACAAGACAAATGGAATATGGTTTGGACGATCTGCAAAAGAGCGATGCCTCCCAGGACTTTCTATGAGAAAATCCTATATGCTTGTAGGTGTTAGACACATAAAGAAAACTCGGATAACTCCACGTAGCCAGCTCATTCGTCAGGCGCGAACTCGTGACCAAATTATCAGTGCTCGTTTTTTTAACTCTTCACCCTGATAAGAGAGCCTTTTATAGTAAGCCCATTATGGGTTTGGTCAGGCCCACAATGGGGAAGCCGGATGGTGAAGGACGTGGCTATCTGACATATCCGGACGGACCACTCCCCGAAAAATTCCTGGGTTTTCTATTCGTCCGCGATCCCGGGTTCCTCAAAGCGATGCTATCTTGACCGTGCAGCCATCTGGCTGTCAACTACCAGTGTTCAGTGGTTTCATCTATTTGGCCATTGCTGGAAGTATATACTGTATGGCAGCGATTCTCAACCTTCTTAGCTCCGCGACCTCCAAATAGTAAATATAAATATAATTAATATTTCGCAACTCCTCACCCAAAGGATTGATAACAGTAAGTCTTAATATTACTAATTAAATTTTGACTGTAATTATAAATGTAAATTTTTTTAAATACAGCGCTAAAAACTAAATACAGGAATCGTCTTTTATCACTCGAAAACAATTTGCTTTTGTGTGTTTCTAACGTAGATCCACGTATGGAGAAAATTTTAAACGAAAAACAAATGCAACCATCACATTAATTTCTTTTCTTTGCATGTGTACTTATTGTAAGTAAAATGTTTATAAGTTCATAATAAATGATTTTTTCTTATAAAATGATTCTATTATTGTTTCGTGACCCCCAGGTTGAGAAACGCTGCTGTATGGAATCAAAATCACCTTGAACCAAAAATTACTTTTTCTACATAAGTATGAAAGATTATCTTCCATATAGACACTATTCTAACTAGCTACAACTACAATATTTAATAGTTTAACCTTTAATTTATTGTTAACTTTATAATATTTTAATGTATAAACGACAGCCAGACGAATGGAGGAAGTGAGTGAAAAATTTTTTTTTGTCTTGTTCGTTTTCGAAAAATCTCCGGTTGGACAAACAAGGCAAACAAAAGAGGCTTTTTTTCTTATGTTTTTCTAAAATTCGTTCAATGTTTATTATTTAAAACTTAAGAATAAAAATTCTCAAACTCGAACGTTTCGTGAAGATTTTATGAAAAATTTTGTAGCAATTAAAACACAATAAAAATGTAAAAAAATTCTTCTTTTAATGATTGACACAATCTCTCTTTGCTCTAAGGATTTCGCAAACTTTAAAATAAAACAGGAAAAAAATCGATATTTACGCTCCCATTAAACGTCTCGTGTACGAATTGTGTGACGTGTATTTTCGTCCACGTGATTGAGTCAAAAGTGCTTTCGTGTGTTGAAATTCTATTAAATGAAACTCACATGATATGTTCTTTTTATTTCTCGTCTTGACTTGTTTAAAATTGATCGGGTGTGGTTACATTGTACAGACAATCGTCTGGACAGTTTGTCGCTTTCTATTTGTGATACATGTGGCGTCGAGATGGTAATATTAACAAAAAACACATTCAATACAATAAATAAAAATTAAATTTATAAAATAAAATCGTGTATTAAAAATATGTACTGTACTTGTAAAATATATAAAAATATTCTTTCTCTAACAAAAAAAAACTATGTTTAAAAATAAATTTGTGCGTGATGTCATAAAGTTAAAAAAATGACAAAAAATCGATGACGTCATTGCTGACGTAAATCCCCCACTGAATTTTAATTGCTGAAATTTAAATTTAAATTATTAAATATATGTATATGTATTAAATTCTGGTACGGGTAATACCAAATACGTAACTGAAATGAATAAATTCGTTTTCATACCAATAATGTTAGCATTGAATTAAATAGAAATAGAACAATATAAAAATAAATATAAATAATTATTTTTTATACCGGGTGTAATTAATGTACCCCTTTTCAATGCTGTCTAGTGACGGATTTAACAACTCAAATGAAACCAAATTTGGTGTGGCGACATTTCAGGACATGCGGACCAAAACTCGCCACTATGGCAAGCAACAAACATTTTATTTGTACTGTACATGCCATTATATTATACAAGAATCTTAATTATACAGGGAATAACTGCTCAATAAATTCTGAAGGTGATAAACGGATGTGTTAGACTTGACTGATATTGTGTGATGCTTCTCACATGCCGTATATGTCTTTTAAGGCTACCAAATTTGCAATATGTCTTTGATGATCAATACTTCTGAAGTGCCCCCACAACAAAAAATAACACGGGTTAAGATGCAAAGCGCTAATAGTGTCATGGTAATGAGTTTTAATACTAATTTTTTTACAATAATGTCTTCTGGATGTCCGAGATGTCACGAGGGCCGGCTCAGTCGTCGGTTTCTCGGATCGACTACCCGCGCTCAGAGGGGACTCGCACTTCAAAATTTATACTAAAACCGTTCAGAAAGTTTCCGCAAAATGTAAATAAAAAACAAAAGGATAATTTCAATTTTAAAATCCAATTTTAAAAACATATATTAGTGCGTATGGGTGTTTTATATAACGGACCAGAGGCTGAATGGATAAAATCATTAAACGATGAGTTAGTGTAGGTCGTGGTTCGCGACTCGTCATGTTGAGTTTTTATTTCACCCGTCCAAATCTAAACAGGAACGAGTTTCCCATAGAAAATTATTCTGTAGGCATTTCTCTTGGCAGATATCCCATGTGTTGTGATGCCTTATCCTATCCGCTTATACAATCAATGATAGAGCTAAGACACCTCTCAAACACAGGACTCATTACTCTGAAAAATAAATGAATAAAATCGATAAAACAAATTAACATTTTTTCACCTCCTATTAGAAAAACTTTAATTTATATTATTTTCATATGTTAAGAACATGATACGAAAGTGGTTTCCATGTGTTTGGGGTTCGAGCCAAATAGTCTTTTTCCCCTTCTATCTTGATATATTTCCAATATACATATACTCACAAGACTCGTTTCTACATTTAAATATATATGTTTATTTATTTAAATATATCAGAATATATAAATAATATAATAAAATCAAAAATTTATAAAATATAAAACAAAATAGAAGTGTATTGCGTCCGAATTTCTCTTTACTTGCTTCCTAGACTTTTATCGATTTGGTGATGTATTTGTTAACTGAATCGAGGTTAAATGCCAGATACGTAACCAAGCGGAATTGTCTCCAGCCCGTCATAAAATAATTCTCTTTTGATCCTCACAAGGATCACAAATGTCACTCCATTGTCAGATTTTTCTTTTCGGGTTAAAAATAAAAAAAGTGTAATCTTTCGTAGATAGAATAAAAATAAAAATTAATCTTTTCGTAAATTGAAGAAAGGAGAGTGGTAAAATGGAGAATCAAAAAGGGGGGGGGGTATTTTACATATTTTTAATTTACAAGTAGAGTAAAAAATTAAACGAGATATAAAAAACTGCATATTTGAATATAAGATAAATAACAGATAATTTAGAATATAATATACATACGCAATACTCATTCGAGTATAAAATATAGGAGAAAATTATTACGATCTTTCTTGCCTGTAATTTAAAGATTAATGGAATAAGTCGACGCATGGATGGTCTGCCAAGTGAGGTGGCTTTCTATAGGGAACTGTCTGTATTTAGGTTAGACTCGTGAAGAAAACCCGGCGAACTCCAGGCGCCCAGCCCTTTGGAGAGGTGCGAACTCGCGACCAAATACCAGTGTTCAGAAATTAAAATATACCTTTGAAATATCTTTATATCTTTTGCGCGTAAGAATATGACAAAAATCAAATATATTTTTCAAAAGTATATTTTTCATTTTTTGCTTTTTTTAACTTTAAAAGGTAAATAAATAGCAATAAATCCAAAGGCATTTAAGATAAATTTTCTAGTTATTATGAATAGTTCAGTCAATATTTCCAGAATGTAGGCATGTGATTAATCACGTAATAAAAACGATTTATCATTTATATCTGCTAACACATGAACATTCAGTTCTATACGCAACAGAAATTTAAATACAAGAGAACAAATAGAAAAATAATAAATAAAATAAATGTGGTGGGTGGCTGAGACAGTTAAGGAGTCAGTATATCGCTTTGGGAGACCCGGAGCAACTTTCCACGGATTTCCAAGTTTCATGGGTGGCAAATTTCGGATGTCTGACCTTATCTCTCATCAACGGGCCACTCCATTATGGGCCAAGCCTAAGCCATAATATGTATGAATAAAAGCTCCTCATAGTTCTCACAGGTTAGAAAGTCAAAATATAATTATAATACTTTAAAACTATATTAATAAAATTTAAAAAAATAACAAATATTCGCTAATTATATTAATTAAATATTATACAATGAAACCTGCTAATGTGACACCGAAGGGGCCAGCTTAAAGTAGTCACCTCATACAGAGAATGTTCTTGAATGAAATCACTTAAGTAGAAATAAGCAAAAGGTTTGATTTGAAATTTAATATAAAATACGAAAAAAACTTAGAGAAGAAAAAAACATTGCAACAAATTCAATTTTTGTGAGACATTCATCAATCATGGATTGCTTTAGAACTGTGCTTTGGAAAAGTTTCATCAGCTACAATTTTCTTTGCTTGATATTGATATATTAACCTAAGAACCTCAGGACAGCTAGTAGTCGCATAGCAAGAGGCTATTTTCTTTAGCATATCATAAACTTCCTTGTGAGATAAAAGCAAGGGCTTCTCTTCTTCGTTATGATACAGACTTCCTATATCTTCAGTACCTTCATTCTTCCCCTTATTGAATTGAACACTTCCAAAAACATCTTCCGAATCAACAGATTCGGTAGTCACAACATCACGATCACAGTCAATAAATTTACAGTCTTTTCGTTTAATATCCTCATTTCAGGGCCGGATTTGAGGCGATTGGAGTCAATCGGGCCCCACGCTTGAAGGGGCCCCGCATCACATCAAAATTTATATATTTAAAAATAGTACATTTTACAAAAATATCTAGGTATATTATTATAATATGTAAATGAACTGTTAATTAATTTTGTTATGTAAAGTTTGAGGGGCCCCGCAGTGTCGTCTTTACAGCAGGGCGTACGGGGCTCTGGCCCAGGGTCCCCAGTCCGCGACTAACTTCTGAATATCAGTTACTTGAGTACTAATAGATGGCTGAAGGGATTCGACAAAGTTAAAAATCTCTGGCGACTAAAAAAAAAGGTCAACGGCTAATTGTGTGCAAAGTGAAAAATGTATCCGAAAACACTACGTACTGCGTGTTCTTTACGGGATTACGAGAACGTATGGTTAAAGAAAGTTTCATATTATGTGTTCAGTTATTGTAGATTCCAATGTAAATTTCATTTCAATGACCAGTAATTTGAAATAATTCAATTTCGTGTCAGACTGGCTTCTACTAGGCTCCCCCATAACAAAACCCTGGCTACGCCAATGCCCTAGGTCTGTAATATACTATTCTTTCTGTTTCCTTAAGGGGGCCCCATCTTGGTCCTGGCCCAGGGCCCCCTACGTTCTAAAGACGCCACTGGGGCCCCGCAAAATAAATTCAATCGGGCCTCGCACCTATTAGATCCGGCTCTGCCTCATTTTATATCTTCAGACTCAATTTGAAACCTATTCAGATACTCACGCTTCTTCTTTTTGATATTATTTACTGTCATCTTACTAACTCAACTCCTCAGTTGTTCGCCTCTCTCTCTGACTTTCCAAATAGTGGATCAAGCTCGCACTTCTGCTAAAAGTTATATGTTCTGAATAAGTTATTGAAAAAAAAAAAAGAAAAATGAATAGAATTAAAAATTCATACAAATTAACTTAACAATTGGCAAAGAACACACGAAGCTAACTCACTTTACTAGACAAAGCCAAAATATGAAACACTCTGACAAAGGAAATTTTGATAGTGACCGACAAGATCTCAATCATAACAGAAATTTTTAAATTTGCATCCAATACTTCTGCTGAAGTGTTAGCAACGCGCCCTCGGAAGCGGGCGCACTGCTATTGGTGTTTTCAATTTATGATACAGATTATTTTAAATTTTTCAAACTGCTATTTCTTTTACTCAAGCTTCTAAGATAAAGATTTCGAAAGATTATAGGAAATTTAATTTAAACCCTTTATCTACAGAGAACAATGGTTTCAAATATTTTATATTTGCAATGTAATCGCTACAAATTGAATTACATTCTTTAAAATAGTTGTTTTTATGTCTTTTTTTTTTACTTTACCCAAGATTCCAAGATACCTTAGGAAATGACCAAAGTGTACAATGGTCACAATAGAGAGGTGATCGCTGTACGCAGATATATCTCCATTGAAAAATTTATTAGTTTGCAAAGATCATTTCAAACTTAAACAGGTGGTCACATTAGCAGGGCCGTATTCAGTAACGTAGAATTTTTGCTAAGTCTAGTTATGCTGCGATGTTGAAGTCGTTTCTAACTACTGCTTGACTCCTCCCACCGCTAGAATTCCAGCTACAGTAGTTCAGTCAGCTTCTTTTATCTATACTAACTTCTGCCAGTGATGTCATTGTTTTTGTCTCGTCGTACGATTTGCAAGATGGCTGCTCGTGTTGCACTAAACGTATTTTATTATAACAATCACAAAGTTATTCTCTCATTCTAAATCATTAATTCATTCTAAAATGAGTTCGAAATGTAAAATTATCATACGTTGGTATAACAGATTGCGAATACATTTTAACGGAAAATAACGGTCCATTTCGTTTATTACAATTAATTGCTTCATTAATTTCATCACGATCTGATGCAGCTTCCATTTGAATAATTGTATTGGTAACTTTATGTTTTTCGACCTTTATGTTTTTCGTTTGCTACAATTGTTGCAATCATAATTTTAACTTCGTCCACCATTTTGTCCGTTGTCTAACTGGAGTAAGTATACATGGAGTGGATAGTTCCTATACTCTCTATGAGTTAAAACTTGTTCACCACACCGGAGCGACCTTAGCTGCTGAGGTGACAATTACCTTTAATGTGTGATGCGTTGATTGGTTGGTGTGCAAAAAACATCTAACCCGTCGCAATAAGCGATGCGTTGATTGGTTGGTGTGTACACCCCAACCGCCAGGATCGCTCGCAGCAGTTGAACGATTTTGCCGTCACTGTCCACTCCCTTTATACTTACTCCGTGGTCTAATTAGTAATAATCGTTCTATGATGCTCGGAACATTCTTAGCTCTGCCCACTAAGCCACTCAGAATTCTAACTTAAGTGTTCTGCGTTACTGAACACGGCCCAGGTTTCAATGTATTTTAGTGTTATTGGACTCTCTTTGTCCCATGAACAAATAGAGGTCCTTTTAAAATCAAGTCCATCGTGTGTTCGGTCAGGCCCAGAATGGAGTGGCGAGGTGGTGCGGGACGAGACTCGCCATATCGAAAAAGGACCACATTCCGAAAAATATCTGGGATTTGTGAATCCGTCCAGATTCCCCAGAACGCAGACACATGGCCGTCATTATATTGTGGTTAGTTGCAAAAGACCTTTTTTCTATACTCATTGCGGGTTCGGCCTGACCGACAATAAGGATAACCGGGTAGTGAAAGACGGGACAGATCGCCCTTGAAAAATTCCTAAGATAGTTCGTTTAGATTCGATCCTGAATTGTTCAGAGTAGTACGCTGGCCGAGCGGTCAAGGTGGCAGCCTACCGCTCTGGGGATCCGGAATCGAATCCGAACATGTCTACAAATCCCCAAGAATTTTTCGAGGGAGTAGTCCGACAAAATATGTCGGCCCCATCCCTCACCACTAGGCCGTCCCATTGTGGGCCTGATCGAACCCATAATGAGCTTGCTAAATGAGGCCGTCTTAGTGCCCACAGGGCGGAAAGAGTTTTAAAAAAAAGTAGTACGCTGACGCATATATATATATATATATATATATATATTATATATATATATATAATTTCAAAACAAAAGAGTAATTTAAATTGAAAATAAAATTTATAATATGTTTTATCGTCAAAATATCCTAAATGCAAACGGATGTCACTACCTATCCTTCTATAATCAGAATTTAAACTCAATATATTCATTTCAACATTATAAATGGATTGATAACATCATTGAACAAATGGAATCCAGACATTAAGTATTTATATATTCTGCTAAAATTAAATTGATTGAACAATTTATCATTAATAAATTACATAATACATCAAACATATATTTATTATTTAAAAAAAAATAGTCAATTTTTAAAGTAAAAATGATGATTATTATTTAAATTTTAAAAGACTAAAAATCCATTTAATCTTATATTTTTTTTAAATTTTACATTAAGTAATTTTTAAAATAATTTTATTACAAAATAATATTTTTTACATGAATTTCTTATTTTCTTATTATTATTATTATTATTTTCTTTTTATTAAAACATATTACGGTCGACATCCAGCATCCATCAAAGGCCACTTCTAAATAGCAGCTATTTATTGACAACTTTTTCTAAACTAAAAGCATACAAAATAACCTCCAGAGAAGGTCACGTCCGTACAACGGCCATTTTTATGTTTGCATTAGTGGTCGTTCTTCAGAGATTTAACTGTATTTACATATAACTTAGCAAATTAATATATTCTTTAAATAAACTGTTTAAATAAATAGTATATAAAAATTATTAAAAGTTTTTAAAAATTAAAAGAAATTGAATTATGTTTCATAGTAAGAATGAGGAATTTTTTAATTTTTAATTTCAATATTTTTATAAAAAATTTAGTTTTATTAAAACAAAATTAACGTATTAAATCCAAATAATATATTTTAAAATCATATCTAAATTAATAAATTTTTATATAAAAAACTTTCTTATTTTATAAAATTATTTTACAACGGTGTCTTAATAAAATTTTTATTAAAAAATAAAAGTTTTATTTGCATTTAAAAAAATATTTTTTATCAAAATAAAATTTTAAGATAATTTTAATTTTACATTTTAAAATAATTTTTATGTTAAAACAAAATATTGAAGTAAAACTTTTAAATAAAATTTAAATTTAAATATGAAATAAAATATTTTAATAAAAATTTGAATTTATTCTACAAATTAATATAAAATTTTATTTAATTTGAATTTTATTCAATATGATAAAAATAAAATAAAATTTAATTTATAAAAATTATATTACTTATCTAACAAAAATAAATCAAACTAATTTTCCTTGACTAAATTTCAAAAATAAGTCGTAATGACCGTCAACTTCCATTTTAATACTTATTAATATTTACATCTACATTATATTTCGCGAAATTGTCTTTATTTTTATAATCTACTTAGTTTATATAACAAAGGTTTATTTACATTTTTTTTTTTCCTATTTACATTTGGGCAATAAGGAGGGCATGTTACAATCCCATCTTGAGCTCGGCTCACAATAGGGATGGCTGAGTGGAGAGAGACGGGACCAAACATATACGGAACGAGTCACTTCCAAAAAATCCTTTGGAGTTTTCGACCCTCTCACCAGAAGCCGAGTGAATAAAATCTAAACCTGTGATTTCCAAACATTTTTGAGTCTCCGCTTGCTTAGTTCTATAAACTTATATCCAACGCCCCAACCGTACTCCAATTCTCCCAACCCGATTTTCCATATGTGAAAAAGACTTGGAAATGTTTTTAGCAACGTCACACTTTGTGTCCTTACCGTACAATGTTGTCAACATCTTACCCGTTTTAACGGAGAAAAAAAAAAAGGTTGTCAGTAATCCGAATCCTCGCCTAAGGTTATCGTTCGGTCCTGCCTCCACTACCCCTTTTCTTCTTTTCGCCCCCTAGGGACGGTAGCGCCCACTTTGGGAACCACTGCACAATGATAGTTGGGCGTCGGTTCGTGCCGGAAGGTATCCCCCTTGGCTGATCGCCCACGTGTTCCGTTGCCGTATCCCATCAAGCAACCACTTCTCGACCAGTTCGGATTCGATCCTCGGTCCCCCAGAGATGTAGGCTGACGTCCTAATGCCCATATTTTTCATCATACTTACGCAATTATTTATTATATATAAATGTATATGTATGCATTTATGTACTATACATACGCACAGTGGTGATATTCGAAATATTTAACAAGGGGTTCGCTAGCAGAAAATTTTTCCCTGACAATCACCGACAAACGAAATGGAAGTTTTGGCTAGAAATAAATATAATGCATTTTCTTGCAACCATATATCTAACAATCAGTGGCGTATTTAGAACGTAACGAGCCATGGGAGAAGGCCAGGTAACAATAGTATTTTAGAGCTGTCGACCTTTTTTTTTTTTTTTTTTTTCAAGGCAGAGAAATTCTTTACCGCAATATGGCGCTTCTAGAAATAGGCACATGTATGTCATCATCTCTCGAGATACATTATACTTTTTCTTTCGCTGTCCATAGCCCGACACGTGTTCCACAGCCATTTTGTATTGTCTCGCGCGCGTGGCATTCTGGGATCTCTCTTATGACTGGATCTGCTTTCAAGATCACTCTTGAATCGATCGCGATTAAACCTCGATTGAAACGGTCGAGAGAGATCGCACCAAGACATACTCCCTGACCTTGCTCACAATCTAGATTGAAATGCTCGGTGCAAACGGGGTATAAGGCCCTAGTTTAGTAGTATTACAGAGTATAATACGCATATTTTAATATATTTTTATAAAAAAAAAAACAAAACCACTGAGAAATGTTCCGTGTGTTTAACAAGGTTTGGGAAACTGAAAATTTTAACAACGGGTTCGGCCGAACCTGTGCGAACCCGCCGAATATCACCACTGCATACGCACATTTGCAGGCGTTATCGCATGGAGAACCAGAAGACGAGGACCTCAGAAACATTTATTACAAGTTACTGAGACGTCACAAAATTTTAGTAAATGGTTGAACCTTTCTCAACTTATGAGAGGTTTTGCATATATAATATGTATGCATATGAATAAATGTATACATAATTAAAATTTTACTAAAAATTCAATTTTGTTATATTTAATAAGGACTCTATTATTATAAGGATTATAAACATGAATAATTTAAAAATATAAAGAAAAAATTTTTTCAATGTAAAACAAATATATTCATATGTTAATGTATTGTAATTTTATTAAATAATTCGTAAAAGATTTTAAAGATTTGTATACAAATTAGCTTAATAGCCACCTGTCATAGAAAAAATCTGGAATAAAATAACTTGCAAATTACAAATTTGTAATTTATTACAGACCAGCCAACCAGTGACGGAGTGGATAGAACCGCTGAAACTGTTCATGGGGTTCGCATCTGATCAGCGGTCTGGACTTTTCCGGGATTTTTCACATGTCTAACACCTAAAAGAAGACAGTTTCCTATAGAAAGTTCTCCCAGAAAGCATTCCCTTTTGGCAGATCGACATGTGTTGCATCCCATCAATCCAATCCTACTACACATCCGGCCAGGTGGCCGAGATGATTATGGTGCTAGCCTACCGCTCTGAGTGATCCGGGTTCGAATCCGAGTGATCGAAAAACCCCAGAAATTTTTCGGAATATGGTCTTCTCGGATAAGTTGGATCCTATTTCTCACCACCTGGATGCCCCATTGTGGGTCTGGACGAACTCATAATGGTCCTGAAGAAAGGTCGCCTTAATCCCCGTAGGGAGAAAAGAGTCCTAAAAATCTACAGAATTAATAACACGTTTAACTAGGCTACTTCGATATCGTAACGTCCGTAACGAAACAGGAATTTAATTAAAAGACACATCACTAGTCGAGAAATCTGTCTGATACAATTCGTGTTTTCTTTCTTTTCTTTGTCATGATTAAATTCAATCTATATTTTCAGTTGTGCTTTTCTTATCAGGCGATCTTTCTAGCAAGTCTAAAATCGTATATTTCCAAACAGATAAGACTAATAAATGGAAATCTTGCAAGATTTAGGTCATGCAATTTAGTTGCTTCATTCCCGTTCGATAGCTTTCTTGTGAAGGTATTCAACACATATCAAAGGCTCCCTGTGGAGAGAGCATTATAAAATCCATTAAAAGAAACTCATACTGTTAGGTCATTCGTATTTCTAATAATGATGCTAACTGAATAGTATCGATTTTCCTATTCTCTCTATACAACTTGCGTGGAATTGAGACTCGTCATTGAAAAGTTGGGTCATTACTCTTATTCAAGAGCATCCACAGAGGAGATCGTCCAGAGACATGATCTATTTTTTGGATTTCGTTAAAAAATTCTCTCAAAAGTGTAGACACTATTTTATAAAACTAAAAAAAAAAATTTTAACCATTGTTAATTGTTCCCCATGCGAAATCTCATGCGAAAACTTCAATTACTCTTATTTCAATGGAGATGCTTTCTATAACACAAAGATTCTTGTATTATACAGGTAAAAAACACAAGAACTAATTACTCATTCAAATTTTCTCCTATATTAACACTGCTTTTTCTCCTCTTCTTCATTCATCCCTTCTAACTCTGCTTCCTTCCCTCTCTGTTTTAAAATTATTTCTATTGTTACTTTATTCGCCTCTGCATTAACTTTTGTTTCATATAAAATTATTTTTTGGATTCTTCAGCTTTCAGATATTCAACTTCTAGTGGTATTAACATTCCTAGTACAGTAGTTACATTTAACGCGTGCATCAACGTTCCAATTGCCAAATCGTGTTCAGGCAGGAGATACAGTATATATTTTTATATAAAATTAAATAACTCAATACAGCGATATATATATTGAAGAGAAGTATATATTTACATGATTAAACTAGTGAAATTCTTTTATCTGTATATTCTTGTATAAGTTTCTTGTTATATATCCATGTATATTCTTGTATAAGTTTATTTTTATCATAATAATGGCTCCGCATATTGTATTTTTAAAGTAAAGAATAAATAATATATGATATATTTATAATAATATTCTTTTGTAAACTATTTATGTATTTAAAATAATTCATTCGTCAAGAGACATGTAAATATATAAAAGAGAGGTACAGTACAACGAAATAAGTTACATATATACATGAAGCATAAAAACGTTGAACTGATTAAATTCGCAGTGAATGGAGCGATTTTAAAAGATATAGTTTAAACTATATGAATTATTTAAAGAGATTTTTATGAAATTTGGAAATTACTAGAATTATTCTATAAATTAAAGTAAAACCTCCAAATACCGACCATCCACGAAAACAAAATATATGGCCGTTGTTGGTAGTGGTTGGAGAATATTTTGAATGCATTTGTTCCACGTCCCTGAAAAAATGGCCGCCATTTACAGGTTTGCAGGGAGTTTTGAGTATTAGAGGCATTGATACTATTAAATTTTGGTGGTTAAAGGTCAAGGAATTGGGTTTAGAGGGAAAATGTGTCATATCTCCAGTGGGGTCAGACTCAGTGAAGATTTTACTTGTTATTAGCATTTACAACTTTTTACAAAACTTATCTCTACTTCCGGGCCAAACTTTAAAATTTTAAAGTTACGCAACTCTTTGTTACAACTAATATATTAAAATTGTTGTGTGAGAGGTCGTTCAAGTATTATGTAAACATAGTTTCCTTCATTTTTGACTCCACCCTTCCGTCCAATAAGTAATCGTAAGCATTGTATTGATCCTTTCCTATAATTTACATAAGATTGTGTTCATTTACCCCTTTTTTATTCTTATTACAATAAGGGAATAAATTAAGTACAACAAACTTTCTGATATTCATTTAGTATAATAAAGACGTAATATTTAAGATTTTGATAATAAATTAAGGAACTTAAGCTATAATTTAGTATAAAGTATGAATTAAAAATGTTAATCTCGTGCACATTTCTAATATTAATTAGTTTTTAATTTAAATATGTTCGAAGAAAACACTATTTCGTATTTTAAAAATAAATATTGACTACCCATGTTAAGCAAGATTTTTCCTCACTTTTCTCTCAAATACTTATAGAAAATTTGAATTCTCCAAGTTACTATTGTTATTCATATCGAAATGTAAGTTTATAATATAATAATCGCAAACAATCGTATTTTTCCGAATATGCAAACTATTATTTAATAAATTCGACAGACACTGTAAAAGTTGGAATCAAAATATTGAATTGATGTAATAAGGCAACACAACACATAGGCGACGATCTACCAAGGGAAGATCGCCTCTCGGAAGGACTTTGTTTAGAAAAATTGGTCCTATTTAGATGTTAAGCACGTAAAGAAAATCCGGAAAACTTCACGAGGCCGGCCTGTTTGCTAGGTGCGAACCAGTGTTTGATGGTTTTATCCACCCCAATCTTAAAAATTGTATATTAATTATTATTTTAATTTATTTATGAGCTGTATCTACTTTATTTTGCATTTCGGATTTTTTTTTCATTTAAAATATAATCTGTAATACAAACAACACCTTAATGCTGAGAACCTTTAATTTTAATGATAAACAAACGTTTTCGGCTCATTCCATGAGCCATCGTCAGGCTAACTACATTCGAATACTATTTCGAACAAGCAGTTCAAATAAATAGAACTCACGTGCGTTGCTAAACTACGCAAACATAAATGATATAAATAACATAGATAATAAAATAAAATATGCCAATGGTACACGTATACATTGTAAAATCTATAGTTCCGTAGGCAATCCTTTTCTCCTAGTTAATGCCTTCCTGCGAATTTTTTAATTAGAAACTTCCAAGCTGACGGCAAAATCGTCGCATCCTTGTAATTTATGCATTTGTTGGTTAAGCTGGACTTATAAATTTCACATTTTTCGGTTGTAGCTGCCAGTGTCGGCGAATGTATCGGTGTTATGATCCTGCCTCCTCCCATTTAACAACGGACCCCTCAGCTTGCGCCATTTTTGCCAACGTTGTTGTGCATTTACTTTTTGCCACGTCATATCTGTGTTCCTTAATCCTTTTACTTAGGCTTCTCGTCGTGACCCCGATGTATTCTTTATCAATCCTTAATTGGTCGTTGCTGTACGGTATCGAGTACACGCTTGTTCGAAATAGTATTCGAATGTAGTTAGCCTGACGATGGCTCATGGAATGAGCCGAAAACGTTTGTTTATCATTAAAATTAAAGGTTCTCAGCATTAAGGTGTTGTTTGTATTACAGTTTAATAGAGTCTGAGTGAAAGTAGAGTAAAATATAATCGTTTTACAAATATTATGAATGAAACATAAAAATAAATATAATCTGTATGTAAATATTAAATGGATCATCGATATGAGGATTTTTGATAATATTTTTTGTTAGGACACTTGTAAAACTTAATTTTAAGATAATAAAATATATAAAAATAGCTATATAAGTTTACCTTTCGTTCTTCCCTTATAGTTTTCTCCTACATAATTAGTTTTTTAAAACTCCGTTATTTAGTCATAAAACTAAAAATAACCTTTATTTAAATATTTCTATAATGTTGAACTACATAAAGATTTTGTGTTACTATATCTACACTGCTTATAATTTCTTATTTAGTGTTAATAAGATAATTATTAAAATAGTAAAAACAGATAATAAACAAAATATAGTAGAGGCTTCACTTGTCAACAGTGCAAGTTGACTCATTTGCAGCAACTTTCTCGTAACCTGTATCCTCTCTATTCTCTGTATAGTCTAAAGCAGGGATGGACAATCTTTTTCTATGTTAGAGCTGCATAAAAGTTAAATCACGATTATTTATTCATAGACTATATGATTATAAATTAACATATTCTAGTTTTAGTTTTATTAAATTAAGTTAAGTTACGTTAAATTAGTTTTGATATGAGTCTGTTAGCCGATTTCTTGTTTTACTTTGTACTAAATTCATTGCGGAAAAAAACTGTTCACATATATAATGAATACATAATGTATTGGTGAAAATAACGATAGAATTTTTGCTGCATACTTCCTTAAGGTAAGAAATTGATATATTTATTAATATTTCGTGCGACGCGGTCCGCATAAAATATTAATGCCCGCCGCTGGTTACCCACCTCCGGTCTAAAATTGTTATATATTTTACTTATACTTTTCAAAATTCCGTTATTTGATTATGTAACAAAAATACTTTATTTAAATTAATATTTTACAATACGTAATAAATTATTACTTAATTTAAATTAATATTTAAACACATAAAATTAAAATTTTTTTTCTTATCAGGCCTATATAGCTTACAATTTTCTATCCAATATACGCAAAACTTACAAGAATATCTAAATTTTGTTAAACTTAAATTTAAATAAGCGAAAGAGCTTAATTTGGAATCATCCATAAATTACTTAACGCTATTTTTATACTATTCAACTACCATTTAATCCCCCGTAACGCACTATAAAGCTGTCGGCACATACCCACTTCCACAAATTACGTAACGCATATCCTAGATCGATTCCCTTAATGGTACTAAAGAATAATACATGGGACGTGGTACCCGAACGTTACATTATTCCAGTAATTACACGTATAATATACAAACCAGTTACGTAAACAGTACAGCTCGTTCCGTAACACTTCGAAAACAGAAGTGAATCGTTCTCTTACGCGAAGTTCTCCATCATCTTGTAACGCATCCTAAGATTACTTGTATACTAAACCACCCATATCTGGGTTATCTAATTTATAAGCATCTCCTAATATTGTTCAGAATTTTCCAGTAGTTTTTCTCTTCGTAGCCAATAACTATTTTATATATTATAACCTATTTAAATTAATATTTATACAAACCAGATATTTAAATATTGTAGAAATAAAATATTTTTTGTGCTCTCATTCGTGTGTAGCCTATAATTTCCTACTCAGTGGAAACAGAAACGATTATAAAATAATTATCATAAGTAACACAATATTCAAAATATTCATTTTATTTTATAAAATAAGCTAAAATAGTTTAATTTTCCAGAGCATAAATAGCGCTGATTGACTCAACTGCAGCGGTAATAACACTACTTTAATGTTAAGAACTTTGCAATAGACTACCTTATTCTAGCTTTTGCTCTTTTTTATATAGCCTATAGCTGTTTTATATACTTTCCTCTTTCTTACGTTTTATTGAAACCATAAAAAAGAATTACAATCGATAAAATCTCTGAGAAAACAGAAAAAAACTAAAACCAAAGAACTACAGATATTTCAAAATATGCAATAATTTACTCGATTTAAAATTTTTCAATTCTTACAATACAAATAAGTATTTATCAATATACCTTATAATTAAATAAATCCCATCTATGGATGCATGACCGAGCAAGTAAGGCCTCATCCCCTTTCGCTCTGAGGATCTGGGACCAAATCCGGGTGTGTAATTCCCCAGATATTTTTTAAAGGGCGGTTTGTCGGACCCCACCCGGCCGTCCTCGTTTTGGGGCTGACCGAATCCACAATTAGTATCTTCGTGGATGGTCTGTTCCAGATATAACCCATCAAGGAACAGTGAATAAAACCATTGAACACTGGTAGTTTTTCACGGTTCGGGCCTCACCACAGGTAAGCCAGTGGAGTTTTTCGGGTCTAACATTTAATTAAATAAGATCCAGTTTACAGGAAGCATATAAGTCCTCCCTAGAGTCATCCCCATGATCGCCCATGTGTTGCTGGGTTGCCACATTCCATTAAAAATCAAACCTGTCTCGGATGTGTCAGGCCCTATCCCTCGCCTCCATTGTAAGCCTGGCCGAACCCACGATGGCAACTGAAAGAAGGCCCTCTTAGTACCCATGGGGCAGAAAAAATAATATATATGTATATAATTTAATAATATTCTTTTTCAGAAATTGATTTAAAAAACAAAGTTTAAATAAAGTTTAATTGATTATTCATTTCAAAACCCCAAACATATAATTATAACAAATGCATATTTAAATCTTTCTTTACAAATTTTATGAATATATTTTAAAAATTTAAGAAAAGGAAAAAGATATTAAAATTTCAAAATAAATTGAAAAAATTCAAATTGATATATACTTATAATTTATTTATAATTTTATTACCGTTTAAATTGTATACTTATTTATTTATTGAACATTTGTAAGAGGAAATTCTTAAAAAAAGAAATATAAATCTCGTTTTAAAAATCACAGAATTTGCTCGATAATTTAATTTACAGGCTTTAAGTAAAATACAAGCGAACCTCCAATAATGGCTACCTCCAAACAACATCTACCTCTAAACGGCGGCCATTTTTTTCAGTAACGTTTCTTTTTGAAATGCGCACGAAATAACCTCCAAACAACGGACATTTGTAGTATTCCGGTCACTGTCCCTTGCTCAGAGATTTAACTGTACAAATTTTTTTAAAAGTTTGTTCTTTTTTTACATATTTTATTTAATTTTATGAATAAAACTGATTTAAAAACCCTTAAATACCCTTAAAATAATTTTCTGATTTTATAATTTTGTCCATTATTTTTTAGAATTTCTTTTGAATAAAATACAATTTCGAAATAAAATTAGATTTTTAATTATATGTAAAATTTCTATTTATTAAAAATAAATATAATGATTATTATTTTTTAAGAAGAAATTCGAAAATTTTATTTATAAAAATTAATAATAAATTCCTTCTATTATTTCGAATTAATTAAACTTTATTGATCGAATTTTCTGCTTATTTTCAGGTGCACTCGTACAACAAAGCCGGAAGCACCTGTTAGCGTCGATCAATCAGTCCGTCCGTGTGTCTGCTCAAACGCTATACAATTGATTGGATGTGGAGACGAAGGAAATTGGATATGAGAAATATTGACGAAAAATTATTGATATATTCGCTCCCGGCAGACAAATTAAGAGTCGCTTAAATTACTTTTATATTATTTCGTTACAAGTGCGAAATTTTAAATTTATAATGAATAAATTTGAGGAACTTTTTCCCCATTGATTATTAAAATATATTTTTAATATTTTGAATAAATTCAATTTCTTATATATACAATATATTAGGAAATTAAATTAATTGGATTGGATCGATGGGTAAGGTAACGCAACACATGGGCGATCTGCCAACGGGGTGTGTCTCCCGGGAGTTTTTCTGGAGGGAAACTGACCCATATTTAGGTGTTAGACACGTGATAAAACCCGGAAAACGTCAAGCATTCAGCTAATTGATCAGATGCAAATCCGAAACTTGTGCTCACTCGATAAATCATATACTATTGTAAAAATGAAATCGTTAAATGATATATTTATTGCATAGCCACTATAGCGTTTGATTTTCCTCACCGCCATTACCCACTAGTGCCCGAATGGATAAAATCATAGAACAATGGTAGTTGGTCACGGGTTCGCACCTCACCAACAGGTGTTTTTCCGGTTTTCTCCACGTATCTAACAAACTAAATAGGAACCGATTTCCCTTAGAACAGTTTTCCGGTGATTCCTCTCTTGGCAGATCACCCACTTATTGCGTTGGTGTATCCCATCAGAACCGAACCAAACCCTCCCTTGAAGAGCTATTGTGAGCTTGACGAAACCAGTGATGAGAAAGAGACCCTCTTAGTGACCTAAGGACAGAAAAAAATATAAATATAAATATGCGATAGAACTGTGAAAATATTCCATTACTTGTACTTGTATGTGTATTCGGAACCAATAAAGTTACACTTGGTTTTTTATTTAAAGAAATATGGCAGGAAAAAAAGGCAACCATCTTTTCTGACCTAAGAAATCCAATTTATTTTTCAGTACAAGAAGAGTTAACGGAGAACTAGAAAAGCGTGGCTCTTGGTCGAAGCATGATACACTTTTTTAACCTATTTTAACTGTTTCTTTTTGTGAAATATTTGTAATTTTATATATTTTATAAAATAGTTTCGTAATAAATCTAGATTTAGAGTATATAATTAAATATTATAAAAGAAATATGAAGATGTCTCATGCTCCAAAATTACTTTCGTGAAATTGAGGTATTTTCGATTTACTTTCTCTCTCTTTGATTAATTCTTTTTTCACGTAAAATAAAAATAGAAATGTTAGAAGAAAGAGAAAATCAATTCCTCTCATCGCTCTTTTTTGTCCTGAAAAAACCAAATTCATTTTTTGGAACAGGAAGAATCGAATAATTGGGCTGCATTTTAAAAAAATTATAGACCTATAAATTCCCACTGTCATCTGTCCGTCTGTCTGTCTATCTGTCCTTCCTTAAATTCTAAAACGGTTTTAGATAGATGAAAGTCGAAAGCTTATGAGCAGGAGGCCCCGATTAACTATATACAAACTACCGGTCTAGACTGTAAATCAAGTTATTTTAATTCAAAAATTTTCCCCAGAACAGAATTACATAGCTGACCAGCATGACTGTCGTTTTCAGGAAAAGTATGATGTACAGGGACAAGCCACTACTAATTTGAGGTGGAAAGCATATATATTAAATCAAATAAATTAAAATATGATTAAAAATTGCAGCCCGGCATTATAGCGGATTGCAATCATTTTTGCTCGTTTTAATATATTTTTTAAAATTTGAAAAATAACGAACGCTTTTCTTGGTCGTATTTTTCGAGATTGCGAGATGGGGATGGTGGGGGTGACCCTGTGTACAGTATATCATTAACAATACTCTGCATTTACACACGCACATCATGATTAAACTCTATATTTTACGTTTATCGGGTTACGGATTAGAAGGATGGTGGAGGTAGGACTACCCTCTAAAACATCATTAAAATACAATAGGATAAAAGCTAGAGTTTCAAGATTCGAGGACAAGATACAAAACAAATTAAATAAAAACATTTTTTTTTTTTTTTTTAAAGAGAAGGCTTAAAACTATTCAAACCTTCTCTTGGTGAAGCATCAAGCAATTTCATTAAATCTGTTCCTGGTGTTTAATGTTCCGTTTCCTTTATGAATGAAATGAAATTAGATTTATTCGTGTATAACTTATTGATAAGAAGTTCCAGTTATATGGTTACGAAAGTATTCTCTATTTAAAATAAAACAAGTTCTTTCCAAAAATGTATTTTATTTTGAATTGAAATCATATGTTTAAAAATAAAAAGTTATAACGTTTATAATATAAAACCTGATTTATTTTCGTAAACAGGAATAAATCTTATATATAAACAGGTATATAAATCAGTTAAACTATTATCAATGAAATATGAGAAAAATCTTTACATTTAAGCTGTTTTCCACCAGTTTCCGACTGGATAAAACCAATGAACACTGAGCGGGTTCGCACCTCGATCTAGATCCATGGAGTTTTCCTCGTTTTCTTCACCTGTCTAATGCCTAAATATAAGCCAGTTTCTCGAAAGTTCTCCCGGATATCGTTCCCTCTTTGCAGATCGCCCTTGTGTTTCGTTTCCTTAGTCCATCAATTCTATCCTTACGTGGTTCATAGTTACAGGAAGATACAGCAATGATCAGTCAGCTGTTCCTATTATTAAGTATTGATAAATCTCGTATGCGTGCAAACTACTTTCCATTAGTTGCAGTATTATATTGAATTTTTTAAAAATCTAACATCTAACTCTGAAAAACAGTATGTCCCAAGTGGCAATCGACGTCCAAGTTCTTATGTTTCTCAAACAATATAACTGGATGATTTATAGGAAAAAAAAAAAAATTATTTAAAAATCGTTTTCAAACATTTCAGAATTATTTCATAAAATATTTTGTTATATAACCAATAATTTAATTTAAAGACGACCATTGTGTATTTTTAAGAATTAAATTTTAAAAAATTAAAGTTTTGTTTTATGATGCGCATTGACTATAGGATTTAAGTTAATGTAGAAAATATATATACGGTTTATCCCATAAAGGTCAAAGATTAAAATATCAAACTAGCATAAAAAATGCCGATTTTATACTTATTAATACCCCTAAGTTTCAAACATCTATATCTATTAGGTTTAGATATGTCTTAAAAGGCCTTTCTGGAACGAACTGTATATCAAAAGAAGAAAATGTTATTCATTTGATTACAAAATAACTGGAAGCTTTAATTAATGAATATATACAAAAATCAATTTAATTTAATCAAAAGTTGCTTGATATAAATATTGAATATTCGTGAATTCAATACTTTAAAATATCAGCATTCAGATAGGAGAATGGAATGAATTGATGGAATAAGACAATGCATTACTATAAGCGATCTCCTAAAGAGGAGTGCTTCCCACGAAATTTTTCAATGGAAAATTGGTTCCTATTTAGGTTTTTAGACACATCAATAGTCTAACTCCACGCCTCAGTCCATTGGTGAATCGCAAATCCGCAACTAATTATTCTGTGGTCCATTATTGGCATTCATGATTCAGTTGTTGAATCAGAAATGTCAGCATTCAGTTGTTCCAAACAATTGCCAACTGTTCGGAATTTTTTCGAATTGTGCAGAATTTCAGTTATTATTATTATTTTTTTAAATTATTCGGATAAACGAAAACTGTTCGGAAATGTTCTGAAAAATGAACGAGGAGTTGGTTTTCTGTTAGCTCGTCCCTTTTTCTTCTAGCGAAGAAACTTTCCGCTCCACTAATTGTGATTGAAATTATTTTCATTCCCGCAAGATTGCGTTTTTTCAGTTTTTCTAATTCTGCTTTGTGGGTACTAAAACGACTTGTTTTAGTTATATACACCGTAACTTCAGCCAGGCACTACAAGAGACGGCAAGGTGATGAGATACTGAACCCGACATACCCAGAATGGATGCCTGTGTAAAATGATAAAACTTTTAAAATGTTAATAATATTTTAAATAGTTTTGTCATTTTATACAGGCGTAAATTAGAAAACGTTACGATAATTATGTTACGCTCTGTTTTTTGGATGCTTTATGTCGGTGTTAGTGTTGTATTAATATTGGACACTAAAGAAAATGTAAGTAATTTTTTAATCTTATCTCAAATATTAATAGGTGTAATATTATTGTTTTAAAAGTTTTATACAATTGTTATAGAATGTTGCGAACCTTCTGAAGAGAGTCCTACAGGTCCAAAACACACAAAAAGAGTGTACAGCTGAAAATAAAGACATTTTCAGGTGATGGGTAAAAATTAAAATTTTAAAGATAAAACAAAATGTTTTACCTTCTGACTAAGACTTCCTCTCTTTGATAATCAGAAACTACACCAGTATATTAAGTCCTATTAATAAACAAGGTCCAAGTAGACAATATAACAAAAAAGGATATAGAATATTATCTTATTAAAATAAATTTAAACAGGCAAAGTCTATCTAAAAACATGACTCATAAAATCAAAATAAATAAATGACTGTAGGATTCATCATGAAAAATGAGCAAAGTTATTCAACTCTCAAGTCCAGAGCTAATGCTAAAGAGAGAGAAAAACATTCCAGTGCTCTGTAAAATTGCTCTTGAGCAGAAAACTTAAGAAGAAGGATTCATTACTACTAAGCAAATTTTATTATAAAAGCTCGAATTTTGCATCATTATTTTTCGATTTTAGAACTGGTATTAAATCGAATGAGGTGGTAAATCGAAAGACCTCAAAAACTAAGAATTATGTAGCTTATAGTATTACGGTCTACCGCACACGCAAGTTTGAATTTGAGAATTTCAAAGTTATGTAATATATATTTTACGATATATATAATTCAGTAATTCACAGACATTGAAGGGGCGCCTTAACAATCTCGACTATCTTTATGTCGAGGAATCAGCCTACCGCTCTGGGAAACTCAAGACCAAATCCGTGCGAGCAACCTCCAGGACATTCTATGGGAAACTGGAACAGATATAGATATTAAATACGTAAAGTAAACCCGACAAACTCCATGTAATCAGTCCGTTGGAGAGTCGCAAACTTTTAACCAACTACCAATGTTCGGGGTCATTCGGTCACGCCCACTACTGCCCCAGTGGATAAAACCACTGAACACTGGTTTTATCCACTGGTTTGATCGTGGGTTCACGCCTCGCCAACGGGCTGGCCATTTGGAGTTTTCCGGGTTTTCTTCACATTTGTAACACCTAAATAGAGGCCAATTTCTCTTAGAATGTCCTCCCGGGAGGCTTTTACCTCGGCAGATCGCCCATGTCCGCGTGTCCGCGTTTACCGTTCTCGGAGACAAATAGACCAAACCAAACCACTGGTGGACAAATTACTTGATTTAAAACATTCGATTTGCTTATCTTTTCAACGGTTTAATCGTGGTGCATTTTAGGATTGATGGGATAAGACACCACAACACATGGGCGATCTGCCAAGAGGAGAATCCTCCCGAGAAGAGTTTTTATGGGAAACTGGATCTATTTAAGTGTTAGAAAGGTGAAGAAATCACGAAAAACTCCACATGGCCAGCCTGTTCGTGAGACATGATGCATCTTAGGCAGCGTTAATCATGATGCTTAATAAAGTACTTATTAACGTAAAAAGTACTCATAAAGATAGCTGTATGATGGAAAAAGTAAAGGTACAGACTAGCGCTCTGGAAGATCCGAGTTGTAATTGAAATAATTTACGAAATTTTCATGGATGTCCCTCATTACCCGGCCGTTCCCAATATGGGCTGGCCGAATCCATGAGGATTTTCGAAAAAGATATTTCTTAGTTCTCATGGGACAGAAAAAGTTAAAATTTAAAAAAGGTGTCTCTTATATTCTCTAAAATCAGTGATCGTAATAATTAAGTTTTATTTATTACAAATTAATAAATAATGTATAGACCCTATGTTTTGTAACTATTATAAAACATTTATCCTATTATTGATAAATATTGTTAGCCAACAGACGAGTGGCATCAGCTAGAAACGTGTATTGGTATTTGGGACAATTAGTTTAAAGACTATAAAGTACATAAGACAATAAAGTGGATGTGGAAAAGTCCAATGTCTAGTGTCAACACTTCGTGGTGTCTCAAAACATAACTAAGAAAAGCACGGTTTAAAAACAGAAAAGATTTATCTTATTTCTAATTTTGAATGTAAGAGCAGCACGTATTAAAGATAAATAAAAAATTGATTTCCTTTAAAAAGTGTTGGATGTTCCATTAAGTTTTTATCATTCCGAAAAAGATTCTGTACTTAAAAAAAAAAAAAAAAATAGGAGACACGCTAAAAACTAGGGTTGGACAATGATAAAATTATAAATTTATATAAAGAACTTTATATAAGAAACGATACAATTTATATGAAAATCTTAAATTGCTCTTCTTAATTTACAAATTATTATTTAAAAAATAAAAAATAAAGGAAACGCGTGTGCTGAAGAAATTATGATGTACGAGTATAAAAATAAATGCAGAACAGCTAATCTGAGAAATTTTTAATGATGAAACGTCTCTAAACGCTCATTATTTTCATTAAAAAAAGAAAGAAAGTATTCATTTATTCTGATACAATTAAAATTAATGAGCAATTCTTCGTCTTGATTACATACTTTTGTCACAATTAGATTAAATGGCCTACTCTAGAGTGCTTTATTATTGCATATATACACATATTACATATTACATAGTATGTATATATGCATATATACATACTATTTAAACGTTACAATTATAATTACTTTCCAGTTATGCTTCAATACACAGATGTGTATTGAAGCAGATCTAGATCCATTATAGGATCTAGTCGTAGATTATTACATTATATGTAAAAACATAGAAAATTAACCGTCACTTTAAAAATTCTTTCCATTCTGTGGGTACTAAGAGAATCATACTCCTGTATTCCAACCGTATTCTTTATGGTCCGCCAGGCCCACTGTGGGCCTGGCGGACTCATAAAAAATACGGTTAAAAGGGATTGCAACGAGGGAAGCCGATGGAGATAAATGAAACACAAAATATCCGGAACAGACCATTTTTGGTAATCCGCCAGTGGCAGAGTGGATAAAACCATTGTATGCTGTAGTTGGTTCGTACTTCCCAACCCTGATACTATGGCTAAAATATTGCAAAAAAATAAAAAGAAACCCGAACTTTTTTCAACAATTATTGAAAGACCAGGACAAACAAACATAAAACAACAAGAAAATAAATGAACCGCATTTCGTGATTGATTATCAATTTTCCAATAAAATGGCGTTTAGCGAATTTTCAGGTTAACTCGCTTTAGAAGAGTTTTGTGTTCAGATTTCAGACATGTTTACTGTAATAAACATTACGCTATTTAAAACGCGAAAATAGAATAAAATATCTAACGTCTAAACATTACAATAAGTTTTTCTTCTAATAAAATATCAAATTTCCAAGTTACATTTAAAAATATTATGGAAGAATGTAATAAAGCCATTGCACAATATTTCATTTGAAATTATACATCAGAAATAATTGTTAAATTAATATGTCACCAGAAAACTATTAGATTAAATGGATGAATTAAGACAACGCAACACATCGGCAATCTATCCTGAGAGGACTTTCTACGGGAAATTAGTACCTATTTAGGTGTTAGATACGTGAGAAAAACACTGAAAACTCCACGTAGCCGACCCATTCATTGACATCCGCGACAAAATATCACTCGGCCACGGGTGAACACCAGGGACGTTGAAAGAGGGGAGCTGAGGATTTCTTCAGGCTCGAGAAGGGTTTGGGGCCAGTAGAAGTTCCTACCACCTCTAAATTGTTACTATTTATACAAACAAAAAGTTAAATTCTTATGACTGCATTTTGTTACTAAGGAGGCATTTTATATATTCCATTTGTTCAAACAAAAATGGTCAGAGGAACCCAGTACAAGCTCTCGACTGTCGTAATGGACCCCGAATAAAACCTAATGTTAATCTAAATATATAATTCTCGGTGAGATATTTGAAATACGTTATTTTCTATCGAAAATAATAAAAGAATCGATTTTCAGGTAGTAAGAATTGTATATTAGAATCAAATGTGATCAATGGTTTAATGGATTTTGATTGATAACTTCGAATTATCTATTCACACGCATTAAATTTTAGTTTCAAGTATATATCTAATTTCACTGAATGAAAATATATGAATAGAAAAACTGTAAAATGAAAATAACAAATTCTAGTAATTTAGAAAAGATATCAGTTTTTATAAGTAAAAAAAAAAAAAAAGTTTGTCTAAATGATATGCATTCGTATAAAAACAAATCTAGTGAACTTCCAATTCGGAATTTAATAATAAAATATCATTACAAAGAAACTTCACGTTAACATCATCAATTTTTTTCCTTAGGAATACGAAATGGAATTCAATGAATCAATTGAATAAGCTAATTTAGACAAACTGCTTTTAATCATTTCATTCTATAGAAATAGATGGAAATAATGTAAAATGAATTGACTATAAATATGAGATGATCTAAAGTACATATTTTTCCCTAAGATAATCTAAATATAAAAGAGATTTTATGCAAACAAACATAATAGTAATCATGTTACAATATTTTTTTTTACTTTGTAACTTGAGCAATGACCTGTAATAAATTGAAATTACACGAGACAAGAATGATATCCAATAAAATAAGTAATGATTTTACAACAATAATCCAAAAAATATTCACTCGATTATATCATCTAGTAAAATGCTTATTCAATGGAGGATAAACTTGAATTGTATTGTTTTCAAAATACAGCAGTGATTCAAAATTAATTTCAAATTGATTAATTATTTTAATGTAGAAAATAATTTTAACAAAGAAATTCTATTCTATTCTTGTAATGGGAAAGATTCATAAGGAGATTCCTGTAAGCTGCAGCTTGTAAAGCTTATTTGGATTTGTAATTAAGCTAGACAAGCTGCAACTTACGGCCTTTCCTTATGAGGCCTCACATTTTTACATGTATTACTTGGTAGAGAAGATGGGCTATAATAAGTTAAACTTTAGAGCCTGTCTAAGTCGAAGTCCTATCTTAGTAATGGGATTTTTATTTGCAGCAGATATAAATATAATTATTAATTAATGTAAACCTATATAAAACGAAAGTAAAATACAAACTGTACACAATTGTCATGTTATTGATAATTATATACGGTAGCTTGCTATAATTTAATTAGTATAATGAAATGTTACGAGTAAAATAATAAAAATTTTATCTTAGAATCTTAATTTTAAATTTATAAGTAGCGTTTATTTCTTAATCCAAAACTTATTTATTCATTTTTTTTATCACATATATACTAAATGAATTTACATTCTGCTGAAAAAACACATCTATGCAGAAAATAATTTATTTGAAAAATTAAAATGAAATAATCAATATATCTATTAAATATTACTGACAAAGTATTTGATATCAATTAAATAGAACTGTAAAAATTAAGTTAAAAACTTATTTTATGCAAGTTATGCTTTAAACTGTATCTAGTAACTTGTATACTGAACTGTATGTTTGTTGTTATACATGTATATATATATCAGGTTTGAAAATAAAATCATGTTTTAAAAATTCATATCAAGAATGAAAATAGCAATTCCTAAATATAATTTATACAGTTTATTTTATTTATAAAGACACAGATAAAATATATTTCTATATTTAATATATTGTAAGTTTATTATTATTATTATTTTTTGTTTAATGATGAAATATAGAAAAATTTTAAAATTTAAATTTTGATTGAAAAGCAAAAAATGTTCAATGACTTTAACTGAAAAAGCATTAGTATTTTATCTGGAATTTCAAAGAAACCTTTTAAAATTCTGAATAGAAAAATTTTAAAAATTCAAATTTTTGTATAAAGTAATAAACTAGAAATGAAGGGAATTTACTTATTTAAATTTATGTTTAAAAATAAAAACATCATACATTGACTATGCTTAATAAAAGTATAAAATACAGTGATACATTTACAAGTTCCTGCATTATTATATAATTGTTTTTTTGTTAAAAGAAAAAATTTAATTTAAAAATTCTTTTAATAAAAATATTCTTTTTCTTAAAAAACCTGTTGGTTAATCTTTAAATTTTTTACTCATTTAACACTTTAATAAACAGAATGTTAATTTTGTAATTGCATTAAAGAATTTTAAAAGGAAAATTCTTTGATACACTAATCAATTAAGTTTAATATTGTTTAAACATACAAAACATTTAGAAAATTTTTAAACTTAATTTTACATTTTTAATTTTCTTCTTTTTTAAAATAAAATTTAAAAAAATATATAATATTTTAAATAATTTAATCTAAGTTACAGGTTTATGACACGTTTTACTGACATCGTTAAAGTTCCGTTCAATTTACTAATTAGTGCAGTATCACATCAGTTCTCTTGATTAAGAACCATCTAACAGCTGCGTGTATAAGACGTTTTTAATTTTATTAATATAAAATTTAAACGAAATCCTTGAAATTTTAATAGCGTTAAGTCATTCGAATTTAAATCATATAATTAATTTTTTTTAATTTAGTTTTTGGATTTTTAAAAAAACAGGAGATTTTATGATTAAAAACTTATAAATCCCGGATATTTATTAATTAATTAATTCCAAAAACCGCATCTTTTTCGCCATTTCTCTATGTTGGAAGGTCAATAAACGTGATTAAAAATATCCCCTTAAAGAATTTTATGATAGATTAATAGAGTTTTATAAAGGAGAAGAGCGTAGGATTATTTTAAAGCTAGAAAAGATGGAAAAAAACCTGAAAAAACGTCAAGAGAAAAGTCTATATAAATTGTTCATCCGACGAAAATCTGCCCCAAATTCTGACCTTAGTTAAAAAGCTGTGAACAGTAAAATCAATGCGGTTTGAATGCAGTTTTATATTATAAACGATTGGCGTATTGCGAATTTTTTGATTAAAAACAAACATTGTTTAACATTACACTAAATTGATTTATAATTTACATATATAAGTATGTAATAAGAGTTTAAAAAGATAAAAATAAACATACGTTTTGTGATGCAGCTGGAACCTTCGATTGTAACTTCCCCGCACGACCATAATGTTCGCATGTGAAGCCGAACTCGGAGGAAAAACAGATCAAATTGGCGTTATTTAAACATTATTTATATAAATGCCACACGGAAATAAAACTCCTCTCTTCCTGTATAACGTATAATAGTAGTGTGACGAAACACAACAGCGGTTATAAAGTGTAGCACCAAAGTGAATACGTTAAACAGATCGCTTTTATTAATCTCGCAAAATAAGCACTTTTGGGTTTGAGACTAAACAATATGGCAAATGTCCGTTCAGTGGTTGGTTGCGAGTATACAGATGTCAAATTATCCTCATTTTCGCTTTAAACCTTAATTAATCGCAATTATATCATTTTTCCAGTCTGAAAGGTATTTTTTAAATTCATTGAAATTCTCTTTTATCTTACCTTTTAATTCTGTTATATATATATATATGTGTGTGATTTTATTAATATTTTTTAAAATATTTACATTAATTTACTTATTATTTTAAATAATAAAGTAGTTGAGAGCTTTTTATATAATTTATTTATAAAATTTAACAGAAACATCACATTATAATCACATGTATCTATTCAAATTCATTATGTAATAGCTTCAATCATTGATTTTTAAGCTTATATTTAAAAAATTCTGTTTATAAATATTAAAAAAAAAGTATAATTTTCCTAATATTGTTTAAATATTTACATTAATTTAATTATTAATTTGATTAATAAGCTGTTTTAAAAGCTTTCTTGCTTATAAAATTTAGTAGAAATGTGAACTTTAATTATATGAAATGCTAAAAATCTGTATATTATCTTATAATACTTTATATATGTGAAGTAAAACTCTTGGTAAACTTGGTATGTATTATATAATACATGCCAAAGGATAGTTTGGTTCGATACATCTCTTGATGGAACATTATCTATTTTTGTTCTTTCTGCAAATCTTTATTGACATAAATTATGTCAATAAAGATTTGTATTTTATGTATATACAGGATGCATTTTAACAATCTTATTATGCAAGTTTTCCATTTATTTGCTTACTCTTCCATGTATGCATTTTGGTTGATATTCTAATCAGCCTGGCTGGCATTGTGCTTTTTCATATAAAAATATGAAATCAGATAATGAGGTAATATACAACTTACCTGATATAATTCGATATAAGTTAATTTAACATTAAATTACAAACATGTATGAAACACTAACATTTTCGGCTATTTGTAATTATCGTTAGTAGCTTTACACATTAAAACTAACTCAAAGATGTCAGAATTTCTGTGTTTTGTGATTTAATGTTACTATACTTTACTTGATTGACTGATTATATATTTTGTACATCAAAAAAGCAATCTGTAGAAGAATTATTTTATGCTAAAAATACTTGCTACATTAAATTTTATGTATTAAAAAATACAATTGCAAATATATTCATATTTTAAATTATGTTTTGATTATTTTTATAGATAAATATACTATATTTTATATATTTTGTTAGCTAAATTGTCCAAAATAATAATAATAATTATTTAGTGACAGTTGTAAAATTTATTATTTTTTTATTTTTTAACTAACATTTGTATTTAAAGCATTACACTCATGTTAAACTGGAAATAAATGCATTAAAGCTATAGTTTAAATGATTTACATATGATGCAGCTGTTATGCTTTTAGTAGGTGCCTAGCAAATGTTTAAATTATTAGTACATTTGTTCATACAGTAAATTTATATAGAACATATTCTCTTAAGAGTGAAGGAAAAAAAATTAAATTTTATTTCCATTATTAATATAGTGAATAGAAGTAAAAAACTGTCTTTCTGATTTTAAGTAGTACATAACACCAAAAAGACAGTTTCTTTTAGTTTTATTGAATTAATTTGGTCTATGCCTTAGTGTATTGAATTGATATAGTGACTACTAAATATACAGTAATTTTTTAATAGCCAAGATTATCACTAAACATTTTTGACAAATTTAGCTCTTATTATTAATTATAACTAGTAAACTAACAAATTTAGAAATATGCAGCATTATTGTTAATTATCACATTTATAACGTAAGCAATTAACTTCTTTTTAATTGATGATTAAAAAATTACCATCTCTAAGCACAATTTAATAAATATATATATTGGAAATTTGTTTACTGAATTATTAAAGTTAAAATTAACTTTTTAAGTTATAAGACACCAATATTTTGATATAATTATAAATAAAATATTAAATGATTTATGAAAACCTGTTGTAGATCTGTAAGCTAATTGATTGAAACAAAATCTAAGAAAATTGGTGTTATCATTAAACAGAAAGTGAAATTGATAAATTCGCTTTCTGTTTAAGAACATATTGATAAGAACTGTACTGTAAATATTAATAGAAATACTATGAAAATTACTATGAAAATGTAAATACTATGAAAATTATCAAATTTGAGTTTTCTTAATTTTCATTATTAAATATAACTTATTGCTATATGAAAATATTTATAATCAGATAAGATATAATGAGTTTCCGAATTTTAATATTGCATTGTGTAATTCTCTAAATAACTATATAACTATTAACTTTGCTAAATTTAATGTCTTATTTTTAAATAACTAATTTTTGAACAATAAGTATTCTTAATGCATGTAGTGTTTGTTTCTCTAGATAATTGTTATACTTTTACATTTAGATGAATAATTCTAGTGAATTGTTTCTTGTCATATAAATTATAATTTCTAATGAATATATTTAGATATTATTGAATATTATGTTTATTAATAAAATTACATATACAGTATATGATGCCTCTCCATATCATGATTGCTAATTCTGTAATTAACGAGCTTACTTTATAGATTTTAATTTTTTGTTACAAATAAAATAATCCAAATGTAAAAATTATTAATATTATAATTAAATATTTTATAAGTTTGAATAATCTACAGCATTTATGAATAAACAGTAATCAATTAGTTTAATTCCTTAACTACTCATATTAAGGTATGCTTACTTGTTAATTAAAGCATTAATGGCTAATAATGTTATCTACAATAACCAATAATTATTCTATTTAATAAGATATTAGTGATATATTCAATATATTAAAATTATATAATTTTGATAAGGGGCTGTCCATTAATGATGTCCACACTGGAAGGGAGGAAGGGTGTTATGACAAGTCAAAGTTGGACAAGGAGAAGGGGAGGGGCTGATCTTCAATGGATGTTTGTTTTATTTCATTGAATTTTACATAATTTATACATTTTATTATTCATAAAGTAATACAGATTTTTGAGAGATTGAGTTTTGTTGGAAATCTGAAGTGGGGAGGGGGTTATGGAAACTTGGACAAACTGGGAAAAATTAAACATAAAAATTTTAAGAAAAATGCAGATGTAATTTATGGACAGCTCCTAATATGAATTTTAGTTTGCATGATTACTACAATTCAATTTACTTTATACAATAATTTATTCCTTTTTGAATAAAAATTTGTCTGTATTGTTGAATGAATCAGACTGGAGTATAATCTATGTGATGTATAATTATAAACTGATTATATAAATAATTGGCATAGGTATCATGATAAAACTAAATTAAATAGCTTACTTCATTATTCAGCAAACTGCTCATATTTTTATAACATTTTAGACCTTAAAAACTTGATTTTATAAATTCTAAATTCTAAAATAATGATTGTATTTTATGATTTTATAAATATTATTCAATTATTTATTCACTATCATTATATTTATAAGTATTATTCATTTATTTATTTATATATAGTAATTTTAATTTATAAAAATATTTTTTTAGAAATTTTTCCAAATGTATGTTTGATATTTGATATAAGTTATTATGCATCGTCGATTAATACATCGGACTTCGGCTTTGAAAGCAGTGAGAGAATTGGATGCCTTTCCTAAAGTTCCTGAAAGTTATACCCAAACAACAACATCAGGAGGAACAAGTATAATTTCTTCTTTAAATTAAGCTGATATAAATTTATTTAAAATAATGTTTATAAAATATTTCTGCTAAAATTGCAAAATCTCATTTCATTTATAACGTTTTTATCATTACAATAAATAAATTTAATTTTTTAATTACAAACTTAGCATATTATAACTTGACACAATTTATTATTATTGTGTAATATATTTATTATAGGCTTTTCTCTTATTTAATAACCAAAACAGTATTTAATTTATTATTTATTAGATTATTTATTACATATATAAAGTTTTACATAACCTGCAATAACTGCCTCCCACAATAGTAAAGAAACAAGAAACATTCCAATAAAAACCAGATATTAAAAAAAATACAAAATTATTAAAATCATTGTTTCTTAAACTGCTTTTAAGTAAAAATTATAAATACTAAAGTTATGTTTTTCTTAAAATCGCCAAAGGAAAACATAAAAGACATAATCAGCAGTCTAAAATATTCAGAGTGTATATTATAATTTGTAGATTGTAGATTTTATTTAAACTATTTAACTTTTTATTTCATACTTTAAATTATTGTGTAATAGAAAATTATTGAAAATTTTTGTTCAATTATAAAATAATTTATTATAATTTACAATATATAATTTAATACAAAATAATACTGTCTAATTTTATACAAGACAGATAAAATTGTAGAGTAAAATAAAATCAATATACACCAAATTCTAGATTATGTGTGCTGACTATTCATTTTGCAGATCATCCATGATTTACAGTAATTCTAATATTTTGACAATCATGGATGATCTGCAAAATGAATAGTCAGTGCACATAATCTAGAATTTGGTGTATATTGATTTTATTTTACTCTACAATTTTATCTCCCTTGTATAAAATTAGATAGTATTATTAAAACAAAGTATCAAAAGCAACATTCAGCTTTTCTTTTTTCTTTCCTCAACTGTCAATTCTAAGGGACAGAAGTGAATGAATCATTAGCCTTGGAATATTATTTTGTAGTAGGCAAAGTTGGGGAAGTATGAGACCGTGACTCATCAGTGTGATATTTGTGATGATAGTGTATATACATCCGTCAAAAAGTTCTCAGTTGTAATTTTCTTTATGTAAAGAACTAAGTACAATACTATATAGCAGGCATGGGAAAATGCGGCTCCGAGAGTCGTATGCAGCTCTTTTTGAGTTACATGTGGCTCTTGCTGAAAGTGTTAATTTCTGTTTTTCATTATTATTTTTACAATTTTATTTTTATAATTTTGTGAAAATATGTTTATTAAAAAAATTCAATATTTGTTTTATATTATATTTATATTACATAATAAAATTATGCATCTTACCATACTATCCGCCATGACGGTACAGAACTGCGGCTCCCATGCATGTTGCAAAACCTACATTTCGGCTCCCACTGAACTCTTTCTTGCCCACCCCTGCTATATAGTGTGTTTAGTATTTATCTCTTAATAATTGGATTATCCATATTTCTGGTTTTCTGTACACACCCCATGCACTAATTAGCATGGATAATTGGGAGTTCAGTCTAATTTTATATGAATATTGAAGAAATATTTAAATATATTTAACACTATATATAGGTGTTAAATATATTTAAATATTTCTTCAATATTCATATATATATAATATAATATTCTTCATTATTATATATATATATATATATAAATAGCATGCATACTTAACAATAAATATAACCAAAGAAAACAAACTGCTAAAAACATTAGCAACTTTGGGATTATTCTTTTCCACATAAGCAGTTTTCTTTGTTATTATATAAAATTATTTATTTTGTATCTTAGATTTTAATGTTTCTTTTTTTAGATTTAGATCACAATCTTAAATTGAGCTTATATCAAAATTTGTATATCTAGATAAGATATGTAGATTTCATTCAATATACAGGGTGAACCAGAAGTAGGTGGACAGTAAATGATAACATTTATGGAGATTACATATACAATTATATTTACTGAAACAATACAATACAATACAATACAATTTTATCAATGCAGGTGTTCAAACTGCTGTCCATCACAATTTACACAGCTTTGAAGTCTACATTTCACCATTTCATGCTTCAACAAACATTTTTGCACAAGTATCTTTGTGTATTAATTTCTTGAAATGCATCTCTGATGTAATTTTTCAACTATAACATAACCAAGTTAAATATATACCATTGTTATAGTATAACCCTAACACAAACTCTATTCCACCTAGTGTCCACCTATTTTTGGTTCACTCCTGTATTTTGTTCTTAATATACTGGATTTTAATCCAATATTTTTTTGTGATTTTTGAAACACGTTTTAACTATTCTGTTTTTATATTAATGTAAGAAACTTATATGTTGTAGAAAGTTTAAGAAATTTACTAAAAGTAAAAAATAGTTTAAGTTTTTTATAAAGAATATATTTTAATACTATTCAACCAATACCTATGACTTTTGAGAGCTTTTATGGGACTCCTTTTGTTCCTTAGTAGGCACTTTTTATCATTTTCTTTAAACAAATGAAGTGTGTAGAATGTTTCTTTATTAATAAATAGCAATCTTAAACATTTTTTTTTGTTAGTAAAAATGAAATTAATTTATAGGAACCACTGTGGGCTCCTAAGCTTTCTCCTGGGGTGTTCAGAGAGAGAGAGCTGGGAAATTTTCTCCAGCTTTCCCTCTTGATCCTACAACATTGCAATATTTTATCAGTTAATCTGTTTATAATTAATTCACATTTATTAAATTATTTTATTCATTATTTTTTATAATTCTCTTATTTTGCTTTCTACGCATTCATTTAAATTAATTTTTATTTTAATTTTTATTAAATTTTACATTTTACTAAGTCATTTCATAATTATATTTATTAATAAGTAACATAAAAGATTTTGAAAAGCCATCTATCCATAAAGAAATTGTAAATCTCTTAAAATAATATTTTTAAGGCAAAACATATAAATAGTTAAATCAAATACATTTTATTTTATAGTTGTAAGTTTGGTAAATGAAATATTACTGAATGGAAGATTTATATATTTATTTCAACTGTGTGAAAGAATTTCAACTGTTAATAAAAATTTAGTTATAATAATTATATACAAAGCATAAGCAGTTTATTTATTATCAAAATATAATTAACAGATAGTTTAGTAGCTTAATTAAGTATTAGTAATTTTTAAAATCAATTCTATTTATCTAAAAACTTGTTCAGAAAATCAAATTTATTAATGTCGTTAGTGATATACTTATTAATGTTGTTAGTGATATACTTTCAATACTTAACAAAAGTAAAAATTTGTAATTGTCTGTTAATCTAATATAAAGTAGATTCTCTGCTGATTTATTATAACTTTTTAAACAGACGATCATTTACATTCAGTATTGAATACTAAAAATTAATGAATTAAATAATTTATTATGGAAAATTCAATCATAATGAATAAATTTTATTATGAAAAGTTGTTTAATTATATTTAATTCATTTTGAAAATATAAATGCTTTGAAACAGTTTAATTAGAGTTTTAATTTAAAGAGTTCATTAAATAAACTTTAACAAATTGTCAAAATGTAAATTTAACAATATATTAAATTTAATTCAAGTAATTGAATTTTGTAATTTTTGTTAATTATTTCATTTTTTACTTTTAATGTTCCTACAGATAATTTAATTCAAAGTTTTATATAAATAAAAAAATAATATTAAGTGACTGTCATTAAGTTAAATACAACTGTTCTAAAAAGTTTATTACCATGTATTTACAATACTAAAATTATTGTAACTAAATTTAACAAGTTTAATAATTTTAAAATATAATTATTTTACTAATAATACTTCAAATTATTAATATGTCTATTATTCATACTAATAAATTTACTAGTTTTATTGTACAAATTGGATGTTAATTAAACAATTCTTTACATCTATTAAAATTAATTATATTATATTATCTTTGACATATTTATAGAATTTCTCATAAGCCTGGAACTATGTGAATTATGTTAATCTTTGTTTATTCTTTTACAAATCTAGCATAAAATTTATTCAATTAAAATAAATATATTCTAGTAAGTAGTATTTAAAAAATATTAGTATTTTACTACTACTTATTGGAGTATATTTATTTTAATTAGATGAATTTTACAACAGACTTTTCATAAATATAATTTTGTAGTAAATATTTGAGGTTATCAATCTGTTGTTAGAATTATAAATTACATTTATACTTTGCACTCAGCCATCCATTAATTACACATATAGTTTTCTCTATCCATTCTGTATTCTGATATACTTTTGGCAAATTTTTGTCCTTTTAATTACACATACAATATTTCATGGATTCCAACATTGAAAAAATGAGTTAAAAGCTTCTAACTAATAGTTTATTAAGTTTAATAAATCTATATAGCAGTGGTTTCCAACTAATTTTTAACATGGAACCCTTTTCACTTTAATAAAAAGTTTTGGTACCCTGACAATTTTTAATGATTATAGATAAAACAGTAAATAGAAATACCTGAAACAATTTATTGAAAATGCAAAAAAAAAAACAGATTAATAATAGAAAGCAAATATTATTACTTAATTCAAACTGATAATTAAAGTGAAAGGTTAAATATCTTTTATTTCAAATATTTTAAACAGCACTAGTGCCTGGATTTGTACCTTCATTTGTATCTGCTTTTCTGTCTCCTTGTACATTTGAAACATTTGAAGTATTTTTTATATATTATATATATATATTTTTTTTTTTCAAAACTCTTCTCTCAGCCAATGCTCCATGACATTGGCTGATTGGGGTATACACAATACTAAATTGACTATAAATTTATATGATTTCCACTATATTTTTTATATGAAAAATGCTTAAAATATCACAAAATGATTGCAGTGCAAAACTGTAATAATCTTTGACTGATATGCTTGCTTGTATTCTTCACTGATGTGCTACAACACACTATAGATGATGGGACATTGATTAATATATAATTATTTATATAGAAATATCATAGATTGTAGATGTAGAATCTATGATATTTCTATTCCAAAATAAGTATAAGTAAAAATGCCAAAATTGTTCCAATCTGATTTTTGTATTTGACAGTAATATAATTTTTAAGAAAATCAGTGAAATGAAATATTTGGTGACTTTTTGCGACTTTGGATATCAGAGTGCTTTTTGTATAAGTACCTGCAATAAAGTTTCTAAGAAAAGTGATTACAAGCTTCTGCAGCCATCATGTTTGTGTATTGGTAAATAAATATGTTGGTTTTCTTTATTATTTTATATATTCAGTATACTGTATTGAGCAAAATGGATATGTGGTCCACACTCATCATTCTCTCAGTTATCTGGCCTGCAGTTATCCTGCATTGCTCTCAGTTATCTGTGAAAAAAGTTTGGTGATCCCCTGCTGTAGTCATAAGAGGACTTCATCTGAGACTAGAACAATTACACCTCACATCCAAAATCAGCATTGATATATTTATATATTACTAGACAAATGAATTATCAGTTAGGAAATATTTGTAGAACTTTTTTAAGTCATTTTTTTCAATGTTGAGATTCATAAAATATTGTATATGTAATTAAAGGGGAGGGAGTTTGCCAAAAGTACATCAGTATACAGAACAGGGAAGGAGGGTTCAACAGTGACTTAAAACTATATGTGTAATTAATGGATGACTGAGGTCAAAGTATAAATGTAATTTATAATTCTAACAACAGACTGATAATTTCAAATGTTGACTACAAAATTATATTTATGAAAAGTCTGTTGTAAAATTCATCTAATTACAATACTCCAATAAGTAGTAGCAAGTGATTAATAAGTAGGTTTATAAAAGCAGATTTGTATACTACTATCATCATTGGTCTTGAAAAAAGACTACATAGACAATGCTCAACTTCCTCTATCTTCATTTACAATGGTGTACTGTTTGTAATCCTCCTTCTTTAAACTGTACACATAATTAATGGACAGTGCAACTAAATAATTTAGGTGGTGAAAAAATGATCTAAACAGTAAGTTAATATCTGTTTAAGCAAAATTTATTATTAAAGTTCTGAAAATGATGAATAATAATAATACAGAATATTTTGCTTTAGTGCATGAACGTCTGTTTATACAGATCGTACATTTTCAATAAAATATTTATTACCTTATCATTTTGCTTATTTTATAATGTTATAAAATAAAGTGTGAACATTAAACAACACTAAATAACATATGATTCCTTAAATAAATGAAAAAAATTTATGTTCTTGAGCTTCTTAAAAATACAATTCTTAAATTAGTACTTTTGAAAAGATTTTATCTGGAATGTAGTGGTTCTTTCAGTAGTTTTCAAACTTAACTTTGAAAGATCTATTCAAATTCCACTTTTTGACAGAATTTGATGATAATTCCAACTGTTTAACTCTGTAGCAATAATGCTAGGAATAAAGATCAGACAAATACTTCTTGGAAATACTAAATTGAAAGTTTTATTTTTGATTGATACAAAACAGTGAGAATTTCTTTATATGAAAACTGTAAATAGAAGGGAATTGAAATAATCAAATGTCTCTTGAAACTTTTTTGGTTTTTCTAGTTAGATAATGCAATACAATAAACTCTTATGATAAAATGTGCAAAATCATCATTTTTCTGACTCTCATGTGATTCACCTTTATCAGATATATCTCTAATTAAGGTAATGGCTGTTTTTTAATGAACTTTAGTTACTAAAGTAATCAGACATTTAAATTTAATGTATTTTTAGACATTGAAATCTGAAATATTTTTTAATATCACTCATTTAAAAATATATTTGCAGTCTTTCTTAATTTTTTTTAATTAAAACAACAAATTCTCTGCTTGTTTTAATTAAAAATTTTTTCAGTCCAGTATGATTGCTAGACAGTTTTTACTTTAATATATCCAAATACAGTTCAATATTATCTATTGTTAATAAAACAAAGCTTATCTTCAAGATCAGTTATTTAAATATGGGGATACTATAGATTACCACCTATGGAATTTCGGGTCTTTGAGTATATATCTGAACTCAGAAGACCGAGACGAGTTCAACGATACCCTACTTTTGGACCGGAGACGAAAAATAATAAAGTTATCATACTTTTTTTCCAGCGATCGCGCGATGATAGGGAGTCGCGTCGCTCTCTCCTCTAAGTCGCCCTCGCTATCGCGATCGGGAGTCGCGTCGCTTGTCGTTAAAATTGCCTTTAGTAGACGTTTTCCTCCTTTTTTTACTTTGTTCAAGAACTACCGTGAATCAATAACTAGTGACGTTTAGCACATGGCGGCCTGCCGGCGGCTTCCCTCCAGGAGGTCAGTCGGGAGCACGAACAGTGGAAACTGCCGCCATGTTCGCTGCCATAAGTAACATTTACCGAAATGGCGATCGCGCGATGATCAGAAGTCGCGTCGCTCTCTCCGCTCTCGTATCGCGTGTTTAACCCTACTGGAGATGACCGTAGTCCGACGTCATGGTTTGCAGACTTTACCGCAAGATGGCAGTACTAGCAACTATGGTGCCGTCTTCGCGAGAGCATTAAAAAAGGGGTGTACTATAGATTACTCCCTATGGAATTTCAGGATTTTGATTATATATTTGAACACGGGACCGAGACGAGTTCAACGGTACCCTATTTTTGGACCGGAGACGAAAAGTAAAAATGTTATCACACTTTTTAAGTTACCATACTTTTTTAATGCTCTCATGCAGACGGCACCGTAGTTGCTAGTATTGCCATCTTGCGGTAAAGTCTGCAAACCGTGACGTCGGACTACGTCATCTCCAGAAGCGTTAAACACGCGATACGAGAGCGGAGAGAGCGACGCGACTTCTGATCATCGCGCGATCGCCATTTCGGTAAATGTTACTTATGGCAGCGAACATGGCGGCCCGACTGACCTCTCGTACGGGCGCCACCACACGCCGCCATGTGCTAAACTAGTGATCGATTCACGGTAGTTCTTGAACAAAGTAAAAAAAGGGGGGGAAACGTCTACTAAAGGCAATTTTAACGGCAAGCGATCGCGATAGCGAGGCCGACTTAGCGGAGAGCGACGCGTCTCCCTATCATCGCGCGATCGCCGGAAAAAAGTATGATAACTTTTTTATTTTTCGTCTCCGGTCCAAAAATAGGGTACCGTTGAACTCGTCTCGGTCCCCCGAGTTCAAATATATAATCAAAGTCCTGAAATTCCACAGGTGGTAATCTATAGTACACCCAATAATATAATTAAAAATAGTGAATTTAGAAAAATATATCTTAAAATATAAAATGAATTGCTCATCTTAAAGCCGATCTTTCATATCTCATCTACATTATGATAAGTGAAGTAAGTTGTTAATAAATAGGATAGATTGTAGCATAATTAATGGTAAAAAATAATATATTATTGTTATTATTATTAACTATTATTTTTAGTATTGAATTAACTTAAAAAATCAATTTAATTAAAAATAAATTTTGGACATTAAAATTTTCATTCAGATTTTCATTGAATAACCATTTTATGTTTGTACTCATCACAGAAATAGATTATATATCTCAAAAGCGTTCAGATTGTTCTAAAATATTTTGAAGTTTATGAAAAAAAATATTTAAATCTTGGTTGAATTATTTAAATTTACGTTTTCTACAGATATTAAAAAAAAATAAATGCTTTAAGGAAATAGATATAGAAGTTTCATGACAGTAGAATATTCCTCTATACAAAGATTTAATAAATAGGTCCAAATAATTATCAATACAGTTTGGGACTGTCCATAAATTACATAATACAAATATAGGTGGGTGAGTATACAGGCAATTGTTACAATGTACAGCATATCAAGATGGGGGTGTTTACAGAAATGTTACATAATGCTAGAGTCTCAACCCTGGCATAACATAATGATTCATTTTTATTTTTGAAGTGTTGCAAAGCAAACCATATTGTTTATCTCACTGCTTTGTGCATTATAGATGTAATTAATAAAATAGTTTGGTGTACTAAACAATATATTATGTATTATTCATTAGTACAAATAAAGAGGTTGATTGAGGATGTGCATTAATTTTGGAGATAGGTATATGATAGTGTTGCCACCAGGCTGGTTTCTGCCTGGACAAGCTGGTTTTTAAATTCATGGTCTGGATTAATTATTAATTTGTCCAGTTTTCATAGGCATTGTGAAATTAAGGTTAGTTCACACTGAGCGAATAGCAAAAGCGAATGATTTTTATTTGCTTAGTGAAATTGACTCATACAATCAAAAGCAAAAAGTGATTGCGAATTTTAAGGAGCCAATCATTTGCAAGCAAGAGAAAACGTGATCTCAAAAAACAAATGGCTGTTTCCAATATTCCGTCGTTAACCACATTTGTTTATTTATTGGGAAAGAAAGATACGTCAAAAAGAAAATGATGCTGGGTGAGAGGAATATTTAAAATCCGTAATTACAACATTTACTCTTTTGCGTGAGAAAGTTTCTGTAGCCATCTAAAAAACAACAAGAAGAACATGACAAATAATGGGAATATTTCGACGTCCTAATGGCTGAGCAGTGAAGCCTACTGCTCTGGCAACCAAGGACCGAATCCAGATGGGTCAAAAAATCACTAGGAATTTTTCGGGGGGTTGTCTAACCGGATATGTCGAGCTCTGTCCCTCACCACCCAGCTACTCATTGTGGGCCTGGCTGAACTCATAATGGGCTTGCAAAGAGAGGCCCTCTTAGTGCCCACAGGGTGGAAAGAGGTAAAAAAAAATAAAAAGTGATGGGATTACGATTGGTGGCAAAATTTTTTGCTAGTGAAAAAGCTCGACAGTTCCAAACTTCAAAGAGATTCACAAAATGGTAAAATTCACCAGAAATGCATCATGTCTGACATGTTATTCACTCTGTTTTTTGCTTTTGCTAGTGAATCATGCTCAGTGTGAACTAAGCTTTTATCATGAAACAAAATAAATTTATAAAAATACTTGCAAATATTTTTATAAATTTATTATAAAATTTAATAAATATAATAAATTTATTTTTATAGAATTATTGCAAATATTAGGTTTATTCCAACACAAGTCCCTAACTGGTTTAAAATTTTCATGTGCTTTGTTCAGTTCTCGGCTGTAAAATAACATTGCGCATGCCTCGTACGGTTTCCTATAAATGTGCATGCCTCAGTATAACATCCTAATTTTAAAATGTCCAGGTCAGCAATTTTGAAAAGGTGGCAACACTGGTATATAGGACACCATTATGGAACGTTACAGTGAGTGGGATGATTGTTAACAAGTATAAAAACAGTGTTATGTAATGTATAGATAATCTCTCTACATAGAAGAATGTTAATGTTTAAAAATCTATATAAATACATGAATATATATAAACAGTATGCTAAATTACTTAAGTGTATATTAATAAGTACGTAGTAGCTAGTTATCTAATTCATTGTAAGACATATTTGAGTAAAATATGGAGTTAAATAATTTTGGCTGATTTGAACAAAAATTTAAAACTCAAATTCTAAAACGTTCAACAACGTCATCACAATGCTAGGATGAAATTTTTAATCATATTTTTAATTTATTTAATTAAAAATATATGCTCTCCACCTCAAATCAGTTCTCCAGTGTCTTGATCCTGTACATCATACGTTTCCTTTAACAACAAAGCATTGCTGGTTATCTAACACCTTTCAGGGAAAAATTCAAATAACATTACTTCCAGTTTGCATTGAAAGTTTGTATATAGTTAATTAGTGTCTTCTGCCCCTAAGGTTTCCCTATTTGATCTCATCTTTCATCTGTCTTGAGATTAAGGAAAGACAGACGGATGGACAACAGTGGGAATTTATAGGTCTACAATGTTTTCATATTGCAGCCCAATCAGAATATAGTAATATAAATTTTATAAGTATTCATTTTTTAATGTTATTTATTAATTAATTTATTAATTAATGTTATTTATTAAATAAAATTTGTTTTGTATTTCACTATCAAGTAATAAAAAGGTACCATCCAATATTTAAATTTAGTACTATTAAAATATATCAAAACAATGATTAATTATATTCCATAAAATTCATTTTCAGAAAATATTCCATAAAATTATTCAAATCTAAGATTATAGCAAATAGATTATATATGATATTCTGTAAGCCAATATACCAAAGTTTTATAATTAAAGAAAAACAAATGATAGTAATATACATGTGAGTAAAAACTTTGAGAAGCATTGTGCTAGACAGTGTGTTGTATGTGTGTGTTGGGAGTTATTGCTTACATCTTTGCTTAGGTTTATGGTGTTTGTTTCCTTCATATTTACCACATTTTAAGCTGTTTGTGTTCCTTATCATATCTTACATAAAGTTTGTTTTGTAGACATGACATTGTGACATGATATCTTGTAATGCAATAGATAGATATTTAGCATTTATTGGACCATCATTTTTTCCTATTTGTCCATCCTATTGAAAATCAATTGTATGATTAAAAGGTATAGGCCTACTATAACTACATTATAAGAATATTCCCTCCCTCTGAAAAAATTCAAGAGAAAAGAGAATGGTTTGTTAAATCTGTCTGTTACATCTTCACAAATCACAAACTAACAATATATAACCTGTAGATGAAGATTGAATATTAAATTGTAAGTCATCTGCCATACTCATACAATCTCACATTATTTTTTAATTCCAAAAAAAGGTCTGAGGGAAACAATTTTTATCTGATTCTAATAATCTAAGCAACAAGATTATAAATATCTGTAATATTATCCTAAATATCCTATCGTTGAATATTACTATTTCAAAAATGTGTTGAATATTGAGATTGATTGTGTATGTCTATAAGAAGAAAAATACTTTGAATGTTATTATGGATAAATTTTGTTGAAACAAGTAAGGTTCATTGTTTTTGATATATTCCTTACAAAAAGTTTGAAAAATGTTGCATTTTTATTGTATTATTATCTGGAAATAACTATAAAATATATTGTAATATTAATTTTAGAGGCTGTCTATTAACTAGGTAACAGTTTAAGCCAGTTTCGACTCCTTTCCTTGTTGTGTACAGTGGTGTACTTTTGGCAAACCTTCTCTTCTCTAATTACACATATAATACTTCAAAGATCTATTGACATTGAAGAAATGACTTGAGAAGTTCTGAAAATATTTTATCACTGATAGTTTATTCTTATAGCTAATAAGTAGGCTTATAAAAACAAACTAAAATGCCACTAATACCACTAATCTTAAAAAAAGTCCATATAGACAATGCCTCTGTTCTTCCCCATTGTGTATGATGTACTATTTTTTATAAACTAAACACATAGTTAATGAATGCTCCCTTATATGTAGATTTATGAATTAAAATAAATAAATAATTACTTAATCTCAGTAATAATATCCATTAATATTAGCATAGTGTATCATTATCAGTTTTATTTCAAAATAATCATTATCATACATCCAACCATAAATATATTTGATTTCCTCTTATCTGTATGTCATCTAATCTAAATATTGTTTAGACCTAGTTCGTATGCAATGAGTAGAATTCAACATGCATTTATTGCTGGCTATGCAGTATGACAGTGATATGTGAAATAAAAATTGATAGTAGCTAGCTGTGTTGTTGGTTGGATATTACTCCTGAGATTTATTGATTAATTGAAAACAAAATGAATTTCCAGTTTATAAATATGGTAATTATTTAATTTACATAATCAATTAATATATATTTATTTTCATTAAGACAAATAATTAGGCTATTTCCTAACTTAGACAATAATACATTGTTGAAAGTACAGTCAAACCTGTTTTTATGCGCTCTTTTTATGTGCGATTTTTATTTGTGCGATTTTTTTAATGCAAATTTTTAATTTGTGCGGTATAGTTGGCGACTAGTCTCGTGCGATTCGTCATGTCTTACGTTGACTTATTATAGCTAAATAAACTTATTATAGCATAAATGCACTTATTATAGTAATATTATTGCATGAATATGCGAAAAATGAAATAATTTACTTTTTAAGTTAACAAAACACCACCTGGACAAAAATATGTAAAACAGACGATAGACCAGGCGATGCAGTCAAGTGCTGACATCTGTTGTCAATAAATTCTATTTCGTACGGTTTTGAGTTATTTTCTATGTGAGACTTTTTTTATGCGGTCCCTGTTGACCGCATAAAAAAAAATATTTTTTAATTGTGTCGCGAAAACTATTATTTACAGCCATTCGTGAAGTTTCGTGAGATTTTTTTTATGCGTTTTTTTAATGCGGTCCCTATCCCCCGCATAAAAACAGGTTTGACTGTACTTGCATGTTAGAATAAAAGCTATTAAAGCCAAAAGGCAATCTATTTGATGAATTGTTATTGCAATATTTTTTATAATTTATAAATTGTATTATTACAGAAGTTAAGAAAAAAATTTTAATTTTTATATAATTATCAGTCCCTTGCAAATAATCTATCATTATATACAGATATGCACCACTTAATGATGAAGATATGTTCCAAAAAATACATGTTAAACGAACATCATTGAGTGTACTTATATAGTATAGCTAACTTCTCACATAGGATAAATGTAATGCAAATGATAGTATTTATGTATATAAACATAGAAAAGGTACAGGCAGATTTTTCAGCTTTATCTTAACTTATGGGATCTGTATTGTAAATGTAGTCTGTTACACTTACTTAATTTTAAAATTAAATTTCATAAAGATACTTATAAGTTTAGTTTTAAATTATAGATTATGATAAACTAGAAATTTTTTGAGTTTATTAAAATTTGTAATTTTTTTCTTTTTTTTTTCAGTATCTATTTTAAGTTATATTTTGATTATTATATTAGTTATATCAGAGATCAAATATTATTCTGAGACACAGTTCAAATTTCAATATGGTGTAGATACAGATTTTGATAGGTAAGTAAAAATTTTAAAACTTTTATTCAATATGTAGTGACTATAGTATACCAAAGTATATTATGTCTATACGAGGGGTAGAAAATTGAGGACTTCACAAGATAACTATTAGGAAGTTGACAACACATTTATTTACATACACCTCAGGAATCAGTTAACTCAACATTATGAAGTACAAGGGTCAGATACCATGCTTAATCGATTACAAAATTTAAGATCCCTTCAACAATCAAATGAATATAACATGCAAAAGTGAGTATAGAAATCTACAATATTTACAGGATCAAATGACACATGTAACTAAGTCCTCCTGGCACAGAACAGGAAACCTTTCTGGTTATCAATCTTCTCTGTGTCGTATACATCCATCACATGCTCTTAAACAAAACCTGATCGTATTAAAATAACAGTACTTTTTAGTTCCTCTCATGCATATCTTCAAACTATCTCGGCCTTACCGTTGATACTCTGTGATTAGTGTTAGATGGATTTGGATTACCTTCCCGAAGAGCAAACCTACTAGTTCAATTCTTCACTTGATGATAACTTGGATTCCCTTAAAGTCTGTCCAAACATCCGAAAGCGCAAGAGAAAAAGATGTCCTCTCCGGTCATACGTTCACCTTTTTATATTTCCTGCCATCCGAGGATTTTTTTGTCATGTGATATAAAAGTTAGCCAATTGGCAAATGTGTAGTCACACGACCCGATAAATGGTGAAAGGTGACAAAATAAAACACACGTGTGTTACAAACAAAAACCCAACACAGCTAACAGAATACAATTACATATAAAAATCACAAAACAAGATAAAAATTATTTACAATAGTCGCATAGCACTACAAATATTTCTTAAGCAATTTTTAATAAAATTAAATTACACAGAAAATTACATAAACATTTGGATGGCCAAGCAGCTATGGTGAAAATATTCAGCATCATTTTTCACAATTGAAAAAACTAGCAAAATTCATTATGGCAACACAATATTTTTCTTTTTTAAATTAAAATAATATAAAACTAAAAAAAAAAAAGGTGTCATTGTTGAGTGTTTACTCAACAATGCACCTTTCTTTAACTCTTTTCACACTGTGGACACAAAGAGATCCTTTTTAGAAAAGCCCATAATTGGTTTGCTAAAAAGAACAGGGTTGTGAGGGATAGATCCCATAATAAAATTCCTGAGGTTTTTTCGACTCATCAGGATTTGATTCCAGTCTCCCAGCTGCAACCTTAACACTTGGCCATCCAACTACTTTGTATAAAAGTGTTCATAAATGAACATAAAAAGATGTTTTACTCTTGTTAGATTAAAAATGCACACTTATATATTTTAAGAATCCTTGATGCTATTAACCTAAAATTAATATTATTATTGCCATATGTAACAATATGTAAATTTTTTAACTCTCACTCTGAAGACACTAGAAGAACTTTTTAATTATATCCATCATGGTCCAGCCCACAATAAGGGTGGCTAGATGGTGAGGGACAAGAAGCAAAATTTTTTTCAATATGATTTAAAATATTTGGACCAAATTCAAAATAATTTTTGTAGCATACTTGGAAAGAAGTATTATTATATATTTAAATAAATATGAATACAAATATTAAAAGAATTATTACTAAACAAATTGAAATTTCTTTTAAAATACTTAATTAGTTTAAATTTAATTATTGAAAATATTTTGTGAGGTTGCAGATGAGGTCCGTAAATCGCGAAATTCTTCCATTTAAATTACAACAACAGATTACATAAAAAGGGAAAAAAAAAAGAAGAAAAAAAAACTCTTGACCTAGACATCGCGGCGCAAGATGTAACCAACGAGTGTCAGAACACGTGCCGGGACACGTGCCGGAACACGTGCCAAAACACGTGTTAAAAACGATCTATCTATGTCAAAGAACTCTGACACGAAAGGCCATAAATAAATGGAATTATGACGTAAAGACTCATAAATAGGTGAAATTTTGACTCGAGTGCTCATAAATAGTCGATCTAAGAAAACAACTTCGAAAGGGGGGGGCAGTTTAATAGATAGAAAACCATCGCGCTTGAATCGTAAAAGTTCCTAGATGACAGAAACCGCAATTAACGGGCTAAATTATGAGTCCGAGTCATGTAAATTTGTCAACAGTCTCCGAACACAATGGTCAAAAAGACGCCCGATGGACACTCCGAGTCGGACCTTTCCCATGACCCGGGTCGTCCCACGTTTCGCTTAGAAACAAGGGAAAGACCAATTGGAAAACGGGAAAGGGGATGAAGAGCCAATCGGAAATCGGAATAGCGGGCGAAGAACTATAAAAACCCGGGATCCCGAAGGTCAAGAGAGTCTCCTCCGCATCCCGCAAAGAGCTGTGACCTGTGTTGTGTTGTGTCGCCGCCAACGACGTACGACGCCTCCGCACCTCTGCGAGCATCGGTCCAGCGATCTCATTTCGTCCGCCCCGGGGCTTCGACGGAAGGGAAATCTTCGCCACTCCGAAGGACTGTAGAGAAGTGGACTGTCTATTGTGGATGTAAGCATATATGTTCTCCAATAAACGGGTTTTCTTATGTAAAACACTTGTCATCATTTGCCTCCTCCGTCACTCCCACATGCAAACGTCCCTTAGGTTCATCCTGACCCAGGGATTCACTTATCCCCACCTGTCGGCGGCCTTACAATTTTTTCACTTTATACAAAATTTCCAAAAACTAAATGTTAATAATGAATTTTTTGGAATAAAATAAATTTTAATTAAATTTTTTTATATTAGTTATAAATATATTTTAAAACTTTTTATTTTCATTTTAAAATTTATTGTTTTAAGCTTGGCAATGATTTGTTTAATAATAGTTTATTTTCAATTTGCAGCAAATTAAAAATTAATGTAGACATAACAGTAGCAATGCCATGTGACAGTAAGTATTCATTAAAAAAGTAATAACTGCTGTTTTATTTATTTTACATTTGAAATAATGGCACTGTCCAGTAATTATGTGTACAATATTTCATGAATTCCCCGACATTGAAGATGTGACTAAAAAGTTTTTAATATTTTATGATAGTTTATTCACATAACTAATAAATGGGCTTGTAAGAACAAAAAATTTGTATGTTATTAATACCACTAAAAATGCCCAAAGTGTACAATGCATTAACTTCCTCCCTCTCCATCAAGTATTTTTTGTGATCCCTCTCTTAAACTGTACACATAATTAAAGGACAACTCCTATATAATTTTATTATTGATCATTAAATTTTTTAAATAATTTTAAATTTTTAAATAATCTGTTTAAAAATTGACTCTACTTATTATAATAATGGATATTGTTATCAGTTATCATATTAAAATTAACATATCTCAAAACACACAAATCAAAATACAATATAAAAATTTTTCTCATTGTAGTTAGAAATTGGTTAGTGTTATTGTTTTCTTACAGGTAAATAGACATTTTTAAGCTGTTTTTTCATGCATATGGTTAATCAGTAGGTAATCATGATCAGTTTTAAACCAGTACTTAAAAGATTACAAATTTATCATTTTAGTCATTATTTGCTCAGAATACATTAGTTTCATTTTTTTTGACATTTCTTCAATTATACCCTTCCTGCTTTTGAAAACTGTAACAGGCAAACAGTACAGGATGAATTACAAAATTAATTGATAATGATAATTACAAATTAATAAATCTTAAAGTTACTTAATTACTTTCATGACTGTTAGATATAACAGAGGAGAGTATGGTGATTGGTCAAAAAATGACTTGCCTAGATTTTTACAATTTTGGATTAAGGACCTTGAAACATTGAGAAATGCAAAATAAAAAGTTGGGTTTTTTTTGTATGTATGGATGTGTGTGTATGGAGCACAGTTTTGTTTACCAACTTTGAACTTAATAACTCCTATGCCTTTTGTCAAAAATTTCTGAAATTTTGCAGGGAAGTTTGTTTGTTAAGAGCATTTAATCTATTAAATTTTGTTAGTTAAAGGTCTAGGAATGAGAATATAGAAGGGGGGTCATGTGTCCTATCTCAAGTGAGGTCAGACTTAATGAAGATTTTACTTGTTATAGCATTTACAATTGTTTTTTTTTTTTATAAAACTTATCCCTTATCAGAGTCAATCTCTTGTAAAAATATCATTTCACCATTTTCAAATGACATTAGTTGTAAACAAGTGATATAGTATCAAGATTATATGTTGTTTGAAATCAATTGGAAACCATCAAATTTTCAGTAATTGCTATCTTAATGTTATCTGTTTAATGTTATCAGTCAGTTATTATGAGTTTAGATGAGTTTTAAAATAATTATAATAAATGGATTCTACTGTACACGCAAAGTAATGTGATTTATTCAATAATTTATATTCAGTATAAATGTTTTATGTTTTTAATATTTTCTTTGTCAACAACTAACACTTTTTTTCATTTCTTTAATTCAACTATGTTTCTAAGTATATAATAGCTAATCAAAAATCTCTGGATCAATTTTTTATTTCTCTAAAAAATTTGAAAGTGCATACAACATTACAAATAAAAATTATCTGCACTAGTATGTGTTCATGTGTGGCTGTCCACCATGTTTATTTTTGTATATACAGTAGAGTCGTTTATCCGAACACCAGTTATCTGAAACGTCGGTTATCCAAACGCTTTCCAGTCGGACTGTGTCGTGCTGAATTGAACTTTTTTGATACTAGATTTACTTCTAAAGTATAATTTTTATGTTTTTATATTTTTCAATATATTTATTTTGTTTGTACAAAATAAAGAAATAATTTTTAACGATACAATAGCCTCGATTATTATTATAAAAATTTTCATTAGGCTTAAAATCGATGAAAATTCAACACAAAGTGACACGCAATGGAGAAAAATTCAACACGAAGTGACACACAACAGAGAAAAATTTTAACATCGGACAGGTTAATATATTTTTTTGTACATAATCGGTTGTACGAAAAATCAGTTATCCGAACAACCCCAGTTTCCAATTGATTCGGATAAATGACTCTCTACTGTAGTTGTATATAGCATAGACACTACATTTCTTCCTTCCTGTAATTCTTCTTCCTTCTGTCTTCAACCCATTTCTGTCACTTGACATAAGCCTTGCTGTTCGTGGGTCCTGATTAGTGTTACCACCCATCTGGTTTTCACCCGGACAGTCTGGGAATTGACTTGTAGTGTCGTGGATTGCCGAAACGAATCCCGAATTGAGTTGGGATAAGAAAAGGATTGAGGACTTCACAATTTAACTTATTTTAATAAAACTAAGACTTAACCTAATTGGATACACAAAACTTAAACTTAATTACTAACTTAACTAAAGTAAGGTTATGAATTACAATATATTTACAGAAGAACCCCTTCTATAAAACAATATATGATAAACGTTACGATCGGGGTTATCACTCTTTCTCTCACTCTTCCCAATGAACAAGAAACACGTGTTAAAATTGACTCGCCTTTTTACTTAATATTCCTCTTGTCTTTTTTATACTCACGTGGTCTCTTGGTGTCTCTTGCCTTCCCTTTGTTCCTTACTTGGGAGACCACCTCACTCCTCTAGTCCGAACGACAAACCCTCGAACGAACCAAAAGGAAAAAAGTTCTCTTCACACAATGTCGTATCCTTTTATATTTTCCCACCATCCGGGCACGTAGTCAACACGTGATTCCTACCAGCCAATCAATGCATACAAAACATACCAGCCTAAAAGGCGGTACGTGATGATAGCGCCACAATATTACAAAGAGAATAACAAAACCCGATACGAGCAAAACAAAACATTGACAGTATATAATAAATTTAGTAGCGGAGCACTACAGACTTACCGTCCAGGTGAACTATTAATGTTGTCCAGGAATTTTGTAAACATTGTGAAATTACGATGAAGCAAAGTTCTTGCAAATATTGTAATAAATTTACACTATTTGAACAACGAAAGACCTCACACTCACTGAAACTCGTCTGCCATTCTGCCATGTTACTCTGTTTATGCTGACGTGTGACGCACAACCTGCCTCTCAATTTTTGTTTTTTGCTTGTATGTTACTCCTACGCAAATCCCTAGTCCCTAACTGTAACTGTTTTAGAACCAGCATGTACGTTATTCTTCACATTGTAAAATGACATTGTGCATGTGTCAGGAACTTCTGTTTGAACAAACCTGACCTGCCATCTGGGTCAGCGATTTTGTAAAGGTGGCAACACTAGTCCTGATTGGCTGGAATAGAAAAAAAAGAAAGAATTCTGCACGAGGGGAACCAGGGGAACAGGTGTTATGGAGAATCAGTTTTTATTTAGTCACTGATGAAAGAAGAGATTGTAAGCTCATCAAAATGGGGGGAGTTTTTATTCCCAACCATCGGGATGTGGGTGGCGGTTTTGAGGAGGCAGAAAAGACAAGCGTTTCTCAAAGAAACCGTTTATTTTTGTCGAAAAATGCTTACATATAATTGACAAGGTCCTTACAGGCACCATCCAGTCCGTTAGATGTCATCAGATGTTTTCTTTCGTTCAGCGATGGCGGACCCCGGGGTAGCGGCGTATTAAAGTTTGGCACAGATATGTAACACAAGATAGCGGTGAGCAGAAGCACAGAGCGAAGAGGGCGACGATTCCAGAAGGCTGGATATGTTATAGAGGAAGTCTTCTATTTCCTTGCAGTCGGAATTTTTATAAGTTTTTTGAGCTTAACTTGGAGCTAATTGGACAGATTATTCTTCTGCGCTTCCTAATTGGTCTCCTACCTGTCTCCAGGTGTAAATGGAGCTTCGTATAGATCATACGGTGTAAAGTACTATTTTAGTTTACAACGATTATCGACTCTACCGTGTCGGAAACAACCGTTAACCTACCGGGTACTTTACTCGGATTCGCGTTAGCGTGCCAGGCCTGGACTTTAAGCGTGCACCGAATTAAATAAAGACAATATTTGTCAATAGAAAAAAACCAAAGATTTAATTAGTCGTTTAGCAATAACTATGTACAATATTTAGTAAAAATCAAACAATAATTTATTCTAAGAAATTCAACAAAGTCAACCCGACAATTCTCAATTCAAATCTATATCTAACTTAACTCTATTCCCCTTGGGAATCCGACAAAACCAAAAAGCTTAACTTATAACAATAATTCTTATAAACTAGAGATCCTAATCGTCACCTCAATATACTCGGAACCTATTTCCTCAAACTCTCAAGACTTTCTCAGACTGTCGATCCAAATTCGAATCACTTCAAATCACCTTGGAACTATTCGAGATCCTATCGGACACCTCTCTATTACTGCTGCGAAGCTCACCAAGCTCGTTGCTATCAGAATTCACCTCTCCGTCTTCACTTGAGACTCGGGATTTATAGTGTGAGGTGACGTCACAATTCTGAATGCGGTCACTCCCCTCATTTACATACTTAAATGCTAACAATAACGTTTTTCATCGTCTGGCAGCCCTTTTTCCGACAGTTTACTCACTAACCTTTTACATTATTTGTTTTTACAATTCTTTCCGGGACGTTTTTATTACTTAAGGTTTAGCGAGTTTTATTTCGTGCTTGTGGGTTCTCCCCCCCTCTTCTCGGTGCGGACCTATTCTTTGCCGCTCGGGGAGCGAAAATGTGCGTGAGTCCTATGGCGCTTTTCTTTCGTCGGTGAGTTGGGTTTTATTTCTTCTCTTTTTAATTACTGAAGGTGAATGGTGAGGAAACCTTCGTCCTAACAAAACATAAGCCCCAAACAAAAATAGAATAATAAGCAAAATAAAAGTAAAATAAAAATAACGCTCGGACTTGGTTCCTTACACCCCTTCCCCTTTAGAGTAAAGAGAAAGTTATTTCTCTTTTTACTTAATGCCGAAATCCTCCAACTCTTTTTTCTTTTAAGTAGTGCGCCTTATTTACAACTGCTGCCAGGTTACAAAGGAATACGTCCCTTACAATGATTTACCATAAGCGAGAGTGACTCGTTGCTTAGTAACTTTATTCTAACGTAATGATACAATAGAGGGGAAACTGTTGACATGTGATCATTTCGTGTTCCAAGGTTTGTTGCCATTTTCACGCTCTGATTTGGCGTGAGCAGGGTGAAACGTTAACCCAAAATTTTTGTTCTAACGATTTATTATCATCTTTCTTCACGCTACGGACTGATTGTCGGGTTATAGTTTAGCATTGTTAATGGTTTTAGTGTGTGGTTACTCCAGTCCGTCATCGTGAGAAAAACAAAAAAAAAATTGTTTTTTTTTTTTTTTTCTTCCCCCCCGTAGCCAAAATCCTTTCCCTTCTAGGGACCCTTGGATTACAATTAATTTGGTCAAGGACCATCTGTAAAGAAAAATATATACCTCTGGTTTCCTTCTCTATCTTTGGGCTCTCGGCTTCCTGGTGAGACCGGCGAGTTGTCTGTAATCCACTCGTTGCATCGGTCGTAATCGTCGTTGGATGACTCCAGACGGTCTAGCTCTGGCGATGGACGGCGCTCGGGTTCCGTGATCCATCGACGATCCCGTAACGGAGTGTGATCCTCTAACGTTGCCCCTATTGGTTGCGAGTAGGGGTGTAGCAGTTTTCCTCTTTGGAAAAAGGGTGTATCGCTTCAGATTAGCGATATGTTGACTTCCGTGGCTGGCCCCAGTGTGGGGATCTTTTATCTCGTAGACTACTGGTGAGATAATCTTAGCGATCTCGTAAGGTCCTGACCACTTAGGTGCCAATTTAGCGCTGAAGTGTCGGCTAGAAGAAGAAATAGGGTGAGCTTTTAAAACAACTAATGAACCCACCTTGAATGTATCTGGCCGTCTTCGTGAATTGTAAGCCCTTCTCTGTTTCTGTTGTGCAGTTCGCACGTTGTCTCGGGCTTGTTTTCTTATCTGTTGTAATTCTGCCCATTTTTCTCTAATAGTCGTAGGGCGACTTGGATAAGCCGTTAGACGGTCCCACGGGAGTGCAATCTCTCTCCCGAGATGTAGTTTAGCTGGCGTATATTTCGTCGAATCCTGTTCTGAAGTTCGTAAGGCCAGCGCAAATTCCGATATGTGGGTGTCCCATTCTTTGTGGTTCCTTTCGATGTATGCCGCAATCATCCTACCCAAGGTGCGGTTCGTTCTTTCCGTAAAATTCGACTGAGGGTGATATGGCGTCGTCAGGATATGCTTAATTCCGGTGCGGTTACAAACTTCCGCTAGGAGGTGAGATATGAATTGGGGTCCGTTATCGGATACTAAGATTTTTGGCATGCCATACCTGCAAAAGTATTCTTTATACATACAATTTACCACATTTTCCGCGGTAATCTTCCGCAGGGGAAAAATCTCCACCCACTTACTGAAGTAATCCACCATAACAAGAAGATACTGATTACCTTTGTTGGACTTGGGATAGGGTCCCATAATGTCTACGCCTACCTTTTCCCCTGGTTCCGTTATCTCGGGGACTTGCATTAGTCCGGCCGTTTTCTTCTGGTCGAACTTCGTTATCTGGCATGTATGGCATCCTAGTACATATTCTTTTATGTCCTTTCTCATTCCAGGCCAATAGCAACGTTGTTGTATTTTTTTCGTAGTCTTTCGTACACCTAAGTGGCCAGCAGTGGGATGATTGTGTAGTTCTTGTAATACATCCTCCCGTAAGTTGTACGGAATTACTGGTCTGTAACCTCCAGTGTCATCTGTTTTCCGGCTATAATATAAAACATCATTTACTAGCCGGTAATGGGATGACTTACCTACTATTTCTGCTGACATGGCTGGGTCATTTGGTAAGTTCCCAGTCGCTAAGTAATCGTACAGTCCGCTCCACTGTGAATCAGTTCGTTGAGCGTCTATAAGGTCTTTCTCTCGTTCAAATGTTGTTACCGCTAACAATTTTGCGGTTATGTCTGAGTCGTTACTTAGTTGTGGATCTTCCAATGGACGTCTAGATAAAGCGTCTGGCAATTGATTGTCCTTTCCACTTCTATGTTGGATTTGGAAACTAAATTCCTGCAATCTTAATGCCCATCTCATTAACCTACCTGAGAGGGATGTAGAACTATTAAGCCATCGTAATGCAGAATGGTCCGTTACGACGGTGAATTTGGTTCCGTCTAGGTAGATTTTGAACTTCTCTGTAGCCCATACAATGGCTAGACATTCAAGCTCCGTGGCCGTATAGTTCCTTTCGGCTGCGTTTAAAGTACGGCTAGCGTATGCAATGACTTTCTCCTGGCAAAGCACTGCTCCCAGTCCTACCGTGCTAGCGTCTGTATATAACGTATAGGGCACACCTGGCCTAGGAAGCTGCAAAATAGGTGCAGTTATCAACTTACTTTTTAGCTTTTCAAAAGCTTGCCGGCATTCTTCCGTCCACTCCCATCGTTTCCTTTTCCGCCGTAATTGATACAATGGTTCGGCAATAGTTGCGTAGTTAGGTATGAATCTACAGTACCAGCTGCACATTCCTAAAAAGGTGCTAAGATCCTTCGTATTTCTGGGCGTCGGAAACTCTCGAACGGCCCTTACTTTTTCATCTTCCGTCGCAATGCCTTTATTGCTGACTTTAAATCCCAGGTACTGAACGTCTGGGCGGCAAAAGTTACTCTTAGCCAACTTAATGGTTAGTCCTGCAGCTGCCAATCGTTTGAGCACATTGGTCAAATGTTCGATGTGTTCTGTAAAAGTAGATGAGTATATAATAATGTCGTCTAAGTAAACTTGGCAATACTTCCCTTTTTCTTCCTTTAGGACTTTGTCCATTAGTCTTTGGAATGTTGCCGGGGCGTTTTTGAGCCCAAACGGCATGACCAGGAATTCATACAAGCCACTATTCGTAATAAAGCTTGTCTTCGGTCTGTCTTGTTCCTTTAATGGCACTTGCCAGTAACCAGACGATAAGTCCAAGGTAGTTATAAAGTTCGCTTCCTTAAGCGAAGTCAGTAATTCTGAAATAATCGGTAAAGGATATTTATCAGTCACTGTTACCTGATTTAGCTTTCTATAGTCGATACATAATCTCCAATCGCCCGTTTTTTTCTTGACCATGACGACCGGGGATGCCCACGGAGAATTTGATGGTTGGATGATACCATCTCTTAACATTTCCGCTATCTGGCGGTTCATTTCCTTTAACTTTACGTCAGAGTATTTATACGGACGTCCACATACTGGTGTCGCTTTGTCAGTGACGATTTCATGTTCTATCATATTAGTTAGTCCCGGCTTATCTGTAAACAGTTGCGAGTATTGCAATAATACATTTTTCAAAGTTACTAACCTTTCACCACTTAAAGTGGTTTGGAGTTCGTCCCACTTAGGTGAAATTCTCTCTTTGGGATGACTTACGTCCAAAGAAATTGTCAAATTTTTAAAGTCCATTGTTATTCTATGATTCTTGGCGAAATCACGCCCTAGTAAGCATGGCATTATAAGTCCTTTTACTACTACGCACGCTTGTCGAAGGGTAACACTTCCAATCTGGATTTTTGCCAGGAATTTTCCAATGGAGGTTCCTTTTCCTCCTTCAATGGCTAACTTAAAATTCGGTCCTGCTTGTAACCGAATATTTCTATTCTGAAAAGAAATTCTCCTCCACACTAACTCATTGATTAAAGTAAAGTCAGAACCCGTATCAATCCGGGCTGAGGTTAGTACTCCATTAATAAAAATATTTACCTCAGGCAACTTGGAGGCTTCACTCACGATTAGTCCTACGGTGGAGGTATTTGGATCCATATTGGAGACAGGATCCTCCCCTCGCTGTCTCCGGTTTAGTTTAAAGGTTTTCTTTTTCCATTACCCTTCCTTTTCCAGGTTACTTTTCGTTCGGGACTATTGGGCGTCTTGACATTTGTTTGATCATTTTGTCCTTTCCCTTTTGGACAATTCCTCGAAAAATGTCCCACCTCACCACATGAATAACAGGTCATGGGTGACTTTGCCGGTGCAAAATTTTTCGGCTCTAGCTGCTTACTTACTTTTCGACAGTCCTTAATCTGCTTTGCACTGTCAGGAGAACCTTGGTCGTTTCGTCTAAATTCGTACTCTTTCGCAGTACGTACTAACTCGTTTAATGAATAAGAACGGCGATTTTCCAGATACTCACGTAACGGAAGAGGCATCTGGGCAACTACACATTGTATAATTTCCTCATCTCGAGCTAAAGGTCTCCACGTGCGGTATAGCTGTACTGTGGTCCATATAAACTGCTCGACTCCATTGGTTCCTGTGTATTGTCGACTAAATAGTTCTTTAGCGACAGCTACTTCGTCAGCTAAAGGAGCGTAAAGATCCAGAAAAGATCGCTTAAACAACGGCCAACTGTTGCCGATTCGGTGGCGTCCTTCATTCTTCCACCACATTGCTGGGCTACCGCGAAGACAACTAGCGGCAGTATCAACCCATCTAGTGTTCGGTATTTGGTTTACCAGGAAATGCTGTTCGAGGTCCTGCAAGAAATCATTAGCAGTTAATGCTGACCTACCGTTAAATTGGATGGCTGGCGGCGGCGGTGCAGTCTGAAGCCAGACCATCGATGCATTAGATGTAGGCACTTCCTGTCTCGGAGTAGAAGTTTCGGGCCGTACAGCACTTGTAACGTTCGGTGTTGTTGGCTCTACAATTCCAGACGTGACACATGAAGTCAGATGAGTCACGGCGTTTGACAAGGATGACACTTGTTGCAACAGTACTGACAATTGTTGTTGCAACTGGTTATATTCGGCTCGGGTGACTGGTGCACTATCTTCCATTTTTTTTTTCTGAGATTACGAGGTGTTATTCCTCTAAGCTAAAGTCAAGATCAACAAAGAAAGCAACAAAGTCTAATATTAACCTTTAGAGTCCCTGTTCGGGCGCCAGTTGTAAAGTACTATTTTAGTTTACAACGATTATCGACTCTACCGTGTCGGAAACAACCGTTAACCTACCGGGTACTTTACTCGGATTCGCGTTAGCGTGCCAGGCCTGGACTTTAAGCGTGCACCGAATTAAATAAAGACAATATTTGTCAATAGAAAAAAACCAAAGATTTAATTAGTCGTTTAGCAATAACTATGTACAATATTTAGTAAAAATCAAACAATAATTTATTCTAAGAAATTCAACAAAGTCAACCCGACAATTCTCAATTCAAATCTATGTCTAACTTAACTATTCCCCTTGGGAATCCGACAAAACCAAAAAGCTTAACTTATAACAATAATTCTTATAAACTAGAGATCCTAATCGTCACCTCAATATACTCGGAACCTATTTCCTCAAACTCTCAAGACTTTCTCAGACTGTCGATCCAAATTCGAATCACTTCAAATCACCTTGGAACTATTCGAGATCCTATCGGACACCTCTCTATTACTGCTGCGAAGCTCACCAAGCTCGTTGCTATCAGAATTCACCTCTCCGTCTTCACTTGAGACTCGGGATTTATAGTGTGAGGTGACGTCACAATTCTGAATGCGGTCACTCCCCTCATTTACATACTTAAATGCTAACAATAACGTTTTTCATCGTCTGGCAGCCCTTTTTCCGACAGTTTACTCACTAACCTTTTACATTATTTGTTTTTACAATTCTTTCCGGGACGTTTTTATTACTTAAGGTTTAGCGAGTTTTATTTCGTGCTTGTGGGTTCTCCCCCCCCTCTTCTCGGTGCGGACCTATTCTTTGCCGCTCGGGGAGCGAAAATGTGCGTGAGTCCTATGGCGCTTTTCTTTCGTCGGTGAGTTGGGTTTTATTTCTTCTCTTTTTAATTACTGAAGGTGAATGGTGAGGAAACCTTCGTCCTAACAAAACATAAGCCCCAAACAAAAATAGAATAATAAGCAAAATAAAAGTAAAATAAAAATAACGCTCGGACTTGGTTCCTTACAACGGGAAAGGTTGGCTAGAGAAGGTTTACTTGACACTGTCTTTTAGACTATGATCACATTTAGTGGTTAACTATGACACCTACGCTCATCTTTATATTTTTTTCTCTCTAGTTTCGTTTTGCTTTCTAAACTGCATCTTAAATTTTTAATATTTTTCTTTCTAAATTTTCTTTACCTAAAATTTTGTTTTTCCCGTTACTCTTTATGAGTGTTGATGTCAAAGTCCGGTATTGCCAACTCAATACTTATAAAAGTTATAATCTTGGGGTTTAACTTAACAAATTTGTACATATCCCCTTTTTTGGGGGGGCTATTTCCAGGCCTCACAAGATTGAATGAGGGAGGCTGAGTGGGTTGAGAAGTTACCAGGACTCTGAGGCCTAGACAGATATGAAAGCAGAGGTAGACAGTGTAGACCACATGTGAACAGTGACATCAAGCTAAGTGGTATAATTGTGCAGAACTATGTGAGCGAGCCCTTTCATCCAAGCCCAAGAAAACCTTCCTCAGAAATATTAAATGATAAAGGGTTATCATTATACCGGATGTAAACAGACTGAGCATCTACCGTCCATACAACGTTATTGTCCATGTTATTTCATTATCAGAACTCCGATCTAAGCTACCAGTATACTCTCTAACTTCTTTCTCTATCTAGTTCGTAAGTAGTGATAGTCTTAGTTTTAAGCAGAATTGTGTTATAAATAGTTGTCGCGGGAAGATCGAGTGAGGATGAAGAATTAGTATAAATACATTTTTGGTTCTCTATAACGGACAGACTGAAATCTATTCCCTCTATTTGATTAAAGTGAAGATCCTTATTAATCCGTCACGATCTTAACGAATGTTCCGTCTCGAGTTGGGTTTTGTGACTCGAGAATGTCCGTAAGATGGTTCGAGCAAAGATACACCTCCACACTCAACAAGTAAATGTATACAGTTTATTTACACAACAAATATTTACAAGATGTACAATGTTTGACAACATTACATACGCTATGCAACCAAGATGTGGTATCTCACGTCGGCTTGTCTATTGGGGACTGTTAAACTTTGGGGAATTCAAGTCGCCTTTCTGGAGTTGGCTCAACTATACGGCCTGTCCAGTCTCTGCACTTACCCGTCCCTGAGATCGTTGTCAGAGGAGAACACTCTCTCTATGCTCAGCGGGCTATCCAAGTGCCTGAAACTACCGTGTTAACAGTCTCTTGCCCTTCTCCCCGTTTCTCTCGCATCCCTTACCATTTAAGGGATCCTACCGCGACAACTTGCGGCCAATCAGATTCTTCTTTCCCCTGGGAGCTTCCAAAGAAGTCCGCCCTCTTTCCCGACAACGTAGCTTACGTTCGCGTCCGTCCTTTGTTTGCATTTTTCCCCATGCCAGCCGACACGTGGCAAACACATTGACCCTTAAACGGAGACGCTACTCCTTTGATCTTTCCAGCCGTTTATGGCCCCAACGCCAGGTGGGTCCAATTATCTCTGTTGCTGGCTTTTTGACTTTTTGACTTAGGACGCTAAAAGCGACCTTTACAATTAATAAATGAAATTTGACTGGTATTCTTTGCCTTGTCTTATTTGTAACACATTTCACAGCTTTCACACATGCATTCATCAGTGTTTAGCTCATCATTGTGTTGGTAATATTACATCTGAAAGCTCTAGACAATGCTTGTATATATTAAATTTTTCCAAAAATGTGGAAAAATGAATAGTAAAACATAAAAAATGATAACATTTTTTTTATAGAAAAGATTTATGAACTGCATACATTTCTGAATGATTAACTAATTTGAGGAAAGACAAACTTTAAAGGAAAGTGAATATCCTTGGCATCTTTTAGGATTTATAATTATTAATTGGCAGGAATGCTGGAAAATACTGTACATATCTTTTGGTAAGAATTGATAAAAGATGAAAGAGGATTTGTTAATGAAAGAGAAATGTTTTTGTATTAAATAATTTTGTTCTTGTAAAATAGCTCAGGAAAGTTTCTTTAGTAGAATCTGATTGCGGAGTAGAAGATAAATGTCTGTCAACAGCCAATTTGTCAAAATATAAACACTTAATTCCTTAAAAAACAATTATTGATTATAAAATGTATGGGTAAAATTCCAGTTAAAGTTGTATTCATTCCAATAGAAATCTCTTTCAAGATTACAACTTAAAGCATTATGAAATTTGAAATAATGATTATATTTTACAGGTGATATAATCATTGTTTTTGTCAGAAAGAAAGCATAGTGCATCTTGAATATGGTGCACTTCTTAATTAACTGACATGGTCATAAAACTAAACAATCAGCTTTTCTAACTACAAATTTTTAAAGTGTTGTAACGCAATCTGTTGCAAACAGCAAGAAAAACAATAGTACAGTTACTATTGTTTTTCTTGCTGTTCAAATTCACAATAACAGCAAGCCCACACATATGGCTAAGTCTGTGTGGCAATTTTTGGCAAATTTCAATATTAAATCCCATATGAAATGTTAAGGATTATAACTTATGTATAAAATTCTATATACAAATATAAAAATCCATAAGCCTGGTAGTTATATTAAAGCCAAACAAATATTACTTAGCATTTAATTATTAATAATTAAATGCTAAGTAATATAGCCCTATCTAATATGGCATTCATTTAGCATTTTATTAAATTCTCTTAATTTGTGTGGATGAACACATTTTCATTTTTCAAAATTCATAAGAAATAAATAAATATATGAATGAAGTAAAATATTAATTTAAATTTAAATTCAAATATTAACCAGTCAGGTCATGTTCTTTAATTTTCAAACTGTATTCTATTTTCCATATTGTATTCTGGACTACTTAAACCTGAGAATGACATTTTATTACAATAAAATGAGTTGTTGCTGAGTTTTAGTGGTTTCTGTATCATTATTTTGTATTATATCCAGTTCTAACTTAATCATGGTGTATATCTTTTGAAAGAGTTTCTGGAACAAACATGCTTCTCTTTATAACATTTATCTGTGTAGGTTTTAAAGTATATATGTATTATGTATGCATGCATCCATTTGGTTATATTCAACACTTCGAGATTTCAAAAGCTAATGCTCTCCATCCTGTGCCAACTATTTTAGCACACTCATGCCAGTACCAGTCTTGAGAGTGTCAAGCTAGCAAGTCTTTTGCCAGAATGCTAAACTGGTTGTTGGACCAGTCTTAGCATGACATCTTTTTCAAGCAAATTAACATGCATCTTTTGTCCAAAGTAGGTCAAACAAAGCCTAGTGATTTTGTCTATTTTCAAAATTAAGGAAGCAACTTCATTAAAAGCATTTTTACTCAGCTATTGAATAGAAACAGATCTATAAAAACAAACATTACAGAAAGCTTTTAAATATTAATGTAGGATATGATATTAACGTTGGATATAACAATTTATTTTTAATTTTATTTTTATAGCAATAGGTGCTGATATTTTAGATGTAACTAATGAGAACAATGTTCAAGCTTTTGGTAAATTAGAAGAACACCCAACACATTTTGAATTAACACCTCAACAAAGGGCTCACTGGTTAACAATGCAGAGAATAAATATCTATATTAGAGAACAACATCATGCTATTCAAGATTTACTTTGGAAAGAAGGATATACAAATCTTTTACGAGGACTTCCTGCAAGGTAATATAAATTATACTTGCACATCTTGTTTTTTTTAAATCAAATAATAATATAAGAACACTTCAAAATCATAATCCACTTAAAAGAACAAAAACATTTATTGAAAAACAAACATTTTCAACCTTTGTAAAGGCCATTCTCGGGTTCTATTGGTGGAATGCAAAATTGAATAACCAGATAAATTTTAAAATGTTCATTGCATAAGAAGTTCACATGTGCAGAAGTATAGTAATATAAATTAAAATGAATACAGAAGAAAAATATAACATATACAAAAAATTTAAATAACTATAGTTAACAAAAATCATAAAAAACAATAAATGTACTACGACCAAACTGTTTATAAAACTCTATACAGTTGCTAAATGCACTCAAATACTAACCTCCAGGCATGTGACATAGGAGCCGTGTCCTTGATGTTGACAGCCATTCCTCTAGAGATAGTGCACATTCTACATCAAAACACATTACAATCACGTCTAAAATATCTTGAGATTATTGATATATACAGTACTATCTCCAGTTTGTAAGACAAGCTGATCTTTAATGTTGTACTCTGATTCTAAATTTAATTTATGCCTAGAAGCAAAGATTAGAATGGAAGTTCAGCTATTATAATTGGTAATACAATTTGTTCAGGATATAGCTGTTAGTTCACATTACTTTGATTAAGCTTTTTCTTTCAATTAAAGTTATTAAATTTATTATAAAATGGCAGCATTCTGCTAACTGTGAATGCCAAATTATTTAGCAATTGAATTGAATTGAAGCATAAAAATACAGCAGCTTGTAATTTCTTGATATTTGATAAGCATGCATATTCTTTTGATTTATTAAATTTAGCATTCCTAATTTAACCATTGATTTTTCTAACAATTTACATAGATAAGAAATTGTTGATTTATTTGAAATCTTTTTTTGTCTCAAGGAAAATTTTCTGTATGTAAACAATTGCTTTCATTTTGAATTTATTAGATGAATATAAATAATTTATAAATGTTGAAAATGAAATATTCAAAATACAATTTTATTGATGTAAATTTTCATTAATAGGGAGATACCGGCTACTGGAGATTTTGATGCTTGTCGTTTGTATGGCACATTAATAGTAAACAAAGTTGCTGGTAATTTTCATATTACGGCAGGAAAGTAAGTAAAATTTACAATATTTAAATATATACACAATGCATAAGATTTAATTTTTCATTATTTTATAATTTTATGAGGGTAATAAGTTATTGTTGTTGTGTTATGTACCATCAAGTTGATAATAACTTGTAGCAACCCAGTAGATTGCAGTTCTAAATGCTGTTTGGTCATTTCCAGGTAGCAATCTCTGAGAGGCTTATGCCAGTTGCCACTATTAGAGTGGCATTTATTACACTATAAAATTAAAGCAATAATTTTCCAACCTTATAAGAATATTTTATCTGATTCTAAACAAACTGAATTTTAAAAAAGTATCTAAATTGTACAGATAGAATTAAACATGTATTAATTAGCTAGAAAATTTGTCAATAGATTTTGCCTTTGTGGTGTTCATTACAATACAGGTAATAGTATATGTAGATATAAAGGACCCAGTATTCAAAGAAATGTATTTGCATTAAAAATGTTAAAAGAGCAGATGAAATATTTTGCTAAAAATTAGCATTATGTATAAAGATTTTGATTAGTGTCAATATTTCGAAAGTGTATTTATGAGAAATTAACTATAATTTCGGGCATTAGGCTTTCATTAGTAATTATACTGTGCAAAGTACAAATTTCAGTTTACATCATCAACAATTAACTGATAATTAATTAGCTAAAGCACAAATCCATATTGAGTCTGTCTGATAAAACTGAATGCTGCTTGTAAGATGTCTTACGATATTAATGAATGTTTGAGGCATAGTCATTTTTGTAAGAGGAATATCTTGAACATAAGTCCAAAGTGACTATTGTTGGGAAGCAATATCAACATTGCAAAAAACTTATTTCTGATTTTTTAGAGAAAAAATTGTTATTAGGACTTAAAAAGTTACATTTTAATTGTTTATGTTTGATACTGTCATCATCATAAATATCTGATAAGCTCTGGAGAATCAAATGACCAGTTTTATATTGAATTCATTTTTAAAATGTTTAAAATATATTTAGAAAATTCCTAATCTCACAATATTTTAAGTGACTTTTTTAATGCATCAAAATTAATGAACATAATTATGTAATTATGATGCTAATCTACTTTGTTATTCATTACAGCAGTGCTCTGTTAATATTGATGTTTTGCAGAATTGTACTTTGCAAAATCTAAATTATTACAATAATCAAAAAATTTACATTTATACATTATCTTTAAAATACAATAATTACATTCATCATGGTGCTCACACCATGATGAATTTCAGACAGAATTAGTGTTTTCTTCTGACAAAGTTTAATTTCTTCATTCATGCCATTACAAATTGTATAAATGATAAGAATATAAAATGCAACAGTTTCCATAGAATATAAAAATTGTAACACTATAAATTTACAGAATTAACAAACTTTAATTTTGCATCCTCTCTCTTAGTTTTAAGAGAATAAAAACTTTATTGCCAAATTCTAAACCTTTAGTCAACCTTTTGTAGACTTTTTTCCTGGACTTCAACCAATCAGTGCAAGTTGTAATATGCTGGGCATTTATTCCTATGCCTGAAACAAATTTTAATTTTATAGAGTAGGAACCATCACATGAACCTTTGTTATTTTTACTAACAGGAAATAAAATCTTTAAGACTGCTTTTATTGATAAACATTCTATACATTTCATTTGTTCAAAATAAACAAAAATAAAATAGCTAAAGAGGCCTGCCTTACCACCAGGCCACATAAAAGCTGTTGATGGCACTTCAGATATATAAAAAATTATCCAACTGCAAAACCAAACTATTAAGTGCCCCTCTTTCCACACAATGTAGAATGTTGCTTCATCTTATGCAAAATCTTGAGGTTTACATCTGCATAACCACAGATTGTTATCTTTAGTATAATCAAAACCAGATCATGTTGATGATCTGGTTTCGGACTCTCATCAAACACTTATAATTAACTGCTTGTGCCATGTAACCTCTAATCCGCACATTAGTATTCTGGTGTCTTTCTTCAATCTTTATTCTTTTTCAGAGCATAAAGCCTGAAAATGATTGTTTACTGAAAATTTTTTTGCTATAAACAGTTCAAATTCAATTTATATTTGAAGAGCTTCATTAACAAGCATGTTTATATGATGTAATTTAAAAAATTTGGGAATGGATTTAAAAAATATCAAAATGGAATATAAAGAAATCTATTTAAGATTTTAAAAATAATCATCCAGGCTTCAATATACTTTCTTCAATTCAAGAAACACCTAGAAAAATTGTCTGTATTTAGGGGTTCTTTTGATTTGTTGTTTCAATTCTATTGACTCAAACCATATTTTTTCCAACTTTGAGTAAACAAGTCTAGATTGGGGGAATAAAGTGGTTACAGAAAACTTGCAGTTCCAACTTTGAAAGTAAAATGGTTTGATAATCAAATAATAAAGCCAGATTATTTAGACTATAACTTAGCTAATTATAATGTGAGCTTGATTAACTTTATGAAAATAGTTCAAGTAAATAGAAATCAATAGAGACAAATCTTTTAGTAATTGCTATAATGGGACAATTTTTCTAAAGATCTCTCAAATTGGAAAGCATGTCCAAGTTCAGAAGGATGATTTTTAAAAATGTGTTTAAATATAAAAAAACTTATTTAATGTTTTGATTTTTGATCAATTCCATTCCTGGTACTCTTGAACATATTTTCTATCTGGTTGAATTCTATTAAATATTTTCTAATCTTTAATCCTAAACCATCACCAATATTCCAAATGATAATCCATTGGAACAAACTAAATAATGAAACTCAGGGAGTTACAGTGTATTTAAAAACAATGTTAAGAATTTTGTTTCATCGTAGCATTGTTTAATTGATGTTCAGTTTAACATCTATTGATTTTTTCCATGTTTTACATTATTCTTTTCTTGTTTGTACACACTACAAAAAGGCCAAGTGGCCAGTGTCTTTATTTACTTTATTTTATAAAGAAACAGTTTTATCTGTATAAACATTCTATGAATTTAATCTAAAAATTGATATTAAATATTAGTAACTGAATTGAAACATACAAATAATTTTGAAGGTATGCTTACAGTGTTTGCTAAATAAATATTTGTTTACAAACCACTTTATCATTATTATTTGAATGTTCTGTATTGTACTTCCTGCTTAATAACAATTTTTAATATAACTTCAACAAGCTCTAGCCTTTATTTTATCTTGTACATTTATAAATTTCATGCTAATTACTTCTTTTATTATTTAATTATCTGATTCTAATAAACATGCCATATGTATTCTATATTTTCAAATTATCCAGTTTATGACTAGTTTGAATGTTAACCCTGCGTTAGGCGCGCGGGTTAGTAACCAGCACTTACTTTTTCCTTAAGGGCCTTGGTATTCTTGGCCTTTAAAAAAGCCATTACTTTTTAAAAAATGTTTAATAATCACAGAAAACCCAAAAATGACCTTTTAAAAAATGCTGAAAGTACTCAATAAATTAAAAAGTATCATTATTTGACAAGTAGTTTTTTCTTTTCTTCTGCTTTTCAAAAAATGTGGAATTGTCTGCTATATAAAGTTTAATAAAACATATCCAGACTGGATTTGCAAGTAAGTAATTGCATGATATAACATGAAGTCATTTTGTACAGAATGATCTCAAAACCTAACACCTACTATCAGCCATGAGTCATGTCTTACCTGTTCTAATGATTCTTTCACAGTAGCAGTTTGTTTTTGCATGATTGCAGGTGTTCATTGCATAACAAGTTGCATAGTAATGTCTAAAAAAATTGAGCAACAAATTTGCATCCGATTTTGTCAAAAACTGTATAGATATGACCCAAAACTAAGGACTAGTCTTCATGCTGTATCCCAAACTCTCCCAGATCCAAAAAGGAACAGCAGGTCTGCAGCAAGGTCAAGACAGTACCGACTGTTTTTTTTTCAATCCTGAGGGGGTTTTATATTATGAATATACCCTCTCAGATCAGACAATAACCTAAGAGTCTTACTGTCAAATTTTGAGGGATTTGCAAGATTGTTTGTTGGAAAACACTGGCATTACATGCAAATGCTAAATAGAAAATCCACCAAGACAATGCTCCCAAACACTGTACCTTATGCAGTAGTTTCTCTGGCTATTATCACTGTTGTACACGTGTATACCTTGTCCCCCATGTTTGTTGCGATCTTCAATATCTGCAATGTATTTTTCTTCATGTTACCCTGTTTTTGTATGTTATCCTATAGTTTATTTTATGTAATCACTTTGCTTTTGTTAACAACTTAATTGTCGTGCCACCCATTTGTATATATTTTGTATTATTCTCATTATGTTTTTCGATGTTTTGTATACTGTTTATTTCAATTATTGCAATGCAGGCGCTTGAGTTCTCATCTTTATGCTGACCCACTTTCATCTCCTAATCTTCTTACTTCTCCCTCTTCTTTCATCTCCTTTTTCCTCCTGGTCATACCTCTGAGTGATACCAGGAGTCCCCCCTCTTTCAACTAATGTAATGTAATGTAACGTAACATTACATGGGTATAGCATTCCCTCCTATTTGCCAGATCACATCTGTGACTTTTCCTCTTTCCAAAAATCAAAATTGAGTTAAAAGGAAAAGATTTTGAGATGTTTGGGAGATTTAAATGAATGCAACAAAGCAACATCAGGCTGTATGTGGCTTTGTAAGGGAATTACTTTGAAGATAAGTTTCAAATCTATAAATATTTTACTTTTGATAATATGGATCCAGTTTGGATACATAAATTCAAACTTCAGTTATCATTTTTCTATCAAGCAAGTTATGTTCTTTAAAATGCACCAAAGCTGAAGTTTAAGCAAGATTTCTATTTTGAAATTTTATATTTTTTTAATTTTTATTACGTCTGATGTTAATCTTATAGGCTAAGTGTTTGCTGAAAATATTTTTTGTATTAATTAATTCTAGGCACATTCCACATCCAATTGGACATGCACATTTATCAGCATTCCTTACAGATAAAGGTAAGAAAATAATTTAAACAAATTATGCTAAAAATATTTTTAAAAACTGTAATTGAACATGTATAAAATTCTTTTAGATTATAACTTTTCTCATCGGATTGAAATGTTCTCGTTTGGCGACCCCATAAGTGGTATTTTTGATCCTTTAGAAGGAGATGAGAAAATAACCGATAAAAGTAATTTTCTAATATTTTGATTAAAACGTGGTTTTATCCAAAACATATTAAAAATATAATGCTTAAAAATTTACAGATTTCCAACTATATCAGTATTACTTGAAAATAGTTCCAACAGAGGTTTATTCTGGAAATCATGAAGTTAAAACATATCAATACTCAGTTACCGAACAAGTGAGTAGATTTTTAAAAAAAATATTTACATATTGTTTCTTATGTGCTTCTGTAAATAAAACTTTTGTGAAGGAACGTGAAATCAATCATGATTCTGGAAGTCACGGTATTCCCGGTATTTACTTCAAGTATGACATGTCGTCGGTTAAAGTAAAAGTGATAAAACATCGCTCATCCTTTTGGCATTTTTTAGTGAGATTATGTGGAATTGTTGGTGGAATTTATGCTACTTCAGGTAAATTTTCCTTACATTCTTTTTATGAATAACAGATGAATTTTTGTTAAAACACTTTTTCTTTGTAGGTATAGTAAATAACATGGTGAGTTTTATAGTAAGTATATGCAGTAGCAAACCTGCCAAGGAACCCGCTTACTCTAAACTTGTCAAGTTAGAGAATCTTGAAACGCATAACTTAAACAACAGTCTGAACAAACTCGTGACAGAACAACCTCAAAACAATGTGTCATTAATTGAGAACCCTTTTTATAACAACATTAGGCTGTTTTCTGATGATAATTCTTAGCGTTAGTGCATGCAAAGTACAGATTTTTTAAAATAAGCCCATTCTTCAAATGATGAAGATAATGTGATGCCAAAATGTACAGTTGTTATCCTACGCAATTATATATTAATGGTGATGCATTTAGGATGTATTTCACAAAATAAAAATAAAATTTTTAAGAATTTCTGTTTAAATTTTCATTGCGGCTCGTAATTTTGCTGAACGACTCCTTGGATTCAGTTCTATTTCTTCTTTGGTAGGAGTTATCACCTTTTTGTTGATGGGACACCACCTTTTGGACATTATATCTTTCATGTTTTCTTTAGAATACCACAAACTTGCATTTTTATATTTTTGGCTCAATGAAGAACTGACGGGTTCATTAATATCAATATCCATCAAGTGACGTTTAATGATACGATCTTCTAGTGAATGAAATGTCAATGTGACAACTCTGCCACCACGTTTTAAATACTGATATGCCATTTCCATTCCATAATTAAGTTCATTAAGCTCGTTATTAACAAAAATGCGCAGGGCCTGAAATATTTTAGTAGCAGAATGAGCTTTTCTTTCCAACTTATCTAGTCTAGGCTCTCTGCAAAATAAATTAATTATATAAGTAATGAGAACAACAATAATGAATGTAAACAATAGAATAACATACGTAACAACAACGGAAACAATATCTGCTAGTTCCTGTGTTGTCCGAATATTTTTCATCATAAAACGAGCATCAATAAGCACCTGAGCAATTTTTTTGGCATATCTTTCTTCTCCATATATTTTAAATATTTTAACTAAGCTTGGAAAATCTAAATTATTAACTACATCTGAAGCTGTAGGTTGATTTGGAAATCTGAAACAATATGTACATTTATTTTATTTATTTAGTTTATGGTTCTTAAAGTTATCTTAAAATTTTACCTTTCTCCATCCATTCTCATGTCTAATGGTCCATTTGCACTTAAAGCAAAACCTCTCTGAGGATTGCCAAACTGCATTGAAGAACAACCCACATCAAATAATATTCCATCTATGCTTTCTTTTTCAATGCCTTCTTTACATAAAAGGCCAGGAAGCTCACTAAATCGACCCAAAAGAGGAACCAGATTCCTAGTTTGAAAATAAAGTTTATTATATAGCATTATAAAATAATCAAATGCAAAGTTATTCTGAATGATGATTATATATACATTATAACATACAAACATATTATTGGATATATTTTGTTAAACTGAATATAGGTAGTTGTAAAGATATTTTATCACATGCTGAAAAAAGCACTGCAATGCTGTATCTAATGCATAAAATTTTGTAAATTTATAATAATAAATAAAAAGCAATATTAAAGTTTGAAATACATAAATCTCTCTGAAAATAAATCTTAATAACATCTATTATATGACATTTTAGGTGGGAGAGGATAAACATGCAACAACAGATAAATCAAACATTATATGTATTTTGTGTCAATTGTATACTTTAATTATATACTGAGGATCCAAATAATTTTATGTAAAATTTCTCTATAAAAAGACATACTAAAATTGATGGTGAAAATCAAGAAATGGATATAACAAATTTACCTGAGAACTTTTGAGTACATAAAGAAACAAACTACATCTTGATAGCAAAAAGAATTCTACTTTTATTAGTTAATTACGAAAAATTGATTTAAATTTAATTACTTTCAAGAAAAAATTTAAATACAATAAGATATAATAAACTGATCCATAAAATAGTTTCTTCTGCTCCAGCTACAATGGGAATAGTTAATTTCCTACCGACAGTTGACAAAACTAAAGTATACAGTAAAATTTTAAAATATCAAATTTGGAAAAAAAATCAATCATCTTGAACAGATGGGTGCAATTGGCCCCAAGACCAATAAATAATAAGCTGAAACAATTATATTAATTACATTTTGCAATTTTCTCTTCCTCTTTTAGTTTGTTGCAATTAGATTTTGATCTTGGTTTTATTTTTGTTGTTTTTTGAGTATTTTAAGACTAAATTATGTTATTGAAGCTATAATAGTCATAAATAACTCAAAACTAATAGAAGGACACACATACATACAAGACATCAGCTGTACATGAAGTGTTTAGCTGGCAGAAAAGAGAGGAAGGAGGGAGAGGAGATAGACAGTAGAGAACGGTAGGATCCCTCTGAACAGCATACATCAAGCTACAGTACCCTCTATGTTTGATGTTGGCATGCAGTTTTTATGCTGCAAGGCGTAGTCCCCTGAAGGGTGTAAAAGAAAACCTCAGTGTAGCAAACACCAATAATTGAGTGTCGCCACGAATAGTTAAGTGTAGAAGTTAGTGCCAAGTGGCTGTTAGTAGGAAGACTTTTATCTACTTAATACTAATAAAATGGAATGCGAGTACGAATCTTAATACTACTTAACAGCTAGACAAACAGCACGAAAAGCAAACGAACACAATGACAAACTAGACGAGACAAATGAACAAGACCCCAAAAATTTTATTTATTTATTATTAATTTTTTTTAATGTTAACTTACTAACTAAACTAACCTACCATAACCTAGGATGAACCTAACCAGACAACTAAAGCTAACAAACCCCTGATCTAATTTAACCTAACTGGAAACCAAGCTAAGAGTCCCTAATCTAACTTACGACTAGGACTAACCGAAGACTGTAAACCAATAGGACAGTAAAAAAATTAATATCCAAAGTAAAATATCTGAGATGTAGAAAAATATTGTGCCAAGTAAAACTTAGAGCACCCGAAATGAAAGTCCAATTTTTTCTTGAGAACTTCTCTTTGGTAAAGATAAGCTTGGCACTTCAAAGCGATATCAGGCATGATCCCACAACTAACTACAAGTAAGTGTTCAATGGTCTTATCCACTTGGCCACTGGTGGGTCTTAAATTAATAAAAACTATTTTCTGAAAATGTAGAGCATGTCACTTGAGGTACGCATAATATTTTGCTATAAAACGGCCTTTATGAATTATTATTATTTTGACATCTAAATTTATCAGTGTCCATTTTCTAGGAAATTTCTTTAAATACTAATTAATTAAAAAGTATTTTTCTCACTTTTCATTTTACCAATAGTAAACTTCAAGGTCAGTCTCTGGAGTCAAAAAAATTTTACTGACTCTGACTCTACAACAACATTTAAAGAAAATACATGCACATGTATACAGATCTGGCCCTTACTTAATCGCACAAATAAAAATCGCACATAAAAAGAGCGCATAAAAACAGGTTTGACTGTATCAAGAAGGATATACATTCATTTTCAGATACAAGCGCTAAGATATAATTATTGAAGCAGTTTAAAGTTTCACATTAAACAGATGATGAGGATAAATGATTGTAATTATTTTTTAAATATTGAAAGTCCTTGGTTTACACACACAGATTCATAGATAAGCTATTGGTGTATTTCAATTTTGAACTAATAATGAGTACATTTCAGTAGGCATCAAACAGCAAGTCAGTGAGCTGTGATGTACTGGGTTCCAATATTCACCAACAAGTTCATCAATCACTGCACTGTTTGTGTCATTGGGTATGGATACGGTAAGCTCTGATGAAGTGACATGGTGCCTCCACCATTTTTATTTCTCATCTACATTAACCCAAAACTATTTTGACAAAATAAGTCTGGTAATGCCAGTATAACACTATTTGCTTCTGCCATCTTGTAAACAAAGACAAGAGAATGTAGTACAATACAGTATAGTGCAGTTCATTTCATGTATCTTGGTGGGCAAGAAGTCTTCAGAGCACAAAATAATTTACTCTGGTGCTTCTCACAATGATATAAATTTTAAAATTTAATTACTACAGATCTACATTAGCTTAATTTTATTTACAGCTGTTTATTAAGGTATTTTAAATTGTGCCAAATTATCTCAGTCCACACGATCTCAGTTAATTGAAACTATATTTTGCCAAAAGTTCTCATTTTTTTCATAAAATCTTGTAGGAGTGAAGGAAGAATGGAATTAAAACAAATTCAAACTATTTAACTTTTTTTTTTGATCTTTTCAAAAACTCCAATAACCACCACCTTATAAGTTGCTGAGGGAATTTTTAATTAAGAAAACAAACGTTTTCGATCTATTCCATAGATCATCTTCAGATTTAAACTGACGAACAAAAATAATTCCAAAGAATGGAACACAAAATATTTAAATTCAAAAAACCCGACAACGGAGCAACTAATTAAAATTAGAATTAAAGCGCAAAAAATACCCAAATGTAAATTAACAAACACATAACAATATTAAAGTTATTAGTACACGCTAAAAATCATTTAACAGATAATAAAATATTAAGGTTCTCCAAATACGAAACACATCGCAAATCATGAGCCATTTGTAAGTCTCTTAATTGCAAATTTCCAAGCTGACGGTAATCCCTCAGCGTCCCTGGCGTTAATGCATCTATTCTCGAGTCTACTCTTGTAAATTTCTATTTTTTCCGCCGTCTTTGCTAAAGTTGGAGAATATATTTGTTTGACGATTTCCGCCTCTTCCCATCCAACGACGGATCCTTCGGCCTGGGCCATCTGGGCCAGAACAGTTGCGTTAGAACTTTTCCTTACATCATATTTATGCTCTTTGATTCTTACACCTAGGTTCCTTGTTGTAACCCCTATATACTCGTGTTTTAGTCCTAATTGCTGATTTTCATAAGGGATCCTATAGACCCCAGCTCTATCCTCTTTCTTAATCTTCCCTTTATCAGTTCTCAGAATTTTGTAGAGGTTCGGGGCTCGTTTGAAGATCAATGTTGATTTTTTAATGTCCGCTATCTCCTTCATAATGCCCCGTACATTTTTGTTGAAAGTAAACTTGGTATATCCACTAGGTCTTTGTTTAGAGGTTCTTGTGTCACTCTTTTCAAACTTCCTCACGATACCATTAATTACGCTTCTTCTGTAGCCCAAGCTCTCTGCTATTCGCATGATCCTGTCGATCTCGTTAACCCTGTCCATAACGTTATCGCAATAAGTAAAAGCCCTCCTGACTAAGGTGCGAAAGGCTGCCAATTTATAACGAAATGGATCATTTGACTGTGGCGGGATGTAGAGTGGGCTATGTGTGGGTTTAGTATACACTTTAGTGGATAGATGCCCTCTCTTAAAAGTGATATTGATGTCTAAGAAGTGTACCTCCACTGAACTTTTTTGCTCTAGTTTCAGACGTAGGCCGTCTTCGTTATCGTTAATTCTTTCTATAAAGGTACTAATTCCTCGATTACTTCTCCAAATTATAAGGATATCGTCAACATATCTCTTGTAGTAAACTATACTGTTTCTGAAGCTGTGCAGAACCTTTTCTTCAATTTTCTTAACCACTAATTCACACAGAAGCCCCGACATAGGGCTTCCCATAGGAACTCCCCTATTCTGTTTGTAAGTATGGCCTTCGAAGCCAAAGAAGGATTCACAGCATACCAGGTTAGCCATCTCCAAGACATCGTCCCTGTGGTGTAACAACTCTGGGTTTACTTTAAATAAGGATTCCATTAGCGCTTCCAAACAGGACTCAATTTTTACGGATGGGTACATACTCTCGTAATCTAATATAGTACCCACTTCCTCATCCATCAGAGTTATGTCTTGCAACTCTTTAACTACTACCGTAGGATCCTTTGCAACCAATATACTGTCTTCCAGTAGGGAGGAAAGATAACCGTGCAACCTTTTTTCTAAGAAAAACGTAGGGGCTTTAATTTTTTCCACAATTGGCCTTATTCTCTTGCCTTCTTTATGCGTTTTAGCAAACGCAAATAGCCTTGGGACCCCAGGTCTGGGGTTACGGCACTTCTTGATAAACGGTAAAATCGTCGAGAGCTTACTTCCTTCGAGTTTCTTGAGCCTCCTATCTATATTCTCAACGATTTTATCGTTGGTCCTAACACACTCCGTCTCTTCGAGGTACTCCTCCAATGCTTTATTATAAGTCTGCCTTTTCATGATGACTATTTGTTTACTCTTATCCGCTCTTGCAGCCACCAAGTCGTTTACTTTCAGCCAACGTTTAGTGTAACGGATGTCTCTGTCTTCACTCCCTCCTCTTCTCCACTTTTCGTGATTATTAATAATCGTTTTCCAACGTAGATAATCTTTCTCTATCGGATCTAAGCCAACTAATCCTCTTTCGATCTCTTGGATGGAGGTTTCCCAACTCGCTGCGTTCTCGGGGACGAAGTTCGTGAACGGGGACGAAGTTCGTGAATGAAAATCAGCAATTAGGACTAAAACACGAGTATATAGGGGTTACAACAAGGAACCTAGGTGTAAGAATCAAAGAGCATAAATATGATGTAAGGAAAAGTTCTAACGCAACTGTTCTGGCCCAGATGGCCCAGGCCGAAGGATCCGTCGTTGGATGGGAAGAGGCGGAAATCGTCAAACAAATATATTCTCCAACTTTAGCAAAGACAGCGGAAAAAATAGAAATTTACAAGAGTAGACTCGAGAATAGATGCATTAACGCCAGGGACGCTGAGGGATTACCGTCAGCTTGGAAATTTGCAATTAAGAGACTTACAAATGGCTCATGATTTGCGATGTGTTTCGTATTTGGAGAACCTTAATATTTTATTATCTGTTAAATGATTTTTAGCGTGTACTAATAACTTTAATATTGTTATGTGTTTGTTAATTTACATTTGGGTATTTTTTGCGCTTTAATTCTAATTTTAATTAGTTGCTCCGTTGTCGGGTTTTTTGAATTTAAATATTTTGTGTTCCATTCTTTGGAATTATTTTTGTTCGTCAGTTTAAACCTGAAGATGATCTATGGAATAGATCGAAAACGTTTGTTTTCTTAATTAAAAATTCCCTCAGCAACTTATAAGGTGGTGGTTATTGGAGTTTATGTTTTTTGCTGAGTACGTTTATGTTCAAGATCTTTTCAAAATCAATTATTTACATGCATAACTTTAAAGTTTACAATATAATTAGATGTAATCGACAATCAAATGACCAAGTAGTTAAGATGGCAACCTACCACTCTGGGGACCCAGGATCAAATCCAGATGGGTCAAAAAACCCCAGGAATTTTTCAGGAGTGATTTATTCATACCATGCCTTAAAATCTGTACAGATATGTTTGGTTGCCCACTGTGGGCCTGGCCAAACCCATAATGGGCTTGCTAAAGGCCTTAGTGCACATGGCAAAAAGGGGGTTAAAAACAAAAAGTTACCTTAGAAAACAAGTTAGCTTAAGCAAGACAATTCAAACAAACCAATTTAAACTTTTGTTTGATTTAAAGTTCAATAAAGTATTGGCTTAATTTGCTTTCCAAAACATGCTTAAATCAGTTTCTGATGAGATCTCTTTAATATCTGTTCTTTTATCCATAATATAACTAAAAGAAAAAAAAAAGTACAAATGAGAAGAAACAAGGAAAATTAGTTCAAAATAAAGGAATTTATCTATTATCAGATATTTGGAAAGAGAGGATTGATGATTTACATCAAAATATATGCTCTCCATCTCGTATTAGTAGTGGTTTGCCCCTTTACATCATACTCTTCCTTTAACAATCGAGTCATGCCAATCATCTAACACCTTTCAGAAGAAAATTTTTGAATTGAAATAACATGACTTCTAGTTTGCATTGGAAAATCATATGTAGTTAATTGGAGCCTCCTGCCCCTAAAGTTTCTACATCTGGTCTCATCTATCTAACTTTGTTCTCGAGATTACAGAAAGACAGACGGGAACAGTTAGGAATTTATAGGTATATAATTTTTTCAAATTTCAGCCCTATAAGGCCATTTATACATTTATTTAATCTTCACATCAAGAAATAAATTGCTGAAACTACTTGTTCACACTATTCTAATAAATTACCAAAACTCTTTCTTCATATGATTAATTTTTTGATTATTTTACATCTTTCTTACATTAGTAATTTTGGTAATTTATTAGAATAGGTTAGGTTAGGTTAGAACGTGTGTTCTGCCACCATGACAGTGCACGTAGGTAAAGATTAACCCTAAACGATACACCAAAGTTACAAAAAAAGTCAAGTTTTATTATTCTGTTTTAAGTAAAAAAAATTCTTTATATTTATTTAACTTATTTAAAACTTGCAAAATAAAAGTTTATTATTGCAAAAATTAGTAGAAATTTCAATGGCGTCCCACTAACTGGAAAGTACTGTTATAATTTCAAAAAAATATAAATTTATTATGAAATATAATATTCCTGGATAAATAAATGGATAAATATATGTTGGGTCCTGTTCCCACTATGGACATGGAAAAAAAGAAGCCCTCTTAATGTCTGCAGGAGTGGGAAGAGCCAAATATAAAATAAATTGTTAAATCATCTTTTGTGTTTACAAAAAATATTTTTGTTATCAAATACTTAATTTATTACATACACGACAAATTCTTACTATATATCACCTATTAAATTAAGCATACTTAATTTCATACACTTTTATAAAACTTATTAAGATACAAAAAACACATTTTAGTTTAATATGGCTCTATCAGATCAGTCTATTAAACTGGTAGTTGCACTGCAATTTTCTGCCATGAAAACAACCGCAACTAAAAAAAGTTTGTTTTTCTCATGCCAAAAGCAATAGCACAGCCAACGAACAAATGTCTTCATGTTTATGTCGTCCCTGGCTATTGAAAAGGGAGGCAAGTTGAAACATCAAGTTGGAATTACAATGTATAGAATTGATTCACAATCAAATATGCCTGCAGAATTTCTTCAATAAAATTAAAATCTGTCTCTTTTCATTAAAATATGTAAAGAATGGATCTGTTTGGTTTGTTTTTCTAATCACAATGTCAATCGTAACTTGATGTCAATCATAATGTCAAATGCCAATCATTATTGGGATTTTACTGTAGCTATATCTTAATCGTGTGCTTGCTGATTGGCATGTGAAACTTATAGCCTTTGCAGTTGCAGTTGATCATATGTGTCTGTGCGACCATTACTTGAAGGATAAACAGAGTATTAATGAAATACTAAACTACAAGTGATGACAAAAACAACCAAACAAACATGAAAACAAATGTTAAATTATCAAATTTGGAGCCTATTGCTCAGTTACAGCTCACGATAAGCACTATGGAACCCTATGAAAAATAAAATCAGGAAATGTGATTTTTATTTTATAGTAATTATATAAGTTATTATAATCGATTAAAATTAATATTTTTTAAATCTTAACAGCATATGAGATAAAAATAATTCTATTAGGGTGGCCTATGACACTTTGAGAGATAGTACCTTGAATGAAATGTATAACTTTGAGAGAATGTGCTTAGAAGTAAGAATGAATCATCAGTGTAATTGGCTGCAGCTGTCGTGTGATTTAGACATCACTGTCTCTTTTTCACTTTAGAAGAAGCATGTGAGTGCATTACATAGAGGTGACATAAAAATGGCATGGCAAAGTTAATAAGATCTTTTTTCTGGGACTAAATCATAATTTCGTGATTAACAATCTTAATGGATATGAGACAGTCAACTAGCAATTCACAATGGACAGTAGTCAAGTGAACAACAGTTAATTGAGTGACAAAAACAAAAATTTTTGCATGCTTAGCAAGCATACAATTTGATGGATATATATCACAAATCATTCAAATTTATGGATTTTTATAAATGGACTACATTCAAAATATATGTGATGTTCATTACAAAAAGGCAATAACAGGCTTTCAACATTAGCATAAATGAAGAAGTTAAGATGAAGTCAACCAGAGGAGTTTGAGGAAAATTTTAAATTACAATAAGGAAAATATATAATATTTATATAATAATGCATATAACTATTATATGAATTAATAAATTTAAAATAAAAATTGTTTTGAATTTCATATACTTTTTTGTTATAATTTATGTAACATGCATAAATACATTTTTTAATTATAAAATAATAATAATAAATGAATTTAAAAACTATTTTTTCATTATTTCAATATTGTGCAATTTATACCTTTTCATTTTCAAATCATTTTTGAATCATCTTTTAACCATCTCTTTCTTACACGATTCTACAGACTTTGGTATATGATATAAACAAAAATATTTATTAATTATCTGACTTATTTTTTGTCCAGGAAATTTCAATAAAACTTCTATACAACTTTCTAATTCTAAAAAAAATATACTTCATTGTAAGTGAGATATATCAAATTTTATGTTTAGATTATTCTTTCTCAAAAAAAAAAATAAAAAAAAAAAAAATATTTAAATTTACCAGGCAGTAAATCAATATAAAAGAATAGGAATTTTAATAAAGAAAACTGATTTTAAAGATTTATTTTGTCTATTGTGTATTTTTGGTCTATTATTTTGTTGTCCAGATGTCCAGTGCCCACTTTGTGAGAGCCCAGTTGACTAATCCCCACTCACTGTCACCCAGTTGAGCATGCAGTATTGAAAATGATTATGAACAAATTTACTAAGTACATAAGGTTCTCGTAGTTATAATATGCTAATTTCATAGTTACAAATATCCAAAATCAGAATAAATACACATAAGCCAGTTTTTTTTTGTCAGATATACACCATTAAGTGATTCTGTAGGCGAGAGAGCAAGAGATAATGATGTCAACATCGCACGACATCTGCTGCCAATTACTGTGATGATTCATTCTTATTTCTAAGCACATGTTTGAAAGGGATGTTCTACAAATGAGATAGCACTTCACTGTTTAAAAGTTCATTGCATCTTTCACTCATAGAATGGTCTATTTCATTCTACTACAATAAAATGCTTGAAACAGCACTGTCCTGTTTAGTGGCGTGGATGCACGGCAGAAATTAGTTACCGAGTCAGAGCAAAGGTGCAAGACAGATGTACACGTACTGCTAAGACCTGTAAACATTAATATGAAAAAGACAGAAATTTTGAATGTTGAATTTTTTATATATACATATACAATGTTCGTTATGTAAAGTAGTACAGTAGTTGTTATTCAGCATCCTCATATTAGATGCCATGGTTAATCTTTACTTACGTGAACTGTCATGGCAGCGGAAATAAATTACCAAAATTACTAATGTAAGAAAGATGTAAAATAACTCAAAAAAATTAATTATACGAAGAAAGAATTTGTAATTTATTAGAATAGGTTAGGTTGAATTATAACATGCGTCCCTCGCCATGACAGTCCATGTGAGTAAAGATTAAGTTGAAGCAGTGTCAATGGCATCCATTGACACTGCTTCAACTTACTATCACTTACTTGTGGACTTCAGCCATCTTTTTCGCTTCTCTGTAAGCAGTAGGATCTCTATCTAAAGCAAATAATTTAATATTTTGCCCACAATCCAAAATCTGTTTGGAATGACCTCCAGCACCGAAAGTCATATCGATGTAGGTCTGAAATTAAAATAAATCATCATCATATTATAATCGATTTTATAATATTTTAAAACGCACTTGGCCTTCTTGAGGATCTAAAAACTCGATGACTTCTCGACTCATAACGGGCACATGCAACAATTTTTCTGGTTTACATTTTTCTACAGTAGAACAATTTCTAACAAGTGATACACGACTTATGCTTTTGATTAAATGGGCATTTGACAATAATCTTGCCAACTTGTTCATTCTCAATTTTATAATTAGTTAATCGAGTTATTTCTTTATTTTAAACCGTTTGAACTATAATGAATTATTAATAATTTAAGAAAATAAATATTAATACTGTAGTTACATTCAGAGTTATACCACGCTTTCATTTTGTGTTTTTGCCAAATTGCGTCAAGCACGTTCTAATTAGACGTGGTATTAAATCGCCAAAAAATAATCCAATTTGGATAATTTTATAAACAAAAATAAAAGTATAAAATTTTTTATACTGTTAAACAAAATATTAATATAAAATTATATTTAGTTTTTTTAACTCTTACTGTCCAGTAGACAACATGACGGCCTTTTAATCACACCCAATATAGGTTTAGCCAGGTCCACAACGGAGGTTGTTTTTTTTTTTAAATTCTTTCCGCCCTGTGGGCAGTAAGAAGGCCCCTTTTAGCAAGTTCATTATGGATTTGGCTAGGCCCACAATGGGGGCCGAATGGTGAGGGACGGGCCCAACATATCCGAACGGACCACCTCCGAAAAATTCCTGGGGATTTTTCGATCCGTCCGGATTCGATCCCGGGTTTCCCAAAGTAATAAGCTGCCACCTTGACCGCTCGGCCATCCCGCCGCAATGGAGGTGGTCGGTAGTTAAGGACTGGGCCCGACCGCCCACGAAAAATTCCTGCAGTTGTTCGTCAAGATCCGAACTGAATCCCCCACAGAAGTAGGCTAACAGCTTAACCAGAATCGATAGATATACTGGTCCTTGCGCTGTCAATAGCTCTATATGCTACGATACTGGCGTAATATTTCTGCCACTTCGAGCGCTTCAATCGCTTTACGGCGTAAGTTTGGCCTGAGCATAAGGAGAATCAGCTGTAAACATTCGAAATTCTTTTAATATACGGAATTTTCTCGTTTTTAACTCAAATATTTCTTTTGTCTTTTTTAAAGGACTGCTTATAAATACTATTTTAATTAGGTTTTTAACATTATTTATTCGTAAATGTCGGTAATATTTATATTTCTATTAATTGTCACTTTCACGATTTTAGACTTTGAATTGATTAAACTGTTTGTGTTTTGCTTACAATTTATGTTCATTTTTAAATACGATTGGGCGTTTTCGTCAAGGGCAAGAAAACGTAACCAAAAATTTATAGTTAAGCCTGTATATACATTATTAATATGGGATGTCTTCAAGAGTCCCAAGAACTCTTTGAATCAGGAAAAAAAGGGAATGATGAGAATTATACACATTTAATTACGAAAATGTATAGAAATGTTAAGCCTACCTCTGAGCCAAATTACTTAATTATTAATAAGATAGTAACATTATTATAGCCTGATATAATCCGAAAATTTATTTTCTTTTAAAGCTCCACCCTGTGGGCACTAAGAGGGTCTCTTTTAGCAAGCCCATAATGGAGTGGCTGGGTAGTGAGGGACAATGCCTGACATATCTGGATGGAGCACCCGAAAAATTCCTGGGGATTTTTCGATCCCGGGTTCCCCAAGCGGTAGGCTGCCACCTTGACCGCTCAGCCATCTGTCCTATAATCCGGCAGTAAGCTTTAATCTAACAATCAAGTTTATGAATGATTATATCCATAAAGATCTACATTGATAATTTATTCACTTTATTAACAATAATGTAAATCACCAAATTTCACTACATCCACACACTACAGTATACCGTACTGTACATGTACAGTACATTATAATTAATTTACCCCTGTTCAATGTTTTCAAGAGATATATTTAGCAGTCTAAATAAAACTAAATCTGGATGATGATATTTCAGATGGGAAAGTGTGCACTTAAACTTAGTACTGTAGCACTCCTGACACTGCAAGCAACAAACATTTTATTTGTACTATACAGATCTTAGCAGTCCAGTGAACAAGGTTCAATGCAGTCCCCATTCTGAAGGTGTAAAACCAGAGTATGTGTGTTGAACAGCCAACTGTAACTGATCCTCTGCAATGCTTCTCACATGCAGTGCAATACTATCATTTGAAGTTGCCAAATTTAGTGTTCTTGATAAACCATACCTTTCAAGCATCCCCATGAATGAAACTGCTTCTGTTGCTTGCATTGTTGAAGTGTCATAGTGGCAAGTTTTAAATACTAGTTTTTTATTTATAGAAATGTTTTTAGAATGTCCTGAAATGTCGTCAAAATAAAAATTTCAATTTTAACTTTTGCCAAAGAATTTTGTGGACAGTCGGTCTAATGTGTTCAATGTTTTCCTATAGCCTTCAAACCATTTTTTTTTTTACCTTCCTTCCTCCTTTCTTATTTTAATACTCAAAATTTATTTTACAAATAATTGTATACAATCCAAATATCATATTTATCTTATAAATCTTTTTAATTTTTATACATATGAATTGTATTCTTTATAATCTGAATACAGGTATACCTCGAGTTACGTCGCTCTCGAGTTACGTCGTTCCCGATTATACGTCGTTTGTCAAAAAAGTATATGGAAAAATAAAAATCAAGTTTAAGTCAGTTTATTCGACTTTAAATCCGTCCGCCATAAACATTGAAGACGTAATATCACTAGAAAAGCGTTGAAAGCACATAAAATCATATTAAAATATGTACATTTACAGTAAATGTTAATATAATCATCATAAATCCTAGAGAACGAACCATGAAAACATCTGTGTTTCTGTGTTGTCATCTTATTTAGCAGTCTTTAAGTGCTCATTATTGGCGTTTTCTCCATTATTGGCGTTTAGTTACGACATAAGTCGAAACTACAACTTACGTCGTAACTACACAAGTAAATTCGACTTACGTCGCCTCTCCTGGAACCAATTACCGACGTAAGACGAGGTATACCTGTATATCCTTTATGTATCCTTTTGCTACTTGATAAAATTATTGTCTCAAATTTTTAGTCACTGAAGTTTTTATGCAATAATAGTTAAAAGTAAAATATATCAATAATATTCAAAATAATTTATTTATATTTCTAATTTATATTGTATTGACTCTGTTTCCTTTTCACAAATCTAAACAATGAAAAAATAGCAGTAGGTGTGATTCCTGGTATTCTACTGGCATCTCCTATCTGAAAACAAATGAAACTTTTCAGAAAAGTGTAAAATAGTAGTGAAATACTCTCTTCAAGAATATATTGAAAAATCCAACAATCCAATATCACTATTATTTTTCAAGATTAAATCAAAATCGTTACTTGAATAATTGAACAAATTAGTCAAATAATATAAAATTTGGCAGTACATTGATAAAAATTAGTTCAGACACCCAACATTTTAATAGAAAAATGTTTTTGGTTAAACAATTGATCATTCTCAACTTACAATACTAAATTAATATAAATTTCAAATATTCTACATCATTTTAATCTGTTAATTAACTCAGTTACCAAGTATACTTGAAATAAGCAGTCATTATATTCATTTACCTGATAAAAATGTAATTTTTATTTATGAAACTAGTTATTTTCAAATTAATAAATAATTAAAACCTTGTTTGTGTAAAAAATAACATTCTTAATTTCATATTATCATCAACCCTTGATTCCATTGACCTCTTAAATAAGCAATTTTGAAATCTTATCATTTCAAATATTCTTAAATTCATTTGATAGTAAAAACATGTTAAATTTGCAAAGATAACCTATAAAGATAACTTGATAACCTATGAAAGAAATTCAGTGATGTAAATATCAAATTTTAACTTTGAACTGTTATTACTAGAAAAAGCTTTTGAATGCTATGTCGTTCTTTTTGATAATTCTATTACTTTAATAAAATATTTTATAAATGTAAATTTGAGCTCTAGTTTTAATTACCTTCTTTTGTTTTTCAATCACTTCAGATAATTTTTGTGTTTTATATGATCTCATACTTGCACGTTGCTTAGTCTTTTGAACCATTGTTTCATTAATTTCACAAATTTTTGCAACATCTCTCACTGACAGAGCAATTTTTGAAAATGACTTTGATTGTCTTCTGGTTGAGTTGTGAGCTGCAAGCACATTTTCCAGTGGAACCTGGCTTTCAAGAAATGGACAATGTCTTACAGTACAATTTAACTCCATCCACCAAACTTTGGGAAATTTATAGCTCTGCTATGAAATGTCTTGGTTTTTCTGGATTTTCCAGCCATTTGTCAACAGTTGCTTTTGACAGTCTATTTCATTCATTGTTTAAAGCAACAGTGCAGTTAATTTAATAAAACTGATAATGAAATTATTTTAATTATTTGAAATTGTTGCCATGGCAACAAACAGAATTATAAATAATGAACAAAAAAGTTAACATCTTTTGAATTGTATGGCTTTCTATTGTTACAGTCCTTATTAAAAATCTAATTCACACTGTATTCCTTGGAGTGAAAATGTTTTAGAAAACACAGCTGAAGAACATTTTTGATATTAAAGTTAATGGTTTGATATAAGCATTCCTGTTTCTTATCACCTCTGCATAGATTCATATACAAAATAATTTTCTAAGTCTTCCAGATCAAAGATTTCCAAGACTTTTATAGTACTCGTATTTGATCATTACAGTACTTCTTACTCAACAATTTTGTTTTGTTATTTCATGTAAGAATTAAGTAGCCTATTACTCCTCTTTAAGGTGGGTTGTGTATCCTTGTATCATATCAGTGTGGATGACACCAACAAACTATTTCATATAAAACTGTTGATACAATGATACACAATGAATGCAATCACTCTCTTGTCAGTCTTTTGCCATCACATCAAAGGGATGATACCCAACATAAGAATGTGTACACATCTAATCAGTCTATTTCTTCGCAATTGCACACACCACAAGTCTGTGGTTATTGAATGTGTTTATATTTTGAATGGAGTGGTGTAAAAGAGGATATTATAAAATTAATTACCACGACTTATTTCTTTTAAGAACATAATGAATGTAGGTGTGTATTCCTCTTAATTTCACATGGATCTCATTGCTGCTTGAAACTAGGGATCCAAACTGAAACTTCACTCTGTTCTTGCCCTTTTAAATGGAAACGTGATATAATATATGGGATATGGAAGAAAAATAAGCCACATTGCATCATATCGTATTCCTAGATTATCAATAAGGATATGCAACAAGTCCAGTCCTATCTTTAGATTTCTTTAAAATAAACTTTCAGAAAGAATATTTATTTTAAACTATATTGAACATATATTGAACAATTGAAATTTTTTCTATAGTTATGCCACTATAAAGGTTGCTTGCAACATTACTGTTTTATTAAATAAAACTCACCTCATGTGTTGTTTGTTTTTCTAAATTACATAATTATTATTTAGAGCAGTCTTTCTCAACCTCTAATGAAGCGTCGCCCCCTTCAATTAAACCATTATGTAGTATCACCCCCTACATTTCAAAAAAAATTTTGTTGGGCGTTAGCCTCGGCCCTCAAATTCATATTGCATTGAATAGACTAGTGACTAGTATATTATTATTTGTTTAATTATTGTATGATATAACGAATAAAATATCTAATTATTCTTAATATAATGTTTTACTATATTGCCCAAAAAAAATTTTTTTTCCCCAAATATAAATTGTTACTAATTGCCATAACACGGAAAATCGCCCACATGGGGTGATATTGCCCCTGTTGAGAAACACTGATTTAGAGGCATGTCTTTGTTCTATATATGTTCTACAAGTGAACTACATATATATCTTTGATTAAAAATCAAATATAAAACTTTTTATTTCTGGCTTTTAATCAAAGATATATACAGAATAACAACATTAAACTAAGTAAAAAATAATAATTATAATAATGTATAAATAACTCACTGTTGCAGGCCTACAATCTTCCAATTTCTTTTTCTCTTCATTTGAAAGATTTAGACTAACCCTAAAAATATTTCAAAAGTTTTATTTCATAAATTTTATTAATAAATGAAAGATAAACTAATAGCCTTACAAGTTATAATCAATATCTTGTGGCAATTCCAGTTCATTCTCTTGTTGCATTTCTCTAATTTCAGCTTTCTGTTCTTTTATAGCATCTTCATAGATGGCTAAATAAGTGAATTTATTCAAAAATGAATTATAACAACTTAAAAATTTAGAGAAAAATTGGATACATCTTTTTTTGCTACTGAATTTTTGGTATTAGTGTGTTTATTAGAAAAAAATTATTTTGAGATACAATTACCTTCTACTTTCAACCTATTTATTAAATATTCATCTTTTGCAAAAGACTTCAATTCATTTGGAAAGAGTTCATATAACATATCAAATGTTACACATTCACATCGAAGTAATTCAAAAGCACTAAATTAAAATTTGAATAATTAGCAACAGAAATAAATATATCTTAATTTTACAATGTTCTTACGTTTTAAATTCATTGCGGTTTCCTACACTTTCAACATTAATTAAATTTTTCCACATTTTAATAGGTTTCATCTGAGATTTTAAAAATGAAATAGCAGAATCAAGATGATATTTAATATCACAAAACTTTTTATATCTTTCTTTTGAAACACATCCAACTTTATGTCCTGAAATATTAAAAGTTTTCATTAGTTTTAATTTGAAATAATAGAATTTACTTAAAAATTCTATTCAACAAAAATAATCAAACCTTTCTCAGTAAGTCTTAAATCAGCATTGTCTGGTCTAAGCAGTAGACGAAACTCAGCTCTACTGGTAAACATCCTGTATGGCTCGTCAGTTCCGAGTGTTGTTAAATCATTAATTAATACTCCAATATAACTTTCTGTGCGATCCACAATAAATGGATTTAGGCATTTCACCTTACATCCTGCATTTATTCCTGCTATAATACCCTATGCAATAAATAAGTAAATAAAAAGAACAACTTTTAAAATGAATATTTCTATTAATATGCAAATTTTTTATAAAACTATATTTGGTTTACATGTTAATAGAAATATTTGTTTTTCAAAAAGAAAGCTACAAGCTAATTCACTCAAGACTGAACACTCATTATGTAGACTATCTCAATGTAAAATAATAAGCTGATCATGAAACATGAACAGAGCAATCCTTTATTTCATAGTGAAGCAATCAACCAAGGTATGTTTTATATTACATGTTATTCAAATGTAACTGTGCAATCATGAGATATTGAACAAAATGTTCTGTTCCAAGTGAATCATCCTGTATAAGTCAAAGTCCAAAATTATATTCTTTCCATAAATTTGTTAATTATATGTAATATATGACAACTCTTGTGGAAATACATTATATATAATTAACTAATTTAATAATCAGATAAGACAAGTAAGGAAAGAATCACATACAATGTTGAGATTAATTAGAGTATGAGAAAGAAGTGGAAATGGAAGTCTCATTGAGAGTCTAAGTTGCTGAAGTAGGACTGAAGTAGAAGCCACATTTTCTTTGTTCACTAAATCATTTTACTTGTGTATTTGTTAAACTCCCTAAATAACTTTTGTTTGTTAAAATCATATACTTCTTTGCAAACTCCACACTCAGAAACATACACACCTAAACTAATGCAGCACACAACTATATTTGTAAAAATGCTACACAAAAGAAATTATTTACTTGAGCTGCTGCTTCTTCATAACCTGTAGTACCATTAATTTGTCCAGCTAAGAAAAGATTTTCTATTTTCAAAGTTTCTAATGATGGTTTCAATTGCCTGGGATCAATAAAGTCATATTCAACACCATATCCTAAAAATTAAACATATGCATTTTTAAAAGATTATAATTAGAAAGAAAATGTTTTATAACTTTTCAAGAACCTGGTTTAATCATTATAGCCTTTTCCAATCCAGGTATAGCATGAACCATTTCCAATTGAACATCTGGTGGAAGAGTACATGATATTCCATTTGGATATATCACATCTGATTGAAGACCTAAAAATATTCGTTTTGTGAAAAATATTGTATGCAAAGATAAAAATAACATTTTCTCAATAAATTTGATTTTCCAAAGAATATAAAGAATAAAGTATAAAAAGAGTTTTAGAAAAATCAAAAAATTGAAAAAAGCTGATTCTTCATGTTAAGAAACAAATATTGGATTATTTTAAGCAGAAATATATTTTATTAACAACATATAGAAATTGAAAACTAGGCTTTAAAACATTAAAAGGAAACAAAATGAAAATGATTAAAAACATATTTAAAAAAATTTTTTTTCTAATTATAAATCATTATTCTTAAGAAAATTCATATTGGTATAAATTATAGATTTTCTTCAATTACCTTCCAAACACTTTTGACTTAATTTTCAATTCATCAGTGCTCTATAGATTTATAACTGTTCTAAATTATGGCTATTATGAATTCATCTGATCTGTTTGCAATGAGATTGGCCAATATGCATGGAAAATGGAAAATAACATCCTAATCTTAATTATCCTTAAAAATTCAAAGGATCTAGATCAAGTTTGAAAGGAATGTTTTATAAGAGCAAAACAATACTACAGATGGCAAGGTACTTAAGGCATTAGCATAGCAGAATCAAATTCAGGCAAACAACCCAAAAATATTGTTTTGAGTGGTCGATTCTGATTATGTCAGGCTCTGTCTTTACCATCTGGCCACTAGCACTACAGGCATGGCTGAATCAATGATGGCTATGGAAAATAGACCCTCTTAGGGTAATTTGACATTGCACTAAGAGGCAGGGCAATGTCAAAAATTGAATATATAAAAATGGAAATATATGAAATGAAAAATATCTTGCTGCATATCCAAGCAATTAATAAAAAACTTTGAAATTGCCAGATTAAAAAAAACATTCCTACATATCTAAATTTTATAAAAACATTTTGAAACAAAATACTATATTACATAACATACAAGTAAAATATTTTATTTTGAAACTGGATATAGTCTTACAGATGAAATGTTTTGTCCAAATCAACAACTCAACTTTGGTTAAAAATATATAAATTGTATAAAAATGGTTGATTCCAAAGTTACTAATTAACTGCTTACATGATTTTCTAATACAGTTTTTCAACATGAAATTATTTAATCAGTATCAAATCAATTTTTCAGTACATATCTTTAAATTTTGAATTTTTCACCGAACCATTATAATTTTACATGTTTTATTATAATTTAATAATAATTTACCATGATAATCTTTTGGGGCTGAATTTTCATATCAAATTTATTTACTTTTTTCATAACAAACCAATCAAAAAAATTTAAGAAAATCAAATTTATTATTTGAATAATTTTCTCTATTATTAATATTTCAGTGATATTAAATTTAAATTATATAAACTACATTAAGTGTATACAGTATAATTGATTACATAATATTTTTTTACCTTCTGGTTCCAACCATATTTGATGTTCTCTATTTTTAAACCTAATCACTTTTGATTCAATGGATGGACAGTATCTAAAATAAAAATATACTTGTTTTTATTTGAAAATAATTTTATATAATTATAAAAGGACTTTAAATTACTAAAAAACAATTAATGAATCACAAACTTATATTCAATCAAAGCATTAAGTTGATAATATTTATTTTAATATTATCAAGTTACATAATGAATTGAAATGCAAATAAATTAAATTCAGTTTTAAACTCAATTTATGCGATTTGTGATATAACTCAAAAGCAGAAATAAACTGTTTTAATTTTTCAGGCATAATTTTAATATACTTATTATAGTTATAATAAAACAGAGAAAACACTGAGATCGGCGATCCTATAGTTGTCATCATCAGGCAAATACAGAAATTTATACAGTATTTGGCGTGAAAATCAACCCATTGATCACTTATTATAGTTTTACCAGAAATTTGCAATTGTATGAAATAAATTTGTCATGTCATTGAAAAATCATTTAAGATCAAAGATTTTGTTAATGTCAACAATAAATGGAAGAACATGTTTTTAAATTGTGTACATTAACTATTAAACATAGAATTAGATACAAATCCTATTTAAAATATATACAGTAATACCCTGAGTTATGTAACACATGACTTGCATAAATTTGCAGTTACATAAAACATAAATCTTGAGAATTGGAAAAAATTTGAGTAGAGTAACATAATTTTACAAAGAATTATTCTATTTCAAACATTCATTCATTCTCTCTCTCTTCCTTTCTTTCTTTCACACTGTATTGATTTATTACTTTATTGCTCTGCTAATCCTTTACTTTTTGATCTAATTGTAAGTATACATGCAAGTTACTGGGCACTTTATCTCGTAAATAATTCTTTAATACAAAAAAATAATAAATAATATATGTAAAGTACATGTATACTAATAAATGCAGTATTGAGTTATTAATTACGTAGTTACATTTAAGTAATTTAAAAATTTGACTTAGGTAAAATTCGAGTTATATAAAGGTTTGCAGTCTGCATTACTTACATAACTCAGGGTATCACCGTATTTAAATATTAAAATTATTTCCCATTATTTGTTTACTGTACATATTTAATCATTTAAAATCTTAAACATAAAAATACCACAAAATTAAATACCAGTTTCTTAACATAATTTTGTTTTCTGAAAATGATAATTTTATTTACTTGATTAAATTACAGTTAGTAGAGTATTGGTCTACTCTACTAACTGTAATTTTTGATTTGCAATAAATGGAAAATGTTTTCCAATGCATGTTTATTCAATAACTGAGTGACTATCAATCAATCAATCAATCAATCAAATTCAAATTTTTGTTTTAAAATAATTAGCATGTTAATTAAACATAGAAATTATTAATTTTTCTTTATATATTCAAACATGACTTTTCATTGTTATTTAATTTTTTGTGTGGGAACGCCGAGAGGTAGGACGGAGTCGTACCTCCTTTTTGTCGGCGAACAGGTCGGTAAGACCCACCCCATTGTCAAGGATGGCTAATTTTTCTGATATCCCGACTTGTCGGGATCGGGTAATTAATTGTCAGGTCAAGTGGAGGAAGTGTGTGGGTTCGACGATAAGGTTAAGGCGATATTTGAAATAACGGAGTCAGGAAAGAACAAATAAAGATTTATTTGGATAGATAACCTAGTACAGAGAATCTGCGCATCCCGTCCCTAATCACGGGAGAGAGAGAGTTCACAATTGTCGGGGGGTTCATACCTCTCGGTTATCGACAACAATCGCGGAATGTTCTTCGGCTCTGGCGGCAGCTCTGACGGTGGGCGGAAGGATCCGGCGTCTTCGGAATGGCCTTCGTATGGGACTCTGTTTCGCCGAAACGTTCGTCTTCTTCGGATGTTCAGCCACCCCGTTCTTAGATATCTCCCCCTTTATATACTCCCGGTCCCGTCCGCTACGATCACCAATCGCGACGGAGGGTGATGACTTGAGCTCCATGACGCAGCAGTGGGATCCGGAGAGGAGGGAAGCGAGTTTGACGGCGGAAGGCTGCACATCCTTTGACTTGTGATTGTTATCTTTGATTTTGATCGTTATCTCCCGAGGGGATTTGAAACAAAGAAATTTTAAAATCAGACCGGCTTAATTCGGTCCTCACATTTGATAATTCTGATTTATGATTCATTTACTTTTTTCCTGCATCAAATAGTTATTCTTTCAAAAATACAATAGAATCCACTTATTACAATCATATGTATTTTTGACAGTTGTTTATTGTTAGCAGAATTAACAAGACACAAAATAATAATACAAGCAAAATTTTTATAGTATAAATTACAATATACTATAAAAATCTCACTTAATTTAATCAGAATTTAGTTCTAGTTATCATTGTCTTCAGGTAAATAGGCATTTCTAAGCTGTCTTTTTGAATTATCAGTTTTATCATTTGGTTGACAACAATAACTATTAATGATTTTATGTTATTGGTCTTAACCAATGGTTTAAATATTAAAAACACTAATCATTTTAATCATTATTTGCTTGCAGTATAGTAGTTTAATTGTTGGAATTTCTTAATTCAATTACAGCAGAGTGTCAATTGTCTAAAGTAATCAAACAAGACAATTTAGATAATCAATTGATCATACTTGGTAGGAAAAGAATAAAAAGTTAAGTAATGTAGAAACCCAATTATTCAAGATTAATTATGGCTCCACACTACCTGAGGCAAATCTCTAAGTGGATACACTATTTTTCTTATAATTTAAAGTTTTACTCTGAAAGCACCAAGCAGGGCTGTGGAGTCAGAGTCGTGGAGTCAGAGTCATGAAGTCAGAGTTGGAGTCAGGAGGAATTTCTGGCCAGAGGACTCGGAGTCAGAAAAAATGTGTCGACTCCAACTCCAACTCCCGCATTTTAAATTTACTTTAGTTTTTTTTATTTAAATGAATTAAAATTTATTATATATTTATTAATTTTTAAAAATCTTTTTATATTTTGTTATAATTCATTTATTTTAAATACAAAATCCATCAATTTAATTTATTAAATATGTAGTGTTCTTTGTAGTGTTTGTGTTTAGTACTTAAATTATTTTGACTCGATTGAATTTAAATATTTTTAAATCATTCCTTTATTATCCCTGCTCTAAATAAGTACTCTATTTTTCTGAATGAGCCAGACTAATTGATAAGAGTTCATATTTTTCTTTTCTGAACAAGGGGATGAAGTAGCTAGATCACAGATCACACACTTTTCAGTTGGACTTAATTTTTCTGGAAGGGTAAAATTGAAGTGCAAATGCTGTTGAATATATGTAGATGTAGAATTTTATCGCACCCTTACTCCTTTTATTAAATAGTCGATAAAAATTAATTTTTTAATACAAATAAATATTAATGTAAGTTAAATATTAAAATTACTAACTACGAAAGCAGTTTTTTCAAACTCCAATGGTCCATAAAACAAAGACAAGTGTAAATTACAAAATGAATTTATTCCCAAAAGTTAGGTACAAACATGGTTACTTTTCGACATAATCACTGCGAGGATTGAGGCATTTGTCATATCTGTAGACGAGCTTTTCCATCCCTTTGTCATAGAATGTTGCCGCTAATGAATTGAGATGGCCTTAACAACGTTGTTTTGAAGATCGTCATTAGTTCATTCAGCTAGCAAGGCAGTCTCAAACGTCTGCCTTGCTAGCTGTTTTCAGTTCAGGAAAGAGATGGAAGTCTTCACACATTAAAAAGTTTTAAGCTGGGTGGAAGTCTGAAAGGTGGAAGTCTTCACCATCTTTAAACACCCAGCATATAGCCCCGATTTAGTGCTGAGTGACTTCCACCTCTTTCCTGAACAGGAAAAGTGGCTGGGAGGGCAGAGGTTCAAGACTAATCATGATCTTCAAAAAAACGTTAGGGCCCATCGCAAGTGATTGGCAACAACATTCTATGACAAGAATAGAAAAGCTCGTGCAGATATAAATTTCTCAATCTTCATGGTGATTATGTCAAAAAGTAACCATGTCTGTACCTAACTTTTGGTAATAAATTCATTTTATTATTTACACTTGTCTTTTTTTTATGGACCATCAGAGCTTGGAAAAAAAACAGCCTACATATAAAAGTATTTGGGTAAATGCCCAGGGCTCCTTTTAGAATTTAAAGTAGGGTACCCCTCTATGAGTGCCTCTGTCCCCCATAAAATGACTTGGTATTTAATTTTGCCGGAGTCAGAGTCGGCCTACTAAAATTATCAAGTCAAGAGTAGGAGTCAGATTCGAGTGTTTTTTTACCAACTTCGCAGCCCTGGCACCAAGTACATAAATATTGTAGTACTTTTAACCTCAACTGTACAAAACAAATGACTTTTTTAAACTCTTTCCATCTTGTGGACACCAAAGGATTTTCCCTGTGTCTATCACAGGTTTAGCCAGACCCAAAACGAGGGCAACCAAGTGATGAGGGATGAAGACAACATATTCAGGACAAACCACTCATGAAAAATGATAATAATTTGATTAAAAAGCATTGTGGAAAAGAAGAAAGAAATTGGTATAAAACAAACTCTACAGAACATTAAAAAGTTTAAAACAATAATATGTATTACAAAATGATTTGTTTCTGTTATCTTTTATCATTTAACTTCAATGTAAGATAAACCATTCATATTAAATGGAACTATTTTTATTTTTAAAACTAATGTACATAGAATTTAATTTAATAAATGATGTAAAAGATGTTCAAGTGTATGTATGATTAAATTCACAAAGCTATAAAAAAAGCAGTTTAAAAGTGATACCATATAAACTTTTTATATTCATAATTTTTATTCCAAAATGTCCATAGCCATCCATTTTATCCAAGTTTACAGTTATCCAAGGTAATATTTGTCAGGATAATCGGGATTCTACTGCACCTTAAGTAAACTAAATATAAACATATATTTTAATTTTAGTACAATAATAAAAAAATATGCTAAGGCATAGAAATTTAATGCATTTGAAGCCTGTGATTTAGGAATCCTGCTTTTCTATTTGTGCTGTATGTATAAAACCTAACAGTAGAATAATAATGAGACAGCTCAACAGTGGATCTAACATAAGATGACCAACAATTTTTATTATATAAAAACTTTGTAATTTCTGGAATCAGTGTTCTCTGATGTTGATTTTAGTTAATTGATTTTCAGATAATTGAAGCTGTACTGTACATGTTAAAGACAGCATTGCAAAATATCAGCAGGCAAACAACACAGAATGAATCACTATTACTTAATAACAACAATAATAATTACAGTAATAAATCTTCAAGTTATACATTTTACAATTGTTGTAACATGTCCTTTTAATGTCAGGCTCAATAAAACCAGAATTGACTAATTGTGATATGTATTTATCCTGCATAATGTTATCATTATCAGTTAGTCCCAAGTGATGGTCAGAAGCAAACTCTATTATATTTTTAATTTAATTTTAAAATTATTTATATTTTCAACACCTAACAAAAAATATTTAATTTATTAAGTTTTTTATTTTGTATTTCATAATTGTCTAATCTATAGTTTTCACATAGTTTCAATCATAATACAGTTTGATCCTATTCTTTCACATTATTGTACGAAATGATAAATTTTTATATTTTTATTTTTAAAAAAATAAAAATATGAGAATTTATCATTCTTAATAAACAAGATATAATTTTAATTACTTGAATATTGAAAGGAAAAAGAATTAAAATGAATTTGTGAAAACACACATATACAAAAAATTAAAATTTTTTTGAATATTTACAATTATTGAATTAAGTATATTGTTTATTATATTAGATAAATAAGCATAACAAATACTTTTACCTAGGTCCTCGAATTTCTTCTTTAATATGAGAACTAAGATGAAGATTGTCCATAACAATTTTAACAACTTCTGGAGTAGTGTAAGTCATATATGTCAATACTTGTTTTTCAGGCTAATAATTAATAATATTTTAAAATAATAAAAATTTATATTTCATAATTAACTTTTTATAAAAAAGATAAAATTTTGAAAATTGCCTCTATCCAAACTTTTTCATTCACAAAAGAAAATGGTTGAGGAGGATTATCAGCATATTTCAATTCTGTAACTGAGAAGTCAATACTCTGTTTTTCTAGTCTTGGTGGTGTTCCTAAAAGAAATAATTTTAATATTTTGAATTAGAACTTTCAAACTCAATTCGGTTTCTTAAATTTAAATGAATATAAAATTTTGGGATGGCATTTCAGAGCATTAATTTTTACTAGGAATTAATAATAATTAAAACAAATTTAATAGTAGAAAATATCAAAAATATAATAAAAATTAAGATTTTAATTAATTTTTGTATACAATTTAATATTTTATTCATTTATCACTGATAAACAACTAATAAATTAATATACAGTAATTCAACATTTAACAAAACTTCTATGAGAAAGTTTATCTTGTACTCATATGTTAAAGTGTTGTTTAATTTTGTAAAAGAATATGCACTTATATGCTTCTAAAGAATTAAAAACACTTTCTAAACAAGTTCTCTTTTACACACTGTTTTTTAGCCTTACAATAGAACATATAAAGTCTGAATAAATAATATAGCATTAGATACGGCCATAAACTTTTTCTTTTCATTTTATATATGTGGCAAGTCTGAAAAGTAAAGATATAATGGTTAGTATTCATTCAAAACATTTTTATTTAACCAAAAGTCCACTATACCTTATTTACTGATATGTGTGTTATTTTTTTACATAATTACCACCATTATCCAAACAGTTGTTAAGTCTTGGTACTAGTTTCAGTATTCCAAAATTACAGAGTTCTACCGCTTGCTGCCAAAACCACATTACAACTTCATTTTTGATCTCATCATCATCGCAGAAGTGTTGTCCAGCAAGATGTTTCTTCAGATAAAAAAACAATGGAAATCACTGGGAGCAAAGTCTGGGCTGTATGGTAGATGGTCAAAAACTTTGCATTTGAATCACTTGAGAAACATTTTGGTGACAATCATTGTGTAAGCTCAAGCACTGTCATGAAGAAGGCAGACAATAATTGTCAACATTTCCCTCATTTGTTTTGAATGGCACATCAAAGGCATTGCAAGGTTTGGCAATATGCAGCTGCATTAATTACAGGGTCAGCAGTGGCATAGCAAGGGGGGGCAAGGGGGTGTATCATGCACCGGGCGCCACTCACAGAGGGGTGCCCAAATGGTCTCCAAGACAAACTATATATGTTTCTGGAGGGGAAGGGGAAGCATTAATAAAGTGTTGTGCCCCGGGCACCAGTTATGTTTGCCATGCCACTGGGGAGTATGAAGTCAATCAGAAGAATGTCTTTTCTGTTCCAGAAAACAGAAGTCATGACATTTTTACTGAAATTGAAGTTTTGAATTTCTTGGGTTTTTGGGAATAAGTGTGGTACCATTGCAGTGATTTTTGCTTGGATTCAGGAGTATGATGGTAAATCCAAGTTTCGTCACCAACCACAATGTGTCATCTCTTATGTGTGCATAAAATGTGAGGAAATCGAGTGCAAAGCCCATCCATTTTGTTTTGTTTGTCCATTAACATTTTGGGTACCCAGAATACACAATTTCCTGTATCCTAATATTATAGTCACAGCTTCATGAAGTATGGACTTAGACACTTCCAGAACAATTTCATGCAATTCTCTTATTGTGAGATGCCATTTGCATGAAATGCTTCCTCAGTTCTTTAAAGTAGTTCATTAGAGATCACAGAGAGCCTACAATTCCTGTGTTTGTCATGAACACAGTCTCTCCTCCAGAAAATGCACAGCATCATTTTCTTATATTTTGTTAATTCACAATGTTCTCATAAATAATAACAATTTGTCTGTGAATATCTGCTGGGCACTTTACACCTTTCGCATTGAGAAAACATATGATGGAGTGCACTTTGGCAGGATTCTGAATCAGCACAGCCATTGTACTACTTGAACTAGACTTAGCGTAGTAATGATGAATGATCACAAAAAGAGCATGAAAGGTCAAGCTCAAATAGACTGTTGTCAAAGTATGTACTAAAACATTAGCTTTCTGTTTATACACAATGTATCTTTACTTTTCAGACACACCTTGTATTTAGATAAAATAAAATAGTATGAATAATAAAAAGTAACAGGTTTATCAATCATGTAAAAGTAAACAATTTTCTGTATGAAAATGGCTTCTTATTGAGGACTAATAGTATATCATTTCAGGACATCTAGGCACTAAAAAAAATTATATAAATTATAATTTTTATAAGTATTTACATGATTTTTAGTATTTAAATGTCCTACTTAAATATCATTTGCTATTAGGTCAATAAAAAATTAAAGTAGAAGGTATTATCTGGATATAATATTGCTAAATTTAAAAAAAATTAATTTTAAAAACAGATAGACATTTAATATCTTCTGCATTACAACAGTTTGTGTCAATTTTTCATTATAATTTTTACTTTTAAAATTAATTATATGATTAATTATAATGATTATATTCATGTGTTTAAATATCAATAAAACTTATTTTAGAAATTTCATTTAATCCTCACATCATTTGATCATTTATTTTTATTATTTCAAATGAATATCAATTTAAAAATCAAAACTTTTATTTACCAGTTTTTAATCTCCCTAATTTAAATTCAGCTCTCTCTAATGTTTTAGCTAGTCCAATAGCAGGTTCATCACCCATTCTTCCAGCTGGAAAACTTTCTAATCCAATATTAATTTGTCCACGTAAAAATGTCCCTGTAGTTATTACAACTGTTTTACCACAAATCTCTTCCTTATTTGCTAAAGAAAACATTAATTTATTAATATAAAATACAAAAACACAAAAATAATATCATCAATAATTGTATTTTAATTCCTATGAAACTAAAGTAATTACCTAATACTATACCATGACATTTCAATCCATTTATGTTTTCAATTATTAGATCTTCAACAGAACCAGCAAGTACTGTCAAATTTGGATAAGAAAATATTTCTTTTTGTAAATGCTTTTTATATAAGGCACGGTCAATTTGAGCCCGAGGACCCTAAAAATAGCCATAAACTTTTATTTAAGATTTTCAACAATATACCTAAAATTTAATAAAAATTCTATTAACAGAAACTCTATCTAGCAATGAATAGAAATGATTTCATGCTTATGAGAGAGAAAATATAATTGTCATATTATAATATACATAAAAAATTATGTAAAGATTATGTAATCTGTATAATACTTTGTATTATATTGTAATTATTTAATTGACATAATTATTAAAATTATTAAATGTATTTCTATGTACTTTCAGGTGAAAATAATAAAAAAACAATCAATTTTATTATAAAGTGTACATATAAAAGTCAAGAAATATCATCACACACACAGAAATGTCTTATGATAATTTTTCCCATAAACTTCAAACAACTTGTAAAATTAATTTTACATACCATGTTTATTTTATAAACAATGTGCTGTTTAGAGTTGCACCAATAAGCAAATTGATTGATTACCAATTATTTATTGGGATATGGGGTTCTAAATTCACAGCTGCTGGCACCAATTTTTCTTCACCTCCAAAGTTTGCATATTTACTAATAGATGAAGAATACCAAGTTATATTGGACTGGACTAATATGAATAATAATAGGCTTATTCTATTGTTGTTACTAATCTCTGGAATAGAACCAAATCATGATCTCTTGCAGAAATCTCCAATAAAAAGAGGAAGACCACCACTAAATCATCAAAAATTACTGACTAATAATATCAAATCATCAGAGCTAGAAACAAGTCTTAACACTGAATATACAGAACCAAAAAGAACAGAAACGTTAATGCAAACAGGTGAGTTAATTAATTTAACCTCCTCACAAGAACAATTACCTACGGAACAAACAGTGAATTCAACATCAAAAATAAAGCAAAAAAGAACATACTAAAAACATAGAAAGATAATGAAAAAGCAACAGTGAGAGACAACATGAACACATAAGGTGTGTTTCAAATTTATACGGACACGAAAAAATTAAAGTGAAACACAAATTTGCTGCATTAAGTGACAAATGTTTTATTAAAAATAATATGGATTTACATGTTTCTACACTGCAAAAGAAGAATTTTAATCAAACATTAACATTTTGTCACTGAAAATAATGTTTATGAAACTCTTACACAAAAAAACTGTTACATATTTATCCGGACAGGTTTCAAATTGCAAAGTTTTCTTACAATTTAATGGCCAATGTAACCACCATTTAACTTAATTACATTAAATACTCGATTAGGCATTGTTTCAATTAGATTCTGAAGGAATTCAATCTTAAGTTTATCCCAAGCATCTGAAATTGCTGCCTTCAAATCATGAATTGTGGAGAACTGCTTTCCATTGGCATAAACTGTATGAACCATCATCCCCCAAAGATTTTCCATCGGATTCAGGTCAGGGCTTCTAGCAGGCCATGTCATCAGATTAATATTTTTATGTTTAAACCACATTTTTGTTGATTTAGAGGCATGCACAGGGGCATTGTCTTGTTGAAAGATCCAATTTGGTCCACAAATATTTGGTCCAGCTTCCAATAAATGATCTTCAAGCATGCCTTGATACTTCTTTGAATTCATTCTTTGAGTTATAAATGCTAAATCTGTGGTTCTGTTGAATCCAAACGCACCCCACACCATTATTGATCCCCCACCCATTTGGCATTTTGAAAAAATTTGTTTTTCGGTTCTTAAATCATGCCAATAATACTTCTCGGACCATCTAAGTTGAATTTTTTTTCATCACTGAACAAAACTTCAATCCATTCTTCGGACCATGTCATGTGTTTTTGTGCCCAATCAAGTCTGTCACTTTTGTGCTTTAATGAAAGTGGTGGCATTACGGCTTTTTTTCTGAATTTTAACATTGGAGATGTATTTAAAACTCTCCACACTGTTGTGCTGCTACAAGGCAAGTCTAATTCTTTTTTTATTTTTCTTACTGATGTTTCTTTTGTGGAGCAAACCTTGATGATTTGTCTACAACCTCGAGGAGTAAGCTTGGGTTTTGGACCTGTCTTGAATTTTGATACATCCTTACCACGTCTTTTTGATAAATAATCACCAACAGTTGATTTTGAACGATTTATATATGCTGCAATTTCTCTTATTGACTTGCCTTGTGATTTATAGGCATCAATCTTCCCTTTTTCATAATCAGATAAATTCTTTGTTCATTTTAGAACATTGAACAACATAAAGAATTTGTATTACAATTAGATATGTAAGCTAATTTGCATATTTCAATGCTTGAAACTAAACAATATTCTGTTTAAGTCATAAAATGAGTGCCTGTCCGGATAAATATGTAACAGTTTTTTTGTACAAGAGTTTCATAAACATTATTTTCAGTGACAAAATGTTAATGTTTGATTAAAATTTTCTTTTGCAGTGTAGAAACATGTAAATCCATATTATTTTTAATAAAACATTTGTCACTTAATGCAGCAAATTTGTGTTTCACTTTAATTTTTTCGTGTCCATATAAATTTGAAACACACCTTAACAGATTGCATTTTGAGCTTCAGGTGCATTTTTTCACTGTGTACACAGTTCAAACTTCAAAACATCATTCAAACTCTGAGGCAAATTTTTATCAAATTTTGTGTTCAAACTCTGAAGTGTTTGAAGTACAAGGTACTGTTGTAATATATTATGATATTTCATAATTAATCAGCTACCATTTGAGACCATATGATGACAGAATTAGGCAATTTTACTGCAATTTCTACTTTTCATTGTCATTGACAGTGTAATTCAACAAAGAAACCTTCTGTATACAACACATCCCACATTCTGTATCTACATGTAGGTTTCTATTTTGTTTAATCATTGTGTAATTAACAAGGGGTTTAATCTGAGTACTAATTGGAGTCAAATTTTCTTAAGCTTAAAAGTTCTCATTACAAATATCCTATGAAGATGCCAGATATATAGTGTTTCACAGTGTTTTTAGATACATCCAGAAAAGAAAACTTATACCATTCCAAGTAAAAAAATTTCTATGGTCATCATATGCTTTTTCAAAAGTAGAAAATTAAAAATATTTCTAAAATATTGAAAGACTGAATAATTCAGTATGTCATGGAAACAAAAACAATTGCAACCAGAAGCACTTATTTCATGTATAAAAAAATTTACTGTTAAATTTTAATTTATAGTAATGAGTTTTTCTATTTGTTTGAAATGAAATATAATTTATTTTTAAAATATCAATATGAATAAAATTTGTTTTTGATGGCTACATATCTATAATAATAATAATAATAATCTTAATCATAATAAAAAACAAGAATGGATAATTATCAAAGCTAATTAATCAGCCAAAATGCTGATATTGATTAATCCATAAAATGGCTGATTTACCGATTATCTGCCAATTAATCGGTGCAACCCCAGTGCTGTTTATAACTTTTTCATCTTGCAGCTGAGCTGTTTATTAGAGTATACTTATTATAGGGCAACTATTATTACTATTCTTTAGGAATTGAGTGCAACTATTAATGAAATAAATCCAATAATTTTTTTTCAATTTATTATTATTTAAATTATAATGCAACACTCAACACATTCTCACTTTATCTCAATATATAGTAAGAGTGAAAATGCTGAATAGAATGTGCTATTTTTCATTTTAAAATAAGCCTCATTTCCTCCAAAGGACAACATGCTTACTTTTAGAGGGTATCATCTATAACTTTTTTATCTTCTACTGCACTTTTATTAGAAGGCACTGTTTATTTGAATAAATACTATTATTTGCCATTTTAACAATTATTAATCTATATTACAGAAAAAACTGTCATGTTTAATAACATAATATCTGGTAAATTTTCTAATGTGCATTCATATTTACTTATTTTAGAAAAATATTTTTGTTGTTGTTTATAGTCTTTAATTCTTGAGATATGATTTTTTAATATGGCCATAACTTAATTAATTATATAGTATTTTATATGGTTACTGTATAATTATTTAAATATATTTTTAGAATAATAAGGTAACCATGAGCCTTCTATTTACATAATCTGTTCTGAAGACGATGACTGTAATCACTAAAAATTTTAAACATTAAACAAATTTTTGATTTATTAATGAAAATCTTGTAATGTTACTCAATTGGAATAGAGAGTTTAGAAAAATAATTAGTTATTGCATAGCAAAAGATCTTCATTTTCAAACATTAATTTATAAAGAAAAAAAAAAGCATTTTATTTACCCAAACAGCGGGACCTTTCCTTTTATTTAAAACTTTATAATGAATTCCCGATTTGTCTGTAAAGAAATCAAAGCTAAATAAATCAAACCAAACAATATAAACTCATATTTTAAACTAAAACCAACCACAAATACGAGCACACATTCCATCGAGAGCATCGATCTCTTTCATCAGATGACCTTTTCCAATTCCTCCAAACGACGGATTACACGACATTTCCCCTATAATTTATACAAAAGTTTTCATAGTTACTTTTACAAAAATTTTATTTTAAAAAATACAATAAATAAATTTACCGATCGTTTCTAATTTATGGGTGAGAAGAAGCGTTTTACAGCCCATCCTAGCGGAGGCCGTAGCGGCTTCAGTGCCAGCATGTCCGCCTCCCACGACAATAACATCATACGCAGAATTATTTGAAAAGTATCTAGCACTTGTATAAATGAAGGTGAAAACCTTTGAGGAGGCATTCCTTATGAAAGTAATCATGATGTTACCCTTTGCAATAAATTTTGTGGTATATCATTTGAATGAAAACATAGCTTCATAAATCGATGTTTTTGTTGCTAGTATACAATTATAATTTTCGAAAATACCAATCTAACACACATTTCTAGAAAAACAAGAGATATATTCGTTACTTTAAAACATAAAAATCTTAATAATTATAATTAATGATATCAGTAATGTAATATATATGTATGTATATATATATATATATGTGTGTATATGTAAGTCCTATGTAATTACAACATAAAGATTAAAATAGTGATGCGATTCAAATTGTATATGATAGAACAGTGTCAGTACACACTACCATCATTTTGATGCATGTTTGAGAAAGGAAGCTCTATGCCAATATCTCTGCATATCTCATTAAACTGATATTGCGTTTTCGTGTTATACTGCGATTGTCAGCAACGATTTTAAACATAATGTACTGTACTGTACATTCTCTTCAATCTTAATTCAGGTAAGCAAAAATATTAGCGTCAGCGCACGTTGTAGATCGTGTTTCTCATATTAAACATGGAGTCGAAATGATGAGAGTGCTATTACATTTTGGAATCACTGTTATTTTTACTCTGTAGATCATGATCACATAACACTGTTAAAAGTATGCTACATTATTTGATTAAAGTTCAAAAATATAATTCATATTAGTCGTCCATAAAACTATCTTTTTATGAATAAACAAGGAAAGAAAACAAAATACAATATATTAGAGATGATGAACGATAGTTACATTTTCTAATTAATATAACAACTAAATATATTCTTATTCTTCTAATATTACACGAACTCCAAATATTTCAAACACATGTTTAAATGTCGTTTCAATGAGTTAGCGATCGCAGCGCCAAACATATTTATTTTTAACTGTAAGATACCGTATTGTTTTGTAAATATAACACCTCACAAGTAAAAACTGAATCAATAATTATATTATTTTTTCCTATTAATTAAAAATGATCCTGACTCAAAATTCTAATGTGGATCTCTTTCTCTCCCAAACCCAATCCCCGCTAGTGTTTCCCCCCACCAGTGGCCAAGCGGTCTTTGTCCCTGAACACTGGAAGTTCGGTCGTGGGTTCGCGTCTCGCCAGGACGGGATGGCCACGTGGAGTTTTCTGGGTTTCTTACACGTCTCTAACATCTAAATAGGGGCCAGTTACCCTTAAAAGATATCCCGAAGGCATTCTTTCTCCCGCGCGCGTATGGCCATTCCATCTAAAGTCCGGCTAATCGGACGCATGCGTCCATATTCTCGTCTTTCGGAGTAATTAGCCTATATGAACTGCACACTCCACATTAACCACTGTATGAAAGAAAGTGTTTCCGCCCCTGCCGAGCGGTTATGGCGGCTGTCTACTGCTCTGGAGGACCCAGGACTGAATCCTGATGAATCGAAAAATCCCAGGAATTTTTCGATTCATCAGGATTCAGTCCTGGGTCCTCCAGAGCAGTAGACAGCCGCCATAACCGCTCGGCAGGGGCGGAAACACTTTCTTTCATACAGTGGTTAATGTGGAGTGTGCAGTTCATACTTGGAGAGACCAGGGGCTGAGTCATCTTTGGACGAAGGCGGGGCAATATCTGGAGTGTTTTCAGATGCTATATAACCAAGAGGGCATCCAGTTGACTGCAAGTAGTTTTCGTTGCTTTGTTTAACTTGCTCGTTTGTTGGATATAGCTCTACTTGGAACTGATCAAGTTCATTTCTGGATAAATAGGCTCCATTTCTTGTCGTCAGAATGTTCAGATCTGACGACAAGAAATGGAGCCTATTTATCCAGAGATGAACTTGATCAGTTCCAAGTAGAGCTATATCCAACAAACGAGCAAGTTAAACAAAGTGTGAAGCCCGAGCGATACTCGAGCTCATGTGTTTTTGATATCATAAAAAATGTCAAATCAAGGGAACAAGCTTTTGATTCTGATGCTCGTAGAAATTGGAAGGATACTTTAAATCGGGAAATATTAAAGCTATTAATCGAGAGAAAAATGTTCTTTTTTTAACCTTAAAAGGAGATGCAGCGCTGATATTATGTATCAGACTTATAAGAATTCGAAACAATTGAATACGAGCAGAGGTTTCAAGTTGCGATTAAATTCCCTTGATCGGAATAAAACACAGTGTCGAATTTAAACCTTTGATAGCTCGAAATGGTCGGTCGTCTGCCTAGAGACAGGAAACCGACCAATCAGGAGCTGGAGATCCAGGGGAGAAAGATCTTATAAAAACCTGGATCTCAAGGGCAAAGCAGACTTTTCTCTGCCTCCCCTTGTGAAGACTTCTCCCAGCTTCTGTCCGTGTCAACCACTGTTCAGACTTTCCCCAGCTAACAACTATAATCAACTGTCCAGACTTTTCCCTGCCTCTACAAGTGGACACCATCCGATTGAACTTCGGGCTTTCACCATTCGTCACAACCTCCCACGGTCGAGCATCAACTGTCTGCCCCGGGGCCAACAACCGAACCATCAAGAGCAACCAGAAGACAAGACATGCAAGACACACTAGATTGTAAGACTTAGTGTAAATAAACGGGTTTGTTTGTCACTGCAGCTATTTGCCTCACTTTCCTTCACCCCACATACGATAAGTCCTGACATTTGGAAATCACGAATTCGGCGACCTCACAAAAGCAACGAAAACTACTTGCAGTCAACTGGATGCCCTCTTGGTTATACAGCATCTGAAAACACTCCAGATATTGCCCCGCCTTCGTCCAAAGATGACTCAGTCCTTGGTCTCTCCAAGTATTTGAATCTCTCAGATAATGCCAGAATCATGCTGAGAGTCAACTTATGGGTGCAAGGAGGTCTCGTCAATGGTTCACTAGGAACTATACGCTACATTATATATGCTCCTAATGCTCGCTCTCTAGCTCTTCCTCTGTTTATTTTAGTGGAATTCGATAGCTATCGGGGACCTTTCATCTATGGTAATCTGTTTCCAATAATCCCCATAACATGCTCTTCGAACGATGGCAGTATATTGCGATCTTGTAGACAGTTTCCTCTTACCTTAGCATACTCGATGACTATACATAAATCACGGGGATTAACTTTTCCAAAGATCAAAATATAGGGAAAAAATAGGCATCTATCGGTCTTAGCTATGTTACATTGAGTCGAGTGAAAAAAATAACTGAGTATTTTTAAAGAGTTACAATAAAGATCGCCACGAGTCAACTGTAAGTCCAAGGCCCGTAGTGACAGTCAGAATTTCGTGAGACGTTGGTATAGCAATTAATTAATGGCTTATTCTGACCTTATATTTGTAGTACCTTTAAATGATCCAATAAAAATCATATATATTGTTGAGAACGAATGATTCTTTGTTTCTTTTTTCCTCATGATCTAGAAAATAAAAGTGCGAGCAGCTTCGTTCCGACTACACGCTGATACAGCGTTACTTAACTAGTTTAAATAACTGCTTAATGGCTATGATATCAGTGTTACCTATAAGCGATGCAATGTCATAATCAGTAGGCCTAATCCTAGCACTAGGATTCGTCTCATCCATACTGCACTTGCCGAAGCAAACAGATTTTAAAAAACTTGAAAAATGTCATATCTAAAGACTGCAGCTTGGGCGTAGTGTGTGTACTCGAATGTGATTTTTACGAGCATATTCTATTACTGCTAATTCTTTGTGACTAGCATCTAAGATTAAGAAGACAGAATTTTCGTTTGAAGAATGCACATGCTGTTTGAAATGGTGCAATCACTGCAAAAATGTGTCATCACTCAACATTCATCCACCCACTCTCCGGTAGAGCTCTAATCGTCAAACGACCACTTTTTTCCATTTTTTCCCGTGGAAAAATGAAAAGAGGAAGTATAAAATGACTAGTAATATTCGTGACAAACATTAATGTGGTATTTCTCCCTCTTTTTCCGGAAGTTAATTTGTCGACTTGTTTCTTTCCTTTTGTGGAAATGACTGTCATTTTTGTGCATATTTGATACCGCCGTTTCACCAGAATTGTAAATTCGAGAGCTAGGAAATTCGTATTTTTTTAACATTTGGTTAAGCTGATCATAAAACCCGTCAACTTGTGCCTTATTAAACCTAACAGCTCGCGCAATACTGATGACTCCTAAGTGCTTAGAACATTTGGATTTTTCTTAGATGTAAAAAGTCGTTTTCCTGCCATTCTCTTTTCTTTATTATTATTATTTTAAATCAAATTCAAAAGTCACAACTGCTGTGTCTCGATATATCATCATACGAAGACGATTAAATAGGAATTTTTTTGTATTTTTGTCAAATTTAAATTTTGTTTTCTTTTTAAAAACATTAGGCTATTAATTTGTTTAGTTAAATACAATTAAAGAATAATTTTTAAAAGATGTTTGTTTAATTATTTCGATTTAGATCGTATACTCAGAACTATGGTGAGCACGTAAGCAATAATACATAATGTAGAAAACTTCTGTGAAATTAAACTTCTCACACATACTTCACTTTAATACTCCATTGCATCTTGTTCTCTCTATTTAAGCATAGAACTGCTATGGAGAATTTATCATACAGAAACACAGTTGATTGGTTATGTAGTTCTCCATAGAAATTCTATGCTTACTACTAAAGACCATACTTAATTTTAATTACACAAACGTATCTACATAAGTAAAAACAGATAAACTAATTTATCAATTTTTTAAACACGCGCATTCGGAAAACTTACTCTATTATATAACGAACTTTGGCTTTAACTGACACCCCTCGCCAGAATTAATCTGTTAAATCGAGGTTTCACTGTATTATCATATCATATTTGTCGGGCCGGATGGCCGAGGCGGTAAAGGCGTCAGTCTGACGTCTGAGAACCTGGGCTCTAGTCTTTTCGATCAATTCTATTACTCTAAATAGTTGTGTATTATTTACTCAATTTAATTTTCTACATTAATCATGTCTAATTCGATAAAATACTTTTTACTTTAATAATACAGCTTTTCTTACGAAGAATTTTTTATTACTTTTTAGATTTAAGCAATTGTGTCTTCTAGAAACTTAAAATTTCAAATAAATATTTAAATCTCAAATTATTCCATAATAAAAGCATAATAACGGAGTCGACAGATTTCATTAGTTACAGCCAAAATAGATTATTAACGAGAAATTTTTACTTTAAAAATTTAGAATGTAAAAATTGAATAATAAGAAGATTATTTATTGTGATATCCTCAGAATTCCGGGTTGCAATTTTTAATTATATTTTAAATTTATTTAATTTAAAATATATGCTTTCCACCTCAAATTAGTAATGGTTTGCCCCTGTACTGTACATCATACTTTTCCTTTAACAATAGAGTCCTGCCAGTCATCTATTAACTGTTTTCGGGAGAAGTTTTGAATTGAAATAATGTGACTTTCAGTTTGCATTAGAAGTTTGTATATAGTTCATCGGGGCCTCCTGACCTTAAGGTTTCCATATTTAGTATCATCTCTCATCTATCTACTCTGTTCTTGAGATCAAGGAAAGACAGACCGACGGACGGACAGTGGGAATTTATAAGTCTACAATTTTTTCAAATTTTAGCCCAATAAGCAAATTAATTAGTTTTAATAAGTAAAAAGTATGTTGTTAAAATTTTGTCTGTAGTTTCAATTCAGCCAGAGGTTTCTAAAAAATTACATTCAATCTTAATATTGTTACGAGTAAAGAAAATCGATTAAAAATTGTGAAAGAAAAATAAAAAAGAATGTCAACAGAAAAGATACATTAATCGTTAATAACTCTATAAATCTTGAAATAGGATCTAAGAATTAATTAATTTTTAACCTTCAAAAATTAATTAATATAAGAATTTTCCCTGCAGATAAAATATTAAAGATCTGAAGAAATTTTCTTATATTTATGACAGTAGACATAGTGCTAAAGATACTGTAATTAATTTAATTAGTTCTGAATAAAAAATCAATACTTTTAGCATGGTATGAGTAAAATATCAAATAGTGAAATAGTCGAATTACTTTTGGATATTGCCATTTAGAAACGGAGTTTATTTTATCTCTTTTCTTTATATTCGTTATATTTAGAAAACTAAAGATTATAATTTATACATTTTTGACAAAATTAATATCAAAAATAGCCAAAATACAAAGCTGATTAAGATCTTACATTTGATTCTTGAGATGCTTTAAGTGATAAACCGTAAGCTAAATTTTGAACGATATCTCTCTTAGAATTTATGAAATTCGTAATGTAGACTAAGAAAAATTTAAAAATTTTTTTAAAAATTAAAAAACGTGGGCTTAACTATAATTAATACTTTCTATACAATATTGCTTATATTATGAAAATGTAAATTGTTTTTGTACACGATTTAAGCAATAATTAATGTACACTGTTTCTGTACACTGATGAGGGCAGACATTCGAATTAATGGAGTCTTATCACTACTTGTCTGTTGTAAAAAAAAAAAAAAATGTTTTTATATCATTTTATTGAAAAGATCTATTAGTTGATCTAGAAGTAACAAAATGAGGGGCTAACTCAAAAATTAAAAATCGTTAATTAATAAATGCGGATAAACCATATTTGCCATCATAAATGTTTTTAAAAACGTTTTGAAGTTCAAATAAATAAATTTTAATCTTTCTTCTGTGTCAAATACAAGGGAAAGGTTACAGGGGCTTAAGCCTTCTTGTATTTGCCATTAAATATAAAGTTATATTGCATTCATCAAGAGAAACGTTCAACAACTTACAAAAACAGACTGTAAAAAGAAAAATAGAAATAATATATAAAAACAGAAAAGTTTTCTTTTTTTTATTCACCAGACAATTTCTTATCTTTTTATTGTGCACAATGGACAAACAGAAAAAGTTTTACTTCTGTTGAAATCAAATTTATCTCTCAAGTCAAAGAAAAGTGCTTACCACACTAAAATTTGTAATCGTGTTTATTTTAAAATACGCTTACTCCAAAATTATCATTTTTTCTCCTTCTTTCTCTTATTAATATCTTCTGTAAAATATTAGTCTTGCATTTTTATGTATAGTACATTCAAAAAATGTTCTAACGACCACTTTTAAAAGAATCAATACGACCATGCTGACAATCAGCATTGTAATTTTCTATATTAGTCAGCCTATATTTTTATAAATAATATTTGATATAAATTATTAAACACGTAAATTTAGTTAATAAATAGCCACAATTTTTCGAGCTATTACTATTAAATGACAAAATATACATTGTAAAATTCATAGAAAGTCAGCACAATTAGCGCAATTAAGCGTGAAATGTACAGTAAAATTCCAAAAACCTGGCTTGCGACTATACAGAATTTCCGATCATTCAGCAAGAAAGTTTGGCAAGTACGTACTGTACATCAACAGTGTGTTAGTGAGTTTCATCAGTGCGGAAATATGTGGCGACACAACAGCTGAACGTGACGATAATGAATGGGAAGCAAGGAAACTCGTTACCTTTTCACATTATTTAGTTCACTCTTTACCATTGTTACCATCGGAAATGAATAAATTATCCTGAACTTTTTGTGCCTGTATTTCAAATATTTTAATTCATTCTAAAACAATAATAAAGTGGAAATTAATGAATAATTTATATTATTGTAGTATAAAATATTTTATGTAATATGTAGCTAAGTATGAATAATATTTTCTATATATAGGCCCAAGCCTATATAAATAAAATATCTACATTTTAAAATAATCTATAAAATCTTGTTTGACACTTGAGAATGATTATGCTATTATATTAACGAATTACAGAAGGTTTACTCTATATTAATTTAATGTTATAAACTCCATAAAAATAATAATTTATTAAAGTAAATTTGTGTTAGTTCTGTCTTTTAATAGAACAAATATAATTGCTTTATTATATAATATAAATGATATTTTTTTTTATTAATGAGTCAAATATTTTAAGCAATTTGCCACGAAACGTAAATTTTAAAATTTATCCATTCTTCTTGATAATGAAATTCATGTTTACATAAATAAATTAAAGTCACTTTTATTTTTATAAAATATTCTATAAATAAATTAAATTATATAAAATGTTTTATAAATCAATGAATGTCAACCTTCCAGTTTAAACAGACTATTTCGGGGCATCAATATAAATGTGCTAAGTGTGCCAATATAGCACATTTATATCTCACCCTTCTTTTATCGTTTCTATAGTAATTTGCTTCTTATTTCTGCCAAATTTTCTGTACTTTGTATGTTATTGTAATGAATTCCTATATTCTCAATATAGCAAGTCTTATAAATGTAATTCTGTAGAATCCGAAGTGCATTCAAAATCAGAAAAATTAAAAATAAATCAATTTGTAAAATGTTATAAAAAATTGTATTATGTTAAAATCTTCATTTTAGAATGTGAAATAAGAGAAAATGTTTCATTATATAATAGAAATATATTAATTAAGGCAATTAACCTGTACATTTTAGTAAATGTGTATCAAATTACAAGTGATATTTTTAGAATGAAGACATTTTTACAACAAGGCTTTATAACAAATATTTTAGTTCCAACGTTAGAGCTAAAATATTTGTTCTAAAGCTACGCACTATTTAATTTCATTTATTTTTTTAATAATTATGTAGGGGTTATGAAATATTAAAATAACCCTTAATGCATTTAACAGTGTATAACAAAGAAAGCGCACAGAGAAAATAAATGTTAAATTTTAAAGTTGTAAACAATTGATTCGCCGAAAGAGATACTAAACACCTGTCCCCGCAGGATTATAGAAAGAAAGAAAAACAGTTCAATGTTTACTTTCGATCATTCACCTTTATTGATGAAGCTTTTAATACTCATTCATTATAGAAAGGAAGAATAAATTGGTTTGAATAAAAATTTATTTAAGTTAAATATTTTAAATAATTTTTGTATACGTGTGCCAAAAACTATATTTACTACACTTGATAACGTTAGGAATGTTAAAACGAAACTTACAACTAAAAGTAAACTAATAAATGTTATTTCATACCTTCACATTTTTACTTTCTCGGCTGTTATGTATACATAACAAGGAAAAGTATGAGAATCGTGTCAAATTTGACGAGTTTTTTGCAAATCGTTTGAGACCCGTTGCACCCAAAAAATTCAAAAACGCGGCAAAAAATTTCGTGGATATAATTATATGTATGTGAGTGTGTACGTTGGCGTCTTTTTTGTTTAATATCTCAGGATAGGATAAATATTAAGAAACGAAATTCAGCACGGCAGCTCATTTATAAGGGACGTTGATGCTATTGAATTTTGGTGGCAAAAGGTCGAGAGGGTAGTGAGATAGAGGGAGGGATCATGTGTCATATCTCGAGAGGGGTAGGACTTAATGAAGATTTGATTCGTTATTAACGTTTACACTTTTTTTTATAAAACTGATCTCTACTCTCAAAATTAAGCTTTTTTTTTCATTTTATAGAATTAAAAATATAACAAAACAAAACATTTTTATAACAAAACAAAATATTTTTATGACAAAATCTGATAACAGATGGCGCCACACACAATTTTATTTATTTTGCTTAATACACTGTGTGATCGGTTAACGAACGCTTTCGCGAAAGATTTTTATGTTCGGACAACGAACACCTCACAGAACAAACACAAGAAAAAGTGACATAAAATAATGAATACTGATTGGTCTTCCCTTGTCTTCAGGCAACAATTCGAAACTTTTTGGAGCGCGGGAGACGTCGACATCGACGTTCAACCGGATACCGATAGGATAGTGTTTCCCCGAACTTTGAAACTCTCCATTGTAATTTCAGTTTTTTATTTACCTGACAGAAACAATTCTTTTATAGTATTCGCGAGACTGTCGGGCGGGCACTCGTTAAGTTTTGCGTCGGTTTTTATTTTCAAAAAGTGAGAGTATAATAGCAAAGGTAGAGAGTGGGCAGAAGATGTCTAATGTTGCTGGGTAGTATGGCTTGAACAGGTCTACAGTAGGCCGCAGTTCAATCTTATCTAAGAAAGATACAGTATAATCAAGAAGACTCAAGCAGCTAAAGAAGTAACTAAAATCACATCTGAGAAATAAAGAACATTAAAGAGCTCATAATGGAACCTGAAACGGATCTGACGACAGAAGAACGCAAAGAACTCTTGAATGAAGAACAGGTGGAAAAGTAAACAGGCCGCACCAATAGGCATAGCCTTAAAGTAGGAAAGAAATAATAGGTGAAATGATATTAGGAGAAGGGTGTGTGAAAAGGAATAACGATATGAGGAGAAAGAAGTATAGAAAGATGAAAGAAGTGGAAGTGAAACACATGAGCGCCTTGCCGGGTACCGTATTTTAAGAGAGAAATATAAATTACAAAATTTCCCACATAGGGGAGAACAATCAAATGTAGCTACTTACAATGAAGTGCGCTTTTACAATTAATACCAGAAATAAATGGTAACCACAGAAGTGGTGTTACAGAGAGGATACGGCGAGACAGAGTTATCTGGAGAATCAAATGATGAATATCACTCCATGCTGTTCTGCGATGGGCGATGGATCTTCTTAAAGTTGTCCATGGTTGAAATGAAGTTCAGAAACATTTTTCGGAGCAGTCTATTCTCTAGAAGAAGAAATGGCTGGCATGTCTAGGGATGATTATTTTTAAAGACACTGGTCTTCAGTTCGAGGCGCTGATCGTCGTACCTCTGGCAATAGAAGAGGAGGTGCATAGGAGTTTCGTCCTCCTGAGGACAGTGAGGGCATTTACCATCGCTGCTACCCAGGAACCGTCTCAGGTATGCATTAAAGTTCCCGTGCCCGATGATAACTGAGTAAGGTGGAAGGTTGGTGTCAGGTGCCAGAGAGAGGAGGAGGTAACCTTCGGGAGAAACTGATGAGTGAGCCTACCAGTTTCACTGGTATCTCACTCATCCTGCCACGCCTTGGCGGTTTGTTGATTGAGATGTTTAGTGATGCAAGAGATAGAAATCAGAGAGCCTTAGAGGTGAGCCTTTTGGGGGCCACCCTTGCGAGTTGGGCTGCGCGGTCGTTCCACATGTTACTCGAATGCCCTTTTATCCAATAGAAATTTATTGATAGCTTTTGTCGCAGGTTAACCAAGAGGGTGGTGATGTCCTTGATGATTTTGAGGTTTAAGTTCCCGTTACGGATCTGGTGGAGAGTCACCCTTGAACGAAGAACACCAAGAAACTCGGCGAGATATGTTTTCTTCTGAAAAAGAGGATTAATGCCGATATCTGCTATTAAAGATCTTTCGAAGAAGTGGAAGGATGACAAAACAACAGTCTTAGATTGGCATCCAAACCAGGTTGAGGTTAATAGGCTTGGGAATCTCTACGACGACAATGCTATTAACTACTTCTGAAAATCCTGAAGAGAGAAAAGCAATCGACATTGGACAGATTCTTTAACTCCCACAAACGGAAAAACAACATGACTAATAAAAATGCAAGACTGTATATATATATGTATTTTTATTATTACATATAAATAAACGTAGTAAGAAAGTGTATATTTTTTATTTTGGGGGTTCTCCAGAACGAATTAATCAAATTCCCATAAAAACCTATGGTAAATCGATAAACGGTTAACGAACAATTCAGATAGTGAACAAAGTCTTGAAACGGATTATGTTCGTTAACCGATCACCCACTGTAATATAAAAGTTATTTAATTAAATAAAAACTCATAACAGCAGACAAAGTTACCCAACTTGTTCCTGGATTATTTTTTTTATTACTTTTTTAAGTTGTGGATAAAAAGTGTATTTATAACTTGTATTAACCATATGAAACTATGAGCAATAAGTTTTGGCTCTATATAGGACTTATCACACACTATTGACGTTGTCGGAGTAACCACACAGAAGTAGATACACAAAGGTTTATTATGACGACGGTACGTATTTCGGACAGGTTGACTGTCTCTCTTCAGCCGTATTTGTTACAATTTGGTGGGTATATAGGCGTCTACAAAAATACAAGCGGATTTTTGGTTACAAACATTTGGGTTTTTGATTAAAATAGTACAAAATTACATTTTTATACATACATTAAACGAATATTTTATTTTGTTGGTGATGCTTGGATGACTTCATTTTCATTTATTCATTTTGTATTAACCATATATGAAAATATAAAAATGCTTTAATAATACGCAAAACATTCAAACAAGAAAAATTTTCATCCATAATTAAGAAATCCAGCAACGAGTTGAGTAACTTTTCCGGCAAAGAAATTTAAAAATTGTGGTGGTGCCATCTGTTATGATGAGTTGGATTTTATGCTGTTATCCATCTTTTATTATTAATACAATACGATTGTTTTATACAACCATTATATAATTTAATATTTACACTAAATAATGACCTCTTTTAATACATAAATAACATATTTAGTACATATATTTATACTTAATATGCAAATACAAATTATAAATAATGTATCGTGTCCATATACTGTATTTATAATACGATTGTTAAATTTAAGTATACATCTATCATTTTATAGTTTACATATAAGAACTGAATTTGCTATTCGACTTATCAAGTAATCAGATTTGGCAATTTTATTATTTTAATTAATCAAAAATTTTGAATTTATTACTTAGGACGTTTCTAACTTCAATTCTGATAGCAGAAAAATAGTGTTAAATTATTAGTTAACTTATATTCAATATTGAAAATAATTTAATTTAAAACATTTAACAATTAACTCTACCATTTGTGAAAAATTATATACTGAAATGTTATTGTCTGTATAACGTATGAAGAACAAAATTCACTTAATAAATTTTCTCAGTCGAATTCAATATTTATCAACATATTATATACTTTGGAGTGTGCAAATAAATAAAAAATATATACAAATAAAATATTTATATATTATTTCTAATGTAACCGTCATGCTCTAAATCGCAACGACAATTCTATTTATATAGATGTCCGGTTGACACGGTGAGAGCATTATTTTCGATGCGTCGCATACAAAATCATTAAAAGAATGTATTCTATAATTTAAACAGAATATACAGGTATATTGTCCATATATACTGTAGTCTATAAGAAGTAAATGAGTGTGAGTAATATAAGAAAAACTAATTTTACATCATTTTTTTTTTAAATAAGATTGTATGAGACGTAGCGAAAATTTATTAAAATGGTATTAAAGAGCTGTGTTATAAAAAGAATTTTCGAAGTTAGCTCATTATTTTTAAACGTTAATACTGCACTAATAAATACTCCGTGATGTCTCCTATCTATTAAACTAAATGGCTACTTGAATAAAATATAACAGGAGACGGAAAAGTATATAATCAAAAAGTAAATATATACATATATTTTAATTGCACGCAATGTCTTTCGAACAAAAAAATTTTAATTCTAAAGCTGTTTGCAATTTTACATTCACATACTTTCAGTTTGATATTTTAAAACAGTTAAATACTGTTTAATCCACTTTATTCCTAATTTTTATGCTACAAAATTTGAAATTCTTTAGGATGAATTACGCAGTTTTACAGTTTTAAAGAGTTTTAATTCAACACTAATTATAAAATATAAATACGCACACTACGATATAATTAATGTTGTATTCGTATCTAAATTTATAAAATTTCTAAAAAATTCTGATCGCTCCATCTAGATCTTGGTCGTCGTTTATCCTGTTTACCTGTTATCCTGGACGACAGGTGTCCAATTCCAGGTCTTTAATAAAAATCAATTTAGGGTATTCTGTCATTTCCCATCGTATTATGTTGTAGCCATTTCACTGATAATTCTGTGTCTCATCCACTATGTTCTACTCCCAGTTTATCCCCTAGTATTATATTATTCTAATAGTATAATCTAGTATATTTCAAAAGTGATCTCATAAATGTCATCCGCGCTGTTTGAGGTTGATGGCATTTTCTATTATTATTTTCTATTTCTCTTTAGTATCCATGTTTCACTGCCATATTTTAATGCTGCTTTAGACGTGAGCTTATAAATCTTAACTATACAAGTCATCATCTAGCAGAAAAATCTTTGAATAGTCCTATTTTTTTAAAATATATATTCTTGTTTGCTGATTTTTGGCGTTGTCATAAATGCATAAACTAGTTTTAATATTAATTTATATTCCATTAAATAAATTAAAATATACATAAAATTGCACTGTGTGCGCTATTTACGAGCGATAACAATTTCCTTAATCTCCTAACTAGTAATTAAGTTAAATTTTATTCTGAAATATAATACAATTATACAATAAACATCTGTATACAGTCACGGCTCAAACGAATTTCGAAATGTAGACGACAGGTGTCCAATTTTGTAAAATTTAATCGTATTACAGTTCGAAAAAACATTCAATGTTTACTTCATTAGCTTACTGTTAACATTAGATTCAACTTCAGGATCAAATTTCATTTCAGTCTGTAGTTGATGTTGACGGAAAGGGGGGAAATTAAACGCATTAATGCATTATAAATATAACACGCAATATTTCGTGCATATTATTCATCTCTTCGACGTTTATTTGGGTTATGGATTAAATTATTTCATAAACTTTTTAATGCATCTACTGTTTAATGAATAAAAGTAATCAAACGAAAAATATAGACATATTTACGAGCAGAAAACTATTTAAAAGCCGAATTTATATTCCTTTCGTTACCGTACTACATGAAATGTGAATATGAAACCGATACGATTTAAGATAAGAACGTGATTCGCGTATTACAGATTACCAGAAAGGATATCTTCCTTATTTGTGTCACGTAAAGGTGATACTTCCTGAATGTGGAGGAAAAACACGAGGCATAAATATGAGGTACTGTCTGATCAAATATACACACACCCATCGATATGGCCTAAAGAACACGCCCTATTCGGAATTTATTATTTGAATGAGCATTAAATTAATCCAACTTTTTCTATCTGCATAATTACATGACAAATTTTCATTTTTCTATATTATTCTTTATGTTGATATGTGAATTATATCTGATTCAAAAATAAATTTTGCCTTCAAGTTCTCATCTTTCTTTCATGTTGACTTGTAAAATTACCACATCATCGTAAATTTTTATAAAATACTCCTCTTACATACTGTATATATTATTATTTAATTCTTATTTACACAGAGATTAACATTATTTTAAGAATGTATTCATTGATTAAAACTTTTTAACCTATGAATAATTTTGAATTATTAATTTTATGCAGTTTTCTTTAACCGAACTTTATTCAATTCATAATTATTATTCGTTTATTTATTCTATTATATTCTTGGTCGAAATATTAAAAAGTTAAACTATATAATCGCCATTCAATAATCAATTTTAAAAAATTACATAATTTGTAAATCAGAAATTTATATTCCTTTGTAATCACCGATGTGGAAATCAGCTCTATTAAAATGTATTAAGAATAAATTAAGATAAAAATTGATATACACCCTACAAGGATAAACAAAACTTTTTAATTATCTTGCGTAATTTTAATTTACAGATCGACTTATATGGATATAACATTTGTTGTTACTCGAATTAGAGATTTAGGTCAGAATTAATTTTGAAAACAAAATTTAAATAACCTAAATAACATCTGATATATCGGATATTCTTTATATTTAGAATCATGAAAAATTTATTTGCAGAAAATGTTAAGAGGAGTCATACAGGAACTTCAATTTTAGGAGTTGCGAAACTTTGTTGTTTCTCATGTAACTAAATTTAGATTAAATAGGAACTAAAAGCAGATTTACATACCTGAGTGATGCGAATTACTAAATTTGTAAGGAGAATAATATACTGTATTTTTGACTTTAATGAGCCGTGTTTTGAACTTGAATGTATGAAAATTATGCCTAATTCTTTCTGTAATATGTAATTATGCTTTATTGTTTTTCGTGTAACGAAATTTACATTAAATAGGAACTAAAAGTTCAGATTTACATACCCGAGTGAAGTTAATTACCTAATTTATAAGGATAATAAATTTACTGTATTTTTGATAATGGTAATGTCATCCATGCGGTGGAGTAACTAGTAGGGGCTCGAATTAGAATGTGCAAACTTACATTCACCTCTGTAGATGAAGAGTAAACTCTTATATATTGGGTATGCGTGTGTATAAATGTGTATCCCACATTTAAGTCTTTTTCCTGTACTCGTTTGATTTTTTTTTAATTTATTTATAAAGTTAAGGGAAACGTAGGCCCTGAACCTCTCCCTAGTCACGCTATTGGACACTATTGGAGTCAAGTGTTGAACTTGTATATAGGAAAATGATACAAAATTTATTGTATTTCTTGTAAGTAAATTTCGGTTAAATAGGAATTTATAGTTTAGGTTTTCATACCCGAGGGCTGTAAATTTCTAAATTTACAAGAAACATAATATTTTTTTCAAGTTTAATTAAGAAATTCTCATCCGAAAAGGTCAATGATACAATAACAGACTTTTGTGACTTTAAAAAAGTCTCGTTTAAATCAATTCTGTAATTAAAAACGCTTTAATCGGGCAGACAAACTTTAACGTAATGTTTACAATTCAAAGAAAAAAATCTTGTGTTTATATATGAGCCTGTATATACATACAACCTCGAAATAAGTCTGCGATGATTGATATATAAAATGTATAAATTGCAAATATATTAAAATATTTAATTATATTAAAATAATTTATTTAACGTTTGGAATTATTCCAATCTGACGTTTCAATCAGGTAGCCAAAAATGGATGCGACCTTGTAATGACGTCACGACTTAGCTGTCGATTGTCGTGTTTCATCATTGAAACTTCGTCATTTTAAAGAACGGGGGCGTTTTCAATTGCTTTACTAATTTCTTTTAATTACTATTTTAAAACTTTCAAACGCAATTTTTAATACTTTTTCTTTAATTATAAACATTCTCTTAGCTTTTTCGTTTATTTATGTATCTAAAATTTAATACGGAAATAATTTAAAGTTGTTATTTATTACGTCATAGAACGTCGTATACTTCTGTGTAAATCACCTTCATCAATTTTAATGTATAAACATAGAAAAAGTGGCGTAAAGGGCGGTAGAATGTTTAATACTTAACATTTTAAGTTATTTAAAACCTTCTTCAGATAATATATCTAAGTTTATGCAACAAAAAGGTCGTTATAATATCATGAGATTCAATATGACTTCCTTTAAGGTTTTAAATAACAGTTTGTTTACATAATAAACATTATCTCTTCTCGCTATTGTTCAATTTCTTATCAATTAATTCTGGAAATGTTTTAACTTATTTGCTTTTTAAAAAAATCCAAAAAAGTACGTATGTATACATTTTAGTTGTTTTTATTTTAAATTTACAGCTTAAAATAAAAACAATTAACATATTTATTGTATACGATTAAATTATAAAATAAAAGAAGCAGATGGAGTGTTTTATTTAATTAAATTAATTTAAATAATTAGAGACCGTTCAATTATTATATTAGCAAAAATTTTATCTTCCTCCCCAACATCAGTCATCAGAAATCAAGGCTCTCTCGATATTATATAATAATATAGTAATATTATATAGTATCATCAGGCCAGAAATTAAAACAATTCGCAAATACAGGGATTATTTTCAGACGGTTTTGTGAAGATTGATGGAAAAAAATAAGCGACCGCTGCTATTTTACATCATCAAAGACACCCCTTCCCCACCGTCAGCAATCAGTGGAAACAAACGTCTCCCCCATCCCTATAAAGTACCGAAATAATACTTGAAATGTTAATTGAATAATAAATAATAATACATTTTAATTATACTATATTTTAAGGACTATACTGTTTTTATTATTCTTGTATTGTACAGAAAATTTAATTAAAACAAACTAAAAACACTTAAAACATTTTAAAATAAAATTTTTAATTGTTAAACAATTGTAACTAATAGAATATTCTAATAGCTCCTCTTTATTCATTTATATTCATTTAAAATGAAATCCATTTTATTTAAATATTATTTGATTAGTATTTAATATTTAATAAATCCATTTATATTTATATCCAATTTTCCTAACAAAAAACGTAATTTTATTTTTATTAATAACTGTCCTATTTAATAAGTCTTCCAGATGTTATTTTAATTAATTTTTAATATTTAAATTATTAAATGTTGACACCAAAAAACGTTTTATTTCACTTTAAACAAAATTATAATTTATTAACACTTCATAAAGTATTATCGGGGGCCGAACAATTGTAAGGGTTCCAACCTCTTACAGTTGGCGCTCATTATATAGGCCTATACAGTAATTAATTATTGGAAAATTTTGATTTTTATTCAAAAATATGATGTAAATATACGGGTATTTCAGTAGAAGACCCGTATTTACTGTACTTAATAAGTTTAAACGATCGTAAAGACATAAAATGATAATTAATAACTAGAAAGTGAAGGGTCAAGGCGAAGGAAAATTAACAGATCGCGACGGGATAATTGCCGAAATTTTAAATAAATAAATTAGTAAAAATCATAAATAGACTATAAATCTAATTTTTAGCTTTTTAATTGTTTATAAAGTTTAAAAATTGTTTTCTAGTTTTAAGTATCAGTGATTTTTCTTTTTTTCTACAAGAATATAAAGTATGAAGTATATCAATAAGGCACATTTATCCGATTTAAATCAGAGAACTTTGCTTGATATCACACAATCGCAAACTTAGCATTTAAATTTATTAATTATTCGTAGAATATTTGCCATAAATTGTCTGATAAAGTTATTAATTTATTCAAAATTGTGTAAAATTGGAGCAGACTTTTCTTCCCGAATCCGAATGTATTATTTTTCAGGAAGAAGTCTATTTCCTGTCGTATAATAGATCCATTATGAGAGCTTCAAACCGAATACATCAATAGAAGCTTTTAATGCCATTCGGTTTATAATTATTTCGAAAATTTATGACAGAAACTTATATAATAAATTACAGAAAGGAAAAGTTATCGTTTCTATTAAAATAAAAACATTTTTCTCGACGACCTCTTTTTGAAATTTACGATGCAAAACTCGTTTGAAGATGCTATCGTGTACCGTCACAAAGGACGAAAACAAGCCAATATACTGTATATAAAAGTAGAACATGGAGGTTGTTTTATGAAAAATCGATACAGCTGTGACAAAATATTAAATTATTAAAGGATTCCCAGACATACAATTACCTTCGATGTCCCAGAAATTATTCTAAACGAAAAAATTAACCCGAAAACGCATCGTATTATCGTCTGAAAAAATAATTACTATTTAATCTTTACTCTTTTTTTTTTTAGTTTTGATTTCAGCTTCATTATCTCGTTAAAATTTTATAGGTTTAATTTCTACCAATTTTAATACGATAATAGAGTAATTAAGGAGTTAAACATAGGCATAATTCGATTAACTGAAAATTTTAAATTAGCAACTTGTTTTCCTTCTCGGAATGATTATTTTAACGCGATACATCCCACGATATCGCATCTCAAAACAGTGATATACCACTTTATTTTATCACTGTTATTTCATTGTAGAAGTAGGGGGAAAGTTTGCCAAATTGGAGCCAACAGACTGGTTACTTCACTCTAAACAACCCCAAATAACCTCCACCCTCTCAGCTCATTCTTAACATTCCATGTCTGTACGCACACCAATTAAACTATCGGACTACCGGTGACGTACTTAGTTATACCCATATTAGGTCAGGAACTTTCAACCTGTCATCCTCTACGACTGCGCACTGTTCCCACGCCGTATAGTGACTCAACCGTGTGCCATTGATGTAAAAGTGTCGGATGACGAAACTCGACGTCTAGAAGTTTCGTTTCTTCACTGAATAAATACTGTTCGAAAGCCATTCCGCACAAGTGAACTTGAGAATTGTCTTGTATCAACTACAGTACAACTGTGAAATAGCTTACACTCAACTAAAGGTGAGCTTCGTAACACCTGTTAAACTTTCTTTATTATTTAATTATATAACTTTTAAACTCATAAATTAGTTGTTAATCTTGTTTATAAAACATTTATTAGATTCGTAAGGCAAACAAACTGGCATAAATTACTTTTATAAGTATTTTATGTAAGGAAATTTGTCGCCGAACTAGAAGCCTTTCTAGTAGTGCGCGCGTTTTATGTAAGACTTCGTAATGTATTGAGATAGTTTCTTAGAATTCGAGCAATATATAAACGATAAAAGTTGCGTAAATTAGTTAAAGAGTTTCATAACTGAAGTAGGTAACCGTGTTAGAAAAGTTTAGTAGGTTAAAACGTGTTTTTTCTTAATAGAATGGCACCTGAAAGGAAAGTTCCCATCTTGAGATCCGATTGCCACGTCCTTGACCAAGAATATAATTCGATCCGAGAAAGGTTCGAGGCAGAGATGAAAAAGATGGAGGAAGAAATGAATAGATTCAGATCTCAACTGATCGACCAAGAGAGAGAAGTTTATTCTCCATCAGTTCAGCAGCGAACCACTACAACTACCACTACAATGTCTAGTACCAACGACAGTGGAACTCACAAATCCGAATTGAAAACTTGGCTGGATGGATTGAATTCTCCTCTCATACAAGATTCCGACGATGGGAAAATGCTAAAATTGAGATTTGATGTCAGTCAGTACGCTCCCGAAGAGATTTTGGTGAAGACAGTAGAGAATCGTTTACAGGTTAGAGCATATCCTACTATGGTATTACTAACAACTATTTAAAGATAAATTGTTTATTAATAACTCTATTCGCAAATTGGCTGATCGAGTGAATTTTTTTGGCTTATCTGCGCGTTTATAAATAACATTTGCCTTGAACTAATGTCACCTGTTCTTGGCAGATATATGGGAGATTTTAAGTCGGTTAGAGCAATAACATGCCAAAAATTGTTAACAGTAAGTTATACAAGTTACATGAAACTTTCCTAAAATTCTCTCCGGATAATTTAGTGGCATTCTTGGCAGAAAACAAACTACTTTTATCATAGTTTCATGTTTTAACGTTGTTATTTTACGGGTCTCGCCAGCTATGATAATTACTAACTTATAAAAATAAACAGGACAGGAACAATTTGTCTAGCTTTGTTTATAAAAGTAATGCTAACTTAACTCGTTAAGAAAAAAAACATGATGTATTCCCGTCGGAAACGAGTTTCCACCCCGTTTGGGTGGAGGAAACTTAGAACAGCGCTTCTAAATTTGAAAATGCAGGAAAAGTTATTATCATAATGCATGACTTATATGACTAATTGGCTTTCGATCCCCACCTGCGTTAGTGCAGCCTTACAAGGAAACAGAATCGTTGCCACTGCCTGATCCCACGCCCATCCTAGTTAAATCTGTTTGTCAAAGGCGAGCCAAAAGAAACAAGATTCTGTCTTCGCTCGACAATTGAAGACAGGAAACAATTTCGAATCTTGGCATGTACGTTTTACCGGTAATAATTTAGGATTTGTTTTTTTAATTTTAGGTTCAAGCCAAACACGAGGAGAAATCAGAAAATAGGTCCGTCTATCGCGAATACAACAGAGAGTTTTTATTGCCAAAAGGAACAAATCCAGAAATGATTAGATCATCCCTCTCAAAAGATGGAGTTTTAACCGTCGAAGCACCTCTTCCCGCTTTGGAATATAAAGAAAGAAGAATTCCCATCGATACTGCTTAAAGTGTAACGTTACTTATCCAACTATGAGTATCACTCTTCTTAAATATAATACCTATAATAATTAATAGATGAGAAAAGTCCAATGTCTACGCGTTATTTTCCTTCCATAAGAAACAATTTTTTTTGTAAAAATTTTATTTTGGTGGTGTTTTAATTAATTAATGTAAAATTAAATACTCATTCCACTAGAGGTTTTCGAAGGCTGACAAGCCACAAATATTTGTTATTTTGGCGCACTGTATAAAGTTTGTGTAAAAGATTTTTAGCTCATTCAGTGAGATATTTATTTTATACTTCTAATAAAATTTAAAATTAATTCAAAATGTTATTTTCTTTTATTCCTTCGTTGAAATTGATACATAATTTTAAACGGGTTTATATAACAATATAATAACGATTTTATGAGTTATACGGAGAGATTTTCCTATAAATGAAAGATAGAATTGGCGAAGTAAAAGTAATTTAACTTGTGCTTGAAGAAATACTTCAAATTCTAATTTTATAGATTTCACACTTTTTAAATTCAAGCTATTAAGGTAATATAAGAACCAGGTGTCTGAAAATATGCACACTTTTTAACTTTCCTGAGATAACATCAATTGCATGGTTCAGTTGTTATATGAATGGGTGAGCGGAGAATTGGCACAAGTGACAGAACAGTTTTCTCTATTAAAAACACATAAAAAGTACAGCATTAATTTTAAAAATAAAAGAATAATAAATACCAGTAATATGCCAATAACTTATATCTGTTTATTTCATTTAATAAAATATAATTAATATTATTAGTTATCATTATTATAATCGAGTTATATACCTACTATTTGTCATTTGTACTATTTTTCACTGAACCCTTCATATGCTTTATTATAATATATCATAATTTAGGCACATACAATAAGTCTTTGAAATATATGACATCATTTTTTCAAGTTTTCAAATTGTTCATTTTTAATGTCCACGTATTGTTGACGTCCTTGAATACGCGTTTTTAGTGACCACTTCAAAAGTCTGTTAAGACTGTTACATCACAGTTTCAACAGACGTTACGTTAAGTGTTGCAAGTTGAATTTTAAGTTATCGGAAGTGTGTATAGTGTACTTTTTTACAGATATCTTATATATATTTTTCTCAATGTATATGTTATATACTGTAATTAAGCGTGAACTTTGTAAACGGTTAAAAACACACCAGATTAATGTCATTTTATGTCACTGAATCAACCCAAATAAACAGAATACACTGATCTATAAAACTGTTTTATGTTGGCGAAATAAATCAATTCCAAAGTTAAAGAATTAGAACTGTTGCTAAATGCTTGTTTGAAAAAAATATTAGGCCTATATGCATATTTTAATACATTTTATATATTAAATTTTTACTCCGTGTATAGTAAAATTTTAATATGAAAAAATATATTAAAATATTCACATAGGCCCTAATTAAAATTTGTTTCAAAATTACATTGAATTAGTTTAATATGTGTATGTGTGGAAATAATGAAATCAGAAAAGAATTTGGTTAATTGTATCAAAACCATATACTTGACACAGAAGCCATATTTCAGGCCTTTACAAAACAAAACTAATAAGCTATATCGATGCTTTACAATGACTGTGGAAGAAACTTAGTGGGGCAGCACTAGCTTAAAAGTGATACTAAATTAAATTTATCTATTTATTCAGCTCTGAAACAACCCTTATATTTTTCCCTCACATAGAAAACCTAAATAGACTAACTTGTTTACGCTTGTGTTTTTAATATACACTTTAAGCTTCTTTGATTTTTAGCACAGTGGGCTATGGCCACTCAAGGACCCTCAGCTTCCGTACGTCCTGACATAATGCATGAAAAATAGTATTCATAAACAGATCATCTTTATTTATTTTTAACAGGGCTCCATGGCATTGCCTTTTGCAGAAATCAAAATACAACAGTAAGCAACATAGCGCAACGCAAAAAAAGGACACGAAAACAAAACATTAAAATATATAGCCATGTATAAACATATTATATCTACTATATCTATGTTCAAAGGTTATAGTCGAACCTTTGAAAACCGGCCACTATACAGTATGTTCCAGTCAGTGGTCGATGTTCAAAGGTTTATCAATATACAGTTCATTCTTGCTAATCCGGCTTTTCACTTATCCGGCATATTCCATTATAATATGTTTCTCATTCGTGTTTTTTTTTTTAATATGTACAGTATAGTAAACTTTTTAACATTAAATATGATCCAGTAATTCTTGTTTATCGCTGTACACAATTTTACAACAAAAGCGATACAGCTACAAAAAGATCGAGGACGACAGATCACGTCATTCATTCGGGTCTGTACACTCACTAATCCGGCAGTCTCGCTAATCTGGCACCCATCTTTGCAAGGAACGACTAATTAATTGGGATACATCACTAGCAAGAGAATGGTATATCTCAATTAATCAAAAGATGTGATAAATTGATCTTTTCATAAAAAATAATTGAAATAATGTAGACTGCACACTTTTTCCAGAATAAAATTGTTATTAGCTCTACAGTTAAGCTATTATTTTTAATTTGTTCAAAGTATTTGTATTAAATTAAAATGGACTATTTGTCCATTTTAATTTTTGTTGACTCAAATAGTATCATTTTTAACACAAAGTTTATAGTATTTTATGACTGTAAAGAATTAATTCGTATTTTTTCTGATTAAATGTGTTTTAAGTGGTTTCCAATAACATTATTTGTTTTGATGTATAGGTATAATCAACCTACTTAACGTTCTCGAATCATTAAATTAATGGATTTGATACTAAAATGGCTTGAAAATTATTTTAGTTCTACTTCTTCCTGAAAAGTTCAATGTACGATTGTAATTATATTCTCTTTTTATTGTTTAGTTAGATATTGAACTTTTAATATAATATAGAACCGAACATTATCCACGAATAATAAATTTTCGGGTTTTATTATAGTGAAAATGTTCAATGTTAAAAGTAATGAATTTCTTAAAATCAATAAAACATAAATCGTGTTTTTAACTGTATTATATTACACGGAATTAATTAATTCGTGGAGTAAGACAACTCACCATTTGGACGATCTGCACAGAGGGACTTTCTATGGGAAACTCACCCCTATTTAGGTGTTACTAACGTGAAGAAAACCCGATAAACTCCACGTTACCAGCTCGTTGGCGAGGAACGAATCCCCGACCAACTATCAATGTTCAATGATTTTATCCACTCGGCCACTGGTGGATGATTGTTTTTAATAACGGATTGAGCTATGAAATGAGATCAGTTGCACGTTGAAAACTTTTAGTAGACTAAACAAAAGAATCTGACACATGTCTAATTTGCTTCTGTCAATTCTATGTTATAGAAATCTTCAGCGCAATATTTCTTCATATTCTCAGTATAATCGAAATGCAATTGCGAATCCATTTGTCTGATACATTTAAGCCAGATGACTATACTAGGGACCAGCAGAGTCGATTAGGTCTTGACCCCCGACACAAAATATTTAATTACATTTTAAGGACCTCTGTGTCTGAGGCGGCCTTATAACATTTTGTCGGAGCTATGTATCGGGTTCCTCTTTTATATTGGAGCCCATTAGTGCCGAATGGATACAACACTGAACACTGATACTTGGTCGTGGGTACGCGCCTGACTAACGAGCTAGCCTCATGGAGTTTTTCGGGTTTTCTTCATGTGTCTAATCTACTATATAAAGCTGAAAAAATGGGCAATCTCCTTTTTTTCTGTCACGGTTTGCCAAAAATGGCCACTAGGGACGCCCCTAGCTATTATTTAAATTATTTGATATTTTTACAGTATAATATTCAGTATATTATTATTTTTATTTGTAATTTAGTATTCCCCGATGCCTGTTCATCGGGCCTTCCGTCTTGTATTTAAATAAAAGCCTTTTTAACCGAATTCTCATAGGAATATCTGTCAGCAGATCGCCCATGTGTTGCGTTGCCTTATCCAATCGATCCAATTCTCTTTTATGAGACGGCCGGACGGCCGAGCGGTCAAGGTGGCAGTTTATCGCTCTGGGGTACCCGGGATCGAATAATCCCAGGATTTTTTCGGGGGGGGGGGTGGTCCGTTCGGATATGTCGGGCCTCGTTCCTCACCACCCAGTCACCCCATTGTGGGCCTGGCCAAACCCATAATGGGCCTACTAAAAGAAGCCCTCTTAGTGCCCACAGGGCGGAAAGAGTTAAAAAAAAATTCTCTTTTATGTGCAAATTATAACACGGAAGTAACGCATATTAAAATGTTTTTGATAACGGTTAAAAAGCTATTTTTATGTACTGTATCTTAATTAAAAACATATGAGTGCAATCAATATGACTTTCGGAGAAGACCGAGGCTTCCAAAAACATGAATCTGAACTGGATCCCATCTCACATCTTTTAGACCTTGGTGTGATAGTTTATTAATAAAAATGAATATCGTCCTACTGTAATTTGAAATTTTGTATTATGATTTTAACGAGGGCAAATTCAATTTAGCTTTCATAAATTTTATAATTTAATAACAATTAATTATATTCGTTTTAACACAGAAAAGGGATAATTTTATTGAATTTTCACAGTTAATAAAGACTAAATTCGCGTTTAACCAAAGTTTAAGTATACAAATGTCTAAATATACATTAGTTGGAGGCGAAGCCGTTAAGAAATCAGTTCTGAGAGATCCGGATCGAATCTGGGCGATCAAAAAACTTTTTTAATGGGCGGTTAGTCGCGAGTATGTTGGACCTCATCTCTCACCATCCTGCCGAACTCAAGATGAGTATGATTAAAAGCCCCTTTATAGGAATACTACACCTCTGTCCCCACCGATTTTGATGAATTTTGACACAAAGATAGTGTTTGGTATGATTAAACCATTTCATTCTATGGGCCTTAATGAGGGAGTTATGACTAATTGAATGTGATTCTGCTATTCCTGGGGATGGGTAATACAGTAATTCGGTCATGCGGGCGCTGATCTGCTTAAGAGAGCAGCAGCAAGAGAAGGTCGATGGCATACTTGTTATACACGCCGTGATATTGTATCACTTATTAAAATACCAACAGAATTATTGTTTGGAGAGAGAGTAGTTTAATATCAGCGTGGTCAAATTTTTAGGTATCACGAATAGTTTTCGCATTAGTCACATTCTATTAATAATCCTCAACACTTACATTAATATTTTAATAAAACTGAGAAGTGAAGTCTAATCAGCAAATCAAAGAAGTCATTTCATCTGGTGGACTTATCATACGTTAAAATATTTATTTTATTTATTTTTTTATTTTTATTTTTTGTAACTCTTTCCGCCCTGTGGGCACTAAGAGGGCCTCTTATAGCAAGCCCATTATGGGTTCGGCCAGGCCCACAATGGGGCGGCCGGGTGGTGAGGGACGGGGACCGACGTATCCGGATGCACCACCCCCCGAAAAATTCCTGGGGATTTCATACGTTAAAATAGTTGACTGTAATAGGGCGGAATTTCTTCAAACTAGGGAATGGCAGCGGACTATGAGAATGAATACCTTAATTTTTAAACCTTGACAAATCGTTCATTATGTCCCATAGAATGAAACAGTTTGGTTTGCAGTTTTCATATCAAACCCTTTGTACTAAAATCGGTGGGGACAGGTGTACTTCTTAGTGCACGTGGAAGAAAAATTTTTATATACGCATTAATTTATAACCAAAAAATTATAGACCTATATATTCTCATTGTAGTCCGTCCGTCTTTTCTTAATCTCAAGAACGGGTTAGTTAGATGAATGTCAAAACCAGATATGGAAACCTTAGGGGCTCGATGCTCCGATTAACTATGTAAGAACTTCCGGTGCAAACCGAAAGTCATTTCAATTCAAAAATTTTTCCCTAAAAAGGTGTTAGATGACCGAACGACTCTGTTGCTAAAGGGAAAGTATGATGTACAGGGGAAAGCCACTAATTTGAGAAGAAGAGTATATATTTTAAATTAAATATATTAAAATTTGCAGCCCGGTATTGTGACGATGTCACAATAAATAACTGCTCGTTTTCGTTATTTTAATCATATTTGCGAGGCTCTAAGCCAGTGATTCTCAAACTTTTTCGACCACCGCCCCCTTTGTCCGTAAAGTTATACCCAACGCCCCCTAACTCATTTTCTCTTGTGTGAGAAAGGATTAGAAATATTCTTAGGAAAACTTTTCTATGAATCTCACACTTTGTGCCCTTACCGTACATTGTTCTCAACATCTGGAAACCATTAAACGCAATGTTTCCTCTTATCCGTTTAACAGAGGAAAGGGAACGGCTGTCAGTGACCCCAACTTTTGCCTTTGGTCACCGTTCAGTACCCTGCCTCCAGCGCTCCCTAGATTTACTCACTGCCCACAAGGGGGCGTTATCGCCCACTTTGAGGAACGCTGCTCTAAGCTTAGTGACCAGACGTCCTCTTTTCTACTGGCATGTCCTACATTGAAAATTCTTCAAAGAATCTCGAATATCCTTCATTTTAAGAACTAAGTTAAAATGAAACGTTAACTTTGAAATTTATAGCGGAGGCATTAATTAAAGTTCACAATAAACGTGTTGATTTAAGATGTAAATTACACCAATAATTGCTAACAATTATTTATTTATTTATTGAGGAAAACGTGCCCTCTAATCATTTATCAGCTCTTCCTAACATGTAATTTGTTTAGCTTATAAACCAATCTAAGAACTTAGGGCCTGCGCTTTTTAAATTTATTATTATTTTTTAGAAGGGCCACTGTTACTACTTGTGAAAATGTGCAAATCTGATCCGCAAATACGGTGTCAATCTCTGCAACAAATCTATAATTAATAAAATACTAATGTAGAACTAACTTAGAAGCTATAAAGTAATTTTATTATATAAATACATACATATTTTAAATTTAGAAGAGACTTCCAAACATCTGTTCAAGAATATAACTCGCATTACTAATAGCTACTCTGTTCCAAAATAGTTATTTGTGTGAACGAATTAACTTACATCTGCAGATTTTTATCTGACAGAAGTGATTTCAACAGACGTTGAAGTCTAATATGCACAGCCAATGCTGAAAATTAGCCAAAAACTTAAAGAAAACTGGTCAAACAAAATTCACAATAGTAGTCTTATCAGTAATTTCACCATTTCATTAAGTACTGTATTTGAAATATTAGCAATATGAAAACACATCTTTACAGAAAGTACAGTGTATTGTAGCACAATTTTTTTTGGCTCTTTCTGCCTTGTAGGTGGTGCGTGCTTTTAAGTGACAAGCGGCTAAGTTAGCAAACCAATACCCCAGCTCGTTTCTTATGAAATTATTATTGTGCTCACTTGACTGCTTGTCACTTAGAAGCACCCACTAAGAGGACCTGTTTTTCATACTTATCATGGGTTCAGTCAGACCCACAATGGAGGCGAGGCCCGATTTATCCAGAACAGTATGTGAAAAATTCGCGGAATGTTAATCTCTTAGAGCGATAAGCCACGTCTAAAAAACTAATTTAAAAATCAAACTAATTTTTTTAAATTCTAAACCTTTGGATATTTATATTTATTCAGCCAAAAGAATTGTTTTTTAATATTTGGTGTAAATATAAGTAATATATTCAGTGTGTCAGCTCTCTGAGCATGAACAATTTATACAGAATTTTGTTGCCCAACTGTGTACCATTGCATTGTTACTTCTTGAAATGTTTTTAATTAGTAACTCAAATACTAAAATTATAGGTAATTGATTTAAAAGTGATTTAACTTCTCTTACACTATTACAGATCATTGTCTCCTCCACTCCATCCTATATGCATTATCAGTTCCTTCTTCATGTCCATTACTTGTTATTTTTTAATACTCCAACTAGTAACAATGCATTGATATACAGGGTGTCCTATAAGCCTGGAAACGTAGGACTTATGATGATCTTTTCTTTTATTCTTTTGCAGACATGGAACAGAGTAAAGTTATTTTGACAGCGGGGACTTGCACACAGATTGAAGCTGCAAGAGATTAACAGGAAGAATCACATGACAGTCTGAATGCAGACTATTAAATTCTGACAACTTCATTTTGATTGTATTCTCCACGATCAAAATAACTCAAATTTGTTCCAGCTTAATCAATGCCAAATTTTACCTACAAAAGAATGAAGAAAAAATCAACATAACTTCTATGTTTCCAGACTTATACTCATACACATGCACATGCAAGATGCCCCATATATACACATACCTTCATAGTAAGGATGCAATATGTGTAGTGTTGAACTATACATATTGCATCATTACTATAAAATTATGACTGATCAATCCATTTACAAGTGGTTGATTGATACAAATGAATTAACCAATTATTTCAAAAAATGTTAAGCAAATTTTAATATTCGAAAGCTGTCATTTTAAAAAAAATAACAAACACACTTAAATTTTTTAAAAGCAGTATAATTCCTCTTTTATACAGTCTAAATATAAATTTATTTTAATGAAAATTATAAATATAAATTAGACCAAAAAAATACATATATAAAAAATAACCTGAGAATGTTTAATTATTTTTTAACTTACCAAAAATAAAGGCAAACAATGCTATTGATGTAAACTTTATTGCTTAGTTACCAGGTTGCAATGTAAAAAGAAAAAAAATTGAAACTCTGTCTTTAAAAACTACATAATTATTTGATTTTACATTTTTCCAAATAAATATTTTTCATCCACTTAAAAACAATGTAAGAAGCAGGAGGACATTTTCAAAATATTTCTAACAAGGGTGACCATTTGTCACATTATTTGGTAATATCGAAACATTGTTGTGTCATAAACATGTATAAATCAAATATACTTACTTGAAATTTTACATAATACAAGTGACTAGAAATAAATGAGATCATAAATATTTGCTATTGTGGGTCCAAACTAGAATCGTTTTAATAATCGACTTTTGAGTGTAAATAAAAACTGTCATTTTCACAAACACAATATTAAATTTAATATTTTTGAGTGTCATACTTCAGAACAAGAAAAGATATAGACATATATAATATATTTATATATATTTACATATAATATATATAAAATGCATTTCAACAAATATAAGAATATGTGTCACAAAATAACAATATAATAATGAGAAAATGGCAGAAAATGATGTTTTAAAACAATGAAAGATCGATGACCGAGTGTAGTGCAATAATCAATGGGTGATTTTGTCGAGTAGCGTAGCAGACAAATCATCGATACAATGAATAAGGCATAAAATTGGAAGACGGAGAAAATCACAGATGTGAGGAAATGGCATTGTTGGGACCAATAAAATCTCGCAACAAAATTTTCTGATATATTCTCTTTCTCTAGAAATAATCGTACTTACTAGATTGAAATGAAAATAAAGACATGGTTGCTTGAAAACAATACTTTGAGCAAATATCTTTGTATTATTTTATGAAAGTGATGATTTGTGTAAAGAAAACCAAACCTTAATAAAAATCAATCCAAATACCTACAGAAAAACAATTAACAAACCTTCCTAAAAAATGATAATATAACTAACAAAACAGTAAAACAATTACTTCATTTTTTAAATATCAGTCAATCTATAAATGAGTTTAGACTGAATGAGGAATGTTGATTTGCTAAAAATGCTGCAATGCCTTTTTTCCTACATTAATTGAATATCAGCAAAGTGACAAAAATTCACACTGAGAAGAGAATATCTCCTACTTCTCTAATAATGTTGGAATATAATTTTTTTCCTATGAAATATTCTAGTTTAAAGTATTATCTAAATTATACTAACTGGAATCTTGCAAAGATATGGCAAAATTTTTCTATTAAAACTGAACTATGTAAAGTTTATCTATTTTCTAAAGCTTAAAATTTTTAAAGGGTGCAAAAAACTAATAAGATCTATAAGGATTCTTGTGCAGAAATAAGTAATTCTAACAAGTAATAGCTTAATAATTGTTTTAACAATGTAATGTTTAACTTTTCTGAACAATGTTCTCAAACATTTCAAGCAGACTGATCTCTTTTTCCATCCTAACAAGCTACTGGAAACAATTTTTAATGTTTTAAACATACACATATATATATATATATATATATATATATATATATATATATATATTTAAATATAAAGTGTCAGGATAATCTTGATATGTAGTATTGCACTTTTGTATCTCTGATATAACAATTTTATATATATATATGTATATATAGAGATTTTAAAAAACATTTTTTATATCTTTCCTATCAACAAATCAACTTCCAACATATTTATTTTTAAAACAATCTTCAATAAACAAACCTGACATTTGTCCTCCATTAGAAAAAAAATCTTAAGATTTTAAGTAAAATTAAAAAGGATTTTAAATGTTTGAGTTGTGGAATAACAACTTCCACATGAAATGAACTTTTTTTAGAAAAGTTTGTATTTCATGCAAGATTTAAATAGTTAAATGTGTTTATGATAGAATCAATTAAATATTTTGAAAAGTTGAGAAATATTTGAGAAATAGTAATTCTTATCGTATGCCATTTGTTTCATCTTGTATGATGAATTTTATAAGGACAGTGCAATCTTTCAAAGCTTATCAAGAAATTCTAAGAGGAATAAAGCATTAATACTGTCTCTAATCTTAGCAAAAGTATTCTAGAAGTAAGTAATCTTACATATTTTAGAGAAAGCTAATGAATAAATATAAAAAAAATTGTTTTGGGTTGATTTTATATTATTTGGAAACATGGCCAGAATAGTGCAGTTATGATATATTAGCAGTGATGGTTGTAAAAGTAGATAAATGAAGTATTTTCTCCCAAAATACAAAGATGTTTTGAGATGATCTCTATTTTCAGACTGTAGCAAGCAAAAATGTATTTGTACAACACAAGCAATTTGCTGCTTATTGAGAAGGGAATTGAGTATCCTTTGTATTCTATTGTTTATGTAACTTGCGCAACCAATCTGACAGCTTTGGCCACTGGACATGTGCTTTGATTGAATTCGTCTTTGGAATTGATCTGCTCTGCCAAGCCAAATGAGCAAAATGTGCAGTTTGATCACAAATATGAATTTGTGTGCATTCAAATTCATTGTAATCCGTCCAGGTGACCTTTCTTTTCCAAAAGTTCCTTCACTGTGGAATGATGAGAGCCATAATGGATAGAAAAAATTTTAGTAGCCCGCTCGATTACTTGATGGGCTTCTTCAATCAGCTCACTGTGGAGAAAGAAGGATTCCAATATATTATTGTTGACATTTATAAAAAACGACAAGAAAACATTGACTTTATTACATATTATTATTATGAACTCAATAATAATAAAATATTTTTCAATTACCTTGTTTCTATTTCAGAACTTCCTCCTTTAACTACTTGTGGTATTGCAGTCATGAGCAAATCTGAGTATTTTTGAAGTTCATTAGCTAGTTCAATACTATTGGTACCATATATAGCTTCAGTTGTTGCTAATGTGGGTCGCAAATAATCAATTGCTATGGATGCCTGACCTAAAATAATTATTTGAACATAAATTTATCATAGGATATCAATACAACTTTAGTTAAGATACAATGTAACTTATTTTCATATTTCTATTAAAAGAACATTTTTTACCTAGAGAAGCATAACAACAAGCTATCTGATCTTGAACCTCAGCTAACTGTCTATTATGACAATACATGACTTTTTCTCTGATTCTGTGACACCGTCTTAATCTCTCTAGAGCATCTAAAATAAAACAAAAAATATATTAATCATAATTTGTAAATTATTTTACAGTTAAACAGCTAAAATATTTATAATTGGTTATTTTCATTATAATATAAAGCAGAGAAACATTAGAAAACTAATATAGAGTTTCTCATTTATTAATGCCTTCTAGTATCAGTAAATTTAACTACTTTATGGAAAATTTTACATCACTGACTTGTTCACAAACTCTAACCAATAAGAAAGATTCTTTCAAACATATTATATAAAAAGGAGGTTGTTGGCGATTATAAAAAAAAATAACATATCACATGCTAAGATGACTACATCTTATCTTAAATTATTAATCATTATTTGATATGAATTATCCATATGATAGCTGAAACTACCAATGATGGTCGATAATAGATGGATTATTGTAGGAATGTGTAAAAAGCAATGATTGGATACAAAGAAAAGGAATAAGGTTTCCTTCTCACAATAGCTTGATCCTGGCAGATTGACAGAAGCTGAGTTATCAAGTAGCTGAGCTATTACTAATCTTAATATTTAACATTTAAAGTAATGGTTTATTGTTTTAATCATCATTTACTTGCAAAACAACAGTTTAAATTACTGGCATTTGTTGTTTAAATTATACGCTGAAAGAATTAATGATGTTTGTAATTAAGAAATCTTAAAGTTATAATGTTATAAGTATAATGTCCTTTCAATAAAACCAGAATTTCCACTAACTGTAGTTTTATTTAAAACTATCTTCCCAAATTACTGGAACTAATCAAACAAATCAATAACCTTTAAACTAGTTTTATTTACTTATTTACCTAACTTAAAGTAATCAGTTGATTATTGTTATCTTTATAAATGAATCCCAAAATGATTAAAATGAGCAGCTTCTACTGTATATTGATACAGGTAACCAAACAACTCATATTCAACATCCAAGTTCCATAACCACCAGGATCAATACACAATTGAAGTTTGGAGAAATTAAAACCCATATTCAATTTCTCCAGCTATCTGCTACAATGTGGTTTGTCTGTTTTTGTATAGAGAGAAACATAAACAGTCTCAGTTGTCAAGTACTTTCTTGTAGCCATTAGCAGTTGTTTTCCCGTCATAACCAGTATGATACTGGGTTTACCCCAGTAATGCTGTACATCCCTCCATGGCACTTAGCTTAAGTTAGCTAAGTGCCATGGAGGGCTGTACAGGCATAGAGGCAAGTGACCAATATGGTTGTATCTTCTGGTTATATCTTCAAAGCAAAGATTGAACAGAGGTCCAGGTAGCATAACTAGTAATGCATCTCTGTGGTAAGTGGAAATTGTTGGTTTGGGTCTTCATTCCATAAATATAATTATCTAATCAAATTAATGAAACCATATTTACAATAATTCTGACTTAAAAATCTTTAACTTTTTCTTGTTTAATTATTGCATTTTATTTTTAAAACATTTACACATTTTTAAATAAACCTCAGTAAATGAATGGAGAAAACGTAAAAAAAATAAAATTAATTAATTAATCAATAATAAACTTGAATCCATTGATTTTCAAAGAAAATAGTTATAAAAAGTATCTATAATCTGAAATAACAGTTACCTTTGTATGTTCCTTTTGCTGTTAATTGTAATCCTTGAACAAATAAATCATGTGCAGTGAATACTTTCTACAGAAAGAAGGAAATATTTTAGTTATTATTATTATTATTATCATCATCAACATCATCATCATCATCAAATTAAATAAATAAATTGTAGATCAAACTCATTTTAATTTATAATTTATTTATTTTTAATAAAACAATGTTTTAAAATATTAGAAAAAGCACAAAATATCAAACTTTAATTTATAAAATTATTTTTAATCAATTTTTAAAAGAATCTAAAGCAGTTGGACTCTGTGTAAGGTGACCACTGAAATCTACCTGGCAGTCGATCTCCTGCTCACTCACATAACCTACAATCAGGGATGTGTCAATTAGGTCTTGGAATGTGACAATTAAATTGTATCACATTCCGTTCCTTTGCAGACCTGGTCCTGTTTATGAAAATAAGTCACCAATTTATTGGCTTTAGTTCAACAACCGGTTTTCCATCTGAAGGGTGAGGTCTCAACCTCACATAGAGGTAGACATTAGGTGCCATCTCTTATGTAAATTAAGAAAAGAACTAACCTGTTATGGGCTAGTTCTTTTCTTTCATAATGTTCTAAATTATTAAATTATTATAATTAAGGATGCACTGATATGCAAAACAACCAATTACCGATTAATCAGCCATGCATTATTGGCCAATTAGTGTTAATGGTGTGAGAGCCTGGAGTTAATTATACAGTTAATTATAACATGGAAAACCCCTATTTTTCTCCGCCTGGTATTTTCTGTTCCCTTCAGGTCAGGTAAACATGAGACAATTGAATATCCTTGCAAAATCAACAATCTCTTCCTTTGTTTGGGAAAGTTTTTAAGATAAATCTCAACACTTAATTGTTGATGCATGGAAACTTTGACATTGTTTAAAAAGCTGAAGTGTTTCTGTGTCTAACAAAACAAACCATGTCATTCTAGAATTCAAGATGTTTACAATGGAGTGTCAAGTTACACATGCTGTCATGGTGTCAGCTCCCCGGTGTGATACGCATTAATTAATTTTTATTATTTTCAAATATTTAAGATTTAGTCTCAGCTAGTGTCATTGAAAGATGTGTACACATTTTAGACTTAATTATAGCTTTGTAAACACTGGGGGCCAATTTAGAGGTAACAAGCAAACCAGAATTGAAGTTTAACAATTTGCAACGCAATGGAAACCATAAAATCGGTAAATAAATAAAATAAAACAAAAGAATCATTCAAAAAAACATAACCTTATTTAGAATCCAACGCATGAAGACCAAAAAATCATTAAATATGTGGTGTATCATATGACAGGGTTTCAGGCAAATGCAATACATTTTATGACAAGAGTCAAGTCATATGTTAGTTGACCTCTGGAGACGGCTCGAGTGTCTTATGATGAGTCGTCATCGGGATTAAATCTAAACTGCCCAAGGTTTCCAGTATTGCTTGGAAATTTTTTAAGAAAGATAAAAATGAGACGTTTTCCAAGTACAATTTGTGCCAGGCTTCTATATCAAGAGGTGAAAAAAATGCAAAAAATTTTACCACCACAAACTTGATAAATCATCTGAAAAAACATCATCATAAAGACTTTTTAAAGAAACTGGAAAGATGAAAAGAGAAAGTTCCAAAACCAAAGACGTTGGGTGTTCATCAGTAACAATGGAAACTCATATCCAAAGACAAGCTACTTTAACTCACTTAATAGAAAAGAAAAAATTGTGTGATATAAATGATCAATGATCCAAAGAAGTTCATTATTTGATTGGAGAAATGATATGTGTAGATATACAGCCATACTCTATTGTGTTTGATTTAGGATTTCAAAGATTACTAAAAACAATCATTCCTAATTACAATATTCCTGGCAGAAAATATTTTTCTGAAAATACCATCCCCAATATATTTCAAAAAGTTCAGTTAAAAATCCAGAAAGCTATTGATGATGCAAAATATATTTCTTTAACTGCTGATATTTGGAAAGCAACTATGAACAATTCTCCTTTTTAAAGTGTAACAGCCCACTGGTTGAAGGATGATTTCCAGCAGGAAAGAGCTGTTTAGCAAATTGTTCCCTTTGAAGGTTCCCACTCAGCTACACGAATCAGTGAACAGATAAACATTGTTCTTGAACAGTATAAGTTGACAAGTGATAAGATATTCTTAGTACTGAGAGATTCTGGAGCAAATATGGTAGCTGGAATCAGGAATTGCAACTTAAACGCATTATCATGCTTTATACATACACTGCAGCTGACACTAAACACATGCATATTTTCTCAGCAAGATGTGAAAACTATAATCACAGTTAATAAAAATATTGTCACACATTTTAATCATTCTGCTGTAGCTGTAAGAAAATTGGAAGATTTGCAAGACAAGTTAGGCAGACACACAAATTAATTCAAGATGTTCCTACTTGCTGGAATTCTACATATTATACATTGCAAAGAAACTTGGAACAGCAAAAAACCCTTGTCACATATGCTATAGATAATAAAATTCCTAAGTTGAGCCCATATCAGTAGTCTCTCATTGAAAAAATTGTTCTACTTTTAAAACTATTTGAAAAAATTACTTTTTAAATGAGAAACCAACTCATCTTCAATAATTCCTACAATAGAGACACTGAAATTATTCTTATCAAAAGCAAAGAGCAGTAGTTCCTTTAGTGGCATCAATACTACAATAGAAAAACTAGAAAATTCAACTAAAAAAAAAAAATTTCAGCATATATAGGGTACGTTTGTTAAGTTGAACGAGTTAAATGCGTTAGTAACGAATCGTTCGAAAAGTAGTAGTCTCGCTCAGTGCACATGCTCCGCAGTGATGACGTATCAAATGAAACCCTAATGAAGCTCACGAAGGAAAGAGTTAGTTTACCTCATTAAGAAAATGGCGCCCGACGATATCGATGTTTCTAGATCTACTCGAGTGTTTAAATTGTGAATTAAAAAGTGAAATGATTGAAATAACTGTCCATCCGAAGCAACCTAAGAAAAATATTTTGGATAAGGCTGCACTAGCAACATTCATATCTTCGATTTTAGAAACAGCCATTTAGTTATAACGAATCGTTCGAAAAGTCTAATGAAACAAGAATAACGATGACGTCATTCTCGTTTAACTCGTTTGACTTAACAAACGTACCCATAGAAAACAAGACTTTATGCTTGTCATCTTTATTAGATCCAAGATTCAAAATGAAATTTCAAAAAGAGGATATGGTAGAGGAAATAAAAAGATGGGCAATTGATAGCTTAGAAGTTATTGATAATTCAAAATCTCAAGAAGAATTAAATTCTGAAGCTTCTACTTCTGGAGATGATCAAGATGGAGGAGAATCTCTAAGTTTTTCAAATTTATTTGATAAATTAGCTTCTGGTAAACAAAAGAATGAAAAAAAGCAATTTAAAAATAAAGAAAAAATGAAAGAAATAAACAAATGTTTTAATCAAGAATTAGAAACACATTTACATTTACCTCTTAAACAAAGACAAAGTGACCCATTTTTGTGGTGGAGAAGTTTAAAAGAACTTTTTCCTAATTTAGCTAAGAAATATTTAAGTGCCCCAGCAACTTCCATTAAAAGTGAAAGAATTTTCAGCACTGGAAGTAACATTTATGAGTTGGCAAGAAATGGATTATGCCCTGAAAATAGTGACATTCTCATGTTTTTGCAGGTTTTACAGTTTGAATATTAAATTTTTATTTGTTTTATATATTTAAGGTTTAAACTTTAAATAAAAGAGATAGTTTTGAATAGGTTATATATTATAATATGTATAATATGTACCTTATAATATCAATAAAAGGAATAATTTGAATTGTAAAAATTTTTTAATATTCAATTTGTCATGTAATAAATAATAAATAATAAATATATAACAGAAATTTATTATTTTTTATTACTAGCATTATATGTAACATTCTAACAAAAATATCAAAATGCAAAACTGGCTGATTATCAAAACCGATTAATCAGCGAAATGGCCAATACCGATTAATCAGCATAGTGGACAATATGGCCGATTACCGATTACTTACCGATTAATCGGTGCATTCTTAATTATAATTATTAATTTAGATACGAGATGGCACCTAATATTTACCTCTAGTATCAAATTACTTAGTTTCTAATTATTAATTATAGCATAATAATAGCCCGATTAATTACAGCAAGTGTTTGGATAAGTATTACTTTTTTTAATTATCGTAAGAATAAATCTCAAAATAATATCTTATAAAAGAATATGTTTTTACCTGTAATTGTGCAGCGCATTCTTGTTCTTTATTGCAATCTAAGCAAGCTGCTTTATTAGCTGCGTCAGGAACTCTGAGTGGACCATCACAATAATTACATTTCAATGCCTAATAGAAATTTGATTGGTTAGAATTAAATTATTACAAAAAAAAAAAACTATATATATAAACTACATCATAAAATATATGAAAAGATAAAAAAATAATAATTTTTAAAGTAGAAATCAAAATTAAGTTATTCTTTTATAAATAGCTATTTTTTGTTCTTAATAATTGATTCTATTTTAATTTTTCTTCCAAACTTCTCTTACATCACTTTGAAATATATAAAACTATCTTATAAAAATTAAAAAATACTATTATTTTACTTTATGTATCTTCTCATAAAATTAAAAATTTGGAGACATACAGAAAGATAATCTTGTTTTGAAATTATACATTTATATAGTGATAACATAACTTGTTTCATTAAGAATATGAATAATAATTTCTTAAAGAATAATTTCACAAGTTTTAATCTCTAGGTTAAATCACTTTAATTGACACAATTACCCTTAATGTGCTACATAGGTGTAAATCTTTGAGATAAACTGACAATTAAGTTAACTAGTCAATTTTGGATAATTAAAATTTATTCTACAAATTAGTGAAGAAACAAGATGGCCAACCAGAATCGACTTTAATGTAGATAATTTTTATTTACAATATTTAAAGGAAGGTTATGTTAATATTAATGAAATATCTTTAAGAAAGATCATATCTTAAAATGTTGTAAAGTGATTGTAAGTCTCGATAATTTATTTTGATTTAAAAAGCTATAGTTTTATGTTAATTGTCAGAGTTGCAAATCTTACTTTATAATAGTGATGGGACAATACCAAAATTTCTCATGATTCAGATTCTTTTAAATAGTTTCTAAAGTTTCTTTTTTGTTTAAAAAATTAATGATTTACATTAAGAGCAAGGTATATTAATTAATTAATAAACATCAAGCTTAAGAATGGAAAATGATTGGGAAATCCAGAATCAATCTTTCAAAAGAAACCTGAAAATTCTCCATTTATATATGAATAAGCATGCTTTTGTTGTGTTACTACAAAACGTTCATTTGAAAAAATTAAAATGTTGCTGAAAAAAGTATTTAAGGTGTTGTTAAAGTGTTTTATCATTATAAGTAAACATACTAAATATTAAAAATAATTTTTTTCTATATTTTTGCAATTAAAATTTAATTCTGTTTATATATTAAACTATTTTGCTGACACTTAAATATTAATATTTTTGTCAACCGTCAGCCTCTATTTGAAATTGGCAGTCAAGCTGACTCAATACAAGTTGGGTAGCAACCCTAATATCATCCTATCTCCCTAACATGGAAACAGTTCAATCTCTCATCCCTCTGACTAAGGACAGACACATCTCGTCCTTAAAATTAATGCACGTGCTTCTGCTGCAAGCTTTAAAGATGTCTGCCAGTGGCATGGCAAACTAGACTTGACAAAGACATTTAATTTTCAATCATATTCTGAACCAAACACGTGTGCAATAGTTCTCTGTGTTCCAACTCAACTTAGCATTCGATCTTTTTTAATCATCTTATGGAGAACACATGAACATACCATATTCAAAATCAGCATCATTTGATTTATTTTCGAATGTCAATGGCCAGCCTAGTTAAAATAAGAATTGACCTGAAAAAGTGTCCAGAAGGGGTAATGAAAACGTTTGTCACTTAAATGTTATTCACACCGGGTAATTGGTTCATGAGTCATAAGTTTTATAAAAGAAAAGTCCATTGCAACAGACATCACCTCATGTTGTAAAGTACTTAATTTTAGTATCTTAGGAAACCGACTATAATTACGGTCGGTAAAACTTCCGTTAACCTAACGGGTACTTTACGTGGATTCGAGATTAGTTTGCCAGGCCTGGGCTTTTAAGTGTGCACCAAAAAATTAGTAATAATAACGATAAATATCAAGTCAGATCAAAAGTTCAAATATATTTAATTAGCAACTAGAATGTACTACGTACAAATATCAATAATTCCAAACAAAATTTATTAACGAAAATCAACAAGTCAACCCGACAATAAACTTAGCTACTTAGCTTAACTTAATAGTAATTTCTCCTTTGAAATTCGACAAATCAAATACTTAGAAACTATGAACAAAATCTCTTACTAATTAAACGTCTATCCGTCACCTCACTATACGAAGAAACTATTACTTCCTCAATCCTTTCGATATCGTCAAATCGTCAATCGAACTCCTCTTTAACACCTTGGATCGTCCAATTATCAATCTGGACTTCTATCAGAAAATACTTCGCTTTCGAATCTACCTCGCTCTCAAAGTCGCCTCGATTTGGAATTCACCTCTCCTTCTTCGGTTAACGTACGGGTTTTATACTGTGAGGTGACGTCACACTTGAGCTGGGTTACTCCTCTTATTTACATACTTAGTTGCTAACATTAACTTTGTTCTGGCAGCTTTAAGTTTCCGACAAAGCTTATAAACCGTTTACAAAATATTTATCATAATTTTCTGGGATGTTTAAGACGATTTATCAAGTATTTCTCTACTAGTGATTGTGGGGACTCCCCCCCATTTTTTTTCTGCGGACTGTTACTTCCGCCGGCAGCGCAAGTGCGCAAGATGTTTCCTATGGTCGCTTATTTCTCCGCGAGTTGTTTTTTCTTCATTTTTCATTACTAACAAGAGAGTGGTGGGGAACCTTCGTCCTAAATAAACATAAACCCCAAACAAAAAGATAATAAAACGGAAATAATAATAAAATAAAAAATAAGGTTCGGACTCAGTTCCTTACAATGTATGAGGCCTCTTCTGCTCTCTACTTTGTTGAAGTAAAAGCTTCTGATAAATGAATACTTAATTCTTAATATCATAATTTTAAAAATTTGTATTCTTTAACTGAAACAAATAATCTTTTGATTCTTTCCTGAAGCATTAGAAGATTTAATAAAAAGACTGCATATTAAAAGGTTTTTAAAGTTTGGTTGACACAAATAATTAATTTTCTTGTTAAATGTGGAAGAATCATTTTAAGAATCGAAAATTGTAACAAGATTCGCTTGATTCCAATTCTTGAAAAATGTCCGATTTTTCTGATTAATCATCCCATCACTACTTTATAATATGAAATTATTAATTCTTTTAATTTAAAGTATTTATATTAAAATATTGTAAATAGAATCCATCAAATCTAATATATATTTTCATATGTAGTCCAATTCGTACCACACATTTGCTTACTCATTTTTTGCTACTTTATCTTATTTATTGTTGCTATCAATAATGCAACTGTGCAGTAAGAATTTTTTGGCTAATTGGCTGATAGCTAACTGATGTGTCAAATAAATCTGTGCAATGAGCATAACTTAAATTTTTAGATTAGTGACAAGGTCAAATTTATTCCAGTTAATTATTCTGTAGTTTATATGATAACTTGTGCAAATAATCCTAAGTAAAATAATCATTCTAGTTATAAACAAGGAGTCATCCATTAATCATGCATATGATTTAAAGGGAAGGAGGATTTAAAAAGTAAATCACTGTACACAATGGAAAGTAAGTTGAGGCATCATCCACATAGACTTTTTTAATGGCATTAGTAGCATACAAATTTGTTCTTATAAGTATTTAAATAGTACTTAATAGCGAAGTTGAGGCCAAAGTTTTAAATGTGAAAATGTGTACGTCAGACATTCGGTGCCGCTTTCTTGTAAGCCTAGAAGTTTGACAATGGTGTTTGGAAAGACAGTGGAATAATGCTCAACATTCTAAATGCCATTGTCAAACTTCCAGACTTACAGGAAAGCGGCGCTGAACGTCCGACGTACATGTTTTTGCATTTAAAACTTCGGCCTCAACCTTGCTAATAAATACTTAATAAGTACTTAGTAAATAAACTAATATCAGTTCTTTTTAAAGTTATTTTTTTCAATGTCAGAGAATCAGGAACTATTATACGTACAATTAAAGGGGAAGGGGTCAAAGTGACTGAAAAAAACTGTACACATTATTAATGAAGCCTCAAGATAAACTAAATACTAAAGTTTTAAGAAGCCTAGAATTTTTAGACAGATTAATGTGATTTTAACTTGAATATTGTAAACTTTATAGCTCAATGAAAAACCATATCCTAGAAATCAATGGACAAGAAACAGTACTCATTCTCATATATAGCTTGAAATGATTTAATAACTGTTCTTTATTCAAATTATATTAATGATAATCTAAAAATAAGATAAAAGTTTTGAAAATGTTTAATCAATTAAATAAAAATATAAAATTTAATTGATCTTGATTAAAAAAGAAAATTATAGTTTATATTTCAATAATTATTTTATTATTTTTGGAAAAAACAATATAAACTTATTAGGTGGTATAAAATAAAATGTCTTTTACAACACTTAATTTTTGAAAACAATCCAAAAACAAAAAGTTTGCAATTTTCACTATTTTCAATCACTATATTAGAAATTTTATAAAATTGGCACACCGTTACATTGTTTTTCAAAATTTATGTGGAAAAAAAAATTACAATTTTATAATATTAACAATATTTTCAATAAATTTTCTACAATAATTTTTCAATGACCATAGAAAAATTCAGTCTACATGTTGCATTTAATGAAAGGAAGCTTGATGTACAACACACAAACTATCAAACAAGAAAAAATTAAAGTAAACAATTTGTTTACATCAATAATTAAAGGAACAATTCCTAACCTTAATAATGTAAGTTTTTTTGACATTTTACTTTTTGGTTTGTTAATTTGAATAAAGCTTTTAAGTACTTAATAGTTTAGAACAGAATACAATATTATTTCATTGTATGACTATATACAAATTTAATTATATTTAATATCAATGCTTAAATAACATTTTAAAATCAATTAGAGATTTAATTTCTATTTCAATTAGTGATGCAATGAATATTTGGTTACTATTCAGTATTCAGCCGAATACCAAATACCCAAAAACAGGAGTAAGAAATAACAAAAACACAGTAAATTAATCATTTGGTATTTAGACTTAATGTTATCGGGTTAGTGTTGTTTGTTTATATTTATTTATAACTTATAAACTGCAGAAAATAAAAAAACAAAATAATATTAGCCACATATATTCACAATTTATAATTACAAAGATCAGCACATGTACACACCTATTCATTCGAGGATCGTCGCACATCTGAGAGTCTGACCCTGCCCATCCTTTTTTTTTAAGTGCTCGTCTTTGCTCTTCCCTTTCTCTTTCCTCTATCACTCTAGTCCACATATGCCTATGCATACATCATAATGTGTGTGCATGATACTTTCGATTTGCCACTTTTCCATTGTAGATTTCCCATTTTACAATTACATGACTCATAGCCTGGTGATAACGGAGAAAAGAGACAGATAGGACGTCAGTATGTCACAGTTATGATTTCACAGATTCGAGACAGCTTGGTAGCCTGAACGGCCCCAGGCTTTCGCCCTTGCATGCTAAGTGACTTTCATTACAAGCATTTAGCTTTCCGAAGTCTATGAGAACAATTATTTGGCATTGACGGCCATGAATTTTTGCCAATAAGCTGCCTCGACTTGTTCGGTTATGTTATCAACTCAATTTCAAATTTATTTTCACATTTTTACTTCGTGGTCCTTCTCTGTTCTTTTTCCATTATTTACAAGTGTAGGTCATTTCATTGTTATCCACATTTGATATCATTTATCACATACTGCTATGACACTCTTGTCTGTCCACTACAACTGTCAAGAATTAACATGATTGGTGAAGCGTAGTGTCAGCGGGCCAATAGAGAGCAAGGTCCTTGCCATAATGCAGTTTACGCACCAATTTTTGTACGTGCATTAATAAAGCTGAATGGTTTAGTTGAATATTCAGCTACTCAGCCATGCTCCTGGCCGAATATTCGGTATTCAGCCTGAGGCCAAATATACTATTCGTTGCAACATTACTTTCAATTAATTAAAATCATATGAATAAATTTATAACTTATACATTCATCCATAGCAATATTGTTACATTCTAATACAAGCTATAAAGTACTTTCTTAAAAATTTAAGTCAATAGATCTAAATGTATTAAAAAAATCCTAATCTATTAAGTTTAGAAATTATTCAAAATATATATATGAGAAACAACTGATGCTTCACCTGAAACCTTTGTTCTCTTTCATCTTCATTGCAACAAGCTTCGCATTTGCATAAAAAGAAATATTGTTCTAAAAGAGCTCTCTGGCGATCATCCCTAGCCATTCTCCGAAAGTGAGGACCTCAAATTATAAATATTAAATTTACAAAAAATTTTACAGAAGTTAAAATCTTAAGCAAGTCAAATAATCATAGAATGTAATCTTCTATTAAAAACATTATATAATTTTATATATTCTAGAAAATTTCTATATAAAATTTAAAATTACATTAGTTTTATCTATAATAATGATATACAAACCATAACAATTAAATATTTCAGCTCCTGTTGGCACATCTTTAACAACACGAATAATTAAAGTATTTTTATGAAAGCTGTAAAGAAAATTTTAAACATTTTTAATTGTATTAAGGTAATTGTATTAAGGTATTATGTAATTGTTCCAAAGCTAATTTGAAAAACTAATTTACTACCTTGATATAATTGTTGGATCACAGGCATGATTCATCAGACTAGCAGTGGGATATATAGCAGTTGCAATTCTAACTTGCCTTTGAGTTCCCACCGATCCACCTCCTGTCATGTAAGGTGTTGTCTGAAGTTCAGTAATAGCATGAGCATTACAAACTAATTGTAAAATGTGACGTAAAACTAATCCTCCAACATAAAGTTCCAGAGATGGTGGTTTGGGGTGACTGATGGGGCTCTGACGAAAATCAGAAATGGATGCTGGGGATTGAGATCTGCCACTGGACGGTGTATCGGGACGGGAAGAATCCTGTTCTAAAACTTTGTCGGATAGATGAGTACTAGCCATGCGATCTTTAAGATCTATACCTCTCAACATGAGTTGCTGTGTCCGTGCCAAAAATATACCCATTTTTTCCAGGAGTATGAGAAGAAGAGCTGCCGTCTACATAGTAAAGTTTATAACAAATTTATGATTAAAAAAATACAAATTTAGTATTTAATACAAGTTTATATTTAAAAAACAAAACAATGTATTTTTTAATCAAAAGCAATCCTACCTAACATATTATTTTACAACTGTTTCATAATTTTTGAGATTTTGTGGTATATAACTTATATAATATTCATTCTAATAAACAGCATAGCTATAATAAAAAAAATAATTACAGACAGAAATCTATAAGAGTAAGTTGGCTATCTATTGGAGGAAGAAGAAGCTTATTTACACTAAGAAATTGCATAATCTATTTTATTCAGCATTCTCACTCTTGCTGTATGTTGAAATAAAGTATGCATATTGAGTGAAGTGCTATTGTTTGAATAAAGTAATAAAGTGAAAAGGTTACTGAATTCATTCCATTAATAATTACACCCAATTCAAAGAATGAAAATAATAATCACCTTGTAATAGTAAGCACTCTGTAGTAAACAATGCTTCTGCATGATGAGAAAAGTTACAGACAGAATATTGTTCATTATATATTATATATAAAATATGTAAAATAAGGTAATTCTTAGATTATTAAATTCTTGAATATTTAGAAGAGAAATTTGTTATTGTATCTGAGAACTGGCTTTTGACATCAATATAAAATATGTAAATGCTATCTTAAAAAAATGCTGTCAGTTTTAGTATCTAAGTTCTTCCGTACAGCTTGATGTGTTGTGTATTGTGTGTATATATATATATAGTCGATTCCATTTAATTGGGCCACCGGTTAATCGGGGCAGCCGCTTTATTGGGCCAAATCTCAAAGAACAAAAACCAAACTAATAAATTAATATATAATTTAATCACTTAATTGGGACAGTAGCAGAAAAGGAATTTAATAAGTTTTGATACATTTTAAGGATCTTCAAAAATATGTAGACATTATATACACTAATATGTAGGCCTAACAATTGGCAGAGACAAAGCGATTTTGTCTTTTGCTCAGGTAGTTCAGTTTTTCCGGAGGAGGTCACCATAGCGGGACATATCACACTGGGATTCTGTCTGAGATGGACCTGAATGTGAGCTACTGACCCTGCTCTGGATTGGACTGGATGTTCCCTTTAAAAGCAAAGGGACAAAGATCCTCGGACAATTTTTCAAGGTCTCTCGACTGATTGGAAGACACCTAGAGTTTCCTTGGAAGGTATTGTGTGCATAATTATGTCTAGATTAGAACAGCAGTCATTCGATCGTTGAGACTAACATCTGGAGCTGGCAAATTCTATGGATGCTCCTGCCAAAGTGGCCCTTCTCCAAGTAAAGAAAACTGTGCTTAAAGGAAGACCCTAAGGTGACTTTTAGACAAACCTTTTCTTTGAAGAAAGAAAGAAAAAATCATTCGATCAGGAACAAATCAAATGGTCAACCCTTGTAACCCTTGTGTACATCACTACTAATACCGTGTTTGGCAACACTAGTGTGATGCAAATCAGTTATCTATTGTTGAGAGTCTATCAAATTTATAGTACAAATATTTTCTGTATTTTGGTTTAATAAAGCATTAAAATAGATATCTAATTATTAATTTTTACCTGCTTATTTATTTACCTACGTATTACATATTTTATTTTAGAATTTATTAATAGTTCGTTTAATTGGGGCAGCCGCTTAATTGGGCCAAAATGGATTAGTCCCAACATGTCCCAATTAAACGGAATCAAATGTATATATATATATATATATAAATAACAATTCACATGTCGTAGAAAAAACTCTGATTCTGATTGGCTCTGTATGACATTTTTCAATGCTTATTACTCTATATATACAAGGTGAGTTGGAAGGTGAAGGAAACATCTTAGAGAATGATAGTACAAATAATTATAGGTAAAAACTTTAGTAATATGCCAAACAATTGCTGGATAAAATCAAGCTACTATATTGATAAAGTATCCTGATTTAATCTGGCAATTGTTTGTCATATTATTAAAAAATATATAAACATCCTAAAAGCCTAATATGTACAAAAAAACTTGACATCAACATGGGTATTATTCTCAATAGTTTTGGAGATACAGCTGTATTAAAGTTGCTCACATACAATAATGAATGACAGGTATTACATTCAAAGCAAATTCTTGAAACTAGAACTCTGAACTTTAGGCGACAATAATCTATACTACCGTTTCCCAAGATATTTCCCTTTTCTCCTGACTCACCCTGTATTGTATATATATGGCATATATATGGTTAAGTCAAAAAGTTCTATAACATCTTGAAATATTATACTGTATTATGTTAAAACTAGAAGTATTCTCCACTTTTGTTTAGACACTTGTCCCACTGAAACACCAAATGGCTTATACCTTCCTGATAAATTTTGCATTTTATTGTTGTCACCACCACCTTAATTTTGTTGCAAATGCAAATTCCCAATCTTTCAATTTTTTCCATTAAGTCAAAAACACAAAAATCACATGGCAACAAGTAAGAACTGTAGAGTTTGAGTTTTATTTGTATACAGCAACATAAAATGTGGTCATCAGCAAAAGAGACCCTTAGTAAGGGACCCTAAGGGTAACTGTAAGGGTAAGTAAGGGTAACTGGCCTCTATTTAGGTGTTATAAATATGAAGAAATCCCAGAAAACTCCATGTGGCCAGCTCAATGGTGAGGGAGAAACCCATAACTGACTACTGTTCTGCAAATAAAATTTATTTCTTCTTCTGTTAAACATTCACCGATTTCTATAGTTTCAATAGTGCTGAATATGAATCTGGCAACAGAACTGGCTTAATTGGTCTTCCAACAAGCACACGCACGCACACACACAGCCAACCATATTGTTGTCTGCCATCCAGACACAGATGGCACCATCATTACAGACCTGTGTCTGTCTGTACCATTTTGAAGTACCTGAATGAAGAACATTCTGTATCACAGTGAGCGTTAAGTGTACTGCCATTAACACCACCCACTGTCACCTTCATTTGGAGTGATGTCGCTTCCAATGGGATTGGACTGCAACGGAAAGTTGTCTACAGCAATGAATCTCAATTCAGTCTGGGCACTGATGACAACCATATTCATGTCTGGGAGCTCCATGGTGAACACCTCAATCCTGCTTAACTTGGAGTAGCACACTGCCCCCAGGTGGTATGATGGTCTGGAATGCCATCACATACAATAGCCAGTCACCACTAGTAGTGATCCATGACCATGACAGCCCAGCAACATGTTAGTGACATCCTGCAGCCAGATGTGTTGCCTCTCATGGCAGGGCTCCCAAGAGCCATTTCCAACAAGAAAATCCTTGACCACACACAGAAAGGGTGTCACAGAATTGTCTCTGCCACATTACCACACTTCTCTGGCCTGTCCGGTCCCGATTTGTCATTGATCGAACATGTCTGGGATTACCTGGAATGCCATGTTAATTAGCCTAGGAATTTGGCTGAACTAGATGGCTGCTTGCAGTAACTGTGGACTGAGATGCAACAGGATATCATACGGCACCTATATGCCTCAATGCCCACCTGTATCAATGTGTATTAATCAAACAGGGTGTTAGAATCTCCTTTCATTTGTAGTTTTGCCTGCAATAAATGATCTTATTGTTTTCATTTTGTAATCACTTACTTACATCATCATTATACTCACACATGTACAATTTTGTTTGATTCTGACAACTTCTTGGCATACTAACTTTTATGGCAATGAGTATATATACAGTAAAACTTACATTTTGTGACAACCAATGTTTCCAAGCAAAATTGGTTTTTTGTTACAGGTGATCTTTCAGAGGTCTTTAACTACATACACAGATAAACTTTATAAAATATTACATCAAATAATAGTTGTCAAAAATGCATTCTTGTATACAATATAAAATAAATATATAACAAATGAAAGTTCCTTATGTAGAAAATCAAAATAATAATAATAGACTGAGCTACATAAGTTTATATTATCAAACTTACCAAAGCATACTGAAACAAATCTTCAACATGCATGTGTTCTGTATGAGTCAATAAATGATAAACAGCATTATATGTACTATTATAAAAGCCATTCATATCACATCCGGGTAGTACAGAGATATCAGGTGGAATCAAAGTTCTATCATAAAATTCTGAAAATTGTAATTAATTTTATAATTCAAAAGATATTTAATATAAATTTATAATAGAGTAAGTATTACTCACCTTCCAATGTTTGTAATCCTGTAACTAATATAACACGAACACTTAAATGAGCAATGCCAACCTAGAATGAACATCTTTTTCATTTAAAATGTTATAATCAATTTAATTTCACTACAAATATTTTGAAAATATTACAGAATGTAAAAGATCAAGATTTCCACATTCCCATTTATGATATCTGTCCCAAGATTCCTTGCAACAAGCTACAGAACAATATCGTACTTGTGAACACTGGTGGCATCTGAATAAATAAATTTTTTTATATTATATAGAAGTCCAATAAAAAATTTTATATATATATATACAGTAGACCCCCTTATAACATGGGTTCATATAAGACAGATTTGTATAACACGCTAAAAGAGGCTTGTATAACACGGTAAAAGAATGAGACAGATTGTCATGGCCGACTCGTGTCTCGACAGAATTGGTCAAATCTGGACCAATCGTGGACATTGCACAAACTGTTTAAACAAGCAGTGGACTGACTAAAAAACATTTATTATTGAATGGCCATGAAAATTATATTTCTATTAATGATGTCTCCAAAATTCAGCAAATTTTTCGCAGAAAGAATAACTTATCAGGAAATGCATCTGCCATTCGATGAGCCGCTCTGCAGTAAAAACAAGCTTAAGCAATGGCGTCTTCAAACAGTGCACACTAGGTAAGTATTTCTACAATTTTTTGTTTATAGCATAGTTTATATGGATTATTCCCAAAAAATTATACGTGTTTTGGAAATGTTTGAGTAAATTAGTCTAAAATCGATTAATTTTATGGAAGAAAACCATCCAAACAACCGTACCCCTAAACTGCACAAGTGCCGAGCTGTGAACGGCTCATGTATTTGTAAAATCTAAGTGACTCATACAACATGGTATTCATATAACACGGAACATATCTACCATGTTATAGGGGGTCTACTGTATGTATATATATATGCAAACACACACACACATACATACATAAAAACAAACAAATAATAAGATAGAGTCAAAAATGAATTAAATTTTGGCATAAACTTTAGTATACAACAAACGCTTAAAAGATACAATAAAGTTTGCTCATTCTGCAGCTACATGCTATTACTAGTACTAGTACCATTTATCATAGAAAATGTTTTCCAGGAAAGTTTTATCCAGTTTTATTAGTAAGTTTTGTTTTTTATGATATCTTTAAAGGCTTTCACAGCCATCATCATAGCTGATTGGAATTTGTAATTATTCAATTTCTCTTTCATTTTAGGGAAAAAATGTCTGTAGAGTCAAGATCAAAGATTGAGAAAGCACAATCAGGTCCGTGTCCTTCTCAGTCAGATATTTGCTGATCAGATAATACCCATGACAGATGCATTGTCATCATAAAGCACAGTTCTGCCCCTTCTATGTATTTAGCATATGGTTTTCTTACCTTAAGCCTGATTCTCACTATTGTGAGTATAAGATAAATGTGCCTAAACCTAAATATATATGCACATATTCACTGTTCATGTGACAGTGTATAGGTCTGAACATAGCTAATCTTATGCTTCAAAATGTTGCTGTTGTTTGATCAACAACATTTAACTTTCAACCAATAAGAGTACGATTTCTTAGTTTTATGCTGTTTCTAGGAAGTGACTTATTTTTTCTAAATTATGAATGGTTATTATTTCAAGTATATCTGAAAGAGATGTCACTGAATAAACAATTTTTTGATAATGGTGTGATTGTTGACATTGACAGTTCAGACATAAAAAATATATTGCTATTGTACTTAGATTAATATAACCAGTGCTAAAGACTTAATTTCACAGAAAAGTATTTAAAAATTTGAAATGTAAGCAATGCTTATTAATACAGACATTATTTTATTGGTCAATTGGGCATGTTTTTAGATGCCTAGCCAAACTGATAGGATTGAATGCAAATCAAACTAGTAATTTGTCATCATGGTAACAATGACACACACACATCTATCACATATTTGCAATAGTGAGAACCAGGCTTTATACTTCAAGGTGTGTGTTGAAAGTTTTTGTACAGTTTCACACAAAATCTGATGTTTGCTCATTACTTCAGATATTTTATTTTGTACCCACCAACTTTTTCTGACACTGCTATACAAACTAGTCAAGCTGCTTATAAAAGGAACAGGAAATAAAAGTGATGGTTGTGCACAAGTATGGATTTGACTTAAAATAAGCTCGCAAGGGGGGGCTTGCTCAAGTTTCCCAGCACTTAAATAGGAAATTAAGAGGACCATTAGAAACTTTGATATTTTCAATTATCAAACTTTAGGATATAAAATTTAATAATAAAAGCTTAGAAGGAGTAATTTTATTAAATTATGATAAAAATCTCCATTAAAATAAATATTTAAGTTAAAAAACACTATGACACTAGCTCAAAGTTAAAATTGTATGTGACACCATCTGTTATGAGATATTAATATAAAAGTTATTTTTTTAATAACAATTATTGTAAAAAGACAAAAAAGGCTTAATTTTGAGGGCAGAAATGCATTTTTAAAAATTATCTAAATGCCAATAGAGTAAAATTTTCATCAATTCCAATCCCACTTGAGATGTAACATATGACCTCCTCTGTCTCCCCACTCCCTTATAATTTCCAAAATTTAATAGCATTAATACCCCTTACATACAAGTTACAATGTCAAATTTTGCTTGCTAATCTTTACCCCATTCTGAGATATTAAACAAAATAGATGCAACACACAAACATGGAATTTCCCCATTTTATTGTTTTTGGTTCAGAAGGTTGAGACTTACAAAAAAACAGTGTGTCAAATTTGACACAATTACAATTCTTTCCCATGTTATGTTATAACAGCCAGAAAAGTAAAAATCCAAAAGTTTAGTTCTTTTTTGACTCTAACTTGTATATAACAATAACAGAATTTATGCCATATTTACGGTACTGCTGCTTGAAATCGCAGATAACAATGATGGCAATGTGTGTTATAATGAGCAGGTAAAAGAACTGAAGCATAAGGTTGTTCTACAAATAATGTATCTCCAACAGAAATAGGACGGTTAGCCTAATCAATAATTTATTACAATATTAGATTGGAAAATGGTAATTAATGTTCATTAGTTTAAAAAACTTACAACAATGTATCTGCCACGTTCTTCATTATATTTCATATCAACAGCAGCAGATGCATAAGCAATTGTGGGATGAGAACCAGCAGTCAGTGTAGGAATTAAAACATCGTCGTCGTCATCATCTTGAGTCTCCCTATTTTCACTTTATAGAATTTCCATATAGTTATCTTTAATTTTAAATTTAAAAATATTTAAAAAGCAATTGTATTACCTTTCAGTAATTGTAACCTGCCTATGAGTTTCAATCTCTTTTCTTAAACGTTCTAGAAAATAAAATTTTGAATAAAATGAATTTTATAAATGATAGCATTGTTACAGATAAAAATCACTTACCTGCTTTCTTACCATCTACTTTAGCTTGTTTCAGGTGTTGAAGTGCTTCATCAAAAGCTTTGAAAGTTTTTAACACATGTTTAAAATTAATTTTTTCGTGTTATAACAAACTTATTCACAATTTTTATTACCTTGATGGGCTAATTTTGACTGTCCTAATTTCAGCAAACATTGACCCTTCCTAAGATACAATTTGGCACGCAAATCTTTTGGATATCCATATTCGAATGCCCTTTCAATATCAAGAAGGCAAGCCTAACAAAAACAAAAATTAAAAACAATATTTAAATTTGTTTTATTTAGAAATAAACTTATAATAATATTAATTTCTTATATTTTAATAAAATAGTAATAATTGTTTATTTCTTGATTCTGTGCACCAGTGTTAAAAAGATTTAAATACAGGTAGGCACTGCTTGAAAAGTTTGATACATTCTGAAAAATACATTGTTAAGCTATTTTATCATTAAGTGAACATCATAGTGTGTATTTAGACAAACATATAAAGCAGGTGAGAGCAAGGCAACCCTTGGCATCCCAGACTTCATTATAGTATGCAACCCAGAGCTCACCTTAAAAAATATATAGCTAATGTCTTTGCTGAGACATACATTTTAATTTAACTTTTTTCAAAATATTTTAAGCCTAAACTCTTCAGTTACCTTTAATACCTCACTTTGTGCACAAGTGTTAATGAATTAGTCTAAAACTAAAATGCAAAAAACTATAAATGATTGTAATTTAAATATACCAGTTTACCATTTTCAATTTTCATTTTAATAATTTTAATTTTGTAACAAAAATGTTAATTTCCAATTAAATTTTCTTCTATTTATTAATAATTTAATAAAATTTGGAAATTTATTAAATTTAGTTTTGTAGCAATTACAGGATTTATTAATAGGTAATAAATAAAATATTTACTTATAAAACAATTTAGAAATTACATCACTATGGCAGACTTTATAGCCTAAATGCAGAAAAAATCTACAGGTATTCCAATTAAGACTATCAAACAGCAAACTCAAATGTTTCTTACAATCAAGTCTGTTTTAATCAGGAAACAAAGTTCAATGGATAAAAAGATTTTCCATTTACTATGCATTTTGGGATTAAAACAGTCTCTCTTCAAGCTACAAACACATTATTAATGTTAGTAATTTTAAAATGACAAAATAAAAAGAGCAATTATTTACTGTGACATCGTCAATGCCAGCCTGCAATTTTTTGTCACAATGTTCTTCATTTTTTAGTAGTGTTTTGCCCTGTACATCATACTTTTCCTGTCAGCAAGAGAGTAGTGCCAGTTATTTATCTAATTTTTCCCATTGAAAAATTTTTTTAATTGAAATAACACAACTTTCAATACAAACTGGAAGTTTGTATATAGTTAATCTGAACCTCCTGCCCCTAAGCTTTCTGTATCTGAATTTACATTTATCTAACTCCATTCTCAAGATTAAGAAAAAACAGACAAATGGACAACAGTTGAAATTTATAGGTCTACGATTTTTTCAAATTGCAACCCAATAAAATTTAAAACTATCAACTGGGAAAACGCCAATGGGAAAAAAGATATCCCTTATAGCATAAGACACATCCTAATTTTCAGATAGATTTTAGGTACAAAAATATATCTTATCAGGCAAAAGATATGATAATTTAATATCTAGTTAACAATTGTGTTACATGGAATTCTCTGGATGCAATTTATTTATTTCTAGGTCTAGTCTTTGCTTTTTTTTAGTTATTATAATGACTGAGTAAAAAATATATATTTATGATATGGTTTTTTTTTACTTTTTTAAAAACAATTTTTTAAGAACTATAACCAATTATTTCTATTTTTTAAACTATAACCAATAGTTAAATAATAGAGACAAAACAAGCTAACATTTTGTAAACCTTAGCGTTGTTTTGTCTCCATTATTTAACTATTGGTTATAGTTTAAAAAAACAATGGTTATCTAACTTGTCTTAACCTTTAATGTTTTTAATTTTTTAAGAAGTTTTTTAAAAAATTGTTTTTAAAAAAACATAATAATTGATTTCATATTAATATACTGATGTTATAATAAAAAGTATATAGGCACTTCCACTTAAAGTAAAATGAAACTGCTGTTTTAAATGTTTCATATGAAATATAGAAGACAGATTCCTCAAACTGCAAAAAAAAAAAAAAAAAAAAAGGAAAAGAGAAGAGAAGAGATTAGATTTAAAATATATATTTCAAAAAACTGAATGATAATGAATTTTCAGTTTCACAAAAATTCATCCATATATTAAAAATTAATTTTCTATTATAAATTGTATAAGAGCACTATTGATGAGATGTTGCTCCATAAAGAAATATGTGAACTAATAAAATAAAAAACTGTAAAATCAAATTTTAAGAACTAAACATTTACTGTGACTACAATAATAAATAAGCTAAAAAAAATTCTAGGATTAAAGAGTAAAATCAGATTGAGCAGTTTTCGCTGAGTTGGCAAATAAGTAACTGTTCACAATTAGTGATTGTAGTGATATTGGACCTACTCTTCCTCCTCCAACTGCGGTCTTGTCGGTCCACGTCCAAACCCTTTACAAGCAGTCACAAAAGTAATAATCAAATGTAGACAAAGTCTTGTAAAGGGGAAAAGGTAACCAAACAAGAGTAGACAAAAAACCATAAAAAAAAAAAAAAGGAAAAGAGTAGAAAAATGAAAGGGTAGGTGTGAAAGGATGGTAGAGGGAATGAAGAGAGATGAAGTGGTTAAGTTCAAAAGTGAGATTAAAGTTTTTTTTTTTTTGTTCTGAGATATTTGGTGGTTCCAGTTTGGTGCAACAAACCAGTGAGACAAAATCCGTTAATTCAGATCGAATTCTCTACAGTGATGATATAACAAGGTGATTGTCAATTCAATAAACACCCTAGAGATAAGTTTGGTAGAGCCAAAAGGCCAGTATTTCAAACAATGTTAATTTGCATTTGAACACTCACACTTGCCAGTATGGAATGAAGTGTTGATTCAACCACTACACTATGCCACAGTTGTTTATTTTTCTCCATTACGTTTTGTAGGATAATATGTCAATATGACAGTTGACTTGAAAAAAAATCAATCCTGTTTTTATGATAAGAATAAGTAGCTAATGATAAATTTTTAATGAATTTTAATAAATAATACATCATATGAATTTTTAAATTCAATATTATGTATTATTTATTATTATAATATTGAATTTATATATTATTTTGAATTGAATAATAATATATTTATATTGAATTTATATAATATTTTATTTATTATTTTATTATTAAATAATATTACTATAATATTGAATTTAAAAAATTCATATGATGTATTATTTATTATTACAGAAATTTATTATTGTATAGAACGTATTATTATTAAGCTGCATTTTTCAAATACAAATCGCAAAAAAATTTGATATAATAATTATTGAAGAAAAATTATACTTTAAGTTTCACTAAACATTAAGATCTAATAAGATAAAATATTTAAAACAAAGTTAATCAAACTAATTTAAAATAAATTACTTTATGTTCAAAATATATAGTAAGAAAATAAGTAGTAAAATTTAAAAAGTCAATATCTTTTCCATAAACAAATAACTACAGCAAACTTTAAAATATATTTTTTTTAAATACAGTCGAGTCCACATAATTCGACACCATTGGTTAAGTAGTCAGTTTTCTGTGGTCCCGGCTAACTTACATAGGCATTAATGTTAAAAAACTCTGGTTTACTTGACACCGTTTAACTCATCACCACTGGATAAGTCGACATACTTTTTCTGTCCCACATACTGATAAGTCATCACCCCTCCTGAAAAAATGAATTCACTCTGCACGTGTGGTGCAAACTCATTGTTTTTTCAGGAGGGGACTCGATTTATTTATTAATATATAATTAATATATTTAATAATATATTATTATTATTAATATATATATATATATATGTATTTTATGTATTTTTATGTATAAAATAATAACAGATAAACAAAAAGAAAATATATGATCTACATCAACGTCACACCAGAAAAGACCAACAACTGCTGAATTATCGGGCTAGCAAATGGCTATAGTAATATTAATAATTTAAGTTAATTTGGTACTAGAGTTAGCCGTTAGGCGCCATCTCTTGCTAAATTTAATAATTAGAATTTTAATTAAATAATTTAAATAAATTTAGGCCTAACTGGAAGAAAAGAATCGGCCCGAAGCGGGACTCGAACCCGCAACTTCTGCTATCCGTGCAGACACGTTACCAGTTACGCTACCAGACCTTCGGTCCGATCTCCCCTTCCAGTTGATATAAGATTACTGTACGACCATCGACGGTCATTACAATGCCGGCTGGGGACACATTAATTGCCCACGTCCTCCCAAAGGCACTCAATTGGCCATCGCAACCCCGGCAAGGCATATATATATAAATAAACAATGCGGGGTTGCAATGGCCGGTTGAGTGCCTTTGGGAGGACGTGGGCAATTAATGTGTCCCCAGCTGGCATTGTAATGACTGTCAATGGTCGTACGGTAATCTTATATCAACTGGAAGGGGAGATCGGACCGAAGGTCTGGGTAGCGTAACCGGTAACGTGTCTGCACGGATAGCAGAAGTTGCGGGTTCGAGTCCCGCTTCGGGCCGATTCTTTTCTTCCAGTTAGGCCTAAATTTATTTAAATTATTTAATTAAAATTCTAATTATTAAATTTAGCAAGAGATGGCGCCTAACGGCTAACTCTAGTACCAAATTAACTTAAATTATTAATATTACTATAGCCATTTGCTAGCCCGATAATTCGGCAGTTGTTGGTCTTTGTATATAATGGGTTAGTTGTTGTTTATTTATATATGTCACACCAGAATCCAATTTTGCATTTTCTCATGCCAGAGGCATTAAGAATCCTTAGACGTTACTTGCCAACGATTGACAATTGCAAAGATGATGTTTTCAAAGTGTTTGTGATTGTTGAAAAAAAAAGTCGAGACAATTAAGTGCTCAAAACAAACACTACTAAACGAATTTTTCAGTTTTTCATCTACAGAGTAATTGTAAATGGAGGGCACAATGTATTGTAAGCCTATACTACTGTATAATGCACTATTGTATTTTCTTAATTGTAGTTTTGTGGATTTTTTTGAACTTCGCTTTAGTCGTCACATCGGATAACTTGACACATTTCCACTTCTTGCGGTGTCGACTTATGCAGAGTCAACTGTATATAATAGAATAATAATTTATATTTTATTTATTAGTAAAAACGTTTTACACTTCAAAATCTGTGTTAAACAGTTATTTCTATTAACTGAAAATGCTGTTTTGATAATGAAATAATTAATTTATATTTAAACTTTATATCATTAACAGTTACACTGACAGGTTTCATTCTAAAATAAATACAAAGTTATAAAAATAAAAATTATTTCATATAAAAATATCGCATTTTCCAAGAAGTTAAATATTAGTAGTTGTGTAGTTCAAGTTTAAAAAGAATCTCAAAAATAAACCTGTCTTATTAAAGTTTGAATTTTGAACTAAAAATTTTTAAATTTAAATGCTATGTTCATATGTGTTTGCATATTTTTTAAAAATTATTTAATGTATGCAAATACTTCTTAAAAATTTGTTTTAAATTTTGTTTTTCCTAAAAAACTCTCTAAATTTATTAACGATATCTGAAAATAAATTGTAAAAGAATTCTTATTCTATTAACAATGTCAATTAAAGTATAAATTGCTGAATGTAAGGATTTTGATGAGAATACATTTTTCTTAAATTAAATTACAAAGTTTGCCATTAAAAATTTATTAACAATTAACACTTGCCTTATATCTATGAAGATGAAATAAAGCAGCTGATCTATTACCAAAACCTACAGCTAATTCTTCGATGTGGCTTCCAGCATCATAAGTATCAGGAAAAGGAGCTGCAAGTACACTCTGAAAAAAATATCATAATTTCAGAAATTCATATTTGAAAAATTATATATTAATAATGAAATGTTACATATATCATCATCATCATCAATAATGTCTACCATAAAAAAGATTACCACATGCAACAAACACAAAACATCAAAAAATCTAGCAGCATATATTGAAGATAACTAATGTTTTCAACTACAGTAGAGAACCGAAAATCGGAATCAATTGGGGACTGGGGTTGTTCAGATTAGTCATTTGTTCCGATTACCGATTATGTACGAAAAAATATATTAACCTGTCCGATGTTCAAATTTTTCTCCGTTGTGTGTCGCTTCGTGTTGAATTTTCGTCGATTTTAAGCCTAACGAAAATTTTTATAATAATAATTGAGGCTATCGTATCGTTAAAAATTATTTCTGCATTTTGTACAAACAAAATAAATATATTGAAGAATATAAAAACATGAAAATTATACTTTAGAAGTAAATTTAATATCAAAAACGTTCGATTCAGCATGACAGTCCGACTGAAAAGCGTTCCAATTACCGGGGTTCCGATTAACGAGTCTCTACTGTACTTTTAGTGGTCACCCTCAGGTTAGAATAAAAGAGTGGGAATTCAAACATATCAAACAAGCATTTGATTGAGCAGTGGTAATCATTATTGCCAGTTTAGAAATGAAATACTTGTTTTAATCTATCTCAAAAAATGACTTCCATGCTTGTGATAAGATGTCATAAGCCTTATAGTTTATGGCCATGTTTCTGTCTGTTGGCTCTATATATTTCAAATTTCTTTAAGCTCCTAGATGAGCCTTGTTGCTAGTATGGTGCCTTGTTAAAAGAAACTTTGATTTGGTTGTGTTGCAAATGTTGTTAGGGGTGTGGAGGTGAGACCCTTTTCAACTGAACTCTCATGCTCTTTTAATTGGAACTACAATGAAAGAAAGGTAGCCCCTATGTATTGAAGGTAGACTCTGTGGTCAAAATCAGGAATGAAACACTCTGGGAGTTGTTTTTTATAAATGGGGTCTTCAGCATTTTTAAGGTGTGTGTAAATAGTTGGGTTTCATTTATAGGTGGTATTCAAGGCCTTCACTATTTCTTTAAAGGTGTGTTTGAGTTGTTCATAATAGTAGTTGAAAATGCACGTTCTCAATTACTTTTTACAAATAATTCAATAAATGTTTTTGGATTTTTTGGTATTTTGTGTTTGCTGCATCTAAGCATCCAGTTATGTGCATTTATTTACCATGTGGACTTTTAATGTAATTAATTATCATCATTTAAATTGTACCATTAAATACAATAAACTTTTAAATTATCAATACAAGTACTCTTCACTTTACGATCGAGTTTCGTTCCGATGACTATGCTGTTAAGTGAATTGGTCGATAAGTGAGGAGCTTGCACTGGGAATATAGGATCGTTGTAAAATTATCCAAATTATGCAACAAACTTCAAATTTATTCATATAAAGACTATTATAGTACACTATTAGCAAATTATAGTACGCTTAGTGTGCATGTCACCATTCGCCACCGACCGACACTCAAGCTGAGAAAGGGGATTCCCCAAATTGAAGTTCGAAACTCGATTGGTCATAAGTGTGAGTGGTCATTAAGCAGATAGGTCGTAAAGTGAGGAGTACCTGTATTGTGCAAAAAGTGTAATGAATGCAAAAAGAATTATAAACTTATTTAGCTTTAACATTAATAACATTTTAATGCTAAGTCTATGATGAAAACTAAAAAGTGAATTACTAAAATATATTTCAGTGAAATAACTGAACTGATGGAATAAGGCAACTGAACACTTAGGTCATCTATAAAGTAAGGTGACTTCTGGGAGAGAATGAAAAACTGGCCCCTTGTAGCTCAGCCAGCTCATTGGAGAGTGCAAACCTGTAACCAACTATCAGTTTTAAGTGGTTTTATTTATTCTGTCACTGATAGCTTTCAGTGAAATAAACAAATAATGCTATTTTTAATTTTTATGTCATTAATATTATCATAAAGTGCAGTAAAACTCTATAGTAAAGCTCTGCCACACATGTTAAAGTTAAACTGCTATTTTGACCCTTAAATCTTTGTTAAACAATGAACCAATTTGGATGAAATTTAAATAATTCAAAGACACAAAGTAAAGCTTGAAGCCTTTTCCGTGATGATGTTTGTTTTCTGATTTATTACCATGGTAACATTGCTTCATCCAGAACTTCCTATAGTTGTAGCCTTTGTAATGTGCACTTTATTTACATGTTGAGTCTTACTGTCAAATTAGTTCCAGTATTCTTATGCCATAATTTTCAAAAGTTTCCTTTATTTAGATGTTTTTGCTGAATTTTACTTTTCCATCTGGTTTTACCTATATTTTTTTTGGAATCCACATATATTTTAAAGGGTATGTTCAAGAAGGGCTAGTTTCAGCATAATGCTACCTACTTATGAATCAGTGATTGCCAGCAATATCATACAACATAAAATGAAAATTTTATGACTGGGGGTATTTTGGGGCATGTCACCATTCGCCACCGACCGACACTCAAGCTGAGAAAGGGGATTCCCCGGTTTGGGGGTATTTATTTTGGGGGTATTTATTTGTATATAGAAATTTTAATGTCTTATACTTGTAATTATATCTCATTAACATGATATAATTAACAATAAAATGTTAAAATAAAATACCAATCCTGCAGCTGTTGTAACTTCTCTCTCTCCTTCTTCAACCAATGGTTGGTGGGCAAACATGGATTTGTGCAGTCTTATAGCTTCTCTCATTGTTTAGCTGTTTTATCTGTTTGTAAGGCCTTTTCCATAATAACTTGAGATATTCCACTATGGATCTTCCATGTCCTTCTTTGCCCTCTATCTTGTCTTCCAATAAAACATTCACCCATTCCAAGTGTCGAATTAGGTGGCCAATGTAAATTTCTCCTTTCCTCTATTATTCTCAAAATCTGTCTCTTCTCTGTTGCCTTTTCCAAAACATCCTCATTCCTCTTTCTCTCCGTCCATGACACTCACATTATTCTTCACCAGCACCATATCTCAAAGGCCTCCAGTTTTCTTTTCTCTGCTGTTTGGAATGTCCATGTCTCCGAACATCAATAAGTTAACACCTGTCATTTCCTACAGAATGCCTGTTTTGCTTGGGCTATTCTTGCTGTAACATCTCTTTCACTACTTCTATCTGAGATAATTATGCTTCCTAAGTACATGAACTCATTGACTTCTATTTTTTCACCATCCAAATAGACATTCATTCTTCCTTGTTCCTTTTTTTTGAACATCTGATTATCTTTGTTTTTTTCCTATTTATTCTCATTCCATATCTTCTTTTAAATTGTTCATTTAAATTTTCAAGAGCTATCTCTAGATCATCTACATCTTCTGCTATCACTGCGATGTCATCAGCAAATCTTATTGTGCTGTACAACTTTCCATTCACTTTTATACCTTTTGTAGAATTCTGCATATAATATAGTGTAAATTCTATAAGAAGTTACAAAGAATTCTTTGTAACTTTTTATAATTTCTAATTTGCACACTTGTTGTGCAAATATTGATTAAAATCCAATTACAATTTATAGTTTTGCAGAACAACTTGTAATAGAATTTGAATTTTTTTATTAATTATTAAATTATAAATTTTTTTACAGATACCAATGTCTATTAGTTAAGACAAATTTTCTGAATTATTAATAAATTTAATTAGCCAATTATAATCAAAAAATTAATTTTTAGTTTGATTCATTATATAACTTTAGATTTATTTTATCAATATTTACATTTATTATCATTTAATCTAATATTTGTTTGAAGTTGTTTTCCAAAACTGTTAATATTATTTGATCATCTACATAAAATTTGAAAACTGCTTTGTAAGACACCTGAATTACTTTTTCTTTCTGTTCTGTTCAGATAATCTGAACAAGGTCCATTTGTTAATATGAAATTCTACACATGATTTTCTAGCTTCATTTCAAATGAAGCCAATGAAATACATTAATTTTACATGTTTACATACCTGAGTATAAAATTCTACAGCTTTTTCATATTCTCTATTTTGAAAACATAAATTTCCTTCTGCTCTCAACTCTGATGCTTTTTCCCAGTATTTCTTATGACGACTGGAACACAAAGTATTCACCCATCGTTGTACTTTTCCCCTATTTAAAAGTAAATAAATTATTATTTTTGTTCCTTATGTCAAAGACAATTAATTTGCAAAAGCTGAAATAAAATGAGCTTAAAACTGACATAGATTTCCATAAATAAGTATAAGCTAAATTTCATCTTTCATTATATTCTCAAGTAAATATTTACATGTTAATGACCAGTTTCAGTTGATAAAAAGTCATTGGAAATGTTAAACAGTCGAAGTTCTTAAAAATGCTTTTACTTTTTTCTTTATTATCTAAACTAGGCTTATTCAGTTAAAAACTTAAAATCTAAACAAAAATGAATACTAGTATACAGTAAAACCTGTCCAAAATGGAACCTAAACAAAACAGAAATCTGCCTACATGGAAACAATTCTTCAGAATGGACCAATTTTCTGTTTAAAATGAAAACTTGCCAAACTGGAAAAAATATTTGATACCATGTGATTCTGATTTACACAGGTTTTACTGTAGGTTAATTTATATTTCAAATTGTTTTAAATATTTATTTCATGGTTTTATTTTTCTGATTTTTGATTCTTTTTCATGTGGGTACTAAGACGGCCTTTCTCCCCTATATTTGTAATGGGTTTGGCAGAACCTACAATGGAGCAGCTGGGTGGTAAAGGATGGGGCTTGAGATATGCAGGACAGACAACCTCCAGAAAAATTCTGGGGTTTTTAAACATCCAAATTCAATCCTGGATCCCAGAACAATTAGCTGATGCCTTAACCACTTTATCCATCTGGCCATCTCATTCAAAAGTTACAAAGCATCTGACAATGCAAATATTACAGTTAAGCAAGATAATTAAAGTAATATAAAAATTCAAATCAATTTTAAAGTTCAAATATTATGCAAATTATAAGATTTAATATAGACAGAAGTGATTTTATTAAAAATTTCTTGTTTAACATTACTAGTGACTTTTTTATTAACTAGTTTATAGCTAATGAGTATACATATAATTTTGCAGTTTTATTTTTATACCTTAAAATTCAAGTAATATTTTCAAATGGTTTGGATTAGATTAATAGGACAGGCCAATGCAATCTACCAAGAGCTGCTTCCCAGAGGACTTCTATGAGAAACTAGATCCCAGTTAGGTCTTACACATATGGCAAAAATCCAGAAATCATCATGCAGCCAGCCCATTGGTAAGATGCAAACCCACATGCCAACCAGTGTTTGGTAGTATTATACACTCAGCCATTAGTTGGCAAATTTGTTTTAACAAACTAATTACGTTATGAACTAAACAATTTTTTTTTTTAATCTTTATTACATGGAATGTATAAAAGTAAATATTTTAATATATTAATTTAAAAAATAGATAATACAAATAAGATTTGTTTATAGGTCATATTGCTTTTAAATACATTAATTAAACACATTTACACTTTATAAATATAAAAATAAATGAATAAATTCTTGTGGTTTCCAAATAAACAATTTTATTTTTAGATTAATTTAAAATGTATTTTTGTTAAGCTAAATTTAATTGTGATAATGATAAAATGTTTATTTAAAAACCACAAGAATTTATCAGTTTACTTTAATTCATCATATACATTGAATGAATGTGTGATTAAAAAAATAAATATAGAAAATATTATGCTTTACTATTTAATAAATTTCTGTAATTTCTTATAAGCAACGAACAAATATGGAACTATAATTAACTTTTAACTCTCAGCACCATCCCTGCACTTCCGGCAAACATAATTATTACCATATTTTACGGACTATAAGATGCACCTGAATTTTGGAGGCAATTTTTTGAAAAAAAAAGTGTGTCTTATAGTCCGTAAAATACGGTAATAAATATGTTTGCTGGAAGTACAAGGATAGTGCTGAGAGTTAAAGGCTTGTAATTTCTTATTAGTCAGAAAGAAAACTTGGTGTAAAAAACTATTTTGAAAAATTTATAATAAATACAGTAGAGTGTCGTTTATCCGAAAGCCAGTCAACCGAAAGCTTTCCAGTCAGACTGTGTCGTGCCGAATCAAACGTTTTTGATACTAGATTAACTTCTAAAGTATAATTTTTTCGTTTTTATATTTTCCAATATATTTATTTTGTTTGTACAAAATAAAGAAAAAATTTTTAACGATACAATAGCCTCAATTATTATTATAAAAATTTTCGTTAGGCTTAAAATCGACGAAAATTCAACACGAAGCGACACGCAACGGAGAGAAATTTCAACATGGGATAGGTTAATATATTTTTTCGTACATAATCGGTTATCCGAAAAAATCAGTTATCTGAACAACCCCAGTCCCCAATTGATTCGGATATATGACGCTCTACTGTAGTCTTTTTTGACATTTCCTATAGTTGCTGTATATCAAACAATGATCAGATAAGTTTTGTTGATAACACTATTGAACTAATGTCTGAGTTCAAAATGATTCAATGCACTGGAACTTTTTGATTTTGATATAATGGAAATGACATTAATATACATTATAAATTAGCATTTGTATATTCTGCTTAATTGATGCACTTTTGAGTACTGAATTTGAATAATGCAAATGTTTTTAGCCTAGTTAATGGGCCAAAAATATTTTTATTATTCAAATTTTACTGCTGTTAGGGTGCATTAATTAATCTTAGTAACCATAGTGGCTAAATCACCTTTATTTGTATATTCCTTTTAAAGTAACTAGAAAATATCTGTTTGATTGATCAATATGCCAAGATGTATCATCTATTACTGCTCAGCAATATAGAGCTAGTGGAACTGAGTTGAGCACCACCTGTACGAAGGCAAAGAAAACTGCTTCACGAAAACAAGTGCATCTTTGGGTTGGATGGTTGGATACGTACTGAAACGCAGTGCTTGTTTTCTTCTGTGATAATGAACCACAGATTTCTCCCACACAAAACTTCAAAAAATAACTGTTGTATGGTTAGCTATAGTGTTACCTATATTACTGCATCACCAGGTTCAAAAGTTAACCAGTAATGTGTGATAGTATTTTTTTAAAAATCAATATTAATATCGATAATACGACATACATGCAGAATCAATACATTAAGTCAACTAAATAAAGATGGAAATAAAGCCAAGTGTTTAATTAAAACTCAACTTTGGGTTCATAGTCCAACAATCAACGAAACACAATTTCAAAGAAGAAACATTAAGTCAAATGATTTACAGTCACTTCTTGACTTACGACCATTCGCACTTACGATGAAAAAATTTCATTAAAAAATTTTTAAAATGTATCAATTTTTTATAGTTTTCGTCAAATACAGTCAAACCTGTTTTTGTGCGGTCTTTTTCTGTGCGATTTTTATTTGTGCAATTTGTTTTGTGTGGTATATGAAAATTTCAATCAAATTGGAACATAATTGACTCCTGTAAAATTTTTAAAAACTCTATTGGTTGTTTCCTATGACATCAGCAGGATTTTTCATTTTTTATTCAGAAAAATGTTTTTCTCATACGTTTATTTCGGTCCCCTCTTATTTTAATAGCATAAAAACCATAAATATTATGTTATATTTGAACAGATGGGATAAATTAGCTTCCCTCCAGCTTTAGACTGCAAGTGTGAAATTTCACTGCTTGTTAAATGAAATAACACTTCCTGCAGCTATATTTATCAAATAAAATCATTATTTAACGATTATTTTTAACTTTTTAATGTTAGATTGGTATATAAGTGGAAATAATTAATTAATATAAAAATTAAAATTCTTAGAGGATTTTTTCCCCATTAGGTGTTGCAGAAAAAGGCCCAAGGAGTTAAAAAAGCAATTCCTAGTTATTTCGTACGGTTTCGAGTTATTTTCTACGTGAGACTTTTTTATGCGGTCCCTATTCACCGCATAAAAAAAATATTTTTTTTAATTGTGTTGCAAAAACTATTTTTCATAGCCACTCGTGAAGTTTCACGCGATTTTTTTTATGCATTTTCTTTTATGCGGTCCCTATCCCCCGCATAAAAACAGGTTTGACTGTATATATCACATACATATATATCTTGCGATTATTTCCATCATCTTTAGTTTTGTTCTGCAGTTAGTTACCCTTTGCATATGCTTGTATAAGATGGCTAACTGTTTTGTTGTTAAATACAGTCACTTCTCGACTTACATCTGAAGTTTCAAAACCAAACCCCGTCATAAGTCGAGAAGTGATTGTATTGACTAATGCAGGCATTACTTTGACCATAAACTGCTGAATGTATGTATATCGGTATATTATATATTATTTTTAAATATATACTTATAAATAATATATAAATTTATAATTTATCAAATTTCTATTTATTAAAATATATTTAGTGTTACGTGTAACATACAAAATTCATACAGGATAAATTCATATATTGCAAGAATGCTATTATTCCTCAACAAGAATCAAATGAACAAAATGTTGAAACAAAAGTAATGAACATGAAGTACTAAACTTTAAAATTATCACATTGAAAAATCACTGGTAAGATCATCAGAATCTTCCTCACTAGAATGATTTTTTATGGTTGAAGCAGATGATGGTTTCCAAGTGTAACATTTTATCGTTGTTGCTTTTAAGCAGCTCCTTTGCTAATAACCAGTCTTCACAGGAATCGGTAAGAACTCGATTTTGTAGTTTAGTTTTTATTAAATTTAATTGCAAAAAAATACGTTCAACTGCTGCACTTGAATGAGGGAGCAATAAAAACATCTATTTACTGCCAAAGTAAAGTAAAAAAATATAGAAATATAGAATAAAAATAATTGTTTTGAAAGGTACTAAATTGAAAGGAAAGATATTAGGATTTCACGAATGGTACTAGAAAAATGGTGTTGGGTATCTTGGTACTGGAACAAGCAAAAAGGTACTAGATTAGTACAAAAGTACTAGGTGGAACAACACTGGTGCTGCCTTTGTAGCCCCAATTCTGTTACCCGGCGTCACCGCTGGAGGCGCCTCAATCTAGTTTCGCCGTTCCTTCCACTAGCTTTATAATGTAATATAATACAGTTGACAATGGCTAGTTAAGCTAGCTGAAAATTTGTTTATCCAAAATTAAATGCTGGATTATAAAGATTTTTTCTTGTTTTTATGCCTATATTTAAAAAATAAATTTACATTACTTAGCCATAGCTGCTACCTTAAGCATTTTGAAACTATATAAATAATTTTACATTACTATTGCATCTTTTATTCTAAATCATTCTACCTAAATGCTCTCTTATAAAATTAATTTTTTTTAAATTTAAGTGTAAAGAATTTTAATAAAAAAGCTTTTTTCATTTAAGAAAAAAATAAATTTCCAAAATTTCTCCAATTACTTTTACATTCTTATTTTTTAAGGAAGCAAATATAATTCAACTTTTTAAAGATTACTTTTAGACTAGAATATTAACTTTAAACTCAAGAGTTGTAGATTCAAACCATATTCCAGATCAATCTTTTAACCCAGACACTTATAAATTAATAATTAATTCAATTTTAATTATTAAAATAGTTGACAGTTAATGATACTTCTTCTTCCAGCCAAATTTTGTTTTAAACTAATTAAATTCTTGCTGAAAAATAATATAGAAAATAATAAAATTTGTTTCCTTAATTTAGTTGTAACTTCTATTTATTTGATTTCTATATTCCCAGTTTTGTATAATCAATTTTGAATAATATAAATGATGACATTTTTCTCTAATACCATGTTTATATTTTTTGTATTAAACAAATATAATATGAAAATAAAAATTTTAAAAAATAATGCATAGATAATATAAAACTTCATATTCATATAAAATACATACAAATTATGGTAATGTAGAATTTATATAGCAAAAGTTCTTATGTAGCAACTACTAAAAAATATTAATTAAGTTTAACATAAATTTATTTAAAGTGCTTTTTACTTTATTATGTTTTATTAAGTTATCTATAAAAATTATAAATTCAAAGCCAATTATGCTACTTTTAAACATTATAATACACAATGCAAAGGATATTTAATTATACAGATAATTTAATCACATGTTTGAAATATTTTTAGCTCATATAATTAATTTGAAAGCATTTATTATTTAATAATTGTAAATTTAAAATGTGATGAGAAAAACAGAATTGATAAAATAAAGCAACACCATACAGGTGATCTATCAAGGGAAGACTTTCTATGAGAAACTAGCCTCTATTTAGGTGCTATATGTATGAAGTAAACCCAGAAAACTTCCATATGCCCTGCCCATTAACGAGATGCAAGTCTGTGATCCAACTACCATGTTCAGTGATCTTTACCATTAGGCCATTACTGACAATGAGAAAAATAGACCAATAGCCTACTTTTTTCATATTTTAAATTTTTATTATAATGTTAGGATTTCAACTATGTAGATTTGTCTACTCAAACTATTTTTTTTTTTAATTAATTAATGTATCATTCAAAGCTGAAATTTTTACTAACAATAATCAATCATACATCTTTGTCTTTCAGCAATACTTTATTAAAAGCAAATGTTGTTTATATAACTTTACATATCTAATTATTTTTATTTAATTATTTTATTTTTTATTTAATTTGATGCATTAGATTAGTCAATTTTTCAAAAAAAACTTTTTTTTTAAAAAAAAAACCTTTAAACAGGTTAATAAAAAACAAAAGCAATTTCATTAATAATTGCATCATAAGAGTTTCAGACCTGAAAATATAATCTGCCATTTTCACCTTCATATCATTTAATGTTTGCTTGGGAAGTTGTCATTCAGATAAATAATTTTGCAATGCTTAAGTATTTTATTGTACCAAAAAAGGATAAATATAGAACTTGAATTCTAAAACTTTGATAAAGTATATGAAATTTCTTCCAATATAATTCAAGTTACAAAATAAAGAAGATTGTATTTGACATGAAACAATGTATATGTGCACATGACCCCACACACACACATTATAATCTTAAGAAAAAACCAAAAACATTTAAAATCCAGCATTAAGTTTTTTGAAAAACAAATGTAGCAGGATAATGCAGTCCTTTGGGGCAATGCCATTGTAGTTAGGAGAATCTACAACAGACCTAGCCAAATTTTTAGAAATGCTGCAGATATACAATCATTTTGTTACAAATTTTTTTGATTTATTATACTTTTTGATTTAAAAAGATCAAAAAATAATTTAAAATCAAGATCATTTTGCCTTTTGTTTATTTTTCATTAATTAAACATAGCTGATATGCCAAGAATTTGAGAAGTACAGTCAAACCTGTTTTTATGCGCTCTTTTTATGTGCGATTTTTATTTGTGCGATTTTTTTTAATGCAAATTTTTAATTTGTGCGGTATAGTTGGCGACTAGTCTCGTGCGATTCGTCATGTCTCACGTTGACTTATTATAGCTAAATAAACTTATTATAGCATAAATGCACTTATTATAGTAATATTATTGCATGAATATGCGAAAAATGAAATAATTTACTTTTTAAGTCAACAAAACACCACCTGGACAAAAATATGTAAAACAGACGATAGACCAGACGATGCAGTCAAGTGCTGACATCTGTTGTCAATAAATTCTATTTCGTACGGTTTTGAGTTATTTTCTATGTGAGACTTTTTTTATGCGGTCCCTGTTGACCGCATAAAAAAATTATTTTTTTAATTGTGTTGCGAAAACTATTATTTACAGCCATTCGTGAAGTTTCGTGAGATTTTTTTTAATGCGTTTTTTTTAATGCGGTCCCTATCCCCCGCATAAAAACAGGTTTGACTGTACATAGGACTCGTTAGATTTTAATTTAGCACTCCGATAAAGTAAAAATTCACTAATTACAGAAAATAATTTTATGAATTTAATATATATATATATATGTATATATATATATAAAATAGTATTTTTATTTGTTACTAGAGGAAAAGATAATCAAGAAACTAATGCAGCTAATTTTAATAATTAAATTATATTTATAAAATATCATTTTCTTAAAATATTCATTGTATGAAAAGTGATACGATAGAAACAACTTTCCTATAAATTAGATATTGTTAATAAATAAATATATATTTATTTCATTTAATTTATCACAAAATAATTATGATAATTTAATGGAAATAAACAAAAACATTTAATGCATTTACCAGAATTATTATTTAACTAAAATAATGACAATTCCAAAGAATAACCTTAAAAAAATTATAAGTTAAAGAAGGTGAAATGGAAAAAACATTATATCTTCTTTCAGTGGGAGAATTTTGTTTTTATTGAAGTTAGGTACAGTACATCAACTAAATAGATCAAAGAATATAAAGAAAAAAGGTAATTTTGGGATATACACAGTGTTTAGTGTTACTAGATTATAGATCAATAAAAGAAACCTTTCTTATTGAATTTCCATTCCATTAATCAATTTTCATTAAGAGTTCATTTAGTTGGCCTACAGTCTAGTTGATACATTATATCCTGCATATGCCAATATATTCCATGCATGAGGTCATTGAAAAATGTATCCTGTACATTTATCAATAACCTCATGCATGGAATATATATTTTAATGTAAGTGATCCTTATATTTTAAAATATACATATTATCAAATAGAAAAAAGTATTATATTACTTATTCTGTAAGAAAATTTAGTATAAAAAAATGGTGTAGAATTTTTCTACTTAAGTATAATCAATGTGTAAAGCAAAACAATGATAAGGTCTTTAAAAATATAACAATAATGCAAATTTTTATATTATAACAGATGTAATATAAAAATCTGCTTTATTAGTGTTCATTCTAATAACAGGTTTTTCTCGAACACTTTTATGCAACCAAGAAGACAAACAAGTGAATCAATCAGCTTAGTAGCCAAGACACCTACAGCAGATTTTTTCGTTATTGTTATATAATCAATGTATTAAAACTAAAGTAGAGCATCGTTTATCCGAAAGCTGATCAACTGAAATGTCAGTTAACCGAAAGCATTCCAGTTGGACTCTGTCCTGCTGAATCAAATGTTTTTGATACTAGATTAACTTCCAAAATATAATTTTTTTGTTTTTATATTTTTCAATATATTTATTTTGTTTGTACAAAATAAAGAAATAATTTTTAACGATACAATAGCCACAATTATTATTATAAAAATTTTCATTAGGCTTAAAATCGATGAAAATTCAACATGAAGCGACACGCGACGGAAAAAAATTTCAACATTGGATAGGTTAATATACTTTTTTTGTACATAATCGGCTATCTGAAAAATAAGTTATCCAAACAACAATAGTTCCCAATTGATTCGGATAAACGACCCTCTACTGTATTAAAGTCGGGTACCATATTGCAAGAATGATAATTAAAACAGTTAAAAAGCCAGAAAAAATAATGTTAAATACAAATAAAAACTGAAGAAATTCCAACTAATAGATTTTCTTTAAATTTTTCAATTAACACACAAAAAATATGCTTAAAAATAGTAAAGTCAATAGACTTTACTATTTTTAAGCATATTTTTTAAGTATATTACAATAAATATATTAAACATTTTTATATTATGTAGCTCATTGTATAAAATTTTGTGTCTATCACATGAAAAAATATGTTTAAAATTCCTTTTAAATTGGAAAATTAAAGTTTAAAAATTTATGAACCTGCAAGTATTTTTTAATAATGAAATACCAAAAAATTTAAATCTGTTTTGCACATTACAGAATGGTAGAAAACAAAAAAAAAATCATAAATGAATCACAAATATTTCCAAAGATATTCATGTATTTGTAAAATGTATAATTTAAAGCTTTTTTTGGAGATTATTTTTACTTATGAATATATTTTTTTAACATAAAAACTTCCAAATAAACTCTTAATTTTATTTATTTTTTAATAAAACATAATTTTAAAATAAAAATACAAGCTAAAAATAAGTCAATAAAAATCTATCATCTCCATTTATCAAAAAAAGCAATTAATAACAGCTTTTTTAGCTGTTATTAATTGCTTTATTAAAGAAGGAACTATTACATTAGGCCTGACAATGATTATTATAAACTACATAAAATTTATAAATAGTTTGATTAAGTCATAAATTTTTTCATTAAATAATACAATATATCCAAATATAATGTCAAAAATACTTGATGAATTAATCATATGTAACTATAATTCAAGATTATTATTTGATATTGTAATATTTTAGTAACTAGATAAAATGTTGGATAAACTAATAGAATTAATTCTATTATTTCCTCAATAATGATATCTAGAAGAATTAAAAACTGAAAGCCATTTAAATGTTTTCCAAAAAACAGATAAATAACTTTGAAACTTTTACTTCATTACACAAAACAATTTTATAATCTTTAATGAAGTGACAAAGGTACAATTGGGAGGACCTGGACACAAGTTAGATTTAAATGGAATATATCATAATATCAAGTCTCACCTCCTACTACCTGGCAGCCTCACCGTGGCTTGACAAAATCCCTGTTGGAAATAAGAAAAAAGTCCCTCTTTGCAAAAAGCTTGTTAGAAACAGCAAAAAATAGGATTTTTATTTTATAATGTCTCATGAAGTTTCGAAAACAAGTAGTTTCAATATTGTAAGTATTGAAAAAATGGCCTTCCTCACATATACAAATTAAAATATATCAGTCTAGAAATCACAAAAACAAATATTGAAATAATGTAATATTTTATCCGTTTTTTAATAACATCTTCCAGATTTAACACGATTAATCAGGACACAACCAAAAGTTTAATACTTTGTTTCTATTGCAAATACTTTAAATATTGGCTGGAAGTATCAAGCTATTTATATCCTACCTTATTATAATTGCTTCGTTTGTTTATATTGACAAATCATTACCTAGAAAATTAAATGGAAAAAACAGGAGAGACTTCTATTACCAAATGATTGAAATATTTTGCTAATAAATTTTTATATTTATTGTGAAAACTACTTTTAAAAATACATCACACCATGGAATTATATTTCACTATTGATTTTATATATGCACATATACTTTACTAGATGATAAGATTCAAATTAATTTTGGATCTTAACATCAAATATCATTTTTGCAGTAAAGATAAACGTTTATAACTCATTTCTTTGATTGATATTCATAATAATCATTGGGAAATATAATAATACAATAGTACGTGCTACTAAGTTAAATGATCAATCAAATCAAAATTTCCTTTTTGAGAACCGGTCGATAACATCTGTAGCTCAGACCATATCAAACAAAACTCAAATTTTCAATAAGTACTTTCCATACTTGGCATATTCGTCTTTTAAACAGAAGTCCACTCTTTCCTCGTTGGTTTTAAGTTTGACGAAACGTGGAAGCGTTCTAGATTTCCTGATATGATCCAAAACATCGTCAAGCACTTCTTGCCAACATGTCTGGTTGGAAGCCATTACATCATCTCTTTCTTCCCAAATACACGTTGCCAGATCCTTAATATAGGTTTTCATTTTCGAATTTTTTATTTATTTATTTATCACCTGAATATATTTATAGGAATATTTATATTTTTATTAATTTTGTGTCTATTATGAAAAATATTCAATAAGAATATCTTCTGTGGATTGGTAAAAAAAAAAAAAAATTGATTTATTATCTTGCCATAACAACAAAATGGATTAACGTTGGTATTTATATTAGAATTGCTAACCCGATAACAATATGATCTATTGAATTAGCATATTGAATAGATCATAATGTTGAGTTAACAATACTAATTCAATACATTATGCTGTTTTTCAACTTGAATCGAATACAATACTTTTCTATTGTATTTTATCTGAAGTTAATGCACAAGATTAATACTGTACTGTACAATACATCTTCAATATTGATACTCTTATGAAAACCATGGGCGCAATTCCAGCATTTTCAGTCTATTAACGAAAACAACAAAACGGTAGTTGTTTTATTGGATGAGAACCAGTGACTTTTAACTATGGCAGCAATAAAAATCAAGCTTAAATCCTAGATCCCTAGTTCTCTACATTTTTCTTTCATACTTAAGACAAGTCGGACAAAGTCGAATGAAGGGCATGGGAGGGGTTGAGCTTCAGTGGACGTCCTCCCCTTCCCTTTGTCCGACTTGTCTTAACCATTACATGGAATTTTACAAAACATTAAATTTTATACAGTTTATTAAAAATCTCTTGTATATTTCGTTTCTATTTATAGTATCTATCATTCATAAAGAGATAGAGGTTTTGTTGAACGTCGAAGAGAGGAGGGAGGTTACGGAAACTTAAACAGACTGGGACGAGAGAAGGAGGGCGGGCGAGTAAAATTTTCAAGAAAAATGTGGAGATAATTTATGGACTGCCCCAAAGTGTTCGAGCTGAAGGAATCAACGATCGAAATTATTGTCAAATGTTATACGACATCGTTACGTACTGTACAACGCATTGTGTCGCGATGTTTTGTAAACGTTTTTCCGTTACGTCAGCGTTTCTCAACCTGGGGGTCGCGGTGATATTAAAGGGGGTCGCGAAACAATAATGAAATCATTTTATGAGAAAAAATCATTTATTATAAACTTATAAGCATTTTACTTACAATAAGTACACAAGTAAAGGAAAAAAAATTAATGTGATGGTTGCATTTGTTTATCATTTAAAATTTTCTCCATACGTGGATCTACGTTAGAAACACACAAAAGCAAATTGTTTTCGAGTGATAAAAGACGATTCCTGTATTTAGTTTTTAGCGCAACCATAGACGAAAAACCCTTTTCAAGTGGTGCAATTGCCAGCGCCTCTTTTATACTAGTGACAGCACTTGTTCAAACGCATCCATATGCATGTTCAAACATGATCTCACAGCGAGTATTATAGAAGGAGATCAAATTACAAAGAGCACGTACACATCAAGTTGGAACTTGTAAATTGCTCATGTATGTACACGTCATACATGCATGTTCATACCCGTCGCTACAAACGCAGCGACATAAAATACAGTGGTGCCTCATATAACGTACTTAATTCGTTCCAGGTGCACGTCCGTTAAGTGAAACGTCCGTTATACGAAACGCATTTTTCCATAGAAATACATGTTAAAACATCTAATTCGTTCCGCAGCATAAAATAACCGTACTGTATCATAAAAAAATGAACATGGGGTGCGTTCTTTTATTCCTCCGCGTAACTCTGCGCGAGCGACATCCGTTTAAAAATTCCTGCGGAACGCGTTCCTAAATTCCGGTGGGAGTGCACGCCGTCGAACGGCAAAAACGGTCGCTTGTAGCAGTAGTTTACGGTGAAAAGCAATATGGCGTCCTCCATGGCTCAGATAGTTTCGTTTCCGGGTCCATTACGTGGTTTTATGAACGAGAATTTAGAAATTGTGAAAGCGCGAGTTAGCGCACGCGGTGATGTAAGTGTCTTTATGAATTTTTTTTCGAGGCTATTTTGAATGCACTTTCAACAAATAATCCATTTTATGGTTAAATTTTACAATTGGGACTCTTCTTTCGCCTTTTAAAACTCATATTTCAGAATTATAGATTTCTCCATCACGATACTATCGATAGTGCGGGCGCTGCCATCTTTCTTTCTTTGACCGTCGTTTCTAAATGCCTACAAACAGCAGCGCACTCCCGTAGTAGCGGAGATGCATTAAGGAACGCGCCCATGGAGCAGTCACCAATTATGCCGGAAAGTCTGTTGTTCGCAGCGTCCGTTATTCGAGGCGTACGTTATACGAGGCACCACTGTAATAGGAATAGTTGTACTACATTTTTTATACTGTCGGTATTTTTTTAACGAAAACAAGGCAGAGATGGACACACAACAGTGGGAATTTATAGGTATACAATTTTTTTTCAAAAACAGCCCAATAAAGTACTCTCCAATAACCAAGTGGATAAAACCATAGAACATCGCTAGTCGGTCGTGGGTTCGCGCATGGCCAACAGGCTGGGTTTTCATGGAGTTAGTAACATCTAAATAGAGACCAGCTTTACATTAAAGTCTTTCTGGGATGCTTATCCTTAGCAGATCGCTCACGTATCGCGTTACCGTAATCAAATAAACCAAACTAATTCTAATAGTTTTTCTATAAACGCGATATTTACGAGCACATACTTAACTACCACGAAACCCGGACACTCCGCTCCGCCCGATTTCATCTCCGCTTATTAACTCATTAAGACAATGTCATTAACTTCCTTCACTGGTACTGCTTAAAGACGTTCTACCGTTCAGCCAAATTAATGTACGTCAACGATTTCAAGGCACAAAGTAGAGGTCGAAGTCTTTCTGTGCCAGTGTTAATTTTCCTATTTATCATGGTGACATTGCTTCATCAAAACTTCCTATAGTTGTAGTCTGTGTAATGTGTACTTTATTTACATGTTGAGTCTTACTTTCCGGTTCCACTGTTTTTATGCCACAGCTTTCAAAGGTTTCTTTTACTAGTTTCTATTGAGCTTTACTTTTTCAACCTGATTTTACAAGTTTTACTTTCCCGGCTGTTATGTATACATAACAAGGGAAAGTAATGGAATCGTTTCAAATTTGACCCTCCGAGATTTTTTGCAAATTTCCACGTTTTCAGATCCCTAAACCCAAAAAGTAAAAAACAAAAAAAAAAAAAAGCAAAAAATGCCGTGGATGTATGTGTGTTGCATTTATTTCGCTTAATATCTCAGGACGGGATAAAGATAAAGCAACGAGATTTGGCATGGTAGCTTGTGTATAAGGGGCATCAATACCGACCCCGTCAAGAAAGCCGGAGCTAATATAATAGAATGTATTTAACAAAATATTTCAGTTTTAGAATTAATAAATCACAGGAGAGACAATCGTAAATTACTTATCAGCAGTTTATAATAAATTTAAATTCGATTTTGTACTCGACTTTTTCAACGAAACACCAATACACTTTGGGTTTTCAACGTCAAACGGCATAAGAAGTGAAGCAGCGGCCGAATGGATAAAAATGGAACAAGCAGCTCTTCGCCTGCCGTTCGTCATTACCAGACGAACGACAACCCAGTACTCACCACGTGGAGGTGGCTGCTTCAGAGTTCCTCCAAGAGTTGGAAAGAATCCAACTCCACAAGTGACCAACATAACTTGTCGACTCGAGTTCTTCCTAACTCGCACTCGCCGATAAAAATATTCATAATTATCTCTGAATACTCGAAATTCAGCTATCAGAAACTCACCGTATTATTACTATCTAAAAGGGATGTAATATTACGACAATTAGTAATAAAGAAAGATGGAAATCAATAAATACACCTGGTCGTAATAAAATGCACGTTAGGGCCACAAAATTTAGTTCAATTTCATTAACCGAAAAAAAAAAAAAAAAAAACTACTCGCCCTGCGCGAGATTTAATAAAGCGGGACACAGAAAGCCCTCTCCATCTCCGATCGGCTTCTTCACTCGAGCGGGCCTTAAAAACAAGAAACACAGAGAGCCCACTAAGCCTCACCGTCTTTTGTCTTCACTCCAGTGAGCCTTATAGATGCGGGACACAGGAAACCTTCTCCGTCTCTCCTATCTTCGTCCGAGCGAGCCTTAAAGATGCAGGACGAAAAGAGTTAGTTTGAGTAAAAAGTAACTCGAGTAAAAAGGCCGACAAGAGATTCCATCTCTTTACTTGCGCGGGCCTAAGAGAAAGGCGACACAGAGAACCCTTTCTGCCTCCCGTACCTTACCGAAATTTACTTAATCGCAATTTTTTCGCGAAATCTCAAAGAAACGCGGAACTTTCGAACAAATTTATGCTTAACAATATAACCACCTACAATAGAATAAGCCAACAATACATCCTAACAATTCGTTACGTATTGTTAGAACGTATTGTTTAGAATGCCTGACGTATTACGATCCTGTCATATTTTTAAGTCACGTGTTACGAAAAAAACATTAATCGGTTTGAAATACTTTAGAAAAGATCATTTTATTAAAATAATATTCATTAGAAACAGAATCACTTTCAGTTTTTTAAGTTAAAATAATGCTTTTTTTTTCTAATACTGTAAATAAAATTATAGAAATGTCTAATCATTCATTTATTCTAAAGTAATGTTATCTGTATTTTTGAAAATCCAAAGAGGAATTTGTAATGATTGTCGCCCTTTGCACCCCAGATAATGCTACCAGAATGTCTTAAATCACAAATTTCAGAAATTTTCTACAAAAGATGCTTAAGCTTCAAAGTGGGTAAACAAAATTTCTGAAATTTTGCAGGGTGGTTTGATTATTAGGGTAATCGATGATATTAAATTTTGGCGGTTAAAGGTCGAGGGGTGAAAAGATAATTAGGGTCGTGTGAATCTCCGGTTGGGTCAGACTTACTAACGATTTTACTCGTTAGCAGCATTTACAATTTTTCTTATAAAACTCGTCTGTATCCCCAAAATTAAGCTTTCTGCCATTTTATAATACCATATTTACTCGGATATAAGACGATCTCGCATATAGGACGAGGTGTGACTTTAAAGATCAAAATAAAGAAAATTAGATTTATTAATAGAATTCTAATTTTATTATGTTTAATCAAAAGTAAAATATCAAATGCACATAAATGCACACATTGTTCCGCAAAAATTACTGGCATTTTAAACTTCAAAGAAAAATCTTGTAAAATCGACAACATAATTTGTTCATGTAAAGCTGGACAATTATTGGAAACTTTTTTTGCCAATTCTTAACAGTCTAATTCACTCTTCGTCGATTACAATTATGAGTTTCTCCGAATTCTGATTTCCAAATAATCATCTGTTTTCAGTGGAAATGAATTATAACTTATATCGGGCTCCCGTGTAATTTTGGAATTCAATTCAAAAGCTTTGCTTTACCTATTGCTATTCATCTTTACTCCTGACAATACACAAGAACGATTCAAATGACCCAGATAAAAAACTTAAACACCAGAAGGAGAGAATCCGGTAAAAAATGCAATATATACCGGTTTACAAAAATTATTGCAAAAACGAAATGAATTCTTCACTCACTCGTATAGGACGACCTAGGTTATTGAAGCAGTGAAAATGAATAAAAACCTCATCTTATAAGCGAGTAAATACGGTATTTAAAAATATAACGGATATTTTAATAAAATATGACAGTAGATGGCGCCACCAAACTTTTTAATGGAGCCGAGAAATGATCAACTCGTTGATTGTTTATTTTTCAACGAAGAAAGTTAATGAAATTGAAAGTATTAAAATTTCAACAACAAGGGAAATCTTTAATTTAAAATAAAGCCTTTCAAACACATATAGTACAATATATACAACACATGGTGTTTCCATCATACATGTAAGTACAGTGGGTGATCGGATAACGAACACTTTCGCGAAAGATTTTTTTGTTCCGACAACGAACACTTCACAGAACATACAGAAAAAGAAGCGACATAAAATAGTGAATATCGATTGCTCTTCCCTTGTCTCCAGGTGACAATTCGAAACATTTTGGAGCTCTGGAGATTGAAACTCTCCCTTGTAATTCCAGCTTTTTACTTTTCTGAAAAGTAATTTTTTATAGTCTTCGCGAGACTGTCGGGCAGGTACTCGTTAAATTTTGCGTGGGTTTTTATTTATGAAAGGCGAGAGTTTCACTGTTCCATCGGATATTCATATTAGATTCATCGGATATTGATATCGGATTTCATCTAAGGAGTCTGATACTATATAAGCAACTACATTCCACAGTACATTAGCCTATACACAACGTAAAAGTTTTTTATCGAAATAAAATATCGAGCATGTAAAAATATCGAATGTGTAATATCGAAATATGTAAACATCGAACATGTTCCTTGTAAAAAGAAAGTTTTTTAATCTTTCTTTTTACATGCCTAGACACAATTAATGTAAAATGCTCAACTTCGATAAATATCGAATCTTTAAACAGTCAGCCTAATATGAAAAAGACAAGCCTAAAGTTCAAATAATTATTTTTAAAGAAATAAAGCGCATAAAATAATAATACAATATTAGAATAAAGTTTAAAGAGCTGATGAGAAAAGGACAACCCGTTACCACTTTGGGCACTCATGCTCTAGATTCGTATCGCTCTGTATGATATTCTTGTATAATTAACGTTCAATGTTCTTACGCAATCAATTAACTTCTAGTTACTTAATCAATGTGAGCATCATGTAGAAATTGCAAAAAAATCTAAATTATAATTTTCATAAATATCTGTGGAATTTCCATTTCTGCTTGATTCTCACAGTATACAAGAAGTTCAAGTCTATACAATAAATTAATATTTTCTTATATAATATTAATTTCAGGAAATTTATAACAAGAAAAACATTATTTATTCATATGAACATAAATTCTGTGGCTAACATATTTATAACCGCAATATCGTTTAAAATCGATAATTACAATACAATATAATAATTATAAACAGAATCTAGAAAAGCGCGATACGTATAAAAGCAGATAAAATAATTTCCATTTTACGATAATATACATAAATTTTATAATAATATGGCAGTTTTTATATTTTACTTATTCATATACTGATTTTATTCCCTAAAACTTTCATTTATTTATATTGATTTCATTCAAGGTTTTTCATTGAAATGTCATAATTTTTATACATTCTAACTCCAAATCAATTAATAGAATATTTAGCATTTAGAAAATAATATATACATACAGGAATCATTCAAGTATTACATCAGCACTTCTTAGAGGAGGCGAATTCGTTTATGTCCGGCGATTGCTGACGATGGGAGCGGGAGGGCGACTCTTGACGTAAGATTGCACCTATAGTTTATTTTTCTCCCCAGTCATCAAAAAATTGTGTGAAAGTAATTAATGTGTAATTGCAAATGGTTTTAACTTCTGGCTTACGGAGGAAGTATCTTGATTTCTGTTGACTGGTGATGATGGGGATAAAAAAGCATATTTTACTGATTTAACATTTGAATGGCCACGTAGTTAAAGACATTCAATGCATATTTCCATTTAGAATCGTGCGAAAACATAATCCATCTTGCAGACTTCATTGTAAATCATGCATGTAACCAACATTTTTAAAAATGTTGGAATACTTTGCTTCCTCATAAACTCATTCATTATTCATTTTCATTGCTGATAATACCCAACCTTTTACCAAGATTCTTAATTTTATGCACTACCTCTTCTTGCACCAAATTGAAACACATTGCAATCAGAGCCATTCCTCCAAGTACATAAATAGAGCAAATGACCAACTTTCCTTGAGAACCACTGTCAGTAACAACACTATCACCAGGTACTAAATCACCAAAACCGATGGTACTTAACGTTATGAAACAAAAATATACACCATCTAAAAAACTCCATTTTTCCCAAGCAGAAAATAAAGCACCACCTCCACATATATATATTCCTATTACGAAAAAGCACCAATGAACGGGAACGGTAATTATATTTCCACCTTTTCTACCTTTTGGTTGATCTGTTTCTCGAAATTCGATTAATCTCTTATTTTTTCCACATAATTTTACATAAACATACTTGAATCCTTTAGCTAGACCGTTTCCTATGTTTGTCAGATAGAGAAACATTAATGGAATACCGACTATAGCATACAGTATGGTCACTATCTTTCCATAAGTAGTCTTAGGCGCGATGTTTCCATAACCTAGAACATAAAATTCAATCACTAAAATTAAAAAATTAATGAATAATTAAAAATTCTAACGTAAATTATTCTTTCATTCTCTGATTTAAAAGTTAAAGATTTATTTATTTATTTTATAAAAATAATTTCGTTTTAGGAAAGTTATTAATAAAACTATGAACTAATCTTTTAATGCCGTATTCACACAAAAGATCAAAATCTCCAGTGGCCGAGTGAATAAAACCACTGAACATTAGCAGTTTGGTCGCGAGTTCGCGCCTCGCCAACGGACTGATCGTGTACAGTTTTCCGGATTTTAATCATTTAAATGAGACCAGTTTCCTCTAGAAAATCCTCTCGACAGCACCCCTTTAGCAACTCATCAATCTTTTGAAGTTCAGAATATATTTCTCCCTTAATTTAAAATATAATAGTTTTTAATATAAAAAAAAAATTATTATTTTCATTAATAAATTGGTGATGGTCGGATAACCTAAGCAGTTAAGAAGTCAGCCTATCGCTCTGAAGGATCCAGGAAAGCAACCCCAAGAATTTTTCATTGCATAAGTCCGAATATGTCAGGCCGCGTTCCTCAACAGTAGATTGCCTGATTGTGAACTTGGTCGAACCTGGAATGTATATAGAAAAAATGCCCCCTGAATCTTCACAGGGAGGAAAAAGCCAAAATTGAAAAAAATAACTTGGATATAATATTCTTAATGAACTAATAATAACATTTTCAATTTAAATTTTTATAGTATATCTTTTAAAATTCATATTCTTATAGTTTTCTTTATATTATAATGAATATTAAATTATATTTTAATATATAGAAATAGACAAAATTAATATTTTTTACATGATTCGTTATCACAATTTTTATATTATTTTCGGTATTTTGTAGAATAATTTCGAATAAGTTGCTACTCAAGAAATCATAGTAAATTATTCATTAAATGCTGGGTGTCCGAAAATTATCTGAACAACTTGCCCGTTATAATAGACAATCAATTCAACTGCAGGAATTTTTTGGAGTGGTCTGTCTGAAAATGTCGGTCTCCGTCCCTCATCATCCGGACGCTCTTGTGAGCCAGGCTGAACCATAATGGGCTTGCGAAAAGAGGCCCTCATAGTGCCCACAGGGCGGAGAGTTAAAAAAAATGCTACGATATAAATTATAAAAAACAGAGATTAAATAAAAATAATCTTGAATGTCATACATCTACAATTAAGAATTCTTCAAAATTCAAAATATGAAAATTAAAAACCAGATCTATATTTTCAATAATTAGTTTTTAAAAATTCTTTTTAAAGCAAATTTTGTGCCCTGTAACCAGGGCCGTGGAGTCGTGTAAAAATTTACCCACTCCAACTAGGGGCGGACTTGTTGACGGCCGGATGGCCGAGCGGTAAAGGTGGCAGCCTACCGCTCTGGGGGACCCGGGATCGAATCCGAACGAGTCGAATAATCCCCAGGAATTTTTCGGGGGGTGGTCCGTTCGGATATGTCGGGCCCCGTCCCTCACCACCCGGTCGCCCCATTGTGGGCCTGGCCGAACCCATAATGGGCCTACTAAAAAAGGCCCTCTTAGTGCCCACAGGGCGGAAAGAGTTAAAAAAAAAAAAAAAAAAAAAAAAGGGGCGGACTTGTTACCGAAATATTAATAGATCTGGAAATACTGATGTCATCACGTGACTCAGAATAAAAGATTTAATAGAGTTCTCAGGTTACGTCCTACGTGGCAGCGTCCAGTGACCGCAGGCGTGAACGCGCTTCCAAGCGAAGCGGACAAACTGATTCAAGCAAATGTGTGCGTCAGGAATAACCGTTTTTAGCGTGCAGTAACCACCAGATGACGCTTCTACACGCGTGTACAGGAAGCAGCTACCAAGCAAGTTTGATCACCGCTGTCGCTGCTCGCGCTTCCAAAGAAGAAAATGGCTGATTTTATAGATGAATAAAAACAGAATGACAAATAAACTGTGTATATATGTTGTATGTACTTTAATTAATAATCTTTAACATAATTTAATAATTTCTGATTTTGTAAATGTAACGTTTTATAAAAATAAAACTTTTTTAAACTTATTATTCTATGAAGATTCTTTATATTTGTTGTGTATCTTGTTAGTGATAACAGTTACCTGTCAAATTTACCGTTTTAATGCTTGTCATATTTTCTGTAGCAAGCATTCGACGAAGTCATCTCACCGCCATTTTGTGAACAACGCGTCCACTCTGGACAGAAGCCTCTTGCGAGTTGGACGCGCGTACAAAGATTCTTTCCGCCCACGGTCGCTGGACGCTGCCACGTAGGACGTACGTACAGTACAGTACCTAATGAAGATAAAACGTATAAAGTTTTTTATTCCAAAGCTAAAAGACTCCTCTAAGTAATGACACAGTCAATATATAAATATGTATTCGATAACTTTTACTTTCCCGGCTGTTATATATAACAGAGGGAAAGTGTAGCGATCGGTCAAAAAATGATCCCTCCTAAATTTTTACATTTTTGGACTCAGGACACCTTGAAATGTCGAGATATGCAAAAAATTCGGATTTTTTTTTCTGTGTATATGGATGTTATACTGCGTTCTAACACAATCCACGACTCGCTTTGATCTCGATTTACCCACAATCTCATTGTAACTATCGCCAGTCGAACGTCGAGCTGTTCGCTTGAGAAGAACTTGACTATTGCAAGCGATGATAAAACTGACATAACTGCGCGGTAAGTCACGAACACCAACAAACAAAATGGAAGTTTTGGTTAGAAATACTTTTTCTTGCCATATATCTAACGATAGCCAGATCTCATCGTCTCTCCAAATATCTTTTTTATTTCTCTGTTGATAGCCCGACACGTGTTCCTCAGCTATCTTGTTTCTTCTTGCGCGCGTGGGATTGTGGGAACTCTCTTATGACTGGATGTAGTTTCAAGAAACTCTCTTGAGTCGATCGCGATTGAACCTCGTTTCAGTCGAGATAGAAACGATCGAGAGAGGTCGCACCACGCACAGTCGCTGACCTTGATCACAATCTAGATTGAAATGCTCAGTGCGAACGGGGTATTAGACTAGTATTAGACTGTGGGGCACAAGTTTGTTCACTCAGTTTGAAGCCTAATAAACTTCTGTGGTTTTTAAATAGGAGTCGGATGGTTTAACACAGGAGTTATTAAGCTTCAAAGTGATTGAACTAAATCGTGCCCTATACACATTCTAACATCTCAAGCGAAAACATCTTTAACGGGTTTTACTGTACTATTATAAAATGACAAAAAGCTTAATTTTGAGGGTAGAGACAAGTTTTATAAAAGAAAAAAAAACCGTGAACGCTAATTAATGAATAAAATAATTATTAAGTTCGACCACACTGGAGATATGACACACGACTCCTCCTGTCTCCATCCTGTCTACCTTTAATTAAGAACCAAAATTTAATAGCATTAATGCCCCTTTATACACAAGCTACTGCACCAAATTTAGTTTCTTAAACTTTACCCATTCTGAGATATTGTTTAATATCTCAGAACAGAGAATAAAGAAATGAAACAAATTAAACGCCAACACACACACACGAATTTTCCCCCTTTATTTGACATTTTTTGGGTTCAGGTCTTCAAACATGTAGATTTACAAAATTCAGAGGGTCAAATTTGACATGATTCCAATACTTTTCCGTTTTATATACATTACAAGTTGGGAAGTAAAAAAGGAGTCGGGGTCGGAGGATTTTTTGACGACTCCAACACCAAAACTCCACGACTCCGACTCCACAACCCTGCCTGTAACTCATAAGTGAAACTATTAAAATTTTATAATTCAGTCGTGTGAGAATTAAAGGATGGCAACAAAATATTAAGGACAGCTTTTCTATATGCAGGATCGTTCATATATTACCTATCGCTATTTTTATACTTTTCAACTACCATCCCGTACCCTTAATTCTCCATAGTGCCGTCACACATATCTACTCCCGAAAATATCCTCGATCGATCCTTTTAATTGTACAGTACTAATAATACACAACAAGAGTACCTCTGCCGTGTATTATCCGAACACGTTACATAATTATCCGAACGTTATACAATTTTATTAATTATACGTATCACGTACAAAGCAGTGATTTAAACACTACGATTCGCTACTCAATACCCCGGAAACAAAAATGAATCGTTCTGTTACCCAAGGGTTGAGACCAGTGGCGTAGCGTGGGTGTCAGACGCCCGGGGCGGAGGAAAATTTCGCCGCCCCCTTATTTAGGTATTTTTACAAGATATTATTTATTGTGAAATTTTGCTGCCCCCTATAAGTGCCGCCCCTGCTACGCTACGCCACTGCTTGAGACCTTAACATTACACAATGTTTTTTGTAAATAGCTCATCCCTTTCTAAGGCATACTAACGATTACTTGCGTACTCATAAATTCATGTCTGCATTACGAAATAAATGAACATTTGCTATATATATATATATATATGTTACAGTCAAAACCCGTTTTTAGTTAGAACGCGTTTTAACTCAAATTCATTTTTGACTAGCAGTAAATTCTAGTTTTAACTAGACAAGACGGGTTTTAACAAAGACATCCAGTATAAACTAGTTTCAACTAGTTAAAAAGTATCCTAACTGAAACTGGTTTCGACTGTAACATATAGAGTGATTCGGGGTAAGATGGTATGCGGGGGAAGATGCCTACTTTTTGATATTTTTAAACGGTGACGTCAGATATTGTCATGTGTTTGTATGATGAATCGTTAGGCCAATATTGAGTGCGGAAACCTGTAGTTGGCTACCGTTACCTCATTTTCTACATCTGAGAAGAATAAAAGCAAGATAAGAATGAAATTTTTATTTGTGAAATGTTTCTAGAATCATTTTGAAACCAAAAATTAAAATAGAATTTATTAAAAAATGCTAAAAACAATTAATGTATGAGTTAAGGTTCTAAAGTTTCCATTGTGAGCTACCGCCGATCTCGATCGGACATGCTAGAACACGTGACTCCACTAGGCACCTTACCCTGACAAATGGAAAAGATGTCACATTTTTCTTGGGGTAACATGCTTATTTTTTGTTAATTGAATTCCAATATGCCTATTTTTAATAAATTATTGTTTTTTCGTTTTATTGCAGGATATGCATAGAAATTATATAGGAACTTCTCAAGGTTTTCTGACTGAAAAAAGCTTTCAGCTAGCTATAGAGCACGTTAGAACGGGCGGAAACTTAACAATACTTATACTGTGCTGTTATACTTACTATAAAGTACTTTGTACTACATATGCAATAAATTAAATTTGGTTAAGATATTCGAAAATTAATTTTATGCAATTATATTTGTTATCTTACCCTAATGGCATTTGGCATCTCACCTGGATACTTGGAATGAGATGCCTAAAATGTCGACAGTAAAAAAGTCGTCATTGCAAACACAATATACAATTATTTTTTATATACTCCAAACTTTTATTTGAAAAACATGCTCAAGAATATGATATTTTCGTTAGAGGCCTCCAAATTATCTCTATAATTTCCTTCATAAGCAAAATGTTAGGCATCTTCCCCGAATCACTACACACAACTTTATTTCCCGCAAACATATTTATGTAGATAAAACTAGTTTTAACTAGACAAAACGGGTTTTAACAAAGACATCTAGTATAAACTAGTTAAAACGCGTTCTAACTAAAAACGGGTTTTGACTAACATATATATATTGTACACACCAACGAGCTAGAATATATTACAGAGTGGCTGTAGCGACGCCATGTTTAAAGAAAATTAAATACACGTTTGCCATTTTCATTTTAGTCAAGGGGACATGGCATTTATGTTGTGCAAAGGCATCTAGCTAGAATATTCTAACTCGTGGTGTAAAAAATGTGCAAAGGAGAAGAAAAGTTTTAACTCTTGACTGAGATGATGCGAGTCAATATGACTCTACTTAGTTTTTTTTTTTTTTAATTTTGAAAGTAAATAACAAGACGTTTCTTTCTTTAACTCTTTATTTAAACTTTTCTGAAGACAAAATATTCTGTATCGATAAGTTAAATGCATTTCTAAACATTCTTAATTTTACTTTCCCGGCTGTTATGTATACATAACAAGGGAAAGCATTGGAATCGTGTCAAATTTTACCCTCAGAGTTTTTTGCAATCTGCCCTTTTGAGACCTCCTGAACCCAAAAAAGGAAAAATATTCCGTGTGTTGTCGTCCAAGAATCGAAATTTGGCATGATAGCTTATCTATAAGGAGCAGTGAAGCTCCTTATTATTATCGCATGTTGAATGTTTTCTCTAATGCATGTCCCTCAGTCCACCACGTTGAATTTTCTTTAATTAATGTTAAGCCTAACGCAATTACACTTTTCAGAAAAAATAATTCTATCTATTGTATTGTTCCAAATTAATTTTTATTTTGCACACATAAAATACACATTAAAAAATGTAAAAACAAAAAAGCTATTTTAGAAGTTAATTATAGTAGTATAAATTTCAAAACAAGGAACAACACATAGTGGCACGGCACATTGATCACACTGGTAACGTGATTCTAATCGCTTTTTGTTTGCTGAACATACTTTACAAACTCTGGTTGGATATTTTTTCTTCTCTGTAGATAGTAGCCTATATATCTAGGAAAATGCCGTTCGGATAAACCCATTGGATTTTAATATGACGGTCGACCGTAACGGGTTACATTTATGCTTGTACAGTACTTTTCCATCACCTCTCTGAAAACAGCCATACGAAAATCGAGAAATGACACGTGTTTCTTTGTTAGTTGTCGATACAAAACACTGGTAGCTCCTGTTTAAACTAAAAAATCCCAAACATATCTTGTATATGACTCACAAATTTCGTAGTTTTTTATTCCAAAACGAGAACGCTTGCTAGGTATATACTGCTTAAATCCAATTCTATAAATTTCCATACGTAAGACTTTCATCTACACACATTTTCATCTGGGATTTAGGCATATTTGAATTTGTGGTGAAAATGGTCAATAACACTTCGTAACTTACGCAATTTATCATCACCACATGACGCTTGATCATTGTGAAATGTAAACATGACAATAAAAGTAGGAATCGGTTGCTTGACATCGCACTTGAAAAGAACGGTGTTGAAAAAACATCTTAAGTTGTGAAATACATATTTATGGAAGGTTTTCTAATACTCGTAATCATAACAAGTCCCAAAAATTCTTTTATTTCTGCATTTGTAGGTTTCCACTGTTTCATGCGGCTCGTTTTCACCTAATTTATCAGATGTCATCAAAGTATCAGCATACCTGTTGTTTCTTCAACAATTTTGTCCACAAGTTCATCACCAAAAAATACTCTAAAGCAATCAAATGGTGTGGCATCACTTTGTAACACCCATTGAATTCCTGTTTATCCAGTAAAATTGTTCACTTGATTGTGAAGTTCGTACGGCACCAACCATCATCATTACTAACACGCCGACGTTTTGCACTACTTCCACGAGCACAACCGCATGGTCGGCATCTGTTTCTACTTGTATTTGGTTTGCACGATCACTATCACTGCTACTCAGTGCTGTAACTGTGCCATGTGCAAGAATTAGCATAGGTCCCTTAATTAATAAGGTTTGGGAAAATAATAAAACAAATACATGCATTTTGGCCCCCCTTCCAAGTGGGCCCTGTGCGGATGCACCTGCCTAGTTACGGCACTGCTGCTACTATCACTCACATTCTCACTTTCTACATATTCGTTAATACTGTCTGATAATTCAGACTCATCAGAACTTAAATTGAACAAATACTCAATCATATCTGATTTGTTCCAAAGTGCAATTTCTCTCAGCCGCCGCAATTTTAAAACAGACTTTCACTACAAGGTCTACTTTCGTTATTTCCTGTGAACATCTGCTCATATTATGGCAATAATGTTGTGCGAGGCTAGAAACCATACCCTTTCACGTGATGTGAGTCACAGGAATGTATGTAGCCAAGTTAAATAATGTAATTTAATTTGTTAATAAATGTAATAGTTTCATTTGTGAAAATAATATCAATCTGCTTACGTACTGTACAGTACAATGTATATATAATTTATTTATTTATACCGAATTTAATTTTAATCTTAATTTTTATTTACTTCCCCCAATTACGTATTCTCAGTTGATATGAATACTTTTTACTTATGAAAATTCAAAATACATATGATTATTTTCATATTTCGTTGGCCTTAATCCTTACATGAAAATTAAACGTTATGTAAGATAAGCAAGTAAACATTCAAAAATATCTATTTTAAATGGCTGTCAGTGCTTTAAAAAACGAAAACAAAAAACAGGTTATGTAACTGTATATAACACTTTTCTTACCATGATGTTCACATACGCATGACGTTACACATACGCAAAGCAGTTGATGACGTCCCTTTCGATGTAACGTCAGATTTCTAGTCACACGACTGTTTTCCTTAGACGATCTCGCGATGTCACTCGTAATGTAGAGCTATAGAACCAATGAATATTTTCTCTATCCCTTTACAAATCAAACTATTGCTTGGAAGTTTGTTTAGAAAATGACGATAATCAGCGATTACGATTGCACTGCTTATAAGCTTCGTGCTACAATTTCTTGTGTAGTTTTTTTGTCTATGAATTAATTAATTAGTAAGAGATATATAAAAGAATTTTATGATACATATGTTACGGTTAAATAACCGTAACATATGTATCAGTAAAATGATAAATCCGGTAAATGTGCATAATCACTTTTTTTTTAAAACTCTTTTCGCCCTAAGGGCACAAGAGCCTCTTTTTAGCAAGCCCATTATGGATTCGGCCAGGCCTACAATGGGTCGGCCGGTCATCTCAGGTAATAGAACGATTCGTTTTTTAAGTGTATTACACAGTGAACTGTACTGTTTACGTCACAGCTTCGTACTGTACGTTATACGTGTAATTAATTAATAAAATAACGTAACGTTCAGTACCCCTTGCCGTGTTTTACTCGATACTACAATTAAGGAGATCGATCGAAGATGAGCTACGTAATTTCGGAGGTGGGTACTGGTGACGACGTTATGGAGTAGGGATGATAATTGAAAAGTATAAAAATAGCGTTACGTAATTTGCGGACGATCCCCAAGACAAGATATAATTAACACAATTGCTTAAAATTTCTGTATAATTTTGATATTTTTATTAGTACTAAGTTATTTAATTTACAGCTTGTATTTTCTCTCTTACCATTATAGAAACTGTACTTTTGAATCATTTAGCATATTAATGATGAAGAAATAGCATCTTAGCAAAGAACAAATCCTAGCATTTTTTGCATCACAAGTAATGACTTCACTACACTTATACTTTAATTACCAGTTGCAGTTATTTAGAATATTCAAAAATATACTTTATCGCTCTAAAAGTTTTAAAGTTTATATTTAAAATATCAGTCAAGTGACATCGTAGTTATTATTTACAATGCGCGTGGGAGGTTTCCGCCCTTGGAAGTCGTATAGGGATGACTAAAAATAACTTTCCTGTTATTTTAAAATTTGTTAAGAGTTTCACACAATGTTTATTCTTAGAAATTAATGTATAAATTTTTATTTCTAATCAATTTAAAACATTCTACACGTTACTTACCTATCGTAGTGATGACCGTAAGACAGTAGAGAAACGCACCCGGTAACGACCACTGATTTCTTCCATTTTCTTGAGCATCGTAACCACCTTTGACAGCTTCTACTAACTTACCCTGATAGATTCTAATTTCATCTTCGACAGATTTGGTCCAGTTTTGTTTATGTAAGATATTAAAAGCAACGGTGACTCCCCATAAACGTAACACAACATTTTGGCTCTCTTTGTTCATCTTCAGCACTAGTTCTTCTTCGTTGTTAATTTCTAAACGATTAAATGCAATTGCACCTACAATTGTATAGCAAATAACTAGAGAAGTTAATCCCAAATGAGAAAATAAAAATGCACTTAATCTTCTGCAGTATATTCTGCATTTGTTAATTGGTTTCTCTCGTACTTGTCTCCGTTGTGACCTCCTCCTTTCTAGTGCCATGCTGTTTGGCTTTATTTCACAAAAATTGTTCTGTATCTCGAGATATGATTGGGTGGTTACTTTATGACGTCATTGATGGTAATTTAGCGTTTTATTTAATTGCTGAAACTTTTTTAGATTATTTTGATCAATTTAATAATTTCAGTCTTGGTTAAACGCGTAAAATTTATCTTGGAAAAATGGAGTTTAGTTGAAAGTTTTTCTCTCGTAACATACAGTAAGAAGTTAAGTAATAGTTTCTAAATAATGTTTCGTGGTTTAGATATTTAAGGATAAAAGTTTACCAGGAATTTAAAAAAAATATGATAAAATAGTGATGAATACTGGATAGGAAGCAATCGTTTATTTCCAATACTTTAGAATTTAACTGGAAATTAAATTTACCATATATTATACAAGGTGTCCCATAAGTCTGACTATAAGATTTATGTTGATTCTTTTTTATTCTTTTACAGATGTAACATGGGATTGAATAAAAAGGAACCAAATCAAGTTATTTTTACGTTAGTTTAACAGGCATCTTCCAAACTATTGGGTGTGATTGGTGAGAAGGCTAAATACAATTTGTTAAACTCTTTGTTGAGCTTCAACCTTCACCACCATTACAAGGATAGGCCTAGAAAAAAGCTCTCTCAGTGCCCAAAAGATGGAAAGTAATAGAAAAAAAAATGTATTGTTCATGTACAATACTGTACAGTATCTGCAATATACAAATGTTCATTGTATGTTAATTTGACTTGTGTGCAGTTTGATCTGCTGATATAAAAAAACTATTTTTATTAATATTGTCTGCAATATCACAGCAAGAAGTTTTTAAATAGTGAAACATTTATGATACTTAATTTGTTCTTTTTTTCTTTATTTTTACACAATATTCATTAATCAAATAATAGTTGATAATACCAGATTCATCAAATGTCTCAATGAATTTGGTTTTTCATTTAATTCATTTAAAATTTTAGTTTACTGTGTAATAATATTCATTAAACATGAAATTCAATATATTCTTGTCAATTTGAAACATAAAATTTGTAGAAAAATACAAACAAAATAACATATTTTATTATGAATTTTAAAATTTATTATAATTTCAAAATGTTTGCCTATACATAAATACATGAATCCATTTTAACAATATATTTATTTCATAAACAATACAAATAATATATTTATATACATGAAATAAAGGAAAACAGGATTATTATATATATTTCTGAAAGACTCCTCCATTCAATATATCAAACAAATATTCACAATAAAATGGTACTGTATAGGCTTGTTTCAGAAATTGTTATTTATGGAGTAAATAATCATTGTAACATTTATTGTGCACACATTAATCTCAACAAACCATTTTCATTAGTATCAAGTAAATAAATAAATATTCCATAAACTTCTAGATGTTTTATATCCAAGCCAAGAAATTTATTAAAATACAAACAATTGTCTTTTTCAGTAAATTGCTTTATTAATCATTATAAGCAATATAAACAATCAGATGATTCTAAATGTTTTATCAAAGTAATATTTTAAATAATTCCATAGATTCAGATTATCTAAAAGTTGTATTGTTTAGAACTTTGAACACAAATATAGAGATATGCACCACTTAATGGCAGGGATACATTCCAAGAAATACATTATTAAGCAAACAACATAGAGTGTACTTAGACAAACCTGTATGGTATAGTCTACTTCTTGCATAGGCTATATGAAACGCAATTATAAGTACCTGTATCTAAACATATAAAACATACAAGCAAATATAAAATTTTCAGCTCCATTATAATCTTATGAGACCTTTGTTGTATACATGGTCTGTCATTAAACAGAATATTGTTAAGTGGTGCACACTTATATAAATCAAATTCTATTATAAATACTACTGTTAACCCTGACATAACAGATTTCAGAAATGGACCAAATCTGCTTGTTCCAGTGCATCTATCAGAATAGAAATACATTATCTGATAATATCAAACTGTGACTGTTAATGCATGGAATGTTCACTAGAGAGTACATCAGTAATTATGGATACATCTTCTCTTGAAAATGTGATTTTTGTTTCTCATGTATTTACCACAGTATATTATTTAGATCTGTTATCGTCATGTTGATTCTTGCTTAATTTTACTAAGATAATAGTTATTAATATTATTTTCAAGCTTTTTAGCTCATCCTTAAAAATGAAATGAATTTGCATCTCTCCTTTGGGGCTAAATAAGTCTGATAGTAGTAAAGTAATAAATATTAAATGCAGTTTGTTATAATAAAGCAGTTGCTGATGTGCTAACAATATACTAAACAATAGGGGATTAATATTGTCTTTTTTCATATTTTATATGAAGTTCATTTTTTAGTTGGTTGCAACATCTCTGGATAGAATGACAAATCAAATCATCCCTTGACCCTTATTAGTCAGTTACATCAAGGGTCAGTAGTAAAAGGATAAGATTTCTTTTTTAACATGACTTGATAAAAAACAAAGGAGTTGAAGAATATTCTTAAATGAAGATGGAAAAAACTGATTATTTTTTAATGAATTATGAGTGAAAATATGGAACAGAATTTTGATTAATTTACAATATACAAGTACACTAAGAGTAAGAGAAAAATGTGTTAAATAACTGAAATAAAAGTAACAGAAAAACAAAGGAGGTAAAAATTTAGTAAAACTATAAAAGAAATTAACAATGCAGTTAAATTTAAAATCATTCAACTCCCTTATTACGTAAAACATCTAGAAAAAATAAGTAAATATTGTATGACTAAAATATTGTTTCTTATTTTATGTTGGAATATACAAAATTTTTATTTTATAATAAAATAAAAATTTTTCCAAAAATGTTTTTATTTTGCAGTAAAGATTTAAATTTTAATGTTAAAAATAAATACATATATATAAAGAGTGTTTCAATTATAATTTATTGCAAATATAGTCGAATCTCTGAAAATGACCACTGACAGAAACAAAAAATTGGCGGTAGTTAGAATGGCCGTTGTTTGGAGGTTATTTTGTGTACATTTTTATTTAAAAAAGTTTCTGAAAAATGGCTGCTGTTTAGAGGTTTAGAAGAAGTTTGACAATGTTATGATATTAAAATCATATTTGAAATCATAAAATCAAAAAAATTTAACCATCTTTTAGAGACAAAGTACAAAATTTTTGAGAAGAGCATACTCAATTTTGCTAAACAATTTACCTTTTAGTTGAATAAATTTCTTGGCTTAACATTATTTTCACAGTTTTTTTTTATTTATATAAAATCTGCTTATAACAACAAACAACAACAACAAAAATTCTGTTACTTCATACTTAACAAATTTTTAATTTATAGAAAGTGAATAATGTATGTACAATATATATACAGCAGTATGAAAATAAAATGAACACATTCATTTTGTATACATATATCTTATTTTCATAATATTTTCAAAAAGTTCACTTGCACAATCCATATAAGAAAATTAATTTTTCATCTTAATCTGAAATATTACTTAACTAAAAGAATATTTTGTTTGTTGTATGTAAATTCATATTCATACAGTTTGAAGATAACAGTAACATTTTATATTATATAATAATTTCTACATAAAGTGATAACAGTATTCATAATAATTTGAGCTTTCTTTTGTTATATAATTTAATATGGAGGGTATAATAAGTTGGGTTAGATTTATTTGAAAGGCTTTTAGTTCAATGTGAATATATCAACAATAATTTCACCCATTATAAACATGCCCAGCACACAATGAAACTAACCAAATGAAGATCTACCTAAACTATAAATAAGAAATAGAGGATCCTTATGGAATTAAAATCAGAGTTTCTAATGGAGCAGGTGAAGATAAAATGTATATTTGATATATACTATAATTAACTATTATAATGATTACATATTTTAAAATAAATATTAGTATTATAAATAAAATTATTTTCTAGAATAACTAACTTCATATATATGTATATATGAATGAATTATTTTTATTTTGTAGGTTATGGCTCTAACATTTTATCTAATTGTACAAACGTTTTTGTACATTTTATGTTAATATAATTGTTAATATGTGTGTGAAAAAATTTGTACTTCCAGAAAGAATTTTGACATAATATTCAACACAATCATAGGTAAAATTTTTAAATAAATAAAACAAAAGGCATATGACATATATATGATTAAAGACTTGCTTAAAATATGTAGCTGGCTTATATACAAATAAATATTTCTGAAATATTTAATTATTAGTTTTGAATTTTTCCTTAGCAATTGTATGCATTTCAGTTATATTATTCATAAAAAATAAATTGCCATGTAACAAATTACATATAAAAATTTTTCTCCCAAAATATTTTTTTTATTAATTATCATATCACATTTGAAATGTTTTAATTAATTTTGATTAAATATCCATATCATAGAAATATGATAAAATTATTTTAATTATTATTATTGCATAAACATATCATTGATTGTTCTTATTTGTCTTTGTGAAAACTATAATGAGATTCAGTTAACTTTTTGTAAGTATTTATAAATATGTAACGAGAAAATATCATATACAGCTTACGGAACCACAATAACTGACTGACGTGACAAGACATTGCATTCTGAAAATAAAAATAAAACATAAGCATATATCTAAATTTATTACATATAAATTAGCTACAGAAATAGTAGTTTAATTTGATAGACTCATCATAACAACATGTTCTTCTAATTATTAATCATTTCACAAGATTGATTATGTGGTTACAATCAAATTTAATTGATTGTAACTATATAATTTAGTATACATTATTAAGTATATTTGAAATATTAGAAGTGAGTATGCTCCATTGTTAATATGCTTTTATTACAAATAAAAATGAACATTCTGATTTCTTGTCCTGTACAAGATACAAAATTTCAAATTTCTGCATAGAAATAGCAGTTATCAAACATTTCTGAATAGGCCAATAGTAAAATGTGAAATTACATTATTTCCAAGTTTCACTTAGTATCATATTAAATCAAAATAATTTAATATATAAATAATTATATTTTGTTATTATTTTATTGGGGATCATTAATTTCTTGTTATCAGGGGAATGAAATACAATTGTCTCTGACATTTCCAAATGTACTTGATAAATAAATAAATAAATAAAGTAAATAAATAACTACTATATTTATGAGAAAAATTTCATTTGTGAACACACATGATTCAATGATATCAATCTGAATGTTTTTGTATGTAGTGCGGTCAATTATAATCATATATATGAATGTCCTGAAGCCTAATGTATTAATATTAAGCCAAATGATCACTGTAATTAATCAGGCTAATATTACACCATAATTAATAATTATAAACTAAGTAATTTGGTACTAGAGGCAGATGTTAGTAGTCATCTCTCATCTAAATTAATTATAATAATAATTTAATAAATAGAAGAAGAAAGAAGAAAAGAAGAAAAGAAAAGAAGAAAGAACTTTCTAGAAGAAAAGAACTAGCCAGGAGCAAGACTTGAACCCACAACCTCCAATTACTGTGAAGTGTGCTTTTGCCAGTTATGTCATTTGGATCCAGAGCAAGTCTCCACTTCCAGATGTATTTAAATTTATATATAACCATTCACAGTTACATACAGCCAGCTGAGTGCCATAGTGGAGGAGTAATAGGCTACAGATGTAGAAGTCATCCCTAGCTGGTGTAATCATGAATGTTTATACCTAAATTTAAATACATCTTGAATTGAAGACTTGCTCAGGGTCTAGATGGCAAGCACATTGCACACTAAGCATAGGTTACGGGTTCAAGTCCCACTCTGGGCTAGTTCTTTTCTTCTAGAATGTTCCAAATTATTTAATAAATTATTAATTTAAATAAAAGATGACACCTAACATCTATCTCTAGTATGAAATTACTTAGTTTCTAATTATTAATTATAGCATAACATTAGCCTGATTAACTACGGCAATTGTTTGGCTTAGTATTAATTATAATCATTAAAATTATTTTAATAACAATCAAAATCAGACTCAGCAAAATAGTTAACAAACTTTCATAACTATCTTATGCTTGCTGAGATTTATTTATTTATATCATCATAAATGTTTTCAACCTAAATATAGGTTATTGAGTGTAATACTGTATCCAAACATTTTTTAAATGGATTATTTCATGATTATTTCTTCTTTTTACTAAAAGTAACCAAAGTAACCAAACTAAACATACAAACTAAAAGTAACCAAACCAACAAACTAAAAGTAACCAAAGTAAAGTAATTTAAACTAAAGTAACAAAATTCAAATAATTTTATCACTTTTGTTTATTTATTTATCTATTATTTTTATGCCAATGTTTTATTTTGATTATGTAATTCATGTGATAAAGTTGCATTTATATATATATTTAAATGCCAATTGATTTAAATAGATTATATTAACAAATTTTAAGAATTTTTTTCTCTAAAATATTAGAAATAGCATAGACATTAACATACTATTTTCTATTAAAATATGCAGAGGCTTTTAATAAAATAAAGGAAAATAAAATTATAAACATAAAAATATTGTTTCCAGAAAAGAACTATTAATATTAGTGGAAAGCTTCGAAAGATCGCTGTGTGTAAAATTTTCAATCCTTAAAACTGAATTAAAAATGTATTAAATTGAATATATTTTAAATATTAGTATATATGGTAAATATGATAACTAGATAATAAATATATATTGAAACAGATATATTAAAAAGATACATTCAAAATAATTAAAAAGAAAATATAAATAAAATAAACAAACCTGTGCAAGTCTAACTTCTTGAAGCGAAGAAATAAATGCCCGATTTGACCAAATTAAACTGATAATTAAATCGAAAATAATGCTGTATTTTCGAAAAATATTGACCGTTTCTAATAAATAAATTTTACACCCTAAAAAAAGATTGCATAAATAAAATAAATGAAAATGACTGACTATGTATAATAACACAGATATTTTAAAACGCTTTTTAAAATTTACCTCTGGGAATTAATCCCTCTTCAAGTAAATAACTGTAAAAAGAAATGTAAATAGAATTGTAAAATAGTTTTAAATATAATTTCATTTAGAAATCAGTTACAACTTGCTAGACATACATGTTTAGCAAATTAGCTGAATTTGAATATCAACTATATAAAATCAAAAAACCGGATGATTTCTGTCACGGTATGCCAAAAACGGCCACTAGGGGCATCCCTAGCTATTATTTAAATTAACAATATGAATTATTTTATATTTATTTTATATTTTTACAGTATAATTCAGTATATTATTATTTTTATTTGTAATAGGAATTTATTATTGATATGAATTTATTATTTACACCATGAAATGACACTGCTGCTACTACTGAGAAAATGGGCAGTCTGTGTCAGCGTATCGAGCACCAGCAAAGCATAGCGACAAAGCTAGGAATTGCTAAAGTCTGTGCACATGCCCCGATGCTTGCATCGGGCCTTTCAACTGGCTATAATATAATATAATAAAAAGATTAGAAGTATGAAATAATCTAATAATCTTAACCTTTGTTGTTATCTTTTGCCCAGGTAATGCCAGGCTCATCCGCTAGTATTATATATATATATATATATATATTTATTTATTTATTTATATACATACATTTATAAATAAATATGAAATACTAAAATTTACTCAATTTTAATGCTTACAAATATACATTTTAATGACCTCATTGTGTTTGTTAGTAAAGTGATAAGAGTTTGTAATATTTAATGTTATCTTGAAACAAATATTCATTTCTTCACATATTTCTTTCTTAACATGGGATTAATCAGGATGCACATCAGGATAACATGAAAAATTAATCAGGATGGACAAATAGTGAGAAACAAGACCCAACTACAAACAAAAATTCCTGGGGTTGCAAAGTTGAATTTGGTCTTAGGTCCCAATATTTAATATTCATGAAATGTATGGAAAGAATTTTTCTTTATCTGAATTATAAATATCTGATGAATCTAATTTTTGATATTTTAAAAATTTTCATAAAAATTTACTTACTTCAAACCATTGTATAAAGATTTATGATTCAAATGTCCACTAATTCCTTTTTCATCAAATGTAAACACCTAAATAGAACAAATATCATTTATAAACACATTAAACCAGAATTTATAAACTGTAACAACATTAAAATAATTAACTTACTGTATCAATGGATAGTTTTTCAATAAACTTAAGAATAATGTTGCCAACTAAATCTTCTCTCCATAAACACATAGGATCATCAGGCATTGATCTTGACAAGTATAAAAAAAAACTAATATTAAGTGCAAAATTAAACAAAAAATAAATAAATAAATAAATAGTGTATAAAATTAAATATAATAATATGTAAGAGTATTTACTTAATCAATATTTAATTATTTCATATGCTGTTATTGACTCATTCAATTATATTAAATTAAGGCTTTTGAACATTAGAGTAAAAATCAATTTATGCATAGCAACATTGATTTTCTTTGTAAACATTATGTAATACAATTCATTGTAATTAATGTTGAAAATAAAATATATTCCAAGTACTTTACTCTACTGAAATTCAATAGAATATTTGGAATATTTTAATTTCTTTTTTTTCAAATCAAAAATGAAACAGCTTGTTTTGGAAACTAAAAATATTTATTAAGAAATTTTTTCAGCATTAATTCCAACCATCTTCAGCATATATGTAAATTAATTATTAAACACAATAAAAAACAATATTTTAAAAAATGTTTCATTTAAAAATTTAGATTTTATGTTAAAATTAGAGTTTGGGAAGTCTCGACATTCTCAAAGTCTCGACACTTTGAGAATGTCGAGACTTCCCAATAGTATTTGTTGATAGTATAGGTTGATAGTATTTACATTAAACTATAAAAATATATTAAAGCTACAAAAATTATACAGTTGATTGAACCTGTCTATCTTAAACAAGTTTATCTCAAAATTTATTTTTTTCCATTTCAGCGTAAATTCAATATATTTTCCACATTTATCTCAAAACCTTTCTGTCTCAAACTACAGACTGAAATGTCAATTACAAATTCAAAGCTCAGTAATTATATTTTAATAGCATAAATTGTAGTTAAGAAATATTTCTTTCAATACTGTACATAGTTGCAATTAATGCTGCTTTTCTCTGATTGACTATGAGTTTGGTTTGCATCTTATCGGTTGAAGTTAGGCATCAGAAACTGTTGACAAACTATTTCTGTTAAGATGTGTCAAAAACGTTTTATTCACATCTAATACAGATATATACCATACTTGCTATTGTACTAATAAAATACCATATCTTCAAATCAAACCTATTACCATTTACTGTGTAGGAGCCTCTATATCTCATCTCTAAACCTGTCTTATCTCAAATTTTTCCCCCCTCGTTCCCATGAGATTCAAGATAGACAGGTTCAGTTGTATTTTAATATTGTATTAAAAAATTAATTGAAAATATATTAAAATATATAAATTATATTTTTATATTTTAATGTAAATACCATTGGCCAACTTTTTAATCTTTACCCATACTGAGATATTAAACAAAATACCATATTTTCCGGCATATAAGACGACTTTTTAACCCAAGAAATTTTTCTCAAAAGTCGGGGGTTGTCTTATACGCTGGGTGTCATTTCATAGGGTGACTATATCCCAAACTCTATATTTTAACTGTAAAAATCGGGGGTCGTCTTATATGCCAGAAAATATGGTACATACACATACACATAAACAAACACATGGAAATTTTTTCCTTTTTTCAAAATTTTTTGATTCAGGGATCTTAAAATATTGAAGCTTGCAAAAAAAACCTGAAGGGTCAAATTTGACATGATTCCAATATTTTCCCATGTTATATATAGGGTCGTTGAGGTAAATCCAGAAAAATCACCGTGTAATGAAAAACAATTAAAAAAATAGAAGGAAAAAGTAATGTATTCATACAAAAATTGGTACAAAAGTAGTATACAACATATAGAGTAAAATTATTCTATGTAGCCTCCAAGTTGCAATTAATTGCTACATGCCCAACCTTCTCCAGCCTTGACCCGAAACAGCTATAGACATGCTTGACCTACTCCTTGTCCATGTTCGCCATTACTTCCGTGATAGAAGTCTTCAGAACATCCTTGGTATTGTGATGCTTAGCATTTATCTTTGCCTCAACCATGCCTTGCAAGTTAGAGGACCAGAGTCTGAAGCTTCAGTTTTCTGTCCTTCTCCTTCTTTTCAGTCAAGAGTTGGCAATTTCTGAAGAAAAAAGAATGGAATTGCAGGTCCTTGTTTGCTACCAGACTGTTCATCAATTTCTTCTGTGAGGTCACTCATGCTACATAACCAAATTGATCTTCAATTTGGTTATGAATTCCACACATCTCTTGTATTCAAAGTGCTTATTGTGAGTTGTCCTGTCAGGAATTATCTAAGAGTGCCTAAGGTTGCCACTAAGAAATACCATATTTACTTTGATGACCTCATACTGTACATACCAGCTAGGAAAGTAACAGATAATGGAAACGTGTTGCTTCCTACTTCTTCCCACTTTTACTAGTGCAAATTTTAAATTTTTTTATATACTCTGAATGAATTCATAATATTGGAACCATTTGATTTACATATTACAAGAAGTATTAAAGAATGCCATTTATTATAGTGAGAGTTTAGATAACAGGATGTGGATGTATTTGAAAATATCTAATATCTGATATTTTCATGATTCATGTAAATCTATGTAATACAATTACTTATTAATATTTATCAAATATTTCTATTTTTGCTGATTTGTTATGATCAAGTATTATATATGTAAATATTTTTCATTGTCATTCCTTTGAAAAATTCTATATTACTGTTTCTACAGAATGAAGTACAATACAAGCAGTTTTGAAAACTATTTAAATATAAAAGTTACCTTAAATTCTTATGAAATTTATTATTACTATTATATTGGCCATCGAAAAATTTAATTCTAAGCCTAGATTATATATTTTTTAAAGTAAACTTCAGAAATGAAGTTTAAACTTTGTGAAATTATTTACTTTTAAACAATTAAAAAAAATCCCTGAAAAGATCTTGGTTTATAAAAAAATATTCAAAACTATCATAATCAAAATCTTCTATACATCAATTTTTTACTCTATTGTATATAATATTAAAAAGAAAAAAATGAAAATAATGAGAACTTAAAAAGTGTAAAAATTAATGAGCTAGTAATTAGTAACTACAATTTTATTTTCTTATTAAAAAGTAGATATTTACAAGTTTTATATAAGATTTTCAGTAAAAGTTTTGATTTTGTAAAATAAAGTATCCTATTTTAAGATTTCACCTAAGATATACTGTAAATACAGATGCAGATAAGATGGTCTCTAATTTATTTTATAGTTTGTTAGGTAAATGGCTAAGGCACTTTAGGTGTCAGGTTACTGCTCTAGGGTGACTCAGGATCAAATTTGAGCAGTCAAAAAACCTTATGAATTTTTCATGGACAGTCCATTCCAAATACATCAAACCCTGGCTCTTATCACCAAGTTGCCCCCATTGCTAAACCTGCAATAGGCCCTCTTAATGCCCACATGGGAGAAAAAGCCAAAATAGAAAAAATATTCTTAAATGTTGGTACTATATTATAAATATAAAATTTTTATATACAATAGAACCCTCTATAACACGGGTTCATATAACACGGATTCGTATAACATGCCGAAAAAATTGCCATCGTATTCGTATAACACACTAAAAGAGACTTGTATAACACAATAAACATCATCACTGACTCATGTCGCGATAGGATTGGTCGAATCTGGACCAATAGCGGATATTGTACAAACTGTTGAGTTTAAACGAGCACTGGACCTACTAAAAACATTTATTATTCAACAGCCATAAAAATTATATTTTTATTAATGATGGGTCCAAAGTTAAGTTATTTTTTTGTGAAAAATTTGCTGATCAGGGAACGCACCCACCATTCGACAAGCTACTCTGCGACGTAAACAAGCTTAAGCAATGGTGTCGTCGAACGGTGCACACTTGGTAAGTAATCCTACAATTTTTTTGTTTATAGCATAGTTTATATGGATTATTCCCAAAAAATTATATGTGTTTTGGAAATGTTGAGTCAAATTAGTCTAGAATTGATTAATTTTATGGAAGAAAACCTTTCAAACAGCCATAGCCCCTAAACTGCACACGTGCCAAGCTGTGATTGGCTCATGTATTTAAGTGACTCGTACAACTCGGATTCATATAGCACGGAACATATCTACTGTGTTATAGGGGGGGTCTACTGTATTCTCATTTTTTTTAAATATAGTAAAAAAAAATCCTATTATTTCTACTTAAAAGATTAGCTATAATTAATTAGGTTTTAACATTATTCTACATTTATTGTGCATTTTAAAGCAATTTAGGTGGCTATATTAAAGGTATTATTTAATAATCAGTAATCTTTATCAGTATAAGTCAGTAATCTGAAATGTCTTTAAAGAGATACATCTTTTTAAAGATATTTCAATGTATTGACCATTATGTTCACATATCAGTTGGAATGGCAGTATATTTTTGACACACGGACATTTGGCTGGCAGACATTTCACCAAATGGAACATTTGACATGTTTTTTGTTATTTGTATTTCTTTTTTAATGTTGTTTGGATAATAATGATATAAAGATATTATTGTATGATATAAAAAAATTTATTGTATGGTTGTTTGTCTGGCATAATTTAATTTTACAAACAAGGTCTGTTCAAAAAATAACCAAACTTTCTGAATTGGGCAAAATCAGTGTCCTAGTGTTATGAAATTGACAACATTATGTTCATGATAACCTACTGAGTAAGCTGCTTTTTACAGATTGTTGACCTCATTTTGTTCTTGCATTATATTTTTTTGAGTGAAAGATGTTTCAGTGTTTGTGGTGATTTTTGCAATGTGCAATTTATGGGAGCAACAATGCAATGTGGAGTTTGCAGGAAAACTTAAATGTAATGAAATTATTATTATTATTTCTATACAAATATTAAATACATTGTTGAACAATTTGAATTATAAAAAATATAAAATTCAATAATTTGCTTATTTTAAAATTATAAAATACGCAAATTATTGGAATTATTATTAAATTATTTAAAATAATTCAAGAATTATTAAAAAGTGAAAGAAAAATATAATTACAAAATGATTAATTATTTTATATTATAATACTTCTAGCAAATGAAACATGAGGTAATTTATGATATATTTTTTGAATTGTTAGTAACTTTAGTTACCAAAAATATTCCATGATCTGAATATATTTCTATGATCAGAAATTTTATAAATATGCATAAAATATTACTGTCAGATTATAAAATTTCAAAAAACTTATTATTAAAAATATTAATATAATACATATTCTGCTTAAACTTATAATATCATATATTATATAGTAGTGATACTATATAATATATGATAACTATATTATATAGCTTTTTTTGTCACTTTATATAAATAACTGCATTTATTCTAACAAACAACAATCTCTATTATTAAACACCTTCTAATAAACAGTTCAGGTGTAAGATGAATAAAGTCATACACAGCACTATCTGGCAGTAAGCATGCTGGTTAGTAGGAAATTGCTCGCCCAACTACATTTCCTACTAACGTGCAGAGCCAAAAGAGTAGTTCCCAAATGCATACAACTTAAAAATTCGCCAACGAAAATCTTCCGTTATCGGTTTGGAACGTTCGACACGTGCCTCTTTCAAATTTGTTCTTTCCACATTCGCATGCTGGCATGTATAATGTTAAGACTTATTGTAAACTGAAAAATTGCACATTTTATTTAGTATTCACTCTTACCAAATGTTCGAGTAAAGTGTGACTGTGTTGAGTGTTGCATTATTATCTGAATAATAATAGTGGAAAAGGTTATCGGATGTATTCCATTAACAGTCACTTCAAATAATAATTGCACCCAATTCCCAACAAATAGAAATAATAGTCACCCCCTAATAGTAAGCTCTCTTATAAACAGTGCAGCTGCAAGATGAAAAAAGTTATAGACATTGTGCTGTTTATTAGAATAAATATGGTAATTTAAATAAAAATATGGTGTAAATATAATATTTGAATACAAATAACAAATACAGAATATTCTCTTACGTATGTTGTACTACTGTAATGTTACTTAATGGAATTCCTAAGATTTGGCAACTTTTCCTTAGTTCAATTTTTCTTAATTTTCCTTGACTGTAGTAATTACCTGAAAATAATACACATATTAATTTAATACTTTCTGTATTATGTAACATAAATATTTCTATAATAATAAAAAAAGTATTTTTACTTAGAGTTATGCCTTTTTAATTAAACCAAAAATAAATGTAATGGCATATGGTTACTGTTCGATGTGTTGTAAGTTCATGTCTCAGTAAGCATTTAAAAATCTTTCAGTATTTGATTCTTTTCAGCTGAAGTCTAATCACTCTCTTTAAATGAATAAGTGAAGAATCATAATAAATAATAAAGTTTTATAAAATTCATCTTCTTGGACAGGACTTAAACCAGTTAGTTTAAACATACACACCCCCCAATTCTTCTTGATAATGTGTACATGATACTTCTTTATATTTTTTACCTTTTTCATTCCAGAAACAGTTATTGTATATTGAACAATGGAAAATAAAATATAGTAATCCAAGTTAACTTGTTCCAGAATGTCTTTCAAAAGTGTTCCAAATTGAAAAGTTTGGCTAAAAATTGTTCAATAAAAAGCTTGATGCTTGAATGTTTGCTTCTTGTTTATATCAGAAGTCCTGGAAATGTGCATAAAGGTCACTTTAATACCAATTTTTTAAAATAGTTCCAGCTTTAAAAAATAAGTTTTTAATTTGCTTAAACTGACAGATTATATAATTAGGTAATTAAATGCCACTTAAAACTGGTTAAATTAGAATTAAAAACACAAAACCTATAAACCAGCAATTTTTATAACAAGTGAGAGTGTGCAAGTGATGATGCCTGTTCAACATGGGTGAAAATGTTTGCATTTGTTACAAAAATTTGCTCTGTTTCATTTACATTTTCAGATTAAATATTAGAGTTGTAACCAATACTGATTTGACAGAAATATTTTAGCATATTGGAATGTTCCTGATATATTGGAATTGATTCACTTTACAAACTGATACTCCAGTCTCTCTCTTTTTTTGATAGTGACTAATCAAAAGAAGATTAAAATGAACTGATTCCAACATTGAAAACATTCTAATAAAGTACATCAATATATCTGTGTTGGCTATCTCTATTAAATACATTTTCAAATATTAAAATAGAATGAAATTTAATTGTGGAACCATATGAAAAATGTATTAAATAATAAAAGTTCTAAAATTCACATCTTTTTACAGTTAATTACTATTCTTTTAATACTTTATTATTAAATGCAATTTTCTCTGTAAATCCATTAAATTAGTTCCCCCCTGAATCTAAACAAATTTAATTTCATCCATAATTAGTTTCTGTTCTTATTTAAAGCTGCATTTTTATTTCTCATATTCAATTTCCTAATAATATCATCAAATGATTGACAAATTAAATCAGACTATTTTATCACTATTAATAGTACAGTAAAGTAGTCAATTTAATCTAGCAATCATTTAATTTTATTATGAATATCGAGCTTTAAAATGTTCCTAATATCATTAATATATTCTTTCATTTCATTTTTCATTGTCTAAAATAAGAACTAAATAAATTCTTTTTTTATTTATCTCTTTCAACATCTTATTTCTAACTTTTTTAATTATTATTTGAGCTCTGACATGTGTTATATTGACACATCTCTTCATATATCAGTTAGTATTTTAACTTTTGGAAGATTGACAAATGAAACACATTTATATTTTTCTTTATCTCTTCCTCTTTCCCCCCTTTTTTTATTTTCCTCTCTTTTCTGTAAGATTTAACTAATTATTTTCCTCAGGAAGTCATTCTAGAATTTTGATATATTTAATTATTTGCTAAAAAAAATTCTCATTTTGATAAATGTAAATGTAGTGTCCTAACTGTGTTGTTAAATTCACAGGAAATATGAATAGACAGGGACAATATTATTAATTTTATTTAAAAATTTGGCCAGAAATTAGTTTAAATTTATTTAATTATTTAATTAATTTAAATTGAGCCTATATTTATACTAAAAATAGTTGTTCTCCTGTCAATGAGTTTAGTTGTTCAAAAATTCTTTAGAAACATTTGTTATTTAAATACAATCTCTCTACACACCGGTGAAATAATTAAATAAATTTCTTGTTATTTAAATTTTATGTGCTTCATAAATCTTTTTTTTTTTTTTCAGTTTTAATCACTTCTGTATTTCTATTAGATGTTTAAATAATCATTTCAAATTAATATAAATTCTTCATGTAACCAATTTTTAAATTAAAATAATGGCAACAGATGTACGGTACAAGTTTTAAGATCTGTACGTAACATACACATCTATCTTTTGCATTGTTCTTATAATATTCAAGAATGATATAAAAGAAATAGTGTATTCAATTCTTGTTATAAATAAAATTAAAACCCGAAGTGAAAAAAATACACTTACTTCATTTTTTATTCAAATTAAAATAGAAAATGAATAATTAATCAGTGTAAGGATAAATGAAGACAATCAATCTCATTATACACTATATCAATGAAGCCTTAGACAAAATCAATGAAATATTATGGAATAAAATAAAGCTGATTAGGAACAAGTATAGGAAGGAAAAAGTATAGTTAAATATTTATATCTTCAATGTCTACATACTAAATAATCCTAAACCAAATCTAAACATAAATTCTGTTAATTGAAGTTGCTTTTTGTCAATTAAAGTTAGCTCATGTCAACATCCATTAATTACTTATACAGTTTTTGAGCCACTTTTGACCCCCCCAGTACATGTTATGAAATATTTTTGTCAAGTCATGTTCCTTTAATTTTATATAATGCACAATACATACAATAGTTTGCAAAGCCTAACATCAAAGAACCAACTTAAAGTTCTGCAAATATTTTCTACCTGATAGTTTATTCACACAACTAGTTAGCATTCATATAAAAACAATTAAAAGTCCACGTAAACAATGCCTCCCCCATTGCGTACGATAATGCATTTTTCACTATATAGATATTTAATGTACGGTTCCTATGCAGTACGTATGTAAATCAATGACCTAAAAGTAACATCTACTAAATTTTTAATAGGTTTTCTTCCTATTATTACGAAACCAAATTATATACAATTCTCAGAAACAAATCGTAATGAGTAAAACCAGATACAGACATATTATTTATCGTTTGAGCTAATTAAAAACATGCTTTTGTCGGGAAACAAATGTCACGCACGTTTCTTCCGCGAAAGTTCGCGTGTTTAGGTAATTTTCGTATATGCAAAGATCAGTCTATAATTCAGTGATTTTGCATTTAATAAGTAAATTAACCTATTAAAATACTAAATAACGCAAAATTTGTTTAACTTACCCGATGATAAACATAACAAATGGACTTCCGTAACCGATGACTTTTCTCTTTTACACAGATTTATCAAAGTAGGAGCGAAGAACATGCATTCGTCATCCGGATGAGCGACGACTACTAATACTTTTTTCGCTTTTTTTACACATTTTATATTCCTCACAAACTTATTTACGTTTATAATTAAATAAGTTATAACAGAGATCATAATTACACCCGACAGAAACGTCAAAATATCCATCATCTTGAACTAGACAAACACTAAGGCATGCAACAGCCATGTTGGAAGAGTGTATCTTTTTTATTTTTATTTTTTTCTTTTAATTCAAATTATAAATAATTTAGCTTAATACATTTTTATTTATATTATAATATTGTAAGCAATAATTATAATTTACGTGTTAAATATATAATAATTAAAAAAAGTTTATTTTAATTTTAACATAATGTCGCTGCTATCGCTATTTAGAGTTTTGTTATCTGTTCGTTGCTAGGATACGCTTTGACAATTTAATGAATTTTTTAAAATTATATTTTTGTGTGGAATTGGTTGTCATAATAACAGGATGGTGTATAGAGATGAAGCAATTATTCATAGGTATTTATTTTAAAATAATTAAAATTCTTTTTCATAAAATTGGATAGAATTTCGTAGAAGCATGTTAGATACGTAAGTAATCTCTTGTATGGTAAATATAGCAATAGTTACTTTTAGGTAATTCGTGCATACATTAATATATAGATATTGACCTAAAAGTAATCTCTTCTTGATAATACTTTAATATATTCATTTATGTCTTTATTGTTTATAATTTTAAATAAAATTATCTTTTATTTTTTAGATATTTTATCTTTAATAATATTTACCAAGTAAAATCTATTTACATTTACAACCTTACAAGGCACCGGTTGCATTTACAAGGCACCGGTTCATGTTTTAAAAAATCATAAAATTCTATACAGTTCATTGGAAAGTTGTATTTGCAGAAATACATGCTTCTAATGTGCTTACTTTTAACTGGGTTTTTTCATTTGTCCACATATTATTCACTAGTGAAAATATTCGTTCGACAGGGGCATTAGATCCAGGGAGACATAAAGGAAATTCTACAATTTTACAAATGTTTTTGAAAGCAATTTCTTTTGCTGTAAAGTGTTCAAAAATCTCAACCCACCTTTGATGGCAGGGCTTGTTATTCTGTCGCCATTCGTCGATCTTTTCGTTTGTGACATGTTTTTTTACACACGAAACTTCATCAAATAATTCACCGTCGAGTATATTTATGGACCAATAATTCAAAATAAAAATATAGCTTTCCTCTACCTTTGCCCACAAAGGGATTTCGCGTAATGTGACCCATTCAAACACCTCTATTTCAATAAAACACATGTCCCAATTATTTAGATAATCTATGCACGTTTGATAAAATGTGTGCACAGCATCATTGAATTTTTTGGCTTGTATATTTTTTGATTTTTCTAATGCTAAAATCACTTTTCTAATAACAATAGGAAGAAACACCTCATTTTTTCTTTCAACTAACTTTAACTTTAATTCCTTTAGAAGTATGGATGTTTCGCACATTGAGATTTCTTGTGATTCAACTTTCAATATATATTGGTGAAATATTGAGGCTTGGTTATGAATATATAATAACCATTCCTCTGCTAATGTTTCATTGAAAAAGTTTTTCAGAATTGTGGGACATTTTTCCAGATTCAAAAAGTATGATTTTAATGGATTAAATAGTTCTAAAATTCTATCTAAAGCTGGTAAAAGAGTTAGCCAGCGTGTTTTGCTGTAACCAAGAAGCTTTTTATATTGAACCTCTGCGTCATCACAAAATTCTTTCAAATCTTCTACTCGTATTGTATAAATATAGAAATGTGAATAAATTTTTACTAATATCACTTCAATATCAGAAGACAATCTACAGCAGTGGTTATGCAATTGTTCAATATGTGGGCAGCACAATTAACTCCTATCAATTTATGTTTACTTGATTGTTGCATTTTAAATAAAACATTATTCTTTCCTTTTCTCTGGAAACCACCAAAATTGCTGTTGGTATTGTCAGCACACAAAGCGAGTAATTTATTAGTAATTTCAAATGACAGTGAATCCTTGATGCAATTTGTTAATATATCTGAAGTTTCTCCAGAAAGATTATTTATATTCAAAACTTTTACTCTGACACCGCAATTGGGTAAAAAATATCTGACCAGAATTGTGCACAATTTAGTATTACCATGATTCGAACAATCCAAATAAATAGTTATATAATTTGTTTTGCTTAAGTCAGTTTTAATTGATTCAAAAGAATATGGTGCGAAACATTACAAATGATTGCTTCCGTTTTCGTTCTTGCAGAAGAATATTTTTCCTCAAAACATTTCTTAATTAATTTAGAAGAGCAGTCGTTTGATCAAAATGAATAGTTATGTTGTATTGATAACACCAAGATACCTCTTTTATTGCTAAATCCTTTAGATTGTCATTGAAATTTTTATTAATGAAAAATGAGTTTAACGATTTGTTTGTTGAAGCTGTATGTCCGCTTCTTTGTGTTTTGCTGTCTGAATATGTTGCGTAATTGATGATCTGCCACTATTCGCATTATTAAAGCTGGCTAAACATTTGTTGCATTTGACGTCACTATTCGTTATTCCTTTCTTAATAAATGGAAATTCTTCTTGTAATGTTTGATTAAAAATGCATTTTCGGTTAATGTTACCTTAGGATCCAAAATGGCGGCGGTGGGATTTTTTCCCTACTTCGGAGACTACTACGGGGAAAAAAATTTTCCCTAGAGTCGTGACGTCGACGCCGTTGAGAATTTTTCCCCGTTCGGTTTCGACCCTGCGTTCGACGTGGCCGAGTTTCCTGTAACCTCGAAACGGACGGTAGTGTGTATTTGCGACGGTAGAGGAAGCTTTTTCGTAGCGTCGTGCGAGAGTAAAATCGGCGGGAAATACGTAGGGGTGTTACGAACGAATATGCAAATGCATGATCTACGACGTGATTCTGTTCCTTTCCGGGCAATTTTATGCAAATCGACTAGTTTCCAGTTGGAATCGTTTGCTGTAGTGTTGCGACGAATTGCGTATTGGAATAATTGCTGTTTTATTTCATTACGATATTTCATTCTCGCACAATTTATTATCGGTAAACGTATAGTTTATTTGCAATTGTTCGATAATGAGTAGTTTTGCAGATTTGAGTTGCAACGACGAATTTTGGTCGAAATGCACCACCCGTGATTTCTCCATGTTAATTGAAGACGACTTTTTGGAACCAGGTTTGCCTCCCAGTATCGATAACGCATTGAAATTTGCTGTAAAATTAGGCATACAGCCGACCGAGTCCGTTTGCATTCATTGCGATTCTTTATGCAAATTATACTATCGGAGTAATAGAGAAAGCTGTTTCTTGCGATGTAGTAAGTGCGGAACGAAGATCTCTGCCTTTGATGGAACATTTAAAAGTAAATTTGGCCACATTTCTTGGAGTTGCATTCTGTCGTTTATATGGCACTAACTATGTCTGGAATGTACGGCGACGACCTCGGCGATTGCGGCGGGCAAATCCAGAAAAACGGGAGTCGATTGGTCCAATCACATACGGTTGGTATTGCTTATAGCTTTGAGTAATTTGACATCGTTTAAAAAAGGAGTGCCGAATAAAACGGTGGAAATCGACGAGACCGTAATATGTAAAAGAAAGTACGAGAAAGGGCGTATATTTAAAAATACGTTCGGAAAGGAAAAAAAGATAGGAAGAAGCAGGCAACCACCATCGAAAAGTGAGTAAAAAAATTCTTTATTTTTTTATTGTTTATTTCGGTTAATATCCGCGGAGTGTGCAGAGAAATTCAAGATGGCGGCCGGAAACGCAGCCATCTTGAATCGAGGGAAAATTTCTTTCCCCGTCGCAGTCTCCAACGTAGGGAAAAATTTTCCCCGCCGCCATTTTGGATCCTAGGGTAACATTTTGGGTGTCATGATAAATGGTCTACAAAATATAAATTATTAAATAATATCTAAATACGAAAAATTAGAAATGATAGACTAAAAACTCACATGCAGTCCCTGTGTAACTACTTAACGTTGCGTAAAAGTGTAGTAACTGATGCGAGGTCCACGTGTGTACTGTCCAGAGAAAAGGAGTGTACTATAAAGAGAAGGAAAACTCAACAGTAAAAATGTCACATGCTCGAGCCCCCGAAGATTGCCGACAAGTGGCGACAAATGCTCACCAACGATCCAAATGTATTATCCACCAACTAGAGAGTTAAAAAACTATCACAAAAATCCCGATAAGAGTGTCCACCCCCTGGAACTTTCAAAGGCCGTTCGATTGGCGACACACTGTACTACAACGCTCTATGTAGCAATGCATGACACACTGGTCGTGATGGCGTACGAAATTAACTTGTTCGTGAATGAAGTTTGACAATTCCAAACGCCATTGTCAAACTTCTAAGCTTACAGGAAAGCGGCGCTGAACGTCCGACGTACACGTTTTCGAGTTTAAAACCTCGGCCTCAATCTCGCTAATATAGTAAAACGTGTCTAAAACGGAACGCGACGGTACCGGCCAAAATTTTCCATTTTATAGCGGGTTATGCAGAAAAGTGTATTGAAGAAATGTTAAAATTTATATTTTGAACTGTTTAATATGTATTTTATGTTTCAAAAAACACATCGAGACATGTTGGATTTTTACACAGACTTCTCTGTGTTAAAACCTATATCCTTGAAATGCGCTTAATGGTTTAGAATTTAGCTGTTACTCCAAAAATTCCACTTTATTCAGATTGTTATACAGTTGAGGCTCAAAAATCCTTTCGGCGTAGAAAGATTTTTTTTGTTTTGTAGAGGGTCCGTTTTATATATGTTTTTATTGTATTTTCATGTACTTGAACTATATTATAGACCTACATATCTTTTCGTTTTGCTATAAGTTTTTGTTATATCAATGCTAAACATTTGAAATTTTAATGATTATTCCTGTAAATTATGCATAAAAAGTATGTGAAAAGTGTGTCAATGCGTGAATTCCTGATAGGTAAATGCCGATTTACGCTGGCTTTTTAAATATATAACAGTAGTTATGATTGATTTTGTTACTATGGAAAATAGTTATGAATTATTAATTTCTTATTAGCTATTTAGTTGATATGAAAATTGGACAAGTTGTCAAGCTAATTATACCGAATAACATCAACAGCATATGAATCATTAACACGATAAAGAAGGTGCATCGGAATTTATGAAAAATAATCGGATTTGCCATCGGAAACGGTTAAATATCATTTAAACCAGTGATTCTCAACCTTCTTAGCTCTGCGACCCCCCCAAATAGTAAATATAAATAAAATTAATATGTCGCGAACCCCTACCCAAAGGAATAATAACAGTAAGCCTTACTAATTGAATTTTGACTGTAATTATAAATGTAAATTTTTTAAAAATATTATATAATTACATTGCACCAATTTTATACATTAAGAAAATACCAACAGTATAAAAAATGTAATACAACTATTCCTATTGTTTTATGTCGCTGCGTTTATAGCGACGGATATGAACATGCATGTATGACGTGTACAGTACATACATGAGCAATTTACAAGTTCCAACTTGATGTGTACGTGCTAGGGGTTGCGACCCTCAGGTTGAGAAACGCTGATTTAAACTAACAGTATAAGAAGGAAACTCTTCATCTGATTTTTAAGAATGAATCCAGCACAGTCTGACAGTGGCGTAGCGAACATAACTGGCGCCCGGGGCATGACACTTTATTTGCGCTCCCTCCCCCCTCCAGAAACACTTACAGCCGATTGCAGAGACAGAGTTTACATTAAACGACGTTTAACAACAGAACAGCCTATAGACGTTGGCTGGATGAACCGCGGTTTAAAATGCGTCGCAAAGACGAAGAGCGTGTATTTCTGAACGCCGTCTAAAGGAACTTCGGCAAAACATTGGCCCTTACTTTCTTCGCCATTACTCTCCTGTTTTAGGAGTCGTTCGGCCAATCGGGTTATTCGTTTGTGACGTCAGAATAGGTCGCCAGCTATATTCCGAAAGCTTCCGGAAATAAAATCTTTAGGCCGTCAACAACCATTGTTTGACAATTAATGACAACCCTTTTCCATTTCGATATTTAATTTCGTCGCCAATACAGTTTAAAATACGAACAAATCTTTATTTAGAAAATTTATACCAAAATTCGAAATTCGTCTTCGGAATAGATTTTTAAGGAATTATTTCGACATCGTCTCCCTTCGCAACTGTCGAAATGTAATAGTAATAATAAAATATTTAAAATTATTCATTTTTTATTTCTATAAAAAGATTTCGGTAATTACTAAAAATGTCTCATTTGTATAACAAATGTTTTGACCATGTGATTAACTACAATGACTCCAAAATGCATTAACGTTTTATAACCGACACGATACTCGAATTGTAAATAAATGCATCTGATTTAAATTAATTGTAGTTTTAAGTCTTCACCCATTTGAATATCGGAATTGGAACATTTAAAACAAATTTAAAATATTTAATTTTGTTATTTTTGCTCCAAGCAATTAATTAATGAATAATTTTGTCGATTCGTACCGTTTACAACATTTATCGAAGGAATGATATCCATTTTTATCTAAACTTTTCTACCAATAAAACTACCACTCGAATTAAAAAGCCCTCTAAACCTGCCGTCCCTCACCACCCGGTCGCCCCATTGTGGGCCTGGCCGAACCCATAATGGGCCTACTAAAAGAGGCCCTCTTAGTGCCCACAGGGCGGAAAGAGTTAAAAAAAAAAAACCTGCTGTCGAGTGAGTCTAGAAAGCAGGTCAAATAATTTGTTTCTAATCGCTGTCTACATTGTGGCAAGCTCAAAACGCTGTCTTTGCAATGAAATTTTTCTGAACCGCGGTCTACCCGATCTGTAAACCGCCGTCGGCCTCTAAATGTTCTCTCTGCAATCGACTGATATAGTTTGTCTTGGAGACCATTTGGGCGCCCCTCTGCGAGTGGTGCCCGGAGCATGATACACCCCCTCTCCCCTCGCTACGCCACTGCAGTCTGATTGTATACTGTAAAGAGCCTGTGCTACTCGTTAGATATACAGTAAAGTCACGGTTGGACAAACTTATTGCGGCTCTAAGCTATAACATGTAACAAGCCCTTCCTTTGTTCCTCCAAATGGTGATATATGCAAAAATGTGTAGATTTTTACATATATATTATTTGGAGAGCAAAGATGATTGAAAAAGCTTTAATCTGCAGCTTATTTAGCTTATTGTGCAATAAGCTAAATAAATTCACTCGAGTCACCATCTTCTTCGAGGCAGTCATCTAGAATGAAAGTAAAGTCACTTTATTATCTTTAGAAGTGCCAAAGAATAAACTAGCTGGAAGAGAAAATATTGTCTAAAGCTAAAAATGATGATACTTGAAAAAAATTATCATTGTTCTTAAAGAAAATTACCAGAATAAATAGATTGAAAATGTAATGTTGCTACGTTATAACCTCAGATGGAATATTACATTTATTAAGAGAATTAAACAGAAGTCGTGCATGAATTAAAAGAGAAAAGTTGTTCTAATGGAGAGTAAAAATAAGTTTTGAATATGGCAAAAATATGAATGTTTAGGATGATCCAAAGTCTGGTAAGTTTGTTGGGCGAACGCAACACATAAGGGTAATCTGTCAAGGGGAATGACATCTGATAGGTCTTCGTATGGGAAACTGGCTCCTATTTATTCAATAGATAAGACGCATGAAGAAAATCCGCAAAACTCCATGTGGCCAACTCGTTCATGCACGAACTATCAGCGTTCTCTAATTTCATCTATTCAACCACTGGTGGGATGATCCAGTGTCAGATTGACAAATAAGACAATCGTCTGGGGTCCGTAATTCGGTGGGACCGGACTTCAGTACAGAATTTTTCTCTGTTTTAAAACGAATTAAAAATTATTTAAGAAATTCAATAGGACAGGAAAGGCTATGGTCTTTAGCAATGCTTGCTATATAAAAAGATACTCTCGAATGGCTAGATTGCGAAGATATTATTGATCAATTTTCTGAAATGAAAATCTGAAAACGAAAAATTTGAATTTTTTAAAGACTTATTAATGACTATAATTATTTATGTTTTTCGTTACAACAGAAACTCCTTTTATTATACAATTATTATTGTACTAACAGATGAGCCTGGCGTTGCTCGGACAAAAAATATCAACAACAAAGATTAAGATTATTAGATTATTTCGTACTTCTAACCCTTCTACTATATTATATTATAGTACAGTAGAGCGTCGATAAGTGGAACCAATTGGGGACTGGGGTCCTTCCAGTTAATGATTTGTTCCAGTTTCTGACTTTGTACGAAAAAATACATTAACCTGTCCGATGTTCAAATTTTTCTCCGTTGCATGTCGCTTCGCGTTGAATTTTCGTCGATTTTAAGCCTAACGAAAATTTTTATAATAATCATCGAGGCTATCGTATCGTTAAAAATTATTTCTGCATTTTGTACAAACAAAATAAATATATTGAAGAATATAAAAAACATGAAAATTATACTTTAGAAGTAAATTTAGTATCAAAAACATTCGATTCAGCACGACACAGTCCGACTGAAAATCGTTCCACTTTCCGGCCATTCCACTTACCGACGTTCCACTTATCGACGCTCTACTGTATTTCATTTAGGCCTATATTTAGAAAGGTTATCTGACGTAAGAGTTTATCACACCGAGTGATCAATCTAACACATTTTTAAAAATTTTTTAAATTGTGTACAGTAAATGTGTTAGATTGGGAACTCGGTGTGATAACCCCTTACGTAAAATAATCTTTATAGTTATATAGCCGATCTTATCCGTTTTCGCCGGGTGCAAGAATTAGGTTTCCTTCTTCCGAGGCTAATTAGAATTTTTAGACGAGTCTAAAAATATGTTAGATTTTTCGCAAAAACGCAAAAATTTGTATCTAAAATAGTTCAGTAGAAGCCGAGTTCTTCAGGGTAATCCTTAGCCCTCTGCGGGAAAGAGGGAATGTCCAAAAATTCCTTCTTAGTGTGCATTCTCATGGCGTACCCTAACTGTGTACCAAATTTCAACTTTCAACTCCAAATCGTTTGGACTCTGCGCTTATTATTATCGTTATTATTCTTATCAACCCATCTCGATTACCGTATTTTACGGACTATAAGACGCACTTTTTTCTTCGAAAAATTGCCTCCAAAATTCAGGTGCGTCTTATAGTCCGTAAAATACAGTATATCATAAGATTAGTGTTTGTATTCTCTATTATTAATAAAAATTTGAAGTGACATTATTTAAGATTCCTTTAGAAGCAAGTTATTTAAATATTGTCTAAGTCCCGCTAGAGGCTTAATCCGGCATTGGGCTGATTTAAGAAGGAAAAAAACTATGTGCAAACACAAGAGTTTGAAAGCGACTGTAATTGAAAAGAAAATGCAGGAAGATATAGAGTTAGTTTGAACATGCAAAATGAGAGCATGACAAGAGACGACAAGAGAAAAACAGCTGAAAATTGAAGGCTTTCGAAAAAAGAGGTAGATCAGAGTTGGAATGAAGTAGTACAATATGAGAGAATAAAAGATGATAATAGAAATGACTCAAAATAAAGAATGAGAACTCCTCATATAAATCCTTCAACTTTCCATTGATCTTTTATGGATAGTGGTGCATCTTCCATAGTCTTACTATAGTGCTTCGCATTGACTAATCAAATTTGATTTTATCTTTGAAGCATTGGATTGGATCTGATTAGGATTTTTTATGATCTTTTTTAGTTATTCTGGTAGAGACATCATTTCCTAGCTCTCACCTATTATTGACCTATTTTACTTTGAATCAGGTTCTCATGTCACGGACGAAATTGAGGCCAACATAATCTAATTTAATAAATTCATGCCTGACATAATAAATCAAAATTCAATAGTGGACTTGAATCGATTAATTAGTTGATGGTAATGTTAACTTTTAATGAATGATTTCTTTCAATTGAATGTTTGTGCACTTATTTGCATATTTTTCTGAATAAATTCGTGGATTTAAAAGGTTTTAAAAAGATGTTCTTTATTTTGAATTTTTTTTGACAAATAATTCTTTATAAGTAATGATATCGAGGACTTTGGATCAGTAACGTTTCAATTAAATTCAATGCTCAGTAATTAATTAATTGAATATATACAAGAGTTTAATTCATTCATAATTAAAAATAGAATGAAGTTAAATTCATTAAGTTTCATTAAGTTAAAATGAAAAGATACCTAAACTCTAGATTGGCCGTTCGATAATTTCCAAAAATTAACGTTATTTGGAGCCTGTCTAGGCTATTAACATATACTGCTCTTTTTTTATAGTGAAAATGCGAAAAATAATACTGTAATTGAATTAACATTTTATAAATATGTCTGATAATTTTTTTAATATAACGAGAAATGGTTTGCAAGTGATGCATTAACCATCATATGCTGTTGACGTTTGTTGGAATAATTTAATTCAAACAAAAACATCTGAGATGTAAAAAATTGCGCCAAGTAAAAACTTACGACAATTTAGATGATAGTTAATTTTTTTTTCTTTTGAATGTTTCTTTGATAAAATTAAGCAGGACGCTGGGAAGTGAAATATAGAAAAGAATAATACAGGCAAAAATCTTGTGGTTACCACTTCCAAGCGCCAAGCTTATATTTACCAAAGAAAAACTGCCAAGAAAAAATTTGTCTGTCGTTTAAATTGTCTTAAGTTTTTACTTGGCGCGTATTTTTTATATCTCAGATGCAGTGCTTTGGTTTAGATATCAATTGTTTTTGGTTAATAATTGTATTATTGCATCAAGACAAAACAATAAGGTAGAATTCGGTCGGCGACCGAACGTTTTCAATATGCCGTTTAGAAAAATGGTTATAAAAAGTTTTAATTCGCATAAATTTGAGCTTGTTAATCTGGATAACATTTTGAATAAAATTCATTTGTTTCGATGCAATTTTTTTCTTATAAGCATAAAATCAAGCCATAAAATTGAAATTGCTTTAAGGGAACCGCCCCGTGAACTTTGATCTATCGACCCGGAAGTTTCATCAGCACGTCACTGATAACGAGAGAGGCTTAAGTTTAAAATTTGAGCTGGCTAGACCTAGTAGTTTTTCTCTACGAGCGTCTGCAGTGCCGGATGAAGAAAAGAAAGAAAAAATAATACAGTTTGTTTTGCACATTTATTTCGGCAACCGGTTTATAGAAAATCTTGAAATTTTGCACACTACCTAAGAAAACAATTTTCTTTCGAAAGAGATATTCAGATACTAAGCCAAACGATCGCCGAGCAAGCATTCGCTTTCAGATGTATCCAAATTTTTGCTCGGCATCTGGATGGTGTAACTGGCAAGCGCAGCGGAGGTTGCGAGTTCAACTCTGCTCCGGCCAGTTCTTTTTTTCCAGACGGTTCTAAATTATTTAATAAATTATTAATTTAGATGAGAGATGGTGTCTAATGCCTACCTCTAGTACCAAATTATTTAGTTTCTAATTATTAATTATAGCCATATTAATAACCCGATTAATTACGGGGATCGTTTGGCTTAGTATGAATACATCGGGTTTCAGGAAGTTGATATTTAGAAATATTCAGAATTACTTCAGGTGTTGGGGGCAGAGAAAGCAACCCCCGAAAATCGGAAATTCTGATTCCTGCAAATAATTTATAGTCAGTCAGCGACTTCTTTACTTGGTGGGGTGTCACCGCGTGACTCTAGATCATTTTTTCAACCTTTTTTTTATCTCACGGTACACTTTAACCTATAATTAAATTTCCGCGGAAAAAATCATAAAATAATGCGATTTAAAGTTGTAAACATTCTATCATCATATTACTTGCCACTTAACCTAATTCTTATTGTGTATTTTTTTGTGAATTAAATAAAACAGTATTGTTGTTCCTTAAAATAGCAGCAGGTTACAACAATATTACTAGTTATGTAAATAAAAATTATTAATTTAAATAAGAAAAGCAATTAACATTAAATCTTGATTTGCATTTAAAAGTGGTACAATAATTGCCTTTACAAACCTGTCTGATGTCCTGCTATTTCAAGGTTAAAATAATTTGAACTAAATTTGGACAATTATAGATACATTTTTGATTTAAAGAAAATTTCATTTTAAATGAAATAACTGTATTATGCACATATAATTTTGCTCGAATATTTTTACTACATTATGTATACGTTTATTTATTATAACAATGAAAAACTCATATAATCAATTTAAAGAGGTTTTAATTTTGACACGTACAGTACATACACTTATTGTTCTTTGGCTTCTTTCGAAAATAATTTATTTAATAATCTTCAAAAATTTTCATAGCATACCGGTTGAAAATCACTGCTTTAGATAAAGATAAAACATGCATCATATTATATATAATATTCTCTGAAATATAATAAAATTATAGAATTCAATAGATACACTTTTCAATATATAAGAGAAAGTAGATTTTTTGCAGTATTCATATCTGAAGTTGGCATTTTTTGAGCATATATATATATATATATATATACGATGAAAAACATTTACAGAAAATGATGTACACACTACTAATCTGAGGTTTTTTTTTTTTTTTTCATTTATGGTTTTAGGCCTCTTACCGCACAGAGAACACAAAAAGGCCAGAGAATGTTGTATTTGTAAGGGTGTCTGTGTTGGTTAGTAGAAGGGGTCCCAAGATTGGCTCATAATTGTCCCATATAGGGCTCATAAGAAATAACTAGTCCCTTGTGAGGGCCAATAACATTATGTGCATACGTTGTGTTTCAAATTTTATTCTGCATGGTATATTTTATGTTTGTGCTATTACAACTTACCATAATCAATCATTAAATAAGAGGAAAAATAGATGGATAGGAAAGTTTGCAGTTTGCATCATTTAACCAACCAGACCTAACCAACATTTCTGGGTAATTCAAAGCTACTGAGGAAAAGAAAGTAGCAATGAAGAATCCATTGATATAATGTCCAGCAAATGTTGAATAAGAATTTAGCAAGGAATAATACAATACCCCACAGGAGTAAAATAGTATTTGCCTTCCGAGAACACAAGGGGAAGCTGGCCCCCATTTCGGAAAAAGAGGTTTTAATTTGAGGTTGAGAGCATATACTTTAAATTAAATATATTTTAAAAATATGATTAAAAATGCAGCCTGGCATTGTGACAATGTCCCAATAAATGATTGCTTGTGACATATACATGTCTTGTGACAACTACAGAATTGCATTTGTGCTTTATCAGTTATAAGTTAATGAATAAATTACAGATAATATAGGCCTACTTAAATATCTTTTTTTGGGAGCTGACAATTTCATTAATTAATGTGAAAAAGAAAATAAATTTCTCATGTTGTATTGCTTATATTATTACATATACAAAGTAGATATGTGTTTATATAGAGTAGATAAGTTCTTAAAGTAGTCTTAGTTCTTAAAGTAGATATAGTGTTTATCGAAATTAATTGAATAATTATCATTCAAATTTTAATTATTTTCTGAAAAACAGCTGATGTATTTTTGACTATTATTGGAATATTTTTTTATTCTTTCTACATTTTGGACACTAAGAAGGTCTTTTATGTACGTACCTATGATTGATTTGGCCAGGCTCACAATGGGGGTGACTGAGTGGTGAAAGATGGAGCTCAACATATTGAAGCGGATTGCCCGTGAAAAATTCCTGGAGTCTTTTAACTGCTCAGATTCAATCCCAGATTTCCCAGAGTAGTAGGCTGATGCCTTAACTGCCTTGGCTATCTGGCCAACTTACTCTGACTGTATCATGCGGAGTTACAGCAATATTTTATTGTACAGAGTGTTTGGAAAGTGACTGTGCACTTTTCTAATCATATTTTTGCATTATTTTGAAAGCTCCCATGCTCACCAGATCTAAATCCACCAGACTTTTATCTAAGGGGAACAGGAAAATCTGCAGTGTATCAAGATCATCCATACAAGCTGGATGACTTAAAAGCAGTGATAACAGCATTCATTTAGTCTATTTCAAGCAAGCAACTGATAGTGGTGTTTAGAAATAAAAGTAGGATCCAAGCCTGTATTGATGCTAATGGGAGTCACTTTCAAAATTGTTTATAATTGTCATTCATATTTACATCCTGTGTTCTATATTGAAACTTGTCTGTTAATAAATATATAGGTTATATAAATATGCACACCCATATGATTTTCTGAACACCCTGTGTTGTTGTATTTGTTATATTATTTTCTGTTAAACTTAATAGTCTTAATATGTAACCAGTTCAAACACAGTTATTTTCTAGGAATTAACACATCTACAGACTACATGATTACTAGCCAATCAACAACTTTATTTTACCTTAGAGTATTTCAGAAATATTGTAATTTCTGAAATGCATATTAAAATTAAAGAAATGGAATAGATGCAAAGGACAAAGCTTAATAGTTTTCATCCTTTTAATGGTCATTATTGGAGATAAAAAAATGACATTAGTATTGACTGCATTGTTATTAAATAATTAATTGAAATGTATGAAATGTTTTCATAGTTATACTGTCTTTAATTTTCATAATGTTATAATAAAAATAATTGCTGTTTCCATATCTGATTATAAAAACTATTAAAAATTAGTTGATGGTATTTATTCATTTACCAATTTTTAATAAAATTAATTTTCATGATATACAGTTAAAAATAACCACACATTATAAATTTTTGTGTTCTATGATATAATAACTGCAATTGGATGTTAAAATTATGTATCTAAATGTTTTTTATTATTAATCTAAATTGAAAAATTTATCAAAAATATGACTAAACATGAAAAAATACAGAAAAATTAACTGTTATAAAATCATTGTACAAAAAGTATACAATTTTATAGACAATATTTATGTTTTAAAATTTATTTAAGTCAGATTGGATATTTTCATTGTATTTAGTTTGAAATAAATTGTCAAAAATATATTGAAACTAGTGTAGAATTTAAAAAATTAAAAATAAGATATACAGAAAAAGAAACAGTGAGGATGACTAGAAAATTGAAAATAATATACATAAGTTGTTTTCAAGAATGACAGTAAAACAAATTTAATTGCTGATGTGACAAAAACACAAAACTAATGTTTGTTATTACATTATACACTATTATACATTAGCATACATTAAATTCATTGGAAATGTAAGGCTATCATTCCAGTTCTATCAGAAATAACCATTCCAACTGATTAGAATAGAGCTTCTTAGATAGCCCAGTATGGCCTCAGAACCTGGAATAAAAGTGACATTTCCATTAAATAAAATTGCTTTGGGTGAAATGAGAATATATTATTATATGATATAGAAAAAATTGAAAATAAAAAATGATTATGCAATGGAAATAGAAAATACCATGCAGAAAAAAATTAAATTTACTCAATGGAACAGGGGTCACAGGTTATACTGTAGATGGGGCAGCAACTTGAAAACATTAAAGAACCACTGTATTAGAATGTTTGGGCTTTTATCCAAACTATAATCTATTTGGTGTTTATGTTCAATCCTCTGACTGTCATTTTTCTTTCTCTCTGAAACTGATGAACCACTCTAAATTATTTGATTTCAACATTCCAAAACCAAAACATTCATTCCATCCAGTTTCTTTTTGAATCCTCTCTTGTGCCTGCAGTTTTTTCATTCTGCATTTGACACTCTAAACTTTTTAGATCTTAAGTTACCTAAATAGAATTTTACAGGGTTGCTCCTTAATCCTAACAACATAGTCACTGTAAATTATAATGGTATGTGATGATGCCAGCCAGAATTTTCTGTTTTGGCAGGTTACTATTTTATGAGGTTATGTTTTTAATTAACTTTTTTTTTCTAGAGAATTGGGAAGAAACTGTAATATGATGAAACAGCTATTTTCCAGACAATAAAATTAAATAATAAAGAAATAAAAATGATAGACTAATTCTCAGCATTGAATAGTCAATCAGAATCCAATATTTCATCCATTATGATTTAGAATTTAACTGCTGCTACACTGAAAAATTCTACTTTATGCAGGTTTTATCATGCAATTGATTCTTAAAACTCTTCTGTTTTCACATTAAGAGAGATTTTTGGCTTGCAATAGTATTATATACAGTATAGCAAACCATTCCATTCTTAGATTTATTTTCTGTTGAGGCAGGTTTCTGTTTTGTAGAATGTTTGTTTTAGACAGGTTTTACTATATCAGAAAATCAATTTAGGTTAATTATTTTATCAATTTATAGAAATCATTTTTTTTTACTTTTATTGATCTTTATCATCATATATATTTAATGACAGTATTAAATTTATAAAATAAAATTATATTGTCTCTATAATTTAATGTTATTTGTAATTTTACAATAATAATAATTTAAAATGAATTATGATGCTTAATAATCTGACTTTACTCATAAAATTATTATTTACTTTATTTTATTTAATTACAGGTTATGACAAACAACTGAATGGGATGTGGGACAAGTCAGCATTATCCAGTTGGCAGATTACCAAAAGAATATCCAAGACATGTTTTTATCAAGCAAAAGGGACATTTGGCTTATCCAGATTCTCCTGGAATATCTGTAAAAAATGTACACAGGCATATAGAAAAAGAAGACAATTTCTTAGAAATCAAAAATGCTACCTTACCAGACCATTCAGATTTTGATAAGAAAGAAATTTCTGTGAGTTTTATTTATGATTTTCAATTAATGTAATCAATAAACTTGAAATAATCATTTAGTTTATTTTTCAAAATTACTATTTTCTTATAATTAAATAATAAAAAATTTTAATTTTTAACTCCTATTCTTAAAAATAATAATATCAATATTTTATAACTAATCATATTTAAAATTATTTTGATATTGATTATTATTGATATTAATAATGAATAATATTGATGTTTATAGTTATAAAGTATCAATATTTTTTAAATTAAATCATAATATAAAATTTTTGTTGTACGTAATCAGTAATAAACATACATTCAGCATTTTCTCTTAAAAAATATGAATAAAAGTTTTTAAAAATGAACTAACCACTATGGTTATTCAGCTGAATTAATCAATATAACTTCAGTGTTCTTTAAACTTCACCCACTGTTAATATTTTTGACCTGGTTAATAGGTGATCTTCATACATGAACAGTTGAAAGTTTCAACTATCAAAAACTAAAGAAGACCTGTTAACTAGTCAAAAACATTAATATTCTTTAAACTTCATCCATTGTTATGGGTGCATTCATAAAATTTTTTTGTAATCACCTTAATTTGAACAGAATTAAAATATTTGCACAAAGTTTAAATACATTTGAAGTCAATATGTAAAAATATAACTACTACATATAAGTAAGTAAGAACACACTTAAAATATTTTATTATTAATAATTCTATAAATAAATTGTACTTTTACTTTTGCATTGATATAATATTCATATTAATCTAAAGATATAGTTTTCTATGGATTATACACAAAAAGTAGAAAGAAAGGATAGAATTAGATAAAATAACATTGCTATTTATAAATAAACAAAATTTGTCATATAAATATAATATGTATTTATAATATTCTTTTCAAATTAATTAGAAGACATTGAATAATAATAATTGCTGGTTAGAAGGCCAAGATGGTTAAGTTGACAATCTAACTGAGAGACCCTGGATTGAATCTGGACAGTCAAAAACACTCCAGGAATTTTTCAAGATTGATTCATAAAAGTTTTTTAACTTTTTATGCAATCAATTTGAACAGAATTAAAATGGATTGACTGCCTAAGAAAAGTTTTTAAGATGGGGCAACCCCATGAAGCTTTCATGTCAGTCCCAGATATGTCAGGCCTTATCTCTCACCACCCAGTCATCCCAAATACTGGGCCAGGCTGAACTTACAATGAGTGGGGGGAAAAAGGCCTATATTGCTTACAGGGTGGAAAGAGTTAAAAAGGAAAATAAATAAATAAATAATATTTTTTTTTATTTTACAGGAACATGATAATGTTATGAAGATAGAATCATTAACAATTGGTCAGCTGTTTGTTGATATTGAATTTCCACCAAAAAATAGTTCAATCTTTTTTAATAATCCTTTAATAGATGGGAAAGTGACATGGATGAGACCACACGTGAGTCAGTTTAATTTCAATTATGTTAAATTATTTACAATACTATTAAATTTTTCATAGACATTTATTGTATTTTGTTAGGATTTAAAATTGTTTTAAATATTGTACTAATTTATTTAAGTTAAGCTTATACTTTTACTCTTCCAGGAAAAAATTTTTAATGCTTAAATAGCAAATTAAAGTTTTGAAAAAAATATCAATTCAGAATGCAATTTGATTTAGTTTAAAAAATGAAGAGATGTAAAGTTCTTTTATTTATATTCTACTGACATCAATATTTTATCTTATTGATCTAAATTTTTTAAATTCATTATTATGGAGCTAGACTACGACTATATTCAATGCTAATTTGACATGCATTCTTTTATAAAATTCAATATGATGTATTATTATTATATGAAATCATTATTATCTGCATAAATTATAAAAACTGGACAATATCTTCAACTGCATTATATATATATATATATATATAATAGATTAGATTTTCACAGAAAAATTTCTCATATTTTACTTTTTTTAAATAACAACTACTAAAAAATATATGTTATTTTATATCAATTGATATGAAATAATTTATAATTCAACATGACACAAAAAAATGTCTGATGTTTAAATATAACATTTATGAAATTGATTGGCTGTATAGAAAAGAAAAATGAACTATACAGGAATCTATTTTGATATTTTTATGAAAAAGCAAACTTGTAAGCAAGAGGAAATTATTGGCCATGCTTCACTAAGATGGATGAATACTTTAGTATTTTTTAAAATAAAATTAACTGAATCAATTATATAACAGACTAAATTTATTTTTATGAAAAATCTTAATGCTCTTGTAAATTTTCGGATAATTTTTAAATTTTAACATGTGGTAACTCCTTGTTATATTGTGGATCATTATATCATTCATTAAGATATATAACATATTTCTGTCTTTTAAATATAAAAGCATTTTAACCAATAATTGCAATTGAATTTTTACTAGCAAAAAAAAAAAATCTTATTCAAAACATTAACCTTGAAATTGTATGAAATAACCCACAAAAAAAGTTAGCATGGAGATTGAAAATAGACATAACAGGTAGATAGATACATCATTTTATTGTGCTATATGATATATTGTCCATTGATTTGTTTCCTGACATATAATATAATGAGGTGTTACTGTATTAATGTATCCTACTATTATTTTTGTCAATTTTTTCGTTTTTATTATTTTATATGCAAATTAATACTTTTATAATCATACATGAAAGCAAACCTGAAACATGTTACTAATCAACTAATCAAGCTAGATTTGTTATCAGGCTACACTTTAGCTAACTAAATATACAAATGCTACATAATTTGAACTAAAAGTATGGTAACTTAATCACCTCTCCTTAGTTCAAATTACAGAGCAATTGTATACTTAATTAACCAAAGTGTAGCCTGATAATAAATCCCGTTTGATTATTTGATTAGTTAATATATTTATTAATAGATGATATTTTATAAAATAAAAATTATAAAAACTCTTGCATCTTATATTAATATTTACTTTTATATTTTGTAAAACAATTTCATTTTTTCCAAAAGTAAAAGCAGAAAGGATATATAAGATATCCTTTCTGCTTTTACTTTTTGTGAATGAGTATAATTGCTAATTGTGAGAATATGATAGCTTTAGTTAGATCTTTAATCTTTCATCTGCATTTAAAGTGATTGGAATTCATATATTGAGTTTTAAAATAAACAAGGATAGAAAATTGACAATAATAAAACAGTGCAAAAAGAGAATATTTTAAAAGCATTTATTACACTTTCCAAAAAAAATTTTATTTATACTGATGACTGCATCCACAAAATTGATTTATTCTCAATCATTATACCATTAGAAAACTCTTTCATTGTTTACTATATTATTTTTTTGTTTTAATGCATTAAAATTTTCTCTCCCTTCATTGTTAAGCATAATAATATAGTTTTGTATTAAAATTAGAAAAATGACAAATTATTATAGATTATAAATGATCTCATAAAGATTAAATCAACTATTAAAGACCAGAAATGTAATTTCAATCAAGAGCCTTTAAATAAGGACACAATCTATTAACTTTCTTATTTATCATTTGGCAATTGCAAATTTTTTCAATAAATTTTAAATACTGGTTTAAACATTTTTTTAGTAATTTCCATTATCCATCCATTCATTTATTCATTCAGGTCTGCAATATAATAGCCCAAGCGGTAATAGATGGGAATCAAATTGGATCCCATATATCCAAGCCAAAACCAAATAAAATCATTTGTGAAAATATTTTAGGATCCAGCCATAACCCACATTCCCTAGAATGGCAGACTGATTTCTTTACTCTCTTGATCATCTAATTATCAATTTTAATAGATTAAAAATAGGAACGAAATTATCAAAATTTATTTTTTTTTATTAAGAATAGCTATAAAAAATGATATTTGATAATTTTCATATAGATTCTGATGATTTATTTTTTAAAATGTTAAGTTTTATTTAATATTTATATTTATAACCTGATTAAATACTTTTAATTCTAGGAACTAATTGACAATCCTCGTCTTCTGGTGGATGGAGTAAGTCAGCATGATATTATTCAAGGAATTTTGGCTGATTGTTGGTTTTTGTCTTCATGTGCTGCTGTAGCCCAATACCCTACTTTAATGAGAAAAGTAAGAATATAGTTCTCAAAAAGAAAAGATTAATTTAAAAATTGTGTTGGTAATAAAAAAGCCTTTTACAAGTTTTTAGATTTGTCATTTTTGCTATATTACCATTGTACCTGTAATGAATAAATTGATTGTATAGGATTCATTTCATTAGATTTGTGTATTTGCTTTTATTTATTAAAAAAACTATCTGAAAATATTGTACTATTAAATTTCTCTTTCTATTTTTCTTTTTATAATTTTAAGAATAAATTTTTACATGTTATGGTAAATTCTTTTTGTAATCTAAAATTTGCAATTTAATTACAGTTCTGTTTAAAGTGATTTGAAAACTTTATATAAAATGTCAAATATTATTACACAAAATTTAACACTGATATTCTTTTAATATCTTTTTAATAAGTATTGATTACTGAATATGATAACACGAAGTTTAGAAAGTTGGAAATAAAAATAATCTATAGATCAATACAGTGCTGTAAGTAGGCAGGTGCAACAGGTGCATAGGTCTAGGACAAAAGATGGCTTTTGTTGTGAGCTCTATTTTTTGATCCATTTGCCCTATTAATATTGACCATTTTTATTTTCAAAAGATCACATTTTAAATTTTACTGCTGTATTGATTCTATAATGTTTTTAGTTAAAGTTAAAAAATAACTGACTATTTATTTTTTCCTTCCAAAGAAAAGAGGGAGCCAAAAATAAAATTTGCACAGAGTATGAAAAAGTAGTTACAGTATTAGATAGTGTTGCCACCTTTGGAAGTCAGGACGGCAGGTCGGGTTTGTTCGAGTAGAAGTCCCTGATGCATGCGCAATGTTATTTTACCATGCGAAGAATAACATGCATGCCAGTTCTAAACCAGTTAGGGACTTGTGTGGGACGAACTTAAATTAAAAAATTTAATAACTTAACTTAAAGAGCTGAGAAGCAAAAGAAAAAAAAAAAGGTCAACAGGTTGAAATCCTGGACAAAATTAATTGTTAATCCAGACAATGAATTAAAAACCAGATGGGTGGCAACACACTAGTACTAGACCAATAAATTTCAAAATTATATCCTCTATATCCTCTTATGTTTAATCAATGAAATAAAAAATAATAGTCTTTAATTATTACATAATACTTGTTAATAATAAACTATAATTGTTTGAAAGACAAATGATTAATGGATTAAATTGGACTACATTACCATTACTAGTAATTATTAAATCTCATGAGTAATTAATATGATTATATAAGATTAAATATGTCTGGAAGCAAAGGATCAGACAGAGATCTGGGTAGTGTAATTAGCAATGCATCTACATGGTAAGTGGCAGTTATGAATTAGAGTCCTGCTCTGGGCCAATTCTTTAATCGATATTAATTTAATTATAATTGGAAGTATCAAACACAAATCCGTGTTAATAACAACCACTTGGCTTTTTTCCACCTTTATTTAGTTGATACGGTACACGTTTCGGGCCTTATGCCCCTCATCAGTCAACTAAAAAATATAAAATAATGTATACAGCGTTTTTACCGACAAGTTATATAAATATTTAAACGTATATAACTATTTAAACGTATACAACAGCGTTTTTACCGACAAGTTATATAAATATTTAAACGTATATAACATACCAGTTCCTCCCCCAGTATGGCACTTGTACACGGTAAGTTTGGACATTACAAACTCGAGGATAAAAGTTATAAAATTCTTTTACATCTGTTTTGAGTTAAAAAGTACAACTATTTAGTATAACAATAAATTTACATTAACTGTGAATAAAACTGGGACAAGTTCTTACTTTGTTGTTCTCTTGTACTTCTTAGTAGATGGTTAATACACAGTACATTTTCAAAGGTCGTTCGAGCACTTTTGGCTCGTTTATGTTGAGACAGAATCCAGAAAAATTTTTTTAAAAGACAAATTTGTAGACCAACTTTGGGTATAAGTTTTAGTCTGAACTTTCCCCTGTTGAACGTTGTTTAGGTTTTGCGACATTTAAAATTTGCATAACTACATGGGTTGAAATGAAGTGAGCCTCCTAGCGGTATTTTTGGTAAGATATTGAGATTTATTGTATTTTTAACTAATATTAAAATTTATAATATATTTAACCAGTTTTTATTAATATTTATACTTGTATTTTTGTTTATACAATTTTTTGATTTAATTATAGCAAAACTTTCTTTAAACTTTCTATTATATATGTCTTTTTCTTTATACAAAACTTTGGTGTTATCCTTATCAATATTACAATTATTTATTAAGCAGTGGTCGTGGAAAACGGATTGCATCCTTTGGTGCTTCATATCAGCTATATGTTCTTTTATTCTTATTTTTAGTTTCCGTTTTGTTTCTCCGATGTAGGTATGTGGGTCTTTGCAAGTACATGGTATTTCGTAAACGACGTTTTTGGATTCTTCGATGTTTTCATTAAGTTGTTTTTTTCTTTTATTTATTATCCGTGATTGCAATTTTTGATATTTTGGTGCCAATTTTATATTTATTTTTCTCATTTCTTTGTTTATTTCTTCGTAGAGTCCTTTTATGTATGGGAAACTTTTGTATTTTATATCTTGGTTTTTTATTTCTTGGATTTGTTTTTCATAGGTTGATTTTTCTATTTGTGTTTCCCATGTATTTATCAATCTAATTGGGTATCCGTCTAGTATAAACTTTTTCTTTAAATTATTTACGTGTTTTTGAACATTTTCAGGTTTACTAGTTCTATTTTTAATTTTTTTGTATTCCATGATGAAGACGTTTTGTTTTATATACAGTGGTATTTGGGAGCTGTAGTTTATAGTTTTTGTTATGGCACAAGGTTTCTTAAAGGGTTCAAATTCTAGATTATTTATATTCCTTTTGATTGTAATATCCAAGTAATTTATATTATTGTGTATACTATCTTCTTCTTCGATTTTGAACTTAATATTGTTGTGTATATTGTTTATGAGCGTATTTATCTTATCTATTGTAATAATTGAAGTATTATATATAATTATTATGTCGTCTACGTAGCGTTTATAAAAGTTTATTAACACGGATTTGTGTTTGATACTTCGAAGAATAATACAACACGGTTTCACAAAAATCAATCATTAATTATAATTATTAAATTTAATAAGAGTTGGCACCTAATGTCTACCTCTAATACCAAATTACTTGGATTTAATAATTATCAGTAGTTGGTAATATAGCCTAATTTAATCCAGCAATCATTTGGCTTTAATATAATTATCAGATTTGAGATGTTTATATATTTATATAATTGTACGACTTATTACGTATACAATCTTTTTTTACTGCTTCAAAACAAATTGTTGAAATTTCAAGAATTGTTAAATAATATACAATATATTCTGTGTGAACACAAAACAAGTTTAAACTCCTGTGGACTGAAAATTGGAAAACTAGATTTATAAATTTTTACAAATAAAATGGATTCACATATATTTTATTATTTCTTTAGTATTACCTATACTACAGAAATAATAGAATAATGAATGCATAAATTATGATATTCATATTAAATATAGTTCATCCTAATTTAACAGACTGATAGGAAAAGTTGATGTGTATTATTACCAATAGTCTGTTAAACCTAAATAATGATGGAAACAAAGGAAAAGTATTTGTGAGGAATATTGTGAATACAGTATATATTAAACTTTACTATAAATAGTTTGAATGAGTCTTTTATTCTCAGAGATGTCAAACACAGTTTATTTTTGATTTTACAGTCTTCATAAAAACATGACAAATACATGACATAATTTTAGTTTATTTATAAATTTTAATTTTCAAATAACCTCTTCAAGTTTTCAAAATACAGGTATACCTTGAGTTACGTCGTTCCCGATTATACGTCATTTGTCAAAAAAGTATATGGAAAAATAAAATTCAAATTTAAATCAGTTTATTTGACTTTAAATCCGTCCGCCACAAACATTGAAGTCGTAATATCACTAGAAAAGCATTAAAAGCACATAAAATCATATTAAAATATGTATATTTACAGTAAATGTTAATATAATCATCATAAATCCTAGAGAACAAAACATGAAAACATCTGTGTTCCTGTGTTGTCGTCTTATTTAGCGGTCTTTAAGTGCTCATTATTGGCGTTTAGTTACGACGTAAGTCGAAACTACGACTTACGTCGTAACTACACAAGTAAATTCGACTTACGTCGTTTTTTGACTTACGTCGCCTCTCCTGGAACCAATTATCGATGTAAGACAAGGTATACCTGTATTATCTTTTTATTAATCATAATTAATAAATTTTATTAAATTTATATTACATACCTACATAAATATACAATATTGTTCAAGAAGTACAAGTGAATGGCTACAGTTCAACTCTGAAGATATATTCATATCCTAAGCAAGAAGTTACCACCATTCAGCAATGTAATTACTGAGTTGTTGAGGTATTGCATAAATGTTATTTAGTATTTAATATATAACTATGCAATAAAGATATTATTTTACAAGTCTATTATGAAATGCATTTCATAAGTCACATTTTGTTGCATAGAAGATAACTGAAAACATAATTAAACTGTTTTCCATTTGTTAAATTTGGAATCCATTAATTAGAGATGTGTTAACTCAAGATTTAACTGTTGTGTTGCTTTACAAATCACATTACATTAGCATTGTTGTAGAAATTAAAAATAGAATAATAAAAGTATGATCTTTTACTGCTATTTTCTCTTATGAAAAATATTAAAAATTGAAAAATATATAGTATATTTCAATTGGGTCATTAGTTAATTAGGGCAACCATTTATATACACCAAAATACTGAGAACAGAAAGAAATCAATGCATTTAACATAAATTTGTGCCATTTGGGATATTGATGATTGTAGTTGAACAGAAAACTATAGAATGGATTTAAAATAGAAAATTATATTCTACGGTTATTAATTTTGAATTTACTAGGCCCAAAAAAAAATTAGGTTGAGACTGACAAAGCAATTTTAATTATTGAACAAAATATAGCAAAACAATTGGAGACTTCAGAAGGCCAAGAATTATGTGATGATAATATGCTTAAGAAAGTGATCGAGCAAAATTCTACAGAACATATTGCTGAATTGAGACAATATTTCATGTAGGAAGTCATTCTTTTATTTGCTTTAGATATATTGTCTGGTTTTGTATAGTTGCAGTTAGTAAAGAAAAGACATCATAGTACACTTGATCAATTTTTTCAAAGACTGTAATAAAAATAAACATTCTGTCTTTAATTAATTTGTTTTTTAGTAAATGTGTCTTTTTATTTTGTATATTTTACTTGTTAATTATACTATCGTGGAAAGAGAGAGTTTTTTTTAGTTTATTGAGATAATGTCTGCTTAATTGGGCCAAATGATCTATTACCTGATGTGACTTAATAACAGTGGCATGCCATCCATGGAAACTGGAAGTACTGCTTTCCTTGTATTTTCTAAAATATAAATACACATTGTGCAATTATTTTCATATTTTAATGTACTTTGAATTAATTAAAATTAATATTTTATTATAACTGCATTATTTATTTTATTACAAATTTATATACATGTGAAAAACAATGATAAGATTGAATCCGACTATCAGAGGCAATCAGTTAATTGTGCACCAGACTGACACGTAATTAACTGATTGCCCCTGGAAGTCAGTTTCTTACAAAAACAGCTTCCCCATCATCAAATGTCACAGCACACTACTGCCTAATAGTGCAGAGTCTACTGTATTTATTACTATTTTTATATATTTATATATATTTTACAACAAATTATTATATAAAGTATATCTGATAAATAGTGACAATGAGTCCATACAAGTTATAAGTAAAAGGTAAATATTACTGTAACATTTATCATACAACAAAGCCAAATATCACAAGGAATTTTATTGTTTATTTTTAACTTTTTAAAAGTTTTTAAATGTACAAAAGTAAGATATTTTGTATTTTATATTGATGATTATTCACTTTTCTCTTACAATATGATGATTTTCTTGTAAGTTTTTAGTAAGGTACAGTAATATTTATTTACCACAATTTACCAAATAAGTAATAATGTAATCAAACTTTTATTTTCAGTTTTTATTTAATTTATTTAAAGAAGAATAATTCTTTTATTATTTTACCAGGTAATTCCATCAAATCAACCTCTTTATGGAACAGGTTATAAGGGATTTATTTGGTTTCAATTTTGGCAATATGGAAAATGGGTAACTGTTTATATAGATGATTTACTTCCAACTAAAGATGGACGTTTAATTTTTTCTCGCTGTTCTGATAACAGAGAATTTTGGGTTGCTTTATTAGAAAAAGCATATGCAAAGTAAGAATTTGATAATATTTTACCCTCGTAAAATTTAATAAATTAAAATAATTTATATAACTTAATATTTACTTTATAATAAATTGGTACAAATTCTTAAATTTCTAAAAATATTTGAATATAGTTTGGAAAAATACAGCACAAATAAAATAATTATAGAAGTTTTAGAAAAATAATACAGAATATTTGAATCAATAAATTTTCTAGAAATAATTCCAAAATTTAATTCAATTATCAGTGATTTCTGATCAATGACATAATATCTGTAATGTTATATCAATGATAAAGATTTGCAAATTGATAAATTTATTTATATTTAGCTTGGCATGTATACCATATATTTCCGCAGATAAGACGATAGTTGAATCATAAAAAATGCCCCCAAAATCTGAGGTCGTCTTATAGGACAGATACAAAAAAACTAGATTAAAATTTATATAAATTAAAACCATTATAAAAAATTGGATAAACCATAATTATTTACTAGTAGAGTAGGGCATGTCCACAAAATAGAATAACCCATACGACGTTTTTGTGAATAGTCAAGGTCATTACCCGAATGCCCGAATCAGTGCAAACGTTTGCAACAATAGCAAGGCAGAAAATAAAATTTGTTCATTCGAAAAATTACGAATAGGACATAATTCCGTATACTCTATACAGTATTATTATCTAGATGATGATCGCTGATCTAAACTAAATTCATAGGCCATTAATAGTTTGGGGGTCATCTTATAGGACAGATATATGCTAAAACTATAAAACTTTGACGAAAATTTATACCTTGTCTTATCTGAAGGTTGTCTTATCTGCGGAAATATACGGTATTTACTTTTCTGAATTAACTTTATTTTAATATATTTTACTTCTGATATCCAAGAAAGAAGTTAGTTTATGGAGCTGTGTTATATCATTATTATTTTACATGAATAAAAATGCAAAAATGGAGTATTGATAATGTTGTGGATGAATTATCCTAATATCATCTGTGATATTATTAAATTTCACAAATGAAATCATTTTGAATTATTAATAAAAATTAATAAGAATTTTAATGAAATAAGAAAGTTTTAGTGCTTGATTATTAATGTATATATTGCATATATACGTTAATAATCAAGAACTAAAACTTTCTTATTTAATAAAAAAAAACATGTTTAAAAAATTTATAAATTATTACCTTAAATAAAACAAATTTTGATAATCTTATATACACAATGAACATTAAGTTTAAAATAACAATGTAATATCAAAATTGTAGATTAATCAACAATAGTTATTATGCATTATGATAGAATTCGTAATTCATTCAAAAGTGTGTAATAGATAAATAATTTAATTATTGACTAGATTACATAAATCATATGAAGCTTTAGAAGGAGGCCAAGCTATGGATGCTTTGGTAGATTTAACAGGTGGTCTTGCAGAAAGATATGATCTGGATGATGCACCTTCCAATTTGTATGATATATTATTAAAAGCATCATCTAATGGAGCATTTATAACTTGTTCTCGAAAAGTAAGTAAATTTTTTTTGTTTTCTGTTTAAAAGATTGTTTATTACTTTATGATAAAAGTCAAAGATATATTTCTTTAAAATTATAATTTTTAAATATAAATGATATTAATGATAGATAGTTGCTTCATAACATATTATGAAGTGGTCATATAATATAATTTTTTCTTCACATTTTAAGATTCTTGCATATGATTAGATAGTGTAAAAATTTATTTGTTAACAAGATCTATGAATTATTTTAATAGTTTGAATAGTTGTTGCAGCAGTTAAAGAATATGAATAAACAAGATTATATTCAAGTAATTTCAACTAGAACAAATATAAAATTTTGTGATATGTTTGGAAATTCTTAGAATACGTCAGTTATAGACAAAATAGTCATATATATATATATACAGTGGTGTAGCGAGGGGGAGGCAAGGGGGTGTATCATGCCCCAGACGCCACTTGCAGAGGAGCGCCCAAATGGTCTCCAAGACAAACTATATGCATTTCTGGAGGGGGAGGGGAGTGCCAATAAAGTGTCGTGCCCAGGGCGCCAGTTATGTTCGCTACGCCATTGTATATATACACTAGATGCTCTATTCTACTCTTGACTGCCTTTGACAGTCCAGTCCTGACATCTTGTATTGTTTCTTGACTTTTTCATATCCATGTTACAGTTTATAATTTTTTAAAATAATAATGCTTACATTAATAAAACCTTAAATTTAAAATTAATTTACTTGTTAATTTAAAAAAATCTAATTGATGATAAAATCTAAAAAATAATTGATGATAAGACAAAATGAAAATGCTGTTATTTAAAATAATGTGGAACAAATTATTAAAAAACAACTATTAAATATTAAGTGAGAAACTTTGTTATTTATAAAATCCTAATTAATTTTTTAAATAATTCTTGTTATTGAAGCAAGAGTAGTAAAAAAATTATAAATCATTAAAGAATTATTTGAAAGAAATACTCATTAAAAAGTGGTATTTTTGGAGAAAGAACTGGTTAAAAGCATTTGAAATTTATACATAAATTACAAATATTCTCAGCTGTAATAATTATTTATTTGTCTGAAAAATAATGAAATTTTTATTTTTTTACAGAATTAGTGTACAGCAAGTTTTTAATGTCTTTTTGTCATCATTGCTTAAAGATACAAGTACATTTATAGTCATTTACAATTATTATTATTGTCAAATCTACTTTATAAACAGTAATCTTAATTTTATGCATGGGAAATAAGTGCTAGTTGTTGCAAACATGATCCAATAAGAATAATATTAACCAAATTATATTTTGTTTATATTATTTAGCTTATGGTAAAATTGGTTTTGTTATACAGTCATTTTATTTAATGTCACAGTTTCTAAGGATGTATTGATGACCTTTAAGTGAAAACTTGCTGTATTAAAAATTTATTTGTCTTTAAATATAACTAAATAAACAATAATTACCATATTTTATGGCATATAAGATGTGACTTTTGTTTAAAAGAAAAAGGCTCAAAAAATTGCTTTTTGTCTTATATGGAATGCAGTTAAAAAGTTCTGGGATCCGATAAAAAAAATGCCTGACATACATGTTAAATTATTGAGAGTTTTCACCTTCAAAATAAGTTCCTTCTATAGCTATACATAGATTTCAGAGCTTCTCCTAGTTTTCAAAACATTTCTGTAACTCTTTTTTGGTGACATTGTTAAGCACTCACTGCAATTCTGTTTGAATGTAATCAATGTTTTCAAATCACTGTCCTTTCAGCACTTTTTTCAGCCATGGAAATAGAAAAAAATCACATGGTGCCAAGTCTGGTGAATAAGGAGGGTGGGGAATCACACTGATTTATTTTTGTTGAGAAACTTGAAAAGAAATAACTGTGTTAGTGGGGCACTGTCATGATGCAACAATTAGTTCTGAGCTTTAGAAAGATCTGGTCTTTTTTGTCTGACATTTTCATGCAGGTGCCTTAAGACATCCACATAAAAATTTTGATTTACAGTTTGACCTAGTGAAACAAATTCTCAAAGAATAATTCTCTCCCTATCAAGTAAATCAATGAACAAGCTTTTGAGATTGCATCTCATTGATGTGCTTTCTTTGGTCTGGGTGAGCTTTCTATCCAAATAAAATACTAGAAAACTGGCTTACTAACACCAACCCTACTACAACCCAAAAATATATAATACCAACTCAAGTGGCTTATATAAAACTTACTTACATCCCCACAGTATTTGAAAAAATAAAAAACTATTAAAACCACATAATATTACTCTGACCCCAGTATTTACTATTAAAATGTTACTAATAACTAAAGAAAATATTATTCAAAATACTTTTTTTTTTTTCATTCATTAGGTTTATTTAATGTAACATTTGTTTGTTACATGCCCTGATATCGCATGGCATAATCAGGGTTACATACAGAAAACAATGGGTACAATATACATGAAATTCTACATAAGATCGAAATGTATTTAAATATAAAATATAACAATATAATATTAAATAGAGTATTAACAATAATACATTCAAAGATGATGCATAGTACATAGTGTAGCATATAATTATCATGAGATTAAGATGATATAATATTTACAAGAGAAATACTAACTCTATACAATTATATACATATCTTGGTAAGTTGCATACATCAACTAAGAGAAAATAAGTGTTAACATATTGATGAAACATGCACTCAATAAACAGATTCTTAAGACTCGTTAGTATGCTCAGAGTAATTAACAACTTACCAATAAGAGGATAACATTACAAAATAATGCATCCAAAATATTATAGTCCTGTAAACAAGGTGGATTTTCTCTCTGTTACAATGGCATAGTCAGTCTTTAGTTGTAATTTGGTTTTTTCCTTAAGAAATACTGGGCAAGTTTTGTCCATTGTATTGTGACAAGTATCAGTTTTATTTTCACGTGAACAATTGGTACACTTTGGTGGACAAAGTATGTTGGGACAGTTTTTGTATAGATGAAGCTCACCACAGTGACTACACACATTATCTGTAGAAGTACAGTTTTTTGCAAAGTGTCCAAAAGATAAACAGCGATAACACTGAATAATGGGGAAAAAGTCAAAAACTTGGCAGGTCGTCCAAAGGAGGTGGATCTTTCCCGCTTTTACCATTTTTTCTCTAACCATAGGAGTTACCTCAAGAATCCAGGAGATGTGATCTTGATTCTTTTCATTAAGTGAAAACCTGATATGAGCATTTTCAGGGAAAGTGCGTTCTGTGAAATCGGATCCTAAAAGGTGCCCATTTTGTTCAAAAATATCCTCAATGAGGTCCTCTTTATTGATATCTTTGGGGACTGAAGCAATTTTGATTAGTGGGAGTCTCTTTTTTGGTAGTTTTGAAATTAAGCCCGGTATCTGTTCAACATTCTCCTTAAAATAGTTAGCATCACTCTTATGATTCAAATCAATTGCAAGTCCTCCATTTCTTATTTTTCTTATACGGCATATACCTATTCCCAATTTATCTGGTTGTACATTATTAGTTAGATGAGATTTAGTTTCCTCACTCGTGGCTCCTTGTTTGTCGCTAAATACCAATACTGTATACTCTGGTGCAGGTGGGTCATTTGTAACTGAGGTTGATTTTATTCCCTTTAAAAGGGTATCTCTATAGCTTGGAGTGCAAGAAACTTTTATGCTAGCTGGACCATTGGAAGAGGTTTCCTTATGATTATGTACTGTGTGTTGTATATCCAATAAAGTTTCTTTAGATTCATTAATTTGAGTAACTTTAAATTTATTTAAATCCTCTTTAGTAACAAATTTTGAAAGTGCTCGTTCAATTAAATTATTTTTCTTTAATGTAGTTTCGGCTAATTCAATAACTCTTGTAAACTGTGTCAATATGTATGTGAGATGACAATCAACTCCAAATTTAGCATTTCGATTATGCTGGGAATATTTCTTAATTTCATGAACAATGCCATAGGCAGTATCATGAAAAATTTTTATTTCTGCATCCATATTAAACTATAAAAATTAATTTTGTCTAAAATATTAAATTTACTATCTTAAAATTATCAGCAATGTCTTCTTCTACTTGAGACAAATCTAAAAATATATGATATGCCCAGGAAATTATTAATACAAACGAAAAAAAAAGAAGAATGAAACTTCCGGTAAAAGTTCTAGAAGTTTCCAGAAGAGGTTACTATGACCGTTACTATGGAGACTGTGAATGTTGAAGAATGTTGATTTAATAGAATGTGAATAATTTAAAAACTATTGAAGATAAATGGATGAAATTTTCAGAAAAAATCATATTTATTATCTTCTAAGAACTGCCCAAATATTGTTTAAAAATATCCCACCGGAAGAGAGTTATGTCTTGTCAAAAATTAACCGGAAGTGATTCATATCTCATAAACTACTGGGCCAGTAACCCCAAAATTTCTGAAGTTGTACTCACTTATTATGTGCGAGTCAGATTCCGTTATCAAGTCCGGTTGACCCATTCCACAAATTCGGATAATCGAATTAGAATATCCCAAATTTTCAAACTTGCACAGATTCTCACAAAATGGTCTGATTTTTATAAATTTGACATTTTCATGATCCGGAAATGAAACGGAATCCAAAAATGTATAACACTATAGGCAAACAATAAAAATCCACGAAAAAACATTGAAAAAATGAAGAGCACAAAATTCCACCATTAAACCACATTGGTACAGCGCCGCCTGTCCCAATTCAAAATATTGATATAATGCAACAAAACAACATTATATATATAATATCGTGCAGCTGCCAACCCGAATTACCAATACATAGATAAAGCTGAAAGAGCCGTAAAAATCAGACTAAAATAATTAGATTCATGTGTCATTAACTTTAATTACACTAATTCTGCTGTAGCCATACATTGCAATAGTGAAGGTTGTGAGATTTCACTCAATAATCTAAAAATACTCAGGAAAGAAAATATTTTGTAAAAAGGAAATTATTTGAACATTTGGAAATTACTAAAGTAAAAACTTATAAAATGAACTTAAATGATAGTCTAACTCTTAGTGACATCTGGAAACCACTCCTTAACAGGTAGTATCCACAAGTGATTTCATCCTGCCCCACTTCCCCAGATGGCCCCCATCTGGTGAAGTTATTCCACCTTCCTATATAGATACAACTGCATTCTGTAGATGAAATCATGAACTTAAGGATGATCAAACTCTGCCCACCTCTACCTTATGTCACATTAAATACTTAGTTTACTCATTTAGTATTTTAAACACCATCCACCTCATATTTTCTACCCATCTACAGGTAATAACAATCTATACCATTCTATAATGTAACTGTCTTAAACTTTATTTACTTTATAACTTTTACTTATCCTCCTTTATTTTATCTTATTCAGCAATCCTTGTAAACAGATTCTACCCAGTCAATTACCTAATATTTTCTTTAATGTCAATTTGTAACCAATAATCAACTATGTAAGTTAAAAAAGTTTTTTTTAAAATATTATATGTATTATTATGTATGATGTAATACTTATCTATCTATCTTCCTTTTGTAAAGTATAAGGACTGAAGAGGGGTCATTAAGACCCAAAATGCATTTCCTCCATCAATGAAGCCTATTTCAACAACTGCTCCTTCTATGATATGTTACTGAAAAAAAGCCAATAGCTTTTAATTCTTTAAAATCAGTAATGGAATGTTTAATTAGAGTTGTTCTTATAATTAAAAAAAAAACAGCAACAAGTTGCTCAACTTTTCCAGCAACATTTAAAATTTTGGCAATGCCATCTGTTATCATATTTTATTAAAAAACTTTTTATACTTTTAACTATTATAAAATGGAAAAACCTTAATTTTGAGGATAGGGATGAGTTTTATAAAAAATTATAAATGCTAATAACAAGTAAAATTGTCATTAAGTCTGACCCTACTGGAGATACGCACAACCCCCATTATCTCCCACCCCCTCGACCTTTAACCACCAAAATTTAGTAGTGTCAGTCTCCCTAATAAACAAACCTCCTTGCAAAATTTCAGAAATTTTCAACAAAAAGCACAGGAGTTATTAAGCTTCAAACAGGGTGAACAAAAGTGTGATATATATACACACACACACACACACTCTCTAACATCCATACATACAGAAATTACCCCCCAAATATTTTTGCATTTCTCGATGTTTCAAGGTTTCCTAAGTCCAAAAATGTGAAAATCTTGATGGTCATTTTTTCCTCTTTATATATACTTTCTCTCTGTTATATATAATAGTCTGGAGATTAATAAAATTAACTTATTTAATTATAATTGAAAATATTTTTATTAATTAAATGCATTTAAAAAATCAATTACTTTAATTAATTTTATCTAGAATTATGACAAAAGAAATGTTTCCAGTAGAGTCTCCATGTAAAAATATTGATTAATCAATAGCTTACAACATGGAATTGACCTATTTCTGCTAATTATTTTTATATATTTTATTCATACTTTCTTTCGGATATTTTTAATCTTGCTATTTGGCAATTTATTTCAAGATGCAGACTTAATTTGTGCCATGTTTGAAAAAGAACTAATTACAAAAGAAAAAAAAATCAAATGTCATTTTATGCAGTCTGCATACTCTGAAATTTGATAGTCTGTTTCTTTTGTAATTAGTCTTCTCAAATAATAAAATGTAAATTCAAAACATTCTGAATGAGTAACATTACAATGAATATTTTACCATTACTAATATAATACATATATTTATTAAAAAGGAAATGGAAAAGCAGTAATAGTAGAAAAATAGAAAATCAATTAAATAATTATTGAAGTACTATATAGATATAGTAGATATATATGTAATGTTTGCTGACTGTGTGCAATTGTCAGGACTGTCGAGGGGTCATGACAATTGTGCATGGGGCATGAAATACACACTGAGACAGGCTTACCATTCACTTTTTCCCATTTAATGAAATATTGAAATTTTTCTTACAAAAGTTTCTATATCCTTGCCACTACAATTCTCAAGAAGATAGTCCAGTAAAGGTTTGAATGTCCTATTAGCTGTCTTCACTTGGTCCCTTGTTGATGGTCTTCAAGATTGATGGCCCCAGGGCTTGTTATTAAGCTTTGGATATAACAGTTCATGGAGAAAGAATGGACCTTGAAGAGAGAACAAATGAATCTAAGAGATAAAACTACAGTGAAAGATAAACAGTGGATCTTGGAGGAAAAACAAATTTTTGGAGCAAAGAACTTCATGTCCTTGAAACATGCATTTTTATAGGATTCTCTCCCCTATTCCACATTCTGATTGGTCTTTCGTTGTCTCCCAGTGACATTACAAAACCTTTGGAGCATGGGAGAGGTTGTTATTGACACTTAACCAGATCCTGATCATCTAAAATTCCCTCAAACTTTGATATTCTCCCTGCAATTCTAGCCTTTTGTTTTCTGTTTTGATGAAAAGAACTTATTGTTTAAGCTAAACTTTAAGTCTTGCTTTGTTTTAATTTTGAAAGGTGAGAGCTTAACTGTCCCGCTGGATTTTTGTCATTCAAAACATAAAATTTCAATTTCCGTCCAGGACCTCACACTCACACACATGTACAGGACCTCACACTCACATTCACACACATGTACAGGACTTCACACTCACACTTACACTCACATTGTACAAAATGGGATATGTGGAAGTCTCATCTTTTGTTGAATAGAATAAAGCAACATTAAATTACTTTAAATAAATTAAATAAAAATGTAATTGTAAGAATATATCAATGAAAACATTCGTTTTCTTATTTTTTTTCTTTGCTCTGGGCCCCCAGCCCTAAGCCTATCTGCCACTGATTGTATTGCAGTTTATGAAAATATATGAATTCAGTATAGTATAATAATGTGTTTTTACGTGTTTAGATAAATTTGTTTAGTTAAAAATTGTTAAATAAAAATATAATATCCAAGATGGGCATTAGGATCCTCATTGGATTTTATGAAAAATGTATATATTTATGCTAAATAATTGTTAATTTCACTTAAAATCTAGTAAATGAATTACTTGAAATGAAAGCCTATGTTGGAATTGTACTGATTGTGTTACTGATTATCATGTGTTACTAATATATAAACAGATAAATATTTAATATATAATGCTTTGTTAATTGTTAATTATAAAAATATTTATTTGGAATTATTTGTTATGTTGTATTAGAAATTGCCAGTACATAATTACAAAAATTGATTTTTGATATTTCATATGAAAATGATTTGTAAATATTTTTATTTTGTTATTTTCTACTTAGATGTAAAAATCTTTGCATTTGCAAAATGTCAATAACAGAAATTAATCTTACACTTATCTTAAAAAAGATTATATATTGATATATATATATATATATATATACAGGTAGGCCTCCTACAACGCGGTATCTTTACAACGCGTTTTTGCTGTAACGCGGTTGGAAAAATGCGGAAATTTTCTTACAACGCGGTACTTTTACAACGCGGTTTAGGGTATTTAGAAATGAATTATCTTTTACATAACAGAAAAATCGCAACGGATCACATAAGTGCAGTGGAACTTCATGGAACAAGCTCAGATCTTGAAATAAGGCCAGTCAAACATTCTCGAACAACTATGATAAGTGACGACAAGGACTGAATTTGAGCATAACATTATGTTTCTTTTTGATTTTGACTTGAAATCATAATCTTTTTAGTTTATATGATGTTGAATTTTATTTAAGCTTTTTATGTACATAAATTTAAAAAATGATGAAAATGTTACACCATAAAAGGCAGTTTTTCTCTTTTTAGAACCGAATCCCAGTTTTTGTATTAAGTTGGTGTCTCCTATAACGCGATTTCCCATAACGCGGTATTTTCGAGGAACTTATCTACCGCGTTGTAGGAGGCCTACCTGTATATATTTTATAGAATTTATATATATATATATATATATATATATATTCTATAAAATTATTGCAGTATCTTGATAGATATCAAATAAAAAGAAATAATAATTCTTTTTACTCAGGGTGACTGGCGGACAGCTAATGTTGCAGATAACAATGGACTAGTTGCAGGACATGCTTATACTGTAACTGCAGTAGCAAATGTAAGTTATTTACATATTTTACGTATAACATAGATTTTGATTTGATTGGTGAAACTCTTTTCGTTATTTGCAAAAAACTCTGCCAAATTGATTGAATTTGCTATTTTATGCTCTAAATTTTTTCAGAATATTACACATTTACATATTTTTATAAGTTTATTATCATTATTAATAACAGTGTAATGCAAATATATTAATAAAACTTTCCTTTTGGTTTTTTTATATATTATATAATTTTGTGATAAAATTGGAAATCAAAACATCAGAAAGGAAAAAGGTTGTTAACTGAATCCAAATATAATTAATTTTTAAACAGTATTATTAAATTAATAATTTTGGTGAATTCCACAGTAATTTTATTGAAAAACAATTGTTAAAATCTTTAACAGTTTTAATAAAAGTTGAATGTTTTGATAAATTTTAAACTTATTTTTTAAGTGTTCTAATTGTATAGGTGACCTTGATAGGTGGAGAACAAGAGAATTTATTAAGAATAAGAAATCCGTGGGGAAATGAAGTAGAATGGAATGGAAAATGGAATGATAAGTTAGTTACTGTCTAAAAAAAATTTGAAATATTTTTATATTAAATAATTGTTTTTATAATTTGCTGAAATTTTGTAAGATGTTCATATTGTTAGTTTGAACTATTTAATTATGTAATAAGATAATTTTTCTGAATCTCTAAGTTTTTTGATTGCAATGGATCTTGGAGGAAAAACAAATTCAAAAATCCAACAAACAACAAATATAGGAAAGTTTTTATTTTTATATTAAAAAATAGCATATTGGATAAGTAACCAATTAACACGTTAACTGCCATACGACACGCCAGTGGTCGTACTAATTAGGGCCGTACAGAGCCATCCGACGCGCCGGCGGTCATACTAGTTAGGGCCGTACAGAGCCATCCGACCGCCCGTCGTCGCTATAACCAATGTAGTTCACTCAAGGTTAAATTATCCTGGCTTCGTAAGACGTTGTTTTACATCCTAGTGGTGGCCTCTTGCGGATGTCTATGAAGTTTGTTTCTGACTGCCGGCTGTCGTATGGCCTCAGAAGTGGTCCGACGGCCGGCTGTCGTAGTTTTTTTAATAAAAAGCTATTTTATATCTAATAGTGAATAGTTAAAAAAAGGAAAAAATATCGAAAACTAGTTTAATTATTCTCTTTTGTTACATATAAAGTAATTAATATTAAATATTTCATGGTCTTATAGTCTCCGGTTTCAGGCCATACGATGGCCAGTCATCTGTTGTACCCTGATATATTTTTTTTATCTTCACTCTACCGACTGTTATATAATGACCCTTTTAAATATTAAAATTCACAGAAGCAATCACAAAACCTTGTGTCTTCTTTTAACGTCCTTTTCGCACTCGGGAAACAACTGTCTTTACGGCGGAGTCGACCTTCTTTTATAGGCTACTCTTCCGCCTCAATATGTAAAACACGGTTAAAAATATCCCAAGGCTTTCGGCACAATCATTAAATTTAATTTACAAAAAATATAATTATAATTAAAATTATAATTAAAACATGCCAGGACAGAATTCATACTTTAAATATTAAAATTCACAGAAGCAATCACAAAACCTTGTGTCTTCTTTTAACGTCCTTTTCGCACTCGGGAAACAACTGTCTTTACGGCGGAGTCGACCTTCTTTTGTAGGCTACTCTTCCGCCTCAATATGTAAAACACGGTTAAAAATATCCCCAAGGCTTTCGGCACAATCATTAAATTTAATTTACAAAAAATATATAATTATAATTAAAATTATAATTAAAACATGCCAGGACAGAATTCATACTTTAAATATTAAAATTCACAGAAGCAATCACAAAACCTTGTGTCTTCTTTTAACGTCCTTTTCGCACTCGGGAAACAACTGTCTTTACGGCGGAGTCGACCTTCTTTTGTAGGCTACTCTTCCGCCTCAATATGTAAAACACGGTTAAAAATATCCCCAAGGCTTTCGGCACAATCATTAAATTTAATTTACAAAAATATAAAACGTTATAATTAAGACCAATTTTTGATAACATGTAAATTTAATGATTTGCCGAAAGCCTTGGGGATATTTTTAACCGTGTTTTACATATTGAGGCGGAAGAGTAGCCTACAAAAGAAGGTCGACTCCGCCGTAAAGACAGTTGTTTCCCGAGTGCGAAAAGGACATTAAAAGAAGACACAAGGTTTTGTGATTGCTTCTGTGAATTTTAATATTTAAAGTATGAATTCTGTCCTGGCATGTTTTAATTATAATTTTAATTATAATTATATTTTTTGTAAATGACCCTTTTATTTATATCATAATAAAATATTAAATATCAAATTTTCTCATTGTGGCCTGAAAAAATGGAAAATATCATATTACAGGTGGCAGTTAATGTGTTAACAAAATCCCACTGACAATTAACATTCTCCAAACCTAATTCAGGAAGTCCCAAAACTGTCTGTTCATTTGATATGATTTATTTTTCTTAGGCATTTCAATTTGGAATGCCTAAGAAAAAAGAATTGTATCAAATGAATGTACCTGAAGACATATAAAAAGTTAGAAAACTAAAATCAATAAAATCTACACTACACAATTTTAATAATATAGCCACATAAAAAGATTGTCCTATCAAATACTCTCCATTGTAAGTATTTCATGACATAACGGATGAAAGAAGAGTGGTGAAATTATGCCAGAGAGAGAGAGAGAATCTGGAAAAATCTCTACAAATCTGGAGAACTCAACCCCATAGCTGTCAAAAGCTGTCATGATGACAATGATAAAACTTAAACCATTAATGATTAATAAAAAAGATTTATCTTCTTTTACTTAATTACAAACAGATAAAATAAATAACTAAATAGCAAATAAAATTAATGCAGAATAAATTTCCTATGCAAATTAATTGTCAACAGATTATATAGTTCAGATAGTATAATATTCAAAAATAAAAGCTATTTTACTAGCTGAATATTGTTAATAATGAATTGTTTTTAGATATTGATATATTTTTCATTTTAAAAAATGGAATAAAATAAACATAAAAAATGAAAATAAATTTATATCTAAAGTTTTCATAATTTTATTAAAAGAAGTTATGCTGAGTTTCCATTTGTAAACCATAATTTTTATAGTTTATTATTTAACAAAAACATAATAGCATATGAACCATTCTAAACAGAAACTGTTGGATTAATCTGTAAATCCATAAAATTGATGAGCAATTGATAAAATGAGTATACAAAACTCAGCTACAAATAAGCAAATTCACAAACTGCAGGTTGAAATTGGCAATGAGCTACTGTATTAACAAAGCATTTAAAATAACATGAAATTTCTTTAATTTTATTTTTTAATATTCTTTAAAGTTGTTAAATTTACTATTAGTAAAAAATATTCTCATTTTAAACTTAGAATCAAATAATTATTGATTAATAGAAAATGCAAAATAAATTTCCTATATGTATAAATAAGAATATATATTTTGAAAATATAAATATATAGGTTGTTTGTTTTAGTGATCTTATTTGGTCTGAAGTCAGCATTTCAACTAAACATCACTTGCAATGGAAGAAAAGAGCCGATGGAGAATTTTGGATGAATTATGATGATTTCTGTAATGAATTTGAAGAAGTAACTGTATGTACTATAGGACCTGATTTTAATCAAGACGGAACAGTTAATAAAACTGGATATGTAAGAATGCCATGAAAATAATTTTATTTTTTACAACTTAAGGAAACATTAACAAACCACTTGGTCCATCCAACATTTTGCAAATTTTGACCTCCTCCAGTGTTCTGGACTCTTTGTGGCCAGACAAGTGATCTCAAACCCCCAAAATACACAGTCTATGATTTCTGAGACTGATGTTTTTTATGTTCATTCTAATGTCACTAGTTAGTCATTTCCATCTGACCTATGTACTCCTAACTATTTCAAAGGGAACAAATAATCTGTATGAAAGAAGAGCAGCAAGTTTCAATAAAATTTTTCTTTAAAGCCGGTTTATTAGCTACAAAAACCTTGAAAATGATAGAAAAAACTTGAAAAGAGAAAGGGGCATTGAGCAAATACTTTTTGATGATATGCCAGATTTTTGTGAAGAAGAAAAACATAAAAGACAATGAGTGAGTCGTTAATTTGAACTTGGATAGTTTGAAATCCCATCAGTTCATAACTGTACTTTTGTCCTGGCCAGAGATATAGAGATTTACACATTAAGGAATTTGTTTAGTTCAAAATGTAGCTACTTTGAAATTTGAAGTGAAAATTCTATCCAAACTGTGATATGGGTATGTTAACTCTTTCATTTAGACTGAAGTGTCTCTATGTTATAAGAGAACAATAGACCAAGAACAACTCTAAACTGGTTAACATGGCTTTGCTTTTGTAGTAATACATTTTTGGGTGTCACCTTACCCATGAACTACCATTTTTTCTCTTATCTCATAAAATATGGCTGGTTGTTAGGATTGCAAGATTGGGCTACAAGTAGTAGATTGAGATATTTGTAGGGCTCTAGGCTACTACTTTTTGGGCCACTTTAAAAAATTTAGGTTACATTTTGAAGAATTTTGGTTTACTTTTCATAAATCTTATCTGGCAACCTGTGAGGTTCTCACCGGACATATACAGTTTATCTGCTGTTTGTTTATATTATTATTATTAATTAATGAAAATAGCATTTTTATATACGTAGACATATTTCATTTCATTAATAAATTACATCAGTTATATGTAGGGTTGCCACCTCATAACTTAGTCTCACCTGGAGACGATGATTTAAGAAATGAAAAAAAAAACCCATATGTATACATATACAATTTTTTTATTTATATAAATTACCAAATTCAAAACTCAAGTTTTATAAATTTAATACAATTCTAATAATCACAAAGTATTCTAATAAAAAACTAATAAAACTAAGAACTAATAAAAAACAAATCTAACAATTTACGTATAAAATAAATACAGGCAAATAAATATAAAAATATGCAAGATACAAAATGGTAAATGTGTAATTAATTAATTATTTATTTATGTAGATTTTTCCATGTATATTTCCTGTTTGACATCGCAGCTTTTACAAGATCTGCATTTTCTGGCTTTCTTATGAATTCATAAAATTCTCGACAGCTCATGTCAAAATTAAGCTTTACGCATAATTCTGCCTTTACTAGCTCAACCCTCATCCTGTTACGGTTGTCTGTCCAGGTATTTCCCATAATCGAAAAAATTCGTTCCACGTATGCATTACTTATAGGTATCGATAGAATCTTACCAACAAGTTTGGGTAGTTTAGTGAAAACATTAGAGGAAAATATTTTTATCCATTTTTTATCAGTTGGCAAATCGAGTGATTTGGTAGAAGGAATGATCTTTTTAAGAAGACAGATGTCATCATATAATTTATCGGCGTCTAATTCTACATTTACGTGTTTTGCAGCATTTAAAAAATCTTGGTATTTAAAATTTTTGTCCTTAAGATTAATTACTGAAAAATATTTGAATGGGCTATATTCTTAACCTACTTAATATTAAGATAGAAAAAGATTAGAGAATAAGAAGATCTTAAGAAGGAATAAGTTTTTAGGAAAGGGGTACCCGTTGCTCCACGTGTTTCTCACCGATCGCACGTCTTTCTTCTTAGGTGTCTCAGCCAAAAGTGTCTCAAATAATGGGAACTTACCCTGAGGGCCTCCTGCTCTCTATTGTTTCATTCCCCACACCTGCGAAAGTTGGGGTGGGTAGAAGATTCTCGAAGTCGGTTATTCCAGTGGAATAACCGACTTGAAATCTTCTACCCACCCCAACTTTCGCAGGTGTGGGGAATGAAACAATAGAGAGCAGGAGATTCGAGAACCTTCTTGCACAGCCCGGAGAAATATTAATTAAACCCGGAGCCCAGAGATAACTCAGTGAAACCAGGAGTCTCCAGGTAAAACCCGGATAGGTGGCAACCCTAGTTACATGGCATTTAGCATATTATACAGAAATATGTAAATTTGGATAATTCAAAACTCAATAATTTGAAGTTGCAATTATTTCGTTCCTTGAATTTCTAACTAATGAGGATTTCCTTTATCACCACACAAGTCAAATGGGTAACATTGCTCCTGTCACAGAGTTGGTTAAAAATGATTGACAAATCATTTCTCATGTGTGAGGGTTGGATCAAACAGAAATGGGAAAAAATACTTCCATTTTTCCCCTCTTTCAAAATATTTGCCAATCTTATGACCAGAGGATGATTTGTAGTTTCCCTCCCCGGAGTTGTTTCCTTTCCCAGGGGACTTATTGAATGTGTCATGAGGAATTAATCGCTAAAATTCACAATTGGCAAAAAGAGATAACGTGATTTGGGGTATAAAGAGGGGTGACTCAAGGACAAGAGGGGGGGAACAGGTGTCGAGAGAAGAGTAACGGTGCACGGACCAAGAAAAAGAGCCATCAAATCCTGAACAACCCTCCAATACAGAAGATTTGTTTGACCCTCAAGACACTGGGGCCATTCCATCCAATGGACAGAAGAGTCTCCCCAACCCGAGATATGCTGCTCCATTCCAACAATTGCAGAGGCCCCCCCCCTTCTGAAAGGGATAGGGAACAAAGAGGTCAATAATTATTGTATCTAATTATCCTCCAGTCATAAGATTGGCAAAAATTTTGAAAGAGGGGAAAAATGGAAGTTTTTTCCCCATTTCCATTTGGTTTGACCCTCACACATGTGATAACAGAAGAATTTATAATGTTGAAAATTATAGTTCTCTCTGCATTTTAACTGAGAATTTAAAGAAATGCCTATTTCATTTTCCAGGTATTGATACAGGAGAAACTGTGCAGTAGTTTTTTGTTCAAAAACAATTCTTAAGATTAGATCACTCAGTCTATTCACCTGAATGGTCATCTCCAGTCTATTTATTATTTTCAAAATTAAAATTGCAATTGGAAGGCAAAAATTTGATAACATTTTTGAAATTGAAACTGCTATAACCAACTGAGAACTATTACAAAAGAAGAGTTTTCAATAGCGATGCAACAATTGCAAAAGACAGCTTAATAGTATATCAACTGTAATAGAACTTATTTTTAATAGAAAAGGATATTTTAAAAATTATTCTGGTAAGTTTTTTACTTTATATAAACATAGTCTTAAAACTTATGGACTGCATTGTATACTTTGTTTTATTTTAAAATTTAAACACCAGAGGGAAGAATAACAAAAACTTTTTGCAACTCCCCAGAACAACATAAAACACATAATGAAACAAAAATACAAAGATCAGTTATAAATAACAAATATAGAATGTGGTGAAATATTACAATGCACTTAATTACAAAATTTTGGAACTATTCTGCTGCTAAGCACAGTAATGGAAAATTTCTTATACAGTACGACAGTATGATCAACTGAAAATCAGTCCCACTCACTGGAAACAATACAAATGAATTTAGATGAATAACAATTATTAGAAACTTTATTTTAAATTATTTAAACATACAGAAACTTGCAGTAAATGCTGAAAGTTGCCTTTCTCATCTATGCATCTTTGTGCATGTGTAATCAAGTTCATACTGTCCTTACATAAAATGCTGATATCGATATCTGCTATTTTTGAAAAATGTTTTGCCTTCAGTTCACGTACGTTTTTTATTTTGAATACCACCTACAAAATTTACATCACTAATATTCATCAAAATTCACTATAAAATTGAAAACATATTTCATCATCTCAGTCAAGCCAATTTTAAGGGGGAGACCCTGTACAATTGTTTTTTAACAGCTTTATAACTGTTATAAAATTATTTTCCTGAAGCTCTTTACCATACATTTGGAAGTGTTGTATCAAGTGATTTTGAATACCTCAAGCAACAAAATGAGCAGTAAGAAAGGTTCAAAAGAAGAAAAAAGTATTTTTATTAAGTATTTGCTGTATTGAGCTTAATATTTTTATTTAAAAATACTAAGCTGAATACAGCAAAGTAAATAGTAAATATACTTTAAAGTTGTTTATAAATAGTTCATACAAGACAAGAGTGCCAGTGCTAGGATTGCTCTCTATTGGCAAAATATTCTGGAAGTAAGAGTGCCAAAAATTGGTTTCATCTCAGGTGGAACTTACTACTGAGCTAGCACAGCATCCTCTGTATCAGATGGCAGCTAGAGCTCACTAGTATCATTATCCTCTTTATCTTCCATTCACATGCCTGAATTTCTAAAACTCATTTTTTATAATAATGAATTAAATAAAATAATTAAAACTGTGTAATGATATAGACCTGTGCTGATGTATCAGTTTTCAATCAATATTGCTGATAATCCTTTTTGCTTAATGTTATTTTTGCTAATAGTTTCCTTGATACTTTGATCCTCTACAAACATGATGTCATGTCTATAATACATTTTAAACAGATAATCAGCTGTATTGCAATTTGAAACAAGTTTTTTAAGAAGAGACTAGGCAACATGACCTGATGCAGACCATCTTCCACCATAGAATAGAGTGGTCAAAGGTAGTCATTAACTTACCCCCTACCCCTACCCCATTCAGTTGGGCTAAGTGGTTTGTGTGAATGTTCCCTAATATGCAACTTATTAAATTAAACATTTTATTTAACACAAATGACCAAAATCACTTTTACTACACAAATTTGTCATATATTTGTTCAATTTTCCATGGGCATGGGCGGATCTACATAGGGACTAATAGGACTTAAGCCCTGGGCCCCCAAGTGTCAAGGGCCCACAAAAATTGAATTATCGTCATAAATTTTTAATACTTTTTCATTAACAGTGAGCACTTATCACGTAGTAAAAAATAGTTAATATTAATAATATAATAATAATGATAATTTATAGTATTATTTGTTTTATTGTAAATGGGGCCCCATTGGATTTCAATAAGCCCTAGGCCCCAAAAACCTAGATCTGCCCCTCATGGGCATGTTTCAGTTTACACCCTCATCAGAATGCATTAGCAAGGTCTAAAAGTTGAAACCTCATTGAATTTTCTCTTATATTTATGATCATTGTTGCATTAACTTTTAGATCAAAAACAAAATAATAAGGATTGTGCATACATAATATTGAAATGTGTTATTTAATTTACTTCCTACATATACATTTTTGTTTTAAATATGGATAAAGATATTTAATACGAAGGTGAATATAAAATAACTGTAAATAAAAATTATATTTTTATATTTTAATAAGCTATATTTCATAATTTAATGGCATGAAATACTCTGTTAATAAATTAAAATTAATACTTTATACTTATGAAAATGTACTAGCCATTGTGGTCACGTAGCTGAAGTACTTATGGCAACTTTATCAGTGGGATTTTTAAAAAAGAGCACTAACATTTTCAATCCAGTTAATGGGCCATCCTCATATGTGGACAGACTCTTTCACATCAACCACCATCAGTATAGCCCACCTGTCCCACGTGTTTACTTTATCAGAGATTAGCCTTTTATCTTTTCTTCCAATACTAGCACTCATCTTTCATCCTGCCCAAGGATGGCCTATTAAAGCCACCTCAAATAAGGAGGATAACAAGTCCAAAATTTTTGCACTTGTTTTTTAAAAATTCCACTGTTAAAGATGCATTAAGTAATTGAGCTACTTTATACTCTTCAAAATCATTGAATTATGTGTAGTCTATTTCAAAAAGTTTACTTTAGTAGGAAAGATTTGGCTTTCTAGCAATATATAAAAGTAGATCCCTAATATAGGCAGGGTGGGCTCTAGTTACCAGCAAAGCAAATATTTGTTTTAGGAGACAGTTTTTCAATAAATTTTTGTGAAATGCCAATTCCACAAAAAGAATTCTATAAAAATTGTTTTGTATCCAAAATAAATAAGTGAACTGTATTTTTCTGATTCAATTTTGAAAAATAGGGGGCAGCAAACAGCTTTATCTGCTTGGTGTGTCAAAAAAGTCTATAGCTTATCTGGAGTAGGACTATTCCAAATAATTTTGGTGCCTGAAATAAGCCTAAGAACAGCTTCAATATACAGTGACCTCTTAGTTATAAGACAAAATTCATACCAAAGTTATTAGTCAATACATACCTGGCAACAGCTTTAGGGGAATGGAACAATAGTCTGGATATACATGACAATGGTTGCTAAAGAGTTATGACATTACCACTTGTTTTATCTAAACATGTAGCCAGCAACCATTCTCTTTCTAAAAACAAACATTACATCTAGTGTGATAATCCTCTCTACTTTCTTATCTTCTTGGGCACCTGTTTGACCTACAGTAAAGTGACCCCACTGTATTCTTGTGATTGACAATCTTGATGATAAAGTGAGGGAAAAATACAAAAGTCTGAAACATTTGTAGGGGTGTAGAGCTGAGAGAGTCTTTCAAATGAGAGATTTTAGATATTATTGCCCATAGGCTTCTGCCAAGACCAGTGAAAAATGTCTCGTAACTGAAAGAGTTGCTTAAGTGAAAGGTCACTATACTTGTACAAATACAAGTACAGTGACCTCTCACTGGTATTATAATGTTTATACATTATAATACCTTTTAAGTATCCCTCCCAATTCGACACCTGAACCAATTGCCTCTCTGCCTCACCTATTGGCAGGACTCTGGTCCTGAGTATAAGATTCTAAAATGAAATATCTGAGACAATCATGTGTGAATAGTCTGAAGAAACCTATCATTGTTGCTACTTGGAGCTTGGTATTCCTAAAATGACTATATAAAAATGTGCTTTTTAAACATTTGAAATTGCATGCCTACAAAACTCAGTTCAAGTGTAAAATTCATCTTGGAAACCATTCCAAAAATGTTGAATTTGCTGAATGAAACACATGATGATACCATTTTCTTCAAGTGTGTTGATTAGTGATGAAGCAACTTTTTATATAAGTAGATGTGTCAATTATTATAATCATGAAATTTAGCAGTCTGAATACCAACTGAAATTTTTCAATACAATCTCTTAAGAGAAGTGTGTTATGATTTAATCATGTTCTGAAGTAATTATAAAGTCAGGATCCATGTATTAAATTTTATATTAATTAAATTTATTAAAATTCATATTCTCAGGTTTGTACTGTAAAAGGATGTTGGGAACAAGGATGTACTGCTGGAGGATCAAGAAATAATCTTGAACTATTTTCACTTAATCCTCAATATTTACTTACAGTTCTAGATATTTCAGGTAGTCTTTCAAATTTCGTTACAATTATTTAACATTATATTGAATTTTAATCAGAATTATATTCTGTAAATGAAATTAAAAATATTAAATTTGATGTTCCAAATTAAAAATCCTCAAATGAGAGGGGAAGATAACAAATAATAATAAAAAACAGAAAAACAAACAAATCAGACTGAACTCTATCATCTAAATGCTGTGTTTTAAGGAAAATTAATATCTATAATTTTCCTTAAAAACAAAAATGTTATGATGATGATTAAACAAATTGGGGAGAAAAAGCATGTAATGACAAGATGAAAAAAATTTAACTTTTTTAAAATTTTAATTATGTTTATGCAAATAGAAAAATTTTAATAAAAATTATGATTGCTTGCTTAGGCAAAAGTCATTGCTGTCAATTTTCAATGTAATTCCCATGCTGTTCAACATGTTCTCCATCTGGTCATTAACTTCAGGATACCATAGGAGAAAAGTGTTTTTGTTGTTGTGTGAGCAGTTCATACACTGATGGAGAAGTTAAACAAACTTCTTTTTCAGAACTGAAATGATGTCCTTGTAAGATGTTTTTCAAGGATATAAAAACTTGATAGATCGGATAAACATAAAGGATGCAGAAATCCACCCTAACTTCGGCACTGGAGTAAAATCTACTCTTCCTTAAACCTGTTACTGGCATGTAATGCGTATACAATATACAATGGGTGACAAACGTTTTTGAACTATCACACAGTTAGAGATAGGATGGAAATAAAGGATAGAATAGTATCTCAAATTTTATCTCAAACAAGATCAGAAGTTAGTGACCCATTGGAGGACATATGTTGAATATGAGGCAGATTACATTGAGGACTTACTGCAGTAGTTTTTGACTATGTAAGCCAGTGGTGCCCAGACTGGAGCTCTAGACTAAATCTGGCCCATGAATATACTTCACACATCACTTACAAACGATAGAAATAAGCTTACTTTTTGTATATATGAAATAAATAAAATATTTATGGATAACCTACCTATAATTAATGGACAATTTCATCCACCAATTAAGAAGTTTGAGTACCACTGTTGTAAGCAATCAAAATTTTTTTTTTACATTTTTCCAGTTTTCATTTGATCCACCATTGCAAATACAATGTTTATTAATTATTTTTAATTGAACAAATTTAAATTATTTATTTGAATTTTCAAATAAAATAAAATAAAACAAAATTATCCTTTAATTTAAAAAAAATTATATCTAACATATACTTTTAATTAAATAATGAATATAAGAAAATAGCAAAATGAATATGTATAGTTTTAGAAAGTACTAATTAATCAATATAGGTATAGAGTTTTATTTCTGAAAAAAAGTGAAGAGAGTAATCTAATCCAGCATTTCTCAACCTGGGGGTTGCGAAACAATAATGAAATCATTTTATGTGAAAAAATCATTTATTATAAACATTTTACTTACAATAAGTACACATGTAAAGAAAAGAAGTTAATGTGATGGTTGCATTTGTTTTTCATTTAAAATTTTCTCCATACGTGGATCTATGTTAGAAACACACAAAAGTAAATTGTTTTCTTAATTGGTTATTATTTCTTTGGGTGGGTGGGGTCGCGAAATATTAATTTTATTTATATTTACTATTTGGGGGGTCGCAGAGCTAAGAAGGTTGAGAATCGCTGATCTAATCTTTATAAATAAATTTATGTTACATCAGTTATATTTTAATTGCATTACTATAATTAAAACATCAATTTTCTTTTTTACTAATTTAAGATGTGTATAAAGAATGTCCAAAAATTAGCATGATTATTGCTTTGATGCAAATACGACAATATTGCAGGAAACATAACAAGAGTAGAATGTTACAAATTGGTTTTGCAGTATATAAAGTAAGAAAATTTAAAATTATTTGATATTAATATTTTAAAAAAATCTAATTTAACATTAATGAAAATTGTTTATAAAGACAAAAACTCCTCATAAAAGGCTTTCTCGTTATTTTTTTGTGAAAAATTCTGATGTTGGTAATTCTGGACCTTACATTAATTATCGAGAAATATTTAAAAGATTTGAAATGAATCCTGGAAGTTATGTAATAATTCCTGCCACATTTGAGCCCAACTGTCCTGGTTCCTTTCTCATTAGGATTTATGCAGACAGTCCTTTCCGAGTAAAGTAAGTCCATCAAAATTAGCATAATTAATCATATATACTATAAAATAAAATATATAAATTATTTATTTATTTTAAATACTATTTCTTTCAGGGAATTAAAATAAAAAAAATTTTCTATGCATTTGTGCCTTTTCCTAAATGATGTGTGGGATTCACTTCCGCCTTTTAACTAAAGAATGCAAATTCATTCACAGTAATACTTGAATTTTTATAATGTAATTCTTTTAAATTTTTATTTTAGAATAACTTAATATTTAACATATTCCCAGTTTCTCAGATTAATTAGTTTATGAAGTGTTAAGTTGTAATTAATGTGATGAGTTGAAAATTTATTTAACCATTTTCAAAATGATATATCTATTTATCTTTAATTATTATTGAAAATGATCATTTTAAACATTGTCACTTGTTACAAGGATTACATTAATGTGAATAATATTGATAACTATATGTTAAAAATGTTAAGTTTCTTGAGAATGAATGACACATTAATATTATTTAGATACTAATTGTAAATAATTTATTTTTTTAACAAGACAGGAAAATGAAATTAGTTATAAGTAATTCATCATTATATCTATTAGATTTACTTGTAATAAATAATTTGTTTTAAATTTCACAGAATTAACATTTAAAATGTAAATAACTTCATTTATTTTAATAAAATTTCCAGTTTTTAACTTCAGTAATTTAATATTCTTATGACAACTTAAATCTTTTCATTCATCAAATTTTTTTAAAACAGACATAAACCCTAGGCTTAAAATAGCAAACCTTTTATTAATGTCTTTTATTTAATGTCTATTTTTATATACATGTTTTTTAATTCTCTTCCATGTGGGCACACTAAGAGGGTCTTTTTAATCATACCCGTCATGAGCTCATCAGGCCCACAATGAGGGTAGGTAGCCAGATGGTGAGGGATGGGGTCTGGAATATTGAGAAAAGACTGCCCTTCAAAATCTCTTGGGGTTGGTTGTCTGGACTTGATCTCCAATGCCAGAACAGTAGGCTAACACCTTAATCACTTTGGACATCTGGCCCTTCTTTTTAAATTATTGAAAATGAAATATATTTCAGAAATCAATAAAAGAATTGCTGTTTTAAGCCTGTGATTTGTGACTGTTCTAAGAATTTTAGTGAAAAAAAGGTGATCATCATCATCAGAAATTAAAATCGAGTCATTGCTGGAAACCAGCAACAAATAGAATTTAGTAATTTAAACTTGTTTTTTTGTTATTTCTTCATATTTAATGAAATAATGAAATAACAATTGTACTTTTGAAAGCTATTTATTTTGTATAGTTTATGTTTATTTATAATCTCAGACGAAAAGCTATTGATCTGGAGATTATGATATAAAAATCACAATTCAAATTGTAATTAATCATACATTGTAAGCATTACTGAAAAGTAAATTACTGTATTATTCATTTTTTTGTTGTCATATTATTGTTGAATTTTTTAATAATTTTAAATTTATACATTCATTTCTAATGCTATCTGTACTATATAAATAATAAGAACTGGAAAAATTATTTTAATATAAATTAATCATAAATTTTTCAAATTATTGAACATAAAACACTTACCAAGATATTTAAACTGATTGTTATAAAAAACATTGTAAGAAATTTGTTAATCTTATAAATAATTTTAAAGAAATTTAAAGAATTTTATTGAATAGTTTTTTAATTGTTCTTATACAAGGGCATGAAAGAGACTTATTTTTCATGTGCATTATGGGTTCGATGAAGCTCACAATAGGGATGACCAGATATAGGACAGAATTCAACATAGATATGTTTAAAACACCTAAAAATTTCTGGGATTCTGTTCTAGACTCACATCTGGATAATAACCTGTTTTGTCTGTTCTGGATAATAAACAAGTTGTTAAAATTAAAATATTCAAAGAAATAACACCTGTAAGTAGTGAGAAATATCTGGATATAAAATTCTTGGCCTAATTTATATACCATCACTGGAATTTTTTGTTTACAAATTAACAGGTTTGAATAATCATTCGAAACACAAAAAAAAATTTGAAAAGATTGAATACAAGAAAAATTTAAGATTTTAGTGCAATATACTAAAATAAACATGAATATATTAAATACACTAAAAGAGTATTCATATTAAACTATATTTCAGGGGTGGCCAAACCTTGTCATGATAGGAGCCATATACCATGTATCAGAAATACCTGAGAGATACATCCTATATTGCAATGGTATTTTATATAAAACTTATATTGTGTATGTATATTAGGGATAGGAGTCCAACTTTGGTGCTATTCCTCTATATGTGGGAATAACATTAAAGTTGGACCTGTACTCCTAAGTAATAAGGGGTAGGTAGAGATCCAATCTACAGGAGAAACAGTTTGGAGTCTAGTAGAGCAGCTCACAAGCTATAGTTGGCCACCATGGTTATATATTGTTAATCAAGGTATACTTTCAAGAGGTGATGAGTGAATTTTCATCCTTAACATTCATCAGAAGTTTCATTTTTATTTCCATGACAATGGTCTATAACAATATTCCTCAACCAGAGGCCATGTGGTCTCCCCTTGGAGCCACAGTACATTACAAGAAAGCCACAAACCAAAAATCAACTTTTAGGGAGCCAGAGCAAACTCTATTGGAGCTACAGTCAGAATAAAATATTAAATTATATGAAAACGATTAAATTTCAATAAGTAAATAATGAGAGAAATATATGTAAATTATTAAAATATGTTTAAATAAAATACAAAAGTAGATTTAGCAAGGAAATTTTGAACCTAAAATGTTTTTTGTTATCAGACAATATACATACATTAGTTTCTTGTAAATGAAGACATATCAAACCTTTAACATGTACACAAAGCTGTTTACTATTAAAATATAGGCTTATTGCAAGTATACAGAGTGCATATATACCATGAAACTTCAATTTAGTGCTGCCTTTTCAAAAATAATATTGAATATTGGATGTTGTGAGTTAACACAATTTTCATCATAGGCCATTATTGTTACTGAAGTACAAGATGATATTTTTATGTATAGTGAACATTTGAAACAGTTTTATGAGGATATGCAAGTTTAGTTCACTGATATTATAAATATATAAATACCGTATTTCTGATTGAGTGATAGATCCATGTTATGTGTATACAGTTGATGCTGAAATGGAATTGAAAGAAAACCTCATAGAGCTACAAAGTGATACAAGCACTCAAAGTAAATTTCAAAAATAACAAGTAAATTTCTACAGCTTTGGAAGAGAGCTAATTATATATTATTGCATTTCCCACATCTTAGCTTGTTAAATCTGGATTTAGTTAGATTATTTGTCTGCTCTCAAAATTTTGTAACTGTCTTGATGCTGTGAATAGAGGCAATCTTTGTTGTGACATTGTAACTGGACATTAAATAACTTGCTAGTTGCATCCACCACACAAATCACACTAAAGTAAATGCCAATTTATTAAATGTTTTTGTAAAAAATAAATATATGTATGTATCATATATATATATGTAGTTCAAAAGAAATATGCTATAATTATTTTATTTAAAAATCATTTTATAATATTTAAAAAAAGGTTTTGAATTCTGAATGTTTATTTTTTAATTTGAGCTACTATTGTGGGGGACCACAATATAAAAATTATTAAGCTTAAAAGAAAAAATGTTAGGTGTAAAGGAGCCAATGGTCATTATAAGGTTGAGAAACATTGGTCTTTAAAATAGACTGAAAACATTAGATCCAAATATTTCTTGCTGTTTAAAGGTGTTGTTTCTTTGAATTCAAATCTCAGTATTCCAGAATGACATCTTTGTATCTCAGACATCTATCCATTAATGTGTTTTGGTTATTATTCTGTAAATTAGTAAAACTATTTCATAAATTATTCAATTTTAATTATTTAAATAATAATGAAAAAAATTATAAGTATTCAAGAACTTGAATACTTATAATTTACATTATTTGTATTTCATATAAGTTTAATACAAAGTTATTTTTTCATGAATTAAGTGATTAAAGCAGGAAAGTTAGAATAGTTTTACATATCATTAAAAATCACAAAAACATTTTGTAACAAAATTAATATCATAATATATGAAAATTATAGCAATCATAAATTTGTATATTGCCTTAATAAAGAATAATATAAAAATTAACAAATAGTTTTGGGTTATTTTTTAAGCCCATTATGGGACTGGCCAGGCCCACAATGGACAGCTGGGTGGCAAGGGGCAGGGCCCAACATATTGGCACAGACCACTCCTTGAAAAATTCCTGGATTTTCTTGCCCAGATTTGATCCTGGATCCCCAGAGCAAGAGGATGATACCTTAACCACTTTGGTCATCTGGCCAGAGTATATACCAGGCCTGGCCAACCCAAATTGTTTCGCAGGCCACTTTGATCACGCGTAACATTACAGTGGGCCACAATTTTTTAAAAACATGTTTGCCTAAAGTAAAACAAATACAAAATGAATAAGATTTTATTGTTATACCAAAAGTTCGTACTCGCACTTGCGCATTGTAACAATGACACATGCAAATTTTCATTTATTTAATTGTTTTGGTATACACATAACAGGAAACAAAAGTTTTAATAGATATATAATATCACTTAGCAGACCACACAATTTAACATGACAGGCCGCATGCAGCCCGCAGGCCGTGGGTTGACCAGGCCTGGTATATACTAAGGTTATAATTATGCATATAACTAAATATCTTAAAATTGAATATAACTTTGTTTGAAATTTAATTATAAAAATTAATTCTTACATAATCTCCTTAGCATTGTATTTGAATCATTATAATTCAAATATAACATTACTTTTTAATAAATAGACAATGAATGATTTTTAATTAAAATCATAAACTTTCTGAAGATTTTTCCGTTAATTTGAAAGTTAAAAAATTTTTTCAGTTCATATTATTTCATACATTTAGTGTATTTATTGAATATGGAACAGCTAAACGTATTTATTATTTTGAATTTATTGCTGTTATTGTACTAAATAACTTACTGCTGTTTTTAATGTAACTCATGAGCTTTAAATCATGAAATGTAACAAAAAATAATCAATGATTCATGATGTGTGTTGTTTCACAAAATTCTATGCAATGAAATTATAATGTTATTCATATTTGTTAATAAAATGTTAATATTAAAATGATACATGAAGCATTGAAATAATTACTGACCTAAATTGAAAGAACATAAAGTTAACTTTTTTGAAATTGTGGTTAGAATTTTGTTTTAAATTACTTTTTAATAAGTAGACTACAGAAACAAAATTTTCAGATATATCAGTTTCAGAAATATGGAGAGGTTGATTATAATCATGTTAATTAACATTAATTCCTCGGTTGTCAACTGCTTTGTTCCCAGAGGGACAGTTCTGAATTCCAATGTCTTGTCCCTTAGTCCTGCAAATAACGTAATTTGTCTCTCCTCAAATAAGAATTGTTTTTGGTATATTTTCAAACATTTTGTCAATATTAATATTAATAAAAAGGACTGTTGGTTGACAAGATCAGAGTAATTTTATTATTTTTTAAAAAACTAATGTTTATGAAGTATTTAGAGGACCTGAAGACCACTGAGCTAGGTCATTAATACTATTTTAGGTCTGTCTTCACTAGGACAACTGGCTAATTTCATTAATTATGCATAACGATTTCCTGATCCTCCTGGTGAAACCGATCCAGCCAAGCAGAAGAGTTTTTGTCACTGCACCAAATCTGAGAAGCCTACTTGACACTTCTTCTGTCAAGGATCAAATTGTGCTCTTTCAAGCCTGTTTGGTACTGGCCCATAGTTTTCTATCTATGAGCACTCAAGGTATTACATAAATCAATTCAATATTTTTTTCATTTGACAATCTGATTGAAGCCTTCCTCCTTCTATGCACAGGAATGCTATGTTACTTAATACCTTTCTGATCCATGTTCTCCTTCACCAGCACTCACGGTGATGTCACCCTTCATTTCCAACCAGGAGAGAAACTTAAGCTTCACTTGGTGGCACTGGCTCAATTCCCTTACACTGTTCAGCAATACTCTGCATCTTTTAATTTTTTGCTGGTAAAGACAACTAGTCACGCTTGTCTCTCTGGAGAAAGGTCCACCAATAGATAAAACCACCAAACACTGGTAATTGGTTGTGGGTTTGCGCCTCTCCAACTGGCTGCCACGTGGAGTTTTCCGGGTTTTTTCACGCTAGTAACATCTAAATAGTAACCAGTTTCCCATAAAAGACCTCCTGGGAGGCATCTCCCCTTGGCAGATCGTCCACATTTCGCGTTGCCTTAATCAAATAAATCTGTTGAAAACTGCACAGCACAGCTCCTGTTGATGATTGGACGCAACAGTAAATAAACTATACTGGTGTAGAAAAATGGGAATAGGGCTTGTCCTAATTTCTCCTTTGTCTCTTCAAATACCTTTCCAATTCTATTCGATGTATGTATAACGAGAAGATTTTTAAGAAGAGCAACAAACCAGCGAAACTTGAGAAGTAATCTTGATATCTGCCACTGGACCGAAATTCAAGTAAATACAGTATATGATGAATTAATTATAATTGTTTGGAATGAATTGTTATGAATCAACCGAACTACTCATTATTTAATTTTTAATTTAATTTATTTTATTAAATAGATTTCAGATACATGATAATTAGGCAATTCAGAAAATCGAAATTGATAGCTACAAATATACAATAATCTAATACAAAAAATATTAATATTTGAATATTAAAATTTATTGGTGTTTTGCTTTTTGTCTTTATATTATGATTTTGGATATATGAGCACTAAAGCTGATCCCCACTGCAATCCAAGAGAAATGCAAATACTGGTAAGTCACGTGATAAAAATAATTAGGGCAAGGATTTTTACTCTCAATTTTACACCAGAGAAGTCTTGGATTAAGGTTTGGCTCTATGGGAGACTTATTACACACTATTGACATATGTCAGAGTAATCAAACAGTAACAGGCAAACACAGCTTTATTACAACTATGGCATGCATTTCGGACAGTATCTGTCAGTGGTGCTTGTTACAATTTGATGAGTTTACAGGACTAAAATACAAGCGGTATTACGAGCTGACAGACTATAAATGTATTTATACTGTTTAACGTGTGCAAGGGATACATAAAAAAGGTATACATATGTGTATACCTTTTTTAAAAAATAAACAATTTTTACTTTTGTAACTAAACCTTGCTTATAACTTTCTATTCATTTGTTTCTTACTTTATTTACTTTACAATTAATTTATTAAACAACATGTATAATCTCTGTTACTGTTTGTACTGTAAATAAAAAAGTCTGCAAAAACCAATAATGAAGACATCCACATTTGGCAACAAATACAATGTGCCATTTAAATATGTATAAATTGTACTTTAAACTATTTTAATCACTAATCATTGTTCTGTAACGTAATGCCGCTTGTATTTTAGTCCTGTAAATTGTAACGAGCACGGCTGATAGACTGTCCGAAATGCATACCGTAGTTATAATCAAACTGTGTTCGCCCGTTACTGTTTGATTACTCCGACAAACGTTAATAGTGTGTGATAAGTCCTCCATAGAGCCAAACCTTAGTGCTCATATATTTAAAATTAATGTTGTGCTTTAAATTAAATTAAATTGAAAAATCGTTATTGATTACGATCGATCAATAAATCGAAATAATAATGGTCGATCGGGAACAAGTTGCATTCTCATCACGCAGTTTATATCTTCATTGAGAAACTGCACATGGAAATTCTGCAACATCTGAAAATTTATTAAATTAATAACACATATCAATATATATACTAGAAATTTCCCCATTAAGCATGATGGAATATTTTTTATGAGAAAGTAGAGATTGAAGAATTCAGAAGAGTGGAGATTTCAAGAAATTGAAGAAGAGTTGCTAATATTTCTACAAATTAAGTAATATATACCTCGTACTATCTGTTGTAACGTAAAGAGCAACAAAACAAAATTCACCTGGAGTGGACAAAAGTAATAGGAATTATAGAGATTTCACTTACACACATGTAAACACATGATAGCGTTTACTATAAACGCTATCACCGTAGTTTATAGATTAATGCGATCACCAATCCAAAATAGATAAAACGTTTATATCTAATATTTCCGCAAAATAAGTAGCCTATTCTTTCCGTCAGAACATAAAACGATTATTACCAAAATTTCATCTGGATTGGATAAAAATTGCAAGAGTTAAAGAATTCTCACACACACGACTTTTTTATTAGTAATATTGGACCATTCTGAGTATTACGACAACAGTATATGGGGGAGGATCAGTCTTTACTGATGTACAGTACAATACAAAATAATTACTGTGAATTTACAGATGGTTTAAACTTCTGGCCTGCTAATATATTAGGGGGAATGAATACAGGGCATTATTTTGTTGATATAATACTTGAATGACTCCTATACATAGAATATACAGTATGTCCTGTAAGTTTGGAACTACAGAACACTTAACACTGACTGATCTTTGTTTACTATTTTACAGGTATGGCGTTGAGAAAGAAGGGGCGAATTCAAGTTATTTTTGATGATGAAGACTGACAGTCGGTGTGAAGTAGCCAGAGTTTAACAAATTGTATTCAGTTTTCAGTAATCATACACTGCGATCTAGATGCAGTCTGTTAAACTCGTCAGCACTTAACACTCACTGTTGGTCTCACCATCAAAAATAACTTGAATTTGTTCTATTTAACAACGTCTTATTTACCTAAATAAAAAATAAAAAAATAAACAAAGATCAACATAACTCTGAAGGATCCAGACTTATGGCATATCCTGTACATACATAGGCTATTGGCTTGTGCCAGTAAATATAGGTGGCGTATGAGTCGACCAAAATGGCTGCCACAAAGGGTATAACCACAGCCTACAATAAGAAACAGCCTAGTCAAATGGGGGAAATCCCATTGAAGAGTTGTGTCCAAACGAAAATATTTTCTCCCGCTAGATGGAGCCACACAACGGACCATAACAACACACACTGATTAAGTTATCCTAGCTACATGCTGTCATATGTTCGTAAAATAAAACAGTAATTCAAACAGGATATAGCAAATTATTGATTTTTTTTAATTAAGATTTTGCCCGGATTTCTGCAGAACAATCTAAAACAATAGACATGTTATCAATAATTATCTAGACGGTTAAATGCGATAATAATTAATGGGCTAGATGTACTGTACCTATTCTGGTCATATTAAAACAATTTTCAACTTTAAAAAATATTTTTATATCCTTACAATTTTTTAAAGCAATGAAACAGTAAAAATAATGCAAAAAACATGTTCTCTTTTACTTTATTACAATAATTTTTATTAATTTTAACATTTTATAAACAAAATTTAAATTTTTTAAAATATACAAAAATCACGAGTTTTCACCAGGCCTGTACCAGTTGTGGCCACCCCATGTTTATAGAGGTGCCACTTTTATTATTTTTCTTGATAAAGCTTTATTATTTGACGTTTTGGGTCTATGATTCTCCCGAATATAAGTGTCGTTCACAGTTCTTATGTAGTTGGAAATGTAGGGTCTGATGAATTTTCTTAGAATTACATTACACAGTATATTTTGGTGTCCATCTTTACCACACATAAACAATGGATTTTTCTCCATCCAAGGAAGAATAATCTTACATAAATTATGCATCACAGCTGGTTGCTGAATTAAAAATGGTAAGCCTGCATGAATAGCCTTCTCCAGTTGCTGCAAAAACCCAATAAACTCTACTTTTGGATATAAGAGCCCGCCTAGATCATTTAAATTTATTATGCCCATGATAGGTGCAGGGGATTTCACTGATGCAAGTATGTCCAAACAGTCGGAACATTCAATTTTCTCTTCGGTGATACGTACTAAGTATCCAGCAATGTATGCCATTGTAGCAGATTGAATGTTTGGCTTTATAATATTGGAAGGTCTAATCTCTAGCTGTTTCAGTTGTGGCTCAATATGCTTAGTAACTTCCTTGATAGTATAGTTCTTATCCATGCATGCCTTTAAAAATAATAAATTATTATTATAATGATTACTTTATTAGGTATATTAAATTAAATTAAATTAGGTCTATTAAAGTAATTTATTAATCAAAATATAATACCTGATTTACAATAATGGACATGTCTTCATTAGGAGACATCCATTCCTCACAATCTAAGCTTTCTGCATTGCTTTCAAGGGATGCACTAATTAGTCCTGTTTTAAGAATTGTATGCAGTCCTTGCATTATGCTGCAGGCGTTTGTCTGGTCATTGAATCCAGACATGGACCGCAGTCCACTAAAAAGGTTCTCTATATCATCTGAATTGAATTTTCTGGTTAATATAAAATCAAAACCATTCTCCAACAAATACCTGATACACAGAACAGTGGATCTGGTTGTGAGACAAGCAGCTTCATAAGTTTGCTTACTGATAAATTGAACATTGGGACTGTCACAGCTATCTTTCCAGGACTGTAAATATCCCAAAAACTCACCATCCAACCAATTGAGCCTTTCATCATTAGCAGAAACAAACTGCATCACTGTTGCATTTCTGGAATGAATGTGGTGTTGAGTATTGCTGATATTGTGAATAGCAAACCATTTTTGCATCATTTCCAAATACTCAATTGTGCCCTCGGCCTCAACAAAGTTCAAGTTCCCAAACCTGTGTCCGTGCTTCTGTAAAAACTTCAGTGCAGCAATTACATTTTGGCTGCATATGTCCACTGCACGCTTAACCTTCATCTTATCAAAATTTGTTGGATAGACATGTTTAAAAGTTAAGCATCTTACTGGTTTAATAACATGATCTCTCTGTAGGTGAAACAAGTTTCGGAGAAATACACCACTAATATGTTTTCCATGATTCACCATTACCCTACTTGGAGAAAGAAGCAATGACCAGAAATTTTTTAATATATGACATGGATCATATGATAGGAATATTGAACGATTATTATCCATTGGATGTGGAATCTTTGGAATTGGAGGGTTAACAGCACTAAGTAATTCAAATAACTTAACATTTTTACTATGGCCATCAGCAACTATCCTGAGTACTTTTAGACCTGCTGTCTCCACTGAATGAATCACATCTAAAGTTAAAGTATAAAGTTCCTGACCTTTTAAATCATTGATAAAAAAATATGCAACAGGAATTCGAAAATTTTTTGATAATCCTGAAAACACAAAACACAGGAGACTATTTGCTGTGACATGTTCAAGTCCAAGTTGTTTTTCCAGGCCATTCATTTTTACTGTTCCCACTACTTCGTCTGCTTGCTTGTTATACTGTTGATTAGGTTTAATGGTCATTTCATCCAAAATAAGTGAACCTAATTTTTCCACTTGTGACAACTTTTTTGCCTCCTGAGTTAATCGTTGCTTAATTAGGGAACCCACACTAACCCCAGAAACAGAGCCTATATATCTTTTCAATGTTGATTTTGATGGTAATGATAAAAGTGGAGTTTTCCTAGCAAATGTATATGCCCTAGAAGACTTTTTGCTCCATAAGACACAGTATTTTACTGTGTTGTCACTCCAACGAGGCTTTTGTTTATTGTAAACAACCAGCTGTTCAAGTATGAAATCTGCTTTGCAGTTACCTAAAAGTACAATATAATTTTATTAGTCACTAACACAAATCTGCCAAAAAAGTTAAACAATCAATAGCAGATTACATAAAACCAATTTTGTGTTATAATGTACTATATTGATATAATAGGATATTAGGAATATTAATATGTTATCACATGAATTATTGTAACATACCTTGGGCACTGTCATTCTCTAAGCTTTCTATATGATATTTTTCAAGCTTTCCAGCTAACAATTTATTTTCTGCTTTCAATCTACGTTGTTCTTCATACAGGCGCTTGATAGTGTAATCTTGTCTCCTGCATTTCTGCTCCAAAGTTTTCAGTCTTCTCTTGTCAGAATTCAGTTTTAACATTGTATAACTTGTCCCTACAGAAACTTCTATACCAGATGCAGAACTAGATGGCCTTATGTCACAGTCTGAAAGTTCACATCTGGCTGTGGAACTAGAGAACCTGCTTTCATAGTCTAAAAAAACAGCTCCGTCCACAGGACTCATTAATGGAACTTGATCATGTACTTGTTGCTCAGATTGAACATGCTTTCGTTTGGTACCAGTACAAACTCCTTTCTTGGGACTAACCTTTTTTACTTCTCTTCTGGCTTCTTTACAAACAATCTGCTTATAGGATGGGTATTCGGGAAAAACGCTTGGGACGGCATTTCGAATCAATATTCTCTTTTTCAATCCTGGTTTATAATCTGATTCTAGAAAGTGCTTACTGCAGACAACTGACCAGTCACTTGGCTTCCAAAGTTTGGAACTGTTTTCATCTGTAAATTTTAAAAAGAGTTAGCTTATACAGTAAATCTATTAGTTATACCATCTATAAATAATTTGTATGCATAAATAGATAAATTGTACAAAAATTTAAAATGCAATTGCAATATAGCCTAATCTCATTGAAGTTAGGGGTTGTGCAAAAACCGTACTTGTCCTCATTAAGGGGGAGTATATGTATTTAATTTTATTTGTATTTTAAAAAGCTGAAATTAAATGCTTTTCAAATACACCCATGTAGTTTTCAGCAATGTCTTTCTACCGTTTTTGAAATATCCGAGAAATTTGATAAAAGGAAGTAATATATAAATTTTCGAGGGTTGAAATTTTCCATGTGCTTTTTTAGGGAGGTTTTATAAAAGCCACAAAAGATCATAATGGGAAGGGGAAGTAAGATTTGGGAAATATGGGGACACGTGGTTTTTGCACGAACCCTTACAGCATATAATAAAATAATTGCAAAAGTGTAGCATCAATGGCAAGTAGCATAGATGTTATAAAATTATTCGTTTTTCCTACATTATTTAATTATGGAGTATTAAATAAATCTTACCTTTTCTACTGACAGCTTTTATCCATTTTAAACGTAAACTCTCTTCCGCTGGATATTCGTGAAAACTTGTTCCATCTTTTTTTGATTTATTTGATGTACAAAACGGCACAGAGCAATGAACCATTTTAAATCAAACTTTATAAAAATTTACCAATATCTTGATGTAAAATATTTTCAAAATTTTAATTTTTTAAATATATTATAACCACGTCTTTACAACAGAATTAGCATTGATCACTTGATCGAATAGTCCGGTCATCAGCGCTCCTAGTGAGGACTATGTGCAAACCGCCTCAGGAATCGACACACGTGTTCAGAGCAAATGACTAGGCTGTTTCTTATTGTAGGCTGTGGTATAACATGCTTGACAACGTACGAGAGTTACTTGTGTGTAGTGGTGATATTCGAAATATTTAACAAAGTGTTCGCTAGCAGAAATTTTTCCCAAACAATCACCGACAAACAAAATGGAAGTTTTGGCTAGAAATAAATACAATACCTTTTCTTGCGATATATCTAATAATCAGTGGCGTATTTGGAACGTAAGGGGCCCTGGGCAAAGACCAGGTAACAACAGTATATTAGTGCTGTCGACTTTTTTTTTTTTGTTTTTTTTCTTTTAGGCAGAGAAATTTTTCACCCCAAATGGCACTGCTGATAATCGACAGATGTCATCATCTCTCGAATTACAATATCCTTTTTATTTCGCTGTCCATAGCCAGACACGTGTTCCGCAGCCATCTTGTATTTTCTCGCATGTGTGAGATTGTGGGATCGCTCTTATGACTGGATCTAGTTTCAAGAATGCTCTTGAATCGATCACGATTAAACCTCGTTTCAGTCGAGATTGAAACGGTCGAGAGAGATCATACCAAGGCATAGTCACCGACCTTGCTCACAATCTAGATTGAAATGCTCGGTGCGAACGGGGTATAAGGCTCTAGTTTAGTAGTGTTACAGAGTATAATACGTATATTTTAATATATTTTTTTAAAAGAAACAAAACCACTGAAAAATGTTACGTGTGTTTAACAAGGTTTGGGAAACTGAAAATTTTACCAACGGGTTCGGCCGAACCTGTGCGAACCCGCTGAATATCACCACTGCTTGTGTGTTGTCTTTTTAATATAACTTTTCTCTCTGTAGTCAAAACGTTTTATTCGCATTTATATCCGATATTAATCCTAGTTGATTTCGTAGTTGTTTAAGTCACGATGATTAACTTTGTGACATTTTAGAATATGTGGCTGATCGAAAAAGATTTCTTACAGACGGAGAGAAAATACTAAAACAGATAACTTCACATCTATCCAGCTCTTTCTCAGCAAACAATTCACTTCAGTTTCACCACAACTAATTTTACTGAGCTTAAAATTCTTTTATACAAATGTTTTCACTCTATCTAATATAGGCCATCATCAGGTTTAATACGTATTATAAATGTTCCAAAATGGAACGTACCGTTTTCGAATATTTTACATATTTAAAATTCAAAAAAATAATTTAACTTTAAAATAAATTGAAAGAAGTGTGTATATTAAATAAACAAACAAACAAATAAAACATAGAAAACAAAGCTAAGTAGAAAGAAATGATTTAAGGTTTTTAAGTGCCATTTTTTTTTTTTTTTTTTTTTATTAGTATATTTCCACACTGTCGGAAGTGCAGTAGCATCCATAGCATTTAGGTAACGGTTTTACATTTTACTTTTATAAATTTTCACCTTTTCCATCTCCAACACAATGGATGGAGAGTGCACTGTTTAAATGATTTTAGCCTCTTCCCATTTTACAATCGCTGCTTCAGTCTGTGCCATAATTGCTAATAGTGTTGTGTCCTTTGTCAAAATTGTATGTGTGTTCTCGCAGACGTACCGCCAGGTTTCTTCTAATCACACCCACATAATCTTTTTCGATTCCTAACTGTTGATTTTCAAATGGAATTTTATATACCCCAGCTTTACCTTCCTTTTTTTACGCTGTCTTTATTGTTCCGTAGCAAGCTACAGATATTATGTGCTCTTTTATAGATCATTCTCAATTTTTATAAGAAAAAGAGCATTTGATACAACGTTGACAAACGACACAACAACACAATATTATCAATTATAGCACAGACTGAAGGAACGATTGTAAAATGGGAAGAGACTAAAGTCATTTAAACGGTGCTCTCTCCATCCATTGCGTTGGAGATGGAAAAGGTGGAAATTTATAAAAGTAAAATGAAAAACCGTTGCCTAAATGCTATGGATGCTAATGTGCTTCCAACAGTGTGGATACATATAATAGAAAAAAGAATGGCACTTAAAAACCTTTAAATCATTTCTTTCTACTTAGCTTTGTTTTCTATGTTTTATTTGTTTGTTTATTTATTTAATATACACACTTCTTACAATTTATTTTAAAGTTAAATTATTTTTTTGAATTTTAAATATGTAAAATATTCGAAAACGATACGTTCCATTTTGGAACATTTATAATATTAAACCTGACGATGGCCTATATTAGATAGGGTGAACACTTTCTATTCTAACAAACTACTTTATACCCATAGCAGCCGCCATTACGTAGTTTGCGCTAATACCGCTAGGTGTCAGATCTATCGTTGGCAGAAGCGAATATACAGTATATTTATATTGGAATAATAGATTTCAAACTTTAATTCTCTTACCTTAGTAATGAAAATTTGCATTTCTTGCTCTGCAATTCTTTGCCCCACACATCGCCTTCGTCCATGTCCAAAAGGAAGAATAGCATACGGGTGGATTTTTTCTTCCAGCATTCCATTTTCTCGGATCCATCTTTCTGGAACAAAATCTGATGCTTTCGAGAAGTATTCGGAGCGCCTTCCAATTAATGGATGCATTCCAAAGCATGTAGTCTGTAAGAAAATAATGTGATTCCGTGTATAATAAACGAAATAAAATTAGAAAACTGTTGCTTACTCCTCGTGGTACATGATAACCACTTAAAATAAGATCATCTGTTAAGATTCTTGCGGTTCCACCAACCGTTGGAAGTAGTCTATGTTCAAAACACATTTTAAATTATATTTTTAATTATGAAGAAAAGAATAACAATTGTCACATACCTCATACTTTCCTTAATGCAAGCTTTTAAATAAATATATTTGTGTAATTCTTTTGGAGAATTATCGAAATTTTTTATTTCCTCGTATAGAATTTCTTGTTTATCTGGATTCTTTGCTAAGTTATACAAAAGATAAGCCAGACTGTTACCTGTCTGTAAACAACATATTGCATTCAATATCAGGTAAATAATATAGTCGAACCTCCAATAACGGCCACTGATGGAATCATAAAAAATTACTGTTGTTTGGAGGTTATTTTGTATGCATTTTTTGTTCAAAAGTTCGCGGAAAAGTGGCTGTTATTGGAAGTTTGATTGTATTTTATATTAATTGAAAGATATTTATGATTGATGCGTAGAAAACTATTTGCTATTACTTACAGCATCTATCCCCGCTGAAAATACCTCTAACAGTAATAGAATAACATCTGCATCGTCGAGATTTTGATCATTTATCAATTTATTTAGTAAGAAACAATGCTTTTCTGTTGATTGATTTGTCGTCATTTTAAAAGTTTCAACTATCTCTTTGGACGTTCTGAAATTTGTTAAGAAACAAATTATAATTATATTGATAACATAGATATTTTATTATACAAAGCATTATAATTTTACTGGTAGAAATTAAATTTATAGTTTATCATGCAAAAGTGAATTCGTTGAAAAGAATGAAAGAAAAAGTTGTAAAATTCATGCCTCACCAACGGTCTGGGCACGTGGAGTTTTCCGGGTTTACTTCACATGTCTAACACCTACATAATAACCAGTTCTCATCCAGTTCAAAAAGTCATCCCGGGAGGCATTCCCTCGTGTAGATTGCCTATTTACTGCATAACTGTTTCTATCAAACAAAATTAACCATTGATCACCCCCATAAGAAATTATTTCAGAAGCCTGGTCTCTGCAAAGATTTTACTCCAAAGAGAAAGCTGGCAGACATCACCAGATTTCAGAAAAGGAGAAATCAGACGAACACATTTAACCAAGTACACTCACAAATTAGATTCAGAGCATACGCAACAGAATCGCTAAAAGCTGAAGAGAGTTTTAGCCAGCTCAAATGTTTATGAAAGTGCCCCAATGCCAACCAGAAACGGAATGTAAAGCAAGAAAATTCATGGTTAGTACAGAACGAAATCTAGACAAAAATACGTTACTATTTGTTATGCCAGAATCTGAAATCATACTTTGTGATTATTCGGCCGACCCATCTGTTTATTGCATGTAATATATAAACACAGTAGAGCATCGATTATCCGACCCCCGATTAACCGACTGCGTTCTAATCGGCAAATTCAAATGTCCGCTAGTGACGTGGCGCTACAATATTTGGTTATGTCTTGGCTACTTTAATATTATTTTTGTTAAATTTTTGCATGTTTTAGCTGGCAGCACTGGCTCAACTATGAAGGGAGGCTGGTATTTAAACCAGGCCTAATACACTATACTAATAATGTATTTTTTCATACTTTTCGGTTATCCGACTTTTCAGTTATCCGACCAACCCCAGTCCCCAATTAAGTCGGATAATCGATGCTCTACTGTATTAGTTAAATTTTAAAAGATCCCACCAGTGGCTGAGTGGATAAAATCATTGAACACTGTAGTCGTTCGCGAGTTCGTGTCTCATGATAGGCTACGTGGAGTTTTCTGGTTATTCTTCACCTAAATAGGAACCAGTTATCCATGCAGTTCTCCCCGAGAGGCATCCACCCTTTGGTAGATCGCCATGTATTCTGTTACCTTATTACATCTTTCCAAATCTAAGTTTAAAACGTTACTTTAACAACTTTAACAGTTACCTATAGAAAAAATCTTGCGATTTCTCCAGTTTCCTATAAATTGGTGTTTTGATTAATTTCCACAATGGTGGTTCCAATAATGTTTTGGACATGCTTTCCAATGTATCTTCAGTTGCAGTTAGTATATCATCTTCTGCCTTTTCTTCAAAATTACTAAAACGTTTACCAAAGCATAGCATGGCAGATGCTATTAGAATAAAATGAAGTAAATATTGAATTGAAACATTTTTCTCAAACAATTAGACATGTTTAAATTATAAATTAATATACACCTTCGAGAGTGAATCTGTAGATTTCCTTCAAAAAGTTTCCAATTTCATTTTTATTGTCACGAATTAATCTCACCCTTTTTACAAAATCATCGGCCAAATTCACGTTTTTTGAAAATGTATGTTGGACTACTTCAGAAAGAAGCATCCAATTGAGTTGACGACGCAATCTCCACCATTCTTCTCCATTTCTGAAAATTATTGAATCAGGAACAATGTAATAATATAATTTTACATTTGGAACTATATAATTAGGCTTTTTTTATTGGTAAAATTATTAAATATTTAGTAGAAATATGTTTGATTAAAGTTGGAAAAAATGTGTGTGTACATAGGGTGTCCCATAAGGCTGAAACCCTGAGTTATGCTGATCCTTGTTAATTCTTTTACAGACAAAGCATGCGTTGCGTATGGAAGAAAGAATTCAAATACTTTGATGGTGGTGGTCCGCAATCAACGTGAAATCGCCGAAATGGTTTCTATCAATACGGACGCCTAGAAGAGGGGCACATTACGAGCCCAGAAGTGGGGAGGAAACTGCCTTGAGCACCGGGAAAGTAGGGCCCATATATAATTTATTTCTTTTCGGTTAGGGGAGAGCGGGGCTAAAAGTTCCCGGGGTAAGTTGTTCCGATTGAAATAGCTCCACAAGGAAAAAATATATATATAATTAGTAAATATGTCATGAAATCGAACGTTTCTGCGCACCGACGGCAGCTATCTTAATCAGGCCAGTGACGTCCGGTACATTGGAAAGAGAGCCTGTACGTCGCTGATCCACATAAGTAAATATTTTCGTGTTTGATATTTTTGGTATATCTGGCGAATTTAAATAATTAGCGATTAGTTGTTTGGTATTTTTATTCAAAAATATATCGAGTATCTTGATATACTAGGCTAAAACTGTATATGTCTCGTAACCTAATCTAGTAGTTGCTGTTTTGAACTCGTGTTATCGGGGCTAGATGTTCCCTTCTTTGGGGGCATGTTGTGACCTTGCCCCAGTTTACTGCATTACTGTACCGGTAATGCAGTAAAAATAATGTTTTTTTTTCCTTTTGCAGTATGAGGACTTATATTCGAAAAACAACACGGGGTTCTGTATCTCAGGAGTTGATGCAAAGAGCTGCAGATGCAGTTATTAAAGATGGTTAAAAAATAAAAACTGTTGCCAGAGAATTAGATATTTGTCATATGACGTTATATAGATTTGTAAAGAAGTTGAAATCTGGAGTAGAAAACGCTGCGATTGGCTACAAAAAAGTAAGATTGGTCTTTATTGAAGAACAGGAAAACAAGTTAGCAGAGTATTTGTTAAATGTAAGCTTTACTGACGAAAGACAAATCTTGGATCAGCCAGGGTCATCAGGAGTTGTAAATTTGCCTGCAACTTCTGGTGTTATACAAGAACTTGGAAAGGATGTTCCTTTCTCCCTTTTTAAGTAAAAGTTATAAATGTTGAAACGTAAAAATGTTTTCTTTATAATAAATTTAAGAAAAACGACTAATTTTTAATAAGATATTGTTGATTAGTCTTTAAATACATACTTAGTTAAATAAATTATTGTTTTTTTACATATTACACCTTTCATAGATCTTGTAACAACTTGTCCCACCCTGTTAACAACTAGCCCCGAACCGGGGTAAGTTGTTACTTTCCAACTTTAGGTATTGTATTATTAATTATAAAAAAAACTTACAAAAAATCAACCCCAAAAACTGTATTTATAGCAAAGTTAGATATATTACTAAATTTTAATCTCTCAATACTTATGCTAGAATTATGTTTCCTTAAAAAAATATAAGGTTGATTAAAAAACGGAACTTGTAGCCCCGCTCTCCCCTACTTCTTTTTATATGCCGTATTTCCGTGTATATAAGAACATGCTCTTATATGTGAAAATTGCTTGATTTTGCTGTTTTGAAACATGTGCCCTGTGACAGCTCCTTTTGGCACTGCACTGCTGAGTCGATGTAAATATAATAATAGTCATAATGATAATAATAATAATAATTATGATAATAATACATATGAATAATTATTCAGTGACATCTTGATAACCATTATTAAAGATAAAAAGCCAAAATAAATCTTCCGATATTATAAAAGTTTTTAAAAATAGATTTCTGGGTACTTTGTGGAATATATGTGAATGTGGAATGATTAGTGCCGATTTTTTCCACTCTATAATTCTTTTTGACTTTACTCTATAAAAGCCTGCTCTTGTATGGCGAAAAAACGGTAATAATTTGCTGTAGGGTTCCAATACAGTGGTGCCTCGTATAACGTACTGTACGCCTCGAATAACGGATGCTGCGAACAACGGACTTTGTTTGGCCGTTACGTGACTCGAGCAACGGACTGGCTGCGAACAACAGACTTTCCGGCATAATTGGTGACTGCTCCATCATGTTCATTTTTTTTTAATGATACAGTACGGTTATTTTATGCTGCGGAACGAATTAGATGTTTTAACATGTATTTCTATGGGAAAATGCGTTTCGTATAACGGACGTTTTACTTAACGGACGTGCACCTGGAACGAATTAAGTACGTTATATGAGGCACCACTGTATATGTTTTTCCCGGAGCCGTCACCATCTGGTTGCTCTGACCAGCAGCGGCCTTAAAGATTGCGAGGCTCCGGGCAGCAGATCTTTGCGAGGCGCCGGGCGGCAGATTTTTGTGAGGCCCTTGTCCTTTGTGCAAAGTATGTGAATTGAAAATAGATATTTCTGATGATTGACGAGAAATGGAAAAGTTATAAATAAATAAATTTAGTGTTAAAATATTATATTAGAAGATTTATAAAAGTTAACAGTCATAAAGACGACAAATTAGCAATGATGATAAACTAAGGTACACGTACGTACAGTACATAAATGCCTTAAAAGATATACGCAGGGATTTAAAAATGATGTTTGCGGTTTATAACTAATAGCTAAAGATAAAATAAAGAGTTTTAAATATCAACTTTTTTCTTCGAGTTGTTGCGCGAAGCCCCGGGCGATTGCCCTGCTCGCCACCCCCTAAGGCCGCCACTGGCTCTGACTATCAAGAGTCAAGATAGTCTTGTGAGCAGGGCCGGATTATCGAATAGGCAAAGTAGACAAATGTCTAGGGCCCGTAATTCGGAGGGGCCTGGCTTCAGTGCAGAAGGTTTCTCTGTTTCGAAACGAGTTAAAAATTATTTAAGAAATCAGATAGGCAGAAAAGGCTGTATTTAACAATTTTTACTAAGCTCCGCTCAACTAACCATTATCTAAAAAAAAAAAAGGTCAACAGCCACCCGTGCGTCAGAAGTAATGTGCGCCACGAGATCCCTCGCACCATCTAGAAATATTCCTAGGGCCGCCTCTCGTGGTAGTACTGATGTATGGTTATGATTTATTTTCTAAATCTAAACTTATACGTCGGACATCGCATATTCGATGTAGCGTTCAAGTTGCTCGAGTGCGAAGATATTACAATTCAATAGTGTTTTATAAAAGAGTTCAAAAGGGTGACACCACGATATCCGCACCAGGTGTCACCCATGCTAGCTACGCTAATGTTACATTATATAAGATTTGTTTAAAAGCAACTTATTTAAATGGGACCCCAATTTAAATTTTGTCTAGAGCCCGCTAGAGGCTTAATCCGGCGCTGCTTGTGAGCGTACTATTTTGACCCGAGCGAAATCAAATTAGATAAGAGTCACTTGTACGGAAAGAAATCGATTATCCTTAAGCATTATGAACGTCATTTGAATATTATAAGCTCTATAAAAATTAATAATAATTAAAGTTTAGAGTAATAAAAGATATATAATACTAACTCTACCACAATACCGCTAGATTTATACATGTGAGGTTTAGATGTTCTGTAATATTTTAATGCTTCAAAAACTGGCCTATGAGGGAATGATTCATTTCTTATATATAATTCCTGAATGTCGTTCGGATCGAATAAAACAATTAAAGGTGCTCCCAAGTCTAGTCGTACTATAGATCCATGCTTCTTCCATAGATCCTGGAAAGCATCCATTATTTTCTCAAATGAATATGGCCCTAAAAAGTATAAACACAATTAAGAAGTAATAAATTAACATTTAATTCGTTAGCCTATATAATTGTTCATATTAAGTTTTTTGATTGCTTTGGTTACCTCTTTATAAATTTAGAATTATTTATTATTAGATTTGTATTATTTAACAATGCTTATAGAGAGAAAAGTTTGGATTTGCGTAAATCCAATTATTTGAAGAACCTAATATTATTTCGATTTTTTGTAATTTTATATGTCAGTATAGTTCGATACAGAATGTAGGATGTAATGAGATAAGGCAACGCAATATCTGGGAGATATTGCGTTCTGACAAGGGGTCACTTCCCGGGAGAACTTTTTTGGAAAACTTGCCCCTATTTATTAAATGGGGGCAAGTTGATGTCTACATGTCTAACACCTAAAATTTATGTGTTAGAGATGTGAAGCAAACCAGGAAAACTCCATCTCCTTTACGAGATGCGAACCCGCGACCAGCTAGTGTTCATGAAAGCGACATAATTTTATTGAAATTTCGTCAAGCACAGTTAGGTATAGCCGTTTATCAAGTAATCCACAAAAATTTGGAAATTTGCAAAAGCCAAACTTGCGAACGAATTTCTTTGCCTAAAGTGAATTACTGCAGATTGCCAAGCGGCAAAGTAGGGCATTAATTTAAATGTACACTGCACACTTACATATGGCGTTATTATGGTGCGGTAACGTCCATTTTTTCTAACATTTCTCACGAAAATGTGACGGTGCTTCGTCCTCAATCAGATAGTGCACACGTCCGTCGTTTTCTGTTGTTTTTAACACGAAGGGTGCTACATCTCCAGAAGAAATCCCCATAGAACATTTTAGTGATGAAGTTAGAAAGTACTGTACCTTGAAATTTGGAATGTTGCAGTAAAAGGATAGTAAAAGGAAGAAGCGCATGGACTAAAATTTCAATCTGTTTTCTGAAATATTTGATCAAAAGGAAGATAGTGAAGAAATGAAATCTTCTTCTTAAAAGTCCTGAACTGGTAAAGGGGTGTAGCCAATGCTAGTTTTTTTTTTTTTTTTTTTTTTGGGGGAGCAAAAGCAACTTGTAAAGTTACACTAAATACTCAAAAATCGCGTTTTCTCCTATATACGTCTATTTTAGAAATGGTATTTTGCCGTTCACATGTGAATTGGGTCTACGCGTGATATTATTTTAGGACGGACATGAATATAATTTTACAATAAAACCTTTAAGAACTGTTGTTCTAACGCATTTTTCTGAACTCTTGTTAATCCCTAAATTTTATTCCAGAAATGTTCTTAAAAACTTAAATTCCAATTGTAGAACTTATAATGGCAAGAGTGTTTTTATTTGTTTTATGAAAATTAATTTAAATAAATTGCTAATACGTAATATAAACGTTATAAATTAATTAAGAAACATGATAATAAATATACACAAAAATTCAAGTGAAACAAACTGAACTTGTAGATTACATAATCTTAATTTTATTAATTTTATTGCATTTCGAATGAATATTATAACTTTATTGTATTTTATATTTTAATTTAAATACATGCAGCTTCCAATTTAGGGTAAAAAAATTGGAAGCTTCATTGCCTTCCTTTCTCTAACGCCAGCAATCAGCAGATACAAACGAATCCCCCTCCCTTACACACTACTTATACAATACTTGAATGTTTCCCTGTTTGAATGAGTTATTTTTTCGCCTTAAAATATTTTCCTGCATAAATTATACAGCATTTCTGCTATCAATAAGGATTATTGTGTTGTAATAGCCAGGGTATTAATATTGTTTGGCAATAGCTTGGCAATTGATAACAATTTATTGAAAAAATCGTGCATTATTAGTTGGATTAAATTATGTTCCTAGAATAATATCGAAGCTAATTTTTTGTATTTTATTCATTGTTGTTTTATTTTCTACGAACTGTTTTAAAGCTTTTATTTTTGCAAATTATAGTAAATCGGGAATTGTCTGAAACCAATAATTCAACAGAACATACAGAAGTGATTGTGAAGCTTCGGAAATGGGTTTAGAATTTGAGCAAAAAGGGGAAAAGAAATTTTTTTTTTCTTTCTTTCTCGTTGTTTTGGGATAAAAGCCAATTATTATTATTATTATGTTGGGTTAAGTGAGATATACTCGGTTAACACCGGTGGCTGTGTACTATGCCGGACCAAAGTCAAGGCATAGTAACCAAAACAGAAATTAAAGAAGTGTATCAGTGTGTGTGTCTGTATTCAAGAATTTTCTCACAATATGACATGTATTCAATATAGTGGCCTTCTGTAGTGTGATGTATGTGTTTCTATTCAATTCTAATGTGCCCAGGCTTTTGTGCAGTGTGTGTGGTATGACACCTGTAGAGGAGAGAACAACAGGTACAATAAACACCCTATCCATCCTCCACAGATGCCTTATTTCCTGGGCGAGTTCTGTGTACTTGCTAATTTTTTCAGTGCATGCGTTTTGTATATTGTGAGTTTTGTAAAAATTTGGTTTGTTTGTATGGAAGTGTTACTAACCCTCAGATGTAGTGTTGTTCTCCAGTGCTGCATAGTGTTTTGAAAGAATGCAATGAGTGATGGATGTATTTTGTACATGTGTAGAATATGTAGCAGCCAACTGTGTGGAACACTGTCGAATGCTTTTCTGTAGTCTATATATGCCATGTGTATGTTTCTGTGTTGTTTGTGTGCTTGCCGTAGAATGACTGAATCTATGAGTAACTGTTCTTTGCATCCCCTGTGATTTCTACGGCAACGTTTTTGTTGTTCCGTTAGAATGTCGTGTTCTTCAACATGTTTGTATATTTTGTTTGCGATACAGGATGTCAATAATTTGCAATTGTGTTGGAAGACATGTAATTGGTCTGTATTGTGTGGGGTCTGTGGCATTTTTGTTTTTAGGTTTCATGTAGGTGATGCCCTGAGTAAAAAAATTTGGCATGTCTTGTGGATTGATGATGATGTGTGTTAGGTGTTTAGCTAGTTCCTGGTGCAGTGATGTGAACTTTTTGTACCAGAAATTGTGAATGTTGTCTACACCAGGTGTCTTCCAGTTGTGTGTTCTGTTAACAGTGTATTGGAAATCATGTATGTTTATTTCAACACAGGGCATAGTTGGTATGTTGTGCAAGTTTCTGTTCTCCTCCTCGATCCAGCCTGCATCAGCATTGTGCGTGACAGCACTGGACCAAAGAGAAGACCAATATGTTGTGAGTTCTTCTTCTGTTGGTGTGCCACTGTGCTGTGTATCAGTGTTTGCTTTGTTATTGATTTGTCTGTAAAAGAGTTTTTCATTGTTTGTAAATAATTTATTTTGTTGTTTTCGTAGTGTACATGTTTTGTATCGTTTGAGTCTACGTGCTTTGGCAGCAAGTTTTTGTTTTAGTGTATCAATGTATTCTGTAATGCGTGTGTTGTGATGTTCATGTTTTGTGTGTGTTTTTATTTTCTTGAAAATGTTTTTGAGCTGTTTCCTTAATTTGGGTGTTATGTTGTTTTTAGTGTATTGTGTTAGCCTGCCTAATTGCTGTCTAATGTCATTTATTTGTGTTTCTATTCTTCTCTGCCAGGCAGGCTTGTGATAGAATTGTGTTTTCTGTGTATTTGTCTGTGATTGTACTTTCAGTCCATGGTGTGTCACTACTGTGACTGCCCCAGCATAAACTAATGTATGAATGTCTGCGAGTGTAGAAATTGAATGAATGTAGTGTGGTAGTAAGTGAGTGTTTACATAATTTAGTGTTTTTCCTACTTCCTTTGACGTGTTGATTTTTGGTATTCGTGGTCGTTGTGTGGGATCTGTACCTGTATATTTAGTGAGTGTTTCCTGAAATATAAGTGAGAGCGTATTAACTAAATCCAAGTCTATGTTATCAGTGATGGATGAGGAAGTGTCTGTAGTATCATTAGTGGTAATTGTTGTATGTGTGTTATTATCAATGCTTGTTGCTGGATTATCCTGACAGGTTACATGATCTTCATTAATGTTAGATGTTTCTGTCTGTTGATGTATTTGATCAGCAACCTGTTGTTTGATAAGTTCAAGTGTTGTTTGTGGAATAAGGTTGTTGTGTATAATTGTTCTTTTTTGATCAACAACCCTTTGTTCGGTGACAGTGAGGTGAGGATACTGTTGTGTGAATCTATGGTGTAGTTGTTGTCTGTATGCTGTCATGTTTGTTTCGAGTTTTGTGATAATGTAATAATTACGGATGATAAACTCGTTCATTTCTACTGTCCATTTCATCCGTTGGCGTGGTTTTTCCAGCCTTTGTGGTCTGTGGATGCATTGCCACAGAAACACCAAGGCTGGGTTGGTTCCTCACATCTGTTGAGGGCATTGCAGTAGCCATGCTTGGGCCGGTGCTGCTTTCACCACCGATAACCAAGGGAGACTGTGGCCTATTTTTCGAACGTGAGCCTCTGCCTAACCCACGAACGCGGACCTTGTTAACCCGGGCGACGTCCGAGCCGGTATCACACTTTGATCTAGTTATTACCATGATGATGAATATCTCCACAGAATGTGGGTGTGGTCACTCTTAGCTTCATTTCTCCCCATAGACCTTACTGGCATGGGTGTCCCTACCAGGAGCTTATGCTCCAGCCTGCATTGCCCTATGGATCAGTAAAATTACTGGGCTCTCCCACCACGACCAGGTGGTGACCACAGGAGAGTTATTATTATTATTATTATTATTATAAATTTATGTTAATAAAAAAGAAACCATCAATGAGAAAAAAAAAAAGGGAAAACGAAAAATGAATGTTTTATGTCCATAAAAGGGCATGTCTGTAGAGATTTCCAAGAAAGTCAAACTTCTCAGGTTAAAACAATAGATGAATTTGAGTACTTAGATCGAACATCTTCGGTAGGAATCGAATTGTCAGTCGATGTTGACTCATCCGACGACCGGGGTTCCGATCTCGTTACAATGCGTAACGAGGGGGGGACCAATTAGAGAGCGGAGGCAAGTCGGCATCGACCTATCGGAATGTTCGATCTGGGACTCAAAGGAAAGTTATAAAACCCGAAGAAAAAGAGGAGATGACGTTCTCGGTCATTAGTTCTCTCAGTACTTGGCTCGTCCTATCTTGGACGTGTGTGCTTCCGTAAACTTAGGAGGGAATTTTCGGACATCGTGGAAACAACCTCTCTGTTGTGTCGCCTAGTGCCATCCAGGTTCCTCGGAGAAAAATCACCTGAAGTCGTGCCCAACGACTCGGGGTCTACGATCATTTCACCGTCCACGCCGAACTGTAGGAAAAGAAATCCCGAACATTCGAACTTTATTTGGACTTAATTCTCGTGCTTTGTGCTGTGTTACCCCTTTGTTCAAGGAAATATTGTAAGAAATTTTTAATTTATTAAACGGTTTTGAGATGGAAAACCTGTCTCCGTGAAATCCTTTCACTCCCACACGGCAGTGTTGACCGCTCGACTGTCGCGACATCTTTTCACCCAATCGGCTAACCTCACATGATCTTACAGATAACGCACTAACTTGTTCTGTCAAGAAAAACGAGGTTTTAAGTTTTAAGCTTTTTAAATTATGTTTATAATAATTTTCCAAACAATTCATGTTATTATTTTTTCTTATTTACTTTCCCAGTTGTTATGTAGATAACATGGAAAACATTATTGAAAACGGGTCAAATTTGCTCCCCGGGGTTATGCAAATCTCGATGTTTTGAAACTTTCTGAATTCAAAAATTAACGGAAAAAAATTTCGTGGATATGTATGTGTTGGGATCTGTTCGTTTAATATCTCAGGATGGGCTAATGATTAAGAAACGAAATTTGGCACGGTAGCTTGTATATAAAAGACATCGATGCTATTAAGTGTTTATAGTTAAAGTTCAAGGGAGTAGGGAGTCATGTGTCTTATCTCGCGTGGGGTCGGATTTAATGAAAATTTTAATTATTATTGGCGTTATAATATTAAAAAAAACTCATCTGTACCCTCAAAATTAAGCCTTCTGCCTTTTTATTATAATTAATAAAAGTTATTTTAAAAAGAAAATCTCGCAACAGATGGCACCTCACACGAATTTAAACTGCCAAAGTGTTTCTCAAGCATACATATTTTTAGACGAGAAAGTTACACAACTCGTTGCTGGAATTTTTTTTTTTTTTTTTTTTTTTTGTAATTTTGTACGGATTTCTCACTTTTAAAAATGCCTTAAGGTGAACACTGTAAATATATTTATATTGCTAACAATCTGTGTCCTAAGGATGCTTTATAAATATGTTCTACGCAATGTTATTATTAATCATTGTAATAATAACTTAGTATTGATATATTTGTTACATTTATATTCGCGTTTCTCATTTGTATTCAGTTTTCATTTATTCATGAAAATACAGTATTTGATATTCTAGATAATAATCTGAGACAACTACTTCGCATGTCTTAGAGGCTGTCCATAAAATACGTAAAGTATATATGGGCGTGCAAGTAATTTTTATGATGTGTTACAATAATATTTTGTAAAGATCTCAACTCTCGGATAACAGAATGATTCACTTTTGTTTCCGAAGTGTTGCGTAGCGAACCGTACTGTTTACTTCACTTCACTCCTTTGTACAATGCGTTATACGTCTAATTAATAAAATAATGTAACGTTCGGTACTCCCTGCTGTACATTATTCCTTATTACAATTAATTGTACTAAAGGTATCTGTTAAAGGATACTGTTAAGATACGCGTTACCTAATTTTGGGTTTGGGTTTGTGCGATGGCATTACGAGGATGGGATGGTAGTTGACAAGTATAATAATAGCGTTACGTGATTTATATATATATATATATATATATATTATATATATATATTATATAACATTTAAGAAAACTGTCTTTTTTAATAAACATGCCAAAATATTTGGAGTTGTTAGTATTTTAAATGTAATGCCATGTCGCTTACGGAGTCATTGATAATTTTTACTCATCATCATTTAATGAAACGTTTTTTACAGTATTTTTTTCCTTTATTGTATAAGAAGAATTCGGTCATCGTTAATTTTAATTTTCTACTTGTTTTATTAAGTAAAAATTAGAAATAACATCATTAACTTAATTTTATCAATATTCAAATAAGCTAATTAAATATTAAATAATATGTATTGATAGGTTTATAATATTAAAATTTAGAATAAAATGAAAATTATATGAAAGGTTCATACATTTTATAACAGTTTAATTTTGTTAAACACTTATACTTTACAAATTAAATGTTATTTATATCAATATCGAATGTATCTTACCCCATGGACTGAACAGGTGAAAATGTCCTAAAATAGGCCAACGTTTAGGTCCTGGTATTGCTTGAAACGGTTTAACAACTCGTGACATCGACATAGGCCTGTATCTCAATTGGAGATTCTTAATCGTTAGATAGGATATTCTATGAAAAAAAATCATATATATGATTACAGTAATCAAACGCTGAGTATATACAAAACGCCAAAACGGGTCTCCAACTTCAATCTATTCTACAGAAATTTCGAAAATAAAATTCCAAAATGCTGTTCTCAGCATGAAGTCGGTATCTTGGATTCCTGTTTTTCTCAGATAAGGTTCAAGGTTACTGTAAAGTGACTATTTCTCCAAAAATACATACATTTAAAAACTTCTTAAGCATTTTTTTGATTTTGTTCACTCTTAAATAATTTTTAAAACCCTCCATTCACTAATTAAAAGTTTAGTTATTATTTACTTCTAATTAACTTAATTAAGAATTATGAGAAACAAGCTTACTTTCTATATACAGCAGTAGTTTATCAGCAAGTAAAATGTTTATCAGCATTTGCGTTCCAATAAATTAAAATAGGCTTTATAGAGCTAGTGGAACTGAGTTGAGCGCCATCTGTACGCAGGCAAAGAAAACTGTTTCGGGAAAACACGTGCATCTGTGGGTTGGATACGTACTGAACGCGGTGCTTGTTTTCTTCCTGTGATAATGAACCACAGCTTTCTGCCACACAAAACTTCAAAAAATAACTGTTGTATGGTCGGCTGTAGTGTTACTAGGGTTTGCAATCCAGCAGTGTTTTCAATCCAGCTGGATTTTTGCTGGACCAACATCATTCCAGCTGGATCCAGCGCGGATGTATTTTTTATGCAATAAAGTGTTATCTATCTATCTATCCAGCAATTAATGATTTTTTTTAAAAAAATAAAACATTTTTTAAAAATACTTAAGAAGCTTTTATTATTTAGACTGGTCACTATAAATCAGTAAAACTTCTTACACATTTAAGTAGTAAAGTTAACTTTGGTTCGGTTTGACACTTGAGATAGAGATAATTAACTTTAAATGTTTAGTTATATTATAATTATAATATAATCTTTAAGTTAAATAATAGCAAAAGTAATTCTACTAATTAATTTGTATTAATATATTATAATAATGTAAGGACGGATAATCAGTGGCTAAGTGGCTATCAGTCTTACCAGTTTTCTTATATAGGCTCTACATATCAGTCTGTAGTTATTTATAAGTAATTTAATTATTAGTGTTAGTAAAGTAGTGAGTAAGTAATTAGTTATTATTATCACAATCATTAATCACATACATTCATATCATCATATATCTAAGATACTGATACTCATTAATTTAATGAACTATTTAACTAACTAGGTAGTCTCAGTTTCTCACTAATTTTCACAATAAAATTGCCTAGCCTAGCCTAATAGAATAAAAGTTAAAAACTCTTACTTAATAGAATTAGAGTAGAAGTTATAAAATATTAGTCTTGTCTTGAATAAAATATTTTAAAGGATTAAATAAAATTAAATCAATCACTTCTGTTATTTTTTTGACTTTTCTAGAAGTAGGATCTCAAGAAACAAATGGTATTGATGGTGTTGTCTCCCAACCTACTTCTTAATGAATTGCATATATATATCCCGCTGCGGAGAAGGCCCTTTCTACGCTAGTTGGTTTCAGGGTCATCAAATAATCATAAATCGTTCCGTCACGTGATTCATTGACGTCACAACCGACTGTAAATTAGAATTATGCACCAGGACTAGTAGAGGAGTTACTTATTTTATTTAGCGCGAAGACACATTATTTAGCGAGAGAGGAAAGTCAACTGGCAATTAGATCAGCAGAGGTAAAAGGGCGGGCGGTGCGGTGTAGAGAGGGGTGCAGCACATGCTGCACTCAACGGCAACGTCACTCTCGCCGCCGGACCATAGCGCACGCAGTAAAGCGGCAACGCCGACAACGTAGACTTTTGCGCCATTATTTAGAAAATTAATTGAGTATTTGCGGATCCGCAGCGCTAGATCCAGCAGGCCGAAGAATGCGCTGGATCCAGCTGGATTGCTGGATAAGGGATCCAGCAATTGCAAAGTGTTACCTATATTATTGCGTCGCCAGGTACAAAGTTAACCGGTAATGCGCGACAGTATTTTTTTAAAAAATCGGTATTAATATCGATAATACGACATACGTTCGTGCAGAATCAATACATTAAATCAAAATGATCTACAGTCACTTCTCGAGTTACGACCACCTCGACTTACGACCATTCGCACTTAGGACGAAAAATTTCATTAAAAATTTTTTTAAATGTATAAATTTTTTATAGTTTTCGTCAAATATATATCATATATATATATATCTTGCGGTTGATTGCGTCATCTTTAGTTTTGTTCTGCAGTTAGTTAGCCATCTTACACAAGCACACGCGAAGGGTAACTAACTGTTTTGTTGTTAAGTACAGTCACTTCTCGACTTATAACCATTTCGACTTAGAGCTGTTTCACACTATGACCGACTGGACCGATTGGTCCGACTCCAAGTCGTGTTGCCATGGCAACAGCAGTCGGCCCACCGACTAATCATTCCAGTCAGACAGATTTAAAAAGTTAAATATTTGTAGTCGGGTCGGAGCAGTCGGTGAGCTACAGCCAATGAAAGCTTCGAAACTACAACCAATCAGACTTTGGATATATGAAAACTATCGAATCAATCAAATATAACTTTACATTATATATATTGCTAATTTATTTAAATTTTCCCTTGTACCTTATTTCTTTCATAACTGCTTAAATTTTATATGGGAACATATATGACTTTAATATATATATTAAAAAACATTATCGACGTAATGAGAAAAGATGGTATTATTTAGACTTTTCGTAAGAATTTATAAACGAAGTAAGATCATATCCGCAAAGTTTAACCAGGTAGATTATAAAAATATTTTGAAAATTAGAAAAACTTAAAACGATTTCTAACACGCGTTCCGATTGGTCCTTACGAGTCGGCCACCGACATATAATCGTACTCAGTGTGAATGCTTTTACTACTAGTCGGTCCGATTATGGGATCGGTCGGATCGGACCGGTCTTTCTAGTCGGTCATAGTGTGAAACAGCCCTTAGTCCGAAGTTGCGGAACCGAACCCCGTCGTAAGTCGAGAAGTAACTGTATTGACTAATGCAGGTATTACTTTGACCGTAAACTGCTGAATGTATGTAGAGAGGAGAGGAGGGTATTATGGAATACCATTTACATTTCTAAAAATAACTTTACTGGTTTTTGATTAAAATTACCGAAATCATCATGAATACATACTATAACTAGTTGTAATGAACTGCCACTTGTAAAAAAAATACTATTTATTTTGTTGTCATAAAAAAAATTTATTTAAAAAAGTCACAAATGGAGGTTATTATGAAATAGTCGGGTAAAATGGAATAGGTGGTTTAAACCATTGAAAAACTAATTAAACTTGATAAAACATATTTATTTTTAAGATTATGTGCATGTCATTTCTGCTTCGAGTCTATTTACAAAGTCACAGATATAATTTTCTTTCTCTGCTCCGGTACAGTCAAGGTGAGCCCACAGAGAACAGCTGAAGCATTGAATCCAAATTTCCCCTCGTTGATCTTCGGAGAATTTTCCGTTACAGAAGATACATCGAGCGTCTTCGTTTTCCAGTTATATGGAATACTATACTTTTACGTCGGGTATTATGAAATACCTAGTATTCCATAGTACCCGACACGCCATCTTGGAAAATGAACTTTTACACTGATGGACAAAACATTGTCAGCTAAAAAACGACGACAGTATAACAAACTACAATTCTTTTAGCGTACATTATGCTTAACATCAATGTTCAAGTCACATGTGTACTAGTAGGTTAAAATGTTTGAAAATTTGCTTGCAAAAACTCTTGAAAATCACAAAACACAGTTTGTTCTGTAGCGAGTGGTACGACAACAACAAGCGATCAACTCTCACTGCACTGCATCATAGGAGTCTTTCTTGAGTAGTTTATGGTATTCCCAAGTGACAGCAGCAACAAACAGAACCGAAACCTCGGTATTCCATATTTCCCTACTATTCCACAATATCCTCCTCTCCTCTATATGTTAGGCTCAAAGACCGAAATCGCTCATTGAGCGAAAAAAACGAACACAAAGCGAATTTCGCTTCGTGGCCTTTTGTAAAAATGACCAGAAAGCGAAATTCGCGTCATGGCATTTGTAAAACGGCCACAATGCGTTGTGGCTAACTCAAAACGACCACAAAGCGAAATTTGCGTCGTGGCTTTCATGATATTTGACCACGACGCGTTGTGGTGATTAAGAAAAGCCATAACGCGTTCTGAATGTTAGCTGATGCAACCACGATAGAGGATCATACAACGCACAGTGGTTTGTAACTTTAAAATATGGATTCTAGGCTCGAAACATTTTTATTTACAATTTTTAATGCCGAACAACATTAGTTCTATAACTTTTCCTAGAAATTTAATTTTCATACTTAAAAAAATCTTTAAAGAAAAATGTATGGAGAAAAATACACATTTTTTTCTTTTGTTTTGCTAAAAAGTGCTAAAAGTCCAACTACTTGTAGGTGCTTGATACACGATGAAATAAAAATCAACTGCTAAAGTTAAAAACCACTGTACGACGGATTTATTATAGTTAAAAGCCACCACACGTTCTGGATGTTAACTAATAACGAGGTGATGACAAGAAAATAAAACTTTCTTTTTCATTATGATTTATTTATCTTCAATCATCTAATATAAGTAGGTAAAAAAAATTATTAATCACATACAGAAATGTAACTTTGTTGCTTTTCAACATTTAATCATTGCGGAAAATCTGTTACGGTGCTCGAGACGTCAACGTTTTCTAACAACTAATTTACTAAAAATAATTAGTTTGTCAGGAACTTTTATTAATAAATCAGTCATTTTTATGAGAATCGAGAATGTTGCAGAGTTATTTTCGCTGATTGTTTTTGAACGGATTATCGACGAAAACCGAGGGAATCCGACATCCATATACCCAGGGCCGGATTTACATGGAGACAATTGGGGCCGGTGCCCAGGGCTCCCACCAAAACAGGGGCCTCCACAAAACTATGTTTAAACATAATTTTTTTTCCTATTACTGCGACAGCCTAGTGTGGCCTGATCACGAGGGCCACAGGCAAAGAAAACCAAACCCGGGAAAAAACCTATGAAACATCGGAAAATTTCGGTAAAAAAATTATACATAGGTATTTTTCGATTAAATGAAAATAATTAGTTTTACACAATAAAATATATGTGTTTACAATATTCTTATTTTTAAATGAAACTTACAACTTCCTAGCTGAAATCTAGTTGAAAGTACAGTATTTTGTGTAAATTTTCTAAATCATCAAATTTACCTACTCTTAAAGGGGGGCCCCAGAGAATTTGTGGCCAGGGCCCCTGGATTGGTAAATCCGGCCCTGCATATACCTAGCATCAATCTGCATTATTATTGGCTTCTGTTGTCCTGTCCTAAAACCTTCTAGTTATAAGAAAAAACAGAAAAGTTTTAGGCTAAAACTTTTTCCAGCGAAACTTGTGGTGCGATGAGTACCACAAGTTTCGCTGGAAAAAGACCACAGAACACAGACCACAGAGTACCGTAGTTTTACTCTAGACTTATCCTAAATATAAGACTACCCGAAACATTACTCTGAGAGGCTGAAATTACTCTAGAAAAGGGTAATTACCCTAAAAATGGCAACACTGGTCAAGAATGAACACAATACAAACTCCGAAAGTTTGCAATGCGCCCGTTGACAAGTTGCAACCTATCCTTCGTATTGTGGTTGCATCAGCTAACATTTAGAACGCGTTATGGCTTTTCTTAATCACCACAACGCGTCGTGGTCAAATATCACGAAAGCCACGACACGAATTTCGCTTTGTGGTCGTTTTGAGTTAACCACAACGCGTTGTGGCCGTTTTACAAATGCCATGACGCGAATTTCGCTTTCTGGTCATTTTTACAAACGGCCACGAAGCAAAATTCGCGTCGTGGCCGTTTTGAAACGACCACAACGCGTTGTGGTCGATTTTTCGCTCAATGAGCGATTTCGGTCTTTGAGCTTTACATATATATATATTATATATTATTGTCGGAACGTAGTGACGACTAATACTTCACTTCATGCATTCCTTGTCAACAAAATAACTCTGGAATGAGTTGTCCGATCTTGATGAAATTTTCTAGGACGACTCCTCATCACTCAAGGATGAAATGGTTAAAATTTCAACTTCCAAAACTGATCCGTTTTTATAGAACTGGAGATAGGGGATTTTCTTCAGTATGGATCCTTTTTGTGAGTTGAAATTTTAATCAGTTCATCCTTAAGTGATGACGAGTCGTCCTAGAAATTTTCATCAAGATCGGACAACTCATTCTAGAGTTTTAATGTTGACAAGGAATGCATGAAGTCAAGTGTTAGTCGCTTCCTGTACGCACGTGTAGAAGCGTCATCTAGTGGTCGGAAAATATGACAAGCATTAAATCGGTAATTTTGAAACGTTATCGCTAACTCGATACACATCAAATATAAAGAATCTTTATAGAATAATAAGTTTTAAAAAGTTTTATTTTTATAACGTGGAGCAGCAGTGATCAATATTGATGGCTTTACGATCCATTCTCTCCTTCGTCTTCCTATCGTTAGTACGAAATTTCGATCTCTAAATGAAGAAGCTGCACAGAGATTCCAGATTGAGATGAAGTCGCTCAAATTCATTATCATCGATGAAATGTCAATGATTGGTGCAAGAATGCTTTACATGATCGAGAGAAGATTGAGTGAGATAAACCCCGAGAAAGATGAGCCATTTGGTGGATTCTTTATCTATTTGTTTGGTGATTTTTGTTAGCTTCCTCCTGTTAAAGATACTCCTCTCTACTCGAGTGTTTTTTACAATGTAATGTCCCAACAAGGTAGGGACCCTGTTGGGACATTACATTACATTTGCATTTGATTCTTTTGAGAAGTTCATTGAGCTTACTAGGTTCATTGAGAATTACTAAGTTCATTGAACTTAGTAATTCTCATAGACAAAATAGCGCAGATACTTTCTTCACAGATGTCTTACAACATCTAGCTTCGGGTGATTTCTCTGATACAGATCTTAAAATTCTGACGGCAAGAAATCGAGCCTGTTTATCCAGAGATGAACTCGATCCGTTCCAAACGGCAGTACAGCTATATCCAACAAACGAGCAAGTTAAACAAAGCAACTAAGACTACTTGCAGTCAACTGCATGCCGTCTTGCTTATATAGCATCTGTAAACTCTCCAGATATTGCCCCGCCTGCGTAAAAGGATGACTCAGCTCTTGGTCTCTCCAAATATTTGAATCTCCAGTTAATTCCAGAATCATGCCGAGAGTCAACTTATGGGTGCAAGGAGGTCTCGTCAATGGTTCACTAGGAACTATACGCTACATTATATATGTTCCTAATGCTTGCCAGCTCTTCCTCTGTTTATTTTAGTGGAATTCGATAGCTATCAGGGACTTTTCATCTATGGTAATCTGTTTCCAATAATCCCATAACACGCTCTTCGAACGATGGCAGTATATTGCGATCTCGTAGACAGTTTCCCCTTACCTTAGCATACTCGATGACTATACATAAATCACAGGGTCTTCCAAATAACTCTTCGAAAAATCAAAATAGATATAGGGAAAAAAGAGACATCTCTTTTTTCCCTATATCTGTTTTCATGTATATCTGACTCAATGTAACATGGTCTTACCTATGTTACATTGAGTCAAGTGAAGAAAATAACTGACTCAGTATTTTTAAAGAGTTACAATAGAGATCGCTACGAGTCTGTAAGTCGAAGGCTCTTAGTGATACACAGAATTTCATGAAACGTTGGCATAGCAATTAATTAATGGCTTATTCTGACCTTATATTTGTACCTTTAAATGATCCAATAGAAATCAAATATATTGTTGAGAACAAATGATTCTTTGTTTCTTTTTTCCCTCATAATCTAGAAAATAAAGGCGCGAGCAGCTTCGTTCCGACTACACGCTGATACAGCGTTACTTAACTAGTTTACTCATATACAAAACAGCAATTGCCAAATTGATAAGAATAGTATTAAAATTTTACATCAAGAAAAAATTATATACAAACGGAAATTTAAAGAACATGTTGAAATAATAAAACATAATAGTGAAGATAATAATACATTAATTAATATATCAAATGGTATGCAAATAGACCAAAGGTGGTATGAACTGATAGAGGGCGCAGCAAGTTAGCAATGTGTGTTAGAATATCGGGAAATATTGTATTATCACTCAATGATGTTTTTAATAGTGATGTTCTTTTTGAAAAGCAGTGTATAATTTTTAATTACAAAACGTGTATAAAGAATGAAAGTCTTCCAGAGGAAAGAATTTTGTACGTATGTATAAACATTTAAAATGTATTATGTTATACTTAGTCGGATTTGTGAGTAATGTTAACAAGTAGTATACATTTATAGTCACTAATACAGCACAGAGGTAACACGCCGTAAAAAATGTGTAACAACAACAAAAATGTGGGAGAACAGATACGCAAAAGTACGGTACAGGTGTAAAACAACATCAGGAGAACTAGTGGTATGATAGGATAGTTTTAATGGTTTTTATAATGGTTTTATAATGTCTTCTACTCGCGTTGTTTGTTAAATAAATAAATTTATTTTGTAGCACTGAGGAGGGACCAGGAGGAAAAACACTGGACCGAAATGCATATGTAATGAAACCAATAAAAGTGTTTAAAGCCTGTATAAGCTGTAAGATAGTCTACCGTTTAAAGCAATTGTTCGGTTTAAAGAGACTTTTATCAATTCAACATGTTGTGCAGCTGTCATTACAAAATTCAATTTCGTTGCTTTGTTTAACTTGCTCGTTTGTTGGATATAGCTCTACTGCCGTTTGGAACTGATCAAGTTCATCTCTGAATAAATAGACTCGATTTCTTATCGTCAGATTGTTCAGATCTACATCAGAGAAATCACCCGAAGCTGGATGTTGTAAGACATCTGTGAAGGAACTATCTGCGCTATTTTGTCGATGAGAATTACTAAGTTCAATGAACTTCTCAAAAGAATCAAATGCAAATGTAATGTAATGTCCCAACAGGTCCCTACCTTGTTGGGACATTACATTGTAAAAAACACTCGAGTAGAGAGGAGTATCTTTAACAGGAGGAAGCTAACAAAAATCACCAAACAAATAGATAAAGAATCCACCAAACGGCCAAATCATCTTTCTCGGGGTTTATCTCCCTCAATCTTCTCTCGATCATGTAAAGCATACTTGCACCAATCATTGACATTTCATCGATGATGATGAATTTGAGCGACTTTATCTCAATCTGGAATCTCTGTGCAGCTTCTTCATTTAGAGATCGAAATTTCGTACTAACGATAGGAAGACGAAGGAGAGAATGGATCGTAAAGCCATCAATATTGATCACTGCTGCTCCACGTTATAAAAATAAAAGTTTTTAAAACTTATTAATCTATAAAGATTCTTTATATTTGATGTGTATCTAGTTAGCGATAACGTTTACCTTTCAAAATTACCGTTTTAATGCTTGTCATATTTTCCGACCACTAGATGACGCTTCTACACGTGCGTACAGGAAGCGACTAACACTTGACTTCATGCATTCCTTGTCAACATTAAAACTCTAGAATGAGTTGTCCGATCTTGATGAAATTTTCTAGGACGATTCATCATCACTCAAGGATGAACTGATTAACATTTCAACTTTCAAAAATGATCCGTTTTTTGTAGAACTGGAGATAGGGGTTTTTCTTCAGTATGGATCATTTTTGAGAGTTGAAATTTTAATCAATTCATCCTTGAGTGATGATGAATCGTCCTAGAAAATTTCATCAAGATCGGACAACTCATTCTAGAGTTATAATGTTGACAAGGAATGCATGAAGTCAAGTATTAGTCGTCACTTCGTTCCGACAATTATTGTTTTACCAAATTTACGCATGTTGCATACTTTATTTATTTACTTACTTTCCACAAGTAGACAGAAAAGTCTTGAAAAACGGTTGATAACTACTCCAAAATTAACAAATAATTTGTGAGGACCCGAACGGGAGTCGACTAAAAGGGACGAAATTGGAGATTTTCATTGTTTAATGGAAGATTTTTTTTCTATATTTAAACAATGAAAGATGCGAATTCGAGAAACGTGCGCCACGAAAGGAATCAAGTTCTGTCGCGACGATGACCTCTCCCGCGCCCTCCATCGGGTTTCGAATTGGCACCAGGTGACAATGAGAGACCAATGGAGAGGCGACTTGGGGGAGAAAGATTATAAAACCGTCGTTTCAAGGACATAAAGAGTTCTTGGATGCGCGAGTTTCCTCCGGTGGTGTGTGCGCGCCCGTAACATCAGAAAGAAAGGATTCCGAACCCTGAGGAAGCACCGTGGATGTGTGATTGCCTAGCCACCTCTAGATCATCGGATCGCATCGAGCTTCAGCAGCCAGAATACGTGCCATCCGCCCCGGGGCCTATCGTCTTCTCATCGTCCCGTCGAACTGCCGGACATCGGAACACGAACTTTGGACGAACTCTTTTGGGGACTGCCAGTCGCGCGTTTTGTGTGGTGTTACCTCTTCGAACAAGAGTAACTTGTAAAAAAACTTTTATGTTTATTAAACGGTTTTTGATGGACAACCAGTCTCAGTGAGTCATCCACCCCCTCATGACCGTCTGACCAGGGCCGGCCATCGGGGGGGTGCGGCGGATGCTACGCACCGGGGCCCCGCGATTGAGGGGGCCCCAACATTATCAAGAATGCAGTATTTTTAGTAATTTTTCTGAAGTAATTAATGTATTAGCAAGAACAAAATCACGCTTTAAATAAACATGCATTAATATATGTTCGTGTTTGTAAATTTTTTTATTTTAGAAAAACATTTGGGCCCAAATAGTTTCTTGCACCCGGGCCCCTTTATCGAGAAGGCCGGCCCTGCGTCTGACCGCTCGACCGCCTTTGCTTTCACCTCCTCCTTTCGGCCAACCCTACATAATCGTAAAAACAAAGACAACAATTACATAAGACTAGAAATATATTACTTTAAATACCGCATAAATTAAAACAACAAAGTACCTGTACAGTATAAAAGTTCTTCAGAAGAATTTGATTTCGAAGAGCTGATTTTCTTCGAAAACAGTTCGAAGTTTGCCAGAAGTTAACCGCTTCTGGCAAAATAATTAACGATGCAGTACGTTATTCGAAAACATTTGGAAGGCAACAGGAAGCTTTGCTTTTCCTATTTGCATTTTTCACCGGATGCTCGCCCTCTGGTGTTTAAAAACAAAACTATTCTATCTGGGTCGTTTGATTCGTTTTTGTGTATTATCAGCAGTAAAGATGAATAGCAATACAAAAAGCAAGGCTCTCTGTTGCGTTCCAAATTGCAATTTCAAAACCTTACGGGAGCCTAAGATAAATTTTCCCACGTGATTATTCGAAAATCGATCGGTTATATTTGAGCTTCTCTGAATTCTGAAAGAGTGGATTAGACTGTTAAGAATTGGCAGTTTCCCGATTGTCCAGCTTTACATAAACAAGTTATGCCGTCAATTTTAAAAGATATTTTCTTAAAGTTTAAAATGCCAGTAATTTTGTGTGGAACACGGGGTCGAATTTAAGCATTTCGAAGCCCTCAGCTGAATTCGGTAAGGCCCCCTTACCAGCCCTTCATAATTTTAGAAGTCAAAAGAAAAGAATTAAATCAGATTATGTCTCAGATTTAATACGGATATTGGAAGAGAAAGATATGACGTTTCACTAGTTTTCTGTTTTATAACTGAATAATTAAATTTTTATACCCATTCCATTAAAAATCTTTTTTAAAATTGGTTTTATCGATTTTTTTTAAAAAAGGGCTACTTTATCTGAGTCGTAAGATTAATTTTTAGAAAAAATTAATGAAATACTAGATAATGATTCTATACGCTTCTATACGTATATCTAAAATAAAAAGTAAAGTATATTTTGTTGGTTTGTATAAAAATGTTTATTACAAACTTTGACTTCAATTTTCTTTTTGTACAAACGTTTGAGGCCCCTCGAAAGTCGAGGCCCTAAGCAACAACTTGCATAGCTTTTTACTTGTAAATTCGGCTCTGATAGGACAATGTCAAAGCTGATGTTTTTTAACACAAAGGACACAAATATGTATAGAACGATCTCGCTCACTTGTTTCGATACCATACAATGACGTGTCCAGCTAGCAATAATTGTTCTCCTCCTATAAAATTTCTCGATAAACAACTACAAGCAGTATATATCATTATACCGGACAGCAGTGGCGGCCTTATGGGGTGGCGAGCTGGGCAATCGCCCGGGGCCACGCGCAACAACTCGAGTAGAAAAAAGTTGATATTTAAAACTTTTTATTTTATCCTTAGCTATTAGTTATAAGCCGCAAACATTGTTTTTAAATCCCTGCGTATATCTTTTAAGGCATTTATGTACTGTACCTTAGTTTATCATCATTATTAATTAGTCGTCTTTATGATTGTTAACTTTTATAAATCTTCTAATATAATATTTTAACACTCGAAATTTATTTATTTATAACTTTTGCATTTCTCGTCAATCATCAGAAATATCTATTTTCAATTCACATACTTTGCACAAAGGACAAGGGCCTCACAAAGATCTGCCGCCCGCGGTCTCGCAAACATCTTCCGCCGGGGCCTCGCCAAGATCTGCTGCCCGGACCCTCGCAATCATTAAGGCCGCCACTGCCGTACAGTAATATATGATTAATCTTACGACTCAGATAAAGTAGCCCTTTTGTAAAAATGCAACGCCCTCTATAGTTCATGAAAAAAGTGAATTGCTATTCATCTTTACTACTGACAATACTCAAGAATGATTCAAACGACCCAGATAAAATAGTTTTGTTATTACACACCAGCGGGCGAGCATGCCGTGAAATAAGCGAATTGCTCTGTTTCCATATGTCACGGCTTATGGTTGTCAATCACTGACCGAAGTTTGCTTGTTTTTAGGAAATCTGTCAACAAAATATCCATCGTGTGATTGTTTTACGTACAAAAAAGGATACTATAACATCTGTCAGCGATCAAAACCTCGTAACTCCAATATATGGTCAAATTTGAATTACGGCATTTGTGGATAACGAAACTGCGCTTCAGTCATAGACGAAATTCTCTAGTAGTAGTCAATTCTTAATTTTAATTGTATAAATTATGTTCGTATCAAATGTATCATTTTATGTTTATCTTTATATATAATCGAGACGAGTTGATAATAATAATCAGTGCAGAGCCCAAACGGTTACGAGTTGAAAGTTGAAATTTGGTACACAGTTTCGGTACCAAATTTAAGTACCAAAGTGTTAAGTAACAATGGAAGTGTTAAGTAACAATTGAGAACAAGAGAAAGCGACGTGCAAGATTTACGGGCTCTGGAAAAAAAGAAAAAGAAAAAGAGTAATATGTTTGAACATATTTGATTTTCAAATTTAAACAGATTAGTTCGGTTTTTCTCGACCTTTCTTCTTTAGAACATTCGATGAAAATCGAACGATATAATCAAAACACGTCGTGAACATCGAACAATATTAGAACATTCGATTTTCAAATTCGACCTTTCTTTAGAAATATTTAGTTTGTTGATGAAATTACTCTTTTTCTTTCCTGACTATAACTTAATAATCTTAATTATCGCTATCGTCACTTTTGCCCGAGCAACGCCGGGCCTACCTGCTAGTTATAATATATTAATTTTCTCTTTGTAAAAAAATTTTTATATAAGAAAACTTTATAATTATCGTACTACTGTAAGTACACGGAAAAATAGGAATTAAAAACGAATATGAAAACAGATACCAGTGAGAAATGTATAGTTAATAAGGAGGATACGAAGAACTAAAAAGGTATAAAAAATGTATTTAGTTAAAAATGTCCTTTAAGGAATTTTTTGTAAATCTTATTATGTACGCACTCGCGTCACCCATGTTAATAAAAAACCTTTGGTTTCCTGTAGCACTGATGAGGGACCAGGACTCATAAAACTGGTCCGAAATGCATTTGATGAAGAACCAATAAAAAAGTTTTAAGCCTGTTTAGCTGTAAGTTAGTCTACCGAATGTTTTCGGATTAAAGAGACAACCACCTATTAATTTTCTCGTTTAGCAATTGCCTAATTATTGCTAGACAGTTTTTCATCTATCTAAACTGGTTATCATCTTTCTTCAGATTAGAAAGCAATTAGTGGTTCTGCTACATTAATGACTTTAATTTCAACTGGTACATACAAATTTTTTTTCATTAATAAGATTTACTGGGTAATATTTTACAGTAAAGCATATAAATCATGTTGTTCAATTGTTTTCAAATGGAAATAGGGTTAAAAACTTAAGCTGCTTTATAATTTTTGAGAGGTGAATCAGTGCTTCTTAATTGCTTAAATACACCCAATGAACATATTCTATTTACTAATAATTTTTTTCTTAAATTCATTTAGTAACTAGTTGTTTAGTTAAATTCATTTAAAATCAATGAACTAACATTTTACTGTATTGAGAGCTACACTGGTCACTTGAAAGACGACTGCCAAGTAGATGCTGCTTACTATGTGTATTCAGATTAAATTTTTGTGCATTGTTCATCAGTTAGACTGAATTATGAGACGTCCGTATTCCAAGCAGAGCTCTCAAAAGCATCCTAGTAGATGTTGGACCATTTGGGTCCAGAGCTGGTCTTGGTTTACTCTGCAATCAGGCAGAGTAACACAGAGACAAATTGCTACTGGGGGATCAGAAATTACTGAGGACGAAGCACACAGAGTTCAATCTCTTGAGATAAGTCTAAGGTCACATCCGAATCCACATCCAGATGATTGGCAAAGAGCGTGCCAATCATCCGGACAAAGAGGTTGCTAAGAACCCAATTTGTAAGAGACTGTTGAACTTCTCATTAGTGGTGCTCTATCTCTACATTAAGAGTATTCTACTGTTATGACACATCGGCAAGAGAACTGTCTTATAGCGCAGCGATGAATCAGTAGTTATTTCAACCTATTGGAATGAATCTATTGGTTTGTTCTTAAGGCATTTTAGCCAAACATTCCAACACTGTCGTTGCCGAAAAACATATTAAAATAATTTTACGGCACATTCATTGATTTTATTTCATTGAAACTATTCTTTTGGAGTTATACATTGGACTCACACAGATCTTGAGCAACTCCAAAGGAAAATAAGAACTACACTTACTAAGCATAAACAACATCATCCTAAATCCGCCACAGAAAGATTAACCCTTCCACGTAAAGATGGCGGACGTGGCCTGATTGACATAGTTAACCTTCACTACAAACAAATACAGTCACTGCGAGAGTTTTTCTACAAAAAACAAGAAACATCACAATTACATAAAGCAGTAACTCTAGCAGACTCGAATAACACACCATTAAACTTACACTCACATCATATGGACACAACACAACATATAAAAAGCATAGACACCATTAAGCAATCGTGGGCTCGAAAGGCACTCCATGGCAGGCATCCTTATGATCTGGCCCAGGATTTTGTTGACAAAACTGCGTCAAACAGCTGGTTAGCTCGGGGATGCCTCTTTGGGGAGACGGAAGGATTCATGATCACCATACAGGATCAGGTCATAAATACTAAAAACTACAGAAAACACATACTCAAAGATGCAACACTCACAAATGACACATGCAGAAAATGTCACATCATGCCAGAAACTATACAACACATCACCTCTGGTTGCAAGCTCTTGGCACAGACAGATTATTTACATAGACATAATCAAGTAGCAAATATAATACACCAAGAGCTTGCAAAGAAACACAAATTAGTAGACATCCACGAACCATACTACAAATACATTCCACAGACAGTATTGGAAAACAACACGCACAAAATGTACTACGACAGAGCCATAATCACACATAAAACAATTTACCACAACAGACCAGACATCACACTCATTGACAAACACAATAAAATAGCATACATTATAGACATATCCATTCCAAACACTCACAATATACAAAACACATGCACTGAAAAAATTAGCAAGTACACAGAACTCGCCCAGGAAATAAGGCGTCTGTGGAGGATGGATAGGGTGCTTATTGTACCTGTTGTTCTCTCCTCTACAGGTGTCATACCACACACACTGCACAAAAGCCTGGGCACATTACAATTGAATAGAAACACATACAATAACACGAAGCACTCAGCAAATCATAGATATACATACACTTAACACCTTATTCTTGCCGAGAAATATAAATTTATTTAATTCAAACAAACGTTTTCAGCCTGATTTACAGGCCATCATCAGGTTTAGAATACATTCGAATTAAATTCTATCCTTGGAACACAAAATTCAAATTCAAATAAAATACATTTAAACAGAATATAAATAGCCAACATAAATACAAATAAAACTAAAACATAAAATACACATAAACATGCAACAAATGAATATATAAGTATTAATAAATGCAATACTAAGACATTCAATAAAACTGTTACAACGATTGGTTAGAGCCCTTATTAAACTTCTTAACCATGAACTTCCATGCAGAGGGAAGACTTTCTGCGTCCCTCGCATTTAGACAGCCTTCTTGCAATCTACTCCTATAAATCTGCAACTTCTCTGCCGTCAATGCCAAAGATGGAGAAGATAAAGGATTTATGATGGTCGCCTCATTCCATTTAACTATAGCTCCTGGCGCTTGTGCCATTTGGGACAAAATTGTTGCATTAGACCCCTTTCTGATATTATAACTATGCTCCTTGATTCTAAGCCCTAAACTTCTAGTGGTTACTCCAATATAGTCTTTTTTAACGTCCAATTGCATGTTCTCATACGGAATTTTATAAACTCCTGCTTTCTCTTCCGATTTTATATCATCTTTATCATTTCTGAGGATTTTGTATAAATTAGGCGCCCTTTTTAAAAGCATTCTCGAACCTTTTCTGTGTGCAATCTCCTTCATGACCGCATTCATACTTTCGCTATACGTAAATTTTACGCTTCTATTGGGAGCATTTTTAAAAAACTTTTTCTTGATGTTGGCTTCGTATTTCTTAACTATTCCCAGAATTGCACTTTTTTGGTAACCTAGGGCCTTGGCTACGTTTATTATTCTATTTATTTCTTTCCTCCTGTCTTGTACCCTTTCACAATACAAAAATGCCCTTCTTATTAAAGCTCTGAAAGCCGCAATTTTATATTTATACGGATCCTTAGATTGGGAGGGAATATACAAAGGGCTATGGGATGGTTTAATAAAAACGTTGGTGGACAGGTGGCCTTTTTTGAATGTAATATCAATGTCGAGAAAATGCAGATTCAATGAACTCTTCTGTTCTAATCTTAAAGTAAGGCCATCGTTGTTATCGTTGATCTTATCCAAAAAATCCTTGATCCTGCTGTTATTTCTCCATAATATAAATAAGTCATCAACGTATCTGCTAAAATACATGATATCCTCCTTGAAAGCATGAAAAACTCTTCTTTCCAGCCTTCTAACCACCAATTCACATAGGATCCCTGAAAGCGGGCTTCCCATAGGGACCCCTCTTCGCTGTCTGTAGACCTGCCTTAGTGAAGAGTACTTCAGATGAAAAGCAGTCCTTAACGACAGGCAGAGGGACCGGAAGCAAGATATTGGAGCTAATGACATCCGGCTCACTAAGAATTGGTTAAGGCGAAATGATTTGGTGTTGACTAGGGCAGATAAAAGTAAACAAATAATCATCATGAAAAGGAGTACGTATAATGAAGCTCTAATGGATTATATCGGAAAGACAGAATGTGAAAAGATCAACAGCAATTTTATTGGAAGCTTGGATAGGAAGGTCAGAAAACTAGAGGTCTCTAAACTTTCCAACGCTTTGCCTTTTCTCAGGAAGTGCAGGAACCCTAGACCTGGAACACCTAGGTTATTTGCTTTCGCTAAAGTGCATAAAACCGGTAAAGAAATAAGACCTGTCGTAGAAAAATGCAGGGGTCCCACGTTTGTGTTAGAAAAGAGGTTGCATGAGTATTTATCCTCGCAACTGGACACAGATACTCTAGTTGCGCATGATCCTATGAAGGTGGTTAAGGATCTGCAGAATATAGCGTTAATGGAAGATGAAGTTGCAACTGTTTTCGACTATGAGAGCATGTATCCGTCGGTTAAGATAGAATCGTGCGAGGAGGCGCTATTGGACTTCTTATACTGTAATAACTCAGAATTGCTTAATTATACTGAAGAAGTAAAGAATTTGGCTAGTTTGGTCTGCCGTGAATCTTGCTTCACTTTCAATGGGCAGGTCTACAGACAGCGAAGAGGGGTCCCTATGGGAAGCCCGCTTTCAGGGATCCTATGTGAATTGGTGGTTAGAAGGCTGGAAAGAAGAGTTTTTCATGCTTTCAAGGAGGATATCATGTATTTTAGCAGATACGTTGATGACTTATTTATATTATGGAGAAATAACAGCAGGATCAAGGATTTTTTGGATAAGATCAACGATAACAACGATGGCCTTACTTTAAGATTAGAACAGAAGAGTTCATTGAATCTGCATTTTCTCGACATTGATATTACATTCAAAAAAGGCCACCTGTCCACCAACGTTTTTATTAAACCATCCCATAGCCCTTTGTATATTCCCTCCCAATCTAAGGATCCGTATAAATATAAAATTGCGGCTTTCAGAGCTTTAATAAGAAGGGCATTTTTGTATTGTGAAAGGGTACAAGACAGGAGGAAAGAAATAAATAGAATAATAAACGTAGCCAAGGCCCTAGGTTACCAAAAAAGTGCAATTCTGGGAATAGTTAAGAAATACGAAGCCAACATCAAGAAAAAGTTTTTTAAAAATGCTCCCAATAGAAGCGTAAAATTTACGTATAGCGAAAGTATGAATGCGGTCATGAAGGAGATTGCACACAGAAAAGGTTCGAGAATGCTTTTAAAAAGGGCGCCTAATTTATACAAAATCCTCAGAAATGATAAAGATGATATAAAATCGGAAGAGAAAGCAGGAGTTTATAAAATTCCGTATGAGAACATGCAATTGGACGTTAAAAAAGACTATATTGGAGTAACCACTAGAAGTTTAGGGCTTAGAATCAAGGAGCATAGTTATAATATCAGAAAGGGGTCTAATGCAACAATTTTGTCCCAAATGGCACAAGCGCCAGGAGCTATAGTTAAATGGAATGAGGCGACCATCATAAATCCTTTATCTTCTCCATCTTTGGCATTGACGGCAGAGAAGTTGCAGATTTATAGGAGTAGATTGCAAGAAGGCTGTCTAAATGCGAGGGACGCAGAAAGTCTTCCCTCTGCATGGAAGTTCATGGTTAAGAAGTTTAATAAGGGCTCTAACCAATCGTTGTAACAGTTTTATTGAATGTCTTAGTATTGCATTTATTAATACTTATATATTCATTTGTTGCATGTTTATGTGTATTTTATGTTTTAGTTTTATTTGTATTTATGTTGGCTATTTATATTCTGTTTAAATGTATTTTATTTGAATTTGAATTTTGTGTTCCAAGGATAGAATTTAATTCGAATGTATTCTAAACCTGATGATGGCCTGTAAATCAGGCTGAAAACGTTTGTTTGAATTAAATAAATTTATATTTCTCGGCAAGAATAAGGTGTTAAGTGTATGTATAGAAACACATACATCACACTACAGAAGGCCACTATATTGAATACATGTCATATTGTGAGAAAATTCCTGAATACAGACACACACACTGATACACTTCTTTAATTTCTGTTTTGGTTACTATGCCTTGACTTTGGTCCGGCATAGTACACAGCCACCGGTGTTAACCGAGTATATCTCACTTAACCCAACATAATAACAACAACAACATTAGTAAAAACATAACGTTTAACTGTTATTTGAAAATTTTTATAAATGATTTAATGTTTCGAAGGATTCGTAGACCTACCCTTCTCTCTTTCTCGGAGTCCGAGGCATAAGTCCCTTTCTATGCTCTTTACGCCTTTGTTTATATTTCCTAGTTATAATTAAAAGTCCTGATGTAACAGGACTGCTAATTGCAGTCTTATCGCAAGAATTGTTGGCCTTCAGCAGTTTAGAAAAACACTAGTTATTAATAACAAAGTATTGAGAAAGACACCCGCATTATAGAGGACTCTCTTGGTAGAATTGCGATTTCTTTTCATTTCACCACTGATAAGTGAGTTCCTAAAATGATTTTATACTTTATGAAAATTTTCTTAATTATTGATAGGATTGGGGCAATGTTTTTAAAATACCTTTTCATTGGATTATCAATATCCTCTGACAGTTCAAATGCCAAGGCTGAAATCTTATCTTTTTCCTGACTAACGATTATAATACGATAAATATGCTACAACGTCGATTGAAGAATCGGTTTTAAATCATAAAAAGCTTTCATATTGGTTATAAAATTGTTTGCAAATAAAAACTTTAATAAAACTCTGAATAATATTTATAAATTTGATTTGCAGATTTATAGATGTTAAAATCTGAGAGAGACCGCCGCAATTTTCAGAAAATTTCTTATACTGTACTTCTTACACTTCTTAATTTTAATTACATAAATTATGTTCATATCAAATGTTGTATCACTTTATTATAATAGATCATCTTTCTCCTTTAGCAATTGCCTAACTATTGGTAGCCAGTTTTTCCTCTACCTAAACTGATCATAATCTTTCTTCAGATTAGAAAGCAATTAGTAACCAGTTCTGCTACATTAGTGGCTTTAATTTCAACTGGTACATACAAACTTTTTTCATTAATAAGATTTATTGGGTAATATTTTACAGTAAAACATAAATCATGTTGTTTAATTGTTTTCAAACGAAAATTGGGTTAAACTTAAGCTGCTTTATAATTTTAGAGAGGTGAATCAGTGCTTCTTAATTGCTTAAATACACGCAACGAACATATCCTATTTACTAATAAATTTTCTTTGATTCATTTAGTAACTAGTTGCGAAAAAGGTTCAAATTTAAATACGAATAAACATGCGATACCAAGTATTTAAATCTCTGTTCTCTGAAATTCCGACATTAAAATCATATAGGTGTTACTGAGGTGTGTTTTTCATATGCAAATCTTTAAGGATATATGTTGTTGTTATAACTTAAGAAATTTTATTAAAGGCATTTTAATCTTTGTTTGTCTGTAACACACTAAGCATTTTTAAGTAGGCTACATTTCAAAATATATTAATTTATCATTAAAGCTGTAAACTTCAAATCTAACGTTTAGATAGGCTTATTTTATTTTAATCCCTTTCGTAAGAACATAATTTTTTGATCTTATTACTTAAATTTTATTATTACTTAACTTGTGACGTAATGAATTAGTAATTTCATAAATAAATGTTTTCCTTGTTTTCCTGAATAAACATTTGTAATAAACTAAATAAAATTTAAAATATTTATGGCAATCATTGTAAAATTTATAACAAACATTTATGGTAATGATTGCCGTAAATATTCGTTAAAAAATTTTGATACTTATATTAAATAATTCCGGTAGAAAATAATTATTAAACTAAAAATAACGTAAATAACAGAATTAAAGTGTTTAAATGCATAAATATTTACTATCCACTGCTATTTTTACTTCATAAAATTGATTTATATCACGTAACGTTCATTGTTATTCTGTGATTTATTTTATTAAGATAAAATTTAAGTCATAAAATAATAATAATAATAATATACAATTTGATTTAAAATATGTTTTATACTTTAATCAAAATGTGTGTTAAAACATGTTTAGTGGCATTTCTAAATATTCTAAAATGTGTTATGTGCATTTTAAAACACACGAAAATGTTTTATTATGTAAATTCTAAACACAGTTCTAGTTTTGCATAAACACATTATTTAATTATTTATAAAACACTTTTAAACTCATTAAAACGTTGCTGAATAAACACAGTTACACACGCGTTAATGTTTTAGTAAGTACCTAAAAAAATAAATTATTCAAAAGACGGAACACCGGATATCCAGTCTCGTTCACGTGACGCGTACGTCAGAATTCAAATAATATCTGTAAGTATACGAGTACAGTGTCATAAACATGGATAAACCTGTCGGAATAGTAAATAACCAGGAAGATAAATGGGGATGGGTTGTAGCCACTGCGTGTTTCTGCATCAATTTTATCATTTTGGGATTGCAAAGATCAGCAGCTATTGTTTACGTTGCTTTACTGGCAGAATTTGGGATAACTAGGGAACAAGCAGCATGGCCTATCACTTTATGCTCATCAATAATGTTTCTAGTTGGTAAGTAAGTTTGTAATTTACATTCAAATGTGTCTTCAAGTATATTACTTAATGTTAGAAAAATAGGTTAGGAAGACATTTTTATAGATAAGATACATTTGTTTATAGTACAGTCGCGTCTAGTTTTGATAAATTGCATTTAATTATATTTTGTAACCAAAGTAATTATTTGTTTTAATTTCTTCCGAAATTTCAGGTCCTCTGGCAGGATTTTTGGCCCAATTTTTAATTATAAAAACTATTGTCTTCACTGGATGCTTAATAGCATCTATAGGTGTTATTCTATGTTTTTTTGGCCACAGTTTGGTATTCATTATCCTGTTTTTTGGAGCTGTACAAGGTGAGTTGAGATATACGTGAAAATTAATTACGGAATTAATTGAGAGAAAGTAATGATATAGTTTAAATAACAAAGCTACCATATGCGTCTTTAAAATAGAATCACTTCTAAGACGATTCTATTTATAACAAATGATACGTATTGGTAGCTCGTACGTCACGATAATTTAAGGAAGTTTTTTTTTAATTGTTATTGCATAAATATAATATAAATAACATAATAACATAAATTTAAGCAAAGTTTTAATATTTCGTAAACTGAAACTTGTCTGTTTTTGTTCAAAAATGTTGTTATATAAATTTACTTTTTAAAATAAGTCTTGTACTGTACAAAACATTTGTCTAATTTATTGAACTCGTCAATTTTATGACAGGTTTCGTTTCTAATTGTAAAATTAATGCTATTTCGATTTGTAATTTGGGACGTAACCCAGATCACATCTCGTCCCATATTACTTGAGTGAAGATAGATATTTTTATTCATCAGTTTACGAAACGAAACACCTCATCCAGAAAAATTCGAATTCCTTTATAAATTGGGACGTTCCCTTCTTCAAAATTAATCTCTTAGATTAATAGATGTCACTCTTCGAAAATAAAATAACGAGGACGGACTATTTTATACGCTCAGTGTGTTAAGTAGATCAAAAAACATTCATAAAATCTTAAAATCTCGACAATTTTAATGGGAGAGGTACTGTTTTCTGATTCACTTTAAGTAGTAAATCTATATCGTTTCTGAATGAATTATACTTTGTAAATGGTCCAAAATAATGTAGACATCCGCTTTACGACTGGAATAAATTTTCTTTTCTTGAAAGTGAGCACCGTATTTATTGTATTCTGTGTTTCGATCTTTTAGCCAACTGTGTGATTATTATATATATAGAATAGTATAACTTACGGAAACTTAATCCCAATTTATGAGGCTGAAATTTATTATAAGTAAAACGATTCGCTTTACAACGGCTCGTTTAAGAAGTTTTTTACTTTTTAAATGTAAAAGTAGGGGTCTACTACACCAGTGTTCCGCAACTGGTGTGCCGTCACAATGTCAAAGGTGTGACGTAAACTTTTATAATTGTCAAGTTTTATTTGTATATTTTTATCACAGTTGCTGTGTTTCTAATGCTTGTATTTCATTCTCTGCCGCAGCACTGATGAAATAAAATGATATAAATAAGAAGGATGATGATGATGATGATGATGATGATGATGATGATGATGATGATAATAATAATAGGTTAGTGGCATTACGTAATTCTATTGCTAGTATCATATCATACATTTTTGAGGGGAATAACATTTTGGTGTGCGGTGTTGTCATGGTTGTGCCGCAAGTAGAAAAAGGTTGCGGAACACTGTATTGCACTACAGGAGCATAGTTAAACTCTGTCGCCCTTCTGTCAAACTAAGATCCCAACGCCCTCACTTTTTTCATTGACATTGACAACACGTGATGGGTCTGCATTATCGCTAGTTTGTCTATTCCCTTTTCCCTTTATACGCCCTATCCTCTTGGTGCCTCTTATCTGCCTCCCTAGACCGGGTGGATAAAGGTGACACTGCTACAGCTCTAGGGATAGAATCGGAACTGGTCGAAAAACCAAAGAATTTTTCAGGGATGATCCGGATATATCTGGTTTCGCCTCTCACCCCCGGTCGCTCATTTTGGCTTGCTAAAAAGGCCCTCAGTGTCCATAGGACGAAAATAGTTAAAATAAACGTGCCTTCTAGTTGTGCTTCTGCATGCTCGCTGCATAATATTAAAAAAAAACAAAAAAATGTTATACAGTATAGAAAAACTAAATGCTTTTGTAAACTAATCACTGTCATTAAAATTAGTTAAAATACATTTATTTAAATAAACTTAAAACTAAATTTCTCTGCATTAAATAAACCAAGTATTTCTGTATCTGCATAAAGAAATAGCCTATATACATAGCTCTGGATTTCAAGTAAGTTGAAATTCAAAGGAAAAAGTTAAAATCCAATTAACTAAATAAATAAAACTCTAAGCTGTTCTAAATCTTCGCGTATAAATTGATTAAAATTAACACTCTTACTAATTTCATTTTTTAAAAATAATTATTGACTTTTACCTTAATTTGAACTTACTTTTTGTTTCCTGACTTGTAACTAAATTTAGGTCAGTGTTATTGACCAATATTAATGACTGATTTATGATCTCTTGGTTTGTTAATGAATGACCTTGTAGGAAACGAAGAAAGAATCCTTCGTTGTAATGATATCTTGCATTCGTTCTCTATTTAAAAAAAAAAAAAAAAAAACTGTTTATTATAATTAGTTTGATCAATCATGTATCAAGGCGAACTATTTTTTGAGCTTCGAAAAATTTATAGCTTTCGAATGTGACTTGAATTTTAACATCATCTTGTTTTATTAAATTATTCTTTGAAAGTTTTGTTTTTGTATTTATTTAGATCTTGTTTTAATTGATTTTTATTAAATTTATATTTTTAAAAATGAATATTATTTCGTTCGAAAACGTGCGAACGAATTTTTTAGTTAAATAATATTACAGAATAATAGTTATAGAATCGTCTTATTCGTTACATATTATATTTGCTATTCATTGATGATTGAGTAATTAATCACGTGTTTCTCTGTATAATTATTTTAAATATTGATAATTTACCTTAAATAAATGAGTAGCTTTTAATGAAATTCACATTTTTAACATATGGATTTTATTTTACTTTTATAGTAGATTTAACAGTAGTAGTAGTAGTAGTAGTAGTAGTAGTAGTAGTAGTCCAAAAATAATTAAAATTATTTTATTTTTTGTTTCGTAACTTGATACAGCAGTATAATATGCAATTCATTGTTTAATTTATAACATCATCTATGTTGGCTCGACTGCCTAAGATTGACCTTGTCCCAGTGGCCGAGTGTATATATTGAAACCACTGAAACAATGGTAGTTGGTCGCCTTTGGAGTTTTCGGGAGTTTCTTTACGTGTCTAACATATAATAGTCAGTTTCTCATATACAGTCTATCTGGGAGGCATCTTCGCTTGGCAGATTGCCCATGTGTTGTTTAATTATTTCAGTACTCTAACCCAGTCCTTGGCCTTCCTAATCAATCTTTTCCGGGTCTCTGATCTTCATTTATTCAATTATGTGCTTAAGATTGGACTTAGATTTGTGTCTCTACACTGTGATGTTAGATATAACAAATCATCACTACCTCCCTCGCTACCAAATAATGGTACAATATGCCGCAGTGAAAAGATTAGTGTGAATGAGGTTATCGACGACAGTCTCCTGGTTATAGTTTTCAAGTTTTCCACTCTTGTTATTTATCTTAAAAAATTAATTTTAAACTATAAAATGATAAAATATTTCCATAAGAACAAAATTATTAATATATTTATACAAAACTGTAGAATGGGCTGCATTTTAAAAATGTTTCTTAATTTTAAGAAGTAATTAATTTTAAAATTTTGTTTTTATAATAATTTTTAATAAATAATTGCACATAAAAAGTAAACACACAGTTTAACAAATTGTTAATTTGTAAATCTGATAGTTTTTTCCACTTAATAAAATGAGTTTGAGAGAGAGAGGCGAGGTGAAGTCTGGATCATTCAAAATGAGGGGTTTCATTCTATCCAAAGCCAAAAATGTATATAAATAAAATCATTAAAATAAGTAAAAATAGCTCTTTTTTATGTCACTTATCGAAAGAAATTTTATTTTTTGAATTTCAACATTCTAAAATAGGAGTGTAAGTAATAGTGTGGCGAATTTGCAAAGGTGCTCATTGATGAATGAAATGTAAAATATTAAAGATTGTTTATTCGCAATTTAATTTTTGTTTAAAGTTTTTAATTATTTTAAAAATATTCATGTTAATCAATAAAAATGTAAAATATTGTCGATACTTATCGACAGTATTTCACAAGCGAAAGCCACGTTGGTTGGGTAATGTCGATTTTATCCTTTATATCCAAAGATGTGGTCAACAACAAAACGAATTTTACCTGAGATACGAGCGCTCTATATTGAGGCAAATACGAAGAAAGAAATAATCCCTGTAATATTTTTTTTCCTCGTATTTCTCGTTTCCTCACCGCAGAGGTGTTTTCTGAATAGGAATGCAAATCATAACAGACATTCTGAACTATTTCTTTGAAGAGCAAATATTTCTTATATCTTGTTATAAGAATGGCCACATGAGCCTTAAAAGACGAGTCTGGAGCCATGTAAGGAAGATCTAGTAAAAGATTAGGATTTTTATTTATTTATAAAAAATTACGGACTTAGCTCAGTGTCAAATATACGACTGCTTTTTTCGAAAGAACGTCGTCAAAATTGGAGTTAAATTTTGTGCCACCCAAGGTTAAAATGTGCTTTAGATATTCGTCCGACGCGACGTTCTATATTTCGATTTTATATAATTCTTTTTTCGAAGAGGTTCGTTTCCAAAAAGGTACAGTACGGAGAAGAGAAATAAAAAATATCCCGCGTACAAACTTATGGCTTAAAATTCTCTTGTCAATGACTTGTAAAAGTTTAACAAATTCCCCTTTTAAATCATTCGCGGCAAGATCTATTAATTATTTTTTTAGTTGAATTTTGAAAAGTTTGTATGCTTTGAACTAGTTCGAACGATAATGATAAAACTTATCAATGTAAAAAAGGTATGCGAGCTGGATAAATGTTTCAGAGACTCCTGCTATAAGAGCCTCAATTTCCCGAAGATCTCCAGGGACGAGTGGATAAAAACCACGAAGTGTTCACACGCGAACAAGTGGTCAGGTGTGACCATTTTGTCGCGGGTTCACACTTGACCAACGGGTTGGCTGCATGCAGTTATCGAGTTTTCTTCAGGTGCTAACATCTAAAAAGGTGGTGGTAACCCCCTGGCAGATGGCCCATATCTTGCATTGCCATATTCCACTAAATCGAAACTAAACTAATCAAATCTGCTTGTTCTAAGGCCCTATTGGAATGGAAATATAATACTATATTTGCGAATTTCAGACTGCAAATGTTAGGGCACAGAATGTCCGCTGAACAGCGCAAACATCAGCAGTTATTGTTCGTTTTCTAGTTTTCTGGGTGTGTAATGTTTTCCCCCGTATTTACTACAATATAGGATGTTTGTATGTCTTAACGAACTTTTTATGAAACAATGAATTTTGTACGTGATCGTGATATTTTCGGATGTAACGGATATTTCTTTCTATAATTGTTATATCAACAATAATCATACTCAATATATATCTTGTAACAAGCGATTAGATCCGTTGTTTCTGAAATACGTAAAATCGACAGTCAACAAGTCTATCCGTACAGGACAGAGAGGACACATTCACGCAATTTTTTTATTTTATAGCGTACTACTAAATTAAAAGTTAGAAACGAGTACTGCACACAGCAAATATACTTCATTCTGTATAGTCACTCAAACCCCACAAAGAGATTTTTCTTACTCATTGTCCCCAATATTTACAGGTCTACCCCAAAGCGGTAAAGTTTTGTTGACGAAGAGAACGAATGACAAGGAATTCATTTAATTAAAATATATTTTTTACATTAATCATTAAATAAATTGAAATTTAAAATAGTAATTCTAAAATTAATCCTATTTTTAATTTAACAAACAGTATTTTGATATTTCTATTTTTCCTTCGTTTCAAGTTCTTCAGTGGCCGAGTGGATAAAATCACTGAACACTGCAATTGAACGTGGGTTTGCACCTCACCCTCACTAATAGGCTGGCCATATAGTTTTTCCGGGTTTGCTTCACGAATATAAAACCTAATTAGGAGTCAATTTATCATAAAAATCCTCCCGGCAGGCATTTTCCTTTGGCAAATCGCCATATTTTGGTTGCCTTATCCTATCAATCCGATCCTCTATTTTCATAGATAAATTTTGTAAAATATCGTTTTTATTTGTTAAGTATAAAAATCTGTTGTTAAATTTCTAAATCCAGAATTTGGTATAATTATCAAATGTTTTATGACAAAGTTACTATTAGAAAGCAACAATTTCATTGATAATATACGCTATTGATAATTTGTATTAAATGCAATTAAGGTAGATGTTTATCATATTTATTACAATTAATTAATTTTTCATAGTTACGCTATAGGTTTTATTCAGGCCTTATGACATGAGGATCAGTAAGTCATTTAATCTTGGCCGTTCATTTAAGGGACAACATTGCAATTTCTTATCTTAATATTAAAGAAAATACTTATAAATGCATTTTATATACCGAGAACCTTAGAAAGATCTGACCCACCATTGAACTCTGATCATTAATCGGGATTCTTGCTGACCACCAATTTGCAAGCAGCCTGTGGTCAGCCCATCAAAAAAAAAACACCAATTTACAAGATTGGTAATCCAAAAATGGGGAATTTTTTAAAAAAATGAATTCTCCAAAGTCGGAAACACTACGAAAGGATGAAATATCCTTTTCATAGTATTGTTGACTTCGGAGGATCTGGAAGACTTACGGCTATTTCGATAATTTGCACGAACAAATAGAATCTCGCATCGCTAACGACTCAAAAGATAAATTTATTTGGTTGGTGGCGAATGAGACACTCGATCACCAAAAGTGAATAATAATTAACGTTTGAAATTTTGGATGCTGACGACGAAGAAATATGTATGATATAGGCACACATATATATACATATGTATATCTAATATACTGGATTATCCTAATTAAGGTATCCCTATTCAATGCTCCTAGAGAAAGCATTAATTAGCAATCGAAATGCAATCAAATTTAGTATGGTGGCATTTCATACTACACGAAAGACGATTTCCTTTAAGAAAATCATCAAAACTCGTATGGTGTTGCAAAGTTAGGGGCGGATTCGCGCCTCACTAGCGGGTTGGCCACGTGGAGTTTTCCGGGTTTTATTCATGTGTTTAACATCTGAATAAGGGCCAATTTTCTTTAGAAAGTCCTCTCGGAAGGTTCTTGGCAATTGCTGCGTTGTCGTATCCCATCAAACAAACTAAACCAAACCAAAATTTTAGGTAGCGAAATAAGGAATAAATAATGATGTCGAATTATGTTTTTCCTCTCAAAAATTTATGAAAATAATGCTAAGTGCAGTTTTTACGTTAGAAAACTTATACAATATATGTAATTTCATTGAAAGTTTATCGCGATATATTTTGATGTACTGTACTTACTATGATAATTCCGAATGGCAAGTAATCTAAATACGAATAGATAAACACACTAAAGATTGATGAGAAAAAAATAAATTTCTATTCTTAGAATAAATGCATATAAATGCGAATCGCTAACGAAAGTGAAAATTGACATGGAAATTATATCAGATTAGATAATAGTCTGCACTGTATTATTGGCGACATTTGATCATCGGCGATGATATTGAATCACTTTCTGTATTCGCCAACTATTCAGTTGGAACTTAATCTTAGTAATTTTGTACAGTACATCAATGATCGCATGAACAGGCGCAATATAAAGAGATTATGAATGATCGGGTTCAAATTTTATCCAAACTCTCTTGATTTTTTAGACTGAAAAATCGTACTATTTCGTCAGCTTACTGGATTATCGACGAAGAAATATGTATGATATACATATTTAATCGTCGATAATACTACATTTTATAATAGCTTTTGCTATTATAAAATGGCAAAAGCTTAATTTTGAGGGCAGGGATGGATTTTATAAAAAAAAAAAAAATGTAAATGCTGATAATAAGTTAAGTCTAACCTTACTCGAGATATGACACACGATCCCCTTTATCTTCCCACCCCCTTCGACCTTTATTCACCAAAATTTAACAGCATCAATCCCGTAATAAATATTTCGACAAAAAACACAAGAGTTATTAAGCTTCGAAGAGGATGAACGAAATCCTACCCTCATACAGACACAGAGAGAGGTTTTTTCTGTATACATGGATGTTTGTCTAAGTTTTTTCCATTTCTCGACGTTTTAAGGTCCTGAGTCCAAAACTAATAATCTGGGAGGGTCATTTTTTGAACGATCGCTATACTTTTCCTCTGTTATACATAACAGCTGGAGATGTAAAATGAAATACATGTAATCTAATTTTTACCTCCTAAATTAACATTAGAGTCAAATAAATTATCGTTCTTTACCGGTGACACTCTATAATGGCATCAATTTCAGATGTTAACAAAGAATACAACCCTTTTTCCAAAGTGCCACTGCAAAGAACGCTAACTCGAAAATAGCCAGAGGGCCACCAGTGTCCAAGCGGGTTCCGTCCCCTTAACACTGGTGGTTCTGTCGCGGGTTTGCCTAGGACGGGCTGGTCACGTAGTTTATTGGGTTTTTCTACGTGTTTAATGCCTAAATAGGGACCAGTTAAAAACCTCCGGAAGGCATCCCCCTAGGACCTAGGCAGATCGCCCAAATTTGTTTTGTTAGTTGCGTTGCCGTAACTAACAAAACAGAAAGTAGCCAGTAAAGAGTGGATGCTTTTTTTTTTAAATTTAAACTTTAACTACAAATATAAATACTCATTAACTACGTACCAGTAATATGTATATGAATTTGCACATATAATACTTTACGAAAATTCCGCTATTTAGACTAATATCATTTGTTTTCGACAACTCGTCACCTTCTCTGTCCACATAAAATAGAATCCCGCAAAGTCGACTTAATCTTAAGAAACTATCATATTTGTGGTCATTCAAATTATTCCATATTGTGCCTAATGCAATGCATCAAAAATCAGTTCCAAAATATTGAATTTATTCTTATGCTAAAATTGAGAAATATACAAAATTTTTGTACAAGTTTGTTTTTTGAAAAATTAAAGTGTTATATGATACACATTAATTTTCATTGCAATAATATAATAAATTAGTTTTCAATACAAAATAAGTTAAAACTTTATCGACACGAAAATCTAACCTAATTTATCTAACACTACTTTTTATTTCGTAACTATATTAAAATATTTACTTTACTTCTGTAATGAGTAAATAGGATGGACCATTTATATATCTGACACATTTCTATAAGGGGTCGTCCGTTAATTACATGCAGACTTTTGATCTGTCACTCCCTTAAAGTGTTTATGAAATTAACGAACGGTCCTTAAAAAGTTGTGGTTGAGCTATATTAGTTTCAAGTTTTTAGAATGCTGCAGGTACTGCACTGATAATATACAGTACAACGATTAATATGAAATTTTAATCGTCTCTTTTATAGGTCAGAACGTCAGCTGATGGCCAATTAAATATAATAAACTATTCCTAATAACGATAATGAAATAACACGAGCGAGAGATATAGACATTTTATTACATCAAGATAAATCTTATACTAGCTTAAAGCTTGATGATAGGATTACAGTATAGTTTGGTGATAGTATGATCGAGCATTAAGACATCAGCTATTGTTTTTGAGGTGCCCAGGTCGAGTCTACTTGTCTCAGAAATTTTTGTGGGTAGGTTGGTCAGGATGTATCGCTCTTATACCTCATCCCAATTTGAGTTTAACTGGATAAATGGCAGATATGAAAAGAAGGCCAACAGGACAGAAAACGTTTTAAAATAACCATTAAAAACCGCGATTACTTATCTTTTTACAGTGTTTTTTTTTCAGTTTTCTTAATTTTAAAGACAAAATTTACAAAAATAACAATAGAACGGTTCGATTGATGGGATACGGCAACTCAACACGAGAGCAAGCTGCCAATCGGGTTGCTTGCTTCTATGGGCAGCACCGGATCCAATAGTTGCGAGGCCCGCCTTGAATTTTTTTTGCGGGGCCTCTCAAACTTTAAATAACAACATTAATTAACAGTTAATTTTAGATGTTGAAATGTGTTGTCTTATTTTTCATAACAATATACCTAGATATTTATTTTTGTAACATGTACTATTTTTAAACATATAAATTTTGATGTGATGCGGGGCCCGATTGGCACCAATCGCTCCAATCGCCTCAAATCCGGCTCTGTTTATGGGGAAACTGGTGTCTATACAGTTATATATAAAGTCCCTACACGTAAAGAAAATCCGGAAAACTGTTATTCGCCAGCCCATTTATCAGGCGCGACCCCATGACAGTTGTGTTTGGCGACCACTGATACGCATAAATTTGGAAAATAATAAATTACTAACGAAGCTTATTTGATATTATCCAATGCTAATTATAATAATAATTATTATTATCTATTATATTTTAAGTTTATTTTAAATTTAATGTAAAATGTTATGTATGGAGTGTTTTCTCATATGGGGCTGAGAGATGGATTTTGCAGAAAGATATATAAGCAAGATTAAAGTAGTCCTTTTCGACATCCATGTTTGAAATCAGGATGTCGAAAAGGACATTGAATTGATATGATTATCAAAGAACAATTATAGATTAATGCCAGAGAATAAAAGAAGAATATTGATAAAATCAAAGGCAAAAAGGTTTTGCAAAAAAGTAAAATAAACTAAGTAAAGCTTTTAGTCTATAGACTAAAAAAAGAAAAATATTAAACCTGTTCAAAACGGAAAAAATAATTATCTGTAAACCAGAATAGCACGGTACCGGATTTACTGTACTATGTAAATGAAATTAATGAACAATTCTTAAACGAGAAAGAAAAGAAAAATCATAAAACTAGTTTTTTAAATGAAACCAAAGCAGCAAGCTAGACAATATCTAAATAAAATGTAAGCTTAATTCACTGTAATGTAGCGAAATATTGATAAATAAATATGAATTATTGAAAGCTACATTACTTTTATTTCTGCTTAAGTCTTTTTAAATCTGTCCCTCGAAAATTTTTTAACCATGTTCTACTCTATATATGATGCCTGCTTTCGCATTCAGCACGTAAACTTAGGTTGCTATTACTTATTTTTATACAAATTGTAGCTAATAGTGTAATTTTTTTTCTAGTGCTGGCTAAAAAAAAAAAAAAAAATATACCAGTCACACACTTTTTTCAATTGTCCCTCTAGCCCCCAATGAATCCTTCCTGCCACGGGTCTAAACCAGATAAATGTCACACGGTACTTTCGTTTTCTATTCTCCATTTTGACTATAGTACCTAGATATCTAGGTGCTCTAATCTCGACTAAGCAGCATGATGACATCTGGTGGCAGATTCATCAGCTAAAGGAAATAGGTCGTGAGCAGACTCTAAAATTTGAGATCTGCTCACAACCTATTTCCTTTAGCTTAGGATCTGTTTACGAACTATACACAACCACATACTATTTAGACCCTGAATAGACTGTTGTTGTAAGTGAAGATACATCAAAAACTTTACATTTACACTAGTTTATGCGTCAAAAATCAGTATATCTATAGTGTTGTAATTCCGCACATGGAGTGAATATGATCAAATTATATTTATCAACTAAACCTACTGACAAACGAGTCAAATTATAATAAATAACATAACTTGACTTCGAATCCTATGATGATAATATAATTTACCAAATTAATCGTTCAAACATATTAATTAGATGAAATAGGACGTGACAGGTAGGGATTGCAATTGCTGGATCCCTCATTCAGCAATCCAGCTGGATCCAGCGCATTCTTCGGCCTGCTGGATCCACAAATATTCAATTAATTTTCTAAATAATGGCGCAAAAGTCTACGTTGTCCGTGTTGCCGCTTTGCTACGTGCGCTATTGCTCGGCGGCGAGAGTAACGTTGCCATTCAGTGTGGCACGTGCTACACCCCCTCTCTATACCTCACCGCCCGCCCTTTTACCTCTGCTGATCTAATTGCCAGTTGACTTTCCGCTCTCGCTAAATAAAGTGTCTTCGCGCTAAATAAAATAAGTAACTCCTCTCCTAGTCCTGGTGTATAATTCTAATTTACGGTCGACGTCAATGGTTGGTACGGTTGTGACGTCAATGAATCACGTAACAGAAAGATTAATGATTGTTTGATGACCCCGAAATCAACTAGCGTAGAGGCAGAAAGGGCCTTCTCCGCAGCGGGATATATATGCAATTCATTAAGAAGTAGGTTGGGAGACAACACCATCAATACCATTTGTTTCTTGAGATCTTATTTCCAGAAAAGTCAAAAAACAAAAAATAATAATAATAATAATAACAGAAGTGATTGATTTAATTTTATTTAATCCTTTAAAATATTTTATTCAAGATAAGACTAATATTTTATAACTTCTACTCTAATTCTATTAAATAAGAGTTTTTAACTTATTCTATTAGGCTAGGCTAGGCAATTTTATTGTGAAAATTAGTGAGAAACTGAGACAACCCAGTTAGTTAAATTGTTAATTAAATGAATGAGTATAAGTATCTCAGATATATGATGATATGAATGTATGTGATTCATGATTGTGATGAAGATAACTACTAGACTACTACTAATTACTTACTCATTACTTTACTAACACTACTAATTATATTATGTATTAAGTACAGACTGATATGTAGAGCCTATATAAGAAAACTGGTAAGACTGGTAGCCACTTAGCCACTGATTATCCGTCCTTACAATATTATAATATATTAATATAAATTAACTAGCAGATAGGCCCGGCGTTGCTCCGGCAAAAGTAACGATAGCGAAGATTAAGATTATTACGTTATAGTCACAGAAGAAAAAGAGTAATTTCATGAACAAACTAAATATTTCTAAAGAAAGGTCGAATTTCAAAATCGAATATTCTAATATTGTTCGATTTTCACGACGTGTTCTGATTATATCGTTCGATTTTCATCGAATGTTTTAAAAAAGAAAAGTCGAGAACAACCAAACTAATCTATTTAAATTTGAAAATCGAATATGTTCCAACATATTACTCTTTTTCTTTTTTCTTTTTTTTTCCAGCGTCCGTAAATCTTGCACGTCGCTTTCTCTTATTCTCCATTGTTACTTAACACTTTCGAGCTTATATCTGGTACCCTAACTGTGCACCAAATTTCAACTTTCAACTCCTAACCGTTTTAGCGAATATTAATATTATTACGTTATAGTCAACCTTACCCGTTTTCACAGAATGCAAGAATTAGGTCCTCCCTGTTTCCAGACTAATTACAGAATTTTTAGATAGGTCTAAAAATATGTTCGATTTCGAAAAAACTGCATCTGCGTGTTGCACGTCGCTTTCTCTTAACACTTCCATTGTTACGTAACACTTCCATCAACGATGGAAGTGTTAAGACTTAATCCTGTCTCTCTCCCCGTAGGGAGGAATTTCGAAAAATCCCTTCTTGGCGTGCATTCTCGTGACGTACCCTAACCGTGTACCAAATTTCAACTTTCAACTCCTAACCGTTTGGGCTCTGCGCTGATTATTATTATTATTATGTTGGGTTAAGTGAGATATACTCGGTTAACACCGGTGGCTGTGTGCTATGCCGGACCAAAGTCAAGGCATAGTAATCAAAACAGAAATTAAAGAAGTGTATCAGTGTGTGTGTCTATATTCAGGAATTTTCTCACAATATGACATGTATTCAATATAGTGGCCTTCTGTAGTGTGATGTATGTGTTTCTATTCAATTGTAATGTGCCCAGGCTTTTGTGCAGTGTGTGTGGTATGACACCTGTAGAGGAGAGAACAACAGGTACAATAAGCACCCTATCCCTCCTCCACAGATGCCTTATTTCCTGGGCGAGTTCTGTGTACTTGCTAATTTTTTCAGTGCATGCGTTTTGTATATTGTGAGTGTTTGGAATGGATATGTCTATAATGTATGTGATTTTATTGTGTTTGTCAATGAGTGTGATGTCTGGTCTGTTGTGGTAAATTGTTTGATGTGTGATTATGGCTCTGTCGTAGTACATTTTGTGCGTGTTGTTTTCCGATACTGTCTGTGGAATGTATTTATAGTATGGTTTGTGGATGTCTACTAATTTGTGTTTCTTTGCAAGCTCTTGGTGTATTATATTTGCTACTTGATTATGTCTGTGTAAATAATCTGTCTGTGCCAAGAGCTTGCAACCAGAGGTGATGTGTTGTATAGTTTCTGGCATGATGTGACATTTTCTGCATGTGTCATTTGTGAGTGTTGCATCTTTGAGTATGTGTTTTCTGTAGTTTTTAGTATTTATGACCTGATCCTGTATGGTGATCATGAATCCTTCCGTCTCCCCAAAGAGGCATCCCCGAGCTAACCAGCTGTTTGACGCAGTTTTGTCAACAAAATCCTGGGCCAGGTCGTAAGGATGCCTGCCATGGAGTGCCTTTCGAGCCCACGATTGCTTAATGGTGTCTATGCCTTTTATATGTTGCGTCGTGTCCATATGATGTGAGTGTAAGTTTAATGGTGTGTTATTTGAGTCTGCTAGAGTTACTGCTTTATGTAATTGTGATGTTTCTTGTTTTTTGTAGAAAAACTCTCGCAGTGACTGTATTTGTTTGTAGTGAAGGTTAACTATGTCAATCAGGCCACGTCCGCCATCTTTACGTGGAAGGGTTAGTCTTTCTGTGGCGGATTTAGGATGATGATGTTTATGCTTAGTAAGTGTAGTTCTTGTTTTCCTTTGGAGTTGCTCAAGATCTGTGTGAGTCCAATGTATAACTCCAAAAGAATATGTGAGTACTGGGATGACATATGTGATTATTGCTTTAACTGTGTGTTTTGCATTTAACTGTGTTCTGAGAATAGCATTTAACCTACTTTGGTATTCTTTAATTAATCTTTGCTTTATTTGTGCATGTTCTGTTAGTTTGGCCTGTTGGAATCCTAAATACTTGTAGAACTCGCCCTCTTCCATGGATTCAATAATGTCTCCATTTCCAAGTGCAAAATCTTCTTTCTTCAGGATTCCTTTTTCTATGTGAAGTGTTTTGCATTTATCTAGGCCAAATTCCATTTGTATGTCCTTGGTGTATGAATGTGTGATTTGTAGTAGTTGATGAAGTTGTTTTTGTGTGGATGCATAAAGTTTTATGTCATCCATGTACATGAGATGTGACAGTGTAAACTGTGTTGTTTTTTTGTGTCTAATATTGTAACCATATTGCGTGTTGTTTAACATGTTGGATAATGGGTTCAGGGCTAAGCAGAACCAGAGAGGACTCAAGGAATCTCCTTAAAAAATTCCTCGCCTAATAAGAATTTGGTTTGTTTGTATGGAAGTGTTACTAACCCTGAGATGTAGTGTTGTTCTCCAGTGCTGCATAGTGTTTTGAAAGAATGCAATGAGTGATGGATGTATTTTGTACATGTGTAGGATATGTAGCAGCCAACTGTGTGGAACACTGTCGAATGCTTTTCTGTAGTCTATATATGCCATGTGTATGTTTCTGTGTTGTCTGTGTGCTTGCCGTAGAATGACTGAATCTATGAGTAACTGTTCTTTGCATCCCCTGTGGTTTCTACGACAACCTTTTTGTTGTTCTGTTAGAATGTCGTGTTCTTCAACATGTTTGTATATTTCGTTTGCAATACAGGATGTCAATAATTTGTAGAGTGTTGGAAGACATGTAATTGGTCTGTATTGTGTGGGGTCTGTGGTATTGTTGTTTTTAGGTTTCATGTAGGTGATGCCCTGAGTAAGAAAATTTGGCATGTCTTGTGGATTGATGATGATGATGTGTGTTAGATGTTTAGCTAGTTCCTGGTGCAGTGATGTAAACTTTTTGTACCAGAAATTGTGAATGTTGTCTACACCAGGTGTCTTCCAGTTGTGTGTTCTGTTAACAGTGTATTGGAAATCATGTATGTTTATTTCAACACAGGGCATAGTTGGTATGTTGTGCAAGTTTCTGTTCTCCTCCTCGATCCAGCCTGCATCAGCATTGTGCGTGACAGCACTGGACCAAAGAGAAGACCAATATGTTGTGAGTTCTTCTTCTGTTGGTGTGCCACTGTGCTGTGTATCAGTGTTTGCTTTGTTATTGATTTGTCTGTAAAAGAGTTTTTCATTGTTTGTAAATAATTTATTTTGTTGTTTTCGTAGTGTACATGTTTTGTATCGTTTGAGTCTACGTGCTTTGGCAGCAAGTTTTTGTTTTAGTGTATCAATGTATTCTGTAATGCGTGTGTTGTGATGTTCATGTTTTGTGTGTGTTTTTATTTTCTTGAAAATGTTTTTGAGCTGTTTCCTTAATTTGGGTGTTATGTTGTTTTTAGTGTATTGTGTTAGCCTGCCTAATTTCTGTCTAATGTCATTTATTTGTGTTTCTATTCTTCTCTGCCAGGCAGGCTTGTGATAGAATTGTGTTTTCTGTGTATTTGTCTGTGATTGTACTTTCAGTCCATGGTGTGTCACTACTGTGACTGCCCCAGCATAAACTAATGTATGAATGTCTGCGAGTGTAGAAATTGAATGAATGTAGTGTGGTAGTAAGTGAGTGTTTACATAATTTAGTGTTTTTCCTACTTCCTTTGACGTGTTGATTTTTGGTATTCGTGGTCGTTGTGTGGGATCTGTACCTGTATATTTAGTGAGTGTTTCCTGAAATATAAGTGAGAGCGTATTAACTAAATCCAAGTCTATGTTATCAGTGATGGATGAGGAAGTGTCTGTAGTATCATTAGTGGTAATTGTTGTATGTGTGTTATTATCAATGCTTGTTGCTGGATTATCCTGACAGGTTACATGATCTTCATTAATGTTAGATGTTTCTGTCTGTTGATGTATTTGATCAGCAACCTGTTGTTTGATAAGTTCAAGTGTTGTTTGTGGAATAAGGTTGTTGTGTATAATTGTTCTTTTTTGATCAACAACCCTTTGTTCGGTGACAGTGAGATGAGGATACTGTTGTGTGAATCTATGGTGTAGTTGTTGTCTGTATGCTGTCATGTTTGTTTCGAGTTTTGTGATAATGTAATAATTACGGATGATAAACTCGTTCATTTCTACTGTCCATTTCATCCGTTGGCGTGGTTTTCCAGCCTTTGTGGTCTGTGGATGCATTGCCACAGAAACATCAAGGCTGGGTTGGTTCCTCACATCTGTTGAGGGCATTGCAGTAGCCATGCTTGGGCCGGTGCTGCTTTCGCCACCGGTAACCAAGGGAGACTGTGACCTATTTTTCGAACGTGAGCCTCTGCCTAACCCACGAACGCGGACCTTGTTAACCCGGGCGACGTTCGAGCCGGTATCACACTTTGATCTAGTTATTACCATGATGAATATCTCCACAGAATGTGGGTGTGGTCACTCTTAGCTTCATTTCTCCTTATAGACCTTACTGGCATGGGTGTCCCTACCAGGAGCTTATGCTCCAGCCTGTATTGCCCTATGGATCAGTAAAATTACTGGGCTCTCCCACCACGACCAGGTGGTGACCACGGGAGAGTTATTATTATTATTATCAACTCGTCTCGATTATATATATAGATTAGTAGTATTGTCTTTGCTATTATTTAAGTTAAAGATTACATTATAATTATAATCTAACTAAACATTTAAAGTTAATTATCTCTATCTCAAGTGTTAAACTGAACCAAACTTAAGTTTACTACCTAAATGTGTAAGACGTTTTACTGATTTATAGTGACCAGTCTAAATAATAAAAGCTTCTTAAGTATTTTTAAAAAATGTTTTATTTCTTTAAAAAAAAACCCAAATTGCTGGATAGATGGATAGATAACACTTTATTGCACCAAAAATACATCCGCGCTGGATCCAGATGGAATGATGTTGGTCCAGCAAAAATCCAGCTGGATTGAAAACGCTGCTGGATTGCAATCCCTAGTGACAGGACGAACAAAACAAACTAAGCAGATACATCACTTTAAAATTTACTATTGTGACCATAAAATTTAAGCCTTTAATGTTTTTTATCGTTGTGTGGAATGTAGCATTTTTGTATTAAACAAAGGAATTAAATAAATAGCTAATACTAGTTGCAATCGAGCACGCTATATAACACGCTAGCAAAAATGCCCAGCGTTGCCCGGGAAGTTGTGGAGGAGTCGAGTTGTCCTCATTTCGGGAGCAGAGAATAACTTTGCAAAATTTAGTTCAAACAGTCAAAGGGTTTGACAATTTGTGGAGGATGAAATCAGGGAAAGGAATGAAAGTCCAAGTTTAAAAGTGGCGTGCTTGGAAGATTGTAGATTGTAACTACGCAAAATTGGTCCAGATCGCTCGACAGGTTCCGGAGTTTGGGGATAGTGAGTGAAATCAAAGAGAAGGAATGATAGATTCTAGTGTTTCCCGTAGAATAATAAAGTAGAGTAGCAGAGCGTAACTGTGCAGAATTTGGTCCTGATTGATCAAAGGGTTTGGGATTTGAGAGAGATGAAATCAGTAAGAGGGAGTGAAGGTCCGATTTTTAAAGTAGCTTATGTACAGTACTGTACATTAGAAAGTAATAAACTTTCTAATGGTGAAAGAATTAAAAAATCGGTTTAGTATATTCTGAGATTACGTCGAAGTAAGAAACAAACATTCTCTATATACATTTATACTGGTAATTTGCTTGCCTTGTCACGAAGTGCATCCGTTTCAACACGGTTGTACTTCGTTACAATTGTGACTTTCTTTTAGGAATTTTATCGTCGATAAAGCTCACTCGCACATGCGTAAAAATGAAAAGTAACCGAAAGAACTCAATTTATGTAGGTAGGTATCTCATAACATAAGACTAATTCTTATTTTTAAATAATAGAACTGTAGGATTATTACTAAAACAATAAAAAACATAAAAACACTATAGACCTAAGTTTAGTTTCATTCAAAAGAAGTAAATTCGCTCCGTATTTGTGACAGCCTAAGCTTAGTTCACACTGAGCGAATAGCGAAAGCAATGAGAAAAGCGAAAAGCGATTTTTATTCGCTTAGCGAAATTGACTCATATAACCAAAAGCGAAAAGTCATTGCGAATTTTAAGCAACCAATAATTTGCAAGCGAGAGAAAACGTCATCTCGAAAAAGAAACTGGCTGCTCCCGATATTCCTTTGCTAACCACGCTCGTTTATTTATTGAGAAAAAAGATATGTAAAAAAAAAAGATGCTGGGTGAGAAAATTATTAAAAATCCGTTATTACAATATTCGCTGTATTGCTGTAGCCTTCTTGAAAACAACAAGAACCACGTGACAACTAACGAGAATACGATTGGTGGCGAAATTTTTTCTCTAGAAAAAGCTCGACAGTTCCAAAGTTCGAAGCGATTCGCGAAATGGTAAAATTTTCCGGAAATGACGTAATGTCTGACATGTTACTTGCTCTGTTTTTCGCTTTTGCCAGCGAATCGCACTCAGTGTGAACTAAGCTTAAGAGGTGTTATTATAAAAAACGAACGGCCAAGAATATATAAACAAAGTGTATATAGGACTACGAATCGAAACCGAATAGATAAGATAATAAGTTTAAAGAAGCCTACCAGGTGGCGAAGAGGATTGACCTACAAGCGTCTAGTCCAGGCATGGCCAACATAAGGCCCGCTTAATGCATTTATGCGGCTTGCGATTAATGTTTCAATATTATCTACTTAACTTCCAATAATTGGTCGAATGGATTCGCGATACTTCTTTATTATTATTATTTTTTTAAATTCCATTGTAGATATTTACAACTTTTGTATTCGTCTGTTATAAATTTACAGCATTTGAAGAATGAAAGACCCCACACCCACCGAAACTCATCTGCCATTCCGCCATGTTACCCTGTTTATGCTGACGCGTGACGCGTATTACGTGTGACGCGCAGCGCAACCTGTCTCTTAACCTTTTCTTTCTTTCTGTTTTGTTTTTTATTTTTTTTCTTTGCTTTATACATTTCTTCTCATTCTAAAATGACATTGTGCATGCGTCAGGAACATCTGTTCGAACAAACCTGACCTGCCGTCCGGGTCAGCGTTTTTGTATTTAACATGTTTTAATTTTAATATTTCGTTCGGCCAGTGAAAAATTTTTTTTTCCAATTCGGCCCGGGGGCAAAAACTGTTGGCTACGCCTGGTCTAGTCCCTGAGCGAGCATTAGTTCTAAATTATGCCTCTACGACTGGATTTGTGTTTCGTTTTCGGTTGGCGGTGACAAAACATTTTGCTAATATACAGTGAATTATCCGTCGTATAAAATGGAATATGGCGATTGTAATTTGAAATATAATCATAAGCAAAGCGTAAATAGACATATTAAAGCGAAGCATATAAAGGACTATAACAGGAATGATAAATATATTACAGTGGTGCCTCATATAACGTACTTAATCCATTCCAGATGCACGTCCGTTAAGTGAAACGTTCGTCATACGAAACGTATTTTCCCATAGAAATACATGTTAAAACATCTAATTCGTTCCGCAGCATAAAATAACCGTATTGTATCATAAAAAATGAATATATGGTGCGTTCTTTTATTCCTCCGCGTAACTTCGCGCGAGCGACATCCGTTTAAAAATTCCTGCGTAACGCAGGAATTTTTAAACGCCGTTTTTGCGCGCCGTCGAACGGCAAAAACGACTGTTTGTTTGTAGCAATAGTTTACGGTGGAAAGCAACATGGCGTCCTCCATGGCTCAGATAGCTTCGTTTCCGGGTCCATTATGTGATTTTATGAATGAAAATTAAGAAATTGTGAAAGCGCGAGTTAGCGCACGCGGTGATGTAAGTGTTTTTACGAATTTTTTTCGAATGGTAGCCGGCATTCTAATTATTTTTCGTGGCTATTTTGAATGCTCTTACAACAAATAATCCATTTTGTGGTTAAATTTTACAATTGGGACCCTTCTTTTGCCTTTAAAAGCTCATATTTTAGAATTATAGATTCCTCCATCACGATACCAGAAAGTTCGTTATTCGAGGCGTACGTTATACGAGGCACCACTGTATTTAAATGTAGTCAGGTAAATATCATAAGAAAGAAGAAATATTGTCAAACTTCAGCAAGATACATGATATGATATTATATATTTATATGAAAACTTTTCCTGGGAAGTTAATGAATAATAATTAAATATATTCTTAATGTACAAATTTATCTAAAAGCTTATGGATATAGTTAAAATGTGAAATCTTAACTGTAAGAATGAATATACAACAAGGGAAAGTATTGGAATCGTGTCAAATTTGACCCTTTAAGTTTTATGCAATGTTTTTACACCCTCCATGTTTTTACACCCTGAATCCGGAAAAGTCAAAAACGACAAAAAAAGTGTGTGTGTTGGCGTCTATTTCGCTTAATATCTCAGGATGGGGTAAAGAATTTTTAAAAAACGAAATTTGGCATGACTGCTTTTATATGAGGGCAATGATGCTATTAAATTTCGGTGGTTAAAGGTCGAGGGGAGAGGGGATCGTGAGTCATATCTTGAAAGGGGTAAGACCTAATGAAGATTTTATTCGTTATTAATATTTATATTTTTTTCATAAATCTCATTCTTACCCTCAAAATTAAGTTTTTTGCTATTTTATAGTAATTGTTATAAAAACTTTTTTATATTTTAAATCTCGTAACAGATGGCGCCACACACAATTTTATTTATTTTGCTTAATAGTATAAAAGTTATGTTTTTAAAATAAAAACTCATAACATCCGGGAAAGTTACGCAACTTGTTAGATTTTTTTTAATTTTCGCTTTATACAAAAATTCAGAATTAAATAACGTAAACTTGGGTTATTTCTTCCATGTTTTGAAATTTGCCAGGTGGACAAGACATTTAAGGTGTCAGCCTGGACAGACATGTCGTCTACTCTTTGGAGGAATTATTTCCGTATATGTGATGATAATTTCCAAAATTCTATTAACTGTATGGACATTATATATACAACAATGAAGATTGTTCGTAAAATTGAAGAGGAGCTAATTTATAAAATGGAGTTTCCGAGTTGCGAATAATGTTCTATTATTTTCTAAATATAATTCAATATATTTATAACAAAGATGATATATTGATATATGCATACATTTTTGTTTATTTTTCAATATTTTTACTTGTGCTTCACGCATTTATAGAACTGATATAGAACTTTCATTTAATAATTTGTAAATCTGAGGATCAGTGAGCTCTATACTCCTGAGAAAATTTTGCAAATCTTCTGTTTAAATCTATATACAACGCAAAAACAAAGTGTATATATATATATATATTTATTTATTTATATTGTATAATTAATATATATCCAACACTAAAGTTACAATGTTATAAACTGTGATGAATTACAAATATTTTTATGCAAATTTGAAATAGTCTGTATTTTTAACATTTGTTTTAAATGATCTTTTTAGGCTTTGGAAATGGATTGGTAATCACTCTAAATCCAGTCATCATCAATCAATATTTCAAAAAACACAAGGCGACAGCGAGTGGAATTGCTTACGCAGGAGCTTCTGTAGGATCCATAGCTCTTCCACCATTTACAGAGTATCTTTTAGATGAATATAATTTAAGAGGTTGTTTTCTTCTTCTCGGAGGCATAATTCTACAAGGGCTCGTTGCCGCATCTCTCTACAGACCTCCAAAATCTGTTACGAGGAAAATAGGGAACGTCCCAGAAATTGAACAATTAATGAAACCTCAAGAACAAATGGACTCCAGAAATATAGAATTATCTTCAAAATCCAAAAATTTTTTTATTGATGGTCTAAGAGGAACCTTAGATGTCATCACGCATCCTTCTTTTTTAATCATTTGTGTCAATTACACGAGTTTCTTCATCTGTTACATTGCATTTGCTATGGTTTTTGTGGATTTTTCTTTAGATCGTGGCATTGAGGAATCAAATGCTACGTTTTGTATCTCAGCTTTTTCTGTAGGAGATCTCTTTGGAAGATTATTCACTGGATGGTTATCAGATTTTGGATATATAAAAACTAAATACCTTGTTACGGTGAACTTGCTAACTATGGGTATTTTGTTATTAATCTTTCCCATTTTCTCCAGTTACGTTATCATCGTGATATTATCGATCTTAATCGGTTTATTGACAGGATGCATTCTCATTATATTTCCCGTATTAATGACTGAATATTTAGGACTTCAACGTCTAGCCATGGCAATGGGATTTTCTGGATTTACGCTCGGATGTACATCTTTAGCTCTGCCAAATCTGATAGGTAATATTACAATTTTTAATTTGTAAATTATGCTATAGACTAGTCAATTTATTCAGTTTTGTTATTTTTTTTAATTATATATTTATTTACTGTGTGCATGTATAAAAACGTTGTGCCAAATGTCTGAATTCATAGGGGTTACGTTGATCTTTATTCTTTTATCAGGTGAAACATGACGCCTAGTAAAGAGGAACGAATACATGTTATTTTGATAGTGGAGACCAGCAATCAAAGTTGCAAAAGAGTTTAACAAGCTACCCCTAGATCGCTGTCTGGATTAGCTTGTTCAACCACCATCAAAGTAACCATCAAGAAAGTAATTCATTCCTCCCTGCTCAGCGTGATGTATAAGAAGCGTGATGCATAAGCGCGATCTGTAAAAGAATAAACAAAGATCAACGTAACGCCTATGGTTCTAGATTTATGGGATACCCTGTGTGTGTCTTTTAATTTTAACATTTAATCTAAAAATTTCATTTAAAATATGAAAGTCCTATATTTGTTTGTAGGTAAGCACCCTTTATTTTGTAAAATTAATATACAATATGGATAAAAAGTAACAGAACAATTAAAGATCATCACATTTTAATACGAAAATTTTATTAGCGGAACTTAATATGTGTGTGACGTATGTGCAAATATACGAGTATTTAGACAACAAAACAGGATCTAGTTACAAAAATTCTTCAAAGTACAATCTATCAACTCATTTATAAACTTACAATCACAGACATAGCGTAGCTAGGGCAGGGCGGTGGGGGCGGCCCGCTCCGGGTGTCACCCGGTAGGCCTGTACCTAAAAACAAAAAAAAAAAACAAAAAAAAGTCAAAGGCTCGCCTCCCATGACAGTTTCTTTGCTATGAGGAGACGCCACGAGAGCTCGCACCAGCTGAAAATCTTACTATGATTTATTCTATAAATCTAAACTCATACGTCGCGACATCGCATATTCAATATAGTGTTCAAGTTGCTCGAGTGCGAAGATATTACAATTCAACAGTGTTTTATAAAAGAGTTTTAAAAAGGGTGACATCACGATATCTGCACCGGGTGTCACCCATGCTAGCTACACCACCGATCACAGAATTAACCTTTCACTATTTAGGGACTTTGAAATCTGAATAATGAACTAATAAGTTACAAGTGTCTCATTGCTAGTATTCAAAAGCTGATAATTAAAGGACAAACAAGAAAAATTCCTAGAACTGAAGGTCGATAGATAAAGACAATGGGAGACAGACAAGGACAATAAGCCGGTCTTCAAATGGCAACATCGAACAAAATATAAATACTGTATTCTTTATTAATTTTATGTCGAATTAATATGTTAATTAAAAATATTATAAAATATTATATTAATAAGGAAATCTTATTGGGAAAGGATATGATAATTTAGTTAAATTTCGTTCTGTTGGTACTGGAACAATTAAATTCAGTTAATATAAAATTAAATTAGTTTCTGCAGGATACAAACGTAGTTATGGGTAAAGCGGTTGGAGCCTTCTCAGTTGTAGAGTTTCCTCATAGGAATAAAAAGTATACCATCGGGTCCTTGACGTGTGACCCTTTGCGAGATATAGGGTGCGTTCTTTTATTCCTCCACGTAACTCTACGCGAGCGACACTCGTTTAAAAATTCCTGCGGAACGCGTTCCTAAATTCCGGTGGGAGTGCACGCCGTCGAACGGCAAAAACGGCAGTTTGTAGCAGTAGTTTACGGTAAGCAAAATGGCGTCCTCCATGGCTCAGATAGTTTCGTTTCGGGGTACATTATGTGGTTTTATGAATGAAAATTTAGAAGTACCCCGCGTTTCTTTATGCAGCGCTCGAGAAGCGCTTTACAGCGAACACACTGAAACTGGTTTCTAATTGACCAACATTGCTCGTGACGTCATTTCGCTACACTTTCGCTGCATAAAGAAACGCGGCTGTTGTGAAAGCTCAAGTTAGTGCACGCGGTGATGTCTTTTCGAATGTAGCCGGCATTCTAGTTTTTCTTCGTGGCTATTTTGAATGCTCTTTCAACAAATAATACATTTTATGGTTAAATTTTACAACACCAACAGTTCTTTATTAAGCACGTTTGGTGCATTCTCAGTACCGTATGATACATAGCTGAGAATTTTTACACAGTATTTCATTTTGTTATACAGCATTTGTACATGAACATAGTATTTTTACACAGTATTTCATTTGTTATACAGTATTTGTACATGAACATAAGATGTTAACAGAAAATATAATATAATATTTATAACAGAATAAACAGTAAATAAAATTTAACTATGTTACATAGCTGTAAATTTGTAGCACAATAGTACAGTTCGTTACACATTATTTCTACATATACATAATTTGTTAACAGAAAATTATAGCAGAATAAACAGTAAACAAATTAACTAACAAATATACTAAAGCTAAAATTAAACTAAACTATAACTAAACTAAAACTAGACTAAAACTAGACTAAAGCTAGACTAGATCTAGACTAAAACTAGTCTAATACTATGTTAAAAATAAAGTAAACTATATAATATCTAATGTAGTAACATTTAAAGAATTAATATATTCGCTTGATAACCTGAATGAAGTGCAAAAGTTCCGATGCTCCTGTGGATCAAGTTGTGATGATAATTAAACATATTTTGAACTTTAACACTCCAGTGTAGATAATTGATGATTAACACAGTTGATTGATGGTATTCACTTTGAATCTGGAAGGCCGTGTTAATTGGTGGCAAATCTTAGGTGCCACAACAGACGGAGAGCACGGGAGGCGAATCTGGTGGTTATCACAAAGAGTTTGATGTGCAGTATAGTGAGCTCCACAATAGTAGAATCACAGTCCGGTAGCTAAAGTTCGTTCGGCTGGAAGTGGACACTCACTAAAGTGCATCAACAATGGAGCCGACCTAGATGCGGAAAAAAATGTCCTTCCGACAACAGATCCAAAAGATTACACTTCCACAAAATTAAGGTTCCTTAATGCTGATATGTTTCTTCTCGTAGCAAAAAACGCTGTGTGAAGCAGTCCATTAATGTGCGTCACTATTAGGCAATAATGTGTCTTTATTTGATCGGTAGTTGGCACTTTCTTCAGTACGAAACAATTGTTGTAATAAAAACGTACCAGAAACGTGTTTAATGAAACTTAAAATAGCAAAGGTCACAATCAGAGTCAAAGAACAAAATTCAAATGCCAGAAAACAGACAAAAAGGGCCTGGACACAGAACAGAAGGACCAACAATGCAATTAATGAAGTTGTAGTAGCGAAAAGAATCAAGGAACTAGATTAGTCCTTGGTAGCGTGAATTGCAATGGTTTCATAACGTTTGACTAATTGGGAAAAAGCAAAGAAGATTTCTCTGTTTCTTATGAGATCTTCATGTTTGCATGGCCAAGCGAGGTTATTTTTGTTGGCTAAAATTTTTATGGCCAATCGTTCAGCTTCCAAAGAGATGCAGCTGAAGAGATAATGGTCAACGTCATCCGGGTGATTGCAGATGGCACATAAAGGGTTTTCTTTATTAGCGAATCGTTGAAGATATGTTGAAAATTTACCGTGTCCGGTAAGGAATTGAGTAAGAGAGGAATTCGGAGTTACCCATTTATATTTATCGTGAAAGTCCTTAATATTAGGTATAAAGTTAAAAGTTATGGCATTATGTTTGTGTTCCCATTCTAGTTGCCAGCGATGGAGCAGATCTTCGTATAATAATTTTCTAATCCCTTTTCGACTAATTTTATTGTATATGATGTCCAGTGACTCATCCATAGCAGCCTCCTTAGCCAACTGGTCCGCTCGTTCATTGCCCATTGTGTTCTGATGACCTCTAGTCCAGGAAATGGTATATGTGTTACAGGAAGTATAGATTAGATTGCGGATGGTGGTGGCAATCGGATGAAGTTGTTTGCTGCATAGTAGTTGTATAGCAGAAAAACAATCACTCATAATGTGAACGTTCGTGTGGATAAAACCTTGCTCAATCCAGTGAGTGGCCGTATGGATTGCAAGTAACTCCGCCTGGAATACAGTGCAATTTTTGTGTAATTTTCCTTTCTGGTTGTAGATTTCAACACCGTTAACATAGGCCACAAAAGCACATCCAATAGAGTTGTCAATGCCAGAGCCGTCAGTATAGACTACAAGGTCCGAGTAAGTTGGTGGTACAGTACTGAATATGTTGCTAATATTGGGAGGCAGACTGCTGGCAACGGGACTTAGGTGTTCATAGTTGCTGGAGCTGAAGGAGAAGGAGGGAGTACAGATGTCAGTTCCCAGTTTAAGATGAGACAAATTATACTCTATTTCAATAATTTCAGTTATTGGAGGTTTTTTAGAGATCACCTGTAAACTGCAGGTTGGGGTTGTCCGGTAAGCCCTGGTAATTAAAAGAAGCGCCTTCCGTTGAGAGGATATGAGTTTTCTGCGAGGATGTACTTTTTGTACAGCACTGCCCCAACAGCAACAGCCATATGTGATAATGGGGATATAGATTTTGTCATATATGATACTGATGGCCTGAGAGGAAAGTCCCCAATGTTTACGTGCTATTTCCGAAAAAGCTTGAAAAATTAACGATGTTCTATTTAGCTACATATTTTATGTGCTCGTCCCAACCGAGTCGAAAATCCAGCCAGACTCCTAGGTATTTAATGCATTTATCAATTTTGATGGAGCAGTTATTCATTTTTATTGTTGGTGGACGAAGATATAGATTTGGATTTCTTGGCTTATTAAAGACAATACCAACAGTTTTTGTTGGGTTAAATTGTAATTTATGTTCTGTTCCCAATTGATAAATCAGTTGTAAAGTATCGTTCCCACGTTTTTCTAGCACTGCACGGGACCTGCCGCCAATCATGATTAGGACATCGTCATTGCATCTTGTCCAAAGTTGTTTGTGAGGAAGGCATCGAAGGTTAGGTTCCATAAGAGTGGACCACAAACTGATCCCTGAGGGCATCCACAGACAATTTCACGTTCTACCGATTGAGTTCCATATTGAAGGATGGCCTTACGGGTGGTCAGATAGTTTACGTAGAGCTTGTAAATATCAGTTGGACATGCTGTTCTTCTTATTTGATGTAACATAAAAGGCCACCAAGCGCTGTCAAATGCCTTGGAAATATCTAAGCTAATGGCTAAGACATATTTGTATTCTTCAAGTAAAGTTCTGATGTTGTGTACAGCATGGTTAATTGCATTACTAGTAGAAATTTGCTGCCTGAATTCAAATTGTATATTGCTAAGTAGAGCATTTTTCTCGACAAACCAGGTCAAGCGATCAGTCATTAGTCGTTCTAAGACCTTACCTAAAATGGGCAATAGAGAAATTGGCCTTGTCTCGTTAGGTCTGTTAGGTTTAGGTACAGGAACAATTTTTGCAGTTTTCCATCTTGCAGGAAAGACGCCTGTGTGAAGGCATACATTGAAGAGTTGCATTAAATGTAGCGGAATAAGTCTCCAAATATGTTTTGCGATTTTAGCAGTTATACCATCAATACCTGGTGATTTACCCTCTTGTAGTCCATTGATCACGTTATTGATTTCTTGATAATCGAACTCAGGCGAATTACCCGTATCCATGTGTGCGTTTATATTTTCTCTTATCGCTTTCTGCCATGGGGTGTCATCCTCAGGACGGTCTGGAATACAATAGCAGTCCATTTGTCGCTCCATGGTGGCCAAAATGCTACCGTTGGTTATCAGATGATCTATTGTTTCTGGATCGTCAGACGTTAATATTTGCGGTTTTCGCAGTTTATTTGTACAAAGTTTTGTAAGATATCCCCAAGGATTGGAGGACGCAGCCGTGCAGTAATCCCGCCAGGATTGAATTTTGGCGTTTTTTATTTCTTTTTTATAATAGACTTGGTGTGCATAATATTGTTGTTTGCGTATAGTACGGTCTGGCTCATTTCGGCAAGTTTGATATTTTCTGCGCAAGAGATTGTTAGCTTTGCGAAGACTGGTCAGACTGGTTAAATTTTACAATTGGACCCTTCTTTTGCCTTTTAAAAGCTCATATTTTATAATTATAGATTCCTCCATCACCATACTATCGATAATGCGGGCGCCGCCATCTTTCTTTCACCGTCCTTCCTAAATGCCTACAAACAGCAGTGCACTCCCGTAGTAGCGGTGACGCGGAACGACCGCTATTAAAGAACGCACCCATAGCCCCTCGATATCAGCCTATTTAGAATTTTGAAGATCTTCAAAAATGTGATAAAATTTAAAAAGTGAAAAAATCCGGAACTATTTCTCAAAACAATGCTAAAATTCAACTGTTTTCCACTTTACTAGAGAGGCTAAAACAGCATAAAACACAAGAAACGCCATTGCATCGATTACTTCCAGGAGCGATCAGAGTCACCGGGCGTATTCAATTCAGCCAATCGCAAGCTGATTTCGGGGAGGATTATATCTCGCGAAGAGTTATATGTAGGCTATCGGTTCCTTTGACATTTTACTCTTACCGTCATGGTCTACAGCTCTGATAAGGTGACGTGCAAATATTGCGACGACAGATTTTCTTCATTTTATACTCCCATTCCCTCCTGTATAATAATTCGTCATCACCACTGCCTCCCCTTTCCCATTTGCGCAATCATATGTACAATAAATGTCAATTAACGACAGACTATTCCAAAATAAATAAATTATTTTGTATTCGCAAACACTCGGATGCCTCCCCTCCCCGTGTCAGCATTCATCGACATCCTCCCTCCCATCTCTACAATAAATGAGGCGATTAATGATTGCCTGAGGCATCTCTTGCCAAGCTGCATCCACTGCGGTGCATATCGTCTACGGCAGGGGTGGCCAACTTTTGTGCACATAAGATCTACTTTTTATCGTAAAAATGTGTCGCGATCGACTTGTTGTCATAGGCATAGTCTAAATGGGGAGGGGGAAGTGTGAAATACATGCTATGTTTATACACTGTTTCAGTACGAAGTGCACTCACTGCTTATGAGTCGAGTCATAACTGCATGCAGGGCCGGATTTACCAATCCAGGGGCCCTGGGAACAAATTCGCTGGGGGCCCCCCTTTAAGAGTAGGCAAATTTGATGATTTAGAAAATTTACACAAAATACTGTACTTTCAACTAGATTTCAACTATAAAGTTGTAAATTTCATTTAAAAATAAGGTTATTGTAAACATACATATATTTTATTGTGTAAAACTAATTATTTTAATTTAATTGAAAAATACCTATGTAAAATTTTTTCCCGAAATTTTCCGATGTTTCATAGGTTTTTTCCCGGGTTTGGTTTTCTTTGCCTGTGGCTCTCATGATTAGGCCACACTAGGCTGTCGCAGTAAGAGGGGAAAAAAAATTATGTTTAAACATAGTTTTGTGGGGGCCCTGGACACCGGCCCTAAATGTCCCTATGTAAATCCGGCCCTGACTGCATGCATACAGTTGCGTTCGGTTACAAATATAATACATCAAGTCAAGACATCGCTAGCGATCGACCAAAATTGGCTTTGCGATCGACCGGTCGATCGCGATCGACTTGTTGGCCACCCCTGGTCTACGGTATGTGGCGGTGTTCCTCCATGCACTTTACATCGGACGAGGGCCCAAGGCGGGAGAGAGATATGGCTAGGCTACCGTCCAGGAAAGGATGTGAATTCCGTTCAGGCTGGTGAGAATTCGCTGTGCGACATGCATTCGGGCATTGTCTTGATGAAAGATGGAGGGTCGGGTGCAGCCTGCACCAGTATGGCCGAACCACAGGCTCCACAATTCGTGTGACGTATTAGTTCTCTGCCAAAGTACCGGAAATGTGCACCAGGGCTATTCACTGATCGAACGCGATACACGGTGTGGAGCCGGTGTGATACTCGGCGAAAAGGAGCATGTAGTGTTTCCCCGGGATACCGCCACACTCGTCCACGGCCGTCATTCCTCCTCAGACAGAAGCTGGATTCGTCCGTAAACAATACCCGATGTCATTCAGTGGTCCAGTTGCGATGACGATGAACACAACGCCAGGCGTGCAGCCCTGTGTCGACCACTTAATAGTACCCCATTTTCTGGTTGTCGTGCGTGCAGCTCGACTTCATGCAACCTGTTGCAAATGGTTTGGGTGGACACATGCATCAGTTGACGACGACAGGCGGTTTCGGATGTCACGTGCCGTGACGAATGGTCGTTCGGCAAATTCGCGGTTAGTGCGATCTGTTCCCTCTTTGGCATGTTCGCAGATGTTCCTAAATCCATCGTGTCACACATCGCTGGATGGTACTGGCATCGTGCCAATATGCGTGGCAACTACGCGTATAGACAAACCGAAATGGTGCAACTACAGGATATGGTCTTCTTCCTCAGCCGTTAACTAGTGGTATTCAGCTTGGGCGCCGCGAACCGTCGCTGATAGCATTTACGAGCTGGCGGCTGGTCTTTATAGCACGAAACTGGATACTACATGACCCGATGCGTACACAAACTTAATTATTTGTATATCTCTGTCACCTACCGGTCCTGCAATTTGGATGTTGCTTCGCGCATTTCTCAAATATGAAATCGCAACACCACGAAGGAGTGTATCTCTCCGTTGTCCTGTGTTTACTATACTTCTTCATTTTCGAGAAGTGTAGTAAACACACAACAAAAGCTAATGCTAGATGTTGTTCACGTGTCCATCGAAAAATGAAGGTGGCTGGTAATGAAGATCAGAATCGAAACCGGAAGCGCGAAGGGAAAAACAATGCTGGAAATCTAATATGGGAAGGATAGATGCCACTCAATTGCCGATTTAATTGATTTGGAACCAACTTGTAAGTTCCAAAGGCGGGTGCACAGGAGGCAAAATTAAGGCAGTATTAAATGCCAACCATAACTGCCATTAACCAACTGTTTTGACCTTGACAATTAAAACGAATGATTGATTGAACCTATCTTTGGCGTCCGATGTCGCCTTAATTTTGCTGCCCGTGTGCATTTGCCTTAAATTTAATGCTAAGCTGTTACCAGTAATGTCATTAACTTATATTTATTAACTATTTAATAATTAAAGTTGTATAAAAATATCAAGTGATTAAAAAAATCTCAAACTTGCTTAATTAATGATTTTTGTTCTGCTCTTTTCGCCCTGTAGGCACTAAGAGGGCCTCTTTTAACAAGTCCATTATAGGTTCGGCCAGGGCTGGTGAGGGACAGAGGTCGACATATCCGGTCGAATCACTCCCCGGTAAATTCCTGGAGATTTTTTCACCCTCCGGTTTGGTCCCGGGTCCCCAGAGGAGTAGGCCGCCACCTTCACCGCTCGGCAATCCGACCGTCTAATTAATATTAGTTCTCATTAGAAAAACATGTTTAAAATGAAAACTGGATCTTAGCCTACTGCTCCGGGGACCCGGAATCGAATCCTTGAGGGTTGAAAAACCTCAGGAATTTTTTGGAATGGTCCAACCGGATATGTCGGGCCACGTCCCTCACCATCCGGCTGAACCCACAGTAGACTTTCTAAAGAGGTTCTTCCGTCCTGCGGGCGCAGGACGGAAAGTGAGTTTTAAAAAAATGTTTAAAATGTTGAATCCGGTGTAAATAAATTCTCATTATTTTTATTGAAAACGTTGATGATTTATTTCAAACAGCAGTCTTGCTGTTTTGAAATAAATCATCCAACGATGGTTTTTCCAATAAAATGCTTAGATAAATATCTAAATTCTTCTTTATACTCAGAACTTCTGAGTATCAAGAAGAATTTTTTACTGTGATCTTCGAGTTTGCAGGATTCTTTATAGGTTCTGACTCATAACCTACAAAGACATGAAAAAAATCAAATAAGATTATTTGAAAACTAAAGATAGGATGGCCAGTGAACATTTAAGATGTCAGCCTACCGTTTCTAGAGAAAGCTGGAATCTAATCCGGGCAAACATACTTTTCGGAAATTTTTCATAGACCCGCAATACTTGAACTAGTCCAATCTTCACCATCCGGCCATCCCCATTGTAAACTTGGCCTGACCCGCAATGCGTAAGAAAAAAGTTCTCTTAGTGCCTGTAGGGACGGAAAAAGCCAAAAATGAAAAGTAAAAGGCTATTAGTTTAACTGTCTACTTTAATCATTGTATTCTATTTATTGTTCGGCCTCCCATTAGTAGAGTAAAATAGTAAAACCATTGAACCCTGATAGTTGGTTTGTAAATTCTCATCTGACCAATGGGCTGGCCACGTGGAATTTTCCGGATTTTCTTCACCTAAATACAGACTAGTTTTACATAATGTCCTCTTAGGAAGCATTTCCCACATTGCTGATCGCCCACATGTTGTATTGCCATATCCGATCAAACCCAGCAACCAACCATTTATTATTCGCAGGTAAACATTATTAATATAATAGATATACATATGTATATGTGTAAATATATTATTTTTAAGTGGTCCGAAACCGAGACGTGTTATTGTTTTCCGTTGTCATTGATTCACAACTGAAGCGCGCTATGAATCAATGACAGAATATCGGCGAATAAAAACGTGCAGCTATTTTCGAAGCAGTTTTAACCGTTCTGTAAAAAATAAAATAACTCAAAAGTCCGAGATAACTTGTGTGTAGGCCTATATATTTATATATACCAGGTGACGACGTTGTATTTAATATATTGAAATTTTTTTTGTCTGTGTAGTTGTACAACTTTTTTTGATTATTTATTGAATGTTATCATCATAAAAACTGTAGAAATGAATATTCTATATTACAGAATAGTCAAATTTATAATAATTAAAAATATAAACAATAAAAGATTACTTTTTATAAATTCATTAATAATAATGTTATTTTCTAGGTATTTTTCGAGATATTGTAGGCACGTATGATCATCTCTTCCATACATTGGGATTAATGGCTATTACCAGTTCGTTGTTATGGTTATTACAACCTATATATAAAATCTGCAAGAAAAAATTATTTATTTGACCTGATTTTTAGGTCTGTTGTGATCTGTAAATAATTTTTGTTGCATTTGTTAATATTTTACTTGTTAAAATTTACTTTAAAAAATACAGTATTTCTACTCTGATTAAATATTTAATAAAAGTCTATTTTGATTTCATTTGTTATAAATTAAGTTTTAATAATAAATATAGGTTCAATATTATTTTCACATCATTTTTTAAGAATTTGCACACACTATACAGCACAAAGAAACAAACAAACACGTGTTTGTGCAGTGTGTGCATGCGTGCGTGCATAAATGCATATAAATCTCTTTTCAGTCTAATTATTATGCATCTTTATCTATTTACATTATAGTTGTGACTTTCTGACTTACTGCATATAAGTATACACAGTATATATGTATATATAATACATAAAGGTATGTGTACTTTTATGATAGAGAACTTAGCAAAAAATTTTCTTGCATAATTCTAGGTGCAAAAATATTTTAAAAATTTACAAAAATGAGGTTTATCAAAACATCATATTGTAATTGAAATTTACAATTACAATATGATGTTTTTCAACTTTTAAATTTTCTTTATTGCACCACAATTATAAATATATGAAGACAAATTTCAAGCTTTAAATTGATCATGGAACAATTTACATTACTATATACTGTGTATATAGTAAATCCCCGTTAACTCGGACACATTTTTCCGAAAACTACAGTAATTTATAATTTCTTGACGATAGAAAAGTTATAATTAATGAGTGTTTATGATACCATGAATTATATTACTATAATCGATAAGTTACTAAAGATTGTAGTACATTGTTGTATACCGCATTGCAATGTTTTTGAGTTCATATTATGTAATAATAAGCTCAGAAGTATAACTAAAGCTCAGTAAAACTTCTATTCAGAGTTAGTCGTAATAAATACTTTATATTCACCTTCTCGTTTTTTACGTAACCATAGAAAACACCCCGCTAACTCGAATTTTCGTAAACTCAGACAACCTTATCTTATCATTAGATATATTCGTCACTAGATTAACAGGATCAAGTGACTAAACGTAAGGCACAAAGGTATTTATAAAATTTGGAGGCTTTTACATAAAAGACAAACTTTTTTTTCCAAAACACTTTTATATTTATGAGTAACACATCTTATCTCTCTATCTCAGTGTTTAACTTGGTTTATCTCTCTACTTAAAATGAAACTAACTTTAATTTTTTTTAAATAGACATTAATAATACCTTTATTGAATATTATAAATTTCTAATCAAATTTCTAGGAAAATGAGCCTTATTTCCGTTATATGGGCGAAATGAAAATGTATCTTATATACAGATTTTAAAACTGTTTGCTTCGCGATCTTATGTTATACTCTGTAAACAATGTGCAAAAATCGAAACAAATTAATCAAAAATTTAACACAAAGTATTTTCAATGGTTTTATTAGTATATGGCATCGCGACACATGGGCGATCTGCCGAGAGGAGAATGCCTCTGAGAGGTTTCTTATGGGGAAACTGACCTCTATTTAGTTGTTACTAATGTAAAGAAAACCCAAAAAATTCCATGTGTGTTGTCCGTTGCAAAGGCATGAACCCACGACTAACTACTATTGTTCAATGGTTTTATCCATTCAACCATTAGGCGCAAAGTATTTAATAGTAATTTTCTATTAAGTTAAATTTCCATAAATTAACCTATGGGTAAACAACTAACGAATGGTCGAGCGGTTAAGGCTTCAGACTGCCACCCCAGAATAAAATTCGGGCGAGTAACCCTGAACCCTTAGTCCTTAGTTTTTCGTGTTGTACTTGAATTGACGTCATTGAACTCGTGTTACTATTACTCACACAATTGATAGTCTCGAGTTAGACCCATGAAAGGCGAGCGGAAATACGTCATACTCACTTGGTTACGTGTGTCGTTAAGCATGATAGGATTATTTACAATGCATCTGGGTTTGTGACTATAGAGCTAGTGGAAGGAACGACAAGACTAGAGTACCTAGATATCAGAGTAGTGTAAGTTCGCCGACCTTTAGGGGGGAGTCGTTAATCCCGCGACAGGATGGTCTAGGGTCGTTCGCGTGTGGGTGTGAGGGAGGATGACACAGACAATAAGTGTCTCACAAAGAAACCCGTTTATTTAAATATAAAACAACTCACACTATGCACAGATCGTTACAAAGGTGAACGTTCGAACGTTTTTGTGCCGATGTGTTTCCTATCGTCGCTCGATAGAAGGCCCCGGGGCAGCGGCAGGTGCAGCGACTCGTCGGTTGGCGTCGGCGGACCTTTCGATGGACACCTTGGAACACCTCTTGTCTCCCTTGAAACCTCTCGGAAAAAGTCTCTTGTCCTTCCAATTCGGCGATTACTTCAATCTCTCTTTTTCGTATTGTTCATGTTGATTGGCTCCACGTCCTTCCTTTCTCTCTTCTCGATTGGTCCCTCGCTTGTTTCCAAGCGAAAAACGACCCCTGTTCGAGTCACGAGAAAGAGCCGCCTCGACGAATTTTACTTGACACCCTCCGTTTACTCAGGATGGAAAGAATTGATGGAACTTTGAAACTTGCGCTCATATTTTCCCTATTGTCGTCTAGTCTGAGAGATTTTTGAAATTCAATGCTTTGATATGAAGTTTCTTTTCATAATTAACTTTTCCCTTTTTCCTAATTTTAATGATCTAAATTTCGTATACGAGCGACTTGTCAAAGGTCCATCTATACTGGAGGACATTCGTCTACAATCATTACTCATTACAATTATTGCGTTTTATTTTACATTAGGCCTTTTTGTCTTTCGACATCTTTCTCCTTTTTTTTCATGCGTCGCGGTTTCAAATGACTAACGCGTCAAATACGATCTTTGATCGGCTTTTGTCCCTTTTAACAATGGACGATTTTCTACATTCGTTTTAACAATTTTCTAATATAAATAATTAATGTTAACCCGTTTTTGGGACTTCACAGTAGCGACACATGAGTCATCGCCGCCACGTTCTGTCGACTGTCATCACGTGGTCTATGGGTTTACATTAAGAAATGACGATTTTTTTAAAATTTAATAAAGCATTTTATTCGTAAAAATGCTTTATTAAACTAAAAAACATCATCATTTCTTAATGTAAACCCATAGACCACGTGATGACAGTCGACAGAACGTGGCGGCGATGACTCGTGTGTCGCTACTCTGATATCTAGGTACTCTAGACAAGACAGTGGCGTGCGGTGGAAGCGCCGCTTCCCTTGTATTTCCTAAAATATAAATTAATATTGGGCGATTATTTTCATATTTGAACGTAGTTTGAATTAATTAAAATTAATATTTTATTATAACCACATTTTGTATCTTATTACAAATTTCTATACTATAAGTGGAAAAAAAAAACGATAAGATTGCTATTGTATATTAGAATATCGGTGGCGAAATGGAAGCGCTTTATTGTCGAAACTGGGTCAGCTTCCAAGCAGCCAGATTATAGGCATTTGCTCATGCGCTTTACAGAGCACCAACCTCCCCCGGTTTAGCTGGTGGAAGCCAAGGTCCTAGAATATATTCTAGGACCTTGAGTGGAAGCTACGCACGTATAACGCTTCCAACAATTCTATCCCTTAGCCACTGGGTAGGGAGCTATCTGGCTAAGTGAATTGTTTGAATACTCTTTACTTTTTAAATCTTAATGTTATTTTTATGTATGTTTCTTTGCAAAGTTAAATTTAATTATAATTTACTTTTAATTATACTGTAATTATATTGACATATTTTCAAACATAAAATCTTTAGAATTTTTATCACTTTTAGATGTCAATAATTTTAATATTATGAAAAACAATTTTTCCAGGCGTGTTTTAATTCTTTAAATTAGGTAAATTACATGGGAAATTTTTTGATTTATCTAAATTACGTAGCAAATCGCAATATTTATATTCGTGTCAGGACTATATTGACAAGTAACTCTTACACATAAAAAGTATTATAATTAATGACGATCCGAACAAAGACGTACTAAAAGAATTATATGATTTAATATTAATTTTTATGGTGCCATCTACCGGTGCGTCTGTTGAGCGCAGTTTTTCGACCACGAAGCAAATTCGTACATTGGCCAGGAACACTCGGTCGGAGGAGAAATTGTCGTCGCTAGCGTTGCTTTCGATAGAGAGCTTTCAAATACGTTGATGGAGTCGACGACCAGCGACTTTTATTATAGTATTTAACGATTTCGCGGAAAAAAATCGCCGAATAGAGTTAGTTTATAAAAAATTTAAAAAACAAGTTTCTCTATCATTGGGTACGTTCGTAAAGTCAAACGAGTTAAACGCGTTAGTAACGAATCGTTCGAAAAGTAGTAGTCTCGCTTAGTGCGCATGCTCTGCGGTGATGACGTTTTGAACGAAACTCTAACGAAGCTCACGAAGGAAAGAGTTAGTTTACTTCGTTAAGAAAATGGCGCCTTACGATATCGATGTTTCTAGATCTACTCGAGTGTTTAAATTGTGAATTAAAAGGTGGAATGATTGAAATAACTGTCCACCCGAAGCAATCTATGTTGCTAGTGCAGCAATCTTCGGATAAGGCTGCACTAGCAACATTCGTATCTTCGATTTTAGAAACAGCATTTAGTTATAAACGAATCGTTCGAAAAGTCTAACGAAATAAGAATAACGATGACGTCATTCTCGTTTAACTCGTTCTACTTCACGAACGTACCCATTGTTTGTATCATATCAATATGTATTGTATTATTCGTATTTTATAACTAAAATACATAAATTGTTTATTTTTGTCATTTCCAGTATTTGACTTTTATGGGAATGTAAGGTTCCGGACAGGTCTGACCCGTCACGAAAGACACGAAAAAACGGTTAATTTAGAGAAAAATTTATTAGTTTAAAAAAACACAGGTAAAAATCGTTTGTAGTTGGATACCCATTGTTTATATCAAACTGCCAGGCAGAAACTATAAATCGCGGAAGGAAGTCGTCCTATGATCGGTGGAAGATCGAATTCATCTTCGATTTTCACTTTTCTCGCGCTCCAGGTAATCAGAAATTAACACTTCTGATAGAGTCTATATTAATATTATTTATTTATGTTCCTGATAATAATTTATACATATAATTTACTATTTTAATTCTCTTTTTCGATGAATTAGATACTTCTTTTTATTTTTGGACAAATTTGCTGTATAATTTTATCAATTATAAATTAAATTTTTTTTTATTAGTGTTGACATGAAAAGAAATGGCATCTACTCGTGGTCGAAAAATTCGTTGCCTTCTTAAACAACTCTTTCAGCGCTTTCTAATGCTTCGATTGCGATCAGAATAGCATATCTGTCAGCCATTTTCACTTTCGTGTAGAGATCTCACATGCTGAACTCAAAGTGAGTAGGAACTCACATTGTGAGATGGAAAGGCACATGAGTTATAACTCGAGACTACCAATTTCACGTGAGTGTGTGAAAATGTACCACGTGACACCTTCAACAAGTTGGGAATTGTAACACGAAAAACTCGAGACTAAAGGCCTGGAATGTATCATAGGCGGTCTGTCCTTATCTCCACCCATGACCGGGTGGAAATAAAAACAGACCGTAATGGGCAAAGAAAAGGCTTCTTAGGCCCTATAAATAAATTTTTCGTGCAGTGGTCTGTCTCCGTCCCTCGGTCTCTTCATTGTGGACCCAGCCGAACCTACGGTGGGCTTGATTAAACGGTCATCTTGGTACTTACAAGGCAGAAAGAATTTCATAAACCGTGGATTGAAAAAACTAAAGGATTTAAATAAAAATTTTTATATAAAAATTGCATACCGGTATATCGTTTAAAAAAAATATATATTCCTATAAATTAATTTATGCAAATTTCAAATGATAAACAGTTCGATCTTGATAGTAGTATTTTTCATCGTTCAAGGTCTTACGTTTTTTAAATAACAGGCTCCTGTCCTTGCTTTTAATTATACTTCCGGATTCAATGAAATCATAAATAAAATATTAAATATTTCTATTATTGATGAATTATTAATATCGTGTGTCTTAATAATTACTAATGTAAGCAACTTATAATGTTGCATAATTCTAAATTAAACTTCTAAATATTAAAATTATGAAAATAAATGATTGAAAATAGATATTTACGAGTTAAAATATACTCTTATGTTATTACTTTATTTAACTAGCGACCATGCACCGATCTCTATCACTCTATCCCTCCCGAGCACCCCTAGCCCGACGACTGCCCCCCGTCTACATCGTACCACAAATTGGAGTCGGTATTCCAATAATCTTGATCAGCTTTGGACCTCCGGGGATTCACACCCCACCTCTTACAACTCCTTCGTCCACAATATCCGTGAAACAGTTACCGCTAACACGACAATTCGCTCTATTCCTCCCTCGGGTAAACCGCCGTGGGGGACCCCCGAGTGCGTCCGCATTACAGCGCAAAAACGTCGTGCGTTCCGTCTAGCCCAGTGTTTCCCAACCTTTTTTGTGCTATGCCCCACCTAAGTCTTTCTAAAATTCTTATGTCCCCCCCACATATACGTTGAACTCTTTTGGAAGATCTCTTGTCGTGTTCGTTAAAGTTTTTCTTGCACTTAATTGCCACACTGTTTTATGGTAACCACGAGAAAACCCGATCCTTTCATCAAAGTCTCTTGCACTTTCCAGTCGTTGCCAAACGCGATCTGAAACACCACAACTTGTGTCTGTCCACCTCGAGGTCTGGGCAAAGAATGTCCTTTCTCCTCTTTCACCAGCCTAAGGGCCTCGTTCATCTCTTTGTTCTCAGTGGTTCCCAGAATTGTTAATCCTACCCAAGGGAAAAGGGTTATAAAGGAAAGTTCTAGAAGGAATGGGAAACGAAGAACAAAGAAAACTAAAACTAACTAAAATCAATATTTACAATAAATATGGCGTACAGCGGCTATATGGTTAACTTTAACTCTGGACAAGTGCATTTTCGAATTGCCCCCCTTAACAATCGAATTGCCCCTCTGTGGGGAGTGGGCCCCACGTTGGGAAACACTGGTCTAGCCGTAGGTGGACGTCTTCTTTCTTTCTTCTTTTTTGTTAATATGGAGACTCTAGCCTGTTGGCTTTTTCTCCGAGGCGCACCGCTTAGTTATTAGGCGAAGCGGTTAGATCGGTATACAAAACGTTCCAAGGCCTCCATGTGTTGACGGGAAGGAAGGTCGGCTCGTGGCGAGTATATGGGAGTTGTGAAACGATGGACATGTCCAAGGTCAAGGAACGACCCAATACGGGGGACGTCTTACTCGTGGTGGGATAAATACAGGCGAAACTCCGACGGAAGACCCGCCAGGCTCGCCGGGAGTGGTGGGGTCGTCTGTGCGCCTCCTCCTCCCAGTCAACGCTCTACCCGTCTACCACATCTTCAGTCGTCTGAGGGCCCCACCGATGACCACTATCACCCAACATACAATCCAGACGAAGGACACTATACTCAGTCCTATCTATCTATATAACCCATTGAACGCGTGTCCGTCCGTCCGAGTAACGGTATGCCAAAAACGGGCACTAGAGGCGCTCCTATCGTTTGTCATATTTCAAACATTTAAATTAACAATATAAATTATTATTTAAATTAACACCCACTAGGGGCACCCTTTTTTTTTTTTTTTTTTTTAACTCTTTCCGCCCTGTGGGCACTAAGAGGGCCTCTTTTAGTAGGCCCATTATGGGTTCGGCCAGGCCCACAATGGGGCGACCGGGTGGTGAGGGACGGGGCCCGACATATCCGAACGGTCCACCCCCCGAAAAATTCCTAGCGAATGTTACCAGCGAAGGTAAATAAACAAATTAAACTATTTTAAAGTATTTATGGAATGTTTAATAACACTAAATAAAGATTTTTAATTATCATAAAATTTGTAAAGAACGTCCACTAGGGGCGTCTCGGGCTCCTAGTACAGCAGATTCCATCCATTAGCCACTGGTAGGGAGCCATTTGACTAAGTGGCCGACCTCGTACACAATGTTCGTGCCATATTTACAAATCTATATATATATAATCGAGACTAGTTGATAATAATAATAATAATCAGCGCAGAGCCCAAACGGATAGGAGTTGAAAGTTGAAATTTGGTACACAGTTAGGGTACGTCACGAGAACGCACGCTAAAAAGGGATTTTTCGAAATTCCTCCCCACGGGGGAGAGGGACAGGATTAAGTCTTAACACTTCCATCGTTGATGGAAGTGTTACTTAACAATGGAAGTATTAAGAGAAAGCGAAGTGCAAGACGCAGATGCAGTTTTTTTCAAAATCGAACACATTTTTAGACCTATCTAAAAATTCTGTAGTCTGGAAACAGGGAGACCCAATTCTTGCATTCTGTGAAAACGGGTAAGGTTGACTATAACGTAATAATCTTAATATTCGCTAAAACGGTTAGGAGTTGAAAGTTGAAATTTTGTGCACAGTTAGGGTACCAGATACAAGTTCCAAAGTGTTAAGTAACAATGGAGAACAAGACAGCGACGTGCAAGATTTACGGGCTCTGGAAAAGAAAAAAGAAAAAGAGTAATATGTTAGAAGACTTTCTTCTTTCTTCTTTAGAACATTCGATGAAAATCGAAGGATATAATCAGAACACGTCGTGAAAATCGAACAATATTAGAACATTCGATTTTCAAATTCGACCTTTCTTTAGAAATATTTAGTTTGTTGATGAAATTACTCTTTTTCTTCTGTGACTATAACGTAATCTTCGCTATCGTTACTTTTGCCCGAGCAACGCCGGGCCTACTTGCTAGTTAAAATATGTTCAACACTAGTAATAATGCGAAACAATGAATTAAAAGACTAGTAATAATGCAAAACGCCGCTTTTTTTGGCACTTTTCGAATGCTTATATTGCAGCAACCGCTTTATACAAAATCTTGAAATTTTGTACACTACCTAAGAAAACAATTTTCCTTCGAACGACACTAGATATTGGAAAATACCATAGGGTGTTTGGGGGCAAAAAATCGATCCCCGAAAATCGGAAACTCTGATTTCTGTATATGTTGTCAGTTAGTGACTTTTTAAGTGTCTTATATAAGACTACTGTGACTCCTGATATAAGACACTAGATTATTGGATCAAATTTCATCCGTTATTATTAAATACAGAACGTCCTCAATATATGTCATACTTAAGTTCTTAAAACCCGCCGTGAACGAAATGGTTTACATCGAATATCAATTTCTCACCGAAATAATATATTATGTGACATTGCCGACCAACTAAAAACAATTTATGTGTAAGTGTCTAGTGTACAATAAGAAACTGTTTATATGGAAGTGTCGCTACTTTCAACACCTAGAAAACAAGGTGACGGCCGGATGTTTGAGCGATTAAGACTTCAGTCTACCGCTCAGATATCGAATTCAGGCTGTTGAAGAACCCAGGACGGCCTATACCTGATGTGTCGAGTTCTGTTCCATGCAGTCCGGCAGCCCACATTGTGGATCTTAAGAAACCAAAAATGGATAAGATTAAAACAGTTTTCGATGAACAAAACCAGCTGCCATGATGCTTGCAAGTATGATGAAATATACGATAAGCACGAAGATCTTTAACGAGTTAGCAATACTGAAATACAAGCGAGATTTGTGCGCAGATAATTTCTTACCACACTAAATTTAACAGAAAAATTTATCACAAAACGATTATTGATGCGAATGTGTAAAATTCCATTTAATCCATGCAAGATGTGTGATTACCAGAGCCCCTTCGGCCGCCAATTTAAAGTCTTTTTATCTTTAAAATTGGCGTTTCCACTTTTCGGGACGAGGACCCAGGGGTTGGATTTGTGGGAAGCGAGTATTCGGGTTGTTTCATTGTGTCGAATTACACAGAACGAGGCGCTTGATGTGTAAGTGCGTGAGTGCGAGAATTCGAGTAAAGGTTAAACGGTGTATATCTTCGTGTAAAGTGATGTTGTGTCCGTGTGTGTGTGTATGTGTGATCGAAGGACGTCTTCGGAATGTCTATAAACAGAAAAACAGTAAATTACGATACGAGAATAAGATGTGTTAAAAAATGAAACGAAAGAGTTCTTATCATCGGAGATTTCGGAAAATATTCACTTGTCCACTTGGTCCTCTTCGTGGTAAAGTTGGGGAGGGAAGATTCTTCCCTCCCAAATGTTCCTACAAAACACAAGACAGTGAGAAAAGGAGAAGTTGATTCATTCACTACCTAAGGTGAAGATTATTACCTTTGTCAGACAGTCTTTCTTCCCGAACAGTGTTATGAGAAGAGCAAAGGACCTGACCTAGCCTAGCCTACCCTAACCTAACCGGAAGCTCAATCCTCATAACAGCTGTTTGGGAAGAAAGGTCGGCCGAATGTCGCGTCCGGCGAGTAAAGGTGTCACGTCCGGGTGGTCACAATCGGGAGTCAAATCCGTTGTCGTCGACCGAGTGCCAAGTTCGGGAGACAAGTCCGTGGGTCACGACCGGGTAAGAGAGGTCACGTCCGGGAAAAGGTGTCGAATCCGGTAAGAAAGTCGCATCCGGGTGAAGAAGAGGAAATCGAAGAGGATCACCGCCTAGGCCAAGGGAACCGCAGCCGTCCGCAGCAACAAAACCACGGACAGCACGGTCCCTCAACTTCGGCGGCTCTCTCCTTCGACTCCTCCCCGTTCCGACTTCGGCAAGGCGGTGGCGTCGCCGTCGCGGACGAACGGGCAGAACGCGACCAACCAGAAAATGTCAGCTCGGACGAGTTGTCATTTTCAGCATCCTCCACAGCAAGGTCTGTGGCCGGATGACCCCCGAAGACCTTGGCCAAGTGCACTGGACCCAGGGTGTAGCGTCGCATCATCCCGACTCCGGGAGGATGCCACGCCACGCGCACTTGGGGAAGGTCTTCTTCACCCGCTGCCTCTCGCTCGTCGAGCCCCCGCTCCTCCAACGGCACGGAACGACAGACTCGTTCCGCGTCGTCCGAGGAACCCCCTCCCTCCGGCGCCACCCTGCCTCCGCCGGAACCGCCTCCAAAGCCGCACCAACGTCTTCATTCTGTAAAAAAGAAAATTTGCAATTAGTCCAGTGAAAACAAAAGCTTAAATTAATATAGACATAGAAATATAACACCTTAATTTGTTGCTGAGAAGAATATATAATTGAAAACACAAACGTTTTCAGCCCGATTAACAGGCCATCATCAGGTCAAAAACAAAATGGAACAGATACGTTCCATGTATAGAATACAAACATTTAAATCAAAATTTAGAACAAAAACATTTTTAAAAATATCCAAGAGAAACGGAAGAACATATAAAATTAACACAAAATAAAATTGAAAATAAAAAATATCACAAATCTTCCAATAAACTAATTCTAGCTTAAATTAATGCTTAAATTCTTCTGAGAAAAGCAAAATGCTCACCGCAGCTGCCTTTTTAAATCTAGAAGATTCGAATCCGAAGCGCAAACGGACGACCATCGAACGATGTGCCGAGATGTCTTCTGGGACCGATTCTCCAAGTAATATTAAATAAATTCTTACGTCTAGGGTCAATATGCACTAAGACTTACCTGAAAAATCTTCATCTTCTCCGCAAAAGTCCGCAAACCGCAAAAAAAAACCAACGCAATCCAAGAGCACAAGAAAAGCACGTCCGACCACGACCACGACCACAATTGAACAGCGAATCGTCATGTGTGACGTTTTTCGAACAAACGTTAAAAGATACGTCAACAATGTTCGAATTACGTAAAAATTAGAATTAAAAAAAATCAATTTAAGTTTTTTAAAATTAATTTATATATATATTTTTTTAATTTTGCTTCAATCAATAAACAACAACTAACCCGTTATATATAAAGACCAACAACTGCCGAATTATCGGGCTAGCAAATGGCTATAGTAATATTAATAATTTAAGTTAATTTGGTACTAGAGTTAGGCGTTAGGCGCCATCTCTTGCTAAATTTAATAATTAGAATTTTAATTGAATAATTTAAATAAATTTAGGCTTAACTGGAAGAAAAGAATCGGCCCGAAGCGGGATTCGAACCCGCCTTCGGGCCGATTCTTTTCTTCCAGTTAAGCCTAAATTTATTTAAATTATTCAATTAAAATTCTAATTATTAAATTTAGCAAGAGATGGCGCCTAACGCCTAACTCTAGTACCAAATTAACTTAAATTATTAATATTACTATAGCCATTTGCTAGCCCGATAATTCGGCAGTTGTTGGTCTTTGCTTCAATCATTTTCTTGTGTTCGGAATTTGATAAATAAATTATCTTCTGCATTTACATGGTGCAGAATGTCCAACGTGGAGATCTTTTTTTCAATTCTACGTCTCCAGGCTTGACCATCTCCGAAAATCGCCCGAAATTCGTTTGAATAAACATCTTTTTCGTCCATTTTCGGCCATGGTATGAAATAAATCAAATTCTTAAGATTTCGCCTAATATTATTTCGCTTTTTGGAAAGATTCCTCGGTCGCCGTCAGGGTTACGGGTTTCGCGTATTAACGCAACATCAAACTGGATAAAGTTAATATTAAAAATATCGAAAAACCTTTATAATACGGCCGAACGAAAATGAAGTCCGACACAGAGGATAAACAGATTAAGCCAGGGAGAAGCAACCATTCTTTCTCCTCGAATTTCTGGTTATTTAAAGGATCTCTCCCCTAAATTCTTAATTTGATGGATTAATCAATTTGACACCTCCGTACGCTTGGTCCGCGAGTGTTGATTTAAATTTGAAACTTTCGCTGGTATCTCACGCCATGATATTTTCTTTTCTGACGGCTAAAAATTTTCCTTTATGTCTTCATTACTTAGAACGCGACAATTTTGCTTTCGAAGGAATGCTACATTTATTTCCAAATTTTGTCATGTCTACGAGAGTCAGAATCGAAGTTGGATTTTTCTGTTTGACATTCTAAACATTCCAATCCATTAGTTCGTGTCGACCCGTGACCTTCACGTTGCTGCTAATTGAAAAATTTGTAGACATAAATTCCCACTGTTGTCCGTCCGCTGTCTAACAGCGGTCGCTCACCGGTTGCCCGCTCGCCATTTGCCCCCTGGTTCTAAGCTCATATCTCAAGAGATCCTGATATACGTTAAACGGACCCCTTTCTCTTGTTAACGTCTATTCCCCACATGGCGTCCAGCCGGCTGTACCGCTGGACTCCCTCTTGCGGGATGACCACTACCCTCGCATTGTGTGTGGGGATTGGAACGCTCATCATCCCTATTGGGATAACGAGTGCAACCGTTCAGACGGCGCTGGCCGCACCCTCTTCGATTGGTTCTCATCAGTAGATTTATGCTGTTGGAATTCGGGGGAGCCGACCTACTTCCACCCAAACGGCTTGTCGGCCATAGACCTGACCTTCTGCTCCTCGGACTTATTGGGAGCAGAAGGTCAGGTCTCCCCGCCTCGTGGCGCCCTTGCGCGGATACACTGAATACAGTAAATTGCGTAACAAATTTAATATAAAGAATTTAATTTTTATTGGATCTAAACATATCGTATAGATTATTTGATTATTTAACAATAATCTGTAAAAAATTTAAGAAATGAATTAAAGTTCATACATACGAGTTGGATTGATCCGGAAGATACGGGATCGAATCCGGGACATAGCCAAAATTTCCGAGGTTTTTCAATGTGGTTTTTGTTTATCCCTCACAACCCGGTCATTTTATTGCAGGCCTGTCAGATCCCATCATAAGCATGGTGTTAAACCTAATACTGTAAAATGATTAATTTGTGACAAATGTTTATGAGGCTTCTTAGAAGCAAGTCTTGGACTAATGAAAGCGGTCTCCATTAAAGGGATTTCACTTTCTTAGTTTCATGTGTTGTGAATAATAAAATTGTATACGTTTATTTTTTTATAAACGTATACAATTATAAATAAATTAATTAATTAAATTTATTTACAAAAGAAATAAATAGTGTACAATAAAATATTTTATTTGTTATACCGAAAAGCAGCATCAGCAATAAGGTGTATATGTTATGTATTCAATACGTCTGAGTGTTTGTTGAAGCGTAAATATTTAACTGGAAGCTCGTTATATTCATTCTTCAGTAACTTATCTAATTTGCCGTGCTTAATTGCAAGAAAAAAATAATAATAAATAAAAAGCAATAAATATACATGTCTGTAGTCTGATAGAAGGCGAGTTATTTAATTAATTAAAAGAAATTATCATACTTTTTATATATGTGGGTTGATATTTTTTAGTTTAATCAATAAAGAAAGACTGCCGGATGGCCGAGTGGTCAAAGATGGTAACCTACCGCTCTGGAACACCGGAATCGAATCCGGACGGGTCGAGAAAACCCCAGGGATTTTTCGGGTGGTGATCTGTTTTAATATGTCGGGCCATCTCGTTGTTGGCCTGGCCGAATCCATAATGGGCTTGCTAAAAGAGGCCCTCTTAGTTCTCACGGGGTGGTAAAAGTTTTAAAAAATTAATGAAAAGAGATAATTAGTATAATTGTTTTGTATTTTTAATGTAATTTGAGTGTAGATATATTCTTGTACGATTAGATCAAAGGTGTTATAAGTTATTTTTCCAATAATTTTCGTATATTTTGATAAGATTTCAAATTATTTATTTAATATTGTTAATATTACTGTCCCCCACTATTTTTTATACAATCCAATGTGTATATCCAATGCCGTCTGATGGAATATATTTCAATTTCCCACATGCGGAAGAAATTTCCACGGGAAAAAAAATATTTTAAAAACTCACCACTACGTACTTGTGGAGCTGCGAGCGGCTAAAACTCAACCCCGGTAAACTTTTGTTTAGTTTCCAAACGCCACAGCATTCGCCGATAATCTCGTCCACCTACCTACTCAAAATAAAACAATGTTTCATTAAATAACCTGTATTGATTTGAAATCATATAATTAATATTTTACGATATTTTTATGTAATGAAAATAATAATGTACTATTTAAAAAGTGAATAAAATTATAAAAATTTTAATATTATAAATATCATAATATTTCCTTTTTTATTTTTATTTTTTCGAAGAGGGCGCTGAGTGATGAGTAGTTTCTTGATGTTGAAGTGTTTTCAGAAAAGCGGAATTTAGAATTTTTTAGGCAAGTATTAAGTTTAAATATTCGATTAAATGAAATTTAAAAGTATTATTATGTATCAAAACACAATTTGTAAACGTTTCAACAAGAAAATTTGCAGACAAAGATGCAATGTCTTTTAATGTTTAAGAATCTATTATTAAATATTCACGAGGCATCGATACGTTCAATATTGTTAATTTCCTTAGAATTGATATTAAAAATCACTTCAAAGTGTTTCTTAGATGAGAATTAAGATTCATCCTAATTAAGTAATAACAAAAACATAATAATAAAATTGAAATTTTTAATATCGAACTGCACAGATACATGAGTTAGGTAGAAGTTAACTGTAAAGAAATTCATGTGTACATATTTATATAAAAATTGGCTAAAGTAACTTCTACCCATGATTAATACGATTAAATTTAAATATAATTTTATGTACAATTTTAATATGTGAGGATCTTGGTACAAGAATGTGTTAACTTGAAAAAATTATAAGTTTCCGAGAAAATAGGCAAAAATTTTCAAATTTGCTCCGTTTACTGGGACAGATCATGGGTCGTTAATGATATTGGAGGTTAATAGGGTAGTTGATGAGAAGTTACGGATCGTGAGTCTGAAAATTACGATTGCTAACTCTTTGAGGATTTGCTGGGAGTCTCCCAGAAGTTACCAAAAATTTTAAAATCTGATTCCTGAATTCTTCCTGTAATTACTTGACATGATCAACTTTTGGAGTATACAAGATAAGTTTTGAGAATTATTTTTTTTTAAATGAAATGTTAGCAGATGTTGTACTCCAGTAATAATGTAGGTATTTGTCCAGATTTCATTTTGCTGGTTTACATGCAGCAGCAAAGAAGTGGAAAGAAGGGAGACTGTCTGTGGTATCGGTATCACATTCCAAAATCTCAGACCTAGAGAAGCAATGTGTAGCAATCAAATTTTGTGTAAAATTAGGGAAAACAGCCATAGAAGTTCTCAAACTGCTGAAACGAGTCACAAAAATGACAGTTGAAGTCATGTTTCTTGCTGCTATATCACAAAGCACAGGCTCTGAACCATTATTTGGCCAAACACAATTTTCCATTGATCAAACATCCTTAATATTCATCAGATTTGGCTTACTCTGACATTTTCTTTTTCTGAAACTAAAAACTGTGTCGAAGATAAAACTTCTGAAGACATTGGAGCCATCCAAGAAGATGCAATGAAGTCTCTGAAGACCATTCTGAAATTAGAGTTCCAGAACTCTTCCTGATTGTTCCAGAAATGCTGGGAAAAGAATATTATATTTCAAGGATAGTATCTTCAAGGCAATTCATCCTAAGTAGCAGAAAGTGCTTTCATTTATTTTAAAAACTAAAAATAATAATAATTCTTGAAACTTATTGATCACAGCTCATATATTAAAACTGATTAACCTTTTGAGTATTGAACACAAGACTGTGTTATTTATTAAACACTTGGCTTTTTCCACCTTTATTTAGTTGACTGAAGAGGGGCAAAATGCCCGAAATGAGTGAATGTACCCGTATGAACTAAATAAAGGTGGAAAAAGCCAAGTGTTTAATAAATATTATATTGAACACAGTTTTGTGTTCAATACTCAATACACAGTGAAAACACTGTTTCAGGAACAATTGATTAACCTTTTGTAGTCCTTTTCTCCTTGTTCAAGTCCTTATCTGGTGGCCTATTTTACTACAGACCACTTTGTCACTATAAACTGAAAACATTCAAAATCATTGTAGTTTTCTGTGTATAACTTCCATTCAGACTGAGAATCAGACAAATCACCTTGATCTCCAATACTACTTTCAGAAATATCACTTGCATCATCACTGGATGAATTACTGACATCATGTGTAGCAGTTGTATAGTATTTTGGTTAGAACCTGTTCATAATCTTTTTAGTAGTAAAGCATTAAAAGCAAGAATGATCATTTTTAAGCTTTAGCTTAGTACACATTTCTAAGAACAAAATAAACAGCATAGGAAACATTAGTGAACGTGTGAGATATTTTTCGAATATTGTTTAATTTTAAACCAATAATACTTAATAGGATTGAAATCAGGTGAGTAAGTTGGCAAATATAAAACCTTACATTCATTGACTCTATTAAAGTTTTCACTTTTGCCTTTTTTTATGAAAATTACCATTATCTAAAACAACAATCTGTCCTGCTGGAGATTTTTAATCAAAATCTGCTCAACAAAATCAGAGTTTTCCTCTTGCTTATCAGTGGCTGAGTTGATAAAACCACTTAACACTGGTTGTGGTCATGAGTTTGCACCTTGCCAACGGGCTGGCCATGCGAGTTTTCCAATTTTTTCTTCACATTACTAACACCTAAATAAGAGCCGATTTTTCTTAAAATATTTCCCAGGAGGCATTCCCTCTCAGCGGACTGCCCATGTGTCATGTTGCCATAAGCAAATAAACCAAACTAGTTTTCATCTCTCCTTCATCACTAAATTTATTTTCATTAGTAGAATTCTGAAAAATCTTCAAGAAAATCATTTATGTCCTAGTCGCTCAAAATGGTATCTTTGTGTGTCACCATAGCCCTAATTTGAGCAGTTAATATGTAGTAGGTTTTAAAACAAGATTTTACGTAACTATCTGATAGATGAAACATAACTATCATTTATTTGAATTTACAGGAAAAAAAAATACAAGAACTTTAAAGTAAAAACTCTAAAAAATTCTTTGTAAATTTCTTAAAATTAATGAGTTAAAATTACTCTTTTTTATCCGACTTCGAAAGAATTTAAAACAGAAATGGATCAAAACTTGAAGTCAATAATCATTTCTTACTTTATTCACACTTTTAATCACCATATGCATTTTGCTTTGTCAGCCTCATCAGTGGTTATTCCATCTTACATCATCAGTACTTTTATGTTCTATCGACACATCCCAGCATGCATATCGTTACCAGATTTTCTATTTTGTACAGTATTTTTACATTATTACGATCAATAATACAATTTTTAACGCTGCAATGTTGATACCACAATTTTAACTCATTAATTTTAAGAAATTTACAAAGAATTTTGTACAGTTTTTACTTTAAAGTTTACAATAACCAATCCCATTGCTTTAATTTTTACTTTACAACTTAAAATACAAGAAGTTTCTTATTAGTTCAACAGATGACAGTGCTGGTAGTTAGCAAACACCAAGGTCTATAAACACAAGGTCTGGACATGATATCGATGCATTGCGGCAGTTGTCATATTGAGTCTTTTGAGGTTTGTACAGTGTGTCTAGAGCAAATTTGGTTGTTTCTTTTGATCTCAATTAGTTGGATTTCTTGATATATATATATTTACATAGTTTTTGATATTAAGCACAATTTGCTGTCAGTCTCAAAAATAACCTCAAAAAGACATTGGATCATGTGGAGAAGGAATATACAACAATTTGTGGAAATAATTTTGTGTTGGAATGTAAGAGTAAATGGGCTCTATACTTTGGAAGTGGACAGTAAGATTAAAGAAGAGTGTCACACTGCAGATGAAGATGATTTGTGGCATCGATGTCTTGGTCACCTACAAAGAGATGTATTGTGACAGCTTGGACTCAAAGTTTTGAATCGAACATGCTCAATGTATGAAGAAGGAAAGGCTTTTCGAGTCCCTTTCTACTGTAATGAAAGACACTCTAGTGCCATAGGTGAAGTTGTGCATAGTGATATGTGGGCCAATTACGCCATCTACAGTTTGTGGTGAAAAGTATTTTCAGGTAATCTTAGATGACTTCTCACATTTTGTCATTGTTAAATTGTTAAAGAACAAGAGTGAAGCAAAGGATAACTTGATAGATTATATTCAAGGAATAAAAGTTTAGCATGGTCTTACAGTGAAAAGACTGCAGCTGGATAACGGTGACAAATTCAGTTCAAACAATTTTAAAGGATTTGCAAAACACAATGGCATACTATTGGAATATATTATGAGCTACGGTCCACAGATGGGAGGAAAGGCTGAATGCATGAATAAGACTTTATTAAACATAATCAACACAAAACTAATTTACTCAGGAATCTCAAAGGAGATATGGGGAGAAGCATTAAAGTGCTCAGCCTATGAACTAAATAGATTTCCAACAAGTGCTCTTCAGAGAAAGAAAATGCTATCACTTCTGTGGCATGGAGACAATGATATCAATAAGCTAAGAAATATTTGGATGTTGAGCATGGTACTGTACAACATCCTATCAAAGTAAAATGAACTAGAACCAAGAGCAAAACATGCAGTTATGGTGGGATACTGTAGTTGTGGCTATAAGTTGTGGATCCCGACAGGAGAAAGGATAGTAAGATCACGAGATGTACAGTTTGATGAAGGTTGTTTGGTTATATAGAGAACAAAAGAGCCAGACCAAAGCAAATAGAAGAGGGGATGGCTTATCCAACTGTAATTATACCCAGAATTGAAGAAGAGCAAGAAGATGATGCGAGAATACTAGGAAACAATAACAACAATGAGCAAAAAAAAGAAAGAGAAGACAAAATGGAAAATTCTAAAGTTAGAAGAAACATTAGAAAACCTTCCCATTTAAATGATTTTGAATTATATACTGTATATTGTTTATCATCAACAGAAGAGCCTAAAACATACCAGGAAGCAGTCAAGTCACCAGAGTGGAAGAAAACTATAGAGAAAGAATTAGACTCTCATCAGAAACTTCAAACACGGACACTTGTAGATTTGCCAGAAGGCCAGATAGCTATAGACACAAAATGAGTATTTAAAACCAAAGAAGACGGAACAAGGAAGACCAAGTTAGTGGCAAGAGGATTTCAAGTTACCTTATGAAGAAGAAGGAGAATTTAGCTATGTGCCTATCTGTAGTATGCTTACAATTAGAATTTTACTTTCTATGGCAGTATAGCATAACTGGAAGCTACATCAGATAGATGTCCCAACTGCCTTTGTAAACAGATCTAGAAAAGATGTATTCATCAATATACCAGAAGGGCTTAAATGTAATTTAATAGAGTATTGTACAGATTGAGAAATGTACCAAAATGTTGGAATGACAAGTTTAACGAAGTCATGGAAAAGTTAGGTTTTTGGTCTGAAGTACAACTTCTGTTTGTATGTAGGTGCCTACTTGACTATTTTCATTGACGATGCTACCATCACAAGTGAAGATGCAAAGATAGACAAATTAATGAATGATCTGCACAAAGAGTTCAATGTCAGAGATTTGGGAGAAGTCTCGTCGTTCTTAGGAATGCAGTTTGATCGAGATGAAAAGGGATTAGAAATCAGTCAGTCCAAAATAATTACCCATATCTTGACTGAATTGAATATGGAACAGTGTCATGAAGTTGCCACACCTATGGAAACGAATTTCCATTTAACAGAATCCAATTTGAGTGAAGAAATTCCATTTTGCAGATTGGTGTATAGTCTGATGTATGTTTCTGTTACAAGCAGACCAGATATTGCATATAGTGTCTTGTATCTTAGTAGATATCTAGACAGACCAACAGATCAGTTTGGAAGATAGGTAAAAGAATTCTTTGATACTTAAGTTGTACAAGACATCTTACACTTTGTTTTACAAAAAGTTTAGACAGTCTAATACCCCGTTCGCACCGAGCATTTCAATCTAGATTGTGACCAAGGTCAGCGACTATGCCTTGGTGCGAACACCCTCGACCGTTTCAATCTCGACTGAAACGACGTTCAATCGCGATTGACTGGAGAGAGTTCTTGAAACTAGATCCAGTCATAAGAGAGATCCCACAATCCCATGCGCGTGAGAAAATACAAGATGGCTACAGAACACATGTCGGGCTATTGGGAAAGAAATAAAAAAGATGTTTGGAGAGACGATGACATCTGTCTATTATTAAATATATGGCAAGAAAAAGTATTTATTTCTAATCAAAACCTCCATTTTGTGTGTTGGTGTTTGTGACTTACCGAGTAGTTATGTCAGTTTTATCATCGCTTACAATAGCCGGGTTATTCTCAAGCGAGTTACCTGTGCGAACGGCACGACGTTTGAATAGCGACAGTCACAATCCAGATTGTAGGTAAATCGAGATCGAAGTTAGTCGAGGATTGTGTGCGAACGTAGTATAATATGCATGTGATGTTGATTGGGAATGAGATACAAAACTAGGAAAAGTGTGAGCAGAATGATTGGTTTTCATGCTGGAAATCCAATTGCATGGTACTCCAGAAAACAGAACTGTATGGCGCTTTCATCCTTGGAGGCTGAATATATTTCAGCTAGCATCACAGCTCAAGAATTAATGAATTTGAAAGGTATTTTTTCAGAATTTGGTAAGTGTAATACCTCAGTCCTCAAAGTTGACAACATAAGTGTGATTTTTATGACAAAAATGTTTGAGAATTCAAAGAGGGGTAAGCATATTGATATAAGATACCACTACATCAAAGACCTGTGTAGAAACAAGGAAATTTCAATTGAACATGTCAGTACAAATGAAAATATTGCTGACATTTTTACGAAATCTTTGGAGAAAAATAAGTTTTATGCTATATGATTTGATATAGTGTATAAGTGATATACAGTCCATAAAGAAATTATAAACTCAAGTGAAAATTTTCTGTGTTTTAATTTCTTTTCATCCACAGTCAATTGTTGCTATATTTTAATTAGTCTTAAGAATATATAATGAAATAAACAAGTCTTTGTATTGTATCATTTTAATAAACAATCAAAAATTTGAATTGTTACAATTTTTTGTTGTAAGCAATTTATAAACTCAAGGGTGATTTAGTAGGTTTTTAATACTTTGTGGACCCTCCCTTGTTTTCAATTACCTCCACAGCTCGTTTAGGCATTGAATCAAGCAGGTTTTGAATGTCACTTAGTTTAATTTTGTCCCAGGCATTATACAATGCAACTGTAAGCTCATCGGATGTGTTGTATTGTTTTCCATGGCGATAAACTAATGCCACAAGTTGACTCCAAAGGTTTTCAGTGGGATTAAGGTCTAGACCAAGGGTCGCCAAAGTGGTCGATATCGACCTCCAGGGGTCGATAAAACATTATTTGGGGGTCGATGAAAAGACTAAAACTTACAAATTTTGAACCGAGTATTGCTAATTTTGCTAAAAATCATCAAGCTCATTGGTTGTCAGTTACAAAAATTATTATTAACTATTAACATATATACAATAAATGTAAAATCAAAAAATATATATTAAAATAGTAGGAGCTTTTTTTTTTTGCTTGTAACACACACTTTTTGGTGGGGGTCGATGTGAGGTTTCAAAAGTTGTAGGGGGTCGACGATCAAAAAAGTTTAGCGACCCCTGGTCTAGACTATGTGCTGGCCAAACCATCACTTTAATTTTTTCATGTGAAAACTACTTTGTGGTACTGGCTGACTTGTCAACAGATGCATTGTCCTGTTGATAGATCCAGTCTTGACCACCAATGAGAGGACCAAATGAGATTAGATGTTCATATAACATAGCTTGGTCTCAGAATTCATTTGCCCATTAATATGTGCCAAATCTGTTTTCCCTTCATATCCGATTGCTGCCCAGATCATTACTGAACCTCCACCTTGTCGTCTACTGGATTTGACCCTGGGATTCTTTCGTGTATCATGCCAATAATATGCTTGGCCATCTGGGCCATCCAGGTTAAACTTTTTCTCATCTGAGAAAACTATTTTTCTCCATTCAGTTATCCAGGTAACATGATCTTTTGCCCATTGCAGCCTTGTTGTCTGATGTAACTCTGTTAGCTTTGGTTTGGACTTCACTTTCATAAAGTTTATTGTTTTATTCTTTATCAAGCTTTTCCACACAGTTTGGTGGGACACTGGAGTTGGTAAAACTGCACCTATCTCACGAGTAGACAATGATTCATTTGTTGCAAGACTAGCAATGCAGCAATGATCACGAGGCTGCAGACTTGGTTTTCGTCCTGTACGTTTAATTTTGCTATAATTATCACCCTTTTTTAGTACATTTTGTATTGCAGTTTGAGATCTTTGAAGTTTTGAAGCAATTTTACGAGTTGACCACCCTTTTCCCTTAAAGAAATAGATTTTTTGTATTTCACTTTCAGTTAAGGTTACTCCCCTTGGCATTTTTGTCACTTTTTTAGTTTGAATTCTTAGACTCACCCAAAATGTTACACATACTAATTTACATAAATACATGCATAGTGGATTGGTCCATTCAATGGTAATAATCAGTTTTCACCCTTGAGTTTATAAATTGTTTACAACAAAAAATTATAACAATTCAAATTTTTGATTGTTTATTAAAATGATACAATACAAAGACTTGTTTATTTCATTATATATTCTTAAGACTAATTAAAACCATCTCATATAGTAACAATTGACTGTGGATGAAAAGAAATTAAAACACAGAAAACTTTCACTTGAGTTTATAATTTCTTTACGGACTGTAGTGTTAATATGTATGGGGAAAGTCTATACATATTAAGTACATATTAAGTACTATAAATGTCTGAAACATGGAGCTACATTTTGACATCTCAAGAGACATTGAAATGAGGGGGTGTGTCAAGGAACGTGAATTTTGTACTGTGCTCTTATTCGACTGCCTGGGGTCTTCTTGCACTTAGCCACTTTCTGCCATGTTTTCATAATAGTTGAGAGTAATGTAATGGTACAAATTTCATATTCCAATGAATAATTGTTGCTTAATAATCATCTATATATATATAATCGAGACGAGTTAATAATAATAATAATCAGCACAGAGCCCAAACAGTTAGGAGTTGAAAGTTGAAATTTGTTACACAGTTAGGGTACGTAACGAGAACGCACACTAAGAAGGGATTTTTCGAAATTCCTCCCCACGGGGAGAGGGACAGGAATAAGGCTTAACATTTCCATCAACAATGGAAGTGTTAAGTAACAATGGAATTGTCAACAATAAAAGTGTTACGTAACAATGGAATTGTTAAGAGAAAGGGACGTGCAAGATGCAGATGCAGTATTTTTCGTTTTTGTGGGAAATCGAACATATTTTTAGACCCATCTAAAAATTCTCTAATTAGTCTGGAAACAGGGGGACCAAATTCTTGCATTCTGTGAAAACGGGTAAGGTTGACTATAATGTAATAATCTTAATCTTCTCTATCATTAATTTTGCCCGAGCAACGCTGGGCCCACCCACTAGTTTTATTATAAAATAAACAATAAATAAAATTGAAGTTGGTATTTCTATTTGTTGGTATTGTCTACTGTTTAATAAATTTTTATAAATATACTTATTTAATTCTCTATAAAAATAATTAAATTTAGTTTATATGCATAAGAAAGTTCCTAAATGGAAGATGTTATTTTCTCTTGCAAATACTTTTGAAGGTTTACTTTACATAATATATAAAGTTTGTGAGAATGGTTTTCTTTTCTCTTAATTTAATTTTAATTTATAAAAATGTTTACTCTGAGCTTCTGTTTGCAATTTCTGTAATGCAAAAATGAATGTAAATATAGAAAACTAAATATATTATTATTTTAAAAAATATCTCCAAATTTCTTTTCTAATTTTGCCTTTCAAAACTAAATAAATTTATCATTGTACTTTATTATACAAACCATTGACATAGCTTTTATTTTGAAACATATTTAGTTAAAGCCTTTAATTATATGTCAGAGTAAAGAATAGGTGACAGTATTTTTGTATTTGCTGAGAATTAAAAAAAATTTAATTCTTCCAGAAATGGAAAACTCATGGAATCAACACTTCCAGAGTTGGCAAGCTTATCTGTATTTGTAGAAATTCAACAAAGAAATCGAATTAATGGATTCTTCTTATTCAATCTTTTTATGTACTGGTACTTGTGCATTATATTTATTTCTACTAACAATTAAGATAATTTGGAAAATAAAGAGCATATCTTCAATTTACTTCATTGGTATGAATTAAAAATTTGAATTGGTATCTGTTTTGCACACAAAAAAGATCAAATTAGTACATTTTTGCTGCTCAATTGTTGAATAATGAAACTAGCATCTCTTGATAAAATGGGGGAGCAATAACTGAAAATTACAGAACAATACTATAAATTTCATACTCTAAAGTAACTTTTGGTAAGTGCAAAAGAATTTGTTAGATTTTATTAAGATTTTTCTTCAGACAAAATATGGCAATTGTGAAGATGAATAAGTTCATTAAAGTAAAAATAAACCTAATCATATCAAATCTTTCAGGTCCATGCATTGTTATGTTCATTTAATCAATGAATGTCAGAACAAATGTGAAAAGGCATTATTCCAGGAAGGATAAAAATATTTAACAGCAAAAACAAAATAGCTGCTGTTATAACTATATTGATTTTTTGTGATTTTAAATAAAAAGTTTTGACATATAAAATGACATTAATTTATAAATAAGTCTTGAAATTATATTTTAAATAGTTAAATACAACATTACTTCAGCATAAAAAATTTATGAATAAAAAGTAATATAAAAATTATTGAACTAATAATAAATATATGTAGGAGAATCAAAATGTAAAGGCAATTTTGAAATAAGGTGATGTAGCTGACAAAATGCAAGATGTTCACATTGGTGATGGGTAGTTCAGTTGTATGTAGCACAGTACTGCAACATTAATCAAATGGCAACCAAAAAGGCAAAAACATAAATCCTCCACTGCACAGTTGCATCATCTATGAATGACATGCTCTAGTGTGTTTTCTTTGGGTAGAGAGAGTAAAACCTGCAGAAATTCACTGTTGAATGGTGGCTCAACATTAGTGTGCAAGTACCATGAATCAACAAAAAGGATTATGAGCAGATAGATTCAAAGCAGAAAGAATAAGTGTAACTGACAAAAACAGATGTGATTGTCCATCAACATTGCACATACCAGCTTGCATTGAGAGGGCAGATGTCTTGTTGATCAGATAGGATTGCCAAGTAACATTGTCACTAGTTGCTGCACACCTGGGTATCAGCTATTGATCTGTGCATGCTATAGTACATGATGACTTGGGTTTCCATGGGATTTTTCACAAGGTAGATTTCCAAATAGCTTTTTGATGGCACAAGCAAAAAAATGTTGAGGTTGCAACCCAGTTCCTGAAACACTTTGAAGATATGAAAGTATTGGAAATTATGTTACATTTGATGAGACACGGCACTGCCTTTGTTATTCAACCCAAGAGTGGAGTAGCAAAGACAGTGCAGACCTGGCTTCTGGGGAAACCAAAAATCTTCTTTTCAACAAGTATTCAGAAGCTTTTAAAGCAATACAAGTGCACTATCATACTGATGGGAGTATGCATTTTGATTCACTCTTGTAATAAATGAAAGATAAAAATTTAGATATTCATGTTATTTTGTGATAGTATTAATACAAATGGTTAGCATATAGCAGTTAAATCTACAGTGTTTTTTAACAACACTAGTTTACAGCCATTTTTCAACTTGAGAAAAGGGTGTTTTTTGTTAATTTTTATGAACTGAACACAAAAATGAAGCTAAAAATTCCCTAGCATGTAAGATTTTTGAGTTGTGATCATTCCATTTGAAATCATTCCATACAAGGCATTCTAAGTTTGGAATTCCTTTTCAATTTAATCTGAAGCAGACCTCGAATGAGGCCGAAAATATTCGTTTCACAAATTTTAAACGTTACTGGACATGAAGGTTTGTTGAGTAATCATAATTAATTCATTTATAATTTAGAATTTCTGGAAGTAAAGCCTAGCCTAATTTAGCTTGATAATTTGGCAGATTGTCTGGCTTTAATCAAAAATCAGGTTTATTGAATTATTGTTTATACTTATCACTTTACAGTTTTACTTATATTAGACTGTCACAAAAAAATTACAGAAAGTCCAATGGATGGCCCACTTTAGAAATGTTGCACAAAGGCCCACACTTATGTAGTTATGCTACTGCCTCTAGTGATAAATATTATTTACATGAGAAGAGTATTCATATGGATTTACTATTATTGATTTTCTTGGTAGAAATTATTATTGGTTGTTGTTGTTTAAAATTTAAACTTGTATTCCCAGATCCCCTTTAAGCTGGCAGACAAAAGTTAGCAGAAGAAATTGAACCAAATTGAAAATCAATTTAAAAATTGAGTGCTTGATTAATTTTTGAAAAATTATGTATTCTGATAGCTTAAATAAAAATTTGCAGACAGACATTGAGCAAAATAAGTATTTAATGAAAAAGTTGTTAAATATTAATTAAGTGCTAATTGAGTGCTTCAAAAATTTATAATTTTTATACAAAATTAGTGAAATGTAAAACAATTACTCCTATTTTATATACAATTCCACTGGTATTAGACAAAAGAGTAAAATATAATGAAAATTGAGTTGAAAAAGAAAAATAAAAAATGAAAGAATTTAAATGAATAAACATTTACTTCTAATTCTAATTCCTGTATTTAGTTTACATAGACCAATGGTTCTCATCAAACTGGGATATGTGAACCCAAAATGATAAATGTTCCACCTCGGGGGTTTTTTTTTTTATGGGATCAGCCATCATTGCTGTAGGGTGGTCGAAAATTATGATATTAATGAATAGGTCCAGCCCAGCTCTATTCCTGATGACAATTTCTCTTTGAATTTACACAGGCAATTCACAACAAATGTGGCTAAGCTGAATATGAAAGAGCTGGTAGGAAAAGTCATTTTACCAAAAACTGTTGCAATTTTGAGCTGAATTGCTGAAAGAATGTTCTGAATTGGTTAGGCTAACTGTGAAAATTCTTATTTACTACCTTTATTTTACTACTGTTCTAATTTACTACCTTGCAAGTCAGGTTTCTCTGCATTGACAGTTCTTAACACCAAGTATAGACATAAGCTTAAAGTTGATTCCTAACTTATGATTGAAATTGTCTCAAATCAAACCTAATATTGAAAAATTATGTTCATCATATCAAGCACATTATTCCCACTGAATGCATCATACATGTAGGCTAACGTAGCAACTGTGACCATTGTTGATATAACAGTGTTGTACATTATTTCAATTAAAAATGGCCAACAGTAATTTACATATAAAAAATATATTGAAGAATACAAAAAAAAATTCTCTTCATTTCACGAGCACCAGTGACAAACCAAACACAGTCTTCAGTTTCAAAGACTGTTATTTTAAGGTTATACCTCTGCAAAAAAAATGTGAATTAGTTAATAAATGGATTTGTGAAGACAAATTTTTCATATAAGTGCTGTACTTAATTATGTGCATGACAATAAATTATGGAAATTAATTTTATTGGCTTAAAGATGCTTTTACACAAGTGCATTAGATTGTCATAGCTCTTCTGTGGTAATTTGAGATGCACGTGTAGAAGACACTACAATCTATATAAAGGGTATTTGGGGATATGTATTTCCATCCAAGGGGTGTGCAGCCAGAAGTCTGAGAACCACTGGTATAGACATTACTATAAAAACAGAAGTCATAAAATACTAATTCAATTTCAGCCAATAAATATTTTTTACAATAAAATTTATTAATAGTTTGAATAACATTGAATTGTGATAAAGCATATATATAGATTTAAGAAAAGTAAATAAGAACTTTATTTATAGATAAAACACTGAAATGACATTTAAACAACTTTAAAAATGATGTTCAAAAGTAACTTTATAAGGTTATGGCACCAGTGTTTGACAAAGGCCAGTAAAATTCCTAGTAAATGATGCTTTAAATTTAATTTAGGACAGCTAATACAGTCTAGTGTTATTTTCTTGTATTATCAAGTGATTTTGTGTACTTCAGTTTTAGAACACGAGAGAAATTGGTAGAAGCCATTTTAGTTATGACTTGCATGTAAAGAGCTAGAAGACCTTAACTTTTGTTAAGGAGCAAAGCAGAGAAAATCCATCTATATCTAATTAGTAATAAGTGTTTTTAATATGTTATACTTTATTTCCATAATTTTAGTGAAAATGTTATTAAAACATACTGCTTAAAGCTACAAATAACTAAAGCAAAAACATGTATTGTCAATCAGCAACAGGTGTAATGATAATTCATTAATTAAAAAGCTGAGTTTGAAAATTTGTCAATTACTAGTTTCAATATCTGTTGTTACACCAATGTTTGATATCTAAAATCAATCATTGGGTAAACCTTGTCAATTACTGGTTTTGGGGCTGCAGTTTGAAAAACTGTAGCCCCCTAGACATTTATTTTTTAAATTACAATAAGAATTATTATAATTTTAAAAAAGATAATTTAAAAAATTGTAAACATAAATTTCCATTGTCATCTGTCAGTTCGTCTCTTTCCTCACTCTCGGGAACCAAGTTAGATATGTGAAATTTGAGACCAGATAGGGGGTAGGAGGCTCTGATTAACTATATATGAACTTCCAATGCAAACTACAAGTCACATTACAGGTATACCTCAGGTTACGTCGTTTTGAGTTAAGTCGCTCTTGATTATACGTTGTTTGTCAAAATATATATATATATATATATGAAAACATAAAAATCAAGTTTAAATCATTTTATTCAACTTTATGTCTGTCCGCCACAAATATTGAAGTCGTAATATCACTAGAAAAGTGTTAGAAGCATGTAAAATCATGTTACTAAACAATAAATAAGAATAAAAGTACATAAAATCATATTAAAATACAGTACGTATGTTTACAGTAAATGTTAATACTGTACATACATCATAAATCCTAGAGAACAAAATATGAAAACATCTGTGACTCTGTGTTGTTGTCTTATTTAGCGGTCTTTACTGGTAAATTTAACGTAAATTAGTTTATTTTCTACTATCGCAAAATAATTTTAATAACTATATTTGTTATTTAACCTTACAAAATCATTTTATTTTATAATGTCTTAGAGCAAACCACATTAACAAATAGAGTCCACGATGTACTGTAAACATTGCCAAATTGTAAACATGTACATTTACAAGTATGTACATATTGTACATGTATTCATAAATTTAGATAAATTTTAGTTTCTAAATTACAGTAGAGCATCGATTATCCGACTTAATTAGGGACTGGGGTTGGTCGGATAACTGAAAAGTCGGATAACCGAAAAGTATGAAAAAATACATTATTAGTATAGTGTATTAGACCTGGTTTAAACACTAGCCTCCCTTTCATGGTCGAGCCAGTGCTGCCAGCTAAAACATGCAAAAATTTAACAAAAATAATAATAAAGTAGCCAAGACATGACCAAATATTGTAGCGCCACATCACTAGCGGACATTTGAATTTGCTGACTAAAACACGGTCGGTTAATCGGGGGTCGGATAATCGATGCTCTACTGTAGTATAGAAAAAAGTAATTTGTTTGTAAGCTTAAAATAGACTCTTATTAACCATATATTATTAAAAATGCATTTATAAATAAAATATAGAACTGGGAATGGTTATTTGTGGTTTAGCCTAGTGACAAGTAAATTCGACTTAAGTCATTTTTTGACTTAAGTCACCTCTCCTGGAACCAATTACTGACGTAAAGTGAGGTATACCTGTATTTCAATTCAAAACTTTTCCCCTGAAAGCAGTTAATAGATGACCAGCATGACTCGATTGTTAAAGGAAAAGATGATGTACAGGGGCAAGCTACTAGTAATTTGAGGTGGCGAGCATATATTTTAAATTAAATAAATTAAAAATATGATTGTCACAATGCCAGGCTGCAATTTTTAATGTCACAATAAATAATTGCTTTCTTATTACTAAGATATCTTCCTTCTGGTTTCATTCCAAATTTTTTTATATCTTACTGGGGATTATTCCTCCTATGCAGTCTAAGTCAGGTTTTAAAAAAACCAAAATTCAAATATTCTTGAGTCTCCAGTGAATGAAGCTCTCATGGCAGTAAAAAATAGGATTTCACACAACCAATAGGACTTTTAATGCTTTTTGTTCCAGTCTGGTTATAAATTCTCTAGGAAAAATGAATTGAAAGAAAAATGGGGCTGATCATTTGCAGTTGGTCAAGGCCTCTAATTCCAAATGATGTTTCAAGTTCAGATTCAAAGATAACATTTCATTATAGTAACAGTGTCATCTATTTTCATGATCTTGTATAAGAAATGGAAGCTAAAAATCAGATTTTTTCAGAAAAAACCAGTCTTCAGGTTGGCAAGTTGGTGTTAACAGAGCTTTCAACTGTAAAGAATGTTAAAAAATATTATGTTGGACTCATAATTAGTATAGAAAATGAACCTAATGTAGAATTTGTGAGGAAAGTGCCATGAAATCCACGTATTGTGTGGCTGGATTGTGATGATATTTTAGTGATTCAGAAGTTTTCTTCTGAACCACTGAAATATCACAAAAACATTATAAAAATATAACCTGAACCAAATATGGTGTGTGGAGAGTTAAGCTAGCAAAATACATAATTTTTGAAAAATAATCAAGCACTCAATTTTCAAATTGATCACTTAGCACTTAATTTTCAATTTGGTTCAATTTCTTCTGCTAACTTTTGTCTGTCAGCTTAAGGGTCGATTTACACACAACAGTGACGTGCCGGCACAGTGCAGTAAGCATTGATAGATATCACACTTAGCCAATCATAGTTTCATGTACGACACTTGTATGATTGACAGAATACAGATCACGTGTCGTAGATGAAACTCTGATTGGCTATGTATGATATTTATCGATGTTTATGCACCAAACGGTCACTGTGCCGGCATCAGCGCCGGATTAAGCCTCTAGCGGGCCATAGACAAAATTTAAATTGGGGCCCCATTTAACTAAGTTGCATCTAAACAAATCTTATATAATGTCACATTAGCGTAGCTAGCATGGGTGACACCCGGTGCAGATATTGTGGTGTCACCCATAACTTTTTAACTCTTTTATAAAACACTATTGAATTGTAATATCTTCGCACTCGAGCAACTTGAACGCTATATCGAATATGCGATGTCGCGACGTATACCGTATTTTACGGACTATAAGACACACTTTTTTCTTCGAAAAATTGCTTCCAAAATTCAGGTGCGTCTTATAGTCCGTAGCGTCTTAAGCAATTTTAAAAAAAAAATACCTATAAAATTTAAGGTGCGTCTTATAGTCTGTAGCGCCTTATAGTCCGTAAAATACGGTAAGTGTAGATTTAGAAAATAAATCATAACCATCCATACATCAGTACTACCACGAGACGCGGCCCTAGGAATATTTCTAGATGGCGCGAGAGATCCCGTGGCGATACATTACTTCTGACGCACGGGTGGTGTTGACCTTTTTTTTTTATTTTTTTTTTAGGTAATGGCTAGTCGAGCGGAGCTTAGTAAGAATTGTTAAATATAGCCTTTTCTGTCCTATCGAATTTCGATTTGAATTTCCAAATTGAAACAGAGAAATCTTCTGCACTGAAGCAGGGCCCCTCCGAATTACGGGCCCTAGACATTTGTCTACTTTGCCTATTCGATAATCCGGCCCTGGCCAGCATGTCACTGTTGTGTGTAAATCGACCTTAAAACAGGTTATTCTCAGGTTATAACATCATATTCAAAATTATAAAATTTTAGAACACTTGAATGCTTGTTTTAGAATTATTTTGAAATCTTTTCAAAACAAAAATTTAATTATTTAAACAATTGAAAATGAGGTTGTAATTTGAAAAAATTGTAGACCTAAAAATCCCACTGTTATCCCGCTGTCTGCTTGGCTGTCTCTCCGTCTATTTGTCCTTAATCTTGAGAACATTATTAGATAGATGAAAGATAAGTCCGGATATGGAAAGCTTAGGGACAGGAGGCCCCAATTAACTATATATGAATTTCTACTTTGGAAGTCACATTATTTCAATTTAAAAATTTTCTCCTTAATGGAGTTAGATACATGACTGGTATGACTTCTTTGTTAACAGGAGAAGTATGATGTACAGGGACAAGTCACTAATAAAGTTAAGTGCATTGTGGCAAAAAATTGTACCCACAATTTCACAATAAATAATTGCTTGTTTTCCTTAAGATTTTGTAATCTCTTTTATTGTGAAATTGTATCTTTTTAATTAATATAATAAATGCATACATTATCTACAATTATATCAATTATACATATATATTGTATGTTTAAATGTAATATAGCTATTTATTTTAAATAGAATAATTAAAATAATGACTGTATTAGCATAACTAAGATATATTAATCTTTTGTGAAAAATTTTTTAAAATTATTCAGATTGTAAATGTTAAATCAATTTTAGTTTAAAAAAATATTTTGGAATTTGAATAATTTTTTTGAAAATGCAGTTGTAGGAAAACTTACAAAGCTCCAGTTTGGCTGATTGCCTAATATGATTTTTTAAAAAAATACATATGTAAATTTCTTATCATAAACTTTAAATTAATAAATTATCATGTAAATGTTATCTTCATAGCAAGTTAATATATAGGTATTTTTCATTATAAAATGTTCCATTATAATGTTAAAATACTATTATAAACATAATACATATTCTGTTTCAGGCTGATGATACAAAATATGATTAAAATTACTGACCCATTACTTATGGTCATTACATATTTTGATTTTTAGCATGCAAGAAGTAAATTATCAAATAAAACAAATGCTAAATATTCATATTGTACTTATTAAAAGTTTGAAACAATTTGAATTAATAAATTTTTTATTTTAGTTTTTGTTACTTTGTGTGTGTTGAAAAATAAAAAAGCATATGTATAATATAATAAAATAATATAGGAATGGAAATATATGAGTTTCAGAATCTGTTTTATATTTGATTGATAATAAATATCTTAATAAATTCCTCATCTTTGTACATAACTAATATTTTTAATTTCCTATTATCTATTTGTCTACATTCTACAGGTTTCATCTTATCACTCAACCATAAATCTCTTTCATTTGCTACTCTATATTTTCATAATTTGTTTTCTTTTTGAAAACTCCGGTCAGATATTAAATTTTCCTTGTTGTTTATTATGCATTTTCCTTTTCTCTTTTCCAATATTTTTAATTCAGTAATTTTCCTTAATAAATCATTTGTAATATATTTAATAAATTTTGTCTATTTTTCCTTCAAGCACTATAACAATTTTCTTTTTTCATTTACTACTATCAAAACTTGCATGTTTGATTTATTTCTGTTCATGAGATCTGCATTCTTCTCCCAATTCACATTCTGTCGTTTCTAAGTAACTAATTTCTGTTTTTTTATTGTAAAATTTTCACTTCTTTGTAAGTTTATATTCTACACAGTTTGTAATAAATTTTTACCTTTTTTCAATATTTACATTTTTGTCAATGAGCATTGTATTGAATGCAAGCTTTCTGTCATAAGACCTGATATTTATAATGGAGTAACCCACACATTATTTTAAGTGTAAACATAATTTTCTGCACAAAACATTGAATTTAAATATTAATCAGATTAATAAAATAAAACACTTACTGGAATATAAAAAGAAGAATGAAAACAAAACACCTTGGTACTTATTTGCTGGAAATACCAAGGTGTTTTGTTTTCATTAATCAGATTAATTCCATTAGTTGGGATTTGTAAGCCATTTAATTTAATATAATATTTTTTAATTGTTGAATAAAAAATTAAACGCTGGAAATATTGAACATTTATGTGGAATATGTATAATAAAATGAAGAAAACACTGAGATCGGCGTTATATGTATGTTTTCTTATTACAAGCACTTTTGACGAACCTATAGTCGTCATCATCAGGCGAATACAGAAATTTACTAAAAATTCAATGGAAATAATCCGATGAAGAACAGAATGCTTAAAATTTAAATTAAAACTTTTGTCAAAATCGTTAAGAACATGTAACAAATATTCAAATGTGTTCAAAATTGAACGAGCAGTAAGCTCTGTGATATGCAAAGCAGCACATGCGTGGATGCAGGCTCACGCTATACATATACTGGAGGATGCTAATAGATGCTTAATCGCATGTACAGCATGACCCTTACACTGGGTAGGTCGAGGGTAAGAGTGTTGCATGTATCCAAGGTAATAGTAAGAAGATATTCCCATATAAAAACGAGTTTCCAATTTTCACAGCTCTTGAGCATAATTGATTGGGACCATAGCGGTTTGTAGCCCTGCTCAAGTACCTTTCTTGTGAGTTCAGTGGTGCACCTGCCCCTCACAACATCCTCTTGGTGCTTCGCAAGGTGGCTGGCAAACATTCTAGTAGTGGCCCTGATATATCTTGTGTTTACTTCTGTTGCAAGATTCTTCAGTGGGAACAGCATAGACCCTGCCTTCTCGAGAGTAGAAAACTTGTCCCTATCATTGCAAATAAGCTTGCATAGGTTTGGAAGTGGAGATGTGGTAAGACAAGGTTACGCTGCTTAAAAATATGGCAAATGCATATAGAAAGGGGTCCAAGGTATGGCAATGAAGTTTGGACCACAGAAAATTCCCTCTTACTGTCTAGCATAGTGCTTGGAAATAGTGTTTTTTTTTTTACCATATTGAGCACATGCGTAAATTTAGCTTGTGAAAAATCAGCAGTGCATACTGCCAAACTGATGTTGTCTAATTCAATGTTTACCAGCACTTGTGAAGACGATAGTAAGAAAGCCATTCTGATGAGGGCGGCAATGGCAGCATTAACATATCGTGAAAGCTGAAAGGCCTCTGCTGGGATAATGTGTGGTGTTATGTTAGATTTGTAGTGAACCGAGAATTGTGGTCCTTCAGGAGATTTTTGTATGTGCAAATCTAAGAACTGCCCTACTTTAGGAGAGATAGGGTGACATTGGGTTGCCACTCGGCCAGTATTGAGTTGGTTTGGCCAGCAATTTTAAATTGAGGCCAGTAATTGCCAAAAATATTTAAGTTTTGGCAAAACAGCTTAAAATATAAACAAAATTATATTTTAATTGGAAACATATTAGATAAAATTATTTTTAATATTTATTATGTTTAGTTATAATGATAAAAATGCTTGAACAACACTTTAAATATTTTTTTTTTGGCAACACTAATTTGTTTAAAACATTTTCCAGCTCTTTTGACAGGTCTGCATCAAGTTCAACAAACTGTTTAAGAAGACAGTTCAAATCTTTTTGTTAAATCTGACACAGACCTGTGAAAAGAGTGGAAAAGGTTATTTTATAGAAATTAAAGTGTTGCTGGAAAAAGTATATAAGTGGCCCACCAGTAGCCAAACAGTCTTTGTTCCCTGAACACTGGGAGTTCAGTTGGTTGTGGTGTGGGTTTGCACCTCGCTCGGAGGGGCTAGCCACGTGGAGTTTTCCAGGTTTTCTCCACGTCTGTAACGCCTAAATAGGGGCCAGTTTCCCTTAAAAAGACCTCCTGGAAGGCATCCCCCCTAGGCAGATCACCCAAGTGTTGCATTGCCATAACTAAACAAACAAAAATATAAAGTGTTGTTCAAGCTAAATTAGTTTGTCTATACAGAAGTGTTTTTTTAATGATAAGAAGACTTTCCCATTATAACTAACTCTTAACGTTTTTGTTATGATTCACAAATGATGCTGTAATATGTTAAATTTTTGAAATTTTTGTGTGATTTTAAGTAAAAATAATTGTTTGCATTAAATTTACTGCCATTTTGAGTTTTAAAAATTGATTTTTCAAGATTAATCAATCTAGGCATTGGTTTCATTCTTTTACTCAAATAAGTACATGCAGGGGCAGATCTACATAGTGACTAATAGGGCTTAAGCCCTGGGCCTCCAAGTGTCAAGGTCCCACAAAAATTGAATTGTTATCATAAATTTTTAATACTGTTTCATTAACAATGAGCACTATTAATATAGTTTATCATTCAATGCCATTTCATAAATAAATATATTTCAACTCTGATTTTGATGTTATTAAAAATGAATTTTAAACCCCAATTTAAAGATTCTTAATCTAACAAAAAATGGGGTCCCATTGGACTTCAATAAGCCCTAGGCCCTGAAAAACCTAGATCTGTCCCTGAGTACACACAATTGTGCATTTAGGAAAACCTGGCTCAAGGAATGAATTCAAAACTTGCTTAATTTGTGATGATAATTGTATTTGTTTGGTTTGTTGCATCATTTGCTGAGCCTCATTTAGTGTTAAATACAATGGAATTACAGCATTTACAAGGCATGCAGACTGTGAGAAGCATTAAAAAAGAAGTGCATATGAAGCGAAACAAAAACATTCTAAAGCTTTATAGAGAACATTATAAAATTTAAAGTTGTCTGTTATAGAACATCATAAAATAAAGTTTAAACTGGTAGGCTATACATTATAAGTTTCAACTAACTAGTGAGTTGTGCATTGAGTATTCTGTAGTTCTAGTTATGATTTTTGATGTGAGATTGCTTAAAAATGGCCATTGAATATGTATGAAAACATTAGAATCGGTCATTAAAAGATTTGCTGCCAAATTAATTAATACATGGAGTTATATAGATTTCCTCCTAAATTTTCACAGGTTTTAATAGATTTTCTTAATGCCATTCCCAATTTTGTTTTACTGATTTTTTTTTAATGTTTTGTTTTCAACAGTGCATTTTTTAATCTCTTGTGATTAACTTATATGGAAATAAATTTCATTTTATCTTAAAATATTCATTTCAGGTGAATAACCATGTCCCGTTATCGTGACAGCTGTCCTCTGGATTGCAAAGTTTATGTTGGTGACTTAGGAAATAATGGTACAAAACATGAATTAGAAGATGCTTTTAGTTATTACGGCCCATTGAGAAATGTTTGGGTTGCACGTAACCCTCCTGGATTTGCTTTTGTTGAATTTGAAGATTCTCGGGATGCTCGTGATGCTTCAAGAGCTTTAAATGGAAAGTAAGTATTAAAAACATTATCTGTTAATTTTAAATGTGAACAAAATTATATATGTAAGATGTGTTCTGTAAATATAAAATAATAGATTTCCTTGAAAAATCATTCACACAGAGAAATTTGCATATCTTATTTATTTTTAGTTTATTTTTTAAATGTATATTTTTAAAGGTTTAAATAATTATTATTTATTAAGGCAGAAAAAATTACATAACAATAAATAATAAATATCACTAAGCCCGACGAGTATATAATGAATTACCAACAATTGCCTTAAATATCAGGCTATAATATAAGCCCGATATTTAAGGCGGTAATTCATTACATAACAATTTTAAATGATTAGCATAAAGTTGATTGTCCCCAAAATATAATGTTAAATTGATATTTAGATACCAGGCCAACATTAACTTAATACAAAAAGCAATAAATCCTTTAGATGACTTTCAGTGAGAAAAATCAAGTCAGTTTTGGGCTTCAACAATTGCACTGAGATCAGGCTGAACATCTGAGGTAGATATGTGAAGTACAGCTGAGAGGTGCACATCAATGCTAGAGGATCTGTGTTTGGATTTGTTGAATTTCAACACAGAGTCTGTTCACGTATATAGGTGGATCAAAGACAACTAGAATCTTCTATGCATGCCTCCTCATGTGGTGAAAGATCTCCTCTTTGAGGGGTTCTTATTTTTCAATATAAGTCTACACTTATTTCATTTTTATATTCAGTTTGAGCAATATTTTCTATTTTTGTTTTTAAATAAAGGAACTGTTAATTTCTTTTTTGGTCTCACCTAAAGAAAATCTCTAGTTCTAGTTCTAATGTGTATATGCTCAATGTTTTCCATTCAATAACCAATTTTATTAATTCTTAATATAATGTAATCTCATTATAGAATTCTGTGTGGTAGAAGAGTAAAAGTAGAGCTGTCTACAGGAAAATCTAGAAGTTCGTATCGTAATCCCCCACAGAGAACATTCCATTCTGAAGATCGGTGCTACGAGTGTGGAGAAAGAGGACATTATGCCAGAGATTGCAAAAGAGGCAGTAGACGTTATCGTTCTAGGTTTGTGTAGAAAATAATTTGTATAAAACAGTCTAAAAATCAAATTTTAGTCATATTTTTATTCTCTGTGTTTTTCCTCCTAGATCACGTTCTCGGGATAGACGATCTCGCTCTCGTTCCAGGGAACGCTCTCTGAGCCACAGCAGAAGCCATTCCAAATCTCGCAGCCCAAGTCGTAGCAGTGCCTCGCGTAGCAGAAGCAGATCGACTTCGGCTAATAGGTAAGTAAGCAGTTTATCCCGATACCGAATGTCGATCAATCACTACATGCACGTTTGTTTTCTTTTATAGAACAATTGAGAAACAAAATGAATCCGTATCAGATAGATCACCTTACAAATCACCATCCCAATCTCCACAACAGCTACCTAACAATAATATTCAGAATGGCTCTGTGGAATAAACAAGAATTGGCATTATCATCAAATCATTCATATTTGGCTTTTTAAGTGTAATTTTTGCAATATTAAGCTTTCTATTTTGTATCTTATCATTTAAAATTTTTGCGTTATCTTCATAAACCATCTCTGCATCACATTTTACTGTATTTTGTAAACGGCAGTGTTGTGCGAGTTCCAAGTAAAACTGCATAATCGATAGGAAATATTTTTTAAAGAATGTTTGTTTTTATAATTTTTTTTATTAAAAAATATGTATATTATTTCATTGTTAGAGATGTTATAATCCATAAGATTTTTTTTATTAATCATTACTGATCATTCATCTGTTAAAAAAAACAAATTGTAAATACTCAGTTCTGTAAGTTTATTGCCAAAAGTGATTTTTTGACTGGAAATTGTCACCATCCCGTGACATGTTGCAGTTTTCAAGCAAAAAGTCTATATCTATAGATGTAAATTTTGCTCTGATCCACTTAACAATGGACACATACTACAAATTATATCACTTCAGAAATTTCGTACTAATGACCTAGAATTTGTTAGATCTTGTGCAGTGAAAGTTTCGTTTTTCTCTACTCACATGCTATTTTACATCCATTGCTCTATTCGAAAAGCGTTTCAGAACGAATTTCGACATCATTCGAGATTCCGTTTCTGCTAGCGCCCGTTTCCTCTTACCGTGTAAAAATTGTCATTCATTATCTTATTCTACTGATATCTTTGAAAATCTTATATATTACCTAATACATTAATGGAAAATATATTTTTGGTAAATTTCGTATCTGTACAAAAAGTTATATTTAGCATTGTAACATACAACAGCACAGTAACATTTAGGGAAAAAAGAAACCGTGCACTCCGACAATGCAAAAATAATTTATTCGAGCCTCAAAAAGTTCGAATGTTAGCAAAAACTCTGCGACCACCGGACGATACATTAATTTTTGATTAAAGATATTACTCAGCAATGATGTAATATATGAAAATAAAATATATTTGGAGTCATTGTATTTTATTTTTCGTAGAGGAACACACATCCATTAAGCACGTACATACGTTTTTATTTAGAAGTACTCGGTTACAAAACAGATTCTCGTAACTGAATAAATTACAGCCAAATAACTTTCATTTCAAGGTTTAAAACTATATAGCAAAGTGGAGACAAAAGATTACAAAAAGTATTTAAAACACAACACTAAAATTTTATTAATAATCCAAATTACCACACTTGTGATACAATTTTTTTGTTTTACACAAAACACAGTCTCTTGTGATATTTTGTAGAGGTTAAACTGAAGTCTGGTGATTTATTCCAGTCATTTAGCTTCTAGATCTGTAAAACAAACATCAGATAAAAGTGAATAAATAACCGTTATAAATATATAAATACAAAATCTACACTAAACTTTATAGAATATAACACTACACACTATATTGTAAATATATAGAATTTGTGGAAGAATATTTAAACAAGAAAAAATTCCTCTGATCATTGTTTTATGCTAACTTTTGGCAGTCAATAACATAAGTTAATTAAGGATGCAAGCTATCATTACAATGAAACTGGTTTCTAAACCATTTGCCAATATTGTCTTAGGAAGTTTGATATTTTTGATGGCATTAAGCTAGGAAGAACATACTGGCAATAATTCAAGACATTTTTATTGTCAAAAATTTCTTTTTATATTTAAACTGTCATTTCAATTTATAAGTTAGGAGTAAATTTTTTATACAAGAATTTCTGAATTAATTTCTTGATCAGTAGCATTGACAATGTCCTTGATTGTTTTAATCAATCACGGGATGTATGTTTCAGTATTCAATCAGGAGAATTTGAGCAACCACATCTGACTTTTGTCCTTTTTATCACCTATTGTCTTGTCAATCTCAACATTCAGAGATCTCTCTTATGTGAATGTGATAAAACTGAAATTATCACTCCTAACAAAACAAAATGTGCTGATTTGTCTGGCAAAGAAAAGGCTACACATAAATAACAATTAGGTTGGGTGGTGGAACTACAAAGTCAGGTGTAAGAAGAGAGTGGATTGACAAAAGCGGGTTGAAAACCAAAAATAACAGCACGATATGTGCAGAATCTGTTGTTTGTCCTTGCAAGACTGTCATAGATCATCAAACGACAATATCTTTAAGACATCTGGTATGTAAATTGCTGATAAATTGTTAGACCGTTGTCACACAACTTTTTTCTATGAGAAAGAACATTTTGTTGATGTATGGCTTCTTTCTTGGTGGAAGAAGCCATACATCAACAAAAAGCAAATGCAGAAACACATCTATTAGGTCTGGGACACAAGATGGGCAAGATTATTTGGAACAATAATACAAAAATTTGCAGCTCTGGAAGTGGAATGAAATTTGTTCCTCACCAAACTAGTGAAGATCTTTTGCTCAAGTGCACTTTGGTCACCATGAAGCATCCTGTGAGGTGTGTAATGGCTTGCATGGCCACATATGGTTTTGGATGTTTTGCTGTCATAGGTGGCAAACTTGATGCAGAAAAAATTACCAGAAAGCAATGTTGCCACCCACCATTGGAGAATTATTTGAAGGCAACAGTCAGCAATGGTGCTGCATTCTGCTGAAAGATGCATCTCATATAGTACAGTACATCCAGAAGTTGTCTAAAAGTGTTCGGGGACCAAAATATTACTTACTGTCCTGTCTTGGTTGGGAAATAGATTTTATATTGGATTTAGGTCAGGACTGGTCCAGGCTGAAAGAGTGGTATCACACCAAAAATCCCAGTAACAAAACAGTTGATAGAAGCCAACAGCCAAACTTGGTTTAGCTGATCACACCACAAGATATCAGGCCTCAAAGAACTGAGGCAGTAATGAAAAGGAAAGGATATCCAACAAAATATTATGGTAAATATAAGTTGGTTTACCAATTAATTTTACTGAAGTTTTCCAAATTTTTTTTGTTGAATTTGACACCATAAAACATTTAATATTCTAATATAAGAATGATTTATTACAATGCCATGTGAAATTTATGAGTGTAAGGAAAATCAATTAAAAGTTCTACTAAAAGTGAAGCTGTTCATTCATTTGTTATATGATGAGTTTTTAACATTTATCTTCTAGTATCCTGCATCTAGCCAAAGAAAATGATATTCAAAAATTATCCAAATTTCATGCTTTGCCATTAAGAAATGAAGAGTTTGTTGTCATCTTCATCTAAACGTGCTAAGACGTTCAAAAGAAAAGGTAATGTATGCTTCACATCATCAGCTCTTAAAGTAAATTATTTTAAGAGCTGATGATGAGAAGCATACATTACCTTAAGAGCTGATGATGAGAAGCAAACATCTTTATGATCATGCAATGAAACTCATTTTCAGGCTATCTTTTCATCTGTATACAGCATTTATCCAGTCACATTTTAAAATATAGAAAACTATAAAAAATTTTATTACAATTTTAATCAAAATATTAAAAATGGAACCTTTGCATCTTAAGTGGAGATTGTATAGTCTTGTCATCTACTTAAAATGAGGATCCCAGCATTGTTGACATATACAAAATCTCTAATTTTTTCAACACTTTTAAACAGGGCTGTGGAGTTTAGTCGGAGTCGTCAAAAATCTCCCAACTCCTGACTCCTTTTTACTTTCCCAACTTGTTATGTATATAAAACAGAAAAGTATCAGAATTGTGTCAAATTTGACACTCTGAGTTTTTTGCAAATTTACATGTTTGAAGACCTGAACCCAAAAAATGTCAAGTAAAGGGGGAAAATTCGTGTGTGTTGGCGTCTATTTTATTTTCTTTATTCTGAGATATTGTTTGAGAATGGGTAAAGTTTAAGAAATGAAATTTGGCATGGTAGTTTGTGTATAAAGGGGCTTTTAAATTTTGGTTCTTAAATAAAGGTTGATAGAGTGGAGACATAGAAGGGGTAGTGTCATATCTCCAGTGTAGTTGGACTTAATATTTTACTCGTTATTAGTGTTTGCAAATTTTTTTATAAAATTTTTTTATAAAATTTCTACCTTCAAAATTAAGCTTTTTGTCATTTTATAATGGTACAGTAAAACCTGGTTAAGATGTTCTCGCCCGAGATGTTTTTTTCTCCTAAGTTATTCAAATTCTGCAGTGTCATCGTTTTGCCCATAAGCAGTGGCATCAAAAGATGTCAACCCGGGGAAAAATTTACATGGGCCTTGGGAATGATGGGAAAAAGTTGTGGAATGAAGTCCAGGTTCCTGTGAATCCCAGGCCCAGAAAATTTTACCCGCATCATCCCACTCGTTGGTCCTGCCCATAAGACTAACATCTTACGCAGAAATTTTTAACAAGTATTGATTCTATGAAACAATTTTTACACACTTAACACTATTTGTCACCAATGTGATTGTTTTTTCATTAGAAAATGCATGCACAAAATTCTGTAGTCTTGATAGAAGGGCAGCTTGTCTTTCTATTGAGACTACAGGATTTCAAACAGGATGAACAAAATTGTGCCCCCCACACTCTAACATCCATATGCACAGAAAAAAAATCCAAATCTTTTGCATATCTTGACATCTCAAAGTGTGTTGAGTCCTTAAGTGTAAAAATTTTGGGAGGGTCATTTTTTGACCGATCACTACACTTTCCTTCTATATAACAGCTGGGAAAGTAAAAATTAGTTAATATATAAATATGTATTTGATATGTCATTACATAGAGGAGTCTTTTAGCTTAGAAAGTTTTTATTCCAATCTTCATGTTCTATTAGGACTCTATTTTTTATTCCTACAGTTTTATATTAACTCTAACTTGTGTGAGTGTGTTACTTATCATTCTGAGTGTGAGTGAAAAATTCTTTTTTATAATTCTATACGGTTTCACACAATTTTGTAATAAAATAATAAATCAGAAAGCCAGGAAATTCAAAAATTGGATTAATGACTTCTAGAACAAAGTCATCTGAAAGATCCCAATCAATATCATCATCAGAATTAGCTATTAAAACTTATTCCATTTCACACACTTAATATCCAAATAGTAAATTTAAACAGTGCACTACTAGAATTCTTCTTTCAAAAATTTTCAGAATAAACAGTTTCATAAATGCATGGATCACAATGTATTATAAACGAAAACAAAAGTTAATTATCTATCACATATTGCATAACAGAGAGACTACTTAATTGATAAAAGTTTATAAATAATTTCTGTAAATAAAAATAGAATTTATATTTGTGATATTGTATCTAAATTATCATATTAAGCATGCATGAAATGAAATCAGGATTGGAAATTATTTAAATACAAGATTTTAGAATTTTAATCAGAATGAGGAAAAGTAAATTATATATAACAATTTTGATACAGATGTAATCCTTGTTTGAAATGTTAACTCTCCATTAAAGCATAATTTCACATCATCTGCCTAAGAAGAGAGCAATTGTTTTTCACACCAGTTCAATGTTTCAGTAGGAGACAAAAATATGTTCTTTGTCATTTGTCTGATGATGTTTTTGAAAAGGTCAAAAGTACTTGCAAAAACATTTCTTTTGTCATTAAACATACACAGTGTTCTCAGTGCTAATTTATCTCTAATTAATAATAGGAGACAATTGTCTCAGGCCTGTATTCAACAGGACAAATCTAAATTCTTGTTCTTTTCATCACTTCGATAACATCCTTTGGCAATTTTTATTAAAATTTGAATTTCTCTCACGATTATGCTACTTAACTGATTTAGCTATTGAGTACAAAATATATTTTTGAAAGTTCTGAAAAACAATTTTGGTCAAAACCCACCTAACTATAAGTAATCACATTAATAACATTGATAATAACAAGATCTATTGATGAAAAAGATGTTTAGCAGAAAGTTTATGAAACAAAGAACAGTTAGATGATGGTTTCATTAATTCCTGTTTTTAAACTAATGATAGAAATTCTCTCTTACAAAATAAATATTCAGGCAAAACTCTGACAATCATTATCTAATAAAATGATGAAGAAAAAGTCATGATACATCGAGGATAGAAAACAATTAAACCTAAATATATCATATTTTTTGTCTTTATAATGTGTTAAGAGGATGTATATTTACAAATTTCAAGAACTATATAGTAAATAAAATTACATGTACAATTTATGTTTATAAGCTTATAATTGCAGTTATAATGTCATTCAGTAATTTAAAAAAAATCTCTTTCATTATCAATATTTTCAGGACAAAAATTAGTTTAAAATTTCTGGAAAATGATTTTTCTTCTGACTGACTGGTGTGAAAAGTTGATGAAGTCTTCTGTGATTGTTCTGTTGATCCAAAATATTCTACTAAATGCTTATGTAAATATATTTTAAATATAATGAACAGACTAATTGTATTCAGTATGTTTATATTGTGAAAATACTAGTAATCATTTTATTTTAATTAATTATTCTAAACTTGCAATTGCAGTTCCAACTGTAATCCATGTTTTAAAAAATTAAAGGAAAAACTCTTCATAAAATAATTTATGATTGATAAATCTAGAAAATACAGTACGGATGTGCTTATTATTGCAAATATCTTTGGATATTCTTAATTGTGTGGATATAATAATTTTTAAATTACACAAAAGAAGGGATGTCTTATTTAGAAACTAACTTTTGCCAAATTATAAAAATTAATAAAAACAAACCAACCTTCTTTCTCTGGAGGGAGAACGGCTTATGCTTCTGCGAGGACTGCGAGATCCGCTTCTGGAATAACGCCGGCGTGGTGGTGGTGACCGTGATCTAAATACGAGAGAAATGATCTTCGTTTTAAATAACTTCATGGTAATTTTTTCCTCTGTGCTTTGTTTTTACTTGTTAAATTGTCCATTGGAAGGACATAAAAGAAGATGGGAGTTTGCATCAGGTTTTTCCTGTTAATAATCTAGTTTTAAAATTTTACATTATATTCAACATAAAATTTTTCTGTAAATTTATTATTTAAATATAACTTCTGGTCCAAATAAACTGATGCAAACTCTCTGTTACTACAGAGAGACAGAAAGAAAACAATAACCTGTATTACGAGGGTAGTGGAAGTTATGTTGTCGACTATTTGTCAGCCGCTGCTTAGTGTTTGCAGTAGCTGTAGTAGTAGCGAAGTAGAATAAGTAGCCGACGGTGGCGACAGACAATACATAATGCGGTTTGGCTGATCAGCGTTGAAGAAACTAGTTTTTGGCGGTGGTGACTTTGTCGACTACGATGCACAATGTGGTATGTTGCATGAAAGACAGAGGTTGAATAATTGCAGTTTAAAGGTGAAGCGTCGACTGGACCTCATGATGGGTGTGGTTTGAAGGGACGGACGTATGGTCATTGTGTTTGTGGATTTTTAACAGCAATCTGATGTACATCTCCAAAGATAGGACTGCATTTGCAGCAAAGTTGGCTGCGCTGAAAGAGTTGTATTAAACACCGATGCTGTCAGCCATGAGGAGGTAGATAGGAACGAAGAAAATGGCGAGTAGATTGCCTGTAATGGTTGTCATCATTACATATTATCGTCCAGTTTTAACTGCTTACTCTATTCAAAGTAATTTAAAACCCCAACCCATCAATAGTATATTGTTATAAACAATGGTTAAATCCTCATTCTTTTTTAAATTATTTTGAAATACAACAGAACTTTGTTAATCTTATTTGAATTAGCTTAAATCACTCAATAAAATAAAATAGTTGTTCCTTAAATAATACTTAACAAATTCTAAGTAACTTATTTCTATTTAAACAGTACTATTACAAAGTGTCAAATTACAATGAAATTAATTTTTCTTGACATACAAATTAACTAATGTGATTTGCATATTATATTTAATAAAACAAAGAAAATTTGACAATTTAATATACGCAAGTGAGTAGATTGCATACAGTACAGGTATGCAGTGCATAATGGTGGACAGCCCATATGATGGAGGCTCATAAGATTATAGTAGTGTTGAAAAATTTGTAGCCATACACCTTCTTTACATTCAGATACATAAATACTTATATAGCCTATTTCAGAAGTGGAACATGCAGGTTTGTCTAAACACAACCTGTGCTTAATACTCTAATACATTTTGAGAAATATTGTGCATTATTAAATGGGACATACCTGTAATGTCCATGGTGCATACAGAAAATGTAATCCACAAGTTTTTAGTCTGTTTCTGAGATATAAAATATCTAATGAAATACATTCAATTTTTCACAATGTATTAAATAAATTACAATATTAACACAGAAGTAGAGCAAAAATTTCTGGATTGCATTCTTTGGCTAATAAATATTCAATATGAAGTTAAAAGCCTAACATCCTACAAAGTCTAAAATTTTATCAAAAAAAGCTGAAAGAACTAATTATCAATTCTTTCAAAAAATAAGTAAAACAGTAACTAACTACAGAAATGTCAAATTATTGAAATACAACATAATAAAACAAACAAATATCTATGATTTCTAGCTTTAGTTGGTTGATGGAATATGACAATGCAACAAGCGGGCAATTTACTAAGAGGCATGCCTCCCACGAGGACTTTACAGAAAATTGGTCCTATATGATAAACTTTCAGTATGAAAAACTTTCCAATAAAACACTATCCTATAGTACTGTTTTATTGGAAAGTTTATTTTATAACAACAATAGGACATATAACAATTTATACATAGTAATGTAGCCATCACCAACAGTTAAATGTTAATATTGTTGAAAATTCTTATAATCAGACATATATTTAACATATTCATAAGCACTAGAGTTATTAGAAGTATTTCACCAGTAGTTAATTGTCACTGATAGATGCATCAGTTATATATATGACTATACAAATACTGTTTACATCAGACATATCTCACTAAATAGGTGAATGTGAACTCATTTGAACATCACTCAAGAATGTTTCGTTACATGAGTAATTATGTAATACTGAAGAGGAATCACTAAGACAGTGTGATTTGAAAAGCATTAATATTAGAGAGAGAAAAAATGAAAGATGTGTCAAATGTTAGCCTGGCTACTTGGTTTGCTACAATTCTAGACAATTGAAATTGGGAATAGAAGATCTGTAGCAAAATAATTTGGCTTATGAATTAAGAAAAGTCAAGTCTTTGTTCAAGACTTAAGCAGAAGAATAATCAATTTTTAACATTCTGTCTAACTTTTAGCATATCTTTTCCCATAAATCTTTTCTTTCCCTTCATTTTATCCGAGGTAATCTTTCTAGAGAAAATATCCAAAATTTATAAATGCTTATACACACAGAATGGTTAAAATCTAAATAATTTACAAACAGAAGTAATGACAAAATCTGCTTTAATAAAAATTTTCATAAGTTTCAACTAAAATGTAATTTATCATCATTAATTATCATCATTATCATCAATTTTATCATTGAAAACCCCATTAACAAAACATATAAAAATCATCATACTAACACTTTATTCTAAGCTGAAACTAGTCAAACAATAAAACACCTTTCTCACACTTCCAGAACCAATACATTTATTAACACGTTTTCAGCCTGCCTCAGGGTTTGTGTGCTGCAAACTGAATGTCAGACAACATTTTTAAATAGGAATATGCTTCTAATTCCATTCTTCTGATGTCATGGCATCTGAATAAAAATTTTAAGATTTTACATAGCTACCACTGGATAACATTAACAAACAGGATTAATAAAAATGGCTGAATATAATAGCAAAAAATAAAATATGCACTTAAATGAAAAAAAACCAACATGGATTCAAATTTCCGTTAATCCCTTTTTAGGGAGTAATCCACAAATGCATACCATACTGAAGATAAAGCATTGCTTTCCTTACTGTTAATGCAAGTATGGTACCTTTAACTGTCTTGTTACATATTTCCCAAGTTTCTAAAGTGCTGAGCCTGTGTTTGTTGAATATCCATTTTATCAGCCTTGCCTTGTTCCACCTAACTGACACCCTGGCCTTTAGTAACATATTGAGCCAATATCTTATATTCCAATTTAAGAACATTGGTTAACATTCAATTTGCAACACTTAAAACCTGAGGCAGGTCCTTAAAGGAGGCCAAAAACATTCATATTAATAAACACATCAGTGCTGAAAGTATGAGAAAAGTGTGGTATTATTGTAATTATCAAACTAATTCAGCAAGTATCTTTATGTTATTTACTTGCATGTATGGCACATGTTATTTCAGGTTTTAATATCTCTGAAAATAGATTGCATCTTAGATTCAATGTAACACTTCATAATTAGTGATCTCTAATGCCACACATCTTATTTTTAGTCTAATCCAGCAACTTCAACCTTTAAATTTCTGGTACAAACGACGAAAATTAACAGAAAAAACTAACGTTTTCGAATCTCCATCGAGATCTTCTTCAGGTTCGTTAATGGAATGTCATGAGAATAGAACTCTTTTGAAGTTCAAAAAATCAAACATCTCCAGCGTGCGATGACGATGCAAAACATAAGATTGATATAATAGACCCGAGTCTACTAACGTAACGTCGCAAAATATCAATGCAGGGAATAAAACCATGTCTACCATCGTGGATTGCCCTCCGAGATGTATCGCCACGTGTACGATAAAACGTTGCTGTCTTTGTAATTAATGCATTTCCCCGATTTGGTAGCTCTGTAAATCTCCAGGGTCTCCAATGCCCTAATGTGGTCCGTTTTGAACGACTTCTTAATGAAGGTGGCGTTATCGAAGTCCGCTTTTACATCGGGGTCCGTGGCATACGTCGACAGGGCGGTGGTGTGCCTTTTTTTGGCAACATCATTCTTATGTTCAGAAACCCTTTTTTGGAGGGATCTCTTGGTAGAACCAATATATACTAGGTCCCTTTGGAATCTGTGGTCTCTTAACGGGATACTATAAACGCCCGGTGCCCTTAAAATGCTCGGTTTGTCCTTGGCGTTTCTGAGAAGCGAATAGATAGATGGCGTTCTCGTGTACGCTAACTTGGTGCCCTTCCTTAGCGCTATTTCCCTGTACAAGGAATGGAGGTCTTTGTTGTATAGTACAACCGTGTGCTGGTCGGGGCTCGAGTTAGGATCACTCCGCCCTGCGGAGGTGTGATGCGCTGTGTTTATATTACAACACTTACGAGCTAAATTGCGGATAAGGCTACTTTTGTATCCATGGCTAGTGGCAATGTCTTCAATGTGTTTTAGCTCTGTGATCGCGTCTTCCCTTTTAGTATTATGGGTGAATGCCCTATTTACTAACGCCCTGAACGCCGCAATTTTATAAGGGTACGGATCCTCCGACCCAGCAAGTATGTACATAGGTAGGTAGCCGGGTTTGTAGTACACCCGCATCTCAATATTGTTTATATCGAGCTGAATGGACCCCGATGTAAAAGCGGACTTCGATAACGCCACCCTCATTAAGAAGTCGTTCAAAACGGACCACATTAGGGCATTGGAGACCCTGGAGATTTACAGAGCTACCAAATCGGGGAAATGCATTAATTACAAAGACAGCAACGTTTTATCGTACGCGTGGCGATACATCTCGGAGGGCAATTCACGATGGTAGACATGGTTTTATTTCCTGCATTGATATTTTGCGACGTTACGTTAGTAGACTCGGGTCTATTATATCAATCTTATGTTTTGCATCGTCATCGCACGCTGGAGATGTTTGATTTTTTGAACTTCAAAAAAGTTCTATTCTCATGACATTCCATTAACGAACCTGAAGAAGATCTCGATGGAGATTCGAAAACGTTAGTTTTTTCTGTTAATTTTCGTCGTTTGTACCGGAAATTTAAAAGTTGAAGTTGCTGGATTAGACTGTATATGTACCGGTAGTCACGAGTGAAGTTTGTTATCTTATTTTTATGTCAATAATTTCATTGCATCATTTTAATGATTTTATTAGACAATACTAGTAACAGAAAATACTGTAGAGATCAACTTAGTTTAATCTCATCATTCTATTAAGGTGGATGCTTACAGACAGCAAAATTAAGATAACATTGATTGTCAATGACCAATTTCCACTTTTGACCTTGACAATTAAAATGGCAGATTGGTTGAACTTGTCATTAATATGTTCAATGTCACTTTAATTTTGCTGCTTGTGTACATTCATGTTTACAGTAATATCATAAATACTTGGACAAAAATTCAGAAAAAGTTGTACAACAGTCTTTCAAGAAAAGTTGCATTTCCTATGCTCTAAAAGGCACCAAGCATGATTGCATGTGGGTAGATGTAAACATTGAATCCAGTGTTGATTAAGAAGAGCCTACATAACACAGTGGGTGAAAAGGTTTCTAATTTTGATTCCAAGGCAGACAGTCATATATAACTTTACTTGCAATAAATACTGAACAAATTTATGTCAGTAGAATCAATTCTATTATCATAAATTTGTTTCGGGTTGTCTATTAAAAAATGAAGTGAGCACAGAAATTTAGGTGCATCTTCGATTTGAATAAATACAGTAATACATTTAATACACAGTAATAAATTTACACATTTAATAGATTACACACTTAAATGTATTACCGTATTTATTCAAATCAATGTTAATTGATTTGAAGTCAATAATGTTAATTGTACACATTTTCTAAGAATCACAGATCACCAAATCAAGAAAAACTTCATTTGATTAGTTTAGTTATATTGTTGGCTGATACTTTCAAATTTAATAATCAGTCCAATAATGCAAGATGAACAGAAATTATCTAATCTTGACATTAGTTTTCAGCTTTATTTTTATTTACCTGTATTATCAATGCAAATTAGGATGATGCAAAATCTATCAATCAAGTTTATGTTTTATTACAAGTGAATAAACCTGTGAAAATTTTATTCAAATGCCATTAAAATCAGTATTTGAAAGTCATTTATATTAAAATGCATCCAACATGCTTGTCCTCAACTTCAATATTTTTCACACCATGGGAGAAAATAGACAAGCAAAGCATATTCTCCAGATTGAGGAGGTGTATTCCTTTAAATTTCTAGTCATATCTCCAAAAACTGAAAGAGCCCAAGTTATCTATTAAGTGTGAAATCATCACTATCCCAGGAGAGAGAGTTCTCTATGGTAATATCAAACAAACTTTGAGATAAACTTGATGGAAGTCATGACTGAAGACAAAGGCAAAAGGTGGGTGAGCCACCTTTTGCCTTTGTCTTCAGTCATAAACTAAGCCACATAACACAGACGAAACAATTAAGAGAAAGGTCATTAATTATTTAGATATTAATTATTTAGACTTTTTTAACAAGCAGTCATGACTTAATTATCATAACAAAAATATATTTCACTTTGTATATTTGTCTCTCTCATCAAACAATTTTCTTTGTAATATATACAGATTAATTTTTCATAATTTAATTCACAGTATTATATATTTTACATTTAAAACAAAACTGTCTAATTTTGTAGCACAATACAGCTTGAACCTCACATAAAATGAAAAAAAAAAAACACTGAGTGCAGCATTAACATTTTATTATTAGTGCTTTCAACAAACTTATATTCATTAACTTCAGGCAAACAAAACATTTTTTGTTAAAATAGAACACATGTAATCTAATGTAGATGGATTAAATATCATTTAAATTAAAATTAAAAGTTGTTATATGTGTGATCAAAGCTCAATTATGCAAGATATTGAAATGTCATGTAGCACAGTATGAGTATACACCCACATCAAAGGATGCTTATCACTGTTTAGCTGTTTACAGTGGTGCCTCATATAACACACTTAATCCGTTCCAGGTGCACGTCTGTTAAGTGAAATGTCCGTTATACGAAATGCATTTTCCCACAGAAATACATATTAAAACATCTAATTCGTTCCGCAGCATAAAATAACCGTACTATATCATAAAAAAATGAACATGAGGTGCATTCTTTTATTTCTCTGCATAACTCTGCGCGAGTGACATCCGTTTAAAAATTCCTGTGGAATGCGTTCCTAAATTCCGGCGGGAGTGCACGCCGTCGAACGGTAAAAACGGCCGCCTGTAGCAGTAGTTTACGGTGGAAAGCAACATGGCGTCCTCCATGGCTCAGATAGTTTCATTTCCGGGTCCATTATGTGGTTTTATGAATGAGAATTTAGAAATTGTGAAAGCGCAAGTTAGCGCACGCAGTGATGTAAGTGTCTTTACGAATTATTTTTCGAGGCTATTTTGAATGCTCTTTCAACAAATAATCCATTTTATGATTAAATTTTACAATTGGGACCCTTCTTTTGCCTTTTAAAGCTCATATTTTAGAATTATAGATTCCTCCATCACCATACTATCGATAGTGCAGGTGCTGCCATCTTTCTTTCTTTCACTGTCGTTCCTAAATGCCTACAAACAGCAGCGCACTCCTGTAGTAGCGGAGACGCAGAGCGACCGCTATTAAAGAACGCACCCATGGAGCAGTCACCAATTATGCTGGAAAGTCTGTTGTTCGCAACCAGTCCGTTGCTCAAGTTATGTAACGGCCAAACCGAAAGTCCATTGTTCGCAGTGTCCGTTATTCGAGGCACCACTGTATATAGGAAAACCCAAATGTTGGGCAGGTCAAGTGTTGATATCAACATACCAACACTTGACCTGGCTTCAAGGTTGTTGTGAGGAGAGATTCCCATATGAAAATAAGTTTCTGGTCACTGTATCACCCAAGTAGCATTGTTTGAGCCCATAATGGATTGTAATTCTGTTCAAGCACCTTTTTTGCAAGCTTCATGGTATATTTTCTTTTCACCACATCATCCTGGTACTCAGCTAGATGGCTAGCAAGCATTTTTATGGTGGCCCCAATTTACTTTGTACTCACCCCCATTACAGAATACTCTAACAGCACAGCATACTCTCTCGATTTTCAAAGGTGGAGAGTTTATCCCGATTGTTGCAGATGAGTCTGCATAAATTCAGCAGCAGGGAGAGGGGCAGAAGAAAGTTGTGTTGCCTGAATATATGGCAAATGCATATAGAGGGAGGTCTAAGGTATGGCAATGGTGGTTAAACTATTCATACCTCCCTGTTGTTATGCAGTAGTGTGCTTGGAAATAGTAATTCCCTGACTATATTAAGCATATGTGTGAACTTAGCACATGAAAAATCAGATGAGAGCAGTGATAGGGCATCCACATAACACAAAGATTGGAAAGTGACAGCAGGAATGATATGAGGCACCATATTAAACTTAAGGAAAACTGAGAATAGTAGTCCTTCAGGAGCTATCTATGTGAAGATCCAAGAATGCTATTGCTGTATAAACCTTTTTTTTACCATATGAAGTTAACAGATGGATATACACTAAACATTTGTTGTTCTAACATGAAAAACATCTATTTCATGTCCTTCCATGCTATGAGAATGTCATCAACGTAACGAATTTACAACTGTGGGTAGCTGATGACAAGTGGGGAATTAAATGTTGTGTGTTCAATTTCTCTCATAATCAGTTCTGCTAGAACAGCAGATAAAGGAGAATCCATAGAAACCTCCTGTTTCTGTAAGTAAATTTTCCCATTGAAATGAAAATAGTTGTGCTCTGTGATGAAGATCAGTGCATCACGTATATCCAGTATCTGTTGAGCACTGAAGTTCTTGAGGAATAAAGAATTAACAAGCATTACAGTTTCAAAAGTGTGCACTGAAAGGTACAAGGATACTATGTCCACTTTGTAGAAGTTATATGCACTGGTTTTTAATGTACCAATAACCAAAGTGATGGTGGATTTATCAACCAAGGACAAGAGAGTAACATAGGGCAAGTCTGGGATCAGTGTACAAAAGAATTTAGCTAGCACCTTTTCTAAAAAAATAGGTAGGATGGGACTAACTTTCTCCTGTCCCTCTCCCTGCTGCTGATTTTATGCAGACTCATCTGCAACAATCGGGATAAACTCTCCACCTTTGAAAAATCAGGAGTATACTGTGCTGTTAGAGAATCCCATAATAGTGGTGAGTACAAAGTACAGTATATTGGGACCACAATACAAACGCTTGCTAGCTGCCCAGCCAAGCTGCCATGATAACATGATGAAAAGAAACCATACCACAGAACTTACAAAAAATGGTGCTCGAACAGAATAATCCATTATGGGCTCAAACAATGCTACTCAGATACTGCAGCAACTGGAAACTCATTTTCATATGGGAATCTTTTCTCATAACAACCTTGAAGCCATGCAACACAACAACACTTAACCTGCCCAGCATGTAGGTTGTCATATATAAATGGCTAAACAATGATATGCATCTGTCATCATCTTTTGATGTGGATGTATACTCATTCATGTGCTGTATGATATTTCACATCTTGCATAATTGAGCTTTGATCATGCATATAACAACTTTTAATTTAGATTTAAATGATATTTAATCCATTTAAGTTAGATTATTGTGTTCTATTTAAAAAAATTTTTTTTGTTTGTCTTAAGATGATGAATATCAATTCGTTGAAAGTGCTAGCAAAAATAAAAAACTATTAATGCCGCACTCAGTGTTTTTACTTTCATTTTAACTTCCTAATGTGGATATTAGTGTAATATATGCAGATATCCTCCTTGTAACATGGTAGTTAGGTTCTGAAAAAGTGCAAAGTTATGTGAATTCATGCTATATGAAATAAAGGACTAGTAGAAAACATAGGGTTAGGTTCCAAAAGTTAGCAAAAGATACTATTCTTTTTTATAATTAACAGAAATATGTTTATTAAAATAATCAATAATTAACTAACAATTTCAAACCAGAATTATTGCATGTTAATATTAATTTTTTTCTTCACTACTAAACACCCTTAAAGACATTTTAACAATTAACAAAAGACATTTTATTTTTTGACAAAATATTGTCATTTTCTGAGCATTCCTGTTGACCTTAATCAGAAGTATCAGCAACATCTTGATTTTTTATCTTGAGGGTTATCAATATACATCTCTCTCTCAAGGGTGTATGAGGGTAATCCCAAAAGTAAGGTCTCCTATTTTTTTAAATACAAAGAAATGTTTATACAAAAATAAAGTTTATGTCATTTTAAAGCTTGAACATTTATCTATTTTTCTACATAATTACCATTTCGATTGATGCATTTTTGTAGGTGTTATAGTAGTTTTCGTATGCCCATGTCATACCTGTTTGCCACCATGTCATGGGATCCATCTTGCACACACCTTCCAATATTGCAACTTTTTCATTAAAATCTTATGAATTGTGCTTGGGGAAAGCCCAAGAACCAAAATGCAGAGACCATCCAGAGTGATTTGCTGATCTTCACGCATGGTTTGCTCAATCTTCACAACTGTCTCGTCGAAAATTAACGGTCTCCCGCTTCTTTCTTTGTCGTGAATTTCAGTACGATCAGCTGCAAACTCCCTATACCACTTGAAGATGTTTTTGACATCTATGCACAACTCACCACACACTTCTGTCAATTGGCAATAAATTTCAATTGGTTTAACACAACATGGAGGCGAGCTGGTATGACATGGGCATACAAAAATTGCCACAGCGCATACAAAAATGCATCGACTGAAATGGCGATTATGTAGAAAAACAAATAAATGTTCAAGCTTTAAAACGATATGAACTTTATTTTTGTATAAACGTTTCTTTGTATTTAAAAAATTAGACCTTACTTTTGGGATTACCCTAATATATTGCTAACCCTCGGAATCACATTTCTGAAGTAAATGAGTTTGAATGTTTGAAAAAATCCTAAAATCATATGAATAGATGTATGTTAATATTTTTGCTTGCCAAATAATGCCAGTAAATGTGGCTATCATCTCATCATTTGGGATTTTTCGTTTTATGATTTTTTTTCAAACATCCAAACTCATTTACCTCAGAAACATGATTTTGAGGGTTAGTACTATACATCTCCTAGGGCTGCATATACAGTATCTAAGAGCATTTAAACAACTACTCAACAAACTCAGTTTTTGATTAAAACCAGACCTATGATTAACTTAGACTAATCAAGGACCAATAATTCTGCAGGACATCTCACTCTAAAAACATTTCTTAAAAAAATAATTTCATAAAATTATGAAATTATATTTTATTATGTTCCAGTATCCCAATGTACAATATAACTGGTTCCTGTATTTTATATTCCATCTATATAACAAGGTATCCTTGAAATATATAACACAGAAACCCATTATAGTGTATATTATATTGAATATAAATAAATAATATAGGAATCCATAATTAATTATGATATATATGCATTAATCACTATTATTAAAAACAGCCAAATAACTTTACCACTAAAGTTATTTGTTGAAATTAATAATGATAACATTATATTTTTATCTAAGTTAACTTATATCTAGAAAAGATTTACACTAATACTCTGATAATTTAATTGTAAGCAAGCAAATCTGCTTAATGTAAAACTGCATTTCACACTTGGAGTTGTTTTCCTTATAGATTTCTCTATAATTCACTAAATTAACTTAATGTCACCACAACTATCATCATCAAATATGACTAACTTTGTACTAAAATATTTTATTAAATTATTATTTAACAATTAAGTCTCACAGATGCTATATACATTTGGACCTGGCTTATCTCGAAAACCTCTATGTAAAAATCCCCCCCCCAAATTTTCAGCCTAAACTCAATATATTTTCCACATTTATCTCAAATAATTTTCTCCCAAAGCCTATCTATCTCACTTTACAGACCAAGTGTCTATTACAAATTCAAGCTCAGTGACTACATTTTGATAGCATAAATTGTAGTTGAGAAACATCTCTTATAATGCAATTAATGCTGCTTTTCTCTGATTGGCTACAAGTTGGACTTCAGTCTTATGGGTTGAAGAAACTCAGGCATCATAAACTACTGACAACTATTTCTATTATAACTGTCAAAAATGTTTTATTTATACCTAATACAGATATGTACTGTACTTCCTGTTGTATTAATAACACACCATAATTCCAAACAAACCAATTACTGTTTACTGTGTGAGAATCTCGATCTGAAATTTTTCTCTCATTCCGATGAGATTCGAAATAGACAGGTTCAACTGTATTGGTTTCAAATACAATCTAACCTGAACCAGAATAGACTTCATTTTTTGCAAGGCTCAGTGCAAAACATAAATGCAAAACGCCAAGGGTCAAGTGCAAAGTCTTTCTGTCTCATTAAATGTAGGCTCTATGCAAATGTACTGATCATACACTCATGAAGCCAACTCTGATTGGAACTATATTAATACACAATTCCATTGTGTAGCAAATCATAACTAAATTAGATTATATATAGAACCAGTTCAGTGGAAAACTATATAATTACGATTCTGATATTTTGTTCTTAATAACTACAATAAGGAATCTTTTTTATACAGAATTTTAATAAGTATAACTTAAAATATAATATTTGACAATATATGTTATTGCTAACACTGAGCACCATAGCAAAAACAAAACAAAAAATGCTTTAATGAAAGGTTACAAAAATAATTATGAATAAACTAGAAATAGCAAGCATTCAGTCGTCATCATGATTTGAAAGCATTTGAAAGCTTAAATTTATGAAAAAAACATGCTCATTTTTTATTATTTTGTAACTACAACAATCACTTTTTTGTTCATATCTGCTTGCCTACAATATAATAAAGTTCAAAACATAAGTGCTCCTCACAATAAACTTGTTCTTGTTCATGTGTTTCTTGAAACTTTTGATATAACTCAAAAAATCTTGAACACTTATACTAGTGTTTTTGTATTCTTCTTTCATTAAAGTGTTATTTCAATTGATCAGTTCTCCTTATGATATTTTTCTACTAGTAAGATTTTTCAGTTTATCAGTACATTACATTTTAAGGTTATATAGACAATTAAAACAATATTGACTTGAAGCAGTAAGTTAAATTAATTGTGTAAATCTAAAAAAATTGAGTAATTTTTAGGCTTTTCAATACCATTAAAAAAATATCTTTAAATTCATTGAAAAAATACTAACCTACTTCTAAAAATACTAATATTTGTCTGTCTAGTCAAATTAATTAGTAACTACTCATTAACATAGCACAAAATTAGCATGATAATTTGGCATTAAAATGCTAATCTAGTCACATTAGAAAAAGCATTTTATTTTATTACTCATACCTCAAATGAAGAAACCAATAGTATAAAGGCTCTAAATATTGAATTTATTTTTCATTGAAAATCATTCTGCTCCAGTTTATAAAATAGTACAAATTTAATTATAAAGCATTTTGATAAAATTTAAATTTATAATTTTAACATAAAAATTCAAATAAAATTCTTACATGTTTGGCTTCTATAATATATAAACGCTATATTAACAAAGCTCTGTTGTAAATAGTAAAATTTCTTTTTATAATTTTAAAATCCACTTCTAGTCCCCAATCTGAGTTAACATTTGTGTGGCTTATGTGGATAAGCAAAAATTTTTATGATCACAATGTCCCAAAACATAAGCAAATAATATAAAAAATTAATACATATTACATACATATATAAATTATATACACATAAGTTATACAAGGTGTCTCTGAAAAGTGTGATAGAAGTTAAATAGATGTTTCAAATGGAAAAAGGCTAATTAACTTATCCTAATTCATTAAAACAAAAATATGATTTTAGTCAATAACTGTTTACTAAGAAATGTCATTGTTTCTGAAAGAGAAGAGTACAGCCTCTTACTGAAAGTTTATATTGAAATTAAATTTAAATCTATTCCACAATAAAAACATTCTGTTTTAACTCGTTCTATACCAGTTTAATAGAATATTTTAAATAAGTCTATGTTTAATACTATTTAACAAGAAAAGAAATATTAAAAGTATCTTTACAACAGTAAATTTAAGATTAGTATCTTCTTGCAATCAGTTGTTAAAGATGAAACAATGTAAAAATATTTAAAATGTCATGAAATGATTTCATTGTTTGAGACTTTTAAATTGATTAAATTCTTTTTTCTTATCAAAAATTTTGAAATAATCATACAGAGGTTTAATTTAAATTTATTACTTAAGTCCAGCAACAATAAATCTATTTCATGCAAATGTTTTCAGCCCTCTTAACTGGCCATCTTTAGGCTACATTAAATCAAATTCCAAAAGTAATGTTCTAATACAGCCTGGCAATGGCTAGTTAAGAAGTCCAAAAATGTTTGCAGGTAATAAATTTATTGTTGATGGATTTAAAGATTTAATGTGAATGTGTTCTGTTTAACCATTTTTTACAATATTACAAGTAATAAATGTTTATGTTAAAAACAATTATATTAATTCACTGTTCTGTTGTTACAAAGTTTAACTTCTGTAATATTTAAGCAAAATTAAGCAATAGCAATGTATACTCTTAAATTTTTTTATTTGACTTTTTCAAATGTATTAATATATTTATAATAAATTTGCATAATTACATTTATTTATTATTAGTATATACCAATTTAAAACAAATGATCTAGATTTAATGAATTAAAATACCAAATTCAAATAAATTCCATAGATAATTAACAATAAGAATCATTTTTGATAGTATTAATTCAAACATTAATTCATTGGCTAAGATTTTGCTTTAAAGGAGTGTAATTAATTCAAAAATTAAGGAGAGAGAGAGAGTGTGTGTGTGTGTGTGTGTGTGTGTCCTTCAAAGACATTTTATACCAGTAACTTGAAATACAGATATCAAATTAATTAAGCATAAAAAATTTTATAGTTGGAAAAAATCTGTGAACAAATATCTAATGGTTAGATAATGTGATGTATGCATTTACAGTTATACAGTAGGTATGTAAAGTTATTAAGCTAAACCTTGTAAGATTAAACAGACATTTAAGACGAGAGAGATTATGATAATGGTACATACTTAAAAAACACAGTTTTAAAAGTGTATTCAAAGTTTTAAAACTTTTAGTGTTGTTAAATCACTAGTATTTCAGTCACTTACTTTACTTCTAGATTAAAAATATAAATATTCAAACTAACAAAAGTTTAACTTCTGTAATTTTATCTATAACAAACTAATAGTAACTAAAAATTGTCAACTGGATAAATTTAAAAAATGAATAAACAATATTTTTAGATATCCAACACAAAACTTTTACTAAACTAACAATTTTATGTAAGCTTATAGTTCTGGTTTTGGTGTATTTTTTTTTAAAGTTGTATTAAGCTTTTCAATTATGTTGCATGTACTCCCCTATTTAAATTAATTCAAGCACTACTGTATTTAAATATATTTAGCACTGATATTTCTTCATTAATTCTTAATATTTATGTTTAAACCTGATGAAAAGCTACAAATTAATTTGAAAACATAAGTTTAGCAAAAGTTTGATATCAATATCTAAACATATTGCTTTATTCCTACTAATAACTTTTTTCCACAAGCTATTAATATTTGTATATATTTCTTTATTTTGATATCTTTCCTAATTTTTTTTTTAACAGAACTCCCATCTTCAAAAATGATTGACATTAAAAACTATAAACAAACTAAACCAAAGAAAATTTAAAGTAAAATGAGTTTCAAAGACAAGTAACAAATTTCTAATTGCAATTAACAAGAAGGAATTTAAATCCTTTTTGAAACTGCTATCATCCTTTAATTACATTTTTCAGAGATATCCAGTATACCTTTCTTGTATATATAAATATATATGACTTTGTGAAGCTGTACACATTAATATTGTCTGTTACACTAATTAAAATATTTATGGAACTTAGCAGAAAACCAAAAAATAAAGAAATTATAATAATAAAAAGTTTGATGTTATTCCTAACAATATTTTAATAAATTTTCAAAAGGTCTTGAGGAAAAGCTAATAAATAAATTTTAAGAATCAAAAAATTAAGGAATTGTTAAAATTTAAGTATCACAATAAAATAAATAAATGCAGCAAATATTTTAATCAAATAGTCTATATAAACAAAGTGATATTAAAATAAAATTAATGCATATTAAAATTCAATGAAAATATTTTATTTCAATCTTTATATTATTTTTTAATATAAAAATTGAAATTATATGATTTAATATATCTTTAAATATTACATTACACAGCAAATATTAAAAAATTAAAAAATGACATAATTTAAGATATTAATAAACAAAAAATTATAATTTTATTCTAAAAGATTATAAAACCAATTATAAATTCAATATACTTGAAATATAATTATTTTTAATATAATTAAATTAAACATAAATATTATTTCTTTTTAATTTAAAACAGTAATCATTTCTTTTCATCTTAAACTATGTACGCCATTAATTTTATAAAACTAAAAATAGATAAATTTACAGAAATTTCTAAGCTTAAAATAAATATAAAGTACAATTTATTTCCTGAGCATAACTATGAACATTACAATTATGTTTGATAAATAATTGAAATAAGCTTGGAAATCCAGACAGCACTCCTATCTTAAATTATTCTAACTTTAAAACATGATATTCTTTGTTCTGTTGCTTCAAAGTATTTGAAGATCATGTAATTTTCAGTCAATTTTAATGCTTGAAAACAGTTGCATTTCTTTGCATTTATATATACATATATATATATATAAATGCAAAGAAATATATATATATAAATATATAATTCACTTGAGTGAAAGATTTATTGAGTGTTATGTAAGAGTTGAAAATGCATTGCTATTTGCACATTATCTGAACACTCAATAATCATGATTTGTGAATATCACTCAAAGTTATTCTTTTTCCAGACCTTTCTAAATCCAATTAATTTATCTATATTATTTAACAATTAAAACTATTGAAAAATGTGACAAACCTACCTTTAAGACTACAGTATCCTAATGATTTGTATTCTAAGACAGATTTAATAGTTCAAAAAAAAATTTTTTAAATGCTATTTATAATTAGAATATGGCTGAATAGTCTTGCTTTGCAATTGTGATGATGACAGTTAAGAATTAAAAAAATTTATAAATTAGTTTATAAATCTTAATTAACTGAATCTTTTATATTAAAATATATAGGTATGTGCCTCTTAATAATAAAGGTCTTCTAATATTATAACAAAGCTGAAAAATTTGCAGCAGCTTTGTACTTGTGATACATTTAGATGAACATATGAACTATAGCCTATAGATTGTGAAAGGAAAGAAAACTATAGATGAACAAAAATTTAAACTTCAGAAATTATTCTGATCTCATGAAATATGTTTTTTAATAATTTATCAAAACTATGAACTATTAATTTATAATTATATATATAATAGTATATTATCTATATTTTCTTTAACCAATAAATGAATTAATTACATAGGTTTTATTCTTTCTTGAATGCTTTTTTAAATTTTAATCTATACATACACAAATACAATTGTTTTATATCATAAATTAAATCAGTATCTTTGTATCAAATTCATCAGTACAGTTGAAATTAATTCATTTAATTTCAACTGTACTGATGAACCATTGTATGTACCAATAATATTGATGAACCATTGTATAACATTGTATGTACCAATAATAATGTCAATACAAAAAACTGATTTAAATTATCTTAACTATAAATTTACTTACTTTTATATACTTTTTCATTTAATACATAAAGATGCAAAAATGTTTCAAGCATTATTAAAGTCTTATCATTAACCAGCTTTAATCTTTTTAAAATGAGCAAATAATAAAAATAAATAAATTCATAACTGCAAATATTGAATAACAGTATCACTATCCAACTGCATATATCCTACACAAAAATAAATTTGAAATTTGTGTATGGCTCATATTAAAATGCAATGTATTCTGAAGATTTAAAAGCATTAAATTTCACAAAGACAAAAACAAACCTCAATCAATTTTAGTAATTGATGACAAGATGTTAAACGAAAATACAACAGATGTTTAATGGATAATAAGTAAAAAATTTAACAAAAAATATCTCAAAGAATTCTCAATTGACTGTTTTTAAACTTTTACAGGTACAAACAACAAATTTTCTATCAAATTGCCAAAAATATATTAAGAAAAATGCAGGTTATGAAAATAAATTTAATAATTGGCACCTGACAAAATCAAAAATGTAGAAAAAGGAAAAATATATAAAATTTAAAAATTTATTTTGTGATAAAAATATGTACAACAAATTATTCTAAATATTGGAATTTAAGTAATTTTTAAGTTTGATTTTTACCTCATTATTATTATTATTATTATTTTAATTTTAATTAATTTCTTAAATATTTTTAAATTTTGAAACTTAATCATTCTAAAATATACTTATAATATTTTATAAAACTATTTCATATTAATAATCTTTCTTTATACTTGCTTTTGAATTTGATTTTTTATACTGTTTTAGTTAAGTAAATAGTTAGTTAGTAAATTCAATGTTTTCAAGATTATAAATATTTTAGACTTACAGTATATAATATATTATAACAATATCTCTTGTTTATATAGGCTTTTTGGTCTGCTGCTTGTTCAAATGCAATAGTTTCAATTGCTTACCTGCCATGTCTGGAAAAAAAAAAAATATACACATAAAATTATCTTTAATATATCACTTGGTTAAAAAATTAAGTTTTTATTAGAAGAAAAATTACCCTGTTCGTCTATTGTTATAATTTCCATAGCTGTAAAATAAAATTTAAAAAAAATCACTTTTGATGATTATATTTTAACATTTAAACATAATTACATTTATTCTTAAACATTAAATAAGCAATCCTTCCTCCATGCTTTTGAACTCTTACCGTGGAGGTGGCGGCGGTCGTCTTCCACCTCTCCTACTTCTTCCATGTGACATTTCCACACGAACACGACTACCACACAACCGTCTAAAATAAATATAGTTAGGAGAAATGCAAATAAGATACATTTTAAATAATCTTTTCTCTTCTCTGCATTAAGAATAAAATTTTTTGACAGACAAAACCCTATATCACTTGATTTGATTATGTGTAATATATGGAAATATCTGTAATCAGTTGACTTTTTCCCTAAATGTGTGCTTACGTTCCATCAAGACTTCTGCAAGCATCTTCGGCATCTTGAGGATCTTCAAATTCTACAAAAGCGAATCCGGGAGGATTTCGCGCTACCCACACATTACGTAGTGGCCCAAATTTACTGAAAGCTGCTTCTATTTCATGTTTAGCTGTTCCGCTACCAAGGTTGCCAACGTAAACTTTGCATTCCAGACTCCATTCTCGAAATCGTGACATAATATAAAGTTCTGAAATAAAGAATAAAAGCTAAAGTAAAACTGAAATAAAATAAATGAACAATAATAATGAAACTTATTGATATTTTAATGTATTTGCAAAAAATTAAGTAATGATGTTTTTGCAAATTCATATATAAATAGATTAATAATTATCTGCAATGCTGTTAAAATTAAAATTCAATGAAACACTACCTTTAAACAGTAAGAAATATTTGAATCTAATGTTTTTGGTCTAATTTACAGATCATCATTTGGATTTTTTATTAATTAAACTTATTCCATAACATGCAATGTTAATGTTCTCAAACATCTAAATTCAAACCTGATGATGGCTACTAACATAAATGAAACCATTTTGTCAAACTGATGCTAAAATGCATTTTCAATGAAAATATTAAAAAATAAAAAATAAAGTTCCAGAATATGATCTTAAAGCTTGTAAATAATTTACAATATTAATTAGAAAAGCCTTACTGTCCTTACAATTTATTATCATTTAAAGTCGTCTATATAACTGTACGTCTATATAAAGTCGAAATATGATAACTGACTGACCTTAAAAAAATAAAAAAAGTGAAAACAACCGCATACCTAAATTTAATATTAGAGTCAAAACGCATAAAAATCCAGTTAAGTACAGACCTTTAATTGATGTTAGAAATTATGTATATTACAATTTTAAAAATTTTTTAAAAATTAAGCTTAATACGCTAGAAATTTCGGATTAGTTTAAAAAATGTAGACTTATTATTAAATAGATTAAAAAATAATAACGTTATAATTAATAAATATACCAAAATGTTATCTTTAGATATTAAAAATATGTACCCGAGTATAACCAAAAATAACATTGAAAACTCCTTACAGAAAATCTCAGCACCCAACTGGATTATTAAATTATGTTTGGTAGTAATAGAAAACAATTTCTTCAAATATGGTGATAACTTTTACAGTCAAACTGAAAGGATACCAATGGGAACATGCATAGGTCCAAGACTTGCTGAAATTGTTATGATAGACATTGATAGAAAAATTAAAGATATAACAGGAATAACATTCTATAATAGGTATGTGGATGATTGCATTATTTTATTTGATAACCAAAAAACTAACGAAAATGAAATTTTAAAGCAAGCTAATTCAATAGAAACAAATATACAATTCGAAGCAGAAATAGAAAGTAATAATAGTTTAAATTTTTTAGATATAACCATTAATAGAACTGATAATAAATTAGAATTCAAAAAATTTATAAAGCCGATGCAAATACCAAAAGTATTAAATTACAAATCTAATGTCCCTCAGAATATAAAATTTAATATATTTAAAATGTATATAGATAAAATTAAAAACAGAACAAGTAAATTAGAAAATCAGGAAACAGAAATAAAACAAGTATTAAAAATGTTCCTACTAAATAGCTACCCCCAAAAAATCTTAGAAAAATGGTTAAATTGGATTAATAGTAATAATAACAAAAATAGAAATTTTGATAAAGATAAAAAATGCGTCAAGATGACATATGTACCTAAATTATTTGAGAGTAAAAAATATACTTAAAGGAAAAGTGAATTTGATACCGGATAAAAACGATTTATTTAAAAAACATTTATATCATAGGTCTGACAAAAAATTAGATATAATGGATGAAAAAGAAGTTATTTATTCATTTAATTGCAGTTGTAATCCGGTTAAAACATATATAGGTGAAACCAAAAGAAAATTAAATACAAGAATAAAAGAATATATAAGAGCAATAAGGGGCAATTATGCAAATTCTGCAGTCGCAGAACACTGTAATAATTATGGATGCCAAATTGACAAAAATAGTATAAAAATAAAGAGAAAAGAATCAAACAATTACAAAAGGCAATTATATGAACATTTATATATAATAAAAAAAAGGAATAGAATTAATAATAGTTTGGGTAGAATAATCCATCAATCATGGAACAATATACTAGGTGACGTTATAAATAAGCATGATTAAGCAACTCTGTTATTACACTGTGGAATAGCGAAATGTAAAACCTTAATGTAAGTTTCTTTCTTACAAGTTGTGTTGTATTATTTTATCAGTTTATCTTTGGTTGTTTATTATGTTTTATCTTTAATTATACAGCAAATTGTTTAATAGTGAAAAGGAAATTGTCAATTTAAGTCGAAATACGTATTTACACAATCTTTGTAATTGTAAAACGAAAAACATCTATTCATACTCGGAATTGAGATATGTATTCACAGTAGGTTTTAAATTGTATTTTATTATTTTTTGGAATATTTTAGATTTTATTGTAACTTATATGTTTTATTGTTATTTATAGTACATAGTGGTAATACTGCTGATGAGGGGCATGCTAGCCCGAAACACGTGTAAAATGTGTACGGATATTGCTACTACAGGTGATAAAATAAAGAAATTTTACTGAATTAACTCTCATTACTGTGCAATACACCAGTACAAGGTCCTATTAATAAATAACGTCCACGTAGACGACTTTAAATGATAATTTACAATATTCAACTACTCAAAACCAGGTATATTAATAAGCAAAATACATGAAACCAATCTCCAGCAAATTTTACAAGAAAGCAAACATTTTCAACTGTGTTTAATGGGCATTGCCAAGCTAACAGACCTTTGCAGTTTGAATGCAGCTGTTAAAACAAGGGGATTGCCATCCACATGTTAAAAGTGGGGTGACAGAGAGGGAGGGGAAGAGGGTTGTATAATTTGTACTTTGTAGATCAACTTCCATACACAGGAAGGAGTCTACATCTTAAAAGTTTATAGTCACTTTTTCCTTCAGCTTTGTAAATTTCAAATTATTCAAAATATCTCAAGAACATCAGACTTCCACTTTGAAAGGACTGGCCAACACTGCATTAAAACCTTCACTTCTGATCCCAACTTAGATGTGTATTTCAACCATGCACATCTATATAGCACACACAAAGAACAGTTTAAGAAATTTAATACAAATATATTTTATTACACAAACAGATTATTATTACAATGACATTTAGATATTTAATTAAAACATTACATGTTAATAAACAGTTTAGATATTTAATCAAAATTTTAACTGGAACACTCTGTCTATCATGGGTAAGTTTTACAGCAAAATATGTCCATTGCTGTGTTTAAATACTAACAATGGCAAAATGATGTAAAAAGGGTGCACATCAGGAAAAAAAATAATAAAATATCAGAGTATGTTTGTAAAATGAACTGATTATGATATATCAGGAAAATTCCAATACACTAATCCAGGGATGGGCAACCTTTTTCTAAGTAAGGGCCGCATTTCAAAACTTTTGAACTGACGTGGGCCGCACACAAGAGAAAAGAGGGGGGAACTGTTGGTAAATCACAATTCTTTATTCATATATAATTATAAATTAGCATAGGTATACTTAATATAGCTTCTGGCACTGATCTAAACGTAATATATTGGAAATATTTAGCCAAATATTAGTCGCCGCTAGTTTTAAATTAGTTTCCATGTGTCTGTTAGTCGGTTTCTTGTTTTAATTTTTACTAAATTCATTGCGAAAAAACTATTCACAAATATAAGTTGTAGAAAATAACATTTAAATTTTTGGTGAATATCTCATTAAGGAAAATTGATGGGGAGCATTAATGGGAAATTGATATATTTATTCATATTTTATGCCTCGCGGGCCGCAGAAAATATTACTGCGGGCCGCATGCGGCCCGAGGGCCGCGGGTTGCCCATCCTTGCACTAATCTATGGTAGAAAAATATTTGTACTTGGCACCATAATTGAAATTACTAGGAAAAAAGAGCTGATGAAGTTCTTTTAAGAGTAAAAATGTTTCTGAATAAAATAAATTTATTTTGGTTCTTGAATTTAGCATTTTTTCCCCTAATAATCCATTGGTATTGCATCAAAATTGGTTATATCTCTAAATTTAATTGTAACTTTGAATTTTGTCGTCTGTATATAAAAATAATCCTATGCAATTTTCAACTTCAGTATTAACATTTGCTTTCCAATCTGATTATTTAATTTATTGGTGCCTTATTTTCTATATAAAATGCCATTACACAAAATCATTATTTCAGAAAACTTTGGCTTATTTAAAAAATGAATCATCATCATCATATTGCTAACATGTTACTTTTAAGACATACAGAAACTCAATAAAAATATACAAAAGGAATAATTTTGGAATAATTTTTTATAATTGATCAATAAGTCAGTGGCGTAGCGTGGGTGTCAGCCGCCCAGGGCGGAGGAAAATTTTGCCGCCCCCTTATTTAGGTATTTTTACAAGATATTATTATTTATTGTGAAATTTTGCTGCCCCCTAAAAGTGCCGCCCCTACTACGCTACGCCACTGCAATAAGTACAACAAGTACAGTACATTAATAATTTGTTTTATCACCACCAAATTTATATTTTGAATTGAAAAATCTTTGCTTTTCTCAAAATTATTACCTGAAAATTTATTAAATTAGAATTATATTGCTTTTTTTGGTAAATGTATCAATAATATTCCAATTCAAGTAAAAAATGCAAGAATAATTTTCATATTATTTTATACAGATGACAAGAAAAACAGTAGATAACTATGTAATGTGCAATAAAGCAATATAAGTAAATTAATCTTTAACTGATGTGCATAAATGACAGTGGTGGGTCTATCTCATTGCTATCGTTTGTCTTCCTTTTTAGGCTACTGCCTCTGCAATAATGTCGTTCCATCGTTACTGTGGAGGCAGTAGCCTAAAAAGGAAGGTCGTCTCCGTACTGTTTGTAAATTCTAATGGAATGATGGAGTGAATGACAGAAGACAAACGATAGCAAAGGTTTTTACTCTTTGTGAGAAATGTATTTATATTTTTTGTATATTTATTAAATAAAATTACCATCGGCCATGTTTTATTTATACTATTTTTACTAAACTGTAGAATTTCATTGGATGGCAATTAAGTTTAAAAATTAAATTGAAGACAGTCTGTTGTAAAGCCTGTTTTTTTAATTGTATATTTTTTCTTTGTTTTCAAAAAAAGTTTTAATTCTGATGACCAAGTAGCCTACAGAGAAAAGTCAGTCATCAAAAGTTTCTATTCTGGAACTTTGAAACTGAATAAATGGCAATTCCTTTTATAACAGACTCTGTCTTCAATTTAATTTTTAAACATTGTTGTTATTTTGTAATAAAATAAAAATCAAAAATGTCACATTTAAAAACATTTCAAAATGGGATCACCATACAGACCCAGCACTCTCTCAGATGTCTGTTTTTTCACTTGCCCATCCATTCATACGTCCACTTACAACCACATGTTCCTGAGGGTTGCATTTGTAACTTGTCCCAAAATTTACCTTTTAAAACACCCACTGGGGCATACATAATGACAACAATAACTCTCTGCATCTTCACTTTGAAGCAGACCCACCATCAGTCTTTCATTCACTTGCTTATACTCCTTCATACATGCACTAACTAAAACACCTATTCTTGCATCTGCTCACTGTGTCTCTTGCACACTGGACCAGACCAACACATTCCCATTCACATCAATACACTCCTTATCTTTCACTCTAGTCTCACTCATGCAAAGAACATCTAATTTATTTTGCCATTTTCCTTATTAATTCATTCACTTTACCTCTTGCTCTTCTTACATTCTACATAGCCAATCAACATTCACAATTCTGCTTTCTTTTTCTCATTAGCCTATTCCGGTCCTGTTGTTTCCTGGTTGGTGGGGGACAACTCTCAATATCAGGAGCTCACTACTCCCAGACCTTTCCATTTGCCTTCTTTTAAGAGAAGAAAGTCCCATGGTCAGGGTGTTAGCTCCGTGAACAACCTCCAACCTAGAACATCAGTAATGTTGCCTTAGTCTAGCTCCTATTCTCTGACCTATTCAGCATGAGTATCCCTGTCAGTAGCAAAGCTGTTGCTGACAGCATACAAGATCTAGAGGGCACACAAGCCTGCTCACTATATCATGGGAACTAGAAGCAGGCTCCATCTTACCAATTAAAAATTATCCCCACAAATTCTACACCTCTTTGTTGGCCTTGTGATGAAAAAATTGTAGCTTCTCCTTAAAACCAATAGAGAAATAACCAATTGTAAAGATGCTATTAAAATACAATTACAATCTCTAATCCTCAGTCAGTTGAGCAAACCAGTTTCTTTAAGACATGTTAAAATATGCAAGGTTTGCATCTCAAATAACACATGAAAAAAATATCTTCAAAAACATTAATGAATTAATTAATAATCAATCAACAACAAACATCATTTACTAGCCTATGTTTATTCAACAATTAAAAACTTTGTGATAAAGTATGCATTTTGTAAAGTCCATTATGCATTCGACAACAAAAAAAACTGTTGTCCTCCCCAGCTGGTTTTAATTTACAACTTTTTTACCAATACATAACACCATCATAAAAATATGACTGTTTTTTTTTAATAAATAAATAAATAAAAGAATTCAGTCAAAAACTCTAAAATCAGTTTAACTTTTTGCAGAAAACTGATGCATTTCTTAAATAATTCAGTAAAAATTGCAAGACCCTTGTCATGTAAAGAACTTTTGCCTTTCAGAATGTAAAAAAGTCTGTCAATTATTGCCAAGCTAAAAATAAGTCATTTGTGATGTCTGTGACAACTTCCCATTTTACTTCTATTAATCAACATATTAATGTAATATGTTGATTAATGAAAATAAAATGGAATAAATATTACATTAATTAAGTTTATAATTGTATATGCTATCCTAAGATGATATATATCTTATATATGCTTAAATTAAAGCATTTTTTTAATTCAAAAAAACTTTTACATTAATTTATTAGTTTAGTAGTGCACAGCAAATTATATGGTGGGCCTATTTAAATATTTATATGATTTAATTTGAATTTTTCAAACTATGTGGTAATAAACACTTCACCCTCAACGAACCATTATCTTCGATAATGCTTAATTTTTGGGAACAACATTTTCGGCCTCACCTGAGGTCTGCTTCAGGTTAATTGAAAACAGGATTCCAAATTCAGAATACCTTTCCTTCGAACAACTTCAAACCGTTGAGTTTCAAAATAAATTGGAACATATGCACATGCTATGAAGCGTCGGTGACTTCTTGTTCTTCACATATGTAGCACCATGCATATGATAGTACATTGCTGTCTTTGAGTTTATACATCTCCCTTCAGGCTGGCCCTGTATATTTCGAGGGCCTCAAGTGTCCTAATGTGCTCAACTTGGAAGGCTCTTTTTATCAGTCTGGCATTGGATAGGTCTGCATGAACCTCTGGTCGGTGGCATAGGTGGAAATGCTTAAATTTGGGAACAAACATTTTTGTTTGTTCCCAAAAATTAAGCCTTACCGAAGATAAAGGTTCGTTGAGGGTGAAGTGTTTATTAACACCAGTAATCAGGTTATAAGATATTGTTATGTGGTAATAATTATTAATTCCTTCATAAAAAATTGTTTTATTTTGTACACTCATATGCAATTTTTGGGGAAATTTAAGTCTTGAAAATATTCTGCATTCTTGCTATTTTCTAATGAAAATATTTAAAGACAATAGTTTTAGAGGAATCATTTTCCACTTAACGATACAAACTCAAGAACAAATGATATGCTTATCACGTATTGAGAATCGTAAGCATGATTTTACACTTTTAGCACAGCTTGTGAGTTGACAATTCATTTTGAAATCTTAGATGATAGTATCCTCTTGTTTTCTAAATATATTTAATTTATTTCAATTAGTACAAATACAAGCCTTTATTCTCATATTCAAATATAACTATGAATATCAGCCATTTGAGATCATCTCAAAGCAGATGCATATTATCACATGATTTTGTCATTCTCATTTCATGTTCATTTCATCAAGTGAAAAATGGTTTTGCTAAAAGTCCTTATTATAGAAAAAACATTATTATTGTGATAAATGCAAAGGTAAAATTTTCAGATTTTCAGAATAATGAATAAATATAAAGCCATAAGTGGTGAAATGACTAGCAAAATTTTTTGAATTTTCAGAGGAATTACTTTTCATGATTTTTATTTTTAGCACTTGCCTTATTCTTAAAAAGGATTTTCAGGCTATTTATTTATGTTTACTTTGCATTATTTATGTTTAGGTCTAGTGCTATTGCACACCTACTTATAACGTAAATATGTTTCTGTGTATGTACAATAATAAATATGGCATACATAGGCTTTTTATGCAAGTGAAAAAAAGACTGATTTGCTTTAAGACAATACTCATTTTACAGCAGTAGTGGTCTGGAGCTTAACTTATCATTCTAGCTATGTATATCTTCATGAAAAAATTTGCAGAAGTTCCTGAAACTAATTATTTCAAAATAGACAAAGCATTGGTCATTTTGATGTTCCTGTCAATTACAAATAATCTCTTAATTCAGCATTAGATTTTTTTCATAGTCATTTTCAAATATGTTGATAATGAGGTCAATAAGATAACTTAAAATTTATTGATGTCACTTATCAAACACCTTGTTGCTGGTTAAATTATGGCTGTAAAACTAAACAGAAATGTTAAGATATTTTTAAACTTTCATTCCAATTGCTTCATATCCATTAATCTTCTGCAGTCCATTGTTTCCTCATTTTCTCATTCTGGTCCAATTTAAACAGTCAAAATATCAAACATAAATAAATTGTGGTTAGTGAACACTGCTTGGCTTGGACTGCAAAAGGTTAAGCCAATTAAGCCAACTGATTCACAAGGGCATTTAATATTCAAATACCAACTATGTAGTACCCATAACTAAATTAAACACAGTCAAGATATAGTCTAAAAGTTTAAAACTTATGTACATTAATGACCCTAAGGATAAATGACACTGTGACTTCAGAAGTAACATACTTCTGAATTTCTATAAGAAAAAAAAATTACAGTATTTTTTCAGATTGTCCGGCATGTTGATCCATTCAGGAGACCATGAAATCAGGTATTTCCATATGGTAAAAACCAGCATGTCTGTTCATCCAAGGAAATGCGTGCATGCCAGTTTAAGCGAGGTTATAAATCCCTTTCCAGAGGGTGCATGAAATTCACAGACATCAGTTTTTATTCTAAAACTGAAACTGTCAGCATTACATCAAAAACTATGATTAAAGGTTTAATTTCTGCCTTTTATCTTCTTTATAATGATTTAAATTACTTGTGGAATGCCAAAAGTGCAAAAATTAACATATCAAATTTCAGAAATTTGCTGTAAATTATCTCAACTAAGGCCAATTTACATCTCCTTTGTGTGAAATTTGAGAGAAAGGTCTTATCAGGGTAGATTGTCAGTGCAGTTAGCACTGACTAACTACAACAACTAATGCCAATAAGCATAACTGTTTTATTACACTGCATAGGAAAACTTTCTTCCTAATTTTAGTTGTTAAATAAATGTGAAAGAATGTTTTCTTTCACATTTATTTAACAACTAGTTTTGTTAGATCTGATTAATTTCATTTTTTATTTGCAGTTTAACCAGCATGCTGGTAACCCTGGGGTTTCCAACATACTGGTCTCCCCTAGTTATATGTGGCATGCAGGTCAATCTGCAAAAATATGATAATTATTGTGACAATGTGGGACTGAACTTGTAATGATGTCAATTTTTAATCATATTTTAAATTTAAAAAGTCACATAACTTCTAGTCCAGACTGGAAGTGTGTGTTTATAGGGGTTCTGTCATTTCAAAATTTTTGTTTTAGCCTACTGACAAAAATCAAAGTGAAAAAAGTCATCCCAAAAAATTCCCCAAAATTTCTGTCAGTCTATAAAAAATCCCAATCTGGAAATGCACTGTACAAAACTGCTTTTGGTTCTCGACATCATTTCCTACTTTTCTTCCTGAACTTGCCATGTGACATCATGAAATCATTAGATGTATGGTGCATAGGACTCATTGTATGAAAGCTCAACATTTTGCTATTTTTCCCAGCATGATTTGTGATTCAATTTCAAGCTGAATGTTAAAATGGACTAGGATTTTATCACCACTTGATATCGCCAGTATTATATTCTTATCGCCACTTTAATAAAAATATTACCAATGGTGATTTTGGCACTATGCAGCACAACCCCTTGTAATAATGATGATAATAAGCACAAAGCTCAAACAGTTAGAAGTTGAAAGTTGAAATTTGGTACACAGGGTACATCATGAGAATGCACACTAAAAAATAGATTTTTTGAAATTCCCCCTCCACAGGGGAGAGGAAGTGGGTTAAAGCTTACACTGAAGAATTTGGCTTCTACTGTACTATTTTAAATGTAGTTTTTTTTTTTTTTTTGCATTTTTGCAAGGAAATCAAATGTATTGTTAGACTCATCTAAAAATTCTCTAATTAGCCTCAGAAGAGGGGGGAACTTAATTCTTGTACAGTACCTGGTGAAAATAGGTATAATCAGCTATGTAAGATAACTTTGTAGTTATATAAATCAAATTCTATAATATAATACAATAGAAGGGTTAGAAGTACAAAATTAGATAATCTTAATGTTTGTTCTTATTTTTTGCCCAGGTAATGCCAGTTTACCTGTTAGTTGAAATATAAATTTTTAAGTTCTTGCAGTTACAGCAACATATCTATAATTTTGTCAATCTTTGAATTTGGACATACAATGTCTGGCAAAATTGGTATATTTAACTTGTGATGGAAAATATTAGCCACCAAGAACAACATTAAGAAGTGAATTTTACCAATGCCTTATTCAAGATTTTTGAGTTCTGATTCCCCTACATTAAAGAAAACAAATTACTTCTGATGTTTTGTATAATTTAAAATTAACTAAAATACACCGCAAATACAATATTCAGATTTATAAAATAACAAAAATAATTTGTTTTCTTTTTAAGTTTTTGTAAAAAAAAATTATTAATTCTAACAAATGACAATGACAAAAAACTAAAATATGATTAGTGAATTCTAATGTGGTCATTCAGCATTGTTCAGAAATTTAAATGTCTATAGGCCCATATATATTATAACATACATCTCATATAAATGCATCCACATGCAGTGCCAGATCTAATAGGTGCGAGGCCTGATTGAATTTCTTTTTGCAGGCCCCTCAAACTTTAAATAACAAAATTAATTAACAGTTAATTTACATATTGAAATATGTTGTTATATTTTTAATAATAATATACCTAGATATTTATTTTTGTAACATGTACTATTTTTAAATATATAAATTTTGATGTGCAATGGGACCCCTTCAAGCGTGGGGCCCGACTGGCGCATATCGCTCCAACTGCCTCAAATCCAGCTCTGTCCACATGGTAAGCATTTGCTGTTGCAGGTTCAAGTCCCACAGTCCCACTGTGCACTCTGGGCTGATTCTCTTCTTCCAGAATTTTCTAAATTATTTAATAAATATTAATTTGACTATAATTATTAAATTTAATGAGATAGCACCTGATGCCAACTGCTAATGCCAAATTACTTGGTATTTAATAATTATTAGTAGCAGTAATGTAGCCCAATTTAATTTGGTAATCATTTTGGCTTTAATTTAAATATCAATTATATTCAATTTGATTTAGTTGTTTGTGAAAATCAGTTGAACAGACTTGAAAAACATTTATACGCCATAAATAAAAGTTGACCTCTATCATAATAGCTTTTGAGATGTGATAACAAAACATGAATACTTGAAGATGATGTAAAAAAGTACATTCCACCAATCTAAAGAATTTATGTTGAGCTGCTGATGTACTGTACAGACAGGATATTATATTATATTAGATTTTTTTATTTTATACATAACCTCGACCTCGAAACTAAGATTTGGCTCTTAATTTTGTAACAAGCAAGTCAATTTGACACAGATTTTATCACTAATAGTGATTTATGTTACAGTCTCATTTCATCTGCATTAATTCATTTTTCTGTAAGTCTGCTTCTAATCTTTGAGTAGAAACAGACTTACCACACTTTGTACAAATGAGTGAAAGTTGTTTGGTCAAACTAGCCAGTTAAAAAACTATTAACTTCATTCCTACAAAGTTTAGAAATCACATTTAATCATCATTACAAATTACACAATACAATTATGATTAAAGAATGTGTAGTTATTAATACTGTAGAATTTCATTAAAGTTTAACTAAATTATAAACAAGTTTGTTCCTTTTCACTGTAGCATCATTTGATATTTCATTATTATTCTGGAGAATCAATACATGGTTATCAATATCATCCACATACCATTCATTTAAAAATGCATCACCATTTTTTTCACAAATATTATGTAAGATGCAACAAGCAACAATTATTTTATTTACATCTTCTAATTTTATATCACATCTTCTCATTAAAATTTTCCATCTTCCTTTTAATCTAGCAAATGTCTCCTTTATTGCAGTCAAAACATTAGAAATGGAATTATTAAAATTTTCTTCTTCTTTGCTTAAATTAGAATGCAAAATAGGTGTCATTAACCACAGATTAAAGGGAAAAGAAGCATTAGCAACAATATGTAAGTCTCTCTCTTTGGGAAACAAAGCCTGCTGTTTTGCAAATTTACTCAATAAAGTACTTTCAAATATTTCAGCATGAGACATCTTACCAGGAGAACCAACATTAATATATCTAAAATTGTATTTATGATCACACAAACCCAAAAGAACTATTGAAAAACCTTTCTGATAATTTCTATAATCATCTGGATAACCTCTTTTTGGAGCCATTATTGGAATATGGATTCCATCTAGACAACCAAATACATCTGGAAAATTCCACTGATTAAAAAATCCATTCACGACTTCATCCAAATCACTTGATGTGGAGGGCAATTTTATAATCTGCTGATACAAAACTTGACATAAAACATCACAAAATTCTTTCAAAATTTTTCCTACAGTACTTTTACCAATTCCATATAAATTTGCAATTGTAGTGTAATCAGAAGCATTACTCAACACATGAATAGCAATACCAACACGTTTTTCTACTGGTATAGCACATCTCATATTAGTATCCTTTTTCATTAAATAAGGGGAACAGTACTTTAATATCTCCTGAAAAGTAGATTTTGAGACATGAAATTTTATATGAAAATATGTATCAGTATATTTAGGAATAGTTATTTCCCAATGTACACTAGATGTCTGTCTTTTCCAACATCGTTTTTTTGGACTTTTTTGTTTTTTTATTGTAATGCTTTTTTCAGAGAGACATTTTAATAGTTTAATAGTTGTCAATGGTCGATAAATCTGTCTTCTAGGAATTTGCATCATTATATGCCTGACAGTATATATGACTCCTATAATACTTGTGAGTAGATTCAATTTTAAGTTATCATCAAAATGAGACGAGTCCATTTGACTTTGATTGGGTGAAGTCACTGTCAAGAAGGAAATACTACTTTAATAGTGATTTAATTGTAGCAAAGGAAAATTTAAAAAGAAATTTTTAATAGCTTTTATAGTTTACATTTTATTTAAGACATTACTTTAAAAGAAAAGGGAAAAAATAAAAATTTAAAGCAATTCATACAAATAAACATAATATTCTGTAATGTATGAAATGCATTTAATGTAACTAGTAGAATTCTTATAGATATTAATAATATTATATTATTATTGTTAAATATATTTCTTTATCTTTTATGAAGACATATCTACTGCATTTACTTTAAATTTATTATATCTATGACTAAGATTTATTGTTTGCTGTCCATTTCATAATCAATAATAATAGTCAAGAGTTAAAAGTTAACCAATAAGTTTTCATGTACAGTATTTAAAATACAAGGAATCCTAATTTCTAATTATGACACTTGATCATCTTATAAATTTGAATTACTGTATGTGAAAAAGACATCCAGTGAAAAAAACATTTTTAAATCTAAATTGGTAAAAGTTTCAACTTTAGGTTGCCTTGAGTCTGGAGTCATGTGGAACTCAAAGTAATCTAAAGATTTAACACTATATTATTTATTCATTTTCTATTTGATTAAAATAACAAAAGTAAAATCTATAAACATTAGTCCATAATACAGCAGAATCTCATTTTAATGGATTACAGAACAATAGATTTTTCTCCAAGTCCCGTTAAATCAATGTAATTTTACCTCTTTCCGTAACTTGAAACAACAAATCTTTTTCTACTCCATCTTCAGTAAATATGGTATTTTTTATGGTATTAACTTTTAATTAATAATTGGATGTTTCTGGATACTGAATTAAAAAAATACATTCCACGCTGTGCAAACTAAGTGCATAATCATCATGGTTCTCACTCTAACATTGCAGTTGTGCATTAGTGCCCCCCTGTGGCACGTTAATTAGTGGAGTAAAACTGTTTCTGGCTTAACACTTCCAGATATGCAGATGTGTGCAATAAAGGTATGCCACAGCTTTTGACACGTTTAGAAATATCACACCTTGAAATCACGCTTGCATAACAGTAACATTTCATATTGACAATGCCACCAAACAACACTCAGAAATGTTGCATTATCATAGCATCATCAAAACGAACCAAGTGGATAAGTTTTTACCATATTGTGAAATGTTAATGATCATACATACTTTGTTATTTTTTGGCTTATAATGTATAGGCCTACAGTTTCTGTCAGATTTGTTACAACATAATGTATGATCTTGTAATATATGTGTTTATATAAAATAAAGCATAGAAATCTAGAGAGACTAAATAATTTCAAGTACAGGTGTTTTTTATGTACAAGGTTTAAAAATCGTAGGAGTGTGAGAAATTCATTATTCATGATATAATGGATTTTCGGAAGAACAAATGATTTTCAGATCCTGAGCAATCCATTAAAACAAGATTTTACTGTATTACAGTAAGCAATCAGAAAATAAACATGACACAAAGAATTGAAATTGTTAAATACTAATAGATATACACCAATAACATAAAACAATAGTTTTTCATATTTTGTTTGGTTCAATGTCATGACCTGGTGAATTTATAGACACTTGGCAAATAATTCATCATCAACTTTTTAATCCATAACCTTTACTTATAGAGACGTGTTTCGGGCTTTTGCCCCTCTTCAGTCTGTTACATAATAAACATATGTTAAGTTATACATACAGTTAATTTATACATATGTTTATGTATAAGTTAACTGTATGTTCACCAAGTCGTGACAATGAACCAAACAAAACAAGGAAAAGAAGACTCGGTTTTGACAAAACAAATAAACAATAGTTTTTCCATCGGTATGCCTTGACCTTGGTCTGGCATAGTATTAGGTACAAATATCAGCCAAGCAGCATACAATCCACCAACAGAAATAACAACAAGCCTGTAACTACAGAATGAAAGTACATTACTAATTGAATTATCATATGATACATAACTAATGACCAAACTGATCTTTTGTACATTTCCAGCAATGCCATCAATATAAATGATAAGCAAATGTTTTTTGCCTCAGCATCAGGCTTCTAAAAAGAAGAAAATCATCTATAGAAGCCTGATACTGGCCATTGAACAAGGCTGAAAACATTTGCTTTTTGTTTATATTGACAATATTGCTGGAAACATACAAAAGATAAATTGTTCTAACTTTAAAAAATTAATTTTTATACATATGATACATATTTTATTAAAGAAAACTGCATAATAATATTTTTTAAAAATGTCTGCTCATCAGAAAAAAACTTTTCAAAGTGTAATTGATTATTCTGATATAAGATAAAATCAAGAATATTTATACTTAGTTACACAAAACTATTGAAAGAATAGAACTGACTTCTAGTTTCAAACTTAAACAATTCTGACATGAAGATATAAACACTGTTTATAATAAAATGTCAGGAGACAAAATGTGGCATTATGTTATCAAGCACCTTTATTATGCTTAAAATGATGTTCAACTATCATTGTCCATACAATACTGTCACCATCTTAACATCTGTAGTGAACTTCTGCAGTTTGTTAATTCAAAACAATTTCTGAAATGGCAGATTGGCTTTTATGAATATATTACGATTTCATTTATTAAATATTTTAACTTCTAACATATAAAACTTGCATGGTACTTTTCTGTTAATGGGATGCCAGCCGATATGTACAGCAACAGGTAAGATTCAAGCGCTTGAATAAGGGGTTTCACACCACCTCCAGATTGTTGACCCTTTGAGATATTCTCCTCCAAAGGTCAGTTTTTAATATGTATCAGTATACCCCCTACTCTACATGCTTTGCATGTAGACGTGCACTTTGGTGTTTGCTATTGCTCACATCTCAGTGCCCGGATGGGGATTTGCCCCCATCCGGGCACTGAGATGTGAGCTGCTATTTATAAATCAGCAGAAGCATCACTGTTACATTACAAGAACTGAATTTCTTGCCTGAATACTTATGACCTCTTATCCAGTATTGTTGGAACATTGCCATCACTTCAAGTAACATGATGATGACGGTTTCAGTGCAGAAGGCAAACTAATTGTGTTGTTTTCCAAATTCACTGTGATGGCACATGGCAGTTTCATTGTGTTTATATGACAGCAATATCCAATGCAAAAAGAATAAAAGCATGGCAAGAGAAGTTTCTGAAGATTGAGAATGTGCTGAAAAGGCATAGAGACCAACAATATTTTGTGTTTAGGACTGTTCATAAATTATTTCTTATGTAATTAATATTTTTTAGTTTTAAAATACTTTCAGCTCCTTTCAAGTCATCTTCTGTACAAATTATTTTACATTAGATATTCTGAAAACAGTATACAGAGTTTAAGTTATGTTTTGTATACTGTTCTTAGAATATCTAATATAATTTATACTAAACATGACTCAAAAGAAGCTGCAAACAATTTAAAATTTAAAAAAATTAAACATTTGGTAGCCTTAACAAGTGAATTGCAAATTCGTGTGTGTGTGTGTGTGTGTATATATATACAAAAATTATTCACTTAACTACATAACAATTAAATTTGTACAAAACTAATAAATCGGGTGCATTGACTTTAATACAGCTGGACAAAACCAATAATGTAGCTCTTTTCATTTGAAACAGATTGTCATCAAAAGAAAGATTATATATTTTTTTAAATGTTACATTGTCATTGGTTTGCTTATCTAGCTGTATTAAAGCCACTTTTACCAGGCAACATGCCCATTGTGATTGTATCTTGCAAAACTAGCTGAACTAATCATCCAGAGGTAAAAAAAAGTAGAAAAATGCTGTTGAATAGAATAAAAATAGAACTCATATCAACTTTCACAACACACTTTCATAGCATTTCATTTTAATTTAATTAAATAATGTGAATTTAAACAAATGCCTATTTATAGAGATAAACACTATAATTTCCAAAACATTGGCATATAATTCAAGAATTATTCAATACAATTAAATAATTTAAATGCAATTTAAAAAAATTAGTTTTTTTAATTGCATTTATATTCTTCTTAAATCCAATTAACTTAAATGACGACCGTTTAGATATAATTAAATTTATCCGATTATTTGAAAATTAAATTGATTTTTCTTTATTTTAATTAATGATATAAAATTCATAATTTCTATAGATCATTCGTTATTACTATTATAACAGCGCCATTAATCAAATATATTTTTATTAATTCATTAGTAATTAACTTACTTTTTCGGTATTAATTTTTCGGAATAAACAAGAAGTAATTAAAAGAATACTTTGTTCAATATATCTTAAAATTTAAAGGAATAAAAGGAGAGTAATGGCGGGCGATCCAACGCGAAATTTTCCTTTCTTTGGTAAACAACTTTTCTATTGGTTACTTCAAATTACGTAAGAGTATAAACATCGGATTCCGTTCTTAAAATTTAGCCCAAAACATAATGATGTTAATTTTAAAATGTATTTTTATCGTTACATGAATAATTTATATTATAAAAAAATTATCAATTAATTATATATTGGTTTTAGTGTAATTAATTATAGATTAAAACTTAAAATCAAAACTTAATACAATATTTCTTTTTTAATATAAAAGTATTAGCAACCAAACTTGTTCGTTTGGTTGCTAATATTTTTTCCGTGGAATAAATATATATAATTTACTTCATGATTTTGTTTTTTATGTCAGTTTGACGTAATTTGTTCATTTTTATTGCAGATAAGCGTAAGAATTACGTCAAAATGACGTAAAAGCATTCAGCCTAAAAATGATCATTTAGTTCATTTGAAAATAGATATACAGCAATTGACAAATTTAGAAAAAAAAAGAAAACTAATTTTGTAGAGAAATTTTGAATATTACATTAAAAATTAAAATTAAACCTATTGTAAAATTTAATTTATTGTTAACGGAATATTATTCATCGAATAGCCGGTTACAATCTACTACATTACTTTTCTGTAATTTCCCTCTGTGAGAACTCAAACACATTTTAGCAACTCAATTATGGGTTTGGCCAGGCCCACAATTGACAAGCGCCAAATCCGACAGAGGGCGTTCAAAATGGCTGCCGAAACAGGTAAGGAACTGATAGGAAACGTTGTCTTGTAGAAGGTGAAACCGTTTTGGATGCTGGACACATCGTATTTTGTGGATTAAACTGTAACAACACCACTGAACATAGTTTTATTTATCATAATAGTTATGTTTTTATATTGGAACATAGTGTATACTGCTTAAAATATTTAAACACTTCTCACCTGTTAATGTGTAACAGGTGAGAAGTGTTTTAATTGTGCAGACGATAGTCTTTTATTTTATTTTTAAATAATAATTCTGGGGATACTATAGATTACTATCTATGGAATTTCGGGACTTTGAGTATATATCTGAACTGAGGGGACCGAGAAGAGTTCAACGATACCCTACTTTTGGATCGGAGACGAAAAATAAAAAAGTTATCATACTTTCTTCCGGCGATCGCGCGATGATAGGGAGTCGCGTCGCTCTCTCCGCTAAGTCGGCCTCGCTATCGCGATCGGGAGTCGCGTCGCTTGCCGTTAAAATTGCCTTTAGTAGACGTTTCCCCCCTTTTTTTTTACTTTGTTCAATAACTACCGTGAATCAATAACTAGTGACGTTTAGCACATGGCGGCCTGCTGGCGGCTCCCCTCCGGGAGGTCAGTCGAGAGCACGAACAGTCGGAACGGCCGCCACGTTCGCTGCCATAAGTAACATTAACCGAAATGGCGATCGCGCGATGATCGGAAGTCGCGTCGCTCTCTCCGCTCTCGTATCGCGTGTTTAACCCTACTGGAGATGACCGTAGTCCGATGTCATGGTTTGCAGACTTTACCGCAAGATGGCAGTACTAGCAACTATGGTGCCGTCTTCGTGAGACCATTAAAAAAATATGGTAAGTGAAAAAGTATGATAACTTTTTTATTTTTCGTCTCCGGTCCAAAATAGGGTACCGTTGAACTCGTCTCGGTCTCCTGAGTTCCAATATATAATCAAAGTCCTGAAATTCTATAGGGGGTAATCTATAGTACACTCTAATTGAACCCTTCGTACCCGCAATCGAAGTCAGTTCGATCGGTTTACATAGCGTTACACAGAAAATGGGTTTTTAGACCCTCGGGGAAAAAAAATTTTTTTTTGATTTTTCGGATGTTTTTTCAGTCCCCAAATTTTTTGAAAAATTGTTACCCGCGCGAAAAAATTTTATTGCGATTTTAATTAGCCATTAATGATGCGCAATTAACGCTTAATTGTTTTTTTATGGGATTTTTTTATGGAACTTTATTCATCCTTCTAAAGTTCTAGCGCGCCGATTTTACTTCGGTAAAGTTATTTAAAGCTATTTTCTGATGTAAAAAACAACATCCAATAGTTTTTTAATTTTTTTAATTAATAGATTTTTTATAATTACGTTTAAGTCGGGGGATCGGAAATTTCAATTAAAATAGTAATTAAAAAAAAAATTTTGAAATATCCCTCCATCTAGTATTCACCCTACTTTTTACCCTTCTCCTCCCGAGAGTTTCATGAGAATGTCCCGCGAAACACCACACCAGCTGTTCTCAAGGTCATCCAGCTGTGTAAACAGTGACTCATCAGTGTCAAGTTTCGTGCTAAGGCGAGAAAAAGAAAATTGTACTTCGCAGCTTTTTCTTCAAAATTAACACATTTCTTTCGTTTTTTTTCATTTTTATTATTTTTAATATAATTAATTATGTTTAATTACAAAATTTAAAAAAAAGTAGGAAAAAAGGGGTCAATGTTATACGTATAAAACTGTTAAAGGTTCACGCGAAATGTACGCAGATCGACGAAGGAAAGACGTATTAATAACTAAGCGACAGTAGTCAAACAAAGTATTTTATTTCACGTATATGAACAGATACTTTTGGATTCCAACTCTACAGTAATTAATGATAATATGGCGTCATACAATATTCCGACATACAGTTACAAAACGTATCGTTCGCGACAAATATAAATAATGATCGAAAACTATGACTAATACTTACGTACTAACTTAAAACTAGGGAAAGAAAGAAAATGATAGAGGGATAGAGAATCTAGAAAAAATGAACACAGTAAGGAGTGAAATACCTGGGGTTTTTCCGGACTTCACAATTTTGGGTGGGATACGACGTTGAACCTTTTCTCTAAAGCAGTGGTTCTTAACCTTGCTGGAGGTACCGAACCCCATCAGTTTCATATGAGCATTCACCGAACCCCTTTTAATTGGAAAAATAAAATATAATTTTTCAAATTCAAAACATACGTATATATTTTATTGATCCACAAAATAAACAAAACCATTATAGAACAAAACATTACGAACAAAGAACAAAATTTAAAATCAGTGTGACTGCTGCTGTTGCCTTTTAGACACCAGTTCGGAAATGCGAGGCTTTACCTTGGAAAGTGCCACTCGCATGTCATTTTCGCAACTATGTCTGTTCCTTTTCTTCGTTTTAATGTCCAGCATCCTCGAAAAGGATTGCTCGCAAAGATATGTTGTCACAAACGGTATCAAAATCTCCAGAGCTTTCTTCGCAATAGCAGAGTACGTTACTATTTGGTGGCACCAAAACGATGAGAGCGTTGTTGTTTTGAAGAGTTGCTGTTGAACCTGGCTCTGCTGAATTTCAATGATTTCATCCAGGTATGTATCATTGACATCTGTTTTCTCAACATCAAACGTAAACGGCTGCCTCACCCATGCTGGATATAACTCTCTTGAAGGGAAGTACCCTTCAAGAGACTTTGCAAGCTCGTCTAAGTGCATGGAAATTGCGTGCTTCAGTTCCCCCGATACAGAAATATCTCCGATTCCAGGCACATCATAATTCTTATTTACACATTCGTCTAGCAGGGTAAAGTTTGCAAAGTTACCGTTTTCTATTCGTCGTTTCCACAACGGTAGCTTTTTTTGAAACGCCTTCAGGGCTTCTTCCGCTTCGATGATGTTGACACCACCGCCCTGCATCTGTTGATTCAGATGATTGAGAGCTGCGAAGATATCAGCCATGTACGCAAGCATGAGAATAAATTCAGAATTTTTGAAGCAATCTGCATGACCATGTTGGTGCTCTTGCAAAAACAGGGCTAATTCCTCACGTAGGGCAAAAACACGATTCAGAACCTGTCCCCGGGATAACCACCGAACGTTTGAATGGTACAGAAGTACCTCGAATTCAGACCCCATTTCTTTACACAACTCCTTGAAGATGCGGTGCCTCAGAGCACTATTTCGCACATAGTTCACGCATTCCACTACAATTTTTAAGACTTCTGCCAGTTTTGGAGGCATGGTTTTTGTTGCCAACGCATGCCTGTGTAGAATACAATGTGTAACAACGATGTGTGGTGCATCGGCTTTCACTAGCGCACCAAAACCAGACTTTCTTCCCAGCATGGCTGGGGCTCCATCCGAACAAACTGCAGAAACCATATCCCACGAAAGATTATTTTCTTTGAAGAAGTCATCCACAAGTTTCTTTACATCGGCTGCCTTAGTTGTTGTTGTAAGAGGCTTACATAATAAAAAATCTTCCTTTATAACGTCGTCTTTCACATAGCGCACAAATACTGCAAGCTGACTTAGACTGGAAACGTCTGTAGTTTCGTCGAGTTGAAGGCTGAATTTTGCCGGGCTTGAAATCAGATCTGCAACTACTTGGGCCAAGATATCTTTGCTCATGTCGTCTATTCTGTCACTGATGGTGTCATTTGAAAGAGGAATTTGGGATAACTTAACTTCAGCCGCTTTTCCCAGCATGATATTCGCCATCTTCAACACGGCTGGTTTTATGAGTTTTTCACCAATATTGTGTGGTTTGCCCTGCTTTGCGATAAGGTAAGCGACTTCGTACGATGCTGTAAGGATCGGTTTATCGATGGGTACAAAGCCGAGGACAGGCAGACTACCCTTTTCATCAAATCTGGCCCTCTTCACCTTGAATTCAGCGAGTGTTGTATTTTTGTAATTTCCATGCAGATTAAAGAAGTGTTCTCTTAGTTTTGCCGGTGCTAGACTAGAATTGCTCAACTTGGCATTGCAAATCATGCAACAAGGACGCTGACTCCCATCACGTTCCGTTATACATGTGAATCCATATTGTACATATTCGTCCGACCACTTTCTTTTTTTGCTCGACATAGTATGAAGGGATTAAAATATTAAAAAAGAAATCACACGACGTACAATCACGACAGTCACAATTTGAATACTGGGCGCACCAAATTTCCTGCAGCATAGAAAGGCCAAGCGATGTTGCGTGATCACCCGCAGCCAATGATAGCCGAGTGGGGCGTGTCATCACGAACGTATGAGTCGGGTGTGTGCTTGACCGTCTTGCAGGTCGTTTATACGTGTATTCGATTGGGACCTCTTCACTTCGTTTCAGTTAGAGAGTAGTAGAAGTTAGAGAGTAAGAGAAGTTAGTTTCCCAATAGAACACACGTTATGTAGCATTAGTTTTCGAAACCAATACGGTTTCTACGTCACGATGACGTCAGGTGGTTGACCTCCGCCGAACCCCTGAGACTGACTCGCCGAACCCCAGGGGTTCGGTCGAACCCAGGTTAAGAACCACTGCTCTAAAGTCTCTCGTCGTAGGTTTCTCTTTGCACGTCGTTAATACACTTCAGTTTCCCAATCATATATTTGATATGTTTTGGACATGTCTAGCATGTATGTCTCTATTGTAAATAAAATTAAGAGAAAAAACGTTGGTGTATAGCTTATAAACAAATACCGATAAAACCACTGAATAAGGTCTTAGGTTCCTGTTTCACTACCGAGCTGGTGAGATGAAATTTTCCGGGTTTTCTTCGTGTCTAAAACCTAAATAGGTGCAAGGAAGTGTAAAAGACCTCCTGGGAGGCATCCTGTCAGATTGCTAATGTGTTTCGTTGTCTTGTGGCTGTACGCCATATTAATGTATATTAAATTAAGTATAGTTTTAGTCCTTTCCTTTGTTCTTTGTTTCTTCTTCCTTCCAGAACTTTCCTTTCTAACTCTTTTCCCTTGGGTGGGGTGACCGATTCTTGGACCACATAGGGCTAATCAGTGAAAGAAATAACATTCCTGGACCCAGACTACGTGGTGGACAGACGTCGAATTTGGTGCTCCAGGTCGCGAATAACAACGACTGGAGAATTAGAGAAAGTTTGTGAATAGGATTTTTACCGTTTTATCCGCTCCATTAATGGTGGGCGCACCTGCCTATACTGCCTTTCTAATGTGTAGTTTGCGGCTGCTTTGTGCCCGAGTAACTTATCTAGCAAAAATGGCACGTAGCATCATGGGAAAAAAGGCGGAGCTTGGGAACGCGACCGAGCGTACGCTAGCTCTCGCTTCCTGTAGTTTGCGGCGGCTCTAAGAGCAGGATAACCATATTTTTTTATTGTTCAAACCGGAACAGTTTTTAAGAGTGTGAAAAATGGCTCTAAAAATAGCTAAACTTAGATTGATATAAAAATAATCTATGTACTCGTATATAAGCAAGATGGGTTGATAATGATGATAATAAGCGCGGAGCCCAAACGGTTAGGAGTTGAAAGTTGAAATTTGGTACACAGAATACGTCACGAGAACGTACAAGAAGGGATTTTCCAAAATCCTCCCCCGCGGGGAAGAGGGAAAGGGTTAAGGATTACCCTGAATTCGGATATTACTGTACTATTTCAGATGTGGTTTTTTGCGGGAATTCGAACATATTTTTAGACCCATCTAAAATTTCTCTAATTAGTCTCGGAAGAGAGTAATTAGTCTGATTACTCCCTGAACCTAATTCTTGCAACCGGTAAAAACGGGTAAGATCGGCTATAATCTAATAATCTTAATCTTCACTATCGTTACTTTTTGCCCGAGCAACGCTGGGCTCATCTGCTAGTTAATCTATAAATTGGTTATATTGCATTTGGAAACCTATAAAATTACTCTATTTAAAATTTTATTGTATTTTTGAGGGTTAAACACGGAAAATCGAGACGTATGACCACCCTATATAAAAGAAGAATAAAGAGAAACGCTAAAGCACATATCATCTATAAAAAATATGTGAACTCTGAAAGGATTCAAACCAAGATTTCTGATGGCCAGACGGCTGAGCGCTTAAGGTGATAGCCTACCACTTTGATGGCCAAGGATGGAATCCGGATAAGTCGAAAAACCCCAGGAATTTTTTGGGGGTGGTCCGCTCTAGATATGTGAGACCCATTCCTCGCCACCCGGCCGAACCAATTATGAATTTGTTAAAAAGCCCTGCTTAACCTACAGGGCAGGAAGTTATAAAAAATCCAAAATTGTAACAGCCTGGACTGATGGGCCTAGTCTATGGGCAGGATAGTTAAAGTAGAATGTGCTACGGAGTAAAATTTACATTGACACATTTTTGAGATGATAAATTGTCCTACTAATTTATAATGTACCTTACAACTAAAAGAAGTGTGTGAGAATTAAGTTACTTTGTCATAAAGTATAACAAACATTAATTTTTTTAGTTGTTTTTTAATAACAAAATTACGTGAATTTATCTATGACGATGCTCCCTCAAACTTGTTAGGACAGCTTTGTTACCAAAATATCTTTAATTAATATAAAACTTGCCTGCTGTTAAGAATCCCCTATATTTTGATAAACTAAAAAGAAAATTCAATGTTTTGAATAGTGTGATAATATGTAAGTAATTACATATTATCACACTATTTAAAACGTTGGACTTTAGTAACTTTACCACTAGTACTTTTGTGAGGTCCGGATATAGCGTAAAAAGGAAAAAAATGTAAAATTTGTTAAAATCAACAGTAAAGAAAAGAAGTTGTATAAGTGCCGAGTCGGCGACACCGGACTTTGACGTCGACGTCGCTCATAAAGAGTAGCGGGAGAACAAAATTTTAGATAAAGAAAATTTACAAAGGAAAATATTTAAAAATTTAAGACGCAGTTTAGAAAGCAAAACGAAACTAGAAAAATTGTCAAAATGAGCGTGGGTGTCATAGTCAACGATTGAACGCGATCAGAGTCTAAAAGACGGTGTCTGATAGATCATCTCTAGCCGACCTTTCCCGCGACCTGCGCGGAAGAAAAGTCTGTCCAATTAGCAAGAAATCGATTTCGAAAAACTTAAAAAAAAGACGGCTTCCTCTCTAGAATACATCTGTTGTGATCGTCGCCTTCTTCCATTTTTTTTTTTTTTTTTTTTTTTTTTTTTTGTGCTTCTTCTCTTATCGAACAATGACTCCACGTAGCCCCATGGCTCCGCCAGTGTTGAAAAAGAAAAGAGAAAGGAACTCGTGAAGACTCGTAAACCAAGCTTCGGAATTCCGGACAGCGACTTAACTTATGTACGCATATTCGTTAAAAATAAACGGTTTCCTTGTGCAACACTTGTCTTTTCTGCCTCCTCAAAACCGCCACCCACATACGTATAGACCAGTGGCGTGCCGTCATTGGAAGCGCCGATTCCACCTTCCAATGACCTTCCCTTGTATTTTATAAAATATAAATTTTCATATTTTAACGTACAGCATTAATTAAAATTAATATTTTATTATAACTGCATTATGTATCTTTTACAAATTTCTATACTACATGTGAAAAAAACGATAAGATTGCTATTGTATATTCGAATAATTCAGTGGCAGAAGGAGTGTCGAAACCGGGTCAGTTTCTAATCAGCCAGATTATATAGGCATTGGCACATGGGGTTTACAGAGCACCAACCTCACCCGGTTTAGTTGGTAGAAGCGACACACGCATAAAGCATCTAGTTTTATATCCTGGACCGGTTGTGGGCTGTTAGCCGCCTGCCTGCTAGATGTTCGGCCGTCCTCGCCCCGCGGGCCAGCTACGGCTCGCGAAAAGTTTCTATTCGGCCCGCGAGATCTTTAATAGATAATTAGTTATTTTTCCAATTTAATAAATAGTTATTTTTCCAATTCTTTGTAATTTTCGAAAACGATAAGAGAAATAAATGTAGTAATTAACTTTTTATTATTTATTTCATATTTGCAAACTAAAAAAAATTACGAGTCACAAGAAGGCGTCAATTAACTACTACGGCCCGCGGAAAAAACGTAAAATTTATTCTGGCCCGTGTTATAAAAAAGGTTGCCCACCCTAGACTAGATTTATAGCTTAACCCAACCGACAGGAATTTACTGGCATGTTTTTATGATAGTTCTGTATAGTTGACAGGAGTTTTAAAAAAAATCCATTAAAATATTTGATATATTTATTCTGCGTTTATTCCGCTCTCCCATCTTATATTACTTAAGGATTTCAATGTTAAACCTGTGATATTACGATTTAGTATGTCCCATCTGTAAGGGGATGCAGAAAAAACGTGTACAATTCTAGTACAGTGTTAAAAATTAACTGTTACTTTGGCAGCATCATTTACAACCAAATTTAATGAATGTGACGTACAATGGTACAAAAAAAAAAAAAAAAAACAGCTCTAGAATTTATTTTCCTTAAATTTACGATTTATGTATCGGTTGTCATAAAAATTTCTTTCCACTTCTTTCCCAAGACTACAGATATTCAAGTACAAAGTAACAGAAATTTTTCCAGTTCAATGAGAGTGACCGAAAAGCTGTAAATTTTGGAAATTTCCGTGGACACTTGGTCCTAAAACGAATTAGAAAACGAATGGACAATCTGTTAAGTCTAACATATTTAGATTTTTACAGCTTTTTTTTTTTTTTTTTTTTTAACTCTTTCCGCCCTGTGGGCACTAAGAGGGCCTCTTTTAGTAGGCCCATTATGGGTTCGGCCAGGCCCACAATGGGGCGACCGGGTGGTGAGGGACGGGGCCCGACATATCCGAACGGACCACCCCCCGAAAAATTCCTGGGGATTATTCGACCCGTTCGGATTCGATCCCGGGTCCCCCAGAGCGGTAGGCTGCCACCTTTACCGCTCGGCCATCCGGCCGTCAGATTTTTACAGCTATGGTGAGAAACGTTTAAAATCTACAACAACCCCGTCGCGTCCTTTGAGATATACTAGTGATGCGACAAAAGAGGCATTTGACATTGACCGGTATCGGCACCCTCGGGATTTGGCACGCACACACCTACCTGGACCGTCTCTGATTCCATTCATTAGCCACTGGTAGGGAGCTATTTCACTAAGTGGATTGTTTTAAGATTTAAAAAGTAAAGAATATTTTATTATTTTTATGTACGTTTCTTCACAAAGTTATATTTAATTATAAGTTTCTTTAAAAGTATGTTCATACAATTGAAGAATTTTTTGTACTAGGTATGTATATTCATCACACATTTTGTTTTACCAAGTAAGTTTTTTTTTTTATAATTTTAATTTTAGTCCTTATATCATGGCTAGTGATTCAAAAATTTATTTTAAAAAGTTTTGGCTCAAGACCATATAATGAAAAAGAAAACATTATTAAAAGAGAAAGACCAATGCCTAAATTAAATATAAATACGTCAACAAAAAAATTTCGACATTTTGACGATAAAATTTATGACGAATGACGATTTTTTCGTAAAATTGAAGAAATTTGGAAATCAAAATAGAATAGAATTTAACATTGGTAGACAATATAAAATAAATATCACAAATTATAACAAGATAATTACGATTAATAGATATATCTAAATTAATAGACGTTATATGTTTTTTCTCAAAGCAAGAATTGGCATTTAGAGGGCGTAGGGAATTTATTGAATCTAATAACGGAGGTAATTATATTGAACTTTCTTATTTATTGAGTACGTCAGATAATCTATTAAAAATACATTTAAAGAAGTGTACGGTTTTTACTGGCTTATCGAACAAACGAATACGAACTGGTCCTGACGCTCAATTAATTGATTGCCCCTGTAAGTCGGCTTCTTACAGAAACACAGCTTCCCTATCATCAAATGTCACGGCACGCCACTGCTGTAAATTGTATTAAACTTTGTAGAAGAATGATTGTTTTAAAATGCAATGATGGATTTTTAGCTTGTTTTTCACAGTAGAATAGTGATGACAGCTGTTGGCTTTTAAAGATGTTAGCTTGCCATTCTGGAAGATTCGGATTCAAATTCAAGCCAGGAAATTCATGGATAAAATGTTCTACCCCCCTGCCACTCTCATCCTTCTGGTTACCATCACTTGTACTCTCCACCCACAAAAATAGTCAGTAGTGCTCTCCTTGGACCCACTTGTCTAAACTTTCAACAAGTCCTATTATTTCTGGTAAAATTGTGTCAGTATAAACAACAATGTAAAAAAGGTAAATCAATATTTATATTATTATTTAATGGAAGGTAATTTGTATTATTTAATTGTTTGTACATGTTTGTATAAAGGATGTTAACTTATTATTTTTAATAGAACCAATTTTATATTTATGAAGACAACATTTCTATGTAACCATACGAAACTGATTACAACCATCAATTATGTTCATTATTGTATTGTACAAATGTAATTATGTTTAAGTTAGTAGTTAAGTTATTGTTAAAATTAAACCACAAAAGTATCTAATATTTTGTATACTTGGTGCACTGAGTTATTTGATACTAGACTGTATTCTTTGTGGTAATAAAATATTTTAAATATTCGTATTGTTAACTGCAATGTTCTACTCTTTAAATGTGCTGATGAGGGGTCTTAGCACCCAAAAATACATTCCCATATCAATAAAATCTATACCTTATTGTCTTGTCCCTTCTTTTCCTGATGATTTAAGCCCTTCCCATTTAGCCATGTTGTTAAGCTATTCCTTTTAATGTTCTAGCATGTTGGATCTAGTACATCGTCAGACCATATCCATTGCCAGACTGACCCAACCAAACTCATAATGGGTATGAATAAAAGTCCCTCTTAGCACCCAAAGGGTGGAGTTCAAAAATACAAAGTGGGAAAAGATTGAACATTGAAGTTTCCTGTTTATCAAAATATATTCCAACATAAATTTGGCCCTAGATGTGTTTCTGCTTGTTGTATATAAAGTATAAATCTTGTGTTTTCTACCTAATTTAATATTTCAAAATATTTTTTAGTAGTAGTAGAAAGGATTCAAAGAGCAATATCATCATGTTGAGTTGTCTGTGTTGAATGTTGATGGCTGAGACAGTTAAGATGTTATCCTACTTCTATGAGGAACTTCAGATTGTATCTGGGAACTCACCAGAAATTTTTTGTGGGTAGTCAGTCCAAAATATATTGGACCCTGTCCCTTACTCTGCCACTCTATTATGGGCTGATTATGACTGATTATGGCTCTATTATGACTGATCCCATGATGAGTCTGGAAAAAAGACAGTTAGTGCCAACAGGACAGACACATATATATATCTATATGCTTTTGTTTTTTTATTTTTTTTGAAACTCTCTGCCCTATGGGTACTAAGAGGGCCTCTTTCAGCAAGCTCATTATGAATTAATGAGGCCTATAATGGGGAGGCTGGGTGGTGAGAGACGGGCCTGACATATCCAGATCAACCATCCCAAAAAATTCCTAGGGATTTTTTGACCCATCCAGATGAGATTTCGAATCTCCCAGAGCAGTAGGCTGCCACCTGACCACTTGGCCATCCAGCTGTGAAAGTGTATTGATATTTGAAGATTGATGTAATGCATTATTTATAAACAATTTTATTTTATTTCCATAAATTATTTTCAAAAATAATTCTACCATTTTAAATTATTGTAATTATGTTAATCATTATCTGAGATCATCATAAAGTATATTAAAACATTGGAAAACTGTCCAGATTTCACATTTGCCCATTAATTTCTCAATGCATGCACCTCACGTCACATGGCACACATCCAACCAATACACAAATTCATTCTACACTTGCTATAGCATATATCTGTTGTCACTCCTCCCACAGCAACCACAATTCTATGGTTCCTGCAAATTACTCGTATTGTACAATTGTGAGTGATTTGGACTTTCCAGGATAGATTTTTGCCTTCACAAAACACAAGATAGCCTCTCTACTACAGTGTCATCATTTTCTTTTACATTACTTCCTAGAGTTAGTAGACAACAAGATATTTGAATGCAGATGAGAGATGAAACTGACACACTCTGTTGACTAGTGTGTCACATACTTTTCAGATAACAACAACATACTTACTGTAGTTTAAAATGATAGTATTTATTTTGAAAGCCCATGTATAAAAATAACAAATTTGAAAGAATTCTAATGAATTTTTTTCTACAAAAAAGCTAAAATACATAAATTTTAGTCTTATATACCATAACATATTTCCAATTAAAAACTTTCAAATTTATGAATAGAAAATTTTAAACCTTTATTTTGTCCAACAAATTCAGTTTACTTATAAAATTTTCACTTATAATTTATTCATTTGTAAGGAACAACATTCATTTGTAACATGAAAGCTTAAACTTTTGCAATTTCACTGAGATAACTAGCCATTACTTTTGTCTGAAAATAAAAATACATGCATTTAAATTAAAACATAATATTATTTCAAATATTTAATTTTCAATTAAATTAATTCTCACCCCCATAACATAATTATAAATGTCAAGTTTCTCATTTTGAGAATGAGGACTATCATCACATGCTCCAACAGGTAATAACATCACATTCTTTCCAGTTGCCTCCTGTAGAGTCAATGTTACAGGAATACTTCCTCCTTCTCTAGTTAAATCTGGATCCACCCCAAAAACTAAAAAATTTAATAAGAATTTAAATAATGATATTCAAAATAAAGAACTAGTGCAGCATTTCTCAAATTATGAATCACATTAAAATTTTAACGGGTTATGAAATGATACCACCTTCCATAGAAATAATCATAATTGTATTACTGAAATATTCTCTAAGAACTAAGAACATTAGATGCACCTGCTAAGTACAGTAGAATGCCAATTATCCAAATGTTGATCAACCTAAACATCAATTAACCAAAAGCTTACCAGTCGGACTGTGTCGGGATGTGTGTTGTGCTGAATCGAACGTTTTTGATACTAGATTAACTTCTAAAGTATAATTTTTTTTGTTTTTATATTTTTCAATATATTTATTTTATTTGTACAAAATAAAGAAATAATTTTTAACGATACAACAGCCACAATTATTAATATAAAAATTTTCATTAGGCTTAATATCAACGAAAATTCAATGCGAAGCAACACAAAACAGAAAAATTTCAACATGGGATATATTAATATACTAATTACATGGGATATACTAATATACTATATTAATAATGTATTTTTTTGTACATAATCGGTTATCCAAAAAAATTGATTTTCCGAACAACCCCAGTCCCCAATTGATTCGGATAATCAACGTTCTACTGTACCAAAAATTTTTAATAGCTTTTTTCTTATAGTTATTGTCATTTAGTAATAAATTTAAGATTATAGAATATGCGTATATGAAATTGATTTTACTTTTCTATTTTGAAAAGAAATACACAGAATAGATATTTTATGTAAGGTTGTAGTAATAAAGCCAATTAAGCATAATGCTTTTGAAAATATTTTCTTGATTATTCGAACTTTTAGGTTTATGGTCATATGTAACAATAAATTATAAAAAATAAATAATGGATGTAGATATTATTACAATTTTAGTCTCTGTAATCCAAAAATTATTGGTAGACCAATCTCACAGCAATTTGTTTGCAATTTTTATTTAAATTAGCCATATATCAATAAGATGTATACAACAAAAAAATTGTAATTTTAGGATACCAGTCAATGTGAGGAAGGTTTGCCCTCCCACCCATATAAATATTGTTGTAATTTTCACCAATGTGTATTGTAAGTTCTTTCATTTTTTTAAACTTGTAGTAGTTATACATTGATGTCGTGTTCTAAAAAAACTTTTTTGGTTTAGCACTGAAGAGGGGTTGGAATACATTAGACCAACCCGAAATGCATATGATGTAATTCTAAATAAAATCAATTTGCCAATGATATTGCTGTGAGATTGGTCTACCAATAATTTTTGGATTACAGAGACTAAAATCGTAATAATATCTACATATACAGCAAAACATTTATATATTAAATAATGGATGAATTTTGTCACAAATCAATAAATTTCTTTTTGTGTGTATATACAAAATGATATACACAAAATCTCAGTATGAAAAGTACGTACATTTTAAAAAAGGGTTCATTAAGTTTATAAAAAAAATTGTAATACCTTTCAAAGTAAAATTGTTTCAAAATTATTCAGGAGTTTGTTTTGTTTACAATCAATCATCAGTCTTACAGTTTTTAATACCTAAATTTTAATAATAATGAGCAATTATTATGACATCACCACAATACCAGGCTGCAATTTTTAATTATGTTTTTAATGTACAGTAGAACCTTGCTTAACAAGCACCTCGCACAACAAGTATTTTGCAAAATGAGCAAAACAAATTGTAAAAATTTGCCTCTCTTAACAAGTGATGAGGAGAGGGAAAGTTCCGAATTGTGCGCATGCAGCATGCTCTATCAGTCTGTGTTTAGCACTCGTTCCACTAGCATCTTAGCGTCGCTGGTGATCACAATTTTTCCAAACTTGTGTTCACACATATCACTTATAAACATCAACAACCACTGCCCGTTATATAATATACATGCCAAACGATATGCCAAATTCTTGGGTCATTAAATTTAATGTCTGATTCCAAATTAAATTTTAGAAATGTCTGAATTAAAAATTAACTATTTATAATTATTAAATTTAATACAAGATGGAAACATAACTGCCTACCTCTAGTCAAATTAATCAATTTCTAATATTTAATTATAGCCTTTACATAACCCAAGAATTTGGCATATCATTTGGAGTGTTTATCAAACATGTTAGCTGTGAATTTTTTTTTGTTTCAGCAAATCGAATTCTCATTCCAGGATGGTTCATTCCACACTAGAAGAAATGATGATGATGATTCATGCTTCTTAACAGTGTATATTGTACAATTGTTTTTGAATAACAAATGCTCAAAAGTTTTATGTATAACATAAAACATTTGAGCATTTTTTCAGCATGGAACGCATTATAGTGTGGTGTTCTATATGAGTGTGGCAGTATGGCCCGCGAATGAAACGTACAGAAAAGGACACTGCAACGATTACAATAATAAACAATGTTCCTTTATTCCACTTAGAACAAATAAGATTCTTGTTGGTAAGGAATCCCAACTGATTTACAATTCGAGGTGTGTTAATTTTTAAGCGCGTAACAATCGGTTCCTCGTAAACGCGTGACTAACCTAACTTAAATCTAGCTTAAATCTAACTTAATATTAAGGAAAAATAAGAAAGATAGGACAGCAGAAAGGTAGAAGAAATGAAGGGACGATTCACCCAGGGTTTTCTCTTTTTCAGCGGATACGTATTGATACTTTGTGTAGAACCTGGATCTGACGATAGTGGCTTTCTTCACTATCCTTTCTTCTCTCAATTATCGGGGTTCTCCAATATGCCGGTCTCTATATTTCGGCTCTTCACTCGACTATCGCACTTCTTTCCTCTCTCGGAAATCACGATCGAGCCTCGCTCTTGCCGTCCGTCTCTCTTTGTATCTAGTCGAAAAGTGACCCCTCTCTTAGCCACTTTTTCCCCAGGCCACACTACCTGCTATTGTCCCTACCGATTCTCAGAACTGCTAATCCAGCCCCACGGCGATAACGGTCATGGAAAGTTTAAGAAAGAATAGACAAAGGAAGGAGGAAATGGCAAAAATAAGATAAGATTACAACTATATACAATAAAATATATATATATACAATATGGCCGACGGTCACAATAGTATTTTACATTAATTTCTATGGAAAAAATTGTTTTGCTTAAAGAGTGTTTCACATTACAAGTAAGACTCTGGAACAAATTATGTTTAAATATGGTGGAACCTTGCTTAACAATTTAAAATATATGCTCTCCACCTACATCATACTTTCATACTACATCATACTACATCACCTACATCATACTAATTCATCATACTTTTCCTTTAACAGTAGAGACATGTCAGTCATCTATTAACTGCTTTCAGGGGAAGTTTTGAATTGAAATAACGTTATTTCCAGTCTGCATTGGAAATTCCTATATAGTTAATCAAGGCCTCCTGTCCCTAAGGTTTCCTTATCTGGTCTCAGACTTCATCTTTCAAACTCTGTTCAAGATTAAGGACGGACAGACATCAGGCAAACAGACAACAGTGGGAATTTATAAAATCACAATTTTTTCAAATTGCAGCCCAAAAACTGAAACTGAAGCAAGTTATTTGTTACAAATCAAAACTGGCTCAAATGCTCTTAATAAAAATATACTCAATATTACATTTCACATGTTGAAGTTATCAATAGTGCATACATACTTCTGATAAATAGCACTGAGTTCAGCATTAACGTAAATTCTTCTTTTTACTGCAAGCACTTTCGACGAAATTACGTTTGTCGTCCTCAGGCGAATAAGGAAAGAACAAATTTGAAAGTGGCACGTGCCGAACGTTTCAAACCGATAACGGAAAATTTTTCGTTGGCGAATTTTTAAAAATAATATATTCTTTTAGCGTTTGGTAACTTCGCCGGTTCGAAGGAGATTTTAAATCGGCGCGACTGATGGCGCATGCGCTGAAAAGCACACACGCTAAATGTGCGACTGTCGGCGTGTTTGGGTGTTTAGGCGCTTGTAAAGAGTGACCCAAATTTCGGGCAAGTCCAGGGTGGGGACGTTGCATGCATCTGATGTTATTATGAGGATACTCCCAATTGTAGGATATCGCTTCCCAATATTGTTAAGGAATATCGCTTCCATTGTTATTCCCATATTCTATAAGGAAGACAAACAACAGAGCTGACCAGAAAAGTTCTACAACAAGGTTACACTCTGCTGTGGTCAGAAACAGCGCTCCTAAAAAGCTGCAACAATAGAAAAATTACATTCATCTGGGAAGCGATCCTCACAATAACATCAGATGCATGCAACTGTCCCCACCCTGGACTTGCCCGAAATTTGGGTCACTCTTTACAAGCGCCTAAACACCCAAACACGCCGACAGTCGCACATTTAGCGCGTGTGCTTTTCAGCGCATGTGCCATCAGTCGCGCCGATTTAAAATCTCTTTCGAACTGGCGAAGTTACCGAACGCTAAAAGAATATATTATTTTTAAAAATTCGCCAATGAAAAATTTTCCGTTATCGGTTTGGAACGTTCGGCACGTGCCACTTTCAAATTTGTTCTTTCCTTATTCGCCTGAAGACGACGAACGTAATTTCGTCGAAAGTGCTTGCAGTAAAAAGAAGAATTTACGTTAACGCTGAACTCAGTGCTATTTATCAGAAGTATATACAACTTTGGCGTGAGTGTACTTTTATTTTTTCTATATCAATAGTGCATAATTTTATTTTGTTATACAACTCCTAGACAAAAATTAGAATATTCACCTAACTGAAAGTTTAGTGTACATTTTCTCATGAACAACACAGAGTACAAAACTTTTTCAACACTACATAAACAATGTATATGTATATTTATTATACACATTACAGTGTAAGACACATACACAGTGTAAGACAAACTGTTATTCTATTTTTTTGTCATTTCATTTCCATTGTGACAAAATAAATAACGTTTGTCTTACACTGTTATGTGTCTTACTGTAATGTGTATAATAAATATACATATACATTGTTTATGTAGTGTTGAAAAAGTTTTGTACTCTGTGTTGTTCATGAGAAAATGTACACTAAACTTTCAGTTAGGTGAATATTCTAATTTTTGTCTAGGAGTTGTATAACAAAATTATGCAGTAGTCTCCGAAGTGGGGTACACGTATCCCAGAGGGTTACATTAATGTTTTCTTCCCAAACTTGTGCAACAAGTTTCCCTTCAAAACAAAGTATGTGTGTCCTATCTGCAGTCTGCCTCATCTTACAGTCATTCTCCTGAAGAAGTAGGCTCACGATCACTTGAGATTATACACGAAAAAATTCAAATTGCGGATAGCGGGAAATGTAGCAGGACTTGTGTATTTATAGTGGAAATTTAGCAAATTTTATTATATTATAGAGGTAAAACATATTTATTTTTGTCTTAGGGATATGTGATTGAAAAAGTTTGGAGATCACTGATATAATGTACAACAAACATGTCAAACTCAAAGACTAACATGGGCCAAATAAACAAGGTTTATATTTATGTGGGCTACAATAAAAACCAAAACTTCAATTTTCATAGAAACGTAATAGGTTTATAAGTTTGAAAAGTATAGTATAAAAAAAAGAACAAAAACAACAATAAAATTAATGTTTTCTTCCTGACACTTGGCATCTCTTCCTTGCTATATCTTTCCTACTTTGGGGGAAATCTTGTTCACAGTGATTACTTTCAAAACTGACCAAAGCTGAATTTCAGTAATTCTGGATCTGGCAGGAGACTTATTATTTCCATTCATAATTGTATTTAATTCCTCACACCAATAAGTACTTCTAAACATGGAAATAATTTTATATACAAATTCTTAAGTGTTTTCAAACCTGGTATGTAAATATTTATAAAATCCAGACATGCCAACTTCACTGAATTTTGCCTTCAAATCTGAATCACACTGGATCTCAATTAACTCCATTTGCATTTGATTAGATACAGATTCTATATTTACTGGAAGAAAAAATAAATAAATAAAAATCAAAGTGTTTTCTTCAATTTTTTTTCAATGTAAATTTTTGGAAGCAAATCTGTTTCCAAAAATTTAAAATCTGCAAACCTTGTTTCAAATTCAGTTCTAAGGCTTAAAGTTTTTCTTGCATATTTTTGATACGATGCAGTTTCACCTAAACTTGATCATCTAAAGTTTTGATAAACAATGCAGTTTCATGTTACATGTCATAAAGTGTGTTAAATCTTCATTTTTCAATTGCTTTTCCCAAAGAACTAACTTACATTTGAATGCTTTAACTTGTCATACATATTCATAATGATCTGATCTTTTCCTTGCAGTTTTGAATTTAAATCATATAAGTATTTTGTTACATCAACCACGAAGGATAAATCTTGCAACCATACTATATCAAAAAACAGGCCCGAGTCTTCATTTTTAGTTATTAACATCTTTGTGCATAATACTTCTTGATGTATAATGCAATGTGTATGATGAATCTTGGATGTCATAAATTTTACTTGATTTTTTTTGCAGCAATGTCACAAAACCACTGTTTTTACAGTCATTGAAGGAGCTTGGAGCATGTATAGCTACAGGAGTTAATTTTGACAGAAGTAGATTGTATTTTTCAGAAGTTCAAAAACACAAGTACATCTTGGCCTGTACTAGTGTTATGCATTGGTGCTAATTCCATTACTTCCTCAAAAATATTGAAATTTTGTTACAAGCATGAATTGAGCTACATCTCCAATGTTTATATTTTCATAACAGGTAATGGAAAAAGCTTCAAAACTAGATGACTTTGCTGTGATTGCATCTGTCAAATTAGTAACTCTTTCTACAACTGTATTTCAAGACAAAGATTGCTTGAAAAGCCTTCACATTTCCAGGACAAACAATTTCTGCAAGACATTCCTTGATGAAATCACCTTCAGTAAAATGTTTTGAGTGCTTAGTTATCAACTCCGATAAGACGTAGCTTGAATGCACTGCTGCTTCAACTTTTTTGTGATACTTTAATGAACATGAACTGTTGTTTTTCAGTCCCAACTTGAGCTCTTTCAACTTTTCTTGTCTCATTAATCCCTTGTAATTATCATATTTTCATTTTTGTTGTTCATAGTGACAATTAATGTTGTATAACTTTGGTACACTAATAGCATTATTACAAATTAAACATATTATTTCATTTTTCACTTCACAGCAAAATTACTCCCATTCCCACTTTTCTTGGAAATTTTGATGTTTGTCAGCAATTTTTATTTATTTTTACTACCACTTGCTTTTGACAGAGACATTCTGAGTACAAAGGGCTGAAATAAGTAACTGTTAACATAATGATTAAAGTAAATGAGTAATTGTTAACATAAAATAATAAAACATTTCAATAAAAATTAATATTTTTTCTTGAATGTCAACTTATCAGACACTGAATAACTGCACAAATTAATAAGTGTAATGTAAATAAACCTATTTTTCTTGTTCTCCAAAAGCAAAATATTTCCTGTTATGCATACCAAACAAGTCAGTACAAGACTAATGACATGGCACTGGCATATGGTAGTAGGTATATAATTGGCTACTAAAATATTCACTGCTAGTATTAGCAGGAAGAAATGGTTCACCTGCACATAAGACATGTAAGGGAAATGGATGCAACATGATTATAGTACTCAGTCATTGGCAAACATTACAGTTCATTATTAATAATTATGTATAACAGGATATTGTAAAAATTAAGTTATGAAATTTTTATTGTGTTACTTACATACCATTATACTAGCTGGCCACAAAAATATTTTTTGTGGGCTGCATGCAGCAAATTTGACATACTTGATATACAGTGACTCCAGTTTACCAGGTGCTTTAAAAACTGTATTATAAACATTTGGGTCACAGAACCATTACAAATAAATATATTGGGTCACATGAGCACAGTTTTGCTCATGTGACCCAATATATTTATGCTGTTCTAGTGTATTAATCATCATTAATAAACTGGCAATATATGATTAAAAAATGATTTGAATAGTCATACTTGTTCCCCTCCTTAAGAAATAATTCACAATTTGAATTTAGTTGTTTTTTTTTTTGCTCTTTCAGTCTTGTAACACTATGTTTCCCTTTTCCTTACTTATAGTAAGTCTGGCTAGACTCATAATGGGGACAAGTGGGTGATGAGAGATAGACACATATCTGGGACAGACTGTCTTTGAAAAATTACTGGGAGTTTTTATCTCATCTGGAGTTGATTCAAGTCACTTAGAGTGGTAGGCTGACATCTTAACCTCCTCAGCCATCTGACCATCTAATTCTAATTTGAAGCATACATTATTAGTCGAATAAACTTATAAATCTAGTAAGTAGACAAACAAGACATATTTTTAAGGTAAGATCTAAAATAAGAAAAAAAAAAACATGAAAGATATAAATAATTTATTATAGCCAAAAAAAAGTATGTGCATTTTCGTTATTTTTTTAAAATTGTCACCACTGACTTCTACATGTTTCATATTGTCTCACCAGTTTCCTTATTCCATTATCAAACAAGTCTGCTACAAACAACTTGAACCATTTGGTGATGCCATTTTCAATTTATTGTCATTTTCAAACTGCTTTGATGAAAACCATTTCTGTAAATGCAAGAATGGATGATGATTGCTTGGTGTAAGATTGGGGTCTTAAAAGTCCGTGCTTGACTTCACAATGATTTTCAAACTGTCTGAATGTTGCAACAATTTAACCAACCACTTTATAGCCCTGATCTCAGGCCACGTGACTATCACCTGTTTTTGCATGCAAAGGCATGGCCTTCATCAAAATGGTTTGAAAATGACAAACTGAAAAATCAAAAATTGCACTGGCCATTGCCAGATGGCCAAGGCAGTTAAGGAGTCAGCCTTGTTCTGTGGTACCCAAGATTAAAACCAGGAGGTAGCACCAGAAAATTTTTGGGAAATGATCTATCCTGAATATGTCAAGCTCTGTTGCACTCATGAGCCTAGCCAAATCCACAACAGTTATGGAAAAAAGGTCCATAGGACTGAGAGAGTTAAAAAATAATCATTTATTTCTTAATAAAATATTAAATAGTACTTAAAAACTATGGAAATTTCAAGATATTAAAATATCTTACCTGTCTTTATTGCTTTTCGACCAGCTACAAAGTTTGGATCATTAGGATCACTCATCCAAGGATTACCTCCATGAAACAAATAAGACCTAGAAAAAATATTTGTATAAATAATTTAAATATTATGATAGTATGTATTCAAAATAAAAGGAATTCATATCTTTTAGTGAAGTTTGAATTTAACAGTAAACAGAGATTAATACAGATTATTAACTTTTAGATCCTTTTTAAATTTAAAAATTCATGAAAACACTAATTGAATCAAATCAAACAACTAATTATTTTTACATGCTATTTTTGCAGCTACAATTTAAGTCAATCATTAGCACAAGTGCTTCATTTTAATACACACTATCTGAAAAGTTACTGTGCAGCAAGAAATTTGTTATGGCATTGCATATGAGACTTGTAAGTTGTATATCTCACATTTTCACATTAAGGTATATGGCATTATCATTCACTCATACACATTCTAGTTTTTGGACTACAGTTTTTGAATATCTTTGCTGATTGTCTCAGTATGATTATCTTTACAGTGCAGTAAAAGTTCTCCTTGGACATTTTCAGTCTTTTTCCTCAGGAAATTTATAATTCAAAAATGAATGAAAGCTAATATAATTAATTTATTCTAGAATCACTTGATTTGAATAGTAATGATTTTAGAACAACAAAAAATTTTAACAAATGCATGTGCTGAACTTCTGTTTTTAATGTAACATACATAAATATATATAAACAACACAGAAGTCATGACTTATAGGATGCATATTGTAGAAATATTTATGTATCCATTGCCAACTAATATACTTCTGGTAACCTCTTATCTTATTTCAATATTTAGCAGTGATATCTAGTAACACTTTCTGAGCTGCCAAAATTATAGAGAAAGCAATGCTTTCTCTATAATTAACTGCTTGCCCTCTTGTTATCAAGAAATAAACATTTACTATACCATAAAGGTAGAGTAAAAGTTTAATACTAATAGTGGTATTAAACTATTGGTTTAATAGTAGTAGAAACAGTTTGATAGTGGTATTAAACTGTTTCTACTGTTGGTAACTGCACTATTAATAGTGCAGTTACACTATTAATAGTGCACTATTAATAGTGTAACTATTAATAGTGCACTATAGCTGCACTATTAATAGTGCAGTTACCAAATGATTTACTGATTGCACAATCTTCCATAAAATCTGGCTCTCTATATTTCCAGACCTCATGCTCCTGGGCCATGTTCAGTAACACAGAACACCTAAGTTAGAATTCTGAGTGGCTTAGTGGGTGGAGCTAAGAATGTTCTGAGCATCATTGAACAATTATTGTTATACAACTGGGCAAAAGTTAAAATTATGATTGCAACAATCATCGCAAACAAATTAATGAAGCAGTTATTAACTGTAATGAACAAAATGGATACCATCTTCTGTTAAAATGTATTCAGAATCTGTTATACCAAAGTATGATAATTTTACATTTCGAAGTCATTTTAGAATGAGTTAATGATTTAGAATGAGAGAATAACTTTGTGATTGTTATAATAAAATATGTTTAGTCAGCAGCCATCTTGCAAATCGTACAAGGAGACAAAAATAAGACGTCACTAGAAGTTAGTATAAATAAAAGAAGCTGACTGAAATAGCAAGAATTCTAGTGGTGGGAGGAGTCAAGCAGTAGTTAGAAAAGAATTCTGCATTACTGAACACAGCCCTGGATTTTTGACATTTCTGGCATTTGCTGTAGGAGAAACTGCAATATTATATGCCAAACTTTACTTTTATTAAAACTTTAGTTAAACCTTTTCCACTGCATAGTAATTTTTTTACACACCTTGTACATGGAATAATTTAAATAATTATTGTTCAGATAGACAATGGCATTTTTTTTTTTTTGTCAAAATTTAGTGATTAGAATTAATTTTAAGTTATTCAGACAACTAGAAGAAAAATAAATGATTATAATTTGTTTTTTAAGTCAAATTTCATTAAAAAATTTTTTCATAAAATTTATATGCAAGAAATAGCATATGTCCAAGTAATAAAAATAGACAAAAATCAGGCACCATGTTGACATTTAATACACAAACAAATTTAGGTTGCATACCTTTACTCCAAATTACATTATATCTGTGCCAGAGGGCTTTGCCTCATACACCTATAGCAGTCCAACTCCTCATTTGTACTTAATATCAATGATCCATAAAAATTTTGTGACAATTCAACCCTATGCAAGTATGCAAGGAGCCAACGCTACTTGCTTCACTGGATCTACATCTTGTGGGGTGGGCAGTCCAACCTACCCTGCTAGTTTCACTCCCCTCCAGGTCCAACCCCCTTATCCTGCTTATTTTGCTCAACCCAAATCTCATTTGTTTCACTTGCTTATTTAAAAATTTCATGAGGATTCATCAATCCCCACTGCCACTGTTTGTTTCTATTTTGTTTTTTCATGATAAAATACTGCCATTCTAAGCTAAATATTTTATATATGAAGAGTAGCTATTTAATTAGCCAAGTTACAATCTTGCATTATTATTTATCAATAATGCAAGACTGAATATGTTTCTATTTTGAAGATGGTTATATAATAAGTTAAAAAAAAATATTTTCAATCAAGTACAGTCAAGCCTGTTTTTATGCGGTCTTTTTTTGTGCGATTTTTTATTTGTGCGGTACAGTTGGCGACTAGTCTCGTGCGATTCGTCATGTCTCACGTTGACTTATTATAGCTAAATAAACTTATTATAGCATAAATGAACTTATTATAGTAATATTATTGCACGAATATGCGAAAAATGAAATAATTTATTTTTTAAGTCAAAAAAACACCACCTGGACAAAAATATGTAAAACAGACGATAGACGAGATGATGTGGTCAAGTGCTGACATCTATTGTCAATAAATTCTATTTTGTACGGTTTTGAGTTATTTTCTATGTGAGACTTTTTTATGCGGTCAATAGGGACCGCATAAAAAATATTTTTTTAATTGTGTTGCGAAAACTATTTTTTATAGCCACTCGTGAAGTTTCGTGCGATTTTTTTTAATGTGTTTTTTTTATGCGGTCCCTATCCACTGCATAAAAACAGGTTTGACTGTATTTGTTTTCTAAACTAAGAAATTGTTTTGTTTATTTATTTATATACAGAGTAGTTATAAGTAAACTGATAGTACTCAGAGTGATGTAGAGAAGACACAAAAAATAGTTAATTTTCATGCCACAAAGTGACTTTTACTGTTATCCATTGAGTAGATTCGCTACAATACACACTGTCAGGTTAATTATAACTACCCTGTAGTATAAGAAAATATTCAAACAATTATAGTCAAAGATTCATTTATTTTATTAACAGAAAAATGGCTATTAAAATCTGTCAATCTGATTAAAATTTGGCATATAAATTTTTAAAAAAAACATAACATTACATACACACATACAAACATAACATTACATACATTACATACACTAAAATATTTGGTAATTCAGTTTTTAGAAAATAACAATAGCTACAATGTGTATTCTCTTCATTACAAGTTTATTTTCTTTAACAGTTCTGTTCCTAAACTTCTAAAATTTCTTTTGTAGATTTCCTTTAAAGACTCAATACAAAAACAAACATTAATAAAAGAATTATTAATGGTTAAAAAATTATTATTGTTTCAAGAGTCAAATTGTATTATAGTCTATTAAAATTAAAAACCAATAAAATTGTTTTATCATCATGTTACATTTTTTAATTGGACAAATGCAAACAAAATTAAAGAAAAATTTTTGATTTTCAACTACAGCATCTACCATAATACCATAATATAGCAGATTTATTGTCATTCTTCAATTTACACATATGTGATTGTAAATGAAAAATTTGTATGTATCAACATCCCAAAGCCAGATGTATTGATAGTAAGCCAAAAATAATTACTGTAATTAATCAGGCTATTATTATGCTATAATTAATAATTAGAAACTAAGTAATTTGACACTAAAGGTAGACATTAGGCACCATCTCTTATCTAAATTAATAATTATAATAATTTATTAAATAATTTAGAACATTCTGGAAGAAAAGAACTAGCTCGGAGAGGAACTTGAACCCACAACCTCTGCTTATTGTGAGGTGTGCTTTCCAGTTACGCCATCTGGATCCTGAGCAAGTCTTTGCTTCCAGACATATTTAAATTTAGGTATAACCATTCATGGTTACTTATGCCCACAGTCTATGTACTCGTCCACTATGACACTCAGCCAACTATTGTTTTACCTGACATGGTGTATATATATATAAAAGTGGAGAAATACATAGGCATAGGAGTCACCCTCAGCCAGCACCATAAGTAATTCTGTGAATGGTTATATCTAAATTTGAATGTCTGGAAGCAAAGGCTTGCTCGGGATCCAGATGGCGTAACTGAAAAGTGCACTGTACAGTAAGCAGAGGTTGCAAGTTCAAGTACCTCTCTGAGCTAGTTCTTTTCTTTCGGAATGTTCTAAATTATTTAATAAATTACTATAATTATTAATTAACATAAGAGATGGTGCCTAATGTCTACCTTTAATGTTAAATTACTTAGTTTCTAATTATTAATTATAGCACAATAATAGCCTGATTAATTATGGCAACTGTTTGGCTTAGAGAAAAAAATTAATAAATATTTTTAGATACCTGTAATTATTAGGACTATTTCGTTTTTCAAATACTTTATCCAAATATTCCACAACTAGCTTTTCTATCACTTCTGGTTTCTGATTGGGTACTATTCTAATGGAAAATTTTCCAATTACTTTTCTTGGAATAACTGTTTTGCATCCATAATCACTAAATGCTCCTTCTATTCCTAATAACAGATAAATGTAATACATGTTAATAAAAATAAAATATAAAATCAATTACATATTATTTAATATTTTTAAGAAAATGATAAAATCAAAAGTTTTATTAAACTGTTTTAGAGTCTTCTGATCTCATTTCTAGTTCTTTAATGTTCAAAAAACAATTATTGAAGAAAACTAAACTCTTCCATTTTAAGGTTCTGGAATCTAAAAATGTGAAAACAAAATGGATATACAAATCCTGTCATTTTTTAACTTTTCATATGCTAGAAAATGGAAATGTGACACTATTTCTCCATTTTTGGCCCTTTTCATCCTGTGGGAACATAGGTCTTTTTTCATATCCATTCTGGGTTCTGTTGTAACCAGGGCTCACCACCTAGTCACAATAGAAGTGACCAGGTGATGAGCAATGGGGTCCAATATATCTGAGATGAACCACTTATAGAACTGAACTTGAGTTTTTCTATCATTTGCATTCAATCTTGGGTCTCCCGGAGAAAAAGATCAGTCAATGCTAGTTGACTGATCTTATTTCTCTGGGAGACCCAAGATTAGAAAGAGTTCATGTTTCCTAAAACATGAATTCTTTCTAGAGATTTAAACCAGGGATGGACAGCCCGTGGCCCTCGGGCCACATACAGCCCGCAGTAATATTTTTTGCAGTCTGCATCACATAAAATATGAATAAATATATCAATTTTCCAGTTTAAGGAAGTATGCAGCAAATATTTAAATGTTATTTTCTAAAACATGTGAATAGTTTTTCCACAATAAATTTAGTAAAATTAAAACAAGAAACCAACTAACAAACACATTGAATCTAATTTAAAACTAGCAGTGACTAATATTTAACCAAATATTTCAGATATATTACATTTACATCTGTGCCAGAAACTAAATTAAGTATACCTATGCTAATTTATAATTATATATTAATAAATAATTGTGATTTACTGACATTTTTTCTCCTCTTTTTTCGTTTATGCGGCTTGCTGTTCAAAAGTTTTGAAATGCAGCCCTTACATAGAAAAAGGTCACCCATCCCTGATTTAAACAATCATCAAAACATTATCTAAATCATCATATAAAAAAGCTTCAACGACTCTTAGTAGAAAAAGTCATCTTGAATTTTTATTAGATCTAATTTCCTCACTTTTAAATCTGCTTACATTAAATTCCTTTCTTTCCAGCTTGGTTAATTTTGCTCCTTCCTTCTGACTTTCTTACACTCCTCATTCTAATTTCCATTTTCTTATTTTTTTTATGGTTTTCTTTATGTACTTTCTTTTCACCTATTATCAACACTTTCTGTTCATTCCAGCTTTGTGAAGTTTGAAAATTAAAAATGATAGATCCTTATTGAAAACTGAAGATCCTAATAATGGAAAAATTTTAGTTCTTTGATGGGGTGTTCAGTTTTTGAACAATAAAAAAAAATTGGATAAACCAAACACTTTAAAACTATTTTTCCAAAACTAATTGAAAGTAGAATCTGAATGAAAAATATCTACAAATAATAAGAAAATGATGTGTCTAATAGCTGATAGAGTATTTAAAATGATATTACTCAAAAACCTTTCATTCTAAATAATTTCTTAAGAAATTTTATGAATATCTTGATTTCTAAACCGTGTAGTTAAAAATAATTTAAACTCAAACATTCGTAAAGATATATCTAGGTGGCCAAACTGCAGCTCCAATATAAATTATTTATAATTCTTCCTCCAAAAACCTAATAACCGGTGCCAGTCCACTTAAATTATATGGCAAACGTTTTCGGACACTTCACTGCGCCCTTCCTCAAGCCTTCCAATCTTCTTAAAACGAATTTTCAAACAAACGAAGTCATATTTCCATTACGCACGTGCCAACCGAATAAAATTTAAAAATTAAAAATCGAACAACCCAAATTCCAACGGTTCAACTAACTTCCGTAAACGAAGCTTCCTCCGAACATTCTACTGTTTTGCTATTTACAAATTCCTACATCGCTCCGCCCTTCCTCTAACGAGTGATGACGTAAGCAGCTCTACGTCATTGCTAAACGTCACACTTTTTAACTAATTTCAAAAACGCTCCTCCACTCTTTCAATAAAAGATCGTCATCCCGTTTCCTTTCTTTTACTCTGTCTCGTCTTTTTGCAGCAGGGCCTGCCAAGCCATCGATAATTTCATCTCATCTTTTGCGTTAATAGGCTGTGATGAACGGAAGGCCTTAAAGATTTCTATTTGTTCCAGCCATCTAATTTGCTCAGCGTGCTTAGTGGTAGCAAGCAACTTCGCTGCCCCGAAGTCCGGGACTATTTCCGGGTCGGACGCATAAATCGCTAATGAGGTGGTGGCTCTCCCATGCTCAATATCTTTCTGGTGTTCTCTCAATCTTACTTCCATCGCTCTTTTCGTGGATCCAATGTAGACCAATTCCTTTCATACAACCCGATATTGGCACCTTTATATAGAAAAATTGCGAAAAGACAAGGGATCGACATAGCTTTCAGGAGATGCCCGTCTATGCTGCAACAACTATGGAATGATAAGGACAGAACGAATAGTTGCAAACTTCCAGGGGTATATGCTATCCCACTAACAGATAATAGGTGCAATGAGGAATTGGTCTACATTGGATCCACGAAAAGAGCGATGGAAGTAAGATTGAGAGAACACCAGAAAGATATTGAGCATGGGAGAGCCACCACCTCATTAGCGATTTATGCGTCCGACCCGGAAATAGTCCCGGACTTCGCGGCAGCGAAGTTGCTTGCTACCACTAAGCACGCTGAGCAAATTAGATGGCTGGAACAAATAGAAATCTTTAAGGCCTTCCGTTCATCACAGCCTATTAACGCAAAAGATGAGATGAAATTATCGATGGCTTGGCAGGCCCTGCTGCAAAAAGACGAGACAGAGTAAAAGAAAGGAAACGGGATGACGATCTTTTATTGAAAGAGTGGAGGAGCGTTTTTGAAATTAGTTAAAAAGTGCGACGTTTAGCAATGACGTAGAGCTGCTTACGTCATCACTCGTTAGAGGAAGGGCGGAGCGATGTAGGAATTTGTAAATAGCAAAACAGTAGAATGTTCGGAGGAAGCTTCGTTTACGGAAGTTAGTTGAACTGTTGGAATTTGGGTTGTTCGATTTTTAATTTTTAAATTTTATTCGGTTGGCACGTGCGTAACGGAAATATGACTTCGTTTGTTCGAAAATTCATTTTAACACGTTGACTGCCACGTAATTTTCAGGATTCTGTTGTAAAATGCCAACTTACTTTTAATTATATTATATTATTAAAAACTCTAATCAGAGTACATAGTAATAATCAAAAAGCATATAGAATGTGTTTTTCTTAAAATAAAGGTATTACGAATTATCTCTTAGTTGGCTTATGTAACAGAAAGCTCTTCGCTAAAGCCAAACTACGAGTTAATTCGTGCACAGACACGATTCGTCCTGTCACTTCGCTACAGCCAATCGGAGATGTGCGTCTAAATTCATTAGTAATAAATCGGATATAGAGGCGAGCACATCACATTTACGTCTTTTTTGAGAGTGTTATTTTTTATTTATTTCTATAATCAAATAAATATCCCAATATGGATAAGAAAAGACCACTGACTAAAAAACAACTTGATTACTACACTAATCTAAGTGATTCAGAATCTGACAAAATTTTTGGTGATGATGGTAACGACAGTAGCGATTATGTACCATCTGAGGATTCAAGTGAGGACAGTGATTATGACGTCGTCTCCGAACCTGAAGATAAGACTATTCTCGAACCTGAAGGCAATGACGATGCGTCAAGCAACCACATCAAATCCAAACGATAATTTGTGGACAGAAACTCAACAAAATCCTGAACTATTTATTTTCCAAGAAAATGTTGGTTTGAAATTGGATACGACAAACCTTACAGTGCAAATGCTGGTAGACCTATTTTTTTCGGAAGAATTTCTTGCATTACTGGTCGAACAAACCAATTTGTATGCTGCACAAGAAATTGCAAAACATAAAGAAATAAAAAATGCTATCGTACTACACAGCTCTAAGAAAGACTATTAGATGGCCCAAAAAGGTTGCATTACATATTATAGAAATATATATACATAATGCGCACAAACTCTTTCAAAAAGCAACTTCTTCTAAAATAAAACTTATAAAGTTTAGAGAAGCATTCGTCAAAGCATTGATTGGAGAAGAGATTCAACCAGTTTCAAAAAAAATTAAATTGCAAGAGCTTCACTATTTACAGAGTATCCCACCTACTCAGAAAAAACAACATCCGACAAAGCCATGTCGAATTTGTACCAAAGCTAAAAAACGCTGAGAAACGCGTTATTTCTGTCCAATCTGTCTAGACAAGCCAGCCCTTTGCGTAGAAGATTGTTTTAAAAATTATCACAAACAATAAAAATATCGTTTTGCTTTTGATTTTGAATAAACTTTTTATGATTATATTTTCTGTTCATTTATTAATAAATGTTCTGTTCATGTAAGCCAAACTTGATTTTTTGTTCTTGCCCCTGAAGCTATCTATTCATATTTACACTGATATACTACGAATTACATCGTAGCTGCACAAATATGGCAAGGAAACAAACTACGATATAACTCGTAGGTGGCGTCCTAGGCAGAAACGGTAACTACGAGTCATCTCGTAGATGGCAGTCAACGTGTTAAGAAGATTGGAAGGCTTGAGGAAGGGCGCAGTGAAGTGTCCGAAAACGTTTGCCATATAATTTAAGTGGACTGGCACTGGTTATTAGGTTTTTGGAGGAAGAATTATTTACAATCTGGTGTTTTAGTGAGAGTTTATGTAAATTATTTATGTATATACAGTGGATTCTCAATCTATTGTTTTTGGCGGGACTCTAGGGAAAAATGACTGATGCAGGAAAACAATGACACAAGAAATTTATGACTTTGATGTTTTATTTATTTATCTCATATGAAACATGTATTTTTCAATGATAGGCTTATCTATATATTTTAGCATTACAGAAAGTCATTATATAAATGATGACTTTCTGTAATGCTAAAAGATATAGAGCATGTGCACAGAGATTCATTTATTCTACATTTTAAAAAATTGTTAAGAATACTGAAATTTGTTCTATCTTCTTTTGGTAAGAATTCTTAATATATTGACTCTTTTCTTGTGTGGCTGTCCGCCATTTTGTTGTGTGTAAATACTGTATATAGAATTAAAACTTTTTCTTCTTTCCTTAATTCTTCTACCTTCCGCTTTTAACCCTTCCCGTCACTTGACAGGAATGGCATTTTTCATGGGTCGTGATTAGTGGTTTTAACAAAAGTGACAGGAGGGGGTCCTGCCCGAATCAACCGTGAGTCACAAGGATAAGAATAACAGACACTTTTTGGTTTGCCACCGAGAAGTCAGGTGAGAGTGACCCGGGACAAGGTACGAGGCTTAGGACAAAAGAGAGAGAGGGCCAGTACAGACCATGTGGGGACAAGGACTTGAAAATAATTAAACCAGCCGTTCCACAAAGGTCCAATGATTTGCCCCGGCACCTTTTTATGAGTGACTGTTTATTTTTCTGGATGCTGATGGATTGGAGATTCACCGTCTGCAAGGCGCCCATTGTCGACATTACCTTAGTATCAGGGCCCACAAATCTAAACTACCAGTAGACTACCTTCATCCTCTATCCTTCTTTTCCCTTTTTAGTTTTAAGTAGTAATACTATTAGTTTTAAGTTTAATTGTAATTTTTGTTTAATCGGAATTGTATATAATTGTCAAATTCCTCAGAAGTCTGAACGAGAGGAGACACAGTAAATAGACCTGTGTAACATCGTCTCCGTGATGGGCATTCTGTTCACTATTAATTGTTTCAGTTAATAAAGCGACTTGTTTGTTATTTCTTTGTTTATTATTACGTGTTTACCTCATAACATTTTTTCACACTTGCACTTGAAGATGATACCGAAAATGTTAGTGAAATTATAAATTAATGTCATTTGCGACATGTTGATTCTCTTATGGAAAAGAATTCTGACTTTTCTCACTTATCCAGACATTATCTCTCCTACCTCAAGAAAGCTCAGAGTTGCCAATCTTATGAGAGATAATCATCATATCTGCCCCTTGAAATTATCACACTTCACTTAAAATTATTGTACTGGTACATTCATCTCAAGCCTTTATACTTATCCCCTTTACCTGTAGAAGTTTTAACAAGGTTCACCCTATGTCAGAATCTTGTCAACTTTTTATCTGTGATCTCTTCTTACAAGAAAACATTTTTTACACATTTCTTTGATCTTAATCAAGTTCCCCCACCATGATACCATATAATTGTTATGAAAAAAATCAGTATTTTAACCTACAGTAAACAATATATTCTAATTTAATTCAAGATTTTTTAAAAATACCAATAACTGCCTTTTCTCTAACTACTACTACCATTTTCTTCCTAGGTTAAATATCCTGCAGTTATTTATAGTCATACCAACAGTGGAAACTGAATTTGAGATAATTTTTCCATAAAAAAACAAACAGAATCATGATCCAAAATTTCAACCAATTTATAATAAGCTGTAGTGGATGTCCAGCTGATGTGTCGTTACTAGTGTTTTGGATTGGAACATGGAGCTAGAACATGGATCTAGAACCTGGAGCAGTGGAGAAATGGGTTTTTGCCTGAAGCTGAAGCAGAGATAATTTTGATTGTTCCATTGCTCATTTTTTTTTTATATTAACATTTTTTTGATATTTAGCAAGCATGCCTTCATACAACAACTTAATTTGACATTTGGCAACATAGTGGTCTGTTTATGCCTTTACACTAGACATTGGCATGTCATAGCTACTTGCGCAGTAAATTTTAATTTGAAAGCAGTGAGAACATGAACAATCACATACTCAGTGAAGTTTCATAAAAAGTAGAATATTTAATAATTTAATAATAATACAAATCTGTTTATATTACAGCTAGGTATGTCACACATATAGATAATATGTAAGGTTGCAATATGTATGTATATATGAATAATATGTTAGGTTTATATTGTGTTCATTGTTTTAGTCAACACAAGTAAATTTAATTATAGCATTATAAAAAATTAAAACTGTCCTCCATGAATGATAGCTGATTTATGGAAGAGGATTTAAAGAATGTTTTCACATTTTAATCTAAAAATAACAAGAAAAAACTATATCTGGTCTCTAATGTCTTCTCTTTCTCCCACAACATTTTCCATAAACTCAAATTCTGTCTTCAAGGGAGAGAAACTTTATCTGTATACAAAATTAAAAGTAGTGATAATAGAAAGTTTTAAAAACTATATTTTGTACTTTATTATACAATAAATAATGATTTTAATAAAAGCCCATATTTTGGAAAATGTTTAAGCCCAGCAAGCTTCTAATAGGAATGACATGGTATATTTTTTATACTGATAATTATTATTATTAATAATTTTTATTAAGTTTAAATTATATTTTTTTATGTTAAATAAAAACAAAAGCATAATTTTTTTTAATCATCTAAGATTCTAAACTTCCAAACTGATTTCATATATAAAATAAAGAAAACTTATCATAATTACTATATAGCTGTAAACATGCTATATCAAGATTCATAATATTTTATAACTACAAATATTAAATTTTGAAATAATGTTTTAATATGGAGTAATTTTAAAAAGTATCACATGCCCAACATATTTAAGTCACTTATCCGTCAGGAAATTCATAACCATGTACCAAAAGATGTGCAACAAAAAATCACAGGACATACTTAATGGCAATTTTGTTAATCAAGTATTGTTATATGATTTTAGATTCTTTTAAAAATAAGCCCTTTAAAAAGAAAAAACTTGGTATGTGACTGTTTTTAAAATTACTCAATACAAAAGTATGTGACTTGCAATAACTCAAAATTATAGCTTACATTAACAACATTTATTTAAAATTTTACCATGAAGAGAGAGAGAAGGAAAACGCCAACGATGCATCAATACTTCTTCCTTTGTATGACGAGATAATCGACTTGCAGCTACTTCACTTCTATATTCATTCTAAACAAAAATTAAAATTTTGTGTTTAAGAATTTATTATATATTGTTCACTAATTTTATTGTCATTTTTGAATCAGATAACTCCATAAATTCCTTAAGAAAAAAAGACCATAAAAAAACAAGCTATTCAAGTAGTGGTGTTTTATTCCAAATTAATAAATATTCTTCAAGATATCAAAGTCTTATCATCAAATCCAATACTTTAAGAACATTAAATTTAAATAAGAACTAGCTATTGCCATTAGTATCTATTTGGTTTTAAACAAAAAATAAAATAGTAATGATCTCAACCCATAAATGTAGTTCAAGATGACAGGAATGACTGTTTTTTTTAATTTGATGCAGTTTCTAGAAGAGAATGTTAATTATTTTATCACAGTATTTGGGCTGCAATCTAAAAAAACTGTAGACTTATAAATTCCCACTGTTGTCTGTTCATCTGTCTTTTCTTAATCACAGGAACAGAGTTAGACAGATGAAATCTGAGACCAGATATGAAAACCTTAGGAGGCAAGAGGCCCCAATTAACTATATATGAACTTCTGATGCGAACTGGAAGTCACATTACTTCAATTCAAAACTTCCCCTGAAAACAGTTACTAGATGACCAGCACAACTCTGTTGTTAAAGGAAAAGTATGATATACAGGAACCACTACAGCAGGGGTTCTCAAAGTGGGCGTTACCACCCCCTGTGGGTGGTGAGTAAATCTAGGGGGCGCTGGAGGCAGGGTACTGAACGGTGACCAAAGGCAAAAGTTGGGGTCACTGATGGGTTAGGGGCATTGGGTATAACTTTATGGAACAAAGGGGGCGGTCGATCGAAAAAGTTTGAGAACCCCTGCACTACAGGGTGCAAGCCACTATTAATTTAAAATGGAGAATACATTTATGTACTTAATTTTATTAAGTACCTAAATGTTTAATTATAAATATGTTTCATCACTGACAAATAATGATAAATGATGAATGACAACTACATTTCATTGAAAATGCTAGCACTTTCAATATAGCATATTTATCATCTTCAGATGATAAATAAAATGCTTAGTTAATCTACTGAATAAATTGGCATCAAGTGTGTACAAATAAACTTTTATTTGAATTTAATGTTCTTAAAGTGTAAATTAAATTATGAGGCTTTGATGTCTTGAAAGAGGTTTATTAATTTACAGTAAAACAAGACTTCTTTAAAAGCTTTGAAATTGATAAAATTTCATAAAATATCATATAATCTTAAAATATAAAAATATTCATGTTAAAAAATAATAAGCATAATCCCTCAATCCACAGATAGAGCAAAAACTAAAAAAAAGAAAAACAGCAGAAATTTTATGTAAATGTTTCCAGACAATAAAAATACTCAGAGTTATACAAGTTATTTTAAAAATTTTTATTAAGTTAACCTTCCAATGGGACGCCATTTTTTTGTTAATGCAAATAATAATAATAATAATAATGATAATTTATAGTAACTATTTTTTATAATACAATAAGTGCTCATTGTTAATGAAAAAGTATTTAAATTTATGATAATTCAATTTCTGTGGACTCTTGTCACTTGGGGGCCCAGGACTTAAGTCCTATTAGTCCCTATGTAGATCCACCCCTGTCAGTGACTCATGGTGCCAACTTGGAACAACCTCAGCACACATGGCCAATAAATCACCCACTATGGCACCAAGCCAGCCATTTGCTTTACCACATCATGGTGTATATATATATAAGCATCTAAAAGCCTGATATTTTTGTAATAGTCAGAACATTGAGCAATTGTTTGGCTGATTACTAAAATATCAGACTTAGATGTTTATATATGTAATATTTCTTTATTCGTATTGTGTCATGTCTTCTATTTCTATATTACTTATTAATTAGTAGTCACATAAGGTGGGAATTTTGAATTCATATTAAAGTTTTTAACTCAGCTCTCCAAGATTAAATCCTGAGTGTGCCACTGTTCTTACATAACTAAATTAATATGACTTCAGTACTTTTGGAATGAAAAGGGTGCAAGAAATTTTTCACTCACTCTGTACACAGTATGCAAGTGTGTACATGCATAATTTAAAAATAAAATCAAAATTTGTTTAATATATAAAAAAAATTTTCAACGTACAATGTCAAAATCAATATTTTCATAAATTTTCTTCTCATCTTCAGTCACAGGTACTACATCATCCATAATTCCAGGAATAAGTATTTCACCTTTTTCATTTACTAAACTTCCCATTAAAGCTATTAAGTCTGCCATTGCTTCATGACTATAATAAATATGCATTAGTAAATATAAAAATAAGATACAATATAAATTATGTAACAAAGAATACTTACACTGTTCCACCATAAACACCAGAATGTAGATCTTTTTGGGAACAGGTAACCTCAATAAAAAAGTAGCATATTCCTCTAATATTAAAAATAATTAAAATTTAAATAATCAGCATCAAAATACAAAATGACATTAAATTTAAAACAGAATTTTCAAATTTATATAAATATATACGGTAAGGTCAAATATTTTCCCTGCTATCATCTATTATATATAACAGGAGGAGAGTATGGCAATCAATTGAAAAATGACCCCCAAGATTTTTACATTTTTGGACTCGACTTTGAAACATCGAAAAATGAAAAAAAATTTGGGGTTTCCTTTTTCCTATATTGGTTGATATTAGTGTGTGCAAGAGGGCATAATTTTGTTCTCCCACTTTGAAACTTAACTCCTGCGTCTCTCAAAAATTTCTAAAAGTTTGCAGAGAGGTTTGTGAGTTAGGAGCATTAAATTTTGATGGTTAAAGGTCAAGGAACTAGGAAATTGAGGATTATCATATCTACAATGTGGTTGGACTTAATGAAGATTTTACTCATTATTAGCATTTACAAATTTTTACAAAACTCACCACTTCCCTCAAAATTAAGGTTTTGCTATTTTATAATAATTAATAATAATAAATTTTTAAAATAAAATCTCATAACAAATGGCACCACACACAATTTTAACTTTTTTCTTGGAAAAGTTACGCAATTCATTGCTGAATTTTTTTAATATAAAAAAAAATGTCCAGCAAAGTCCACATTAGTCATAATTCTATGTATAAATCTAGATAAAAATATTTAATGATTTATCTAATAATTACAATGAATTAGTAGTAAGTTTAGTGACTGTTATTTAAAAATTTGGTATAAATTTTTAAATAAAGCCATCGAACTTCACCCATGAAGATTTAAGAAATCTTCATACAAAGCCCAATTTGTTCTGAAACAGTTTAAGTTACATTCCATCTTTTGCATGCTAATTATAAATTTATTTTCCTGAAAATGATGCAATTTATTAGTTATATTGATTTTTTTTATTGCCCAAACATTTAAGTAACCACCAAAGAATATTGTTCTGTTTTATATACTGAAATGTTAGTGTATACCATTTTCTTTCCTTTTTATAAATACAGGGCTCCTACTCAAATTTTTGTTTTAAATTCAATGACTTTCCCTGACCAACTTTGTACCAATTCCCTGACCCTCACAATCCTTACAATATAGCACATTAACTAAATAAAACATCACATGATTTACAAATTTATATCTTACCATTACCTTAAACCATAAGTAAAAATTAATACGCACCATATACTATTTCTTCTCTAAATCTTTAATTGGTTATTTTTTCTAATTAACAATTATATATTTTTTTATAATCAATGAATTAATAAAGTTAAAATAAGACAGACGGAATTATGACATTTCTTCTCCACATAAAACTAAAATGTTTTATTAAATGAAAATAATTTTTCCTGTTATTAACTCATAACTGTAAAACTTCATGGCTTTCAAAGAAAAAAGCCATTAATTATTGTTAAAAAATTCTGTATAATCCATGTATAAAAGTATAAATTTATTAAATTTGTCCCTTAATAAATTTTCCAAACTTTATAAAATATTAAGAAACTGGGAGAAAGTTTCAGAAATCAGAAATTGTTTGTTATGCAATCAAAATTATTAAAATGAAAAATGATAAATAATATCATTTGAATTAATATTTGGTTATTTATCATTTTTGATTCTTTGTTAACAATCATTTCTTTTCATCAGTTCATTAACACCTGCCCTCAAAAGTGCAAATTCAGTGTGAGTGTGTGTGTGAGTGTGTGTGTGTGAGAGGAGAGAATATTAAAATTTTTCTTAAAAAATTTATTGTTAGATTACTAAGAATATTAGATTTCTCTCTCAAACTTATAATACTGCATAACTAATACATCAGTTCTAAAATCTAAAAGTATTTTAAAATTTAAAAATAACAATTAATATTGTTGTATGCTTGTATATTTTTTGCGCTATAATTTTGGGGAAATTTTCTGTATGTTTGGGTGAAATTTTGGATCCTGAAAATATTCTGACCCCCTTTTCGTAAGTTGCATTGTACCACAATACTTCTTGCTGCCTGCAGACAGCTACACTTGGTCAGCCATACTGTCAGCAAACAAAATCAACAAAGCAACCAAGAAAACAAATTCCCTGACTTTCCACAGCATTTTCTGAACACTAATGAAAATTCCTGACTTTCCAGGTGTGTAGGAACCCTGTAAATATTCTGCTTTTCATTTATTATTATTCAAATAGTATTTCAAAAGTGAAACAATATAAACTAGAAAAAGCTTTGTAACCTACAATTACCTTAAACCATAAGTCAGACATGGCTTTTTTGTTCCAAGCCAGTAATTATCAGAAATGCAAACATAGTCAACATCTTTAAAAAATGTATCTTTTCGAGCATCAACAAGTTTATCTAATCCTTCAGAACCAGACTCTTCCATCCCTTCAAAACAGAACTATTAAAAATATGTTTTATGAATATCAAGAACAAAATTAAATATACAGTGGAGCATCGATTATCCGACTCAATTAGGGACTGGGGTTGGTCGGATAACTGAAAAAACGGATAACTGAAAAGAATGAAAAAATACATTATTAGTATAGTATATTAGTATATCCCATGTAATTAGCAGTGACGTAACTAGGATTTTGGACGCCTATGGCAAAGAATAAAAATGGCATCTTTTTAATTTTTGTTATTAAATAAAAATAAAAATAGTGGTTTATTTTTGAAATATATGTTTGTAGAAATTACAGATCATAAATACTATATAAATATAAATATAGACGTTTTTTTGTGTTATTAATTTTGAATACATATTATTTCGAAACCTCGTTGGCGCATTTATTAAAATCGGTGCCTATGCGGGAGCCACGCTGGCCATACCCTAGTTACGACTCTGGTAATTAGTATATTAGTATATTGCTATTAACCTACTTCACGTTGAATTTTCATTGATGTTAAGCCTAACAAAATTTTTTTTAAATAATAATTGTCGCTATTGTATCGTTAAAAATTATTTCTTTATTTTGCACAAAATAAATACAGTACTGTACTGTATTTTGAAAAATACAGTATAAAACAAAAAAATATATATTCGGATTACATATTTTACATAAAGTAGGCCTATACGTTAGAAAAAGAAGTCCAAAATTTTCTTTTGCTTCACAGCTGACCCTCGTTTCTTTTGCTGCTAAATCTCGCACACGTTTTAAAAACAGCAATTGGATAGCGTCATTAAATAAAATTAAGCCTTGTTTAAATACTGGCCTCCCTTTCATGGTCAAACCAGTGTTTCCAGCTAAAACACGCAAAAATTTAACAAAAATAATATTAAAGTAGCCAAGATATAGCCAAATATTGTAGTGCCACATCACTAGTGGACATTTGAATTTTCCGACTAGAACGCAGTCAGTTAACTGATGCGACGGTTGATCAGGGGTTGGATAATCGATGCTCTACTGTATTAACTATCAATTTATAAAATATTAAATATAAAATAATAAAATTTTCTTTTATTACCATATATCTTGACAGATAAGATGATACTTGAATCATAAAAATGGCCCCAAAAATCCGGGGTCATCTTATAGGACAGATATAAGAAAATTAGATTGAAATTTATATGAATTAAAACCATTATAGCAAAATGGGAAAACTGTAATTATTTACTAGTAGAGAGTAGAGTATGTCCACTAAATAGAATAACCCATAAGACATTTTTGTGAATAGTCAAGGTCATTACCTGAATGCTCAAATCAGTGTGAATGTTTGCGACAATTGCAAAGCAGTGCTGCCAGATGCAAGAAAATAAAATTTGATGTTTCAAAAAATTACGAACAGAACATAATTCCGTATACACTATACAGTATTATTATCCAGATGATGATCGCTGATCTAAACTAAATTAATAGGCCATTAATAGTTTGGGGGTCATCTTATAGGACAGATATATGCTAAAACTATAAAACTGCGACGAAAATTTATACATTGTCTTATCTGCCAAGATATATGGCATATAAAATATATAGTAAATTTATAAAGAACTGATTAAAAAAGAAGAAGAGAAATCATAAAAATACAATATTTAGTGTTTAAATTAAATTGCCAAATAATATTTGACCTCTCTTATTACAAAATTATTTTTGATAAAAAAATATTCTGAACATTTCATATCTTTTAGTATATTTTTTAGAGTATTTAGAAATTTTTTATTCAAATAAATTCAGTGCAAAAATTGAAACTTTCACAAGATAAAAATTGTTATTGCTTTTTCATTTAAAGTCTTTTACTTATCTGTACTATATATTAGTACACAGAAATTAATTTTCAGTCTTTTCTGACATACTGAGGCTAGAAATTTCACAGAACTCTAATCTGTTTACTTAAAAACAAACACGAGTTAAAACTAAAAAATTCTTAAGGCAAACAGGTAAACTCTGAGAGAGAAATTTTATTCATATTACATTACCCCAAATGCATTTTGCTGCTAACGGCATCCTCAGTAGGGCTTTTCACAAAAAAAAAAAAACCTTGATACAAGTTATCCATCAACAATAGAAACATCATCCACACAGTGAGTATTTCGAGTACAATCTTTGCATCCGATTAAGCTATCCCAGCATTCTGCTGTAATCATGCCATTATTCAAATTCATTATGTTAGTTTGCATAATGATTGCATAATGTTCCTTAAATTTCCGCTTGATTACATTTTTTTCCCGATGTAATATTTTTATATTACTAATATCGATAGAACAACTATTAGCCCAACAATGTAAGAACACTGGAGAAGTATTAATTTTAAGATGTATCAGTGGCAAGAAAATTTAGTTGTGAATTTAACCACGAAGAAAATTCCAGACTATATGCGGTTGCTGTCATATGGAGTTGGCATGAATTTGCCTTATTTTGATAGAACAATCGACACTATAGCCGATATTGACCTTGCAGTATTTAGAAGTAATCACAACAAAAAAGAAAAAGAAGAATTAAAAATTAAAATTGCTGAAGATTTAAAGAAATTTAATAAAAGAAAAGGATACATAATGGATCGAAATGCTGACAAGTACATGGGTAAATATATTAGGTTAAAAAAATTCCTCCAAAAATCTAATTTGTGTTTGGTAAGGGCAGAAAAATTTCAGCAAGTCATAATTTCATCTTTACAAGATCTAGATAAGAGAAAACAAGAAATCATAACAGCAGGAAATATCAAAGAATTAAAACAAGATCCAACAGAAAATATTCAAAAAATATTGAAGAAAATTTTTAAGGAATTTGTTAAAGGAGGGTATTATCTCACCCTCTGAAAGTAAAGAATTGCTCCCAAAAGAAAATGTAAGGATACCTAAATTGAATATACGCATAAAGACACGCAAACAGAATAAATGTTTACCCATAGTGGATTTTAAGATGACTTTATTATATAATCTAGAAAATTTTTTTAAAAAATCCTTGCAGGTTATTGCAAACTTGGCATTTAGCATGAAGAATGCGGATAACTTGATTTCGAAATTAGAAGCGGTTCTTCCCACTTCTGATTTCAAAATCAAGTTAACCAGAATATAAACTAATGAGCCTGGACATCGAATCAATGTACCCTTCAATTACTAAAGAAATAATCATACAAAGTTTGAGTAAGTATAATGTTGAACAACATTTAATAGATTTGACTAAATGTGTATTAGAACAGAACTTTTTTACAGTTAACAGGAAGTGTTACTGTCAGAAAGACGGAATTTCTATGGGTTCTGTAGTAGGCCCAAAGCTAGCAGAAATCGTCATGGTCGATATAGATAAAATTCTGTCAACATTTAGTGGAATAGTGTTCCTTGCATGGTACATGGATGATATATTTATTATATATAATAGTAAAATAACATTTCCAGAAAAAATAGTAGAACAAGCTAATAAGATTAATGAATGTTTTAGGTTTACTCAAGAGAGTAAAAAGTTTAACAGACTTAATTACCTAGACATAAAAATTGTTAGGTTCAACAATCATTTAGAGTATTGTAAATACAAAAAACCCTGTAGTGCAAGGAAAGTTATAAACTTTAAATCTTATTGCCCAATTAGCCAGAAGAAAAATATATACCTAATGGAAATATGTAAGATCTTTTCTAGAACGACCAGACCCAGTATGAGAGAAGATGAAATTAAAGAAATAAACAAGAAATATCTATTGAACAGTTATCCAGACTACTTAAGAATTGGTATAATAAATACTTAGAAAACAGATTTCAAGTAAAAAAGGAAAAACAGTTGGTAGATAAGTATGTTTCTTTCCCATACATTAATGGTCTCTCTGAAAAATATCAAAAAATTTTTTGTAATAACTTAACTAAATTAGCTCCAATCCAAAAAAGTAGGTTATTTGGACTTTTGACAAGATCTTATGTGAAAAAAAAATTATTAGAAGAGGATGGTGTGGTTTACAGACTTCCATGTACCTGTGGAACTCCTAATTTTTGCATAGGGGAAACAAAAAGAAAACTACAAGTAAGGTTGTAGGAACACCTGGCTTTGATACGTCTTAAAATTAATACTTCTCCAGTGTTCTTACATTGTCAGGCTAATAGTTGTTCTATCAATATTAATAATATAAAAATATTACATCGAGAAAAAAAATGTAATCAAGCGGAAATTTAAGGAACATTATGCAATCATTATGTAAACTAGCATAATGAATTTGAATAATGGCGTGATTACCGCAGAATGCTGGGATAGCTTAATCAGATACAAAGATTGTACTCGAAATACTCACTGTGTGGATGATGTTTCTGTTGATGGATAACTTGTATCAAGGTTTCTTTGTGAAAAGCCCTACTGAGGATGCCGTCAGCGGTGAAATGCATTTGGGGTAATGTAATATGAATAAAATTTCTCTCTCAGAATTTACCTGTTTTCCTTAAGAATTTTTTAGTTTTAACTCGTGTTTGTTTTTAAGTAAACAGATTAGAGTTCTGTGAAATTTCTAGCCTCCGTATGTCAGAAAAGATTGGAAATTAATTTCCGTGTACTAATATATTGTACAAATTAAGTAAAAGACTGATTTTATCTGACTCCATCGATTTTTAAGATAAGAGTTTTTAATAATTTTTATCTTTTACATAATTTTATTAATAAACAATTTTTAATCTTTCTTATGCTAAAAGGTCAGGATGAAGTAACCACATTGGTTACTAAGTTGAACTAATTAAAGCACCTTTAAAAGTGAATGAAGTCTAAAGAATATTAACATTTTCCATCTAGTTAACAGGCCATTTTCAGGTGTGGACAGTTGAATGTGAATTGCAAGTGTTGGTAATAAAGGAAGATGGGATAGACTCAGAGTAAATAGGAGGAAACAAACTATGATGGCAGCAATTGATGTGAAAGACTAAGAAGAAAAAAAATTCTGTCCATTAACCAAGTCAAAAACATTAACATTCTTTAAACTTCATGACTTTTAAAGACTGAGAGATCTTGTCTGAATGATTTTTTTTAGTACTTGATTTCTTACTATTCGCTCAATTTGTTGTATTTTCTTCAGAATTAGCACAAGGTTGCTGTTGAGAACAAATCACAGATTTTTTTTTCATTTTGAAATGTTTATTTCACAAAAAATATAGTTAACTTTTAAACTACAAAATAAATTACCTTTATGTTCACAGGTAATTTCCTTCCAGTTTTATGATATGCTTGAATTGCATGTATCCAACAAAGAACAGGTCCTTTATCATCAGTTGAACCTCGTCCATATAATTTTCCATTTTTTTCAGTTAAAACAAACGGCTCTGTATCCCAACCATCCTCCTGTAATCAAATTTTTAAAAAGAAATACTTGAAAATAAATTATAAAAAGTAAAATTTTATTCATCTTATCTGAGATCAAATTTTTTAAATATAATTGAATTTACAAATCTTTATTTAAATATAATTATAAAAATTAACAAAAAAGTTTGGCCAAACCTTATTACTCATGTTTTTATACACCTTCAATAATTAATTATTTATATATTGTGTTCATTTAACATTTATCCAGGTGCAAAAGATATCTTTCCAGATATCTTCATATGCATATGGTGCAATAGTTCCACGTGGATGGCTGACCAGGATTGAATCCAGACAGGTCAAAAAACCCCAGAAATTTTTCAGTGGTAGTAGTCTTCCAGATATGTCAGATTCTGTCCTTCACTATTTGGCCATCCCATTGTGCACTTGGCTAAATCCATAATGGGCTTACTAAAAAGAGGCCCTCTTGGTGCCCACATCACAGAGTTAAAAAACAAGTTCCACTGTAATGTTTATAAGAAAATAAATTAATTCAAAAAGGAGATATGTAAATCACACAGCAATTCTGCAGAAATAGTAATTTTCTAAACAAGAACAAGAGGCAAATTAAAATTGCAGTTTTAACAATCATGAGGCAGACAATGCTGATATCCTTAGAAAAGAGCAACCATCATATAGATTGCTAATTGGTAGAGTACTGCAACAATGCTTCATACTCATGAACATTAAACAGATATTGTCTTGTTTCTCCATAAAGTATAATGTTTAAGCAGCACAGATTTCACAAGTGCTTTCCATTGCACCATACATAAAATTAATTCTGAATGTTATAAGCCACTTAATGCAAGCAGTAATACAGTAAGGATCAGTCAAGGTTACCTTCATCCTGACAATGTTGAAATTGTGGCATACTTCAATGCATATCCACATGCAAACATACTTGAAGCAATGTCACAATAAACTACAGCAGTCATAAATGTATTGAATTTAAAATTTCCACAACATGCACTCGTTTGACTAGTACAACATGATGTTAAACTTACACTAGGACAAACCTCAACTGCTTGGCATTTTTTTCTAAAATAGGGTATATAATTGCCATAATGTGTTCTATTGGGTACAGTGTGCTTTATGATGCATGAGGTATGCAAAACTAAGTATGTTTTACTCTAAACACTTAGTATGGCACCTAGATTGAGCAGGTTCTTGGCCCCTTATTCATTGATGGTACTTATACTAGTAACTGCTATCTTAGTATTTATTATACATATGCTGATGGATGAATGGCTTGATGACTTGTACAGTTATATAGTACAGTTGCCATTGGAGAAACTGTACTATATTTGACGTCAGCAGAATGGCATACCATCTCATTCCTTGATAGATGTATCAGTAGTTCACAGAGTGGTTCAACAACCAATAATTAGGACAACACAGACCTGTTCCCTAGTCATCATGACTATTTGATGTAGGTATGGCATATGTTACCCATAATGCTACTCTGAACTGTCTACATCTTTGTGTTGCCTTCAGCAGCAATACAAATGTAGGCAGTTCATACACAAGCATACAAGCAAAATAAAAACATTAACTGTTTTTGCATTAATTTATGCAATGTTAGTGTTTATCCATTACATTCAGGATTCTTTGCACATTATTGTAAAGTTTCTTAAAATTATTCCTTTCCATTATTCTTGTGCTCAGGAGAAATGGAAAAATTTATATATTGACTTAGAACTAATATGCAATTTAAATTAATTCATTCATTCATTCATTCAAAAAAAAAAGAACCTATCACAGTGAAACTAATGCACCTTATGCATACACTCATGCTATACTGAAAAAATCCAGCTGGAAAAATTAAATTATTATTCTCCAAATCTATTCCTGATTGTCAAAATTTCAACTATTTGGCTTTGTTAATTTTTTTGATTTTTATTTAAATTATAGATTTAATTTCAATAAAACTTTAGACTATCAAAATGCACCTTATGTTGTATTAAATTGATGTATTGAAAACAAACTGTTTTCAGTCTATTCAATAGGTCATCCTCAGATTAAACCAGATTAGAACATCGACATTCAATAGGCTAAAAACATTAGTTTATTTTCAATAAATTATCTTGGCAACATAAGATGTATTTTGATAGTCTAATAATTATTTGCCGAGTACATTCTGTTAAATAAAAATTTAGAAATTTTATTAAAAAAAAGAACATTTATATTTGCTAATTTAGCATTATATTAATTGTTAATGAAATTAAATGAAGTTAAAAAAAAAAACATAAAGATAATGCATAATATAAAAAGGTGTTCAGGATAGCAACAGAATATGATGATAAATTGTTAAAATAATATGAAAACAGAACATACAGTAAAGCTTGGTTTACACTGTCATATGAACCACTATGAACAAACAAAATGAACACTAAATGAAATAAAATATTGTCTGCATAATACTACATGACAAACTAAGTTAGGATGTGATTGGTTAAAAAGGTTTCAAACACTAGTTGTGAAAAGTTGGCTGGTCAAAATGAATCAAAGTTTGGCAAAAGTTGAGATATTCTCAACTCCTAATGATAATAGTCAAACATTTGCTGAAAGGGGCTCTTCAGGTCATCTCTTTCAGTTTGTAGCAGTTCTTAAGCTAATGTGAATCTAGCATAATTCCTTTGGTTTAACTGTAATCACTGAACAACATTGTTTAAAGATAAATGTATAGTTATAATACATCTTTATTTCTTAATTTCAATAATAAATATTTCCAATCATTTGAATTTTTACATTTGGAATTGCTTAACAACAGTTTATAATAGATGCCAATTGCCCAATCAAGATTATTAAATTACTCAAAGTACAGTGGTGCCTCATATAATGTACTTAATCCGTTCCAGGTGCACGTCCGCTAAGTGAAACATCAGTTATACAAAACGCATTTTCCCATAAATATACATGTTAAAACATCTAATTTGTTCCTGAGCATAAAATAACCATACTGTATCGTAAAAAAATGAACATGAGGTGCGTCCTTTTATTCCTCCGTGTAACTCTGCGTGAGCAGCATCCGTTTAAAAATTCCTGTGGAATGCGTTCCTAAATTCTGGTGGGAGTGTGTGCCGTTGAACAGCAAAAACGGCCGCTTGTAGCAGTATTTTACAGTGGAAAGCAACATGGCGTCTTCCATGGCTCAGATAGTTTCGTTTCCGGGTCCATTATGTGGTTTTATGAATGAAAATTTAGAAATTGTGAAAGCGCAAGTTAGCGCACGCGGTGATGTAAGTGTCTTTTTGAATGTTTTTCAAATGATAGCAGGCATTCTAATTTTTTTTCGAGGCTATTTTGAATGCTCTTTCAACAAATAATCCGTTTTATGGTTAAATTTTACAATTGGGACCCTTCTTTTGCCTTTAAAAGCTCATATTTTAGAATTATAGATTCCTCCATCACGATACTATTGATAGTGCGGGCGCTGCCATCTTTCTTTCACCGTCATTCCTAAATGCCTATGAATAGCAGTGCACTCCCGTAGTAGCGGAGACGCAGAGCAACCGCTATTAAAGAACGCACCCATGGAGCAGTCACCAATTATGCCGGAAACTTCGTTGTTTGCAGCCAGTCCGTTGCTCGAGTCACGTAATGGCCAAACAGAAAGTCCGTTGTTCACAGCGTCCGTTATTCGAGGCATACGTTATATGAGGCACCACTGTATATTATTTTAAGCATTTTGCAAAATAATATACAGTGGTTATTAACAATAACCACTGTATATTATTTTGTACATTTAAATAAAAACACAATGCTTAAAATATATACATATTTTAAGCATTGTGTTTACACAAAGACTCGTTGTATAGCTCAAATACAGCCAATATAATACTACACAATATATAATGAGTGAATAATAATTTACTAACAGATTACTATTTGACATTGGTTAGGAACATGTGATAGCAGCTATAATTATGATTAGATATGCAGATAGCAAAAACCTTGGTAAAACTGATAGTGAGAACAGTGGAGGTGGAGATATTGGGAGCAGAATAAGATTTTACAGAAGGTATATCAATGACATACTGTCATCTGGAAACAACCAGTAGATGTAACATCCTATGTGCAGAAATTTTTGAATAAGTTCTTGTGTTTAAAATTAAGAGTAGAGTACGCAGCCAAACGATTGCCTTAAATAATCAATAAATTCACTATTTTTAATAATTAATATTATGTAATTTGCTACTAGAGGTAGATGTAAGACACCATCTCTTATCTAAATTAATAATAATAATTTAAATAATTTAGAATCATCTGGAAGAAAAGAACTGGCTCAGGATGAGATATAGCTTGAGTATTTAAGGTGATCATTTATATATAGGGCTTCAGGTTGTTTAATATACTTATAAGAATAGAGTATAATAAATACAATTAACTCAATTATTACTTCAAATATCAAACAAACAGCCAGATTCCTTTATTGAGCTATTAAGACTAAATAATTTCTAAGTAATTTGGCAGGAGGTAGGCAGTTCGGTAGCCATCTCTTATTAAATATAATAATTATAATTGTTATTAGAATATTCTGAAAGAACAGACTGGCCTGGAGGAGGCTTCAAACTCTCAAGTCCTGCTTACCATTGCCAGTTACACTGGCTCTCTATCATCTTCAGACTAATTACTTAATTTAGATATAACCATATTGATAGATTTTCTTGTAAAAAGGGCTGACAGAATTACAATTTAATAAAAAGTAAAAAAACATTACAGATGGATACTAGTCCAATCTTCACTGCTTGCCATGTCCAATCACCAGGAACAACTGTTTCCATTGCAGAGATAACCTTTCTTTAGAGGCTATGCCTCTGCACAAATATGCAAAACAGTTTAAAATGTCCAGAGGTGACAATCCGAACACAATTAAAAATATAATATTTCTTTGTAACGCAGTGAAAAATAAAGTGTAAAGTATAGTTGTAAAGTGTAAAAATATAAAATTTTTATTAAATTTTTTAGTAGCTGTATTTATGTTTAATAGGTGGTCGTCTCTTTAATCCGACAAATTCGGTAGACTGCCTTACAGCTAAACAGGCTTAAAAACTTTTTTATTGGTTTTTCATCAAATGCATTTCGGACCAGTTTTGTGAGTCCTGGTCCCTCATCAGTGCTACAGGACACAAAGGTTTTTTATTAACATGAGTGACGCGAGTACAAAAATAATAAGATTTACAAAAATTCCTTAAAAAACATTCTTAAAAATACATTTTTTTATACCTTTTTAGTTCTTCGTATACTCCTTATTAACTATACAGTGCTCACTGGGTTATGTTTTCATATTCGTTTTTTAATTCCTATTGTCCCGTGTACTTACAGTAGTGCTACAATTAATTATAAACTTTTCTTATATAAAAAAATTTTTTCGGAGCAAATAGTTTATAAAGTTCTGTGTGACTTATACAGAGTTTTCTATAAAAAATACGTACTTACTATTTTTTCTGGATGTATTCTAAATATTTTCCAATACATTTTGGTTCTATAAATATACCCTTAAGACTATTAATAATAATAGTAATATATGGGAAAAAACGGGAGTAGTTTATAAAATCAACTGCAATTGTAAACACCCGAAGTATTACATAGGTGAAACTGGGCGTAAGTTGGAATCACGGATCAATGAACATATGGCTGCCATCAGGTTGAAACATAACACCTCACCTTGGTTTAACCACATAATAAACAACAATTGCCAAATAGAAAAAAATAACACCAAAATTTTACATTCCGAAAAAAAAATATATAAACATAGGTTTAAAGAACACGTAGAAATAATAAAACATAGCAATAATAGTGATTTAGTAAATCTGTCAAATGGGATGCAAATCGACCAGCAGTGGTATTATGTAATAGAGGGCACAACTGGCTAATTGTTTTATGTGTTGGCACTCTGTGAAAAACGTTCTAGAATTGTAAAAAGCGTAATGCTTTTCGAATAGTCTTAAGGGTATATTTATAGAACCAAAATGTATTGGAAAATATTTAGAATACATCCGGAAAAAATAGTAAGTACGTAATTTTTATAGAAAACTCTGTATAAGTCACACAGAACTTTATAAACTATTTGCTCCGAAAAAATTTTTTTTATATAAGAAAAGTTTATAATTAATTGTAGCACTACTGTAAGTACACGGGACAATAGGAATTAAAAAACGAATATGAAAACATAACCCAGTGAGCACTGTATAGTTAATAAGGAGTATACGAAGAACTAAAAAGGTATAAAAAAATGTATTTTTAAGAATGTTTTTTAAGGAATTTTTGTAAATCTTATTATTTTTGTACTCGCGTCACTCATGTTAATAAAAAACCTTTGTGTCCTGTAGCACTGATGAGGGACCAGGACTCACAAAACTGGTCCGAAATGCATTTGATGAAAAACCAATAAAAAAGTTTTTAAGCCTGTTTAGCTGTAAGGCAGTCTACCGAATTTGTCGGATTAAAGAGACGACCACCTATTAAATATAAAATTTCTTTGTCAGCCCTTTTTACAAAGAAATATTATATTTTTAATTGTGTTGGGATTGTCACCTGCGGACATTTTAAACTGTTTTGCATATTTGTGCAGAGGCATAGCCTCTAAAAAAAGCTTGTCTCTGCAATGGAAATAGTTGTTCCTAGTGATTGGACATGGCAAGCAGTGAAGATTGGACTAGTATCCATCTGTAATGTTTTTTTACTTTTTATTATATTGATAGATTGTTCATAAATCCACTAAATTTAGCAAAAAATTAGCTAAATTGGCAACACTAATCTAACACAACTAGCTTATAGGAGCAAACGTGCAACTATAGCACCACTGCTGACTTTGAAAATGATGACGAATACAGAAAATACTGACGAATATAGAGGAAAAGAAAGATGATCAAAATATGACAAATCTCGAATATTACAAATATAGAGGTTCCAGTGTATTTCAGAATAGGATAAAATGCAAAGTAGTTTCAATACACTCATAACCCTTGCTACTATTAGTCCTTCAATACAAGATTTTCCATATATATTAATAGAACAGTCAAAGCAAATTTTGAGACATGAAAAAAAGACAAAAACATTGAGTGATGGTAATTTAAGTAGGTACTGTACCAGTGATGTATTTCTTAACAGTTATTATAATATCTACAATATATTTCAACTTTTAATGTTGTACAAGTATATAATAAATAAATTTTTTACAATTGGCTAATGTGACACACAAATTACATAAGTTGACTCACATCTACAAGCTTAACAAGTGACTAACTCAAAATTTTTGGGCTATAGTATGCCATGATTTAGAAACAATCACTTTCAAAATTACAGCATTTTTAGTAGTGTCAAAACAGAGGTGTAATCTAAAGTTTAATTTTTGAAAGCAAAGATATAAATTAATTGAAATTTATTCTGAAATTATGATGCAATATTCTGAGATGTGTACAAGATTTTGAGAAATTACAGATGAGTAAATTAATTTTAATAATCTGTTCAGATCTACTTGACTCCATCAATCAATCACAAAAAATGCTAAAATATTAAGAAGTCCTTAAGTATTTTAAATCACGATTAAATGCTTTTTAAGATATTTCTCCTCATCAAATCACAATATAGTTGTCACTGAATAGAACTAGAAATAACTCAAGCTGAATTTAACTTATATTAATTAATCTTAGTTTTTCATTATAATTAAAATAAGGTTAATATGATAATTTAAACTGTCAATTTCCTAACATATTTACTTATTGTTAAAACTTGATTTAACAAATAAAAGTTGCTGTTTTTTAATTTTTGTTGTAACATTGAGTGTCAGATGGTATTCTGGTTTTTGGACATCTTTTTCTCTTTGCTTTTATTCTCTTGTGTACTATGTAATGCTGTATGATTATATATATATATATACATATAATGTGAATAAAGGAGTGTTTCAATTTATCCTTAATAAAATGATGTCTAACATCAGATAACAATAACATTTAACAAAAATGATAGATTAGGGCTATACTGAACCAAAGTTTTGATATTGATATTAAGCTTGATACTAAAACTTCTTTGATATATTTGATAATCAAACAATTTTGATAAATATTAAAAGTTATCACATACTAAAATACTAAATATTGTTATCAATTTTGTAAATATATATCAGTTATTAGTGCAGCACAATTATAAATATATGAAAATACAGAAGTTTACCTTATGTGCTGGTTGAACATCAAGATGTCCATAAATGCACACAGTTTTCTTTTTTGGGTCACTTCCTAATTGGCCTAATAATACTGGAGGTAATTTTAAGACAGTTCCATCTGGAAGAGTTTGATTGCCTATATCTGCCAATTCAACAGTAGTTCCTTCAGCTTCCAAATACTAGGAAAAAATATACTGTATATGTATATGTACAATACATATATACATTATATTATATTATAAATTATACATTATATAATTTAAATTATAGTTATTATGTAGCTAAATCAAAAAATAAAAAATACTGTTTTCAGCAGGATGTAATATGTAATAGCAATGATCATACCTAGCGATTTTCAGCCATGCAAGCAATTACAACTGCAATGAGCGCAAGTTGCATGCATCTTGTTGTGGTCACGCTGTTGATTGGCATTGCAACTCAAACATGTGACCTTATAATAAACCACATCCACTTCGTCTGCTATCTTTTTTCTTTAATGTGAAGGAATATCATTGGCAAATGGTGGTACTTTCAACTTAGTTTATTAGCTATATTTATAACTAGCTGTTACCCACAACTTCGCCCGAGTGGATTTTGCAAGCAAACACCATTTATATTCAGTATTTCAACAACCATAGTAATTGTTAAATCTTACTATAAACTAATACACGAAAATTTAAATTTTCTTCATTTTTTGACTTCTGGAGGATTAGTGACTTCTCAACTCTAAAACATTTATAAAAAATGAAGTAGAATCAAAATTAAAAGGTCAAAAAAACAAACCAGTTTCTAACAAAGAGAAATTCTTTTTATTATTACTGTAAACTTTTCCCTAAATGCATTTTGCCAGTCACTATGGCCTCTTCAGTAGGGTTGATTACAAGTACACAATACAATTTAAATTTCCATCAACGACAAATATCCATTATTAATTTTCATTCCGTGATTACAACTTATATACGTCTGACAAGATTTACCAAGCATGCCACTGGCACTGCATCATTATTTAAATTTACTGTGTTACTTTGCATAACAATTGCAAAATGTTCTTTTAGTCTTCTTTCTTGTATACAATTTTTATCTTATTTATATCAATTTGACAATTAGTGCTCTGGGCAATGATGAATCAATCACTCAGTCAGTCAGTCAGCCCAAGTAATTTTATATATTTAGATAATATTGTTGTTACTAAACTAACAACAATTGATATTTTATATCCAGAAATCTAAAAATAATACTTGCAATCAATTGTGAGATTTTCACTCTTTTCCTCCAATAAAACAAAGAATTAAAACTTCATAAGCATTTGAGAGCCAAATAAGCTTGATCAACCTCAATTCTAATGCTGTTGTGAACATGCAGACGAACAATACAATACAAGGTTGTACACAATAAAATATTTTATTAACTGTTTGCGCAGTTCTATATACACTAGATTCTTTAGGATCCCAACTATGCAACTCCAATATATACAAGATTGTTGTGACAGATCTTTGTATGAACAAAGGAAGGTAACACGTTTTCGCAACAATGATTCTTTCCTGTTGAGATATTTTCCCAAAATATTATACTAACTTAAACTATCTTAAACGAACTTATATTCTAAAGGAGAAATAGAGAAGGAAAGGATGAGATGAGGGGTAAGATTAATGAGAAAAAAAAAGAGTGCTGGTGGGGTACCCGGGTTTTTCTTTTGTTTGGTCTTCACTCTTCTCAAAATGAAGACATGCACCGAATTCACTTTTCACCCGTCTTTTTCACTATCTCAGATTTGATGATTTCTAAGTATTCACCAAGCTTTTGATTTTAGTGTCTGTCTATTTCAGTCGTTTCCCTGCAGACGACCTATGATCTCCTCTACGTCTCACTCAGTGACAATGACCTGGACCTTTTCCTTTTTCCATCTGCTTCTTCTGAACACTAGCTCAAGAATGGTTATCTCTCTCACCGACTCGCCTCAGGGTTTTTACACACTATTGTTTTTCAGTGTAATTCTCCAAAAATGTATTCCCACCAGCAGGAAGGAAAGACTGTTAGAAAGTTTGAGAAAAAGATATAGAACAAAAGACTAAGGAAACTTAATGTTAGGCTTAACACTAAAGACATATATACAAAATTATGGCATATTGCCACACTGTAATAGTTGGTATTTCCACTTTCTACCACAATGTTAACAATTTTCAAAGTTGTCACCATTTGACATGGCACAAAGGTGTTTACCATGTCATATGGTGCACGTCTGGTATGGGCATGAATGTAACATACATTTTGTTTCTAGTCTTGTAGTCACATTGGTTTTCGAAGACTTCCCATTTACTAGTCAATGGGAACAACCATTGCAATTGCCTGCACAGCTGTAAATTGCAAGTTGTGACCATGGCTATAGAAAAATTGAAGCTATGAATTATACATGTTCTCAAATTGTAAAAAAGCATGTTCTGACTTATTTGCTTAAAAATAAATTTATTCTCAAGTGCAATCTTATTCAGTATACTTGTCAAATCAAAAAACTTATCACATCAAATAACTGATAAATTATTGAATATCTGAACATGCTTTCTGAAACTTGATAATAAAACCATATCAGATTAATTGTTCAAGCAGAATGAACAGTTTAGAAATACCACAAATCAATTGATAAAGATATATGGTTAAGTTAAATTTCAATATTAACAAATGCATAATACTAACTGCTAAAATTTAGAAAATTATTCTATATATTATAATTGCCATATATAACTTTCAAGGAAATAAAAATTAGTGTATTCATCTAGAAATTAGACTAGAAAAAAACACGTTTTTGAGACTAAGCATACAATCAGATGGTAAGGCACAACTTTACTAAACTCAATACATTGCAATAACACATCAACTGCTGTAAATTATTGGGCTATAATCAGGTTATATCATAATATTAAATATACTGAAAGAGGGAATCAGACCAGAAGGTCCAGGTAGCATAACTGGTAACAATAAGTAGCAATTGCAGGTTCGAGTCCTGTTCCGGGCAGATTCTTTTCTTCCAATTTAGTCTACAATTATTCAATTAAATTATAATTATTAAATTTAATACAAGATGGCACTTAATGCCTCCATCTAGGGCCAAATTTATTTGTAGTTTATTATTATTATTGTCAAATTACAGCCCAATTATTTACAGTAGTTGATGATGTGTTATATTGTATTCAACCTATAAAGTAACTATTAGTGTAAATTAACAAGGTATGTCAGGGAGTTACTATTATTTAACTTTTTACTTACTTATTCCTAATTTCTTAATTTAAAAAAAAATAGTAATATAATCTCTCCTCACACCGGTAAACTAAGTAAATAAATAAATTCTTCAAACCTGTTAACCAGAGTCTATCTATTTTTAGACTTGCAAACATCGCATACAGAAGATGTCAAACTCTCTTCAGAATATTAAGCAACGGCAAAAACCCACCAAACCCCGAAAGGCTTCCAGGAGTATATACGGTACCACTAGAAGACCACAGGTGCGATAGACAACTAACATATATTGGTTCCACAAAACATGCGTTAAAAGTGAGGTTAAAAGAGCACGAATCAGACATACAGCATGGTAGATACACTACGGCCCTAGCGACGTATGCGTTGGAAGAGGAGATAATGGCCGACCTGCATGTGGCAAAAATCATTATATCCAGCTATAACCCACAGCAATTGAAATGGCTAGAAGCCATGGAGATATTTAAAGCAGGATTATGCACCACGTGCATTAATCATAAGGAAGAAATGATCCTATCCAGTGCATGGCAGGTTTTGATAGAAAATAGCATTTAAAGGGAGGAGCATGGAGCATGCACAATACACCTATCCAGCTGTTGCACATGATAATATTCAGAAAAGAAATTCAAATCGAATGTTTATTAGAACATTAATGGCCTATACGACAAAGCCTGAAGAAGAGCCCAGGAGGGGCTGTAAAAACATTTGCAAGTCTAAAAATAGATCAACTCCGATTATCAGGTTAGAAGAATTTATTTAAAATAGTAATAATAATGAAATATATATGGGATGTAGACAAAACAGTGCAATGAGTTATATCTTGCATTTAGTTAATAAGTTTCAGAAACAAGTGCACAAGAATATAGATAACCAGTAGTGGGCTATTTGATAGCATAGTTGTCTTGCCATGAGCACGTTTATTCTTTCTCATGTTTGTTCCTTCTCATGTGACTAAATTCTATTTCTAGGAAAGATAGTGCTACAATTTGCTGAATTAGTGCTCTGACATTGAAATAAATTACTCAAAAGGAAAGCAGCTAGATATCACCAAAAAAACAGAGTGGGAAAACCATATAGCATGGTCTTGAATATGCAAGGAAGTATCATACAGTTTCCTTCAATTTTTTTTGACAGTATCCAGCCTCTTTCCCTTTGAGTATTTTAACCAGACAAAAACATTTTTAAACTAATATTGAGAAGCTTGACAACTTCATAATTTAAACTGTGCTGTTATCATTCATAGGAACCAAGACAGGATTTGGTCCCATGAAAAGAGGGTCAAGACAGCATGGTAACTATGCAATTGAATAGCCACTATTTACTTATACACTTATGTAATATGTAGAAGAAACAAGATATTGCTGCACTTTGATTTTGTCTACATCCTAAGAACAGTTGTCATAATTTTTAAATTCATAAAATTAGGTTTCTTTCAAGTCATCAAGTAACTACTACCAAGGCTACTTGATCACTAGTAAAGCTGTCCGCTGTAAGGAAAATTGCCATATTCACACTGTTTCCATTTTTTGCCGCTGCAAAAGATTTTGGCACTAGTTATCGGTGAGAATCACGTGTTGAGTAAATTGGTCGTTTCATGTGCAGATATAGCTATTTTATAAAATTGTAATAGTTACATAAAGTTACAGTTGTATATAGTTATACTTATTCGCAAGTTATATATGGTTGATGGGACTTTCTCTTCAACAGCAGCTTAGTGTATGGATATAAATACATTTATTGTATAGTTCAAACATTATGCCTAAAAAGTGTTGGGTTCCTTTTTTGCACATTGTATGCTGGATCTGAAACGTCTCCTGAAAGATTAAAAGTTACATTTCATGAAATCCCATCGAATGAGCACTGAGACAGAAGTGGTTAGCCCTTTTCTGACCAACTGGACTGGACAATTAAGTCAAACTGTGGAAAAGTTCTCAGACTGCAGCATTTCAAAAAAAAAGTATTAAAAGTCTAATGTTGTCTACTTTATATTTGTAAATTTCTGATAAGAAAGAAGATAAGTACATTTCTGTTCTTTTCAGTTTGTAAAATTCAGTCAAAAACATAATATACACTTTATTATGACAGTTTTCAATAAATTAATTTTTCCTTGTAAACAAGCTTTTGCTTTTTCTATAAAGAATTTTATTTAGAGATGTAAACTGAAGCAATGTTACTTTTACCATAGCTATACTTTTAATTTCAACTTTAAAACAATATATGTTGTTTTTGTTCATATTCCTGTGTACTTCTCCAATATTAATTACAGTAAGTTCTTACCTCGAATATCACCATATTTCCGCACATAATTTTCGCAATTTTTTTAATGATCTAAAAATGAGTTGCGAAAAATGAGCAAATTTTTTGAAGAGGTCTATTGGTATTTCTTCTTACAGAGTGTCTTGATTAACAAAAGTAAAAATTTTATAACAGATTTAATACACAACATTTTAAAAGTTATCATATATGGTCCGAAAACGTAAAATTTTTCATAGTAGACAGAATATACTGTAGGTGATCTAGTTTTGCTAAGTTTGCATACTTTTTGAGTAAAAAAAAATATTTACATTAACGATTAACCACTGGTATATTTAAGAATCAAACAGAGATCATTAAATGGTATTAGTATAGAAAAGTTTGTATTTCCATGCTAATAATACTTGGATATTATTTCTTCCTAAAAATGTCTTATAAAAATAAAGGTGTGAAAAATATTGTATTATTATTATTATTATTATTATTTTGCTTTTTTCGAAGCATTTCCATGCTTTTTTCACAAACTAGGGAACATCATTTGCAACAGCTCGTTTCTTAATTGTCAAAAGTTTTCAATCTGCATTAATGAGGAAAATACTTAAATGCAGAGACATCTCCAAACTCCTCTATAGTCTCTAGAATAATGTACAAACCTGAAATGCTAACAATGGAATGTCATCAATCATCAGTGCCACAAACGGAGAAAATATTAACTAGCGTCTATATGCTTAGTCTCATAGAGAGAGAGAATCAGCGGACGGCCTTACTAGCGAAGCAATCAAGCAGCCTTGCTACTACTATAAAAAATAAACTTATACACAAATTACTAATATTTCTCATCATTGCTATATATATATATTTTCATAATTTCATAATTTTTAAATATTAATGATAATTAATAAAAATAAAATGTTTACCTTGCTAATTAACTTCATCATTTTTGTAATTTCGTCTCTAGTCTCTGGCCATACAGACACACTTTTAATAGCTACAGCTTCAGCTAGATCTTGAATATATTCTTTTTCGTGAGCCTGAATGTAACTATATATAAAATTCATCATTTTAAACCAATTATTAAATAAGAAAGTAATTTCAATAAAGTTTGAAAATTAACATTTTAAATTTTAAAATATATAGGTGCTTCCCTACTTAATTAAAACCTCAGGAACCGAACCGGTTTATGTCATAAGTCAAAAGGTCATAAATCAAAAACTAACCTAGAAAGTACATTTGTAACAGAATAACCATGCATTGTTAGTGTTTTGTAGTGCTCTGTGACTATTTTTGTATATTTTTTTTTGTATGCTCATTTTTCCATTATACGTGTCAAATTTTTGTTTTGCTTTTGTCATGCATAAATGTATTTTTCTGTCGTGTCATGTACCATCTTTTGGGTGGGTGTTGTTGGTTGGCTGTTCATTGGACCACGTGATAGGAGGCTAAAGTTCCAGACAGCGGGAAATGTAAAAGGGAAGTACCCACAAGAGGGCACCTTTTTGTTTTTACCCGTTTCTTGGGCACCTGAACTGGCAGGGATAGTCCCGATAAGGAGAAGGGAGAAAGTAAGGTCACCATACATGCCATTGACGAAGGACAGAAGATTAGTGAGTCTGAGGAGAAATCAACTTGCATTGGCATGAAGACACTATAAGGAGCAAAATCTCCTTTTCGTGGACAAAGATCCTTCAGGGTACTATTGTATTTTGTCATTAGTAACATTTACTGACACATGCTCATTAGCCCCTTTGTTATGGGATATGGACTATTGCATGATTATGGAGAATTGTATGCAAGCAGATCAACGATATACACTCACCTTGTAAACATGGAATTGCTTATTAATTTTTAAAAAAATTAATGCTAATTCTCCACATAATGAAAAATACAGTAGAGCATCAATTATCTGAATACCGATCAACCAAAACATTGGTTAACCAAAAGTGTTCCAGTCAGCAGAGTGCTTTGGTGCTGTAGCATTCTCCCCCTCCCTGCCAACCTGAACTGTTGGCATATTTTTGTGGCGATTGTTCGCCATGTTTGTCCCTTAACAGACAATGCCCTTTGTTTGTTGCTTTCCCTAACGGTCCATCGTCCGTTAGACCCGGAGGGGATGATTAACTCTGCAAGGGGGACAGGACAGTATAAATAGCGGCAAGGCTGACGGAACAGGATCTTTTCTTTTTCGGAGCATCGGAGAAGCGAAGGTAGCACATCGACGGTCTCGCCCATGTACAGGGTTGTATACGGTATTTATAATAGTCTTTATGTAATTATATTTGTGTCGGGAAAGAAGTAAATTTTGTCATGAAAACTACAGGATTGTATACGGTATCTATAATAGTCTTTATGTAATTATATGCATGTCGGGATAGAAGTAATTTTTGTCGCAAAAACTTGTATTTTATTTGTAGTCCGGTTCAATCCAGATGTAAACTCATTTTCTATTGAAAGAAAAGGAAATAAATCTTACATTTTAAATGTACTACTTTATGTAAGATATGTATTTATAAGACATGTGATACAAAATATATACAGTACAGTTTTGTGTTTAATATATTTTTTTCGTAAATGATCGGTTATCCAAAAAATCAGTTATCTGAACAACCTCAGTCCTGAATTGTTTCAGATAATTGATGCTCTACTGTATATGTATTGTGTTCCATGGTCTCAAAGGTTGAGAACCACTTATGGACTAAACACTTACAATTATCTAATTAAATCTGGAATTCCTTACATAAAATCACAAAACACCTTTTGTACTTTTCCAGCAATAAGTTTAATCACAGAACATGTTTGTTCTGTGATTAAACTTAAATTTATTATTTAAAAATCAAATCTCAAATTTATTATTCCATTTCTCTGAAGATTTACTGAAAGTTTAAAAAATAATACAGGTAAAAGGATAGAAACTGTCTTTAAAATATGTCTCATTTCCAATATCTATAGAATAATACGTTTTTATGGCACATTTTATATAAGCATTTTTTCATTATTTTATATATTTCTTGATAGAATATGCATTCCTTTATTTAACTTTTTCTATGAAAAAAGTTTTTAGTTGAAATTTGGATTATTGTCATTGTATCTTTTTGAAAAAGATTACACACAAAAATATATATAGTGCATATAAAAGTTTTTCAAACTCTGCCTTATCAGTATTTGATTATTGTTATTATATTTGATTATTATAGGCATAAAAGTGTATCTCTCATATAGTAACAATAATCATTTTAATCTGTATGAGAGTTGTTTCAAGTTCTTCCTTGTCATTTGATACTAAGTCATATGACATCTATTAACAGTTTATCAGAAATGAATCATATATGTTGCATTTCATTTGATAAAGAATTCTAATGTACTGTACATTTATATTACCAAGTTTCAATTTCAGAAGAAAATTTAGATCTTAAAAATAATTTCTTAGCTGAGAAAACCAAGAATTTAGAACTTGGAAACAGAGAAATTTCTGTGCTGACATTTGCCTAAAAATAGTCAAAATATTTGAGAATAAGTATTTTAGCTTCCTGAACTTAACAGATGTTATATAGAAAACCAAACCCAAATCATATATTAATAATCAAATAATTAGGTTTGATTCATTGTCAGGCTATAACCAATCCAATAACAGTTTTATTATTTGATTATTAGCAGTTATTTTCAAGATATTTGACTATATTACCAATGTTTACATAATTCTGTAGTAAATTTTATTTATATATATATATATTAACTAATATATATTATATTAGTTTATATATATTATATATAACTCTTTCTGGACACTCTATGGGTCTTCTTTTCTGCAAGCTCATTATGGGTTTAGTTAGCCAGGCTCACAATGGAAAGGCCAGTGATGAGGGATGGGACCTAATGTACTATCTGCAAAAAATTCTAGGGGGGTTTTGACTGATCTAGATTTGATCCAGTCTTCCAAAACAGTAGGTTGTCACCTTAACCCAGTGGTTCTTAACACAGGTGTTCCACAAACCTACATCAAATAAAAGTAAAGATTTTAAAGTTTTTATTCAAATTTATTCCCATTGCTATATTCATTGTTTCCTGAGAATAGTAAACGTGGACTTGCTTATCAATTTTTGAATATATTGATGCTAATGCTCTGTGTAATAAGAAGTATATGAATGGTGTTCCGAAGTCCCAGAAAGGTTGAGAACCACTGCCTTGACCACTCAGTCATTTGTCCATGAATTTTACTAATATAAATTTTAATAAAATTAAGAAAAAAAAATGCATACAATAAACATATTTTCAAATAAAATCTGTTGATGCATATCACATTTACTAAGTAAATGTAATATGCATCAACAGATTTTATTTGTTATGTAATATTTTTTAAATATTAAAAATGAATTTTTAATATTCCAAATTCCAAATTCTTTAAATTTTATTTTCAATACTGAAATTATTACTCATCATTTCCCTAACTTCGGAAAAATTACAAAATACTTAAAAATAATTTATGTCAGTTATACAATGGATAAAAATAACATTGTTCCTTAAAGTCTCCTTGTATGTAAAGATGACATTCAATAGTGTTTTTATATATCAAGTTGATCTAATAATAATAAAATAAAACCAGATTATAAGTCTGTTACATCGCACAAAATTTAAAAAAAATTTTTAGAAAACAAGAATGTAGAAAATCTCTAAATATAAATGCTGCATTATTCAGAATACAAATAATTGAAGATTTCACAATGCCACTAAAAAATAAACATAAGAACACTTATGAGGGTGTTCAAAAAGTATCGGATCTTTATTTTACCCGCGTAAACCAATGACGCGTGGGAGACCTCTTTCAGTGGAGATGTGGAAGGGACAGTCATGCACAGTACTGAATTTTTTCCCGCACGCAGGAATGTCAGTCGCTGGCAGTCAGCCTGTGAGTGAGGACGTGTAGTGAGCGCTCGTTGGATTCCAGTAAATCGGAAAATGACTGAACAACATGAGCAGTGATATTGCATCAAATTTTGCCAAAAGCTTGGCAATACCCAAGCGGAAACCATTTGCAAGATTCAACAGGCTTTTGGTGACGATGCCACGAGCAACACATGGATAAAGGAATGGTATAACTGCTTCAAAGATGGCCACACATCAGTGGACAGCAAACCCCATTTGGGCTGACCCTCAACAAGCCAAAATGAGACTGTCATCGAGCAAGTATGGACTTTAGTCATGGTGAACTGTCGTATCACAGTCAGAGAACTTGCGAACGAGACAGGAATAAGCACTGGATCTGTACATTCACCGAGAATTTGGCCGAGCTTTTTGACCGAGAATTTGGGTATGAAGATAGTGTCCATGAAATTCATATCAAATTTGCTAACAGTGGAGCAGAGGCAAAGGCATCTGGGAATCACACAGAACATGCTGGACAATGCAAGCAGTAATCCCAATTTCCTGAACACTGTAATCACAGGCGATGAGTTGTAGGTTTATGGGTATGACCCAGAAACCAAGATGCAGTTGTCACAGTGGAAACATTCGACATCCCAAGGCAAAAAAAAGCACGACAGGTCCGCAGAAACATCAAGGTCATGTTGACAGTTTTTTTTTACTCCCATGGGGTGGTGCATCATGAGTACGCACCACAAGGTCAAACCATCACAAAGGAGTACTACCGGGAGGTCCTTCATCGTCTTTGTGATGCTGTGCGACACAAACAACCAGATCTGTGGTCAACCAAGTTCCATCATGATAATGCACCTGCTCATTCTGCGCATCCTATTCAGACTTTTGTCACCAAACACAACATTCCTATGGTTTGTCACACTCTGTACTCTCCCAACATGGCTCCGTGTGACTTTTGGCTATTTCCCAAGCTGAAAATGCCGCTAAAAGGAACCTGATTTGAGTCAAGAGAAGACATCATGCGGAATGTGATGGACTAGCTGATGGCCATTCCTAAAGAGGCATTCCAGCAGTATTTCCAGCAATGGCAGGAGCACTATACATTACCAAGGAGACTACTTTGAAGGGGATTAGGGTTTTGTACCTCAAAATCAATAAATGTATTTTTGCCGACCAAAGGTTTGATACTTTTTGAACATAGCTCGTATATGATACACTTTCTCCATGAATATGTTTGAGTTAAAAATGATTTTAACTACAATTTTTAAGAAATCAAGAAGACAGATATAAAATTCAGGGTCTTCTGGAATGAATGTTACCATTTTAAATTACCATAATTATGTCAATTATTATCTGAAAAGTATTTGATGTACACCAATCAACAGAGTAACTGTCCAAATTTCATCTTTCATCTGCATTCAAAAATCTTGTTGTTACTACCTTTGGAAAGTGCCATATACAAAAATGATGACTATAACAGAAGTCTACACTACACTGGAGAACACCAAGAAGTGTAAAATATTGCATTCTAAGAACCTATAACCGGTGTGATATAAAAAAACCAAAGGTTGCTTATCACCACAAACGTTTTCGAACTGCTGGGAGTTCTTCAGGTGCAAGACTGAATTACTGATGGGACAGAGCGAATAGAACTCCCAGCAGTTTGAAAACATTTGTGGTGATAAGCAACCTTTGGTTTTTTTATATCACACCGGTTATAGGTTCTTAGAGTGCAGTATAACAGAAATCATTTTATGTTCTTCAGTTCACAGTCTGAATCACTCATTGTTATACAACAATACATTGAATAATATGCAGAAGCTGTAGAATTGTTGCTGTTTTGGGAGAAGTGATAATGAATATCTTGTAGCAAAGAATTTAAGTATCAGTTAGATGCAATTCACATGAGATATACACATTAAGAAATTGTAATGGGAAAATGTAAAACTTGGAAAGTTTTCTAATGTTTTAATGTACAGTACATTAATGTTCTCAGATAATAATTAACATAATTACAATAATTTAAAATGATAGCATTCTTTTTGGAAGATAATTATAAATATTATACAGATATTCTTTGTAACTTCTTTATGTAAAATTTATGTACTGTAAATTATGTAAAATCTTTCTTCAAATTTAAATCGCAAATTAAAAATTGTAATACTAGCCTTATGTATAATATACTATGTCAAAATAGTTGTGAAATTATTTGTGTAAAAATAGATTAAGAATATCATTTTATGTAATAAATCATATTTATTTATTATCCAATAAAAACTGTAAAATGATTATTCATTATTTATCTGAGTCTAAATGCTGTTATTCTGTAATTCTGCATTCTTTTAAACTCATATATAATATTAATTTCAGATGATTGATTTAAGTTTGAGTTAAAATTAAACCAGACAGACTTTACATTTTGATAAATGACTGATAATGACAATGGTTATACAAATAATAGCTTATCTTTCATAAAGTAACTATAATTATTTTAATCTTTAGGAAAGGTGTTTCAAATTCTTTTGTGATTAATTAGTTACTTTCAATTCTTACAAAGTCTGTTTAAAAATATTTTAAAATTCTGAATGTTGTAAATGTTCTGTAAGTAATTATATTCAATTAATGTGCATTAATTTACTGATGTTTTTATTCAATTGCTTATAGTAGGCTTTTTAATGCTTTTGGTAAACAGATTATTCTTCATTACAACTTAGTACAGCTATTAATGTTGGTTTAACCCATGGAAACTTATATAATTTCAACATCATAAATTTTAAATTAAATATGACAAAATATATCCAGCATAATAATTTTTAACAAAAATAATAAATTTAGTTAAATAACTTAAGTTTGCATTTCATAAATACAGTAAATCTCAAACTGTAAAAAGTTCTCGACAACCAAAGAATTATAATTACCGTATTTTACGGACTATAAGACGCACTTTTTTCTTCGAAAAATTGCCTCCAAAATTAAGGTGTGTCTTATAGTCCGTAAAATATGGTAACAAGTGTTTTTGATATCTGGCCATTTTTGCAATACTGAGCAATATTTTGCAATATTGTGCAATACTGTAGTTGATAAATTACTAAGGACTATTTATTGCTGTATACTGTATACTGTATTGTCATGAAATTTTTTAAGCTGATTTCTTTTAATAATAAATTCATTAGTATAACTTACTAAAGTTCAGTAGAACTTCTATATAAAGCTGATCATAATAAATTACTGTACCATATATCCACCTTCTCCCTTTCCACATTGTCAGAGAAAACACCCTGCTAACTTGGACTTTAGTAAATCTGGATAACCTTCACCCTTATTAGTCCAAGTCCAAACAGAGGGTTTATTGCATTTTTAATAATTAAAAAACAATTTTTAAACACAAATCAATATTTCAAGTAAATTATAAGTTTGTTAATGAAAATTAGCAAATATATGAAAAGTTAGATACTCATTAAAGTATCATAATTCTGACTGTGATGTAATATTGCAACTCTACTTAGTCATTTCATTTAATAAATTAGAATTAAAAAACAAAACAATCACATTCATTAAAGATCAAAATCCAAAAATCAAAATCCTTATTTTTTGATTCATAGACCTGTAAAAGTTAAATGGAAGACTATGAGAATTAGGGTTTCTCAAACGGGATCTCGGCTGATTTTTTAACCCGGGATTTTTCTTAAAAGTTCACTTTTTCTTATTTTGTGTTAATGTTGAGGAAATTTTGCAAATAGAAAGTATAATTAACTCATAAACTGTCAGAATAAATTTGTATTTATTAATTTTAAACCTACTTATTAGTTTTTTAAATTTTTGCTCGTTATGGCATGTCACAGATGGTCAATAATCAATATGTAGCTTATTCATGGCAGGACTCTGAAAATTCTTTACTTGTCAGAACCTGTAATATCTGGAATAATTGTGCTTATGCTGTCTTAATTTTTAACCATGCCCAGTGGCTTCAATAACTGCATAATGCCAGGTTATGCAAATTGGGCAAGGATACAAATCAGTACAAAGTCTGCAAGTATGAAGTTTTTCTTCATAAACCTGATTATTAAAGCCAAACAAACTGCTGAATTATAAGGATATAAGCTCAATGCCGCTATTAAAGCAGCCACAGCCAAGGAAGACAAATCAAGAATACTAGAAATCTTCCAGGCTACAAGTGAAAAAAACACATAACATCTGTCTTCTCTTAAATGCATTAAACATGATTCCTCTCACATCAATTGAATAGGAAAGGGCATTCTCGATAGCAGGACTTTTCATTACTAAAATAACAACCAGATTGAGTGATCGAAATATTGACCATCTTTGCTTTTTAAAATCTTGTTATAAAAATTTACAATAATAATTTGTATTTGTAAATGTTTTATTTAAATATTGAAAATTTTCACAAATAGAAAAAATTTATTAAAGTTTGCTGGTAACTCCATACAACAACAACAGAAATGCTTTGAATTGAGTTAAAAATTTAAAGAATAAAATGAACTTAGATCAAACTTCTAAGTTAGAAGTTCATTTTATTCTTTAAATTTTTAACTCAATTCAAAGCATTTCTGTTGTTGTTGTATGGAGTTACCAGCAAACTTTAATAAATTTTTTTCTATTTGTGAAAATTTATATGTAATTTTTAATATATATCTTACGCAGCATTATTAATATGATTTTGGCAGTTGTAGAACATATTAAATTACTTTAAAAAATGAAAAATAATTATATCATTTAATTTCAATTTATATTTTGTATATCTTAAAAATAATTAATTCTATCCTGGGATTTCCCAGGATCCCGGGAAACAGTTCACTTTTATCCCAGAATCCTGCGACGAAGCAAAAGATCAGGAAATGGGAAACCCTAATGAGAATATTTATTTGTCACTTGGTTCATTAAGATATTCATTTTCATTAATAATCTATTCTTTTTACATGATTATTTTTTTATGTAGGTGTTTAAAAATATGTGCAATTAATAACTAATTTGAATTATTCACAAAAATGTTTAGTTTGAGTCATTATTTAACTGATAATCTCTGAACCCAGTTAGGCAAATTATTATTAACTGCTGTCGATTCATTAAAATCATAGTTTAGAATTTGTAACAAGCAAATCTAAAACATAATTTATTCTACACTAATTTCTTCAGTTGGTTCTTAATACACATTTGCTCTGTGTAACATTGCTTTTGAAAATTTCATAGATTATTAGTTATAAATCAAATTTCTTTTTGGATTTTTTTTTCCATTATACAGTACTTAAATATTTATGAGATAAATTGCTTTTATTAGTAATTTAGCAATTTATTAGCAATAAAGTTGCAATTGTAACCCAAATTTTATATTTCAAGACCGAGTATGAGGCAGTTCTTGAATTTCATTTAAAAAACACGTGTGCAAAAAAAAACATTTTTTTGTAGAATCTCTTGTTGCATAAAAATCCTGCAAGGGTGCGCTATAATTGCAATAAAATGCGGATATAAACACGATCGTTGCCCGGTTGATGACATGCTATTTTTTAAATCGAGTTTTCGGGAAATTTTTATGCGATTTTTTATTTTTATATAGAAATAATAAAGCTCGATCGTAAATAATAAATTAGTATAATTAAATGTATATAATTACGTTTAAAATATATTTTTTTCCATAAAAAAATTCAATAGAAATACATAATTGCGCGCTTTTAACACGCAAAATGTACTGTACATTATAAAATATTAAATAGTTGCAATAATGATTCTAAAATAATAAATTATTACCTAAAAATAGCTTCTAAATCTTTGTCTAGCACCATGTTGAATTAAAATAACTTTCTGTCGACGTGCACAAAATCAAAACTAAATGTGAAATTATTCAACTGTCACATGCACAGATCATACGTGTTATCAGTCATAAACGCCTCCCAGTGGATTACGTCATTATTTGCTATTAGTTTCATAATTATGAATCTTATATAGAAAATTAATTCAATTTCATAATAACTATAAATTAACGTTAAAACAAAATTAGAAAACAATATTTTTATTTTATTTAATTAATTAATTTTTTAAAACAATTTCCGCCCTATTGGCACTAAAAGGGTGTGTTTAGACGGCCGGATGGCCGAGCGGTCAAGGTGGCAGCCTACCGCTCTGGGGGACCCGGGATCGAATCCGAACGGGTCGAATAATCCCCAGGAATTTTTCGGGGGGTGGTCCGTTCGGATATGTCGGGCCCCGTCCCTCACCACCCGGTCGCCCCATTGTGGGCCTGGCCGAACCCATAATGGGCCTACTAAAAGAGGCCCTCTTAGTGCCCACAGGGCGGAAAGAGTTAAAAAAAAAGGGTGTGTTTAATCAATTCCATTGTGCCTACTATGGGGCGACCGAATGCTACCCGAACGTTTATAAAATTTAAAATAAAAACCTGGTAAACTAGAGTCACTGTATATTATATAACGAAATAAAATTATGTATTATTGATGATAACTTCTAAGTTTGAAATGTAACACTGAATACATTTCCGTTAAGATCGGTTCGAGCCAATTTCTATCTGTAACAAATAACTTACTTCGATTTCAGTTTTTATTATTAGAATTTAATTATTAAAAAATGTAAGACTGATATTTAGTACATTTCTACCGACTACCCATTTCTATTGATCAGATTCACAATGGGTCACTTTTTCTGTCCTGTTCACACCCTAAGAGGGCCTTTCTAATTACTCATCGTAGATTAGTCCAGATCCACAATGGAGTGACCGAGTGGTAAGGTCCGACATATCCGGGATAGACCGTTATTGCAAAATTTCTGAGGTTTTTCGATAAATTCGGATTTTTTCCCGGATCCCTCGGAGCGGTAGGCTGACAAATTAGCCACTTGGCCATCTAGCCGTCGTACAAGATGCTATGATAATCCCTGAGCCCGAGGATGGCGCCTCGTCTTGGCCTGGTGTAACACGGTTGCTTCCGAAAGTTGCGGAGGAGGAGTCGCATACACCCGACGCCAAACGGGTGATCGTCATAACTCCGAACGACAGCGCCTCGTCTCTCGTCCATTATCTGGAGGGCCGATATCCCGAAGTTGCGGAATGGACGGTGGAGACACGGTCACGCCAGACGAGACTGACAGAAAGGAGTCCAAAGAAATGGTGGAAGAAGCCGTCCAGAGCGAAAGGCCTTGGTTTTTCCACCAAGGTCTTTTGTAAATGCTATACATGTCACGTGTTGTACTGGACATATCTTTGTATAAATTAGTGATTGAATAATAATAATGATAATAATAACGCTGGTGGTCAAGTGAGATGCGTTCTCCCCTCATATGAATTGCAACTTGCAATGCTGGTTTCGATTCACCTGACGCTCGTTTTTTTTAAAAAATGTTTCACATATCATTTATAGTTAAATAATTCAGATGTTTCAAGGGCACATAATTTTTAATAGTACATTTTTTTACACACAAACCATTTATATATGTAAATGAGAATGTTCCTTCAAATGTTTCTTCGCTACACACGCCCAGGCCGTTCGACCAATTGCTTCGAAACTCGGCAGTTTCGTTTACATACAGCTTACTTAGATAATGTCGAGCATCGCATTCCAAAACATCTATTGGGTTTCTGTAAATCAATTGTTTGCTGGTTTACACGTAGCGCCATCTGTTGGCAGGAAATTTAACAAAACTAAATATAATTTTTATAAAACGCCCAAGCAACGTTGGGTTTTCTGCTAGTTTATATATAGTATCGCAAAAGCGCGAAAGGATTTTTCTACGAATAGCTAGGAATTTAATGATTTTATCAACATGTTTTTTGAATGTAAGTTTGAAATAGAAAATCACTCCCAGGCCAAAAGAAATTGACCTATTTTACAAGATTTTTAAAACTCCGCCTGTGGGCATTAAGAGAGTCTCTTTAATTAAGCAATCCCACTATGGGTTCGGCCTGGCCGGGTGGTGAGGGACGGAGCCCGACATATCCGGACGAACCACTCCCGAAAAGTCTTCCAGAGCGGCAGGCTGCCACCTTAACCGCTCGGCCATCAGAACGTCTATTTTATAGACGGCCTGATGGCCGAGCGGTTTATTATCTGTTTATTACTGATTATTATCTGTGTAGAAAGTGGGTAACCGAGTATTACGAATTAGCGAATAACTCATTATTACAGGTTTTGAGACATTAATTTTAAAATTAGTATTTTCTACAAGGAAAGTTAAACGATGTAGACTGATCTAAAGCGCATTAGGATAGTGAATGATCAATTTAATACTATATTGTATGAAAAGTAGCGAATAGAATATTGAATATCCGTGTGAGTTTTATTTGCAAAGAAATGATCGATATCATTATTTTCAACTCGTAGAAGGATCTTTGCCTCCTAGTAAGACGTGCGTGACAGTTTGAGAATCACCACTCATCAAAGATACAATCATATAGTGTTGTCAAATTGACAGGGAACTTGAACTTAAATTCCTTGAAAGCCACTGGATTCGAGGCCTTTATGAGGCATACAATTTACGAGGCATAGTTACATATATGGAATCTAACTTAGAAATCACAAATTCGATAAATATGTGGAATTTAATTCTTTTTTTAGGGGAATTATACTGAGCGACGGTGTTGACGAGTGTAAGAAGATTAACTCTGGACTGATTCTAATATAAATGGAGGCCAGTTATCCACAAAGTTTTCCCGGAAGGCATCCTCTTCGGCAGATAGCAAGTGTGTCGTGTTGTCATAAACAAATAATAATAAAAAAATCGGAACCAAGTTTTTAAATTATATATACACATGAAACAATTTAATAAGTATTTCACTCTTAAGTGAAAACACTTATTAAATTTCTCCCCAAGTGTTGTATCTTAATGTTAGCATAATTTTAAGTACAAGAAAGAGATAAAAAAGAAAATTCATCTTTGCTCATTCATTAATATAAAAGCATTCGTATCTCTATTAAGAGTTATGACTGAAAAAATACATGATTATACATTACATTTACAAATAACAGGTACTCCTCACTTTACGACCTATCTGCTTAACGACCAATCGAGTTTCGACCTGCAATTCGAATCCCCTTTCTCAGCTTGAGTGTCGGTCATGGCGAATGGTGACATGCGCACTAAGCGTACTATAATAGGCTAATAGCCAGTGGCGTAGCGTGGTGGGGGCGGCAGGGGCGGCCCGCCCCGGGCGGCACTTTTAGAGGGCGGCAAAATTTCACAATAAATAATAATAATATCTTGTAAAAATTTTTGTAAAAAATATGATTATTATATTGTAAAACATATATACATGACTTTTTTATTTGTAACCTGTACAATACACAATAATGATGATTGTTCTTGCCGAAAAGTTCTTTAGAATTACTGTATATTTTAGTCTTTTAAATTGAGATACCTAAATAAGGGGGCGGCAAAATTTTCCTCGGCCCCGGGCGGCTGACACCCACGCTACGCCACTGCTAATAGCGTACTATAATAGTCTTTTTATGAATAAATTTGAAGTTTGTTGCATAATTTGTATAATTTTACAACGATCCTATATTCCCGGCGCAAGCTCCTCGCTTATCGACCAATTCGCTTAACGACGTAGTCGTCGGAACGGAACTCGTCGTAAAGTGCGGAGTACCTGTATACACCTAAAAAATGACAACTTGTCAATTAATACAATATGATGTTTCTAACAGTTATGACGAATGAAGAAAAAAGAAAAAAAATACACACGATTTATAATGAATGAAAAAATACAAATTTAATGAGTTTTAAGAAGTTGTAAGTTTCTAGTAAAACAATGGCATGAAAAATAAAATCACATTAAACCGAGTTCCGCGAGTACAGTTTTAGATATTTTTTATTATAATTTAATTTAAATACGTGGAATTATTATAGCAATTAATGGAAATAATTGATGAAAATAAAAATATATTTTCGTGTAGTATTTATATTTAAATCTTTTTTTCCAAGTTTCACAATTCGAATAATAAAAACAAATAAATAAGTTCTGAATTCATAATTAACTCGATCCTATGTTAAAGTCTATTAGCGAGGTTGAGGCCGAAGTTTTAAACGCGAAAACGTGTACGTCGGACGTTCGGCGCCGCTTTCTTGTAAGCCTAGAAGTTTGACAAGGGCGTTTGGAATGTCGAGCATAATTCCACTGACTTTCCAAACACCATTGTCAAACTTCTAGGCTTACAAGAAAGCGGCGCCGAACGTCCGACGTACATGTTTTCGCGTTTAAAACTTTGGCCTCAACCTCGCTATTATTTGTCGCATTTTAAAATGGGAAAAGAACCGAAAAATATAAATTTGACTAGAAGGATAGAATTCATTTTAAATGTGATTCGAATCTATGCCTTTCCGATAGAAGCGAGTAATTGATAGTAGCAAAATAATTCACACGTCTTCCGTGTTCTTATCTTAAAAAGTAAAATCATTAAATACACATTAAATAATAATAAACCCGTTAACTATTTCAAACGGTTTGGGCAATTAACTGCAGAACAACCTTTCATTTCGCCTTACAATTCAACACTAAAATTACAGCAAACACGTGGCAACAGACTATAGTACACTGATTTTGCCTAAAAATGGCGCGTAAGTCAGCCTGGGTTTAAGAGTCTTAGGTGCACGGGGATTCCCATAGGAGTTCTGTTGTTTTTCTGAAGCTTGCTTTGTGATTTAATGATAGAAAGTGCTATTTAAATTATGATTTATGCACGATACATAGATTTGAATTAAAACAAATTTGAAAAAAATGAAAAAATTATTGGGCTGCAATTTGAAAAAAATTGTAGATCTATAAATTCCTTCTTTAATTAATCCCAAAAACGGAATTAGATAGATGAAAGCCGAGACCAGATATGGAAAGATATGGTGGTCTTCCGGTGACAGGAAGTTATATAATTTCAATTCAAAAATTTTTTCCAGAAAGGAGTTACATAGTTGTCCGACATGACTCTGTTGTTATCGGGAAAGTATGATGTATAGGGCAAGTCAGGGACACTATTAATTTGAGATCGAGAGCATATTTTTGCTTGTTTTCCCTGTTAAAACATATCTGTAATTGCAGTCATATAGATGCTGAATCAGATCTATAGCTAACATCAAAGTAACTCTCCCCAGCTGTTTGAAGAGTTAAAAACTCTTCTGACAGATGTTGCTTGCTTGTTTTTAACACTGTTTACCAGGTGTTCAGCCATTTGAGATTATCTTTAAGTACCTTCAACAGAAATAATAAATAACCATTTTGTTAAATTATTAAAAGAAAACCATATAAGTCAAAAAGCAAAACAGTAAAAGTATGGTAATATTTTTTACTCATACTTATAGATCATTTGATTCTTTTCTCACACCTTCTGAACAAAATCGCCTGTTAAGAGAATCTAAAAGATCATCTATACCTTTTGTGAATCCGATTATTAAACTCACATCAATAGTATTGTTGTCACCCCCTTGAGCATAAAACTTTAGTTCATCTGCAACTCAATTGCAGATGGACTGAATTAATTTAAATAAATTCAAAATAAATAAACTATGTTAGGTTCATCTAATTTTTAAGAACAGTCGTAAATACTATTATCCATCGTATACTTAACCTAACAGAAACATACTTGGGTAGCCAATTTTGACTTTCATCTTTTGAAAAGTGTTTGGATAAATATGATTAGTGTAGGTCGAACATTTAAGCATCTTGCTCTAGAATCCAGGTCAAGCAAAACTTGATAATATTTGCATTTAATGATGCCATCATTCAAAACATAAATAAATAAAGTTACTGTTCAAAAATATATCATTTAAATAAATTTATTAAAAAATTAGACTTAGTGTAAATTATGTCCTTTAAGAAACCGATTTATGATTGTTTTTATAAGATGAGGAGTATCAGAAAATAGGAAGATTTTTCTATTGTCATCTGAAGGATGCATGGAGTAATATTTAGCATAATCTAAAACAAAACATCACAAAACTATGTAATACAGTCGAATAAACAAATTACCATTAAATTTTTTAAGTTTTCCTACACTTCCATTTACTTCCAGAAATTTCCACATACTTCTGTTAGAAGCACTCCAATCTTTGATAATAAAGTGGAGTGCAAAGTGTCTTTCGCAAACTAAATCTGTTGATTTATAAAATCTGTCTTCTCCAGAAATAAATCGCTGCAACTTCTGTAACAATTCCTCCGTTTTGATTGTGTGAAGCTTCGGAAGTGGGCCTAGAATTTGTGCAAAAAGAAAACGGAAAAGTTTTTTTTTTTTGTATAGAAGAAAATAATATTAATAATTATTTTAATGTAAAAAGAAACCATCAAACGAAAAACGAATGTTTTATGTCCATATAAGGACATGTTTGTAGAAATTTCGGACAAAAATCGAACTACTCATATTAAAACAATAGATGAATTTGAGTACTTAGATCGAACATCTTCGATAGGAATCGAATTGTCACTCGATGTTGACTCATACCGCGATCTGGGATCCGATCTCGTTACAATTTGTAACGAGGAGGGGGACCAATTAGAGAGCCGGGCAAGTCGGCATCGACCTATCGGCATGTTCGATCTGGGACCCAAGAGAAACTTATATAAACCGTCCGAAAAAAGGATGTGACGTTCTAGGTTATTAGTTCTTGGCTCTTGGTTCATAGCGCTCCTCTCACGAAATTTTTGTGTTCCTGTCCTTACACATCAAACGTTTGTTCGACGTCCCAGGATTTGTTTCCCCGCCCCGTCAAGAACCAACCCAGGTGCACCTGGTCATCGCTGCGAGTTGTAGGGAGAAACTTGCCTAATTCGTACCTCTTAAGGAAAAACCATCATATTATCGAAATTAATAAACACAAATTATTTTTATTTGGGAAATATTTTATTACGACCATAATAAAATTTAGCATAAATCTTATAAACTTCTAAGATATAAACAATTTTAAAAAACACATAAAAAGTACGATTTAGGACCATTCATCTTAAATCGTACTGATACCCTATCATTGGTTTGCAGTCTTAAGAATCAAAATCTTAATCAATATTCTATTAATATGTATGTAGATTAACTCTTAGCAAATTCGGCTGATGGTCTTCGCCAATCCTTGGCAGTCATCGCAGTTGTAATCCGTTGTTTTTTTTATTGATTCCTGCGCAAAGTTCATGTACCCATATCTCACATTGTGTGCATTTGATCATACTTTCTTTTATGTCTTCTTGGCAGAATTTACAGTACCAACTGTTATTTTCATCTTCTTGTTTCTTTTTTTATTTTCCTATTGTGATATTTCAGTAGTTTTAGTTTTCTTTGCACCAAGATTCTTTGATCCGTTTTTCTTATTGTATTCTTTTATTTTATTCTCGAGGTATTTTTTATAAAGACTTTCTGTAAGAACAAGAGCGCTTGTAGTTCTTCTTTTTATTTGTTTTGAATTTCCAGGAATAGCATATATTGGAGATATTATTTCAAGTGTCGCTCGAACTGTCTCTGTATTAGAAATGTTTACTTTGTTACCTTTTTTTTTTTTTTAACTCTTTCCGCCCTGTGGGCACTAAGAGGGCCTCTTTTAGTAGGCCCATTATGGGTTCGGCCAGGCCCACAATGGGGCGACCGGGTGGTGAGGGACGGGGCCCGACATATCCGAACGGACCACCCCCCGAAAAATTCCTGGGGATTAATCGACCCGTTCGGATTCGATCCCGGGTCCCCCAGAGCGGTAGGCTGCCACCTTTACCGCTCGGCCATTCCGGCCATCGAAACTGTCTCTGTATTAGAAATGTTTACTTTGTTACCTAAAGAACATTCCTTGGCTTTCTCTTCTAGACATTGATCTTGCTGTTTTTCCGTAGGGTGAGTTATTGGTACCTCAGGAAGTTGTGGGTACTCAACTTCTTCAGTCTGTTCTTGCTCAGTAGTCTGATTGGATTGTGCCATACATGTTAAAGTATCTGTTTGTTCTTGCTGCCTTTTAGTTGCCAGATTCTGGGCGACTTCCGCCGATTCACTTAGATTAGCATCTTCGTCAAGAACAACATATTCCTCATCCCTGATTTTAAAGCGATTGCAAGGCCACAATCCGCAAGATTCGAAGCCATGCATGCCTGTGTCCATACAAACGGCTCGAGGATATGCCTCTCCCAAAATTTCTGCGATTTTTGTTTGCTTTATTATGGAACCAGGATGGTTTCGCATCCACGATGCGCTAGCAGCACTAAAATTCAGTTTTAAATTCAGTTGATTTGAAAAATGATCTATCTAGTGGTTGCAAGTTATGTGTGGTATGTGCTGGCAGAGAGAGCATAATTATTCATAGTCCCTTGCAAGATGAATGGCATCAATGTTCTTTGTGTGTGTCGAATGACCGTCTAAGATGAGAAGAACTTGACTGTCTTGTGATGTTTGCAGTCTCAGACACTTTATAAAATGTTTAAGCCATTCGACAAATAATGTACTCTGAATCCATCCACTTTCTGAACAACTGTACAACGTATTCGGTGGCCCACCACGCTTTAAGTCACCTGTCATTCTCTTACGTTTAAATATAAGCATGGGTGGCACGAATTCTCCAGCAGCGTTCATACAGCAGATGCATGTGGTGTTTATACCACGTTCGCCACTAGTGACAGCTCCGACCTGGTGTTTCCATTTACGAGCCAAAATCTTAGAAGGCTTATGAACAGTGCTTAAACCAGTCTCGTCCATGTTATAAATTTGTTCCGCTGTAAATTGACCTGCATCTAAGATTGATTCATATTTGTCGAAGAATGCCATAACCGTTTCTTTGTTGAATCCTTTGCAGCGAGCCATTGATGTTGCTTCTGGAGTGCGTAAGGATATTTCTGGGTGATTCTTCATAAATTTATAATACCATTTCCATCCGGCCAGTTGCGATTCATTATTGAATCTATGTTTCAATTTATATTTTTCTGCTAACTGATAAGCTAAGCGCCGTAAGTCGGTTATTGTCAGACCGAAAAATCTAGATTCCAACAGTAAAACATGTCTGACTAGTTCTGTTTCCATTTCCTCAGTTAAATCTTTCGGACGTCCAATTGTTTGATGTGTATTCAGTCCTTGTAAATGTCATCTAAATGTCGGTTTCGATACATTATATACACGACAAACTTCGTTAAATTGTAAGGTCCCGTCATTATATTTTTTAATCGCTTCTTTCATATTTTCTTTACTCCAAGAATTATATTTTCTTTTTGACATATTGTTCTAAAATTAAAGACAATTAGGTTTTAATTTGATTTGAACTTTTGTGGTTATTTTTCAAATCAGAAACTTATAAAAAATAATAATAATAACATTTTACGAATCGGTAATAGCTTATTGTGACATTTACCTAAAATTGTTTTCCTAAATCGTACCAGTACGCTTTAAGAACTTGCCTAGAGTACGAAATAGGCGCAAGAGTCGAACGAACTTTACATTTGCCGCAAAAAAATTTGACAACAAATACGCATATATCATCACATTAGATGAAATCACAAAAATACGCATTAATACATCACAGATAGTTAAAAAACTTACACACGATCCAATTTGAAAAAAATTCTTACGAAATGTGCAAAAATATTACAGAAAAGGTTGAAAAAATTTACCTTTTCAATATTTTTGTCGGGAGCAGCGTAACAGCGTCTTCTCCTTCAGATAGTAATATGGCCGATTGTTATTTACTTTTTTGCCACCAGAAGCGCTAATAGCTATTACCAGAGTCGAGATATAAGAGAAGTACGAATTAGGCGCAAGTACGAATTAGGCAAGTTTCCCCTACTGTGCGTCCTAAATCATTGTTCTCCGCTTCAAGTTTGCCGGAGGAATCTAAATGACCGTCTGGATATTTGGGCTTTTTTCTTGACAGGACTCATTTCACCTCTGTTGGAATGGCAATACGCCTCTTTGTCGGCTTTGTTGTAAGAAATTTTTATTTTTATTAAACGGTTTGGCGATGAGGAACCCGTCTCTGAGAGGTTTTCCTACTCCCACATGTTAATCGTGACCGCGCGACAATCGGTCGCGCAGTCGGTCGGCTAACCTCACAATTGAAACAGAGCACCCTCACCTTTCCTTCTTATTTAGTATCATTATCACGTCAGCAGTAGTTGATGGATTGTGAGCTTCTACAAACTCGAAACAAAAAATTAAAAAATATACACACTACGGGTGCAGAAAGGTTTGTAGCAGTGTACAGTATATTGCCTTTGATCAGCCCGGAAAAGGAAGAGTGTACTTTATTTATTTTTTTAAAGTTTCCTAAGCTCTAACTCTTTTTGAAGCTTTTTTCACTAAAGAAAGTCTTTCTAACAAGTTCATTAACGTTAGGGTACAATCAGGGGCCGTATTCTAGGGCTTCTGGGTGGTGATAAACGGGCCCCATCTATGACCACTCCTAAAAAACTCCTGGGATTTTTGACCCATTCGGATTTGATCCCATATTCTCCAAAATGATGGACTGTCACTTTAACCTGTCAGCCATCCAGCCAAACGTTTGTATATTTATTATAACTACAGGGTCTTTCTTCCTGGAAATCTACGGTAGCCAAACTCCCCACTTGTTCTCAATATGGATTATTAAAACAAAAATTCCAATATGTTGGCCTATACCTTCATCCGTCTAATTTCGAATGAGGATTCCGTAATGTAAACTAAGTTCGGATCCGTTTTGAAATACATCTCCAAATTTAAATTAATTAGAAAAAAGTTTTTATTCAAATCGCAAAAATAAATATTTTTTTCTGATTCACTCCATCAAAATCGAACATAGAACATCTTTCAGGTTCTAGAATAAAAAATTTAAAATATTCTATTTTTGGAATCGATCTAACTTTACGATATTTTTTAATGCCCCACAGAAAAACATTTCACGGTCTACTAGTAACGGAGTGCGGTCTTCGTTCTCTGAACATTGGAAGTTCGGTCGTGGGTTCGCGCCGCGCTCGAATGGGCTAGCCACGTAGAGTTTCCGGGTTTTCTCCACGTCTGTAACGCCTAAATAGTGGCCAGCGTCGTTTAAAAGACCTCCCGGAAGGCATTATTCCCCGCGCTCACGTATGGCCAAGCAGACACGAAAGCATCGGACGCATACGTCCATCATCGTTTCTTCGGAGTCATAGCCTCGGGTGCTGCATACTCCATATGAACAGAGGAGATAGATAGTAACGGAGTGGATAAAAGCATTGAACACTGGCTCGTTGGTTTTTCGCAAATTCGCTCTTGACCAACGAGCTGTTCACGCGTACTTTTCCTGATTTTCTTCATGTGTCTAACACTTAAATAGGGGCCAGTTTCTTATTGAAAATCCCCTCTTTAACAGATCGTGTTGCGTTGCAGAATTCCATCAAAACCATGTAACCGGCTTGGCCCGTCCCTCACCACCTGGCCGCCCTATTGTGGGCCTGGCCGAACTCATAATGGGCTTGCAAAAAACGGGCTCTGTTAGTGTCCATTGGGCGGAAAGAGTTTTAAAAAAGTTCTTGGTATGAACATGAACAGAGTACCATGTCCTTGCCTAACTTTAAAAAAAAATCATATACGTAAAAAACATTATTTTATGTTATATGGTTATAGTAGATATTTACTAATGTATTATTCATTCGTAAAACAAATAGAATGAAATAAATAGTATTACGTTTTCCTAGCTATGAAAAGATTTGTATTTGGAAGCGATTTACAATTTGTTGATTACTTCCTAAATGTATATGGCGTCGGTAATTTTTTATTTATAAACATTTTAAACAGGAAGAATATTTCTACCAAAATAACGTTTGTTAAAAATTTAATACAGTATTTTAATTATTATTTTGTTTTAAATCTACACAGACATGTCTTCGTCTTATCATCGATAAATTTAGAAACAATACATTTATTGGTTTACGAATTTTGCGTGTGTTTATGTCAATTTGACGTCCGTCTTTCGTTTTTATAATGAACAAATATGAAAATGACGTCAAATTGACGTAAATACGTGCACTATTTCAACCAAACGATGTTCAAACTGTACGAGACATCTAGCGTGATGATATAGAACTAAAATCCGGGTCCTTACTCAAAGGATTATGGGAGAGAGTCAATCGACGGCAAAATTTTAAGGAAGAAAAGTACATTTGACATGCGGAATAAGAATAAATTAAGTACAAATTATGCTTCACATCGTTGACTGAAAGAGGTAATTCTCATTTCACAAGTCGTAATCGCATTATATAAGCAATTACATTAAAAATAAACAAGTACAAATGTCCAATTGTCATCACTTCGGATGATCTAAAACAATAAAACAATTTTTCTTCCAATTCTTTCTCGCTTTTTTTCTTTATTAATTTTTCTATTTAATATATGAATTATATAATATTTTAAAATAAAAAGCATATTTACCTTATGTATTTTAAATTTTAAACTATTGTTTCTTTATAATTACTTATCAAAAGATTCAAGTCTCACATACAAAAACATGTTAAACAACTCTAATTCATGTAATAGAAATTGTTTAAATACAACAAGCAACAATTTATTTAAACAATTGTTTAGCTATTTACATATATTACTTGTATGTTTGTTGGTATTATTTTGTACAAAATGCTATCAAGAAACACAAAGATCATTTCACAGTGCTTAGTTGATGCTCTGGAACTTTAAAAGATCTTGTCAAAGGTTTGCTAACAATTTGTTTCTTTGCTAAATAAATAAACTGGTCTCTGCTATGGAGAGTTTTAACAGTCTGGTCTAGATTTATGCTTACAATTAAGGTTGCCAACTTTCTTGTACAAAAAAGAATATTGTGTCACAAAGGACATTACACGGACATTGTACGATGGAGGACATTTATAACAAAGTAGTTTGTTATAAATGTCTACTAACTGTAAATTATAAAACATTAAAAAGGTAATAAATAGGGTTTTAAACTCAATGTTAGAATCATTACCAACTGTTGCATGATGCCACCCTAAATGAGTCCCTAAATTTTATTTGCTTGTCCAACTTTGATTAATAGTACTATCTTTCTCTTTCGGTTGTTCTAATGAGTGATTTAGATGAAGTTATTACTTTAGAATAAGAAGATAAAAGTATTGGAATGTCATTTGCTGGTAAATTTTTGGAGATGATAAAGTAATGTTAAACAAAAACAAACAATTAAAATTGTGTTTAAAAGAGGGCATTATTGATAAAAGGAGGATGGAAGGATAATAAGTGAAATGGAGAACAGTTGACAACCCTATTTATAATTATGAATGTATTAATATAATTCTTCATACAGAAAACTGAGTAAGAAATAATTAGGTTTTATTATATTATTAACACACAAAACAAGTATATTAAACGATTAATAGTAAATATCTCCATTTTTTTTGATATAGCATAATTGTGCGGAAATAAATGGCATGTTTTGTGTTAGTTTATACAGTATTTATGCAACAAATTACCATAAGAAAGATTATTACTATTATTATTTTTAAATATTGTAGGTATGTGTGTAATTTATAAGTCTATTTATTGAAAATTATGATAATTCAAATTATTTTTTTATAGTTCTGTGTGTTGGGTGAGTTTCCATATAACAAATCCTGTATGTTGTACTGTACATAATACAGAGTATGGGTGGATGACATTTTATTAATTGTACTATAATTGTTTAATTAATTCAATTTTAAGTTCAATTAACAGTTCAGTTAATAAAATGAATATTAAATATTTTTATTACGATGAACAATTTATTCCTTTTTTAAAAATTATAAGTGAGCATTAACTTCACAAGAGTAGAAACTATATATTAAAAATCTAAGTTTCATGCAAAAGTTATGTTACTCCTTAAAAATTAACAGCAGAATTATGTATGAAAAAGATTTGTAAATATAAGCTTTTAATTTATTTTTAAGTGCTAAATATGTGCTTAAAAAAACAAAAAATTAAAGACTTAAAATTGATTATAAGTAAAACAATTTGCTGGTGATACATAATTCTGTTCAGTTCTTTAAAACTGTTTTGTTAGTTTATAATAATAATTATATTTATATATATTACAATTATTATTATATTATACAAAAATTTAAAATATGAAAATTGTCAAATATATTAATAAATTAAAATAATTTTATCCTTATTTCATATTTAGGCAGCCATTATTTGAGATTTACTCTTTAAATTGTTTAAATTTTAATGAAAATTAAGTTGTATTTTTTAGATATCTTTTATTTGCTTATAAAGTTACAAACATTAAGCTGTTATAAGGATTGTGTTCAATGATTATTTAATACAGGTATCCCTTGATTAATGCAATTAATTAATCCCTTGATTTTACTGCATATATCAAAATTGCATTAATCAAAATATGATGTCCATGTTAAGTAAAGATGGCTGGTAAAGCTGCAGAAATTAAAACTTCTGTCAGACATATAAAGGGATTAACACAATTAATTTCACACTTTAATCAAATCCAGTGTTAACATGGGATACCTGTATAATCAAATAAGAAATGAGACTGATTAATTAGCTACAAATGAAATTAGTTAAGTTTAAATAAAATTTAATTATTATTATTTTTCTTTGTTGTTTTGTAAATTTATGACTTATTTGTTAATTAATAATTTACATATTAAATATTAATTTAAAGTGACATTCCATTGAAAATATTCTGTAAAAATAAATTAAAAGGTTTAAGGTAATATTTTGCAAATGCATTTTATTTATTATATATAGTTTGTTTTATTTAATTCAAAAGATCTTTACATAATTCCAGGAGTCAACATATTTATTTTTTATTAAATTTTTTTTTGAGATCTTTCACATCTCATTGCCAAATTGAACACACTGATAATGAGATGTGAAAGGCCTTGAAAAATGTTTGAAAGTAAAATGTTGACCATTGAATTGTAGAGTAATTTGTTGAATTAAGTAATTGATGGAGTCAAATTTTGATGGTTGATTGATGGTTGCAAATTTTTAATTTGTGTCATTTCTTTTAATATATAAATATTTGCATAGCATAATGTTATTTTTTAATATTATAATAGAGTTTAAAAATTTTTATTTTTGTTGTTGTTTTGTTTCAGATATGAAAATTAATTTTATCATTATGTACTTGAAAAGTTCTTTCATGTAAATGCAATGAGTTCTGATGAAGAGTTTAATCCTAGACGAACAAAAAAGAAACAATGGAAAAGTGGTAAAATGCCAGTTTGTTTTGACAGTGATAATCAAAATGATTCTGAACCATTAGAAGACACTGAAGATTCTGTTTCAATGCAAACAAATGATATTTTAAAAACTAGTGATAAAAATACCAATAGTTGTTCTGATTCTGATGATGATTTCAATCTGTGCATAAGAGCTAAAAAAAATATGCGTCCACTTACCGATAGTGAAAATGAATTACCTACTGATGATGTAGTTGCAGAAGAAAAAGGAACTGAGCTCAAATTTTTAGAAACTGCTGATAAAGGTATGTAATGTGTTTAGAATGATGATAAAAATTATAACTAATAAAACACAACAGATATTAATTAATCAGAAATCAAATTATATGTTAACATTTTTTGAATTTATAATTTTTAGAATTGATAGAAAAAGTTACAACTATACCAACAACTGTAACAATAAAATAAAAATGAAATTTATTATTTTTACTTTACATTTTATATATTATTCAAAAGTAACATGAGTTAGTTAAAAGTTACTTTTGACCTAATCCATTACTTTTCATTGGTTGTTTCCAGCTTCTGGCTTACAATTGTATCAACTGATGTGTCAGCTTGGCACATGTGTAACTAACCAATTCTCTGTATCTCTACTGTAAAAGTGTAATGGATGCAAACTTTTCTTATGGAATATAATCCATATGGCCTATGGATATGATATAGAGTTTATAACAACACTATATGGATATGTTTACAGTTACTATATGGAGTTTATAACCCATCCTTTATATTTTTGGGTGTGCACTTGTTTACTATTTATAGAAGTAAAAAATTAACACTTAGTTTCATTCATTAAAAGACATTGATTATTTTAGAAAAAGTTAATAAGAAATTCCATTTGAAATTAGATAAATACAATTAAAGGCAGAAAATTTGAAGATTTATTTATGACAGCTACTTGTTACAACTTATAAATAAATTTTTTTTAAGATAAATAAAGATGAAGTCCTTACCGGGATTCAATATCTAAATAAGTTTGTATATCTAATAATTTTTGAATTGTTTTACTTTTAAAAAATTGTTTTATAAACAAATAAAATTGCTGATATTAATTAATTTTGCATATGCAATGCATAGACTAATCAATTTCTATATTCATAATAACAACATTTAACTTCTTATCCCAGCAAAAAATTACTTTCATTAACTTAATCAGTTATAAATAAAAAAGTAAGATGTTAAGCAAATTAAAATAAAATTAAATTGAAATGGAAATGTTGTTATACATAAATGATACAATATAAATGTCAAATTTACTAGAAAATAGCATATTAAAGCCAATATTTCATTAAATAATTATATAAGATCTTTTGTGCAATCACACAAGCAAATGAAATCCAGGGGAAAATGTTCAGATATGATCCAAATTATAAATGGGAATATGAATGATTGTCTTAAATTTATACGTACAATATTCATGGAAAAAAAGGATACTGATTTCTTTTCTTAACATAGAAAGGAATAGAAGTAAGTATTCAAATCGTGGGTATGTCTTATAGATGGGGACATGAAAACACTTATAAGGGCACAGAATTTTTTAATAAAAAGTACATGAATTTATTTATTTAAATTATACATATTTGTTTTTCAGATTTTACTGTTTGTTTGTAAAAACTTTTTGTTCCTGTTAAATATGTACTAATATTCAAGCATTTTTCTGTTAATGAATTAGGAGGGAACACAAATATTAAAGTACAGGGCGATTATGTTTAAAGTTATGATTTCACAATAGTCTGATATAAGAACCACTGGTCAGAATGACGACATTTTGAATAGATAAGTTACCTCAAAAAAATTACGTACCCAGAACCTTTTATGGTGTGATAATGCAAATATCAACAAAGAAACGTTTAAAGAGGAGATGGTTTTGTCATTGGCCTGGCAAGAGTTAATTCACAGCATACTCTAGTCACCCGTTATACACAGAAGGGCTGACTTGTCATGCATGCGCGATGTGGGTTTTTTGTAAATCCTTTCAAACTACAATCGAGCTGATATTTAAACAACATGCCAATCGAACTGATATTTAACAGCAATCGAACATCCATCTAGAAATGATTTGAAACCTGAAGCAGAGCCCAGAAACGGTTTGAAAATGTTTGTTTGTCGATATTTGTCGTAAAAGGTTCTGGATACATAATTTTTTGAAGTAATTCCGGTGTGGTGAGTAGTGAGTTATTGGATAAGTTACCTGTGAAGCAATGGAATTTTGTTGAAGAAAAAAATTTAGTTCAAAAATTTGCTACTCGGACAATTCATGTTTTATTACAGTGAAAGGCAATACAAAAGTAAAAAAGATTGCAAGTTGACAATAAATGTTCAGTATGTTGTCCTTCATATTTTGATACAAGCTGAAATTGCAAAATAGCATGTTCAATAACAGATCTGAATGTTTCTATGGAAATGATGTGGGTATGATTCATATTGCTGGCTTTCAGTTCCACTAAATTTTTAATGTTTCCATTAAACACAACATTCTTTAGATGACCCAAAGCCAAAAGTCACTTGGATTCAGGTTTGGTGAATGTGCTGACAATGTTACAATAAAAAGATGGCTGATTATTCTGTCATTTTCAAATGCCAGTGTTTGTGATGTGCACATGTCAAGAATAAGAAATTTGCATCTTTCGATATTGCCAGTATGAATCACAGTTTCCCCTAGTGCTCGATTTTTAAACTAAATTTTTTCTTCACCAAACAGTATTTCATTGCTTCATAGATATTAATGCAAAATGTCAAGTCATTCTGACCAGTGACTCTTATTTCAGGCTCTTGTGAAATTGGACCTTTAATTGCAATCACAATATATATGGTAGAGTCCCACTAGTCTGAACATGTGTCTAATCCAAACATGTTTCAGTCGGCATAGAAAAAATTTTTTAGCTTGCAAAATATATGTTTTTTGTATTTTCTAGTTAAATTTAAATAGTATTAATGGTACAAAACATTTAGAATTCCACAAAATGAATTGTTTTATTGTAGTACTGTATTAATACTGTACAAAATTTATAAACCAGTGTTTGACATGGCCTATTAAAATGGCATATCTATACAGTACTTACACACAAAAACAGGAACAAAAGTCATTTTTCAGAAATAACAAAATCTGTTTGTTTTTTTTCGTGTAACTATGAACGTTGAAGATGCTATGTTTCCCCACCACCTCATAAAAATGCAGTCTGCAAGTGAAATGCTGGGATGTTGTTCCTAAAGCGTAAAGTTACAATATTTGTTTTTGTTAACTGTTTGCACCCTTTATTGAGTGCAAGTCAGGTGAAATAAAGAGTGGGGGCACTGACGTCATTGATGGCGTTGGATCTATATAAACCAGACCTGTTTTACTGCTTGCTTTTGCATTATTTCAATTATTCAGCTAATCTGAACAGGGCTCGGTCCCACTTAGTTCAGACTAACTGGACTCTACTGTACATCTAAAAGGAATGGAAATGAAAAAGTTTACACACTTCTAATGAGTTCATGCTTATATAAGATTATATGTTTGTATAACTAAAAATTGTTTTATAACTGAACATTAAATAAATTTAAAATAATTTGTTTAAAATACAGTTTTTTCAGGTTTTAATTTGATTGCTGTTTTATTCTTTGTCAAAGAGTCATCATCAGTTTAATGTTTGCATGTTATTAGTAACACTTAAAAAATCAAATGATGATAACTTTTTGAATTATATAAATGTATTAATAGAAAAATAGTTTAAATGTAAAACATATTAGATTTTCTGTTTAAAATTTATAGAAATTTGAAAACTTCATTTTTCAGATTATTATTATGATATAAAAATGAAATGCTATAATTCAAAAAATGTTCAAGACATCAATTTCAATTTCTGTGAATAATTGTCTAATTTTTAGTTAGTTAGATTATGAAATAAATGACAGAATTATGAAAATAATTCTAGAAAAATTGTAATGTGATTGCATACTCTAACACTTAAGAATACTCTTGCACTTAAGAAAATGCTTAGAAAATAATCAAATGACAAAAATGAATTCATTATTTGAATATTAATATAGGGTTAAACAGAAAGTTCATTCAGTTTTCAGAGAGAAATAAAATACACTATTTTGGAATAAATAAAAACTTTTAATACACAATGTATTCATCCTTCTGTTCAATAACCTTACACCATCTGATGGGTAGTTTCATAATTCCATCTGTGTAAAATTTGGTGAGTTTCTGATTGAAGAAATTATCAATGTGATTTTTGATACCTTCTAAAGATTGAAATTCTATACGATTTAAATTGTTCTGCAATGATCAAAAAAGATGATAGTCTGAGAGAGCAATATCTGGAGAATATGCTGGGTCACTTAAAGTCTAGAAGTTTTTGATCCACATTCAGTAATATGTGCAGCCTTGCATTATCATGATGGAATCTCCATTAGTTCACAAGTTCCAGATGTTTTTCAAGTCACTGCAGTATTCAGTTCACCCAGTTGGAGACAATATTCATTGGAATTAATTATTTGTTTGTTGAGTAAAAGCTCATAATAAACAATCCCTTTTCATTCCCACCAAAGTTAAATCATTAGTTCTCTGGGATGAAAACCAGCTGTAGGTTGTGGCACTGGTGGATTACCTGGCTTACTCCAAGATCTCTTGCATTAAATATTGTTGTAAACTATTTTTCTTACACTTATTTGTATTACAAATAACTGAGAACTTATTCTCTTTCTAAACTGACTTATGAGGAGTTAAAACTTTTTAAAAAAACCTTACAAAACATTATAAAAAGACTTTAAAATGTAAAACGTTTAATGATTCAAACGACACTTTGTTAGCAGCAGAAGATAATATAATTTATTAAAGAACTTCTCTGCTGCTAACAAGGTGTTGTTGGAATCTTTAAATTTGTTACCTTTTAAAGTCTTTTTATAATGTTTTGTAAGGTTTTTTAAAAAGTTTTAACTCCTCATAAGTCAGTTTAGAAAGATAATAAGTTCTCAGTTATTTGTAATACAAATAAGTTTGACATAAAAATATAGACTCCATCATTTTTTATCTCTTTTTCTGATATAATTAATTTTTCATAGCCTATTATTGACAAGATTATGTCTTGTTTATAAAATTGTACTGCCTGCTGTGTATGGCTTAGAGGTATGAGGAGTACTTGTCAGGAGTTGAAATTTTGGTATTAGGTGCGCAAATCATGCGCACATAAAAAAAAACAGACTTGTAGGTAGTCGGGGGACTGAGAACCGAGTCAAAATAAAATACAAAATGGCAACACTCTCTACAAACAGCAGTAGTGCGAGATTTGCGCATGCGTTACTGGTTGGGAAGTTGGAAATGCAAACGTTGCAAAATTGAATTTTGACAAATGAATCATTGAAAAAACCCATTTATCTGCCCCATGTTATTCCCCACATATCTCTGGTCACCATGTGCTAACCATGATCAATTGATCAGAGATATCTCGTTTCATCATCAGAACATTTTTGAAACTAGATGGCGTGTCGTTATAATTTTATATTAAAACTAACTTCCAAAATATAGTTTTTCTTTTTACATTTATTAATAAATATATATATATTGTTTGTGCAAAATAATGAAATAATTTTGGATGATACAATAGCCATGATTATTTTTTCAAAAATGGGAAATTTTCGTTAGACATTGGCAAAAAGTCAACCTGGCTGATACACAACAGAGAAATTTTGAAATTGGGTAAGTTAATTTCACCAAAAATGCATCGTGGGTGACGCCTTGGCCAAGGCTAGTTAGGTTTCAAAGATTGTGCTCAAAACCAGCGATACCAAAGAAGATTGGAGAATGAGAACGAGGCCCACTGTGAGCATTGAAGTGATCCCACTTAGCAGTGAGTCTTCGAGACATAGTTTTGTCCCAAATATGGCTTTGCTGTTTTACTTGTTAATTGCTTTAAAAATGGGGGTCATCTTCCTTGCATTTTAAAAGTGAATCACAAACAGAAACAAGTTCAATAACATGCTCATGCAGTTTCATTCACTTAACTGATGGGGAACCCAAACATAACAGTAAATATATCCAAATGTCTGACAATAGATATTTGAGATATTTTTAAGATATTTGCTATCTCTCTTGTTGTTTTATGTCAATCATTTTGGATTAAAGCCATCATGGACTCATTTTCTATGGTTGAAGGCTGTCCTGACTGAGGTGCATCTTTGAGAGAAAAATCTCCTGTCCTAAATTTCACAAACATTTCTGGCATGTTCAATCAATAACTGCATCCTCCCTATATAAAGCGTAATCTTCTTCTGAGTTTTTGTCACATTTTTCTTTTTTCAGAAATAATAGAGTATGATATGTCAAAAATGCACCTTCTTATCTTCCATTTTTTCAGTTTTTTCTTAAAAAAATAACTGAAATTACTGTAGACTTGCATATTAAATATACAAATATACATAATGCCCACCTAAACAAGTTAAAATAAGCATGACAGAGGTGACACAAATGAGCGATTATGTAAATATCCCAAACAGACTTTTGTTTCAACCTTATATAGTTTACACTTTGTTTTTTTTTAAATGCTTAGAATGTGCAATGAAATGATAGATTAACAAACAAATACAAATACAAACTTTGAAAGCAGTTGATATGGGAAAACTCACTAAAAGCAGATGAAAAAATTATAAAATTTTAGTAAAATATATTTATTTTCATATAAAATATTTAAAATATATAATTTATTTATGCTGCATACAGTAAAAGAAAAATATATATATATATTAGGGTTTCTCAAACAGGATCCCTGTTGTTTTTTTTTTAACCTGGGAAATATCCCAGGAAATTCTTCTCATCCCGGGTAATCCTGCAAATTTCTTAAAAGTTCCCTTTTTTTCTTATTTTGTGTTAATGTTGAGGAAATTTTGCAAATAGAAAGTATAATTAACTCATAAACTGTCAGAATACATTTGTATTTATTAATTTTAAACATACTTATTAGTTTTTTAAATTTTTGCTCGTTATAGTATGTCAAATGGTCAATAATCAATATGTAGCCTATTTATGGCAGGACTCTGAAAATTCTTTACTTGTCAGAACCTGTAATATCTGGAATAATTGTGCTTATGCTGTCTTAATTTTTAATCATGCCCAGTAGCTTCAATAACTGTGTAATGCCAGGTTGTTCAAATTGGGCAAGGATACAAACCAGTACAAAGTCTGCAAGTATGAAGTTTTTCTTCATAAACCTGATTATTAAAGCCAAACAAACTGCTGAATTATCAGGCTATAAGCTTGATGCCGCTATTAAAGCAGCCACAGCCGAGGAAGACAAATCAAGAATACTAGAAATCTTCCAGGCTACAAGTGAAAAAAACACATAACATCTGTCTTCTCTTAAATGCATTAAACATGATTCCTCTCACATCAATTGAATAGGAAAGGGCATTCTCGATAGCAGGACTTTTCATTACTAAAATAACAACCAGATTGAGTGATCGAAATATTGACCATCTTTGTTTTTTAAAATCTTATTATAAAAATTTACAATAATAATTTGTATTTGTAAATGTTTTATTTAAATATTGAAAATTTTCACAAATAGAAAAAATTTATTAAAGTTTGCTGGTAACTCCATACAACAACAACAGAAATGCTTTGAATTGAGTTAAAAATTTAAAGAATAAAATGAACTTAGATCAAACTTCTAAGTTAGAAGTTCATTTTATTCTTTAAATTTTTAACTCAATTCAAAGCATTTCTGTTGTTGTTGTATGGAGTTACCAGCAAACTTTAATAAATTTTTTTCTATTTGTGAAAATTTATATGTAATTTTTAACATATATCTTACACAGCATTATTAATGTGATTTTGGAGGTTGCAGAACATATTAAATTACTTTAAAAAATGAAAAATAATTATATCATTTGATTTCCAGATATTTTGTATATGTTAAAAATAATTAATTCTATCCCGGGAAACAGTTCACTTTTATCCAGGAATCCCGGGACAAGCAAAAGACTGGGAAATGAGAAACCCTAATATTTATATTTTACACACTATTTATATTAATATTAATATAAGATTTTAAATATAATTAAATGTGAAGAGATTAAACTTAAAGTTAGTAAAGTAAATGGCATGAATAAAATGCTTTATTTTTTATATAGAAATATTAAGTAAATTGATAATACTTGAAGTATTTTTTACCATTTTCTTTAGTTACAAATATATTAAAACTTTGGTATTGTCATTAAACTGAATTAATGTGTAATAAATAAAAATATGAAAGTAATACAGACGGCCCTCGACTTTCGCACATAATTGGTTCCTGAAAGTGTGTGAGAATGTTGAATGCTCGAAAGTAGAGAGTTCTAAAAAATATGCACCAAAAACTGTGTTTTATATTTATCAATATGTATATATAATGAAGTTAATGAGGCGTGTTTAAGTGCTTTCGAGTGTTTTCTTCATAAACTTGTCGAGAGTTAGTTGAATACCACTCTTTCTTTTCTTTTCTTGATAAAAATTTCTATAACATGCCATGTTTTTTGGAAACAATCTTTGAAGATATATTTCCACAATTTTCAACATATTCCTTAATTTTACTCTTATTTTTCAAAATTGAACATATCGTAGATCTGTTTACATCGTACAAACGTCCAATTGAAGCAAAAGATTCACCACTTTCAGAACGTTTAATTATTTCCATCTTTGTCTTGATCATATGAAGTTTGAGTCCTTAATTTCTTTTTGTTCATATCAACACTGCAGTTTCTCCGTTTCTCACTCATGTTTATCAATTTATAAGGATGAAATATTTAAACATAAACAGATAAATTGGCAAAACACACAACATGTTGACGCATGCCCTAATGCAAGAACTGAAATTGTTTTGACTTCTTGCTTGGAACAACACAGTAATGATTCCGAGAAGTCTACTGTTGTAAAAAGTAATATGTGTCTGAGAACGTAGAGAGAGCTACCACACTTTGTAGTGTATAAGTGTTCTGCATGAAAGCAAATTTTTTCATTATCAACAAAAATATTTAAAAAGTTGAATTTTTAAAAATTGCAAAATAGCGAATTGTGCAAAAGTCGAGGGCCGCCTGTAAATTTAGTTATTAAAAACTAACTCAAACAATTTTATATACTGTATAGTTATTCAAATAAACATTACAACTAAAGATGAAAAAGTGATAGACAATGTCCTCTAGTAGTAAGTGTGCAATCCATTGGAGGAAGATAAAGCTTATTGTAAGGTGTAAGATTGCACATTGTATTCAGCTTTGTCACCCTTATTGTATGTTGAGTGTTGTGTTGTTTGAATAATAGTAAAAAAAAAAATTATGGATTTATTCCATTAATTTCATCATCCTGGAATAATAGCTGCACCTAATTCCCAAAGAATAGAAATAAATGTGAACTTCTAATAAATAGTGCAGTTGCAAGTTAAGAAAAGTTAGGTAGCACACTTCTTTTAGAATAAATATAGTATATATTTTAATAAACTGCATTGAATGCATATCAGAAGTGAACAATTTAAGTGCCAACATTTGGATGCCTTAGGTTAAATTGTTTTTAAATGGATTACTTTGAAATAGTGTACTTGGACATTAAACAAACATTTGTGTCCAAATACAAGAATATGAAATGTTAATTTCAGGTACATTATGTTGATTTAATCTAACATAATATAAATAAATTCATGAATATTTAGGTAGGACTATTAACATCAAAATATTTTTATAAAAATCAAGTGGAGTCTCATTTAGTTGGCTATATGTTGTGCATTCCTCGACTATAATGAATCTATATATTTTACACAAAGTAAAATTTGCATATAGCACTATTTCGAATACTTCAAGAATTCATTTGTCGACAATTGTAATAAAATTGAAATATCTTTGTTGCTGTTTAAACATTTTCATGTATATAAAAAGCAAGTAGTATTCCATCAAAAATGATAGGCAAAGAAATAATGCCCATCATTTATTCACAGAAATTGATTATTTTTTACAAATGCTTAATGATGAACAAAACACAAATACTGTGTGTTATATTTTCCAGCTTTTTCTTCCGTATGTCACAATATTAGTTTATTTTTTGTTACTTTTATTATTGGTTTTTGTATATTTTTAATGAGCTATTTTGTTTTGTTACAGGAGTGGCATTTGTAGTCCTTGTGACTTTGCTATCAATAATAAGTCAATAAAGTGATCAAAAAAATGATAGGAGAAGAAATGAAAAAAATGATTTTTACTTAAAATTATCCAAGCTTTATCAAACTGTAAAATTTCTTTTATCACATTTTTTCATAAAAAAAAAGTGTCATCTCAATAATTTACCATGCTGTCCTGAATTTGAAATATAAACTTTTAATCTCTTCCCATTGCAGCAATATAATTCTGACCTATCCAATTTTGTCTGTCTTTCAATTTGGACAGACACTGGCTGGCATTATCAAGTGAATTTTGTAAATACCTTATTTGAGCTATAATAATTTTTGATTTTCTGTTTGTTTATATTCAAGAAAATCAATACTTCCAATGCTATGACCCAACTTAAAAGTAACTAAAATGCAGGGTGTCCCATTTGCTACCAAACACAGCATTTCAAGTCTAGCCAGTCTGACTTGCCTAGCCTGGTCTCATTTTATTGAAGGTGTCTATACAATATGGTTGCTTGTGAATGTTAGAGTATGCATGTATGCACACAGTATAGTTGGAAAATATATTAGTATACTCTTGAGAAGCAAGTGTTTATTGTTTGCAATTATTGGAAAACAAAATTAATAAATTCATGTCAACAGTAATTCCTGGAGAAGTTTGGAGGCAGATAACCACTGAGCAAGTTGAGCATTTGGGCTCTGTTAAAGAAGCTTGAAACCAGGGGGACTTTATTGGATGAACATGCAATAGATCATCCGAAAATGTCAGAGGAAACAATTCAGAATGTAAAGGACTAATGACTGATGTCTCTCAAAAAGTCTCTGTACTGACTTTCACAAGAATCATGTTTGTCTGGAAGCAACATTGTGTTGCAAGAAAAAGTGAAGCTATATGCATACAATATCTCCATATCCATGAATTAAAAAACCTGACCAAGAAAAAAGAGTGAATATACAAATATTTTCAGTCATTTCTTCAGGAAAATCCAGACATTCTGGACTATACATGGTTCTCAGGCAAGTGTGGTTTTACCAGTTGGGATATGTTAATTCTCTAAATTCTTGTATTTGGGCAAGCAAAAATTCCAATGCAATACCTGAAGAACTCCTTCATTCAAGAAGATTGGTGTTTGGAGTGAGTTGTTCTAGTGGTGCACAATTGCCATCACAACATACATACAACCATCACAACAGCTGCATATATGGAAATCTTCAACACTTTTATAAATTAATTGGAAAATGAGGATCATTTTATTGAATATTTTCAGTGGGATGGAGCAACATGCCAAACATTACATGTCAGCATGGCCAAAATTCAGTCATTTTTCAGCAACTGCATCATTTTGAAAGGACTTTGACCACTGTGCTCACTCAATCTGACACTACCTGATTATTTTTTATGTAAACAAACCATTGACCATAGATGCCTTAAAAGTAAACATCAACAAAGCAATTCAGGCAGTGGCAGTGGGCATAGTAGCAAGGATGTTTTGAAATATCATACACTGGTTTCAAAGTTGTCTGGATGCAAATGGTTGCCATTTCCAGCATGTTATGATATCATCATGTTTTTCACAAGATGATGTAAGCCTGCTTCAAATTTCATTGCAATATCTTCATTTAGTGTCAAAATTTTTAAAAGATACTGAGTTCGGTAGCAAGTGGAGCATTGTATGTTGATGAATGCAGTACACTATATTAAAGTTTATCAAATGATAAGAAAAATAATTGTTTTTGTTCACCGTTAAGTTTCTGTAAGAAATTACCAATTTTATCAAATGATAATGACAAATAATTACCTAGTGCTTAAACATTTCTTCCAGCAATTGTTCCAGCAAGAAAATATTTTAATGTGAATTTTAGTGAGGGTTCTGACCTATCCAGAGCTTCACAGGTAGAACTGTAACTATAAAATGTCCCCTAGGATTTTTCTCAGTTGATTTCTCAATTAATCAGATAACAGCAGCTTTTGTGGGATGGGATGGTATGGTAGAAAAGAGATAGGAAAAAATAAAATGTCTAGAGATGTTGTTCATACAATAGAAGTGCAGATTCTTAGAAAAATTTGGTTTTTCTTTTTAAAATATGTGAAACAGATCAAGTTTATTGGGTTGTCTGTTGATGACATCAACTTAATGAGGTTTTCACCCATAGAATAATACATTAGACCAATCCAAATATTGAGATAGTAGGGTTCCACTGTATAAAGGTTCATATACAAAAAAATCAGAATTATTTATAAATCAGCAACTGCGCACTGGTTTGTATATAACAAAAAATGGACTCACTTGAACCTTTGACCAGTGCATAATATGTTTAATCTTGAAAAACAAACATTTTTTTAACACCTTCTGGGTTCTTCCTTAGGTAAATCAGCTGGATCAAAGCTGAATATGAAAATTATTTGAACAAAATCGAACGTTGGAAATTTCAAATGTCCAGATTGTATGTGTGGCCATTCACGTGACGTGTTTAAGTATGTTTGAACTTGACCATCAACATCGAAAACCATTAGCAATGACAAGTTAGAAATCCAAAATAAATGTGCATGTGTGTGAGATGAATTATCCATGACAAATGCGCACGTGTTTCCGTATTTTTCTTTAATAAATTAAGAGTAGAATGTTAACTCTCCGTGTGCAGTGGCATAAGTGGAGAGTGAGGTGGTGGTACATCACTCTGCTTACGCCACTGACCCCAAAATTGAGGCAGACTTCACAAGAGTGAAATTAATTGTCACCACCCCACACCTGGAGCACCTAAAATGGTTGGAGGAGATGGAAATTTTTAAAGCTTACAATGCATCCACTTGCATCAATTCAAGGGACGAGATTGGTCTTTCAATGGCCTGGCAGGCTTTACTGCACGCAGAGAGTTAACATTCTACTCTTAATTTATTAAAGAAAAATACGAGAATGCGTGCACATTTGTCATGGATAATTCATCTCATACACGTGCACATTTATTTTGGATTTCTAACTTGTCATTGCTAATGGTTTTTGATGTTGATGGTCAAGTTCAAACCATATTTAAACACGTCACATGAATGGCCACGCATACGATCTGGACATTTGAAATTTTCCGTTCGATTTTGTTCAAATAATTTTCGTATTCAGCTTCGATCCAGCTGATTTACCCGAGGAAGAACCCAGAAGGGGTTAGGAAAGCATTTGTTTTATAAGATTAAACATATTATGCATCAGTCAAAGGTTCAAGTGAGTCCATTTTTTGTCAGAATTATTTATTATGACATCATCACAATGTTGGCTGCAACTCTTAATCATATTTTAATTTAAAAATTAATTGGGGAAAGAGGCCCCAATTAATTTTTAAATTTGTCTCTGGTCTCAATTTTTGTCTAACTCACTCTATTCTTAAAATTAACAAAGGACAGATGGACAAACATGACAGTCGGAATCGATAGGTCTGCAGTTTGAAAATTGTAGCCCAATAAATATAAGTATGTTAGTTCTACAGTTTCAGTTATTTATTTGTATTCTGTTGCTTCTTTCTTAATTCATGAGTTTGGTACAAATCTTCCTATAATCCAGATCCCAATAAAATAATTAATACTTATTTGTCATTGATATAAATGTTTGAGTGCCAAAATGATTCTTGAATTCCAAATTTTTGAGAACTTCATATCATCCTTTAATTTAATTTACTATTTATATTATATTTTAATCATTTAATGATATATTTTTGATGATAAAATATATGAATTAAAAAAAAACAGAAATAAAAAGTTTGTAAATTTAATAGCTTGGAAAATAATTTTTAAAATGTAGCTACAGAAGTAGAATTGAAACTGAAAATTAACAACTAGGTCAATGTTCTACAATTTAAGTGATTTTCCAGTGTTATAAGTTTCAATTTAAAATCTATTATATGTTAGTTTTAACTATAATCTCAAACAAATATCTAATGGTTAACCACATACAATTTATTATTCCATTTTTATTCTACATATGCATTTCGAACTGATGTAAATTCTCAACCCCTCTTCAGTGCCACATAATTTGTATGTATTTTCTTAAAAGAACAACCATAGGTGAAAATTCAATTTCTAGTACAAGTACAGTACATATCCAGTTTTTATAATTTTAAATGTCTTAATCCTATGGGGATTGTTGGACAGTATATCTTATAAAATTTAATGTTGTTTTTCTATCTTGGCTTGTTTATTTCTCACATTTGTTCACTTTACAAGAATTATTTTTATGTCACCCTCTACAGACTGTGAATAAAAATAATTCTTACAGATTTAGAAATAGAGATTCAAGTCTATTCTTGATTTTTAAATGTTATACAGTCAAATTTAAAAAATATGAACTTAATTAACTTACACAAACAACTTGATAAACTTTACTAATCAAACAAACAATTATGTTTTTATCAGTCTAGAATAAGACATTAAGCAATTTGGACTACAGTTATGTATTACGTACTTAAGCCACCATTTTGTGATAAATTTAATTGACTTTATTGCAGCTCTGTAAGAATCTAGTTGTTCATTTGCTTAATAAATTTATTTTTCTTGCAATTCCTTCTAATGTTTATATTGCTATTTTATGTTTTGAATATTTCTTATCCTTTCTTTTAATAATAATTTATTTTAATAATTGGTTATGATAGTTATTAAATATTCTAAACAATTTTCTATAGAAATACCGGTACAAATAAGTATCACATCCAAGCCTTTAGATTTATAGTACAGTTTGAATATAATAGATGAACAAACATTTTCGATCATCTATCCAGAATCTGCTTCAGGTTCACTATTGTTTCAAATGTGGAATGTCAAGAATTTTGAACGCTTTTGAGTAAAAATTGCTTAAACCAGTAATGAATTGATGATAAAGATTTGAATGAATGTACCCCATGACTGTATTTTAATGCTGTGGTGACAGATCTACGAGGGAATAATATGTAATTATTGATGCGTATGGTCTTCACAGGCATATCACCACGCTTAAGATATCGCATTACTTTCCTTGAAATTTACACAATTCCCCGACTTGCTTGCCTTGTAAATTTTGAGTGTTTCCAAGACCCTGATTTGGTGTATCTGGAATGATTTCTTTATGATGGTGGTGTTGTCCAAGTTTGCCTTTACATTAGGTTTGGTTTGGTGGCCTATATTGCCAGGGTGGTGCTGTATCTGTTTTTGGCAACGTCATATTTGTGTTCCTTAATCCTTTTTTTTTTGTATAGACTGCTTGGTCAAACCAATGTATACCAAATTTCTCTGGAAGCTATGGTCTCTGATTGGGACACTATACACTCCTGGTGCCCTCAAACTATCAGGTGTGTCTTTCACATTCCTCAATAGGGAGTAAATTGTTTGTGTCCTTGTGTAAGCTATTTTTGTGCCCTTCATTTGAGGTATTTCTTTATATAGGGAATGTAGGTTCTTATATTCTATGACTGTGTGTTTTGCATTAGAGTCCTGATCAGGGATCTCATTGGACTCCCACTGCTCTGTGGAGGTGTGATGCCCACTTTGAAGTTTATAGGAGTTCCGAGCTAAACTTCTAATTAAGTTTCTTTTGAACCCATGACCTTCTGCAAAGTCCTCTAGGTGTTTAAGTTCCTTGAGTGTGTCCTGCTGCAACCTTATATGGATACAGGTCCTCTGAATCTGCTGGTATGTATAATGGAAGGAAGCTGGGTTTGTAGTATACTTCTGTCTCTATATTGCCTCCATTGAGCCATATGGTGATGTCAACATCTAGCATAAATTTTTAGACATTTGATCTATTTTTAGGGTGAGTCCATATGGATTGTTATTTATGTTGTCTAGAAAATTGTTAATCCTCGGCTAGTTTTTCCAAAAGACATCATCTGGTATGACAGTTATGACATCATCTAAATATCTCCAGTATAAAAGATCTCGTATGTAAATCTGTTGATGATGACCTCCCTCTCTAATTGGCGCAGTACTAATTCACAGATAGGGAGCTCCCCATGGGTACTCCTCTTTTTTTCAAGTATGTTGTATTGTCAAACCTAAATATCGAATTGTAGCACATGAAGATGTAAGATCAAGGACCTGTTTTTGTTGTGCCAGTAAGTTATATTTGACCAGTAAGATATCTCTAAGGGTGCAAAAGCAGGGTTGCAGTTTAATGGATGGATATAATGTCTTGAAATCAAGCACCGTGATGTGGGTATTCTCTGTTATTTGTGTCCTCCCTAATGTGTCAATTAGCTCTTGACATTTTTGACATTCCACATTTGGAATGATAGTGAACCTGAAGCAGATTCTGGATAAAGGATTGAAAACATTTGTTCATCTATTATATTTGAACTGTACTGAAAATCTAAAGGCTTAGAGATGATACTTATTAAATATTCCAAACTTAAGAAACTATAAATCTTTAATATTTAATTTTGTACAAACAAGTGTTTTTGGCTAATTTAATTCATTGCTATCATGTTCTAACTACTCAAGTATAGAATTCTAAAGTATTGATTTAAAGATTATTCAATTTTGGGAATATAGTGTATATTTCATTTTATAGCATATTCCAATATAGTACAATTAAAATTTTATTTACATTGTATTGCAAACTTAAAATTAAAAATTATATAAAATATGATGTATAAATATAATTATTAATTGTAAGATAATTTAGTGATACACTACAATAAGATCATATTAAAATATTTTTTAATTATCAGTAATTAATTGTTTTTGTTTTTTTTTTTTTTGTATAAAGGATGGGAAAGTGATTCTAGTGATGGACAGTCAGAGAAATGTCCAATATGTCTTAACAAGTTTCTTGGTCAAGATATTGGTAATCCTGAAAGTTGTGACCACTACTTTTGCTTGGACTGTTTATTAGAATGGGCAAAGGTATATTTTTAATTTTATATGTATTTGAATAGAAATATAAACTTTTATTTAAATGTTTTTTTCATTATCAACCAAATTTAAATGTTCTGAATCTTCACAAAGCTGGTTATAGACTATTAAATAACACCATAAAACCTTAAAAAAATACCAGCACAAAAATATATTTAAAATAAATAGGTTGTGACGAATATTTTCAGTCCAATTAGGATCTGCGTCAGGTCAAAATTGTGTGAAAAAATTAGACTGCAGGACTTTCAAATTTAAATATTTTAAAATCATCAGAACTGTAAACCTTATAACCAGTATACAACACAAATCACACCTTGGTATTAACATTAATGTTACAATTAAACTAAAATTTAAATGTAAATAAACAAGTTTCCTGAAACATATGTAATTTTTCACATCTCAAGAATTGATATTTTCTACTTAATGTCATAATTTAAATGAAAAAAAGTCATGTTTACATTGAAAGTACTGTTGTAACATATGCAATCAAAACTGTCTGAAAAAGCAGTGTTACACAAAATTAGGATTCTTTCAAGTACCAGTTGCTTTTCTCACTTATTCTCATTGTCATAACTGCTTTAAGACTTGCAGTAATATTCATCAGATAGCAATTAGTAAATTAAAATGATTTTCTTCAGATAATGTAAACACAATGAGTCTTACACAGATTTGATAAGCTAGTTGTAGTTATATAATATCATGACATGTTTTCAAATAAAAATGGATAAAATTGATGTGGATAGTGAAGATGATTTCAAAATAAATTCTAGAAAATCTGTTTTTACCTCCAGCTTTGACATAGGGAATAAAGGAATGCCGTATAGCAATTTATAGCAAATGAAAAATATCTTTTTATAATACTTTTTCCTTGCTTTCTGGGGTTTGGACATGTTACTTTTATTACTTTTTTTCTCTTGTTTTTCAGTCTCCACCATGTCTATAGTGTGTGCTGTTATCAGAAGGACCAGATCCTTTTTGTCCTTCCATCATAAAACCAGGGCTTTTCCTCCTCTACGAGCATAAATTTCTTCCTTCTGCAATTTATAATGTTTTAGGGAGGATGGCATAACCTTGCATGCCACTTTTACTATTCTATACATATCTGTAGAATTTGAAATTAGAAAATGTGGGGATGTGTAAAAATTGTTCTTTCTCAGGCTTAATAAAAAAAAATGGACATTGGGTACACCCTGCAGTTCTTACATTTCAATAAGTTTAGTTTAACCTTAGTTCTTATGAGAGCAAGGATGAATTTCTTGTAAGTTTTGACTGGCATCTCTATTGTTAATTACTGCAAAGTTACTAAAAATTAGAACTAGGAATACTAAATGGAATGAAGAATCCATACATTATTAAATTCCAGCAATATTTAATTTGGAAAACAAACATTTTCAGCCTTCTTGATACACCTACTTCAGGTCTTATACACTGCATTTTACAAATGTTTGATTTACAAAATGCATTGGTGTGATTCTCTTTGTATAATATTCCTAGTTTCAGTTTTTGGTAACTTTTTAGTAATTAACAGTGGAGATGCTAGCCAAAACTTACAAGAAACTTGTTTTTGCTTTCATGAGTACAGTAGAGCATCAATTATCTGACTCAATTGGAGACTGGGGTTGGTTGGATAACTGAAAAGTATGAAAAAATACATTATTAGTATAGTATATTAGTATATGCCATGTAATTAGTGTATATTAGTATATCGCTATTACCCTACTTTGCATTGAATTTTCATCGATGTTAAGCCTAACAAAATTTTCTTTTAAATAATAATCGTCGCTATTGTATTGTTAAAAATTATGGGTGTACTATAGATTACCACCTATGGAATTTCAGGACTTTGATTATATATTTGAACTTGGGATCGAGACAAGTTCAATGGTACCCTATTTTTGGACCGGAGACGAAAAATTAAAAAGTTATCATACTTTTCTAATGCTCTCATGAAGACTGCACCATAGTTGCTAGTACTGCCATCTTGTGGTAAAGTCTGCAAACTATGACGTCGGACTACGGTCATCTCCAGTAGGGTTAAATACATGATACGAGAGTGGAGAGAGCAACATGACTTCCAATCATCGCGCGATTGCCATTTTGGTTAATGTTACTTATGGCAGCGAACATGGTGGCCGTTCCCACTGTTCGTGCTCCCAACTGACCTCCCAGAGGGGAGCCGCCGACAGGCCGCCATGTGCTAAACGTCACTAGCTATTGATTCACGGTAGTTCTTGAACAAAGTAAAAAAAGGGGGAAACGTCTACTAAAGGCAATTTTAACGGCATGCGACGCGACTTACAATAGCGAGGCCAACTTAGCAGGGAGAGTGACGCAACTCCCTATCATCGCGCGATTGCAGGAAAAAAGTACAACTTTTTTATTTTTCGTCTTTGGTTCAAAAGTAGGGTATTGTTGAACTTGTCTTGGTCTCCTGAGTTCAGATATATACCCAAAAATCCGAAATTCCATAGGTGGTAATCTATAGTATCCCCAAAATTAGTTCTTTATTTTGCACAAAATAAATACAAAGCTAAAGAAAAAAATATAAAATTAAGCCTGGTTTAAATACTGACCTCCCTTTCATGGTTGAGCCATGTTGCCAGCTAAAACACGCAAAAATTTAACAAAAATAATATTAAAGTACCAAGACATAGCCAAATATTGTAGCACCACATCACTAGCAGACATTTGAATTTGCCGACTAGAATGCAGTCAGTTAACTGATGTGACGGTTGATTGGGGGTCGGATAATTGATGCTCTACTGTACTAGGAATAAACTGAACTTTTTATTGGAATGCAAGAATCGCAGGGTGATTCCAATGTCTATCTTTCGTATTAAATTATCCTTTTGATGTGAGTCATTACTTTCCAAATTAAGATAGTTCTTTCTCAGCAAAATCATTCATAACACTAGAAGAACAATTATGTTCAATCAAAAGTGCATGAGTTACCTGCCATGAACCTACGAGGTCACATAGTCATGCTACAAAATTTCCTAAAAAATAAAAAATAAAAATATTTTATAAAAATAAATAACAGCTTTGGTTTTGTCTTTGATAGTCACAACACTGCAAGTACAATCTATTGTGTAAAAACAGAATTAGATGTATTTGTAAATACAAACTCAAGAAAAAAATTTATTTCTAACTAAAGGTTACATTGCTTAAACATAGGCTTACCATATTTTTTTTCTCAAACTGGACAACAGAAAATAAATCAGTACCTTTAAAATATTACAATATACAGTTTAACCCGATTATAATGTCATCCATGTGACCAGCAATTTTTTGACTTTATAACAAAGTGTTGTTATCTGCGAGGTCATAATTTTAGTTTCATAAAAAGTACCAAGTGTGTTTAGAATCTATTATAAAATCCATTTTAATTTAACATTGTATGTATTACCGTAAAATTATTTCTTAATGGTAATACAGTATACTGTACTGTATCTATTATAGTAATAATAATTTATTGTCGTATGTATAAAAGTGCAAACTAAATGTTTAAATCAACTTTATTTACATTATTATGTCTAAGTTTACATCGATGTAATTAAAAATTTCAAAAAATAACTTTTATAAGAAATTTCTATTTGTCTTAAGTTTTGATAATGGCGGCACTTCTGGCTTTGAGAATAATGTCGAATTAAAAGGCAACAAAAGGTTAAACTAATGTATGCGAATTAAAAAATCACAATAACAATATTCACTTTAAAAAGTCGGTTATTTTAGATTGTAAGCATTTTTCACCTAAAAATTGTTTATCAATGACATTTTCTAAATCATACACTTTGTTCATTATTTCCAATGCAGTCTAACGTTAAAGCTTTCTTTTTTAAACTAGCTATTTCACCTGATTTGATGCTAAATTACAACACGAGTAACTATGTGGACTAACCAATTGTCAAGTCGTTTAAAGGGGTGGCAAATCTCATTCCACAGAAGTTAGATGGTGAAAGTACCACCCATAGTCGTTCTAGGAAGTGGACTGACCCTAGGGAGTGAATACTTAGTAGTTTCTTTGTTAAATAAAATTCGTAATCTAATTTTATAAATTTGAGAGTGCTTTAATTATGACATTAAAACAGGGTTTTATGTTGTTAGAAGTGGGTTTTTTTAACATTTTCTATTATAATAAAATTGTGGGACCGATAAAAAATTGACGTTATATTGGGGTTGTCATTACATCTGATGACGTTATAATCAGGTTAAACTGTATTTGAGGAAGTTCCTTCTACTGCTACTAGGCTTGCCTTATGTTTTGCACAATTCAAGTGATTTTTAATGTCCGAATACCCACCACAAGTTACTGAAATTTTGAAAAGCACATTTCACTTTGTCAATACAATCACAAACTTTTTCAAAAACAGATAATTCTTTTTAATTCATCAGTAAACACATAGTTTTCATTTGGCATTTTGGAAATTAAATTAATTTAATGTAAAGTACAAAATAATCGCAAATGCCGACTAGCAATTTGAACTCAACTAAGATAGGACATGCGCAACAGTGACATTGCTAGTGTAAGTTTTAGTGTTGCCAACTCTAATTGAAACAAAATATCTAAAAAATGAAATAAAAATATTTGAATCTCATAGACTTCATGCTATTCTAAATTCTGGAAAAATATCTGGATGAGAAAATAAAACATTTAAAGTCATTATGCCCCATGCTATAAATTTTGAGGGAAAACATCTAGACAACATTAAAAGTACTTAGATCTAGATACAAAATATTTAGATTGGCAACAGAGAATGTAACAGAAGGGATATTTTAGTTACCAAATTGCCATTTTATGCATGGCTGTGCTATTTTTATTTCTTGTATATTCAATTCTTTTACAATTTTACCAAATAACCGGGACAAAATGACAAACTGGCCAGGATGCAGGGATCATATCATCAAACTGGAACAGTCCCTGGACAAAGTGGACATATGATAAGCCTACTTAAACAACAACACAGACATAATCATTACTCAACAATTTAATTGGTTACATTACATCCTATGATATGTCATGGTAAAAAATAATAACTTTTTTCCTCTGGAAAACTTAGGAAATTGATTTCCAGTTTCATTTGCCATCATGATCTAAATATTTATTATAAGATTAATAGTAAGTTTTCAGTTTGTGAAATTCCATTATAATTATCAAATAAACTTTATTAATAATTTATTTTGTTTTTAAATGAAAAAAATCAATACAATATATTTTTTTCAAATTTTTTTTTTTACAGAAAGTAAATACTTGTCCAGTGGATAGGTTACCTTTCATGTTAATTCTCGTGAGAGAAAAATTGCAAGGAACTATTGTTCGAAGGGTTAGTTCTATTTAATTTTTCATTATAAATATTTATATTATAAATAAATATTTATATAATATTTATATAAATATTTATTTATAATATTTATAACTGAAGGTATATTATTATTAATTTATTTAAAAATTATTATATGATATATTCAGAACTTAATATTTTTGTGGATGAAGAGTATTAAATATTGTAATACTTAATATATTTAGCTTTTTGTTAATATTTTATATATAAAATATTGTACTAGATATCATTTGATATTATAGAGGTTTTCGTGTCTTGTTTAAATTATATCGGGTCCAAGCAAGGGGTCTGTGCAAACCTCAGTGTGTAAAAATGACACTGTTTTGTTAATGTCACATGATGCTGATGGAAAATGATAATTCTAGGATTTGTTGGTTTATTAATTTTATAAGCTAGTAAATTTGCATATTATTTGCAAATTTTAATATACACTTAAATTAATGTGAGTGTATGTAAGAGAGAGTTTACATAAATTTCACCTATGGATAAATAGGTTAAATAGGAAATTTGGAAAAGTTCAGTTTTCTGAAGTAGTCCAGAAAGAGAAAATATTCATTGGAATAAATCTTAACAAGATCTCGATGTACCTTTTTGAAGTGATCCTCATCTTTGTTCAATATCCCAACTCTACAAAAGAACCACTGATATTTGGAAGTCAATCTTGAACTTTTCTGCAAAATTTTTACAGAAATTCCTCATTGAAAAGGAAGGACAATGAGCTCATGTCATTATTGGTTGAGACTTCCAATAATGCCAGGAAGGTTTGTGCAATGATTAAATGGAACAGAAATTAGACTTACACTGAAAAGTGACAGTTTATATACTTGACAAAAATTAAATTTTAGACATTTGAATTCTCAAAATACAAAATTTAGCAAATGAATTTATTCAAAATTGTTAAAGAATAATTTTTTAACTCATACAATTTTCATGTAAAAATCTATAGATTACTAAAATTAAATTTACTCAAAAAAAATTCTAAAATTTATAAAATTGTACTAACATTTTTATTTTTTGTGGAAAAGAATCTGCAAACAAATAAAGTGCTAGAATGCTAGAATAAAGTTTTTCTTTTAATATTAATTTTTAAACTATATATATATATATAGTTTAAAAATTAATATTAAAAAAACTTATTATACATATATATACTTATATATATATATATATATAGTACAAAAATTTGCTTTATATACATAAAGCAAATTTTTGTCATAATTGTTTATGAGCAATTGATAATTAAAAAGAATTTAAATGACAATTGATAGAACTCTTAAAATAGGATTTCTAAATTATATTTAAAATTGCTTATAATTAATTATTATTCAGAAAATATAATTTTTAAAACTAAAGCATTTAAAATAGTTTTTGAAAAGACTATTATTAAAATATTTGACAAAAATATTTTAGAAATTTTCTTCTTTGGGTAATTATTTTAATTTTAAAGCTTAAAGCAGCAAATTCTGATGCTTTAAGTTTAATTACTTCACAAATGAAATGGTCCAAGTATTTTCATTGACTACATGCTGAAATCATAAATGTGACTGTTTTTACAGAAATATAACACTATGTAGGCTAATTTTCATATCTTTCTTGTAAAAAAATTTCTTTGGCATCAAGATGATATTGAAACAGTTTCTAGTAGTGAAGAGATGATTAATCAGAATCTGGAATCAGAAAAATTGGCCATTTTTCGGATATTTGAATTGGAAGTGAGAAAATCTCATTACAATTTCTGATTCTTAAAAACAATTTTTCCACGAGAAAATTAAAAATTTTTTAAATTATTATATTAACAATTAAATATTAGTTTATTGAAAACTTTCGTGTCAACAAAGCAGAGAATACACAATGTTTTTGTTCTTTTAACTGGCTATTGGGTTTGGAAGTATTCTTATATTGCATACATCCAGTTTGAGGTAGTGTTTCTACAATAATTACTAGCTAAAATTAAGAGTTCCCACCAAAACGACAAGGAACACATCATTTGTTCACTCCTTTCTATTGTTTATCTCTAACCCATAGCTTTATTTTTAATCAGTGTGCAGATCATATGTTACACTACCTTCATTTTACTTTTAAACAATATAAGCATATTTGTCATTGTTTTTTATATAATTTGTAATTCAGTAATTGTCATTTTAACATTATATCCTTTTATTTATTTTTTTTTTTTTACACTATACCTTTATATATCTATCTTATTACAGTAGAGCATTGATTATCCGACTCAATTGGGAACTGGGGTTGGTCGGATAACTGAAAAAATGGACAACCGAACAGTATGAAAAATACATACAGTATAGTATAGTAGTATATCGCCATTACCCTAATTCGCATTGAATTTTCATTGATGTTAAGCCTAACAAATTTTTTTTAAAAATAATAATCATAGCTATTGTATCGTTAAAAATTATTTCTTTATTTTGCACAAAATAAATACAAAAATAAAGAAAAGACAGAAAATTAAGCCTGGTTTAAATACTGGTCTCCCTTTTGTGGTTGAGCCAGTGTTGCCAGCTAAAACATGCAAAAATTTAACAAAAATAATATTAAAGTAGCCAAGACATAGCCAAATATTGTAGCTCCACATCACTAGCGGACATTTGAATTTGCCAACTAGAACGCAGTCGGTTAACCGATGTGACGATTGATTGGGGGTCGGATAATCAATGCTCTACTGTATTTATGTTATCACCATATATATGTTTTTTATTATATCTTTAGTCATTTAATGTATGTATTTTTTAATAATATTTGGGGTTTTTTTTTTTTTGTTATTAGGAAGATGGAAATCTATTGCCGCTTGATATTTCCTACTATATATAAAATTAATTAATTAATTAATTTAATTTTATCATATACAGAGAAAGAATTTTATTTATTAATGAAGTGTAGTTTATATATAGATCTGAATTAAAGATAAAAATTTTTTGTAAAAATTTTATAGTAGACTTATTGACATATGGTATAGTCTTATTTTGCATAGGGGTTGTGTGTCAACATGAATTTGTGTATATCAGTTCCATGTATAACAAGACCCTACTATATTAAATAATAGAGTATAGATAATAATTAGATGTATTTACTTTTGACCTACTTAATTTTTGAAAAATTAAGTAGGTCAAAAGTAAATACAGTCAAACCTGTTTTTATGCGGGGGATAGGGACCGCATTAAAAAAAACGCATAAAAAAAATCTCACGAAACTTCACGAATGGCTGTAAATAATAGTTTTCGCAACACAATTTTAAAAATAATTTTTTTATGCGGTCAACAGGGACCGCATAAAAAAAGTCTCACATAGAAAATAACTCAAAACCGTACGAAATAGAATTTATTGGCAACAGATGTCAGCACTTGACTGCATCGTCTGGTCTATCGTCTGTTTTACATATTTTTGTCCAGGTGGTGTTTTGTTGACTTAAAAAGTAAATTATTTCATTTTTCGCATATTCATGCAATATTATTACTATAATAAGTGCATTTATGCTATAATAAGTTTATTTAGCTATAATAAGTCAACGTGAGACATGACGAATCGCACGAGACTAGTCGCCAACTATACCGCACAAATTAAAAATTCGCATTAAAAAAATCGCACAAATAAAAATCGCACATAAAAAGAGCGCATAAAAACAGGTTTGACTGTACATCTAATAATCATCTAGTAACAATTTTTTTTATTTGTATTATAATAAAACTTTTAATACAGTAGCCCCTCGTTATATTTATTTTATTTATTTATTTAAGCATTCTGGTACAAAGACCCTGATGCGGGGATAGAACAAAACAAAGTATACATAATCTTATAAAATAACAAAACATATTTCACAGATATATTCATCAATTGTAATAACATTAATAATTTAAAATGATAATTGCAAAATTTATAAACTAAATCCAAATCAGAAAATAAAACTTAAAGAACTACTTGGGAGAACTATCCGAAAGAAATTAACAACCAACAGAGCTAAAACTTACCTAAAAAAAGAAAAAAACAGCAATTCAAACCAATTGTTCGAAAGAAAATCGGATAGTCTCCCAAGCAGTCCAAGCAGCCACAGATTAAATAGTAGGCAGACCACGCCCCAAAACGTAATTTACATAAATAAGCACAGCTTTCGCTTTAAGCCTAAAAAAACAATGAAAAAGAAATCGAAAATCAAATATACAATAAACATTATGAAATAATCAATTTAACCCTCTTTATGAAAATAAATACCTTAAAGAATAAATCAAAATCAGAAATAACTTTTTTAAACTGATTAAATGAAAAATTGGGAACCCCAAAAGTCTCCTCACGTAATTTTGACAAAAGAGAACAAACAGCAATAATATGAAATGCATCCAATGGTAAGTCCGCCACACCACATATGCAAATGTCCCTTCTGTAATTACATAAAAAACTTAATGAATTACATCTTATTTGCATTAATACGGCCATAACATTAGAAGAAAAATTACTATTATAAATAGAACAATCAAAAAAAGGTTTATTCAAACTCTTATACCATTCACAATAAGAACTTAATAATATGCCATGATTCAACTTCAAAATATAATTATCAAAATTATTTAACTTTAGTAAATAAACACTATTAAAATCTTGTAACAGATTATCAAAATCGATTCCGTTCCTTGAACAACTAGCCCACCAATACTTCGACAAAGGCAACTGAACATGTTTCACAACATAACGCAAACAAATCTTACTAAGGCGTTCTTCATTTAAACTCAACGTTCTAAAAATCCAATTAACAGATTTGTTCAGGATCAAACAAGACAAAGGAATCAATGAACATTCCATAGACACTAGATAACTAGGAGTACACCTTGGAAGCCCGTACATTCTCTTAACAAAAGTAGTTAATACCGTATCCAAACTCTCCGCCTGAAACCCCCACACCTCCGAAGCATAAAGGAGACATGAGCCCACCACGGCATTAAATAACCTTAACCGATCCTTCAAATTACACAACTTAGCAGACTGACACATATGAATAACTTTGTCCATTTTTATCTCAGCATTAACTTGACAAGACCTCACATGAGTATTAAAATAACCATTACTTTTAAAAATTACACCTAAATACTTATATTGAGATACAACCGAAATTGGAACACCTCGAAACCACCATTTGTCAGCCTTAGAAGCCTTACCACCATTTCGAAAGACCACAATTTTTGATTTAGCAAGATTCAATTGTAAACTATTATTGCTTAAATAATTATCCAGAAGGTCAATCGACCTCTGTAATGACCTCGGAGAATCCGCCACAATTACCACATCATCCGCATACGCTAATACTTTAACAGACACACCACTGACAACTATACCATCTCCGCCGGAATCATCAATACAATTTAATAAATCATTTAAAAATAAACTAAAAAGAATAGGGCTTAAGTTACAACCCTGTTTACACCCTTATCAGAAAAGAAAGGCTGAGAACAAAAATTCCTCCATTTAATCGTAACATTTGAACCACTATATAACTCTGCCAATAAAGATACAAACTTAAAGCTTAATCCAAACTTTAATAATTTCCTCCATAATAAATCCCTATCAACAGAATCAAATGCTGATGCTAAATCTATAAAAAAAGCATAAACCTTATGCCGTTTCCTGCTTAGTGTCTTAGAGATAACAGTATACAGAATAAAAATATTATCAACAGTAGAGTAACCTGCATGGAAACCAGCCTGACTCTCTGACAGAATATCTCTCAAATTCAACCAACTTATTAACCTGTAATACAAAACTCTACAAAAAATCTTAAGAGACGCAGCACAACAACGAAATACCTCTGTAATTAGTAAGCACCGACCTTGAGCCACCCTTAGGCACCGGAACCAATAAAGAACTCTTCCATTCATCTGGAATAACACCAGTTCTCAGAACCTTATTAAAATTATCTAATAAACAGAGAAAAGCACTATCAATTTTCCAAAATTCAGTAGGAATACCATCTATTCCAGGAGCACCACCAACAGTCGACTTACTTAAAACGACTCTAAGTTCCTCCTCCGAGATGTAAGAATCCAATATTTCGTTTGACCAAGTCACACAATCATTAAAAACCACTAAATCAACATCATATGGACTTTCAGAGCCATAAAGGGAGAAAAAATAACTAAACCAATCAAATAAACTAATATTAACCTTAGCATAATTTCCCCTTGCTTTACATAAATTCCAAAATAATCTATTATTTTTATAAAAATTTTTAACATTTTGTAACCTTTTACAAAATTCTTTCTTCTTTGCTAAACATAATTTTTTTACCAAACTTCGGTATAACACAAAAACTCTCCTCTGAGCCGGCAAACCATTTTTCTTGAACTCTAACCAAGCTCTATTTCTGGCTCTAACCATTAATCGACAATCCAAGTCAAACCAATCATTAATTCCAACCATAGTCTTTTTCCTTTGAGTCAATCCTTTCACTTTGACAAAATCCAATATCACCTTACTTAGCTCCAACAAAGATAAATTGGGAGTCTGCTCCAAGCAACGCCACAAATCAGCGGACAACGACTCCAGCTGACCACTGTCCCAGAAAATCCTCTGGTAACAAGTACCAGAACCGCCCAAAGAATCTATGGCACGATCTTCCAAATAAAGTACTATCGGGCAGTGATCGGACCAAAAACAACTCTCTACTCTAAAACATTTAATACAGTTCCACACAGAAGGAGTAACTATTCCCAAATCAATTACTGAGGACCCTCGGTTGGAAACAAAAGTAAACTCTCCCGCTTCATCACCAGAAGCACGACCATTTAAAATTATTAGATCATTATCTGCACAATACTCAAGAACTTTCAGTCCTCTCACATTCATATTTACATCTTTGGAGGCTCTACTTCTCTTATTAACAGCAATACCACTACTATCACATATATTTGTCGAAATCACATTATCGTTACCAGTCCGTGCATTAAAATCACCCAACCAAATCCAATTTGATTCGTCAACCTCAAACCTGGACAGTACATCAAAAATTTCTTGCCACCTTTGTTCCTGCATATAAACAAAACCAATATTAAACTCTCCTAATGGTAGCAGAATATTAATCAATACAATATAACTATCCCTATAAATAATATTAAATTTCAAAGATGATTTAATGCAAAGCAACCAACCAGCCATAGGTCTACCCCTACTGTGAGCCCTCAAAGCATCACCAACAATACAATGATATTCTCTTAATTCCTCCCAATAGCATCTGCTCCCACCCTTAATAAACCAAGTTTCCGATAAAAAGACCACATCATACTTCAATAAATAACTCCAAAAAGACCGCGGTTTATTACCAATCCCAGCACAATTCCACGCCATAATAGAAAACACAGAAGACATTACTGGTTGCTATGAGATCGGCACCACCTTAGCTGATACTTCATCGACTTTATACCGAACTCCATCTACCAGTAACTTATCATAACTTAACCGAACACTTCTTGCTCCTTCTTCCCTTTTTTTCTTCCCAAATACCCTTAGGTTGTATCTAATATCCCGCAAACGTTTAGAAAAATCATCATACACAGAAACATTAAGATTCCGATTCTCAAATACAGTCTTTTTAAACCTCAATTTATCACTAAAAGACCCAAATTGGCAAATCACTGGTCTGGGTTTATCTCCAACTCTCTTCCCAACCCGATACGCGTTTACAATATGCAGCGAGGATAAATTTAATGTATTAACCGCAAAAGAATTAACAGTGTCAAATATTTCCAAAGAAGTCTCTTCTTTCCTCTCTTCCAATCCGTGGATAACAACATTGTTCATCCTTCTCTGATTATCCATAACATCCAGTTCTCTCTCAAAAAAAGAAAATTTCGTGAAAATTTTATCCATATCCAACGAATGCCCAACACCAGTTACCTCCCCTCCAACCTTTGACTCAACCTCCCCCAACCTCATCTCGAAGTCAATCAACGCCTCATCTACATTCTGAAGCCACTCTGTCAGATGATCCAGTCTTCTGATAAATTCATCAACCTTACCGTTCAGCGAAACATGCAATCGCAATAAAAGCCTAACTCCCTCTGCCACATCAAAATTTGAGTCCTGTAATAAGTTCGCAATATCCTCTTCACCAGAAGAAGTCTCACCCCTAAACCTAGCTGTTGATCTTTCAGAAACGGTTGGAGAAAAGGTCTTCCTCTTCCGAGCCTGGGACATAATTATAAACTAGACTTACCTAGAAAAAGAAAAAAACAGCAATTCAAACCAATTGTTCAAAAGAAAATCGGATAGTCTCCCAAGCAGTCCAAGCAGCCACAGATTAAATAGTAGGCAGACCACGCCCCAAAACGTAATTTGTATAAATAAGCACAGCTTTCGCTTTAAGCCTTAAAGAATAAATCAAAATCAGAAATAACTTTTTTAAACTGATTAAATGAAAAATTGGGAACCCCAAAAGTCTCCTCACGTAATTTTGACAAAAGAGAACAAACAGCAATAATATGAAATGCATCCAATGGTAAGTCCGCCACACCACATATGCAAATGTCCTTTCTAAAAAAAGAAAAAAACAGCAATTCAAACCAATTGTTCAAAAGAAAATCGGATAGTCTCCCCGCCCCTCGTTATATTGTGCCTCATTATATCACAATTTTTTTTGGTTCCCAAATTTTAAGAGCATTTTAGTCAATAAATTTTAAATTACCAATTACAATTGAATTTCTTTTTACAACGAAATACAGTATTATGTTCTTATCATTGACATTGAAACTACCACTGCAGGTGAAACAATAAATTCATTAAGAGATAAATAAGCAAAACAGTTGGGCAGATCAATTATCATTTATGTTTCCTTTTGATATTAAAAGTTGTTTATTTATTGGTTTTAAGCACTGTCCTCGTTTACAAGTTTCTATGAATTTGAAATTTCAAATTAACTGCTTAATGTGTAAGGAAAAGATTTCTTTATTTCTGAATAGAAAGTTCTAAAATTTTTATAACAGTAGTAACTTTATTTTGCTTTTTTAGAGAATTTTTACTTTGTAATTTTATAATTTTTGATGTTCTATTATATGTTCAATATTTATTTTTTAAATTTTCAATTACAATTAAATTTTTTAAATTTTCAATTACAATTAATTTTTATTGAAAAATATAAATTACACAAATTTTTAATGAGTGATTTATTATGAAATATATCAGTATGTATAATAAAATCGTAACCGATATTTTGTTTTTATATTGACAGTACAGTGGAATGTTGCTTAATGAGCACCTCGCATAACGAGCAAAATAAATTGTAAAAAAAATGACTCGCTTAACAAGCGAATTTTCTCATAATGAGTGGCTGGGAGAGGGGAAGTCCCAGTTTATGCACATGCTCCATATAGCACTCATTCAGCTAGCATCTTAGTGTTGCTTGTGATCACACATTTTTCCAAACTTTTTCCAACACATATTACATATAAACATCAACAACCATAGCCCATTATATACATGCCAAATGATATGCCAAATTCTTGGGCTATGTAAAGACTATAATTAAATATTAGAAATTAATTAATTTGACTAGAAGTAGGCAGTTATGCTGCCATCTTGTATTAAATTTAATTACCAATTCCAAATTAAATTTTAGAAACATCTGAATTAAAAATTAACTATTTATAATTATTAAATTTAATACAAGATGGAAACATAACTGCCTACCTCTAGTCAGATTAATTAATTTATATTATTTAAGTGTAAGCCTTTACATAGCCCAAGAATTTGGCATATCATTTGGTGTGTTTATCAAACATATTATGTGATTTTTTTTTTTTGATTTTTTTTTTTTTTTTTTGTTTCTGCAAATTGAATTCTCATTTCAGATTGGTTCATTCCACACTAGATGATGATGATGATTCACACTCCTTAACAATGTTTATTGTATAATTTTCTTCAAATAAACACTATACATAAAATATTTGAGTATATTTTTTGGCGTGGAATACATTATCATATTTTACATTAATTTCTATGGGAAAAATTGTTTCGCTTAATGAGTGTTTCACATTACAAGTAAGACTCTGGAACAAATTATGCTTGTTAAGCGAGGTTCTACTGTATTTGTCTTTAAATGTCATTGTTAAAGAAACAATAATGCTAAATGGGCGTTTGTGGTGGTATCAATGTTTATGTAAACGTCAATTAATACGATATAACTATGAATAAAATTCAGTATTGCAAAACTAAGTTTATTTTATATCAGAAATACTTGCTGATGAAAGAATAGAGGACAGAGATTCCATAACATGTATAATCTGTTTAGTGAAAACCAGAATTTTTAGTACTCTGTTATATCATGCTTGTCAGGAGGCAAAGAAAAAGCGTGATGTAACAAGCTGTATTAAATTGAAATATTTTTAAATTTAGATCCCAGCTAATGGCTGGAAATCAATGGACTCATGGTTAGAGCAACAAGATGACGATGATGATAGTGATTTAACATACTGTGAAGTGTGTGGACAATGCAACCAAGAAGATCGTCTTCTTTTGTGTGACAGCTGTGACTTAGGCTATCACTGTGAATGTTTGGACCCTCCATTGGAGAATATTCCTGTTGGTGAATGGTTCTGTCCAAACTGTGATACAAGAGGTTTAGATGAATGTAAGTTGTCAATTTTTTGCTTTGTTTTGCTATTATTAGTCTATTTTAATATTGACTGATTTAAATTTTAAAATCATAATCTGTTTTGTCACGTTTGTTGAACTTATTTAATTTAAGAAAATCTTAAAAGTTTATTACAATATTTGATTTTGTAAATACAGTTAGATCCTGCTTATCACGGGGATGGATGCGTTCCTAGACAACAAAGCACTAAATGAAATAGCATTAAACGAGGTCAATTTAACATAGAGTAAATAGGGAAAGGGGAACATGCAACCAAAAATAAAAAGACTTTACTTTAATTTTAAGTTATTTTTATATTAATTTGCATAATAATATATGTTAAATAACACACAAACTTTTGCGCACAGAAATGTAAAGTTCATTTTTTGTGATGAAGGTCCTGGATCTTCTGAAATTCTTGATCAATTTTTGCAATGAAATTGTCTAGTTCCATTTTTTGTTTTTTTTTTTTTTCCTTAAGCAAATGTCAGTAACAGGAGATGGCATTTAAAATGCCTCGTCTTGCTTTTGCTCTTCTTTCAAAATCTGGATCATTCGCTACAATTTGATTAATGATTTTTGTTAACATTACAAACTTTTACTAAGGAAATCTGTAGATAAGTGTTTTGGGTTCTTTTCAGAATCACTATTTTCCAGTTCTACATGAATTCCTTGTTCTGCCAGTTCTTGAAGGTCGTCATTGGTAAGGCTCTCACTAGAAACCTGTTGTAACTCTTCAATATCCTGCTCGTCTACATCTCCTAGTCATGCTGTATTGATTAGGTTGACAATTTGGTCAACTATAGGGCCTTCTCATTGAGAATTCTTGGATACCTTCAGCTATAACTTTTTCTGCACTTCATTTATGCATTTATCAGTTAATTCTTGCCGAGCGAAGTCAATATTGTCTATTACATTCATGATGTTTTATTTTTTTCCAAAATTGCACCAAATAAACATAGATTTAAGGAAAGTACAGTGCTTTGATGAATTGCCACCTTTTGCTGATTGGTTCGTGTTCGTAAATAATTGTATTATATACGAATCAATGAAATGCCGTGATAATTTGAACCAGAGTAAATTTTGAGCTTTTTTTTAGGTTTTGAGCAGATTGCATTATATCAAATCAGCATTAATCGAGGCAGCATTAAGCGGGGTCTTACTGTAGTTTTAAAAAATTTACTCAAATTATTAAAAAAAATACTGAGAATAATCCAAATAGTTTTAAAACTGTTATTCATTGAAATTAGTTAATAATATCAGCCATTAACAGATATATAAATATTTTAAATTCTTCTTACTCTGTGGACATAGAGGATCTTTTAACCATGGATTTGGCCCTGCTTACAATGAAGCCACTACAATGGTGATGGAAGGAGCCCAACATATCCAGGACAGACCACCCCTGAAAAATTTTTGTGGTTTTACAATTGCCCGATCTGATCTCAGACCCCAAAGTGATGCCTTAACAGTCTGTTCTATTTTATTTAATGATTGTTAAACTATACAATCAAACCTCAAAATAATTCTCTTTTTACCATCCTTACAATTATTAATGAATATTTGTGAATGGATTTTCCCCATAAATATTAAATAGAAAAACTTTTATCTGAAGTACTAAATGTGTGATTTTATATTGCAATTCATAGTTTTAACACTAGATTACAGGACTTTTAAATTCTTAGAATCATACTAGGAATATGTACAGTACCTTAATATTCCATCAAAAAAAAAAATGTTTTTTAATATTCACATTCAAATACAATAGAAACATGTGTAAAGGAAATAAAACACTATATCATATATATGTATTTATTTGATAGTTTAGTATTTGATATCTATTCATTACATGGAATCAAATACTAAACTATGTTAGTCCACAATAATTTTAATTAAAGAAATAGCTAATTAAATGCAGTTTTATATTTCATTTTGAAAATTGTTGATGGTTTTTTCCTCAGTACTGAGTTGTATCACTCACTAGCTTTGAAAAATGATCTAACTAAACCAAAATCAAAAAAATCCTCCCACAACAAGGAATGAATTTTACACTAAATGACCTAAGTTACATTTTAATATTGTCAACTCAGAATTAAAATTTATTGCTATACCTAGTTTATTATAATTTTGCACAGTGTAAGCATTAAAATTAGTTTACAGAGGTTTTATTTATTATTGACTAAGTGATCTAAAATGCAGCTTCAGTGTTTGTTTAAGACGTGGCCACACTGGGCAATGACTTATTGATGATCAATTAATACAATCTATCATGCTATCAACATTTGAAATATAAAATATGCAGTAAACCAGTAAAAAGAAGCAAAATACACTTTTATAACTTAAAGTAACTGTTGTTAGACCAAAAACTTTAGTTTCTTACGCTAATTTCAACAAGGAAAACCTAGGGGAAAAATATACTTTTATCTAAAGTTCCACTCTACTTATTACTATATATAATTCTTATTGTTTTAAAGTGTTTTAGTTCAGCATCGTTCAGTTTAATGCCAATTTCAAAGGCAAAAAATGATGGTGCTAAATGAAAGTTTGAATGTATTTGTAGATTTAATTTTTTGTTTTACAAAGATACAGACTTCAGATGGTACAAATGGGAGACAAGAATCTGTTACACCTTGACCTAAAAGATCCATTGTGCACCTCATATGATTATTATAGAAGTCTTCTGAATTCTTTAAAGAAGGACACTAAACTTTTAGAGGAACTATGGAAGCCATCATCTTAGCTCAAAAAAAGAACTCAGATGAGGAAATCTGTCCAAATAAAGAATAAATAAGACTCATGAATGAGATACAGCATCAGCAGAATCACAAAAGTGGCAAAAAGGCTGAGGGAGAAAATTTTAGTTGGCACAAACATACATGGTGACTAAACCCAGCCAATGTCATGATTCCAATCAGAAAATAAATATAATTCTTTTAAATATCACTATGATAATTTTCACGCCAAATACTGTATAAATGATATGAAGAATACCTTGCACTCCTTTCAATACGCATCTGCAGAATATTTAAGGAGTGCAACCTTGTACTACCACTAGCCCCACTTCCAAGCTTACGCAAGCTCCTTTGCAATGATAGAGACAAGTTCTCCATGCTCGAGAAGTTGGGGGTCTATGCTGTTCCACTGGAAAATCTCGCAACAGGAGTAAACACAAGAAATATTGGGGCCATCACCAGAATGCTTGCCAGCTGTCTTGTGGAGCACCAAGATGATGTGGTAAGGGGTAAGCACACCACAGAGCTTACAAGAAAGGTACTCGAACAAGGTTACAACCCGCTATGGTTGCAAGCACGTATGCTCAAGAGCTGTAAAGATAGAAAAACTGTTTTCATCTGGGAATCTCTCCTTACCACCACTTTGGATGCATGCAACACTCCTACTCTCTATCTGCCCAATGTATGGGTCACGCTGTACAAGCATTTGAGCACGTTTTAGCGTTGTCTAATACATGTGCAGCGTGAGCTTGGGTCTGTGCATGCACAACTTTGCTAGTCACGGAGCCAGATGCTCGATCAGTTTTCGAACGTTTTTGAACTTTTGTTTTGTGTTCTTAACGGCTTTGGCAAAACTTTATGCGTTCTATTCTATATCGGATTAGTTCTATTTAAAGTTTTTTGGCAAATTTATGTACTTGCCTGACGACGACGACAATAAGGTTTGTCGAAAGTACTTGCAACAAGCAAATGTGTATATAACGCTGAACTCAGTGTATTCTTCATATCGTTTAAATATAATTCTTCCTGAAAGCAAGAAAAGTCTTTAGTTTGCAAAGAAAAACCATGTAAAAATGTCTTACTATATTTTAAATGGGAAGTTTTCCTCCACTGTATTTAAAGCAGATATAAGTTGTGATGGGGTAGGTTATATACTGATTTGAAATTGCATTTGTGAACTCATCAAACAATTTTTGGTTTGTCTAAAGTCACTAAATGCATCTTTAGAGAATGTGAAAAACTTTTTTTGCTGAACACACATTAATCTTTCATCATGATTTTTCCCAAAAGCATCAAAGACAAGTGTACACATACCTAACTTTTCAGTTTATTTCTCACTTATTTTCTTTATATTTGGTCCATGCCATAAACTTCTACTTGAATTTGTATCTTGATAGTTTATAGTTAATTTCCTGTAATGATATTCCATTTGTATAATGTGTATCGAGTGTATTTGATGCAATGATTATTACTCTAATAAGCTATAAACTCATTGCTCTTTTCATCACTATAAAATGAATTTTGATGACTAAATCTAATTACTTGCGAGATTATTAAAATTTTGGTTTATTTGCTTTAGTTTTTGAACCCTAAAATTTATAAATCAATTTTATATTAATTTAAGTAACATTTGTATAAAATAATAATTAATAGCTTTTAAGTTAGAAGTTGATGATAAATTAAATTTTTAACATAACATTTTCTAACATTAATTGTGTGAATGAAACAATTTCAGCATTCTGTTGGATGGCCTAACCATTTAAAATCTATTAATTAATGTCTGAATTTTGAAGTTTTGTTTATGTAGAGAACAAAATTCTGATGATAAACAGAAAGAGGAATGAATATTGCATTGACAGTACTGTCAATGCAATATTCATTCCTCAACCAAGGTAGATTAGACTGACTTTATTGATCATGAAGGATATGCATTTTGGACTCTGTCCCTCATCAGTCCTTTTATATTCAATATCAGTCTGGTTAAAAACGTTACAAGTTTTAGGTTACAATTATAAATATATATAAAATTACAATGAACGCAATATTATCTGAATGGTAGAAATTATCACCTGTATAGCTATAATGCACACAACTGGATTCTTAGATACTATAAGATAACTAACTAAAATGTAAATTAAGTAAAAGGAAAAAAAAAAACAATTGTTAAATAAAATGAATGAATGAACATGTAATTTGGCAATTTCAGCATGTTGCTGACAATGGAGGCCAGCATATTGATCATGCTGTTACATAGCCACACAGTATACTGTGTGTATTATGACACATTTTGAGTTATTCAATACAGTATCACAGCAGACATTTTTGTAACTAACTTTTTTTGTTTCCAAACAAAATTCCATCTCCATGGAAGTCTCCATGTAAAATATAATATCATTTTGCTGTTTAATTCCTGAGTTATGTCTTTTTGAAATGTGAATTTTAATTATGAACACTGTGTATATTGATTTATATTAAAACTATAAAATTTCATTCTTATTTATATATATACTCATATGAAATAATTCATTCATATAATAACTGCTTATATGAATTGTATATAAAATGTAGTTTATTAAATTTATTTTAATCTGATGTAGGTAATTTATCAGAAGAACTTATGGCAGATTTTCAGGAAATATTACGTAGTCGTTTTAGACCTAGATCCTCCATTTTTCAACCTCGAATTATTGCCAGAACATCTGCAATCGAAACAGTAAGGCATCGGGTACAGAGGAGAAGAGAAGCTCAATTAGAAGATATAAGAAATGTAAAAATTTATTTATATTTATGGAATAAGTGACTCATTTAAAATCTGAATGACTTTACTATATAAAACAATTATCAATTTTTGTTCTGTTTTGAAATTTGTAGGGTATTGTCATTTAAATACTTTAGATAATCTAATTAACAGTGAAAGTCATAAAAGAGATAATTTAAATTTTAATTTGAAAACTTTTGGATTTAAATAGTCACTAATTTTCATTTTTTGTCTTTTATAATTAGGATAATATGAGAATTAAAGTAACAAAAAATCAATTTAAATGGTTTTCATAAAAAGTACTTGATTTAATCTAGTATAGTGATTTTCAAAGTGGGCGGCAGGATTACCTAAGTTGGCAACATAATAATGATGAAATTTATTAAACTAAATTTTAGCATCTTTTATGTTTTATGTGATCTTTAAATTCATTTTCAAAATTTTTGCAGTTGTGGCAGTGCTGGAAAGTCATTGTCTACAAAGGGACATACAAGCACTGGCTCTAATATTGAACAATTAATATTAGTTTGAAATACTTATGACATACAGTATCTAGTATTAATTTTACATAGGAACATTGATTTGAAGTAAATCTAAGCATTAAATCTGTCTCAGTTGAAAAATTATTTTATCTCAAAAAGTTAGGAACTGCATATTAGTGCAATAAGCTTCTCATTTGTTTTGTAATATTTGACAGGAATTTAGTTGTTTCATAATATTTGATTGTATTATGTATTGTGCTTTCGTTAATCACAACAGCATTGAAAATAGTTTGAAATAAATGTAATTATTCTTGCATTTCTCTTATTATATTTGATAAAAATGTGTCTAGTTCATTCATCTGATTTCTCACCATGAAAATAAATCAACTGTAAATTTTTGAATGTGATGATTTGAAACTTGTTAAAAAGTATTAGATCAGGCATTAAGAAATGTATAAATTCTATCTTACACATTAATAATTTGCTAATAATGAAGTAGGTATTAAATTTGTTATTCAAGATTCTTCTAAATGACTACAAACCTTTATAAACTGGAATCACTGAATTAAGGTTATAATTGAAAAATACCAATTAGAAATTTTAAGTAGATATGGTTAAATATACAATTAATTGTTACTATTTTGAATTTCTGCCACCCCTTTTTGTTCAAAAGAGACTTTTGTAATATAGGATAAATGGCATTAGAAGTCAGTTTATTGAATGAAGGCACTGGGCAGGAAAAGTTTGGAAACCCCAGATCTAATGCTGTCTAGCAGATATAACCTAACTAATTTAATGCTATTATTAAAATATTTTTTATCTGCTAGTTATTTTAATGCTCATATTATAGTACTTTATCAGATATTTTATTTTAATATCTGGTTACATAGCATTAAATTAATAATTTTTCAAAAAAGCTTTATAATTAAAATATTGAATAGATGTATTTAAATTTTATTGTATGTAGTTTTATATTTTAAATAAAATTTTAAGTTTGTTTATAACATACATGACATTATGATAATTCATTACAACAGCATTTCTCACCTGGGGTCATGACCCCAAGGGGGTTGTGGATGAAACCATAATTTAAATAACTGTCATTGTACAACTTATCTTTTTTACCAACTGATTCACTGGATGTAGATGGCTCACTTTGTTTTTTCACAAATTTATCCATTTTGCATTAGAAATTTAAAAAAAAACAATTCAGTTTTACGGTTAACTGCACACTAAAATAAAAGCACCAGACGCACGCTTCACATTCGAAACTTCACTGAAGTGGTACAATCGCCAGTGCCTCTTTTATACTAGTGACAGCACAACTTGTTCAAATGCATCCATATGCATGTTCAAACATGCTCTCAAAGCGAGCATTATAGTTGAAGATCAAATTACAAACACGTACACATTAAGTTGGAACTTGTAAATTGCTCATGTATGTACTGTACACATCACACATGCATGTTCATACCCATCGCTGTAAACAAGATGACATAAAATAATAGGAATAGTTGTATTACATTTTTTATACTGTTGGTATTTTCTTAATGTATAAAATTAGTGCAATGTGATTATATTATATTTTTAAAAATTTACATTTATAATTACAGTCAAAATTCAGTTAGTAATAGTAAGGCTTACTGTTGTTATTCCTTTGGGAGGGGGGTCGAGAAATATTAATTTTATTTATATTTATTATTTGGTGGGTCGCGGAGGTAAGAAGGTTGAGAATCGCTGCATTACAATAATGAAAATTATACACAAATAGAGTTAATGTATTGTCACTAATGTACTATATATGTGATGTTAATCATCTCTTACTTTAGAAGTGTGGCAGTGATTTGTTTTGTTACAGAAAACTTATAAACCAGGGAAAAAAGTTATTTTTATTAACAATATACCTAAATATAGATCTAATGGTGTGTGTATATGTTTTTATATACATACTGTTTCATATAATGTATTTTGTATTTTGTTTGGTAACTGATAATATACGAAAAAATGTATTAACCTATCCCATGTTGAAATATTTTTCCATTGCATGTCGCTTTGCGTTGAATTTTCGTCGATGTTAAGCCTAGCATAAATTTTTTAACGGCATCATCATTCTTTTTAATGTGAGATATTGTGGCATTTCCAACTCCATATTTCCAAGCTAAGCTTGATCCACTAGCACCACACTTCAACTGATCTATTATGTTAAGTTTATCAGAAACACTGAGAACAATGCATTTACGTTTAGTTGCCATTGCAAATGGTACAACTACATCACGATCTGTTACAAGTATAAAATTCACAGATTCAAAATTAATGTCCCCGATAGAAACGGATTTCGATTCAGCACGACACACGTCCCAACACACAGTCCTCAGAAAAACAGCACTCAAAAGTGCCAGTGCTACCAGCTAAAAAACACACACCAATAATAAAAATATTGCAGTAGCCCAAGGTAGAGAGTGTCGAGTCGCATCGTGTAATGGCTGTTTCATCTGCTCCACTTCAACTTGAATTTCTAATTCTTTGGGACAGTTTCAAGTAAGTTCTTTAACTGCATCTTTTAGCTGAAGTACTTTGGTGTTTAGAACAGTTTGAATTTTGCCGATCTGCCCATTTTTTCGGGAGTTACTGCACTTTTTGTACAGTTGATTCGGCGACCGTTATAACTGTCCGTTATAACGGTCATTTTTGACTTAAATTAGATTTTTTGGTTATGGGACAATAAAGCCATGGAACCGGAAGTAACCCACACTCCATTAGGGGAGGAAGACACAACAGAACAACAAACTCAACAGACAACAAATTTCCAACAAACAAAGGAATCAGAAGAGACAACAGAGAACACTCTAATTAAGGAGGCAGCTTTCTTACTGGGAAAAATAATGGACTTGTGCCCAGAGCACACATACTCAATATTAAAGTCAATCAAAGACATGAAATAAGGGAACATGCTACTAAATTGTACGGATACTTACATGAAATGCATGGAATAGTTCGGGAAATGCGGAAAACAAAATCACCTATGCGGAATGATAGCCACAAACCAACTTATAGTGACATAGTCAAACGAAATACTAGGCCAAGCAACACAACAAGGAATATACAACGATCGATAGATGAAAAGATTAATAGTGAAGGAACGGGAGGATCACACGCAGTGATATTATACTCCAAGGACCAAGAAGACGGCTCAACGGTGGACATGAGGAAACTCACAGACAAGATACAACAAACAATTGAACCACACAAGCTTAGAATAAAAATAAAAGCAGTCAGGAAAGTCGCCAACAATGGAATATGTATACGTGTGGGCAATAGGGAAGAGTGTGAAAAATTGGAAACGGAAATCCAGAACATACCAGAGATAAAACAAAAGATCCAATGTAAACGATCAGAGGGGAGAAGACCTCGAATTATACTTCTCAACGTCCCTCAATCAGTAGCTGATGAAAACATAATAACATGCATATACAACCAAAATGAGATCTGGAAGGAAATAACCAAAGAAGTATTTCAGGAAGAATGTAGAATCACGGCTACAATCACAAGAGGGAAAGTCAATGAAAACTGCAGACATGTGGTTATCACAACCTCCCCAAAATCAGGAACTTCCTCATAACAGAAAAGAATATTTCAATTAGTTGGGTCACAGTAAGAGTGGACGATTTTATCCCTCTGTTGAGATGCTACAGATGCTGCAGAATAGGACATATGGCGAAAACCTGCACAGGACAGCAGCATTGCAGCCACTGTGGTAAAGAACACAAATTCGCCAACTGCGACAGACGCAAGGAACCACCTTGCTGTATAAACTGCCACAAAATAAACAAAGAATTGTCAAACAACAAGAAGCAGCCAACCAACCACGGAGCTTTCCATCCAGACTGCCCCGTAACTAGAAAAACAAAGGCAGCACAAATCAAAAAGATAGACTATGGCCTGTAATTCCTCACAAAGCATCACTCAGTCAACTCAAACTACACAGGCAATGCAAGCGAACAACAGTAATACCATCAAACTTCTCCAGATAAACCTACAGAGAAGTAGAGCAGCGAGCTCTCTTTTGATAAAAACCGCAAACGACCTGAACGTGGATATCATAACAATCCAAGAGCCATATACCATCAATAATAAAATAATCAGATTTCAAAACTGGAGAATTTTGACTAGTAACAAAAACACCAGGCCTAAAAGTGGCATCATAGTCCGAACAGACTCAACAGATATAGCTTTTGTCCCACATTTAAGTAATGAGAAAATCACTACAGCTATAATTAACCAAAAACAACCAATCTTTCTGATTGGTGTCTATTTTTCACCGTACGACGATGACGACGAATGTATGCAGGAATTAGCTGAAATTCTTTACCGGTTAAAAGGAAAAAACGTTATAGTTGCAGGTGATGTTAATGCGAAATCAGCAACATGGTACAACAAAAAGGAGGATAAGAGAGGGACCCTGCTTAACAACCTTATGGATGAGATGGACATGGTCTCGTCAAACATGTCAACAGAACCAACCTTCTATACAGGCTTCGCGGAGGGGTGGACCGATGTATTCATTAACACAACAAATTTAAGCCACATAATCTTAAACTGTGAAACGCAGCTGAGAACCTCCGCGAGCGACCACAGATACATCTTGACTTACCTCCAGTTAGACACCGTCACAAACTGCAACCAAACTACACTTCAAACCAGAATAAATTGGAACTTATTCAAACAAACCTTCGCAGAAATCTGGCGCACTTACCAATTCCCTCAGATAAGGACCAAACAAGACCTGGAAACATACGTGGAATTCATCACCAACACAATAAACAAAGCAAAAAGGATAGCAACAATCACAAGAAAAGAGAAATTCATCAATACGGTCTGGTGGACTAAAGAACTAACTAATAATAAAATGGAAATCAGAAAATTAAGAAAGCAAATACTCAAAAACAAAAATGAAAAGATCCAGGAGAGACTTAAAACAGAATACAATAAAAAACTCAAAAAATATAAAAAGAACATCAATAAACAACGCACGAGGGCATGGAGAAACTTCTGCAGCCAGGAGAATAAAAAAGACCCATGGGGAATACCCTTTCAAACTGTCTTTAAACGTAAGAAAAAAACGCATATCCCCGACATAACTGACAATAACCAAAATAAAATAGACATGGAAGATAACATACGGCAAATCCTAAACTATCACTTCCCAGACGACGACCAGCAGACAGACACGGCACTCCATAAGCAAATACGGGAATTATCAAATCTTCCCTCAACTGGGAGCAACGACAAACCTTTCACCTTCAGGGAAGTTCAGAGAGCCATCAGGACCATGGCGAATAGGAAATCACCAGGCTTGGATACTATTACGGCTGAAGCAATCAAGGCCATTCAAGAAGAAATCCCCTTAGCACTAGTCCATGTCTTCAACGAATGCCTAAGGATGGAAGTCTTTCCTACAGCTTGGAAACGAGCCAGCGTCAAATTTATCCCTAAAATGGAAAACCCTCAAAAACCTATGGACTACCGCCCAATAAGCCTGCTCCCTACAATGGGAAAGGTTTTAGATGGATTGCTCATAAACCGAATAAATTGGCACCTGCACAAGCACAACCTCAACAGTGATAAGCAGTTCGGCTTTAAGAAAGGAAAATCAACTACACAAGCAACATTAAAAGTTAAGGAATTCATCCTGAAGGCATGGGACAAAGGCCAACACGCCATATTGGTGAAAATTGACTTCCAGAAGGCCTTTGATCTTCTCTGGTGGCCAATCGTATTAAAAACGCTTAACGACATCAGTTGCCCCCTGAATCTCAAGAAATTAACACAGGACTATCTTACAGACCGTCAGGCAGGCTTTTTCACTAACAACATAAACATCATAAAGCGGATAACCAGAGGATGCCCACAGGGCTCCAGGACTGGGCCAGGTCTCTGGAACCTAGCGTTCAACGCTGTGACGTTATACTACTAGCGTTCAACAGTATAATGTCATAGCGTCACATTAACCCTTTTGTCAACTAACTGTCAACTTTTACACCTGAGAGCGAAACATCTGTTTGGTTCTCAGGCACTAAATTGACGCTTTCTCATCACCTCTCAACCTAAGGTTCTGATTCCATCAGTCCAAAGTAAAACAGCACATCAAATTCGTCAGTCGTCGCCTATCCCCCTCTGATTCAAGAAGTTGTCACCCATCCCTCCAAGAGTTCAAGTTGTTGCCCAGATCTACAGGATCATGAGATTGTGCCAGGATGAAGAGTGGACTGTAAGAGGCATTATAATATGCCTTGTTTGATAATTGTCTGTATTGTAAGGTAATATGCATGTCCAGAAAATGAACCTGGAAGGAACTTTCCTGTTCAGTTGCAGAGAGAGGCCATAGGCATTGCTGTTGAAGCCCTTTATGTCTGGCCAGCTGTGCCAAATAATCAGTATGTTGTCAACATATCTATCATATAAAATTATCTGATCCTTAAAAAGAGGTAAGATGTTCTGTTCCAGTCATTGTACCAATACTTCACATAGTGTTTTGAAACTTCAAAGACTTATAAGATAAACACTCAATTTTTAGAGGCTCATTTTTCAAAATGTTTAAGAAGTGGGTCTATTATTTGGACAAAGCTGTTTATCTTTAGGGCTACATGCTCACCAAGTATTGTTCAAATTGGAGACCTAAATGTTTGTCCTTTGTAAGTAATTTAGCTTAGAGGTAAGTGTTATGTACCATCTTTTATTAAATTTAATAATTATAATTAAATTAATAGTAATTAATTAATTTAGAAAGGTCTGTAAGAAAAGAATCAGCTCAGAGAGGACTCAAACCTACTGTGCAGATGTGTTGCCAGTTATGCATCTGCACAGAAAATGGAAGTTGTGGATTTGAGTCCTGCTCTGGACTGATTCTTTTCTTCCAGAACCTTCTAAATTAATTTAATTATAATTATTAAATTTAATAAGAGATGACACCTAATATCTATCTCTAGGCCAAATTACTTAGCATTTAATTATTAATAGTAGTTATAATAAAGCTTGATCTAATCCAACAATCATTTGGCTTTAAAACTGTAGTTTACCTGTGAGAAATACATGTATGACAATCTTCAGATTGCCTAATAAACTGGGCAATCTGAAAATGTTTATTGTTTTGTGCTGAATGATCCTAGATTTGTTCAGGCAATGCTACTGCACTACAGTACATACATGCGCACATACATACACACACACCCCCACACACAATTACATGGATATAAATGTAACTTATCATTGATTGACAATATTAATATCAAGATATTTAAATTTTATTGTAATGTTATTTAATGTGTTTCATAATCTTTTAAACCAATAAATAATTTTAAATTTAAAATATTATGAAGTAATTATTATATTTTATTACCATATTTACTCGCATATAAGACGAGGTGTGACTTTAGAGATCAAAATAAAGAAAATTAAATTTATTAATACAATTTTAATATTATTTCATTTAATCACAAATAAATTATCAAATTAAGGCAAACATGAATGTTTGCCTTAATTTGATGAATGGAAAACAAAACCAAAACATTATAATCATTATAATATGCATGACTGGAAAAATTTTATTTTTAATGATTCTGAATGTGTTCATTAAAAATAACAATTTAACTAATATGAAATAACTACATTTATAATCATTGCTAAGTGACCTGTATTTCATTAATGATTTTATAAATAATGAAAAACTATATCTCTGTACGGGTTAATTATTGTCACCCTGTAATTGATGGATGTAGAATTAAACCAATAAACAAAGGTGATGTGTCTTAATTTGTTTACAGTAGGTGCCAACTTATGATAAATAGACCTATAATGGCAGCATAAACTATACACAGTTCACAGAAATTATTGCAAAAACACTTTGGGTTTTAGACCAAATAATCACAGATCTTAAAAAAACAAAATACAGTAGAGCATCAATTATCCAACTTAATTGGGGACTGGGGTTGGTTGGGTAACTGAAAGGTCGGATAACTGAGAAGTCAGATAACCGAAATGTATGAAAAAATACATTATTAGTATAGTGTATTAGGCCTGGTTTAAATACTAGCCTCCCTTTCATGGTCGAGCCAGTGCTGCCAGCTAAAACATGCAAAAATTTAACAAAAATAATGTTAAAGTAGCCAAGACATAACCAAATATTGTAGTGCCACATCACTAGCGGACATTTGAATTTGCCGACTAGAACGCAGTCTGTTAACAGATAAGTCGGTTAATTGGGGGTCAGATAATCGATGCTCTACTGTAATTTTATTTGGAACTGGGGTACAAGGACTGACACCAGTACAATGCACTTGGTAAGAGGAAGAGTTGAGAGGAAGCCAAAGACTATGTGGGGATGTGTTAAAGTGTTGCCAGGTTGACCACAATTCAAAGAATCCTTCACTCACACATATAGGAAACCTAGGTTTTTGAAGCAGTAAAATATGAATGAAAACGTCGTCTTATATGCAAGTAAATACAGTATATTTAATATAATTATTTATTTGGTATTGATTGAATATTAAAATTTGAAAACAGTAAAATACTCTATACTTAAATATTGTTTTCTAGACTTCTATTGTTTATAAATTTATATATTTTACAGTCATCATCATCAAATTTTAACAACAGAGAAAAAAATAGAAATGTGAGAAAGAACAAAAGAAATCGCGTATTTTTAAATTTTCATGTTAGGGATCGTAGAACGGTAAGAAGGTTTTCTTTCAAATAATATTTTTAAAAATTTTTGATGTTCTCAATTATTGTAAATTTTCAAATTTAAGCCACAAGTTATTACTGAAGAATCACCATTAATTACATCTGTAACAAAAAGAAGATTTGCTCATCGTCTAGGTTTGCAAAGAACTGCTCATGGTATTCTTCAGAGCACTGGTTTAAATTATTCCACTTTTGCAGACACTGAACAGTTTCAAGATGAAGATGCTTCATATGATAGCAGGTAATATCAAATGTGAAATAATATATTTTCCTATTATGTTATTATTTAGAGAAAGATTATCATGAAAAAAACATTAAAAAATATAGATCTAAAAAATAATTTATTTATTTATATATACTTGTTAAGAAATTTAAGAAATGAAAAATAGAATAATGTGTGTTTGTTGTGGAATTTTTTAATATAGTTGTTAATCAAATTTATAAATATTTAGATGACTAAAAGAGTTTTATTTCTAATACAAAAATATTTACTTTAAAATATTTGTCGCATAGTTTATCACGGAAATTGCATCATTCATAAAATTCCTATAAAAAGTATGTTTATTTTTTAAATCAAAATATCATTTTGCATTACACTTGTAAGAAACTAAAAATTGCATCATTCATGATACCACAAACATGGGAATACTTTTTAGTAGCTGACAGTTTAATGCAGCAATGTTTTTGGTGATTGTATCATTCATTGGTATAAAAACCAATGCAACAGTGTTGTGTTTTTGTAAGAAAAATGAAAAATTTTTGAAGGTTAGCACTGTGCAGAATGTATGTAATTATTGGTTTGGATACTGAAGGTTTATCTTCTCATGAAATAATGCAGAGAATATGTTGTCATCAATTAGTAATTGTGACATTAGCATTGAAAGAAAGGCTGGATCAGGAGGTAAAGGTTTGAATATGTCGTGCCAGGACAGGATGCTAAAATGTCTTAGCCTACAAAAACACACTGCTAGTTCTTCCAAAGTGGGAAGAACAAACATGTGTAAGAGTGAAAGTATGAACTTGATTCATACTTTCACTCTTAAACAAACCTGATTTATAACCTGAAGTTTAAAACTTGATTGAGACATGGATTTAAAAACTTACTGTTCACATAAGAAACTATTACTGATGAATGAAGTGAACAAACGATGCATTTTACTCCTGGTACAGAGGTAGATTGGCAGGAAGCCATCATCATTAGTATAATCTCTTGCCCTTCCCACTCCAACATTGTAAACAAGTGTGAAATTTATAACTATGTCATTATCAATATTTGTACAAAAAACAAGGACATCCCCTGCCTGACAATATCTTCTAAGTATTTCATATCACCCACTACTATTAAAATTCACTTCCCCTCACTTGTTTATTGTTTTCCTTCCTTACTGACACGGCATTCCACACAACTAAAGATGGCACATTAACTGGATTAAAACACTAACATTCTTTAAATTTCACCCACTGTTAAAAGTTGTATTGATTAACTCAAAAGTTGTATTGAGTAACTGTGGTAGCTAGTTCATTTGTAGCAGTATTATATAGTCTTCAATAAATAAAGACAAAATATAAAATACAGCACATTCCTATTTATTAAAAATTGGAATGAATTTTATTACCGAATACAATGCTGATTGGAGATTTGTGCCAACCAATTTTGAACATTTCTTCAGTGACATATCAGATAAACTTCTTGCAACTGACTGTACTGTAACTAAGCAGGTAACATTTTAAGAGAAAAACTAAACTTGTAATTCAGATTATTTCATAACAGAAATTATGGGTTCGACTTTATTAAATATTTAATTACAGAAATTATGTTTATAAAGCCATACTCAATGCAGAAAGAAAAGACCATATATATTGCAAAAACCCATCTATAGGAAAACAAAATGATATGTCTTTTGTCAGATAGGATCTATGATGAATTGGAAAAATTTGAAATGTTAGAACAAATAGTTATGTGAATAAAAAAAGGGAATGCAGCTGACAATATTAAGAGGAAATAAACTGCAGCAATTAAATAGAAAATCAATATGTATATTAAAATTAGAATTTTTAATGCAATAAAGTATTCATAGTCATAGGTTCACAATTTTGGAGATAAAGTATTGGATAATTGTAATCTTGTATGATTTGAGAGTAAACTGTAGGTTCAGAAATCCCTTTTTTTTGTTTGTTTTTAGTTAGTTGCATTTTCTGCAGCTAAAAAACAAAAACATTGCAACATTGACATAACGTTGCAATGGTTGTCATTCATATTGTTATGCAAATTTTATCAATTGCAAATATAACTTTAATGAACTTAATATATTAATTTTCATGTAAATCAGAGTATTCTTTTAGAATACCATTATATTTTTGTCAACTGTTTTTTAGTTGCAGAAAATGCAACAAAAAGCAGTGAAATTAAGATGTTAAACTGATGTCAAAACTTTTATAGATGCTGTTTTCATTGTTTACAATTTACAGTCTGTTACAGAATTCTGTTTTTAGTTTTCTTTTCTGTCAATATATTCCATTATTATTCAGATTGCTTTTTGTCTGTTGACTTATTTTCTATGTTTTGTGCTAATGCACTTTCCTATGGGATATGATACAGTTTGTAATGTGATGAATCCATACTGTATCATGATTTAATGGATTCATCAGATTCCATGCTTTTTGTACCAAATAGTATAGAATTTTCTTTCCAAATTTCTGTGTCCAGGATAAAATGTATCCTTTTAGTGGATTTTGTTGCATACAAGTACATATGTTGAGAAGTTTTTACTAATAATGTATATGCATATACCTAGAAATCCACAGAGATCTACATGTCATGACTGAAGAGGAACATGTTAGGTCCGAAATGCATATCGTAATAAATACAGTCAAACCTGTTTTTATGCAGTCAATAGGGACAGCATAAAAAAAGTCTCACATAGAAAATAACTCAAAACCGTACGAAATAGAATTTATTGACAACAGATGTCAGCACTTGACTGCATCGTCTCGTCTATCATCTGTTTTACATATTTTTGTCCAGGTGGTGTTTTGTTGACTTAAAAAGTAAATTATTTCATTTTTCGCATATTCATGCAATAATATTACTATAATAAGTTCATTTATGCTATAATAAGTTTATTTAGCTATAATAAGTCAACGTGAGACATGACAAATTGCACGAGACTAGTCGCCAACTATACCGCACAAATAAAAAATCGCACAAAAAAAGACCGCATAAAAACAGGTTTGACTGTACATGGAAGAAAATTCTTTCCCAAGGTCATTCTGTCCCATGGCTATCCAGTTTGATAAGTCCATCTATAGGAAAGGTGTACTAGCACAAAACATAGGAAATATTCCATTGTCTGTTTTTGCATGTTCATATACTTCCCTAAAACTCACAGGAAATTCTTGAATGGTAATTTATGTTACTAATAATTGTCAATAATTTTTGAGTTTCAAAATTTTATTTTTTGTTGAATAAAAAATAATATTTAATGAAATTTGTTAGGAAGTAATTGTTAATATCAGATATGTTTTTATAAATAATATTAATCTAATTTCATATGAATTTAATGTAACTTTTTATTTTTTATTTTCAACAGTAGCAGTGACGAGAGTTATTTATTTGATAGTACTCATGGTTGCACATCGTATAATAATAGACAAACTATGCCACATATTAATTCTTCTCCTGCAAAATCTTCATCAAGATTAAGGTATTACAATTTTTTTCAGTTTTGAATAACTTTTTTGAACCTAAGAATTACAATAAGGTTAGACCTCAGTTTTGTGTAATGTATACATAAATCATTAACAACTTCTTGAATAATCAATCAATTGTTATAGTAATCTGATATATGATTAACCATTTCATAAAATTATAACGTTTTATACACTTTATTATGCAGAAGTAGAGATTTAGCTTAATTGTGAGTTTGAATATTTATAATAATTATAAAACATAATGAGAATATACAACTGTTCAAAAAGTATCTGGAATAGTTCATTTACTGTGCACTTGCAAGAGGAGGCTGTGGCAATTTTTTTTTTTTTTTTTTGTTGTTTGGTATGACTTTTATCAACATCTAGCAGTAATCCGTATGTCATCATCTGTTTTTGTTTGCAAATAAATGGTTATTTTTGTGTGTGAAGAATTTTTGTGCTGGTGATTTTCTGAAATGTGGTGCAAAGAGCAAATTGAACAAAGAGTGTACATTAAATTTTATTTTTGCAATGGAATTACTATTACAAAAATGTTGGAAATGTTGCAAAAATGCCTTTGGTGATTATAGTCTATCAAAAACAAGAGTTTTTGAATGATACAAGATGTTCAAGGAAGGCAGAGAACACATCTAAGATGAACTATGCTCTGGTAGATTGACCACTTCAAATGATGAAAAACATAACCCTCAAGTAAGAGGTGTTCAGTGATCATCGTTTAACAATTAGGGACATTATTGAACATGCTCCACTATCATTTGGATCTTTTCAAACAATTTTGAAAAATTATTTGGGCCTGTGGCACATCGCTTCTCAAGTGGTTGTTGAACTTTTTCAAAAAAAAAAAAAAAAAAAAAAAACTTATTCAAGTGGCTGAGGAAATGCTTTCTCAAGATGAATCTTTCTTAAAATGCAACATTACAGGTGATGAAACATGGATCTATGCTTTTGATACTGAAACAGCTCAACAATCAAGTGAATGGCACTGAAAAGTGAAGCAAGACCAAAAACACCACACCAAAGTTAGTCAAAAACCAAGGTTGATTGTTGTGGTATTGTGCATCACAAATTCCTTTTGACTGACCAAACTGTCAACGAAGAATATTATTTGAGCAGTTTACATTATTTGGGTGAATCAGTTTGTAGGAAATGGCTAGATTTGTGGCAATAAACTTGTGGATTTTTGCACTGTGATAATGCACTTGCTCATAATTTGGTAAAAAATTTGACAAATATGGATCCTCAAATTCAATAATCACCTGATATGTTACCATGTGACTTTTCCTTGTTTCCTCAACTAAAATTTTCACTTCATGATAACTGTTTTGAGTTGATTGATACCATAAAACAAAATTTGCTGTGAGTCCTGAAGTGGTTTCATGAAAATGACTTTAAAGCATGTTTTGATGATTGGAAAAACATTGGCATAAATAAAACATTGGAATGGAATGGGATTACTTTGAAGGGAATTAAATAAATTTTGATGAATAAATACAGATCTTGCATTTTACTGAACCATTTCAATACTTTTTGAACACTAATACAAATGTTATAAGTATTTGTTACATTGACAAGAAGTTATCATCATTAAAATTAATAATAATGTTACAATATCTTCAACTACTACAGTTGATCTTATTCCTGATCTTATTACTATGTAAATTAATGAGACATAAAAGACTATGATTTATAATTTTTTTAAACAAGATAATAAATAAAAATTATAAAATATAATTTTTTGAATGGACCAGTATAAATTTTATTAAAACTGAATTCTGAATTTTTTTAAAAATAAAAATTTTTCAAGAATCAATCTCTCCCAAAACCAGAGAGTGAGTTAGGTGAGTTAGGTTATAGAGGTGAGTTAGGATATATAACTACTAGCACATAAAAAGAAAACTTTTATTTAAACTTCAATATTATGTGTTCCCTCCAAATGCATTTTGCCATTTTTACTAAGCCAAGGCCTCTTCAGTGAAGAATTAAATAAGATCACTGATTTTGTAGAGATGTCATTTAACAAGCCTCATGATCTTGTGTAATTCCTCACAGAAAAGCATTGGTTTAGTAACCAAGGCAAAATGCATTTGGAGGTAACACATAATACTGAAGTTTAAATAAAAGTTTTCTTTTTATGTGCTAGTAGTTATATATCCTAACTCACCTCTAAAAGTTGTTTTTGGAAGTGATTGTTTCTTGAAAAATTTTTATTTTTAAATTCAGTTTTAATATAGTTATTTTATTAGAAGAAAAAAATTAATTTGGTTGTTATGAATTATCACCATTTTGAATGATAGTCTCAGTTTTATAATGTAAACAAAAGTGTACATTATAGAATACTGGACTTTTTATAATGAAAATGGTTACATGTATTTGCAATGGTTGTCACTCATATTGTTATGCAAATTTTATCAATTGCAAATGTAACTTTAATGAACTTAACATATTAATTTTCATGTAAATCAAAGTATTTTTTTTGAGTACTATTATATTTTTGTCAACAAGTATATTACTTTTTCTATTACAATTTTACTATCTGTTCAATGCTGTAATGCATAAGTTCAAATTTTTATGTAAATAAAGAAAATGAAATTATGGCTGTTTTTGGCTGAACTTCAGAACCTGTATTGAAGATATAATATCTATAATCCTTACATCTTTGGAAAATGACATATATTTTTAATTTTTTTTTTAATCTGCATTTATTGTCCTATTTTATAAGTTATTGGAAATAATAGTTTATTTTTATATGATATAGGACTATTGTCTTTAATTTAGCAGTAAAAAACAAATATATAACTGGAATCAATTGTGATTAAAGCTGATGTTATTTAAATAAAATATTAAACTCATCAAAGCAATGTTTTATTTGGAATATTATTATGATGTATAAAAAACAAGGACTCAATGTTTTTATCCTTTAAATTCATCTTTGGGAGATGTTCAACTAAACAGTATTCATCACATTTGAAAGCAGAACATCAAATTCATTAGCAACTCTGTTATCTAAAACTACAATTTTCTAATAAAAGCAAACAAATTCAGTTTTTATGGAACAAAAACAAAATAAAAATAGCTTTAATGATACAGAAGAACTGCAACACTGATTTTCCTCTACCTAAATCATTAATTTATAATGATAAAATCAAATTTATATTAATTGACATATTGAAAAAATTTGAAAATTCTTTTTTCTACTTCTTATTTTTAACTTTAAAATTTATTTCAAGAAGTGATGTACAGATTTTTTCAGTCCCAATTACATCAACTACATAGTCTGATTTTAGCAGTGTCATGAAAATGTTCATTATTACTGTTCCTGAATTTTGTATTTCCTACTAATGCATTTTAAAAACCACATGCTTCAATTGTTTTCAGATTCTTCATATATTGTTTCTCTAGTATTTCCTTTTTACTTAAGAAACAATATTCTTCTATAGTTTCTTTTAACAATATCTGCATTTGAAAGCAAACACCAGTTCCTGATAACTGCTGAATATAAAAAGGTGTTCTTTTGTGTATATGATGTTTGATTAAGAATAATCCAAGGAAGGCTTTTAAAAATGATTGAAAATGTTTGTTCTAAATAAATCTGCATTTTGCTGGAGCTTCAAAGGTGTATTCTTTACTGCTATTAATTATATTTTCAGTTGGTTTTTCTACATGGCAATACCAGCCAAAGTTCATAAATACTTTTGCATGATAGTTGTTTTAACTTTTGAAGATGAATTTTATGTAACTCAAAACTATCAAAAATAAAATGATTTATTTACAGTGTTATTATGAATTCTAATCTTATTATCAGTAAATTATTTTTATTAATATAAATTAATTTGTGGAGAAAATGATAATCTCTTTGGATATATTTAAAATGTAATAATATTTTAATATGATTGCAATTTTGATTACATACATAATTTATTAAATATGTGTGTTTTTATAAGTGTTTCTTGAAACATAATTATACATTTGTAATAATCAAAGATTTGAATGAGTATTTTTAGATTGAAAAAATAGTAATGAATTATTTTGAATATTATATTTAAAAAGCTTTAATTTTATAGGATCAGAGTGCCTTCACCTCAAGTCAGTCATCAAAATATTTTAAATGAGATTCTCCAAACACAATCTTTGTTGCATTCAAATTCTCAAAACATTAAAATAGAGAAAGATGGTTCTTTAACATTGAAATCTTCTGAATATACTCAACAAAGACCGCAGAATCCTTTGCAACAATCTACTTCGACTGACAAAAGTAAAACTATACCATCTTGTTCATCTGAATCATCTAGATCTGAGCCAAGGCTTAATCAATGGTATGGAACTTATCAAGCAAATAGAGACTCTGTCACAAATGCAAGCCATTCTGGAAACTGTTATGAAGATCAGCGGTCTGGACATCATTCAAGCATTTGTGGAGATAAGAAGAAAGAATATCATCAGTCAATAAGATCGAAAGATGCAAAATCTCAGAGCGAAGATGAAGTAGATATTTATAGTGATATAGAATCTTTAGGAGATGATATCATTGATGATGAAATAGATGTTTCCACTAATGAGCAATGTAGTATTGCAAATGTTTATAGATGTGATTTACAACTTGATAATATGGAGGATGATAGAGATTCCAGTGAAAATGAACTTATAATTGATGAAGATGCAAAAGAAGAAGATAGTCAAAGTGTTGAATGGAATGAAGATAACAGCAGATGCAGCCCAGAAGAAGAAAATAGTCAAAATAATTTTATAATAAAACAAAATAAGTTGAAATTTGAAACATCAGGATGTAGTAACACCAATATTGAGAACTGTGAATTTTCTAAAATTACAAACTTCCCATCCCAAAATGTTTGTGAAGATAAAAATTATGACTCTCCAAATAGTGGAAATGTTTCATCAGAAGAGATTTTGAATGATGATGACGACGATGATGAAACAATCAATGATGATGAACCACTTGAAAATATGGAACATGAATATGCTTCTTTGGAAGAAGATGATGAAAAATCTAATAAAATTGAAACTGACAATAATTTATTATTAAGTAATGATAAGACTCAGAAACCAGATCTAGAAGTGAACTTACCTTCAGTAAATAATGAAGAAATTAATAAAATTAATGAAGAAGAAAGTTTATCTTCTATAAGTAATGAACAAATCAGTGTGGAAGATAGCTTGTCTTCTGTTACAAATGAACAAATTCATAAACTACATGAAGAAGATAGCTTATCTGTAAGTGGAGAAGTAACTGAGAAAAAGTGTTCTGAAGTAGAATATCAGGAGTTTGACAGCTTAAACAAAGTCAACTTTCTTCCAGAGAGTAATAATTTTTCCAAAAATTTAAATATTTTAACAAGATGTGAAGAAAGTAGCCACTTAATTGATAGTAGGATAGACGAAAGTGACGAAAGCATCAGCAATGGAGATGATTATTATGCAATCAAAAAATGTTTAGACATAAGTGACACGACAGATAATCAAGATCTCAGTAAAAGAGATTTGGACGTTAATCAAAGTGATAGTTTATCTGAATTTAATTCCTTTTGTAAAAGTCCTGAAAATAACAATCAAAGTATGATTGCTAATAAAATAAATATTGAGGATGGTGAAAATGAAAGTCAGGATGACAATATAAATAATGTGAAAGATAGTAAACTTGATTGCAAATTTAAATCAGAGTTAGTCAATTATAAAAATAATGAATCTTTCCTTAACTCTGATGAAAATAAATGCTTGACAATTAATGAAAAACTCAATAAGGAAAATATTGAGGAAAATGAGAATACCTCTAAAACCACAACACATTCCATTTTACCAGCAGAAGATGTTGAAGATATTTCTGAAGATGGAAGTGATGATACAAAATTTAAAGATGGGAGTGACGACTGGGAAATTGATCAAGTATATGATGAAAAATTGGATGATACTTCTCATCATTATGAAGTGAGTGAAAAACAGTTTGAAGAAGTTGAAGAGAGAGTAGCAAAGCTGTTTGGAAGTGAGTACTCTGAACAAGTTCAAGATAAAGATAAACAGGATGATATGATTTATCATGGTATAAAAGATTATACTGGAACAAAATCTCATTCATATGAAGATGAAAGAGAAGAAGGAGAAATTGTTGAAGAAGTGCCTATCATAACTCATAGAAGTAGAAGTCGAAAGCTACACCATAGAGATTCAACCCATCAAGAAGAATTAGAGGATTATGGTGATCATGCTCCAAGAATCAATATTTCTGATTTACCAAGAATTCCAAAGATTAAGAGGGAAAATAAAACTGACATCCCTGAAGAAACAAATGTAGATCCAAAAAGAACAAGTGTGCTGAGTAGAGTTGATTCTGGAAACAATGAAATCAGTTGGAAAAAGCTATCGAGGAGTACAAGAGAAAGAAGTTATAGAGATGGTCGACCTAAAGACAATAAATTGTTGTTTCGTGAAAGAGAAATTAAACAGAAACTTAAAAAAGATGAAGAAAAATCTAAAAAAGAGGAAGACACAAGAAGAAAGGATGATAAATATAAAAGATCAGAAAATGATAAGTGGAGAGAGAAAACAGACCATGAACGTGTGAAAGACAGAAGGGAAAAGTCAAAAGATAATTCTCACGATAAGTCTGAAAAAAAATTAGAAAGAGAATGGAAGATTGATAAGTTTGACGATAAAAAAGAATTGAAAGAGAAATTTTATGAAAAGTCTTATAGAGATGAGAAAAATCACAGAGATAAACATAAACACAAACATAGAGAGAACAAAGACCATAAAAGTGAAAAAGATAAATTTCAAGAAAAACACACTCATGTTCATCATTCTCGTGAAAGAGAACATTCTAAACAGAAAGATCGAAAAAGTAAAAAGACCGATATTGATAAAAAAGAAATTCGGAAAGAAAAATCAGAGAAATCCATAGATAAAAAAGGAAATAAACACGAAAAAAGACATGATGATGAAGGTCATCTTTATTATGATCATAGAAGAAAGGATGGACTACCTTATCCTGAAGTTACAGCAATTGAATCTAAAGAAATATATGCAAAAGGTGATAGTATAATCATTAATGTTAATTTTAATAGAAATACAGACCATGATCAAATTAATGTAGATGACATCAAAAATATTCAAAAGGATGTAAAAAAGACAAAGTTAAAAGATAAATATTTAATTGATCAAAGAGCTGATAAGTTAGATAGCAAGCATGGTAAGCAGAAACATTTTTCAGATTTAGAAGAAAGTGAAATGAGTTTTATGAAACATCAAAAAAATTATGAAAGAAAGAAATCAACAGAAAAAGTTCATGTAGGAGAAATGTTATGGAAAGAAACTGAAGAGAATATACAAGCTCAAGATATCAGTAAGTGTAATACTGATTGTGATGATAGTAATAATTTAGATAATTTTGAAGGAAATGGTTCTCCCATTAGTGATATATCTGATCAAGATCTGGAGAAAGAATCAGAATTATGCAATGATGTATTGTCACCATACAATGATAAAAATATGTCTGCTAGTCCAGCAGTTTCATATGAATCTCCGAAACAAAGATCTCCTTTATTTCCTTCTCCTCCATCTCCAACTGAAAATGATAGTTATGATCCATGTGTTCCTACCAGAAGTCCATTTCTACAACAAGACTCTCCATCCATAATAAATAACTATTCTGCTGATAACAAACCTAAACCTCCACCTTCTCCTGAATTACCACCACTTCCCCTTGAACCAGAACCAATGGATCATTCACCTCAAGATAAAGATCCTAAATTGAGTTGCTTAATAGATAAAACAAACATTAAAGATATGAATTCATCAGATATAATTCCAATTGCTACTCCAGTATCCTGTAGTTCATTATGCCCTTCTCAAACACCTCAATTTACATTACCAAATGTTAAAATTCCACCTCCAAATTATATTCCTCAGTCATCTAATCTTGCATCTAATTCTACTGTACATTCTCTCCTACCTAATATTCAAAATTGGAATGTTGGAAATACTCACATATATTCTCATAATAATCAACCACTTATGCAAGGAAATTTTATTCCACCACATTTATCTCAAGGAAATGTTGTGCCAGCTGGTACAATAATTCCACCATCTATGAATAGACTTGTTCCGGCTCAACATGTACATTCAACAGGTCAGGTTATGACTCAATTCATGCCAACAATTCCCAATATTCGAGTACCACCACCCATTAATGCACAAATTGCAGTCAATCTTAATCAGCAGTCACATTTGATTCATCCGTTCCTTCCAAATCAAGTACACCTTTCTGAAGGACAGCTACCACCAAATGTATCATCTAGTGCTAAAAAATCAACACCTGATGTCACAGAAGTTGTCGATATGGAAGTAGATTCGCCATATAATTCTCCCACTGTGATCAAAACTAATTTACAGCCTTCTCCTACAAAAAACAAGTTTGATATGCTAGCATCTAGTTCTAAAACTCGTTCTCAGTTGCCGTCAGCTGAGAAAAGACATCATGATAAAATGAAAATTCTAACTGAAAAAGTCAAACAATCTCATTTGCTTTCTAAAACTGTTATTAATGCTTTAGATAGAATAAATAAAAAAATAGCAAATAAATTAGAAGCATCTGGGAGCAATGCCAAACGTTCTAAACTGGTTAACAGATCTGAAACTACGAAAGTTAGGCATAGTAGATCGGAAACAACTAAATCAAGTGCTCCTCCCAAGAAAGATTCAAAATCATCCGAGAAGAAAGAAATAATGATCAGAATGGATGAGTCACAATTGACTATACTGGAAGATTTGCCTAGTAGTGCTGTAGAGATGCAAGTTAAAGAAAAAGTAAGTTTTACTTTTATAATATATATTTTAATTCTTACACTATGGGAAGTAAATGGATCTATTTTGTATATCTATCATGAGTTCTTTTGGTCTACAATGAGGATGACCAGGGTTGATGAGCAGGACCTTACCCAGTACAATTTAGAGAATTTTCTGAAATTCAGGCTTAGGCTTAAATATAGTATGTCATGAGTAGCAGGCTGACATTTTTACTTCTTAAATTATCTAGCCTTTATTAGCCTTATCTGAATTGTATTGATATCCAAAAAATTATGACATTAAATTTTATTCCTAATAATTGCTATTTTAAAGTTTAATTCTCAAACAAAAGTTAAGTTTTCAATTTTCTAAAAAAAATTTTTTTGTCTTGTGTTCTCCCATTATCTTCTAAGTAAAGTAAAGTTTAACATTATCTTTAGTGTAAAGTTTTAGAACAAAATTTTTTATATACTGTACATATTTCCAATTGCAATTGTGAGATCCCACTCACTATAATCAGGATGGTTAAGACTTTTATGTTAAGATGACTGGTTGAGAGATCGCAAAATCTTTGTCTACTTCAGGAGCCTGACACCAGTTTGGATAGAAGGGAAAAATCATGTACTAACTTGCAATATTTTGAAAATTATACCGATCCAAGTGGCTTATGAATCCAGGAAAGATTTGAAATCTTTCATGAATAAGACAATAGAACTAGACCGGAAACATTTTTATCATATATAAACATATTTATTTAAATTCAATAATATATAAGTACCTTCAAAAATGATAAATATAAACACAACACAAATGTTAAACAATCTCTAAAATATCAAGGATCTTATAGAATAAATCTACTATATGTATATATATTTTTTTATCAACATATCAAATGTATCTAAAATTGAAGAGAGTTTATAGGTTTGAGAAAAATGCAATACCTTATTTCTTTTCTTCTGAGTCATTGATGGGGCTGGCGGCATTTTTCTGTATTTGGTGGGAAAACTCCTTTTTATTTGGACACCAACTTTCCTGGAAGTTATGTTTTCAAATCATTGGTGGTGTTGTTGGCATTGATCCCATTTATAGGGTATTTGTCCGACCAATCATTTGGGGCTATTCAAGTCACCTTAGGAGAGAAACAAGGAACTTCCTTGTGGAGTTAATATCAAAGTCAGCATATCTCAGGAACCTCTTTTAAAGTCAAAAAAAAAAAGTTTGTCTGTGATTAACATAAATGTTTCCTGTTTAACAAAATTTTAAAATTTTCTGTTTAACCAAAAAATTGGTCCCTAGGTTTTCACACAATAAAAGTTTATAGATGCTTTATTATCTATAAATTATCAGCTTTTTTTGTATATATTTAAACTTAAAACTTGTTAATGCACTTTTCTAAAAACAGTTGGCATATTCAGAAAGTATACAGTGCGTCCTGTAAGTCTGGAACAATAGGAATTGCATTAATCTTTTTTTATTCTTTGTAAAATAGGGCTGGTGGAAATACAGTAGTAACAATGTAAAAACACGTAAACAGATAATAAGAATATCTTCTTTACTCACCATGTCCAATCACCAGGAACAAACTATTCTCCACAGCAGAGACAACCTTTCTTTAGAGGCTATGCCTCTGCCAAATTATGTAAAACAGTCTAAAATGTCCACAGGTGACAATCCCTTCACAATTAAAAATATAAGATTTCTTTGTAAAATAGGGCTGGTGGAAATACAGTAGTAACAACATTTTTAATTGTGAAGGGATTGTCACCTGTGAACATTTTAGATTGTTTTACATAATTTGGCAGAGGCGTAGCCTCTAAAGAAAGGTCGTCTCTGCTGGGGCAAAATAGTTTGTTCCTGATGATTGGACATGGCGAGTAAAGAAGATATTTTTATTATCTGTTTACATGTTTTTACTGCATTAATCTTTGTTTATTCTTTTACAGATGAAGTATTGTGCTGAACAAGGAGGAACAAATTAGTTATTTTGATGATGGGGACCCATAGTCAGCACAAAGCTGCTGAAGAGTTTAACAGGCTGCATCCAGATTGCTGTGTCTGATTGGTGGAAAGTATGATGCATCCTGTTAAACTCTTCGCCAACTTTGTGATGATTGTGGGTCCACATCATCAAAATAACTTGAATTCATTCCTCCTTACTCAGCATCATGCTTTACCTGTAAAAGATTAAACAAAGATTAACATAACTCTTATGGTTAGACTTACGGGACACTTTGTATATAGTATATTGTGTTTTTAATATTTGAATATTTGCTCAGAATCTATCATTGAGTATTTAAACATACAAAAAGAAACATTTACATAGGAAGTTCCATAAATTTCCAACCTAACCTACTGTACATGACTGGAAGACATCTCAAGACAAGTATATAAAAGATTAATGTCTTATTAGTGTTTGAGGAAAATTTAATGGCTATAGTATCAAAAAGTGTTTCATAGTGGACTTCTGTCTACGACAGAATAGCAAATATTAATTAAACTAGAATATCGGGCAGTCATTACAGGGCTTAAAGTGACTCTCTTTTTTAGCTTTTTTTCATAGCTCCTCTCTTTTTTAGCTTTTTCTGAGAAAAACGCACTTTTTTAGCTTTTTTCACTTTCCATGTGAATTTTTTTTTCATAAATGCGCTCAGGAGCGAAATACTGACCGGCACGTGCCCGTATGCCTTATGTATCGTGCGCGACATGATAAGGCATTGTCGTATACACATGTAGTGTACTACATTTATATAGACTAACAAAACGAGGAGCTTTCCAAAGCTTGATATTCTGCACAAGCTGTAGGAATTTGCACGTGGGTTCTCCTTGCTTGTATCCTTGTGAAATACTGATCTCCGCGGCGCTTCGATATAATCACGTTGCATTAAGACATAAGTACACTTCTAGTTCGGTGTTAAGAGTGATTTTTATACAGCATTATTTTTAGCATTTGTATTTATTTAAGTGCAGTGGACAAAAGAAAGAAATAGATTTTATTTAATACTAACAGTAGAAACTCATGTTTTAGCAACGGAAAATTGTTTAGAACCCAATACTTTCTGAAGTAAGTTGCTAAGCAAACTTCTTCCCACCCGCCTGCTATTCTTTAGCTTAAACGATGACATTATTCATTTTGACTACCGTAGAAAAACCGAAAATGATGATTGTTGAGCGAAAATAAATTTGATTTCTACTGTAACCCCGCATTTCTTTATGCAGCGCTCGAGAAGTGCTTTACAGCGAACACACTGAAACTGGTTTCTAATTGGCCAACATTGCTCGCGACGTCATTTCGCTACATTCTCGCTGCATAAAGAAACGCGGCCTTATTATTAAATAAAACGTTGTAGGACACTCGTTTCAAAGCTGGTATCTTTCTAGCACTCTGTAAAATTAAAGATCGAGCGAATCTCGTGCCAGGAAATACAAGATTTTAAACTAATACCCTAAATATTAATAACTTCTGTAGAGACAATCTTTAGACAAAGACAAAAGTTTGGTTTTAAGTGGGTGCTTATATATTAAGTATGCACCATGGTTTTCTGCATTCTAACGGTGTCCTTCATTTTCCATTTCGACAGAAACTATAAAACTCGTCACGCGCATGCGCATTCGAACAGCTGCGGTCACTCTGACACCAAATTAAAAAATTAATTTGTAAATATTTAGCGTCGAAAAATCGCTATTTTCACTTTAATCTAGCTTTTCGATATGCTTCTAGTCGAACTCAGTCAAAAAATTAATTTAATTATAATTTATTGAAGATTTTAATATTTTAATATTAGAAAGTAATTAGCATAAATTACATGGTGTCATGTCTCATCTTCGCTCCTGTTCAAGTTTATTGTCCTATACACGCACCGATGTTCATTTTTACTTCTGCTGGGGTTTTATTTCAACCTCGACCGTTTGGTTACGCAAAGTGGGGAGACGGGCGTCACGTGACCGCGTACCTGACTTTTTACAAGTTTCCTTACCTCAAAAGAAACTTATATTTTTTCTCAATTTTAATTATTATTAATTAACAGTTTTGATGGATTTTTATATTTTTGTATTATCTAAAGTTGCAGATATAAATGCGTAAAACTTTATTTAAAAAATTGTTTTTCTTATATTTTAAAATTCAAAAATAAATTAAACATCGGAAATGCTAAACTGTAAGTACAGTGTGTTTTACATTATCATTGCGAACAGATACAGCCAATTATTTTATAAACGTATTTATTATTTTAATTTTTATAAATTATTTAATTTGATGCAACGTGATCAATTAATTACTGTGGTGCGTTAACATGGGCGTAGCCAGGAAGGGGCATGGGTGGGCACGCCCCCTCCAGTTAACCTGGTGCCTCTCCTCAGAAAATTACAGCCCGGCCCCCCACAGTTAACTTGGTGCCCCTCCCCAGAAAATTACAGCCTCTACTAGGCCCCCATAACAAACTCTGGCTACACCAATGCATGTTAATTAATATGGAGGCGAGACTCGATTCAATTACTTTTTCATTTCAGATGTTAATTACAGTGTTATTTTAATGTAATTTTATACATAATGTATGTTTATTATAATTAATAAATCTATATAGGAATAATATCTGTGTCTAATAAAACAAAGTGGTTATAAAAATAAAAAGCGTGCGTTCCATCTCGATCTTTTGTAAGCGAAATTTTATGATTTTAATTTTTTTAAAATGAGATTTTTATTTATAATTTCTGTAATTTGATCTATAACAGCAAAAAACTAAACTTATCAAATATCAACTTTCTGTAAATAATTTCATCATTTACTTATTAATGTCAGATTTGTTAAATTTCATGGGATTGTATTATTTTTCAACTTCAGGGTAGTAGAAAGCTTTGTATATTTTCTCCCGTGAAAGTAATAGACTCTGCCGGTTCCCCACTGTGAAGGACAACAAACTGCTAAATGTTTAATTACATTGTTTTCATAAACTCTCTTCTCTGTCAGTTGTGGGTCGAATGACTAACAAATTGTTTTATTGTATTCAGGGGAATAGATTTGGAGACTAGTATTACCAGTAATGAATTCTGTAATTTTATTTTTAATCATTTAAAAAATATTGATAAAATTACCAAATAAATGATTGGGTCACAATTACTAGTGGTATTGCTATATAACAGACATGGGCAAATGTGACTCCGAGAGCCGCATGCGGCTCTTTTTGAGTTTTATGTGGCTCTTGGTGAAAGTGTTAATTTCTGCTTTTTATTATTATTTTTACAGTTTTATTCCACAATTTTGTGAAAATATGTTTATTAAAAAAATTCAATACTTGTTTTATATTATATAATAAAATCGAGGTACAGAACTGCAGTACAGAATAAAAAAGTACAGAACTGCGGCTCCCATGCATTTTGCAAAACCTACATTTTGGCTCCCACTGAACTTTTGCTTGCCCACCCCTACTATATAATGAACATGCAACCCACTGATTCTGCCAGAAGTTGTTTTTTTTTCTTCTTTAATTACATTTTTTTTATGAAGAAATCAAAAAATGTACCTTGAAATAAATGGCATTTGAAATTTGGCATGTTATATGGAAATACATTCTGGTAGTTAGGTTACTATTCCATTTGCTTTGCTGTGTAACAGTGGGAATTCTGTACGGGGCACATGAAAACTTAATGTGGGCCTGTTCTGGCTTAATGCAGTCTTACTGGTCACTTTTCTGGAGTATAAACTCAGCCTAACTATTTTCATATTTAATCTTATCAGTCCACTTAATAATCAATCTAATATCATATGCAATGTTATTGATACAAAATGTGTGCGCGTTTGTGTGTGTTTTTTCAATAACGCCTGTTTTCGTTCATTTTAACACTATTAGCTTTTTTAGCTTTTTTTCAGTGTGAACTCTCTTTTCTCACTTTTTTTTATTGCCACGACTGCTTTAAGCCCTGTCATTAAATTTTTTTACGAAAGAAGACAAAGTACCCATGTCTATATCATGTGTATGGAGAAGCTTTGCTATCATATACCACCATCAAAGAATGAACTAAATGTTTTTGATTAGGACAAGAATTCCTTGAAGATGAAATGAGATCTAATTGTACAGTAGATGCAGTAACATTGGAAAAATTAGCATGGTGGAGGAGTTGGTTCTTTCAGATTGCTGGCTGAAAGTGAAAGAAATAGCAGCAATGATACTTATTGGATACAAGTATTTGGGATATACTTCATGAGCATCTACGCATGAGCAAAGTCAGCACAAGACGGGTTCCCAAACTTTTTCTGCTGACAGTGTTAGCAATGTGTAGACAGTGCACAGTCAACTTTGGACCTCAATGAAGCAAGTGAAGTTGATTTTTTAAAATCTGTTTTTATGGAGATGAAACTATGGTCCTTTTTTATGACTCCTTTTCCAAAATGGAGTCAGTAGAGTGGCAAAGACTATTGGAAGGAGCCCAAAAAAAGGCTGAAGTGTCACCATTAACTAAGAAGGTCATGGCCGGCAACCATTTTTTGAGACTGTAAGGCATATTAATGGTGGACTTTAAAGAAAGAAATACTACTGTAAATGCAATATATTATTCAATGTTGTTACATCAGTTTAATGCAAAGATATGTGAAAAATGACAAGGAAAATTAACAAGAGAAATGAATTTGTTACATGACAACAAAAATCATGCGTCTTGTTTGCATTGCTCATTTGCTCAAGCTGCTGTTTGGGATTGTGGCTTTGTGCAGCTCAATCGCCCACATTACAGCCAGATTTGGCCATGTCAAACTATTGTTTGTTTTCAGATTTAAAAAAAGCCTTTTGAGGAAGACACTTGACAGTGATGAGGAATTGCAGACAGTAGTAATGCACCATTTTAAACAAAAATCTTCAGTGAAAGAGAAATTAAACAGGGTCATCAAGGTAAATTAAGATCAGAAGGGGCCATTAGCAAAAAAGATTGAGAATCACTGTTCTAAAGTTTAACTCATTTGAATATTTTAATTAATATGAATAATTTTAAGTCTGGCAGAATTTAATTTGTTTCACATCTTCATTAATAAACCAACTTTGATAAATTGAATTTAAGTAGGAATTTATTGGCTATATTGAATTTTCTCATTACAAAATAAAATGTGTGTTAATCATAGAAATTAAAATATTTATATTAAATTATGAAATATATTTTATAAATAATTATTCTTTACAGTTTTTAAAGAAATTAAACCGACAGGAAAGAGTTGTTGAAGAAGTAAAACTTGCTTTGAAACCTTATTATAGCAGGCGAGAAATAGATAAAGAAGAATATAAAGAAATAATGAGAAAATCAGTACCAAAGGTAAATTATTAATTTTTAAATTATATGAAAGTAATGCAACTTATTAAAGTAACTGAAAATTTTTCAGTATACAGTACAAATCATCTACATAATATGAAATTCTTATCATACTCAGTCATTAGCATCTTAGAAATAAAATATACAATGGAAACTTTTTATCTGAATTTGCTGGGACCAGCATCTTTTGAAATTTTGATAATCCAGAAACTCATTTTTGTGTTTTTGGTAGAACATCAAGCACTGTGCATTTAGTTTCATGAATTATAAATACTGTAATACAATTACTGTATTTGAACATAAATTAATTTAGAAGTGTTGAACACAAGATCGTGTTAATAACAAACACATGGCTTTTTCCACCTTTATTTAGTTCATACGCAAATTTTCTCTTCTTTCTGGTGGTATTCACCGTTTCTATAACAATGGTTATTGTTGATTTGTATAAAAGCCATGTGATTGCTATTAACACAATCTTGTGTTCAACACTTCTAAGACAATACAACACGGTTTCACAACAAATCAATAAATTAATTTATTCAAAATCGAATACATTTTTTGCAAAACCATCTCATAATTCAGTTTCCATTGTTTTGTATAAATTCTTTATTAATATGTACTATACCTTTTATAAATGTGCTTTAAGCTTAAAGCATTCCTTCATGTTTTCCTTTGTAAGATAATGCTAGAAACAGAATTTTAAGAGTATTAATATAGATGAAACAATCATGGAAGAGTGAAATAAACTCTTATAGATTTTAGAAAGTAAAAAACCTTTGTTTCAAAATCTATAATTATTTAGCTTCCTAAAGATATTATAAATTTTTGAAATTGTCTAACAACCAGCACACACTATTAGTTTTACAATTCTTTGTTCAGTTTAATAAATTGACTACTCAGATCTAATACACATTTGAAGTACACATATTCATCTTATCAATAACTTGTTTGCTTTATTTTCATGTCTTGTCTTTTTATATTTATTTATGTTTTACTAATGATTGATGTAGTTTGTCCTAATTATGAGGATTGATTGATGTAAGGATGGGGGATTCTGGTTTAACCCCTCTTCACATACAGGATATAAATATTAATCTGTCTTCAAAGTTAATGAGTACATAAATACTTTAACTTTTCAAAATATGGTGTTCTCAATGTGATAAGCCTGTTCTCAGTTGCTTGAAAGAGAAGAAAATTTGATGTACAAAAAACCAAGGAAAAGATTGTTGTGATACATGTTTTAGTAATGAAACCAAAAATTTGAGAGAGAAATTAGTATCATGTTAAAACGAAGCAGCAGCAGCTGCAAAGACATCATTGTCAGATGAGAAACTGATATTTGAAATGGATATGCAAAGTGTCTTATTATGTCCAAACCTTGATGCATCTGCTGTGTACTTGTTAAAAGCAGAAATTGCAAGTGTACAATTCTTTCTTTTGCTTGAATGATAAGGCTGTGTGTGTGTGTGGCATGAGGCCAATGGCAAAGTCACATCCAATTAAATTAGGTCATGCATTGTTGACTATCTTGGTAATTCCTGACCAATACAGACAAGTAACTTATTTCAGATGTATGTGGTTATCAAAATTGAAACAAGACTTTGGCAAATCCTTGTCATACCCAGCTATTGAAAAACAAATTATTTTTGAGTAACTGTAATTCATAAAGGTCACACTCATATGGAAGTGGATAATTACTTCAAGCTATCTATCCATCAACTTCAGCTGATTGTCAGAAAAATGAAAAATGTTTTATCCCAAGAAATCATATGAGATCATGCAAGTGCATTATGCATTTTCCAAAAACTATGACTACCTGTCAAGAAATTATGCCAGTAAATTTCAGATTGTGCCTTCCAATTCCAATTTGTGATCTGTCAGAAAGAACACCTTATGACTCCTTGAACTCAGATTAAGTCTATTTATTTGACGACTATGTACAATATGTACAACGATGCTTCTTGCTTGCTTCTCACAACACAGTCTTAGGCCAGGCTTGTTTCTCTTGATTCCAACAGTTGCATTGTCTTATAATTTAATTTTAGATCTGTTAGCCAACCAATCTGAAGCTGAGTTGGTAGTGTTATCTCCACTGCGTTATCATCCCATTGTGGGTGGTGATTAAATTTACTGGGCAAAAAGAAGCAAATGCATGGCAGGGGAATGCTAGAGGCAGAGTACTGAACAGTGACCATAGGCGAAGGTTGGGGGCACTAACAAAACCGTTCCCTTTCCTCTTTTAATACAGGTAAGAAGAAACATTGCATTTAATGGTAAGGACATGAAGGATGCATTTCACAGAAAAGTTTTTCTAAGAATATTTCAAACTTTTCTGACATAAAGTAAAATGGATTAGGGGACATTGGAAATAACTTTGTGGAATCAAGGGAATGATGGCTTGAAAGTTTGGGAATCACCGATCTACATGATTGACGTACTGTACTTGTTTTATTAACATCATAAAACCTTCAGGAGGCAGTTTTTTCTATACTGTCATTTTAATACACACGTGGTATTAGTAAAAACAAAAACCTTAATAATTCCAGCATTAAAAATATTTAATAAAAACGTTTTTATTAAATATTTTTAATGCTGGAATTATTAAGGTTTTTGTTTTTAATAGTTATTTTTCCAGTAGCTATTTTTGTTTATGTGGTATTAGTTTGCCAGCAATGATGTTTTGTTTCACAAAGTTTTTATGGATTGTAATGTCAAAATGTCTCAGGTGACATTGTCTTCTCAATAAATGGAAATTTAATAACTGAGTTAGAAAAGGGTCTATACTTAAAGGAAAGAAATTAGTTGGCAATATTTTGAAAAATACTTTTGAGAGACAGGTAGGAAGAAATGGGTAGGATTGATAGTTTATCCAGTGGTTCAGTAATTGATGTAGAATCATTAAAAATTATAATTATTAAGTTAGATAAGAGATGGCACCTAATATCTACCTCTAATACCAGAGTACTTAGTATGTAATCATTAATAATAGCATATTTATAGTCCAATTAATTTACGGCAATTGTTTGGTTGAGAAAGTGTTTTTGCTAACTCATAAGCTGAATAACATTCTGGCTATCACAATTGGTTCATCTGCAAATTGTTTGATCTCATTTCCATCAGAATTCTTATGTGAATGACATTCTTGGTAGTAAGGCCATGTATTCCACCCTGCATTATTGAAAGCACAGCAGATTTTTGCTTCCTTACTTCCCGAGATGAGTCTTGGCTGGGATGGGGTTTCCTGATACAAATTCCTGTCATTGATACATCGAAAACTGTTTGCACATGTTGAGCCAGATTGAGCAATTGCATTTCTCATATATTAATCCATAATCCAGTGTTTTTCAACCAAGGTGCCGCGGCGCCACGATTGGGGTGTCGCAAAGTTTAGGACCTTTAGGCATTTTCGTGGAAATTTACTTAAGTGTAGTTCAAGATAACTCATTGTCAGTATTTCGACAAAGTTCAATGGACTTAAATTTTGATTTTAAACATGTAGAAACACTATTTTTGCATCAAAATGCTACTTCAAACTGTCAGTTTTTAAAATTTTTTTTCCCAGGGAGGGAGTTCCCTCCCCGAACCCCACCCCAGTGTCGTGCATAATATTTATTTTTGCAAAAAATTCATCTGTCCCCCCATTAGCCTCCCCTTATTCAGATTCTAGACCTGCCGCTGGTCAAGGGTGCCACGATTTTTTATTTTTCAATCGGGTGCCACTCAATGAAAAAGGTTGAAAAACACTGCCATAATCTGTAGTTCTTGAATTTATTATAAATATCAATTAACAATTTTCCAGTGATATTTGGATTTGTACATTAATGACTTAATGCACTGGTGGCTAATTGATCGGTGTTGGACAGGTTTAGTCTTGCATGTGGATTTTCTCTAGGAGTTCTGGCATATTTTTCTAAGTTGCATGACAAATACATGGGTCATTGATATAAACTAAAACAACAATATATTCTATTGACAACAGAACAGCAGAGTATGTTTACTGTCAATTATCTTCTAATACCCTTTTCTCTGTTTAAGTTTGTAGCATCTAATTGCATTTAGCATTCCCGCACAATGTCTAGGCATTACCACTTTTGTCAATGAATGTAACGAAATATTTATATCACACACATTATAACTGCTTACTGATTCCACATTTCTTGTAACAAACCTAATCCTAATCCCAATACTTCCTCCTCATAATTTGAAGAGCAATTGGCCTCAGTACAACAGCCTCCAAAATATTTTCGTGTATAAATTATAATGTTTCAATAATTAAAAATATTTGTATACAGCTTTATGTGTAATTATTGTATTTATGTAAAGAATGACAAAATTAGAACATTGAACTAGTGTCTTCTGTTGCAATAGTCAATGTAATTGTCAAACCCTTTTTTGTTTGACAGTGGCTCAACACCTAACAATTTCAGAGCTGATGACACAAATACATTTTTACAAAAAATTGGTAGTTAAAAGAATTATATGAATTTTTTTCTTGTTTAACATTTCAAATCAGTACAGGCAGCCTCAGAATTACAATAATTGCTATTTAGTTTTCATGTAAAGAATACATCGATTTTTTTTTTTTCCAAATTTAAACCAAATTGCTTGCAAGTTAATTTTGAGTTTGATGGATTATTTAAGTTCCTATGATATGTGGTTAAACTCATATTTTAACCTTTTATTGTCAGTTTTCTGTGGCACACTGGTGTAATGTGAACTTTTACATATTTTGTTAATTTCAAGTTTTATTTATATATTTCTATCACAGTTGTTGAGTTTCTTATGCTTGTATTTCATCCTCTATGGCAGCACTGATGAAATAAACAATCATCTTATTCTTTATTACAAGCCACACATTTTTATGTTCTAAGAAATTATATGTAAAATAAATTTGCTCACAGGTGTTGATGTCTGTTTAATAATAGAATTACTGTTAATAGGTTAGTGGCATTATGTATCATATTATACATTTTTGAGGGGAATAACATTTTGGTGTGTTGTGTTATGGATGTGCTGCAAGTAGAAAAAGGTTGCAGGACACTGGTCTAGACGAAGGTTAACCATTTTACTCAGTTACTGTTTGAATATACATTGTTATTTTCTGTCAATGGTTGTAATTTAAATGAACTTCAGACAAGAACTATAAGTCTAGATTAGTCAGAAATAAAACTATGTAAATGTATACATGCTCATTGAACTTCATTTCATATTTTATAGGACAGTTTAGTTATAATTGGATAAAAAATTTATTTTCATACACTTTTGTTGCAATAATGAAGAATCCTTAATATTTTTTCTTACAACTTTCCATCCAACTCACTGCACTGTTTAAAAAACTTCTGTATAAATATTAAATTATAGTATTTCCTCTTATGTAAGTGATATTTTTACATCAATGTAACACCGTTTTGTCACTTGATTGGTATGATAAAATAAGCTTGTTATTCAATAGCCTGGTTCTTAGCTTAAATTTTAGTACTTTGCAGCATGTGTATTTAAGTTACTAGAATTTTTAACTTTTGGATATTGTACAAGATAATTGAGTAGCTACACTTCATAATCACTGATGTTGCAGTTCATTGTAAGGAAAAATAAAAATTGTTAAAGGTAAACTTTACAAATAATATAATCATTTTACTGTCTCAAACTTTGATGCTTTAAACTGGATTAATTATGTAATTTCTTATTGAAATCACCCTTACTTTTAAACTAAGAATCTCTCTGCTTACTGATTTTGCAATGATCAGTTTAATATTTCAGCTAAAACGTCATTTCTAATAAAATTGATTTGAATTACTTCTCATGAATACATTATAAATACTATGTCTAAACTGTAATCAAAATGATATTCATGAATATAAAATGGTTGCATTACTTTCAAATTAAGTCTTAATGTATTTAATTACTAATTACAAATTTTGCAAAAACAGGTTTGTCATAACAGATCTGGTGATATAAATCCTGTAAAAATTAAAACATTAATTGAGGGATACATAAAGAAATTCAAACATCAGCAGAAGAAGAGTGGAAAACTGCAGAAAACAAAGATATCGTGATTTTTCTAAATTTGTTTTGTTTTTTAGTCGCGTATAATTCTGGCAAGATGCCTGTCCTGGGTTCGACCGCCTGCCAGGAATCAGTTTTTCCAAAACACTTGACGTGCTTGGCGTCAAGTTGTCATTCTTGAAAGGACAGTTACTCAAAATGAGATTCTATACTACTATTACATTAAGTAGAAATTAATGTATAAAAAAAACAAGGGGAATGAAGACTTATGGATAATCAAGATGTGTAAAATAATCGTGGTGTTGTATTTTATCTATAACATAGTTTAGAATTGTGCAAACCTTTTTATTTGGTCTCACTATTGTGATTAAAAGTATCTATCAATCTATTTAAATTCCAGTTGCACAAGACAGGAATGCTCTGGCTTTTACTTAAGAAGTATTGTAAAGAAAAATAGTGAATAAAGTTAAATTTATTTTTTTGGTAGTCTTGAAATCAATTTCTTTTTAAACGATAATGGCAACATTACAAATATTCTATCACGTCATCAAGAGAAAGTTGTAACTAATTAAATATATTTCATAAATTGTTTTGTAAAATTAAAAGATTTTACTGTACTTCATTCTTTGCAAAAATGAGAAATAAAAGTTTTTGTAAATATTGTCTGTCATTTATTTTAAGAAGGTAATTCATTCAAAAGCAACTTTATTTCACTGTTCTGACCAATTGATCTTTATTTCTATGAATTGCACATTAAGTACAGGTTAGCTATAGGAAACCAATATAAAAGACTAATTTGAGAGTTACTACACTGTTAACGAAGTAGCTTTCCAGTATAGTTTCCAGCCCTGAACAATCTTAACTGTCCAGAGTTTCCTTGTCAAACATATATTCTCCAAGACCTTTGCCCACTCGCTTGAGATTGGTGATGTAATCACCAAGCTGCTTAATAGCATCAACCTGTTCCTGAAGATATTCTGTCTCCAAGAAGTCACACATCTAAAAAAAATCAGAAGTATTTAATGTAGAATTAGGAAGCTCTTGTACTCGTGTTACAAGTAGGAAGAAAGATTCTTACTTGTGGATCATTGCATCTGGTGGAAATTTTGTGCAGATCAAGAAGAGCCTGATTGACAGTTTTCTCCAATTCCAAAGCAACAGTCATAGCATCTAAAGCAGTTCCCCATTCGTCAGCAACAGGTTTCTGAAAAATTAAGGTATATTTATATTTCTCAATTACTTTTGTATTTAATAATTATACATCTTTATTCATAAAAACATTTACAAAGAGGTGTAATCAATTTTCTACAATTTGCACTTTATTGAGTATTAATACCTGAATGTCTTGAAGAATAATACGACCACCACGCTTGTTTAAGTATTTCATGAACTTTTCAGCATGTTCTCTCTCTTCATCACTGCATTTTTTGAAGAATTTATAGCATCCAGGTAAAGCCACATCATCTCTGTCAAAGTAGTAAGCCTGAAGAAATTTTATTAATTAGAAATCATGCAGTTTGATTTGACAATTTGCAGAAGTTTACAGTTAAGCATTCAATTATAAGAATTAAAATTTCTTAAAAGCATTTTAATTGATTGTGTATAAAGCATTAATGGTTCTTTTACTGTTATATAATGACTAGATGTAAATCAAAGTATCTGTTAGTTCCAAGTTGAAATTTATTATCAAAAACCACCTTAAAATAATCATATATTGTTGAATAGAACTCACAATTAGTTTAGTAATTAATTAGATAATTGGACCACAGGTAGTTTGAATAAAAATTACACAGTAAAAAAATTCATATGAACACATGTTAGAATAATACAAATGAGTTATATTTAAGCAATTATTTCTTTTTGTGCAAAGGAATTTTTCTTTGCACAAAAAAAAAACTGTCTTTGTTGCCAGATCACAATCCATTTGAGAAGCAATTTAGAAGAAGACTGTATTGGATGATGGAGTAAGAACAAAACGTGTGAACTAACATTGGTGGTCTTCAATTAAAACTTGAAGACCATTATCTGAGTTGTTCACCAGCCATGTCTCTTGGACAAAAAATCATCTAGTGTGTCACAGCCTTTAAATTACTCTGTGCTACAGACCTCTGACTTCTAGAAATTTTTAAATGCTGGACTTTGTTTACAGGTGAGTGAGCATATAGTGAATAGATCTGCAGGTGCCTCAGACAGAGGACTGCTGGAGTTTTGAGGGCCACAAGTTGGATAACTGGAATTCTAGTGTGTTTGCAAGATAAATAATGCAAAATTCACAAGACATATTTGTCTAATTATTACTATTATTAATTTAAAAAATTTGATTGATTAAAATTATTTCTATTAATCTATAGAACTTTTAATCCTTTGTTCTTTTTATGGTGATAAATACAAATTAAGTTAACCACTAATCTGTTATAATTCATATTTTAGTCTCTTTAAAATTTTGTTTTATAACAATTTTTTCACCCTAAGAAAGTTATTTCTTAGGGTGAAAAAATTGTTATAATCTTTCCTCTAAAGTCTATTCTCAAATTAAAATTTTTTAGCTTGCAAGTGGTATCACAAGAGGTCTTTTGCAGCTTGAGAACAGTTCAAGATTGATGAAATATGTAGCATGTGTACTGTCAAAATTCATTATTTTGACAACAAATATTTCAAGTTAAAAAAAATACTGTGATTAGAAAAGTCAATTTTTTTTACTAGAAAATTGGCTTTTGTTAAATCAAATTAAGATCTATGGAAAAAGTCACAAAACAGTTCAATTTGAACAGATTGCTTTATATGAATTAATATTTAATTATATTGAAATGGAAAAATATAAACAAATTGAACAGTTTATATGGATAATGTTTTATTTCATTAAAAAAAAACCTATATTTATCATCAACCGTTGTACTAATTGTAAGATTAAAGGCTTTTTGCTGAAAATTTCAGTTCTCAAAACAGCTAATTTTAATGGTAATAGTAATCAAAGTGCATTCATCTTAATCATTTAATTATCAAACAAATCATTGTTCAGTGCTACAGATATTAAGAGATCTTTTTAAAATAAATTTTGCAAGTCTTTAGTGTGAAGGGATTTATAAATACTAATGGCTGCATTTACAAATTTAAAACAAAAGTTACACTGTCATAAAAAGAATGCAAAATAGTGAAAAATACAACAGTTTCTCGATAGGCAATCCTTAGTACTTTATATATATAAATATATTCCCATTAATTTCCCATGTCACTCAATTTTCCCCCAAGTTCTGCCAAAAGTAAGGTTTCACTATATATATATATATATATATATAGTGAAACCTTGTGATAATAGTGATAATATATATATAGTGACATGGGAAATTTAGGATGTCAATGTTTTATTGGCTTTCTGTAATACTAAACAATATAGCACTTGAACACTGACATATGTTTATTCTAAATTTAAAAAAAGAATTGTTAAGAATACTAATTTTTTTTTTTTGGGGGTAAGAATACCTAATGTATTAATATATCAGTATATCAGACAATCAGAAAAATTCAATATTGTGTAAAAACCGTAATTATTTACTTGGTAAAAAGCAACAATATAATGTGCCTTCACCATTACTAATAATTCTAAAGATGTCTATGACAACAGAAGATTGTGTAGTATAGCATATTTGTAATTTTTCTGGCAACCAGTCAAAATACTGGACATGTCTATGTCATTTGAAGTACAGTACATAATATGCATATAATTTATGATGAAAATCACCTTAACTATTTTCAGCACTCTGAATCTTGTTGCAACAGCTAACTTAAATATAGCTTAAAGTCACTTTATTAGAAAATGCACTCAATATGTACAATAAAATGAAATGCAATTATTTACACAGCAATTCAATGTAAGAATTAGACAGAATTATTCTCTTCCTGGATGTCTTTTGGTATGATTATAATATACAGTATTTTAATTATCCTGTTGTGTAAATACAATATATTAAGAGGGGCTATTTGGGGAATTACTTTAGTTTCTACAGAAACATTAGGGTTTAACTTTTAAATATGATATGCTTTAATTTAGCAACCTACATTGTGGATAGAATGATTGATGCAGGATAACATTTCTTTCAGTTAAAATACAGAATGAACATTGCAGGAACAAGGACTACAGGAAAAATAGATTATACATGAGACCTTATTTGGGACTGGGAGGAAACTGATTGATGTGAGAAATCAATTAAATGGAGGTTTCACTGTATATATGTTACTGTAAAAGTCCAAAATATGGTAACTCTCATAAAATTACTGAAATAAAATTGTATTAATTTTCAGTAACTTTTTGGTCATTTTTAAAATCATGCAAAGTTGCAATATAATAATCCAGTTATCATTTTAGATAAAAAGAAAACTAAATGAACTAACTATACAAGGAAAATGGTAGCAAATTATAATCTCAGAAGGTTTTCATTTTCCAAATAGTCCATAATGAATTATTATATATTTGTTAACTAAGTGATTAATACAGGCATTATGAATAATGACAAAACAAAAATCACACATTAATAAATTTCAGGCTTTTTATCAATTTATCAGATTGACCAGTCACTATGAATATTGCTATCACCTGATCATGCAAAATGATATTTTGAGGAAGGATCATCTGACATAACACTAGCCAATCAGCACTTGTGTCTGAAGTTGTGCATGCATATTGCATTTAGTATCGTTTTAAGTTCATGGAACTGATAGTTAATCTTGTGCATTTTAATTTTACTTTTGCCTCTTAAAATACTGTTTTCTTCTTTGAAAACAGTAACAATCATGGGGCAATCATTAGGTGATACGAATAACCACTCCAACAACTGATTAAAAGAGAATAGTATCAAAAAGTCAGAACAGTCAAATTTTTACAAAATCAGAATATTTGACAATGATACAAAAAGTGAGAGTCAAAAATCAAAGTGACTTTGAAGTTATAAGAATATGCATGTACTGTACATAAAATGTCATATCTATCTATTGGAAAAATATGAAAATTAATTGTCTGGAAAAAGATAGTGTGATTAAATATATTCACACTGAAGAAATATTTCAGACATTACATAATGTCCATACTGCTATTGGTCATGGTGGCAGAAACCATATGGAAAAAGAATTAAGTAGGAAACAAAAATATTACAGGGGAGATGATCACAATTTACTTGAACTTATGTGAAATCCTTCAGAAAAAATAATGTTCCTTTCATATGAAAAAGATCTAACTATGCTCATTTCCAAACACCAGGATGTTATTGGTATCGTACCACAGTCGGTAAATGAAGAAGAAAAAACAGTTGATTGAAAAATAGAAAAAAAAAATACTAAGTTGTCTGAAACAAGGAAAATGGCATTGTCTGATCTCAAAAAGCAAGAACAGCTAATGTTAGTGGCACAGTAAGGATTTATGTACCAGATGTAGATGGGGCCTGCAGTAATGGAAAAACTAATTCAGTTGCTTTGTTGCAGTTGAAGATAAAAACCTTCACAATCTGTGTACCAAAACATGGCATGTTAAATCTATTATACTCCAGAAACCAATTTACTATTTGTAAAAAAAGTGTGTAGAAATTTTGCTTAGAGAATATGCCAGAATGTCATAATTTATACCAAATTTATTTATACCAAAAATTAACATTCCAGAAGTTTTCCTTAAGTTGGTTTTTTGATTTAAGTAAAAATTTGTTAATACTTTTTGTTCACATTAGTTTAATTGATACAGTTAATAATACTTTTAAAAGATTTTCAATGTATTTTAAAAACAACATGCATAATTCACAAAAAATAAATCATTCTTAATGAAAACAAGCTTGGTCAAGCCAATCTGATTGATTTGCTTTTGTGGAGCAGTCTAATATTAATTTTGTTTAAAATAAATTTTATATATTCTTGGAATCAAGTAGTTGTTCAGAAGAACTTTCCACTGAATATACAGTACAGGATATGGTTTATAGATTCCAGAGAAACCAGCTACTTTTTATTATAGCTTACAGTGACCATAAAAATGTTCAGTTTCCTTTTGCGCATGCGTGGACATGCACGATGAATGGATTGAATGGAATGGACTTTTGTGTCTGACAGACACAAAAATCCTAACATAGGCACTTCACTACTACAGCAGAGCAAGCTAAAAAAGCAGAGTTTTTAAAAAGTCAAATTGCCCAAAGGGAATGTAGCTGTATTCATAATGTCTGTTCAATTTAATAAATTAATATTTATCAGGCTGCATGACCATGGCTGGGCATTATAAATAATGCTCTATTAACCATTTTGCCCATAATAATTATATATATATATATATATATATTAACAAAACTAGAAAAAATCCAGGAAGATGATTCAAATTATTTCTTGTATTTATAAAAATCTAAATAGTAGCAGTAACTTGACAAAGTTCTCCTGGACATAGTGCTAATCCTCAAAATCGTGTTTTAAAAAACCTTAGAATCCTCAGGATGAAAAAAAATCCTAAAATCATATGAACAGGCTGTGTTAATATTTTGATCATCAAATATTGCCTGTAAACGTGGCTGTCATTTCATCGCTTTGGATTTCTCACTTTAGGATTTTTTTCAAACATTCAAACTCAATTACCTCAAATATGTTTGAGGGTTAGCACTATAGTCCCAGAGGACTTCATATATAAGTCCAATTTTAAAATTCAAATTTTTTCCAGTTGTTGTATGCTTTATAATTCACTAGTTAGCACTTTATTATCTATTACTACAAATTAAACATAGAGAAAAAGAAAGTTAATGATTTATTGAAATTATTGTATAGTTACAAACAATAGAAATTTGGTACATATTTTATATGACAATTATCATGAAAAACCACAAGTAACATTTACTGCTAAGAGAAGTATTATGCTTTTCTTGTGATTTTCCTGATAATTAATATCTAAACAACTAACCAACAAATGAGAGGTTAAAAATATAAACTTTAACGTAAGAAAACAGGAAATCCAAAAAACAACTGAACGCACAATAAAATAACTGACATTTAAAAATTTACAATTTCAGATTTAAACTTTCAATAATAATTTTAATTTGGTCTAAGTCATACATTTATTAATAGAAAGATCTTAGTTCATATTAAATAGTAATTATATATACTTTAAATTTAATAGTTTTCAGTTATATTCCAAACTTTAGTATTTGAGATAAAATCATTGTTATATTCTAAGAAAATGCTTTCATTTTGTTTCAACATGAAAATGCTTTCATTTTCATTTTCAACATTTTGAAAAAACTAACAAACAAGTTCACAGACATGTACTGTACACAACTATTATAATCAAATCTCTCAACACCAATTGCAGAGAGAGATACACAAATTTAAATTATTTCATTTTGAGGTACGCTTTGTCAAACATCTAGTACCATTATTAATTTAAAATGAAAATTAAGCAACTATGAAGTTAAATTTAGAATATTCTGGAATAAAAGATTGACCCAGAGCAAGACTCAATCTATGATAACTTGTTACTTTATACCAGCAATTCTCATACTCATTAGATAAGCAACATCAAACAAGTAGTTCAATTAGTTGTATCTTCTTAAGGCGCATTTGGAAATTGTAACCGATGTTACTAGTAACTGGGTTACCAGTTACATCGGGTAGCTATCAAAGCATTTTGAAAACGTGACCTAAATAACCAACTTCGTTTAAAAATTAGTTATGACATCACCGGTTGTCCTGCGGTACTTACCAAAGTAACCATGTGTGCTGCCAAATTTTTAAATTATTAAAAAAGTGTACCGTGACATAAAAAAAAGGGCTGAGAATCACTGCTGTATACCAAAATAACAAACTAAACTAGTTCGTGACAATGTCACAATGCCTGGTCAGAATTTTTGATCATTTTTGTTAAAAATGAATAACTTAATGCTGAATCTGGAATTTCAATTACTTTCCTCTATGAAGTCACATGAAAATAGTCATATCACAGAATGTGAGATCATGTGAATATTGTACAGGGTTGTATGATATATTATTGATCTCAATTTATTGTAAGTATCAATTGTACATTAAATTTATCACTATATAGTAAGGTAAAAAAAAATTTTGAATTGAAATCATGTGACTTCCAGTCCAGAAGTTCATAATCAGGGTCTCCAGCACCTAAGCTTTCCATATCAGGTCTTTATTTTCATCTAACTCCAAGGTTAATGATGACAGTGTGAAATGTATAGGTCTGCAGTTTGAAAATTGCAGCACAATAGTCAAGATAGCCCAAATAATTCAGCATTTAAGAATTTTAAACAGATGATGGACTAAATGTATTTACCCTGTTTGAAGATGTTTTTGTAAAAGTACAAACTATAGAAGTCTATTTACATAATGATAAAAATTTTCAAACATTTCAAACTTAGAACAAATCAAGTTTTAGAGTACCTTATACTTGTTCACCATTTTAAAGTTTTCACAACTATATTTTCAATATTAGAATTATTACCTATTATTACTTTCATTTATAATACACAAAAATAGTAGCAACAAGTTGAACATTTTATAACTAGAGACCAAACTGTACTTTTAGTAATATGCTGCCACGATTTCAATGCATACTTGACATAACAAACAAACAACTGCTTATGAAGTGCTAACAAAAAGATATCTGCACATCTGATAAAGGTTTAAAATATTATTCACAAATTGTTTTAAGTGACTGCCATTATAATTATGGAATGCATCTTAATCACATCAGTTTGCTTGATTTTTCCTATGTCCTTCCTTCCAAATGTAAGTGTTTGGAAAATGCATTTTTAATCCACAAAATAATCTACAAAAACAAAAATAGTTTTTTACTTGTAGACAATAGTACTAACATTAAACTGCTTAATAAGTTAAGTTGAAATTACTTATGAATTATGTTAGAAGACTTACAAGTTTGTAGTATCTAATTGAGTTTTAACTTTTAAAAAATTCAGAGTATTTGTCTGCTATTGGTCAGATAAATGTATCATAAAATTTGGAAGTAAACAGACTGATAACGGTCATCTATTCGAAAACTAAAGGAATGCATTTGCCACAAGCTATTAGTCTATCATACTGTGATCTATTTCCATCTTAATAAAGACACATCTAGTATATTGGTTTACGGCAGCAATTCTCAACCTTCACTCTGCAACACCCCACCCAAAGGAATAACAGTAATCCTTACTATTACTAATTGAATTTTGAATGTATATAAATATAAATTTTTTAAAATATTATATAATCACATTGCACTAATTTTATACCTTAAGAAAATACAGACAGTATAAAAAATGTAATACAACTATTCCTATTACTTTACGTCACTGTGTTTATAGCGACGGATATAGCATGTATGACGTGTACATACATGAGCAATTTAGAAGTTCCAACTTGATGTGTACGTGCTCTTTGTAATTTGATCCACATATGTAGAAAAGTTTAAATGAAAAACAAATGCAACCATCACATTAATTTCTTTTCTTTACATGTGTACTTATTGTAAGTAAAATGTTTATAAGTTTATTAATAAACGATTTTTTCTCATAAAATGATTCATTATTGTCTCATGACCCCCAGCTTGAGAAACACTGGTATATGGTGTATAAATCAGCACAACAAAGTTTTATGTAAAGTGTGTAGAGGGTAATATAATTCAACATGAATCAAATTTACCTTGATTTAGAATTATTGGATATGGATAAATCATTGTTTTCAAAATTAATCATTCTGATTTTATGAAATTAAAAATTTATACACAGTACCTTTAAAAGTGACTACAATATAAGCAGTTGTAAAAAAAAAGGAAAGAAGAAAAAGTTTAAATTTCCTCTGAAAAATCATTACTAAATATTTCTACAACAGCACCCAAGATAAACTGGACATAACCATTCAAAAATATGAGGCTCTGTCAAGAAGGAAAACCTATAATCAGACATCCAGACCAAGATAGAGAAAACCAGTAGGGCTGCTTAGTCCGAACACCAAAAGGCCTCTAAAGATTGATCTCATGCAAAAACATACTGTATAAGAAACATGTATTTTTTTCTTAATTATGCATTTAAACTAAAAATACATTAATATCGTCATTACATTTAGTGTTTCTATAATTGATCGAACTGGCATTTAACACAGTAATTGATAGGTCATATCTTTTTACACAGTTAAACTTTCCTGTGAAATATACAAATTCAAGGTCTCATCATGGCGCAATTCCTTTACTCGAACAAAAGAAACAGGAAATCTAACAGAAGCTTTACTCGTTCTTTACAACTCATCAGAAAACACTAAAAATCTTAATATCGATTAGTCTCGATAATAGAAAATCGATTTAAAAGGAAAATACTTGCAAAATAACGCAGTTTATATACATGAACACACGAAAATCATAATTAATGATTTTTAATAAATAACGACTTTGCGAGCCAAAAACACGCGTAAAAGATAAATTAGAATTTAAATTATCCATTATCATCACATTTTCCTGATTAAAAATACATTTAAAAAAATACTCACTATTGATAGATATACGTAACTTGCGTATAATTCCATATTTATCTGCTTATTGATGCCCTTTTCGCACTCCTTGTCGAAATTTTGACGTACTTGACTTTCTGCCATTTTTACTTTTTTTTACGGATTTCTTTCTACGTAATTCAGAGAAAATTGAGAAAAGAAAAAGTATATTTTACGGAGAGAAAAATGTGGAGGTGCTCGTTCAATCACTGTTGAAGCAAAACACCAACCAACTGATGGCGACGGAAACTCCGTTCGATATTTATACCTAAGGAGGGCGCTGTTCCGACGAGTATCGTCACTCCGTGGTATTAATAATTTAAAATAGAATTACAATGAATTTCTTGCAAAAATAACAATATTTTATTTCCAAATTTTAATTTTAATTAAATAATGTATTTAAAAAATTACAGTTAACGATAAATTATGTTGGTATTCGTCGAATTATGAATGGCAAACGGAATAGCCTATATCTGTTTATGAAACTGAATGACGTCATCAGAGCTGACGACAGACGATTGCAATCAATCGTTTATAATAAATTAATACATATATTTAATATTAAATTAATAAACTTAAGAAATTTATTTTAGGATTCGTCTAATAATTATTTTTACTTAAAACACATGTAATATTACTAATTTGAAATTTGAATTTCGCTTAAATTTATAATCGTTATTTTAAAATCGTCCAGTTAAATTAGGAAAATCATTGTTAATTCTTAGTTTTTATTCACATTTATAGTATTTTTTTAAGTAAAGATCTTTATTAGTCTTTTGAAAAGACTAGAAGAGATGGTCACGGGACAAATTTGAATCGGAAATATCACGTGCATAGTGTAACTAGTCGGAAAGAACATGTGTTTAATATATTAAAAAGTAAAAAATGTCATACAAAACATCAAAGTTTAGGTGCTATAAATTCGTATAATGTCTGCAAAAATTAGTTTGAAATAGAATCGTTACATTATCACATGAACACGAAACTTTCATCATAAGATCTCTTCATTACTTTAAAGATCGAAGTCCATTAAATGGAAACGACGCAATAAATGTTTAAATATACGAGCAATTAAATTCACTTCTGTATAACTTTCCACAAATTTATTCTTTTATATTATATTTCTATTAGATTATACATGAAAAATACATATTGAATTAATCAGAAAATCTTGTTTTTTCCACGAAAAACATCATATAAACTATTATGTAATTTACTTTTACGAAAATAAAAGATAAATACAATAATTTTAAAAATGCAATTAATCATAAAATCGAATTATTATTTTTATTATAATTTCTAATCCTTTTAGGTGTGGCTTTACAAATGAACTTTTTTAGTTTATTTACCCGTATCGAGGTTGTATAACGAACAGTAAAATGTACTCGCTTACGCTATAAACTTGCAAATACCTAGTTTTTATCCATAAATTATAAAATATTAAAAATATATTTACATTTTCCATTTAAAATATAGGGGAAGTTTTTAAGAAGAATTTTATATATTTATTCAGGAAATGATAGATACAGAGATACTTTGTTAATCCGGATGTAAGCCTTCTCTTTAATGTAAACACATCATAGATATAATAAACAATTAATTATTTTTAGTTATTAAAAAAATTTTTTTAAAAATGATAAATGTTTTAAAAATATTTTATTATTATTCGTTAAATTTAGCATTATTCTAATTTTTTTTAAATATACAGTTATTAAAACTGCTTAGTAATGTGACGTAAACACGTAAACACTTAGTTTAATATTGATAAGATTAGTAACAACAGTTTATAATCACATAATTGCATTTTTCAAATATTATATTTAAATAATTGATTTAAAATATTAAGCTACATGAATCATGAATCATATGATTCCTAATCAGTAGTTTTTCTTCCCTTAATTGAAATTATATTGTCAAACACTGAATGAAAACTATCGCTTGAAAGATTTTTTTGAATTTTTATACAAAAAGTTCTGTTCTTAATTAAGAGAATTTCTTCATCGATTAGTCATTGTTTTAAAATGAAAAATGAGTGTTGCTGTAATAGGCTATTATGTTGCACTTTTCTCTTATTTAAAGGTGTTCTGAAGCAAATCGTGATTGTTCATTAGGAACAACCAGGCGAAAAAATAAAAGAAAAATTTTGTCGCTAGAATAATTATTCGTCACTTTAAAATAAAAAAATAAATAAATAAATAAAATCAAAAAGTCTGGATCTTAAATCATTTATTTTCATACAGAAACTTTAATTTTTTTTTTTTTTTTTGTATGTATTTTAATATAAAAGATTATTTAATTTAAAGTAAATTAATAATATCTAAATTATTATTTATTTTATAAAGTAATTATTATTATTATTATTATTATTATTTATTTATATTTTATTTGCCAGGGAAAGTTTCCCTATAAGGGGGTGGTACAAATACATGTATTACTTAAAGAATTAATACATGATAAAGATACATATTACATATTTTTGTAGTGATTATTAACCAACATAATTTATTGCGAGGCACTGTTAGTACCTTTAGGATATATTGTTATAAAGGATTTGCCTAAACGTACAACAACAAATAATTAGATGTTACCAAGAATTTTTTCAGTAATTTTAACAAAGTAGTTACAAATTTTATAGGCATCCTTTCTGCTGATGAAATTTAGGTTAATTTTAAAGTCGAGAAGTGATCCATCGTTGCATATTCTTATAATGTCATATTTTTCACACAGTTTAGTTATTGCTTGGCAATTTTGGAGTAGGTGGAGCATAGAAATGTCATCAGATTGGCATAATTGACAGTAAGTAAGCGAGTTTCCAGTCTTGAATCGTGTCTGTGAACAGTAATTATAAAGTAATTATAATACAGTCGAAACTCCAATAACAGCTTCCTCCCAACAACCTTTTCTTTTAGGAACATTGAACAAAAATGCATACAAAATAACCTCCAAACAACGGTCATTTTTATATCTATATCAGTGGCCATTGTTCAGAGGTTTGACTATAGCCTACATTCAATTTGCCTGTCAGTCTTTTCTGACTTCTAGAGAAAATGCCTACGTCAGCAAATCTTGTAAAATGTTGCAAAACTAAACATTTTTCAAGAATTTAGCTGAAATAAATTTGCTTATTTTGAAAAACAGAAAGAGAAGAACAACAAATATAAGATTTTAAAGATTAAATTGTTTTCTTTTTAAACTTTTAAGTTTAAATTTCTTTTCTCTTGCTTTTTCTCTCTAAACACGTAAATCAAGATTTTAAATAATAATCATTTTGATTATCCAGCAAAATAGAAATTATCTATGTGATAAAATTGAGTTATATATAATTTTTTAAATAAATCATTTATAATTTTAGATTGGATTAATGTGAGACGACAACGCAACACTTGCGCAATCTGCCAAGGAGGAATGCCTCCTGGGAGGACCTTCTATGTGAAATTGGCACCTATTGAGGTGTTAGACACATTGTGTCTAATACCTAAATAGAACTAGTTTACCATAGAAAGTCCAGATCGTGATGAAAGCCCGGAAAATTCCACTTTGGTCAGGCATGAACCCTCGACTAACCCAGTGCTCAAGTGGTTTCATCCACTCGGCCAATGGTGGGCAATTTACAGTTTTGAAATTCTGAATGAAATTTTTAAAAAACTTATTTTGATAATTGAAATTAAGTGCATTCTAATAATATTCTAAATATAGATACAAATGCTAAATTATACCTAGTATATATATATATTTATATAATATAGACTATAATGACGCAAAAAATTAAAATTTTTAAAAATTTTTATAATGAAATAATTTCCCAAATATATGTTTAATTTAATAAATGTTAACAGTTTTATATATAGGTTTGTTTGTGGGAGCGTTTGGACAGCAAGCAGCTAAATAATGCCAACGCTTGAGAGCGACGTTGAGAGCATTTCACGATCACTAACATCGTCACTTATATCCCGAGCTCGCGACACGCGTATTAGTAGCCGGATAAGAATTTCTACTTGAAATGTGAATCGTGCGTGATTTTTATACTTTATAATATCTCCTTAACGTGTTATTTTGAATTGCATCATCGTTCTAAAAACCTTAGACTTATCATTTTAACTTGATCTAGAGTCGAAATATACCGAAAGATATCTCTCAGAAACACTGGACCCATACAGAGTTACTGTAAAGTACGTCAACAGCATCATTTGGTCCAGGATATGGACATAGAGGAGCCTTCAAAACTTGATCTTTTATTTAAAAAAAAAACCACAAATTTATCCGTCAAGCGGACTACTTTCTATGAGACAATAAACTGAAAAATTGAAAAGAGTAGAAACTTCAAGACATTCAAGAAGAATAACTAATGTTTCTACAAATTAAGTAGCCTATAATGTCCGTCGGAACATGATTGATACACGATAATACATTTTAAATAACAGTCATTAGATTGTTACTTTTGATTGGATAACAGATTCCGTTCTTGTTATGGTCTCTATGGGAAGCTTTTTTTAAAAAAAAAATTGTCATAGAAGAGTTAAGATTCGGCTGTTCTTTTTAATTTAATACATTTAAAATTATGCCATTTGCCAAAATTTTAAAAAATTTAACTTAACGTAAATGTTCTCACTGACGTCTTGAGCTGAAATCGATAAAACTGTTTTTATAGCTAATAACTAATATTTTTGCAAATTACTTAACCTATATTTTCTGTAGGAACACAACAAGAATATAATCAAAATTTCACTTGAATTGGACAATTGGAGTTACAGAGAATTCACAAACACATACACACAGACATTATTTTTTACATGAAAGTGATATAAATTAATGTTTATTTTGATAAGTTGATAAAAAATCTCTTTTCAGCTATTTTATTCATAAATTTTTAATGGTTTCGGAGCGAATAATACAGGGAGTCAACTAATTATGTACGCTGTTTTTCGAAATATGGATAAGATTTACACACGTAAAAGCCTAGTGAAAGCCATACCTAGTAAAGGATTTTCCTTTTTAGTTATCAACATTGCGGTCCCATAAACATGTATTGTTAGGCAAATAAAATGTCCTGTTTCAAGAACGTAATTGAGTGTTGGTGTACGCGAGAAGATAAAATGCGCCATTTGATAATGCTGCAGTGCCGTAAGCTTGCATGGAAGTGGGTTACTCTAACAGAAACGCGATGTTTGTTACGATATTCCCTAGCCACATCCTCTGACACTGAAAGAGATGAAAGTGCGTTTTTTAGGCACATCGTGGATTGGTCTAAGTCCACAATGGGGCGGTCGGATGATAAGGGAAGGGTCTGATGTAATCGGAGCAGACCACCCCATGAATTATTCCTGGGATTTTTCGATCCCGGATCCCCAGAGATGTAAATTAATACTTTAAGCACAAAAGCCATAAGAATCAAATAGCTTTTGGTGGCTTCTATGAAAGGACTACTAATTATTCTTTTATGTTAAACGATGCCTAACATGCTAAAATTTGTTGTGTTTTAAATAAAATTAATTTTTAACTACTAGGTCTGTCATATAGAAATAACAAGAAAAAAATACTCAAAGATTCTATAGAAAATTCAATTATAAATGTAAGGTTTTTAATCTTTATTCCAGTAACTGTGTCGAGTTTAGCAGCCATAAGACTAACAAATTTAATTAAACAGTCTGATAGACATCCGTTTTGATGATTTGTACTTTTTTATTTTTTATACATCTCTAAAGGAAGCTAGTATTAAAAAAAATTCCTTGACCAGTTACTCGTTTATATTATTGACAACTCCAGATGTGACCTAAATTCGGATCATAGTAGCGGATGAAAACAATTTTCTTGAATTTCTCATACTCCCAATGAATAAGTCTGTAAAGTTCGAATCATAACCTTTTTCACATGTATACAAAAGCGATTTTTTCGAAATATTAAAAAGCAAAACGTATATTTTCATCGTAATCAAATCTATAAACTGTATAAAATATAATTAGAACTCGTTATATAAAATTAAAATATATAATTTAAATATTATTTTCATGTATTTTCGGATAAACCACTATCAACTACGAAACTTCACAGCAGTGTATGTAGGCTAATACTGTTAGCAGGGGCGTCTAGAGACGTCGCCGGGCTCAGACACATTTGTAACTAAGAATGTAGATCAAGACTGTTTCAAAGACATGAAAATATCTGAATAAAATTAATAAAATAAATACATTTTTTAAATCACTTACTAAACGAAATTTTATAGTACTTTCGTATTATAAGTTCTACAAAAAAAAATTTTGGAGCTTTTCTATATCTACTGATTCCTTTATCTAGGCCTGACTATTACTGTTCTATGACTTATTACTTGTACTCGGAGCTTGCCCATGTAAAATTGGAAATAAATTTATTCAAAAATAACACAAAAGATAATTCATTGATAGATTGCATAACGACTGTATTATTGATGCAATCAACTTGTTTATTATTTGTAACAAGTTGATTGCATCAGATCAAAGACGAGAATTTGAATTCATCTGAAGCAATAGAGAAAATAAGGATAATATCGGATGACGGGTAATTCCAAATATTTCGGTTCTAATCAACTGGCAATATTTTAGATGACTTAACATTCTTGTTTACTTTAAATTTAACAAATAATAACGAGAAAACGGTATAGTACCGGAACAAATATCTGGGAAGCTTGAGACCTGAAATGGTCCGGATTTCTGGATTTTCCGATTTTTTGAACATAGATTAAATATATAGTTAAAATACAAAATAAATAGACTAATGGAAAGTAAGCAAGGGATGAAATTGTATTTCTTGCTTTCCATTATACCAGCAGTCATACTAGAAATCGAATCCTGCGATGCGAAATCCATCGAAAATAACCGGTTTTCTGGAAGCTCGATATTTAGTCCGGTACTATATAACATTAATATATGCAAACATTATTTCAAATCGAAAATAATAAAAATATAGTTTGGACTAAAATTCAATATTATTCATAATTTAAGTTTTTCGCTCTGTGAGCACCAAGAAAGCCTTTTTCTGGGTCTATTGTGGTACGGCCAAGCCCATAAGGGAGCAGACGGATGGTAAAAACGAGACCCGACATTAGTTGGGAGTGACCGCCCAAGAAAAATACCTGGGAAGTTGCTTGCCTAGATTCGATTCCGGATCTCCTAGAGCAGTAAGCTGACGCCTTAACAGCCTGCGGCAATCAATCTAATTAATTAAATTTTGTAAAAATGAAATTTGTTTCATTTTGAATAACACAAGTACTTGTATGTGGAATATTAAAGTAATTAAATTACATGATAATAATTTATATAATCAGAAATATTAAACATATTTTCTTGTTTAAAATTATTTATTAATTAATATTAGTATTATTTTGATGAACTGGAGGTCATAAATATTAAAAGGAACGATTTATAATAAAGTAGTTCAAGGTCTTGCAACCAATTTTATATTGTTTGTGATAGATTAATGCCAAATTCTTTCCTGGTTTTAATGTATTTTTCCACAAGTGATCGCACTTATTATTCATTTCAATTAGAATGTGTTAAGTGTTTTATAAAATTAATGGGTGCACCCATCCTCGCATATGGGAAGAAACGGCAAGACCATTTGGCCCTGCCGTTTCTTCCCAAGTTTCCGTTCTTTCTTGTATATGGCTTTCCCCCTATATTTTCTACGTGAACTATTAAATTTTGGAGATCTGGATATAGAGGGTGCTTAAAAGAATGTTAACAATAACAGGTTTTTTTTTGTGTGCAAAACGTCACGATCTAATTCTGGAATTATGAAAAAAGTGGCCCTACTACCCCCTGCCTGCTGCTAACTGCACCCATTCTACTTATAATGTTAACATTTCTTTGAAGAATCCTGTAGACTGTAGAGGACCCCAACATTTAGTATATTCTATAAAAGCATGAAAGTGATATGAATTATGTTATGATGGGTATGATTGAAAGGCACTCTTAGTATCCACATGGCATAAAGAGTAAAAATAGGAAAATCTGTTTTTATTTATTTTACTAAATTTACTCGACACTCGTGTATTTTCATAGATTTTGAATAAATATGGCCCCTATATTTGTGATTGACCCAAGCATTAGTTCACTTCTTATTAACTTATTAATGTTCTGGGCACATTAATAAGAAAGTAAAATGCATATAAAGATTATATTCAGTTTAATAATTAAAATTTATAATCAGATATTATTATTAACTATCAACAATATTAAATTAAGAAAAAACTTTTAAATTTTTATTACTTGATCAAAATTAACGAATATTTCCAAGCCTAAATCCTATTTTCTTAACTATTTTACACGTTCTGACTATCAAGAAATCTATTGATTCTTAGAATTTACAACCTTCTTTTTATAACTAATGATTTTTCAGAGATTTTTATTTACTATTTTAAACTGCTGTTTCCGCTCCAGTAGACTTAGCGTAAATGAATTTATGTAAACCAAAAGAAGGTACAGTTCTAGACAAGAAAATGAAAATTAGGACTTTCTGACAAACATAAAATTGAGTCAATTAAACAACTTGCTTTATTGTTATTTTTTTAAGTATCTACACCTACGATAAATAAAGCCATTGCAGTAATTAATATGTGACAGATCTAAATAGAATGTAGAAAAATATCCATCAAGACCATTTTGGCACTAACTTAAATGGCCACTTATTTTCATCTCGATTTCTTATTCTAGATTATATTTGAAAGTTTATCTGAATAATTTGTTTTTCATATAAAATTAAAAAAAAAATTCAAATACAATATATTTAGGCGTGGACACTAAGAATTACCGTATATCTATATATAGATTGCTATCACCATCAACATTGATTCCATTTTTAAATCTTTTTAAATGGTACAGTTGCATTTGAAAGATTATTATTTATTACAAATTCGACAGAAAAATTGATCCCTTTAATTAAATCTCTTCATTCATTTAAAAGTATAAAAATATAAATAATTACTAATACAATTATTTAAAAAAAATAAAACTGGTAGGCCTAGATTTGTTAATATCAGATGTAAAATTATATTTACATAAATTTGAATTTTAATTTTTATTACATGTTATATTATAATATAACATATTATTACATATATATATATATATATATATATATATACATACATACATACATACATATATGCACATATTATAATATATATTATTACATGTTATATATATTGGGTTGAGTCATAAATAAGTTCCGTTAGCGAGTAAGTGTAAATGACTGTCAAATACTTGCCAGATGTTGTGTTGCTTCAACTGAGTTTTATTAGTGGCTATTAGCAAATAGTCTATAAATGTAAATTTTAACACTGAAGTGTCAATAATGTAATAAATGGATCTTGTGGCCCAAGACGGGGAGCAGTGGAGACGACTCATCAGAAACAACGACCCTGCATAGAGTGGGAAAAGCTGAGGAAGAAGAAGAAGATTTGAAAGTGCATGTACGCCTTATCATGTTGTGGGAGTTTAAACTCGGCAATAACGCTACAGAAACAACAAAAAAGATTTGCAATGTCTACGGCAGTGGTGTAATTTCAGACAGAGCAGTTCGAAACTGGTTTACAAAATTTCGTTCTGGTGATTTCTCCTTAAAAGATGAAGAAAGACCAGGCCGCTCCTCAGACTTTGACGACGACGTTTTAAAGGTCCTGATTGAGCAGAATCCACGGCAAACGACGAGGGAGTTAGCAGAGAAACTGTACACATCCCAATCAACCATCAATCGTCACCTCCAAAAACTAGGAAAAGTAAGCAAGCTGGGAGTTTGGGTTCCATATAACCTCAGTGAACGGAATAAAGCAGACAGAAGGTCAATAGCTGCTACCTTGCTTTCTTGGCAAAAAAGGAAACTTTTTTGGCTAAAATTGTTACGGGAGATGAAAAGTGGATCACATACGAAAATGTTATTCGAAAAAGACAATGGGTTGACAAAAATTATCAGCCACAACCAGACCCTAAACCCAGTGTGCATGGAAGGAAAATTTTGTTATGTGTATGGTGGGATTGTCGAGGAATTATCCATTTTGAGTTGTTGCCACGCAATGAAACTGTTTCTGCAAATGTATACATACAACAGTTAGAGCAACTTCGGCTAAAACTTCATGAAAAGCGTCCTGCACTTGTTAACAGAAAAAAGTTCACCATATTGCATGACAATGCAAGGCCACACACAGCGAAGATTACACAAGAAAAAATTTTGGAGTTTGGCTGGTCACCATATTCACCGGACCTGGCACCAACAGATTTCCATCCTTTTCGGGCACTGCAGAATGCTTTACAAGAGCAATGCTTCCAAAATGATGACCAAGTCCAGGAGTTCATCCAGGAGTTTTTTTATTCAAAACCACCAGAATTTTATGCAAGGGGAATTGACAAGTTGCCCGGAAAATGGCAAGAAGTCATTAATAATGATGGTGAATATGTGATAGATTAAAGTCTATTTTTGTACATTTTATTGGCAAATAAATTTCAGTTTAGAAAACGGAACTTATTTATGACTCAACCTAATATAATATTCATCACTGATGTTAATTCTGGGGATTTAATTAAATATTTATTTAATTATAATAGGAATTAATATTAAGTTATATTGTATTTATTTAAGCATTCTTATCTTTCTTCTTTATTAGAATCGAGAATAAAATTCCAGTTCTACACGCATTTTTAAAAAACAATTATCATTATTATATATTTATAAACCATAAAAAATTATTTAAATTAAGATAATATAATTACTTAAGTACTTGAACATATTTTCGTCCGTTTGTTCGTCTTGCATGACATCCTCTATTCAGATGGTTACAGGTTATGGACAACTTTACTCCAGTACTCTCTAATAATCTTCTCTGGTTCAGATTTGTCCTCCCATTCAAGTTTGGGTTTTCCTCCTTTCCTCCAGATTGACTTGAAGCACAGTTTCTATTAAATTTTCCGTAGACCCTCTTGCGTTATATCCTGCAAAAGCTATTTTCCTTTGCATCAAACATTTCCTAGGCTTTTTTCAATCTGAAACGTCTTCGGAACTTGTTCATTTTTAACTTTGTCAGTTCACTCGATTCTTCCCATCATTCTGTAGCATTTCATTTTGAAAACATTAATTTATTTTAAAATATAAAAATTATATTTATGTATACAAATTTATTTACTCTACTTACTGTAAGTCTTTATTACAAGTCATTCTTCAGACAAAAAAAGAACTATATTTCTTAAAATATGTAAAATTATTATTGTTTTTATAGCATTTATCTGATATTAATTGCAACAACGATTACGTTAATGGTGGCCCAAATTACTACGATCAACAAGCTTTATGAACGTTACACGGATGGAAAAAATTGGTTTTACCGGTTTTTAAACAAGAAAAAATGTATACTGTAAATATGTAATGAAATTTAAAATAAAAACAGAATGGATACATTTTAAATATAAATTCTTTATTTATATTTTAAAATTTTGTTTGCAATATCCATCTATTCATAAATATAGGAAAATAATACACAACGTTGAATACAGTACACTCCGCTCGCTCTTTTAACTAATTTTTATTTATTTATTTATTATAACCGTACAAGATTTCTTATATTTTTATTGATATTATGTAGTTCAAACTATATTTCTACGTGATATTAATTTTAGTAGCGTAACTAGAATCGATATTAGAGGACCCAAATTAGAACGTGCAAACTTATATTCACCGCTGTACCACGATGAATGCAGCCATTAGCGCTGTGGATGAAGATTAACTCTTAGATAGTGCATTTGTTACATTCAAATCTTCTCCCTGTATTTGATTTTTTTATTTATTTATTTACAAAGGTAAGGAGCCCGTAAATTCTGGGACCCTACCTGGTTATGCTGCTAATAAATTTGTTACACACGAGAAGTAAGACTCTCTTTACAACGGTTTTAGGGTCCGATAAGATCGTAAAAAGCAAACGAATATATTAATTTAAAAGAGGCAAAACGTTTGTTTTCTTTAAATTTATGTTTTAAAATTATGTTTGTACTGAATTTATAAATAAATAATTTGTTAAATAAATGTATTGCACTGTAAGTACATAAATGCGATAGATTAGAACTGTGATAAAAATGGAAGACATAAGAATTACATATTGTCTGATAAAGCAGTTTTAAAACAGTTAGATAAGCAAACCAATGACAATTTATTTATACCAACCGGGTAATGTCATTGGCTCGCTTACTTAGTCGCTTGTCACCAATACGATTTCGTTTAATGTGTAAATAAGACAATAAGATTTTTATTGGATTCAAAATTTACTTTTAATTAATTTTTTGAATAAAAAATCATGTTACAGAAACTGACGAATAGGAATAAATTTGTCGCATTTTCAATTGAATGGTTGCGTTAATTTAGATTAATACCGAAATGCTCAAATTACATTCTAAAAACATTAAGACCAATACTTAATAATCATAATTTTTAAAAAATGAAATTTTATGATTTATATAAATAACAGGAAACTAATTAAAATGGCGGAAATGAATGCGTTCAAATGACAAATTACGTAATTGCTTACGCAATGCGACATAAAAAATAAATTCAAATTATTAGTCATTATTTTTAAATATTATTGAATAGAATTAAATTAAAAGCAATAATATATATTTATATTTAAATTTTATTTAAAACAATAATCAATTTTGATGTTTATGATTTATGATTTAAACGGCCAAAACAAAATGGAAGTAGATGTGATGTTGATTTTGTGCTTGTATTTTGTGGGAAATTTGCAATTGTCGGATGCATCAACGCATTGGGTTGTGACTGAAAATGGAAAAATTCAAGCACAAGTTAGTGTTAAAATCCTATTATTCGATGTACGCTTATTAAATAGTTCTATTTGTTAATTGTGAATATTAATTAATGATGAATTAAGCTGAATTGTTAATTAGGTAATGAACGATCGCACAGTTTTAGATCTTTATGTAAAAAAGTGTATTATTTGAGTTAAAATATGTTTAAAATGTCTTATTATGACACAAGTAGTGAAGTTTGAAGTAAATATCTTATAATGTGAAGGGAAGGCGTTGCCTCATTATGCTATGTTATTAGCATCATTCATTTTCACCTTATTATCATGAAGCAATATAAACATGGTTGAAATAGTAGTAATATCCTCTTTATTAAGACTTTACATATTCTATATTAATATATTTTAATAATAAAAAGATAAAACAATTTAATATGAATGAAATGGCATTAATAATAAATATATTTGTAAAAATAAACATAAATTATTATATACATTCAGAAAAAACAAAATTCTGATTGTTGCAGAAGTCAAGTAAGTGTGCTAGTGCATTTCTGTAGACGTTCAATATGATAATAATACATTGACATATTAAAATTTATTGGCATTTTGAGATTATAATTGAGAAAATGGCATTTTAATAATAGCATTTTGTAAATATGATGATAAATGTTAAATGTTTTCTTTGTATTCTTATGTTAATTGTAAAATTTAACTTTTTCTGTATTCTAGTTTGCTGCTGTGTTTTACATAAATTAAAGTATCCTTAATTTATGAAAATTATGTGAATAAGTCTGATTTCTTACAGGACAATGTTTAATATTAAATAATAAATTACAGTTAAGATATTTGAGTATTGTTCTTATAATTTGTCTTGGCTTTCATTTTAGTATTGTGTGTACTATAATTATCTCTGTAGTATGACACAAACATATGGATATCATATAATCATATCTATTGGACATATCGCACTAAATCATTATGTTCCAGATTTATTCGCTTATCTCCGTCAGTTTATTTTATATGAAAAGGATATGTTGCTTCTTAACAAATAAACCAAATCATGATTATAAAACAAATTGTTGGGAACAATGAGTTCACCATTCATAGTTATTTTGTATGAATTTTAATAAAGTCTACTTTATTAATTTCTTAATTATTAATTTTTAATAAATATACTTTAATGCTCTGATATGTAGTAAAAAAATATTTTGTGCATGTGTATGCAAGCTTGCATGCGCACACACACACACACACTAATATATATATATACATATAGAGAGAGAGAGAGAGAGAGAGAACACCTCACATATAAGAGCATGCTCTTATATGTATCAGCTTGCTTTGGCAATGCACTCAGTCAACATAAGTATAATGATACAGCAATTGTTCAGTGACATCTCCATAGTAACCACTATTGTAGTTGTCAACCATTAGTGTTTTGTATGCTTTGTCAATGGACAGGCTGCTTTTCCCTTTTTTTCAGAAGAATTTGATATCACATAAATACTTTATTTAATGAGTCTAATACCAATATGTATATGAAAACTGAAGTTAGTACAATTTAACAAATTAATATAATAGCTTAGTACAGGATAACACAAAATAAAATACACAAAAATAGTTATTTTTTAAAAAACACGATAAATTAATTATACCTTTCCAGGATTTAAATCTTGTCAAATACTTTTTCCTATTTGTTTCAAATTTGATACAGTAAAATAACACATGTTCCAAGTTTCATGTGTGTGCAAACTACAGTTACTGTAAATTCTCTTGGATTCTATTATTAGTGTATTGTTATATATCAAAATATAATTTTGATCACATCTCAGCTGTAGAATTAATTGTTTATCTCCATAAACAAATAATCTTCACACACAATTTGTTTTAAAAGTACAATATAATTGAAAATGCTTGTTCTTTTCCAACAAAGACCAATCTTCTTGTTTCTCTGTTCACAACATACTTTTATAATTAATGTTTAGTAACTTTTGATCAAAAGAGGATCTTGAGACAACTATAGTAATGAGACACTGTGTTGATCTAACATATTTTTCAGTGCCAATGTTCAGTTATAAGTATAATTATCCATTATTAAATATAATTCATACAGTTTGTTATATGCTACTTTAATGTAACGGTTATTGTGTAGTTTGAACAGTCTAATCGAAAAAGAAACTATTGTTTTTATTAGTAACATTGATATTCTAGGAATACCAAATGCCAATTGTAACAATACTAATATATATGCCAAAGATATTGTACATACTTTATTACAAAGGACTAAAGTGAACCAGAATGATGTTCTCAGGTTCATTCAATTGGGAAAGAACCGAGATTGATATTTTTATATATGTATGTTGGTATATGTATGAAAATTTTAGCTTAAATATGATAATTTAAAATGGCAGATATGATAAATTGCATCTTCAAGTCTGGCAACATTAGTGCTATCATGTTGGCAGTTAAATCAGTTATGACTGATTCATCAGTGGAAGGAAATGAATTTAGTTTACTTTTACAGTTAGACCAAATTATTGAGCAGTGCTACAGTTTCTCTGCCCAAAAAAGAAGAAACATCTGATTCATCACTTAAGAATATACATGCCATATGGTATGAACTTTCTCAAGAAAAGAAACAAGATAATTCTTTGAGATTTGTAGAATTTTACAAAAATGTGTAATCTTTGTAAAATAGCAAGTTTGATGATGATTTTGCCACACAGTATTACAGGGCCTCCTATGCATTGCTGTGTGACAAAAGGAAAAGATATTTGCTATGATAAGGAAAAGATATTTGCTATGATAGGAAAAAGTAAGAGAGAGGAACTAAATCACAACCAGAAAACGTTGTCCTTAATAATTGCAGTGAAAGTCAATGAACTGACCAATAGCAACTGTCATAAGTACACTGTAACAAAAGAAATTATTAAGAAAGCAAAACATTTAACAAAGATATATAACAGATATGCTCATTAGGCAATAATAAGACTCATGACACATCAAGATGGTATACATAAATCTAGTGTACATTTATGATGTGTTCTCTAAAATTCTCGATCTTTTTTAAATTGTGATGTTAAAGAGTATAAAGCTATTGCCATTCACTTGACAGTTTATGACACTAGCTTTATATGATATCATATACAGAGATAACATTAATTTTGTTTATTAAAGATATTTAATAAAAGCATTGTGCAATATCAATGTTAATAAATAATTTTTTTGCTTTTTATGCTGTCAGCATTTTTATTCAAAAATCAACATTTTTATACCAACATCCTAGCTATTCCCTATTCTAAAGGTTAGCAAGTATGGCCTATTAAAATAAAAAGCCAAAATAATAAAAAAAATTTTGATACTATAAAAGTTTTTTTTTAAATAGGGAGTGTTTTTAGATACTTTGTAGAATATGTTTACTTTTTTACTTGTTTTTTTAAACATTTTAAAGAGTTTTAAACTGTAGCTGTGCTCTGTCCTAAGCTTTTTAATATGTTCAATTTCTTGCCAGGTATCTATCATCCTAGAACAAGCAGTGTGTAAGCTTGTTCAAAGAATGTTCTAAATCAAAGGTGTTCAAACTACAGCCCGCAGGCCAGACCCGGCCCGTCAGGTGATTTTATCCGGCCCACGAAGACTTGAAAAATACTGATTTTTTCACGTGAACCCGTTTGATTTTTAAAAATGTATATCAAAAATTGAAAAAAAAAATTTAAAAATGATATTTGATAAAAAAAGGATTTAAAGTGCAAATGAATTTCCAAATTTAAAGCAATTTGCTTGTAAATTTATTTTTATGTTTGGGAATACCTATATGTGAGAACAAACTTTTTCCAGGGTGAAGTATCTGAAATCAAAGTACAGGACAAATTTATCGGATGATCATTTGCAATCATTGCTTATAATTGGTGTTTCAGATTTTAATCCCAACTTTAAAGAAATTCTTCAGCAAAAAACACAGTTCCATCATTCCCATTAAAAGTTGCATTAAATAATTTTCTAATTATGCATAATTTAGCTACGTTTGTTTAGTATTGGTGTATCTGCAATTAACTGTAAAAAATAAAATTCAATGCTACCTTAGTCATAATGAGATTTTTTAATTCACATATTCATGTGGCCCACCACAAATTTATTTAAATTCAATCTGGCCCTTGCAAAAAGTTTGAACACCCCTGTTCTAAATGCTGCTATTTTAAAATTCTTCAGATCATTAGAGGTAACAAGTATGAAAAAAGGAGGAGAATCTGGTTTGTGATAGACTCTTGTGAGTATTTTGTCTTAAGAGAGCTCTATTTCTAGGTTTAGATGATGTACTTTGGTTTTGCTAGGTTGATCTAGTACCAGTTTCAAACTATAATTATTGTTTTTAATAATTTGCTACAGATCATCTATGTTAAGTTTTGATTTCCAAATTATTAAAATATCATCAATGTATCTTGTGTATAAATGGATGTTAAAAAGGAATTTCTTCAGGGTGTGCTGTTTCAGTAACCTATCATTTCACATAATGCGGCAATTTTTTGGAACATAATTCCTGTGTTATATGGGGGTTACCTGTATATAGGTGTCTGAAGAGGGGAAAACAGGACACTCGCCTATCCCTGGGATAGAGTAAAAAACTCCACAAATTATAATTGTAAAAGTGATTGAGATATGTAATCTTATACTCTTGACCATGGTATGCTTTATCTGTCTTAAAAAATCTCAAAAAATTAAATACTTAACTAATCACATCAATAAATTTTTATCTATCTCCAAACTTTATCCTCTGGAAAATTTCTGTGGATACCATGTGAGAGAGATAAATATGTTATTCAAGTCTAAAATTAAAGGCAATTTATAAGTGTTTTTATAAATTCTGTAAAGTGTTTTATAAGTGTTTTTTTTTTTTTAAATTTGTATTCTGAAGAACTTGTTGTAAATTTAAATATGAATTTGAAGTTATAATAATTTTTGAATAAGTGGACCTACAGTTTCAATAAGTTCTTCAAATGTGTTTTTTGCAAAAACTTTAAATTTTACAGAATGAACATTTGATAATTCTCTAACAGCAATGAATAATCTACATTTAATTTAATTAATATTTCTTTTGAATGTAAGGATAAATCCAAAATTTTTTCTTCTACACTAGCAAATGTAATAGTGAAATAATACATCTTCCTTGTTGCTAGACATCATCTGAACTGAAGAAGTTGCACTACAAATTTTGTTTAATATCCGTGCAATATCCATATAAATATGTGTACACAAATCATTGCTGCAAGTCAAATCTCATAAGCATCTATGACAGTTTGCCTTGTGAACGGACAAACTAAAGCAGTATATTAAAGCTGAACATAAATTTTTAATTATTTTAAAATAAATTTTTGTTCTTGGTGGATGGTTATCACAAGCTTATATTGTGTTGCTTTTTGTATAAACAATTAAACTTCATTTATGTATTTATTTAAAGATAAATTTAATTTCTTTTTTAGATTGATTCAGTATTTTCATTAAGGCGACCTTATGATCTTGTTGCTTTAATGCAACAAGAACAAAGGGCCATTTTGGTTGAAGAACTTAAGCAACAACTAATGATGCAGAAAGAGGAAATAGATCTTCATGAAGATAAAGAAACAAATTTGGAAGGAAAAATGTATTCTATGGATGAAGATTGTCTTGCTGCTGGAAAACCATTAACAGATATAGATCTTTATGTTAGCACTATTGTGCCATTTGATTATAAAGGATTAAAGTAAGTATATTTTAACAATATTTATATATTTTTTTTAAAAATAATGGCAATGATAAGTATTGATCAGTTCATGACAAGATTTTATGCAAGTCAATCAGATCATTTGGGAAGAATTCCAATGAAGAGTTCAATAACAGTTTGATTGAAACATTATTAAATTAATCTTGTAGTTTTAGTTATCCTAGAATTCAAAAATCACAATAAAAAAACTTTCTCTATTTATAAGAAAGTAAATATAAATTTGTTCTTTGTTGCTATTGGATATTTAGTAACTCTTTACTGAATTTATTTCATTTAATTTGTCCATAGTTGTTGAGATTGCCAAATTGTCTTTAATATGTGCAGTACATATTTTTTTTTTTTTGATTTTTTCCATATAAAATTTCAGCAGCAAATCTCTAAATTTTATATAATTTTACTGTCTATACATTCTTTTTCTGTAATTTATGATAATGTTTGTAAACAATATTAGTAAATTAGTTATATATAGATTGCACTTAGAATGTCATTATGTACAAAACAGTAAAAAAGTATTTAATTTATAATAAGGCATGAAAGTTTAATCATAGACATCACAAAATTAACTTTTTCTAGTATGCTAAACCTAGAGTTACCATAAGTCCGTATTTAGTACACACAATCCATACTTTAAAGGCGTCCTTGTCCACACTGTACTTAGAAAAATAAAGAAAATGTCTATTCCTTTTAACTGATCGTGCAGTGCACTTAGATTTAAATCTTACAAAATGTGCTAAATTTTTGATAATTATTATTGTCTTATAATAATAAGATGATAATACCGTACTTTCCGGCATATAAGACGACCCCCGACTTTTACAGTTAAAATATAGAGTTTGGGATATACTCGCCGTATAAAATTACCGTACTTTCTGGCATATAAGACGACTGGGCATATAAGACAACCCCCGACTTTTGAGAAGATTTTCCTGGGTTAAAAAGTCATCTTATACGCTGGAAAATAAGGTAATTATCTTATTATTTAGGCCTATTATTATTATTATTTTTATTATTTGTAGGGGAGCTGTATTAATATTGTTATCTTCTAATCACTTTTATCCTTTAATTAAGGTTGATTTTTCTCACAGCCAACAACCCTGGTTAATGATTTATTGTAATGGGTTGTTCGGAAAGTTCGTAGCGATTTTTAAGAGAAATAAAAGAAATTGTTTTAATACTAAAAATATACTTTTATTCCATTATGTATGTGCCATTGTTTTTAATGACGTGTTGCCATCTATGGGGCAGCTTCATGATACCCTCTTCGTAGAACTTTCCTGTTTTTCCCTCGAAAAACTGATCCACGTGGTTTTTGCAAGCTTGCAAAGTATCAAAGTTTTTATCATGAAGGGAATTTTGTAGAGAACAGAACAAATGGTAGTCCGACGGGGCAAGGTCGGGTAAGGAGGGTGGGGTAAAACATCCCAGCCTAGTTCCAATAATTTTTGGCGTGTTCGTAATGACGTGTGAGGTCTGGCATTATCTTGGTGAAACACAATGCCTTTTCTATTGGCCAGTTCCGGACGTTTTTCTTTAATTGCCATGTTCAGCTTATCCAATTGGGAACAATACTTATCAGAATCAATTGTTTGATTCTGTAGAAGCAGCTCGTAGTACAGGATTCTTTTCCAATCCCACCAGACAGTGAGCATGACCTTCTTTGGATGAAGACCGGCCTTTGGAGTTTTTAATGGTGATTCATTTTTCTTACCCCATGATCGTTTTTGGCTGATGTTGTTATAAATGATCCACTTTTCATCACCTGTCACTAAACGCTTCAGAAAAGGATCATTTTCATTTCGTCTTTCAAGAGAATCACAAATGGAGATGCGATCCAGTAAGTTTTTTTCCGTTAAGTCGTGAGGTATCCAAATGTCGTAACGATTCACGTATCCAAGCTTCTTTAGATGTTGAAATACAGCACTGTTTGATAACTTCACTATGTCTGCAATCTCTCGAGTTGTGTAATGAGAGTTTTCATCCAATAATGCTTTGATCTGGTCCTCTTCAATAACAGGAGGTCTTTCTGAGCGAGGAGCATTTTCAAGGCTGAAATTACCCGTTTTAAATTTTGCAAACCACTTTCGAACAGTTGATTCTGATACAGCACTTCCACCATAAACATCACATATCTTTTTTACTGTTTGTACAGCATTTTTGCCTTTATGAAAAAAGAAAAGAAACAAGTGTTGATAATGCACGTTGTTCGCATCCATTTTTGCAATGAGACAAATTAAATGCTATTTGAATAATCTTAACGGTTTTTTTGTAACGGACGCGTCTCAAGGTCATTTATCGTAATATTCACTGGTTTGTACAATTCTAATCATTTTTGCGTCAATCGGTGTCTCAACTGTCGGCTATCAAAAATCGCTACGAACTTTCCGAACAACACAATATTTTAAATATTACATATGCATTTTGGGCTAAATGTAATGTTTTAGCCCTTCTTCAGTGCTGTTTAAAAAAAATGGAACATTACGATAAATCATGACATTATTTCATAATATTACAAAAAACATCATGTTAATTGTAATAACATAATTACTTACTTATGAGAGAGAATATAATTTTAAAAACCTCTGATACACAACTTTAAGACATGAAGTACAAATAAAGTGGCAAAATAATCAAACATAGTATTTTATAGCATAGTTCTTTATAAAATATTACCTTAAAAAGCAAAATGTATATATTAAAAACCATACATCTCATATTTTAAATGTAATCTTAATTAATTAGTTTACATTTCAGTAAGACTTTGGTAAATTACTTGTTCATATTAAGATAAGAGCCTAAGTGAACAACTAGTATTAACTTGTTTCTGCCCACATATAAGAGTAACAAATGTATTAACTGATATAATCCAGTTGGCTAGAATTAACTAATACAATAATAATTATATATTATATTATATTTATTGGCTAGTAGCAATATTGTATAAGTAAATAAGCAGCTCTGTTGCTTAGAAGAACATGCACACATTCATTATAACAGATTTTTAATTTTATAGATATTTATCTAACAAGTAAGTGGTAAAATAGTTTTCTTATATTTAAAATTGGATTCTGTGCCTGCAAAGAAAGTGAACTTTATATTATATGCCTACATTTACTAGATTGAAAAATATTAATAAATTCTCTTTATTTTGCCTTGCTGCCTGAGTACTTTTAATGCTAATTTGTCCATATTTTGTCAACTATTATGGTAACCTTACTAAACCTCTCTTGGAATGTATTATTTTGTTTCTCTGTAAGAAATCTGTTTCTACTGAAAATACATACAGTATTCAGATTACATATAGTTGTAAATTATTATGTCATTAAGTGGAACCTTGCTTAACGAGCACCTCTCATAACAAGTAATTCTCACAACGAGCAAAACAAATTGTAAAAAAGTGACTTGTTTAATAAGCAACATTTTGCATAACAAGTGACGAGGAGAGATGAAGTTTCGAATTGTGACATGCTACATCAGTCTGTGTTTAGCACTTGTTCTGCTAGCATCTTAGTATTGCTGTGATCACACATTTTTTCAAACTTGTGTTCAGACCAGTGGTGTAGTGTAGTGGCGGCACTTTTAGGAGGCGGCAAAATTTCACAATAAATAATAATATCTTGTAAAAATACCTAAATAAGGGGGTGGCGAAATTTTCCTCTGCCCCGGGCGGCTGACACCCACGCTACGCCACTGGTTCAGACATATTACATATAAACATTAACAACCATAGCCCATTATATAATAGACATACCAAACGATATGCCAAATTCTTGGGCTATGTAACAGCTATAATTAAATATTAGAAATTAATTAATTTGACTAGAGGGAGGCAGTTATAATGCCATCTTGTATTAAATTTAATGACTAGTTCCAAATTAAATTTTAGAAATGTCTGAATTAAAAATTAATTATTTATAATTATTAAATTTAATATGAGATGGAAGCATAACTGCCTACCTCTAGTCAAATTAATCAGTTTCTAATATTTAATTGTAGCCTTTACATAGCCCAAAAATTTGGCATATGATTTGACTGTTTGAGACATTTTTTTTTCCCCCTGCAAATCAAATTCACATTTCAGGTTCGTTCATTCAGTGATTGAAGAAAAGATGATGTTTCACGCTCCTTAACAATGTATATTGTATAATTTTCTTTGAATAAACATTATACATAAAATATTTGAGTAATTTTTACCGTGGAACGCATTATGGTATTTTACATTAATTTATATGGGAAAAATTGTTTCACTTAATGAGTGTTTCGCATTACGAGTAAGACTCTGGAATGAATTATGCTCATTAAGCAAGGTTTCACTGTATCTTATTTAACATGCAAGAATCTGAAGAAAAGATTTATTCTCATTTTAAGAAAATTAAATAATTTTGAATTATGAAAAAAATTGTGTTTCATTCTGTCTTTGATTACAGTAACTTCCTGCATATTTAAATTCCTAAATTTAAATATTTAAATGTTCCTGTAATTACATAGTAAATACACTCACTTAACATCTTACCTTTTATTATCTATTGCTTTTAACACCTATTCTCTATTAATTAGTCCTTTTAAATTAATTTTTAAATTTAAAACTTTTTGCCATTATCTTTTTTTATACAAAAGGTGAAATGTGCTATTTTATTCAGTTTTTAATTTTCCTTTAAATTTTAAATTCTAAGGCTATGAATTGCTTTTCTGCTTAATATCTTTTCCATTCTTTGTACTAACAGATCTTAATTTTCATTCTAATACAGCATAGAATTCAATTACTTTTTAGGTTTACTTCTCTGCCCACTCTTCACTAAGAGCCTTCCAGATTCTATTTTGTCATCATCCTGTGGAGAAATCTTTCTTTCAGAAAGCTGAATCCAAAAGTATCCATACGATTACATATGATGATTTTATGGGAATGTTTGACCAGCAATGATTTGGATTCCCCTCTTGCTTGTAAGTCTTTGGTATGGGCCTTGATAAATTTGACTGTATGCAATGATGCAGTGTCATGGTGAACAAATATTTTGTGACATTCTCCTGGATAGTTTCAAGTTTAGTGTTCAGTAATGTTACCAAAATATTATTGACATAGTACTTGGCATTCACCTTTCCTTTTTGTGGAACCCTGAGATGCAATGGTCCAAAGCTTCACAATGCACTAATGATCATCATTTTCTTCTCTCAAACAATTGTATGTCAAAAACCAAAAAGTTTTGAACCTTGTACAGACTTTGTATAACAGATTTTCTTGGTACCATTGCAGTTCTACAAATTGAACAAAGCCTCATTCAATATGACAACAAATTCAGATTTTCATTCTGTTAAATGGGTCTTGTAAAGCATATGATAATTGGTTTTTGAATTGACCTTGTGAGACTCCAAGAGAGTGTGCAGTCTTTTTTTTCTAACTTACTACTTATTGATCTAAATTTTCTCTAATGACCTATTATTGTATTACTTTCAGTTTCTTGGATATCATTTCTGAGTCAGAGTTTTCCTTTTATGTTATCTTATCAACCTGACTGAACTGTGCCAGCATCTGAATGTCAGAGACATTTGTTTTCTGAATGAAGGAAACCCATTTTTCTTTTCGCATTTCCCATTAAAATTATTAATGTTGCATATAGACTTTCAGAAATTGCAAAACTGTCATTATTCAATTGTTTTGAAATGCAACAGGGTGATAAATCCAGTTTGAAAAGGGTAAAACTTTAGTTTCTACTGTAGAGTCAAATTTTTTAGCATTTCTGAGTAAAAAATTAATATTTGGGGATAGAACAATGATTGCTTAGTAACAGGAAACAATCCTGTACTGTACATGGCAATTTGAAATACTTCAATTCAAACTGAGTAAAATAAGGTGTGTTGTTAAGGAAACATTGTTCAATGTTAATTGTTATTTATATATTGCAATAATAGCAACACATTTAAGAACAATTTATGTAATAATAATTAGTGATGGGACGATTAATCAGAATTGGAAAAATCTGACATTTTCTGAGTATCGGAATTGAGAAAATCTCATTGTGATTTTTGATTCTTAAAAATGATTCTTCTGCATTTTATAAGAAAATTAATTATTTATTTGAGTCAAAGATTAAAACTTTTTCACACTAAAATAAACTTTAGAAAGTATTTAAAAGAATTGGAATTGGGAGAAATTTTGGTATTGTTCCATTACTAATAATATTAAAAAAATTATTACACAAATTAAAAGAAATTACTATTTTTAGATGCTTTTAAGTCATCTCCTTTTAAATCATCATGTTTAAGTAAGTCATCAGCCTATGCCGGTTGATGGTAACTTTAAAGTCATTCATCTTCCCTAAAATGAGATAGAACCGACTGAGTGCAATCTTTCATCACTCTGGCTACATGAAAGAAAAGTTTACCGTGATGGACGTCATCTTGTATATGGGTCGTTGCTTACTTTCTGATGACTTAAAAGAACTTATAATTGAATATCTTTTTGTAAAAGATAGTCAATTAGTACTCAATGTGTAAAATACCGATTAAAACATAACTATTGCATATTATCAGCTACATGTGGAGGTTGATATTTTCAAAGTGAACTCTGTGAAGTTTTATAAATATATTTTTGTCTTGGACCTAAACTGATGATGATGCATGCGGCTGACAGGAGCAGCAACAATGACAAAAAAAGATGATGATAAAAGAACAGGGAAAAAGTTGGCAACACCACTTTTTGGATCTTCCAAGTGCACAAGAAAGACAAGACTGACTAAAAGGCCAGCACAGTCGTAGCTTTGTTAATATATTTTTTAGACTTTATTTTGTGTAAATGATTAAAGGAATTCTTGTTCAAAGTATCAAGTATCTTTTTCTTTGTAATTAGAATCTTCTGAGTCAATAGAGGTAAAGTCCAACTAGTGGCCAGCACACATGTAATTACAATAGAAATAGATTCTAAATATTGAATAATTTATTATATATTAATTAATTTAGACTTTTGTTTGTCATTTAACAGTATTGTGAAGTTCCTAAAATCTAGTTGAAATTTCGATCAATTCTAAAATTCCTAAGGCAGGAAACTTTGGGAGGAAAATTGGATCAAGAGCATGTGTTGGTGTGGTAGATTCGACAGAAAGGAAAAACACTTGTTCTAAAACAAATGCGACACAGTGATGAATGATGGAGGGAATGTCGACCAAGTGAGAGGGAGCTTTGTCAGAGTGCTCGTATACAAGAGTCAGGGTGTAAACAATTGAGAAAAAGTGGAGGTCTAAATGTCCAAAAGGACACCTGTTAGGTCATGTTAGCCCTAAACCATCTGGAGGGGGTTAAACGGACACAAAACATCTGGAAAATAGGTCAAGACAAACGTCGAAGAAAGACTATAACAGAATAAATTACGAGTGTAGACTTCAAGACTCCATCAACACCTCCCGGACCTTTCCTGATCCTAATTTGTTTCGATCTCACTTGGAGACAGAAGAATGACCAATCAGGGGTGAGGAAAAAGGACACAAGACCAATCAAAAGGGAGAAATTCGAGGAGAAATCATATAAAGTTTCTGGAATCAAGGCTGAAAAGAGAAGAAGACAGAGCTCTCCTCCCGCTGAGAAGTGTGCATTGGAATCCCAGGAACTTCATCTAGTCACCTGCATCACCCACCAATGTTCCATCACCTACTCAACAGACTCATCTCCATCAAAGCTCTAGGCATGCATCTCCTGGCACCATACTCTTATCCGACGACCAACATCCAGAGTTCTCCAATCACAGACGATCTAGATCACATTATTGTGTTGATATTATGTAACTTACTTTTAATGTTAAAATAAACAGTTCTTGTAAGACACTTGTCATCTTTGCCTCTGCCGCCACCACCCACATACAATCAGTCCCTAGGCTTTTCCTGACACGCAATTAACTCATTGCCCCCAAAAGTCAGAATCTTATGGTATAAATTATCAATTTCTGATTTTAAGAAATCGTTTTCTTTATTTTTCATTCCTAGTAATGTATACAACTTTTTAATTTTTATTTTGTTTGTGATAAATTGCATTTGCTTTTAATTATTATTACAGAAGTTTAGTGATATGCATTGTATCATTTTGAAGTTTGTCAATATTTATTAAAATGTTTATAATTACAATAATTTTAGAATGTTTTCTTTTATATAGTGGTAATAATTACCTTGGAAATTCAGATCCTTCCCATAATCTACTTAAACCAAACTGCTCTGACATTATTGAATTGCCTTTCAGTATGCATGCATTTGAACATTTAATGGTAAGAAATTTTTGAAATTGAAAATAGTAAACTTAGTTCTTAAGTGTCCTCAAGTATTAATTAATGAAGAATATAATTTTATTTTAGAAAATTATCAAAAGATTATTATAATGAAATGTTGATTACATTATATATATAATTTTTGATCAAATAATTATTGATTTAGCAACAAGATTATCAATAATTAATAAATTGTCTTCTAGAACAAGAATGAATTTAAGTTGTCAATATATAGTACATTCTCCATATTTTAAAACTTTCTTACATTTATATAGATTATTTGACTGGAACTGTCTTTAACTGTAATTATAATTAAAACATCATGATATCAATATAGGAGGCTCAAAAACATTTTTATTAGAGTAAATTATTTCTGGTTTCTATAATTTAGCTTATTAAATAAACATCAAAGACAAACTTTGTAGTAATATATTATTGATAATACAGTAGAGCGTCGGTAAGTGGAATGGCCGGAAAGTGGAACGATTTTCAGTCGGACTGTGTCGTGCTGAATCGAATGTTTTTGATACTAAATTTACTTCTAAAGTATAATTTTCATGTTTTTTATATTCTTTAATATATTTATTTTGTTTGTACAAAATGCAGAAATAATTTTTAACGATACGATAGCCTCGATGATTATTATAAAAATTTTCGTTAGGCTTAAAATCGACGAAAATTCAACACGAAGCGACACGCAACGGAGAAAAATTCAACAGGAAGCGATACGCAACGGAGAAAAATTTGAACATCGGACAGGTTAACGTATTTTTTCGTACAAAGTCGGAAACTGGAACAAATCATTAACTGGAAGGACCCCAGTCCCCAATTGGTTCCACTTATCGACGCTCTACTGTAACTACAACGATGTAATTTTCTTTTTTTTCTTTTTTTTTTTTGGTTTTGTTGACTAGATTTTTGTCCAGTGAGAGAAAGTAGCATTGATATTTTAAAAAAACTGTTTAAAAGGAAGTAGCACTCATGAAACCATTTTACTTAAGAACTTTCGGGAGACAACAGTCTTCATTCAATGTTCTTCTGAAGTTCAAACATATTATGATATAAAGCAAACAACTCCATTACAAGTTGTTTTAAGTTTCAGTTGTTTTCTTTAATTTTTTTAATAAATTTGTTTTGTTCTTGACAAAATTGTCTATCTTTATAATTTATACAGAGCCTTTATTAATTGGAAGAGATTCTTGTTTGCCTTATTTTATTATCTAAATAAGTTTAAGAAATATTTAATTATATAAGAAATATTTTTAATAATACATTTTTGAAAAAATTTTTCCTAAAATCTTGTTCTTGTATTTGTTCTTTAATGAAGTTAAAAGATATTCAGTTTTAAATATCTTTGCATTAATCTGTTAATCTTGTTATCATAAAAAAAATATTAATCAATGTAAAGCTTATATTTTACTAAATAAGTGTTTAGCTTAGCGTTACGTTAAATGCAAAGATAAATATTTCTTTTTAATAGATATTTGCTTTTATTAACAAGTAATGTGTGTTTATACAAGATGTAACAAAACTTTATACCAATATTTTACAGGTAGATTCTTAGATAAGAAATAAGCGTAATTAAAATCCTATAAAAACATTTCTGAAATTTTTCTTTATTTTATAAATTTGTCTTGCCAAAAAATCATATTGGAAACCAATTTTAAACCACTTTCCAAAAGGATATTGCTGTTTGTTTTCCACTTCTGTGTTACCAACATGTACAAACTAGAGATTTTTATTTTTAACGTTGAAATTTTTTTTGAATAATATGGAAATTGAACTTTTCTTAAAACAAATAAAGAACTTCACTTGTTTTATGAGAAGTAAACAAGGCCTGTGTATGTGGAGGACATTTTGAGTAGTTTTTGTAAATAATTATGTTTGAATGACACTGTTTTATAAACAAGTACAATAAATTTACATTGAAAAACTCTTGCATTTAAACTTTTTTTACTGTAAAGCAGATAAGACTTTATTACACTTCGACAACTTTAGGACCTACTTACACAAAATTTACTTATTTCAGTCTGTTGACAGAAGCACAGAAAGTACAAAATTACTTTAAAAAGTTGACAAGCGAAGTGTTAGTACTTTAGTGGGAAATTTGAAAAGTACTTGTTTTTGGCACCAGATTACAAAGAATGTTTATAGATGATTTTAAGCTTATATTTGACTCTAGTCAGTTGAATTCTTATACAATGTGACAGTAAAGTTATAAGGTTTTGATCATCATAAACTGCTATTCTGTTTGTATTAATTTTTTTTTTTTTTAATAATTATTAGTAAAATAAAATCAGATTTGATAAAACATTTTAAATAAACAAGTTTTATTATCTACTTTGTTACAGGAAGAAGCTGCATACCCTAAATGTAAATCATTAATTTTATCTCCCAAACAATGTATTGCATTGCAAAAATGAATTACTTTTAAAATATTTCAAATTAAATAATTTGCAAAACATTCCAACGGCTGCGCCAAAATCTGCCATTTTGGAACTGTGGTGCTGAATTTAACAACAAGCGAAATAGTTAAGTTCAGTGAAGCATTATATATATAATAATAAATTAAATTTGTTTTTTCTTTTTGGTTTTTTTCTCTGCATTGTATATGCCAGACATGGGCAAATGTGGCTCCAAGAGTTGCATGCAGCTCTTGCTGAAAGTGTTAATTTCTGTTTTTTTTATTATTATTTTTACAATTTTATTTTTATAATTTTGTGAAAATATGTTTATTAAAAAAATTCAATATTTGTTTTATATTATATTTATATTATATAATAAAATTGCACACCGTACCATACTATCCACCATGACAGTACAGAACTGCGGCTCCCATGCATTTTGCAAAACTTACATTTCAGCTCCCACTTAACTCTTGATTGCCCACTCCTGGTATATACCGTCACTACAAATTGTTGTAGCTTTAATAGATTTACAAAGTAGCATATTTATGCTATGATCATCTGTTGAATGTTATGCTATAGGTGATGCAATTTCCATGGCTACTATTGCATAACCAATCAATTATTATATGAGAGAAATATATTTGTTTTATGAAAAATTGTTTTTTAATACAGGGTGTTCGAGAACGTCATAATCTGAGTATGGTTTCGGAAGATGGATTACATCGAGCCATAACAAGTATAGATGATATTGATTTATTTGGCCATCTTGTTCGCAAAGCTATGGAGCAAGTAAAAGCATTTTAAGAACTTAGAAAATAAAATAATTAGTTTTTATTTTATTTTTTTTTATACTATTTTTAGTATAAAAAATAGTAGTTCTCATTGTATCATTCATTTGGCTATATTGTGTTATTTTTTATATTCCAAATCTATAAAAGCTCTTTAGCCAATAACGGATAGATAAATCAACTATATTGTGCAATCTGATATATCAGTTGTTTGGTTTGTCTCTCTATATGAGTGATATCTGTGGAAAAAGTTCACTGAGTACAGTGTTAATAAGATTCTTCTATCACAAGTACTTTCGATGAGTATATAACCATAGTCTTCAGGCGAAATGAATAAATTTAAAGAAGCGAGCGTACAGAATGTTCCAAAAAGTACAGAGTTTCTTAAATTCAAAACAAACATCCGATAAAGATCGTTAAGAACATGCAATGAGTTTTTAACTTGTTCAAAATTATTGAAAAACTACGATGTGGGCAGCGCATGTGTGGAATTAAAACCACATTGACAATTCGATGATGGGTGCATTTCATTGCTTAAACGCTGATACAAGGCTACCCATACACTGGGCAATTCGAGGGTGGGAACGTTGCATGCATCCACAGTTGCTGTGAGAAGGGCTTCCCAAACGAACACAAGCCTTCGATTGTTGCAGCATTTAATTAACACTGTACTCAGTGAACTTATTCCAGAGATTACAAAATTTTGGTGTGAGTTTTTCAGTTCCACTTCTATATGAATGATATATTGGGAGCTACTGTATAATCACATAAATTAAATTATATTTTAATTAAAATTTTTTGTTTTATGATCTGTAATCTTGAAATTATAAATATTATATTGATTGATATTTAAAATATCATTGCTAATAATAATTTATTAAGACAAATAAATTTTATAATGAAGCAAGTTAAAGTGCATGAAGTTTACGATACATTTCAAAATTGACTGTTGGAAGAAAAAATACTATAATTGATAGTCCATTTGCTGTTGCATATTTAGTCTGCTTATCCCATTGTTGATATGTCTGTACAATTGTGCAGTTTAGAACAAGAAGAGCATATTCCACCTGACATTCATTTTTGATAAGGTGAATCAGTTTCTAACATATACTTGTTACATGTGTTATCGAACATAATGTGACTAACCTTTCAGCAAATATTCTCCAGCCTATGATGTTTGTGTGATTAAAGACCATAAAAATATATTTCCAACCCAGAATACATCTCCCTTTATTGCACTTGATGTTATTTTCTATTATGCAATGACATATTATGCCTATTAAATTAACTTATTTCATATCAGTTTCTTTAAGATTCTTAGTTTGAAGACTAGTAAAATAATGATGATTTATAGATAGGGTAAACCTTGAGAGTCATAAGGGCCTTCATCTTTGAAGTTTTAATGCATCTTTCTTGTGGATATTTAATGGGAAAGACAAGCGATTCTTGCTGGGTTTGTGTCCTCCTTCGTGCAGTGCTCACTGATGCCACAGGGATGAATCACTTGTATGATGATAATCACAAACTGATTATGGTAGGAATATTAAAATTCACATTGGCACACTCATTGCTTTGCTTATTTTAAAATGTAATCCATCAATTTCTTTCTGTTGATGAAATGCATCTGCAGACATTTGAAATCCTTTGTCTTCCTTAACCATTTGTGGTGGAATTTTAATCCAATCCTTGTGTGTGTACACATACTGAGTATGCCTGTCCGCTGTTTTTATAAGTCTCAGTCAGAAGCCATATAGCTGTGCCCTGGAACAAAGTACCTGTAATGTAATTGTCATAAATATGTTAATGGTAGTAAGATTTTTTTTAATTCTCTGAGTTTGGTCTCACAGAGAATTAAGAAATTTTTTTTGTCTGGGGCATGAGTTTTTCTTTTCATGTGCCATTTCCAGTAATAGTTTAATCAAGCAGGAAGCAATTTTGTCTGTCCCTTACAATGTCACATTCTCCAGCCACATACATATTACTATGGTATCGTTATACCAGTTATGGAGACCAGATTTGCAAGTCCAGAACTGGTGTACATAAAAAGGTTTTTACCAATACTTTCTGGACGGATATTCAATAGCATTTGTTGAAGATTATTATGGCAAGAGTGTCTGTTCCTACTTGCTTTACAATTTGTTTGTTGGTTTTACATTTTGAATATGCCCCTTATCTTTTTATATGAAGCAAAAATTCAGCATTGTCTGACCCTTTAGAGTGCTGATCATGTGTTTTGCATGTAAACTGAAGTGGTAACTTGAGTACAGTGTAAAAATTTCTCTAAACTTGTATATACAAACTTCAACTAGAACACCTCCATTTTTGTGTTTTGTACATTGTTTCAACACTATGTACACTTGTAATAAAATTCTTCTCAGGAGCACTACTTTGCCTACAGTGCAACTTATATTGAAGACATTTATTTATTTGAAACTTAATAATTTTTATAGCTTCATTATTGACCATGTTTTAACAATTTAAAAGTTTTCCAGTTTGGTCTGTACAAGACATGAATGGATGAGGGTGACCATTGTGAACTTTGTTTAGTTATAATCTCCTTATTGTTTGAACACTTTTTCAGAAATCCTGTATGCATTCAGAGCTACTGTAAACATCTCATTTTTTTCTTTCTTTGAAATTGCCCTGCATTCTCAAAAAACTGTGCACACAACACTGTATGTCTTGTTTTGAAGTTTTTTTTATTGTTGGAAGTACTTATGAATTTTCACTGTTTCATAAAACTTTATGCTTGTTTCTAATCCAGTTTTCCAGGGTTCTAGTCCATGTTTTAGTTTTTTCTTTGGGAATAGCTCCTAACATGACAATACAATTGCATTCTGCCACACTGAATACAATGAGACTGTCACATGATCTGTGCAAGTTTGCTATTAGGAATGTGGGGTATCTTGCTCAAAAATAACTTTGTTTTCATCAGTCCAAGTTTACAGTCACTGTTTCTTATGATATCCCAACCATTATTTTCTTATATGATAAGAGGGTGCAGTGAGTAGAAAAATGCTAATGTAACATTAATTGGGATATGCCCTACTTGTTCAAATCATCTCTGTCTGGTTCTAATAGGGAGCCTACCAATATATGTCAGAGTTTGATCATGGTAGTAGCTTAGCCTACGGGTACTGCAGTTTATTGTTCCAGACTATTACTCCTTGCATTGGTTGTGATTAGGGATTGCAATTTCTGGATCCCTCATCCAGCAATCCAGCTGGATCCAGCGCATTCTTCGGCCTGCTGGATCCGCAAATACTCAATTAACTTTCTAAATAATGGCGCAAAAGTCTGCGTTGTCGAGGTTGCCGCTTTGCTACGTGCGCTATTGCTCGGCAGCGAAAGTGACGTTGCCATTCAGTGTGGGACGTGCTACACCCCTCTCTATACCGCACCGCCCGCCTTTTTACTTCTGCTGATCTAATTGCCAGTTGACTTTCTGCTCTCGCTAAATAAAGTGTCTTTGCACTAAATAAAATAACTCCTCTCCTAGTGCTGGTGCATAATTCTAATTTACAGTCGGTTGTGACATCAATGAATCATGTGACAGAACGATTTATGATTGTTTGATGACCCCGAAATCAACTATCGTAGGGGCAGAAAGGGCCTTCTCCGAAGCGGGATATATATGCAATTCATTAAGAAGTAGGTTGGGAGACAACACCATCAATATCATTTGTTTCTTGAGATCTTATTTCCAGCAAAGTCAAAAAAATAACAGAAGTGATTGATTTAATTTTATTTAATCCTTTAAAATACTTTATTCAAGACAAGACTAATATTTTATAACTTCTACTCTAATTCTATTAAGTATGAGTTTTTAACTTTAATTCTAAGTGGTTAGTGGGCTACGATAGGCAATTTTATTGTGAAAATTAGTGAGAAACTGAGACTACCTAGTTAGTTAAATAGTTAATTAAATTAATGAGTATCAATATCTTAGATATATGATGATATGAATGTATGTGATTCATGATTGTGATAATAATAACTGACTATTACTAATTACTTACTCACTACTTTACTAACACTAATAATTAAATTACTTATAAATAACTACAGACTGATATGTAGAGCCTATATAAGAAAACTGGTAAGACTGATAGCCACTTAGCCACTGATTATCCGTCCTTACATTATTATAATATATAGTATAAATTAATTAGTAGTATTACCTTTGCTATTATTTAACTTAAAGATTACATTAAATGTTTAGTTAGATTATAATTATAAAGTTAATCATCTCTATCTCAAGTGTTAAACTGAACCAAAGTTAAGTTTACTACCTAAATGTGTAAGAAGTTTTACTGATTTATAGTGACCAGTCTAAATAATAAAAGTTTCTTAAGTATTTAAAAAAATGTTTTATTTCTTTTAAAAATACCATAAATTGCTGGATAGATAGATAGATAGATAACACTTTATTGCACCAAAAATAAAATCTGCACTGGATCCAGCTGGAATGATGTTGGTCCAGCAAAAATCCAGCTGGATTGAAAACACTACTGGATTGCAATCTCTAGTTGTGATCTCATGACTGTCATGAGAATGTGGAATTGATGAGTCAAGGAGGGCCATACAGAATGCCATGAGAGATCTCAGTGGCTCCGATCAGTAACACCTGAGAGGACAGACATCTTTTCCACATGGCCTTGTGGGATCATACACCCATGTCAGGAACTTTAGGTTGTTTTCAGAATAAATGCCTGCACAGACAGTGCAATGTCTGTAGCACCACGGATTATCAGCATGGCAACCATTGCTGCAGCTTCCCTTGATGCTGCAGCAGAGACAGGTGCACCTACAATGGTGCATTCAATGATGAATATGGATGCAGGAGTGGAATCACTTTGTCTTTTCAGATGAAACCTGGTTCTGTGTACAGCATCATGATGGCCATATCCATTTGTGGAAACAGAGTGGAATGATCATTGCCAGTTTGCATTCATCATCTTGTGGGCCTAGCACCTGGAGTGATGATATGGAGTTCCATTGGATACACATCCTGGTCATCTCTTGTTCACATAACTAGTAATTTGTAAATTGAATGTATTAAAAACAATAAGTTGAAATATTTTAAACAATTTTTGATGTTTTATGGCTTTCAACTGAGGTCTTGCTGCTCCCTAGTCTTTGAATGGATTATCAGCTTGTTTTATAGCTGCCTTTGTAGACATGTCACCCACTTGTTCATTCTCTATATACCAAGATGAGAATATATCCAATAGACAGAGGAAATTTAGCTTATGGATACTGAATGTTGAATCTCAACAACTAGAGATTGTTGTGTGTATCTATTTATAATTATGTTGATTACTGATATAATTAAACAAATACTGATTTCTTCTTAGATAGTAAATGAGTTGTTGTAACAATGAATATTGTAGAAAATTGATTATAAAAAAATTGATAGTAGTTGAAGATTAATAGTATCAATTTTCTACAGTATTCATTGATGCAGTAGAAACAAGGAACATGATTTAGAAAGTTGCAGAGATTACCTATTGTAATGACAAAGGAATTTATCACAAATGCTCTAAAACTGAGGAGGGAATCTGCAGAATTATCAGTAAAAACACAAATTTCACAAGATGAGACAATGTGGATTTTAGTTCTTGCATACACAAGTGGACAGACGAAGGTGGTTTGCAGTCTTTTCATAAGAATTGCTATGGAAAGTAACATCCAGAGTAACTGTGTTCTTTCCTTTTAAGAAGATATTTCTTCATTGAGCATTGCAGTACAAAGATTAATTGGAGGTTTTCCTAGGATAACCTATAAGACAGAGATCAGTGCCATGCTGCATGCTCTAGCTGTTCATGCCAGAGTTCCACTATACATTTAATAATTTCCTGTATAAGTATGTTTTGGTAGCTGATGCACCTTTTACTGAAACTAACTAGAAGTGGTAGGGTCACTATTTTTGAGTAGACTATAATAAAAATGAATTAGCCACTGTAGTTATTCAGTTGAATTAATCAATGCACTTTTAACATTCAAGGGGAAAGTTAAAGGATGCTAATGTTTTCAACCCAGTTAACAGACCATTAGTTAACATAAGAAGTCCATTTATCAGATCAAATGTTTGTTCTTTAAACTTCACCCAGTGTTAAAAGTACATTAATTAATTCAAAATAATGACAATGAATAAAAACTGTTGAGTTTAGAGCTTGTTTTCATTGTATTAATTGAAATGTTAAATAAAAAGATAGAAAAATTAAGAATTAATTTTTTTTAAAATGTTTTTTATTTCAGAATCATACATCTTGGATTTTATTCAACATGGCCGCTTATTATTGGAGGGTTCATGGAGATGCAGATAATGCCATTGAATGTGTTCGAAGAGCCTTACATTTTTCACCCAGGTTTTAGTAAATTTTATTTATTTACTTTTAACTCCTTTAAATTTTAAAATCTTATTTAGTGAATTCTAGAGAACATAAAGACGTTGCATTGATAAGTTTGGGAAACATACTTCATCACGCACATCAGACTGAAGAAGCAGCCATTGTTGTACATGCAGCAATTGATATAGCTCCAGATAATGCCATTTGTCACTTTACTTTGGGGAATATTTATGCTGTAAATAAAATTATTTAAGATTTTTTGTAAATGTTATTTTCTACAGATTTAAATAAATTTTATTTAGGTTCTAACAGATTATAATAAATCAAGAATATGTTTTGAAAACACATTAAAAGTTCAACCTGATTTCAAAAATGCTGAACAACGTCTTCATGCTGTTTTGTGTCACAATAAATTAGAAAAGGCTTTAGAAGCACAACATAAGTAAGTTAATTTAAAACATTTTTATATTAAATAACTTTGTATAATTGTTTTGTTGTTTAAAAAATTATTATTAGAATTATATTACACTTAAATCTTCTAAAATATTTAGAACATACTTTTTTGATCTTCTGAAACATTAATACTTTTACATAGAGAAATATTTTGAGTAAAAATTATATTTGAGTTGGTCATATTTTAAATTAAACAATTAAAGATGGATCAGAATATGTACAAGAATATTAGGTTTAACCTTAAAAGTTTTTTGTTTATAGAATGCCATATACAAAAAAAAAAGATATTTCTAAATTTTATACTGCTGTAGTGAAAATATATGATCAGGAAATTAATGTATTAATCAATAATTTTTGAATGATAAGATATTTAAAAGTTACCATAAATATATGTCTACTAAGAGGACACAGTTTAGTTCAGTTCATTATAAGTTCCTATGAAAATTTAATCATATTAAATAATATCAAGGTAAAAAAATGTTTTCTATTTGTAATATCATAGTTGTATAACAGTATCTTTAATTATTTTGTCAAAGAATTTATTCTTCTTTTTTGTGGTAAATTTTAATTCTTTGTAAATAGTTACTTATAAGTTTCAAATAAAAAATTTCAAATTAATTTTATTATCAAGTAAAAAGTATATATATTTAAATTTTTATAGTTTTGGTTTTTGGATATTGTTTTAAGACTAGTGTTATATTTATATATCAGTTAAAATTCATATTTTGTTATATTAAAAATTCAATATAATAAAGCACAATAAATTTTCATAAGTTAAGAAGTTTTACTTACTTTGCATTAATATTTTCAAAGCCAAACATTTCATTTTCAGATTCAAACATTAATGCCAAATTTGTATTACATTTGCTTTTAACGAAATAGAATTATCTTGGAGAAAAAATAATACAGTGGAACATGGTTAACCGAGATAACTTGAAGTCCTGTTTACTCAATCATTTTCTTTTCCCAATCATCTAGCATAACAAACTAAGTCAAACTAACTCAAATTCCTTGAAATTTTTAAACTCAAAGTCTGAATTTTTTTCCCTGACCAATTCGAGTTAATCAGGTTCCACTATAATAATTATATATGATTATTATTTTATGAGATATATTGTATCATTATTATTAATGTTAGTTTAAGATTTAAGCATTGAGATATTTGATTTTAATATTCATAAAATTACTATTTTATTTAATAGCTCATTACAACGGACTTTATCGGAATTACGCGAGTATCAGAAACAGCACGAGTTTTGGTTGAGGCAGCATGAAAAATTACTAAATGAACAAGCTCCGCCCGAAGTTAAATTAGAACAGAGGTTGGAATATGAAGAACAAAAGATAAGAGAAAGCTTGGATGGTAGAGGTACCTCACATTGTTCGCTGAAAAACGAATGCTATGTTTTGCCTGTTTTATTAACGGTCATACCTCCGTCCTGATACATTGACCAGTCACTTGCTTTATCTTTCCTTTATTTTGACATATTTTATTTATATTTTGCTTACGAAAAAATAAACTGTTTTATTTTCGTCATTTCGTATTTTTTTATAGTTTTGATTTATTAATCTTTAGAGAAGAACATTTAAACTTTTGTTTGTTTTTATTGCTTTAAACATTTTTTAAAATTAAATTACAAATTATTAATTTCTTAATCAAAGTTTTAGAAAATTATAAAAAAAATAATAGTTAGCATAACATTTTGAGAAAATAATTATCAATTTTCAAATTACAATCTAACCAGTTATGATTGTATTCATATTATAAATAAAAAATTCTATAAAATAAAGAAATTAGATAATAATAGAAAATGTAATGTAACATTTTAAAAACTCGTTTAAAAGCTTTATTATCAAATTCTAACTATTTTTGTTTTTAATTTATTAAAAATTAAATTTGGCTTTATAATTTTAGTTTATAGTTAGTTAATTAAAATCTATCCATTTATATTTAAGTTCTTTTATTTTTATTATTCTAAAAATGCCTTAAGATTATTTTATTGTTACAGTTCCGATACCTTCAAAAAGTTTAATAATTATGACATTAGGATATTAATGCTTAGCTTAAAACATTTTTATGGATTGAAAAACTAATTCAAAAGTGTGATAAAATTGATTAAATATTAGAATACAAGCAATGATATGGAATTTATTATTTTTCTATTTATGACCTGTTTTCTCAGTAGTGACTTAATCTATCATTTCTGTATGGTTAATAATTATCATCTCATTGCACTGCTGTATGCCTTTCAGTTTTTACTAACATGAAGTTTTAGATTTTTTAAAAAAACTTTGCCTCGGGGGCACTAAGATGGATTTTTTTTAGCAAGCCAAGATTAGGCCAGGCTCCAATGGGGTGGCTGGGGTTCTGAGTATCCGGACAGATCACCCCAAAAGATCTTTGGAGTTTTTGATCCACCTGGATTCAGTGCCGGAACCTTAGAGTGGTAGGCTGCCACCTTAACCTCGGCTATCTTAAGTGCCTTTTTCTGTTGAAAACAGATGTATTCTTTGTTTACAACTGAGACACTATATTTTAAAAGTTCTCACCAAAGTATTTATTTGTAAAATGCTTTAAAAATGAATATTGGCTATATACAATAAACCTCTGCTAATGGACAAAAAAAATTTTTTTTTAAATTGTAAATTAAATTTTTTTGACAATAGAAAAATTATAATTAACAAGTGTTTGCAATATTGTATGTTATACGATATTGCAAACACTTGTTAATTATAATTTTAAAGCCTGTAGGCTACATTTTTGTATACTGCAGGCACGAAAATTTTGAGCCCATTTCCTGTAATAATAAATTCAGCAGTATAACCTAATAAAGCTTGGTAAAGCTGTATAGAACTGATTGTAATAAATTAATGTACTGTATATAACTTGGACAACCTTTACCCCCTATTAGTTCGAGTTAGCGGGAGTTTACTGTATTTGATAAATTTGAGAAGCAAGAGAGTACTTATTACAAACCAATAAAAGAAATTACTGGAGACTGTCTGAGATGCAGTTTAATAATTTAGATGAATACGTCTTTAGTAAAATTCTATTGAAATTTTGAATTAACATTTTGTCTCTAATTTATTGAGCAAACAGCTGTGGAATATGAAACAAAGAAGAGTTGAACTTCCCTTATTTTCTTTGAAATCAAATAAGAACAAATGTATGTCACTATGATAATGAAACAGTGTTTCATTATCATAGTGACATACATTTGTTTCAACTTTTGCCATTCAAACTTTTTTTTCCATAAAAAATGAATCTTTCTTCTTTAGATGGGCGAATTGAAAAAAAATGTTGGCCCCCTGAGATTTTAGAGATCTGTTTTTTGTAAATGAATCATTTAATTTCCCTTTTCAACACTCATATATATTTATGTGCAGAACTAGAAAATTTTCAGTCAGTTCTTTTTATACTTTAAATATTTTTTCTCCAATTTATTTACGTGGCTTGTTATTTAATATTAACTTTGATGAATTTATTTGATTATTCATTCTTTATTAACAGTTTGTATTTATCTAGTCCTGTATTAACTGATTCCATCTTATTTAAATCATTTTGTTTTTTTGTTTCTCTACTTTCATATTTGCATATATTTAATAAAATCATAGTTTTTCATAATGCATTGATAAACTATAATAATTTATTATGATTATCTTTTAATGTTAATTTGGCTTTCCTCAATAAAGAGGTAATGCAAATAAAAACAAAGTTTATCATTAGCCTTACTTTCATTAGCATTTCATATATTAATTTTTAAATTTTATAACATAAGCAGCATGTTTGTAGGCAGTTAATTTTCTCTTATTTAAATTTTATCTTATAATTAAATCACTAATTGTTATTAGAAAGTATGAAGATAGAACTTCGTTGCAGTGTGAACACATTTCAGTAAAATTTATCAAAAAGTTAGCAACAACTTATGTAACAATTGCTGTAAACATTACAAAAAGCTAGAACAACTGTTGTAAATGAAGAGTATAATTATTTAATATAGATCTAAACCGCTTAATGATAAGCAGCAGTGGAGGTCTCACAAAATTATAATGGAGTTGAAAGATTTGTAGCTGTCCATAACTTTTCTACATTTAGATACGTAAATACTTATCATTGTGTATATATAGTCTATATGAATAGTAGACTACATAATTTGATGTGAATAAAGCACAGGTTATATGTTTGAAAAATTTCAAAGGGGGGTGCCGATTATGCGATGGAGTGGGTTATATAAGTTTTATTTTCTCTCTTGTAATTTTCTGCACAGTATATGCCATCGCAGGTTATCTTCACGAAATTACAATACTTATACAAAGTTTATCTGGTATACGTGCTATTATGATTGCTTAATAGCAAAGTTGTTTAACAGCACATTTCTCGAAACATATTCCTGTCATTAAGTGGTGCATACCTTCAGTGACACACTCAGGATTTAATCTTGGGGAGCCAAGGTGAACAGAAAAATCATTTTTAATGTGGTATTCAATAAAATTCCCACTTTGTGGCCACTAATTCATAACTAGTATAGAAATAGAAGAAAAAACACAACATAAACACAAAAAATAAATTTTAACAAGCAATTATTTATTGTGATTTTTGGGCTGCAATTTTTTGTCACAGTGCACTTAAGTTTAGTAGTCATGTCCCTGTACATAATACTTTTCTCGTTAACAATGAAGTCATGCTGATCATGTATCTAACTCCATTCAGGAGAAAATTTTTGGATTGAAATCATGTGACTTCCAAAGTAGAAGTTCACATATAGTTAATCGGGGGCTTCCTGCCTCTATGCTTTTTATATCTGGTCGCGAATTTCATCTATGTTCTCCGTTCTTCAGATTATTAAGAAAGGACAGACAGACAACAGATGAGTGGGAATTTATAGGTCTACAATTAGGAAAAGATATTTGGAAATTTTCTAGGATCTTTTTACTTTTCCTTTTGAGGGTGCCAGGACTCCTTGTCTCCCCTTCTTGATGTGCTACTGCACACCTGTATTCATCAGACAAAATACTAAATACTATGTAAATATTATACAGTTATTAGTATTAAAACTTTTAGTTTCTTGTTTGAAAATTGAAAATCATTTTAAAATCTATATAAGTAAAAGATTTTAATTTCACAGATTAGTGATTTTTCTCCCCTATTTTATTTAATTCATAAATCGCCTTTTTTTTCAAAATTTGTCACGAAATAATAGATTTTATCAGCATTATCTACTGCATAATTCTTCTGTCTTAATTTGAAAGTATTTTTCAAATTCTTCCATTTACTGTGCCATATATTTATAGTTACAAATTTATAAAATTTTCTCTTTATTTGATAAAGGACAAGATTGTTTTCAATTTGAACAAAATGGGCACACGGTGCTGAGTTGCAACATGAGAAGAGAGACATATCATCAAGGTTCGCAGGCACAACTGGATTTGAGTTTAAACCTCCAGTTAATACAAGCGGTGGAATCTAGAGCCGGTCGTTTGGGACAGAAAATGGCCACTAAAGTGTCGGAACATTGTCAGAAATCTTAAAATTATTTTTCCGTGCGAATAATTAATACAAAAAGAAGTGTGGCTAGACCAGCCGTAATTGCCTTTTATATGTTTTGTGGATTTTACAGAAAAAACAGAGAACATTGTAGAGAAAATTTATTTTCGAAATATTTTCGTAAAGTATTTCTTCCATAATTGTTAGCCTGTTAAATGATATTCGTGTTGAAAATAATAATCTAAATGAAGCACAGATTTCTGCTTGTAACCCACTTGCACTTTGATTTGAATAATAAAAGCCTTGATTGAAACTTATTTAAGCTCACCTTTTTTTTTAAATTGTATTTCCATTATGATTTGTTTGTTTGATATTAAAATAATGTATCATTTTTGTTAAATAATTACATTTTCCGGTAATGGTTATATTTGAAATATAAACTAATTATCATCTCTCATTCCTTTATTTGACATTAACAATAATAAAATAAATCCCTTACAAGTCCTGATAAAATTCTAAAACATTAGAACATCAATCTGATTGAAGAATAATTTTTAAAAAAGTTTCCAAGATTAAGAGTCAGCTATTCAAAAGGACTTTTAAAGATTAAGAGTTTCTTACTACAATTAAGTTTAAAAACTTAAAACTTAGCATCATACTGAAACTAAACAGAATGCTTTAGGAAGCTAATTATAGTTTTTTATAGTAACACTTGTGAAAGCTAGAATTACGTTGAAGACTATTAGTTTTTGGTTCTTGCCGCTCGTGGGCACCTTTTTTTCCGTGCTAATTGCCCGTTTGGCCAGATCCGCAATGGGAACGGCCCGACTTATCCGTGATAGACAAAAAAAATCCCTGGTCTCCCAGAGCAGTAGGCTGACGCCTTAACCGTCCGGTCATCTACAGGCTACACACTGAATCTCGTGGAATTTTACGGTTCAGTGAATAGCAGTTTCGAGTATTTTATTTAAATGATACTAACATTTATTTTTTTAGATAATTGAAAAATGTTTGGTTAAGAAACTTAAGTTTGAAAATATTTCACAGTTTAAACTGTGAAATATTACGGCTCGTGGAAAACACGTCAGCATTACAAAGAGGGAAGATTGTTGCATTTAAGGATAAAGGTTGTTTAGCAAGAAATTGATAAGAAAATGAACTATTGAAATACCAAGATGATAAATTTTTAAGGTTAAAAGATATATGTAAGGAAAGCCCACTGTTAGACTATCAACATTAATACAAGTCAAAAGTGAGTCATAGTACGAGCTGTCTCTCGATGTAGTCTGTTCATTACGTGAAATCCATGCAGGAATGAGTTTGCGACAAAATCAACAGTTGATAATTTATTGAATCATGTTCTCATCAGTATAAGAGAAAACAGCTTATCAAACACATTTTTATTGACAGCGTATCAAAGCCAATAGGCCAAAACAGATGTCACGAACTGGTTCCTAGCAGAATTTGATTTGGAGTGATGGGGGGAAAATTTACACCAATAATATTGCCAACCATGTGGCCCGTTAAGAGCCAAGCATTTGTTCTAAACGGAAGCAACGAGATGGCTCGGTGATGGTCTGGGCTGGCTTTAGTTGGTTTGAGAAAACCCAATTGCGATAATTAGCGATCAGATGAACGCCCGTCATTACCAATTTAGGATTGTTTTGATGGGATAAGGCAATGTAACACGTAGACTATCTACCAAAGGTGAATGCTCCCGGGAGGACTTTTATGAGGAAACTGGCCCTTATTCGGGTGTTAGACAAGTGGAAAAAACCCCAGGCGGCCAGCAAACTGGTGAGGTGCAAACCCACTACCAATTACTACTGTTCGATAGTTTTATACCAAGAGATTGTAGAGAACTACTTGTTGCTACTAGCAGAAAATATTGCTGGTATATGCTGGTTTTTCAGCAGGAAAGATTGATTTTTGGTGGAGTACAGATATTGTCTATAGACTTAGTCTCTAGAGAGAGATCTCTAGAGTCTATAGAATTATTAAATCCTATAGACTCTAGAGAATCTGGGAATATTGTCTTGAGAAATTTACACCAAGGATAAGCAGTTTAACAGTGCTACTGAATTTAAAGGATACTATTGTAAAAAAGAAATAATAATTTCTCCCATTGGTGTTACGAAACCTAAACCCGACAGAATTTATTTCCACTTATATTTTCAAAAGATGGTCGTTAAACATATGTCCTTTTGTTTACTAAGAAATTAGAAATGTGACTTTAAACTGATGGAATAACCAATTTCCACTATAATGTTATTAACAAAAGAATGACAGAAAAATAAAATGTTACACTAGTTTTTACAGTTTTGTCTTTAATTAATTGAAATGAAATATAAAACAGTCAAATCACTGAATAACTGCCACTAACAGGATCAAGAAAACTGGCCACTGTTTTTGTTTTTTTTTAATTCCACCCTGTGGGTACTAAGAGGACTTACTTTAGCAAGCCCATTATGGGTTTGGCCAGGCCCACAATGGGGAGACCGTGTGGTGAAGGACGGGGCCCGACATATCCAGACGGACCACCCCAGAAAAATTCCTGGGGATTTTTCGACCCCTCTGGACTTGATCCCGCGTTCCCGCTAGCTTCACCGCTCGGCCATCCGGCATCTACTGGCCACTGAAGTTTATTTTGCATTTTAGTTCAAAGAAAAGTTTGAAAAAATTGCCGTTGTTTAGAGATGGTCGTTATTGGAGATTTGACTGTATTAGTTTAAATACTTTTCTGTTAAAATGTTTATTGTGTGTATTTTTGTGAAAAATAGTGGCGTGGTTTTATCTTTTTGGGGCGCACCTGTGAGGGACCGAATCCCATCATTTATTATTTTTATTCCCTTTCTCGTAAGAAGCAATGTAAAATATTCTTTGTTCGAATGGCTCGAAGAAAAAAGGAAATTGTTGTTAAGAGAAACAGAATTCGAGCGAGTTAAATGATAGGAAGGGAGAAACGAAAAAAGGGATTTCTACCTCCTACCTCGTTATACATAGTGAAACACAAAGGGGAGAGTGTTTTATTGCGTCAAATTGCAATTGGCAGAAATTGCGAGCTGTTTGGGGAGGATAGAGCCGTGACTAAAAGCACGGCTCCATTCTCCCCAAACAGGAAAGAAAACATATCTTTTCTGTACGGGCTATCACTCTGAGGAAGTCGTAATTAAACCCTTCGAGAAGAGTGGGGTGGAGGGATGTCCGTCTCTCCGCGACCGGAATTCAGCCCCTAGCAACAGAACAGGGATCAATCGGGAGAAGAGAGAGGGAAGACTGTAACCAAAGATACTACGAATTTCGGAGAAAAATTGTATAAAAACCCATGCTTCCAAGGACACGTCTTTTTCTCTTCTGATAGATTGACCACTGGATCACAAGTCTTTTTCCACCAAGAAGACCCAGCAGTGTCGTATTCACTAAAAGCTCTGCCATCTTCCGAGAAGAGCCGACGAAGCAATTCGACTTCCTCCTCTTCCTTCAGCAGTGCCAGAGAAGATGCAGATAGCCTTTCTGCGAGATCTCTTTATTCGAAGATCCGCCGTCTTGTAAGACCCATCTCTCAGGACCAGAGTTTGGACTTTTTTTTCCCAAGATGTCTTAAAATGATTGTCGGATATAAGCGCATTTTATTACAATAAATTATTATTAATTTGTTACTACCCCCATACGACTTCATCTCTCGCATCATTCTAACAAAAACACGAGAGCGGCGAGTGATCTTACTGTTTAACTTTAAGGTAAGAATGATTTCCCAATAAAGCGTCGCTATTTTCTCGCATACCTTCGGATGCATTATACAAGAAATTGAATTTCGGATGCACACAATTCAAGATGAAGTGAGAAAATAAAAGTTCTGAATGCTTTCATAGTATATTACAATATTTGTCTTCTGATGTTGCATATTTAATTATTAAATAATTCAGTGGAACACTCAGGATTTAATCTTGACCGGAGCATAGTTAAATGGAAAAAAATTAATGTGAATTCAATAAAATTCCCATCTTACGTGACCGCTAATTCGATAATAGAAATAGGAGACACGACACAATATTTAAAAAAAAAATGAATTTTAATTAGGAAAAGATTCTTGGAAAATTTTCTAGCGTTTTTTTCCTCTATTCTTTTAAAGGGTGCCAGAGTCCCTTGGTCCTTTTCTGGATGCGTCACCGAAATAATGTACAGCAATCGCAAAAGTCACGCCAATGGTCACGAAGATGACGTCAATCCAGATTAGATCAATAGAATTTCGACGTTAACTTTAACTTCATTCATTTCAAATTTTAATAAATTTCTCGAACTAATTCATTTTAAATAAGTTTATTATGCTACAATAAACTTAACAACGTTTACAGTTCTGAATGTATTTTTATTTTCGATTTTTTTCTGTTGTCACGACAATCAATCAGACAATCTTACGAGTTAGTTCGCTCTTGGAATCTCGGGGAAGAAGACAGGCATAGAAGAGAAAAAAGGAAATAGAATTTGAATTTCGACGAGTTTTGATTGTTTTTTCTTGTGTTAAAATTAAACGTGAAGCCCCCGACTTTTTTTGAACTGTGACAGGAATTAGTTGTGTGCTAAGTAGTTTTTCATCTTGATTTTAAAATGAATACCTTAAGTATAAATGCATTATTTCCCTCCATTATAAAGCCGAGAAATTTGGAAGATAATGAATTAACAACTGATATCAGAAGACAAATTATGAGATTATTGAAATTCAACGAGAATAATGGCTCGTAAATTCGATATCCATGATAAAACTGTTTCGAATTAGATACGTCGGTAGCAATTTACAATTAAAAAAAAAGCTTCGGTACACCACGAGAAACGTCTTCGACAAGTTAACGTCGATTTTCGATTGATTTAGTCTTGGTTATGCATTACTCGAATTTGATTCCGCGACGTCATCTTCATGCCGATCGGTCGGTGAGGTAGCGATTTACTTTTGCTGTGGACTGTACACGATTTAGAAAAATTCCCAATCACCAGATTAAGCGATTGCACGGAACGAAACACTACGCGAGACTTTTGAATTGTGCGTTGCATCACACACGTTTGCTCCATTATCATACAACTGGCCTCTGCAGTTTTAAATATCTATTACTAATTTGTTCATCGTTTAATTTTTCTGCTTCAGTACTGTCTCTAAGACTGGAAGGTAGATGGTAAAGTTGCCGTCTGTAGAAGCAAATTTGGTAACTCAGATGCGGTAATTGCTGTTGCAACTGTAGGAAGCGGTGGATTTCCCAAATCTTCCACTAAATGTGAAGTCACCGAAATTAGATGGAATTGTCGGAAAATTGCTCCATGCTGTTTAGCCCTTGCCTGAAGTAGCCCCTTAACACGTGAAGAAAACCTGGAAAATTCGTGGCCAGACTGTCGATGGGGCGCGAACCCACGCACCACCAGTGTTTCAACCCAACTTATTTACCCTGTAACAGAGTAATTGAATAAAGATAAATAAATTTAAGTATTCGTAAAGTATTTTCAAATTACTTATAAATATCGTTTATTAAAGAATTTTATATCATCATTTATTAACCTTTAGACATCAAGTAACTGATTAATTCGATTTTGAATCATAAAATAAACGATATAATTGAAGATAATGTTAAAAAATAAATAAAATAATCTATAAATGTACAAAATTAAATTTTGTTCTCTCCAATTTAATTTAATTGATTTGGACTTAAATAGAGTAATTTGTATATTAGCATAAAATACTTCTATAAATTAACTGTAGTAGTTATACATGTACATATCACCTAAAAAAGAAAAAATATATATTCCAAGAATATATATACATAAAAACTTGGCACTTCTCTCCAAAAAGGTTAACGACTTCGGTCTAGGAAGTAATTTCTTCAATGCACTGTACTCACGTGGATAGATGAACGAAATTCCGAAGATTTTAAAAAATATTTTAACAGTATAAAAACTTAATTATTTCAATAATTTATTAAGAAATTAATAAGTTATTACATTAGTTATAGATTACAATAAATAGCCTACAGATAATTGGTTACAGAATACCAATTAATAAAATAGCCTATAGGATTACTTCAAATTCCGTTGTAAAGCAGAAAATGTTTAAAATTTAATCATTTATGTCACGAATGTTTTAATTATTATATAAATTGACAAATTTAGTTACAGCAGACATTTCTTTTTTACGACTCGATTCGTTTCTGAAATTTAGTCGTAAAGCGAACCGTCGTATCGACCTAAATTTAGTGTCATAAATTGAAATTACGTACTTAAAAATAACAATTTTTAACCGTATGATGCCATACAGAAGTGAATATTAAAGACACGCCATTTTGTATAATCGTAAAAGAAAATTCAGCCCGACATAAAAGCGGAGGTTATGAAGCGAATGGTGGTAGGCAGGTCGCTTGCCCCACGAAAATTAATTTAGTAATTTACAAATTTACTAATAATTTAATTACAGATATATAAATATATAAACTATTTCCGCTCTGTGGACACTAAGAGAGCTTTTTTTCATGCCTATCGTGTGCCTGTATTGGGTTGATTTGGTTTGTTTTGATAGGATACGACGACGCAACATCTGGAATATCTTCCAAGGAGAGTGTCTCTCGGGAGAACTTTCTACGGGAGATTGGGCCCTATTTAAGTGTTACGCGCGTAAAGAAAACCAGGAAAACTCCGTGTTCAGCCCGTTAGGCTAGGCGCAAATCCAGGATCAGTGTTCAGTTGTTTAATCGGCCATTGGTGGGTCCATATCCGGGACCGACAGCCTTCGAAAATCTCCTGGGATTGTTCTCCGGGATTCTATCTATTCCGTTCTCCGAAGCGGGAGCTGACGTTTTAACCGCCCCAATTAAATACAGGTATAATAGATGCTTGTATTACACTTCTCAATACCATTCAACTAATCTATATTCAAATATTCATAAAATGTTTTAATTATCCTATTTACATAATGTTATTAATTGGCGCAAAATAGATTACACGATTTATATTTTAACTGTAAATTGGCTAAACTTAGAATGAAAAATTGCACTGCGTTTTGCCCCTATCGTTACATAAACCGATATTTTTTTTCTTATGGAAAAATAACGTAACGCATGACGAGGAGTCCACTGTCTGTCAGGTCTACAGCTAGCGGTTTAATTAGCACGTCTACAGGCCCTAAGCATCAATCAATTTTAACGAACGACTATACATTATTATTTTATACTAATGGACTAATGGTATAAAATAATAATGTATAGTAGGTAATACTAAATGGCGAAAATCGCTACTTAAAGATCTTAAGTATCGACTAATTCAGGTTTCTTTGGATGTTCCATTTAATATTTATAAACATAATTTGATAAATTTGAAAAATATATATTTATTCTTTCATAAAAAAACGTGACTCCACCTTTTAAAGTCACCAAACAAATAGCTTTCTAGAAGTTTTGAAGATGGAAAGTTCATCTCTTTACTTTTTCCATTCATCTCGAGTGAGTTGGATCCAATGTTCTTTATTCAAAGGATTCAACGTCGAGTCAAGAAGATCCAAATTCGAGGATTTAATTAATGAATTAGTAATTATAACTGACAACAATACAAGTTAATTTTTAGAGACTTTTTGAAATTCTGGATTATATCGTGTTCTTACAAAGGCAGGTCCGACGTAGCTTTTCCTGTTTCTTTGGAACAAGAAGTCAACGTCCTTATTATTATTATTATTATTTTAAATAGAGAAATGTCATTAAAAAGTTATGAGATCGGCACAAGAAGAAATTTTGTAGTTTCTTTTTTTTAAATAATTTTTATAATTTAACAGTAGTATTTATAATATTTATTCTCGTTCGAACAATTGATCATTCACAATTTACAGAGGAGTTATCCTCTTTATTCAAATTAAGCCGTTATTCCCCTAAAAGAAGGAGAGTAATAGCAACATTTGTAAGGAAGAGAATAGCTTCCCTGTAAATTATTTTAGTAATAAAATGTGTTACGCTCCTTGTTACAGAAAAGTAACAAACTTAATTTAATTACTTAACATAAGACCACATACATAATATAAATCTACACGTATACCTGGTATAGGAAGGCTTCGACATTTAAAAGAGAAATAGCTAACATTCTCTCTAATTTACAATATTCTTACGATAAATATACGGTTATCTTCACTAATTATAAAATTATTATTTACTCTAATTACTATAAATGTTATAATTAGGAAACTAATTTAAATTAGAAGGAAATCAATTATGTTTATAAGAAAAAGTAATATAAAACAGCAAACGAAGTAAATAACGAAGCAGTAATTATGGCTATTGGAGAAATTCCTGAAATTTCATAAACATTCCTTTAACAGATGATTACTTCTTACCTGAAATTTTAATTAAAACACATTGAAAATTACAGAGATTCCAGATTGATCTTCCAATTAATAAAGTGAATTTCTAGACAGCCGCCAGTAACGAAATTATTCTGCAAATTTAGTATAAAAAAAAGCGTCTAGTAATAATATTTTCGTATGCTTTTTGTATTTTTAATGAATTTTTAATAAGTTAATTAAAGTAAAGCATTATTTTTTCCCATACTTCTTTTGATTTTAATTAAATTATTAAAAATCATCAACAACGTGAATTTTCTTTATTATTATTTCTGTCGTTTTTATTTTTTGTATTATTTATTTTGATATTTCTCATTTTTGTTTGAATGAAAACAGAACCCACTTTTCTATTTAAATTGTGCTTTCATCTCGAGTTCTCTGCGAAGTAATTATTAATTTTTACACTTTTATTATTATTATTCGTATATTCTCAATTAAAACTATTTCTAATTACGTTCATTAGCAAGGAGACGTTGGAATCAAATAAAATTTTATTAGTGAGAATGTAATGACGATGGTAATAAGTAGGCTAATTATAATATCACAGCAAAATGACAATTTCCTGTTGAACAACTGTATAATTTAAAGGAACCTGTAGTACCTCGTAGGACCTCTTCTAGCCTGGATATGGTCGGGCATGGAGGCATACAGAAACTATGGTCTCGACAGATATTGCAACTATCTCTTTACATCTTTCATACTCGTAGATGGGCTGACGCGCCATCCAGTACCACAAATCCGGAGTAAACAAGCCAGGCAGACCGAGAAAGTGTTGCCACATGATAAAGACATTCTCGCGAAAACTAACTAAACGTGGCTGAGCATTATCATACTGGAAAATGACTGCGGCTCATCCGTGAAAGGCATGTGCCGTCAATGCCATTCGCACTAATTCTAGGGGTGACCGATTGTCATAAAGGATGGCTCCCACAAACAAACACGCCAGCAATGGGGTGCTTATTGCCCTACTGCTAAAAAAAAACGGGATTGAAGCGCTCACTAGTGGTCCTTTGCACAGTAATAGTCTGTTCCCAAATAGAACCGAGAAGCGCCGTTAAAGACAATTCTCTGTCAGTCCGTAATAGTGTATGCTTCTCTATCACAGTCATGCTCATACTCACTGCTTAGTGCTAATATATATATATATATATTTTGTTCTATATCTATATCTGTAAAATGCCTTTAAAACTATTGGACTGGACCTCAAAAATGTTTAAAACTGCACTGTACTGACGCAATGATAATAACTATGGTCATTTGCAACTGTTGTTATAGACTATATTTTTAAAGTATGACGATTGTAACAAGACACTTATATCCTACAAATTATTTGTGAGGAATAAAATGTTTTAATATTAAAAAAAAATGTTTAGACTTCTTTATAATTATTTTCAATGCATCTATTTTCCTTAAAAATGTTACAGACGGATCAAAATATTTTTTTACTATTTGTTATAATTAGGCTATATATTCAGAAATTTTTTGCTGTAGTCTTCTCAGTATACTTATTACAATATTTACGGTAAGAAAAAAAGGATAAAAGCTTATAGTATAATTACATTTTACAGTTACTTTCTTAAAAGCATTTTGATATTAACATGCTTTCAGTAAAGTCCGGGCAGAGAGGACTACCGAAACCATTTGGCTCGAGCTTAGAATACAGAAGGGCAACCAAAATTTTGTCTTGTATGCTGTTTTACATCTACTCCTAGGTATTCTTTCCATTCTTATATTTCCTAAGACGTTGTTTTTTCTTGTCCATCACGGATTCAACCGAGCCCACAGTAAGAGTGATTAAGGAACGGATATCATAAATCCGGTTCAACCACCATGGAAATTTCTGAATCAAGTCGTTCTGTCCAGGTAAGTGATCTTTTTTTCATAAACGAAGGGTCTTCGTCGTAATGTTCTCTGGTCGATCATTAGAGTGATTTCGATGCGTTTGTTTCACATCAACGTTGTCTCGAAACGAAAAAGACCCCATTACATTGCAATTAGTCTACAGTGCGTAATTTATAAGACACTTTGTATAGCCTACATGGCATTTCATTCAGAAGTGCAGCAACTATTTGGCACGTTGTCTGATTTCTTTTGAAACCGAGTATGCCCTCGGTTTGTTTATCCAGCTGTACTTTATCAGGAATTAAACGCATCGAATTCATTCTAATAGTCGCAGAGAACATTACGACGAAGACCCTTTGTTTATGAAAAGATTGTATCAATTACCCATTTGAAGACCAAAATCATACAAGCAGTCAGACCGTGACTTCTGACATCTTGCAAAGTGTATAAATAATTGGATCGCCCGTCTGAATCTTTGCTTACAACAGGGCGACAATCATACTACAGAATATGCATAATTATGCAATAAATGGCCTTAATTATCGAAAGACAACTGAGCATACATTATGAAATTTTTGCTATTTTATAAAATGGTAAAATTCGTTTCAATGTCTTTTATATGTGCCTTGGAACCGGATTGGATTGATGTAATAAGGCGATGCAATACATGGACGATCTGCCAGGGGGGACGCCTCCCGGAGAATTTTCTATGGAAAACTACGCTGTCAGCCCGTTGGTCAGGCGTGAACCTGCAACCAGCTGCTAGTTTTCGTATGAATGCAGGAAAAACAATTATTTGAGGAAATAAAAATTGATAAAGATAGGCAGATCACTGTTTATTACTCTACTTTCATATTTATCATTCGATCATTTGTGTTTATAGGAATTTCTTCAATGAATAAGTCATTACTGTATTTAAGAGATCAATAAATAATCAATTGTTCGTATTGTACATACTCACAAACGTTTCAGAAAATAATTAGCAATTAAAATATTTCTCTTAAAAATTTTATATCAATTTGAAGTTTTAAATTAATCTCGTAAGAATAACGTAATCAAAATCATCAAAAATCATTATCTAAATGAATTTAAACGCTTTTAGTCAACAGATGGCGACACTTAATTATTTCATTATTTTTTGTGATATTTACTAGAACGTGTCAATTTCTGTCATATTTTTCGTAATTATTTTATCAATATTTTTTTATACTTTTACCGATTACTTTTATAGCTTATTTTATTGATTTTCCCATTCGGATATTTTTATTCAAACCTTACTCTGCACTTCAGTATCGGATGTCAATAATACAAATGTTTTGATTTATTGCGAATCTCTTCGTTTTAGTTTATAAAATCGAAAGATGTTTTGAATGAAGACGTCATATTTTATATTTTATTATATATATAAATCTAACTAAACGGTTTTCAAGATAGGTATAGGCCTACATTTTCCGAATATTTTCGGGATATATATCCTAAAAATTTTTTAGTTAGATTTAGCATATAGAATCTATAGAAAATAGTAGTTACCCAGGAATGTAGAAGTAAATTAAAAAGTGCCAGAACGCTAATTGGTGTCCCGAGTTTGAATCTCCACTGTCTATGGAGACGTCGTCGTCTATGAAGTTTTGTAAGGGCAAAGCACAACTTTGTGCGCAATATCTGCAAAATGGCTTAAATGCGCCAAAAATGGCTGCAATCGTAATAAATGAAAAAAAAACAAAATTGTCCAAGAAGTTCAAAAATCGCAAGGGCTTCGCCCTGCTTAAAAGGAAAGTACCATGGCGTCATTCTGGTATGACCTGGAACGACTACAGTTCTGTACTTACACCAAAATCTTTCGAGTTATTTTTAAATGTTCTTTTTGTGTTTAATTAAATAAATAATAGTATGGAATCATTCAATTTAAACCTAAATAATATGATTATTTGCAAGAAATATTGTTTTTTTCTTTTAAAACTCTTTCTGCCCTGTGGGTACAGAAAATGCCTTTTTTCGAGTCCATCGTAGGTTCGGGCAGGCTTATAATGGATCCGATCGAATGATAGATTTGATGGAACACTGGCAATCTGCCAAGAGGATTTTTCGTAGGAAACTGACCTTATTTAGGTGCTAGGCAGATGAAGAAATCCCGGAAGCCTGCACGTGGCTATCCCATTGGCGAAACTTAAATCGTGACCAACTATCAGTATTCAGTAGTTTTATAAGTATTAGGTTTTCGCTCTGAAATATCTTAGGAATTCTTCGTGACAATTTTCTCCTAGATATATTAGCGCCATCCTTTAAACCCACGATGGTTAATTAAAAAGACCCTCTTAGATCTCAGGACGGTAACGGTAAAAAACAAAAAATCTATTAAACGCATTAAAAGCAAGTACATTTCATCACTTTAAGTTAGAAAAAAATTACTTTTATATTAACTAAAAATAATTTTAATTTCTAATTTCAATTTTTAATAGATTTGATCCTCACTCTATTAGTTTTCAAGATGCATTTAAAATTTTCAAAAACTATTAAGAAAGTAAAACTGACAACTAGAACATTTATGAAGCATCACAACGAACTTTTCTGAAGATTTGAAAACCATTAGTCTTGCTGGAAAACCAGATTAAGTGAAAGCAAAGGAAACAAGACTTATCCTGATTATCTTTAATTAAGATTTATATTCTTTTTGCTGATATGTTGTCAATCTTGTTAATAAGAGATTTTGCTTCGTGATCATTAAATGAGAGCTATAAAAACTATCCTGGACATCTTTATCAGAAATGATCCTATTATGTTTAGTAAGAAAGTAGTTCTAAGCGTTTTTACTAACGATTGAACGCCTCAATATTTGTACATTCAAATTGGAAAATGGATACCCTGCTCTTCAGCTATCAAGAAAGAAAACAAACGATGTTGGATAAATTATTTCCTTCAAAAACAAAATCGTCTTTCTCATAGTAAAAGTTACCGAGCATATTTTTCGACTTTTCTTCTGTTCCATACCACCAGAATTTCGAGACATCTTAAAACATATTCCAACTCCGAAGAAGCTTGCTCGTTAGCGGGACTCGATGCCTTTTCTAAGGAAATTTTAAATCCTAGATATAAAAATAAATTTTTATCTACAGTACATACTATTCTACAAAACTCCCCCTTGCCCTCCTGCACCCCTTCCGGTATCCTTCTCAAGAAAGCCTGAAGAAATTTAAGTTCTTAGCTGCACACAACTTGCTATTACTGGTAGCAATTGAATTGGTTTAATAATGTCACGCAATACATGGGTGATCTGCCAAATTGGGGTGCCTCCCGGGAGAACTTTCGATGGAAACTGTTTAGGTGTTTTACACGTGAAGAAAACCGAAAAATTCCACGCGCCAGTCTGTTGGTCAGGCCGACCCCGCGACCAACTTATCAGTGCTCAGTGATTTTATCCAGTCGTCATTGGTGGGAACTTGAGTACTCGGAAGCCTTTTAACAAACGCATCGTTTATTCGTCTAGACCCGCAATTAAGCAGCTAAATGGTAGGGACGGAGCCCAATTTATCTGGACAGACCACCTTCAACTTCTAGGGTTTTTCGACTCGTGCATCATAACGGCCAGATGACCGAAGCGATTTACTTCGCTTTAACTAATTAAAAAAATCATCTTAAAGAAAGATATATTATTTTCCATATAAGTTTAGTGTCATTAATTGAGATTATGTTCATGAAAATAAGGTATTAACTATATAAAACTAAAAAGAAAATCACCGATAAAATACAGAATTTCATAAAATCGTACAAAAACTTCATATCAGTAATAAAATCAGCAGTTTTAAGAAGAGTAGTCGTACAGAGGGATCTACTATAGCGAACAGAATTCAATGTAGGTGATTGCCAATATAAAATTGTCGTCATCATCAAACTGGATTTTCGATCAACTTGAAATAATGATTATCTCGAATCCCTGATAAAACGACTGAAAATGGACTAAGCCGTAATTTCTTATAATCTGATGAGTTTATCAATATAATTCAAGGATTATGTTATCAATTTTTTAAGGAGTTAAACTTTTCATCGAAACGTTTTAGGACTGACGTTCCATCATCAACAATATAAGTGCAGAATATATAAGTATGTATATATACAGTACACTAAAATATACTACATAGAAAATGATACATATTAACAGAATATACCAAAAGTTTGTAAGAATTCTTTAAGGTACTTGTGTATGAAACATATTCACATTTATAAGGCACATAAAATACCTTTCATGTTACTGCAGATTAGCAGCGATGGTCAGACTAATGCCTAAAAGAGGCTTTCTTATGACGCTATTTTGTTTGGTTTGATTTGATGAAATATAGCAACGCAACATGTGGCGATCAGTCAAGGTTCCCTTGGATCCCAAGGATGTCTCAGATGTCTCATTCTCAGTCGAAGGCCTAAAGACTGTCAGCATTTGTGAAAAAGTAAGATAGTAGTAGTCCAGACTGGCTTCTGGACCCCAGAATGTTATGACGAAGCACCCAGGTGACCACTCAGGTGACTGCATCATATACTTTTAATTTGCAATAATATCTGAAATATTCTGTCAAATTAAAGTACTTGTTAGTAAGTTCTAGATATTCACACTTTATAAATTAGAATCAATGCAATCTGAAATTTTGATTAATTTATCAAGCAGAGACTCATAACATTTTAAGCTTATATGATGATTATATGGGACTGGTTATAATTTCGCTTAAAGTGTGAAGCGCGATAGGAATACACAGACACGTGAATTCAATTAAAACAAATTTAATTTCGCGATTAATAATATATACAAAAAGTTCTTTGTGGATTCCCTCAGTCCAACTTCTCTTGTTGTCCGATTGTAACAATAAAACCCGCGCGATTCTTAACTAACTTAAACCTAAAAGGATAGAAAAGTATAAAAGTAGGAAGTGAGAAGAATTGATAGGATAGTGGGGTACCCTTGTTCTCGCTGAACTCCGATTCCGGCTGGTGGTTTATTCTGCGTATCTCTGGGTTCGTCAACGTTGTAAAAATACCTTTTAGGATAATTTCTTGTCAGTGTCTTTGACTCTACGGTCCGGATCCTCACCTCACGGCTCTCTATTCGGCCCTCGTAGAATTCCGTCTCACGAGCTCGCCGTTCTCGTCCGTGCTTCCTCGTGTCCGGCCGGAGAAAAAGTGACTCTTCGATGACCCAGATTTTACTCGTCCTCCACTCGAACTCTTTGTTCCACACGACCCCCTGGTGGGTGGGGAGTGGGAAGCCCGCGTTCCCAGAAGCCAGAACAATGGACAAAGGAAATTAGAAAGAAGGGTTAAGAAGGAGAGAAAATTATTAAAACTAATTAAATCTAAAATTCATATGTACAAAAATATGGCGTACAGCCACATACGCCCCATCGGAAAGGCTCAAAGTCCATGATGGAGTTTGTAGTAATCTACTCTCCTTTTCCGAAGGTGGTATCGACCCTCGCTTGCGGGAACAGCTTGATGCTCGTCATCCGATTCAAGGGGATTCTCTGGTGATGCATCGTCTTCTTGCCGCCTGATAGGTATCATCGGCTGTCTCCTGTACTGTAATGCAATCTCATCACCTCCATCATCATCAGACATATCCGGGGAATCATTGTTGTTGGGTCGGTAATGGTTTCGACCTTTATATACAGCATATGAATAATATGGTTTCAAACGATCGAAATGCACAATACAATTTTTCTTTCCATCACTACCACCCAACTCTGCGGTTACTGGACCTAAAATTCTCGTAATACGGAAAGGACCCGAATACTTAGGGGAAAATTTTCCGAACTTCCTACCCTGGTGCTTGCGTAACAGCCACACTCTCTCACCAACACTAAAGCCACGCCCTTTCCTTTTTATATTGCACCGCTCCCTATTCTTTAAGTTGTTTTGCCTGCTCCGTGAATAAGCCAAGTTACGAACAGTGTTCAATTTTTCTAACAGCTCCCTCCGATAATCATGCAAATTATGGTGGGCCGGCACGCCCGTCGGAAAGACCTGAGGTAACCTGGGGTCAAAACCGAAGAGAAGGAAGGCAGGGGATTCGCCGGTGGATGCATGAGTGGCGTTATTATAAGCAAACACTGCCTGAGCAAGATGCTCATCCCACTTCCCATTACTTCCTCTGGAGATCCGAGCTATAATACTACATATAGACTTATTAAACCGCTCACAAACCGAGTTCGCACACGGACGGTAAGCAGTAGTGATTTTATGTTTGATACGGAGTATGCCACATAATTCCTGAAACGTGGAAGAAGTGAAATTAGCCCCCCGGTCTGAGATAATAATTTCGGGGCAACCGTAACGGCATATCACATGCTGGAATATGGCGTCTGCTACGTTCTTTGCAGTCTGGTCCTTAATAGGAATTGCTTCAGAATACCTGGTGAAAACGTCAATGATAGATAGAATGTACCGATTTCCGCTGGGAGTAACCATGAGTGGGCCGACTATATCTATAGCTACCTTCTGAAAAGGGAAGCCAGCTAACTCTGTTTCTTGGAACGGCTCCTTTCCCTTGTGTAAATTAAACCTCTGACATGTCCTACACACCCTCACTACCGATCGGACTACCGATTGTAGACCCCGTATGTAGTAATGCCTGTCAACGGTATTACAAGTCTTCTCTATGCCCAAGTGCCCCCCAAGGCCCGACTCATGGAACGCTCTAACAACCTCTTCACCCATTTTCTGACCTACACATATCCGCTTCCAGTTATATAGTCCATATCTTCCCGGTTTAATGTGGACCAACACACCTCCTTCCAACTGGAATTCTGGCTGGACACCCTTTCCGGCAAGACCCTGATGCATGTTCCTTTGAGCCTTCGCAAGACCTAGTTTCATTTTTTTTAAAAAATCGTCTTCCATTTGTGATTCCACTACTCTATGGTGGAAACTGGGACTATGCACATCTAAACACTGGTTGACCAAGTTAGGTCTCTCTCCGCAACATATCGGGCGTGACAAAAGGTCGGCCACCGGATTGTGTTTACCCCTAACATGAGCTATCGTAACATCGTAATTCGTCAATTCTAAGGCCCATCTCATTAATCTGTCGTTGTGATTATTCATACTCCTCAAGTAAGATAAGGGCTTATGATCCGAATATACAGAAACTTCGTGACCTAGAACTATCGATTTGAAGTGCCGGAGAGAGAGAATAATCGCAAGGCACTCCTTCTCGATCGTTGAATACCTCAATTCCGGTCCCCTAAACTTCCTGCTATAATATCCGAGTGGGACCACGCCTTCATCCCGTTGCTGTCCCAAAACGGCACCTAGCCAACTATCAGAGGCATCGGTATATAGCACAAATGGAGAAGAGAAATCTGGGTGTGCCAAAAGGGGGGGGTTTGATAAAACTTCCTTGAACCTCATAAACTTGGACTGACAATTACTGTCCCAAACAAAATGTTTCCCTTTTTTTGTTAGTTCAGTCATGGGCAGCGCCATCTCGGAAAAATTGGGGATGAAATTGCGGAAAAAACCGACCATTCCGAGGAAACTGCGAACCTCTTTGACATTACGCGGGGTTCTACATTCCTTAATTGCTTCGACGTTGCCTGGGTCAGGGTATATACCATCACTACTAATGATGTGACCTAAATATTTAATTTCTCTAACACAAAATTTGCTTTTGGTAGGGTGGAGCTTCAGATTTGCCTTATGTAAGATCCCTATCACTTGATCAAGAAGTTTTAAATGCTCCTCCAGAGAAGGGGAAAAAAGGATGATATCATCCTGAAATACATAACATTTGTTTCCGATGAAGGGGGCGAGGAGACGTGACATACAATATTGAAAGAACCGACCGCTGTTCTTCCCCCCTTGTGGGATACGCGTTAATTGATATTTGGACCAAGGGGTAGTGAATGCAAATATATGCCTAACCTTGGGGTCAAGCGGGATCTGGAAGTAACCGGATTTGAGGTCTATTACGGAAAAGTATTTGCTACCATGGAAGGTCGTGAGTATTTCGTCCACCCTACTTAGCGGGAACACCTGTGGTTTCGTTATGTCATTAATCCTACGTAAGTCCAAAGTCATTCTGATTTCACCCGAGGTTTTCTTCACAATATGGATGGGGGAATTCCATTCCGAATGGCTTTCCTCTATGATGCCTGCCTTAAGATATGCATCAGTCAATTTTTTTAACTCGGCAAGGTAGCAATTCGGAATACGGTATTGACGGGTATTGATTACCCGGTTAGTGTCTATTTCAGGGCTGTGCATAAAAAGATCGGTGCCTTTCAAATCTTCGACCCCCTCCGAAAACAAACCGGGATACTTATCGAGGACGCGAGTCACCTGATTTTCGTCATTCATTTTTGTAGTTCCTGGAGTTATGGCGGTGCCAACCAGAGTACTACTTAAGCAATCGAAATACATGATCGATGGGCGAGGACTATGGTTCAATACTCTAGCTTCACGACTGATGAATGTACATCCATCAATTATCAATGACGGGATTGAGTTGATGACATCCATCCCCAAGATCCCTTGGTATTCTAGCATATCCGGGAATTCCATACAACAAAGGGAAGCGGGTATTATCTCATCCTTGTAGCTTATCGATCCCTTTAGGACTTCCTTACATGTGGAGCTTGTGCCGTTGATACCTCTGATATGGGTGATCTCACCCCTTCTTGCAACCTGGAAGGACTTAGCCAATTTCGCGTTTTGAGTCAGCGCTATATCAACTAAAGACCTTTCCGCACCAGAGTCAATTAAGAATTTAATCTCTACCCCCACTACCCTGCCACATATTAATGGGAGTCCCCTCTCCGAACGTGAAAATTCGGTCAGTTTAAAGATGAGGATGGGAACACGACACTGACCCTGATCAGGTTCCCGGACTAGTTTAAATCCTGACTATTTCTTTTGGGGCATTTCCTAGCCAAGTGATTTGGGCTATTGCAAACGAAACAAAGTCTGCTGTTAATATTAGGCGACTTAGTAGTCTGGGTCGAGTTTTCGGCCATCTTGGAAACTATTTCGAACAGGGTTTTCAACCCTTTTTCTAAATTGGCTAACCGATCCTCATTTTTTGGAGTCTTGTCAGGGTTTACTTCAGGACTAGTACATTCAGCACCCACTTCGCTTTGGGAGTTATAACAGACCGTTTTGAGGTCTCTAGGATTACTACATTCCTTTTCTAGCTCTTCCTCCCTTTCAGCGCATTCGAAAGCTTTCTCTAAGGTAGCAGGTTCCCTGCGACATACGTGACTTCGGATACTTATATCTAATCCCCTGATGAACCTCTCCTTGATAATCTCATCTTTGAATGTCACGATATTTGGGTTACTCCGGATAGCCCTAGACATTATGGTTTTAGTCCTAATGATATACTCACTGACTAATTCCTTTCCTCCTTGCCTCAAATTTAGTAATTGATCGAGTAAGCCCCTTCCTTTCCCTTCGTGCTTCTGGAAACATTTAATTAGATCTTGCTCAATTTCCTTAAACGTTGGTGCAGGCGATTGCTCCAATAAACAAAAGAAAGTGTTTAATGGTTCACCTTTTAGTTTAGCTTGCAACGCAGCCACCTTAACCTCGTCCCCCCATTGGGCTAACTTAGCCACATTATCAATGGTTCTAAATAGTTGATTTATATTTACCGTGTCGTTAGGCGAATTTGAGAAAGTGGGGATCATCCCTAAGAATCCAGTAACCACGAGTGGGGGGTTCTCACTGTGGCTTTCTGCCACCAAACTCATACTGGGAGTACCTTTGTCCTCCATATAACTTACAACGATGGCTGATAATCAGTACAGCTATACAGAGAATTGGATCAACGAGGAGGGAATCCTGTCGCGGACGCCAATGTAAAGTGTGAAGCGCGATAGGAATACACAGACACGTGAATTCAATTAAAACAAATTTAATTTCGCGATTAATAATATATACAAAAAGTTCTTTGTGGATTCCCTCAGTCCAACTTCTCTTGTTGTCCGATTGTAACAATAAAACCCGCGCGATTCTTAACTAACTTAAACCTAAAAGGATAGAAAAGTATAAAAGTAGGAAGTGAGAAGAATTGATAGGATAGTGGGGTACCCTTGTTCTCGCTGAACTCCGATTCCGGCTGGTGGTTTATTCTGCGTATCTCTGGGTTCGTCAACGTTGTAAAAATACCTTTTAGGATAATTTCTTGTCAGTGTCTTTGACTCTACGGTCCGGATCCTCACCTCACGGCTCTCTATTCGGCCCTCGTAGAATTCCGTCTCACGAGCTCGCCGTTCTCGTCCGTGCTTCCTCGTGTCCGGCCGGAGAAAAAGTGACTCTTCGATGACCCAGATTTTACTCGTCCTCCACTCGAACTCTTTGTTCCACACGACCCCCTGGTGGGTGGGGAGTGGGAAGCCCGCGTTCCCAGAAGCCAGAACAATGGACAAAGGAAATTAGAAAGAAGGGTTAAGAAGGAGAGAAAATTATTAAAACTAATTAAATCTAAAATTCATATGTACAAAAATATGGCGTACAGCCACAATAATTTCGCTTATTGCAAGCAAATCCAACAACTGTATTGGGATCAACTAGCAGGTAGGAATGACAAAGAATGATGCCCTAAATATCTAGTATTATTTATAATTATTACAGTGGTCCCTCGTTATATCGCGGATTCGATTATATCGCGCTTTTTCTTTTTTGGTTTCCCAAATTTTAAGAGCATTTGAGTCAATAAATTTTAAATTACTAAGCAAACAGTCGGGCCGATCAATTATCATTTGTTTCCGTTTGATACTAAAATTTGTTTATTTATTGGTTTTAAGTTCTGTCTCCTCATTTACAAGTTTCTGTAAATTCGAAATTTTACACCTTTATCTGAATTGCTCCAATGCGGTCAATTCACATAAAGGTGTGAAATTTTGAATTCACTGGGAAATGTGTAAGGAAAAGATTTCTTTATTTCTGAACACACCGATTTTTAATAAGCAATTTATATATAATAAAATCGCAACTGATATTTCGTTTTTATATCGACAGTATTTGTCTTTAAATGTCATTCTTAAAGAAACAATAATGCTAAATAGACGTTCGTGGTATCGATGTTTACGTGAACGTCAATTAATACCTATAAAGTTAAATATTGCAAAACAGCTTATTTTATATCAGAAACACTTGCTAATGAAAGAATAGAGGATAGATATTCCATAACATGTATAATCTGAATAGTAAAAGCCCAGAATTTTTAGTACTTGGTTATATTGCGCTTTTTCTTTGTCTCCGATGTAACGAGATGATACTGCATTTTATTTTAGCTCTTTCCACGCTAATCCATGAGTTCAACAGGGTCGTAATGAAGAAACTGGGTGTGAGATCTGGATCCAGTCATTCGTGAAAATTTCTACGAGTGCGGCTCGAACTCGAACCATATCCTCTAGATTCTGGGCATGTAGAAGATTAAATTCAAATTTATAAGTAGAATTATCTAAAGCAGTTGTGTCCAAACTAAGACCTCTGAACCAAATCCAACCCGCGGTTTATGTCAATTATGCCCACGAATATGTTTGACACAGGGCACCCGTACATTGAGACACATACATTTCTTTCATTATTTATTGCTATATTAGTTAAAAAAAATGATGTCTAGTACACGTATTCCCAAAATATTACAAAAAATTTAAACGATTTGATTATTTCACAAGGCCTCAACAAAGTCCTCTCTCTCCCGCCGCCATTTTCTCCATACCCATCGCAGGTTTGGCCAGAACTACAATAGGAGCCCACGGGTGGTGAGAGACAGGTTCAACATATCTGAGATACTAAGATGATTGAGGGGATAAGGAATGTAACACAAGGACGATCTGCCGAGCGGGAAATGCCTCCATGGAGCTTCTATGAAAACTGGAAATGTATCAAGCCACGTTTTATCTTACGGGTACTCCGCTTTCCAATTGTGGTCTTTCCTATCTCAAGAGAGGTAAAAGAGATCTCCTTTCTATGTAGCCTGGCGGAACCCATGATGGGTTCGGCCAGGTCTACAAAGATAAGATTCCATTTATAGTATAATTTTTGAATAAAAAAGAATATTTGTAATGTTTAAGAAAGTATTATATTCGTTAAATTCTTTTCCATGTTCGCTAATTTTAAAAATCTAGATATCGAAGAAAGCCACAGCAAAAAACAATAGGCTATCATTTCCTGTAGTAATCGAATCTGGACCACATTGAAAACACGTGTCGCCATCTGGATGATTTTTAACTATCGGTAGGTAAGAGGCTCTTATATATAATCAAAATATCATCCAAAATAATTCGTCTTGGATATTTTACATCCGAGTTGAAAAATTATAGCGATGCTTTACAATGTAATTACGTAATTACATTGTGTGATATTGTGAAAAGATTGTGTAATTATAATTACGAAAATTACTTCACGAATCGCAAGGTTTGGAAGTGAAATCGAATAAACGACCAAATTCATCGTAATAATGAACGGAAAGATTTCCTAATAAAATTGACGACTTCTCAGCAAATATGGCGCATTATGCGGCATGGAGAAAAATTGCATAAACATTTCTTCAAATTAGAGAAAATATTATCGGGCTCTCGCTAAAACTTTCCAAGGTTTTATTTCGTTCGATTTTTAAATTAAGTATTGAAATCGTAATTACAATTTTGAAAGTAATTTGCAAATAATTGCGAAGCGTTTATATCATTTTGCAACGCACAATTTCATTTGCAAAATCATTTCGTTGAATTATTTACCGAATGTGAAATTATTTTTTTACTTATGTAGAATTTCTATTCTCTGTTTAATGCGTAAATAAATTATACAAAAATACATTTTTGTATGCAAATCTGTACAGTCAGCATTGTTGAATCGGTCCTCAAAATTTTTTAAATATTTTATGAAGGTAATATGACATTTCATAACGAAATGATAAAATGTTCTGATTGAACTGAAGAAGTAAATCACCAACTTTGTGATGATGTGACAATTTATTTCACAGCTTAATATAAATTAATTTTAATTTATAGTTTAGCATATAAAATTTGCAAGATTTGACCCACACTTGTTTTGAAAAATAAATATCAGACCAAATCAAAATAATATTTTTTTGCATTAAGCCAAATCCGTTATTCAGAGTTAACAAAAATTAACTTAAAAATCATTAATACTGTATTAACCGTTATTTAGGCCTACATATATTTAGTAATTGAAACTTAATATTGAAATTTAAAAAAAATTCTTTTACGAATTGCCTAATTAAATCTAATTAGGGAAATAATAATTAGGTTTTCGTATCAATATTAATTCATGAAATACAGAAGCTAAGTATAGTAGATACGAGCAATTATTTATTGTGACATCGTCACAATGCCAGGCTGCAATTTTTAATCATATTTCTAATTAATTTAATTTAAAATATATATTTTCCACCTCAAATTAGTAGTGGCTTGCCCTAATTTTCCTTTAACAATTAGAGTCGTGCCTGTCATTTATTAACTGCTTTCAGGAGAAAAGTTTGTGAATTGAAATAACGCGACTTTCGGTTTGCATTGAAGGTTCGTATATAGTTAATTGAGGCCTCCTGTCCCTACGGTTTCTATATCTGTTCTCGGATTTCTTCTATCTAACTCCGTTCTCGAGATTAAGGAAAGACAACCGAACGGACGGACGGACGACTGCAGGAATTTATAGGTATACAACTTTTTCAAATTGCAGCCAACAAAGCGTTTTCACAGCGAGTATAAGCGAAGACAATCAGTTTCACATTAGCAATAACGTGTAAAGTTTCACAACTGTTATAAGTAAATCGCACATCTATGTTAAGTAACGATAGCAGTTAAAAAAACGCAAAAACTTTCTGTTCGATCCAATATAACCTTTAATTATTAGCAAGGTTGAGGCCAAAGTTTTAAAAGCGAAAACGTGTACGTCGAATGTTCAGCGCCGCTTTCCTGTAAGCCTAGAACTTTGACAATGGTGTTTGGAAAGTCAGTGGAAGAATCATGCTTGACTTTCCAAACGCCATTGTCAAACTTCTAGGCTTACAGGAAAGCGGCGCTGAACGTCCGACGTACACGTTTTCGCGTTTAAAACGTCGGCCTCAACCTCGCTATTAACCGTGGCATCCGAGAAGTGTGTGGAAGCAACGAAGTTTGCTAAGAGGAAGTTTGCAATATCAACAATTGAGATGAAGAAGGATCTCATCACGAAGCATGAAAATTATTCTAGATTAGTTTGGATTAATAAAATAAAGCAACGCAACAAGTGAGCGATCTGACAAGGATATATCTTCCGGGAGAACTTTCTGTAGGAAACTGATCACTATTTAATTAAAGTGTTGGACACATGAAAAAAACACGGGAAACTCCATGCGACTAACCCATGATCAGTGGTTTTATTCACTCGGCCACTGGTGGTTCAAACTTGTGAATTTAGCATAAAAATCTTATAATTGATTTTAAATTTTTATTTATTAAATTAGGAAATATTTTTATTGCGTTTCTCTCTAGTCATTTGGAGAGATCACATGACTCAATTTTTCAAACATCAATATTTTGAAAATCATAATGAATCGTGAAAACAACCTCTTTGGTATAAAAATAATTTTAAAATACGATTATAAATTAAATTTATAAAATTTCCACTTAATGACTATAATAGAGTGACTTATTACTTTTTGTTAAGAGTTTATTGAAATTTAATTATAAACAGGACTTAAAAAATAGGCCTAATATTTACATGTAAATATCTTCTTTATGATACGAATAAATTATATATAATGTGATCAGATGCGAACCCACGACTAATTGCTAGTGCTGAACGGTTCATACTCGACCACTGGTAGACTCTGGCGAATTTGATTAAAAAAGCCTTTTTAGTGTCCTCAAAAAGAGTCGAGAAAAAAAGATACAAAAAATAACTTTAAATTATTTACAGTTTAAGGGAAAAATCGATTCTAATCTGTATTGTCTTTTATAATGGGTGCAAGATAGTCGAATGTTGGAATTGTTATTTTCTTTATGTTCCAATTATAATAAGGTATGTATTTACTTTGTTATTTTTTATTGATAAGATATGTAATTTTTGATAAGTCTTTAATATATACTTTGTTGCAAAAAAATCGATGCATCCCTAAAGAAATAGAGCAAGAGCCACGAAACTTGGTGTGTAACTGCCATTTGGCTGGATTTGGCAAATGATTAAAATGTCTTTGCCAATGAACGCACCGAGCGTTTACAGAGCTTAACGGAAGAGCGCATTCTGTGGTTTATTTAAGGAGTGCCGTTCGTATTGTCGGATAAATTTAACAGGGTTTACTGTTCGATTACGTTATATAGCCTGTGAAGGTGCCTTAACAGCGTCTTATTTGGCAGTACATGCCCTAAGCGAATTTGAGAGAGGTCGCATCATCTGTTTAAGAGATTCTAGGTGGTCATGCAGAAGTGTCAGCCGCATCTTGGTCAAAGTAATGAGGCAACAAGATACTGTTGGCAACAGTGGATTAAGGAAAGCAGACTTATCCAACACAAAGAATTTGAATGTCCCAGAGTAACAAGTGTTCCAATCGATCGAGTAATCAGGAAAGAAGCCGTTACAACATCAATTGTGTCTCTATCCAAAGAAATATAATTTCCTTTATACAGCTTGTGGTACAAGGGGTATATGCCTAATCTAGAAGAGCATGGACTAGAAGAGGCGGAACTTCATTCAAAGAGGCTAAGACTGGCCAGTCCAGTTGTATAGTGCTGGAGTCGTATAATGTTCAGTGACGAATCCTAATTTTCTCTGGGTGCAGATGAACATCGTATTCGCGTAAAGAGGAGCCTTGGTCATCGCTCCAATCTATCTGTAGTACTCTAACTGCAGAAGACTCACATCTGGGGTTAGTCTGGACAGTCATCTCTAACGACAGCCAGCAATCTCTCATAGTATTGCTACAAGGTATGATGCCACGCCAGTACGATGAAATTCTGGAGCCAATTTTACTGTCTGTGAGGCCTTCTAGGGCTATTTACCATTATGATAATGTCAAATCTCATACGACGAGAATCCCTCAACAATGTTTCCTTGGACCAGCCAGGTCTCCAGACTTATTGCCAATCAAGCACTTGTAGGATATGCTAGGAAGGCAGTTGCAGCCATCACGAAATGTGAGCGAATTAGCCCAACAATTGCAGAACATCTGGCGAAATCTGTTACAGGATAACATTAGATTGTTGTTTGACTCCATGCTGCGCCGTAAATCAGTTTGTATTGCCACCGTAGAAGGTTTTACTACGTATAATTTGTGACTGTTATGTTTTCACTGAGCTCTAGTTAAAAATGCTTTTGCAATGAAAATGTAATCGTTTCATTTCTTTACCATTGCGTGTACCAAATTTCTTAACAATAGAAAATTTTCTTCAGAGTACGTAATTTTTTTAAAGTTGAAAGAGTGTAGCCTATATTAAAAACCTAAATACTTACCAAAATTGGAAAATATAAACAGTTTCAATATTGGAATATTTTGTGTTCACTATAAAACGCAACGCATACAAAAGAAGCTGCAAATATTTTAAATTCAATTCTGTAATGCTGAATTTTGTATGTTATTATTACTTCTAATTCATTTCATTGATGAAAAACAAAGTGAAATTTAGAAAAAGTTAATTAAAAATAAATTAATATTCACAATTCAACTATTTTGATAAAAATAATGAGGAAGTTGACATTAATCAGTGCGTAGAGTTCTGAAAAAAATAATTTCATTCAAATTAAAAAATCCTTTAGAGTGAATGCAAAAATATTAAAGAAATAATATAATTAAGTTAAATATTTGAAGTATTTTTATGAAATTTTTGATTAGCAATTAAATTATTTAAAATTTTTTATGGGAAAAACTAACTTTTTAGTATTACACAATACTGATTGGCAAGAAAAATCTATATTGTATGAAGTTAGAGAAAACAGCCAATTATTTACTTATGGACAAAAACTACTAAAAATAATTTTTAAAATAATTAATAAAACAGTAGATATTTTAAATGAGAAAATACAAAATAAAAGCATTTTCTCCTAACTAAATAAATTCTTTCAGTAATTTTTTTAAATATTTTCAAGTTTCTAACAATGATACAATGTTTAAGTTCTGTTATCATTGTTTGCCATTATTAGAGGTTCCAAATATTTTAAAATTATAGATATGAAACAGCAGAAAGGTTTAATAAAACGTTATAAAATAATAGTATCCTTGCCTGAAGAAATGACCTTTGCAGAAATTTAATTTATTCATTAACAACATTATAAATTGAAAAATAGAGACTTCAGTCACGGTGAAACTCTGAAGTACGGATATTGAAGAGAATGTAAAAAATAGCTGTTATTTAGAAGTTATTTTGTTACATACAAAATAATTTAAAACAATGTAATTTTGTTATTAAAAAAAAGTTCTTGAAAAAATACTTGCTTGTTTAGAGTCTGCCTTTATTGGAAATCCGACTGTATTATTTCTCTATTTTTCAATTTATAATGTTGTTAATGAATAAATTAAATTTCTGCAAAGGTCATTTCTTCAGGCAAAGATACTATTATTTTATAATGTTTTATTTAAAATTTTTTTCCTGTTTGATATCTATAATTATATATCTTTAAAATATTATATTAAAAGTTACATTTAGCTTCTTAATTAAAAATAAGACCCAACAGTTTTATAAAATATAGAAGCATAAAAAATTTATAATTAATTTTATTTTATTTTTCTTTGAAAATTAAGAGGATCTTTCAAGTAAATAAGTACCTTGATATAGGCTATATTATAGACTTTTTTTTTAAAAAAGAAAAAATAGAATTATAAATTTGTTTTAGAAGAATTGTGATAAATTATATAATTAGAATCTCAAAATGAATGTAATTATTATATAATCTTTAATAAAACTTAATGATAACCATTATAAAATTTGTCACTTTAGTTATCTATGATACCTTAGAACATAATAAAAATGAAGAATATAGTGATATAATATTCAAGGAATAATTAATAATTATCAATATTTTATTTTATTAAATCAGATAATTAGGCTATATGTTATGCGGTTGATCAATGTAGAAAAACCCAAAAAATAAAATAAACAATGGATACATTAAATGGATAAATACTGAGAAAAAGCAAAGAAAATTGCTAAAAAAATTATTGAGTTGTAGAGTTATTAAATTATGATTAAACTTTAAAAATTACAGATAAATAATAGAGATTAATTAATTTCTATAAAATAAAACTTGCAACGATTGAATTAGATTGATTAAATGAAGTTAAAGTGAAAATTGAAAATCAACTTCTCTCTTTTTCTTGATAGCATTAAATTAATCTAATAAAATTAAATGCTAAAATCATTCTCCATGACTTTGAAATGACATTAAAAGTTTCCCGAGAAAAATAAATTGTTTCTATTTACTAAAATACTATCAATACAAGCAATATACTGTCTACGAGAAGTAACTTTCTATCTTTTATTCTTCTTAATTTTTCTTATTTAATTATTATTATTATTATTATTATTTAATAATCAATTAAAATGATGGAAAATCTATCAGTTCAGTTCTTTGATTTATGTAATATTGAGTAATGCTATTTAACAAGTATTCTCCCAAGAGTATTGTATGGTAAATTAGAGTGCTTAGGTCAATGCTTTTCGAAGTTTTTAATGGAGATACACTATATACATAATTAAAATACTTCATTAAAGTTAATTAAGAATGGATTAAAAGTGAAGACAATTATTAGATATGTGTTTAATGGAATCAATTTCAGAATCTTTCCTGTTTTATTCTTCAGAACTTGTCTGGATAAGAAAATTGAAGAGAATATAATTAAAACGGATTATAGATTCAAAGCATCTAATTATCTCTTTCTTAAACAAGAAATAATTTTAATTAATTAAAGAGCCGTGTGTATTTTATATATTTATAATTTTAAATATTCAAATAAATCCTATATTAATTCTTTAAAAGAATTTATCAAAACTGAAAATGGACACATGTCTGATTTATGTCTCTCAATGATGTATAAATGAAGATTTTGCTCGTCGATTTCAGAAATTACATATACTATTTGTGCTAAAAAAGCTTATTAAATACAATTTAATTTCCCCCTTTTCATATCTAAAAGTTTTTTAGATATAAAAAAAACTATGAAAAGTTTTGTTAATTAATACTATATTAGTAGTCAGAATAATTAAAGTAATAATAAACTTTAAACAAAAGCAACCGAATCATAGTTGTACATTTGTGAAATATACATACATACAGTATACTAATATATATACTAGTTCTGTTTTGCTTGTGTTGATATAGTGTTTATTCATACACATTTCACACATACATATTTAGAGCATAAAAAATCACGAGATAGGACCTGCTAGTTACAAATGTGGGTCTGTACATTTATGATTAGCAGGCCCTTATGGTCCTCTATACCAGAGATTTTATCATATTTATATTTAATACATAAAAAATGTTAAATTGAATAGTTATTTTTACTTAGAAAATACAATCCAAATGCTGAATCATCAAGAAATATTAGTATCAGTTTATATTCTGAATATTCGAAATGTTTTAAAATTCTCGATTCATTTTCACTTACAACATTATAATACAGTATTTATTTTAATATATAATTATATAAATTATGGAGTATAATATTTATATATCTTACATATAGGGAAATTATAGAAATACCCATAATTTCTATAAATAATTTTGTGCATTTGAAAATATATTTATGTACATTTTTTCCACTTTTTCTTTAAAAAAAAGGGGGGGGGCTTATTGATTGCATCGTCATTTAGTGTTTTACTTCGGAATGCTTACTTGCATTGTATACCATATTTATCTATGTAATGATAATGAAAAATGTGAATTTTAAATCCGGAATTAGCTACAATTGCCAAAGCTTAATTGACAAGGAATTTAAATTTTTGCAATATTATCCTGTTTAAAAATCGAATTATTTAATTATTTTCTCTTTAAAATGTTCTGTAAATTGTAATTAATTTATGCAGAATGAGTAAATAAAGAAAGAAAAAAATCTCAACTCTTCTTAAACAAGTAACGATTTTTGAAGACTTTTAAGGGACTTTCTTAGCAAGTCCTTAATCCAATTCGTTTGTAACAGTTTCAAAGATCTATCATTTGAAACGTTATTTTTTTTTTCTTTGATAGTAGGAAGCGTATAGACAGTGACGAAGCCTTTTCTGTGCATTGAAAAGCAAGAAGCCCTTCGTAGACGAGTCATGTAGACTAACGTAGTAAGTTAATACAGTTCCGGGTGATTAATACAGAAACTTAAGCATGATACTTGACCAATTTTTCTTTTTTATGTTTTCTTGTAAGCATAATGAATTTATAAAATTGGATAATTTAACAGAAAAATCTTAAAATCAATTAACCCGCAAGAAGGGAAGAGTAGAGTCGTTTTAGTGAGGGCCGGGCACAGAGAGGCCCAAAATTTAGTTTGTTTTATGTAAAAAGAAATAAGAATGTGATGAAAAATCTGTTTTAATTCGTTTTATTGATTTTTTAAAATGTTTTTTACTGTTTTGAACAGTGTGGAGCCCCATATTTGCCACTAGTCCAGGACCCATTTCTTCTCTCTCAGCTCTGCCTGCGAAGCAATTTTAAGTAAAATAATAATAAATTCTTTATATAAAACTTCAAAATATAAATCTGTTAATTAATATTCAGATTTAATAATTATGCATAATTTATTAAAGATTAAAGAATATAAAATAAAGTTTGAGAAAACATTAAACAGTATACCATTTTAACAATTATTGTAATAAAAAATCTATAAAAATATTATAAGTAAAAAGTAGTTCAATCATATAAAACAGAAAAATAACTCCATATTTATGAAACTATACGAAACAAATTCAAATATAAAAGCCCATAATCTATAGGATTCTGTTATTAAAGTCTATTTATTATATTAAGTTAGCTTTATGTTATATATTTTGGTTGACTAATACACAGAAGCCCTATAAAGCCAAAATCTATGTAACTCTGTTTTAAAAATGACTTATTTAATTAATTTAAATTTATCCACAAATTTATTCATTTTAAACTCCATAAATTATATTAATATTTATTACTTTGGTTTTGTTTTTATATACGTATATGTATGCATGAATATATTGTATATATGTATATATATATATATAAGATGGCTACAATCATCGTCTCGCTTGTTTAGCTTATTTAAATTTCCTAAACATTTTTATTTAAAAAATATTTCCAATTTAAATGTACAGATAAATTTATTTTTAAAACAGACTATATACAGTGTGTGTGTATATATATATATATATATTTATTTTGTAGCAATTTGTCGATTATTGAACATCAGCAGAGACAGGGCATTTCGTGGCAAACAGCCAGGTCATTGCAGGTATATACAGGTAAAGGAAGAGGAAAAAATATTTTTGATTTAAAAAAATAATATAGCAAAAATATATGGTAAGTTCAACTTTTATCTGCAGTGCAGTTTTTAAGCATTCTTTAACTATTTTTAGTATTTTTTTTTCTTTTTTTTTTTTTTTTTTTGGTCATACAAAACAGTTTGGAGTCAATCTATATATTTGAATATCTATCTTGGCTTATTAGTTTAATATTCCGAATTAATTTGATGCAATTTCTATACAATTGTCAAAGTATCTAAAGAATTAAAATTGTACTTTTCATTAAGAATTTCACGAAAAAATGGAATCAGAGAAGTCTTCGCATGGTTGTATTGTCTTTTCTCAAATGCCGGATGGATTTAAACTCCTGTGACTCATTTGAGCACAAAATTAAAATAGTGATTCATTTTAAAAATTAACCCTTGATGTAAATATTAACTTTAAAAAGTTCTCACAATACGTCGTTATAAATTTACAGGCTCTTCATTATCAATACGTCTCACCTTTAATTAAGATAAACTACAATTGGTAATTAGATTATATAAAGGAAAATTGATTTTAGTGAAGTTTACAAGATCCATTTAAAATTTTCCGCAGTATAGAGGTGCGTCCGATATACAAGGAAACCATTCAAAAGTCCCTCCCATCTACGATTGATCCGTTTCGAATGTTTATAACTTAGTATGTGATTAAATTCACCTGTAAGGTGTAGATATTATTATAAATTTTTAAATCTTTATTAAAATCCAGAAGCGGAAAAAGCCTTTAATAAATTCTAGAAAGAACGAAAAAAGGCTAGAAAAGAGCATTGTAGAAAGCTTTAGAGAATCGTCACGCCAAGCCACTCCCCGTATTTACACTACGTGACCTATTTCCCATGACGTCACAGTCAGGGGCGGAGACTATTGTGTCTGAGTCTGACGTCATTGGTGACATCATACCAGCAGCCACCAGACGTCAGGGCAGTCGGATGATGACCTTGTAAGGTCTCCCCCACCGAAAGGTAGGGGTGATGGGGACAGTGGGAGGTGTAGAAGACGTTCTATGCGCCAATCAGGTAGCTCGTTCAATGCAAAAAATAACGCGTAACACCCTTTATATACTCACGGGACTTCATACGCTTAGGCCAGTCACCTTAAGATGTCAGGTAAGTGAGTTACGGTATAAGGTTGGGTGTGTAGCAGACGATGAAGTCAATATACCCTAACTGCAGGCTAGACAGCCTTGAGACGCGCTCCAGACAGGCAAATGATTGGTTCATTTAACCGTCGTGGGGGAAAGAAATGGTAAAGAGAGAAAGAGACATACTGAAAATCTCAATTCGTGTATTCGTTCGATGTGGAGAGACCTAGGGATTGAGAAAATTGAGACATTCGTTTTTCGACCCATCCGTAAAGTCCTACACGTGGGTGGCTTCGTCTGCAGGAATGCTACATGCAGTCAGCATGGCGGAGGTGGGAAAGAAGAGACCATATTCACTCGGCTGATCGGTGACTGACCCTCTTATGGTACAGGTGGGCGATCACGTGATCCGGGGGTGTATTGGAATTCCTGTTTACTTCGCTGCTTTTCCATCCGAGTGGCATCGTTTCAGGTAAGATGTCGGTACGAATGTTTAATATTTTAAAATAATAATGTTATTACCATTTTCTTTTTAAAAATCGATTATTTTTTTCATCTACGTAGCACTTTCGAATTAAATAATTTCCTATATCGAAACGTAATTGTCGTAACCATGCTATATAATTTCTTATAAAATTTTATTAATAATAATTTGTGTCGGTCGATGCGGAAAACTTAAAGAAAAAAGAATATATATAAATATATATTATAAATATGCGCGAAAAATATTCTGGTTTGCGTGACGTCACGTGACCCGACGTGACGTCACTAGATGGTTGCCATGACAGCAGAATACATTTTACAACCCGACTTAATGCTTATTCCATGAGTTTTACGAAATGGAAATTTCTAGTATGTATATATATATTTATTTTTTATGCCTTCTATTTGATAAGAAATGAAAGAAAAATTAGCAAAAATTCCTAATATTAAATTAAATTTTTAATGCAAAGAAATATTCGAAATTCCATTGATCATCTAGGACTGAAAACTAGGCAGATGTTTCCATCTAGTATCGAACCCTCCAATCAATAACCTTAATGAAGACCACGTGATGCGGGCCATTCGTCTGGTTGGCAGTAGGTGAATGACCGCCAAGGGTCTTTAACCAATCGCGAATGAATTTAATTGTGACGTCTCTTCTGCAGTAAGACGACGGTTATTTTAAATGTTTAAGTCTTTTTTAAAATTTCTTTTAAAATAAATTTTAATTTATTTTCTTTTAATTTTGAACAGATTTTTAAATGCATTTTTTAAAAAAGAAATTAGAATAGGAAAGTAGAGGGAAAGAAAGGGAAAATTCCATCATTGTCGGTGGCATGTTTTTTCCCCTTTTCTGGTTTGGCATTTCTAAAAATAGCATTTCGATCACGTTTTATCATTAAAGTAACAAATGCTGATGTGGAATTCATGCGAATTTTATCAAATTTTATAGACGAAACGTAAATAAAAATGTAATTTTTCCATCATTAATACCGCCGACGTGTATTCCAGGAAGCGCATTAAAACAGGATTTTTCCGGATTTCCTCGTATTTGTTCCGGTTTTAAATTAAATAATAAGAATGTTTATTCAGTAAGTAAAAAACTAAACAAATAAATAAATAATAGTAGAAAAAATTGATACAGTGTAAAGTAAAGCAGTTTTAAAAATAACTCCTTACACATGTATAGACTAAATGGTAGCGCAGCTGCCTGAACACGTGACGACGATCGCTACCCCTTTTTTGCCATTGGTTTAGAAATTTAATTTAATTTTAATCGAAAAAATGAACGATTCTAACTGCCTAAATGAGGAATTTACTCTGCAGAATGTGACATTTGAGTTATTAAAATGAAGCAAATATCTTCCTTTCAAGCGCTCGTGGTCAAATTTTGTGTAAAGGGAGAGAGAAGGAAAGAGAGAGACGTTCGAATGAGCTTTCCTCTTTTAAGTGCTCTCACGTGACCCGTGCCCGTCGCTTAGCAACCGACAAGCCCGGACGCGCGTCATCCGTCATTGTCACAAAATGTCGTCGTGATCGGGACAATGTGCAAACAGCAGACCCAAGTCTGGTGCGGGGAAGGGATGCCACACCGAAAATGTGCAGACATCTCTCCTTTTTTTTCCGCCGTTTTCGACGCGTAGCCATGCGCGTTATTCCGCGCTCCATCTTTAAAAGTTTCTTTAAAATATCACCGGAATTAATAATGAAATTTTTATCAAGTTTTTTTATATTGTTTTTTTTATAGAAAAAAATGTTCTGCTTCGTTTGGCTTTTTTATATTTTTCGTTTCACGGTCAGGTGATCCGCTGAAGAGAATGACATGCTCGATTTGAATATTACCTGGCGGAACAGAACAGAAATGCCACGCCAATTATTATTCCCAAGAATATATATAGTTCATATATATCTATTCCTAGACGAATAATTCCTTGATAAATGTAGCAATGTATATATTTATAACTAGTGATAGAATTTACGATTTAATAGTTTAAAATACTTAATTTTTTCACAAAAAAAAGTAAAGTATACACAAATGCCTTTACTCTATAATAATAATAATATGTCGGCACAACCAGTATTAATAAGCTTCTAATTTTAAAAATATAATTTTCCATTAGTTCAGTGTCCTGTTTAGGCTATTAATAATAATTTTATGAAGAAAAAAAATGTAATTTTAATACAAGAATTTATGTAAATAAATTTAGAACGAATGTAATATAATGCAATAACTTGAAAAATTCTACTTTATAAGCATTAAATTTTAGATATAAATACGGACAGATATGCAAACATATGGCACCTAAATGTGTATGTATACATATTTACATACAGTAGCAGATTTATATATAAGATAAACAAACTGTAGTTTAAGGTCTCACGGTTCGACGCTACAGTTTAGGGCCTATAGTTTTAAATTTATTTTTATGTTCTGAAGAAGGAAGACCTCTTATTTCCTACAGCTTATAACAACAAGTTTAAATCCGACACGCATATAATATTTATTTGTTAGAATATCTGAAAGTAGAGTTTATATTTAAGCTAAATTTAACAAAACTTTTATATATTATTTTTTTTTTTTCCTAGAACAATTTAATTTTAAAGTCCAAAAAGGTGATGATATAATGAAATTTTATCATTAACAAAGCAATATTAGAATCAGCACTGTATGAATCACTGATTATTTCTGATGATGATAAAATTACAGATTATAGAAAAATTAGATTGACTGAGCTTGTAGATTATTCCTAATCTCTGATTGCCTATACTTAATTTATAAAAAGAAAATAAGATATTTTACTCTTAATTTCCATATTCAGGAACAAATTAATTATTGGATTTAAGTAGTTTTTTTTTTTTTTTTTTTTTGTATACTTTTGAACTCATCAGCATATTAAATTTTTGGACTTACAATTAACAAGGTAATAGACGTTTCAACGCTAAAAACGAAAAAATTAGCATGTAATTTTTACTTGAATGAACTCAGTTTTGATTAAGTATGTTAGTATATGTTTCAAATTTTTTAACCATAGAAAAATGTGCACCATAGAATTAGAATGTATTGTTATCAATAGTTTATGAGTTACTTAAATTACTGATTTGAATATTAACAAGCGGCACAAAAGTAAATATTTTCCTGTCAGGAATCTAATTTGAAAACTTAAAATTGATTAACGTTTGAGGAAAGCTCTCAGTTACTTAAATGTTAGTTTTATTTTTAAAAATTTTAGAATTATGCCCACACACAGGGATTTCATCTTGAGACATGACATAAAAGAGGCCTTATTCATTTACCAAATTAATAACGAGTGGTATATATTAAGTTTTTTTTTTTTAATCTGGATCGAAGCTCCTCTTAGCGTGAGGTCTTGAATGGAAGAATAAATTGACATTTAAATGTATGTGAATTTTTTTTTCCGCCTTATTTATTCGTAAGCATGTGTTTTAATGCATTATTTTTAACATTATCGACGGGCTTTAAGCTTCATGTTCATGTAAAAAAATCTATAAATGGTATATTAAAATAAAAAATAAAAAACGCAATTCATGATGATAAGTCACGATGCTTTGCTATTATTAAAGTATGTTATATTAAACGACTGGTTTTGTTCTTAAATATAAAATAATGTAATAATTCTCAAAAGGAATTCTTAACCATTTTTCCACGAATGATAAATAAAAAATTAAGAAATATTTTACTCTTTTGATCGTTATAGAAAACCCACCATTCAATTATGACTTCATATTCGTGTACAGGTAATCGATTTTAGCATTGACATACACGCTTATACTGTTTACGGTTTTTTAATCAAACTTCTAAACAGTAAAAATATCTGTAAAAAACAAGAAGATTAAAATATATTTTTATAGTGAAATAGGATATAAGCTAGTTCTTTGATCATTCAGAAAAAAAAATATTTTTTTCAAGAATAATAAATAATCTAAAGAATTCTTAGGTTTTTGTGGAAAAATAATACATATCATTCTCTTTTTTCTGTTTTGTTTGATAAATATTAAACATTTCAGTTGAAGTATCGTTAGAAAATATTTAATTTGAAACCCCTCATCTCTAGTGATATAAACTATTTTTGTTCAAATTCTGTTTGGAATCTGGTTATATGAGCTTGATATTTAGAAATAAACGTAAAAAAAGAGGATTTTCGATACCGATGTTTTCAAAATTGATTAATAAATAAACAAATTATTCCAATTAATTTATATAGCATAAGTTAGAAATTTAATAAATTCCACAATTTAGTGTAATATTTTATGGTTAAATTCTAATGAAAATCATTAGAATAGTTTTCAGCTTTAAATTTGGTTCTAGCTGATTAATTGCAATCTTTTTTATTTATGAATATATATTTAAAAAATACCCTAAAAAACGAACCCACAAATAGACATAAGAATGAAACCTTGACCAAATTCGAACGAAAACAAAGTCGAAGTGAGCAAAACAACCGGAAGTCAGTATGCGTGTCGTCACAAGGCAGTAGTGTGACTGGCGCTTCATTGTCGTCTCTAGCGCTTCTATCTGTAAAAAAGTAAAGTAAAAAAAAAATATATCAAATCAAATGGAATATTAAAAAATAAATAAAAGAAATTAAGTAAATATAACAATAATAATTTAAAAGATAATTTCTTGTCGAATTCATAAAATTCTTTTATTTGTTTGGAAGCACATTTAAAAGCCGGGTGTGTAAAAAAGAAAAAATATTTGGATCCAATGTGATTTTGCGTCACGTGGTAACAACTACGCATTTTGAACTTGGTCTAGTAGCGAGATGGGATCGATACGACTGGAGGTAAACAAAATAATTTCAGGTGCTGGCCGTTCCCCTCGCATTATGTGGTAAGTCGTACTTCCATTAATTTAATATCCGGCTATCAAAATATGTCACGATTTATATCAGCTTTCTAGAAGAGACAGAATGAGAGAAGAAGGGGGAAAGAAAAAAATATGTGCATGATGTGTGTCGATAGATATTGGTCCTATTAAAGTTCGAGCTGGATAGAGTACTAGTTTTTTCTTATGCATACTTCGCCTTTCGTAATACTTCTATGATGAAAGGTTTTGTTAGTGTCTAGCACGGAGGTAAGGCACTTAGTTTTTTTCTTCCATTCGCTTACCGATACGCATAACGAAGTAGATTAACCTATGAGCTAGAGTGTGACTTAAAAATATTTTTTGTTTTTGTTTTTTGTTTTTTACCTTTAAATCAAGTCATTTTGAAACGTTTAAGTCGTCAGAATTACATAAGCGAAACGATGTGATAAGAACGTGCTTATCACGCTTCTCTTAAGCTGTAATTATTGATTTTTATAATATTTTAAACGTAAATTATTCAGTTATTTCGATGGATTGCGATTTTTATGCGATAATTTTCGGGTTTAGTCGATGGACACAATTCTGGTTGTCCCGGATACCGGAAAACACCAACCGGATGTAGTCTGCTGCCCTCTGCTGGTACGTATCTATATTACTTAATTATTTTTATTTAAAAACATTTTCGGTGGTCTCACGTATTTTTCAATGGAATCGTTCGAGTTTTTTTTTTTTTTTCCTTTCTTCTTTGCTAGAAAATTAGATAAACTAACGCTTTTTTTCCGGGGATAAATTCTATCAGCGAGATTACATTACGCGATAGATTTGTCTGACAAGAGATAAGTGATCAACCTTTGTTATATATTTTAAACAGCATTTTTTTTAGTATAGTTATTCTCTTTTAAAATTCTTTAGATTTTAATATATTTATTAATTAATAGCTAGCGTATCGGAATGAATTATAATTTATAATTTTTTATTTATTTTAATTGCAGATGATATCGATGATAGATCTGTATGCATAAATACATTTAAAAATAAAATAAATCTAGGCGTTCACCCCAGTCGCTGTGCTGCGTGCAAGATGTGAATTTTTAAAACTTATCTTGTGCGTGTGACAGCGGCTATTGTGTTACGTCACGAGTCTTCGAATGTCAAGTTGTATAAAGACGATAGACGATTCGATAAAACTCCAAGCAGGATTTTGAATTCACCAATAGCGAGCGCGTTCACTGCGAATTTCAAACTTATTTGTTTTTTAAATTTTATTCTCTCGTGAAGAGGTTAAACATGGTTCCTGTTTATGTAACTGTTAATAAGTAAAGTTTACATTTCAGAATTTTATATGTTTACCTTTTCGTTTTATAAACTGATGCCTAATCTTTATATTATTTCTTGTATTCCCGAATACAGTATTGAGTTATGAGGAATCTTTATTATTGAGAATAATAGAGATTATATCGAGTTCTTCTCATTTAAATAACCGCAATGTCGTCATTTGGACTTGTTTTCGCTGTTGTGAACCAATAATGACGAAACGAAACGAGATAGTTTTCGTTTTTCTAAATCAATAGTGACGATGCAGATAGAAGTTTTGATAACGAGCGATTAAAAGACAAAAATTCGACAATTTTCTAAATTTAAAAATATATTTTTTATCTTGACTTATTCTTTTTGGTAAAATTTATATTTGAACATTTTTATATACATAAAATATTTTCCTTCTGCCCTATGAGTACTAAGAGGGAATTTTTCCCCATAACCATCGCTCCCACCAGTGGATAGGACCACTGAACAGTGGAGTTCGTGTCTCACCAATGGGTTGACCAAGTGGAATTTTCTTCACGTGTTTAGCACCTAAATAGGAACCGGTTTCCCATAGAAAGTCCTCCCGGAAGGCATCCTCCTTGGCAGGTCGCCCATGTGTTGCGTTGCCTTATTAATTCAGTCCTACATCCCATACACATCTCGGGTTCAGCCAGGCCCACAATGCAGACATCCGAGTAGTGAAGGACATGTAAATTGCTGGTGAGTTGCCCACTTAGATTCGATATCGGGACCCCCAGAACGGTAGGCTGAAGCCTTAAGTTTTAGCCATCCGGCTTTATATACATTTCTTCCACGTATTTATAATTGTAGAATCAAATGAAGTTTATATTAGCAAATGAAAATATATCCTTTTTTTCTGTACTTAATTATCGCCTTTTTCATGTATATTAATGGTAGAATTTGTCTCTTTTTCAGTTCAGCAGGATTTAATTCTTATCTGATGCGTAAAATGAGGAAGAATCTTTTGATTTTTTTCCCCTGAAATTTATGAAATTATAACATTTTTTCTTCTCCTATTCGTGCGTTGTATATTTTAAACCTGTGTTTTAAAAAAATCTAAATTTTAATCCGTTTTAAAACCGGAAAAAATCATACTGAGAGTATTCAAACTACAAAACTTTATTTACTTGCAGCTCTGATGTGATATGCCTTACGCAGCTGAAGTTTTTTTAGTGTGATCTTTCCGATTTTTAAATGGGATTACTTGTCGAATACAAAGCCAATTACAGATAAATGGTATATACTGCATTGTATGCTGTATTCTTCCACCAATACCGAAATTTAGATATAAGACCAGATTTTAGACTGTTAGAAGACAGGACATCGATTTAAGCTAATCCTTGCTGATATTTAAAAAATTTAAACTTTTTTTTTAATTTAATCTTTTAATTTCTAAAATTTCTTTTATCTGTCAGATTAATGTGTTTTAAACTTAAATGGTTAAAAAAAGGTATCTTTTGTGTGTTTTATCTTTCACAATTTATGATTTCAGAGAATCCATCAACAAACAAAATGCTGGCAAATCGTACGTTCTAGATCCTTTCGTTTGAATAATGTTTAGTAAGTAATACTTAATGTTTAATAACTAATCAATACCAATAGCGTAACTGCAACCAATATGAGGGACCCCGAATTATAACATGCAAACCCACATCTACCTCTACCACTGCGGATGTAGCCACTAGTGCTGTAGAAAAATAGTAACTCTCGGATATTGTATAAGCGTCTGAATAAGTGCGTTTATCGCATTCAAAGCTTTTTCTTTTAGGCTACTTATTTGCTTTTTTCTTTATTTATTTAAGCTACATAGGTAATGGGAGGCTTGGGTCCTTGACTGATCAGTACATTTTCTGCATTGTAAAATACTTGGCCAAAAATGGAATATATTGAATTCTTTGTCTCTTTTTTTAAAGTGTAAACTGAGATTCCATTTTCTTGCCATAAGTCTATCAGATGTATCCATCTCCAATCCAGATCCATAGATATTTAACGAAGATCGTTACGTCAAGGACTTTATAGTATATTATTTTGGAGATGGATAGTTTAGTTCATGAACCCAACAAATGAACGAAAATATTTCGGTTTAGTATTCTACATGAAAATTAATCTTGAAAGATATCCTTTCGTTTGTTTATTTTGATTTTGCAGTGGGTAAGGCAATGATTGCACCAATTCGACGTTAAATGGGATAAGGCAAAGCGACAGGTGGACAAGCTGTCAAGGTATGCCTCCCGGGAAAACTTTCTGTGTGGAAACTGTAATCTGAAAGTTGAAAAATGAAAATTGCCTTCATTTTGATTTTACGAATTTGACCACATAAATTTAGTTAAAGTATTATTTTTTTTATTATTATTTGAGTTTCTGTTATTTTGAATGCCTCTGTAAGTCAGTTATTAACTTCATGTGAATCTTGTCAGTCAATACGAAAATTAGTTTGTTGAAGGAAAATATTATTATTGACAATAATTTCATTATTCATTTATGATATTAAAAATAAAATTTTTAAAGAATGAGAAAGACTATCTTATGAATATTAATGTACACATTAATATAATGATAGATGTTTAAATGCACAGTTATACCAGTATTTCAAAAAACAACATTAAAATAATTTAACTATTCCGAAGAATTTATTCTGGTATTTGAAATATGTTAAAAATATTTCAAATTTAATTTAAGTACCAAATACTTAAGTTGGTACAGACATGCATCTCTTAACTGTTATCCGCAATAAGTCCAGTGAGATAAGACTATATGTGAACGTAGAACGTCCTATTTTAGTAGACAACCTCATTATATACGTACAAAACTTAGCAAAACTATGTGGTATTGGCAGTGGACTGGAGTGTTGGATAAGGCAACCCACACATAAACAACATGCCTTTATTTAGGTGTCAGAAATGTTAAGAAAACTCCACGCGAATAGTCCGCAGCTTCGGAGATTTTATCCACTCTACCATTGGCGTGCCAAGATAGAATGGGATACTATAATATACCTGTATTGACTAAATAGATTAATTACAACTTGTGTTTATAGTATCTTAAGTGTTTATTGTATAATTATTCCTAAATGTCTCTTGATTTTTTTTTGTAATTATAATGAGATTACGCAAAGGAAAAAATTCAGTTGAACTTTTTTTAAATTGTTAAAATCGGAGTTGAACGTTTTAGAACTCAGAAACGTGGTTATACGATGAACATTGTGCCTGACAGAGCGATTGCCTTGTACACAAGAAACACGAAATTGCGTTGCCAAGTTATTAACAAATCCTACCTAACCTACAAACGTCCCTCAAGATTTTCAGTCATTAAAATTTTTCCTTCTCCTACATTACATGTGACTGGATTTGAAAATACGAACACTTTGAGCATTCTAGTAAAGGTGTTTCAAATAAAATACCAAATTTCGATAAAGTATTTGAAATAAAAATTTAAATATCGCCCAGCTCTAAATGATTCAGTTTTAATGGAATACGACAATATACTTGTGAGCACTATGTTGGCCTTTCTTTATTGCTAGACTTATAACACCGTCTAGAAATACGGAAAGGCCAACATAGTGCTCACAAGTATATACGAAGACTGGACAAGAAACGTATCATAGTAATTATGGGATACGACAATGCAACATATGGGCAACTTACTTTACTTCTTTTTGTAATACACTTGTGACAACTACTGACTTCTATTGGAAAAAAGGTTCTGATCAAATATGCGTAAATAATTTTGTCGCTCTCTCTTCAATGCCCACCAGTGGCCGAAGAAAGCATGATCGGTTTCGTGGATGAAACCACTAAACACTGGTAGTTGGTCGTAGATTCCGCCTGACCAACGGGCTGGCCGCGTGGAGTTTTCCGGATTTTCTTCATGTGTCTAATACCCATGATTTTTCATAAAAGAGAAATCTCATTAATAATTAGTATTTTATCTTCAAGAATCCTATCGTTAATTTCAAGCATACTAAATCCTCTTGAGAGGCTCTCCTTGGACGATCTGCAAAGGAGAGCCTCCCACGCAGCCTTATTCCATCACCCTACTCCCGTCTACTTCGTCATCATAAAAGAAGCCAAGCTTATATAATTGTCAGCATAATGAATGCCTTTCGTCACTTAAGTAATCATTTGTCTTCGCAGTTTTCTTCAAATCTGTCGTTTAGATAAAATCCTATGTAAATATTGTGATGCTGGGCCAGTTTTGGCTAATTGTAACGCAGTTAAGTATAGTGTTTTCTTTTGCCTAGCAACTAAATGATGATACAGCTGTGGTCATCATTGAAGCTTGAATCTACTCAAAAGGAAAGAGTGTAATTTCAGAAAATTTATTAGAAATAACCCCTGCTTAATCATCCAAATTTCTTTTATGAAGCTCTGGTGGCCGAGTGGATAAAACTACTGAACATCAGTAATTGGTCACGGGTTCGCGCACAATCAACGGGCTGGCAATGTGGTATTTTCCGAGTTTTGTTCACGTGTCTAACATAAATATGCGTCATAGAAGTGCTCTCGGGAGAACCCCTTCCATTGGTAGATTGCCTACGCGTTGCATTGTCTCATCAATCTTACAATTCTTTTTGAAACTCTATAATCATCTTCAATGTTACTTAAAAGATCATTGATTAAAACAAGACGTTTCTACAGCCATAAATTTGTGTGGTAAATAATGTCTTCTAGATTGTCAACCTACAATACTCCTTATCCATTGCTTATTTTTAGTCATTAATCAGACAGATGATCAATGAGATCAAATACGAAATATGAGATATTCAAACCACCATATAAAAGTTATATGATTTATATAATTATTAAAACAACGTTTTAAGTTATTAATATTATAAATATAGACTCAGCTTTTGAGCAAGATTGGATTTTCTTGCGGGGTATCGGAGCTCGACACCTATATTTGCAGATCTCGATTTTGTTACAGTCCGCAGTGAGTTTAGTCAGCCATCTTGGACAGAGGACGTCGGCCATCAAAATTAATTTTATTAATTCTGTAGAGTTAAAGTAGCTGTTTGTTCAATAATAGTAAAAGAAAAACGCTTCATTCTGTACTCATTTCTTTTACAAGTGTCGGTATCGGGAATCTCTATGAAACAAAATACGGTTAACTGACGTTTGGTCCAACTCTGTATATATCTAGAAAAGGATATTTTTTTAAATTTTACATGAAATTGTTCTTGGTTTTATTCTTTTAATAAAGTCTAATTTTGAATAAGTTTTAGTTTAAAAGAAAGAAGCTATGATCCAGACAAAATCATATCTTTCAATTTGTGTATAGTTACATTAAAATCAATGCAAACTGTGTAAATTTATTTCATATATTTTTAAGATCACTATTTGCTGTTTATAATATAATCAAATCCGAAACTTCGTTATGTATCTGCGATTGTTTACTTTGTTAATGAAACGGGTTAATTAAACCTTTCCAATTAATAAAGTAAACAGAATTTATAAATAAGTTTCTTAATTTATAATTAACACTAATAAGTAGTTTAATATATATATTGTTTTTAATTAAATTTGTGTAATTTCAAAGAAGAACTGGACTATTAAATGTTATTATACGAGTATGCTTAACCATTTGAAAATAAAATTTCATTTGAGTTATAGTTCTACGTTATTTTATAGGTTAAATTTTATTCAAAATTTAAATAGAAGTGCGTGAAGGAAGAAACAAACTGTCTGCCGTGTGAGGAATTTGTATTGTAATTTAAGTCTGGTCCATGAAAAAGTGCTTAATGAATGGACTCGCGGGTATGATTCATGACTAAAAAGGATACTTACTACATATATTTGTGGCGATCCCGATTGTGGCGATTGGATTGATGGAATAAAGCATTACGACACCGAGACGATCTGCCAAGGGAGCCTCTCGAGTGGACTTTCAACGAGAAGCTGACGTCGTTAGATTTAGATAAGCGGAGAAACCCTGAAAACTCAACACGGCCGGCCCATTAGCGAGGCGCGAACCCGCTAGTGTTCCAATGTGACCAATTGCTAGTGTTCAGTGGTTTTATCCGGTAGGCAACTGATGGGCTCATTGTCCTACAAAATGAGCTAATAATCTCTCGTGTGTTAAATTTGCTTCAAATGAAATTCAAAAAAAGTTTTGAGATTTTAAATTTTCATTTCAACATTGAAATGATGAAATTTCATATTAAATGTATATTTTTATACATTTATTTTGTTATATTTAATTTATTAAACTGTATTCTATTGTATAAAATATTATTGAATATTGTATACAGTTTTTCTGATTTAGGGATTTACAAAACCCTTATTCTATATACTGAGCAATTAGGCCTACCATAATGAAAAATACTTCTTGTCTTTTTAATTCAGGGATCGATTTCAAATTGCATTTTTAAAAATAACTTTTTTAAATCACTTTATTCGAATTTTCCTACGTTTGGTGTATTTATAATAATGTATAACCCATAAGTTGATTGTTTGTTGAAGAAAAACAGAAGGAATATATTTCTTCCTATCAAATCTTTGCCAAATTTACGGGGCTTACGTACTGTACTTTTTAATTTTGAGTGTAGTGTATTTGTAGGTAAAAATCGTGTGTTTTCCGAAAAATGTGGACTTCGCAACTTGAAAAATCGGGATCGTCACAAATATGGAATCTCATTCATCTCCGAAAATTATAAAAATATACAAAGTCATGTTAATAAAACAGATTTTTCACGAAATCTAACTTATATGCATTTTCTTTTCTAGCATACGAGTAGATTTTGAGATCTCTATATGTCCGCATTCGAACCAACGATTTTTTTGGCTCTGTTGCTAATTCGTCTATTAATATTACAAACATTAGGTTCTTTTTAAAAACTTCTCCTTTCTGAAGCGAAAACATACTAAATTATCAAAATTTAATCTAATTTTTCTCATTTTGAGAGTAATTATAAATGTATAGGTTGGTTTGTTTGGTTTAATGGAATGTGGCAAGGAGGATGTCTCTCAGGAAGACTTTCTATTGGAAACAGGCCCCATTTAGGTGTTAAATACGTGAAGAAAACTCCACGCGGCTGTTGAGGCACGAATCCTCGACCAAGTGTTTGGGTGTACCAGTGTTCAGAGTTTTGTCTAACTTAGCCACTGGTTGGTACTTAAAAATATATAAATCTACTAGATAGCATTCTTTTTTTGTCTTGAGGGTTCTGGTTTAATCTTGTCTTAATATTCATGAATAATATAGTCAGGTCGTTAAGAAGAGAATTTCTCTTCTCTTTTCAAATTTGTTTCATCCTCCAAAAATTGCGCATAGACTATATCTGTCAGGGTAAATTAATTTGAATAAAGAAAAATTCTCTACTCGAATACGTATTAGATCGAATATTCGAAATTTCTCGCGAGACAATAAGTCCAATCTTCATTTTGATTTTCATTCTCAAACAATCTGTCCATATTCTGCTAATGAATATTCGGAGCAGAATTTATTATTTTAATATCAGTTTAAATGATTTAGTGCATAGAATAGTGAATTAATATTAATCACTTTGGCCAGGAATATGTTCTTTTATTATGGATGAACATCAATTACTTAATTTTGGCCAATTGATTAAATGTTTTGTGCTTCATTTAGAAATATTTCGTGCACTTGATAAGATTTTGTATTTCGTTTTCTAATTAAATAAGCATGTTTCATATTCATTTTAATATTTGGTAAAGTAAAAATTATATACAGGTATACCTCGAGTTACGTCGCTCTCGAGTTACGTCGTTCCTGATTATATGTCGTTTGTCAAAAAAGTATATGGGAAAATAAAAATCAAGTTTAAGTCAGTTTATTCGACTTTAAATCCGTCCGCCACAAACATTGAAGTCGTAATATCACTAGAAAAGCGTTGAAAGCACATAAAATCATATTAAAATATGTACATTTACAGTAAATGTTAATATAATCATCATAAATCCTAGAGAACGAAACATGAAAACATCTGTGTTTTTGTGTTGTCGTCTTATTTAGCGGTTTTTAAGTGCTCATTATTGGCGTTTCCTCCATTATTGGCGTTTAGTTACGACGTAAGTTGAAACTACGACTTACGTCGTAACTACACAAGTAAATTCGACTTACGTCGCCTCTCCTGAAACCAATTATCGACGAAGACGAGATATACCTGTATATATATAAAATATTTTGTTAAAATCAAGCCATATATATAAAAACCTTATTTAGAAACTATAAACATGTCCTATAAACACGAACCCGCTTCTTGTAAACACATATTTAAGATATTAGACGTGAAAGAGTTTAACAAAGTTTAGTTTTTAAGATATATTTGTGTTAATGTGATTATTTTATCTTCTCATATCTAGTTTTCTAGCTTTATTTTTGTTTGCTTTTTTGTCTCCAGCAAGCATTATCGAGATAATGTCTTCAGAAAATTTTTATTCAAATTTCTTTCTTATAACTTAAGTACTTCTCTGAGAATCATCTATATTTACAGGAACTTTTCTGTTATAAAACGGTGGAATATAAAGTTAAAATTTTTTAATAAATGGGCTGTTCTCTATAAGGAAACATTGGTGTTATATAAAGACAGCCACGTAGACATGTATTTGAAAGAGGTCCTACTAATATAAATAGATACGTTATTTATGTAAATGTTTATACCGAATGATGATAATTAAAAGACCCCTATTCAATGGTTATTTAGAAAGATATTTAGCAGCTAAAATGCAACCAAATGTGTCTGGTGACATTTCAGGAGAGATTAAAGACATTTCCTTAATTAATAAAAATTTAGTACTACAACTCGCCATTATGGCACTTTCGGCGCTGGAAGCAACAAACATTTTATCTGTACAAGAAACTCGTAGCAATGCTGCTTAATATGGTCCCATTCTAAAGGTGTAAAACTTGAAGTGGTTGAACGGTGCAGACTGTGATGCTCAGTACATGCAGTGTTATAGGGTCTACTAATTTCAAGACGGCCAAATTTGAACGTCTTCGATAAATCACATTTTTTACGTGCGGTTTATCGAAGACGTTTCAAATTTCACATGGCTTACAACGCCCATGGTGCATTTTCGTCTTAAACTTTTATCGAAATGTTTTAAATATTTATATAAACAAGATGTCAATTTATATAAGGTACTTTACCTTTTAAATACGTGTCTAAGGGATTGTCTTAAATTGCTACTAAACTTTAGTTATTATAATTTAGTTTGTTAAAATAAAAATAAAATTCGAATTTATCGATATCTAATAAGTTATAAATGAAAAACTGGCAATAACTCGAAGATTCAGACCTTAATTATGAAATCGCTTCTAAATTTGAATAAGGATAACCACTGTAAACTTTCTTCTTGAATATTTTCGTCATATTCAATTTTCGTGCATATTCAAGTAAACAATTTTTCTGCCCAAAGCAATTATGTTCTTATTCACGACCAAGGACTGGATCAAGGTTCGAAATTAACCAATAATCATTCACGTACTTAAAGTAAAATGAATGATTCATTTTTCTTTAATTACTGGCGCACTATTGGTCTAGTAGACGAAACTACTGAACGATTCTAGGTGATCGCCGGTTTAAACTCGCCAATGGGATGTGCTCGCAGTTTTCCTGGTTTTCATCACCTGACTAACACCTAAATAAGAGCCGGATTCCTGTAGAACGCACTACCGGGTGGCATCCTTCTTGGCAAATCGTCCACGTATTGCGTTGCTTTATTCCGTCAAATACTGTCTTTAAATATGTAACTGTAATTGGTTAATGTCAGATTCTGACTTCTGGCCCAACAACTATATTCTATATTCACAACCAGAGACTGTTAGCTTTATTATGTAACGAAATTATTAATCATAATTTCATTTTTTAATAGTCGTAAATAATCATGAAAACTTTCGAGTATTTTTTCATGTCGATTCTATTTTATTGATTCATGATGATAACTCTATCATCTAGAATTACTTTGTTATGAGATCGCACTGTAAAAACTTATTAAATGTGAAGAATTTAATAAAGTTCTCTCTCTTTTTTTTTATTAATATGACCATTAATTTGACATAGATACAGTAAATAAAATCACCAGTGTAATTGATGATTTTATTTATATTACCATACTATATATCTTAATTATTTGTGGTAATGTAATAAGTAGAATCAACTCGGATACGATAAGAAACATTTAAAATAAAAAATATTTTCTCGTGATCATGACATGAGCTGGCAACGTAGCGTTTTTCGTGTCTAACACCTAAAGGATTCTGTGGGAAAGTTTCCCACAGACTTCTTCCACCCTTCGCAGATTACCCCTGTTTTGTTTTGCCTTCCATGTTTCTGTACCTATAACCATACACAAGAAGGTTCTGTTTATACAACCCTACATAAGAAATTTACTATATTTATGAAGTGGATAGTTTAACTGTATAGAACATATATAAAATGCTTAGAACTATACATTATTTAATAGTATTAAAGGATGGATAAAATTTAACTTTTTATTACTTTTTTGTATTTATTTTTTCAGGTTTCTTATATAATTTCATATTTAATTAAAAACATACACGCACTTTTTCGTCCGTCCGCTGAACGACATAAGAGTAGAAATTTGCAAGTTTTTAAGCTAATATTAATCTGAAAATTTGGTTATTCTTTTATAATAGTGCAATATAAATAAGTTTTTTCTGCCGTTTGCCATTTAATTTGATTTTTTTAACTGTTAATAATAATTAAGTGCTAGGCAAACATTAGAAGTCAATAAGTTTATTAATAGTTAAGTCCAATCACGAATATGCATAGTAACTTATTGCAGAAGAGACAAAATTAAACATGAGAACTACATATTTCTTCTGCTTTTTTGCTTTTTCCACCTGTAATGATTCTTTGTTAAAGTTTCTTATCTTATGAATTTTATTTAAAAAAAAACATGTAAAAATTCATAGAATATTTTCAAGACTTATAATTTCTCCAAAAATTATTGCACACAAAATAAAACCATAATTTATGAACGAATTAATAATTATTATTACATAGTTTGAAAAATTGAAATTAAATCATATAATTAAATAGGCCTACCATGCAATTTGTTGCCATGCAAAGCTAAATTTATAAGTTAAGATAAAAATATTTCAGATTAGAAGAACGTTTTAATTTAAGCACGTGTCGTCTTCATCATAGGATAGCACATACAATTGTAAACTTGATGCAATACGTTGATTAATAGAAATAAAATTGAAGTCAGTGCCGTGAATGGTTATTTTTATCACAGACAGAAATTAATGGACTTTTCGACTTCTAAAAAATGCAAAATTTATTTATGGTGATGACTTAAGATTGAATTTTTATCAGGTTCAAAAATTTCAGTTAAGGATGAACTTCAAGTAATGAACACTAAAAAATACTTTGAAAAAGGAAAATCTCAGATTTGACAAGAAAATTTTCGTATTATTGAAATTATTTTCCTATTATGGCCGTTTTGCCTAACTTCTAAAACACTCCTTTACATTATTTAAGTTAAATTATTTTAACTAAAGTTAGTAGGAAAAATTACATACATTTGCAGTTTAATTAATTTCATTAAAACATTATAATTTTTTGAAACTACTTGAAATTTTAAAACAAAACAAGCTGAGTCTGGGCCCCGGTAACTAATACTGGCTTCCTTATGCACTTAGCTCATCAATGGCTGAGTGTATAAAACACTGGTAGTTAGTTGGTCGCAGGTTTGCATCTCACCAACGAACTGGCCATATGGAGTTTTCCAAGTTTTTTCTCATGTATCTAACACTTAAATAGTGTCAGTTTCGTATAGAAAGTCCTACTGGGATGGGAGATGGTCCAAGTGTTGCATTGACTTCGCCTGTCAATCTATTCGTTCTGAGACACTTAACCGCTTTCTTTATTAATGAAAGTATCATCTGAAAACGCTGAAAAGTTTAAACTAAAAACATATAGAATCATTGGCCTTTTTGTGCTCTCTGAGCGGTAAAGGGCCTAAAACCACAAAGAAAAAAAAACATATAGAATCATTTAAATGAAATTAAAATGCTTATAATAAAGACATTATTTTAAGAAACACTTATTAATATTATATATATATATTAATTAAATTCTACTCTAGAAAGTCTGCCAAAAGTTTTCTTTTATTAAAGAGGTCTACCAAAAGGCGAAGTTTGAGAAACACTAGGTTAATGCGTGCTATTTGGGGATTTTAAAGACATGTAGTTCTTCCAATTTCTCAAGAATGTACTCTTACAATTTAAATAAAAATACATTGTTGATAAGAATATTAAAACTATTACAGTGAAATGTTGACTTAATGTGTGGGGTGTGTATAATACGAGTAGAAATGTAAAGAATACACAAGTGCTATTTATCACTTTTTTTTTGTTTATAACAAAGTTTAAAGACCAAGTTCTTAAGCAGTTCTTTAAACTTTGCACAACCGTATCAGATGAGCTAATTTTAATTTTTACAGTTTTTTTTACAATTTTAGATTTAATAATTAAATCTTATTACATATAACACTTATTATTCTATTGCATTGTAAGATGGTATTTTTAAATCACTCAAAATCAGACCTTATAAATTGTAACCACTTTGTGTATTTTTAATTTTATTTTATGTTCATGAAATTATTGATATTACAGACATTTACTTCTTTTACTGATACTGTAGATTTATTTTAAAAACTAGTATTGATTGTTTATGTGAAGAGTTATTATAAAATACAACAGGGAGGCGTGCATTGCGAAACGCCGGGAGATCAAACTAAGTCCCAAATATATCAAATATCATTTGTAAATTTTAAAACAGCTGTATTAATTATGCAGTTTATGAATTTTTGAGAGAAAAGTCTGTAGTAATCTTAATAATCTAACATTGATTAGAAATTTTTTGAAATATTTTAACGCTCTCCGAATCCATCACAATTACCATTTACACTGTCAATTTGAGGGCAAGTGTTAATGAACTGATTAAAAACGAAAGATAAATAATTTTAATTTAAATGATATTATTTATTTTTCATTTTAATGATTTTGACTACATAACAAAACAATATTTGATTATTTTCCCAGTTTATTAAATTTTTATAAGGTTCAGGAAAAATATTAATAAGTCAATTTAATAAATATATACTTTTGTACTAGGATTATACAGGATTTGTTAATGAATAATAAATAATGGCTTTTTTTTCTTTTTTTTAAAGCCACATTGATTTATGGTTGTGGATTAATAACGGGATAAACTACTTTAATAAAACATTTTATTTTTAACTTTAATAATTCGGCAATTATAAAAAATATATAACTGTTAATTATAAAAAATAACTGATTAAAAAATTGAAGAAGAAATAGCGTATATGCATTGTAAGTCAAATGCTGTTTTACTTTGTCAATGTTCCATACCGTAAGGGATGGAATTTGTAGAAAGTTGGTCTGGAAAAGTCAGTGAAACCTTGTATATATTTGTGTCATTTAAACATACATACATATATACATATAAAGTTATCTAGGAATAGTTTGTCGTGAAACGGATTCTAATTTAGAATATCATATATAATAATTCCAATAAAAATCATTTTTACAATTAAATATAATTAGAGTAATAGGCCTATATAGATTGATCTATAATAAACAACAGAAACCTTTCAAATATTGCAAAAAAAAAATAAGTAAATGTAATCAGTTCTCTACAGAGTTTAACAAAGATATGGTCTATAGCAGGGGTGGCCAGACTCTTTAGAACTTGAGCCATATATTGAAAACAGAATTCGTTGAAGAGCCGCATATACATATATACATATTTTTCCACAGCAATTCATTTAAATATTTATAAAAAAAAACAACACTTTAGCTATTATTTCATTTTATATTATGTTTTATAATACAATATAATTTTTTTAATAATAAATAAATTATAATTGCCGTATTAAGTAGCATAATCTAAATTTAAAAACCAAAAAATGCTAAAACGTTTCCTAGTTTCAATTGTCAATAAGGAAATATAAATTTCAAAACTATTAACGTTATAGAAATTGTTATTCATTATATATTCATTTTTAATGTTGATTTGGATAAATAAGCATTATAATTATTTTTTTCTATTAATGTTTTTACGTATTATGATATTTAATAAATATTACATTTATTTTTCAATAAATAATGTATAACGTTGCCATATTTTGACTTTTTTATTTCAAACAATATATTATTTATTTTATATTATCCAGGAATCATACATAAAAAATAATAAAAGCAAAATTAAAATAAAAACAAATTTGGTATAAATTTAAGTATCTTGCAGCGAGCCACAAGTATACTAGAAAAGAGCCACAGTTTGGCCACCGTGGGTCTATAGTCATCTCCCAATAATGGTCATCTCTAAACAGTGACCATTTTTTCAGAAACGTTTCTATTTTGAAATGTCTATAAAATAAGGGAGATCTCTCGAGAGAGGGCATTCTATGGAAAACTTGTCCCCATTTAGGCGTTGACACGTGAAGAAAACTTGGAAAATCCCATGTGTCCAGCCAGCCCTTTGGTCGGTACGAATCCGCCATCTGAATGAAACCAGTGTTCATCGATCCGGCCACCGGTAGGCCCTAAATTTTAAAATTTATAAAATTATAAAATATCACGAATTTAAATTTAAAACAAATTTACTCGTTAAACATGATAAATTTAATTCAATATCCGTTATAATTTATCGTAATTGAAACTTAATTTCTAAATTCAAAATCTAAATACAAGATACTGCTTCAAATTATCTTTTAGTTTTAACAGAAGATAATTTATATATTGACTGTTGTATTAGTTATAATATCCTTTTTATTGGTCTATAAATTGATTATTGGTTACAGCATTGATGCAATATTGAACGCTATAAATTGGTCATTACTAGTAAGTCTATATATATCCAGTCCATTTATGTCAAATAATTAATATACTACCAATTAATGATTTTATTCTTGTACGATTACGATACTCGAAAAATATAAGTAATTTATATATATTTTTTTCTTTTATTCCAAAGATTAATTCAGAAAAATTCTTTACTTGTTACTTTGCAGAACCCCCTCATAAATTACACAAAAGATCAGGTAGCCTCTCATAAATTCCACTTTATCTCTAAGAGCACAGCACTATCCTTACTCCAACAGCTTTGTCAACTATTTATGAGTAAACAAGAGTTAAATTTAATTATTTTTGTACCTCATAAAAATTTATTTAGAAATAAGAAAAATAACTTTTAAAATAATTAGGCCTATATATCTGATACAGTAAATTGAGATAAAGCTAGAAGACACGAATTATGTATTAGTTATGTATAAATGTCGTTGTTTTAAATTTGTTCCGTGAAGTAATTCAAGTCTTCGAAAATTCAAATTAAATTTTCATCGTCATCATAGCCCACCAGCGACCGAGCCGAGTGGAAAACCACTGAACTAGGTAGTTAGACGTGGGTTCGCGCCTCACCAACGGTATTGACCGCGTTGAGTTTTCTGAGTGTAGGCCTACCTAACACCTAAATAGGGCCAGTTTCCCGGAAAGCATTTCCCCAGTTTTTCCTATAGTAACTATTCTTCGGGAGTATTTTTCTTATCTGGAGAGATGACATATGTTATTGGTTTGTCAATTTATATAATATATATATAGAAACAATAATTCTTTATGTGTTTTGTATGAGGAGTGAGATTTTTCATTCTCCCTGAAAGAAATCTTGATTCCTCCTAGGCAGATCGCTCACGTGTTGCGTTGCCGTAGCGCATCATACTAATTATTATCATCAATTCTGCTCTGTGTGACAGCTATACTCTTTCCATTATCTCTATACTAGGTAAAGTTTTCAAATTGTTTAGCATTATTTTTATTTTTCCTCTTTTTTATCCTACTAACTAAGGCCAGATTTAGTCTAAGCTATAACATATAAAAATTTTTTCTCCTCCACCAAGTAGTAATAAGGTATAGTCTCATTCTTTTAAATTTGTGTAAATCGTGCTTCCATTACTATTCTTAGTGTTTTATTTCTTTCAAAATAATGCCTCATCCTTACCGAAATCTGTATTCTTATTATAGTTATAGTTCATATTCTTCTAGGTTCCTTCCCTTCCAGCGCCAATTCTAACATTTGAACTCGAAAAGTATAAAAACATTTATTTTGCCTTTAAATCTTAGCACTTATTTTATATTTTCAATATGAATATTCTTCATAAACATCAATGACATCTTAATTTTTATATGGTCTCATCTATCAAATAACGACACTAGAAACTTTATTCTATATTAACTTTCATGCAAAACAGATTTTGACCTTCAAACTAAACTTTGACTGACAAGGAAATAATTTTCTGGTAATTAAGCAAATGTAACACAGTTCAGTCTGCTCCGAAGCCAATCTCCACCCTTTAATGAAAGATCGATCCTGTGATGTTTGTGGGTCTAAACAAGTTATATGATATCTATTGTGATAAAACATTATTGGATTCTAGCACACCACTCTTTACAGTGTTTAGGATAAAAATAATAATAATATATTATACAGTCAAACCTGTAAACAACGGTACGGACGGAACATTAAAAAAATGGGGATTATTTGGAGGTTATTTTCGTATATAAAAAGAAATATTCCTGAAAAGATGGCTGCCTGTTAGAGATGACCGTTACTGGAAGCTCAACTGTATTTAAATGAAATTATCTGTAGACTTTTTAGTTTTTTAGATTAGCTGCTTAAAAATCAAATTTAAAATTCTATTTTTAGATTATGATGCTTTCAGAAGGATCATTTTTCAAGTCCTTAAAAATTAAAGATAAAGTTATATTTTTAGTGCTGGGATAATGAAACGCTGAACTATTCTATTCATCATCTTCAAATTATTGTAAAAATTTAATAATGTGAGTTAAAAGTTTCATTTTAGTTTCATTACATAAACAACATTTTTCACGTATTTCGTCAAAAATTAATTTAGCCCAATAGTGGCCAAATGCATAAAACCACTGAACACTGGTCGTGGGTTCGTGCTCAACAATAGGCTGGCCACGTGAAATTTTCGAGTTTTCTTTACCTAAGTTGTGGCCAGTTTCTCTTAGAAAGTTACCTCCCGAAGGCCAGATTTGCACATAGGCTAAATGAGCCGCAGCTTACGATCACGCCTTATGAGTTTGTAGCATCATGTTTCACATTTTTGTATATATTATTTGTACCTATTATGTGTTATAGCTTAGGACCGCACAAATCTAAGTCTAGCCCTTGACTCCCATGACTTGACAGCCCTTGACAGATCGCTCATGTGCAGCGTTATTCCATGAATCCACGAAATTTAATTTTAAAATATATCCAAAGAATATCGCATGTTGACTTTGAAAACTTTGAAAAATTAATTCGTAATTTTAAGCAGAACAATTAAGTAAGTTAGTGGATTCTCTTAACATTTTAGTTTTCTGTAAGCATTTAAATTCTATTCAAAATTAATTAACCGAATGCAAATTAGAAATCGTTAAAGTTAATTAATATTTATTACAAACAAGCCGAAAGATGCTCATATTTATTTAAGAATAATTTGACTGTAAACCTATAAAATTCCATGATTATAATCGCATGTTTCTTTCCCTAGAGTTTTGTCATTCGTACTTAAAAAATCGTGTTGTGACTATTTCTATCGAGGCATGTGGAGTAACTTTTTAGCGACTAACTACGGATGATTTCATATTTCCGCTGTACAATAATCAATTCTTAGAAGAGATCCTTTCAATAGCGGATGGAATTTATATGTAACTACATTTAACTGTCTGTAATATCAGTTAGGATTGATTTAAAATAAATTCGATTAAAAGAAATTAAAATTTTCAAGTTGAAAAGCGAGAAAGGCAAATTTCATCTCAGTTCTGTTCTAATTGTACAGTACCTCTAGTGGTATCTGTAATTTAATAATTTTCCAGTATATAAGTGAATTTTTTATGTAAAGAGACGTGCAGATAAAATACAGTTGAATCTCTCAATAATGGTTACATCTAAACAGCAGTTGTTTTTTTCAGGTACTCTTTTTTTTAAAAAATAAAAATATGTACAAATCTCCAATAGCTTCCAACACTAATTATTTTTATATTCCCTTCAGTGACCATTGTTTAGAGGTTTAAATGTATTAATATAATTATTTTTTCATGTTTAAATTAATTTCATTTAAATGGATGAAGATCAAGCTGAGCTATCGATATGGTATCTTGCTTTGAATGGCTTCGTAAAGCTCCAATGCTACCCTCGTGAACGATCTTAGGCGTAAATATTAGAGACTCCTTCAGTATCCTCTTTCAGTAATTAATGGTTTTAGATTGCCAACGACACTTTTTCATCATCAAATCACGTGACTTACGATCAAATTTCCAAACCAAATGTGTTTGTAGTCCTCATTAAAACACATAATTCTTCCTGTTTCAGTTCTTTCACATTAGCGCAACACCTCATTTAGCCCTAAATCCAGCTTTCTGTATTATTATATTATTATATTGATTTCTATACTTAAGTATATACTTAAAACGATAATATTAAAAATTAAATTAGTTTTATAAATAATAAACAACAATTAAAATTGAATACAGTTGAATCTGTCTGAAACGGATCCTCTACAAAACGGCAATGTCTAAAATGGAAATAAATCTCGAAAAGAAACGATTTGTTACGTAAAATACTATTTTAAGTCGTAACCTGTCTAACACGGAAACTGGAGACTTTTAGGATACCAATGGGATTATATAACCTGAGTAAAGCGAAATTTTTCGACTTAACGGCCGCTAAATTCTAAATTATAATGAATGCTAAGTTACAAATTGGAATCGGGTGACTTAGGATCTTCTTTCTTCTTCTTCTTTTGTAACTTTTGTTGTGTGAAAAGTAGTCGTGACAATGTAACCCCACTGTTTCTATCCAACTCTTTAGAAGATTTAATTATTCCAAACATAACTCTGTATACAACGGACATCTGCCAAAACGAACAACGCTGGATGCTACTATCGTGTTTCGTTTTAAATAAGTTTTCTTGTATTTGTGATATAAGTTTTTGTGATATTAAGTTGTAAATAATAAATTAATAGATAGTTGCAAATATATAAAATATTAGGAAAATTACATATACAGTATTTACAATTTTCTTATTTAAATTAAAATATACAGAATGATTTAAAAGATTATCAACAAATTTAAGAGGAATATAGAGAAATCGAAATAAAGCAACTTTTGATTAGGAACCAGTAATTCTGAGCAAGTACAAGCCTTCGATTGTAAAGAACATTGTGAACAACATAACAATGAAGTAATCTTAATTTGCACAAATAACTAAACAACGATTGCATGATCTTACTAAATAAATTAACGAAAGGTGTTCAAATTAGCGACTAACATATTCAATGTAGATATTGCATCGTCAAATGAAACTCTGGCATACTTTCATGCTCACCAGTGGCCGAGTGGATAAAACCACTGAACACTAGCAGTTGGTCACAAGTTCGCGGCTCACAACGAACTGATTATCTGGAGTTTACCAGGCTTTCTTCACGTGTCTAACACCTAAAAAGAGGCCATCTCTCATAGAAATCCTCCCGGGATGTATTTTCTTTGCGTTGCCTTATCCCATCTCATCAATACAATCTAACCCAGTTATGGCAAATCTCAAATACTTCAAGCATCTCCCGACCACATTGCACGTTGAAAGTATTATGGCTAAAAGTGTTTCTGGATCGTTCATCGATGTCTCATAAACGAGGTTTTTGATATGCCCCAAAGAAAGTAATGACGAGGCGACAAGTCAGTCAAGCTGGCGATTCTACCAGACCTCCCCTTCCAATTCGATATGTTTGTGATATGGGATGTGTGTGATTCAGAAATTCCGGCACGCGGACAATAAAGTTTGCTGGTTCTCCATCATATTACATCCACATTTGGTGGAGCACGATAAGCGGCACGTCTTTTACCAAGTTTGGAAACAGTTTATTTCAAAAAGATTTTGTTTATCCGCCCTTTCAAACACAGTATCATCAAATGTGGTAGTATACAAATGTAGCATCGTAGCGTTGGATTGTTGCATTCCAATCTTATGATGGATTTTCATTCACCAGAGATGTTCTTTTAACTGCCGTAAGAGCCATGTTTGGGCGAAACATTATATTCCGCCCAAACAATGGCTGCAAATGCAATTGAAAGATGCTCATCCATCACGGATCATACATTCCGCCCAATACTCTGCTCAAAAAATGAGGGTCGTTCAGATAATGCCACAAAATCCAATGAAAAATTGTACCTGTTGTGTAAATCTTCAACAGACAATTTGTGCGTGATAAGAATGCAGGAGGTTATCGTGTAAAACTTGCCATACAGTGCTTTGTGAATTTCTCACGTGATGAGCGATTGCACGTGTACTGGTAGAGGACTATTCTCTGCACGTCAAGGTAACAGCGACTGCTCGAATTTGTCGTAGACCATCTACATGATGCGTTGTACTCGGGGAATCGATTTTCGAATCATCAGTGCATATTTTGGAACGTCGTACGTACTGAGTGGCGCTTGTTCAAATGTTGTTCTTAGTACAGGCGTTCAGCTTTTCCTGCATTTCCAACGGCTGCGCCATAGATGAAATGCAAGTCGCAGACTTCTGCATAAGTACCGTATTTTACGGACTATAAGACGCTACGGACTATAAGACGCACCTGAATTTTGGAGGCAATTTTTCGAAGAAAAAAGTGCATCTTATAGTCCGTAAAATACGGTATATCGTTTCATTTAACGGACAGCAAGAGACTAAGACATCGTGTGAACAACACTAACAACTCATGGACGTCTGGGCTCACGAATAACAAGCACACGTAAAAATGTTACAAAATATGTACAAAATGTACAATGTTCTATATGAACAACTGAAGATGAAGTAAATTCAACCAATCCAATGCCAATTTGCAACGTACGATTGCGTCTAAATGTAGTTTCTTACATTTAAATTTTTAAAGGCTTGCATTGCCTCAGAATTATATCAGAAAACAGAGTTATTAAAATCAAACGCTGCTCTATTTCAAACTTCCTATACGCTCCTTTAGTTTGTCACCCTGTATATATTTTACTAGATGTTTCATTTCTCTTGAATTATAAAAATTTATAATCAAATGTAAGATGAAAAATAATTCAATGAATTTAACTGCAATTATAATTTATTGGGCTGCAATTTGAAAAATTGTAGACCTATAAATTCCCACTGTCGTCCATCTGTCTGTCCTTCCTTAATCTCGAGAAAGATGTCAGGTTGATAAAAATCGAGACCAGATATGGAAAGGTTAGGGTGGAAGGTCCTGATTAACTATATACGAACTTCCGGTCCAGACCAGAAGGCAAATAATTTCAATTCAAAAATTTCCCCAGAACGGAGTTACATACATGACCGGCGTTGTTATCAGGGAGAGTATGATGTACAGGGACAAGACACTATTAATTTGAGATCGATAGCATATATTTTAAATTAAATTAATTAAAAATATGAAAAAAAATTGCAGCCTGGCATTGTGACGATGTCAATCATTTTTGCTCGTTTTCATATAGAATTCTTTATAATTTCACCATTTTTTATGTTAGAAAGTTAAATAGTTTGTAATCGAAGCTCGATGCCATCGCAAATTTGCAAACTCCCTTGGCAAAACGCCCAAGTGTTGCATTGCCTTATTCCATCAATCCTTTAGTGAATCAAAATTCCATTTTTAAATGTTAAAAAATCGTACGTCTGCAAGGAAATTTTTTCAAACGAAACCGAAACCAAAACTTTTTGAAAATTAGCTTATTTTTAATGTTGATTTTTATTTTGCTTTATAAAGGAACGACAACAATCAATAGAATAAAAATCTTACTGAAGATATGGAAAATTATAATTCAAATCTGATCGGAAGATTTTGGTGAGCTCATTGTGATTCCGTAGACCAGCGGTTCCCGACCTCTTTTGACTTGCGTACTCTTTGGCAGCCCATTTTCCTAAGATTTATTTCCCATTTTCTATTTTCTTAAAGTTTTATTTCTCCTTAGTAAATTATACAGTGCTGTACAATTATACATATATATTTTTTTCTTTTTTATTTAAAACTAAGCATCAAGTGCCGTGACGTTGCCAAAGGCAGAATCCGAATATTTTTGCAGCTATTATTAATCTTTTTCATCGCACCCCTATCAAGCGCGTACCCCTAGGGATACGCGTACCTCCGGTGGAAAATCATAGACGATTCAGGAGCTGCATTCCATATAAAATCGGGTTCAGTTTTATTATTATTGACAGGTATGAGGTCCTACTAATCACCAGCAAAAGAATCATAAGGTCGATTAGCTTGTCACTATGATAACTCACAGGAGAAAATCAAAATTTATCTAAAACAACAAATTATAAAGATTTTTCATCTTGTAAGTTGTTATTGTGTTTCTGTTTCCTAAAGTAAAGATAAGAGAAATCGTTTGCTATTAATATAGATTATTACAAACCAGAAACTGAAATAAATAAATCTCGTAGATCTCAATGGCCATTGATCAGGTATATGAAGTTCTTTGTCATAAAATTGTATTATTTCATGATTTGGTTGCTATTCATGAAGAACCTAGATGATATTAGTCTTTCTTACGAAATTTGACAATACAGTGGTGTCTCGTATTTGGCTTTCTTGCAAATAATCCTCTCGGAGATGATATCACCAACTAATTGCTTCTCATTTATCCAGTTTTCCAATAACTTGCGATCAACCGGAAGTCAACGTTATCACATCTTTAAACAATTGCTGCTTTTATTCCTTTTTTTTTTGTTCTTATGTATTGTGCACATTGTCGACTTCTGCATCTTAAATATGGCCACTAGATCTACCACATGTGTACCGCTTTCATGCTTCGCGAGAAGTTCCTTTTTTGTCTCAATCGTCGATATCACAATCTTTTTCTTAGGTGTTGTTACTTCCACGCTCTTCTTGGATGCCGTTGCTAATAGTTAGATGTTATCTGCATAACCAAACACACCGAAAATGAAGCAAAAAAAGTGCTGAAAACACATGAGCGTAACACGAGAGATGCTTTTATGGCGAAAGCGAGAGACGACTTGGGCGCACAACAGATGACGTTTATGCACCGATTTCATTTTTCACTGCGCACACTTTTCAAACGTAGAAGCATCGTTTGAACTCTGGAACCTTTGAAGTTAAAATTGTTTGAAGTATCACTATATTCTTTTATCAAGATTTCGAAATTTTTTGCAAGCTGTTTTCATTTTGGCCGTTCCTGTCCACTGGGAAATGAGAGGGCGTTTTATCAATATCCAGCGTATGTTCGGCCAGGTCCACAATGGGGGCTAAGAAGTGATGGGACCAGACCGTGCATGAAAAATTCCTAGGAATTTGCTTTCTGGATTCGATCCCGGATCCCACAGATCGGTAGGCTGATGCCTCACATGCTTTGTCCACCCGGTCGTTATTCACGTAAGATTGAAAAACATTACTGTCCACTTCGTTTGATAATCGATCGATGATAAATTATTTTAAAATATCAATAAACTTTTTTGCGTTTTTTCATATTTTGAGTAGTTAAATCATTTAATTTTACAAATTTCTATGTTTTTATCGAAAAATCACGGCTGTAAAGTAGGATAATTTATCATTGATAGTGGCAAAATTTTCATTAATTAAATTATTGAGCAGATGTTTGAATTTAATATAAATGTACTACATCGCAATTTAAATATTAAACATTCCTAATAAATAAATTATTTATTTTCTAAGAATCTCAAAAAACAAGCTTTAAAATAAATTATTTAATAATATAAAGTATTTGAATAAGGCAACAGTTTAGTCTTTACAACAATTAGCTGACTTTTGGAACTAACAAGACGACTGGATAGTCAGTTAACCATTGTAAAGACTAAATTTTTACATTATTCAAATCCTTTATTATTTAAAAAGTTTACAAAATATTCTAAAGGATAAGATCCTTCTTGTCCAATACAAAAACATAACACTAACAAATTTAGTTTACGATTTATACTTACAAATATATCTGGAACACACAACACACACACGTATATAATATATATATATATAGAATGGTTCAAAAGTCTCAGTTAACTGTTTTTGTTTTAATTTATTTAATTTAAAATATATGCTCTCCATCTCAAACTAGTCGTGTCTTACCCCTGTACATCATACTTTTCCTACTAGCAACAGAGTCGTACTGGCCATCCAGCTAACTCCACTCTCGATATTAAGGAAGGACAAACAGACACGCAGACGGGCGACAGTGAAAAATTTATAGGTCTACGATGTTTTCGAATAGCAGCTTAAGAAATTATTCAAAATTTATATTATACTTAATCATTTCACTTATTTTCAATTTAGTTTTAAGATACTAGAAAAAGTACTTTTTTAATTGTTCTATTTTTAATGTTTATAATGTTTATGTGAATATATATACAGCGCTTTCAGAAAAACTCCTTAAGAAAATGCTCTCAGAAAAATGTCCTTAAAAAATGCTTTTAGAAAAGATACTTTCAAAAAAAAAAAAGATCTAAATGGTTACTTTTTCGAGAAAATCATTTTTAAAATTATATGAATTTAAATGAATAACAGCATAAAGTTTATAAGAATTGATGCGTGTGTCTACTTTGAATAGATAGGTTAGTGACAACAGTATTCATATTAGTCTGTCTAGAAACGGAGATTAATCATTTTGCAGATAAGTTATTAGGAAAACACCCATTTTCTAATTATAGATGAAATGATTATTTAAAAACATTATAGATAAGTAAATGATGGATTTATTGATAGATAAATTGGCAATATTAATGTATTATCACCGCTCAATCCTGCTATGCTATAATTAAGAGAATTTAATTATATATTAATTTAAATATTTCAGCATTCATTTTTATTAAAATTTTAGTACTACTTTTAATTAAAATTTTCATTCGTTTCCATTTTAATAAATTATAAATACTTCGAATGTTGTTATATTCCATATATTGAAGTGAGGATTAAAATAAGCTGAAATAACGATTAATTGTTATTGATATTTATTAAATTTATTCTGTAGACAATTGCGCGATAAATTATTCTTTATCGTTTCAGAAATCCTGAATTTGAATCCGAACCGTCATTTTATGAATATTTATAGATTATCCTTATACTTTATCTTTTATATCCCTACCATCCAACCCCATTGTTTGTTAAACCGAGTTTTCTTTGAGTGTTGCGCATCAGTGGACGAGTGGATGAACACTGAACATTGCTACTTAGTCGTGGGTTTGCACTCTCATCAAGGGCTGGCCTTATAAAGTTTTCCCGTGTTTCTTTGCATGTTTGCTGCCTAAATAGAGGTTAGTTTCCTAAAGAAAATTCTTCCGGGAGGTACGTCTTTCTTAGATATTCCATATGTTGGCTTTCCCCGTTCCATCAATTGTCAGTTAAATCTATCCGTAATTGATGCAGGCAATCTGGCGTTTGAGTACTAGAGAACTGGCATTAATAAAGTCCAAGTTCACTAAACAGTAACATTTTCTCAAATCTTAACTGAAAATTTATTTGCTATTGTAATATTATTGATTGTTTATATAATTTCACTCTTATAAAATTCTTACCATTTCTTTCTAGTCTATGCTGAAAATATATTATAAGCATTAAAATATTTAAACGTTTTAGAAATCAAATCATAATTCGTGAGGATTCGGTTTGAATTAGAATCCAGATTATAATTCGATGTGATTACTCACTAATTTTTATGATAATTGGAGCATTGTTCTCTACTCCGGATCCATATTAATAGCTATACGTGAGGATAGTCGAAAGGCTAAAACCTTGTATCTAAAGTTGAGACCAAATACGATTCTCAGAAATTTTCATGAATTCCTCCTACTTTACAACGTCTGCCATTGTGGCTCTGGTCAAGCCCTTTATGAACATGAAAACAGACTCTTTTAATGTTCATACGGAGGAAATAAATTTTAAAAATCCTATTGGGGCCAGGCCTGTGATGGGTAGAATTATTACCAGTGGTAAAATCCGCGCTGCTCTAGTGCTTTGTGTCAATAGATACGTTGAAATGTGATTGTCTTTATATATGTATAAAGACATAATCACATTTGTTAATTATTGAATACAATATATATTTGTTCGATTAGTCAATGCAAGAAATCAACAGATGAAGGCTATGCGACATAAATATGCCCATTACGGATAGGCTTGATCTGCAGAAGCTAGCATAAGTGAGTGATGGCAGCAACAACTCAGCCCGTCTCTGGAGAAGCAAGAGCAAGAGCTAGTCTCGATGCAAAAGTTATCTATAGAGTTCCATAAAGTTTATATTGTCGTTAATACACAAAAAGTATGTGTACAGTACATAATATATATATTTCCTCATCGTGATGTTAGTAAAACCAACCCAGTCTCGAAACATCCATATTCCACTGTATTGCACCTCCTACACCGATGTAAATCTGCCACTCCAACTTGATAAATTACGAATATTTGAATCGGATTCAAACCCGGATTTCTACGGCGGTAAGCTAATATCAATTTGGCCGAATATTATAAATTTGTTACATTAGAAAACAAATTTATAAATGCAAAGTGGATTTAGAGTTAGTTTTCGATGCTGTTATCAAACATAATAACATAAATAAATGATACAAATCCGAAATAACAGCTCAATATCCCCATCATTCTTAGATCTTTATTAAATAAGAAATATTTTAATAATCACTCTTATTTCTCTCTAATTTTATTTTTTCCAATGAATTCCGTGAGATATCTTTCTGTTATTAAATTATATGCAAATGTTATGCAACTCAATTCAAACTTTACTGTTTAAAAATAGTCTATAATATTCGAATTATACAACTTTAAACAGATTTCTTACATTCGCGAACATGCTTAATAATTGATTTTATTCGAACATTTCTTACAATTCTACTCGTTTTAATGATTTAATGTTAAATATAAGGCACTGTGACAAGTATTCTTTACTAAAACAGAGAAAAAAATTACTGATTTTCTGTATATAAAGCGTAAGATTCTTCAATTAAAAAGATTACAGAATCCTACACTTCATATAGACAGAAATTTAGCGGTATTTTATATTATTATTTATATTTATAATGATTCGGTAATTAGTTTTTGAACCATTACAAATTTAATAAATTTGTAATGGTTCAAAAAATCTAATTATTATTATTATTATTGATAAATCGATATTTAGATTCAGGGTCAGCAACCTCTAAGAAATTTTCATGAGTAGTCTGTATCGAATTTGATGGAACCCGTCGCTCTCCATCTGGTTTCCGTTGTAGATCTGGTCGAATCGATGAGGGATATGGGAAAAAAATACACTTTTAGTGCCTATGGAGGAAAAATTTTAAGTATTTTAAAATAATAGTAACAGTGTAAGAAACGTATCCATTCTTGATTGATTTCTATATATTAATCAATCTTATATATCTAGCATAACGTAATTTGATAGAAGTCACAGATGATGGTTTGCAGACACAATTTTGTGTACATGTAATACTTGAAAAATATATCCAAATAAAAATATCTGAGATGTAAAAGAATTATTCCAAGCAGCAAGCTTGTCTTTACAAAAAAAACCTGCTAAGAAAATTTTTGACCGTTGTCTAAATTGTCATAAATTTTTACTTGGAATAATTTTTTTTTTTACATCTCATGTTTTTGTTTGGATAATTGTGTTATTACGTCAAGACATAATACGATAACGTACTGTACAATTCGGTCGAAGCTCGGCGACCGAATGACGCTTTCGATACGCCGTTTAGAAAATCGTTATAAAAAATTTTAATTTGCAGTTTAAATTTGAAATTTTGTAGTTCTGAGTAAAATTTTGAATAAAATTTATTTGTTTCCATGCAATTTTATCTTTATAAGCATATAATTAAGCCAGAAAACTGAATTAGCTCTATTGGAAACCCCCGTGAACTTCGACCTATCGACCCGGAGGTTTCGCCAGTACCGATAACGAGAAAGGCTTAAGTTTAAAATTTGAGTTTTTTAGACCCAGTAGTTTTTTCTCTACGAGCGTCTGCAGTGCCGGATGAAGAAAAAGAAAATACAGTTTTTTTTTTTGCCATTTTTGCACCTTTCAATTGCTTATATTTCGGCAACCGCATTCCAGAAAATATTGAAATTTTGCACACTACCTAAGAAAACAATTTTCTTTCGAACGAGATATTCGGAATTACTTCGGGTGTTTGAGGCGGAGAAATCGACCCCTCGAAAATCGGCAATTTTCATTCCTGCATATATAGTCAGTCCGTGACTTTTTTACTAGGTGGGCATTCACTGCAGTGACTCCTGATAAGTTTAGTGAAAAATTTGTAGAATTATTTATAATTTTAATTTATGTTAATAGAAATATTTCAGTGTATTCCATTTGTAGTTTTGCTTCGTAAATTAATTTGGTTTTGCAATAAATAACACGTGGGACATATGTACCGAATGTGGTATGAATTGGATATTATTGTTGATTTAAGATGTTTGTGCACATTTTGTCTTGTAACTGAATATAATATCGTGAACATGGTCGATCAGCAATTATCAGTGGTGGACTGGCCCACAAAGAAAATCGGAAACTTCTAGGTGGGCCGTTTACTCGGTGGCTTTTCCTTAAATTAAAAAGTTTTATTCTAATTCAGGACCATACAAACAGACGACCGGCTCATGATAAACGAGGTCTATTGAAATTTGGCTTGGTTCGGACGTGGATCGTTTCGCAGTGGTCCTCATGAACCGATATTCGGCCAACCACGATGTGCATGTTGTACAGTACCTTCTGATTTGAAAATAACTGTTTACAACTCAGTGGCATTCACCTGTTACCGGTTATGGCTACTAGAGGATGTGGCCATGATCGGCCACATCCTCTAGTAGCCATAACCGGTCACTACATACTCAAGTAGCCGGTCATGTGGCGTTTTCCAGTTACTTTCATTTGTTTGTCACTTGAATATTGGCCAGTTTCCTATAGAAAGTTCTCTGGGAAGCTCGTCCTTTGGCAGATCGTCCACGTTTGGCGTTGCCTTACTCGATTAATCTTACAATCCTACATATCGGGCCGTAGACCTCTACGACGGCCCGAGGATTACATTGGACTAACGCTCGGTACTTGACGGTCGTCGCTAAAAACTCAGGATAGCAAATAACACCAGTTACAAAACGTATATCGACAAAATATATTTTTACGTTATATTATTAATTCGTCGCTGTTTATTAATAATTTCCAATTTTTTAATTTAATTTCTTATAAGCGTTCGAATATCTGTTTATACGAAATTGTCTAAACTATTTGCTGCTTTTATTGCCTCATAATTGCGTTTTACAAATGAGCACCGCAATTCTGCTGACACTAGCGTTACCGTTAATCAGGTAAAAAATGCATCCGTATATATGTATATATATATACAAGGTGTGGCAGAAAAGTAATGAGACTGATTTTTTTGCAACAATTTTATTTTATTTTTATACATTAATATTATCCCCTTCAAAGTAGTTCTCTTGGGCAAATATCCATCGGTGGAGGCATTGTTGCCAGTTTTCGTAGCGGTGCTGGAAGGCTTCAACTAGAATCGCCTGCAGCAACGCGGTTACGCTTCTTTGGATGTTATGATGTACCAAGATGACGTCCTTTCAAATGGGTTTTGATCTTGCGGACTGAGATCAGACAAATAGGGGGCCTGGGAAACCACAGAAATTTCTTTTTTTGTCAAAAACTGGTTGATTAGATGGCCGAGTGACAGGAGGAGTTGTCATGATGGAGCATCCAAGTGTCCGTAATGTCCCGTCTGACTCGAAGCACCCTTTTTCTGACCCTTGCAAGGAGCCCTCACTCGTTCCACACTTTCCGCAGTTCTCGGTGTCGAATGTTACTCTGAGTGAGATTCGTCTTCTACTGCTTCTAGGCCCTCCAAAAAATGCTTTGTGCCACCGAAAAACTTCTGCTCATGATAAGAAATGTTCCCCAGAGGCTCGTTGCAAATTAGACATTTAATGATTTTTGAAGCCAGATATTTATTTGTATACATTTTCACGTACAGTACGTATATTTATATTTTTTACATATTTAAGACAGAAGCGTCGAGTGTTTTTATTTAAACCGTAAAAGTAGTTTACGTCATTTATCTTTTAAATTATTACTTTTCAATTCTTTACAATTTTTAGTGTCATATTACCAAACTGTCTAGCACATTTGTTTTTCAACCCGCAACGCATAGAATTTGAATGTGTTTAAACTAGAAATACGCTAATATTTCTTCTTCGAAAACATATTTTCAAACTTTTTGAGTGTTACCTGTAAACAAAATAATTGCATAGTTTTAAAATTTTAATATTTTGTGAAATGCCACTCCACACATCATGTTTTACACAAGCTATTAAGAATTAATGATGTAATGGTGTTTATAAATATTAACACCATTACTTCATTACTACATTAGTAATTTAATTAGGACTGAATATGGAATTTGTCAAATAAAATGTTCAATTTATGCTATTTAAATGTTATTCAAATCATTTTATAAACAGATGTGATTTACCATGAAATATATAAGGTTACTTTTTAAAATTATAAAGGAAAATCATCACAATTTACAGACTGAACTTCATTTACAATTAAAACCTTTCATAATTTCTAAATTGTAAATAAGATTATTGTAGATAAGATAATTTTTCTTGATTCCTCACAGTACAGTAGTCCTTCGGAAGCGTGGAGTATTGTGCACGGGGTCATGAGGCAGTCAATGAAAAATAGCGAAACTATAGAAATCATTCTATTCTAGTTATTTATCCTCTTGGTGTAATATTTTGTGCCATAAACATGATTACTTATATTTTCTGGATATGAAGTGCTCAGAAGTTTATTGTATTTACAATCCATTGATAATGATAAGATGAAAATATGTAGGCTATAAGAAATTCGGGCGAAATTTTAAAATAAATAGTTTTTCCTAATAAAAAAAGTCTGTTTTATCAGTATCAATAACAAAAGTTAAAATGAAAAATACTAAAATATTTCATAACGAGCAATTATTTATAGTGAAATCGTCACAATGCAATTTTTTAATCATATATTTAATTAATTTAATTTAAAATATATGCTCTCCACCTCAAATCAGCACTGTAGTGTCTTGCCCCTGTATATCATACTTTTCCTTTAACAATAGAATTGTGCTGGTCATCTATCAAACACCTTACAGGGAAAAATTTTTGAATTGAATTAATGTGACTTCTGGTTTGCGTTGGAAGTTTTTATATAGTTAATCGGGACCTCCAGCTCCTAAGATTTTCATATTTTTCTCGATTGTTATCTATCTAACTCAGTTCTCGAGATTAAGAAAGGACAGACAGTGGAGGACAGTGGGAATTCATAGGTCTACAATTTTTTCAAATTGCAGCCCAATAAGGTTACAAAATAAGTGAATTATGTATTCATATTAATTATTAGTTGCAGTTTTATTATTTGTTTCAAGTGAGATAAGAAGTAACAGGAGTCGAGAAAGATTCGGGGAAATGAATATTTGTTTCTCTCCTTTTTTGTCGTTTGAGAACTAAAAGGGGCTTTTTCCCATGCTTATCGTAGGTTCACCAGATCCACAAAGGGTGATGAGGGACGGATATCCGGACCGACCACCTCCGAAAAATTCCTAGAGATTTTCAATCCGTCCGGATTCGATCCCGGATCCCCAGAGCGATCCGGTCGGCAAGTACAGTACTTATATGTTACAGAGTGATTCAAGACCACTGTCACAAACTGCTAGAAAATAGATCTCGCAGAAACGAACATTTTATCTGCAGTAACTCACGTTTCCTAAGGCATTGTTTAGTAGCTATAGGATCTGTAGGAAGAGCATTCTGCTTGTTGAGTCTGGCGTCACTGCGTGATTTTTTCTTTCATTCATTTCTTTGTTTTTTTTTTTTTTTTGCATTACACCGTGCAGTCTAAGTTCTTGGGCGAGTAACCAAGGATGGCCGTCTATGATTCGGCTGAGCTCACTGATATGATAATGTGTTACAGGGCGATGTGGACGATAACATCTACCAACTGCGCTTTCCGAGCAGAAAACAGCCACACCACACAATGCTCGACTGTTTACGACAGTGTCATGAATACTTGTGAAATGTTTGCAAGTGTACTTGTAGTTATAAATGCATATTTTATTCGATTGAATAATTCATAACACTAATTATAGAAATAGTAATTATTTGTAAATTATATTTAGTGTACCCGGTGGCTAAGAAAAGAAAGGAAAGTGATGTTCTCGAATCCATTACAATTGTTAGACTTCACCCAAAATAATTGTGAACAAGCCATTTTAACACGGCTCTTTAATGTATGTTTTTATTATTTATATAATGTTACAATTTAATTTTATCTTTTGTATAAATTTATAATTTGTATTTCTTAATTTTATGAACACTAAGTGAAGAAGGACGTATAGGTCCGGAATGCATTTTAAGTGTTGTATACAATATATTGTCGAAAAGATCCATGAGAATCATATATTGTCGAAAAGATCCATGAGTGGTCTTGTAATTTAATTCTAGTTTACCGGTGTGATAAGCCCTCAAGTATATTTATTTAATTGATATAGACTAAGTAAAATAAAATGCATATCTTATGTCATTATTCTTCTTTCATTATTCACTGAATATAAAATGTTCCTCTCTGTGAGATCTATCGTGCTGCAGAGTCCTGAATTACCCAGTCTATATGGGCTTATATTTGTTATAGATTCCCGTTCGAAATTTGTTGCCTGTTTAATGCTGACAATTGTATATTAGAAACGTGGAATACATAATATTGAATTTATCCAAATCAAGATCGAAGATTGTATGCAAAGGAAAGGAAATGCCAAGTTGAACAATTTATTCAATACTTAGTCGAATGAGCATTAATCTGGGAGTAAGTACAGTACGTGCAAGAAGTGTTTTTTCAGACTCTAAGCATAAAACAGCATTCAAAAGTGTTAGTAAAATGGATGCAGCATCTTACAATTAACAGAAGGATTAACAGAACTTATGTATACGGGGATAGAGAGGAAAGCCTAAAAGAAAGTACCTAATGTTACTAAAAAAGGATCTGGTTTGCGATGTCAGAACAAGGATATTCCGATCTAGTTTATCTTGAGACACGCATTTGTATAATGTTTGCCAGTATTGAAGACAAGCATCGTGTTAATAAAATTGTGTTTTGGCCCGACAGCTTTTGCTCATTAAGCTTAAGGCCGTTTTAAGCACTTCTGAGGCCCTCGCCCAATTTATTTAAAAGTATTATACAAATATGAATATAAAAAATTTAATCTCGAAAATATCTTAAATAGTATTGAAAAATCTCTAGACTTGTAAAAAACAGTTCCAAATAAATTTTCAAAGCAAACTAATCTGATTCTACTTCACTTTTTTCTTCTTAACTTTTAATAATTAAAATTCAAAACTAAAACTAAATTATAAACCAAGTTATATCTCAGTTCCTTAAATATATAAAGAAAAATAGTTTCTTAATTTTTGTACAGTTTCTTCCCACTGAATTGAATTGAGGGGACAAGACAATGCAAGACTTGGAAAATTTGTCAAGGGAGTATCTCCTGCGAAGAAATTGGTCCCTATTTAGGTTTTAACACGTGGAAAAAAAAATCTTGGAAACCAGTTTTCAATGATTTTATCCAGTTTTCTCCCATAATTTATAACTTTCTTTATAACGAGTGAGTTAAAAAATATTAAAACAGTTGAAGTATGAAAATCGTTTAAACTCAATGACTATGTTCAGTCTATTTTTATAGATATTAGTTATAAATATGTCATCTATTATTTCTTTCATCCAGAAAATTTAATTTAGTTTACACTCAAGATAGTTGAGAGTGTTTGTAATTTGATTTATTATAACATTAAAACTGATTCTTTTTTGTACTCTATTTTGTAAAAGCCTAAGTTAATATCATTAAAACTGAATTACGAAAGAGTTTTATTCGTAAATCGAACACTTGAAAGTATTATTTAAATCTTGTTTATTCAGATTTTTTTTAAAAGGTTGAATCTGTAAAATCATGCAACAAAAATTGATTTTTTTAATTAATTGCTGCATTAATTGTTGCATGCTTTGAACCATAAATGCGATGGTCTCTTAACCGTTTTAATTTTGTTGAATTTCGTCTTTAGGTAATTTTTTAAATTTAATCAAAGAAGACACAGTCTGCTCAAAAATACCTAATAAGAAATAAATGGCAGATTCAAAACTATTTTTGAACAGGGTGTAAAGGAGTCAATGTCCGATCATTAATTCTTGTTTTGGGGCGTTATTTTTATTTTGTTCTTGTTCTTTTCTTGGTTCCTTTTTTTGTTGTTACGGACAAACTCCCAAGCACCAATGACCAAAAGAACAAAATAAACGAAAATTTTTAACTTAGTTTGCATCGTTGCCCGATCCTGGAACATCATCCTATGTAAATTAGACAGTGCGGAGCTACACTGGATGAACAATTAAAAGCGGAACAGCCAGGACCAAAAGGAGAGAGAGCTTCAGGTGACCAAGGTGGTAAACGTCAGTGATAAGTTCGAGGAAATTGTGTTTGGCTGTACACTATTTATAGCTTGAGTAGGAGATAAAACGTTTTCTTTATTATGAGAAAGCTGTACAAGATTTTGATATTGTCTGTGGTTTGTGGAAATTATTAGTTTTAAATAAAGTCCTGGTCTGGTACTTTCCTCATTATTATGTAACCTATTGTTTCCGAAAACGGTGAGTTACAAGACTGTCTTCTTTGATCGTTTTAATTTTCTTAATGTAAATATGATTAATCTTTATTGCGAATTTTGATTAGTAATTTAAATAAAATTAAATATTTAATAAAAGAAGGAAGTTAAGAATGCGTAATTTATTCTATTCACCTAAGAAAAGTGTTCAAAAATAAATTCTTTTAAGCAAAATTTCCTACTTATTTTCAGCAGTTTAATCTGACAACGCGCTTATTTTGTAATTGTATCATGTTATTTATCCCAAGTAACTAATTTATTCTTATCAAATTTGTCGGCTATCTCAATTGCGCTTTTAAATACGAGTATCTTCATTTGTCGATTCGACTCACTCTGCTTGTTTACATCATCACCATTAATTAATGAGTTATCTGAATTTAATGTCACCGACTGGTTAGTCAAAATCTAGCCTAAATAGAGTTAAATTAACACCCAACGTCACGCTAATTGCTGCAAAGCACTGATTAATGATGATTCCACAATATAAATAAACGTATTAAAATTATTTGATTTTTTCGATTTTTAAAGGTAGATTGTTCGTAAAGTTTAAGAGTTGTTCACATGCTTTAACATAAATCTATCTTCTTTTGTGTGATTATTTGTAGTGGATGGGCGCTTCTCGTTCATCTATTGTAAATAAATTACAAGTAAAATTAAAATTATTTTGCGTCAAATACTTTGTTTTTTACGTAAAAACAGTATGATGTTAAAGGGACCCCGAATAACAATGTATAATCCTACATTCACCTTCTACCATTATGGATATAGCGCTGAGGATGAAGAGTAAACTCTTGCGTATTGTATATACCTGTATACAGTGGTGATATTCGGCGGGTTCGCCCGAACCCGTTGTTAAAATTTTCAGTTTCCCGAACCTTGTTAAACACACGGAACATTTCTCAGTGGGTTTGTTTTTTTTAAAAAAAGTATATTAAAATATGCGTATTATACTCTGTAATACTACTAAACTAGAGCCTTATACCCCGTTCGTACCGAGCATTTCAATCTAGATTGTGAGCAAGGTCAAGAAGTGTCTTGGTGCGATCTCTCTCGACCGTTTCAATCGAGGTTTAATCGCGATCGATTCAAGAGAGTTCTTGATCCAGTCATAAGAGATCCCAGAATGCCATGCGCGCGAGATAATACAAGATGGCTGTCGAACACGTGTCGGGCTATGGACAGCGAAAGAAAAAGTATAATGTATCTCGAGAGATGATGACACGTGTGTATTTCCAGAAGCGCCATTTCGCGGTAAAGATTACCCCTGCCTAAAAAAAAAGGTCGACAGCCCTAAAATATTATCGTTACCTGCCCTTCACCCATGGCTCGTTACGTTCCAAGTACGTCACTGATTGTTAGATATACGGTTGCAAGAAAAGGTGTTGTATTTATTTCTATTCAAAACTTCCATTTCATTTGTCGGTGATTGTCAGGGAAAAATTTTCTGCTAGCGAACCCCTTGTTAAATATTTCGAATATCACCACTGCCTGTATATTGAATGTGACAGTCACTTATACATGTGTATAAGTGACTGTCACACGCAATGCTCTCTCCTGTGCTTATTTGATTCTTTTTTGTTTATTTATTTACAAAAGTAAAAGATCTCGTGGTTACGCTACTGCATAGTAAGTTCTAGTTCATCAAACATCATTAGAAAAGAACACATTGGGGTTCAGTGGAAAGATTGTGACATCGTGTGCTTAATCCTATCATTTTGTTATATATTAGATGATCGTACATGATTAATTAAATGCAATTAAGCTAAACGCAATTAAACTAACCCAGAACGATCAGAATACACTTCACTAATTGTTAATTAAACACTATTAAGGACAATGGTTAATGCAATCTCGTCGTTCGATTACACGTTTGTCTTACGTTAAAGAACAACACGTGCATATTGTTTAAGCAAAATTAATTATTAAAAAATACTAATTAAAATGTATTGAACAAATTACATGATATAAAAGACATTTTTTTATGTTTATCGGTGTCAGCTCAAAATGAAAACAATTTTTTTATTTTTGGACTTTTTTCCGAAACCAAAGGCATGATTATCGGATTTAACAGAATTTTTACGCATTTTTACAAAATATCACATTATATATAATACGTAACTTTTATTAATAGAAATTATTACATTAAATATAAAAAAAATAATTCTCTAAATTTGTTAAGAATATTTTTATAATATAATCAGGAATTCTCAGTTAATTTTATAGCTGAAGATTACGTTTATACTAATAAAAATGTTTTCATGAATTCTTCACCATATTTTTATTATTTAATTTGTATAAATTTTTATCTTAATTATATTAGAAAATAAAAGAAACTGAAATAAATTTAATTTCCATAAAAAAATATTGTCTTTAGTTCGATGGCATACAGCAATACAACACGTGAGCTATTTGTCGTGAGGGATGACTCTCAAGAGGACTTTCTATGGGAAACTGGACCTTATTTAGGTGTTACACACGTAAACTCCACGTGGACAGCTCGTTGGTCAGGAGATAATCGCGACTAACTATCAGTGTCCCTCCTTGGCGAGACCTTTATTAGAGAAATATCCATTTCTCGTCAATACAAAATATGCATTGTGGTATGTTAATAAGCATAGACAAAACCTGTAGCCACATTGTGGATCTCATTCCAAAAAGAACTAAAGTGTCCACTACTATCCAGAAAATTTATACTTTATAATATCTAAAATCGCTAAATATGATATTATTTACGATATGACTTGATAAATAATTCAAATCAAATGAGAATAATGTGAGTTCTTCAATTTTAATTTTAATCTCAGACAGTGACCATTTATTAACTTTCACCATTCCGGAATAGGACCGAACTTTGTCGCCAAAATTTTTAAAACGTTCGCTTTAAAAACAACGAAAAAAATATATTCAACTAAAAAAAAAAAAATACTTTTACAAGTCGGTGCGGATAACAACGCAGATGTCTTCTTTCCTTTTCATCCATGCCATTCAGTAGGTAAAAAGCTCCCATACGGCATGGATGGAAAAGAAAGAAGACATCTGCGTTGTTATCCGCGCCGACTTGTAAAAGTATTTGTTTTTAGTTGAATATATATATATATATTTTTTCGTTGTTTTTAAAGTGAATGTTATAAAAAATTTTTGGCGACCAAAGCAGCCTTCGAACAAAGGTCGATGGTCAAAATCTGCATTCCGAAATAGTGAAAGTATGGTGACTGGTTTTTAGGTCTTCACTTTCGAGATTAAAATTAAATCTCGATTTTGTTGATAGGCAAATCAACTGTAATAAACTTTGTTTTAGATATTTGATCTTCAGGCTTGAATTCTTTGAGTTCGGAGATTTTCTTTCAAGAAATTTTATACAGTTTTAATTTGTCCATCGCCATTTTAATAAAATATGCATTTCGAGCTTTGCTTTCGGCAAAAATAATTTCACATCTTGATCGAAAAACGACGTTATACAATAAGATGAACAAAATTTTAAAAAATTGGGCCCGTTGCCTGGTAAAGCCGCTTTATTAAGCAACACCCATATTATTCCATCACTAGGGATTGCAATCCAGCAGTGTTTTGAATCCAGCTGGATTTTTGCTGGATTGAAATCATTCCAGCTGGATCCAGCGTGGATGTATTTTTGGTGCAATAAAATGTTATCTATCTATCTATCTATCTATCTATCCTGCAATTTATGTTTTTTTAATGAAATAAAACATTTAAAAAAATACTTTAAAAGCTTTTATTATTTAGACTGGTCACTATAAATCAGTAAAACTTCTTACACACTTAGGTAGTAAACTTAACTTTGGTTCGGTTTAACATTTGAGATAGAAATAATTAACTTTAAATGTTTAGTTAAAGATTACATTATAATTATAATCTAAGTTAAATAATAGCAAAGGTAATTCTACTGATTAATTTATATTAATATATTATAATAATGTAAGGACGGATAATCAGTGGCTAAGTGGCTATCAGTCTTACCAGTTTTCATATACTGTATATAGACTCTACATATTAGTCTGTAGTTATTTATAGGTATGTAAAACTATGTACTGGAAGTAGAATAAGTTAAATAAACTACACCTTTATCAATCCAGCAAAATTTAATAAAATAATAACGTTTTCAATCGTTTTTAACGATCTTCCTCGGTTACAAAAAAAATAGAACATTAAATATAGAACATAAAATGTGTTCGGAATAAATATGAAAATTAACGGAAAACGCCCAAACGGACAAAATATAGATAAATAAACAAAATAAATAGCGGAAAAAATATATACAGGGTGTTTTTTTTTTAACTGACGGTACTCAGAAACATCTGTAGAGCAATCTAGCAGCCGGACTGTCGCCAAATTTGGGAGAGTAACTAAGGACGACATGGAAAAGAGATTCCGCGAAGAAAAAAGTAGTACCTAAATTCGCCGGTAGAGGAGGATTTGGCGCTGTTGTAGCGAAAAAGCTACCAGCACTTCACTGAAGAAAGGGTCATCAGTCGCTTTTTTCCACTTGCATGGCCGCCTCGCTCCCCGGATCTAACCCCATGTTACTTTTTCCTGTGGGGTTACTTAAAGTCCAAGGTCTATCTTAGTAGTGTCCCAAACTTGATGACTTTGAAGGACAACATTTCTCGAACTGTGATGAACATTCCTGCGGACGGCCATGTTACGTTCGGCCATAGAAAACACGGTGTTCAGAATGCAATGAGTTGTCCAGCAGGACGGTGATCACATTGAAGAAGGGAGAAGGTTATTTGCTGATTAATTAAACTTTCGTTATTACACTGAAAGCCTCTGTCTGATTATTCATTCGTGTGTTTGTTAATTGCAGCTGGATTTTATGCAGATTCTTAGCTGTTTTGCTACAACAGCGCCAAATCCACCCCTACCGAAAAATTTGGGTACTACTTTTTTCTTCGCGGAATCTCTTTCCCATGTCGTCCTTAGTCACTCTCCCAATTTTGGCGACAGTTCGGCTGTTAGATTGCTCTACAGATGTCTCTGAGTACCGTCAGTTTAAAAAAAAAACACTCTGTAGCCTATATAAGATCCAATGAAACCAGCATTGTCCGTTAATAACATTAATTAATGTAAAAGGATCTCCACATGGTAGACAATGAGTCCGCATCTCTATGGTTTATACAACCAGTTGTCATGTGCGCCTTGCAGATTTCCAATCTCTCAAGATGTTTGACCGTTTGCCTATTCGTCGTCGTTTTTATAATTGTCGCTTGATCCCATTAGATGTTAACATCCTTCTGTCTTGTGTATGATGCCAGCGCAGTGTTGTCAAGGTTCTTACTGATTGTATATTTGTGCTCTTGGGCCTTTGTTTTAAACTGCGCATCGTTGCACCCACATAAACAAGCTTGGAATTGAAACGTTGGTTGTGTAAAGGCACCGAATATATACTCGTTGTTGAATTCCGATCCTATTTCTTTTTATCGTTTCTTAAAAGTTTGAAAACAGTGGGATTACGTCGGCATACAATACGAAAATTATCAGACCTGGCAGTACATCTATGTATCTCGTTTAAAAAAAACGGGATGTAATTAAGCACTATTCTTTTTATATTTATTCGAAACACATTTTATGTTGTATAGTTAATGTATTTTTTTGTAACTGAGGAAGATCGTTAAAAGCGATTGAGTACGTTATTATTTTATTAAATTTTGCTGGATTGATTAAGGTATAGTTTATTTATGAGTAATTTAATTATTAGTGTTAGTAAAGTAGTGAGTAAGTAATTAGCAGCAGTCTAGTAGTTAGCAAAGCGGCAACGCGACGACGTAGACTTTTTCGCAATTATTTAACAAGTTAATTGAGTATTTGCGGATCCGCAGCGCTGGATCCAGCACCTGGTGCTGGATCCAGCAGGCCGAAGAATGCGCTGGATCCAGCTGGATTGCTGGATGAGGGATCTAGCAATTGCAATCCTTATCCATCACACATGTTCTCTTGTTTCCTTTTACATATGCACCAATCCGTGTGAATAAAATCACTAAAAACTGGTAGTTGAATTGATGTTTGCATCTCTCCAACTTTTAGCCACGTAGAGTTTTCCGAATTTCACGTGTTTAACACCAAAACAGGGAAAATTTAGCATTAAAAATTTCTCCCGAGAGACATCATTCTTACAAGAGGTCCAAGTGTTGCATTGCAATATCCCATCAATCCAAACTTTTATATATAGGCTATTTCGTGCAATATCTAAGCATCGATTTTACGAATTTCTAATTCTTCTTTGTTTGATTCTCGCGTTATTTACATATATTCTGTCATAATTTGACTTCAATAATGACATATTTTCAATAATTAATTCTTCAAAATGATGGAAATATACAAATTGTCGTATGCATATAAGTTTATTTTTTCTAGTTTTTGTCACCGAAACCATTATATATGAAAAATGAAGTTAACCTAGATTTACTTTTAAAATATACCTTAGCCAATTAATCAATTATTGATTTAATTTTGGAAAAATAACAAAATTTTCAATGATTATTGTGTTAATTCCCGTTTCTCTTGATTATAAAGCAGCTAAGAATCGTTTTATTCGTAATTATAGTTAATTGGTGTAATAATACTACAATCGTTAATGGAAAACAATTCATATCCAAACCAAAAGCATCTGAGATATATAAAAAAATATATGGCAATTTAGAAAACAGTAAACTTTTTTTCTTAGGTGTTTTTCTTTTGTAAAAATGAGCTTGGCGCTTTCAAGAGAAATATAGAAAACAAAAACATAGGTAAAATCTTGTGGGTATCGCTTCGAAGTAACAAGTTTATCTTTACCAAAGAAAAACTCCCAAGGAAAAAAAGTTCGATTGTTATTTAAATTGTCTTGATTTTTACTTTCTCGGCTTTGTTATATATAACAGAGGGAAAGTATGGCTATCGGTCAAAAAAAATCCCGTTCTAGATCTTTACATTTTTAGACTCTGGAGACCTTGAAACGTTGAGAAATGCAAAAAAAATTTCGGGAAAATACAGAAAAAATGGGGAGATTTTTCTGTATTTATGGTTGTTAGTGTGTGTGTGTGTGTGTGTGTTTGTGTGTGTGTGTTTGTGTTGGGGGCATGATTATGATTTTGTTCACCCTCTTTGAAGCTTAATAACTCCTGTGCTTTTTGTCGAAAATTTCTGAAATTTCGCAAGGAGGTTTATGTATTAGGGGAATTGATGCTATTAAATTTTGGTGGTTAAAGGTCGAGGGATGGGGAGATAAAGGGGGTCGTTTGTATCTCCAGGGTCGGACTTAATGACGATATTACCCGTTATTCGCATTTACAATTTTTTATTTTTATTTTTATTTTTATAAAACCCATTTCTACTCTCAAAATTAAGCATTTTGCCCTTTTATAACGATTAAAAGTATAAAAAATTATTTTAATAAGATATCATAATAGATGGTTCCACCAAGCGTTTCCGGAAAAATTAAGCATCTCGTTGCAGGATTTTTACTTGGCACAATTTTTTAATATAACAGATGATTTTGTTTGGATTTCAATTACACATATAGTTACAGGCGTGGATTGACGTTTCGGTGATAGAAAATTAAGGCACAAGTAAGGCACGATCAGGCAAAGTAAGCACCGTTACTGTTCTCCTGTCGAAGAATTGTGAAGAACGTCTTGCGACTCTCGAAATTCGTTAGAAAACGTACATAATATGCACACTAAGAAGACAACAGTGCCATATTTGACACTAGCGGCTAAATTTTGAAATAAAATTTTTTCTCGAAAATCGAAGCCTCATTGAAAGAATATTTTAAACATTTAGCAATTCCACAAAGAATTGCTAAATGTTTAACTTCAATTAAAGCTAATGAGAAAGAAAGTAGGTTTATTTTTTGTAAATGTTCTTTGTCTAATCTGGTTGCTTGGAAACCAATAGAGGTTTAATATAAACAAACCGTAAAAAACTCGAAAAAATTACTGATGTAAATGTTAAATTATACATATATTATTGGTAAACTTCCAAGTTTGGAATTTTAAAAAATTCAATTAAAACATAAATAATATAATCAAGATTTTATGGAGAATCTATGCAATTGAAGTTATAGCATTAGTTGAAGAGTATGTAGACATTACTCAATAACTCAAATCTAACTAATCTATAATTTAAATTAAAACAATTTTTTAATTTCTATGTATTTTTATAACATAATAAATATTACTATAATATATAATCATTACAAAAGATATTCCTAAAAAGTATTTCCTTTTAATAAAAGTGATTAGATATTCTGTTCAGTTGCTCTTGCTAGAAGTGTTTCAACTATGTTATAAAGAAATTGTAATTATGACTTTTTAATCAATTCTTTTTAGATAAAAGTTTTGGTTTAATCATATAATTTCAATATTTCAGAAATTGGAATTATCTAATGTTGAAAATGATTAGGAATTAACATTTTCTCCGCCTTTCAGAAAATGTGTGATCGTACTGGACCCTATGTAGACTACAGGATCTTCATTGGCAATTTATTACAGGGAGGAGTAAGATTCGAAGGCATGATTGTTTCTTATTCATACTGAACGAACCATAGCGGATCAGACTTAACGATTCGTTGTAGTTCAATCAATAATGAACGTATTTTTGGTCGGTTATGATTTAAAAGTCCTTATAGGGTGGACTTTTCTTAATCATACCCGTCATAGGTTTAGTTAGACCCATAAGGAGGCCGGGTGATGAGAGATGAAGCCCGATAAATCCGGGATAGACCGTCAACAAAAATTGCTGATTTTGATCGCCCGAATTCGATCCCAGATCCGCAGAAAAGTAAGTTGACGCCTTAACCGTCTCGACTAGAATGTGCTAGTGTCTGGTTTTGATTAAGTAATTGAGTAAATATAAAGCAATGAACACTGGTCGCGGATTCGCACTTCACTAACGAGCTGTTCGGATGAGTTTTCCAGGTTTCTTCACGTATATAACATCTAAATAGGAGCAGTTTCCTACGGAAAGCCCTTTCGAGAGCACCCCTCTTTGGCAGATCGCTCACTGTTGTAGCCTAATACTTCATCCCATCAAAACCAGTTAATCAGGTTCCACTGTATTGTTACTCTTTCTCTCATCGCCTTACGGAGAATTAAGATACTTTTCAACTCTGTGCTCAGTAACTTTCTGGAAACGTATGTAATAATTAAATTAATAAACAGATAACAGCTTTAATTCTAATTTACGTTAGCTCTATGAAAATGGACAACTTGCACATGTTTATAAGACTTCAATATGTATTTTCAGTCCCAATCTGTCATATTTTTAAAATACGCGTGCTCCGTAAGTACGGAACTATAGTAGATATGTTAATCTTTCTTTATTATTTTACAGGCAAAACATGGCGCAGAGTAAGGAGGAACGAATTAGTTATTTTGATGATAGGAATCCGAGTGAACGTGAAGTTTTGCAGAAGAGTTTAACAGATTGCATCCAGAATTCCCACCATCACACACAACGATCTGGATTTCGACGACTTCGTGTTGACTGCGGGTTCCCACTATAAAAATAACTTAACTCATTTCTCCTAATTAAAGATCAACATAACCTTTTTTTTAATATAGGAAATAACAAGACTAATTCAAAAAATTTAGTTTATAATATAATCATTTAAAAAAGACAATGTTTTAAATAATTTAAAAATATTATATGATTTCAAGGGAGAAATTTTATTAAATTTGAAGTTATTTTAACGTGAAATCATAGCCTTCATCTTAGAGTGTCGAAAAACATTTTTTGAATTACACTTCCAGTAAAGAAAATACAGTATTGATATTAAGGAATTAATAGAAATATTTTAAGCAAATCGTGCATTTAATGAATGGGAAGATTCCGCATAAATTATTAAATTACTTATTTAGTAGCACTTACAAACAAGATTAACACGTTCAATTTACACTAAGATGAAAGCTTAAAAAGTATTTTTCCTTGAATTTCTACCCCAACGGGATATTTGAGACATGTTAAGTGTGCTTTAAATTATTTTTAATACTTAAAATATTTTTTATGCTTATAAACTTCATTATTAGATAAATTTCAAAAGAATCCGTTGGAAGAAAAATTTAACTTACAAAAAGTTGTCTGCGACCAGCTTTCATATATCATTAAGCAATTGTTAGAATGTGAAAAGAAAATTTCTATTGTGTTTTCTATAAAGGAAATTTATGAAAAGATAATTTATAAAAGCTTGCTTTAAATATATAAAAGGATTTATTTTTATAAAAAAAAATTTATAAAATTTTTGATATATAAAGTAACGAAAGTGTGTAGAAGTTATAATTTGCTATAAATTCTAAATCGAAATTAATTATCATAATAAAGCGAACTCTTAACAGAAAAATTGAAAGAAATGATTGCCTGAAGAGAAATTATCTTGAAAAAATTCTCAGGAAGAATTACTAGAAGAGAATTAAAAACATTATAATTAGAGGTTTTTTCATTTTTGGCTCCTTTCGCTCCATGGACACTAAGAGGGTCTTTTTCCATACCCAATTTGGTTTGACCAGCTCTACGATGGGGCGGATGGAGAGAAACGAGACCTGATATATCCGGGAGTGACAACCCATGTACAATTCCTGGCGTTCTCTGTGATTTGGTCCCGGTTCCCCTGAGTTCTAGGTCGACGCCTTAAATGTTTCGGCCATCCGAATTGAGAATAATATTGGTCGGAAAACTGTATTAATTTTATAATTTCTGAAGAGATTATGGTCGAAGAAGACAAAATCATAACAATCGTCGAATTGCTTAGGCCTATAAGAAAAAAAATTCATGTAAGCAAAAATTTGAAGAATAGTTGTTTTACACACGCTAAAGCATATTTATTTCAAGTTGTTATTTTCAATCAGATAGAAAACATCGTTGTCTGAAAACTAGAAAAAAAATGAAGTTTTTTACGTATAGTCCTGATCTAAATTTTTACGAAATATATAGCGGATTTGTCTAATCGACGAACTGCAATACGGTTCAGTAACTTTATCTATTCTGTCACTAGTCAGCACAAGTATATCCAATAGAATAGGAAGACACTGTTTTTTCTTTACGTTTTTAAAGAATACTTTCCGCATTTCCGTTTTAAGCACTTTTGAGACCCCGGCCCAATTTCTTTAGAGGCATTATTCAGATACAGAAAAAGAGAAAAAATATTAATAACTTGCAAAGAGATAAGATCCTTAAGAAGGTGAAGCAAGAGGTCATGTCTAAGCCTAAATGTCGCCTTCTACAGAATACCTCGAATAATACAATTCTGTCAGAGATTCCACCATTTTTAAGCGTTATTTCTGGAATATAGAACAAGTTTTAAATTATTTTTATACTAATTCATTGCAAAGCTGAATCTAATGTAGATTTTTACAATTTATAATAATTAGTAAATAAATAAATTTAAATTATTAAAATAACGTTATATGTGTTTTTATAAATACATTTATTCCAATTCTCTTATTTATTCCCGAAAAACTCCACGTGGCCAGTCCGTCCGAACGAGGCGCGAACCCACGACCGAACTCCCAGTATTCAGGGTACGAATTGAGGAATAAGACGATGGTTGCCTTATCCCACACTTTCTATGGGAAACTGGTCCCTATTTAGGTGTTAGGAACATGAAAAAAAGTTCGGTACACTCCATGCGGCCAGCCCATTGGTGAGGCACGAACCCACAGTGTTCAATGATTTTATTCACTAGGCCCAAAGAGAACCTAGGTGAGCATCAAAAAAAAAAAAAAAATTCTAGATGAAAATATTTTAAAACAAAGTATGTAAAACTTTACAGCAGATCATAGCGTTAAAAAACTCAGCCATGTTTTATCTGATTTATTTTTGTACAATGTAATATAAGATTTTATTGTAAATGCAACGAAGTGGCGCCAAGTCGGCGCATTTACAGGAGACCGAATTAGCGTTATTTGGTTGTGACTTGGCGCGAAACTGACCAGGTGGCACCAATCCGGCGCATTCGAGTATTTCCTAAACTCTGGTTTGGCGCCATGTCATCATTTTCTCACTCAACTTGGCGTCGATCCAATGCACGTACTTTTAACTGCACCATCTTATATTATTCATATTAATATATAGAGTGAATCGCAAGCCAAATATAGGAAATATGAATATTTTAACAATCACGATTGGTTAAATAGGTACAAATATATTTTATCTTATTGCTATTTTTATAACCAATCGTTTTTCAAATTACATAATATTCGAGTAATCTTCGAATGTTTATTGACTGATATGTTACTTATAGCTATGGCAGAAAACCATTAAGTTCGATTAAGGTTTTTCTTTTCTTTTTTTTATAATCTTATGCTCCTCTCTCCCTTATTTGTATTCGTATATGTGTTATACTGTATATCGTGTAATTTTAATAAATTGCAAATCGAAAAATTGATATGCAATTTATATGACTATTCATTTAATAATTTTTCTTCAATAAATAACAATTTTTGCTCGAATATAAAAGTTTTTAAAATTATTTTTAATGTACATACTTTAAACTTACTTCCTGATTTAACTATTTTTACGTAGAAATTAAAAACATTTTTTAATACGTTTAATAACAAAGCTTTTACACTTCCATTCTTCTTAGTCAATTTGAATCGATCGTGTAGTTGTGCGGAAATTTTTTTTATTTATCTATTAATACTTGGAATAACTGAAAATATAATCAATTAATAAAATATATTTTATTATCTTCTGCTTGTATTTAAAATCACTTATTATAAATCAAAGTTTAAAAAAATATATATTATTAACATTATGTTGCACGTGAAGATATTGTTGCGGGTGGAATGATTTGAATATAAGTCCTTCTTGCATCTGTCATTATAACAAGATTGTCGATGAGTGTCGCTCACTAGCTGTATTGAAGATAACTCGTTGTTCCTTAAAATTTTGGCCACTAGTAGCCGAGGGGATAGTTTAAACTACTGAGCGCTAGCAGATGAAGCGCTGGCCACATGGAGTTTACTAGTTTCTTCACGTGTATAAGACGTAAGGACCAGTTTCCCCATAGAAAGTCCTCCCTTAGCAGATTAAGTTGCCTTATCTCTTCAAACCAACTTAAAAAGTTCCTTATATAAAGGATTATTTATTCTTAATGAAGAAGTAAAGAGTGGCATCTTATTAGTTCTTAACATTTTATTGATAAAAAAAATTTTCTTCGGATAATGAAAATAAATATTTATGAATACACGTGTGCTTGATCTGTTACAATAATATACATTTATTAGTCACAGGGAAGAGGAATTTCCATTTCCTCGTCATTAGTTATAATGTAATAGTGCAGAAAGTAATGAAATTCAAACAGAAACGTTATACAAGTATATATTCAAATGTTGAAGATCGGATTTGAACAACGATCATTGAATTGTATAAGATTACGACGTTATTATCATTCCGTTCGATAGAAAAAAAACCATCAATAATATCTTACTCGTACAAAGCAAACATCACGATTTTACATAATTTTGCTCTTGTACTTCTACTTTATTTTTCGATAGAAATTAGGCTATACAATAACTTTTAACTTTTATTATATTTTGCAAAATACACTCTGTTGAAAACATTGGCGCACTTTAAAGCCGGTGCATATTAGTAATCAAATTCCGTTCCTGAAATACTGAAAAAAAAAGAAAAATTCATTACAATATCATAGTACAAGGATACATCATTGAAGAACAGTTTCATCATAAATCTTAAATATTAGTAAATTGTAAAACCATCTTCGAGATTGATCAGTTTGCATTAATTGCCAAATTGCTTTCGACATTTTTTGCTTTCTAACATTTTGTTTTCTTCACGTGTCTAACACGTAAAATGGGACAAGTTTCCCATAGAAAGTTCTACCGGGAGGCTAGTCCATTAGTAGAGCTTCCAAGTGTTGCATACCCTATCCAATCAATCCATCCATCCTATTTAGGAAAACTCCACGCGGCCAGCCCGTTGGTGAAGCGCGAACTCACGACCAACTACCAGTATTCAATGGTTTTAGCCAGTCCTCCACTGGTGAGCCCACTGTACGTAAGCCTGCGTCCGAAAACACTATGCAAGAACGGGTGAGGAGTGAGAGAAAAATCAAGGAAGTATGATGGAAGCTGAATGTGGAATTTGCCCTTAAAGACCTCACAAAAAATGGCTTTCAGGGCTGTTTTAATAAGTGGTATTGACACTAGCAGAAATGTGAAATGTGAAAGCTTCAGAAGAAGCTTGCTTTGAAAATAGTGTCCTGAAAGAATTTCTGTGTTTTAGGATAATCGAAAAGTCATTGCTTACTTTTAACTTGTCCCATTACATAGACTATATCTATGTGCCGATTTGCATAAAACAAACATTGATTTAAAAACTTTCATTGCAGTTTATGTCTCTTGAAGCACTTCAAAGTAATTTTGATGGCCTTCATGTAATCATCTCTGTGATGGTGTTAATGTTTTCATTTAATGATGCGGAAGATTTTCGATCTCTTCTGCTGCCTGCCAAAGATCCTGTTGTCGTCAGCTTTACGTAACAATTGTGTTTTTAATCGAGTGTTGCATTGTCATCGAAATTGACCCCTCCACAACATTAACCGCTAAACTTTAAATATCACAACGAAATGAAAATTTGTCCCTAATAAAATTGGAATTCTGGCCATTTCAAAACCAAAATAAAAAAATATATATTCAATACGGATTTAAATTGGATTTAGGCCTACATAACAGAAAATACGACAATGACAAAATAGGTAGAATCGTTTCAATCATCTTGTATAAATACTAGTCAAAACTTAATCATGAGTTCTTTTTTATGCAAACAAAAATGACGAGTGTTAATACAGCCGTTTTACCGTTGTCTGGTAAAACGGCTGTATTAACAGTTGAATAAGTAAACCAATGACATAGCTCGTTTCATTTGAAACGGGCTCTATCATTAGTTTCTTTATTCAACTGTATTACGCCGCTTTACTAGGTAGCATGCCCATGGGCTTGCTTACCTGAATATGTATTTATTTAATTAATTTCACTTTATTTATAATTGTTAGTAATAAAGTATTATAAACATTTTCTCTGAAATTTTTGTAAATGGAATCTTAAAAAAAAAAATATATATATATATATATATATATATATGTTAAATTATTTTACGGGTATTGTTTCAAAAAAATTAACGTTACAAAATAACAAATAACATTTAAAAAATCCGAAGTTTATGTTATAATTTAGACTCAATAATTAATTATTGTCTTTCCGTTAATATTAAAAAACATCAACAGATGGAGTCACTTGTACTGTCTATCGTCAGAAATTGAAAACACTTGAGACTGCGCATCTACAACAGTTGTTCGAATGACGAAATCATATGACGTAAGGAAGAATGTCAAATTCTATATTTGATTTTATAGTTTTGGATTTCTCTTTCATATTAATTATTTTTAATTTGCATTTATTTATTAAATAAATACGATTGAGTAAATTATAGTACGAATAAATAAAATTTTAATTACAAATATAAAAATAATGTGTCCCAAAATAAATTATACTTATAAAAATTTAGTAAATTTTGAGTCTGTTTGAGTGGTTCAATAGGGTACATTTTACGTCAATTTGACGTCATATCTTTAATCTCACAATAGACGAATTGCCTGGTAAAGTGACGTTGATACAGCTGGATAGGCAAGCCAATGACATAGCTCGTTTCATTTTGAAGTGTCATTTGTTTGCTTTTCCAGCTGTATTAAAGCCCATTTCTCATGCAACGCACACCATTGTTTTATGAAATTTTTTCGTAAATCATATGATGTCGGTACCATGCTCAATAAGAAGCAATTTAATTACTTGATGTGGATCTATTGTTAGGATCTTGACGCCATTTTGCTTTCACTATCATTTCCGATCAAGTAATTATCAATTACTAAAAGAGAGTTATTATTTTTTTTATCAAAAAATGTCTAGATGTAAAGCTCAAAATTGAAAATTGCAAATGATGTGATAGCGTCATTTCATTGTTATATAACTTAAAACATTACGTTAAAGATGTGTTTCTCAACTTTTCCTAATAAATTGTTTCCTGTTTTTTAAACGCTTTATTTAACTTGCTTTATAAGTCCTCAAATCCTGAAACTCAACTTTCATCCACTTCTAATTAGGCTGAAACTTTCTGGACACAATGACAATGCATTATTTAATGATGTTATGTTATAGGGATGGCCCACTCTCATCGTTCTCTCCATCCCGAAATTTGATAAACATTACCAAATATAGAATTTAATTACGATTTGTGTGTATATATAAATGCACTGTACTGATGTATATGGTGGGGTAAGGCCATCCCTACCTCACACTCTTGGAAAACATGACCAATAAACTGAGTTTTTTTTTTTAATTTTTAAAAATATATTAAAGTTCTTTCTTATTAGTTAAAATGTTCTATAATCGTCCTATAACAAAAGTTAAGATTACTACATACTTAATACTTATTATTTATTTACTCATTTGTTTATATATATATATATATATATGTGTGTGTGTGTGTCTTTTAACTTTCGTCCGATAGCGTTGCATTACTGACTGGTGTGATTTCCACTATTTTTTGGCACCTTAAACTAATTTTCTCACTATTAGAAACATATTTTCGCCATTTGGTGTGATATCCCCTCATTGAGAAACATTGCTAAAAGGTGACTTTGTTCCTTATTTCAAATTAATTACATACACCTGTCTAAAGTGTACTGTTTATTTTATATTTTACTCATTTAAATAAAACCTAGTTACTCGTACTCTGCATATATTAAAGGTATTTTAAAAAATTCTCTTTTAAAATGTTTTTATGAAATAATAAGAAATACTTCATAACTAAAATTAAAAATTATCTTAAAATGTCAGAAGATCCATACGAAGTAAATAAACTCCAGCAATGAGTTACGTAATTTCACTGGCTGTTAGATTTATTTAAAAATAATTTTTATATTATTACTCATAACAAATAAAATTGTGTGGCGCCATCTGTTAAGAGATTTTATTATAAAAGACTTTTTATATTATTAATTATTATAAGAGAGCAAAAGTTTAATTTTGAAGGTAACGATGAGTTTTATACTAAAAAAAAATGTAAATGCTATTGATAATAACGAGTAAATTTTTCATTAATCTCGAGAATTGAGTTAAATATATTAAAGACGAGACCAGATATGGAAATCTTGGGAGCAGGAGTCTCCGTTTAACTATATGAGAACTTCCGAAGCAAACCGAAAGTCATGTTATTTCAGTTCAAATATTTTCCCCCGTAAGGTGTTAGCTAGATTACCGGCGCGACTTTATTGTTAAAGGAAAAGTATAATGTACAGGGACAAGCTACTACTAATTTTAGGTGGAGAGCACATTTTAAATTAAATACATTAAAACTATGATTGAAGATTGCAGCTTGGCATTGTGACTATGTCACAATAAATAATTGCTTGTGTGGATATGAAAAGTATTATAAAATGCATTACTTCCATTGTAATGAAGAATTTTCACCACAGAATATTCTTAGCTAAACAGGAAGATTTAGAAATAAAAAGTGCAGCTATTAGACTTAAGTATAATAGATATTACTACCAAGCTATAAAATTTCACATACTAAAGGTAAATCAGAAGTAAGACTATATTAGAAACATCAATTCTTTAGTCACAGAACTAACAGTAAATTCATTTGCCCTTTCCTAATTAATCTTGAAGTATTTGAAGGTAAGAATTTAAAGCATGAGAACTATTTTTTATATCTGAGTCATTGGTTTTAATATTTAACAGAAATATATCATCAACTTTAAAAATTAGATTTAGGCTTGGTTTTAAACATATGGTGTTGCTACAGGGCCAAAGTTAAGATGTGAGATACTGTAAGTCAAATAGAGTTCTGCACATATATCTCTGGTGATATTATGTTACGCATGTCTGTCTTGCATGTGGCACGGATCCCTACGATGCCGCAATGGTAAATACTAGTAATGTAACGAATAGTATATTCAGCCTCAGCCGAATACTGAATATTCGGCCAGGAGCGTGGCCGAATGGCCGAATATTCGGCCAAACTATTCGGCTTGATTAACGCACGTACGAAAATTGGCGCGCAAACCGCATTATGGCAAGGATCGCGCACCCTGCTCTCTATTGGCCCGCTGTCACTACGATTTTTTCTTCCAGTAGGTCTAAATTATTTAAATTAATTAATTAAATTATAATTATTAAAGTTAATGTGAGATGGAACCTAACTTCTAGTGCCAAATTGGTTTATAATTTATGTGATAGCCGTAAATAGCCCGATATGATTCGGCAGTTGTTGGTATTTAGATGTAAGTTATAACTTATAAGTTATTTTATTTGCAATCGATCTTTTTAACTCTTTAATTAAGCACTAAAATTTTGTTTTTACTACGTATTTGTAGACTGAATAGTACCCTAAGGATATACTGTACTGTACATATGGTCTAGTTTCTCCCCAGTTGTGGAACAGTTCAAATATATTATTGGGGGTTTCTATTTGTGAAGTTTTGTGATATTTTGTTGCTATTGTTTTTGTCAATACTTTTAAAATTAACATGATTTCAAATGTTATCTTCTGTGTATAATGAGAAATGCTCATTCTTTGCTTTATATATAAAATAAATTATATATTAGTTACTCATCTTCTAGAAATAGATAAATAATTCTTTCATTAAATACGATACATTAAATTCAATAAAACATTTCGTAAATCATTTTAAAATATCGTAAAAAAATATTAAAATATACGCAAATACGAATATAACATAATTAACTAAACAATAACATTAATGCCCGATACATTCTAACCTACACGCCATCAATGCCGTAAGATATCGGGCTAGATAAAGGCTATAATATTATTTAATTACGAAATAATTTAATTTAATAATAACTAGAGTTAAATGCTATTTCTTATTAATTTTAATAATTATAGTTTAATGTTCAGCATTAATAAAAGTTACCAAAATGATTAATTTACTGTGTTTTTGTTATTTCTTACTCCTGTTTTTAGGTATTCGGTATTCGGCCGAATAGTGATTTAAATATTCGGTATCCGGCCGAATAGTGAAAAATAGCCGAATAGGCCGAATACCGGGTAGTAACCGAATATTCGTTACGTAACTAGTAAATACAACTCCAGCCTTTCAGTACCTTGTTCAATGTTGATCATTGTACTGTACATGTACTGTACATTCGGTGATATGCTATATGCCAGGGGTGGCCAACAACTCGATCGCGATCGACCGGTCGATCGCGGTGCCAATTTTGGTCAATCGCTCGCGATATCTTTGACTTAATGTGTTAGGCCGCGACTCCACTAGCCGTAAAAGGACCGTAAAACCCCCTCACCGTAAAAGCTTTTAATCACGTGATCATGATATTTTACGCCTGAGCAGGTCGTAAAATATCATGATCACGTGATTAAAAGCTTTTACGGTGAGGGGTTTTACGGCCCTTTTACGGCTAGTGGAGTCGCGGCCTTACACTTGTAACTGAACGCAACGCGTGAACGTAACGCGCAAAAGCAACAATATGCATGCAGTTATGACTGGGCTCGTAGAAAACACAGTCATTTAGCTTGAATATTTGATACCGTTATGCGGTAGCTTCTTTTCTTTAGTATTAACAATATTATTATTATTATTAATCAATATTATTTATCCACGGTGACAACGTTGAGTTTCAATTTTTCATTTGTTTAAAATGTAAGTACCTGTTCTTTATGTTTTAAATTAAATTATGGCTTTTCTTACCTATCTATTTACTTGATAAGTGAGCGTTTTCGGCAACAGACCTCTATATTTTTAGATTTTTGGAAATGCGTCAATTGAAAAAAATATCCCAGTATCACCAAATGTAGCAAATATATTTATTCCTGTTTCGGAACTACATACCTCTGTGAATTGGCATTTTCATACTTAAAGTTAACGAAGACTAAACATTCTGTCTTGACTGATTCCCATACTGAAGAATCATTATTATTATCTTTGTCAGGATATACACCTAATTATAGTTCCTTGGTAAGAGACGTGCAAACTCAGTCCTTCCATTAATGTAACGTAATAAAATAAATTCTAAATCTGTCTTCATCAGTAGCTAATTTGAATTAATAAATATTGTTAATAATTACTCATGTTGTTTTAATTCCTCCGGACGTGAGTTTTTTGGCCCGTTAAATAATTACGTTGTTTTTTACGTAGGTAGATATACAGGGTGTTTCAGTACAAAGAGCACTCCCGCGAGCTATTGATAGATTAGCAAAAAATAAGTCTAAAAATCTTATATCATTCTTCCATGATAAATTTTCCTCTTCAAAAAAGAATCGCGAAAGTAAAATCTTATAATCAAATTATCAGCCGTACTGCGCAGTACGGCTGATAATTTAAAGTTGTTATAAAACTACTGCAAAACTGCTATAAAGTTGTTATAAAACTAACAACTTTTTCAAGTTTACGAATAGTAACACAATTTATACATTGTAATTGATGAAAAAAATTAAATTATATTTTAAGTTAATAAAAATCTATCTTGAAAGTGTCGAAAAATCGATTTTTTTAAGGTGCCGCCTGTATGGAATGAACTCGTAACTGCAAATATCAAAAGTTGGATCTGGAAATTTATTTTCTTTATGAGCCTATATCTTGAAAACTTAATAAGTGATTTAAAAAATAAAAAATAGTTTTGAACATATATTTTTCTTATCTACCCATAGCTCGCGGGAGTGCACCTCGTACTGAAACACAGTGTATAAACATAGTATGTATTTTCCCCCCTCGCCACTTAAACTATGCCTACGACAACAAGTCGATCGCGACACATTTTTAAGATAAAAAGTAGATCTTATGTACGCAAAAGTTGGCCACCCCTGCTATATGCGATGGTGTTTCGGCACCGTGGCGACACCTTATATTTAAAAACCAAATGTGTTCCTGCACCGGGCTTTCAATTTATATTAAAACATAATTTTGGCTATTAATATATGATATTTTTTGCAGTTTGTGAATAAATTCAACGTTTTTTATGACAGACAGGGTATGGGTCGAAAAATGAGAAAATTATTCTTTTAGTCTCGAATGTAAAAATAAATTCGTTATTTATAAATTACGCTCTTAATGTAAATATTCCAAATAAAATTTTGAAATAATTACATTTTGTCATTCTACTCTCTGGTCCTTCGACTAGCTACCGGTATTCAGTAGTATTATCCGTTCGGCATGTAGAAATTTCAATATCAATTTTTTGTTTTGTCACTTACTACGAACACATTTGTACACTGTACAAAAGTACAACTGCGCAGGTAGACAACTTAAATGGCCGGATGGCCGAGCAGTTAAGGTAGCAGCTTACCACTCTGTGGGGCAGCGATCGGATCTGGAAGGGTCGAAAAACCCTAGGAATTTTTCGCGGGTGGTCCATCCGGATACATTTGGTTCTGTCCCTCATCACCCATAATGGGCTTACAAAACAGTGGCTTTCTTAGTACACACAGGACGGAAAGATTTAAATAAAAATGCCAAACTCAAATGATGACGAGGAAGCATTTACTTGTATTCTACATTGTTTTCGTCATCCCATCGAAAAAGTCAATTAGCTTGAATCAAACCCAGAACATCCACATCGCAGACTGCCATTATCCAACTCGATCCTCGATGCTCCAATTTATAGCATTTTTATTAGATGGGTTAATAATAATAGATGAAGATGGATTATTATTATGCGATTAGATGCGCTTATTATTATTATTAACCCATAGATGGGTTAATAATAAGCGCAGAGCCCAAATGGTTAGGAGCTGAACTTTGAAATTTGGTACACAGTAAGGGTACATCATGAGAATGTACACTAAGAAGGAATCTTTTGAAATTCCCCCGGGAGGAGAGGGAGAGAGTTAAGGATTACCCTGAACTCGGATTCTACTGTACTATTTTAGATGCATTTTTGTGGGAAATCGAACATACTTTTAGATCCATCTAAAAATTCTCTAATTAGTCTTGGAGGAAGGGGGACCTAATTCTTGCACCCGGTGAAAACGGGTAAGATCGACCATAATCTAATAATCTTAATCTTCGCTATCGTTACATTTTGCTCGAGAACGCCAGGATCATCTGCTAGTTCAGATATATTTGCTCAATATTTGATATAACTTGGAGAAGGAAAATTTCCTGTGGATTCTGACAATAAAGCCAATGTATCTAAAATCAGCATAGTACAAGTATACCTCGAGTTACGTCGTTCTCGATTATACGTCGTTTATCAAAAAAAGTATATGAAAAAATAAAAATCAAGTTTAAGTCATTTTATTCGACATTACATCCGTTCGTCACAAATATTAAAGTCGTAATATCACTAGGAAAACGTTAAAAGCACATAAAATCATATTAAAATATGTACATTTACAGTAAATGTTGATATAATCATCATAAATCCTAGAGAACGAAACATAAAAACATCTGTGTTTCTGTGTCGTCGTCTTATTTAGCGGTCTTTAAGTGCTCATTATTGGCGTTTTCCACGGTAGTTCCAATGTCTACCATTTGGCGTCGTTGTCAGCGCCACTCGATATCAAGATCTGTATAAGAAGGTCAGAACACGCTCCCGTGATTCTATGCGGCAGCGGCCATGTTGGGGCATATCGATAGAGATCACCATACGTGGTTCCTGCGTGAATCGACTATTATTACGTATATACGTACTCAAAACGTTAAACAATGGGTTATCTAATTATGGCACCTAATTGTAAAAGTAAGTCTACCGACCTTCGACTGTTTAGATTTCCTGCAGGTAAGTAGAGGAAAGCGAAATGGGTGCAATACTGCAGACGGATAAGTGGCAGCCAACTGAACATTCTAAACTATGTGAGGGTAGTGTATATCATGTAATTTTTATAGGTACTGTCTTTGAGATGTATACGTGAGCTCACATTAAATTATTTGTTGTTCAGCCTCATTTCGAAGAATCTCAGTTTCAACTGTTAATCTCAACTTTTCTGTCAGTGAGATTACATATTTATGCCAGAGATATGAACAGTACTTTGAATGTAAGAAAACTGTATGGAAGCAAAAGCTCATTTATGCGTACTCCTGCCGACTTCCGAAAATGGTGTTTTATTATATTTGTATCTTGTGTGTTTACAGAGAAAGAAGTTATGTCTCAGATAAGCTCTGTTAAAAATATCATCAAATTGTGTTTAATATTATCCTTTTTGATTAAATTTTATGTAATTAGGAAAATATGACGTTTAAGCCTTTGTAAAGTAAAAAATGTTCATTAATTAAACGTTAGTCCAGTATTTATTTTTTAATGCATTAATATTGTATTGGTAAATGCTTTAAAATAAAATTTTGGATATATACGTAATTGCATCAGTTTTAGCACCTATTTAATTAGTTTTATTCACGACAGCAAATGATGTGGATGATTGTTTATTTTAAACTATTTGATCGAAAAGTTACATAAAATTGGGGTTGCATAATCATCTGAAATTATTATTATAATGTTGACTGGAAATCACTGGATTTGTGCAATTTTAGTTTAATTAATGTCGTATAAAACTGACTGCTCGTACAAGTTTGCTTAAAACATGCGACTCAAAATACCCCAAAATGGCGGCTCAAGAAGTAGGTCACGAGTGTCCTGACCTTCTTGTACAGACCTTGCTCAATATTGGTAAATTTAATATAAATTAGTTTATTTTCTATTATCGCAAAATAATTTTAATAGCTGTATTTGTTATTTAACCTTAAAAAATCATCTTATTTTATAATGTCTTAGAGAAACCACATTTACAAATAAAGAGTCCGCGATGTACTGTAAACATCACCAAATTGTAAACATTACATTTACATGTATGTACTGTATGTACACATGTATTCGTAAATTCAGATTACTTTTTTCTGTACTATATTAAAAACTAAAATTTATTTGTTTGTAAGCTTAAAATAGATTCTTATTAACCATATATTAAAAATGCATTTATGAATAAAATACAGAACTGGGAATGGTAATTTGTGGTTTAGCCTAGTGACAAGTAAATTCGACTTACGTCGTCTCTCCTGGAACCAATTGCCGACGTAAGACGAGGTATATCTGTAGTACAGTGTAATGAATTAATAAATAAAGTATTTACTAACTTTACTTCCACTAAATTTTTCCCCGTTTTTTGACTTTTTTGGGTTGTGATTACGAAACGTGGAAATTTGCAAAACACTCGGAAAGTCAAATTTGATACGATTGCAATATCCTTGTTATGTACACATGATAGCCGGAAAAGCAAAATGGGAGTAGAGAGATTCAAAATAGACATTTGTAAAAAACTGAAGAATTGCGTAGTCGCTTTGGCGGTACATATATAGTACTAAAATTGGAACGATACAGAGTAGACTAGCATGGTATTTGCTCAAGGATAATACAAAAATTGTAAAGCGTTCCAAATCTCTTTCTTTTTTTGACGGCCGAAAGGACAAGCCGGTTAAGGTGCCTCTCCACTCTAAGATCCACGGACAAGCAACCTGTAGAGGCACATATTCAAGAGAGAAGTCAAACGGAATTAGTAACACTTCTTTATTTACAAACAGCAGATGTTTAAACACAAATGAAAAAGATATTTGATGTGGAAGATTAGCAACACATACATCAAAATAAGGCAATTCTGTCTTTAAAACATCTCCCACAATTATTTTCAACTTATTCTGAAGATGGGTGCCTTGTACCCTTTTTTGTAATTCGGCTACTAATCGTGTATCTACTTCACAAGCGACCAGATTTTCAAGCAGCTGACGGTCATATTGCGTTTTTGATTGCGTTTTAATGGGGTACGTAAAGAGAATGTACACTAAGAAGGGATTTTTAGAAATTCTCCCTGCGGGGGAAGTGTTATACATTTTGAGCCACAGCAACGCGTGGCGGGTACTGCTAATAAAAAATAAATATGATAAAATTTTGTACGTTTCTTATTACGTTAGAACAGTAAATTCAATAGATACCATAACGCTGAAAATTATCAATTATTTTATAAACCGTAAAAGAAGAAAACGTTTTTAGTCACATCTGAATGAAAAAAAAAAAAAAAAAAAAACATTACAATCGACCATCATCGATGCTCTATGTCACAATTCCTAATTCCCGTCTTAATGCTTCTAGGCGATTTTTATCGCGTTATTTCGTTTATATCTAACAGAAGATTTCTTGTTTTCTAATTTTATCATTTTTAAAAATGTGTGTCTAAGATATTGATCATCATATATTAAAATACACAATGAATTTTTAATATTTTATTCTGTTCTTATTGACCTCCTCTTACAAATAATGCAAACGAAGTGCAAAATATATTTTTTACCCGACGCCAATTATCAGATAAACTTAGAACTACACATAAAAATTCTGTGTATGATTTTTATGTATAGTTTATCTTTTCGGCATTACTAACAATTGGTGTAATAAATAAATAAATAAACCTTATTTTACATTCTCTCTAATTCTCTGTTACTGGAAACAATTTTCATACATATAATATTTTATTGATTAAAATACAGTAGAGCGTCGAAAAGTGGAACCAATTGGGGACTGGGGTCCTTCTAGTTAATGATTTGTTCCAGTTTCCGACTTTGTACGAAAAAATACATTAACCTGTCCGATGTTCAAATTTTTCTCCGTTGCGTATCGCTTCCTGTTGAATTTTTCTCCGTTGCGTGTCGCTTCGTGTTGAATTTTCGTCGATTTTAAGCCTAACGAAAATTTTTATAATAATAATCGAGGCTATCGTATCGTTAAAAATTATTTCTGCATTTTGTACAAACAAAATAAATATATTAAAGAATATAAAAAACATGAAAATTATACTTTAGAAGTAAATTTAGTATCAAAAACATTCGATTCAGCAAAACACAGTCCGACTGAAAATCGTTTCACTTTCCGGCCATTCCACTTACCGACGTTCCACTTATCGACTCTCTACTGTATTTAAAAAAAGCAATAATAGAAAATTCACCATTTGTACGACTCCAGACGGCACAGATTAATACAATTTTAATTGTCTCAATCTGGAAACAGAGTTGATGAAAGTTAAGCTACTGACTCCAACGACTGGCCATGCGATCACAAAGTGCTGCTCAACAATAAGAACACCTACCAGGCCCTTGTCAGACTTATCAATAAATGTAAACCAAGTAACCGCCGTTCCCTATCATTCTACGACCAGTCACATCCCTCATATATTTCTTACAGATTCTATATGCCCCGTATTACTATGTACGCTGTCACCCCTTTGTAATCATTTGTATTATGCATAGGAGGTTCCCGTTTTTATTCTGTAGCCTTATCATCTTTGTAACGATATTGCTAATATCATTGCACCGTACAAATAAAAAACTGAAAAAAGTGTAAGTATACAAATACGTCAACAACTGTCTCGAAATTCGTCAAAATGACGCATGGCGCCACGTTCTCAGCAGAGGGCATCGTTAATGAACCTCATATTTCGAAACCTAGAGGACGTACTTTAGGCATAAAAGTTACTTAAGGTGAGTACAGTATATATAAATTTTTAAATATTATTGTACGAATATTAAAACTATTTTAATATTTTACAGAGTTTTAAATATACAAAAACATACTGTTAAATAGATCGTAATTTTGAATATATTTTCGAACGTAGTTTGACGTCATCGCATCGAGTTGAAAGATTCGAATACCAAACCGTTTGAATGTAAGTTGTAAATTGAAATTTAAAATCTTGTCTTAATAGCGAGGTTGAGGCCGAAGTTTTCAACGCGAAAACGTGTACGTCGGACGTTCGGCGCCGCTTTCATGTGAGCCTAGAAGTTTGACAATGGCGTTTGGAATGTCGACCATGATTCCACTGACATTCCAAACGCCATTGTCAAACTTCTAGGCTCACATGAAAGCGGCGCCGAACGTCCGACGTACACGTTTTCGCGTTTAAAACTTCGGTTCCAACCTCGCTATTATAATGTTATGTTTTTATATTAAGTAGTATGTTGTAGTCTATTAAGAGGCTGCATTATTTACATTTTAAAATAATAAAAGAACCGAAAGAAACATAAATTTGATTAGTAGGATGGAATTCATGTTGAATGTGATTCGAATCTCTGTCTTTTTGATAAAAGCCAATAACTGATATATTGTGAATAACAGAATAATTTATGCGTCTTCTGTGTTCTTATCAATCTTAATAATAATATATTTTTTTAGATTAAATATTTTTTAATCTTTTCATTAATCACAATACACAACCATTTATCAAGCAGTGAGCATTTATTATGTTAACGTTTTCGGTCTTCTTAATCGATCTTCTTCTGGATATATTTGAATTTTACAATTTAAAAAGAGTAAATTCATTTCGAATTTTACAACGAAAAAAATTTTAAAAACGCGCGTGCCCATTTATTTTGTTCCAAAAACGAAATTTTGCGTTTCTCGATTGCTTATATTTCGGCAATTCCTTTATAGAAATTCTTCAAATTTTGCAAACTACCCAAGAAAATAATTATTTTTCGAACGAAATATACGGAATTACTTTAGGCGTTTGAGGAGCGGAGAAATCGACTCCCTAAAATCTGTAACTCTGACTTCCGTATTCTTATATGTAGGCAGTCAGTGACTATGTTTACTTGCAGCGGAGTCACTGCTGTGACTCTCCACATTTCTAACACATTTGTAGACGCTTTGCGGTTAAGGCATAAGATGTAAAAATAGAAATGAATTTTTTCCAGACCGTTTTAAATGAAAATCATGTAAAAAAGAAACATGTGTAAACAGAATTGGGTTATTTCAAATTTTGTTGGAGGAGATTAGAGAAAAATATTGATAAAAACCCGTCCGTGGGAGGGAAAATTTCTAAAGAAAGGCTGAGAAAGACCGAACTAATCTGTTAAAATTTGAAAATCGAATGTAATATTGTTATAATTTTAAAATTCAAACAGACATTCTTCGAATTTTATTTCTTAACATTTGATTATAATTAATTGGAGATAAAATAAGTGAAAGTACTTTAAAGATTAATTAAATTAATACTTAACTTTCGTTGGGCTGCAATTTAAAAAAAAAAAAAAAAAAAAAAAAAAATTGCAGACAAATTTCTACTATCGCCGTCTGTCTGTTTGTTTGTCTGTCTTTCCTTAATCGCGAGAACGGAATAGATTAATGAAATCAAGACCATTTATGGAATCCTTAAGGATCAAACGGCACAGATTAACTATATACGAAAGTTTGATACAAACCGAAAATCATGTTATTTCAATTCAAAAATTTTTTCCTGAAAGGTGTTAGATAGATGACCAGCACGACTATTATTAAGAAAAAGTATTTGTACAGGGAAAAGTCACTACTAATTTGATGCGGCGAGTATATATTTTAAGTTAAATAAATTAAAAATTTGATTAAAAACTGCAACCCGGCATTGTGACGATGTTACAAAAAATAATTGCCCTTTTCAATTGCTTATATTTCGGCAACCGCTTCATAGAAAATTTTGAACTTTTGCACACCCTACCTAAGAAAACAATTTTCTTTCGAACGTGATATTCGGAATTACTTCGAGTGTTTGGGACGGAGAAAGCAACTCCCGAAAACCGGCAACTCTGATTCCAGAGTATATAATCATTCAGTGATGTTTTTACTTGGTGAGGATTACTTCTGATATAATATTGGGAAACGGTTAGGTCTTTTTCTTGTACAAATGTTAATGATTACAAATAAAATGTAAATACAGGTATAATAAACTTAGAGTATTCTAATAAAAAGTTCGACTAAAGATACCGGCTTTAAAATTTCGAATTAATTAATTAATTGGTATTATTAATGTTTCAGATAACTCAAAATGCGACTACAATTCCGAATCACCACAATAGACTATTATTCGACTTCCGAAAACTTTAAACGGAATTTACAGAATTAATTCCACGAGTGGGATTTTTCTGTAGTACAACTGATTAAAGGGGAAAAGACAGAAAGAATTGACAATATGCCTATATTTGATGAACACCAGATTGAAGTAGAATGCGGAAGTAACCGTTTCTTCGCCGATCTATATGCCGAAATAGATATTTTAGTAACATATTGGTGTGGAGTAAATGCAAAATGCTGGTTAACTCCTGAATGTTTTCATCCAACTAAAATTGCTACTCACGATAACGTAGATGTAAAAATGTTTTACTACGGAACTCTCTGCTCACAAACGGAATACATAATACACGGATACGTAAAAGGAATATTCTCGGCAAGTTTTTATCATGACTTACGAATGTTGGAAATGAGGCACAAAAGAAATATTTACGATAACAACGGTAATTTATTAAAAATAAAATATTCTTTCGCAAGGAAAATTATTTTAAATATAAAGAGACACTGCTTTACATTTCCTAGAAGTTAAATATCCTCCCATTGCGTATTCTAGGGGCAGAAGAGTTCTAACCTTCGATTCTGTCGAAAAAGAAGTACATGGCAAATCAGCAGTCTTGATGTTACGTATTTGAAATGTAGAATTTGCTAAAGATATGGTTAGAAGATTTCACTCATGTAATAATGCAGTGCCTATTCACTATGGCTGCATACAATTGATTACTTTAAAATATTTGCCATTACCCACTTTTGATTTAATTTGGATTGCACCTACAACTTATACTCTATACTTACTAGAAATCTTTTATCTTACAAGAACAAACCAGAGAAAATTGGAAAACTTTCATTAATCAAATAGAACAACAATGCAACGAAAATCCAATTTACTTACAGAAAGCGTTGGAGTATACTGTATATTAGAATTGCCACTATCTGTATATTTTACTCTGCCACTATCCACGTGCAAACGAATCAATGTGTCGTTGGTATTGTCAAACAGAACATCAAGTTTGTATAAAAAATAACGAATATACAACGTCTTCTAATGCCAAACTGATTCGAAGGGTAGTTTTGACTCGAACAACTTGTTTTATCCTCCCGAATTCCAATTCAATAACAGAATGTTGAGGAATTTTGATTCAGATTATGCACTCCGAGTATCTTTTCGAGATGATGATGGTAGAATGTTAAGTGCAGCAGCAAATTACAGCGATGATGCATTATTGGAATTTGAAGTTACGATGCTTATGATTGAAGGAATAAAAATATGCACAAGACATGTACAGATTTTTGGCATGGTCAAATTCTCAAATCAAAGGTCATAGTGTATAAATGTATGCGGAAGACGATAAAGAAAATAATGCGAAACTATTCGAGCATGGATAGAGGATTTCTCGATAACAAAAAGCGCATCGAAGTACATGGTTCGTTTGGGACCGTGCTTTTCGCAAACAGAAGACACAGTCGAGATTCTTTTAGAGCATCGTTACGTCATCACAGAGGATATTGAAGCTGAAATATGTTTGTTTGTTTTGTTATGGCAACGCAACACTTGGACGATCTGCCTAGGGGGATGCCTTCCTGAAGGTCTTTTTAAGAGAAACTGGCCCCTATTTAGGCGTTACAGACGTGGAGAAAACCCGGAAAACTCCAAGTGGCCAGCCCGTCCGAGCGAGGCGCAAACCCACAACCGAACTCCCAGCGTTCAGAGAATGAAGACGCTTGGCCACTGGTGGGCCGAAGCTGTAATAAATCCTGTTACAAAGAAACCTTACTGCTTTTCAGATAGAATTAGCAAAATGTCTAGACAATTAGCCGAGAACGTGAGTATCCACATTTATTATTTTAACTTATAATTATATATTTGTAAATTTATGTCTATCATAAATAGTTTTTAGATTTTTTTATATGTGAGTCTGACCCTACCGGAGATACACACGACCCCCATTATCTTCCCCTCGACCTTTAACCGCCAAAATTTAATATCATCGATCACCCTAACAATCAAACCACCGTAAAATTTCAGAAATTTTCGACAAAAAGCACAGGAGTTATTCAGCTTCAAAGAGTATGGACAAAACCGTGCCCCCCCCACACACACACTAACATTCATACATACAGAAATTACTCCCCGAATTTTTCCGCATTTCTCGACGTTTCGAAAAAAAAGTATACTTTCCCTCTGTATAACAGCCGAGAAAGTAAAAAGGAAATTTGTTTTTCTGTATTCTGAATTGGTTGAATATTTTCTGTAGCATTACATTTTATTGAACCTTTATTAAGTATAAAGATGACTTGATAAAGTGTTTTAAAATACACCATCATCAGTTCATCTCTTTTCATCACTCACTCCTATAATAGTGATAATGAGCAAAGCGCCCCGTAGGATTCCGCATCACTTGACGTCAGGATAAGACACCGCACAGCAACAACAATCCCACAAAAACAGCCCCAATAGGGCTGTTTTTGTTTAATGTCAGTGTTGTTATTGTGAGGTCACGCGAGCGGTCGCGTGCGTGGGCGATCGGATTCGGGATGGAGGAGATCTGAGAGACGGCGCGTCGGAAGTGAATCATTCAGATGCACAAGAGTCTAGCTCTCTGGTAAACATTAATTCTAAATCCTGCAGCGCCAATAACGGCACTGGGTTTGTTTTTGTTTCAGTGTTTTGTTAAAAATGGAATGCAGTATATGCAATTTAAAGTACGAGCATAAGCAAAGTTTAAGCAAACATGAAAAAGAAGCATAAAAAAGAGAACTATAACGGGAATGATGAAGTTATAAAGTTATTTAAATGTAGTTTGTATTCAGGTGAATTTTATTTTAAAAAAGTATTGTTACACTTCAGAGAGCTACACGGTATTACCACATGTAATTATAATCAGACATTTAATTCATTAGTGATGTTAAGGAATGGAAACAGAAATATGAAGTGTAAAATACCGTTAAGTACATTATAATGAGCGGTTCAGAAACAAACATTAAGCCTAAATAATTCTATATATGTTATTAACTGTCACAGATCCTAAATTTTAAGTCCCCCTATGTTTTAATATATTCATAATTCCATTTCATAATCTTGCAATATTAATTTTTTATAGAAGAATTCATTTTTAACTCTTTTACATACACAAATAGTATGTTATATATTACAAAAAGAAAAAATTTAACATATTAAATATTACACAATAATAATTAGAAAATATTATCTACATGTTTTATTATAAGTTTGATGAATTTTATAATTATAATAATAATAATTTCATTATTTTATTATATTTAAATTTAATTAATGGTAAATAACTAAACAATGAGAAATGAATTTATTTACTGAAATAATGCTTTTAAATAATGGAAAACATTTAATATTTTAAATTATTTTAATTTCTTAGATAGCTTCTACGTCATAGGAAGGTCACAGGAAATGGAATGGCGTCACCTCACCTGCCGCAGGGATTTCTGCTGTCACGTGACCTGTCACCTGCCGCAGAAACACGTGTTTTTGTTTACAATATTTCTTACTATTATATTTTGTAAATTAATTAACAAAGTTGAATAAAAATATAAATAATTATAGAAAGCGATGAATAACAAATACATAAGAGCATAAATTAGTACAAAAACTAACAAAATAATAAATAAAATTTACATTTATTAGGGCAAATAAATTTAATTAATTGTAATTTTTTTAATTACATAATCTGACAAAACACATTGTTTAGACTTCGAAACATTTCCCCAAGTACAATACAACAATTACACTGTAATTTAAATTTACATTGTAATCTAAACATGACCCATTCTATCTAAGTAGTATGTTTATTTTAAAAATCGAAAATGATGAATTTATTTAAAAATCGAAGACGAATAACAAATAACTATGTAAAATAAAAACAGAAGAAGACGATGGCGTGTTCTGCTTATGTGTAAAATGCATTGTTCTCAAGAAAAATAAAATTAGAAACGCCGGCACAGAAATGTGCCGGCGAGAATCTTGAAACCTACCAAACCGGTTTCGTGTAGGGACCAGAAGTGAACCAGCGAGGGCCAAAGGGTTGAACCTTTAAGGGTCGATGAAGTTTGCGAAAATGGCTAAAACTGCAAATATTTAAAATTTCTCATATTTTTCTTGCTCTTAAATAAATGTTTTTTAAAAATTATACAAGAGATTATATTATATATATATATATATATAGTACATACATAATATTGAATTGAAACTAATTTCTCGCACAATCCCTGGGAAGGATAAATCAACACACTAAAAACCTTTTTTATATCCCAGTACGAATAGCTTTAGATAAAAACTAACGTTTTCGACCAAAACTTGGTCTTCGTCAGCCTATTGACCAGTATAAAATTCGAAACTGGAATTCGAGTAACGTGTTTAAAATTATTTTAAATTCCAAATTATTTAAAAATTGGAAACTAATTTTCGCCGTACATGCTACTGAAGTGATAAAACTATTGTTATATCCCCACAAATAAATAATACGATGTATTTGCTGGTGTTAACGTTAGCAACATACTAGTGTTTTTTACACTTTTTCTCATAGCCCCACCTCCATGCATACGAAATATTGGCATCTTTCGCATTAATACAGTTTCCGGCCAGGCCAGCTTTGTATATTTCCAACGCTTCAAGGTTGCGAAGGTGTTGATCTGACATTTTTACCCATTTGGCCCTATGGAGATCGGCTTATATTTCAAGGTCTGTGGCGTAGGCAGCTAGGACGGTGGTATGCCTTTGGTTGGTGATATCATACCAGTGTTCCTGTATTCTTTTGCTTAGTGGGCGCTTCGTGGATCCGATGTATACTAGATCTCGCCGGAATTTGTGGTCTCTGAGAGGAATCGTATAGACACCCGGTGCTCGACTTTCCTCTGTCCTGTCTTTGTCATTGCGTAACAGCCCATATATTGTGTTAGATATCTTATATGCGGTCTTTGTGCCTTTACGGTTAGCAATTTCTTTATAAATAGAACTTAGGTGTTGGTTTTATTGCACCACTGTGCGTGATTGGTTGATACTATGATTATGGGTGTCTACCTGTGTGCTATGTGTGTGGCGTACCGTTAGTAGGTTAGCGTACCTGCGCGATAAATTATGTATCATGCTTCGACCATACCCATGCTTTACCGCTATGTTTTCAATGAGCTTTAGTTCTGCCATTCTGCCATCCTCCCATCCTTCCATCTAGTGTGGTGCGTGTGCGCCCTTCTAGTTAGCGCACGGAATGCAGAGATCTTGTAAGAAAAAAGGGTCCGCAGAGACTGAATAAATATTGATACGTAGCAAGGTTTTCACTCTGCGTCAAGTCGAAAGTTGACATCTAGAAAATGTGCATTTGTATCACTCTTCTGCTCCAGTTTGACAGTAAGGCCATACGGGTTGTTGTTCATGTATTCCATGTATCATTTACGTTGGGCTCAGTCTTCCAAAGAATGCGGATGTCATCTACATACCTTTTATAAAATAGGATGTTGGGTAGGAATAGAGATATGACCTTTTGCTCCAATTGTCGAATAATTAATTCGCACAAGTCCCCTGAGATGGGGCTGCCCATAGGTATGCCCTAGAGCCCTCTATAAACAGAGTATAGTCAACTGGGGGGTCAAAATATGACTGGCTACTGCCGATCACGTGGTTTGTGGACGCCATTATGAGGCCAGCTTCCGATCCGCTTATGACAAGTGAGTTTCAATCAGCTATTTATTACGATAAATAACAGGATTCGAAACTTTATATACCAGGTAGTTCCAATCTAAAATAGATTCTAAACATCAAGTTAGTTCTTACTTTGCTATACTGACGTTAGAAATTATTATTTTAGCCTTTAGATACATCTATATCGATACATTTATATCGCTCTATCTACATCTACATCTACATCTACATCTACATCTAGCTCTATCTACATCTACATCTATATCGCTCTTAAAGCTACCACATAAAAATAGATCATGCCGGGTTGATCAGCCATTAATTGCTCAAAATAGAGCTCCTAAATTCAAACTGCATCGATTTCCAAGTGATAAAGCTAGGAAAAAAAAGCATTGGCGATTAAAGTAAACAGGCTGGATGAAAATAAGAAATTATGGATTCCTGGAAAACATGCATTACTTTGTCAGAATTTTTATGAGAAAGAATCAGAATTTTATGAGAAAGGACTTCTGCTTTGCCTACCTATTTAATTGTACAGTACATTGCACATTAATAAACTAAAGCTAAAGAGTATTAAGTCTGTTAATACATTTTAACCTTTATAAGTATATTGGTTTAGTAATGTGAATGTTTACAATTAACTCTCATAGGTTCATTTTGAGAAAGATCAGTGTGAGAATCACAGGAAGGATGGAAGAAGATTGCTGAAGCTTGATGCCGTCCTACACTTTTTTCTCACAGACCTGCACCTAAGAGAAGATGCTCTGAATCAAAAACAGGGCATAGAAACAATTGTGAGCGTATAGATCCGACCTTGGACCTCAGTTATGCTACAAATTATCTCCTATGACATCTATGCAGCCCAGTACAAGTATATTTATAATATAAATTTAAAATATTCTTATTAAATATTCTATTTTTTTATTGCATACTTTGATTCTTTTTGAAGAAAATGCTGAAGAATGTAAAAGCACGAATGAAGATGAAGACAATAAGACGTCTGGTGCAGTATTTCAAGACTCCGGTAATCTTGTTAGCCAGCCACTGTCACCAAAATCAAAACAAATTAATGAATTGTAATCTCAATTACATAATGCATTACATAGAGTTAAAAGAGTGCAGAAAAGAATAAAGATTTCTATGAAGAGATAAGAAAATTAAAGTCTAGAGTCAACACACAGAGTACAAACATAAAATTAATTTTCAATCCTGATCAAATAACAGCCCTTGGAAACGTGTCAACACGGAAAATAAAATGGCAAAATAATACAATAAGAAAGGCTCTGCAGTTAAAATTTGCTTGTGGAAGATCAGGCTATGAAATGTTAATTGAACAAGGCTTGCCTTTTCCCTCTTTACAAACATTGTAAAGACGACTTTAGAACACCCCCTGTAACAGGGAAATTACCCTTTTTATTAATAAATGATTGATATTTAGTAATTATCTGCATTCCTTGCAAAAAATGCAGAGAATCACTATTTGTTAGTATGTTACACTATGTTACTTGAGTTTTTCTTGTTGAAAAATAAACTTTATTGATTTTTTGTTTATAATTTTTGTCTTTAGTTATTATATTTTTAAATTTAAATACATATTTTTCAGATTATTTATATTGCAATAGTGCTGTGAATAAATGTAATCCACTAAATATAATTTTTTAATATATTCACTTTTTTGCTTCTAGCCCTGTTATTGTTATATATTTTGTCCATCACTTATAAACTACAATTATTCTGAACATAATTAAAAATTATTTCTAAAAATGTTTAACTTAATATAACTTCTTTCTGAATCTAATTTCTGTTTTTAACTAACATTGCTCATTTAAATGCTAAGCAGTACTGTGACACTGCAACTTTGGCCTCAAAATGGCGTCCATACATTAGAGTGGCCATACTCTGTTTATATAGGGCTCTAGTATGCCCCGTTTTTGTAAATACGTAGAGTTGTTGAAGCGAAAGAATGAGGTATAGCATAAAAGGTGCGTTAGCTCTAATACATGCTTACGATGTGTTAATATTGAATTGATCGATAGAAAAAATAATCTTTTTTAAAAGGGGTCAACACACGAAAAAGATTAGGAACCCCTGTATTAATTAATTGGTTTAATTTTTCGTTTTTATTGGCAACTGGAACCAATCTTTAATCTTACTTTCCCGGCCACTTGTGTATATAAAATTGTAAAGTATTGGAATGGTATCAACTTTGACCTTCCGAGATTTTTGTCAATTTCAACGTTTTCATTCCCAAAAACGTCAAAAGAAATTCCTACAATGAGTTACGTAATGTTCCCGTGTGTTATGCGATGTTATTTTAAAAATGACAGTTGTGTCTTGTGACATCTTTTGTGAGATTTTGGTATGAAAACAATGTTTTTATATTATTAATTATTAGAAGATGACCAAAATCTTAATTTTGAGGATAGTGATTGGTTTTATAAAGAAAAAAAAAAAATCGGAAATGCTAATAACGAGTAATCTTCGTTAAGTCCGATTTCTCTCGTGATCGCCCACTATTTCCCCACCTTCTCCATCTTTATCATCATCAATGTCCCTCATAATCAAGTTACCGTGCCAAATTTCGAGTCTTCATCTTTAATCCATCCTGAGATATTAAATGAAATATACGCCAACATTCGCACTCGCGTTCCTCATGCATCCACAGATTTTTTTTCCGTTAATAGCATTTTTAATTTGTTTCTTTTATAAAACTCATCCCTACTCTCAAAATTAAGGTTGTTGGCATTACAGAAGTGTGACCGGGGGGTCGGCACCTCTTTGGTGTCACGTCAGGTCTGACACCACCGTGTCTCGGCTGACACGGAAGCCGCGGCGATTCTACGATCGGTCGCGCGAGCGGTCGCGTTTTTCGGGCGTATGGATTCGGGATGGAGGACAGGAGAACACAGAGGCCATTTTAACAAAACATAACGTATATTTAATTGGAACAGGATTCATGTAACATTATCAAGGGTCTAGTGACGCGATTGAGAGAGAGAGCTTACAAACGAGTTCGCGTGGTGATAAATACCTTGGGAAAGGCGTTCGTAGATTCTAGCGACGTTGATTCCGGCGGCGTTTGTAGGTTCTAATGGCGTTGATTCTGGCGACGTTCGTAGGGTTAAATAGCGATGATATCCTTGGGTTGGCACAAAATTCAGGAGGTAGCACACGTAAAAGTACTTCTGCACCCACGGCTATCCGAGCGACAACTCCCCGAATTTTCGAAGTATTGTTTTCTTGTTTAATGCACTTTAGGGCGAAGGTGATGAGAACTGCTTTTGGGAACTAAATAAAGGATACGTTCTCATGTAAACGGTTGATAGTTAGTTAAGTTGTAGTAGTAATTGACAACAAGGCGACAACTATGACGTCATGGAAACTTTACCGTAGGTCCACAGTTCCGACACTTACAGAAGTATAAAACAAAATGTAAAAAGCTAGGAACAAAAGATTACTGTATAGCAGTGTTTTCCAATCTATTTGGTCATGTGACACTTATAAAATATGGAAGCATTCAAAACACACTTTTCTGGAAAAATCAAAGGCTTGCGTATGTTATGAAATAATATACATCATTGTAGATAACAAAAGTATATTAAGGCGAACTTTTTGTTCGTTATGCTGTAGAAAACAACAACTTCAGACTGTGAAGCAGTCAGCCCGAAGAGGGATTAGAAAATTACCAATCCGAAATGCATTGTTAAATAGGCTAAATAAAGAGAACTGTTTTAATCTTGGTTTCTATTAATTGTGCGTAATTAAGAAAGTCGTGATAAATATTACTAGTCTCACTATTGAAAGAAGAAACCTTTAATTATAACTTTTTATACATGACGAAATGACGAAATAGAGTCTGTCTTCTTGAAGTATCTACCGTCCTTTTCCTAAAGACTTCGTGGATTTCTAACCTTTCGAGTTGTTTCGGCCGAGGCACTATTTTCTCTCGGTGACGTCTTTTTCATTTCTAAGGAGTGAGGAAATTGTAGGGTTCTTCTAAACCCTACAATTTTCTCACTCCTTAGAATTCTGTGCTTACTACATTGGGTTATCTCTTAGATGGAACAGAGGGATACTAATATATATGTTAGTAATTTCCTAATATTGAAACCAGTGCATAGTGTAAGTTGTCACGAATCTAGCGGGACAAAATTATATTAGGAATGGAACAATTTAATTGTGATCAGAATAAATCTTAAAACAGAGGAAAAAGCGACAAATCGTAATGAGTGATCGAAGATAGAAATGAATAAAAACCCGGGAATTCAAGGACGTGACGGCTTCTTCTCCCGAAAATTTCAGATGCTAGACCAGTGTTTCCCAACGTGGGGCCCACGCCCCACAAGGGGGCAATTTGATTGTTAAGGGGGGCAATTCGAAACTCGTCAAGAGTTTAAGTTAACCGTATAGCCGTTGTAAATATTGATTTAAGTTAGTTTTAATTTTCTTTGTTTCCCTTTCCTTCTAGAACTTTCCTTTATAACCCTTTTCCCTTGGGGTGGGATTAACAATTCTGGGAACCACTGAGAACAAAGAGATGAACGAGGCCCTGAGGCCGGTGAAAGAGGAGAAAGAACATTCTTTGCCCAGACCTCAAGGTGGGCAGACGCGAGTTGTGGTGTTCCAGGTTGCGTTTGGCAATGACTGGAAAGTGCAAGAGACTGATGAAAGAATTGGGTTTTATTGTGGTTACGATAAAACAGTGTGGCAATTAAGTGGAAGAAAAAACTTCAACGAACACGACAACGACAGATCTTCCAAAAGAGTTCAACATATGTGTTGGGGGGCATAAGAATTTTAGAAAGGCTTAGGTGGGGCATAGCACAAAAAAGGTTGGGAAACACTGTGCTAGACCAATTGTTGTATGTGTGTCTCGTGCCCATCTTCGTTTCCGTTCCCGTCCTTGGATCGACATCTTTCCGTCATCGGAAGTTGACCGCATCTATTTTGCAGAAAGGAGGCATTTTCTGCATTTTGAAACATTATCTTTAAATTTTCGGTAAAAAATTTGGAACGAAAAATTCTTTCTTCGTCTGAAATGAAATTCCTCAAATGTTTTAAATCGAATGTTAAATGAATTCGAAAAAAGTTATTTGCATTCACTTCAAAATTACCGAACTATAATTAATTTATTATTATTATTTATTTATTTATTTTATTACTATAAGTTACATGCAGACATTTTTTGAAAGGAATTATACATAAAAAGTTATATTTTGTTCATTAAAGTAATTACAAGATTAAAACTGAATATTTAAATCAAAATTACATATACATTTGTCGCATTAAGATAATTTTTAAAATAATCACTTGTGTTTTTTAATTTTTGACTCTTTCTATCCTGTAAACATCAGGAACAGCTGCAGGGTGCAGTTCCACCTCTTTCTGAGGGCTTTTTCGAGTAACTCTGCACTTCAAATAGTAAAGAATATTATAAGACAGGTTGTTTCCTTTCTGCACCTTCTAAAGATTTCTAAATCTGCTATTAGTGGGCACCAAGATGACTTTTCTAATCATATCCATCGTCGATTCAGCCAGCACCATCCATGTTATGATGGTTTGGCCAGGCCCACCGAACCAACCGTATGGTGAGGGATGGGGCCCAACATTTCAGGGATAGATCATCCCCGAAAATTTCCTGGGTTTATTTTGTCACTCCTTGATTTGATTCCGGTTCTTCTAGAGTTCTAAAATGAAATAATCGATTATTTCATTTTAAAATACGTGACATAAAATAATATTTAATAAAATATATAATAAACAGTTTTGATTTTATTAAGTAATAATGACAAATTAGAAAATTACTATTATTGTGAATAATATTTTTGTCTGATAACAAAAAGATTAGATTTTCTACCATAATTCATTAAAATTGCATATAAAAGAAGTGTTTTTATTTGTGAAAATTCTTATTCGAGATTTTTGAGACTATTTGAATAATTTAAATATGGCAACGAAACATTTTAAAACTGAAGACGAAAAGGATTTCAGGTCTGTAATAGAGAATTTATTTTATAAATTTGTGCAAAGATCTTGAAAAAAATTCTAAGTTTTATAAATTTTATAGTCCAGCAGACATTATTCTTCACAATGATCCCAGCGGACAAAATGGATCTTTTACCATTCGTAATAATATATCTTCCGCTCTTGCCTTTAAGGTATAACTTTTTCCACTTTATAGTGTTTTATTATTGTTTTTTATTTAAAGTTCTATAAAAATTCAGATAAAATGTAGTGATCCAGCTTTCAAAATCAAACCACAAACAGGAGTTCTTGAAAGGTTCGAGTGCAAGAAAGGTTCGAGTGCAAATATAAATGTCACGTTGTCACCAAGTAAGCTATTCAGTTAAAGCAGAAGTTTGTTAATTTGATACGTGGTAATCCGAAATTTCTAGTAATCTGAGTCGAATCCGGGTGAGCAACTCCCCTGGAATTGTTCATAGGTGATTGTTCTAAGTATGTCGAGTTCCTCTCTCGTTACCCTGCCGCTCCATCGTGGACCTGGCCGAACCCGCAATGCCTATGAGTAAAAAGGCCATCTTTTTTTTAATTAGGCTAATTTCAATAATCGCCCACAGAGTGGAAAAACTTTATGGGTGGAAACGATTAAGCTAACTTATTAAAAAAGAAAAAAACACTGTATCACAAATAGCGTGCATAAACAAATCGAAAGGATATAACAGCGTACAAAATTTCTAGCAATTTTTGCAACATTCAAAGTTGCACGTAACTTATTAAATTTTGTAAAAATACAAAAATGTCTGGTAATCCGGCATTTTCGGCTTTGGTCTTTTAGATGCCGAATTAACGAACTTCTGTCGTGTTTCAAGTTTCCGGCAATATTATATCAAATATTTTAATTAATGACATGTTTTTTAGGTAGAAAAAGCTCGAAAAACGTACAATTTTTTGCGCTATTTACTGCTGTAGACAATGTAAATCTTACTGAAGAAGAGATAAATGAACTGTTTGACAATTCGTCCGAAAGTTTAGACAAATAGTAATTTCTATTTTTATTTACCATTTATTTGTTATAAAATTTATTTAAAGAGACTTCTTTTATTTTCAGTCTAAAGAAAATATTAATTTCAGAAAACAAAAGTACAATTATGAGTAGTTTGACTGTAAGAATATTCAAAATAAATCGAATTTATTTAATTTTTAATAAAGAAAAATATATAATTTTATTTATTTATTTGCAGAATTTTACAGGAAGTTATATTTTAAAGTTTATTTTACTCATTATTTTTATCATTTTTCTTCACTGTTACTGTGTTTAATAACTTGGCTCTTTATTATGGAACCGTGCCAACAAAAATTTATAATGAATCATTCTAATGAACAATTTGAATAAATAAAGCTTAAGATTAAATAGATACTATCGCTATTGTTTTTTTTAAACTCAATTTCTTAATTTCCTCCTAGAAAATACTCGAAGAAATGTCTGAAGGAAAGAAAGACAAAATACACCAGAAATCGAACTCGCAATCTCTTGTGTAAGCGCAATATATCTCGTATTTCCAAATTGCTATTAAAGTAACACTTATATGGCTATACAATAAATAAAATTTACAAAACGAGTTTTTTAAAATATTTACAAATTATAAATGAAATATAACGTGAATTATGCGATATTCATGTTTAAAAGTTTAATTTAATTCGGTTTTATGAGATACGACAATGTAACACATGGACGTTCTTTCAAGAAGTATGCCTCCCCAGAGGACTTTCTATGGAAAGCTGGCCACCCCAAAACTCATTACGGGATTGACTTTTAACAATACTCTGTTGTGTACTAAAGGAACCAACAGGCTCCCTCAGTATACACAGCAGAAAGATTTTTAAAAAGTTTGATTTTATCTACGTGGCAATTGATAAGCAACACATAAATAAATTAAATTATTAGAAAATATAAATAAAATTGATAATGGTGTATGAAAATCTTTTGAAGCGCAATATAAAATAAAGGAGAAGAAAAATGAAAGACAAAAGAGAAAATATGATAAAAAGGAATTAAAATTTTTAATTTAAAATATAATTTTAAATTAAATATTTCTTAAATAAATTTAAATAAATCTTATAAAATTCTAAAATTTTATAAGATTTTTAGCTGTTTTTGTATGGTTTATACTAATTAGAAGCAGAACTTTTTGGTAAAATTATCAGTTAAAAACTTAGTTCTTGGAATAGCTTATCTATATTTAGCTTTTTTTTTTTTTTTTTACTTACCTTTCCTCTCCTGTTTCTTTGACCTTCGTAAATTTTAAAGATTTTTAAAATTTATCTTTATAATTTTAGAAAATTTAACGTAGTTAAAAATTAAAATAGCAAAATTTAATAATAATAATATTTTTTATATTATTAAAAATTTTGTAATGTGTTCTACTTCCTTAAATTGACTACGTTTGTCATTTCATATAATTTACTAATATGTTAGAATTTTCTTAATGTACCAGTATACTAAAGATTAAAAAAAAAAAAAAAAAACGAGCAATATTCATAAAAAGTGTATGTATGAGTCACGAGTGTATGAACTGTGCATTTGCGTACGGTCCGTGTTTGTCAGGGTTAGGACTGGAGAGACCCTGGGCCGTCTTGAATGGTCCCTGCATTTAAATTTTGCACTAAACCTCGCAAAATAGGAATGCTATCCTTTATACCAATTAAACCTATAAGAAAATTGAGTAATAGATAAATATGTAAATGTATATATACATATTGATTCGCCCCCCTTTGGGCCCGAAAAGGGTCTTTTTTCAGGTCAGTTTTGGGTTCAGCACAGTGGGCAATGAGTACACGGCCCGACATATTCGAGACACACCACCCTAAAAAATTCCTGGAGAGAGTTGCTCGCCAGGATTCTATTCCGATTCCTCCGGAACAGTAGACTTAATTGGCTCGTAGGTAGTCCGTAGAACTGCATGACCATATCCGAATCGTTTGCATAAAATAATCTCTCACACATAGACGTTATTTTCCATCTCTCAACCATACTGGTCGGATACATAATCCTGAGGTTTCTCTTAATATCTGAATAGACATAATTGAATCATTAGAAAATAAGTCCATATATTATACACTTCGATATTCTCATCAAAATCCCATTAGGTTTTGAATTTTGAAATGAATTTTTAATGCGAAGCACCAATGAACTAAACAAAAAAATACTCGAAATTTAGCTAAACATATACAATTTGTGCCTAAAATTCATAAATAATAAAGCATGTAATTATAAATGCTTCTGCTAATAAAATAAAATTAAATAAAAGAATTACCTTGTACGATTGCTTGGGTGGTTGATTTTTAATGGCGCAAGGAGCATTTTGGACAAGATGGGCCATCCCTGTACAATATATCACCTCCAATGTACGCGTATACCTAGAGGAAACACACTTTTCTCAGTGTCATAAGATCATAGTTACGTTTCCTCTAGATTTTACTCAAAATTGATGACAACTTCATCAAAATATTTGTTATAATTGCCCAAACAAATTGAAGAAATCTTCTATAATTATAATTCATAAATAAATAAAACTATGATGATTTTTATAAAATAAAAACCTTGTAAATATTCATTTTTATTTGAAACACTCAACACTTTATTGAAATATTTTAATTATAAATTCACTTTACATGAGGTAAATTAATTATGTTAGTATAATTCTCAGTACAATATAACTAAATATTACCGTATTTTACGGACTATAAGACGCACTTTTTTCTTCGAAAAATTGCCTCCAAAATTCAGGAGCGTGTTATAGTCCGTAGCTTCCTATAGGTATTTTTTTTTTTTTTTAAATTGACACATGAAGAAAACACGGAAAATTCTTGCTTGCTAGTGAGGCGCGAACATGCTACATTTTAAGTGATTTTCTCAGTCGACCACTGGTGGGCTCAAGTCTTATGATTGTGAAAAGCTGAAGTCAAATAAACATTATTTGAAAATTATAAAACAAGATGATTTTAAGAATTAAATTATGGCATTAATTATTAAATAAAACTTATAAAATTTTATCTAGCACATATATTCGAGTTTCATTTAAATTCAAAGTAATTTATGATTTAATTTAGAGAAAATTATTACAGAAATGTTACACTTTAGGAGATAAATAAGATAAAGGTGTTTCTTTTATTTATATATTGGTCTCTTCGGTTTTTGGAATAAAATATGGATTTAAAATTTAATTAATATATTAGAAAATTGCCGTTCGATTTTTATTAACTCCCACGAACAAGGGTATTAACTATTAAGTGTCCACGAACAAAATGGCGAAGAGTGATTCAATTTGTTTCGGAAATGGCCGTCGTGCAAGCACTCTACTTTTATCTATCAATAGTTATTTTTACTAATATTTTCCTTGACCTTCTTATTTCTTTTCTTTCTGCCAATAGTTCTTATCAGGTAAGAATTCTAATCGAACAGGAAGAATTCTTGTTTTGGAGATCTAATAGCTTAATATCCAAATTATATTAAAAAGAAAATTCGAAAAACAAGAAACCTCAAGAAAATATAGAAATCGGTGAGAGTAATAAGAGAAACTTTTAGAGAACGTGCTCCTTTTTGAGAGAAAAGGAATGAAGTAGTCACAGAAGAAAAGGGTTTTGGTAAGTGTTAATTAATTTATAAATGGCGAAAACCATACCGTAGTAATAAGCTCAAATAAAATATAAAAGATACCATTTGAAACTACAAAACAAGAAAAAATTTGTTTAAGTATTGTACATGACAACAGTTGATAGACATATCAGTGATAGAATTGTAAAATGAAACACGAAGTATTGATACTAGAGTCATCGAGAGCTTGTATGAGATTCGAGGTTAAGAACGTCTTAGTGGATCGTTTTAGCCTTTTGTTATTTGATATGAACAAATGAAATACGTATAATATTTTTTTATTAATAAAATAAACAGACTTAAAGATTTCATTTTCTCCTAGTGAAAATAACGTTGATTTTACAAAGATAGGAATCGTTATGAGCTCCGAAGTTTTCTCCCTCTCGACGGCCCTCTTGTATTAATAATTATAACAGATGAGTAGAAATAAAGAAATAAGAATATTTTATGGATCTTGTGTAACTTTCTTTCTTCGGAGTGAGAGCCTTCATATGTTAAATTTCATTCATTTCATAATTCATTAATCTTTCTATTCTTCGTTAGTTTTTTCTAATTTAAATAGTCGTAAATTTAATTTTAAACATAATTTTTCTATAAATTGCTTAAACGGTTATTCATTCTACATGCTTTTCTTGGGACACGTGTTATTTTCCGTTTATATAGAACAGCGGTTCCCAACCTTTTTTTGACCAGGGACCACTTTGATTTCATTGTTGTTAGCAGGGACCACAAGGTTTAAGAAAAATAAACTGTGTCAATCTAAAAATAAACTTTAATCAAAACTTTTAACATACATAATCGTTAAACTCAAGAGTAACATGCTTTAACAGTACTATTATAATAGAAAACATAACATTTTTAGTAAAAATTAAATTCAGTTTGTATCAATGTGGGAATAATAATTTAAAATGAATAAAAGCTTTAAATCTTTCGCGGACCATATTTTAGCTCTTACGGACCACTGGAGGTCCGCGGACCACTGGTTGGGAACCGCTGATATAGAATAATTCTATTGAAGAAAAGATTTCCATTATACGTGTTGATTGAAATCTCAAAACGTAAAATTACGTAAATTTTTATTTAAGTTATATTTTAATTATTATTTTAATTTTTAAATCTTACTTTTTGTATTGCGTATATGAGAGCGTTAAACTTACAATCCGCTTTAAAAATATTCCAAGTAAACAAGAAATTTAATACAGAAATTCGTCATTATTTTGATGTTAAACATAAAATTCTTTTTAAATACGTTTATTATATGCAGATATCTCCAATAAATCTGGAAATTGAATAACGCATTTCTTGCCAGGGAAATTTACTCACTTATTTATTCACTTTACACTTCGATGGCAATATGAATTTCGATTTTTCTTTTACTCCTCTTCGGCTGTGTTTCTTCAAAGTGCCAGAAAATTAGGGGAAGGTGGTACAAGATGGGGCCATGGGGTAAGACGGGGACGTCTGTTTATTCGTGGTTAACGTGCTTTCATCTAGCTGTTATTTGGGGAACTAAATGTCAACTTCAAAAGGGATCACGGGACGAGAGAACGTCCGAATCGCTCTCTTTGTTAGGAAGTAAGACAGTTTTCCATGTTTCAACAATACTTCATCTAATTTTACGCCCTACAAAGTTTCTACAAAATAAGTATTATCGTAAACTTTTACATTATCTTTTAGATGAAGATATTATGGTAACCTTTAAGACTGAAATTGTTTAGTTTTGAAATAAAGTTGACCCGTGTTTGCAGTCAGTATGAAAAGTGCACGTTGGGGCAAGATGGTGGAGGCAAGATCGGCCATGAATTCTGCTGCTAGCTAGAGGCACTGCAATATATTGCATAGTGCAGTGAACTAGTTTTAAATCCGTTGTCATTGATAATTTTATATTACCTTTTCGAATATATAAAATAATAATTTTAAAAATGATCTTTTTATAGAAAATGAAATATTCCACTTTTAAATCATATCAAATTGTAATAAATTTATACAGTATATACCGTATTACTTTATTATTTATGTTTTTACGTTTTAATTTATTTATGAAAACAGTTTTTTTTAATTTAAATACTATCTTATCAAGAAATAAAATGTGAGATAACAACCGAAATAAAAATTTTTTTCCACGAAAAGAAATATCGTCTGCTTACAAAATAGCGAAACTGAGCATGCGCGAAGTGACAGTATCGTCTGGTAAAGTAAATACTGTACGAGTAAGTTCAAACTTTTATATTTATTTATTCGGAAAATAATAGTAAATGTAGCCGTTGTGATAAATGGGCACACTGTTCTTGTGCCAATATCGAAGAAAACGACAGTTTAACCATTTTAATTTGTCTTTCTTGTATATAAAAATAACATTCCCATCATGGGTGGGGCAAGATGGCGCATTTACATATATGTACTGTAATTTTAAAATATTAAATTTTCTTGTTTTTTTAAAAACAAAAAAATTTAATATTTTAAATTTTCAAACGTTTTTCAAACGTTTCAAAAATTAAATTTTGTATTATATATTACCAAATGTTGTAGTTGCTGAGAATAAAAAAATTATTGTTCTCATTAAAGTGGTTGCCATCTTATGACTTCTCAAGCCTTAACGTCCTCATCCTGCTCCACCTTCCCCCTACATCAAAGAAATTACTTTGCTATATGTAACTTTCTGCTATTTACACAAATGCAATTTATATTTTCCATTACATATTCGATTCTTTATTTCTTCATGTGCTTATCATCAAAATAGAGATCAGTTTCCACATTGAAAGTCCAACTGGGAAGCATACCCCCTTGGTAGATCACCCAAATGTTGCGTTGTCTTAATCCATGAATCCAATCCAATCTTACTGGATGCTTAAAAAAACAAAAACACTATTATGGAAGTAACTTGTTATACCCATATCTATAGTTCAGATTGTCCTCTGTATAGTTCTCTATCATGTGCAAGACGTCACAATCGGATTGTGGAGTTCTCAAAAAAGTATACTATTCTATTATCGCAGTTGCAGTGACTGCGCCCCTTTTTCATTTAATTGTTAACTTTTCTTGTTTTGAACGCTCTGTATATAAGCATTAATATAAAAATATTTTTTTTTCATTAAAGAAAAATCAATTTTGAGTGTTTTACGATTGCTCAATATCAAATTTTCAGTTTATGCTACAGTATATTAAAAAATTCTATAATTAAAGCGGAAACATTTACATTTTAGAAAATATCAATTTTTAAAATGTAAATGTTATATTGTTGTACAATTTATCATGTTTATTATAAGCTTAAATAACTTCAACATCGATCAATCATTCAATGATAAATACTAATTAATAGTAATTTTGCTCATAATTATCATAATAGATTCCATTTTACTTAATATTATCGTCTAATAATTGCAAATATCCGTAAAATTGAACCAAATAATAGCTTTTAAAACAATTTAAAATTTTTAACCAATTTATATAAAAGAATCAGTAGTGGCTTTTCCTTGTTACATCATTCTTTTCCTTTAACAATAGATTCATGCTGGTCATCTAACTCTTCCGGGAGGGAGGAACTTTTGAATTGAAATGACATGGCTTCCAGTTTGCATCGGAAATTCGTATACAGTTAATCGGGGCCTAAGGTGGTCTTCCATACGTGGTCTCATCTTTCATCTATCTAACTCTGTTCTTGGGATTAAAGAAAGACGGACAGACGAACGGACGAGAGTGGGAATTAATAAGTCTACAATTTTTTTAAAATTGCAGCCCAATCAACGAATTTGATGATGACATCAAATTCATATAATATAAATCATGTTATTTCACAGTCTAAACACAGTAATCTCCAGTATTAACAGACTTTGAAATTAATGGACAAAAATTTCTATCCGAAAGGAAAATTTCAGATCAGCGATGAAGTCCTAATTAGGGTTCCCGAGACTTTGGCAACGTAATTCTATTTTCCTGTTTCTGCCTCGTGCCATTATGCAATTCTAATCAAGCTAATATTCATTACGAAGAATGTTCAAACTATAATCGATTAGTAAAAAGTTTGCATATCATTAGCATATATATATATATTAATTTAATATTCAGTGTACTGGCAGTTATAGAGTATGTTTGTATTTGGTAGACTTAAAGTCTGCAATTTCGTAAGAAAAAAATGCATGCGACCCAAAGTTCACTTGCGGCCAGCGTTCAGAAAACGTTGCTCATTACTGTTTTAGATCATTTTTTCTTAATTCGTGAATAGAACACGCTAAAAGATTGATTCGCTAAGTCAATGATTATAAAGTTAACCAATGTAGTACATTATAAGAATATTTTATTCATACTTAAACAATAAATAATAACAACATTTTAATACAACTTGTACGTTGTAAGTTCATTATTAATAAGCTTATATGTTTTGAAAATACCTTCGATTTAAAGGACTTTCGACAGTAGTAAACGACTTCTCTCCAATTAGCCCGTTAAATCGAGGCCTACTCATTCATTCTTTGACTCTTTTCATTTTGTGGATACTTTGAGGACCTTTTAAATCATACTTGTACCCATCACGAGTATGGTTTGGACAGGTTTGGTTTGTTTTGAAGGGATACGACAACGCAACATATAAACAATCTGCCAGGGGGAGATGCCTTCCGGTAGGACTTTCTATGGAAACTGACCCCTATTTGGGTATTAGACAGGTGAAGAATATACAGAAAACGCGGCCAGCCCATTGGTCAAGCGCGCGAACTCGCCTCCACTACCAGTGTTCAGTTGTTTTATCCCCTAGGCCAGTGATTCTCAAAGTGGGGGTCGCGACCCCCAAGGAGTCGTGAAAAATATTTGGGGGGTCGCTGAAAAATTGATGCCAGATCAATTTTTTCAAATATTTTATAAATTTACTATGGATTCATGTTTAGAAATAATAGAAATAAAAAATATATAAAATAATTTTTACTTAAATAAATTGCACATATAAAAAATAAAAATAATATAAATATTTAAATACGAGCCTAACCCCCTCCCTTCGGGATGTTTTTTGACACATACTTATTCTTCGGGGTCCTTTGAAATTTTTAAGTGCAGAAGGGGGTTCGCGGTCCAAAAAGTTTGAGAAACACTGCCCTAGGCCATTAGTAGACCGATCACAAAATAAGTAGACCGATCACAAAATAAGTAGACTCGGTCACAAAATAAACCGACCTGTATACACCTTTTTAATTTTTAGAAAAACTCCAGCATTTCAATGACACTCTTTTAGTAATGTTGTAATATTAATATGACAATAATCTACATAAATAATATAACATTAATAGGCAATATAAATATATCTTTGTAATATTATACTGGCAGAATTTTGTGAACTCCAATGATATAAATATTGCAAAACTGTAATGTTACTAGAACAACGTAGTTCAGTAACATCAATGAATTTTTGGATGACGTTGGCAGATGACTGAAGGTAGCATGCGTTGACAACTGCCAAAAAGCAAGTTACTTATACCGAATTCTCTCATATCTCGCGTAAACACACAGGCGTACAATATCACTTCCTTAGCTTGAATTCATTTAAATGTTTTCTCGGAGCAGAGGAAAGAAATACTATACTTAGAAGGGTAAATACCGTATACTGTAAAAGAAGCTAACCGAGAATTTAAGAATAAAATATGTGTGTTTTTAAAGTATCTTAAATAATACTAGAGACAAAATAAAATCTGAAATTTAAAAAAAAAACTGATATACAGTAGTAGTCGAAAGCTGAAATATGCGCAGGATATGTCAAAATTTCCATAATAAAAATGTAATTTATATTAATATAATAAAAGATATATCAGAAATAATATAATAAATGAAAATAATCAAAAATATTGATTACAATTAATATTTAAAATGTCATTAGTTATCATTAAAAATCATATACAACTACGCAATAAAATTTTTGTAATTCTAATTTTGTAACTAGAAATTACAATTTATCTAAACTCGTGATAAAATCTAAGATTTCTATGATTTGATATAAATTTTTTTTCAACTGAAAATTCTATAATTATCAATACGTAAATATACAGATTATAAAATTCTAATTAAACAAGGAAATGCCCTATATAAATCTATTCTTTAGTGCTTTTAGTATAAAAAAATATATAATTTTTAAATTAAAAAAAAACATTAAATACCTAATTCAGATATCAAAATTATCAAAATTATGATAGTAATTTCTTAGAAAAGATAAACGAGAAGTTCTAAGATAAATTTCACAGAAAAAATTCACGTGAAAAAAAATGTGTAAAATAAAGCCAAATATCTTATCATTTGTTCTATTTAAAGAAATATTTAAATTTTGAATATTATTTAATGTACAGAGCGTTGATAAAGGGCCGTCCATTAACGATGTGTACGGTTTAAGGGAAAGATTGCGAAAAATATATCATTGTACACAAAGAAAAGGGAGAGTCGTGGCACTATCTACGTAAACTTTTTTACTATACGAATCTTTCCTTATAAACCTAGGTACTAGTTATGTGTGAATAAACTATCAATCAGAAATATTTGCAGAGCTTTAACTCTTTGTTATTGGGGAACATGAATTATTGTACACATAATTATCGTATAATTAAAGGGGTGGCCAAAAGTACATCAATGTACACAACAAGTGGCTCAAAAACTGTAAACGTAATTAATGGATTATCTTTAATTTTAAAAAATTGTTTCATAAAAACTAATTATTGTATTAGGAACTTTATTATAGATAATTCTTTCTAAATTATATTTAAACTATTTGAAAAATGGTTTGATTGTTTTATGACACTTCTCTGTAAAATTTTAAAACAATTGCAGTTTACGGCATCCGTCATTTAAACTCCCACAAAGGGCAAACAGTCAAGTTATTACTCACATAAACTAATAATTTACGCAAGCCTCGAGTGAATTTTAATGGGGTTCCCACATTTAAATGAGGATTCGTGTATTTGTAAAACGTAAATACAATTGTAAAACTTGTTGAAATTTTTAATGACGTCTTCATATTAACCACAATTTTTTATATTGGTCTACGTGATAATCATAAATAAAATTTACTCATAAACAAATCTGATGATTTTATACGATGTTTAATAAATTGAGAATTTTTGTTCATTTCAACTTCACTACTAAGAAATGCCACAGCTCAAACAAAACAATTTGAGTTTGAGCTAATCGTTCCTTTAAACAATGCTGTCAGTCAATTTGAATATTTTTAACACTACACTTGTTGCCAAATTAGATAAGTCGTCTAAAAATATAATTAAAAAATACATATGCATTTCAAATAAATTATAAAAATCATTAAATAATCATTGTGTTTACACACTTACTGTTAAGTAAACTAATCCAAATGGCATTAAATAACAGTAAAGAGCTGGCATATTCAACGCATTCCTAATATGAGTTGTAAATATGGCAAAGTTCCCACTCCATTCACGAAACTTGTGAATGGAATCGAAAGAAAACAATGTTAAGCACGAAAGACCAACTCGAAGTTTCTCAGAAATGCTTGTTCTTGCCTTCTTGGGTATTCAATGTAGAACTATATAAACAGAGGCAAACAGTTAGGAACATCATTTGCTCAATATTTCACTATGATCAACATAGAAGGCTATTTTCTGATGCAGAATCATCATATACAGGTATATTTTATGATAATTTGATAATATAGCTATAATCAATCACTAAGTTATTAACAAGTTCGGCATTAACTTATCAGTTTTCTATGTTAAATTTAAGCGTTAATATTAAAGTAAAACATTTATTAATATAAATTTAATTAATTATTTTAAAAAGAAAAAGTTAAATATAATTTTTTTAACATTTTATGATTTATTTATCCCATTTAAACAACTTTTACAGTGAAAAATAACTTTCAATAGATTATGTTGGGGATCCTTTTACTATAATCGCAACTGTTATTTGCTTTGTATTTATTAATTTACAGTAAAATTCTTTATCTTTGTAGAAATTAACTTGAGTATTATCAAAGTATTATCAAATTCATTGAGTATTATCAAATTCTACAACAGGAAAAAATAATGGCTAAATTTAATACTCCTATTGTAGATCTTGTTCCCATAAATATATTTTAAATTCAAAATGTATCTAATTTAAGGGAGCAATTCAATTTGGCAACTAAATATGTCGAAGTTTCTTTAGAAACGAATATCAAATTTTCCATTATTATTATTTTTTCCTTTGATATTCTAGTTACGGTAAACCTAAATATTGATTTAGCGACTTTTTACTGTAGGCCTCTGCGTATATTTTAATTGTTTAATGTTTATGAATAATGGTGAAAAACATAATATATACATTATACAGTATATACTGTTATTACTGTTACTTAATAAAAACAAAACAAATAGTATAAGTTATAAAGAATAAATGAAGAAAATATTATACATATAAATACACTTTATTTTGTCACGGTATTACAGCGAATTTATTTATTTTTTATCTTTCACTTGCTTGTAAATACTACTTATTGCCTTTCACTATACTATCCAATTACATACTGTACTTATAATGAAGCTGTTACTTTATGTAATTATAACTACTGTTAAAATTTCTCAACAAATTTTGTAGTTTTATTTTTATTTTTTCCTTTTTCTTCATACTTTCTGATTTACCCTATCTGCTCAATACGCTACTGGACTTCTTTTCCACTTTCTTATCCTCTTTCTCATCCCCTCACTCTCTTTCTTTCTTCAGTCTAAACGCTTAAGCAGAATCTACATCCTAATAGAACACTGTTTTGTTCTTGTATTTGTTGAAAGTATTAAGTATACATGCAAAATACATAGCATAATTACGTATCAAATTAAAAAGTCTTATGTCATTGGCTTTATTAAAGCAGCTTTACAAGGCAGCGCGCCAATATCTAATATGCGTGAATATATCTCTCCGCTGTTTTATGTATAACATTTCAGCAAATACTATTATTAAACTGTTTTATAAAACACATAAATCTTAATGTTTCTGTCTTAAAAAAATTCGTCAGTACCTAAGTAGATTCCTACTTTAACCACTAATTAATTAGTTCCAAAAACCGTCGTAAAGCGGGCCGTCCCATTTCTCATCAACTCGGTCATATATTGAAATTACATTCTTAGAAATATAGTTTTACTTATATATTAGCACACGGCGATGACTTACAAAAATATTACATTGAAATAAATTTAGCAATTCATGCAATCGTAAGGGAAAATTTCTACCAGTCGTAAAAGTGAGGATTATAAAACGATCGGTCATAAAGCGCAGATTTACTGTATTCACGATAGTTTATTTATTTCAATATACTTTAAGTTGTTACATATATACGTGATTTAAGGTAAATAAAATGTTCTAAATTTATGATTCACGAAATGCATATTGGCATGTTAATAATAACAATCATATTTAGATTCTAATATATTTGATAACTGAATAAGCCTACTGATTAATAATGATATAATTAAATAAGAATTTAAAAACGGATCTATTGTTTATTTTTTTTAATTTTCGACGTTTCATGTAATACGTCCAGTTATAAAACAAATTTCCGTAAATGGATAAAATACGCACTGTTTCCGATTTATTCATACATAGAGCAAGCACTCTGATAAGGGGCCGTCCATTAATTATCTGCACAGTTTTTAAGCCACTTTGACCCCTCCTCCCTGTTATGTACAATCATATACTTTTAGCAAACTCCCTTCCCTTTAATTACATGTGTAATAGTTCACGAACCTCCCGACATTGAAGAAATATATAAAACTTTTTGCAAATATTTTCTGGCTGATAGTTTATTCATATGATAAGTAAGTAGATTTGTAAGTAGATATGATATGTAAGTAGATTTGTAAGTAAGTAGATAAGTAAGTAGTTTGTATGCCACTAAAACTACCGAAAAAATCTACGTAACAAGGCCTTCCCTCCCCATCGTGTACTGTACAATGATGTACTGTACTTCTCTCAACCTCTTCCCCTTAACTTGAAAGCTTAATTAATGAACGACTCTTAACAATTTATTCAAATCTGAGTTTATAATAAAATTAGTGTTAAGAAATTGTAATTAATTTAAAATGATATATTAATTTCGTAGATACAATGTTACTATTATTAACATCAGAGGGCGGTTTTGATTGATATAATAAAACTTGATTTATAAAATATTATAAAAATTCTTAAATTAACCTCACTAAAATTACTTAAACTTAGAAATTTTGAAATACTTTTGTATTTGTAAAGAATATAAACTTGTTATTATTTGTTTTAATTGTCATTATAGCCTATATTTTTAAAAGATTAACAATTAATTACGTACACTGAACAGTTTCAGTTGTTATCGACAGAGGGCGCGATAACACTGATAAAAATTAAAAATAATCATCATGGTCTTTTTTTCTTTTTTCCCGCTATTTGTTTACTATTCGGCATTCTATCATCATCAATAACAATGATAATGCATTTATCTCATCAATCGAAAAGTTTAATTTTATAAAATTGTTGCACACGTTCCTGGAAGAGTATTTATTTCCTTGTTCACAATGGGAGTGGACGTGGTACGATTTAAATTACGTCACACCGCTTGCAAAAGTTATCAACGAGTTTCGATGACGATTATTTTAATAATATTTCTATAAATTACAGTAAAAGTAATTATTTTTCCACTTACGGAAATAATTTGATATTTAGAACAATTTAAATATTTATACACGATTTAAATCTATTAAGTTAATTAAATAGGGCTATATAAGAAAAAATACATTTTAAAGTACTTTAGTCATTTTTTTTCATTTATTTACAATTAAATATAAACAAAATTATAACCAATTTAAATTTTATGTAATAATAAAAAAGTCACATTAAGCAAATATCTTATTAATATTTTAAAATTAAAAATCAGTCAAACCTCTAAACAACGTTCACTAATGGAAACATAAAAAATGGCGTTGTTTTCTATGCATTTTTGTTTTAAAAAAATAGCAGCTCTAATTTTTTTCTAATATTTTATTAATTATTTCTAAATAATTAATAAAATATTAGAAATTTAATTTTAAATAATTTTAAAATTTACTACATAATTAAATATTACTGAAGATTTTTTAGCTACTTCATTTGCAAGGTTAAAATATCTTTGTGATAAGTTTCTATTTTGTTTATGAAATTTAAAATATACTTAGCTTGATATTTTAATAGATTTTATAAGAACTTTTTAATCTAACATAACATTTTTGTTTATGTTTATTTATTGCTAAATGCCCATGGGTAATCAATCCATTAATAATTTATTACATATAATTGAATGTGTTTAATATGTTGTAATATGTGTGTAATGTATTGTAAATGTTATATATAAATAATGTGTTATAAACAAAGCATATAAAAATTTATTTAATTTATAAGCATTATATTTATTTAAAATATTTAATTAGCTAATTTCATTGAATTTTTTAATTTCATTCATTGAAAATTTTATACTGTGGCTTAGCTTTTTTAAAATATAAATTTTATATTTATTACTTAACAAGCTGTTGATAATTTATCAATTAATAAACTTGTAAAATTTAAAAATATATATTTATAATATAATTTATATCTATTTGTTTATTACTTTAATAAATTACAGATTAATTAAATATGTAATTTCTTCAAATCTATTTTTCAAAAATATTATAAAAGTTTATTTAACTTATAAACGTTAAACTTACTTAAAATATTTGACTAGATAATTTTATTGAATTTTTTTTTCTTTTTATCATTGTTTATCTGTTGTAGAAACAGTAACTAAGGCGAAATATTTTTGTATTACTTCTGATACATATTTAGATAGTTAGAGTTCAGAGGTCAGCCAATTTGAAAACTTTATAATCACCCCACCTATTTTATAAGAACAGGACTTTATATAATTCGCTTCTGTTAAGAATCATCCATCGGGAAATGTCTCTTTTTCATTAAAACGCGTGACATTGAAAAAAATAAATAAATAAAATTCAATTTTTCAAAATTAATTTTTGCTCTTTTGTTGAGTTTTTATACACTTCTCGCACTGTTTGCCTTTCATTTTAATCTTTAAATGAGACATTGTCGTCTTGTTACATCATTTTATATAGGTCATAGGAGGTTGGTGTCCTTCAAAGAAGCGGAAAAATCCCAAACAAGAAAGAAAAGTAACGTTAACCTAATTCTAGATTAAAAGACATTTGTCTCGCTAGAAAAGAAGTTGTAATAATAGAATAATAATAAAAACCCTGCGATAAAATAGTTGAAGAGTTTGACATTTACAATTCTTTAAGGTTAAAGTCTTAATTAATTCCATGAGATAACATTCTAAGTCAACTTTTACTTAAGAAAATTAATTAATTTGAGGGTCTTATCAGATAGTTTCTAAGTGTAATTAAAATGTATATTGTTTGATAAATAATTACTAATTATTTAAAACTTTTAAAGTATAAAATTAATTTATTTTAAAAAGATAAACACAATTTAATAGCCATATATTCAACAGTTTTATTATGATATATAAATCTATAGAGTATATATAAATTACACGCAGTGTTGCTCATAGCGATAATAAATTTTAAATATTTTATTATACTTCATAAAAACTTCTATTAAATTTTTAATATTAAAACTATAATTGTTTCCCTCTATTTTTAATTAAAACTTTAAAAGTTTTGAGTAATTTACAACTCCATCCCCCAAAATTTATTCATTCATAGTGATTTACATGAATGAATTATAGTATTACAGGAATCAACATATGTTTGTCATCACGATAACAAATCATGGCGATGACGTCAATACAGGGCAAAACTGCTATAAAAAATGTAGTTATAAATAAAACTTGTGATTAAATTCGTCGAAAAATGTGGCCATTTATTGAACATGAATACTAGAAACTTTTATTGTTTATTTATTTTTATTCTTCTACGTTTGAAGAGGGAAAATATATATATATATATTTTTTAAGTTAATGTTGTTATTTAATTTAATATAAAAATACATACAAATATATAAAAGATAAATCATATAAAAGTAGGTTAACGACCTTTACGGCTATAAGTTATATATTTAACAATATACGTTATCTTATTGGATTTCCCAGCAGATATTGGATTTTCCAAGTTCATAAACTAAAATTAAATGATTTAATTCAGGTATTTAGATGTACAAGTATGTTCCTCGTAGAGTGAAATATATTTGACATGCCTACATAAATTCCTATACTGCTATTTTATGTCTTTCTTAATCTTTAAGTTTGTTAGAGAGTATGACAAATTACGAGACACACAACTGATATCATCATCAGAAAAAAGAAGACTATCATTTGATATACACCCACATTATTATGTTTTATATGTTCAAAGAAAAAAATATATTGCTCTATTTACTTAAGATTCGCATGAATGAATGTCGGGAATTTTGCGCCCCTTTTATATATTCTTAATATTAAATTTCAAATCGCACTAGCTGTTAAAATCTGAATATTTTAAAAAAATTATTTTACATTGTTAATACTATTAGTCATAATATAAATATAAACGAAAGTGAAATAACTATAGGTAAGTTGCACAGAATAAAAGAGAAAAAAAAGTTAGTCCTATATATAGTGTTTTTAGAATTAATAACTTTCAATTTTAATTCTCGTCTTTTTATCGAAACCTTTTTCCTCAAAATGATATAATTTCTTTCAAAGTTGCAACTACATCTGACTAAACTTCCCGACGTTCCTTTCGCTTTTGACGTCAAAAATTACAATCCCAAGGTGGTCATGTCACGACCTCTAGAGTAACCGGTTGTGACATAATTTCCTGTCAGGTGATCAAAATTACGGAAATTCTCATGTTTTTACCAGAAGTGTCAAAATATCTACAGATCTTGTATCTATTTTTAATTATTTTAAACGATAAAATTAGAAGTTACGTAGTTTTATTAACAAACAAAACGTTTCGTGTACTAGTTGGACGAAACATACTACAAGATATATTTTAAGTAGCAACACCTTTCATACCTTAACAATTGTACGGCAATCCTATTCATGTTATAATTAAGATATTCAAAATTCTCATTTTATACACTCGACTTGAAAGTTATAAAAGTAAAACAATGTCAGTGATGCGGTCAACTAATTAGAAAACTCACGAAGAAATTAATTCGACCGAACAGAACTTAACGCTGTATTTACGTAGTTAAAGATATTTAAGAAAATTTATTATTAATTTAACCATTATATATCTCAGAAGTAATAAAACTCCTGATATACAAATTCCATTCTGGTAGTTCCATGTTATAATAATAAATCACGAAAGCACACGTTTTACAAGAATTTCCTTCGTTCTACTGAGGATATAAAGCATCATTATAGAGTTTAAACGTTCCTCCCTCCTTTTTAAATTTATTTGTTACTCTAATTACATTAAACTCTTCTCGCGACTTTAAAAATATTCTAGAAACGCTTTCTATAAAATTTTATTTTTAAAAAATTATAGAAAATTAAAATTATGGTGGCTATTTAAATAACTAATTATTTATTAATTTAAAATTATTAAAAAAAAGTTTTTTAAAAATATTTTTAGAGTTTAAAAGATTTTAAAAATTATATAAATTTATCTCCTATAGAATAGATATTTATTATTTTTATAAAGAAAAAATTTTGAAAGTAAAATAGACACAAAATACAGTGAAGCCTACAATAATGGCAAATTCTAAATAGAATTGGCCATTATTGTAGGCTATTTTTTCAGGAAATTTTGATAAAAATGACAAAAATGCATACAAAATAATCTTCGAACAACGACCATGTTTTTTAATTTTCCCGTTAGTGGCCTTTCTTCACAGGTTTGACTGTAATAGAATAATAAATAAAATTTAAAACTCCTTTAATATATCCTAAAGAATGAAAAATATTTCAAATATATTTCACATTAAATTAAATACTATAAGAAAAAGTTTAAAATATTGTTTTAATTTTTTTTATAATATTTTAAAAAACATTAAATAATAATGGCTATTTATATTATTACTTTATCATGTGTACATGACAGAATAATAATAGAAGTAATGACGTAACAATAAAATAAAGTATTTAATTTTAAAAAATATATATTTTTAATTAAATAATTAAGTATTTAATTAATTAAAAACTGTTCTAATAAAATACTTCACTTAATAATTACTTAAGTGAAGTATTATTAAGTGAATTTTTAAAGCAGTTAAAACGTGTTTTAAGTGTTTTAATTGCTTTAAAATATCAAAAAGTTTCAGAATTAATCTTATTTAAAAATATATAAGATAAAGATATAAAATTTGGAGTTTTTATTTAAAAAATATATCAAAATGTCAGAAATTTTAATCAAATTTTTCTACGCCTTGTTCTTTTTTTATTCGCAACTTGTTCTTGATATACTTTTATGTATTATGATACATAAACAACTATCAAAGTATATTCGAACATAATAAACGTATAGAAAATCAAGATTCGTCCTAGTTATTTTTCATAGAAAAAATCAAATAAAATAAAAATAATAAATAAAATAACTTTATAGGTGAATTGTAATATTATCTCTTAGAGAAATCTTTCTAAATAATCTAATTACAAGCAAAACTAGAATCTCACGAATAACAATTGTGACGTCAGCGGCACACTCAAAAAGTAATAACCAATAAGCGTATGTTAAATTTAAAAATAACAAACGGTATCGGCCAATAACAGTTTTCTAGTCGATTTCGTACGGTAGATGGAGCTAGCGAAAGAGAGTTTTTGTTTAACTTTATCAGTCGGCAGCCTTCAGTTGGAGTAGTACGTGGGTTGAAAAATGTACAGGAGCTGTACATCGTCTTGTGATACTGTAAGTAACCTGTTAAGCATTACATAACTAGGGTTTAACTCTAAATCGTTAATTAACAGTTTAGAAAGGGGGATAATATTATAGAAAATCCTAAATCATTCTCCACTTTTCGAAGTGTGTAAAGTTTCATGGACGCGTTAAATACGGAGGCGTTTAACTCAGGAAGTGCGTTTTTTTTTTCATTCTTTTTCTTTCTTTCTATCGATGGTTTGACGTCAGTGCAGTCATAATGTCCACCAGACGTGAAAAAAAAGATTAAGTCTCGCCATCTGTATTTCTTAGTAACTAGATTTTTGTTTTGGTTTACAGAAAGCACAGCGTGTACCGAGTCCCAACGAAGGAAGCAAAAGCCCTCTGTCATTGAGAACTGGTACATTAACGAATTCGACAGTTGGCTCCAGACCGTTCCCTCCACAACTATAGACGTCAAACAGTTGTAAGCCCGATACCAAGCCCTCGAACAGACATGTTAGAAGTTAGTTTCTGCTCCACGCAAGATTTTCTTAATAACAAGTATCAACAAAACAAACAGAGATCGCCTCATGTGATCGGATCGAACGATCAGAATCACCAAATGGAGGTGAGACAGTTCGCAGTTGATACGTTCTACGAGTTACCCACCTCTCCTACTCAAGAGATACGTATTAAAACTGAACCCGCTGAAAATTTCTGTAATTCGTCGAATTATGGTGGATCATGCAGACTAGTTAAAACTGAAGATTCTGTCAGTTGCTCTATTTCACGTGAGAAAATCGAAGAATTACAGTGTCTCGCTATAGAACAGGCATCTAAGGATATTCATGCGGGATGCAAAGTGCTGGGTATATCTGCAGGTGAGTAATTTTTATTTTATCTTATAATTTCCGAATGCATAACGGGGAATTTAGAATAACCTAGCATTGTCTACATCTACATTATCGACCCTGACCCGAGCCTAACCGGTAAAACTTGTTTGTATAACAACCAAATCTGGCCTAACTTTATCAGCATGCTGCATTTATCCATCTGGCAAAAAAATTGTGTGGTACCGTTAAAAAAATTTCACTCCCGAGATGATTATTTGCAAAAATTATGTAAGCAATAAAACTTGGTAGCTGTAACATGCAATTTAATTATTTTTCCGCATCACTTTACGTCCATTCTAGATAGGAAGTTGAGCGTGTTGACTAAAACGGGTGGGAGATCTGAAAGATATTTGAATTGCCGTTGTGTGACGCAATATTGATTTTGGGAATTAGAACGCGTTCCATAAGGTTCAAAGACATCTCGAAATGAGGTCACGAGCCCTGAAATATGTTTTGAAGGTGAATGTCAAAGGAGGGCGTTGAAATAAAATGATCCACTGATGTAAAACGTAAAATAATACAACCTTTCACTTTGTCTTAAATAATCTATATTTGTCACATTATACGCTTTCTTTAATTTCTAGTTCCCATTGAATGGAGTACTCAAGATGTCCAAGCATGGATTCAATGGACTCTGATGCAATATGGCCTCCACGTCAAACACTCGATAATTTTGCTATGGACGGTGTCGCACTATGTCGTCTAACTGAAGAAGAATTCCGACAAAGATCACCCCAAGCGGGTGATATTTTGCATGCTCAGTTAGAAATTTGGAAAACAGGTGAGACAATGAACTTGTTGTCGTGCTGTTCGCCCACACATAGTGGGTTGGTGACGAAAAGTCATCGGCTATTGACCCTCTTTTGCTTTGTAAATGAGTAAAAAGATTTTCACGCCCTTCCTTAAAGGATGTAATTTCTTACCACATCCTATGACTGTTTACGAAATTAAACAAAAATATTCCTTTTTTCTTATTTTTTGCAGCGACTAATCTATCATCTCATACAAACTCTCAACCACAATTTTGCCCGGATGATAGTATCTTGGATATGAGTGGTCTGTTAAGTCATTGGATCAACAATGTTCCGTCCAGAATCCCCAACAACAGTCCGAATAATTATAACAGTTTATTGAATCAACATCCAGGTCAGAGGTCACCAGGGCTGCTGGCTGGTCCAGCAGAAAGTGGTCTGACTCTCTCGACTCTAACCGCAGCCGCCAGTCCCACCCAAACAAATCTGAGCAGCGATTTCAGCAGCGAGGATCTTCAGAGCGATGGTCAGTTTGCTGTCATTTCTTAAAAGTTTGATTTACATTTTTATCCGCTTAATATGACGTCATTACACGCAATAAAAGAACACAATTCTACGTACAAAGGAAACTTTAACAAGTTCAGGCCAAACCAGTCGGGGTCACAGCGTGGAATGTTGCAGTGCCTCAGGCGAGTCTCTCTTGCCTGATCCACTGCATTTAGAAAAAGCACTAAACTTGAATAGCTTGGGCATTTCGATGAAGTAAAAAGCTCTTTAGATTCACCCCATTAGCAAAAGCGCCGTTGTAATGACGTCAGAGTCAGCTTCATGTTCTTTTTTCCTTGACTAAACATATCTTTTCTTCTTTTTTTCAGATGAGACAAGTGACGAGAATTGCGATGTTGAACGATGCACCACAAGACCCGGTTCGCATTCTCATATTCACCTATGGCAATTCTTGAAAGAATTATTGGCTCATCCACAGATGTACGGAAGCTGTATACGCTGGCTAGAACGCTCGAAAGGTATATTCAAGATTGAAGATTCGGTTCGAGTTGCAAAATTATGGGGAAAGAGAAAAAACCGTCCTGCAATGAACTATGACAAATTGAGCCGATCCATAAGACAGTATTACAAAAAGGGCATCATGAAAAAGACTGAAAGGTCGCAGAGACTAGTTTATCAGTTCTGTCATCCGTATGGACAGTAAAAACGTATCCCACATCCCTGGTAGGAGGTATAATTGACGCGATACAGCTGGCCTGTATGCGTTTTTTAAAATCCTCAAACCTGTAGGGGTGTCATTTTAAAGTAGCAAAAATGTTTTTTGCATCATTAATATTTTGTAGATAGAAATTAATGGGCTGGTCCCGATTTAAACTACTTAAAAAAGTGTATAAGATGTAGGAAGGTATTATTCCCAGCATCTCCCACAAGAAAAAATACATTAAAAAATGTTATCCGCCGAATTGCATGGGTGCCATGATCTCGAACTCTTTTGTTGCTAAGGAGCTTTAGAAAGTGCCCTTTTAATGCTTTAAATTACGAGTTATCGGGTTTATAACCTGGTAATGTGTCGTCCCATATATCCGTGATATATAAGTTTGTATGTTCTGAGAACAATGTTATACAAACTAAGGAGATTTTTAAGTCTCATCTTAACAATACAGTAGTTTATAGAAATAATTAAATAAAATTAATTTTTAATGGTTATGGGTTATTAGGACCTAGTAAAATCCTCTATACTTCTTTTCAGAGATATATTTATCCATGCAAAAGAAATATAGAAGATCAATTTAGTCATTAGTTTTTTAACCTTTTAAGGTGCGCGCGTATGTTTATTCATACGTAGCGACATTCTTAATAACAAAAATAAGTAATGTAACCTTTTATAAGCTTTGAAAAAAAACAAAAACACAAATATAATTTTGTAATTTGTATTTTTTAAATAAAGTACTTTTGAAAAAATCCAAAATGTCATGTGACTTGGCCTGGCGCCAAATTGTACGTGTACTTTAAATCCATTAATTAAGCGGTTGAAGGAACGAATCGTCGTGACTAAAGTCGGACATTTTTCTTCGACTCATTTTTTTTTTCTTTTTCATATTTAAACTTGTCAGTAAAGTTGCAGGACTAGTCTGAGAAGAGAGGGAGAAAACAGGTGTAGTGAGGTTGAACTAGAAATATGCTAATTGGTTCCAAGAACTATTCTCGCGGTTCTAGTTCTCGAAACTTTTTTTACAGTAAAATATTCGATACAATTTTTTCAAATGGTAAAGAATTAAGTTACATTTAAATGGTAAAATAGTCGGGTTACTATATGACCTTCAGACGAGTGAAACAGTGTGAAGGAGTTGATAAAGAATGACGTAAATCGTCTTATCTTATCTAAGTCGAAATAGCCATGGTGGTTGTAGTTAAAAATGGCGTTAATAAGCTGTCTTCGGCGATTCTTTACCTTTAAATATTCGGAAAAATTTATGTTATCATATAAAACAAGAGTTAAGTTACGCTTCGAAGAAGTAAAGAAGTTAATGAATTTAAAAGCCAAACAAACCAAGCAGAACCTTAAAAATTTTAATTTTTCTTCTCTGATAGCACTTGATTAATGAATCGGTGGCATTTGTATGAAATTTTGGATGAAAAGTCATTTTTAATACGATACTGACTTAAAAATTTACGTTTATAACAAATCTAGTTCAGCTTTTGATGAGTAGGGCCGTCGAGAGCTTGTATGGGGCCTGAGACTAGAGAGGGCCCTTTTACACTTTTGTTTTTTTAACAAATGAAATACACAGAATGTTTCTTTATTAATAAGTTTTTAATTTATATTATTAAATAAAAATTAAGTTAATAAGTGCCGTAGGTTTTCTGAGGGATCGGTTGAAAAATACTCAGCATCCTCTCGACGGTCCTGTTATTAAAGTTAAATCCCATTATTACAGTTAAAAACGAATTTGTTTTTTATCTAATAATATTTACAGTTGATTTGTACTGGTGAACAAAGCGGCTTCACAATTTTTGATACCTTTCTAGTGTAAATATACAAATAAAAAATGGTGCAACTGTTACATCAATCCGAATATTTCTATCAACGCTCAGAAATTCGCATCTGATCTGACTAAGCGAATTTTGATCTTGTTTATCATTAGTTTGATAGATAACGAAGTTTCGTTATGCAATTATGTTTTTATAAAATATTTTTGTTATCAGAGTTCGATTATACCTTTAAATAATTAATCAAAATAATGTATATTATTCTTATGCCCTAGGAAAATATTTGTTTTTATTTCTTTTCACGCCTGAGTTAGCCAACAGGAATTTTTTTTTTCTTTTCCGAAATCTATTCATTTATTTAGGGGGAACACTTTAAAATTTTAATCTTTAAACTATTTGTATAATAATAAAAGTTACGAGTCGTTAATAAATCTCTTTGTATGTAGAAAACTCATTTTTATCTAAAGCCCATAGATCCTATCTTGACTCTTATTAAATATAATTTATGATGCAAATAGTAAGGCATTTATAAAATTTAGTGTAATTATTTGTTAATATTATATTTTCATCAAAATTTACGATAAGAACTAAATGGGGGGACCTTCGACATCTAATGTACAAGGAAAAACTTTTGAATAATTTACAAACGAGCCTATTTAGCATTAATAACAATACTTTCCTTTTTGCTAAGGCAGACCCTTTAGACATTCTGAACACAAACGATTCTTTGTCACACCGAAAGGCATCAGACGTAATTAAAAACGAAAACAAAAATCTAGTCTCTCATTAAGAAGTTTGGAATGGTGCCAGTAGTGACGTCACCCCCGATTTTGCACTTAAAACAACCCCACCCAACATCTTCGAATCTGGGAAAGTCCAGTTTTAATATGCATTATTTATTATTCTAATCGCATAGATTTTTATATTTTTACAATACATAAATGCGTAAAAAAGAATATGGAATTTCAGTCTAGAGTATTGTTTATTACAGGTTATGGTGAATATTAGACGATTAGTTTTTTTTTTTTTTAAGTTTATTCTGTTAGTTTTATGGTTGTTAGCTGATAAGGAGGTTTAACTCTTGATGTGACATATAACATTCCATATTTGTTATCACTTCTGAATGTTATGTATCATATAAGTGTACTATCTCTGGATCAATCAATCATTGTAAGAGGGTATAAAAAAATTAACAAAATAAATAAATAAAAAATAAAATATTTAAGAATTAAATCGTATTATTTTTCTTACTAAATAATTACACAATTATAATATCGCTTAAACTCGGGAATTTGATCTGAACTTAAGTTTATTGTTAATGAATCAACACAGTTTGTTTTATATTTCCTTACCCACCAATATAGTTAAATAAAAACTGTTGGACTGTTTACTTTATGAAAAAAAAAAAATGTACAATCTTGCCAAATCTTCAATAGCTTTAAGGGCCTCCAGTCAAATTATTAAGGAGTCTATTAGCCTGCTTCCAGTATTGCAGAAACACCTTTTTAGTATCCTTGTATGAAATATAAATATATACCAATAGCATAACTACAACTGCTATTAGGGGAGCCCTAATTAGAACGTACAAACCTACATTTGTCCCTGTACCATTGTGGATGTAGCCACTAGCTCTGTATATGAAGAGTAAGCTCTTATCATTGTATATACATGTGTACTGTACAAGTGCGTTTGTCACATCCATATCTTTCTCCCGTACTTATTTAGTTTTTCTTCATATATTTATTAGTAAAGAAAGCTGGCTCTTTTGGCCCCTTTTCTGGTTATGTAACTAATATTTATATTTAATATTGTTGAGTAATTTTTTTAAAATTCACAAGGCTTCTATGAAATATACATTAAAAAAATTTCTTCAAGTGTTACAAACACCATATATCTTCAAGTATAAAATAGAAAATTCATTCAGCGTTAGAAAGTAATTCATTATATGTCTTTGATAGATGTAATTTTATTAAGTGTGCCATGTTATAAACACAAGTTTAAACAATTAATTTTGGCTTTACGAGCTTGTCTGTAACTCAATTTCATATGTATCCATTTATTAAAAAATGAATAATTGTTTAGAATATCTAAATAAAATTTATTGTCGTTTTTGATAGTGGGGCTTATAGCAGTTAAACTAAAACATGACAATGTCAACAGTTTAAAAGAGAACAATAATAATTTAAATAATTCGGAACATTTCGAATCGATCTTAAAGTTTCGGCGATTAAATTTATAAGAAATAAATTATTTGCATATTTTAAATGTAGGGCAGGAGATGAAAGGGGATCATAACCTAATTTCTCCATTAAATTCTTATTATTTTCATTTAAAATATTTCATAAACTGTTTTTTAAACTTTTTATTTCTTAATAAATCACCAATATCAATATTTATCATAAAAAATATTCACCGAAAGTTTATATTTAAAGTGTTTTTCCAGCTCATAATCAGCTATGAAAGTTCAATTTTCTTGCAAAAACAATTAAATGCTTAAAATGTTAAATATTTTTAAAAAAATATTCTTTCAATTAAATAAATATATTTTAGTCCATTCTTGAATTAACAAAAAAATCTAAATTGATAATTCATAATAAACATACGTATTGTTCCGAGGAAAAGTGGATTGATAGGGGCCGGGTGATGCTAATCGACTCAAATTAACTTCAAATTGCTAATACTATTGAATAAATAGAGATTTTTAAAATAAAAGTAGATCCTGTTGGGAAGGATACATATTAATTTTACTATCCTTCCTATACAATCGAAGACATACTGTTTAAACATATATAACGACAATAGAGTTACAATTTTTAGGTTTTCCTTTCCCACGCCAAATGCAGGAAACATGGCTGAAATTGTAAAAAAATGTACAACCGTTATTTTAATGTTGCGTGTTTATAAAACAGGAAACAATCGAAAGTATTGTACGAAGGTATAGGAAGTGTTTCTGTCACCTGTGCCCTGCAAGCGTCAGGTTTAATTTGTGGGCAGCAAAACTTTTATACACTTGTGACATATAATTTCAGGAAATCGTGTTTTGTCAGTTCCTTAACCGAATTTTTAAACTATTATTAATTATAAAAACAAAAACTGATGTTTAAACTAATAGGAAAAAAAAAATAAATTCATTAAAATTTAACCTTAAAAATCTGCATAATAAATTATATTAAATTTAAATCAAGCAAAGCTCTCTATTTTTTTAATGTTTAGAACTTAATAAAGAAATATCTTCTTTTTGTAACATAAAATATTTAAAAAAATTATATTAAAAGTTACAATAATAATTTAAATTCTATATTATATTCATCATAAACAGTATTTGCATACTTGCATCTCCAAGTTCAAAAATAATTATAAAACCTGTTCTGATAAAAGCTAATTCATTTTCTAGTTTACCAGTTTTAATTTACACAGCTTGATATCTTTTGCCAACTTGTTTTTTCTTTTTTTTTATGAGTCTTCAAGCAACAAGTTTGTTTATACTGTTATATAAATCCTCAGACAAGTTCTTAGTAGACCTATCATAGTTTTTAACAATAGACTTTCTTACTACAGTACTAAGAAGTGCAACTTTTGTTTTGATTTTAGGATAAGTTTACTTATGTATAGCTTTACTATTCACATTGTGAAGGGTGTTTTAATCACAGTTTGAGAGCAATAATGTTTTAAACTTTAAAAAACTCATCTCGAACCTTACAGTTTCGATATTCACAAGAATAATTAGACAAAAATACGTTTTAAATTCGAAAAACTTTAAATCTATATTTTGCATCTCTACATTGTAAAAATTTTCTACGTATTTGCATTAAATTTTATGTAATTGTTTGATAGCAGCATCACCCTCTAGCAATAATAAACCACAGAAAGTAGATAAGCTTACTTTAGTCAACAAGGATTAATTACTATATCGAATTTGATTCTCTAACTGCATAACTACAATTTTATTTTTAGAAATGATATATTAACCAAAAATCACATGAGTTCATTAATATAATATGACCACTAAAATAAGATAATATAGCTTGAGTAAGAATATTTTACATTTTAATGCTTACATTGATTAAATAATATAAGTTTTAGTCATACATAATAGATGATAATCAGGGCCCCGTCGAGAGGAGCACTGGGAATTTTTTCTCGGCCCAAAAACAATTATTGCTACTCTTTTAAACTCTTGTTTCTACTTTCTGTTATATGTTATAGCTTAGGACTTGTGGCCCTAAGCTATAACATATAATAGGCCCTTTTAGGGCCTCCTAGAGCTTGTACGGAACCTGGGGTAAAGCGGCCATTTTGCCATGTTACTTTAAACAAATGAAACACGTAAAATATTTCTTATTAATTAATTAATAAAAAACAGATAGATAATTTAGATAATTTTATTTTTCCTGTAAAAATAACAATAATTTATAGAGTAGGAATCATTACTCCTAAGTTTTCCGAATCCGAGGAAAATCTCCAGCTCCTCCTGTCGAAGGAAGGCCCTTCTCCTGCACTAAATGATACGCAATAAAAATGCGAGGCCCTAAGCTGCAGCTTATTTAGCTTATGTGCAAATCCGACCTGCTTCTAAATTAATGTTATTATTATTAAATATTGCTTTTTATTAATAAAGAAACATGCCACGTGTTTCATTTGTTAAAAAAAAAAAAAAAAAAAAAAAAAAAGGCAAATGGAGTCCGCTCTCCACTGCTCTGACGATAATACAATTGTATCGATTCACTATAATGGATACATTTAAACGAGTTAGGCCAACTCACTCATATTTTAATTCATAATGCATCAAATACAGTATATATTTTTGATTAGACAAGTTAAACAATAAAACGGTTTACTCGCGCTTTTAAGCATTAGATATGTCGACAGTTGCAAGTTTTAAAAACAACACATGTAACCATTAAACCATCTTCATGCAAGACAACGCCCATGAACTTGCGAGAAGTTGAAAAACCAGTTTGAAAGATCGGAGCCGCCATTTTTGTCCTTGAGAGGAAAGGAAAACCTGACGGGTCACTTGCCTAATCGGTCAAACAGAACGGTGGTTTTTTCTGCTTTCTTCCCCCAATTTTTATTGTATGATGGTTAAACCAGTTTGACGAGGATCACAGGTCAATATCAGCAGAAAAGTAACTGTAAGGTTTAAGAATTTGACAGAAATAAGCATTACCCGGTCACCGTTGTCGCATTAAAGTGCGGCCCGAAAACCCAACCTCCCCAAATAAAAAAATGCGTAAAGTTAACCCGAATAAATTATATACACAATAAAGAAAATATTGTTAAATAGTTATTATTTTTCTCAATTATGATTTAGTTAACATTAAACTGGTTTCTTAAATTTTTACAAATTTAATATAACGCGTTAGCGCATTGGTTTAATTTGAAATTCTAGTCACACGTGAACCAATCAGAACATCGAAGACTATATAGATTACTAATTAAGATTTTAAAATAAATTTCGAAATGTTAAATCAATCGTGAGTGCAAATTTCGTGACCCGAGTAATTATTTTAAGGTTTTTCGAATATCCTGTTATGATAATTTATTCATCAATATAATAATCATAAATCTTTTCATTATTAAAATTGTTTACGTGTTCACGCATAAGAATAACCAATTGACTAGTTTAACGAGATCGATATTTTTTAACATTATGTAAACATTCCGTGCATTTTTAATAATAATTTTAGCTCGAATTTAAATAATAATAAGAATTAAAAATTAATAAATTGAATAAAATAAAAATAAATAAATAATTAATTAATTTAAGACGACATCTTTCATTGGTCATTTAAACCCGATTTATAATAAATTAAATTGATTTTTAAACAAAACAATTTATTTTAGTAATGATTTTTGAATAGGATTGTCAATAATTTTTTTAATATTTAATACTTTATGGTTGCATAATAAGTCACGTGACGGAAATTGTTTATTAAAATTTCGAAATTATAAATTTATAGTTTATTTTTAATGCAATTTTTGTAACTGTGTAAGACGAGATACCAAAAACCAATCAGATAGGGCGTCAGAATTCTTTAACTAGGTCAAACTTTATAGATATTTTTGCTTCAAGCGAGATGGCAACATTGATGTTTAAATAATCAATTGAAAGTTTTTCTAGGTCAAAAGTTATTTTTTTAAATGAAATAATATTTGTCATATAATATAAAATAAAATAAAAAAAAACATAATATTTTATTACTGTTTTATAATATTAATCTATTATTTCGTAATTAAAATAAAAGAAAATACGGTATATAGATCCATGCCGCCATATTGAATTTTATAGCATTAGCGTTAAACTAAGATTGCATTATTTTGAATAATCACGTTCAAAATATGATTTAATACGTAAACAAGTATCTAATATTAGCTAAACAAATACAAAATATCTGCTATTAAATTATAAGATGATATCATGACCACCGACGATACCGAATCTGCAAGTTTCAAAATTCAAATTTGATGAATGAATAAACAGATACTTTTTAATCAGACGCTGTATAACCAGTTTATTATTTTTATATTCAAAGTATTATTTATAAATAAGTTACTTCGTGTTTTAATATATGATGTTTAGATTATTATATTTCTTTTTTTATATATATCTTTATTAAGTTGCTGTTATTTTGTTTTTATTTAAATAACAGTATATTGTCATTTTTATACAGGGGTATTTATAATAATAAATGATCATAAAATTATTTTTAGGTTAACTTATAAGCAAGCCAGTAAGGCCTCGCATGTATTGTACGTGGACCTAAGAACATTAGTTACAAGTTACTCATTTAAAAAACACTTTTTATTTCTGTCAAATTTATAACTTAAAAAATATAATACAGTTTTTAAAGTGATATTTTGGTTATACTAAATGCCTTAAAAAAATAAATAAATAATAAATAAGTAGTCTCTGCTTCTCTCGATTTTTGAGAATCCACGGCTATACCCTAATTCGAATTCGGACCTGGGGGCCCTAATTCGAATCCGAAAGAGCGAAAAACCCCAGGATGTCTCAAATATGTAAGGCATCGGGCCTTCTCTATTGTGGGCTTGAAAAAAGGCCTTCTTAGCGCCCACAAGGTGGAAAGAGTAAAAATAAAAAAAACAACTTTGATTTTAAGTAATTATTGCATCCATCAGAAGCATAATTACAATATATTACTGCGATGATATTCATTAAAATTTAATGAGTTTCATTCAAGAATTTTAATGCCTAATCACACTGACTTAGCCTAAATTATAAAAATCAAAATATTATGAATAAGCTTTGATAATTATTAACCTTTGAGTAAGCAATAAAATTAATTAGATCGTCGTTTATTTAAACTGTCGTTAAGTAATTAAGAAAATGAGAATTTTTGACATTTACAACATTGAAAAATTAATGCCATTAATTTTTAATATATGCAGTTATGAATAATTATATAATAACAATATTTAACATGATCGTAAGATGAAATTAAAGAATCGATTATCAAGTTGCTCGCTAAGCATACCATAAGTTAGAGATTGCATTAACGTACACTAATAATTCATGAGATAAGAATATTGATTTATAATACTTAAGAAGTAATAGTAAAGATATGCAGTGGCAATTTCAAATGCAAAACACGATGAGCATTATAAATTTACATGAAATAATGTATCTGGTTTAAGGTATTCGATGAATCACGATGAAAGAATTCCTGAACTACTAAAACTCAATTCAGAATTAATATTAGGACCGGATATGAAGATACTGGATGGGTTTAGACTTCGTTACTCAAGCTACAACATATAAAAGACTTTTCTCTTCCTCTAAACAATAATACATGTAAAAATGCCAAGACCGTAAGCTATAGATACTTAACGAGAGGTCCTAAGTTGCACTTATTTAGCTTATTAATATAGTACTACGATATGCGGCTTAATTCATTCAAAGCAATTCCATTTCAAGGATGTGACTCATTTTATTTCTCATATGGAGTGCAATTCATTCATCTGATATACATATGGTCCAATTTTTAAGATTCTGATTACATGAACTAGGCCTATATATTAATTAAACAAATTTCTAACGCGTCATTTTAAAAAGGGGAAAACAAACAAACGGCAACCTCCCAATTAAAATGACTTTTGTAATTTGCATTATTGTCAAAATTCACCTTGTCGTGCGATTTATTTAATTATGCGACATTATTTGTAAGTGACCTTGCTTAATTTTTTTTCTGCCATTCCATTTCCTGTTTGTCTATGCGTCGAGATGATTTAACATGAATGCATTGTTAATGCCCTATTTTTATTTTTATTTTATATAATTCGTCTTTCGTTATTGATGAATCTATTCTTTTTTGGAAGGCAAGAGCTGAAATAATAATTGCTTTTATTTCTATATATTGAACACTGTTTTAAACAACTACTTTTAATTATAAAACTGTGATTCCGTTTTTATCATCAAATTCAAATTGCAATTAAGTGTTAAAACTAATTGGCACGGACAAATTTATATTATAAATGGAATCGGTGAATATCTTTCATTCAGTTTTCATTTAGATGTTGATAATTGAAGTAATGTTGATATTAATGGATTTAAAAAAAAGTTATATCAAACAAATAACATAGATACGTGATACAATGAAAGTTTATTATCAACTTTATTGTATTATGCTCTATTTTATCTCAACAAGCTTTCAATTTTGTTTGTTTTTCTGTTAGTTTTCTAGCGTTGATTTGTATTCACTTTCTATCTACAAACCAAATTCGAAAACAATTAGGTCTATTTCTGAATACAAAAATAAAAATAATAAGCTTTAGAATGTCAATTGCATTTTATAAACTAAATTAAATTTATTAAATCAAAACTTTAGTATCATTAAAACATAATTTCTAAAGCAGGAATTGTTTTATTTATTTCACTTCTGAAGAGTAGATTTTCTAATGTAAACAATTAAATTTAGATATAGGCTATAGGTAATATTTAAATAATTTTCACATTTAAAAACATTAAAAAATTATATTATTTTCTTTGGAACTGCAGTTAATATGTTAAAACTATGCAGAATTATAATGTTATTCGGTTAAAATAGCAATCAGTGACACAGTATTTCCTTGAAAATACGTAGTATTGTCATGTCATTCTCATTTGTAACATTAATATGTGACCATAACATTAGCTATATTTTGATGATATACTATAATTGTTTTTGTTTAACTGACTATAACCATATTATATAACTTATATATACATAGGTAGTGATGTCGAGCGCTTGTATGGGTACCAGAAATAGTGCGGGCGCTTTTCTCCCCCTTTGTTTTGGAACAAATGAAATACGTAGAGAATGCTTCCTTATTAACAAAACGTAAATTTAGTCTTTATTTTTATTTTTCCGGCTCTTGCATATAAGAGGATTGCCATCGGCAAAAAAATGACCCCCAAGATTTTTACATTTTTGGACTGACACCAAGAAACGTCTAAATATGCAAAAAAATTTGGGAGTAATTTCTGTATGTATGGATGTTAATGTGTGTGTGTAGCACAATTTTGTTCACTCTATTTGAAGCTTAATAACACTTGTGCTTTTTGTCGAAAATTTCTGAAATTTTGTAAGGAGGTTTGTGTATTAGAGGAATTGATGCTATTAAATTTTGGTGATTAGAGGTCGAGGGGTTGGGGAGATAAATGGGATCGTGTGTATCTCCAGTAGTGTGAGACTTAATGATAATTTTACTCGTTATTAACATTTACAATTTTTATAAAACCCATCCCTACACTCAAAATTAAGCTTTTAGCCATTTTATAATAGTTAAAAATATAAAAATTTTTTAAAATAAAATATGATAACAGATGGCGCCACCAACTGTTACCGGAAAAGTTAAGCGACTCGTTGCTGGATTTTTAAATATTTATTAATTTTGTACAAATATTTAATATAAATACTAGTAAACTAAATTAATTATTGGAATTGATATTATATTATTTGCATAAAGTGATCATTTTGTAAATTACTGGTATAAATGGAAGTTCTATTCAAATATTTTACAAAAATCGTTATCTCTCTTAATAAACTCGGTGAATATAAAGTTGTATTTCTTATGAGATTGATTAACAAAACACTGAAATTAGCATAAATTAAAATTTATAGAGTAAAAATATAAACGAAATGGTATATGTTGCATGCCAGAAAATTTCTTCCGACATGCCAATTTGGGCACACTTACCACAGATTCACTATTCTTGTCATAGAATATTATATATTATATAACCTGACATGATCGCCAGTGGGTGAACAAGAAGGACACGTGTCAAGAACGAAGGGAACATGATTTTAGGGATCTTTAAGATCACAGCCCATTTATTATAGTTCAAAAAAATTCTATAATTTTTGTAGGATTAGGCAAAGATTCCATAATTTTTATGGGAGGCTCTGATAACTGATTTTAGTTTTCTCAATTAGGATAGTAAGTTGCAAAAGAGATCAATTAGGAATGATGGAAGTAAAAACAAAATCCTACTCAGAGCTAACTAGGAAATATCACAAAGCCTAATGCCAATTTTTAATTAAGATTAATTTGATTCTATAAAAATTAAAATAGCGAATAAACGAAAGGTCTAGCAAATACAGTAAATATTTGTACAAATAAATATGTTATAAGGGAAGAATGAATGTAAAGTGTATATAATAGGCTCATACTCTTACGAGCTTAATTATACCTAATTTACTATTTTTATTTTTTCAATAAAAATTTCTATTTTAGAAACTGAAAAGTTTTATTAGTTAATATGACGAACTAATATTTAAAATTCATTTTCTTAGTTTCAATCTTTTAATTCAAAATAAACTAAAAGCTCCAGATTAGTGAACTTAAAAACAGGAATATGCTCCATTAGTAGTTTAGGTAAATGATATTTTTACATTGAAGTGTTTATACAGTCAAATCTCTAAACTACGGCCACTGACGAGGACATACAAATGGCCGTTGTTCGGTGATGGCCATTATTGGAAACGCGACCGTATATACATTTGAACTAGTTATTAATTTATCAGTTTATATAAAATGTATAATATGGTAATTTAAGAATATTTTAATGAATATTACAGAAAAACTTATCAAGAATCTTCCACAAACCCAATAACGGCCACTCCCAACAAGAGCAACCTCTAAACGTCAGCCATTTTTTTCAAAAACGTTTCTTTTTGAAAAGCGTCCGAACAACGTCCATTTTTTCAATAATATAAGAAAAACATTTGTTTATTTTTATTAAAAAGTATAGCCTATGATAATTTATTTTATTTTTATTTGCAAATAAAGGGTGCGTCTAAGTGATCAGCAGCTAAGTAAGCAAGACAATGGCATAGTCCATTTCATATGAAACAAACTATATAATTGATTTAACAAAGAAAAAAGTAAAGTAACAGTTTGGAAAAATTTTAAATATTTATATTTATTAATATTCACCAACAACATTACACAAAATTACAAAACTATAATTATTGCAAATTATAATACAATATTGTCTTGAAGATAAAATATTTTGTATTTGGATGAGAAACACAACATTCCTTTTATTTTATATTGATTATTAAACGTTATTGTTACTTTGTGGCATGTAAATATTTTTTTTTTAACAAGGACAGCTTATTTCTTAATTTACTTTCATATATAGTACATACTTTTTTACGACCTAATTGGATCTGCATATTCACCATTAAACTAGCCGTCTTAAATCGAATTCAAACTTTCTGCAAGTTCTGTATTACAAATTAAGGTTATGAACCCGAGGAATTTTTTCTGTGGAATGGTCCGTCCCGGATATGTCGGGCCCCCTCCATCATAAGCGGTCGACTTATTGTGGGCCTGGCCAAACCCATGATGGACTTGAAAAAAGCCTTTTTAATGACCGCAGGTTAGAGTTTAAAAAATTAAAGTTATTTTTTCTGGAACTAAACTCTAAACCATATAATGCTACACTAAACTGGCTAACAGAAATTGCAGTATTTAAATATTGCACTTTACACAGTTATAGTATAAATTTTATACAGTACTAGTCATTGAATGAGGGTTATAAAGAGAATAGTCGTAAAACGAGGGGTCTACTATAGAATCAAATTACACTACTACTACTACTCATACTTTCTAGCTCTACGGCCCTGTATTGCCCTGGCCTTGGCAACAATTTTTTTCCATTTCGATCAATTCAAGGCCTTTCGTTTCCAAAAACGAACTCCAGCTTTTGGATGTCATTCTCCACATTGTCAGATCATCTCTTAAGTCTTTCCAGCTTGTGTTTTTTTATTATTCCGAAAAATATTTAGCATTTTAGATATTAAATCGCGTTTTCGATATAATAAATATTATTTGAACTCCTTAAATTCTTTTTTAACATGAAAATTAATTATTCTAGTAAAAGTATACTAACAATATTTATTATACTTGTTAGAGTGACTATGCTTAAAAGTTTAGTAGAACAATCGCACGTTTTGTCCGTTTGTCCTACCATATTTGCTCATTCAAGGTAACAAGACAAATGCACTACTTCATGATTTTTTTTAATTCAATTTAAAGACTGAACTTCTATTACATTTCTGTTGTAACTAATGACAAACTGATCTTGAGAAATGTGTACTTGAAACAAGCAAATTAAAATTTGTTATTTAATCTCATTGGATGATTGACTAATAGGATAGTTTTTGAATTCGATATCCAATTCATTTTCTTTCGAATTATCAACATTATGAGTTCAAGTATTTCATCAATTTTACTGGTATATGTAAAAATTATTTCTGCCTTTTGAGCTCTAGAAGGAATAGAGTGGAGTGATGGATAAGGCGACGCAACACATGGGCGATCTGCCAAGGGGAAAATACATCCAAGGGGAGGACTTTCTATGAGAAGCTGGTCTCCATTTATATGTCAGACACGTGAACAAAACTCCACTTGGCCAGCCCGTTAGTTAGGCGCGAATCCGCGACTAGTGTTGTTTTATCCATTCCGTACTCGTGGGCATGGCTCTAAAAGAGATTATTTTTCATGCCAATTATGGGTTCGACCAGATCACAATGAGACTGTTAGAGACGATGCCAAACGTGCCCGGGTCGTATCATTCATGAAAACTTTTAAACCAACCTGGATTTGGACCCTCGTTTCCCAGAGCCAGGTTGGGCTTTTATCCTACCACCAATCTGACCACGGCTTTTCAATTTAGTATGTTGAACCATTTATTGCTTAAAGCAATAAGTAAAACGTGAGTTTTCTTTATTAAAGCTGAAAAAATTTCTTTTTAGCTTTAATGAAGAAATTGATTTAAAAAACTTCTTTAAAATATTTTTTAAACTAATAAAATAAAACAAAGTCTTCGAACTTTAAAATTGACTCTTATGAAATATGCGCGCATATTTCACCTATCTTTCTTTTAATTAAATATTATTATTATTATTTAGTCGTATGAAAAGTTTGTCTACTGTTTTTATTTTCTAATAAATCTTTTGTAAAATATTTTGAAACTTTATTATATTTATTATATGATTAATTCATCAGTAATTGTATTGACACACAATTTCTTGGTACTGGGAAAAAAGATAATTTAGTTTTTAAGTTAAAAATTCACTTTTTGAAAAGCAAAAAATGAACTCTTAAAACTATTTTCATGAATTTTTTAAAATTTTGTAACCCTTTTTGCCCTGTAGGCAATAAGAAAGTTTTTTCCATACCCATTCAGTGGCGTAGCGAGGGGGTGCAAGGGGGTGTATCATGCACCGGGCGCCACTCGCAGAGGGGCGCCTAAATGGTCTCCAAGACAAACTATGTGTTTCTGGATGGGGAGGGGAGGCGCCAATAAAGTGTCGTTTACAGGGCGCCAGTTATGTTCGCTACGCCATTGTATCCATTATGTATCCATTATGAGTTTGTGCAGGTCAACAATAGACGTGGCGGCGTAGTGAGGGATGAGGTCCGATATATCCCGGACGGATCGCCCATGAAAATTCCTGGGGTTGCTGGTTCGGATTCGATCTCAAGACTTCCAGAGAGGTAGACTGATGCCTTAGGCTGACGGTAGACTGACCCCAGCCTCCTCGGCCAGTTAAGAAATCATTTTAAAAATGGAAAATAAAAGCAAAAAAATTTTTTTTTTTATAATTTCACAACTTTGATGGCCTACCGGTAACCGAGTGGATAAAACCACTGAACAATAATTCTGTAGCTGGTCCTGGGTTCGACCCCCAACAGGCTCTCCATATGAAGTTTCGAAGTTTTATTTACATGTCTAACAGTAGAATGTTAAGTTTTCCATTGACAGTCTCTCCTGGAGAGATTTCCCTTGGTAGATTTCCTATGTGTAGCATTGTCTTACCGAATCACTCCAATTCATTTTACAATTTTAATGATATTTTATTTTATTTTTTAAAAGTACTGTATTTTAGAAAGATTTTATTTTACAAAATTATGGAAATTTAAACTATCTAATTTATTCTTTATCTTTCCAAAAATTTTATATAATATTTTCGCCTATTATATTTTTATTTTTCTATTTAAAGAATAGAAAAAAACGTATCAACCGGGATTTAAAGTTCATGTTGAAATGTGATAAGAGAGACAGAGCATGACTAAAAGTTATAATCCGATCCTTTCCTTTTTTTAATTTAAGTAATTTTGCACATGATTTCATTTCTTCAAAATTTTCAGATCACTTTTCTTGTTCCCTAGTTTATGCGGCAAAATCTATATTAAATTTGTTTGATCAGATTTGTTTACACTTCAAAAGGCGTCTGTTTAATTTATTAATTTCGTTCCTTTGAGTTTTTATAAAACGTAGTTTGAAACAAGACTATAACTCTGTAGTTTCACTTGTTAGTATAATTATGATTAATTCGCCATTTGCTTGGAACTGCTAGCATGAAACCGATACTAGTCCTATTTATGTAACAGTTTACAAGGTTACAAAACTACATAAAGTTACTATATCTCATCTGTAACGTAAATAGTGCGGGGCAAAAAGATTTAATTTAGATTTTCATAATACATTTTAAAAATAATTTAAAATATAAAATGTTTTAATTCTATAGTGTCATATGTTTTATAATTTAATGGCGGATAAGCTGTCTTTAATTTGTTAATAGGTTTTTTTTAAATTTAAAGTTTATCCGTCCTATAGGCACTAAAAGAGTCTTTTTCTACACTCGTCATTGTTTCGGCTAATCCACAATGGGAGCGGTGGTGTTCCCATTGTGGTAAAGAACGAGATCCGCAATCCATCAGTCCATGGAAATTTTTGAGTTGATTTGAACTTAAATTTGGATCTCCCATAGAAGCACGTTGGAACCGCTACCAAGGCTATCTGACCATTAAAACGAGAATTAGAATTCCAATTGCGGCCAATATGCAATGTCCTGATTCCTAAATGATTGCACCGTGGCTAACTCGATTAGTTATACAGTTTTTTGTCTCGTCTTTATGATGAATATACCGTAAATATTAAAAGAAATATAATTTCAAGAGTTTTTGATTCTAGAATCTCCTTAAGTATTTCGAGATACCTTTCGATAATGCTGAGAATCTTCAAAACTTTAGAAGATACTATTTGAGACATTTTATTACTATGTATTTATGTAGATGGACGGATGCCCCAGGCAATTAAGGGTCTACCTGTCGCACTAAGAGATTCAGGATAAAATCTGGACGCTTGTAAAAACCGTAGTAATTTTTTGAGTGCAGTCTATCCTGCACATGTCGGACACCTTCCTCACCACCCGGCATTACCCATTGTGGGCCTGGCCAAATCCATAATGGGTACTGTTAAAAAAAAACCATTTCAGCGTCCTCGGGGCGAGACAAGTTTTCAAAAAAGCTCACAATGGAACCTTTACTGAATTTAGTTTAACTGTATCTTTTCATAATCTTTAAGAGTTTTGGCTGTAAGTTGCTTATCACGCATTATTGACGCAGCCAGAGAAATCATACAGAAATGGTTAACTTAGTGTTCACATATCCAATTATACGAATATAAAGACAGAAAAGCAAATAACTAATCTGTATTCTTTTAGTTAATGTTTTTTGTAATTCGAATACTCGCTTCGAATTGCCGATAAACAAAAACTGTAATCTTATTCTTGTTTTGAATACAGAAAGTGATAATGTTTTCGTTGCTAAAGAAAAATTATAACGTTTGCACGAATATTTATTCCTTATTTAATTTCTTTTTTAAAAGACCCGACTGTATTATTAAAATTTAATATAATAATATAATAATCAACAATCAATTTTTATTGATTTAGATGAAAACTTAATGTTTTTTTTATCCTTAAAAATATTTAGAAACGTATCGTGCTACCAATTACGCATCGACTTGCCATACTACATTTTATCTGGCGAAAGAGCTGCGCGACCAGTTTCTTTCAATCTGGTTGACCTTTACTATAATCATGATTAAGTTTAGAATATTTCATTCTGTTTAAATAATCATTTTTCTTTTTATTATTTAGTTCGATTTTTTTAAAATAAAATTTACATGTAAAATTTTTACGAGGTCACAGTTAGATGGCGGCAATGTAGCAACCACAAAACAAAATGGCGGAGTAAAAATTATTTTTTTTTGTACTTACAAGTTAAACATATTTATGATGAATTATTTTAAATTAAACATTCCAATTTGTTTAAATCGAGACTTTTTGAATATTTATGTAATATTCTTTACTTATTTACTACTTTTAAGAGGTGAGTATCGATATTTTAATATATAACACGTGTCAAAACACCTGTTTATTGATACAGTTTAAGGAATAGGGAAGTATTGAATGTATTGTGGAAAATTGGCTTCTGACTACACATTAAATTCAATTACAATTTAAAACAATGTTTCCTATATAATCTCATTGTTTTCTCTGTTATTTACAAATATAATTTAAAATAACTTAATGTAAGATTGACTTAACACATTGGAAAATTCGTTTTTATTAATTAGGATGCATGTCACTGACTTACTACTTTATGCCAATAGATAAAAATATCTGCCTGTGATAACAATGCAATAAATTTCTTTAGAGGACATTTTATTATTTATTTCTAGATATGCACATAATTTATGTTATCAGATTAGGAAGTTTTTTGAATATTTTAGTTTCCATTAAAAAGTTTTTTAAAATATATAAATTTAAATGTAAGTTATTTTATTAAAGATACTTTTTTTTTATATCTTAAGAGTTTTCAGAAGAAAAAATAATAATTTGTATGATGAATTGAAAAACATACAATTACAAATATTTTAATAAATTTGCATGCCAAGTTGAATCATCCACATTTGTTAAAATAATAATTAAAATTGAAATATTTTAGTAATATTAATGTTTTGTGTGTAATTTGGAGAAATAAAAATGATTAAAAACTTTTTATTTGTCTGAATTACATGTTAAACATGAAGATCTAGTCTAAACATTTTGTTTATTAGGTTAATGTTACCTTAGGTAGCCAAGATGGCGGCTCATCTCTAATTCCAGCAAGGAAACAGTGGGACGCACGTTCTAACCTAACCTAACCTAACCTATTCTAATAAATTACCATAATTATTAGCAACCAAATTATTAGAATAGGTTAGGTTAGAACGTGTGTCCCACTGTTTCCTTGCTGGAATTAGAGACGAGCCGCCATCTTGGCTACCTAAGGTAATATTAACTGTTTATTATTATTATTTTAAAACAGTTCCATTTATTAAAGCTAAATAAATGGATATTTTATTCTTTATAAAGCTGATTTGACCACTTACAGAAACAAGGTCTAGTCTAGACAATGCATCATTCTGTATGTCTCCTAATCCTTCTCTAACTCCTAAAACTTCTAATCCATTGGTAAGTACAGTCAACTCACTACATAACAGGGTAATGGAGGGTTCACAGACTATGGTATTTTAAATTCCGTGGTAAATCATCAAATTATTTGAAAATAACTGTGCAATAATAGCACTCTATCAAAACATAGTAATATGTCAACAGTAACAATATCAAAACATAGTAATATGTCGTCAGGGAACTAAACAAAATAAAATGTATAGTATATAAAATGTAGCTCATTATCAATCACAAAGACTTTATTCATTTAAAATCTACACAATAGCATTTAAAAAAAAAATTACAATTACAGTAATTAATTGCACATTAATTTATGTTACATAGCTGTAAAAATTATAAAAAGTACAGTAGGCCTATATTGACCTAAAAATTTAACAACTAGACATGCACTATCATAAACAATATAGTGACTTTTGCACATGGATTCCTGCTATCACTGACCATGGTAAATCTGTCCCACTAAATTGGAAGTTGACAGTATTATTATTATTGTCAAAAGCCCATAGCTTAAACTAGGATAGAGGCAGGTCTAAACTATGGCCTATGTCTAGACTTTTTCTGTTATTAACCCATTATGTTAGAAAATCAAAGATTGACATACACTAAATACATTAAATATGGTATGTTATATGAATTCAATTGAAATCAAGCAATAATAAATTTAGAAATATAGTGGAATCTCGTTTTAACAGATCGTGGAACAACGGATTTGTCGGAATAACGCATTTTTTTCATCCAGGTTCCACCAAATCAATGTAATTTTACCTTCTTTTAGCAGATCCGTAACTCAGAATAATGGAATTTTTCTAGCTTCATCCATTGTAAACTTTGCATTTGTTTAACGTTTAGTTAATGTTTGGGTGTTTTTAGGAATTTATATGGTTTGATGATGAACTTGATACATCTGGGATATGTACAGTTGAAGAATTGTATGAAGAGAGCTAGTAGGCTGATGCAATTGAGAAGGAGCTACCTAGTAAACATTACAAATGCGGTGCCAAAATTTAGCGAGGCCACTGAATCTTTCCAAGTCATGAAGACCTTCCTAATGAGTTTCGTTGTAAACAAACAGGCTGTACACGATATTGCTAATATCGAGTTGTTACTATATTGAATAGGCAGAAAAGTGCCCCAAAACAAACCAAAATGGATGAGTTTTTTAACAAATCGTTAAATCAAGTAAACTGTTAATGATCATATGTAATTTACCTCTTTTTATACTTACAGTACATACAGTTTCCATCAGCTTTATCGTACACACGTAAGGCATAATATATTATCTTGTAACATACGTGTTTCTATCAAACAAAAAAATAGAGATCTCAACGGACTGAATGATTTCAAGTACAGGTATTTCTTATATGTAGGGGGTTAAATAATGGATATTTTCCTGGATATGCAGGAAATCCGTTCTTCTCCGTATAATGAATTCTTAGAATAACATGATTTTCTGTGGCCTGAGTGGTTCATTGAAATGAGATTTAACTGTATCATAACAATCATTCATTCTTCAATAAGATTTTTCTTGATTTATAATCTCAAATCTTTATCTGTTAGCTTCATTGATAATATAGATAATTGTCTACAAGAATTTGAAATTATGTTGACCACATTGAAATTTCGTACTTTTAATATTGTCATCATATTTAATTGTATTGTATTATTTTTATAGGATCTAATTTCCAGAAATGCCAGAGAAATTGTATTTTAAATTAAACACCAAAAAACCAAAACATTTTTTTTTGTTTTTATTTTTTGTTATTTATATCTGGCTGTTTGTGTTGTTAAATTTATATGTTTTGAATGTCATATACAAAAATGCTGCTAGGAGCTGCCAGATTAAATCTTTGAGGTTAATCCGAGAAAATAAACATACAAATCTGTCATCATACAGTTAGTTTTTAGTTATCTATCACAGATAAGTAACTTAATTTACATCATATTAATAAGCCATTTTTATGTTTTGAACAAATAAATTTTGAATTTAGAAAATATTTTATAAAAATCCTTGTTTATGTTTACAGTGTATAACATGGCATTCCTATAATATGGTTTCACTTTAACATGGTTTGAGAACATCCGCAGACAAAATGTTACAATTTTTAAGTGCAATCTCTGTTATTTGATTTTTTTTTTCTATTCAAACAAGCAAGCATGTTGTCTCATATTTTCCCATGGATTTTAGAATATTGAAATTTTCAATGTTGTTTCGTGTCTTTCACGTAGTTTTCTTTAATGAGAAGTGATTGTACAATTTTTCTTCTTCCTTGTCCTAGCTTCCTATTCTAGTTTAACTATAAACTAGGTGTTGCCATTGTTGGAGACAGTGCACCAAATGAATGCAAAAGACTGTTACTGTGCTTTGTTTTATAGATTAAATTAAAAGTTACTACATAAAAAGATTAAATTTTTAAAGTAGACAAGTTCAAGCAAAAGAAAATACAAGATTTTATGAAAAAACATAAAGAAAAATCAAGATATTGCTGATAATTGAGACTAAGGTCAACAGGAAAGCTCAGATGATGATGATATTTTGCCAAAAAAGAAAACATCCTCATTTAATGGTGTTTAGCAGTAAAGAAAAAATTAATATTAACATGCAATACTTTTTATTGTGATTGTTAGTTAATTATTGATTGCTTTAATAAACATATTTCTCTTAATTATGAAAAAGAATAGTACACTTTTGTTAACTTTTGGCACTTAAATCTATGTTTGTATTTCTTTGGTTTTTACAGCACGGATTTGCATAACATGGCACTTTTTGGAACCTAACTACTATGTTATATGGGGGTATTTATTTGTACTATTGAATGAACATTTTCTAATGTGGCTTCATTAATGATAGAGTTATCCGACCAACCCCAGTCCCCAATTAAGTCGGATAATTGATGCTCTACTGTAGTAATATACAAGTAGGAATCCATTGAGATAAAGTTTTATTCAAATAAAATACAATCAGTTAGTTCATATTAAAATTGTTATTCTAACAAAAATCATCAGCATAGCAAATGTTTTCTAGACTAGCTGTAGGTAATTTGCATTGGCCTGTTCCTGGTTCCATGAGACTTTTTTCAGTTTTGCATCCAGGTCTCAGGGTGGTAATTCTTAAGATTGACCAATTTTGACTGGTAAGGATTTGGGTAAATGATGTTGGTAGGGGTGACCTGCCTCATGCCAGTTACCTTGTGAATGAAACTTAGACCAATTACCAATTGGACATTCTAGTTTATTTCAGAATTTAACAAATATAGAAGAAATTGAATTGTCTTCAATTCCATCATATTGCAGAAATGACCTTTTATTAGAGGCAGTTAAAATGTTTACTGATGACATCATCAGTTAACTGTTTTACATAATTTTGCAGAGGTGTCCTCTAACAAAAGATTGTCTCTGCAAAGGAAGACTGTTTTGTTCCTGGTGAGTGGACATGATGCAATTAAATAGAGACCACTTGGTTTCTTCTTATTTTTTTAAATTGTGAAAATACTGTTTGCCATTTTAATTGAAGTATTTCAAGAAGTTTTGAAATTTATTTCAAAACTTCTTGAAATACAATATCCTTCCAAGGCAGACAAATCAGTTAGTTAAACTTGGCACTTGTTTGCAGTTGGCTTCACTATCATTGCCACTACCCTTTCTCTCTAGCTTATTGTCTGGCAGGTAAAACATGTGCAAGGTTGCACAGTTAATTATAGAGTCCAAATTATTTCTTGTTACACCACATTTTGAAAACACTAACTACGGATTTGTGTGCATATGGTGTTGGTTGCTCTTTCTTAATAAGATCAGTTCTGCAGGGCTAAAACTTCTGACCAATAGATACCATAAACAACAGATTGAGGGACAGATTGATTTGGGTTTAACTTCTATAATTTAAATAAGATTTGTTCAGGAACCCTAGAAATTGAATGATGTTTTTGGTAAAACAATACATCTGGAAATGATAGATCAAGATTTCACTGTAATCCTCAATACTGCTTTCTTATGTTAATAATTAACACAGAAAATTCATATCTGAATATTAACTTTTTTCATAATTGTAAGGAGTTAGATAAGAAGATGCATCCTATAGATCCATTATAGATCAAGGAGTAATTTTTTGCAGATAGGTTTGTTAATTTTGATTTTCTTTTCATTGATATAGTGATTGAATGTTTGAAGTATTATAATTTATGTTTCAAAGCATAATATGTACTTTTTTAAATCATCTGAAATCTTTTAATACTTTCAGATAGGCTAACTTTAGAGAACTATGCATATAAACAACAAATTTTATTTTAATTAATATTTATATATTTCAAAAAACAGTAATTTGAGAAGTGATTTTAAAAATTTATTTTAGAGATAAATATCTTTGAATTTTGTTTTTTAGAATGATATTTCTATTAAACCAGTTGATATTACTTAGAAAAAGAATTCCAGATCTGTTTTATGATTAAAAAATATATATTTAATTAAACAGATACTTTCAAAAGAAATAAATATAGTCAAATAATTCAGTCATAACATAGTTGAATGTCTTAATCTTGCTTCTGCATTGCTTTCATATCTTGTATATTTTCTCTTTTGTCTTTTACTATATCTCACAATACCAGTGACTGAATAGATAAAACCACTGAATACTGGTTTTTGGTTGTGAGTTTGCAATCAACCAACGAGCTTGGACTTTTATGGGCTTTCTTCATGAGTCTAACATCTGAATAGAGGCAAAGTTTTCCATGGCAGATCACCCATGTATCCCATCAATCCAATCCACATTATCAGTTTATACTAATTTTATTCTTAAAGAAATAAGTTTTGAAGTTGTAATTATTCATTTGATTTTATTTTATATAGAAGTAGCTTATAAATCATTTGCAATGCTAGCATAAGATTCCAGTTTATTATATTAAATTTTACATATTATTTTTCAATTTTCAGGAACAGATAGTTATGGTTTATACGAATCAGAAATTTTATGTTACAATTGCTCGTGGTTTCGAGAGCTACACAATCACATCTACAACATCGAAGAGCCCGTTCCCCCAGCAGATCTAGCTTGCAATAGTGATATATGCAGAATTAAAGAGGGTGTCTGTGTGAAAGATACAGTTAAAAATGAAGGAGGTATATTCTTATTTTTATATATTTATCTTACTTACGTATATTTCTATATTTTCATATTAAATTTATTGTTCAAATATGTAGGATTAATAACATCCATTTCTTGGTCTTGCGCCACTTCAAACGAGCCTGGTGGCTGCTATTCTCATGAAGGTGACGGCGGAATTCACAGAATATGCATCTGCAGCAACTGGCATTTTTGTAATGCTGAGAATTGTTTGTATAATTGTTATTGGTTAATTATACTTTGTTTAGTAATGACTTTGTTTTGTGAAAAGGCGACAGCTTTTATTATGATTTCTTGAAACAAAAAATATAGAATTTTACATAACATTTGTAAAAATGAATAAAAAAATATTCACATCTAAATGAAAAATCAGAAACTTCCAAATTCAATTATAAAATGAAATGGTGGCGGCATTAAAAATCAGTAAATTGTCATAGACTTTTTGTTATGAATAGTCTGTATTGGGAATAAGTGTGTGAAGCTACTAGTTTTAAACTGAATTAAAAGTTCTACATTGAATCCATTGCAGTTTCAACTGCATATATTGATAATTTTATGCATAATGAATGAAAACTTGCATATATTTTATTTTGAAATTGTTAAGTCTTTAAAGATTTCTTTTACATTCCATTTTTGCAGTAAATAGCAAAATTTACAATATTGTTATTTATTTTAATTAGCTTTTTACTCTAATAGTCTTTTTTCATATCCATTGTGTATGACTGGATCCACAATTGGATGCAAAGGCCTGAGTCTGACATATCAAGAGTAAACCACCCATGTAACTTTGGGCTTATCAGCTAGACTTGAACCTACGCTCTCCAGAACAACAGACTGATGCGGTTACTGTCTTTGGCCATCTGACTACTTTTGCTTCTCTTCTGATATAATGATTTTACTTTTGTCATAGTCTTAATGTAAAGGTTAAGGAATAGTTCATAAATCAAAATAGTTTATTTTCTAACAAAACTTTTAATTGAATTTGATTATTTAAATACTGTATTATAAATTATTTCTTTATTCACATAAATTTTATAGTAGTTTTTATCTTCTGCTCACTAATATATTTTAACATTCTGTCAAGTGACAGTACACTTTTTCCTACAAATGCTGAGGATTTTTCAAATCTGCTTCATAGATTTCTTCATGAAATTCATATTGAATTCTGAAATATTGTGCCTTATCATACAGTTTACACTTGCATCATTCTACAGTTCTAAAACTATTTCATTTAAAATGGTTGGTATAATAAATTATCAAGAAATGTATGTATTAATAGCAGTTTAAAAACCTATCCAATGTTTTTTATGTTTATTTTTAGGGTAATTAGACATATTTGGATTATTTTTTGTCTACATATACCTCTAAATATGTACAAAATATTGCTAGAATCTCATGATTTTTAAATTATTATTACAGTTTAGAACTAGAGACAGATAGAGCCATCATTTCAAATTTACAGCAATCATTTTGCAACACCATACCCTAGTAGCTCTGCTGGACCAAGTGTGGTTTAAAAAGAGAAGGATTGATAAAGTATTTCTGGTCATGAAACAAAGACTAACCAGAATAAGTATATAATTTCAATTAAAAAAACAGATGGTACATTCACAGTATAAAAATACAGGAGAAACTTTGTGTTTTTATATTGTGAATGTACTATCTGCCTTTTTAATTGAAATTATGTATAAATTTTTGAATTTTTTAGCTTATCATCTATGACTTTTTAAACTATTTTACATAATTTTGCAGAGGTATAGCCTATAATAAAAGGTTGTAGTGCAAAAAATCTGGCAATAGTTGACTTATATGACAATTAGAGCCAACTTATCCATCAAAGTCATAAGGTTAAAAAAGTAAGATTGAAATTATCAAGACAATCTTAACGTCAGAGATTAATTGTAATATTTTTCATGGTTTGGTTGTTATGAAGGTTTTAAATTTGCATTTACAATTCACAGAAATGTTTAATATATTTATACATTGTGAGAACTTTATTTTAGATGTGAAAACTGAAGTCATAAGTGATTAAATGTTTATTGATAACCATTTATATTAATGTATTATAGAGATATTTCAAAAGTCTACAAAAATTAAATTTAAACTTATTATATTAGATTTTTTAATAAGTTTAATCTTATTACAAATGTGATATTTTCCTCATAAGCTTATAATAATAATATATATATATATATAGAAAAAAATCTGAATTATTAAAATAGTATGTTTCTTTAATTACATATTATGTACTATTCATGTGATATGTCTTAATATTTTGGTAAAAGTGTAATTCTTTTTTAATTTAAAGAAATATAGTAAAAGTTTGTTAACCTGACACCTGTGTAGCCAGATTCTGGATGGTTTGTATTTTTTCAAAATTCCATAATTTGTGTATGATCCAAACATCATGGGGAATTGCCATACATTTTGTACTAGTTTATGCTGCTGTATTAACCAGTACATATAGTTTAATAGTATATATACAATTCACAAAAGTTACATGTGCTCAGTGTATGAGAAGCATGTTTTTAAGTTAATCTGGCACCCTGTGTAAAGTAGCAAATAACAGATTTCTACTGTAATATATTTTTATAGAAAATATTTACCTCATTGTTAAGTTAATCTTTTCTGTTTAATTTAAAATTTGTTGTTAAAAATATTCATAATTCACACTATTTTTGCAAAACAAAATTCATGTCAACATAGGATTAACATTATCTATTTTTGATATGGCTGAAATGTACCTAAAACATCTTTAATGTTTAATGTACTAATAACTTATTAACATGTAACCTTAGTGGTGATATGTGTATTTTAGAAAATTCAAATTATCTTAGCTCTAAGTTTAAACAAATGTTTTAAACACATTTAACTATAGCATTAAGCTGACAAAATTAGTTTAAAAAATTGCAAATTCCTAGTTGTTGTTGTTGTTCAAATTGTTGAAATATATAAATTCATTACATTGAACTAATATTATCATTGCCTGACATAATTAATACTCAAACATTAAACATACCATTGTATAAATATTTATTAAATTAAAAAAACTGTTATAAAAGAATGGTTATGAACCCATTATTAAAACACTTGAAATGATTAAAAAAATTTATTAAATGATTGTTTTATCATAAAATATAATGGCATGAATATAAAATGTCCAGTTGATTAACATTTGTGTAATTTTGTTTTTAAAATATTTTTATACAAATATTTTACTGGTCTTTGACATAAAGAATTCTTAGTAGTAAGTAGAAACATAGAAGAAATTTGATGTTTATATAATCTTTGTCTACTTTATCATTTTTTTAAGGTAATTTGATTATTGAAACTTTTTATAATAATAATAACTCAGTTGCTTTATTTTTTCATGCATGCAGCTATCAAACAACTGTTTAGATAATGTCCTAAGATTTATTAGAAGAAATCTTGAATATGATTATTATTTAAATCAGTGTTTTTCAACCTTTTTCATCTCACAGTACAATTGAACTTAACTTTAAATCACATGATTTTAATTATATGTTTGCAAACATTCTACAGGTATACCTCAAGTTACATCGTTCTCGATTATACATCATTTGTCAAAAAAGTATATGGGAAAATAAAAATCAAGTTTAAGTCATTTTATTCGACTTTACATCCGTCTGCCACAAATATTGAAGTCGTAATTTCACTAGAAAAGCATTAAAAGCACATAAAATCATATTAAAATATGTACATTTACAGTAAATGTTAATATAATCATCATAAATCCTAGAGAACGAAACACGAAAACATCTGTGTTTCTGTGTTGTCATCTTATTTAGTGGTCTTTAAGTGCTCATTATTGGCGTTTTCCACCGTAGTTCGACTTACGTCGTAACTACACAAGTAAATTCGACTTACGTCGCCTCTCCTGGAACCAATTACCGACATAAGGTGAGGTATACCTGTATTGCCACATTACTTGCCACTTAACCTAATTCTTTTTGTCTATTTTTTGTGAATTAAATAAAACAGTATTGTTGTTCCTTAAAACAGCAGCAGGTTATAACAATACCAGTAGTTATTTAAATTAATACTTTTCATTTACATAAGAAAAGCAATTAACATTAAATCTTGATTTGTATTTAAAAGTGGCATGATAATTGCCTTAAGAATCCTGCCTAATGTCCCAGCTATTTCTAAGTTAAAATAATTTGAACTAAATTTGGACAATTATAGATACATTTTTGATTCGTTTAAAATAAAATTTGCTTTAAAATAAACTCTGTTACGCGCACATAATTTTTCTTACAAATATACTACATATATAGTTTTGTAATATTGAAAGACTCATATGATCAATTTAAAGAGGTTTTAATTTTAAGATATACATTTCTTGTTCTTTGAGCTTCTTTTGAAAATAATTTGTTTTTAATAACCTTCAAAAATGTTTGTGGCACGCTGATTGAAAACCACTGATCTAAATCAATAAGATATTTTGTCAATAGTGTAGAGAAATTCTGTTATCTTCTGTATAATGTTATAATAATCCTACAATGGATTACCCATATATAAAGATGATTTTGTATATATTTTAAATGATGGCTTTTGGAAAATATGTAACATGCATCTTTAGTTTCATTTAAATCTGGTTTTTGTTTATTGGTCAGTTGAATTATAAAGCAATCTACTGTTATGCTGACTTTAAAAAATGTATAGATAATTATTAAAACTAATCTGTAACAGTATAACTGTGAAGAGAGAATATGTAATTTTATGTACAATGAATGTTATTTGTTTCATGCATTTGCAATTTATCACAATAAGTTTTCAATTTTTGATGTAGAAATGTAGATGTGATAAAGAATACAAATTTTACTGAATATTTATTTTTTGTAACTATTTTATACAAAAAAATAAAAACAAACTTTTATTTTTTTAATGATTTAACTTTTAAATGAATTATAACACACTAATAATGATTAAAACTGCATTTTTATTTGCTAAAGTTTGTACACCCATTGACCTTTTTCCTGGTGAAAACATTCAATGCCTCAAAAGACAACATACAAAAATAAATAACTCTGAAAAAGGCTAACTTATCTATTTTAAGTATATATGACCACGTTCGCATTTCTGCTACCGGGTCTTTGTACCACCAAGACATATAAAGTATTCGGTTTGTGGTAATTCCCTTCTCATATAACGACTATATTTAGCAGATAACGAACTGGAATCGGTTACACTACTATAGGATTGGTTGCATCGATGCCGACGATAAAATTACAACAAATACCAGAAGGCGGTCACTTCGACACTGGCGGTGTCAAAAATGCGGACATTGATGATGAAAATAATAACAAGTTACACAACTACGAGAACGTCGATTAGTTTCCGGCACCAAGAAGGATACGGCAAGTTATGCTAATACAATGTCAAGGATTGTATCGGTAAGGTTTTGAATTTATTTTACTCATTCCATTATTTTTTAAGTAAGATTAACATTAGAAATCAGTCAATTAACATATTTAATATCCTTCTTGGATCACTAAGATTATTAATTTCAATACAATACATAACTTTCAAATGTATAAACAGCCACATTTTTTTCCCTAATCTGTACAAAAATCAATACACCACGGAATGTAAGAATTACCAGTCCTCGATCACACAAGTTTTTGTTTTTGAATTTCACGAAAGCCTCTTTCGATACATACAAGCTTTCCATCTTCTAAGAAAATACCCAAGAGTGAGAATAAGCTTTTGTCAGCTTTCTCCAATTTTATTTTTGCAGTTAGTCAAATAAGTGTGTTTAGAAGAGTTGATAGAAAACTATTTATTTAATAATGTTCACAGGATTATATAATCTATAACTAACAATATGGTATTCAAAAGTGCTTTTCTGTACAATTTTGTATTTAAACTATAAAAGAAATTACTTTTATTTGGTATTTAAGCCAACAGAATAGTGTTCTTGAAGCCTTTTAATAACTTGCAACTGCTTCATTTCATATTTTAAAAGTAGAAGATATAAAGAAATAATAATAATAATATAGAATGTCCCAAAATTTCTGTTAAAAATATGTTAAGTTAAAACTTCAATACCCCAATGAATGGACTAAGAACAGATTGGAGATAATTCATATTATGGGAGCTAAAATGACCGAGTATCAGATTATTGAGTTATCAAAGCATTAATGGTCAGTTAGAACACTAGTTCCTTGCAGTTTTTGAATCTTTCATCCTAATTGGCTTATTTCGGTATGTGTGATAACACACACATCTAGTAAGCCAATAATTTATTTATTTTAATATTCTACATCACACATACCAATAGTTTATTTAAGTGATAAATCTTGTTGTTAGATGAATTATTTTGATTTTCCCAACGTCCCATAATGTCAGATTGGACTGATTGTTGATGCTTGTTAGATGCACCTGGTGAAAATTTCTACTAACTAAAGTTCAATAGTTTATAATTTTGCTCAAAAGTTTTGCAGTTGTTTATTAAATTTAATTATATCTGTATATTTTCTGTTACAAATGAACTTGTATTCTAAATATATAAAATTACTTGTCCTGACTGACTGATTGATTCATCATCACCCAGAGCAAACCACTGAACCTAAAGAGGTGAAATTTGGTACACAGTCAGGGTACGTCATGGAAACACACACTAAGAAGGGATTTTTCGAAATTCCCCTGCGAGGGTAGAGGGAGATTAAGGCTTAACATGAAGAACTGCTTCTACTGTACTATTTTAGATGCAATTTTTTGTTTTCAACTATGTTTAGTCTTCATTGAGTACTTAGATGTATTAAATTGATAACATTTCAGACATTGTTATAAATATTTTTATATATTTCGATTTTTTAGCCAAATGTTTGAACCATTTTAAATTCAAATTTGTTATTACATATTGGTTCGATTATAGAACGATTGTAAACATTCCAGAAAATTGATCAAATTGAAAATAGTTCATTTGATTCTCAACAATTCTCATCATTCTCAGTGGTAGGTGTTATATAACAATTACTATGAATATAAATGGCGTTTGCTTGCAAAATCCATGTAAGCAAAGTCACTGGTAACAGCTAGTTATTTTATAAAATCTTCAGAAATATGAATGATGAGTTTTACAGTAAAAAAAAAAAGAGCCAATGTATCAGATGCTTATATTCTTGTTGTGCCTAAAGATCAATGACTGCATCAGAAATTCTTTATTTAATTTTCATTGGGCATTTTGGCATATTTACAAAGTATGTGCCAAATGGGAATAAGTGAAATTTTTTGTCTGATACACTTCACAATAATATTTAACATTAAATACTTTGATGCCTATTACAATATACATAACATCTTCGAGTATCCCTGCTTGTCTGAAAAGGGCACATACTTTGTAAATATGTCAAAACACACAATGAAACTTAAATAAAGTATTTGATACTGTTGTGAATCTTCAGGCATGATAAAAATTAACAGTTCAACATGTTGAAAAAAATTAATCAAAGACAATAAAGGAGATCCACTCATTTTCCGTCAGTAGATTCAAACTTTTTTCAAGTCTTCAGTTAACTATAACTTTTTACTTTTTACTATTACAATGAGATCTAAACTTGTAATGTGTTAAAATGAAACATTTATTTTTATCATTATAAATTAAAAGTATCAATACCATTTTAATAGTAGACCACAAAGCCAACTATATAGTTTTAGCACCATTATCTGTTAAAATTAAAGGTGGTGCTAAACCGTAAACTACATATGTTATTGTTTTAAATTTTACATTCTTTCGAAATTGGTATGCAGAAGTCTCAAATGTTAAAATATTGATATTTATGTTTTATCTCCATTGGCATTGATCTGTATACATAATGGAGGGAGATAGAATTTTTCTTACTCATTTTCATTAGCCTAATTGCTGGGTTTTGAGGAGAAAAACAGAATTAGGTATATTTGTGGTGTACAGTATTCATTTCTACTCCTAATTTTTATAGTATGATATAAAATAAATATATGTTGGGAGGGGTAACAAAAATATTGCGAGATATAAACAGCCATATGGGACTGAGGGGACATATCTTTGAATGTATAGCACATACTTTATAAATAAGTAGGTCAGCTAGAGTACATAACTATATTTTGTGGAATTGATGATACAACACTTTATTCTAAAGTTTTGATGATACCTTTATGAAAAACAAACTGTTTCATACCATTCTGTACAAGCAAAGTTGCAAAGACAAAGTGGTGGAAAGCAATATCCAATTTGACAAAATGGAGTTCTGAACCATCATTAGATTCTTACCAGAAATTTGCCATGACAATAAAAACACCAAAGAATAATTCTCCCAGCTATCTCACTGTTAAAGAGTGGCTAAATAATTTTGACATTCAAGCATAGACCATCCGGGGTGACTAATTTCACTCTCAAAGTTGGAAACCATCAATCCTGATTCTTGAATACTGCCATTAGAATATATAGCTAGATGTCCAAAAAATGGTTTGGACACATCATCCACAGGAACTGGGGATGATGAATTCCTGTACATCAGACTCCATAAACAATATTAAATAGTCCATCTCAATAAACGGGATACCTTATCAATTTGGATTATCTGTTTGAGACTTGTCTTAGCATTAGGCCCTACATAACAGTTTCAATTTAAACAACACAACATAACATTTGAATGATTTTCAAATCTTGTAAGTTACAATTGGAAAACATTTAAACTGTTTTAACAGGTTAACTCAGAATAAATGAATAGTAGTGCATGCAAAAAAAGACCTTTTAATGCTTGCAGGGTGGGAAAATATCCAGTAATTTGAATATTTCGCTGCTCTTTACAATTTTTCATTCCCTTCATTCATTAATTTGAGTTAGCCAGATTTTAAAAGAATATTTTAGGACATTCTATATAACACATTAAAATTCTTTACTAGAAAAAAACTCAAGATTAAATCTTGTCATAAATAATTTAATATTGAGAATTTAATTAACTGCATAGTAAGAATGTAACCTTTTGCAACTGTTAAGAATACAAAGTAGCTAATAACTTGCATATTGTTTAATTTGTGGACAATTTTTTTAGAACACAGTGATGGCTCTATATATATATATATAGATATATTTCAGAAGCATACATAGTAAATATATTTGAAAATTTGACATAAATTTGGGATTTTAGAAATCTAAATATGCAACAATCTCGTTACAGTTTGAAAGAAAGCTTTTATTAATATGTGCACGATATGTACAAATATGTACACAATATACTGTGAGAGCACTCACTTTTTCTAACAAATAATATGATATGTTTGCAAACTCCAACAGTTTAAAAACCACTGGAATGTATTTTTTTTAAGTTTTGCTCTCTACGTTTTGTACTTTAATATTTTAAGTTCTCGATATGAAAAAATTATAGCCAATATTATACTATCATTACAAATTAATTAAATACCTTTTAAAATCTTTACATTACATGTGTTATTTTCGTCGAAACATTCCACTTGCATACGCGACAGCAGATCTCATCATTTTATTTACATTTTGAAAGATATTTTTACATTTCTAAGCCACTAGAATATATGGGGCATCACAGTAATTAGATTAGTACCTCACTTTTTATAATTACGAAACGAGATATTTTTATATGATGAGAACTGCCGACTTACAAAAAACAAATTATAAGTAAGATCACTTATTGAGAAAAACAATTTAATTGCAAACATATCGAATATTTCTTATAACAATTTTTATGCCTTTTTTTTCTTTAATAGATAAAGTTAGTTTTAATAATAATCTTATGGTAACAATATTATAACATAAGAATTATAATTTTAAAAGTAATAAAAGTTTTTAAAATATACATTACAGAATTATTTTAACACACATTTTCTTTGAATTTAAGATGCAATTTTCATGCTTCCAAGGCAAGCTTTGCAAATGCCCCATTGTATGTGAAATTAATAATGGAAATAGAAACTTATACTGTTATGCTTTTATAATTTACCTCTTGTGCCTATGTACTTTTAAGTACATAAAACCCTTCTTAAAGAATTTAAAAAAAAAAACTTATGAGCTGGCTAAGCAATGGCATTTTTAATATCACTATCTGGTCCTAGATGCATTATAATTAGAGTCCCATTATCTAGTCAAAATGGGAATGGTAGCAACTCGAATAAAATATCCAAATAATATGGAATTACACAGGCTCAGTAATGAAATGAACTAGTAAAATGTATCATTTATTCACCTTGAACGTAAAATATGAAGAAACTAAATTCTAATAGTAATTTATTTTTAGGACACCTATCTTGAATACTTTTTATTTTATTTTATGCCATATAAATAACCTAACAAACATAAAATATTTGTGGCCACAAGACAGAGAAAGCCAGATAATCAGGTCTTTATTAAATCATCCAATTTATTTTCTCAAAATCCTTTTCTAAAAATGAATTGCATCTTAAATTCAAAGTGATACAATAATTCATGATTTACTATAAATTATTTCTCATTTAATCATCACAACCAATATGTAACATTACATAATCTTTCTTGTACAGCATTAGAGGTCATCCATTACATATGTGTATAGTTTAAGGGGGGTTGTCATCATCATTGTACACAATGGAGAAAGAGAAAGGAACATTTGAGTTCTTGTCTATGTTTTCAGTAATATTAACTGTATACAAATTTGTTCTTATAAGCCTACTTACTAGTCATTGAATAAACTATTGGTTAGAAAATATTTGCAGAACTTTAAGTCATTTCTTCAATGCCAGGTGGATCTGTAAACTATTGTATAAGTAATTAAAGGGGATATGATTTGCCAAAAATAATATATTGTAAACAACAGAGAGGGGTCGAAAGTGACTCAAAAAACTGTACACACTGTTAATGGACAACCCCTTATTTTGAATTATTTATAATTCAAATACAAAATTTGTATATGGTATTGAGCTATTTGAATAATTCAATAGCATTTTCACAAAACATAAAATCTAGAAATTTTGAACTTTAAATACAATTTCTTGCATTTTTAAAAATCAATTCAAATGACGATAATTCCTTTCAGAAATAAAGTAAGCATACAAATAACATAAGTTTTAAATATGGAATAGGAAAAAATCAAATTTATAAATATATAAATTATTATGATGGTGGAGTTAAAAAAATAAATATAGAAGTATAATTGTATTAAAAAGCAAAACAAAGTTACTTTTAAATTTAATTTAGCAAATTAATTGATTTTAAAATTGAATGATAATGACGTGCAAATGTGGCAAAGATTTTAATCTGAAATGATATAGATAAATGGCAGCAAAGCAAAGTTTTACTTTAGGAGTAGCATTTTTTTGTTGCATTGCATAAGAAAATTAGTTTGGTTCAAGAATAAAATTAACATTTTTGCATAAATGAGTTTAAATTATTTAATTTCTTTCAAAATTTAAATTATAGATTAAAGACAACAAAAGTTAATCTATATTGACAGAAATGAATCTCTTTGCCATTGCACGATCTTCCCTTGCCAAATGCATTTGTGCAATCTCCAGACTTAAATCCCAAAATAATAGATATATTTAATCACAAAATGCATTCTTTATATCAGTTATCCCATCTAAATCATATGCAACTGTTTTATGACACTATATTTTAATAGGAACTTGAATTTTTTTAAAGGGTATTTTTAAAGGAAGTATGTTTGATAGGAAGTAAAGGTGTAATATTGGCACTTACAATAATTTAAAATTACTTACGAAATGCATACGATTTCAAATTCAAAGAATTTCATTATACAAAGTTAAATGGTTCCAAATCATGAATTTTTCATAAATTCATGCCAATGAAAATCAAATTTCTGACAAATTCGTTCCGAATTAATTTTTATAATTAAATCATCACATGCCTATGCATAATTTAAGCTTTGCAATTATAAACCCTTTAACTATTAGAAAATAGATTAAAGTAGTTTAGTTTAATGGCATATTGCAAAATATGAATAGATAAGTTTGATGAAAACTAATATTTTTACCATAAAAAGCATTAGCAAAAGGCATTATGTATTTTTCGTTGTATTGTTTAGAATCCTTATCTTACAATTAATCAAAAATCTTTAATACTGTTCATTAAAGAATTAATTTCATACTAAAATTCGACAAAATTTATTACTCAGTGAACTCTGCAAAATGTTTGCAAAATATGATAAAATTTGGCTTTAAAAAGTTCCTAAATCTTGTACATGTATTTGTGTATATATACATATATTATCGAAAATTTTAATAAAAATCTTTTCATGCATAAACGATGTTATTGGCAGTGAATTTCAACTATAAAAACAATGCTATATCATATTTGGTTATTGTTGGTAACTGGAAATATAGTGCTATATTATTATTATTATTAAATATAATTAATATACAGTATATATATGTGTATAGAAATCTGCATAAATGACATATTGCATGTATAGTTTTATAAAGTAGATTAATTAATGCCAGTTTCTGAATTAGAGATTATTACACAATAGGATACCAATTATCCAAACTGACCAGATGACCAAACTGTATTAGTGGTTTAGATAACTAATTTTCTATATAATCAAGCACAATTTTTACGATAAATTGAACATTAGAACCCATTTTGTATATTGAGCATAAGATGAAAATGGAAAGGTATCTAAATATTCTTGGCTCGGCAAAACTGTATAATTGTAATCGAGACTTGCCTGACAAGCTCCTCGGTCAAGAGTTGGCAAATGTAATGAAGCAGTCATTCTGATAACCAGTATTTGAATAATCGGCATCCTATCGTATCTGCAGGACGGTTCTATAGATGAGTCAGATTGTAAATTATTTATAAAATTCTTCTGTTTAGTATTTTTAATATTTGTAGAAAAGAAATCTGTATAATAATTATAAAACCTAATGCAGAATCTCTACATTGATATTTCTTTTCTTTAAATAAAAGGATTTATGTTAAAGTAGCAATTGATGAGCATTTTTTTTTCCCCTTAAATTATTATGGCAGTGTTTTTTTCTTATATTTTTCTTTTGCTTTTCATTAAAGGTACTAATGGCTTTATGAACCTATCAAACTTTTCAATACAGTACCTAAAAATTAAATGAAAAGCAATACATTTTTGAAAGCTTCAGATCAGTTAATTTAGTTTTAACAGGTGCTAAAATATCATCTTAGCAATTCCATCTCTCCATCCTTTCAAGTATCATATATATATATAGCTCAGGTTGGAAGATAAGACTGTATTTTTCTCTTTGACAAACTACTTTCTTGTCTTGTAACTAAAAAATATTGCTGTAGAATGAATTGTTTCTCACAATAAATTTCCTACATATTCACACACAAAAGTTTTTGTTTTGGATAATTTTGTTTATAAAGATTATTTAAAGAACAATCTCCTATGAAAAAAATTTATAGCTCATTTTCCTGAGTTATCCATTACCAATAGTTATCTTGATAACTACTATAAAGCTGCAAATATTGCTTGTTTTTAGCAATTATAATGATTAAAAAAATGTAATTTATCAATATTTCAGTTTTTGATATGTAATAAATATTTTCTACAGTTAGTAAATCATAATTTTAAACGTATATAAACTATAATCAATTATAAATACTGTTACTATTATTTGCATAATTTTATATTTCTCCATTGGGAGAAATATAACCTTTTCATTAATTCTACTTGATAACCTTTTCATTAATTCTACTTGATGAGAATAGCCAAATATATAACCTATCTCTTTCGAGAAACTACAAAAGTCATGTGCCAAACACCATTCTGTAATTTCAAAATATTTTTTCTTTACTTGAAAGCTTTATGAGAATCGATTTCATCTCGTAATTCATTGTTAATTTTTTAAACGTTTGGCAAATGTCTTTTGAGTGCAAATACTTTAACTGTATCACAATCTTAAATTCAAAATCACGAGAAGCCATAAATCAAGATGGCAGTGATATTTTACAGATACCGAAATTTACAAGCTGCACTAGCATAAATGTCATTATTTTATCATGTAAGCACAAAGATATGTGTGTATTTACGTGTAACGTGCAGACGAGTAATTTTTTTCATTTGTTTTGTTAAACGAAATAGACTAACCCTTCGCTGTGGGCGTTCTCGTAATGTCATCTGAACTTCTGCCTCTCGCTAAGAATGCAAATGATCAACATGGCAGAAATCAAACCAAATAATTGGACAAAGGCAAAAATTACACTAACGATACCGACAATGTACAGTCTTTCCATTAGCCAAATATGCATTTGTTGATAACACCCCTAATAAAATAAATATTAAAATATTAAAACAAAGAATTGAGACCGATATGAAGACTAAGAATGTATGACTTACACTTTTATGCCACTTATACACTTCTCCCTTTCTTCCACAGGAGGTAATGTTGCGAAATCTGTCAATGCAGCAAGAGTGAGGAACCCATTCCTTACCTGGCCAGGCAGCAACATTGTACCAATCACGATAACTAATTACACCACAACATTCAAACTAAACATGAGAGAGAAAGACTTGTTTAATAAACTTTACTTAATTCATACCTAAAAATAAAAATTTTACATCATCATTATTAATACAATAACCATCAAAAATATATAGAATACCAAACCAATTTATTGTCATCATCAAAGATCTGACAATTAACTGACTAAATACCTAGTTATAATTTGGCAGGTTGTATTGTCATCTGTTGACAAATTATTATTATTACATAATTCAGTATAATTTTAATTAGATTCAGAAAAATCCAGAACTATCATTTAACAATTGAATAAATTGCTATTTTACTACCCAAACATTCCAAGTCGTCCTTTTAAAATATCTTAATTATTAGTAAAATCTAATAATAATTTTTAAAATATTTATCAATAAAATAAAAATGTAAATTTGTGCCATCTTCAGAATGGCACACAAAAGTTACTTGTTCTTCCTTGGCTAATTATAATGTGTATTTTTATATAATAATAGAAATTTGTTAATCTGGCACCTAAAGGACCAGAATGGAGCTGGGTTATCAAAAATTCCAAATTACCAGACATTTTTGCATTCACAAAATTTAATAAGTTTTATGTTGTCAAATGTTACAAACATTGCTGTATATTTTGAACATTTTGAACCAGCAAATGCTGCTGTATGCTTCTGATTTGTTTCATGCATTTATTGTATATTGTTTGTTATTTATTCCCAATTTCCCAAAACTTTGGGAAATTTTAACATTAAGCAAAAAAAATGTATAACTAAACCAATTTTACTATAAACTAAATATTATAAGCAATACTTTTCCATTAGCAATGGAAAAGTATGACTTGCAGGGGCAAGACACTACTGTGGTGGAGAGCATCACAATGCCAAGCTGCAATTTTTAATTTATTTAATATGAAATATATGCTCTCCACCTCAGTAGTGTCTTGCCCCTGCAAGTCATACTTTTCCATTAGCAATGGAAATTTAAATTCTTCTAATATCAATATCATGAGACTGAAAACAATAAAATTTTATACAGTAATACCCTGGGTTACGTAAGTAATGTGGACTGTAGACATTTAAGTAAGTCGAATTTGAAAATTGCTTAAGTGTAAATACATAATATAATAATAAATACAGTATTGAGTTATTGATGTGTACTGTACATATATTATTATTACTTTTTTGTATAAAAGAATTATTTATGAGAAAGAGTGTCTGGTATGATTGCATACATGCTTACAATTAGACTGAAAAATAAAGGATTAGCAGAGCAATAAAGTAATAAATTGGTACAGTGTGAAAGAAAGAAAGAAAGAGAGAGAGAGAGAGAGAATGAATGAATGTTTGAAATAGAATAATTCTTTGTAAAATTACGTTACTCTACTCAGATTTTCCAGTTTTTGAGATTTACATAAGTTGCATGTTATGTAACTTATGCAACTTAAGCATCTACACTTACACAAAAAAAGTCCAGTTCATGGAAAACAACAATGAGAAAAATGAACGTTTTCAATTGCTTTTAGCAATCATCCTCAAATTAAAGAACTTATTCAGAAACATATATCAGAATAAAAAGTATCAAATATTTAGTGCATTTATTTATTACTTATGAATGACTTTAGGGATGCACTACAGGCAGGATCATACGGTGATGTCATGTGATGTGATGTGATGTGGCTAGGTTGGCCTTGGGTGGCATTTTTCTTAATAAATCCTTCTTTAAAGTACAGCAAGTTCTCACTTAACATTATTGATAGGTTCCTGGAAATTTTAACATTAAGCAAAAAAAATGTATAACTAAACCAATTTTACTATAAACTAAATATTATAAGCAAGATATAATTTGGTTATTATTATTCTAATCTGATTGTTTGCAACTTCTAGCTCTTAGAATCAATTTTACTGTTTATAAGAACATTCAAAAATAATAATTGTAAATAATTACAAATGAACTTGTATCTTTTCTCGACAACATTACAACAAAGCTACATTAAGTGAGAACTTGCTGTACCTTCAATATTTTATCATAAAAACAAAAACATGTAGCTGCAAAGTTTATTGTGTTGTATATTTATACGTTTTTATTTCCATATACAATGGGGCAGTAATCTCTTCTTGATCTCTTCATACATTTAATAATTATAATTAAATTAATATTTTAATAATTAATTTAGAATAATTGGGTTTATGGATGTTGATATTTGCAAAATATATTGTAGTATGGTAGAGCATCGATTATCCGACTTAATTGGGGACTGGGGTTGGTCGGATAACTGAAAAGTATGAAAAATACATTATTAGTATAGTGTATTAGGCCTGGTTTAAATACTAGCCTCCCTTTCATGGTCGAGCCAGTGCTGCCAGCTAAAACATGCAAAAATTTAACAAAAATAATATTAAAGTAGCCAAGATATAACCAAATATTGTAGCGCCACAACACTAGCGGACATTTGAATTTGCCGACTAGAACGCGGTCGGTTAACCGATAAGTCGGTTAATCGGGGGTCGGATAATTGATGCTCTACTGTATTCATGAAAAATTTTTAATGTTCATGATTAGTACAAGAATGCATTTTATTCATTTAAATTAATAGATACTATATAATTTGATTGATAAAGCTAATATATAGATTTGCACTTTTATAAATTAAAATGTTACATAACATAGTTATATCATAATTTATCTTAAATATATTAAAATAAAGCTGAAATATAAAGAATTCTCTTGAGCATTATCAGGTGTCTGGAAGTAAGATGATCATATATCAAATTCTCCAATATATGCAACAGAACATTTATTAAACATGAGTACATTCAATCCTATTGTATAATGCCTGTACTGAAGTATGGATATAACCAAAACTGTATTAGAATAAATAGTACAGTCAAGATAATTTCAAAGTTGACAACTGAAAAAATTGTTTTTTTTTCAACATTTTAAGGAAAAAAATGCATTTCTGATCTGTTAACTACTCTGCATATTGTAATAGTCTTGTTAATTGGCATAATACAATAGATAACTGATTAGTTTGTTCCACCAATAAAGAATTGAAGAGTGACAAGTAAAATATTGTTGTATCAATTGAAAGTTGATAACAAAGAAAACATTGTAAATACAGTAATAAATTAATGTCAAATTGGTTATAACACAAAATTTAATTCCAGAGTTGTCAATTAAATAGTTTTTTAGTATCAATATAAAAGTATGTTAAAGAAGAGAATTGAGTCTTGAAAAATGAGTGCAGATTGTACATGAGCAGAAAAACTGGCGATTCTCCTTCTATTATTGCAAAAAAAGCATCAAATATCACGAGAAGGAGTCGGAAAAATAGTGGTCAGATATTTAAATAACAATACAGTGAGAAATTTACCATAGGGACACTGCCCTAAGGCAACAATATCAAGAGAAAATGCCACAACTTTCCGTGAGACGACCAAAAACTCTTATATAACAGCTAAAGAAATAAAAGAAGAGCTTGTGCTTGAAGCCAGTGTTTCAACTATTAAGAGAAGAATAAATAAAAAAGTTTCCATGGAAGAGCAGCTAATAGAAAACCAATGATTTCAGCAGTGAATCAGAAGAAAAGATTAGCTTTTGCCAAAAAATTTGTGGACAAGCCCCTAGAGTTTTGGAAGCATGTTATTTGGAGTGATGAGTTAAAACAAGAGTTGCAGGATGCTAAAAGATGGAAATTTGTTTGGAAAAAGAAAAATCAAACATTCGATAAAAATAAAACTGTGGGAACAATAAAACACTCGCCTTACATAATGGTTTGATGGTGTTTTTCAGGGTTCAAAATGGGAAATATTGTTCAAATTCACAATCGCATAAAAGCAGTAGATTACAAACAGATACTTAAAGACAATTTAATGGCATCAGCAAGGAAAATGGAAATTGAAAATAAATTTGTCTTTCAACAGGACAATGATCCCAAACATACAGCATTGCTTCTCAGAAAATATTTCAATGAAAATGATATCAAAGTTCTTGAATGACCACTGCAGTCACCAGACTTAAATTTAATAGAACATCTGTGGGACAAATTAGACTGCTGTATTCCTCTTAGCCATAGAAAATCTTTATCGTTGTACAAAGAGTTATTTAAGGTTTGGTCAGAAATTGGGCAGGATATCATTCGTAAATTAATTAACAGTATGCACAGTCGACTTCTTCATGTAATTCAGGCCAAAGGTGGTCCAATAAAGTTCTGATTTGACTCTTTCTGAATGTTTTATTTCGTATCAACTTTGAAATGGTTTTGCCATACAGCACAAATTTACAATTTTTAAAACATACATAATATTTTCTTAAAAATTTTTTGATGGATTTAATGAAAAATTAAGTCTTAAAACTAAAATTAACATTAATTTAATTTTTACATAAGATGATGATAAACTCAAAAGTTCAAAAAATGGACTATGTCAACTTTGAAATGATCTTAACTGTATATTGTCTATAAATGAATGCATATTTATGTTCCAATATAGGTGTTACATAACTGAATACATTTGTATGCAAACACATGAATGTTTCAGTTCTAGCTCTTAGAAATGCATGTATTATGCATTTCTAAGTGCATATATACATGAATTTCTAATATATATACATGCATTTCTAAATGCATGTATTATGCATTTGTCACTATGCATGTAGACAAATTGGGTATTTAAAGATATTATTTTCAATATAAACCCTTGAAATTTTATATTTAAATTATTTTTAAAAACTGATTTTAAAAGATTTAAAATCAATTAAATCATTTTAAGTTCTCTCTATAATAATAACTGAATTATAAAATTAGAAATGAAATTTATGTATTTCAAATATACTTTTCATTCTTAAGTATGATAAAATCAGAAATGTCAATAAAGTGCAACAATAAAATTCAATAATTTGTTAGAGAATTAGCCGAAATGAAAAAAAAAAATCTAATTTTTTCAATCAGGATCAAGAAATGTGTATCATGACTTTCTATGAGACTGAAAATTACATCATTAAATTTTATTTTTCTATGACAATTTGTTCAAAAAATTATAAGCTTATTGCTTATTAATAAGACAGTTATTTAACTGTCTTATTAATAAGCAATTAATCAAAATTTAAATTCTAATTTAGAAATAATATTTATCAGATGAACACTTAGAAATGTAACCATAATTAATGAAAAAAAAAATATAAAATTTCATAGAAATATGATCAGTCCTAAAAGAAACAAACCAAGACCTAATGAAAAAAGTAAGCCAAATTAAAAAAAAAAAATAGATAACAAAAAAGGCAAACCATGACACAGACAAAACATGTGACCCAGAATGAGGAGGAAAGAAAATAAAAAAAAGAAAAGATTCACAGAGGAAAATGCTATTGTTCCCAGATGGAAACAAATTTGAAAGACTTGAGGCCAAACATATTTCTGTCTGGAATTTTTCTCTGGATAAACATAACAGTTATCTTCTGAGCATTGTTTATTAATAAAAGTTATTCAGATATTTCGTAAAATATTTTTTAAAACTTCTCAATAAATTTGAAACAGAATACATTTTATTTATTTTATATACATTATAGATTCCGATGACATTATTATTTATAATTGTATAACATTGATGTCAAATATTTAATTTATCCTACTTATAATAATGTAAGTGTGACAAATCAGTATTTAACGTTATAAAATAAAAAGATTTGTTCTAAAATTACCGTAAAAAACTCAATCAATTTATAATAGTTTTTGCTTAAATTTTAAAACTTATTTCTTTATTATTCTATTTGATATCAATATTTTAGAATATAAATATATATCAGAGAAACAACTGTGAACATAAGGAGACTGTGCCAAAATTTGGGAGGGCAGTTGTCCTCCTTGCATCTGATACTCAATTGCCCATGGAAACAATATAGTTATTTATTGCATTCTGTTGTTATCATCAATAGCACAATGATATGGAATTTTATTTTACTAAACAAAATATCTATTATTCTAGAAAATTTTGTTCTAGATAAGGATCTGATTATAGCCTAATTATGTAAATTTCAAGAACTTTATTGTTAAAAGAAAATTTAGATTTTTATAATATTAAAAAACATATTGTTATATTTTATTGTGAAAGTCCCAGTTAAAATTGTTTTTTATAATTTGAATTTATATTTATATAAATTTAAATTACTAAAAGTAAATATATACTAACATTTATTTGTAAATGGTCCCATACTTCAGTCAGTCCATTGCCATTATTAATTGTATATCTTTCTTCAATTGTTACTTTTAATTCCTCTCTTAAAGTTTCACCTACCTGAAAATAATTCATTTCAAATTTATATTTTGATTTACATTTTTAAAAATTGATTAATTATACAATTCCAAAAGATGCATGTAAAACACATTCAAAATATTTTATATTAATACATACTTGTCTCCTATATACAAAACCTAGCGTTCCAGCAGTAAATTCTAGCACAAAAATGATGATAACCAACGTGAAATACTGTAAATAACATATTTAACAATGTAAATATTTATTAAGATTTAGATAATAAACTATATGAGTCTTAAAATTACTTACAGTTCTCAACAAACATTTACTCTGGAACCAAGATCCACAACAGCCAAAAAATCCAATCATAAACGTTACAATTCCTGCTGCTATACATAAACTATCGGCACTCAAAGTGCGATATGTTGGAAGTAGTGTCGAATATCCTCCATAAGCAAGATGCATCCAAACTCCAATGCCTAGCATTCCACATCCAATCATCTTAAATTTAATGAATGTATAATCAAATAATTCAGAAACATTCATGAAATATTTAAACTTCTTATTTTAAAAATTATTTTTCATTAAATTGGAAATTCCAGATAATTAATTTTTCATTTAATTGAAAGTATTCTTTCAATATTAAATTTATGATAGATTTTTATTGATCTTACCCAGAAGAGAAGATTTACACAGCACAGTGTGTGACGAACACACGTGTAACCTGTTCTCCCCATCCTGCAGCATTCACATGGGTCTTCCTGGAAAAATATAACATTTAATACATATTATCAAAATATATTTTAAAAAAACTTAAATTTAACTTAAGAATTTGTTAATTACCATTTATAAAAAACTTAATATACATTTCTTTTCTATACAGGAATAAAATAAATTACAAAGAAAATAAAAATTTATTTTAAAATCATTAAATAATAAATTTTTAGTCTTGACTCTACGAATTTTGTTTAATTAAATAATTTTTTGAATCGTCCATCATTATATCCCCATAACGAAGTTTGACTTCTTAAATATCGAAAGCAGTTTGTAGTTATAAATGATGGAATATTACTAATCAAATAAGCAGGTTTATTATTGGGCTACATTTTGGTTAATTAGATATATACATGCTGCATACTTCTGACTGAACTTAATGATTAATTGTCGTCATCTATGAAATTCAATAATTAGAATTTACTAAATAATTTAAGAATATAATATTCTGGAAAAAAAACATCTATATGCAGCAGGACTCAAACCTGTCAAGAGTTTGAGTCCTGCTCAAACCTAGCAATCAAGAGCTTGTATAGAATACAGACAATTGTGCCCTTAGTAGAGTAGGCCTTTTGTCATTGTTTTTGGACAAATAAAATATGTACATTGTTTTTTTACTAATAAAAAGCAGTCTTAAAAGTTTCAGTTTTTTTTTATAAAAATAAAATTAATTTGAAGTGGTAAGAATCAGTAGGACACCAAAGTTTTGTCTTTGCCTTAGAAAAAACCCAATTCTTCCTCCTCCTTGATAGTCCTGCTGAAACTTTTGCTTACTGTGCAGATGTATCTCTTATATCAGCACCATTATGGAATATATAGTTTATCCTCTGAAATACATTAAAGTAAATAAAAATTTGGAATGTTATCCTTCCTAAAATTGAAACTAAAGATAGAAACTTTTTTTATTTTAAATGATTCTAATAAACCCTTGCATTCAGTAGAATAACTAGAGAAGTGCTCAGAGGGCCTGGGTTTCCTTAACTTTATAAATAAAAATAAATGAGAAAAAATCAAATAATTACAAGATCTGAATGCAGAAAATGCACTTATACACATGTATATATAATATCTAAGCATTTACTCTTCATCTATAGCACTTGCTACATCCATAGTAGTACAGGGATAACTGTAAGTTTGCACATTGTAACTTGGTCTCCCTATCTAGTCGTGCTGCCATTTGCTTTACCTGCGTCAAGCATTTGAAAGCATTAAAGTACTTTCTGATATACGAAAATCACTTCATCAGCAATACTGAATAAAATTTGTTAGTCCAATGCATCATCATATAAGATGTAAAATATTAAATTCAGTCATATTGAATCTAAGTATATGCTATAAATAAATAATATTCTATTATTAAATTGCAATATGCCATTCAAAATAATTTTTCACTAAATATAAAAATCATTTGAAAAAATTTTCATTTGTCTTCTAGAATTCAATTATTTCAAGCAATGACTGTATATTAGAACGGCATATTGTTTATTACCTAAACCAGGAGAGTTGTTAAAAGCGAGTGAAAAATGGTTCTAAAAATGGCTAAACCTAGCTTATTTCTTAAAACATTATTTACATATTGACCTAAAATTAGTTAGATTATATTAGGAGCTTCTATTTAAAATTTTATTCTATTTTTGAGGGTTAAAAACAGGAGAAATCCAGGACCATTCCCAGACAAACCAAGAGGTATTGTCACTCCATCCCGCATATATTTTAAGTGACAAGTTTTAAATATATTTTGCAAAATCTTACATCATTCTATGACTGAACACTTCTTAAATTTTAATTTAAAACATTAAGATGTTAAAAACTGATAAAACCATCAAATAAATTAATTATATGTCTTTTTATATTATTAAAAATATCATATTTGTCATTCATAAATCCAAGTGAATTTTTTTTATGGCTTCACAAGTACTCAGCATAGTGGAAAAAACACTGCAAGCATATGCATATTAGATGCATTTATAAAATAAAAAGGAAAATTGAACGTAAAGAAGGATAAATTTGCTTTATTTCATGCTTAAATCAAAAACTTTGTTTCATATTGGGGTCAAAGGTCATTTGGAAAGTGTCCAAAGAAATTGATAAGAAAGATCTTACATCCAGAAGCAACCTGCTGCAGCAGGAAGAGTAAAGAATGTCCTCGCAACACGAAGAAGCCAACATTTCATCGCAGCAAGAGGAACCGACCCCAATACCTCGACCTCGCCCCATTTTAGTTCACATTGACCTCCTCCTTCTTCTCGTTCACATTGGACACCTGGAGGACAAAGATGCCCGCATCTCACCCTCTTAACTAATTTCTAAACCATTTAACAAATCAATATTCCTTTGTTTATTATTAACTTTCATTTTAATCCTAACGAATTTTGTACATAAAGTCGAACGTAAAGCTAAGAAGTTAATTACTCTAATCGACGCTAATCTGGATAATGGTTTAAAAAATTTAAAAAAAAACAAAAGAAAATGAATGTTTCTTTTGTTATAAATACACTTTTGTGAGTCATTAAATGTTATGTAACGTCTTATATTTGCATGAAGTAGTGGTTTAGGCCACAACACTTTCTATACTATTTACTTTGACCTAAATTGCCGCTAACTCTATACTTATCTAAACAGCGAAATCGACCGAATGATTCACTAGAAATTCAAGAATTGAATAAATAGTAACGGTTTATTTAAATATTATTCATCGCCTTTTCCGTATTTGGCCTCCTTAAAAGCTAATTTAAGCATTTAAATGAGCGAATTGCTAAAATTTATCATTAAATAAGCTTGCCCGTAAACTTACCGAATGATTCCGATCGGATTAAATTAATTTTCTATACAAAACATTGCACCTTGTAATTAACTTTTTTTTTGCAGAAAAACTTGAGAAAATGCCCGCTGAATGGCTTCGGAATTAAACTGCGTGTTCAATTTTTAATCTCTGATTTATCTAAACAAAAGGACTATTTATCTTTCATGCAGATAAAAAGAAATTACAAGCAATTCAAAAGTTTTTTCAATTTACTCTCAATTATTTTAAGCTATTTATACTCTTACCTATTTAAACATTTTTTAAAAATAATTAAAATTACAAATAGTGAACTTAAAATTAATCAGTGGACCTCCTTTGCTTATAAAAAGTCAAAGAAAACACTGATAAAATTAACTTTTCAGGTAATTTTTAAGTGCAATACTCACAAAAACACTGATTTGGGATATTTTGATACTTAAATGTATAATTAAGCGTATAAAAAATTAATTAAAATTGTAAAAAAATCCTTTAAAGTAAGTAAAGTATTTACACTTAAATGTAAAATTTTTGGTGATTTTATCAATTGTTTCTTTTACTTCCATCACTCGGTTTCCTACTTTGTACACCTCGATGATATTATTGAGGTGTACTGTAGAGTACAAAGTATGGAACTAGCTGATTAAAATAAAAGTATTATAATAATGCACTTAAAATCTCCAAAAAACAGAATTTTCACAATTTTAAATTCAATTTTATTAATAAATAAAATAAGTAATTAAGCTCCATGTGTACATTTATAAGAAGATCTCTACAATGTGTACATTTATAAGAAGATCTCTACAATGATTTCTACGTCGTAAAAATTTAAATTATTTTAATTATTACAAATTACATAAAAACATACGGAAATAAGGTGATATAAAACAGAAAAAATCTGATGATTTAAAGTAATTGATATATAATTGTATATCTGAGACGAGACAGACGGAACCCTCGGCCCGTTTGTTACGCTAATGAGACAAATTTATAAACAATAGCGCAACAAAGGGGCCGAGGAACTCCAGGCTCATTTACCTTTATAAATAAATGAAAAAAAAACAATCAAACAGGTACAGGGAAAAGATTTGAATATGACAAACTCACTTATACACCTGTATACCTGTATACGTACACCGGAGGGAAGCCGGGAGTTTTTCTCCGGCCCGAAGGAAACACTAATTTATAGGGGTAGAGCCCGTATAAATTAGTGTTATTTTTACTAGCAAAAACTGAAATATTTCAAACTGATTTTTTATTAATAAAGGAACAACCCAGGAATTTCATTTGTTCAGTAATAAATGGTAAAAGAGGCCCACTACGAAGTAAAAGGTCCTGCTCTATCCCCGGCCTCATACGACTCTGTATACACAATATCTAACATAAGAGTTTGGTCTTCATCCATACATCCACAGTGGTCAGGGGTGCGTGCAGATTTGCATGTTTTAATTCGGACCCCTCTCATCGTTTCTAGTTTCGCTACTGAAATGGCTGTCTGTCACTCACATGTTTATTTAATTTCCGAAAAGAAACTATAGTTTTTCATTTAGGTTTGTTAAAAGTAGCATATTCGATATGAATTTACTTGCCTGGAGATAACGTACTGTACATCACATCTACGAAAATTGCAATTCTAGCTTGTATTTACTGACAGACAACCTAACAGACAGATATAATCTAAGCTTCGAAATTTGCTAAAATTATTTCGCAATTTTTCCATAAAGAAAATACAAAATACAGTTTAACTTCGGAACAACGGCTACTGACGGGAACATAAAAAATGGTCGTTGTTTTGAAGTTATTTTGTATATATTTTGAAAAGAAACATTCCTGAAAAATTTGCCGTTTAAAGATGTCCGTTATTGGAGGTTCGGTTTACGACATCTCGCTTTAACGAATATACTGTATTAAGAATAGTTTGACTTATACATCTGACCCTAAGCTACAATATATAAGCTCTTTTCTTCCACCAAATTGTGATACGTGTAGGCCCTAAGCTGCAGCTTGTTTAGCTTATGCGCAAATCAGGCCCCTCTAAACGTTTTACAATATCAAGTAGGCCTATCACCTGCTACGAGTTTTATGTTATATAAACTTACGTACTGATAGAAGGGTCACTCTTGTTTAAAGCTATTGACTATATAAGATAATGCTAATTAGTCGTCGTATTGTAATTTTTTGTGTAAAGGTCAAAATTCGTAAAGATCAATCTGGAATTACGTAACACGAGCAAGCAGTGTTGTATAACACGAAGATACTGTTCTCGATAGATTTCAACTCTGTCAAACTTCGCGACGCGAAAAAAACAAACCAGAACTTTTCCAAAGGTTGGCCAAATATTTGTTTACATTCAGGAAAGACAAATGCTATCTCAGTTTGTCACTAAATGTACTCCATCACTCTCAACTCGTATTTTCATGTAAACAAACGCGCGCGAAATTGATGTGGAAACACAAAACTACGAATGAAATTTTGAGAAATTTATAAATCCTTCTATACCGTGCGATTCCGGTTTACAAAGGTTTTACTGTATTTAATATCCAAAAGTAAGATTTAAATTTAAAAAAAAACCCAAAACTTGGAGAAATTCAGATAAAAAATAGTTGAACGAATCATAATAATAAATCTGGTATATGTAGAGGGGATCGTGTTTCCTCATTATACCTAATGACACCACATCCCAATTTTGTTTCTTCGAGCGACGGTATGGCACGTAACAAAACTAATTAACGATTTCGTTCTTCCTAGCATCGATACGCTCTCGAAACTATCTCGATGACCCCAACCATAGACATAATGAAAAGATTATATCCTGAACGAGTTCGTTACCCGGAAGTGGTAAGTTGAAACCGGACTTGTGGTGAATCGGTATAAGCCATCTGGATGTAGTCCAAAATATCTTGACCCCGTGCATAATAAACAGGTGGAAATTATCATTTAAGAGAGGTTACAAGCACTATTTTGTCATTAAAGACGTAACGTTTATTTATAAAAAAAAAAAAACAAACAAATAAATAAAAGTTAAAATTTCACGAAAAGCAAAATTAAAAATAAACCAAAGTAATTTTCTCATCTCTAAGTTATTTTGTATAAGTTTTGGATTGATTCCAGCTGAAACGCAGCGGAAATTGAAGTTTCCAGCAGACATCAAGAAGTGCAATCCATTAAAAGGGTATTGAATTCTTAACTGTTAACAATTATTATTTTTTCTTATTTAAACTAAATATGTGGAAAAAAAACATTTAAAATAATGACGTTTTACTTATATTAATTAAATGTTAAGAAGCTTGAAAATCCCTCAAACATGGGCCGATATTCGGATCCTTATTGAAAAATCTTTCAATGATTTTCCAAATCTTCGAAGTGTTTTCGTATGATCATACAGTAGCCTCGGGTTGTGGGTTTGCGCGTAGAATTTTTCACGTCTAACGCCCAAATAGAGGCCAAGTTTCCCATAGAAAGTCCCCTCTTTGACAGATCGCCTATGTATTGCGTTCGCATTATACCATCAAAAGATGATCACGGCACAGCTTTTTCTCTTAAGTTTTCTTATTTAAAACCGATCATAACTTGGAGAAATTGAATTTATATGACGTTCGATATATCCTACTTCAGAAGTTTTACAATCAAAATTTCGTCTTAAAACCTAAATTACACCCTAAAGATCGTGGTTTTACTTCATATTAAACCATAACAAATGCCATTTCGGATCAGATAACGTTATATTAAACTCATATAAAACGAAGATTTTCTATTAAAACTTAATATAACGACATACAGAATTTAATTTCCAATAAAATAACTTTAATTACTGGCATACCAAGTCGAGATAAAAGAGTAAAAATGTGGGATGTAAGTAGTAATAAACACGCGAGACATTTGTCATATGTCAATTTAAAATCGCGCTTTGTAAGAACGGTTAATCGAATTTCTATGACAGAATCTGCTGATCTATCAATTTAAGAGGTCAAACGTGTGCAAAGTTAGGGAGAAGGGAGATAAAATAAACTTTTTTTTTCGATGATAGCGACTACTTCTAAACGTCCGTCACCGATATAAACAAGTTCTCACACTTCGGAGGTTTTTGATCATCGGAGCTTAAAAATTCCTCGAAGTTTCTTTAAAAAATAATAATAATAAGTCCTAAAACGACAACAATCTACACGTGTGTGTCTTGTCAATGCACGTTTATCCAATTTTTAACAAATTATAATTATATTATGTATATAATAATATATAATAATATAAAATCTGCGTCAGGTACAGTACAACTATAAAAGTTTTTCTAAATTTAGTAAATAAATTGTAAAATTATATAATTATATTTTACCAATAAAACAAAAATTGAAATTAAATTATTAAACCTTTTAAAAATCCAATTTTTAAAGCGAAATAACGTCTAGATTATTATTTCTTATAAGTACGAATTTATATATTAAATAATTAATTTATTTAACTTAATGTTGTTAAAATTTCCTATAAATTGTTTTAAAATTTTCCGATTTTAAGAAAGACATTTTAATATATATTACACTAATTAATTGACACTTTTAAGCCTAGAAAAAACCCCTTAAACGTCAGAAAATATGCTAAAATATTTAATTATACTATAAGAATTTTTAATAAGTAATCTTTTATTAAATATATCTACCTTTAACGAAGACAGTTATTCGCTTAAACTTCAGAAACCATACTCAAGACACTGTTTATCGAACAGATTTCGACCGATACACGCTGCCGATTCTTAGAAAAAAGTAAAAAAAGGTACACGCAAACTGGATCTACTCCCCTAACTAAAACTTTTTCTCATGGAGTTTTTAAATTAAAAAAAAAATGTATAAGTTCTCACCGAAAGTTTCAAACGTTAGTTGTTGTTGATGAGATGTCCATGGGTGGATCCTGCTTCAGTTTGAAAGAAACATGTAACTGACGTTTAGTCATTGGTGAATAAACTAGAAACAGAAAGAGCAAGGTTTGTTTTTTCATGGGTGCCTGTTCAACAAGGTCGTTAATGCATCCTCCCTTTCCCACGTGGTACGAAGCGTAGTGTGGGAGGAGGAAATGCAGAAACGAAGCAAAACGGAAATGTCATCCCCGAATTTCTTTTTTGTTACTTTATATATATATGTGTGTGTGTGTGTGCGTGTGGTGGAGTGAGTTAATATTATGTTGCGCTTTATTTAAAAAAATAAAATGACAATTAATGTTTAATAAATCAAACTTTACATCGCTTTTAATGTCTTTTTTTTGAAAAAGTGAGTTGAGTGTACGGAAATTTTCATTTATTTTGCACTTTTAATCTTTAAATATTTCTCATTTAATTTTATTTCTTAAACTTGGTTTCTGTCATACTATGGCTGGATTTACTTGTAACTTATAACAAGCCTTTGCTCTCTACCAAATAACAATGCGTGTAAAATGCGAGGCCCTAAGTTATAGACTCGTAACTCGAGACCTTAATTAAGCTGCAATTTATTTAGCTTATGTACAAATAAGGCCCTAAGCTATAACACACAATAGGCCCTTCCGCTCCACCAAATCAAGTGTAAAAGTGTGAGGTCCTGATTTATAGACTTATAACACCAGGCCTTAAACTGCAGCTTGTTTAGTTTATACGCAAATCAGGCCCTACTCATACTTTTCCTCCTTTACTTAAAAAAATTTAAATTATAAAAAATTAATTAAATTATAAAATTATTTTAAATTATTTAATTTTATATTTAAATTTAGTATTTAAGAAAGAAGAGAAGGAAAGGGAAATGTGTTGAGTGCTGAGAATAGAATGCTCCCTTTCTACCTCCGAACGAGACACAAGACACAATTATTTGTAAGAAAATTACAAAAACCCTGCTAGATTTAAAATAACAATTTACAGTTAATAAACCTAATTAAAATTAATGTTTTTTAATTACTTTTTATACTAAAGAATAATCGATGTAATCGAATTTAAATTTATATATAATAAAAGGTGTTTAAATTCGATTATGATAATCAACATTTAATGTACATTTAATTACATTTAAGAAACGTTAAAACTGTAACAAAGAATAAACGAAATAATTGTATTTAAGTTAATTTAAAATTAAGTTCGATTACATTTAATTACGTTTAAGGAATCGCAAATCATTTAGATAAAGCTATACTTTTAAAAGAATAACCGAGACAATTAATTACATTTAAATCTGTGAGGTTTTTCCCCTCACAGATTTAAATGTAATTAATATTGTTTCCGATAACTTAATTTGCTAAAATAGCAAATTAAGTTACGTTTATGATAATTTAACTCGATTTTAATTAATTGTATTAAGTGTAATATTTCTGAACACAGAAGTATTACACTTGAAGCAACGACTAAAGCATAATTAACTTAAATAACCACGTTTAAATTTATAAATAAGCGAATTAAAACAATTAAATATCCTACGTTTACTTTCTTTTTTTCTGCATGCAATTCCCTTCTATGCCTCCTGTAACGATTCCATTTGGTAACATCGGGATGAGGTAAAAGAGGTATAGGGACGCACGATTCTGCATTATTCTCCTCAGCACTCCTCATATCATAAGAAGACTTTTTGAGTGAAGTCGAAACCTGGAAATGCTTAAAGAGTAGAGGGGTGCACTAACGTCACAATATACTATTTTTGGTGACGGTGGGCTACTAAGTTAATTTTATACTTGGCAGTGACATCTAATTCTAATAGGAGGATAGATTCTGTTTGTTTCCGGGATGTCACCAAGGCCAATTGGATTGTGATTGTTGGAAATTGTCAGATGGAGTTCGATCGTAATTGAATGAAATTGCTCGTATTACTGCGGTCAGGTATGCCATTCTCATTTAAGCTAGCAGAAATTATTGTAATTCATGCAAAGAATAGTATGAATTTTCGTGGTTCTTAACTAAATGAATAATGATTTAATATTTATATTAAATATTCTGAATAATTTATTTATTAAATTCGCTCGAATATAAGGAAATAGCAGCGTCCCCAGCCAAGAATTGAATCTATTTGTAGACATTATCTTAAATATGTTTTTGTATATTGTACTGTATATATTAAGATGACATTTCAGTAATCTGTTTCCGCCTTACAGGCAGAAAGAGGGCCTTCATGCTATAGGTGGGCATGGAAATATGAACGACTATAATGGTAATTACTTGCACCACTGGTCGAATGGATAAAAACCACCGAACACTGGTCGTGAGTTCACGCCCGACCAACGGGCTGGTGGTGTTTTCCGGATTTTCTTCGACCTTAATTATGTTGCCATATCGAACCAAACCATAATGAAAACAATACGAAACAATTCACTATTGCCATTACGATACAATTCACCATCACTCAGCCGGATGATGATTGATGGATTCAATATTTCGGGATCAATCAACAATAAAAATGGTCGAGAAAGATAATAGCATCAACCTCCACCGCTCCAGAGATTCGGAATTGCTATTCTTAGCTTATATTATGTAATAAGTAAATCTTTTTAATATATATTTTAGCAAAATAATAATTGTGTACATTTCAAAAATATTTCAACTAAAACTAATCTCTTAAAAAATCAATCAAATGGCTATGCGACAAAGAAATTTTCTTATTGAGTGAGGGATTTGAGTTCGGATTTGATCTTTACTCTTGTAAGTTTTTATTGTTATATTGAGTTTCACTCCGAAATACCCACGAAAAATTTATGAAATATCTTCATTATTTATTTATCTTATACGATTTCATTGTGAGCTGGCTGAAAAGTATTTGAAACACTTCTTTTTTTTTTCTATTCTTCACACTGCAGAATCAGATGGCTTAATGACTGATGGCAGGGTCGAATCTCAGCATTTTTCGTGTCTAGCTTGATGTGGATATGTAGGGCCTCGTTTCTTTTCGTACGAAAAGATTAAATTTTAGGGGCCCTGGATAAAAGGCTTATTGCTATCTGAATACGAATCCAGATATTTCTAAGTTGCAATATATTTAACTAAATTTCGTGCATTTGTTTGCTTAAGAGTCTTAACATGAAAATTCCGGTTTCGGAAAACAGTCTTTTGCAAAAAAAATGGAGAATTGGAAAATTTTCAGTTTCCTACAGAAATAAATATTTCAAATTAATCTCAACGCTGTAGGCACTAAGAAGAATCGTGCGCATCAACAGCTCTGCCAACCCCACAATGGAGAAAGCCGAGTAGTAAAGGGGGGGGGTTCCATTATTCAGTTCGTCTATGAACATTTCTAAATTGAATCGAACGCGAACCCTGATTCGCAAAGCATGCTGGTGCCTTTACCGCCTCGGCCTTCGAGTCTCACCATTTACCAGAGCCTCAAAAACTCACAAATTATCCATTCCATCGCATTTCTTATGTATTAACGATTTTTTATTTTATTGTTTGCAAAACATAACCCAACTTTTCGACACTATTTTGTTTTTTAATAACTGACGGTCTTAAAACTATAAGTATCCCGGACCTTGCACTCCCTCTAAGAGACCTTGTATACACTACAAGTATACTTAAATGTGCATTACTGCATTAAAATTCCAAGTGGCAAATGAAAATTTATTCATTAAATTCATCAATTAGACATTGATTATATATTGTTGCTTTTGCGATTAGGTAATATGCATAACAATCCTTATCTGAGCATAACTGGTAACTTTTATAAATTCTTGGAAACACTTGGAAGCAGTGGTTCTTAACCAGGGGTCTTTGGGCTCGGACGGGTAAAAATCATATCTTAATTTTTACTACCCTCTACTCTTATCAAGCATCATTTCACTTATGAAAAAATTATGCTATAAATAATAATATTATTATTATGCCAATAGAACAATAGAAACAATAGACATTTTCATACATTAAAGTTGTTTCGCATCTCGAAAAATAGTATTCGCTCAATAGTATTTCGAAATTTTGTTATTGTGTTAAGAAAGCACATATATTAGTATTACTATATCATACCTTCTTTTTTTTAAAAAAAAAAAAAAATATATTTTAAATGTATTTCTATGTAACAGTTTTCTTTTGTAATTTTATGTACTTAAAAACATTATTCCGAGAAGAGGTCCGTGACCTTCACTTGATTGGAAAAGGGGAACAAAGGTTAAGATCCCTTGCTTTAAAGTATCTTAGTAATGTGAAGATAATATTTACGTTAGCATACCCCAAGATGTAACCATTGAGTACAATGACATGGAATGAAATCTGTCCCGGAATAAAATTTCAACAAGGAATGGAATTATTGTTTAGAAGTGTATCTCGGTTTATGAAATTTTATTCGAAGTTTTACAGGAGGCGATAAATAACTGACAAATTTATAAATAAAATTGAACTTTTACTATACTTTGGATTTTCGTAGGACCACTATTAGCCAAATGATAAAACCATTTTTTGTTTTCAGATTCGCGCTTCAACGGGCTGGCCGCGTAATTTTCCAAGTTTTCTTTACGTGTCTATCGCCTAAATAGAGTCCATTTTCTATTAAAAGTACTTCTCTAGGCAGATCATCCATATGTTTCATTGTCTCATTCCATTAGTCTTTAACCAATCATTTTAGAAAAGTATTTTGAGTAAATGGTATATCTAAAAATTAAAGTTTAGATAATGTTTGTTAGTTTTTATTTAAAATATCACAACCTTTACGACCAAGTATTATGCACGTAGAGTTAAATGAATTATGAAAGAAAACACTGCTCGATATTTTAGCTCATTTAGTATGACGTAATTGTAATAAAATGTTGTAATAAAAAGAAAAAATGATAAGACGCCCTCTGTCGGACAGCAGAAGAATTAATTTTGATGATTATTATTTTTACGTTAAATTCATAATTTTTCACTCTGTTGATATTAATTCAGAAAAATTGTATGCAGTCTTTAACAAGTGATAAGAAATTTACATTTTATTGTATTTTTGCTTAAGAATCATTCTCTGGAGACATTTTGGATAAGACAGGACTAATTTGAACAATTGAATTGACTTTCATTTAATAAATTAAATAGTTTTTAATAAAATATTTATAATTATATATATCATCGTTACTAATGCAGCATCAGAAATTTGTTTATAAGAATTGCATACAATTGCGTAATAAATGCAGTAATAAAATTCACTAAATTAAAAGCATCGAAAAAGAATATTTTCAACGTAACTTAAAATAACAGTAAAATTAAGAAATTATATTAAATGATTAAATGAATTGCCAAAAAAATTCAATTTGGCAATGCTGAAAGTCAGACTTGTGATGATATGAGCATGCAACAAACTTCCTGTTACCATTCACCATTCCTTTCATTTTGATCACTGTGTTATATAAATACGTTTTCTTAAGAAAAAACCAATAAATTTATGATAATTGCTACGGCATATTTAATGTTCGTATAAGGTAAATGACAGATTTAGATAATGTAATTATGCAGTGGTACTCAAAAGGATAATCTATAAAAGCTTATGTAAATTGTGGTATATGTAAGGAAATGCAACAAAATGTAATGTGGAGGTTTATTGTTATATGATTCATAAAATTCATATGGAATAATTACAATTGTGTAAGGTGCTGGAGTAAGGAAGAGCAATATTTGTTAGGGATGTGGAATGTTAAATGCAGTGACGTGCCGTGACATTTGATGATAGGGAAACTGTTTCTGTAAGAAGCCGACTTCCAGGGGCAACCAGTTAATTGCGCGTCAGTAATGGTCTAGGGTCCATTCGTACGTGCGTGGTGGCGGAAGAGAAAGACGACGAGTATCTGACAAAAACCGTTTAACATAAAATAAACATACACTATGTACAAAATAGTTTGCTTTAGGACAATCGACCGTTCGGACGTCCTGGGCGTCGATGTGGTTCTTTGATGGTCGATCGAAGGTGGCCCCGAGACATTGGCGTTGACAAGTCTGTAAGGCACGGGAAGATTTCGTCCGTTGGCGTCGGGGACACGGTCTAAGTCCGGAGTAGTACGGGTTACAGGTTGGCACGATAGACGAGAAACTTTTTTTTTTTCTTTTTGCGCGCGTTGACACACGGCGTTATGGTTATTCGGAACGTTAACCGAGTGCCAGGTGTCCTCGATTGTCGGGATTATATCAATCTCCGTTCTTTCTTTCGTCCATTTGATTGGTCATTCTCCCTCAATCACGCTTTCCGAGTGGTTGGTCCCTCGTTACTAAGCGTAACGGTGTGTAGCTTCCACCAGCTAAACCGAGGGAGGTTGGTGCTCTGTAAAGCGCATGAGCAAATGCCTATAATCTGGCTGCTTGGAAGCTGACCCAGTTTTGACAATACAGCGCTTCCATTTCGCCACTGATATTCGAATATACAATAGCAATCTTATCGTTTTTTTCACATGTAGTATAGAAATTTGTAATAAGACACAAAATGTGGTTATAATAAAATATTAATTTTAATTAATTCAAAGTACGTTCAAATATGAAAATAATCGCCCAATATGAGTTTATATTTTAGAAAATACAAGGGAAGCGGCGCTTCCATCACTTCCAATGACGGCACGCCACTGGTTAAATGGTATATGATAAATTCTGATGGCTAAACAACTCAAATACTTCTGAAACTGTTTATTATTCTGTGGTCTTATATAGGGTGATTCACTCAGAACTTTGTCAATACCTCATGATTGCACAATCATATTTGAACAACAATGTAAACACACCTTGGTTAACTGCTTCATCATAAAATAAAGAATCGTTCTGCTTGTGTTTCATGTTCTTTTCATTTGGAGATAACCAATCATTTGGACCAATATGGAGATATTCCACTTAATAAATGTTCAATCCCAAGTGAATCACCCTTTAGAGGAGTGTATGTTAATACACTGCTTTACAAAAACTATTCTGAGCTGGAGGGTACTGACAAGGGACTGGCCTGCTCCAATTTTTCTTCTTAAAGAATTTCATATATACTCAATGGAACAAATTGGCTAAATCATTTGATGACATTTTCATCTCTCAGAAATTATCAATCAGACAGACAAATTGCATTCTGGCATCATCATTTATCATTATGAAATCATGATTAATTACTTTTATTGTAAAAAAAATTATAACAGTATTTGAACATTATAAAATATTGTACAGTACTTACATTATTACATTTGATAAATGTTACATATCTTTATTCCATGTTTTATATATATATATATACAGACATTCTGTACAAAAATGAAAATATAAAACATACTGCATAAAGTTAAAATTAGATAACAATAAAGAAATGCAATTTTATTGCTTGTATATTTTTAACTCATACTAATTGCAAATTTACTCACATATTTTTTAAAATCGTTTCAATGAAATTATTTTTAGTCTATAAAGGGAAATATATACAGAGTGTCTTATAAATCTGGAACCCCAGGCATTATGTTGATCTTTGTTTATTTTTTTATCAACTATGCAAGACAGCAAGTAAAGAGGAATGAATTCTGGGGCTTGATGTTTGGTGTAAAGTTGCCAAAGAATAAAAAGTTGAATTCAGACCACCATATGTAATTAAAGTCTGATAAACTCTTTGGCAACTTCACACTGCCTCTACCATCAAAATAACTTAAATTCATTCCTCTTTATTCAGCACCATGTTTCACCTGTAAAAGAATAAACAAAGATCGACATAACTCATATGGTTCCTGACTTTTAGAACACCCTATAGATTCAACCGAAAAGTTCTTGAAGTAAATATAATTTTCTAATGTCAAATTAATAAGTTATAATGGAGGAAAGTTGTGTTAACTATGTAAAAGTAATGAATCAAAACATGTTTTCTTTTAAATTTTAGCTGACACAATATTCCTAATATGAAATTGATAAAATAATTTAAAGCAGGTAATATTTGGAAATTCTGAAAGATTGAAGTTTTATTATTTATTCAATAAATTTATTAAAATAATAAATTTTAATGACAATCTCTTATTGTTATTCCTATCTAAATTATGAAATGATAAAATATCAACATTTGAGTATTGTTAAATACTGAATATACACTTCCCACATCAATTTTACAATAAGGAATAAAGTTATCCTAAAACAAATTCTAAAAATATCTAACAATATCATTAATTTCATAATTCCACATAATATTTGAAGTAATTTCAATAAATATTTAATTGATAGGAATAATCATTAATTAAATATAATTTTTTAAACTGTAGATTAAAAAAAAAACAATAATTTTCAGCCTAAAGACGATCATCAGTGACCAACCTAGCAACTTCCTTTCTTTGGGCCTATGAAAAAACGGTTAATGTTATCTTAGGTAGCCAAGATGGTGGCTCGTCTCTAATTCTAGGAAGGAAACAGTGGGACTCACATTCTAACCTAACCTAACCTAACCTAGTCTAATAATTTGGTTGCTAATAATTAGACTAGGCTAGTAATTTATTAGACTAGGTTAGGTTAGGTTAGAATGTGAGTCCCACTGTTTCCTTGCTGGAATTAGAGACTAGCCGCCATCTTGGCTACCTAAGGTAACATTAACTGAAAAAACAACTATGTGGACAATGATTTCAATTGTGGAAACTGTGCAGGCCATCATTGCCTGGATTAAGGGTTTTGACTCAAAACTCTTTTCTGACAGAACGGATGCATTGATTACCCAGCTTGAGTAAATTTAGTGATTATGTGGAAACAGTGTTCTTACCTATATAATTATGTCTGGTTGTAGTTTCACATTTCTACTAACAAAGGTATGTACAGAGATCTCCTTGTTTCCTTATTTATCGATCCTTCCTTGTACTATTTTATACATTTGGCATGCTTTTAAAAAAATCTGATTCTTTTTGTTTTTGGCTGGAATATTATCAGAAAATGAGTATAATTGGTTCAGGTTAAGAAAAAGATGAAATTAGCAAAGGTTCAGATTAGAGAGAATCCACTGTATTGAATATTTATGCCACTTTTTTACATTATATTGAGAAAAGCAAATTTTCTTTAATGATAATATAAAATTTTAGATTATTATTTCCTATTAACTGGAAGATAATAATCAAATTAAAAAATATTTTTAGAGCATTTATAAATTTACTTACTTGTATTGAATATTTCTGTTTAAATATATACAATTAAGTAAATTATGTTTGTCTTGTGAAACACAAAAAGAAAGAAATATCAGTTTCAAATAATCCAATCTTAACAGATAAACAAAATTATATTAAAAATATTAACTATTGAAACATACATGAAAAATTAATGTAACTGTTTTTTAACAAAACCAACTGCATGAATATTGTAAGAACATTAAAAAAATTATCTTTTATATACATGATCCAACTACATACATAGGTGAAAAAGTAAGAATCAAGCTAACAGTTAAAATTTAAATTTTTGTTTTATGTAGAAATGCATTTTGAATCTATAAATTTATTTAAATTATATTCATTCAACTCCAATAATGCTCCAATAAAAACAACTTTAAGTTTCCATTACTGCAATTTTGGTAACATAAAAAAATGAATAGTAATATTGTATCATCCATATTTTATCATACCATCCATATCCAAATCATATACTTTTAATCATAATAAGCACTCTTTCTTTACTCCTTTATTTAATAGTGTAATATTTAGATTAAATTAGATTATTAGATTAATTATTAATTTTAAGGATTTGGCATAACAAAAAACATGTTGATACTAATAAGTAACACCTAGATTTACCTTATGAAATTCCTAAAATATGTAGGAAAAAAGCACTACATATATATTGTATATAGTTTATATATGTAGTTTGAGGTGTTTCATGTATTCAAAGTCGGTTGCCATACATCCTGTATTTTGCTTCTCATTCTGATGTTCAATGGCATGCAATATTTCATGTAAAAACTACAAAAACAGTTTATTTTGTTCCTAATTTTTAAGAAAGTTTTCATGGGAAAATACTTAATTTTAAGGAAATAGTAGTAGTCAAGTTTTCACATTTCCATTACCTTATACTTAGATGTGAAAAAGTTGTAACCCCAATCTGGAATAAAGAATTAAAATAAAGGCAGCTATCCAGACACCACAATCCATTCATATTCTTATGCTACTTGGTCAGTCACAAATATTTCCTTCTAATTTTAAATAATTCTGTGATTGAATGGGCATTTAATTAGTTGTCAAAAACAAAAAAAAAAAAAAAAAACTGAAATTGTGAAATTTATCAGCAGAAAGCTCCACTTCTATTTTTGTAATTTGGACAAGAAAATTTAAATTTTTGAAATAATGATGATCAAATATATATACAGTATATATTATATTATTTAGATATCATGAATTACAATTCTCATAACTTATTAATTTGGCTTGAATATAAAAGATGCAATCAAAAATTTCTATATGATTTCCTATTCAGATTTTATTAAATTTTCATTTTACTACACAGGATGATTCTAAATATTTGTGTGTCAAAAATTTCAAAGGTCGATTCTTTAAATAATTTCAACCATAAAAGTGCATTTGAGTATATGTTCAGAAAGGCATACTTTTAAAGTTACAGGATGTTTAATATGTTGCCTCATTAAAAATACTGATGAACAACAGAATTGAATTGTCACATCTTGTAAAATAATTTGACACATCCCTGGTATTTTTGAATATGCACACCAATCAATATGGCAAAGGATAGAATTTTGATCAACACTCAACTGGTGGTGTCATTTTCAATAGTTACTAAAACTGTCCTGTTTTGAATATATGTTCATATGTACTTTTACAGTTGAAATTATTTGAAGAATCAGTTCCTGAAATTTTTCACATATCTTTAGAAACATACTGTATAATATATTATTTTGCATGTTAAATTTTAACAATTTAACCAAAAATAAATTATATAACAGTTTTTTATTTAATTATTTAAAGTGATTATATCATAAAAGATTATTTAAAATTATTCTCAAATTTTTTAAAAAGCATCCATGGTTTTGTGATAATTATGAATTTATATGCAATAAAATAAAATACAAGCTTTTTCCTCTCCTTTTAGCTATGCTTAAAAATTAAATTTATCTTAATATTAAATTCATTTCTTTTACAATTGAAAACAATGCCATCATTACAAACAATCATCAAATTGCACTTCAGTTTTCAAAATATTACCATAATTATCTTCAACTAGAATACTACATTCTGTACATTCATTGGAGAATATATTAATTAAATCAGAATGCTCCAATTGGATTTCTTTAGGTCCTTCTTTTTCTAAAAATTCCCAATGATCACGGGCTAGTCCATCCATAGTTCGGAATTCAATAATGCGTATCCCATAACAAGATATTATTTTAGAGCTGCATGAAATATATGTAAAAGTTTAATCATTAATTTTTACAGCAAATATTTATTCACTTTCCTTTTTAGAGAATAATTACTTATTAATAACATCAGATAAAACTGGCACCATAATACTCAGACTATATACAAAACTCTTGCCATTTGTCCTACTAGAAGTCATTATAAGTTTATTTTATTTTTGTATTTCTTTTAATTTGAATGTTAAATTCTATTTTATTAGTAATCCATATTTCACTTTTAAATCTTGTTCAATCTAATGTATTTGTAACTGCTGTTCTTTATTTGAACATAGATGTAAGCTGATGATGTTCTGCAGTGAGAACAAAAACATTTGGATCCATGAATTAAACATTTTTGTATATAGCCTGAGTCTAACCACTTGCTATTTTATTACTTTATTATTACTTGTTGTAAAAATAAATTATAAATATTAAGCTATGTTAAATCATCAAAAAGAATATTAACAAAAATGAAATGCAGTAATAAGCATAATATTATAAATATATTGATATGAGGGGAAAAAAATAATTATATGTGAGGAGAATATCTAATTGAGCTGCAATTTGAAAAATTGTAGACCTATAAATTTCCAGTCGTCCATCTGTCCTTCATTAATCTTAAGAATGAAGTTAGATACATGAAAGTCAAGACCAGATATAGAAAGCTTAGGGGCAGGAGGCCCCAATTAACTATATATGAACTTCCACTTTGAACCAGAAGTCACATTATTTCAATTCAAAAATTTTCCTCTGAAAAGAGTTAGATAGATGACCAGCACAACTCCATTACTAATGAAAAAGTATGATGTACAGTACAGGGGAAAGACACTACAATACTATTCAATAATTTGAGGTGGATAGCATATATTTTAAATTAAATTAATTAAAAATATGATTAAAAATTGCAGCCTGGCATTGTGACAACATCACAATAAATAATTGCTCATATTCAGTGGTGATATTCAAAGTATTTAACAAAGAGTTTGCTAGCATAAAATTTTTCCCTAACAATCATCGACAAACAAAATAGAAGTTTTGGCTAGAAATAAATACAATACTTTTCTTGCGATATATCTGATAATCAGTGGCATATTTGGAACGTAAGGGGCCCTGGGCAAAGACCAGGTAACAATAGTATATTAGTGTTGTCGACCTTTTTTGTTTTTTTTTTTTTTTTAGGCAGAGAAATTTTTTACCCCAAATGGCACTGCTGATAATAGACAGATGTCATCATCTCTCGAAATACAATATCCTTTTTATTTTGCTGTCCATAGCTTGACACATGTTCCACAGTCATCTTGTATTATCTCACGTGTGTGAGATTGTGGGATCTCTCATATGACTGGATCTAGTTTCAAGAACTCTCTTGAATCGATTGCGATTAAACCTCGTTTCGGTCGAGAGAGATCACACCAAGGCACAGTCTCCGACCTTGCTCACAATCTAGATTGAAATGCTCGGTGTGAACGGGGTATAAGGCTCTAGTTTAGTAGTATTACAGAGTATAATACGTATACTTTAATATATTTTTTAAAAGAAGCAAAACCACTGAGAAATGTTACGTGTGTTTAACAAGGTTCAGAAAACTGAAAATTTTACCAACGGGTTCGACCAAACCTGTGTGAACCCACTGAATATCACCACTGCTTGTATTTAAGTTAAAATTACTTTTTACTAGTTAATTAAGCTAATATTTTCATGTAGTGGAAGTTTAGTGATATACAGTATATTTAAGATGTGTGTGTGTGTGTGTGTGTGTATTTCCTCATTTCATTTCAATGTGAAATTATTCAAAACAGAAAACATTTAAAGCTGTTGAATGTTTCTTAAATCTCTTAGTAGATTTCTTGTCTTTGAAAAATTTAACATATTTGCAATAATTCTTATATGATGTTGTGTATTTATCACATAATTCAAGTTTATATTTTTCTGTTATATCAATATATTATAACAGAAATAATGACATACAGGATCATCAAGAGCTTGTATGGGCTGGAGGTAACATGAGCTCTTTTTGCCATTTTTTTTGAATAAATGAAACATGTAGAATGTTTCTTTATTAATAAAAAGCAGTCTTAAAGCTTTCATTTTTTGTTAATAAAAATAACATTAATTTATAGGGTAGAAACCACTATAGACCTATAAGTTTTCTCTAGGCCTGGGAAAAAAAATCACAAGCTTCCCCTATCTCAATGGCCCTAAATGTATATGAATGAATATGAATACAAACACGTCAAATTTTATAATTAAGAACTGAAAATGTAAATGTCTTTTGGTGTTAATATACTTAAATTAAAGAGTATTAAACATCAAAAGATCTTAGTTATATTTTTCAATTTTTACTGTAAATATCAAATTCATTAAATTTGTTTAAAATAATTAAAAATTTTTTATATAAATATAAATAAATTCAATAAATACCCATTCAAAATAGGGGGTTGAATGCATTCAGCAGGAACTAATGGATTCAGCCATCTACGAAAGCAAGAATTATATTAATTTTAATAATAATTTTCTCAGAATTTCAATTACAATACAGCAATAGAATTATGGTGATATTTAACAAGAAGAAAACTTATAACTGGTAAAGTTTTAAGTTTGCTTCTTGTTAAATATCATCATTTTTCAATTGGTATAACTTATCATTTTGTCAGATATTAACTATAAATCATGGTAAATAATAGTTAATAATAAATAGTTATCATTAATTAGTTAGTTTGCTTAATTCAGACAGTTTCTTTTTATGGAAATGTCTTCTGGATGCCTAAAATATCACCATACCAAATTTGGTTGCATTTGGAGTGCTAACAATCTTTGTATACAGCATTGAATAGGAGTATCTTAATTTTGATTGCTTGGTACTTATTACAAAATATTAAATTTAAAAAATATTGACAATTTTATCAATAATAAATTATTTCATTTCTATTCATTATTATTGCAATACATTGTAAAACATAAATAAAAACAGTAATTATAATTAATTCAAATATTCCACAGACTTTAAAATTTCTTACAATTGCTTTTTTTTTTTTTGATAATGAAAAGGAAAACAAATTTCAAAACAGTTTCCCATTTTGCTCTTTGATTCCCTTCACTGTATATTCTTGAGTTCATTAGCAAACCAATTTGTCCTTCTATGACTAAATGGAATATTAAACATTGCATTCATACAAATCAAATGACTAAAGGTAATGATTTCTCTTAGATGTTAAAAAACTTTTTTTTTTTTTAGTATTTTCAATTTTGAAATCACTGAAGCCTACTTTTATATATCAAACTTATCCACTATCAGTAGAGATTTGTTTTTACAGAAATTGTGATGCCAAACTGGAAACTGTAGTAAGTATCTAATATATTTTGAATTTGCTTTAGAAATTTTATACTGTATAAAGTTTTTTTAAAGGTGAAAGTCATTTCATGTATGTATGACTTTGTACAATAAAAATGCAACTTCAGTTATAGACTGATACCATAATTACATATAAAATTTCTAAACTACTAAACATGTTCATTGCCAACTTGTTACAGCCGAATGGCTCTCACAACACCATCTTAATTTTGTACAATTTTATTCTATATCTTATTGTGTGAATTTTTTAATTTTTATTCTTTCAAATAGAATTTTTCTATTCTGTAAGGCCAAAATTATTTTTTATTCATCATGTAGATGCCCACTACTTAATAGCACTTACATTTATACTTTATGACAATATTTGTATAACATGGCCAGATTGCCTTTCTACAAAATAATTCATAGTAGATGTCCTAGTAAAAACTCTCACCTACAAGTTAACTCATAGTTGGCAGTCAATGTGTTAAGCAATGTACTTTAGATACTTGCATATTTATAAATCAAGCCATAAGATATATTTTTAATAATCTGGTTTATAAAAATAACAATTTTAGAATCTAATTTTCAAAAATCTATTTTTATATTAATACTTTATAAATACTAGGTGAGAAAAACAGTTTTTATCACATTATTACAACTAAATGTGAAAATAAATTAGAAAATATAATATAACAGTTTATTTAATTAAAAATATTTTCATATTAAAAATTTTGTAAAATATTTCTCAATAATTCTTTATTATATTATATTGATATAGTATAAAAGACTTGTTGATAGAACATAACAGTGATAAAAACTAAAACATTTAATATTCTTTGATAATGATTAGTGAAAAAAATTTTAATTTTTAGTTTTGAAATCTTGTTTTTTAAATATTTTCAAGAAATTATGCATTTTAAAAATATAAATGTCGAAGTTAAATCTTCTATGATATAAAATTCATCACATATGAATATTCTTAAGTAAATTTGAATTGAATTAACAATCTTACGATATTAGATTTTGTAGTTGAAAATCTTTAAACAACTTTGAATTATTCAAGAGCTTTTGTTATAAATAGTAATCATTACAAAGTACTTGAATTAAAGCTTATTTAATTTATTTTAATTGTCAACTATAACTATTATTATAAGACAGTTCATTTCCAACTTAAAAGCAAAAGATTTTTAAGGATACTGTATATTCTCAGATATCTGAAATTATACCAATATTAGATGAAAAGATTTACTCAAGAATATATCATATATTTAGGTAATTAAAGGCATTTATAACAGTAATTTTGCAGTGAAAACAATATGTCAAATATATAACAGATATAATAAAGTAAGAATTTTCATAAAATTCACTTACTTATGATAATTTAAAATTACTGCTGCTGATCTGGACCAAAATGCCTCACTTTCTATATTTGAAATTGTTAAACTTGAATCACTAATATGAGGTAAACTCAACGGTTTCTCATTGCATTCAACTATAAAATAAAAATAAAATGCTTTTACATGTATAACATATTAAATTTAAAACATTCAAGAAATACCAATAAGAATTCATTCTTATTTTATCAGAAATTAAAAATACATTATTTCAAGTTTCAAACTTTTTAAAATACTACTGAATGTTTAAAACTTTTCATAAAATTGAATTATGACAGTTTATATTAATTTTGATTTATATTTTTGAAATTGTAATTTATGTAAATTTCACAAAATTTATAAACAAAAATTTTGTAAGCCCATTTTGAAACAAGTAATTGTCTAAATTATTTGAAATAAAACATTTTATTCCATTTTCTATATTTTAGAACATTATATGTGAAAACATTTTTTATTTTTGCTTATAATTTGATAGATCAATCTCCATGACAATGAAATTCTTTTCATGAGCATCTCCAATGATAAATAGCATAGTTTGAAAGAACTCAGACATTTGCTGACTTTTCTGTTAAATTTATTGTCATTAAGGCACTTTATTTTCTTGTACAGGGTGTCTCTTAAAAACCAATTCAAGCTAATAGGTCAAAAACTGTCAGATTCCCATAAACAATGCTCACATTTTACATTATTGAGCATGGGCTATTCATTAGTGCTTTAATGAATTTCTCCATATTCTCCAAAAAAGAGGGACTAAAAATAATCTCAGTTCCTATTGCTGATAAAATTATAGTTTTAGTTGTAAAATTGTAAAGCATATTGTAATTAGTACATTCCATATTTTGTTCAATTAAAGTAGTTAGAGGATGCACCATATACTCCCAAAATTTTAAGGGTTGTATATGTTTTGTAAGTGTTTGCTTCTCAAGCTTTAAATAGTCTGATACAGTTGTCAGTAAAAAATATATTTTGATTTCATTAAAGATGTCTTAAGACAAAAAAGAAAGATCTCACAAGATCTTTATTGTGGAAGCCTATCAAACACTAATTCTAGACATGGTTTCCCACATTCATGACTCAACAATTGAACAAATACACATGTGATGCTGTTAATGGAGACAGATTTGAGCATTTCTTTAACCCTTTGATGAATACTCCCATAAATATATGTGATACGTATGATGGGCTCTACAGAGTAAGCACGTGTATGTACTATACATTCTTCAACTTGTCTCATTGTAGTATGCTCATATATTTACAGGCAAATGTAAAACATTACAGACAACTAGAGACATCTATTAACAGATCTAGAAATTTTATTTTTCCACGTGATGTTTGTAAGTTTCACAAGATTTAGCATAGAAATTTCTAGCATAAAGAAAAATATGGCATCCAGCATTTGCACTCACTGTCTCCTTCTGAATAATTGTAATTTTTCAATACATTCAAATCACAAGAAAATATTGCCTACTTTATTAAAAAATATGAAGTAAAGAGCGAGATATTTAATTTTTTTTTTTTTGAAAATGTGAATTGTTTAAAAACTAACTCACTCTGAGAAGAGACAGAACTATTGGTGAACTCACTCATCAAATGATTAAGGTACTGCTAAATGCAGTGGTGTAGCAAACATAACTGGCACCCGGGGCATGACACTTTATTGGCGCACTCCCCCTCCAGAAACACATATAGTTTGTCTTGGAGACCATTTGGGCGCCCCTCTGTGAGTGGCGCCCAGTGCATCATACACCCACCCCCTTGCTTCCCCCTCGCTACGCCACTGGCTAAATTGTAATGTTTTTGTATTTTGATGTAGAGCATGATAAAGTGATTTTTTTGTTTAGATGTATGTATGTATGTATGTAATCTGGAAAAATTGCTTTATTCTTTTGTTTTATTTCCTCTGAGTAAATAAAATTCCAAGTTGCAAATTATAGCCTTCTTTTTTTCCTGTGAGATATCTAATGAAATCAAAATGTATTCTTCATTGACAGCTTTATCACAAACTAATTAAAGCATATACTTACAAAGTAGCTTAGCACTACAAAAAGTCAAAGTTAAACAATCCTTCATGTTTTCAGAAGTATGTGGCATAGCCTCTTTAACCTTTTTTAATTCACCAAAATGTAGAATATACCATTCAATACTTTTGATCTGCCCTTCAACTTTACAATAAGAACTAAGATAATTTTAGCATCCTTTTTTTTGGGTAGGAAGAAATATACTGAAACACTAATGAATAGCATATGCTCAATAATGAATGAAAGCAAGCTTTGTTTATGTGGTTCTGACAGTTCTTTGATCTATTAGTCTGAATTGTTTTTTAGGAAACACCCTGTATATGGAGTTATTTTAGTTATTATATACTATATTAGATTAATGTAAAAGTTTCTGGAATATTCTAGACCACTAGAATATTCAAAATTGTTCTCCAACAGATGTTATCTACAAGTTTTATGTGGGGTATGTAAATGAAGGATTTTGAGGTGTCCAATCATAAGTGAAAAGATATTGTGTGTGGCAATACCAACTTTTTAAATACTGTAAATCCTCTAATAAATGCCTGGGCATCTATTGGACAGAATATACTTAACCTCTGACATATATAAAAGATCCAGCCTTTGTTGGAGACCAAGCATCTATTCCATTGTGCAGAATTTTGTGACTAGTGATAAAAAATGTGGTTCAAACTTCTTTTCACCATCACCTCCAAGGTTTCCCCATCCATTCTCACTCCAAAATAATGAAAACTGCAGTTAATTCACAAGAACTTTTCCTTTTTATTTAATAGAAAAATACACTCCTAAACAACAACAGCAGCACTACCATAAGTATAAAGTTTTTACAGTATTACTATATCTACATTTCATGAATTTTTCCCTCTGCTAGTTGTGAACAGATTTTTTTATTACTTTCATATAACTGAATGAAAATTTCTCTTGTCTTGTCCATCATCATCTGTCTGGAGATAGTTATTTTTATCTCACTGCTTACAAATCCACAGCAGAACCTTTCCTATTAATTCTTTGCTGATCTTGCACTCTCCTCCTGCCAGCCAGTTTGCTTCACTCTTATTCTTGATAGTCATAAGAGTGAAGCAAACTGGAGTCAATTTTCACATTGCTGCTTCTCTGGACTGTTCTTTTGCATATGCAACTGTATTCAGTTTAAATACATTGCTGTAGGACCTCTTGGCTGTCATTCTGATTGACATCTATTTCAATGATCTGTGTAAAAAGAAGTGTGTGAAATAGATAATACAGGAAAATGCACCCACTTATATATTATTTACCATATACTTCAGTTGCAACCTTTGTTATGATAAAACCATTTATCAAGGGTTCTCACAATGCATACAAAGCACTCTGCAGCTTTGTTAGCTGTACTAAACTAAACTACCTGCATTTATTGGAGGATTTACAGTACAGTATGTCAAGTTTTCCAATGCTTTCTCATGACCAAATTTACACATGTACTTTGCAATTACTAATTTCATATGAAAGCAGCTGAATCTTATCATCATATGGTGCAATTGTTTGACAAGAATGCCATCTCCAAGTATACAATCTATGATTAAATCAGTAAATTTAACACTGGGCAATATGAAGTCAAAGATAAACCATACTCAAGAAAGGCATTCTATCCTATTGGATGACAAGCTGAAATAGCTAGTGGAAATAAACCTATGTCATTAAAAATATATGTGTTATTTAATAATTATGTTATCTGCTGTTTATAATTAACATAATTATTGTTTATAATTTCAGTAATTAAATTATTTTTAATGCATTTAAACATTATTTCTTATATGGCAATTTTATCATTAACATATTAACTAGATTAACAACTTTGATATTTATTTGTTTTGATTGAAATATCTAAAAGAAACTGCTTAGATATTAATCATATCCAATTAATTCATATATCATAACTGTATGTACAGTACTTTCTAGACTGTTTTCTATTTGTATTTTCTCTATTATTTCATGTAACATTAGACATAATGGCCATGGAATTATTTAGAAAATAATATTTTCTAAATAATAATTATATTTTCTATAACTGGAGGAAACATATTAAAAACTTTCTAAAAATACAAAGTAAACCATAACTTTTGAAGGCTAAAGTTTTATAAAATCCATATTGTAACTCAAAATTTACATTTACTTATTAAATGAATTTGTTTATCTTTAAAATTATAGAAATTTTAATAATTTAAATATTAATATTTTAACATATATATATTATTTTACCTGAAATATTACTTTCATTTTTATTTAATTTATTATTACTATTATTGTAAGCCCATGACACATCTTGAATAGTTGTTAGTTGAACAGTGACTTGCTCTGCAAAAAATCCCTTTAAAAAAAAATTAAATTATTCCAATATACAACTATATCTATATTTTAGATAAAAAATACAGACATACAAAAATATAGATATACAATAAAAATACAAAACTAATATTGCTTTTTGACAAATTTACTTTTGCTTCTGGTATAAGTGTGTAACAGTATAAATATTGAGATATTTGATAGTGTAGTCACTATGCATCACTGTCTCATTCTCAAGAAGCCAAATACACCTTGGTTAATCAAAAAATGAGTGAGAGAAATTGTGAGAAGTGTCTCTGCTTGGCCTTGTGGTTATACCACTCATTTTTTGAACACAATCCAGCCCCTTTGCCTCTGAATACTTGAAACAGATAAAAAAAATGTTTTATACTGATCTTGAGATATTTCATGACATTGGAATTTAAAGTGCACCACTATATTTTGGTTGAGATAGGATTTGGCTCCATGAAGAGGGATCACAGATGCATGGTGAAAAAAACCATCAAACAGCCCACTACTGATTCCTATATTCTCATGCACTTGTATTTAGCTAATATGTAGCAGAAGCAAGATTAACCTAATGCAATGTTTATATCTATACCCTGTATACAACAGTTCTTGATATCATTTAACATCAATATTAATTTAAATATATACTCTTATATGAATAATCTCACTTGTAAAAATTTCTACAAAGTCTAAATGTAAACTCATATTTATATTCATTAAATATATTTATGTGAAATTAAATGTTAATTTATTTATTTTAGATATTGTTGACTGCACAGAATGAAATATAAAGTGAAAATTAACAACAGAATTGCCATTTCACCTTCTCCTTTTAAACTAAAATATACATTTAATCGATAATGCTAATTATATATAAAACCTGTTAAATTTTAATGGTTATTTATAAAATTATACATTACATTACCTTTGGCCAAGAACTCATTGCAAAAAATTTATTTATATTGTTGAACCCATGGCCCATAATTCCATCAGGTGAATGGCCTAAATCAAATGTATGTCCCAGTTCATGTAATGTAGCACCAATTCCTGTAGAATAACATGCCCAATATCTTTTTCTATAAATAAATAAAATAATTTATTTTAAATTAATTATATTTACTAGATGACAGTAACCTACCTATTTCCACTATCATCCAAATATTTCTTTCTATCAACCACACGCTGATCAGTAAATCTTTGCACTATTTCCTGCAAGCTAGCTGCCCACGTGTGCAAGCAACCAGTACCAAACAAAGCAAGTCCTCCTCCTCCTAGCGCTACGTATCCTCGCGTCAGTTTCAAAACATCCTTATGATTCTGGGGAATTATGCCAGTCGGATTATCGTATAGTGTGAACGAAGCAAAAGCTAAAAATTTATAAATATTCTTATTGGCTAATGGAGACATCATTAATTCTTTTGCAAAATAATTCCACAGTTCTTCTTGAGATAAACTCCGAGCTTCTCGAGTGGTTAATTCGCTTGTAAATAAATGGCAAATTGGTCTACAGTTTTTACAGTCTTCTTCGAGACAAAAAGTTTTCTTCGGAAAATTATGCTCCTTTAATTTTTCCGCCGTAAACATCTGTAACATTTGCGCGGCCAAAGAAATCCGACTACACGCACTCTCTACAGAATTATCCTCTTTCGGAGGCGCTTGAAATCTTCCATCGCCGTCTTTACATTTTAAATATACCAAGCGAATCTTTCTCCTATTTTTCAATGGCACATAATTTATCGTAAAGTTTAAAGAATAACTTCTACATTTTAGCAATAATTTATTATTTCCAAGATGTAATTGAACATATATCTTAAATACATTTTCTCTAACAGGCCATGAATGCTGGATACCATTAGCTTCATTCAAGACTGTAATCTTGTCATTGATGTAAAAAACACACTCAATTTTACCTTGTATCATTACTAATGAATGATTTATCTCTTCATTATCCAAACAATTCTCTATTAAGATTCCCATAATTAAATTTTGTTAATATAATGATGATAATATAGCTGTGATTTGTGAACTAAAGATCATATAAAAACTAAGTATTTTTTTCATGAATTACCTTCACCCAATAACCCACTAGCCTTTTATTTCTTTACCATTTTCTCGGATTTAAAATAACATCGGCGTTAAATAAACCACACTGAAGCAGAATAAGGTAAGGTAAGGTCGTATTTTCTTAAATTTTCTTTAATAAAATACTTTTATTCCGTCAAAATCTTAATAAATTTGGCATCGGAAATTATCCAGACGACAATGTTGTTTTCGTGTCCATGGCTCCCTCTACGTGAAAAATTAAATTCGAAACGATGAAGTTTAAATCGTATTTTAATTTAAACGAAATACTTACGTTGAATTTTACTACTTTAATATGTTTTAAAATTTATTAATTATATTTTTTAATTTTTAAACTGAATTTCTATCGCTTTTTTATTTATAGTCGTTGGCTTTTAAAAATTTAATAAGCATAGTAATAATTTAAAATTACATATATTAAATAATAATTTTTGAAAATGTTTACATTATAATTAAGAATTAATGAAAAGTTATTAAAAATTAAGTAAAAAGAGTAAAATAGTAGTCATAATTTATCCAATACTTTTCATAAAAAAGATTTTTTTAAATATACGTAATGCAATATTATGCATTAATATTTTTTTAATTAAAATTTAATTTCAATAAAAGTTTAATTTTAATTATTAAATTTTGTGTTACTTTTATGTTTTAAATGAGGTAATTGATATGTTGCTGGTAAAGCGGCTTATATGCATGTAGATAAAAAAGCCAATGACAGCCCATTTCATTTGAAACGGACTGTCATTAGTTTTCATTGGGACCTGGGATCAATTAAGGCCATAAATTTTTCATGAACGATCTGTTTCGGATCTACTAGGTTCCTTTCCTCATCGCACAGCCACCTTCATTGTGGGCCTAGCTTGGTCGAACCCACAATGGATATGGAAAGAAAGCTCTCTTAGTTAGGATGACCATCCGTCCCGATTTCCGAGGACATTCCCCGTATTTTTGTTTCCTTCTGATTACTGTAATATTGTCGTCGCCATAGTTTTTCCGCCAGTGAACGTGCCCAATGTCTTCGGTGTTTCCACATAATCTTTTAATGAAATGACCAATTTTTTGAGGAAAAATCAAAAAGGAGAACAAATAATTATTTATTGTGTCATTGTCACAATGCCGGGCTGAAATTTTTCGTCACAGTATTTTCAATTTTTTTTACTCCGTAATTTTTTTTACTCCGATCTTTAGTTCACAAATCACAGCTATATTATCATCATATACCAAGCTATATACACAGCTATATACCAAGCGAATCTTTCTCCTGGCTTGAGTCTGAACGTTTATCACGTTTAGAAGATGGCAAAACATGCATTTTTACCAGGTTAAATAACCTGGTAAAAACCTGGTAACAACTCTTACTGCTCAAGACGCCGACTGTATAAAATTTTTACAGTCTTGCCTCTATACATCATACTTTTCCTGTTAGCAATAGAGTCGTGCAGGTCATCTATCTAACTCCTTTTTACGGAAAATTTTTGAATTGAAATAACGTAATTTCCTGTCTAAAGCAGAAGTCCGTATATAGTTAATCGAGGGCCTCCTGCTCCTAAGCTTTCTATATCTGGTCTTGAATTTCATATATCTAATTCCGTTCTCGAGATTTAGGAAAGACAGACAGCAACAGTGGAAATTTATGTCTATCAATTTTTTTAAATTGCAGCTCAACAAAAAAATATAACTAATAAGTGAATAGTTATAAACCTTACTGGAGGAAAGCTATTTGAATGAAGCAAACGAGTTCAATTAAAATTAAATGTTTAGGTTTCAGTCATGCGTGTCTACAGTACCCATTTGACAGTACTTATACATGCAGGCTGCCACTGTGTACCCTAAAATCTGACCATCGACATGTGTCCCCGGATTTACCGAAAAATATCTGGTCACCCTATCTTAGTGTCCACGAAGTGAAAAGAGCTTTAAAAAATCACGGGCTTAATAATGAAATAAGTGAAAGTTTTAAAGTTGCACGGAAAAAGTTGAGAATGTTTCTACTCAAATTCTAGTAATTTTTAAAGTTTCTCTGTGCCCTACAGACATTAAGAGAATTTTGTTTTGTTTTGTTTTTTCTTTGTAATGTCCATTATGGGTTTCGCCAGGGCCACAATGGAGCGACCGGCGAAAGACGAAATCAAATTTCTTATGAAAACCTCTGAGCATCTAACTTGAATCCCCAGATTAAAGGGTTAAACACTAGACTTTCACTTTTACGAGTGGTGTACTGTACATTCGTAATGTTACAGTACACCACTCGTAAAATCCTGAAATCTGAAATGCCATAGTTATATATTGTATTGTTATTTTTTTTTTAATGTCATGTCTTGTATTGTATAGTTCCTTTACAAGAATAGAATTTAGTTTATCATATTCAGTTTACGAAAAATAATTATTCAAATTTGATTTATGACGGTTCGTTTAAAAACGGTTTTTCAAGAATTAGATCAAAATAGCAAATTTTTACAGTATACCTTTCATATATGGACTTCTGTACTAAAGCGATATATTGTAAATGAGGAGAAAGCAAATGAAAACCTGTCACGCTATCTAATAATTGGTATATAAACAAAGAACCGTACGAAAACAAAAAAATTAACTATGAAGACTTTTTAGCACTTCTCACTCATTTACTTGTACCACGAACTTCTGTATTCGACAGAACAACACTATATTGTTTCCTGCTGCTCCAGTTTACTGCCGCTTGCTAAGGTATACACATTCCCTATTGTGGATTTGCGATTGGTCGGATCACTTTCCCAGTCTGGGGAAGTGATCCACTGTTTATCCATGAAGTGTTGTTTTTCCAGGCATGAAACGCAGCTTATAGAGAACTTGCATGAACGTCATCTCACGTGATCAAATCGTCATCTCTCCATCTCCTGCGACATATTTGTGCCGTGCTGTTCGTGGAGGTGTTAATAGTTTGGCTTGAGTCTGAACGTTTATCACGTTTAGAAGATGGCAAAACATGCATTTTTACCAGGTTAAATAACCTGGTAAAAACCTGGTAACAACTCTTACTGCTCAAGACGCCGACTGTATAAAATTTTTACAGTCTTGCCTAATGTGTGATGGAGTTGATCTGTACGTAGATGACTTGAAGTCGTTTGTAGAAGATCCTAGTTCATGGCCGAAGACAGAATATGGTGACACCTCGTCTTAATAACCCAATTTTTAATTCTTAACTACGTGAAAACATACAAATCATTTGAAGCTCACAATTTTCTAACAACTGGTTAATCCAAAGATTTTGGTGAATAGTTCTTCACAACATACCTTTCTTAGCAAGATAACTTTAAGTACATTAAAACAAACTGTAGCACTAGGTCGTTATATCGTTGTACTGACTAAAAATCCATCAACGAATTGTTTAACTTTCCCGGCAACATTTAAAACTGCGTGTGGCGCTATCTGTTACGATATTTTACTTTTAAAAATTTTTATATTTTTAATTATTATAAAATGATTAAAAAACCTTAATTTTAACGGTAGTGATAAGTCTTATAAAAAATTGTAAATGCTAATAACGAGTAAAATCGTCATTAAGTCCGATCGTGCTCGAGATATGACACACGACCCCCCTTGTATTGCCCCATTAACCACCAAAATTTAATAGAATCAATCTTTTAATACACAAACCTCCAAACAAAATTTAAGAAATTTTCGACAAAAGAGGGTGAACAAAATTGTGGCTCCCCACACACATTAACATCCATACGCGCAGAACAAAAACCCCGTTTCGCATTTCTTGACGTTTCGTGGTCCCCGGGTCCAAAAATGTAAAAATCTTGGGATCATGTTTTGACCGATCGCCATACTTTCCCTCTGTTATACACAACAGAACCCGGAAAGTAAAAATGTACGTTTTATGACAGTTTTATTGATCATTGCACAATATCATTTCTAAGTGATGTGTGGTGATTTTTTTATTTGTAATTATCGAATTTGTTTTATTCTGTTTTAAAATTTTCTTACACCACATCTTTCCATTAGGTGAAACACCCAAAGTTTAAGCCTTCTCCAATTTAAAGTTTGATTACTCTGTCATGTGTCAGGTGACGTTATAACGTATTGGAAACGTCACAAATATGACGCCGGGCAAAACGCATATGCGTAATCACATACTGTACTGTACATCTGAACTCCAATATATCACAAGCTAGTTGTCTATAATCATGCGTCTTTTTAAGACAACGGAGAACATGTTTCGCGCTTGCCCAATGCTCCTTTGTGTGTCCATTATAACATGGACACGGTTGTTTTTCTTTCCTTATTCTAGTCGATCTTCTTAGTTCTTGTACTTCTCGAACTTGTTCAATAGCTCTTAACATTTTGTATTTCTTATTTGCTAGCTTCCCTTTCAATGTTACCTTCGTTTTGTCTCTGGACTGTTCACTTGTCTGCTTTAGTCTCTTCGTCATCTATTTCGGTTTGGATTTTTCTGTCTTTTGTACTTTGTTCATTTTAAAAGGAAACAATCTCTTTCCAAAGTCAATATCACAACTTACCTAATGTTATCTGTAGTTCTGTCCTATAACCTTCAACATATCCAATGAAAATATACTTTTTTGCATGTTCGTCGAACTTTGACTTCCTTTCTACTTTCGGAATATGTTGCCATGCTCGACATTCGAAAACTCACAAGTCTTGCACTGGTGCCTTGCGCTGAAACGTCACTTCGTAAGGTATACGATTGCAGTGTGATTTTTCGTTATTTACTATTGTCTTGCTCTAATTTGCTTTTATCATTTTGCTTTTCTGCTTCTATGAAGTAGTCTTTAATGCTGTCATTTCCAAACTTTTATCATTTTCTTCATTTTGTTTAATGCGCTCTATCCGTTTTTCTTCAAGTAATAGTTTTCTTTTTTCTTCTTTTCCTCCCAGACTATTTTCGTTTTGTTCAAGTGTTCTCACTAATTGGTCATACACGGTAGCAAACCCATTAGTATGATAAACCCCAATTCCTTTTCGAGCAAACCCATTCCAATATTACGTAACGATCGGCGATGATTGGTTAAATATGATTTCATGTTTTCATCTTTACCTTTTGTTATGTTAAACATTTCCTTTAGAAGTATTAACTTATATAAAAGGCGGTAGTTCTGAAGTTGTTTCTCAAGTAGCCTATATCCCACGTCTCTGGCTCTCCTGCATTCTTGTATATCTTCCAAAATGCCGCCTTAGATCTGATACACCACACATGATAGTTATTGTCCGTTAATTTTTCTATTCTAATCTTCTCATCGCTGCCCGCTATGTTTTTAACGTGTTTCGAATTCAACGACTTTGACTATATAACGTTGCTTTCCCGACTTAATGGATATTTTACTCTCCTTTAGTCGTCCTATTTGGACTAATAACTTGTTGCAGATGTTGTTACGAAGAAAGATACTCACTATTATTTATTAGTTAAACTATATGTTGACCTTAATGCACTGGGTCTATGAGAGAACGGCGCGAAAAACGAAGACGAATAGCCCCACATAGTTTAAAAACAAATTTTGGCATAAGTGTCGAAACTACTTCAAACTTTATGTTTAATATCGGATTTTAAGAGTACGATATGACTAAACTAAGATTATATATATATATTTAATTACTGTACTTGCATAATAATTTACTTATTGGGTATATTAACATAGAAGACCTATAAGCCGGTTATATTTATATATTTATACTTTATTGTATTTTCGAAGGTTAAAAACAAGAAATAAGGGAATATCTCGGACAAACCGGGACGTATGGTCATTCAACTCTTGTATTGTATTGCCTTATCCCATTTTAATTCAAGCAAATCCTTTGGTACTTATCTGTTGTTCGATGAGTGGAAGAGATAGTTGCATAGTCTACTTCAACAATGAAATGATATACAGTATTTTCATTAGTACAAGCGTCGATTTTAGTTTTAATTATTTAAAAAATTATTATTTAATTATGATTATTATTGTTCATAGTTTTAACATTCCATAGAATAAATTTTATAATCAGTTCTGTGAAAGTGATCATTTCTTTGGCCTAATTACAAACAAAGATATAAAAAAATTGTTTACAAAAATAATTTTTTGTAAACAACTGTAATATTGTAGTACTTAAGTAGTAGAAATTGGTATATATTGATAGTTTAGTAAATTTTTGTAGAAAACATGTTTGATACCAATTACACAACATTGCTGAATAAGCAATAATTCAAAAATATTCTTTTCATTTCAGTGAAGTAAGCAAATTTCAAGGCATTTCCTTAAATTTTTTCCTTATCTTTAATAATAGTCTAAATGAATTCTTAAAATCCTAAAATATTTTTATATGATAACAATTTGTAATGAATTCTCATTCTTCAGAAGTGATCCATTTATAAATAGTTTCCAAATGTATCCACTCAGCAAGTTTACCGAATAAGAATCAGAAGAAAATTATCAAAAACAGGGAAAAAACATTGTAAGGTAGGGCTTTTCCATCACGGCACACCAAGTTTGTCTACTATTTTGACTAATTCCAATTTTTTTTCCAAGAAATCACTAAGCTATATTAATATATTTGCTTTAACCTGTTTAACCTGTTATTCCAAACTTGGCCCACCAAGTTTCGAATAATAGGAATAAGAATAAGGAATAAGGTAGAAAATTAGGAATAAGAATAAAAATAGGAATAAGAATAGGAATAAGGGACAATTTCCTACCTTAGAATGCGCAAATGATCTGAGAGTTTACTTAAATATTATAAACTTTGTACGGATGTATAAACTTATATTTATATTCATTTAAATTATAGTATGAAATCTGATTCATATTTATATTTCTTATTCGTGTAATATGTTGTATATAAATACAAATTTTAAATGATAAATCTGCATGTATTAATATCTTTTGTAAGCATGTTTCTTTTTATTTAGTTTTACAACCATTCTTGCGTAATTTTCCAGAGAAACCATAATATTTAGCCTATATATGTTAGGCTCAAAAACCGAAATCGCTCATTGAGCGAAAAAAACGACCACAAAGCGAAATTCGTGTCGTGGCTTTCATGATATTTGACCACTACGGGTTATGGTGATTAAGAAAAGCCATAACGCGTTCTGAATGTTAGCTGATGCAACCACGATAGAGGATCATACGACGCACAGTGGTTTGTAACTTTAAAATATGGATTCTAGGCTCGAAACATTTTTATTTACAATTTTTAATGCCGAACAACATTAGTCCTACAAGTTTTCCTAGAAATTTAATTTTTATACTTAAAAAAATTTCAAATAAATAAAATATATGGAAAAAATACACATTTGTTTCTTTTGTTATGCTAAAAACTGCTAAAGGTCTAATTACATATACTTGTAGGTACTTGATATATACACGATAAAATAAAAATCAGCAGCTAAAGTTAAAAACCACTGTGCGACGGATTTATTATGGTTAAAAGCCACCACACGATGGCCGGATGGCCGAGCGGTCAAGGTGGCAGCCTACCGCTCTAGGGGACCCGGGATCGAATCCGAAGGGGTCGAATAATCCCAGGAATTTTTCGGGGGGTGGTCCGTTCGGATATGTCGGGCCCCGTCCCTCACCACCCGGTCGCCCCATTGTGGGCCTGGCCGAACCCATAATGGGCCTACTAAAAGAGGCCCTCTTAGTGCCCACAGGGCGGAAAGAGTTAAAAAAAAAAAAAGCCACCACACATTCTGGATGTTAACTAATAACGAGGTGATGATAAGAAAATAAAACTTTCTTTCTCATTATGATTTATTTATCTTCAATCATCTTATATTCGCAGGTAACAAAATTATTTACCATATACAGAAATTTAACTTGGTTACTTTACAACAACATTTAATTAATCATGCATTTTATGTTCTTTGAGCGACATTTGCATTTTTATCAATGCAGTATCTTTTACACTGACACATTATAAATCCTTACTTACTTCCAGATGTTAACATGGATGCTGAGCGAAATGTTAATAAAGTTGAGGGTGCGTTCTGAATGTTAATAAAGTTACTGTAGAAATTGTAAATTCATTACGAGCATAAAGTCGATCGAGAAGACTTTCCTTGTTTCCTAACTGATAGAGATCTGATGGATTAATGCTCATAACAACAGCTAAAACATTTCTGGGAGCTGCACGTCCACTATCAACATTAGGCACCCTAACTAAAACAATCGAACCAATTTCAACTGCGGAAAATTACCCTAAATTGAGATAACTCTCCGAACTCGAGCTCAAGCTCGAATAAAAATAAAAATAAATAAATAAGACGAACGATTCTATGACGCAGATCCCTGTACTATCATTGTGAAATAATAATCAGAACAATTCTTAATTCATTGTTTTTGAAAATTTTAATAACTAAAATATCTTAGGATTTTTAGGCTTTATCAGAGGTATTAATTTACATTTTATATGGAGAGTGCCAATGGCTCAATGGCATGAAGGTTGCGAAAAGCGAAATCCTACTCGGGTGTAATATACAGTAATACAGTAGAGCGTCGATAAGTGGAACGTCGGTAAGTGGAATGGCCGGAAAGTGGAACGATTTTCAGTCGGACTGTGCCGTGCTGAATCGAATGTTTTTGATACTAAATTTACTTCTAAAGTATAATTTTCATGTTTTTTATATTCTTTAATATATTTATTTTGTTTGTACAAAATGCAGAAATAATTTTTAACGATACGATAGCCTCGATGATTATTACAGTAGAGCGTCGATAAGTCGAACCAATTGGGGACTGGGGTCCTTCCAGTTAATGATTTGTTCCAGTTTCCGACTTTGTACGAAAAAATACATTAACCTGTCCGATGTTCAAATTTTTCTCCGTTCCGTGTCGCTTCGTGTTAAATTTTCGTCGATTTTAAGCCTAACGAAAATTTTTATAATAATCATCGAGGCTATCGTATCGTTAAAAATTATTTCTGCATTTTGTACAGACAAAATAAATATATTAAAAAAATATAAAAAACATGAAAATTATACTTTAGAAGTAAATTTAGTATCAAAAACATTCGATTCAGCACGACACAGTCCGACTGAAAATCGTTCCACTTTCCGGCCATTCCACTTACCGACGTTCCACTTATCGACGCTCTACTGTATAAAAATTTTCGTTAGGCTTAAAATCGACGAAAATTCAACACGAAGCGACACGCAACGGAGAAAAATTTGAACATCGGACAGGTTAATGTATTTTTTCGTACAAAGTCGGAAACTGGAACAAATCATTAACTGGAAGGACCCCAGTCCCCAATTGGTTCCACTTATCGACGCTCTACTGTACCTCGGTTTCCGTTGACTTCGGTTATCGTCGGTTTCGGATTTTGCCGATTGTTTTCGGACGGATTATCGACGAAAACCGAAGTATCACTGTACAGTGTACACCCATGTACTGTACCTAGCATCAAGCTGCATTATTTCTTTAGCTTCTGTTGTCCTATCCCAAAACCCTCCAGTTATAGAGAAAAACAGAATGGTTTCAGGCTAAAACTTTTTCCAGCGAAACTTGTGGAGCGATAAGTAATAGCATCATGACACAGGGTAGTTTTACCCTAGATTTACTCTAAATATAAGACTACCCGAAATATTAATCTGAGAGGTTGAATTTACTCTAGAAAAGGGTAATTCCCTAGAAACGTCAGCACTGGTCAAGAATGAACACAATACAAACTCCGCAAGTGTTTGCAATGCGCCCGTTGATAAATTACAACTTATCCTTCGTATCGTGGTTGCATTAGCTAAAGTTCAGAACTCGTTATGGCTTTTCTTAATCACCACAACGCGTAGTGGTCAAATATCATGAAAGCCACGACACGAATTTCGCTTTGTGGCCGTTTTGAAACGACCACAACGCGTTATGGTCAGTTTTTTTCGCTCAATGAGCGATTTCGGTCTTTGAGCCTAACATATATATATATATCGGCAAAACCCGATTTTACGCCAAACTAGTTTTGCCTAGCCCAAACTAGTTTGGCGTAAAATCGGGTAAGCGTGTCAGGCCAAATTAGTTTAGAATTATTATTCAAGTATATTAAAGGTTAAATATATTAATGGTTAATTTAAGTTTATCATAAACACAGATAAGTCCATTTTAAATTTTAGTTTGATTTTAAAAGTTATTTTTATTATTTCGTTTGAATTTTTGAAAATATTTTCGAAAGTTAATTACCTTTAAAAGTGCATGGCTTAATTTAAAAAAATACAAACTGATAAGTACTGATTAGCTTATTTTTATTTTATAGTTTTGTACAAGTGTTGTGTCACTTCTAATCAATACCGTTTTTGGTTAATGTTACCCTAGGTATCGAAGATGGCGGCTCGTCTCCGATTCCAGCAATCAGAAGACAGGAACAGTGGGACGCACGTTCTAACCTAACCTAACCTATTCTAATATATTTGGTTGCTAATAATCGTGGTAATTAGAATAGGTTAGGTTAGAACGTGCGTCCCCACTGTTCCCTGTCTTCTGATTGCTGGAATCGTAGACCAGCCGCCACTGTCGATACGTAGGGTAACAGTAACCCCGTTTTTATAATTAAGTAGACTATGTTTGAATAAATATTGTTTATCTAATTGATTGCCTTTTAATTATTAATATATTTAACCATTAATATACCTGAATAATAATTCTAAACTAGTTTGGCTTGACACGCTTACGCCAAACTAGTTTGGCGTAAAATCGGGTTTTGCTGGTAACATATATATAACATAGACCAGTACTAATGAATAGTCGTTAACGACTACTCATTAGTACTGGTCAATGCGGCGCCTAGTTTAAATACCGATCTATTATTAATATTTGAAAAGTAATCCGTGTTGAATGGATTGTGGTGGCCCCGCAGGTGATCGACGTTACTAATCTTAACGTCCGAAAGACTTCGTATGACCTGTTTAAATAAAAAAATCTTGTAAAAATGCTAGAATAATTGCTTTTATGCGATAATAATTTTTTTTTAAATTTTGGATCCAGATTGAATAAACTATGCGGGAGTATGTTCTCGTAAATATTGCGTTTATGGAAAAATTATTGGACTGCAATCTGAAAAAATTGTAGACCTGTAAAGTCCCACTGTCATTACCTACCTATCTGTCTTTCCTTAATCTCGAGAATGGAGTTTAAACTTTTCTTCCGAACGGAGTTAGATACATAATCGGCACGACTTTATTGCTAACAGGAAAATTATGATGTACAGGAGCAAAATACTACTACGTACACTCCAGGCAAGTGCTATGTGCTACATGTCGTAGTAATGGCGTAATGGAGCATCTATTTCGCGCTATATCATTGTCGCAGTAATCCAGTGAATATAATATATATATATATATATATTTAAATTACATCCGTTTTTGTAATAATTATATTTAGTTAATTATTTTCTTCACTTTTTGCCAATGGATGGCGCGACTTGTAACTCATATGATCGAATGTAAATAAAAATTAATTGATTTATAGAAATCTAATCGATATTTTGGAGTGGGATGACGACATAATCTAAATTAGAAGTATTTGAACGTAACTGCCGAGTTTCATAGTAATTGATCGAAATGCTTAGGAGTGTATTGCGAACAAACAAACAAACATCCTCATTTATATATAGATAGATAATATAAATCGTGTTTTTTATTTTATTTTCAATATTTTACAAATTAATTTTAAGAACATAAAAAAGTAAGAAAAACTTTAAGGTATGAAAAAACAGGAACAATTTGAAAAAGATTTCAATAGATCTTTGATATTTTCATAATTATCAGATACTGTATAATCTGTAAAATAAATTATTTAATTTAATTTTAAAATTAAAAATATATATATTAAAAAATATTACCTCGAGAACCCAAAACGAAATGAGTGGCTGATGAATATTTTAATATGGAATATTTCCAAGTTATTAATTGTCTGAAAGCTGTTTTACTCTTTTCATCAGTGAACATATCCATGCACTCCTTTAAATCGTTTATCATATTGGAAATCAGAAAGTACAACCATAAAATATTGGTATAAGGATCGTATTCTTCCCATTTATTACTAGTTGTAAATAAATATCAGTCATATTAAATATGATGATAATGTTAGTTCTACATCTACATTATATCACATTAAATATTTTTCTGACTTAGTAAATATGCTTTAAAATGTGTTTCTCAGCAAGACCAAATTTGCAAACTGCAGATTGACCTCGCCATTTTTACATATATCATTATTTGATGTTAAGGAAGGGCTGTTATAAATTATAACTTAGAGCCAGAAAAAAGTAAGTCCAGCAATACTAGAGAGTTCGAGAAAGATGAGATAAGGTATAGTCCAATCACAATTGCGGGCCCGATTTTTTTTCGAACAAAATAACCTGAATTAAACTAATAAAGTACGGGTGTTTTACATAAAAAAAAACCAAATTTTGGGTGCACTCTGTAGCCGGAAATGTCAAGTGGAACTGCTTGACCTTCATGTAGTGGAGCAAGCAGCGTTCTGATATGGAGACCTTGATGTATACACTAATCCTAGACTAGATATTTAAATTATTCAGATTTAAATTATATAAAAGTCGACATTTGTTTAAAGCCGAAAAAATCTTATTATAACATTTGTTTAAATCTAACATTTGACATATAAAATCTTATTATAAAGAATTAATTCAAAATTTCCTTGTTCTTTCTCCTCTTTTTCCTGTTAAAATTAGAGTTAACTTGCATGATATCGAGAGTTTATTTCGTTAGAACAATTCATTTTCCTTATATTGGTATAGAAATATCTTATATAAACGACAGTTGTGTAATAACTAAAGTTGAGAAGTACTTTCTCCTTTTCGTTGTTAACGCAGTGGACTGTTTCATATCATAGGATTTTTTTTATTAAGTTTACGATAATTAGTATTCCCTTTCCTCCTTTTTTGCACTTAAATTAGGTATTTATTGTATTTATCTATGTCTATTTATAAATCTGAAATTACTTTTTTTATATTTAAATACCTTCCTCTGATGTAAAATGATAAAGACAATTCCATTGTTTACAAAAGTGAGGAAATAATGTGGTGTGACTTGACCGGTTTAAAAGATGCTAAAGATACCAAAGTCAGGAATCTGGCTGTTAATAGTTTGCGGTTAACAAAGATTAATTCCGCAATTGTTATGCAGGTCTTCAATTGTGGAACTCTACCATTCAGTAGGAAACGTTTGGTTACTTGCAACAGACCAGGCATTATACTAAGTGCATGCTCAAATATAAAGTTATAAATCAGAATCTGAGACCTGTCATTTGTCTTGCCCATTGTCTTAATAGGATATGTAGAATTTTCTTGTATCAACGATTGCATTTCGGAAATGAAAAAAGCTTTGATTAAATATGCTGTGAATGCTTGTTTTTGTGCCGAAAATTTCTCATCCAGAGCAGCATTATTCACTTATAAACTGGACGAAAAGTCTTTCAGTAACCGCAATGAAACTCGAGACTGTTGAAACAAGAAACCGTGTAAAAAAAACTACACTGTTCACTCATGCGAGTTCCTGCGCAGTTCGGTTTCTAAGCTCGAGAAAAGAGATCTGTCTACTGAGAAGCGGTGAGAAATTTTTAAATATGCCAAAAACTAGTTGGATGGATTTGCTTTAAAAAAAACTGAAATACTCTCTGAGCAACAATGTAGTTATTCAAAATATAGTTTCCGAGTCTCTTCAGTCATAAAACCTGGGATTTTTAGTAAAAATCAAATATATTTCTCGTGCCATCTATCGTTAATCGTGAAGAGTATAAAACGAACGTACTGTATTTGCAAATGCGTTTCTGTTTGTAAACTGTGAATTTGATGGATCACATACCGAAGTGACTGACTGATTCGAATTTTTTTTATCATTTCGAGTTTTACGTATTCTGTGTATACTTTTACGTAAAATAAAACGATGGTTTGACTTTTATACATGTTTAGGAGGACTTTTTCGCGAAAATTCATCACTTTTTAAAGCCCATTTTGAAAGAAAATGTGCACCTCAACTTTTCAAGTTTAGTAATAAATGTAATATATTATAGAATAAATAAATAAACATAACAGTCAAGGCCAAGGTATAATATAAATAGAAAGGATATTACGAGGTTTCGAATTAGAACGTGTAAACCTACTTTCACCCGCGTACCACGTTGATATAGTCACTAGCTCTGTGAATGAAGAGTTACTCGTATTATATATAATATATACCGGTATATGTATAAGTGTATTTATCACATGTATTTTTCTATGCTTAACTACTATTTAATTTATTTACTTACAAAGATGAGGTCAGCAGGAGCCCCTGGGCTCTCCCTGGTTATGTTACTGATTGGCATGGGACAGTGGCGCGTTATCCTATGGGCAAAAAGGGCAACTGCTCATCTTTTGTAACAAAATATTTTATCCCAAAAAATTTTCCCGAAGAAAAATGTCTGAAATCAAGACTTACATGAGATCCCCTAATTCGAATTCGCCCGGGCCCTATGAAGCTATAATGCGCCACTGCGTGGGAAAAGATTATCTTTGTCTGTAGGGCGTAAAGAATTAGTACTAAAAAAGGCATTATCTTAAAGACTGGATTTTCACGTAAGCTGAAGATACTGCAGCTTAGGTCCTCAAGTTATTAAGTCTACAGCTTAGGGATTCACATTTTTACACGTATCATTATTTAGTGAAGGGCCTGCTATGTGTTACTGTCTAGAGCCACAACAAATCTACGCCCAATCTTGATCATCCTGCTGCTCTAAAAGACTCAGGTTCATTTGTAAGTTATGTCCTTCGATTTTTACGTTGGTAGTTTGACTCGAACATGATATATCAGGCACTGTCTCTAACCATTCAGCTACTCCATTATGGGGTTAGCCGAATCGTGACACGAGAAGAATCTATTTTATCCTTAAAAAAAATAAAAATCCATTGTATCCAGTGGTTCTTCTTAGTGCCCATAAGACGGATGGAAGTTAAAAATATATATAAAATAATATTTTTCGAAAATAAAAATAATGAAAAGATGAAATATAGGCTTATATATAATTTACAATCGACTTACTTTATTATTTTCTTAGAAGCTCTGTATATTTTGTGTTGTAAAGTTTCCCCTTTGAATTTAAATTCATTTAAATTTCTAAATAATATAACTTCTCCTATAATTATTCAAATAATAAAATTTTTTAAATTATATTTAAATGGACGCAAGAAAGACCCATTAAAATTAAAATTAGTTTAATAATTTTAAAATATAATTAAATATTTAGTAACATTTTTACTTGTTAGAGGAGAAACGATCATAGAAGAAATAATAATTATACAATAATATGTTTCAAAAAATATTTTACGATTATGAAAATATAAGAAATTTCTCTTGAAGTAATAACACGAACGTTGAATGAAACTACTTTCTAGATGATTTTCGCAATTCAAATGGGGTTAATGTCATTATAACGACGATTATTTTGATTTCTAAAAGTCCTAATGCCCCAATGCCCTCATTTAAATAACTATAATTTCTACTCAAGGATGTTTATATTTTTATTACTAGGATTGGATTGACGGTATAAGGCAGGTATCCCCAAACTACTGCCCACGTTGCTTATAGACAATTAAAAGACTTGCGATTTAAAAAATATTTTACTTGCGTTAAACGATTCGAAATGAAGCCAGGGAGAGTAAGCAATAGGTCAATATTTACTTAAAAACGGAGGTCTCATCTTTTTGAAAAATCCAAATCTCAGCATTTTTTATTATTCTATTGATACTTTGTTTCTTTTTCTTTAATAAATAATAAAGTTTTCTTATCTGTACTTCTCAAAATAAACGGTATTTGTAATGTATTTAATTTGTGTTCAATGCATTGTCTTAATTTTAATAAAGTTCTATGATTATTATTTTTTAAATTTACATATATATATATGTAAATTTAAAAAATAATATACACATATATATATATATATATATATATATATATATATGTGTGTGTGTGTGTGTGTGTGTGTGTATCGCTCCCGCCCGCTGCAACTATAAGGCAACGCAAGACATGGGTGATCTTCCAAGAGATGTCTCCCAGGAAAAGTTTCCATGGGAGACTTGCCCCAATTTAGATGTTAGGTATATGAAGAAACCCGGAAAACTCTACGTGGCCAGTCCTTTGGTCAGGTGCGAACCCGCGAACCAGTGTTCGTTTTAATACTAAACACAGTTAAATATGCCATCCTAAATCGATGGTCGAAGCAATTAAAGCGTTAGCTTATCGCTCTGGGGATCTTGGGGTTGAAAAACCCAGGAATTTTTCGGGACTTGCCTGTCTTTGATATTTTGAGTTCTGTCCTCACTCTCACCACCCAGTTGTCCCCATTGTGCACCTGGCCAAACCCATAATGGGTTTTGGTTTGATAGCATACGGCAGAGAGGTGCCTTCCGGGAAGATTTTGTATAGGAAATTGGCCTCTATGTAGGTGTTAAGACACGCGAAGAAAACCCGGAAAATTCCTCTTGACCAACCTTGTTGGTCAGATGCGAACCCGCAACTGACTAATAGCGTACTCGTATAAAATCAATGGCCGAGTGGATAAAACCACTCAGCCACAATGGGTATGATTAAAAGGTGAAAAGAGTAAAAACAAATATGCAAACTCGCATTGATATAATTTTTGTATGATATTGTAAATAACATTATTACATTACATTAACAAAGAAAAATAACGAATTTGAGTGCACGGATTTATGCAAGGTTCAGCTTAGGGCCAAATTAAGATACAGTTTAAGGCCTCGGGTTTTATTATTTGATGGACGGGAGTTTTTTGTATGTTATAGTGAGGGCCACTAAAAGACTGAAACAGCCGGAAGAAGCAACTATTTATTTTCACTTTAAAAATGATTTATTTGCCATATTGAACGAGCAAATATGACGAAAGTTCTGTATTAAAAATACAAGAATTTTAAAATTTATATTCCATTTAAGAAGAATTTTTCACGAAGGTTGTTCTAAAATCATTTTTATTTTGTTTTTCTATAGCTGTAAGGAATATTTGCTCTTCTAGAATTACTTTCGCAATAAAAACTAAGTAGGTATATGTACATGCAGTTCAAGGTTTTTAGAAGAAAAACATATAGTGTCTTGCGAATAACATGTAACAACATATTTTTTTAAAAATATAATTCATTGTAAGTTATTTATTGTACATAATCTAGTTTACAGTAGAAAAATATGTTTTAAATGTCAATTATATCGATAGAAAATAATTAACATTTTTATTTTTATACTGCAGTTAACCTCTGAAAAACAGACACCGACGGGAACATAAAAAATGGCCGTTGTTTAGAGGTGGCCGTTATTGGAGGTTCGACTGTATTTATTTTTAATTTAATTACTTGAGGTATCGATATATTTTCTCGTATTTAAATTAATATAGAGCTTCCATATTTATATTAAATTATTTATATTCTTAATCAATTAATTAGAATTTTTATTAAAGGTAGCCTATCATGATTTCGTGATAACTTTGAAACATTATCGGACTATCAGTTTAATATTACTATAATTTATTTGTAACATAACATAACATTTTATTATATTAATCTAGTTTCAGTTAACCAAAATTTAATAGCATCAATCCCCTTAATAAACCTCCCTGCAACATTTCAGAAATTTTCGACAAAAAGCACAAGAGTTATTAAGCTTCAAAGAGAGTGAACAAAACTATCCCCTTCCCCCACACACACTAACATCCATACAAACAGGAAAAAAATCCCCGAATTTTTTGCATTTCTCGACGTTTTAAGGTGTCACAAGTACAAAAATGTAAAATTTGGGGGGCGGTCATTTTTTGACAAATCTCCATACTTTTCCTCTGTTATAGGCTATATAACAACCGAAAAAGTATTCAATAAAAATGCATACAAATTTCCAGACACCAAGCTATTTTTATGCATCCGTTTCATCACCGTTCGTTATTCAGAGGTTTTCCTATATTTACTTTTTACTAGCTCTTGGCGCAGTTTAACTTTATTTAATAGGACCTTGAGCAAAAAAAAAAAAAAAAAAAAAAAAAAAAAAAAAAAAAATGGATATGATGAAGGAATGAAATTAGTCTTTTTTACTTTTTACCTTTCTTTAATCGACTGAATGTAAAATCGATTATCGTAGCCAATATGCCAACTGTCGGCACTTCGAAATTCTTTCCAGAAATAAAATATGTTAAAGATTTTATACGTGTTGGCTTGATTAAAATATTACAAAGGTGTAAATCTCGGTGTTCGAATTCTAATTCTGTTTCTGCAACAGCCAAACTAAATGCTGCTTGACGAAAAATACTGACAGCTTGACAAGGCCTTATTTGCTATAAAAAATAAATAATAATAATAATGATGAAACCAGATAGATTTATTTTTTTAATTATTTTATAATATGAATTTTCTTCGTAACCGAAAACAACTTACGAGCGATTTTAATAAAGGATATCCTCCGTATTCCATGTCATAAACGATATATAATTGTTTATGTGACACTTGCGCTAAAATTAAATCAATTTAACTCATGAATTTGCAGTTAATTAATGACGTCGTTACTGATTTTTCGTCAGTAATGACGTGAAAGCCGGAGTATAGTGACGACACAACTAATTAACTGTTAAGCAACAAGTTAAAATAGCTTCTATGACGTCGATGATTAGATTGGATGACGTCTTTTGCCACTGTATTTCCATTCGAAAATGACAACACATTGACAAAAACATTTACACATTTTATTTTATATTAATGTAATCAAAAGTTATTTTTATAAAAGTCTTCCCTTATAACTCTTCCCTTGCAACTGCACAAAGACCTTGAAGTACGTTGACTGTAAATTCCTTAATAAATTAATAAATTATCACATGTAAGACATTTTTGCTGCATTTTCCCGAACTTAAAATAAGGATGCTTCTTATATTCGTGGTATTCTTTATCAGTTATCAAATTCTGTATGTATTTAGTGAAAAATCTCCAGCTCCCTTCTCAACAGTCCTGTCTCTAAATACATTTTTAAAGTGTTTTTTTTTTTTACGACTTTTGAAATCTTTTTTAAAAGTTGGAGCGCAAAGTCCTTAAAAATCCTATTTCTTGAAAGTTCCTTTTTAAAGGTATAGGGCCTAAATGAATTCATCTTAAATTTGAAGTAATACTGCATTTAATTTGAATAAAGTAACTTAAGAAATTATCCTTATTTTTTTAAGTCATTTTAATTATTTATTTATGGGAAAAAATTGTTAAAAATATTGAAATTCTGATTTATTATATTCCATAATTTTAAATTCTCATTAATTAAAGTTACTAGCAATACATAATATTATTTTTATTTTTATTTATTTATGAAAAATAAAGGTCAGTTAACCATTATAACGATTTAAATATACAAAGATGCCATATTCGAGTAACCTATCAAATTTACAGAAATCGTTAGAAATTAGATATTTCTTGTTCGACACGCAAATTACAATGAGTTGTCATATTTTCACAAAAACAGTCGGTAACTGACTCTTGGGCTATTCTTTAAAGTATTTCTTTAAATAATAAAGTCGTTTATACGACAAAAATTGCTAAAGTTTACTGTAATTTTACTGTTTAAGCTAGGCCGTCGAGAGGGAAAAGTTTGGGCCGGAAAAACTTAGGAACTCCTAGTGGTTCCTACACTATAAATTAATATTACTTTTATTAACAAAAAATAAAATCTCTAAAAATGACAATAGATATCCGTTCCACCCGACCCCATTTAAGACCGCAACAACCCTCTATATATAATCTATGATTTTAGAGAAATCTATCAATCAAGAGAATCAAGAAATATCAATCTGATACTTCTAATCTATTTAAGATTTTTAGGACTTACCTAAAACTAAACAAATTAAATTTATTTATTATATTTTTCTTGGAAACAATAATTTCTTCAGTTGGGGATCGTCTATAAATGACGTAACACTATTTTTCAACTACCATCCACCTCGTAACGCTCCTTAACGCTACATTCTATTATTATTTGTATTATATTCTTATTACGAGTAAATTCTATATATTATATTACTATATGTGTTTCTGGAGGGGGAGGAGAGCGCCAATAAAATGTCGTGACCCGGGCGCCAGTTATGTTTGTTACGTCACTGAATTGTATTAAGGAATAATACACCGCATGATGTACCGAACGTTACATTATTCTATTAATTACACGTTGTGTATAACGTATAAGGCAGTAACGTAAAAGGTATGGTTCGCTCGCTACAATGAATCGTTTTGTTACCTGGCAGTTGAGATCCTAGCACTATGTAACGTTACGTGTTTTTGTAAACATCCATGCTCGTTGTAACACATCGTATTATTATTTAACTCCATTCTCAAGATTAAGGAAAGACAGACGGAAGTACGACAATGGAATCGATAGGTCTGCAATTTCGATAACAATTACAACGTAAATTTCTACACGTGCGTTAACTAATTGCGACTGTAATTTTTCTAAACTTTGAATAGTTGAAATATTGAATATATTCACACAATTTGACGTCATTTATTTGAATTTCTCAGTATAAAATTAAAGAGATGACGTCAAATTGATGTAAAAATACGTAACCAACTAGACCCTGTAGTAGCGTTTATTCGATGTTAATTATTAAATAAACCACAACATTAAAAGATTATCACTTATATAATTCCCCTTTATGTAATTTACCGTATTTTACGGACTATAAGACGCACCTTAATTTTTAAGCAATTTTTTAAAAAAATACCCTATAAGACGCAACTGAATTTTGGAGGCAATTTTTCGAAGAAAAAAGTGCGTCTTATAGTCCGTAAAATACGGTAAGTTATTAATTAATGTTTGTTATTTCCTTCATCAATTTAAAATAAGCGTGTGACGTATTTTCGACGTCACTTTTGACTTGTTTCTTAATTGCTCCTTTATTTTGAACCTATTCTCTTAAAATGTTTTTGAAACATCAATTAAGGCTTAGTGTTAAACTACAATCAAAACCTATTTTTATATATAAAAATATACTCAACTAAATAAAGGTGGAAAAAGCCATGTGATTGTTATTAACACGATTTTGTGTTCAACACTTCTAAGACAATACAACACGGTTTCACAACAAATCATAAAAATATACATTATATTCATGCTCTTCCTCATTATCTTTCTTCATTACTTTTATTATTTTCATTAAAAGAGACAAGGGAAAAACCAATAGTAAATGCAAATTAATAAATTGATATTTCTTTTAATCGCAATTTAAAATTATCTTGATATTTCAGAAATATATTAATTTTAAAGCTGTTTAAGTGGACTTTACAAGATATTCCAGGAAGTAGGTGAGTGCAGTACGACTACTTATTTTTCGTAATATACAGGTATAGCAATCAGTGGTGCGTTATCTTATCGGCAAAAAGGAATTCACCTGGGGCCCCCAGTAATAAGAGACCCAAAGCAATCTTTTATAAACTGTAGTAAGAATATCGAAATTTAATTTGGCCTCATATCGGAGGGACTGTAATTGCCGGTGTGGCGCAGGGACAGCGCAAAACTTAATTAAAACCCTCCAGTGGTTGCATTAAAAACACGAACGAGGCTACTTGAGAATTCCCTCAAAACTTTCCCCAAAGAAAAATGGGTGAAGTCAACACCGTACATGGGGACTCCCTAATTCAAATTTGCCTGAGCCCCATGAACCTATAACACGCCACTGATAACAATATAAAAGTAAATTATTTCTAACAGCGATTCCCAATCAGGGATAGGCGCTTGGTGGTTTAAGAGTAGGGGAAAAAAAATTAATAATGGTGGATGTACTACAAAAATATTCAGATTCTGCGTTAAAGCCTTTGTAATTGACCAAGGTACCACCGTTCGAAGAAAACGCGAAATAAAACTTAGGAAAATGGACTTCTAAGGGGTATTCAAGTCAAAAAAGGTTGAGAACAGCTGATTTATATATCATATAAAAAGTTAAGGTAATCATTTTAAAATCTTTTCTTATTTCTCAATAGAATTAAATCGTGGTTTTCTTAGAAAAGAACAACATATGACATATTTATGAAATAAGCTGTGACAAGTATACACTTTAATGGTTTACAAGGAAAAGTTTTACTTAATTGTTATACAAAATAACTAGCTACTAACCAAATACACAATGGCGATATACACGTACCGTTTTTTGTGCATATAATCTGCGGAAAGCTGTGTTTAAAAGATAAGTTGAAAGGAAATGTGGATTATATGCCGATTTTAAAGGACAGATTGATCATCATTAATCCGGCATCCGGATAAATAATCCGGTCGTACGGGTCGTGAATTTGAAATTGCTCTCGTGAAAATTAGTACCGGATTACTAATTGCCAGATTGATGATGTCAGCCTGTACGATAATTGCTAAACTCGCGCATACGAAGCAACTGTTGTTCCATGGGTGCAGGATACGCAATAGGTGGGTTATGCAAGGTTTTATTTTTGTTCTAGCAATTTTCTGCGGGTTATACGCTCGAAAATACGGTAATATTTATTTTTATACCTGAATAAAAATCCGGCATTTTTCTACCCAAGTGAAAGTTTCTATAAGCTTTGCGTAGTTCATCCGGAAATTTTCCACGAATAAAATATACACTAAAATGATTTTAAAAAATGTATGAAATGACAATTTTTCTTATTTATTTATAATATTCAGTATTAGTTGTAATAAAAATAATAATATTGAATATTAGCTGTAATAATAATAATAATAAGTTAGACTATAATGAAAGTGTCTATATTATGTTTTAAACAGTATTTTTATATTTTGTGATGACGTAAAATAAAAGTTTTATATATTAGATTTTGTAATTAACCTTGTAATTATTGTTATAAGACAATGTAATTAACTTTATGTCCATTATAATGTCATAAAATAATAGGATAGATTTCGGCTTTAAGCTTCATCGTCTTCTTTAGCTTTCTGCTAATTACAGCAGGTCCGATGAGCACCTCTTTTACCACGCTACTCTATCCTGCACTCTCGTCTTTAGCTTCTTATAACTACTCTCTTTTAAGTCATCCACGATTTTAATTCTCCTTCTCTCTCGCTTCTTTCTGCTTGCGACCACTTCTTCCATAATGTCATTCCATAAGCCTTCCTCTCAAATCATGTGTCCCGTCCAATTAGCTTTTCGCCTCTTTACAGTCTTTAATATGCTTTTTTTCACCCACTCTTCTTAGGACTTCCTCATTTCTCATCTTATCGCTCCATCTGACTTTATACTTCTCCAGGGCCTCTTCTCCTAAAATAAACTTTAAGTCTTTGAATGCTTTATTTTTTGTTGGCCATGTCTTTACAGGGTTTATTTGGTTTCAATTAAACTTAGAACAATCTTATTTCAGAATGGAGAACAGAAAATAGGAGCAAACCTCTAACTGCTCGCTTAATGACGATTTACTAACTAATTGTGTATGTCGTAAAGCGGGAATCAATTGAATTAAAAAACTGTTAAATAAATAAAAAAATATAATTATTTGCTATATATACCCCCTATTATTTATTTTTTATAATTAGTTTTATGATATTAATTTCTGAATTAAGAAAATTAAATTCACATTAGGTCATAATTTTTTAGCTTAATTTTTTAAAAATTAATCTGTTTCACAGTAAATATTATGCTTTTATAATAATTATTCAATTTTCTACATAAAATTACACTTTAATTTTTATTACTATTTATAATTAATTCTAGCTCCATATCAAATTTATTAAACGGAAGAAGAATTAAACTAAAATTTTAGAATAATTTCCGAAATTTTAAATTATATTTTATAAATAATATTATATAAATTAAATGATAATAGTAATTCATTTGTAACGGACAATTCAGAGTAATTATAAAACAAGAGCATAATAATTTACAAATAATAATAATGATATAATTTCCGTTTATTATATTAATTCGAATAAGAAAATGAAAAAAAATAATTAAAATATAAATTTTAGTTATTTGAATTGACATAAAATATTCAACATTTTATAACGTTAATTTAATATTTTATAAACTATTTTATAACATTTTTGTTGAGTAATCGTATCGATAATTTGGATCGGGTGGATGGGAAAAGGCAATCTGTCAAGGGGATGCTTCCCGGGAGGACTTTCTATGGGAATTTACTCCTATTTAGGTGTTGGAGAAAACTCGGAATAGTCCACGGCCAGCCCGTTTGTTAGGTGCGAACCAGTGGTTTTCATGAATCGATAATAACAACTGGTTCGCACCGAACCAATGGGAGGCGCATTCCACCTTGATTTTACACAATACAAAAGATTGCCTTGATAAGTTCATTGTACAGTACATATTCCATATTTGATCTAATAAAGTCGATAATTTATGTTTTTTAATAATTTCATTACAAAAATATTTGTTAAATTCTTATTTTCTTGTGGAGTTTTACAAATTTACTTATTAATGATCATAGTTGGACGTTAGAGTTTAAAGAACAAGAAATGCAAAAAAATTGACGCGACATAGTTTGACTTTCTAACAATAGCCGTGACTTTCTAGTGACGCAATTTACATCATTGACATGATTATTATAATTCGCTACACTAAAAAAAATATGGTCAGTTAACACAATAAGCGATTTGATATTTATTTCATGGACGTTCATGGAAATTAGGTTAAAAAATTTACATGAATGTAATGAATTGGTAACTAGTGGTGCGCGCCGCTGGTGCACGATATAACGAGAAAAAATGTAATAAAATGTAAAAATTTTAATTAAAAATTACTTTAAAAAATTTTACAAAGTAAAATAAAATAGCACCGGATAACAGAACCGGATGAGCCGCCAATATTATCGCAAAGATTAGGAATATACAGGTTAACTACTATCAAAATATAAGTATACTACGACAAAGTTCTAAATCAAAATGTGCTGTATTTGGAATTATTGAAACGAAAAGGAAATAACGGCGGAGCTTCCGGTTTGCTAGAGTGCTAGACTTGTATGATTGGAGTGTCGTAGATGAAACTTTGATTCTGTTGGACTATGTATGATATTTTTCGATGCTTATTCTTTTATATATATACAGTATATAGATATTTAACTTTACCTTTTGACTTGCGCAAAACCGGAAGTTCTGTTTGTTTCGTTTTTTGACAAACTGCATAAATTTCTGAAAATTTGAAAGGTATATCACTATCTAGAATATATTTTTGATATATTTACGGAAAGTTTAAAACATTCATACAACGAAGCAACTATTTCCGGATGTACATTTGTTAGTGTTTCTTGTCTCTGGCCAAAGTAATCATTATTTCCATTATTAACAGGAACAATTTTTAAGACTTTAATAGGTCTGTTTTCATTATATAATCCGAAAACATCTCCATAAGCTCCACCTCCTATTTTCCTCCATTCTCCGAGACTTCTAATAAATAAAACGCAAATTCGTGCTTAAAAGTTAATAATAAATTTTAATTTCGGAGAAAAGAAGAAGCAAGTAACTAAGGTAACGAAACCCACTTTTATAATACAGGGCGATCATAATTAAAAGAGTATGTGTTCAGAGCTCTCTGCAGAAAGAATTATTGGATAAGTCTCAACTAAATTTAGTATGCATACTGTCTGGAGTACGCTTTTTCAATTTTGCAGGAAGAAATTTTTCTTCAAAATTCAGACGCTAAGGCGAAATTTGGCGTTACTGTCCCCTTTATTTGCATATTACGAACGTTTCCTAACAAATTCGGGTATACAAGGAGTTGCAAGACGTTCTTCACAATTCTTCGGTCGCGATGCTGAATTTGCCCGACTGTATTATTTGTTAAACTTTTCTATCAACGAAATAGCAATACCAGCTTGGAACATAAAAATTTTGATGCTTAAAATGTTTACGAAGAAGTCCTCTGATTATACGGAATCTTAGGAAAATGATTTTGCGTTTCGAGAAGCGCCAAATTTTGCCCTAGCGGCTTAACTTTAAAGTAAAATTTCCCAGAAAATCGAAACCGTATACTCAGGAGAGTATGCATACCAAATTTGGTTTCAGATTTGCCCAATAGTTCTTTTACAGAGAGCTCTGAATATCTACTTTTTATGGATCATCCGGTATAAGGGAATGAGATCCTTAACCATTTCTTATGGATAGAAGTATGATATTATGGCCCTATGGCCTCGCCAATAGACTGACCGCATGGCATTTTCCATGTTTTATTCGTGTGTCTAACACCTAAATGGAGAGAGTTTCCCATTGAAATTTCTCTGGAAGACACTCCCCTTGTGAGATCATCCATGTTACGTTGCCTTTTTTCGTTAATCCAATCAAATCTTTGCTTTTTAAAAAATTTATTTAGAACTTACGTATTAAATTATTCACAGTAATATATATAAATAGAATTGAAAGTACTACCTAATTTTCTTTTTTGTTTTTTTCGTAATAAATAACAAAATATAGAAATTTAATTTTAAAATGAATTAGAAACTTATTTTTTATGCTATAAAATTAGTATTTTATTCATTTACTTTCCGGGTAATAAATCTTGGAAGCTCAAAGGTGTCAATTGTCCACATAAATTTAAAACCATCCAATATTCTGCTTGAAACTGCTGTCGTTCAGATTGCATAAGGACCAACGTCTGTATATGAGAATCTGCATTGTTCCTTCTCGACATAATCTTCGTCTGAGATGATTTATTCTAAAATAAATCAAATTATTTTAAAGTTTAAAATATTTTAAAGTTTTCGTCATATATTGTGTAAACAAGATTGCACGACGTCATAACTAGTGAAACAAATGGAAACTTCCTTTATTGGGTTTTTTCCCTCTTATTTTCTAGTTAATTTATGACAAAAAAAGGTTATAACTATTTTGAAATCTTATTTATTATTAGAGTTAATCGTTTTGCATTCGTTATTACGCCACAGAATAACGTAATATACTCTGAAGTTACACCATTAAATACTTTATCGTTATATTTACTCTGTAATTACTATTAATATACATAATATGAATCGTTTTACGCATTTAACTTATTTTAATTAAATTAATAATAACATTTATTTACTTACATTATCACATTTTTTCTTTCGAGATGAATTTATTTGATTAAATCCATTTCTTTTCAAATAACGTTTCATTATCCACTTGATTTTCATTATGTATATTTGAATTTGTACGTGGCATATTAAGATATAAAAACGAATTAAATTGCTATTTTTTTCTTTATATCGGTATAAAATGTCTTGTTTTTTCTTTAAAATTCCTGAAAATTATATAAATAATTTAGAAGATATTATATTCAGAAATTTAACTGTACAATAAGATTCGATAGTGGAGGTTTTAGGCTGTGCCAGGTCCTAAGCAAGCGTTGGTTTTTGAGGCCTTATTATATAATTTTATGTCATGGTATTTGATATTTTATAAAGATCCGAGCTAGCGTTGGATTCCGAATACTAGAATAGAACTGTGACAGAGCCGTAGCAACGAGGGGACTATAAGGTGAATAATAAATAACAGAGGAATAATATGGTGATCAGTCAAAATATACCCCCCAAGACGTTTACATTTTTGGACTAGAGGGAGTTTGAAACGTCGAGAAATGAAAAATAAAATAAATGGGAAGGTTTTCCTGTACGTATGGATCTTAGTTATGAGTAGGAGTACGATGAAGCTTAATAATTCCTGTGTCTTTTGTCGAAAATTTCTGAAATTTTGCATTGCATTTAGAGGCATTGAAATTTTAGTGGTAAAGGTCACGGGGATGGGGAAATAGAGAGGGTGATGTGTCATATCTCGAATGGGGTTCGAACTTAATGATTTTACTCCTTATTAACACTTACAGATTTTTTTTTTTTAACTCATCTCTACCCTCAAAATTAAGCTTTTTGCTATTTTATAATAATTAATAATATAAAAAGTTTTAAAATATTAAAACGCCATACACAATTTAAATTATTTTTGCTGGAAAAGTTAAGCATCTCGTTGCTGGATTTTTTCAACCTGCCACTTTAGCCCCTAATGATTTATTCCTGGCTACGGAAATGGTAATGGACCAAGAATGAGAGCATCTCGCTTTTTTGATTCTTTCCTCTTATATATTAAAAAGAACAAAAAGTATTAAAAATTGCAGGCCTATATTTAAATAACAAAATATGAAATATATATATGTTACAGTAAAACCCGTTTTTAGTTAAAACGCGTTTTAACTAGTCGAAACTAGTTTTTACTGGATGTCATTGTTAAAACCCGTTTTGTCTAGTTAAAACTGGTTTTAACTCAAATTCATTTTTGACTAGCAGTAAATTCTAGTTATAACAATAACATCCAGTAAAAACTAGTTTCAACTAGTTAAAACGTGTTTTAACTAAAAACGAGTTTTACTGTAACATATACATACAATTTGTTACAAATGTTTTCAAGATATAGACCTCCGTAAATGTGAGTGTGGAACCAAAATGGCCTTGCTAACTTCCCTTTGATAGGGTCTACATAAATGTTTGTTTAAAATTCTTAAAGACACGAGTCCTAGTAAAAGCATAGATTGCGTATGCATAAAACTGCCACTGTCTGGAGTATACATGTATATAAAAAAAGATCTTAGTGTAGACTACGTGACATACTATAGGCCTGCTATATTATGTATTTCGTTATACAATAGTTAAGTTGAAAAAATATTTAATAGTAAAAATGTTTTTATAATTAATTAGTTATTCTTCTTTTAACAATTAAAAACACGCGTTTTAATATCATGACAGAATATAAATGAAAGATTGTTTTACTTATTTCTTGGTAGGAATTCATTATGTAGAATTGTAAATTATTGAGAATTTAGAAACAGGTTTTGAACATTTTGCTTACAATAATTATTCACATACAGTACGCAATAATTAGCATTTTCTTTTATTGGATTATTAAAACCGCAATTAATTAATTATTACACAATCAATTAAGATATAATACAATTTTAATTATCTAATTTTAATATTAAATTAAATATTAGAAACTTTTTGTGTTTTTTAGAAATAAATTTTAAAATATCTTTAATTAAAAGTTTTTTCCGCTCTTTCCCCTTGCATGCACAATTCTTGGTTTTGTTTGTTTGTATACGGCAACGCATACGTGAGCAATCTACCAAGGGGAATGCCTCCCGGGAGAACTCTCTATGGAAAACTGGCCCCTATTTAGGTGCTAGACACGTAGAGAAAACTCGGAAAACTCTATGTGGCAGCCCGTTGGCGAAGCGCGAACCTACCATCAACTACCATTATTCGGTGATTTCATCCACTCGGCCACTGGTGGGTCATCTAAGAACACGAAGAGGCCTTTTAAATTACACTTATTGTAGGTTTGGCCAGGCCCACAAAAGGGTGTCCGGGTGGCTACCCCTATTGTGGCATAATACCCTTTAGTGCTTCTATTAGTGCCCCACGGTGCATTGAGTGTTTTTTTTGATGTTTCTGATGTCCACAAAAGGATATTTCATTGGTTATAGTACCCGCATAAAAAGAATTTTTTAAAACTCCTAAAAAATACACTTTTTCAAGTAAAATGATTCTTGCGGTTTGTCTTTTCATCATTTATTGCGCTGCAATTTGAAAAAAAACTGTAGACCTGTAAATTTTCGTAGTCGTCCGTCCGTCTGTTTTTCCTTAATATCAAGAACGGAGATAGATAAAAGATGAGACCAGATATGGAAACCTTAGAAGTAGGAGGCCCTGATTAACTATATATGAACTTCCAATGCAAACCGGAAGTCACGTTATTTCATGCTCTGTATCTGGACTGCTGTATGTTACTATGTATATAATTCGTCTCTGTAATCCAAAATATTTTTTGGTAGACTGTCTCACAGCAAAACGTTAAGTTAGGAACTCTCTTTTATTCTTTAAAAAATGACAATTCTTTTTTATTCTTTAAAAAATTCTCTCTCTTTTATTCTTTAAAAAATGACACATCATTTTTTAAAGAATAAAAGAGAGTTCCTAACTTAACGTTTTGCTGTGAGACCGTCTACCAAAAAATATTTTGGATTACAGAGACGAATTATATACATCACGTTATTTCAATTAAAAAATTTTCCCCTGAAAGCAGCTAATAGATGACCAGCACAACTCTATTGTTAAAGAAAAAGTATGATGTACAGGGACAAGACACTACAGTACTAATTTGAGATGGGGAGCATATATTTTAAATTAAATAAATTAAAAATATGATTAAAAATTGCAGCCTGGCATTGTGATGATGTCACAATAAATAATTGCTCGTTTATCTGCTAAATTTAATTATATAAACCAAAACATTTTTCTTTCGTACAATAATTTTCAATAGCAGAACTATGAAATTAAAGTCTTGTTTGAGTCTAACAGCGAGCCTTGCAGTTTAATAAACAATAAACTTCAAACATGTTCAAGAAGAATGGATGATCTTTTCTCTGTTATAATCAAATTCATGGGACGATGAGTGTGCGAAAAGTTTTTTTTTTTTTTTTTTAACTCTTTCCGCCCTGTGGGCACTAAGAGGGCCTCTTTTAGTAGGCCCATTATGGGTTCGGCCAGGCCCACAATGGGGCGACCGGGTGGTGAGGGACGGGGCCCGACATATCCGAACGGACTACCCCCCGAAAAATTCCTGGGGATTATTCGACCCGTTCGGATTCGATCCCGGGTCCCCCAGAGCGGTAGGCTGCCACCTTTACCGCTCGGCCATCCGGCCGTCGTGTGCGAAAAGTTATACGCGTTGTCCGAAAAGTCTGGTACTGCAGTAAAAATATTTGTGATGCTGTAGATCCAATATGTTGGAAAGAACCCAATGAAGCACGATACAGTGACTCAGAAAGTGCACAGAGATTCAGGTTGGACAAATAGATTTATATTATAAATGAGATTAGACGTAGAATGAGCAACAAAGCAAATTCACTGTAAAATTTCATTGGTTTCAGACTTTTCAGACACCACGCACAATGTCAGTAACAGCACATCTAGATAGAGGCCGGATGACTGAGCGATTAAGGTTCCCGGAGGACTCAGAGGGACCCGGGATCGAATTCGGGGATGGGGTGTTCGGATACATTCGACACTGTTCCTCACTAACAGTTCGTCCCATTATAGGCCTGACCGAACCATAATGGATTTTCTTTAAAATGTCCTTTTAGTGCCCACAGGGATGAGTGGTAAAGGGCCTTAAACCACAAATAAAAAAAAAAAAGTGCCCACAGGGCGGAGAGAATTTTTTTTAAAAAGCACATCTAGACGACGTAATTTTTTTTAATAGTTGCATGGTTGTTTTACTTTGTTCTAGTGTGCAGTGTGCAAGATACGTGTCTCTCGTCATGTAGGTTAAAACGCGTAGAAAGAACCTTCGGTAATTTTTATGCGAATATCGCAACTAATTGATTAATCTATAATTACATCTCGTACATTTACAATTACATATTTTGTGCACATGTAGATAAAAGTTTGGGCTCTGGAAAAAATACCAGAAATAGTGGGATTTTATCAGCATGCACCTTTGAAAAGATCTGTTTACAGACTTTGCTGGCGTTTTATCGGAATGAGGCGCTATATTGGAGTTTATATTTATATATATACTAGAAATTCCCCAATCAAGCACGAACAACACTGCAACGTAAGTGCAGTTACCGACAGATCGCCCACGTGTTGCCTTGCCTTATTCTATTAATCCTAAATCCTAAACATTTTAGGCAGAGCATTAGCGAAGCTTTTTCTAAGTGGCTCACAAATTGAATTCGTTCACAAAATTTGATCGATCGATTTTGATTAAACTTTGTCAATTTATATAATATGAAACGAGGAAATTAAAAATATAATAAAAATTGGTGATCCATGACAATGTACAGTACATGCTCTCTACTATCGAGTACATCGACAGGAAAGTTGCTCCGAAGATGGATTGGGTATTAAAAGGGGATTTTAGGGTGTTATTTCTATAAATTATTCTTTAAGATCGTTAAAAAACTACAACTTAAATATACAATCAATACCCCAATTCTATCGCAACGCGCGGTGCCCCTAGTTAAACTTATAAATATGGTCTATGAATTTATTTCTTAAATCAAAAGCTTTTAACTAATTATTATTTTCGTTTATATACAATAACTTAAAAAATATTCAGTGTTTAAAAAATCAAAGAACAATTAACAACAAATGTGATTGAACTTTAAAAACTGGATGACGTGAATGTCGTCTACACAGTTCAATTCATTTTAGCACCATTAGTTGAGAAAATCAACAGGTGTAAAAATTAATTCACAATTTCAACAAATAACGATGCACGATATAAATTAAACTCGAATATTAAATTGTTATTTTTATATTTCCAGGATATATTTATTGCTAGGAAGAAAGGCAACATTTTAAGAAGCGTCGACATCAAAGGTATGAAAATTTATTTAAAATTTTTAATTTTTATGCAATATTTTCTTATTCATATATTATTGAAATATATTTATTAAAGTTTTGTTTAATTAAGGAGTATTTTCTACTTTAACAAACTGTGATTGTTTTTTGATAGAAAGGCTTCTAGCCTTTTTTTCATTTAATTTCAATCTCATTAAGTATTATTCAATATTCAATATTGAATTTCATTACATACTATAAACTATATTATTTAGAGATTTCATACTATAAAATTATCCTAGTCGTCCACCAGCGGTAGAGTGAATAAAACCACTAAACACTGGTGGTAGTTAGTCGCCTAACCAACGGGCTGGTCACGTTTATTCACGTGTCTAACATCTAAATACGTGCCATTTTCCCTTGGAAAATTCCTTCCTTTCCCATGTGTTGCGTTGATTCATGCAATCAATCCTATAATCTTATAGAAATTATATAGATATGAATTGTATTCCTTTATAGAATTTCCTTTTACTTTCCCGGCTGTTATGTATACATAACAAGGGAAAGTATGGAATCGTGTCAAATTTGACCCTCCGAGTTTTTTGAAAATCTCCACGTTATGAGACCCACTGAACCGAAAAAAGTAAAAAAAACCGGCAAAAAATTCCGTGGATATGTGTGTGTGTATGTGTTTGCGTCTATTTCGCTTAATATCTCAGGACGGGGTGAAGATAAAGAAACTAAATTTGGCCCGGTAGCTTGTATATAAGGGGCATTAAAGTTTGGTGGTGAAATGTCAAGCGGATGGAGAGATAGAGGGGGTCATGTGATATATCTCGTGAGTGGTCAGACTTAATAAAGTTTTTACTTGTTGTTAGCATTTATAGTGTTTTATAAAACGCACCTCTATCTCAAAATTAAGTCATTTGCTATTTTATAATAATTAAAAATATATAAATTTTTATAACAAAATCTCATAATAGATGCGCCACATACAATTTAGTTATTTATTTTGATTAGTAAAACATGTTATTTTTAAAATAAAATCTCATAAAAGCCGGGAAAGTTATTCAACTCGTTGCCAGATTTTATTCTATGACATGTCAGGAGTTGAAATTTGGCACAGAGTATTAGGTACCCAAATCATGCGCGTATAAAATAAACCAGACTCGTAGGTAGTCAGGGGACCGAGAACCGAAACACAATAAAATACACAATGGCGACACCCTCTACAAACAGGCAGTAGTGAGAGATTTGAGCATGCGTTGCTGGTTGGTAAGTTGGAAATACGAATATTGTAAAATCAAATTTTGACAAACACGTGCGTTGGGAAGTTCGAAAAGCGAATGTTGCTAAATCGAATTTTGACAAACGAATCTCTGAAAAAACCTATTTACCTGTCCCGTGTTATTCCCCACGTATTTCTGGTCGCCACGTGCTAACCTTGACTGATCGACCGGAGATATCTCGTTTCATCATGAAAACTTTTTGAAACTAGGTGGCGCGTCGTTATAATTTTATATTAAAACTAACTTCCGAGATAGACTTATTTTTTCTTTTTACGTTTATTAATATATATATATATATATATTTCGTTGATGAAAAATGCAAAAATAATTGCGAATGATAATAATTTTTTTGCGAGCCAATAATTTTTTCAAAAACGGGAAATTTTCGCATTGACAAAAATTCGACCTGGGGCGTCATGCAACAGAGAGAAATTTCAACATTCGATAGGTTAATTTCAATGAAAATGCTTCGTGGAATACCTCGTGGTCGTGGCTGTTACCGGCGAAGTTTGAATGATCGTGCTCAAAACCAGCGATACAAAAGATGATTGAAGAATGAGAACGAGATACGCCGTGAGCGTCGAAGTGATCCCACTGAGTAGTGAGTCTCCGAAACAGTCTTGTCCCAAATACGGCCTGCCGTTTTACTTGTTTTTTTTATTATTAAGCACATATTTCATTTGTCGAAGAAAAAATGGTAAAATGGCTCTGCTCTATTCCCGGGCGTATGCTCGACTCCTTGAACACTTCTTATATTACTAAAAGTACGAAAAGTGTAATAACTCTACATTGATAAAGAAGCAGAGGTGCTGCAAGAAAAAAATTACAAAGCCACTATTAGAAAAAGGTTGAAAAACTCTGCCATATTCTATCAATTCAAACTTGCTGTCTTAGACGAAGAATTTTTAGTCTCTTGGTTTGGTTTATTTTGTTACAGTAACGTGACACGTGAGCAATCTGCGGAGGACTTTCTATGGGAGATTGGTCGTTATTTAGGTGTTAAAAAAAGTGAATAAACCAACGCCTCAAAACGAGCTGGCTACGTGGACGGAAACTTCATGTGGCAAGCTCGTTGTGAGGCGCTAACACGCCACCAACTACCAGTGTTCACTGATTTTATCTTTTGGTCCCTGGTGGGTTTCAGTATTTCTTAAATTTTTTCTATATTCGAAAGTATACAATTATTTGAAAATTGTCTGATTATCTTCACTCTCTACTATAGTAATGAAAAAAAAAAAAAAAAACAATTCGCGTATCGAAATTAGAAAAAGCCAACAATGCGTTGCTTAACTTTCCCGCGACATTTAAAACTGCATGTGTGGCACCATCTGTTAGATATTTTATTTTAAAAACTTTTTTATATTTTTAATTATTATAAAATGGCAAAAAGTTTAATTTTGAGAGTATGGACGAGTTTTATTTAAAAAAAAAATTGTAAATGCTAATAACCTGTAAAACTGTCATTAAATCCGACCCTACTCAAGATAAGGTTTAAATTTTGGTGGTTAAAGGTCGATAAGTAGGAGATAAGGGGGGTCCCCTTTATCTCCTACTTATCGACCTTTAACCACCAAAATTTAATAGCATTAATCCCGCTAATACATAAACCTTCCTGCAAAATTTCAGAAATTTTCGACAAAAAGCATAGGAGCGACGATCGACAACCGGACGTGAAAAATGTTACGTGTCACGACAATGTCATATCCTGATTGTTGTTAATCAGATTAATTTTATGTACTGAATGGACGTTAATGTAATGTGATTTGTCTATTCTGGCATAGTATATTATCATTTTTCAAGGGATGTAGAGATGTTATATAAGTATTTTATGCAAAGTCTGTGAACGGACAGATATGTTGCATTATCCTCACTCGCAAGCGGCACTTTGTCCATTGTTGTATAATACCTGTCATAGATACCATGATATAAGTATTTGTTGCTATGTGTATGTCGATGTATTGTACTATAGATAGGAAACTCTAGTCTTTTCTAAAATAAGAATAGAGTCGATGTTTATTATTCTACATTCGCGAAGGAAAATGGTTTTGTGTCCGTTATACATACATAATATATGAAAGATATATGATATCTTGTAATTACAAGATATGTTTAAACTGTTATAATCTATTTGAAATTTCCGACATTTATATAAGAAATTTGAGATTATAAAAGAAAAAACGTCGTGCGACTTTTTAAAATTTATTTTTATAATCTCAATAAGACGTGATTGTCGAAGTCTTTATTCTGTTCTTAGCTACTACGGCGGAGTGATAGCCATTCGAAATCCAGCACATAGGCTCCATTCTTGTTCTGAAAAATACTATACTTAACTTACAATAATAAAACGTAAATACTTACATTATACAGATATAGTGTTTTATTTATTCATAGCTATAATTGATTTTTAAAACACCCAGGTTTAAAGTAAATAAGGATAAAATTTGATATGAAATAAAAATATTTTTTTATAAAATTTAAGGTCTGCAAATATTGGCACTCTTTGACAGTAACTTACCATTGCTTTAATTAACAGCATTATAATTATTGGTTCTTTTAATAGATTGGTTATGCAAACTTCATATACTTACACAATGCACGTATTTATCTTGTTTGACATATATATATAAACAAATGCTTTAAACTACAATTTTTTTTATTTTTGGTTCTTCCCGTCCTGTGTATACTAAAAGGACTTCTTTTTTCTATACCCATCGTAAGTTCGGCCAGACCCACATGAGGGCGACGGCTGATGATGGGCAGGACTCGACGTACCCGGGACTAATTATTCCCGGGAATTTTCAAGGAATTACCCTTGAAAATTCTAGAAGTTGGATCACCAGGTTTCAATTCCTGACTTACCAGAGTTTTTCTTTTTAAATTTCGCATGTAAGCATTAAGATGGCCTTTTTAGAAAGCCCATTATGGGTTCGGTTAGGCCTGCAACATGGTGACCGAATGATAAAGGATGGGGTCCGATATATACGAACCGAAGAATTCCTGGGGTTTATCGACCTGTTCGGATTCGATCTCAGGTTCCCAAGGGTAGGCTGATATCTTAACCGACTGGTCATTATAAATGTTTAATTTCTTATCCAGATAGAAAAATAGTAAAAATATATTTTGAATTTTTATTTTTAATTATTTCATAATATAGAATATATTTATATCGTTGAAATGTGAGGGGAGTTTAGAATTATCGCAATAATTGGAGACCATAGGTCTTGTTCATTATTGCGTTGTGTTATGCAATAGTTAAGCTATTGCACAACACAACGATAGAGATAGTATCCTAGAAGCTGTTATCAAATTTATAACAATACATAAAAAGTGAAATTTAATGACGACATATTGATGTCGGGTAAGACTGCTTCATTAATTCGACTTCCTGCTTATCTTCTTTGTAAAAAAAAATGAAAAATGATTTTAAAAAATCACAATCTTCTATTGTTTTCATGAATTCATGCGCTTAGTTATATTATATTACATATCAATTTTATTCCAGAACAGTAAAGGATGCGCTGGTTTTTAGACGGTTGAGAACTACTGTTTTACGCAGAAGAGACCTATATCTCTTCAGATGGCCGGATGGCTGAGCAATTAAGGCTGTGAATTTCACCCGGAGTCCGCGGCACAATAACACTTCAGAGGTATCACGAAATACTGTAAAATGCTGAGCAGTGCCGTAACACTTCTTTCGTGTATTACTAAAAATACTTTGATAAAGAAGTAGAGGTGCTGCAAGAAATTACAAAAATGGGAGTGCCATTATTAGAAAAAGCTTGAAAAACGATTGATTAAATTGTCAGCCTATTGCTCTGGAGGACCACAAAACGAATCCTGTTGGGTCAAAAAACCTAGGAATTTTTCGGGGAGTGGTACCTCCGGATATGTTGGATCCCGTCCCTCACTATCCGGTCGCCCCATTGTAACCTAGACGAACCCACGATGGGCTTGATATAAGATTCTTTTAGTGCCCACAAGATGTAAAGGAAATGAGTAAAAAATCGAGTCTATTAAAGTAGTAGTGTGCTTACAGGTAGGTGCAGGTGCATTTAAGGTGTTCGTATAATATAGCTAGTATTGTAAAGAATACTTTTTATTTTTTATTTTTTGATGCTGTAAATCTATATTTAAAATGATCTTGGCTTCATTTATTTAAAAAATAGAACTAGGATTGTCAAACCTTTCTCACAATGTAAATCAACTATGACGTTGCAAATGTTTTGTTATTAATCAATAGTTAAACTTAATCTACAGATATACGTAGCTTAGATCTAACAATAGTAAAGAATAATTATATCAAAATACATAAAATGTCATATAACGATAAGTCATTAAATCAATAGTTTTCGAGAAAATATCGTAATCAGGTTTCTAGGTCCCAGGTTTTAAAAAATAATTTTTATATGAATAACGAAAGAGTTTACATAATATAAATAGCTATTATTTAATTTTTTTTAAATTTTAATAGGAATTAAAAGGTCAGACAAAACAAAATTTTATGTTATAATTAATGTAGTTTCTGGAGACCAAGCACGCGCCTCTTGTCTTTTTATAGAAAATGTTACGCAATTACGTTAAAATTACTTTAGTTGCGTAATTTTGTCTAATTGAAGTCATATGGCATGCGTTATTATATTTATTTTTATTTTAAAGTAACAAAACTGATTGCTTTGGTATCAGGGAGGTATTGCAACGTTATAAGCACCCCCTTGATACTCATCTGCTATGATATACGGATATGAATACAAAACATAATTTTTCTTCTGTGATATTTAGTAACATGGATACATTAATTAACATTTAAGTGATAAAATAATGCATAATATTATTTCTATTGTTAATGTTATTACAATAAAACAAAAAATGTGAGTTTATATCCACTTGATACTAACAACACTAAGTTTAACATTGGATGAATCAATAAATTACAAAAAAATTGGCCTAATTATTCCTTTCATTTTTTATTTTCTATTATTAATCCTCGATTTATTTATTCTCTTAATTTTTCTGTAAAAACAATAATATTTTTGGAACTTTCATCTATATATGCTCTACTTTTAATTAACCTACATAAGGATTAATTTTTACTCTTTGAGTAACCTATATAAGAATTTATCATATTTCTATAGATGTAAGAAAAAATTATAATTTGTACTTCATCAGTGTAGAGTAATTCTAAAAATTAACGTGTTGGAGTTCATTCACATATTAATTATTAATTTTAACACTTATAGAGCAAATTTTCTGAAAATTGTAGACCGTTTTTAGATCTCAAATACTTTTTTTATCCTAATTTCTATCGATGTGCGTGGCTTTTTCGTGTTTCCAACGAGGTCAGTTCAAATAAAAGAGTTTTAAAAATCGCAAATTCTTTTTATGAGGCATATAACTTCAATTTATGTTAAAATATTTAATGAATTTCATTGTTTCATCATTATGTATAAAAATATTCATACTTTAATTAATTTTATCACATCAACTTACTTCATCTTATGAATTATGAAAAATTCAAGCTCTTTGATTACGAATTTCTAAATTTTTAAAAAAATATTCGACATAATTAAGAAACTGGAATTCACGAAATTGAAATTGCTCAGAATTTTGTATTCATAACGTGAAATCGCGCGTTTTTTTCAACTAAAATCTTACTGAAAATATTAATTATCGTTGGTTCTAGTGTAATACAGCCGAACCTCCAATAACGGTCACGGTCAGTTTTTATGTTTACGTCAGGGGTCTTTGTTCGTAGGTTTGACTTGTTAAAAAATTGCCTTTATGAGATAGATATACTGTACAGTTTCCAAATTACATTGTCCAAATTTCCTCCCCAATGGCCGAATAGATAAAAACCACTGAACACTGGTAGTTGGTAGCATATTAGCGCCTCATAACGAGCTGGCTATGTGGAATTTTCGGAGTTTTCTTCACTTGTCTAACACCTAACTCCTAAAGAACGGTCCGTTTTCCATAAAAAGTCCGTCCTCCCAGGATAGACTCCCCTTAGCAGATCACCAATTTATTGCGTTGCTTTATTCTATCCAAATTATCATTGCCTCCTGAATGCCAAGTCTCGAGTAATGTAAATAGCAACACGAACATATTCAGAACATCACATGGTATCAGCTTATTCGGTGAGACAATTTACTGAATAAGTTCGTGACATGTGATGTTCTCAACACATTCGTGTTATTCACATAACTCGAGACTAGGTGCCCTGGTTGTAGTTTGTGACTCATAAAGACAACTTTTCCTACCTTGTAAAACAAGTATTATTATTATTTTTAAAAAAATAAGTTTCTTTAAATTTTCCGTAAGCAGAATGAGTGTACGGATAATTATAAATTAACACTTTACTCCAAATATTCATATTCCTACGGAAATTTATTCTGTATTAAGAGAGAATCCTGTTTTAGTCAATAGAAATTCTTTAATTACAATTAAAACTAAATTTAAATTTCAACTGTAATTAGAGAATTTCTAGTTGTTTGGTTTTAATTAGTGAGGGATACGAGAGAATTTCCTTTTAAGAGTCATTGAAGAGGGAAAGGATTGGTAGGAAGGATTAGTAGGAATGTGGAATGAATGATAAGGTAATGCAACGATCCGTGTAGAGAGTGCTTTTCAGGAAAACTTTCTGTAGGAAACTGTCCCAAATTTAGGTGACATTTCGTTAGTGTGGTGCGAGCCTGTAACCAACTGCCGGTTTCAGTGTTTTTTTTTTCCACTTTGCCACTGCATGGCATACAGAGGTAAAAGGCCGGAGAAGGACAGAAGATGTTGCTTATTGGATTATTCACATATTTTAGTTGATTCTATGGAATTCTATGAATGTCAAGTGCTTGTTATTTAAACAGTGATTTATATAAATGTTTAATGTTAGAATTTTCGGAAGAGTAACCACGCGAAAAAACAATCACTTTATATAAAGAAAAGTGTTTCATATGAATAGTTGATAAATATTTTACAACTTGAATGCGCTATTTAGAAAGGGGCAATGAAAGATTGTTTTATTTATTCATTTTTCTAAAACATTCCCCTTTCTCAATTATTTATTCCTATTTTTATAACTATATCTGTTACACAAATATTTATTTATAAATAATACTATAACATTTAAGTAATTTTAACTAATTTTTATATAAAGATTTATGTTAAATTTATATTTTATATTTAATAACTGACTTAGAGCATGATTTTGAACGATTTCGGATAGTCTACATAATTATGTGACTCATGCTTATGGTGTTGCGAAGTATTGTGAAGCAATAAGATATCACTTAAAATTAAGCAATATAATTTGACTGTTTTTCGTATGATTCTATCGATACTGACAAAGCTATGATTTATATTTTTAATATTTAAAAGCAATTAATCATTGTCAATTCATTCAATGTAGTCCGCTTTTTTAAAGTTCTTTGTAGGTTCTTTGTAAGTTCTTTGTAGTTCTTTGTAATCTTATATGTAAAGTTCTTTGTATGGTCCCTATTTAGAGGTATTATCACGGGAAGAAAACCAGAAAACTCCAAGGGTGTGAACCCACGACCAGTGTTTAATGTTTTATTCACTCGACTATTGGTAGGTTAATTTTAAATGAAATCATATATACACTAAATTAGAAATAACTTAAAAATTATCCATGTTAATAACAATTAAAGGAATCTTGAATAAACTTCGCATTAAAAATAGACGGTAATGTATAATGGCGTTGAGATGAGACTTTCGACCTTTTGATTATTATGGCAGTACCGTTACTTGATTATAATCTTTTAAAAATTATTTATTATTTATGATTAGAAAAGTTTTTTCTTTTTTCTATCAATCTAAGTCTTTAGATGTCTGATGTTCTAGAAGTCCTCGAACAGTAAAATTTAACTTTTAATAATCTGTAGGTAACTTTGTTGATCTATTTCTATTACAAAAATTAAGAATTTATCTTATTATGCAATTCAAATATTTACATTTTATCAAATCTACATTTATCTGTTTTCAATTAATTTTTAAATAGATGTGTATATTTATATATTTATTTATTATCTAAGTATTCAAGCATTATCAACTCGTGATTGCCTGCCATTATGCATTTACATTCAAGGTTTTCTTCCATTAATAGGTATCTATGCAATAGAGGCACGAATAAATATAATTGTAATTGCATTATGATTCACTAAGATATAAGCGAATAATATATAAACTTTTTTTTAAAGCAGCTAACTCTTTAATTTGGTTTCTTTATCCTGCCTTTATCTTAATTCTGGCCGTGCAGTAAGACTTTAGTCTGGCCATGAATGAAATCTGGTCCAGATTCTCGTAGTTTATCACGGGCAGACAAGTTGGGAGCATCGTTCCCTATTGGGGAATCAGCCAATTGATAAAGGGCATAACTATGACCTATATATGGCTTAAATGTACTAATGCCTCGCGTTGATCGAGCTCCTCATCATTGCTAAGTAATGATGATTTTAGATGCTAATTTTTGAAAATATGCATCTATAATTTCGTTAATTTTTTTTAATTATTTGTGATTAATGAATGGTACTGTACGTAGCGAAATGATATATACATTATGGGCCATCATGGATTATAACAATATCTGATTATGCATGTGCCTTTGATGCACAGTTATGTATATCCGACGTGTGTCATTATGAACCAAGAACGACTGATGGCCGGATGGTCTAACATTCTGGGAGACTTGGGATCGAATCCGGGTGATCAACTCCAGGAATTTTCATGGACAGTCCGTCCCTGATATTTCGAACTATGTTGCCATCACCCGGTCTTCCTCATTGTGGGCTTGGCCGAACCAGGAGACAGTGTGGGCTTGGCCGAATCCAGGAGAACAGGCCCACAGTTTAAAGAAGAAGCAAGAATGATTTTTTTGAGTGTTAAAGTAATAAAAGAACAAATCTTTTAGATTTGTAACAGTAAAGTTTACATTTTATACTTTTAAAAAGTTAAAATTGTCATTCTAATGTATTCTTGACGATTAATACAATATACTGTGCAACACGAGAAAGACTTCTAGAATAAGAAATTATATAGAGTAAAATAACGAATTGCTTTATCTGCCTAAAAATATCAGGATTAATACTGCCACATTGATAAATAATCTATGAATTGTTCGTCGTTTTCTATTGCCAAATAACGATGATAAAGCGACACAAATCCGGATTTCATTATCAGTTTGTCTAAAGTTTATGCTTGTTTCAATTATTAATGAAATAACACAAATCGTTGCTAATACAAAGACATTATGTTAATTGTACTGGCGTTTTTTTATTGGACTGGATTGGAATTGTTACTGGCTGATAGCTGGCTAGATTATGCTTGTTCTTTCTATCGACTATAATCAAAGTTGAAAAACCATAATAAATGACGACGCTAATTCCGGAACTTTCATATACAGTAGAGCGTCGGTAAGTGGAATGGCCGGAAAGTGGAACGATTTTCAGTCGGACTGTGTCGTGCTGAATCGAATGTTTTTGATACTAAATTTACTTCTAAAGTATAATTTTCATGTTTTTTATATTCTTTAATATATTTATTTTGTTTGTACAAAATGCAGAAATAATTTTTAACGATACAATAGCGTCGATGATTATTATAAAAATTTTCGTTAGGCTTAAAATCGACGAAAATTCAACACGAAGCGACACGCAACGGAGAAAAATTCAACAGGAAGCGATACGCAACGGAGAAAAATTTGAACATCGGACAGGTTAATGTATTTTTTCGTACAAAGTCGGAAACTGGAACAAATCATTAACTGGAAGGACCCCAGTCCCCAATTGGTTCCACTTATCGACGCTCTACTGTATTAAAAAAAAAAAAAAAAAAAAAATACAATAGCACAAGACGAAAATGAAGAAAAAGTGAAAGTTTATGCAAATACAAATATCCGTTTTCCTTTCAAAAACCACTTGCGGCTGTCTATTTGCATAATTGCGTATTGTATCATATGTACTGTACAATAATATATTGTACAGTACATATGATACGACTAAATCTTGTAATATTGCATAATTTACTTTTCAATTACTTTAATATTTAACTTTGTAGTATAATATCAAGTTATTTTTAAATTTTTATATTATGCATTGTAGTTTAACGAAAATAATAATAATAATAATAATCGGATAGATTTGATGATTGTATAAGTCAATTGTTAGTTATTATTAACCTCCTATTGGGCAACAGTTTTTGAAATATATTTCCATTCCGAATTAGTCATTATACCAAATTAAAAGTTGAATAATCACATTATTATTTCAACTTCGAATACCCCCAGTCGTAATAAAATTTAAATATACTATAAAGAAAATTCACTACGAAAATATTTTTTTTCAATTAGGCTTACTAGTCGCCGATCAGTGATCGTGGGTTCGCGACTCAACAACGGACACGTAGTTTTCTGGGTTTTCTTCGCATGTCTAACACCTAAATAGGACCAGTTTCCCCATAGAAAATCCTCCCGGAAGACATCTCTCTTGTCAAATCCCATATGTTCCGTTGCTTTATGCTATCAAACCAAAACCCATTTTGGATTCGGTCATGTCCATAATGGGGCGAACTAATGGTGAGGGACGAGACCCGATGTATCCGAGCGAGACGGGATTAGTCTCTGAGCAGTAGTTACTCGCCCGGATTCGAACCAGGGTCTTCCAGAGCGGTAGGCTAACGCCTTAACCGCCGCGGCCGTCAAGCTATTTTTAGTTTGGATTTTATTTATTTAATTTTAAAATGAAATAAATAACTGTATTTTCGATATACAAATGAAATATATTTTCATACGCAAATGATATATATTGATATGTCTTCATTAACTTATGATGTTAAATGATATTTCATTATATACACTAGGCCTATATATAATACAATATTAATTGTTATATAATGTAATAGTTATATTAAATATAATACGATATATATACACATATATACATACATTATATCTACATATAAATTTATACATAAAATAACTAAAAAAAATTATATTTTTCACAATTGTACTCGTATATCGAAAATACAATTACTGTATTTATATCCAGAAAAATTTATTATAAATATTGTTGTCCAATTATTTTACCAAATGCAATCATCTTACAATGGCTATATAAAGGCTTTTAATGGTCTTATTTGTTCCTTTACAGTTTTTTATGCATAAAATGTTCTAAAATGGGTTATTAATTTGTTGAAGATAATAATTGAATAGTTGAATAATTATTTTGAATAATAAATAGTTGAATAATTAATTAATAGTTGAATAAATATGTAATATGTAAGAGATGCTGTTATCTTTTATGATATTTTAACCAAATAATCAATATACTGTAATATGAATTCTTTTACTTAAAAATTATCATAATCACTTAAATCTTTTTTACATTTCAGCAACTATTACTGTAATTATTTAAAATACCTGTAATTTAAAGATTTCAAAGTACAGGATACGAACAGTAGCATAACTAGAACTGATATTAAAGAGACCAGTGGCCAAATGCATAAAACTACTGAACATGGTAGTCGGTCGCAGCTCACCAACGGGCTGGCCATATCGAGTTTTCCGAGTTTTTCATATGTCAATACTAACTAAGGGCCAGTTTCCCATAGAGAGTCTTTTGGGATGCATCCCCTTGAAGATCATTAATGTTGAGTTGCCTTCTTCCATTAATCCAACCCTTACATTAGTAAGATATTTCAAAAAGAGCATAATTTTATGAAACGAAATTGAACTCAAATTTTGATTTTTTAAATACAGTATATTTCATATGTATATTAATTTAATAAAATAATTACTATTAAAATATAATGAAGAAACTAGTCAAATATACATTTACAATAATGATAATAATAAACCAGAAATATAAATATATAATTAATATTTCTGGTTTATTGAAAAATCCACCCTAAAGGCATTTTCTATGAGAAAGCTAGCCAAACGGAAATAATCTTTCATTAAATTTTTTTATATTAATTAAATTAATTTAATCTTTCTGTTTGTGTTGAAGATTATAATATATTTATTAAATCTAATTATCTGCTTAAAATATTACATTATTATTAATTAAATAAGATAATTTCGAAAATATAATGACGTTCTTGTCTAATTATTCTCCGCTTTGAGGTTCATTCCTGTTTGTCATAGATCACTACACTATTGCATAAAAATAACTTTTAATTAAAATTAATTTTAAAAATCTATGTATTATTCGAAATTTTATTTGAAATTCTAAAAATATAATCTGTTAATTACTTTTATCTGTTACAAAGAAAACAAAAACTAAAACAGAATGATAATAGTGAGGTGAAGTGATGCGAAACGAAAATAACAGGAAGTTGAGACTCCAGATATAAAAATGGCTAGAATTATCAAGGATCCTAAATCTTTTCGCACGAGGTATCAGTCTCCAAATAAAGAAGAAAGAGATCACAAGTTTTCATGCACCTGGACGATCAGTATGTCGTTTATCTTTAGATGATCTTCCAATAAATCCAGATTCTTAGACAAAGCGATTATTCAGAAGGAAATATTATCAGCAATATCTCAAATACTTTGCTGGAAAAGTCAATAGAAAAATCAGAAAAAGTGCAACTATTTTGTTGAGACTCCAGTTATAAAAATGGCTAGAATCTTTGAATCTTAAGTCTTTTCTCACCAGGTAAATCACTGAACACTGGAAGTTGATAGCGGGTTCCTACCTCACCAACGGACTGGCCGCTTGTAGTTTTCGTGGTTTTATTCACGTGCCTAACTTAAATAGGGGTCAGTTTCCCAAAGAAAGTCCTCCCAGGAGGCATCCTTCTTTGGCAGATCGCCTACGTGTTGCGTGTTGTGTTGTCCCATCTGTTATCCAATCTTCCTTAGCACTTTCCAAATAAGCAAGTCAGTCTTCGCGATCCAGTATGTCGTTTATCTTTAATCTTCCAATAAATCCACATCCTTAGACAAAGTGATTATTCAAATGAAGGAAATTTAGTGAGAAATATCTCAAACACTTTATCTAAAGAGTCAATAGGAAAATCAGAAAAAAGTGCACCTGTGAAATGATGAGTGTAGAAATGAATAAAAATTTTGATCAGCTTTTTCTTTTATAATAATACTTTCCACACTTAAATAATTTATTATTATAAACATTGGAATGATCACTTTATCCTGTTTAATCTTATACGTGAAATTTGTGTCTTTGATATATATAATGAAATATTTCTATCAAGCAGAATTTTTGGAATATTAGTGGCTATTAGCGAATCATCATTCTACTTTTAAATACACAACGAATTAATCACTTCTGCTTACATTCCTGAAGCATTAACTGTGTTGTTATCTGCACTCTGGTGAAAATAGAGAAAAATTCGTTTGTCAAATATGCAAACCTTAATCCAGTGAAAATAAACATTAACATCGTTATAAGTATATCTTTTGAAGGACTCTTTCTGCTCTAATTGATAAAATTAAGCATAGAATACTAAGGGGATGGAATAAGATGTAACGTAAGTATGGAAGAGGAAAGACTTGATGGAATAAAGCAACGCAACTCAAAGATGATCTGCCAAACGGAAGGATGCCTTCCGGAAGAATTTTCTTTGCGTAACTGACCGTATTTAGGTGTTGACACGTGAAAAAACCCGGAAAACTATCGGACCAGTCCATTGGTAAGGCGCGAAACCGTGACTAGTTAAGTGATTTTATCCACAAGAGGAGAGACAATGTTATGCACATCAGTATCTAAGATTTATTGGGCTACAATTTGAAAAAAATTGTAGACATAAATTCTGTCGTTGTCTGTCTGACTGTCTGTCCTTCCTTCATCTCGACAACGAAGTTAGATACATGAAAGCCGAGACTAGACATGGAAAGATTAGGGGCAGGAGGCCGGATTAACTACATACGAACTTCCGATCTAGACTGGAAATCATGTGATTACTATTCAAAAATTTTCTCCTGAATGGGGTTACATAGATGACTGGCACAACTACATTGCTAACAGGGAAAGTGTAATATACAGGGGGGAAGACATTACTAATTTGAGGCGGAGAACATACATATTAAATTAAATAAATAAAAAATATGATTAACGAGCAATTCTTTATTATGACATCGTCACATTGCAATTTTTAATGATATTTTTAATATATTTAATTTAAAATATATGCTCTCCACCTCAAATTAGCTGTGGTTTGCCCTGTAAATTATACTTTTCCTGTTAGCAATGGAGTCGTGTCCGAAATCTATGTAATCCCATTTAGGGGAAATTTTTGAATTGTAATCACATGACTTCCAGTCTAGATCGGAAGTTCGTATATAGTTAATTGGGGCCCCTGCCCCTAAGGTTTCCATATCTGACATCGTCTTCCATCTATCTAACTCCGTTCTCGTGATTAAGGAAAGACAGACAATGGGAATTTATAGGTCTATAATTTTTTCAGATTTCAGTCCAAAAATTGCAGCCCGATATTGTGACGATGTCACAATACAATAATTGTGACAATTGCTCGTACTATATAAATTTGGTCAGTGATATATCGATTCTATAGCAAAAATTATCTTGCTATTATATTGAATTTAATATTTTCATATGTAAAATTACTTACGAAAAAAGAAATAAATTCTAAAATTAATTAGGTGAATGAAATGTAATGCTATTCTCACTTTGCACGAACAACATTTCATTTATGGTCTGAATATAGTTTATATTGAAAAGAAAAGAACAGCAATTATGAATTGTTTCTATCAAATAAAAACTGCTACAATTACATAAAAATTTTATCAGAAATGGAATAAAATGTCAATATAAATAGCTGCGTGCTCTTAGTAATCGATCGTAAAGCATCGGATTATTAGGAATATAATTATCTTATGAGAATCAGAAATCTAGATAATATGGAAACTATTAATATATACATAGGCCTATACATAATTTTAATAAATAAATAAAAATCAATAATCTTTAAAAAAAATTTACAGTGGATTCCCGTGTAACGTTATTAATTGGTCAAAATAGTTCAGATATCTACTAGCTAGACCCTTGCACAGAATTTTTTAAAGGGTAGGATTCATAACCTAGTTTATTAATACGCACTGTATATAGAATAATATAATACAATAAACTAAGATGTGAATGAATGTCGAGTGAATGAAATCACTGAACACTGATAACTACTGGTCGCGGGTTCGTGCGTAATCAACGGACCGGCCACGTGGAGTTTTCCAGGTTTTCTTCAAGCGTCAAAAACCTGAATAGGGGCCAGTTTCCCATAGAAAGTTCTTCAGAGAGACTCTCTCCCTTGACAGATCGCCTATGTGTTGCGTTGCCCTTATACCATCAATCTAATTCATATTACTCAAAGAGCAAGATTCAAGCTATTATTTATATATCTAGCTCCATTGATAATGAGTACATCAAGATTTCAAAGCTTATTTTATGAAGAAAAACCTGTAATATTTCAAAATATTGATCTTAATGAATAATCTTCAACTTTTTAAGATTTATTTGATACGAACAGGTTTTGATATAATCAATTCAAATTAAACTTTCATTGAATTTTTAAAATCAGAATAGAAATAGAACAAGTTCATTTTCATCTTTAGATAATTTGCAAACTAATTTCAATGCTTTTCATGAAAACAGTTTCTAAAATAACTTCTAACTACTACTTTCGCCATGCTCACAGCAGAAGGGCCGAATTGTGTGGTTTCAGGAATAACCCGCGAAGATAGATCAAGTTACGAATTCGGATCCTCTTATGACTCCAGACTGCCACCTCCATAGGATAAGATCTCCAGGATTAGATTAGACTGATAGAAAAAGACAATGCAGTACTTGGGCGATCTGCCAAGGATAACCACCCTGGAAAACTTTGGGAAATTGGTCCCTATTTAGGTATATTACAAATGTGAAGTAAATCCGGAAAACGTCGTGGCCATCCCCGAGACGGCCAAACCGGTAACCGATTATGTGCTCAGTGATTATATCCACTCGGCTGCTGGTGGACAATGTATTGATGAGGTTGTTAGGCCATACTAATAAAGGTCCAGTTACTCTGACTCTCCAGAATGGCTTAATCCTTGGATCCTGGAGATTCTATCCCACCAGTGGTCGAGTGGATAAAACTAACAAATTGTTGAGGTCGTAACGGGTTTACGCCGCAAAATCGGCTGGCCACATGTCTTCCGGTTTTCTTCACACTTGTAATAACCTAAATAGGAGCCAGTTTACCATAGAAAGTCCTACCAGGAAGCATTCTCTTGGCAAGATAACTCATGTGTTGTATTGCCGTATCCCACTAAAACCAACAGACCGATTATCAATATATTTTATTACATATACTTAAGTTTAATCATTCAGAATATGCAAGCCATTAAAACTTTTTGTTAAATCTCAAGAATATATTCACAAATTTGGCAATCCGTAAATTATTATTATTATTTTAATAAATAATTTAAATTTACTAAATTATTTATTCCTCACTATTGTTAGAGTAAATGAATGAGTTATTTTCGATGAAATTCTGTTTCACAATCATGCCTCTTTAGTATTACTACGTAATTCATAGTTTGCTTGATATATTAGATATTATTTACAGTTTTTACAAAATTTTTTAAGCTTATTAAACCTATTTTCAACATACTAGAGTAGGTTAAAACTATTAAGTATAACCTCAACATATTTTGTATAACATCAAAAATAATAACTCAGAATTCTGTTTCAAATTTAACTTATATTTATGAAAATTAATTAATATAAAGCCAATTATTCCTTATTAATTATAGTCATAAATTCTTATTGTTTTATTAATCGGGACAAGGACTTATTTATCATTAGTTAGTGTCATAAGACTATTAATTTATTAATTCATCGGTAATATTTAATGTTTACTTAATTTATCAACTGTATATTTATCATGTAGATTTAAAAATAATAATAACTTTAAGGATATAAAACAAAAATTTAGTTTTTCTTAATTAATATTATATAGGCCACACTTACTCAAATATGTGTTTATTTTTTGGACAAGATAGCTTTTCTCTGAGATGGCGCCCTTCGTGTTACAAATTTACTCCCTCTCTTTGATCAGAATTATTATAAGGCTATATTGAAAAAAATTTAATAACATAATCTATCAGTGCATCCTCATCAGCAGTACAGATTTCATCAACAGACTTTATTATATAAGTTCAATCATTAGAATATGCAAACCGTTTAAAATGTCTGTTACATCTAAACCATTATATTCATATATTAAAATATAAATTATTATTTTAATAAATGACTTATACGTTAGAAAAATAATTAAAACAATCTTACTTCATTATGCTAAAGGAAAAAAGAGGTAGAGAAATATCAATAAAAATTTGAGAAAGTTAAATGAGGATAAGGACATTAACATTATCTGCCCGTTCACTAATTTCACTGTTTTAAATTTCTTAATCATGTTTCTAGGTTCTGAACATTCAATATTAAAAAATAATAAATATTCATTGCAAAAGTTTTCATGATTATTTTTGTATTAGTCTGATTTACACATAATCTAAACAAGTTTTAGCTTAGGCATTCTAGTTTCAAAACAAATAAACATTTCTTTTCCTAATATCTCAATAAAAAATAAGTACAGATGAAACTTGAATATCACAATGATATCGAAGCATCTTCAGTAACGTAATCAGAGAGAAGTCCGGCCACTTTCTAAATAAAAACCTGAAGAAAAAGCACATATCAATAAATAGGCTGCGGTAAACGTATATAGGTTATGTAAGAGTTTACTCTTCATCCACAGCGCTAATGGCATCATCTACGATGGTGCAAGAGTGAATGTATGTTTGCACGTTCTAATTCGGGTCTCCTCTAATATCAGTTCTAGCAGTTATGCATACTGAGCATCTTATGAGTTTATAAACCGTCATCATAAGACACTGCACGAGTGTTCTTTCAACACTGTTACATCAGATTAGTCAAATCCTTTCATATATTTAATGTTCTAATGCACTGATCTTCTACATATTCACTTATTTTTGATTATGTAACCAATTCAATAATCATTGGCTAAATATATTTTTATTATGATTTGACGGAAATGGAAGGATCTTTAAAGCTATAATAAGCCAAAATCCAGATGAAAATATTACCACCGTTTCTTGAAATGATAGATACATATAGATAGTATAAAATTACATGATCGAGAACCAATCAAAATAATTAACAATGGTACAATTCGATAATATTTTTATACGGATTTCTATCAGTTACGTGTGACGTACTCCATACAACAATATGCCTCGTTATCGAGTTGTTTTTCTAGATGATATAATGGCCTTGAAAAATTATTATTTCTATTAGTTACAGTAATAGGTTAATGACTGTAGAGTTATACAAATTGTAACATTTTGTCGGGTGGGATAAAAACAACCCCCCGAAAAATTACGTTAACAATCCCCGATTTGCGTCACAGCATTTCGTTGGCGCTAGAGGTCGCAACCATCAAGGACTTTTAGTGACGTAATTGCATGTGTACATAGGCTGTATTACGACATACGGGAGTAAAGGGAAACAGCATTTCGTTCTGCCGATGCTGGAAAGGCGTTTGTGTTGATAACATTGTTGGATTATCGACGTTAATATAGATTATCTTTTGATTAAATACAGCCTTTCATTGCTAGGTACCAAAGCGAAAGGTAAGAGATTGTTAAAGCTAAAAATGTTTTCGGAATTTTTATAATTATCAAACACGATCTACTTCAAAAATACGTGTAATTGCGGTGTAAATTGGCATTTTCTTTCTTTAATTCTGTTATACATAAGTACAGTATGTTACAGTTAATTCTAGTATATCTGATCTAAAGTAACTGAGTTCCATATACTCTGTTATGACGAAATTCTTCTTCGATATTTAGTTTCTAAAAAAAGAAAACCGCATAAATCAGTCATTAGGTTAATATTTTTTCTCGTAGTAATCTGATTTCATAAGGATCTGTAATATCGTTTCCATTATCAAGGGTGAAACCTATTTCGATTTATCGTATATGATATATCTGTAAAAAAAAAAGAAAATCTGTATGTATGTATATAACACACATACACTCATATATATAGGTCATTAACAAATTACTGTCGATTTAAAAAGTAAAACAACCTCAACACAATGACCTAATGAAAATATAGGAAAAACTTATTTTTAAATATAATTATTTTTATTAAATTTGTAAATAGATAATTAAAATTATGTAGATTTTTTAATTGTTAAATATAAAATAATTAGTTCAATTAGATTTTATTGCTTATTATTTTAATATTATAATAAACTAAACATTTGTTTTCTATTTTTTAACTGAAATGATCATTCATATTTTTAGGAATTTTTCTCAAAATGTACATTTATACAATCGTGGTGCTTGATTGTCTTGTAAATGTAGAAGTTTATAGCATTATAACTTCTTCTTAGTGTAGTAAAAAGAAAATTTTTGTTGAATGCTTGAATCAAACACAAATATATTTATTATTTTAGAATTGTACTGCTTTCTTTGCTTTTATTCTATGTATTATGATGTTTGGTTGATATTTTCCACTTCCAGTAATAACTTTTACATAGGCTACATGGTAAATTTACTAATTTATTTATTTTATTTTATACATAATTAGGAACTGTCATCTGTCAAAAGATATTCACCCCAATTAACAAAAGCCCCAACAATGAATTATAGTTAAAACCAGAAAAATAACAAAGAATAAAAATCATGATTTATGAAATGATATAATATACATTAATGCATTAATGTATGAAAAAAATATAATGAAAACAAAAAAGTTAAAAAAAACATATTGGACTTAATATATCCAATAATCCAATTATATACACATATATATATTATTGGATTTATATACATAAGATAGTGTAGCTATTATAAAGATTAAACAAATATTGTATACAGGATTATAATAAAAGGATAAACAAAAGATCTTGCATACTAAAAGACCTAAAATCAAAACAAGTAAAATAAAATTTAAATACATCACTGATACTGATACAAAATATTTTGACATTTTCTTTAAAATGGTGAGACTTTCGTACAGTAAATGTTCTACTGGTTTTATACTTTCATCGATACAATAAAAAATAAGTGAGTTTGTTGTTCGGCAAATACCATAATATACATAGACAAATTTTATATGATATATTACTACTAATATAGGCTATATATATAAAAATTGTAAAATACTACTTAGATAGGTTTAGATTCATAAATACTTAACATAGAAAACATCTATACTTCTTCCTGTAGACTGGATGAAACTTAATTCTTTCTTACACGAAAAACCTTGACGATCCAGTGTTTTTATATACAACTGCTAACGTTTTCAACCCCTTCGGGGTCTTCATCAGGCACAGCACAAAGGTAGTTTCAAATGCCCGTGAATGGAACCAAGAAACCAAAGCGAGTTCTATTCCAATTTTTGAAATCAAAGAAATTGGAAGATAAAAATGGAACATTATGCACGAGCTATTATCTATTATCTACGCCTGCGTACTATTTACGTTCACCGCTCTTTAAATTTAAAACAATTAATGCAATATTAAGTTATTTGTGGGTGTGGGATTCCCTCATAGCAAAATTTCCATGCTTGCGAGATGTTGATTGCATCCTTGTAGTTGATGCACGTGTTGTGCAAACCCGCTTTATATATCTCTAGGGTCTCCAGCGTTCTGAGTTGGTCCGTGTGTTGTGACATTCTGATTATACGGGCGTTTTTGAGGTCGGCAGTGATTCCCTGCTGTGTGGCATACGTTGCCAGTGTGGTAGATAGTTTATTATTGGCAATGTCGTACCTGTGCTCTCGGAGTCGCTGATGGAGGGAGCGTTTGGTCGAACCCACGTAGACCAGACTTCTATTAAATCTGTCATCCCACAGGGGAACCTCATATACGCCCGGTGCGTGTTTCATGTCCAAATTGTCCTTCCCATTTCGAAGTAAGCTGTAAACTGATCGCGGTCTCCTGTAAGTTATTTTATTTCGGGTGCTGGATGCGATTTCTCTGTATATCGCATCTAAATGGTGGTTGTACTCAACTATTTTTCTTGCACTAATATCTGCGGATCTTACCCCAGCTTGTAGGTTGTTACGAGTATTTCCCCGTGCGTACTTGCGTGCCATGTTGTACACTATTTTTCTATCATAACCGTGTTGAGATGCCACTTCCTGGATACGGCCTAGCTCGGCCACTGTGTCTTCATACTTCGAGTTGTGCGTGAATGCGCGCTTAATTAGTGCCCTAAAAGCCGCTATCTTATACGAATATGGATCCTCCGAGGAAGCTGGAATGAACAGAGGTACATGGCATTGTTTGTAAAATACTTTATGAGTGATTTTATTATCTCTTATTTGAATGTCCAAGTCGAGGAAATGTGCGGAGGTGTTGCTTTTTTGTTCCAATTTAACTCTTAGCCCATACCCGTTGGTGTTCATTGCATTGATAAACTCATTTATGTCTGGTTCTGCCTTCCATATGATAAGGATGTCATCTACATACCTCCTGTAGAGGAGGATGTTGGTAAGGAATGACGGGATTATTTGTTGTTCAAGTCTCCTGATCACTAGCTCGCATAAGTCACCCGATAGTGGGCTACCCGTGGGATTGTCAAGGTTTTTCGTGTAAGAAAGAACATAGAAAACATACAGGCTGCTATGAATATTTCTGCTCCATTATAATCTTAAGTGGTGCATACCTGTATTTAAAAGAGCTTGTTTGCTGATCTAAAAGAATATTTTTATTGGATTTATATGACTACTTTTAAAACTTTTAAACAAATTACACAAATGATGTATAAATAAGCAATCAAACTTTGTTTCTAGATATATAATTTGGAAAATTCGGTTAATGTTACCTATGGTAGCGAACATGGCGGCTCATCTCTGAAACGGTGGGGACACAGTTCTAACCTAACCTAACCTATTCTAATAATTTGGTTGGCAATAATTATGGTAATTTATTAGAATAGATTAGGTTAGAACGTGCGTCCCCACTGTTTCAGAGACGAGCTGCCATGTTCTCTACCATAGGTAACATTAACCGAAAATTCAAGTAATGATTTCTTGATATAGAATATAAAAATTGCTAGATTTATTTGAATTGTTTAATATGTAAATTAATATCTATTTTATGTTTAAGTAAATGCAGATATGGAAATATTCATATCAGTATATAATTGTGTGCATATTATTTATACATTTGAAAGGAAATTGCAGTTGAATTGATGATAGGGAAAAAGAATTGCTTAAATTTTCAAATTGAATAAACACACATTTTTTACTATTTGATTACATAATTTAATATGATAATCTCTATAAACCTGTTTATTAATTTAAAAAAAATAATTTTTAGTTTATAATTTGTTACGTGAGCAATTTAACTAATGTAGTTTAATTATATTTTACAGATTAGTATTTCTACTTGTAAGGCATTAACAATCAATAAACAATATTTAATAATATAATTAAGATTTCAAATATATTTATAATAGTTAAACTTGTGGTTACAAATATCAAATATTGTTATGGTTACCTCACTATTGTGAAATTTATTAAATCAACACTCATGTTAAATGAATTTATCAAGTGAAGTTATCAGTACTAGTGATTAAAATTAAATCATTTTAAGTTGTTGAATAAAAAAAATATATATATACAAAATCAAGAAATTACCGAAAGTAAGTTGTAGAAAAATTTATGTATTAGAAATTATATCAAAGTAATGTATGATGTCTATAGTTAAAGTTCACCTATTCCAAGTAGTCTACAGCAAAAACTACTTATCAGAAGGTCACCAAATTTTCAATACATCTTAATAAGGCCATGGGAAGAAGAATGAGGACAAAAAAAATTAGTTTAAAATGTCACTACCAGGGGTAACTTATACTTTATTCTGAACATCACAAAGTAGTACAGAAATGATTTGCATAATCAGGGTGAAACATGTTCAATATGCTGTCCGCCATTCTCTGCTACTATTTGAAATCTTACAATAGCATGTTCAATTGTTGAACATAGTGTATCCCTTGAAATGTTGCATAAGTGGTCTGATATGCTTTTTTTAAGATACTGCACTCTTAGAACCTATAACTGGTGTGATATAAAAAAATAAAAATTAAAGGATGTTAATCACCACAAACGTTTTCGAACTGCTGGGAGTTCTTCAGGTGTGAGACTGAATTACTAATGGGACAGAGTGAACCGTTAAAGGAAAAAAAGGGGGGAAAACAGTAATAAGGTGTTACATGAGACGTGTGTGTGTTTGTCTTGTTGACCCAACATGATCTTAAAATTGATGCAGTTATCATTGAGAGACGATTTGTAGATTTGAATGGCCTTAAGGTCATGTTGGGTCAACAAGACTCCGACCTTTAAGGTCATGTTGGGTCAACAAGACGAACACGCACACGTCTCATGTAACACCTTATTATTGTTTTCCCCCTTTTTTCCTTTAACGGTTCGCTCTGTCCTATTAGTAATTCAGTCTCACACTTGAAGAAAGTTCTTCTTCAAGTGTCCCAGCAGTTTGAAAATGTTTGTGGTGATTAACATCCTTTAATTTTTATTTTTTTATATTACATCAGTTATAGGTTCTAAGAGTGCAGTATTTTACACATCCTGGTGTTCTCCAGTGCAGTTTAGTGTTTTTTTTTTAAGATTTGCCAAAGATGTTTTCACAGTAGACCAGTTCTTTCAGATAGTCCCAAAGAGAAAAATTGCATGGATTCAGATCTTGGAACAATGTAGCAACATGCTTTTGTCTTCTGGAGTTTCACAGTCCTGTTTGTTCAAATTCCAACAGTCCTGTTTGTTCAAATTCCACAATAATTTTTTGTAGACCATTAGCAGTGATTGAACCTGTTCGAAGACTGAAATCTCTGCCAAAACTTCTGGTGAATTATTGTTTTGGTAAAACAGTTTCACCAGTAAAGTGCATTCTTGTACTTGTAACATCATTTTCAATGGTGGTAGAATGTCAATGAAAATGGTTCTGTGGAAGATGTTTAAATATCCTATAATGATGTGTGAGCAGAATGTGCTTAGGAAAATGTCCCCAATGATGATATTTGGAACTAATTATTTTGCTCTTTCCTTCCCATGGCTTCATTAAGACACTGAAAATTTGGTGACCTTTTGATGAGTAATTTTTACTGTAGACTGCTCAGAATAGGTGAACTTTAATTATAGATACCTTGTATGTAATAATATTGGAAGAATTTAATTAATGTACTGAAAAATTTGGATTAACTCATATTTGCCCCAGAATAGATCAAAAGGAATGGATCTTTTTGGCTTCTGGAATGAATTCTGGATTTTTTGGCTTCATTTTTTGCAAACAGTTGTTTAATTATAAATCAGACATCACATTCTATGTCGTCACAACATTGCTAACAATATCTATTATATATCTATTAAATACAGTATATGACTTCAAATGTAAGTTGAAAAATATAAACTAATAATTATTTTGTTGATAATATGTATCAGAGCATACATACATATATGCATACAAGTCAAATATTGTCTGGATTACTTTAAATAAGATTATATATAATCATGAATATCGTGATTTTTTGTTAACTTTAAGTTATTCTAATTAATAAAATTATGTCGAGAAATGTTTAGAATATTTGATTTAATTGATTCTTTCAAATACAATCAAATCAGTCTGATTTTATTTTTGTCATAATGCAACTTTCATAAACTTAAAATACAAAGTTTGCATTTTATGTAATCTACTAAATCTATTGCATTTCAATGCAAATAAAAGCATGCTCTTACATGTGAAAATTACTTGTTTTTGTACTTTTGAAGCACTTTCTGCTTCTCTTATAAGATCATACCTTGCATGTAAGGGCGTACTATTATGTGTTACCGGCTTGTTTTCATTTATAAGAGAACTGCACTGCTGTGTCAATGTAAGATCTTGGTTCAGATAAGCAGGATTTCTGAGGAATGTAGTTACCACACAATTCCCATGCCAATTGCTATGGCATACTAATTTAGATGTAATAATTCACACCAATTGGAAAGTCTGTGGCTGTGGAATGTTGCTGCGTTGCCCTTAGCAGAATGGATGCCGCACAGTAGCTGTAGATTAGCTTTGGGTTGTTGCATCATATCAAATAATTCATATGAGCAGAAACGGCAGTTGTGTGTACACTATGTAGTTGATGTATATCTGGTGAATTAGAAAGTGTGATTCTAGCTGGATTCTCAATCTGACATGAATAATCTGGATGTAGAAAAGATAGATGTTGGAATATTTATTGAGTTTAGAAAAGACATGTTTTAGAGTATGTTACAATTTATCAAAGCTTGGAAATAACATTCTGAAGTAATTAAAACATTTTTATTTATCTTTGAAATGCTAGTTAAACAACATATAAAATGTTCCTCATAATAAATGACTCCTTACTACTGGCTGCCAATACTTTCTATTTTTCTTTTTAAAAAACAAAGTTTCAAGAACACTACTACTATCCACTAACTAATGCCGAATATTATCAGGCTAGAAATGGCTATAATATTAGTAATTTATAAGACAATTTGGCACTGTAGTTAGGCATTAGTCACCATCTCTTCCAGTAGTTCTAAATTATTTAATTAAAATTATAATTATTAAATTTATCAAGAGATGGCTAACTCTAGTGCCAGATTGTCTTATAAATTATTAATATTATAGCCATTTCTAGCCTGATAATATTCAGCATTAGTTGGTGGATAGCTTTAAATATATTGGTTTGATGATGATTGTTTATTTACACTACTACTGCATGGTAATGAGCATTTGTAGTGACTGGCCAACTCAAAACAAATTCTTCCATCTTCTGTTGACAGAAGATGGAAGAATTTACCTCACAGGGCATTGTTTTTCTGTGTACAGAAAAACAATGCCCTGTGAGGTAAATGCATAGATGCTGTTTCACAGAAAGTCTGTTCATGTAAACTGGGCCTAAATTAAATGTAAATGTACTAATACAGTAAGTATTCAATGACATTTTATTTTAATAATGGTTCCCATAGAAAAGCCAAATTAAAAAATGCTTCATATATTATAAAAGTTTTTATTAAATAATGGGTTTTTTTAGGTACTTTATTGAATATAGTGCTGATTTTGCCTCATCTATAAGAATATGCTCTAGTAATCTAATATGTGCAGAAATACTTTATTAATATGTGCAGAAATATGTGCAGAAAGTATTTATTTTTTAATAACTTTATATATATATAATTAAAATTGATTTATTGTAACTAAGTATACCAATCAAAACCTTGACAATCCCAGTAACTAATTTAATGTAAATTTGAAAGTAGAAACAAGAGGACTAACACATCAAATGTGCCAAATTTAAGATAAGTTGGTTCTTTAACATTTTGGAATAACCAGTTCCTTAGGGCATAATAACATTTTTGCAGCCTAAACAAAGGGTATAAGGAGATAAAGTCTAGTACAGTGATGTAAGCTTGTTTATTTAATTTGAGTTGCTTCAACTAAATTAATTGTCCAGTGTTAGATACTGTAAATCTGTAATTTTTTAATTGCTCATTAAGTAGATTATGTAATGCATCCTCCAATGTACAGTACATGTGAATGATTTTTGTCCTTTCATGCATATATTACAGGATGCATTACATAATTTACTTAATGAGCAATTAAAATATTACAGATTTACAGTATCTAACACTGTACAATTAATTTAGTTGAAGCAACTCAAATTAAATAAACAAGCTTACATCACTGTACTAGACTTTATTTCCTTATAACCTTTGTTTAGGCTGCAAAGATGTTTTTGTGCCCTAAGGAATTGGTTACTTCAAAATGCTAAGGAACAAGCATACCACCAACTTACATATCAAATTTACCAAATTTAAGATAACTTCTCTTTTTTCCAATATGATATTATCACATACGTCCAACTGTGAGAAGTCCATGAGCAGCCTCTTTTTGGGGGACTTCTGCAAGATGATAGTGCATATGTTAGAACAAAAGGTCTTGCCAACGTTCCTCCATTGCATTCAGACCTATAAAAGATAATATCTGCATCATCTGGAAAACTAAACTAAATATAGATGAGTTTATTCATTACATGAATAACAATCGATAAGGTCTAACTTGTAAGTCTCAAATTTGACCAGTCCAGTGATATGAATGCTCACTTCCTGGATCCTTATCACTACTTTGCTCCAGAGATGATGATAGACTGTTTAAGGGTTGTTACTAATTGCCTCCAGGAAGTTGTGTAGGGGTGGTTCACAACACCAAATTATCAAAATGTTGTTGACATAACTCAAATATAATAAGACATTGTTCTCAAAAGATGGTGGTATGTTCTCCTCCAATTGTCTAACATAAAGTCCCTGGTACTCTTCTGAATTGGAGATAAACAGTTCCTTCAAAAGTAAAGAACGAGGAATGACAGATCAAGTGCGACAATGCCAAGAAGAACGAATGGTACTTGTGATGGTGTTTGATATTTGTGAATAGAAAGTCTTGTAGTTCACAAAAACATGGTTCAATCATGAAAACATATTTGAAATCCAATACTGTAAAGAACACCCATGGTCCCATATTAAGATTGTGTAATCTCTGAAGTAACATGTCAGGGCCATTAACAACAAATGGGGAAGTTTCAAGGCAATCAGAGATAAAAAGATTGCAAATCCTCTCAATATAAATGGTGGGTGATGTGGTCTTATCCACTACTGGTTTCATTTGTATTCTTTTCTTATGTACCTTAGCAAACACAAAGATGTGAGGATTTTCAGGACTTGAAATTGTGGCATTCCACAAACAAATGACTCCAGCTAGAGATGTGTTAACAAAATGTAGGACTCTGGAGTGTAGCTTAAGGGCAAAAAGTACTACCCATAAACTAATGGGCAAAATGTACATTTCAGAGTTAATTAAAGAATAAAGAAGTTCTAATGTGGTCAGGTGTGATAAGTCTTGATTAAGAGCAAAATTGGTAGTTATGTTGATAGAAGAGAAAAATATAATAATCAAAGATCAAAAAGTTTTTATGTAATGTAAACACTATTATTACTTTTTAATGAGTGTATCAAGTTTGATATACTCATATTACATCCTAAGGGGACGGTTATGTGTTACTTTTGATGTATATATACTTTTGCATATATATATAGATGAGCAGTTTTGTATACATGTACAGTAGAACCCTGTTAAATAGTTTCTGAAGAGACCACTCTAAAAAAACTTCTTAGGTGGATAAACCTCTTATGCAGGAATTGTAAAAAAAATAATTTTTTTATCTGTATAATCAATTTTATTTCAATGTCAAGGTAATATAAAGTAGCATATAGTCAGTGGTGATATTCGAAATATTTAACAAAGGGTTTGCTAGCATAAAATTTTTCCCTAACAATCACTGACAGACAAAATGGAAGTTTTGGCTATAAATAAATACAATACTTTTCTTGCGATATATCTGATAATCAGTGGCGTATTTGGAACGTAAGGGACCCTGGGCAAAGACCAGATAACAATAGTATATTAGTGCTGTCAACCTTTTTTGTTTTTTTTTTCTTTTTCTTTTTTAGGCAGAGAAATTTTTCACCCCGAGTGGCACTGCTGATAATAGACAGATGTCATCACCTCTTGAAATACAATATCCTTTTTATTTTGCTGTCCATACCCTGACACGTGTTCCACAGCCATCTTGTTTTATCTCACACACATGAGATTGTGGGATCTCTCTTATGACTGGATCTAGTTTCAAGAACTCTCTTGAATCGATTGTGATTAAACCTCGTTTCAGTCGAGATTGAAACGGTCGAGAGAGATCGCACCAAGACATAGTCCCCGACCTTGCTCACAATCTAGATTGAAATGCTTGGTGCGAACGGGGTATAAGGCTCTAGTTTAGTAGTATTACAGAGTATAATACGTATATTTTAATATATTTTTTAAAAAACAAAACCACTGAGAAATGTTTCATGTGTTTAACAAGGTTCAGAAAACTGAAAATTTTAACAATGGTTTTGGGTGAACCTGTGCGAACCCGCTGAATATTACTACTGTATATAGTGTAACATAGTAGAATAGTAAGATGCACTGACCAGCAGGTGATGAAGTGACTAGTGTCAATATGATGTATCAATAGTTAATGGACAGCACTGGATAAAGAGTATGTCAAAACAATAAGACTCCAGTTAATTCAGCAACTATCTCAGGTGCAGGTGTTTGATATCCAATGTGATGAACATCTGGAGTCACTTCACTAAAACTTTATAATTTTTATAAGTGATAAAGTTATGATGAGGAAAAAGATTATGATTTGTCTTAAACAGAAACTTCTAATGGGTAAAATATTGACAATAGGACCAATATTTTGGAATTTCTTACTTGGAGAAAATGTGTTATGTGGGAAATTTTAACATACATCTTATAGTGTAAATACCTAGACTAGAGAAAAATTGGACTTATTATGTGGGAAAACCTTTCAGGCAGAACTTCTTAAACATGTTCTACTGTATATACACTGTATATCTGATAAATTATAAAAATAATAAAATACTTTTGCCTATTCAGTAAAATGTAACTAATATTACTGAAAATAAATTTAATAAGAAGTTTACCATCACAATGCATTATCATTGTGATTTACATAGGATTGTTTTCTATATACATGTATATGTACAGTACATGTACAAATATTCACATAAATTAAACCTAAATTTATATTAAATATTGTTTAGTTATAGCAAAATTATACAAAAGCAATCAAATATAATCTATATTATATATTTCAAAGTTTACAATAAAATAATAAAACAATTATATTTTTAATTAATATTGTCTCTTTAATTATAATGTTTATTTTTTTGTGTACTGATAAATATCTTATTTCAAGTAATTTTATTTTAAACTTTTTCAATGTATATGTCAATGGCTCATACATATTTTATCTAATACTTTAAAATTGTGATTTGAATGCGATGGGTACTAAAAGTATCAATAGCTGAAAAATTTTTGTTCTATAAATGCTTTGCTGGATATTAAAGAGTTGATATCAAAATTTTCGGACATTATCATCATAAAAATGAAATCTTCACCCATAGCCCCTCAAAAAAGTTTCTCTTGAGGTTCCAAAATCTCATCTCTGTACTTTTTTTCAATAATGGCACTCAGTGTAAAAAATGCTAGTGAGAGCTCTTGCACAACTTTCCTGACACACTAACAGGAACTTTCAGGAAGGATGTCTAATAATTATCAATTATGCTATAGTATACAATTTAAATAATAATACAACTTTTTAATTTTCCAGTTGTTTACTTTCCCTCTGTTATGTGTAACAGATGATGGTCATTCAAAAAATAACCCCTCGAGATTTTTACATTTTTGGACTTGAGACCTTGTAATATTGAAAAATGAAAAAAAAATAAATTGGAGGTTTTTCCTGGATGTTTGGATGGTTGTAAGTAAGTTGGCACAATTTTGTTCATCCACTTTGAAGCTCAATAACTCCTGTGTCTTTTGTTGAAAATTTCTAGTATTTTGCAGAGAGGTTGGTGTATTAGGGACATTGATGCTAATAAATTTTGGTGGTTAAAGGTCAAAGAGTTGAGGATATGGGGGGTCATGTGTCATATCTCAAGTAGGTCAAACTTAATGATTTTACTTATTATTAGCATTTACAATTTTTTTTATAAAACTCATCTCTATCTTAAAAACAAAGTTTTTTGCCATTCTATAATATGAGATTTTTATTTTTAAAATACTTTTTATAACAGAAGGCACCACACATAATTTTAATTCTTGCCAGGAAAGTTACTGTATATCTCGGCAGATAAGACGATAGTTGAATCATAAAAAAAGGTCCCTAAAATCTGGGGTCGTCTTATAGGACAGATACAAAAAAATTACATTGAAATTTATATAAATTAAAACCATTATAGTAAAACGGACAAACCATAATTATTTACTAATAGAGAGTAGAGTATGTTCACAAAATAGAATAGCCATATGATGTTTTTGTGAATAGTCAAGGTCATTACTTGAATGCCCGAATCAATGTGAATATTTGCAACAATCGCAAGGCAGTGCCGCCAGATGCAAGAAAATAAAATTTGATGTCCTTTCAAAAAATTACGAATAGGACATAATTCCGTTTATGCTATACAGTGTTATTATCCAGTGATGATCATTGCTCTAAATGAAATTCACAGGCCGTTGATAGTTTGGGGGTCGTCTTATAGGACAGATATATGCTAAAACAATAAAACTTCAAGAAAAATGTATACCTCATCTTATCTGAAGGTCATCTTATCCGCCGAGATATACAGTGGAGCATCGATTATCCGACCCCCGATTAACCGACTTATCGGTTAACCGACCGCGTTCTAGTCGGCAAATTCAAATGACCGCTAGTGATGTGGCGCTACAATATTTGGTTATGTTTTGGCTACTTTAATATTATTTTTGTTAAATTTTTGCATGTTTTAGCTGGCAGCACTGGCTTGACCATGAAAGAGAGGCTAGTATTTAAACCAGGCTTAATACACTATACTAATAATGTATTTTTTCATACTTTTCGGTCATCCGACTTTTCAGTTATCTGACCAACCCCAGTCCCCAATTAAGTCGGATAATCGATGCTCCACTGTATTAATTTTCGGTATATTAATTTTCTATTGGCTATTAACATGCCTTAAACCAAAACTTATCATAATGACTAAAAATGACTTTAATGCGACTTAAAGTTATTTGTGGTTGTTATAAGTTTTAGTTTTGAGGCATATTAATAGCCAATAAAAAATTAAAATAGTTATTCAAACAAGAAGCAATTTATATTAGAAAAGTTATGTGACTCATTGATGAATAAAATTGCAACCCAATAATAAAACTTACTTTTATTATTGGGTTGCAATTTGAAAAAAATCATGGCTATAAATTCTTATTGTCATCTCTGTCTATTTTTAATCTTGAGAACAGAGTTAGATAGATGGAAGACGAGACCAGATATGGAAACATTAGGGACAGGAGGTCTTGATTAACTATATACGAATTTCCAATGCAAACCAAAAGTCGTGTTATTTCAATTCAAAAATCTTCCCCTGAAAGGTGTTAGATGGATGATTGACATGACTCTATTGTTAAACGGAAAGTATGATATACAGGGGCAAGCCGCTACTAATTTGAGGCAAAAAGCATATACTGTATTTTAAATTAAAAAAATTAAAAATTGCAGCCTGGCATTGTGACAATGTCACAATTAATAAGTTGCTTGTCATTTTATAAAAATATAATTTTGTTAGATTATGATAATTTTTGTTTTTCAAAAAGTGTGTAAAAAAATTGTGTATGGTGCCATCTGTTATGGAATTTTATTAAAAATAATTTTTTTATATTATTGTTAAAAAGATAAAAGCCTTATTTTTGACATAGAAGTGAGTTTAAATAAGTTGTAAATGCCAATAATGAGTAAAATTTTCACTCTCTGTCCTATCAAGATATGACACATGACCCCCTCTATCTCTCTCTTGACTTATAATTCCCAAAATTAAATATATTAATGCCCCATATATAGAAACAATCCTGCCAAGTTTTAAAATGTTTAGTTCATCTAGCCCTGAGACATAATGCAAAATACATGCCAATACATACACAACAATTCTGTTTGAGGTTTTTTGCAGTTTTGATCTCATGGAATCATTAATCTTACTCATATGATAGTCATCATTTCCCCAGTTTGGGTATCAGAGTCATCCTTTCCCTGTGTAAACATCACAAGGAAAATGTTTCTTTAATTCAAAATATCAACACAGCATACATACATTGAAACAAACAATCAAAAAATAGAAATCATTACATAATTTTTGGCAAAATTTTTATAAATAAACTTTCAAGACAACTCGTCATTTAATGGAGTAGGGAAGCAGCTTACCTCCCAAACCCTCATGACAATTGTTTGCAAAAAGATCTTGAATTCAGTTTGCGGAGGTCTTGGTTTCTAATTAGGTGGTAGAGATCTGTGCTTGATGTGTTTTGATCCTCTTCTGTGAAAATTGTTTATTTGGTGTTCTAGACTTTGTGTTTTCTCTAAATTCACAGGCTGTGTTATGCTTTCTGCCTATTGTGAAATATTCATTGATATTACAGTGACCAAATATATTTCGGTCCTTAGGAAGGGGTTCATGGAGTGTAAAAAAATTGAAAAATTCAAAAAGATTGGGGCGGTCAAAATTTGATCAGTTATCATACTTTCCTCATGTTTTATATTCTATAACAGTACAAGAAAGTAAAATGTAGAGCTCAATGCTGCCATTAAAGTATAATGCTACTCCAGATTATGGTACCATCACTGCAAACTGGTATCTTTCCACAATGTTCATGGAGCTGCATTGAGTTTCTCATTCTCTCTACATTCTAATCTAACAAGAATCATTCAGAAGACAGTGCCTAGACTCCTATATATGGATTGGATGAATTTGCTTATTTTTTGGACATAAGTGTATAAAAACAACTCAAAATAAAATTAAACGTAGCTTTAAAGTCATCGTCTATAAATTTATATTTTTCACAATTTTCTTTAAAATAATCTGTTTTAATAAGTTTTAGTTAATATTTGTTAAATTGTATTCATTGAAAAAACAATGATAGATTGTAGGAATCCATGAAAAATTCTCAGAATTTATAGAATTCCCTTTCAAGATCACCATTTTGAGGATGCTTTGGAGTATGTACATATCACTTTGCATACTGGATCATAAAGGAAAATCACTGGATCATTTAAATAAGGACTTTCCACCACTGCTTTAGCATCTTATACATTTGTCTTTGAGGTGGGGCTTGGTATGGACAAAGTTAATTTGTCTGGTTTGTATTTAAAAGGAATGGAGTTATTAAAAATTTATAAATCCACTAGGAGAAATAATTGTATTAATGCATAGGATGAAGAGACCACAGCTAGTGCTTGAAAATTGTTTGAGATCCCTTAACTTGAAAGGGCAATGATATCCTGTATGACAGACATTGCATTTTTATTTCTATTTAGTTAACTTGTTATTGTCTCATATGTTTGACATTGCCTACTTAATTACATACTGTTCTATGAATGTTTAAATTTTTCACGTGAATTTGTGAAAACTGTTGATCTATTTATATGTTCTTTTGACATTTGTAATATTCCTAGTTGTAACCCATTTAAGATCATTAAATATGGTCAAAAATGTTAGCAGTAGATAAGTCTTGCTGGACTGATAATGGTGTTTTGTGTTATTTATATAAAAGTTCTTTCTTATTTCATATGAAAGAGAAAATAGTTATTTTTATGTGAAATTCAGTCATTAAATATACAAAATATTTTATAAAAATAAGGTTTTTTATATAAGTAACTAATACTTTTTCACTTAGTTTTGCTAGTATTACATGTTGTTATAATGAATGGAAGCTATAATAAAATTTCATCAGCAAATTATTATTATTATTTTTTAAAATAATTCATTAATATTCTCTAATCTTAAAATTTATAATTTGGAGGAAAACAAATTAACAAATTCTGTAAATATATGAGGAAACTAAACTAAACTAAAACAAATAATTAACAGGATAATATAAATTTCCTTATTTTTTCAGATATAAAGTGTGTACATAAACCAAGAAAAATGTTTCTCGCAGCATCAGAGATACCAAACTTAACGGCAGCAGAAAGACTAAAACCAACAGAAGCCAGTCAACCGATGTTTGGCATTGTCGACATAATGATATTAGTTAGTTTATTTGGTCTTGCAATCTATTGGATGTTTTTAAGAAAAAAGAAAACGTCTGATATGGAATCTTTCAAAACTTTTTCGATTGAGTAAGTAAGAAATTTATGAATTATTAAATTTAGTAATTTATTAGAATTGGATTTGATTCAATCCATTATATCAACAGTATACACATTATAAAAATTTTCCTCATAGAATTGGATATAATTAAATATGCTTTATAAAGTTTTACATTAACAACTTATAATTATAGCATATTGTTAATTTACAGAACATATATAATTATAATAATTATATTATATATATACAGCCATACATACACACTGGTGACCAAATGAAAAGTTTATTGTGAAGAGTAGAATTAGCATATCATAAACTTGCTACACATCATTAGAAACACTTGAATTTTAGACAATTATTTATTGCAGACTCTAGAGCTAACATTTAAAATTGCTCACTGTTAAGTGATTGTTTGTTGTACTTGAATCTGTTGGAAAATAAAGTACATCTATTGCATTTAGTTTTATTGGTTACACATGTATATAAAAACAAAGAATTGAATTGAATACAATGATGTAAAGTAATTCACAACACATGGATTGACCATCAACACAATTGGAATGTCAGTTAAGTGTTGAAGGTCAATGTAAGAATGATTACATCACAATTCAGTAGATACAACCTTGTGTAAAATTTTACTGCAGTAGAACTTCCAAAGTTTTTGTGCATATTATTTGTTATCTTAACATACAAAATTTTAACATCTTAACATTATTAATTGCAAAATATCAAATAAAAACTTTACAACTGCAAGTTTTTATTTGATCATCTTGTATAGATAATGACACAATTAAGTATCATTATAGTAAGTTAAACATTTGTTATTTTTCTAGCATTTCTAATTTTTCCTCTAATTATAATTATTTTAAAAATAATTTAGACAAGTAATCATTTCAGATATATATTCATTACCAAATTTCTAACTTATGTAAATATTATGTTCACAAACTTTAATTAAATTGGAGAGTGTATATTACTTTATGTATTGTTTGTTAATATATGTATAATTAAGAGAACAATTTGAAAATATTCAAAAGAAATGGATAGTACAATAAATTGAGATTTATGATTTAAACTAAAGATTATCAATACACTTAAATATAGCAATATATATATTTCTCCCAATATTGTGTAAATTTTTGTTGTTACTTTTTAGAAATTTTAAAAGCACATAACAGTATTTGAAGAAAATGGTGGTGAAATATTATACTAGTATTAATCTGCTGTAGTAGTCTCAAACATCTATTCTTCCTTTGGCTTTCTGTCAGTGCTAAGTGGTTATAGGATAATGAGATATATTTTTTGTTCAGATCTTCTTTTCTTTGAATGACTATGCAGTTTATATTTATAATTAATCATTTATTTTGGAAACAGTGTATATTTGATGTAAACCGTTACCTGACGCCTTTGTTGGTAAAACACCCCTATAATAGGTTCCAAAGTAGCTTCTGTCAGGATGATGTGAGAGGATGTGGATGTAAGGAGGTATGTGGCAGACACAGAGACATACACAAATGTACAATTATAATTGTGTTTATTTTTAAGGAAAAATTCTTACAATTAGTTGAAGGCTGATGCTCAAAATGGGTTGGAGTTCAGGTGGGAGACAATGTGAGGATATAGATTGTTGATATTATCGCTCTTGTTGGCAGAATGAGATGAAGATACTCTGGTCTTAGGGGTAGGATGTGTGAGTTTGGGTGATTGTCAGGCCCTTGATGGTTGATAAAATGACACTGGGTGGTCTGGTCAGAAAAGCATGGTGTTTATTGGAGAAGGTAAATCTCTCTTCCTAGTTGGATCAGCAGGTGTCTGTGAGAAGTCAATGATGACATGATCTGCTGTGATGACAGTGATGACCTGAGAGGTTCTCAATGTCAATGAACATGCTTTACAATTGTGGCAACTCATCTGGAGGCTCTTGACAGCAACAAACATACTTTGCAATGGCAGTGGCTCACCCTGACTTCAAGGGTGAGTCGCTGTCCTTGAAGTCAGTGATTTGGATTGATCAAGGTCTTCCTTTTTCATTCATTGGCTCCCTCTCATTGGACTGATTACCTAATTGTCATGTAAAGTGCTTCCCTCATCTTTCTTTTGTATATTTAAACTGGAAATTGCCTGTTTTATGAATCTCAACTTTTTCATCGATCACTTTCCCAGCTCAATTTCTCACCATGACACCGTCTCTCCACTTTGGGTTAAACAAATGCATTATCTTTTACAACTGTTTTCAAAAATCACAAAAAAGGAAAGATAAAAACATAAACAAGTGAGGGGGGCTTCGGATCTCAAATTGATTTAGGGGGAAAAAAGGAGAATTAAAGTAAGTTTTAACATAAACAAGTTAATAAAAATCTTATTGACAGTTGAAACTTTGCCAATTGAAAGCAATCATGAATGCATCAACAGTTTTGCTGTCAAATCATGTTTTGTAAATGTGAATTTGGAAAGAATTAGTATGAAAACTTACTATGCTATAATGAATCACATTATTTTTCACACACACTACTTATATGTTGTAATTATTTCAAAACCTTTCTTGTAGCACAACTGATAAGTAAAATGTATATAAAAAAAATTAGAATGAATAATTAATGTAACTATATTTCTATTTCATATAAATTCTCAATAATTAAGTAATATTAATATCATGTTTATCATCATTTTTGATGATTCGATTATTTTTGTTAGTGGTGTAAGTCCAATTATGATCAATAGTGATATTATTTCTACCAGTAATGTAATCTTGAAATTTTTGAAATAGCAGATATATATATATATATATCAGTGGCGTGCCGTGACATTTGATGACAGGGAAGCTGTGTTTCTGTAAGAAGCCGACTTCCAGGGGCAATCAGTTAACTGCGCGTCAGTGATGGTCTAGGGCAGTGGTTCTTAACCTTTTTATACTCGCCGCCCACCAAATATTTCATAATTTTTTTATGACCCCCATTTTTTAATAATAATTTATATTTGATAATTTGATAATTTATCTATAATAAATTGATTTTTTTATTATTGCTTTATTTTTTATATAATAAATGTAAATCATAACTTTATTATTTCATTATCTATTTAAATAACATTCAAACTTCACAATTAAACACGAAAACTCATTAATTTTTTACAGAAAATAAAATAAGAAACACGTCGATAAATCAATCCAAAGTCGATGCTAAAACTAAACTAAAACTAAAACGCCCACTTGTCGTAAGGATTTTGCATAACTTTTGCAAAAATATTTAAATTTTCAAAGCCTACTATTTTTCCTAATTATTTTTAAAATTCCAAGCATTAATAGTTTCTTAAAATTGCTTTGGAATAAAAGAAGTAAATACTGCGGTGTAAGTAGCATATTTACATTTATTTCTTCTGTACTAACAAAGTTGTATGTAGGAAGAAATACAAAATAAATAAATAAAAACTAAATAGGAAAACTTTATCTTTCTTATTTCACTTTTCAATACGATATTCGGATTATACATCAATTTTCTTTTTATTATATTCCGAAGGAAATTTTGCATAATTTGGCGGCCCCCGGCAAACTTCTTACGGACCCCCAGGGGCCGCGGCCCCCTGTTAAGAATCACTGGTCTAGGGTCCATTCGTATTCATTTGTTCGATAAGCCAGTAAAAACTGTAGACTTCTCTAAATGTATTTTTACTATCACAATTACATTCCGAATCGCTAGCCACGATATAAGGGCTAAAATTAAAAATAAATTATAAAAACTTACTCGGTGAAATAAAATGTGCGATGGATTTACATACCTGGTACAATGTATTGTTCGATTGTATTAATGTACTTTTAAAGAAAATTATAATTAAAATATAGCTTTGTAAAGAAACGTACATAAAAATAACATAAAATAGTCTTTACTTTTTAAATCTTAAAACAATCCACTTAGTCAAATATCTCGATACGAGTAGCTAATGGATGGAACTAGTGCCGGTCCAGGTAGGTGTGTAGTGAGTGTGTGCGTGCCAAATCCCGAGGGTGCCGATACCGGTCAATGTCAAATGCCTCTTTTGTCGCATCACTAGTATATCTCAAAGGACGCCACAGGGCTGTTGTAAATTTTAAACGTTTCTCACCGTAGCTGTAAAAATCTAACTATGTTAAACTTAATAGTCATTCGTTTTCTAACTAATTCGTTTTAATACCAGGTGTACACGGAAATCAGTTTCCCACTGTACTGAGCGAGTGATTGGTTCTGTTAAGCTTTTGTTGAAGTAAAATTCTGGCTCTTTCAACAGGGTTTTATTTATGTCCCCATTCCCTAATCTCTTAATTATTTACTCACTTCTTAAGTAGAAATAAGTCGAAACCGGTTACTTTGTACCTGAATATCTGTAGTCTTGGGAAAACAGTGGAAAGACAAATTTTTATGACAACGGATATATAAATCGTAAATTTAAGGAAAATAAATTCTAGAGCTTTTTTTTTGTACCATTGTATGTACTGTACGTCTCATTCATTAAATTTGGTTGTAAATGATGCTGCCAAAGTAACAGTTAATTTTTAACACTGTACTAGAATTGTACACGTTTTTTCTGCATCCCCTTACAGATGGGACGTACTAAATCGTAATATTACCGGTTTAACATCGAAATCCGTAAGTAATATAAGATGGGAAAGCGGAATAAACGCAGAATAAATATATCAAATATTTTAATGGAGTTTTTTTAAACTCCCGTCAACTATACAGAACTATCATAAAAACGTGCCAGTAAACTCCTATCGGTTGGGTTGTTATAAATCTAGTCTAGGGTGGGCAACCCTTTTTATAACACGGGCCAGAATAAATTTTACGTTTTTTTCCGCGCCGTAGTAGTTAATTGACGCCTTCTTGTGACTCGTAATTTTTTTAGTCTGCAAATATGAAATAAATAAATAAAAAGTTAATTACTACATTTATTTCTCTTATCGTTTTCGAAAATTACAAAGAATTGGAAAATTAACTATTAATTAGTTATTTTTCCAATTTAATAATCTATTAAAGATCTCGCGGGCCAGATAGAAACTTTTCGCCAGCCGTAGCTGGCCCGCGGGTTGCCCGCCGTTGATCTGGTCTGCTCGTGATTCACATAATCGGGCGAGAGTGGCCGAATATCTAGCAGGCGGCTAACAGCCCACAACCGCTCCGGGATATAAAGTCGCGTACTCTTTACGCGTGTGTCGCTTCTACCAGCTAAACCGTGACGTTTGTGCTATGTAAAGCGCATGCGCCAATGCCTATAATCTGGCTGCTTGGAAGTTGACAGGCAGGCGGATAACAGCCCACAACCGCTCCGGGATATAAAGCTGTACTCTTTACGAGTGTGTCGCTTCTACCAGCTAAACCGGGTGAGGTTGGTGCACTGTAAACCGCGTGTGCTAATGCCTATATAATCTGACTGATTGGAGACTGACCCGGTTTCGACATTCCTTCCGCCACCGAATTATTCGAATATACAATAGCAATCTTATCGTTTTTTTTCACATGTAGTATAGAAATTTGTAAAAGATACATAATGCAGTTATAATAAAATATTAATTTTAATTAATTCAAAGTACATTAAAATATGAAAATTTATATTTTATAAAATTCAAGGGAAGGTCATTGGAAGGTGGAATCGGCGCTTCCATCGCTTCCAATGACGGCACGCCACTGATATATATATTCTTTCCAAATCCTATATATATATATATATCAGCTATTTCAAAAATAAATAGCTATTTTCAATCAAAAAACATTATTATACTAATACTTACCAGTATTTTTGAGAACATCCAAATGCAAACTGTAATACAAACTGTCCTTAGTCTGTGGGCACCTTAAAACTTCAATTATGTAAATTCTATTCTACCCAAGATAAAATTATCTGGCTGCTTGGAAGTTGACAGGCAGGCGGATAACAGCCCACAACCGCTCCGGGATATAAAGCTGTACTCTTTACGAGTGTGCCCGCCGTTGATCTGGTCTGCTCGTGATTCATTGCCCGCCGTTTTTTTCCTACAAAACATTTCCTACAAAACATGAAGAATGCTTCTACTTCCCATCAAATGTGAGCAAGATGTTGGATTTCATTGCTGTAGCAACTGTTACTATCCACATTTTAAAACAAGACAACTATAACTAGGTTATCAGCTCCAACCGTACATCTCACTTTTTCTACTTTTTATCTATTAAAAAAAATAAATAAATAAGTAAAATCAGCAAAAGTTTAAAAATTTTTAAGCTTGATAGTCTAAGGATTTTTCCCCCCACTCTTTCTGCCATGTGGGCACTAAGGAAACCATTTTAATCATATCCATCCTGGGTTTGGCCAGGACCAGAATGGAGGCATTTGAATGACGAGGGACTGGGCTCGGTGCATTTGGAATAAATTACCTAAAAAATTCCTGGGATTGCCTGCAGGATTTGATCCTGGGTCTCCTAGAGTGATAGGCCAACATCTTAATCACCTTGGATCCAGTGTTTCTTCTTGTAATGTTATATTAAATGTTTTAAAAAAAATGGAATCAGTAAATGTAAACTCACGCTAAAGTTGTATATTCTTCTGATAAATATCACTGAGTTCAGCGTTAAAGTAAAGTTTTCTTTATGCTGCAAGCACTTTCGACGAAGTTATGTTCGTCGTTCTCAGGTGAAAAAGAAAAAGAAAAGAACAAAATTTGAAAGTGGCATGTGCCGAGTGTTCCAAGCAGACAATGGAAAAAGTTTCGTTGGCGAAATTTTAAAAATAGATTTTTAGCGTCAAAAGTGCTTGCAGCATAAAGAAAACTTTAACGCTGAACTCAGTGATATTTATCAGAAGAAAATGGAATCAAAAATTTAATTTTATTATGAATAAAATTTTATCAAATCCTTAAGGAAAAATTTAAGGAAGTAGATTTTTACGCTGCTTTTCAATAATTAGCAATTCAACAAATAATTTTGTTAAGTATTGACACAGCATTTTTAATCAAAAATTATATCTGTAAATAAAGAAATCACTGAATATATTGTAAAGTTTGTGTAGTAATTAATTAGCAAGCTTATTATTCTCTGTTGCAATGTATGAATTAATAATAATGTTTAGGTAATAGCTCTTAATATTGAGGCTTGACCTGCATTTTGTATGTTCCCCAAAATATTACTTAGCAATTTGCATGAATTTTTGTTAAAATTATTTAATGACCTGTTGCTATTTCTTTGTACATATCCAGAATAAGATGGAAAAGTTTCCAAGTAGGTTTTTCTCTTATCTGAAGACTGTTTAAAAACATTAAGACAGAGTTCTTGAATGTCTTTTATTCATCTTTTTTCTATTAGTTTAAAGATTAAATGCAGATAAGCAATAAACTACAAAAACTAAGGTAAAAACATTTGTTTTTATGTAGTTTATTGCTGGATATTGGTTGTATGTGTAGTGTTTAATCACATATACACAGTTTGAGTAGTTGGATTAAATTGAAAAATTTACTTAAATATGGATCTGGAATTCTTTCTTCTGTGCAATAATCTGACAATATCTGACAATATCTATACAAAATATTAGCAATAAGTTCCTACATTGTTCAGTTTTTATTTTAGAAGACTTCAACTTTAATTTTAACTTCTTCCAGCTTGGCTGAATTATTTTCAGCAAATAGTGGGTTGACTGGATTCACATTATTAACATTGTTTTTTCTTAATAGTAATTGTGTAACAATTGCAGTTAAATCTGAATTATAATTTTGTGAAATGTAAATATCAATTATTATTTTCAGACCAACGATGATGAGAATGGATGAATCAAGTTTCATTAGCAAAATGAAATCTTCAGTAAGTTTGTTTATTTATAAACTTTCCTTGATGAGTTTTTCCAATTTCATAAATATTAATCATTATGCTTTAATTAATTTTCATAATCTTAAAATGTTATGTAAATTTCATTTTCTTTCAGTATTCTTGTAGCTCTTCACTTTATTAGATCTTTATAGACACGAGTCTTATAAATGTTTACCTATTTAATATATATGCTCTTGCCATTTATTGGTATTATATAAATAATTTAATTTGTTTGTTGGAAAATATATTTACTAAATTTAATCTGCAGAAAGGATATATAAGAATATGTATAGGTTATACACCTTATATGAATAGTAGACTATATAATATAATGTTTAAGTCATGATGTTTGCTTAATGGCATAGTTCTTAGAATGTATTCCCTTCATTAAATGACACACATACAGATTGTCCAAAATTTAAATTTTATAAAAATAGTAACAATTCAAACAAATAGTTACATAATCGACAATCACTTGACACACAAACAAGGTACAGACCTCTTTTGTCCTTTCTTTGTATGTTATATTAAAGAGTTTAAAAAATAATTAAAAAAATCCTTAAAAAAGTTAAAAATTGTGGATATAGTGTTGAAATTAACAGAAATTAGGTATATTTATTTGAAATATTAATTGTTATTACAGTATTAATATATTATATATATTTTTTATTCAAATATATTTGGGTTTGCCATTAAGATACTTTATATAGAATTATTAGCTTTGAATAAACAAAGGAAAAATGCATTTTAAATAAGAATAAAGATATGGTTTGTTAGGCCAGTGATATTCAAACTGTGGTTTGCAAACAGTTTATTATTATACTGTGACAAGATTTCACTTAAAATTTCAGTTTTATGTATTATGTTTATAAAAACTATTTAAAAACATCCTTAAAAATATTTTCATAATTTTTGTCTTTCTTTGTAATTTAAATGTTTACTGTTAGGTAGCCTGGTAATAAAAATTTGCCCAGGCAGTTATTTGAAAACTGCCCACAAATCCATTTTTTCAAAATTTACAACTTTGAAATCAAGTTTTTTGTTGTAGTTTTCTTACTAACATGGTCTAAAAGTTCAATTTAAAAAACTCATTTGAGCAACATTTAAAATAATCCCTTTTATAACCAATTCAATTTCATGAAATTAGTTCTTGAGGGATTGGAATGAAAAAAAAAACTGGTCCATGAACACAAAGTTCAAGAAGCACTGCATTAGTAATAGTTTCCTTTACTTAAAAAAAAATAAATAAACTGAATTTAAACATGTCAAATTGATTATTATTAATTTTATAAATTTAACATACAGTATTAAAAAAGCTTTTTAAACATGCATGTACAGTGGAACCTCGCTTAACGAGCACCTTGCATAATGAGTGTTTCACGTAATGAGCAAATCAAACTTTTAAAAAATGACTCGCTTAACGAGCAAAGTTTTGCATAATGAGTGACGAGGAGAGGGGAAAGTCCTGGATTGTGGGCATGCTCCATCATGCTATTATCTACGATTTTTTTTTTTCTGCAAATTGAATTTGCATTCTAGGTTGGTTCATTCCATGCTAGAAGAAAAGATGATGATGATTCACTCTCCTTAACAATGTATATTGTATAATTTTCTTTGAATAAACATTATACATAAAATACCATATTTACTCGCATATAAGACGATCTCGCATATAGGACGAGGTGTGACTTTAAAGATCAAAATAAAGAAAATTAGATTTATTAATACAATTCTAATTTTATTTCGTTTAATCCCAAATAAATTATCATCAAATGCACGTATTAAGGCAAACAAACATGTTTTCTTGACGCTATCACTTTTGTCTACTCAGACCTGCCCTCTGAAGCTGCATTACAATTCTTTTCTTTTTCACTCTTACTCCACAAAGCGTCATTCTCTGATCGAGTGAATTTAAAATGCAGTATTTCTTGAATGACTGCTATCAGCTTTTGAAGATTGCTTTTCCACGCACCTGATATCCATGTAGCAAAACCAAAAGATTATAATGCACATGACAGGAAAAAGTTTATTTTTAATGATTCAGAATGTACAAATATTCATTAAGAATACCAATTTAACAAATATGAAATAACTACATTTATAATCATTGTTAAGTGACCAGCTATTTTTGGATCATCTCTTTAAAAGCAACATTCACCTTCACCTCAATAGCACCCTGCTATAATGGCAGCATGAACTATACACAGTTCACAAAAATTATTGCATATAGGAAATTGCGCATATAGGATGACCAAGGTTTTCAAAGCAGTGAAAAATGAATAAAAACCTCATCTTATATGCAAGTAAATACGGTATTTGAGTATTTTTTTCCGGCATGGTATACATCATCATATTTTGCATTAATTTCTATGGGAAAAATTGTTTTGTTTAACGAATATTTCACATTACGAGTAAGGTTCTGGAACAAATTATGCTTGTTAAGCGAGATTCCACTGTATTGGTCTGTAGTCCTTTTTTCACTTCCTGTTCTTTATACATAATCATGCTAATCCAAACATTCTTGTGTGATAATCACAGTAGTTCAGATTAGTGAGCATGTGCTGTATTTTATATTTTTCACTAGTAAATTATTCTCTGCATATTAATATCTAATTTTTCTTCTAGGGTCGTAACATTGTGGTATTCTATGGATCTCAGACAGGAACAGCAGAAGAATTTGCTGCTCGTCTGGCAAAAGAAGCACATCGCTACGGAATGAAAGCTATGGTGGCCGATCCTGAAGAATGTGATATGGTTAGTTGCAAAATGTGTTTTATTATATTATATACTGTATTTTATGGACTATAAGACGCACCTGCATTTTGGAGGCAATTTTTCGAAGAAAAAAGTGCATCTTATAGTCCATAAAATACGGTAATAAAATTATAACATTTATTACCAGCAATTTTTAACAATTCAGTTAGATTTCAGTTCAAAATTCTTTTTTAATGCTGCTCTATGATTTCCGAGAAATAATTTGCATCTTAAAGATTACTGATTTATGACTTAAAGCTATTACAGCGACTTTTAAGCTGAAGCAGAAAGTAAAAGAAGTGAGGAATTATGAAAAGTAGCAGTTAATAAGCAGATTCTAATGCACATATATAGAATACAATTAACATTTTTAGAAATCATACATTAGTAATAATGTTATGTTTTGTGAAACTGCTTTATCAGAATTATCATATCCTTAAGATATTTTAATTTAGTTTAGTTTTGATTAAGTTATCAATTATCACCTTCAGGTAAATAATACAAAAGTCGGCTTACATATGCCTATTTGCCTGAATATTTTGCTTAGGAGTTACAAGTTCACTGACCTTATTACTGGTAAAACAATGAATTTTTAAAATGTTATCAGTTTATAGGAAATTACCAGCAATTTTTAAATTTTGACTCCAAATGTAAAAATTAGTGGCACTAGCAATTGTTTAGTTGCCAACTCAATGACAAATCAGCAACTAAACTATCTTTGGTGCTCTATGGTCAATTTAATTCTCTTTTTTTCTGTTCTGGAAAGCAAAATTGCTTTCCAGAACAGAAAAAAAGAAAAATAGAGCTTTCTGTTGTTTTTTAGTTGCCACAAGTAAAAAGTGGATAGCATGAATGCACATCCAGATAAATGTATTCCATTTTGTCAACTAGAATTACTATTGAACTTTAGACATTACATGTTAAGAAACAAATTGCCAAACTATCCAGCATAATGCTGTAATACGATACTTCAAAAGTTTTAAATCATTATTTTACAGTTCTTTACAAGATAAATGACAAACTATTTTTATGGTTTAAATAAAACCATTTCATACTTATGTCTTTCATATATAAAAATATATATGAAAATGTATACAAATTAATATTTGGCTTCAAAACTTATGTATTGTACCTATCTATTTTTTACTGATTTTACCAGTAAAAAATATCAAATTACCAGTATATTTTACCAATTTATTTTTTTAAACCTGTTTACCAGTGATACATTCCCTAATGTGGCTGATAATGCACAATCATAATTAGTCTTAACAATTAAATTTTAACATTCAAAGCACTCATTGTTTACAAATATAAACACCAACCGAAATCTGGTATATGGCAAATAGATACTCATAACTGCCGTAAATAATCGGGCTATAATTTGGAAATAATGATTTTTGAATTACAAATGAATTTGACACTAGAGGGGAGTGTTAGGAGCTATCTCATATTAAAATTAATAATTATAATATTTAATTAAATAATTTAGATTAAACTGGAAGAAAACAATCAGCCCGAAGTGGTACTCGAACCCACAACTTTCGCTTACCGTGTGAATGTGTTACCAGTTATGCTACCCAGATCTCCGGTCCGATCCCATCTTCCAGTATATATATATAAGCATAAGATATAACCATTGTCCATTATATCACTCATTATTTGCTTGCAATATAGTAGTTATAAGTGAAATAAGTAATTTTAATTCTGATGAATTACTATTAAGAAATGCATAACTTGAAGATTCATTCATTGTTTTAATATGATTTTTAATGTCACAACGAACAAACTCAGAATTTTCACTAATTATGGTCTTTATTTATTCACTCCAGTTATTGTTATCACTCTGTCAGTCATCATCAGTATAAGCAAGTCCCAAAGCAATCAAATAAGTGGATTATATATATTATGTATATACATAGCAGAAAGGTTTTATTTGCAGATGTTTTCTGCATAAAAGAATTTTAAAAATTTTTGCTTTAACCATCTTTAAGTCTCTTTAAATTAATAAAAGTTTGTATATTCTAATAAATATTAGGATGTTAAAAATTGGAAAAATTTATCATCATATTGTCAATTAATTTGAAATCATCTTAAAGCAATACATTGTCATAATTAATTAATATACATTCAATAAATTTCTCTATAACAAAGTAGAATTCTAAATATTTCTGTGCATCCGAGATGTAATTTTACAACTTTCCAAAAACATGAAAATAATTAACTATGTTCTTATTTTCAGACTGTTTCATCCAGTTTAATTTATTTTACTTCTAATAATTTTATATTTTTATATTTTACAGGAAGACTTAACAAAATTGTCAGATATTGAAAATTCTCTTGCTATATTTTGTATGGCAACTTATGGAGAAGGAGATCCTACAGATAATGCCCAAGAATTTTATCAATGGTTACAAACTGGAGATGCAGATTTATCGGGCATTCGTTATGCGGTTAATATTTAAATTATACTGACTAATTGAATTTTTACTGTGAAGATCATTGTCTAAATTAAATTTCTAAATAGGTATTTGGACTTGGTAACAAAACTTACGAACATTACAATTCCATGGGAATTTATGTCGATCGCAGATTTGAAGAATTGGGAGCCACCAGAGTGGTTGATCTAGGACTGGGTGACGATGATGCCAAGTAAATAGCTATATAATTATAATATGAGTAAATTAAAAGGTGTACATTTTTAATTAATTTTAATTAAAAAATATTATTTCAGTATTGAAGAAGATTTCATTACTTGGAAAGAAAAATTCTGGACAGGAGTTTGTGAATACTTCCATATTGAAAAAACTGGTGATGATACTACTCTAAGACAGTATGAACTTATTGTTCATGATGATTTGCCTAAAGAGAAAATCTTTCATGGTGAAATTACTAGGTTGGGATCATTCAATATTCAAAAACCGTAAGTATTTAAAATGTCTGTATAAAACAATAAGATAATAAAGGGATATTATGTACATAAGTCATATTTGAAGTACAGTAGAGCATCGATTATCTGATCCCCGATCAACCGTCACATCAGTTAACTGACCGCGTTTTTGTCGGCTAGTGATGTGGTGCTACAATATTTAGCTATGTCTTGGCTACTTTAATATTATTTTTGCGTGTTTTAGCCAGTAACACTGGCTCGACCATGATAGGGAGGCCAGTATTTATTTTGTGCAAAATAAAGAAATAATTTTTAATGATACAATAGTGACGATTATTATTTTTTTTTTAAAAATTGTTAGGCTTAACATCAATGATAATGCAACGTGAAGTAAGTTAATAGCAATATACTAATATACTAATTACATGGGATATACTAATATATTATTAGTATAATATATTAATGTATTTTTTCATACTTTTCGGTTATCTGACCAACTCCAGTCTCCAATTGAGTTGGATAATCGATGCTCTACTGTACTTTGTATTCTAAACAAAAAAAATATACATTCAAACTTGATTAGAAGATGAGTCTTGCTAGATAAACATACAGTACTATTATGAACTGTGTACTATAATTCTTAGTTACTATACAAAAATATAGATAAACATTGCTCCAGACTATATTTTGCTTCTGCTACATATTAGCTAACTACAGGTGCATGAGAGTATAGGTAATTGGTAGTGGGCTATTCAATGCCATAGTCCTCAGCTCTTCCATAGAGCCAAATCCCATTTCAGTTCCAGTGAAAGATAGTGGCTCAGTTTAAATTTACAAACTTTCATAGGAGCCAACAAGATAGGATTTGGCCTGATGAAAGAGGAATCTGGATGCATTTAAGATTTCTGTAAAGCAATTACTATATTTATTTACAATAGTTGCATTACAATACTTACAGATAATGTTAAATTAATTTACACAAAATCTAACATAAGTAACGGGTCTTTCAACAAGAGGTATTATTTTAAATTTCATGCCATTTTTCAACTGTCAACATACAACTGTTATTGTGGTAACATTTGACAATTAAAAACTAGGTTTTCAGATATGGATCGATATACACTTGCACAATGCAATGAAATAGTGAAAATTCACTACAAAAATGGTGAAAATATTGCAGAGACGGTTTGTAAAGTTTGTACTGCTTTTGGTCAAGCGCCTTCTCACACATCTATAGCGAGTTTAATCAATAAATTTGAACATCTTGGACAAGTTAGTGATGTGAAGACTCCAATTTGTGCTCGTCTAGCCAGGTCGCTGCAAATATTGCTGCTGTAGCTGAATGTGTGGCTGAAAATCAAGGTTTGTTCATTTTGAGACAGTCACAAACCAGTTTGCACTGCATTTTGCATAAATATCTTGGCCTATATGCTTATAAGTTGCAGTTGACACAAGAATTGAAGCCAGTAGGTCATGCAAAATGTCGTACATTCGCTGATTGGGTGCTGGAAATGCACGAACAAGATCATGATTTTTTAAACAAAATTATTCTGAGTGATGAGGCTCATTTTCATCTATCTATGTACGAAAACACGAGAAATAGTCAAACAACCTCTCCACCACAAGTGAGTTTTTGGGCAGGCGGTGTAATTGGGCCATACTTTTTTGAAAATACTGCTGGTTCCACCATTACAGTGAATCGATTGTGTTACTGAATGATGTTGACCAGCTTTTTTGGCCTAAAATTGATGCTATGGATGCGGATGACGTTTATTTTCAGCAGGACAGTGCCACCTGCCCCACAGCTTGTGAAACAATGGCTCTATTGCGTGAAAAATTCCCTGAACGTGTGATTTCTCGAAATGGAGACTTCAATTGGTCACCGAGATCGTGCAATTTAACACCATTAGACTTTTTTCTTTGGGGCTATGTTAAAGATAAAGTCTATGCCAATGCTCCAGCAATGATTCAAGCACTCAAAAGACAATATTACAGCTGCTATTGGCGAAATACAACCGCTATTATGTGAAAACGTGATGAAAAATTTTATCAAAAGAATGACTGTTTGTAAGAAGAACCAAGGCAGACATTGTGTTCCATTACTAACCTCAGAGTTTGTACTTTGGATTAAAATAAAAATATCACTTTTCACAAAAATGTTTTTTTCTGTTGATTTAAAATGACACCTCTTGTTGAAAGACCCTGTATATGATCTAGTTTTGAGGCACTACAGTTGACAGTGAATGTAGTGATTTCCAGTTACATGGAGTTTGGTCTCTGCAGTATGCATAGCACTACTTTTCTTTAACATTTCAGATAATTGAATTTCCTCTGTAATTTTTTCAATTCTAAGACACAGAATTCAATTTCAAACTTGTAGTAAGATTTTTTAGATGGGGAAATTTTTAAGTAATCAATTTTATTAAGTTTGTATTATTTCTTTAATTTGTTACTTAACAAATGTTACCCATTTCATGGTATTTGTATGTACAGAAAAGCATGGAAACAAGCTATCAATGATTATTTATTTTAATGCTGCATCATAATGTCTCAAAGACTGTTTGAATTAAATACTCATAACCAATAAAGATGCATCTCTGTTTTGGACAAGTAAAAATGGGGTAAAGAAAGATTTTATGATGATGAAATATGGTATATGTTAACTCGGAATTTTAGTAACTAGACATTAAATCAATTTAATATTTATGGCTACTTAAGTTGCCAACATCAGGTTCAGAACATGAATTTTATTCTATTTAAATCTTATATTACAAAACCTGATAGTTAACCAACCAAATTGCCAATTATTGTGTAAATTAACGATTTTTCAACTTAATATTACAAGCAGAAGTTACACAAAAAACCCATACAAACTTAGTTTAATTTTTAATTGATTTCTTTCCATGTATATTTTGCAGGCCATTTGATGCTAAAAATCCTTATTTGTCTACTGTAACTGTGAACAGAGAATTGTATAAAGGAGACAGATCATGTATGCATATTGAACTTGATATAGGTGATGGAAAATTCAGGTAATAAAGTCAAACAATGATGATTACTTATTGTCATTCTTTAAAACAAAATAAATTTCAAAATATATGATTATTATTATAGGTATGATGCAGGTGACCATGTTGCAGTTTATCCAACTAATGATCCATCCTTGGTAGAAAAACTTGGAAATCTGTTAAATGTAGATCTGAATACAATTATTACTTTAAAAAATTTAGATGGTAAGTTAATTTCTAAAATATTTTTACATTTGTATGGATTGAAATTTTCAAGTATAATTTACAAATAAGCTTACTAAAATTATTTTATATAAAAAAATATATCATTAAGTTAATTGATTACTGTTATAATGAATTCGAAAAATATCAATATTCTTAAATTTTACAACACTCTTTGATGTTTCTGCTAATCTAAGAACAGGTAATTTCAATATTTATAAGTCAATAAAATACAATAATAAAGGTTTGTAATTTGAAATAAAAGAATTTTCACAAAATAAAAATGTGTATTTTTCATCCCTATATAATCTTCAAATATATTTAAGTATAGTATATTCTTACTAATTCCAACTGATTTGTTAATACTGTCTTTGGTTAGAATGTAACATTGTTTTGAAGCATCCTAATATGGAAGTAACTTATGCCAAATTTGTACTGAGAGGTAGTTCTTTGTAGTTTTCCATTTTATACAAGAAGTTATGACCCAATTGTAGAATTCTCAGAAAAGTAATGCCCTACTATCCCTGTCACAATGACATGGAGAGGGGGCACAATGTGTTAAAAAAAACTTCAAGATAATGTAATATATTCATGAGATTTTCCTGCAGTCAGTCTAAATTAATATTTTTTTGCTATTAATCAGAAATTTTTGTAGTTTTATATAAAATATAGTTTAATTTTTATGCTTACATTTTTTATTCCATTTAGTTTAATAGAATTATCATTTCAGAGGATAGCAGTAAGAAGCATCCATTCCCTTGCCCATGTTCTTATCGAACAGCTCTTCTCCATTATGTGGACATAACAAGTATCCCACGTACTCACGTCCTAAAAGAAATTGCAGATTATGCTAGTGACGAAGAGGAAAAGAAAAAGTTGAAACTTATGGGATCATCGTCAGAACAAGGAAAGGTAGTAACTCATATTTTGTATCTTATACCCTTCAGATTTGCTAAATAAATAATAAATTCAAACATAATTGAAAATAGTAATTTTAGCCATATCTGTTGGCTCCATTATTGTCAGAGATCAACAGAAATGAAAATTGGATATTTATTTTATTTACTGATGTTTTTGTATTCACAATCAAGAGTTAAAAGTTAACCAATAAACAAACATTTTTATCTACTCAATTTGGTCATCACCGAAGTAAGTCATAAATAGGTGGGCCACAAATATTTTGTAATTCCATACATATAAGTGGGCCTACTTTTAGTAAGTAATATGTCAAATCTATTCATGGGGGCCATAATTTGCTTTTAAGTATGTCAGTGGTATCCAAAGTGAATGGTAATTGGTTAACTCCTAAATCCAATTCTTGATTCTTTGGTTAAAAAAAAGAAAAAAAAAATTCTGTGGGTATGTGCATTTGTGTATGTTGTTGTCTATTTTGTTTAATATCTCATGATGAGATAAAGATTAAGAAACAAAATTTCAGATAACTTGGGTATAGAGCATTGATACTATTAAATTGAATATGGCTGTGGATAGTTTATTTAATAATAGTCAAAATAGCAGTATATAATAGATTTATGATCCCAAATGGAATTAAAACTCATTTAACACATTAGATTTCAAGAAGAATTCACATTTGTTGAACATTTCTTTTCTGTCTGGAATTTGGATGAGTGTATATTATTATACATAAAAAAAATTAATTTTATATTTGAAAATATTTAGATTTAATATTTTTTGGTAGCAATAATATGTATTTTAAATATTTTATTAAATATTCATTTGTTAATGTTTAATTATTTAAATTTTTCCAGACATTATACTTAGACTGGGTAGTTAAAAACTGCAGAAGTATAATTCATATTTTGGAAGACATGCCTTCCGTTCGTCCTCCTCTAGATCATGTGTTAGAATTGCTTCCACGATTACAGGCTCGATACTATTCTATTTCTTCTTCACCAAAAGTAAGTTGCTTTTCACATTTCCAGTAAACATTTTATGTTCAATAATAATGTTGTCATCTTCATTTCTAGGTCCATTCCAATTCAATACACATTACCGCTGTACTTGTAGAATATACTACGCCAACTGGACGTCAGAACAGAGGAGTTGCGACTCGATGGTTGAAAACTAAAGTCGTAGATAATGGCTTGGTAGAAAAAGTACCTATTTATGTAAGACGGTCTCAGTTTCGTCTTCCCTCTAATCCTAAAGTTCCTATTATTATGATTGGACCTGGTACTGGTTTAGCACCATTCCGTGGATTTATCCAAGAAAGAAGTCAGGCAAAAAAAGAAGGTTTGACAATTTTTGACACACAATTCAAATTGTTAACTGACAATATTTAACATCAGAAAATATTTTTAGGTAAACCAGTAGGAGAAACGATTTTATATTTTGGATGCAGAAAAAAGTCAGAAGATTTTCTATATGAAGAAGAATTAATAAATTATAAAAATGATGGAACATTAACAAAACTTTATCTTGCATTTTCACGTGACCAACCGCAGAAGGTATACGTCACCCACCTTCTTCGAGAAAATAAGGAAGAAATTTGGAACATCATAGGTGAAAAGAATGGCCATTTGTATGTTTGTGGGTATGTATATATTCGAAGTTATACTTGTAATATTGGATTGAGAATTTTACCTTCAATTTCTAATTTTATGTTTATACAAATAAATTGGTTTTATGAAAAACAAAAAGTTCTGTTTATTTCTAGTAACATTAAACCAATCAAAAGTAACAGCATGAGTTAATGAAATTTAATTTTCAATATATCAGGAATAAGCACCTCACTTTTCTATTTAATAGCAATAAAAAAGCAGTGTAACTAGGTGCACTTCCTAGTAAAGGAAGTGCAAATTCAATACAGCTAGATAAGCAAACCTGTTTGAAGCAAAAAAGGGCTACTGTAAATCCTCAATTGTCCAGTGGATGATTAAGTAAAATGTTTTTTTTTTAGTAGCAAAACATAATAGCCAGTTTTCACTGTACAATTTTATCCAGCAAAACAATTTTTATACACCATTGCCTAGCAACAACCCATTTTGCAACTTCATTAAAAATAGCCAATAGAAAACAACTATTAAAAAGTCATGACAGCTTGTAACAAAAACTTTATTGAGCTGGTGGGAAAAAAAACCATTTTATAGAATTGTTCTTGGAGATAATATCACAATAATAATATATGGACAGAAATTAAATTTTATTGTTGGTAATTCTAATATGATAGGACATCAAAACAGATACAGATAACAGACATGATTGAAACTTCCATGTAAGGAATAAGGTGTTAAGTGTATGCATATGTATATTTTGCTGAGTGCTTTGTGATATTTTGATATCTTCCATGTAAATCACCTATGGTTGATTAATGACAACCTTAAATCCTCATCTAGCTTGCTTTACCAGAAAATGTGCCCTTTCTCTGTAATATATTTTGAATAAATTAAACTAGCCTCTTACTATTCATATATATATAATTTTATTTGAATCAGTATTCCAAATTAAGTGGGAGGATAATCAAAGTTTTTACCTTTAATTGATTGTTGAAAATTTAAATTTGCATTTCTATTTATCATTTAATTTGAAAGCTTTTGTAAATAGAATAAACTTCAGGTAATAATTTTAAAAAGTTGGCTGTCTAATATGGAAATGCTGAGAAAACTATTATTTCATATATACAGTCTGTTAATTTTACTTTGACTAACTCATTTTTCAATTTAAAAAATTATGTAATGGGATCAGTTATCTACTTATAAAATCAATTAGATATATAACTATAATTCTAAAATTTAAAAAATTCAGAATATAGTCCATGAGTATAAAACACCATCTGCACCAACTTTGAGGTATAATAATAAGTGTTAAAACTTGTTAGGGATACATACAATAAAATAAGTTTTTGTGTGTTGTCAGTTATAAAACGTAAAATAACTTATAAGAATGCAATGTGTAATATATGAAGTGTTAGGGTGTAAAAGACGATAAGTACCATAATGAAAGTTGATATTCCATTTTCTCTACGGAATTTTTCTGTTAAGTTTATATATTTAAATTGAAATACATTACTGTTAATTATCTGCATTTTATTCCAATAAAGCAGAAAACTACTTAAGACATCTAAATTTTCTTTATGGCGTTTACCATTTTTTACACCCAAACTCTTCATACATACAATGTCTTTAAAAATTCAATTTTTTTTTCATATTTTGTCTAAGGTTCAAATTAACATGTACAAGTCATGGAGTATTCTGCACCTCCACTCTGACCCAGTAACTAATTCCTGCAGAAAAGACAGCACTGTATCAAGCATTTCGTTATACCATGACATGACAGTTCACTGTTAAATAGTACCATTGAAGAAAGGCATGTGGCAAGAAACTGCCCAAATAAAATCATTTTTAATCATGTAGAGTGATTAAAATTACAAAATACAGGCATACCCTATGTTACAGCCTATGATAAAAAAAACTGTAGATACGACTGTCAGATCACAATGGGGTAGAAATATATGACTTAGCTATCCCACCTATACAGCTCTGTCTATTCCAAGTGTTGCCATGTGTCTGAGTGAAGACTAAAAATGTCAGGGTTTTAAGGACATTTGGAAAATCATCAACAATTATTTTAGTTATAAAATCCAGCTATATCACTAAACAAACAAACAGTGATATAATTACTGTTCCAGAGTAGGAGTCCAGATACTGAATTTGAGAACAGCCTTTATTTAGGGACCAGGATTTTTTAACAAATCCTTGAGCAAGTAGAAAATATCAGAGATACCAAAGTACCATAACATAAGTTTTAAAATTGAGAACCATCACACATTGTCAAATGCCCCTTTGATATCTAGAAATATTAAGAGATATCAATTTCTTCCTTTCTTCCTTCCTTGCTGTAGAGCAGAAGTTACCAAACTATGGCCTACCACCACCCTGTGCCACAAATGAGGTAAAATGTAATTATTTATATGAAAATATCACACTTACTTTTATTTTTTCTACATAGTAAGTAAAAATGCCAGAAGTGGTCCAATCTGATTTTTGCATTTGACAGTAATATAATTTTTAGGGAAAATCAGTGAAATAAAAAATTTGGCAACTTTTTGCAACTCTGGATAACAGTGTTTTTTGTTTCCAGGAAAAGAGATTACAAGCTTTCTGCAGCAATCATGTTTGCGTATTAGTAAATAAATGTTGTCGTCACTAATAAATATTTTTGTGTACTCACTGTACTATATTGAACAAAATGGTTATGTGACTATTTGTCATTTTCTCAGTTAAATGGCTGCGTGAAAAAAGTTTGGTGACTCCTGCTGTAGAGTATCATACAATTTAACAAGGGCATCCTCTGCAGAATGTTGGGACATGAAACCATATTGGCCATTACTCAAAAACTTTCTTTAAACCAAAAAAAAAAAAAAAAAGTATGGGAAAGGCAATTCATGATACAATTTCTACTTGATGGAACACATTACAGGCTTACCCCAGGTTACATGCATGATGTCTTATTTACTTTGGGGTGCTTATCACAAGCCACCACTGGTTTACTGACCTTACATAAACTGCTGATGTCAATAGCATAAATGCTTTTCTTCAGTTTGTGTATACATTGGGGATTGGTCTCATACCCTTTTCTTTTTAAATATAATGTAAATTTTATCAGGGATATCAGTTGAGCATCCTGTATTTCATATGGTTGAAAAATAAATTCTATATATGTGTGAGATAATACAAAACTTATGACAAAAACTTTAATTAAAGTTTTCTTGTTATAGATAACTGGTTATAGTATGCATATATACATTTTGGGAGTTGCTTATAAGAGTTTCTGAATTTAAAATTGTCTTTTATATTATAGTGATGCCCGAAACATGGCTCGTGATGTACATAACATCCTGGTAGACATCATACAAGAAGAAGGAAAGAAATCGAAAGCCGAGGCAGAAGCATTCGTTAAAAAGATGGAATCACAGAGAAGATATTCAGCAGACGTATGGAGTTGAACATTATAAAAATGCTTAGGTTTTAACAAAATTAAAAAAAAAAAACTTCTGCAGAAGATGTGTTGAAGATACATTTGCTAATATTTAACACTGACACAGGCAAGAAAAAAAAATGCACAAATTTCAAAGTTCTTCATGCCTTAAAAAATCCAAAGGGTTTTCTTTTATATAAATTTAACTTTTGATATATTGTTAACAGTTAAAATATCATTCCATTTTAGAAATTCTGTAATAAGTAATGTTATCATGAATCTTTATATCTGAAATAAATTATGTAAACAAAATGGTAAAGGAGATGCAATTGTCATTAAGTTTTGTATTTGAATATGTTAATAAGTATTTTTGATAAAAAATAAAATTTATGAAATGTTCTTTTTGAATTTAATTATTATATTTTTGACTTTTTTAATTGATTGGCTGTATCTGGAGATGAAAGTTCTCTCTTTGTTGGCACTGAATTTTCTGTATCTCTTATTCCTGCAGTCTAAATGCAAATTATATCAAAATATTACTTAATATTAGTTTTTGTATTAATAATAAGAAAGTAATGCTTACAGTTATTTGAAATTGAACGATGGCTTCTTCTCTCCAAGGTGATTTCAATAATACAGCCCAACGTTTATTTTCTTTCCAATAGAGTATAATGCGAATAGTACACATGTGACCCCAGCTCTCCCCTAGAGAAGGAATCAGGTGAGATTTATTTGGGCCAATGATTTTAGTTGTCATTTGATTAGTAACAACAACCTGTAACATAATAAAAAAATTAGTAGGCAGTTCGTAGTAAATGTGCTAATATATGATATAATTATGTTTTGATGGGAACAGAAATATTGTGTAAACTGAAAACTTTACTGAACTAAATTATATTGTTTTAGTAAATCCATTTTTAATAGAAAAATATCACAATGTCTTATTAATATATTACAGTATGGAATGTGTTAATTTATAGGATCCAAGTGTATTTTTGCATGTATTTTAAATGTGTATATAGTCTTGAAATATGTAAGAGTTTTCAGTTTTATTGCATGTATATTTCAAATATACAAGATATTGACCTAATATAAAATACAGTCAAACTTGGTTAATTTGAAGTTCAAAAGGAATGCAAAATAATGAAATTGATTAATTCAAATTTTATCAGTGTACTTTGGTTGTCACATTTTCTTGTTAAGCTTAACACTGAGTGAAAAGTGATTTTCAAATTTTGAGCAATCATTTACAAGCAAAAAAAGCATTGTCAGTAAAAACAAAATACTTCCAACATTCTGTTTTTAACCACTGTTGCATATTTGTTATAAAAATTAAAGATATGTTAAAAAGAAAATGATGCTGAGTGAGAGAAATGTTTAAAATGTACTAATTGCAAGAATATCATGCTAATTTGAAGTCTATTTCATTGTGTGATGATTTTGTAACCATCTTAAAAACCACTAGAAACACTTGACAACAAATGGCACCAAAAATTTTTTTGGTAGCTGAAAAATTTGATAGTTCTGAACTTCTGAGTGATTCACTAAATAGAATTTGCCAGAAATGACATCACATGACATGTTAATCACTGTTTTTCGCTTTCACCAGCAATTTGCTCTCAGTATGAATTATTATTGTTGATGTTTAATCATTCTATGATTGCAAAAAAACAAACAGCAAGAAATACAATATTGTAATTGTTTTCTTATTTGAGAAATCTAACTTTTGTTTCTTTTTGCCTGTTTCTACACAATACACAAAATCTTCAGGTCTATCCAGAGAATGGAAGATAATTAATAAATATTAGTTTGAGCTTTTACAAACCATTTTCTTTATCTAATATGTCCACAGCTTCTGCAGTTGTTGGTATAGGGAAGTGTTTTGCATAAATAGGTTCATTTTCATCATCTTCATCAAAAGATTCTATAACTTTATTCTCACCTCTTCAACAATTTCTGTATGCATAAGTTATTCACAAATTGTAACTTCAACATTTATGTAGGAATCATAAGTGATATCAGTTGCTACATTAACCAACTGTTCTGGAATTGGCATCACTACAAGTTCTTCTTGAATGATTTAAGAGTCACTTTCTTGATTACGACTAAAGCCTGCTTTACAAAAACAACTTATGATTGTCTGTGATGTGATTCATTTCCAAGCTTTGCTTATCATTCGAGCTGCCTTTGATATCAAAGTGATCAATTTTTTTTGTGTATTGTAATTATGTTTTCTGAGATTTTCCAAACCACTTGTTGACAATACAAATGTTTGATATTCTGAATGACATGTTGATTCATTGGTTGCACAATGGAAGTCATATTAAGTGGAAAATATGCAATTTTAATGCAATTCAACTGAAGAACGTTATGAAACTTTCCCTTTAGCACTGTAAAATAATTTATCCAATGCTACAAGTCATTTTTAAAACAGTCCACTAGTCATCTAAGTCTTTCTTGAAGCTCACCAGTAGCCAAGCGGTTCCATTCCCTGAACACTAGGAGTTCGGTCGTGGGTTAGACTTTCTAGAATTTCAAACACAGTAAGCGTTTAACAACTGTGGATCACCTACTGCTTTCTATCTCCTTCTCACCCTGCTTCCACTGTATTTTATATAGCTTATCAGTAAACCACAAACTACTGTAGGACACAAAAGGAGAAAGGATGGCTGCAGAGAAGGCAAGAATTCCAAGAAAACAGATATTCTGCAATAGGAAAACTCTGGTAATTTTTGAAATATAAGGCTACTCCAACATTAAATTATCCAAAAATTAGAAAAAAAATTGAATTAAACAGATAGTTTTAACATTACATGTAATAGGAAACTCTAAGGGAATCTATAAAATTCCAATTATCCAAAAAATTGAATTAACCAAGTTTGACTTTATTCTGCATAATTCACAGACTAATTTTTACTTAACTTATATGCCAAATTTTAAGAGATTGTGCATTCTCATTTTTAAAATATACAGAAATGAATAATAAATATACAGAAATTTCTATAAATTTATTATTCTACAATTAAATTGCTGAGACAGTGGAATTTTTTTTAATTACCATAATTTTGTGCACATAAAGAGCATCTCTAAACACTTCTGGCAGTTTAGAAGCTATCTCAAACAAAATAAAAACTCAGAAAGTTAATTGCAGTATATCAATAACATTTATAGTATACTGAACATTTGAGATTGAGACAAATCAGAAGGCAACACTTAATAGGAATGGTTGCTCTGCCAGATGCAAATAAGCTACAAAATGAAGTTGTTACTAATTTTATTTAGAAAGTTGTATACAGATGCTACAATTTCAAATACCTAAGTTCAAGAATTGATGGCTTGGATCTTATTTCTGAAGTGAACCAACATCTGATAAAATTGACAATTGTTTCTAAACAGGATACTTGGTCATGGTCTGACCATAAAATTGGTTTCTTTAAGTTATTATATAGAGGACAGGCTTTATCAATTTTTGAGATACAGATTCAAGTAGGAGTTTGTAACAATATCAAAGAATAAATTGACATACAGAAAATAAATGGGTGAGAACTAATGAAACTATAGGTGGTTTTGGAAAAAATTACAATGGTAGATGAATAAATCTGTGGCATAGAAAAGATTTTTTACATTTTTAAAAATGTTCTTGGTATGTTTAGGACAAAGGAAAAGCTGTTAAATCAGCTTGTAATTGCAATTTAAGATCAAGAGATATCATTACACTACCTGTACCTGCTTTCAAACAGTGTTTAAAACATACAACCTGCAAGTTAGCCACAGGAAATTATGGCAATTAAACGTTTCTGCTACTTATTTTGAACAAGAAAAAAAATTAAAGGAAATATATACTTAATGCTTAGAAAATAAATTTTGATCATTAAATAATAAAATTTATCTATCTATTATTGTTGTCTTGTTTTTTCAAATGTTTAAACTAGTAGTTACTAAACAGAGAATTACCCTAAGTTCCTTTATTTGGGCATATTGTGGGTTCTACTAGGCCAGACAGAGAAGAATGAGGCTCAATATATCCAGGTTTTTCAACTGCCTGAATTCAATCTCATATTCCCAGAGTGGTGCTGATGCCTTAAGTGTCTCATCCATTTGGCCAATATTACTTAAAAATTAATACAATGTATATACAGTTTTCTGCCTTGTTTATTTTTCATAAAATTTAATAAATCATAAAACATTTTATTTTTAAATTATCTTCTTGCAAATTCTTGTATTTTCATGTTTACAAAATGTAAAAAATGTAAATGTGCTTATATTTGAATTATAGTTCTTGTATATGAATTTTGTTCTATTTGTATATAGCAGACATGGGCAAATGCGGTTCCGAGAGCTACATACGGCTCTTTCTGAGTTACATGCAGCTCTTGCTAAAAGTGTTAATTTCTGTTTATTATTTTTATTTTTACAATTTTATTTTTATGATTTTGTGAAAATATGTTTATTAAAAAAATTCAATATTTGTTTTATATTATATTTATATTATATAATAAAATTGTGTGCCTTACCATACTATCCGCCAAGACAGTACAGAACTGTGGCTCCCATGCATTTTGCAAAACCTACATTTCGGCTCCCACTGAACTCTCGCTTGCCCACCCCTGGTATATCCTGAAGCATTTTTTAATGTCAAAAATATTAGAATTATATATATTTAATTGGAATATTATTGTATTAACTTTTCTGAGCTCTTAACACCCAAAAAACTTTAAAAAGTTAATCTTACACTCATAAAGGAGGCAAGAAATATCTTAAAACTGTTAAATATTTTAGAATTTCCTATCTTCAAATCCACTTGAAAACTAGTTGAACAGTTTTCAAGTGGATGTGGAATGTTTCTATCTTTTAATGTCATTCATGGAGATTGTTTATAAGCTCAGTTAATCCAAAAAACTGAATTTCACTGGAATATTAATTTATTTAGTAATATTTAAGTGAGAAACAGCCTGAATTTCTATTTCTAAAACATAAACAGCCATAAGAATTTCAGCATTATGTGTTATCACACATTCTCATAACAATTTCACAATCATATACTGTATATCTGATCCCATCAACACAGAATTTAAAACAATACTAAATCAACTTACTGCAATATTATACTCAGATGCTAATTTTATCAAAGATTGTGCCATCCCACATAATAATCTGGTCCTCAAACTGTAGTTTTTATCAAAGCCATAACGAAAATGGAAAGAAATGCTATCAATAACAATCAGACGTATCTTAGAAAAAAAAAAATGGAATCAATTAAATTTATTAATAAAATGATAGTTGCCATAAAATTAGCCTTATAATAACTTACCAGGCTATAATATGGCTAATTAATTATTAAAATACTAAGAAATTTGGAGTGGAGGTAAATGGTTAAGCCACCATCTTAAGTTTAATTTAATCACTGGAAAGAAATTTAATTTAGAATATTTTGAAAGATTGACCTGGAGCAGGATTTGAACCTGCAACTCCTGCTTATCATGCAGATGCATTACCAGCTATGCTATCTGAACTTTCATCCAATGTTTTCTTTCAAATTAATTTAGAAGACAACCATACAGGTCGATTACTTGAGACAGTGACTTAACTGCCCATCTTAGTCTGAATTGCTTAACATGTTAATAATTAACCATATTGTATTCCGATAAGAATTATTTGATTATTAACATATATCATGTTTGGTATTATACATACTCCAATTTTCAGTTTTTATTTGAAAAAACAAAATTATTACCTTAGAATGTTCCTGTAAGAATTCAGGTAAAAGGGTTATCACAGCCAAAAGTTCTGAATAATCTTTACATTGATGAACATGAACATTTTTCAACATATTATCCATACTTATATTCTCTATTTCTGAATATGGTAAAATACATATTATTGAATACTTTATTTACAATAATTAGTTAAAAATAACTCAGAAAATTCTTACTAGGATCTTGCAAACTTAAGAAATCAATAGCTGCTGATGCAATATCAATAAGACGTTCAACAACAAAACTACCTTCTGTATCAATTAACATTGCTTCTCCTTCTAATCCTCCATATTGCTTTGGTAACTGCGAATTGATGCATAACTGTAAACTATGAACAAAGTGATCTGAAGAAAATTAATTTGAAATATCTATAAATATGTAGCTATACACTACCTCATTTGCGTTTTTCCAATTCCCGGAGAACCACAAATTTCTACTACTTTCATTAATGGAATGCCTCCTCCTAATATATCATCTAGCTTATGACAAGTTGTTGTCAAATATAAAGATTCCTGTTGCAGTAACTGAAATGCAGTATTTGACGACAAGACATTTTTGCCTGAATCTTCATTGTCAGCAGTTACAGTCTTTAAAACATCTAATGCTTCTTCTTTGAACAAGCCAGTATCTTTTAAATATGAAAATATAAATATCATTTACAGTTAATTAAAATAGAAATTTGTTATAACAGTAACATTTATAAAACAGCATATAATTTAGTGTCATATATACTTTGTATAATGCAGGAATTGTTAGGCAGAAGGACAATCTAGAATAAGATTACAGAGATAATCTAGGCCAGTGGTTCTCAAAGTAGGGTCTATGGACTACTGACAGTTGACAGACTGACCTAGTCATTTTTCCAAAATGCAATTCTATGCTGTTTATAGCAAGAAAAAAAAAAGAACATTTTCTTGCATCACATATTTCTAACATTAGATTACTAGATAGACAAAATATTTTGGCATCCAATATATCAAGGTAGTATTTACAGTATAAGAAGTAAACAGACTTTCTGCAGATCATCTGTGATTCTGTGTAAGTCCACAGATTGAAAACTTTGGAAACCACTGATCTACACTAGCTGTAGAGAAGTGTCATATGACTAATATACTAAAGTATAACTAAACAATTGCTAAACTGATTAAAGGAACCAAAATTTTACATGTTTTGAACTGAATGGATAATTCTTGTTCATAGAACTGTTCTAATATTCAAATTTCCTCTCAAATGTTCAAAGGAACTTTAAAAATGTTTTGTTTGAATTTTTCCAATTTGGATGTCCTGGGAATCTGATGATGGAACAGGAGTCTCAAAAAATGTTTAATCTAATAAAATTTTGGCATCTTTAGCCAGTAGTATATATTTTTTTATTCAATAAAACTTATGTAGGAATTTTTTCCAGAAGCAACACTCAACAAGAGGTGCTCTTTCATACAGCAATATGCATTTCAGGCATTTTTTAAAAAAATTTATGAAATATTATCTTGAACATGACATTACATGGAAAGTCCTTAAGAAGTTGGATTGAAGGAGAACAAAAAATGCTGTCCTTCAATTGCTTGAGAGCTTTAATTGAGCCATGTAAACAACATTACCGACAACAGTGCCATCTAGTTTAAATTAAAGCGCTTATTTCAGAACATGTTTTTAGCTTCTAGACATTACGTTTACCTTCACATATTTCTTCAACGGTGTTAAGGGCAATGTCTTCAACAGTTGTGTAGCCATTACTGATTAATTTGTATCTCACATGAGGTGAAAGAAGAAAAGAATCGATACTCCGCAACATACTTTTAAATAAGTCCACATGCTAACAAGATTTATACAAAAGGCGCCAATAACTACTACTAGCTTTACCGCCGGAAACCGTTACTTGAAATTTAGCCAAAATATAAATATTTAAAAAAGTGCAAATTAGAGTGTTTGAAAGAAAAGGATATAAATTAATAATTATAAATTATTATTAATAAATAATTTTTGTTCTAAAAAAGAACAATTACAGGTTTTTAATGTATTGAGAAAAACTCAAGTTCAGTTCTAGAACGGAACGGAATAGTTCTAGAAAGTTCAGTTCTAGAACGGAACGGAATAGTTCTAGAAAGTTCAGTTCTCAGGATGGCATTCGAGAACAGAGAAGGATTCGAACTAAGCATAAAAGGATTTCACATTAATAAAACGGATAAAAGTTGGGAATGGTTAAGTGTTACAAGGAAAAAAGAAAAGATAAAAGAAAGAATTATTTTAGGAAGCTGCTGAATGAGGAAAATCCAAAAGTGCTATGTGAGGACAGTGAGGCAAATGAAGGAGTGACCCAGATATAAGCAAGGAGGTGGAAAAATGAAGAATGGGAAAGCAACAGGAGCTCATCAAAGATATTTGGGCGAATACGGTGTTGATATTGAACGGGATCTTAAAAAAAATCTGTAGCAGCAAGACGGTACCAGAGAGTGGAGGAAAAATATTTTGTTGCCAATTTATAAAGGGATAAGAGTTATGCAGGAATGTGGGAATGGCTCCCGGGCTCTTTTATGGGAAATTAGCTCTTATTTAGGTATTACTAACGTGAAAAAAAACCCTAAAAACTACACCGTTGACGAGGCGTAAACTTACGACCAATTACTTGTGTTCAGTGGTTTTATCCACTCGGCCAATGGTGGATGCAGCGATTTAAGAGTAATAAGTGACAAATCTAAATACCATGTAGAAAAATTAGTTAAATATCTCGCTATTCCGCAGGGAATGTTTTGACGTCACTACGTGACTATTTCTTCTAACTAAGTCTACACTAAAATCTTTTACTTAATCTCTTTTACTAAATTTCAATCTACAAGGTGAGTCAGAAAGATGGCTACACGTTTGATCTCATGGTATGCTGAAACTATTTGATTTACCGGGAACCGATTAGTGGCATTTGACGAAGTCACCTTTCCGAGTAGTTACGTCACCAGTGCCTAACGTCGGCATCTAAGAGAGCACTGAGAATACAGCAGTAAGTTATAGTTGCAACATGTTCAGCATAATCAATCTATGATGTGCAATTGTTTACAAAACAACCGGGAGACTGAGACTGGTGAAACGTGACTTTAAGTACAAATTGTGCACTATATCCATCATTGTGGATAACAAAAGTATATTAAAACGAACTAACCTTTTGTTCGTTATGTTGGAGACACTGAAGCCGTGAGCGCGAATACGGACCAATCCAAAATGCATTCTTAAATAGGCGAAATAAAGAGAACTGTTTTAATCTCGGTCTCTGTTAATTATCCACAATTAAGAAAGACGTGATAGCTTAACCCAACCGATAGGAATTTACTGGTACATTTTTATGATAAATCTGTATAATTGACAGGAGTTTAAAAATCCATTAAAATATTTGATAGTTTTACTCCGCTCTCCCATCTTATATTACTTACAGATTTCAATGTTAAACCAGTGATATTACGATTTCGTATGTCCCATCTATAAGGGGATACAGAAAATAAACGTGTACAACTCTTGTACAATGTTAAAAAATTAACTGTTACTTTGGTAGCATCATTTTACAACTAAATTTAATGAATGAGAGAGATGCACAAAGTAGAGAAAAAGCTCTAGAATTTATTTTCCTTAAATTTACGATTTATGTATCCGTTGTCATAAAAATTTGTCTTTCCACTGTTTTCCCAAGGCTACAAATATTCAAGTACAAAGTAACTGGTTTCGACTTATTTCTACTTAAGAAGTAGTTAAATAATTATTAGATTAGAAAATTAGGGACATAAAACCCTGCTGAAAGAGCCGGAATTTTACTTAAAAGCTTAACCGAGCCAATCTCTAGCCGAGTACAGAGGAGACTGATTTTTTCGTAATATTACATGTAAGGGGCCGTCCATAAATTACGTATGGGCGATTTTGGCCATTCTAGACCCCACCCACCTCTGTGTAAGAAACCATAATATTTTCTTGATCCCTCCCTCCCCTTCCCTATCTTACCTAATATTTAGGCATAATTTTATACAAAGATTTTAACAAAAATAAATTTTTTTAATGAAATGCTAAAAGCTTTAAGTCCAAAATATATAATTATTAATTAGTTAATTAATATGTACTATTATTATAAAAGACTACGTGAACAAATTTAAAAATATAAAAATTTAATAAATTCGAACGAACTATTTATTTTAAAAACTTTATTTTTTAATTATTAACAATCTTTTTATTATTACCATTAATCAACGTCATAATATTCAAATTTCATTCGTTATTATTAAACACAGAACGTCCTCAATATATGTCATACTACGGCCGGATGGCCGAGCGGTCAAGGTGGCAGCCTACCGCTCTGGGGGACCCGGGATCGAATCCGAACGGGTCGAATAATCCCCAGGAATTTTTCGGGGGTGGTCCGTTCGGATATGTCGGGCCCCGTCCCTCACCACCCGGTCGCCCCATTGTGGGCCTGGCCGAACCCATAATGGGCCTACTAAAAGAGGCCCTCTTAGTGCCCACAGGGCGGAAAGAGTTAAAAAAAAAAAAAAAAAAAAAAAAAAAAAAAAAAAAAAAATATATGTCATACTTAAGTTTCTAAAACGCGTCGTAAACGAAATGGTGTACATCGAATATAAACTTCTCGGCGAAATAATATATTATGTGACATTGCCGACGAACAAAAACAATTTATGTGCAAGTGCCATAACAAGGTAACGGCCGAATGTTTGAGCGATTAAGACTTCAGTCTACCGCTCTGACATCGAATTCGGGCTGTTGAAAAACCCAGGGCGGTTTGTACCTGACGTGTCGAGTTCCGTTCCATGCAGTCCGGCAGCCCCCATTGTAAATTTTAAAAAGATAAAACGGGTAAGTTTAAGACAGTTCTCGATGAACAAAACCAGCTGCCATGATGCTTGCAAGTATGACAGAATATAAGATAAACACGAAGATCTTTAACGAGTTAGCAATACTAAAATACGAGAGAGATTTGTGCGCAGATAATTTCTTACCACACTAAATTTAATAGAAAAATTTAACACAAAGCTATTATTGATGCGAATGTGTGAAATTCCATTTAATCCATGCAGATCGTGATTACCAGAGCCCCTTCGGCCGCCAATTTAAAGTCTTTTAATCATTAAAATTGGCGTTTCCACTTCCCGGGACGAGGACCCAGGGGTTGGATTTGTGGGAAGCGAATGTTCGGGTTGTTTCATTGTGTGGAATTACAGAGAACGAGACGCTTGACGCGTAAGTGCGTGAGTTCGAGAATTCGAGTAAAGGTTAAACGTTGTATATCTTCGTGTACAGTGATGTTATGTCCATGCGTGTGCGTGTGTGTGTGTGTGTGTGATCCAAGAACATCTTCGGCGTGTCTAAAACCAGAAAAACAGTAAATTACGATACGAGAATAAGATGTGTTGAAAACTACACGAAAGAGTTCTTACCATCGGAGACTTCGGAAAATATTCACATGTCTACTCGGTCCTCTTCGTGGTAAAGTTGGGGAGGGAGAAGAATCTCCCTCCCAAATGTTCCTACAAAACACAAGACAGTGAGAAAAGGAGAAGTTGATTTATTCACTACCTAAGGTGAAGATCATTACCTTTCTCAGACAGTCTTTCTTCCCGAACAGTGTTATGAGAAGAGCAAAGGACCTGACCTAGCCTAGCCTACCGGAAGCTCAGTCCTCATAACAGCTGTTTGGGAAGAAAGGTCGGCCGAATGTCGCGTCCGGTGAGTAAAGGTGTCACGTCCGGGTGGTCACAATCGGGAGTAAAATCCGTTGTCGTCGACCGAGTGCCAAGTTCGGGAGACAAGTCCGTGGGTCACGACCGGGTAAGAGAGGTCACGTCCGGGAAAAGGTGTCGAGTCCGGGTAAAGTGTCGAATCCGGTAAGAAAGTCGCATCCGGGTGAAGAAGAGGAAATCGAAGAGGATCACCGCCTAGGCCAAGGGAACCGCAGCCGTCCGCAGCAACGAAACCACGGACAGCACGGTCCCTCAACTTCGGCGGCTCTCTCCTTCGACTCCTCCCCGTTCCGACTTCGGCAAGGCGGTGGCGTCGCCGTCGCGGACGAACGGGCAGAACGCGACCAACCAGAAAATGTCAGCTCGGACGAGCTGTCATTTTCTAGCATCTTCCACAGCAAGGTCTGTGGCCGGATGACCCCCGAAGACCTTGGCCAAGTGCACTGGACCCAGGGTGTAGCGTCGCATCATCCCGACTCCGGGAGGATGCCACGCCACGCGCACTTGGGGAAGGTCTTCTTCACCCGCTGCCTCTCGCTCGTCGAGCCCCCGCTCCTCCAACGGCACGGAACGACAGACTCGTTCCGCGTCGTCCGAGGAACCCCCTCCCTCCGGCGCCACCCTGCCTCCGCCGGAACCGCCTCCAAAGCCGCACCAACGTCTTCATTCTGTAAAAAAGAAAATTTGCAATTAGTCCAGTGAAAACAAAAGCTTAAATTAATATAGACATAGAAATATAACACCTTAATTTGTTGCTGAGAAGAATATATAATTGAAAACACAAACGTTTTCAGCCCGATTAACAGGCCATCATCAGGTCAAAAACAAAATGGAACAGATACGTTCCATGTATAGAATACAAACATTTAAATCAAAATTTAGAACAAAAACATTTTTAAAAATATCCAAGAGGAACGGAAGAACATATAAAATTAACACAAAATAAAATTGAAAATAAAAAATATCACAAATCTTCCAATAAACTAATTCTAGCTTAAATTAATGCTTAAATTCTTCCGAAAAAAGCAAAATGCTCACCGCAGCTGCTTTTTTAAATCCAAAAGATTCGAATCCGAAGCGCAAACGGACGACCATCGAACGATGTGCCGAGATGTCTTCTGGGACCGATTCTCCAAGTAATATTAAATAAATTCTTACGTCTAGGGTCAATATGCACTAAGACTTACCTGAAAAATCTTTAATCTTCTCCGCAAAAATCTGCAAACCGCAAAAAAAACCAACGCAATTCAAGAGCACAAGAAAAGCACGTCCGACCACGACCACAAACACAATCGAACTGCGAATCGTCATGTGTGACGTTTTTCGAACAAACGTTAAAAGACGCGTCAACAATGTTCGAATTATGTAAAAATTAGAATAAAAAAAATTAATTTAAATTTTTAAAAATTAATTTATAATTTTTTTTTCTTTTAAATTTTGCTTCAATCATTTTCTTGTGTTCGGAATTTGATAAATAAATTATCTTCTGCATTTACACGGTGCAGAATGTCCAACGTGGAGATCTTTTTTCAATTCTACGTCTCGAGGCTTGACCATCTCCGAAAATCGCCCGAAATTCGTTTGTATAAACATCTTTTTCGTCCATTTTCGGCCATGGTACGAAATAAATCAAATTCTTAGGATTTCGCCTAATATTATTTCGCTTTTCGGAAAGATTCCTCGGTCGCCGTCGGGGTTGCGGGTTTCGCGTATTAACGCAACATCAAACTGGATAAAGTTAATATTAAAAATACCGAAAAACCTTTACAATACGGCCAAACGAAAATGAAATACGAGACAACGGGGAAGTAGACACAGAGGTAAACAGACTGAGCTAGAGAGAAAGAAGTATTATATTTTTGAATTTCTGACTTTTTAAAGGATTTTTTTAAATTCTTAATTTGATCGCTTAAATCAGTCTGACATTTTCGTTCGACTTGTTCTGCAAGTGTTGATTAAACATTGAAACTTTCTCTCGTATCTCTCATGCCATGATATTTTATCTCCTGACGGCTGAGAATTATTTTTTTATTGACAACGCGACAGTTTTGCTTTCGGAGGAATGCTAGATTTATTCTCAAATTTTGTCATTGTAGACCAGCGGTTTCCAACTTTTTTTTGACTAGGGACCACTTTGATTTCATTGTTGTAAGAAGGGACCACAAGGTTTATGAAAAATAAACTGTCAATCTAAAAATAAACTTTAATCAAAACTTTTAACATAAGTAATCGTTAAACTCAAGAGTAACATGCTTTAACAGTACTATTATAATAGAAAACATAACATTTTTAGTAAAAATTAATTTCAGTTTGTATCAATGTGGGAATAATAATTTAAAATGAATAAAAGTTTTAAATCTTTCGCGAACCATATTTTAGCTGTTGCGGACCACTGGTTGGGAACCGCTGTTCCTACTGTCGTCCGTCCGTTTGTCTTAACCTCGAGAACGGAGTTATGTGAAATCCGAGACCAGATGTGGAAATTTTAGGGGCAGGAGGCCCCAATTAATTATATATGATCTTCCAATTCAAACTGAAAGTCACGTTTTTTTTCAATTCAAAACTTCATTTAACAGATTACCAGCACGACTCTTTTGTTAACGGAAAAGTGTGATGTACAGGGGCAAACCACTACTAAGTTGTGGTATTTTGAATTATTTCAAAATATGATTAAGAATTGCAACCCGGCATTGTGACCATGTCACAATAAACAATTGCTCGTAGTTATCGTTTGTTTGTGAACGCTTTGGTTTCCACTTGTGAAAATATATACGATAAAAATTACATTTTGATCTTTGTCGTGTTATGAACCAGAATATCGAAGTTAAAATCCTTCTGAGAGGTAATAAGGAGTTAATAATTGTGGGAAATGGCATTTTCCTATCAAAAATAAACAAAGAAAACATGCCAGTAAGTGCAAGTGATATGTAGAAACTACACTATTAATTAACTAGACCAGTATTCTGCAACCTTTTTCTACTTGCGGCACACCCATGACCCAAGACGGCACACCAAAATGTTATTCCCATCAAAAACGTGTGATATGATACTATTAATAAAATTACGTAATGCCACTAACCTACTACTATTATTATTATTATTAAACAGACATTAACACCTGTGAGCAAATTTATTTTACATATAATTTCTTAGAATACATAAAAATGCGTTGCTTGTAATAAAGAATAAATAAACATCTTATTTCACCAGTGCTGCGGCAGAGAATGAAATACAAGCGTAAGAAACACAACAACTGTGATAAAAACATATAAGTAAAACTTGAAATTAACAGAATATGTAATAGTTCACGTCACACCTTTCACCATGTGACGGAACACCAGCGTGCCGCAGCACACCGGTTGCGGAACACTGAACTAGATTGTAAACATTAAGTTGACTTTTTAAATTAGATAGAGGTAACTGAAAACCATATCTTAAAACAATAATCAATTACATAAGATGAGTCAGAAAGATGGCTACATGTTCGATCCCATAGTGTGCCGGCACTAAATTATATATACCGGGAACTGAATAGTAACATTTGCAAGCGAAGTGTGAAATCAATATTAAGTGTTCGGCAAGTCTTTCGATACAGACCAGTCTTTCACTACCCGACCGATCCATAACGAACTTGCTAAAGCAAAAATTAATTCTGGAAACATCTAGATTATTTGGACTCCCAGACTTCTATTTCAGAATTGTTTACTTCGACTCGTTCTATTTTTTAACCATTATAATGCCATTGTCCCATCTGATATCGCCCTCCGCGTACCGTCCCGTCGCTCATTTATATCTTGTATTCACATGAACCGCCACACCGTGTGGCCTCGATATTTCCAGTCGCACGATTTTATCGTGCTTTGTAAAGCATAAAAAAATTCAATATTTTTTTTACATTTAGAATTTAATAAATATACGGAAATTTGTATAAACTATCATTTTATTAAATTATATCCAGAGGCGAATTCTCTGGGCTTGCTTAAGAGAAAGTTTTTACTGTCAATATACTTTTTATATGAGAACAAATATGCCAATAATAATTTATTCTAACGTGTAAACTCTTTTATTATTTGTGTGCGCTTTTACATTGCCAGCGGCAATTACTTTACATTACTTAAAATTTATTGCATTATTAAAATATGGAGGATAAACCATAATAAAGTAACATTACTTTTCTAGCGGCTCCGTTTTAAGTCCAGTACAATGCTTGCGGGAACTCAATCCCTTGCTCATGTGAAGATTTGCCGCAGCAAACAAGTGCGCGCGCATGACGTCATTCGAAGCATTTAACACGGCCAGATTGTGTCGAAAGTTTGCGGTACCCAGTCAGCATACGTGTATCGTGTACAGAGGCGGATCTACATAGATTAATAGGACCCACAAAATTTGAATTATCATCATAAATTTTTAACTTTTTAATTATAATATATTTCATGTGTAGATATAATGGACTTTATAATAGTCCATACTTTTTTATTCACACCAAATAACGTTTCTGTCTATTGTTTAGTGATAGAGATAGGCCTAACTTTCAGCATACCCAAAAATTTTCGTCAGGATTCGCCCGATTATATCATACTTTCCTTTTATATTTTGTACTAATATTGTCTATCTTTTTTACCTTTTCTTTTCATCCTAATTTATTTTTAATTTTCTATTATTGTTATACTTTTTTAGCAAGTATAAATGCTTAATGTTTTTGAAATTAACAATTCTAAACATTTGTAACCTGTAAATTCCCACTGTAGTCCGTTGTCTTTCCTTAATCTCAAAAACAGTGCTAGATAGATGAAAATCAAGACCAGATATGGAAATTTTACAGGTGGGAGGTCCCGATTAACTATATAAGAACTTCTGCTTTGGCCCAGAAGTCACATTATTTCAATTCAAAAATTTTCTCATGAAAGGAGTTAGATATATAACTGGTATGGCTTCATTGTTAACTGGAAAAGTATGATATATAGGGGCAAGACACTTCAAACTTAAGTGCACAAAACATTGTAGTCTGGCATTGTGACTATGTCACAATAAATAACTGCTCGTTTATATTGAAATATTTTAGTAAGATTGATAATCAATACTTGTAAAGTAAATTATTAATGAATGTATGAATTTTTTAAACTCTTTCAGCCCTATCTGCACTAAGAGGGTCTTTTTAGCTAGCCCACAATGGGCAACCAGGGCCTGAAATATCTGCATGGATCACTCTGGAAAAATTTCTGGGATTTTTTGATCCCAGACTGAAAAACTGTCATCTTAACTGTTCAGCCATCTGGTCTACATGAATTAATATGTTTAGTAAGAATCTACATTCCTTTAGAGCAGCGACGGGCAATTTTTCTCTATGTAAGGGCCGCATTTTAAGACTTTTGAACTGATGTGGGCCACATACAAGAGAAAGAGAAAAAAAAATGGTGGTAAATCAAATTATTTATTCATATATAATTATAAATTAGCATAGGTATACTTAATTTAGCTTCTGGAACTGATGTAAACATAATATATTGGAAATATTTGGTTAAATATTTGTCACTGCTAATTTTAAATTAGTTTTGATGTGTCTGTTAGCCGGTTTCTTGTTTTAATTTTTACTAAATTCATTGCATGAAAAACTATTCACATACATAATTTGTAGAAAATAATGTTTGAATTTTTGCTGCATACTTCCTTAAGCTGAGAAATTGATATATTTATTCATATTTTATGCGATGCGGGCTGCAGGTTGCCCATCCCTGCTTTAGAGCTTGGTGCTCTTTGTTTTAGACTATTTTGGGCCAATTGGATAACACTTACACATTGTGCATGTTGTCTAGTAAAGCAGCTTTAAAAACAGTTGGATAAGCAAGCCAGTCTGTTTTAAATGAAACGCATTATGTTATGGGCTTGCTTATCCAATTGTATTAAAAAGTTGGATGTTGGATGAAATGAAGAGATTATTTTGGTGATTAATGTTAATATAGGCATAGACCCAAAACATCAAAAGTGTTAGGGATGGATTTAATTGTGATATTAAATCTATGTTTCCATCTTTGTGAAACAGTAACAAATGATTTTCTCTATCATACTCTCTAATTTATCTGAAAATGTTTCTTTTTTTTATTTTTTATGAATCATGCTCTGTTCGAAGAATCAATAAAGTAATTCAAAAATAATTTTTTAGAAATGAATAAACTTATTAAATTTTACTTAATATAAAAAATATATTTATTTATGTTTTTTTCTTTTAGCATCCAATGAACGTTTGTCCTTCTTCAGGCGCCTATCTACAACTTTAAATCTTCCTGAAACACCTGTTGGTCTTCTGACTTTTCTTCCCATTCCTTTCTTGGCTACTACATAAGTAATTTTGTCTTCTTTCTTCTTTAATGCTTTTTTGTATATTCTACAATTTAAAAATCACAAATTAAAAAATCCAGAAAAAACAATAATAAAAAACTTTATAAGTTACTAACGATTTTAAGTGCTGTGCTTTCTCTTTTTCACTCATATCCAGTGATTCCGTAATTGATTCTGCCTTCTTTCTAGCTTTTTCAAGTTTTCGAAGAGCCTGCGAGATGATAATGATTAAATGCATATGGCTTTACTTAGAGGCAGGAAAAACAATTGATTATTTACCCTTTTCTTCTTTCTTGCTTTAGCTTCAATAACTTTTTTAATTGGTCTGGCATTTATTGCCTTTAAACGAGCTTTGTAATCTTGTACAAGAGACTAAAAAAGGGAAAAAATTTATTGCATTATTAAAATATGGAGGATAAACCATAATAAAGTAATATTACTTTTGTCTATTCAACAATCTTTTATTGCCATATACAATAAATTATGGCCTAATAACTATTATTATATTGATAGCAAAATATATGAATATAGTATTCTTTACTTATCAGATTAAAGAATAAAATTGTAATACACATGGTATTTATTTTTATCAGACTTTCAGTGTTTTCATTGTATTTTTCCTAACATTATTGTTTGGAAAAATATAGTGGAACCCCAATTATCTGAACTACACAGACCAATGCTACCTCATATAACTGAAAATTCTGATAAAATGGATCACCATGACCATTTTGGATTAAAAATTACAAATATAAAAGATTTAAATGGTATCATTATGCCTCTTGTATACCTTAGTGAATTTAATCTAGTCATATATAAAAACAAAACTTTTTATATCATTTACTATATAGCTAATATGTACAATAGTTTTAACCGTAAATCTTTGCATTATTGTAGTTACATTTTATGTGAATGATTTGACTTATATTGAAATCATTTTCTAGTTACATCATTTTGTAATATACATTACCATTTCAAACTTTCTTTTATGAATTACAGCACATGACAAGTAGTGTAGTCACTTACAGGTTCATTTCAGAAAATGCAGAACCTCAGTTAATTGGGGTTGTACTATAATCAGATTGGACTGACATAATAACATAATGCAAACTTTTAGGCAAGAAGGGGTGCCTCCCAGTAAGACTTTCTATAAGAAACTGTGTTAGGTGTTACACAAACAAAAACAACTTAGAAAACTCCAAGTGGGCAGTGATTTATACACTTGACCACTAAAAGTAATTGTGGACATCAGGCCATAGTTGTTTTCACAATATATGCTATTGCATCTAATTTTAAAAAAATTAACAAAAATAATCATACTTACTTCACTAACTGGGAGATTTTTTTTATAATGCTTCTCTTCATCTTTAACAAACCAATCGGGTAAATTTTCATCATTGAAACTATATCTAAAAATATATTTATCTATATAATAAATATAAGCAATCTGATCTTTCTTCCAAAATATTCTAAAATTAAATTCAATTAATTAGTTTATTTATAATTATTAAGTTTAACAAGAGATGACAGCCTAAGCATTTATTTCCTGCCAAATTACTTAGTACTTAGCCTTAATAGCCCAATAAAGAAATCCAGCTGTTCATTTAATGTATTCATTGTAAGATTACTTTACTTTCATTCATTTTGTTCTGTTAATTTATTTTCATTTAAGATCATATATTTGCAATTCAACTAGCAAAAAATATCATAAATTCATAGATCTCATCAGGGACATATTTAACTTGATGTAGCCAAAATAATAACATATAAGTGTCTTTTCATACTCCTCCAAATAGTAATAAGTTTAAAAAAAAATGAGGATCTAAGCTTCATTTTTGCAGATGATGTGTGGCCACTTTAGCAGATGTGCAAATCTGACTCAACCTCTGAACAGTTTTCTCAGCTGTTTAAACTGAAAGAATAGTACAGGATATGGCAAAAGTCTCCAAACACAGTGTTTTCTTTTCCTCTTTTGTAAGCGAATGAATGGAGCAGATGCCATTGTCAAAAGACATCAGGGTTGAGATTATTCACCAGACCTCATCTATCAGATTTCTTTTACTGGGGATACTCAAAGGCCACTGTATATCAGTAGAAAAGACACTATATATCAGCATCCCATGAATATGAGGATTGTCGAGGTTTGTGATTCCATATTACCAGACACAGATGGATAAATAGAAGTGGCTAAAGGTGCTTAAGCCTTCCTCATTGACCAAAAAAAATTAATTTATTCAAACGAAAACACTTTTTAAAAATGTTTATATATGGCTTATTGGACCATCCACAATACAATCATCTTGCACATATTAATAAAAGGTATTGATAATTATTCAAATATTTTTAATTCTTGAGCTAGTTTCCCTTTGGGTTCTTCTGGATCCACCATTGACCAGATATATTGTCCATGTCCAAAGTAAGTGGAAAAAACCTCTCAACATCTGTATAACATGTAATGGTAGATATACAGGTATAGGACAAAATAATAGGAACACCTGTGAAAGAATGCAAAATATTTATTAGTAGGGAGTTGGCCCACCATTGGCCTGAATTACAACTTGTATCCGACGTGGGATTAAGAAATAAAGGTCATGCAGAAAGTTTAAGGGAATTTGCAGCCATTCCTCCTGCAGAGCAGTCTTGAGTTTAGGTAGTGTGCATGAGGAGGAAACCGAGCACGGACTTTGTTCTCTAAAAATCCCCACACAGGCTCAATGATGTTGAGATCAGGGGACTGAGGACACCACGTGAGATGTTCCACTTCATCATTATGCTCATCCAACCATGTTTGAATACAGCGAGCCGTGTGTACAGGGGCATTGCCATCTTGGAATAGAGGACGTTCTCCAGGAAACAGAGTATGAAGCATAAGGTGTAAATGATCTGCGAGAATACTGCAATAATGCTTGCCTCTGACCTTCTCCCTCAGGACTACGAGTGGCCCCAAGCCACGCCAGGATATCACTCCCCACACCATCACAGAGCCCCCTCTGTGCTTCATGGTAGGAACCAACATGTCAACATGAAATGCCTCTGCTGGAGTTCGCCAGACGAACACACGTCCGATGGTCTGAAATAATATAAATAATGATTCGTCACACCAGATGACCTGTTCCCATTGCTGTTGTGTCCAGTTTTGGTGGTCTCGGCACCACTGTCGTCGCTTCATAGCATTCTGTGGCGACACTAACAGCTTTGGGATAGCTACTCGGCCATGATTGCTCACAGCATGCAGCTCCCATTGAATAGTTTTGGTGGGTACAAGGTTCTGGAGAAGGGTGTTCATCTCAGAGGTTATCTGTGGCAGTGTAGTCTTACGTTTTCAGGCGACTATCCTCTTCAACACTCGTATATCCCAGTCAGTCAACTTTGACTTTCGTCCACTATTCTGCTTCGCAGACGACACCTCTTCCAGTTTGTGTAAGCTGTCATAACTCTTGACACAGTGGATCTTGAAACACACATAAGATTGGCTGTTCTAGACACAGATGCTCCAGCAAGGCGAGCTCCAATAATCATGCCTCTGCACGTCAGACAGGTCGGACATAATGGCGCTTTGCTGGAAACAGAATTTTCTCATGCAACTGTCACACCATCAAATGCTCGACTGATACCTTCCCTTTCACTGCCACTGGATGGCAGAGTGTTGCGACATGTGGCGGGGCTGTATTGGACAGTCGAAGTACAACACATTTTGAAAGGGGTGTTCTGTTCCTATTATTTTGTCCTATACCGGTATCAAAACGTATGTAACTTTAGTGCATATTTCCTATGTATGGAAACTTTTGCCACAGCCTGTATATCAAAATTCAAATGTTAATGCTAAATAAAAATAATCCACAATATATTTCTTGTCCGTAAAGATATATGTTAATATAAAGTTTTGTTTTTAATATAAAGCAAAACTTTTTAAGAATAAATGTTTGATCATAAAAGTTCACAAATTTGACATCATCCTTGCAAATAAATAGATAAATGATTGCCGATTTCAGGAAGCCAACTTTTATTAATTACTTGACAGCCTTGATAAAAACTATCCCATTAACTCTAATGTTCCAAGAAATATATTTAAAAATATTAAATGAATGCCAACTATATAACACATACCTGTTGAAAGCATCATCAATGATATCTCTCTTAGTTTTTTGTGATTTAATCATCAAAGAGCCCAGGGCAAGACCTTCAGGATCTAAAACTAATTTCTTTTTCTTCTTTTCTAAATTTAAAAACCATTTATTATTATTTATGTAGACATTATAACTCATTTAAGATGCACTACAAGGAAAAATTAAAGTATTGATGCTTATAAATATATCTCAAATATAATTCTTATAAAATATTTAAAACACGAATGAAAATATTTATAGTCCAAATCAGATTTCATAATTATTGTTATTTATTTCAATTTAAGTTTTAATTATACAATATATTTTTAAACAATTTGATTTACAAATATTGAATTTTCTTTTTGATTTTATATAATTTTATTCATTTTGATTTTCTGGTTGGTTGGTTGGTTGATGGAATAAGGCAATGCAAAATTTGGCACAATTCCAAGGAAATGTGCCTCCTGAAAGGACTTTCTATACAAAACTGGTCCCTATTTAGGAATTAGACACATGAAAAATGCCTGTGAACAGCCTTGGCTATTTTGTTCATGTTATAAGTCTTGAAATATGGTTGATAATTTACAATTGTTATAAGTTATCAGTCTAAACTAGTGCCTTTAAATATAATAATTATTTGCTCACAGTACAATAATTTAAATCTTGAAGAAAAATTAAAGTATTGACAGTAAGCATTTTATACTATAATTTAAATCTTATTTCTTACTTAAATTATATGCCAGCAGTTGTTAAAGACAGAACTGCAATAAAATAGAAAGCAAATAACACTGTATGAGTTAATTAAAATTAATAAATGTTCAAGTTATATATTGTTTTTAGTTATTTCAACATGATCTTTTAATGTTATCAATCAATTATTATCATAAGTACAGATGAGTCCCAAAGTGATTACAATAAAAACTTTAGATTGCATATATCTATATAATATGCTCTACAGTAGTTCATAGATACATTTGATGTATTCCAATCATGAAATATTGTAATATATTATGACTGACTATATTAAATTTTAAATATAAAGTGTGATCTAGAATTGTTTTATATAGTTTAAATTTGTATATAGTTTTTCAATTATACACAATTATTTGAATTTTATTTCATTCTTTTCTCCTTAGAACATGTTTCTCTATAATAATCAATGAAACCAGTATTTAAATTCTTTATCATTTAGAACTGGATGTAATACACAAAAAACACACAATAACCATCAAAATCCAGCAAAAATTTATTTTACCAAAAGAAAATAAACGTTTTTGACAAGTTCAAAATGTCTTCATTGTTAACATTTGTTAAAAAGCAATGAGGAAATAAGATTTCACTGAAGATAACACTTTCCCTTGACTAACTTCTCTTCCACGAAAAACTCACCAAAGGAAGAGATAAAAAAAAAATTGGATTGGACAAAGACAATGTTTTCATTCGATATTGTCTTATTTGGAGATACCTCAACACAGGAAATGGTCAAAAATGTATAAAAGGATCAACAAAAAGGTCAAGAAGGTTATCTTCCAATTTGGCAGTCATCCCTGTGGTCCTGTCAGCCACCCAGTTCCTATCAATCCAGTTACTGCCCAAATTAAAGAATAATGGAGTTAAACCAATCGTGACCATTAATATTATGGATTATTACATCTTCAGCAAAGTAAGAGACTTTCCTCCCCCTTTCTACGATGTCCAAGCCAGCCAACAATCACCGAACCTCAAGGATTCAGGTATTTAACTCAACCCACAAAATTTAGGTTAAACACTCTCTCCCCTGTGGATGTTAGGCACAAATAGATTATAGACTAGTCTGCTAGAATATAGTAACCCCTATAGATAAATGTTATGATGTCATATTTATGGTGCATGTATCTCAGGCTTACATAAATTAGATACTATTTGTTTTATTGTTAATTCAGTAGTTGAGTGTATTACTTCCAGGCCTCCCTATCTCTAAAATATCTTTCCTTCATCTCTTACTCTGTAAAAGTCCTACATACATGGCTGCTTGCGTGATTTGAAGGTTCCTGTCAGCCAGGTGGTGTCAAACCTGACCTGAGAGGGTGCAGCTGTCCCATTCACATTTATTTCACACACACACACACAAAATAATATGTAAATAAATAAGTAAAGGAAAAAACCAAAATTACTTTTTTGTGTTTTGGTTTTCTTATCATCTTCATCATCACTGATATCATCATCTGAACTGCTGGTCTCTGAAATATCACCACCTTAGAAAACAATATTTTTATTTAGAAAAGTTAAAAACAAATTGTTATTTTGATTTATTTTTATAAAAATATAAAAATGGTTCAATGTAAAAATTATATTTAAATACATGTTCTATTCAGAATATGTATTTAAATATAATTTTCAAAATAACTTACAAAATCTTAATCATTATTAAAAGCTAACTTAAAGAATATTTTTTGGAAATGCAGAAATAAAAATTCTATGATATTCAGTTATTTTAAAATATATGGTATATTTTTAGATGTATCAATTGATCTTATGAAAAATTCTCCAATACAATAAATATTTTTATTGCTGGATCAAAAATTATTAATTAAAGAATAAATATTTTTGGCTGCATTTTCTAGCCATCTTCAGGATTGTGGTATACCATAAAAGAAAAATGAGTAATTACAAAGTAGAACATTACATATATACATTTGATTTAATGCATGTCAATCAAATTTACATATGTAATGTTCAACTTATACATAAATATAGATATAAAACTAGTTTTAATATACTTATATTTGTATTTATATATGTAACTTTTTATTTTAATTAGTCTTTTAGCTTGAAAATAAACATTCATTCAATCAAATTTATAAGTATGACATTCTATTTGTAAGCTATTCGCACTTTTTTTAATTCTATTTCAAACCCAAAGATAACTTATAAATATAGCCAAAAATATTTATTATTTAAATTACAATTAATTGTTAGATGAATCTTCTATAGTTTAAAAATTCTACAATTTCAAAACATACTTGTGAAATTTGCATGAAGCAATAAGCAAAGAATATAATTTATCAAAATTATAATATAATATTGTCAATATACTAACATCAAAATCCATTCTAAATTTGTTTATTTTTTGAAAATTAAAATGCATTTCTATTATACAGGATGTTCACTTTAATATTTATCCAACCATAAAGGAGATCTTACCAGAATTGGACAAGTGTATGCATATGATTCATTAGTTCAATTGTGTATGAATGACTGATGACTTGCCATTGGAGGAACTGAAACATGCTTGGTACCAGCACTATGCTACCTCATTTCCAGCCAGATATGGATCAGTGGCTCACAGAGCTATTTGACAATCAGTGGCCAAGACAACATGGCCATCACATTCCCCACACTTGACTCCACTTGACTTTCTCTCACGGGATCACCTAAAACATCAACACATGACACATACCTAGGTAGCCTCAAGTGATGTTGATGAGCTGGAATACAAGAGGCACGCACAACAGGAATATTATGTATCATCCATAGTGTAGCCTTAACTGTGTACACTTTTGTATTGCCATTAAAGGCAATCATTTTGAACATGTACTATAGTAAAATAAAGCTAAGTGCTTTTGCATTAATTTAAGCAATGTTAATTTTTGTCCTTTACAGTTAGAGATTTAGCATAACATAGCAATTATATGTTATGCTAAATCTTAAAATGCTTCTCTTCCATTATCCTTGCCCTTGAGAGAGATGAAAAAATTTATGTATTGACTTGGACATACCATATGATTTAAACATGTCCTTCTTTTTGAATTAATTAACTTATTTTATTATAATTTAAAATTTATTTTGTATACTAGTACTTTTTATATATTAACAGGACATATTATACTGGAAAATATAAATTAATTATTTTATTATAAATAGCACAATGAAATCATATGCATATATCTATGCATTGCTGGAAAGATCTTTTTTAGTTGAACCTAGATAAATGTTAAAGTGAACACTCCATACAGTTTATGTATAATATAAAAATATTTAATAAGAAAATAATTTACTTTTATCAAAGGCAGATTTCTCATCTATTAAAACTTCAGATTCATTTTTAGTTTCATTGGAAGGTTTTTCAAATTCTGAAAATAAATGTTAACTATTTAAAATTGCATCATATAATATAATCTATTAAATATAAAAAATTTTTAAACTAGTGTAGATAAAAATACTACATATTACAGTTATCATCATCATCTTCATTATTAAAACTGTTTGCATCATTTTGAATATAATAATAATAACTCTCCCGTGATCACCACCTGGTCATGGGAGAGCCCAGTAATTTTACTGATCTATAGAGGAATTCAGAGTGGAGTACAAGCTCCTGGTAGGGATCCATGCCAGTAAGTTCTATGGGGAGAAATGAAGCTAAGAGTGACCACACCCACATTCTGTGGAGATATTTACTATGGTAGTAATCAGGTCTAAGTGTGATACCGGTTCAGATGTTGCCTGGATTAGAAGGTCCAAGTTTGTGGGTTAGGCAGGCTCACATTCGAAAAATAGGCCCCAGTCTCTTTTGGTCACCAGTGGCGAAAGCAACACCGGCTCAAGCATGGCTACTGCAATGTGTTCAACAGTTGTGAGGAACCAACCTAGCCTTGGTGTTTGTGGCAATGCATCCACAGACCATAAAGGCTGGAAAACCATGCCAACAGATAAAATGGACAATAGAAATAAATGAGTTTATCACCTGTACTTACTACACCAAACATGACAGCATACAGACAACAACTACACCATGAATTCATACAATTCCCTCCCTCACTGTCACTGAACAAAGAATTGTTGATCAAAAAAGAAAATTATACACAACAACCTTATCCCAGAAAAAAACACTTGAACTTATCAAACAACGGGTTGCTGATCAAATACAGTAGTGAACCGAAAATCGGAATCAATTGGGGACTGGGGTTGTTCAGATTAGGGATTTGTTCTGATTACGGTTTATGTATGAAAAAATATATTAACCTGTCCGATGTTCAAATTTTTCTCCGTTGCATGTCACTTCGTGTTGAATTTTCGTCGATTTTAAGCCTAACAAAAATTTTTATAATAATAATCGAGGCTATCGTATCGTTAAAAATTATTTCTGCATTTTGTACAAACAAAATAAATATATTGAAGAATATAAAAACATGAAAATTATACTTTAGAAGTAAATTTAGTATCAAAAACGTTCGATTCAGCACGACACAGTCCGACTGAAAATCGTGCCGATTACTGACGATTCTGATTACCGGGGTGCTGATTTACGAGTCTCTACTGTACATCAATAGATAGAAACATTTAACGTTAATGAAGATCACAAACCTGCCAGGATAATCCAGCAATAAGCACTGATAATAGCACATGCACAACAACTACCACTAATAATACTACAGACACTTCATCATCCACCACTGATAACCTAGACATAGATTTAGTTAATACACTCTCACTTTTATTTCAGGAAACACTTACTAAATATACAGGTACAGATCCTATGCAAAAACCAAATATCCAAAAATCAACCTGTCCAAGGTAGTAGGAAAAACACTAAATTATGTAAACACTCACTACCGACTACATTCACTTAACTTCCACTCAAAAACATTCATATATTAGTTTATGCTGGGGCAGTAACAGTAGTGACACACCATGGACTGAAAATACAATTGCAAGCAGATACACACAACACAATTATATCACAAGCCTACCTGGCAGAGAAGAGTAGAAACACAAATAAATGACATTAGACAGCAATTAGGCAGACTGACACAATACACTAAAAACAACATAACACCCAAATTAAAAAAACTACTCAAAAACATTTTTAAGAAAATCAAAACACTCACAAAACATGAACATCACAACACACATATTACAGAAAACATTGATACACTAAAACAAAAACTCACAGCCAAAGCACATACTCAAACAATACAAAACATATTTTCTATGAAAACAACAAAATAAATTATGTACAAACAATGAAAAACTCTTTAAGACAAATTAGAACCAAAACAAACACTGATACACAGCACAGTGGCACACCAACAAAAGAACAACTCACAACTTATTGGTCTTTTCTTTGGTCCAGTGCTGTCACACACAATACTGATTCAGGTTGGATTGAGGAGAACAAAAACTTTGCATAACATACCAAGTATGCCCTGTGTGAAATAAATGAACAGTACATGACATCTGATATGCTGTTAACAGAACATACAACTGGAAGAACCTGGTGCAGACAACATTCACAATTTCTGGTACAAAAAGTTTATATAAGTGTGCCAGGAACCAACTAAACACCTAACACACATATTCATCAATCCACAAGCCAAAATTTCTTACTCGGGGAATCACCTTCATGATACCTAAAAACAACAATACCACAGACCCCACACAATACAGACCAATTACATGCTTTCCAACACTCTACAAATTATTGGCATCCTGTATTGCAAACAAAATATACAAACATATTGTAGAACACATCTTACAGAACAACAAATAGGCAACCATAGAAATCACAGAGGATGCAAAGAACACTTACTCATAGATTCAGTCATTCTATGGCAAGAACACAAACAACAAACATACACATAACATATATAGACTACAGAAAAGCATTCGACAGTGTTCCATGCAGTTGGCTGCTACATATTCTACACATGTACAACATACATCATCACTCATTGCATTCTTCCAAAACAATATACAGCACTGAGAACAACACTAAGTCTCAGGATTCATAACATTCTGTACAAACAAATCAAATGTTCATTAGGCAAGGGATTTTTCAAGAAGATTCCTTGAGTCTTCTCTGAACCCATTATCTAACATGTTAAACAACACACATGATTACAGTATCAGACATCGAAAAACAACAGTTTACACTGTCACATCTCATGTACATGGATGACATAAAATTTTATGCATCAACACAAAAACAACTTCATCAAACAAACAAATCACACAAGGACATACAAATGGAGTTTGGCCTAAACAAATAAAAACACTTCACATAGAAAAAGGAATCCTGAAAAAAGGAGATTGTGCACTTGAAAATGGAGATATTGAATCCATGAAAGAAGGCAAGTTCTACAAGTATTTAGGATTCCAACAGGCTAAATTAACAGAATATACACAAATAATGCAAAGATTAATTAAAGAATGCCAAAGTAGGTTAAACATTATTTTCAGAACACAGTTAAATGCAAAACACCTAGTTAAAGCATAAACACATACATATGTTGTCCCAGTACTTGCATATTCTTTTGAAACTACACATTGGACTCACACAATCTTGAACAATTCTAACAGAAAACAAGAACAACACTTACTAAGCATAAACATAAGCAAATACATCATCCTAAATCTGTCATAGAAAGATTAACCTCTATATGTAAAGATGGTGGATGTGTCCTGATTGTCATAGTAAACCTCCACTACAAACAATAAAGACACTGAGAGTTTTTCTACAAAAAACAAGAAACATCACAGTTATATAGCAGACTCAAGTAACACACCATTAAACTTACACTTGCATCATATGGACATGACACAACATATAAAAAGCATAGGCATCATTAAGCAATCGTGGGCTCAAAAGGCACTCCAAAGTAGTCATCCCTACAACCTGACCCAGAATTCTGTTGACAAAACTGAATCAAACAGTTGGTTAGCTTGGGGATACCTCTTTGGGTAGACGGAATGGTTCATGATTGCGATACAAGATCAGGTCATAAATACCAAAAACTACAGAAAACACATACTCAAAGATACAACACTCACAAATGACACATGCAGAAAAGATCACATCATGCCAGAAACTAAACAACACATCACTTCTGGTTGCAAGCTCCTGGCATAGACAGATTATTTACTTAGACATAATCAGGTAGCAAATATAATAAACCAAGAGCTTGCAAACAAACATAAATTATTAGATGTCTACAAATCATATTAAAAACACATTCCACAGACAGTATCGGAAAACAACACTGATAGAGTACTAGCACACAATACACCAGACAACACTTGTCAAGAAGAAAAGTGTGGATTGTTGATGTCACAATTATTGGTGACAGCAGGGTTGATGATAAAGAACAAGAAAAAATTACAAGATACATGAACTTGAAGATTGAACTCCAAAGATTGTGGCACAAAGCAGCTGCAGTAAAACCAGTGATTATAGGCACACTGGGTGCCATTCCCAAAAGCCTGAGGCAGCACTTCAAGCAAATCAATTGACAAAATTAACATCTGTCAACTTCAAAAAGCTGCATTGCTTGGGTCTGCAAACATTCTATGCCGTTACATTATGACAGGGATGGGCAACCTTTCTCTACGTAAGGGCCGCATTTCAAAACTTTTGAACTGACGCGGGCCACACACAAGAGAAAAGAGGGGGGAACTGTCAGTAAATCACAATTCTTTATTCATATATAATTATAAATTAGCATATATATACTTAATATAGCTTCTGGCACCGATTTAAACGTAATACATCGGAAATATTTGGTTAAATATTAGTCACCGCTAGTTTTAAATTAGTTTCAATGTGTCTGTTAGCCAGTTTCTTGTTTTAATTTTTACTAAATTCATTGCGAAAAAACTTTTCACAAATATAAGTTGTAGAAAATAACGTTTGAATTTTTGTCGAATATATCATTAAGCTGGGAAATTGATATATTTACTCATATTTTATGCCATGCGAGCCGCAAAAAATATTACTGCGGGCCGCATGCGGCCCGAAGGCCGCGGGTTGTCCATCCCTGCATTATGACATCCTAGGTTCTTGGGAAGAACCTGATGCGAATGTTAATCAACACCAACATGTGATCTATTTGTTGATTCATCTAATAGAAATAAATCAATAATAAATTTAAAATTGTAATTATTAAGCCAAATATATTGACTGAAAAGCTGGATTTCTTTTGGTGTAGAATTAAGCTAATTATTAATTAAATTATGGATTATAGCTTAAAGATAGGACAAAATGGCAGCTTACCCGTGTAAGATTAATAATTAGAAATTAATTTTGAATTTTAAATAATTTTAAAAAATTTTGGAAAAAATATATGTTTGATTATTAAAAAATCAGAAAACGATTTACTGTATGTTTATATCTATATATATTGAGTATTGGTTTTTTGACCTGTCTGGATTCATTCCTGGGTCCCCAAGAATAGTTGGCTGATATTTTAACCATTTGGCCATATGACTAGAATGAAACTTTACAATATAACAGTCTGAAGAAGGAGCAAAAGACTTCAAAAACATTTATGAGCAATTATTAGCCATGTTAAAGTGACTTTTATCATAGTGCTTACTCAATTTAATTTTTGATTACATCAAGAATTCTCAGTAAATTAATTAATTACATATAATGAACTGAAAAAATTAAAACAATATATCAAATCTATATATATATATATATATTATATAAAAATGGACATGTTTGTGCCTATATTTCACTCTGCAGCCAAAACTACACATCGCACATGAATGGTGTTTGTGTGTGGTAGTAGTCCCAAGTCTCCCATCGTGCACTATGGTGGTTGCGTCCCGATAGCTATAAGGGTTTTGGAGATATGGGGGTTGAAAGTGGTTGACTTTGAAAATGTGTGACGCTTCAATGAGAATGTTCCAGTTTTTCCTAGAAAGTTCCAGAACCTAGAGGCGAAATTTGGTACACAGTTAAGGTACATCATGAAAACGCACACTAAGAAGGGATTTTTCGAAATTCCCCCACGGGGAGAGGGAGAGCATTAAGTCTTAACTTGAAGAATGGCTTCTACTGTACTATTTTAGATGCGATTTTTTGTTTTTAATTACATTTAGTCTTCATTGAGTACTTAGGGGTATTAAATTGATAACATTTCAGACATTGTTATAAATATTTTTTATATATTTCGATTTTTTAACCAAATGTTTGAGCCGTTTTAAATTCAAATTTCTTTTTGCATATTGGTTCGATTATAGAATGATTGTAAACGTTCCAGAAAATTTATCAAATTAAAAACAGTTTGTTTGATTCTCAGCAGTAGGTGTTAAATAACAATTACTATGGCTGTTGAAATATTGAATGTAAATAGGGTGTGCTTGCAAAATCTGCACGAGCGAAGCTGTGGGTAACAGCTAGTTTTAATATATAATAATTTGAAACTGAATATAGTGGGTGATCGGTTAACAAACATAATCCATTCCAAGACTTTATTTGTTATCTGAACTGTTCATTAACCAATTATTGATTTACCATAGGATTTTATGGAAATTTGATTAATTCGTTCTGGAGACCCCAAAAAATATAAAAATATATACTTTCTTACTATGTTTATTTATATGTAATAACTAACTGTTACCCGTGGCTTCACCTGTGTGGATTTTGCAATTTGATAGAAATAACCCTTCTTCAGTACTTCACTAAGATTCTCAATCATTAGTTGTCACTAATTTGGTAAAATTACTGATTTTTGTTTGTTTCAAACTATGGAATGCTAATGCACCTAAATTCAAGTTTCAAATATTATGGAATTCTGAGATATGATAAATCTGAGTTTAATTTTTTTTTGAAATATAAATGATGTTATCTAAAAATTCCTAAAGTATAAATAATTACAGAAAGATAGAGTTTCAGTTACCCCAGTAGCTCTCTGTAAACCATGTTTGTGGTACTCCTTTCAGGGCTAAGACTTTTTAAGCCTTAAACCTCTCCCTCTCCTCTCTGCAAGGGAATTTTCAAAAACCCCTTCTTAGAGTGCATTTTCATGATCATATCCTAACTGTGTACCAAATTTCACTTCTTTAGGTTCATCGGTTTGCTCTGGGCAATGACAAATCAATCAGTCAGTCAGTCAGTCAGTCAGTCAGTCAGGACATGTAATTTTATATATATATAGATAGAAATACGTATATACACAGCGTTGCATTTTTATTAGTCATGTTTTTTCCGTTTGTGGGAGTTAAAGAATCTATCTAATGTCAATTGCTTTTCTCTCTTCTTCAGCATTTTTCAGAAGTAATTAATAGCATTGTAATTGTAGAGATCCCCAAGCCTATTAACCTCAACTTGGTTTGGATGCCATTCTAAAACTATTGTTATGACATCTTCCCACTTCTTCAAAAGATCTTTAAATAGCAGATATTGGCATTAATCCTCTTGGTGAAAACATATCTCACCAAGTTTCTTGGTGTTCTTCATTCAAGAGTTCTTGGCATTCTTCTGTCATCAGATCAGTTTTAGGTTCCATTATGAGCTCTTCAATGTTATTTATTTCTCAGATGCGATTTTTATTACTCCTTTAGCTGCTTGAGTCTTCTTGATTATACTGTATCTTTCTTAGATAAGATTGAACTGTGGCCTACTGTAGACCTGTTCAAGCCATACTGCCCAGCAACATCTACCCACTCTCTACTTTTGCTATTATACTCTCACCTTTCGAAAATAAAAACCAATGCAAAACTTAATGAGCACCCACCCAACAGTCTCATGAATACTATAAAAGAATTGTTTCTGTCAGAAAAATAAAAGGCTGGAATTACAAGGGAGAGTTTCAAAGTTAAGAGGAATACTATCTGATCAGTATATACTGGGTTGAGCGTCAATGCTGACATCTGCACTCTAAAAAGTTTTGAATTGCTGCCTGAAGACAAGGGAAGACCAATCAGTATTCATTATTTTACATCACTTCTTCTTGTGTTTGTTCTGTGAGGTGTTCATTGTCTGAACATAAAAATCTTTTGTGAAAGTGTTCTTTATCCGATCAACCACTGTATTCCATAATTTATTAATTGAAACTCAATCTCAACACATAGTGAAGATCTGATAACCAGCATTAAGGTGTTAACTCTAGTTTATCAGATTACAGATTTAACTGGTGCCTAGAAAATAAGTGGGAGTGTTAACAGGGAATTGTTATATTTGGGGTGTTTAACGGCTGTTGAATTAACAGAATTGCAAATTGCACTTAATAAAAATAGTAAATTAAATAAACAGAAAAAACTTGATTTACACACAAACCTGTCTTTTTAGTTTTATCAGAAATGAATTCAAGTTCTAATTCATCATCGTCATCATCCATCTCTACACCTGTAAATATATCCTTTTCAAACCATCTTTCAGCAGCATTTTTCTTTTTATCTTCTAAATCCAATAGAAGAGGATTATTTTCTTCAATTTCTTCATTGCTTTCTTCTTCTAAGCTGTATGAATTGTGTTTAGTTAAATTGCAAAGTTAAAAATTACAAAATATATAAAATTACCTAATAACAGATCCATCATCATCTACTATTTCATTTTCTATCCAATCAGTTGGTTTTTCATCTCGACTATATACAGACCATTTTCTTTTCAATCTATCTTTTTTCTCATTATCAGGATCATCTGCTAATACAGAAGGATCATTCTCTTCAAGTTTATCCAAGTCCTGTGAATTAAAATTAATGTTATCATTTAATGACATGTTCTTCATGTGCATGTATTATATAAATATTATTAACTATGTATCATAAATTCATAAATAAATAAAAATAATTTTTAGATTTTATGACATTTCCTTAATGCATACATCTTTCTTTTTAATTTTGTTGAGTCGAAATAATTCAATATCTTCTTGTACAAGTGGTTCATCATTTTTAATGACCATTTTCAAATTAATTCTTTCATTTAATTTTCTTTTCTGTTTAAGTATATTTTTCTTCTTCCTTTTCAATTCACTTTCTTGTTCTTTTTGAAGTTTAATGGTCTCTTCTAAAATTTCCTCATCTGCATTTGGAATTTCTTCTTTTTCTTGTAATTCTCTTTAAAAATAATGCAATTATATTTGTAAATTGAAGCAATGAAAAAAATAACAGTTAATTATAATGAAACTTACTCTACTAATTCCTTCCCTTCTTTTTCTAAATACTCTTTCATCTTTTTTCTCCAATTTAATAGTAGTCTTTAAAAGAAAAAAATCATCATCATTAGCACCATATTTATTATCATAACTAATATATTAATAGAAAAATTACTCACTTTAAATCGCCTTTCCCTAATACTTTAATATCTTTACAACACTCTTTGATCTCACTTGTTGATAACAGATGATTTTCAATTTTTGGATCATCAAAAATAATCTTTTAAATAAAAAACATTTTTAAAATATATCTTATAATAGAATTCAGTGTTTATTATTCATGTAAAGCAGATTTTCCCAAACTTTGGATCATGATCTGAAATAGGCTTTTAAATGAATATATAAAATTTTTGGAAGATTAAGATGTCTATAAAGTACATTAATATTGTCCAATAATTACAAAAAAATTATTATTATTTTCTTATTCTTTGCTCTTTTCACCTCAAAAGCACTAATTACATTTATGAAAATTCACCAAGAATCCAATCCTGACAAGTTCCAAGTTCCTAAGTGACAGGTACGGTACATGTCTCAGTCATCTTGACCATCCAGCATCAAGAATTAGTTTAAAATTCCATCTTAAAGATGTTTCTTGATAGTGTACTGATGTAGTGACAATAATACAGTTTAACCCGATTATAATGTCATCAGATATAACGACAATCATAATATAACGTTAAATTTTATTGGTCCCACAATTTTACTATACTAGATAATGTTAAAAAAACCCACTTGTAATGACATAAAACCCTGTTTTAATGTCATATTTGAAGCACTCCCAAATTTTATTTAACAAAAAAAATACTACGTGTTCATTCCTAGGGTCAGAGTTCACTTTCCTAGAACGACTGTGGGTGGTGCTCTTTCCACCTGACTTTGGTGGGATGAAATTCGCCACTTTTAAACGACAATCGGTTATTATGTGCTCACTTTTAAATTACTTTATGCTAAATTGTTAAATATTCTATTATTTTTAATATAACATATTATATCAAATAGTTTATAAAGAAATAATTGAATTATTTTTAATTGGCATACATTAATTTAAACTGTATGTGTTATATGATGAGGGCTGTCAAAAACTTGGAATAGACTGGGGTAGAACATAATCCTTTTGCCCCTTAGCAAATCCTCTTTTTAAAGCATTTCCCTCCCACCCTGTGAGCACTAAGAAAATCTTTTTGTAGCAAGTCCATTAAGGGTCTGGCTAGGCCCACAATGGGGTAACTGGATGGTGAGGAATGAAGCTAGATGCATTCCAGATAAACCACCCCTAAAAACTTCCTGTGGTTTGAAAATTTTTAACCCTTCTGGATTCAATCCCATGCAACCAAAATGGTAGACTGCTGCTTTAACTGCTCGAGCATTTGGCCATTTCTTTTCACCTTGTTTTTCTTTTTTGAACAAATGAAATATGTAATGTTTTTTTTATTAATAAATAGCAGTTGTAAAGATTTTATTTTTTGTTAGTAAAAATTAATATTAATTTATTAGTAGGAACCACTATGAGTCTCTAAGTTTTCTCTAGGTCTGGGAAAACATTTTCAGCTCCTACATGGATTTGTGTATGATATCACTTGCAGCTCATAGGTTTTTTTTTTATTTTTGGCAAGACTATGTCTTGTCTATAAAATCGTACTGCCGTTTTTGTTACCAGCTTAGAGGTATGAAGGAGTACATGTCAAGAGTTGATATTTGGCAGAGTATTAGGTGCCCAAATGATTTGCTAATAAATAAAATCCAGACTTGTAGGTAGTCAGGGGACCGACAACAGAGTCAAAATAAAATACAAAATGGTGACCCTCTTCTACAAACAGGCAAAACAGGCATCTCACCCCACTGAAGTCAGGTGGGGAGAGTACCACCCACAGTCATTCTAAGAAATGAACTCTGACCTTAGGATTGAACACACAGTATCTTCTACATTAAATAAAATTTGTAATCTAATTTTGTAAATTTGGGAGTGCTTCAAATATGACTTTAAAACAGGGTTATAATTATATGTCGTTACAAGTGTTTTTTTTTTTTTAACATTATCTAGTATAGTAAAATTGTGGGACCGATAAAAATTTGACGTGATGGGGCAGAGGGCACTATGTGACTTTTGCCCTTTGACCTCACTTTGCACCTAAACTCTAATATTTCCCTAACAGTTCTATATGATTATTTGATTTGATAAATTCTGATGCTTTTAATTTATTAAAAGACATCTTTTCATTTCATTTAGTTAACCTTTCGATTCGACAGCCGATCTTGGATTTATATTATATCTCAACACTATTGTAAATATCGCGTAGCCGATACAAATTAAGTAAATTATTGGTTTCTCAGTTAATTTTTACTAGCAGAACAAAAGACGCAGAACACGTGGTCGAGGTCAACAGACAAGGTAAGATGCAACCCAGTATTGTTTGTGCAAAATAAAAAGTAATTTCGGACGATACAATAGCCACGATTATTTTTTTCAAAACCAGAAATTTTCATTAGTCATTGACAAAAATTCAACCTGGGTCGACATGCAACGGAAAGAAATTTCGACATGGATAGGTTAATTTCACCGAAAATGCATCGTGGATGACCTTGTGGTCTTGGCCAGCGAAGTTTGAATGATCGCACTCAAAACCAACAATATCAAAGAAGATTGGAGAATGAGAATGAGATCCGCCTTGAGCGTCAAAGTGATCCTGCTTAGTAGTGAGTCTCCGAGACATAGTCTTGTTTCAAATACGGTTTTGCTGTTTTACTTGGTTTTTATGTGATCAGACTTTTGAATTATGTATACAAAATAAAAATACCAAAAAAAATAATCTTTAACTATTTCAAGTTTGAAAAATTCTGCATTGGTTCATAAATATAAAATTACATAATAAACCATAAAAGGGTTACCTCATTATATTTCCCTAACAGTTCTATATGATTATTTGATTTGATAAATTCTGATGCTTTTAATTTATTATAAAGTGTATAATCTCCTTCTGGATAACCTTCTGCTTTTTTCTTTTGTTTTTCAGGATGGAGAACATTTAAAAAAGCTTTAGGTTCTGCTTCAACTTCTTCAAATAAATATTTAGGATTGAAAAATTTTGGATCAATTTTTGCAGGAGCAATATAGTTTTCACACACAACAAAAATCTCCGCTGATTCATGACGAGATGCTTGTGGCTTGGTGGCATGAACCTGTAATGTGAATTTTAACCAATCAGAATGGGTTAATTATTATTTTATAGATTATAAATGTAGATATAAATAGAGGATGTCCCAAAATTTAAAACCACAGGAGTTATGTTGACCTTTGTTACAAAGTTTTACAGTAAAACAAAACACTGATTAAGGAAGGATGAGTTCAAGTTATTTTTAAGGTGAAAACCTGCAATTGGTGAGAAGTCACCCAAAGATTTTAATAGGCTGCATCCAGACTGATGTGTGTGATTGGTGAGAAATCTGAATGCAGCATGTTAAACTATTCAGCAACTTTACACTGAATCTGCATCCTCACCATCAAAATAACTGGAATTTGATCCTTCTTACTCAGCACCATGCTTATAGAAGAATAAACAAAGATCAACATAACTGTTATGAATTCAAACTTTCAGGACACCTTATATAATTATATAGTGTCCTAAAAGTTTACTAGAAACTAATATTAAAGGAAAATGTTACTAGAAACTCTAAAATGTATTGATTCAGTTTATATAATTATAAACTGAATCAATACATTTCAGAGTTTCTAGTAACATTTTCCTTTAATATTAAACTAACTGTAAATATGCACTTATTATATTTGAATTATTAAATTTCTCTCTCTGATAAATGAAAATATTCTGCTGTCTTTAGTAGTTCAGATTTTTCACTTTTACTTGAAAATAAAATAGTCTATATTGTAATTAATAAAATTTGTATGTATTATTCAATTTCTTAATTATGTATTTATTTGAAATTTTTATGATAATGCTTAGTTATATTTATCTTGTTTTACATAAGACAATTATAATCTATCATGATAGTTATCTTGTGTAGAAGATAAAATAAGAATAATAATAAATATCTAATACATCAGAAAAAAATAGATTCAATAACATACAAATATAACATTTCTAATTTAAAACAAACATTTTCATAGCAATTAAAATTTTTTTTTAAATTCTCTTTCTATCTTGTGAATACCAAGAGGGCTTTTTTCAAATCCCACAATGGGACTTTTAGCCAAGCCTACAATGGGGCAATCGGGTGGTGAGAGACGGAACCTGACATATTAAAGACAGATCATCCACAAAAAATTTCAGGGATTTTTTGGTTGCTGGATTCAAATCCCAGGTCCTCAGAAAGATAGGTTAATGTTCGTAACCACTTCAGCCATTTGGTCTGGTTTAAATAGTTAAACTTAATTTGTCATTTACAATTGTGAGGATCTGAAATTCTTAATCAAGCTACTACTTCATTTATTCTTTAATTCTGCTATCTCATCTAAACTCAACATCCTCTTGGATGACATTTTCTGTTATCTTCAAGATTTTCTCACAAGACAACATCAATGCATAATCTCTCTTCCCCATAAACTAGGAACTAATCACCTAAATTTTAATTGGCCATACAATCAGAAGATTTTCACTCTGGTTGGTTTAATTTCATAAAACTCAATCCATATAAAAAATGAGATTGGAAGCTTTACATCATTGAGTTGAGGGCAAAAGGAAATTTGTAGTTGTAATGCAAGTTGATAAATATATAACAATTGTCAGTCCTAACCAAACCAAAATCCTTATTGTGAACATTACTTATTGATAGACCACTATACACAAGTAAGACAATTTGTCATTCTCTCTTCACATGTCCAAATTGTCAAGCATGAAAGTATGTTTAGGTGCAAAGAAATGCTTGATGTAAATCCTTTAATAATTTTTACTTTAAATAAATGTATTGTTGATAATAACATAGAATTATCATGGTCCACTCAACACTGGCTTTCAACAAGGCATAAGTTATCCTGATTTGTCTAACAGAGTTTGTAAAGGCCAACCACTCAGACCTGACTACAATTGTCAATAAAACCACAATCTCTCACAATTTAAAGCTTATTTACAAATAATTTCATCAATTTTAAAGACATACCCTTTTAAAAAGTAACTTGAACACCCATAACAGTGCATGATAATCTTTAGAACGAAATACTTTTGTTATAAACCAGCCACCTTTAGTTAAAAATTCTGAAGCAAGTTTCAGTGCACTCAAAGTTAACTGATCTGAAAAACAAATTACGTTAGAATTAAACAATAAAAAAGGAACTTTTTGTAAAAAATTTAAATATTGAAAAAAGAAATTAAATATATTTACTTTGAGAGAAAGCATCATGAATCCAACTTTTTCCAACATTAGGGGCTCCATCGTGAAGTATTACATCCGCTTTCCATGTTTTCAATTCAGTTTTTAAAAGCTAATAATTCAGACAATAATTTCCATTAAAAATAATTTTAAATAATCTCAGAATATAATATATTAAACGAATCTTACATGTTTGCATTTATCAGAAGTAATGTCTTCTTGATGCGTAGTCACATTAGGAATTGGTTTTATTGGGACAAGATCAATGCCTAATAATGTAATTATTTTTTTTATTAAAAGACTTATATAGTATCTTATATATGAACATAATCCAAAGTGCATCTAAACTTAAACCAAATAATGCTGGATTCCTTGGGCTGTAATTTTAAAATTGTCATAAAATTACAGCTATAGAAATTGAGCAATATTTGGCTTATGTTCAAAATAACTAGCTAAAATATCTAATTTATTATTAAATAAATAAATCAGTTTTCAAACTTATGTAGTTGCAAACAACTTAAACCAAGTCACAAATGAACTAAGACCAACTATGCCTTTGTCAATTTCTTTATCCAGTAAACATTGCCTTAGATACATGCCAAAATAGTTTGTCTAGTCAATAATCTAATATGACAGATAAGTGGCACATAAAAATAATCTTTCTACTGGATAAACAGCATATAACTGCAATTTAGAAAAATAATTAGGTCAGTGCACAGATCATCTAGCAATGCTTGTGATCACCAATGGTCCATGAACCATACTTTGAGAAACACTGACATTTGAAATGGAGTTTAGTAAAGTTTTGTCTATGTGGTTTATGGAACTGAGTTAGGCCGCGACTCCACTAGCCGTAAAAGGGCCGTAAAACCCCTCACCGTAAAAGCTTTTAATCACGTGACCATGATATTTTACACCTGAGCAGGTCGTAAAACCAACGTAAAAGCGAGTTGAACACTGCTCAACTCGCTTTTAACGTTGGTTTTACGACCTGCTCAGGTGTAAAATATCATGGTCACGTGATTAAAAGCTTTTACGGTGAGGGGTTTTACGGCCCTTTTACGGCTAGTGGAGTCGCGGCCTTAGTTCTCAAAATTTGATTGATCAATTCTGATTAACTTTTGACATTTTACAAAATATGACATAAGGAAGTTAAAAATATAATAAAAATGGAGAGTCTGTGATTTTGTTTTCAAGATACAATGGGGGGAACCCCATTGTATCTTGAAAACAAAAAGCCGAAGAAAAAAATGGAAGGATAGCAAAGATGTTCGTGAGGTTTTTATAATAAATTTTATAAATCTGCCAAGATTTTAAATATTTACTTTGTTTGATGTGTTTTATTGTAAATTTGGTTAATTTACTAGAGCAGGGATGGGCAACCCGCGGCCCTCGGGCCGCATGCGGCCCGCAGTAATATTTTTTGCGGCCCGCGTGGCATAAAACGTGAATAAATATATCAATTTCCCAGCTTAATGAGATATTCGACAAAAATTCAAACGTTATTTTCTACAAACGTTTATATTTGTGAAAAGTTTTTTCCCAATGAATTTAGTAAAAATTAAAACAAGAAACCGGCTAACAGATACATCGAAACTAATTTAAAACTAGCAGTGACTGATATTTAACCGAATATTTCCGATATATTACGTTTAGATCAGTGCCAAAAGCTATATTAAGTATACCTATGCTAATTTATAATTATATATGAATAAAGAATTGTGATTTACCGACAGTTTCCCCCTCTTTTCTCTTGTGTGCAGCCCGCGTCAGTTCAAAAGTTTTGAAATGCGGCCCTTACGTAGATAAAGGTTGCCCATCCCTGTACTAGAGGATACTGTTTCCATTTACATGATGTTGTGGGGCCATAGCCTCAAAAGAAAGATTGTCTCTGCATATAAGAATTCAGTTTGGACAGAAGGATAGCAAAGATGTTTGCAAGGTTTTTATAATTTGTAAAAAAAATAATAATATGTTTTGAATAAAAATGTTATTGCTTAATTAAAGTTGGGTTAGGTACAGTTACCTATAGCCTACTGAAAGACATTTAGGAAATTCAATAACCTGTGGAAGATCACAGTTTCACATATAATATGCATGGTGACTTTTTTAGCCTTCTTTTTCAACCATGATATATTTATTTCTTAGAAGATAGTTTTTTGCTTGTAGCGTATAACATATGTAATAATTTTTTTATCATTTATAACAATTTCTCAAGCCATTCCCACAATATAAATAATTTGCAATATTTAATAATTGATTTATTATATGCTATAATATATATATATACCATATTTACTCATGTATAAGACTATCTTGCATATACAATGAGGTGTGATTTTAAAAATCGAAATTTAAAAAATTTGATTTATTAATACAATTCTAATTTTATTTTGTTTAATCATAAATAAAATATCAAATGCACATAAATGCACACATTGTCCCGCTAAAATTACTGGCATTTTAAACTTTAAGGAAAAATTTTGTGAAATTGACAACATAATTCATTCCTGCAAAGCTGGACAATCGGGAACCTTTCTGCCAGTTCTTAACAGTCAAATCTATTCTCTGTTGATTATATTTATGAGTTTCTCCAGATTCTGATTTCCGAATAATCATCTACTTTCACATGGGAATGGATTAAAACTTATATTGCGCTCCCGTGTTATTTCGGAATTTCAATTTGGAATTCAATTCAAAAGCTATTGCTATTCATCTTTACTCCTGACAATACACAAGATCGATTCAAACGACCCAGATAAAATACTTGTTTTTAAACACTAGAGGGTGAGCATTTGGTAAAAATGCAAATACATAATTCACAAAATTATTGCAAAAACGCAAAAAGTTCTTCACTCGCATGTATAGGTATGTACTTAGGATAAATCAATTTTTGAAGGAGTGAAAATAAATAAAAACCTCGTCTTATATGCAAGTAAAATGGTATATTTAATATTACTGTAATTAATACTATAATACTAAAGAGATATTATATTATTCTAATCAACTAAAAATCTTTTATAATAGTTACAAAATTCAATTAAAATAAATACAAAAAAATTATTATTTACCTATTATAAGACTTGAAACAGGCATATATTTCTGTGAAACTTGTAGCCATCCCCCAGGAGCAGCGCAAAGATCAATTAGAATTCTAGACTTTTGTAAGAATTCAAATTTTCTATTTAACTGAATCAACTTGAAAGCAGATCTTGATCTAAAACCTAAAGTAGAAAAAATTATATTTTGGTTTTGCATTATTGAACACTAGCAGATGAGCCAAGCATTGCTCAGGCAAAAAATAACAACAGCAAATATTAAGATTATTAGATTCTTTCATACTTCTAACCCTTCTTTTATATTATATTACTTGATTTATATAACTATGAATGTTATCTTACGTAAGGGTTAAAAACACCAAGTGTCTAATGTCACACAGTTAAAAAATTCTTTAAATTGTGTACAGTAGAGAACAAAAATTTTTAAAATATGTTAGATTGGTCACTTGATGTGATAAACCCTTACATAAGATAATCTTTGTAGTTATATAAATCAAACACTAGGGGATACTATAGATTATGGAATTTCGGAACTTTAAGTATATATTTGACTCAGGGGACAAAGACGAGTTCAACGATACCTACCTTTGGACCAGAGACCAAAAATAAGAAAGTTAATCATATTTACGATTTCTTGTCTTTCAGAATGCATTCTATGCCATTTTAGAGTTTTCCACTAGGTGGTGCTGCTTGTAGTTCAGTATATGTTTCCTTTTTTTTTTTTGTTCAAGAACTACTATAAATCAATAACTAGTGATGTTAAACACTCGGCAGTCTGCTGGCAGCTCCCCTCCGGGAGGAGTCTGTCGGGAGCACGAACAGTCGAACCTAGTGAAAAACTCTAAAATGGCGTAGAATGCATTGTGAAAGGCAAGAAATCATAAATATGATAACTTTCTTATTTTTGGTCTCGGTCCACAAGTAGGATATCGTTGAACTTGTCTTGGTCCCAAGTTCAAATATATACTCAAAGTTCCGAAATTCCATATGGAGCAATCTATAGTACACCCAAATACTATAATATAATGAATATTAAAATGAAAACCATATAAAGAATTTGGTTATTTCAACCTACCATTGTCATATGTTTATCATGATACTTAGATGGTATGAAATGCCACAATTTCATTGGTCAAGTAGACAGGAATTGAAAATATATGCTAAATTTTCCATATATAATATTTTCTAATGTTAACTCTAAGAAACTGCACCATTCACAGCCGAATATCAAACAGTAATCTGCAAACAAATCAAATTTTGTGTAAAACGGACCAAATATTTAAACTTGGCACCCTCGAAAACCACTTAAATCATATTTTGTGCTCGCTGGTAACATTGAATTATGTAATTTTCCTATTCAAATGCCACCATACTGCTGGTCAAATAGAAAGGGACCATTACAGAAGAGGGTTGAAGTAATTCAACCAAAAGTAGTCATTCACCTTTTCCGGATGACAGGATAGTCAACTACTACTAATTAATAGTGGTCTACTATTAATATTTAAAAAGTTATCCATGTTGGATAGGTTGTGATGGACCTGCATGTGATCCAAGTTGCTAACCTTAACGTCTGAAAGACTTCATATACAACTTGTTTAAATAAAAAAATCTTGTAAAACTGCATGAATTAAAATTTTTTAATTCATGAAAAACTTTAATAACTTTTCAACTATACAAGATAAAAATGAAATTCAAAAAGCATATTATACAAAATTTATTGCCATTTAATGAATTAAGTTTCCAAAATGACTACTTTGTTATCAAAAATAGTTTTTAATCAATTTTTGAAACATTCAATAATGATAACTTCTTGGAATCATCATTATTTCTTTTTTGTTTTTTTATTGTGTCTATCAACACTTCAATAGTTGTAGGAACATTGTGATATACTCTGTTTTTAAGATAGCCCCATAAAAAAAAATCACATGGATTTAAGTCACCCACTCCACACCACCACCAGTATATTTTTCATAATCTAATCTGATAACATCCTTTTCAAACAAGCTGTAAAGGCTTTTGTAGACTTGCTTTGTACGATGGGGCCTTGTTGCACCATCTTGCAAACCAAGCAGGACAATGTTTATGCCCAACAAGCATCTTGGGATAAAACTTCTTTTCCAATCATTTAACATAAGGAGCAGAAGTAACTTTTTTGAAGAAGAAGTATGGTCCAATAACTCTGTTAGCACTGATAGCACACCAATTGAAGAATTAGAATTTTGATGATAATTTTTTACAATAAACACATGTTCTAAAGTGAGTGCCACCATTTTGAAAATGACTGTTAACATTAATCAATCTTTGACATTAAAATTGTAAATACTTAGTACTTTTTGAATTTTATTTCTATCTCATTCAGATGAAAAAGTTTAAAGTTTTGCGTGAATTAAAAATTACCCTTTATATATATATATATATAAAGGGTATTTTACCCTTTATATATATATTATAAAAATTACCCTTTATATATATATAAAAAAATTACCCTTTATATATATATGTGTGTGTGTGTGTAGGGGTTCCTCGAGACAAAAATGTATAATGGTGAAAATCCATTGCTACTTCAATCTGTAAGATTCTTAAATGACAAACTGCTGATATTTCATTCTATTCTATTTTATTATTATTTTTTAAATCGGTTAATATTACCCTAGGTATCGAAGAAGGCGGCTCGTCTCCGATTCCAGCAATCAGAAGACAGGAAACAGTGGGGACGCACGTTCTAACCTAACCTATTCTAATAATTTCGTTGCTAATAATTATGATAATTTATTAGAATAGGTTAGAACGTGCGTCCCCACTGTTCCGTCTTCTGATTGCTGGAATCGGAGAAGAGCCGCCATCTTCGATACCTAGGGTAACATTAACCCAATTTATAAATTCCAAATTATTCAATTTAAAGCATAAAAGAAAGACGAGTGACAATTTTTGTCTTGCCATTGGACATACTGTGTGAATAAATCAATCACTTTCATCTTCATTAAAACAGTTAGCAACGTAAAATAATTGTATTAATATTACTTACCTGTTTCTTTGGCAAGAAAATAAAATTTATCTCTTCTTTGCTTTCCAGTTTTAAACTTTTTACCCATTTTTCTTATTTACTAACGTACAGACACGTGCAACACACGCAAAAGAAATATCAAGTAAAAGCGCCACCAAACTTTGCAAAACGTTTTAATAATCAAAACAAAAATATTTACTAACTTTATTAAATTTATTAAATTTTAATTTAAAACAACGGAAAAATTATTAATTAATTTAAAATGATAATAATAAAGTTCAAAATAAAAATTTGTTATTTTCAAAAGTAATTAATAGCTCTGAGGTATTTAAAGGCAGATGTCGCTTTTTTTCGTAAGAGAACTCGTGTTAGTGGTGTGTTTGTTGTGATTATGTTTTTCGGTCAATATCGCTATCCGGAGGTAAATGCCGAAGGAAAAATAGATTTATTTTTATTCCTAGAAGCTTCTCGTGGCATAGAAAAATTTGTAGGTAAGTGGACTATTTTAAATCGTCAATAAACCATCCTAAAATTAGTAAAATTCACTTCAACTCAAAATAGTTATGGAGGATGTAAATTGTTTTCTAATGAACGTTCGAATTTTTTGCTCATAGAATTACTAGGAACTGCTTTTTATCCCGTCAAGAATGACATCCACGGAAATATAGAGGTAATTTAATAAGTATAATGTATTTATCAGTATTTACTCTAATTTAATTATAAATAATCATTAAAAAAAAATGTACTATATATATGTACTGTGATGATTGCCAAATTATAAACTTTTTAGACTCTCTGTGAAGATATCAACTAGTTCAGTTATTTATAAATTAATAAATAACTGAACTTCCTTATGGGCATTAAGAGGTCCTTTTTTTTATATATAAGCATTGGGTTCTGCCAGCTTCGCAAATGGGAGGAACGGTCCGGGAAAAATGAAAAATTACTGGGGTTTGTCTACTTCCCACATTTTGTATCGGGTCCTCGTAATGGCTGTAATCACCTAGTCTGTCCAGTTGTGTCATTTCTTAAGTATTGGAGGTTTCTATTAAAAAAACAAAGTTTGAATTTAGAGTTATTGAAATTGCATTATATATACATTTGTTAGACATTATATATACAGACAAAACTGATTTTTAATAGAAAATTTTAAATTAATGAAAGCATATTTACAACCAAAACAGAAAACTAATTAAAATAATTTATTTTTATTCTATTTATATTCTAATTTTCATTTCCCTTCTATGACATTTTATTTTTATGTCTTTCCATTCTTTGAGCATTAAGAGGGTCTTTTTTTCCCAGACCCATTGTTGTTTTAGCCAGTCCACAATGGGGGTGATGAGGGATGGGACCCGACTGCCCCCTCAAAAAATTTTTCATTCAGATTCGATCCCAAGTATTACAGATCAATAGGTTGATGCTTTAACCCCGGGGTCGGCAACCTTTTTTTTGTAATAAGCCATTTTAGGAATTATATTTACCAAAATAATATTTACGGAGCTGCAAGTCAGCAACTTTAATTATGAAATATACATTTTTGAAAATTGAGCATAAAATGTATTTTTTTTTGTTAAAGTGGGTTTATTTGTGCTTTGCTTAAAGGTGCTGTAATAAAATACACTGCAATTCAGTTATTTATTATCAATGTTACAATAGTTGTAATTATAAAATATAATTATTAATTTAAAGTAAAAAATAATAAGAGTTTTAAACAAGTAATTTTAAACATCCTTACATATCAAAACAGAAAATATTAAAATAATTCATTTTTATTCTATTTATATTTTAATTTTTGTTTCCTTTCTATGACATTTTATTTTTAAGTCTTTTCATTCCATGCAAGCAGCAAGTTAACATTTTTCTTCAGTCAAACAGTATGCTGGGAATCGTTATTTGTAGTTTAGCCTAGTGACAAGTGAATTTGGAAACGAGTAAATTCGATTTAAGTCGCCTTTCCTGGAACCAATTACCGATGTAAGGTGAGGTATACCTGTAGGCTCCAACACACACACACACATTGAATTTTTTTGCCATCTTTTTTGACTTTTTTGGGTTCAGTGGGTCTCAAAACATAAGAGATTTGCAAAAAACTAGGTCAAATTTGACATGATTTCAATACTTTCTCTTGTTATGTATACATAAGTTTGTTTGTTTGTTTTATTAAGTTATGGCAATGCAACACTTGGGTGATCTGCCTAGGGAAATGCCTTCCAGGAGGTCCTTTTAAGGATAACTGGCCCCTATTCAGGCATTACAGATGTGGGGAAAACCCAGGAAACTTCATGTGGCCAGCCAATCCAGGTGAAGTGCAAGCCCGCAACCAAACTCCCAGTGTTCAGGGAATGCAACTGCTTGGCCACTGGTGGGCATGTATATATAAGAGCCAAGAAAGTAAAAGGAATGTTTGCGCATGTTCTGGGTTCAAGTGTCATATATAGCAGTATACAATTAATTGGTTAAAGCATCAACTTATTGCTCTGTAGGACCTGGAATCGAATCCGAATGAGAAACTCCGAAGAAATTTTTCAGGAAAAGTTGGGTCCATCCCTCATCACCCCCATTGTGGCCCATATTTTGTTTATGTATTAGATGTATGCATCATTAACATATAAGAGCCAATCTCTTCCATCAAAGTAATTTTCTTTTATATAATCTTTTTGTCCTGTGAGCACTAAGATGATCTTTTTTCTAAGCCCATTGAGGTTTCAGCCACTATCCAATCGTCCCACCTTGGTTCAAACTCTTCAAGCCTGGAATATATTATACAGTAAAACCTGTCTATGGCGACCACTCATGGTTCCTTCAAAAAGTGGTCATCCAGTACAGGTGGTGCTGTAATACTGCATTTCTGTATGTATTTTGTGCACTTTTTAGCCATTTCCACTAAGCAAAACTCAAAGTGGGCAAAAATAAGCACATTTTTTCAATGATAGAGCTACATTGGTATTGTATTTTATTCTTATCGGATAACTTGATTAACAGGAATTGTAATGATTTTATAAGACAGATTTAATATTAATATTTTAAAGATTAATACAATACTCGCATTTTCTCGATTATAATGCACACTCTTTTTTCCGACTTAATTCAACTTTGTTCTTTTCATTTGCTCCTCAGTTATGTGTATTATGTCATTGATATACAAGCATGTCGTATCTCTCCATCACTTTGGTTTTGGCTTTCGTTAGTTTAATCTTATTTAACTTTAAAAATACTGTATTTGTTTAATATTTAATATTTTCTTATGTACAGCAAGAAAAATTATTAATTAATAATAAAACAATTTTATTATTTTTTCTCATAATATGATTTCATTACATTCCGTGATTTCCAATGACAATCGCGGAATCGAAAAAGGAAGGTTGCCTGTAAAACTGACTTTTGCATTAATGTGTTTATTGTTTTTGAATATTTTGCATGTGAAGATTACTTGGATATTATTTTTCTAAAAATAAAGTGGAAATAAGGTAGGTTGATACAGAAACTGTTTATTGTACACGTACTGTATATGAGCTTCAAAATAAATAAATAAATAAGATAAATTTTATCAAATGACGAGATCAGCCGATTAATTGTATTGTGTACAATAATTTATACCCCTAAGGGAAATACTGTAGGTCTACGGTAAAATAAATTTTGTCTTCCCACAGTTTCCTAATTGCCGTTCTGATAAACCACTTTCACTTTCTCTGATAACACAATCTTCTAATGACAGCACTTTGCATTTCTTTCGTTTTTCAGACAATTTTGAACAAACTGAAATGAATTTCCTTTGTTGCTAGACTAATTCATTAATACCTGCACCTAATTTCAAGGGTGGGAGAGTGGGTTCCAACAAGAATTTAGACTAATTCATTATATTAGGAGGGGGAAACGTTCAGATGGGTTCAAACAATAGTTTAGACCTGATATATTCGCAGAAGTGATCGCTTATTACAGTTGTTATATGTTGTTTCGGACCAAAAATCGATGCCCATGATCGCATTACACAGGTGATTGTTTAATACAGGTAACTTATATGAAGACTCTATGCATAAACTATTCCGTGCCAGAAATTTTTGCCCATTTTGACAGGTGCCTGTCGAATGCAGGTGGTTGCTTAAGTAGTTTTCACTGTACATAATAGCAATGAATTGAATTTTTAAAGGTTAGGATTCATCCCACTTTGGGGTTTTTTTTTTTAACTCTTTTGTCCTGTGGGCATTAAGAGGGCCTTTTTTTAGCAAGCCCATTATGGGTTTGGCCAGGCCCACAATGGGGCAGCTGGATGGTGAGGGATGGGGTTGACATATCTGGTCGGATCACCCCTCCTCCCTGAAAAATTCCTGGGGATTTTTTGACCCATTCAGATTCAATCCCTGGAGCAGTAGGCTGCCACCTTGACCGCTTGGCCATCCAGCCCCACTTTGGATCGCCCAGATTTAGGATGATGAGAGATGGGGCTTGACATATCCGGGAATGACTGCCCACTTATCTGATTTATAATCAAACGAACTCGTTGAGCTGCCATCTCATTTTAAATTTAATAATAAAAAGAAATAAATTTAATTTAGAATATTCTGGAAGAAAATTCTTAATTAAATTAGTTTACTTCAATTTATTAAATTTAACACGAGATATAGGCAGTTTAACAGCCTACCTCTAGCCAAATTGTATATTGATTGATTAGCCTTAAAGTAGCTGGATAAAACATCCGGTTTACAGATCTGTGATCTGGCTGTTTGTATAGTATTGCTTATATTCATTGTTTTTTGTAGTTATATAAATTATGTAATATATATATATATCTGTTTTTTAATAAAATTTAAATTATTATAATCCTATTTTCATTTTAATTTAGAAATTGCTTAATATTTACAATAAGGACAAGGAGAAATTTAAATATGTAAATAATATTGTTGAATCTGAAATCAGTTTAGAAGAAGAGGAAAAAATAGGGATAGATGCGCTTTTATGGTTGAAAAGGTATAAAAATAATTATTTTGGTGTCTTTAATAGTAGTGAAATTTTAATTTTACAATGCTTTGCGATTAAAATATTTTATTGAATTAGAGCCCTTGAATATATACAAGTGTTCTTAACATGTTTTGTCGAAGATTATCAAGAGAAAAAGAATACAGAAGATCTAACCCCATATTTTAAGAAAGCGTACGAGTTAAAATTAAAGCCATATCATGGATGGTTTGTCCAACAGCTATTTGCGGTGAGTTTATTATAATCCATTATTATGAGTAGGGGATCATTCAAATATTACGTTACCAGTTTTTGGGATAGGAGACATTCTTTTTTATCTGACAGTTGCTAACAATGGGGAGGAGGGTGGATGAATCTGATGAGATTGCACTCTTCTGTTTTTCTCCTCTGATGTAAAATTATCTGAAACCAATTTCTGTGTATTTTCAAATGGCTTTAACTTCTGTCTTGACGAGATAATTAGTGGGTGGGGTACCTTGATTTCTGATGACTGATGATGATGGGGAGATCAAAAAGGGCAAATTCTTGTTGATGTAATACTTGAACAACTCCTAGGAGGTCTTGGATATAAATTTTTAACATTTGTAATGGTGGATATTTGGATTTTAGTACTCTTAATCTTCATTGTCAGACTATTCTGTAGTTTGTATTCTATGTACTTGGATTTTTCAGTGTGGATAATGGGGAAAAAACAAATTTGTATCTGTATCTAAAAAGTTGATGAAAGAGATTAACTATGTGAGTATTTGGTTCATCCGTTACTGAGTGGATAAAACCACTGAACATTGGTAGTTAGTCTCGGGGTTGTGCCTCATCATGTTGGTTGTGTGAAGTTTTCTGAATTTTGTTCACATGTATAAATACACAAAAAAACCCGCAAACTCTATACGGTTAGTCCGTTCATCGGTGGAGTGCAAACTCACTATCAGCATTTAAAGTTTTTATTTACTCAGTTATTTGTGGATATAATATGGATTGCAGTGGCAATTCTCAGTTCCATTATATTTTTTCGTTAAATATAATTATTTGTAATAATGACAATTATTATTGCTAATATTTTAATTAAAAATTAATTTTTACATTTTTTAGCTATGTATAAAAGTGGCTCCTTTTAGGAAGGATCTAATTAAGTTACTGGGTACAGGTATGGAAAATTTCAATGAAGAAATCATTATGAATGACATAGAGGAATTTCTGAATTCGCTTAATTCTAACTTAGAAATTATAGTTGCTATGTATGACGAAAATAATTTGAATTCTACAAAAGTTGTATAAATATTGTAAAATTTTCACAAGTGCCTCCTCACTCATCAAAATGCTTCATACAATATTTTCATACCAATGATTTTATAATGGCCATTAATTATTGTTGTCAAATTTTTAATTTATGAACATATACTTTCTCAATGTAATTTCATTGTTTCAATATTATTTATTGAAATTTTAAATGTCAAATGTATAATAAAAATTTTTGTAATTCTAGATAGATGGAAATGAAACATGATTTGTAATTATTTGGTTATTTATGTTGTATGAAATTTAATTTCACATATTTAAGTTCAAATTAATAAAAGAACACTAAATGAATTTCTGATGATCTCACTTTAATAAAATATATCATATCTAATATCATATACAAGTATGTTCAGAGAATTAAAATAAAAAAAAGCAGCAGCTTCACATCACTATGTCCCTCCAAAAAATCCAAAAAACAACCATAAGTAGGCATAACACTTCTAGTGCCACCAATCTAATTTATGTAAGCAAACTGCTGCTTCGGCTTCTAGCACTCTGAAACTGAGAACTATCAAATCTGGTGAGAGAATCGTTTTATCTAGATTCCAAGGTCTGTAAGATATTTGCTTAAAGGTTGTGTGTGTTGTTAATTTTATCATCACTGCATTTTAAATCATTTAAATATTCATGATTGTACAATTAATTTTAATCTATTTTGAATATATTCTATAACTGTATTTATATTTATATATAAAAATAAAAATTTTATTTTATTAGTCTGAATTTTGTAATATTTTATCAAAATGTAAAATGTTTCCTACAAAATTAGAAGACTAATTATCACTGAGATATGCAATTTTGTGTATAAATTTTGCTATTTCAATGTAAAAATTCATTTTATAGCAATGAAATGAATGGATAGTTTATAAATAATGAAATCTTTTATTTTCATTATAAACAAATTTCCAGAATTAGTAGAATAGTAGATAAAACCACTAAACACTAGTTTTACAGTATACATAGGATTGCACCTCATCAAAGAATTGGGCATATGAAGTTTTTGGATTTTCCTTCCATTAGAAAGTTGTCCTGAGAGGGATTTCCCTTGGTAGAAGATCCATGTGTTACGTTGCCTTATCTCATTAATTCTATAATGCTGTAAATAGACTTTAAGAAATGTTTATTGCACGATTTAAAATTTTCTATATAATAATTTTTGCAAATTTAATTTTTATCTGTAAAAAAATTCTACTTTATTATTTGAATTTACTGTATGCAGCTTTTAACAGTATTCAACACGATTTATGGGATTTACATAAAAGTAACACTTGTCAATTGTGAATGAGAAATTTGTTGGTGGCATTTTGATTTAACTTGAAACTCTTTTTCAAAGGCATTCAAATATTATATTTACTAAGATAAATACATTAAATTTTCCAATTGCAAAGTAGTGGGAATGCTGAAATTAGTCCAAATCTTGATTTGAAAGATCTGGACTAATTTCAGCATTCATTCAGAGTTCTGGATCACTTGATTAGTTGCAGAGGATCTATGGATGACCACCACTCTCACCAGATACAATTCCTACAACCAACATTGCAAATTTGCAGAGTAAAAAGAAGCAGCATTTGTAAAGTTACTGCAGACATCATTCAAACCAATTATGATTCAATTGCCCAATTGCCTCCTGGGCTCAGTTGTGTACTGATATTGGACAGCATTTTGTGCTCTTCATTAATTTGGATGCAATTTTTTCTTTTTTTGTTATATTAAAGAAACTTCTCTGCATAGTATACAGAAGTCAAGCTACTCTGCACTGCTTTAAACATAAAGTTGAATTATTGTTTCATACCATTTTCTTGGAGAAAATTGATTTGAAGCAAGATTTAGACTAATTTCATCATTCACTACAACCTTAAAATTGGAAAATTTAATGTATAGCATATATTTGAATGACCTTGAAAATAAGTTTTAAGATTGTTCATGTTGTGTGCCTTATTCCAAACAAATAAACAATCTGCCATGCCTCCCTTGGGGACTTCTCATGGGAAAACTGGACCATGTTTAGGTGTTAGATACATGAAGAAAACCCAGAAAACTCCATGTAGCCATCCCATTGATCATCTATAAACCTGAGACCAACTACCAGTGTTCAGTGGTTTTATTCATTTGGCCACTTGTGTAGCATTGCTATTTTCCCACAAATCAAGTTTCAAAGCATTAAGGCTATACAGAAATTACTATGACCAATATCAAAAAGTTTGTAAAATTTTAAATTTTTCAGCCCTCAGGATCTGTTATGGAGGCAATTTTGATATGCTACATGACAGATACCTTTTTAATAATCCCAGAGGTTTAATCATGCCAAAAATAGCACAGTTAGGAAGTGAAGATCAAGGCCTGACATATCCATGCTAGACCACCCACAAACATTCTAAGGATCCAACTTAACCTAAACTCAGATTTCCAGTGAAAGGCCTTTGCTTTAGTTAGGTCTTCTAGAGCAAAGACATAGACAAAATTTAGCTACTTTATCTTAACCATTTTGATTATCCAGATACAACAAATTCTAAATTTTATTTAAATTTTTTTTAGATAAAAATTATCTAAAAAAACAATGTCCAAATTAATACACTAATAACTACAATTAGAGTATTTAAATAAATATAAAAAATAAATTATTAAAAACTCAGTAATACTTATCAAGAAATATTTATTTTGCAAAAATTATTAAATATGAATTGATAAAACACAAATCTTTTTTTATTTACAAAAAATTTACAATAATAGAATTTTCATATGGAGAATGACACAAATATTTAAATTTTTTTTTCTTCCAAAAATTTGCAATAAAAACATCGTTCTGCTTACGTTTAAAATACAGTGGTCCTTTACATAATGTACACTATGATAATTTATCTTTTAATGAACTGGAATTCATTATTTACTTTGATCTTTTTGTATGATTTTTTCTTTAAAAGAATTTTATTTACATTATTAAAGACAATTTGAAATCATCATTCTTTTTGTTTTTGTTTTTTTTTCCTTTAAAGAATAGCTGTTATATACAAGAAAGTGGAAAATTTTTTGACTATTTGACAAAAAAATTTATATGAATTTTGTTAATTTTGAAATGCGTATAAATTTAAATTAAGTATTTTCAAAAGATCCGGGAGATGCAGGAAAAACCAAGGGATGATCCAGATTATGTACAGATGAACTCCTCGTCAGATTTAATGATCCCGAATGTGAACTGCTCGAACTTAGTTCTTCGTAACTGCCATGAAGTTCTATAAAGAAACAGAGATGGTTAGTGGCAAAATAATAATAATAATAATAAATATTTAAAGTTTGTTTTTCTTACAGCTTTTATGTTAAATAATTGATAATGAGAAAGTTATTCCAGTTCAGCGTACTGTTAAATAGTAAAATTATCAGAAAATATTGCCGTTTGATAAATACTAAATAAATCTATTTGCATAAAAAAAAGACGTCTAGTAAAACGTTTTTATTTCACTGCAGAAAAACCCAAAGTTTCAACATGATGATTATGAAGACTTGATGTACTGTACATTAGGGTTTGTCGGTTTTGAAAAACTGGATTTTTGAAGAAATTTATATAATTTGAAAACCGGATTTTCCCATTTAAAAACTGATTTTTGAACCCAGACTTAATCAAATATGATGATGTTTTTAAACATAAAAATTAATTAACTTTTAGACAAAATTGTCTCTGGCATAAAATGGGAATATTGTTAAATACCAAGTTTTATAAAACTGACTACAAAACAAAAATTTTCTTATGCCTAAAAAGTGTCCAATTCTCCCTATAATATGGAGAAATCTTGTAACAACAGAAAAATGATAGATTTCTGCACTTAAAAGAATGTGTTGTTTTAGCTTTGAATGACATCGGTACTTCTCATACGTGGAATGAAGCAGCATATTGTAAAATTGTAAAGCTCCTTAAAGTTTTAGGACCAATACATTTAGCATCTGTTGCCTTAGGACAACACTATTTGCATCTTGTCGTCCTATTTATTAACAGAAATTCAAATATGCCGTCCCTTGTTACGTGAATTGAAAAATTTGAAAACTGAAATTAGTTCCAATTTGTTACATGCTGTAGAGGTACGAATTGAAGAGAGAAGACAAACGGGATTAGTAACACTTCTCCTTTATTTACAAAATCCACAAAATGTTTGGACAAAATCGTCTAGTGTATTTCTTCCACTAGCTGCAAAATCTGATATTAAGTTATCTGGACAAATATTATCGAGATTATATCCAAATTTTTCTATAGAAGATGACTTCGATGATAAAAAAGTGGCAAAGAAGAAAATCAAGTCATAGCTTTAAAACCTGCTAAGGAAAAATAAATACATAAATATCTTCACAAAACCCGAAGAAGTGACTTTGTCCAGCCCTAAGACACTAAAAAAAGGAGATTTTAATATTAGAGGGTACAAGCAGAAGAATGAAAAATTTAGATTTATTATTTAATGCTTTAAAGGACGATTAAACCCAGCTCAGTAGAAAGCGAGAAAGTTTTTTCTATTTCTGGCAATTTTGTGTGCAAAATAAGGGCACTGTTGAGCAATAGATCTGTAGACATTCTTTTCTTTCTAAAATCATAGTTTCCTAGGAAAAATGCCTAAAAATATTATTTTATTTCTTATTCGTTGTTATTTGTTTTTCTTTATGGTTTTCTATGGAATAAATTGTATAGTTTAATGTGATAATCTAGCATTTTCTTTTTTTGTTTTGTTTTGTGTAGACATTGGTTGATTTTATTTTGTTATATTTTTGAAATTTTATAAATATATTAAATAAATCAAAAAGTTTTAAAATAAATTGTAAATATTTCTTATCTCCAAGTTTTGGGGGTGAAAATTCAAAAACAGATTAAAATCGGTTTTTTTTAAATAAACCCTAATGTACATTTTGATATGTTCTTTTCTTTTTTTTATGACTCAAAACTTCTTGAATGCAGGATGGCCCAGAAGTCTAGAACAATAGGGTCTTTGTTTATTCTTCTGCTGGTAAAACTTGACTCAGAGTAAGGAAAGATGAATTTGAGTTATTTTGATGATGGATTTGTAGTCAATATAAAGTTGTCAGAGTTTGACAGGTTGCACCTTGACTATCATGATGATTAGTGGGAAGTCTGGATGCAGCCCATTAAACTTTTCAGTGACTTCAATGACTTCAGGTCCCCCACCATCAAAATAACTTGAAAATTTGTTCCTTCTCATTTGCTGCCATGCTTTACCTGTAAAAGAATAAACAAAGAACAACAACTCATATGGTTCTATACTTATTAAATACATCCTGTATATACATTTTTATGTTATTAATTACACAGATAATGTATAATGCTCAAATTCTAAATAAACATGACATCTGAAAATCAAGGATTGCCTATACACCCAAAAATTACAAGTTTCTTACATGTAAATATGATATACAGTATACTTCTGATTATCCGGGCTAATCATTGGTAATGGAGGCATGGATAACGCAGAAACATGGATAATCCGCAAGTCTGTTTTAATAAAAGCTAACTGATTTTTTTTATTTAATTTATTATGTTAGATTTAATATGAAATTAAAGTTTCTATATTATGAATAAAATACATTTTGAAACTTATAATTAATTAATTAATTAACTTTAGATGTGATCAGAGTTGAATAAAACTTTTGACATAAACAGAAAATTTAGAAAAGTTTATTGAACTAGCATCTTGCAGTTCATTATCAATTTCTTGTATTATTAACTGAGAATGACAGATTGCTAGCTAGATATCATAGTAAAACATCATTAATTTTGCAATATTAATGATTTATTGATAAGGAAATGATTCAAAATATTTTCTTCACACAATTTTACAACTTATTTAATGTAAAAATACATATTATACTCATAAGTAGAGGGATATTGTTCAAGAATAAACTACACCTAATGTACTTGTTAGGACATTTAATTTATGCCTTGATGTTCTGGAAATAGTTCTGATGCTCAATAAATCTTCTTGTTAACTATTGCTATTTAAAATATACCATTTTATATAGCAAAAATAAATCTGTGTTGTTAATTCTAATATTTGTATTCCTGGTGTAAATTTTATTGAGACATAAGCAAGCACAGATAATCTGCAAATGGATAATTGAGAGTATACAGCATGTTATAAAATCAGTGTTATGTGTTCTGAAAAATACATACAACTCTGTAGTATAACTTTTGTATTATAAAATGAATTATAAAATCTCTCAAGTTGAGGATAAAAAGTAAAAGTTTCCTTTTACTTTTTTTTTATAGTGAATATGCTTAATGCTTAAAACATTATTTAAAATGCCAAACTGCAGATTAAACAGAAAACAAAATAATTTTCATTGTTTATAGGGTTAACATTTATTTGCAGAATATTAGTTATTTAAATATGCTTATTAATAAAGTTTTATCAATTCCACTTGTTAATACTGATGTATCAAAGTTTATAGTGGTTAAGATGCTAGACCATAATCAATCTTTGGAATCTGGGTGTGCAACCCTAGAAATTTTTTGCATGGTAGTCTGTCCCAGATAAGATGGGCCTGTTCTATTGTAGTCCTGAAAGAAAGCCCTCTTATATTCACAGACAGAAAGAGTAAAAAAAAAAAAAAGTTGAGGACTGCTTTTATATAAATTATGCCAAATTATGCTTGTATCCAAATAATTGGATATAATAATTTAATTTATTTAATAACCAACTATTAGAGTTTTACATTAATATATTTTAACAAGCAATTATTTATTCATATTGTCACAATGCTGGACTGTAATTTTTAATTAATTAAATTTAATATATATGCTCTTGATGTTAGTAGTACGTCTTGTCCCTATACACCATACTTTTCCTGTTAACAATAAAGTCAAGATAGTCATCTATCTAACTCCATTATGGAAAAAACTTTGAATTGAAATAACATGACTTCCAGTCCAACCCAGAAGTTTGTACGTAGTTAATCAGGCCTTTGGATCCTAAGCTTTCTATATCTGGTTTTGATTTTCATCTATCTAACTCCATGTTCAAGATTAAAGAAGGACAGACAGGCAGTTGACACAATTGGGAATTTATAAATCTGCAATTTGAAAATTGCAACCCAATGAGAGATGTTACTCCAATTGTAATTTTATGTTATGTTCCAAATCAATTATATATATATACATACACACTGTATTTACTTGCATATAAGATAAGGTTTTTATTCATTCTTCACTGCTTCAAAAACAGATTGTCCTATACACATAAGCAAAAGAATCTTTGTGTTTTTGCAAAAATTTTTGTGAACCGCGTGTTCGCAATTTTTACCAGATGCTCACTCTCTGGTGTTTAAAAACAAAAGTATTTTAACTGGGTTGTTTCAATCGTTCTTGTGTATTGTCAGGAGTAATTTTGAATTGAATTCCAGATTGAAATTCCAAAATCACACAGGAGCCCGATATAAGTTTTAATCCATTCCCAAGTGAAAACAGATGATTATTTGGAAACCAAATTCAGAGAAACTCATAAATATAATCGACAGAGAATGGATTTGACTGTTAAGAACTGGCAAAAAGGTTCCCAATTGTCCAGTTTTACATGAATGAATTATGTTGTCAATTTCACAAACTTTTTCCTTAAAGTTTAAAATGCCAGTAATTTTAGCGGGACAATGTGTGCATTTATGTGCATTTGATATTTTATTTGTGATTAAACGAAATAATATTAGAATTATATTAATAAATCTAATTTTCTTTATTTTGATCTTTAAAGTCACACCTCATCCTATATGTGAGATCATCTTATACGCAAGTAAATACTGTATTTACTCACTTATAAGATGATCTCACATATAGGATGAGGTTATATATATATTTATAACATTTCTCACAATTTAAAGGAGTTTCAAATAAATTCTTTAGATTTTTCTATTTTTATCCTAATTATAAATCCAAAAATTGTCAATAGTACTGTACCAATAACAGATATATCAAACCGAAACTAATGTTTACAATATCAATATCCTAGATAAATACCAAAACTGATAAAATATTCAACATTATCAATAAAAGTTGCTATCAGTATTTGTTATCAATGATGAATATAGGTAATTTGATATTTATTAATTAACAATAATAAATACAATAATTAAATAATTAATTATATAAAAATAATTAATTACAATAATTAAAGTCAAAAGCCAAGTGATTGAGTTAATAACACGATCTTGTGTTTAACAATTCAAATAAGCAATCTAGCACAACACGGTTTCTCTACGACTGACAATTACAATAATTTCCAACTGTCAGAAAGTAATACTAGTGTTAAAAATTTTGAGGGGGTTTATTGCAGTTCTTACAATTAGTGCTGTGACAATAACAGACATAACAAACCAAAACTAATAAATGTCTGCAACATCAATATTAACTTCTGTATCAATTTTGTAAAATAAATATTTATTAGTTTTGATATCAATATCCTAAAATCTAAAATATCAATGTCATAAACACAAATTGATTTCAGTTTGATATATTGGTTATTGGCACAGCACTCTATACACTGACATGTGACAACAATGAAGATTACAGTAATTAGAATGAACAATAATAATTATAGACTGATCAGAAGAGTGCATATAGCAAAGACTAAGCATACAGTAAACTCAATTCAGTTAATTTGCAATTTCAATAAGTGGCATTCAGCTATTTTTACAAATGCATTCAATGTAATAAACTAGATGAATAAAAATGTGACTCTTTTCAAAAAAATGAAATTATTTCAATATTACAAAAATATTTCTAAATTAAGCAAACATTTTCCCTTAAGCACTCAAGCTCTTTCAAAGCATATAAGGAAGTTTTAACAGTTCAAGCAATATGTCAAATTGAAAATAAATTATTGTATTTTACGACATATCAGTCACTCTCCCATTTCATTGCAAAATATTTAGGAAAAGCATTTAGTGTATTTAAGTCTTTCTGTACCTTTGCACTGTGCTTCAAAATTCTTTTTGCTGTATTCTGGTTTTAAAAAAAAAGTAAAATTAGAATGTATATTTATCAGGGAAAAAAGCAGTTTGAATGAAGTTATTTACAATTAGTATTTACAATTAAAATATTCTACATGAATACATGCAAAATCTGCTTAGCAATAGTAGATAATAACAATAATAATTGAACACACGTCACATTGTTAGACAGTTTCTAAATGTTAACACATACCAATAACACAGAAACTTAATGTAACACTTGTTTGGGTAGCTGTGCTTTGACTTTAGTCTGGCACTTGGAACCAGTATCAGCTGAGCATAACATTTGCAAAAAATAATAATATGATTATTTAAACAATAACACTTTTTTTTCAAGAGTTGAGTTAGATAGAAGTTACCTGTAACCTACTGAAGGCTGTTTTAAAAATTCACTATCTTATGAGAGATTGCAACTTAACATATACATATAACTGTAATTATCTGTAATTTAACTTAACTATATAATTATCACATAATTAATGTTACTGGAATATAAAAGAAAGGATAATCTCCTGTCTCTTCCTTCCTATATGGTCATACAAAAATAGATTGAAAACCATGCATACTTGAATTGAGTTTGTCAGTTCATAAATTTTTCCACTTTTATCTAATGTTTGTCAGTCTTTAAAAACAACATTACAATTCCAAAAACATAAATACCGTGCATAGGTAATGTGTGTTAATAAACAGATCAATAAATATCTGCTTGAAAAACTGCTTCATAAATTAAAATACTTTCATTTTACTGTTAGTTGCTAATTGTTTTAAATTTTTTCAAACTTGTTATTGTTGCATTTAAGTTAATTTCATTGTTTTATTCTAAAATCTATATTTCAGGAATAATATCTTTAACAAAATTTCAGAGGATTAAACTTCTGGAAAAATATAAAACTTACTTAAATTGTTGAATTGAAGCACCAGAGGGAAAAGACAAACATACAAACAATTTTTGACAATTGTACCCGAAATGCATCCTTACTTAAATTTGAAAATGATTATTAAAGATTAAATTTTTTGTAAAAGATCTGGTCTTTTTTTCTGTCAGCCTTGGTGTGATAAAGCCCTCCAAATTGTTAAATCCTATTTATTAGGCTATCAAACTCTATCTAAATTTTTGATTAATTGGCCATTTTTGGGCATTGCAAATGAAAGAAGGACCAAATGGTTTTTGGGCATTATTCCAGATGGAGAGTTTCAAATAGAGAAACTGAAACTATAATAAAAAGATTAGAAGTTGTTGCTAAGAACATAACAGGGAAAGAGGCTGAAACAATAATGAATATACAGAAAAGTTTAAAAACTTCATGGTCCAAAAATGATTTCAGAAAGACTTAATACTGACAAAAGCCAATAAATCAAAAGTGGTAGTTAATATTGAGAGAACACAATATGAATTTGAATTTATAAACACATTAATCAGAGCTGTTATTCATTTTTCTTTCAGGGATGGCAATCATTGTCTTATGGTACTGCCCGTGTAATTTTACAATGAACTTTGCTGATGTGTGCTTTAAGAATCTGACAAGATAACATATACAAACATACTCGATACAATGAGTGACCAGTATGGTATATCTAAAATTAATTAATTAATTGGTCTGGAAGTGAAGATTGGAGGTCTGGGTAGTGTGCATCTGCACAATACACAGGAGTTGAGACTCTGGGCCAATCTTTTCTTCCAGAATAGTCTAAATTAAAATTTTTTTTTTCTAATTATTAAATTTAACACAAGATAATGACTTAACTGTCTACTTCTAGCCAAATTGTTTAATATCATATTAATTTAATATATACAGGGTGACAATAATTAACCCGTACAAAGTTTGTAGCAATGCTGCACCTGAACTTTTTTACTGTCACCAATTTACATAATATTGTTTAATTCTCCATGGTTTCCTGCCCGTGTAGATATACTTTCGATGTAATAAGGGTTAGTTCTTTATTTTTTTAATGGTGTCGAACAAATGTTGTGCAATTTTAGAGCTATTCCGGCAAGGAAAGCATCAATGTGAAATTGTTCGTCTGCTCGGTGTTCCAAAAATGACAGTCTCAGATGCAGTTCGGCGATTCAAGGAGCTTGGCCACAATAGTGACCATCCCGGACGTGGAAGAAAGTGCACTGTCAACACGTCTAGGAACCGCAAGATCATCACAAAGCGAGTTGACTGACATGCGAAGGTCTCCATGAGAAAAATTGCTCGTGAGATCAGAATCAATCGCAAATCGGTGAGGTTAATGGCGAAAAAGGAACTCGTACTCAAGCCCTACAAGTTCCAAAAGGTTCAGCTCCTCACCGATGAAAACAAGTGCGTGAGACTCCAAAGATCCCGTTAACTCAAGCGTCGGGCCACAGGTCGACAATGGGAGTGCATTCTCTTCACAGACGAGAAGCTTTTCTCCGTACAACCATCAAAACGACAGGAACTGGTCCGCAGGGGCTCCTGGACGCTTAGCTGTCATCGAACATCACAAAATCCAATGTCAGTCATGGTTTGGGGCAGAATTTGTGCGAGCGGCAAGACACCCCTTGTTTTCGTCGATCAAGGGGCCAAAATCAATCAAGATGTGTACCACCATGACATTCTCGAGGCTGTGGTACTTCTGTGGGCTCAGCAGCATTTTGGCAGTGCGAAATGGACGTTTCAGCAGGACTCGGTGCCGACACACAGGGTGAATAAGACTCAGGAGTGTGCAAGGCTCATTTTCCCGATTTCATCTCGTCTGCGGAATGGCCACCGTACTCACCGAATCTGGACCCAATGGACTACAGTGTGTGGTCCATTTTGGAGGCCAGGGCCTGTTCTAAGCGCCATGAAAGTTTGGAGTCGCTGAAGCAGTCCTTGCGCTGGGAGTGAGACAAACTGTCTCCAGAAGAGCGCGGCCCATCGCTGTAAATTTCAAAACGCATTTGGGCTCTGCATCAAAGCAAAAGGAGGCCACTTTAAAACTGGCTGAATATCTGATTAATACGTAAAGTATTGTCACTGTTATATGCTGTTGTTTTGCTAATTTTCATTTCTTTAATAAATTTATGATACAAAAAACTTGTACGGGTTAATTATTGTCACCCTGTATATTAAATTAACTAGCATTAATCTAGCCTGATACTAATTCAACAAAAATTCCTACAGATTGAATAGCAATTTAACTAAATTACCGGTAAGCTGCACTCAGGCGTACTGGAGTTCTTTTTCGTACATAGCACCAATTATTTTTGGTTTTGTTAAAATATGCAAAAATCATTGTGTTGGACAGCTACCATAAGAATTCAAGAATATGTTCAAACATTTCTTAATATTTACAGAATTATATATACCATCATAAATAGCATGCACTTAAAAAAAGCATTTTTAGCTGAATTGTCATTAAAAAAGAGAACATCTTTTTACAGCTTTGAGAAAATGCATTCATCAGTAAAAGTGAAACATGTTTTCATATTCCTCAGAGATGTGCCATCTTGAAACTTCTTGTTTCTTCTTCCAACTTGTCAGATCTCCATTTCATAGTACACAAATCTTATTTAAGCAAAACTTAGGCATTCTTAGACATCCTGAACATTTGGAAGAGTCAGCTAAATCTACAAGGCTCTCGTATACAATTTCTCTTCAGAACAACTGGATCTACAATTGAAACTAACCCAATCTCATCAAGATATATATATCCCAGAAACAGTCATTTCTAAAGGAACAAATAGAGATTTAAATCCGTTTTTTAATCCTCTCTTTTTCAAAAATCCATTTTCATACGAAATAATCCTTAATTAACATAACTTATAAAAGATGCTTAACTTCTTGATGGAGAATTAAATCATATTTGGCTCCTAGCAACATCTTACATCTTTAATAGTTCAATTTTTTTATAGTTTGAGTAAGAAAGTGGATGATTTTAAGTAGATAAAGTTGCAAGACCACAGTTGTAAAAAGAAAAAGCATCCTATCCAATTTCATCATCCTGTTATTCTGAAAAAGTTATAGTAGTACACACAATGATATAACTGTAATGTGCCAGTTAAACATAATTTTTTAACTCTCCAAGCTAGTAGAAATAATAAACCTACAGAAATGGAAGAGGAAAACATTGTAACTTGTAAGATTCTGATAGGAAACACTATCAATAGCTAGCTTAGCTTTTTTAGAAGCAATGACATCTTTGGTGTAGAATGAAAGCATATAAGTACAGTGTCCAATATGTTAATTCATCATACTCCCTATTGTAACAATACAGACAACAACAGAAATAAGGAAAGATAAGACAGAGCTGTTAAAAAATTCTACATGTTGGGAATAAAGCTTGGAAGGAGCTTTAACTGTAGAGATACTGTGTCATTATTAAATACATGGAAATGACACACTTCACATTTTTTAGAATGTTTCAAATAATTATACTGTATTTATTTATATTATTGAAAGAATGAAATTCACAGCAATTCAGTCAAATTGTTCTTTTTCACAATATTCCCAAAGATGATTGATTAGCCAAAAACAATTGCACATTGTTAGTACTACAATTAAACAGATCAACACTCAAAAACTGGAAAAACAAATTATCAGTATTGGGCTGAAATTTGAAAAAATTGTAGACCTATAAATTCCCACTGTTGTCTGTGCATCCTTAATCTTGAGAATGGAGTTAGATAGATGAAAGTCAAGACTAAATATAGAAAGCTTAGGGGCAGGAGACCCCATTTAATTATATACAAACTTCTGATGCAAACTGGAAATCATATCGTTTCAATTCTAAAATTTTCCCCTGAAAGGTGTTAAGCAGATGAGTGGTATGACTCTATTGTTAAAGAAAATGTATGATGTGCAGGGGCAAGCCACTACTAATTTGAGGTGGAGAGTATATATTTTAAATTAAAAAATTAATAAAAATGTTTAAAAATTGCATTCCGGCATTGTGACAATGTCAATAAAGAATTGTATGTGATTAAATTTATTTGTCAGTAACTAACAATGTCAAATTCAAAATATTGTACTGTACATGTTAGTAATAAGCAAAACGGTTATTGAAAAAGCTATAAACATAATTATTGTATGAATAAATAATAAACAACTCTTGAAATATATTCATTTATTAATGTGAAATGTATACATGTAAATTTTTCACAATGCAAAGTTTCTCAAATTTAATTTAAAAATTTTGAAAATTATATCTTTTGAGTATAAAATTCATTTATTGACTAATCATCTTAACAAAAATATGAAAAACAATATATATTTTGACGTATATCACATTTAAAATCACATTTTTGGTGTATATCACATTCATTTAAATTTAAAAAAACTAATTCAAGGCAAACAGAATATATATTTTACTTTTTGACATTTAAAATCTAAAAACAACAAATTTTTAATAAAATTATCATAACAGTCATGCAGATAACAAAATTTAAGTAATAAAAAAATTTTGTAGTGTGCAACAAAGTTTAATATACAAAATATTCAAAAAAATAAATGACTAAAAGTATAATGAATGCTGACGTAAAATAGATCAGAAATGTCCAATAAAACTGAAAAGAATCGTTGCTTTTGAAATAATCATAGTTGAAGTTTTGTGACATCATTTCCAGATGCTGATCATATAAATCATTTCCTAATACATAAAAAGAAAAACAAATAGTGAATGAAATCTCCCTAATTATTTGAAAAACTAAAAATTAAATGTTAATGGAAACAACCTAATCTCAAACTGGCAAGTTATTTAATGAAAATGGACATTTTCCATTAAATAACATGTTGGATATTTGGATGAAGACAAAATTGCATCTCGTACATTGATACGGTTACAAGACCACTTATCTCTGCACAAAAAATAGAATGTTTAATACCAGATTACATTTGAGCTATATATAACCAACTTATTCAACAATTAACTAAGATTATTTAGTAGAAAGGTCAGGCCACCTGGTTTGTTCCAAAATTCGTAGTTAGAAATTATATTTGAATTAAAATTTAGACCAAATTATCCTGTTTAATCATTCAATAAATAACCTAATTATAGCCAGCATGTAATCCAGCATTAGATGTTTGACTGATAGAAAATTTAGGCTGGTATTTGAATATGTAGAAGAGGCTCACTGATGGATTCAAAGTTTTTCTCAAGCATTAACATGTTAAAATTGCAATGATTAATTGTAAGAGTTGCAATGTATATTTTATTTTTGTTCTTTGCATCATGTATACATGAATTTAAATTTATTGTTTTTATGAAAACCTAATGATGATTACTCAAAGTGATAAAAACCTTTTATTTTTTCCATTTTATAACTTGCTGTTTGGAAATAGGTTGTTTATTTTGTTACATAACTACCAATTTCATTTAATACATATAAAATTAAATCTTATGTATGATGAATATCATTTCAGAATTAAAAATACTTTCTGATTGATAAACATAACCTTAATTACTTTTATATTGAAAATTTTAATTTTCAGACTTTCTACAGTAAATCACTGTAAATATTCAGGATAGTAAAATGGACTTTTGCTGAATTTAACTATTATCAATGATTATTTAAAATAAATATTATGATGATGATAGATTACCACCCAAATACTTTATTGAAATTTAACTACTTCTAGAACAGGCCTGATCTACTTTCATGAATAAAAAGTATCATATTTTAATTCCTTTGTTAAAGTTAATTTTATAAGAATGAGTTAATAATGTTGCAAATGTTTGCTGGACACATAGCTGAGTCAATTAAGGCATTCCAAGGATCTGAGATCAAATCTGTGCAGTCAAAAAATTCTAGGAATTTCTTAGGGATGTGGATCCATCCTGCATGTCAGACCTATCTTTCAATGCCCAGCCAAATCACAATGGGCCCAATAAAATGCTCTCTTAGGTCCATTGGGCAAAAATTAAAACCATGCTGCAAATGTAGATATATTTATGTATTTGAAATCCATCACTGTACTGTACAAGTTATGTTTTTTCTTTCTTTGGTAAATATATTGAAGTGTTATAAGTTATTTTTCATCATAAGAAAAAAGTATTTGATTTCTCATTCATCATGAAAATTAATTTTTCTCTTTTTTTTCAGTGCATGCTTTTGCATGAAACTAGAATTTTTAAGAGTATAACAAAGCAATTTCTAAAACAACAAAAGCTAGCTACAACCGTTTATACATATTACACATCCTCCCATTTCTCATTCAGTATATGCTACAAAGAATGACCACACTATCTCAGAGCTCAAAACTACTAACTCATAACAACAGTTTTAAAAAAGTGTGTGTAAAAATATAAAATTAATATTTCTGTAAAAATCACATATTTTTGTATCATGTTAACCATGATTGATCACAACTGACCTGCTTGCCAGACCTATGCTACAAAATTTGTTTCTATACCCAAATATTTTCAGACAAATGCATAAAATTCATTAGATTTTATCCTTGCAGAGTGCACTTTTGATGTTAAGAACTTCAAATTAAAGTTCCTAAAATTAAAAGTCACTCCAAAAGGATGAAATCTAATGAATTGCACTTCAAATAGAACTAAGGGATGATTGTGTGTGAAAAAATGTAAGCATTGAATCCAGTGTTGATTCACACTGCCTAACATGGAAAGTGAAGAGGTGTCTGATTTCAGTACCATGAGTGACAGTGACATATAACTTAATTTATTGAGCAATAAATTTGTTTTGAGTTGTCTATTTTTCGTATATGTGAGCATGTGGAAATTAAGGCATGCCTAGATTCGATGACATCTTATATTTGAGTAAATATGATAATAAAAGTCATTGCCTAAATGTAGATCAATGTCAAGTTCTCCTAATTTAAGTAAAATGATTTATAGCTTGGATTTTGATTTCTCAACTAAATTAAAAAGATGCCGTTAAAAATGAGCTCTTCAAAGAGATGCAGTTTTTAGACTTACAGATTTCATTCTCTAAAGGTTTATTTTAAAGATTCTATCATTATTTAAAATGCTTACATAGAATGGAGAAATTTAAAACCAAGCAGTAAAATTAAATTTTGATTTAATTTTAGTGCTTTGAATGTGGATTAAAACACCAAAGCCAAAAGAAATTTTTTTAAAGTTGTAACTAATGTGAAAATAAAACAAATAAAAAACCATAGCTGGCTTGGTGCTGAATATGTAGTGAACCGTGATCCATACAAAACATTAGTCTGTTGATATAAAAATTAAAATTATAAAAGAATTAATGGCACTTTCTTTTTTATTATTAAATATAAATATCTATTTATCACACATTTGAAGATACAATAATATTTAAATCAAAAAAACAACTTTAAAGTATATTCTTATTTGAATTCTTTCTGTGATCATAATAATATTCCCAGTGACTGTATTTTAATGATAGTGGAAAAAAAGATGGGTAAGTTTACAGAATAATTCAGGAAAAAGGTAAATTTTAGTAAAATTGGTTAGCATCATCAGATCAGTTTTCCAGTGGGTTTATTATTGATGAGCAAATTAGATAAAATATACATACATATATACTATTTTATTATTCTTTAATTATTATTTACAATCAGTGAAAATATTTTTAAGAATTTAATATATCACTTTCAAAACTTTCCAAATATAAAAAATAACAAAGGTTGGGAACCTCTGATCTACATTTTCTAAATCTGAATCTATACGGAAAATCAACAAAGTATTTTCAAAGTAAAATGTCAATTTGTTAAGTTGTAAATATGGAATTCATACATTACTGTTTCAGATTATCATTTAAAAATAGTATTATTTTGTATTAATAAAAAACTTTGTATAAAGACATTTTTCTGTATTCAGAAAACCTTACAATAGATTATCACTATAAATGAGCATTTCTCAATGTTAAAGCTATGTGTTGTTCAAAGCTGGAACTTAACAATAATTTCACACATTCCTCACATCTTCCAGCAATGTTTTAAAACAGAAATTACAAGTTATTGTGATGTTTAACAAGTAAATCTCCATTTAACAGTTTTGGTACATAAATATAAATATAGTTGGACTTGATTTAAAGAGAGAACTTTTTAATAAAAGCAGAATTTTATTTCTTCAAATTACTCATAAAAAAAATTTTGTTTTATACATCTAATCAGTGTAATTTATATAACCAAAAAATTAATAATAATTTTTAAATTTATAACTTAATTAATAATTTTAATAATGGTTATTAGTTAAAGGTATATTTTCAATTTATCATGAATATTTTCAAATTTGAAAGTAATTATTTCAATTCAATCAAAATTTAGTTATTCATTTTAAGTAATATTTTGAACAAATAAAATTGAATTTTTACTTTGTTTATTCTTAATAGTTTCTAAGAAGTTGTATTCATAATATGTTCATATAAAAAAAACCCATTATTATTGTAATACCTGTAATCTCTGCTTGTAAATGTTTATCCTTAGTACTGCTTTCTTGCATAGCATCTGCCAGACATTCTTTCAATTGATCTTCTATGTGTTCTCTTTTTGCAGTGTGTGTTTCAGTAGTTTTAGGCCAATCACCAAAAACTTCAAGAATTCCTGGAGATTGTTCAAAACTCCCTTAAATAACAAATATAACAGCATATGGTTATTGTCATATCACAGAAATAAATTGACATAATTGTAAATTTTTTATCATTTTTTATTTACCTGAACTTGCTTCGATAAGTAACAGAGTTGGCGATTCTGAATGCGACTGATGAGATGAAGGCATGGCCATGGGACTAGATCGGACCGGATGAGTTCTGAATCAAAATTATTTTCAACGTTAGAAATTAAAAAACAAATTTAAAATCTTTTTTATAATATATATTATAAATGTATTACCATTAGATGTGTAGGCATTAAAACAATAATTATTAAATGAGTTTTATATATCAATATTAAATCTATAATTTTATGTTATAATAGTGAATACTTAAGATACTATAGAGAAATTTATATAATAAATGGTTTACCTAATATTTTCTATATCTAGTTCTTCCGTATAAATATCTAATGGTGACGAATGAGGTACTTCTGGACTTTGTGATAAAAGAGCAGATGATTCCGGAGACAAAACTGTCGTGTTTGCCATGTGTTGAAATGTTTTAAAAGTAAATTGTGGCCCCATCCATAGTCGACGGTGAGGACCAGCATGAGTAATGATTTCAACCTAATTTACAAAATTATCATTAATTTCTTAGTTTGATTAATAACAAAAATTAAATAAAAAGTGTTTATAATTTGCTTTTACCACATGATATATCAATATATCAAAATACAGTAGAGCGTCGATAAGTGGAACGTCGGTAAGTGGAATGACCGGAAAGTGGAATGATTTTCAGTCGGACTGTGTCGTGCTGAATCGAATGTTTTTGATACTAAATTTACTTCTAAAGTATAATTTTCATGTTTTTTTTATATTTTTTTAATATATTTATTTTGTTTGTACAAAATGCAGAAATAATTTTTAACGATACGATAGCCTCGATGATTATTATAAAAATTTTCGTTAGGCTTAAAATCGACGAAAATTCAACACGAAGCGATACGCAACGGAGAAAAATTTGAACATCGGACAGGTTAATGTATTTTTTCGTACAAAGTCGGAAACTGGAACAAATCATTAACTGGAAGGACCCCAGTCCCCAATTGGTTCGACTTATCGACGCTCTACTGTATATCAATTGTAGCATCTTCAAGGGAAGAACTTACAATGAGCAAACATATTGTATGTTGGAATTAAATAAATTCATATTAATTGATTATTTTTTAAATATTTCAATTTCAGATTTGATAAAAATACAATACTATTGATTATGCAATAAATTTCAAATTAAAAAATCCAGAAAAGCTTTGTCTAACTTTCCTGGTTGTTATGTGATTTTGTTATAAAAATCTTTTTATATTATTAATTATTATAAAATGCAAGAAGCTTAATTTTGAGGGCAGGGATGAGTTTTTATAAAAAATTGTAAATGCTAATAACAAGCAAAATTTTAATTATGTCTGACCCCATCTCAAGACCCCGATATGTGACCCACTTTATCTCTCAAATCCCTTGACCTTTAACCACCAAAATTTAATAGCTTCAATGCCCCTTATACACAAGCTACCATGCCAAACATCATTTCTTAATCATTACCTTATCCTGAGATATTAAACAAAATAGATGACAACACACACGATTTTGGATTTTTTTGGTTTAGAAAGATCAAATCATCATGATTCTAAATACCTGGAGGGTCAAATGCGACACAATTACAATATTATATTATAACAGTTGGGAAGGTAGGGGGAGTGGGGCTAAAAGTTCCTGGGGTAAGTTGTTCCGATTGAAATAGCTCCATAAGGAAAAAAAAGAAATATAGTTAGTAAATACGTCATGAAATTGAACGTTTTTGCGCACGGATGGCAGCCATCTTAGTCAGGCCGATGACATGCAGTACATTGGAAAGGGAGCCTGTACATTGCTGATCCACATAAGTAAATATTTTTGTTTTTGATATTTTTGGTATATCTGGCAAATTTAAATAATTAGCGATCAGTTATTTGGTATTTTTATTCAAAAATATATTGAGTATCTTGATATGCTATGCTGAAACAGTGTATGTCTCATAACCTAATCTAGTAGTTGCTGTTTTGAACCCATGTGTTATTGGGGCTAGATGTTCCCTTCTTTGGGGGCATGTTGTGACCTTGGAACAACTTGCCCCAGTTCATCTGTACCTGTAATGCAGTAAAAATAATGTTTTTTTTCTTTTGCAGTATGCGGACTTATATTCGAAAAATAACATGGGGTTCTGTATCTCAGGAGTTGATGCAAAGAGCTCAGATGCAGTTATTATACATGGTAAAAAAATAAAAACTGTTGCCAGAGAATTAGATATTTGTCATATGACGTTATACAGATTTGTAAAGAAGTTGAAATCTGGAGTAGAAAATGCTGTGGTTGGCTACAAAAAAACAAGATTGGTCTTTAGTGAAGAACAGGAAAACAAGTTGGCAGAGCATTTGTTAAAATGTGCAACAATGTTCTTTGGTCTTCTACCAGAGGAAGTGCAAAAATTAGCATATGAATGTGCACAGAATTCAATGCCTCTGCTATTCCACCATCTTGGCATGAGAATGGAAAAGCTGGTCCAGATTGGCTGACTGGTTTTTTAAAGAGAAATCCTCAACTCTCGATTAGAGCCCCAGAATTGACAAGTGCTAGCAGAGAAACATCTTTTAATAAACACAATGTTAATGAATTTTTTACAAAGCTAGGCACAGTGTTGGATAAATATAAATTTCCACCATCAAGAATATATAATTTAGATGAAACTTGCATTACAACTGCGCTAAAGCCAAAGAAAATTATTGCCAAAAAGGGAACTAAACAAGTTGGAGCTATAGTATCGGCAGAACGAGGTACTGTACATACATTAGTCACTGTAGAACTGGCAGCAAATGCATTAGGACACACAGTTCCTCCAATGTTTATTTTCCTTCAACTTAAATACAAGGATTTATTTATCAAAGGCAAGCCACTGGAATCCATTGGTGCAGGAAATAGCTCTGGATGGATGACAGCTGTGGAGTTCCTCATATATATGGATCACTTCATCAGACACACCAGACCATCACCTTCAGATCCAGTTTTGTTATTGCTTGATAATCACCAATCTCACGTCGATATCAATGTGGTAGAAAAAGTAAAATGTAAGTCCATTGTAATGCTATCATTCCCGCCTCATTGTACACACAGTCTGCAACCATTGGACATTGGAGTGAATGCACCATTTAAAAATTATTGTGCAAAGACTCAAGACAACTGGCTACGCAGCAACCCTGGCAAGACAATGTCAATATATGAGATCCTTGAAATCGTAAAACATGCATTGCCAATTGCAGCAACCCGTATCAATATAATGAACTCTTTTTTAAAAAGACTGACATTTGGCCATATGATCCTAATATTTTCAGTGAAGACGACTTTGCTCCATCTTTCGTCACAGATCGCCCTTTGGCTCCAATGCACGATAGTGTCTCTGCAGGCATCACACCTATAAATGATATTGATATAATTGATATGGAAGTTTCAGAGACAGAAACTAGAATAGACAAATCCAACAATGCACGTGAAACTGTAAGCATTACTGACGAAAGACAAATCTTGGGTCAGCCAGGGCCATCAGGAGTTGTAAATTTGCCTGCAACTTCTGGTGTTATACAAGAACATGGAAAGGATGTTCCTTTCTCCCCAGAAACAATTTGTCCTTTTCTGAAGGCACCACCACGGAGTGGAACGACCAAGAGACGGCATAGAAAATCTGCAATTTTAACAGACATTTCTGAGAAACAAGCCCTGGCAGAAAAGCAAAGCAAGAAAAGGAAGGTAAACATTATCAATAATGAAGTAAGAAAAAATAAAGGAAAAGGGAAGGGTAAAAGAAATCAATGGAATAAAATAAAAGGGAACAACAAGAGAATGCTAAAAAGAAAAGGAACCAGCGGTCCCCAACCATTTCATCGCCACGGACCAGTCAACGTTTGATAATTTTACCGCGGCCCGCTGTGGGGGGGACGTTGATTGTTTATATTTTAGATTGTTTTGATTTAATAATTTTAATTTAATTTGTATTTAAACATGCCTTCAAAATAAAATACAGTTACACCAAAAAATGAATATAAAGTTTATAATAAATTTAAGAAAAACAACTAATTATTCATAAGATATTATTGATTAGTCCTTAAATACATACTTAGTTAAATAAATTATTGTTTTTTTTTACATATTACACCTTCCATAGATCTTGTAACAACTTGACCCACCCTGTTAACAACTAGCCCCGAACTGGGGGTAAGTTGTTACTTTCCGACTTTAGGTATTGTATTATTAATTATAAAAAAATCTTACAAAAAACAACCCCAAAAACTGTATTTATAGCAAAGTTAGATGTATTACTAAATTTTAATCTCTTAATACTTATGCTAGAATTATGTTTTCTTAACAAAATATGAAGTTGATTAAAAAATGGAACTTGTAGCCCCGCTCTCCCCTAACCCATGTTACATTAAAACTGCCAGGAAAGTAACAAGAAAGTAAAAATTTGAGATGATTGCAATACTTTCTTGTGTTATGCTATAGCAGTCAGGAAAATAAAAGTTCAAAGTTTTATAAGGTAATAATCTGACAAGTGACCTGGGAAACTTGGGAAATCAACAGGGAATTTTACTTGCAGGGAAGAGTCAGAGAAAATGTAGAATTTTATAATTTCAATAGTGTGTCAAAGTGAAATTTCCATCATGATCTCAGAATCCAATTATGCAGCATAACCAAACCACAACTATACTGCTTTTGACAACCATTTTTGACCCCATTTTGGCTGAGATATCGCTCCTCTGACAATGTAGAAATAAGAAGTTACTTTTCATATAGGAACTGTTATTTTTTAACATAAGGCTTTATATAATTGTCCAACCTGGGACAATTCAGAAAATTGAAAGGTTCCTTACAAGATAATCTATAAAATCACTTATGGTGTGCATATTAAAACCAGGTATCTATTATAAGTGCATTGGTTTAACTTTAAACTGTTGCTGTTTGACTATGTTTAGTTTCTGTGAATATCTAATTTTCATACTTAATTTTTCCATCATAGAAATTACTTATACTTTTAAATTCTTTATTCTATTTTCATGTGAATGTAATTCTATTCAAACTCAGCTGCTTAACCATTTAGAAACACTATTCTAATATCGAAGACAATGGAAACATGTCTTGTTGAAAGTACTTGCACCTTTTTAACAAATGGAGAGCCTATAAATTGGTTAAAGATATGTCGGATGCAATTTTCAAGAAATGAATCCTATAAAATGTTTTATAAAACATCAATGGAATAAGATGCTGAATTCAAAATTCTTCATTTATTACTGCATCAGGAAAAACCAAGAAAATTTAATAATATTGAGCTAATACCATTATATGGAAATTAATATTGACATACAAATACAAAGACATGATGGAGTTATTAGATTTATACCTACTGCACACCATGATTATTTCAAAATTCTCACACTTATTCAAGATGAGAAGACTGAATTTTAGATTATCAATTTAAATTTGATCTCTTAAAAAAATGAATGAATATTTAACTCTATGAAATGAAAACATTATTTTCTTGTTGGGCTGCAATTTGAAAAGACCTATAAATTCCCACAGTCGTCTGTTGTCTATCTTTCCTTAATTTCAAAAATGGAGTTAGATAGATGAAAGCCGAGACTGGATACAGAAAGCTTAGGGGCAGGAAACTCCAATTAACTATATACAAACTTCCAATGCAAACTGGAAGTCACGTTATTTCAATTCAAAAATTTTCCCCTGAAGGAAGTTAGATAGATGACTTCCTGGCAACAGAGCATGAGTCCTGCTAGCAACAGTCATGCCAGTGACCTTGTTGCTAGCAGGGAAAGTATGATGTACAGGGACAAGACACTACTAATTTGAGATGGAAAGCATATAATTTAAGTTAAATAAATTTAAAATATGATTAAAAATTGCAGCCTGCATTGTGATACATTCTAAAATCCAGAATTAGATATTCAATAATAAAATTATTTACCTGAGAGAGCCAGCTCTCTTCTATCTCTTCTGTTTTTGCTTGGCTGTCTTGCATTTGATTATTGGTTTCAGCATGACCTGTAAATTAACTTTTTAATTCTTTTTTTGGAAAATTCAAACTATTTTTTTATAAATTATCAACTACCTGAAGATGAAATTTCATAAGCTATTAGAGGGTTTGTTGTAGATAAAGGAGGTTTAATTTCCATTGAACTTAAAAGACTGTAATAAAAATAAAAAAACTTAAAATCTTCTGTAATGCTAATAATAATAATGCAAATTAGCATTTTATAAATTAAAAAGAATGTTAATTTGGTATGTGAATATTTTACCGAAACAAGTTCCACTGAGCATGCGCAGTAACATCAAGTTCGATGGGAGAATCTTCTCCCACTTTCCCAATACCAGAAGGTAGTCTTGGTTCAAGAATGTATTCTATTAGACAACCTTGACAGCCCACAACAAAAAGTGAATCAACTGGACGTTTTTCTAACAAAGTAAATTATAATTATGAATTTTATATACCTTTCATAAACTTTTCCTTAATTTTTTAATCCTATAATATTAACATTGAAAAAATATATCTGAAATAAGCAGTTTCTACTTGTTTAAAAAACAACTGTGAAAATTTTAATTTTATATCTTAAATATTAATAAATGTGAAATTCTTCATAATTAAAATTTTCTGTAATATTCTATGACAAAAATTTTTTTAATGTTATTGAATAAATTGTTAAATAGATATTGAATATTGATGTATTTTAATCATTCTTTATATATGTGTATATATGAGGTTCATTCAAAAAATCCATGGCCTAGCTGACACATAATGCTAATGTAAGAAAATTTTTATTACTGTTTATTACTATTGTTTGTTCTAATATCAAATATAACAGTAAAGTGTTATTCTGATACTTTATTGTTATACTTTGATGAACAGTCATTGTTTGAGATTTATCAAAATATACATCTGGAGTGATTTTGTAAACAAAAATATTGAGTTATGAATGACAATAAGTTACTTTCATCTAAAAAGGTTCTTTGATTTCACCAACTGAAATCAAAGCAGAGTTGGATTTGACACTTTCAGAGTCTATTTTTTCATTTTCAACGGTTAAGAATCAGGTTGTAGAATTTAAGCATGGTCATGTGAGCTCAATTAATGAATCACAAAGTGGATGTCCAAAAATGACCTATACTCCCAAAATGCTAAAAAAGTTCACTGTAGTAGTAGTGGATGGTCATAGAAATGAAAAGTAGCATCTAAATACTATTTAGATGCTACTTTTCATTTCTATAATTTGTTATCAAACTATTGAATTTCAAAATGTATTATATATAGCATAAACTTTATCATTTTACAATTTTTTTACTACTTCCTTACCTCTTTTGTCACGTGCTAAATTAGGACTACCAACCAACCAAGCTCTTGGCGGAGCAAATATAGAGACTACATTCATGCTTTCTAAACTACCAGACAAGCGCCTTCCACTTCTATCCTTGCCAGGAGAATTTTTCGACTGAGATGTGCTCGGAAGTGGAAAACTATGTGGTTGTCTCACTTGAGCTAGAGCAGAGATTGTTAATGGATGAGGATATGGAGGTAGTCGAGGATTTCCCATTCGTCCAGAAATAGTGGTCTGATACAATACACTCGGATGTGAATCGCAAGTACGAGCAACTGATATACCTAAAATATATAACAATATTCAAATGCTTACTTATATTTTTAATTTCAATAAATTTAAATTATATACCTGTAGAAGTTGGACTGCCTGAAGGAATTGGACTATTCCTTCCAGTTGATGGTGATGAATAACTCTCTTCTAAACCGGCACTCTTGTGAAATCTACTAAGCCTATTTACTACACGAGGAGACGTATGCGTTCTCACACTTATAGGTCCTTATATAATAATGAGTTAAATATTAAACACATAGAAAAATATAAATGCATAAGTTAAAATATTTCATTACATACCTCCATAAGGAGTTATAGGAAATATATGTGTTGTTCCTCTAAGTGTACTGACCGCCACCCATCTACTATCTAAAGAAAATGTAATGTCTTGAACCTAAAAGAAAATATTAAGACAACACATTGAAATTTTTATCTAAAATAATTCTACAATACGCATTTAATTTATTGTATTAATTTAATAAATGTTTTTGATTAAATGGCCAAAAAAGTTTTATCTTTAGCATACATATATTAAAGGATATGTAAAAGAACTGATAATTTGGAATTTTATGCTAACATACTAAGAATTTTACAAGTTTATCAACAATCTTTACATAATAATGTAAAATAAAAAGCTATAAAATTAACAAAAATTATTTTGTCAACTGTAGAAGTTTCTGAAGTACAAAAAACCAGGCTCTACACAGAAAACCAAATGCATAAATTTAATATGTTCTAACTTGGGCCTTGCCAATCTAAATCTTTGTCACAGTTACAGACAGAGAAGGGGGAACACCATCTAGGACTATTAGATTCAGTAGAAAATCTAACTTGATAACACTAGATAGGCCTATATAAAAAGTGCATAGTGTATCATTCCTTGTCTGAAATCCTTCTTGGCAACACTAAGATGCTGTATGATAAAGTGGGTCACTACAAGTAACATTCCTCAGAACAATAATTATATTTAAAGCTTCATACATATGGTTATTATGTTTCAAATCTAAACTGTTTATTAAAACTATTGATAGTGATGATGACATATCTATTTTAATCTTGCAAAACAAACATTATTTGTCTGGATATTTAATCAAACATAGTGCTAGTAAGAACTTTCAGAGGCTATAGGTTGGCTAGGCCCATTCTAACTCACACTTTACACAAATCAGAACAAAATCAGAAAACACTTTCTTCATTTTGCTTCTTTGCATAGAAAAATTATGAAGAGTTTTTAGTATGAGTGAATATTATTCCAATTTAATGCTATTTAATACCAATATTTTTATTTTTCTTTATCATAGTCATCCATAATTATTATACTAAACTAACATATAGTTAATACTAAAGTTATATAGAAATTTTAATTTGAAATATATTATTTATATAATATATATATAATATAATATAATATATTATATAATATATATATATATATATATATATATATATATATTGTTTATTTAAAATAAATGTAAATTGGTATGTAGCTATTGATTCATGGTTTTATTACAAAGAGGAATAATTAAGGTATTCAACATGAAATAATAAATAATACAGTATGATTAACACTTACCATTTTAAACTAAATCTATACAGAAAGCACTTAACTAATAATAAATTATATATGTGTATTCAATGGCAGACTGAAAGATTTTACCAGCTCTCGCAAACTGAAATAAACTGGCCCCATAAGTATATTAATATGAGTATATAAAAATATGTAAACAATTTTTTTTTGGAGGAGAGGGCGTTAATTAATAGTTAAGGAATTAGAGTAATAAACATATAAATATAATGAATATATTTGAATATTTTAATAAACTATCCCATTAAATATTTTTTATCCCAGGAACATTTTACAAATTTCATGTATAATATTTTCTTTTTTTTAATTGTGATAAATTTTTTCAATTGACATAATTATTAGTGCCTTTAAATTGTCCTAAAGATAATGAAGATCTCAACCTGCCTTTAATAATATTTAATTTTGGAAAGAGTTGCTCACACAGTACCTGTGTAATGATAGGGTTAAACAAAATTTATAAGCCATATACAAATTGCTATATATTTTAGAATATGAATTATAATTTGAGAAAACTTTAAAACAGCAACAAATGCAATTTTTGCAGTTTTACAAGTTTGATTCTCCTCTCTCATGGATTGTATCTATTGCATCTCTGTTCCTCAATATTATTTTCCCATTTACAAATTAAATCTCTTAATTTGTCCCATAATTAGCAGTATTACAATATTACAAAATCAGCAAACTTACGTATTTAAACAATTCTCTGAGCATAGAAATGAATTAAAAATTTACAAGTCTAAAACAGTTAAATTTTCAAATAATATTTCATGTCCTTCATATTTTTTTCAATTGAAGTTCTGATTGTATAATGGTGTTATTAAAAACATTTATTTTAAAACTTTCTAAATTACTTTGGTTAACATACTCCTCACAAGTGTAGTGAGGCATTCCTCTTCTCTTTCTTGTCCTTTGTTCCAGTAATTCTTCTACAATTAATTCACAATTTTCTTCTATTAATATTTTATTTGCATTTTCAATGGAAAATGGTTGTCTTTCTTTTAATTGAATTAAAATCTCTAGATGCTTCATGATTTTAATGTATTGACAGCCATTTCATAAGCTGTTAAATAATTCAAATTTCTGGTCTGCAAATATTACAATAAAATACCAGTAAATTCAAAAATTCTTAAATATGTGCAGTTAAGTTTATTTTAAATTTCAATAAAAAGTCCTTAATGTTCAATGCATTTTGATGAATCTGCACATTGAAAGACTTATTTTTGTAACTGAATGCAATAAGTAACAAGTCAGTATATAATGCACTTTTCTTTTCATATAATGCATTCTTTTCCAAATATATATATATTTTTTTTAAACTGTTTCTTTAGAAGTCTATCTCATTTCACCAATGGCAAAAGGCTTTGAAATCTTGTCCATTCACCAATATCTCATAATATATGATAAATACACTGGTAAGATTTTTAAAAAAATACTGAACCAATATTAATTAAAATAAAAAGGTTTGAACAATCCAGTACAGAATTTTCTGATTCATAATGTCAAGATTTTGGCATTCATTCAAGTACATGTGTGGGCATGATATCACACATGTACTTGATTTTTTGTACGTTTTCAGTCAACTATTTTGAAAAATAGTTGTAAGGTCTTTGCATATTTGCTCCATCATCTGTAGAACTTCCAATACAATTCTTTAAATCTAGACCAAAACTTTCCAAAAATTCAGTTATCGTGTTACATATTCCTTACACAATTGAATTTTTACAGTCTAATACTCCAATAAACTTCATTACTTAAAACATATTGGACAATAATTGAACTTTTTGTCATTTTGTGTAATATCAGTTGCAGTGTTGATCTGCAGTGAATGTAAAGTGGCCTCTGTAATTCCCCTTACTATTCTGTTTCTAATTAAATTTTTAATTTCAAAAATTACATAACTAATGGTGGTCTTTAAAAATAATGTTATAAAAAAATAGATACAGTAAGTGATCTTATAAGTATCTAACTTTTCTTTTCAGCTTTGAGTGAATTTTGTCACATTTGATAAATTTATTTTAAGTACTAAATTGATTTTTTTTTTTTTTAGATGCTAGAACCAGCTATAAATAGGCTAGGGACTTGACAATGGGTGAGAAAATGTATCTTTGTTTTTAATATAAAATGTCAGATCCTCCAATAAAAGGCTGACGTTTGATATCATTTTTAAACTTTGTGAATTTTTATCTATTATTATATGTCTTTTTAATGAAGTTTTTCTTCCAGCCAATTTTACTGTTACTTCTGTGGTTGTGTTAAAGGATAAAGAAAAGACTTGAAAATATTGTATATTTTTGTAAAGGGTCTTAACTTCAATATACTGGATTGTATTTGGAAAGTAATAAAATTATCTCTAGGAAATTTCCATTGTCTGGTTTGTTGGTTTCTGAGCTCATGGTATGTTAAACATAAGTTTGGAAGTTATTTTGACACTAATGTCAATTTTTTTCATACGGTGTGGCAATACTAGTCTTCCTTTTTGCACCTTTTCTCAGAGAGCTAATATGTTATGATCAATGTGCAGTTTAACAAATAGGTAACAATTAGCTTTCCACTTGTGTCTCTCTTCCAAACATTTGTAAAAAGGTAATATAAGTGTTTTTGAACCAATGAGCTCAAAAAAGCATATCGTCTTTTACCAATTAACTTAACATTTATTACTCTTTCCATAACTTTTTTATTTCCTGGACATTTTTTTGTTGCAATATTGAATCTATGGAAAATAATGCATTATAGATATCTCTATTTTTTAATTTTAACATATGACTTTCAATATTTTTACATGAGATTTGCTTTCTTCATGTTTCTAGACTGCCAATTCACTCTACAGTTTACCTTAGCAGTGGTGTCTCCTCGATGCAAAGTATAGAGATGATGTACAGCACCCAAGGTAGAACTGGCAGGATGAGGAAATATACAATATATGTGAAAATTATGTCCTAGTCTACAGGCAGTGAACAATAATCTTCCACTTGGATCAAATGAGAGAGCGGAAATTGGTTCGTTAGCATGAGCTGGAAAATGAGCAACAATGCCTTCACCATCTGAATCTTCATCTATATTCACCTAAAATAAATTAAGTTTCTCATAATTATAATGTTTAAAAAAAAAAATCAATTATACAAATTTGTACTTTATCTAGACATTATTCTATACTTACCTCCTTTCGAGTTATAGATTTTATGTCTAAAATAGTTACAATTCCAGGTTGCAAATGTTCTGTGTCCTTTTGATCCTTTTTGCTGACTGAAGGCTGACTTTTATGACCAGTCAAACTGCTTGCTACAGTCTCCCCAAAAATAGTCAGACCTTTTGTAATTGTCTAAAAAGAATTAATTATTTTAATCATCCCAACACCAGAATCTTTCTTTACGTATTAAATTAAATACCTTGGCAGCATGAAGTACTGTAGCAGCATAAGACTGTACCCCATTTCCAGCCATTCCACCACAAGTCTGATGTACAGAAATTAACTAGAAAGAACAGAAAAAAAAAATTAATAAACAAACAAAAATTAATAATAATAATAATAATAATTTATTCATTAACAAATTATACTAACTTTTCTATCTGCAAATGCTAGCCAAGCTGAACCTAAAGCAATTGGATTAACTTGTACTCCAGGACATGGGTAACAACCTAGAACAATGACAATCAAAATATATAAACAGAATAAAGCAAATCTATTCTGATTTTGTAAAAGTTCATTTTTACCTGCAACAGTGAACATAAATTTAAAATTTATGGCATCAAATACAGAAATCTTTTCATGGAATGTAATGACTATTACTCTAAAAAAAAAAAAAAAAAAAATTGCATGAAAAACAAAAGACCTGATAAATTTAGACTTTTAGTTTATAATCTTACCTTCTATTATAAAACATGTCAACAACTGGAATTTTAAATTTTAAACAATGAACAGAATCTCCCGTTCTTAAGGAGGTGAAGTTAATTGCACAAAATTGTTGTCCAGCACTAAAATAAATAAAGATTTTAAAAATTAATTTAAACAGTTAATTTTCTTTAATTATCCTATACAAATTGACTAAATAACTTTATAAAATAGTAATACAACTATCAATTTTATATAAAAATAAAGAATGTAAAAAGAGTAGATTAATTCTTTCTTCCACAAAAACCTTGACAATCCAGTGTTAGGTGTTTATACAACTGCTAACGTTTTCAACCCCGTCGGGGTCTTCAAGGTTTTTGTGGAAGAAAGAATTATAATTCATCAAGTTTACAGTAAGAAGTATAGGAGTAGATTAAGTTTACTTTTCAGGAGTAGACTTGGTGACACCACAAGCTAGTTGTATTTTTTTATTACCCTGCTGTGTATCATGTCTGTGATAAATAAATGTTTAAGGTGTAAAAATCTTAAGCGTGATAGTATAGATACTTTTATCATTTATTTATGATCTTTAGTATATACATTATATACATCTTTATGATTTGATCACTCTGTATTGATATTTTATTTTACACTGTATATATTATATATATATATAATTTATCAGCTTCATGCAATGTAATTTGATTTGGAAGTCTGTACATAATTATTGTATTTTATGGCATATAAAACTTGACTTTAAAAAAATAATTAAAAAATCTCCCTACATCTTATATGTAAAGTTGTGATCATCTTTAGGTTAGTAAATTCCCTAAACACCTTTAGTAAGTTACAGGGTAATCGCTACCTAGTTCAGCTCTTGAATAAAAATGTTATTGTTTAATTAAACATCATATTATTTGTTTTGTATTATGAATTTTAATTGTTTAAAATGTAATTATTTTAAATATTATTTAGATAATAACCTAATAACCATACAAAACATACTTACAAAAAAGAGGTGTACCGATGGGCAGTCCCCTATTGGGGGATCTTTGTGAGATGGTTATTAGGTTATTAGAAAAAACAGTCCTAGCTTCTTTCCTTTCTAGTATTATCATATACAGAAGGTACGTTGATGATATTTTTATATTGTGGAAAGAAAAACCAAATATAGAAAGTTTCATAGAACATATGAATAACAACCCATATGGACTTTCCATAAAATTAGACCAAGCCAGCAATTCAAAGGCACACTTTTTAGATCACAATATCAGTATTATAAACAGTGTTATCTGTACCAATATTTATCATAAACCATCAGTGGCGTGCCGTGACATTTGATGATAGGGAAGCGGTGTTTCTGTAAGAAGCCGACTTAAAGGGGCAATCAATTAATTGCGCGTCGGGGCCCGTTCGTATTTGTTTGTTCAATAAGCCAGTAGAAACCGCATACTTCTTTAAATGTATTTTCAATAGATTATCCGACGTACTTAATAAATAAGAAAGTTCAATATAATTACCTCCATTATTAGATTCAATAAATTCCCTATGGCCCCTAAATGCCAATTCTTGCTTTGAGAAAAAAACATATAACGTCTATTAATTTAGATATATCTATTAATCGTAATTATCTCGTTATAATTTTCAATATTTATTTTATATTGTCTACCAATGTTAAATTCTATTTCGCTTTGATTTCCAAATTGCTTCAATTTTACGAAAGAATCGCCATTCGTCATAAATTTTATTGTCAAAATGTCAAAATTTTTTTGTTGACGTATTTATATTTAATTTAGGTATTGGTCTTTCTCTTTTAATAATGTTTTCTTTTTCATTATATGGTCTTGAACCAAAACTTTTTTAAAATAAATTTTTGAATCACTAGCCACAATATAAGGGCTAAAATTAAAATTATATAAAAAAACTTACTTAGTAAAACAAAATGTGTGATGAATATACATGCGTAGTAAAAAAGTTCTTCAATTGTACAAATATACTTTTAAAAAAACTTATAATTAAATATAACTTTGTGAAGAAATGTACATAAAAATAACAAAATATTCTTTACTTTTTAAATCTTAAAACAATCCACTTAGTCAAATAGCTCCCTACCAGTGGCTTGTGAATGGAATCGGAGAAGGTACAGGTAGGTGTGCCAAATCCCGAGGGTGCCGATACCAGTCAATGTCAAATGCCTCTTTTGTCGCAACACTAGTATATCTCAAAGGACGCGACAGGGTTGTTGTAGATTTTAAATGTTTCTCACCATAGCTGTAAAAATCTAAATATGTTAAACTTAACAGATTGTCCATCGTTCGTTTTCTAACTAATTCGTTTTAGGACCAAGTGTTCGCGGAAATTTCCAAAATTTACAACTTTTCGGTCACTCTCATTGAACTGGAAAAATTTCTGTCTTTATTACATCTAATATTATGAAGAGATCAGACCCCACTGTACTCGGCAAGAGATTGGTTCGGTTAAGCTTCTGTTTAAGTAAAATTTCGGCTCTTTCATCAGGGTTTTATTTATGTTTCTAATTCCCCAATCGCTTAATTATTTAACTACATCTTAAGTAGAAATAAGTCGAAACCGGTTACTTTGTACTTGAATATCTGTAGTCTTGGGAAAGAAGTGGAAAGAAATTTTTATGACCACCGATACATAAATCGTAAATTTAAGAAAAATAAATTCCGGAGCTTTCTTGTACCATTGTACTGTACGTCTCATTCATTAAATTTGGTTGTAAACGATGCTGCCAAAGTAACAGTTAATTTTTTAACACTGCACACGTTTTTTCTCCATCCCCTTACAGATGGGACATACTAAATTGTAATATCACCGGTTTAACATTGAAATCCATAAGTAATATAAGATGGGAGAGCAGAATAAACGCAGAATAAATATATCAAATATTTTAATGGATTTTTTTAAAACTTCTCTCAACTATACAGAACTATCATAAAAACATACCAGTAAATTCCTATCGGTTGGGTTAAGTTATAAATCTAGTCTAGGGTGGACAACCTTTTTTATAACACGGGCCAGAATAAATTTTACGTTATTTCCGCGGGCCATAGTAGTTAATTGACGCCTTCTTGTGACTCGTAATTTTTTTAGTCTGCAAATATGAAATAAATAAATAAAAAGTTAATTACTACATTTATTTCTCTTATCATTTTTGAAAATTACAAAGAATTGGAAAAATAACTATTAATTAGTTATTTTTTCCAATTTAATAATCTATTAAAGATCTCGCGGGCCGGATAGAAACTTTTCGCGAGCCGTAGCTGGCCGCGGGCCGGGGTTGCCCGCCGTTAATCTAGTCTACTCGTGATTCACATAATCGGGCGAGGGCGGCTGAATATCTAGCAGGCGGGCGGGCTAACAGCCCACAACCGGTCCTGGATATAAAATTGGATGCTTTACGTGTGTTGCTTCTACCAGCTAAACCGTGACGTTGGTGCTCTGTAAAGCGCATGCACCAATGCCTATAATCTGGCTGCTTGGAAGTTGACAGGCAGGCAGCTAACAGCTCAGAACCGGTCTGGGATATAAAATTAGATGCTTTATGCGTGTGTTGCTTCTACCGGCTAAACCGTTGAGGTTGGTGCTCTGTAAACCGCATGTGCCAATGCCTATATAATCTTGCTGATTGGAAACTGACCTGGTTTTGACATTCCTTCCACCACTGAATTATTCGAATATACAATAGCAATCTTATCGTTTTTTTCACATGTAGTATAGAAATTTGAAAAAGATACATAATGCAGTTATAATAAAAATTAATTTTAATTAATGCTGTACGTTAAAATATGAAAATTTATATTTTATAAAATACAAGGGAAGGTCATTGGAAGGTGAAATCGGCGCTTCCATCGCTTCCAATGACGGCACGCCACTGTAAACCATCTCACCCTCCATTGTTTATACCAGCGTACTCATATGACCCACATATCTACAAAATAGCTACCTTTCGTGCCTTAACCAAATGTGCTTTTATCCACTGCACATACTACAAGGACACGTTAAAAGAGCTTAAACGTCTTGAGGACATAGCTAAAAGGCATGGTTACAAAAAAACACCTTATCTGTAAATTAGCAAATGCCTATTCCAACAGGGGTACTCCTACGCCCAATAATGTTGCATCACTAAGTGGGAATGTTCACAACATGTGCCGCATAGTTCTAGATTATAACCACAACATGAAAAGCTTATATAAAGAGATTGCCCATCACAGAGGTGATAGATTAGCTTATAGGCATGTTCCCACTGTTTATAACATCCTAAGAAATGGAAAGGACAACACCAACATGCTTAGGATCCCTGGCATTTATAAGATTACACTGAGAGACAGTAGATTCCAGCGTGATCTTGAGTACATTGGCACTACCACACGATCTCTCAAAGTAAGGCAGACTGAACACAAGTATGATATCAGTAAAGGAAAATACAACACACCGCTCTAGCCAGGTATGCCGCAGACAATGACATTCAAGTCCATCTAGACCAGTGTTTCCCAACATTTTTTGTGCTATGCCACACCCAAGCCTTTCTAAAATTCTTATGCCTCCCTAACATATACACTTAATTGCCACACTGTTTTGTCGTAACCACAATTAAACCTAATCCTTTCATCAAAGTCTCTTGCACTTTCCAGTCGCTGCCAAATGCAACCTGGAACACAACAACTCACGTCTGTCCACCTCAAGGTCTGGGCAAAGAATGTCCTTTCTCCTCTTTCACCAGCATCAGGACTTTGTTCATCTCTTTGTTCTCAGTGGTTCCCAGAATTGTTAATCCCACCCTAAGGGAAAAGGGTTATAAAGGAAAGTTCTAGAAGGAAAGGGAAACAAAGAACAAAGAAAACTAAAACTAACTTAAATCGATATTTACAATAAATAGAGCATACAGCAGCTATACGGTTAACTTAAACTCTGGATGAGTCCATTTTGAATTGCCCCACGTTGAGAAACACTGATCTAGACCAAGCTTCCATCATAAGACGAGAAATTTAAATTCAATTTAATCGATTTAAAATATTATTTTAAATTTTTAAGAGAATTAGTTGAAAAGTTCTCGCTTATATGTTTTTAAATAATTTTTTAAAATGTTCCAATTTCTGCATTCCAATTTAATGAATCCTGAGAAAGATCTCCTAAGTAGATCGAAAACGTTAGAGATTGCAATTGATTATCGAATTTGCAACTAATTATCCTGGAATTTCTTTAAAGGTTCAATTCATTGCTATTATGTATAATATATTCCAGGCTTGAAGAGTTTGAGTATTAGCTCCTTAACTTAGCAATTCGACTTTTTTAATTAACTAGACATTTTTTGCTCAGAAACATTTATGGCATATAAACACTTTTCAGTCACTTTTCTCTTTCCTTTTCCTAAAGAATGATACATTCATAACCAAACAAGATAAATAATGTCATTTAGAAATGCTGTATATCTTCTTTTCCACCACATTGTTTGAATATGATATTGCTGGTAATGTTTTGATGATATTCACAAACTCTGACTCTTATTGCACACAGAATTGAGCAGTTTTGAACTTCTTTGAGTTGTAAATAATTTGCTTTTTCTGTCATAAAGTGTATTTTGCTGCTCAAAAAACAACTAGCGTGTCCCTACTTTTACTGTTCACAGAACAGAAATAATTAAGAAGAAACAAAAAATGTAAAAAAAAAAAAAAATGATTTTAGTTTATTAGACTTGAAATAAATATTTTAAATTATTATTTTGTCAAACTTATTAACATTTTAAATAAATCAAGATAATTCAAAGAATCATTTCAAATAACAATTACAATAATGTGTTTTAAAAAATTAGATTGTACTCTATGACTACATATAATGTCACCTTCATCCACAATTATTAATGCACTTTAGGCAAAAATGCTTACTATTTCATTTCAATGATTGCTTGTTCTTTTGAACATTAACTTTTGTAGGAATATAAAATAAATAAATGTGTGCATTATTTGCATTCCATTAACAATTTTGACATATGAACATTCAACTATTATTTTTAATTCTAACTTTGTTGGTTAACAGCTTTTCCATTTACAATTATTGAGAACTACATTAAAAAATATTGTATTTTCAATTACTGACTGAACAAGAAAAATGCTATAATTTCAATCCTCATATATAATAAAAATTAAACAGATATCCTATAATTTTATAATAGCAAAATAAATTTGGGAAGCTGCCAAATTATTGTTTTTTAATTCATAGATATGCAATATCTAATCAATTGACAAATAAGATAAAACTTTATCAAAAAAGATAAGATTTTCTAACAAGATATATTTTTTTCAAAATTTTCAACAAACTAGTTTTACTATTATTAAAACATCTGTCTTTTTTAATCAAATAACACAAGAAAAATTATATAACATAATATTCTTCATAACATATAATTTATATAACATACAATTATATAAAATAAAATTCTACTGTAATTATTATTGATAAATTTTGAATTTATCTGTCTGTAAAGTATTTTTATCAAGTTTAATATTACCTTGTTCCATCACACATGGCTATAAGAGGATATTTGGAAGCCAGTACATCTTGTCTGTTGACTAAAATCAAATATATTAAAATTTTTGACAACATTATTACAAAAATAAATATTAAAAAGCACATATTATACAATATGTAGCCAAATCATCTTAAATTCTATATATTGTAAAATATATTTGTGAATTTTTCTGTTATCTATGAAGATTTATACATTTAAAATGTATTCAATTTAGAATATTTATAGTATTTAAATAATTTCTGATTTTATCATTTGCATTAATAAAAGACATAAAAATAATATTTACTCAATATTACTACTGATATTAAAGTTTTGATTTTAGATGAATAAATAATATACAGCACTGTCTGTCAGTGTTACATAAAAGGACAGCGCTGTATGTTATTTATTTTAATAGTATTTGCTGTGTACAATTATTTAAATTTTATAGTTTTGATTTTATTTGAACTATAGAGAGAATAAAATTCTGGTCTTCAGCAGTAGTCTACGAGAAGTTTGAGATGTTACTTCATCAGTATGGAATTATTTTGTCATGTATGTGAGAACTTTTTATAGTTTATTGAGTTTACATAATTTAGATTAAAGGTAACAAGTAATGTCAGTATAATTAGCCAAATTCTAGTTCAATACTTAATTTGACTATCATTTGATTATCACTATAACTTTGGCTATATAATTCTTCATATATTATTACAAATATAAACATCCATAAACTTGATTCTTAGATTAATGCCAAACAATTGCCAGATTACATCAGACTTAATTAGTAATTAGTAGCATTAATACAATGACAAGTAATTTGGCCTACAGATGGGAGGTAGGCACCATCTCTAGATAAATTTAATTATTATAATTAAATTAATATTTTAATAATTAATTTAGAAAGTTCTAGAAGAAAAGAATCAGCTTGAAGCAGAGCTCAAACCTGTAACTCCCAATTGCTGTGTGTATACATTGCCAGTTATTCTACCTGGACCTCTGTCTGATCTTGCTTCCAGAACTATTAATTTAGATATAACTATATTTGTTACTTACGGTACCAACTGGGAATGACTACAGAGCCCATGACCAATAATTCTCACCATGGCACTCAGCCAGCTATCACTTTACTCTGGCATATAAAAATATAAACATCCATAAATTAGGCCAAATTGCTCAACATTTAATTAGTAATTAATAGCATTAATATAATCCAATGTAATCTGGCAATCATTTAGCATTAATCTAAGAATCAATTTCATTTATGTTTATAAAATAAAATAATCAACCATTCCAACTTCAGCAAAAATTCTTTAATCCTAAGAATGTTTTCAAACGCATTAAGCGTCCATCTTCAGTTACATCTTTAAATTAAATATGAAATTCGAACAAATATTACGTAAATTAACGGTACGATTACAATAAATAAATAAACACATAAAAAATAAAAATAAAATAAAATAAAATAAAATAAACAGGATTATCGTAATTTACAAAATTATGCCAATATTTCATAAACAAATAAAAATAAAATAAAAATAAAACAAAAAATAAAACGAAACAAAAAACCAAACAAAAAACCAACGTGCGGTTTACCAATCACGGATTATCGCAGTATTTCTTTACAATTGCCTTCATCCGTCATTAAAGATTATCGTACTTCTATGTTTAGCCCAAATCATCGCACAAAGATTTCCAAGCTGTGGAAAGCCCATCAGCGTCCCTATAATTAATGCATTGCATACTTCTCTGCGTACTTTGCGTATAATTAATGCATTGTGTACTTTTATTTGTTTATGAAATATTGGCATAATTTTGTAAATTACGATAATCCTGTTTATTTTATTTTATTTTATTTTATTTTTATTTTTATGTATTTATTTATTTATTGTAATCGTACCGTTAATTTACGTAATATTTGTTCGAATTTAATATTTGTTCGAATTTCATATTTAATTTAAAGATGTAACTGAAGATGGACGCTTAATGCGTTTGAAAACGTTCTTAGGATTAAAGAATTTTTGCTGAAGTTGGAATGGTTGATTATTTTATTTTATATTGTCTCTTCAGTAAGGAAATATAGTTTTATTTATTTATGTTTATATTTATGTGTGTGTGCATATATATATATATATATATATATATATATATACCATGCACCATGAAACAAACTCAGCTAGCTATTGCTTTATCCCAGCATAGTATATGCATACTATGCCAGATAAAGAAATAACTGGTTGAATTCCATGGTGGGAGTTATTGTTCACAAGCACTGTAGTTTTCCCCAGTCAGCACTGTGAGTAACCAGTATGATTAAATCAAAATTAATAGTTCTAGAAGCAAATACTAGAGGTCCAGGTAGTGTAACTGGCATGGCAAGCAGGAATTGTAGGTTTGAGTCCAATTCTTTTCTTCCAGAACCTTCTAAATTAATTTTTTAAATATTAATTTAATTATTAAATTTATCAAGAGATGACATCTAACACCATCTCTACGCCAACTTGACATTTAATTAGTAATCAGTGGCATTAGGATAGCCAGATATAATACAACAATCATTTGGCCTTATATTATTATTTATTGCTTTCTGATTATGATCTCTATATCTCTATAATACTTGCAAATGTAGATTTGTTAAATTACAGTGGAACTCTTGACTATATAAAAATACTATAAACTGTATAAACAGTTCATAGTGTTAAAAAGCAAATACTGAATATGACTCAAAAAAAAGCATTACTGCCAGTATTCACATATGGAGACAAACTTTATTGCTTTTACTGAGCAACTGCTAGTACTATGTACAGGCTACTGATACTGATACTTTTTCATGTTATCTGTTGGTACTCCATACTGGCATGATCCAGCTGAAATGTAGCTTGTAATTAATTACAATTATTTGACATTGTAAGTATAGTATGTGCTCTTTAATGCAAAATTTAAAATTTAATTTACGGTTTTCTGGAGTTTGAAGTAATCTCAGAGTTTTTACAGGTCCCTGACGTAATGACAGTATTTCTTGTGCTTCTCCATTTGCCTATAAATATAATAATAAATTAATAATTTAATATTTTCAAATTTAAAAATAAAATTAATATTTTTGACATACCTACTTCAGATCTGCTTATTCAGGAAACTAAAGTATTAGAATATTAAAATAGCACCTCTACATCATTATAATGTACAGTACAGTAGACCCCCCTATAACATGGTAGATACGTTCCGTGTTGTACAAATCACTTAAATACATGAGCCAATCACAACCCGGCACTTGTGCAGTTTAGGGGCTACGGCCGTTTGAAAGGTTTTCTACCATAAATTTAACCGATTCTAGACTAATTTAACTCAACATTTCCAAATCACATATAATTTTTTGGGAATAATCCATATAAACTATACTATAAACAAAAAATTGTAGGATTACTCACCGAGTGTGCACCGTTTGATGACGCCATTGCTTAAGCTTGTTTTCATCATAGAGTGGCTCATCAAATGGCGGGCGTGTGTTTCCTGATAAGTTATTTTTCTGCGAAAAATTCACTAAACTTTGGAGACATCATTAATAAAAATATAATTTTTATGGCCATTGAATAATAAATGTTTTTTACTAGGTCCAGTGCTCGTTTAAACTCAACGATTTGAACAATATCCGTTATTGGTCCAGATTCGTCCAATCATGTTGTGACACTAGTCGGCAATGACGTTTTACCGTGTTATACGAGTCTCTTTTAGTGTGTTATATAAACACGATCGCAATTTTTTTCACAGTGTTATACAAATCCGTGTTATATGAACCCACGTTATAGATAGGGGTCTACTGTATAGCATAATTAAAATTTAAAAACAGAATAAAACATTATGAAATCAATGTTTTATTAGAAGTTAAAAATTTTATTTCAAAAAAGTTTTGGCTAAAACTGATTCGAGAAGAATTGAAAAAGATTTCAAAAATAATTTAAACAACTTTAGTCTTTTGAATAAGCAGATTTGAATTACATACATTAATGAGATAAAAGTATTAGTCTGTAAAACTTGGTAACATTTTAATATTAAAAAAATAATAATATTTTTAAATCCTAAATTTTCTCCATTTGTGAAAATACATAATCATTTAAAGTAGTATATTTTCACGCTTTTGATTACAAAAGTACAAATAAGATTTTTGTTAAAAGTAAAAATCACGAAAATTAATAATTCTTTTCTTATTTTCAGCTCTAAAAACAAGATTATTATTAATTTATTAATGAAATAGCCTTTACTTTTATGTCTGACAGATTATTTTTTAGTTATTTACAACCAGTTACTAAAAGTAATGTCAGACATAAAAAGTGAGGACTGGTTTTCACCTATCTCCAGTTTGGATACACTATAAAGAAGCTTCTTTATACAAACTCTTAGTTATCTCATTTACTATGATATATTTTTGTATTTAAAAATTTGCAATCCCAGTTTTATTTTTTATTTTATTTCATTTCACTTTTATGTTAGAATTTAATTTTTATGTTATGTTTATGTTGGAATTATTTGAAAAAGATGTTACATTTATATTCAAATATTTAAAAGTTGAAATTCTAATATTCTATATTTATTGTATACTATTTTGGAACAGTTTGTAACTGACATTCCAAAAATGTCACCTAAGAATGGCCTATACATTAGGCTGAAAATGTTAGCAGATAGCAAATAAATGTCTCTCAGCAACCAAAGGTATTTAGTGATGATTTTAGTAATTTATTATTATTTTAATCTGTGTTTGAATTATTTTATTTCTATAATTTATAACGGTATCTAAAGAGCACTTTTGTAAGTGAAATAAAATAATTCTAACACAAAAGGTCCTGTACTGATTATTACATATAGATGTGCAAAATATTCTGCATTCAGCAGACAATTCCAGACCTGTTGAGTACTTTTCTGCATAACACATTCTACAAAAAAGCAACTTCAGAATGTATAGTGTGTTGGCATCATATATAGTAGCAGACTTCATTTATGTTACCTTTGTGTAGCTATAACTTATCAAAGATGGCTGCACCCACATGGCAAAAGAAGTATATGTTATTTGTGTGTATGAAGGAGTGTAGTACAGTATTAAAATTCAACATTTTAGGAAAGTGAATAACTTTATTATCAGTAATTTGCTTTCAGTTTACTGCCCATGGGTGTTAAAACAACATTATATTAATAGCCTAAGAATTATAAATCAATTTAAAATATGGAACTATAGTATTAAAAATATATACAATAAGTCTACATTATAATATAAATTAAAACTGATTCAAATAACCATTCATTTTTAGATTCAACATTTAGAAATTTCATATTACTTTATATTTACATTAACTTTTATTTCTTATAAAATAATAACCAGATTTACATTCAATGAAATATATATATATTTCATTCAACATAACACTTTGAGTTTAAAAAATATATACATGAGCTCCTCTACTTAGGAACAGGTTAGGTTCCCAAGGTTTTGTCATAAGTCAAAAATTAATCTAGAACGAATAATTGTACACAGAATAATCTTGTACTATTAGTGTTTGATCCTTCAACATATTTAATAGAATACATTATATTCATTTATCCATTCACTACTACTTAGTAGCAGGTATTTCAAATGTGGTTTTTTCACTTAATGCACTTAGTTTTATAACATTGAGTTTAGTTTCCATGGTAATAGGACAACACTTCTTGCATTTATCACCATTGTTAGATTTACTATTATGTTTTGGATGCCTTTTTGAAGCATTAATCATGAACGTTTATAAAAATTGCAAATATCAAAAAATGCCATTACTCAAACATTACCAAGTTTGATCCACCTCATGAGCAGCAATAGAAACTGAGAATTTGCATGAAAACGAAAAATGATGACACACAATAGAAATAAGCCCACATTAATTAAATTAATGTGGGCTTATTTCTATTGTGGGATGTGTTGTTTATGTGTGGGATTATTTCTATTGCTTATTAATTAATTTTTTATTTATTACTGGCTAAAGACTGACTTCAATGCCACTCCACAAGCACTAACAGAACTTCAGAATCCATGAGAAATTTAAATTTTATGATGTATTGTCAAATTGTTTGTAAATCTGAAAGCTCATAAGTTAAACATTCATAAGTAGGAGAGTTCTTGTCAGGGTTATCATATTGGGGGTTTTCTTTACTTAAAATAAGGCCTTTTCTAGTCAACTGAGAAAATAAAAAATTATATATTCCCTAATTTTCCCTTCAAGAATATAAAATTTCCCCACTTGACTTGAAAAGTTTTCATTTTAGGTAAAGCAAACCCCAATCTGGCAACTCTGGCTCCTGTATATCAGTGGCCATAAGTATTGCAAGACTTGCAATTTCTTTGTTTTTCATAAAATACTGCTTAAAATGATTACAGGTATCCCTTGATTAATGCAGTTAATTAATCCCTTGATGCTACGATGTATATCAAAATTGCATTAATCAAATACAGTATCTATGTTAAATAAAGACAGCTGGTAAAGCTGCATTAATTAAAACTTCTACTGCATATATAAAGGGATTGCCGCAATTAATTTTGTGCATTAAGCAAAACAGCATTAAGTACAAGATACCTGTATTCTGTTGCTTTATTCTATTGCATTAGAACAGGAAATTATTAAATAAACCTTAAAGACTTTTAAAATGCAATGTTTTTATTCATAAAATAAAAAGACTGCATTTTAAAGGTTTTTTAAGGTTTAGTTATTTGTAAATGCAGTTAGAGAAGTGTATACAGGGAATTATCTTATTCAATCACTATACCGCAAGGTTTAGTGAAATCTCTATTGATTTTTGCCAAAAATTAATTGACTTCATACATTAGAAAGTTGTAACAATTACTAAGAATAACGGTGGGCCAAATGATTACCAATTCACTTTTTATCTAAAAAAAGAGCCTGTATAAAGTACTCTTTGCTATAGATAATTGATGTAGTTTGAATGTTATTTCCTTTGATGTGAAACTTACTTAATGTATACAGCACAGAATTTAAATACAAGAAAATTAAGAAACTCTGCTCTTTTATAATTATCAATAAAACAATAAGCTTATTTCATATCCAATTAATATCTTTCTGATATAAAAACAAACAACATAATACTATTATTTTATTCTATTATTCAAAATTACATCATAAAAAAAGACAAATTTTCATGTTTTACAATACTTTTGGCCAGCATATTATTCAAAAATATTAAATTCAAATTTTCTTCTTAACATATTTTCTAGCATTTTAATAATTTCTTAATATTAGCTATGAAACTGTTCTCTTACCAAAATTCCCCATATTTGAATTCCATTAGAATAACCCAAGATTAAAAATATTGGTGGATATTTTTCTTCAGAAACTATTGAAAACTCTGAAAAAATTTATATTTATATTAATTTTCTTACGTAATAAATTTCATTGCTAACACTACTAACTTAATCTATTTTATGTATGAATGCAATAATGAAAATAGGTATTAAAGTTTGTTTTCTTGTTATACACTAATGACTTGATATAACATGCTTTGATAGTATATGAATCTGATAGAATGTAGACACACTGCAGACCTCAATATATACAGATCCTGCTGCTTTTATTTTACCTTATTTAAGCAGGTAATATTTTGCCTGTTATGCATTTTCTACTTTGTAAACACAACTCAACCCTTGATATGGTAAAAGCCAGAGCAAATAGAATAGTTGGGAGTATCTGTGTAGGATGAATGGTAAGTTGGTAAACAATAACTGCCATGTGATATGGGTTGTTCATTCATGTAGGAAAGAAATTTTTTGATAAAATGAAGTCTCAGTACATAGTTGGCTTTTTTGGGCCAGAAGGACTGCATTATATTAAGTCACCAGTTTATTTAACCTTATCCTCTTTTTTTTTTATAATAAATAATTTCGGTACTTTTCACTTATAGATATGCTAATGACTTTTTTCAAATTATTATTCAAATTATATTAAATTTAATTTAAATAAAATATGAGTAGATATAAACATTGACACTCCTTTTTATTCAATACATTAAATAAATACAAAAATAAACATGACATTAAAAATTTTACTGAAACAATTTAATTAAATGATTCATTTTTAAGTTAAATGCAGTTACTTTCTATTTAAAGATTATTTGAAAAAACAGCTATGTTTTATTAAAACAATCACTTCATTAAGCTTTAGATTTAAGTCAAATTATACTTTCTGAAAGCTGGAACTTATACCTAGTTCAACCAAGTCAACCTATGTACTTTTCCAGCAATGAAATAGCCAAAAAGTCTATAAATCATCTATCTTACAAGTCAAAAATGTTTATAAATCACCTACTTCACTACTTGAAAAGTATGTAGGTTGACTCAGTTAAACATAGATTTAAGTCATATTGTTAATATTGTTTTATATTAGTAATTTAATTTTAAACCAAAATTTTCACAATTAATGCATGATTTGCATAATTTCATTTATGGTTGGTTGGTTGAGGTTTGTGGCACAAGGAATGAGATAGGCCAAAGAGTGCCAGGTCTAGCCAGTTTTGTGGCCAAATCTGCTAGGTTTTGATATGTATGTTATATGCTTCTGTATATAAGTTTAATGTCTTCAGATATGCTATTATAGGTTGAATTTGTCCGTTATAATCTAGTATATTCTGTAGAGTTTGGTCGTGTTACTGTGACTTGTATTCCTGTGAAACTGGTTATTGTCTAGAGTTTTTTACTATGTTTACTGTTTTCAGTCTTTAGAAGTAGATCTCCTGATCAGAGTTTTTGTACCATTATTGGTGGACCAGCTGTTTGGCTGAGGGTCTTATAAATCATAAAAGGGAGATAACTCAGATAGTTTCTTTCCACCTTCTGTGAATGAATAATCAGGTATTGTGGTCTAATGGGTTCAGGTTGCATTTTGAGAGAAGGTCATGATCTTCCCCATGTCCTCTCTTTCTGAACTGAGGATTTGGGAGGTGTTGTGTCATTTCAGTTTCCATATGTAATTGATTACAATTTGTTTGCTTTACTACCTCCGGCTCTACTGACCCCAACAAGGAAAGTGGGGTTCATTGCAAGCATTTAAGATGCTGGCTTCCCCATCCAGGGCTTCAAAGTGAGTATAGTCCAGTAACAGAGTGACATCAAGCAGAGGATGACCTCCAGCCCCCAAAATCCAGAGAGGTCATCCCCTAAACCACTCTGTCCAAGACTCACTCAGCTGACAACACAGCAAGCTGATACAGGAGCAGACATCCTCGATGCCCAGGCTGGGTTAGGCATGGCCATCCAAGGCAACCTATCTACAGGGAAGCAGGGACCAAAGAGGTATGTTAGGCATGGTCTCCCATTTTGATCGTCCTTTGTAGCCATGACCTCAGACTCCAGGATCCCCCCCCTTATGAATCACTGCACTTGGCCAACATGCAGGTAGGCTCATACATATGAGACACCTAGCAGTCTAGCAGGCCCAAGCAGAGGGTGTTCTGATAGATTGGTCACCAAAGTCTAGAATATAAAACATCATAGATGTATATCATTGTCCACCACTGACATCAGTGTCAGGCATCTTGAGATGCAACCAACGACTTGGGCCATAGGGGTGCCACTCCCCAAACAGTTGTTTAAACAACTGTCCCCATGTAGAGTACTTTCATTTATTAACAGAATCATTTAGCAATATATAAATAGTGTGCTTTTATGACTCTGCTGAATAGACTTATGTACTATACATCTCATTTTTGTCTTCAGCTCTTTGTAATCTCCACAAAATTACTGGTATAAAGCAAAATAAATTATGTAATTACTAACAACCAGCACAAATTAGATTTAACTAATTAAAAAACAAACATTTTCCTCCATTTTTAATGGTCATTATCAGGTTTAGAACTAATAGAATGCTTATTAAAAGAACAAAAATTTACAAATTTCCCATGTCATGAAAACATGCACATGCTCAATGTCGCTTTTAACAAGGTTCTTCAAAGTGTGTTACAATTTTAGAAAATACCTGGTTTATATAAAATATAAAATCCAAACTTAACTCAAGATCTGTTGCAAGCCAAAACATGTCCTTCACACAGTTGCTAGGAAGTCCTCAACTGCACCCAGTCATCAATAAATTGAGATCTCCATCTATTCTCTTGGAGCAGATACTCAACTCTTTTCTAATGAACAACATGGAAGAACATCTGTACATTGTGTCCAATCCGATGGAGTTGATTTGCAGATTAAACAGCCTTGGCAACTTGGATGGCATCTACTTCATGGTATGTGACTTTGAATCACATGTTCCTTTCTATTTGTATAGAGCAGTGTTTTTGTGAATTGTGGAACTTTCTCATTTGTAATATTAACAACTCTTCCAAATACATTTCCAACATATTGGAGTTAGCACACCTGATATGTTGCTTAGCCTTTTTTGTATTTGAAGGGATACTTTCCTCCAGGGAAGAGATATACCCATGGGTAGTCCCATCTCAGGAATGCTTTGTGAATTGGTGGCCAGTCACCTTAAACGATATTTTTTATTTATTTATTTTATTTATTTAGACATATTGTTCAAGGTCCGCATCATGGAAAGAACCCATGATGCGGACCTTGAACAATATGTCTTACCTGGCATTAATGATGACATTATGTTATACACAAGATACGTTGATGTGTTGATTATTTGGAGGAAAAAACAAAACCTGTCTGTATTCATCAAGGCTTTCAACAATAACGTTTATGGCCTCTCTTTGCAGGTAGAGCAACAAATCTCCAACCAGGTACAGTTTCTTGATAGACATTACATTACAACATGGTCGATTGAGAACAAAGGTCATCCATAAAAAAACTCATGCTCTGCTCTTCATCCATGCAAAATTGCATGATCCCTTCAATTATAAAATCTCTGCCTTTAAGGCCTTTGTAAGAAGAGCTTACACCCATTGTTTGATGGCAGAGGATAGGAAAATAGAACTGGATTACATTTCAAGCATAGCCAAGCAGCTTGGATACCCTGCACACCTTATCAATGCCCTTATTATATAAAGAGCATCCAACAGAAACATTACAATTGAAAGACGGGCCCTTTTTACCTATTACTTATAATAAGGTCCTCGCCAACATCTACAAGGAAATATCCCACTTTATGAGTAACAGGATCACTTATAGCAGATCTCCTACTCTTTTTTCTAGTATTAGAAATGATAAGGACTGATTGGACCAAAATTGTATCCTGGGAGTCTATACTATCCCTCTAAATGATCATAGGGTAAACCATCCATATGAATATATTGGAGCTACTGCTCATGGTCTAAAACTGACGACGAAGGAGCATAAATACACAATTCAGAAAGGTCTTTCCACTACCGCATTAGCTCCTTGCTGTTGATAACAATGTGCAGGTTAAATCTAAAGATGCCCGATTACTACAATGCTGCAATGACCTGGCCAATCTGAAACATCTTGAATGACTAGAAATATTCAAAGCATTTAAAAGAGGGACAGCAATTAATGTTAAAGTAATGGACTCACCAGAACCGTGTGAAGGGTGTGCTTTGACTTAACTCAAGATCTATTGTAAGTTTAGATTTTATATTTTATATAAACCAGATATTTTTTAAAATTGTAATCCACTTCGAAGAACCTTGTTAAATGTGACATTGATCATGCCCAAGAAATTTTCATGATGTGCAAAATTTTTAAATATTTGTTCTATTAACAAGCATTCTATTAGTTCTAAACCTGATAATGACCATTAAAAATAGAGGAAAACATTTGTTTTTCAATTAGTTAAATCTAATTTATGCTGGTTGTTGGTAATTACATATTTTACTTCAGCTCTTTGATCAGATAGACATATTCATTTGAGTTTCTGTTTTGAGCTCTGACAATGCTTACTATCTTTCCATTAGAAATCTGTTGTCTTTCTTTAAAAAAAATTAGACTTCTAAAATATTTTCTTTAAGTAGGGAGAACAATAGATCTTTTGTCCACAATGCTTCAGGCTTTTAACCCCACTTCTATCAGGTTGTAAAGGTAAAATTTAAACATTTTGAAAAAAACTTTAATGACAATTAACTCAACGATGATTACAGTTCAATTTTAAAGGTAATCACTATTTATATCAATCACATTTCAACATCTTTGCTGCAAACTTTCAATACCATGAGAATAGAATGACTAGGATTTTTCTTTGAAGAATGTCTATAGCATCATTCTTACATGGGCATTGTAATTAAATTGTATATTGGCACAATATGGTTCTGCAAAACACGAAATAGATAATAGTCAGTTGATACCAAGTCTGAGCTATAAGGTGGATGAGGCAGAACCTCTCGACTTAGAGTGGCCAGCTCCTCTAAAGTCATCTTTGCCATGTGTGTTAGCGCATTGTCATGGTGATATTGAAGTTTATCAATTTTTGGAGTGTAAAGAAAACTGAAGTTTTAATAATTCTCTGATGGTCAACCATGAATTATTGTCTATCACTTGTAGGAGATCATCATCATCAATGATGGAATACCTCCTGGAATGGAGTTCATCTTGAAGTGAAAAATTGACATCCTTGAATTTCTTGAACAAAGTGTAGCAGGTCTGCCTGTTGACTTTGTCCTTGCAAAATACCTTACAAGTGAGATCATGAGCCTTTTTTGCATTTTGCCAACTTTTGAAATGACAGAACACCAGACAAATGTGTTCTTTTAAAAGTTTCATATTGTTAAATATTGCTGATGTAGCTTCTGGAAGAAAATTCACTGAGTTCGGCATTAAAAATAGTTCCTTTAGCATTAACTCAAGCATTTTCGACAAGTTTATAATCGTCGGCCTCAAGTGAAAAGAACGATTTTAATGAAACGAATGTGCAGAATGTTCCGAGAGGAACAGAACTTTTAAATTCAAAACAGATGTCCGGTAATTCCATTAAAAACATGCAACTAGTTGACAATTATAAACTCATCGAAAGTGCTTGTGTTAATGCTAAAAAAACTATTTTAATGCCAAACTCAGTGAATTTTCTTCCAGAAGCTATATAAACCTTGGCATGAGTTTTTTAAGTTTATTATTGATGATGTATCTATTACCAATGAAATCTGTGATGAAATGCTCCCTGGTTACTCAATATACCCAAATCAAATGTTCTAGAAATATTTTTTTCTGGTGGTTTCTAGAAAAAATTGAAAAGCTTAAATTTCAAGTTTATAACCTGATACAATCTATAATATATCAATAAACAAAATGCATCTTGGACTGTTCTTCTTCAGATATAAACTTGCACTTCCACTTTCCAATTTTTTTGCCATCATATATATACAAATAAAAACACTAATCAGTAGATTTACTGATTTTAGCTTTTATTTGTACATATGCAAACTAAAAAGTTATGCTTTTATATCTGTTATATTAGATTAATGTTTAGTTAGAATATGCTTAGAAAGATTTTTAAATTTGTGTAGAAAAATGGTTCTAAATTTACACTGAAGAGGAGCACCTGTTTGAAATTGCATTATGTGTAGTAGCAAGTAGTTTTTAACTGTTTATAAATAAAAGTGCACAAGTCATTCATTGATTGTAAAAATTTTATTTAAAATTCATTTACTAAAAAAACATTTAGCAATAGATGGGAAAATGAAAAAGTCATCATGACTGCCAGCAAGCAAATATGCCATTAACAATGCCTTTTATTGTGAATTATTTTTAATTTTATAATTTCTTGCCAACTATTATGGCTCAGAATTATGCAAATAAAAACTGCTAAAAACTGGTTATTAACCTTAAATAAACTACCATCACAACAATATCAGAGCATTAGAATACATGGATGCGCAAAATGGCACACCAACACCTGCATAAACAAGTATCAAAGTTCTATAAATAAGGGCCTAAAAAACCACTGCCTTGGCCATCTATACCAGTGACCCTACATTTGAGGTATATTTTAATAGTACCTGAATTCTACACTTCACAGGCAAGAAAGCTGTCAGAAATTTATAAAGCTGCTGTCAGCCATTAACTTCAAAGACACAGATTCCAAATTCATTTCCATTAGCTTGGAACACCTGCTTCTCATAATCACGTGCTCTACAAGACTGCCGAGGCATCCAGTCCACCAATAAATGAGCCTCTACATTTTGAATCGAGGCATTCCATATCATGCAGTTGTATTTAGAATATTAAGAGCCTGAAGATGTCCATTTAATATGAAGAAAACATTTGCTAATGAGAGTATTTTTTTTATCATTTCTGTTTGTTTTTGGTTTTTGTGATGGTAGTTTATTTCAGAACTATGTTTATCAAAATATTAAAACTGAAACTGTTTTTTTACAAAGAACTTATTATTCAATAGAGTCAAAAAATAAACCAAATGTATTACATTAATAGTACAAGAATTTACAAAAGACCATCTTCAAAATAAGTAGTTCTGCAGCTACACACTTCTGTCAACATTTACATTACTTATTAAAAATTCTTGTAACTGATTCTGAATTACCTCAAGTACAACCCCATTGCAATACTTTTTACATCTTCTGTTGATTTGATCCTTCAGTAGAGCTTTCATTTTGGTAAAGACATAAAAATCTGCAGGTGCAATGTCCAGTAAGGAGACTGTAGAAATATAGGTATCTTGTGTTTTGCCAGATATTCACTAGGAGAACAATGCACAATGCAACTATTTGTCATGATAAACCTACCTTTTTGCTTGCCAGAAATAAAATTGTTTTTATCTTACATGTTACAGCGATGAATGTAAATGTCAAAGTAGGACTCCTTGTTAATAGAGAGAATGTCTACTCTCAGGAATAAATTCATAATATACCAGGGCTTTCACAGTAAAATTGTTGCAGGCCATTTTTAACAGTGACCAATACCAGTGACCGATTCCAGTAAGTGTTGCAGTGATATGAAAAGTGCCCTAATAACTGCTCTCAAGGAGGTAATGCAAAATAAACTACAAGACTTAAGTGATACAAATGTAGCAGTCTGAATATTATCTTTTTTTTCAGGGTTTTTACTTTAGATATTGTTATTATTTATTTTGTTTAAAGGACAAACTCCACACCCTTCCTATACAAAATTCAAAAATAATAATAAAAACCTTACCATTAACATGACTGACACCTGTAAAGCTGACGTTGCCAATCTATCAATGGCATCTCAGATTAAGTGATCTCTGATTGAAATTAAAAAAATTGTCTCTTTATCACTTTGTTACTAATTTTTAAAATCAGAACCTTTTTTATTGGAAAGATTGGGTATAATAGTCTTTTCAGACTATTATACCCAAAAGATTGCAAAGAAAAAATAATTGTGTTAGTTTGTATTTACTATACATAAGAGTTACAGGGGTACAGTTAATTGTGATGTCACACCAAAACAAATGAAAACTCCAGCAAAGCTGAAGACAGTGCAGTGTAGCTCCTGCAAGCAAGGAGAGTTTCAGAGTGAGTTTGATTAATGAAAGGATTTTCTGGTGTTTTGGGTGTGACAGTTAAGCAGTTTAGATTGTAAGTTTTTATTTTGTTCGTAAGCAATATAGTTCTGAGTTACTTTGTTGATTTTGGTGAAAAATTAATTTTAAGTTAGATTTAAGTTTCCCTGCTTTGTCAAGAAAGTTTTGAGAACATTTGTTTTATTTTGGTTTTGATTGGATTAATTTTAGTTCTGATTTTTTATAACTTTCTGTGGTTTATTATTGTTAACATATTTTCATGCTTTTTCATTAACATCTTGTACTTTGTTTAAAAAAGATCTTTCTTTTAAAGAAAGATCTTTTTTAAAGAAATTGGAAATGGGCAAAAATAACACAAATGTGTTATTTTTGCCCATTTCCAAAGTCCAGGTCTGGCAACTGACCAACTTTAAGTCTTTTGTTGTTTTATGTAATGCCATTTTGTTAGGTTTAGTTCCAGGCTAATAAAAAGGTACATTACACAAATGTTGGTTTAAGTGTAGAGCTACAGAAGATGCTTATTTTGAAGATGGTCTTCTGTAAATACTTACATTTTTTATTACATTAATAGTACATTTTAAGTTCAGTTTATTTTTATACGCTTCCATATATTATGATATACAGGATGTTTATAGTCTCAATCCATTTTAGAGAAAGCATTAATGGTTTTTGTTATAGGTGTTAAAAAAAGTTTAAAAGAAAGAATAGCCATGTTAAGTACATGTTTGTGTGCTTTATCCCACAAAGAAGTCAAAAAAAGTTTTGGCATTGATTTTTGAAACTTTATCCCACAAGGGCAAATATTAGAGTTTTTGTGAATAAATTTTAGCAAATAGGAAATGTAAAGGACTAGGAATGTTCAGATAAACTGCCTTATCTGCAGACACTGCAGAAAATGTTCCCGAAGCAATTGAACAAATTTATATCACAGAATCTCAGTAAAGAACTTGGTTTTCCACATAACACTGTGTGGAAAATCTTATGTTTTGCATTAAGGAAACAAGATTATCTTAAAGCAGGGGTCGGCAACCTTTTTTTGGCTGTGGGTCAAAATCAACAAAAGGTGTGTATTAAGAAGACATTTTGGGTCAGCGGTATTTTTATTTTAAAAACAGTCTTTTTTGGTGAATAATGAGATAAATTTTATTGAAAAAATAATTACAATATACTTTAAACTTTAAACATAAAAATTAAAATTTTAATTATAATTATTATAAAAACAAACATAACTAAATGAACTTTATTTTTCTCTTCGATATCAATGGCTACCCTGATGCTGAACTTGTGACGTCAATTTAGTCAAGTCTGGCTTATAGTTCGTCGTTTTAAGACGAATACAAGCATCTGAATTTTCGGTAGTTAAGCTGCTCCTGTTCTTACTTAAAATAAATTTCATATGTGAAAACATTTGCTCACATTTATAAGTTGAACTGAATGCAAACAAAATGGCAAAACCAATTTTTTTCAGAGATGAAAACTTTGTAGGAAGTGAAGCCCAACATGCTGATATCATGGAAAGATGATAATCTTCTGATTTTTCCAAATCTTTCCACAATGTCTTGAATTTGTGGAAAGTGAGTCACTTGAAATTATGAAATGAGTCACTTGGTGACCCACAGGTCACCAAGTGACCCATTTCATAATTTCAAGTGTTGCCAAGGCCTGTCTTAAAGTATTTAATAAACATAATACTAAAGATTGTGCAGTTCATAAGCAATATATTATAATGTTGTTTAAACTGCAAATTGTAAAAATTTGATGATAACATTTTATTCAATGATGAGGCTACTTTTAAATTTACATTTATTATATTATGTTTGATAGTTCAATAAAACTTTTATGATTATTTTATTCACTAAAATGAATTGAGAGTTTATAAACACCCTGCATAACATTATGATATAATGTATAATTATTAAACATTTTTTGTAATCATAATTTAGATGAATTTAATAACATGTATAAAGTAATTAAACATTAATTTTATGAATGTTAATGGGTTTCATTAATGGGTTAATGGGGTAACATTAATTAATGGGTTTTATCAATTATGAAGTTATGTGAGAAGTGATTTAAAAACTTTTCAAATACTTATTATTATAAAGTAAATTAAGAATAATATCAAATAGAAATATTAATATACCTTCATTATCTAGATATTCAAAACGAACCCACTGAATAGTCTCTCTCTCTTCTTGTTTACCAGATCCGCTATAAGCCTATAACAAATATAAATTATTAAATTATAAATGTAATTATAATCAGAAATGATAAAGATAACAAGACAGCTTAGAGATACCAAGCTTGTTGTAGACCAATAGTGGATGTAGAAGAATCCATAAAGGGACTCAAAATAACTCAAAATTTAAAATATTTGAATAATTAATAAGGACATTTTATTAACATGTGTACAATGATTGAATTGCAGATGGTCTAATATACAGTAAAACCTGTTCAAAACATGGAAACCTGCCTAAATGGGAAAAATTTTTTAGAATACAGCAATTTCAGTGTTAAAAAAAAAACCTGTTCAAAACAGAAACCTGCCGACTGGAGAAAATATTCAGTACCAAGTGAATCCAATTTACATCAATTTTTCTGTACTGTATTTGCTGTCATACATGTTTTTAAAAACGTTTTAAAGTTAAAAAAATTAAAGTTTTTTTGTTTGATGTCAATGGAAAAGGTTTAAAGCCTCTTTAGCCCTCTTTGGATCTGCTCAATATAGACATTACTGAATCTCAGCAATTGAATCATTAAATTAAAAGTGCATTAAATCATTAAATAACTTGCACCACAGCTGTCTCTATTTCCTCATATCTGTAGACACTTATTGGGATAGAAAATGAATGATATAAAACAGAGTTGAGCAGGTACTGAAGAAAAATCTAATATCCATTAACACATTAACTATCATTATCTTCCTGAATGATTGATTGGATATCATATTACTTTTTATTACTTTAACTATTCTTGGTCCAATCAATAGTAGCAATATAAACATAAAATTAACATTTTTAGTTAATTTCATCAAAATTTTACGTATAGAGTCCTTCTCAAATTTTTGTTTTAAATTCCATGACTTTGATCAACTTTATATAAATTCCTTGATCCTCAAGTCTCTTACAGTATGGCACATTGACAAAATAAAACAGCATTTAACTTATTACGCATATACACTATTGCTTCTCCAACATTTTAATTAGTTATTTTTTCTAATTGACAGTTATATTTTTTTTTATAATTGCCAAATTATTAAAATTAAAAATAAAATGTTTTATTAAATTAGAATAGTTTATTCTGTCATTAATCCACAACCATAAATCTATAAGGCTTTGAAAAAAAGCAATTATTTATTTATTATTCATTAACAAATCCTATATAATCCATGTACAAAAGTACATATTTATTAAAAATTTATTTCTTATTAAATTTCCTGAACTTTATAAATTATTAATAAACTAAAAAAAATCATAAGTTGTTTTGTTATGCAATCAAAATTATTAAAATGAAAAATGATAAATAACAACATTTAAATTAAAATTATTTATCATTTTTTGTACTTTGTAAATTTTTGAGAAAATTTTGTGTATGCTTGAGAGAAATTTTGGGTCCTGAAAATATTCTGCACCCCTTTTCATAAGTTATATATTGCACCACATAACTTGTTGCTGACTGCAGATGGCTACACTTAGTCAAGCGTATTGTCAGTAAACAATCAACAAGGCAGTCAAGGAGACAAATTCCCCGACTTTTCGACAATTTTTGACAAATTCCTTGACTTTTCATGACTTTTTCTGAATGCCAATGTAAATCCCTAATTTTTCCTGATTTTCCAGGTATATTGGAACCCTGTATGTATATAATCTATGGCAATATATAATATGCAAGTTTGAAAATACAGGTGTACTCTAGGTTACTTACAGTAAATAATGTGTTCCATCAAATAGTAGTTGTATCATGAATGGTCAGATCATGAATTGCCTTTCCCCCCCTACATTTTTTTCATTTAAAGAAAATTTCACTTCCTGGAAAGTTTTTGAGCAATGACCAATATGGCTTCACACCCCAGCATTCCACAGAGGATGCCCTTGTTATACTGTGTGATAGTCTATAGCAGGGATGGGCAACCTTTTTCTATGTAAGGGCCGCATTTTAAGACTTTTGAACTGATGCGGGCCGCATACAAGAGAAAGAGGAAAAAAATGTTGGTAAATCAGAATTATTTATTCATATATAATTATAAATTAGATTAGGTAAACTTAATTTAGCTTCTGGAACTGATGTAAACGTAATATATTGGAAATATTTGGTTAAATATTCATCACTGCTAGTTTTAAATTAGTTTCCATATGTCTGTTAGCCAGTTTCTTGTTTTAATTTTTATTAAATTCATTGCGGGAAAAAGTATTCACATACATAAGTTGTAAAAATAACGTTTGAATTTTTGCTACATACTTCCTTAAGCTGGGAAATTGATATATTTATTCACATTTTATGCGTCGCGGGCCGCAAAATATATGAATGCGGGCCGCATGCGGCCCGGGGGCCGCAGGTTGCCCATCCCTGGTCTATAGCAAGGAAAGAAGACATTGATGTCTCTTTTATTATTTCTAGATATCAAATGCATATTTGACAATGCATATTGGCATTCAATTTTAAAACTTAGTACCAAAGTACCAAAGAATATTTTCTACTTGCTCAAGGATTTCTTAAAAGACAAGACAGCTAAGCTTAAATTAAGCTTTGTTTAAAAAAATCTGCTTCCTAATAAAGAGCATCCCCAAGGCTGAGTATCTGGATTCCTACTCTGGAATATTGTTATAAATGACTTGCTAATTAAATTATCATACTGGTTCTGTTTGTCAGTTATAAAATCAGCTCTATCGTTAAAAAATAACTAATTATTGACAATTTTCCAAATTTTCTTAAAAACCAGACCTTTTCGGTCTTCGCTTAAAACACTCAGACACACAATGCAAAAACTAGACCAGTGGCAACACTTTGATAAAACTCTTCATTTGTTCCATGAGGATAGCTAAGTTGAATCATGGTAGGGATAAAAATATATGGGGGTCATATCTGCAGTTTGTTTTATTGTGAGATGGTCATGACCTGGGGTACTCCTGTACTTAAAATTAAAATACAGTGTGATCCTAATTTACAAGTATTCAATATATTATATGAGAATACAATACAACAAGCTGTTTTTTTTTTAATCTCTCTTTCCTTTTATGAGATCAAATATTTAATACAATGAACCCCAAGATGATCCCTTAGACAGGCTTTATTGTATATTTAATGTATGAAGAAAATTTTTCCATCATATCCTACAATATATTATTAAAGTTAAAAAAACTTTAATACTAACTACTGTTAAAAAATAGTACTTACTTGAGGAACAACTTCATGTATAAAGCCAACTACACTTTCCATATAAGTTTTATCACTAAAAATAAATTATTAAATTATATTAAACAAAAATGACAGACAAAAATGTTTTTGAAATACTGACAAATCATTTTAAATAATAATTTAATAATTTATAAAAAAAAATTTAACTTCATTCTGATCCAACACTTTTAAAAAATTAATGTTTTAAGGAAAAAAAAAATATATAAATTATATAATATATATATTTAAACATACATATATATAACATATAAATTATATGGACCAAGTAATTAATATGGACATTATGAATAATGACAAACAAAATCAGGCATTTAATAAATTTCAGGTGTTTTAACATAATTTTTCAAATTGACCGGTTGTTATGAATACTGCTATCACCTAGTCGGGCAAAGTGATAACAATATGTTGAGGAGTGATCATCCAACATACACTAGCCAATCAGCACTCACATCCGAGTTGAACGTGCATATTACGTCTAGTAATGAATTTTAAATTTATGCAACCAGTAGTTAACCATGTGCGACATTTTAAATTTACTGGAGGCCAAGGCTATAGTCAATGCTGCTGCAACATTGGTTGTAAATCTAATAGATGCAAATGCTACAAAGAAAAAAAATTATGTAATTTCAAATGTCACCAAAATCTTAATTGCTCGAATAAATAAACTAAAAAACATTTAATTTTTAAAATAATTTATACCAAAAATGAAATTCCAGAAGTTTCCTGTAAATTGATTTTTTGTTAATATTAGTCTTTTTAATTGGTAAAATTTTACCTGTGTACACCATCACGGCAGGTTGCAACTGTTTGTGCTCATAACAGACTCCTCCCGGAGGGGAGCTGCCAGCAGGCCACCAATTGTTTAACATCACTAGTTACTGATTCACGGTAGTTCTTGAACACATATCAATAACTAGTGACGTTAAACAATTGGCGGTCTGCCAGCAGCTTTCTTCTGAAAAAAGTCCGTCAGGAGCACGAACAATTGCAACTGCTGCAATGACGGTGCACATAAGTAAAATTTTACAGTTTAATTAATATAGTTAATAGTACTTAGTTTTAAAAAATTATGTATGCTCTTTAAAATACTTTGAAATAATTCACAAAAAATAAATATTTCTAAATGAAATAAGTGGAGTTTTCTTAATCAATTTAAAATGTCACACAAGATTAACTAGTGGTCGCATAAATTTAAAATTTGGTACTAAACACAATACATACATGCAACTCAGATGCAAGTGCTGATTGGCTAGCATATGTTGGATGATCACTCCTCAACATATTGTTATCACTTTGCCCAAATAGGTGATAGCAGTATTCATAATGACCAGTCAATTTGATAAATTAATCAATATTTATCAGACTGCATGCCCATTTTAGTCATTATTCATAATTCCCTATTAATCACTTGGTCCATGACATATACACACACACACACACACACTTCACTGCTAGACCCTATATAATCATATACAGTTACTGTATTTGTTTATGGAGTTTATGAAAGTAAAATTTTATTTTTTCAACAGAAACAAAAATATATACCATTTAATAATGTAAAGAAAAACTCTTCATTGACTGCATTATATAAATAAACAACTCATACAACCTTTTAAACCACAGCCGTTTTTATTACTATTCAAATGTTTTCAGTCATCTTTAATGACCTTTTTCAAGAAGAAACAAAAATTGAACGCTGACAGATTTGTATCAACGATAAAATTTGCTTTTGGAACACTTTTTAAAAATTTTTTCAGTACGCATACTCATAAAAATATATACAATATAAGTGCCAATAAAGGAGAAAACATAATAAAATGATTATATAAAGACAAATTTTTAAAAAGTGTTCCAAAAGCAAATTTTATCATTAATACAAATCTGTCAGTGTTCGATTTTTGTTTCTTCTTGAAAAAGATCATTAAAAATGACCAAAAACATTTGAATAGTAATAAAAATGGCTACAGTTTAAAAGGTTGTATGAGTTGTTTGTAAAGAAAAAGAAAGGAAAATAAGCTCATTAAGTTCAAAAAAATATCAACATTCAAATAACATCTGTCTTTGTCAATGCATTCCTGTAGCCTTGTGAAGAAGTTGATCATTGCTTGCTGAACTATGCTTGTACAATGATAATTTAGCTCTAAATATAAAATTCTTCAAACTGATCTCTCTGACATCTGTAGAGCACGAGCATGTCTTAACACTGAACAATGATGGCTACTCTCCATAGCTTGTCTCACCAATTCTGAGTTTTCAAGAGTCCAAACTGTTCATTCATTTCCACAAGCTTTCCTTAGATATGCTGAAGTTGTCATTCTCAGGTTTTTGATCTATTTCAGAATAGTGTTCCAGCTTGGAACTCGGCCATGATATCCAACATTAAAATGAGTTTGAAACTTCCTCCAATCAGTCACCAAATCACCACTTTTAAAAAATGTTTCAACAACAAAAGCACAATGCACAGCAGTCCAAGGCTTCATTGTTACTGAGAAATGGCATCATCTGATGAGTAATCAGCACCCCAAGCAAATGTTATAAATCAACCTAAAATCATCATCATACATCCCTGCCAGATCCTGGACACACACACAGTATGTCAAAAAACATTTTCTACTCTTGTAATGTTATATGAAAAAGGCTGAATGTCTTAATTGAAAAAAATAATAGTTCAGATGTTTACATGCAAAATTGAAAGATTAAAAACTACTAATAAAATACACTGACACAGTTTTCTAATACTTTACAATTTAGATTAAACTAATTTATTTACAAGCACAAAATTATACCTCAAGAAAAAGAATCACACTGATGTTTTTCTCTGGTTTTAGGATTTCGAACAAAATATATAGATTAATATTTTATATAATCCTCCTTGACCTTAAGGACTGCATCAACTCTTCTTGGCTTTAATTTTGGGGCATTCTTCCTTAACCAAGTTGTAGAAGATTTGAAGGTTACTGTTTTGCAATTTTTGTCTTTCATATTGACCATAAGTGTTCAATTAGGATTAAATCTGGCAATTGTGGAGGCCAGTCTAGTGTTTTGATCTTTTTTGGAACAAGGATGTAATAATCCTAGCTGTGTGCTCGAGATTTCTGGCTTGTTGAAAAATATACTTTTTTCCAAGATGCAGTTTATAAACTGATGGAGAAATATGCTGCTTCAGGATTTCATGTTCATGATTCCATTGCTTAATTCAAAATTTTCTACACCTCTCCAAGACCAAAATCATTTTGCTACCTTCCTCCATATTTAACAGTTTTGATAGATTTTTTAAAACTGCTACTATGTGCCTCCAAACTCTGACAATTCAATCAGATTCAAACAGATTAACTTTTGTCTCATTTGACTACAAAGCTTGTTTCCAGTCATTCACAACGATGTTTTTGGCATTTCTTTGCCCATGCTAGGTGTTTCATCAAATGCACATTAGAAAGCAATGGCTTTTTTCTAGCATGACAACTTGTTAGATCACAACTATGCAATTGATTTCCAACTGTTTAATCACATACACATATAATACTTGTTAATCTGTTCATAAAATATTATTTAATTTTGAAGCTGATAAAAATGGATTACTCTTTTTTTTTTGCTCTATGCAGCATTTTTCTGTCTTCAAAACTGATTTTTTCCCTTGGCTGTCCAGAGTTTGGCAAATTTGTTATAGTTCCATAGGTTTTGAACTTTTCCACAATATTTCTAATAGTGTTTATATAAACACTAGTTAACTGGTGGATCTACAGTAAATTTCTTTTCCACATTAAAAATTGTATTTATACAATTTTTATAGCATGTGATTCTTTCTTTGACTTAGGAATCTACGCTTGCAAATTTAAAAAAAATTCAGCAACGAGTTTTACAACTCGCTGAAACTCGTTGCCCAGCAAAGAAAATAAATTAAAATTGTATGTCACACCATCTGTTATGAGATTTTATTTTAAAAATTTTTATATTATTAATTATTATAAAATGGCAAAAAGCATAAAATTAGGATAGATGTGAATTTTAATTTTATAAAAAATTGTAAAGGCTAATAACACACAAAATCTTCATTAAGTCTGACCCTCTTGAGATATGATATATGACCTATTTACAATTACATAAAAAAAAAAAAACCTATTTTACAACTTACACTATAGGTATAGTACAGTATATAGCTCTGTTTTTTAACCTTTTACTCATTTTGCACTGATAAAATTATGGATAATTTTACATAGACCAAGTAATTATATGAACTATAAATTATGCTTATTTATTAAGCTTATATATGCTTATCTACAGTTACTGTACATAACACAAAACATAACTCTTAGATTATTATTTAAATGTCACTTGTAATCAACTGTGCTGGCTTCAGTATAGTGAAATATTTTAACAGATCAGCACTGGTCCATGGACCAGTGGTTGAAAAACACTGGTATATAGATAACAAAATATAGTAGACTAAGGAGGAACTGAATAGGTACAAAATAAACATAAGTTACATACAATACACTGTTTAATTAACATAGTAACATTTCTGTTTAAATTGGCAAATGGAAAGTATTAAAGTCTCTGAGCTCTATGACATGATCTACCCTTGTAAGATATACAGACTAGAGAGGAATCTGACTTTCAACAATTAAGACAAATTCATTAGATCAAGGCTGTATCCAAGGTGCTTATGGTGCTACAGTACTCCATGACACCAAAGCAATCAGTTTTATTACTTTAAAATAAAAATAAATATAATTATGCATATCACATGACTTCAATGGCAAAAAGTAATCTTGTGAAAAAAAAAAAAAAATTTCAAATTGATATTTCTTGGAAACAAGTGTCAGTTTGGAGCACACAAACATTTATATTAAATAAAAAAGTAAAATTAATGATAAAAAATGATGTTTCACAATACAATTTTTTTTCAATGAAAATACTATGAAAATGACTAAATATTTTATGATGCCTGGTGATTAATTTAAAACACAATTACATATAAATTCAAAATAACTATAATTTCAATAATTTCTAGTGAAAATAAGAAACCAAATGATTTCACACCTTTTCTATTTCTCCTTTTGAAAACATGCTGAGTATAAATCGTACTTAAATTGATTATAATTTACACAAATTAATCATTTCAAAACTATCAACTAACTATTTTCCACCTTCCATTTAACAGCTTAAAAGCTAAAACACAAAAAAAAAAAATTGCCAAATGATCTGCAGATTTTATCAGGCTGTGTTTTAAAACTATTTAATAATCAGAAAGTTGAAGTATGAGGTTGATGTAATCTACATTTAAAAAAAATTGATCTAAGAAGTTAGATAACAAGATAATTCTAAGGTAATTGAGTAACATTCTCTTAAAAATAGCTTGGTACTTCAAAATCTACCTTGAGAAGCTATATTCTTAAAATCCTGGATACACCATTGGCCTATGTTGTTAGAATTTATAAATGACATTGTGAAAAAATAACGTACTTTTTTAATATCGCAACCTTTAAAAAATCTTGTGTTTGGGCCTGTTTTTATACTCTTATATATATTTAACATAAGAGTATTAACAATATTTTATAAAGCTACTTAAACTTGAAAAGTCTACAAATTTGTTTTGTAAAATATAATGATAAGTCAAACATTTATATTAAATAAGTAAAATAATGATAAAAATATGATGTTTCACAATACTATTTTTTTCAATGAAATAATCTTTAATATCTGTTAAGAAATTTTATATAAATACTATGAAAATGACTTTAAATATTCTCTGATGCCTGGTGACTTTTTTAAATTTGCAATTTACCAGAAGAGCTGAAAAAAGTTTTTATTTTTTTAAAATCATTAGTCCGCTCTCTGTATAATAAATTACTGATGCCAAGTCAAATATGATTACTCTGAAGACGTTGACCTATTTACTTCAAGGAGAAAACAATCAGTAAATTTTTTTACCAATGAAGCCAAGAAAAACAATTAAATAACTGATCTTATTTTACAAGTTTTACTGTATAAATTAACTCTTGCTTCAAGCTTAAATGCAAAGTTATAAAAAAATAAGTTTTTTTTTTATAAGGGATACTCAGTACTTACAAAAATTTAGGAAGGCATACAGACATCAAAACTTTGGGAAATACTGTTGTACTGTTAAGGTTTACACAAAAGCAATATGAAATCATGCAGAACAGATAGTAAGACCAAATACCACTAAAGTAAATATCAGAAAGCACTTTTACCTATATATTTAGACTTCTTCAGCTTAGAATGCAAAAGCTAAAGAAACACAAACTAAAATTTAAACCTTAAAAAATTTTAATTATCATAATTTCATGCAAATAATCCATGGCAGCATATAACGTACACAAATACCGTATTTTACGGACTATAAGACGCACCTTAATTTTTAACCTTTTTTTTTTTTTTAAATACCTATAAGATGCTACGGACTATAAGACGCACCTGAATTTTGGAGGCAATTTTTCAAAGAAAAAAGTGCGTCTTATAGTCCGTAAAATATAGTATATATCCTGCACCTCTGAAGTGGCCATTGAAAGCATGATACTTTCTGTACACTCAAACCTGTTTTTGTGCGGTCTTTTTTTCTGCGATTTGTTTTGTGCAATTCTTTTTTTGCAATAACCAATTTGATTGAAATTCATATACCGCACACAAAAATCACACAAAACAAATCGCACAAAAAAAAAGACCACACAAAAACAGGTTTGAGTGTATGACATTTAACTTTAGATGTAATTATAAAATAAATGCAATAGAAAATGGAATACTGAGTCAAACTACTAAATTTCACAAATGCAGAATACAAAACAGCTGAAAACCATCAATCAAACACTGTTGTACTGTTAAGGTTTACACAAAAGCAATATGAAATCATGCAGAACAGATAGTAAGACCAAATACCACTAAAGTAAATTAAACCATCAATGTTTTTTATATCCTATTGCTTTGTTTCCGATTTATTTATCAAAAATATTTCATTAATAATTTTATAAATGAAAGAAAATAAACTAGGAAAAATTAAAAAAATAATTCTAATTAATTTGAGTTGAGAGTTAGCTTTTAACATCAGCTCTTATTCACTATATTTGTTGAATGACATAGATAACTATACCTGGTTTAGCAAAAAGATCTTCCTTGAGTTGAAGTACAGACTCTGTTTTAAGGTAGTCAATGTATATAAATGTAAAATTATTACAATATTAAACATAGCAATAAACAAAAAGACAGAAAAGCTGTTATACAAACTAGATTCCTGGAATCCTTTCCGTACAAACTTAATTGTTTGATATGATTCATTCTCATTTACTTAAATTTTTGATAAATTTTAGTGTAAATACAAAATTTGATGCTTTTGACAATTTGGTAAATAAGACAAAAGATATAAACATTACTATGTGCATACTACAATTGCATAAAAATGAGCAATAACAAAAAGTGAATTTCCATTCAAATATGGGTACAAACAGAAAATTCTGTCATCATATACCTTTAAGTCAAAGAAATAAAATCAATATGTATACATAAAGATCTGAACAAAACTTATCCAGACACATACTTGAATGGCATATACTATTTTGAAAAATATATTTCAAACATTTTCTATAAACATCCATGGTTATGACCCTCCCATATCAAAATGTTAGGGTGGAAGACGGGAAGAACTTTTTGTCAAGGAGACTGATCACCATCTCACAGAGATCTCCTGAAAGTGAGCTTCCAATAGAAACTCCTCTCTTCTGAAACATTATTATTAAATTGAAACACAGAAGAACAACATAACATCTTAGATAGTTCTAAAATGTGCTGGTGGATTTTGATATATGAGATATATTCATTATGTGGAAATCAACCAGATTTAGGTATGTTTGTACAAACAATGAATGACAATCCATACAGTCTGACACTGCAGATTTACCAAAAAAATAAAGTTGAAGTACATTATTTGGATCTTATCATCAGATACATGAATTCTCACATTGAAACAGCGGTGTATTATAAACTTTGCTATACCCCCCTCATACATCCCTGCATGATGAAACAACCCTATTATTATAAAACTGCTGCTTTCAGGGTCCTAATCAAGAGGGCATACACAGGTTGTTCTAACCCCCTTGAAAAAAAAGCAGAATTGTCACATATCAAGGAAATAGCAGATTCATTAGGATACAATAAAAACCTAATTAACCGTATCTCTAACAAATACTTCTCATCAACGAGCACCTATATCTTCGTAGCTGACAACATTACTAATGTCACAGAAAAAGCAATGGTCAATTTCGACCACAACCTGCACTTGATATATACTAGAATAGCAAGACGCAGAGGGTTGAGTAATATATAAAGAAGGAACCCTACGATATTCTCAATATTAAGGAATGGGAAAAACCCCAAACTGACAGAAACTCCCGAGAGTGTATAAGGTTCCATTAAAGATACAAAAAGTTCAGGAGGGATCTAGTCTACATCAGCGCCACTAAAAGATCATTAGAACAGAGGATACGAGAACACAAATATGACAAAGCATTCAAAAATCACCACCAGCCTATCTAGGTTTGCCTTGGAAACAATATAGAGGCAAAATTAAATCAGGCTCAGCTCATAAGATCCTCTACAAATTAGAACCATATCAGGCTTTGAGTCCACTGAAATATTTAAAGCCAGCCTTGGCTCCAATTGCATAAACTCTAAAGATGAGATTCAACTGTTGAAAGCATAGAAAACATGGTACATAACATTGTTATAACCTGGATAGATCAGCTCATGTTCAAATTCAAATACTACACGAATATTCTATTCAGTTCCTTTCAATTAGAAATGAACTATTTCAACCTAAAGTTGGAATTAGGTGTATTCCAAAAACATTTGTGATCTTCCACATTTTAATGGAGGCAGAAGTGGTTCTGTGATTAGATGTTAATACATTCTCAGTAATAGAGAAGTCAATTTTTTGCTTTTTGGTTATTCCATAAAAATAAAACTAAGAAGAATATTAGAAGAATATTGTAAATTAAATAAAAGCTATAAATCATAATGTAAAGCCAAAAGAAAAGCTATTTAGGGCCAAAATTAATCTACACTTTCAATGCACTAAAAGTTCAAAAGAATTTTGATCGATAGTTAACAAATTCAGAACCAAGAGGAATTTCACAAGTGTAATATCAAGCGAGTTCTCAGTTTCCTCATAGAACATTTTTCTAGTCTTTTTGCAGTTATTTTTTTAAGAAAACTTTCCTGCTGTATATATTCCTCTTTTAGATGATTCAATTTCTCAATCAGAATTAGGTTATGCAATCAGAAAATTAAAACTTTGTACATACATCACTAGGTCTAAATAATATTCAAACTGAAATGATTAAATATCTTCCCACTGAAATACTAAATGATATTTTAAATGTGTTTAATTTATTTAAATCAAACTGTGAATTTTCTGCAACTTGGAAGCAAATTAGCTTAAAAATGTTATACAAAAAAGGCTATAGATCAGTTCCAAGCAATTATCAGCCAATAGCATTAATCAGTATACTAAGAAAACTGTTTTCAACTATATTGGCAATTCCTTCAATTCTAATGATGTCATACTCATCCATTCAAAGAGGTTGCAGCCAAAGTTTTCATCTCTAAAATGTGACTGTTGAACGTTGAGTGCCGCCATCTTGTAAGCCTAGAAGTTTGACAATAGCATTTGGAAGAATGTCATTTAAATCATGCTTGATGTTCCAAATGCCATTGCCAAACTTCTAGGCTTACAGGATGGTGGCACTCAACGTTCGATAATCACATTTTAAAGATGAAAACTTTGGCTGCAATATCTCTATTAACTCTTTTCAAGGAGCTTTTGTAAAGAATACAGGAATAGAATATAATCTGTTTATTTTAAATAGAATTATTCAATTCACACTTTCAAGAAAATAGAAGAAATTGTATACAGGTTTTATAGACTTGTGTGCAATTTAAAAAATTTATAACTATTAGTATTTATGATAGAGAAATTATGTAGGATGCATTGGAAATAAGAAAATCTATATTTTTCTATACGTTTCCACATGTCCATCATCATTAGTAATATAAAGGGTAATATGATTTTGTAGTTCTCTAAAAACATTTGCCAATTGATTCACAGTAATGCCTGAAATCGCATTAGTTATTTTAGCTTTAAAGTCTTCTAATGATTGAGGTTTGATTGCATACACTATTGTTTCACATGTCCCCATAAAAAAAATCTAATGGAGTCAAGTCTGGCAAAAGTGAAGGCCAAGAAAATGGTTCACCTCTTCCAATCCATCTGTTATCCAACTTTATTTAAAACTAGATGCATTAAGCTTTCTAATACTTTTTACAGATTTTTCTATCACAAATACTAATAAACTTATAAATTTTTTTAAATTGCACATGGACTTTATGGACACCCTGTATGTTGGCATTATGTTACTGATAGAATCTTCTAGCTTTGCTGTGTATGTGGTTCTTTTCATTAAATTAATACGACCACTCTGCTTTTGTTCACCTTGTGGAGTGTAACCCAGTTACTAAGCCATCAATTCTTCCTTTCTTTTATGTTGTTCCAAGAATTTATTTGTTTGTTCTATACCTTGTTTTTAAAAAACATTCCAAGTTCCAAAAAGTTTGGCTAAAAAAGAAGTGTCTTCTATAGAAACCTGATGCTGGCCCCTGCATGTGGCCAAAAATATTTACATTTACAATGCTGTCACTGCTGGAATCATACAAAAGATCAGTTTGTTATCACTTATATAGTAGTTCCAACTTTAGGAATAATTTAATATGTAATAAATAAGTATTACCATATTTTCATGGAATGACTGGCATGCCACATAAAAATGGGGAGACTAGCATGCTGAAAACTCAAAGGTTACAGTCATGCCAGTTAAACTGCTACTAAAATGTAAAATTAATCAGATCTAATAAAACTAGTTGTTAATTAAACATTAAAGGAAACATTCTTCCCAGTACAAAAAAATAATAACATTGTAATTTGACTGAATTAAAATCAGGAAGTGTGTTTTCGTTTACAAGTTGTCAGTCAGTGCTACACTGACCATCTACCCTGACCTTTAAAAATAACACCTTCCTCTCAAATTTCACACAAAGCTGTTGTTAATTGGTGTAAGTGGAGATAATTTACAGGGAGTTTCTTAAATTTAGTATGTTTATTTTTGCATTTTTTAATCAAATAACAATAAAATACACATTAAAAAAGCACTGTCAGAATTCCACGAGTATTTTACATCTAGAAAGAAGACAAAATGAAGAAATTAAACATATAATCATAGTTTATGATGTAATGCTGACAGTTTCATAGTTTAAGAATAAAAAGTTGTTCATTTTTACATGACGTAATTCATTCATTTTTTTAATGTACCCTCTAGAGAGGGATGTATAGCCTCATTTAAACTGGCATGGCATTCCCCGAGATAAGCCAGCATGCTGATTGCAAAACAAGAAATAGCAATTAGAATAGCCAAGGCAAAAACAAATTTGTAAGCAATGGACAAAATCTGGAAAAGTAAAGCAATTAGTTTGCAGACAAAATTAAAAGTATTGAACACCTACATCTCCTGCATGCTGTATGATTGTAGACATGGGTAATAACAAAAGATATGGAAAGAAAGATATTAGCATTTGAAAGACACTGTTACAGAAAGATCTTACAAATAGGATGGATGCAGAAAGTCACAAACGAAGAACTCTATAATAGGATATATATGAAAAAGAATCTCTTACAAAAAATTATACAACAAAAACTTCAACTGTTTTCATTCATTCTTTGATGTTTCCAAACAGAAAAATTAAGACTAGTCTATGGTATTATGGATGGATCTAACAAAAGAGGCAGACCATATAGAGAATGGATTGATAATGTGAAGAAGTGTATGGAGCAAATGTACAGGAATTGAGAAAATTGACAATGGATAGAGAGAAATGGAAGGAAATAGTGGAAAAGGCAACGAGTCCAGCATTAATGATGATGATGATGATGAACCAGGAAGTGAGAGGACTGAAGTACACAAACAAAACTGCCCCAGTATAACTGACAACATGGAAAGATTATTTAAAACCTTGCTATTATTAAATGAGTAAAATAATCTTTATTTGAAATTAGATATTATTTTGACATAGATTACTTTGAATTAAAAAACTTATTTTGTTCATTAGTAAAATAATAATTGCTTTCCTCTTTAACCTAGATCACAGATCAGCAACCTTTCAACGGTGTTGTGCCAAACGTAAGTTATAGTGTTATTCCGAGCGCTGACATGATTCTACCAAGTTTATCATATATGTTATCAAAATTAGTCCAGTTATAACAGACTTCAAAAATGCATAATTTTGAAGTTAAGTTGTTAATTGAATTATGTTCTTACATGTGAAGTAATTGCATAACACATAGATGGCAACACAGAGTGTAAACACATGCACTATAATAGAAATATACAAACAAGAGATTCATTTTTAATGTACCACGACCTTCGCTAAACTATAACTTCCATTTAAATGTATAATTAATAATTAAAACATGATTCTTACTATATTTCTATTCAATCAGAGTGCCACTGAAAATCGTTTCATGTGCCATGTTTGGCACGTGCCTTAGATTGCTGGTCTGACCTAGACTATCAATGAAATTGAAGAAGTGATTGAAAATGTGTGGTGTATAATAGATGAGGCAACTTACATATGTGGGAGGAAGTTTCAAAACTATCTACAGTAATTTCATCTACAGTAAATTTCATAAACCAGAAAACCATATTTGCTGGTTACAAAAGTGACAAGACAAGGCCAACCATGCTACTTTTGCTTAATTTATTCAAGATTTACTTACTATTTTTCAAATTCAAGTGTACAGAAATACTTTGCTGATCTACTACTTTCTCCAGATTCAGTACTTAAACACTGGGGGCCTGGATCACAGCAACAATTTTTTATACTGAAAATTTTGCTGTTATAAAACAGGATGAATGTTTAGAAGTGCAGTGTACAAAAGCTAATTTTTCCTTATTGTCTTAGTTTTTTACTGAAACAGGTTTTTTCAGTATTTGATGAATTATCTGCATTCTGTGTTCACAAAGTTAAGCAAGTATTTCTTTCTAAAATTCAATGTATTAAAGTAAATGTATGTTTCTAGATAAAAGTAATGACTAGGTTCACCACACCAAAATATTATCCACTTAAAGAATAAGATAACTACTATCTATTAGCATTAAATGATTTTCATTACTTATAATATCATTGCAAGCACTTTCAATGTTTTATAAATGTCATCTTCAGACAAAAAAGAGAAGTGAATATAATTTGTTATATTCTTTGCCTGAAAATGACATTTATAAAACAGTGAAAGTGCTTGCATTATATCCATTTTTGTAATTAATTCATTCATTCAAATTCCTAATGAAAAAAGAGGGAAAAGATTAAAGGAAAACTTAACCAAATATTAAAATGCCCAAATTATGATACAATTGTTGTTTTGAAACAGTATCTCAGGAAAATAATTTGATTGTTTTTTATTTTCTCCAAAAGAAATTTCAGTTTTCAGTTTGCACATGTAACATCCCATGTTGAAAGACAATTCTCTATGTTTAAATACATTCTAAATGACAGAAGTCGTCTAATTCTGGAACATATGGAGCAGATCCACGTAATAATATACTGTGCAAAAACTATGATACAGATCATTTCATATATCTTGACAGCAATGGATGAAACTTTGTTAGGCTCTGGAAGTTGTTAAACTTCAGGAATCCCTTTTTGATAACATACAGAAACCTTGTCACAGATTTGTTCCCTTCACCAAGTAAATAGACTAATCCCTGCAACTGAACGTTTTTAGTCTGGTCAGAATTTGTGAAATGAGTTTTACTGAGTAAACTATCTCTTAACCCTAGATAACTAATCATTTGTCCATGCGACAATGCACCTCCACTTGAAAGTGAAGTTCACATACTTCCCCGTGCCCTTTGCTGGTCATTCTTTTTCTACCTTAATAATCTGAATAAACAGTTCAGTGTGTGATGCAATTGTGTTCACACATAGCTCCTCGTTGTGAGTAGCTCCTCAAAGTCTGACAATGATCGCATATGACCTAGTAAGAGGCAAATAACTCAAATAATAGAATCAGATGACTCTCAAGGTGAGGATATCAGCATAAATAAGATTCAAAACTCAAATACTTGTTAATAGAATCCATGTGTTTCCAGCCAACTACCTGATTTCTGTATGGAAAAATTAAACATAAGTGGTTGTCTGCACCTAGGTCTCTAATAAGATTACAAACAAAAAAATCCGATTTCTCAGCAAGATTTCTTTATGAAGATGGGAAACCAACTCATGGAGCCCTGGCTATGACAGCAGATACAGACAATGAATTTGAGGCATGATATCAGAACCATGATACAAAATATTCTAGGTGATATTCTCAGTGTAGAAGCTCCTACTCATTCTGCATCAAATCTGTATAAAATATGCTATTTATGTCCATCGAAAGCTCGACGAATGACAAAACACCATTGCATGAAATGTAAGAATGCAATTTGCAGCCCCCATGATGTGGACATAAGTAGCAACTGTGTGTAATTTTATTTCCTAAATATTTTGTTCTTATTTAGTTCCTACTTATCCATACTATTGTGCCATGTAACAAGTTCCTATTTTTATTAAATAATTTTTTTGATATTAATGCTTTTTAATGCGTAGTCTGCTCAACGAATGTGTAGTTATAATGTAACTAGAATTAAGTTTAGTTATCTAGGGTTAAAATACCGTGCATATTCTTGTATACTTGGAAATTATTGTTGCATATTTTTGACATTTTTAACTGCACAATCACATAAATATTTTGGAATATTTTCATACTGCTCTTTAGTGATATATTTGAATGTTTACAAACTACATATAAAATATCTTTTAAGTCCAGGTAGATTTTCAACAAGTTTTAGTAAGTTACCTAAAACTTTGATATTTGCAATTTTAATCTACAGTTATTTGATTCATTGAAAGAAGAAAACAAGCAAAAACATTTTTCTTAAAATAAATAGAGAGAAATAAATCAAAGTATTTACTTTCTTGACAGCATGTCTCATTGAAAACAATTAATTCAAAATGTCTGACATATTTTTTCTGATAGTCAACAAGATAACTATATTGTAAAATATTTCCTTATTGTTCTGAAAGATCTAGTTTCAAATCTTATCTGTACTCTGTCAATTTAACAAAGTTCAAGTCAGCTTGACATTCTCAATCCACAGCTGACCACATTATAGATCAGTTTTACTTGTAATATATGACCAGCTGTATAGTTCACTGTTTGCTGATGCTTGATATTAAGAAACCAAAACCAAATTTTTTCAGAGAATGCCACTAAATTAGTGTCTTCAATTAAATCTAAAATAAAGTACTTATATATAAAGTACTTAAATACAGTTTTGTTGAATATTTTTTAACTTATTGTTACAATAAGATTTTTATTTTTTAAAGCATATAATATAAAACTGATACATCTTTTTCATTAAACAGTAACAACAAAAGATAGTCTTATTGTCTTTTTAATTAAATATTTACTTAATTGTAATTTACAAAATTGCTTATTTTAAAATTTATCATTAAAAATGAAATAACCATTAAAAAATTCCCCCTGAAAGTTCAAAATTAAATATAACTCTCTTCATCTTTTTCATCCATAATAACTGTCCAATTTCAATAATGCTCTAATTTTTCTTCACTACATAATTAATCTTAAATCCTGAAAGATTCTCAAGTTTAAAATTCAAATTAAAATGATTTATTCAAATATATTCAGTTCAATATGTTTTGGTTGATAACATCTATCTTATCTACAAGAAATTTGAGAATGTTTTATGTAAGACAAAATTAAACAAGAAAACAAAAAACTTTGAAAACATTAGTTAACTATGAGATTATTTACATAACTTTAATACAGTAAGACCCTGCTTAACATGAGGGATGCATTCCTAGACGATAAGCACTAAACGAAACAGCATTAAACAAAGTCATTTTAACACAGAGGAAATAGGGAAAGGGGAACATGTGACTAAAAATAAACAAATTTTAGTTTAATTTTAAGTTATTTTTATATTAATTTGCATAATAATATATGTTAAATAACACCTGAAATATGTACACAGAAATATAAAGTTCAGTTTTTGTGATGAAGGTCCTGGCTGTTTTAAAATTCTTGATTTTTTTGTGATGAAATCATGTAATGTCATTTGTTGCTTTTTTTTCTTTCCTTAAGCAAATGTTATAAGGAGATTGAATCCAAAATGCCTCATCTTCCTTTTGCTCTCCTTTCAAAATCTGGATCATTCACTACAATTTGATCAACGATTTCAGTTACGTTACCAAACTTTTACTAAGGAAATCTGTAGCAAGTTCTTTGGGTACTTTATTTTCAGAATCTCTATATTCCAGTTCTACATAAATTCCTTGTTCTGCCAGTTCTTGAAAGTCATTGTTGGTAAGGATCTCACCAGAAACCTGCAGTAACTCCTCAATATCCTGCTTGTCTACATCTCCTAGTCCTGCTGTATCGATTAGGTTGACAATTTGGTCAACACTAGGGTCTTCTCATTGAGAATTCTTGGATACCTTCAGCTATAACTTCTTCCACACTTTGTTCATGCATTTATCAGTTAATTCTTGCCAAGTGAAGTTGATATTGTCTACAGCATTCATGATGTTATATTTTTTCCAAAAGTGCACCAAACATAGATTTAAGGAAATTACAGCGCTATGCTGAATTGTCACCTTTTGCTGATTGGTTCATGTCTGGGAATAATCTTATTTTATGCAAATCAAATGCCCAGTGTAGAAGCTCCTACTCATTCTGTGTCGAATCTATAAAGCTCCTCTGTGCTTCTTTGAAATCAGCGTAAATTTTGAGCTTTTTTTAAGGCTTCGCAGACCACATTGTATGGAATCAGTGTTAATCAAGGCAGTCTTAAGCGGGGTCTTACTGTATATATATACAGTCAAACCTGTTTTTATGTGCTCTTTTTATGTGCGATTTTTATTTGTGCAATTTTTTTAATGCAAATTTTTAATTTGTGCGGTATAGTTGGCGACTAGTCTCGTGCGATTCGTCATGTCTCACGTTGACTTATCATAGCTAAATAAACTTATTATAGCATAAATGCACTTATTATAGTAATATTATTGCATGAATATGCGAAAAATGAAATTATTTACTTTTTAAGTCAACAAAACACCACCTGGACAAAAATATGTAAAACAGACGATAGATCAGACGATGCAGTCAAGTGCTGACATCTGTTGTCAATACAATTCTAGTTATTTCGTACGGTTTCGAGTTATTTTCTACGTGAGACTTTTTTTATGCGGTCCCTATTCACCGCATAAAAAAATATTTTTTTAATTGTGTTGCGAAAAACTATTTTTTATAGCCCTCGTGAAGTTTCGTGCAATTTTTTTTAATGCGTTTTTTTTAATGCGGTCCCTATCCCCCGCATAAAAACAGGTTTGACTGTATATATATATATTATATTAATTCCCTTTAATAATAAAAGGGATAACAAAATATATTTGATCTATGATACATCGATATGTACAGGATGGTCTAATGATGTGTTCACTTGTTTATAATCGATCAGTGCAAATCGCAACCGTCAATCTCGTAACGGTCAAATCGTAACGGTCAACTCTTTGATAACAGGTGCGTGTCTGGGAATTGTAACGGATAAGTTACGGCGGCGCTGATCGATTATAAACAAGTGAACACATCATTAGACCCTCCTGTACAGTATATATATATATATAAACGAGATGGGTTAATAATAATCAGCGCAGAGCCCAAACAGTTAGGAGTTGAAAGTTGAAATTTGGTATACAATTAGGGTACATCACAAGAATGTATACTAAGAAGGGATTTTTGAAAATTCCCCCAGGGGAGAGGGACAGGATTAAGGCTTCAACAATGAAAATGTTAACAATGAAAGTGTTAAGAGAAAGTGACATGCAAGATTTACAGATGCAAATACATTTTTTTTTTTTTGTTTTGCAGGAAATCGAACATATTTTTAGACCCATCTAAAAATTCTCTAATTAGTCTGGAAACAGGGGGACCTAATTCTTGCATTCTGTGAAAACGGGTAAGATTGACTATAACGTAATGATCTTAATCTTCACTATCGTTACTTTTTGCCCGAGCAATGCCATGCCTATCTGCTAATATATATATACAGTAGAGCATCAATTATCCGACCCCCGATTAACCGACTGCGTTCTAGTCGGCAAATTCAAATGTCCGCTAGTGACGTGGCGCTACAATATTTGGTTATGTCTTGCTACTTTAATATTATTTTTGTTAAATTTTTGCATGTTTTAGCTGGCAGCAGTGGCTCGACCATGAAAGAGAGGCTAGTATTTAAACCAAGCCTAATACACCCCACTATGCTAATAATGTATTTTTTCATACTTTTCGGTTATCCGACTTTTCAGTTATTCGATCAACCCCAGTCCCCAATTAAGTCAGATAATTGATGCTCTACTGTATATATCTCTTAGATCAAATATACCATATCTGATATTCAACTAATTTCTTCAAGCAAAAGTTTTATTTGCTTGAAGAAATTACAAATGGCTTAACAATAGAAAACCATCTGTAAAAAAATATTATGTTCATATGACTGTTGTTTACATTACTAAAGATGGAGTCACTGTATTACCTGGAGTAATGTGACACACGCAATCACAAATGCATAAAATCAGTCATCATAAGTCTTTTGAAAGTGATAATACATTTGACTGATATGAATTTGGAAAAATCAAATATTTAAGTACACATTATATCATTTTTAATTAGGTATATGTTATTTATATGCATTTCAGTTTATAATTAAAATATATACATATAGAAATGTGTTACCCCATAACATTAAAAAAATGCAGTTTCAAAAATGTTTCCATCAAGTCCCAAGCCTGATCTTTGATTTTATTGAATATATGACATTTCATGGTCATATAAAATCAGCAGCTAATATTTGACATTTTAAAAGTTATAGTTCTTAACTGATTAGGTACCATCATATTGGCTTAGTTTTCATATTCTACATCAATGGTTCCCAAAGATGGTGATACCACTCCCCTATGGACAGTGAGCAAATTTACAGGGATAAAAGAAGCAAGTGGGTAGCAGGGAGTGCTGGAAGAAAGGTACTGACCAAATGGTGACCATAGGTAATGGTTGTGGTCACTGACAACCTTTTTCCTTTCCTCTGATAAAATGGGTAAGACGAAACATTGTGTTTAATGGTTTCCAAATGTGGAAAACAATGTATGTAAGGACACAAAGTGTGAGGTGCATAGAAAAGTTTTACTATTTTCAAACCTTTCTCACAGAACAGAAAATGGGTTGGGGGCATTAAGTATAAGTTTATGGAACCAACAGGTGATGCACAGTGTAAGATTTCGCAAATCTAGCCAGACAAAATTATGTTAAGAATGGAACAGTTTAATTGTAATCAAAAAATATTTACAATAATTAGAATAAATCTTAAAACATAAAAAAAAAAACAGTTTTATACATTACATACTATCACAACTATTTCTATTGTCAGAATTGGTAGACTCCCTACAAAGAGAATCACTATCATTTTCTCATGTATTTGCTGCTGTTTTTATTTAGATATTTGGATCCTGTATCAGCTTCATAACCTCAGGATTAATAACTACTTTTATAAGCTTTTCTTGTTTTCTTCTTGTAGATGTAATTATTGGGTCTGACGTTATCAAAAGATCATTTAGTAAATCTTTATTTGCTTTGATTCTTCACACTTTTCTTGCCTGTTCTAGATGCATTTTCTGGAATTCCTTATGGCAAGACCTCTGTGCTTCTTCAGAGATATGTCCAATTGGAAGCAAAAAGTTTTGTATTACTTTTGGACCATGTATAAGTATTTTGTAGAGAGTAACTGGTATTGGATACCAATTATACAAACAAACAGATTTGTAGTCACATCACAATACTCTTTAAAAAGGCATATATATTTATCTTGTACCCACAGGTCAAATATTACATGAAATCACTCAATTAACAACTGATCAACCCATTATATTAGAAGTCACATCAACATTTTTAAAAAATCTTCCAGCACCAGTATTTTCTCCTTGCTTTGGAGTGTCCAACAATAGTCCTGTTTCTGACTTAAATTTGTCTATTATGAATTGCTTTCTAACTGTGACATTTTGTTTTTCTACAGGCATAGGATACTGCCATTTCTGTACATCCAATCTATACCCAATATATAAACATATTCCATTAATCTTATTTGCATATGTAGCATAGATAAACCCCAAGAAAATGTCTGAACATCACTATTACATCATCAAACCATTTTTAAATTATTCATATCTTTCAATGTTGCCTGTCAAATGTAACATTTTTTGGTTGCCTTATTTTATCATCATATTATATTGTTTTTCAACGTTTCGTATAATTCTTGTCTTAACACTTTCATGATGGTACCTGTAAAAAGTTCATTATTTTGTAAAAATGCATTTTATTGCATTAAAAATTTCATTGTTATAAATCTTCAAGATTTATTAAAATACAAATCTCTATGTATAAACTTGTAGAAAATTTTTGGCAGTCTGTTACAATTGTTAATTATAATTAATTTCTGATTAACTTGCCAATATAGAGGTGGTATTTTGTTACAAATCTAAACGGTGTGAGAAACCATTTACAAACTTAAATTTAAACTACTGCATATACTCTGATGTAATCATTCTACAGTGATTCAATGAAATACCAATAAAAGATTTAATTTTGCAACCGAACATTAGAAAGCAACTGTCACCATTTCAGCATTCTTTTCAACTAATCAAGTTGAAAGTGGTTTTTGAATAGCTATTAACAATACAAGCAGACTATATCATGTTCCAGTTGTTTTGTGGATGACTTGTTTGATGTATCAGCTTTGTTTTTAAAAGGAAGTGACCTCAAAGAAGAGCCTGGGGCATGCTACATTGGATGAAAGTTCCAAGCGTCCGGGAAGAAGAGCAGATACAATCGGAAGCGATGTTATTTTCTTGGTCTTCCCTAATATGGTAGGAGTTGGGTCATCCCGAAAGACTACCGCATGGAATTGGCTGAGGAAGTCCACGGTTCTGCTTAGAAAGTTCTCCTCCCTGCATAAAATAAACTTCTCCTTGTCTGAGATCAATAGCCTTAAATTGGCCATCGCAAAGTACCGCCTTATGAGTTGGCTGTTCAAATAGTTTTTGTTGTTATCCGTGGATTGCTTCTGCAATGCAAACATTGAGACAATGGATAGTTCCATATCTGGGAATTTGGTTGCCACTTGACAATTCTTGAGCATTGCTAGGATGGCCGGGATTTCATCGGAGGCACTAGTATCACATGGTGGGGGATATATTTAGGTCCCCTTTCTATGATCTTGGAAATCTGAGAAGGAATGTGCTCCTGCATGTAGTTGTAGAATGAACGGGATTGGTTGCGGTTGTCTACATTGCTTGCATGTAGTCTCAATAGAGCCATCGGAATTTCTTGTTTAAATTAAAGATCATCTTTTGAGCAAATAATGATGCAATACTTTGTAGTTTCCCAAGCTAGTCATAAAGAGATGCCAGGTGGCTGCTTTTTCAAATCGTAGGTAGGCGAGATACAATTTTAGCTCCACTTCAGCTAGAAATTTACGTTTATTTTTTATTAACTTCGAAACAAGAGATTTCTCCTGTGTGCAGGGCACCTCGAAGACATTCGGGGAAGGCTTTTTGGTTGATGATGATGCATTTTGGGACTATACTGTGTCCTCTGCACTTCAGTAGGAAGATCAGCTGGGCATGTAACTTGTGCCACTGCTTCTCCAGGTTTAACACGGTAAAAAAAAGAACATCCATTGTTCAGAGAGTTCATCTTGTAAGATAATTGAGATTTGAGGGTTAAATATGCCAATCTTTTATTTAAGCAAGAAAGGGAGAAATTATCACAAAGGTGTTAATTACATGTACATGTGGCTATTTTTGCAAAAGCTTTCAACATTTTATAATTTATCATCCTCAGGCAGAACATAAACTCAAATAAATCTTTGGAACAAAATATTTCATATTAAAACTAACAGTATTTAATAAAAAGTTATAAGTGAATATATTGTACATTATTTTTTGACTTTTGTCCTACTAGATTCACAAAATCTTACATTGTGTGGTGGCTCAAAAAAGTTTGGGAATCACTATTCTTCATGGCATTTGAAACTTCATTCAACTCATTAATATTAAAACAAATATCAGTCTTTCTCTGCTTTGGCTAAATATGAATAATTCTTTTGGAAACCGATGATTCATTCAGTTGTATTGAATTATTTAGCATTTTATGTAAAAGGACAGGCTCAGACTAATCTGATCAGGCAAAGTATTTACAAAATGGATATCAATGAAGCATTGATCAAACACTTTGCTACAAATTATCAAGTATGCATTTCTTGCATCGAAAGCTGCACAATCAGAAGAGGCCCAGGAAGCAAGAAACAAAGATTATAGGTAATTTTGTCTGTCACATGCTCAAAAAATTCTAATGCAATACAAATGAAGATCTTATTCACATGTTACTTATAGTATTTCATCCAATCCGTCGATATCCTCCTTGAGGGTTTTACCAAAAAAAGAAGCAAAATGGCTACCCACAAAGGTATTAAATCAAGAAATGGCTTAATACCTCTTCTGATTTAATTTAATAAATCTTCTGAGTATACGAGATTTAATACAGGAATCCAATACAAAAGGAATGGAGATAAGTTCTGAAATTCTGATAAAGATTTAATTAATTTCCAAACCAATTTTTTAGAATTTTCCAGTATTACATAATCTAAAAAATTTTTTAAGTACTTAATTTAAAAATATTTTTATTGGATGTAAATAGTTTAATTTGTGAAACAAACATTATTTAAATCATATAGAATTATGTCTGGTTTTTTCTGAAATAGTACAACTGTGCAATGATTAGAATTAGCAATCACCAGGCCTGTCAAGGTGTGGTACAGAGGATTTTCCCTTAGGCTCGGAGAAGCATTAAGAGCCCTTAGTGGTTCTTACCTCTATAAATTAATATTATTTTTACTAACAAAGGAAAAAATCTTTAAGTTGCTATTTATTGATAAACATTTTATATATTTCATTTGTTCAAAAAAAAAAAAAAAAAAAGCCTGCTAAGGAGCATAAAAGGGCTGTACCCCTGGGCCTCATACTAAACTTTTGATCACCCTGACAACACATATTTAAGAATATTGAAAAATTTATTCATCACCCTACTATTACACCCACAGTAGACTTTGTACCCTAAGATAGGTACACAGATGAATTTATGAATCCAAAATTAAAGAGATTCCATTTAAAACACATTACAGAAGAATTTAAGCAAAATAAACAACAGAAATTTGGTCTAGTTCAATCTTTCCTAGTTAAATAACATAATACTATATTTTTAAATGACAGCAAATCTCTTTAACAGAATATAAATGAAAATAAAATTATATAAAAATTTCAAATAAGGTGTACTGTATGTAGTACATATTATGAAGCTTTCATTGTTAACATAATGATCTTTATTCCACAATACAAATATTTACTGTGTTAAAGCTTCATACTTTTATATAATTATATAAAACTTTAAACGCAAATATATCAATAATAACATTTTAAATCACAATAAACTAGCATGGTTTCAATAAAACCAACTTTTCTATTTAGGGTATATTATTCTATTGTTGGAACGTCATCCTCGTAATTATCACAACTTCGTCATAACCAAAACAATACGTTTTGTGTTTATAAACGCTTATATAATTGGTCCAAATTTGAATTTCAAATAATGAAACAACCAATATATTAATTTTTAACAAAAATTATTAACAGACTTTAAAGCAAACAATCGTGACTCTGATTTTAAAAAATCAGAATGTTTTTCGTCATACATAACATTGCTTAACAAATCATTTTAATATATTAAAAATAATATTTATACGATTTTAAATAAGTAGAACATTTTCTATCCATTAAATACTTGCCTAAAAGCTTGAGGTCTGACAATCAGACCCGACGTTTTGACGTTACGTCGATAACTTTCGGCAGCCATATCATCATCTGATCGAAAGTGGCACAAGGTCCGTTGTTTACAACGATGCAGTATGGTAAAAATACGTAAAGTCGACGCTATACCTTATCACTATAAACATAGGAAAAAATGATGAAATCGACGATATATATACTTACGTCACGACACACGTCAATATTTCATCACACAAGATATAAATTTTAATTTGTTTTAAGTATAAAATGTATATATTACAAAATTATGTATACAGTAAATTGATTTATTTCTGTAATATATTAAAGGAATTGTTTTATAAATGAAATTTTCACTTAGGTTGTAGATTTTTAGAAGATAAATTATTAAAATGTAGCGCTTTTAAATCATAATGTTAAACTTTGTGTATTATAATATTAAATAGTGAAATATTTATAAAGTATTATTTAGTTTAATGATAATTTATAAGCTTTTTTTATTTGTTTTTTTTTCTAAACAATTTTTTTTTGAATAGTAAAATGTGTTATATTTTTATAAAAGAAAATCGGGTAATGAATAATTCCGCGCATTTTAATAATTGAAAAATATAAAAAAATTGCCGATTAATTGTTGTTATTTTTAAATGAAACAAAAGTCTATTTTATCTTATAAAATAAGAAAAATTATTAAATTAATTTATGTGTTATTTTACTCTTTAAATAATGGTAAATAAGTAGACTTTTTTCCCTATTTTAAGAAAAATTTTATATTTTAATATTGTAATTATTTTTATTAATAGAACATAATAGGAAAGAACATGACTGCAGAATAACTAAAGAGAGTAACGAGTCTACCTGCCGTTCTGGGAAGCTGCGAATCCTAATCAAGAATTTTTCTGGGTGATTTCTCCCGATATGTCGAGACTATCCTGTCTCCTAATGTGGGCCTAGTCGAACCCGATATGAGTATGAAAAAAGTCCTCTTAGTACTCATGGGTTTTTTTTTCTTTTACTCTTTCCGCCCTGTAGGCACACACTAAGAGGGCCTCTTTTAGCAAGCCCATTATGAGTTTGGCCAGGCCCACAATGAAGCGGCCGAGTGACGAGAGACGGGGGCCGACATATCCGGTCGGACCACTCTCTGAAAAATTTCTGGGGATTTTTCGACCCGTCCGAATTTGATCCCGGGTCCTCCAGAGCGGTAGGCTGCAACTTTTACCGCTCGGCCATCCGATTAGTGCTTATGGGGTGGAAGCCCACCAGTGGCCAAGTGGTCTTCGTTTCTGAACACTGGGAGTTCGGTCGTGGGTTCGCGCCGCGCTCAAACAGGCTGGTCATGTGCAGTTTTTCGGGTTTTCTCCATGTCTAACGCCTAAATATGGGCCAGTTTTCCTTAAAAGACAACCCGGAAGGCATTACCCCCGCGCTCATGTATGGCCAAGCAAATAAGATAACTTCGGCCAGCTTATCGGACACATTCGAAGAAACGATGATGGACGAATGCGTCCATCATCGTTTCTTCGGAGTCATAGCTTCATGTGCTGCATACTCCATATGAACAGAGGAAAATAAAATAGAATAGAATAGAATGAGGTGGAAAAAGTTTAAAAAATAACTCGGGCGTCCCCATTATAGACCTGAAATAAAGACTATTAATGCTTACAGGGTAAAAACAGCAAAAATTAAAAAATAAAAATAAGAAAAATATTTTTTATAAGGGTAAAAATTTTGTTGTGAAATAAACGAATTGATTGAATTGAATCTGAAATGTAAGTACAAAAATGCCGTTTCATGAACTTGAGCTCTTCAAATATTTTCAGAAAATTAATAAGTAAATGAATTAATAAAATTCGCGAAATTTTTACTCTTAAAATTTCATGAATACATAAGTCTATATCACACACATGAAATATATAAATCTCAAGAAATTGAATTTTGTCGTTTTTCTCGAAAATTGTTCCCTGAGTATTGAGAATTTAAACCAAATAATCACAATTTAATTATATTTATATTGTATAATTAAAGCAAAGTTTAATAAGTAAACAAAAATATACTTTAAGAAATATAGTGAGCGATAATACATATAAAAGATAAAACATAAATATAAATTATAATACAAAAATCAATATAACATTTCAGACAAGGGAACATAGTAAGGGAACAAGCTAAAAGAACATAGCAAATATAGGCTAAAGCTAATATTATTCCAGTATCTGTCATGCTTTCCAAGACTGTGCCATAATTTATGCACAGCAACAAGTCTTGTCTTGAGCAATGAGGAGAGGACGTATTAGGAAGTGATCCATTATCTGAACTGGATCAAAAATAGTTGCCAGATCCCCCAAGATGACTCAAACGAACACGATTGTATTTACACCAGCCTGTTTTGATTCTGAGTCTAAGTTCTCCGAGATTCATAATAGCGAGGTTGAGGCCAAAGTTTTAAACGCGAAAACGTGTGCGTCGGACGTTCGGCGCCGCTTTCCTGTAAGCCTAGAAGTTTGACAATGGTGTTTGGAAAGTCAGTGGAATCATGCTCGACAATCCAAACGCCATTGTCAAACTTCTAGGCTTACAGGAAAGCGGCGCCGAACGTCCGACGCACACGTTTTCGCGTTTAAAACTTCGGCCTCAACCTCGCTAATGTATTGATATAAGCGCTTTAGGGCAAGGGTGAAACTACTGGGAGCTTCTCACGTTTCATTACGCCGTAGCCAGATACAAATATGAGTCCATGGTGCCTCGCTATTTGGGAGGGAAATGTGTAATCAAGCACATGCTGTTAACAAATTTTCTCATTTCCGATTGGCAAATTAGCCTAAAAGCTGGCAGTCATCTTATGCGATGAGTCGCGATGTGAAATAAAAGCGGAAATTTCAGTTTAAATGTATTTATACCATTGTAAATACAATATAATCCCTTACAAACTTCCATGTCAATTTCCATGTTAAACATACTGTCTCAGTCGAACCAGTTCATGTAGCAGTCTACCTCTCTGCGAGAACCAAGATCAAATCCGAGCGGGTCGAAAAACGACAGAAATTTTCTGTGGTGGTCATCCGGATATACTGGAACCCTGCCCTCACCACCTGGCCACCAATTGTGAGCTGGCCGAACCCATAATGGACTTGCTAAACAAAAAAGACTCTGTTGTGCCACAAAACGGAAAGAGTAAAAAATTTTGTCTCAATAACACGCCTTTTGATCGATTTTAGAAATTCTTCGGCTCACCAGTGGCCAAATGGTTTTATCCACTTTGACAATTCATCACTGAACACTGGTTCAGTGTGTAGTTTCTTCACGTGTCTAGCAAGTCCTAGTTTCTACAGAAAGTCTCCCGGGAGGAACCACTTTTCATAACATATCGCCCGTGTGTTGCGTTGCCTTATCCTCTTAATGCTGCAATTCTAGTGCTTCGCAGGGCCCCCAGTTTTGCATTTCTTCATTTTTTATTATTTCTGTTCTATAAAAGAAAACCTTTATTAATCCATACCCGTTGAAATTCGGCAAGACCACGTAGGGACAGTCGTGTGGTAAAGGACGAGGCTTGACATAATCTAAACGCACTCATAAAAAATTCTAGAGTTACTTGCGAGAGTTAATTCGACTCCTAGAGAGAGAGGCTGATGCTTTAATCGTTTCGGCCAGCCGCCCTTTAATCGTGTGTTTCAATATGATCATCTAAAGCAATTTTCTTTTAGTATTCATTAAATGATGAGAAAGAGTATACAGCTATTAATCTGTTTTGCATTCATTTATAAAAATTTGTAAGCGTAAGAAAACATAATAGTAAATAATTTTTTGTGGTCTGAAGAACACGTGTTCTGTTGCGTAACCAGCTCCTTGGGTGGGCCACAGGGTAAAGAAGAGATGGGCATTCTCGATTACAACCGAAAAACCCGGATCAAGGAGGAAGAGAGGGAGATCGCTCATGCTCAACGAAAGAAGCGGGACTTTTCGGAAGAAAAAAAGGAGAGAAGACGTGTAGACGACTCGCGAAATTGCTTTGTGTGTGTGTGTGTGTGTGTTGTTTCCTTTGTTTTAGTGTCTGTTATAGCGAAGGGACAGGGTAGCAGTGGCGTAGCGTAGTGGGTGCGGCAGGGGCGGCCCGCCCTGGGCGGCACTTTTAGGGGGCGGCAAAATTTCACATTAAATAATAATAATATCTTGTAAAAATTTTTGTAATAAATGTGATTATTATATTGCAAAACGTGTATGCATGACTTTTTTATTTGTAACCTGTGCAATACACAATAATGATGATTGTTCTTGCCGAAAAGTTTTTTAGAATTACTGTATATTTTAGTCTTTTAAATTGAGATACCTAAATAAGGGGACGGCGAAATTTTCTCCTGCCCCGGGCGGCTGACTCCCACGCTACACCACTGCAGGGTAGTGATCGGAAGGACTAAATAAACTTAAGTTAAGAACTTAAATAAGTTCCTTGCATTGGAGTCATAGAGTGTGTAATTTATTTCTTTGAAGTTTCTTTTTGTTTTGTTCCTGCACGGGGAATACTCTAAAGATCGAGTACTTTTCCACATTTTTTATTTTGCAATATCAAAATATGTATTTTGAAAATTAAAGTTAATATTTAAATAGCACGGAGGAGGAAGAAAACTTTACATACTAATTCCTTTCCTTAACAAGCATCATCAAAATGACAATTTCATCTTTTGGCCTGACAAAGCTTCATCTCACAACGCAAATTCGACAGTTGAGATCCCGAAAGCCAAAATCAGTCCGTTTGTACGCAAAGAACGTAATCCGTCAAATCTGTCATAATACCAGTTAATTGAGGATTTCTTTGAATATTTGGCACAAATAGTGTACAAGAAAGGTTGGCGAACAAAAAATGCTACACAACTGATCCTAAGAATCAAACTTTCACTTTAAAAAATTGACACAAAGACCGTTCAGAGGAATTGCGAGTCTATCAAAACAAACTTATGGCACATCGCCAACCGTGGGCCATATGATCGTGTTCATTAATTCTATACTATTGTAAATAAAATTTATTTTAAAATGATATTTAATAGTTAATTCAATTTTTCGATAAAATATTATACTTTAAAAACAGTTCAGATTTTTGTCTCACCCGTTATAATAGATAGACAAAGTTTCCAATGATGAAAAATGCAATCGAAGTTAAGTTATTTCTGGTAATTTAAAAAAAAAAATTTAAACATAAAATGGTTTAAATTAAATGTATATATTAACTCTTAGTTGAAACAAAAATAATGTAAAATCTAGATTAAATGGCCGAAGCGATTAAGGTGCCAGCTTACCGCTCTGGGAATCCGAAATCTGAACCAGGCGGTCGAGAAACGTCAGGAATTTTTCGGAGGTGATCAATCTCGGATGTATTAGGCTTTGTCCTTCATCACCCCGCCGTCCTATGACCTAGCTGAAGCGATGATGGGTGTGATCCAAAAATCTTAATGCCTACAAAGAGAAAAGAGTAAAAACAAAAAAAAAAAAGAAAGAAAAACCCATTCAGATTGGCAAATATGAGTGAAAATATGCAACTAAAAAAGCCTCTTAATAGAGATTACTTTGTATGGAATTACAATACCTTTTTTTTCGTTCATCAACGCGAAAAATGATATTACCAATGTATGATTTAAATTTTCCCTCTCTTTTTCCATCCTGTGAACACTGTGAGGACTTTTTAATCGTAGCCTACTCATCGCGTTTTCAGCCAGGCCTACACTGATAATGGTCAGGTGGTGAGGACGGGGTTCAACATATCCAAGACGTACCATTCCCAAAAAATTCCCGTGGTGTATCAACTGCATACAATTCAGAAGTTAAATCTTGTACTTTATGAGCATTAAATGAGTTCGAGTTATTGATTTACACCATTGTAAAGGCAATATAATCCCTTACAAAGATAAAAAGTTGCATAAACTCTCAAATTTTAATGCAAGTGTTCCTGAATCACAAAAAGTACTTTCGTAATGCACTATTTTAGTCTTTTTCCGATTGTATGCAAATGATGTTTTAAGGGTCGTCTAGATTTCTAGCAGCTAAGTAAACAAGTTAATGACTTACTTGACTTGCTTACTTAGCTGCTTATTACCAAGAGGCATCTTTAGTCATTGATTACAATAATATAGCCTAGGAACGCAATCTCAATATAAAATATTGAGATTGCGTTTCGTGATTGCAAAAAATATCAATTTATTCAATACTGCAATTGTTTAAAAAATCAAAAAAATTTGCCAGGTTTTTACATAATTTCGATTTTTCGTATCTTCCAATGCACTTGTTTTCATTTTTGACTCGTTTTCCCCCTTAATTAAGGACATCAAAAAAACCTTTCTAATCACATCTTTCACGATCTAGATCAGACTCATAATAGAAACGACTAGATGGTGAGGGACGGGACCAATATATTCGAAACAGACCACCCCGAAAAATTTGTGAAGTTTCCACAAGGATTCGATTCTGGTTCCCGAAAGAGTGTGGGCTGACACCTTAACAGTTTCGGCCGTTCGACCGCCAAATACACTGTACTATTGAAAAAAATATAAATAATAAATTAAAGCTTTATACAAAAATTTTTAAATAAATATTTTTATTACTTATAAAAACATAAGATCAAATTTGTTTTAAATATAAAAATTTATTGTTATTTTTAAATTAGGAATTGAATTTTTAAATTATCTTTAGCCCTCTAGTGGTCAGGTCAGACATCGGATAACCGTTGGCCATCTGACCCGACCACTAGAGTCTACCGCTTTGGAGGACCCGGGATCGAATCCGGACGGGTCGAAAAATCCCTAGCAACTTTTCGGGGATGGTCCGTCCGGATATATAGGGCTAGGGGCCCAGTCCCTCACCACCCGGCCACCCCATTGTGGGCCTGGCCGGACCCATAATGGGCTTGCTTAAAGAGACCCTCTTAGTGCCCACCGGACGGAAACAGTTAGAAAAAATTGGTCAGGTCAAATTTAACTTAAATAATATAATCTTATATATAAAATTCTCGTGTCACAATGTTAGTTACCTTACTCCTCCGAAACGGCTTTACCGATTTTTACCAAATTTTATATGCATACTCAGTAGGTCTGAGAATCGGCTACTATCTATTTTTCATACCCCCTACACCATTTCCTTCCTTTCAAAAATATATTTATATATGGATTAAGGCTTTTATGTCCAACAGATGGCGCTAACTTCCGACGACCTAAGTTCGCTTTTCTGTGAGGCATTATGCTTTTCTGTGAGAATGGACTGAAGCAGATCATTTTCTATCTATCTATATCTATATAAATAAAATATAACGTTCGTTTGTTCCTACCGATTCCTTTGAAATTTTGACACAACGTTGCATTCGAATACGCACGTGTTTTTATATAATATACATGTCGAAATTCCCCCCAGTGGGGGGAGATGGACGGGATTAAGGCTTACCGTGAAGAACTCGGCTTCTATTATACTATTTTACATGCGGTTTTTTGCGTTTTTAATTGCGTTTTAATAGGTTACGTCAACAGAATATACACTAAAAAGGGATTTTTCGATATTCCCCAGCGGGAAAAGTGACGGGATTAAGGCTTACTGTGAAGAACTCGGCTTTTATTATACTATTTTAGATGCGTTTTTGATTGCGTTTTAATAGGGTACGTCAAGAGAATGTACACTGAGAAAGGATTTTTTGAAATTCCCCCACGGGGGAAGTGTTATACATTTATAATAGATACATTTTGAGCCACAACAACGCGTGGCCGGGTCAGCTAGTATAATATATATATAAAGGAAATTATAAACACAGACAAAAATACGTTCTACAATTTTCTGATTTTTTTTTTTCATATGAGAATTATATCATGTTAAATTAAAATAACACAGATATAAATAAATTTATTCTAATTAATAATACATAATTATTAAAATAATGTAAATTAAAGGACAAGTAATCAGATTCATAAATTAACATTTCTAAAAATGGCAACTGAAGCGATATAAGGAGGGGGAAACATTTAATAATTAAAAACAAAATTTAAAGTATAGATAATTTTATTAAGTGACGGCAATTAATTTCGAAAATAATTAATATATTATTAAATTATTAATACGATAGTTAAATTTTGCTCATTCGAATTTTATTAAAATCCCGATACACTTATATATAATCGTTGGGTGACGTCATCGCTTCCACCCCATGAGAAGAGTTGATTAGTACGGAAGGTGTTTGGAGTAGAAAGAAAGGTGTCTAATTATGATAATTAAAGAATAGTAAGTGTCATTCCCTTGTATAAGTATTTAACAAAGTGTATTAATCGTAATACATCCTTAAAAACCGCATAAAATCAATCAGTTTTCTAACATCGTTGATATTGTAAAATGCCGGCTACCATCATATGAGAATCAAGTGGGTCAGAATTGATAAAAAAAAAAAAAATCAAGAAATTATCCATTCGAATTATCATCGTGTTTTCTCCCGAACGTCTTTATAATTGTTGTTAATTTCGGTTTAAAATTTCTAGACAAACTCTCAGTTTCATTTGTCTGTTTTGTTTTATTGTTAATGAAGTGTTAAGAGATGTTTCAGAGTTTTTTTAGGTACTGGAATAAACCTTGAATTGGTTTCTCAATCATTCTATTCTTGGAAATGATTTTCGAATTGATTAGTTCTTTATAAATTACACATTTTTATATGTTTGGATCATATTAAAAATTCAACCAATACCTTGAATTTTTTTTCTTTTAATTCCTTTGATTTTCCAGAATATTTCCTTATAATAAATATAGAATAAAGGAAATTCTAATTAATTGTTAAGCATTTTGTGTTCCTCTGTTTTAAAGATTTTCTTGGGTAATTTTTGTTTACATAATTTCTGGTTTTTCGTAAATTGTGCTTTTATTTACAATTTAGATAAATGAAATACATATAAATACATATTTCAAGAAGAATAAAATAATTTGTATTTCAGTAAAGAAATTTTATTAAATTGAATGTTTACATCATCTTTTTGTATTTCAAGTTGGCATTTTTTTGGGGATATTTTATTCTTGTAAAATGCTATGAATTTGAATTTTAGGAGGAAAATATTAACTGAAACAACTAATTTTAAGGAATGTGTATTCAGATGTTATAAAATATTGTACACTTTTTAATTAGTAGCTATAAAATAAAGGAAAGTTATTTCAACATTTAAAACAAACTAGTTTGTTTTTATAGCTGAGAATTCGGATGAAATTCAGAATTAAAAAAAAATTTTATTTAAAATTTCCTATTTATAATTAGTTGGTGCTGGTACCATTATTACTCTTAGATGAGAGATTTTCACAACTGTCATATGTAAGTAGTGAATAGTCAATGATCATGATCAGTGATCAATCTCTTGATGTAAGCAATCGATATTAAATGTATTTGTTTTTCATTTTAAGACTAATTTTCTTTCTAAAAAGTGTAATTTAAAATTTTATTGTTATTTTCTAACATATTCACATACTCCTGAATTATTATTATAATAGTATTTATTTCTATTAGGTATAATATAAGTTTAAAGCAATTTTTATAATTAGCAGAAATGAATAAATTATAGCATAAGTTCATATTCAGATTAATTAATCTATCATATATACATACAGTTTGGCATATTAGTGTTTGATTTTTAATTTTATCTTTGCAAATATTTTCAGATAATGTAACTTCAGCAGGTCAAATATAAAGTTACTCTTGTTTCATTTTCTCTTTAGTTGTTGTTAATATCTATAAACAAGTTGTTTTGGATTTATTTACTTACAAATTGATATTCCACAAATAAGTATTATTTTATATGTAAATTAAATATAATTAACTAGAAAAAATGCCATCAGAATATTTTTATATCAAAACATGTGAAAGAAAAGATTTTTTTTTTAAATTATGATGGTTTAGAACAGGGGTGGCCAACTTTTGTGCACATAAGATCTACTTTTTATCGTAAAAATGTGTCGCGATCGACTTGTTGTCATAGGCATAGTCTAAGTGGGGAGGCGGAAGTGTGAAATACACACTATGTTTATACACTGTTTCAGTACGAAGTGCACTCACTGCTTACGAGTCGAGTCATAACTGCATGCATATAGTTGCGTTCGGTTACAAATATAATACATTAAGTCAAGACATCGCTAGCGATCGACCAAAATTGGCTTGGCGATCAACTGGTCGATCGCGATTGACTTGTTGGCCACCCCTGGTTTATAAGAATAAACACAACTGATATTTTTTTTTTGGCAACATCATTTAATCACTAAGAACTACTAGAGTTGTAATGATAATATTTAATAAAACATACTGTAATCCTATTTTACTTTTATATTAAAGTTTTTTACTTTTTACAAATAGTTTATTTTTGTTAAGAGAGGGTTTTTTTAAAGAATTTTTGGAAAAATAATCAGAAATGTAATGTTATCTGCTTATTATAGAACTTCAATATATCATTAATTTGAGTTAGCTTAATGATTTGTTTTAACATTTTAACATTTCACCCTGAAGGTAAGTAGAATCTAAACATATTAAAATTTTAGATATAAAAGAAATGAAATCTTAAACCATTATAATTCTGTTTGTTTGTATTTTTAACATTTCATTATTTATACTTAAATTTAATGGTTGGAAAGGTTAAAAACTGGTTTTAATTCTACTGTTAAATGACATAGGGTAGATGTACCAGTTTTGGCCAGTGTACCAGTTCTGGCCAGAAAACAAATTTAACTTAAAAATATAATCACCACATATTCAAATCTGCCCAACAAAACAAACTTTTATTGTTAACTATCCACACAGTTAACAATAAAAGTTTGTTTCATTTGTGATTATATTTTTAAGTTAAATTTGTTTTTTGGCCAGAACTGGTACTACACTGGCCAAAACTGGTACATCTACCCTACATATATTTTTGACTCTGGTTATTTAACTAACTTTTACTAGCATAAATACTTATGAATCTACATCAAAAATAAATGTAATCATCTTAGAACAATGTTTTATCATTTTCATACAATCATTATTAGAACAAATTGATGAAAGCTTAATAAATTTTTTATTGTAATAAAATACTAGCAGCAGCAGTATGGTTTTTGCCAACAAATAACTTATATAAAACACAAGTGTTATAAATGTAATATATGTATAGTATATTTAAACATTGTTACTGGTTTTGTTGTGGATTTGAAAGAATTATAATCTATTTACTTTCTTTCAGCAATCAATCATACAAGGAGCAGTTGTTGATATAGGCTTTATAGATGGAGGAAATGTGTTTCGGGTCTTAATGATCCCTCTTCAGACCTTATAATAGTTGATTATTGGTTACAAATTGACATTAAAAAAAATATTGGTAAATTGACTGGGTAGAATTGTTTACAATGGTTGCTGTAGATGGGTAGAAAATAAGATGTGGGTGGTGTTTAAACATTTGGTATTTTAAACACCACCCACATCTTATTTTCTACCCATCTACAGCAACCATTGTAAACAATTCTACCCAGTCAATTTACCAATATTTTTTTTAATGTCAATTTGTAACCAATAATCAACTATTATAAGGTCTGAAGAGGGATCATTAAGACCCGAAACACATTTCCTCCATCTATAAAGCCTATATCAACAACTGCTCCTTGTATGATTGATTGCTGAAAGAAAGTAAATAGATTATAATTCTTTAGAATATATTGTATACTTTTAACTAATAGAAATTAATTCAAATATTATAAAGAATGTTTTCAAATAATGAGCAATTATTTATTGTGACATTATCATAATGCCAGACTGCAATTTTTAAACATTTTTAATATTTATTTAACTTTGAAAATATGTTCTTCATCTCAAATTAATAGTGACTTGCCCCTTTACATTGTACTTTTCTCTTAATAATAGTGTTGTGCAGGTCATCTATCTAACATCTTTCAGGGAAAATTTTTGAATTGAAATAACATGGCTTTCAGTTTGCATCAGAAGTTCTTATATAGTTAATCAGGTCCTCTTCCTCCTCCTTCTCCTCCTAAGCTTTCCATATCTGGTCTCGACTTTCATCTATCTAACTCCATTCTCAAGATTAAGAAAAGACGGACACAGATGGATAATAGTGGGAATTTATAGGTCTGAAATTTTTTCAAATTGCAGTTCAAAAATCTACTAATCCAATTTTTATATTAAAGCCAAACAGTTGCTGGATTACATTGGACTTTATTAATACTACTAATTAAACACCAGGTAATTTGGCCTAGAGTAGGTATTAGGTCTCTTGATGAATGTAATAATAAATTTAAAAGGTTCTGGAAGAAAAGAATTTGGCTTGAAGTAGGACTTGACTCAGAATCTCCAGTTTGCTATGGAGTTACGTTGCCAGTTATGCTACTAGACCTTTTGATCTTCTCTTCCAGAACTACTAATTTTGACAACCATACTAGTTACTCATGGATGTTTATCACATTTTTATGTAATATAACAGGGGTGGGCAAGCAAGAGTTCAGTGGGAGCTGAAATGTAGGTTTTGCAAAATGCATGGGAGCCACAGTTCTGTACTGTCGTGGCGTATAGTATGGTAAGGTGTGCGATTTTATTATATAATATAAAACAAATATTGAATTTTTTTTAATGAACATATTTTCACAAAATTATAAAAATACAGTTGTAAAAATAATAATAAAAACCAGAAATGAACACTTTCAGCAAGAGCCACATTTGCCCATGCCTGTAATATAATGAAAAGCAGATGGTAATCAATTGAGCTTGATCAAAATAGCTTAACAATCAGTTATGCAATATTGAAAACATAAATGTGACTGTAAATTTACATAATCTTTCTAACAAGATTGTGGGAGTGAAAAAATTAAGGTAAGGTTTAATTATTAAAATAATAATTATGAATGTCACTGTGGCATATGAGTAATTTGTATGTAAGTAAGAAAAATGCAGCATTAATTGGTTTTGTTTTCATAGTTAATCTTTTAATACAGATTGATTTTTATAATTGTTCTTCAGTTAAAATCTTACTGACTATTTCACCTCTAAGCAAACATTAATACAGATTTATGAATTTTCTACTAGACTGGTAAAACAATGAATAGCACTCACAAAACCAAAAATCCAGCTCATAGATCAAAAAGTGAAAGGAGAGTGAACATTTTCCTTTCACTTTTACCTTGTAATGTAGCTAATCAGTATCTGTTTATCCTAAAATAACTGTTTCTGCTCTAAATTTTCTTTGGGTTTCTAAACAAAATTTTTTAATTTTAAAATTTTAATAAACTGGTACTAGTCTGTAATTAACCAATGTTGAAAAATAATTCTTATATAACCTATTGCAATATCATGCTGAACCCAATTAATTTTTATTTTTAAACAACTTTATTGACTTTCTAGCTTATTTTAAATTAAAATGGATTCATTTAATGTAGTCATATTTAAATATTTCTTAAAAGCAAATCTTTCTAATTATATTTTGATAATTTTCTGAATAAGGAAATTCATCTAAATATTTTCTAAGAAAGTTTGTTGAAACTTTAAAAAGTGCAGCAAAAGATTGACTGTATTCTAGTCATAGTTAGAAATGCCTTAGGGAACAAAACATTAACATTGCATAACTGGATGTCTAAATGTAAAAAAGAAATGTAACACCTGATGAGGGGTGCAAGTTACACCAAAACCTTGCACCCGAAATGCATAGTAAAATAAAAAAATAACTAAGATAACGCATAGTAGTCTTTTTCTCTGATGAAATGTGGTCCAGGTAAAATAACAACGGTTGAACTTATCGTTCTTAACTGTGAAGTTTCATCAATTATTTTTTAAAAGAAAGATCTTTAAAGAAATTGATTTTTAAACAATATAAAGAAGCTGCACCATTGATATTATACATATGTTACTTATAGAAGTAATTCATTTTATTATGTGAGACCAAAACAATGTCCTTACATAAGTTTGGATTCCATATTTATGGCAATGGACCACTTTAGTTTAAATTTAAAAAATTTCAGTATGTTCAATGAGAGATGTTTTTGTTATGAAATTTGTACTGCTTAGGTCATGCTTGTATCAGCAGTTAAATGCTATAATTTTGGAATATAGTAATTATACTAACAAGGATTTATTTAAGCTTTGACTCTCTGATTTTGCTGAAATTTTAATGTCTTAGTATAGCCCTTCCACTAATTCATGGCAACAAAATTTGTGCCTGTGAACAGTAATTTGCAAGAAATCATTATTTAAACTTCTGTGTGAGGTATATATATTTATATAAATATCTATCCCTCGTACAGTATGGCACTTGCAAAACAGTTTCACTTTAACCTGGTTGGAAAATTTGGGATATTTCTTTTACAACACTATTTTCAGTTTCGCTCTAACGTAGTTTGAGAATTTGGGAAATCCTCTGTACAAAATTTCACAACTTTTTTGCATGCAAATTCCAATATTAGATATTTTTATTCAAGTAGTCATATTGTCTCAAATTTGCCCATAGATTTTAGAATATTGAATTTTTTTTTCCTTTCGTCAGGTTTACTTTAATGAGAATTGATAGTACAGTTTTTTTCTTATCTTAGCTTTCCTATCAATCAAATGTCATCATCACTGCTTTCATACTTTAGCCTTTAAGACCTTGTCACTGTTTTGCTTTTTATAGATTAATCTTATTTAGTAAAATTTATTTAAACATTTTTAGGTAAATGGTGTTAAGCTTTTTTTTAATTGTAGGTAGGCAATCATTCATAAAAGGATGAATGAAGTGCAGCTGTATCTCAGTACTCGCTGTTCCAACTCAAACAATTTGGTATTTCTAGAAAAACTTTTAACAGTGACTTTTCTCGAATGCCTGAATAGTGGGTCCTGTGGCTTTGGTAGAGTTTAAGTATGAGTAAATACTATATGTCCACAAAATTTTGTCAAAATTGGTGATGACAACCTTCCACGTTCCCCTTGTATTTTTTAAAAAAATCTTTTGGAATGTGTTTTGGCTTTGAAAACAAGGGCCAAATGCCATTCTAGATTTAATATCCTATCAATTACTGTTATTGTGGAAGTATGTATTCTTTTCTATCTTTTTAAAAGTAAAAACTTTTTCAAAAGAACAGTAATTTTTAAACTGATGTACAAAACTTGCTTTATTATGCAAAGAAATAATCAGTATCATTACTTTTTTGGCTGTTACTCATATATAACAAGGGAAAGTATTGGAATTGTGTCAAATTGCAAAAGACAGTAAAATTTGTTTTGAGACTCCCTGAATCCAAAATGTCAAAAAAAGAAATTCTACGTGTATGTTGGCATATTTTGTTTAATATTTCAGATTGGGTAAAGATTAAGAAACAAAATTTGGCATGCTAGCATGTGTATAAGGGGGTATTGATTATATGAAATTTTGGTTGTGAAAGATCAAGGGGATAGAGAGAGAGGATGGTCACATGTCATTATCTTGTGTGAGGTCAGACTTAATGATATTTTACTTGTTAGCATTTAATTTTTATAAAGCTCCCTTCTACCCTCAAAATTAAATCTTTTTACCATTTTATAATAATTAAAAATATAGGAAGTTTTTATAAAATCTCAATGATGCCCTCCACAATTTTATTATGATTAAAAAGTTATATTGGGAATGTTAAATAAGATTTTATTTATGTAACTCATTGCTAGATGTTTTCCTATTTTGGATTACTATTCCTATGCACATATGCTATTCTGTTTTGCTAGTTTCAATACAATATAATAATAAAAACAAAAACAGCATCTGTGTTTTTGTTTCCTTTCATTGTAATTTATCATTGTGAACATGGTGATAAAACATGTTAAGCTGTCACTTAGAAACAGGAATCATTTTTGAATGAATAATTCCAAAAAACACATTTAATCACAGTGTTTAAACAGTATTTCTCAGGTTCTGTTATGTCAAATTTTTATTCTTTAGTCTACTGAAAAAAGATTAATGAGAAAAAACTTGCCACTCCAAAAATTTTTCCACATTTTCTGTCAGTCCACAAAAATTTGGAAATGCTGAGCAGCATTGCATGAAAACTGCCTTTTAGTTCTCAATGAAAACTGCCCTTTAGTTCTTTTAGTTACTTCTTTCTTTCCTGTTCAAACTTACTGTGTTATGTCGTGACATTGTTAGATGTGTGGTGCATGGGACTCCTATTACACACACTTTTTTCCTAAAGTACTTTGTGATTCAGTTTCATGCTGAATGTTGAAATAAGTAGACTAGTTTTTATCGCCACTTTAATTAAAATATTGCCAAGTCGTGATTTTTGATGCTATTCAGTTTGATCCCTCTATTTTAGTTTGAGGAATTTAATGTGAATCTAAAGATGTACTTTGTCTGGTCAAACTAACCATTATAAAGTCCAGCAGTGGCATGCGGTGACATTTGATGATAGGGAAGTTGTGCTGGTCCTGGATAGAATCGTTGGAAACGTTATACAATATTTTGGTGTGTAGCATTTTTTCCCCCTTACCCTCTGATTTTGTTCATCTTCACTACAGAACATTAAATGAATGCAAATAGTTTTAAAGTTTGTTTAAACTCCTATTGACAGCTATTTTAAAAAATTCTATCATTCTACTATGTGATGTCTAAAGATGATTATAGATTTGATTCTTATAACTATATTAAAAAAGTGGCTTAAATTCATATTATTCCTATTTATAATAGTGAACTAATTAAGATTCTTGCCAAAATTTTTCAAAAAAATACAAAAAATGTAAATAAGTAGGTTAATGGAATTTCAAGAAGTGAAAGAGAAATATTGATCAAGCAATAGCTTTCTGAATAAAATTTATTACCTGTGAAAATATATTAAACATGAATGAAAAGTTAATTATATGTTGCTGCATTTAGCTTTTGGTAAGATAAAATGCCACAATTAACAGCTGTAACAGTGACTTTTTAACTTAAAATTATTTCCATCTTCAAAGAATTCAAACATTAATGGGGAATATTATTATAAAACAATTCCATGCAGTGAGAAGTACTTTTGTGCTTCTGAGGCTTGTTTACAGGGATGAAAAATGCACAGTTTGACTTTTGGTATAATTTCCTAATGGAAATAGTAAGTCAAAATTTTCTCAGCATAAAACTAAAGATTTTCATTGTATAAAACAAATATAGTTCAATTTCTTAGCATTTGAGAATATTTAAAGATTTAACAGAGTCAAATATTTATGTATAGTTGTAACAAATAGGTTAAATATGGTTACCTCTTTTAGATTTTTAGTACAATATAGCTATCAAAATTTTAGGAAGTGAAGTATATGGAAAATTTTTTATGAAGGAATCATATTGAGTTGTGAACTACACAATGAGCTATAGTCTTGACTTAATCTTCTTATACAGTCAAACCTGTTTTTATGCGGGGGATAGGGACTGCATTTAAAAAAACGCATAAAAAAAATCTCACGAAACTTCACGAATGGCTGTAAATAATAGTTTTCGCGACACAATTAAAAAATATTTTTTTATGCGGTCAACAGGGACCGCATAAAAAAAGTCTCACATAGAAAATAACTCAAAACCGTACGAAATAGAATTTATTGACAACAGATGTCAGCACTTGACTGCATCGTCTGGTCTATCGTCTATTTTACATATTTTTGTCCAGGTGGTGTTTTGTTGACTTAAAAAGTAAATTATTTCATTTTTTGCATATTCATGCAATAATATTACTATAATAAGTGCATTTATGCTATAATAAGTTTATTTAGCTATAATAAGTCAACGTAAGACATGACGAATCGCACGAGACTAGTCGCCAACTATACCGCACAAATTAAAAATTCGCATTAAAAAAATCGCACAAATAAAAATCACACATAAAAAGAGCGCATAAAAACAGGTTTGACTGTATTAGTGCAATTTATATTTATACTCTTTAATCCAATCTTTTTAGCATGCTCTATTTGCAAGTAGACTTTAGTTTTCCTATTGGACGACAACTATTAAATTTGTTTTGTCTGTTATATCAGTCTTTATTTACATCAAGGGTATTTACTGTGCTTGTATTTTAATTGTAAAAAAAAATTTTTTTCTTTTTCTTAATTACAATTGCTAATTTATTATAAAATGTATGATCTTTCTTACTTTGAATTTAATTCATTCCAGGAGGTTATTCAAAGTCTGAATAAATTTTTTTCTTTTATTTTTATTAGAAGTAATGGAAAGTGAATTAATTCATTCTCAGACTCTAAACAATACTCATTTTGATGAACTTAAATTATGCATATTTGCTGTTTTTTAAGGTAAAAATATATGCAAATTCCTGAAATAATAAAGCATGAAAACAATAAGTAAATACTGTGTAATAAAATGAAAATCACATTTATTGGTCATGCACTTTCGACTTAGCCATTGTAAACATGGCTGCCAGATCTGACACAATGCGTACCACTTAGACTTTGTTGCTTTCACACACTTCATGCCATGTTTAATAAGAAAGTTTGTTGGGTTGAACAGAAAGTTTGTATTTTTTTTTTTTAAACAGTTGTCATTGCTTAACATTTCTATGTGATTTTAATTAAACAGTTGTGAAATTTAATTGCTAATGTGAGATGATTATATTCTTTGTTTAAAAGCTTATTTTAAACTTCACATTTTGTTTGAATAAAACAGTTGAAATGTCTTCAGATAAAAAGCATGTCAGGTGCATTATGCTTTGAGTTTTGGAAAGGATAAATGCTGTAAAAAAAGCACTGAAAATATACAAGTGTGTGGTGCACAGCTGATTGTGTTTTATTCTTACAAGTTGGTGCATTTTTCAATGTGCATGAAGTTTAAAATTTGAAGTATTGTTCAAACTCCAAAGCAAAATTTTTATCAAATTTAGTGTTTGAACCTGAAGTATTCAAAAATAGTCTTTTGAAGTACAAGGTACCATTCACTGTACGTTTAGAACTTGAATCATTACTTTTCTGCTTATGATTATTAACAAAGCATTCTTCTGTTCAATGCAATTGCATTTATTTTTGTATTGAACAAGTTTCTATAAGTTAAGTAAAATATATTTCTTTTAGATGTAATTCATTTTAAATAAAAGAATCTCAATTAACAATTTTTCATTTTCTGTTGTGATCCTTTTGACATCTACTGTAATTAAGAAACCTATAAAGATTATTTCTTGCTTCAATATTCATTTGTGTATAACCTTATGGAAGACAAATAACTGAGATTTTTAGTTGATATCTTAGTTTCTGTAATTTCACAAACAATATGGTTTCAGAAGCAATAAAATGGGACTTTGAAAATATAGTTTACATTTATTACTTTATATATATATATATATATATATATATAATGTATAGAGATTTAGGTTAATCAATTTTATTGATAAGTGGTGATAGTATTGCCACCTTTACAAAATCGCTGACCCGGATGGCAGGTCTGGTTTGTTCGAACAGAAGTTCCTGATGCATGCGCAATGTCATTTTACAATGCGAAGAATAACGTGCATGCTGGTTCTAAATCAGTTACAGTTAGAGACTAGGGACTTGTGTAGGAGTAACGTACAAGCAAAAAAGTCGAGAGGCAGGTTGCGCATCACACGTCTGCATAAACAGAGTAACATGGCGGAATAGCAAATAAGTTTCAGTGAGTGTGAGGTCTTTCGTTGTTCAAATGGTGTAAATTTATAACAATATTTGCAAGAACTTTGTTTCATCGTAATTTCACAATTTCTATGAAATTCCCGGACAAAATTAATAGTTCACCCAAACAGTGAGTCAATTTCCAGACTGTCTGGGTGAAAACTGGACGGGTGGTAACACTAAGTGGTGGTATTAATAAAATACAGTACTTTAAAACTATACTTGAAATGACTACTGTTCAGACCAGTATTGTAATGTATTGCTTTAACTTCATGCTGTTAACTAGATGGTTTTATGAAAAACCAGCTAGTTAACAGTATGAAATTTAAAAAAAATATTCTTTAGACATTTCAAACTAAATTTTGTAATAGTATTTTTGCAAGCTTTATTATATTAATAGTATTTTTATTATATTAGTAAATGAAGTATTGAGATATATACTTCATTTACAAAAAAGATTCAATAAAACAAATGAAGCTATATAAGCTTGGTGCCATTTTTTTTTTATACCCAGTTTTGTAGAGACAAAGGGAGAATTCATAGTCTGTTCTAAATTTTTATAAATGATGCACAACTTTGCAATCACAAAGTGAATAGTAATATATACCTGCAGTGTTTTTTTTTTCACATGCAAACTATTAAGACCAGTTTGTACTTTGAGAATGGAAAAATAAAAACAACAAAATATACTTAGTGCATAACACTGTGCATTACTAGTGACATGCATAGCAAAAGAAGTTAACAGAAATTGTACTTTTTTTTACCTGTTGGCAGCCCACAATTCTCCTGCATCTTTCAATGCAGAGACTGAAATGATTTAGAATTCAAATAGAATTGAATTATCTTTGAATTGTAATTCATTTTATCTTTCATGAATTATGATTTACCTAAAATATCAAAAATGCACTGTGGGATCATCATGATTTCTTTAAGATTATAACATCTGCTTGCCTCTTGAATTAATCACATATCATTAAGAATTTGACTCAAATATTCTTTTAAAATTCTTTTGGTTGTAACTAAGAGGTGACATATCCTTAAACTACATGTACCAAAAATGTGTGGTTTTTTTTTTAAAGTAGAAATGCTAATGAGAAGAGACTATTGCCATGCTTGTTTTTCATTTTCTTAAACTGAGAATTGGACTATTTGAAAGATTATTTTGCTTCATTTTACTGTTTTATTTCATTGATCTGGTTAGTCTAGAACAGGGATGGCAAACCTATGGCACGCGTGCCCAAAGTGGCACGTAACAGAAATCATCTGGCACGTAATGTATCATATGATTTCTGTCTTTTTCAATCATCCTTTCTGTTTATTACCTGATCATCTTTTTTTCAATCAGAATTTTTACATTTATTCGAATTAAAGCGTATTCGTTTAATTTCTTTAAATATCATTACTCGAAGTCTAAGATATTGGCACGCATTAACATCTTTAAAGCTAAGTATGCCTACAATATGGCACGTGGACTCAAAAAGGTTCACCATCCCTGGTCTAGAATAATTAAAGAATAAAATTTTATTATCTTTCTTACTTTTGCAAAATTCTTATGCATTTGAATTAAATTAGATTATTTATATTTTAATTAGTAGAAGCTTTAGTTCATTAGTAGAAGCTTTTTTTTCATTTTGAGAATAGTGGAAATATTGGTTCTAAGTTCACATTTTCTGAGAATTTGATGTGGAGGACATGCTATTTTTACAAAAGGAGCAATATTTGCAATATTCTGTAAGCTGTATAGAATTACTGTGAATTGTTCTCAAATGTGTCACCATTTTATGTACTTCTTAAAATCAGTAGCATACAAAACATTTTACTGTTGTCTTTGGTGTATATTTCTTGGTCTCATTGCAAATATAACAATATGTAAATTTTTAATCTCAATGGTTAAGAATTAATGTTCTTAACTGTGCTTAAATTTTCCTTTTTCACAAAATTTAAGATAGGAAAGTGTTTTAAATGCAAACAAAGTTGATATTTTATGATATATTAGAAGTGAATCTGATTTTTTCAACAGTAAAACACAATCAAGGATATATTCAGATAATGCTTATGGTGCTACAGCACCCCTTGACATCAAAGCAATCGTTTACTTTAAATATAATGCATATCGTATGACTTCAGTGGCAGAAAATAAGGGTGTACAAATAGAAAAAAGATTGTTTCCAAGAAATATTGGTTTAAATGTCAGTGTAGAGCACATACTAAAGATAATTATGTTTAAATTCAAAATAAGTAATTTTCACTGCATTTCTTCTTTGATAATTTCTAATGATTTTATATTTTTTTTCTATTATTCATTTTGGAATCATGCTGATTTATAAATGTCATACTGTAGTTTGTATAATTTATAAGTACAGTCTTCCAGTTAACAATTTTAAAAACCTAATGAAGAAGAATGATGCAAAAAGTTACATAGCTAGCAAGGGTCACTGTAGAAAACTTGAAACAGTTGATTTTTTTAATCAGTTTTCAATTTTTTTTCATCAATTTAAATTATTTATTGCCACCAGTTTTTCTTACTAATTAATGCAGGTGCTAGTAGCTTTATCTATGAGTCTGGAAATCAAAAGCAACATGTTAAGCTGTCAGTTAGAAATATGAATCATTTTTGAATGTTTTTAATCCTGAATCTGCCATAATATCTGATAGACAAATTATTAGTGTAGTGTAAAGTATTTCAGGTCACTTTTTTTATGCAAGCCTTTCTCTTGAAGAATAAATTTTGCATATATTTAAAATGAAAAAAGGTATATAGAAATCATTTATGTTTAATTGTCAACAGAAAATGGTGACTTAACTGTCTTTCAGGTCAAATTACACATTTTATTTAATATTTAGTTCAGTCTGAAAATCAAGATTGTTATAATTTTTGTAGATGTTTATTGGGAAATTGGTTTGGTTATTTATGTACATTTTATATTTGAAATTTTATTTTTAAAATGCTAAGATTATACTAAAGATTAAAAGACTGGATTTACAATTAAATTATATTAAGATGATAATTTAGCTCCTGAAGTTTTCTTTTCAGCTTAGATTTAAATTAAAAAATATAAACTATAAAAAAATTGTTTTATAATTCTTATTGATAAAATTTGAGCACAGTTTAATATCATTATATCTAACTTAATCAATTCTAAAGTGGTGTAAAGAAAACTAGCTATAGTTATTCTTGGTGAAACTAGTTTCTTTTAATCAATAATATGGTACATGTGCAAAGATTTTGTATTATAAATGCTTGTAATATATTATTGTATTGTATTGTTTATGATATGAAATGAAATATCTAGAACAATTTTAAACACTAAATATTTTTTTTAAACTAAATTATGAAAAACTCTGAAAATGCAAATTTCTTTGGGAGTATAAATCAAAAGAGCATATTTCAGATAAAGTACTAAAGTATTTGTAAGTAATAAACTTTTGTTTTGTTTTTATCAATATATACAAGTATACCGTATTTACTTGCATATAAGATGAGGTTTTTATACATTTATCACAGATTCAAATTCCTAGGTCGTCCTATATGCACGAGCAAAAGATTCTTTGTGTTTTCGCAAATAATTTTTGTGAACCATGTATTTGTTTGTACTGAGTGACAATCAGTTAATAAAAGTTTATATAAAATGCTTAAATAAATATTTTAAAATTTTTTATCTAGTTTTACTACGCATTTATTTGATGTCTTTTCAAATGCATTTGTAAACTTGACTCTGTCAAATGGTCAACTTGGTACATTTTGGTCTTGTGAAGTCGTTTTGCTTCGTTTAGCCTTTCAAATCTTATTTATTAACTGCATAACAGTATTTTTTTAAATGTTTAATATAAACTTTGTGGGAAACAAAATTTTGAATTCTTTTTATACAAAGATTACTTTAATACTTGACTTGAGTGCTATTGTCATTCCTGAAATTACACAAATAATTCAAAATTCAAAGTCAAAATACTGGCTTAAGGAGACACTATTTAGTCTCCTAGAAAGTGCTATTTGAATTGGCCTAATTCAATGCATCATATCTGACATGGGAAGCTTTGTATGCTTGATCTATAATTTTAAAAATGCTCTGTTCTAAGTTCTATCAGTTAAACATGATGATTTTAATTTATATGTGGAAGAAAACATTACAGTAAAAAATTTTCATTTTGTTGGTTATTGGTGTCAGTATTTTGAATCAAATAAATCAAAATAATGACACTGATAACTTGTAACCAATAAATGAAGTATTTTGAATTGAATAAATTAACTTATCAAATTGGTTTTGGTTTCTTGTATAAATAAATGTGTGTAAACCAGATTTTTGATGCAGAATTAAGATGATTTGTCCAAATTACAAAATAAACAAACAGCCGATTAAATTATTCTTATACAAAAAACTTCTTATATTTTTCATATTAAAGCCAAACGATTGCCATAGCAAATTGGGTTATTTTTATGGTGTTTGTTTGGCTTTGATTAATAACATTTGTCTTTGAGATGTTTATATATGCATATATAAATTTTTTTAAATTTAAAATCTGGAAGAAGAGATTGACCCAAATTAGTAGTTGGACTTATATGCTTAACTACAAAAAGTTTTTCTAACCAGATTGCTGCTTGATCTATGCTTCAAAACCTATGGAAGCAAAGATAGGATCTGTATGATAATGGTCAAATATCCTGGCTTTCAGATATTTGAACTTGATTGTAATTAGTTCAGAATATTGTAATGAAATAATTGACTTTATTGGACTAAAATATAATTTTTAATACTGGATTTAATTTTTTTTTCAGTCGTGTGGTTCTCCCTTTGACTGTGGAAGAGGTAAGTCTCTCTTATTTTTACATACAGTGGAACCTCATTTAACGAGCACCTCACATAGAGTAGTGACGAGGAAAGGAGAAGTTCCAGATTGTGCGCATGCTGCATCAGTCTATTTAGCACTCATTCTGCTAGCATCTTAAGTGTTGTTTGTGATCACACATTTTTCCAAACTTGTGTTCACACACATTATGTATAAACATCAACAAACATAGCTCATTATATAATAAATATGCCAAATTCTTGGGCTATGTAAAGGCTATAATTAAATATTGAAAATTAATTAATTTGACTAGAGGTAGGCAGTTATGCTGCCATCTTGTATTAAATTTAATGACCAATTCCAAATTAAATCTTAGAAATGTCTAAATTAAAAATTAATTATTTATAATTATTAAATTTAATACAAGATGGCAGCATAGCTGCTTACCTCCTAGTCAAATTAATTCATTTTTAATAGAAAGTTTGCAGCCAAAGTTTTCATCTCTGGAACGTGAATGTCAAATGTTGAGTGCCACATCTTGTAAGCCTAGAAGTTTGACAATGGCATTTGGAATGTCAAGCATGATTCCAATGATGTTCCAAATGCCATTGTCAAACTTCTAGGCCAGTGATTCTCAACCTTTTTTTGTCACGGTACACTTTTAATAATCTAAAAATTTGACAACACACATGGTTACTTTGGTAAATACCGCAGGACAACCAGTAACATTATAACAGTGATTTTTAAATGTGGTTGGTTATTTAGGCCACATTTTCTGAATGCCTTGGTAACTACCGGCAGTTACTGGTAACACCAGTTACAATCTCCAGACATGCCCTAGTAAGATAGAACCGATTGAACTACTTGTCTGAAATTGCTTATGTATGGGTATTCGCAGTGGTGACACATTTCAAAAATCTTGCAGCACACTAAAGTGCCGTGGCACAGTGGTTGAGAATCACTGTTCTAGGCTTACGAAATGGTGGCGCTCAACATTCGATGTTCACGTTTTAGATGGAAACTTTGGCTGCAACCTCTAATATTTAATTATAGCCTTTACATAGCCCAAGAATTTGGCATATCTTTTGGCATGTTTGTCAGATGTGTTCCCCCCCACAAATCAAATTCACATTCCAGGTTGGTTCATTTTGCGCTAGAAGAAAAGATGATGATGATTCACACTTCTTAACAATGTTCAAAGAAAATTATACAATATACAAACATTATACATAAAATATTTGAGTATTTTTTCAGCATGGAATGCATTATTGTATTTTACATTAATTTATATGGGGAAAATTGTTTTGCATTACGAGTAAGATTTCGGAACGAATTATGCTCATTAAGCAAGGTTCCACTGTATTTAAAATTTTTGTACACAAAAAATTATTTAACATAATTTTTTTTAAAAACAAAAGTAAAGATTAAAATCTTAAGACAAAAATCTTAGAAATCCAGAGTTATTAATCAACTATTTATTTCTAATACTCACACACTTAAGCCTATAATTTGTAAGAATAAGTGAATCAAATGCATCTTTAACACAAAATTATACAAACACTAAATCAAAATAATATCCACAAAAATAATTTGATTTTTTTTATTAGAAATTGTAGATTGACTTGCAGACCTGGGCTGCAGGTTTTAATCACTAATTTAGATAATTCTGCTTTTCAGGATTAAGATATACTTAAAAGAAAGGCAAATGGGAAAAATATTTTTTTTTCCCTTAGAAGTTAAGTGTTAAATATGAAAGCATATTCAAATTTCAAAGAAATTTGAAGATGACTTTTTTAAATTTCATGGCAAAGGAGTGAGGCAAGACTGTTGGATGTGTTTTTATGTATAATCATTCAGTTAACTTGTAATTTATCTAATTTCAGAAAAATTTTAACATATACACTTACCATTGAGTCTCGAGTCCAAAAACATTAAAAGTACAAGTATGAATATCACAAAAACAATCTTCAGATCACAACAAAAATTAAAATTGTAAATTTTGTATCATAACATGTTTGATATTTGTTTTTATCTGGATATTCTGGATGAATCTGTTGCCAAAAATATTAGTCAAAATTATTCTTTTGAAAAAAATAAAATATATAAACTATGTAAATTTGTTACTGCTGTAGATCCAATATCAAAAGGTTTCAAAATTGTTGCATTTCAAAAATGATACTGTATAATCTTAAATTGTTTTAGTAGTAATGAATCTTTTGATGTTCTTTCTCACAACTCAGGAAAATAAGTCTTAAATTGTTTATTAATTTTTCAATTGTTGTCTTGGCAAATTCATCAAATAATTACTACTGTTAGCAGTTTCAAGTTCTATGAATCTTTTAAGATCTAGCTGCTCAAAGATAAACTTTCTCTATCAGACTACTTAAACAGGATTTTTTTCAGCTGATATGTGTATGTAGTAGCAGCAGTAATTTTTTTGTTTATAAGCGATGCTCTTTTTGTAATGTTTTTCCAAACACTATCAAAATTTTAACAAAGTTTAAATGAATTTAAGATCACTTTCAAAAATTTTTCTCATAGAAATGATATGAGGATGCAGAGAACTAAACATTCATTCAAATACTTTATATTTATTTAGAAATTTCATTGTTCTGAGATTGATAAAATAAATAGGTTCTAGAATAAAACAAAGTACAAATTGAATTATTTTCAAACAGGGTCTAATAATCAAATATTCTTATTGATAATAAGACACACACACACAACCTGCTGCAAACATCATCACTATACTCGCTCCAGGCCGATTCTTTTCTTTCAGAAGTTCTAAATTATTTAATTAAAAATTATTATAATTATTAAATTTAATGGTGCCTAATGCCTCCCTCTAGTACCAAATTGTTTCATAATTTATTAGTATTATAGCCATCTTCCAATCCAATAACATATGGCTTTGATTGGCTTGTAGTTTTTACAACCTGCTGCATTTGATGATAGGGCTTCAGTTAATTTCTTTTCAAATTTTATAAATGATTTAATTTTTTAAATGATTTAATTTTTTATCTTGATGTAACTGTTTGATCTCAGCTAGTCTTCTAAAAATTGTTGAATAAAGCCCATTCTTATTTTTCTTTTTAAGCTAAATTTATTTATAATTCACTTGTAAGTTCTTTAAGAATAAATTTTTGTACTTTAATTCATATTTCCATGATTTATTGTCTAATAAATTAAATGAGATTTATTTATTTAATGAACTTTTTTAATATTCTGTATCATAAACTTCTTACTTTTAGTATCAAGTTGGTCAGTTATTTTCTGTGGCAGAAGCAAGTAAAAATGAAACAGGTGGCGGTGAAGGAATCGAAGTTTTAAAAAATGAACCATTTCATGATGTCCCACTTCTTGGTGGAAAATTTACCACTGGTCAGTACACTTACAAGATTTATCATTTGGCAAGGTGAGCAATTTTATTAATCTGGCAATAATAATTAGCATTAAATATGAATTATTGTTACTATACAAAATTTATTATTCTTTCACTGGAAGAACAAAGAAAAAATAATGTTTGCAAGTCTATGTTTAATATTAAATATTTTGGGATCATCCCATTTTCAGATCTGCATGTTCAAAAATAATGAACAATTAGAAATCCTCCTGAGTGCATAAAATAATGGAATTACAAGGCTATCATTCCATTATTGTACACCCTCGGATGATGAATTACCAATATAGGCTATATAAATATCAGGCTATATAGCCTAATATTTAAGGCAATTGTTGATAATTCATTATATACTCAACAAGCTTAGAGATGTTTATTACTTACCCTCAGGTGATTTTTGAATTGTTTAACATTCTATTTTTGACATACAGTTCTGAAGGTGGAATGGTTTCAATGTTTAATCTTAAATCTGGACTTCAAGTATTCTAGCATACTTTTTTTTTTTTACTTTATGTAAAACCACACCCACACATCTACCTTTTCTAAATATAATAAAAGCATTTCTACTTAATCATCAGAAAAGAATTTAAAAGAATTCATAACTGATACATTTCATATCAGAAGTAATATACATATTTACATTTTTCATTTACTCTAGAAGGAATTTTTTTTAAAGATTATCATTTTTATCACCATAAATCCAATTTAAAGTACTAGTGAAAGAAAATGTTTTTTATCAAATAAATTGAAATCTAAAGTGATTTTTTTTCCATGATTTATTAGACAATAAATCATGGGAAAAAACTTTTAATTTATTGTGTTAGATATTAAATTTATTCATTTTTAGAATAAGTCAAAAACTTATCTAGAAAATATCAGTTTTCTGGCTGCACTTTGAACTGTATTATGAACTGACTCATGTTGAATAAAATTTTCTTTTTTAGGAAATAAATTAAACAATATAATTGCATTTACTAGTTCACTTGACAGATAATTAATCAGCACACTGTATTCAGATTAATAAAGTATTAAGAACAACCCTAAAATGTATTAGGTACATATATACAAACATATGATGACAAATTACTTATGAACTATCATCTTACTGTAGTTATATTGTTCAGCCATTTTATTAGATTTTAAGCAGCTCTAAATATTTTATTAACGTAAAATTTTTATTCTATAGAGCAATAAACAAGCAATAGATTATATAAGAACACTTGCTCAAATGGCCAATATTTTGTTGTTAGAATTAAAAATAAATATGTATTATATTTCAGATTTTATAAAAGTGTAGTCAAACTATTCAATTTTTTTTAACCAATAGACAAAATGAGTAGATTGGAATTTCTGTTCTAATGTATATCATTGATAGACAATCCTAATTGCTCATAACACAATCTGCATTGATTAAAAAGATTAAGGATTTCATGTGTGTTCTTGATTCTTTTTAATTTTTTGACTTTCATCTTTTTTTAAAGTTTTTTTTTTTTTTTTAATGCATGATAATTGAGAGGTTTTAATAATGAATTAATAGTTACAATGTTTAAAGTATTTTCATATTTCAGTTTTTTACGCTAAACCTGACAGACTTCAATAATTACTATAATCTGAGAAATATTTAATTTGAAAATTAAAGTAGTTTATAATGTACCTTTTTTTTATTTAAAAAAAAAATTTTGATTTTTAATTGTCAAAATTTTATTTTATTGGCTATTTTGAACAATTTTTAATTTTGTGATTATATGAAAAATTTACATAAAATATAATTTGCAGTAAAGTTCCAGCATTTATAAGATTACTAGCACCAAAAGGATCTTTAGAAATACATGAAGAAGCTTGGAATGCTTATCCATACTGTAAGACAGGTGAGTTTTTAAAAATATAATCAACGTATATACAGATCACCAATAGTTTTAAGATTTTTTTTTCCATTTAATATATTATACCAAACTTTTTGAAAAATTTCTATTAGCCTTAATACACTTCAATATTCATACTGGCAGGAAGCCCAAATCATAAGTTTCTCACTCCTCTCGTGCATCTACTCCATTAATAGTGTGTGTAAACAATAGACAATGAGGTTCTGGTAGAAAATTCCACTGAGTTCGGCATTAAACTAGTTCCTTTTTTAACACTAGCACTTTCGACGAGTTTATAATCGTCGTCTTCAGGTGAAAAGAATGATTTTAAAAACAAACATGCCGAATGTTCTAAAGAGAACAGAATTTTTGAATTCAAAACAGGCATCCGATAATTCCGTTAAGAACGTGCAAAAAGATGTTGACGTGTTCGAATTCTTAAATCTACGGTGTGAGCGGCGCATGCGTGGAATTGACACCACGATGGCGATACGATGTTAGGCGTGTTTCGTTGTTTAAACGCCGATACAATGCTACCCACACCCTGGGTAGATCTAGGGTGGGGACATTGCATGCTTCCGTAATAGCTGTGAGTAGCGCTTTCCAGATGAACACAAGCTTTCGATTCTAGCCTTGCTCGAGAACTTTTTTAGCGAGCTCTGTAGTATATTTTTCCTTGGCTACATCGTCCTGATGCTCTGCGAGGCAGGAGGCGAGCATTCTTGTTGTTGCTCCTATATATCTTGTGCTAGCTCCCGTTGCTGGATTTTCTAGGTGTATTGCGTAAACTCTTGATTTTTCTGAAGTGGTTAGCTTGTCACGATCATTACAGATGCACCTACGTAGGTTTGGTAGAGGGGTTATAGGTAGATTCTAGTTGTACCGCCGAAAGATACGACTGATGCGTATAGAGGGTGGTCCGAGATACGGCAACAGAACTTGGATCGCGGATGTTTTTTTCTTTTTCGTGCAGCGTGGTACGTGGGAATAGGGACTCCTTTACCCTGCGGAGTACATGCTCATATTTGCCACGCGTGAATCCTGCACGAGATATTGCCACTCTGACGATGTCTAATTCACTTTTTATTGCTATCTGCGTCAACGGAAGCAATAGCGCCCTTCTAACAAGTGCAGCAATGGCGGCATTGATATATTGCGATGGTTGGAAAGCATCTGCTGGGATAATAGACTGTAACTCGTTAGGTTTGTGATGAACTGCAAACTGCGGCCCCTCAACCGACTCTTTTATGCACAAATCCAAGAATGTTATTGATTCATCCTGCTCTTTCTCCCAAGTGAAACTGATCGTGGGGCATATGCTTGTTAGTTGCTGCACAAATTTGAAAAATTCCTTTTCTGTATTCTTCCATATTATTAAGATATCGTCGAAATAGCGCAGATATAGTGATGGATAACTGATGGCAAGAGGGGAGTGGAAAACTCTACTTCTACGTTATATGTTCAACTAGGAAAAATAGAGTATAGCATCCAATTCTACGCAGGCGATAAGAAAGAAGTTGAACAAAAAACTACGGTGATTAATGTGCTCATCACACAAACAAGAAAGGGTGCTAGCAACCACTCCGTATTACAATTACGCGGAAGAGGATTTGCCTGTCGAAGTGCACGACGTCCTACAAAAGGGACCCAAGTACATTCCCCCCCCCAGCAACACCGACCTTAACCGGTTAGTGCGAGCTGCTTTAGCAGCATTGAAGTCCTGGCAGACAGCAACCATGCACCCACAAATGGAATTAGAAATCGTCACAAAGCTTGCGGCGGTGAAGCAAGTATCTGGTGTGCTTAAGCGTTACATGAACCAAAAAGTAGTAATGCAATTCCTAGCTAGGAATGACTTGAGGCTATTAATTTCTGACAAGGACAAACGATTCGTTCTGTGCAGGAAAGATGATTTTATCATTAAAGCCAATGAGTTCCTATCGCAATCACACTCGCAGGTAGTAAATGACGACCTGACGCCAACAGTACTACGAAGAGCAAGAAAAATAATAGCATTACCAGGAGTAGCCTTGACCCTAACTGGGTGCCTCGATCCTCCCACAAACGTAGCATGCCCTAGACTATTTTTCCAACCAAAAACACACAAAACAAACTGGCCATTACGTCCACTGGTAAATAAGAGATTGCATCCTACATATTTCGTAGGAAAGGCGCTCGCAAAGTTCTTGTGTGAACTTCTTCCAGATTCACCGTACGTTACCCCATCATTTGTGGCTGCCAAGTCCTCCATTGTTTCCAGCATAAGTAGAATGCACCAATGCTCCCTATACTTTCTACAAATTGGATGTGGTGTCATTATACTCATCTGTGCCTGTTTTTGAAGCCGTAATGCTTGCCAACGCCTTGATCATCAGAAAAGGATTTAACATACAACAGGTGCTAGACATACGTGACGCCCTAACTTTCATCACCGAGCGCAACTATTTCCTTTTCAACAAGAACATCTACTTGCAAAAGCGAGGAGTTCCTATGGGCTCTCCTCTATTTGCAGACTTAGCTGAGCTCATTATGAGAGAAATCGAGCGTACAGTTTTCCACTCCCCTCTTGCCATCAGTTATCCGTCACTGTATCCACGCTATGTCGACGATATCTTAATAATATGGAAGAATACAGAGGAGGAATTTTTCAAATTTGTGCAGCAACTAGCAAGCATATACCCCATGATCAGTTTCACTTGGGAGAAAGAGCAGGATGAATCAATAACATTCTTGGATTTGTGCATAAAAAAGTCGGTTGAGGAGCCGCAGTTTGCAGTTCATCACAAATCTAACGAGTTACCATCTATTATCCCAGCAGATGCTTTCCAACCGTCGTGATATATCAATGCCGCCATTGCTGCACTTGTTAGAAGGGCGCTATTGCTTCCGTTGACGCAGATAGCAATAAAAAGTGAATTAGACATCGTCAGAGTGGCAATATCTCGTGCAGGATTCACGCGTGGCAAATATGAGCATGTACTCCGCAGGGTAAAGGAGTCCCTATTCCCACGTACCACGCTGCACAAAAAAGAAAAAAACATCCGCGATCCAAGTTCTGTTGCCGTATCTCGGACCACCCTCTATACGCATCAGTCGTATCTTTCGGCGGTACAACTAGAATCTACCTATAACCCCTCTACCAAACCTACGTAGGTGCATCTGTAATGATCGTGACAAGCTAACCACTTCAGAAAAATCAAGAGTTTACGCAATACACCTAGAAAATCCAGCAACGGGAGCTAGCACAAGATATATAGGAGCAACAACAAGAATGCTCGCCTCCTGCCTCGCAGAGCATCAGGACGATGTAGCCAAGGAAAAATATACTACAGAGCTTGCTAAAAAAGTTCTCGAGCAAGGCTACAACCCCCTGTGGTCCAGAACGGAAATAATAAAATGTTGCAACAATCGAAGGCTTGTGTTCATCTGGGAAGCACTACTCACAGCTATTACGGAAGCATGCAATGTCTCCACCCTAGATCTACCTGGGGTGTGGGTAGCATTGTATCGGCATTTAAACAACGAAACGCGCCTAACATCGTATCGCCATCGTGGTGTCAATTCCACGCATGCGTAGCTCGCACCGTAGATTTAAGAATTTGAACACGTCAACATCTTTTTGCACGTTCTTAACGGAATTATCGGATGCCTGTTTTGAATTCAAAAATTCTGTTCTCTTTAGAACATTCGGCATGTTTGTTTTTAAAATCATTCTTTTCACCTGAAGACAACGATTATAAACTTGTCGAAAGTGGTAGTGTTAAAAAAGGAACTAGTTTAACGCCGAACTCAGTGGAATTTTCTACCAGAATCCAGTTAAACTTGGCATGAGCTCTTAATTTTATTTTGAATAGACAATGACATCTCTCCCTCCCTGCCTGGCAATATCTCTTCAGTCTTTTGCATTAATCACTTCTGTTATAATTATCTTATATTCCTTTCTTCAGATACCTGAGGATAGCCTATTAACCATGCTTCAAACATTTAGCACTTATTTTAAATTTTACCAATGTTAAAGGTGCATTAATTGGGCTGTTAAATATTTTCTACATAATTACAATTACCAGAAAGATTTAGATGCTATACAATAACAAAATGCTAGTTATACAGTAAAAATATAACAAATGCCAATTAACAAAAAATTGAAAATTGATTATTCATTATAATGTGTAAAAATGTTTTTACAAATAGTGCTAATAAACATTTCAATGGAAGTTCAACTCTTCACAAATGAATGATTGTAACAAAATCTGGAAATGTAATTTTATTGTCATTGGTTACTCAACATTTATCTGACAATACAAATCTTAATTTTAACTATCAATTAGATCATGGAATAATTGTCTTTTGTATAATTATCCAGTTTCTAAAATGGTAGGCTTGTCTTTGTCTAATGCTGTAGAAGCTGAAATCTAAGATTGTTTTGGATGCAGTTAAATGTCACATTTGAATGCTGTAACAGTTCAGAAATTTGTGGAAAGTTCTGTTTGATTATGTATACAGCAAATTTGAAAAACTTTCAGCATAAACAATCTGTTTTGGAGGATGTGATTGTCCATGTCACTATTTCATGCATTGACTTTTTGTTGACATTGTTTGATTGCCATGTAGTCAAGGCAATAGAGGTTAGCTTGCTACCTTTGAGAAACTATATTCATTGCCATCTGCATTGTCACACAACTTTTTAATGGGTAGTTTGATCAGAATGTCAGGTTCCATGCCTCACTAATTGGTCACCTATTGTGAATCTGGCCAAACCAACAAAAGGTATGAAAAACATTCTTTTAGTGACTACGTGGAAGTCAGATGCCAGAAACTGTAATGAAATCCGTAATTAACTTGTAAAAATTTCACACAATTAAGATTTTATAACTAACAGTACTATAAAAATTACTTTGAAGATCTTTTTGCTCTCAACATGTGTAAGTTTTTTCATTTTTCTAATAACTTCCTAACATTCAGGCTTTTTATTACACTAAAAAAAAAATTTTTTTTATTTTGGTGACACAATATGTTTAGTGACATTTTTACCATATTCAGTTAGCATTTTGATCTTGGTCAAACCAAGAAAAATTGACTGTGGTGATATAATCTATTTTTTTTTTTTTTTTTTTTTTTTTGTGATACTTTTTTTTGGAAACCTTTTTTAATCACATGATTTTAAATGAAACTTTTAATAATAATCTGAACTTTTGTTTCATCTGATCAAACATTATCTGCAATATGTAGCTTCATAACAAAATGATATGTACCAAATTTGTACTGTTTAGATATTCCAATTTAAAATATTTGCTTCAAATTCTCAGCTGTCAATTGTATTCATAAAACGTTTTTCATCATTTTATATAAGGATAACTTAGCTGGATTATTTAATCCACCTTTAACAGTGGATTTTTGGAAGGGACTAATGTTTTTGACCTATGGTGGCCCATTAAAACATTGGTGCTCTTTTTCAAAAATTGCTGTTTAAAGTGCATTAAATAATTCTGTTTATAATACCAAAGAATGTAACTTAACTTGAAAACATCAATCCTATGGTTCTAATTGGTTATAGGTTTTAAATGTTTCATCGACAACTGACTGCTTCTATCAAAATAGTTAGTTTCATCTTACTATGTGATACACTTAGTACCTTAAATTTTTTTTATAGTTAGCTACTATATTTGCTATTTACAGTTTGGATTCTTAAAATATTATCTTGTATTTAGCTTAGTTATTAGTTCTAAAAAGCAGTCCTTTTGCAGACATGCCTGTAAATAAACTGATTTAGTTTTCATAAGTTTCAGAGAAATGATTAAAAGCTTACCCCATAAGACATTAAAAACTGACCATGTTCAACTGAATATAGCAATTATCAACAATTTAATTATAAAAATTTGCTGTATTTTTAAAGAAAAATAAAATTCTGATTTATTTATTTTTTTAAGATAAAATCATCCACCTATCAGATTGATTGATTGAATTTTAGATTTTTAAAGAGTTTTTTTATTAACTTATTGTTTGTATGTCCACTTTGTGCATCATATAAAGTAACAAAATTTTAACTCTTTCCAGTTTCTGATCTAGTTGAAATTTTGCTTGCTTATTTATTCTCAATAACAATACATTATTTACAAATTCTAAAAAAATTTTTTAACAATTTTAGATTTTTAACAGATTTTTTTTAAATTGTATTGTCTATATAAAATCTTAACTTTTTTTTTTCCTCTCCCACTTCCCAATTAAATGCTGAAACAAGAATAATTTTTGATAATTGAGTATTACATATATAAAATCATATTTTTTTAATTTTTGAAGTTTTACTTTATTTGCATAAATTCACTAAAAAGTAAAAAATAAATCTTCAGCTTTTACACTATTCTTAGTTATACTTTATCAATTTTTATGGGTTCTTCATGAGTATGCCATGCTTCTATTTTTGGTTGTGTAATACCAAGAATACTATGAAAGCTAATAAATGCACTAAAAGTAAATTACATGTTCATGTGAAATAGTGTTTTCTTATTAATAATTATTTTACTAAGTCAGTTTTCAGGAAGCCCCAATTCATGTCTGTTTATATAAAATAGTACAAAAGAGCATAACATAACAATAATAAAAATTAGAACACTAAACATCACTCTTCTACTTAACACCAGAGAAATCTATTAAAGAAAAATAAACACAAAAACTGAAATCTAAAATACAACTTCGAAATTAATCTTAACATTCAATATTAACCACTCTGCAGTGATCAACAGACATATCCATCAAGGGCGATCACGTGGCAGTGGTGAATGACGTCTATATCCACAAATTTTGCAGATATTGCCAAAAACTAGCCAAAAATTACCGCAAAAAAAATTCACATAAAAAAGGAATTATATGACAATAAAAAAAGATTTTTCTTTACTAGACATAACTGTTTAAAAAAATTTTTTTTTTTTTTTGAAATGGAAATGAGAAAAACACGTGGGAAAATTCTTTAAAAATTTTCCACGTTTATTGTCCACAACATCATGGTAGCTCCATATCTGACTAACCCACTGTAGAAAGGTTAAACAACTTGAATGATACCTGCCAAAACTCGCTTATAATTTCCATTTTAAGCAATTATAGTGCTGCCAGTTTATTAATAGATATATTTTGAGTAGTATTAAATTTGTACAAAGGAATTTTAAATCTAAAATAGCTTCTAGTAGATACAGGAACTTTCAGATATACTTATTTTAACAAAACTGGAACTTCAATTTCAGATTGTAACAGACCTTAAAAACTGCATACATTGAATATTATAGTGTCATTAAAGGTAGGAAATGTATTAAAGCCTTTTTGATATATATATATGTTCTTGATCTAACATAAATTTCCTTCCACAATATTTTTTAATATGGATATTAATTGTATCTGCTGTGTTTAACTGTTATCAAAAGTGTATTCCAGATCAAATAAAATCTGAATAGACAAAAGCTGAATACAAAGTTTTTTTTAGTATACTTATTTCTACTGCTTCTCAAAACTAAAAATCATTCCCTAAGTTCTAACAGCAGTTGTGATTATCTTTTTTCACATGTATTATAAAGGAAAATCTACATAATATACTCCCAGGTCTGTTTTCAACTCTGGTAATGTCATATTCCTGTATATAGTAAACTGTAAAAAAATTAAATTTCTTTTACCACACTTCTCACTGTTCTGTTGAAGGTCAAGAATAAAGTTCAGAGTTATTTGCTTTCTTATCATTATAAATAGCAAAATTTGATGAGCTTATTCAGCTATTATCTACTTGAACCAATAATTTAGCTATAAGTGCCAAAAGATATATCCATTGGGACCAAGGGATTGGTACTTCTCAACAAAGTTTTACTTGAGCAAATTAGATCCAAACAGATAGTGCAATCTTACAATAAAGCTTCAGGTTTGAGTTTTTTTACTTTATACAAGAATTAAATCTCTAAATTTTTGCAAAAATTATACTATCAGATCTTCAAGTAGTGTAGTTTTTACTATACTGCTTGAAGATCTGATATAATTTGGATGATTTTAAATCTTCCACTAAAAATTTTAATTGCAATTTTTTTGCAATGGAGATTAAAATCATCCGCTAGAATGACTATTTCATCTATACCTTCCAAGAAGATATTTAAATCTTCAAGATATTGACTTCAAAATTTTATAGGAAGTATCAGGAGGGAAATAGTGATTACCAATTAATATTGCTTTACCAGTAGTATAATTCTAATCCATAACTGTTCTTTATATTGTTTCAAATTCAACTTCAGTAACAGGTAAGCACCTTGACACTGCAATTAAAACACAACCTTCTAATTGATCACGTGTATCTGTTTTAGCTTCCTATTAACTTTAATGAATATTTTTCACCTTCCTATAGAGGAAATCAAACCATGTAACCAATTTTATGTTACCCATACAATGTCATACTAATCAAACAAAAATATTACAAGTAAAAGTCCTCATTTGGTTTTTAAGCCATAAACATTTCGTATATAGAACTTAAGTGCCATTATGCATTATCATCTCCTCCTTTCCATGCCACCCAGAAATTAAATTATCATCTTTCTCACTAAAGTTGTGAATTTTATGTAATTTTTCAAAAAGTTGTGTATCAATTTAGCATTTAAGATATTAATTTTTTAAATCTTATCTTCCAGAAAATTACATTACTGGTTAAGGAAAATTTTAAATTTTGTATAATCTTTAAACTCTTTATGCAAATTATGAATGTGATAATATCCTCTGTTTACACTATTGATGTTTAGTTTGATCTTAAATTCATAGATTTTTAATAAGTTCCTTTTTTTCTTTTCTCAATGCAATGTTCTTCCCAGTGATAACAGTAAGTCATTTCTTTTAATTCTCTAATTTTCTGTAAATTCTTAAAAAATTTTATAATAAATATTCTAAAATTACAGAATCCAGATTACATGAAAGGGAATTTTGAAATTTGTATTGAAACAATGCATTGTGGGGATTGTGGTGATCAAGAAAATGTAAGTTATGTTTGCAAATTGCTTTCATTTATATTTAATAAATTTATTTATTTTTATCAAATAGATGTGTAAAATTTAACCAAATCTTACTTATGCAATGAATATTATCTGAATTATTCTACTAAATATGAATATCACAAAACCATTTACAAATAACTTAAAAATAAAAATGATGTATTCAAGCAATTCTATTTTTGAAATGTTGAAATATTTTCATTTATTTCATAAATGATTTCCGATTTCGCATAGCAAATTTTTGAATATATTATAATACTTTTTTAAAAAATTTTATGTTGAAATTTTATATTATTAAACAAATAATTTTTGATTTAGTGCAGACATTTTAAAGTTTTTTCCACCTTTGAAAATTAAAATTTATTTGGGATATCATAATTGACATAATACTATTTACATTGTCTCAGAGACAAGAGATTACCATATGTAACAAAAGTGTTAGAATGAATGAATTTGTTTTATCATATAAACACCTTGGTATAACTGCTCCAGATTCAAATTTGAAAAGGTAAACACTTGTTTTTTCATGTTTTGTGATTTTTAGTATATTTTAAAGTAATCTCATAAGGTTATAAACACTTTTCATATTGTAAACAGTTAAATTTATAATTCCTACTGTTTATATTTTTAATTCTGATATCTATTTTCCATAGTAAATTATAAAAATGTGATTTACATAAACAAATTTACTGTTTTATTTCTATATTGGAAATTTTTGTAGCTAAATTAGTAATTTGTTTCAGTTAATATGTAATGTATTGTAATATAGTTGGCATTTCAAGAACATAGTCTGTCATTTTCAATTTATTTCCATCTTCATGGCTGGCTTTAATTATTTTACTTTATTAACTTTAAATTTAAAATAAGACAGATAACTAAAATTAGAAGTTAGTGCACTAAACATGATTCTAATTTGTGTAGCATTTCTACACGAATTAAAATCATGTAACTTCTTCAATGTCTCACAGTAAGCTGTAGATCTCGTCACCACTTTGCAAGTGATGATGAGATCAAGGTAAACATCCAGAACTGGTTCAGGTTGCAGGCGGCCAAATTCTATGAAGTGGGTATGTTGCAATTAGTGCCAAGATATGACACATGCCTTAATTCACATGGTGAATGTCAAAAAGTAGTTTAAGGTATGTAGATTTTTCTGTAATGAAAGACAAATGAAAGCAATTTGTAAATCTTTTTTAATACCCAAATAGTACTTACTTTCTGGATGAGCTTAGTAAAATTTGCCAAATACAGTGGGTGATCAGTTAACATAATCTGTTCCAAGACTTCGTTTTCTATCCAAATTGTTCATTAACCGATTATCAATTTACCATAGGTTTTTATGGGAATTTGATTAATTTGTTCTGGTGACCCCAAAACATAAAAAATACCATATTTTACAAACTATAAAACGCACTTTTTTCTTCGAAAAATTGCCTCCAAAATTCAGGTGCGTCTTATACTCCGTAGCGTCTTATAGTCCATAAAATACAGTATATACTTTCTTACTATGTTTATTTATATGTAATAATAAAAATACATATATACACAGTCTCGCATTTTCATTAGTCATGTTTTTTTCCATTTCTGGGGGTTAAAGAATTGTCTAATGTCTGTTGCTTTTCTCTCTTCAGGATTTTTCAGAAGTAATTAATAGCATTGTAATTGTAGAGATCCCAAGCCTATTAATTAACCTCATTCTGGTTTGAATGCCATTTTGGATGACTGTTGTTTTGACATCCTCCCACTTCTTCAAAAGATCTTTAATAGAAGATGTCGGCATTGGTCTTCTTTTGTCTTTCTGTTTTTTAAAAGAAAACACATCTCGCTGAATTTCTTGGTGTTCTTCATTTAAGAGTTCTTGGAGTTCTTTTGTCGTCAGATCAGTTTGTTTCATTATGAGCTCTTCAATGCTCTTTCTTTCTCAGATGATGGATTGATTTTCATTACTCCATTAAGTGCTTGAGACTTCTTGATATACCTTTCATAGCTAAGATTGTGTTTACTGTAGACATGTTCAAGCCATAAATACTGCCTAGGAACATCAGATATCTTCTGCCCACTCTCTACATTGGCTATTATCTCTTGCTTGGTTTCTATGGTGAGCAGCACTGTTCTTGACACTATTCTTTTTCAGCTCTATAATATCAGTTTCTTTTTTAAATAAAAAGTTCAAAAAAATCACTTACAAAAATTCAGAAAACAGAAATCAACTAGTGCACAAAAAATTTTTTAAATGGAAGGCCTGGATGAAATTTGGTATTAAAACAATAATGAATATTTGATGGTACAGTTAAATTCTTGCCTTTTGTAAATAAAAACAGACGCATAACTTAATGAGTACCCGCCTGACAGTCTCGCAACGACTATAAAAAAAATTATTTGTCAGAAAGGTAAACAAAAGCTGAAATTACAAGGGAAAGTTTTAAAATTTGGAGGAATACTATCTGATCTGTATCGAGTTGAACGTCGATGTCAACATCTTCAGAGCTCTGAAAAGTTTCAAATTGTCACCTGGAAACAAGGGAAAACTAATTGGTATTCACTATTTTAGGTCACTTCTTTTTCTGTTTGTTCTGTGAAGTGTTCGTTGTCCGAACATAAAAATCTTTTGCAAAAGTGTTTATATGATTTGTTCAGTCTGAACTGTTTGTTAACTGATCACCCATTGTATTACTAAATATTGCTAATACTCAATTAGATGGGTTAGATTTGTTTTCACTCACTATATCCAGATAAAGATTATCATTGTTAAATCTTATTTTTGTTTGCTTTGTATATAGTAGTTCATCATTTTGATGATTGGCTATTCTATCCAATTTTCACTAGGTTTGTCACAATGGTTGGACACTGAAGACAATTCTTACTTTATATAATATCCTTTATTTAAATTGAAATGCATTTCAGACTTTTAGTCCTTCTGATGATTCTACTATTGTTTATCTGAGATTTGATTTCCTTACAATAAATTATCAGTTTAAATATGGTTTCTTGTTGTTTTAAACAAGATTTTAAACAGCAAGAAACCATATTTAAACTGATAATTTATTGTAAGGAAATCAAATCTCAGATAAACAATAGTAGAATCAACAGAAGGACTAAAAGTCTGAAATGCATTTCAATTTAAATAAAGGATATTATATAAAGTAAGAATTGTCTTCAATGTCCAACCATTGTGACAAACCTAGTGAAAATTGGATAGAATAGCCAATCACCAAAATGATAATCTAATGGATAGATTTAACAATTATTAATACAATTAAATTTTGTTCATTCAAATTTTTGAATAGTTCAAATTTTACAAGTTTTCTTTGATCTTCCTATTAAATGTAGTGTATAAATTATCTATTTAATTTCACTTTTGTATTCTAATTTTTGGATCACTTGAAGCTGGAGTAGACTCGCATTTCAAAAATTACTAGTTTGGAAATTCAAAGCTGTAGCAGCTTAGTTCAACTGAGCAAACAGTGAAAAGCAAGTATGAAAAACAAAAATGTGAAACTGGTCTAGACCTAAGTGAAAGGCAGTTTGTGACTTTTGAGAAGCCAATCATTTACAAACCAGAAATGTCATCAATAAAAACAAAACACTTCAGACATGGTTTTTAACCACTATTGCACATTTGTTACAAAAAGTTAAAAAGAAAACTATGTTGGGTGAGAAATGTTTAAAAGGTGTGAATTGAAAGAATATCACTAATTTTGATGTTTACTTTGTTGTGTGACAATTTCCTAACCATTTTTAAAAATCACTAGAAATGCCTGACAACAATGACACTGTAATAGGTAGCAAAATTTTTTTTCACTGCTAAAAGTTTTACAGTCCAGAACTTCTGAACAATTTCATGAAAAAGTTAAAAAAAAAGTCACTTAACATTTTTTGTTGTTTTCAAATAAAATATTAACTTAAATTTTTAATTAAAATAAAACTCACAGTATACAGTGATTTTAATGTATGTACTTTGCATGTTATGTATACACACACTATACACAGTTAGTTCACAATTTATGAAAGTTTTTCTTAACATCTTTCACATTCTGGTTAAGTAATCTTGATTTTCAATTTTTTGATTAAATAGAATTTTGAATACTGTCAACTTTCAAGTCTGCAGTGTTACAGAATTTAGTACTAATCAGTCAACATATTAAAATTCAGATTGAATTATTTCCATGAATTAAATTGTAAATATTACTATTAAAAATAAAAGTTTTTTTTTAACTTCAGGTCCATGAATTAATTCCTGAAAAACTGAAACAGCGGGAAATTGTATATATTGATATTGCTAATGATCCCGTTGAGACAAGAGTGAGTAATTTTATTTTATCAAAATTTAACTTTTTATAATTTTGATATCATAAATGTTCATTTTTTTACAAATACTTTTTAATTTTCTACACAGGACTATAAGCCAACCGAAGATCCAACTAAAATTAAATCTAACAAAACAGGAAGAGGGCCACTTGTTGGTAACTGGCAGGTAATACTATTAGCTTTTATTATTTTATTACTTCATACTTCATGAAAAAAAAAAATTATGCTCATGCATTTAAACAGTAAATAATAGAAACAACCTAACTGTCTTGTTTATAGTTATCACTATATATATATTTATGCTTAAAACTAAAATTTATATTATAATAGAATAAAAAAATTCTGACTTTTTACTAAACTTTTATACATGCTATGGAATCTCTATTCTTTCATCAGTATGTGTTTCTGATATAAAATAAGCTTAGTTTTTCAATCCTGAATTTTATTTGTGGTTATATCGAATTAATTGAAGTTTATGTAAACATCATTTAGCCCATTTAGCATTATTGTTTCTTTAACAATGACATTGAAAGACACATACTGTCGATATAAAAACAAAATATCAATTGCGATTTTATTATATAGTACTATATAAATCGCTTATTAGAAATTCACATAGTTTATATTTTTCAATAAAAATTATAAATGCTGTAATTGAAAATTTAAAAAAATAAATATTGGATATATAATAGAACATCAAAATTTATAAAATTAGAGTAAAAAATTTTTTAAGAAGCAAAATAAAGTCACTACTGTATAAAAATTTTAGAACTTTCCATTCAGAATTAAAGAAATCTTTTCCTTACACCTTATGCTGTGAATTCGACATTTCACACCTTTATATGAATCCACTCAATACTGTTAAGTCACATAAAAGTGTGAAATTTCGAATTCACAGAAAATTGTAAATGAGGAGACAGTACTTAAAACTAATAAATAAACAACTTTTATATCAAAAGGAAACAAATGATAATCAATCTATCCACCTGTTCTGCATACCTGCTCTTGACGAATTTATTGTTTCACCTTCAGTGGTAGTTTCAAGGACAATAGTAGAAATAAAATACCATATTTCGTTGCAAATAGAAATTCAGTGGCAATTAGTAATTTAAAATTTATTGGCTCAAATGTTTTTAAAATTTGAGCCAATAAATATAGGAGGAGTGGCTACTGTATTACAGTATATACAGAAATTTTAAAAATGTGTTTAACCATAACAGAATAAAAAGAAAATAACAAGTTTTACTGCTATTTTGCTGAGTTTTCCTTTGGTGTTTTCACTTTGTTTTGTCACTATTCCACTCACTTTTTCTGTATTTCAACTCACTTTTCTCACTTTTTCAGAGGAGAAATAGCACTCCCAGGCCTGTAAATATACATAGTAGTTTACTTACTCCATGCCAATGTTTTAAAAATGTTAGTTGAGCTGAATTTGACATATGTATCAAGCTCATGCAAGTTAATTTTGGAATCTTGTGTAAGATTACTTTACAAAACATTTAAAACAGTAAACAAGGGATTATTTTATAATTTACTATATGAGACAGCAATCCTTGTTGCTGTGCTTTTTTTTAATAACACTTAAGTCTTATTTTCCCTATTTTCATCATAAAAATATTTATTGGCATAAGAATTTAATTACAAAATTATCATTGTAGTGTTTGTGGCAAGTGTTGATAATGAAAATGATTACTTGATTTGAGTTTTTTTGTTGTTTGGTTTTTGGTATGCAAAAATGCTTCAGAAATTTGAATAAGTTTTTAATGATTTTAACTTTTGAAACTTTCTTTGAATACCTATATTTTTATTCTTTTAAGAGTACTTACATTTTTAAGTAACTTGTCTATGGATTGCATATTTTCATGAAAAACAAGCAGTCATTTTTTTATTAACTTATTTATGTGTGTAAATTCTCACTAAATAAGTAGAAAAGTTTGTTTATTCCTGTTAATTATATTCATTTGTGAATTGATACATTCTGACTGAAAGTTGTACAGTGGTAAAGACACAATTTCAATGTTTTCAGGTCAAAACTATTAATGATCAAAATTTGGGGATCCAAATCAGATTCAAATTTAAGTCCCTACAACTGTAGTGTCTTAATCATATAGTATAAACAAGAATTATTCCAAACTGGAACATTAAAACATGATGTATGATGCCAATTGAAAACAACAGCATTTGAATGTTAGAGTTTAAAATACTCTGTGCAACATCCAATTTTAAAACAGCTTGAAAACCTGAGATGAGCTTTTAAAGAGGCCAAAAAGGTTTTTTCCATTAAAATTTTTGCTAAAAAGAGTAAAAGTGTGAAGTTGCTTATTATAAATTTTATATTTTGACTGAGTGGTGTGGTGATTGATTCCATCCCATTTTAATTAGAAAAAATAATTCATTATACACTAAATGTCTAACCTTTATAACTAGCATTTTGTTTTTCTCTAGAAAACTGCTGATCCAATCATGTGTGCTTATAAATTGGTCACATGTGAGTTCAGGTGGTTTGGATTACAAAATCGTGTGGAATCCTTTATACAAAAAGTAAGTATCTATTGTTTTTTAATTGCAACATACTTTAATCATTTGTGTTATCAGATATTTATTTTACTTTGTAGTGGCAAGGTAGTTTGTAGGATTTTTTAGTTCTGAAATAGTCTTCATCACATCTAATAAATTGTAACCATATTAATTTTTAAATTTTAATTTTTTGGCAAAAAGTTTAATTTTCTTCAAAATTAAGTTGCAAGAACTGGCTTACTTTACTCCTGAAACTGATGCATTATTTAACAAATTGATTTTAAATCAAGGTTTTTAACATACTTGATTTTGCTTTGACTTACAAAATAGCAGATTATTCATAATTTATCAAATACTGTCAATATATATTTATTGCTGCTTTGTTATTAGGACATCTAATGCCTATTTTTTTTACATACTTGAAACATAAATTTCAAATTTCTATTCAAACTGAGATTAGTTTTAAGTTGCCAAGTCTTAAATAAACTACTACTTCGATATTTTGAATTAGTTTGTCATAACTTTGTTAAATTAAAAATATCAAAAATATACTTTTTAGTTTTTTAAACTGTAAAGGATCCACAGAAAAGTATAGATAGTTTAATCATAAAAATTTACTGAAAAGTAAGTTACATAACCTCTTGGCATGCCGTGTGTCATATATGACACACAATTTTCCTTCCAAAGAATGAGAAGCAGCTCTTGTTTTTTGCTTCCTAAACAATTATATTAGTTATTAATTTTATCAGTAGAATTTAGTGAAGCTTATTAGACTACATGCATCCCACTGTGATAGAAAGAAAGGAAAATATGAGTGATTGTCTGAGCACATGTTTTTGGAAGTGATCACAAGTATGACTGTTTCATGTAAGTATTCATTTTTCTCTATTACTATTGATTATAATTTTACACTTTAAATGTGATTTTGTTCAGGAGACTTCTAAGATTATGTAAGAGTATTTTTTAAAAACTATATTAATAACAGTATTTAATGAGATGAGCTAACTTTTGAATGTGTCGTATATGACACGTTGGTTCTTAATGTTACAATAATTACATTACAGCCTATGAACTGTTTTCATATTGGCAAGTTATTTACTTTTATAGTTATTTTGTCATTTAGTCAGCAATATGTATTCTATTATTTATTTTCATTTTTTATTAAATTAATTTATTAATAAAAATAATTATTTATTTTTATTAATAAATAATATTAATTTCTGTGATTTGTTTTTGTATAGTTATTTATCTGGTCTGCAGGATTTTGTTTGTTAAGAATTTATAAATTATTAATATGATAAATCATATATTAAAACTAAATCATTGACATTTATTATAAATTTTTCAGTGTCAACAGATGAAATAAGGAAGGAACATGATAGGACACTTGATATTGATAGAAATTTGTGTGGACTGGAAGGCAGGTCCAGTGATGAAGACAGTGACCAAACATTTAAACCAGTCAGAACATTTATCAACCAAATTGTCCTGAAGAATGTAAGTCATTAGATGATACATTTGACGATGATGAAAATGATGCTTCAGCTATGTAAATAGAGGAAGATTTCTTGATATCAGTGCAGTAACAGACTCCACCATGGCACCATACAAATAGATTTAAGCCCTTGCTACCAGCTCCTGCATTTTAAGAACCCTGAAAGGGTAAGGAGTGTGAGTCTGAAGAATATTTCTTGAATTATATTCCTGAGAATCTCTTTGTCAGTGCTTGATGATAACATGCACAAATCAAATATCACTGATTCACCTGGAAAAACTTTTGAACTTTACTGCTAATGAAATGAAAACAATTTTTGGATAGTCTACAGAAGAGATAGCAGAGCAATAAAAAAGAAAAAGAAAAACCCACTTCAATATTTGAAATTTATAGTAAAAGTGTCAAAATGGTTATTACATTCAGATAGTACAGAAAATAAAAAAAATGAACAGTGAAGATGGCGAAGAAAAGGAAAGTAATAAAAAAATACTCCAACTTTACATCCCAGAAAAATACAATGCAAAAGTGGAGCAAAACACATGCCAGAAATCATTGCAAATGGCAAAAATCACTGCAGCCAAATGCACTGATATAAAAGTGTATGAGCTACAGTGTACTGTATCAAATGCAAAATCCATCTGTGCCTTGTGACAAATAAAAATTGCTTCAAAGCATGTCATATGTAAATATAAAATGTCAATTATTGTATAAAAACAGTCAAATAAATTATTTTTACATGAACAGAACAGTTTGCATTTTGTACAGGTAGAGATCCATTGTGTCATATATGACACACACCATTTTTTAATGATTGAAAACAAAAAAATTGAAAAAAATGATAATTTACTAACAAGTGACACCCAAAGGTCAATAATATAACAAAACTTCAATAAAAAAATTTTTTTTTAGTAGTGGATCTCAAGAGGATAATTTAAATCTTTCCTTCTTAGGAAAGACTTGATTTAAATTATAATTTTCTTTGTTTTAGACCAATTTAAAATATATACAGTGGGTGATCGGTTAGTGAACAAATCGGATAATGAATGCTTTTACGAAAGATTTTTTATGTTTGGACAATGAACACATGTTCGGATTACGAATACCTCACAGAACAAACACAAAAAGAAGCGACGTAAGGGAAGACCAAACAGTATTCATTATTTTGTCTTCAGGCAACAATTTGAAACTTTTCAGAGTGTGGGAGACGTTGACATTGACGTTCAACTCTGTGTATATTGATTTGATAGTATTCCTCCGAACTTTGAGACTTTCTCTTCTAATTCCAGCCTTTTATTTTTCTGACAGAAACAATTCTTTTATAGTATTCAGGTGGGCACTTGTTAAGTTTTGTCTGTTTTTATTTTCGAAAGGTGAGAGTATAATAGCAAAGGTAGGGAGTGGACATATAATGTCTGATGTTGCTGGGCAGTATGGCTTGAACAGGTTTACGGTAGGCTGCAGTTCAATCTTATCTAAGAAAGATACAGTACAATCAAGAAGACTCAAGCAGCCTAAGGAGTAAAAAAAATTACATCTGAGAAATAAAGAACATTGAAGAGCTCATAATGGAAACTGATCTGATGACAGAAGAATGCCAAGAACTCGTGAATGAAGAACAACAAGAATCTCGGCAAGATACGTTTTCTTCTGAAAAAGAGGATTAAAGCTGATATCTGCTATTAAAGATCTTTTGAAGAAGTGGTAGGATGTCAGAACAAGTCTTAGAATTGCATCCAAACCAGGTTGAGGTTAATAGGCTTAGGTATCTCTACAATTTCAATGCTATTATTAATTACTTCTGAAAAATCTCGAAGGAGAAAAGCAATCGATATTAGACAGGTTCTTTAACCCCCAAACAAACGGAAAAAACACGACTAATAAAAATGCAAGACTCTGTGTATATATGTATTTTTATTAGTGAGGTTGAGGCTGAAGTTTTCAACACAAAAATGTGTATGTCAGATGTTTGGCACCGCTTTCCTGTAAGCCTAGAAGTTTGGCAATGGTGTTTGGAAAGTCAGTGGAATTATGCTCGACATTCCAAAGGCCATTGTCAAACTTCTAGGCTTACAGGAAAGCGGCACCAAACATCCAATGTACACATTTTTGCGTTGAAAACTTTGGCCTTAGCCTCGCTATTATTACATATAAATAAATGTAGTAAGAAAGTGTATATTTTTTATTTTTTGGTGTTACCAGAATGAATTAATCAAATTCCCATAAAAACCTATGGTAAATTGATAATCGGTTAATGAACAATTCAGAAAGCAAACAATGTCTTGGAACAGATTGTTTGTTAACCAATCAACCACTGTATTTTGATACTAATGAAGATTTCTCGTATCCAAATGAAACCGAGATGAATTTTGTAAACTGTTAACCATGTCATAATGTACCTGAACTTTGGTGCCTGAAAAAAATTATGCTGCGATTTTTTTTCTTTTTGAAATGAATTTATCAAAACACTTCAAATTTGTATTTGAAGTAAATATCAAGCTATTGATAGTCATCTTGTTATAACATGGTAATGTAATTCTGGAAATCTTTTTCCAAAACTATTTTCCTTATTATACAAATAATTAAATTCTATTAAGATCCATACTTTATCCTGAACAAATGCTAAATTTCAAATAACTATTTCACTTAAATATAAAAATAAATAAATATATTCTAATATATATATATATTGGAAAAATCTCTGATGAACTGAAACTTTTACATAATACAAAATTGTTATTAAAAAAATTAAATACAAAAAATAAAACATACTTTTTCATAATTTTCCATATAGTTTGTGCATGTAAATACTATAGCAAGAACAATGTTTTGTTTTAGTTACACATAATGAAGAAATTAAAGGAAAAAAGAACTGTAAACGAGCAATTATTTATTGTGACATCGTCACAATGTCGGGCTGCAATTTTTAATCATTTTTAATTTTTTTAATTTAAAATATAAACTCTTCGTCTGAAATTAAGTGGTTTGCCCCTGTACATCATATTTTTCCTTTAGATATTGACACAACTATTGTTAAACACCTTTTTAGGGAAAAATTTTTTAAATTGAAATAACATGACTTTTGTTTGCATCAGAAGTTCATATATAGTTAATTGAAGCCTCCTGCCCCTAAGGTTTCCCTATCTGGTCTTGTCTTTTATCTATCTAATTCCATTCTCAAAATTAAGGACAGACTGACAACAGTGGGAATTTATAGGTCTACAATTTTTTTCAAATTGCAGCCCAATAAACATTTTTCTTATTACTGTTAAACTGCAAGAACTGTTAAGTTGCATCTTTTTACATGTGTGCACATTCTTAAAATTTGATAGCTAATTAACAGTGTAAATAACAAGAATTTTTAAACTAAAATATGAGTACAAACTAAACTCTTAAATTTATATTCTGACTAGATTAAACTAGCAGGTGATTGAATGTCTAACAATTCAAACTTTAAACAAAATGGGTTAAGTAACACAATGAACTAGAATGCAGTCTACATAAATATCTTTGATTTATAATGTTTCCTAAAAATTTCTGCATCTTGTGCTGTTCTTATTTTCTTTCTCAGAACAAATCAATCAAGAAATTGCTCAAATTAAAATAAAACTTGTTCAAGAAGATTATATAAGTTTAATTTATTGATTGCTTTTTAGATGTAATTAATTGAAAACTTTAATTATTAAATATGAATAAAATGCCCTTATATTAAGTAAACATGAATTTTTTTTATGAATTACAGTAGTGTGTCGTTTATTCGAATCAATTGGGGACGGGTTGTTCGGATAACTGATTATGTACGAAAAAATATATTAACCTATCCGATGTTGAAATTTTTCTCTGTTGCGTCTCTCTTCGTGTTGAACTTTCATCGATTTTTAGCCTAACGAAAATTTTTATAATAATAATTGAGGCTATTGTATCGTTAAAAACTATTTCTTTATTTTGTACAAACAAAATAAATATATTGAAAAATATAAAAACAAAATAATTATACTTTAGAAGTTAATCTAGTATCAAAAATGTTGGATTCAGCACGACACAGTCCGACTGGAAAGCTTTCGGTTAACCGACTTTCGGATAAACGATGGTCTACTGTAGTTTGAAAAATAGGTTTCTTTGCAAACTTGTTTTTCTTTAATGTTCTATCAATACTCATATTCTATATTTAAAAAAAAAAAACTTATTTCATTTCTGTCTAAATTTCTGTTCTGCCTTGCTGTTTAAGTCAAAACATTTTAATTGAATTTAAAGTTCTTTTAAAAAAATAAAAGATTAATAAGTATCATTTTAACTCTAAAACTTTTCCACATTTAGGTAGAAGAATAGTTATTCCTTGCTGTTCTTTATGTATATATTGAATTCTTAATATAGTGATAATTATAGCTAATTCCCAAAGGATTTGAACTAAAATGAGCCCACTGTATTAAGTAAGGAAAGAATTTGTACTTGCTTTTACCATTTAAAAATTTTTACTGAGTTTTTTTAAAACTGAACTTTTTTTTTCAAATCTTGTACAGTATTCATATTAGTTTTTAAATTATAATAAAAATTTAACTTTCCTGTTCCTTAAGAATTGATTTTAAAATCAGGGATACAAAGTATAATTTTAGTTATTCATATATTTCTTTAACTGTTGAAACTTGCTTCATAAATTACTCAAATAATTTGAAATTTTTTTTACTAGTAATGAGGCCTAAAGTTTACTTAAGATTTAGAAAAATTTAAACCCACTTCTTTTGTTTTCAGATCCATCAAAGATTTTGATTAAAACAATAGCATTGAATTAAACATCTTCAACTGACAGTGTTCAAATTTGAATATTTAGTTAGGTTTTATTTTGTTCTTGCTCTAATAGATGCCAATTAACACTCACAATCAGTTTATAACACTCGAAGCATTTGATTTAATGCTGTTCTATTTGTAAGTTAATCTTTGATCACAAATTTTTTTGAAACTGACTTCAAAAGGATGGATGGATGGTTAGAGTGGCAGTCTACTGTTCTGGGAGACCTGAAATTGAATCCAGATGGATCAAAAACCCCAGGAATTTTTTGGGAATGGTCCATCAGGATATGTTCGACTCACTCCCTCACCATCTAGCCCTATTGTGGGTCTGGCCAAACTCATGATGGATATGAGAGAGAAAAGGCCCTCTTAGTGCCCACATAGCAGAAAGTTTTTCAAAAAAAATTTTTTATAAACTAGAGTAAAGTCACTGACTATCTTATATAGAAGTAGATATTAGCTGAAATCTTTATTTTTACCATGTTAAGACTTTTGAGTCATGCTTTGAGCAAACTCAGATGTAAAGAATTTTAAGAACAGTTAAAATCATTAACGCTTCTCCCACACCGGGTTGTATAAACAAAATTAAATACCTTCTATAACCGATAACGGCGTGAAATGTTTTCAAAATGGCAAACGTTTTCACTGCCCCTCCTGGGCTCTTCCTCAAGTCAATTTTTCTTGCCTCATTAAAAATTGGACGTAACACCGATTTTTAATGAGGCAAGAGTGATCCGCACCACCCAACATCAAGAACATCTGAACTTTGGAAGAGAGAGAAATTTACAAGGCCGATCGCACAACAACATGCATCAATTTCAAAGGAGAAATGAATCTCTCTACTGCTTGGCAATTTTTATTGGAAGAAAGGTCATAAATCGTTAAATGTCACACGTAATCATCATAAGATGCGCGCATCATTTTCCCAACGAAATAAAAGAAATTTAAATATTTAGAACGGCATGCGGTTGCTGCACGTACTCGAACTTTTAGAAGTGGAACACGTTCCATTTATTTAAACTATTCGATTATTGAATTCGGTTCCAGCAAAAAAATTGGCCTGAGGAAGAGCCCAGGAGGGGCAGCGAAAACGTTTGCCATTTTGAAAATATTTCACGCCGGTTATCGGTTATAGAAGGTATTTAATTTAGTTAAAATCATGTTTGAATGGATGTGTGTTGTTTGAGTTATGGAATCATTTAACATGCAACTAATCCAGAAGTTCCAACAGTTCTGAAAATCATTTAAGATTTTTGGATCACCCTACGTATTGAGTAATTTTGGCCTTAATATTACCAGTCAGTTCAACAATATTACTTGTATTACTTTTTCTTCCTGTATAATTTAGTAGCAACACTGATGACATTGGCAGCCATATTTTAAAATATTAAATAACTAATTTTTGAAGTTAGATTACTGAATAAATAAACAGTGTGTTTATTTTTAGACGGAAAGACGTATATTTCTCAACTTCCATCGGCAAGTGTATTGTTGGTTAGATCGTTGGCACGGACTAACAATGAAAGATATAAGAGACTTAGAAGAGAAAACCAAACGAGAATTGGATGAGGTATTTTTTTCAATAATCTAATTTTAAGTAAATAAACCATGCTAATTTTACTTTTTTTGCTCTATCTTTAGCAAAGAAAGCAAGGTGCAGTCAGGGGTACTACTGGAGATATAGAATGAAATCCTCTACTATATTATAATAAAGGCTATGGATGAAATTATTCTTGAGCATATCTATTCCAAATTGAGAGTATTAAATTAAAAAGAAAAAAAAATATATTGTTTTGACAGTATGTTCATGTTGTGTGAAGAAAAACAGAAGTAATTCTCATAGGTAGCTAATTTCCCCATTTTCTCAGCCCACTACATGGCCATCAACCTAGTCAACATATATTTGGGAACCCTTGTTACCATCACACTTCATTTGAAAATCAGAAAAGTGAATCAGTTTTTGTTGAAACATGATTAAACAGATTTCTTAAGTTTTATTCATGCCATACAAAAAACGATAATTTTTAAAGATTCCTTTTTCTAGAATTCAAACCTTTTTCAGGAAGATTTTAATAATCGAACAATTTTCTTTGACGGAAAATTGTAATCCCATTTATTGAAATTGTTAAATGTATATAATGATACCGTTCGATGCCGAAGTATGTCTTAACAAGGGTTCCTATCTGAGTACTGTTAGATTAAATTTGTGCAAAAGAATAATTAGCATTTAACTATTGTATATGCCATTGTACAGATAGAAATCTTAAATGAGTACCTTTGTAAGTACTCTAATAGCAAATCTGTCTGTTGTAGTTTAATTTTTGCTGCAAATTCTGTCACAAAGATGGTATACATTCCTTCAATTTTTTGCTAATTTATTGAATGGTTTTGGCAGAGAAGACAATTAAACGAAACGACGATTGTATTCTTTCACATTATGGAATTTTTGTGCTTCCACTGTTCCTTATTTTGACTGCTGTTAATAATTTATGATTTAATGTGACTTTTTTAATTTTCTAATGATTTAATCTTGGGATGTTTAGAAGAAAGAAGTTTTGTGTGTCCTTTACTGTTCAGAATGAGCCAATAGAAAACGTTTATTTGCCAAAGAAGGGGGGCATGTGCAAAAAAGCAATGATAATCAGAGACGAAATGAAATTGCATTCCAAATGATGTAAGCACATTCATTGTATCCACCACATTTTGACTGTAACTAAAGAATTTGACAACTTGTTTTTTTTGTTTTGTTCGAAGTAAACACCATCCATGCCAGAAAACATAATGGTGTCGTTTGTTTTTCAATTTATTACCAGATTTTTTTTTCTCTAATTCAAACCAAGGCGGCCAGTTCAAAGGCTTGCCACACAAAAAATTAATGCAAAAGTTACTCGAGAATTTAAATTTTAAAAGCTCATTTTCACCTTTCCATTGTGCCTCTGTCACCATATTAATGCCAAATAAAATTTAATGGTTAAATGGCACCTAAGAACTGTATATGTTTATTTTTGGATAGTTAGTTTAGTGAAAATTGTGCTGAAGAAACCAGAAAAATCAAACTTACTGCAATTATTGTATAGACAGCAGTCATGTATACTTGTCCAGAGATGTAATGTAGTTACATCTTCATCGTGACTATAAAAGAAAAAATACACCTCAAATTAATGCCATAGTTATCTTGTTTTATTTTAAAAATATATGTACTCGACACATTTTAATGTTGATAATAGGCAAAACACACAGCAAAAATCTAGCAAGACTTTATATTACTGTATTTTTAAGAATGAAGTTTTCCATTTCTTAAATAAAAAAAAAAGTTAAACATATATTTAAAAAAAAATTAGCAAAATTAATTTTCAATTAAATATTGAAGCTAATCTGATGGTAATATTGATATTAAACAAATCAATATAAAATGAAATAATAAAAAAATGGAAAATTCATTTGTATAGGAAATCAGAAAATGTTGTAAAAGTTACAATTAAATTCTAGTTTTGTGTTATCAAATTAATATTTGTCTTAATAAATTTTTTAAGATTTAACAAAACACTACAGTTAACATTTAGATACAACAGATGGAGCCACATACCGAATAGTTATGTGCATAACAATCGCATGTAGTAGTGTCGAGCAAAGGCCGCGCTAGTAACGTCTCTAGTAGGAAATTTCTTTTAAAATAGGTAAAAAAATAAACGTTTCACGCGCGTTAAAACACTACAGGTGTGTTTTTTGGGAACGAGGGAAAAAACGGAATTAAAATAACTCGTTTGTTATTCAGAGTGGTGAGTCAATGTTAGTAACAATCTTGAATCATATGCTTACTGAACGTGTGTTCCAGGCGAACGACTGCGGACAGAAGCACCAGTTTGGAACTAATGCGATTGAAGTGTCGTCCACGCTTCCATCTTACTCGAACGTTAACAGCTATTAAGTCTTTCTGCTAATAACCCAGCGTCATTTGATATATTAGATGGCTTAATCGAAGCTCTGCTTTAACGACCAAAAAAGTATCTTTGTAGGTAATGCGGTTTTATTATACCTGGTCTTTTTTTAAAATCTTGTTTGATAGTAACAATACCGAAACTTATGTTAATGGCACGAGGTCACACGGTCAATATTTGTTGTTCCTATTATTTTTCGTCGTAACGTTGCTAGTTTCGCTTCCTCCTAATGCGAAACTACGACTGCTGCTTGAATGTAATTTATAGATACACGTGGTGTTTTTAAACAAGGATCTGAAACACGGGCATGAAAACCAGAGTTTAACATCTTGAACAGATTAACATCAAGTCTTATCCTTTATTTTTGTTTTCAAAATTGTTGGATTAATGGCAAAAAAAATAATGCCATAATACATGAAAAGTGTAGGTTTCGTCTGAACAAACAAGGTAAACTCTTGTTTGTTTTGACGTTGATAGTGTGATGCACAAATGAACGCGTTATTAGTTTACTAGACACGTGTGTGCGGATCTAAAGTAGAAAAACCTGTTTTATATGAAATTTTGTCAAGAATTGTAATATTTCTACCATCTGTGTCGATCTATATAAATACTGGGTACAAAAATAAGACGTACCTGTTGTGTACTCTGTACTCTCTCCTACCGATACGTGTATTTTTTTTATACAAATATCTTGTGGGGAACAATTTGCCGGTACAAAAATATTGGAGTATATATCATCTGTCCCTTGTGGGTCGCCGCCTGTGATTTCTACTAAAATTAATAATTTTGCTTTTAGTGAATTAAAATTTAAAGTTTAAAGTTAATTAGAACACAGTTAATTTAAAATTCTTTTACGTTGAAACTTCTCATCCCCGAAAATGTGCTAAGTGCCTACGTGTTTAGGTTTTTATTTTTTTTGTTTAAAATATTAATTACAGCAAATTACTAGTCTTACCGAGTTTTTACTTTTTACAAGAAATGCACATTTATATTTAATATGCCTAATGTGTTACTTGATACAGACCTACCATACCATAAATTAGGAATGTTTTTAGAATGTAAAATAAGAGAAGAATGCGTAATGAACGAACAGTGAAAGACAGGAAAATCTGTAACACGTTTAATTTTAAAAACAGTCTCTAATAATACACAAACTGGCACCACGTCTGTTTGATAGAAAGAGGGGAGAGGAAGGACAGTAATTCAATATTTTATAACAGCTGTTTGAACAATGTCACCTACTTCCCGAGATTACCGTCTGGTATAGCCTTAGGCAAAATCAACAGGAACGTGGCCAGTCATGACCTGCAAACTGAATTATTGAACCTCAAGTAATCAAAGGAGCTAGAAAGTTCACAGAATCTTGTTGAACCACCAACGCCGCCACACGCAGCTTTGTGCTAATGGATCTTGCCCTTGTTTGTGCGACGTGTCACATCGTCCGACGACTAACTGCAAATCTAATTTGATCGTTACCATGCACGGTCGCAGAGAATGAAAGAAAAAAGGTTGTGTGTGACGTTGTGTTTGGTTTAAGTAGGTGGCGAATGTCGCTTTGTTAAAACTAATACCGTTGTTTAAAATGAGGCGGAACCGAAGTGTTCTCCCTCTCTCTAGCGAGTTTGTGCTCTTTTTTAATTCATTAATATATAATGCATGTATATGTATATATAAAATACAGTATCACCTCCTCTCTAATTATATTCGAGTTCGAATTTATGAATTTTTTACGAGGAAATGTCGGATTCGGATTTATGAATTCCCTCCAGAAAAACTAGAATTTTATAAGGAAATGTTGAATTTAGAATTATAAAAATAAAATATTAGGATTTATGAAGTACTATTGGGTGTATAACTACATTTTTATATTAAAAAAAAAAGTTAAGATTTATAGGATCCAGATTTACAATTCCAAAAACTAGGAAATATTGAATTTATATGCAAAATTAGGATTTGGATCATCATCCCACATTTCTATATAAGATTTATATATATATAAATTAAAGAAAAAGCAAGATTTATAAGGATTCAGATTTACGAATTCCATATAAAAAATTTGAATTTTGTAAGGAGCTTAAACGTGATATTACCGTTAATGAAAGAAAATTCAGAGGAATTTAATAATTTTCGAGTTAAGATAAGGATCTTACGTTTAAAAAAGAAATTAAAAAGGAACCTCCAAAATTTAAAGTAGGAATTGCCTAAAAATCCTTAAAATTTTATTGATTTCTTGTGTAATTTAGAGTAAAGATTGGCAAATCCCTAACACAACTGACGTCCCCACGTAGAAAATCTTATTGTAAATGCTAAAAATTGAAGAATAAAAAGAAGAGATGAGCAAATTTGTTAGCAAATTTGCGTCCGAAGAAAAATAATCAAAGGAAAAAAACAGGGAGGGGGATGGATAGTGTATAACGTAAAGGAGATATTGGAAGTAATTGTTGGTGTCAAGGGAGGAAATGGTTTTTTGACAGATCTGTCCGTTTGATGTGAAAATCACTAGGTTGTCGCTGGATTACTGGCAACAGACGACGTTCGCAACGCACTAATACCTTCTAAAACGTCCCATCAACACGTCAAAGGAAGGGAACACTAACAGAAATTATAAGAAGAAAAAAAATAAAATACAGCCAAAACCTTGAACAACTATAAACGAGGTTAAGCGTGATGTCACCCGTGACTCATCCCGTCCTCTACCTGTTTATGTGGACTATTTGTAACTTTATAATTTTTACTCGACAACAACATAGAGATGCACATAAATCAAAGAAGAAATGGTTTTGGAAACATAAAAGAAAAAAAAGACTACTTCATTTTAGAGGAGGCCATTTATATAACTCGTCTTTCGTCCGACAGGTGGTGCGGTGGTCATTGCCTGGAGCGATGGGCGTCCCGCAGCAGGTTTGTGGTGGAGTCTAGTGACAGCGCTACTCCGGAGAAATGATGTAAGGGCAGGTTAAACAAACAAAGGGGCAAGGTGGTTGATCACGATAATATATATAGGGAGCTTTAGGGATGAACTAATTCGTCTGGTAACCACGAACGAGTTGGCGTAGCGTGATGGTGCAATAGATGGCATGAACCGGACTATGACGTCGACATCCGATGCACCGCATAAACGGAATCGTAACAGGCGGACAAACATAGTGATTTTCTAATATTATCCAATCGGAATTTAGAAAAAAAAGTAATGGAGTCCACTTCAGACAATGGGAACGGCTCCGTTCTGTCAACTTAATCATAAACAAACAAAACGAGCCATCTCCGGGGAGAAAGAGACTTTCTATTCCGATGAGCCCTGGCCTGGAGCTAGAAGGTTTATAAATTGCCTGTTGCCTTGTCACGACGTAATTTGTCTTGGGATAATCACGGGGTCTGCGACACTCCCTGTTAGCAAAGGGACCACACTTGGGTTTCTTGTTCCTTTACTGTCATCGTCTACTTAACTTGGCTCTGTCTGATACTGATCTGCTTTGACGTTTTCTTTGTTCATGACTTCTGTTTATTTTCGGTCATATCGATATAGATCTATATCGAATTTTGATATCTTCATAAGTAGCCAGCTCCGCAGCCTTTTCCGATTTCGGATGTAGGCATTTGGCGCGTGGATTTAAAAGCTCGCTCGAATGATGCCTGGCATGATCGAACGTTATCGATATCGACTCAGCTCCGATATTGATCTATACTCGGAGATATTGGCCTACAAAATGAGGAAAGTCGTACGAGAAAATGGGTCTATTATACTAGGACAAATATATGGGATAAATCTAAAACAAATTAATAGCGTACCGCAGCCAGTTATTGAATTGGCTAAGGGCCAAGGTCTAGCACCCGATGCCCAAATAATCATTGTCATCAGAGTGGGTAGAGGGATAGGACATCAGATAGCGTCCGAGAAAAAGAATACTGTTAATTTTTGTTCATAGTAGAGATAAGGAAAATGCCTGGCAGGTATCTACCTACAAATTATGGGGTGAGAATGGAAGGTCAAGTTCTGGCGCCAAAGCTCGATTATGATCTGCGATGAGAATCGTCAATGAAGACGTCCGTACGCCTAGGGGTTGTGGGTATGGTACCTAGCAGGGTCGAACTACCCAAACACGTTGGCTAACCGTAATGGGCTACAGTAAAACAAAACGATCCGGTTAGGTTAAAATAAAAATAATATATATATATATATTTAGTTAAAACCAGACATATATATATATATATATATATATATATATGTGTAATATATATAGTTGAAGTCTCTCGTCTTTTGATTGCTTTTCCAATAATGCATCTCTTGCAAAACAAAATGGCGACTTTTGTAATGGTGATTCTGTCATTACATTTGTGTTGACTCAGTGGCACGAAATGGAAAATTGTTTCTTTCGTGCATCCTACTGTAAAGGAGTGTTATTGTTGCAACAACGACAGCTTCTATTACGTGTATTGACTTCGCAGATTGGTGGTTTCGTAGGTCGTGTCAAGTGTCATCTACTAGAGAGGTGACAATAGAACCTTTTCTGTTATCTGAAACGAAATGGAAAGTGTAAGGTTAAGAAAAGGATACTTCGATTGCTTTCTTTCCGCTCTGAAAAGCCAGTCTGAAAGCCTTAACAAACAAATTTATGCACTCATTTTTTTTTTGTTTACAAGTATCCTTTTTTACCGATTAAAAACATCATCTAGATTAAGTTTAATAATGACTTTTAATTGATTTTTTCCGATATTTTTAAAATGCTAATTAAACAAAAGTTGAAGATAACGCATAAATAGCTATCGTCGTCATCGCCCATTTAAAATAGGGGGTCGACATTATTTATTTTCCCTTCGCATCCATCACTAAATCATCGGGAACTTGTCACTCTACGTCATGTTTGAATAATTCAACTCCCTTTCGAAGAGAGATCGAAGTAGAGGGATTGGAAAAGAGGAAGAAAGAAATAAAAAAAAAAGGGAGAGGTTAGAAAAAACTTTATCCTCTGGTATATAGGATAGTGTGTGCATCGAGCTTCTCATTATCATGTGGCAGGAGTTTTTCCAAGCCAAAATTACAAAGCTTAACAAGACAGAGGCGGTTCAGCCAAACGGACAGTCTCATTAGGATCACGTGATTGAAGTCCCCATGTCTCCCGTTACAATGACTTGTCCGAAAATCGGATGCGATTTCACGGTGGGTTCAGACGCAACTGGAAATCAAGACGAGAAAAGTTTTTGTCGTCATTGGTTGAATACAAATGGCGGATGTTCGTTAGCTATTTAGATTTCCGCCTTGATCGATGGGCGATTATTTTTAAAAGGAAGTTTTTATGGTTAATCTCACCTTAAAACTCCTGTAGGCACATAATACGAAAGTAAATCCTTCAGGTTCTCTTCCATTATACTCTCTATGTCGTAAACGGCTACAGCCGTAAAAATCTCAAAAATTTCAAAGGAAGAGCAATAGGGAATTCCGAACTTATTTCAGATATTTTTTGAATTTTTTATAAATAAAATATTTTACTTGAACTATGAAGAACCCCCCCTCGCATTTTTCTTTAATTATCTTATCTTCCTGAAGAAAGAACGCTCCAATAGAAGATTTAAAGTCGAAATATGGCCTTAAACGAATTTATTTACATATTTAACGTCTTTTGCTTTCGTATTTTGTATATGACTTAGGAAATTGTTCTCTCCATAGGATTTATGGATGTTTCAAGGTTTATAAAGTGGTGAAAATCATAAAAATCGTTAAGAAAAACGGGGAATTTTGAGGATATTTTTAAGCGTTACGAGAAATTTAAAAATTTGATAGAAAATAAAAAAGATTTTAATTTTGTTTACTTTCGGTTTATATATAACAACCTACAAAACTGTTGATGGAGGAAAATAAATAAAAAATATATCCTATTTTCCTTTAATTAGAAACGGTGTTTGGAGTAAAGGCGCCGTAAGTTATGGTCGAATCTCACGATGTAGAAAGCGACGTAGATGGATGTAAAGCGTGTAGGCATAGTGTGAGGCAATTTAAAGATTGTCACGCTGGCGTGTGTCCGAATGCCCGAGCGAGTAATAAAAGAACTATAAGCTAATAAAGACATCCCAAGCGATTTTTTTCCTCTCCCCAATGCACTTGGTGTGGAAAGAATGGAAGAATAGGAGTTGCGAACGACACCAGCTAATCAGTGAAGAGGACACTAGCCAATTGTGTCCGGGACGGAGGAGAACGCGGTTTTGACATTCAAAGAGGGTCTTGTCCGATTGATTTGAATTTCATGGCTCTGGCGTCATTAAGTGGCTGCCGGAGACAAGAGACGAATTTGTCGGCTGGAGTCAGGAAGCCCAGAAATGCATCCGTTCGATCTGAATATAAGGTATTCATGGGACGGGAAGTAGCAGTCATCAGTCGCTTGCACGGGATGGCAAATTTATTAATGGAAGACTGGCGACCGAAATGTCCCGATCGATATTGAAATTATCTTCGGCTCTATTGGGCGCTGTAAACATTAGGAGATGCCTTGTCGTTCGGATAGGTCGATGCTAGCAGAACGACTCTTTTCCAAATGCCTTGCACTTTTCGCCTGACTCTTAAAAACTATCAATTCGAGCACCCGAAACTACAATCGATTACCGAAATCCACAAACAGGACCTATATACGGTTGCTTATTTTCCATCCATTAACCCCGCTAAACTTCATTTGATCCGTAGTTTCTTTACGAGATGTGCGGAGTGCAATCGAATTTTTCTTAACATCTCAAACTTTACTTCCTTCTACATATTCATAAAAACGAATCTACAACGTCTAAACTCCGTGTTTATTATTTAACATTTATAATCCGCATCATTCGAACGGCAATATTCACTCTTAAGACAGGTTTCTTTATGCAAAAACACTCGGGAATGGCGCCTGGGATGCTCGCTATACAAAAATGAATCGTCTAACGAAACAATACGGAGTTTATGAAAGTAAATTAAGCTAAATGTAGGCCTATTGAATAATTTAACGACTCGTTATCGATTATTACATTTCAGATATCTAAGTTATGAAGATATCCAGATTATCTTGTCAATCTCTGAACTGAGTATCCCATTAAGAACTAGAGTAATGTTTTAATAAGATCTCTTCATATTTAAATATGATATAAATGGGTGTAGAATAGGTAATTTTATTACTTTCAGATAAAACTAGTCGCTGTCTTTATTCTACTGTGTGCATGCAAGAAGTTTATATCTGAAAATTCTTCTTAATGATCCATGTCGCTTTACTCAACTTTCTTATAAGCCATACCTCTAATAGATCAGTATCTTAACATTTCTATACGGTTTCTTATATAAAATATACATATAAATTTTAAATAATTTCCATGTTTACATGTAAAAATGTATATTTATTTAAAGATAAAAGTCGGTATATTTATAAAAATCAATTATTAATAGCTAAAAATTTGATATGATTCATAGGCCTAGAGTAATAACTGGAAGTTAAAATAGAATAAAAATTGAATTTCTAAAATAAATTATCTTACAATTTAATGGATAAATTAATATAAAAATTTAGAATTCGTTTAACTTAAGTTACTTGTTGTTTTTTTACTGTATTTATTGTTATTGATTTTATCTCTGGGTTCTTGCTTGGGGAGGTAATTCCTTGCTCTCTCTGAAGTATTACCTTTTATAAATTAAAAATAAATAAAAACAAAAATAACTTATACAATGCTTAAGAATAAATGATATATAACCTACAAGGAGTGGCCTAAAAGCATTAACCGTTCGTAAAGACTGAACTCTTGTCATTTTATACTGATTTTACCAGTTTTGAGAAAGAAAAACACGTTATTCTATGCTCAATTTATGATTCGTGTTCACAAGTTTATCTGGAACGTACTGAACAGAATAACTGATTTTTGACCATTCCGTACATATAATTGGATTTCTTATTAACAAGTCTAAGTGAATTTTTGTTGTTTTAATAAAATGTAGTGTATAAATATCAATTGAGGGAGTTGTTCAGTATTCATTGGAAACTTTTCTGGAACGTTCAAGACAATTATTATTTAGAAAGAAATATAAATATATTGACAATTATTATACGAAAAATATAAATTTTCTAAAATTAACCTACTAATTTAATTACTTTTTAAAATAAAATTTCACTAAATCCTCGAATTCTTAGAGGAAGAAGAGAGGCGAAATCGTGCAGGAACCTTTACGGAAAAGCGTAACTCGTTCAGAATCATTATTCTGGCACATTTTTAAAGTAAATTTTTAATATATATTTTTAAAATTTCAAACAGGAATCTCTTGGAGTTGAGGATTCAAGAATCCACCTCATAAACACGCACTTAAATCCACAAATTATAAGGGTTATTGCCTCCTAAAAAAACGAATTATTAACAGGAATATTTATCAAGTAATCAGATAAAATAATAATAAAAATATATAAAATTATATGTGGAGTAACATAATATAATAGGCCATTTAGTAATATAAATGTTAATATATTTAGACTATTCTAAAAGTTGGACCAACCCATCTCTTGTAACGTTTATAAACCACATAAAACCAGCAATTTTTTTAAAGTTAACGCAATAAAGATTTTATCAATCTCGGCACACTCCGCGGTATATTTTAAAAATTAATGAGATAAACAGCTTCATGTTAGTGTTTAAAAAGAGAGGAAAAAAGTAGATTTAATGAGGAAATGTTTCCGTCAATAATACTTCCATCTTAATTATCTCTCATATTTTTAAACACTTGGTTGAAAGGCATTTTTAGAATTACCTTTAGCATCGAATCTTTATCGATGGCAATCAAATTTATGCACGGTAATCAATCAATTAAGCTCAATTATCCGAAATATATCTTCCATCAAGATAGATGCTTCGACGAAAAGAACGTAAGGATACAACAGATAAGGGTTTCGTTCTACTTAAAAGGCAATGTTCTTATGATATTAAATTGATATCAAAAAGGCAATACTATGAGATTGTTTCTTGTCGTGTTATAAATTGCCCTAAATAAATAGTTTTCGATAAGGGAAGAGGAACCGTTTAGGTTTTTTTCCGAGAGAAATTCAATTATTTCCGCTCGATATCTTTTAAAATTCCTTTTGTTTTCGTAAGCAAAGCATTAAAGAATGCTCTAGATGTTTACGTGTTTGCGCTCCGGGGCTAATTGCCGGGTCTAAATTTCAGCGGTTTTGCAATTTGCCCAGCTTCTGAACACACTTTATCAAATGGGAAAATCGTCTAAGATTTTCGTTATATCCAGTTTATTGAAAGGAAAAGAAAGTTGGCTTCCAGTACAAAATTTTCGGTGTGATTTATTCAAATCGAATACAAAAATCGTGATGAGTTACTTAAAAAATGTACGGCCCGACAGGTTTTCGAGCGACGAATATGAAGAAATTAGAAAATATTTCACGAAGGAAGAAAAAGAAGGGAAAAAAGCCGGATAGTCGTAGACGAGTCACGATATAGTTATATGATAATTAAATATCAAACATTGGGAAAGATAAGAAGGCGTTCGGGATTATTCTAATGGTTAAGCACATATTTATAGAGCGAGTGGCAGACAATTAGGTCGGGACGGTAACGAGTTTGCCGGAGCAAGGATAATTTATCCAAACGGGAGTTGGCAAAAACGTCAAAGAGGGAGGAATGTGTAGACACTCGCAATTTCAATGGCGCCTGTCGGACGTTACAGGCCAGCCACGGGGCGAGCGACGTGTAGAAGCACTCTCGGCCCGGGTAATCGTCGCCCACCTTCGATTATGGAAGTGGCAGATTGCGTCCCGACCGATTCGAAGGTAAGCGAGGCGAGGTGAGATGGATGGCCGATCGCTATGTGAGACGCGAAGCGCCGAAGCATTACTTAGCGTGTCGGGAGCTCAACTCGTCTGATTGGCTGGAGCCGAGCAAATAGCAATCAACAGTGCAGCGAGTGTCAAAGCGACAGCGACACAGCGCCTAGATTCACACGACGGGAGACGCCAGTGTCGGACGGGGAGTCCTCATCCCACCTCACCTCTGTCCCGGAAAGTGAGGCCAGGGCGAATTGGCCTCGATGAGATTCGAACCTGCGGACTTCGGACCGGTGATGGCTTATCACCCATTCCTTCTGACTCCCTCTCGACCGGCCGATTTCAGTGTCAGCTCCCTACTGACGCAGTCGCAGTATCTTGCGCCTACTTTCAACCCCGTGCCTAGGGGATATCCTTCGTTGTTTCCCAAACTTCCGCCACCTCTACCCGGATCCACACACATCGCGCCCGAAGACATCGTAGCCCACCAGTCTCCCTACAGAACTCTCAGGACGCTGGAACCGGAAGAAGACGGCGTCCAGGACGATCCTAAAGTGACTTTAGAATCTAAGGAACTCTGGCAGCAATTTCATTCTTTCGGAACAGAAATGGTCATTACGAAATCCGGAAGGTGAGTGCGATTTTTTCGTAATTTCCATCTTTCGGTCGTCGCCGCCGGGAGGGCGTTGGCCGTGGGTGGAGTGGGTCCGTGCTTCGAAATTTCGATTGCGCCTAACATACTAAACTCGTTTCGTGCAGTCCGATCGCACTCCGACCTTTGGCCTTTTCTTATCGATGGTACCCGAGCGTTAATTTGTGATCGACAATTTCTATTTTCAGGAGAATGTTTCCAGCTTTCAAGGTCCGCGTGTCTGGACTGGATAAGAAGGCCAAGTACATTCTGTTGATGGACATCGTTGCGGCCGACGACTGCCGTTACAAATTCCACAATAGTCGGTGGGTTGTGGCGGGTAAGGCTGATCCCGAGATGCCCAAGAGGATGTACATCCATCCCGACTCGCCCGGTACAGGAGAGCAGTGGATGCAGAAAATGGTGTCCTTTCACAAACTCAAACTAACCAACAACATATCGGACAAACATGGATTTGTAAGTACATTCTTTGAATATTTAATTAGCATAATTTAGACCTTAAATTCCTACTCTGTTCTCGGCAATTCGGGCGTATTTCTATGTTAAGACAACTTTTTGGACCGGGGAAAATTTCACCGGTCTAACGTAAAGGAGCTATTGAAGTATTAAAAATAAAGATCGGAGTCAAACTATTGGATGAAGCTCAAAACTAGTCCTAGTCTCTGATTTTCTTTTCCACAAATCGCCTGGAATGCAATTTGTTCTGTGGCATTACCGTCTGCCACTTCCCACGCGCCCTTCAGACAGCAACATAATCGAATAATATTCTCATCTGTAAAAAAAAAGGGAAAAATATATATTAAATTCCCTAACAATAAACAAAACGAAAATGATTTTAATTGTGGCATCATCAATCTCCTCCCTTAATTGTAATTTGGTAATTTGAACGAGAGCGTTTGCTGGCGAAAAGGCCTAACAGCTAATTGTGATAGCTAATTCTAATCGTTCCCAGGATAGAAAGCTAATCTACAAATTGGCTAATCTTTTTTTTATTAACGTGACAATTATATTTTGGCTCGTAAAAGCGAAATACTTGGTGGTTAATAACTGGAGAGGATATTAATTATGAGGTAGGCCTATGTAGTATTTGTTTTACCTGTTTAAAAAGAAAAAAAAAACCGTTAATCTTTAAAGTAGGCCATGCAAAAGGGGTGCCATTTAAATCAAAATTTAAAGCTCAAAGGGTCTGTAATGTATTTATGTATCGGAGCCTTATGAGGCCTTATTACAAACCCCTGCCCTTTATACTTTTTCTTATGAATTCGAAGATAAAAGGCCTCAAAGTACAAAGTCTTTTTCTGAAGTTCTCAGTAGTCCTTTAGATGTTATAACGACAATCTGTCTCGAGAATTATTTTAAATCTTGTATATCTAAACAAGCTTATTCAATTTCCCTTCTTTGTCGTGAGTAGGATCTATATGTCTAGGTCTATATTGATTAAAGGATAAAGCATAAAGGAAACGTATAAAAAAGAATGTAGAAATTCCGAATTAACTGTTTGCTATTGATAGAATTGTTCAGCATGTCAGACACGTTAGCTGTGTCACAGAAACAAAATAATATCCTACACGTTCATAAAAAAGACCATTTGCATTCTATTTTTATCCAAGAAAAATTTAAGTAAAATACGCCTAAATGTTAGAATTTTTTAAAAATTTATTCTATTTTTCTTCTTTTTAAATTTTATGTAAAAAACGTCGAATTTTCTTGCCATTTTTATGGCTTAAGTAAAACTGGAAATGGTCAATGGTTCCGAATTATCCTTGCTTTATTACCAAACTTACTATCTAATTTTCACTATTACAAGCTTTAAACTAGCTAAATCGCATGCTTAATTACGCTTGAAATCTTATAAAAACGGACTAAACTAGCTTACAGTTCAAGTATGTGAAACTTAAATTGACTAGTCAGGCTTATTAAAATGCTGGGAAAATATTTTAATAGTCGCACTTGAATAATTTATTTTAACGAATATTAATGAAAATAATGATTGACAGTATAAACAATAGCAAAAAATTTAATAATATCGTATTCGTTTTTAAGGGTGGAATTATGTAGTCGGTGAAGATACTAATAAGTTTTGTACGATTAACAATTTATAGAGGATAAATAACAGCATTTAAATTACTTTTTTTTAAGTTCAAAAAACTGATAATTTATTCTGCATAAGTCTGTATTTTTAGTAAAATGAGTACGTTCACACAAATTAATATGTCTCTACGTTATCATCATCCATCCGTTATTTTATCCCGTAGAGACTATATTAATTTTTAATATGGTAGGCAGTGTTAAAAATTGAGTTATTTAGAAGTAGTAAGCTTATTTAAATGGTTATAAGTTTTAAGATTAAAGATCTAGCATCTAATTTACAACATAATAAGAATATTATAGTTAAAAGAATTTTCTAACACTTAAGGAAGCTGAAAATTAATGTGGAAAGATCTAAAATCCCTCGAATAAGTCCTATGATTTTTAATATTATTAGCTTAAAAATAGTTTATTCTATTTTATATCGAACGTGTTTTAAAATCTTATATCGAAGGATGGGTGTGTGAATATGGATTTGTTATAAAGGCTTGCGTATATGATATTAATGTCTGTACTAATTAAATTAGATTTAATATAAAATAGTTTGGCCTGTAACTGGTATATAACGAAATCCTATTTGAAATATCGATAAATCTGTTAGAAAAACGAAATGAGATTAAACTATTTAGGACTTTTATTCAAGAAAATAAATTAATTAATTAAAAATGATGACAATTAAACATATTTATTGAGTATTAAGCCAGAGTTATAAGCATATAAGAGTTAATTTTAATTAATTGTAATATTAATAGGAATGTTTAAAAGTAATCTTGTAAAAATCAGTCCGATTTAAATTTGAGATTTGCCATTAAAGACTTTTTTTGTGGATTTAGTTCGAAAAATAATCCACGTAATTTATTTATATAACGTTTGCCTTAATGATTTTCGGCTAATGTATACGAATCTTATAAATAAATAGTAACGATAATTGAATTAATAAAGAAACGAAGCCATTATAAAGAGAAAAAGATATCGCTACCATATAAAATTTTAATTGAATGCCTCATCATTAAGAAGCAAAATCCGAAAGTACTTTAAAAAGATGAGGTTTTCTATCGTTTAATTAAATAGTTTTTATAAATACCCTTTCGTTCTTTCGTTAAGGATTTTTAAAACCGTTTCCAACCGTTACGTGTATGTTGAACTTGAGAAATTTCGGAATTTCAACATTAAAAAATTAAAAGAAAATTTCTTTTTTTAGGAACTTAAAAAGCATCATTATTGAAAAATAACACTGGATACATCAGTAGAAACGTTAACATTAATCATTTGAGGTCTGATAATACATAATATAGCGCTTAATAGTTGGAATTTATTGGTGATCCGTCACGCTTCGAGCATTTTCTTTTGGTACTTTAAAGTTGGATCTCTCGTCATCTGTTCAACGATGCGTTGTGAATTCTCGTAAATCTATGTGTAATAAGATTAAAAATAGAACAAAATATAATTTGATCTGATATGTTTTAATTCTAAATTAAACAACGAGCGCTAAATCTACGTAGGCCTATGTAAATACGAAGAGAATAGAAAGAATCTTTCTGGGTAAATTTACTACGTTTAATTGAACTATAAAGTATCTATGTATAGACAAATTTGACAAAATCTGAATAACAGTATTGATCTTTGAAAATTTTAAAAGGAAAATATAATAATAATAAAAAGAAAAAGACCAAAATGCTCGAAGGAAAATGGATTTTTGTGAATTACGGAAAAACCCAACACATATTTTCAATTTTATATATGGACTGTTTCTATATAAATTTGAAATTTTACAGGTTTGCCCTCGTATTACATTGCCACCTTCGACGATAATATAATAATGATTAAAATGACTTATAATTATATAATCTAAAATTTATTTCCGATTATATTAAACACGCTTAAAGTTCAAAACTTTGTACTGCGATAGGCCGAATTCGTCATTTATTAATATAGGAATATTGGATTTTTTTACATAAATTTCTATTGATTTGTAAACTTAATACTTTAGTAACTATCTTGTAAGCAATAGATTACTTCGTTGTTATTATAATTACTGTTAAATATAGCCTAAATAATTCTATCTGCTTGTTTTTCAACATGATAGATATTCCTTATATTTGATTAAAAATTTCTGATTATTTTCTAAATTTTTCCCCAGAAGGCCCTCGATATCTAAACTTGGATTTCTCGTTTCCCGGTCTTTTGCTTGTCCCGGGATTCCGGGATAAAAGTGAATTGTTTCCCGGGATAGAAGTAATTATTTTTAAGATATACAAAATATCTTAAATTATTATTACTTTTCATTTTTTAAAGAATTTAATACGTTTGCAACCTCCAAAATCATATTAATAATGCTGTGTAAGATACAGATACATGTTAAAAATTATTTTTGAATTACGTAATGTTCACTAATAGAAAAAATTTATTAAAGTTTGCTGGAAACTGCATACAACGACAACAACAACGAAAAAATGCTTTGAATTGAGTTGAAAATTTAAAAAAAAAAGAACTTAGATCAACTTTCTAACTTAAAAAGTAATTTACGTTTTTAAATAAAACATAATACAAAATATTATTGGAAAATTTTATAATAAGATATTAAAAAGCAAAGATGGTCGATACTCCGATCACTCGATCTGGTTCTTATTTAACTAATGAAAAGCCTGCTACCAAGAATGCCCTTTCCAATTCAATTCATGTGATTGGAATCGTGTTTAATGCATTTAAGAGAAAACAGATGTTATATGTTTTTTCACCTGTAGCCTGGAGGATTTCTAGTTCGTTTTCGAGATTGTAGTACTTCTTTTGCTCTCTAGTATTCTTGATTTGTCTACTTTGGCTACTTTAATAGCGGTATTAAGTTTTTAGCCCGATAATTCGACAGTTCGTTTGTCCTTAATAATTAGGTTTATGAAGAAAAACTTCGTACTTGCAGACTTCGTACTCGTTTGTATCCTTGCCCAATTTGCACAACCTGGCGTTACGCAGTTATTGAAGCTACTGGGCATGATTAAAAACTAAAACAGCGTAAGCACAATTATTCCGGATATTACAAGTAAAGAATTTTCAGAGTCCTGCCACAAATAAGCTACGCATTGATTATTGACCATTTATAACATGCCATAACGAGCAAAAATTAAAAAAAAAAACAAACTAATAAGTAGGTTTAAAATTAATAAAAACAAATTTATTTTGACAGTTTATGAGTTAATTATGCTTTCTATTTTCAAAATTTCCTGAACTTTAACAAAAATAGGAAAAAAGTGAATTTTTAAGAAATTTGCGGGATTTTCCGGGTTAAAAAAACAACCGGGATCCCGGGATCCCGTTTGAGAAACCCTAATCTAAACTATTTAGTTTGATTATTAATGCTATCAACAGTTTGTTAAATGAAAGATAAAAATTATTAAACATAGCAAAAATGCGATCATTTGCGAATAAATTGAGAAAAAACATCGTAAAAAATATAGAAAAGTTTTATCATATAACATGCAATTAGAGAAATTTTTAGTATAAGTGAAGTTCAGTGTTGTGGGTGCCTTTTCCGCTAACTTAACATTTGTAGTTACTAAAAATATTGCTTAAACATGCAGACGGACGGACGAACAAAAGCTTTTTTTTTTTGTTTTTGTTTTTTAGTTAAAAAAACAATGCTCAAAACATAAATTGTTAGTTAATATTCAGAAAAGATGAGCAAAATCTAATCGAATAGAACTCAATATTGTTCAATAATCCAATTTTTATTATTCCAGCCAAGCTTTAAGAAGTGAAATTATAAGCGGTCAAAACATTATAAAATATCGAGCAAATATTTAATTTTAAAATAAATTTTGAAAGTTTATTTATATTTATACATATTTACATTTATAAATTGTTGCCCGATTCCTACAGAAATTCTTAGTCAACTTTATAACAAACAGATGATCATCCTTATTAGGTTAAGGACATAACCCACATCTTAAAAATAATCTTATTTTTAAAAAAATACATAAATTTTCTTAATTATTTTTTTAAAGTAATGGTCTTTTTTCTTATTATTCCGAGTATCTCGTAAATAGGTTATCTGCATTCAAAGAATAGTTAATGTACAGAGAATAGCTAAGTAGATATTACTGTGAATTTGGATTGAATTTAAAATGTGTGTAATCTATTCAGAGAATTTTAAATACTATTTTAAAGAAATATAGACTTTTTGCTATCTGATTTTGAATTTATAAAATTTCCCTAAATAAAGTTTAGGGAAATTTTACAAGTACAAATGCGAAGTTTATCCAAAAAGTCAGTTAATTATAGTAAACTATATTATTGTTTTATTCAATTACTTTATTTCTTAAAAGCTTTACTAAAATAGTTCCTTATAAAGTGTACTGGAAACACGAGAAATGAATGTGTAAAGTTCATCTAAAGGAATGTCGTAGCTTTTTCTCTTTTAAACAAATATAGAACGTATATTTAATTAAAAATAATTCTCATTAATTTAATTAAATTATTTATTACAAAATGTAATTAATATTAATGTACTCTCACAAAATATTAAAAAGATTTTGTATATATTTTTTTCTTTTTTGCATACTTATTAGTACATTAATCTCTTTCCATGACGACAGTCAACAATGCACTGTACAGTACAAGTACACGAACCAATGAAACTGCATGGAATATAAAATATCCTATCTTATGCATACTCATTTGTAAAATTTAAGTTATAAATAAATATATATTAATCTTTAAAAAATGCGATAATGAAAACTGAGTTGTAGAAGAACATAACCTGTGCAGTTTACTTTCGCCAATAGAAAAATTATTGTTGTGATATATAAATTCTACACTTTGTAAGATAGGAAAGTACACTGTAGGCCTCATCCTATATTACGTGGCATAAATCGTAGACATTAGTCAAAGATTGTGGATTTATTTTAACAACATTTTCACGTGGAGTTAAATGTTTTATAAAGCAATTTTTCATAATTACGAAACTTTGATATTTTTAAAATTTATTTTCTTATCTTTTGTCTGCTTCCGATGTAATTTTTAGAGTAAAAATTTATGAAAAAAAGTAAGAAAAAAATCCTTTCAAGTTAGGATTACTACTTCATTATCTAGAAAAAAGAAAAAAATCCCATTCATTTCTATCATTATTTTGAATTATTTCAATAGAAATGAATTGTTTTCATCTCATTAGCATGAAAAAATTTCCTTCAAGTGCAATTATTTATCATAGATAACTATTATAGTTATTGTCTCTATCGATAAAATAAATTTTGATCATTTTCCCTTCGATTATATTCATTTATAAGTATATTTGCGACGGTGGGACTATAATTATAAAAATCTATTATTCCTTTTATTGTCAACATGATTACATTTTTCTCCTTAATGTTAAAAATATAGGCCTATTATTGTTTGTTAGCTACTTACTCTCTCGGAAAGAATCGTTTCTAAATGGGAAAAATATATAGATTTTTCTTTCAAGATTTATACAGATTTAAATCTTAAAAGCTACAATCGTGCGGATATTGTAACTTTAATAATAAATACAATGGAAACAAAAGTAATTTAATTATAAAATTTTAAAAGGATACAAATTAATTTATAATATTGTCCGATCAAAACGTAAAACCTTGAAAAGGAGTAGAAAGAAATGAAGAGAGAGGGGGGAAAAAAAAGATCCTTCTAGGTAACGGACAGAGCCATTAAAGATATGAATAGTGTTTAAGCTTACCTATCATTACTTGGAGTTGTTACCTAAACCTTTATGAGATAATTCAGATAAGTCACCCGGGTTAACTTTTTTGACCGTTTGTGAACAGAATGGACCTAGCAAACCGCATCCAAGGGCTTTTCTGCCTAAGGCAATTCAGGAAGTTAGACCCACTGCTTGTCCATCTGTTGATCTTCTGCTGGGTGATTAGTTCTTGAAATATTGATGTCTTTCCCCGTCTAAACAGTGGATTACAAACTGCCGAAGAAGAAAAAAGAACAAAGAAAACAGAAACAACAAAAACCAATGTTTGTTAAAAACTAACTTTTCGCGAATTGAAAAGTTTCTCCATAACTTTAGAAAGTAAACAAATTTCTTTTTTTCCCTTTCTTTGACTTTTATTTCTTACATAATTTAAATGACATCAGCTTTTAAAAGCAAATTAAGGAAATTATATTTTACTTTAATCTAATTAATTATATTATAATAATTTAAAAATTTAAATCGAATAATATAATATTTTAATATACAGTTTATTAAATTTAATATTCATTCAAAGAAATTTAATAAAATTTTCATCAGAAAACAAGCGATTTTTTTTTCAAATATAATCAACAAAAGTTTAACATAGAATCAATATTTGTATTATAAATATTTATTAAATTAATTTATAAAAACGAGAATCTAGATATGATCATTCTTGAGTCTAGTATGAAGGTTTTATATGGATGGATAGGCAAATACAGGAAACTTGTTTATATAGTGCAATGTATCTCTTAATAATAAAAATATAGATCCATAAAGCTCCAAGAATACAAATAGTAAACCTTTATGTAGAAAATATAGGCTCAGATGAAGGATTAATAAATTTTAAATTCTAAAATATAAACATATCATTTTTTCCCATAAAAATGTTGAAATTTGTTCCTAAGAAATAGGCGTATAGCTTTATTTAAGCTCGATTAACACAATAATTATGATTAAATTATTATAAAATGACTATTAAAATAAGTATTTTTATTCTTTAAATTATAATATTCGCATTAGATGTTACTTATAAATGATTTACTTGTTTTGAAATCTGCTGTTTTTCTCAAATATGATTAATAAATTTAAACTTTAAAATATTTTAACTAAATTAAGAAATAAATTTTAAAATTTAATTAAGATTTTCGTAATCAAATCAAATTAAATTCTATAAACATAAAAATCAACCTAACGGTATACAGTTTACAAGCGCATACATATTATTAATAACTTAAAGCTTACGTATAATTTAATAAATATGGATGTTTTTTATAGATTATTTACTCTTATTTTTTACTAAAAATCAGGAAAAAATATTAAATTATTTAAATATTTATATTAAAAATATCTAAATTATCAATAAGTTTTTAAAATAATTTCATATTATTCACAATAGAATGTTTAATTTGTTAAATCTAAGCTTCGTAGTAAAATATATCAGGCCTATTGTCTCGTGAATTTTGCTAAAGGCCTAGAATTAAATGATTATTATTAAGGTATTCGCGTTGAAATGGGAATATATAGGTATATAACACGTATAATAGGCCTATATTGAATTTTATATTACTTATAAACGGAATAGAATCTCAGGAATAAAGCGATAGTCTGACAAGAAAATTAACGTCAGTAATTTAATAGACTTAATCACTTACCAATGAATAAATGACTTTATGATCAGAATTTAAATGGATTAAGTAAACGTATTTTCTAATATTTATCACATTCGTTTTACATAAATAAATAATAAATATTAGTTTAAAAATCGATTAACAAATTCTGAAAGTCTTCTGGCATTTAGCAATGCAAAATGACATATCAGAATCATAGTTTAATATGGATTATATTTTATGAATATAAATAAATTTTATAAAATAATCAAAATAGGTAGAATTAATTTAGATAAAATTTCATTACGTTTACATTTGATTGAAGTTAAACAAACCACTTTTTTAAAAAAAATCAAAGTGAACCAATGAATATAAAATTAATTTTTTAATTAATATAGAAAACGAAATTTAAATAAACAAGAAATAAGTTAAAAATGTTGACTGAAATTCTCATTTAGTTTGAATGAAAATTCCCGAAAGTTATCGCTGAACTTTTTAAATTAGTTCTAAATGTAATTTACTTATGATTCGAATTAAAATGGAGGGAAATTTGTAGGATAATCACAAACCGAGAACGGATAACGTTTCCAATTTATCAATGTGGATGAAACTGTTAAGTTATAACTTAATAGTCTCATCCATTATATATATTTTTAACAAAGATGAATGAATAATAGTAACACGTACAGAAATCATTCTAGTTTCATATTATTCGAGCTAATCTTGCTTTGATTTATAAATAGTAGTAATATTAAGTTATCCATTCTTCACATCTATGTAAGCACTAAGCGTGGGTCTTTTCTATGGAGAATTTTGCCTTCTAATAATTTTCGAATTTATTCGGGGTCATTGTTAACTGGATTCTTGTTTGCCATTAAGTATTACCTTGTAAACTTTAAATTATATATATGCTATACTGTGTTAGGCATACTTTGTATATACTTTCGACTTAAATTCTTTACGTAGTATATAGAGTTTAAATACAAGTATTTACAATGTATTGTAATTTTAGAGTTTAACTAACAAGTGGCCCTGTTATTTAATTGTGTAAACACAAGTATACACAATAGAAGGTTTGTGTATAATTGTGTAATATACTAAATTAATTGTTTTCTAATGAGGAATTTATTCATTTGGATGTGAAAATTGAATATAATTACAATTAAAGTTCGAAACAAACCGAAAATCTGTAATAATCGACAACATTAATTCCCCGTGTTTCTAACAAGAAGCTTTTGCTTAAAATTTTCGGCGTTTTTAACGATAAATTTGTTTTTTATGTTCAATTACTATCTTAACTTTGAAAGAAACAAGAATTAGCAAATTCGTAATTAAATTTTCTAAAAATTTCTACAGTTTTGAAACTGCCATTTGTCTGTTTTGCTTACATCAATTATTTAAAGACTCCCCCCTTAAATTAAAAAAAAAAAACATTTATCGTATATTAATATATTTTTTGAATTTATATTCTTAATTCTGCGTGAAATTAAACTGAACTTGGTTTTGAATTCGAGGAAGAAAATAAGTAAATGAATAAAATCCCATCGAAAATTTCAATGTATGATGAGAGCATAAACAAGGATGATGATGACGACGCAGGCCGCCCCCTGGTGGGCGGAGATTGCGGCCGTTTTCATTCGTCGCTGAATGGACCACACAACGTCACGAATTAGTTGGAGTTATTGAAGCTGTAGAATGATTTGCTTCCCTCTTCAGTAATGCCCGATTGAGTTTTTTCATTAAAAATAAACGTTTTTTTTCTTTACCATTTTTCTTTCTTTATTTTCTTTAACAGAGTAAAATATTCGCGCTCTGCTTTATTTAGTAAATAATAATAATAAAAAGACTGTGTAATAATCTACGAAGCATGAAGATTACAGCCATTTTTTCTTTACATAATTCTAAAGAGTAATATGTTATGTAAGAAATCTTATACAAGTTTAAATACTAGTAATTAAATATGCTGATTCTTACTCAATGCTTAAAATTATGCGGATTCTTACGCAACTTCCTCGAAACTTTAGATCAAAGTTTTAACGAAAAAGCCTCAAATTCTTTATGCAACTCCTTATTTTGCTTTTTACCCAAAGATTATTATGACTAAGGAACCGCAACTTCTTTACGTTACTCATTACTTCCATGTAACTTCGTGTAACCAAAATTTTAAACCGATTTATAAAGATTAGTTTACTGTGACAATAATCTATTAACATGACTTATTACCCTGACGAAAAGGAGAGATTGGACTAGTCTATTGGTTTAATGAAAAACTTTATTTTGCACCAGAAAGTTTTAAAACTGATAGACTAGCTCAATCTCTCGGGCGTTACATCAGTATAATAAGTCCTATTAATAGATTATAGTAAACTCGGTAAACTAACAATTTATTAATAAATAATATTTAATGAAAAGGACGAGAAGCATTAAATAATACGTGTCGCTCTATGTAAATAAATATTCCCACAGCTTTTATAGAATGATAAAAAGTTTTATTCTACCCGAATTATAACTTGCAATTAATCATATTTTCAGTAAATATATATAAATTTTATTCATATTTTTTGTGGAAAATATGATTAATTGTTTTTTAGTATCATTAATTGTAGAAAATATGATTAAGTTACATTTTTTAAAGCATTTTTAAATACGAGCCACTATAAAATAAATGGCTAAAAATTGTAGAATAAATTTTTTAAATTTAATATTCGGTGAATATAAAAATTATAATAAATTTTCCTTCTATAATAATATACTGTTAGGCCTTATGATCCATACATTAATAGCTTATATTCAAAGCTGGATTTATAATTAAGCCGAATAAGCTACGGATTAGGGCTACATTCCACGAAGGGCCTCGCTCCGTCTACAAAAAAGAATTAATATGTATTAGCTAGTATTATTTAATAGAAAATATAGAGCCTGTTGTATATAATAGGTCAGATCACAGAATGTTTATAGCTAAATAAAGCTGCTTTTGTATCGATGTGTCGCGTAAGAAGAAACATTGTAAAGTTTGATTTTAAAACAAATATATATTTTTTAATTATGGAAATTTAAATAATAATTTATATATTAAACTGAAGAATAATAGAATAAATGGATAAAATAATTAAGGAACAATATCCAAAATATCGATTTAGTATAAATTACGTGATTAAGAAGGAAGAAATTGAGTGTTAGACAGGAAAATTGCTTTACTCCTATGAGAACTAACATCGCACCTTTCTGTAAAACAGTAGCGTAACTAGGGAGGAGGCCCGGGCCCTCTCCCTGGTTACGCTACCTTTTATAAATAAATAAAGAAGAAACAAATCAAATAAGTATAGGAAAAAGATTTTAATGCGACAAACGTACTTATACATACGTATGTACTGTACAGTACAATATATAAGAGTTTATTCTTCATCCACATTGGGTGAATGTAGGTTTGGACGTTCTAATTCGGGCCCCCGAAATATCGATTCTGGTTACGTTATTGCTGTAAAATTATCGTATCTAAGAATGTGGATTCGGATCTAGTTTTGGATTTCTTTATTTGAATTTATGAATATATATGCTTTACTTAATGTAAGCTTCGTTTGGTCGAAATAGTGCACACATTTACGTCATTTTCACGTCATTTTTAAAACTTGTTCTTTGTAAAACTGAAGAGATGACGTTAAAGTGTATACTTTAGCGAACATGACCTACGCCTTCGTTTGTTAATAAACGATAATTTTATAGGCCTATAGAAAAAATAATTAATTTTATTGTTTCAAATTAATTTATTTAAGTTTAAAACTAACAAATTTTCCAAATTTAGATCAATTCTGTAATGAATTATCCATAGATTAAAAATAAAAATCGTTAAAGAAAAGTTATAAATTTTCATTTATTATTGATTTCTTTTACTCTTTCCGCCCTGAGCACTAAGCCGGCCTTTTTTATACCCATCCTGGGTTCGTCCAGGCCCACAATGGGGGCGACTAGGTAGCGAGGAACGGGCCTGATATATCCAGGACAGATTTCCGATGGAAGGGGCTCCTGGATAAAGAAAGATTGAAGGCCCTTCTATAAAATTTTACATCATAAAATAATAACGTTTAAATGTACGTACCTATAGAATTATTTTAAAATTATTATATACAATATACAACTGTAAAATTTCTTTGTTTTTGTTTTCAATTTCGGGGCCTCCGAAACCTACTAAGCACGCGAGTCACATGCCTAGTGGGTAATCAGGCAATGCAGACCGCCCATGAGAAATTCCTGAGGAGTTGCTCTCCAGGATTCGATTCCGGATCCCCAGAGCATTTGAGTTTATCTTGACATAAACATTTAAATCCTTTAAAAAATTCTACAATAATTTATATAAAATTTGTAAATGAAAATAATAAAAATGTTCAAAGATTCGATTTGATTTTATATCCGAAAACGAAATGGAATCATTCTCCCTCAAGCCAAGACAAATTTCATTTCTTTATGGATCCATTCGGTTCTTACAGTTTTATTAAAACTTTGTTTATTATTAAACATCGCTTACGCCGGCACTTTTAATGTACAAAAGTGAAAGAATAAGAATTTTTAAGTAAAAATATAAATTTTTATTCGCCTTCATCTCTTATTTGACAGAAATCCTCAATGGACTGACTCTATGGTAGTCTCATTACTTATTTATAGAAATAAAAGAAAACAAAAATATATGGTTTTAGTTATATACAGATTTATTTTCTTAATTTATTATTATTACATATTGTTTATTTTTTAATATATATAATGTTATATAAACCTATAAATGTTTAATTTTAATATATTTTTGAACTCTTAAAACTTTCAAGTATTGTATATGAAGTATTAATCCATATATTAAACAAAAATTTCTGTTTGCAGTTAGAAAAAAAAAAAGAAATAGGGGAAAAAATAGAAGGGAAGAAGTAGACATGTAGCTTGAGGGTAGCTTAGTCTAGGCTATCACTTAACTGAATTTTGCCTTAGGCTGACAAACTTCTTAGGCAATTTTATCAGAGGGATTCATCCTCTTGACTTTCTCTATAAATCTTAAGTAATTGAACGATTTTGAAATATCACTAATTGAAGAAAAAGTAAAGATTCTTTTCTTATTTTTTCTTAAAAAACAATTAAAAAGGCATGTTGTGATTCAGATAAATAGTAAGGATTATATGCTTGATAATTGGTATAATTTATAACTATTTATACAGTTGTTTAATTAAGAAGGCCTTAATATAACCGTTTTATTAACAATATATCGGTAGTGATATAAGGGAGCCCGAATTAGAACGTACAGTACAAACTTACATTCACCCCGTACCACTTGCGCTGTGGATGAAGAGTAAACTCATAGATATTGAATATACTGTAGATATTTATTTAACATTTCTTAATATATTTATTTAGAAAGTTAAGGAAGTTGCAGGCCCCTGCTTCCCTTCCTGGTTACGCTACGGAACGCTGTGGATGAAAAGTAAATTCTTAGAATGTGTTATTCGCATTCAAATCTTTTTCCTGCATTTATTTTTCTCCTCCATTTATTTATTTATAAGGATTGGCCCGGGCCTCTAGGCCTCCCTGGTTAGGCTTACAGAAAGATATAGAAGGAAAAAAATATAAGCTTACACGGTTCCTTAATTAGTGTAACCACATTCTCATTCTAATGGTGAACTCAATATTGACCTATGACATTTACAGGCAGAGGGGAGGGAGACAAAAATGTGACTGTATCATTAATCCTAATCTGTTAAGTCTACACATGCTTAGTTTACGGTGAAAAGCAGTGGCAGTAGTAAATCTTACCCGCTAAATAATCACGTGATACTACTCTATGAGAATTCAATTATCGGTAGTTTCTTGAATTCCTCTTCTTGACATTTATGTAAATAAGATGTCTGAAGTCTCATCCGATGCCTTCTCCATCCATCTTTTACGTCATCTATTTCTCATTCTCTTACCTTCTACTTCTTCAATACACAATCTTTTCGTCATTCCTTGAGAGATGATCCTTCCATAAATTTAAACTTTTTTCCTATCGAGAATAATAGAATTTTAAATTTTAATTTTCAGATTTTGAATATATAAGATACTATTAAACTCTATTTTTATTATATTTCTATTTATATCTGGCCTAGATTTATTATATAACTTCTCATAGTTGACGCACTCAATTTGCATACAATTATTTTAATCCTTAAATTTATTAGATATGAGGAAAAAAATACCAAGGATAATTGTCAGTGGACTTAGAATTGTGGCCTTAAACTATAACGTATAAAGGCCCTTCTCCTCTACAAGATAATGATGTATGTAAAAAATGAGAGACCCTAAGCTATAGACTTAACGCGAGGCCCTATCCGCAGCTTAGGACCTCGTGTTAAGTCGTATTTGGTAGAGGGGAAGAGCTTGTTATATGTTTTAGTTTAGGGCTATAAGTTTAAGTCCAGACTTAATTGCAATCATCCTCTGCTATCTTACACTAAAAATATAATAGGATACATGTTTATTAGTGTATATAAATGCTGTGTTTACACACACTAATAAATATAACATAATATAAACTTCATAATGCCAGGCCAAGCTCCAACTTGTTTAGCTTATGTGCAAATCAGGCCCTCTGAGTGTCTCGGTTGAGAAAATGCCCCTTTCATTATAAAGATTGCAAATTGGTGGTATAAAAATCATTTTATAGGTCTTATACATCTTTAATTATAGTTACATTGTTTAAAATTAGCATTTATTTGATATTATATATGTAATTTTATTTGTAATTATATATAAAATAACATGGCATTTCACTGATCAATCAATGATTATAGATGTTACTAAAGCATCGAAATTGATCCGCGAATGGTGAAATATTGGAATTAATTCAATAACAAAAGGTCAATTTTAGATTTTATAAAGTAAAATCTGAAATTGTGTGTATTTTATGAAATTAATAGCTATTTAAATGTATTAAACTTTGATATTGTGAGTAAAGCTCTGATACGACTTGGTGTGTCATAATATCAACATTATTAATGAAAAACGGCTTCGAAGATGTTGGAATTTTGGAGAATTGAATATTCAATGAAATGAAATTCTTTTAATTTTAGCATTTTCGATAAAAATATGAACATTTTATAAAAGAATTCTGTACGATTAATTGAGTCATTAATTATAAAATCTCAAAAACTTCGCGCCTGACCAACGGGTGGCCAAGTGTTTTCCGGATTTTCTTTACGTCTGACTGCTAAATAGGGGACCAATAGAAAGGCCTCCCGGGAGGCGCACCACTTGGCAGATCATCCGTATGTAAATTACGTTGCCTTATCCCACCAATTTAATATACAATCCAATCTTTCTTCATTTGTGATTTTTAATAATTTCGTTTTAATTCAAGTATTTATTTAAATTATCGTTAAGACACTGTTAATTATATTCCGCATAAATTTATTCACAAATAATAAGTAAACTCTTAGGAAAATGTAGCGATCGATGATGATTGACAAGCTGATACAGTCGAACCTCTAATAACGGTCACCTCTAAACAGCGGTTACTTTTCAAAAACGTTTCTTTTTGAAATGCATACAGAATAACCCCCGAACGACGGCCATTTTATCAGAAACGCATACAAAATAACTTACCAGCAACGGCCATTTTTTATGTTTCCGTCGGTGGCCGTTGTTTAAAGTTTTAACTGTAAAAAATACAAATCTCTTTTTACAAGCTTGTTTCCTATAAAATCCCTTAGAAGTTTATAAAATTATAAAAATTCTTGTTTAATACGTAAATTACAATGATTTAAATTGTAACTTCTTAAAGTATTTTAGAATGCACACGAAATAAAATGCGATTAACTGTTTTTTTGGGCCGCCATATAGTTAATTGTATATGAAAAGGGTATTTAATTCAACTTATGCAGCTATAGTTACGAATCAACCAACTAGTGAAGCTGGAGTGACTCGTAACCCATAGGGACCAGCTACTGATTATAGATGAAGATATGTTATGCTACTGTTATAGCCGGATTTGCACTTAAACTAAGGGCCTCGATTTACGAGTCTATACCATAGATTCTCACATTTTTAACGTATCACTCGGTGGAAGAGAAGGGCCTGTTATATATTATAGTTTAGGGCCACAACAAATCTAAGTCCAACCCTGGCTACTGGACTAATATATTATATCTACAGCTTCGGACAGTTAATTTATCTCAAATTTAGAGCCATCGAGGGAGAGTTGGAAACTTTTGCCCGTAGTGGTTCTACGCCTATAAATTAAATGTTATTTTTACTAACAATAAACAAAATCCTTAAAGCTGGTATTTATTAATAAAGAAACATTCTATGTATTTCATTCGTTCAAAAAACAAAAGGGCCCGCTTTTTTCCCGGGTTCCATACCAACCTTTCGACGGCCCTGCTAGAGTTTAATTCTTCCTGAACTAAGATTAATTAGCTTAGAAGAACGACATCCTTCATTGGCCATACGAGTCGTAGGAAAGGTTCCATCCTCCATTGGCATGGCACCTTTTCTACGATTCGTATGGCTTTATTTCTCGAAGAATAGTTGAAAAGTCATACTAGATCTTTAGAATTTTATTCTGTTTCTAAGAAATGCTGTTTTTCTTACAGACAATCCTCAATTCGATGCACAAATACCAACCACGGTTTCATCTAGTTCGAGCCAACGATATTTTAAAGTTACCCTACAGCACTTTCAGGACTTACGTCTTTAAAGAAACAGTGTTTATAGCAGTTACGGCTTACCAAAACGAAAAAGTAAAAAATATATATTTATTTATTTCTTTATTCTTCATTTTTATATAAATTTATTTTGTAAAATTTATATATTTTTTGTTTTTTTGTAGATTACTCAATTAAAAATCGATAATAATCCATTTGCCAAAGGTTTCAGAGATACGGGAGCAGGAAAAAGAGAAAAGAAGTAAGTTTATTCTTATAGTTTAGAATCTCTTCTTTTAAATTTAAGCTTATTTAACAGAAAAGAAAGGGCCTCTAGTTTAAATCCGGCTAAGTCTTGATGGTAATTAGAACTGCGCCTTGTAATACACATAGAGCTGAATTTGAGTATAAGCTGTGACTTAGCGCCTCGCATTATGAGTCTATTGGCTACACATTTTTACATGTATCATTATTTAATGGAAGGGCCCGTTATGTGTTATAGTTTAGAGCCACAACAAGTCTAAGTTCAGCTTCGTTTACAGAGGACGAAGCATCCAAATCTGAACTTTCCATTTTTCTTAAGCCCTTAAATTACTGTATTCTATAACGATGAACCAAGGCAAGATTTGGGCATAAGCTAAAGAATTTTCGGTATAGGATTTCGCGTTATGAGGTTATAGCAAAGGGTCTTACATTTTTACGCGTATCATTATTTAGTGGGGGAAAGGGTCTGTTATACGTCAAGCTAAAGGCAAAACAAATTTAAGTCCAATCCTGGGATATGAAGATATTATAGAAAGATTCCTCACACGACATTCTGAAACTTGCCAAATCGTTTCTTTAGGGCCGAATTTATATTTAAATTGAATAAATTTAGGACTCAGATTTACTTTAGAGCTAAACTGTAGGCACATAACTAAGGCCCCAATTAATCGACTACGTAGTTGTCGTAAGCCGTAGCTTTCTGAGTAACTACAGCTTAAGGCCTCTAATTTGGCCTAAATTTGGAACTTTTTAGAACGAAAATGATCAATAATTGTTTAATAATGAAAAATTAAGTTAAAAATATTTTAAATTATTTGTTTATTTATTATATTTTAATTATTTTATCTACAGAAACTCGCAATTCTGAGTTACGAAGCTTATCAAAAGTTGCGTTTGAGGCCCTTTTTTCGCGTCAAACAATGCAATTTCCGTTATAAACGAATAATTTTTATTTTGCAGTTTTAAATTATAAAAATATATTTTATATAATTTAATTAATTCAAATTTATGATGTAAATATTATAAAAATTCTGAATTCTGCGGCCGATTGTTAATGTCGCCCTAAGTTTACAGAAATTTATAAATTTAATGCAGTCAAACATCGATATAGCGTCAGCATTAAATCGAAAATGGCGCTAAACTGAAAGACCTCGAAGAATAAAGATTATATAAAACAATGAGGCTTAGGCATAAGCCGAAATTTGAGTTTGGAAGTCACGTAATTTGATGAAAGCGATGCACATTGTAATGAAAAATCGTACATTTGGAAAGAGTGGCGCTATATAGGAGGTCGTTATATTGAGGTTCGACTGTAATGAAGTGAAACATCGATGCGGGATGCATTGAATGTATGATTAGACGTCAAAAAATTGAGTTTGTGTGATAAAAATATGTAAAATTTTTATAAATTTAATATATTTTTATTATCTTTATGGATTTGGAATGGGGAAAAAATTGCAAAATTTCTATAAGTTAATTGGTTAAACCCTTCAAAAAAGCGAATTTTCTTGCTTATAAAGCACTCGTCACCTCTTACATCGAAGCACCGACGATTTATGTAAGAGAAATTAGATACGAACGGGATTTTTTTTAATGAGATTTATGTATCAGAGGAACGATCTAAATAAATAATTAAACTTCATTCAATATTTATGTCAACGTAGTATGAATTTTTAGGAAAAATCAACAGAGTTTTTAAATATATTATCAGGCCTTCAGGCCCTGAAAATATTAATCAAAAACGTACAAAGATTGATGTCCATTTTTCGGGGAAGTGCACCATCGACTTATAACATACGAGTATTAATGCTTTAATATAGGAATTAAAACAAAATTTCTGACAATTATAAATAATAAACACCCCGTTATAACGCCGAATTAAATTATAATAGAGAAATTAAGATTTTTATTTAAAAACATTATGTAATATCGACTTAATGTAGAGATGGGTGATGAGCTCTCGATCTCTCATTCTTTATCCATTAAAACGAGGGATTTTGCAACTCGATTTTATGTTTGTCTGGTTTTAAATCAGAAATTATTCTTATACAATATAAAATTATACAAAAAGATAATTTAATTTCGACTGTAAGTAGCGGGGATGGAGATATGTGATACGCTCTCAATACCTTTTTTTTTATTCGTTAAAACGAGGGATTTTACAACAGATTTTCCTTTGCTCTTTGATTTTAACATATAGGAATTATCTATATACAGCATAAAATTATCAAAAAGGATAATTTAATTCAGACAGTAAAGAGGAAAAGTTTTCAGATTCTCGTTTGTTTTCTCGACTGGCTTGAACAATCGATAAACTTCATTTTCAAAACCCCCGCATACATTTATCGAAATATTAAAGATTCAACGATCATCAGAGAGATATACTTTTGCGTTTTCGGCGGGAAAATGATCGTCTGTGTCGGTGGAAGAAGCGCTCAACTACACAAAGTACATCGACGAACGAGTTGCTCCATTGATTGCAAAGATGAATAATTTGTGGACCTCGATGTCGCATAAATAATGGGTTAGCTTTGGGATGAATTTGTTTGCCAACTTCTGTCATTTCCAGTGCGAAACATAATAGATTTCATCTTCCTTACTTCGCCATTTTTGTCGTTTTTTTTCCTGGCGAAGATTTCATTGTTAAGAATTCGGGATGCATCATTTATTAATTACGTTTTTACGTTAATTTAGAGTAGATCTTTACTTAAAATCTTTAAATTTAACTAATTAAGATAGTAAATATTCTGTTTAATAGGAGTTTAAATCGGGGCGAAACATCTCCGCCATTTTTTTTATAGTCTCTTGTGCAGACTTCGTGCTTTTGAATAGCTCAAAAATCGTGTTTTTCTTTGGTTTAAAGATTATTTTTGCTTAACAACATAGAATTTAATTAATTAAGGTGATAACTATTCTCTTAAATAAGATTTAAACTTCACTTTTAAGTGCGAAGCATCTTTACTTCGCCATTTTTGTTGTGCAGATTTCATGGTTTGAATCGTTTGTTTAAAGGATATTCGTGCTTAAAAACTTAAAATTTAATTAATTAATAGTGTTAAGATGAAATTTTAAGAGTTTAGAATTACTTCTAAGCGTTATTTCCGGCGCGAAACAAAAAATTTCATCTTTACTCCGCCATTTACGGAATTAGATGGTAGTTTCTCACGTTTAATGCACTCTCGATCACATTTTCTCAACGAATTTCTTCAATTAAACACGAAATTACGAGGAAAAATAATATTTTAAATTTAAATTTGAAAAAAATTATTATTTTTTAATTATTAAATCTATCATTAGATGGCGGCCTAACCACTTACCTCTAGTCAAATTGCTTTATTTCTAATTATTAAATTAGCCTTAATATCGCCAATAAATAATCTGGCGGAAAGTTTGGCGTAATAATAATTGAATCGGGTTGTTGTATATAATATTATTATAAAGAAAAATAAGAAGAAAAATATTTTTAGACTAGAATCATTTCGTAAGGGCTCACTTTAAAGCCCATTTCCCTATTTTAATCACATATTGGGCTTATCTAGTATCCTCATCCCCAACAGATCAAGCTCTGGATCACCGCTCCTATCTACATTTTATGTCCTGTTTATGACGTTTCCTTAATGATAACTTGTACATCTCTTAAGGACAAAGTCGTGAAGTTGAGAGCTCTCAATCGTTACTAGAAAATTGTTTTTCATTCAGTGAAAAGTTGTTTTATTTTTTTTTTTAAAAAAAAGAGAGATTACTATTCCGAGTAGCTGTTAAATGTCGCTATATGGAGAGGAGTTTGTTTCCAGTTTCTGAAATCTACTTCAAGATGTTTCTTTACCCCGAAGGGTCGTCGATCAGGACGATAACCAACGTATTAAAGAAGCTCGTCTGCTATTTATTACCCCAATCACCTAGTCGATGACGTCGATAGATTGGACGATAAACAACCAACACCTGCCTCGACCCGAAAAAATCTTACTTTAAAGTCAGAACATCATTAGGTTGCACTTTTGCACTTTTAACCTCGAATTTACCCGATAAAATTTTAAAATTTCACTTCTTAAACGTTAAAAATATAAACAGAAAGCCGTCGACACGCTCCATTTACTGTTTTTAATTAAATTTTGTGTATCAAAACCGTTGATATTTTACACTTCGAGCGCGGGTTATACACAGAAAAACAAGGATTATTTCGTGTTTCTTTTCATTAAATTCGTGTTTCGGCTTGAGAAACCGCTTCAGAACATAATTCTTCTTCTTTTTAATCTGAAAGCGCCTATCTTCATATATATATAAATATATATCTCCAGCTTAAACAGTAGAGAGACCAATCACATTGCGGTGGTGGCATTCCTCTCTCAAGCTATTAGAGTGCTCGGGAAAAAAAGTCCAATAAATCGAGTTGATAGGGCACTAAATTAGATTCCATACACGCCGAGAATCAGTCAAAAGAAAAGTTTGTAGTACAGAGATGGCAACTGCGCCATGATCGATAGATTGGCAAAATCACGCTATCGTTCTAGGCGTTGAATGACATGGAAGGACAGCTTTCTGCCATCTGTTTAAGCTTAGTCATAATACTTTGTTGAATACTAAAGGGGTTAATTCTGTGCTTAAGAGTCAGTTTATTTATTCTCAGGCGCCAAATGTTGAGTCAACAACAGATATCGACGAAGCAAGACCCCAGGAAGGAGTACAGTGATGACGAAGACAGATTGGATCTTGTGGTCGATATAGCTGAAAATACTAATAGAACAGGTGGTTTTTGCAATTATATCGTATCAGAAGTATGGATAATTAAAGACCCCACCTCTGATAATGCATAACTTTATTTATTTTTATTTTTTCCAGATAACGGAGGAGACGCGGAGACTCGTCAGAGTCCTCAACCCACCGACAAACCCCAGTCACCTCTTCAAGTCAGCAGGGATCCTAAACTACAACTGATGAATCCCTTGATGAGACAGTCGTATATCTATCCACCGTCTTTCTACAACGGTCACTTCTTGCAGGGGGCGCCGTTTTTTAATCCGAATTCCACACCGCTCACCTACAACATGAGTCAGAACTTTCTCCTAAACCCACATTTAGGACTTCCATCTAGTCATCCATTTCTTGCTCATACTACAGACTACATAGAACCTTCGGATACAAGTGGGGCCCTATTAACGTCCAGATTAAAGCAGTCGCGTTTCTTCCCTTATGCTCTTCCTCTCGGTTTTCCATCACCCCCGGTCCATCCCTGCTCACATCCTATTGTCAAGTGTGTAGGATCGCCAGCTTCGGATGGGGATAGCTCGGAGAGTTTACTGTCAACCACAGTGTCCAGCGAACTTAAGAACATCGAGAACATGTTGAACGGTCTTGAAAAACAACCCGAAACCGAAACGCTACCCGATAAATAGTGTCAATGTGTTCATGCCATGCTCAAAAAAAAAAAAAAAAAAAAAAAAGAAAAAATCCTTTACCTTGCCGCTGTAGCCTAGCATCCTAGATACCGTTGTCGTGTCCGTGACGTGACTGTAGTGTTACGTAGGGATTTCGTGACGCGTCACCCATCTTGTGTAGAATTTTTTGATAGTAGATGGGGCCTACAGCCATACTGTGTACATTATGTGGTTGTGTTTTGTGTGTTTTATTAGTGGTATTTATTGATGTAAAATATTGTTGTTAAGAAGTTTTTCGGTAATAAAGTTTTTACAAACCGCACTTGTATTTTTTTCTTATGTAGTTTTTTGTTATTTTATTTTTCGAGAGGGATTTGCCATTTTTATATATTTTTTGAGAGTGGTTTACCGCTTCTTTTTACATTTTTTGAAAGGGATTATTAATATACTTTTTAAAGGATCTTTGTCGTTTTTTATATAAATATTTTTAGTGGGATTGTGGTTTCTTATATATTTTCGAAAGGGATCTTCTGTTCTCTATATGTTTTTAAAACTGTGGTGTGCTGTTTTTTTGTATTTCTGAGGAAATTGCCGTTTCTTTTATATTTTTTGGAGAGGGTTTGCCGTTTTTATACATTTTTGAGAGGGGTTTGCTGTTTTTTAATATATTTTTTTGAGGGAGGTTTGCCGTTTCTTATCTATACGATCGCTGCGAGCGGATCGTTTTTCTAAAATCGATTCTCTTCTCTAACGTGTGGCGGTTCATTTCATGTGGTCCCAACGTCCCTACTTTATTAGTAGTTAAAGGATTGCCGACTGTTCAATTTTCAGTAGTGTTGGCAATCATTTGATTCGATAACTTCCGAGAAATCGCAATTCTCAAAAGAGAAAAGATAACTAAAGAGCAAAAACAGCGGTCATCGACAGCAAAAACCTCTTGTAAAATCGAAGAGGTGTGATGTTTCGCAGTCATTTTTGCCGTTTTTTACTTAATTTTTCATTATTTAACCGCCTTTAACAAAGAAAACAAAGAATATCAAAACGTAAAATCTACAAATTCGCCATTTTAATGCCATTAAAATGTAACCATTAAGAAGAAAGTAGGAGTTTTCTTCGTAACGATCTCAATTAAGAACATTTCATTTGTAAGTAACGGGTGAATAAAGAGCATAGTAACACTTAACATTCACATTTCAGAATAACACTTGAGGTGGAAGAGTGAAGTGTGGGATTTGAAGCGTCTGTTCACCGCGATGTAAGCGTACTAGATCAGTGTTGGGGGAGGAAAATTAATCTAAGTTCTTTGGACATTTTTCAGGTGGCTGAGGTACAAACGCAAACACGCAAGCTTCCCATCTAGACACCATTTACTGGTCAGTTAGTTGCTGTTGTTGTGACACTCCACAATGACAACGTTAGTGGAGAGGTACTCAAATTAACGCATTTGTTAAAGCAAAAATCTTAAAGATTAAGTTTTATAATAATTTATTCGATTATTTATTTTAATATAATAAAATTTTTAGCGTAAATATTGGGGTAGAAGTTAGCCAAATGATTGTTTTATCACGTATAATTTGCTTTTAAAAAAAGGGAATTTGTGTTATTCACTGAAGATTTATGGACAAAAAACTGGTCTAAAGCCTACAATCAGACAGACTTTTCCTCTTTTTTTTTCTTTATAAAGGTAGTAGCCTGTTATTAAATTGAAAAGGTGATATCATCTACACTTATATGATTACGGGAGAATTTTATTTTATACACGATTAAAGGAAAATTATAAGGTTAAGGCTACACAAAAAATAAACTTAAAATCGTTTTTATTTTGATTTTGAATAGGTTTATCGTTGTTTAAAAACGAATAGGCGTTAAGGAATTCTCTGTAGATTTATAATCACTTTCTCCCCTAAATACTGCAATTTTTCGAGATCAGAGCCGGATTTAAGCTACAACTTAGGGCCTCACGTTAGTAAGGCCTCCATAAAGACAGTTTATACATATTGCCCATTATAATTTGACGGTCAACATACAAGGAGGTCCTTCATCCTTCACCTCTTGTTTGTGAAACATATGGAATAAATAACACAATGCAACACTTGTCAAGCAGGGTTCCACCTGGGAGGACTTTCTGTGAGAAACTGGTACTATTTAGATGTTAGACACACGAAGAAAGTCTTGAGAACTCCATGCGGCCAACCCGTTGGTCAGGCGCGAACCCAAGACAGTGTTCAGTAGTTCTATCCACTCGACTACTGATGGCACCCTATTACGAAAGAAGAATGGTCTGTTGTATTTGGTAGCGAGGGCCACAAGTCTAAATCGAGATAGACAAATATTAGACACATTTTTGATCTAGAAAATACTAAAATTAATGAAAATGAATCGTGTAAAGTTAAATTTCGATCCATTTTTATACATACAGATCACAATATTGAATATGAAACCATTGATTCTCAGCATAAATTTACATATCTTTAAATTATAGCAGTAATAAAATTAAATAAAACGCAAAATAAATAATCAATAAAAACTAGAAAATAAGATTTTAAAGCAGTTTCAGAGATAACTTTGTTTTAAATCGCTAATTTGTATCACTATCAGTTACTAACAGGGGCGTAACCGAAATATCTTAAAGAGGGATTTTAAGAATATTCGAAGAATTCTACACCGTTACAGTGCCGAATACTAACTCAAATCTGTGCTTAGTTATGATATATGATTATTAATTATGTTAATAAATTATGGCTGATGCTTTATAAGTACTTTTTAGGGAGAGGCTAGTGAAACCGATTTCCACTTCTCATGGGAATTTAGCAAACAAAACCCCTCCCTTAACTACATCAAGGATTATGTTTCTGTACAAAAATACATTCAGTTAGATTTAGTAATTTGCCAAACAATAAATTCAATATACAAGATCTTTATTGAACTCAGTAATCTCACTCTGGTACTAATTGCAGCGAAGATTTGGTTTGACAGGATATGGCAACGTAACACGTGGGTGATCTGCCAAGGGGAGGTGCCTTCCGGGAGGATTTTCTATGCGAAGCTGGTCCCTATTTAAGTGTTAGGCACGTAAAAAAAGCGGAAAACTACACGTGGCCAGCTCGCTGGTCAGGCGCGAACCCGCGACCACTGCTGTGCCAATTGTATTGAAGAAACTCATTACATTGAACAAAAATAAGTAAAGAAACCAAATAATTTAAAGATATATTCTTTTATTTTAAGAAATTAAAACCTAACTTTAATTAATAGTAGACATTAACTTTAATTCAAGGATTATATTAATATAACAAACGTTATAGAACTGATTGCGCTCAACATACCCACCTCGATGCTCATTGAAGACCAAATTAAATAACAAAATTAAACGATCCAAAGAGGAATTTTGCTGTTTTTATGAAATTAAATAATATATTTTCGATGAAAGAACGAGCAAAAATGTAAATTTCATTGTTATAGTGGCAGGGCTAGACTTAGACTCGTTGCGTGCCTAAGCTATAACGTGTAAAAGGCCCTTTCCCTCCACCAAATATGGTACATGTAAAAATATGAGGCCCTAAGCTATAGACTTATAATGAGGCGAGGCTCCTAGCTTATGCGCAATTCCGGCTCTTATAGCCGCACATATAAATCCACATAGCTGGTCACCAAACAGATGTAAGTAATCGACACGTGGTCCTTTTAAAAAAGGGGAATTAAATTAATTATGGAAAATTAGGAATTGTAATTTAAAGCGATAACAAGCTGATCGGTTGCAAAATTCTCTAATCACTGAGTCATTAACCAAGATTGGAGTCAAGGTCGTTTTTTATAACATGGGACAATTAAAAGGGACAATGTCGGGAGTAATTCATGAAGCAAAATGACGTAATGCAGAGGAGAGAGGGGGATGGAAGAGTGGGGAGCATCGACTCGACCAGATCATATCAATTACTTACAGACCATAGATTTCTTCGACCCACTTTATGCAAATCGTTGCTAAATTTCTTCCTTTCTTTTTACAAATTAAACTAATGGACGCGTTAGATTAATAATGCATTAATTAATGTAATCTAAGTACATTCTCATAGATTAAAAATATATAAAAATAGAAGGATTTTAAAATTTTAGAAATATTATATTGATTAATCTAATTTGTCTGTATATTAGATTATTTTAGTATTTATATTTGAATTTTTAGATGAACTAGATCTATTAGACACGTGATATATAAAGACAAACCTCTGAACAACGGCCACTGACATGAACATAAAAATAGTCGCTGTTTAGAGTTGGCCGTTATTGCAGGTTCGACTGTGTGTTGTTGATATGTACCGTATATATATTTTATAACATTATTCAGATCTACATCTGTATTTTTTTAGTTATATTGTAAAATATTTGTTTTATATGATTCATCTTGAATATTTTTCGTCTTTTAAATCACTTTTCATATAAATTATACATATTAATTTAATACACATATATACTTATATATACATATGTACAGTTGAACCTTCAATAACAGCCAGCTCCTACAAAGGCCATCTCTAAACAGCTGCTTTTTTTTTTTTTTTTTTTTTTTTTTTTTTGTAACGAAAATGCATATAGAATAACCTCTAAATAACGAACATAGAATATTTTTTGTTCCTGTTGATGCTTGTTCAGAGGTTTAACTATATAATATATAGGCTATATATCTGCTTAGATGAGTGTATATGTTATAATAAATATATAGGGGCCTACTTATCTAAGCAGAGTTTTTAAATCTGCATCTAAATCTTTATTATTCTTCTACACTTTTTCAGCATCGTTATCATTATCTAAATCTTTTCTTAAGGCACCACCTCTAAATAGCGGCCATTTTTTCTTAAATTTTTCTTTTGAACAAATATGCATACAGAATAACCTCCATAAAACGGCCATATTTTTATATTTCCGTCGGTGGCCGCGATTTAATTGTATAACACATATAAAACATAATGTAATAACATATATATATATATATATGCAATCATCTTTTTAGGTCTATATGTAAATCTTTTTCTTTTTCATCATCTTCATCATCATTTTTTGTTTTATGCTCTATCTGGCAAGTATGATCAAAGGCCAATTAAGGTCAAAGGCCAGTATAATTAAAGGTCAATTTGACGTCACTACTTTAGTTATACAATGAGAAATTCTAAAAAAATGGCGTCAGATTTACGTAAAAATATGCAATTTCACAACCAATCGAGCAGACTTGTAATTAAAAACAAAATTCATATTAATATTTAATATGAATATTAAAAAAAGACCTTAAATTCATCTAACCTAAACGGTTTGTGGAGTAAGAGAAATCACATATTTGATTTTTCTTAATTCGCCAATCTCCCTCCCATATCATTGGCAAAATATATATTTTGCATATCACAAATGACATGTCTTCCCTCTTTCACTTTGGGTGCATGACTTGATGTATGACATACTCATCGCTCGAATTCTCCATTCTCAAGGGAAGGTTGGTTGTGGCATTAGACGACCGACCACCATTCTATCACTGACAAAGCCTCAACACAACGCTCTGCTAGAGACAAAAGGACAAGTTTCTGTCTAGGATATAAAGAAAAAAAAAGCTTCGTTTCTTATGATCGAAGACTTCTCTATCGGAAAAAATATTAGTCAACTTTATTGTTTTTTCGATCATCAACTTGGAGTTTGTAATTAAAAAAAAAATGGGAGAAGTTAGAATGGAAGGTTGACTTTTCTTATTATTTTTTCGCTGTTTTTTCACGAGTTTGTTTAAATATTTAAGAAAAAACTCGGCTTTAACCTTACATATACATTTTTTAGATATATTTAAAAGTGATTTAGTCTAAATTTAGATCGTTTTAAACTGTGTCGGACACGTCTAACCTCCGCGTGTGGCTATGGCGGCACATTTCAAAGCGCATTTTTTTTTATCTTGCCAAACCTTTTTTTCCCTTCTAATAAATTAATTCTAACATTTATCAATCAGTAGCTATTGATACATTAACCTGATCACTCATTAGTGACAGATAACAACGTTAGAAAAAGCTAGCAAAGATGGGTCATACACCCCGCTCTATAGGAAGTTTCTTTATGTTCGCAATCTCATATAAAGAGTAAGATTAAATTAATAATAATAAAAAATATTATGGATATAACCGGACGTGAAAAAGATACGAAAAACGTGCCATTTTCTGTGATATTCTATAGTTTAAAATTAGCCTAAAGTTCGGGTTATACTAATGCGCATCGAAAATTTAAGTCTCGTCTAGGCAATAAACTGTTTACATGCAGAATAAATAATAAAATAATCATAAGATTACAAGACTTTTATCAAATGTGACGAAAAGTATTTCCCATTTATCATTGTATTTGCCGTCGTCTGGGAATATTTACAATTCAGAAGAGTAAAGCCCCGTTAGGACGTAGAAAATGAATATTTCATGCAAGTGCCCGAAAGAAAAATGGTTGTGGAATGCAGGGAAGACGACCTTCTCTTATCACCAAACCAAAGGAAGTTGGCGACGCCTTGTTAAAGCATCACATCAGTCTCCACTGGGTGAAAGGATTGTCACCGTGGTCGTCCAACGTACGATAGATATGGGGCGGAAATTCAATCTCTGATTGGCCCATTCCTCAAGTCACGCCCACGGATCAATAGCTATGAGGCCGGGAGTGGCAAGGGCCGTTGAGTCTAGTCCTAATGGTTGGGTAAACAGGGAGTATTAAGGAGGAAAAAGAATAAAAATAAAAGAAAAAAAAAACTCAGTATGTTCGTTAGTCCAATTTTGTTGCATTGCTTTACAGTAAAATGTTAAAAGATTCGTTTTGTTTCGTTTCACCGAATTTTTTTTCTTTCTTACGTCAACCGCTACCGTATTCGTTATATATATATAAAAAATTAAATTATTTATTTTTTTAATATTTTTATTTGAAAATTAGAAATATATTTTTTTTTATTTAAGTTGTTCGGTTTTTCCGCCCATCTCGAGAGTTATGTATCGTAAAAGTCTAGGAGAACGACTCTTGCATTTTTTAAGAGAAAACTTTGGCGGAAACATGGCGTCAGAAATCACACGATCATCACAATGTCGAGCGACGCCTGACGACTAAAATCGATAAGACTGTCTTCAAACAACAGCAACTAAATCCTCAACAAACTATATTTGATATGTTATTATTATTATTATTTATCGTCGTCGCCGTTTGAATACTAAATTAAATCTACTTTAAAAAAAAACATATATATAATAATAATAATAATAAACTTGTCAAAATGAATAATTACTCGTTAGCTCATTATTATCATTTTCAGTAAATGATAACTGAACAATCATAATTTAATGAATTATTTAATTTCAAAAATTTAATAAAATAACTTTCTTCTTCTGAAAAATATTAATATTAATATATTTTATATTATTAATATATCTACTTTTATGTTTTTAATAGAAAGGTCATCACTCTTACCGTTTTAAATGACGTCATGCAGTCATTTTTAAAATCATTGAATACATTATCAATGACGTCACGCTAGTAAAATGACAAATATTCGAATAAAAATATGATTATAAATGTTAGATTAAGCGTTATTAATACTAATAAAATTATATTTTATAATTTTAAAATAAACAGAATTCATATGGATGGAATAATTTTGAATACAGTATCGTATCAAATAAGTGAATATATAGGCGTCTTATATTGAATATTTCCTTCAAAAGTATCGGTTAAATACAAGAAAAACAATATCAACAGATTACTGAAAGGAATAACCTTACTCTTAAACTATTAAAAAGGCAGAAAATGACGCGAATGTTGTGACAAGACGCAATCAATTTTACAAATGATGGTTGTTTATGTTCGGCTCGGAGACTAAATGGCAGTTGGGGAATATTAGGATAGAACTCTGTCTCTCTAACTAATGGAATGTCTGCTGTGATTTTTAAATAAAAAAAAAATTAATAAAAAGTTTTTATATCAAGTAAAATAATCTCCGAAAATTATATTTATAATGATATATATAAATGGGTTCTTAAGCTAATAAATTCACTTACGCGATATTTATTTATATATAATGTATATGTTTAAAGTAATAAATTATCATTAAAAAGAAATTAATTGATAATAATAATAATGATTAGATTAATATTTAATGAGTTGTTGATATTTTTTAAATTATCTCATCAGCGCCATCTGTGTTTAATAAAATTATTTAAAATTTGTAACTCTAAAATATTATTAGAATAAATTTCATTATAACATTTTTTTGTTTGTATTTTATATAATAAAAATATTAATTGTTATATCAATTAAATTTAAATTTTGTAGGTTTAATACTCCCCCCTCAAGTTATTACAAATAGCGCCATCTGGGGATGTTTAATTAATTTAATCATTAAAACATAATTAAATTTAATTATAATTAATTTATGACGAAGTGAATTTAATCACACATTTAAAAATGAAATAATTACGTAATAAATTTTAGGAAATTTTTAAAAATATGCTACATAACTTTACAATAAAAATAAAAATTTATTTTGGATTTTCGAATTAAAATTCAATAATTTTAATTACGTTTTTTTATGTTTTGAATTTATTTCTACGCCATTTTTTAGAAATTTATATCTCCAATAACCGAAGCATCCTGTAGAAATTAGATTATTTGAAAAGATCCATTTGTTATTGCACACGATGACAGATCTATACGGTCAATATTGTAATATGCAAGCTTACGGAGCACGTGGTTAGCCACAAGCCACGTGGTATATGTCACCCCATACACTAGTGACAATAGAGGAACGTAAATAGTGGTATGTGTCTCCCAACCAACTTTGTCGCCGCATCTGCCATCCATCTTCGGTCGGGAATTACACCAACAATGAATGGGTTGGCATTTATTGAGTAGTTTGTGGAGATGGATGGAACATTTATCTTGTACCAGAACACAACGTAACGACAAACTTGTCTTATCATATCAAACTGTTTCCATCACTATCTTTTCTTCTTCTTTAGCTTGTACGCGATATTGTTGACGATAGGACATTTAATAACAGCGACTCCCTTAATGTCCACATACACACACACGATTCTTTCATCCATTTCTTTCGTTAAAAACGGTTTTTTTTAGACATTCATCCCGTTGGTGTGAATAGAAAACTGTTTTTTTTACTTGTATAATTACTTTATTTACGGTCACGAACTGTATTCAGAACGTTTAACCATTTTCCCCCTTTTCTTCTTCTTCCTCCTTACAAGTTCTGCCGTATAGGCCGCTTATAAGATCGATTCGCGCATGAAAGTCTGTGGATCAAAATTACTTTGCTTGATTGTTTTCACGTTAGCACCTGTAAGAGAATTATGTCTTGCTAATCTATTAATCTATATGAATCTACTAATTATAAAAATTCATAATTTGTATACGTTTTTTAAAAGATTTTATCTACTTTTATTTGAGTGATGATTGATTAGTTTAATGAAATAATGCAAATGAACGGAATGGAAAATAAGAAAAAAATATATTAAACATTTTTTTTCTTTGAACTAGTTTTACTTTGTAATGCTCGGAAATATAAATATAATATATGTAATTTTAAAATGTATTTTTATATTTCCGTTATAAAAAATTGAGATCGTGATACTTAATGATACAACTTTTCGGGATAAAATTCGTTTCTCACCCTACTTTAGTCCTGAAATTCTTGTATTTAGGGCTAAACATTTTGTTGTGACCTTAAGCTATAATATATAACAGGCCCTTCCTCTCTAGCAAAGCTAAAGATGTGAGGCCCTAAGCTTCAGAGTCATAACGGGAAGCCTAAGCTGCATTTTGTATAGGTTATGCCTGAATCCGACTCTGTATACTATACAACAAATAGTTATTAGCATTAATGTATTATATATATTAAAAATAAGAACTAATTTGTAATTCTTTAAAATAAATATATATATATATTAAAAAGAATTACAAAGTAAGTAATTCTATATTTATTTTCCATTCAAAAGCATTCCTCTTTAATATATAACAGGTGTATCTTATTAATGACTAACGAACCCATTCAGGTGAGAGTGATGGTCGCGTTATGTGAATGATAGAGATCATTTATCAATAAATAGTTATTTTATGGCGTCATCTGTGGGGAGGGGATCGTGTACTCATTCTGTAAGCTTCGAAGATGAACTCGATTCTATCTCTTGTAGGTAACGCCCACAACACGGGGATTTTATCCTCGAAACAAGAGATGTAACTCACACACGTGTCATACCACTGGTATGTGGATGGTATGCCCACACTTCGCTCGTATTAATACTTACGCCATGTTTTATAAAGGGCAATGAGGCATACCACTCGTTCAATTAATACGTGTATTGTTAGAACTCGGTAATTGGAGGGTGATGTATCATCCTTACATTTTCTTAATGGCTTATTATGATCCAGACGCGAAATTCCACACGTTGCCTATCAAATGGCGTAGAAAGCGAACGCCCCTTTATTATATGGCATTTTTGTTTTTCTGTTTTATGATCTTCAAAGCTCTATCAATTATACTAGCGGATTATAATCAAGTATTTTTTTAATCGCGTTTTTAATTAAACTAATTTTTAGTTGTGCCCTTAAGATAATTGCTATGGAGCGTTACACGAGATGAATTTTAATAATTTCGGAGAATCTATCAAATTTGTGGTACTCCCAATGAGAATTTTCAATAACCATTCCGATCGTATATAACCCGCTACCATTTCATTAAGTAATATTCATAATTTTTATATGAAAAGTCAACATTTCTTTATTGTCAGAAGATAAATTATACAATAAAGTAAATAAAATTTAAATATTTTTTAAAACTAAAATATAAAATTTAATATTCAAAACGCCTGTTTTCTCATAGATAAATTCTGTAAAGGAATTTAATTGTATTTTTTACATAATTTTAATCATCATTAAATTCGTCTACGTCATAAAAACTTTTAACTTGTTAAGACGGAAACTTAATTAGACAATAAGAAAAATCATCAGTTTATCATTCAAAAAATTTTTCTGGTATTATCTCGCAATAACCACATCTGTTTGGAGCAATAAAACACTGCGGAAGTAATGTTCCAGCACACCCAAGAGACAGGTAACTGTAATTCATGGCTACAGTTCCTAAGGAGTCAAACTTCATCAACCCTGACAAAGCTGTTGGTGAGAGAGAGTCTGTCACAAATTCAATTGCCACCTTTTAAATGGGCAGACATCTAATCGGGTTGAGTGGAGTATGTCCCTTGTACACCTGAATAATATATAATGTAGGATGGTAGAAGACCAGGCGGTAACTGCACTCGAGAGACGTTGGACTGATGTTACCTTGACAGTATGAACGCCTCATCTGCCCGCCCTCTGTGACTATATCTGTCAATTAGTGTCTTGAGCGTGTTTCACCTTCCCTTGTATTGTGACTTAACCTCCGTGAAATATGGTTAATGTCTTTTGAAGTGTTGTCAGTTAATTTCTAACTTTTTCTTTTCTTGTTTAAAAAAAAAAAAAATTCTAAATTGTATCCGATTACGATTGTATTTTTATATCGGAGTTTACATCGTAGGCCTTCCATTTTTTTTTAAAACGTAATTACTGGCAACACTGAACGTAAACAACTTCAAATAAATTTTTTAAAATATTAAAAATTGCAAAGAAAACAAATTCTGTTATAATAAAATATTCTAAATTTTGAAAAGCGATTAAATAAAAAAGTATTTAAATTAATTTTAAATCAGTTTTTTATTTATATATTTTTTAAAAAATAATGTTTAATTCAAAATACCATTTTTTTAAGGTAAAAAGAAATTGAAAATAACAATTATTTCGCTTCAAATTTTTACAATTGTTTTATGATTTTAAGTATTATTTATTAATTCTATACTTAATATTTATTTTAAACAGGAATTAATAAAAAATTGAAAAATCTGCCAGAAGCAGACGTAAATACTCTTTAAAAATTACAGATTTAAAAAAGGAACAAATATTATTATTTGTTTTAAAAATATTAATCATATTTAAAACGAAAATTTAATCATAAAAATTGCAATAAAAAAATATATATTTTATACATTTATAAAATAAAGTAATAACAATCTTGATAATTTAAATTTTTTAAAAATAATAATATATATATATATATATATATTATTTGATAATATTTTATCTGCTATTTGATAACACTGTTACAATTTGATAACTATTTGATAACTGTTGCATCATTGTCGTAATGGTATTTATTTTAAATTAATTTTTAAAAATGTGTATGATATTAAAACAAATCCTTTAATTTTTAATTAATTTCTTTTATTATTTTGTTTTTAAATTTTTAATATAATAATTAAAACAGAATTTATATTATAAAAATTAATATAAATTACAATTAATAATTAATCTTTATATATTTCTAATTAAAATTTTAAATTATAAATATAAAAATTAATCATTAATTGTAATTTTTTAATACAAAAAAAATTCACAAAGACTATCCTGACCTCTGGTAGAGAAATATTAAACTAAAGTTTATTAATTTTTTTTTCTTTTGATATTTACTTAGAATAAATTAATTTTTTTGTTTCTGAAATTAAGTAATTTTTCAATTGTATATTTTTCCAAGACTTCATTATGAATTATATTTATGGAAAAATAGGCTTTAGATAATATTTCCCAACCAGAAGACCGCGACCTCCATGGGATCTTTTCAAATTTTTATCTTAAAAATATTCTTTTTGAATTAATTTTTCCTAAAAATAATTTTTAGTTACTAAAATATTTCGGTTTTACTAAATTTAAGCTTTAATCAATTACTCTCTATCAGATTAATGAACACGAGAAATTAATGGACGAAAGGAGGATATTGGACTTCGATTTGAATAAATGTTCTGTCTTAATTAAATTATGATGTTCGTTAACATCATCGGAACAAAATTAACACTGGGCAAGACCAGATTGGTGCATAAACATCGCCAAGGGCCTCATAATTTAAAAAGATTCATTTGTTTTGATGCAGAAGTGCTTGTGTTATGTTATAGCCTAGGGCCACGAGTCTTTAAGTCCAGCCCTTACATCAAGAAAGCAATAATGCAGATTCATGAGTGATTGTGAGAGGCCTTCTATATATATATATGAGTTTATGTAATTAAAGCCTGTATCATATGATACTAGGCAGGACCTTTTAAATGTCCAAAGAGGTTTTTTTTTGAGGCTTCTAGCATTAATGCATTATTCACTTTGAAATAAAAGATTTAAAGTACGACACATTGAAAATGTTTGCTTTCCACGTTTTGTAGTGTGAACCAACTTCGCTAAGCGAATAAATATCGCTTTCTGGTTTCTCACTATTTGCTGTCGATGTGACCTAACTTTAGATTGGCTCTTCATCCTTTTAAGTGTCTGCTAGTGATGGGCGATGCATCGATGGTCGATGGATACGAACATCGATTCCAAGATGGTGTCGTATGTTCTATGTGCATTAGTTTTGCCGCTGTCAGCAGGCGCGTATTCAGAATATTTTATCACTATTTATCTTATATACTTAAGTGCGAAGAGATACTTTAGTTCTTTTTTGTGATATAACTATGCTTTTTTTAGTGATCAAGAGTAGAAAAACTCAGAAAATTAGTGCCTGGAATAGAGTAATCAAATACTCGGAGCGTTTAGTACAGTATATAGTAATCGACGAAATATAAGAATATTATTATATAAAACTGTAGTTATATATTTTCTTTATGAAATTAATTAGCTATTCAGGGCATATTCAGTATTTTGAGAATATGGTTGATGCTCAAAGCAGATTTGAAGAGGTTAAGATAATTCCTTAAAAAATTGTAAGGAATTATTATAAAGTTTTTAGGGCATTATCTTAATATTTTATAGGGAATTTATAGGAAATTGCATGTCAATATTTTCAAATATTTTCAAGCATTAAACATTAAAATATACTAAAATACTCTCTATTTGCGAACATATACAAATTAAAATTTTAAAACTAATATATCCAAATACGACATTTAATATATTTTCACGTACTATTTACAAAATAAAATATGTAAAACAACTAAATCCGAATTTATTTGGTAAGGGAATGAGAAAGTATGACTTCTTGTAGACTTATATCAATATTTAAAATGTAAATTTAAGTTGTTCGACATTTCTTAGTTTATCGTCAAAAAACACTGATAAATCATTCAATAGTATGTGTGAAGTCAGTTCTCATTCTGATTTTAGGAAACAATCAAAATAGTTGCTTTAGGTGTATAATCAGCATTTAGAATTTTGAGAGAAGTGATGTAAATCTGATCCAGTCAGAAGTGGAGGCGAAATTGTTCTATAAAAGAGGCTATTAGAATTGTGTCTGAATACAGGGATGACATTTTTTTAAGGTTAAAATGGAGGATCTATCTTCCATACATAAGAATGACACGTTGTCCTTTAGGATACTACAGTATATGGTAACTCTGCCTACATCTCTTCTGAAAGAAAGACCATGGAGAGCGATTATTGGCTCTTAAACTCCTCTATACTATCCCCTCATATGATGATTGCACTCTTTATTCTTTTTTCTCTTCGAATGCACTTTGAATTGTATAAATTAATTTTATAACTTCATAATTAAAATGTCATTGTAAAGAGCCCAGATTGCACGGATCTATGCTCAGTTTTCGTCCCCTCTCAACAACTTTGTCTGCAGGTTTCGCAGAACCATTTAGCTTGAATCTCGTATCTAAAGGGCTTCCAAAAATATTTGTTACAAATTATTCGTTGCAAATTAATTTATAATAATAATAGTTGCTTCTAGACAATAATAGATATATCCAATAAAGATTTTAATTTAAAAATTTAAAAAATACGAAAAAAATTAGCCCGGGCACATTCCGAGAACTGTCACCAAAAGTCCAGGACAATTGATCCACGAGACAGAAGAAGCGTTGCCTGGAAAGTGGCATTAAAGCCACTTTCCAGGCAACGCTTCCTCTATCTCGTGATAAGCAACCTAATGACAATTCGTTTGAAATGAAACATGCTATGTCGTTGGATCTTTTATCCAGCTATATTAAAACTGTTTTAGCAGACAACACGCATTATAAGCATACCCACTATAAGCGTTATAAAAGTATATACACAATCAATAGCGAGGTTGAGGCCGAAGTTTTAAACGCGAAAACGTGTACGTCGGACGTTCAGCGCCGCTTTCCTGTAAGCCTAGAAGTTTGACAATGGCGTTTGGAATGTCGAGCATGATTCCACTGACTTTCCAAACGCCATTGTCAAACTTCTAGGCTTACAGGAAAAAGGCGCCGAACGTTCGACGTACACGTTTTCGCGTTAAAAACTTCGGCCTCAACCTCGCTATTATTTCTAAAAGTTTCTTAATTACTGAGTAAATTAATATAATGCATTATATTATCATAAGTTATAATTTTGTTAATTAAGAAAATATTTTTAATAACTTCAATTAAAATAAATTAAATTTAATATAAAAACGTATTTATTACACTAAGTTATTTGTAATTATTTTGATTTATTATTAAAAGAAGTTTCTATACCTTCCAAAAAGCCGTGGCCAAACGGTTCCGTTCCCTGAACACTGGGAATTGATCGTGGGTTCGCGCTTCCCCTGGACGGGCTGGACACGTGGAGTTTTCAGGGATTTCTCCACGCCTATAACGCCTGAATATGGACCAGATACTCTTAAAAAGACCCTCTGGAAAGCACCCCCCTAGGCAGATTGCCCAAGTGTGTCCGTTGTCATAAACAAACAAACCTTCCAAAAATATCATTATCCTTTAAATATAATAATTTTTTAAACTCTTTCCACATTGTGAGCACAATGAGGGCATTTTTAGCAAGCCTATTATAGTTTCGCCATGGCTGCAATGAGACGGTCGGGTGGGAGGGATAGGACTAGACATATCCAGCCACTCCCGAAAAATTTCAGGAGTTTTTCGATCTGTTCGGATTCATATCCCGGATTTCCCCAGAGCAGTGGGCTACCATCCGGCCGTCTGTATAGAATCATTTTTGCAAATTTTCCTTACTTGTGCACCTAAGAGTTTTGATGTTTCCATTTTGACCCAAAGATACGAAATACAGAAAATTGTTTTAACGAGACTTTTACACTACAAATATAGGCACAATGATAGCTTTTTAAAGGCTAGATTTATTACACCGTTTTAGGAATACGAGCTAGGAACTCATACGTCACTTTTATTAAAGTTTTCTTTGTTGATATACATTTCGGACAGAGTCGCTCTCAGTGTAAACTAAGCTCAGCTCTTCAGCCAACTTATTCTATCAGAGCTAATAAAATCATTTTATTAGTAAACAGATATCAGTATTGAAAACATTTCGGAACTGGACGTCAAACTGTTTATAATGAAGTAAAAAGACTAGAATGACCAACAACGGATATAACTCTAGGATCATATCGAATCACGAAAAAGTGACGTGTTTTTTTAACAGTCGACACATAGACAAAATTGAGCGTAAAATTTGTTCAGAAGTATAACATTTCTTATTCTTATGCAAGAAAAATTATGTAATCAGCCATTATAAAGTATTATCGTCAAGTTGACGCTTCAAAATCAGTAGTTAACAACTGCAGCGATAAACGACCAGCGAATAATTTCAACATGTAACCGGTTCAGACACCATTATTTTCTAGGAATTATCACATCTGCAGGCTCCAAAACTACTAGCCAATCAACAACTTTATTTTATCCAGATGCATTTCGGAAATTACAGTATTTCCCCTTCTTAGTAGGCTTTCTTTCATAGAAGCTAAACAAAGCACAAATACTTATTCAATACTCTTTTTTTTTTAACTTTTTCCACCCTGTGGGCACTAAGAGGGCCTCTTTTAGTAGGCCCATTATGGGTTCGGCCAGGCCCACAATGGGGCGACCGGGTGGTGAGGGACGGGGCCCGACATATCCGAACGGACCACCCCCCGAAAAATTCCTGGGGATTACTCGACCCGTTCGGATTCGATCCCGGGTCCCTCAGAGCGGTAGGCTGCCACCTTTACCGCTCGGCCATCCGGCCGTGTTATTGCAGTACTTGTGTTATTTTCCTTAACCATACATATTCACAGTCCTTGCCGTCATTACTTTCATTCGTTATTTTTCGGAAAGATTAAAAATCATGGCATCAATACTGGCGAAATATTCAATTCGTTACATTATTTATGACAATGAACCTTATTTTCCGCTTAAAAATTCAGGTAAAACTGGATTATATACACGAAATGAAGAAAGTATGTATTATAAAATAAAATATAAGCGCCGAAAAAGTTTTCGAAACAATTGCTCATCTGCACATCTATTTTTCAACCCGTCCGGATTCAGATCCCCCAACGGCAATCGAAACGTTGCATTAGTAACCTTCTACCATAAGGCCTATTTGATATGCGATTTGACAACGATGATTTATTTTTCACAAAACAGAACAAATTTTAAAAAACCGAATGAAATAATAATCGAAGTACTGTACTTTAAAATTCAGATGAAATGCGTATTTCCATATATAAATGAGGATGTTTGTTTGTTCGCTATTCGTTCTGAGGCCGTTCGACCAATTGCTACAAAACACCGCAGACACGTGTACACAGGGCCGGATTTACATAAGGGCATTTGGGGCCTATGCCCAGGGCCCACCAAAAATAGGGGCCCACACAAAACTAAAAAAAAATTATGTTTAAACATAATTTTTTTTTCTATTAACCGCGACAGCCTAGTGCGGCCTAATCTTTTTTTTTTTAGCTCTTTCCGCCCTGTGGGCACTAAGAGGGCCTCTTTTAGTAGGCCCATTATGGGTTCGGCCAGGCCCACAATGGGGCGACCGGGTGGTGAGGGACGGGGCCCGACATATCCGAACGGACCACCCCCGAAAAATTCCTGGGGATTATTCGACCCGTTCGGATTCGATCCCGGGTCTCCCAGAGCGGTAGGCTGCCACCTTGACCGCTCGGCCATCCGGCCGTCAGTGTGGCCTAATCATGAGGGCAACAGGCAGAGAAAACCAAACCCGGGAAAAAACCTATGAAACATCGGAAAATTTCGGGAAAAAATTTCACATAGGTATTTTTCAGTTAAATTAAAATAATTAGTTTTACACAATAAAATATATCTATGTTTACAATAACCTTATTTTTAAATGAAATTTACAACTTCCTAGTTCAAATCTAATTGAAAGTACAGTATTTTGTGTAAATTCTCTAAATCATCAAATTTGCCTACTCTTAAAGGGGGGACCCCCACCGAATTTGTGCCCAGGGCCCCTGGATTGGTAAATCCGACCCTGCGTGTACATTTTTCTAACAGATAATGTCGTACATGCAATCCCAAAATATCCATTGAATTTCTGTAAATCAATTAATTTCTATCCATATTCGATTTGCTGATTCACAAGTAGTACCATCTATTGGTAAAAATTTTAACAAAATAATAAACTAAATATAATTCTTATAAAAAAAGGATATAATTTAGAAAAAATATATATTATATTCATTTAATTACTGCGAGAATGATATAGCGCGAAATAGACGTCAAGTAAATATAACATATGATATATATCATAAATGATACATATTATAACAGTCAAGTAAATATATCATATAATATATATCATATATCATATAATATATCATTACTGAGACAGGTAGTACAGCAATGCTGCGTGGAATCGAAAGTGTTTCCCTATGAAAAGTCTATAGTAAGTATATAAGTATTTAATTTTCCACGTCTAATCAGGTTTTTTCATTTCTGAACGGTACTTCCTTAATAAGTGCCCTCCAGTACCCGAGTGTATAAAACCATCGAACACTGGTAGTAAATTAGTTGTGAGTTTGGGCATGGCCAACGGGCTAGCCACGTTTTCGGGGATTTCTTCACGTTAGTTACACCTAAATAGGATTCAGCTTCCCATAAAAATCTTCCCGGGTTGCATTTCCCTCGGCAGATCGCTCATGTGTCGCGTTGCCGTAACCAAACTAATATAACCAAACTAAATCTAACGTGCGGTTATTTATTGTGACACCGGCACGAAAAGTTGCAGTCCGGCATTGTGACGATGCCAGGCTGCAACTTTTCGTCACAATGTTCTCAATTCTTTTAGTGGTGTCTTGTCTCTGCACAACATACTTTTCCTGTTAGCAATAGAGTCGAGTCGGTCATCTCTCTAACTTCGTTCGGGGGAAACTTTTTAATTCAAGTAATGTGACTTCCGATCTAAACTGGAAGTTCATATATAGTTAATCTGAACTTCCTACTCCAAGCTTTCCATGTTTGGTTACGATTTTCATCTTGCTAATTGCTTTCTCGAGATTAAGGAAAGACAGCTAATCAGAGAAGGGACAGTAGAAATTTATTTTCAATTTTTATGTATCAGTCTATTTCAGTTACTATCATGTTTTATTTGTCTATTTTTGATGAACAAACGCAACACTTCTTCTATTCCCCACAATTATTAGCTTTTATTTTCTCTTAGAAGGATTTTAACTTCAACAATGTGGTTCATAACGTGACAAAGGTCAAAATGAAGTTTTTCATTGAAAATATTTTCACAAGTTGAAACCAAAATTTTTACAAGCTATGACTATAATGAAAACACAAGAACATCACTTATATCTTTGAAAAAGAAGAAACACTGTCCGAAAAAAAAACTCAATAACGTACTAACTATGGTACATATCAGACTGATCTGATTACACTATAACTTACACTATAAATAAACAATCATATGGCTGAGAGTAAAGCCTTTCAAGACCTGGTTCGTACTTAGATTATAAAAATATTGTTATATTGAAGGTTAAGTACTACACTTACCTCTATCTTACCTTCTTTATAAAAATTAAATAAAATCTAGAAATCCGCTACATTCGAGAAGAAACAATCTAGAATCCTAGAAAGCATAAGGGGGAGCTAAAGGTCAAGCTTATCTGTCTCACTGATTGTCAGTTACAAAAATTATTATTAACAAATATACAATAAATGAAAAACAAATGCAAAATTTTAAAAAATGTATTAAAATAGTTAAATGCTTTGTTTTGCTTGTAACACAAACTTTTTGGTGGGGGTCGAGGTGAGGTTTCGAAAACTTGTAGGGGATCGACGATCAAAAACGTTTGACGACCCTTGATCTAGAGTGTATATATATATTAGGGTTTCTCAAACGGGATCACGGGATCCCGGAATCTCAGTTGTTTTTTTAACCCGGAAAATACCCCGGGAAATTTTTCTTATCCCGGGAAATCCCGCAAATTTCTTAAAAATTCACTTCTTTCTTATTTTGTGTTAAGGTTGAGGAAATTTTGCAAATAGAAAGTATTATTTAACTCATAAACTGTCAGAACACATTTGTATTTATTAATTTTAAACCTACTTATTAGTTTTTTTAAATTTTTACTTGTTATGGCACGTCACAAATGGTCAATAATCAAACGTAGGCTATTTGCAGCAGGACTCAAAATTCCTTACCTGTAATATCTGTAATAATTGTGCTTATGTTGTCTTAATTTTCAACCGTGCTCAGTAGCTTTGATAACTGCGTAACGCCAAGTTGTGCAAATTGGGCCAGAATACAAACGAGTACGAAGTCTGCAAGCAGGGCCGGATTTACATAAGGGCATTTGGGTCTGTGCCCCGGGCCCCCACAAAATAGGGGCCCACAAAACTAAAAAAAATTATGTTTAAACATATTTTTTTTTCTATTACCGCGACAGCCTAGTGTGACATAATCATGAGGGCTACAGGCAGAGAAAACCAAACCCAGAAAAAAATTTCACATAGGTATTTTTCAGTTAAATTAAAATAATTAATTTTACTCAATAAAATATATGTATGTTTACAATAACCTTATTTTTAAATGAAATTTACAACTTTCTAGTTGAAATCTAATTGAAAGTACAGTATTTTGTGTAAATTTTCTAAATCATCAAATTTGTCTACTCTTAAAGGGGCCCCGCCAGCGTATTTGTAACCTGATTATTAAAGACAAACGAACTGCCGAATTATTGGGCTATGATGTTTCTACTAAAGCAGTCGAAGTAGACAAATCAAGAATACTAGAGAACAAAAGAAGTACTACAATCTCGAAAACGAACTAGAAATCTTTCAGGATACTGGTGAAAACACATAATATTTGTCTTCTCTTAAATGCATTAAACACGATTCCAATCACATCAATTGAATCAGAAAAGGCATTCTCGGTAGCGAGACTTTTCATTACTGAAATAAGAATTAGATTGAGTGATCGAAGTATTGACAATCTTTGCTTTTTAAAATCTTATAAAAATTTACAATATTTTGTATTATATTTTATTTAAAAAACGAAAATTCTAAGTTAGAAGTTTGATCTAAGTTCTTCTTTTTCTTTTTTTTATTTTTAACTCAATTCAAAGCATTTTGTTGTTGTTGTTGTACGCAGTTTCCAGCAAACTGTAATACATTTTTTCTATATGTGAAAATTCAAAGGAAATTTTTAATATATATCTTACACAGCGTTATTAATATGATTTTGAAGTTTACAGAACATATTAAATTACTTTAAAAAACAAAAAATAATTATATCATTTGATTTTATGATATTTTGTATATCTTAAAAATAATTAATTTTGTCCCGGGATTTCCCGGGATCCCGGGAAACAGTTCACTTTTATCCCGGAATCCCGGGACAAGCAAAAGACCGGAAAATGAGAAAAATCGTTTATATATATGTTATGGACAAAGTGATTAATACGGGCATTATGAATAATGACCAACAAAATCGGGCATTGTAATAAATATTGATTAATTTATCAAATTGACCGGTCATTATGAATACTGCTATCACCTAGTCGGGCAACGTGATAATAATAAGTTGAGGAATGATCATCCGACATACGCTAGCTAATCGGCACGCAGTTGCGCGTGCTTATCGCGTTTAGTACCGAATTTAAAATTTGATTAAAAAAACCTCCACTTATTTCATTTAGAAATATTTATTTTTTGTGAATTATTTCAAAGTATTTTAAAAAGAACACGTAATCTTTCAAAACTAAGTACTATTAACTATATTAATTAAATGGCAAAATTTTACCTATGTGCACCATCTTGGCGGTGGTCGCGACTGTTTGTGCTCTCGACGGATCCTTCCCGGAGGGGAGCCGCCGGCAGGCCGCCGATTGTTTAACGTTACTAGATATTGATACATACTAGTTATTGATACGTGTGTTCAAGAACTACCGTGAATAAATAACTAGTGACGTTAAACAATCGGCAGCCTGCCGGCGGCTCCCCTCCGGGAGGAATCTGTTGAGAGCACAAACAGTCGCGTCTGCCGTCAAATTCGGTACTAAACGCGATACGCACGCGCAACTGCGTGCCGATTAGCTAGCGTATGTCGGATGATCATTCCTCAACTTATTATTATCACGTTGCCCGACTAGGTGATAGCAGTATTCATAATGACCGGTCAATTTGATAAATTAATCAATATTTATTACAATGCCCGATTTTGTTGGTCATTATTCATAATGCCCGTATTAATTACTTTGTCCGTAACATATATATAAACAATTTTTATAATAACATATATATATTTTTAAATAATTTGGGATAAATAATTACAGAGAAAAAAAGAAAATAAAAAATGATATAAGAATTAGGTTCAATTAGAGTATTGGTTTTTAAAAAATAATTTATCAGCGCCATCTAAAATAGAGAAGTGGAATTAAAAGAAAGAAGTTTTATCAGAGTTATTCGGTCGATGACGAATTCTTATGAAATTTTCGAAAGACGGAAGGAAAACAGAATAATGTCTTGTCAAAATAATTAACAAGTAAGTTTATATTAACAAAAATACAGTTAAAGTTACTTGGAATTTTAAAAATGTCTTCTTAAGTATCATAAAAGAATACAAGGTTATTTTGGTTTTTTTACTTGTTTCAAGATAGGTAATGATTACAGGATTTATAGGAATTACTTAAACATATTTAGAAAGAATATGTCATAATAAACAGTGTGGATTAATTAATAGTTAATTACAACTACTAAATACCTAATATTGTCATTGAATATCAGAAACTAATTGCTACAGTCATATGCTTTATGCTGTTTCTATCAGACTTTGGGTTTAGAGGTTACTTTTAGGTGGTTTGTATATAAGTACATAAACATTGTTAATATATATGCTATATAAACACTGTGTGTCATAATCTGATTATATGTGTTGTTTTTTAGGTTCTAATTACTCTTTAATTTAATATTTACACTTAAATGTAGTTTTATGTTATAACTGTTTTTATCTTAAAATTTTTTTAAGATATTATCTTCAGTGGAAAGATCATTGTAAATTAAATGTTTCATGATACTGCAATTGTGAAATGCTTATGGAATTTCATTACAAGTATGGTACTTTTACTTTTGATGTTAGTTACAATAAACTGGTTTTTATATGATAAATACTCTGTCTATATACATTATAATCATTTTTGGGACTACTGAGGGAGGGATTTTTTCCCGGACCCAGAAACCTGTAGTGGTCCCTATTGATTGATGTTATTTTTTTATTAACAAAAAAATAAAATCTTTAAAACTTTTATTTTTTGCTTTGTCAATAAAGAAATATTCTAAATATTTAATTTGTTTGGAAATAAAATGGTAAAAGGGGCCCATACAAGCTCTCAATGGTTCTATTTATATTCAATTATTCATAACTGAGTGATTTATAGTTATTTTATATAAACTAATTATTTTGTAAACTAATTTTTATCTATTATTGTTACTTTTTATATAAGAGATAATTTGTGGATATGATGATGAAATGAATTTTGTATGGATAAAGAATACTTATTCTGTAGATATGCTTTAATGCTCATTAATAGTAGAAGCAAACTTTAGTAATATTTGAAGTGACATTAATACAGCTTGAAATTGCAGAATGAAGTACTCTATCTGCATGATTCAATAAGCAGTTTAAAGCTAGTTTCATGCTGTTGAATGAACTACTATGAATGAACAAAACAAACACTAATCAATGCAGAATGTTCATAATATACTTCGTGACACAAACTGAGTTAGAACATGATTAGTTGTAAATGTTTGGAATACTAGTTGTAAAAAGTTCATTGGTTGAACAAATTGAAGTTTGGCAAAAGTTGAGATAATTTCATTTCCTAATGAACTGGTTGAGCAGTTGCCAAAAGGGATTATCTGGTTTGTATCTACTCTGTAGTGATTTACATTTGAATATACAGCTTAAGTTGGTTCGTATAGCCTATAGTATACACCTAGGCCTGTTCTGTACTGAAGTGCAAAGGATGCAATGAGCCTAAGTGGCATAATCAAACCTTTCAATTTTTCAAAGAATTTGGTTATTTGAAAAATTTAGACAGAAACTTTAAACCTAAAACTTCTTAATTGTTGGAAAAAAAATGTTGCTGCAGAGTAAAATACGTCTTAATAAACATTACAGAATTAAAATTAACACCATGAAACTATTAAAAATACAAGAAAAATTTATAATTTTAATTCTTAAAAATGATTTTAAAAAAAAAATATCGGGCTACAATATTATATACTCATCAGGCATAGAGTTGTTATTACAGTAGAGCATCGATTATCCAACTTAATTGGGGACTGGGGTTGGTCGGATAACTGAAAAGTCGGATAACCGAAAAGTATGAAAAAATACATTATTAGTATAATGTATTAGGCCTGGTTTAAATACTAGCCTCTCTTTCATGAACAGCCAGTGCTGCCAGCTAAAACATGCAAAAATTTAACAAAAATAATATTAAAGTGGCCAAGACATAACCAAATATTGTAGCACCACATCACTAGCGGACATTTGAATTTGCCGACGGTCGGTTAACCGATAAGTCGGTTAATCGGGGGTCAGATAAGCGATGCTCTACTGTATTTGTATGATTTTTAAAATTACCAAACAAAAAAAGGATATTTAATAGATATTAATGTGTATTATTAAAATAAAAAAATACTTTAGTTTATTTCAAAACAGTTCTCTAAAAACATTTTTTATAATTATTCATAATATAAGTCTTGGCAATTAAAATAAAATCTTATAAATTTATCTGCTCAGTTGTGATATTGTACAAGATTTTGTCATGAGTGAATATAATTAGTAAAATATTACAGAAAATTGATTCAGTGTTGAAAATAATATAGGGGTATTACAAAATTTAAAATATTTATAAAATTATAAGTCTAATGATAAATTTCAAAATGTTTTATATGAAGCAAAAAAATAGAAGCTGACACAATATTTTCTCCATTGCCAATAATTTGACGACATAGGCAGAAAGTAATGTTTTATTATGAAAGTGCAGGTGAAACGATTTGGGATCCGGAAACAAGTTTTAAAATCAATTTCTTTTTTGCTATTTTGAATACCATTTTAAATTCTTTAAATGATATGTAGTTTTAATAGTTCAAATTTAAAGATAATTTTGGTTTTCTTTGATATTCCTAGTTTACCAAGCATTCTCAAAGAAACAAGAATGAGATTTTCAAAATAAACTGTTTGAGAATATTAGAAAAGAAGCTGACATAAGTGCCTGAAATTTGTGCAACAATTTTTCCTGAGTCTGGCTGTCATAGTGGTTCCTATCTTTATAAATTAATTTTATTTTTGCTAACAAAAAATGAAATCTTTAAGACTGCTCTTTATTAATGAAGAAACAGTCTACAAATTTCACTTGTTCAAAAAAAAAAAAAAAAAAAAGGCTAAAGGTGATCACTGAGAGGTAAAAGGGATCATAAGCGTGAATCTTGACGATCCTGATTATTTGCATATATACATAAAACAGGAAGCTAAAAAGGACTATTGACATAGGGCTAGTTCAAAATTTTAAAAAATTATTTGATACAATTGTTAAAATGTATAGTAGGCCTATATATTACGTTTTTTTTTTAAACAAGATAAATTTGTAATCAATGATTTTTTTTTATTAGACTATTTAGAGAAAACTAACAAAATATAGTGTGTCCCACATGAAAACTGGCTCCACTTGTCAGTTGAGTAAATTATTGTAATCTTCACATTGGAAAAGATGGGACAACTGAGACAAAATAACTCTGAAAACTTAGTTTTATTCACAAATCATTATGGAAATTTGTATAACCAATGCTTCATTATTTAAGGAGATCTAGTTTGTGGGGCACCTGTAGCTTCAAATTGGTGCTTAGATTAGCACAAGTTCAGATTAGTGAAAATGGGATATAAAGAAAGTAGTGGCAACATATCCATATATAACAAATTATTTATTGTAAAAACAGAATAGCATTACATTTCTTCAATATTATCTCCTGCATATCATCTGCACACCAATAGTATACTGATGTTTATGTCCCTAATGACTACTGCTCAAAGGATGGCATCTCTTGTGTGGAAATGCTTTTCTCTCAATTGGCTTGGGGAAAGATTGAAGTCACAAAGACTCATGTTGGGTGAATATGGAGTATGTTTGAGTACCTCCCCCACTGTCCTAACAATTCCCTCACAGGAACAGCAGTATGACATGTGCAAGAAAATGGGAGCATTTGTTTGGAAATGCTGTTGTTTCCTCTGCATTGTGGGACAAAGATGATGTTCCAGGTACTTATGGTAGTATTCAGCATTCAGAGTCTGGCCCTGAGGAACTGCATGAATAGTATCATATCCTTCACAACATATACCACCAGTGGCATGCTGTCATTGGAAGCGGTGGAAGTGCCCACTTCCCTTGTATTTTCTAAAAAATAAATACATATTGTGCAATTATTTTCATATAATTAAAATTAATGTTTTATTATAACTGCATTATGTATCTTATTACAAATTTCTATACTACACGTGAAAAAACGATAAGATTGCTATTGTATATTCGAATATCAGTGGCAGAATGGAAGCACTGTATTGTCGGCTTCCAAACAGCCAGATTATACTCATTCACGCATGCGCTTTACAGAGCACCAACCTCACCCGGTTTAGCTGGTGGAAGCTACACACGTATAACGCTTCCAATTCTATCCAGGACCGGTTTTAGGCCGTTAGCCGCCTGCCTGTTAGATATTTGGCCACCCTCGCCCGATTATGTGTCACGAGTAGATTTATAACTTAACCCAACCGATAAGAATTTACTGGTATGATGTTTTTATGATAGTTCTGTATAGTTGACAGGAGTTAAAAAAATCTATTAAAATATTTGATATTTTTATTCTGCTCTCCCATCTTATATTACTTATGGATTTCAATGTTAAACCAGTGATATTACGATTTCGTATGTCCCATCTATAAGGAAATGTAGAAAAAAAATGTGTACAAATCTTGTACAATGTTAAAAAATCAACTATTATTTTGGCTGCATCATTTACAACTAAATTTAATGAAAGATGCATAAGGTACAAAAAAAGCTCTAGAATTTATTTTCCCTAAATTTATGATTTATGTATCCGTTGTCATAAAAATTGGCTTTTCCACTTTTTCCCAAGACTACAAATATTCAAGTACAAAGTAACCGGTTTCGACTTATTTCTACTTAAGAAGTAGTTAAATAATTAAGAGATTAGGGAATTGGGGACATAAATAAAACCCTGCCGAAAGAGCTGGAATTTTACTTAAACAGAAGCTTAACCGAACCAATCTCTAGCCGAGTACAGTGTGGACTGATTTCTTCATAATATTAGATAATAAAGACAGAAATTTTTCCGGTTCAATGAGAGTGACTGAAAAGTTGTAAATTTTGGAAATTTCCGTGGACCTTGGTCCTAAAACAAATTAGTTAGAAAACAAATGACGGACAATCTATTAAGTTTAACACATTTAGATTTTTATAGCTATGGCGAGAAACGTTTAAAATGTACAACAACCTTGTCGTATCCTTTGAGGTATACGAGTGATGTGACAAAGAAGCATTTGACATTGACTGGTATCGGCACCCTCGGGATTTGGCAGCCCACATGCATACACTACCAGGACTGTCTCTGATTCCATCCATTAGTTACTTGTAGGGAGCTATTTGACTAAGTGGATTGTTTTAAAATTTAAAAAGTAAAGATTTTATGTTACTTTTATGTACGTTTTTTTACAAAGCTATATTTAATTATAATTTTCTTTAAAAGTATATTCATACAATTGAATAATATTTTGTACCAGGTACAAGTATGTACTGTACATCCACCACACATTTTATTTCACCAAGTAAGTTGTTATTATTTTATTTATAATTTTAGCCCTTATATCATGGCTAGCAGTTCAGAATGTAATTGTGATATTAAAAATACATTTAGAGAAGTCTACAATTTTTACTGGCTTATCGAACAAACAATACGAATGAAACCAAGATCATCACTGACGCACAATTAACTGATTGCCCATGGAAGTCGGCTTCTCACAGAAACAGTTTCCCTATCATCAAATGTCACGGCATGCCACTGTATACCACTATCAACTTTACTTTCACATTCCTTGGTTCTTGGTGCAGTTTTTTATGGTGGAAATGATGGATGATGCCATTCATTGGATTGGTGTTTCAGTTCTGGCTTGTAAGATTGCATTCACATTTATCCAAATCAATGATCCTACTTCAAAAACATTATTTTAGGGCAGTCCAATTTGACATCATTAAGTAACATCTTTTTACTCACTGATCTACATGTCCTACACAAGCACCACTAGGTGAGTCAAACAGCCATGCCTTTCCCTTCAAAATCCAGAAATCAACAGCACTACCATTCATTTCTATGGAGCATGAAAAGAAATTAGTGTTGCCACTATTTTCTTTCCAATACTTGTATGTGGATACAGAGTGATGAAAACAATCAGAAACATTTATTGAACAAAATCTTTTGAACACATCAATATGAAGGTTGAACTGTTTGAAATGTAAATGAAAACTGTTTCAGTTATTATAATTTATGAAAGTTGATTTGTGCAGTGCACATCAAAATGATGCTTGATTTCTTGTCAAACAGAAATCGGCATCTGACAATTAATTGTTTCTACAGTTCTGCATATTTGATCCTACAGATTAGCCAAATTTTGTGGCCATGGTAACACACAAATTTTGTTGTATACATATCAATCCAGAGAGAAAATCAAGGGGCACAGGTCTTCTGACTGACATTCAGTTTATCCTTCTGTACAAAATTTGTATTTTTAGAAGGGACAATATGCAGTGGTATTCGAACTTGCTGAAAGACAGCATTGAGTCTGTTGTTTAGTAGCTATGGGAATACCCATAGCTTCAATGTGTTATGATACACAATTTCAGTTAGTGTTTTAGCAAACATGAACGATCCATAATCTTTCTTCTGTCAACTTTCTATCAGAGCACAAAACACATTTATCTTTGGATTAACTCTTGAATGTTCAGCAGCTACATGTGAGTTTCAGAATCTCATATATGTATGTTGTGTAGGTTTGCTTTTCTTCTCCTGACAAATGAAATATAGTTTCATCACTGAAACAAGTTTGTGTATTTAGTTCAAAGTGGCTAAGTTGATTGATTGAATAAACGATGCTTAATTCAAGACTTCAGTAGCTCTGTGAGACTTTAATAAGATCTTGAGGCAGGAACATTACATGAACAGTTGGGTACAGGATGTGAAGGAAAGTATGGAAAAAAGTCTGTTTTTGATGGGGAGAGACACTGTGTAACAGAGAAAACAAAAGACACAATAAAGCTCTTGTTATAAACGTTTCATCCTCTTTAATTTCAGTACTACAAAATATATATTTAAATGTATTTAATTTGTTTTGTTAGAAAAAGTAAATAAAACTCAGATAAAACTAGAAAAATTAAATACAGAAATATACTTTGCTGTTTAGGTCTATTTTTATCAAGTTTAGTACAGTATAAAATTTGCATGAAAGGAATCTTTAATATTTAACCAAAGAATTGCTAGAGTACATTTAATCATCATTAAAAATGGATAATTTATGCATTAAGTTATATGAAAAAGTAATAGTATATAATTAAAAACAGAGTTCATCATCAATATTATCAATTACAGTATTTTATGGAAATTAATTAAAATTAATTTATAAAACCATACATAAAATATTTTGTTCCATAAAAATTTATTGAAAGTTTTTTCTTAATTGCATTTTCTTTTAATTTAAATGTTTTCTAAGACATTTATAGACAATTATGTAATAATGGAAAAAAGAAAACAAAGTCCAAAATTTAAATTTTCAGCTTTTGAATTTTGTTTATTCTCTGAAAAATTTATTATTGGTCCTATTAGTACCATAAATTTTTTTATTCTTAAATAAAAAATAATTAATATAATAAAAGTAGATTTATGTATGTTTGCTGAAAATATCTGTGTAACATTTTTTTCTCCCTCACTCTTTCTGCCTCGTAGGCACTGAGTTTTTTGTTTTATTTTTAGGCCTATTGTGCATTTCATCAGGCCCATAATGAAGGACAGTGTCAAACATATTTGCTATAGATCACCCCCAAAAAATTCAGGGATTTTTCAACTGTTGGATTCAATTCCTGGTTTCCAGAACAGTAGGCAGATGACTTGGCTGACTAGATGGCCAAAGCAGTTATCTGTTTAACACTAATTACAAGAGGAATTTAGAAAATCTTTAAATTTAATTTTATAGAAACATAATTTGAATAATCAACTGAATATCTATTATGGTATATAAGAATAGTTACTGTATGTTATAGTTACATACTTAGGCATTGCTGCATAGTTTTTTTTCTTTAAACATTAATAGTAGTTGAATTAATTATGTTATAAAATTTCATTTTATTGACAATATGTTTTTATGGCCATACATATTTTTATAAATTACATAGCCATATTATAGCCCTATAATTTGGCAGTTTATTTGGCTTTAACTATAAATCAGGTTTTTGAGTTTATCATATATATCGGGTGGCCAAGCTCCTTGATAGTCCGAGCCATTTTTCAAAATTTGAAATTTTTCGCGAGCCGCAATTAGATATGTATTTAAAAGGCATGCAAAAAAGGTATTAAAAAATTTTCTTACAGAAATTATATTTATTGTAAACATATAAATAAAAGTACAAAATATGTGTATTGAATTTAAATATTAAAAATTAAACACATTTATTTTACTTCTCTTGATAATTCTTTAAAATTTGGTGAATAATTGGTGACAGCACTTCTCAATAATTCTTTGAGATGCTGGTTAGTTAATACTGATCGGTGTTTGGATTTCACGAATTTTAAAGTGGAATAAAATGATTCACATAAGTACGTTGTTCCGAATATTGAAATAATTCGACAAGCAGCCTTTTTTAATTCAGGATACTTCGATTCTGGTACAAATTTCCAAAATTCAGTAATCGACGTCGACTTATATTTTAATTGTAGAGCTTGATCTTCTTGCATCTCTATTAATTCTAATTTTCCAGATGCTTTTTGGGTCATGATTATATTGGAAATGGAAAACTCACCTTGAATTATGTTAATTTCAAATGGATTCAGAAAAAAATCAAGAGACGATTTAAAATATTTCAAGTCTTGAAATCTATTTTGGAATTCCGTCAATATTTCTTCTAGCTTTTTTATATACTCGTTGAGTTTTTCTTGTTTAATATTGGAACAAATTTTTTTAATTCGAGGAAAATGACAAAAAGTTTTATTTTTAATGTCTTTTTGAAAAAGTTGTAATTTAGTTTGAAAACTAAATATACACTGTGAGAGGTCAGATATTATTTTATCTTTCCCCTGCAATTTTAAATTGAGTGTTTGCAAATGTTCCATGACATCAGTCAAAAACATTAAGTCTTGTAACCACTCGTCATCGTCTAATTCTGAATAGGTTATTTCCTTTTCTTTTAGAAATGCAGTTATCGGATCAAACAAATCTACAAAACGATTTAATACGTTGTAGCTAGACAACCATCTAACAATGCAAAAGAAATTAATGTCATTTGGAAGTTCTTCGTCCTTTAATTCTTCAAGGAAATTTTTGAATTGTCGATGATTTTTTGCATTGGTGCGAATGTAATTCACAATGTGTAACACTGTTTTCATAACATCAGGATATTTTAAATATTTTGTAACGAGATGTTCTCGGTGAATTATGCAGTGAATCGGTATGAATTGTGGAATTTGAGAATCATCTCTTAAAAGCCCAATAAGACCGATTTTTTTACCCAGCATTGCCGGAGCTCCATCAGTTGCAATGCTTACAAGTTTATTAAGAGGCACATCAAAAGTTTTCATTATGGAATCTAATTCATTTTTAATATCGACACCGCGGGTTGACTCTTGAAGTGCCACTAAATCTAATAATTCTTCTTTAACAACGAAGTCAGGTGAAACAAAACGTATGAAAACTGCCAATTGCGGAAGATCTGTGATATCTGTTGATTCGTCAAGGGCTAAGCTGAATGCAATACAGTTCTTCAAATCATTTTTTAAATTATATTCAAGAGATGTATTAATTGCAGTTATGCGTCGTTCGGTTGTGTGTCTCGAGATGGGAATTTGCGAAACAACTTTGTGCAATGCTGCATTATTTGGATCTAAAACTTTAAGTACATCTTCCAAGTTTTTTTAAATAAACTCCCCCTCTCCATACGGGCGTTTTGCACGAGCAATATTCCAGGCAATAACAAAACTGGCTTCAGCCACATTATTAGCTTGATTGCTACAGGTCATCAAAACTGACTGTTGTTTATTTAAATTTGATTTTAAAGAAGCAAGTTTATCTGATCTTAATTTGGAATTTGGTGGATACTGATTAGAAAACTGAGGATGATTGGTTTCATAATGTCGACGTAAATTGCTAGCTTTATAATTTTTGACCGTAGAATTACAAATAACACATAATGCTTTTCCGTTATTGTCAATAAAAAAGAAATTCTCTTCCCACTCATTATTAAAACTTCTATTTTCTTGCTCGTATTTTCTTTTTTTATTTTCGTTCTCTGTCGTCATATTTTTAAAAGAACTGGAAATAAATAAATAAATTTAGAAAATACAAGATTGATGTTATTAAAACAATAACAACACGTGTTACATACTACGAAACAAATTTAGTTAACTTACTAAAAATTCCAGATTACAAATTATATCCGTAGCAAGAGTGATACAAATTGTTTCCTCCAGAGCACAATGTCAACTGTCCTTTGCAATGAAAGTTTACAAATTCAAAATCGGTCTGGAGTCAATCGATTACGGACGATTACGCCACTGTTTATGTTCGTTCGCGCAGTTTTCGATGAGTCATATCATTCTTAACTTGGACGGAAATGAAACTTGTTACAACGTTGCACTTAGTCTTTCATATTTGTTGTCAGTAATTTAACCCTTCTATGATCGCTCGGCTTCTGTGAGAAGCCCTCTGGTGGTTTTTTAGTGGCATTTTTTCTGAAATTTTTCAAAAAATTTCAAAAAATTTAAGTTCTCCAATTTTTTCGAACTGCGAAAAATGCAATAAATAACGTTTTTATTGCGCGCCGAGTTTACTCAGAAAAAAATTCCAAAAAGTGCCGGCTTCTAACAAGCTTTCACGCGACTATGCACGGTAGCAAAAAATCGGGACAAAAACGAAGGAAACTCGGGTACATTTATCGAGAGCCGCAAATAATCCTTCAAAGAGCCGCATGTGGCTCACGAGCCGCAGGTTGGCCCCCCCTGATATATATATATATAATAATTATATTTTACTTATAGTCAACAGATTTTATATTGCAGAGTTAATAAATTTTTAATAGTTATTAATGATATTCTGGGGTGTGGTATGAGAAAATTTTATTTATTTAATTATTAAACTTATTTTTGGAAGTTATTTTATTAAATATCAACTTTGTTTTAGCTGCTGATTTGCATAATCAGCTTGATAAATGAGAACTGCATTCATTAACAATAATGAAATCATAACTAATGGTTTTAATAAAAATGAAAACATTCTTGAATTAAATAATGATAAAATTATTATCTTAATAGATATTGCAAAAGTTTATAATTTGTGAAACTATGAAATCAATAAGATGTGACTAGTTTACAAGAGAAGTTTGTTAATCTGGTATTGTGTGAAAATTAGTGAATAATTGGAATAGTTGAAAACTTGAGAGAGACTCAAATATTCCTATGCAATATCATTTGGTAAACTACACAAAATGTACAATGTATTGTGCTGCATGTTGCTTCATTAAAGCTAGTACATATGTTTTGTGTTCAGTAATATTGTGGCAGTATGCCATATTATCTGTTTTTGTCCTTTTGTTCTTTAAAATGAATAAAAAAATAAATATATTTCTAAAAATTAAAATATAGAATACAGTCAAAGTTAAAATACTCAATTGATTAATTTTTAGAAATATAGTTATTTTTTTTTATTCATTTTAACTAAATAACCAATTCCATTGAATCCTTAAATTCCTTAAATTTTAAATAATTCTTTGTTCTTTGTAAACTTTCCCCCACTTTCCTCTTTATTCTTTCCACCTTCTAGAATTTTGTAATCTTAATTCTTTCTTCTTGGAGGTGAGGGCCACTTTCTAGTATTCACCAACATAATGTATATGAGTTACCTGAGAGCATATGAAATGAAGAAAGGTCACTTTTGGGCTAGTGCTTGAAGAGTGAGAATGACAAAAGGAGAAATGTTAGTGTCTGGTGCTCGAGTAAATGGGTGAAGTCAGAACTTCGAGCAGGAACTTTGAAATTCTAGGCCAAAAGTTAGTGTGTTAGAGTCGGTGTCTCAGCTTGACAAGTCCTAATATGTAACTGGTTATTGAAACCAAATATACAAAAAATCTCAAGAACTGAGAAAAGGGAAGAGAGAAGTGAGAATTTTGTTAAGAAGCTCCCACATGGCCCTCACAGTAACTGAATGATGTTTGCACTACCTGGGTATTCTTTCCTATCCTATCTCCCATCTTAGCTATCTTTCACCCCTATCTTCAATTTTCTTTTATTAGTTTAAGTTTAGTGTTAAGAGTTAGTTTTAGAAAAATTATTCTTGCATATTGTATCAGATTAGTGTTATCACAATTCTGTGTTGTGGTCCTTTTTATCTATATTTTAATTGTTCCACTGACAATCGGGTCTAAGGTTGGCTGGAGAAATCATCCTAGAGCTGACATCCTTTATTTGAACCTATATATAGTTATATCCACATAAATTTTCTGTCATCTACTGCATGCTTAATTTGTTGGGTATTTGCCTTAGCTAACGAAAACCCTTTCATATCTCACATGTAAGGGTGTGACTATGCAGATGCAAGTGAGTGAATTTGCCAAGCAGTGTGTGAGCAAGTGAGAATATGTGGCAAGAAGAGGTGATGACATTTCTCACTCTTATTAAGTATAGCATGACTCCACTGACTCTAACAAACAGGAGAAAGTGGCATGGAGATGACATCACATGTTCACATTGAACTTGTCACAGAGAAACATGAATTATTCCACTGTATGTAAGTAAAAATCAAATTGGTTATTAGCAAAGAAAAACTTTTGTTATTGGGAGTACTTCATAATGAACACACAAAAAGAAAAAAAATATGGTGTTCTTTATCTGGAAACAGTGAAAGGATAAAGAACTTTGTTAATGAAACAGACATGAAACAAACAATGAATTTATGACTTTATGTATATCTATAGTTTGAAAAGAACAAAAATCTTTTTATATATACAATAGATGAAAGATATAAGAAGCAATCATATACTTGTGCCAAGGCACATTATTCAGCGAGAAAAGGTGAGATGTGATAAATATCAAACTCTGTCAGATATTTGCAAGATTTCTACTTCTCACTTGTGCTTGGTTTTCCTTTAGTGGGAACCATTATATATTGCTTGCTATTAGATTTGTGTCTGCATAGTCACTCCCTAAGACTGATAATTTTTTTTTTCCAGCGATCAATGCAAAGACAGTGTACCTAAAAACAGGTTTGTCATACTTTGTACTTGCATAGCTTTTGTGAATCGTATTTAAACAATAGATATGTAGCAGTTACAGTATATGCACATGAATCATTGTGAATATTGATTTTGTGCAATAGCGTGTTTAATGTTTATGCAGAGTTTTTCTATCAGTGTTAGCACAATATATTCAATGCACTGTATCGTTGCAAGACTGATTAAAAACCATGTACAGTACAAACAAGCTAATAGCATTTGGAAGCTTACATTTTTGATAATTTGGCACTACTATGGTTCCAAACGTGCTGGATTAACAAACTTCTACTGTATATAAAAGACACTAGTTATATTCAGCAGACTCAACAGTTCTGGAGCAGTTGATTTTTCCAGTGTTGTTTGAAGCTGATCACCCATTCATAAAAGGTTGCTCATCATTGATTTAGAGCAATGTTTCCCAAAGTGGTTACTACAGACTCCTTGGGGTCTTTGGAACCACTGAAGTCCACAAAAGGGACTTCAGTGGTTTCATAAAAGTAAAATGACTGTGACCCATTTTCATTATTATAAAAGTTAAAAATAAATAGTGATAAATAAATTGGTGGTCATTTTTATGTCCTGATGTAAACAAACATTTTATGTCAGGACATACCATCCCATCAGGTTCATCCATCTCATCAATAATATTGGAAAGTAATGTATTTTTAATAATTTTTGTTTTATATATATATATATATAATATATAAAACATCGAAGGCTTATATTTGAATATATATATATATGAATTGTGTTTTTTAAATTGATTTGTTTAAATTTATTTCTAATGGTAATATTAATTATTTATTCCAATCATAGAATTATAAAAATGATTCATATATTAAAAACTATAGATGATTATAAAATAAATAATAAAATTGTATAAAATGAACTATATATTTAAATTAAAAAGTACTTTGTTCTACATTAAAATTTAATATAGTTAAAATTAAAAATAACATTTATAATATAAAAATATTATTGAAATTGAATAGATGAAATATTTCATCTATTCAATTTCTATAATATTTTTATTGGTTGTTATTTATAATTATAAAAACTATTTAATGACAAATAAATTATTTATATTTTTTAAATTTTGATCAAAAACATGTTTTTCTATGAAAATTCAATAGATAAAATAAAGAACTTATTAATTTTATGTTTTTGTAATATAATTTATAACCCAATTAGAAATAAATTAATCATTTTTTTCTGTTTTCACTATTATACCCACTTTTCAAAAATGGGCAAGCTTTAGCTAGTAATTTCAATAAATATTACTTTAAATATCAAAATGTTTTATTTATATTTTATTTTTTTATCACCATTCAAGACATCAAAGTTAAATTTGTAATTTTGCTATTATGTAGTTGTGTAGAGTTGTTTCACTTGGGGGTTTATGGTGAGGTTTTTGCTATGAGAAGGAGTCTGTGGGCATAATAAGTTTGGGAATCATTGGTTTAGAGCAGCGGTGGCCAACCTTTTTGGAAGCAAGGGCACAATTAAAAATTTTTATGAACGTTGTGAGTGCAACAATATGTAATGACATTGTGGCCAACCTGGCAACATCTTATCGTACCCCTAGATTTTTCCCTATGTCTTTTGGTCAGCCATTCTGACCACATGTATGGTACTGCTGACACTCTGTACTAGAGCTCCAAATAAATTTGTTTTACTTGTTAAATCTGTGTTTATTTCGTCTAGAACCAAAAACATCATATATGTTTATTGTTAAAGTTATTTTTAATTTTTTTAAATTCTTAATTATACTTTCTTAAATTTTTTTCATTTAATTTTTGTCATTTTTAATTTTGATTCTTTTTGATTTTATTTTATAGGTTAAAATAATAATAATAATGTGTAATAACAATTTTATTGAATGACATTTATTACATAATACATGAAAAATTAATGAGAAGGTTGAGACTGTATTTCCTGACATAATTTTTTAAAGTCAGGAGAGTAATTTGATACTGCTACTCTTAAACTATCATTCAAATTTTCATCCGTATAGAGTTATTTAATATCTCAATAAATAATTACTTGAAAATTTCAATTAATAAATAATAAGTAATTTCAAGAAAATTCTGCTTAAAAGCTGGATCATGAAATTGATTGGAAATAAAATAAAAAAATTATTTTAATTTATCGGGAATCGTGTTGTGGGCTCATAATAAATCGCTTGCAGGTGCGGGGTTGGCCACTCCCGGTTTAGAGCAGTCGAACTGAACAATTAAAGTTTGTTCAGTTTAATTAATTAATTTTAATTGTGTTAGCTTGATTACTTTACTATCATTCATTTTGAAATAGTGGATTTTCTATATAATTGTGTGTGAATCCAGGGACTGTTCTTTTTTTTAATTTTTTTTGAAAATGCACTTTAGAAACTCAACTTTCCCCATTCGGTTCCCACAGAGTAAAATTACAGGGAATATTGGATGTTAACTTAACTATCAAAACATAACTAAAGAATTCATCTCTCTAGGGTCATCAAAGTGACAAAGTCCTCCTCCTCGCATTGACCTACAAAAAAAATTGCAAATATATTATAACAATAATAAGTTAAACATGGTCTTATTTCTTCTGATTGTTTTGGATTCCCCCCCTTGGTCTTGGTTAACTGTCAATTTTCTCACACTTAACAATTGAATGCTATTACATGCTAGGCGATTTTGTTTAACTTTCATCATTCAGCAATGACACCTTTGATGTGTCATCGCTACCAAACAAATGGTTACCTGATCAGATTCCCACACTAGATACCGATATAACACAAGCACATCCGATCTTTGGGGGTGACTGAAAGTCCGTAGCATCACTGATAATTTTGTGAATTTGGGTCCGAGGCTTTTTGAACGTCCTTCCTCCTGTCCTCCACGAAAGTATTTCATCCGAATTAGCCATCAACAACGAGATATGATAATTGATTGGTCTATGTATGTTCTCTCTCTTGGTTGGAAATAGTTTATGGTAGGAATGATGCTTACTAGTGATATTGTACTAGATTGAGGAAACTGTATTCCTCATGATTAGTTTTGTCTGTAATCTTTTAGTTTTTATTAAATTTGTTGAATTTCTACCAATGGTTGATCTTTCTCTGGTATTGTGGATGTCTTATTTACTTAACTCATAAGAAGAAAAAAAATCAGAGAATGCCATCCAGTGATACCATGAGTGGATCCCTCCAATCTGATGCTGAAAAAAAGAGGGTTTAGAATTCCATGCTACACCTCCAGTTTCTCACAATTGTATTTGAATCTGTTTATAATAAATGAGTTACCTGAACCAATAAGAAATAACCTGATGTTACAAGTATTGTTTTATGTTAAGAACGTCATAAATTTTTATATTGTAAAATAATTCTATATTTTAAATTGAATTTTAAACTCAACTTATTTGTATATAATTGAAATAATTTTCTGTGTTTTATAGATATGGCCGAAAGTAATAACAGTCAAGAAAGAAATTCTAGTCAACCTTGGCTTAATATTCCATGGTCATTAAGACATGGATTGCATACTTCTAGCTTACAACATTTAGCAAGTAACCAACGAATTCATCAAGATATACAGCACGTTATAAGAGGATTTAGTCCATTAGTTGAAGGATCATCATCTTTCGGATCGGTGAATGCTCGCCACTTTACTTCATGGCTCCGAGAACAGAGACCAATGTTCTTTTCAAGTTCTAATAGAATTAACCCAGATGTACCTCCTCCCCTCCATGTATCTAATCATCAAGAACAGATTTTGAATGATGACTTTGTGATTGAAATGGGATCTGAAAGATTAAGAAATAACTCTCAAAGAGCATCTAATAACAATAACAACAATAATGAAGACATTACAGTAAATAATTCTACAGAAAACAGAGAACAGAATAGAAATAATGATCCAGCTGATGCACTTCGTAACAATCCAGAAATGAGAGCATTACTGTTGATGGCAGAGAAATATGTACCTTTTATTTTAATTTTATTATTGAAATTAATTTTTGATCATAGAATAGGTAAGAATTTAACTTAATTATAAGAATGAACATTTTATGATTGGCTAAGATTTTTATATATAAGAATTTTTAAAGGTATTCTGGTTGTTATTGGTTTATTTGCAACTTTTTGTCATGCAAATTCAGTGATTAAGAGAGAGGTTTCTAAACAGGTAAGAAATTTAATTTTTCAAGAAATTTTATAGTTTAGTAATTTTTGTTTTATGTTTATTTCCTCATTGTTATAAATTTTATTACTGAAACTTAGTAGAATATTATAATTTAAAGCTGTGATTAAAAAGAATGTTTATATATACAAATCAATAAAATGAAATTAATCTTAGATAAGAAGCTAAGTATGCAATAAATTCATTATAGAACTCTTACAAATGTTTGTGTTGTTATGGACATAATGTTATCTATATTGTACATTTAAAAAATTATTTAATTTATTATATACTGATATGTAATATTGTTGGTATAATTGAATTTAAAAGACATGATTTATGCTTCTTAGACTGATCCCTAAGACTACAAATACAACAGAATCCATTTTTCACTCACACACTTCAATAATGTTAATTCTATTTTAATATATAAAATATCCAGCAATGAGAGTTATGTAACTTTCCTGGCTATTATGAGATTTTATTAAAAATACTTTTATATTATTAAGCAAAATAAATAAAATTGTGTATGGTGCCATCTGTTATCAGATTTTGTTATAAAAACATTTTATATTTTTAATTACTACAAAGTGGCAAAAAGCTTAATTTTGAGGGTAGGGATGAGTTTTATGAAAAAGTGTAAATATTACTGTATTTTTGCAGTATGACCGGCATGCCACATACAAATGGGAGACCAGCATGCTGGAAACCCCGAGGTTATGACATGCTGGTTAAACTGCAACTAAATTATAAAATTAATCAGATCTAACAAAACTAGTTGTTAATTAAATGTTAAAGAAAACATTTTTCTGAGTACAACAAAATAATAACATTGTAATTTGACTTACTTAAAATCAGAAGGAAATTTTTCATTTACAAGATAATAAAATAATGACTTATTGACAGTGGTAGTAGTTAGTTAGTGTGGGCTATACCATCCATCTACCCTGACCTTAAAAATAACATCTTCCTCTCAAATTTCTTACAAAGCCTATGTAAGCTGTGATAATTTACAGTGAGTTTCTTAAATTTAATATGTTTATTTTTGAATCTAATAGCAATAAAATACACATTAAAAAAGCACTTTTAATTCCACTAGTATTTTATGTTGTCACTGTTTAGAAGACAAAAAGAAGAAATTAAACATATAATTTTAGTTTTTGATGTAATACTGACAGTTTCACAGTTTTAGAATAAAAACTTGTTCATTTTTACTTGATGTAACTTGTTTTTTTTTTTAATGTTCCCTCTAGAGAGGGATGTATAGCTTCACTTAAACGGGCATGCCAGTTATTACCATATGGAAATATCTGATTTCATGGTCTTCCCAGATAGACCAGCATGCCAGTTATTCCACAAAAATACAGTAATAACAAATAAAATCTTCATGAAGTCCTATCCCTCTTGAGATACATGATCCCTTCTATCTCCCTACCCTCTTGATCTTTTACCCCCAAAATTGAATAGCATAAATGCTCCTTATATGCAAGCCACCCTGCCAAATTTCATATTTTAATCTTTATCCCATTCTGAGATATTAAGTGAAATAGACACACACTCACACACTTATGGAATTTTTTTTGCCATTTCTTTTTTTATTCAAAAGGTCTCAAAACTTCAAATTTGTAAAAAACTTGGAGGATCAAATTTGACACAATTTCAATACTTTCCCTTGTTATGTATACATAACAGCCAGGAAAGTAAAACTGCTCCAACAATTCATTTGCTAATTAATAAGCTGCTATTAACGAAAGTAAAAATATATTTTTTTCTTCATAATATAAATAATTAAACATAAAAATATAATACTTAGAAGAATTTTTATATATCATATTTATTTGAAGTTAGGATGCATTTTTTTAAAATTATTTTTACTTTTCTGGCTTTACCATACTTTCCCTCTGTTATATATAACAATCAGCCAAAAAAATTTAGAGTTTTTTCCCCCTGTATGTGTGTATGAATGTTTGTTTATGGGGGAGCAACAATTTTATTCGCCTTCTTTGAAGCTTAATAATGCCTCTCCTTTTTGTTGAAAAGTTTTGAACTTTTGCAGGAAGGTTTGTGTATCAGGGATTGATGTTATTAATTTAAATTTTGATGATTAAGATCATAGAGTGGGGTGATAGAGGGGTCATGTGTCATATCTTGAGTAGGGTTTGATGATTTTACTCATTATTAGTATTTACAGTTTTTTATAAATTATTTTATAATAATTAAAAAATATAAAAAGATTTAAAAATAAAATATCATAACAGATGGTGCCACAGTTTTAAATGTTACCAGGAAAGTTATACAACTTGTTGCTGGATTTTTTTAATTTTAAGTTTTACTATCTCTGAAAATAGGCTGCATTTTAGATTCAATTTAATATATTGTAATTAGTAACCTCTAGTGCCAAGTCTCTTAGTCACTAATTCCATTGTATCATTTTGATGATTTTAGTAGAACAATATGCATAATAGCAAATGTTTGAGGTCAACCTAGCTTAATCTTGTTAGTGTATTTATGCTAATATAGTAATGCTGTAAGTACTTTGATGAAAATCACAGGAAAAATTCTACAGCATTCTTTCAAGAAATGTTGTATTTTGGATGCTGTTAACAGTACTGAGGATGATTGCATGTAATAATTAAGCTGTCTTATATTCAAGTAAATACAGTACATTCCATTAATGAAAATGTAAATGAAAAATTAACAATCAAAATATAACTTCCTTAACACAAAACTAACCATTATTAAAGCAAATATTAAATGTTTTCCCAAGCATTTTTAGTCCCCATAACCTGTCTTCAGAGATACTAATGTAACAGTAAATATTACAGTACATAACAAACAAAATTTAACTACACAGGTGTAATCTCTGACTGTTGCACACTTTATTTGCTGATGTGTGTGAAGATATTTTATGGGAAACTGAAAGCATTTTGAATAATAAACTCTGAAAAGGCAGTTAATGAATATTTAAAATAACAAAATAAATAAAAATGTCTTAATAAAAAAATGTCTAGAGTAGTTTCACAAGGATCTTCAATATTTGTTTACCGAATTTATTTCAATAAAAAATTTTTACACGTAGTATTCTGTAGTATTAAATAGATTTTATTACATAAAAACAACAAGCCAAAATTTTTATCATTAAGATAAAAATGAATTTTTTTATTAACATTATCTAGCTAAGTGATTTAATAACATATTTTAAGAATTATTGATAAAACTAAAATTTTATCAATCATGCTACTAGATGTTTTTATTCCTTAAAATAAAATTCCCAATTAAAACATCTGTGTACATTCAAGGTTACTGTGATTTAAAGATATTCTCTTTGTACAAACAGATGTGATATCAACAAACAGATTTGTATAAACAGATGCATCATATTGAAGAGAGAAATTAGGTAAACAATGACTATGAAATACTACATTTATACCAACAATTAAAAAATTATATTTAAGATAATAAATTCTAATTGGAATTATTTATATACATAAAAATTTGTTCAAATTCTTGAAAAAGTTCATAATTTTTGTTTATAAATGTCTTAATTCATTGGCACTATAAACATTTTGTATGATGAGTGTCTAGAAAGTAAAGAACATTTGTGCATGGTGAATGACCATTGTCAATTTAAAGTCAATTTCTTCTCTGATGTATTAGCTAAGCCTATGTAGAGTTTTGATAATGGCAGGCTTATTTTACTGTTTTGTGAAGGGTTAAAATGTGTACAAAAATCAAAAATCCTGCCAAGTGTGAAGTGAGTTGTTTGTTTTCTAAATGCAAAGAAAGTATGTCTTATAGAAATTTATAAACAATAATAGAAGTGTATGGTGATCACATTATGAATAAAGCAAGTGTGAAAAAATAGTGTTTTATAATAAAGGAAGATCAGCAGTTTACAATGAACTGTTCTGCGTGACCATCTCTTGCAACTGAAGAACTAAAACAAAATATTAACAATGAAATTTATAAGGACAGACACTTCACTCTAGCTGAACTGCATTGTTCATTTCCTCAAATTTCAAAATCTCTCTTTCACAAAATTGTTACACATTACCTTAAGTATGAAAGAATTTGTGCCAGGTGGTCTTTTGACAACTTTCAAATGAACACCAAAAAATCGAATGGGAGAGACCTTGACATTTCTTGATAGCTATGCTTGACGAGGACAAATTTCTGGACGAGATTGTTACAGATAAGACATGGATCTCCCACAAAATCCCTGAAACAAAGCTCCAGTGGAGTGATATCATTCAGGATCTCTTCAAAACCAACAAAATTGAAGGAAACATACATTGAAGGCAAAAAAAATAATGCAACCATCTTTTGGGATATAAAAAGCCTTTTGTTTGCAGAATTTATGCCAAAACTGGCAACAATAAATGCACAAGTGTATATGTGAAACATTGGAACGGCTTCGATGTGTGACTCAACAAACTATGCAGCCTACTGTCAGTGTGGTTCTTATACACAATAATGCATGACTGCACTCTTCTGCAGTAACTCAAGGAGAAATTTGGCTGAAACGTTTTTGACCATCCATTATACAGTCTCAACCTGAACCACAATGACTTTTACCTCTTTCCCAAGCTGAAAGAGTTTTTGGGTAGCAAACATTTTGGAAGGGATGATGAGGTAAAAGAAGCTGTCATTAACTGGATGAAAGAATTGGCAGTGGAAGTCTATGATGAAAGAATCCAAAAACTAATGTTGTACTATGACAAGTGCTTAAATTGTAATGGTGACTATTAATACAAGACAACTAATTAGTATGAGACCAGTTATTTTTCTATATTAATAACTGATCTTATACAAAAATAACTGGTCTTATACTAATTAGTTAATAAAGCTTTTTTTCCTATCATTACTAAATTTCCTTTTTTGTAGCTAGGTAAATTCAAGTACGAGTATTTACTACTAAGATATCTGTTTACAGTATAGTAATAAATAATTTAGATTAAAAAAATGTCAGAATTTAGTAATTTTCATGTTTTATAGTCTGTTATGCTAATTATTGTGAAGTTCATTTGTATGAGAAGTATATATTGAACTTTATTGCATTTATATAGAATATATATGTAAAGTGTATATTCTAATATACACTTTACATATACAGTCAAACCTGTTTTTATGCGCTCTTTTTATGTGCGATTTTTATTTGTGCGATTTTTTTAATGCAAATTTTTAATTTATGCGGTTTTTTTTTGTGCGATTTTTTTTTATTTGTGCGGTATAGTTGGCGACTAGTCTCGTGCGATTCGTCATGTCTCACGTTGACTTATTACAGTCAAACCTGTTTTTATGCGGGGGATAGGGACCGCATTAAAAAAAACGCATTAAAAAAAATCTCACGAAACTTCACGAATGGCTGTAAATAATAGTTTTCGCAACACAATTAAAAAATAATTTTTTTATGCGGTCAACAGGGACCGCATAAAAAAAGTCTACATAGAAATAACTCAAAACCGTACGAATAGAATTTATTGACAACAGATGTCAGCACTTGACTGCATCGTCTGTCTATCGTCTGTTTACATATTTTGTCCAGGTGGTGTTTTGTTGACTTAAAAAGTAAATTATTTCATTTTTCGCATATTCATGCAATAATATTACTATATAGTGCATTTATGCTATAATAAGTTTATTAGCTATAATAAGTCAACGTGAGACATGACGAATCGCACGAGACTAGTCGCCAACTATACCGCACAAATTAAAAATTCGCATTAAAAAAATCGCACAAATAAAAATCGCACATAAAAAGAGCGCATAAAAACAGGTTTGACTGTATAGCTAAATAAACTTATTATAGCATAAATGCACTTATTATAGTAATATTATTGCATGAATATGCGAAAAATGAAATAATTTACTTTTTAAGTCAACAAAACACCACCTGGACAAAAATATGTAAAACAGACGATAGACCAGACGATGCAGTCAAGTGCTGACATCTGTTGTCAATAAATTCTATTTCGTACGGTTTTGAGTTATTTTCTATGTGAGACTTTTTTTATGCGGTCCCTGTTGACCGCATAAAAAAAATATTTTTAATTGTGTTGCGAAAACTATTTTTTACAGCCATTCGTGAAGTTTCGTGCTATTTTTTTTAATGCGTCTTTTTTAATGCGGTCCCTATCCCCCGCATAAAAACAGGTTTGACTGTATATTCTATATATGTAAAGTGTATATAAATAAATAAGAATATATATGTAAAGTGTATATAACTTTTTTCATTACAAAAAATTTCTTTTTTTAATGACTATTTAATGTCAAGATGTCAAAAACCAAATATGGTAAATGATAGTAAAGAATCAGGTTTTCTTGTTAAGTTATATTTTTTTCATACTTAAATTTGTAAAAATTTTTTAATTTTCAAAAATTAAAACATTGATTTAAGTTTATAAGTAAAATTAGAAGTATTTCTTAAGTTTTTTCTAATCTCTCCTTGATATGAAAATGGATAATAAGAATTCTAAGGAAAGGATATCTATATTTTATTTAGTGAAAAAAACATATTTTGCAATTTATTCCTTACTACAATTCATATAATTTGGTTAAAATAGCTTTATAAATCTATAAAGCAATTTCTTGAAATATTTAAAAGAAGTAAATTAGACCAAATATTGTAATTTTTGATATATGTAATACAGTAGTATTGTGTGATTTATAATTTTTATAATTAAATATGCAAAACGTTTTTATATTAAAAATGTTTTGCATATTTTATGCAAATATCTCCAGTGTTATGGAGACAACTGTTTTAACTAATTAACTGTTCCTTTTCTGGCTGTTATAGAATATCATAGGAAAACTATGGTGATCAATCAAATTTTGATTTCAAATTTTTTTGTATTGGCATTATTTTGAACTTCATGAGCTCAAAAGTGTTTGAAAAAATTCCCTTACAAAATTGTGTGTGCATGTGCACATATTTTGCATTGTATTTTGGGACTGGATGAACTAAAAATTTGAAACATGGCAGGATTATTTCTATATATATGGGGCATTAATGCTAGTAAATTTTGGAGATTATAGATCAAGGGGAGAGAGAAGAATCATGTGTCATATCTGGAGTGGTGTCAGACTTTTAATGAAAATTTTATTCATTATTGGCATTTACAATTTTTTTTATAAACTTTCCCTACCTCCAAAATAAAGCTATTGGTTTTAATTGATAACATAAAAATTATTTTTTATTAAAATATCATAAGAGATGGTGCCCCACACAATTATTGAAACTTAAATATATTTTTTTTTTATTGTAAAGAAGCAAAATTTCTCATAAGTTGACAAAATTCTCTTTTTTAAAATTTCGTTATTATATATTGTATTAAATTTCATATTGTAGTATAATTGTAAATTATGGGACTTCCTTTCTGGTTCCCTTAACCTCCTGTTAGTACACTGGGAAAGTCATAAAAGAACCCTTGCCAGCTTTTTTGTCTGATTAGTTATTATTAAGAATATTATAAAGAGGGGTGGTGATCTCTTGTCTTCAGACTTCACATGTACATACATTTAAAATAAATTTGACCAAAGTTTTATATATCTTTCACAACTATAAATATTTCACAGTATAATCCAGTGATGGCTCGTTGACTCAGGTTAAAGAAAATACTTATTTGGGTTAATAATAGAAATTTATGAATTTAACATAGATAACAAAATGATAACTCAGTTGCATAAAATTAATGATGTTTATCTCTTTTATACATTCCTTCTGGTATTTATCATCAAAGTTATGAAAAATATCATGATGACATTTAAAATATGTAATTACAGTAAGCAATAATTAAGTAAAATAAACATTAACAAAGACTGAAAATTTTTTAAGAGGTTTACTAAAACTATATCTTTCACATATTTCCAGCACAGAATGTTTATTATCATGAATGTTTTTGGCTTTGTATGAGGCCTGCCTCAGGTTACAACTGCTATTTGGTCAAGAATTTTAATTTTGGAATGTTCTATTCAGTTCCATTCTTCAGATGTAATATCAATCTTAAATGATTTATGATGATTATCTTCAGCTGACACAGTTACCAAATGATATAAATGCCAATTATCAGTATTATGGAATAATATTTATTTTGCAAATACAGTACTGTCAATAGTATATCAATAGTCAATAGTTCTAGTTTCTTGTTCCGTTTTAATTTTAGTTTAAAAAAATTCAAAGCTTATAGTATCACTTTTTACAGACTATCATATGGGAAACATTGGAGACTACAGGAATGAATGTAGACTTTATTGATATTAGTTACAAGAAAATGACACTTGAAATGCATTTCCTTGTAACTAATATTAATGAAATTCGTTCCTGTAGTCTCCAATGTTTCCTGTATGAAGTTCATAAAAAGTAATGCTATAAGCTTTAATATTTTGAAACTATAACTGTCCTCTTCAGGCAGCATTGTTTGTAGAGAACAGAATGTGTGAATTGTATAAACAGAACATTTTCAAATTGTTTATTGTGCATGAGCATGGAACTTACATAATATATATATAAAACTACAAAATTATACAATATTAAAAATAACAATGATATACAAAGAAATAATATTAATAAAAGTAATAATAAAATATTAAAATACAAAAATAAGTAATAATAAATTAAACAATAAATATACTGCAGCACCATTGATGATGTGAGATGTTCTGTCATAAACCATGTAATCTATGATTTTAGAAGGTTAAACAATGCTGTCCACCACTATGGTATATTGAGTGTAGAAGAGTTGCATGGCAACATTAATGTAATGAAAAAGGATTTCCATATGAACCATGTTCTTTGGTTCACACAGTGTTTTAGAAGCAAAGTTCATGGCCAAAGCAGATCAAAGTTACTCTCTCTCACTTTTTTAGCAAGTTCTGTTGTACATCTTTATGATGATCTGTGAGATGGAGGTTGAGCATTCTAGTAGTTGTGCCACTATATAATAGTTTTGATCCAGTTGGCAGATTTTGTAAGGGTATAGCATATATTCCAGATTTTTCAAAAGAGTGTAACCTCATCTCCATCGTTGCAAAGGATACTATGTAATGTGGGCTGAGGCACTAGTGGCAGGATATAACTAAACTTTTTGAAAACTTGGCAAATATGTAAGGAAGATGGACCCAGGTAAGAATGGCTGGTGTTACAAAAAGCCAATTCCATTTTACGATACAAAGTAGAATTTTGGAAATAACATATCCTTGACTCAGTTGACTAGATGGTTAAATTTGGCAAAACAATATCCAGTACTATAACAGCCAATTTAACAAATGAAAGTTTCTCCTCTACAAGTGGTTGGGTGGAAGGATATAAGAAAGCTCTGCATTTGAATACTCTAATGCCAAATTTTTGTACCTGGGAGGGGGATTGGAAAGCCATGAAAGGGATGATATATGGTTCAGCAAATTTTATGAAACACCAAAAAGAAAATCCCATTTGAGGACCTATGTACAAACAGATCCAAGAAAGAAATCTTTGCTTCGTTCTCATTTTCTTTAGTAAATGAAATAGTTGGAAAATGGCTGACATGGGTTGTATAAAGAGTAGTAACACTTCATCAGGACCTTCCCTTGTAGTACATTGTTGACATACCTCAAATATAGAAGAGGATAATGTATGGTAAGAGGTAATAAAAAAAAATTTGAACTATATGGTTCTCATGATTAATTCAGTTAAAATAGCCAAGACAGGTGAACCCATATGTACACTATGCTTTTGTAAATAAATGTTACTTGCAGTTGACGTTATCAAAGTTGCAGAACACACAGTGATCAACTTCAACTATAACCTGAACTCAATATATCAAGAATAGCAAGATGCAGAGGGTTGAGAATTATTTGAGGAACTCAATGATATTCTTGATACTGAGAAATGGGGGAAAGATCTGCCCAAACCTCCAGAAACTTCCAGGAGTGTATAGGGTTTCATTAAGAGACAAGAGGTTCTGGAGAGATCTTGTCTATATTGGTGCCACCAAAAGGTCATTAGAACAGAGGATATATGAATACCATTATGATATAAAACACTTGGAAATCACTACTACCCTGTCAAGGTTTGTCTCAGAAGATCATATAAAGGCTGAATTAAATGAAGCCCAGCTTATCAGATTCTCCACGAATTGGCATCTCATTAGACTCCTAGAGTCCATTGAAATATTTAAAGTCAGCTATAACTTTAATAGTATTAACTCTAGGGACTGAGATATAGCTATTAAAAGCATGGTTCGAAATGTCATTATAACATGGGTGACATAGTATGGCTCAGTGCATGTCTTATACTGGCCTGTTCAAATTGAATTCTACATATGCATTTTATTTGATGTATTCCAATTAGGGATTGCAATCCAGCAGTGTTTTGAATCCAGCTGGATTTTTGCTGGATTGAAATCATTCCAGCTGGATCCAGCGCGGATCCAGCGATGGATGTATTTTTGGTGCAATAAAGTGTTATCTGTCTATCTATCTATCCTGCAATTTATGTTTTTTTAATGAAATAAAACATTTTTTAAAAATACTTTAAAAGCTTTTATTATTTAGACTGGTCACTATAAATCAGTAAAACTTCTTACACATTTAGGTAGTAAACTTAACTTAGGTTCGGTTTAACATTTGAGTAGAGATAATTAACTTTAAATGTTTAGTTAGATTATAATTATAATGTAATCTTTAAGTTAAATAATAGCAAAGATAATTCTACTGATTAATTTATATTAATATATTATAATAATGTAAGGACGGATAATCAGTGGCTAAGTGGCTATCAGTCTTAACAGTTTTTATATATAGGCTCTACATATTTGTCTGTAGTTATTTATAGGTATATAAAACTATGTACTGGAAGTAGAATAAGTTAAATAAACTACACCTTTATCAATCCAGCAAAATTTAATAAAATAATAACGTTTTCAATCGTTTTTAACGATCTTCCTCGGTTACAAAAAAAAACAGAACATTAAATATAGAACATAAAATGTGTTCGGAATAAATATGAAAATTAACGGAAAACGCCCAAACGGACAAAATATAGATAAATAAACAAAATAAATAGCGGAAAAAATATATACAGGGTGTTTTTCTTTAAACTGACGGTACTCAGAAACATCTGTAGAGCAATCTAGCAGCCGGACTGTCGCCAAATTTGGGAGAGTGACTAAGGATGACATGGAAAAGAGATTCTGCGAAGAAAAAAGTAGTACCTAAATTCGCCAGTAGAGGAGGATTTGGCACTGTTGTAGCGAAAAAGTTACCAGCACTTCACTGAAGAAAGGGTCATCGGTCGCTTTTTTCCACTTGCATGGGCCGCCTCGCTCCCCGGATCTAACCCCATGTTACTTTTTCCTGTGGGGTTACTTAAAGTCCAAGGTCTATCTTAGTAGTGTCCCAAACTTGATGACTTTGAAGGACAACATTTCTCGAACTGTGACGAACATTCCTGCGAACATGTTACGTTCGGCCATAGAGAACACGGTGTTCAGGATGCAATGAGTTGTCCAGCAGGACGGTGATCACATTAAAGAAGGGAGAAGGTTATTTGCTGATTAATTAAACTTTCGTTATTACACTGAAACCTCTATCTGATTATTCATTCGTGTGTTTGTTAATTGCAGCTGGATTTTATGCAGATTCTTAGCTGTTTTGCCACAACAGCGCCAAATCCACCCTACCGGAAAATTTGGGTTCTACTATTTTCTCCGCGGAATCTCTTTCCCATGTCGTCCTTAGTCACTCTTCCAAATTTGGCGACAGTCCGGCTGTTAGATTGCTCTACAGATGTCTCTGAGTACCATCAGTTTAAAAAAAAACACCCTGTATATAAGATCCAATGAAACCAGCATTGTCCTTTAATAACATTAATTAATGTAAAAGGATCTCCACATGGTAGACAATAAGTCCGCATCTCTATGGTTTATACAACCAGTTGTCATGTGCACCTTGCAGATTTCCAATCTCTCAAGATGTTTGACTGTTTGCCTATTCGTCGTCGTTTTTATAATTGCCGCTCGATCCCATTGGACGTTAACATCTTTCTCTCTTGCGTATGATGGCAGCGCAGTGTTGTTAAGGTTCTTACTGATTGTATATTTGTGCTCTTGAGCCTTTGTTTTAAACTGCACATCGTTGCACCCACATAAACAAGCTTGGAATTGAAACGTTGGTTACGTAAAGGCACCGAATATATACCCATTGTCGAATTCCGATCCTCTTTCTTTTTATCGTTTCTTAAAAGTTTGAAAACTGGGATTACGTCGGTATACATTACGAAAATTATTAGACTTGGCAGTACATCTATGTATCTTGTTTAAAAATGGAATGTAATTAAGCACTATTCTTTTTACATTTATTCCAAACACATTTTATGTTCTATAGTTAATGTTGTATTTTTTTTGTAACTGAGGAAAATCGTTAAAAGTGATTGAATACGTTATTATTATAATAAATTTTGTTGGATTGATTAAGGTATAGTTTATTTATAAGTAATTTAATTATTAGTGTTAGTAAAGTAGTGAGTAAGTAATTAGTAGCAGTCTAGTAGTTAGCAAAGTGGCAACGCGACGACGTAGACTTTTGCGCAATTAATTAGAAAGTTAATTTAGTATTTGCGGATCCGCAGCGCTGGATCCAGCACCAAGTGCTGGATCCAGCAGGCCGAAGAATGCGCTGGATCCAGCTGGATTGCTGGATGAGGGATCCAGCAATTGCAATCCCTAATTCCAATTTAAAATGAATGCTATAAACATGAAGCTGGATTCACGTGGATTCTGAAAACATTTGAGAATTGCTACATTTTACAAGTTTTTCTAGAAGCTGAAGAGGTTTAGTGGTCTGAACATATTACATGTTTCCAGTGCTAGTGAAGTATAATTATTATGCCTTTGTGTCCTTTTTAACTCTATTTAAAATTTATTTTGTATACTAGTACTTTCTATATATTAACAGGACTTATTAATCTTTATTTAGTTCACAGGTGAACTAAATAAAGATTATTTTTGATCTGTAAGACTAAACATCTGCATCCGTAATTTCTAGTATAATAAGTCCTGTTAATATATAGAAAGTACTAGTATACAAAATAAATTTTAAACTAGTGAAGTATGTTTTATTATAGTAGTCTACAACTCATACTATATATAATACAATTGTAACACAATTGTTGAGTATATATTGTATGTATTAATTAATAAACAGAAAAGGTGTAGGTAGCTACAAATTTATTGGCTTCATTATAATGTTATTGGACCTCTGTTGTATATACCTTATCATTAAGCAGAATACAGCTGTAATTATAATTTATCATTTATATTTTGCTTTATATTAGTTTATTACTTAACAAATTATAATTTTATTTATAAAATAAATTTTTATATATATATATTTTTTAAATTTTAACTATGCATTTTACTTTAATTTTAGGGAAAACGTCAGTTAGTTAGTCTGTTAATCGTAATTCTGAATCTTGTAACATGTGTTGGATTTGTGTACTTAGTTTTGGCAGAAGATAATCTTCCTTATGCGTAAGTATGGTATAATTTTCTTTTTATTAAAATATGTTTTCAATAAAATTATTTTTGTTTTTTTGCTATCATTTTTTCAATATTCTTAATGTATGAATTATTTAAATTCAAATGGTTTATGTTCAAAGTTCTCCTCCTCATATATATCCTCATTAATGAGATGTAATCTTTATGTATTAGACTATTTTTAGCATTGTGTAATTACAGTCAATTTATAAATTTATGATTAATTTATATTATATAGTTAAAAATCCATTGCAAATAATAATCAGAGAAAAATGGTAAATGATAATCTATATCTATATCTATACTAATATATAAAGAGGTAACTAAGTTTGGTTGTAACAGGTAATCTCCGAAACTACTCATCCGATTTCAAAAATTCTTTCACCAATATTTAGAATGGACCTTCAGGGTGGACATAGGCTATATATTATTCTGTTAAACATTCATATAAATTAAAAGATATCATCTAGGATTAAGGCTTTTATGTCCAACAGATTGCGCTAACTCCGACAACCTAAGTTTGCTTTACTGCGAGGCATTACGCTTTTCTGTGAGAATGGACTAAAGCAGATCATCTTCTATCTATCTATATAAATAAAAATGTAATGTTCGTTTGTTCCTACCGATTCCTTTGAAATTTTGACACAACGTTGCATTCGAATACGCATGTGATTTTATATAATATACGTGTCGAAATTCCCCACCCACCGGGGGAGATGGACGGGATTAAGGCTTACTGTAAAGAACTCGGCTTCTATTATGCTATTTTAGATGCGGTTTTTTGCGTTTTAATAGGGTACGTCAACAGAATATACACTAACAAGGTATTTTCCGATATTCCCCCGCGGGGAGAGGGACAGGAATTAAGACTTACTAAAAAGAACTCTGCTTCTATTTATACTATTTTAGATGCGGTTTTTTGCAGTTTTGATTGCGTTTTAATAGGGTTCGTCAAGAGAATGTACACTAAGAAGGGATTTTTTAAAATTCCCCCCACGGAGGAAGTTTTATACATTTATAATAAATAAATACATTTTGAGCCACAACAACGCATGGCCGGGTCTGCTAGTCATTAATACAGATACAGAATTTTATAAATTTGTTACGTCTCTTTTTTATTCTCTTTCAATATAGTCATGCTGTCTTTTTATAATAGATTTTTTTGTATTCACATATGATCAGTTACATTCTGTTGTCCTAGTTTTATCTTAACACTAAACTGGCATTATATTAAAAAACACTTTTTATTCTTTTAGCTAGTTCTAAAAACCCAGATTAAAGTAGTAGTAATAAAGATATTTAGCAAAAATAAATAAATTTGAGTTGTATAGTATAGTGGAGTAACTCCCACACCATCTATCTGGCTATGCTAGTTGTAACAGCCAATCCAGCAAGTGCTGGAGGCATCTGTCCCCAGCTCGAACCGGGTGTTTTTGTTTGGCTTTGGCCAATCTCTTCCTGTCAGGTGCTTTCACCTGCTAGTATGGTGCTGCTACATTGGACACTGTATCTCAATGCAGCGTTGGGGGAGGATGTCCCTTTGGCCAATGGCACTGGGCTCCTCACTTTCACACCCCCCTAAAATTCATGATACAGTATAGTGAAGTCTCTGCATTGTGACTACTTGCCTTTTATGACTAATAAATTTTCCATTATGATTACCACAAATCCTTCACCTAATCTCCCATGAGTGATTAAATGAAACATTTTCCAATAAATTCTAGTTTCCACTGTACAGTTTTGTCCAGCAAAATGGATTCTTATAGGCCATTGTCTAGCAATGATCCATTTATGGACATTGAAATCACTGTTATGGATAGACATCATTGAACAACAGCAATAAGAAATATTTTCATTCAGAATTATGACGACTTGCAACAAAAGCCTAATTGAGCTGATTGGAAAAAAAGATCTATTTTTATATGATTGATCTTGGAGATGAAACTTCCACATAATCACTCATGAGTGATTAAGTGAGCAGTGGGTGATTATGTGGAAGTTTTATTAATTCTACTCATGTCCATTACAGAATGGTGAAATGGATACTTGATCATACTGTACTAGACATATTCCATTACGTATTCTATGGAATAGCAGACGAGATTAGAATTACCAACAATTTCTAATTCTTCTGAAATTTTTGTCCCTATATCATTATTATTTTTTAATTTTGTGATATTCTCTATAAGACCCATAGTATCAAAATGGATTTTTTTTCTCACCAGCTCAATAAGGTGTTTATTGCATGCTATCATAACGTTTGAACAGAAAATGTTTCTTATTGGCTGTTGTTTGATGACATCTATAAGTAAGCATGATTTTGATGTCTGTAAATGGGTCATTGCTAGGCAACAGTCTATGTGTGTCCATTTTTCTGGATGAAATTGTATAGTGAAAACTATTCTTTATGGTACTATGGTAACAAAAGAAAAATGTTTTACTTAATTACACATGGTGTTTAAGTGAACAATGGGCAGTTAAGTGAATCTGTTTACATGGATGATTAAGTGATGATTTATGATATATAAAATGCCATATGTATTATTTCATGACAATTTTTATGCAATATTATGTACTTGAAGTTAACTTGTTGTGATGTTGAGTCAATGGAAAATTACACTTCACAACATTTTACAATAGTTTACATGTAATATGCAGTTTATAATAGTTTAATTGGTTTTCCAGGAACCAGTTAGATCACAAATACAGAAGTTTATTATTTATATAATTTATCTCATCTAATAAGAATTTGTGCAATACAATTTCAATTATATTGGTTAAATTATTAAATAAAAATTTGTCTATTGTTGAAAGTTGTATATGTAGATGGATAAGGAAGGACTTAGTGTTTATTTTTTATATCAAAAATTTGATGACATTCTTATGTTCGTATTATGAACTATATAAGCTTTCTGAAGTATTGTCATTAATGTCAGTCTTTTAATTTTTTCCAATGCATTAACACAATAATTTCTTTAGGTCCCTAATTATTGATATTGAAAAGAAATATGAAAGTTGCTGTTTTAATGAAACAAGGCATTTTACAATCATATTATGTTACATGCTATTATTAATATTACATGTAATGTAATATTAATAACAACATATATAGTGTGTTGTCTTGTATAAAACAACAGCTATATATAGACATACTTTGCAATTTAGTACATCGACATAATACGAATTCATTGCCCAAAGCTATGAAGAAAAATCGGTACAAATGCAAGAATTTCAGGACTGTTTACTATTAAAGTTGCATGACTTCAAAGAAGGATACTTTAAAAAATAGTCTTCATAATTCTTCACATTTAAAATATAATTTTTTTTTATCTTTTAATTTTATGGTTTTCCACTGCTTTTGTAGAATAATTTGGTAAAATTTTAGAATTTAATCTCCAGAAGTTATATAATGGTATAAAGTGTTTCTTCATTACTAAGATTTGAACTGTAGATAGTTTCAACCAAGGAAAAGGGTAGGCAAATAGGCTGTTAAAATTCTTCTTTTAAGCCAGTGATTCCCAAACTTTTTTGATCCACTGCCCCCTTTGTTCCATAAAGTTATACTCAACACCCCCTAACCCATTTCAGAAAGGATTGGAAATATTCTTAGGAAAACTTTTCTATGAATCTCACACTTTGTGCCCTTACCGTACATTGTTCTCAACATCTGGAAACCATTAAACGCAATGTTTCCTCTTATCCATTTAACAGAGGAAACGGAACGGCTGTCAGTGACCCCAACTTTTGCCTTTGGTCATCGTTCAGTACCCTTCCTCCAGTGCCCCCCTAGATTTACTCACCGCCCACGGGGGCGGTAGCGCCCACTTTAGAAACCACTGTTTTAAGCAGTAAAATAGGCAAAATAGATAGTATGAATTTTTATTCATGTTGACTTTTACAGTATGTAATAGTATTCTATATGTTCAGCTGTTGTATTGACATGTCTTGTATTTAATATGCTTTTTATAAACAGAAAAACAAATGTTCAATCATCACATGAATTAATTGGAGCAAATTTAAAATTGGAGACAGTCTTTTCAGCAAAAAACAGTTTTCTTCATCCATTGAATGAGTGAAGAAAATTGTTTTTTGATTTTCCACTGAATAGGTTACAGATGTTTTTTAACTGTCTCATAGTCAAGATTTTTCTTCAAAATACTAATCAGCTTTGTATGCATTCCATACCTGGAATGCATTCAAATTGGAAATTGATTTCTATCTTGTTTTTGTTGAATTGTAGCGTGCCAATTCAGCTGTTTCTAGCTTCTTAATCCTGCTAACTAAAAATGAGAAATGTGCTTTTATGTATATCAATTGGTTGGTTACTTCAGGAACTACAAATGTTTCTTTTGCAGCTACAATATGCAATGACCTTTACTCATCATGTCAACAATCTGAAAATTTAATACAAAACCTGATGATTTTTGTTTATTTTTCAGAAGTTGCATGCTGTCAAAAATGACTTTTTTTTTTTATGCATACTATCTGATAAAAAATTTACAATGAAGATTTCATTGTTTCCTTTCTGCACCCATTCTAAAAGCTTCTGGATTTACTACTGGATGTAACTATAATCCAAGCAGAGAAATGGTTTCCACGTGTTGGAGACATATTTACACTATTTTCATAATCAGTGCCAATGAATGGAATTTTTCTAACCAATCGCAGCATGAAATTTAATTGGAATGGTTTAATTTTGAAATTTAAGCCTCAAATATTTACAGTTGAAATTTTCCAGTTAATTAAAAGCATATTTTCAACTTCTGAATGTTAAATGGGTGGGAAATAAAAATCCATTAGAATTTGTTTCATTGTTGATAACAGATCAGAAATAAAAAAATTAAAGTAAATAAATGCACACATTGAAGGTAAATAAAAAGCAAAAATGCCTAAATTAGGCAATTTTAGATACTTTTAGAGAGTTTTAAGAGATCTCTTATTTTGTGTTTGATGCTTTTATATTACACTCATTATGCTGCCTAGACAGAAAAAAGCTTTTTCCTAAAAATCCAAACCTTATTCATTACATATGATACTGTAATACTACGTTTGCACACAATCCACAACTCACTTCAATTTCAATTTACCTACAATCTAGATTGTGACTGTTGCCAGTCAAACGTCATGCTGTTCACACAGGCAGCCTGCTTGAGAAGAACCTGGCTATTACATGCAATGATAAAACTGACATAACTATGCGGTAAGTCACAAACACCAACAAACAAAATGGAAGTTTTGGTTAGAAATAAGTACAGTACTTTTTCTTGCCATATATCTAATAATAGACAGATGTCATCGTTTCTCCAAATACACTATCTTTTTTATTTCTCTGTTGATAGCACGACACGTGTTCTGCAGCCATCTTGTATGTTCTCATGCACGTGGGATTGTGGGATCTCTCTTATGACTGGATCTAGTTTCAAGAACTTTCTTGAGTTGATCATGATTGAACCTTGTTTCAGTTGAGATTGAAACAGTCGAGGAAGGTCACACCAAGGCATAGTCGCTGACCTTAGTCACAATCTAGATTGAAATGCTCGGTGCGAACGGGGTATAACTCTGCCTTGAGAAATTGATTATCTGATATTGTTTGTCCAACATGGCATGATTGAGGTACATGATTTTCTGTATTCTTATTAAAATATTATAATTTATAATAAATATCTAGAAAATTAATTGCTTTTCTTAAGGAAATTTATAAATTCTAATGGATTCTAAATCACCAAAAAGATGTATTAAAATTTAAACTACAGTTATAACATTTACAATTTATTTGTTAGTCTTGATTTATTTTTATTAGAAATAGTTTTTAATAAATATGACTAAAGATTGGATGGCCAAGTAGGTAAGACAGCAGCCTGCTCTGAGGTCCAAGGATTGAATCCAGGTTGAAAAAACTTAGGAATTTTTTGGGAGTGGTCCATCTGGATATGTCAGACACCATCTCTCACCACCTAGCGGCCCATTGCAGGCCTGGCCAAACTCATAATGGGCTTGCTAAAAGATGACCATTTTACAGGGTAGAGAGAGTTTAAAACAATACACAAACTATACAACAAATTCTATTAATATAATTCCAAATGATATTCATATTACTTTCTATTCCAACTGCTGGATATTAACAATAACTTACAACAAAAACTGAAAAATGTAGCAAGAAACTGAAAATTTAATATGAAACAAATGTTTTTGGTAGTTATAAAACACTATTACAAGTGGTAATAAGTTATCTTTGTAATTAATCAGAGTTGTTCCTGGATGCATTATAAATTTCAAGCTTCTATAAGTGCCTGATGTGAGATCGATCTGTTGAAAAATATTAAATGTCCCAAAATAATTGTAAAAAACAATGGAGTCATACTTTTTTCTATTCCTCTTACATAAATGTAAATTTTTTTGTTTTACATTTATGTATTAAATGTGTTTGGACAAGCTTGTGTATGTAACTAGTATATGTAACTAATATATATAACTATTTGTATATTGTATAACTAATGCAAAAGTGGCTAATGCTGTTATAGCCTGTCTTTTTTCTAATCAATGTAAGGTGCTCCTGTAGATGGTGTAATAGTCTTGTGGTGGCTCTGGTGTATTGTTGCTATTTATCTTACTTTCTGATACAGTTGTATAGAGCAGTGTTCCGCAACCTTTCTCTACTTGCAGCACACCTATGACTCAACACTGCATACCAAAATGTTATTTCCCTCGAAAACGTATATGATACTATTAATAGAATTACGTAATGTGAATAACCTATTATTATTATTATTATTATTATTATTATGTTGGGTTAAGTGAGATATACTCGGTTAACACTGGTGGCTGTGTACTATGCCGGACCAAAGTCAAGGCATAGTAACCAAAACAGAAATTAAAGAAGTGTATCAGTGTGTGTGTCTGTATTCAGAAATTTTCTCACAATATGACATGTATTCAATATAGTGGCCTTCTGTAGTGTGATGTATGTGTTTCTATTCAATTGTAATGTGTCCAGGCTTTTGTGTAGTGTGTGTGGTATGACACCTGTAGAGGAGAGAACAACAGGTACAATAAGCACCCTATCCATCCTCCACAGATGCCTTATTTCCTGGGCGAGTTCTGTGTACTTGCTAAATTTTTCAGTGCATGTGTTTTGTATATTGTGAGTGTTTGGAATGGATATGTCTATAATGTATGTGATTTTATTGTGTTTGTCAATGAGTGTGATGTCTGGTCTGTTGTGGTAAATTGTTTTATCTGTGATTATGGCTCTGTCGTAGTACATTTTGTGCGTGTTGTTTTCCAATACTGTCTGTGGAATGTATTTGTAGTATGGTTTGTGAATGTCTACTAATTTGTGTTTCTTTGCAAGCTCTTGGTGTATTATATTTGCTACTTGATTATGTCTGTGTAAATAATCTGTCTGTGCCAAGAGCTTGCAACCAGAGGTGATGTGTTGTATAGTTTCTGGCATGATGTGACATTTTCTGCATGTGTCATTTGTGAGTGTTGCATCTTTGAGTATGTGTTTTCTGTAGTTTTTAGTATTTATGACCTGATCCTGTATGGTGATCATGAATCCTTCCGTCTCCCCAAAGAGGCATCCCCGAGCTAACCAGCTGTTTGACGCAGTTTTGTCAACAAAATCCTGGGCCAGGTCGTAAGGATGCCTGCCATGGAGTGCCTTTCGAGCCCACGATTGCTTAATGGTGTCTATGCCTTTTATATGTTGCGTCATGTCCATATGATGTGAGTGTAAGTTTAATGGTGTGTTATTTGAGTCTGCTAGAGTTACTGCTTTATGTAATTGTGATGTTTCTTGTTTTTTGTAGAAAAACTCTCGCAGTGACTGTATTTGTTTGTAGTGAAGGTTAACTATGTCAATCAGGCCACGTCCGCCATCTTTACGTGGAAGGTTAGTCTTGTTGTGGCGGATTTAGGATAATGATGTTTATGCTTAGTAAGTGTAGTTCTCGTTTTCCTTTGGAGTTGCTCAAGATCTGTGTGAGTCCAATGTATAACTCCAAAAGAATATGTGAGTACTGGGATGACATATGTGATTATTGCTTTAACTGTGTGTTTTGCATTTAACTGTGTTCTGAGAATAGCATTTAACCTACTTTGGTATTCTTTAATTAATCTTTGCTTTATTTGTGCATGTTCTGTTAGTTTGGCCTGTTGGAATCCTAAATACTTGTAGAACTCGCCCTCTTCCATGGATTCAATAATGTCTCCATTTCCAAGTGCAAAATCTTCTTTTTTCAGGATTCCTTTTTCTATGTGAAGTGTTTTGCATTTATCTAGGCCAAATTCCATTTGTATGTCCTTGGTGTATGAATGTGTGATTTGTAGGAGTTGATGAAGTTGTTTTTGTGTGGATGCATAAAGTTTTATGTCATCCATGTACATGAGATGTGACAGTGTAAACTGTGTTGTTTTTTCGTGTCTGATATTGTAACCATATTGCGTGTTGTTTAACATGTTGGATAATGGATTCAGGGCTAGGCAGAACCAGAGAGGACTCAAGGAATCTCCTTGAAAAATTCCTCACCTAATAAAAATTTGGTTTGTTTGTATGGAAGTGTTATGGGCCCTGAGATGTAGTGTTGTTCTCCAGTGCTGCATAGTGTTTTGAAAGAATGCAATGAGTGATGGATGTATTTTGTACATGTGTAGGATATGTAGCAGCCAACTGTGTGGAACACTGTTGAATGCTTTTCTGTAGTCTATATATGCCATGTGTATGTTTCTGTGTTGTCTGTGTGCTTGCCGTAGAATGACTGAATCTATGAGTAACTGTTCTTTGCATCCCCTGTGGTTTCTACGACAACCTTTTTGTTGTTCTGTTAGAATGTCGTGTTCTTCAACATGTTTGTATATTTTGTTTGCGATACAGGATGTCAATAATTTGTAGTGTGTTGGAAGACAGGTAATTGGTCTGTATTGTGTGTGGTCTGTGGTATTGTTGTTTTTGGGTTTCATGTAGGTGATGCCCTGGGTAAGAAAATTTGGCATGTCTTGTGGATTGATGATGATGTGTGTTAGATGTTTAGCTAGTTCCTGGTGCAGTGATGTAAACTTTTTGTACCAGAAATTGTGAATGTTGTCTACACCAGGTGTCTTCCAGTTGTGTGCTCTGTTAACAGTGTATTGGAAATCATGTATGTTTATTTGAACACAGGGCATAGTTGGTATGTTGTGCAAGTTTGTTCTCCTCCTCGATCCAGCCTGCATCGGCATTGTGCGTGACAGCACTGGACCAAAGAGAAGACCAATATGTTGTGAGTTCTTCTTCTGTTGGTGTGCCACTGTGCTGTGTATCAGTGTTTGCTTTGTTATTAATTTGTCTGTAAAAGAGTTTTTCATTGTTTGTAAATAATTTATTTTGTTGTTTTCGTAGTGTACATGTTTTGTATCGTTTGAGTCTACGTGCTTTGGCAGCAAGTTTTTGTTTTAGTGTATCAATGTATTCTGTAATGCGTGTGTTGTGATGTTCATGTTTTGTGTGTGTTTTTATTTTCTTGAAAATGTTTTTGAGCTGTTTCCTTAATTTGGGTGTTATGTTGTTTTTAGTGTATTGTGTCAGCCTGCCTAATTGCTGTCTAATGTCATTTATTTGTGTTTCTATTCTTCTCTGCCAGGCAGGCTTGTGATAGAATTGTGTTTTCTGTGTATTTGTCTGTGATTGTACTTTCAGTCCATGGTGTGTCACTACTGTGACTGCCCCAGCATAAACTAATGTATGAATGTCTGCGAGTGTAGAAATTGAATGAATGTAGTGTGGTAGTAAGTGAGTGTTTACATAATTTAGTGTTTTTCCTACTTCCTTTGACGTGTTGATTTTTGGTATTTGTGGTCGTTGTGTGGGATCTGTACCTGTATATTTAGTGAGTGTTTCCTGAAATATAAGTGAGAGTGTATTAACTAAATCCAAGTCTATGCTATCAGTGATGGATGAGGAAGTGTCTGTAGTATCATTAGTGGTAATTGTTGTATGTGTGTTATTATCAATGCTTATTGCTAGATTATCCTGACAGGTTACATGATCTTCATTAATGTTAGATGTTTCTGTCTGTTGATGTATTTGATCAGCAACCTGTTGTTTGATAAGTTCAAGTGTTGTTTGTGGAATAAGGTTGTTGTGTATAATTGTTCTTTTTTGATCAACAACCCTTTGTTCGGTAACAGTGAGGTGAGGATATTGTTGTGTGAATTTATGGTGTGGTTGTTGTCTGTATGCTGTCATGTTTGTTTCGAGTTTTGTGATAATGTAATAATTACGGATGATAAACTCGTTCGTTTCTACTGTCCATTTCATCCGTTGGCGTGGTTTTCCAGCCTTTGTGGTCTGTGGATGCATTGCCACAGAAACACGAAGGCTGGGCTGATTCCTCACATCTGTTGAGGGCATTGCAGTAGCCATGCTTGGGCCGGTGCTGCTTTCGCCACCGGTAACCAAGGGAGACTGTGGCCTATTTTTCGAACGTGAGCCTCTGCCTAACCCACGAACGCGGACCTTGTTAACCCGGGCGACGTCCGAGCCGGTATCACATTTAGATCTGGTTACTACCATGATATGTATCTCCACAGAATGTGGGTGTGTGGTCACTCTTAGCTTCATTTCTCCCCATAGACCTTACTGGCATGGGTGTCCCTACCAGGAGCTTGTGCTCCAGCCTGCATTGCCCTATGGATCAGTAAAATTACTGGGCTCTCCCACCACGACCAGGTGGTGACCACAGGAGAGTTATTATTATTATTATTATTATTATTATTAAACAGACATCAACACCTGTGAGCAAATTTCTTTTACATTTAATTTCTTAGAATACATAAAAATGCATGGCTTGTAATAAAGAATAAACAAACATCATCTAATTTCATCAGTGCTGTGGCAGAGAATGAAGTACAAGCATAAGAAACACAGCAACTGTGATAAAAATATATAAATAAAATTTGAAATTAATAAAATATGTAAAACTTCACGTCACACCTTTCACCTTGTGATGGCACACCGGTTGCACAACATTTGTATAGAGTATAGACACAAAGTATTACTCTTGTTGTTTTTGAGTAAATTATAAATAGCAGAACTTTTCCTGTAAGCTAAAGTTATGTTGTTTGTTAGCCCTGGCAATCTCCCTGTAGTTGTATGTCAAATTTAATAAATTAAATTTTGTTCCATTATTTGTAGTGTTTTATATTTGAATGTCAGTTCTGACCTGACATTGGTGGGTCAGAGCTGAAGTTTAAAACTACAAAACCATTTGTTTCAGATTAAATTTTCAGTTTTTTTGCTGGATTTCTCAGTTTTTGTTGTTTGTTTATTACTTATACTGTTTAATATTCATCCTAATAATCTGTAAATGATTACTTTTCAGGCTTATTTTAGTTCCACCATACAATGCACCAATTACTTTTTGGGACGTGCTATGGATCGTAACAGTGACTGACTTTGTTCTTAAACTTCTGGCAATTCTATTAAAAGCCATTGTTGTTGCGCTTCCAGCTAAATTGTTAACTTTCCAGAAAAAAGTGAGCTTATGAAAAGTATCAATTAAAAATTTTTACTCAATAAAATTGCCGCATTCAGTTTCTAGTATATTTTTGATAAATATTTATTCATAAAACTAATAATCAGTTTTTTTAAATAATGCATTTTACTGTTTACTTATTAGATTTTATATTAAATATCAATATAATGTATTATTTTTACAGGGGAGACATTATCTATTGTTGGAAACCACTTCTCAGTTTTATCGTACAATAGCACCTATGCAACATTGGTTGTATTTCTTTTCCGAATCTTACATTGGTTCCAGTAAAGTATTTGGAGTCATTTTATCTGCAATATATTTAGTATTAAAGGTATGAGAAATAATTTGTAATGTTTATAGAAAATAATAATAATAATAATAATAATAATTTATTTGCTTCTGAATTTAGTATAAAGATGTTATCAGAAAATTCAGAGCTTGGAAAAAATCATTTTATGGAATACTTCAAAATGTGGTAAAAAATATTTTGTTTTTGGATTATTTTAAAAGTAATTTTTATAAAGATTTTATGCATCTTATTATTTTTTAAAATAAGACATATGGTGTGGTTCCATCTTCTGATCAGTTGAAGGCAGCTGGAGAATCATGTCCTATTTGCCAAGATGTCTATAGAACTCCAACAATGTTACAGTGTAGGGTAAGTCTTTAAAGTAAAAACATTTCATAATTAATATTTTTGATTATTTGAAAGAAAAAAAATATATACTTAAATGAATCAAAATTAATAGATAAGAATGTTGACCTAGGATGATAATTGAATAAAACAAACCTGTCCAATTGAAAAACAGAATAAGTTTTTGTTTTCTTTTTGGGTATGAAGAACACAACAGAACTGGAATAAAGTGGAAAATTAATATTTTACTTTCAGACAAGTAAAATCATTTCCAGGTATAAGTCAATGCAGAACATGACAGACTATTCCGAAAATGATATTGAATCTTGTCAGAGATGAAGTTTTCATGAGAAGGAAGCATAAAGACACACTGTTAACATTAATCATTGCTGGAATTAACTGGGACAGAATCAAATATCTTTAAGAATTGAGAGCTTTCAAGAAATAAAATGAATTTCCAAGAATTGAGTTCCTGACAACAAACAATAATGCAATTTGTGAAAACAATGTAAATAAAGTAATACAGTGCTGCAAGTTTGCTTGGCATGGAGTAGTAACTAATTAACTAGTACTGAGTATCTGAGAACAAGTTGATTACCATGTTCATAATTACAGAGACTGAAGTAAATACTTAGATCAGTGATTCTCAATCACTGTGCTGCGGTGCTTTAGTGTGCCGCAAGATTTTTGAAATGTGTCGCCACTGCGAATACCCGTACATAAGTGACATCAGACAAAGTAGTTTAATAGGTTCTACCTTCCTAGGGTGCATTTGGAAATTGTAACCGGTGTTACCAGTAACTTCCAGTAGTTATCAAAGCATTTAGACAATGTGACCTAAATAACCAACAGCGTTTAAAAAGCACTGTTATGACGTCCTGCGGTACTTACCAAAGTAACTGTGTGCACCGCCAAATTTTTAAATTATTAAAAGTGTACCGTGACGAAAAAAGGTTGAGAATCACTGACTTAGATTATTACAATTTATTGAGAACTCAGATTATAGAATATCTTTGTCTCTGAATTATTATAATATGGTTCCAAATGCAATTGAAACAGTAGTTCTTGTTACACAAATTGTTTTGTTGTCATGTAAGCTTGTAAGGATTGCATCTGAGAAGTACTTGAATACCTGGCACAAATTCTTGACAACATTGAAAACTTTTGCAGTTAAATAGTTCTTAGTTCTTGCATTTGAATACTTCCATCTTTAATTTGAAACATTTTTGATTAAACATAGTAATAAAATTTTTTAAATGCATGTTAAAGTGATTTCACTATAAAAAAGTGAACATAATGGATAGATTATTATTATTTGCTTTTCATCCTGTATTGCAATAAATCTTCCCAATAGCTATATTTAATTTTCTATAAATTTTATGGACTTATCACACTACAGTTTTCAATTGAAAAGCTCACTGAGATTTTAATTAAACCAATATGTACATTTCAGACTGTATACCCATCTTCAGTTGGTCATAATTCAGGTATTTTTGCATTTTCCAATTCGTAAAGAGAAAACAACACCTTTCTTAAATTCCAGCAAAAGTTTAACTATATAAAAACGTTTTCAACTGATTTCATCAGTCTTCTTCAGTTACTCGAACAAAAAAACAAAAAGAACGAACCAAATTCAAATTTACAAAATCACGAGAATGGAAAGAATTCTCGTGATTGCAATCTCGTGAATTCTTTCCATTCTCGTGATTTTGTAAATTTGAATTTGGTTCGTTCTTTTTGTTTTTTTGTTCGAGTAACTGAAGAAGACTGATGAAATCAGTTGAAAACGTTTTTATATAGTTAAACTTTTGCTGGAATTTAAGAAAGGTGTTGTTTTCTCTTTATTATACCAGTTCCAGTAGGTTCGTTATTCATTCCAATTCGTATATTTAACATTAAATTTTAATTTTTAATTCACAATCTATATCATCCTCCTAGTTTTTCTGACATGTAAATAGCTATTCCAATATTTTTCAATTCACACTTGACATCCTTGGATGCTGAGTATGAATTTAATAAAATCTCAGTGAACTTTCCAATTGAAAACTGGTGTTGTTTATCCATAAAATTAATAGCAAATTACATATAACTATTGGGAAGATTTATAATGGAAAGATTTGTGTAGTATGATTAATTTTAATTGGTCACCAAAAGAAAATTAACTTTGTACTTTAATCAAATTGTTAAAAGCAAAATTTTAAAACTAAATTTTAAAAATCATGATTATTTTTTGTCCTATTAGTTTATTCTAAAATCATCAAATTACTATCCAAATGATTTTTAATTAAAAATTGGTAAATAAACTTATTTTTATTGTAGTAACATTCCCAAGCTACATACTATTTTTATTATATTACAACATATCATTTATCTAATATGCTTTTTTAATGTTTCAGATATTTAATAAGCTTTTGAACAATTTATTTAATCAAGTTTAAAATTTTCATTAAAAAACATTGCTTATTTTGTATAAAACTTAACTGATACTAAATTTGTCAGAAACTTTAATTTAATGGGTGGTCTGCAAATCAGTTAGGTCTGACTTCTTGTTTATACTAGCATAATTAATAGCAAAGACTAAGGAAACAATCTTATGAAACTTTTAATTTTATTACTAATTTATTAAATGATCTGTGCTAATTTTGTTTTTAACTTAAATTATGTTATGTAAGCTGTGTAAATAGAATCATGAGGTAAAAGCACTGTCTTTTATATTTTTTTATGAAGAATTTTATTGATACTTAGTGATTTTATTTCAGTTAATCTTACCGTTATATTTCATAGCAGAGATTTCATTACCAAAAATTGTTAAACTTTAATAATGTACTTTGTATTTTCTAGCACATTTTTTGTGAGGAATGTGTGTCAATATGGTTTGATAGAGAAAGGACTTGCCCCATGTGTAGGGCAGAGATTGCCGACGACCCGTCTTGGAGGGATGGCTCCACTACCTTTCTAATACAGATATTCTAAAGTAAAAAACTACAGTTTTGCTCACTTTTATAATTATTTTAAAACCATTTAAATAAAAATAAAACGATATTAGAAACTATTTTTTACAGCCTCATTTAAAAAATTGAAGATATTTTTAAATTTTTATTTAAATGAATCTTAATTTGTGTATGAATGTTGGTATGTGCTACATGTATGTGCATATACATAAAACCTCTCCTTTTTTACTAAATTTACTGTAAACATTCCAATTGGTTCGAAAAATTAAAGACATCCTTTAAAGTGATTATTGTTTCACTTTACTAATGTAAATTATTGTTTTTGAAATTTTTTTTGGGTTGTTCATGGATGTAAAAAAAGAGTATGGCCCTTTGTTCTATCTTGTATGTATTTTACTTTATTGTTAAATTTTAAGAAATGCTCTGTATTTATGATTGTATTGTAATTCTAAATATTTCTTAACTTGTAAATGCATTGTTAAAATTGTTTTTAAATAAAAGGATTGAAATTGTAATTAGTATCTGATATATTAATTTATTAAAACATGTGATGGTCTTAACTGAGTTTATAGTCCAGGTACTGTACACTAGTGAATGTGAATTGTAAATTTGAATTTCTTAAATTGTCATAACTCATGTATTGAATAAGAGGAAACTCATTTCAAATTTTTGTAAAATTGTAAAATAATAATTTATTCTCATTTCTGACAGTCTGTCCGTTACATTGTCAGCATTGTGGGCATTACAGGGTTTTTTCCCCCTCTCTTATATCCATTATGGATTCTTTCTATCATGCCCAGAAGGGGATGATGAGAGATAAGGTCTGACATAACTGGAATGGACCACTCAATCCTGGGGTTGCTTGCTCATTTGGATTTGATTCCAGGTTTCTGAACCAGCAGGCTGCTCCTTAACTGCTTCCAGCCACCCAGCCATGGGTGATCGTAATTAAAGTACCCTTATTCAATACTGTCTACAGAGATATTTAGTAGTCCAAATGCAAGCAAATTAATATGGTGACATTTTGGGATGTGAAAGACATTACTGGAAAAGAAGAAAAATTAGTACTAAAATTGACCACTAAGGTGCTGCAAGCAACAATAAATCAATATCCTTTGTAAAAGCGTAGGTTGCAGCCAAGTTCTAGGTATGAATAGGCCACAAGCCATTACAGCTGATAGAATGACACTATTAAGTGTCATTCTATCAGCTGTAATGGCTTTGCCAAAACTTGCATTACTTATGAAGGCTATTTTATGAAAATGGTGGTAATGATCTCATAATAGTTGAAATTCTTGATAGCGAAATTCTTGATAGCAAAATTCTTCAAGTGGAGCCATACATGGCTTGGCTCCACTTCAGGGGGGTTGATACACAACATATGTGAATCAACCCCCTGTAAATTCCAATTGACCTTACCTGTAACAGCAGGATACTTGTTTATTATCTCAGACTTTCATCCTATTTTAATTACGGTATATGGGACTTCTTTAAAATTATTTTATTTAAACCTTATTTCTTTACATCGATTCTTTGTGGAATTCATTTTTATAATTCATTAGACAATTTACATACTCAATATGTGCCTTCAAAAAGATTTTAAAAAATGAGTTTGCTGATAAACATGTAATTTAAATCTCTTATTTTAATACTATTCACTTAATGGTTTCGTTTTTTTTCTTTATAACTCCTAGACTAATGAACATTAAGTATATATTTGTAACCACGGTTATTAGTTCTCGATAGTGTGTGACAAGTCCTAAAAAGAGCTATTTATAGTGCTCAAATAATAATAATGGGACAAGAAGCGTAATATTAATTTAATTATAGATGTTAAAACACGAGAACGTAATCAGAACAAAAAACATTACGATTAAGCATTTTTACTTTTCCGGCTGTTATATAGCAGACGGAAAGTATGGCGATCGGTCAAAAACATCACTCCCAAGATTTTTACATTTTCGGATTCAGGAAACCTTGAAATGTTGAGGAAAAAAAACCCGAATATTTTTGCATGTATATATGGATGTTAGTGTGTGTGGGGGGGCACGATTTTGTTCACCCTCTTTGAAACTTTTGTGCTTTTTGAAAATTTCTGAAATTTTTAAGGAGGTTTGTTTATTGGGGGGTTGTTGCTATTAAATTTTGCTGGTTAAAGATCGAGGGGGTGGGGAGATAAAGGGGGTCGTGTCATATCTCGAGTAGCGTCTGACTTAATGATTTTACACGTTATTAGCATTTACAATTTTTTTTTATAAAACCCATCCTACCCTCAAAATTAAGCTTTTTACCATTTTGATAAAAATATAAAGTCATAACAGATTGCAACCATACACGCAGTTTTAAATGTTACCGGAAAAGTTAAGTAACTCGTTGCTGGATTTTTTTTGTAGAGGAGGAAAGTCGAAAATGATCAAATGCTTATATTTGATCTATTTCCCAATTTAAGTTTATTTTACATTATCTAATATTGAAATTAAGGATTGTCCATATTGTCCGTCTGCATTTTTCTTAAAATTTTTACTCCCCCTCCCCTCATTGTCTCAGTTTTTCCAAGTTTCCATAATCCCGCTCCCCTTTTCCGACATCCAATAAAACTCAAATCCCGTTAAAACCTACCACTTTTTGAATAATAAAATGCATACTGTACAAAATTTAATGAAATAAAACGGATATCCATTGAAGTTCAACCTCTCCCCTCCCTTGTTATAACCTCTTCCTTCCCTTCCAGTGTGGACGTCATTAACGGACAATCCCTAATCATCAGAACTCCCCCGAAGAGATTAATTATAATTTAAGCATATTCAAAACACATCCAACAACAATGTGAACAGAATATAAGTTGTAGAAAGTATTGTGTATGATGATTATCATTGCTGTTTGTCTTCAGTTGTAGATTGACCTTTCAGAATCTCTCCACACTAGATTTGACTATCCCACGACACCATTAATCAATGATGTAAAATTATGTAATGTCTAATCGTAACTGTAGAATCATTTAAATTTTATATATACAGTCGAGTCCGCATAAGTCGACATCCCAAAGGGAAGTGAAAATGTGTCGAGTTATCCGTTATGAGGACTAAAGCAAAGTTGAAAAAACCACATTACTACAATTAGGAAAATGTACAATGTAGTGCAATGTACTTCTCTGACTATCCATCACTGGCACTAAGTTGTTTTCTACACCAAGTATCCCAGCAATTTCCATCGCCTTTTGTTTCAGTATCTGTCCCAAAACAGGAAGATTCAATGAACGAATTTGCTTTAGCCAACGTAAGAGAGTCAATGTACCCTCTAATTTTTTTTTTTTTTTTTTTTTTTTTGTAGCTGAGCGGAACATGTACTGTACTTCTCTGAGCAAAAAAAATTTTTACTGAGCAGATTCTGAGCAAAAAATTTTTCTGAACATACATTCGTTTTTATAGGCCTATATATAGATATATGTCTGACTGTCTGTGTGTGTGTTTGTCCTTCATGCATTACCAGACCATTTATCCAATTGCCATGAAACTTCGGGAAGTTGTTTAATACACTCCCGCGAAGGTTTCTGGCATATGTGAAGACCACCATTTCCCCCTTTTCAAAAATATATTTATATATGGATTAAGGCTTTTATGTCCAACAGATGGCGCTAACTTCCGACGACCTAAGTTTGCTTTTCTGTGAGAATGGACTAAAGCAGATCATTTTCTATCTATCTATATAAATAAAATATAACGTTCGTTTGTTCCTACCGATTTTTTTGAAATTTTGACACAACGTTGCATTCGAATACGCACGTGTTTTTATATAATATTCATGTCGAAATTCTCCCCCCCCACTGGGTGGAGATGGACAGGATTAAAGCTTACCGTGAAGAACTCGGCTTTTATTATACTATTTTAGATGCGTTTTTGATTGCGTTTTAATAGATACGTCAAGAGAATGTACACTAAGAAGGGATTTTTTGAAATTCCCCTTACAGGGGAAGTGTTATACATTTATAATAGATACATTTTGAGCCACAACAACGCGTGGCCGGGTCAGCTAGTATATATATAAAATCTTATTTTTTTCCTATAACAATTAAATTAATTATAAAGTAGAGATTAAAATTCATTTTAAAACATGCTTCCATACAAAATATTATCTTTTGTCAATTATTTAATCGATATATACGTAGCAATAATCATGTTGCTGACAGAGTGAGAAATAAGTAAACAATAATTCAAATCAGTGTGCATGCTCGCCTGCGCGGCACATAAATTCTTGTGCGCGGCAACAACTTGAGCAGTGCGCGGCCGCGCAGCTTAGAAGGAACATTGAGGAGAGCATCTTCGACATCTTTCTCTGGCGTTTTCCAGATAGCGGCGACGAAAATCCAAGAAAAAGTTTTTTAATTTACTCTTTTTTATTCAGGATTCCCACCAATGTTTTCGGAAGTTTTTTTTTGTTTTGCAAATTCGGCTTGCGAAATTTTCTTACATTCAAATTCAGACAAGTTCGTATTTTTCCTTCAGCGTAAGCGTTGTTAGCTTTTGGACACTCATTTCTAACAGAAATGTGAAATACGTGCTACAAATAACGCATGACGTGAGAAAATGCAAAATCGGATTCTGCTGTGACCAGTGGCGTAGCGTAGTAGGGGCTGCAGGGGCGGCCCGCCCCAGGCAGCACTTTTAGGGGGCGGCAAAATTTCACAATTAATAATATCTTGTAAAATTACCTAAATAAGGGGGCGGCGAAATTTTCTTCCGCCCCGGGCGGCTGACACCCACGCTACGCCACTGGCTGTGACGCTTTATATATATATATATATTATATATTTATGTATATATTTGTGTATACATAAATATATGTATATATTTATGTATTATATATATATATATAATACATAAAATGTTGATATATACATAATAAAAATTCCTTAATAAGTAGACTCCCCTCTTGAAAAAAAAAAAAAGTTTATACCGCACTGTGCGTGTGTGAACTCTCTTTTCAGGAGGGGTCTACTTATCAGACGTCTAAATGAGTGTTGGACAGAAATATGTCGATTTATCCGGTGGTGACGAGTTAAACGGTGTCGAGTAAACCAGAGTTTAACATTAATGCCCATGTAAGTCGGCCTGGACCACAGGAAACTGACTACTTAACCAATGGTGTCGAGTTATACCTATGACGACTCGACTGTAATTGCAATGATAAAATTGCTTTAGTTTTGGAGCTCTCTAATCCTAGGGCCCATGGGCAATCCAGCCATGTAATCTTCCTGAAAGTTTTGCAGATACATGCCATTATGTTGTATAATGAACAATATTCAAGTATTTCATGTTTTTCTATTGTAGAAAATTTTTATGGATTTTTCAGTTTTTCCTCACTTTTGAAAGCATTCCAAGATATGTAAAATAAGCATTAGATACACTGATTTGAAGTACCAATATATCTGTAAATCAAACTAGTTATCTAGTGATAACAGTTTTTATATCTCTAGTGTATAGTGTATATATTTTATGTACCGTATTTTATGGACTATAAGACGCTAAGGACTATGCTTAACATTAAGATGCACCTTAATTTAAAAAAAAAAAAAAAACTACCTGTAAGACGCTATGGACTATAAGATGCGCCTGAATTTTGGAGGCAATTTTTTGAAGAAAAAAGTGAGTCTTATAGTCCGTAAAATACGGTAATTGTTTTCTCCATAAACAATCAGCTTCAGTGTAAACAGAACTAAGTTTTATTTGAAAAGCAACTAACTAATCAAAAATAATTGCACATATACTCAAATAGCAATTTAAAAATTTTAGTTATGTGAAATGGCTTAACTTAAATTCTTATCTAATGTTGAACTATTGATAAAGGTCATTGAAGTGACTGAATCAATTAGATAACTGGATCTTTGATAAATTGTGAAATGACAAAGATCATGCAAAAGTTATCTAAGAAATGTTCTTAGTAACAAATAAGAAAAATTTTGCAAATATTTATTGAAAAAAGTTGTTAGTAAAACTACAAAATTTTATTTTTGTTATTGATTACACATTTTCTATCTGGAAAATTGTATAATGTTCAACACTTTACAGAAATTAGTTATCAAAAATATATATGATTTTAATAAAAAATATTTTTGTAAAGTATTATGTTTTGTAAACAAATGAAAAATTTGGCACTTAATATGCATGAGTAGGAACAAAATTTGATTTTGATGCAGACACACTTTGAACAGAACCAGCTTTGTATTCACCTCTTCTTGCCAATCCATTAGCCTAAAATACAAATAAAAATAATAATAAGTATCAGAATCTATTAAAAATGTAGTTTAAAATTTGAAAATATACTGACCTTGGCTCTCTTCAAAAATTCCTCTTGTGCAGCTTTAATGTTTTCAGGTTTACCTGACCAAGCTTTAAGAGCACTAGCTTGAAGGGCACGACCAAAACTGAACGATAGAGCCCAAGGTTTCTTGCCCAAATACTTATTAATTGCATCTAAATTTACAGTTGCTTCTTCTTCAGACTGTCCACCAGAGAGGAATGTTACTCCTAAGTTTAGACACTTAAGTTGTTATAGTAATATATATATATACACACACATATATATACATTTCATTTGAATAGAAAATGTATTAAAATTTACCAGGCATTGCAGGAGGAACAGTTCTTTGAAGGGCAGTTACCGTTGCTTTTGCTATATCTTCAGGAGAATACTTCTTTGAAGAACTCTGACCAGCAGTGACCATATTTGGTTTAAGTAGTGTTCCTTCCAGGTAAACATGATGATCATTTAATGCTTTGTAAACTGCGGCAAGAACTGTTTCTGTAACTTTCTGAGCTCGTTCCAGGTCATGATCGCCATCTGGTAGGACTTCTGGTTCAACAATTGGAACTAGACCATTCTATAATATAGAAAAATGTAAACAGTTAATTAAAACTAAATTTAAAATCTCAAATCAAATCTATTTGCATTTGATTTAACTTTTTATTTTCATATGAATTTCAATGAAAATGTGGCTAAATACCATGAATTACGTATATCAGTTAGAAGGTGATACCTGTTGACAAATAGAAGCATATCTAGCTAGGACATTTGCATTTTCTAAGATGGCTAATGGTGATGGAGTATGAGAAGTTATTTTAAGTACACAACGCCATTTTGCAAATTGACATCCTATTGATTTATACTCCTGGCATCGTTTTGCAAGATCATCTAATCCTGTAAATAAATTAAAAAGTTGTCAGATTTAATGATACAAAATTAAGTTTAAACTTCTTATGAATTGCTGATATTTTTTAAAGTACATTACAATATTATGAAAGTAATTTATGAAAGTTTTTTTGTTTTTGATTAATCAGTATTTAGATTGATATTTAACAAGATGAGGACAGTTTACCAAGAGAGGACTTTCTGCAGAAGAATAGGCCCCTCTTTAGGCATTAGACATTAAGCAAACCTAGAAAACTCAATATAGCCAGTCCGTAGAACCTGACTGCTACCAATATTCAGTGGTTTATCCACTGAAACTACTGGGCTAGTGAAGCCATTGAGAATTATGGGAATAATTTAGAAAAAAAAATCAATACATTCAAATGAAACTATGATGGATGATCTTTATGAAAGGTTACATTTAAAAAAAATATTTAATTTCTTTCTAATGTTATATCCTAACTTTTCATTACATAGTTTTTAATGCTATTATACTTTAAATATGTAACATTATATGTAATAGTAGAACTGTTAAGGCAAGAAGACAAAGACTGAAGTGTAGGCCTATGGAGAAAATGAAGGAAATTGGCTTAGAATAGGACTAGGTGGAGATCAGTTGTCAAACTGAGTAAGAACTCTTGCATCCATCACAGAGAATTATGATAATTTTTCTTGCTTTCCTAGAACTTCAGGAGGAATAATTTTTAATGAAAATATTTTAAGAATTTAATAAAAAGGCATTATTCATAAATATAGCATATGGTACCCATATGGAATATTTTTGCAATAAAAAATATTTCATATTTGTGTCGAACTTGAGCAATACTGTAGTTTGAGTTCTCTGTACTAAAATCATATCTGCATATTGATAAGATTTATCATCCAGACAATGATTAAATTACTATCTATTAGAATGACCTGTTATGCAAGGAAAAGGTTATAAGTTTCTTTGCAAAAATAAAAGGAAAGAATGAACTTTAGTAAAATAAAAACTATATAACTGAAGAATCTATAGGAATTTATTGAAATTTACTTTAATTACGGAAGAATGAAGGATGTCATTTAAGGGTTTTTTATAACATTATGAGAGTAATTTCTACTAAACTGTGGTAAATGATAGAACAGATTCATATAATACTAAAATATTAGAATTTTTGCATAAGTGTTCTAGATGGTTTTGGAATTATGTTTTGAGAATTTTTGGATAGTTTTAATACTTCCAACAATTCTCTTTTCATGTTTTAAATACTGAGGCTAAAGAAATATTGTATCTTTTTTTTGTGAATTTAAAATACTGTATTTGATATTGAAGATTCTCTTTGAATGAAGTTTTGTAATTCAGTACAACAACTTTGGTAAAATATATTTCTAATGAAAATCAACTGATAATTCATTCAATCTCTCTCCTATAACCTAAAAAACTTATTTTTAACATTGAATTCACTTAACCTCACCTTCATAATAACAGTCAATATATTTCTCTTACAATCATTTTGCATTATTAAAAAAAAAAAAAATTAATATTTGAATTGTTTGCAAATTTTATAATGCATATGCTTACTGTATTACAAATAAATTCTAATATATAATTTTCATTTAAAGAAAAAAATTTCCTTAATAAAAAATCTCATTTTCTGTTATTTTCTATATTTATATTAATGTATCTACATTAATATAAATATTGAACATACTAGAGATGAAAAGCAAGTTGAATAAGCAGTTGTACTTATTCATATTTGACAAAGAGAACACATTATAAAATTAATGTTTGAAGTGAGAAAGTGATAAACACAGAACATATGTAAAGCTGAAATTATTATATTAGTAATCTACAGTACAGATTCTGCAATGTCTGGTGACTGCTGGAAAGGCACTGTACATTAGTGAGAAAGATGTTCAAATCTTCTTTACATAAAAGATTTAATACATTTGACATTATTTCACAGAGAATAATGCACTTGTTTTATGAGCATGCTTCAGTATCAGCAAGGTTGAGGCTGAAGTTTTAAATGCGAAAACGTGTATGTCGGACATTTGGCACTGCTTTCCCATAGGTCTAGAAGTTTGACAATGGTGTTTGGAAAGTCAGTGGAATCATGCTCAACATTCGAACATCCGCATTTAAAACTTCTGCCTCAACCTCGCTATAAAATTATTAAATTTACTTCTATCTACATGACAACTTAAAGAAATATCAAATTATATTATTACCTTGTGTTGTACTTTCATCAAAAGAACCCATTAAAGGTACAACTCCTTTGTCAACTTTAATTCCAGGAATTATACCTTGGTTTTTCAAAAGCTGAATGAAGGTAGTACCATCATCTGCTTTTTGATAGGCAGTCTCGTGAAAAAGAATGACTCCACTAATGCTCTCACTCATACTTTTACCGGACGTAAAGAGCAACTGGCGAAACCGACGACGGTTTTCTTCCGTATTCTCTACTCCAATATTGGCAAGGCGCTTTCCCATGGTACCTATAATTTACAACACTGCAGTAAAAAGAAAATCCACTTCCCTCACACCGTTAAATAGTTACGCTTACCAGTGCTTTCGTCGGCAGCAAGGATACCCTTTCCGGGTGCCACGATAGCATCCGCAACTTTCTTCAATTCCTTCCGGCTTTCTTCACTCAAATAATTGAAATGAGCCATTGTAACTAAAAAAATGTGAGAAAATAAATTTAATTTGAAGAATAAAGTCGTAGTGAATTGAATATATAAAGATTTTTTCAACAAAAAATTATTACTCCATCCAAAAACCTACAAAATAGATATTAGTTATGAAGTATTTAAAAGCTGAGGAGGAATAAAATTGAAAATTGTATATATTGGATGGTACAAAATATAGAAATTGATTAATTTTGTAATTGAATTTCATAAGCAAGTCCATAATGAGGAGTGATTGCGTAAAATGATATTTTGCAATATGTCCACATATGTAATTGGTAAATGTTACTCTTAGGTAATTTGTGCATAGATTTACATGAACCAATTACATAAAATTAACTTTTACCAATAAATTAAATGAATAAATAATTAAATATTTTCATTGAATAAGCAAACGTTTTTACAATGCAAATTTCCGTTAACTTACCAGCAAATTCTGCGTGAAGTAGGGAATGTTAGAGTAAAAAAAATTTTTCCCAGATAAACAACTTCCACCGTAGACGTCTATCTACCAAATGGGCGTAAACAACTCGAGAGGCACCGCTTTATAAACTTTTCGTTTGTAAAAAATATTACAATTAATATCATATAAACTAATAAATTACGAAGTAAACCATTAATTAATACGTATCACAATTTTTAGTTTGTTTTTTTGAAATTTACATTACTTTTTGTTGTTTTACTTTGTGATACAGGTGGCGGAAGTGTCAACTTTTTAAATTCGCGTTCAGTTTCGAGGGTAAGAGGCCTCCTTTTGCTATGGAAGAATTAGGTCAAGGTTATATTCGTTGGAGACGAAAGTTGTTTCGAAACATTGCGTTTTAATTTATAATGTCTGGATAAAGATTTCTAAATTTATTAGGTATTGATGAATGCTTTCGTATTTATCCAAACTTTTTGTATTCACCAAGTTAACGAATGAGATTGTATCCAGGGTCACTCACTTATCAGTTAATGGATTAATCTCCATGACAAACTCGTTGAACGATAACTTAGAATTGAATGGCATCCTCCAGAATTTGAAATCCAGACTAAATTGTCTGGATTTCGAACGAAAATGCAAAATTTTAGCCTTCAACCATTATGTAATTTCTTGCATTATGTAATGGTTGAAGGTTTGATGGTCTACTCAATTATTGTAATGGTTGAATGCATTACAATAATTGAGTAAGTGCGGTCACTCTGTTATGTTAGCAAAGCCATGGCAACTACAAATATTTATACTGGAAATAAGAGAAAATACAGCAAATATAGTAAAACCTCCTGTTTATACGGCTCAAGGGGGACTAGGACTGATCCAGATAATTGGAAAATTTGTCGTCATGGTATAAATAATACAGTTTATATACATTTTATTTTATATTTCTAATTTCTTCTGTAACAACTTGCTTTCTTTTAGATATCATTTTTGAGATGTTTACTTTAAAAAAATTGAAGGTAACTGAAACTTGGCAAAACAATAGTAGCAGTGGGTGTTCGTGCGGTTACAAATGAATAAACTTATTCAACAGAAAAGTAACGATTTTAATAATTGAAAATTTTAAAAGATTAGAAAGATTCAACAAGATATCAAGTAACTCAAAGAATGCGCCCATGGAATGCATAACAATGAACATCATAAGCATATGATGATCATTGTTATGCATTTTGTGGGAACACTGAACTTAGAAAAAAAACTATTCTGGCAAGTACAATGTTACATTTTGGGGAAGAATGTACTTAGGAGTTTGATGTGTTTATAGGTTTTTCTGTACATCTGTCTCATCTGAAACAATTAGTTTATAATTTGGTTTAATGGGTTTGACTAAAGAAAAGACATGAGGGATAGGGATGAGAGCCAACCTCCTTGATTGACATTTTGAATGAACTATCAGTATTAGCCATAGATATCAGTCAGTAAAATCAATCTCCATGCTAATGTTCTTTCAATGATAAATTTTTAAATGCAGATCTAGTTGAGAATGTGAAACAATTATCAGAAATGGCTTTAATGAATTCAATTGTCACTATGCAAATTTGTGTAGAAGATATGGAAAAAAGTTATAATTTCAAGAGAATGAAAGAACTTCCAGATAAATTGTAACTAGCATACATAGAGATTTATCAGCAAATTTGAATATGTTACTTACAATGTGCACTTTTTATATTGAGTAGATATTCAAGTTTATATTAATTTTTATTGCATGAGTTGAATATGAAAATGCAATTTTTTTAAATATAGATTTTACTATTTGTTTTTCTTTCTACAATAATGTACCGTACAGATTATGTAAAAAAAAAAACTGTAAAAAAGCAATTTTAGTTGTGTACCTGATACATAACTTTATAATTCTCACTTCAAATTATATACATTATATAGTAAATACTCAAATAAATCTAACAATTGCTTCATATTCATCTGTGAACTGAGAGATTGATATTGTTAATAAGCAACTGATATTCAATCTATTAATGAAGGTTAAATATATTCAAAACTTGAAATATAAAACTCTTAGAAAAAGTTTTTTTCTATTTAAGCAGCCATTATGATTATGATCATAACTGTGTGTTTTGCTCTTACATTAATAATATTTAACATATTTTTTTATTTATATAAAACAATTGTCAACAATACGTTGGGCTTATCTTAAAGCAGCAACCAAATATTTAAAACTTATTAAACTTTGATCATCATAATAACTATATTTTTAAAATTACAATTATGAATTGGAATTTCATAATGCATTTTAAGTCAGAAGGAAATCTAAGTTTCGAAATGCATTTTAGGTAATATTTGTAATAGTTGTAATATTTAAATTATAAGAGTTTTTTATGATAACCACAGTTTAATAACTGTTTTAAATATTTGGTTGCTGGTGTATGATAATCCTTAATACATTGTTTATAGCTGTTTTTATGTAAAAATGAATATGTTAAACAGTTAGTATGTTATTGAATGATGTGATTGTTTATCTGTTTGTATTCAGTTTATCATCTGGATTTAGCTGTTGGATGAAAGTATGGTTTCTACATTAGAATGTTATATATACTCTATATATTTTGGATGTTTATTAAAATTGTATTTATTATAAAGAGCAAGTTATATTCAAGTATGTCCACCAGTGGCCAAGTGGATAAAATTATTTAATACCAGTAGTTGGTAACAGACTTGCACCTGACCATGGACTGGCTGAGTAGTTTTTTTGAAAGTTTTTTCATATGTTTAACACTCAAGTAAGAGCCAGTTTCCCATAGAAAGACACTGACTGATTGCCATTGTATAGTATTGTCTTATCCCATCAATCCAATTTATATTCCAAGCATATTAAAGAAAAGTTAATCTAGTGATTATATCACATTTTTTTAATGATTAAATTAATAAGAATAAGTAATCTAATAACATTGATTATATAAATTTAAAAAATTTTTTCCTGTAAATGAAGTATTGTACTGATTCTAATAATCCATAGTATGACAAAACAATTATAGGATTATAGGATAGTTTGTTTTATTTGATTAGAAATATGCAAATATTAAAAATCTGAATTTTAGTGAAAATAATGAATAATAATCATTGTCATTAAGTACACTATATTGTCAAAAATATTTGGACACCACGATGTTTTTGTAAAAATAGATTTATCTGACAACTGGTAATTATTATATAAAAATCAACACAACAAACATCTAAAATACCAGTGAGTTTGTTAAATGGACATCGTCAGGCAAGCAAACTGTTTGCTTGCCTGACGATGTCTGTTTAACACAGATGAAAATGTTCACACCTCAAAAAAAAAACTTTCTGGTATTTTAGGTGTTTGTTGTATTGATTTTTATAAAATAGATTTAATATAGCAATTAGTAATCAGTCTATTTTGCTTGCATGCAAGTAACAGTGTGTCATGAGTCATGACACTTTCAACCAGTTTCTGGCAGGTCTCAACAAGAATAGATTGTGTGGTCTGAAGACCACGTGTTCTGTTGCCTAACCGGCTCGTAACCAACCCCTTGGGTGGTTCACGGTGTAAAGGAGGGACAGACCCTCATAGCGTAAAAGCTTCCTGTTGTAAAAGTTAATGGGAGGAGGGGAGATATGTGGTTCAAAGATCACGTGTTCTATTGCGTGATCCTCGGGTGGGCCGCAGGGTAAAGAAAGGATGGGCCGCGTTTTTGGAAGAAAGAAAGAGAGAGGGGGAGAGATCGCTGCATGCTCAACGGAAGAAGAGGGACTTTTTCGGAAGAAAGAATGGAGAGAGGACGTGTAGACGATAGAGTCGCGAGATTGTTTTTTTGTGCGCGTTGTTTCTTTTGTTTTAGTGTCTGTTATAGCGAAGGGACAGAGTAGTGATTGGAAGGACTAAAATAAACTTTAAGTTCCTTGCATTGGAGTCATAGAGCGTGTGATTTATTTCTTTGAAATTTCTTTTTGTTTTGTTCCTGCACGGGGAATACTCTAAAGATCGAGTACTTCCCCACAATTGTCATTCATTCAGCAAAGCTGCTATTAAAGATTAGATCAAAGATATTTATTGTGATTGATTTTGTATTTATTGTTTCAGTTTATTCCAGAGATATTCTATTGGATTAAGATCCAGGATCTCAGCAGGCTAGTCCAACATTTCTGCCTCATTTTTATGAAACCAGTCCTGTATATGCTGTGAAGTATGATAGGAATTTGATTGTGTTGAAAGAGATTTCTGGTAGTGTCTAAAAACTTTTGATAATATAGTGTATCTTATAATCTGCAGTTAACAAAATCTTTTATTAAATCAGACAATATAATAAAGCTTGATTTAAACTTTAATATTTAATAAATTTGCTGAAATTAAAATAAGTGAGTATCTAAATAAAAATGATTTGTAGTTTTCAGATATTTGGGATTGTCTATTATTTATGTGTACAGTTTAAGGGGAGAGAGTTGCAAAAAGTATATCATTGTACAGAATATACACAATGGAAAGGGAGAAATTAATGACTAGAAATTTGTTTTGTTTTTATAAGCCTCTTTACTAGTTATATGAATAAACTATCAGAAAATATATGCAGAAGGTTAGTTAATTGAGCTGAGTTATTCTCCAATTTGTTTCAATTAAATTGAACTTATTTGCAGAATTATTCAAATATTTGGGCTATTTGTGTATGTTGTTATAGAACTTGTTAAGTCGTGTTTTTTTTTTGTCGGGGCTGTCTGTGAACATGGGGCAGGGGTACATGTAATTAAAGGGGAGTGAGTTTGCAAAAAATACATCATTGTACACAACAGGGAGGGACGGTATCAAAAGTTGATCTAAATCATGTAATTAATTTTAATGGATGGCACCTTTGTTCATATTTTATTTTTAGTTAAAACCTCACAGTTTGAATATTAATTTTTTGCTTAGATAGTCATATAATAACAACAACAATTTGAAATTTTTGTTGTTATATTTTTGTTTTAATAATTCATTTTTATATATTTAAAAATTGCAGATAACCTGATAATTCTGTATGACGAGTTGCTGCTGGAGATTGTGTAAAATTGTTTAGAATATGCTTTCTGTTTATACAATTGAGAAGAAAAGAAAAAAGTCTGATGATGATTCCATATTTGAAAGTTTAGAAATTAATTCATTAAAATGGAAGAAAATTGAGAATATTAATTTAAATTTAAGCTATGCCATTCTTTTTACAAAAAAGCAAGCTGATAATATTTTTAGTCAACTTGAAAAAGATATAAAATATTTCAGCAATGATCTACTCAAAGTGAAAGTTTTTGGTAAATGGCATGAAATTCCAAGAAAACAGGTACTGATATAAATTTATTTTTGAATTTATTGATGATGACCCACTAAGGTTATTATTACTAAAGACAACCCATTAAAAGCAATTGAAAACTGATGTTATGTTTTTAATTGCTTTTAGTGGGTTAAATGGGAATTGATGTTCTTCAACAGAAAATAGTTGTTGACTTCTATTTACATGAGAATATAATTCAAAACATTCATTTTTTTCAAATGTTAACTTCAATATACCATTCACAGTTAAATATAAAATGGCAATTGGCCAACCAATCAAATTTTGCAAAAATTGACCAAATATTTAAACTTGGCACCCTTTGAAATCCCTAAAAACATTTCATGCCGGTTGGTAACTTTGTATTAAGTAATTTTCCTATTTGATTGCCACAATCTTGCTGGTCAAATAGAAAGGAGAGCTTGCTGCACGTTGAAGTTTATTTGACCAAAAGTAGTCATCAATTTTCAGGTTGACAGTTCTGCTTTTGGAAAGTTTCATTGCATTTGCTCAAATGTACATGCCAAAATGTATAAAGGAAAAACTAACAAACTTTCTTAAAATATGCATGAAAAACTAAAATGTCCTGATTTTTGCCTCGAATCACCAGTAACATTCTTCTATTCCAGAGACGACCTATTACTGTTTTTGCATACTTTTGCAGAGTATAGCCTCTAATAAAAGATAGAATAGAAGACTGTTCTTTCTGGTGAGTCAACATGGCAGAAATCAAGACATTTTAGTCTTTGTATTTTTTTAATGTGTAAATTTGTCAGCTATTTTTTACAACAAACTTTCTTTTTTATATATTAAATTATAAGATCAATTTGAGTTCAATATTCTAAATTTGTCATTTTCTTTTATAACAGGTAGCTTATGGAGATTCTGGATTGACATACAGCTTCTCAGGTACTACTATTCCTGCTTTGCCATGGACAGATTTAATATCTAATCTGCGTCAAGTGATTGTTTCTGTAACAGGCATCAATTTTAATTTTGTACTTGTTAACAGGTATTGCTGCAAATTTAACAGTTAATACAAGGTGTGTGTGTGTTGTGTATATATATTTTATATATAAATATGTATGTTATGAGCCAAGTGATTAATAGGTCATTATTCATAATGCCCAGACATTATGCATAAAGCTACATTCCCTTTGGGCAATTTGATTTTCAGAAAAAAAGTTCACTTTTCTTAAGAATTATTTATTTTTGTAAATTATTTTCAAGTATTTTAAGAAAAACTCACTCATATTATATGTTTAACATTAATATAGGTATATTTATTACATTAAACTCTTTATTAATCAACACACTATATATACTACATAATAAATAGAATCATTATTAAATCAAGATAACTTTGGTAATTACTTTGCACATAGCATTCAACAAAATAATTTTGAAAATTTTACTTACAAACTAGAATAGTTTTTAAAATAAGTATTATTAACAGTGTTAATTAAAGTAATGTTAACAAAGAGTATTATTAACAAAATTATATAATTTTGTCATAAAAAATCAACTTAAAGGAAATATTTGGAATATCATTTTGGTTTATGGTATAAAAAAATTTAACGTTTTGTTGAATGATAACTCTTCAAAGTATCATTATCATCATTTTACCTGACAGATGATAGCAGTATTCATGCTGACCAGTCAATGTGATAAATTACGATAAAGAACATGAAATTTGTTATAATGCCCGACGTTAGTAGTCATTCATAATGGCCAAGCATTGTTTATAATGCCCATATTAGTCTATAACACACACACACCTATTAATTTATATATTATATATATATATATAAATTAATTTAAATGATTTTTTGTATTTCAGATATAAGAATGGATTAGATCATATAGGTGAGCATCAAGATAATGAAAAGGAATTAGAGGAGAAAGCTCCTATTGCATCCCTTTCTTTTGGTCAAGTAAGGGATTTTGTTTTAAAACACAAAGAATCTAGAGGAAAAAATGTTAAATGTAAAATAGATCCTGTAAAGATTGAATTAGAACATGGAAGCCTTTTGATGATGAATTATCCCACTAATTTGTATTGGTACCATTCTTTGCCTATCAGGAAAAAATGCATTCATCCACGAGTTAACTTAACTTTTAGAAAATTTAAAGTTAAATAGTGATTACATTTAATTGCTATGAAGTTAAATTTAATTCAATTTATTATTATTACTAAGTTTAAATGCAAATGATTTATAAATATAATATTAAAGTTGTATAATAAGACAAGACAATTTCTAAATCTTAAAAAATTAAAATATATATTTATTAAATTTTTTTAGTAGCTGTATTTTATGTTTATCAGGTGGTAGTCTCTTTATATTTAGTTTGTGTTGTTATTAAGAAAACTATTTTCTGTTTAAAAACAAAATATAATTATCTAAATCCTTGAAATTTTAATTAAGCAAGTTTTTAAATTTGCTTTGCTTTGTCAAAATTCAAGCACATTGGTGCTAGGTCTCTGACCACCTGGCTGCTCCCACTGGGCCAGGCTGAACCCTGTGGACACTTAAGGCCTGCTAGTGGCTGAGCTGGTAAAATCACTGAACACTGATAGTTGGTTATGAGTTTGCACCTGATCGATAAACTAGTTCTATGGAGTTTTTCAAGTTTTCTTCACAAGTTAAATGAGACTGGCGCAATCAAATACCATCACTTTTAACATTTAACAGAGGGTTCATTTATTACAATAATATTCACGGTTTGGCTTATATAATATGCATCCAGTTTACACTGCGAGATAAAGAGATATTTAAGTATAATCTTTATTCTTTATACCTGACTTGAGCCAGTTACCGAGGTTTTTTGTAACTAAACCTTCTGTAAACATGAAGTTCGATAGAGATGATCTTGCAGGAGTCTAGTGGTGGGCTCACCCATGCTCCTCTCAGGGAAAACATCCTTGGTGACGATGGACTACATCTTTTATACTATACTATACTCCAACGACAGAACGTCGAAACTCTATCTCCCAAGTAAAGTACGAGTTTAAGAATAAGGCTGAGACTCCAGTAGCGTAAAAACGGGCGTAAAACCCTTCGCCGTAAAAACTTAATCACATGACCATGATATTTTATGCCTGAGCAGGTCGTAAAAGCGAGTTGAGCAGTGTTCAACTTTCGACGCGAATATGGCCGTAAAACGGTACCATCCACCAATCAGAAGTCAATGAAATCTAGGTCATTGTAACACGGTGCGAAAATGGCGGAAAACGAGCTTTTGTGTATATTCTCTCATGGTTACTTGGAAAAGAACTAGAATAGATCCGGAAAGATTTATTGAAAACATTCGAAAGTATTCATGTATCTAGGACAAGAGGTATCCCGATTATAATAATGAATGCTTAAAACACGAGATATGGACGGACAAAGGAAAATCCTTCATTTAGAGGAGTACAGGTAACACGGGAGTTACATTCCAAAAAATTGCCGTGTTATACGAAACAAAGAACTAGTGCGAAAAGGGGGGTTAGGTTCCAAGAATTAAAAAACATGCTGTTAAATCCTTCTATAAATCGGATTTATTATTCGCAAGTCGAAAGGCAAATACAAAATTACAAATAAAAATAACAATATACTGAATATTATACTGTAAAAATATAAAATAATTCATATTGTTAATTTAAATTAATTTAAATACTTGCTAGCGGCGCCCCTAGTGGCCATTTTTGGCATACATTGATAGAATCCGGTTTTTCAGCTTTATATAGTAGATTTTTTTCATGGGTAAAATACTTATTTATTATTTTACCACAGGATTATTCATCCTATATGATGATCTCAGCATGAGTATCATCAACTGGTAACAGTTTTTATTACATTTCATGTTGTTCGAGGGTTCTATTTAATTCCCGAACCGTGTTAGAATGAACCCGTGCTATAAAAGCACCGTGTTATACGGGGGTTACCTGTATATAATAATAAAGCTAAGCTTATAAGTGCTGTATATTATCTTAATAATACAATAATAAGAGTTAATATATAAAAGTGAAGATATTATTTTTACTACATTTGTAATTATAGTACAGAAAAAACTCGTAGAATATAATCATTGTCTTCATATCGATATATCACGTATACAACCGTAATAGTACCGTCGCCGTAAAAAGCTTCGCTAGCCGGACCTCCACCGCAAACCCAGCGCAAACGCAAATAGGTCACGTGATGAAAAGTTTCTACGGCGAGGGGTTTTACGCCCGTTTTTACGCTAGTGGAGTCTCGGCCTAAGTTTGAAGCAAAATTAATACCGTACATTGTCATATTACCAGTAGGTGTTTCGAAGCCATTTGTTAAGGAGCTCTTTGCAATTGATGCTGACACACCAAAATGAATGTGCAAAGAAAATGCTAATCTCTTAACATGCATTATGAAAATGACGATTTCATCTTTTGACCTGACGAATTTGCGCAGTGAGGCAAAACTTTTAGGCAAATTTGACTGTGGAGTCTCTCAAAGCCAAAAAAATTCCTTTTGGACCAAAAGTAACGTCAAATCTTCCACAATACCGGCCAGTTGAGGATTTATTAGTGTATTTGGCGCAAATAACACACAATAAAGGTTGGCCAGCAAAAAATACCACACAACTAATCCGAAGAATTAGACTTTCACTTTAAAAAGTTGACACAAGGACCGTCCAAAGGAGTTGCGAGTCTATCAAAACAAACTTACGGCGCATCACCGACCATGGGCCATATAATCGTGTTCAGTAATTCTATACTATTGTAAATAAAATTTCTTTTAAAATGAAATATAATAATTAACAGTTACTCAAATTTTTGAATAAAATATTATGCTTTAAAAACAGTTCAGATTTTTCTCTCATCCCACTATTAGCATTTATAATTTTTAAAATAAAACTCGTCTCTACCCTCAAAATTAAGCTTATTGTCATTTTATAATAGTACAGTAGAACCCATTAAGATGTTCTCGCATGAGATGTTAGAATGTATATGGGAGCACGATTTAGATCAACCACTTTTGAAGCTTAATAACTCCTGTGTTCAAGGGCGAATCTACATACAAACTAATTGGGTTTAAGCCCTGGGCCCCTAAGTGTCAAGGGTCCACAAAAATTGAATTATCATAAATTTTCAATACTTTTTCATTAACAATGAGCACTTATCGTAAAGTTAAAAATAGTTAATAGGTTAGGTTTGGTGAAAATGGGGTCCCATTGGACTTCAATAAGTCCTAGGCCCCGAAAAACCTAGATTTGCCCCTGCCTTTGTTAAACCATCCGAGTCGGATTTAAAAACCACAAAAGTTATGGGCCCACCAGTAGACAAGTGGTCTTTGTACCCTGAACCCTGGGAGTTCGTCGTGGGTTCGCGCCTCGCACGGACGGGCTAGCCACGTGGAGTTTTCCGGGTTTTCTCCACGTCTGTAACGCCTAAGTAGGGGCCAGTTTCCGTTAAAAATGATTACAATTACAAATGTTCTAATCTTCTTCATCATCATCTATATATATAAAAACGAATGTATGTCTGGCTGTCTGTCTGTTTGTCCTTCATGCATTACCACACCATTTATCCGATTGCCATGAAACTTTGGGAAGTTGTTTAATACATTCCCGCGAAGGTTTCTGGCATATGTGAAGACCACCATTTCCCCCCTTTCAAAAATATATTTATATATGGATTAAGGCTTTTATGTCCAACAGATGGCGCTAACTTCCAACGACCTAAGTTTGCTTTTCTGTGAGAATGGACTAAAGCAGATCATTTTCTATCTATCTATATAAATAAAATATAACGTTCATTTGTTCCTACCGATTCCTTTGAAATTTTGACACCACATTGCATTCGAATACGCACGTGTTTTTATATAATATACATGTCGAAATTCCCCCCACTGGGGGGAAAGAGACAGGATTAAGGCTTACTGTGAAGAACTCTGCTTCTATTTATACTATTTTGCATGCGGTTTTTTGCGTTTTTAATTGCGTTTTAATAGGTTACGTCAACAGAATATACACTAAAAAGGGATTTTTCGATATTCCCCAGCGGGGAAAGAGACAGGATTAAGGCTTACTGTGAAGAACTCGGCTTCTATTTATACTATTTTGCATGCGGTTTTGATTGCGTTTTAATAGGTGCATCAAGAGAACGTACACTAAGAAGAGATTTTTTGAAATTTTCCCCACGGGGGAAGTGTTATACATTTATAATAGATACATTTTGAGCCACAACAACGCGTGGCCGGGTCAGCTAGTCATCTATATAATATGTAGGAGAAGAACAAGCAAACAAACATCCTCAATTATATTATATAAATGAAGATGTTGTTTGTTTGTTTGCTATACACTCCTAGGCCGTTCGACCAATTGCTATGAAACTACGCAGTTATGATTAAATACTCCCAGCTTAGATCATATCGTACGTCTTACCCCAAAATATCGATTGAATTTCTACAAGTCAATTAATGTTCATTTACAGTAGATTTTCTGAATTACACGTAGCGCCATTTATTGGCATAAAAGTTAACAAAACAATTAACTAAATATAATTCTTACAAAAAAAAGATATAATTTAAGTGCGGCGATGATATAGCGCATCTATTTTGCCCTATATCATTGTCATAGTAAATATATATTATATTCACTGAAATACTTGACAATGATATAGCGCAAAATAGATGCGCTATATCATTGTCAAGTATGTGTTACCTGTCGCAGTAATTGCGTACTACTGCGACAGGTAACGTACTTTTCCTGTTAAAAATAGTCTTGCCGATTATGTTTAAAGTGAAAAGATTGTGTATAATGATACTTTAACGAAAACTGTGTTTAATTAAACAAACAAATACAAAAGAACAGCAGAGCAGCACATGCCTTCCGCTCTACTTAACATGGCTGAACACGATACAAAACAAAAGCGCGGGAAGATCTGACGCCCCCTGGCAGTTGACACAATGTGAAATTCACATTCCTTGACAGGTTATGTATCAAATCCCGTTTGGGGCAAAATTTTTGAATATCTCCATATGAACCAGTAGAAACAGAAGAAAATTTTTGAATTGAAATAACGTGACTTGCGGTAAGTTAGGAAGTTCATATAACTGGTCTTCTTTCTCTTACGATTTCCATGTCTGGTCTCGACATTCATGTCTGGTGTCGATTCATCATCTACAAGAAATCTACAGATTTGCCCTAGATTTAGGGAATTTTAGTTGCGAAGATTTTGGGAATTTTAAAAGGGATGTATCTCATATAATTTTTTGCGACTTCTATTAAAATTCATATATGCTCAATAAAATATTTTACGGTTTTTTAATTAAAAGACCTCCCGGAAGACATCTCCCTAGGCAGATCGCCCAAGTGTTGCGTTGCCATAACTTAACAAACTACAGTATTAGGCTTCAAACAGGGTGAACAAAATCGTGCCCCCCCACACAGTCTAACATCCATACCATACATACAGAAAAAATGAATCTTGCATATCTCGACATCCTGAGTCCAAAAGTGTAAAAATTTGGGAGGAGTCATTTTTTGACCGATCGCTACACTTTATTATATACAGCATGTATCAGTACAGCGGTTACAAACTTTTAGGAGAGATAGAGTATACCTAGACGATGGGAAATCATATAGCAATGCATGGTCGGAAACGCTTTCCTGGCGCGGTAGTGACGATACAAAACACAAGAAAGGAAGGGCACGAAGAGAGTGAGAAAACATGTTTATTATTCTTAGTACAGCAAAAATGCTGGGACGTCTTTGGCTCGTGTACGTGATACGTCAAGGCACTGGTGTACGAAACTCCCGTTAACAGTGCTGAGGAATTTGTTGCACGCATCGTGGTAGCTGTTGGGGAAGTCCGGAAGACCCCCGGTATTTTCGACAACGTTAGATCTTCAATGCGCCAGAGGTGTGAGGCCTGCATCACGGCCCGGGGTCGTAATTTCGAACACCTTTGAATATTGCTGTACTAAGAATAATAAACATGTTTTCTCACTCTCTTCGTGCCCTTCCTTTCTTGTGTTTTGTATCGTCACTACCGCGCCAGGAAAGCGTTTCCGACCATGCATTGCTATATGATTTCCCATCGTCTAGGTATACTCTATCTCTCCTAAAAGTTTGTAACCGCTGTACTGATAACACCCTGTATAACAGCCGGGAAAGTAAAAATTATTGAATACATATTTAAATGTTGACTGTCATTATTTAGAGGAGTCTTTTAGCTTTGGTATAGTCACGTTTCTACGTTCTATCTTTATTAGAACTATATTGAATCTTTAAGTCTGAGTAACGTGATTACATCAGAATTTCCGGGCCTATTTTGATAACTAGTACGCCCATGGTCGGAGTCGGATGATAAGGCAAAGTCGGAGTCGAAGTCGGTAGATTTTTACACGACTCCACCGCCCTGGTATGCACTTGACTTATCATAATTTTGGCTTCAGAAAATATACATTATAAATTTAATAGCATTTTAGGGGACGCACCGATTCTACTTGCTCCAAGGTGCTGAATATGTAGCTACGCCACTGATGAGACTCATCACAAATGTCCGTGTGTGTGGAGAATCTCATGCCTGACAATGTCTTGATACTTAATCCGGCCGACATTCATTGTCCGGATTTTATCCGTCCAGGCAAACAGCCGGATCGCGTTAAAGGGGTATAAATATACAGCCGAACGCATCCGCCATATTTGATCCAAAATCTTCCTCCGAGTAGCTTAGCCGTAGAAAAGTATTGTTATTTATCCGATCTTTATATCAAAGTACCGTTTTAATTCAAAAGTAACGAGTGTTTGACATCCCGGAGTTTTAGTAACAGTATTTTAAATAGCATAGTAGTATGAATATCAATAGTGATGTTAAAACATGGATAAGTTAGGTTAGGTTCTAAAAATGGTGACTTTACCTGCATCGAAAGTGGTCATGCAACCGTATCGCATGGCAAATCACAAAATTAAAGAAGACCATTCTCCTTTAAAAAACACGCTTTAATTCTATAACATCCTCATTGAAACAACTATTATTCTCGTAGACATTGTCGTCTGCAGAAAATTTCCAAGGCTCGAAGATAACAATTACAGCAATAAATTTTTATTGCTGTAATTGGAATACGGTATGGCATCATTACAAAACCACATACAAAGCGTCCCACGGTCGTAAGGTTACATATCTCAATCACTTTTACGATTATAAATTGTGGAATTTTTTATTCGACCCAAGGGAGGGCAAGCGTTTTTGTTTGCTCTCTCTGAGGACGCCCATGCTTTGAGAAATTAAAGTTTATCTTCCTCGACTGAAACTCGTTAATCGCTTTCGTAATTAGAAGTTGAAACGTTGATATAAACTAGAATCGAATATTTCATGTTGATTAATTCAAGTTTGTATTATAAAGCGTTAGAAGGCATATACCTGTTCAGATGTTATTGCGTAACCTCGTTTAATATGGCGAGACGTCGAAAACAATACCCATAAAATTTATGGTTAACCGATTTTCTGGCAATCTTGTTTCCAAACTGTTAACTTGTATAATCAGTGCCGTAACTAGCCATTCCTGTGCCTTGTGCAAGAATTTGCATTTAGGCTCCTTAATTAATTAGATTTGGGAAAATAATAAAACAAAATACAGACCCCCTTCCACGTGGCCCTGTGCGGATGCACCTGTTGCACCTGCCTAGTTACGGCACTGTGTATAATATATTGAATTGTCATGAAAGACTGTGTTTAGACTCGTTAATTAATTGTAAGTTTAAACTTGAAATATATTCTAGAAATACAGGTATTGTGAGGTCGCGGAACCGCGTGTGACGTCAGAATGTCCGAGTGTGAGTGGGAGCGTTTTGCACAGAGACAAACTCCACAGTTACAAATAGTTACCTGGTTTATATTATAACCATAAGATTAAGCTTACAGCTACAACAGTTGACAGCAGTGTTTTTTATTTCCCGGTCTTTTGTTTGTCCCGGGATTCCGGGAAATCCCGGAATAGAATTAATTATTTTTAAGATATACAAAATATCTTGAAATCAAATGATATAATTATTTTTTATTTTTTAAAGTAATTTAATACGTTCTGCAACCTCCAAAATCATATTAATAATGCTGTGTAAGATACAGATACATATTAAAAATTACCTTTGAATTACGTAGAAATTTTCACAAATTGAAAAAATTTATTAAAGTCTGCTGGAAACTGCACACAACGACGACAACAACAACGAAAAAACGTTTTCAATTGAGTTGAAAATTTAAAAAAATGAACTTAGATCAACTTTCTAACTTAAAAAGTAATTTTCGTTTTTAAATAAAACGTGATACAAAATATTATTGTAAATTTTTATAATAAGATTTTAAAAAGCAAAGATGGTCGATACTCCAATCACTGTCACAAATAAGCTACGTATTGATTATTGACCATTTATGATATGCCATAACGAGCAAAAATTAAAAAAACTAATAAGTAGATTTAAAATTAATAAATACAAATGTATTCTGACAGTTTATGAGTTAATTATACTTTCTATTTGTAAAATTTCCTCAACTTTAACACAAAATAAGAAAAAAGTGAACTTTTAAGAAATTTTCGGGATTTCCGGGGATGAGAAAAATTTCCCGGGTTAAAAAAATAACCGGGATCCCGTTTGAGAAACCCTAGTTGACAGTAGGCGAAATCTGGTCTTCTGATTTGTTTCCTGCCTCGAAGGGTGAATCCCACTGGAACTATTCTTTCGGATCCCTTTTGGTAGATAGCAGGCCCCGGGGCGTTGTAAGGAGAAAGTCCGTTACTAGGTCGAGGTGCAATCCAGTTCGATACAGAGATGCAGAGGCAATTTTTTTTCAGCGTATGGCGCCACACAATAGAAAGACGGGGAGAAGCTTTCCGCGTCCTTAAAAATGCCCGTTTTATAAGTTTTTTTTGGATCCAAGACCAAACATTCCGATAGATCCATGCCGACTCGCCTCCGTTCTCCGAGTGGTCCCTCTCGTTACGAAACGTAACGAGATAGGAACCCAGGTCTCGGGAAGAGTCAACACCGACTGACAATTCGATCCCTATCGAAGATGATCGATCTTAGGACTTACATTCATTTATTGTTTTAACCTGAGTCTCTCTTTTCTAACAATTCCACCAAGCATGTCCTTATATGGGCATAAAGTTTATACCCTTCTCTTAAATGGCTTTATAAAAATTTTTTCCACAAAATAATGTTTTTTTTCTTTTCTTTTTTTAAGTGTGGTTCTAGCCCGCTTCTGGAGCCCCACAGTATCGCTTGCTTTGATTAAAGCGCGAATTAATTGCAGCAATATACGCCGCAGTTTTAATTTACGTGGCTTTACCAGATGTCTTTATTAATACGGATACCGGATCGAGGGATTAAATTAACCGCGTTAATCAAGGGATACCTGTAGTTTACAGGTCCACCTTTCTCAGTAATACTTGGATAAAGCAATAAACCAACCAAAGCCGAATTTTCGGGCTGGAATCGGCTATATTAATAATTGGTTTATTGCTTTAATATATCGGGTTGGCTGTTGACGTTTGTTTATGTTTACTTGGATAAAGGTTAGAAAATATTTTGGAGTATATCTACAGTAAAATACAGTTCACTTTATAAAATCAACTTATAAAAATAATAAATTGCATAATTTCTTGTTTATTTATATCATCTTTTATAACACTACATTAAATTCAAAATTAAATCCAAATTGTTTTTACACGAAATTTCATTTCACTAGTTTAATTTTCAAATTCGAAATATTTCGTAACAGGAAAAACAAAAATTCTTTTGTTTTCTTAACATGTGTATGCCCAAGATAATTATCGAAGGCAGAGTACAATTCTTCCTCCATCCACAGGTAATGTTGTTCCAGTTATGAATGAGGAATCTTCAGAAGCCAAGAACGCAATAGCTTTTGCCATATCGTCCACAGTGCCATTTCTGCCAAGAGGATGAGTATTGCTGCTACTTTTAGCAAACTATAAAGGTAAATTTAATGCAACCATTTTACACTAGTAACAATTCTTATTAGAGCAATGAGAATTATGTTAATGAATACAATTAATTTAAAAATTCATTATTGTGTGGATTATATAATAAAGTTAACTGATCCAAAATAAAATAATGCATAAAAATTATTCATTGTTTTCGTTTTATTCTCTCTGTCGTATGACCACTTAGAGATCTTTGGTACAAACTAATCATGGATTTGGCCACGGTCACAATAAGCATTCTTATCATCTCGAATGGAAGAGTAGAATCATACTCACGTAAGGGCACGATCATTGATCACTCGTTGAAATTTCTAACATAAATGATAATGAAAATGCGTTTCTTACTATCTTGCCACTTTACTGTGGGCCTGGTCGAACCCACAACGGCTATAAAATTTACCTCGGTGCACACGGGGAGGAAAATCAAAAATGTAAAAATCAGGTCATTTGTAAAGTCGATTGCATATTATATTTGCGTCTCAACCAATTGAACTGATGATACACCGATTATTTGATCTGTTTGGTGAAACCGTGTCTCGTTATATAATTTAGGCTTAGTAAACACTAGTGTTGTGTGTTTTCCAAAGACACTTGGCAAGTTTTCCATCAAATATCTTTATTCATTTTAGTTGATACGGTACGTTGTCCTGTACACGTTTCGGGCTTTGCCCCTCCTCAGTCAACTATTGGTTACACTTTTTATAATTTAAAATCTTGTAAAACTGTATACATTACGATTTAAAAAATTCTTCGACTGTAAAAATACATTATAACTGTAAAAGTTCACTACAACTATAAAACTTAAAAATATGTTGTAAGTGTAAAAAATTTTTTGAACTGTTTCCGCCCCCTTTTCCCCTTCCACCCCTTTTTTGACGTTTGCGTTGATATGGTTAGTGTTGCCACGTATGGCGTTCGCCACCTTATGGTCTTTTACCAAAACTTTCCTGCAAGACTTATTTTTTGAAAGATTGCTTTTTTCAGAAATTTTTTAATTTATGATATATTGAGCCAGTTGTCATTTATTTCAAGGCTCAAGTTTTTATTTATACTGTCTTTACTTTTTATGATTTCTATGGTTTTTTTAAACTTCCGGTTGTACGTTAATTTTTCTTTATGCAGTATTTCTACGTTATCTTTGTCTATATTACAGCTGTTTAAAGTACAATGTTCGTAAAATGCAGAATTTATTCTATTGTATTTTAGGTCTGCTATATGTTCTTTCAGTCTAGTTTTTACTTTTCTTTTTGTTTCTCCTATGTAATATTTTTTGTTTTTGCAGGTACTGTACACGGAATTTTGTATAACAACTAAAATGAATAAAGATATTTGATGGAAAACTTGCTAAGTGTCTTTGGAAAACACAACACTAGTGTTTACTAAGCCTACACCGATTATTGTTTTCTGTCTTAAATCAATCAAAAAAATAAATTATTTAATACTAATAACAATGCAATGTACAGTATTTAAGACGTTTTAATGCTTTTTTAAGAGGTTTTATACACATTATATTGGAAATTATATTACTTAAAACAGAAATAATATAAGGAAAAATTCTTATCTCAGATTATCTTATCTACCTTTTGGGATTCTTCGTCAGGCACTCCCGCATTCTTAAGTAAGTCAGTTTCTACAAAACCTGGGCTGTAAATGTATTGGTATATTTATTATTTATCTGACAATAATAATTCAATTGATTTAAATATAATTTATTTAATAAATAATAATTAAAAATTGTTAATACTGTAGTTGATATTATGATTAGATTATACCGATGGGGTAAGGCAAGTGCATATAAGCTATAGCCAAGGAGGAGTGCCGATGGAAAACTAGTCCCTATTAGATGTTAGAAACGAAGAAAGTACAGAAAACTGTCTTCGTAAAATAAGTTATAACAAAACTGTAGATTAGAAACCACTTTCCTATTGATATTTACCATAAATGAATAATTATCCGTATCATGGACGTCCGCAGAGAGAGGCAAACGGGATATTTGCTCCTCCCTGGGATCGAGTAAAAAATTCCACAAATTATAAACATAAAAGTGTGTGGTGTGTGAGATTTTATAATAATTAAAAATATAAAAATCTATTTTTAATAAAATATCACAATAGATTGCGCCATACACGAAGTTTTAAATGTTGTTTGGAAAGTTAAGTAACTTGTTGCTGGATTTTTAAAACTTGTTTATTAATTAAACCTTAAACCCTCGACCATAGGACAGCGTCCTATTGACGAGGGTGTAAGGTTACAATACAATAAAAAACCAATTAGAAGGCCCATTTCTAAGCCATTTAATTAAAAGTTAGTTTTATTTAAATATGACTTACTTAATGGCGTTGACTCGGATTTTCTTTGAAGCAACTTCTGAAATAACGAGATCAAAATGTCTTAATTAATAAACCTGTACTTTCGGTTGAAATGATGATAGTTACAAAATATTAATATCTTACCAGCAGCAACACTTTTGGTTAATTGATCTACAGCTGCTTTACTTGCACAATACGCAGATAGATTCGGAAACTAAATTACAAGAAAGTCAATTGAAATAAAATAGTAACGAGCAATTATTTATTGTGACATGGCCTCAGTGCCAGGCTGCAATTTTAAATCATATTTTTAATTTATTTAATTTAAAATATATGCTCTCCACCTCAATTATTAGTAGTATCTTGCCCCTGTACATTATACTTTTCCTTTAACAAAGGAGTCGTGCCGGCCATTTATTAACAGCTTTCAATGGAAATATTTGAATTGAAATAAAGTGAATTTCGGTTTGCAACGGAAATTCGTATGTAGTTAATCGGGGCCTTCTGTCCCTAAGCTTTGCATATCTGGTCTCGTCATTTATCTATCTAACTCCGTTCTCGAGACGGCCGGATGGCCGAGCGGTAAAGGTGGCAGCCTACCGCTCTGGGGGACCCGGGATCGAATCCGAACGGGTCGAATAATCCCCAGGAATTTTTCGGGGGGTGGTCCGTTCGGATATGTCGGCCCCGTCCCTCACCACCCGGTCGCCCCATTGTGGGCCTGGCCGAACCCATAATGGGCCTACTAAAAGAGGCCCTCTTAGTGCCCACAGGGCGGAAAGAGTTAAAAAAAAAAACTCCGTTCTCGAGATTAATAAGAGACAGTGTGAATTTATAGATCTACAATTTTTTCAAATTGCAGCCGAATAATAAAAATCAATATGTAATTACAGAGTGACCAATATTTATGTCCTGGAGAAAAATACTATAATTTTTTAAGTTTGTTAGAAACAAGTTGTGTTTGAAAGAATGATAGAGTTGGCACTCAAGAAGTGTTTCACAATCTCAAACAAATACCGTATTTCCACTCACTTATATCCGAGTACAAGAGCATGTTCCTGTAGAAGAAGAAAATTCGATACTGTTTTTGGCAAAGTGCCTAAAAAAACTCGCTAATTTTAAAAAATTCAATTATAGTTTCGGAAGAATTTTCTTAGTTTGACGACTCTCGACGTCGAACTTCAGTAAGGGGAAAAGGACAGTAATATCAAGTCAGACTAACATCCGGAAGATCAAAGGCTGCCTTGCAGTTCCTGAGGAGTTCTATCAGTAAAATCAGCCATAAAATTGGAGTACTGTGGAGCAGCGCTTATTGAAATTTGCAGGGAAAACTGTAGAATAAGAAAGGAATAGAAAACGTAGAGCTGACATGTGAACACAATTCTCAATTCAATCGACAATGAAGTCATGGACACTCAATTTGTGTGGTTTTCGGATGAAACGCGCCTCCATTTGGACGAATAACCAATCGACACAATTATCGATTTTGGGCCACCAAAAGTTCTTGGTAATTCGTGAAGACGCTCTGCATCCTCAGAAAACAACTGTGTGGGCACAGTGAGTCACTAAGAAGTAATTCGACCAATATTCACACAGCCTTTCATTATGACATTCTCGAAGTTTTATTATTTTTTATAAATTTGGACAAAACATGGTTTATGCAGTTTCATCACGACATATGGCCGAGCGCCATATGTCGTTATGAAACTTTTTTTCAGTGTTTTTTGATGATCTTTTGTTATCCAACAAGGAGTTCCAGTTGTTCCAAAAAAATGCTTATTAGTTTTTAGTCTATATTTAATCTGCTATCAATAAATGTCTTAGCAAAAGCTGTGCTTAGCAAAAAATGTTTCCAAATGGGCTCCCTATTTACAGATCTGAATCCTTGTGACTACTTGCTGAGGAGTTACGTGAAGGACGGAATGCCCAAGAAATATCAATGACCTGGAGGAAGCTATCTATTGCGAGTTTTTTTTCTTTTTCTTTTTCTTTGAGGAGATTGATAGTTACACCTCGAAAATGTGATCGAAAATTTCAAAACAAACCTACAAAGGTGGACACTTCGACACCGTTATTTAATATGAAAAATAAAAGAGACATATCTTCACCTTTACATAAGAATATATGTTTATTGATCAACATGAATTCGTGACAATAACCAATAAATAAGTGGTACTGTACATTGCTTAAAAAACCGTGCAAGAGCATGCTCTTATAAGCGAAGCAAGACACGTGTTTCAAATTACAAAAACAAGCGATTTTCATATATGAGAGCAAGCATGAAGTCAAACATGCGGAAATGCAGTATTTGGTGGCGAATTGACAGCTTTGGACGCGCTGGAAAAGGCTGGAGACAATATGGAATGGTTTCTACGTAAGCTCCGATTTAAACCACCTATATTTTGCAATATGGGGACACAAGATGAAGTCTGTGTCTCCAATGGAAAACCTTCAAATTATTCAGGACCATATTGGAGACACGATAAAAGGAATTTCGGTAGCGTAGACACTGTTATTGACCAATTTATTACACACTGTATTATTGACCAATTTTATGAAAACCTACAGAATTGGATTATATCTGAAGGCAAACATTTTGAAAATGATATTTCGTAGTCATACTGCTGAATCAATTGCATTCGATTTGAACTGAATTAGTATTTTCTGAATAATTTAATTTTTTCACCAGAACATATATATGCCCCCTTCTGTTAATTCATGATAGCAGATAGCATCTTTTAATGTTCTTTTTTTAAACTAAACTTACGTACTTTTAGTAATAATTGCTGATTTGTTTATTATTTTCATACACGAATTTAATATTTTTATTATGATTTCAATATTACAAAATTATTCATCAGATAATACAGTACAATAATAGAAATAAGCGAGAGTGAACTGCATAATATTTTATAATCCTTTAAAACATAATTAGGTTAAAAGATACAAACAAGCCCTTTGTACGAAAGAGTTGAAATACTTTAAAAAAGTAAATTATTTTAATCTGAATCAAATCGAAAATACCGAGTTTCGTAATTCTTTAAAGCCGAATAATATTATTTATTAATTTTATAGTTACATTAAAACAATTTCCTAATATTATAAATACTGCATTTGAATTACAATCACAATAAGCTGAATTACAATTATCTATATACATAAAAATGTAAATGTTCGTTTGTTCAAAACCTTAAATCTCCGAAAGTTCTTCACGATTGCTTTGAAATTTTGACACAACGTTGTATTCGAATACGCGCGTGTTTTTATATCCCTTCTATTATATATATGTCACACGAAATTCTCCCCCGCGGGGAGAGGGACAAGATTAAGACTTACCGTGAATAACTCGGCTTCTATTATACTATTTTAGATGCGGACTTTTGCGTTTTAAAAGGGTACGTCACGAGAATGTACTCTAAGAAAGGATTTTTCGAAATTCTCCCCCGGGGAGAGGGAAAGGATTAAAGCTTATCCTAAAGAACTCAGCTTCTACTGTACTATTTTAAATGCAATTTTTTATTTTTAACTGCGTTTTAGTAGGGTACCACGTGGAGATAAAAGAAGTGTATTCCTTAACAATGCAAATGTTAACAATTGAAGTGTTAACAATGGAAGTGTTGAGAGAAAGTGACGTGCAAAATTTACAGGTGCAGATTCGTTTTTTTTTTTTTTTTTTTTTTTTTTTTTTTGCGTTTTTACGGGAAATCGAACATATTTTTAGAACCATCTAAAAATTCTCTAATTAGTCTGGAAACAGGGGACTCAATTCTTGAAAACGGGTAAGATTGATTATAATATAATAATCTTAATCTTCGCTATCGTTGCTTTTTGCCCGAGCAAAGCCAAGCTTATCTGTTAGAAATAAATTAAGTAATACTTACACCTCTTTTTGCAGCAATACTGGACACATTCACAATACTTCCTGCAGTTAAAATGTTTAAAACTAGTTTAATTTCTGCTGTAAATCAATCGAAATAAAATAAACATTCTCATTTCTCACCCTTTGTAAGCTCCAGATAAGGAATGCATAATTGCATCATATGAAAAACTGCTCGAACATTAACTCTCATTATTTCATCAAATTCTTTTAAAGTTATTTTTGTCGCTTCGCCAAATCGAATAATGCCAGCATTATTTATCTGAAATTATTCTAAATGTATCACCGCTTACAATTAAAACAATACAGTAAATTACAATCTTACTACAACACCCGAGCATTTGCTGAGAGAATATTTTATTAACAAACTTTTTCAACCTACTGCCATAGGCCACCATCAGGTTAATACAGTAAAACCTGACTAAAAAGGCCGTTCAAAATATTGCATCGGCAGGAGAGAGGGATCAAATTTACCCTTTTTTGATCCCTCTCCCCGATGATAACCAGTCATAAGAAATCAAAGCACCGCCTCCCCTAATTATGTCATCAGAAGTTTAAAACATTCATAAATACACAGAAATTATTTTTAGGCAATTTTCCGATAACTGGGAGAAAATTAGTCGAGTGCAATCCTACTACATCAAAGACTCACCCTGACTATCGCCAGCAATTGTCAGATACAAACGAATCTCCTTCTTCCTTACTCTGCTGACGTAATACTTGAATGGTTCATAATTATCAAGAATATACACTGTATATTCTTGATAATTATGAACCATCGTACCAGTATGTTATACAGGTCACTGAACGGCGGAGGAATCGATCTAGCAACGTCAATGCAAAGGGTGAGAATACGTTGTAAGACTTTGCTGCTGTAATTTGATATTATTATTATTATTATTTTGCTATCTGTAATTCGACATCTGTGTGAAAAAATTATTATTAATAATTAGTTTTTGCCGAGAGGGGCTAAAAGGTTAGAGAAGAGATCGTCTGCTAAAGGAGAAACAAATCGGCTAGTTTTCTTTTAGTTTTGTTCATTTCTTTTTCTTGCTATTTAGGAGTAGCCGCTTGAATTTTGTCAACAAACGCCAATACATACAGAAATTTTGCAAATATAATACTTAAGCAAGTTGTTTATTAACATTTTTGTACATTTAACATAAATTTAGACATTAAGTATCATTCCTAATTTAAATATTTAATATGGCGTTTTGTTATTTTATTTAAACAATAATAGATTTTCGTATATCATATGAGCTTTCCACGTTGACAACGTCCCCGTTTCAAAAAAATACTGTCAAAATTTATCTCAACCATCCAACTTTCTGAGACTTTTTCAAATCATCTCCAGCTGAGGATGGTCTACCTTTTACAATAACGTCATCAACCCGTGACATTGCCCGTCTATCTATGCGACCGCGAATGGTCCCAAAACAACGCCTGAATAAAATGGAAACCTGCCTAAACGGAAAAAAATTCGGTACGATGCTATTCAGTTTACACAGGTTTCAGTAGCTTATACATTATTTTGGATAATAATGAGAAATTCTTAACTAACCAATATATCCAATTTTCCGAAGTGCTTCACAGTTTCCTTTACAATTTTTTCTGCATTTTCTGGAATAGACACATCTCCAGGCACAAGCAAAACCTGAAAAGATCAATTCTATTTCAACAAGAACAAATATTATATCGTAACGTTATTTATGAAACTCTCGAACTTTATTTTCAGAAAGTCGTCCCGAGTTGATACATTTCTCCTTTGTAGTTTTCAGTCTTTCAACATTTCGCCCATTCAAAGCTAGAAAGCATCCGCAATGTGCAAAATGAACAGCAATTCCTACTCCAATACCCGAAGAGGCACCTGAAAACAATAGATATATTTTTAATATAAAGATACAAATTCAATCTAAACTTTTGTTTGGATAAAATTTGAATTATCTATTTCTAAATAAGATACCAAGGTAACAAATAGTAATGCTAAATATTACTTAAACACGTCGACATCATGTCTGTTAGCATATGCAATTATGGCAGTTATTGTTTCGGTTACATCACACATCTTGTTGTATAAGTTAGTGTGACTTATTCGATAAGAGAAAATGCATCTAAATATGACTAAAGACATATTTTAATTATATACACTATAGACCATTTTGGATGTGATGATATTATACCCTGTGACGGCTTTATAGTTAATGGCCGCATCGAGCTCTACGTTTATACAGCATGCCATTACTACGAGAAAGTAAAACAACCCAGTTTTGTAGTTCCATGTGAGACTTTTCCGAGATACCGAGGGTGCAGATTTCACTACGGCAGCAGTCACATTTTATTTATGGAAAAACGCAAGCAAATCATACAAGAAAAATTATGAACGTTAAACATTAGATAATAGAGAAGACATTTCATTGAACAAATTGTACAGAAATATTGAAATATGATTTTTTTATTTTTACATTTTTACTGTAATAAACATCTTATGGTTATCCCCTCGCGATGTGATGCAGTCTCCGTTATAATACAGGCGTGTTACGGTTGCAGTAATTCAATGCAGCGCAGCGCAGGCTGGTTTATTGAGAAATGTTATAAAACATGTTTTTTCGAAACTTCGATGGATGAAGTGATATATATGAATAGTTCCTATTCAATTATTCATGTAAGGCAGAGATTTGCAACTTATTTTTATCGCAGAACTCTTTTCACCTTAGTAAAACATGTTGGAATCCTGACAGTTTTTAATGATTATAGATAAACAGCAAATAGAAACACCAAAAATGATTTAGTGAAAATGCAAAAAAAAAAAAAGTTTAATAATGGAAAGCAAATATTATTTAATTCAAACCGGTCATTAATGTAAATGGTTAAACTTTTTTCTTTCAATGTTTTAAACATCGCTAGTGCCTGGATTTGTATCTTCGTTTGTATCTGCCTTTTCATCTCTTTGTCACTAGAAAATTTTGAAGTACTCGCTACATTTTTTCTCTCAGCCAGCACTCCTTGATTCTCTTAAAAAGCAATAAACTCTGGTAATTGGTTACGGGTTCAGGACTCACCAATGGCTAAGCACGTGGAGTTTTTTGGGTTTTCTTCATACATAAAAGCCCAAGCTTAACAGTCAATTTGCGCTGCAGTGAAAGTGCCACCCATTAACGACTTGGTTGGAATTGAATCATCTAAGACGCCTTAATGTATTTTGTATGACAAAATACATTAAGGCGTCTTGGAATCAAAATACATATGACAAAAAATTTTCTTGATGGCCTTTTTTACAGGAAACAATGGATGAAAAACAATTCAAAAATTGTTTTTTCGCCCATTGTTTCCTGTAATTCGTTTGTTAAAGAGTTTGTGTTTTTTCCGTTTATCTATCGGAGCAGTCTGTCCAATCGAATGCTTTAAAGTAGATGATGCTAAGTAGTCGTAACTTCTTCGATGACTGCATTTATTTTTCTACAGTTTTTATACATTATGGTAGCAGTGTTCGTTTGAATTTTGATAAACTTGAAGCAATTAATCAGTTATTTTAATATATACAAGTTTTATATTGTCTACATTTTCCTGCTGACTGTTCTATGGAAACTGTTGTGTTACACCAAGATTGTATATGGCTCTAATAAAACAATTTTTCTGAACTCGAAGTCGATTTATACTATAATCTTGTACGGTCTCACAGATTGCAATTCTGTATTCAATTTTTGGTTTAATTCATGTGTGATTTAGACATTTTATATTATCAGTTCTTGAACTTTCCTCATCATTCCTGTAAATTTAGCAAGGGTCTTAGTTACATCTGTCAAAATACCAAAATATTCCAAATATTGTATATTATTGACTCTTTTTATCATCTTTTCGCTTAATAAATAGGGTCAGTTCCCATATTCTCCCTGGAGGCACTCCTTGTCAGATCACCGCAAGTATTACGTTGCTTCTTCCATCAATCCATTTCGCGGTATTCTAGTGGAAAACCACTGCTTTAATGTAGTTTATAAAAGATGAATACACTGCTCTTAGCGACTCACTATTTTCAATATTTTTCAGATTGCTCACTATTCACTACTATTTTTATAAAAACTCACTTTCCTCACTAATTTTGAGATCTGAGTATACCTTAAATGCTATATATCGTATTTTGGATATAGATAATTATTGTTGCGTTATTCTCGCATGCTAGGATATCTGTATTCACAATTAATCCAATCCTTTAACAACATAACAACTTTATTGTTAACTACAAAGGTCTCACAAACTCTACATGGAAGGTAAGCACACCTCGTGCTCCAATACTACAAAGACGTCCTCTCAGCAGAGATGTATCGGCCGCCCTCCCATAGCCAAATTATAGCTACGACAATTATGACGTGTTTATGAGATGTGTGACAAACTAGATTGGGTAATAATTTATGACATATACACCTCGCAAAAGTTCATCATGACGCCACAAATTTGCGAGAGAAAGTATGGTGATGTCAGCAAAAGAAGGGCCAGAGGGACTAGCGATTTTGCACGAAGTACTTTACGTAACAAATTTGGAAATGAGCCAAGAACGTTATCAAACTTGCATCATTTTTACTTCGAATTTTTATTAAAATTTCAAAATATGAAAACACCACCAAGATAATCAATGGATAACATATTCTGGACGTTATCCATTGAATTATCGACAAAATTTGAGAGAATGGCCGATTAACAAGAATGTAGTATATTATAATAGACTCTGTTTTATTTTATTGATTTCACAAATACAAATGCATCGTACTCTTCTGTTTAGTGTTGATGATAAGTGATCGATATACATTTGGCTGACTTCATATAAAGTGAAAAGTTTTAATTCTATTAATTCTGTTATATTGGAAACTTTCGGAAAAATAAAAAGCAACCGCAAATTATTTTTGGTATGGTGTCGTTCCGAACAATTAATCTCGAAAACGGAGTTAGATAGATGAAAATCGAGACGGATATGAAAAGCTTAGGGGCCAGCGGCCATGATTTACACGAACTTCCGGTCTAAACGGAAGTCATGCGATTTTTAAATTAAAATATTAAGAATTGTTACTGTGGCATTGTTACAGTGGCATTGTTACAATACGTATTCGTTATTGTGATTATGTTACAATATATAATTGTTATCGTGAAATATGCGCAATGGTAAAGAATTAAGCTTACAATTACTGTATTAAAATTAATGTTACAAGTTAACTGGGTGAATAAAGAAAACATGAATAAGAAACAGACATATAATAATAGGGAGTAGGCCGGATAATTGAGTGTCCAGATTAGCGAGTATATGCAATATTTAATTGAGATAAATTACTTCAAGAATTTTCTTAACAAAATAAGTATAAATAAATTTATTCCAATCATATATCTAAGTTAACATTTACATTCAATTGTCTGTATTCTTTATTATGATACATGGCACACCATGACAACAACTATATTTCACGCCGATCGGCGTACGCTTATGTTTCCTGTTTTCCGTACTGTGCAGTACATTGTTCTCGGAACGAGTAAGATTGTGACCTTGCTACTTCCGACTAAAATGAAGTTGCAAAAAACTGATAGTTTGTATGAAAGTCGCCATTAGTTTTTTGCAACTTCGTTCTTTGTGTCTACTTTTTCCGTGAACAATGTAACCCACGGGAGACGACAATCATAAATTGCCAACGTACGCCGGCCGGCGTATAGATGTCATAACAAACGATCGAAACAATTAAATGTAAACGTTAACTTAGAAATATGCTTCAAGTTTACACTTATTTTGAAAAAGTAATTTATCTTAAATAAATACGCTCTCGCTAAATTACACGGACAGTACCAAAGGCTGAAGCGTTTTTTAAAATTAACGACAACGACAAAGACAATAAAATAATAAACACGAGTATTTCTTAATTTTTTTGTCTTCGCCATTGACGTTAATTATAAAAAAAAAACGTTTCTGCGACTTGTGCTATTCGTTGAAATTATTTAATACTAAATAAGTATACAACTGCATAAACTGTAACACTGCGTTGTTGGATGGGCTCGGAATAGGGACACTTTTTTTTGAATAGTTAAAATACACAGGATGCTTCTTAAAACTGCTTTTTATTAATAAAAAGCAGTTTTAAGGATTTATTTTTTTTTCTTAGTAAAAATAACACAAATTTATAGGACCATGAGGTCTCTAAGTATTCTGTATGCCTGGGGAAAAATTCCACTTAACCCTTTCGATGGCCTCACTTGCAGCCCTTCGTCAAATAAAGATGTAGGTCGGTAAACGAAAATCTGACTTCGACATTAAACAACAGATCGCGACTGGCACAGATAAGAGGCTTATAAACGATTATTTTATTGACAGTTTTCCATTTTGTTACCTCTATGATCCTAGCTCCATTATTATTATTATTCTGACAATTTATATTAATAATTATTAAACTATGTAAAAAAAATTTCGAGGAAACATTCAAACGAATACCTGTTTAAATAAACACTGAGAAATGCAACCTTAAAATAATCTGTCAATTCCGGTTTAGTATACTAAATGAAGTATTTTCTAAATACAGGAAGGCATTTTTCTTAAGTGTTAAACAGTTAAACTGTAGTTTATAGTAAATTAAAAGTAATATAGTTTTTGAAGATTTAAAAATGAATACCTGTTATCAAAGCAACTTTTCCCTGCAAATCAGGCATTTTACAACATAAAAGTCAATTTTTAATATCCTTTAAAACGAAGGAATCGCTACGGTAAAATTCTTTCTACCTTTACTTTGAGGCAGGTGATATCTATTGGTTAATAATATCACGTGATTTTATTCGCTTTGTATGATGTGTGCGTAGCCTTGAAATGCAATAATTTTGTGGTTGAAGTCAATTTTTACCTTTAACGAAGAATGCTAATCTCACAGCGTGTCGTCTAAGCTTAATTTTTCGCTTTCTGCTTCATCTCTAGTCTTAAATTACATTGATAAATATTTCCAAAGTTTTAATTGTATTTGAATTACAATTCTTTCAATTCAATTAATCCAAGTTCTCAACTTGGGAATGGAACTCTGTTATCAAAACGTGTGCTTATGGAGTAATCCCAGTCTGCATTGTTGAATTTAAAAGTAAAATTTTTTGTTTATGGATTAGTTTTATTGAATATTTTTATATTATGACATTACCTTGTTTTATCTAAACATATAGCTAGCAACCATTCTCTATCTAAAAACAAACGTTATGTCGAGTATCCTCTCTGCTTTCTTATTTTCCTGGGTGCCTGCTTGACCTACAGCAAAGTGACCCCACTTGGTTCTTGTGATTGACAATCACGATGGTAAAGTGAAAGGAAAAATACACTAGTCTGAAACATTTGTAGAGATGTAGAATTGAGAGTGTTGCTCAAATAAAAGATTTTAAACATTCTCACCTAAGCTTCAGCTAGGACCAATGAAAAACGTCTCATAACTGAGTGTCGCTTACATAGAAGCAGCGGCGGTCTTAACCATTGCGAGGCTCCGGGCGGCAGATCTATGCGAGGCCCTTGTCCTTTGTGAAAAGTATGTGAATTGAAAGTATGTATTTCTGACGATTGACGAGAAATGTAAAAGTTATAAATAAATAAATTTAGAGTTTAAAAATATTATAAGATTTATAAAAGTTAACAAACATAAAGACGACTGATGATAAACTCACACTTACACTTTGTAAAACTTTTTATTTAAAAGGCCCCAGTACCGCTAAGCATCACTGGGATGGAAAACAGAAAGTATTACACTAGTTACATTGATGTCTTATCAACGATGATAAAGAAGTAATTATGTACAGATATACATCCGTGGGGAAGCCACAGTTGAGTGCACTGCATAAACAACTTATACATTGATGTCTTATCGATGAGCAAAGTATTATAATGTATCGTTTTTACAGCATATAACATTTACAGCAACAATCACAGCACCAACATGTCCTACAGTGCTGTCTTATCACAGAATATAACCAGAATATACATGTACAAATATACAGCACAATGAAACTACATTAACATTGACAACATAATCAAAGCTGATGGTGATGTCTTAACAGGGATGATTACTCACCGCACAATAACACACAGGGGTAATGACAACAATTCAATGCATACAATTAGTAATCTAGATTAAGAATATCTTCAAGACACAACACCACTGTCACTTGGCAATGGAAGCTGTCTTCGCAGCACCCTACTTAATTAACTGTAGTCCTTCTGAAGTAAGAGGTGACAAGGTCCCTGAAAGCCTGAAAAAGGTTGTTGTCTTGTAACAACACATGTAAGTCCTGAGGCCAGTTCCCACTGGACGGCAGCAGGGAGAGAATGGCGCTTCGTTTGTCGTCCAGCATCGGGCACTGCAGCAGATAGTGCCTGGCACTATCTGGAATATTGCATAGTTCACAATTCTGTTCAGTTGTTTTGTTGAACCTGAAGAGATAACTATTAAATTTACCGTGCCCGGTATAAAACTGTGTTGTTCTATGTTCAATATAATGATGATTACTAGCTGAGACTGTGGGGAAAAAATCCCTTGTAATGCTGTTGGTCCGCAGGTTCCATGTACCCTGCCATAACTCAGTCGCATACTCCTTTAGGCTGGATATTATGTAGTTTTGGGGAGTTGCTGTATAGGTAGGTGTGCCGCTGGAGACAGACGCGGTGCGGGCAAGCTCGTCCGCTCTCTCATTTCCAAGGACACCAGCGTGCCCTCTGACCCACACCACCGAAAACCTATTGATGTTTTTGGTCATTTTCCGGAGAATTTCGTTGACTATGGGATGGCCCCAGTTAAAGTTGTGGATAGCCTGAAGTGATGAACTGGAATCTGTGAACAGATTGATGTTGGTATTACTTAGCTCCTCGTTACTCCATTTGACTGCTTTCAGGATTGCCCAAAGTTCCGCCTGAAACGCAGAGCAAGTATTGTCCAGTCTATCAGAGAAATTATACACTTCCAAGCTGCCATGATACACTACAAACGCAACACCCAACTGATGATAAACTAGGTACATAAATGCCTTAAAACAGGGATGAGCAACACGCGGCCCGCGGGCCGCTTGCGGCCCGTTAAACATGTTTATGCGGCCCACCAAGCATTTCTAAAATTGAATTTATTTTATCGACTTTCTCCCATCAATATAATGTTATAAAATTATAATAAAATGGTAGTACATACTAAATCGAAACAATTTTTTTGTGACGAGTTACTCACTCGTCGGCGACTTGTTTAAACATGCAATACGAACGCGCCGTGTCTGTGCTTGTTTGTGTTTGCTTCTGTCACACACTAAGTCAGACTGGTAAGCTGTTAACTAGCAATTTTGGCAATTCTTGTGTGTTTTCAAAGGCGTGAGTGCAGTATTATTGTCAAAAAGGTAATATTAGAGGTTTTTTTAATTCAAAATTAAGTTTTCCTACAAATTTTTTTAACTTTCAAATTTTTAATCCATAATAGCATGTCGGAAAAGCAAACAAAAAAACGGAAGGTTGCGGATGAGCAAAGGCATTTCGAAAAATAGTGGAAATTTGATTATTTTTTCACTTTCGTCAAAGATAAAGCTGTATGCTTAATACGCTCAGAGACTGTGTCGACATTAAAAGAATATAACATAAAAAGGCATTACAATACAAAACATGAACAACAATATAAAAACTTAACAGGACAACTCCGGATAGATAAGTTTAATCAAATGGAGAAAAACTTGGGAAACCAACAGGCTATTTTTAAAAATCAAGCTATTTTATCAAATAAGGCAGTAAAGGCAAGTTTTGTTGTGAGTCAAATACTGGCAAAAAAATGAAACCCTTTGCGGATGGAGAGATGATAAAAGAATGTCTGACTGCTGTTGCAGAAATAGCATTTCCTGATAAAATAAATATTATTTCAAACATTAGTTTATCAAGATTCACCATTGCAAGGAGAATTGAAGACTTGTCCGAGAACATAGTAACAACGCTTCGTGAACGCATTGCAAAATTCGAATAGTGTTCTTTGGCACTTGATGAGAGTTGCGATATTAGCGATACAGCACAACTGGCTATAATTTTACGTGGTATTGACACTAAATTTAATATTACCGAAGAATTGTGTTCACTGATTCCAATGCAAGGGACTACAACCGGCAAAGACCTGTACGGTGAACTAAAATCTGTGTTGGAAAATTTTTCAATTTCATTCAACACAGTGTAACTGAATTACCTCTTCTATTAGTAAAAAGTCTTTTTTTATTTACTTTAAATTGCCCTACTGGTGGGGTTGAAGTTTTATATTCTTTATATATAACTGCTTTACTAAGTAATGCACCCTTTAACTGTGGTTGATGATCAAGGCAAGTGACAATGGATGATCAAGGCAAGAAAGTTTAAAATCATAAAATGTTACAACTGGATTTTTCATGTTTTTAAATATAGAATTCATTTCTACTGCTTCATTTAATATAGTCAAACTTCAATTTAAGACCACCATTTCTTTACCTCTAAAACTAAACTAAACTGATGTAGCTGAAGGAATAAAAAATCACAGTATATATACAGTAATGAAGTCTACACAAGTTTTGGTTTAAACTGGAATAACATTGTTGTTTGCAATGCAAAATCATACACTCCATTTAGAAATTTGCTAATATTTAATTAATATTCATGAAAAGATTCATTTACTTTTTATTTATATCATCATTTATTAAAACTAAAATTTCAAATATGAACTCAAATTGTTCTTTCAATTCAAAATAGTTTATTTCCTTTGCATTTTTTTTCACATAAAAAAAAATGAACAATTTTCAAACATTTCCTAATTATCTTGGACACTGAACACCTCTACCTCCATCAATAGGTAATGTTGCTCCAGTTATGAATGATGCATCATCCGAAGCCAAGAATGCAATGGTTTTTGCAACTTCATCCACAGTTCCTGTCCGGCCAAGAGCATGGGTGGTTTTGCAGTGTTCCAGAAACTAAAAGAAAAACAATTTTTTAACGCAGTACCTAACTAATAAGAATATAGGTAACATATAATATAAAATAATAGTTATTAATTTAAAATTATGAGTGTTCATCAAAATAACTAACTTTATTAAGAAAAAATAAATACAACATTCTTCACATATTTTTTAAATTATGTAATGAAAACTAACAATACAGAATGCCATTATGTTTCTATACATTGTCTGCACAAATTAAAATTTTCTCCATTATCTTCTAGGCATTCTATGTTGATAGGAGGAAGTCATTAGTCTCCACCACCATTTTTTTTAATGCTTCAACTATTGTTAGGCAGAACTGAGAGACTTTTTTTCTCCACAATGCTTCACAGTGACTCCAAGATGGTTGAAAACAATAAAGGCATCAGACTGCTACCAGGAAGCTTAAGATTGGCAACCAGAAAAATTTTTCATGGATGTCTGTCCCAACTGTTGCTAATAGTTAGATCTGACAACTAAGTTTTATTTCCACATGACTAGAAAACAGAAAATGTAGACTTTTTGTCATCTTTCATTTGTGTTCAGTCTACTACAACAGAAAACAAATCCTCATTTTTACAATAGGTCAGATAAAATGATGAATAATGGCATGTTGATTTTTTAAATCTGTTATTATGAGTCTAACAGAATTATGATAACTGTTAAAGCTTCAAAAACAAATGAATCAATAAGCACTGTTCATTTCAATATTTATCTCTACAGCTGTCCAAAACTGTCTTTGATTTTTTTTTGTTACATTAGTATTTTAATATGGTTTGTCTAATTTGTTTTATAAACATGGAGATTTTCTAACTTCTTCAAGAAAGAATTTTAAAGTAATGTTTTGTTTTGTTTCCTGAACAAAACCATGAACTTTGATAGAAAAAGCAAATTATTTACAAACAAAAGAGGGCTGGAAATAGAATTCAACACTGCTCAACTCTTCTGTCTATGCATTGTGATAAGCCAATCAGACTATTTGACAATGTCACTGGGAATGTCATGTTATTAAAACAATTTGGCAGAAAAGAAGATATATGATGCAGCACAACCAAAATAGAAATATTTATAAGTTATAAGAAAACATCAAAATTATATGCTTAAACTTATAATTTTTATAAGGATTTAGCAATGGAGTATTTCATGTGGAAAGCTCCAAGCTAGTAGCCATATTTGTTTTATAACTTTGTGTTTGGATAGGATTGTATAATTTTATTTGGTTGTCTAATGTATTGCTGTTCAGGAAAAGAAACAGAAAAGTGAGTGAAATGTGTTTTTCTGTCAAATATTTCTGAGCAGAAAATGTCTGGTGTCTCCATACCTTTACTATCATAACAGCAATTATAATATACTTTCTTATTGGTCAAAGTACAATGGAATTGTACAACAAACAAAAAAGTTCTACATTTCGCTTTAATATGTCTGTATTCCAGTGGGCAGAAATTTCTAGAAGGAGAATTAACTTACTTTTCTGTTTATGGAGTACTTTCTGATAATGTGGAAACAAGCTTTTAACAGTTTTTCTGTATATAAGCAGAACAAATATATACATAATAATGATTAATTTTCTGATGTGAAGAAACTTGATAAAGATCTTATTGATATATTAATTAAAATACTAAAAAAAATGATCTACTAAAAGAACAATAAAGAATTCTAATAAACCTATATATATACTTACTTTTTGATATTGCTCTTCAGACATTCCACCACGCTTATGTATATCAGTAACTATAACACCCGGACTGTAAAAAAAATTTTAATATGGCTTCTTAGTGTCCAGAAAGACTATGCAACAAGCATTTAAAATAGAAAAAAAAGGAGAGAGAGAATTTTAATATTAAAGTAACATGTATTTTAATGCATATCTAGGAATCAAGATATTTTCTTGATTTTGCTTTCAGATGTAGTAACATGATAATTCAAATAAATTTGTTCTTTATGTGTTAAAAGAAACAGATAAGAAATCCAAAAATTTTGACATTGTATATATGTATATATACATGTAAAGATCAATATATATACCAAATATCTGGCTTCCAGAAAACTGGTTAGTTTTGAATGTGGCAGGCTATAATAACGGCTGCAGTTCACTATGTAGCCATTTTGTTTTGTTTTCAATGATGTATACATTGCAAGATGCCAGTTTCTGTGTGCCTTCTGGCATACAATGTGTTTAAAACAGTTTCATGCTTTACTTTCCATTATTTTATATTTTAAGTATATATTTAGCCAGAAAACCAGAAAATCCAGCAATCTAGATCTCTTCTAGTACTATGCTTGCCTGATATTTGGTCCAGTACTGTATTTGATTTATGTTTAGTATTTTTTCAATGAAACTAAATAAAAGAAAAAAAGTATTTTCAACAATCAAAAATCCATAGTTTGTGTATCAGAAAATATTTATTACTAGAAAATAGTTAATCTTCAAATATAGTGATTTGAAAATTTAAAAACGTTTTAACTGATTTTAAGATTCTACAAATAATTTGTAAGTACTCTCAAAAGTATTTTATAAACGTGATTCTTTTCTTATAAAAATTTAACCAAATTTTTTTACTTCTTAAGAAGCTGAAATAAAATAAGTTTTAATTATTACTTAATTGTAAACTACAAGCCAACTAATGTCTTATGTCATCGGGCTAGATAACGGCTATAATACTAATAAATATTTATTATTATTATAGCCATTATCTAGCCCGATGACATATGGCATTGTAGGCTTGTATATATATAGGCTTGTAGTTTTATATCGGATTTTAGTGATGTTCTTAATTGTAACATTGATTTTTTTTATTTTTAACATAAAATCCATGGACAAGACCATTAAGGTATCAACTCTTGGGCTCTGGGCAAATCTGGGCAAGCAACTTCCCAGGAAATTTTAATGGGCACTTTGTTCTGGATATCTCAGATCCCATTCATCACTACCCAGCTGTCCTCATTCTAAAGTGATTTTGTCTCACCTATGATAAATCTGTATAGAAGATTCTCTTAGTGCCTACAAGACAAATACCATGCTTTAATTTTTTCCCTCTGTAAAGACAGTAAATTTATTAAATACTTTACTGTATTTAATAAATTAGTGAGGTTTTAATATCTCACTATTTCGATAATTCAAAGTATCATGTAATTTGAAGTTCCCAGCCAAGAGACTACAATTTTACATATATTTTAGTTGGGATAATTCAAAGTAGGCATACAATGAAATTCAAAGTCATTATTTGGTGTGGTGACTTGCAAAAATATTGTTTAAGTTAAAATTTTTCAACATATTACATGTTTATAAGGAAAGTTTCCACACCCAAGTGGCATTCTCAGTTTTCATTGTTGATTTATTGGACATCTGTTCAGGGTCTTTCAGACATACAGAGTTGCCAATGAAGAGAATTTAAAAAATTTTTTTTGTTTTTATGGAAGAAATCTGTTTGGAATTTAATTGTTTCAGACATTTTTTACAAAAATCTATTATTTCAACAATTTGAAAGTTGTTTAAATACATATGCATATTTATGATATTTTGTTCTGTAATCTTGAACTCAAGATGACAAATTCCTCATAGAACTAGCCATTGGTCTTCTAGATGAAATTTATGGGTAATTCTTATTGACACACTTAAGCTTCTTTTGTACATTAATTTCAGATCTTGCTTTGAATGTAGTTTGGTCACATTTTCATTGTTTTCATTAAATACATGTAGACTGTCAATTTTTTAAAATGGCTTTAATTACTAAGTAATAACTCATAATATTAATGCATCCATAATCAAATGTGAAATTATGTAGGATAATGTTAATATTTTTATTTGAGAATTACAAAGAAATTCAACTTGAAAGAAGTTTGAATAATTCAAAGTCATGTTTCTTTGGTCCCTTGAATTTCAAAGCAACAAGGTATTACTGTAAATAAACTAAAAACATAAGCAATGGACATTATCATCAGAAAGAAAGAAAAGGTATGTTTAAAATGTACAAGTAAATAATTTTCTAAATATATAATAAAACTAAAAATAATCTGAAGTCTTCTTTATTGTGCTTCTCATATCATACGAAGAGAAACATTAGTGGAACCAACCTTTCTTCAGGCAAAGAACAGCCTGTGGTGAAGAGTCAACTCGGTTAGTATTTGTTTTCCTCTAATATGAGGAAAATGAACTAAACTTTTAAGACTGTTTATCTGAAGATTATTGCACATTATAAGATTTTTAAAATATAATAATTAAATTCAAAAATTAAAATTTAAACGCTGTAATTTAAAAACCTACTTAAACATTGTATTTAGTTCTTCTAAACATTTTTTTAAACTGAATATATTTTAAATAAAATAGATTATTATATTATGAAGTATGACTTACTTAACAGCATTCACTCTGATTTGCTTCGATGCCACTTCTGAAATGATTAGATTAAAATCTCTGATTGAAAATTTGACTATTTTGTACTTAAAAATAAAAATGGCTACAAAATACTAATTTCTTACCAATAGAAGTAGTTCTAGTTAATTGGTCTACTGTGGCTTTACTTGCACAATATGCAGATATGCCTGGAAACTAAATAAATAACCAAAAACAATTATTTGTTTGTTTTGAAAAGTAGATTATATTTTATCTACACTGGTCAAAACAATTAGGAGATCATTTGATATTTCAAGAAAATGTACATGCAACTAATTATCTGAAATATAAAATAGTCTTGTTATGATGTGTGTGAGACAAATAACACAACAACCACTTAAAAACTACACACCATACATACAATCTTCCAGCAAATATGTATTTGATTTAAATACAAAATGGAACATTTTCAACCTCTTTTAGGGACCTGTATCAAGCATAAAACTTTACAGAACATTAGAGATTCTAATATTTAAAAAATTGTTTTCTTTTAGACATCAATTTATTTTTGAATGTCACTAAAAATGGCAGGAATAAAGCATGGACATGAGGTAGGTTTCTTATAAACCCATGTTTCAATCCTGTCATTTTTTGACATGATGTAGAGATCAAGGAAATGGACTAATTTGGTGCTAATTTGGTCTACTTTAAGTGTAAGCCCATAGGAATTGACAACTTTTCTGCTACACATTAATTTTTAGCTTTAATAAGCAAACCTTACCTGCAAAAATAAGCTGTGCCAATGGGTAGCCCAATCAGGAGATTTATGTGAACAGATAGTTTGCTTGCTCAAGAACAAAGCACTGCAAGAGTTCTTACGTAGGATACTTTATTACACCTGTTAGGTTGATGACATTTTGATAATTTGTAAGTCCAAACTAGACATGAATAAACTTAATGCAACACTTAAAACAGGCCAAGTTAGCACCATTGAAGTCCATTTCCTTGATCTCTACATCATGTTAAAAAATAACAGGATTGAAACATGGGTTTATAACAAACCTACCTCTTGTCCATGCTTTATTCCCACTGTTTCCAGTGATCCATACCATTATAAATATATATAAGCTGGCTGGATTTAGAGTGTTAGTCAGAGCTTTAACACATTGCTCCAACACTAAAGATACTAAGATAAAGTTGAAGTGCATTAATTAATTTAAACTTACACTCTGAGCACCTAGACATAGCTCAACACACATAACCAGTATCACTAAGCAGTCATGGGCCTAAAAAGCCCTTCATTGCAGGCAGGCCTACAGCCTAGCTCAGGAATGTGTTGACAAAACTGCATCAAACTACTGGCTGACTGGGGCTGACTATTTGGAGAAACTGAGGAGTTTATGGTTGCCATTAAAGATCAGGTTATAAAACTAAAAACTACAGAAAACACATTCTGTAGGATGCATCACTTGTAAATAACTCTTTCAGAAAATGCCATATTCTGCCAGAAACAATAAAACATTAACCTCTGGTTGCAAGCTCTTAGCACACAGACTACATAGTCATAATCAAATAGCAAATATAGTATATCAAGAGCTTGCACAAAAACAAGATTATTAGACATCCAAGTACCAAACTACAAATATACTCCACAGACAATATTAAAAAACACACACAAAATATACTATGACAGAGCCATAATCACAAATAAAATAATTCATCACAATAGACCTGACCATTTTAATTGACTAATACAATAAGATAACTTATATAACAGACATCTCCATTCCAGATGCTCATAACATGAAAGATGCTTCCACTGAAAACAAAGTATACTCTACTCAGCCAAGAAATAAGGCAACTGTGGAGGATGAATAGGGTGTTTACTGTGCCTATTATCCTCTCTTCCACTGCTATCATACAACATAAAATACACAAAAGTATAGAAATGCTAAAACCTTAATAAAAACATATACAGTCAACCTGTTTTTATGCGGGGGATAAGACCGCATTAAAAAAAACGTATAAAAAAAATCTCACGAAACTTCACGAATGGCTGTAAATAATAGTTTTCGCGACACAATTAAAAAATATTTTTTTTTATGCGGTCAACAGGGACCGCATAAAAAAAGTCTCACATAGAAAATAACTCAAAACCGTACGAAATAGAATTTATTGACAACAGATGTCAGCACTTGACTGCATCGTCTGGTCTATCGTCTGTTTTACATATTTTTGTCCAGGTGGTGTTTTGTTGACTTAAAAAGTAAATTATTTCATTTTTCGCATATTCATGCAATAATATTACTATAATAAGTGCATTTATGCTATAATAAGTTTATTTAGCTATAATAAGTCAACGTGAGACATGACGAATCGCACGAGACTAGTCGCCAACTATACCGCACAAATTAAAAATTCGCATTAAAAAAATCGCACAAATAAAAATCACACATAAAAAGAGCGCATAAAAACAGGTTTGACTGTACATGACACAACAGAAAGCCACAATATTAAACATGTCATATTGTTAAGAAGTTTTTAGACAAGGGCACTACACCAATAACACAGAAGCTTAATGTTACAGTTATTTGGGTAACCATGTCTTGACTTTAGTCTGACATAACACTTGGCACTAGTATCAGTTGAGCATGACATTTACAACATAATAATAACTTACACAATAGATTAAATAACACTTACGCTTCTTATTCCAGCAATGCTAGAAACATTCACAATATTTCCTGCATTTAAAATTTTAAAAAATGAGTTATTTTGATAATAACATAAGCAAAAACCAATAAACACTCTAGTTTTCTCACCCTTTGTAAGCTCAAGATGAGGAATGCATAATTGCATCATGTGAAAAACTGCTCGGACATTAACTCTCATCACCTCATCAAATTCTTCTAAAGTTGTTTGTATCAATTCCCCTGATTTGAGAATACCAGCATTATTTACCTAAAATTATTCAACATGTATCACCATTTTCAATTAAAATAACAATTATTTTGAACTGTAATGAGAAATGTTCAATTAACCAATATATCTAATTTCCCAAAGTGCTTCACAGTTTCCTTTACAATTTTTTCTGCATCTTCTGGAGTGGACACATCTCCAGGCACAAGCAAAACCTAAAAAGATTATTTCTATTTCAACAAGAACAAATGTTATATCATAATTATTTGAAATCATCTTACTTTATTCTCAGCAAGTCCCGAGTTGATACATTTCTCTTTTGTAGCTTTGAGATTGTCAACGTTTCGTCCGTTCAAAGCTAGAAAGCATCCGTAACTTGCAAAATGAATTGCAGTTCCAGCTCCAATACCCGAAGATGCACCTAAAGTTTTTAATATAAAAAGAATAAATCAATTTAATCAGAAAAAAATTCTTGATTTAGTAACTGCTTATTAGCTGTTTATTACGTAGTTAGCTAAGATTTTTAAAAATACAATAAAGTGATTTAATTACAAGTCAAAACATCTGAGAAGTAAAAAATTGCACCAAGTAAAAAAATCATGGCAATTTAGATGACAGTCAGAATTATTTTCTTAGGAGTTTTTCTTTGGTAAAGATAAATTGCACTTGAAGTAAAATGTAGAAAAATCTTACAGGTACTGTTTTGAAGCACCAAGTTTATTTTTACCAAAGAAATAAACAGCAATAAATACATTTAAAACACCATTTTCTAAACTATTTTTGCATATGTATGACAGAACATCTAAAGTAGTATTTTCTGGACTTATCTTTGCTATTATTTCTGAGAATATGTATATTAAATTAAAATACTAAATATATTTAATTTGATATCAAATATTATTTGATTATTATAAATAAATAGTACAGTAAACCTCAATTTAACAGACTAATTCAGGTGGGGGTGTCCATTAAAACCAAAGTCTGTTTTCTGAATATGCATATTAAAAAATTTGACAAATTTGTCAGTTTATCTGTTTTTATTTATGTAATAGTAGATATGTCACTATAATTATCATTAAGGGTGTGTGAGACATTTAATTTCACAGAAAACTTTCTATATGTATTATTTCTTATGTACTCACCATAATTCTAAGACTAATAAACAGAATATAATCTGAATAAAAATACACAAACAGTTTTTGGATAATACACTTTTAATTGCATTTAACTAAAGAAATAAACAAGGTTCTTAAAAAAAAAAAAATATAAATTTGACAAAACACAAAAAAAATTTCCCATTTGTCTAATCAATGGTCAATAATCAATACGTAGCTTATTTGTTGCAAAACTTGCAACAAATAAGCTACATATTGATTATTGACCATTTGTGACATGCTATAACGAGCAAAAATTTAAAAAACTAATAAGTAGGTTTAAAATTAATAAATACAAATGTTTATGAGTACAAGTTAATTAGACTTTCTATTTGCAAAATTTCCTGAACCTTAACACAAAATAAGAAAAAAGTGAATTTTTAAGAAATTTTACGGGATTTGTGGTGTGACGGGTTAACGAGACCCACGTGTTACAAATAAAATATATCGGACTATCACAAATATTAAGAAAGTAATAATAATATTGATTTATTATAACAGATGCCGATTTACAGTTTACAAAATTAATACAACGTACACATATCGCGTTACTTTTAACACAACAATGGACCGTAATTTTCCGACAATTATAAGTTTCGGATACACAATCCGATTGCATCGGCATATATAACTGATAGATTTAAATTATACTAGGCTAGATTAATATTAAGGTTAGTAATATTATAAAAATACTCCCCTTTTACTTCTCCCGTCGTTTGTTAGTTCAGGATCCTTTGTTCTCGTATCTTGTGGTAGCGACACAAGGGGAAGGGAGCAAGTCCGTATAGCGGGAAAAATATTCACCTCACCAATATAAGGGTTCTTTGTAGAGAGATAAGTGCGATCCTAATTCGTAACCTTCCCTCTGCTTCTCACAATCACCAAAGACGACACTATTCTCCAACGTCTGCACTCCGTAGCACCTTTCTCACGCTTCTTCTTACCCACTTCCACGTGCTTCCTCCTTCGCCGTCGTGACTCCGAATGACGAAAGTTGACCCCTTCACCTGGGTAGGTGACCCCACACTCGCCCAAAACACGCCATCAAGTCAGTGTTTTACGGTTGAAAGAATTAGATATTTAGGGTTAGTAGACTTAACATTAATTCTAAAAATATGACAATAATAAAAATAATAATAATGGTGATGATAAAAATATACATAATTACATGGGGGGGCTTCACCCACCACATCATCCCCCACCAACAGGTATCTTGGTTACATTGCATAGATTGACAAATCACTAGAGTCCATGATGTAGCAGGTGGTAGTTGATGCGCCGACCTCTCAGGTTGTACGGTTTGGGGACCACCCCCAGCTGATTTTCCTCCGGCTGCCTTCTGGCCACTTCTTGTTGCGACCCTGTTGATTTCTGACACCCTCTCTGACTGTCTCTGGTAGTTGAGATGATGCGGGGATCGAGTTCGTCGCCCTCCTCCTCATCCATATTAGTTGATCCGTGGTCTATTTGCGTCACTTTTGCCTTCCCCCGGCTTTTATAGTTCCTATCGGGGTGTGGCTTGTAATAAGGTTTAATCCTGTCTATGTGAACGGTTTGTTCTTTGTTATTGTTCCCAGCACTGATTCTAATGTTAACGTCATTAACTATACCAGTTATGCGGTGAGGGCCCAGGTACTTAGGGGAAAATTTCCCTTTCTTCGGGTCGCCATGGGGCCTCAATAACCAGACTCTCTGACCAACAGCGAACTTTCTCAATTTCCTCTTTTCGTTCCAATATTCGCGTGCTTTTCGTTTTCTTTCCTCGCTAATCCTCCTGGTAGATTCATATACTATACGTATCTTATCTACGAGTTGTTCACGGTATGACTCTACACTCTCAGCTTCTCTAGACGGTGTCTCGATATTAACTTCGTGCGGGAAGGTTGGGTCGAATCCATACATAATGAAATTTGGCGTGTCACGTGTCGTGGAATTTACGCTATTTCTATAGGCAAACATTGCGGCAGGTATGTATCTGTCCCAGTTACGGTTGTTGCCATCTGAGATTTTCGATACGATGTTTACTATTGTTTTGTTGGCCCTCTCCACCGCACCATTTGACGTGGGCCTATACGATGTGGTGACCTTCCTTTTTATTTTCAGGTTGGCACACAGTTCCTCCATAGTCCGGCTTGTTAAATTTGCTCCCCTGTCCGATATCAGAGTCTGCGGGCAACCAAAACGGCAAATGACATGGTCAAACAAGGCTTCTGCAATTATTTCGGATGTTTGTTGTGGGATGGGGATGGCTTCAGCGTACCTCGAGAAGAGATCGATCACCACCAGGATGTACCTATTCCCAAGGTCTGATTTAGGCAGGGGCCCAATCAGATCCATTCCTAGCACTTGCATTGGGTGACTGACTTTATTAAATTCCTGCACTGGTGCTTTCCCTTTGTGTCTGTTATATTTTTGGCAGACAGTACAGGACTGGACATACTCCTTAACTCTATCCCACATTTTTCTGAAATAGTATCTCCTTTGCACGTGCTGGTGAGTTTTATACACTCCACCATGTCCTGCCAGCTGGCTATCGTGGTGAAGGCCAATGACCTTTCCAATTGCGTCCTCCCCTACACACTCCCTAAAGCGGGACCTGTCACTGTCATTACCTCCCACGAAAAAGAGAGAGCCATCGATTATGTCAAAACTAGTAATGGGGAGGGATGGGTTGTCACCGTCCTTCCTGTTCCCTTGTATTGTGCGCTTTATGGGCCCAAACATCGGGTCAGTTTCCTGAGAAAGCACGATAATGTTACGTATGTTCTCACACTCGTTACTAGCCACGTCCGCACTTCTGCTCTCGGGTCTTGACAAGTAGTCGGCAACGACGTTATCGGCTCCTCGAACGTGTCCGATTGTGCAGTCATACTCTGAGACTTCCAAGGCCCACCTCATTAGACGCCGATTGTTGTTTTCCATGTTCTTCAAGAACATTAATGGGCGGTGGTCAGAGAAGATCCTTATTGGTCTCCCGAGGATGAGGTAGCGGAAGTGTCTCAGTGCAAATACGAGGGCCATACACTCTTTCTCAATGGTTGAATAGTTCAATTCACTCCCATTTAATCTCCGACTGTAGAACCCGATTGGTCTCACCTCCTGGCCCGGACCTTCTTGTTGTAGGGTCGCTCCAATGCAGTTGTCGCTTGCATCCGTATATAGCTGAAACTCAGCATCAAAATCAGGATGTCCCAGTGTTGGCGCCCCGGAAATTATGGCCTTTATCCTCTCGAAGTCAGATTCGTGCTCCTCGGTCCAATCAAACTTTACACCTTTTCTAGTCAGATTTGTTATGTTATTTATTAGCCCAGATAGACCCTTCATGAACGGGCGATAATAATTTATCATCCCTATGAATCTTCTCACTTCTCTCACGTTTTTCGGCGGCTTTATCTGTCTTATCGCCTCCACATTCTTCGGGTCAGGTGAGATACCTCTTGCGTTAATGATGTGTCCAAGGTATTTTATTTCCCGAACAAACAAGTGACACTTTTCAGGTTTTAATTTGAGCTCGTGATCTTCTATTCGGCGGATGACATCGTCTAAGAGTTCAATGTGCTCCTGTTCTGTTTTCGAGTAGAGTACGATGTCATCTTGAAAGACATAACATCCGTTTCCTATTATATCGAATAGGATGGTGTTCATCACTTTTTGAAAATAGCGTCCACTATTCTTTCCCCCTTGCGGCATACGGCAGAGTTGGTACTTGCCTGAGGGGGTAGTAAATGCGAAGATTTCTCTCAACTCTTTATCAATCGGGATTTGGTAATATCCCGAGCTGAGGTCCAGCACAGAGAATATGACACTACCTTGGAATTGGGTCAGAATATCGTCCACTCTGGCCATAGGGAAGTCTTGGCCAACTATGATCTCGTTGACTTTCCGTAAGTCAAGAGTCAATCGGACATCTCCATCGTCTTTTTGCACTAGGTGGATTGGGGAATTCCAGGGGGAGGTACTGTTTTCAATTATGCCGGCTTTCTTGTAATCGTCAATCTTTTGTTTTAGTTTTGGCAACAGGATGTGGGGGATCCTATATTGACGGGTATGTCTAGGTCTATTGTCCGTGATTTTGAACTGGTGAGTAAATTTCGAAGTTCCGTTTAAGTCACTCACGTGTAATGAGAAACATGCCCTATGTTTTATAATTATGCTCCTAATTTCCTCTCTCCATGGGCTATGTACACCAGAGAGGTCCACCTTGTCTAATAAGTCGTCATTCACTACTTCATTACATGATAGGGCAATTGTCTGTCCCATTGAAGCGGGCCTTACACCGTTTTGTACCATATTATCCAATTTCCTTATGATTGATCTATCCTTGGCAAGAAAATCAATTCCCAATACACCAAGATAATCCCTCGTGGGTTCGATATTGTGGACGATGAAATCATGACTCACTTCCCTCCCTTCCGAGTTAACCACGGTCAGTTCAACTCCTGTCGAGCAGAGGGTCGATGTGCTGTTTATTCCTTTTAGTAATACATTGATGCGGTGGGTTAGCGCACCCGCATCCTTAATTCCATTCACCAATCCTTCGTCGATTACTGACCGCTCAGCACCTGTGTCAATGAGAAATTTCACAGTTTGATTGCCGACTTTCACTGTGCACAAAGGTAATCCACCACGACCCTGTATCAGACTATTGGCCATCTTTACTTGGCATTTACCCCGTTGATTCTGGCCTCCATCATTGGGGTTATCTAGTTTAAATTTCCTTGCCATTTACAGTTTTTAGATATATGACCCAGCAGATTGCATCTATAGCATCTCGGCCCTGCTCTTCTCTCCTCGTTACCAGCCCCAATCTGAGTTTTTAGAGCACCGATGGCAGCCGTCAGCTTTTCGATGTCATCTCTCATTTGTTTTATTTCTGCCCGATGCTGTTCTTCTCTATCATTATTGGCACTATTAACTCTGCACTCTTGGGGCTCGTCCTCAATGGTCGAAGAGTTAATCTCACTTCGTTTCGAGTATCTATCCCTTTGTTTGACTATTCTCTCGGCTAACTCCACAGCCTCTTCTAATGTCTGCGGATCAGTATGGATAACGTCTTTTTGTATGTGGGGTACTAGTCCTTGCAGGAACTGATCTTTTAGCATGTCCCCTTTTATGCCTTTATATAGAGGGGAGCTCTTTTCTAGGGTTTCCATTGCGGTTTTTAATCTACAGGTGTAGCTCCTGATGGTCTCTCCTTTCCTCTGTTCTATATGAATAAAATTCTCCAGAGCGATGTTAGTATTGCATATTTGTGGGGAGAAGTGTTCAATGAGGTCTTCTTTGATTTTTTCAAAGTCCGATCCATAGAAGGATTCACTTTCGAATAAGTAGGTGAGTGGTCTACCCTTTATCCTGGCTCTTAATGTTACGAGTTTGGTTATCTGATCCCATTTCGCTAATTTGGCAACTTGTTCAAAGCAATTAAAAAACTGTGCGATGTTAATTGATTCCTTTTCGGCAGAGAAGAAGGGAATCATTCCCAAAAAACCAGAGACAATCGGGGCATCTTGCTGGCTGCTGGAGGGTCGTTCGTCCAGAGTTCTTTGTTCTTCCATAATTTCCGAATATACACAATAACAACAATATTACACTTATATATATATACACTAATAGATTCGATACGTGCGAAGACACTCGAATCCTGTCGCGGACGCCAATTATGTGGTGTGACGGGTTAACGAGACCCACGTGTTACAAATAAAATATATCGGACTATCACAAATATTAAGAAAGTAATAATAATATTGATTTATTATAACAGATGCCGATTTACAGTTTACAAAATTAATACAACGTACACATATCGCGTTACTTTTAACACAACAATGGACCGTAATTTTCCGACAATTATAAGTTTCGGATACACAATCCGATTGCATCGGCATATATAACTGATAGATTTAAATTATACTAGGCTAGATTAATATTAAGGTTAGTAATATTATAAAAATACTCCCCTTTTACTTCTCCCGTCGTTTGTTAGTTCAGGATCCTTTGTTCTCGTATCTTGTGGTAGCGACACAAGGGGAAGGGAGTAAGTCCGTATAGCGGGAAAAATATTCACCTCACCAATATAAGGGTTCTTTGTAGAGAGATAAGTGCGATCCTAATTCGTAACCTTCCCTCTGCTTCTCACAATCACCAAAGACGACACTATTCTCCAACGTCTGCACTCCGTAGCACCTTTCTCACGCTTCTTCTTACCCACTTCCACGTGCTTCCTCCTTCGCCGTCGTGACTCCGAATGACGAAAGTTGACCCCTTCACCTGGGTAGGTGACCCCACACTCGCCCAAAACACGCCATCAAGTCAGTGTTTTACGGTTGAAAGAATTAGATATTTAGGGTTAGTAGACTTAACATTAATTCTAAAAATATGACAATAATAAAAATAATAATAATGGTGATGATAAAAATATACATAATTACATGGGGGGGCTTCACCCACCACAGATTTCCCAGGATGAGAAAAATTTCCTTAGTTAAAAAATCAGCCAGGATCCCATTTGAAAAACCCTAGTGCAGGGATATCAAACTCAAATTCTTTAAGTGCCAATTTTTTGTCTCGAGTATGGCAGCGGGCCAGATGTTTTGAGTTTTTGTAGCCAAAGATCTTCAAAAAAGTAGCCAACTCAAATAATTCTTTTTAATAACTTGCGATTTGACCAAAAAATAATATAAAAACATTATTCCTACTTTTCCAGAATAACTTTAATCACAGAACAAACATTTTCGGCCAATTTACAAGCCTGTCGCAGATCTTTTTTTTTTTTTTTTTTTTTTTTTTTTTTTTTTGTAACTCATTCCGCCCTGTGGGCACTAAGAGGGCCTCTTATAGCAAGCCCATTATGGGTTCGGCCAGGCCCACAATGGGGCGGCCGGGTGGTGAGGGACGGGAACCGACGTATCCGGATGCACCACCCCCCGAAAAATTCCTGGGGATTTTTCGACCTGTCCGGATTCGATCCCGGGTCCCCCAGGGCGGCAGGCTGCAAACCTTGACCGCTCGGCCATCCGGCCGCCTGTCGCAGGTCTGTAAACTAATCGGAAAATAAGAATTGCAAGACTCAAAATACAAGCATAAACTGTAATTTACTTAATATGTCAAAAACACTCATTTTATACGCAAAATAGTGCGAGTCAGTGCCGGCCTGAGGCAAGTTTTAGGATGGAGCGAGATCCTATTATGGCGCCTCCCTTGGTTGCCCCTGATTTATACTAGTGATGCATGCAAGCAACTTGGAAGATCTGGACAACATCTTAATTATCTGTCTAATTTGTCGATTGAAAACAGTCGTACTCGTTTGCAGTAAGATTAAGGTACATTTCTTTATCATAAATATTACATTTATAATGAGATCACTCATTGGTATTATTTTACTAACTAGTTAATGAAAATTCAGTCAATATTCATCGACAAGATCAATAAGCATTATCAACTTTGGTACTGGTACCTATTTATTATGTTCACTAATTAATGTAACGATACTTATAAAATTCTTAACTATTTAGGCTACAGGTTCCAAATAATAACAATAATAATAAACTACTTAAATCACCTGGAGAACAAATTTTAATTAAATTGCTGCTTATGCACTTTTGCATTTGCAAATTTTTTTTATGATCTCCTCATACGATAATGCCTGAGCTATATCATTTTCAATGGACAGCAAGGCTAGATCAGAAAGCTTGTCTTCTGCAAGAGTCAACCTAACTAAGGTATTTTATGATTCAATGAAATTATAATTTAAAAAAAGCTGTTTTCTATTTAATTCAAATCTTGCGTAAATTCTGGGACACCCTTTATAATACAAAGTAGGTACGTACATACATCTCATAGGTATCTCTGTATTGTATGAAAGAATACCTTAACAAATAAAAAAATACTTACTCGCACGTCAGCCGACAAGTGAAATTCATGCAAAAAGCGCGGAAACACGCTTGGCAGTGCTGGTGCTTCGAAATGGACTCGCCAACTAAAAGGGCAGTGCCTGTGGCGGCAACACTGGTGATGTAACTGAGGTGGGGGTGGAACTCCACCCATGCACTCGACCCGAACGCATCTCAACAGATAAGGCCATTCACATACTGGCCACACACTCGCAATCAAAATATCGAAAAGTGAAAAAAAATATTTTTTCCTTTTATTTTCTTTACCACTGAGGCACCCTCTAGGACTTAGCGCCTGGAGCAGCTGCTCCGTTCGCCCTATGGTAGGGCCGGCTCTGGTGCGAGTTATGCAATAAATAATCTTGCCAATACAGACTTTAATTTTAAATTCAAAAGACAAAATACAGAAAACATAATGTAAACAAAAATTAAAATATATCAAATAAAATAAATATCTCTAAGTAATAAGAACAAATAAAAATAAAAACAACAACAACAACAGCAATAACAATAGTAATAAACATGTCATGTTAGGAAATTCCTGAATACAGACACACACACTGACACACTTATTTAATTTTTGTCTCGTTTTGGTTACTATTGTCTTGACTCTGGTCCCACAGTACACAGCCACCGGTGTTAATCAAGTATAACTCACTAAACCCAACATAATAATAATAGAGTTCAACAATTTTGTTTAAGTATTATTTAAATGCGATATTTTGTACTTAAACTTAAACAAATACAAAATATCGCATTTTTTGGTATCAAGATAATAAAAATTAAACAGATAGCATTGTTGAATTAATATTGTGGGCTGCAACTAATTGTCTTGCAATCCATATCTTTGACATGCCTGCCTTAGTGCATATATAAAGTGATCAGAGCTCTGTATAAAAAAAACTATTGGGTACTCAACTAAATTTGGTACTGTGCAGAACATGCAGTTCTATTTTTGAGAAAAAATTTTACTTCAAATATTCAGCTGAAATTTGGTGCTGCTGTCACCTTAACATGCATATTAATTAAGAACATTTTCTAACAAATTTTGGAAGTTTAGAAACAGAGTGCCATGATTTTATATTGATTATAGATGCTAATAGCTGTTTCATTTATAGAAGAGTTTAATAAATATATCATGATCAGGCAAAGTGAGCACATGACAGTTCACCTGTCCAAGAATTGTGAACTCCTTTTTCTACCCAAAATTTGTTGTAAAACATTTGTAGTAATTTAAGGGAACACTAAAAAAAACAGCACCAAATTCTGCTCTAGTGGATGAATTTTGAAGTTAAAATTTATTTTCCTGCCAATCAGACTACATGCTCAGGACGGAATGCCTACCAAATGCAATTGAGATTCGTCCTATAGTCTACAGAGTTCCGAACACCAACTCTTTGATTATGATCAGCCTATATTTTCAAGCTGTATATAAGATTACTGTATTATATATGTATATATAACTTGTCTAGAGTTTGAAAGCATTTTTAGTAGTCATCCACGCACAAGTGAAGAAATGTTTTATCATCACACATAATCACAATTATTATTTCAAAGCATTACGATTTTAAAAGTATTAAAATGTCATACAATTAATGACATTTTAATATTTATTCTACCATACTTACCTGTTATCAAAGCTACTTTTTCACGTAAATCTCGCATTTTTTACGTAAAAACTATTACGTTCAAACTAATATTAAGCAATAGTTCACCACGTGCAAATAGTAGGATTTAAACAAGAGTCTGGCTCTCTGGTGAGCATTAGTTCTAAATTATGCCGCTACTGCGAACAGCGCCAATGGCGAGACTTAATTTGTGGTATTTTCTGCTCATAGTTACAAATTACGAATGCTTTATTCTTAATTTGTATTAGTTAAAAATGAAAATAAGTTAAATTTTTAGATTACTTATAAATGAATGATATATATATATTATTTTTTTCATACGCAACGTCAGCCTTTACACCCGATGCGAAGAGTCTATATACCTTGGCGAAGAGTAAAATAGCACGTTTATCATTTGTTTATCGTACCGTCGACTTGTCGATATACGTTCAATAAAATGGAATGTAGCGAGTGTGGTTTAAATGTGGTCATAGACAAAGTTTAATCAGTACGATTTGTGATATAACAGTAGAATACTAATGTTTTCTGCTCATAATAATAAATTATAAATGTTTTGTTGGAAATTATTAGTTAAAAGTGAAAATAAATTAAATTTAAGGATAGACACCTTGCTTAAAAATGAACTTTTCCATAAGAAATTAATACTAAGATTATGAGATGGAATTATGAATAAAATAAAGCAAAGGAGGACTTACAATTTGATATTTTCTCACTGCGAAAAGTGTTGTTATTAATGAAATTCTGCAATACGCATACAGCCTAGAAAACATTTTTGTTTGCATTAATTATAAATTCATTACCCACATGACATACGCAACACAATATTGTCTGGATAACATTACCCCGTATTTTGGAAAGGATACTTAGAGAAAAGACAGGCTTCCAGACTAAAACCTCCTCTCACTCACAGCCAATTATAGGTGTAGGAGACGTAATATTTACTAGGGACATTTTTTTCCTCATCAGTGCAATTTTCAAATTCAGTACATACTTGAAATGAAAACACAATCCCTAAAATGACTGGTTACTTTAGCTATTTTAGAACTATTTTAATATTTTTCAACTTTTCTTTCTGTAAAATAGCATATAGAACTAGTGGAAGGAACGGCGAAACTAGATCGAGGCGCCTCAAGTGGCGACGCCGGGTAACAGAATCGGGGCTACAAAGGCGGCACCAGTGTTGTTCCATCTGGTACTTTTGTACTAATCTAGTACCTTTTTACTTGTTCCAGTACCAACGAATGGCACCATTTCCTAGTACCATTCATGAAATACTAATACCTTTCCTTTCAATTTAGTAACTTTCAAAACATTCATTTTTATTCCCTATTTCTATATTTTTTTTTTTACTTTACTTTGGCAGTAAATGGATGTTTTTATTCCTTCCTCATGCATGTGCAGCAGTTGAACGTATTTTTCTGCAATTAAATTTAATAAAAACTAAATTACAAAATCGAGTTCTTACCGATTCCTGTGAAGACCGGTTATTAGCAAAGGAGTTGCATAAAAGCAACAACGATAAAATGTTACACTTGGAAACCATCATCTGCTTCAACCATACAAAATCATTTTGGTGAGGAAGATTCTGATGATGATCATCCTATCAGTGATTTTTCAATGTGATAATTTTAAAGTTCAGTACTTCGTGTTCATTACTTTTGTTTCAACATTTTGTTCATTTGATTCTTGTTGAGGAATAACAGCATTCTTGCAATATATGAATTTATTCTGTATGAATTTTGTATGTTATATGTAACACTATATATATTTTAATAAATAGAAATTTGATAAATTATAAATTTATATCTTATTTATAAGTACACATTTAAATAATATATATATATACATTCAGTAGTTTACAGTCAAAAGTAATGCCTGCATTAGTCAATACAACCACTTCTCGACTTACGACGGAGTTCGGTTCCGCAATTTCGGACGTAAGTCGAGAAGTGACTGTACAGTACTTAACAACAAAACAGTTAGCCATCTTACACAAGCACACGCGAAGGGTAACTAATCAATCGCAAGATATATATTTGACGAAAACTATAAAAAATTGACACATTTAAAAAATTTTTTAATGAATTTTTTTCGTCGTAAGTGCAAATGGTCGTAACTCGAGAAGTGACTGTAGATCATTTTGACTTAATGTATTGATTCTGCACGTACGTTTATCGTATTATCGATTTAAAAAAAAAAAAAAAACTATCGCACATTACTGGTTAACTTTGTACTTGGCGGCGCCGTAATATAGGTAACACAACAACCGACCACACGTTATTTTTTGAAGTTTTGTGTGGCAGTAAGCTGTGGTTCATTATCACAGGAAGAAAACAAGCACCGCGTTTCAGTACGTATCAAACCGAAAGACGCACGTGTTTTCCCGAAGCAGTTTTCTTTACCTGCGTACATGTGGCGCTCAACTCAGTTCCACTAGCTCTATACAGGTTCTGATAAGTAAAGAATTTTCAGTCCTGTCACAAATAAGCTACATATTGATTATTGACAATCTGTGACATGCCATAATAAGCAAAACTAATAAGAAGGTTTAAAATTAATAAATACAAATGTATTCTGACAGTTTATGAGTTAATTACTTTCTATTTGCAAAATTTTTTCAACCTTAACACAAAAGAAAAAAGTGAATTTTAAGAAATTTGCGATTTCCCGGGTTATGTTGACAACAAAAATGAAACGCATATGTATGAACTGTTCGAAAATCCCCCATTTAGAAAGATGAATTTTATTCCTGTGCCTGGTTTTTTTTATAAAAAAATTATGTAAACTTCTACTAGACACTTTTCCCAAGCAAGGGAAATTCAAAACAAATTATTGAATTGTGATGAATGTTTTGTACTTTATTCATATAGTTTGATTTGAGAAGCCTCGTCTTTTTTATTTTGATTTAATTCATATCACAATTAGAATGTGTCCAGGTATGTTGTGTCTAATTGTCCAGGAACAGCTATCAGTGACCGGTGTTGCTATCCATTCGGCCACTGATAGAGCAGAGTTAATAACTTATTTATTGCATACTTCATAATTTTGAATCACCTAAAGTTGGAAATAACTAGGTTGAATAAGTTAAAAATCTACCAATAAATTATTATAGTCTATTAACAAGTTTAAGTGCATCAATATACAAATATAAATACAAGAAAAAAACCAAACTTTCAATAAACACTTTTATTTGACAAACATCTTCAGTCGGATTAATTCTACAAAAATACTATCTCCGAACAGAACTGACACAGATGAACAAAAACAACCACAGTCACCTAAAACACAAACAGGATGAAATTCAATTAAAAATAAAGAGTGTAGATTTATCCCAGTTATAAGATACTATTTCCACATCTAAAGCACTAATCCTAGCATTTCGTAGTAATTTTATCATAGAGCTAATTTCACCATTATATTTTTGGAGAATTACTGATATAGTTACTAAAGTACATAGTATTAATAATTCTAAAACATTTTTTGCATTAGCTTTTAATTTATTGTTTTACCTTTTCTTGTATTGCTTCCATTATTTTCTAGATTTTTATTAAGATATGCCTTATTTGAGTTTTATTTTTATTAGCAACTACGTCATTTTTACATTTTATTTTATTCTGGTAATCTTCAAAACTACACATTTAATTTTTGAATCTTACAGGCAGGTTGGTATTCTGATGACGGTAATTGTCTTGTATTTACCATTCTTGGATATTTGTTTAATATGATCTAAATCCCAAATTGATAAATTTCCCTTCATCTTTTTTAAATACCTCTCAAAGAATAAAAATGTGCATAAATACAGATCCACCATTTCGGAATTTTGACTTCGGGACGTTACTTTTAACAGATCGCCCGCCGGTCGTCACGTTCAAATGGTGTTGGTACGAACAGTCTGTTTTTAGGGTGGACAGAATACTTTGTGGCAAACGGTGTGATGTTCCGTAAACCCATACACTCTAGCACTATCTGTAATAATTATAGACTGTTCATATATATATTTTAAAATTGATAAAAGTACGTAATAATTAGAGAAATCAGCGATACAATAAATAGCGCGTGTAGTTTTAACAAATACCTTTCCTTTCTTTTGTCCATTAGATGCACCAAATTTGACACTATAGATTTCGTCCTATCGGATTTAGTTGAAGTTAAAGTTCAAAGTCTGTCTATCCAAGAAAATATTGTAAACAACACTTGATGGAGACGGATTTAAAACTTAATTCATTCTCTTCGTTGTTGATTCTAACTCACTCCTCCAGAAGTCCAAAAAGAGATCAAAGAATGCCGGGGATCAACCTTGTATATTCTACGCCCCACTGAAAGTTCGGAAGGTGGAAGCAGCTCCCTCTAACGTGAATAATAGTGTAAAATTATATAATTTTTATTGTTTTTTATTTAACAAAAAAAAGGTGTGATAACACCACACATCCATTATGAAATTCTAAATTATAACCCTAAATTTAAAGTTATATAAAGAAAAATAAGATTAAAAATTAATTACGTAAGAAATGAAAAACGTGTTATTTTTAAATTTAAAAAAAATCCTTTGCATGGACCTCCTCTTTTTTAAAACCAAATTGAGTATAAACGCGTTTTTACTGTAACATATATATATATATATACATATATATATATATATATACCGTCGCCTTACTTCTCGGTCTCCGAAATTATCGTCGCGGATTACGTTGCGAACCCGACGGAACGTTCTTCGCGATCCCGACGAAGCCCGCTACAGACCCGATTTCCCGTTTCGTTACTGACGAACTCCCGACGGAAAATCGAACGAGTAGCCGATATGTATATGTTACAGTAAAAACGCGTTTTAACTAGTTGAGTTTTTACTGGATGTCATTGTTAAAACTAGAATTTACTGCTAGTCAAAAATGAATTTGAGTTAAAACTAGTTTTAACTAGACAAAACGGGTTTTAACAAAATGGCTTAGTAAAAACTGTTTCGACCAAGGTCATTCAGCTACACGTTCCTATAGTGTACGATGAATTTCGTATCGCTTTAACCCTTTTCCCCCGACATCTTGTTTACGTTTATTTTGCGATCTCTCCTAAGGCAATATAGGTCAGTCAGGCGATATTATTTTAAAAATTCACCAAAAATCAATTATCATTATATCTATATGAAAAAAATCACTTACATTTATTAATATCTTTACTTTTAAATACGATATTTTTAAATACATTTTATTAGAACAATTTATAAGAAAAAAAATAATATATATCAGAACTGACACACAAACTTGATAATTTGTAACATTTTGTGAAAATTAACATTGTCTAGTTACATAGTTGTTTGCTAGCACTGAGCCGGAAAGACGTAGAATATTGTTTTGTACAATTCGATATAACACTTATGCATGTATGTTTATTCGTTGTGAAATTATCGCACATTATATCAAACATTTGTTTGAAATCAAAATTTTATACTGCTATCAACTAATATAATGAATTATTATACTTTATTCACTTCATATCGAACGAGATTATATCTGTTGTTAATAAATTTTAAAAAAATCGATATTTACCAAAGTAACGATGAATCGGTACCCTCGAAGTTTTGCTTAAAAAGCCAGGGTACCGATCGATCGGTGCCTTCAGGGACAAAGGGTTAATTAATGTTAATAACACAGATGTGTGACCAATATTTTCAATAAATATCGTATTAAATAATACAAATGTTTTACTCCCAATCATCACTATTTATTTCTCCCAAACATATTTATGTAGCTAAAATTAGTTTTAACTAGTGATGTAACGAATAGTATATTCAGCCTCAGCCGAATACCGAATATTCGGCTAGGAGCGTTGCCAAATGGCCGAATATTCGGCCAAACTATTCGGCTTGATTAATGCACGTACGAAAATTGGCGCGCAAACCGCATTATGGCAAAGATCGCGCACCGTGCTCTCTATTGGCCCGCTGTCACTACGATTTTTTCTTCCATTAGGTCTAAATTATTTAAATTAATTAATTAAATTATAGTTATTAAAGTTAATATGAGATAGAGCTTAACGTCTACCTCTAGTGCCAAATTGGTTTATAATTTATGTAATAGCCGTAAATAGCCCGCTATGATTCGGCAGTTTTGGTATTTAGATGTAAGTTATAACTTATAAGTTATTTTATTTGCAATCGATCATTTAAACTCTTTAATTAAACACTAAAATTTTGTTTTTACTACGTATTTGTAGACTGAATAGTACCCTAAGGATATACTTTTGTAATGACATAATATGGTGTAGTTTCTCCCCAGTTGTGGAACAGTTCAAATATATCGTATAAATATTAAAATATACGCGAATACGAATATAACATAATTAACTAAATAATAACATTAACGCCCGATACATTCTAACCTACACGCCATCAATGCCATAAGATATCGGGCTAGATAAAGGTTATAATATCATTTAATTATGAAATAATTTAATACTAGAGTTAGATGCTATTTCTTATTAACTTTAATAATTATAGTTTAATGTTCAGCATTAATAAAAGTTACAAAAATGATTAATTTACTGTGTATTTGTTATTTCTTACTCCTGTTTTTAGGTATTCGGTATTCGGCCGAATAGTGAAAAATAGGCCGAATAAGCCGAATACCGGGTAGTAACCGAATATTCGTTACATCACTAGTTTTAACTAATGTTAAAAGTTAAAAAGTTAATGTTTGATTTTAGTTTTATCTAAAATCAAAACATGTACAGCAGTAAATTCTAGTTTTAACTAGACAAAACGGTTATAACAATGACATCCAGTAAAAACTAGTTTCAACTAGTTAAAACGCGTTTTCACTAAAAACGGGTTTTTACTGTAACACATTATATATATATATATATATATATATATATATATATATATATAAATGGACATGTTTGTGTCTATATTTCACTCTGCAGCCAAAACTACACATCGCACATGAATGAATGGTGTTTGTGTGTGGTAGTAGTCCCAAGTCTCCCACCGTGCACTATGCGTCTCGATAGCTATAATGGTGTAGAAAATATGGGGGTTGAAAGTGGTTGACTTCGAAAATGTGTGACGCTTCAATGAGAATGTTCCAGTTTTTTCTAGAAAGTTCCAGAACCTAGAGGTGAAATTTGGTACACAGTTAGGGTACGTCATGAAATCTCACACTAAGAAGGGATTTTTCGAAATTCTCCTCGCGAGAGGAGAGGGAGAGCATTAACCTGAAAACGGCTTCTAGTGTACTATTTTAGATGCGATTTTTTGTTTTTAATTACGTTTAGACTTGATTGAGTACTTACGGTATTAAATTGATAACATTTCAGACATTGTTATAAATATTTTTTATATATTTCGATTTTTAACCAAATGTTCGAACAGTTTTAAATTCGAATTTCTTTTTGCATATTGATTCGATTATAGAACGATTATAGAAACGTTCCAGAAAATTTATCAAATTAAAAATAGTTCGTTTGATTCTCCGCAATTCTCATCATTCTCAGCGGTAGGTGTTAAATAACAATTACTATGGTTGTTGAAATATTAAATGTAAATACGATTTGCTTGCAAAATCCGCGCGAGCGAAGCCGCGGGTAACAGCTAGTTTGTTAATAAATTCTTGGAAGTATATAACAATAACCCTTCGCTCACTACAGTTGAAATAATTCATGAAGTGGAGAGGGGATTAAATTAAATATTTGTAACTATTCAATAACAACGATTTTAATTAAGTGACTAATAAACACTAAAATAATTAGTAAAATAATTTTGGGGCTAACTTGACACTGGTAAAAGTACGTGTTTATAAAAACTTTATACTAATATGGAATGAATCAAACTTTTTACATTGTTACAAAATTACCAGAAACATTATTCCATCTTAAATATTGGTTAAAAATCAATACGTAATAATTTGATTAATAATTATAATTTGCTTTTAAATTTAATACCGAGGCATAAGACTCATAGTACACTTCAGTTGGCCGGATGGCCGAGCGGTAAAGGTGGCAGCCTACCGCTCTGGGGGACCCGGGATCGAATCCGAACGGGTCGAATAATCCCCAGGAATTTTTCGGGGGTGGTCCGTTCGGATATGTCGGGCCCCGTCCCTCACCACCCGGTCGCACCATTGTGGGCCTGGCCGAACCCATAATGGGCCTACTAAAAGAGGCCCTCTTAGTGCCCACAGGGCGGAAAGAGTTAAAAAAAAAAAAAAAAGTACACTTCAGTTAATCATATTCTTTCACGGTGTCTGTCACCACAGCAGTGTAAAAATTTTTTAAACAAATAAGTTTATTGTTGTTTTCTTATAAAATTTCTGTACATGTTTAGTAGTTATGTAGCATGTAAGTTATTGATAAATTCATGTTCTTTTAAAGTGTTCATTCTGTAGAATCGAAACAGTTTTTTTTTTTTTTGTAACTCTTTCCACCCTGTGGGCACTAAGAGGGCCTCTTATAGCAAGCCCATTATCGGTTCGGCCAGGCCCACAATGGGGCGGCCGGGTGGTGAGGGACGGGTACCGACATATCCGGACGGACCACCCCCCGAAAAATTCCTAGGGATTTTTCAACCCGTCCGGATTCTATCCCGGGTCCCCCAGGACGGCAGGCTGCTAACCCTGACCGCTCGGCCATCCGGCCGCTTCGTATCTAAATAGTTGTTTACTCAAAACGAAATCGTAATAGCTTTATTCAGTGTTTTATTGTTTTTATTTTAAATATAACTCGTGCCATGTCTTCAGTCATACGAACTGTACATAAGATTCCCAAATCGTACCGGTACGATTTAAGGAATTACTCTCTGTTCTTAACTTTTATCTGCCGAGTGTCGGTAGAAGTAAAACAGTACTGTACATTCAACAACAAAATAAATATTGCTTTATGTTTTTTGTCCTATTATAGACCACAAACACGTTAAAACAAATTTATAATAGGATACTTTATAGGATAATTTATAGGATTTATAATTTACAAGTTATTCATGTCTTGTTCTTATTGGAAACAATAAGAACAAGACATGAAACAAATTATGCAGTGGTGATATTGTACTTATATTATTTAAAAAGTTTGTATAAAATCAAATTTTTATAATAGAAATATGAAAAAAATATTGCTAATATGTAAGTATTCGTAGTTTTGTTTGATCTATTTTTCATATACCTGTAATTTGTATTTTTTTCCAAAAAAAAATTCGTTTTTCTTGCTTACATTACATTACATTACATTGAGTAGGGACTGAATTTATTTATGATTTAGGCTGATATACTAAATACTGTATATTACATGAAAAAATTCATTAATGAAAGGACTATGCTTAAATGAAATAAAATAATTTCACACACCAATAGGTAAAAAATTTATTTTTATTGATTTACCTTATTTAATAAAGCCGTTTCTTTCGTTACAGTACTCTGTAAGTTAATTTGTATTAAATTTTATTGGCAATTTTATAACAATTCAACAGAGATATAATATATATTTATATATATATTTCGTGTTAAAACAATACACAAAATTATTATTGTGATAATAGAACAAACATTTGCATTTCTGTTCTCGAGACTTAAGTTATTTTGTTAGATAATTCGAACCCTTGAGAACTTTACAATAAATGAAAAAAATATTTACAATTTTTACGTTACTTTATTTTATTTTACAAATATCGAATTAAAAAATAAAATAGAAAAAGAAAATAGCTGCAACGGCGTTACGTTTTTCTTCTCCGACCGATACTTCTTTTGAAATGTATGTACTTTTTGCCACGGGTTCTATGTACATTTGTAAGTATTTATTCTTATTTTTAAGCCCTTGTAGCAGAGACAAAAATTTTCATCTCAAAAAATAAGTCTTCCGCTCGAATATTAATACTTTCTTTAAAGATAGTAGAAATATAAATTCTTTTTTAACACTTTGATATTGTTCAACAATTAACATTCACAGTGCAATTCCTGTGCAAACAAACAAGGCATGATGTGGCTCGAGTGTATTCCGACCAACATCGGGATATACGAGAGTGAGGCACGAGATGAGTACGTCGGTTTAAAGTGATAAGATACATCCGTCAGCAGTCTCTGCTGAGCTCAACCTCGCTCAATTTACACAATCTCAGCCGGTCGTTCCGCAGACGAGATACAATGCAAACTTCACAGTTTAATGAGTTTTGCATAGATAAAATGTCGACTTTTAAACATTGTTACATACGCATCTCGCCTGTCGAAAAGTGAGATCATAAAAAATGGAAGAATATTGGAGGAATGTCTAAAATCACAAAGAACAAATGTAGAAAGACAATTACAGGAATGCATACTTAACATAGTAAAATTATATTCCACGTATATATATATATATATAAAATATAATTATAAGTAACTTAGTATATTTAATTTTGAAGTTTATAATGAGAATATATTAAAACAAGCAGCTGCAACATTTTAAGTACCGAGTACATCATTTTGATTCTAAAAATGGAAATTCAATAAACAACAAATTAATCATTTTGTGGTTGTTCGAAAAATCACAATTTTTAGTATTAGGAAGTTATCAATTTGAATATTAACACTATAAAAGTCTATAAATACAATGAAATTTCTCAAAATCTTATTTAAAGAAGAAATCTACCTTTTTCTTGTCCAACTTGTATTCTAATTTCATTCTAATATAGTCGAATATAATTTTTTAAAAACTTTTTAAAAATTTTTTTAAATGCGTTGAGAATTTGAGTTAGAGAAATTTCACTATATTTCTAAAGTTTACAATTCTTTATCTGTCATCTAGTTTAATCGTAGAAAAAACTCGTAGAATTTATTCTTTTATAAATAACGGGCAATTAGCAGAATGTAACGGCACAATAAAGTATCGTAAACCTACAAATTTTTCGCTTTTTCTACTTTCCTCTTTGTACTTATGATTGTATTATTGTTAACGATGATAAAGATAACTTTTCTTTGTATATTCAAAATTTGTAAACAATTTTATCTGTACATTTCTCTCTTTTTTTTTTGCAAAAAATTCTCTAAATTTACACCTAAAAATTATCAACATTTTATAAACTTACAACTATGTTTATGGCTTAATAACTTCGAGATAGAAAAGAATTGATTACGAACCGCCGATATGATTATTATTATTAAAAAATTCTACCGTATCGTTCTTATTGGCGTCGTCTGTACTCGTTTCGAACGACTCTTCCCCGTTTACCAGGAAAATAATTCAAGTGAGGTAGTTTTCTCTTTGCTGAGTGATTGGCAATGGTTGTACTGGACTTAGATCTTCTTCTGCTTCTTCCGCCTGTCGGAGTTTAATGTTCTCGGGATCCAATTGTTCCAAAGTGGCCAAAACTGAAACGTGTTATCTATTTAATTATATAGGAGTATATTTAATCGTATTGCAGAATTATAGGAGTGTTTTCGTGTCTCGTTTTGTTATCTGAATGGAAATAATTCATTAAGGTATTTAGTATTTTGTTCAAAGAAAGTAATAAGTTGTCCATAATGTCATCTGCTTTCATATAAACGAGATGTCCTTTGCCAAACATAGCCACAAAACCTAGCATTTAGTTAACCACACGAAAACACACCTTAATGCTTATAAAAAAAACTCTTTAAATAGTAAACCATTTAATATTTTTAACTACAAACAAAAGCACGTTCAAAAAAAAAAATAATAAATAAAATAAAATCCCAAATAAAAACACAAATATCCAACCTTATGGTAGACTGTAAGGAGATTCTGCACTAGATATATTTGCTGAAAACATAAAAACGACATTGAGCATGCAAAACATTAATTAAAAATTACTTTTATAAATAAATGTTTAATTTAATCAAAATTAAAAAATGTAAAATAAAAACTTTTACTTAAAAATATATATTTATATAATTCAAATAATTAATTAGTTACAAATCATTCACAAAATAATCTAAATAACTTCATTCCCAATAAAATCAAGCAAGAATGAAATTCCTAAGACCCCATGCAAGATTAGAAAAAATAAATAAAGATTTAATAATTTTGAAAATCAACAAAGTATAATTAGAACATTAATAGTATATTTCATATAATACTAGAAATAATACTATATTAAGTGGGTGACAGCATTTATTACCATTGACAGGACTTAGTTAGGTGGCTCACTGGCCCATTTTGGAATGAAGACATTACCATGATACAAACATATTGTTAAAATAAAACAAAGAAAATTTAACTATGTGATAAATGAAAAATTTCTTTCTACAGGGTAGCCACAAAATCTCTGTTTGGGAGATTATAACTGGAAAACTCGAGATACAGAGTACCTCAAGAACAAATACATTGTGTGATAGATTGGATGTGGATATGATAAGATGCAATTTTATGAAAGCCTGCACCTTATGATACGTGACAAGTCACTTATAAGATGAAATTGAGAGAGACATTTTCTTTCTTAAGGCTTCTAACAGTTGAAGCTATTGATAACTGCTTTAATAACATCCAACTGTCAGCATGGAAGAATCCAGATAAACCTAAGAAAGAATTAAATTTGTGCAGAGAATAAAGGAACATACAGATGCTTTTTGATTAGAATGATAATGGACTTATAAATAATTAAACAAGATCTGAAATATTTTTTTCTTTATTCTCTTCTTTACTTTCTGCCCACAGGCAAAAAGTAGAGTAAAGAATAGAATAAAGACTGAAATGAATGTGATTAAAAAGGTACTCTACTTTCTGCCCACAGGTAGAAAGTAGAGTACCTTTTAGAGAAACCTGAAAACATTTCTGGGTTTTTAAACCCATCTGGATTAGTTTCTGGGTCCCCCAAAGATTGATGATAAGCTGACACCTTAACATTAAGCTGATCGGTATTAACATTAAGCTAATCAGTATGTAAGTTAAAATAATGTGACTTACAAATATACATTTATTATTAATTAGAAGCAATTTTAAATCCTTTTGTTGCTCTTGAAATTATTATTAATACTTTTATGAGTCAATTTTTGACTTATGAAATGTTTTTACACTTTTAAATTGTCTCAGGACAGATTATTTAAGTAATTCTACTTGTAACATTCTCAATTTACTTTCAAAATGGGTTCTTATTTGCAATAATTTATAATCCATTTTTTATGGAGCTAAGATCTTTTAAAATGGGAACACACTAAGACATTTTCTGCTCAGAAACATTTATGAGAGAACAATACATTTCAGTCATCTTTCTATTTCCTTTTTCTGAATGGCAATACAGAAGACAGTCAAAAAAAATATCCAATTAGCACCATGTTTATATTACTAATTAATTTTCTGATAGTCAGGCTTACAATTCTTCTAAAGAATTGTAAGCCTGAATACTGTAAGCAATTTAATACTGATTATTTGCAAAAGCCTAATAATTTTTATGAGTTTCACCATATAATTCAGGATGTTATCTTACATGTTAACATAACTGAATTAAAAATAGTTACCTCACATTCTCTTTTCAACCATATTGTTTGACTAATATGACACTTGTGATGGTTCCATGATGTTCTCAAATGACCACTCCAACTGGCCTATGTTGCACACAGAAACATAAAAATTGAGCTATGTTTTAGGTTTGTTTTCAGAGCTCTTTCAGCTGTAAATAATCTGCCTTTTCTGTCATAAAGTGCAATTTTTCTCCTCAGAAAATGTGTAGAATATCCCTACCTCAACTCATTAAAATATACAGAAAATTAAAGAAAATATATGGCCTAAATTTATTTTTTAGATTTGTGAGCCTGTGAGTCCCACTGGATCAATATTTTTTTTCAAAAACTTCCAATTAAATAATTTTATTCAAAATTAATTTTAATAACCTACCTTTAGGTTAAATTATTAATTACTTTGGTAATTAATGCAGTTATACCCATAAATGAACCAATCTTAGACATTTGGTTAGAATTCACACTAATAGTCTCTTAATACAGTATAGTATTAGGATACTATGAGTATCTTATAATCTGTCTGTGAAGCATAAGTAATAATTATATAAATTGAAATCTTAAATTTCTTTAATATACTGATAATGAACATTCTGCATTTATTAAATATAACAAAATTAATAAATATACCAAAATTTATTAATTAAAAACATAAAATTGTAATAGTAGTACAAAAAAGATGAAGCATAAATATATTTAATTAAAAAAAAACAAGTTAGTTCAATGATTTTAAATATATTTATTAATTATTATAATTAGTCAAAGGATTCCCTTTCTTTTTTATTTATTTTTAGAATTAAAAGTTGTTAATAGAGTTTCATTGTGTGATTTTGTCTGTGCCAAATACTTTATAATGATAAGAAAATTTCAAAACAATTATTAATAAACATGAAAACCACCTTCTTAATATATATTCTCATTAATGTAAAACATTAACTGTATAATTAAAGAATAAACAAACACAATTCCAACCTGCTACAATTTTACTTTTTTCCATTACTTCTCTAGCTAATGCATGATTTAATGCTAATAAATGAGCTCTCCTCTTCTTTTCTTCATCTACTCTTTTCTTTAGCATCTCTCCTGGTTCTCCTTGCTTATCACCAATATCTTCATAACTAAAATAAATTATATAATAATAATAAACTTTAGTAATCATTCACAGGATTCATTTATATTAATAACATAGTTATTATAAAAAAATAAAAAATATAATTTGTATGATAATTTCAAATAACTTGGGAAATTTGAAAGAAATAAGGTAATTCAACACTGAGACAAGTGGCCAAATAAGTGCCTCCAGGAGCACTTTCTATGAAAAACTGGCCACTATTTAAGTGTGAAGAAAACCCAGTCACTGGGTCTTGTGCCTGTTGGTCGGGCACAAGACCCATGACTATCAGTGTTTGGTGGTTATATCCATCAACAAAGAAAAAAAGATTTAACATAGCAATTTTCGAATATTTTGTTACATTAACATTTTAGTAAAAATTTAAAACATCACTAACGTAGTTGTTTCCGATAGCATGCGACGGATAGTTTCGGCTTTCAAACTTCTTTTTAGTCTCTCCGTGGCTGATAATTGTTCTGGATCATCATCAATATATCTTTCTGGAATGTTTATTTTTTGTGGAAGTCCAAGCTAAAAATATTTAATATTTATTATACGATAACAATAACAACAACAAATAGTAATAATCTCTATATAAATTCATCATTGACTACAGTGATGATTATTCTTCATGAATGAAATTCTTATGTTTATGTGCCATGTAAATTTACTAATGAATTTTCTGTAAAATAAAATATGAGGAAATTTTTATATAGATTATTTTTATTCTACAAACTACTATTTGTACATAAAATCCAAATTCTAAAAATCATGGAAAACAATAGGATATTACCATGCTGAATTGTCTTTTTTAGTCAGATAAGCAGCAGTTTTGAGGAAAGAGCTGCATAACATGGACTGTACAATCTTCCATTTAAAAACATGACTATCAAATATACTGACTAAATAAATGAAGCAAAGAATGAATCTAAATACTTTTTTATAAACAACTCAATGAGTAGCTAGTTTAATTTGAGAGGCTAAAATTTCACAATTAAGTACTGGAATTTATAACTCGTCCTTTCAAAACCTTTTTATTTCCAGCAAAATACAATAATATTTACTTGCACGAACAAACGTTTTCGTATCTCTATTGAGATCTGCTTCAGGTTTGATAATGTTCTACCAATGGAATGCCCAAAGTTAAAAAATTAACTGCCAATTAATTTGGCTATTTAGGTTCTACTCCATTATATACATTCACTGTCTGCACACTAATATTTTATCCCAAAATTCTATGAATAAGATGTCAATTTTGTTGTGATCTTTCTGATATGTATATTGCCATGTGTATGATATAGTATTGTTGTCTTTATAATTTATACAGTTTCCTGCTCTGCTAGCTTTGTATATTTCCAATTCTCTTATATGGTCTGTTTGGAATAATTTCTTTATTAGGGTAGCATTCCCTAGGTCAGCATGTATATCTGGGTCTGATGCATATGTTGCCAATGCTGTGGTATTCTTACTTTTGTCTATATCATATTTATGTTCTTTTAATCTTTTTTGTAGTGACCTTTTTGTTGATCCTATGTACACCAAGTCTTTATCAAACCTATTATCTTTGATCTGTATTTTGTATACCCCTGGTGCTATCATGTTACTCATCTTGTCTTTATCATTTCTAAGTAGTTCATATATTGTCTGCGTCCTTGTGTATGTTAATTTGATCCCCTTATCTTCTGCTATTTCTTTATATATATGATGAAGGTTTTTATTGTATTGGACAATCATATGATTTGTGTTATTTTCTTGCTCAGGAATCTTAGTAGATCCTGCTTATGTAACTTACAAACTTATTCATTTGTAAGTCTATTAAATTAAAGTAATTTAATTTATAATAACTTAAATATGAGTGTTCAATGATGAATGCAATATCTTCTATTTTTAGGAAATTATGAAATTATAGTTGAACCCATATATAATTTCCAAAATTAGTACTTTTCTGCAATTTACATCATATTTTTCTAGTCTCAATTTTTTTCTCCTCTATAATTTATGTATAAATTTTCCCATAAATTACATTTCAGTGTTTCTACATTTCTTGCAATATGCACATTTTTAATAGTGTAGGTAATGCTATGACACCAATCCATCAATTTTTATGGTTTTGTATGCTGAGTGATGTTCTCCCATATGTTCATGTACTTTGACAATTTTGTCCTTCCAAATGGTTTTCTTTTTTCAATACTGTATTTGACTGTATTATTATTTATCTAACTCAAAAGGTCTACATATGGTTAAAGATACAGTATACACTAACTTGAATAAAAACAAAATCCAGCAATAAGTTGCTTAACTTTCCCTGGCAACATTTGGTGGCACCATCTGTTATCATATTTTATTAAAAGAAACTTTTTATATTTTTAAATATTACAAAATGACGAAAAGTTTAATTTTGAGGGTAGGAAGGAGTTTTATAAAAAACTGTAAATGCTAATAATGAATAAAACTGTCATAAAGTCTGATCTACTGGAGATACACCCCACCTCCTTGACCTTTAATCACCAAAATTTAATAGCATCAATTCCCTGAGTAAACAAACCTCTCTGAAAAATTTCAGAAATTTTCGACAAAAAGCACAGGAATTATTAAGCTTCAAAGAGGATGAACAAAATTATGCCCCATGCACATACACAGTAACATACACATATATAGAAAAAGAAGATCCCAAAATTTTTTTTTGCATTTCTCAATGTTTCAAGATGTCCTGAGCCCAAAATGTAAAAATTTTGAAGGGATCATTTTTTGACTGATTGCCATACTTTCCCTCTGTTATATACAACAGCCAGGAAAGTAAAAAGTATTATACGTATTTCCTTAATTTAACTTTTTTGGAAGTCTCCAAAAAGCATAAATAAAGGGTTTGATTGTATTTTAATTTTAAGTATAAAAATTTAAAACTATATTAAATAAATAATATAAATACCTCTCTATCAATTATTTTATCATCAAAAACATCAGATTTTTTAATGGTACTTCGAACAATATCAGGAGTATTTGCTGTCCTTAAGCATCTTTCCATATCTACATCATCACATGATCTTAAACCACTCTATTGTAATAAATTTCAATAAAAATTTTATTTTGTTTGAAAGATATTTATGATCAAAAGAAATATTCAAATAATAAAAAAATACCTTAAAAAGTGGATTATAAGAAAAACCAGAAATAGTATAATGTCTTCTTTTATTCCGTCTTGAAGGACTAAGATCGTCGTTTGATACAGACTTTTCATCACTTATGCTACTCTCTTGAAAGTTTTGATTACTTGTATAGTTACCAAAAAGCCTTTCATGTGCTGACATTGTCTGTAAGATTTAATATATTATTATCTAAAAATTGAAGTTTTATTTTTAAGAATCAAAATAATTTGAATACCATATCTTGCTGTGAGGAAAATAATGACGTTGGACGACTATACAAATTTGGCAAGAGCAGTGTCTGTTTTAATCTTTCCACTTCTGAAAATGAGAAACAGCAAATTTACTGAAATTTGGAGGAAACTTCTACTTTGAATAAAAAAGTAATAGAAACATTACAGATCAAGAAATAAAACAAAAACGATCATAATCTAGATATTTTGGGGTTGATGAATTATAATTTTCAGACCAGAGAATAACTTGAAAAATTATACCATATAATTAGGCTAGCTGTAGTTTACTTATTAAAAATGAATTTTCCATAACTTACAATAGGATATATCATAGCTTAAATTAATAAAGCTATGATATATCCTATTGTAAGTTATGGAAAATTTATTAACTTAAGCTTATTAAGCTTTATTAAGCTTTTGGTTACATATAAATTATTCAATTCATACCAGATTTATATTAAATTTTTTAACATACAGAAACTTTAAAAATTTCTAAAGTATATTATAAAGATACCTTCTTCCACCTCATCTTCCTCTTCATATAAAAAAATTTCTGGTTCTTCTACAACCCAGACTAAAGAGTTATCGTCATAAGTGACTTTCTTCTTATCTCGACCTCTGTTTCTACGTTCTGATTCTCTTTTCACAATTCGTACCGTTTTAATTTCACTAGGTTTATCTTTAGGTATGATACCTTTTAACAAAAACAAAACTAATTCTAAATTTAAAATAATGATTATAGTTTGTGTATAGTATTCCATATTTTAAAATAACTTGCCATAAAACATTTTCATCCTATCATCTGCTTCACTTATATCTTGTGGATTATATTCTTGATTTGGTAAATTTTGAAGAGACGAATGAGGGTCTTCTAATCCATTTTTCTCTTTTGTTGGCTGATTAATAAGAAATAATTTTTAAATTAAATATTTATCTATATGGAAAACATTCAAGTACATTTAACCCCTATTTACAAGTATTTGATCTACATGAATTTGATAAAACAACCACTTTTCTTTTACATTTCTTCTCTATTTGTGACAATATATTTAATACAATGAAAGATAATAAATATTTGTGATAACAAAATAGTCTAATTGTAAATACAATAAGAATGAAATTCACAATTAATTACCTAAAACAATTAATGTTTATACAATGCTTTAGAATATTACTTGCAAGCTATTCTGAGCATGTGCAAGAATATTTATTTCTTTTGAATGGTAAGAATGTGATCTAACATGTGATTCCAATCTTATGATTGATTAGTTTGAAAATGCAAAAATGAACAAATTATCTGACAGATTGGCTTTTCCTGTAAAATGGATGCAATTTGTTAAAGTTGCCAATAAGTCATGAATTTGTTCAAACAAAGTAAATCTGTGTCTATTGCAGTTTTGAATAACAAAATGTCGGCAGTAGTCATAGTGTGTAAATCACCATTTGCAAGGAATTTTTGAGAGCATGGTCACTCCTAAATCATGATCATACAGTATTAAAATAAGAGATTTACCAGAATTATTATTGTTATTCAGATATATTTAAATTCATATTATATTTAATTATAATTTAAATTAATTTTATGTTTAAGACCAAAATTTCTAAGATTGAAGCCTATTTATCATTACTTTTTACTAATATTAATATAAAATTTGTGTGGAGTTTGTCTCTTTTTGGGATTAACATTATTAAAAACAAATTTGCAATCAATTGACACAGTGACTTACAAATAATTTTGTTAAAGATCAAAATGTAATACAAAAATTTGTTACCTATTTTTGCACATTTTATCACATTGTCTTGGCCACATTAATAAGAGTCCAAATGCATTGTGGTATTTTCACATTGCAGGATTGCATTTTGGTTGATTATTAAAAGAATCTCAACATGAATTTCACTTTGTGGTTTTACTGAATATGTGAAAACATGTGAAATTTTAAAAAATGCACGCAACATGAAATTTGCACTGTGGATGGATCTGAGATGTTGAAATGTGTTAGGCTGAGACTCCACTAGTGTAAAACAGAATGTAGAAATCCTCACCATAAATACTTTTAATCACGTGACCATATTTTATGCTGGAGCAGTTTGTAAAATGGTCGTAAATTGAGTTGAGCAATGTTCAACTTTCGATGCAAATACGTCTGTAAAAGAAGCTTTTATGTATGTTCTCTCGTGGCTACATGGATACTTGACCTAGTATAGATCTGGAAAGATTTATCAAAAACATCCAAAAGTATTCACGTATCTATGACAAGAGGTATCCCGATTATAACGGATGCCTAAAACATGCAATATGGACAGTCAAAGGAAAGTCCTTCAATTTAGATGAGTATATAATAAAAAAGCTAAGCATATAAGTTCAGTATAATATCTTAATAATATAATGATAAAAGTTAATATATGAAAGTAAAGATATTATTTTTAATACATTTGTAATTATAGTATAGAAAAAAGTTGTAGAATATAATTATTGTCTTTATATCGATATATCACATATACAAATATAACTTCAATAGTACCATCAAAGTAAAAACTTTGCTAGTGGAGCTGGACCTCCACCGCAATCTAAGCATAAACACAAATAGGTCACGTGATTAAAAGTATTTATGGCGAGGATTTTTACTCGTTTTCATGCTTGTGGAGTCTCAGCCTTACAGTTGACTTTTCACTCAATGAGTGTTTTCAGTTTTTGATCCTAACTATGCATTGCATTTTTCAATGTGCAATGAACAAGAACTTTAAAATTATTGTTATTCATAATTTGTTTTATTTGACACATTGCAATGTCAAAAAATCAAATTTTTGCCCTGCAGCCATGACTGTTATTTTTTTTATAATTGACAATAATCAACACAATAAACTTTCATTTTTTGTTCAAAATAATGGTTCAATCCAAGCGAGTTATTAGCAGCTTACATGGCACCATGTGATTTTACACTATATGAGTCATTCTATACAGAAGTCTCAAATACAAACATTCATTAACCCAATTTTTAGATTAACACATTGACTGTTGCACAAGACAAATATAACTCACAGTAGTTTGAGACCACAATGCCATGTGAATTACATATTACTCCATTGCAAGTTTGTGTTTGAAGCTGCATGGTTTGTTTATAACTTGCAATTTAATACTGAAACAGGATATTGATAGTTAATGACATGGGGGACGGAATGACTCATATTAATGCCAAACGATTGCTGGATTATATTAGGCCATAATAATATTGTATTACTAATTAAATGTCAAGTAATTTGGCACTTCTTCTGGAACCTGTTACTGGTGTGCTTCTTGAAAATACAGATTTATCACAAACGCTTTCAAACTTTTGAACAGTTCTTCAGGTGAAATCCAATGGAATGCGAATATTCAAAAACAAATTGAACACCTATTTTACAAAATATATTGCAACTGGCATGTGCATTCATGTGTGGATGGTGGTAATTAAGGGTTAGCGTCTATGAGGGCCTGCCAGGCTACCAATACATTAATCTCCTCTTTCCATCAAACTCCGTATCGATGTCTGAATCCGATGCATATCATACACAGTGGCGATTCTTGTCGTTCGTAACAATCTCATCTTTGTCGTTGACGTCACGATTCTATTCAGTTGATTATACATGTTCGAATGATCTGCGCACGCAACATGGTATAGAATTTTAACCAATAAAATTGTAAAATTTTCGAAAATGCAGAGTATGTAATCATAGATAACGTGGCAAGGAAAGCACATATTCAAATAAAGCACGTAATTTCAACAAAGTTATGTTTTTTGTTTTATAATGTTTTTACAGATTTTGATGTCAATTTGTCTTTTAACAAATAAAAATTTTAATAACCTAAGTTAGAAAAGTGTGAACTTAGATATTTTTCGAAATATTACCATATAATTTCTCCTTAACTATCTAAGTAAGATTAACATCATATTTGATAGTTCAGTAATTGATGTAGGATAATTAGGAAAAAAAAAAGGAATCTGTGTGGGTACTGGAAAAAAATCAGAAGGGTTTTCTCTTTCGAAATATTTTTTCCTGAGATAGAGAACATTCTCTAATACAATTGTACAGCACGAGTAGGATTGAGTTGTCCAAATTGGATATAACAAAATCAAGGTGAAAGACGATAGAACGGTCAAAAGACAACTATCCGCTTGTCTCTGATAAACAAGAGAAGCGAAGAGAGAAAAAGTTGTCCAGAATCGCGTTTAGAGAGACAAGATGATCTCTCAAGACGTAAATAAATGATTAGCCAATCAGCGATCGGCTTGTGAGAGACAACAGACGAGAGACAATGACCAGAATACGAACCCTGATTTCACCCCAGTGTTTAGGTAATGTTGAACTTTGCATTCAAGCAATTTAACCTAGAGGTAAATGTTAGGCACCATCTCTTGATAAATTTAATAATTATAATTAAATTAATATTTAATAATTTAGAAAGTTCTAGAAGAAAAGAATTGGTCTGAAGCAGAACTCAAACCTGCAACTGAAGATGTGTTACAGTACTGGTTACTCACAGCATGATTATGTCTAAATTAATGGTTCTGGAAGCAAAGATTGGGCAGAGGTTTGGGTAGCATAATTGGTAACATGTCTTCAAAGAAACCGAGAATGGTGTGTTAGAATCCTGCTATTTTCTGGATCCTTGTAAATTAATTAGTAAATGTTAGTTTAATTATAATTATTAAATTTATCAAGAGATGAAAATGCCTGTCTCTAAGCCAAATTACTTGAAATTTAATTAGTAATTATTAGCATTATTATAGCCCAATGTAATCCAACAATCACTTGGCATTAAATTATCTTTAAATTGCAGCATGTTTGCTTCAGAAAATATTTAGTATTTTATGAAGCAACTAAAACAATCTCATTTCAAAACTTTATTTGTGACTATATTAACTAAATCTTTGAAAATTAAGTTAAAATCATCAAATTGTTCATTTTTGAATAGTGTTATATAGAAAAAATTTCCTAATAATTTTTTAATGTCATTAAAGTTCAAATATAATTCTTACAGAATTTATTTCTTCAGCATTAGCATACAAAGGAATATCGTTTCCGTCGGTTTCTATAGTTTGAGAATGACCGGCTAAATTACGAGTTTCCATTGTATCTAAATCGGTTTCCATGTACGAGCTTTGATGTTTCTTTCGAATTGGCAATGGAATCGAACCTAATGGAAAGAAATATTTTAAGCATTGTTAATAAACTAATAATTACTTTTTGTTTAATTAATATCTTATTATAAGTTTATTAATTTAATTTATATACAGTATATTTTTAATCGTACATATTTAAAAAGTTATTTATAGATTACAATGAACGTATAAAATGTTTAATGACAAAGAAAAGTAAAAATTTCATAAAAAGAGATATTACGAAATTTGAATATAAATAAATTATTATGGGCAGTACTGCTTAACAACAGGAGTATGTTCCAAGAAATACATTGTTAAGCAACTTTCATTGTTATGCAAGTGAAATGATGTTAAACAGTATGTATCTGTTAAATAGGAATCTCCCAGCAAATTAGAACAGGGAGAAGAAAAGATGAGTTTGCACTAATGGAGTTCTCATTAAAGGGATATCATGTTTAAAACTCTCTTTCTTTTCCACTTTTCTATTCTTAATCTGAAACATGAAATTGAAATATATTCATATTCAGTATTGAAAATAATAAAAATTAAGTGTTTCTGCTGATTGGCTTTTCTTTTTTAATATCTGAGAATAAATTAATCTGATTACAGTCCAAGTCAACAATAAAAACTGCATTACAGTATTCTGATTCTGTTAGTTAGGCCTAGTTCTGTAAAAAATAATCAATGGTATAGGGCTACCATAAATAATGTCCATACTGGAAGGGAAAGAAGTGATTATGACAAGTTGGACAAAGTCTGACAAGGAGAGGGAGGGGGTTGAACTTCAATGAATGTCTGTTTTATTTCATTAAATTTTATACAGTTTATACATTTTATTATTCATTGAGTGGTAAAGATTTTGGGGTTCAGTTTTGTTGTACATCCAAAGGGGAGGGGGTTATGGAAACTAGGACAATAGGGGGAAGGGAAGTAAAAATTTCAAAAAAAATGTGGACATAGTTTATGGACAGCTCCTATTCTGTTTCTTCCTGCAACTATAGTTACAACTTACAAAATTACAAATGGAATCAAATGACTTAGCAAGATTACAATGCATGTTTTCATTAAAAAAAATGGTACTGAGCATTGCAACTGTTGCCATGACTTGGAAGTGTGAAGGGAGAGCCAATTTTTCTTCTTCCTCTTCTCATCCATTCTTCCCCAAGTTCATTGCAGGTCCCATTGGTCCATTCCTCCACAGAAGTGTGAGATCCATGATTTTAAGGATATTAAAATCCATTTTTAAGCAAAATTTTATATATCTGTCTCAATGGTTGGGAAAAACATTTCTCCAGATACGATTGAATGACATTCTCTATCAACAAATGAATGAGAATTTTACCACTCAGTTGCCAAATGATAACATCTGATTATGAAAGGAGAGGAAAGTAAGCAACACCATTGCATCAGCTATGGTAACCCTTCATCTTGCACTTGCAGATTCATCATTCTAACTGCCGCTCACATGACTACTTTCCCAGGCTAAATGTATATGTTGCAGGGATATGATACAAGTGGGGATTTGGTCAAATCCCTAAGGGAGATGATCAATTTACTGAAGATGTTAAAATAAAGGTTCGATATTGACATTTCCCTAATTAAATGAAGTGATTTGATCAAATCTCTTAACTGGTTTCGTGAAATGACAAAAAACGAATCAACAAAGTAAGAAGTACTTATATGAAAAGATAGAGATAATGCCAAGTTTGAGAGGACGTTATTTGTTTTAAAGGCACATCTATTTGTTTTGCATTGTACCTTGAATTTTTCACAGGAACATTTCTTAAACCCTTGACCTCTGAATTAAGATAATTTCTCGCAAACTTAGCTTTATTGGTGGGACAGTTTCAGTAAATGTGGTTGTAGCTATTTGAAGAGCGTTTCTAGGAAGCCAATCTTTTATAATACCAGCTGAAGTACCAATTTGGTATAAACCATTTTTTTAATCTAATACTATCCCCATAATATTATTTCCATCTAACGGACCTCTATCTACCTTAGGTACATCAACCAAAACTGAAATTTACTAACACGTCCTTAAATTCCTTCAATGAAAAATCTTCCATTTTTTCAGCTGATATTTTTAAGTATTTTGCGACATGTTCCCTTTGATCTATAATTTTCTTTTCTTTTTGGCATAAGTAACATAAAATTTTCCATCCATATCCTTCTTCTTTTACACTATTTCCACATATTGCATGTTTATTTTATCTTTTCACTAAAATAGTACAGGTATTTGATCAAATCACTCATTTTTTTAGGGAAATGACATTATAGAATTGTCATTTTAACATCTTCAGTAAATTGATCATTTCCCTTAGGGATTTGACCAAATCCCCACTTTTATCATATCCCTGCGACATATATAAGGATGAAGCACCTATACTTTGGTGCGTTTTGTCATAATGAGGTTTTAAATGAAGTAGAAGAGATAGAAGGAGCTCTGTGCGCCTCTACCTCCATAAAATGGACCTGACCCCATCCCCGGAGAAGACACTCATAATTCCCTTGATGGTGAATCTTCGTCAAGATGATAGAACGACGTCTTATTGATGATCAACAAGAATTGAGGTATTTTGTTAGAAAGATGTAAACTCTCTCTTGGAAATTAGGCACGCTTTCCGTGGCATAAGAATTAAACTAGCCACCTCATTGTATAATCATATGTTAATCGTATTTAATCACTGAATTTGTAGTATGTATATCTTAGATTTATAGTTTTATTAAACTTTTATTTGTTGAGTTTAAAAACCTGTCTACATGTCTTAATCGAGCTAATGAAACCTTATTGACTTGCACACTGTGGTCCCCACTTGATCATTTAACGAGTCCTCCTACTCATAAATTCTGTTAAAAATCACAAGTTAGGATCTACGTAATTCAAAGATAATTTTTAATATATATCTTACACAGCATTATTAATGTGATTTTGGAGGTTGTAAAACGTATTAGATTACTTTAAAAAATGAAAAATAATTATATCATTTGATTTCAAGCTATTTTGTATATCTTAAAAATAATTAATTCTATCCCAGGATCCCGGGAAACGGTTCACTTTTATTCTGGAATCCCGGGACAATCAAAACACTGGGAAATGAGAAACCCTAGCTGAAGTATTTAAGACTTTTGGCCTCCATTACTATGTTATTAAAAACACTGATTAAATAAATTAGTGAACTAATTTATTATTTTTGATCTTAGCTTAAGTCTAAATGATTTTCAAATAAATAAAATGTAGTTTTTTAATACCATCAAGTTTTATTTATCTTAGATTAAAACAAATGTCATAGCAAATATATGTAATTCAAACAAACCTGCTACACCAGTTGGACTGGCTCTAACTTCTGAAACTAGAAACTTGTGCTTCAGTTCGGCTTTTACTTTCTCAACATTACTATTAATATTTTTTCTATGAGATGAGAGTTCATCTATAATTTGTTGTATTCTTTTTAATTCTGATTCAATATCTATCTCTTCTGTGGAGGAATTCTGCAAGAAAATTTATTATTTATTTTTTACAATAATTTTAAGAATAGTGAAGCATATATATTAAAAATTATGTTTAAAAAAGACTATAAATCTATTCTAGTTGATCATACAAAGACAATCTAATGCCTTCAGTCCAACATATGGATGCCTTCATTAATGCAGTTGTTTGTTCCCACTATATGTACTGTACAGTACATGTACAATCTCTAGAATTATTAGCAGAATTCATTTATTTAACCCTTTCCTGGCCAGGGTACCGTTCTGTCGTAACCCTAATTCTTAAGCAAATCGGCCAGGGTACCGATTCATCGTTACTCTGGTCAAATATCGATAAATTTTACAAAAATTGATAACAGATGTCAGCACTTGAGGGCATCGTCTTGTCTCTCGTTTGTTTCACATATTTTTGTCCAGATGGTGTTTTGTTGACTTAAAAAATTTTAATTAATGGTTTTTTTTTTCCTTAATTTTTCATTTCCTGGTAATTTTTTATTTCATTTTTAACATATTTATGCAATAATATTTCTATAATAAGTTCATTAATGCTATATTGAGTTTACTCAGTTATAATACGTCAACATGTTATAAATATTTAACTTGTGACATTCAGTTCTGATATTTTATATATTTTTTTTAATTTTTAATTTCTATTTTAATTGAAAATATCAGCAAATGTTACATGTATTGCTACTGGTAATCATATATTTATTACAAAAATATATAATCTCATTTATTATGAAGTGAATAAAGTATATTAGTTAATTATATTAGTTGATAGCAGAATAAAGTTTTGATTTCAAACAAATGTTTGATATAATGTGCGATAATTTCACAACAAATAAACATACATGCATAAGTGTTATATCAAATTGTACAAAACAATATTCTACATCGTTCTGGCTCAGTGCCAATAAGAATGAAGTAACCAGACAATGTTAAATCTGACAAAAAGTAACATATTTTCAAGTTTGAATGTCAGTTATGATATATTATTTTTTTTCCCTCAAATTTTTCAAATAAAATTTATTGAAAAATGTCGTATTTAAAACTAATTATATTGATAAATATATTTGATTTTTTTCATATGAATTAAATAATAATTTAATTTTTGGTGAATTTCTAAAGTAATATTACCTGATTCACCTATTTTGACCTTGGCCATTTTACGAAACAAACATACGGCAGGCTAAGGGTTAAGCAGGTGGAAAAACTGGATAGACTCAAATAAACCAAATAAAAACTAAACCTTGATAAATCCAGCTACAAATTTATTGAAATAAAAACATTTTCAATCAGATTTTACTGATCTTCTTTAGTTAAAAGTCTTTTGAATTCTTTAGAATGTGTAATTACAAATTCAAAATAACTAAGTCTTAAATATGAAAATTTTAAAAATTAATAATTCAAATATAATAATTAATAAACTCAGAAAATTAAACCCTGTAAAATGAATTAAATTAACAAATATCAAACAATTTAAAAATTTGTAAGCTGTAATTGTTAATAAAATGTTCATAAATTGCCTGCCTGGTGTTTGATAGGTTTTCTGCATCTCAATGATTGATGCAGTGTGACCTTTTGTGTGCTTTATATATTTCTAATTTTTCTGGAAACAATGATCTTGTGTAAGTTAGAGGTGGGCCTAATGACTTTGGCTTGATCCAACTGAATGTGTACATCATTATTCTGTGAATAAGCTGCCAGTGCCATGTTACCAAGGTTTTTTCTAACCACTTATTTATGTTCCTTGACCCTCTGCTGTAAATTACAAAGAATAGCTCCTATGTAGACTAGCCTTGAATTGAAAATGATCATCGACTGGAATGGAGTAAATCCCAGTGGCTGAGTCAGGTCATGTGGCTTCATTCCGCAGTATCTTAAAAATTGAAGGATTATGTTGACATATTAAAGATCCACCAGTATTGCAAACCACTTTCTTCTGGATGTTGAGGAAGATTGGGTTATAATTTAACATCCAGAAGAAAGCTATTTATTTCCCAAAGATTTTCTTTTTACCATATTTCACAGAATATGATTAACCTCAAATATATACTTCATGAAAATTTTACTCATTTTAAAAACACTTGTAAATGCATTCTTTATAACGTTTAAATTATTTATTTTCATATTCATGATTGTTTTACTATGTTAATATGTTCTAATGTATTCTAATCGTTTTTTCCATTTCATATTTTTAGCTCATTTCTTTTTATTATTTTTATTGTTACATGGGTTGGTAGTATTAATCAGATCTTTCCTAATGTAACTAAAATAAATAAATAAATATGGTCTGTTGTGTTGTTTACTCTAAATAGTTATCATTGCTCCCACAACACAACTTTTACTATAGCTCCCTTGAGATCATGAGCTGCCAAATATACATACATACCAATTCATATGTCATTTAGTATCTGAAATATTTTAAGAATTCATTCCTTGTATTATAATTAAAATTTGCATAGAGGCACCATGTCAATGTTTCTATGGCAAATTCAGTATCAAAGCAATAAATAACTAGACTTTTGTTTTAATATTAATTGCAATTTTGATTTAATATTAATTAAAATAAATCAATATTTACCTCAACATTTACTTTATATTGTAAATGCTGCTTGATTTGAAGTTTTAGAGCAATGGCATCTTGTTCAAGTTTTGTATTTTCTCTTGATAAACATTCTAATTTCTATAAAGAAAAAAATTATTAGTTTATTATACAAAATTTAGATGTCATTTTAAACAATGGAACAATATTATTTTTAAAACAGTTTTATAGATATTTTATTGATGTACAAAGTGGACCAAGAGTCCCTTTGCCAGAAGTTGTTAGAGGTTTCTCAGTCATAGACATGGTCTAATTTGGTGGATAATGGAGTGAACAAGAATCTGGCATGATTTGGTCTCTAGCCCAGATATAACACACAGCAATTAGCTTTGAGACATTGTGAAAGCGAAAATTTATAAATTCCACCTTACAGTAGTCAAAGATCTTAAAAATAGCTACTAGGAATTGCTGTAATAATTCACAACTGTCATCATGGAAGTTGTCCAGAACAACATGAGGAAAAATTGAATTTGGGTGGAGAATAACTTCAAACTAGAGCATAGAAACTTTGTAGTCATTCTCTAGGAACACAGTCCAACTCCTGTTTATTTGTTTAGCAGTTGTATGTTTTTTGCAATTATACATTAAAAAATTTTCTCCATTATAAAACACATCAGTTACATGATTTTTCACTAACATGTCATATTTTTCTCTACTCTGCAGCACTTTTGTCTCACTTATGAGTTATTTATTCTGAAATGGAAAAATTGTTTTAAATTTTCTTTTTCACTTTCACAGCTATTATATGTAAAAGGGTCACAAATGACCTCCCAAGATTTTTACATTTTTGAACCTGGGCAAAAATATTTATGGCCCAGGGGTGATAAAAAAAACACTTATTGGCTTAAACAAAGACAATCAACCTAAGAAGAGTGAATCAAAGCTAAGATCGCCTGAATATAACACAAATTAATCGAATTTTTTAATTTACACCGAACGGTGTATTTTGCATTACCGATTAACGAAAAAGTCACATGATATATACCGATCAGTAGTTAACTGCATGGAAAGGGTTAATGGAAAGTTAGAAAAACTATAAATGAGGTAAATAATCAGAGTATGTTTTGAAAACTAATGTGCTTTTATATTTAGAAAAATTTCTAATAATCTATAACTTTATAAACAGCTTTATTCTTGTGTATTGTATGTTAAATGAGAACATTCAATAGTAAGAACTAACTAAAACTAAATTACAAAGACTTAATTACTGTATATTAGTTTCATTTAAAACACTGCAGTTGAAAGAGTGAAAAAGAGTTTTATTAATAAAATATAAGACCTTTTTTTAAGAAGTTACCAGAAATTGTCTAATTATTGTATATAAAAAACATTACAATAATGAAATAAGGTGTGATAATTGAAAACATTTTCAGACATTTAAATGTCCATTTTCAGACCAAAAGATCTTTTCAGATAGTAGATAAAAAGTTCAGAAATCAAATTAGAACATACATTCTGAATATCAGAAAATGTGATTTACAATAGAATGTTCCAAATGTTAATAAGAACTTTTAAAATTGTTGGACCTAAAGATGAATGTTTAAACTGCTGAAAACATTTGAAATAATAAAATAAGTGCTGGAGAAATAAGGTGTGATAGCGGTAACATTTTAAAAAACATCCAGTTGGTTTTCAAGTTAAGATATTAAAAACTTTAAAGTAGAAGTAATAGATTTCGACAATGTTTGGATTTGGAAATCTTTCTAAAAGTAACAAATTCTCTTATGTTTTCAATAGTCACACATCATAGGCAAACTGTATACAATGCAATAGGTTTTTCATTTCAGAAAGTGAGTGAGGACAATGCAGTTTTGCAAGTAGGTTCCAGCAGAAGTGCAGTGTTATTCATCATAAACATCTTTTTTCTGGAAGAAACAATCACTTTGCTTATCCATTCAAAGGTTAGATTCAAAAAACAGACACATCAAGCTGTGGCTTCTGATATCTTGCGAAGTGTACAGTTGGATCTCTCATCCAAATCTCTGAATGTAACATGTCAATCATGTCAAGTGTATCATCTGAACAATCATTTTGCTTACAATGTTTGACTTGTCAGATATACCCGAAATCACACACAGAATAATAATAATAAGAATGACTTTAGTAAATTAATAAAAAATTAAATACCTGTATACTTTGCATAAGAAACCGAGTGACTCTCGACAATTCTTTTTCAATCATTCGTTGCTGTTTATATAATCTTCCTATGTCTACAGCATTATTCCTGAATTCTGAAACTTTCTTCTTAATTCCATCTAATGTGATTTCTAAAATACCCTAGATATAAAAAAAAATTCAAATTCCGTTCTCATATTTGTATTTATAAAAATTAAAATTTACATATATGTTTCTGCTAAACTACTTGATTCATTTTTAATTTTGCATAAACATTTAAATATTTTACTTTTATAGTGAATTTTATTAAAAAACAGACTTATAAATCAAAGCATTTAACAGTTAGCTAAATGATTTATATAATTTCTCTTCTATAAACATAAATATTTATTTAATATAGCCATTAATATAAAACTATTCAATAAGATCTAATGAAAACAGTTTTTACTTCTAACAAACAATGTCTTACTAATTTTAAATATTGCCAACATTGTTCTTTTTGCAATGTTGGTTGAAGTAAACAGTCTTTTATTAAGACAAATAAATAATTCATTCAATATTCTGAAAGGATATTGTTGACCAAATTCTATATCATATTTTATGCACATATGGTGTGTGATATTTAGAATTGATTTTTCACATACATGTACTATACAATCATTTATGAAAAGAATAATTTTACAATAAACAAATTTTTTGAAGTTTTCTACTGAATATTGAATAAGATAATAAAAAATTTAATTATGATATTAATTAAATTGCTGCATACTCAAATAAGTTTGTTGAAATTCAAAATTAAACAATAATCCAAAACCTGAATCAAATATACAAATAGTTCTTCACTTATGACTAAGTACTGTATTTAATTTTAAATAAATGTTTAATATTTTAATTAATTTAACATGGTATTTCATTAATAAAAGCTCATGGAAACAAGCAGATAGCACATTCAAAGGAATTAAAAGCATACCAAGGAAATATTATAATTGTCATATGAAATTGATTTTATTATTTAATTCATTTTAGTCACACTTGCTAACTGCAGAGTTGCTCAGTCCAGATAAGTTTCATTTTTGATTTTTGGGTTGTAATGCAAATTTGAGTTATAGTAATTTAAATAAACTCAATATTGCTGTATGTTCTCTTTTTGCAAGACATGTCATCTTTTTGAATAAAAATTGCTTAGACAAAAAGTTTTACATAAATATTTAAAAAATGATGATAAAAAACAAAATTATAAAATAATAGAATTACCTTATTTTCATTGGAAATGTATATACTTGTAAAAAGCAAAAAATATATATAAGGGCAATAAACACACAAATATACAGTATTATATTTAAATACAAATATGAACTCCATAACCTCAATTATCAGATTAAAGCAAAATGATTGTCAGATTATATCTGGCTATATTAATGCTATTAATACTACTTACTGTTATTCACAGTGTTGACTTGGGATGATTCAGTGGCATTGACCTATAACTCTTGGTATATTTACATAAAACCAATATGGTTATATCTAAATTAATAGTTCTGAAATAAAGATTAAACGGAGGTCAGGGGTAGCGTAACTGAGAATGCAACTGCATGGTAAGCAGGAGTTGTGGGTTCAAGTCCCATTTTGGGCTGATTCTTTTTTTCCAGAACCTTGTAAATTAATTATTAAAATATTAATTCAATTATTAAATTTATCTACAGAGAGCACCTAACACTCATCTCTAGTCCAAATTACTTAATATTTAATTATTAATGGTAGCATTAATGTAGTCCAATATAATCTGGCAATCATTTGGTTTTAATTATATTTGAAATTTAATTATTGTACCATGCTATTAGTGTGATTGTTTGAAACCAAAAATAATTTGTTTTTATTTCAAACAAATACAAATAGTTTCAGCTGTCATAAGTAAAATAGTTGTATATCAGAAATTGCCTATAATAAATCAATTATTAAAATATAAAACATCTTAAATTCAATGAATATTTATAATGCTGAAATAGTTTAAGCATTGGAGTGCTTAAAGTTTTGTTCAATTCCTGATCTATTTAAATTTCAAGTAAAAATATTTATTATTATAAATTTATATATTAATAATGCAATTTTTATATATCCAGATGCTAACATATATTTGATCTAGCAAGAATATTCAATAGACATATATATTACTTAAAGTTTAAAATATTTTTTGTAAAATATGAAGAGTTTTAAACTTTCTAAATATTATTTTTAAAATAATTTAATATGCATATAATATAGTCTTTAAATATCAATACATAACTATTTGAACTTACTCGATCTTGCTGTAATGAAGTAAATGTATTGAATTCATCTTGTAACATTCTATCTGAGTGACAAAGTTGCTGCAACCTTTCCTGAAAACATGATTTTAAATTTAAGATAAAATCAATAATTTGAATACATATATTGCATTTCAGAAAACCATTTTTAGTTCATATTTATTATAAAAACAATATTTTAAGTTAAATGCATATTATTAACATACTTAACATATATTAATGTTCAAATTTATTAACTTAATACAAACTTCACATTCCAAAACTTCTTTTGACATCCCAATTATGCAAATACAATAATGTATACTATACCCAGTTCTATAATATACACTATAGAATCTACTTACTGAAATCATTTTGCCTATATTGATAATAATAATAGTTGAATGATAAACTTAAGTAGAATTAAGGAATAAGTAAATAACACTACAATTTGTGGAAATTCTGACTTCATTGACTCTGACATTAAAAGGATATGTTAAAATAATTAAAAAGTGTATAACTTGGAGATTTATTAATTAATTGTAATTCATCCAGTGTTTTTGCAGCTGCTGTTTGCCGTACATCCTTCAATAATAGCTAGATTATAATTAAAATAAGAAATTCCAACTTCTGTACTGCAAACAAATAACCATTAAAATAATCAATGCTTAATAAAAAATATCAAGATTTCCACACATTGAGGCCAATGACATGAAAAGACAATCTAAACTATTTACCTAATATAAAGATCACTTAATCAGAATTTGATTTTAGAAGTTTTTATAGTGTATTAAAATCGTAAATTAAACGTATTTCTCTCTAACTAATAAGTACTAATAATAAAAGATAAATCACAGTTGTGTGACTTATCTTTTACTTTTAGTATTTGGCACCTGTTGTTATTTATATTTTATTACTTTTACAATTAATTTGCATATTTTGAAATATTTCTTCAGGTAACATTAAACGACTGAAAACAATATCTGCGATATGAAATGTAAATTTACTATATACTGTATATTACATTGTTCTTAGAGAATCTGAAATGATGGTTGGAAGTATAAACTTGTTTATCAAAACCAAATTATCTTTTAGATGTTATTAATGATTAGATTTTGATCATTAGTATATATTACACCTAATAACTACTGATCTGACAGTATAACTACAAGATTTATTAAAAAAGTAAAACTGAAAAATACAGTTTATGTTCAGTTCTTGTAAAACATTAACATTAAATATTTGCAAAATTAACATATATATTAATTGACGAGACTATGTCTTATTTATAAAATTGCAGTGCCGTAACGGTTGGACACCTTAGAGGTATGAAGCAGTACATGTCAAGAGTTGAAATTTGGCACAAAGTATTTGGTGCCCAAATCATGTGCACTTAAAAAAAACCAGTCTTGTAGGTAGTCAGGGGACTGACAACCGGAACACAATAAAATACAAAATGGCGACACTCTCTACAAACAGGCAGTAGTGCAAGATTTGCGCATGCGTTGCTTGTTGGTAAGTTGGAAATATGAATATTGTGAAATCGAATTTTGACAAACAAATCTTTAAAAAAACCCATTTACCTGTCCCGTGTTATTCCCCACATATCTCTGGTCGCCACATGCTGATCTTGACTGGTTGACCGAAGATATCTTGTTTCAGCATCAGAACGTTTTTGAAACTAGATGGTGCTAGTTGTTATAATTTTATATTAAAACTAACTTCTAAAATATAATTTTTTTCATTTTTACATTTATTAATATATTTACTTTGTTTGTGCAAAATAAAAAAATAATTTTGGACGATACAATAGCTACGATTATTTTCTTCAAAAATGGGAAATTTTTGTTAGGAATTGACAAAAATTCAACTGGGGTAACATGCAGCAGAGAGAAATTTCAACATTGGATAGGTTAATTTCACCGAAAATGCTTCATGCATGACCTCGTGGTCATGGCCATGGCTGGTAAAGTTTGAATGATCGCACTCAAAACCAATGATACCAAAGAAGATTGGAGAATAAGAACGAGATCTGCCATAAGTGTCAAAGTGATCCGCTCAGTAGTGAGTCTCCGAGACATCATCTTGTCCCAAAAATGGTCTTGCCGTTTTACTTGTTTCGTATATATAATCCTGATAATTGTCTAGCAAGAGTATACCTTACAATATATTTGTAAAGTAATATATTATAACTAGAAATATCATTAAAAAAAAGTATACCTCTAAACTGTCTTCACTAAGATTTATATTAGAAGATCCTTCCTTGCAATTAATTTGTCTAGAATGGAGTTGACGAGATAATGCTAACAATTGCATGTATGACTTTGAGGAACCTGCATTAGTATTTTCCTCCTTTTAAAATAAAATTAATATGATTAAAATCTCAATTTCTCTTTATAAAAATTTTATAATATCACACAGTTAGAGAAAAAAGAGACATAAGAGAAAAAATTTTCTTATAAAAGATATAAATAATTTTAAATTAAAAGATAAAATATAAGTTATAAAAATAATAATAATAATAACACGAATTTAGTTAATAATAATTAGACTGAAGAGGTTAACTAAATCACTACAAATTACACATATTTTGCAATATACAATTTTTTCCTCTTTTTCCTATGGGCATTAAGAGGGCCTTTTTTATGAAGCCCATTATGGGCTTGGCCAGGGCCACAATGGGATGACTCAACACATCCAAGATGGACAATCCCCAAAAAATTCCTGGGGTCTTTTGACTCATCCAGATTCAAACCCATGTCCTGAGTGGTAGGCTGCCACCTTAATATTGAAAAAATTCAACCTCCCTGGGCCATCAGTCATGCCTCAAAAGTCATATAAGCTTCAAAAGGAACTGGAGACAGTGAAATGTTTCACATTAAAAGCAATTTATTACTCTGAATTCAAGAAAAACTTTCAAAAGTCACATTAAAGATTGGAAAAAGAAGATTGTAAATACAAACCACTTAAACTTAAGGATCCTATAAACTCCTTTTAATCTAACTTATAAAGATTATGAAAATGTGATTAATAAATAAATTGTCACAATTTTTTCACATTTAAATAAAATAAATGTTTTCTATAGCACACAGTATAAAAAGGATCCCGGAAGGATGCTGAACCAGAACTTGATCTGTCTCTCATTGGCACTGTTAAGAGTAATATTCTCTAAAATTTTCTTAATTAGCAGTTTAATTAATCATGTCTGTTTGAACTATTCTACAACAATTTTTAAAAATGAGAATTTTAAGGATGGTCTATATAGGCAAACCCTGACAAATACGATGGGGTTAGGTTCAGACCATTGTTATAAACAGCATATCACCTTCAAGCAAAATAAAGCCACTTTTTATTTGTCAGTTTATATAAATCAATACATTATCACTGACAAATAAAGCCAACCACTTATTGAGTGCACAAAAGTACAAGGCCAAAAAAATTAATGCAAAAGCAAAATAAGGAGATCTTAGGAGTGTGTTTTTTATTTATTAAGAGCAAGACAGGTACTGAAAATAATAAATATGAATACAATTGAAATGTGTCATATTAGCAAAGCCCTCTAAAGCAAAATGTTTTAAACCAAGGTATACCTATAATAAATAAGAATCTTACCTTAAATAATACAATGTGTTTTGTGTTTAAAATATCATTAACACATTTTTATTTTTTAAATAGAAAAATTTAATATGGTTTGGTATTACTAATACTAAAAAAAATTCACAGACATATAAAATAATGCTGTCTAACCTGTTTATCTAAATAGCATTCTTTTTATAAAATTAAAAATTCTTACCAAATTAGTATGTGTCACGTAATTTCTTTCAGATCCATATAAACTTCCCAGCTTTACCATATTTTCTACTAGATTTACCAATGGCTGGCCCATCTCAAACTGTTTCTGAAATTCATGCATCTGGTGGCGTAGTTCTTCGCATTTTTTAAAATGTTCCTCTCTGGAGGATTCACTAAAAATTTCCTTTTTTTTTACAAATTTTTCTTATAAAAAATTTCAATTTATAAATAAAATTAAAATATAAGTTATGAAATGCTTATTATTTATCTTACATTTCAACTAAATATTGTTCATTTTCAAGCTGGATTCGACATTGTTGCCTTGCTTTGGCAATTCTATGTTGATTTCTCCTCAACTGAATAAGTAGCAAGACTAATTCTTCGTGCTGAAAAATGATTAAATAAGTTAATTCTATAAATGCACAGTATATATAATAAAATACTGCAATAATAGATTTAATAACTAAATAAAAATAAATTTATTATTGAATTATCAGGGCTGGACTTAGATTTGTTATGGCCCTTCTCTTCCCTACATAATGATGCATATAAAAATGTGAGATCATAAGCTATAAACTAATAACACAAGGCCCTAAGATGCAATTTGTTTCACTTTTGTAAAAATCCAGCCCTGTACATTATAGTTTATCACATTATTAATCCTAAATGCTTGCAAACAAAGTTATAGCTGAAAGGTTTATGTTGATATAATAGTTAAAACAGTCATAATCTTCCATTTTGTATAACAATATGTTTGAATAAAGCAATTTTTATGCCAATAAATTAGGTATTGATCAAAGTGTAAGCAATTAAAATGAACAAAAATGAAATTTTTAGTTCTAGGACTAGTACTAGGACTTATTATACCAGTGACCTGGTTCTGCAAATTTAAGAAAACTGATCAGAAAAAATAGTCTTTATTTTTCACCTGAACAGATGAATAATAAAGACTACTTTTTCTGATCACCAGTATAATAAGTCCTAGTAGACAATTTACATACTAAACTGCATAATAAAGACATAGAGGCATATGAATTAAAAAATGAAATGTATTTGAGACCAATAAGGCTATATAAATTCTGGAAAAGAAAGAATATGTGATAATAATGACTAGCAAAGACACTCAAATTGGGTCAAATTTTTATTCTGTTGACTGTATCAATGAAGTACAGTAGAGAGTCGCTTATCCGAATACCGGTTATTTGAAACGTCGGTTATCCGAACACTTTCCAGTCAGACTGTATTGTGCTGAATCGAACTTTTTTGATACTAGATTTACTTCTAAAGTATAATTTTTATGTTTTTATATTTTTCAATATATTTATTTTGTTTGTACAAAATAAAGAAATAATTTTTAACGATACAATAGCCTCGATTATTATTACAAAAATTTTTGTTAGGCTTAAAATCAATGAAAATTCAACACAAAGCGACACACGACGAAGAAAAATTTCAACATCAGACAGGTTAATATATTTTTTCGTACATAATCGGTTATCTGAAAAATCAGTTATCCGAACAACCCCAGTCCCCAATTGATTCAGATAAACGACTCTCTACTGTATATATATTTATTTCCGATTAGAATACTTGCAACTAACAATCTTTGTAACTCTAGAAACATCAATAATCAGGAACAAGCACATAAATATTCACAAAAATGAAAAGTTCATACATAACAAAAGTTTTTAATTTCAATATTGGAACCCTTCTTCCTGAACTTTCTCTCTTTTAATATTCTGAATCCTTCTTGTCATTGAAATGCTAAATCATTTCAAACTTGTAATATAATTCTAGAAACATTAGGCACTAATACACTTTAAAATAATTTGTTTCATTTCTTTCTCATATTTAGAAATATAGCACATCTCAATAAATGATGAATATGGGACTGGAATGGTATTGGAATGGTACCAGATAAAGAAGATTGCCAGATTATTAGAAGGTAAATTTGATATTTTAATCATTCAGAAAGAAAATGTGTGATTTTTCATGATATTAGTACACTGTATTAAAACCCTTTCCATGCTGGTATACGCCCTTAGGCATATTGTCATGTGACTTGCCGTTGATTGGTGATGCAAGATTTGCCTTTAGATGTAATTAATCAAAAAATTCGATTAATTTGTGTTATATTTGAGTTTTCCAGTGATCTTAGCATTGATTTGCTCTTCTGTAGGTTGATTGACTTTGTTTAAGCCAATAATTGTTTTGTTACCATCCCTGGGCCATAAATATTTTGGTAAAAAGGACCCCCCTACCATTCTACAGCAAATCTTTACAGTTAACTACACAGTTGACTGAAAACAATCAAAGGAAAACTCCTTCTACAGTTTTATTGGGTATCTTCTGTCTCTGTTGACATTACTTTAACTAATCACAGACTTGAGAAAGGAAAAAATTGCCACGAAAAGCCCCGCCTCCAACTAGGGATTGCAATTGCTGGATCCCTCATCCAGCAATCCAGCTGGATCCAGCATATTCTTCGGCCTGCTGGATCCAGCATTTGGTGCTGGATCCAGCGCTGCGAATCCGCAAATACTCAATTAACTTTCTAAATAATTGCGCAAAAGTCTACGTCATCGCGTTCCCGCTTTGCTAACTGCTAGACTGCTACTAATTACTTACTCACTACTTTACTAACACTAATAATTAAATTACTTATAAATAAACTATACCTTAATCAATCCAGCAAAATTTAATAAAATAATAACGTATTCAATCGCTTTTAACGATCTACCTCAGTTACAAAAAAAATACAACATTAACTATAGAACATAAAATGTGTTTGGAATAAATATAGAAAGAATAGTGCTTAATTACGTCCCATTTTTTTTAAACAAGATACATAGATGTACTGCCAGGTCTGATAATTTTCGTATTGTATACCGACGTAATCCCACTGTTTTCAAACTTTTAAGAAACGATAAAAAGAAAGAGGATCGAAATTCAACAACGGGTATATATTCGGTGCCTTTACACAACCATCGTTTCAATTTCAAGCTTGTTTATGTGGGTGCAACGATGCGCAGTTTAAAACAAAGGCTCAAGAGCACAAATATACAATCAGTAAGAACCTTGACAACACTGTGCTGGCATCATACGCAAGACAGAAGGATGTTAACGTCCAATGGGATCGAGCGGCAATTATAAAAACGACGACGAATAGGCAAACGGTCAAACATCTTGAGAGATTGGAAATCTGCAAGGCGCACATCACAACTGGTTGTATAAACCATAGAGATGCGAACTTATCGTCTACCATGTGGATATCCTTTTACATTAATTAATGTTATTAACGGACAATGCTGGTTTCATTGGATCTTATATACAGGGTGTTTTTTTTTAACTGACGGTACTCAGAGACATCTGTAGAGCAATCTAACAGCCGGACTGTCGCCAAATTTGGGAGAGTGACTAAGGACAACATGGGAAAGAGATTCCGTGAAGAAAAAAGTAGTACCCAAATTTTCCGGTAGGGGTGGATTTGGCGCTGTTGTAGCAAAACAGCTAAGAATCTGCATAAAATCCAGCTGCAATTAACAAACACACGAATGAATAATCAGACAGAGGTTTCAGTGTAATAACGAAAGTTTAATTAATCAGCAAATAACCTTCTCCCTTCTTCAATGTGATCACCGTCCTGCTGGACAACTCATTGCATCCTGAACACCGTGTTCTCTATGGCCGAGCGTAACATGTTTGCAGGAATGTTCGTCACAGTTCGAGAAATGTTGTCCTTCAAAGTCATCAAGTTTGGGACACTACCAAGATAGACCTTGGACTTTAAGTAACCCCACAGGAAAAAGTAACATGGGGTTAGATCCGGGGAGCGAGGCGGCCATGCAAGTGGAAAAAAGCGACTGATGACCCTTTCTTCAGTGAAGTGCTGGTAGCTTTTTCGCTACAACAGCGCCAAATTCTCCTCTACCAGCGAATTTAGGTACTACTTTTTTCTTCGCGGAATCTCTTTTCCATATCGTCCTTAGTCACTCTCCCAAATTTGGCGACAGTCCGGCTGCTAGATTGCTCTACAGATGTTTTTGAGTACCGTCAGTTAAAAACAACACCCTGTATATATTTTTTCCGCTATTTATTTTGTTTATTTATCTATATTTTGTCCGTTTGTGTGTTTTCCGTTAATTTTCATATTTATTCCGAACACATTTTATGTTCTATATTTAATGTTCTATTTTTTTTTTTTTGTAACCGAGGAAGATCGTTAAAAACGATTGAAAACGTTATTATTTTATTAAATTTTGCTGGATTGATAAAGGTGTAGTTTATTTAACTTATTCTACTTCCAGTACATAGTTTTACATACCTATAAATAACTACAGACTAATATGTAGAGCCTATATATATGAATACTGGTAAGACTGATAGCCACTTAGCCACTGATTATCCGTCCTTACATTATTATAATATATTAATATAAATTAATCAGTAGAATTACCTTTGCTATTATTTAACTTAAAGATTACATTATAATTATAATCTAACTAAGCATTTAAAGTTAATTATCTCTATCTCAAATGTTTAACCGAACCAAAGTTAATTTTACTACCTAAATGTGTAAGAAGTTTTACTGATTTATAGTGACCAGTCTAAATAATAAAAGCTTTTAAAGTATTTTTTAAAAATATTTTATTTTATTAAAAAAACATAAATTGCAGGATAGATAGCTAGATAACACTTTATTGCACCAAAAATACATCCACGCTGGATCCGCACTGGATCCAGCTGGAATGATTTCAATCCAGCAAAAATCAAGCTGGATTCAAAACACTGCTGGATTGTAATCCCTACCTCCAACCTTCAAAGTAAAATGTAAACAATCACAATAAATTCACTTTTTAAATCGTTTTTTTAGCTCTAATTAACAAATTTAATGCACTTAGACATTAAATTAGGTAATTTGACAATATTTAAGCGAATAAATATATTTTTAAAACTATCTAGAAATAAATATTTCCGAGAAACTCTACACCTACCTATAGTAAGTCTATGGAAGATGTTTGTGCTGTTAATTGGCTTTAAAATTTTTGTTTCTATGCCTATTATGCTCTAATTGGTAATTTATATTGTGACTGAATCAATTTCAACAAATGAGAGTTTTTTTAGAACCATCTGGTCAGGATTTTCCCGCAAAGAACCAATCCACGTGATTAAAGTCAGAATGTAAACAAATGTTAAAAAATAGCTATATTCTTTATTTTAGAGTTGTAATTCTACAAGTTTTTATGTTATTTGACTTTACTTAGACAAGAAGATTTCTTATCAAAAGTGTCTAGCTGAAAAATTTACCGGAAACTCATTACTTCCGGATATTGTGTAATTGCAGGAAAAAATTAAATAATCGCTTATTTTAGTGTATTATTGTGTAAAGCATTGAAAAATATATATAAAATGTGTCAAATATTCACTATTTCAAGCAGAAATATATGATGATAAACTTTAACGTGTGTTACTTTACGATAACAATCATAACAATCGACTCCTCTCCCGGCTAAGTAATTTGAGACATAGTGTAAATAATGGCAATAACTTCTCCCCCGCTGTAGCTAGAGAGCTGTGGTTTGTTTTGTTTAAAAGAAGACAGATGTGTCTACCTAATAGATGCACAAAGTTCAGCAATTCTCTGTAAATTAATTTTATTTTTCTTTTGTTCGTAAACTTCAAATTTTAATATTATTTTAAATTTGTATTAAACTATAAATTAAACAATCATAAACTGTAATATGTTTTTAATCAAACACAAAAAACAGATTTAACATAGCGCGATTTTGAAGCAAAATATCGTGATTTAAAAAATTATCCAAAAAATGCAAAAAATGCGCTGCATGATGAATTCCACTCAAAAATGTTCTGTAGATTGCCAGAATGGAGTAGGTTAAGTTGGACTACTGATCAAAATATCAAGTGCACTGCCATCTCTTTAATTAGTGTAGCCAAGTTGGTGGATTTTCACTAAACTAAATGGGAAATTGAAGCTACTGTGGAAAATTTAATGGGCAGTACAGTACTTTTAGTGGTAAATTTCAAGAGACCGATTTTAATATTTATATAGTAATGTGTTACAGGATATTTAACTTTTTAAAGCAGCCTAACAATCTTTAATATCATGCTTAAGCTTGCGTGTTCAAACCTGGGCTTGATATCATTCCACATTTACCAGAAAAGTGTCAAAATTTAGTGGACACTAAAGTTTGAACTAGTGGTAGTATAAACCTTGTCTACAACTTGGAACAGTGCCAGTAATACCTGAACATTTACTGGTGTCAGATTATAGAATGTGTCAAAATAATAAATGGTTGGATTAATCTTCTGAATTATTAAATTTCCTTACAATTGCACCATTTCATTGTCAATGTACAAAAAATAGCAAATAAATGATGGCAAAGTTTTTTGTCAATAAAAAATTATCTCTGTGGATTTACAAGTTTAGACTAAAACCTTGCACAAGGATAAACCTTGCTTTTGCTAAATACAAGTGCACAAAAGTATTAGTATATATCATCAAAAAAAATAGGCAGAGGAAAATGTACGAGGCTTCTCTTCATGGCCTTGTGCACTCATTACAAGACAAAAAATGTGTATATTAATTTTGAGATGCTCTATGATTTTGTAATTTAAACTGTGATGTTAACTTTTATAGGAACTGAGACAGGATTCTGGTGACATTCCCATACAAACTGTCACAATTTTTAAATGCAAGCACTGTCATTCGACAGGCTGGCCACAGAGTTTTCTGAGTTTTGTTCACATTTGTAACACCTAAATATGAGTCAGTTTTGCTTAGAAAGTTCTCCTGGGAATCATCCCCCCTTCAACAGATCACATGTCACATTACTGTATACAAATAAACCAAACCAAAAAAAAAACATCCTCATTTAATAGTGTTTAGCAGTGAAAAAAATAATTAATACTAACATGCAATTCTGTTTAATTGTGATTATTAGTTAATTATTGATTGCTTTAATAAACACATTTCTCTTAATTACAAAAAAAAAATAGTATACTTTTGCTAACTTTTGAAACCTAACCCTATGTTTGTACTAGTCCTTTGTTTTGTATATCACAGATTCTCGTAACACAGTACTTCTTTGGAATATAACTATCATGTTATCTATATTTTAATTAATGTTTACTGCTATTTGAGTCAATAATGAATGTGGTCATCATGTCATCAGACAAGAAATAATATAACTAAGTTATCACAATTATTGTGAACAGCATAACAGTTAATGTCAAGCATAATTATTTTCTAAATGAGTTTAACTTTGCTAGTGTAAATATAGTATTATATGCAGTCCTGTTTATAAATAATGTATATATTTCTATTCTAATTACTGTATTAACAAGGTATGGTAAAATCAAATTAATAATATATCATGTGTCAACTATAGTAAAACATATAAAAACAAAAATTAACATAATTACAATCAAACCATGGTTTTCAAACACCACTTTTTGAACAATTCAGTTCATGAACAGCATTTTGAACTCATAATTACACCAGTTGCCAAACAAGCTACTTGGCAAGAGCCAGCCGCAGATTAGACAGATATAGATGGTAAACTGCTTACACTTTTTATGTTAAAGAGAGTTGACGGTCTGACCAATAAATGACAGGACTATCAATTCAGAATATAATGGTGCCAAGATTGACTTGCATCATTAGACATCACCACACAAATCATTAATGATGTTGCTATTTATATTAACTTTCAATGCACATGCAGGAAAGATACTGCTTCCATTTTTCAGTATGCACTGCAGTTGAATTTAAATCAAATTAATTAGTTGACATTTACTTAATATAAATGGCATCTAAAAATTCGAGTTTAATTAAAAGGTGCTTAAGTCAAATTAAACGACAAAAATTTATTATATATAACAGTATTATATTATATATAATATTACATTGCAATTGTAGGCAATTTTATGCATAAAATACAGCTAAACAGGTTTAAAAAGAAAAAAAGAAAGGCTTTATTTTGGGGATCAGGGATGGATTAATCCACTTTATATTGTTCCTTATGGTAAATTTGTTTCTGTTTTGAACAAATTGGTTTAGAACAACTTTTAAGAATGGATTATGTTTGAAAACCAAAGTTTGACTATATATTTAAAATAAATTATTTAAATTAAAAGTAATAGAAAAAAGTAAATATTCAATTTTAACTGTTTTGCCTAGGAGATCTCCAGCTGAAATGCTTAAGTGTTTTCCTTGACTAGAAAGACCTTCTGACTGATGCACTAATTTTTTTAACCTAGATGGCTGAAAAACAAATTTATTAAAACTTTTTATATCTATGAAAAACCAATTTCAAATTATTTGAGATAAACATTAAACAAGAAAAATGCAACCATTACTTACAGTTCTCACATGGATTTCAGAATCAGACATATTAGGATCTTCTTTGCAGGTTCTGAACACACCAATATTGTTATCACCAAGTGAATCTAACTTATCATTTACTGAATAAGACGATGATAATTTCTGCATTGATGAACCTATTTAATAGTTTAAATTATGTATATATTTTTAATTTATTATTTTAAAGATATATTTTTTATATTATATAATCAATAGAAAAAAAATTATGCTTTTTATTAATTACAAAATTCTAAGAGAAGTTATAATGTACAATTGCTTATTAATAATGATAAAGTAACTACAACATTTAAGATATTAAGAAATGTTCATGCTCATGTCTACGTACTGCATTTCTTCAATTCTAAGCTGCTCTGTGACTTTTAATTGAATTTTTAGGATTTTTTTTAATGGAAAGAACTTTTTATAAAAAGTAATAAAATTTATTTATTTTTATTAAGTTAATGTTAAATTAAGATAATGTTTGTCACAACCATGCTACTCTTCTTCAAATACAATAACTTTTCGTTTCAATGAGGCATCAAATTATTCTGAAGGTATTTTAAAGATTGAAAAGGAGTTTAATTTAAACATTTGCTACTGCAAAACTCATTCAAACAAATGTGGTCATTGAACAATATAGCCAAAAATTTATGCATAATGTACCATGCAGTCTACTCACAATGACTGTTATTTTGGATGTGCAAATTAGGGTTTCTCATTTCCTGGTTTTTGCTTGTCTCAGGATTTCAGGATAAAAGTGAAATGTTTCCCGGGATCCCGGGACAGAATTAATTATTTTTAAGATATACAAAATATCTTGAAATCAAATGATATAATTATTTTTCATTTTTTAAAGTAATTTAATACGTTCTGCAACCTCCAAAATCATATTAATAATACTGCGTAAGACATATATTAAAAATTACCTTTGAATGACGCAGAAATTTTCACAAATAAAAAAAATTTATTAAAGTTTACTGGATAACGCATATAACAACAACAACAAAAAATGCTTTGAATTGAGTTGAAAATTTTAAAACAATGAACTTAGGTCAAACTTCTAACTTGAAAGATAATTTTCGTTTTTTAAATAAAACATAATACAAAATATTATTGTAAATTTTTATAATAAGATTTTAAAAAGCAAATAAGGTCAATATTCCCATCACTCAATCTGATTCTTATTTTAGTAATGAAAAGTCCTGCTACTGAGAATGTTCTTTCTGATTCAATTGATGTGAGTGGAATCATGTTTAATGCATTTAAGGGAAGACAAATGTTACATGTTTTTTCATCTGCAGTCTAGAGGATTTCTGGTTCGTTTTCAAGATTCTAGTACTTCTTTTGCTCTCTAGTATTCTTGATTTGTCTGCCTCAGCTGCTTTAATAGCGGCATCGAGCTTATAGCCTGATAATTCGGCAGTTTGTTTGTCTTTAATAATCAGGTTTATGAAGAAAAACTTCATACTTGCAGACTTCATACTCGTTTATATCTTTGCCCAATTTGCACAACCTGGCATTGCGCAGGTTGTGCAAATTTGGCAAGGATGGTAGTGATGATAAAGTCGAATGTATCTGAGATAGACCAACATCCAATAGATTCTTGGGATTTCAACCCTTCTAGATTCATTCCTGGGTCCCCCATTCCAAGAGCAGCAGGCTTATGCCTTAATCACTTGGACATCTGCTCATCACAGGATAATTTTCAATACCATAACCATATTTAATTCTTTATAGTGAAAAAAATGCTTTGTTTTGTATCAAGTGATTTATAGCAGAAATATAAAGATAATAATAATATCAACAATTATATAATAAAGAGAGAGTTTCCAAGATAATCACAGAGGATTATAACTCTCATTAGAGCAATATGCAACTATTAATTCATATAAATAATTGTAGATATTTCTTTGTTGTAAAACAAAACAAAGAAACCATATGCTACTTCTTTGTAAGCAAATTTTGGAAGAATATTCCACAATTATTACTAATGCATATGATTACCATGTGATATCCAAAAGAAGGGTATGCCCTCCTTTTGGATGAATGTATGAAGAACAAATCCTCCATTTTGACTCCAAAAACTGCTCACCCTCTATTTAGTCACATTTGTAATATCCTTCTTTTTAGAACAAGTTTGCATATTTTTCATAATTTTTCATCTAGTAAGCCTACTTAATACTTGACTACTAATGTAGAATTTGCAATCAATGTCTTCTAATTATCCAAATTTCTTTTTATAGCTTGCATCATTGCATACTTTTATAAAGTACAGTTAGCTGATTTCAACTTATACATTAATAATAATTGTGGAATATTCTTTAAAAACTTGTCCACAAAAAGAAACATGATAAGAAAACCATGATTCCAGTCAGTAGTGTATAGAAGGGAAGAGGTGAAGAGGCTACAAATAAATTTGTCATGTGGCCCATCCTCATGGACGACACAAATTATTTATTTGTTTAATACAGATAAATTTTGATGTGTACAATTTTCCTTTCTTAGCTTCTACATTTAATTTTTGATATTTATTTCATTCTTTTTTAATAATCCTGTGATAATTAGTTTTTTCCATTTATTGACTATCATTTAATACCCTGGTTTCCAACAGATTATAGCAATTAAGAAGTTTCATCCTTGGCTTGAACTCTAGTTGGAGATAATATGGATTTGCTAATTGTTATTGCTAAATCCCAAAGTTGCCAGTTCCAAGTCTGGATGAAAAGAATAGAGGCTGGTTTATAGTACAAGCAACAGCAGTGTAGAGTTTAGGTTGCCAACTGTCACTGGAATTGACAAGAACATCATCTGGTTTGTTTAAGCGCTCAATACCAGAATGCAAATAAAACTTACGACTCACGAACCAATTATCCGGTATGAATAACGTTTAAGTGATGAATGTTTTCATAATTTTTTTTTTTCGAATGTCAACAGCTAGCCTAGTTGAAATAAGAATTGACCTGAAGAAGTGCCCAGAAGGGGTAATGAAAATGTTTGTCACTTAAACATTACTCACACTGGATAATTAGTCATGGGTCATAAGTTTTATCATCTGGTTTATAGACAAATTCTATAAAGTAGCTAAGCAGCTTTTTAGGGTTTGACATCTAGAAAGCAGCTTGGTACAGCGGGTCACTGGCATCAATCATCAAAGTTGAACATTGTTCAATTTTAGAAAAGTGTCACACTAGACCAGAAGTGTGTGTCTGTAATTTGACATCTAGTGCTGAGAATAGCAAATGTAGTGGAACTCCAAGAATGCCACTGTTGCAGTACTGTGCTGCCAGTGGAGTGTAAACCGGCCCTAGAAGTTGGCAGTGTAAAAAGCACTTACAGCCATCAACCCTTTATTGATGCCAAAATAGCATAATAAACACTACTTAGAACATAGAAGTAACCCCAAAGGAACAAGTGGGATTAATAGAGCTGTAGAAGAAGTTATTAAAATGTCTGTATTTTAAATCATTGACTAACTATTAGCAATTTTTGTAATTACTATTTACAGAGATGCAATTGTTCACATCTGCACTAATGAATTATTTCATTTAAATTCACCATTTGTTTTTTTATAAAGAAATTGTAAATATGCACAATGAAGATACTGGAAGTAACAAACTTTTTAAATGTTTATTTAAAACCAACTCCATTAAAGTATCTAGAATCATAAAATATAATTCCATAATTTGAAAATTAGTACAATTTTTTATATTTCTAATGATGGGTTTAGTAAATGCTTATGTCCTATTTCAAATAATAAATATAATTAATTACCTTCATTTTCTAGATGTACAGATGTTGAAGAATCCGAAGAACTATTAAAAAAATCTTGTTCTCTTATATCTTGTCTTTCAGTTCTCATTACACTATTTTGATTTTTTATCTGATGCCTTTGTAAGACTTCATGATGGCTATATTTACAAAGTAGATTTTTTCCTAATGTCTTGTTAAGTTGAGAGTTTGACTCTCTACTCAACAGTGGTCCTATATTATTTCCTCCACCATCATAATTGGATCGCTGGCCTTCTGCTAAAAAAGAATCTAATGCTATTTGATCATATAATTCAAATGATTCATCTTTCGATGACTGCGTTTTCAACTGAGGAGCATTTCTTTCTTTTGAAAATCTCCCTAGAAAGTGACGCTTACTGGCATTTCTAAGAACATTCTGATCCAAATATTCAATATCTGAATCATGATCTTCATATTTAGGAGATAAAGTCGATTTTGGTAATGTTTCATTTGTGTAGTCTCTTGTCAGAGAAGAAAATATTTCTTTATTTCTAGAGGAGGTAAAGTTTATTTGATCTGTATCAAAAATGGTGTGTTTAGCTGGTGAAACTTGAGGACTAGCTATTATATCTCTATCTTTAATAATATCTTCAAATGAATCATCAGTTTCAGTTATTAATTTATGTTGAGCAAATCCAATGTTTTCATAAAATGGTTCTTCAATTTTTTTATTTGAAAAATGATACGGAAGCCAATCATTCTGATTCCTAACCTTACTATCTCCGTCTAATAATTCTTCTAGTGATCTAGAGAGTCTTTTGACCGTGGCTCCCCATACAGGATCTAAATTTTCATAATGATGCTCATAACTTTTATTGAAATCAGGCGTAGCAGATCTCTGTTTCAGACACTGTAGCGTTGATGACGTACTTCTCGTTTTCTCTAAAGTGTGACCTGCTTCATATTTATTCCTTTCTGCATCACGAAATTTGGATGATTCTGGAATTAAAAGATGTTCTAATGAATTTCGTACCTCTTGACTTACATGAGATATTTCCGAAGGAAAAACACGCTGATTTAAATTCTGTTGACAGTTTGATATATCTGTAGAAGAAAAATTATTTGGTGAAATAATTTGATTATTTTCAGATATTTTATTTACTTTCCTTCCTATATCACCTTTATTTGAATTAGAAGGACTTATATCTCTAACATTATTTAACATATTTTGATTACTTCTTGGTGAATAACACTTATCTAATAAAGGTGACTTTAGTAACTTTATATCATCTGTATCAGGTAATAAATCTGAATAATAGTAAGGAGCAGCATTTGGAAGCCTGCTTGACTGTCTGTTTGATTTTTTATTTGTAACTGTATCGTCTCGATCATCAGCTGGAACAACATCAGGAGTCAGAGATGCACAAGGACTTGTACTATTTGTTGCGCAATCAATTTTATTTTCACAAATTAATTGATTTGGATCACTGAAACTAATTATTTCTAATGAATGAGGCAGAGAACCAGAACTCTTTAATAAATATCTTTCTGAATTTTGTGAACTGTGTTCTGATTTAACTTCATTTGGAAAAAAATTTACATTAGACACATCAAGTGATGATTTTTCTGAATTATTTACAATTGATTCTGACATATGTTTGTGAATAATAGGAAGAGAAGATTTATTTCTTAATTTTTTATTTTCAAAAAAGTCAGTAACTTGTTTTTCATTGTTTGATTTATTTGTTAAATATTCCTTTTCCATCGGTATCATGTTGTGAAGAAAGTCTGAGAATCGATTTTCATCATTACACGTCTGATGACTTAAAGAATGAATCAAATCTGATTCACATGGATCAGGTTCTGCAATTTTAGTTGTCTTTGGCAATAAATCTGTACTAATATCTTTAGTAGTAGATTCATTGTCAGATAAATCTTGAATTTTCATATTTTTAGATAACAAAAATAAAGTTTGTGCATTATGATCATCATCTGTAGACATGTGGTCATCAACAGATGATTGTTCACCTAATAAAATAGCCGTTTGATAGGGTGGCAAACTGAGATTTTTTGGTGTATCAAAATCTCTACTTGCTTCATCATCTGCATCAGAAGCATCTGAATCTTTCATCTGAAGCAAATCTGGAATTGAATCATTTAACTGTGATGGAATATCGCATTCTAAAAATTCTTCCATACATAAAGGTTTCTCAGGTGGATGCAGTCTATTAGGAGAAAAGTTCAGCATTTCAGGGAATTCTGGCTTTTTATTTGGAATATTAGTTATCTCATAAATATCATTTGAGCTGTGATTTTTCATGGAATAAAGAGATTTCTGACTAGTTTCATTAAATGATAAGGAAGTTAAAGAAGGTTTGTTAGATGTGGATTTAATCGGCAAATTTTCTGTATTTTCTAAATATTTTGGCTTTTCGTAAATGTTTTCTGAAGAAGAATTTCCCGAACTTTGCAAATCATATGGAAAGTGAGAATGTTTTGATTTTTCATATACATCATGTAAGAAACTGGGTGGAGGTGATATTGGTTCATTATACAATGGTTCATCATCTACTGATGGTTTATCAGTTTGATCTTTTAGACAACTAGTGATACCTGAAGAAATTTTAGACTTATCTTCATCCATGGCAACATACTCGGGTTCCTCTGAATTCTTTTTGCCACTCATAGGCAAATATGCCTCTTCTTCAGCTTTAGAAATTTTTAAACTACTGATTTCACCCGTTTCTTTATCCTCTACTAAACTTAATCTTAAAGCACCTTTTGTTATAATGATTTCATCAATTCCATTTTCCTCTTTGCCTGATTTCTTCTCCCTGCCAGTATCTGCTGTTCTCCGTAAATCAGCTAATACTGAAGAAAGTGGTGATAAAATAAGAGGAGCAGATTTATTTGTCATGATTTCTTCATTAGATTCATCATTTTTACTATCATCAAGCAAAACAGCTTCAGAATCACTAAAAAACTGCCGTGGATATATGGAACTATTATAAGTTATATTTTCTTTATTTAATAATATTTCGCTTGCATTTTCACTAAATAAATGAGAATCTACATTTAAATTTTTACAGGAAATTTCTTTTTTTTGCTTTTCATTACTTCCTACATTCTTTTTAATCTCTCCATTACTCTGATTAGGAGAGGTTTGTTCAAAATGTTTTATTCTATTCTGAACAATATTCGGTGGAGGTGCTTCCTTTTGCTTTTGTAAAAATGTTCTCATCTCTTCAAAACTACAATTTTTCATTATATGAGAAGGTATTTCTAAATTTTCTGATTTATTCTTTTCTTGTAATTTTGTAATATGTGTCTTCTCGGCTAAACTTTCATTCTTTATTGCATTATTGTCAATCAAAAGACTGCTAGGAGGACTAAAATTTAGGCTTTGACAATTACTATCTGATTTATTATGCATCAATTCATTACCAGAATTATCTAATTTATGAATTCTTGGAAAGCTATTAATACGTAATTGCATTTTCTTCTGTCTAGCATCTTTCATTCTTGCACTACCTGGATATGGTGGTAGTGGCAAGCCAACATCTTTATCTAGTTCCCAATTTGTGCATGAAGGTTTACCCACATTTTTCCAATAATGGGTATCATAAGTCTCTATACCTTTTTTAACATCAGCTGGCTTTTGCTGTAATTGAATATCAGGTTTTAATTGATTATTTTCATTATTGATCTCTTGGGATATATCTGAAGCTTTTTGTTTTTCATTACTTTTGGAAATATATTTTTCCTTTACTTTAGTACCTTGAGATAATGAATAAAATAATTGTGATGCTTTATAATAATCTTCCTTTTTTATTTGAAAATATTCTTTTTTATCATCATCTTCAGTACTTTTAGATAACAGTGGCAAGTCTGGTTCGTCCGAATGATTTTTATAGTCACTATACTGTCTAGAATAAGTATTTACATCTTGAATTTGCACTGGATATCCTTCACTTTTCAGACTCTCTTCTGACACTGCAAGATTTCTCAAATCTTCTTCAGCAGGAATTGATCTGATCTTACTTGATCTACCAAAAACTTCACATTTAATATTAGTATTGTTAATACTATCATCTAATGTTCTTATATTGACATAGTCAGGTGATGGCGATTCATTTATTTTTGACATTGATCCAGTTTTTGTCGCCGAACACTTCTCAATACTGCTTCTTCTCGTTTTGTTGCTCTGTGACGGACGTCTTGTTCTTTTTCGATCCTTTATGTTATATTCTTTAATACAGAAGAAAACTATATAATAATCTATAGTTGACAGAAATATTATTAACAAAATTTACATTTTAAAAGCAAAAATATCATGCCAATAATAGGAGAAGTAATCTGTTAGTTTTAATTAGTCCATGCATCAACTCATGTTCTGCAACTTTGGCTACTAGTTTTGTATTAAAATTTTAAGCAGATTGTCTTCATCATTTAGAGCTGATATCTATTAACTTTTAAAGCATGAAATGTTATTAATTCAAAATAAGTTAAAAAATAAGAAAAATGAAAAGCTAAATAGGACATAAACATGTATTTAAACCCATCACCATTGTTTAAAATATATTATTAATTTTTATAAAATTGAAAATATATTAAAAGATTTTCATCATGCTAATAGTTATTTGCCAATAGAATAGCTCAAGATTCTTTAAATTGATTTCTTGATGAAATATGTAACATAGTTAAAAGCTAGAAAATTAAATTTATGTAGTAATTATATAAGTTAATAAAGAAAAATGTCTTTAACAAATAACATGCATATAAGAGATAGAAATTATAAAACAATTGATTTAAATTTATATAATTAATTAATTTTAATCTACATTATTTTTTAGAATAACTAATAATTGAATTTAAAAGATTAAAATTAAAATTTATTGGAATTAATTTAAATTTTATATCAAATCAATTTATGCAATAGTTTTATTATATCGAGTTCTGTTAAATTAATCTGATTGTCATATATTAATTTTGAACTATTTATATTTTGATTAATTATCAGATTATAATAATTTGATACTAAAAGATCTAGCAAAATTCCAGTTATTGTAAAATTATTTACTGAAAAAACTGGATTAAAATAATTTCAATCATATTGTTATCATAGTAGCAAGTTTTGGTACTGATTTTTATTTTATTTTACAAACATGTCTTTTGCATGTGACTTTATCAGATTTGGGTGCATTTGGACTAATAAGTATCACACTAGACCCATGGTCCACGGAACACGGGTGCTCTGTGAAGCCACTTCAAGTGTTCCGCGAAAAAATCAAATATACAATTAAAGATTGCTGCAAAAGAAATATTAATACAATATAAAATAATTTTTGTATGGGAATGTAATCAGCAAATGCCAATGTTCTCATCTACTAGACTGAGTACACTTGATTTCAAAAAGTTTGCCACCCTGCTTTAAAGCTGATGTATTGTAAGTGTTCCACGAAAAAAAAAAAAAAAAAAAAATGTCAACGTTTAGTGTTCCCCGACTTCAAAAAGATTGAGAACCACTGCACTAGACAACATTGAGTAGGGTTACTTTAATTATGATTTAATAACTTTAGTAAATACACTGTGTTTTTTATATTTTTCATTGAGTTTTGGACTAAATGAAACCTTAATGAGAACTTACAAACTGAGATTTTTTTTATCTACTGTGTAACTGTATTGAATAAGAAGTGCCTAAATTATGTATGAAACTTTATTATAGACTTCTCTGGTAGATTATAAGATGCTATATGGATGGATAATTTTTCGATTCACTGTATATACTTAAAAACAGAATAAATGGATGCATTAATATTGTTTTAAATCCATAAACCTCTTATCAACATTTTAGATTTCTACATTAAAAATCATTATCTGAATTATATATCATAATAATAGTGTTTAAAACATTAATTTATCCTAAAATCTAGAATCCTATGGTGTATAATTCTATATATTATTATTATATTTTACTAAACTTACATCAGATTAATTTAACAGAAACTGATTTTGTAAGCATTGCTGATTATTATTTACTTAATGGAATTTTTTGAAATCAAATTAAATAAATACACTAAAACAATGTTAAATTTCAGCTAGCAATTATTCCAATTTTAAAATGATTAATTATTTGTATACTAACATTTAAGAATGCATTTTTGATTGGCATTATTCTATTTCCAAAAAGAATTATAATGAGAATTAAATATATGAAACATATACATTGCTCAAAAAAATTAGGGGATAATGCAATATGTAATAAAAGCAGACATATGACTAATGAATTTTTCCCAGTGAATGATAAATATAAAATTGTGATATGAAATACACCAAATACAAAAACAAATGTCTTAAAAATTTACATTTATTTAAATTATGTATAACTGGCAATTTGTCAGGCAAGTGAAAGTTTTCCAATATTAAGAAACAACATACAAAGAAACAGAAAGCATCTCTAGTAGACTGTATGATCCCCATGAACTGTTATACCAATAGCAAACTTATGTGGCATTGTTAAATGAGATTACCTGGGGAGTTCTTTTAGTATCCTTATCCATTACTTATAATACATCATTCTATAATTTTGTTGAGCAATATATCTGTATAAATTTTTTCATAACATACCAACTAATTAGTTAATGTAAATTTACAGTTTGTATTTCCATTTTATGATAAAATTTAGTAGATCTCTATTAATCTTGAGTTGAATGAAAAATTCATATCGGTATTCATAAAGTTGAATGAGAACTTCTTTTAGAGATTATATATATATATATATATATTTTTTATTTTTGGCTCTTTCAGCAATATGAGGACTAAATGACCCTTTTTTCAGGCCCACAATGGAGAGATTGGACAGTGATGGACAGGGACCCAATGTATCTAGCATGAATCACCCATGACAAATTCCTGGGAGTTGTTTGCTTAGATTCAGTCCTAAGTCCCCAAGCAGTTGGTTGTTGCCTTAACTGCTTCAACCATCTGGCTACCTCAGAAATTTATATTTGACATAATGATGGCATGTGATGAATTGTGTACACAACAAAATTCTTGAACTTGAAAAATTATTTCAAGAAATTTAGCAATTATTTTACTTGATGTTATTTCTACACATGAATAAATACAAGAGAGATATTCTGATATAAACAAACTATTTAATGTTAAATTATTATAATAACCAGAAACTGACTGGCATTTAAAAATTACCTTCATCATCATCAGAAGAATAATTATTGTTTAATCTTCCAAGAGACGAAGATGATCTTCTATGCTCTATAAATTAAGTAAAAATGTTACAATCAAATATAAAAATGAAATAATAATTATATTTAAATACAAAATTATAAATGATATAAGAAAAATAAAAAAATTAAACATGTAATTACTCAATTAAAGTAAATTACATTAACACCAAGAAATAAGTAAAATAATTATATTTATAGGCATTTCTTTAACTATTAAAAAACTTTGAATAATACAACCTTAATAAGGCACTAAAAAAATGAGTTGCTCTTCTATAAAAGAAAATTTTATTAATATCTTTTTGATAACAGGCTACATCCAGCTTACATATGTGATTGGTGGAAAATCTGGATGTAGCCTATTAAACTCTTTGGCAACTTCATGGTCCCTATTGCAGGTCCATCATCAAAATAATTCAAATTTATTTCTCCTTACTCAGAGTCATGTTTTAACCATAGAAGAATAAGCAGGTCAACATAACTCCTATAGTTCCAAATTTATGACACACCCTGTATTAACTTATCCATAAGACAATTTAAGATATAATTGAATATATTTAAAATCTGAGGATGTTAATTAAAACCTATTAAAATGGTCAAAAACATTTATCTCACTGAAATCTATTTATTAACTTTAACAAACATTTTCAACCTATTCTACAAGCTTTCTTCAGGTTTTTAAAAATTAATGGAACATTGATAACAATTCTTTTTGAACAGAACAGTTAAGAACACATTTAAAATACAAAATTCTTTGGAATAATGAGCTATTTCAATCCAAAGAATAAATAAATAAATAAATAAATATATATATAAAAGTGTATTCTTTGGATTCAAATAGCTCATTATTCCGAAGAATTTTGTATTTTAAATGTGTTCTTAACTGTTCTATTCAAAAAAAAAAAAAAACTGTTTTGGAGTTTGGAAAAACAAAAAGTTTTGTATAAATTCATTTAAAAATGTTCCAAAACGAAGTATTGTTAACACAAATCTAGCAGAATTTGATTTTTGTTATTCTTGATAAAGGTCATTAAATATGACCAAAAACGTTTGAATTTGGTAATAAATATGGCTGCAATTTAAAAAAGGTTTTCTTGTGAGAGTTTATATTGTATATGAAATGCAGTCTACGGAGAGATCAAAAAGAACTGTTATCAATGTTCCATTAATTTTTGAAAACCTGAAGAAGGCTTGTAGAACAGGTTGAAGTTAATAAATAATTCTCAATGAGATAAGATGTTGTTGTGGAAATTAAGAACTAAACAAATATTTTTGACTATTTTAATAAGTTTTAATTAACATCCTCAGGTTTTAAATACATTCAATTATATCTTAAATTGTTTTATAAGGTGTTGTTGTGGAAATTAAAAAGCATCTAGCTTAATATTAATTAAGTATTTGTTTAGTTATTAAAATATTTTTTGACCCTGGATATTCTGGTTTTTTGATGTGTTTGTACATTCAAATTTCAATTATGAATTAGAAAATAAAAGTAGAAAATTTCTTTTCTCGCCTGATTTAATATTCTACTTTATGAATATTATATTTTTAATATTCATAAAGTTGAAAATTTCACATTTATTTCTCGAAATGAGTAGAAATGTATAAATTTATTTAAAATAGCAACAAAAACTTAACCAATCTAGTTTTAATTTGAATTAATAAAATTTGGAAAAATAATTATAAATTTCATTCTCTATTTCTCTTTCAAAATTATATTTTTAAGTAATAACTGATATCCTGGCCATCTCCTTTATGAGCCATGATGAGTATGAAAACGATTTTCTTAATGCATGCAGAGTAAGAGAGTTGATGGTTAGATGGCCAAGGCCTGGAGTCTGCCTATCACTCTGGGAGATTCCACATCAAATCTGGGTGAACAACTCAGGAATTTTTCAAGGATAGTCACTTCTGAATATATCACTCCTGTTCCTCACTATCTGGTCATTTCCATTGTGTGGGCCTGGCCAAAGCCATGATGGATACAAAAAAACTCTCTTAGTACTCACAGAACAGAAAGAGATAAAAATATGAAGAAAGGTAAGATTTCGAAAGGAAAATAATAATAACTATGTTAAGTTATAAAATAATTTGTTAAATAATTATTAAAAAATGTTGCATTATAATTAACAAAATGTAAACTGTAATGAAAAAAAAAAAAAAAAAAACAAATAATGGACCAAAGTCAGCTAAATAAAATATATTTGTAAGGTTATTTTAATTAGGAATGGTTAAAACTGGTTTGGAACAGCTGAATTTTGTTATTGATAATTCATTCACTTAATTTAAAGTGACTCAATTGAAAATTTCAATATGAAATAAATTAATAAAAGAATTAATTATAATCAAAATTATTTTATATCTACCCTGAGATCTAGAAGGTGATCTAGCATTCCTTTGAATTTGTTCTTCATTTAAAGAGTTATCTTTATCATTAATGTTTTTTTGTAGTCTTGGTTTATCGGGAAACATTTCAGGACTAGGAACAAGTATTTCCTGTTTTTCTTTGTTTTCTTTATGTAATTTTTCTTGCATCTGCAATTGAGCTTCATGATTTTCTAACTCTTGAAGGACATGTTTATGGTATTCTTCTGGCAATGGAGGTCTTGGAGGAGCTTCCAAATCATTGGCCTGGTCTTGAGTCTTTATTAACCTCTGTGGATATTTTCTTGAAAGAGGTGACTGTAGCATTCTTTGTTTCCATTCCAAAAGACGTTTCATAGACTCTTCACGTAACTGAGATTTTTTATCATCTGGGCAAGCTGTTGATTGTAAAGATGTTCCTATTTGATATCCTGTTGAAGCAGGTCTATTTTCTCTATTTCTACGATTATTACTTTGTTTTTTATCAACTGCTATCTCAGAATTTGATGATAATTTTTGACTTTTATTTCTTAAAGTTTCTGGAGTTTTATGGAAATGTTCATAAACATCATCTTTACAATATTGTTGATCAACAGGCATATTTTGTAAACTATAATAATTTATATTTTGTTTTTCAAAAGAATTATTGTCATCTTGATAATAATTCATATGACTATGAGGTAAATTTTCTTTTTGCCAATATTCTTTATCATCTTCTCTGAGATATATGTCTTCATTACCATATCTGTAAGGATCATAACATTCTAAACTAGATTTTGGTCTTTGAGGTTGACTTGATTTCTTTTTACTAGATGATTTAGGCCGGTAAGCTATGGGAGCATTAAATGGATCCGAATATGAATCATGTTCGAGAAAATCAGCAGAATGAGGCCTTGCCGGAGGTATATTTTTATTATGAGTAGGTGATTTATATGGATTTGTTGAGTAATTATCATTATAAACAGTTTCATTATGAGGTACATAATCAAAAGATATTTTATTATATTCATTATCTCTATTTACATATTTGCTTTGCTCATTACTAAGTCTTGGGCATGATGCACCATACCTATATGGGAAAGATTTTGCTAAATGTTTTTGATTTGTCATATCAAATCTTTCATCAATACTTTCTGTGCCAATATTATATTGTTCATTTGGTGCAATTGCATAGGGATCTTTCTGACCAGTACGTTTTGGTTTTGGAGGAGCATTTGCATACAAAGGTTGATGAGCTTTCATATAAGTATCTGGTGAGGTTGAATATGGCCGAGAAATATCACTTCCATAGTGTCCTGGATATTTATCACCACTTCCCAAAAATTCATTTTCACTCAATTTTCCAGTAATATGAGAACTATCACTAAAGTTGTCTTTTCCAAATTCATTAGAAGAATGTTGGAAATGTAACTGTTCAGAAGCAAAACTGCTATTAAGAGTGGAATTAGGATCTTGAGTACTGCCATATCTTCTAGATTTATATGAGGTAAAGCCTGAATCTTCATCATCATTAGGAAGAGAGATTTTTGGACTAAGATTTCTAGAAGTCATTTCAGGACTGAAAAAAATATTAAAATATTTTACTTAAATAATAAAAATCTTTGAAAACTTGGAAAAGTACTATATTAGTAATCACATTAATAAAATGAGAATTTAAAATAAAATACAGTAAAATAACAACCCTTTTTTCCCATTCCAGCAATATTTTAATTACGTAAAAACGTTTTCAACTGCTTTAATCAGCCATCGTTGAAAACGTTTTTACGTAATTAAAATATTGCTGGAACGGGGGAAAAAGGTTGTTATTTTACTGTATAGAAACAATTCCAGTAAGCTTTGTTTATTTATTTAAAATAAATAAATAAATAAAATAAATAAAAATTTAAATATATAAAAATCACTTGATGAAAATTAATTCTGATAATCATTAATAAATTTTTACCCAAAAACTAACTTCTTCAATTTAATTACAACTTTTAAAATGTTACAGATAATAATTATGAAACTGAAAAAAATTCTATACATATATAGCCTAATTTCAATTAATAATGGAAATTTTAAACTAACATTACCAAATAAAATAAAAATTCAAGATCTTGATAAATTTAATTTAATGAATTTCTGAAGTTCTGATTATGTTATCTAGTATTTTATTACTAGATAAAAAGTGATTGTAATAGTAAATTATTTCATATACATATACAGTAGAGTCCTGCTAGTCCGAACTAATTGGAATCAAGCCCTGTTCGGATTAGCTGAATAATTGAAATAATGCAGAAGCAAGTGGTAAAACAGGTCTGGTTTATATAGATCCAACATCATCAATGATGTCAGCACTCCCACCTGCAAACAGTTAACAAAAACAAGTTTTGTAATTTTGAAAGGGCAACCTGCCTTGATTGATTACCATTATTTTAACTGTACAAAAACTGAAAAAACCATGCAAAAATCAAGCAGTTTTGTGCCTCTACTTCAGAAAAATCAGTTGAAAATCAATAAGCAGGTATATCCTCAACATTTGACAAGCTTGATGTAGCTTTATTCACGTTGTTCACTCACTCGGGAAAGAGAAAGGAAAACACCCCTAAGTGGACCTCTTGTTAGAGAAAATTTCCTCTCCGCTGACTGAAACATGTTCAAATTAGGTGGACATTTGGATTAGCGATGTTCGGACTAGAGAGACTCTACTGTATAAAGTTTCATTAAATTTAAAAGTTAGTCATATGTAATTTTTTCTGTCATTTTTACACATCTAGTGTGTAGATGTTAAATATTTATAACTGTATATTCATAAAATTAATATAATTTTAACAAAGTATCTTATAATTTTATATATTACATTATACAGTATTATATAATATTAAATTCTATATAATAATTCTTTTACCAGGTACTCTGTACATTAGTATAGATCCAATAACGTGTTATTTAATCACACCATTTTGATTTTTGGTCAATTACACAAGTTTTATAAGAGGTATTCACTAAAGAACTGTCAGATTTGATTATTTTATTTTATCAAAACATTGTTTAAAATTCTTTATAACAAGCAATTATTTATTGTGACAATGTCACAATACTGAGCTGCAATTTTTGATCATATTTTTAATTTATTTAATTTAAAATATATGCTCGCCACATCAAATTAGTAGTGTCTTGCCCGTGTACATCATACTTTTCCTTTAACAATAGAATAGTGCCAGTCATCTATCCAACACCTATTGAGGAAAAACTTTTGAATTGAAATAAAATGACTTCTGGTTTGCATTAGATGTTCATATATAGTTAATTGGGGCCTCCTGTCCCTAAGGTTTTCATATCTGGTCTCATCAGTCCCAGTCCAACTTGCATGCTAAGCTACAGGAAAGGGGAACACAACCACATGCATAAGCAGGTAAACACAGTTTTAGATTACAATAATAAACTGAGATAAATATGTAGGTGCATGTATGTTATACAAACACCTACATATGGGGCAACAATATACAGTTATTAAATAATGATAAGGATTACATTGATACAAATAAAACCTCTAGGGTGTACTCTATCCCGGTTTATAACAGTAGACTTGATAGAAATCTTACATACATCGGCTCAACCAATAGATTGTTAGTACGTAGGATTAAAGAACATACAATATCAGCAGCAAAAATATAGTAACCACTCTTGTCCAGTATGCAAGTGAATCTGGGGTGTTCGTGGTGCCTGACTTAAAAAAACAGATGTATGCCAAACACAAATTACAAACTGCAGAGATATTAGAGATTTTTAATTCTACATTAAGAGAACGATGTAGTAATAATAGAGACTGTGTGACACTTTCCTTTGCATGGCAATAACCCCTTAAGAAAAAGGAAGGACAACAAAAATGTGGCTTGCTGTAAAAACATGGTGTTGTCGTAGTCCATTGAATTATTTCGTTTATTTTTTGTTTCATTATTTTTATTCTTAATTGTATTCTATTTTATTTTATTTATTTTTATATTTAAATGTATTTCATTTCTATCATATTTTTTCTGATAATGAAAAATCCCATTTAGTGTTAAAAAAAAAAAAAAAACATAATTTAGTACTATGTTCAAAAATAGAATTGCTGTTCTGTTTAAATACCTAATGAAGGCTTATCAAGCAGGCCAAAAATGTTTGTTTTTATTAAAATTAATTGCTGGAAAAGTGTAAGATGTGATCAGTGTCTTTATATATTAATACTAGTAGGTAAGCCTGATGGTGCTTGAGCAAAAAATAAAAACAAACATTAAAGTTATTTCATACTTCTAACTTTTCTAATATGTTATATTATAGTATTAGATTTATACTTACAAAGGTTAAAACAAAAACCATATAAAGAGTTTGGTTATTTCAGCCTACCAATGTCATGTTTACTGTGATACTAAGTTGATATGAAATGGCACAATTTCATTGGCCAAGTAGACACCAATTGAAATATATTTTAAACTTTTTAAGATATTATATTTTTTCCTAATGTTAACTCTAAGAAATTGTGCCATTCACAGACAAATATCAGATGGTAATCTGGCAACCAATCAAATTTCTCAAAAAACAGACCAAATATTGAAACTCAACATCCTCAAAAACTACTTAAATCATATTTTGTGCTGGCCAGTAACCTTATATTATGTAATTTTCCTATTCAAATGCCATCATACCACTGGTCTGATAGAGAAGGGACTGTTGCGGAAGGAAGTTGAAGTTAATTTGACCAAAAGTAGTCATTGACCTCCTCCCAAAAGTGAGAATGACTACTAATTAATACAGGTCTACTATTAATATTTGAAAACTGACCTGTGTTGGATGGGTTGTGATGGTCTTGCACTTGATTGAAGTTGCTAACCTTAACATCTGAAAGACTTCGTCTGACTTATTTAAATAAAAAAAAATCTTGTAAAAATGCTAGAATAATTGCTTTTATGTGGTAATAAATTTTTTAAAATTTTGGCAACCAATTCTATAAACTATGCAGTAAGTGTGTTCTCATAAATATTGCGTTTATGGAAAAATTAATGAACTGCAAATTGAAAAAATCGTAGACCCATAAATTCCCACTGTCTTCCCTTATCTATTTGTCCTTCCTTAATCTTGAGAAAGGAGTTAGATAGATGAAAGTCAAAACCAGACATGGAAATAGTAAGAGAAAAGGACCAGATTAACTATATGTGAACTTCCAATTTGTACCACAAGTCACATTATTTCAATACAAAAATTTTCCTCTGAACAGTGTTACTCACATAACCGGTACAATGCTGTTGCTAACAGGAAAAGTATGATGTACAGGGGATGAACACTACTACACTCCATACAGGCAAGTGCTATGTGCTACCTGTCACAGTGATGGCGTAATAGTGCATCTACTTTGCACTTTATCATTGTCACAGTAATTCAGTGAATATAATATATATTTTTTAAAATTATATCCCTTTCTTATGTAAGAATTATATTTAGTTAATTACATTGTTAACTTTTTTGCCAACAGACAAGAGTTACGTGTAGATCAGAAAATTTACTGTAAATAAAAATTAATTGATTTATAAAAATGCAATTGATATTTTGGGGTGGGACATATGGCATGATCTAAGTTAGTTACATCAAAATGTAACTAACGAGTTTCGTAGCAATTGGCTGAATGGCTAAGGAGTGTATAGCAAACAAACAAACATCCTCATTTTTATATATATACAGCGCCGGATAAAGAGGCGGGCAAGCCAGGCGACTGCCCGGGGCGCCAAAGTTTGAGGGGCGCCGATATAAAAATAAAATATTTTTTACATTCATTATTTTTTTAGATTTTATAAATTAAAATTGATCATTTTTCATGAGACATCGATTTTTTTAGCAAGCAATAAATTGTTTTTTCTTTAATAATACCAAATAAAGGTCACAACGCTAATTATTTTATTATTGTCAACAGATATAAATAATATTACAATTATTCAAAGAAAACTATTTGTATAGTCAGAATTCATAATAACTCAAAAAAAAGATTAATAGACAAAAACAAAAATTTACTAATTAAAATAATGAAACCTAAGAATTTTTATGGCTTTTATCACACAACATTGATGCAGACAAATGCTTTTTAATCTCTAAAAAGTTTATTTTTATTTATTTTGAAAAGATAATTTGTAATCAGTATCACGTACCATAACAATCTACTCAAAAAATGGACGAGATCAAATTTATAAATTACAAATATCAACAAAATTATGAATAGTCAAAGTGATACTGGCGCCTGTCATACGCCTTAATGGTTAAATAACTTTGTCTTTCTGTAAACTTTGCATTAACAACACTTGCCGTGCTTTAAATAAATAAATTTTTTACACAGTTCTTTATTGTGTAATTTTGATTTTTTGCCTTTTTCTACTTTTTTTTAATTTGCAGTAAATTTGTATATTCTTGTATGAAAGGGTGCCAAAGTTTGTTTTGCCCGGGGCGCTCAAAACCCTAGAACCGGCCCTGTATATATATATATGGATTTTAAATTTATTTTTGTATATTTGGTAAGATAGAAGAAACAATAATATTTTTAAAAGAGAAAAGTTTATTTAATAGTTTAGAAACACAAAATAATTATAATTTACCTAAGAGTATTCTGCACAATTGAAGCTAATGACATAACATTCATCCACTGAGCCATACCTTCTTTAGAATCAGAAGCAAAATAATAAGTTTTCATATTATGATGTTCTGCCTAGGATAAAATTAAAATTTTGCTGAGGTTTATTAAATGAAATAAAATAATTAAAATATACAAATTTAAATAATAATTTGTTTAAAGCTTAATTTTAATTTATAAAATTTTTCATAGCATAAGCAATTTTTATACTTTGTGTGATAAATTATTTAATAGATTAATATAACAACTGATTGAGAAAATTTGCCAAATCAGATTTTAATAAACTATTCAAATTGTTATAGGCAAAATGTAAATCATTATGTATAATATACATGCCCACCACAGACAGAAACTAAGATAAAACCAACACCAAAGGAAATTAGTTCAGTTCCCACTTACTGCAAAGAATTCTTTAAGCTTCAGTTACTTATAACTAAAACAGAATCTAAATAAGACATTTATAGAATTTAACTAGGCTAAATATGTTTTGACTAAATATTTCTTTTACAAATGCTATGAAATTTATAAATAATAATTTAAGAGTTTGAGTGAAAAGGTTATAACCTATACAAACTTAGTTTAAAGGAAAATGTGAATAAAAGATTTTTATTATTTGCCAGTGTGGTTTACTATGCCTCTGAGCTCACTGTCCTTTTATGATGTAAATTGACACTTCTGAACATTTCATGGGACAAACATTAGGTAGAGCAACCTATCAGTAAGGATAATTCAAAATTTTATGGGTTACGACCTTTTACACCCAAATGCTTCAATTTTTATTATTAAAAAAATGAGAAATAATACGTGTCTTAATTTTATAAACAAAAAATTCTATTTTTCATGTTTTTATTAAGCCAATTACCCACTTTAAAAGCAAACTTTCGAGATATTTTATCGTCACTTGAGCAAGCACTAATTTTGTAACTAGGAAGTAGAATTGATCCGAGAACTTTCTCTTCATCTGGGCCTACAAAAAAAAAATAAAAATAAATAAATAAATAAATATATTTTATATGATTCTCAAATACAAATCATGCTACTATTTAAACACTTGGCATTTTTCCATCTTTATTTAGTTGATATCAACTAAATAAAGATGGAAAAATGCCAAGTGTTTAAATAGTAGCACAATTTGTGTTTGAGAATCATAGGAAATTAGAAAACACAGTTTCAGAAAATTGAGAATAAATATATTTTAATATTCTATATTATAATCTAAATAAAACAGAAAAGATAAAAACATATAAAAAGTTTAAAAGTAATTTTTCTGAAAAATCATACATATAAATGTTATGTATTATACATGGAAAAAACTTTTCACATATGATACATCCTTATTTCAAATTTAGTCATACCTTTGTAATAAAAGAGGCAGAAGTCAGCCAGTACAAACCAACGTTTTCTCCATTGTTTTAAGGCACCACCTTCTAATTTATACAACCAACCTTCCATTGATACAGGTGAATGACTATTCCTTTTTACTACTGGAGATCTACAATAAAATAGGAATGATTCATAAAGAAAACTGCAAAATTTGAAAATTATATAATCTATATATATTATATTAAGCAAATTATATGTTTCAATATCAAGTAGTTACAGGAGTTAAATTGGTGAAAGACTCATTTTGCTAGTCCAATAGAAGATGTCTAGGACAAAACTTTCTGAGTAACCTATGTAAATACCAATCAATGATAAATTTTATATAAAGAATATTTCAAGAAAAGAATAATCTTTACATCAAAATATTAATTTTAAATAATTATCATATTTTGGATTGGATTGAATTGATAGATATGGCAATGCAACATATGGGTGATCTGCCAAGGAAGGAGTGCCTCTCAGAAGGATCTTCTATAGGAAAGTGGCCCCTATTTAGATGTTAGACATGTGAGAAAAAACCAAGAAAACTTCATAATGACCAGTATAAACGCATGACCAACTACAGTGATGCCTTATACTTAAAATTTAATTCATTCCAGGAGGCCATTCAAACTCTGGATCATTTGAAGTACAATGCAATTTTTCCCATTAGAAATAACAGAAAAAAAATTAATTCATGTTCAGACCCTAAGCAATACACATTTTGATAAAGTTGAAAAAGCAAATACACATAATTTAAGGTAAAAATAACAATTAAATGTCCTAATAATAAATTAAAACATGAAACAATAAATAAAATACATAAATATGTATTTTATTATTTGTTTACAAATATCATAAACTCTCCAGAGATTGGAGTTGTACAGCAACTCCAATCTGTGGAGTTGCTGTCAAGTTACTGTGTGGGGTTATGATATTTGTAAAATTTAACACATTATTGCTAAAGTGAGATTTTACTCTTTGTTTAGAAGCTTATTTTAAATTTTCTACTTCACATTTTGTTTAAATAAAATCAAGTCAGAACATCTTTGGATGAAAAGCATATCATATATATTAATACAATCTCCATAGAATCACTGGTATAAAGCAATAAAAATAATTTCAGCCATATGTAACTTCCAACAAACCAGGGGCTTACACCCATTGTTTGATGATGAAGGATAGGAAAATAGAGCTGGATTACATTTCAAGCATAGCCAGGCATACTCTGCACACCTTATCAATGCTCTTATTGTATGCCAAGAACATCCAACAGAACCATTACAATCAAAAGATGAGTCTTTTTTAGTTGTTACTTATAATAAGGTCCTTGACAGCATCTACAAGGAAATATCCCACTTTACGAGTAACAGGATCACTTATAGGAGATCTCCTACTGTTTTTTCTAGTATTAGAAATGATAAGGACTGATTGAACCAAAACTGTATCCTGGGAATCTATACTATCCCTCTAAATGATCATAGGGTGAACCATCCATATGAATATATTGGAGCTACTGCTTGTGGTCTAAAAATGAGGATCAAGGAGTACAAATACACAATTCATAAGGGTCTTTCCACTACTGCATTAGCTTCTTTCACTGTTGATAGCAATGTTCAAGTTAAATTTGAGGACACCCATTACTACAACATAGTGATGATTCAACCAACCTAAAAAATCTTGAAAGACTAGAAATATTCAAAGCATTTAAAAGAGGGACAGTGATTAATTTTAAAGAAATAGACTCACTAGCAACCACATGGAGGGCATAATTTGACTTATAATAGGTCTTGAATTAAGTTTGGGCTTTTTGTATATACTGTGTATTTCTTAAAATGTTATCCAGTTTGAAGAATCTTGTTAAATGAAACATTGGGCATGTGCATATTTTGCAATGTTCAAAACTTTTAAATTTTTGTTCTTTAAAAAAAAAAAAAAAAAACACATTCTATTAGTTTTACTTGGCATAAACCTGAGGATGACCATTAAAAACAGAGGAAAATGTTTATTTTTCGTTTGATTAAATCTACTTCATGCTGGTTTGTCAATAGTTATGTAAGGTTGAAACTATTTTCATCATACATATTATGCTTTATGAGTTTCAAAAAGACATAATGACATACAAACAGAAAAACTAAAGCATAATGTGTGTGGGGAATGTGCTCCTACACTACAAACATATCAATGTGGTTTAAAAAGTTCCATTTGGGAAATTTTAAACTAAAGGATACAAAACATGGGTGTCCAAAAGCTATCAATAAAGAAAAATTGCAAGAAGAAATTGTTAAAAATCAATGAATAACACACAATATATATAACCAAACAAAAAAAAATAAATAAATAAAGTGAAAAAAAAGCACTGTAAACAATGAGCATAATGCAAGAGCCAGAGCAACAGATGACTTGGGCATACAGACAACAGATTGCATTTACACTTTGAGTGCATTTTTTTACTGCACATGCAGTTCAAACACCAAGATGAATTTTTGCCAAATTTAGCACTCGAAGCATAAGATACCAGTGTACTAGTATTCAGTGGTGTTTTCCACTCAGCCACAGATGGCTATAATATTTTGATAAAATAAGATTAAAGAAATATAATTTCATAGTAGTTTGAATTTGATATTTGAAATTAATTATATGAATTTTTTTCATATTTTAAACTGATAATTAGCAATGTAAAAACAAAAAAAAATTTTTGAAAGATTTAATGTGAAATGCAATCGTTTTTGAAACAATTTATACATTAATATATAAATGCAACAACACTCAAAAACACAGATCTAAAATTGCAAAGACAAAACAATTACTACTCATTAACAACACAAAAAGACAATCCAAATAGTGTCTTTCACAGTGATTTTTTATGTAATTACTATAAGTTACTAATTACTAATTTTATGTAATTACTAACACTATTTTAAATGTAATTACTATAAGTTTTCATTTGTAAGTTACTAGCTTATGAGTTCCAGTGTTGGAAAAAAATAACAACACCAAAGATTAAGATTAGAAGTAGATTATTTTGTGTCTCTAACTCTTCTATTATATTACATTATAGTATTTGATTTATATAACTACAAAGGTTATATTACATAAGGGTTTATCATACTGAGCGACCAATCTAACACATTTTAAAAGTTCTTTAAATTGTGTACAGCAGAGGAATAAAGAATTTTTAAAATGCCTTAGATTGGTCACTCAGTATGATAAACCCTTATGTAATATAACCTTTGTAGTTATATAAACCAAATACTATAATATAACAAACATTAAAACAAAAACCATGTAAACAGTTTGATTAATTCAGTCTACCACTGTCACATTTATTATGATACTCAGAGGATATTAAATGGCACAACTTTATTGGTGAATTAGACACCAATTAGAAATATATCTTCAATTTTTTCAGATATCATATTTTTTTTCCTAATGTTAACTCTAAGAAACTGTACCATGCACAACTGAATATCAAACGGTAATCTGCCAACCAATAAAATTTTGGAAAAAGGCTTAGGTGTTACTAATGTGAAGTAAACCTGATAAACTCCATGTGGCCAGCTTGTTGGCATGCTCGAACCCAGGACTAACTAACTTCAGTGTTCAGAAGTTTTGTCCACTTGATTACTGGAGGGTACTTATTAAAATTAAGAAAGTACTGTTCAGAAATGAAAAAAAAAAAAAAAAAAAAAAAAAAAAACCCAGAGTTGTAAGTTGTGGAAAATTAAATACTTATGAGCTTTTCACAGGCTTAAACACTTTTGATTCCATGCAGGAAAGTGCTATGTGCTACCTGTCTCAGTAATGATATAGTGCATCTATTTTGTGCTATACCATTGTCGCAGTAATTAAGTGAATATAATATATATTTTTTAAAATTATATTTTTTTTTTGTAGGAATTATATTTAGTTTATTATTTTGTTAAATTTTTTGCCAATAAATGGCACCATATGTAACTCAGCAAATCAAATGTAGATAGAAATTAATTAATTTATAGAAATTCATTATCTAAGTTAGAAGTATTTGAATGTAATTACAGAGTTTTGTAGCAATTGATCAAATGGCCTAGAAATGTATAGTGAACAAACAAACATCCTCATTTATATATATCTAGATAAAAACTAAATCAGCTTTAGTAACAAAGTGTGTTTACAAACTTTGTTAAAAATTAAACAACATAAGTACTTTGGAATATGTTTAAACATTAGCTATAACCAAAAACCACTAATCAAACTCAGCTTTTACTTAATGAACTATCAAAATTGCCTTCTTTTGCTGAGAAATGTTTTATTAAACAAACACAAATGTTTTCAACCTAATGCAATAGGCCATCTTCAAGTGTAATTGAATTTTAATGCTTTTTAAATCAGATAAATTAACATTTAAATAAAAAGATAAAATATTTTAAACAAATACAATATAATATAAATAATAAAATAAAATAAAATAAACAAAATGCATTAATATATACAGGCAGGTGCAGACTAAGAATTCTTATATTTTAATTTTTCTTTTTATGAGGAATTTCCATGCATTAGGTAGTCCATCTTCACCCATGGCATTTATGTAATCATCTTTTAATTTACTTTTAGAAATTTCAAATTTTCCTTGGCTCAATGCTAACAAAGTGAAGAAAAATTCCTAGGATACTCACTTCATTTCATTTAACTATTAAGTCAACTTACTGTACTTGTGTCATACTGGACAAAACCATGTTACAGTGCCCCTTTTCAATGTCATACTTGTGTGTACATCACAGACAAAAGACATGCCAAAATAGGTTTCCTAATTTATACAGTATTTTGAGAAATGATAAAGATAAGGTCAAAAATGAAGAAAAAGCAAACATATACAAAATTCCATTTGAAAATCAGCAGTTAGCAGAATACAGAAGAGCTATATTAGGGTCACAAGAAGGAATCTAGCAAGTAGGCTTAAAGAGCACAATTATGACATTGAAAAGGGGAACTGCAACATGGTTTTATCCAGTATGACAAGTACGGGACTACACATTTAAATGGAATGAAGTGAGTATCTTCAGGGCTATGAGTTTACCTTCGTTAGCATTAAGCCAAAAAAACTTGAAATTTATAAGTAAATTAAAAGATGATTGCATAAATACCAGAAATGCAGATGGAGTACCTAATGCATGGAAATTCTGCATAACAGAAAAATTAAAATATTAGAATTCTTAGTCTGCATCTGAATGTATATATTGATGCATTTTGTTTACTTTTATTTTATTACTTATATTATTTTGCATTTGTTTAAAATATTTTATCTTTATATTTAAATGTTAATTTATCCGATTTAAATTTATCTATGAGAGTTCAAACGTTCCTTTGTTAAAATATTTCATTTTGAAAAGGTATTTGAATTTGATTACACCTGAAGATGATCTATTGCATTAGGTTGAAAACATTGTGTTTGTTTAATAAAACGTTTCTCAGCAAAAGAAGATGGTTTTGATAGTTCATTAGCTACAACTGTGATATTATGGAGTAACATTATCATTAATCATAGAGCAGGCAAACTAACAAACTAAAAAGAGCAGGCAATATACACAATATATATTTCAAGATTAAAGATATAGATTAGATGATTTAAATTAAATTTATTACGAAATCACTTTTTGACTTTTTATAGCTATAGATAACTGATTAGTTAACTGTCAAATTTAAACTAAGCATTTAAAAAATATATATTTTAGAAAAGTATCTACAGAAATATAATATCTATTATCTAACAATCATTTAAGTATATGTAATTTTATCTTAGCGATGAAATTATAAATAATTCAAAATTACAATTATAGAGAATCACACTGTCTGTTATTTTCTTTATTAGTTTTTCTAGGAAGACCACGAACCAATGCATGACTTGATGCAATCACTTTATTACTTTATGATATGCATTTCAAGTGTTTCAGCACCCCTTTCCATCATTTTATTAAAGTTTTTTGCACATATCTTTTCCAACTTAACCAAATTTAAATTTATTATCTGCAAATCGTAATAAAATATGAAGCAAACATAAATTAAAAAATTCCAGAATGAAGCAGTTTAATAAATTTAAATTTCATTTTATTATTTAAATTTATAGAACTGCTCTGTTCTTAAATTTTAAATTTGTTTGCATCATATTTCATTATGGTTTGCAGATAATAAATTTAAACTTGGTTAAGTCAGAAAGGATATGTGCAAAAGATTTTAATAAGATGATGAAAGAGAAGTGCTGAAACACTTGAAATGCATATCATAGAATAAATAAAGTGATTGTTACATCAAGTCATACATTGCTTTATCATATTCCTAAAAGAACAAATAAAAAAAAAAGTAGAAATGAATCCTAATGAGTAGAAACTGTACTAATAGTAAACTTAAAACGTTTACTTTTATAACATTAAATTTTTTACTAAATCAGTCTAACATTAAAATTCTGAAATAATGAAAATAGTTTTGTTGTTAATATCTTAATGAAAAATAACTTTTTATATTAACAAAAAATAAATATTGGAAAATTAATCAATAATTTACCAATTATTTTTTAACCATGCAGTGTTATAATTTTATAACTATTTTTCATTTATTTTTTCATTTATCTATTCATATTAATTCAAACAATCACTATATATGAGGGTCGTTCAATAAGTCTTTAGAAAATCCAATAGATGGCGCTCGTAGCATCAAAATTGGCGCGTTTTTAGTAAGCATCGTGGCTCACTGGACAACTGTGAAAATCTCAGTCATATTCATCGCACAGTTTAATTTTTATTGTCGATTGAAGCAAGAAACTTTTGTTTATTTAGAAAAATGGAAAAAAGTGAGTTTTGAGCGGTGATTAAACACTTATATTTAAAAGGCTTAACACCGAAAGAGATCAAAGCTGAGTTGGATGAAGTTCATGGCACATCTGCTCCTGTGTTTGCAACTGTTTACAATTGGGTAAATGAGTTCAAACGTGGCCGTACATCCACAAAAGATGAACATCATTCGGGACGTCCGGTGGAAGTGACTACTTCCGAAATGATTGACAAAATCCACGATATGATTTTGAGTGATCGACAAATCAAAGTGCGTGAAATAGTTGAGGCCACAGGCATATCACAAGGTGTGGTTTTTTCTATTTTGCACGAAAAATTGAGTGTGAAAAAAATCTCAGCAAAATGGGTGCCTCATTTGCTCTCAGTGGAGAATAAACGTAATTGTGTGGTTGACTCTGAGGCTGTTTTGGCACTTTTTCGTCGCAATCCTGAAGAGTTTCTGTGTCAATACATAACTGTGGACGAAACATGGATACATTACTATACTCCAGAGACAAAAGAACAGTCAAAACAGTGAGTTTTTGAAGGCGAAAGGGCTCCGAAGAAGGCAAGACAGCGAAATCGGCCGGAAAGGTGATGGCCACGATTTTTTGGGATGCACGCGGAATCATCTACACTGATTACTTGGAAAAAGGAAAAACAATAACTGGAGAATATTATGCATCATTATTGCACCGGTTGAGCAAAGAAATCAAGGAAAAACGTCCTCATTTGAAAAAGAAAAAGATCCTCTTCCATCAAGACAATGCACGGATGCACACCTGTGCAGTTTCGATGACCAAAATCATGGAATTAAAGTTTGAATTATTACAACATCCACCGTATTCACCAGATTTGGTCCCCAGTGACTTTTTTTTGTTTTCAAACTTAAAAAAATGGCTCAGCGGACAACAATTCATGTCGAATGAGGAGGTCATCGCTCAAACAGATGCCTATTTTGAGAACCTTCCAAAATCTTACTTTTTAGATGGCTTAAAAAAGTTGGAGAAATGCTTGGAAAAGTGTATAGAGCTTAAAGGAGATTATGTTGAAAAATAAAAAAAAAATCTACTTAAAATAATTTGTTTTTCTATCTTTTTCTAAGAACTTATTGAACGACCCTCGTAAATTCAAGGAGTCACCTTCTTTACTTCCAATTATATGTTTTTCAAGACCTTTTTGTCTCATCATCAGATTAAACACTTAAGAGATTCAGACAAAGAACAAGTTAAAAAGTTTTAATGACAAGTTTTAATGGATTCAAACATCCTGATTTTATTGATAAATGTGCAATACTGATAGCATTAATGTAATAAAAATAATTTTATATAAAGAGTATCCTTACATTATTACTTTCTATGACTATCCTAAACTAAAATACAGTAGAGAGTCGTTAATCCGAACCCCGGTAATCCGAATCGCCGGTAATCGGAACGATTTTCAGTCGGACTGTGTCATGCTGAATCGAATGTTTTTGATACTAGATTTACTTCTAAAGTATAATTTTCATGTTTTTATATTCTTCAATATATTTATTTTGTTTGTACAAAATAAAGAAATAATTTTTAACGATACAATAGCCTTGATTATTATTATAAAAATTTTCGTTAGGCTTAAAATCGACGAAAATTCAACATGAAGCAACATGCAACAGAGAAAAATTCAACACGAAGCGACACGCAACGGAGAAAAATTTGAACATCGGACAGGTTAATATATTTTTTGTACATAATCGGTTATCCGAACAACCCGTCCCCAATTGATTCGGATTAACGACACTCTACTGTATGTATCTTTTGATGACAAAAAATAAAATAATTTAAAATTATTTATAAAATTACAATTAAAAAACATAAATACAATAATAAAAAGTGTAAAACAAAAATGGTATATAATAATAAAATAACATTTTTATATTTTGCTTATTATTTGGAAAATACAATCAAATAAAAACTTATAAACAATGCAATTCCATTTGATCAGAAAGCATTATAATACAATTTGTTATTTAAAAGAAAAACATAATTATCCAATCTTCTTTTAAAAAACAATTTATTATAATAACTTTTTGGATGAATTTTAATAAAAGACAAAATTGTTTTGATAATTATGGTGTTATATTTTAAATTATAGTAATTTTTGCAATATAAGTATTGATTGCCAACATGATCATAAATTGAATAAAAATAAATTATATAAAAGTTTTTATACAGAAAAAAATTGATTGTTAATAATATTTAACTTAATTTTAATATTTTAAAATTAAAATAAATGTTTTGTTTGAAATCCAATAACTGAGTATTTTTTTTAACTTTCTAAAATGTGAAAAATTATTTTATTAATAAATTTTAAAATGCACACTGTGTATTTTTATGAGTAATTTTTAATCATATTCAATTACCTGATATGTTGTCCCTTCTTCTTCTGTGACTAGAAAAAAGAGAAAGAATACAAATCAATGCAGTCTGCAGACAACACTCACACTGCTGCTGCATCACCAGATCAATAATTTGAAGGACATATGATGAATGCAGTTACAATGTATGATCACAGAATTAGAGATTTACCTATTACTTAATTATTAATTAAATATAGTCTTATTAAAATTATAAAAATTACTATAACAGAATTTTTTGTTATATTATTTTAAGCTCTTTACAATTGGACAAACAGCTAAGCTTTGATGTTATTAATGTAAGTATTTCTACAGTTACATGACATATGTACAGTATATATCTATTATAATTTTTTAATATATTTATTTTATAAAACTTATAATTTTATTAAAGTAATACTTACTTTTCTTAATTCTCCATTAGCACTATGAAAAGAACTTTGAGTGTAATCAGAACTATTAAAAAAAACCTTTATTAATATTCTTATAAAGTAATAATAATGCAATAGAAAATATATACAATAGTTTTATGTCCATATTTCTGAGATGTTCAAGTTTTATTATTCTATATTCAATATTATATTGAAAATATTGAGTATTATATAATTTTTGGCTTATGTAAATCAATCTCAACATTTATTACACCTATAATATCAACCTTATACACCTATATATAACCTTTATACATCTATCAATAACATTTATTAACCTATTTTAACATTTCGCTAGATGTATTAATATCTTTGAAAAACATTATAAACTGAAGTTACAATATAAGTGGTACTTATTCTCTAATTTTTTCAATAAAGAATTTTTGCAATAAAATAAAAAGGCAGAACATAAATTTTATATTGTGTACACTGTAGTAACTTCTCAAAGTGGGCAATATCACCTACTTTGAGAAGCATGCTCTAAATAGTTAGAGTAAATGAACCTCTAAATTTTCTTCTCCAAATTTCTTGCTAAACTTTAACTAAAATCCATTAAGCATTCATTTATATTTTATTGTTTTCAGGGACTATTAATGTAAAATGCTAAATTTTCTCCTATTTCTATGCATACTAGGAAACCATTTTATTAAAAAATGCTTTATCTAGTTTAAGGATAACTAACTATAAGAATATTAAATTACAGACTTTTGGAATGAGTATGTTTCAGACTTAGATCTAAATAAAATTTTTAGTAGCTAAAGCAATATTTGGAAAATTAAATAATAATTACCATATATTTCCGCAGATAAGACGACATTCAGATAAGAGGAGGTATAAATTTTCGTCAAAGTTTTATAGTTTTAGCATATATCTGTCCTGTAAGATGACCCCCAAACTATCAATGGCCTATGAATTTAGTTTAGATCAGCAATCATCATCTGGATAATAATACTGTATAGCGTGTACGGAATTATGTCCTATTTGTAATTTTTCGAATAAACAAATTTTATTTTCTGCCTTGCTATTGTTGCAAACGTTCACACTGATTCGGGCATTCGGGTAATGACCTTGACTATTCACAAAAACGTCGTATGGGTTATTCTATTTTGTGGACATGCCCTACTCTCTACTAGTATATAATTACGGTTTGTCCATTTTTTATAATGGTTTTAATTTATATAAATTTCAATCTAATTTTTTTGTATCTGTCCTATAAGACGACCCGGATCTTGGGGGCCTTTTTTTATGATTCAACTATCGCCTTATCTGCAGAAATATATGGTATATATTTTATCATATTCATATCAAAGATTCCAACAGAAATTAAAATTTAACATTACAAAGAAGACAAACAATCAGATACCTTATATTAAAATGTGGTTGATGAATAGATGTTACATTTGACTTATACTGTATAGCAGATAACTGAGTAACAGGGTGAATGAAAGATGTTTCTTTCCTATTGTGACTGAAAAAGTTTAAATATTTCATTAAATATATTATTTCATCACAACTATTGACATAAAATGCTAACTTAGATTATACCAAATTTTGTTTTCTTGTTCTACATTAACAAATATAATAACTTAAATAATAATTAAATCAATACGCAATATAATTTTCAATTCCAAGTATATAAATATAATAACAACATTATAAATAAAAAACTTAATATCTACATTCCAATAAGCAAGAACATAAAGCATGTGAGCATATACTCATACATAGTACTATTGAGTTGTTTCTATTCTAAAATCTGAAATTAATGGAATTATAGTTTTCTTATAATGATTGATGAAAATTATCAAATAATCAGTCCGTTTATTTATAACTCTTTAATTCATGGTCTGGCAACTATTGATTGTGATCAAGACATTGTGAACCATGATATTATAAATAGAATGGAAATACTAATATCTTGTTCTAAAACATTATAGAACTTGACACCATCTATGTAAATAAATAAATCACTGCTAATTTCAGGAAGCCAAGCTTTTATTAATTAAAAAAAATGTTTTCAGTTAAAATCTGATTATCTCATTATTTTAAACCAGTGGTAACCAAACTATGGCTCATAGGCAAAATCCAGCCTGCAGCACATATTAATCCATCCTGCAAACATATTTGACACATGATTTATGATAGAAATAAGACATACAACTTAATATATATGGAATATACAAAATATTTGTAGCCCATCTACCTATGACTTGTTGCAATTTGACACACAATTGAAAAGTTTAACCAACTGTACCATTAAATTGAAGTTTTTAAGGGTAAGGATAGTCAGACCAAAAATGTTTCTTTAAATTAATAAAACATTGGCTTCCTGAAATTAGAAGTGACTTATTTATTAATATCTTGTTCCACTTATTATTACAAATTATTTAATACATAAAATGAAATTAAAATTTCTACAAAAATTAACATTTTCTCAAAATGATATTCCTAATATGAAATATAATATAAATGTAAAACGCTATTAAAAAAATATAAATTAATAAATATTTTAAAAAGTTATTTATTTAGTATATTAACTAATAATTCTATCATTGACTTTTACTCTGTATATTCTTTCTGATACTTTTATGTCTATCAGTTTTAAAATATTGTTCCAGTTTTTAATTTTGTTACATATACATTTATACATCAAAATAATAATTACATTCTAAATTATAGTATTTGAAATTGATCAAAGAAATAGTATAATTTAATATAATTTCATTACAAGTTATGTATTCACTTGTTATGTATCAATAGCACTTATAGTATAAATTGAAAATTTTAGTAAGTTTAAAACCATATAAATCTGATTCTGTTAAATAAGCATCAGAAAATTATTTCTATGATATGTAATAAATATATATAGTAGGGAAGTACTTTGGTAGGATGCTGAATCTCTGGATGGTAGTATCTCTGACATTCTGAGTTCAATATATACAGTCTTCCAAAATGAATGCTACCTTTTTAAATTACTGTAATTATGTTAATTATTATCTATCTTTGATCTTTTTTCAGTAGATTCAGAGAAGTATGTAATGTACAGAAAAACAATCAATAGAGTAACTGTCTGCATTTCATCTCCCACCTGCATTCAAACATCTTGTTGTCTACCATTTCTAGGAAGTGATATAAACAAAAATTGCAACTTCGCAATAGAGAAGGCATTTTGTGTTCTGTAATTTGCAAAGTCAGAATCATTCGTCATTGCACAACATGAGTAGTTTGCAAGAGTTGTAGAATTATGAAAAGAGTAAAAATGGCTATGCTATAGTAAGTGTAGGAAGAATTTGAGTACTGATTAGATGAATGTTGTGTGGCATGAAGTATATACATTGAGAATAATGGAAATATGTAAAATTTGAAGTTTTCCAATGTTTTAATGTATATTTCAACATTCTCAGATAAAAATTAACATAATTACAATAATTTAAAATTGTAACACTCTTTTTGGAAGATTCTGTATTTTAAACAGGAAATTCAAATCAGAAATACTATAGAGAAAATACTCAGGTAGAACTGACAGGAAAAATATAAATCTATTTTTAATGCTTTTTAATGTTTACATAGTCTTTTCTGGACCCACCAGTGGCCGAGCGGTTCTGTCGCTAAACACTGGGAATTCAATCACAGGTTTGTGCCACACTCAGACGGGCTGGCCACGTGGAGTTTTCCAGGTTTTCTCCACGTTTGTAACACCTGAATTTCCCTTTACCTAATTATTAAAATTATAATTATTAATTTAGATAAGAGATGGCACCTAACGCCCAAGTTTATTTGTATTAATTATTTGATTATAGCCATATTACAGCCTGAATATTTAGGTGATCGTTGGATGATTATACAGTAGAGAGTCATTAATTGGAACCCCGGTAATCGGAACGATTTTCAGTCGGACTGCGTCATGCTGAATCGAACGTTTTTGATACTAGATTTACTTCTAAAGTATAATTTTCATGTTTTTATATTCTTCAATATATTTATTTTGTTTGTACAAAATGAAGAAATAATTTTTAACGATACAATAGCCTCGATTATTATTATAAAAATTTTCGTTAGGCTTAAAATCGATGAAAATTCAACACGAAGCGACACGCAACGGAGAAAAATTTGAACATCAGACAGGTTAATGTACTTTTTCGTACATAATCGGTAATCAGAACAAATCACTAATCTGAACAACCCCAGTCCCCAATTGATTCCGATTAACGACTCTCTACTGTATTAACTCATTGGGCTTTGAGATGTGTATTATATGCACGTCAGTTATAATTGTGGACATATAATATTGACATTAACACAAAGTTAACATTTATTGTAGTCATTCTTTTACATTTTTCTATGTTACAACTTTGTCAATCATCACTTTCTATTATTTTTTTGGTTTGTTTTTTAACAACTCTTTCTGTCCTGTGGGCACTAGAAGGGTCTTTTTTTATAAAGCCCATTATGGGTTCAGCCAGGCCACAATGGAGCAACCATGCAAGGCCTGTCATATCTGACTGGACCACTCCATCAAAAATTAGTGGGGTTTTCTGACTGACTAAATTTAATCCTGGGTCCCCTAAGGTAGGCTGCCACCTTAACCACTTGGCATCAAGCCATCACATTCCATTAATAAATCAGAAATATTTTAAATAGTACTATGATTTATATCCTGTTTTACAATTATTAGTTATTGGTAAAAATTGTTTGATTTATGTCAGTAAGCATCATAGTAACATCAATTAATCATGAAGGTTTATCAATACACAAATAAATATACTATAATTCTCAATTTCAAGATAAATTCCTTTTTTTTTCCCCCATATTTTCATCTCTCTGAAATCAAAATGTCATTCATATCAAAAGAAAGTTGCCACAACTAATTTGGCTTACATTCCATTGATAGAAGTATAAATGGCTATGTTATTTTTAGAACAAACATCATAGGTATAAATCATCTTGCTGAATCCTGACAGGAAATTTAACTGTGTTGAATTTAACTAAAATTAGCACACTATTTAATACTTAAAATATTTTCAGAAAGATTACATTACAATGCACTGTTAAAATGAAAACTTATTATGTATGGAGAAGAACATGGAAATAGAGCTGCAGGATATAAATTTAATGTAAGTGAAGCAAATATTCATTATTAGAGAAATTACAAGAAAATATGGAATTACAGTTAAGAAGTAACCAAGTATTCCACAGAGCCTAAGAAAGGAAGACATCCAAAAGTAGACAAATCTGTTTAGATTTTATTATTGAGGCATATGCAAAAGGATTACCTGTTACATATCAAGCAATATAATCTAAAGTACAAGAAACTGCAAAATGTATTCCAATAAATGAAGGGACTTTTAAAGCAACAGAACGTTCTGTGCGACTGATTTATGCACTGAACAGGGTTTTTGAACATTGTTAAGATGTCAAACATCCATTTAAAGATTTCCAGCTGACTTTCAACAGAAACTGTTCAATTTCCATCAATACATGATTCAATTGAGGGGGAAAACATATGAGTTTAATCAAATAGGAAGTATTATTGAAATCTCAGTGTTCAATATGCCTGAAAAACATACTGTCAATTCTAAGAGTAATAAAGACATTGAGGTTATGAGTATGGGTCACAACAAGCAATATATAACTGTAGGTCTATGCATAACAGCTGACGGCCAATAGTTGCCACCATATTTAATTTTAAGTTATAAAATGATATCTGAGAATGAAATTTTCCCTGAAGATGTTATACAAACACAAAAAAAAAAAATGAAATGATGACAGCAGAACTGATGATGGATCAGCTTTGAGCTATAAGAGTCTATGTCAGACAAAAGGAGACGTGATTAATGTGTGAGTAACATTAGAATTAAGAGTAAGCAATAAAATTTGTAAAAAAATAAAACAATAAAATTATATAAAAACATTTTAGAAATGTAAAAAAAAACAAAACAACTCCCAAGGGGGTAGCCACATGTCTCCTTCCATCTTTTTCATCTGACATAGACCCTTCCAGCTCAGGCTGGCTCATGTCTACTCTCACTGCATAGACTATAGTATGTTAGTTCTTGTTATTTACGTTTTATGGATATTTAACTGAACAGTTAAAGAATAAGCTTATTGAAAACTTGTGATTTGGTTGATATTCCTATTGGTATGACTAACCAGCTTCAACCTTTCCCCTTAATGTTTCAGTCAAATCACACTTTCGAGAACCTCTTACCGGTGTTAGACACAAAACGAAAGATCGTCGTAAACGTTTTCGAACTTGGTAGTTCTTCTTCAGTGTGATTTACATCCCCGGTGTTCCATGAGTGTATGTAGAAACTTACCTTATAGTTTCAGTCAAAAAAACTATTTAAAGATTATTTGAAAAAAGAATATGAATCCTGGTTATTATCTAAAAACCATCCTTTGACACCTAGAAAGATTAAGAGAATATCTGCATGAAAACTTGCAGAATGGGTATCAGATACCTGGAAGAAATCATCAGAAGTAATAGTAGAGTACTTAATTTAAGAAATGTTTCATCACAGATACAATGGATGACACAACAGACAAAATTCTATAGGAAGATAATGATACCGACAACTCAATCTAAATGTAATTTTGAAATTAAAAAAAATAAGTATTTCCAGTAATGCAATATTTAAAAATACAGAAAAGTAATCAGAAATTTGCAACTTATTTAAAAAAAATCAGTTTCTAATAGTATGAAGATAAAATGTTGATATGCACAAAATACCTCAGATTCTATAATCAACACTTCTGAAAGAATATTCAACTAATTTTCATAAAAGAATTCAACATGTATTTACAACTCAAGTATTACACAGAATAGAGAAAATAACTATGGTTGAATACAAATTTCTTCTTTCATGTACCATGTCCAGTCACCCTGATGTTGGTGATCATCCCAACGCAGGTTAATTTTTGTTTATTTTGTGCCAAAGTGATTCCTGGGAGTTGAGTACCAGAGTGGTTTCCCATTGCCTTCTCTAGATATTTGGTGTTACATGGGGAGGAATGTCTTTTGGGAAGTCTTTTTAAGGATAACTAGCCCCTATTCAGGCATTACAGACATGGAGAAACCCAGAAAACTCCAAGTGGCCAGCCTGTCCTGGTTAGGTGTGAACCCACGACTGAACTTTCAGTGTTCAGGGAACAGAATCACTTGGCCACTGGTGGCTGAATACATTCTACATTAATAAAGAAAACAAGTTTTGATATATCTAATGTCTTCTTAAATTTATGCAGCATGTAATTTTCATAAATGTATGAAAACACTATTATATTTTTAATAGAATTTAAACTATTTTAAATTAATTTTATTTTTACAGAAGTTAAAAAAAATGTGCTATTTTACTTATTATTAAACCTTTTTTTTTTTTCCAAAAACTTCTGGTTAGGAAACAATAATTTTCAGTAATATTTCTCATGTCCCACTGACATGAAATATGATAAATGCATCATATAGGCAGAACACTTTCTATCAAAATTAGTATCTTCCTAAATTCATCTATTGTGCAATATTATATAATCAGATATTTCATTTAAATAATAATAATAATAATAATGTTTTAAAAATATCAGATTTATATTTATTACAAAGTTTTACTTTTTGCTATTTTATATATTTTATAATCTAGTTTTTAAGTTCTTTGGAGATAAGCATTTTTTCTATGGATCAGTGAGTTGTGAACTATACATTGGATAATGCTGTTCTAAATTGTTTTTACTTAATTAGTAAAACGTATTTAATAACTGAGAACAAAAAGATATCTGACAAAATAATGTAAAAAAAATATTTTCTTTTATTTTAAACATACATTTTAATAAAACTGGCTTTCTTTATGATACATCTGTTAAATAGAGGTGCACCAAATAATTGTTTGCTAATTATACTAATCGGCTCTTCCACTAATTAAGAGTCAGGGATGAGCAATTATCTAATAATTGGAGTAATCAGCAAATAATCATTTCATTGTAAATTATTACTACTTTTTAAATTAAAAATGATTAAATTAACATTAAAAAATAAATGATACTAAAAGATATGATTGCTTTAATAATAACAATTCAGGATAATCACGGCAACACATCCAGTTCCATTAAAAACCATAACACTTTTGTATCTGTGTTTTCAAATTGAAATGTTCTAGTTTGTGTTAATAAATTTTTTGAAATATATATTTTTTAAGAAATAAGTTTCAGTCTCATTTCTAGACAATTATCACATCTAACTGATAAATTTTTGGCACCATCTGCCTATTTTTCAAAGAAATTTTTTGTTTTTAACAAGTAGATTATTAAATAATAATAATGTTATAAACATTGTTTTGTTAACTACATTGCACTTGAAAGGATATCTAATGTATGAAAGTAATTGTGACACAAGTCAATTAATTTATCAAATAATAAAGGAAAAATGCAACAAACAGAAATACTAGTCAATGCACATATTTGCTCAGAATGGCATCAGTATAGAACTGCCAAGAAAATATATAATCCATATTAACATAGGTTAAATTACTAAAAACAGACTCTATAAAACTAAAATTTTATAAGATATTTTAAAAAATACCTGACAATAATTAGTTAATAATCATATGATTAGACAAGTAAACCATCCAAATTAATCATTTGTCATTAATTGAATAATTTGACGGTTAATGTTACCTTAGGTAGCCAAGATGGCGGCTCGTCTCTAATTCTAGCAAGGAAACAGTGGGACGCATGTTCTAACCTAACCTATTCTAATAATTTGGTTGCTAATAATTATGGTAATTTATTAGAATAGGTTAGGTTAGAATGTGCGTCCCACTGTTTCCTTGCTGGAATTAGAGACGAGCTGCCATCTTGGCTACCTAAGGTAACATTAACCAATTTGACAATTGTTCCACCCTTACCATGAAGTACCAGTTTTTTAGAATACAATGTCATACATTATTTATATATCAAATATTTATTTCTAGTATGCATAATATCAATATTATAAATTTTACTATTGAATTTGTCATAAAAATCTATCCATATACTTTACATTTCCAGCAACATAACAGTTTTAATACCACAACTGAAAATTTTACTGTAAACTATTAAAGCTGTTTTGTTGTTGGAAATCTAAGGTGTGTAGATATATATCATAAATTTTACTTTTGTTTCAAATAGTAAAATGTTTCAATTAAGTAACTAAATCTTTTAAAAAAATATTACTTACTCAATGTAATATTCTATTCCTTCTGCATTTACAGACCTTTCCCAACCTGCTGGTAAATCTAAAATATAAAAATATTGTTGTTAAATCACCTATAATTATTTAATAAGTGTTCCAATTATATTCAATATGTTTTCATTTTTTAAACATTAACAATTAACAAAGTTTTCCATCTTTAAACTTCGCATAAACTGTTAAAACAAACACCTCAGATAACCAAAAAATCCAGCAAACAAATATAATTTAATAATTAATGAATATTTTAAACAATTTTCAATGGTCATTCTCAGGTTTACATTATATTTAAAAGTGAAGCACAAACAGTAATCTAGAAATATGAACAGATATGGAATATACTCTCATTGGACAAGAACTAGAGCAGTGTTTCTCAAACTTTTTTGTCTGGTGGCACACTGAAATTATTAAACAAAATTCACGGCACCCCTATTATTATTATTATTATTATTATTATTATTATTTTATTTATTTTTGCTTTTTTACGGTTAGTAAAGATATGAAGGATGAAAAGTATTTGAAAAAAATAAAAGTTTTTTAAAGTAAATAAGTTTATTTCCAAACAACACAAAAACATTCAAAACAAAAGTTATTATTATAAAGATATCTGGTGATAAAATGAGCTCTCAATTTTTTATGATTTACTAGTGCTAATTGATTCCTTAGCTTTGCTACCAGTAACCACTTCTTGATCATTAGAATCTTCACGTTTTCTTTTTTTTAATGAAAAAATTATTCATGATATTGAACAACATAATTAACTTCAATATTTTATTATAAAATTTAATTACACGTTAAAAATTTATTTTTTCTTGTTGTAAAGAAGAAAAATATTTTTATATGATGCTTTTTCGTTATTGTCTGAACATATAACAATAATAAAAACAATTACTGCATTCAACGCATTTATATTGCACTTCTACTCGCTGCAGGAACAGAAGAACAGACAACTAGTAACTAGTTCGTTTTTTTTTCTAGTATTTACGTATCGCCAATTACCGAGTCACTGAGACAAGTGGCGACATAACAAGATTAGTAGAAAAAAACCAATATTCATTTTTTATAATTGTTTTAATTATTTATTTAATTTAATACTTTAATTCCATTATTTTAAGTAATTTTAATTTAATTATTTAAAAATTTTGCGGCACCCTTGTAGCGTACTTGCGACACCCCAAGGTGCCGCGGCACCCACTTTGAAAACCACTGAACTAGAGTGTCAAGGATGATGTGAGCATATTGTACATTTTAACAAATTTCAAAAAAGGACTTCCACGCATCTAAAACAGTGTCCTTGTCTTTATAATTTATGGCCAAAGCTTCTTGTTGGCTTTGAAGATTTTTAACTTCTGAAGATGCTTAAGAAGAGTCCTGTCTCCAGTTGGATGTTAAATGAAGGCTTCACAAAGTTCAACCCAAATGTCATTTTTGGAGGCATAATAATGCTCTATTATTCTAACCATTTTAAGTCACTCTTGTCTTCTTTGATACAGAATTTTAACAATCATGTTGTTGCTCTGACATATTCATATTTTAGACCAAATCTGCTGTCTGTTACCATGATGGAATGGAAAAAGACATCTTAGTGATCACAGGTTAGAAATAATTATTAAAAAAAAGGATAGACAGCTATACTTAGTTTCTAATTTTTAATATTTTTTTTTAATGATGAAAATCTTTTGTTTGACAATGTCATATGTTCTGAAAGTATATTTTAATGTACTGTACATATTGTTTTTTAATATTCATATAAATTTTCAAAATTTTATTTATAAAAGCAGAATAATTCTCTAAAGAAACAGTATTCCTAACTTGTAATGGAATGCATAAATTAAATGAAATTTTTTTGATTATCTATGCATGTTTAATAATAAAAACAATTGACGTGAAGAGTTTTTTTATACATTTAATTTCACTTAAAAATAAATATAGACTATTAAAAACTGAACAACTATTCAGAAGTACAGAATATTTAATAATTAAAATAAAAACTATAAACATAATAAAACCAAGTCTTTGCAAGATTGCAAAGACTTAGGTACCATTTAATTTTTTAAAACCATTTTTGGCTAATTTAACTAGCCAAAAATGCATCTTCAGGTTTATTAAACTGCACAACAGATTCCAGAACATCAGTTCAAAATAATTTGAATCTAGTATACATTCCATAACATTAAGATTATAAAAAATAATAACAATGTAATATATAATATTTTTATTTATTTGAAACAACTTAATTTCATTGTCATAGCATACTTTAAAAATTCTATAACTTTGTTAGAAAACATTTAATAATTAATATATTTTGATATATAAAGAGACTTCAATTTAATGACAGTCTATATTAGGAATTGAGTGTTTGTTATGAAATACACAAAAATTATTCAGTTTAAAAAATTCTCTATATTTTATTATATTCTTCCAGAATTAAATGGTTTTTTCAGCATTCTACTTAAAGCTTCATCCTTATCAAGCACAGTTATTTTATTATCTTGATACGGTTTTTAAATACAGTAGAGCGTCGATAAGTGGAACCAATTGGGGACTGGGGTCCTTCCAGTTAATGATTTGTTCCAGTTTCCGACTTTGTACGAAAAAATACGTTAACCTGTCCGATGTTCAAATTTTTCTCCGTTGCGTATCGCTTCCTGTTGAATTTTTCTCCGTTGCGTGTCGCTTCGTGTTGAATTTTCGTCGATTTTAAGCCTAACGAAAATTTTTATAATAATCATCGAGGCTATCGTATCGTTAAAAATTATTTCTGCATTTTGTACAAACAAAATAAATATATTAAAGAATATAAAAAACATGAAAATTATACTTTAGAAGTAAATTTAGTATCAAAAACATTCGATTCAGCACGACACAGTCCGACTGAAAATTGTTCCACTTTCCGGCCATTCCACTTACCGACGTTCCACTTATCGACGCTCTACTGTAATCAGGTTTATGCAAACTTTCACTAAATGCAATACTGAATAAGTAAATCTTTTACTGCTAAATATAATATGACATTATTAAATATGCCATTTTAATTAGTACAAAATTTGTTCAGAAGCAACAGAAATTAAATTTAAAAATTTTTAGTATTTTCTACTTTTATTAGTTGTTCTAAAGTAATTATTTATCTTTTTCTGCAATATAAGCTTACATTATCATATTGAATAAGTATATGTCTGCCCAAAATGACGTGCTTGGCAATTTTATAATGCTGATTATAATACAAAATAATAAGTTAGTAATAAAATGAAAGATAATGCACACTGTAAAAACATTTCAACTATGCAAAATCATAGTTAAGATTTTATATAGAGCATATTCAGATAATACTTTGTTCATTGTGATTTATAGATAATATATGTTTGAAAAACAAAACACACACACACACAAAAAAAAATTTTATCTAATGCATCATAAAAACATTACATACTAATAAATTTAAATGGTTGGTGATTACATATCAAAAATGATTAGAGGTTTTATCTTCTATCTTTATTGTTATTTTTGCAAAATAGATTATTTTAGTCTCATCAAGATGGAATATCATTTATTTATTTCAATATATACAAGAAAAAGATTTCTACAATCAAATTTATAATATAAAACGATAAATTTATGTAATCATTAATTATAGAAATGCTAATATAAATTCTTAAATTCAAATTATGAATATTCTGATTTGTTTTCATAAGAAAATATGCCTTAAGATACTTTTCTAATAATAAAAATTTGTTTATATTTTTCATATTTTTTAACACAAGACATAAATAACTTATATGCTGTCCTAGATACAAATATTTATTATTTACTTCATAGGAGGACTATTATAACAAATAAAAATATATATTTTTAAACAAATTTCAACTATTAATTTAAATTATATTAGTAGATATATTGTATTGAGTATAAAAGAAAATTTTTGAAGAATATAATCAATAATTTGTTTTGAACTTATTGAGTTATCAAATTAATACTCAGAAAATTATATAAGGAAATTGAAGAAGTATGACATAACTTTACAAGTTTAAACTGACATAAAGATTGCATTGTGCAACATCATTACAAAAGAAAAGTTTGTTAAATATCCATGCATCATTTGACAGCTGATATGTCAATGTGTTAAAAGTATCCTTTAGTTAAGTATGGAAGAATTCTGACATAAAATTGGAGTTCTTGAAATAATTAAGAATGCTAAGAGGATGAAAAATGAAGAGAGAAAATAATTTGGTTCTGATAGAAGAAATGATAGAGAAAATCAAACATACATTTGAAGCTAATTAAAAAGACAAGTAATTAGACAAATAAGTACAAGAGAGAAATCAGAATAATGATACTTGGATATGAAGTCAAGATATGTAATATAAGGAAATACTTCAGAAAGTAATTAAACTGAAAGGAAACAAATTAATTTCAGATTCTCTCAGAAAATAAAATTTAATAAGAAGTTTATCTTTTGTTAAGTAGTTTCTCGGTAAGAAAAAGTATTTGATTCTTAAAATACATAATGTCTGAAAACAGTCATGTAGAAATTGATAAAATTCATTACATTTCTTTGTGAGAGTTCTTTCTTTTCCCTTTTATTCTTTTTGTTTTGGATTATTTCCTTCTCATCATGTTCAAAAACACTGTCATCACAGAATAAGATTATTGTTAATTTGCTTTTATTTTATTTTAACTTAAACAGGAATATCTTTATTTTAATTTCTATTTCTTTATTTATGTTACAATTTTAAATTTCTAGCTCAAAATTTTACACTAGAATATGCTGCTTAAAAAAAAATAATATATATATATAGAACTGAGTATAAGATGGAACCTTGAACATTTTTTCATTTAAATAAATATTCAGCATTCAGTAAACTTGGCTGAGATTTCATTTTTATAGCAGTTAAAAAAAATAATGCAAAATTTAGAAAATGTAATTCAAGAATACTATAGTGGATCGTATAACCATTTTTTATGTTTAGTTAATTTGCTGTCCAAGGAGATATTAATAAAATAATGTATCTGTAAAAGCATTAAATGAAAATAATTATCATTTGCTATTTAAAATGTTTAATTTTTAAAAACAAACATATTTTTATTAATTAATATATAAATGGAGAGATTATTACTAATTTGCAAGTGTAAACAAAGATATATTTGAGATTAATTGCAAGTGTGATATATGTAATAGCATTATGTTGAATCCAAGAATGTCGCTCATTTCGTGAAATACACAAAAATTTGATTAATTTGAGAAACTGGCACATCGAGTGCTGATTTAATAAATTAGGAAAATTATCTGTCTGTTTTATGAAATAGTCTATTCAAAATTCGCTTATTCATAAAATCACCATTTTATATTTTCTAATATGATACTGACTTTTGTTTTGCTCATTGATATATGGCTCTGAAAACATAAGATTTATTTTAGTATTGTCTTCATTCTTCAAGACAATGATATTTTATATTTTATAATGATGTTCATCACATACAAGTATTGTACATTAAATGCTAACATGACAGTCATCTGCCATATATAATATACAAATATTCCTTGTGTAACGTGGTAGTTACATTTCAAAAAAAGTGCCGTAATATGCAAATCTGTGCTATACAAAACAAAGGACCAATGCAAAACATGGGGTTATGTTCCAGAAGTTAGCAAAAATATACTATTCTATAAAGTACTAAGAGAAATATGTTTATTAAAGCAATCAATAACTAACAATCACAATCAGAAGTACAGTATTATGCATTAATATTAATTTTGGTTAAACGAGGGCATTTTCTTTTTACAAAGTATTGTCATCATCTCAGCTTTTTTGTTAATCTTGAACAGAAGTATCAGCAACATTTTCATATTTTTTATTTTTATCATAAAAATTTTTTTATGGATGTCAAAATAAAAATATGTTATTAATCAATAATTTGTTCTAGAGGTTGCGTTTGTTCAGTCAAGTACTGAGTGACTTTTTTCCATAATTTGTGTTCAAATACCAAATTGTTCAAGTACTGAGATACCACTGTATTTAATTCTTCAATTTATGAATGATTGCTTACAATTGAATTTATTAAATAATATTAAAATAAAAAAAAAAACAAAGATCATATAAAATAAAATGACTTTAAATAACAAATAAATGTTTTTACAATTTATCAAGTTTCTTAAATGAAGCTAAAACTATAAAGTTGTTATTCCATTCTACAGTTTAAAAAAAGTTTAATAGCACTTTCTAAAAATGTTTAATAAACTTTACTAAATATGAAGATTAATCTATAAAAAGAAAACACAGTGACAGTCTTAATGGCAAGTCTGAAATACAGTCTACTCACTGTAGTCTGAAAGCAATGACGACTACACCTGGTTGATAGGAAAGTTAGGACAAGGAAGAAAAAAATTGCACTATCAGTTTTTATTAGAGTAAACCTAACAAAAAGCACAAAATAATTTGAAAATTTCAATATTCTAAAATTTGTGGGCAATTTTCAGATAGCACACATGCTTACTTGAATAAAAAAGATATTGAATAACAAAGTTTACACTTAAAATTTGTGAAATTTTATACATGGGATTTCCAAAACCATGTTAGAGCAAAACCAGAAGTTGTGTTGTATGAGATATTCCCAATTTTCAAATTGTTAGAGTGAAACTGTGTTGTAGAAGTACCGTGTCGTACAATGAATACCTACCTGTATTTACATATTCAGTTATAATTATTATTTGTAGATATTTCTGGAACTTTTCCTGTCTTTCTCTTTTCCTTGCTGGTTTATTGCCTAACTTAGAGGAGCAATAAACCCAGCATGAGTATATTAGGGTATTATATATATATTATTTAATTTTAATAAATGCAATGCAGGAGCTCATTAACTCTTTTTTTCATCAACTTTCCTTTCACACTTTCTTACTTCCCCTTAAATCCTACACTACTTACCCCTTTCTAATTCTCTTTTCTCACTCGGCAATATGAATGAGTAGTCCTAGTTTTCTGTCCCTATCCTGAAAAAGGTATATTTGCAAAAGGTGGATGGAAGGAATAATCAAGAAAGCTACTTTCAATGAGTGAAATGGATGAAAAGATTGTCACGTCATAGTGACTCTGAAGATTGTATGAAGCTTTACCAATGTAAAGGATTGCCCAACATTGTAATATTCTTATTTTGTGATCCCAAAGAACATGACATCATCACAAACCATCACTTTGAGGTACAATCTAGGTGCACCTCTCCCATATAAGAGTGTACCTCTCCCACATAACTCTTGTCAATTCTCTCCCTCCCTCTTATTCCAGTTTTCTGTAGTTTTAATACTGGTATAGGTTAAGGAATCACAGGTTTATTCATTAAATGTTTGTCATGATTATTTACAATTGTAATGGGAATTACAAATTAAACTTTTGTTTTACATGGCAACATTGACTGAGTCTCTTTGTCAACCTGAACTTAATATATGACGCACTAAATTAGGACATAAGCTTATATAATAAATAAGTATGTACTGACAGCAAAATCTTCAAAATTAGAAATTCCAAAACAAAGGTAAATAAAAATGAAACAAAATACCTAAGTTCATAAATTTACTCTGAATCTTCACTAATATTATTTGATGAAATTGTCAATTTCATTAATTATGAAACTTTGCCTATTTCACAAAACAAGCAACATTCCTGGATTCAACATAACATATATCAATATAACATTCTATTCTGGAAAATTACCATAAAGATAATAAAATAATAATTATTATATATTAATTGTGATTAACTTTACTTCTAAGGATTAATTGTAATGATCTTTAGAGTAAAGTTCATTACAATTAACTTTATTTTAACTATACTTTAATACAAATAAAGATAAAAGGAAAAACTAAAATTTTAGTAACAAAGTAAATAAACTTTGTAATTTATTAAAGTAATATATTTTCAAAAAATTTCTAATCAGATACTGAAAGAATTTTAATGCTTTGAACACGTAATAATATTTTCCCATATATAAATGAAAACAGAATCATTGCATAGGCTTAAAGTCTTAAGTCTTCAATGTAAGATTACTGCATTCTGCTTTGTCTGACATTCTTTATATCTTATAGAATAACTAAGTCTATACAGATATGCTAAAACTGATTATAAATCATTTTGAATGTTTATGAAGATAATTTGTATTTTTTATACTCATCTATCTATAAATAGATAAATATCTTTGTTTAAAGCTGAATACTTTGTATTAGTCATTTATGTTTTATTTATAATTTTAATTAAAGTATTTAATTAGCATCCAATATAATATGACACATTTTATTTGTAAAATCTGTAAATATTATAAGAAAAATATTTTGTAAAATCATAAAAATCTGTTTAATGCAGTGATTCTTAAATAGTGTGACACAAGAAGTAACTTAGTTTGCCACTAATATTATGAAAATATATTTTAAAAATGAAAATAAATCCATTTGTATAAAGTTTTATTATATCCACGATCAACTGATAGCTAGACAACAGTAACAGTTATTATTGTATACAATCTTTCATCATTTAAAATATATGTTTTCAATTTTCTATGCAAAGTGTACCATAAAAATTTACATGTTTTACAGTGTGCTGTAAACCAAAGGTTTGAAAACCATTGATTTAATGTTATTAAACCAATATTTAGATATCAAGGAAAAACTGAAAAATAAGGAAATAATTCATTATAATCAAATATGGATAGAATGAGCATAGATAATACCATAACCATGGAAAGCTTACTTTAAAATGAATAAAAAGACATGCTTATACCCTTAATTATGCCTTATGCTTTATAGTGTTCTTCTACATTCAAAACATTCCTATGCCATGAGAATTATAGAATATTGGCCCTTCTTTTGTTAATATCAAAGCTGTGGAATCAGAGTCATGGAGTTTTGATGATTCAAAGTCAAAGTTGTCAAAAAATCCACCGACTTCGGATGTGTTTCGGGGCATGATTTAGTTCAACCATTTTGAAGCTCCATCCAACTCCAATTCAAAAACCACAAAAGTTATTAAGCTTCAAACAAGGTAAACAAAATTGTGCCATACACACATACATTCTAACATGCATACATACAGAAAAACACCCCTGAATCTTTTGCATATCTCAACATTTCAAGTTGTCCTGAGTCCAAAAATGTAAACAGTTGGGGTGGGGGTCACTTTTTGACTGATTACTATACTTTCTCTCTGTTATATACAGTGTAACAGCCAGGAAAGTAAAAATTAACAAATTCATATTTATATATTGACTATGTCATTACTTAGAGGAGTCTTTTAGCTTTGGAATAAAGTTTCTAAGATCTATCTTTATTAGAACTCTATTTATTGAAGTTTTTATTCAGAGGTCACATGATGACATCAGAATTCCTGGGCCTATTTTGGTAACAAGTCTGCCCCTGGTCCGAGTCGGATGGTAAGGTGGAGTCGGACTCAGTAGATTTTTAAACAAATCCACAGCCCTGGTTAATATACTCATATCTGAACAATTAAACAAACAATTTTCTTTTACTTGATAATCTGCTCTGATCAATGTTTTATTTAATTTTTACCAAATAATAAAAACAAAGATGTATTCATTTTTACAGAACATTAAAATAAAATAATTGTGCATAATATAAAATCATTACAAGTGATTTTAGAATAATGAATTAATTCAAACTTCATTTCTGAATTAATACATTAATGTGACAAGTGAATTAATACATGAAAATAATTTATGTTAATGAAATGGAGTTATAGCTTAAGATTCAGTTCATATGTAAATTTGACAGACTATATCAGGGGTGGCAAACCTATGCCAGATGATTTCTCCTTATGTGCCCAAAGTGACACATAAGGAGAAATCATCTGGCATATAACTCATGCAATTTTGATTTATAATCTGTCTTTTTCAATCATATCATCCTTTTGGTTTATCATCCAATCATCCTTTTCTCAATCAGCTTTTTTACATTTATTCTAATTAAAGCATATTCATTTAATTTATTTAAATATCATTATTCAGGTCTAAAACTTTGGGGCACATAAACATCTTTAAAGCTACATATGCTTACTATATGGCACACGGGCTCAAAAAGATTCACCATCTCTGGACTACATAATTAAACTTCTTAAAGCTTAAATCATTTTTTAATATTTGTTTTATCAATTATGAGTTAATGAAACACATTATAACAGAACAGGCCAACAGGCCACTTGCATATTTTATGCCACTTTTTGACTTGTTCGCTTTATCTTGCAAGATATCATTCACATTTTCTTCCGTTTTATTCATAAACATGAAAATATTTGATGAAAGACATCCTTCAACATATTTATTATGTTGCAGATAACCATAACATCAATGGTCAATGATTTCCTAATCATTAATCCAAGCCTGCATAAGCAGACCACAAAAAATTTAGAGGATGTAAAAGAAAGTTAAGATGTAACAAGTGCATTAATTGATTTCATGATAAATAAAAGGGTTCATTTGCAAAATACTATAGTTTAATCATTAATTACCACCTTTACTTGGAAAGTGAGCCACATAAAGCCTATCTGCAGCCCAAAGTTTAGTCTATTTTAATTTTGGCTTATGTACTGCAGATCTGCACTAATCTCAAATTTTGTTAAAGACAATAAGAATAAAATTTATTAAATCAATTATTGTTTTGTATTAGGAGTTTTGTTATTTTAATATGAAGAAAATTTAAGCCTATTGTACATGTAAGTTAATACAAGATTTAAAATAAGATAAAAAATTCTCTCACAATTCTCAACTTATTTGAAACAATATCAAGATTTGTCTCAATTTGTGATATGATACAATGAAAAACTTGTTAACCTTCCTATTATATTAATTAAATAGTTGAAGTAGAGCTCGCATTATTATTCATTTTAAAAATATTCACAGAATGACTTGACTCCATTAAATAATCAAAATTTAATTCTGTTTTTTTTTAATACTTAACAACATTTAAGCAAAGTTATTATTTTTTTAAAAATCCTTCTGATCAATATTCAAACCTAACATATTAAACATATAATTCCAAAGAGTAGAATTTTATATAGATTTGTGAAGTACAAATATGCATCATTCTTCCTAGAAGGAATCAAGTTGGAAAAAGTTTTAGCAGATATTTCAAATTCTATTCTAGTAACTTATTTGATAATATGAAATGTTATTCAAAAATTTAAATCATCAGTTAAGAATTCCATGGCTAACAATGTAAGTGCTAAAAAAGAAAAAAAATTATAAATAAATAATCAACTGAATGCTAAATAGTCTATAAAAATTTTGAAGTTATGACTTCAAGAGATCAGTTTAATCTTATACAAATAAACACACAACAGACAAATAAATTGGAAATACATATATAAAAATTAACTTAAAATAGTTTCCTACATATGGTACTGTACATCTGCATCCAATTAAATAGTTTACTTAATTTATTATTAATTAAATTTTATATTTTCTATAATACAAAAGTAAGTAGTTATAAATAGCTTCTTTTATATTTCTGTATCATTATTTAACTTTCAAAATAGCATGTGAGATCAAAATTTCGATGTGCAAATCTATACTGTTTATATAAAATAACGATTCTAATTACTCATACCTAATCAATTATAATCTGATATATTTATGATTACATTTGATAGAATAATGATTATTCTATTAAATATGATTAAAATAAAAATAAACAAAATAAAATGAATAAAAAATTAATAATGCCTTGATGAGGTATAAAATAACTTTTTTAAACAAATTATTATGTTAATAATCTATATTTTAATTATTTCTAATTCAAAATGAAAAATATATTTAAAATATTTGAACACAGAACCAGATAGAGGAGGTGAGAATCAAACAGTCCTGCTGACTTGTTCTTTCCGAGGTCATAGAAAATAAAGCAGCTTGTAATTTAGACTTTTATGTGAAAGTCATGATATAAAAGTGATATAAATTAGTTTTGTTTTTATAAGTGACAAAAAATCTGTTTTATTTTTGTAATTTACTCATGTAATTTTATGGCTTTCAGATAAGACACTTATTTGCAATTTGCTTGGACTTCACCTCATCACTCTCAGATTCTGTTTACCTATAATTCTCATCATATAATTTACATATCAATTTTTTATTTATTTATTCTGCAGTTATAATTTCTGATTTTCCTGTTTCTACATTTTAATGTATAATTCATTTATATATTCATTTTTCTTATATTTGAAATTTTTTAAAAATGTAAAATCTACCCAAATTTGGTCTTGCCTCTTACAAAATTTACATTTCCTTCTCTTCTCTTTATAAATATAAACAGTTTAAGCTTGCTAATACTGTAAAAGTTTTAGATTCTCCCCTTTCTCCTGGGAATGAGAGAATGCAGAAATATGAGAGGGAGTAAACATTTCTTTGAAAACTAACGGGAATGAAGCCAACTATCAACTATGTTCTATATATTTTCATTAAAAATGTTAATATATATATATATATTTAAAATCTAAATAAATTTTGAATTTATAAAGTAAAAATCTTCTCTTAATATATTTTTATGTTTAAACTATAATAACATAGTCACATATTAATATTAAATTAAATTGAAAATAAAAATGATTTTCATATTGGACTTCATTTCTTTCACTTAAATACCAAGTCATCCATTGAATACATAATTGCACATTTAAATTAATATTATTACACATACTATTAAGTTATGTAGCTAAATAATATATAATATCTAATCATTAATTCGTTCTATCAATATATTTTCATACAGAATATATTAATATGTAATGTTGTTATAGAGTTAATTACTTAATTTTTACAATAAATAATCCAAATTAATAATAATAATAATAGATTTTTTTTTTCTTTAAATTTATTTTCAATTTAACATTTTCTGTCTTTATAACTTTCATAATGAATATATTTTAAGTATTAATTTAATTTAATGACTAGATCAAATAAAGTAAAATTTAAAATTACTGAAGGAAATGATTAAAGAAGTGTTAAAATGTTGATATGAAATGAATAATTAATAAACTTCATCTTTAGATAGTCTTAGACTATTCTATTTCAACATACAAAGTTATTTTATATTGGCTGTGACTGAAATTACCATATTTACTCACATATAAGACGAGGTTTTTATTCATTTTCCACTGCTTCAAAAACCTATATTGTCCTATACGCACGAGCAAAGGATTTTTTGCATTTTTGCAATAATTTTTGTGAACCGTGTATTCACATTTTTTACCAGATGCTCACCTTCTGGTGTTTAAGAAAAAAGTATTTTATCTGGGTTGTTTCAATTGTTCTTGTGTATTGTCAAGAGTAAAGATGAATAGCAATAGGAAAAGCAAAGCTTTTGAATTGAATTCCAAATTGAAATTCCAAAATCACATGAGAGCTCGATATAAGATTTAACCAATCCCACATGAAAACAGGTGATTTTTCGGAAATCAGAATTAAGAGAAACTCATAAGTGTAATTGATAGAGAGTGGATTCGACTGTTAAGAATTGGGAAAAAAAGTTTCCGATTGTTCAGCTCTACATGAACAATTATGTTGTCAATTTTACAAGATTTTTCTTTAAAGTTTAAAATGCCAGTAATTTTTGCAGACAATGTGTGCATTTACATGCATTTGATATTTTATTTGTGATTAATTAAACAAAATAAAATTAGAATTGTATTAATAAATCTAATTTTTTTTATTTTGATCTTTAAAGTCACACCTCTTCCTATATGCGAGATCGTCTTATATGTGAGTAAATACCATAATATAATGTTTAATATTTTGAATCAGCAAATTTTTTAAAATTTGAAACAGGTACTTTATACTTTTCATTTATCACATTCTTGACAAAAAAAAAATTATATACAATTCATCTCTAACATCAGTAACTTCATAATTTGGAGGCTCTCCAAAAAAGATTTAAAATATGTTTATAAAAGTTTAGCAAATGCTCAATGAAATAAGCCAAAAATTTATATTACTATTTCATATTTTAAAAGCATAAAATATAATAATTGATAGAAAAAATCTTTCTATCAATTATTTTATTCTTTGTTTAATTATAATTAATCTTCATATTGTAGTTATAATCATGAACAAAATATTTAATTCCAATAAAAAATGATTTATCACATAAAAATTTACACAGATATATTTAATTATAATTAAAATATTAAAAATTACACACAGTAGATTAAAAAAATGAATGCAATAATATTATATTATAGCAAATTAAGAATTTAATAATATTAACCCTATTTAATATATATAAATATTTAATTTCACTTATATTCTCAATTTATCAATTTTATGTATTTAAATAATTCTTGTTTAGAACATATTTAAACTTTAAATAATTCTATTCAAAAGTGTTTGATCCTCAGGATGGCTGCACAGATAGCCAAAAGTGTTAGATAAATTAGATAGTTGCTTGAATAGGATTTTATCTTTATATATTTAATTTTACCTTTTATTCATTTTATTTTTGACTATTTCCTCCCTAAACACTAAGAAGGCCTTTTTTTATATCCATCACGGTTCAGCTAAGTCCATAACAGAAATGACTGGGATGGTGAGAGACAGGACTGACATCTCTGGACAAACAGCTTATGAAAAACTCCTGAGAGTTTTTTAACTGCCTGAATTTGATCTCAGGTCTCCCAAAGTAATAGATTGACACCATAACTGCCTCAGCCATCTGACCATCAATCTAAATACTTAAAAAACTATTTAAATTACTAATTATTATTGAATTTGTATATGTAAAAATTAAATAATCTAATATAATTCTATCTTATAATATGTATTTAAAATGTAATTTATAAACAATAATTGCATTATTTTTAATACAATTATTGATATTATTTAATGCAATGATGAGTAAATATATTGACTTAAAGCAATTTTGATTATGTTTTTAATGAAATTTTCAGTTTAAATTTAAAAATAGAATTACCAGTGCTTTTCAGAATAGTTTGCCATTTAAATCATATTATACATTCAAATAATTACTGTATCACTTTAAATATAAATACATTTTTTAAAGTTTCTTAATCAAGTTAAAATCACAAATCTTCAATAATAAATCAAATTAAACTGGTAAATTAAAATAATACAGTAAGTTTATTTTAATTTATCTGATAGAAATGATCAAGCATTTTAAAAGAATTGCATTATATTTTATGAGCTTTAACAACATTTTCCAGGAAAAACTTAAAAGAAAGTAAAAATTTTCTATTGTCATTTTTAGATGACTAAACTATATTTTAAATGCAAGGTCATTCCAAAAGTAAAAAATTCCAAACCAGTGGTATATATAAGCTTCAATGGACCATGTACAGGTAAATGGGATTTTACAAACTCCATTAACTCAAGCCCAAAAAATATTTCCTAGAAAGTTGAAAATAATAAAAGTCATATATAAATAGACCTATCATTATGCTTTGTATTAAAAAACCAATGAAATCCTAATTTAAAAACAAAAATGTAAAAGATAAATACAACGTGCCAGAAATGACATTTATAAAATGTCTGAATAATATTACAAATATTTCATTTCAAAGTAATTTGAATAAAATGATTCTTTAGTATTTATAAAAAAATAAATCTGAATGCTTAAAAAGTTAATATTTCTTTAAATTTAGTGAATTAAAATATATAAAAAGATTTTTAAACTTTATATAAAGACATTAATGTTCTAATATGTACTCTGAGTTCTATGTATATATACAGAATATGTCTTAATAATCAGCTTTTAGTAATTGTCAACATCAAAACAGAAAACTTTATTTTATGAATCTAGAAACAAAAATTGGCCATAGTTTTGAGGCCATTTTGTACGAATTTTTGTTTAAATATCCTGAAAAATGGCCTTTATTGAAGGCTCGACTGTATTATGGTATGTTCTTTAGTTAATAATTAAATATATAACAGAATCATTTTGTATACTGATATGTTTTTAATTCTTGCGGGATGAAACAACAATCCTTTCTACATTCTGTAAATGTATACAGTATGTAATGCTTCGTGTAATATATAACATTAGTTTATTTATTTAACATCAAATATTTATAAGGAAGAAGAGGAAACGATATAGGAACGCAACGTGTCGACCTCGATACTAGAATAACACGAACGAAAATATTTAGAACAGAATAAACGAAAGCACCTGTCTGAGACAACTATTCCTCTAGTGTTTTCTCATACATTAGACAAACTACAGGTCAAATAAAAACGACAATTCAAGGTCATAATCAGGAAAAAATCTTTTGACGTTCGGTAACAACGGCAATCAATCCGTATACAATCGCATCACGTACATTTGCGACTTCACTAGACAATGTTTGCTCATTTCCGGTCATTAATTTACTCTCTTCTAGCTGATTTGAGAGAATACAAAAGAATTATGCTGATTTTTTCCCCCGATAAAGTCCGCTAAAATTATTTTCAGAGCGCAATAATATATACATTATTTTTTATGATGATGTTGAAACGTCGCACAGAAAGATGAGGCAAAAGGCTATCTTTCTTATTATAAACAAACTAAGATTTAATTTTTATTTATGAGGATTAAAACATTCATTACGTAAGTATCGTCTTTCCGGTAGAAAGTCAACATGTCCTTATTTTGCTTGTTCGACTTACGTCTCATTTGCTGCAATGTCAGTCATGAATGACGACAGTCATCTTTCTTTCCGAGAGAGCTGAAGTGTTTGAACATAAAAAACAAGTCAACGATGATCCGTGTCGTGTGGCTTGACTAATGAAATACAACTTAGAAGACAGTTCTATCGAAAAAAATCGAATGTTTAACAAGATTGTCTACATATTATCTTTCCTTATAATTATCACTCTTGAATCTGTTTTGAGCCTCTTAAAAACTGAATAAGATTTAATGTACTATATTTATAGTATTAATGTGTTAAATTCTTTCCAGTTACATATTCATAAGCATCACATATGGTTGACAAGATTGCCATATGTTAATTAATTATAAGATTTTCATAAGGGAACTTAAATTACATCACCAGTATCTTTAAACTAGACAAGTTAAAGTTCTAATTCAAGAAGTTACTATATTTTTTTAGGTTAAAAAAATCTTTTAAAATCTATTGATTTCTTGAATTAAAGCTATTTTTTAAATTTTATTATTTAATTCATAGATTTTCAATAATATATATTTTTTCCATTTAAAAATTTATTTCACTTAATAAAACTGTAGGAGGAATAAATATATGTAAATATACTTAAAAATATATTTAATAAATAATTTTTAATCCTGGATTTTGTTTAAATATGGCTTTAACATAAACACACTCATTTTTATATGCTATACACACTTAATATTATATTAATTTTTATTAAACAAAACAGATGGTTCTGTTGTTAGATGTACTGTACATTCTGTTTTACACATTCATCATTATTAAAGATAGTCATGCATGATGGATTATATTACAGTTTTTATTTACCACATCAAGAAAAATAGTGTCTTGTTTAAAGTTCAAAGAATTGCAAATTAATAAAAAAAATTATTTACCATATTCTTGTTACTGAATATTACTGAATATCTATTATAAAATTTGATATGTTAATTATATATAATTAATATTTCATTTAAATTAACACGTAGAAAGTTATATTTATCAAAAAGGAAAACTAAACAACTAATTGAAGTAAAGTAACTTAACATATATATTATCAAAATTGCTTAATAAATATTAATTAACACCTAAATTAATTATACTTTTATATCTTTATTATTAAAATATAACACTCTTAAGACATGAGGATTTCACAAAAAAAAAAAAAAATTATTACACTAGGTGATAAAATTCTATGTTGTAATTGTCAATTCAATTAAGTTACTTAATTAATATTAAAGATATTTTAAACACTGAGCCTGGTCATCATTAATAGAGTCTGAGACAAGAGAGATGGGTCCTAATATTTTCTGAAAGCCACGAAAATGTAAGTATAAAATCAATTTAAAAATATTTTTCATTCCATAATCAAAAGCAGCTTTAATTTATAGATTTTTGTATCACCTTTTTTTTTATATATATATATAGAAAAGACTAAGTTTTAGGACCTTTGAAGCTCATGCCAAATAACCTTGTTTTTTCGTTTTTTTGAGTCAAATGGCCTTGTCGATATTCCTATCTGGTCCTGATTGTTATTAAAATAGTTTATTACAATCCAATACATGATTAATTTTTCAATTTTATATAAATAAAATTTTTTTTATAAGAATAAATTTTGGGCCTCTGTCCTAAGTAGGGGCCAAATGGATGGCTGGAATACTCTTCTATCAAGACCCGATTATTACTTAATTGATTACAGTTAATTACTCGATTAATTATTACATTCATTTTCAATATTTGTCACGAAAATAAACACCGTTAAAATCGATTAATTTCATTATAATGATAATCAAAGTAACTTTTCAATCATAACGTGCTTTGAATACAAATCAATAGAGTTATATTCAAGAAAATAATGAAGGAAGCGCTCCATTTCTTTTATAAATTTCATTTTATTTTACGAGAAATATAATTTAAAATTTCATTTTAAGAAGTTAAGGAATTATAACATAATAAAAATGCTTTCGAAATACAAAAACAAAAGCTGACTTTCACAATTTGAATAAGAATGCATTACTCGACTTTTTTTTTATAAGCGGACCAGTTTAAATTTAATAAAAAAGAGAAAGAAAGAAAGAAAAAAAAAATTATCTGAAGCTTATTGTAATGTAAATTCAATACAATTGCAATCATTTCAAAAATATCGGTTAGCATTCGAACTTATTTTCAAATATATATATTGATATATATTTAAAAAAAGGAGAAAAAACACGTGCTTGTACATGATTATCGCAGGAGGGCGCACTACAGCAAACGAATTCACAATTGATGACGTAACAGACAACAAAACTACCAGTACAATTTTTAAAAAATGTTAATGATAAGAACGCATTGTAGCAAACAAACTAAAATAAAAATTAAAAAAATCTGTAACTTACTGGGCAAAATAGTATTTCCTGTACATACAGGTTCTCCCGTAACTGGATGAAGCCATGTTGTGGTCCTCATTTCATCACTAAACAATGGAGAAACGAATTTTTTTCAACTGTTTTTTTTTTACGGTTTCGAGTATAATATTTTAAAAAATTTTAAAAGTATATTATACTTACTTAATGAAAAATATTCTTCCGTCCCTCGTCACGGCAAATGACCAAGGTTTTGGCAGACCACGGCGTATAAGTTCCACGGCCATGATATAGGCAAACACTCCTCTCCAACTACTAACTTAAAGGTCACTGAACAGTTAATGTTGACACTTTCTAGTCTTCGTTTCACATCTCTGATTGGAAGCCCGATTTACATTTACCCGCGATCGATCACATTTACGATCGATTGTACGAATTTTGTAGGCAATTGATTATTTTCATCACAACTTTCTTTACTACTATTTTCTCGACGACTGTTTGCGACAGTAAATCGTGGATTTTCACGTGCGCCACTCTATTGGTTCGGTGAAGTGGAATGTGGTACATACCACTTTACTATTGGTTGGTTCGTCTAGGTAGGGGTGCTGTGACGTATTAAGTTAACTTTTATTTAAATAAACGCGAAATTTTGTTGATTTTTCCGTAACAAAAAAATATATTAACCTATTTAAATTGCGCTTTTGTTAATAGAAGTTTTTTAATGGCTGACTTGTGATCGGATGGTTGATTTTCTTTAAAATTTATTTTTAAAATATTTTTAAACGTTTATATATATATAATATATATAGTATAATAAACAATGCTACTCATTAATTATCTTTGTAATTGTAAATTTGAATAATGTCTATAATGCGTAAGTCTATATTATATGCATTAGAGATGTTATCTTTTGTTCTTGATATTTTAATTTATCATCTGTTAAATTTATTTTTATTTATTAATAAATTATTTAGTGATATTTTATTTTTTAAATAAATGGATTTTTTATTTTTTGTAGGAAAAATATATAAATTAATAATAAACTAATTAGATATTTATCGGAAATATCACGTTTTTCTTTATATTTTAATTTATCGTCAAATAAATTAATTTAGGATAAATTTGAACTAAAATAAATATAATTATTTTTTCGTTAAAAATTTACCTATTTATATATTGCGCTTTTGTTAATAAAAGTTTTTAATGGCTGACAGTGACCGGTTATCATTGTTTATCCCTTTTTTATCAATTTCTAACTTTAAGTAAATTCTAAAATTAGTTAATCGATGATGTTACTTAGGAAGAGCTGAAAATATTTAATCGGTGGAAAACTATTTTTTTTTTTTTTTTTTTTTTTTTTTTTGCTTTTATTAGTATTTTAATTTATTGTTAACTAGCAGATATGCCCGGCGCTGCCCGGACGAAGAGTAATAAAGATAAACATTAAAATGAAATTTGCTTATTTTAGCCTACCATTGTTTGTTTATCACGAAGTGTCAAGAGGATGAAATCACGAGGAGTGAGGTGTCCAGATTTAATGGCAGCCTATATTTTCCGCAGGCCCGTAGAGTGTTACTATCAAATTAACCTAGACCAAGTTTTTATGTAGTCTAGGTTGGGTAAACATTTTAGAAGTTAATAGGGGAATGAGTGTAGTGTCAAGGTTCTATGGTAGCCGAAATTTTACTCAGGGTCCTAGAGAGTAACTATGAAAAATGTGGTGCAGATCGGTCAAAACGCTTAGAAGTTATAGAGAATAGACATGAAGATATTCTATTTTATATATATTTATGTATATGTATAAATATATATATTCCCAGATAAAGGGATCTAACAAAGATGATGAAATTATTTTTTATATATGTAGATAAAATTATCACTAAAGTTAATTTAAAACTTTAGCCTCTAAAAGAAATTATATATTCTTTTTCTTTTTTTTTTTAATTCATATGATAGAAAAGATGAAATTTTAGTAATAAGACATTGATAAAATAGATGAAATATCACAAGTTATTTAATATTTTAAACTGGACTTATTCCGCTATATTAACCACAGAGATATTTATTTTCCATTTATAGTCACATCACTGATAAAATTTCTTGCAAGTCTTTTTAAATTGATGTTGCAATTCTGATCATTTTGCAACATTCCAGAGATTATTTTAAAATAATATATAAATGTCTTAATGAATTTATTAAATCTCTATCCTTACAGCTCTTTGTTCATAATGAATAATGAGCCTTTTATTTAAAATGTTGCTTTAGAAATATAAACAATTAAAAAAATAATCGAATGTTATAGTAACCTTGACCTCCTAAATTTATATAACGCCATTCATTTATTATCAAATTTATAAGCGTATCTGAATAGAAATGGACTATATGCAGGGGAATGAGTTTAGAATTTATGGAGATAATTATGCAGTGAGCTGAATTAATTTAGATACGGAGAATAGGTTTAGAATTTCTAATGCTTAATCTAGAAAAGCAAACATTGCTTTAAAGTGAACATTTACCATCGAACCTTCCCCGAGAAGACTGTTATGAATTCCGTTTAAGAAAGAATTAAAAATCAAAATATTTGAATAAATGATTTAAATCAGAATATTTTAAATTTATAAAAGTAAACGAAGAAAAATAAATAAGAGACATAAATAGAATATAAATATTTAATCGTACCAACTGGTTTCTTATAATAAAAGTAATAATAACCATTCTCCACTTTCAAAAATAAAAAAATAAAAAAAAATAGTACAGTTTCTAAGCAAGTTTAAAAATAAAATTCTAGAATGGTATAAGCAAGTTTTTATTTTTTAAAAATTAACCGATTCTTGTTTGTAAATTTTGTTTTTGAAAAGTAATTGTTTGAACAATCCATTGTATAATCCACAGTAGACCACATATCAAAGAGGCAGCGGACAAAACATAAAATAAGTAGTCGTAGTTACCACTTCTATCCCTGAAGTGACCTAGAGATGAGAGGGAAATAATATTTAATCATACAATAGCCTATTGTTTAAATAAGAATCAAATCAAGATTTAAAAAGAATAAAATTGTAAATGGATAATTGAACTACTGAATTAAAATATAGATCTATTGACTTTTTATTTTTCCATTATATAATTGGTGATATATTAAGTTTAGGCTACTGTTTAGATCTTTTTTTTTAATATCAGGGTTAAATTCTTGCGTTTGTAAGCATTATAATTTATTTTAAATCAGATAATAACTTTATGTTTAATTAAATAAAGTTTGCTTCGAATAAAAGATCCTATAAGTCTATATGTCATTTACAGTTGAACTTCCAATAACGACTATCCTCCTAAGAACAGTCACCTCTAAACAGCGGCTATGTTTCAGGAATTTTTTAAAATCAAAAATGTACACAAAAGAATCAACGGCCATTTTTTATGTTTCCTGGTCGTTGTTTAGAAGTTTGACTGTATTTTAAAATATTTTTATATTTAAATATACAGACTTATTATAAAATTAAACATCGTTATTATTTTTTTCGCCCTATGGACACTAAGGCCTTTATATCATGTTCATCGTAGCCAGGTCTACTATACAGACGGTGAGAAACTACACCAGGGTCGTCGAGAGGGGAACCAGTAATTTTTTTTTCCGGGGTCACAGAAAACTTAGAGGCCCTGAGTGGTTCCTATACCTATAAATTAATTTTTATTTTTACTAACAAAAACTGGGATCTCTAAGACTGTTTTTTTAATTAAAAAAGAAACATTTTATGTATTTCATTTGTCCAAAAAAGAAGCCCGTGCAGAGGCAAAAGGGATCCATTCTACCCGGACTGGTCCTGCACTAGACCCAACATATCCGGGACAAGATTGGATTGTTGGAATAAAACTACGCAACACATGGACGATCCATCCCAAGGGAGGACTTCTCCCGAGAGAATTTTTCGTGAAAAATTGGCCGTTATTTAGGTGTTATACATGTAAAGAAAACCCGGAAAATTCCACGTAACCAGTCCGTTGGCGAGGCGCGAATCCTCAACGAACTACTAGTGTTCAGTGTTTTTTTCTAGTGATGTAACGAATAGTATATTCGGCTCAGGCCGAATACCGAATATTTGGCCAGGAGCGTGGCCGAATGGCTGAATATTCGGCCAAACTATTCGGCTTGATTAACGCATGTACAAAAATTGGCGCGCAAACCGTATTATGGCAAGGATCGCGCACCCTACTCTCTATTGGCCCGCTGTCACTACGATTTTTTCTTCCAGTAGGTCTAAATTATTTAAATTAATTAATTAAATTATAATTATTAAAGTTAATATGAAATGGAGTCTAACGTCTATCTCTAGTGCCGAATTGGTTTATAATTTATGTGATACCGTAAATAGCCCGATATGATTCGGCAGTTGTTGGTATTTAGATGTAAGTTATAACTTATAAGTTATTTTATTTGCAATCGATCTTTTTAACTATTTAATTAAACACTAAAATTTTGTTTTTACTACGTATTTGTAGACTGAATAGTACCCTAAAGATATACTTTGGTGGGGACATATGGTCTAGTTTCTCCCCAGTTGTAGAACAGTTCAAATATATTATTGGGGGGTTTCTATTTGTAAAGTTTTGTGATATTTTGTTGCTATTGTTTTTGTCAATATTTTAAAAATTAACATGATTTCAAATGTTATCTTTTGCATATAATGAGAAATGCTCATTCTTTGCTTTATATATAAAATAAATTATATATTAGTTACTCATCTTCTTGAAATAGATAAATAATTCTTTCATTAAATACGATAAGTTTCAATAAAATGTTTTGTAAATCATTTTAAAACATCGTAAAAAATATTAAAATATACGCGAATACGAATATAACATAATTAACTAAACAATAACATTAATGCCCGATACATTCTAACCTACACGCCATCAATGCCATAAGATATCGGGCTAGATAAAGGCTATAATATTATTTAATTACGAAATAATACTAGAGTTTTTTTTTTTTTTTTAACTCTTTCCGCCCTGTGGGCACTAAGAGGGCCTCTTTTAGTAGGCCCATTATGGGTTCGGCCAGGCCCACAATGGGGCGACCGGGTGGTGAGGGACGGGGCCCGACATATCCGAACGGGCCACCCCCCGAAAAATTCCTGGGGATTTTCGACCCGTTCGGATTCGATCCCGGGTCCCCCAGAGCGGTAGGCTGCCATCTCGACCGCTCGGCCATCCGGCCGTCATAATACTAGAGTTAGATGCTAATTCTTATTAACTTTAATAATTATAGTTTAATGTCAGTATTAATAAAAGTTACCAAAATGATTAATTTACTGCGTTTTTGTTATTTCTTACTCCTGTTTTTAGGTCGGCCTTTCGGTATTCGGCCGGGTAGTAACCGAATATTCGTTACATCACTAGTTTTTTCCCATTCCGTCACTGGTAGGCTATATTTGGGACGGACTTTCCAAGAAAAACTTCAGGGGGAAATTGCTCGCGCGGATTTGATCCCGGGTTTACCAGAGCAGTAGTCTGACGCCTAATGTGCCTCGCCATAGCCATACGCTCGTCTATTTTTTTTTTTTTACGATGAATAGGCTAATGCAGATTATAGTATACCTCTTTTACGACCTTATTGGTTCCTAAAAAACTATCAAGCCAGTTTCCATAAAATGAACATTTCTAAATTATTTTTCATAAACTAATGTCAAATTGATATTGTTTCTGAAAATACACTTATAGCAGCATAATATAACACAGAGATGACCGTGTAAAACATGATTTCAGTTATAATAAAATAACTTTTAGCAGTTTTAAAATGAGAAATAGTAAAACGAGATCTACCGTACTTCGAATCGCTCTTAGTTATCTGTTTATATGCCAATTTATAAACATAAATGTATCAATTTTAAATTTAAAATATAAAATATACGAAAATGTGAGATTCTAAAATATGGTAATATATTAAATTACTGAGTAAAACGCCAAAATTTTTATATACAAGGCAGTCGTAATTTAAAAAAAAAAATTCAGCACTGGGTTACTTAACTTTCCAGGCAACAACATTTAAAACTGCGTGTGGCGCCATTTGTCACGCTATTTTATTAAAAACCTTTTAAATAATTAATTATTGTAAAATGGCAAAAAGTTAGAATGCCGGCTACCATTCGAAAAAAATTCGTAAAGACACTTACATCACCGCGTGCACTAACTCGCGCTTTCACAATTTCTAAATTTTCATTCATAAAACCACATAATGGACCCGGAAACGAAACTATCTGAGCCATGGAGGATGCCATGTTGCTTTCCACCGTAAACTACTGCTACAAGCGGCCGTTTTTGCCGTTTGACGACGCGCACTCCCACCGGAATTTAGGAACGCGTTCCGCAGGAATTTTTAAACGGATGTCGTTCGCGCAGAGTTACGCGGAGGAATAAAAGAACGCATGCTTTCACATAGGACACGCGTATCGCAGTGGATGCAGCTTGGCAAGACATATCTCAGGCAATCATTAATCGCCTCATTGATAGTATTATAGCGGCCTGTGTAGCTAGCTGCCCGTGGAGGCTATGTTCATTACTGAATAAACAGTGTCTGTTGCATATTTTTGTTTTTTTAATTATTCACATTTCTCTGTCATCTCTACCAGTCCAGCAATGTGTATGTGGCTACGGGCATTTCTTCGTAATGTTGCTATTTCACTTTTGAGGAGTGTATAACAGCCGGAAACTTAATAGATGTTCAGAGCTCAGAAGTTCTTTTTACATTCAGAACTATTTGGAAAATTTTAGCAAATTTGGTATATTGTGCATACTATCTCGAGTAGGCTATACTGTTTCGATTTTCGGAAAAATATTACTTAAAAATTTAACCACTAGGGCAAAATTTGGAGCTGCTTCCCCTTAATTATAAAGAATTTCGGGTATAAAAGGAGTCTCATAAACAAGATTATTCCGAGTATTAAATATAATTAGTTCTAAACTACAGTGGCAGTTAAAAGTAAGTGGTCAAGTGAAATAATGCCAAGTATAAACAATACGTTACTTGCCGATGCAAATTTACCAACAATAACATGTGAAACTATACAAATATCTAGAAGAACACTATAATATCAATTATAGTTTTTGACAAATAATAATCTCCAAATTTAGAAAACAATGCCTAACAAAACGCCATGTTCAAAAGTAGCCACATCAATAAATCGTTATACAAATCGGAGAAAGAATCAACCTGATCAGTCAAGGTCGTTTTAGCATTGCTAGAGAGCGCATGGGCGGAGTTTCAGTAAAATTACGCCGTGTTGGACAAACTTGGATAAAATAATCGCGCCATATGATGTCGAAATCTGGAGAACTTCATGTGTCTGTGATCATCGTGCTGGAGAAAAGCATCAGGGCAATCGCGCGAGAGAGAAATTTATCCTTCAAAGATGTTCGCAAGATTATAAAAATGGAATGATTCGGCATCATCCAAAGTCTTTATCGTTCTGGCTGGCCACGATGCACAACGTCACGAGAATTCTGCATCATTCGAAATTTTCGTAAAGCCTCCGCTAACCCACAAGCTTTCTCTCAGGCTATCCGGAAGAGCTCTGGCGTTAAGACACATTGCCAACTGTCCGTCAATGAGATTGATTTTAAAGGATCGTCGCGTGCTGTTCAAAATGGACAGCACGCGACGAAGTGAACGTTGCGAAGAGAAGCTTTTACAGAGTGCGTTTTCAAAGGAGCATTTAGAAAAATCTGAGTTTTGGAGTAAAGTGATCGATGCAACATCGAAATTTTACTTTTCAGGCTCGAGACGGTGCCAAATTGTAAGACGAATGAAGAACGCCGCCTACAAACCTGACAACTGTCTTGAGACTGTAAAGCATTCCCTATACATGATAGTAAGGGGGTGTTTCTTTCGTTGTGGATTTGGCCTACTAGCAAAAATCAGCGGTTGCATGGTTGCGAAAATGTATAGGGCGATATTAGAAAACAATCTTCGTTCTTCAGAGGAAGATGCAATCATCAACAACAATTTTGTGTTTCAACACAACAACAACTCGAAGTATTCGTCCAAGCTTGTCAAGTATTTTTTGGCTTCCTAGGGGTTTGAGGTGCTAACTTGTCCGCCAAGTCCGGATTTGAATCCTATCAAAAATCTTTGGGAAGAGCTAGATCGAAGAATCCTAAAATCTAAAAGAAAAAGCATGCAAGTCTACTGGACGCCCTTATTCGATGAATGGAACAAGATCAACATCGAAGTTTTCGAAAAACTGGTGGATTTGATGCCATGGCTTTTATAAGTTGTCAGAGAAGCCAAAGGTGGGGCAACGCAGTAATCTTTTGTTTATTATATGTAGGTAGAATAAATCCGGTATTATTCAGACTAACTACTTACTTTTGACATCGGGGTATATAAAAAAACCGTTGATTTAAATACAACAATAAGTATAAACTTAACAATGATCACAGAATACATATGGAACTTGCGTAGTTTCATAATTTTATCCAGTTTTTAACAAAGTTTAGTTTGTGCATGCAAACACGACATTTTTCTCCATTTTGCATTACGACCACTTACTTCTGACTGCCACTGTATATAATTACATCAATCTATAATTACCTAGAACTATGCCTATATATAAAGAAACATTCAGTTAGAATAATCTTCCGACATAATTGAATCTTTAAAATAAATAATTTAAATTATATTTAAAAATATTTTTATTAAAATGAATAATGAATATTTACCTGTTAAAGTAGGAGTCACGAAAGCTCCACAACCATTAAAGAAAGTCATTAGACCAACTGCTGTTGGTAAATTGTCCAAACCTAAATACTCTTCTAACAATGCAAAAAACACGATTAAAGTACTTCCAACCAATACACCATAAATTACAGCAACTACGGATAAATGAATGTAAGTTCTCATCCACGGTGTTATACTAAGGATGGCGCCAATAATGATCATGGTAACCATAACTAAATGTCTTCTTTTAACAAATCCTCGGTCAGTAAGCCATCCAGAACTTAAACGACCCACCATATCAGATATAGAAAAAGTAGAAATTAAAAACGATGCATCGTTTTCTTCTATTTTTAAATCCATGGCAAAATCCACAATAATCATTAAATATGTCATATAACACAAGAAAAATATTATATAATTTAAAGATATTATGACAAACATTGGATTTTTTGCTACCATAATCATCATATTTACATGCTGAATGAATATGCCAGATGATTTATCTTCCTTTAGTTCATATTGAGAATTTCTTTTAATAAATGGATCTTCTACATTTTTATAGTTTTGATATGATTCAGTTCTCATAAATGTCATAGTTTCTTCTTTGAACATATTACATTTACTCTTGTTGATAGGAGGCTTCAATAGGGCTATTCCAACTAGTGAGTTTAATATAATCCCGCTCATAAGTAAAAAACAGCCGGATAACGCATACTCTTTTAACAAATAATCGATTAATGGCGGCATTGCAAATGATCCAATTGTTGCACCTGCACATGCGATGCCAACGGCAGTAGTCTTGTGTTTAACAAAATATTGGTTAATGATAACAGGAAGAAGTGTCATTAACAGGCCAGTTCCGAAACCTAAAATAATAATAACTATTTTAATTATTTATTATAAAATGTGTTAATTATAAAAAATATAAACGTTATAAGCCTTTTTTGTAAAATGGCTTATAAGAATTTAAGATAGGCTATATTAAATAGGGAATTACATATTCTATTAAATAAAATTAGGAATTCAGGCAAAATTGATAATGAAAACTATAATAAAATATACTTTTTTACAGTAGAAATTTGTTTATCAGGCATCCGACAATCCGCAATGTCAGGTAATCCGGATTTATAACTTTTGTCAATCGCATTTGTACATTTTTTAAATCATATGTATACAGTATGCTACTTGTCTGGAAAATAAATATATGCACAAGAACCATTGTTAAGGTTAATTTTGTGCAATAACCTGTTCATTAATGGACGTTTTTGCCGATTATCCAATCAATTACACTATAGTCAAGCACTGTATAATCTCCTGACTGATTAAAAGCATTAAAAGCACGTATAATTGGAGGTATTGGAGGCATCAAACAGTGCATCGATATAAAGTATATAGAAATATCTGCAACGTCCGGTACTTTCTGCTATGTATCGATGGTAGAAACATCGATTGTCAACGGCAATGAATAAAATTCCATGATGGCGTCTTCTGTGAGTTAGTTTAGCCACTGGCAGCAGGCGCTCATCAAGAATATTTTTATTCCGGTTTTTCATAATAACCTACACGAGATAATTTAGTTGTTGTTTTTATATAATTGCGCAAATTTATTATTGTACTCAATAAAGTTAATAACGAGAAATTATGTGCTTAAAAACAGTAAAAACAAGGATCACATGGTCCATTGGTATCTCGATAATCAAACATTCGAATAATGCGGTCTTGGTGAAAAATATCGAGAAATATAAAAAGACTGTTATAAACTTGTTATAGGCCTACATTTTTCTTCGTGAAATTAATTAGTACTATGGGCAGCCATAACCATTGACGGTTAAACCCATCGCACAGCACTAACGTTCGAATAGCATTATGAGGTAGCAAAGAGAAATTTTCATATAAATTTTTATTTGGTTACTTACATCATTTCCTATTTGAGTTTTAGGAGTTACCTAAATTAGATCTCGGCTACTATTTTAACACTCCAAATAAGAATTTCGTTTACATGAACTCGTAGTAAGATTTGAATGATGAATGGAATTGCATCCCACTAAAAATTTTAGTTCCATTTATAAACAGATAATTATTTAGGATTTATCCCTATAAATGGATCTTGGTAGAAAAACAGGGAAGCAAAAACTTTTCTTGTAAGCATCTGTAGTACGCAAGATCAATAATGTTTAACCACTCCGCCACTGATGGGCCATAGTACAAACTGAGTAGAGAACTCAGAGGAGGAGGAAAGATAATTTTATAAAATCAATCTGACAATAGACCATAGTTTTTAAATACAGTGTAATAAAATAACAGTATGTTTGCTTAAATAACTAGTGCTTAATTTTTCTCTGGAAGCAGAAATTAGAACTACTAAGTATTATGATAGTTCAATCAATGTTAACTTGCTTATAATTAAAATTTAAAATTAAAAAATTACAAATTAAAAAGCAAGCAAATTTATAAAACAAAAATTTATGAAAATACTAAAAAAATTAAAATCAAATTTAAATTTATTTGAATTTTTTCATTTTTGTGAAAAACAACACTAAAACACTTCTTATAGTTATGTCGCAAAAGAAAAGCGTTGCAATTAATTTTTAAAAATGTAAGGGTTCAAAAACTACAGGCAAAATTAATGCAAAATTAAATAAATAATAATTAATAAATAAAAAATATTAAAAATACTTATAAGAACTAAAAGTAAATTAATACTAAATAAATTACTATTCAAATTTTTAATATTACCATATTGTATCTGTAGAGCTTATCATTACTAAATAAATTAAACCTAAAAATAATAATTAAATTAAAAAATAATCAAACAATAATTGAAACTCTAGCCTTCACAACGAAATCGAAACCGAAACTAAAACTAAACCTAAAATTAAAAATAAATCAAAGTTAATTAATTAAAATTAAAATAAAATCAATTGAAAATTAAAACAATGTCTTTAAAAACCGTTTAAAAGTTGTTTTTTGAAATTTTCAAATTACAAATCAAATTATCAATAATTTTTAAATTTACGTTATTTGTGAGGGGCGGTGACGGAACATTGTGCTTTTTATATACTGTATATACAGAACAGATTATTTTACTATTATTGTTATTTCGTAAAATTGACTTTCACATACTCTAGAATCTAGAATATAAATCCACCAAGTATTAATGTAATTTGTTCATTAGATCTGGCTTCAATCAACAACAAATAGAGGAAGTTTAATTAGTGCATAATTATACAATTATATGTTACCGAGTACATTCACACTGTATTCACAGTATATGTGTAATGTATTTACTCGATACATCCTAGTCATATAATTAATAAGTGTTCTAATGCAGTATGTTAATTGTTTGCATTACACGAAAGTACAGTGATACGTACGTCTATGTAAAACAATTAATGAATTACAAAAATCTGGTAATATTTATTTATTCTACATGCGTTTAAAATTTCAAACTTTGCATAATAATAGTATTGCAATACTTTCCTTTCTCCTTTTGCTTTTCGTGTCAATTGACGCTTTTTTAGATCATATTTTCCGCATCACGAATTATAGTTAATAGAAAGTGACCGTTAATCAGATGTTGGATAATCGAGTTTCTATTGTATTTTATTAAAATCAGATTATACTGATGGTGATTTTAATAATGACTGTTCTATCATTATATCAAGTAGATAACATTGTTATTTTAGTATAAATCAATAACATTAAAATGCCGAATGCCTTATTGAATTTTACTTTCTTGGCTGTTATGTATACGTAAGTATAGGAAATATTGGAAACGTCAAATTTGACCATCCGAATTTTTTACAAATCGACACTTTTTTGAGGCTTCCTGAAAACGAAAAAAGGGGGGAAGTCCGTGTGTATGTGTGTGCGTGAGTTAATATCTCAGAATGGAGTAAAGATTAAGAAAAGAAATTTGATACGCAACTTTTATATAAGGGCATTGGTTAAATTTTGATAGTTTTCATTAAATTTTAGTTAAAGGTCGAGGGGCAGGAGAGTTAAAGGGGGTCACGTGTCATAGCTCGACTTCAGTCAGACTTAATGAATATTTTACTTATTAGCATTTATAGTTTTTATATAACACATATCTACATTCAAAATTAAGCTTTTTGTCATTTTATAATGATTAAAAGTATAGAAAGTTTTTGTAACAAAATCTCATAACAGATGGCGTCACACACAATTTTATTTTTATTATGATTAATAATATAAAAGTTATTTTTAAAATAAAATCTCACAGCAGTCGGAGAAGTTAGACAACTCGTTGTTAGATTCTTTTATTTATAGTAAGGTCGTGCATTTGAAGTAGAGTAGTAGTTCGTTAATTCCGGACCTACGGGACCAGAGTGTCAAATTTCCGGGTTTTTTCTATTCTCGAAAACTTCCATAAGTTAGCCTATATGCAATATGATCATTATGAACATTTCTACGTGCAGTACAGTGAATAGATGACTCCTCATAAAGACCATTTTTACTCGGAACTATTAGTGGTCACAAAGTAGGAGTTTTACAAGTGTACGGTGCAGTACACTCTTGATTTATTTACAAAATCAGTCTGAAGATGATGTAGTGCAACACTATACTGCATTAACATTAATTGGAAAAGCCTGCTAAAACTTTAATGAACACGTTATTGCACAAAATCAACATTAATCATGATTCGGCTGCTTACAGCCTAATATTTATTTTCTTGTGTACCCACAGAAAGAAAAGAGTTAAAAATGAAAGGAAAAAATAACCCACGATGTGTTCAAACAAATTCTGATGGCGGAATACAAGCATGCAAGATTATTGTTGAGCAATTTCGGATTGTCGGCTACTTTTCAGAGGGTGTCCGATTAAAAAATTTCTACAGCCAATTGTTTAATAAAAGATTTTTCTTTTAAATAAGTATTAAGACTATAAAGTTCGTATTAGTAAAAACAATCTCTTACTTAAAAAACTTTAGAATAAATCATAAATATAATATATGAAGCTATTTTGTGAAAATTATGAGTAAACCTTTATTCAATTTTCTCCATAATTAGACTTAATAAGCACAAATGTAACAGGAAATGATACGATCTATACATGAATGTGACATTGATACAAAGCAATCAGCAGTAAATAAAGGAGTGACAAGTCTAATTATATATACTTCAAGGATAATTAAGCCTATATTTAAAAGAGTTTTATATTTTAAAAGCGTTTTGAAAAATAGAAGCGAATTCAAATTTTTCTTTCTAGTTTTTTCACCCTGTGACCACAAATAGGACCTTTATAACTGACCCATTACGAGTTCGACAGACATGCGCTGAAAGTCAGCCAAGTGATAAGAGACAGAGCACGGACAATCATAAAAATTTCAGTGGCAGAGTTTTTCGTTTTTTACTTTCGGCGCCCTGCCTATAGGTACTAAGATGTCCTTTTTAGCAAGCCCTTCATAGATTCGGCTAGGTGGTGAGGAACTGGTCCAGACATATCCGAGACAGATCATCTCCAAAAAAATTCTTGGGGTTTTTCTCCTGCTCGAATTCTATCTTGGGTCCCCAGAGAGGTAGGCTGATGTCTTAACCTCATTGGCCATTCGGTCGTCATGTAATGTAGTTAAATAATAAAGACTGTTTCTGTTACTTCACTAACATTCACATCGATAAATTTTTTTACTCAATAAGCTTTTAATGGAGACATCTAGATGGCAGCACAGAAAGAACATCACACTTGAAAAATCAGGAGTTAAATTAATGCTCAGGATGGACGATGCTGTTTCGTGATTGATTCCTCTTATTGCAGGTGTAGAAATTTAGTTAACGATTAAAATGTTGTTTAAAAACATATTATATAATCTTATATATGCAAAACATTTGTTTATAATTTTTAATACCAACTTCTTATATGTGTTAGCCGGCATAGCTATTTATAATTCCAACTCACATCAATCAAACGTACTGGATGAATGTACTTCTTCTGATATAGCCTTAATCCTTCCAGTTAATTTCTTTTACGTTTGTTCTAACGTTTTCGGCCCACCCTGGGCCATCCTCAGGAATATAATGAATGAACGTGTAGAATTAGAACGTATACATCGAATGCCTTCCGATTCAAATTACTGTGAAACGGTTTAATTTGTTGAAGGAACATTCTCTCGTGCTATGACGCTAAGGCACGTGAGAAAATCTCGGTGAAAATTTACTACATAATCGTTAAAATGAATGCTTTACGACTCAAATATCTTGTGATTTCCCTTCATAGCAGTATTTCCACGCTTGTGAAATGCTAGCCGCATCTTTATAGTTAACGCATGTGTTTTTCAATCCAGCCTTGTAAATTTCTAGTGTTTCCATTATTCTAAGCTGGTCTGTGCGGTGGGTGAGTCTTATGATACGAGCATTTCCTAGATCCGCAGTGATACCAGGTTCCGTAGTTGCCCGCGCCAGGGCGGTGGTATATTTGCGTTTCTCTATGTCGTACCGGTGTTCCTTCAACCGTTGTTGCAGGGAGCGTTTGGTAGAGCCTACATAGACCATGTTATTATTAAATCTGCTGTCCCACATAGGGATCTCATACACTCCTGGAGCGTGATTTAAGTCTATTGGGTCCTTTCCATTGCGGAGTAGGTCATATACCGATGGTGGCCTACAATATGCCATCTTGGTTTTTGTGATGTTTGAAATTTGTCTATATATTCCATCAAGGTGGCTGTTATAAGTTACAACTTTCCTCCTTATGTTGTTATCCTCCGGCCCCACCACTTCTGCGCTGCCTGTTGTTTGAGATCCCTATGTGGGACAGCAGATTTAATAATAACATGGTCTATGTAGGCTCTACCAAACGCTCCCTGCAACAACGGTTGAAGGAACACCGGTACGACATAGAGAAACGCAAATATACCACCGCCCTGGCGCGGGCAACTACGGAACCTGGTATCACTGCGGATCTAGGAAATGCTCGTATCATAAGACTCACCCACCGCACAGACCAGCTTAGAATAATGGAAACACTAGAAATTTACAAGGCTGGATTGAAAAACACATGCGTTAACTATAAAGATGCGGCTAGCATTTCACAAGCGTGGAAATACTGCTATGAAGGGAAATCACAAGATATTTGAGTCGTAAAGCATTCATTTTAACGATTATGTAGTAAATTTTCACCGAGATTTTCTCACGTGCCTTAGCGTCATAGCACGAGAGAATGTTCCTTCAACAAATTAAACCGTTTCACAGTAATTTGAATCGGAAGGCATTCGATGTATACGTTCTAATTCTACACGTTCATTCATTATATTCCTGAGGATGGCCCAGGGTGGGCCGAAAACGTTAGAACAAACGTAAAAGAAATTAACTGGAAGGATTAAGGCTATATCAGAAGAAGTACATTCATCCAGTACGTTTGATTGATGTGAGTTGGAATTATAAATAGCTATGCCGGCTAACACATATAAGAAGTTGGTATTAACCCTAACGAGAGCTAGAGCTAAACTTATAATTTTTAATTTTATTTAAAATTATAACAATTTATTTCAAGAAATGATAAGCTTAGGCCTATAACCTAAACATAATTTCTGATACAAGCTATCTGAAAAGTCTGGAACTAAGAGAATTTACACTAAATTTGCTTTATTGTTAATTATACGTTTACTGTCACTTACAATATGACTCAAGGTGTCCATACTGAAGTTTCTCGCATTTTCTAAGTAGGCATTGTATGTTTTATGGGGTTCTTTCCTTTATAATCTAACATTTACAGGGATCAGAAAACGAAGAAATTTTAGGATGTGCGCACGGAGTCATTATAAATGAGAGTAGACGTAGAACGAGCAACAAAGCAAATTTTATGTAAATATATTGATTCCAGACTTTTCGGGCATACTATTGATAGAAATATGTTACAATAAACCAGAAACCATTTTTTTTCTATTCTCCGTTTTAACTCCCTTTTTGAGATTACTTTATTACTAAATTATCGTAATTCATGTATTTATGTTAATATTAACAGAAGTATGCAATTACCTTTAATCCAATTATAGATATTCACAGCGGATAGCCAATATTTGATGGAATGGCGAAAAATGTAAAATAAAAGCATACATTTTAATTAAACTTATGTTACGCTGTTATTTATTATTAAGGTGTAAGCATACCGTTCTGGGGGCCGTGATCGAATCCAGGCTGTCAAAACTCCCCAGAAATTTTTTCGAGGCGGTCTGTTTCGGATGCAAATGTTTTACAACGGCGTATCACATCATCCCTATTTTAAAACTTTGCTTCTAATTACAAAAGAATCGAACTTCCAACGAGCTCCGTCAGCTCGCTTTTCGTGTTGTGAACTCCACTTACTGGAATGATCGGATCTGTGCGAAAGATCAAATACGTTGTTGTAAAAACAATTTTCGTGCAGGATATGTCAGACTCAGGAATAGATTTAGGAGAGATCCACAGGCCACAGCTGCACCTCACTTCGGGAGGTTTTTCCCGATAAAGCTGGGCTGAGTTTCCCGGCTTTATTCGGGATAAAAATTTCGCAAGGCATATCGTTTCCTTTCTGCATCTTTTTAAAGATTTCTGAATCCGCTATTACCTCATAGGCCATCCCTATAGTGTACCTACGAATCCACGATGGGTATGGGATTTTGCCATAGTGTTCACAGGACGGAAAGAGTCAAGAATGGAAATGGAACAAATTATACTATCACCAATTAATCATAAAATATCTCTGATACTGTGCATATTAATAAATATTGTAGCATTATACTTACATCATCAAATGTTTCAAAAAAATGTAAATCTTGATACATAGGCCTAATTGATTTTACTGGCAATAAGTTTTTGATTTATGCCTTTTTACAATGAAATATGGCAATATCTCTTCAATTAGTAGCTTTATTTTTTATTGAAGATTTTTTTCATACACTTTACTCAATTGTAGGAATGTTATGATATTAGTTACAGTATTTATTTAATGAATCAATGTAGCAGAAATGAAATTTAGTATATTTCCATTATTTCATTGTGTTTTGATAAAAACCGACCAGTATATTTATATATTCTAAAATCTTTTTAAAGCAAAAAATTATTTTAAAATAAATTATTTAAATAGATACTAAAACTTTTTTAGCCCCGTAACTCTTAACAAATAATTAAACGTTCTCTTCTCAAGCTTATCTCATTTAATTTCGTTTAAAAAATTAGTTTTCATAGTTGATAAGACGCAAAACCGGTAATTAATGACCATTCTTTTAATATATAAAAACATAAGAAAAAAAAAGTAATAAAAATTATTTATTCTTAAATGTTTAATGAAGTGATTTATTAATCAGTAAATAACTTTTGTTATTCCGTGTAAAAAATATTAATGAATAGAAATTATTTGGAAAAAAGAAACGTTTTTCTCTTAAAAGTTTTATTTTATTCTTATGTCTTTTGTTTTCTGTTACATAGACTCAAGCCTGTTTAGATCAGGGCCGTCTAGGGAAAGCGGAAACTTGAAATTTTTCCCGTCCGGAGAAAATTTAGGGCCTGGTACCCTGGTAACTCTATAAATTAATGTTATTTTACTAACAGAAAAGATCTGTAAGATTTCCTTCTATTAAAAAAAAAAAAAAAAAAAAAAAAAAAACATTCTACATATTTCATTGGCTCAAAAATATGGCAAATGCGACTCACTAAGAAGCATAGGGAGTCCGCTATACTCCGGGTCCCCTACAAAGCTTTCGACAGTCCTGTGTTTTATATAATAATCTGAAATAGAGTCGAAAATCCGCAAAGAATTTTTCTGGATGATCCGTCCCTCACCATCCGGCCGTTCCTTTGTGGACTTAGCCGAACCTATGACAGATAGGATTTTAGATCTCTATTAATGCTTATAGGGCGGAAGGAATAAAACAAAAGTTTATCTCAATGAGATGATTTGGTTTGAATCCGGTAGAAACTTTCAAAATTTATCATAGATTGTACGAGTAAGGACATTCCTCCACCATCCTTAATTCACGCTAGTCGACTGCAATGTGGGTCGGTTGACTCTTAATGGACATAACATGTTGTTTTCTTTTTTTAATTAATAGTTGATATAATTATTATAATTGTTTTTTACTTAGGAAATTCAACAGATTGAAAATTAGAAATTATCTAAAAATTATAAATTTACTTAAAAATGAGATTTTATTATAACGGTTTTATTACCATATTTGCTAGCTTAATATCAGTTTTATAACTTTATTTATCTAAAACCAACTTTTCAAATGGGTAAATGTCATGTTTACATAGTTTTGGAAATTTCTGACGTAAGGTATAAATACTTTTCTAAAATAGATTTAGGAATGTTTATGTAGAAAAACAAAGCGTCTATACAGATCAAGGGAGTTAAAACAGCGTTTTGTGCTCGAAATATCCTGAACACACACACACACACCACACACAATATCCAAGGAATCTAGAAGTATCATTATACCTCTGAGCTTTTAGCACTATCAATAACAACTAAAGGAATTTTATACAAAGGAAGTATTTATATAAATATACATATATACGTATGTGTGTATAACTGTATTTTTTGTAATTACTATAAAACATTACTTAATTTAAATAATCTTGTGATAAATAAATTCTAATACAATAACACAAAAATTCAATTACGGGTATTTTAAAAAATTAAAAAGTTTTAATGACTTCCTTGAAGTTTTTAACGACGTGTTCATTTATTTTGAAATCGATTCTGAAATTGTTGCAAAAGTTTTTGCTTAATATCTTAAATTAATGTCTTGTTTGTAGAAATATTTTCTATTTATATTAGTCTCCAGATTTCACAATACATTTTTTGAAATAATTTTCCAAATAAATATTAAAAATAAAGAAATAAAAAGCAGTTTATATAGTTTCAGTTTTTGTATAAATCATTGAATTTAAGTATAGTTACATCTAAAAAATGACAGGACGTATCGGTATAAATTTATTATTTCTCGTAATAAGCAATGTAAAAGACTAAAATTTATTGGGCTGTTATTTGGAAAAATCGTAAACCTATAAATTCCTACTGTCGTCCGTCTGTCTTTCCCTAATTTCGAGAATGGAGTTAGATAGATGAAATACAAGATCAGATATGAAAAGATTAGAAGTAAGAATGTCCTGATTAACTACATAAGAACATTGAAGCAAACCGAAGGTTACATTATTTGAATTCAAAACTTTTCCCTTGAAATGCGTTAATAGATGACCGGCATGATTCCATTGCTAACAGGAAAAGTATGATGTAAAGGGGCAAGCCACTACTAATTTGAGGCGGAGAGCGAATATTTTAAATTAAATAAATTAAAAAATACGATTAAAAATTGCAGCCCGGCATTGTGACGAAAAGTAATTGCTCGTGTATTTATTAAAACTGTATTGAAATTTGTCATATTTGTATTTTGAAAATGCAATTCGGGAGTTTGAGAAAAAGTTAGAAATAGATTAAGACAGTAGCATAGAACAGAACTGAATGGAGGTAAAGGTGGAACCAAGACCGTCAAGAGCTTGTATAGGATATGGATGTTAGAATGGGCTCTTTCTGCCCCTTAGCGTGCCTCTTTTGTTATGAACAAATGAAATACATTGAATGTTTTTTTATTAATAAAAAGAAGTCTTAAAGATTTTAGTAAAAATAACATTGATGTATAAGAGGGCTACGAGCCCTTACGTTTTCTTCTGACCCGAGGCTAAAATCCTCAGTTGTACCCACCTCTCGACTGGCAATTTAATCTCACGTGACGTGGCCAGCCTGTTGGTGAAGAGCGAACTCACGATCAGTGAGTGGGTTGTAGGTTCGATCTTATGGATTCAGTGGTTCCATCCATTCGGCACTTTTCTTGGGTGAAAGGAGAATTGATTATATTGACAATTTTAAAAATATGTTTAGATAAAACATATTTGTTACTCTAGTAAGATGTTTATCGGGGATTACCTATTAACATTCTTGGAAATTTATCAAGAAAAATAGACTTGACTGTAATTAAAATTTGGAAGAAATTCAAAAACCTAATTTTTTCCGTATTTATTAGATTTGTTTTCTAAAACTTCGCTTTAGAATTTAGAGCAGAATAAAAACAACTCATTATTTAATTTTAGCATCAATAAAAAATAAATATGTATTAAAAATAATCTCAAAATGATTATAAGTCAATTTACAAAAATGATAATGAATGGAATTGCATCTCACTAATTAAATATTTTAGTGATATTTACAAATAGAAAATTATTTACGATTTATTTTTTTATCAATAGATGTTACTAGAGACACAAGTTAAGTGGCTCACATGTGGCCGATTGTATAATACCACCGAACACTTATAACCTGGTAAGTCGCGAATTCGCACCTGACTAGCCAATTGGAGTTTTTCAAGTTTCCTTCACGTGTCTAACATCTAATAGGAGCCAGTTTTCTACAGAAAATTTTTGTGGGAGACATCCCTTGACAGATCGTCCAAGTATTGCGAAGCCTTACAACATCAATCCAATTTAATCCTTATTTCTTGTAAGCACGTGCAATATGGAAATCAGCACAGATATTGAATATACGTAATTATATGAACACTAGTTTGAATTATGATCCCTACATAAAACTTATTAAGACCCTACAGTAACACAACATATTTTCTGACATAACACTCTTGACTTCTTAGTGCTCACTGAGCGGAAAGAAGTCTAAAACCAAAAAAAAAAAAAAAAATCAAATCAACAATATATAAAAAATTAAACAAGATGACACAGCAATTAACTTCTGATGTTCAGCGTGTAGCTGTTGAATTCTATGGTATTAATGCTAATTAAAGTTTTATTAAAATTTGTAAGTTCTTTTCCCTTTTCAGATTTTTCAGATTTGAATAATTGTAATTTGTAATTTTTATTAATAATTAATTTCATTGTTGTAATTAGTGAATTGAAACTGTAACATTTGTTTTATATTTGTATTATACTTTTTATTTTGTAGTCAGAAAATCCAGTACGTTTATAACGCTTCTCTCTTTAGGCACTAAGAAGGCCTTTTTTAATAGTAAAAACCTTCACTGCAGCGGCCAAGTATTTTTCGGATATATTTTTCGGGTTCCGTCTAGTTGATTCGACATATCCGAAAAATTCCTGGAGGTTTTTCGATCCATTCGAATTCGACCCCGGATCTGGGTGATAGGCTGTCGTATTACCTGCTTAGCCATCTGGCTGTCAAAATCCAGTATTGGTATTTCTAGTTCAACAAGTTTTTCATTTTTTAACAAACTTTAGTGCGGGTTTTTTGTTTCCAGTTAGCATTGCGGTCATTAAATTAAAGTATGCATACAGTACTGTACATAGCTGTAAAATACGTGGAAAAATGTAAAAATACGTGAAAAAATAATATATATATATATATATATATACACGTATATATAAACATAAATCATCGTGAATGTTGATTTTGTGCAATAACATGTTCATTAATGTTTTTGCATGTTTCTCATAAAGCATAGCACAGTATGTCAATTAATTAGCAGATGAGCCCGGCATTGCTCAGGCAAAAAATAACAATAAACATTAAGATTATTAGATTCTTTTGTACCTCTAACCCTTCTCTTATATTATATTATATTGATTTACGTGGTATATAACTATGAATGTTATCTACGTAAGGGTTTAAAACACAAAATGACTAATATCACGTATTTTAAAAAGACTTCTAAAATGCCCGAAAAACTCCACATGACTAGCCCGTTTGCCATGCCCGAATCTACGACTAACTACCAGAGTTCGGTGGTTTTATGCAATCGGGTGCTTATTAGAATTAAGAAAGTACCGTTCAGAAATGAAAAAACCCGAGTCGTTAGATGTGGAAAATTAAATAGGTATAGATAGATTTTTCACAGGGTAACACTTTGGATTGCAGTCAGGCAAGTGCTATAAGGTACTGTCTCAGTAATGATATAGCGTGTCTATTTCGCGCTATATCATTGTCGTAGTAATTAAGTGAATATAATATATATATATTTTTAAAATAACATTCTTTTTTATAAGAATGATACTTAGTTTATTATTTTGTTAATTTTTTTGCCAATACATGCGTTACATGTAAATCAGCAAATCAAATGTAAATAGAAATTAATTAATTTACAGAAATCCAATCAATATTTTGGAGTGAAATGTACGACATTATCTAAGCTAGGGGTATATAAAAGTGACTGCCGAGTTTCGTAGCAATCGATCAACCGGCCTAGGAGTGTATAGAGAACAAACAAACAAACAAACATTCTTATTTATATGCATAAGCTAGAAGGTTAATATACAATGTGTTATCTACGCACCGATTAAAGAACGTGCATAAACAAATCGGAAGCATACAGTAGCATGTCGGGTAAATAATATACACCAATCAATGTCTTTTCGTTCATATTGTATATATCATACATTTCAACATCGGTTAGAGAGAATTTTTTTCATAACCTAAATTTCAACAAATTAAAGTTCACTGAGAGAAAATTCTAGGTTAAGAACATTTATTTGTAAAGTACAATTTCTAATTCTTTAAAAGTAAATTTAACTCTTATATTAACCTATTATAATTTTCAAATATTCCCTTTTAAATTTATTTTCTATTAAACTTATATTTTTAATTTTAAAAAGTCAATATTGGTAAAGTTGCAGAGAATTTATTAAAACATTTATTGTTTTAATGTAGAATTAATGAGAAATTTTATGAAATTTCTCAAGTAAAATTGTCCTTATCATGTCCTTATCACAATTCTATTAATCAAATTGTTTATTTAAGCAATACAAAAATAGACTAACTTAAAAATAATTGTTATTACTTTAACTAAGAGAAAAAATTATACCAATTAAACAGATATTTTTATAGTTAGTTGATTGATTTCGTGGGTGGTAACGCAACGTATGGGCAATCTGCTAAGAGGGGATTTCTCCCGGAAGAACTTTCTATTGAAAACTGGCCCGTATCTAGGAGCTAAACATGTAAAGAAAACCCGGAAAACTCCATGTGGCCAGTCCGTTGGACAGGCGCCAACTACTGTACTAGTGTTCAGTGGTTTTATCTACACTGCCAATAGAAGCTTGGTATTTTTATAATAAATGGATACAATAGTTTTTTATTATATACTGTATCAATTAACTCATGAAATATATCTAAATTCAATACAATCTTATTTCTGTAGTTCATATACTACTGTTTGTCTAAGAAAGGGTGGCACGTGATGACATATTTTTCAGGTGCCAAGAGTGGTAAGCTCGATCCCCAGACCCTACCGTTCTGGTATATCGAATCTGGACGAGCAACTCCTCAGGAATCTTTCGGGAGGTTGATCTGTCATGAATACTTCACCCCATTTTCCACCATCCGGCCGCCCCCTATCGTGGATCTGGACGAACCCACGATAACTATGATCTAAAAAATCTTCTTAGTGTCTACTCGGTGGCAAGAGTCAAATAAAAGTTTTTTTTATAACACCCTCTTAATAAAATTACCAATATTCTTAATCCATTTTCCAATATTATTTTATTAATGTTTTTACTTGTTTTATATATATAATTGAATCGCAGCGAGTGAAGCGAGCAAGTTTTCTTGGCAGTAACTCAAATTGTCAAATACCTGACACACATTTTGCGAAGTAATCGCTTTACCGATTTGAACAAAATTTTGCTCATTAATAGAAGTAATAAAGTAGCGTATCGTGACGGACGTCGAATTTTAAAATTCAACTTAGAATGGGAAATATTGGGTTGAAAGGTCATCCCTGTGTTAAGTCGATGGGAAAATTTTGTATTGTAAAAACGTAAACAAACGAGCAAAAAAAAAAAAAAAAAAAAATTTGGCAAGAGCTTCGCCGGGGAGCGCCCCCGGCAAAGTTCTTGCCAATTTTTTGGGTGTACTATAGATTACTCCCTATGGAATTTCAGGACTTTGATTATATATTTGAACTCAGGGGACCGAGACGAGTTCAACGGTACCCTATTTTTTGACCGGAGACGAAAAATAAAAAAAGTTATCACACTTTTTAAGTTACCATACTTTTTTAATGCTCTCATGCAGACGGCACCGTAGTTGTTAGTATTGCCATCTTGCGGTAAAGTCTGCAAACCGTGACGTCGGACTACGGTCATCTTCCGGAGGGTAAACACGCGATACGAAAGCAGAGAGAGCGACGCGACTTCCGATCATCGCGCGATCGCAAACATGGCGGCTGTTCCCACTGTTCGCGCTCCCGACTGACCTCTCGTACGGGAGCCACCACACGCCGCCATGTGCTAAACTAGTGATCGATTCACGGTAGTTCTTGAACAAAGTAAAAAAAAGGGGGAAACGTCTACTAAAGGCAATTTTAACGGCAAGCACGCGACTCCCTATCATCGCGCGATCGCCGGAAAAAAGTGTGATAACTTTTTTATTTTTCATCTCCGGTCTAAAAATAGGGTACCGTTGAACTCGACTTGGTCCCCTGAGTTCAAATATATAATCAAAGTCCTGAAATTCCATAGGGAGTAATCTATAGTACACCCAATTTTTTTAATACCGCTCTTTTTTCTTTTTTTTTTCGAAAAATTAACCATATATACCTTAACTTACATACGTTGACGTATTATACCTTGTACTACTTTTATTATGTAAGTTAATAAAGTTTTAAGACAAAGGTAAGAATTTACTGCTAACACAGAATAACACAGAATAACTGCTCATTTTAATTTTGCGCTCTCTAATGATCTTACTTGAGTTTGCAAGCTGTTCTTACACTTTAGTCAGGGACAAAGTTGTACCGTACTGTACATGGAATGTACAGGGAATGTATGTACCATACATTCAAGGATGTGTAGGGCCAGAACGACATTTTGGCACTTCTTTTCAGGAACAGAACGCGTTCCTGGTCTTTTTTAATCGATTGTCATAAGAAACAAAATACTAAAATTTTCCTAAATAAAGAACTCAGTTTAATTACTCTGGAGATGTGATAAAGTCCCATGACCGAAAGTCTGAAATTTTTCATGTTTTGTTTGCTCTTTACTGCGAGCGTTTCAGTACTTTTTTTTTAGAAAAATACCACCGTATACATTCTATGACAAATTAACATCAAGAATATTTCCCTTTTAAATATATGATGGATGACTAAAACTATAAAATAATTTGAATCTTGAACACTCCTAATTTTAAACGTAGGTTGTTTCTATATGACGTCGCTGCGCTTCTTTCAAATATCTTCTTCACGAGGACAAACGATAGTTCCATATTGATTAAAATCATCTGTTTCATATTATGTTGCCGGAAGTAATAAAAATTGGAGATTAGCTGATGGATTTCCGTAAACAAACGTTTACAAGCTTTTGATTACATCGTATATTATCAACAGTAGAAACAAAAACAATTTAATTTATAAATTTATAATCAGTTAACCGCATAGAATAAAAGTAATATTGTACACTAGTGAATGTTTATTTTTCATGAAGTTACAGGTCATCGTTTTACTAATTATACATAATAATATTTAATAATTAAGAATAAGAATAATTAATCTTCCATAACAATAATAGTTATAGAAGTTTAAGAATTTTAACTTTCAGACATCATTTGTGAAATTTAATGAATTATTCATAGCATCGTCCATTTTTTCATTATAAACTCTCCGCTTCGTGTGCTTTCTTAATCATAATCATTTGGGTTCGGTCAGGCCCACAATGGGTACGGCTAAATAGTGAGGGACGGTGTCAGACTTCCGGAATAGATCACCATGAAAAATTTTTGGAGAGTTGCTCGACTCTTGGATTCAATCCCGGATTCCCAGAAAGATAGGCTGACGCCTTAACTGCTTCGGCCATCCGACCGTTAGCGTTTACCATTTTGAATTATTTAAATAAATTGGGCCGGATTTACAGATAAGCTAAATAAACTATATTTTGGGCAATATTTTTCAACTTATTTTCTAGTAGTGGCACCCCACTTAGAAATTTTTTCTTGCGGTAATTCTGTTTATTTATGTATTTTAATACGGATTTTAAATATATGTACAATTACTTTAAATTGTATATTATATTTTAAATAAAATAATTACAAAGGTAATAAAGGTAAATAATTTATAATTTTAATTACATATGAATATACAATAACTTTTAACAATAAACGCAAAAAAAGTTATGGTGCTATTCATCATTATATTTCTCGGAATCGCCGAAAGTGTCATTACGGTACCCTAGTATCCACAGTACCCAGGTTAAAATTTATTGTCTTAAGACCTCAGACTACGAGGATACAGTTTAGGGCTTCATGTTTTTAAACCTCTAAACCTACTATGTGGCTGAGGAATTTTTATATGTTATTATAACTTAGGACCTCAATAAGTCTAAATCGCCCTGTGAATAAATTCTGATCGTGTAATTATAACACTAAGAAAATTTAAATAATGTTTTGGAAAAAAATAAATTAGAAATTTTAAAGACATTTTAAAAATTAAAATACATTACAGTATATAAAAATGCTTTGAATATTCATTACTGACCTTGCAAAATTCCAAAAAATAACGTAATATAAGTTGCATCGGTTATTACGTAGCACATAAAATTTCCTAAAGTTGTAATTGCTGCTCCAATAAACATAATGCTACGAATGGACCAATGATAACTTAGAATACCTGCAAGAGGCCCTAAAAATATTTCAAATTTAATTATTGTATTTTTTTTTTTTTTTCAAATAAATTTAAAGTATGAATATTTTAAAATTATAAATAAAGTTTTACACAATAATTTTAAATTAAGTGAAATCTTACCTGTTAGATTCCATATCGCGATACGTAAAGTGAAAGGCCAAGATGCTTCTTTACGGGTTATAAGAAAGGTATCAATTAAGGCAACGTATATGATCCCAGCGCATCTTACTAATCCTTGAACTACAAAACTTATCCAACAACAAGCAGCTGCAATAACCCAACACCAACCGACATCCTTTTCTACATTCGACATCTCGAAATATAAATATTTTCTTTGCCACTTCCCCCATTTAAACTGGAAATTCTTATTAATCTCGAGTTGAATGCCGTATTATAATTCATGACGTCACAAAATTTCACACTGAGTCTTCTCTTATGTAACTGTGTTGAAATATCTCATACTGTTTCAAGTTATTTATTTATTTTATTTTTCCTGCAAATATTTTATTTTCTCCGCAATTCTGTTATAAAAGAAATTGTTTTAAGTTTAAAAAATATTTTTAAAAAGTTTTAAAATACTTAAATAAATTATAAAATTTTAGATATTTGTTAAATGTAATAAATTTTAAAATGAGGAAAATTAACGTTTTATCATATCTTAATAAATTGAATATTAAGTTAAATGGGGAAAATGTAGAAAATTTCTGTATAAAATATTAAAATAATGATTTAAAGGTCAATGACCAGATTTATACATTGAAAGTCGTTCAACTTTGATCCAAAGGGTTACAAGTTAAATTTATTTTAAACTTATGCTCTATATAAATGATGCCAAAAGATATGTTTAGCATCTTTTTTAAAGATAAAAGCTGAACATTGGTAGTTGGTCGAGAGTTCGCGACTGACCAACGGACTTTTTTTTACAATAGTAATAGAGCAGACCTTCTACCTGGCAATAAATGTCAGGCTTCTGGTGCTCCACTTTATTTTCAGACGTTCTCTGTTTCGCTCACTGCTTTACAGAGAGTTGGATACACTATTGCGGTCGTAGCCGCTACATTTTATTTTTTTGCCGACATATATTCGTATTTTGTTACATTCAGCATATTACATTTTATATATTTAAATTACATATTATTGAAACAATTAACATAATATGTAGATTTTTTATAGTTCCATGTTGGCTGTTTTGTACTTTTTTTACAAACATTATAAATAAAAATAAATACAAATACAAAATGTAAAATATGTGGAGTTTTTTTTTTTTAAAGTTAATGATGTATGCCCATATCGACAGCATTTATAACATTGAATTATGTTATAGTAATCTCTTATTTGGCACCTTACCCAACTCATATTTATTTTTCTTTGATTCAAAAGTAATTTGTGTAGTTTCGGGGATACCTCACAGACCCAATGATTTGTGTTTTTGGATTTACCCCACCTATATTTTATGTTTATTTCGTTATTATAGTTTCCTCCTTCATTATAGGTCATTGAAATATATTCGTTTTGAATGAACAATTTCTCTATTAATTCCTCTTTCTCTATATCGTCTGGTACATGATAAATACATATCTTTGGCATGATTTTTTTCGGTGTTTTTGCTGTAAGATCCTCATTTTTAGCAATTTCTTTAATTAGTCGTTCGCTCTGGTTTGCATTTTCTACTTCCACTAAGATACTATTATTTCTAATTTTTCTTACATTCTTTATGCCAATTCCAAGTTTTACTGGATCAATGACCGTCTTAATTTTTTTCTTAACTTCATCTGAGTCAATATTTTCGTTTTTGTGATTGATTATTATAACTGCTTTATTTTCTTTTTGTGGGGGTATCCATTCCTTTACTATATCTGCATATGTTGGATTTTGCGTTTTTATGGCGGTGTTATCAATTAGTTTTTCTAACTTGTTGTTAATTTCTTTTATACAATTATCTGTTGTTCTATTTTCTTTGTAAATATTTACTATTTTATCTAGACTATCTGTTATAAATTTTACATGTATTTTTGTTCCTCGTTTTGATCTAGCATATTCTTTTATATACTTTTCTATATCATTCTTTACAGATAAAATATTTAGTAATCCTACATCTTCCTTCTCAGATTGTGATTTGTAATCCGTAGACGAATTACTATATTCTTCCATTTTTTTTTATTATATAAGTTTTTATATAAGTCTATATAAGTTTTCCAAGTAGTACTAATTAATTGTTCTAAGTTTATGTAAGTTTTCCAAGTAGTACTAATTAATTATTCTAAAGTTTCTAGAAAGAAACAGACATTGAACGTTGCCATAGCAATGGTAAAGTCAAGGTGCAAAATGGAAGCCAATCTAAGAACAGTCATAATTTAAAAATAGGCAGGCGGATTTTGGTAAAATTTTCAAGATACAATACTGATGTTGTCCTCTCGTCTAGGGTAGAGTATTATTCAAATCTGTACAGCCAGAGGTCCGTAATTTGAATTCGATGGCCGACCGGAAATAGGCTTAAGAAAAATATAAAAGTTATCAAAATTTTTGTATCCTACTTGATATTATTCTCTTCCTTTATACTTCTGGCAATTCTTTGTTTACAATCCGACAATGTTTTCCGTGAATTAATGCATAAATCACACAAAAAAAAACGAGAGCAAAATCACTAGCAGCTTTCCGATTCCCTGATCAAATTCGAACTCTCTGACCAACGGACTAGTGACCTGCACTTTTTCCGAGTTTTCTTCATATGTCTAACACCTAAATGGGGGCCACTTTACCATAGAAAATCTTTCTCCTCTGGCAGATCGCGCCATGTGTTCCATCGCCTTATCCTATCAAACTAATTTAAAGATAGCCGTAGAAATTTTTCAATATATTGATATTACACAAAATGAAAAAAAAAAACGGGCACAATATAAGGAACGAGAAGTAAACTCGGTTCTAAATAAAGTGTGTTAAGATGATTTTGATTATGTATGCTGAAAGCAACTCGAGTAAAAATATTCTTGGCACTGAAATTATTTTGTCTGTTTAATTTATGCAAGTATACAGTTCATTGACAGATTTTTCTACTTGTAAATAGCTATTGCAAATATTGTTGTAACACCTTTTTCTTTATTATAAACAGGATACATTTTTATCTAGAATTTATAAGATCTACTGGTATATAGACTAACCTGTTCCAATTATTGTTTTATATAGATACACGTTCATAAAGATATAGACCTACTGTTTCTATCAATTTTTCGGTGTGGCCATTATCAGAGGCTCGACTGTGTAGGCTATAACGTTATTTTAAAAAGGAATCAGCAAAAACAAAGACACATGACAGGTACGAAATTTATCGATAGATTAATCTTAATTTAAAAAAGCATATAAAAGTGAATAAAGTATAATTTCTTTCTATAACTTGTGGAAAATTAGTATTTTATTTGCTTTATTAATCATTTGCGACTGGCTCGGGTCTCATTTCACTTCTTTCCGCCCCTCAATTGCCGAAACGTGTAAATTCTGTTATAAAAAATAATTAAAATAAATTACAATAGTCGAAATTATATTGACTTATACTTTTTATATATAAATTATAATTTATAGAATCATGCAATAAATAATTGACACAAAAGATTCTTATAACTATTATAAATAGCATCTCAAGGATGTAAAAATCAAATCAAACGAGTTAAAAATGAATAGTACTGGAAACAAAAGAAATTTGTTTTTCCCATTAATAGAAAACAGTAAGTTACATATTTTATTTTATTCATTTCGAGAATCAAGAAACAAAGTGCATCAATTTTATTTAAATTATATATGTAGTTTGCTGTTTCATTTGTGGAAGAGTTTTAACAAATAAGGCATGATCAGCATTATTCACCTGTCCTGTTCACCTAATATAGTATGACCAGATTTTTTTCGGCAAATCCAGGGACATATGTCAATCGTCACTTTTAGGGTACACAGTAGCAACCTATATGTATAAGTACTGTCAAATGGGTACCGTATATACGCATGACTGAACCTAAACACTAATTTTGATTAATCTCGTTTGCTTCAATCAAATATCTCTCCTCCAGCAAGGTTTATAGCTATTTACTTTTGACGCATTTTAGTTATATTTTTTATTGGGCTCCTATTTAAAAAATTGTACACCTAAAAATTCCCACTATCGTCCATCCGTCTATCCATCAGTCTGTCTTTCCTCAATCTCGAGAATGGAGTTAGATAGATGAAGGTTGAGACCAGATTGGAAAGCTTACAGACAGGAGATCCCGATTAACTATATAGGAATCTCCTTTTTAGACTGGAAGTCACGATATTTCAATTCAAAATTTCAAAAGAGTTAGATAGATGTGATACGACTCTATTGCTAACAAGGAAAGTATGATGTATAGGAGCAAGACTACTAAAATACTGAGAGCACTGTGACGAAAAATTTCAGCTCGGCATTGTGACGACGTCACAATAAATAATTGGTCATTTTCGTTTTAAAATATGACTCTTGTTTGGTATCTTTTCAAAAACTTGGTTATTTCATTTAAAAATTACCTGGAAACGCCGAAGATATTGGACACGTCTTCTGGCAGAAAAAACTGTGACAGTGACAATATTATAATAATCACAAGGAAACGAAAAAACGGGGACAAACGAGGACAAGACTCCATTTCGGAGACGCTTCCTTGCCAGGAACATACGGTCAAAAACCGGGACTGTCCCTGGAAATCGGGGACGGATGGTCACCCTACCTAATAATTCTTTCAACAGAACGTTTTGAACACGCGCTCTATAATTATGATCAGTTTGTACTTTATTTCTTTCATTTCTTTTTGGTAGTTGCTAGGAAAATTAAAAAATCAGTCAGTCGTATTTAGATTATTTGATGGTAATAATTAAAATTTTCCATTGTGTTCAAATAAAAACGAATATAGGGAAATGTTTGGCAATGACGCTTAGAGTGTAATCCCACTCACTTTGGAATGTTGAAACAGGAATCTTGAAATGGAATTATGAATGTCTAATTGATGTGGCCAGGTAGCAAATGTCATCATGTCTATAGTCTTGTGGTGATCGCCATCACAGGCATGTTTTTCTTTCATTTGCATGTTGTTTTTGAGGTAATCTCTTAGAAAATTTTGCAAATTTCAACTGAAGATAAGTATATATTTATTTTAAATTGCTAGTTTTAATCATTACGTGTACAAACTGCATATATTTAGCTTAACATTACTGCTTTTCGTTTGATTTATATGCTTATTTGTTGTTTTGAAACCGTGTTGTACTAAATTTTTAAGAATATTAAACACAAAATCGTGTTATATCTTCTTTTCCATCTTTATTTAATTGATACGGTATTTCTACACGTTTCGGGCTTTTGGCCCCTCATCACTCAACTTTAAAATATTAACTTTAAAATATTATATTTTACAAGTAAATTGCACAAAACAATATAAAATACATGTATATAATTCACACTACCATTAACCACGATATGGCACTTGTACACCGTAAGTTTGCACATCACAAACCAGAAGAATGAGGTGGTTACACGGACACGAACGTGTAGAAATACCGTATCAATTAAATAAAGATGGAAAAGAAGTCACGTGATTGATTAATTAATAACACGATCTTGTGTTTAATACTCTTATAATATGCTGTTAGGACAACAAAAAAAGCATGAGAATCCAATATGGTGATGAAGACTAATGACGCTCACGTAAGCTAATATAAGTACAACAACCAGTGCTTTTAGGTAACATTTCATTCGTTTATTGTATTTCAAACAATACTAAATGGCGCGGTTCTGGGAACCCGGAATCGAATCCGAAAAAAGAATTTTTCAGGGATGATCTGGACGTTTCGGGCCCTGTCCCTCACCACCCGGCCGCCCCGTTGTGGGCCTGGCCTAACCCATAATAGGCTTATTAAAAGAGGTCCTCTTAGTACTCACAGGGTGGAAAGAGTTTTAAAAAATACTAAATGGCGAAAATTGAATAGACACAACAAAAAATTTTTCAAAACTTCTACTAGACAGAATCACGAACTAGAGACGTTAGAAAGCGAAAATCTAAGAAGATCCAGACAAAAATATAAAACTTGGTCACACATGGGCGTAGCCAGGAAGGGGCATGGGTGGGCACGGCCCCCCAGTTAACTTGGTGCCCCCAGAAAATTACAGCCCGGCCCCCACGCAGTTAACCTGGTGCCCCTCCCAGAAAATTACAGCCTCTACAAGGCCCCTGCCATAACAAAATCCTGGCTACGCCAATGCACAGAGACTGCACAGATATAGAAACACCAAATAATTATAAATGTGACTATTGTTGTATGTAAATTTTTAAGTGAAATTAGGAGTGCCAAAGCTTAACCATTGAGCAGTAATATCTTATATGGTCGGGCATTCCCACTCGATGGATAGCATTGGAAATTGATTAATAAAAATTTTTAAAATAACTTGAATGTAAAGTAGATAAAGCCAAACTGTAAAGAACACTTCAAACTTATATTTTACTAATGAAGTTTTGATGTTTGTATATATTTGAGTGTATTATTTTAGTTTTCTCTTAGGTTCAAGACATTACCTTACTTTTTCCCTACTGTATTTTTATAACATTTTCATTTCATAATATTATCACCAAATTAAAAAAAAACAAAAAAAAAAAAAACAAAAAAAAAATAATAAATTCAAGCACATTCTTAAAATCCAATATTATATTAATTAATATAATTTATTTATGAAAAATTTACTATCATCCTAAAGTAATAAAGATTGATTCTTAACGATGTTAATGGCTAAACAGAAAATCGTTGTAAAGTGATCTGTTCTATTTTCTTTAAGTTCAGTATCATACATTAAAATTAAGTTCCTAAATATACAGTTTTAATTAACTGTAAAACACTAAAATGGTAAACAACAAATGCAGCATTTTTTCTAGACAACAGAAAATTTATTAGTGGAATAGTAGTGAAAACGAGATTTAGGCTATAAAGGTTCGTTCGTAAACAGAGGATTTGCTGTTGTAAAATTTGAATGATATTTTGATAAATTTGAAATATTCTACATAAACAATTTAGGATCATCACTTTTATGGTCAGTTAACGGTATTTTGTAAACTCGACACACTATCAAATGATTTTTAAAAAGTAATAATTTAATTTTGTTAAAGTATTATAATTTGTGTATTGAGCAAGAAGTATTTGAATGAAGTAATAAAGTACAGTACTTAAAAACAGAAATTTAGTTTTTATAGTAGTTAGCTGACTTTTAGGCCATCCTGTGTATTAAAATATGTAATATGACTAATCATTTTAAGCTGTCATAGAAACTAAATGATAAAAGAGTAAGCAAAATCCTTGTTATTTAATATATTTATATAGTAAAATATATTGAAAACATTTACTTTTTACGTAAATATTTATAAAATTAAATTTAAATTTAAAAAGTTATAAAATGAAATAGGCAAATGGACAAGGATTGGATTGGGTTGGGTTGCTGAGTTAAAGTAACGCAACATAAGGGCAACTGCAAAAATAGTACCTCCTGGGAGGTCTCTCTATGGCCCCTTTTTAGGTGTGATCCCTCGAGAGCGCCTCACAGACTTTTATCTATTCCTAAAATGAATGAGAAGTTGAGAAGTTGCAGGTTCTAATCACAGCATCAGTGGAAACCGCAGCGACCAGAGTGAAGTTCGGATCAAGGCAGAAATGTGTCGCTACAGCAGGATCTTACTTTGAAATTGGTGTAACGTAACAGTTTCTGTTATGTAATAAACCATGTGCTAAAAGTTTGGTTCATTGTTGACCTCGCAATATTAAAATTTGAAAAGGAATTAACGATATTATGAATGAATTGTGTACAGTTATAAAATTAATAATGACTCTGAAATTCTATAAAAATAAATCCTAAACGACGACGTAGCGCCATCTGTTGATTAATGTTGTTATTACTTTATATAAGAATTATTCAATTTTTATTTTTGATTATTTGTACTTAAGTTGATATTTTTTTAAATTTAAGTATATACCGGTATATATATATATATATATATATAATATATATATATATATAGTGTATAGTGGCCAAAGGCAATCTTTTCTTCAGAACGATATTCTTTCACTTATAGAAGATTCGAACATTAAAGAGATTCAAAGACTTAATTCATAATGCCAATATTGAATATAATGTAAGAATTATTACAGATTAATTGTTTACTTTTAAAAATTGTAGAAACTAAAAACAAATCGTTATAAAATTACTTTTACAATCAAGGAATAGCAAAACTCCAGGAAGTTTTCAAGGGGGGGTGATCCGTCTGGATATGTCGGGTCCCGTCCCTCATCACTCGGCTTTCCTTTAATGGGCCTGGCCGAACTCATAATGATATTGCTAAAATGTCTCTCTTAGTGCTTATAATGCGGAAAGAGTTTACGATGAAGATGCCGAAAATTACAGAATTATTCAAAATACTCCTTTAGAAAAATATTGTTTCATAAAATTGTTATTCTACAAAAAAAGAAGAAATAAAAACGGAAAAATAAAACAAATTTGGAGGGGCAATTTTAGTTTTTGTTTCTTTCCGTTCTGTAGTCAGTAAGAGGGCAACGGTCAGATAATCGGAACGGTTATGATATCTTGCCACTTACCTCCCTGGGAGACCCAAGATCAAATCCGAGCGAGAAACTGCAGAAATTTTTTATGTGGTAAATCCCACACCACTCTTCCACCACCATAGTAGACTGGATGGCCTAACGGTTAGGATACCCAGAATCGAATCCGAACGAGTCGAAAACCCCAGGAATTTTTTGGGAATGGTCCGTCCGGATATGTCCGGTTCCGTCCCTCACCACTCGGCCACCGCAATGTGGGACCGGCTGAACTAATAATGAGCTTGCTAAAAAAAAGACCCTCTTAGTACCCACAGGGCGGAAAGGGTTTTAAAAAAGTGAGACTGGCCGAATCTACGATGGGCATAGTAAAAGGCTTTCTGAGTGCCACAGAGCAGAAAGAGTTTAAAAAGTCATTAAGATAGTCTTTTTCAATGAGCATCTTAGATTTGGCTAGGAAACGATATGTTCGGGGACCATGAAAAATTTTTGATCAGTGGCCAAGTGCTTCCGTTCCCTGAACACTCGGAGTTCGGTCGTGGGTTCATGCTTCGCCCAGACAGGCTGGCCATGTGGAGTTTTCCGGATTTTCTCAAGTCTGTAACGCGGCCAATTATCCTTGAAAAGACCTACCAAAGGCATCCCTCTAGACAGATCACCTAAATGTCGCGTTGCCACAACTTAAAAAAAAAAAAAAAAAAAAACAAGCAAATGATATAGGCTGACTCCTCATTTATATAATTGTGTAATTTCCTGCATCATAAATAATAATAATAATAATAATAATAATAATAATAATAATAATAATTTTTCTTTATATAGTAGCATAAATATAGAAAAGCAATGACTAATTATTTCGAAAGAATGAAAATTAATTTAACTATTTTGAAAATATCAATATAATTTGTAAAAATCATATTAATTTATTTCAATATATATGCATATGTATATATGATATAGACTTAAAATAAATGTATAATGGATATGCATACAGTGGTGATATTCGAAATATTTAACAAAGGGTTCGCTAGCAGAAAATTTTTCCCTGACAATCACGGACAAACGAAATGGAAGTTTTGGCTAGAAATAAATACAATACCTTTTCTTGCGATATATCTAATAATCAGTGAGGTATTTGGAACGTAACGAGCCCTGGGCTAGGACCAGGTAAAAATAGCATATTAGTGCTGTCGACCTTGATTTTTTTTTCTTTTAAGGCACAGAAATTTTTCACCCCGAATCGCACTACTCATAGTAGACAGATGTCATCATCTCTTGTAATACAATATCCCAATATCCTTTTTATTTCGCTGTCCATAGCCCGACACGTGTTCCACAGCCATCTTGTATTATCTCGCGCGCGTGAGATTGTGGGATCTCTCTTATGACTGGATCTAGTTTCAAGAACTCTCTTGAATCAATCGCGATTAAACCTCGTTTCGGTCGAGATTGAAACGGTTGAGAGAGATCGCACCAAGACATAGTCCCCGACCTTGCTCACAATCTAGATTGAAATGCTCGGTGCGAACGGGGTATAAGGCTTTAGTTTAGTAGTATTACAGAGTATAATACGTATATTTTAATATATTTAAAAAAAAACAAAAAAAAAACAAAACCACTGAGAAATGTTCCGTGTGTTTAACAAGGTTCGGGAAACTGAAAATTTTAACAACGGGTTCGGCCGAACCTGTGCGAACCCGCTGAATATCACCACTGTGGGTATGCCATGTAATCAGATGTTGAGGAATCTGTTAACATAGAAAATCAGGATTTTTCCGATTTAATATAATTAGCTTCGGATAGGAATATCGTTTTCTCTCTCACTGCCACAGTGTGCAACACTATTCAGGATGTTGCAGAAAAGTGTTATTTCTGGAAGTGGAACTTGTCGAGATAAACAAAAGATATAGAGTAACATATTTGCACATTTATGATAGTTACCGAAATATTTAAGGTTATACAATTTATTAAATGTTTGTCTACGAGGACTGAGCTTATTAATAGGACGTCATCCTTTTAAACGTTTTAGAACATTATATTTTTTATAAATATGTTTTAACTTTATACAGGTATTGTAGTATCATGATAAAGATTTTTCGATGTATTTATTTACATATCGAAGAAATTAACGATAAGGAAATTGTAAGTCTACAATTGTAAGTAACAACTATATATTATTGTCGGGTAATTTTTGTTATATATTATTTTAAATTTTATAAATTTTGTTTTAGCGCCATGCTTTTGTAAACCTGCTGAGGAAGGACCCGAAGGTCCGAAACACAAAGAAAGTGTGTACAGGCATAATACAAGGTGAAATTAAAGATTGTTTGTTTCTCCGAATAAGTTTTTTCCTCGGTTGCAAAAACCAAAACACCAGTGCAATACGTCCTATTAATAAGCTCAGTCCGTGTAGACAAACATTTAACAAATTGTAGAAAATAAGGACATAGAGGCATATGAATTAATTTAAGGTTATAGTTTTGTCAAACGAAACTAGAATGGGGCGCTGTTACAGACCTACCAACTGGCCCATCATAAATTGACCTTCGACTGAAAATGGAAGGACAGATTGAAAAGCAATCACAAAAGACTTGTCATTGCGGTTATTTTTCCCTCTAAACTGCCAACACTGGGACTTTAAAATAACCTGGAGAGATTTTTTTTCTGAAAGTTTTGTGCGAAATAAAGAGGAAATTATTGCAGTTTTTCTTGTTACTTTCCTGGCTGTTATGTATACATGACAAGGAAAAGTATTGGAATCGTGTCAAATTTGACGCTCCGAGGTTTTTTTTTTTATTTGCAAATTCCCATGTTTTGAGACCTACTGAATCGAAAAAAGGCAAAAATTTCCGTGTATCTGAGGGGCGTAGGTGTGTGTTGGCGTCCATTTAGTTTAAAATCTCAGGATGGGGTAAAGATTAAAAAACGAAATTTGGCATGGTGGCTTGTATATGAGGGGAATTGATACTATTAAATTTTGGTGGTTAAAGGTCGGGAGAGCGAGAAGATAAAGGGGTGTAATGTGCTGTATCTCGAGAGGGACTTAATGAAGATTTTACTTGTTAGCATTTATGCTTATTTATAACAAAATCTCATAACAGATGGCACCACACACAATTTTATTTCTTTTGTTTAATAATAATAGAAAAGTTTTTTAAAATAAAAACTCAAAACAGCCGGAAAAGTTACGCAATTCGTTGCTGGATTTTTAAAATATGTCTTTCGGTTCAATAAATGCTTATTTTTAAAATGATAGTTTAAATAGCGATAATTATAACATAGTTACTGAAAAAGTGGATTTAAATTTGTAACTTTAACCTTGAATATTTCGGTAACTATCGCGAAGTTGCAAGTATGTTACTCTACATTTTTTCTTATTTCGACGAGTTCTATCATCCATTTCCAGGAAGAACACTTTTATGCGATACTTTGTGCAGGGCCGGATTTACTAATCCAGGGGCCCTGGGCACAAATTAGGTGGGGGTCCCCCCTTTAAGAGTAGGCAAATTTGGTGATTTAGAAAGTTTACACAAAATACTGTACTTTCAATTAGATTTGAACTAGGAAGTTGTAAATTTCATTTAAAAATAAGGTTATTGTAAACATACATATATTTTATTGTGTAAAACTAATTATTTTAATTTAACTGAAAAATACCTATGTGAAATTTTTTCCCGAAATTTTCCGATGTTTCATAGGTTTTATCCCGGGTTTGGTTTTCTCTGCCTGTTGCCCTCATGATTAGGCCACACTAGGCTGTCGCGGTAATAGAAAAAAAATTATGTTTAAACATAATTTTTTTTAGTTTTGTGGGGGCCCTGGGCACAGGCCCCAAATGCCCTTATGTAAATCCGGCCCTGACTTTGTGTATCACCGAGAGCATATTCCATTCAGAAAAATTGGATGTTTCCATATATATCTGATGTTTTGCACCAATAAATTAATCAGCCATTGAAATATAAAATAAAATTTTATTATTTCACTTACTTGAAAGTAAAATATACGAATTTTAGTTCATAATTTTGTAAGCACTAATAATCACATGAAATACGGTAATGAAGTCGTTTTTTGACCGCTCGCTTTACGATTTGTACTTTTACGCATAGTACAAATTTTCTATTATGACTGTATGAGATAGCGTGTTTAGTGTATATTTTTGTTGGCTATTTTTATGTGACATCTTATAGTATTTCCAGGAATATAATCTTAATTTATGATGGGCCAGAAATGGCCAATTAAATAAAATCAATGAACATCGTGGGTTCGCACCTGAGCAATGAGTTAGCAATTAGTCGCGTGGAATTTTCCGAGTTTTCTTCACGTGTCTAACATCCAAATAGGGTCGGTTTCCCACAAAAGTCCTCTCGGGAGGCATCCCCTTTGGCAGATTGCCCATGTGTTGTGTGCCCAGATTGCCCAGTCAAATTCAGTTGTTTTAGTTCATTGTATTAGACGAAAAAATTGCACAGGATATGAGACTAGAATATAAATTCGCTATTTGAAAACAGAATAATGTTTTATTGAGATAAATTATATTTTATCCCAATAACACAAATACTGACTATATAGGCTAGTTATAACGAAAATGTTATGGATATTCGAACTAAAAATTTTATCCTCATTATTGATGTTATTCTACTAATTCCTTGAGTCAGCGTCATAGGCTCACTCATGCTTTGTTTGCCTTACTCATAGGCAAACAAAGCATTTGTCTAGGTTGTAGTAATTAAAAGAGCCCGCTCGTCTCATCTCAAATTGTAAATTTTTTAAAAAATTTAAATCTAAAAGAAAAATGTAAAATAGTGCGCGGGCATGATAATTATATTCTTCATAATACATTCTGTGATATAACATGCAGCTCTAAATTATTTTCTGTTATTTTTTCTTTGTAAGTAGTCAAAACATTCTTTTTTGTACAACAGTTCAATTTCCTAAGGGTAGATCCAGCTCTTAGTGATTACATCAGACAAACTTTATAATTTACATTTTACTCTTCTATAGTTTTGAGGATTTGTAATATAATTCAGAGTATGAAAGTCTTTTCTCACATCATTAATCTGCATAAAGACTTTCATTTACGAAATAAAAAAAATTCTTTTACTATAATTTTTCTTGATTAGTTTAAATCTAAAAATAATTGAATTTTATATTTTAAGCATTTTTTTAGAGTTAAGTATGTACTGTACTGATCTCTATAATGATATCATACTTCTACAAAACGATTTAACCTCAGGTATGATGATGTGAGAAAATTGGATTAGATTGGATTAGTGGAATAAGGCAACGCAACACTTAGGCAATCTGTAAGGAGATGCCTTCCAGGAGGACTTTCTATGGGGAAAATGACCTCTATTTAGGTGTCAGATACGTAAAGACTGTGGACCCATGAAACAAAAACTACGTATAGCAGAAAGTGGGGAAGACTTGGGAGGAAAAAAGAAGGTAAAAGTGATGGATAAGCGAGACCTCAAATAAAAAGAAAATATGTATAAATAGAACAAGATGGAGAAACTGTTTTAAAAGAAGGAGACAAACCTTATAAATAGATATATACTGTTTATATATATATATGTTCAAGGTCTTCAAGAGCTTGTATTGGGCCGGAGAGTAGAGCTGGCTCCCTTTTTTTTGAACAAATGAAATAAGTAAAATGTTTTTATTAATAAAAAACAGTCTTAAAGATTTTATTTTCTAATATTTTTACTAACATTCATTTTATAGGAGTAGAAATCACTAGGGGACCTTAAGTTTTCTCCAGGATAGGGGAAAATTTCCCATCTCCTCTCTCGACGACTCTGTATATGTTTGTAGGATGTCTTTATAGTGCTTATAAACGTATAAGATTTTACAGTTTAAAATATGTGAATTATTTGTAGACAATATGTATTGTTTTCATTTTTATCAGCCAGAGAATAATTTATATTTCAGTACACTAAGATTAATAAATCTCAATTATGAAATCAATATATCAATATTAATAAATACTTTTATTGAAAAGTTCACATAAATAAAGTTATTAACACGGAAATAATATATTATAAAGCTGTTTTTCAGCACACCATCTGTGTCTCAGCTGCTCTTTTATGTTTAGTTTAATGGCATAGATGAGGTCATTTAATAAATATAACTATGAATGAGTAACTTACACAATGAATATTTAAGCGGTATAATGTTGTAGTCTTTTAAAATGGATTTAATTTTCTATTGTTCAATTTAATTTAATATGGTGATATTAAATTAATCTTTATTGTAGTTGAATAAATATTATATATTACAGTTACTATATATATATATATATATATTTATTTATTTATTCATTTTCGAAGAGATCAGCTGTATAAATAAATTAAACCATATGAAATTATGTACTGTACAAACTATAGTTTAAGCAGATGTTTCTAGTATTCACTCTATATCTTTCTAATTCTCAAAATGTTATCTTGCTCATCAAAGTATAAGAATTTAGAAGTGAGATAACATAATTATCATAACAAATTAGACTATATGTATATGTGTATATATTAGCGAAGGGGCGAGAGTGCCACGGGCCCCAGTACAAATATTTATTTATAGAAAGCCCTAGGAAGTTTATATTTTCATTAAGTTACATACATATAAACATATACATATATAGCCTAACATTTGAAAATTATTATTCTTCCTTGTCAAGATATTAATAACTAACAGTCTCCAAAAGCTCATGCCAAAGTACATTGCACTACCTGAACCTAGCTAAGTTCGACATTGATATGCATTATACTTTATACATGAGGAATACATATTGTTTATACAGCTATGTATAAATAACAACTTTTACTTTTAAATTTTTGATAAAACATAACTAATTCAAAAACAAAACAAAAACACAAGTATAGGTAAGTAACTTATATGTATTTTTGATAATTCATTTTTTAATTAAAATAGATACTGATATGAAGATAAATCAACATTCTCATTCTGTGTGTGTGATGTGAAAGGGCAGCTTGTACTTCTCGGGTAAAATCTCCAGCAAGATTCTTAGAAAATTATCATTAAAAAATAAAGTAATTGTTCCACGAATTATCCGCAATTTTTAGAAAATGTTATTCCGAAAATCTAGAGCAGAACGATATAAATTTTATTACAAATTGTTGTATTTATCTTTTATCTATATTTTAAACTCGTATAAATTAAATAAAATTTTGGCTAAAAGTCTTCTCTAATTTCTAAAAAAATATTTATTATTTAATTGTTCCGTATATTACGTCAACTCCAGTAATAATAGCAGTGCTACGCTAGAATAACTGTAAACGGCATTCAAATAAAAGTGCGTAGTTTCCTGTGTCAAGCAGGAAAGCAGATTAAGTGATGACCTTTGCCATTTAATGTTGAAAATAATCTCGTTAGGAATTTATTGTGAAAAAAAAAATCTGTTTACGCGTTATTGTTTAAATATTAATGTTTTCACCAGTGTTGTTTTCGTAATGTGAAAATTATAAGCGTATATTTTATAACTAGTGATAGTAGCCTATAACTTATAAAGATAATTTAGATATAAAATACTGTGAATAAATATAGGCCTATATATATATGACATACAAATGTAGCATTAAGTATCCACATAATTACAAATCCACACAAGTAAACAAACAAACGTCATCTCCACGCTTCTATGAGTCAACCGGTATCGATAGGCTACTTAAATGAAACTGAGCTGTAAATTAACACAAAAGTCATTAATAATAAATGAAAGACAGTAAAATATTTTATCATTTAGTTTAATTTGTATTTTTAGTAATGTTTAATAAATTGATATTTTTATTATCTGTATATTTTAATACAGTAGTTTAATAGATAAGTCCAAAAATCTGCTTAGCGTAGGATAAATACTGTATTAAATTTATTTTAAAAGCTCAAAAAATAAGATAAGTTTGAAGATCTGATCAAAATTTATCAAATTTTTACACTAATTTTTATAATTTTTAAGCCTAATTCTTAAAATTTTAAATACATTTTAATGTTAAGCAGATTTTTATAAACTTAAATAGATCATAGCTTAACGCTAGGATCTATTTTAATTTTCTCTCTCCCTATATATATATTGCAGGGGGTGAGGGGCATAGAACAGGGGTGGCCAGACTCTTTAGAACTTGAGCCATATATTGAAAACAGAATTCGTTGAAGAGCCGCATATACATATATATATACATTTTTCCACAGCAATTCATTTAAATATTTATAAAAAAAAACAACACTTTAGCTATTATTTCATTTTATATTATGTTTCATAATACAATATAATTTTTTTTAATAATAAATAAATTATAATTGCCGTATTAAGTAGCATAATCTAAATTTAAAAACCAAAAAATGCTAAAACGTTTCCTAGTTTCAATTGTCAATAAGGAAATATAAATTTCAAAACTATTAACGTTATAGAAATTGTTATTCATTATATATTCATTTTTAATGTTGATTTGGATAAATAAGCATTATAATTATTTTTTTCTATTAATGTTTTTACGTATTATGATATTTAATAAATATTACATTTATTTTTCAATAAATAATGTATAACGTTGCCATATTTTGACTTTTTTATTTCAAACAATATATTATTTATTTTATATTATCCAGGAATCATACATAAAAAATAATAAAAGCAAAATTAAAATAAAAACAAATTTGGTATAAATTTAAGTATCTTGCAGTGAGCCACAAGTATACTAGAAAAGAGCCACAGTTTAGCCACCGTGGGCATAGAAGATATATGACCTCCTTAATGGGGCCGGATTTGCACATAACATAAATAAGTTGCAGCTTAGAACTTACATGTAACATTTGGTAGAGGGAGTTTGTTATATGTTGATTTACACTTGTTGTAGCTTAGTGCCACAACAAGTGTAAATCAGCAGTCTTGACAGAAAATTTAGAATAAAATACACTTGAGTATTTATCACAAATTTTCTCTATGATTATTTATTATATAATTTTCTGACAGTTAAATGAAGATAAATAAATAAAACGTTTTTATATGTGTAAAAGTCTTATCAAATTTCAATTACAAAAATAATTTAATGCCCATACCCGGATACGCCATTGTTTGTATGTATGATTTAGGCTATTTTGGTGTTTAGAGTATTAATATTTGATTAATATTGTATAGAACTAAATAGACTTTTAACTTAACATCATTTCAATAGATTATTATTATTAAATTCAACCTATCAATATAAAAAAATTTAACATTCTGTAAGTGTTTCCAGCCATTGCATCAGAAACATTGCCTATTTACTAGTTTAAATTGTTACGTCAAAAGTGAATCGACCAATAGACGCGCGACACGAAGGCACATTTTAAAGGAAAGAGAGAAGGGAAGTGGGTAGGATTAGTGTTAGAGAAATATCTTTTAGTATTCGGATCGACAGTTGGACATTTATACAGGCGAAATGTTACCGAAGACGATCGTGTTGACAACTCTTCCCAGCAAATTACCTTTAAGTAGAACGAATATAGAATATTCGGTAAAATCGCCACCGGACGGATGTCGAGTTTCCATTTTGATGGATTCCCCAGCGAAAATGAAAGACAGTAATTCGTCTGCTGACGAAGATATTTCTCCGGCACCGATCAGAAAAAGACAAAGATTGGATCACCTGACGAACGAGGAAAAAATGTTAAGGAGGTTTGTTGCTTTTTCTACTCCCCTTTCTATAAAATACTTCGATCGATATTAAATATGGGCGTTATGTACTGGTATATTGCGTCATCCACGTGCGTTTGACGTCAGATTAATATTTCGGCAGACGATAACTGCAAGTGTAAATTATTGTTGCCAATTTTTACTAAATTACGTGTAATGTATATATGCATAATTTTAATAATTTTGTGATTCTTACTCGGGATAATTTATTTGGTATTAAAAATGTTTTTTAAAATTTTACCAATTCAAATAACGCGTGTTCGCCGCCATATTTATATGGGAAGCGTTTCTGTTTATTTAATGCCACATTCAATGCAAATGTTTCCTGGTATCATCTTGTTATACATCTGCTGTGTGTTATCTAGCAGTTCTTCACTGGCTGGATATCTAGCAGAATAAAATTTAATATTTTTATTTTTTGCATGACTTGTAATTAGGAGATCTCTAGCTTGTAGCCTTGGAGACATTTTGCTAACAAGATGCCATTGTGGACCGGAACTTCCATATCAATAGGAATAAAAGAAGAGCTTCTCTTTATGACTGTTCCTTATTGCTTTTATAATTAAATTTCTTTGAAAAAATAAATTATGTTGTGCAAAAAGGTGGGTAAACCTGCTAGATATTGCACATCACCTTTTATTATAATATGACAAACATCGTGTTGCCAGGAAGTATTTGCATTGAATAGTTTAATTCAACATTAAATGGACTAAAAATAATAATTTGATAAAGTTCTTTTGTGAATTAGATTGTAGCAATTGCTAAAAATTACTAATAAATTCTAATAAAATTTTTATTTGAAAGGTTCTAATTGTTAATTATATTGTGCGACTAATTTTGAGGAATTTTGTTGGTAAGTATAGGAGATGGCAGATATTTCGTTACGTGCATATGCCACTTAATGACGAGGATAGTTTGGAGAAATATGTTGTTAAACAACTTCATTGTATGGTGTAATTAGACAAATCTATATAGTATAATCTACTACTTATATAAGTTATATGCAACACAGTTGTAACAGAATGAAAAGTGTTTATATATCTTAGCATAGAAAAGGTACTGTACGGTACATGAATTATTCAGTTCCGCTTTGACTTATGGAACTTCTGTCATTAAGCTGCATTTATCTGCATACGTTACATTATTGATACTGTAGGTTGTAGCGATGTAGATGTATTGCCAGATGCCACTAATTTTAGTATCGTATTTCATGCCACGCCATGCCACAGATTGGTGTTTTGAGAATTTAGTTAAGGTTTCTATAAACTGAGACTTTTTAATGTTTTAGAAAATATATTATACTAATTTAATTTAAAATGTTTAGTTATTAAAAATGTGAAAAGTTTTTCTATTATTTAAACTGTAAATTTAATAGATTTTATTGATTAGTTATTATGTTGATTTTAGTTATATATTTATAGTTGTTAATGTAAATTAAGTTTACCTTTCTGAATATTTTTGTTAAATATATGCAGTATGGTAACAATAGTTATATCTCAGGTGATTAATGGAATATACTTTACATAAATCTAAATATTGGTATTTAACAATGTTTTATGAATAAATTAAGGCATAATGTTGAATATATTATTTCTTCTGACATTAATTTTTGACATGGCAAATAAGATTGTTCTGTCTGGCTTACAACATGCATATTAATTTCTGTTTAAATGTAAAAGGACACATTAATGAATTTTTAAATTTTTGATCAGTTAATGTTCAAAATTTTATGAAAATTTTTTGTTTTATTAGAACATTATAAAATATTATTTTAACAAATTCTTTATACATTATTGTAATCCTTTCTCTTGAAAGTAAAATTACAAATATAAATATCCACAAATTTTAAACTACAGAAAAAAAATATTTGTTGTAGTGGAGTATAACCAGTGATGTGCTGATCAGTTTTAATAACTTATCATTTACTTGGACAAACTGAACAATAGGTGGAGAAGTAAAAATTTCAAGAAAAATGCAGACATAATTTATGAACAGCCCATAAGTGCTTAATTGGACTGCGGAAAATGAACTTGCATCACTTTCATAATCAGTGGTTATACAATGTCATTTACTGACGAATTTTTAATTGATCAAAGTGATTATTTTAAAATATCAATACTAAATGTGAATTGTTTATAAATAAAAAGTTCACAGTAAATTATATGTAAATTATGTGATTTCTCAATTTTTTCCAAAAATGGACTTACACCATTTTTAAAATAAATGGTCCATATGTTCTTTGAAGGAGTTGGAGAATCTTGGATGAGACACTTTATGTAAGGACTTTCAAGCAGGGAGATGATCTCTGTCCTTGTAATTAATGCCCATATGATCTTCTGGCTCTTGTGTATTTCATACAAGGCAACCAGATGTTACAATGTTCTTTTTATTTAAAACATTTGCTATAATTACACAGTTCAAATTTATTAGGTTAAACCTGATGATGGCCATTTAAAATGGTTGAAAATATTAGTTTGTCTATTAAAGTGTATGTTTTGCTGGATTTTTGGTGTTTGTGTGTTAATTTGAATATCTTAAATTAATTTGTACCAAACAAAGTTTATCAATAGTTACAAATTTGATATCATAATTTAAAATATTTTGAGTGTTTTTATTTTAAATGCATTTTATGATTGCATTAACACTTAATTAATATGTGGATGGGAAAAAATTGTTATATACAAATAAAATTTCAAATGAAAAATATTTCTTTTAACAAATAAAAAAATTTAGAGTAATATATTGAGACAAGATGTTAACAAGAGAATATTCATTTTTATAGGAAATTAAAAAATAGAGTAGCTGCTCAGTGTGCAAGAGACAGGAAAAAAGCAAGAATGTCGTCTTTAGAAGATCAAGTAACAACATTAGAAAATGAAGTAAGTGGAAATTTTAAGTCTTCATCTTTCCATTCAAATTTATAATAAAAAATAAACTTAGTTTATTAATATAACTAATTTAATTCAATTAGAAAGAAGAACTTATGAAAGAAAATATACTCCTTAAAGAACATAATGAAAAACTTGAAAAAGAGAATTTAGAATTAAGAAGGAAATTAGAAGAAATTTCACAGAAGCAATCAGAACAAGTATGTTTAGTTCAAATTTTTACATTTCATTATATAAATATCATTTTCAAATAATTAATTATAAATTAATCAGTTAGATCTCTATATTTATTCTTTGTTACACCAATATAGTCAATTTTATTAAGCAAAATTTAACAGTTGAATGTAAATTGTGTGAAACTTAAAACAATTTTCTATTTCCAACATAATTTTCCAATATTTTTCCCCTTAATTTAAATTATGTAGAGAATGAGATGAATTATATGTGCTGATATATGAAACTATTGAAATCTTACTAAGTTTTATGTCAAACTTTATTATAAAATGAATTAAAAATGTGCTTTACATCTGTCTGCCATTATTTTTTTTAATTATAAATATGTAGGATTACACTTAGCTCTAGAATATTGAGAGAAATTTTAAATTTTCTCAGTTTTTCTTTAAAGTAATTATGTAATGTAAATAAATATTTCCAGATAATTTTTGAATTCCTAACTTTAGTTCCTTATTCCTATAAATGCATAGTTAGATTATGCAATACTGTCTGGATTCCTGGATTTCTGTCTGAAAGATTTCTTTTCTAAACATTAAAGCCAACAGATTACAAATATTTCTCATAGATAATTGTAGTAGTAAAAATAAAGTGGATTATAAGTGAGGTTGGTATTTTGTCATAAATTATCTCAGTGATAGAATAATTTATGATAAAATGATCATGAATTAAACTATCATTACTAGATATACCAACATCTGTTGAAGTTTCCAGTGAGAGCCAATTTTGAAACTAAATATATCAACAGATGTGGAAATATTTAATTTCATAGTCCATTATCTAAGTTTGTCAATAATGATTTAAAAAATGCATTAAGGTAACCTTTAATTTTGATTATTTCTTTAAAATGAAACAAATACAATACTTTTTTTAAAAAAAGATCATTGTTTCTTTATCATTTTCAATATTTTATATCTGAATTGCTTTTTATGCTACAAGTAACTCTTAACTTTTTTAATAATAAATATTTGATAATTTAAAGTTTACATGATGAAATACAATATCTAGAACATTTTTTCCTTATGTATAAGTTTATAGGTTTAATCAAAACTACATGAAGAATAAATTTTAAAATTTATGTTTAACTTTACATTATTTGAAATTATTGTAAATGAAAATTTGTCTATTTTAAATGGTACAGAATCACATTAATTTACAAATTTTCTGATGATGAACAAAAATTTTATGCATTGTCATAAAGAATTTAGCATTCTTACTAATCAGATTTTTTTTTTTGTTTTTTACAGATAAGGCAAATTAAAATCTATATGATAGATAAAATTTATTAAATAGTGTATATATATATTTTCTTTTGTAATTGAGACAGAAAAAAAATCAGCTAAAAATAAATGATTTAATAATTTTTCTGAAATATAATTGTTAGTTTTGCTTTGAATTAAAAAAAAGTAGATCATAAATTGTATTTTCTATTAATAATAGTATTGGCATTCTATGGTTTTTGATTTTTTTCTTTTTGAGAAGAAAATTATTCAAAAACTTTTTTAAATTTATTGTTAATTAAAAAAAACTGGCTTAAAATCTTTTTAGTCAGTAAGGAATCTTGAGAAAGCAAGATTTAATTACTTTAGTTACTCTAGAGTTAAGTAAAAATTAGAGTAAACAGAGTAACCAAATATAACATAAATCAAAAATTGTATAATTTTATTTTCCATGTTATTTCAGATATTTTGAGTCTTGGAGTTGAGCTGTGTTTAATTTCAACACTTCTTGACTAGAGATTTTATTTGAATAATTAATGGAATTGCATCCTAGTAATTTTATATTTTGGTCATATTTATAAATAGAAAATCATTTGAGATTTAATCTTATAGATAGATGTTGGTAAAGATACAAACTAAGCAAACCTTTTCTTCCAGTAAGCATGTGCATTATGTAAATCAGCACTATGTAAAAGAACATTGTCAATCTGACACAGCAAACTAGCCCCTCCTTCTGCTGGTCGGCATGTAATTGCTAAATTGTAAGTTGTTCATGCTGACTGTTTTTCTTCTGCTAGGCTCTTTTACCTAATAAAGTTAATTGTTTGAGATTTTGAATAATTGTAAATTTGTAATTTTTACTAATAATCAAGTTATACAAATGAACACAGAATTTGTAACTGGGTAAAATGTGTTTAATAGTTTGAGGAATGTTTTTGTACTAATTCTATTTTGGAACTTTGATGTTTCTATTAGAAGTCTCAGAATGATACTTCAATTCTGATCAAAAATGTTATCTTTAAAATAAGATAATGCAATGCAGGAGTTAAAGGTTTGTATACAGTGTGTTTTATACAAATGAAGCTCTAGTTGAAAAGTGTTAATAGTGTTAAGATAGCAGTTGAAATTTAACACAACTCAACTCCAATGGAAAATAATAAATGTTTATTTAAAGTAACTAAATATAACAATAAATAAAAATTCTCTTCCTACTTCTCAAATATTTAAAGCTTTTTGTATATTTTACAGAAAGCATTTTTAATTGAAACAAAAAAATTTTAAAATATTTTAAAAATTCTAAAGTAACTTTCCAAAGAATGTGTGTGTATATTTAACCATACTAAGTAAAACTGTAAGAATTTGCAATTATTAATATTAATATGGTATTTAATTTATTCATGCAAATAGGAAAGTAAAAATTATTCTCAAATTTTGCTTCAAAAAATTTGATGCAAAATTTGAGAATAATTTTTATATTCCTATGAATGTGTGAACATTAGCCACTTAAATATTTAATTATAACATTTATACAATTATTAATATCAAACATTAATTTTTGTGTATATAAAAAGTTGCCACTTAAATATTGTTAATATCTATTTTTGTTATTAATTAGGTTACAAATGTATCTATCAAGAAAGAGGATGATTGTTGCGGATTCATTGAGCATGCATCGCCCATTAATGGTCCTCTGCAGAAGGATCAGGATCTGCAGCTTCGTACTCTCTTGATGATGCAATTCGTATGCTTGCAGATGATTGTGAAGTAAGTGAAATTTTAAATTTAGAATAAAGTATTTTATTGCTAAATTATACAAGTAAAAGTAAAATCAGTTTTGTTGTTACTGGTTATAAAATTTACATATATACACAGTAAGTCCTTCACTTATGCAATTTATAAGATTTGTAGATTTGCAGAATCCTGTTTGTGCCACTTTGATTATTCTAATAGGTGATAGAAACTTTTATTTTCTAAAGTTTTTTCCATAAATAGCTTTTTTTAATTTTGACCTTTCAAATAAATATACATCTTAAACATATTACATTAGTCATAACATTAAATTTGCATGAAAATCTTTTCGGAACAAAGAATTTTATAAGTTCAGGACTTACTGTCTATCAAAAGTATAATTTATTTAAAATGAATGTATGTATTCATTTTAAATAAAATACACTTATTATATGATCAGAATTAAAAGCATTTTATGTATGAAAACTTGAAATCAAAACTTTTAAGCTTCAAAATGATTATTACATCAATTATTCCCAATTATTAAAGAAAAATTTGGTTAATGTTACCTATGGTAGCGAGATATGGCGATGGGGAAATTTTTTCTACCCTTCATTCTAGATGGTGACGGGGAATTTTTTTCTACCCTACATTCTAGACTGCGACGGGGAGATTATTTCTACCCTACGTTCAACATGGTCACGTTTCCGGTCGCCATCACAAAAAAAAACAAAATAATAATAATAAATACAAATAAAAAATAGGATAACTTACTTTGTCCTCTCGGCATATACCTTCAATGACCCATTTAGTACTTTTCATTTTTCGTCCTTTCTCATATTTATGTTTACATATCACTGTTTCATCTATTTCCACTGTTTTGCCAACACCTCCTATTTTAAACACTATTATGTAAAGACACTAACATAACAAAATGTATGTGGTTCAACCAGTCTATGCCTGCCTTTTTAGAAATACCTGAGGAAATTGCCGAATTACTCATCGTGCACTCTAAACCAATATAGTGCCATATGAATGTCAAAATATTTGCCCATGACATATTGCCACATTTCCCTTTGAACGTTCCTTCAAAAGCCGAAGTATTCCGCCAGCATTTTCAGCAATGCATCACGCATGATTTCCGGTCGCTGCGATAACTCAATTTACATGTTTGGCCACATTTCTGGCAAACTTCCTCGGTGTGTTGGAGGCCCAGTTTTACAGCATCAATTCTTTCGTCTATTTGTAGTTCAGAAGACTGCTTCAATTAACTGGTAAAATTGTCGCCCAGTACACTTTTTCCAAAATTTGTCTGATTCAATATCGCAATTCGACATGACTAACTTGTGGAATATCTTTCCAAAAAATGCAAAAATCGCTTAGCCAATTTTTCAATAAATAAATTCCAATCACTTAAATTCAAAATGAAAATTATTATTATTATTATTAATTACCTTATAATAGAAAAATTCCAAAAGTATCCAAACGTCAAAATAATTTTTTCGCACGACAACATGCTAACTCCACTTTCGGGGGGAAAAAAATTTGCATAATTGCCGATCATTTACGTCAAAGCGCCCTCTATGGATTTCATTACTTGATAAAATCCTCGTTTGAGATTATCGGAGAAGATTCAAACTCCTCCGATAATCTCGCGTCTCCATTTTGAGGTTTTTTTTTGTTCTGTAACTCTTTCTGCCCTGTATGCACTAAGAGGGCCTCTTATAGCAAGCCCATTATGAGTTCAGCCAGGCCCACAATGGGGTGGCCGGGTGGTGAGGGATGGGGACCGACATATCCGATGTACCACCGGGATCGAATCTGCACGGGTCGAAAAATCCCCAGGAATTTTTTGACCCGTGCAGATTCGATCCCGGGTCCCCCAGGGCGGCAGGCTTGCTAACCTTGACTGCTCAGCCATCAGGCCGTCTCCATTTCGAGGTTACAGGAAACACGGCCATGTCGGATGTAGGGTAGAAAAAATTTTCCCATCACCGTCTAGAATATAGAAGAAAAGAATTTCCCCGTCGCGTCTAGATTGTAGGGAATTTCCCCGTCGCTGTCTTTGCTACCATAGGTAACGTTAACCAAAAATTTATTGTTTAATTTGGATTATATTACAAAAAAATTTTATCTTAATTTAAGAATGATGTTAATTGATTTTGATTTTCAAAATGTGGAAAGTTCAGTTTTAAGTTTGTATTTAAGATTTCAAAATCTGAAGTAATTGGAATAAATTTATTTGCAGCCTGATGACTTTCTTGACTTGTTACAACAGTGTAGTGAAGAATTATTGCAAAACTCAGTTATTTCTTCCACCTCTGGAAATGAAACAAGTGAAGAAGTAAGTAATAGAACAGTGTTAAATCTTTTTTATTAATTTTCTGAAATTTTTTGTGAATGAAAATATCAAGTGAACGATGAATGCTACTTTATTTTAAAATTATTAAAAATTTATTGTTGGCATTATGTTACTCTAATATTAGTTAAAGAATTTACTTCTTATTTTAATTAATATAAGAAATTTATTAAGTATGTAACAGAATGCCAGCAATTATGCTAATTAATGTTAAAAAATTCAGCAATGAGTTGTATAATCTTCCTGGCCAAATTTTAAAATTGTGTGGGGATGCCATCTGTTAGGATATTTTATTTAAAACTTTTTATATTATTATTATAAAATGGCAAAAAGCTTAATTCTGAGGGTAGAGTTTTATAATAAAAAGAAAGTAAAAAAAAAAAGGTCGCAAATGCTAATAACAAGTAATCTTTAAGTCCAACCCCACTTGAATTATTACAAGTGATGCCCTATATCTTCTCACCCCTTTACTTTTAATTGCCAAAATTTAGTAGCATCAATCTCCTAATACACAAACCTCCATGCAAAGTTTCAGAAATTTTTGACAGAAGGCATGAGAGTTATTAACTTCAAATTGGTGAACAAAATCGTGATAAGCATACACACTACTATTCATACTTACAAAAAATTTAGCTTTTTTTCCTGTATTTTTCAACGTTTAAGGGTTGAGTTACAACAACAGTGACGTGCCGGCACAGCAACCGTTCAGTGCAATAATATCAATAAATATCACACATAGCCAATCAGAGTTTCATCTATGACACTTGTATGATTGACAGAATACAGATCATGTGTCCTAGATGAAACTCTGATTGGCTATGTGTGATATTTATTGATGCTTACTGCACTGTGCCAGTACGTCACTGTTGTGTATAACTCAACCCTAAAGATCCCGAGTCCAAAAAATCTAAAACTCTGGGAGATCATTTTCTGACTGATTGCCATACTTTCCTTCTGTTATATATAACAGTCAGGAAAGTAAAAATTGCAATTCTTGATTTTTACAAAACTACTTCAAATCACAATAATTTCATCTTTTTAGGAATTTAGTTATAGTTTAGTTTCTACTTTAAAATAATAGTTTATTCATTTAATTAGTGCAGAATAGTACATAAGGTTACTATTACATCTGAAAATGACCTGATAATACTTGTAAAATAAAAATTTGAAACATATAAAATATGTAGCATCAGCTAAAAAAGTTACTGTTAAATGTTTTTATTTTTAAGATAAAACTTCTATATTTGCAACTTCTTGATATAAATTGTATGAGTAAAGCAAAGTAAATTGTATGATGATAGTAAAAAATCTAATATGAATTGATTGATATAAAAGGTGTATATTTACGTAAAAAAAAATGCTGAGGAAAATGGAGAAAGTGAATAAACACTGCTTTTAATTTTGTATTGTATTTAAAATACAATTCTTCATATGCATATATCATGTCATAACACAACAAATAATATCATGTCACAAATAATAGAGATTTTGTTAAATAATAATAATAATAATAATAAACTTCAAATAGGTATACACTCAAACCTGTTTTTGTGCGATTTTTTTATTTGTGCAATTTGTTTTGTGTGATTTTTGTGTGCGGTATATGAATTTCAATCAAATTGGTATACTGCACAAAAATAATTGCACAAAACACATTGCACATATAAAAAATCACACAAAAAAAGACCGCACAAAAACAGGTTTGAGTGTATAGCAATTTGTCTTATAGATATTATAAATTAAGAATTTTCTCTTTTCAAATCTTAATTGAAAATTTCATTGTAAGATGAATTTTAGTAAATGATATTAATTGCTTAGGTTTTTTATTCTGAAGGCATTTTTAATTTTTATTGAAATAAAAAAAAAATGTCTATTCTTTTCTAAATCCTCAAATACTATGACTTTTTTCTGTTCTATGTTTTTGAGTATTAATGTACTGTACTGTACATAAAAAGCCATTAAAGTTTCTAAGGGAGACTTTAGAGCAAAGAGAATTAAAGATTTATTAAAGTAACTTTTCTTTTATACACAAGTTTATAAAGTCACCTTTCATTCATAGGTTACAATTTGCACAATTCCTTTTAATTAAAAAGAATTGTGCAATTTTAATGTGTTACACCATTTAATTCTAAGTTAATATATTTATTGTTGAGTATCAAGTAAATCTGCTACTATTTGATTCAGTTTCAAAGTTGTTAATCAGACTACAATTTAATGTTCTCTTTAATATATGTTAAAATTTTAAATATTATTTAAATTACTAAAAGTTTCTGTAATTATAAAAGTTTGAACTTAATACCTTTATTTTTTATAAATCTAGATCAATTCCGAAGAGGAAACCAATGATAAAATGGTGGGGACCACATCAGCAAAATTGGAATCCATCAAAGAACTGATTGAATTTGATCATGTTTACTATAAACATGAAGATGAAGATAATTCATTAACTAATCAACAAGTTATTTCCACCGAAAGTACATTAAATGGAACAGAGTGTTTACCAATGATATACGAATGTAGCATGGATCTTTCTGAGACAAGCATAAGTGAACAAAGGGAACAAGATAAAATGTGTGTATCTCCTAACAATCCAGACATTACAATTCCATCTATTGCCATTAAACAAGAATATAAAGATATTCCTAATCCAGTGTCACCACTTTCCTCTGAAATTTTTGCCGGTCACTCTCCTAGTCCTTCAATCAGTGACTCTGGCTACGAATCTATCAGTTCTCCGATTAGTGAAGTTGGCACTTTTCTGGAAGAACCTTGGTCTGACACATTAACAGAACTGTTTCCTTCTTTAGTTTAGTTTATTTATCATTTTTAATTAATCTGTAAATATTTGTTTGTACAGAATGCGTAATCTTTCAGTGGAAATAAATCTTGTTGTATGCACAAATTTTGGATTGTAGTTATTTATTTATTTTTTTTTTGTTTACCATTAAGGATGAACCGATAAGCAAAATGACCGATTACCGATTAATCGGCCGATTAGTGTTAATAATTTATTGTATTAATAGGTAATTATGATTATTATCGCATGAAATTATATATTCTCAATAAAAATATAAAATTTCATACGATATTGATATAAAAATTATTTTATATTAATTTGTTATAAAAATAATTTTCAACATGAAGCTATTTCTTTTGCTGTGGAAGCCAGTAACCGAGAAACCATCTCATCTTCAATAATTTACCCAATAGAGACTGAAATTATTCTTATTATCAAAAGCAAGTAGCAGACCAGACAATAAACAAAATGATTCAGTTCAAATATTTGGGATCCGTGTTATCTGCAGACGGTGAAACAACTCCTGATGTCATAGCACGAATAAATGCTGCTTGGCTCAAATGGAGACAAACCACAGGCGTCCTGTGTGATAGAAAAATGCCTGACATCTAAAGGCAAAAATTTATAAAACGGTCCGTCCAGCAGCTCTTTATGGCGCTGAATGCTGGCCACAGCAAGGAAACATGAACACACACTACATGTAATGGAGATGAAGATGTTAAGGTGGATGCTGGGTCTAAACCGATTTGACCATGTAACAAACGACGACGTTCGACAACGACTGGGAATAACAGGAATTGACAAGAAAATGCGGCAGGCCCGCTTAAGATGGTATGGACATGTCCTATGCAGCAAAGACACATCAGTAGCAAAAACAGCCATGCAATTGAACCCAGGAGGGCGCCGCCCACGTGGAAGGACCAAGAAACGATGGATGGATACCATCAGGGAGGACATGCGCATTGTCAACCTCAACCCGGAAGATGCCAAAGACCGTGCCAAGTGGAGACGACAGTTGCAACAAAGCTGACCCCTACCATGGGAAAAGGCAAAGAAAGAAAGATCAAAAGCAAAGGGCAGTAGTTCCTTTAGTGGCATTAATACCACAATAGGACTAGAAAATTCAATAAAAAAAAGATGTTTAGCATATATAGAAAACAAGTTTTTATGCTTGTCATCTTTATTAGATTCAAGATTCAAAATAAACTTTCAAAAAAAAAAAAAATAAAAAATAAAAAAGATATGGTAGAGGAAACAAAAAGATGGACAGCTTAGATAATGTTGATAATTCGAAATCTCAAGAATTAAATCCTGAAGCTTCCATTTCTGGAGATGATCAAGATGGAGTTGTAAGCTTTTCTAATTTATTTGATGAATTAGCTTCCGGGAAACGAAAAAATGAATAAGAGCATGTTTTTAAAAAGGAGAAAAAACGAAACAAACGAACAAACGTTTCGATCAACAATTAGAAAAATATTTACATTTACCTCTTAAACAAAGTGACCCATTTTTGTGGTGAAGTTCAAAAGAACTTTTTCCTAATTTTAGCAAAATAGCTATGAAATATCTAAGTGCTCCAGCATCTTCCGTTGAAAGTGAAAGCATTTTAGCACTGGAGGAAACATTTATGAGCCGGCAAGAAACAGGCCATGCCCCGAAAATGATGAAATTCTCATGTTTTTGAAGTTTGAATATTAAATTTTTATTGGTTTTATATATTTAAAGTTTAAGCTTTAAATAAAAGAGAGAGCTTCGAATAGGTTATATTATACCTTAAATTATTTCTTTTATCAATACATATTATAAATTAAAATTTCTTTAATATTCAGTTTGTCATGTGATATATAATAAGTATATAACAGAAATTTATTTTTTATTACTAGCCTAATACGTGAGATTCTAACAAAAATATTAAAATGCAAAATTGGCCGATTATTCAAACCGATTAGGGTTGTTTCACACTATGACCGACTGGGCCGACCGGTCCGACTCGCCCGAGCCTATAATCGGGCCGACTAGTAGTAAAAGAATTCACACTGAGTACGATTATGTCGGTGGCCGACTCGTAAGGACCAATCGGAACGCGTCTTACAGATCAGAACACTAGCCAATCGTGGTAAGTTTTTCAATTTAAACAGAAAACATGGCCGTCTTTATAAGGTTGTCGTGTGTTCGCGGGCTAACGACACCATTTTAGTATTTTTAATGTCGCTTTCTCTTGTAAATGAAATGTATTATGGTGAATTAAAGTAATTCGTTTTGTTAATATCGATGAGTGCCTGCGTATTTCTTAATAAAGTTGTTCTTAAACGAAGCAAATAGACGGAAATAAAAAATCGTTCGTAACTTTTAAACGGTTGATCGTAAGTAATATTTTTTTAATACCAATCGATTCAGCGTATCAAATTACATTTAGATATGTCTACATATATTCGTTAATATGAAGTTTAAGACTATTTTTTTAGCTGGATACCTTTCGCTTTACTCTAACCAATTATTTTTTTCAATGTCGCCTTTATAATCGGCTCGCCGAATATCATAAAGCCATGGATATTTTTTAACTTCGTTTATTAAAGCTTCCGAGAAACTTTACCTTCCGCCATTTTCTAACTTCGGATAAATCTAAACTCTGATTGGTTATAGCTTCGAAGCTCTCATTGGCTGTAGCTCACCGACTGCTCCGACGCGACTACAAATATTTAACTTTTTAAATCTGTCCGACTGGAACGACCAGTCTGTCGACCGACTGCTGTTGCCATGGCAATACAACTAGGAGTCGGACCGGTCGGCCCAGTCGGTCATAGTGTGAAACAACCCTTAATCGGAGAAATAGTCGATATGGCCAATTACCGATTACTTACCGATTAATCGGTGCATCCTTATTTACCATATTTTACACATAGACCAGTACAAGTATTTTGAACCAATTTATACTTTCAATTGTAATCAGTCCAAAATTTATCATGATACAATATGTTAGCACTACACTTGTATCCAAACTTTTTTTTATTTAAATTTTGCCGATTTTTTAGAGTTAGGATTATTAGTGTTTAACTTGGGATTCCGAGTTGGTGAATATCAATTTAGCAATAATTCGAGATTCAACCTTAACTTTTGGTGGATATGGGGTAAGAGCCTTTCTATACAAGACCATTGTGGGTTCAGGTGCACAATGACGTGGCTGGGTAGTTGAGAGACTGGGCCTGATATCTGGGATGGATTACCAAACTTTTCCCTCTGATCTAGAAGGCTTAAGAAACTGACAGATCAAAATTGACGAAATCTTACGTGTTGTAAAACAAAATCTCCATCATTCTTAGTGATCACCACCAATGACTCCCATAAGAGCTCAGGAACAGATGTCAGTGACAGAACTATTCGCTAGTTGTTTTGCCTTTGACTATCGTAGATATGCTGTGGCTCAAAAACCATTCGTTACGTTTGTCGATGCTCAGTAGTTTGGAGTGATGCAACAATACTCATTGGAATGTGAAACAATAGAAAGATATCATTTGTCGTGATGAATCATTATACATGATGTGGAAGTCTGGTAGACTAGTCCAGACTTTGCAGATGCTGGCGAACATGATGTATCGTCTGAAATATGGAGGCGTTGGCAAAATGATCTGGGGCTAATTTTGGATTTGGAATAGGCCCATTAAATCTTTAAATAGTGATATTCAAAACATCCGGTATTGGCACAATAACACACCTGTTCACAAAGCAAGTTCCATAACTTCGTGGTTTGAAGACTTGCAGTTGAAAGAACTTGACTGTCTGCCTCCAAAATCCCAATTTCAACCCAATTGAACATCTTTTGAAGTAAGCTGGAGTGACGATTACATGCTTGACCTGCTCAGCACAGCTACTAAACACCAGCTGTTTGCCATACTACAGGAGGAATGGAAATGAATTCCAGTAGCAGTTTACTAGAGGTTAGTGGAAAACCCCCGTAGAGTAATGACAGTACAGTACATAAAATAAATGAATTAATCGTTATTCTCAAAACGGAAATTTAATATAGCAGCCTGAAAATTGAACAAAGGCTTTTATTAACCCGTGCACGACGATTGTATTGCGGATGGTCCTATAAACCTTATTTGTCATCTTATATGGTTTTAAAAATGTTTTGGAAGTTTGAACAAATAAATTTTAAGCCCTTCCTATTGATGCAGAAAATTAAGTTCTTCGCATCCGTTACCGATTATGATAAGTGCTTTTACATGCAATTCTCAGAATGCACAAGTTTATTTAAATTTAAAAGTTAGTATAAGTAGAAGTTACCGAATAGCTTTTATCAGTTGGTGTTAGATTGTATGATTGTTGGTGTACAGCTATCAGGATAAAGTAATTTGTGACGACTGTTCATGTCACATTGTGTTTCGATTGTTCCCCCTTTCTTCTTTTTGTTTTACTGTATCATATATACGTTTGAATTTGTGATATCCAATAAATTTATTAGTTAATAACAATCTTTATTGGAAATGTTAAATTTCTTTCCTGTCATTACCTGTGCGTGTAGCAATGATTTGTATTATGTAACCTTTGTATTATTTTTCTTATATAAATAAACGGCCATGAGGTGGCGCCTCTAGCGAGCCCGCCACTGTTCGGTTTGGTATAACTTTGCAATGGACCAACGTAGTCGTGTACGATTTTTTAAACTTATTTGTAAGGTATCCTGCTCACTATCTGCGAACACATAACTTGCAACAGTGATAAATTTAACAGGTTATGGGCCCAGACACAGGTATTTACTGAGTGAATAGTGAGACAGAGTTTTATTTTACGTAACGGGTTTATTTAGCGTACGAGTACAAGAACAAAGACAAGATGGTCGACAGTGTGAAAACGGTTATCACGAAGTTGAACAGGAGTAATTATCCGGCTTGGAGGTTTAAAATGGAGCTGCTACTTATTGACAGTGACTTATGGGATGTTGTATGCAATCCACCACCTGAGCCACAGACGAATGAATGGAAACTAAAAGATGGAAAAGCAAGAAGTAAAATCGGACTCATGGTAGAAGATTCGCAATTACAGCTCATCAAAAAGGCAAAAACTTCAAAGGAAATGTGGGAATCGTTAGAAAAACATCATCGAAGATCAACACTTACACAAAAAGTAAGTCTGTATAAGAAATTATTACACTTAAAGTATGAAGAGGGGCAGGATATGGAAAGACATTTAAATAGTATAGAGGATTTAGTAGATGAGTTAACCGCTTCGGGAGAACAAATGAGTGACAGACTCATGGGAATTCTTATGTTGGGAAGTTTGCCTGATAGTTATAATACATTAACGACTGCCCTTGAGGCAAGAGCAGATACGGACCTCACTCTTGGATTCGTAAAGATTAAGATCATGGAAGAGTATGAGAAGCAATCAAGAGGATCGATTGGACATACCATGAATACGGATGAAGCCACGGCTTTGAAAACAATGGTCCGTAAACAGAAAACCGGATGTTACTATTGTGGGGGTCCCCATTTGAAAAGAGATTGTCCTGAATTGGGCAGAGGAAAGAAAAAGAAAGAATACAAAGTAAAATTAACTGAAGTCCAGGAAGAGTATGATCCGTTGGACAATGATGAAACATACGAATGCCACTCTGCATGTGTGAGCGCACAAAATATGCCATTAAGTATGAAACAATGTCTTGCTGTGAAGACTACAAGGGATTGGTATGTTGATTCAGCAGCAACAGCTGACATGACAAACAACAGGAACTTCTTCAGAAAGTTGAACAACAACAACCGTGAAATTGTTCGTGTGGCTGATGGAAGAGAAGTGCCTGCAAGCGGAGTTGGACATGGTGAACTAATTTGTAATGAAGATAGTTCAAATGGCAAGTTAAAATTAGATAATGTGTTATATGTACCACAATTAAATGGGAATTTATTGTCGGTCTTAAAAATGATGCAAAGAGGTTATGATGTGTATTTCGACAGCAAAACAATGCAGTGCTACATAAAACGAGATGGCAAGACACATGCAAAGGCTGAGCTTCAGGGATCACTATTTGTGTTGAGCCAACACAATGCTTTACAAGTACAGGGTGACAATAATTAACCCGTACAAGTTTTTTGTATCGTAAATTTATTAAAGAAATGAAAATTAGCAAAACAACAGCATATAACAGTGACAATACTTTATGTATTAATCAGATATTCAGCCAGTTTCAAAGTGGCCTCCTTTTGCTTTGATGCAGAGCCCCAAACGCGTTTTGAAATTCTCAGCGATGGGCCGCGCTCTTCTGGAGACAGTTTGTCTCACTCCCAGCGCAAGGATTGCTTCAGCGACTCCAAACTTTCATGGCGCTTAGAACAGGCCCTGGCCTCCAAAATGGACCACACACTGTAGTCCATTGGGTTCAGATTCGGCGAGTATGGTGGCCATTCCGCAGACAAGATGAAATCGGGAAAATGAGCCTTGCACACTCCTGAGTCTTCTTCGCTCTGTGTGTCGGCGCCGAGTCCTGCTGAAACGTCCATTTCGCACTGCCAAAATGCTGCTGAGCCCACAGAAGTACCACAGCCTCGAGAATGTCATGGTGGTACACATCTTGATTGATTTTGGCCCCTTGATCGACGAAAACAAGGGGTGTCTTGCTGCTCGCACAAATTCCGCCCCAAACCATGACTGACATTGGATTTTGTGATGTTCGATGACGGCTGAGCATCCAGGAGTCCCCGCGGACCAGTTCCTGTCGTTTTTATGGTTGTACGGAGAAAAGCTTCTCGTCTGTGAAGAGAATGCACTCCCATTGTCGACCTGCGGCCCGACGCTTGAGTCAACGGGATCTTTGGAGTCTCACGCACTTGTTTTCATCGGTGAGGAGCTGAACCTTTTGGAACTTGTAGGGCTTGAGTACAAGTTCCTTTTTCGCCATTAAACGCACCAATTCGCGATTGATTCTGATCTCACGAGCAATTTTTCTCATGGAGACCTTCGCATGTCAGTCAACTCGCTTTGTGATGATCTTGCGGTTCCTAGACGTGTTGACAGTGCACTTTCTTCCACGTCCGGGACGGTCACCATTGTGGCCAAGCTCCTTGAATCGCCGAACTGCATCTGAGACTGTCATTTTTGGAACACCAAGCAGACAAACAATTTCACATTGATGCTTTCCTTGCCGGAATAGCTTCAAAATTGCACAACATTTGTTCGACACCATTAAAAAAATAAAGAACTAACCCTTATTACATCGAAAGTACATCTACACGGGCAGGAAATCATGGAGAATTAAACAATAGTATGTAAATTGGTGACAGTAAAAAAGTTCAGGTGCAGCATTGCTACAAACTTTGTACGGGTTAATTATTGTCACCCTGTATTATCCATGCCCAAGAAACAGTGCGTACATCTGTGGCACTTGAGGTGTGGCCACCGTGATCCATCTGTAATGCGTTATATGGCTGCCGAAAGTGTCGAGGATATGAAAATTAATGAGTGCGGGTGCACTGTGGGATGCGAAAGTTGCATGAAAAATAAAACGCCGCGGAAACCATTTCCAAAAGAATCGATGAATAGAAGTAGTACAAAGCTTGAGCTCTTGCACAGTGACTTGTGTGGACCCATGCAAGTGAGAACCCCTGGTGGAAATAGATATTACATAACGATTATAGATGATTATACTGGTTATACCAAAGTTTATCTGTTGAAGCACAAGACCGAGGCTAATGTAAAAATAAAGGAATATGTAAATTATGTTGAAACACAAATGGGATGCAAGGTGAAAAAGTTCCGATCTGATAGAGGAACTGAGTACATGAATGAAGACCTGCGTAAATTTTTCAAAGAACATGGTATTAAAATTCAGACCACAGCACCAGATTGCCCTCAACAGAATGGCAAGGCAGAACGGAAAAATCGCTCTCTTTGTGAGATGGTAAGAACAATGCTGCATGATGCAGAATTAGGAAAATGCTACTGGGGTGAGGCATTAATGACGGCAAATCATATCCAGAACAGATTACCATCAAAAAAGGATCCAATCACACCATATGAGAAATGGCAAGGTAAGAAGCCAAATATTGAGTACTTCCGCCGTTTTGGATGTATTGCTTACACAAGAGTTCCTTTTGGAGTAAGAAAGAAACTGGATGTAAAGGCAACTGAAACAAGATTTGTGGGATATGAAAGTGGCAGCAAAGCTTATCGATTGCTGGATATCGTAACCAAGAAAATTAAGATAAGTCGTGACGTTGTCTTCATAGAAGGAGATCCACATGACAACATGGGCTCGACCAACAATTCATCCCTCCCACATTACCACAGTGAAGATGACAGCAAAAGCGAAGTGGAAGTTAACCTAAATGAAAAAGCCATCTTTAACAAGCAATCTGAGGACAATCTGCCACTCCGTCGCTCTACGAGAAACAACAAAGGTCGTCACCCAGACAGATTGATTGAAGCAATGCCAAGTACGGTTGTTTCTGAACCGAAAACCTACGATGAAGCCGTCAACGGAAAAGATGCGAATGAGTGGATAAAGGCAATGGATGCGGAAATTTGTGCACTCGAGAAAAATGGAACATGGTTGTTGGCCAATCCACCACCAGAAGCAAATGTTGTTGGAAGCAAATGGATATATAAAATTAAACGTGATCCACATGGTAAACCGACAAGATACAAAGCCCGTCTGGTGGCACAAGGCTTCAGTCAAAAATACGGGGAAGATTATGACCAGGTATTTGCTCCAGTGGCAAAGCCAACAACCCTTAGGATCTTGCTCACTTTAGCAGCTAAACGTAAAATGCATGTGAATCACTATGACATTGAGACAGCTTTCTTGAATGGCGACCTACACCATACAGTATACATGCAGCAACCTAAAGGCTATGACACAGAGGAACCGAGCAAAGTTTGCAAGCTTGTGAAAAACCTTTATGGATTGAAACAGGGAGCTACTGAGTGGAACAGAAAATTGCATGAAGTACTGACTGAATGCGGTTTTGCGCAGAGCATAAATGACCCCTGTCTGTACACCGGAAAAAGATGCTATGCAACAATGTACATCATTGTACATGTTGATGATGTAATTGCAGCATCAACCTCCAAAGAAGCGTTAGATTGGCTTGAAGTGGAAACTAACAAATATTTCCACATGAAAAACCTCGGAAATATCGATCATTACCTCGGAATCAAATTTGATCGAGATGGTGATGGAATATTCCATCTAAATCAAAAACATTTTATAACTGACAAACTAGTAGAATTTGGACTCCAAGATGCAAAAACCAGCAAGATTCCCCTTGATCCTGGATATTTCAAAATTAAAGAGAGGGGACCAAGGATGGAAAGTAACAAACTGTACCTCAAGGGTATAGGTAGTTTACTGTACCTTGCAACTAACACACGCCCAGATATATTGGCAGCAGTTTCCATCCTCGCCCAGTGTACTAAGGAACCAAGAGCAGCTGACTGGAATGAGGTGAAGAGGGTGTTTCGATATCTGAAGGGAACAGCTGATTGGAAACTGAAATTGGGTGAGAAGAGCAACACTAGAACCACACTAGAATGTTTCGTCGACTCAGACTGGGCAGGTGATAACACAGATCGAAAGTCGCATACAGGGTATGTCTTTAAATATCAAGACAGTCCTGTATCCTGGTACAGTAAAAAGCAAAGTAATGTGACACTGTCCTCGACTGAAGCTGAGTATGTTGCACTTTGTGAAGCCGCTCAGGAGGCTACTTGGCTGAAGCGAGTGTTTCTGGACCTTGGGGAAGCCGTCGATAAGAAAGTAACTATGTACGAGGATAACCAAAGTTGTATGAAAGTGGCAGAGAATGATCGTGTGAGTCAACGTACGAAGCATATTGATGTCAAATATCATTTTGTAAGAAATGAAGTGAAGAATGGGAATGTATGTATTATGTACTGCCCTACCAAGGAAATGGTAGCAGACATTTTAACAAAACCAGTGTGTACTGGAAAACACGTTAAATGTGCTAGACAACTTGGACTCGATGACTGTAAGCAAAATGGGACAAATCATTGAGGGGGAGTGTTAAATTTCTTTCCTGTCATTACCTGTGCGTGTAGCAATGATTTGTATTATGTAACCTTTGTATTATTTTTTCTTATATAAATAAACGGCCATGATGTGGCGCCTCTATGGAGCCCGCCACTGTTCGGTTTGGTATAACTTTGCAACGGACCAACGTAGTCGTGTACGATTTTTTAAACTTATTTGTAAGGTATCCTGCTCACTATCTGCGAACACATAACTTGCAACAGTGATAAATTTAACAGGAAATATAAAAATAATTAAAAAGAAAATTTGAATATATAAATGCAAAGGAAAAATGCAAGGTTGTTATTAACTTAGAAATACAAACTTATACTTTTCAATTTTTTAGTTAAACATTATAAACAATATGTGATACATTAAACAAAGAAATAAGGGTAAAGAAAAATAAAGCAAATCTCCAACGTGGTACGAACTTTCGTTATAAGTGCACTTTGTTATCATTAAAGTGATAGCTGCACGAAAACCACCACAAGCTTATCATTTCCCGATAATTGTGTTCAGTGATCCGTATTAAGAGTTTAATACTAACTTTTAATCTAAAATATCTCTTACCAGAGCCTCCACTATCAACCGCGAGGCCCGAATTAATCATGAAATGCGAGGCCTCTTAAAAATATACATTATTTTTTCGAATAAAATTGTAAAAATTATATAAACTTTAAATAAAGACATTCTTCATTTACGTTTAAAAAATACAATAATAAAACTACATAGGTTATATAATTTAAAATCTTAGTTTTAAGAAATTCAGAGATGATAATTTAAAAAATTATTCTCCGTGCTCTGATTTCAGGGAAATCCTAAATTTTATCGTCAAAATTAATTTTTGACATATTTTATGTTCTATTGACAATAATTAGATTCGGGAACGAACCTGCAGTACAAACGACATACCGTATTTAAAACATTGTAATGGCGTCTCACTAGTGATATCACTGCAGCATAGGAACAAAATATTTTAATTTCGTCGTATACCTTTATATCCTGATTATCGTACCAAAACTAAATCCGTACGATGATTCATAAGATCATCATTGTTCATCGTCTTTAATATAGAAATATTGTGAAGGAAACCAAAAATGGCACTATGCTCTTCAATTAATAGAGATTATTCCTTGATATACTATTGCTAAAAATAATTCCTATAGAAGTTTTTCATGAGTATTTGTATGTTACATGTATCCGTTTCTTCGTAATCAAATAAACGTTTTCGTTTTTTCATCCGACTTCTATTTGCTATTAATTTTGATTTTAAAAAACCATTTTCTTTAAAATTTTTTAAATAATCCATTAATATTTTTAATGGTAACATTACAATACACAAATCTGTATTTTTTTTCCACGCTACTTATTTTCTGCAGATGAAAATTCGTATCAAATTACCGATAATAGCACAAATTCAAAACTACAGTGGAACGTCTGCTTTAGAATACGTCCAATTCGGAATACGTCCTGTTTGGACGAAACAAATTTTGCTCGGTATACGACTTTTGTTCGGTATACGACTTAGTTCAATTATTTGCGCCATCTATGAACAAGTAGTATCTTTTTTTTTAACTCTTTCCGCCCTGTGGGCACTAAGAGGGCCTCTTTTAGTAGGCCCATTATGGGTTCGGCCAGGCCCACAATGGGGCGACCGGGTGGTGAGGGACGGGGCCCGACATATCCGAACGGACCACTCCCCGAAACATTCCTGGGGATTTCTCGACCCGTTCGGATTCGAACCCGGGTCCCCCAGAGCGGTAGGCTGCCACCTTGACCGCTCGGCCATTCGGTCGAACAAGTAGTATCGTTGTCGCTATCGGTGTACTAGACCAGACTAGATGTTCGCGGTGCCACGGTTTATAACTTTATTAAATTTTTTCTGATTTTAATTTGTAAGTAAAATTTTATTATTTTTATTAATCATGAATTGCAAAAAGGCAAATGAAAAGCAACAAAAAACTAAAAAAATGACTAGAATCACAATGGAACTGAATAAAGAGATTGTTGAGAAATATGAAGGTGGCATGGGTGTTCGAGATTTAACTGTCGCATACCTTATTCCGAGAACGACGATATTGACAATCGTGAAAAATAAAGACATTGTTAAATCTGCTAACGTTGCGAAAGGGGATTATTCAATTTCTAAACAGATTATTAGTATTAAGGAGTTTGATTTGATTTGATTTTAATTTAATGATTTCAATAATATAATACAATATACTGTAATAACTTTAAAAATCTATAATAAAATTTATTTTTTTTATTAATGTGCTCAAACAATGTTTAAATTCTATCTTGAGGAAACCGTGTTTTGTATTTTCTTTTCTTTTTTTCTTTTCTTTCGAAGACACAATGTAGTGACGTAAACTTAAACTCTAAGCATAAAAATTAATGAAAATTGGATTAAACTACTATAAAATATACTATAAAATAAAAAACTGTTTTAAGATCTGATGTTACGTCATTTGCATAGCGACAGATATTAAAAATATTAAAAGCGGAAAAAATAGCAATGGCCACATGCTGTGTACTGATGAGTTCTAAAAAATCACCGCCAGGTCCCCGAATAATTTTATTGGAAAAGAAACCTATTAAAAAGGAATATTCCCCTGCTGATGCTCGACCAGACATATGCAAATTAGAAACAGATCGTACTCCGCAGTTGAGGTGGAGGAGTACGAGATCAGCGTTAGACAACACACCGGTAGACGAATCTCAGGTATGGTTTCACGAATACGATTTGTGAAGAATAACCCAGTATACTTCTACAGACTGATACTAAACCTTTTTTATGGAATTTTATCAAGATTCGTACCCTTGGACTATTACATCCGTCTAAACTACCGAATGAGGTACGGACCAGCTTTTAATGGTATACAAGCTCTCACCACCAGGATTTAGAAGGTAACAACCTCTAAAAACTAATTATGTATACTGTCACGGTATTTATTTTAAATATTTGTATATAGCCATCTCTTACTTTTTAATGTTTAGTTGGCTGAAGAGGGGCATCGGCCCGAAACGCGTTATGTAATAAAAAAGCGTTCCAACCGAATAAAAAGGATGAAAAATTCGCCCAGTGTTTAAGTTTACGTCACTACATTGTGTCTTCGAAAGAAAAGAAAAAAAAGAATGTTTAAATTATTTTACAACCCCATTAATATCTATATCAAGAGGGTTTTTTACATGAGAACGGATTAATCATTTTTACATTACTTCTTATGGGAAAGGTTAGTTTGGTATACGTCCTATTCGGTATAGGTCCAAACATCAGGAACGGATTAAGGTCGTATACCGAGGTTCCACTGTACAGGTATACCTCGAGTTACGTCGTTTGTCAAAAAAGTATATGGAAAAATAAAAATCAAGTTTAAGTCATTTTATTCGACTTTACATCCGTCCGCCACAAATATTGAAGTCGTAATATGACTAGAAAAGCGTTAATAGCACATAAAATCATATTAAAATATGTTTATTTACAGTAAATGTTAATATAATCTTCATAAATCCTAGAGAACAAAACATGAAAACGTCTGTGTTTCTGTGTTGTCGTCTTATTTAGCGGTCTTTAAGTGCTCATTATTGGCGTTTAGTTACGACGTAAGTCGTAGTTTCGACTTACATCGTAACTACACAAGAAAATTCGACTTACGTCGTTTTTCGACTTACGTTGCCTCTCCTGGAACCAATTACCGACGTAAGACGAGATATACCTGTATAGTCGTTTGGAATATTTTGTTTTTCAATTGTTCTTTGGAATTTTATCGTAACAAATAGTTTTAGCGCCATTTTCGTCACAGTTATTAACATTATTATTAAATACTTCAATGTTTAGTTCTTTTACATTTTTACAATTTTCTGTGCTGTAAATGCCTAAATATGGTACAGAGAATTTATCTGTGCTCAATATATTTCCTATGAAGCACTACGCCAAACTATTGTGAAAAGGCGGAATGACGTAAAGAAGCCAAAAACTAAACTTCTTAAAAGCGAGTCCTGGCAAATACCCCAGTTGCCGGGCTCTAACCGCGGTACTGATTCTTACAACTGCAGAAAAAGAGATTACCACAGTTATTGTATATCATCTATTACTATGCAGAAGGTTAATCGGTCGGTCGGTCATATCTACAAATGTTTCCTTATAAAAGGGCCTTTCTCGTGCCCATAATAGTTTCGGCTGGTATCACATTTGAGGCAATTGAATGGTAAGAGACAGGGCCCAACATATCTGGGGCGGACCACCCATGAAACGTTTTTGGATGTACGTCCAGATTCAATCACTGGTTCTTCAGAGCAGGGGGCTGACACATTTGATGCCTCAGCCATCAAAACAAAGACCCAGTGTGAGGACCCGAACGGGGGTCGACCGGGAGGTCCGAATGGAGGTGTTAACAAGATCTTAAAAATCTCCCTTTACAACGCAAAGGGACGAAATTAAAGATCTAAATTACACAATGGAAGTTTTTTGTGAAATATTTAAAACAATGGAAAGGAATGAAGTCGAGAAACACGCGACGAGAAGTGGAATCATATTCAGTCGCGACGTTGACCTCTCCCGCGCCCTCCATCGGGTTTCGAATTGGCACCATGAGATGACCAATGGAGAGGCGACTTGGAGGAAAAAACATTATAAATCCATCGTTTTCAAGGACACTTGATTCTTGGTTCTTGGATGCGTGAGTTTCCTCTCTTGGTCGTGTGTGCTCCCGAAACATTGGAAAAAGGACCCCTTTCGGACCCGGAGGAAGCATCTTCAATTGCTGTCTTCTAGCTATCTCCAGATCGTCGGTTCGCCCGGAGAGCAGCAGCCGAAGGACGTGCTATACGCCCCGGGGCCCATGGATATTTCGCTGTTCGCGTCGAACTACAAGTCACGTAGACACGAACTTTTGTCGAACTCTTTTTTTGGACAATTATTCTCGCGCTTGTAGGAATTGTAAGGAAATTTTTGTTTATTAACCTCTTAACAGTGGAACAGTCAGCCGTAGCACTTCCACTTAGTTGTGGAGCTAAAGCGTGGGAAATTTTTTAAGAATTTTCCCACGCGTTTTTCTCGTTTCCGTTTAGGAAAAAAAAATTTTAAACAGTTACGTCTAGTAAAGAAAAAATCGTTCTTTATTGTCATATAATATTTTTATATATGAATTTTTTTCGCGGTAATTTTTTGCAAAATTTTTTTAAAAAAATTTATAATAAATTCTTTTTTGATTTTCCATCCGTTACGATTTTTCCAAAAGTTTTGAATTTATTTTCAATTTTATATAATTTTTTAAAGTTTTAGGCATTTAAGTAATGACGATTTTTTCCAACTTGCGAATCAAATTCAAGAAAATGTAATTGACAGTTAACGAATTTCATCCACAACAATAGATGACGTAAAGGTTGTTACGTTTACAACTACGACGACTGGCGGCCTTTCCCCCCAGACTGAAATGTGGGTGAAGGTCGTCTCGTGTTCTACATTCTGTAGAAGTGACGTAATCATTGTAAATAAAAGAAAATTTCAGTATATCTTTTATTTAAAATTTTAAAATTCGTTGTTCAAATTTACACCGAAATATTAAAGCGGATTAAAATATTAGCATTTTGTAAATAAACTTACTTGACATATAATAAATTTGAATAAATTAATTTTTAAGAAACAACAAAAAATGTAGAAATATTTTTATATTCATCTTCACATTTATAACATATGTTATCGTCATTGACCGATATTTAATTTTAAAAACAATTTTCATCATTGGCATGCATCAGAAATAAAAGCATAACTTCCCTAAAACACACTTCACTGAGAGGGTCCGCTTCACTCTGAAAAAGCAGACAGTTTTATGTCAGAAATCCAATGTGTGACCTACTTTCTCTAACATAGTAAAACAAACTAAGTTACAGTACAACAATACACATAAACACAAATAAATTAGTAGCCCAATAATACATACCTTCATTTATATCCATATGTAATATCCAAAGGTCAGTTCTCGCAAATTGTCGAAAAAATAAATTATTTTCAACTTTCTTTCTGAATTTAGAACTAATTCACAGTAAACTTTATGCCTTTAAATATCCATTGCAATCAACGCAAAATGTATGAATCCACGTAATAAAAAATTATCGCAGTGAACTTCGAAAAAACGAGAAACACAGAAGCATTAAACCGCACTTCACGAACTGATCATATACAATAGACAAAACGAAAATGCTCTTGTCCAATGTCATCAGGTGACAAAAAGTTTCTAAATAAACGCTAAAAGTTTTAAAGAATTCTTCCACAAAAACCGATGAATTTAATTAATACACAATAACTAAATCTGTTTAATAAAGATTAATAATTTTCCATTATAATTATGCAAATTAGATATAAAAAAGATCATTGCGCAAATTCTCCCGCGAACCATGGATGACTCTTACGTCATCCTGGATTGAAGTTTTCCTGAAAAATACTAAAAATTTTATATAATTATTTTACTAATCCAGTCAAATTTAAATAATATAAAATGTCTAGATCTGTTTAATAAAGATTAGTAATGTACTATCACTAATATGCAAATTAGATATGACAAAGATCAATGTGGGAAAACTCCCGCCAAAATAAAAATAGCTTTCGGTCACGTGATCACCAAGAAATACGAAGAAATATGTCAAAAAGTTTAATGTTTGTGTACAAATTAATAAATTTTAACTAATGTCCTCGTTTAAAATTTAATGTTTCTGTAAAAATTAGTAAACTGTAACAAATTTCATCAAAGACAACAGAATAATTTTCAGCTTATAAAAACTTTACAATAAATGATTATTTCTTCGAAAGAAGTCGATATGCACGAATAAATAATAAATATGTAATAATGCTTTTATCCATTTTAAGTGGATATTGTAAAAATTAAGCTATTTAATTTGTTTGGCTTTTATAATTTAGTTTCCGAATATTTTACTGTGAAATTCCATTCAGTAAACAGAAACAAAGACAAGCTATTAATTATAAACAGGACAATAGAATAATTTTTACGTGAATTGAGTGTAAATACAGAAAAAAACGAATTATATCAAAGATGGGACGAATAAGCTGACATCCCTCGAACAGAGCTCATATACTCATTGTCATTTTCAGCCTGGTTCCCACTTCGACTGTTTTATCTTGGGAAAAAGTTAATTTTTCAAAATAAAAGTACTTTGTTCTTAGTGAAGAAAGATAAAAGTATCGAAATATAATATTCAGAATTAAAAATATTGATGTATGTCCATATTAGAAATGTATATTTTTTTCCGATATTAGAAATAATATCACGAGAAAAACATTATATAAATGAAATACGGCCATAAACAATTTCTTTCTGTCAAATAAATTACGGATTAAACAGGCTTATCTAGAAAAATTCAATCGCGAATAACTGACTTTAAATATACAGAGGATACAGTATGCTTGTTATGTGATAGTATCTGCGTTTACAAATTAACAGAATTTTCCTTTTTTTTTTTACACATTATTATGCTATAATCTAGGAAACTATGTTTAATAATAAGACATACTACAGAAAGGGTAAGAAAGGAACGTCAGTCATTGTAACTAATGTATTATTGAAAGTTTCATTCATATAGATAATTAATTTTATCAAGATACATTTCTCCAAAAGAAAATTATCGATATTTATCGTAAATATAAGTAAATTTTATTATAATTTAGATAAAAACTCATTTTTTCCCCACGCATGGCTTCTTTCCCCTCCCTCTTACTCCTATACTTGGAACATTCCATTTCATAATTTGATGTAATAATAACGTTTAAAATGATTCTAAATAAAATATTGACACTTAAAGTAGGTTAATATAGGCCTATATTGTCACGAGTCTCAGGTGTATTCATAAAAATGTAATAATCTATACAATAATACTTTCTCACATGCTCCATGTGTTAAAGTTTGCAGCTGTAATTGAAGGTAATATATAAAGAAACAAAATGTTTATATTATCAATAGTTATAAAAGATATCTTATTTTCACGTAGAAAAACAAAATAAGACAGAAGAAACAGACAATCACACGATATCTCTATCCAGGACATTCTATAATTGATTTCAAATTTCTAATGTCGACATACATGAATATTTTTGTGTGTGTGAATATTATATTTCGATACTTTTATGTTTCTTCACTAAGAACATCTTAAAACATTAACTTTTTACCAACAAAAAACAGTCGAAGTAGAAACAGGCTGAAAATAACAACGAATTATAAGCTCTGTTCTGGGGATGTAAGCTTGTTTCTCCCATCTTTGATATAATTCGATTTTTTTCTGTATTTACACTCAACTTACGTATAAATTATTGTATTGTGCTGTTTATACTTAATAACCTAACTTTGTTTCTGTTTACTAAATTGAATTTCACAGTAAAATACTCGGAAACTCTAAATTATAAAAGCCACACAAGATTAAATGGCTTAATTTTTACAATATCAACTTAAAATGGATAAAAGCATTATTAAATAATTATTATTTATTCGTGTATATCGACTTCTTTCGAAGAAATACTCATTTATTGTACGGTTTATGTAAGCTGAAAAATTAAATTTTAAACATATTTCTTGGTGAACACGTGACCGAAAGCTATTTTTATCTTGGCGGGAGATTTCCTAGTGACCTATCTCATATCTAATTTGCATATTTGTAATAATATTTGTGATAATCTTTATTAAACAGATCTAGACATTTTATATTATTTAAATTTGACTGGATTAATTAAATAATTATATAAAATTGTCAGTGTTTAGTGGGAAACTTTCAATCGCATTGACATCGTAAGTTTTTCCATGACGTATAGTTGGCGGGAGAATTTGCGCAGCGATCTTTTTTATATCTAATTTGCATAATTATAGTTGTAAATTATTAACCTTTATTAAACAGATTTAGTTATTGTGTATTAATTAAATTCATCGAATTTCATGAAATAATTTTTTAAAACTTTTAGCATTTATTCTAAAACTTTTCGTCATGTGATAAAATTTTTACAGGAGCATCACTATATTAATCAATTGGCGGGAAAATTTAATAGCGTGCGGTTTGGTGTTTCTGTGTTTCTCGTTTTTTCGAAGTTCACTGCGATAAATTTTTATTACGTGGATTCATAGATTTTGCGTTGTTTTTAACGGATAAAAGGTGGAAATTTTACTCTGAATATAGAACTTGTTTTTCAGAATATGCTACTTTACAGAAAGAAAAGTTGAAAATAATTTATTTTTTGACAATTTGCGAGAACTGATCTTTGTTTGGATGTAAATGAAGGCATGTATTATAGGTTTACTAATTTATTTGTGCATATAATTATGTAGTTCTAGTTTCGAGACATTTATGGTTTTTAGTGTTTATAAGCGTGTTATTTAGACATGTCTACCAATTTAGTGCTAAAACGTAGAACTACGTCAAAGAAGAATACAAACTTTAATTAGCAAGTAGTCCCTTTATTAGCAAACTAATTTGTTGGTAGATTTTTTTACATTTAAAGTGTAATTACATGAAACTAAATGGATGTGAACATAGAAAGTAGAATATGGCAAGACTAATAGATAAAACTATTATTACATATTACTCGATCAGAAAAATTTATACTTGAAGAATTTTGTTTTGATAATTATTGCCTAGGGTTTATGTCGAAAATATTTTTCAGTTATATTTGTAATTACAGTTAATTCGAATAGTAATGGCGCTTAAATATTTATAGGATTAATTGAAGTTTTCGAATTTTGTTTGAGGAAACTGAGGAAGGCAAGAGTATCTACAGTTGTATAATGAACTGAATTTAAGTAAATTAGGTGACTTTGTATGTTTCGATGTAGTTTTTTATAATATTACGATATACGAACTTTCGATTTTGTAAATTGTATTATACTAAAAAATAAAGTTTTTCGTTATTCTCCTACTTAATGATGTATTTATAATGTTTCTGAACTAAATAATACTTATTAAATTGAAATCCGAGCTTTACAAAGTACTATGAATATTAGAGAAGACCGTTTTACTATAAACTACTACGTTTTACTACAGCTTACTCCAATGTTGATTCTACGAAAATTAGGTCAGACAAGGACCGTTAGACTAATGACGTAGGCTGTTTACTTTTTCCGGTTGCATCGGTGCACTCCCGATAGCGTCATTTACAGAAGTCACACCTACTTTTTTCTGACGCGAGCCAATTAGGAATATTAATTTTTTTAACCAATCAGATGACGGCGGGAGATTTAAATTCGATTTATGTCGATAGATGGCCGTCTAAAATTTCATATTTATTTTAATTTTCTTTCTTTTATTGTAATTTCTCGAGAACTAAAGGATATTCCAAAACAAAGTTGGAGAACCCAACTACTCGTGAAAATTCTACGACTTCACGAAATGGTCCAGGTATTTTATAAGAATTTTTTTAAACTGTTTTGATGGTAACCTGTCTCAGTGAGTCCGTCCACTCCCACAAGACCGTTTGACCGCTCGACCGCCGTAACATTCTTTCACTCCAATCGGCTAACCTCATACCAGGACGTTTTCAGGTTGGTCCATTCCGGACGAAACAAATCCTCAGGGAATTTTGGGAGGTAATAACATCCCGGATATATCGGGCCCCATCTCTCACCACCCGGCCTTCTTATCGTCGGCCGGGTGGTGAGTTCACAATAGGTTTGATTAGTCTTAGTGAGTACAGGGAAAAAAGTTTGTTAAGTTACGGCAACGCAACAGTTGGGCGACCTACCTAGGGGATCCCTTCAAGGGAAACTGGCCCCTATTAGGCGTTACAGACGTGGAGAAAATCTGGAAAAAACTTCATGTAGCCAGCCTGTCCGAGCGAGGTGCAATCCCACGACCGAACTCCTAGTGTTCTGGGTACGAAGACCGCTCGACTAGGATGGAAAGAATTATATATACAGTGGTGCCTCATATAACGTACTTAATCCGTTCCAGGTGCACGTCCGTTAAGTGAAACGTCCGTTATACGAAATGCATTTTCCCATAGAAATACATGTTAAAACATCTAATTCGTTCCGCAACATAAAATAACCATACTGAATCATAAAAAAATGAACATGGGGTGCGTTCTTTTATTCCTCCGCGTAACTCTGCGCGAACGACATCCGTTTAAAAATTCCTGCGGAACGCGTTCCTAAATTCCGGTGGGAGTGCACGCCGTCAAATGGCAAAAACGGCCGCTTGTAGCAGTAGTTTACGGTGGAAAGCAACATGGCGTTCTCCATTTCTCAGATAGTTTCGTTTCCGGGTCCATTATGTGGTTTTATGAATGAAAATTTAGAAATTGTGAAAGCGCAAGTTAGTGCACGCGGTGATGCAAGTGTCTTTTCGAATGTTTTTCGAATGGTAGCCGGCATTCTAATTTTTTTCGTGGCTATTTTGAATGCTCTTTCAACAAGTCATCCATTTTATGGTTAAATTTTACAATTGGAACCCTTCTTTCGCCTTTAAAAGCTCATATTTTAGAATTATAGATTTCTCCATCAGGATACTATCGATAGTGCGGGCGCCGCCATCTTTCTTTCTTTCATCGTCGTTCCTAAATACCTACAAACAGCAGCGCACTTTCGTAGTAGCGGAGACGCAGAGCGACCGCTATTAAAGAACGCACCCATGGAGCAGTCACCAATTATGCCGGAAAGTCCGTTGTTCGCAGCCAGTCCGTTGCTCGAGGCGTACTTTATACGAGGCATCACTGTACAACAAGGACCATCCGTTTTCACTGTAACATATTCATACACTATATCAGGCATGGGCAAATGCGGCTCTTTTTGAGTTATGTGCGGCTCTTGCTGAAAGTGTTAATTTCTGTTTTTTATTATTATTTTTACAATTTTATTTTTATAATTTTCTGAAAATATGTTTATTAAAAAAATTTAATATTTGTTTTATATTATATTTATATTATATAAAAAAATTGCGCGCTTTACCATACTATCTGCCACGACAATACAGAACTGCGGCTCCCATGCATTTTGCAAAACCTAAATTTCGGCTTTCACTAAACTCTTGCTTGCCCACTCCTGCACTATATATATAGTGTATGATTAGCGAGGTTGAGGCCGAAGTTTTAAACGCGAAAACGTGTACGTCGGACGTTCAGCGCCGCCTTCCTGTAAGCCTAGAAGTTTAACAATGGTGTTTGAAAAGTCAATGAAATCATGCTCGACATTCCAAACGCCATTGTCAAACTTCTAAGCTTACAGGAAGGCGGCGCTGAACGTCCGACGTACACGTTTTCGCGTTGAAAACTTCGGCCTCAATCTCGCTAATATGTTACAGTGGAAACGGATGATCCTTGATGTACACCTTCACTAAAGTAATCACAAGATCTCAATTTTTGGCTTGCCCCGAAAAATTGATCGTTGAATGTGAAGTTCCTCAGCAAAACTGATACTTTAAGGACAATTGCATCTGCCCAATCTTGTGGTACGGGACAAAGCATTTTTAAATATTCTTACCTTTAAAATACCAGATTATGAAGTGTAAAAGCAAGAAGAACGGTTTATGCACTTCTGCGGTCACGATTTTTTTAGTTTAATAAAGCATTTTATTCTCAAAAATGCTTTATTAAACTAAAAAAATCGGGGATACTATAGATTACCACCTATGGAATTTCGGGTCTTTGGGTATATATCTGAACTCAGGAGACCGAGACGAGTTCAACGATACCCTACTTTTGGACCGGAGACGAAAAATAATAAAGTTATCATACTTTTTTCCAGCGATTCGCGCGATGATAGGGAGTCGCGTCGCTCTCTCCGCTAAGTCGGCCTCGCTATCGCGATCGGAAGTCGCGTCGCTTGCCGTTAAAATTGCCTTTAGTAGACGTTTCCTCCCCTTTTTTTACTTTGTTGAAGAACTACCGTGAATCAATAACTAGTGACGTTTAGCACAGGGCGGCCTGCCGGTGGCTCCCCTCCGGGAAGTCAGTCGGGAGCACGAACAGTGGGAACGGCCGCCATGTTCGCTGCCATAAGTAACATTAACCGAAATGGCGATCGCGCGATGATCGGAAGTCGCGTCGCTCTCTCCGCTCTCGTATCGCGTGTTAACCCTACTGGAGATGACCGTAGTCCGACGTCATAGTTTGCAGACTTTACCGCAAGATGGCAGTACTAGCAACTATGGTGCTGTCTGCATGAGAGCATTAAAAAAGTATGATAACTTTTTTAGTTTTCGTCTCCGGTCCAAAAATAGGGTATTGTTGAACTCGTCTCGGTCCCCTGAGTTCAAATATATAATCAAAGTCCTGAAATTCCATAGGTGGTAATCTATAGTACACCCAAAAATCGTCATTTCTTAATGTAAATCCATAGACCACGTGATGACAGTCGACAGAACATGGCGGCGATGACTCGTATGTCGCTACTCTGATATCTAAGTACTCTAACTAAAAGCATTAATTAATTAATTAAAAGGATTTTTTCGTTTTATTTTAAATTTATTATTTTTAAATAAAAAAGAATTTATTTTAAAATGAACAAATCGTTCATTTTAAAATAAATTCTTTTTTATTCCACATTCACATTCACATTTTTTGTTCCACATTCACAGATTACATTTACTGTACAATTCACTCACTGTAACAGTTCTGTGTGTATCTTCAGTTAAGTGATCAGGCCGGATGGCCTACTGCTCTGGGGAACCCGGAATCGAATCCGGAAGGGTCGAAAAATCCCCAGCAAAAATCCGGAATTTTTCGGGGGGTGGTCCGTTTGGATATGTTGGCTCTCGTCCCTCGCCACCCGGTTGCCCCATTGTAGGCCTGGCCGAATCCATAATGAGCCTGCTAAAAGAGGCCCTCTTAGTGCCCACAGGTGGAAAGAGTTAAAAAAAAGTTAAATGATCTGTAGTTCGAAGTCAACAAAGTTATTACAGCAAAACCTCTGTAAACCGGGATCTCATGATATCGTATTATTTTTCCGTTTTCAGCAGGTTTTAGTGTTTTTTATACGCCTTACTGTGTCGGTTTGTCTAAGTTTGTTCGTTTGTCCAGAATCTTATAACTTTGTGCATTTTCAAATTAATACATGCACTTTCCAATTTCCGATCTAGCTGAAATTTTGCATACATGTGTATTCCCGATGCCAATACATTGTTTAGAGTTTGCAAACAATTTTAACATTTAGCAAAAAATTAGCGAAAAATTAAAATTTGTAAAAATCCGATAACAGATGGCGCTTACTCGTAGGGCAAATCTTTCCTTTTTTAGTGGTACTCAACGAGGTTAAACCAGAGTCGGTAGATATACTCAGTGGTGATATTCGGCGGGTTAGCACAGGTTCGGCCGAACCCGTTGTTAAAGTTTTCAGTTTCCCAAACCTTGTTAAACACACGGAACAATTCTCAGTGGGTTTGTTTTTTTTTTTAAATATATTAAAATATGCGTATTATACTCTGTAATACTACTAAACTAGAGCCTTATACCCCGTTTGCACCGAGCATTTCAATCTAGATTGTGAGCAAGGTCAGGGAGTTTGTCTTGGTGCGATCTCTCTCGACCGTTTCAATCCAAGTTTAATCGCGATCGATTCAAGAGTGTTCTTGAAAGTAGATCCAGTCATAAGAGAGATCCCAGAATGCCACGCGCGCGAGACAATACAAGATGGCTGTGGAACACGTGTCGGGCTATGGACAGCGAAAGAAAAAGTATAATGTATCTCGAGAGATGATGACATACATGTGCCTATTTCTAGAAGCGCCATATTGCGGTAAAGAATTTCTCTGCCTTGAAAAAAAAAAGGTCGACAGCTCTAAAATACTATTGTTACCTGGCCTTCTCCCATGGCTCGTTACGTTCTAAATACGCCACTGATTGTTAGATATATGGTTGCAAGAAAATGTATTGTATTTATTTCTAGCCAAAACTTCCATTTCGTTTGTCGGTGATTGTCAGGGAAAAATTTTCTGCCAGCGAACCCCTTGTTAAATATTTCGAATATCACCACTGGATATACTGGTCCTTGCGCTATGCTCTCAAGTACAGTTAATGTGTCAGGTTGCCGACAGATGGCGCGAGAGTCGCTTTATGGCTAGAAGTTTGTTTATCTATTTGGTTAGTAGGTAGTTTTACTGTTCTCAAGCATTTTTGTAACTTTTTTCTACTGTTCCTTCAAAAAAATCCTATTCGTAATTACATTTTTTACTTTTATATCATGTATAAAGAAAGATAAAATATATTTGATTTATAAAAAAATTTAATAAGATGATAATTTTTAATTATAGATGAGGGTGTGAGTATATCAAAAATAAAATTATTTTCGATTTAAGTTATCCAGGTTTTAAATAGAGATCTGTTTAAAACTGTTATATTGCTACATATTGTGAATGAAAGTTTTGTGCATAATATTCAGAATATAACATATCTGTTCAATACATAGATAATGGTGGAATAAGAAAATAAATTTGCATTTTACTGTTTTGTTTTATTACATATGTATCACAATATAATTAGGAAAACTGTAACTTATCCTTTGATACATTTAAATAGTCATAGAAATATAATCTAGATAAAGACAAAATATTTTTAAAAATAATTTATTAACTTTAACACTACATAAAGTATGCTATACAATTTTACTTGATTCAGTACAGTGAAAAATAGTAGCCTACTTGGGATGAAATAGTTTTGTATTTTTGACATGAGAAATTATATTTCTTATGACACTCACATTGGCTACATATTTTGATAATTTATATAATACTCTGCACTATCAAAAGTAGAATATGAATGAAGATTTATTGATGGCCTAATACACCTATCCTTTGTTTATACAGGCCTAAAACATCAGTAACATTTTTTTTTTTTTTTTAGACTGTATGTCATCACTAATCACTATTACTGTCAATATCTAATAATACTGTCTGAACGCTTGCCATCCTGCATTTTATTTGTCAACCTCTAACTCATCATCCTCTAATTACCTCTAAGTTATTATGTGTTTGTAAATAAGTTGAATTTGTTGTATAAATAGTTGAAATTTCCTCTTTTTACTCTAACAGCCTATATTTGAAATTCAAGAACGAACTTTTTACTTTATTATTCAATAATAAATTTTGTTTAAATTTTATCCGTCAACAATATAAATATAAGTGGACGATGTTTGAAAGTACTTATGAATTAATTTATTTCATAAATTGTGACATTTAGCTTTTCTTGTTAAATCGCAGTTTGTTTGTATGTTAACATTCAGACAGCAATTAAAGTAAATTGACATCACCGTTTGGTCATGTTATGAAACTCTGCCAAAACATTGAATGAAAGCGCTCTTTGTATTTTTCTTAAAACAAACACGAGAGTTAAAAAAAGAGTAATGTTTGAGGTTATTTATGTATTATGTTATTCGCTAAATAAATACAAATTTTGTTTTTAAATTTTATTATATTTGTAAAATTGTTTTAATTGAAACTTACAAAATTTTTTTTATGATTACATATAAAACTAAGATCGACATATAGTAATATACAAACAATAATTTTACTACCAAATTTTAATTTGACCATAATATGGCTAATTAATTATAACGTAATTTGGACTTATAATCCAAATTATTGTAATATATTTATAATTAATATTAGTCATATTATAGCGGAATTAAAGTCCGGCGGAAATATTTGTTTATTGCTTTCCACGATCAGAAAACAATAATAATTTGATAAGTTTATCAAAATAGTTTTTATACATTGCAAAATGTATGTATATATTATATATTTATATTAGAGCTTTAATATATATATACATACTTGAGCCTGTTAGTGTAAATTAATAAATAATAATATAGAGACACACTATTTTAATTATAGAGAGTGTAAAATTACAGTTAAAATTATTAAAGGGTAGAGATTTTTGCTTCATTTACTTTATCTCTTCAAGAAGAGAATTTATATATATATTCAATTATAATCTCTTTAAATAGCAAGTCGTGATTTCAGATATAATCTGCTATTCCTGAATAATGTCACGGTCTCTTGCTGTGTTTTAAAAGGATGTCACTAACTGAAATTTTTGGCAGACAATAAGTTACGAGAATTCAAAAAGAACGGCTGTTTTTTAAAAGCTTATTTGTACCGTTAATTAATTGAAACTTATTATCGAAGAGTCATCAGAAACTTTGAATGTAACTTATATTTTGTTTTTACTGTTAATTTTTACTATTAATTTTTTATGTTAAAAGTATAAATTCACGTTGGCTCTTGCAAGATATTTAAGGTTTTTATAATAATTAATACTTGGAAGAAATGAATAAATATATTATTTAATATTAATTTTATTAATACTTAATATTATTAAATTTTACAAAGTTTAAAATGTTACATAACAGACTAAGAAGGATTGTTATCTGTACTGTATGTTCGAATCAACAAGAGAGCAATAACATGTTTGGTCCTATTCCCGGAGTCTTCTGTGATAGGGACATATTTGAATAGTCCAATATGATATTTGACGGCCAGTATGGACATATTTAAGAGTTAATGCTGATATACATAATGATGCCAGCATGCTTAAATTTGTCTACTTGGTGTATAGCGCGTATTGAAGTATGCCAACGTTACAAATCTAATCCAATCAGAAGTGGATCAGAAGAGAAAGCCGTGACCTTTTGATGAATCGAATTTGTGAAATGCAACAATACTGCTATATTAATTGTAGTATGAAACTAATATCTTTTTTTTGTCTCTTCAAAGTATTGACTATGAATAAACGGTGTGACTGTTACTATATAATAAGTGGATTCGAGTCTGAGTCTCATCACCCAAGTTTTTATGGAATGTCTGACCTGAGCTATGTCAGATCTGTTTATCATTATCCTATCACCCTACCGTGAATATCCGTGATGATCATGGATAAAATTTTTTAATAATCAAAATATAATGAATAATAATAAATACTAACTTGATAAGCCGATATATATGAATCCAGTATAAGCACATTCAATACAACCCCGATGGCGACCGAGGAATCTTTCTGAAAAGCAAAATTAATATTAGGTGAAATAAATCGAAATCTTAAGAATTTGATTTATTTCATCCCATGGTCGAAAATGGACGAAAAAGATTAATAGACTTATTGGAACGAATTTCGTGCAATTTTCGGAGATGGTCAAGCCTCAAGACGTAGAATTTATGAAAATAGTCTTTTACCTCTCCACGACAGACATTCTGCACGATGTAAATGCTGAAGATAATTTATTTATCAAATTCCGAACACAAAAAATAACTGAAGCAAAATCAAAACAAAAAAAATATGAATTAATTAAATAAAAAAATTAATAAAATTGATTTTTTTCGTTCTAATTCAGGGATGTCCAATCTTTTTGTTTCTCTGGGCCACATTGAAAGAAGTCATGGAGTTCTGGGCCACAAGTATCTTGTATATACTCAAGGGCGTCGCCAGCCAATGATCCAGGGGGGCAAGATGATATAAATTGATAGAGGATATGAATTGTATGTAGGTAAAATAAAAACGATTCATAAATTTTAAGAAGCTTAAGAAGATTATTTTAATTAAAACATAAACATGGCCGTCGATGGTCGTCGTGTTAGCTTATATATACTGGAGGAGGCAGTCGGACTGAAGGTCCGGGTAGCGTAACTGGTAACGTGTCTGCACGGATAGCAGAAGTTGCGGGTTCGAGTCCCGCTTCGGGCCGATTTCTTTTCCTCCAGTTCCAAATTATTAAAATTATTTATTTAATTTAATTATAATTATTAAGTTTAGTAAGAGATGACGCCTAACGCCAAGCTCTAGTGCCAAATTGTCTTATTAATTATTTATTTATTATAGCCAATTCTAGCCCGATAATTCGGCTCTTGTGGATGTATAGCTTTGTAACGGGTTAGTCGTTATTTATTTATAAAACATAATCTTCTTGCGTTTTTCGCGCGGGAATTATAAATCGGGCAATAAATGACTTAGCATTTAAATAATATTTTTCACATGTCTAGGGAGGGGCAACTGCCCCTCTGCCCCCCTCTGGCGACGCCCTTGTATATACTTGTGGTCCAATCCTTAGATATACTTGTATATCTAAGGATTAACATGTCTAGATTATAGTAATAAGTATTAAAACTTTATCAGGAAAAAGGATATTTAAAAAAATTATTTCTACAGACACTTTCAATTTTTACTTAGAAATAGATAAATTCATTTATTATAAAGGAGACAAACAAAAATTTATTTGAAAAACACAAATATTTGTTTTATTTGGGTCTGTAATTAATAAAAAATGGCGAAACACCATTTTAAAGTGCATTTTTATTTGAATTTTTATTTATAAATAATTTGTAACCCAAAAAGTAGCCAATGCGCCAAATGATATTTTTTACGCCAAACTAAAAAAATGGGTAGCCAAATTTGGCGCAAAGTAGCCAAATCTTGCAACGCTGGAAGGAATACTAAATAAAGCTGGAGTTGGAACTCAAAGGATTATAGACCCAAATGCAAGGACAAAAGATAAAGAAGTGAGGAAGGATGGAAAATTAAGGGTCAATATTTGCATAACAGAAGGTCTATTTAACTTTCTCACTACTTTTTATCTTTTGGCCTTTCTCTCGATTCCCCGAATTTGGGTCTATAATCCTTTGAGCCACAACTCCAGCTTTATTTAGTATTCCTTCCTCATTCACACATTTTCAAGTATTTGAAAACATTTCCTTTCCACTCAAAAATAAAATATAAAAGTTTACGGCTTTGTGAAACTTCTTTTTGAGTTTATGCCGTTTAAATGAATAAATAAAAATAAAATTAAAAAATTTGTCGGTTTTGTTTAAGCGTTCATTGGGCCGCTTTAGAACTTGCCTTGGGCCGCATGCGGCCCGCGGGCCGCGGATTGGACACCCCTGTTCTAATTTTTACGAAATTCGAACATTGTTGATGCGTCTTTTAACGATTGTTCGAAATTCGTCGTCACACACGACGATTCACAGAGTTTCTGTTTCTCGTTGGACTCGGACTTGCTTTGCTCGCGCCCTTCAATTGTGTGCTGTTTTTGCTGTTTGCGGAGTTTTCCAAAGTCAAAAGATTTTTAAGGTTGTGTCTTAGTCCATATTCACCCTAAACGTAAGAATTTATTTAATATTCCCGGAAGAATCGTTGCCAGAAGACAGCTCGGCCCATCGTTCGATGGTCGATTCGAATGTTTTAGATTTAATTAGGGAACTGCGATGAGCATTTTGTTTTTTCTCGACGACGTAATTTAAGCTTTTGTTGCCACTCGACTAACTGCAGATTTTTTTTTTTTTTTTTTTTTTTTTTTACGGAATAAAGAGATTGGAGTGGATCCTTAGGAGGTTCCGACGAAGGAAGGCGACGGTGCCGGATGGAGGGGGAAGGTTCCTCGGCCGGCTCCGACGGAGCGGAATGAGTCTCTCGGACTCTTAAAGTGAGACTATGCAGACGCGAATTACAAGCGAGCGAGAGGTTGCGAGCGATATAGTTTCCGCAAAAGAAAATCATGCACAAGCGAGAAGCGAGAAATCTCGCTGGCAAGAGCGAATTTCTGGTTTTCGCACATATCTGACAGGGTTTGTTATTTATTGCGTCTCGCCACATATTCACGCTCACTCGGAAAATTCGCTTGTTCGCGTCTGCATAGTCGCACCGTTAGGGTGAAACTATGCGGACGCGAATTTAATAGCGAGGAGAGGTTGCGAGCGATATAGTTGTCGCAAAGGAAAACCATGCACAAGCGAGAAGCGAGAAATAACGCTGGCGAGAGCGAATTTCTGGTTCTCGCACATATCTGACAGGTTTTGATATTTATCGCGTCTCGCCTCTTCTTGCTACATATTCTCGCTCGCTCGGAAAATTCGCTCGCTCGCGTCTGCATAGTCGCACCCTTAGGGTGAAACTATGCGGACGCGAATTTAATAGCGAGGAGAGGTTGCGAGCGATATAGTTGTCGCAAAGGGGAACCATGCACAAGCGAGAAGCGAGAAAATCTCTGGCGAGAGCGGATTTCTGGTTCTCGTACAGTACATAACTAACAGGGTTTGTTTTTTATCTCGTCTTGCCTCTTCTCGCCACATATTCTCGCTCGCTCGCGTCTGCACCCTTACCACATCCGAAGAGACGTTCGAGGACGGGGGCTAGACCGTGTCTCTTCCCAATTGATTAGTTCAGTGTCGGAAGAGACCGTCGAGCGAGAGGCAGCGGGTGACGACCTTCCCAAAGTGCGTGGGGCATGGCACTCTCCCGGAGTTGAGAGACTGCGACGCTACACTCTGGGTCTATTGCACTTGGCCAAGGTCTTCGGGGATCGGCCGGCCGCAGACCTTGTTGTGGAGGATATAGGAAGTGACAGCTCGTCCGAGTTGTCACTTCCCGTTTTGTCGAGTTCTGCCTCTTCGTCCGCGACGGGAACGCCACAGCCTTCTGGAAGTAGGAGAGAGCCGCCGAAGTCGATGGACCTTGGTGTCTGTGGTTTTGTTGCTGCGAACGGTTGCGGTTTTTGGCCTAAGTGGCGATTCTCTTCGATTTTCCCCAACTCGTCCTTCTTCACCCGAATGCGACATTCTTACCGGATTAAACATTTTTTCACCCTGACTCGACACCTTTTCCCGGACGTGACTGTATCTTACCCGGATGTGACCACGGATTTGTCTCCCGAACGTGATACTCGGTCTCGGTCGACAACAACGGATTTGACTCCCGATTAAGACCGCCCGGACGTGAAATGTCTCCTCACCGGGCGCGACATTCGGCTCAAACAGCTGTTATGAGGATTGAGCTCTGGGTCAGGCTAGACTAGGCTATGTCAGGTCCTTCGCTCCTCTCATAACACTGTTGAGGAAGAAAAACGGATCATTATTCTTCTGTCTCATAAAGGTAATAATGTTGACTCTAGATAATAAATGAACTTCTCGCTTTCTCACTGTCTTTGTGTTTTCTAGGAACATTTGAGAGGGAGATTTTACTCCCTCCCCAATTTTACCACGAAGAGTACAAAATGGCCATTTATCATAGAGTGAATATTTCCCGAAATTTCCAATGGCAAGAACTCTTTCGTTTAATATTTTACACATGTTATTCTCGTATCATAATTTATTGTTTTTAGACATGCCGAAAGATGTTCTTCGATCACACAACACACACATACTAACGCAACATTACTGTACACGAAGATATACAACGTTTAACCTTTACTCGAATTCTCGCACTCACGCACTTACACGCCAAGCACCTCGTTCTCTCTAATTGTACAGAATGAAACAACTTGAACACTCGCTTCCCACAAATCCAACCCCTGGGTCCTCGTCTCGAGAAGTGGAAACGCCAATTTTAAAGATTAAAACACTTTAATTTGGCAGCCGAAGGGGCTCTGGTAATCACAACTTGCTTCGATTAAATGGAATTTCAGATATTCCCATCAATAATCGTTTTGTGATGAATTTTTCTGTTAAATCTCTGAATATTTAGTATGATTAAAAATCTTCGTGCTCATCGCATATTTTATTATACGATATGGCAGTTGGTGATTTTTTGGTTTTGTTTTGTTTATCGAGGGCACTAAGAGAGGGCAGTTTTAATCTCACCCATTTTTGGCTTCTCAAGATCCACGATGTGGGTTGCCGCACTGTATGGGACGGGATTTGACACATCAGGTACAGATCGCACTGGGTTCTTCAACAGCCAGAATTCGATCTTAGAGCGGTAGATAGACTGAAGTCTTTACCGTTCAAACACTTTGTTCTATTGTCTAGAAAGTATAACAAGTAGCGACACTTCCATATAATTAATATGTTATAGTACACTTTTTTTTTTTTTTTTTTTTCGCAACTCTTTTCGCCCAGTGGGCACTAAGAGGGCCTCATACAGCAAGCCCATTATGGGTTCGGCCAGGCCCACAATGGGGCGGCCGGGTGGTGAGGGACGACGACCGACATATCCGGACGGACCACCCCCCGAAAAATTCCTGGGAATTTTTCGACCCGTCCGGATTCGATCCCGGGTCCCCCAGGGCAGCAGGCTGCTAACTCTGACCGCTCGGCCATCCGGCCTCGTTATAGTACACTGGACGCTTCCACATAAATTGTTTTTAGTTTATCTGGAATGTATCATATCTCTCACATAATATATTATTTCGATGAGAAATTGATATTCGATGTACACCATTTTGTTCACGACGCGTTTTAGGAACTTGAAGTATGACATATATTGAGGACGTATCTGTATTTAATAATAACAGATGAAATTTGATCCAAGAATCTACTTTCTTATATCAAGAGTCGTGATAGTGACTCTCCGGGAAGTAAAAAAAGTCACTGGCTGACTGTATATAAAGGAATCAGAGTTGCCGATTTTTCCGCCCCCAAACACCTACAGTAATTTCGAATATGTCGTTTCGTTTGAAGGAAAATTGTTTTCTTAGGTAGTATGCAAAATTTCAAGATTTTGTAAAAAGCGGTTGCCGAAATATAAGCAATTGAAAAGTGCAAAAAATCTCCAAAAAAGCTGCATTTTCTTCTCATTTTTTTGTTCACCGGGCACTGCAGACGCTCGTAGAGAAAAAACTACTGGGTCTAGAAAGCTCAAATTTTAAACTTACGCCTTTCTCGTTATCAGTGACGTGCTGGTGAAACGTCTGGGTCGATAGGTCAAAGTTCACGGGGTCCCCGTGAACTTTGACCTATCGACCCAGATGTTTCACCTAAAGCTAATTTAGTTTTACGGCTTAATTTTATGCTTATAAGAATAAAATTGCACGGAAACAAATGAATTTTATTCAAAATGTTACTCAGAATTACAAAAGCTTAAATTTATGCTAATTAAAACTTTTTATGACTATTTTACTAAACGGCGTTCAGTAATATGATGATAATTTAAAATATGTTTTGATATAAACATAGATGACGTCATCGTTTTGTTACATTATTGTTTCTAACATCAAAGTTCGCGGCAATTTCCTCTGCAGCGATTTTGCTAAATTGTATGATTATAGGCCTACAGTAACGTATGAATGGACTATCTGTACCGTCCTTATTCCGAACAGTTTGTAGATAACTATCGTATCGGAATGTTTCAGCCGAGGCAGCTCTATCACACGGTGTGGTAGTCATCTACGATAAGGCCCTCTATTCCATCTATAAGGAGATATCCCGATGTAGTAAGCACAGAATTATAAGAAGTGAAAAAATTGTAGGGTTTTAAAAGAACCCTACAATTTCCTCACTCCTTAGAAATAAAAAAGACGCCATTGAGAGAAAATAGTGTCTCGGCCGAAACAACTTGAAAGATTAGAAATCTACAAAGCCTTCGGAAGAAGGACGGTAGTTAACTTCACGGAGACAGACTCTATTTCGTCAGACAGGAGAGTGTATAAAAAGTTATAAGTAAAGGTTTCTTCTTCCAATAGTGAGACTAGTAATATTCATCATGTCTTTCTTAATTATGCACAATTAACAGAGACGGCGATTAAAACAGTTCTGTTTATTTCGCCTATTTAACAATGCATTTTGAAGCCGTCAGCCCGAAGAGAGATTGGAAAATTACCAATCCCTCTTGGGCTGACGGCTTCAGTGTCTAAAGTTGTTGTCTACAACATAACGAATAAAAAGTTAGCTCATGTTAATATACTTTTCTTATCCAGAATGATGCATATAGTGCAAATTTGTGCACATCTTAATGGTGTAGTTTTTACATATCATTCTCTTGCGGGTACTAGCATATTTTCTTTGTCTATTTTGGATGGTTAAATGCAAGGCTTCTTCCATTTCCCACAATTATTAACTCCTCATTACCTCTTAGAAGGATTTTAACTTCAATATTGTGGTTCATAACACGACAAAAATCAAAATGTAGTTTTTCATTGTAAATATTTTCACAAGTAGAAACCAAAGTTTTCACAAACAAACTATAACTACGAGCAATTATTTATTGTGACACAATGCCGGGCTGCAATTTTTAATCATATTTTTAAATCGTTTAATTTAAAATATATGCTCTTCACCTCAAATTAGTAGTGGCTGGCCCCTGTACTGTACATCATACTTTTCCTTCAATAATAAAGTCGTGGCGGTCATCTATTAACTCGGTGGTTCCCAACCGGTGTTCCGCGGAACACTGGTGTTCCGTAAGCATCTCCCAAGTGTTCCGCAGATTTAGTCGCAAATCGGAAAGTGTACAATCGTATTCGAGCCGCCGAATATCAAAAAATTAAAATCATAAAATTTTCATAAACTTAAATATATATGTACGACTCGTACTTATGGAGTGTACTACTGTTTCGAATAAGATAAAGGCAATGATAAAAACTGAATGAAATATGTAAAAAACATCAGGCACAAGTTTTCCATTAAAGTTATTTAGGTATATTTTTTCCTGTCTTAGAATTGGCGTTAATAATATGAGTAGAGATTTTGAATTATAACTGCTCAATTTTAATAAAATAACTGATGACAAGCTTAGGTATTTCATATTAACTTAAGTAAGTGTTCCGCTAAAGAAATTTGTACACAAAAGTGTTCTGCATCCTAGAAAAGGTTTTTTTTTTTAACTCTTTCCGCCCTGTGGGCACTAAGAAGGCCTCTTTTAGAAAGCCCATTATGGGTTCGGCCAGGCCCACAATGGGGCGACCGGGTGGTGAGGGACGGGGCCCGACATATCCGAACGGACCAGCCCCCGAAAAATTCCTGGGGATTATTCGACCCGTTCGGATTCGATCCCGGGTCCCCCAGAGCGGTAGGCTGCCACCTTGACCGCTCGGCCATCCGGCCGTCTCCTAGAAAAGGTTGGGAACCACTGTATTAACTGAAGCCACCGACCTAAATTTCGTTTGTTAATCTTCAGTCCATCTTGAGATATTAAGCGAAATTGACGCCAACATACACACGGAATTTTTTGACTTTTTTAGATTTATGAGGTCTCAAAACGTAGAGATTTGCGAAGAACTCGGAGGCTCGAATTTGACACGACTCCAATATTTTCCCTTGTTGTGTATACAGTACATAACAGCCCGGAAAAGTGAAATTCTTAAAGATTTTCTCGTCCGAATTCGATCCCGAGTCTCCCTCAGACATAGGCTAAAGCCTGAACCGCCTCAGCCATATCCGGTTGTTTGGCACGAACGTTGACCACGCGACGGAATTAACAAAATTATCTGAAGCTAATACATTTTTATATGATTCAAAAATAACGTCTCGTATATTAATTTCCTTCATTACAATTCGTAATGATTTTTGTTAAATACTCGGATTTATAAATATGAGCATTTTTTCGATTCAAATCGAGAATTCGAAATGAATATATTTTCGCGATTGTTTTTATAAGCGTATCATCATATATTTATTGATTATTTTTACGTTAAATATCAAAATTTCTTCCGCTTTATATATTTTTAAGCAGAAAATAAAAAAAATCTCATTTGATATTTCGCTAAATAAAGCGAAATTAATTATAATTTAATTATGACGTAATCCGTGTCATGCGTAGTACTATTATCTTATTTAGTATCCGCCATCTTGAGTTTCAGAAGTGTCTATTTGGTCTCTACCGGTATGTGATGTGACGAGTTATATTTTAGTGTCATCGTACCACCGAAATAATCGGTAAACTCTACAGAGCGTCTATATCAATCACCATGACCATATTACCCAAGAAAAAGACGACACAGTCGAAAAATGAAGGTGAAAACACAGATCCCAATCATTCTTATCATGGCGACCGTCATGGACATCAACCTCATCCACCAGAAAGTCGCGAGAGGTTCAATTTCTCGCCTCAAACATGGCCACCGGCCACACCGAGAGACGAAAAGCGACCTTCACACGCAACATCAACAAATTTTGACGATTACGAGACGACAGACAGCGGACCCAGTCACTCAAAACGTCGTCATAGAGCTTCTCCTCACAGAAGTATTCGAAAAAATCATCCCCATGTCCATTCTAATCATGTTGTGCATAGAACGAATAATCAGACCAATTTTACAAATCCCAGCACTTCGCAGAGTGGACATAGTCCCTCTCAAGATAGGCCAAATAGTGCAATGCAAGTCAAAACAACTGAAGATGATGGTGTCAATGGAGGCCCTTCTGGGTATAATAGTGGTGACGAATATGATCGTCCAATTGAAATGTGGACAGAAGAAGAATTGGATGAGGTAAGAATGACATCACATTTCAAAATTGACATTGCATTTGTAAACAAACATATTAAGCACTCTCTTTATATATATATATATATATATATATATAATAACATTTGGTTGAAGTTACTTTTAATTACTTTGTGTACGTATATAAATAAGTTTTACCCATATTTTTTGCCTCGTAACGTGCACTATTTTGATCCGTAAGCCGAATGTTTTGTGTACTTTTTCTCCCAAAAATTTGATGCGTCTGATATGGTGGTCTATCTTCTGGGGAGAAAAATATAGTAAATTAAATTTTTCGCTTCAAGCTTCCGTATGTAAAAAATTTTATTTCCTAACTTGTACGTTATAAACGTTAAATGCCTGATTTATACCAATTAAAACAATTTATCTAAATTATTTGATTATGTTATTGAATTGGAATTTAGTTGGACTGTTTCCCAAATATTGTTACATAAATGGAAAGTTAATTTAAGGTAAGTAAGAGAGGGGGAAAAAAGAAAATAAACTATTTAATTGATGGATTTTGCTGATTAAAAATTCTGAATACTTCTATTTTGAAATTACATATTTTTTTCCTTTTGATAATTTGTAAATGAGAAATGGTTACTAAGGTAAATTATTTATAAACTGCTTGTTTTATCAGGTTGTAAGTGGAAAGTTTATTTAAAACTCATTCTGAGTAAAATCTATTAAATTAGAAAATGTTTTTGGCTTTTAACTGCCCAAAAATGACATTTTGATGACAAAAATTAATGCCAGTTTAATAGATTTTTATTTTCTCAAGGCAATTATCCATAAAATTGTCATGCACTTATGTTAAAAGGAAATAATAATAGTAATTTTGAAATTTTCATTTACTATTAATTTAAAAAAAAAAAACATTTATAAATTGAAACTTTTGGTTATTTCAAATGAAAACATAATTTGCTAAATCAGCTAATTAGACTTTTAATTAAAATTTCTAATTCTACATGAATTGAATTTATAATAAACAGAATGCTGTGTATTCATTTGAAGTTAGTGTTACATAATTAAACTCTACCTCCATTAGTAATCTAAATGCGCAATTTATGCAAATTTGATTTATATATTTTTACATTATTGCAATTTATGCTGAACAATACATGTACACATTAGTTTCTATATTTTTCATCTCATTTTTATTGACATAGTAAAACCAAAATTATGTTAATTTGCTTGAAAATGTATGTGTACAAATACATATATTTATAGAGAAAGCTTGATTAATGTAATTACGCCTGTTTTCCATGAAGTAAAGGTAATGAATGCATTTTTAACTTTCTAAATTTTCAGTTCATAATGTGTATAATTTGAATTTTTAATTAAGTGTATTTAATAAATTTAATCATTTTTATTTTGTAAAATTATTAATTGCTAACTTTTATATAGATTTGCTAAATTTGTAAAATATGTAATGATTTTTTTCTTTTTTTACATATTTGAAAATTTTTAACAGATTATTTAGTATGAATTATATAACACTATGGTTGCTATGATTCACATCTTAGGTTTGAAATTCAGCTGAAATATGTTTTTAATTATAGTGTTCCAATTTCTTGAGGACCCAACAGTGGTCAAATGGACAAAACCATTAAACAGTGTTGTTGGCAGTAGGTTCTGGCTTGACCACTGGGCTTACTGTGTGGAGTTTTCTGGGTTTTCTTTAGATGTCTAACATCTAAATAGGGACCAGTTTCTCAAGAAACTTTTCCAGAAGACAGCTTCCTTGGCAGATTGCCCATGAGTTGTGCTACTTTACCCCATTAATCCAGTTCAATCTAGTAAGATTTCTATAACTTAAAAATGAAATGTGATGCATATAATTGACTACAAAATCTAAATTTTTAAGTTAAGAACAATAAAATTTGATGATAATGTATTCATAAAAACTAAAATATTTTAACTATAAAATTTTTCAGGATATTTAATTGTTTTTATACATACAAATTACATTTTCAAGAACTAATTACAGTAAAGTCCCAGAAACTCTATTCTCAATAACTCAAAATTCCATAAAAAAATTTTTTGCTCAAAAAAAAAGTAATTAATTTTTAACTCAACTTATTTGATCCTAGTATTTAAGTAATAATTATTCTTTACTGGTGACACATGATAGTAGCATTAAACAAAGAATAGCCCTTTGTTGGATCTATGTGGAAAGGATTGATATACATACAAAGAGCCCAGGAGTAATAATCCCTTTGTGACAACAGATCCAACAGAGGTTTAATTTATATCAGCTTGACTCCAGTGATCATTATCCAAATGTTTGAAGGAACACAAGTATGATATTCAGCATGGGAAAACCACCACTGGCTTCTCCATCTATACTTCAGAGGCCAAAATTGTCCCATTATTTCAACAAGCCTCATGCTAAAAATGACTACACAAACATATCAGAGAGCTTGAAGCCCTTGAAATTTTCAAGGCATATAGGAGAGGCAATTGCATTAATAAAGATGAAAGGATAACCTCTAAAGTATGGCAAGCCTGCTTTGATAATGCCTTGTAAGGCAGTTATCCAATCACTTCACTTACTTTGCATGACAGAATCAGTTTAAATTTGTATTCTAACCAAATTAAATTTCCTGTTTCACAATTTGTTGAACATTCCATTTCATTCTGATGTTCTTTAAGAAGGCTTCAGGAACATCAGAACAAGGTTGAAAACATTCAAAAAGTAATACTTGGTTCCTGCTGGACTTCTTTCAGGTTTGTGGATCCTATAATTTTATATTGTGTTTACAACCACTGGCATTTAATTCTTATCTCACAGAGTAAGTTTTACTGTTCATAAAGAAAATTCAACAACAATAATTGTAAGTGATTATAAACATATTTGTCTTTTTTCAACAATGTTAAGTGATTACTTACTGTATCTCTTTGGCTATGGCTTAGACATGGCCATCATTCTGGTTGTAGCACCTATGTACTTGTATGATGTACAGTGGAACACCGGTTAACAAACTTAATCTATTCTGCGACTCCGTTTGTTAACTGAAGCAATTTTTTCCATAGAAATGAATGCAAATGCAATTTATCTGTTCTAGCCTCTGAAATTTTTGTGATTTTATTGGTAAAATACAGTAAGTTTTCTTTGTTGAAAACATAGTATCTATCATTACAGCAACAAACATGTAAACTTTATTTAATAAAATAGCAGTTTGTTGTAGTTTGTGGCAGAAGAGTGAAGATATATGGAGCTTAATGCTTAGAAGGGAAATCCCCCTCCAAAAAAATAACGGAGAATCTAGTTAATGTTAACTGTATATTTATATATGAGATGGGGTGAATAAATCACAAAATCTTATATTTTTTAAAGTTAAGTTTTGCAATAGAATAATTTGCATTGAGGGCAGGCAGATAGCTAAATGGTAAAGCAGCAGGTGTCAGCCTACTGCTCTGAGAGTCTTGGGAACAAATCTAGATGGATTGAAAAACTTCAGGAATTTTTTCACTGCTGGACTGTAAAATCTAGACAGCGTCAGTACTTCTCTTTCTATCTAGTCATCCTATTGTGGACCTGTCAAACTAAGAGTTGGCTTGATAAGAAAAAAAGGGAAGTGTCCTCTTAGGGTGAGACTATGTAGATGCGAGTGAGTGAATTTTCCAAGCCAGTGAGAATATTTGGCGAGAAGAGGCGAGATGCGATAAATATCAAAACCTATCAGATATGTGCAAGAACCAGAAATTTGCTCTCACCAGTGTTATTTCTTGCTTCTTGCTTGTGCATGGTTTTCCTTTGCAAAAACTAAATCACTCGCTCTAAATTCACATCTGCATAGTCACACCCTTAGTGCCACAGGGTGAAAAGAGTAAAAGGAAACCAACATTGAAGGCTTCTTACTCAGTACATGTCAGCTCCAGATTTATTTCTTTGGGTGAAGAAGGAAGTACCATATTTTGTGGCATATAAGATGCAACTTTTGTCCAAAAAACAGGCTCAAAAAATCAGCCTGCATCTTATAAGTGAAGTTACAAATACATATAATGAATTCCCAAAATAACCTTCAATAGGATACAAGAAAACTCTCCAGCACAGCTCTTGAATAAAAATATTATTGTTTAAGTAAACATATTACTATTATCATTTGCTATAGCTAAGCAGCTTTTGCTTCAATTCTTATTGAATATTTTAATGGTAAATTTTAATTGCAAATGACTTCTTTTTTCTGATAAATAAAAGTATGCATTCTAATTTTACTTTTTATCCACAATATAGTAAAAAAAAATTGACATTGAGTACCAAAGACACAGGATGGCTTAAATACAAAATATTTTTACCTTTCTACTTTTATCCACTTTTTCCTTAAATATTGTACTGAATTGTTGTCTTTTATTCTGCAAAATACCTATAGTATCTAAGACTAGAGAAAAAAAATGGTTGGATTGGTTTGGAATGACGTGCAACTATTAAACTTGTATTGATTCAAGGCTAACATTTGTTTAGGAGATGGTTTATTGTATTTTATGGCATATAGGATGCATGGCCATAAAAGACCTACCAATTCCCATTTCTGTACAGAACATTTAAGGAAAGAGTATTTAGTATATTTAAGCATTCTTGATCTTTGGCATTCTGTCCCAAAATTTTTTATTGTGTTCTGGATAAGAAAAAATAAAATTAAAATGAGCAATTTTGTTTATTGAGGAAAAAGAAATTTAAAAGAATCATTTACAATTAATATTTACTATAAAAATATTTTGACTTTATGCCAGAACAGTTTATCTATAGCAAAAAAAAAAAATACAGTTGAAACTTACTACAATATTTTGGGACCAGGAAAGTAGTATTGTTTTACTGGGGTTATTATTGTAGTGTGGTCTTGAAATTTAAAGAACTGAGATTATTAAGAAAATGAAAATTAGTTTGAAAAATTCTCTATCCACATCTCAGTAAACCAACAGAATGTTGTACTGTCAACATCATTGCAATTAGGTGTCTTCAGATGTTTCTGAGAAGGATCTAACAAGGAGAGGGTTAGACATTCTGATCTGCAGTTCAAATGAAACTTGGTAGCATGTAGCCCTAAACACAAAAGCTTGTTGTCCAAATAATAAAACCCACTTCTCAAGTGTTTTTGAAAGATGGACTTCTGAAAATTGAGTTTAGCTTATAAGCCTTTGGAAGTTTCATGTTTTCTTGGAACAGTGATAGCTGAGTGGTTAAGATGCTAAGCACTGGAGCTACATGATATAGGTTTGAACCTTCTAAATTTTTTTGTAACAAAAATATTTAATTATATTACTGTATCATTAGCATTATTATTACTGTTATTAGTTCTCACATTTAAAGCTTATAAAATGAGATTTAAAAATTGTAACGTCATTTACTGTTTAGTGATAAAAGAGGTTTCTTTTATGTCATTAAATGAAATTTTTATTTCTTCATGTTTATTTTCAGATATGGTGGTATTATTATATTTAAAGTGTAACAAACATAAGCAGGTGAGGAAATTGTCCATAATATCAACAATTAAAAAAAACCCTGAGACTGCTATTTCATATTGTGTTTTCATTCATGCCCAGTAATGTCTCACTCTTGTTTGCTTGTAGTTACATATTATGTCACAACATGTAAAATATTTGACATAATATGTAACCACAGGCAAAAATACCTGAAAATAAATATTAAGAAATAAAAATTTTATTCAACAACATAAAAGAGAAATCTGCAGAGACTTCTTTTTTGCTAAGCAGGAAATTATGTCATGAATTTTTAATCTCTTGTTTTATAAACTTTAAATGTGAGGAATATTAGTAGTAATAATGCTAATTATATGGTAAAATAATAAAATATTTTTGTTACACATAAAAAAAATTAGGAAGGTCCAAACCTTCAGCTCAGGTGCTTAGCATCTTAACCACTTGGCTATCACTGTTCCAAGGAAACATGAAATTTCCAAAGACTTATAAGCTAAATTCTCAATTTTCAGAGGTACATTTTTTGGAAACACTTGAGAAGTGGGTTCTATTATTTGGACAAGGAGCTGTATGCTTTTAAGGCTACATGTTTACCAAGTTTCATTTGAACTGGAGACTTGAATGTCTAATCCTTTCCTTTTACCCACTACATTGCACTTGATTTCCTTCTGTTTCTTTAAAGTAGTTGCTGGTGTTGACTGAGTGAAGTCATACTTTTTTGGCAACTTCTGTTTGTTTTGTTCCATATCAATGTCTTTGAAAGTTTTCCTACTTTTATTTCTGAACGTATCTGTTTCTGTGCTCTTGCCATATCTTCCCACTACATACTAGTACTGCTACCTTCTTGGCCACTAGCTGGAGCTGTTCTCTAATGGGAAAAGGAAATGCTTAGTGATTGGTTAGGCATTTGTATTTCCTCATAGTAGAATTAGTTAAGGTAGTCATGATGGTTACAATGTTGCCAATTAACTAGTTATGGGCAACCATTCTGGAATGTGGGGAAGGTCTGTACATAACATGATTAGCGAGTAGGTGCTTCTAGCTGTTCACCATGTGTTTCCTGCATTAATCAGCTGTGATGAAGCATTTGAGTCAGGCATGAATTGCATCAACACATCCCAATAGTTGTATTAGGGTTTTTACTAACATTGTAGCAGGTGATAAGTTAGAGTATTTGTATAGGACTTCATCCAGGACCACAGACATTCTATCATTGTACTGGGGTTTATTATTATAACAGGTATTTGTTTTAGAGAGGTTTGACAACACCAACAATAATAATAATAAATGTATAAATGTTCATAAAATACACTGTGTTTTACTTAACAATTTGTATTATTGATTAGAACATGACATTCTATAGTTACATACACAATATATAAATAATATTTTACATGAAGTGTAAAATGAATTTAAAAGAACATTAATATGCAATTTAAGCTAAAACTTAAACACAAAATATTTAAAACTAGTAAACAACTGATCAATATTATTAGTCAGATTCATATTTCAGTTCCAATAAAACAACTTATCCTAATTGTGAAAGTATATAAATAGAAAAACAGTGACTAGCAACAAAATATTAAATCTAGTAAATCTTTAAATTTAGACTATCTTTTATATCACATTCAAGCATAAAGCTTTGTTTCTTTAATGTTCCATAGATCAAATGTTTTTTGTTTTTAAAAAACCAAAGGATGATGATAGAAATCTAAGATTTTATGGGAGAGTAGCATAATCTCAAGTAAAAATTTAGAAGTTATTCATTATGGTCATAAGCCAATGTACTAGTATTTTATAGCTCATTTGATTCTGGATTTTTATTCTTTGCATCATTTTCATAATAAGAATTTAATAGATGTATGCTTAAAATATGGTGTAATTAAAACATGAGTTAGTGGTGTAATTTATTCATAGTATTGGATGAATCATCAACAGATGTATGGTGTACTATCTTTTGGGTGCTAATGGGAGTCTTTCATTAAAATAACCTATATAGTCTTACAGCTGTGACACACTAGGCAATTTCTCATCCTGGAGATCTCTGAGCAACAAGTTTTTGTTGATGTTTGGCAATGTCCGGACATATGAGGAGACAAGTTGTCGATCAACATATCTGGTAATCAAATTTTCACTATTGGCACGAAAGCATGTATCTTTGAGTATTTTGTGCTATTCTTTTAAAGAATGTTATACTGAAGATGACCATGCGTCTTGTTTTTAGGTAGCCTATCTGATTGTCTCCAAGCACAGCTTTGAGATGCTGAAATGTCTTGTTTTCAGAAAAATAACAACCCTCAGTAACAATTTCAAAAAAAGGTGCAAAATATCAAAATATCAGACAGTAGTGTCTAGTAGCACGGTGATGATGGCATGGCAATATGTCTCATATATACATAAGTCAGTCAGAAGCCTGGCAGCTCGCTTACTTCCTGAAAGATACTGTTTTTCTTGACGATTGATTATTGTTTCTTTTCAACTTGCATTATTGTAATCAATTTAAATTTCTTGTACGCGAACCCTTCATTTTAACAGTGTCTAAACACAAGGGCACTTTTAATGTCAACTTAAAAACTAAATACCCATTTATAAATCAAAGAAGTACTCTATCGGATGTCAGATGTGAAAAGTGTCTTACAGAATTTTGCATAGTCCATGGTGGTGCCTGCAATATTAACCAACATTTAAGATCAGAAAAACATAAAAGTTCTGATCTTGATGCTGCTTTGAGTTCTTCAATGCTTAATTTTTTTAAGAAAACAGATTCACCAACGTTGGAAGATCTGAAAGTTGCTGTGACAGAATGCACCTGGGCTTATATGGTGCAAGAGAACCAGTTTTCACTCAAATGATTGTGCTTCTAAATTAATTCAAACATGTTTTGAACAGAAATTTAGATGTGCTTGTATGAAAACAGAAGTTATTGTTGTAAATGTGTTAGTGCCAATAGAAATAGGTAAATTTAAAGATTGCTGCAGCAAATGCATTTGTGTTACTATATTAACTGATGCTTCAAACCACAACTCCAAGAAAATATTCCCTGTTTAAGTTTGCTTCTTTTTACCATACGAAGGCACACAAGTCAAACTTTTAGAATTTCAAGACCAACCAGGACGAAACATCAGACATTATCATCAATTATCTAATGAAAGTATTGACAGAAAATAATTTGACTTCAAAAATTGTGGCATTTTATGGAGATAATAATAACTGCAATTCTGGCAAATTGTAAAGATGAGGCATGGACAATGTTTATGCAAAACTAAATTTATCTTTTGGAAGAATGTTGATAGGAATTGGGTGTGGAGCTCACATAATTTACAACACATTTAAAATTGCTGCAGATTGTCTACTTGTAGACTGAATGCATTATTGTGAAAATATATTTACATTTATATATCTATAATGTTCAAGTGGAAACTCTAACAGAATTTTATTATGATATTGACACAGATATCATAAATTGCTAGGCTATAGTAAAACTAGGTGGCTTGCATTGTGCCTGCTATTGAGTGTTGAAACTGTATAAGCCATTAAAAAACTATTGAGTATTGATAAATGTCCAAATATATTGAGAACCTTTTTTGAAAACCCTAACTCTGAATTATCGCTTTTTTTACACATACATAGTCAGCAATGTTCCACTAAGCTGTGTTAAAGATTGAGGGTCAGATTATTTCTGTAATTGAAGTCACAAAGAAAATAAATCAATGTAAAGACAATTTGATCTTGAAACAAAGTACTCTGTATCTTCCCCACTCCATTTGTAATTTAATGGCAAAATTGCCATAAAAAGTGGCTGCAGTGGTGTTGATAAAGAATATATGAAAACTGTAGCTGCTGAGTTCTATAAAACAAGCAAGGAATGCTTGGAACAGTTGACTTTGTTCTTTGAAGAATTAGAAATATTTGAATGGGCAAATTTAACCAAAATATGTATGTGGGAAGAAATTCAAAGTGTAATGGATGCATTGATTGAAAAGGGATTTATTAAATGTAACTAAGGTACAGAAGTATTTGATGAGTAGGCTATTCACTTATTTTTAATTACATTACACTGCAAAAATTAACAGAATGGAACACTGGGAACGTTTCAACCGAAAGTCGGGTGGAATTGTTCAAACACTTTAACACCAATAATTTGAATTATATAAACTTTTATGTAATTATTGAATATATTTTGTGTCTGCCTGACATTAATGCACTCATAAAAAGGGTCTTTTCTGTTATGAATAATATATGGACAAGCGAAAAAAAAACAGTTGCAAGTTGCAGTTCTTAAACAATGTCAATTACCAAACTAATTTTAAGAAATCGTGCCAAGAATTTCATTCTTACTTGAAATCAACACCAAATATACTCAAGCAGATTTGTTTTTCAGAAAAATATAAGATCACATAAGTTATATATTTTATACATAAATTAAATATGAATTTTCTTGAATACACATACTATTACCTAAAAATTAGTAGCTGTTCCATTTTGAGAAAAAGATAAATGGTCACATTAGTTATACTGTACTTACAATTGAATTAATGAAATTAAATATCCTGTCCTATCAACAGTAAACCAGTGACTATTGTCCATTTTTATTTTTGTGTTGTAAACAAGAGTTGTACTGACATTATAAATCTACATGCACTCATTGGTTAAAGTGAGCAACAGGAGACTTTTTCTCTCTCAAAAGTTAAAATGATTTGACTTCCCGACAACTGGTGACATGTCTCCTACAAAAATTGTCTTGTGTGTCACGGCTTTTAATTGCCCTTTATTTGGAGCAGTCAGATATTTTAAATGATTCCTGGAAGTAATTGACTGGACCAAGATAAATATATAGATGAAAAATTACCAGTCAGTTTTAATCTGGTTTTCGTGTGTGTAAGTCCATCTTTCCATTATTGAGTAACAACGGTACTCCAGTTGAGATGTAGAATTGTAACTATAGACTCACCTAACAAGTTGATTCTAAACAGGAAGATTAGACAATATAAAACCACAAGTAACAAAGAACCTGAACTTGACTCATAGATTCTATTTCAGTTCAAGGACTGATTCTCTATAGGGAATACATCTTCCTCAAATCATACAAGCAAGAAATGTAGAAAAACTGCACACACAAATTTATATAGATACAAAACTTAAATTGTAATTTTGTATATATTTCCCTTATGTAAGCTATTGATTAGATAGAAATAGATGAAAGTATAAACTTTTTTTATGTACAGTACATTTATAAATTTTTCATTTAACTTTATTAAAAATGGAACCAGTTTGATACTTTTCCCTTAGATTTAAAAATTAAAAGAAGAGAATCATTGCAATTAACATTTGGCAAAATACATTTATTCTAATCTAAATTCTGCTTTTGTTTGCAGACTGTGCAGTTTAGAATAAGTCTTGAACTTTATTTTCAAAGTAATAAAATTCAGCACCATCACATAAAGATACAGATTTAAATTTGTATTACATCAATACTATTTTTTATTTGGATTAAAGCTGAGAATGGCTGCATAGCAGTTGAAAACATTTGTTAATGTGCCTTTCCATGTAGTTGCCTTAATAAGCATTCTACTAGCATCTTTTCTTTTTGGGTAAAAATAAATTTTAAGAGCTTGAAAAAATCAAGTAAGGGATCTTATAATTCATGAAAATGGATGGGAACTAGTGGAAAGAGTTGAATAAGATGATAACAAAACAAGTAATACTGTTAAATGTTATATTCTGATATCTCATTTTATGTTAATGATGAACTTATAAGATGATAAAGAGACAAAATAGATTTTGAAAACAAGAAGTAGGAAAGAAAGAAATAATAGAGATTTAGGAGTTACTCTGGGACTTATTTCTTTTGCATTTTTTTACTCCAGACACAATTAGATAAGTTTGTATTATGTATGGAAAGAAACAACTACTACGTGTTTGAAGTTTGAAATTGTTCATAAGGATTTAATAGCAAGGTTGCGGCCAACATTTTCAGTGCAAAAACATGTACGTTGAACATTCAGTGCTGCCATTCTGTAAGCCTAGAAGTTTGACAATGGCATTTGGAACATCGAGCATGATTCCACTGACATTCCAAATGCCATTGTCAAACTTCTAGGCTCACAGGAAGGTGGTGCTGAATGTCTGACGTACATGTTTTCATGTTGAAAACGTCAGCTGCAACCTCGCTAATAAGAAAAAAAAACTTGGCAATAATATTATGTTAAAAACGCTACATAATGAGATTCAATAGACCCATTTAAATAGTTCATTATAAAGTAATTTCATTAAAACATTTTAAGGGGATTTATGTTTTAAAGTTTTAATAAAAAAATAAAAAATTTAAATATAAAAATATAAACTGCAATATTGAAAATTCAGACACTCAGGAAACTTTCAAAAGCACAAAAAACATGATTTAATTATGAATATTTTGGTCATTTTTAAACACCATCCTCAGGTAGAATACAAAAATTGAACTTAGCAAAAGATAGAATATAATGAATAAACTTTAATACATAGAATGTTGATTGTTTAAATTAAAAATTAAAACAAAAGAATAAAAGTACAAGAAATCCTTGTTCAAAATTCAAGGATGAAATATTTGTGACTTCAAATTATCCAAGATTTACATATTTTTGTATAATATGCCAAATGCCATATAACTGATGTAATTTATTAAGCAAATGGAATACGGCTAGTTATACAGAATGTTATTTTTATTAATTGATAATAGTAATAATAATAAATGCAGCTAAACAGTACATGTCCATTGAGAACCTCACAGGTCAGTAGATAAGTTTATAAAAGGTTAAGCAGAATTCCTCAAAATGTAGCCCAAATTATTTTTAAAGTGGCCCAAAAAGTAGTAAATTGTCCAAATGTAATAGTCTAGAGCAGGCATGTCAAAGATATGACCTGCAACATCAATTCAATAATGCTATTTGTTTATTTTTATTATTATCTTGATACCAAAGAAAATGTGATATTTTGTACTTAAACAAATAATAATAAACAAAATCCTTGAACTCGATTATTACTATTATTGTTTTCATTTTTATTTATTCATATTACTTAGAGATATTTATTTTATTTGATTTATTTGTTGTTCAATTTCTTGTTTACATTATGTTTTCTCTATTTCATCTTTTGAATTTCAAATTAAAGTCTGTCTTGTCAAGATCATTTATTGCATAATTCTCACAATTTTGCATATAAAATGTGTGTTTTTGACATACTGTGGGTGATCAGTTAACAAACATAATTTGTTCCAAGACTTTAGTTAACGAACAATTTGGATAATGAACAATCATCGATTTACCATAGGTTTTTATGAAAATTTGATTAATTTGTTCTGGAAACCCCCCAAAAATATATATATATATACTTTCTGACTATGTTTATTTATAAGTAATAATAAAAACAGTCTTGCATTTTTATTAGTCGTGTTTTTTCTGTTTGTGGGGGTTAAAGAATATGTCTAATGTTCATTGCTTTTCTCTCTTCTTCAGGATTTTTCAGAAGTAATTAATAGCATTGTAATTGTAGAGATCCCCAAGTCTATTAACCTCAACCTGGTTTAGATACCATTCTAAGACCGTTGTTTTGACATCCTCCCATTCAAATTCCCATTCTAAGACCGTTGTTCAAATGATCTTTAATTAATATCAGATATTGGCATTAATCCTCTTTTTTAGAAGAAAGCCTATCTCGCCAAGTTTCTTGGTGTTCTTCATTCAAGAGTTCTTGGCATTCTTCTATCGTCAGATCAGTTTCAGGTTCTGTTATGATCTCCTCAATGTTCTTTATTTCTCAGATTTTTGTTACTCCACAAGCTGCTTGAGTCTTCTTGATAATACAGTATCTTTCTTAGATAAGATTGAACTGCGGCTTACTGTAGACCTGTACAAACCATACTGCTCATCAACATCAGACATCATCTGCCCACTCTCTACCTTTGTTATTATACTCTCACCTGTTGAAAATAAAAACCACTAAAACTTAATGAGCGCCCACCCGAATACTATAAAAAAATTGTTTCTGACAGAAAAATAAAAGGCTGGAATTACAAGGGAAGAGTTTCAAAGTTCAGAGGAATACTATCTGATCAATATATACCAGGTTGAGCATCGATGTCGACGTCTCCTGTACTTTGAAAAGTTTTGAATTGTTGTTTGAAGACAAGGGAAGACAATCGGTATTCTTTATTTTACACTGGTTCTTCTTGTGTTTGTTCTGTGAGGTGTTTGTTATCTGAACATAAAAATATTCCGCAAAAGAGTTCGTTATCCAATTTGTTCGATAACTGATCACCCACTGTATTGTTAATTTAAATAATAGCTAGGGGTGCCCCTAGTGGCTGTTTTTGACATACCGTGACAGAAATAAACCATTTTCAGAGCTTTATATAGTAGATTAGAGGTTTTTCTGTATATATGGATGTTAGTATGTGGGAGGGCAAGATTTTTTTCAAGACCTTTGCTTTTTGTTGAAAATTTCTGAAATTTTTCAGGGAGGTTGTGCATTAGGAGGAAATGTTTATAGCAATTTTCAGGAAAATTGGACCATTGGTTGGAAGATAATAAGGGTGTGGGGGACATTTGAAAATTTTTTACTCATACAAAGTTTCTTTACCAAAAAGTAAATGTGTTTGTTTCAAAAATCACCTCCACTCTCAATATTAATGTTTCTTCATGACTTTTTTTTTTATAACTTTTGATAGAATAATTGAATTCTAACTTTTTCAATATTGATATATTAATAAAATAGTTTTAAGAAATTGATATTTCTCAAACCCCTAATTGCAAGTTCAGGGTAAAAATATAAAAAACTATTTTTTTTAATGAAATTCTTAGAGATAAAATACTGTATTTTTTTGTTTTATTAATCATAATTTTCATTGAAATTAGACTGAAATAAAATACAGTTTAACCCGATTATAACGTCATCCATGGGACTGGCAATTTTTTGACGTTATAACCGAGTGTCGTTATCTGCAGGGTCATAATTTCAGTCCCATAAAAACTACTAAGTATGTTTAAGAATCTATTATAAAATCCATTCTAATTTAACATTGTATGTATTATCATAAAATTATTTCTTAATAGTAATACAGTATACTCTATCTATTGGGTTGTTCAGAAAGTTTGTAGCGATTTTTGATAGACGACGGTTGAGACACCAGTTGATGCAAAAATGATTAGAATTGTACAAACCAATGAATATTACGATAAATGACCTTGAGACGCGTCCGTTACAAAAAAACCGCTAAGATTATTCAAATAGCGTTTAATTTGTCTCATTGCAAAAAATGGATGCGAACAACGTGCATTATCGACACTTATTTCTTTTCTTTTTTCGTAAAAGCAAAAATGCTGTACAAACAGCAAAAAAGATATGTGATGTTTATGGTGGGAGTGCTGTATCAGAATCAACTGTTCGAAAGTGGTTTGCAAAATTTAAAACGGGTAATTTCAGCCTTGAAGATGCTCCTCGCTCAGGAAGACCTGTTATTGAAGAGGACCAGATCAAAGCATTATTGGATGAAAACCCTCATTACACAAGTCGAGAGATTGCAGACATAGTGAAGTCATCAAACAGTACTGTATTTCAACATCTAAAGTAGTTTGGATACGTGAATTGTTATGACATTTGGATACCTCATGACTTAACGGAAAAAAACTTACTGGATCGCATCTCTATTCGTGATTCTCTTGAAAGACAAAATGAAAATGACCCTTTTCTGAAGTGTTTAGTGACAGGTGATGAAAAGTGGATCATTTATAACAATATCAACCAAAAACGATCATGGGGTAAGAAAAATGAATCACCATTAAAAACTCCAAAGGCCGGTCTTCATCCAAAGAAGATCATGCTCACTGTCTGGTAGGATTGGAAAGGAATCCTGTACTACGAGCTGCTTCCACAGAATCAAACAATTGATTCTGATAAGTATTGTTCCCAATTGGATAAGCTGAACATGGCAATTAAAGAAAAACATCCAGAACTGGCCAATAGAAAAGGCATGTGTTTCACCAAGATAACACCAGACCTCACACATCTTTACGAACACACCAAAAATTATTGGAACTAGGCTGGGATGTTTTACCCCACCCCCCTTACTCACCCGACCTTGCCCCGTCGGACTACCATTTGTTCCGTTCTCTATAAAATTCCCTTCGTGATAAAAACTTTGATACTTTGGAAGCTTGCAAAAACCACGTGGATCAGTTTTTCGCGGGAAAAACTGGAAAGTTCTACGAAGAGGGTATCATGAAGCTGCCCCATAGATGGCAACACGTCATTAAAAACAATGGCGCATACATAATGGAATAAAAGTATATTTTTAGTTTTAAAACAATTTCTTTTATTTCTCTTAAAAATCGCTACAAACTTTCCGAACAACCCAATATTATGATGATGATAATTTATTATCGTATGTATAAAAATGCAAACTACATGTTTAAATCAACTTTATTTACATTATTATGTCTAAGTTTACATTGATCTAATTAAAAATTTCAAAAATGACCTTTTATAAGAAATTTCTATTAAGTTTCATTAATGATAGAACTTCCGGTTTTGAGAATAATTGTTGAATCAAAAGGCAACAAAAGGTTAAAGTAATGTATGCCAATTAAAAATAATTCAATTATTTCTTTATAAACTATTTGATATAATATGTTATATTAATTCATCCAACACAACCTTAATTACTCCAGTTAATCACATTCATAAATGTTATATTAAAAATATACAGAATATTTAACAATTTAGCATAAAGTAAGTCAAAAATGAGTACATAGTAACCAATCATCACATCATTTAAAAGTGTGGCAAACCTTACCCCACTGAAGTCAGGTGGTGAGAATACCACCCACAGTCGTTCTAGGAAGTGGACTCTGACCCTAGGACTGAACATATAGTATTTTCTTTGTTAAATAAAATTTGTAATCTAATTTTGTAAATTTAGGAGTGCTTCAAATATGACGTTAAAACAGGCTTTTATGTCATTACAAATGGGTTTTTTAACATTTTATAGTATAGTAAAATTGTGGGTCCGATAAAAATTTGACGTTATATTAGGGTTGTTGTTACATCTGATGACGTTATAATCGGGTTAAACTGTGTGTTAAAGAGCTGGAGGGCTTATATTTTTAATAAAGTTAAATTTTACAAGTAATCACTTGTATTAGTAATTTTATGTAAATCTAAAGACTTAAAGGTAATAATAGCAATTATTAGGAATAAAACAAAACAAAAATGCTGGAAAGTTTAGCAGCCACATTGCCAGCTTTTTTTTGTTAGTGAATTCTCATATTTTATTTGTTTGATTATACATTTAATTTTATAATTAATCCAATATGTAGAAATGTTTATTTCTTATTAAACATTTTTTTTCACATATAATTTTAAGGAGTTTTGACATAAAATTCTGTAATTTTGCAGAAGGAGAAATTATTTGAAAAGAAGTTAAGAAAGAAGGGTTTTTCAATCAAGAAAATGGGAGAAGATGGTGCTTGTCTCTTCAGAGCAGTTGGTGAGTGTTATCTGATCTCAGTTCTTATTTTGTCAGTACAGTAGCAAACTATCAGGAAATTGTTTCATTTGTGTATTGTATAATTTTTTCAAATCTATTTACTGAAACAGTTTGCAACTTCACATTTTTGGAAAATCAAACTTGTGCCATTCTAATTGAATTTGTCTAAGAATTAAATAAAATTAACAAACTGTCAATTTGAAGTAAGTTGCTTATGATTTATTTATAAGAACTATGATTTTTATATTTAGTTTTGTTTTAAAAAGTAACTACTGCAGTTGCTAGAATCACTGCTCATTTTTTCTGAAATAGTAGAATTAATTATAACTTATTTAACTGAATCCTAGTTCATTTATATTTATTTCTGCTAATATGGATGTTAGTTATAAACACAAATAATTTTTTTTTTTCTTGATATGGAAATCTGATGATTTGGTTTTTATTCTAATTAACCATATCTTTGTCAGGATGTATTACAAGAAATATTGTTGGTTGACACAATAATTAAGCCATTGCACACAATGTTTTGCTGTCTTGGAGAGAGCAATGTATGATATGGAATGGTTAGAGAATTCTAACAAACTTGTTAATATTTGATAGCTGAAGCAATGCAACAAAACATGTACAGATGTTTTAGTTATCAAAGGTGGTATGGCAGATGAAAAGAGAAACAATTGTTATTAAAATAAAAAGTATTAATTTTAAAAGCAAGATAACAGTTGATTTTAATGCTATTTTTGTTTAGATGTTGATTGATAGTTGTCTTCAGACTAAGTTATACTGAAGATAAAGCAAAAAACTTTTCAGCTCTACAGCATGTATTTTGAATATCATAGCTTATATGAAATGTCATTGATTGATCTTTTAAGAAAATAGAACTCTTATTTTTTTCATTACTGAGTGTAATTTATGATAACATACACAGCAGTAATCTCTAATTGTTGAACTTAATTAACTGTTTAAAAGATTAATACAATTTATTATAATTAGTTTGAGCATTTTATTATTTTGTGAGCATTTTGTTATTATTTTGTATTTTGTTATCTCATTAATTGGCATGTCATAGATTTATACAAAGACCACAGAGATATGACAAAGTGAAAATTTTGGATGATTGGATGGGAAAAGTACATTAATAACTAATCTGTTGTCAGAAAAAACTTTTTTCACTTTAGGTTTGTTATGTAGTTAACAAACTAAAATTTATCAAGACTTCAGCTATTATAATAGTTACAGACTATATATATATTTTATATTAGATCAATTCAAAAAAAAGATAATATTGGTATTGGTTGATTGTTCTAGTTGTAGAAATTAAAGATCCTAAAAATTCTATAATATAAAAAAAGTGGATACCTTTGATAACTTCCTTTAAAATTGATTTCAGCTAGAATTTCAGTAGGGATAAGAATAGAATAACTGTAAAGACTGATGCACATATACTGGATAAATCATTTTAAATCAGTAATCGTAAACTGATCTTTGTTAATGTAAGGGATCAAACAATTAGTATCAACCCATTTGTATTATTTTTTACATATGACCAACAAAAATCTGTTCAGCAGCTGATTAGACTAATGGTTTTTATTGACTGTCAAGATCATAACAAATCTCAAGAATTTGTTTGACTAGTGGCTAGTAGATGTCAGTTTAACTTAATTCTGCTGCATATGTTCATTGAACTAAGAAATGCTGTCAACTATAGAACATATAAGTAAAAAACAATGATCATAAATTACTAATATAAAAGCAGTCATTACTGTGTATATGAATTCTTTATAACTTCTTCAATTTTTGTGCAATTCAGATGAAATTTTAGTTATGTTTGTTTTATGTTCTGATGGAACGTATAGTGTAGATGTACCAGTTATGGCCAGAAAACAAATTTAACTTAAAAAATCTAATCACCACATATTCAAATCTGTCCAATGAAACAAACTTTTATTGTTAACTGTGTGAACAGTTAATAATAAAAGTTTGTTTCATTTGCGATTCTATTTTTAAGTTAAATTTGTTTTCTGGCCAGAACTGGTACTACACTGGCCAAAACTGGTACATCTACCCTAGGCTACTTATTGTGGAAATATTAGCTATAGAGTAAACATCTTATGATTTTGGATTGGTGATTGAACTTACCTTGCTGTGACATCAGTGACCTCATAAGTTTATGCTTGATGAGGGAATTTCTCATAATTTGCATTTTTTTAAACTTGTATGTGTATTTTAAACTTGATTCATTAAATTTAAACTTTAGAAAAGATAGTCACATCTTGTCACTTCTATAACAAATTTTTTTTTAAATCTTTCCATAGTGACCATATGATGTTCTATTAGTCGAACAGAAGTAACAATTTAACAAGCCTATTATTTAGAAAGTATTATCACTCACCTAACACAGTGATTCTTAAGAAGTTTGCTGGGGGTTGCCAAATTATGCAAAATTTCTTTCAGAATATAATAAAAAGAAAATTGATGTATAATTGAATGTCATATTGAAAAGTGAAATAAGAAAGATAAAGTTTTTCCTATTTAGTTTTTTTTATTTATTTCTTATTTCTTCCTACATACAACTTTGTTAGTACAGAAGAAATAAATGCAAATATGCTACTTACACTGCAGTATTTACTTCTTTTATTAATTCTAAGAAACTATTAATGCTTGGAATTTTAAAAATAATTAGGAAAAATAGTAGTAGTAGGCTTTGAAAATTTAAATATTTTGCAAAAGATATGCAAAATCTTTACGACAAGTTGTGGGTGTTTTAGTTTAGTTTTAGCATCGGCTCTGGATTGAATAATAGTGCATTTCTTTCTTATATTGTGTGTTTAGTTTTAATTAATTATAATTAACCCATAAAAATGAGCAAAAAACGGAAAGGAACGTTAGAAAATCTTTTTAATGTAAGTAATCTTGGACTGGGACTTTCAAAAAGAAAATATAGTGAAGAAAATACTAGTGAAAATTCCAATGATGATACAGTGAAAAATGCAATGGAAAAAAAAGTCCTAAAAATAAAGGTATAAAATTAAGTAACATTAAAATTAGAAAATACGGTCATGATTATATCAAATATGGGTTCGTAAGCATAGAAGTTCAAGGAATTTCAAAATCACAATGTGTCATTTGCGGTATAGTTCTCTCCAATGAAGCAATGAAACCAAATAAATTGTTGAGACATATTTAAATTCTAAGCACGAACAATATAAAAACAAAAAGCAGGATATTTTTTATAAGAAAAAAAGATGAATTAAAAAATCAAAAGATGTTCATAAATGTGACAACTACAAACTAAAGAATTATTAAAAGTTTCATTTATTGCAGCTCTTCACTTTGCTAAAGCAAAAAACCATTTACAATAGCTGAAGAATTATTAAAACCTGCCATGTTTAATATTTGTAAAGAACTATTTGAACCATTTGTGTCAAACAAAATTAAGGAAATACCTATGTCAAACAATACAATTTGGAATAGGACTATATTGATAGCTAATGATCTTCAGAAGCAGTTAACTAGCAATATTAAAAATTCTCCTTGGTTTTCATTGCAAATCAATGAATTTACAGATATATATATATTTAACTCTTTCCACCCTGTGGGCACTAAGAGGGCCTCTTTTAGTAGGCCATTATAGGCCTGGCCCACAATGGGGCAACTGGGTGGTGAGGGATGGGGCCCGACACACCTGAATGGACCACCCCCTGAAAAATTCCTGAGGATTATTTGACCCGTTCAGATTTGATCCTAGGTTCCCCAGAGCGGTAAGCTGCCACTTTGACCGCTCAGCCATTCGGCTGTCAATCTGCAGATATTGCTATCAGGAGCACCTGCTTAGGATATGTGCGATTTATTGATTATATAAAAATGGATATATCTGAAGAATTTCTCTTTTGCATTTTTTTTAGAAACAGATACAACAGGTGAAAATATATTTAACAAAATCGATTCATTTCTGAATACTAATGGCTTACTCTGGAAAAACTGTATTGGAATTTCCACAGATAGTGTTGCCTCTCTGACTGGTTGTTATAAGGCATTACATCAAGAATAAAATGTATTGTGCATGCAAATATAATAACTACTCATTGTTCATTGTTTCATTCATAGAGAACAATTAGCTTCCAAGGAATTGAGTACAGAATTGAATGAAGTTGTGATGATTTCAGTAAAAATTATAAATTTCATAAAAGGAAATGCACTAAATTCAAGATTATATTCAATTTTTTTGTGAAGAAGTTGGCGTAGATAATACTTCTCTCCTTTTTCACACAGAAGTGAGATGGCTGTCATGAGGAAAAATCTTTAATCATTTATTTGAATTGAGACTGGAAGTTGAGCTTTATTTAAATGATAAAAAATCCAGCCTATCAAGCTATTTTGATGACAATAATTGGGTTGTTAAACTGTTGTATCTGGCAGATATTTTTACAATTTTAAATCAGTTGAATCTATCTATGCAAGGATCTCAATATAATATTTTTATTTTCAATTTTGAATTTTCGTAAATAGTCTAAACTTCAAAATTGAAGATAAAATATCCTGAGTCATCATTGTACTAATATTTTTAATATGTATAAGTAAATTGAGGCTATGAAAATGAAATTACAAAGATAGACCAAAGAATAGATTCAAATATATATGATATGTTTCCATTCTATTGACAATTAATCTGATTCAAAATTTCAATTTGAGAAACAAAATGTAAATTCTTTAATTAAATGTCATCTTTTAAAATTAATTGATAAATTTGATATTTTTCTAATGATGAAGTTCACATTACAAAACTGTGGATTCAAGGTCCATACAACAATTATAAAAATATCAATTTATCATCAGCTGATGAAGATACATTATTAGAATTAATAAATGATTGTAATTTGAATTCTGTGTTCAAAACTAAAGGTGTGTCCGAATTTTGGATACAAATTTGTGCAGAATATTCTTCCGTTTTCAGCAGCAATGCAAAATTTGCTGCCTTTTGCTAGTACATATTTGTGTGAGAAAGGGTTCTCAACTATAGTGGATATAAAAACAAAAAAACGGAATCGATTGTGATTAGATGTCTGCACGCGGATAGCATTACAAACAATTGAACCAAGAATTAACAAATTAGTTGAAGATATTCAGCAGCAGAAATCTCATTAAATTATTTTCGAATATTTTTTGTTTTCTTTTATGAATTTTTAAATGTTTCTTATTTTATTCTTTGTTAAAAATTAATGAGTTTTTATGTTTAATTGTGAAGTTTGAATGTTATTTAAATAGATAATGAAATAATAAAGTTATGATTTACATTTATTATATGAAAAAATAAAGCAATAATAAAAAAATCAATTTATTATAGATAATTTAACAAATATAAATTATTATTAAAAAAGATGGGGGTCACAAAAAAATTATGAAATATTTGGTGGGCCATTAGTATAAAAAGGTTAAGAACCACTGATCTAACATACAGTCATATGTACAATTTATCTTTGTTTTATCAACATGGAATTAAGAAATGGCTTTGTCAAGAGCTGCAGAAATAGCATCACAATGTCAATCATCAAAACAATATTAAGATGTCTATTACTGAAGGAAGACAGCAAGGAAATTTTTTAAAAGACAATAGAGTGTTTACTGAGAATGTAGTGTATAAAGAAATATGCAGGGTCAGCACCTCTCTGATGCCTTGTCAGGACTGACACCACCGTGTCTTCCAGACATGGAAATTTCAATGGCTGTTACGTTAGTTTTTGCGCCAGCGGTTGCGTCACAGGCTTTCGGACTCTGAATGGAGACGGAAGGAAACAACTGGAAGAAGTACACTCCACTAGTAATCATTTAACAAAAATACCCGTTTATTAATCAATATTATTTATTAACAAGCTACATACAGACACTTAGCGGATGCTAAAAATATGACATATAGAAGGGTGAACCTTATCGTTATACGGATGCTAATAATATGATATAAATATACAGTGTGTGTGTGTGTGTATAAGAACCTCATTATTATTATCACGACCCTTACTGAGAGAGAGAGAGCTTACAATTGTTTGCGCACTGATAAATACCTTAAGAGTTTGTAGAGATTGAAGATCCATTCGGAACTTTCTGGAAGTTGCTTTCCTCCAGAGCAGTGGGAATTTCCCTCGAGTGTTGACAGCTAAGATCAGCGATAGTGGTGGCGATTGGCTGGACACACATGGTTCAAGAAAAAACTGGATGACCCCTTTTTACTCATCGACCCTTCCTTTTTATTAGGGGGTCTTCCTCCTGGGATTTTCCCATGACTTTGTCAGGAATTTTAGTAGATTGAGGCCAATAATCAATTTTTCACTCATTGGTTCTGGGTGACACATTAAATGTGTCACCTTCAACAAGGAAATAAGTCTGTGGGAAATAGTTTTAATTGTCTTTAACACTTTTTCTTTCCATTTTGTCTCCTTAAATTTTTCTCTCAAAACAAAAATTAAAAAATATTTTCACCAGTTTTGGCTCTTACAAATATATAATACTAGCTGACCCGGCCACGCGTTGTTGTGGCTCAAAATGTATCTATTATAAATGTGTAACACTTCTCCCGTGGGGGGAATATCGAAAAATCCCTTTTTAGTGTATATTCTGTTGACGTCACCTATTAAAACGCAATTAAAAATGCAAAAAAATCGCATGTAAAATAGTATAAATAGAAGCCGAGTTCTTCACAGTAAGCCTTAATCCTGTCCCTTTCCCCGCTGGGGAATATCGAAAAATCCCTTTTTAGTGTATATTCTGTTGACGTCACCTATTAAAACGCAATTAAAAATGCAAAAAATTGCATGTAAAATAGTATAAATAGAAGCCGAGTTCTTCACGGTAAGCCTTAATCCCGTCCATCTCCCCCCCCTGTAGGGAGAATTTCGACATGTATATTATATGAAAACACGTGCATATTCGAATGCAATGTTGTGTCAAAATTTCAAAGGAATCGGTAGGAACAAACAAACGTTGTATTTTATTTATATAGATAGGTAGAAAATGATCTGCTTAGGTCCATTCTCACAGAAAAGCATAATGCCTCACAGAAAAGCAAACTTAGGTCATCTGAAGTTAGTGCCATCTGTTGGACATAAAAGCCTTAATCCATATATAAATATATTTTTAAAAGGGGGGGAAATGGTTATCTTCACATATGCCACAAACCTTTGCGGGAATGTATTAAACAACTTCCCAAAGTTTCATGGCAATCGGATAAATGGTGTGGTAATGCATGAAGGACAAACACACACACACACACACACACACATTCGTTTTTATATATATAGATAAAGGCCATCATGTGTTTGTAAGTGAATTCTATAAATCCTACTATTTTTGTCCACCCCAGGTGAAATTTTGTTTTGTTGTTCTTTATGTTACAACAAATAGTATAAACTACTTAATTTGCAGAAATATTAACATTTCTTCTTGAATTTCTTGAAATCTTAATCTTCTCAATTCTTTAATTTCTACTTTTTCATAAAAAGCATTCTGTCATGCTTGGTGGGAATTTCTAGTTTTGATATAATAATCAGTCAGAAAAAAAATCTTTGTTCTTTTTAGTATGTAAATTAAAACTAAAAATAATTTATTTTATAAAATACTTCATCTTTTATATTTACAGCTGACCAAGTTTATGGAGATCAAGAAATGCATACTGCTGTGAGAAAACTATGCATGGATTATATGGTATGTAAAGTTTTTTTATAGTGTATGTCCAAAAATTATCCTTACAACATCTAATATAATTGCCAATTAACAAGTATAAAAATTCCTGTGTTGGAATTTTCACAAGAAAATTCCATAAGTTTCTCTGTAAAATACAGATAAACTTATGAAATTTTTCTTTTGTATAAAGTTTGTTTTTGTTTTGTTTGGATTGGCCATGGAAGTGCAATTTATTAAATTGGCTATATCATATTGTGTGATTTCTTTCTTTAGGGATTCATTAAAGATCTTATGATAATTTGCAGGTCACAGACATGAATTTAAAAGTAAGAATTACAGTTGCTAGTGAAGAAGTTGATTGGAAATGCTTCAATGTAAATGGCAGCATTTGGAGTATAAACTGGTTGTCTTGAGATTCACTAATAGCACATGTATTGAATGTTTGTAACATTGTTACTTTAATTAATAAAATAAATTTTGGAATATATGGATTTTAAAAATTATTGTCTAACAATCTTACAAGTATGATTATAAATTTTATTAAAGGATAAAAGTTGTAAAGATAATTTTTGGATACTCTGTATAATTAACAAAAATAAATATGAATGTATTTAAATTAAAATTTACTTTTACAGGCAAAAAATTCTGATTACTTTTCTCAATATGTAACTGAAGATTTTGAGAAATATATAGAAAGGAAAAGATGTGATCACATTCATGGAAATCATATTGAAATGCAAGCATTATCAGAAATGTTTAATAGACCTATTGAAGTTTACCATTACAGTATAGGTGAGTTGGCATTTATTTTAATTTCTTCTAAAAGTGATTTTTGCCAATATCAAACTAAGTTATAATTTAGTTAAATAAGTTATGAAACAAACAAAAGTGATAGTAATATCAAATTTGATTGCAATATGTAAATCAACAACAAAATACAAATTTATATTAAAAATGGTATAGATTTAATCTTGGTATAATCATCTGATGATCTATAATATCCACTGATATATCTATGATTAAAAATTAGTCCAGTTAATTCTAAATTTACTTAAGAAGTAGATTAAATTATTAGAAACATTGTATATTTGCTTATCCAAATTTGCATTGATTACATTGCTTTTTTATATAATGTCATGTCTCACTATAAGGTTCTTTGTTAATATAGCACTTTTCAAGGACAATCAAGCCTCAATATAGTGCCATCTTCATAGAATACCAACGAAAATTCACATGCAGATTCTTGTTAAATATTGAATAGAAAGCCCTTCAGTCCCTGTGAGTTACTAAATGTACAACTTTAAATTGCAAATGGCATTGTAATCATATCATATGACTTTGAACTTTTGAAAGCATGGACTGTATTGCTTTATATAATTCTTATTGTTCAAGGTCCTTCACTTCAGTGCTAATTTGGAGATGGAGAAATGGTGGTGCTATATTGAGATTTGACTGCTTATTCATATTTATTTACTGGCAAGTGGAAGAAAGGCTATGTTTCACTTTAAGGAGATATTTGCTTCTTTTTTTAACTTTTTTCACTCTGTGGGTACTAAGACGACCAGGCCCACAATGGGGTGGCTGGGTGGTGAGGGATGTGGCCTGCCATATCCAGATGCCCTCCAAAAAAATTCCTGGGAATTTATCGACCCATTCGGTTTCGAACCCGGGTCCTCAGAGCGGTAGGCTTGGCAGCTTGGCCATCTGGCGTGTGAGATATTTGCTTTATGGCAGTGATCTGTAAACCAACTTACCATATTATTAAGTATACTTCTAAGCTTCACATAAGCACACTTAAAATTGTGCTTTAATGGTCTGTACATAGAATAATGTTTCTTAACTGATACAGCAATTCATAATCATATATAGTAAGAATCTTGTTTTAATGGATCATGGAAAATGGATTTCTCAGAATAATAATGGATTTTTTCCAGGTCTTGCAAATCAATGTAATTTTACTTCTTTTTAACAGATTTGTAACTTGGAATAACACGCTTTTCTTTCCCCATCTGTTGTAAACTTCACATTTTTTCAATATTTAGTTAATATTTAGGTGTTTCCAGGAGTTTGCAGAGTTTGATGACACACTTATTACATTTGGGATATGTACCGATACAATTGAAAAATTGTGTGAAGAGAGTTAGCAAGCTAATATGATTAGCCACCTAGTGAACATTCTGACACTGGTCCAAATATAGTGCCAATATGTAGCAGGCCATCAAGTCTTTCCAAGTCATGAAGATCATCTTGATGAGTTTCAGCATGAATAGGCTATGCATGACATTGCTAATATTAAGTGGTTGTAACAACCACTTAATATACTCAATAGGCAGAAAAGTAGCATCAAAACAAACCAAGATAGATATGTTTTTTAACAAATCATGAATTCAAGTCAAGTGTTAATGAGTATACATAATTTGTGCTTTTTGTGCTTACAGTTTATTGAATTTTTGTCAGCTTTGTTGTACACATGTACAACATATTATGTGATCTTGTAACATATGCGTTTTTATAGAATAAAGAATAGAGATCTCAAGAGACTGAATAATTTCAAATAATGGATATTTTCTTGGGTATGCAGGAAACCTTTTGTTGCAATATAACAGATTCTTGGAACAATGCATGATTTTCAGCAGTCCAAGCAATATGCTAAAATGAGGTTCTACTGTAGTCATAAAAAATTATTGTATATTTACAAAAAATTGTTAAAAACATAGAAGTAATGTAATTGAGAATATTCTTGTATGTCCACTTTAAAGTTTGAAACTTATTCAATATTTTTTTTCCTAGTTGTTAAAATTATTAAATTATATAATTTTTTAAAATATATTTTTCAATCCAGTTAGCACTAAATTTTATTTAACAATCCAGGGAAGGTCAACTAGACACACTTTAAGAGCCATGCGTAAGGAATGAACACTAGTTAGAGCTGATTATGTGATAACACAAAATACCATATTTATTCTAACTTAATAAACAGTATGACTGCAAGATGTAAAGACTTACAGACAGTGGCTTCTAATAGTAAATGTGCTGTCAATTGGAGGAAGAGAGAACTTATTTTAAACTTGAAAAATTGCACAGTCTATTTAATATTGTCATTCTTAATGTATCTTGAAATAAACTGTGTTCAGTGTTTGTTGTTGAATAATAATAATGTGAAAAAAGTTACTGTAATAATTTAATAGTCATACAAGAATTACAGTCACTCGTTAATAAACAATACATTTACAGATTGAAAAAGTTATAGACAGTATACTGTTTATTAGAATAAATATATAATAATACTGTAATGTTAATGGCAATGTGATGATACTACTACTTTGTTGTAATCAATACAAATTTATTTATTGTGTAAATGGGCAATTTCATGTGATTTCCTTCTAACATAATATTTTTTGTTATTGTTGAAAGATTATAGTGATTATTATTGGATGTGGTTATTGCTTACTTTATTGGCATTATTAATAATGAATAAAATAAATAAATAATTCTGAGTGAGAAACTTTGAGAATCTCTGATTGGTCAAATATGTTATGCAAGCTGCACTTTGGTTATTGTTATAATAAAAATTTAACTATAACTTATAATTTTTTACGAGATATTAATTCTCTAAGAAGTATGAAAAGCAAATGCTATCTAATAAAATATTTGAAGTGACATATGAATTATTCTGTAAGTTTACAATTATTAGTCATCTGATGATTTAAATAAAAATTTAATATATATTTTTAAAAACTTCTTTAATGAGCTGATAATAATATTAATGTGAGTATTTTAATATATATTATTTCAATTTATTTAGAACCAATAAATATTTTCCATGGGGAATTTACTGACAATGCACCAATACGTCTTAGCTATCACAGAAATATACATTATAATTCTATTGTTGATCCTTATAAAGCCACAATTGGTGTTGGACTTGGTCTACCTTCATTGAAGCCAGGGGTAAACGAAAATAATTTTGTAAAAACTCATTTATTAATATTTCTTTAAATTTCTGAGACTTATAATTTTAAAATAATTTTTTTTTTTTTATAGTTAGCAGAAAAAAATTTGATGAAGGAAGCAATAAGAACTTCAGAAGAATTTGAATTAGAACAAGTAAGAAATTAGTTAAAAATGAATAAATAACTCTTAAAATTTTGTTGTTTCCTACATTTAATATTTCTAGTTTAATGATAAGTAGAAAGTAATTAAATTGTAGAAAATATTAGTTAGGAAATATTAAATTTCAACTTGTTAAAAAAGATTTTATTAATTAAATAATAATAGCTTTTAATAAATAATAACCTTATGTTATCATTAATATAAGATTTTATAATTTTAAATCTAATTTTTCTAACATTACATATACGGTCAGTATAATGAACATCTAGTTTAACAAAATTTTCAGTTTGAAATACCATTATAGTAAAAAATGAAAGCAGTTTTTTTTGGAAGAGAAAAGTTTCATTATAATAAAATCTATAAATGCATAAATCATTCATTTTTAGTAAATGATGAATATTATGCCAGTCTGGCAACACTAATTTTAATGTCTAGTTCAACTGACAATACTAATTTTAATCCTTAGTTGTGGTTTCATTTTGATTCTGTTACTTTCCAGCAGGGGTAGCAAACCTATGGCACACGTGCCTGAAGTGACACGTTGAGAGATATAATCTGGCAATCTCCATTTATCACCCAATCATTCTTTTTTTTCAATAAACTTCTTTATATTTACTCTAAAGCACACTCGTTTCATTTATTTAAATGTCTTTGTTCAAAGTCTAAATCTTCGACATGCATAATCTTTTTATAGATAAGCATGATTACTATAAGACACTTGGACTGAAAAAGGTTTGCCAACCACAAACTACAATTATTTCTTTTTAAGTTTACCAGAAAAAGTGGAGTAATACAAAAAATGGAAACAGTTTTCTTTGGAAGAGAATAAAAAGATATTAGATAACATACAAAAAGGAATTAAACAAAAAGATGTGCCTGATGGCCTTTTGGAATACTGTCACAGTACAGGATTCTATAGAAAAAACTTTTATTCAACAAGCATCACAAACAAAAATTTGACTTCTTTTAGCAGAAAATAATGATATCAAGTAGAAATAACAATTAGAGAGGAAGGATTCCAACTAATCAGTGCTACTATATCATTATTTAACATAAAATCTCACTAACCTCACAAATTACTTCAGCAGTTGTCAAAATTATCATTCAACAAGTATTCCATTATTTGTATTTCTTGATGAAGACCTTCAGAGTATGTTGCAAAAGTTACAGGTGAGACTTTTGATAACTGCTGGACTAATTTGTGAGGTTAATGAGATTTTATGTAATAAGTTATCCAGTTACAGTTTGAAGAAGTGTTAATCATTATTTTGTTCATTCGTGATATTTTTGAAATATTTATTACAGTATAAATTTTTATTCTGTATTTAATATAACTTACTATATTTTTGCAGAATGACCAGCATGCCACTTATAAACAGGGGAGACCAGTATGTCAGAAACCTTGGGGTTACTGGCTGCCAACTCCAACTAAACTGAAACTAAAATATAAAAATAATCAGATCTAATAAAACTAGTTGTTAATTATATGTTAAAGAAAAATTCTTTCCAGTACATAAAATAACATTGTAATTTGACTGATGGAGAGGACTAATCAGGAAGAGTGTTTTTGTTTACAAATCAAACAATCAATGACTTACTTTCCCAGTTATTATAACAGAGGGAAATTATGGCAATCGGGCAAAAAATGACCCACCCAGATTTTTACATTTTTGGACTAAGGACAACTTGAAATGTCAAGAAATGCAAAAAAATCAGGGGTAATTTCTGTGTATGTGTGGGGGAGAACAATTTTGTTCATCCTTTTTGCAGCTTAATAACTCCTGTGCTTTTTGTCAAAAATTTTCGAAATTTTGCAGGAAGGTTTGTATATTAGGAGGATTGATGCTATTAAATTTTGGTGATTAAAGGACGAGGGGATAGGGAGATAATGGGGTTCGTGTGTATCTCCAGTAGGATCGGACTTAATGATGATTTTACTCATTATTAGCATTTATAATTTTTTATAAAACCCATCCCTACCCTCAAAATTAAGGTTTTTGCGCATAAAAACAGGTTTGACTGTAGTTAAAAATTTAAAAGGTTTTTTAATAAAATATGATAACAGATGGCACAACCAAAATTTTAAATGTTGCTGGGAAAGTTGAGCAATTCATTACTGATTTATTTGACATTAGTAGTAGTTAACCAGTGTTGGCTGCAATGACAATCTAACCTGACCTTAAAAATAACACCTTTTTCTCAAGTTTCACGTAAAGCCAATGTTAATTGGTGTGAGTTTAGATAATTTAAAGCCAGTTTCTTAAATTTAATATCTTTATTTTTGCATTTTTGAACCAAATGTCAATAAAATTAACATGGAAAAACACTTTCGGAATTCCACAAATATTTTACATCGTTAGAAAGAAGACAGAATTAATACATTATAAACATAATTGTAGTTTTTGATATAATGCTAACAGTTTCACAGTTTTAGAATAAAAACTTGTTTATTTTTTTAATGTGCTCTCTAAAGAAAGATGCATAACCTCACTTAAACTGGCATGGCAATTTATCTCCCGAGATGCTGGCATCCCGGGAGATAAATCGCCATGCCAGTTTTTACCATATATCTGATCTATCAATATATGATTTCATGGTCTCTCCTAGCTATACTTGACATACTGGACAATCTGCAAAAATACAATACATTCAGAAAATGTTAAATTTGGTTTCATATAAATATTAATAGATAAATTGTGTTTTTAAAGACATTTTTTACTTCAAAATTTAAGCAATTCTTTTGTAATGCATAAGTTTCTTTTATTCTTGCAGTTTTCCAAAATCTTTGACACAAATTTTCAAGGCAATTTGCCTTGAAAATTTGTGTTAAAAAATAAACTACCTATTAATATTTAAGAAATATAGCTTTGTTTTCTGTGAAAAAAAAAAAAAAATATGAAAATGTTTAAGCAATGTAAATACTTTCCATAAATATATTATTTTTAATGACAGAGAACTAATTAAAAACATAATATTAATAATTTTTTGGATACATGCATCATTTTGATTATTTTTTCTACTGGACAATGCCCAAATTTGGAATGAATCTGCAGCTGGAATATGAATTCCAATGTTAGATCCATTTCAAAAACACCTGAAATATGTTGATTCCTAAAATAGAGTTAAGTATTTCTTTGTCTGTTTAAGCTTACGCAGAATAAATTTACTCTTATTGATTACAAAATCACTAGTACTCATGGTTTTATTTTACTGTCATAAAATTAAAAGTATTTAAACTATGATATAAGAATTTCTTATCACTGTTCTAATTTATTTTCAATAAACTCAGAAAGATCTGAGTTTTTCACACCTTTTTTAATACTGATTGTAAAGAATAAGGGAGTGAATTTCACAATAGTATCTCATTATATTTATCACTGCATTGTACAGCATCTGATAGTTGTTACATTTATATATCCTGCATTGATTATATTTAGTTTAGTTATTTAAACAATTCAAATAAAATTCACGGTACCAAAACATCTTGCAGAACAAAAAAAAAAACTCCAGAAAATAATCATGGATGGAAGGGCTAACATTTTTGATCCTTTCCATGGATCTTCAGGTCAAAGATTTTGAGATTAACAAATAAAATTGTTTAAAAAAAATAAGAAATTATATATTGAGTCAGTGAAATAAGTATATTCTAATATGAAATTGAACTTTGAATGATTTCTTGATAAGCAAGGATGAAAAATACAGTTAGAATATAGTAATTGTATTTCCAGCTAAATGATTCTCAAAAAATTAAGCTGGTTGTATATCACACTCTAATTTCCCCGTATTCAGAATGATATTGGTTGAAATCTTGTTTCCAGGAACGCAGTTAGAACTGTATAATGACGCGTTGTCTGATACGCTGGTTTTAATACAGCTGGATTGACAAATGAATGACATAGTGCATTTCATTTGAAATGGATTTTTATTAGTGTGCTGATCCAGTTGTATCAGATATGCTTTACCAGGAAATTCACTGAGTAATGTAACAAATGGTCAACAAAAACAAATATAGTATTGGGTTGGTGCAAAAATAATTGCAGAATTTATTATTTTAAACTTTGAAGCTTATTTCAAGCTAAAATTTTATTTATTAATAATAATGTAATATATCATTTTAAAGTACAAAGTGCCCTCTACTGATTTATGCTAATGGTTTTGTTTTCATGTTTATATCTGTTTATTTTATACTGTCAAATTAAAAAATGGAAAAAAGCAAATTTGAACAATTTTATTGCATAAGTTCAAAACAGAATGTAAAGCAGTGGAAACTACATGCAATATCAATCAAAAATTTGGCCAGCGGACAATCAGTGAACATACCGCTCGTCATGGTTCCAAAAATTTTGTAATGGAGATGAGAGCCTCGAAGATGAGGAAGGTATTGGACATCCTTCTGCAATTGATGAAAACCAATTGATGGCTATTATTGAAGCAGATCCCTGTAAAACAACTCCAGAAGTTATAGAAGAACTAAACATTAACCATTCAACAGTAGTTTGACATTTGCACCAAATAAGAAAATCAAAAAATGCTCAACAAATGGGTGCCTCGTGGCTGAATGAATATCAAAAAATACACCATTATGAAATTTGCTCTATGCTTTTTTATGCAACAAAAACTACCAGTTTCTTGATCACATTGTGACATGTGCTGAGGAATGGTAATTGATGGCATTCTGTGCAGTGGCTGAATCGAGATGAACCACCAAAACACTTTCCCAAACCAAAGCTACACCTAAAGAAGAAGCTGTGGTCACTATTTGGTGGTTGGCAAGTGGAATTATCCACTACAACTTCTTTAATCCTGGAAAAACTATCACAGCAGAGGTATTATCAAGAAATTAACAACATGCAGCAAAAACTGAAATGTTTATGTCCAACATTAGTCAATTGAAAAGGACCAATTCTCCATGACAATGTCTGACACATCTCACAAATGACTGAGAAATTGAACAAACTGGGCTACAAAACTACCCAACTTACTCATTAGACTTCCCTTCAACCAATTATCACTTTTTCAAGCACCTTGACAACTTCCCACAAGAAATGGTTTTCAACAATGAAGCAGCAGCCCAAAATGTCTTTAAAGAATTTATTGGTTCTGGCACTTCCAAATTCTATGCTACTGAAATAGATTTGTTACTTGTTGGCAAAGATGTATAGATTCTAATGGTTCTTATTTCAATTAATATTCTAAGTTCAGATATACTGTTTTAAAGTTAATGGTTGAAAACCACAATTATTTTTGCACTGACTCCATACTTAAATACAGCATTTCATATAATGGATATTTTATACCAATCAGTAAAACAGAGATCTATTGTAGATAAGTTTTTGATGAATTAGCTTATGATATTCTCTAATGCACTTGAACTTTGCTGATAATCAGTACAGGCTCAAAAGTTATTCATTCTATTGTTATAGTTTGCATCAGTCATTCTATTTGCATCAGCTTCATACTTTATTTTACAGTGCTGTTGCAAAAAAAATTGCACCAAATTTATTTTAACTTGGGCATTGTTCTCCCTTCTTTTTCTCATTCGTCTAATCTCACTTAAGTATAACACAGTCTTAAGCTGTAGTTGAAAACATTTACGAAGTGGCAGTTCACTAATAGCTTTGGTATCTGTCCAAAAATTCAAGATTTAGTTAGAGTTCATTTATGGTTGCATTTGTTGTACCATGATAATTGGTATGAAATTTAAAAAGTTATCTGATGGACTTCAAAACTTGCAGACTAATGTCAAAAGTTTCTGGAATGAATTGCATTAATATGAGAAAACATTGTAAATTACTCTAATATGACAGATAAAAAATACTGAATTAGCATAACAGATGTTAAGCAATATCTAGTCTTAAATTTGTGATATTGGTTCAACCAGTTAGATACAGCATGTCCACCAGAACTTTTCAACAGGAATTGCTTGCTGAATATGAAGCTTTGGCACTGTTTCTTTTGATACAAGCCTTTTATTTAATATGCGAAGGAAACAAACTCCTGCAGATTGCCAGAGAGCACAAATTGGAATATTGCAAATTGCAAACAGTGTCACTGTAGTGATGATTCAAGATTCATTAGATTTTGTGTAATGGTTACCAATATGTGTGCAGAGAAAACCATGAAACACTTGTTCAGCTTGTGTCCTGAGTACACGATTAAAGCTCTGAAAGATCTGTAAGGATATGGGGTATGTTTTGTTGGCATGGTTTGAGTCATAGTTTGATCACTATTGAGTTAATCATGAAATCACAGGACTAAATTTAAGTAGTAACTTCTTTTTGATAACAGGTAATTATTAATGAAATAACAACATTAGAAATCCAGCAAATACTGTTTTTTGTTTTATTGAAAGACCTTCATGTGATCATTCCAAGTTAAAAAGAATAGAATAATATGAATTAAAATACAATTTAGTTTTCTTTTTGGAGTTTGAAACATATATTACTAGACATTTTGAGTGGATATTCAGTTTAATAGAATCAAAGCAGGAAGAGAGTTTAATTCATATAAAGACTTAATACCTATAAAGAGACCTGAAAACATTTGTCATTGCTCAAAGATGTCTTCTTATGTAAATGGATATTCTTTCTGCATCCTGTGAATGCTGATGTCTAAAATTTATAATCTAATTGTATTTCAGTCTATATTTTTCAAATTTCTGTTCTTTTTAAGTTGTGTGCTACAGGACAATAAAGTTCATATTCATTGTGCTTACCTCATATCTTATGACATTGACTTCAAACTGTGTTATGTGGAGTCCAATTCACTTATCCCAGACATCAATCCAATTGAATATCTTTGGAATATACTGGAATGCATGATTAGACATAATGACACAATGTCAAGAATTTGGCTGTTATGGAACAAAAATTTCATCAAAATCAATTGGAAATTTATGAGGTGGTATTTCAGAATCTTGTCAAATTTCTGTCTTGAGGATTAAAAGTTATAACAAAAGTAGCATTAGTCCAACCAAATATTAGCGTATAAAGTTCAATCTTTTTGTTGTGGCACAGTATGAATCTGAGGTACATTTAATTATGTGCAATTCATTCCAAAATGTTTTTCAAGTTTTTTGTAAAAACTGGAGTATGTCTGTTTATTGATTACAGTGCTAGATTATAAGATCTAAAACATGTTACAAAACAAATTATCCATTTTTTTATACAAAGTAGTAAATAATTCTTGATGATATGGTTTTTACGGTTGAATTGAGATAAATTAGTTAATGATAAAGACTTTTTCTACAGTTAAAACAGTTATGAAATTACTATGTAAGAGATATAATCTAATCTGAGAAAATAATTAGTAATAAAATTTGTTGGTTAGTTTAACTAAGTTAAAATGATTTTAATAAATTATTAGTAATAATTATAATCATGAACAAATAACAATAAAATATTAATATACATGTAATAAATAGAAGTATGAGATACAATTTTTGTATTTATTGAGATATTTAAGAGAAACTGAAATTTTCTAACTCTTCTTGTTTTCTGGTTTCAAGAAAGAAAAACTTATACCAACTTTTAAAATTTAGATTAATTTAAATCATTGGTGCCAAGACTTTTAGATTAGTGGGATTAGACTTTTAGATTAGATTACTTATGACTCCACACAAATTGTGTGGAGTCATAAGTAAATGGGCCACAAATATTTTGTATATTCTGTATACCAAAAAAGTAGACCTACTTCTATCCTTTGTAAGTGATGCCTTGAATATGTTTGAGGATTGGGTTTGACTCAGGGTCATATTTAGGCACCATTGAATTAAATGATTAAATGACTATTAGATTATTATTATTGAAACTATACTGTAAAATGAAATCAGATTTAAAGAAAAGATAAAGAAATAAGATAAATGTAAATCATGTGAAATATTTAACTACTTGTGATACAAACCTATTAATATTAGTATTTAGAATATTTGTCATTTTTTCTCACTACTTTTGTCTTCATTGAGTAAGACTGAGAGAGAACAATCTGTTGATTTTTATAGGGAAATAGTATCTTTCTACATATTGTTTAAGAATACATTGACCAGTTCTTTTCACTACACGAAAAGCATTTAAATGTTTCACTCAGATTTATTTATTTTTTATTTGGGTAATGCCATTTAATTGCATTAAAAACATAATTTGTTGCAAAATTATTTTTTTTTACCTGAACTCTGTACTGATTTTTGTGAATTAAACTGTGCAGAGAAGCATCATAAATTAGATCATATGTGCAAAGTATTAATTGTTTTTTAGTAAGTAGATTTATAGACATTGTTTGAAATAATTAAATTAAACTATTGATATGTTACATTTTATCAGAATGTGAAGTGTTATTTTACATTTTTAATAATTAAAATGTCATTTTTAATTATTGAAGAATTTTTTAAAGGCAATGTTGGAAGACAAACTTCGTGCTACAGATTGGGAGGCCACTAATGAAGCTATTGAAGAACAAGTTGCCCGAGAATCATATCTCGAATGGTTGAGAGAAAACGAAATGAGAGCAAGGAAAAAGGTATATTAATTGATGATTATTGATATTTATCAGTCACATATTTAAAACAAAATTATTATTTTGTCAATTTAAACTGTAAAATTTATTATACTTTTACATCACCAACTGTCGTAACTAATCGGTCCAACTTTTGGATATAAACCATTAAAGATTTATTTATATTGTTTATATCCAAAAGTTAGCTCGATTAGTTACGGCAGTTGGTGATATAATCTTATTATTATTGGGTTTGGTGAGTGTTTATTTGATTATACTCTGTAACTAAATTGCTAAACTCTATAGGATAGTAAATAAATCAGACAATAAATCATGTTGATAAAATTTTATTTGTATATTAATTGCATTTTAAAATTATTGTTGATATTAAAGCTAAATTGGTTAAAACTAGGTTTACTTATTTGTTATTAAAAATAAAATTTATTTATGTCACTCCAAATTAAATATCTAATTAATGAAACTAAAGAAATAGTTTACATTGATACAACTGGCTAAAAGTTTTAATACAAACATTTTAAACTATTTACATGGCCATTATTATATTTCAAAACAAAAATTTTAAAATAGAATCAATTAAAAATTAAATATGATGGTATGTAACAAACTGAGATCATTATTTTGTATTTACTTTTTGCACTTTCTGTTTTTTGGGCACTTGGAGGTCTTTTTTTTCATGCTCATAATTATGGCAGCTGGAAGGTGGGGGACAGGGCCTGGAATATCTGATATCAACCACCTAAAAAACTTTCAGGTTTTGCTCCTTCAGATTCAATCTTAGGTCCAAAGAGTAGTATGCTGGCATCTTAACTATCTCTGTTATCTGGGTATCTGTCATTTTGTATTAAAACTTTATCTGGTTTAATAAAATGTGAATTACACTGATTAACAAAAAATAAAAGTTCTCTTTCCTTTATCAAAATAGTCATTTCCAACTAAAAAGAAGTGAGAAACCAGAATATGATATTATTAACTTTTGATTTCCAGATATATACTCTTTGACAAAAAATCGACACTCCAAAAAATAATCCAATTGCAATGAAATATCATATTCAAATACCTTTCAATCAAGTATGTAAACATGGGCGGGTCTACATAGGGACTAATAGGGCTTAGGCCATGGCAATTTGAATTCACAAAATTGAATTCTTTTTGTTAATAATATTTCTTTATTTCTTAATTTTTTTTAATATAAGATATAAAGTTTGTAATTCAACAGTATTTTCTAAATAAATATGTTTCAACTTTGATTTTGATGTTATTAAAAATGAATTTTAAACCCCAATTTAAAGATTCTTAATCTAACAAAAAATGGAATCACATTGGACTTCAATAAGCCCTAGGCTCCAAAAAACCTAGATCCGCCCCTGTGTAAACAATAAAAAATTAGCACCCAATGAATGAATGTTCTGAGCTACAGAATATTGGAAGATCCCATCATGATGGTGTATTCTTTCTTTGAGTGATCAACCTTCCAGTGGAGTTTGATTATGAAAATGCCTTACCATGAAATTCATGCCCACTACAACTACAACTCCTAGACAAAAATTTAGATTATTCACCTAACTGAAAGTTCAGTGTACGTTTTCTCATGAACAACACAGAGTATGAAACTTTTTTCGACACTACATAAACAGTGTATATTTATTATACCCATTAATCAGACAAATTAACTCAGAAGTTTTTTTTATGAATGGAAATGAAATGACAAAAAAAATAGAATAACACTTTGACTGTGACAAAAAATTAGAATATTAGCTAAATGTGGGTTAAATATAGGAAATACAAAAAAATAAACTTAATATTTTGTGGTGTTGCCTTTTGCCATAATTACTGCTCACAGTCCATTGGGCGTGGTATGGATTAATGCTTCACATTTGTTTCTGGTGATGCAATTCCAAATATGTCAAATTCACGTCACTAGTTCCTTCGTAGAAGTTGGGCACCGTTCATTAAGTCGTCATTTCATGACTTTCCACAAATTTTCAATGAGGTTTAAGTTTGGGGAATTACTTGGCCAAGGCAGGATTGCAATCTGTTGTTCTTGTAACCAGTGTATCATTGACTTTGCAGTATGAGAGGATGCCCTGTCTTGTTGAAATAGAATTGTTTCCTCAACTAAATCCTCTGCTGATGGTATCATAAATGTCTCTAAGATGTCTTGATATGTCTGTGCATTGACACGTTTCTGAAGAATGCACAGTTGTCCTATGCTGTTAACACTCGTGCATCCCTAGATCATGACAAATGATGCAAACTTTACAGATTTCTTCATACAGTTCTTTTCGAAGGCTTCTTTGGTTGTTCTCCATACACGTTGGTCTTGGTCACCACAGGAGAGAGAAAACAGGGATTCAATGTTACTTGCTATATTTATGTATTACATTTTTGGTAGTTTTTTCTGTTATTTTTTTAGTTTAAATTTTTGATGTTCTATTATTGAACACTTTGTAACTGTCATTCCAAAGATTATGTAAAACTTGAGGATGGCCTATTGAATAGGTAGATAACATTAGTTTGTATAGATATAATCACAGCAAGTTAAAGTGCTTTGTGGAGATTGTGTATTGATTAAGTCTCTGCTGAGTGTGGTGTTTTGATTGAAAATTACTCTTGATTAAACCTGAAACACAGGAAATTATTTAGAAATAACTGAAGGTTTGCTTGATGTAGGTTTTTGTAAGTGCAATAAAGAAAGTCACTATTTTGGTGACTTTCTTTAGACAACCTTGGAATAAGATTGTTCACTCAGTGTTGCCACCTCAAAATTTCTTTAACAAAACTTGAATGTTTCACTAAATTAAAGAGGAAATTTTTTTTTTAATTAAGACCGTGATAAGAGTTTTAAATGTCAGAATCTTATTTCTTACATAAAAATTAATAAAAATTGACATTTTAAACTTGGAAATATTTTTTTCATGTTGACCAATGTTGTTTATTGTTTACTGCCAATTGGAGTAAAATTCATATAATAAAACCGAAACTTTAAAGAAAATAATGGTGAATACCTACAGAAACAGATTTATAATACAGGAAATCTTCATTAGTACAAAATTCAAGAGACGGAATAATCACAACTTCGAATTATCGAGTTTTGAATTATCTGAGATTTACATAAATCTGTACAGTATGCCAAATGCCATGTAACTGATGTAATTTATTAAGCAAATGGCATATGGTTATATATACTAAGTGCTATTATCATTAATTAATAATAATAATAATAATAATAATAATAATAATAATGTTGTGAAGATAAACAGCACATATCCAGTAAAAATCTCAGGTTCCTGGGTAGGTTTTATAAAAAGTAAAGTAGAATTCCTCTAAATGTTGCCCAAAAAGTAGTAAGTTGCTCAAATGTATTAGCCTAGAGCCCTACAAATATCTATATACAATTATCTGTTACTTGTAGCCTAATCTTGCATTTCCGAAAACCAGTCATATTTTTTTAAGATAAGAGAAAAAAAAGGGTAGTCTACGAGTAAAGTTACACCCAAAAAATGTCTTACTGTAAAAGCAAAGTCATATTGACCAGATTAGAGTTGTTCTTGGTCTATTGTTCTCTTATAGTATGGAGGCACTTTGAACTAAATGAACAAGTTAACATGCATATCACAGTTTGGACAGAATTTTCACTTTGCGTTTTGAAGTAGTCATATTTCAAACTAACCAAATTCCTAACATGTAAATTTCTATATTCCCAGCAAAAATACAGTTATGAACTAATGGGATTTCAAACTATCTGAGTTTGAATTAACAAGGATTTCCTGTATTCAAATCTTCTCTATTTTACTTTTCCAATTAACCATAAACAGATAAAATTTTAAATGCTAATTTATTTACTGTAAGTTCTCATCAAATTAATTGATTTGTGATGAAAATAAATGTTTTAATTGAATATTTATATACTTAATTATCTTTTAGGCTCGATCAGCTACGGCTACAAGTAGTTCGAGTTTAGGATCACCTGAAATGAATAATGGCGGAATGTCGCCACTGCAATCTACTGGACGAATATCTCCTAGAACTCGAAGTAATTTTTCTGCATCTAATAGTCCTAAAGTTTCTGAAAGTCATGTAGAAGAGAAAATCTTAAAATCTCCTGAGAAAGGTCTGTTAATTTTACAATGATAATTATTAATTATATCATTTGTTGCAAATTGTTTTTTCCTTGTTTTACTTATAACCTCAGTATCCAGTCCTAAAGCAAGCAATTCAGGATTGAATAATGAAGCTTTCAATTTAAATAATCGTGATGAAAATGCAATGGCCACTACCACAGCTTCTGCTTCGGCAGATCAATCTATTTTAATGGAAGATGAATTTTCACTTATTGAAACTGCTAGCTTTATGAACAGATTACCACCTTGCATTTTTGGTAAGTTCCTAATTAAGTTTTTGTTGATATGACTATAAATCTACTCTTTTTTTAATTTGAAACTTGCATTAAATGTACCTTAAAATAGGATTTATTAAATGCAAACAACTTTATCCAAATTAAATCATATATCTGATCAAACAATGATCAAATGATAAGGTTGGATCAAATTGGATTAGAACTAAAACAGTCTTATCATTTGATCATTAGAATAATTTGGACTTAGTTGTATAAAAAAAAAATAATACTGATATTTCAGAAGTAAAGAATTTAATTGAATAAAATATTTTTCCAAGACTTTTATGACTTTTATTGTACCAACTTCAAATCCAAATTGTAATCTGTTCACTCAGAAGTGAGTTGACTTTCCACATTCCTCATGTATGACTGAAAAAAATTTTCTTGTCATACATTTCTCACATATGGACCATTATTCAATGACTTTTCTCCACTTCAGTTTTACTTTTACAGCTTTGTCATATATAACAGAATGGTCAAAAACTGACTCCCAAGATTTTTACATTTTTTGACAATACACCTTGAAATGTCTAAAAATGCAAAAAAATTCAGGGGTAATTTCTGTATTCATGTTTGTTTGGAGGGCACGATTTCATTCACCCTCTTTGAAGCTTATAACTCTTGTGCTTTTTGTCTAAAATTTTGCAGGGAGGTTTGTGTATTGGAGAGTTGATGCTATTAAACTTTGGTGGTTAAAGGTCAATGGAGTGGGGAGATAAAGGGGATCATATCATATGTAAAATAATCTGACATAATGATATTTTTACTTGGTTTTAGCATTTACAATTTTTTATGAAGACCATCCCTACACTTAAAATTAAGCCTTTTACCATTTTATAATAATTAAAAATATAAAAATTTTTAATAATAAAATATTTTAACAGATGGTACCACATACAAACACAGTTTTAAATGTTGCTGGGAAAGTTAATCAAGTTATCACTGAATTTTGTTTTCTAGTGGTCTGTTCTAATCAAATGAAGAACAATAATACAATTAAAATTTAATGTACTTACATAACATGCTGTAAGAAGTGTTTAAAATTTTATAATAGGTTTAACTACTGAAATCTCTTATGTTTCCATTTATAAAATTAAATCATTAAAAAAATGCTTATTTTACTCCAAAATGTTCATTAATGTACAATAAATGTGTTTGTAAAGCTGGGAATCTAAATTAATCAAGCTTTATTTAACAAACTTTAATAAGAATAATAATAAGTAATAAATCATAATTTTAATTAAAATTGAAGACTGAGTTTATTAGAGAACAGTCACCACTTATTCACTGACATTTATCCAGAATACTGCTTTCGACAGCTAACCTTTCTTTGTAGGCTACTTTGGTTACTGAAATTTAAAAAAAATTTCCTTCAAAAACAATGAAAAAAATATCTGACTAAAAACATAAACACTTTCTTTCTCTCCATTTCATATTGGGACTATATTGCTTTTTGAACTTTTTTATCTTCCAAGGTCAGCACTGATAAATGTAGATTTTTAGCTTTCTCTGACAACAAATCTTTAAAATTTTTTCACTGGATAGCAATTAAGTTAAAATTAAATATGTTAGAGAAGAGATTTAATTTTCAATTGTAATTTTAACCTTAATTACCATCAGGCAAAACATTTTTTAAAATCATTATTTTACTTTTGATCTCCATAACTAAAATCTTATAACCATTAATCAAAGAAGATTAACTCAATTTGAAATACACTTTTTATTGGTAAGAAACTATGCCAATTGATTTCATATTTGATTGACATAACTAACATAATAGCTTGTTTGCAAAATTTATTAAAACATTTTCCATAATGGATAACTTAAAAAAGTAGTAATAAAACATAAATTGCCCAAATTTTTTTTATATTAAACATTATTAAATACATTTTTATCTTTGCACAAGATTGTTTAAATTGTTTTTATATTCCTTTTTGAATAATTTTGTTATTAGTTAGTGATATTTTTTTACCATTAATAGTAAGTTCTGTATATCTATTTTAGCATTTAGTTCATTCAGGGCATTCATTTTAAAAGTAATAAACTTGAAGTATCATTAGTAGAATGCAATGAAATACTTTCATTATGTTACAGATTTTATGACAAGGTAATAAAATCTTAAATATGATTTCCATCTATTCATAATAGTTAAGTACAGTGGGTGATAAGTTAATGAACATAATCCGTTTCAAGATTTTGTTCACCATCTGGATTGTTCGTTAATCGTTTATTGATTTACCATAAATTTTTATGGAAATTTGATTGATTTGTTCTGGAAACCCCAAAAAATAAAAAATTATATGCTTTCTCACTATGTTTATTTATATGTAATAATAAATATACATGTATACACAGTCTTTTTTTCGTTTGTATTTTTTATTATTTTTATTAGTAATGTTTTTTTCCGTTTGTAGGGGTTAAAGAATCTCTCTAACGTCAATGGCTTTTCTCTCTTCTTCATAATTTTTCAGAAGTAATTAATAGCATTGTAATTGTAGAGATCCCTAAACCTATTAACCTCAACCCGGTTTGGATGCCATTCTAAGACCATTGTTCTGACATCCTCCCACTTCTTCAAAACATGTTTAATAGCAGATATTGGCATTATTCCTCTTTTTCAGAAGAAAACATATCTTGCCGAGTTTCTTGGTGTTCTTCTGTCATCAGATCAGTTTCAGGTTCCATTATGAGCTCTTCAATGTTCTTTATTTTTCAGATGTGATTTTTGTTACTTCTTTAGCTGCTTCAGTCTTCTTGATTATACTATATCTTTCTTAGATAAGATTAACTGTGGCCTATTGTAGACTTGTACAAGCCATACTGCCCAGCAACATCAGACATCTTCTGCCCACTCTCTACCTTTGCTATTATACTCTCATCTTTCGAAAATACTCTCGTCTATCAATGCAAAACTTAACGAGTGCCCGTTCGATAGTCTCACGAATACTATAAAAGAATTGTTTCTGTCAGAAAAATAAAAGGCTGGAATTACAAGGGATAGTTTCAAAGTTCAGAGGAATACTATCTGATCAATATATACCAGGTTGAGCATCAATGTCAACATCTCCTGTATTCTGAAAAGTTTTGAATTGTTGCCTGAAGACAAGGGAAGACCAATCGGTATTCATTGTTTTACATCGCTTCTACTTGTGTTTGTTCTGTGAAGTGTTAGTTGTCCAAACATAAAAATCTTTTACGAAAGTGTGTTTGTTATCCAGTTTGTTCATTAACCAATCACCCACTGTAATGTCAATGTAGCCAGTATAATTTATATTGTGATAAGTATAGACCATGTCATATTAAAGCTGTAATCTATTCTGTTAAGAAACTTTAAGATTGGGACAAAATATATCATATTTCCAGCTATCTTTTAAATGGGCACAGTTATTTTCATAGATTGCAAACAAAATGATTATTTCTTTATACAAAATAATAAGACTTTACACATATCATACGGAAAAATGGTAAAGCCAGTTTGGACTATAAACATATTAGATCATTTATTGTTCAATTGCTACTTGTCCTCTTGATGGTTCCTTTAGTAATAGTATAAATTTTGCTGAAGAGAACAAATAATACTAAGAACACCAATAATTGACAACTTCAACTATATTATATACCAGGAAATGCATTTCGAGCCTTCTGCTCCTCTTGTTTTTTATTATAAATGTTTGACTATGGATATTTCTTAAAATTGCACTAGTGACCACTAGATAAATCAACTTTGTATTCATAAGCTGATTAATAAAATTAAGTTAACAAAAGGCTATAATAAAATATTTTTTAAATTTAAATAAAAAGGGGTTATATACGTATATAAAAGTAAATGTAAATTTTTATAAAGGTTGATTAAAAAAGAAATACATAAAATAAAATCAACATAAACCATGATAAAATTACAAAAAATTTTTTAAAAACTAAAAAGATTTGTAAAAATAAATGGAAATGCTTTAAAATGTTGAGTAAATATTGGAAAGCTTTTGAAAATAAAATTAAAAAGAACTTATTAATCTCTTTAAAAACTTCACTGCGCTGTATACAGGTATCCCTTGATGCTACCGTGTATATCAAAATTGCATTAATCAAATATTCTTACTTGACCAAACAATTGCAATCTTCTAGAACAAATATTCAATCAAAAACAAATATTTTTATTTTTATTTTGTCATCTATAAGAAAAGTTTTCTATGATAAAAATGAGTAATTAATTTAAAAATAAAATTAAATCTTAGAGCTGCCTACCTTTGTCAGACAAACTTACCTCAATCCAGTTTGTTTTTTCACTTAATTCATGTAGAACACAATCATGTTGGTAACACATTAAAATTTGTTGCAAGTTCACAAGTTGCTAATTACGGATTTTTAACAGCAGTAGTTTTCGGGTGCTCCATACATTTTATATCCTTTAGTTGAAAATTTCCCAAATGAAACTTACAAAACCACATTTGGTACATCTGATGTTTAGGAGTATCTCCCCACACACTATGAGTATTTTTTTTCTGTTTAGTGTTATATTCCTTACAAAACTTAAAAAGCATACATAATATGCATTTTATTTGCAGACATTTGAATATTATTTTATGCAAACAAAATGTGAAGTAAAGTTTTTAAATAAGCTTCTAAACAAAACTATGATATCACATTAGCAGTAATTTATTAAATTTAACAACTGTCATAATTAAACTAAATCTATATTGGAAGTCACTCTCAGCATGGAAATAGCAAATTCACTAATACTTTATTTGCTGAGAAAAATACATTACTTAAAGCTGTTAAAGCCGTGTTAATTAAAACTTCTGCTGTGTATATATAGGAATTGCCACAATTAATTTTGTGTGTTAATCAAATCTTGCGTTAAGCAAGAGATATCTGTATTCCTCAACCACATTGATATTTACAGATACAGAATACACAAGTGCATTATAAAATGTGAGTGGTGAAAGGGCTCATCTAATTTTGTAGTAATGGCTGCCATATCTCATTGATGGTTATTCCTGCATTTAAATTCATTCTGTTTTCTTTAATTTTAATGAATTCTAAATGTTCATAAGTTTTCTTTTAATAATAACTTTTTTCTTTTTTAAGAATTTTAACATCATTTAACATCTTTTTAATGAATTTTTGTATCTTTTCAAATACTATAGGAATATAATCCAGCTTTTTGTAGATTACTTGATAGTTGGTTATATTGTTTGTTCTATATTACTGTTGTTAAGCCTTTTTTTTCAATTATTTTGTTTGGGTAATTATTTAATTGGAAAATGCAATGGATATATTCAATTCATTATTTTGAATTATTTTGACCTACAAGATGGCAGCCATTACTACAAAATTAGACAGGTTCATTATGGATTTCTTCCAACTTCCCTTTCACCATCCACGTTTTATAATGCACTGTATATCCTATATCTGTAAATATTAAGTTGGTTGAGAAATATATATTGCAGTAAAGCTTGTAATAAGTGATTAATAAGTTTCTTTTAATTTTATTTTAAAAGGCTTTCCTTTATTTACTCAACATTTTGAAACGTTTACATTTATTTTTACACAAATATACACACCTTTTTGGTTTGAAAAATTTTTTTTTTGTAATATTATTTAATCAGCCTTTATAAAAATTTACTTTTACTTTTATACAGATATATAATCTCTTTCTTATTTAAATTTAAAAAAAATTTATCATAGCTCCTTTTGTTAACTTAACCTTTCTAATGTCTCATGATGATAGTTTTTTTTTTTTTTCCATCCAAGTCAAGCAGCTGAACATTGTGGTCTCTTCTGTTTATATATACGGTAGAGCATCGATATCAGAATTTTGATCAACCGAAACATCGGTTAACCGAAAGCGTTCCAGTCAGCAAATTTAAATTTCTGCTAGTGATGTGGTTCTGCAATATTTGGCTATGTCTTGGGCTACTCCAATATTATTTTTGTTAGTGTGCATGTTTAGCTGGCAGCACTGGTGTGACCATGAGAACGTACTTAAGGATGCACCAGGATTTGAGCGAATTTCAACATGGGATAGGTTAATATATTTTTTGTACATAATTGGTTATCCGAACAACCCCAGTCCCGAATTATTTTGGATAATAGGTTCTCTGCTGTATATAAAACCAAGGTGTACCCAGCAAGGTGCAGTTGCATCTTGCTAGAAGAAAAATTAAAGTGTAGTAATTGACACACAGACATGTATCAATTTAGTATCAGTTTGAATAATGAATATTGTGACTAGAGCCTAGAGCCATCTGTCGTGAAATTGTGGAACTGTTTTGTTCTTTGCTGCTATTCTTGCACTCAAAGAAACTATGAGTTGTCCCCTCTAGTTCAGATCCTGGATATGCTGTTGTATATAACACATGGCAAATTGCTGTCTTAGATCAACCAATAGTGGCAATTCTGAATTTGTCTTTTCTATACAAGTCATATATTATTTCCACTTCTTACAATTCTGTTCCACAAAGCAGGATTTAATGCAGTGTAATATCTTGCATCTACTTGTTACAGATACACACAGGCATGTATGCAGATCTCTTTGCATACATTCAACAAATACATGTAAAAAAAGTGACAATAAACATTTACAGGTAAAAATTGTGAAATTTATTTCTTCATCTCTAATCATCATCGTGATAATTATTCTTTCTTTAAGAAAGGATTATGTAAGTTATAAGGGTTATATTTAACAAGCACAATTAGTTAATAAATTAGAATTTTTATATGGTTGGAATAACGACACATTATGCTCTTATCTTATTAACTATCCTTAATAAAGAAATTATATGTACATTTTATTTTATATAAATTAGAATATGATGATATAAATATTTGTTTAGCTCAATCACAAATCTGTTCAGCTATATTTCAATCTATCCAAATGTATTTTTTCTAAAATAAAATTTTGATGTCTTCATTCAATAACTGTAATATATGACAATTAAATTTTAATCTCTGTTAATATTAAATGTAACATATTTATAAATACAGTATCTGATGACTTTCTTTCTGGTTCAGGATGTTTAAAATTCTAGTAACTAGCCTCATTTTGCTTTCAAAGTGTACCAAATATCATTTGATACTTTTATTTATTACGAGACAGATTAAAAATTCAGTTGGACTTTCATATATACAAATTACATTAAAATAAAAACTGATTTAGCAATTTTAGTAATTTGTCTTTGATTATGTAGAATCCTGATATTGATAGATGAAGTAATTATTATAATATATTTCTTTCATAATTGAAATTAAAGATATCATGACACACACACACACACACACACCTATTAATACTTTGTATATATTGTACAAATGATTTCACAAGATCTTTGTCAGGTTACTCCAATTCCAGAATTGATGTGATCCGACAAAGGCCTCTTGAGATGGGCAAAAACATCAGATGCAAATAAAATGTTTTGTTCTGCTGGAATTTTAAAGTGTGAGTTTCATTAAAGGAGTCAATAAAAAATGTAATATAAATAATGAAACACATTATTTTTCAACCACTTCCTGTATGAATATGAGAGGATGAGCAGACTGCATTCTTTAATTTTTTTTTAAACACAATCTTATTATATAAACATCTGGGAAACTCTAGGATGATAGTATAATTAATGTTTATAAAAATAGAAAATTTTGCATATTGAGATGGATGAGAGCCTCAATATCATGGATTTTTTGACAGAGTTGACTTCTTCCTGAAGTGTTAAAAGACAAAGTGAGAAGACACTTTATTCTTTCTTCAATGTTTTTTATGAACTTGAGTATAATCAATCATCCTGGAATTTATTGTAATGCTATAAATTAAATAATCCAATTAAATGTATGGTAACTTTAATAATTTTATTATTATGTTTTCAGGGCTTACCGACTGGGAAGATTCTGATATTTTAGCACGAGTGCTCGCCGAATCCCAGCAAGAATATCTGGATTCTCTCAAGCGTTCCGCGACCAAGGATAACGAACAGTCAAGCAGTTAACGCGAATTAAAACTTGTACATTGTGTGACGGGAGCAAAGATCTTGGCCATTTTTAAATCGTGCCACAGCGTGCGATGCTCATCCGGGCATCGCACCACAGGAGTTAAATGGACAGGAATCTTTATTTTTATTTCTAAACAAAATCATTAGTATAATTTCACAAAGTAAGAATAACTGGTGCTCGCACCACTGTTTATACTGTGATCTTATGTGCCCTCTCCCATTTCTTGCCCGGATTGTACACATCATTTCGGGGCAGAGTATTTTCAGAATCAAGTAGTAAACATTCTAAGTCAATGATTGTTTCAATGTGGCTGTGCTTCCTGTAGATTTATTAATCTGTGCCTCTTTTCCATTGAGTAAGCATAAACAGTGTAAGGTTTCATGCAAAGCAATTAAGAGCAGACTTGTCAGTTTTTAAAGGGAGGGGGAATTAAAAGGGAAAAGTGTACTGTGATGTGTCTTTATTTTATACCCAGCAAATTTTTAGGCTTTTTTAAATGCTATTTTAGTTTATTATAACTTTGCAAAACGACCAAAAAGAAATCTCTTTATCACTAAAAGTCTTTTAAGTATCGGCATTAGACTTTTACTTCCCATAGAATGACAATATTTTTTTCCTCCATAATGATATGGGAATTTTGTGTAATTATTTAAAAAACGAAAAAGTTCAAGACATTTTCAACAGCTTCAATTGTTAATCAAGCACTAAATGGTTTCTTTATTGACGACTTGTTAAAAGACAATTTCCAAAGCGTAATCAAACGGGAATGCAATATTGCTGGGATGTGCGGTCATCATCCCGATGTGATACGCAGATCACGTCGTATATAATAATCAAGTATGGCTTTTTATTCGTCTAGCGTATAATATACTGTTCCAGGTAATTAATTCTGTTTATATCTAGGATTTATAGCAGCTGTATAATTTGGCAATTGCCATAACATTTCTTCTTTAAGATTGCGGTAGGTATATTTATATACTATTAATTTTTTTTCCGGTTCTCGCTCAAGTGCCATGAAGTTTCTATTTTTTTAATTAGTTCCAGTAATAGAAGAATTGGTTTAACAACAGCAACAAAGTATGCTATAATTATTATTTAGTAATTAAGTAGATGTAAACTCTCTCGGACATCTGCTTGAAGTTATGGAAATGTGTTGTAAAATATATTTTTCCTTCCCTTCCTTCCTGTTTATTATTGTTTTGATCATGATTTCGAGGATGCAAACTGGGGAGTAAAATTAATGTAAAAAGTTAAATAAATCGTCAAAAAATTCTGGCACAGTTGATCAAAATTGCTCTGTCAATTATAGTTTAAAAAAGAAGACATGTTTTTTTGTTTGCACAAAACTTCTTGATAATTGTAAGTTCTCTATAGATAGGAAATATTAAAATTCTTAATATTATGTTCACGTAGTTGATAGATTTTTGCTTTTGTTTGAGGAATTTAGTGTTTAATTATCCAAAAAAGGAAAGAGGAAAGTAAACTAATATATGCCTTTAATTTTCACGTGTAATTGTTATACAGCCAAACCTCCGATGGACAGAAACGTAAAAACTGGCCGTTATTTGAAGGTTTTTGTGTGCATTTTGGTTTAAAAAAAAAAAAAGCCGCTGTTTAGAGGTAGTTCGACTGTAATTACTTGTTTAAAATTAAATGTTCTCGAAATAACGGTCAAAATGAAATTATAAATCAGTTGCGCATCGCACAATTGTTTTTGGAATTCAAAAAATGGGAGACGACTAATTTCACAAAATGTATTACAGTACGGTTAAAATTTTTCATTAGTTTTATCATAATTTATACTTTGTTTTTTCAATAAAATTTCCGATGAGTTTTACCAAAATTCCTCTCACGAAAGTTTTCCGTGTTATATTTGAAAGTTGTAAATATCCAATGGTTGACTAATCTGAAATATGAAATTTTTCATAAATCAGTGTAATTTCAGTAAATCTCTCTTGTCTAGATTATCTTTTCCCAGCGTTATTTTCAACGATCGAATTAAAATTGTACAGTAAAATCGCCATGAAAACGATTTCTTTCACGTTTAAAAGTTGGAAGTAATATCAAAAGTAATATTTAGAATAAAGGCTTTTTAAAAATAAATAATACAGGAATTAAAATATTTCCAGAGACAGACATAAATGTTTTTTGTCTAATTTAGAATTTCTCATTTGTGTCAAGATACAAAGGACGAATTCTATAATATTTGAGGGGAGAAGAAATATTTGTTCTAAAAAAAGCCTGGTTTTACTCATAGAATAATATAAGACTTCATACTTAAAACACAGATTAATTCTTGAGCAATTCTCTAAAGTTAATTCATTAAATTTTAAATTGAATTTTTATAAATAAAGCGAATTTTACTGATTACCTGAATCACTTACGTCAAATTTTCTCTGGACAAATTGTCTTGTGTTTTATAATTGAGCTTTAAATCGCTTATAATTTGAAACTGTTTACATCCTTTTTTTTAATTGTATAACGGATTGCATTTTAATTTCAGTGAAAATGAATCGTTCCTCTACCACTCAGATGACTCGACGTTTCTTTTAATCCAATTAAATAAGTGAATGTACGCAGGGATTAAAAAAAGATAATGAATACGAATTTACAAATTTGGCTGGACGATATCACACGACCTTTATTCTGACGAAGAAGTTCCTTCGGAATGTTTATCGTGAGTCAAATTGCATTTGCTTTCGTGTGAAGTTCTATTTATATCGATGGATATTGTCTCACTTAACTCTTCCGAAGATGATTCTTCTGTCGGAATCGGCGGAAGTTCTCTTAATAAAAATGGTTGGGAATCATTGATGATTGCAGGTCCCCCTTCAGGCTTATCATCATTGGATCGTTCTTTCATCTGTCGCGACTTCCTCTTCTTCTCAAAGTCCACTTTTGCGTAGAGTGCCAACAATTCGGCATTTGTAGATTTGGAAGTGTTCCTACCCGAGCTCTTGTCCTCTTCTGTAGTGTCTCCCACGGACATAGCCCTCCTCGCCCACAATGCTATCTCTTCGTAAATATTCTCTTTCGAACCTGCTGCAGAACTTTTCCTGCTGGGTGGCAGTGGCAAACTACGCACTTTCATATTGGGCCTGTCGTACGCGGACCATGCATCATTCAGTCTTTTGGGCACTTCTTCCGCAGATTTGCTCGCTTCCTCCGCATCCTTGGTCGAAGTGATGAGGGGCGGTTCCAAAACAGGTTGATGATCGGTGGACACGGGTTCGGAACTGATGACTTCTTTTGGTCCTGGAGGATCAATTTCCGTCATTGTTGTCGGATCTTTTCTGAAAATAGAACTGTTTCAAAATCTGACTTTTTAGATTCGGTCCCGAAATTAATGCAACATCGTCACTGACCTCTGCCACACTATAAGTGAAACTGTCACGATGGCAATGGCTATTCCGGCAAACACCAGAGCAATCAGAATGCCTGAAAGTGAGAGACGTTAACGAAAATATCGATTTATATTGTATGCATGCAAAATTAGCTTACTAACTTTCTGTGAATTGCAATTCCGGTTTAAATGATTGCATAACTGCTGCGCCTGTTACGACATTAAATAATTGATATTAAATTCGATAATTTAATTTAGTACGTTTATAAAATAGTTGAACATACTCCCATAAGTGCAGTTCAACTCTACCAACTCGCTCCATTTTCCATCATCTTCGCAACTAATGGTGTAATCTATGGCATCGTTATTTTTGCAATACACTTCTGCTAAACTTCCGTAAGTAGTAGTACCATTTACCAGCGTATAATCCAAATCATCGTCGTCTATTTCGGGTTTTCCGCAATAAATGGCTAAAACAATATAATAATAATAAATTCTATTTTAAAAAATGTATAATTATTATTATTACGGAGTCACTTACGGTGGCAAGTTGGAGCTTTTCCACTCCACGTTCCGTCGTTTTCGCACATTCTTGTCGAATTTCCAGAAAGCATATAACCTACATTGCACGAATATAAAACTAAATTTCCGGATGATGGATGTCCCGATTGTACCGCGAAAATGTCAACTTTTCCGTGTAAAATGGGCGGAGGAATTGAACAGTTTGTTTCTGTAAATATAATAATGCGATAAATACACTTGAAATAATTAAGTGCGCACGCATTTTTAATGCATTGTTCGTATTACGATTGCTCAAATCACGCCTTATTTTACCCACATTAATCTTACCCAAGCATTTTGGTGCACTTTCGGACCATTGTCCGTTGGGCATACACACTCTCTCTCTCGCTCCATTTAACATGAATCCTGATGAACAGCTGTAATGAGCGCGATCCGGGGATACTTTTGCCACGTGCGAACCAACGTGTCTGTCCGGCTCTCCACATTTATATTTATCTGTAAAAAGCATTAATATAAATTTCGAAAATTGAAATATGGAAGAGGAAAGAAATCTTTACCTCGTTTTACGTAAATTTCAATTTCGCATAGCTCAAATTCTTGTCGTACCCTTCTAGTGTCTTCTATGTGAATTATATTTCCTCTCAGTTCCTCGGCGCAAGATAGGAGAAGAGTCTGCGACACTAAAACAATACTCATTTATTCATCCAAATCGAAATATCAAAAAAAAAAAAAAAAAATATCTACACTTTGAAATCTTACCGAAGACTCCTTCGAACGTGGCACATTTCAGGTAGACCAAACTGGTGCTATTTTTAAAGATGACATAGAGGATAAATTTATGTTTGACTGAAAAGAGTTTCGATTTTTGTAACTTTCAATGCAATGAGCATCATCATCGGTGATTAATTAAAATTACCTGCTGTATCCGGCATAGTAACGGCAATTGCCTGAACCGTGTGGTAGTCGTTCAGACTGACTCTCCACCAACGCGTCATACGAGGTTTTATACGGGTGCAAGTGTTTTTATCTCCATCTATAGCTAATTGAGGACGGTGTTGTAAATGATATTGCGCGGCTAGAGGTGACCCCAAAGGATGTAAAGGAGTGGCTGCAAATTTCTATAAAATTTATCTTTGATAGATGAACGAATAATAATAATAATAATAAATTTTGACTTACTGCAAACCGGTATTTCGTCTGACCATCTTCCGTCGATTCTGCAATCTCTGAGGGAAGAACCCATTATGACGGAATCGTCTTCACAAAAATACGTAACCGTTTCTCCCACGTGATATAACTCTTTCGGTGGCTGAATACCGCCGTTGGCTGGAACACCTGGAAAACCACATCCTTGGCCTGAAAATATATATTAAACTTGTAAATAATAATTACAGCAGATGATAATAGCGAGGTTGAGGTTTAAGTTTTAAAAGCGAAAACGTACGTCGGACGTTTAGCGCCGCTTTCCTGCAAGTCTAGAAGTTTGACAATGGCGTTTGGAATATCGAGCATGATTTCACTGACTTTCCAAACACCATTGTCAAACTTCTAGGCTTACAGGAAAGCGGCGCTGAACGTCCGACGTACTGTACACATTTTCGCGTTTAAAACTTCGGCCTCAACCTCGCTAATATCTTGTTACAGTCAAACCTCGGGTTTCGAATAAAACCCGAAGATTGACTGTAACAAGCTAATTCAGTTTATGAGCAAAATTTTCAACGATATATTTGCCTCTGTTGCCGAACGAGCTACTCGGCAAGAGCCGGCCACAGATTTGAGAGAGACAGATGGTCAATTTCATATAAAAGCTATATACGACCCGATCAATTAACGGCGGGACTACTGATTCAGAAGTTAATGGCGCCGAGATTGCCTCACGAACCATCGATGACGTTGGTATTTAAATCATATTTCAATTCGCATGCGGGTAAGATACTACTACCGTTTATGGGTACTCCTCGCAATTGAATTTAAACACAGATTCGTGAATGCCAATTAATTTATTATTAGTGTGTACAGGCACAATGAAGTGACGTTTATTTTTTCAACACTAGGCTAGTTGAATCTTTATTTAGTTAGGTATCCTTGTAGCGTAGCTCGTTTCTCTGTGTGTTTCCTCCTCCATATCTTCCTATATATCGATGTCAACTGCCGTTTCAATGTCAATAATTTGTTGATTTTGTCGAAACCGTGTTGTGTTTGATTAGTGTGTACAGGCACAATGAAGTGACGTTTATTTTTTCAACACTAGGCTAGTTGAATCTTTATTTAGTTAGGTATCCTTGTAGCGTAGCTCGTTTCTCTGTGTGTTTCCTCCTCCATATCTTCCTATATATCGATGTCAACTGCCGTTTCAATGTCAATAATTTGTTGATTTTGTCGAAACCGTGTTGTGTTTGATTAGTGTGTACAGGCACAATGAAGTGACGTTTATTTTTTCAACACTAGGCTAGTTGAATCTTTATTTAGTTAGGTATCCTTGTAGCGTAGCTCGTTTCTCTGTGTGTTTCCTCCTCCATATCTTCCTATATATCGATGTCAACTGCCGTTTCAATGTCAATAATTTGTTGATTTTGTCGAAACCGTGTTGTGTTTGATTAGTGTGTACAGGCACAATGAAGTCGACATATTATTGACATTGAAACGGCAGTTGACATCGATATATAGGAAGATATGGAGGAGGAAACACACAGAGAAACGAGCTACGCTACAAGGATACCTAACTAAATAAAGATTCAACTAGCCTAGTGTTGAAAAAATAAACGTCACTTCATTGTGCCTGTACACACTAATAAAAAATTAATTGGCATTCACGAATCTGTGTTTAAATTAAATAACAAAAATTTATTAATATATCATAAGTTTAATATTTATTAATACTACGTAGCTAGTTAATTAAAACGAAAAATAATAAAATAAAAACTCTGGTCTTTGCGCTGAAACTGAAACCAAAATTAAAAATAAAACCAATAATAATTAATTTAAATTAAAGGAATTGAAATTTCGGACAGTGTGTATAAAGTACTTGTCTGTCTTGATTGATTTGGTTATATTTCATCTAGGCAGAGTCGAGTTTCTAAAGCATTTTTTGTGAAGTGATGGTTTCGGTTACATTGGCGGTGATAGAACATTTTGTTATATACACAGTTCAGTATATATATACTACTGTGTATATAACAAAATATTCTATATATATATAATGGATATAGATAACATATTACATTGCATTTGTAGGCATTTTTATACATGAAATACACCTAAAAAGATAAGAAAGAGTTTGTGTTAGTGGTCGGGAACGAATTAATCCGTTTTATATTGTTTATGGAAAAATTTTTTTCGGTTTGAGAACAAATCGTTTTTCGAACAATTTTTAGGAACGAATTAAGTTCGAAATCCGAGGTTTGACTGTGCTTATAAATCATTTCGTGGGTCAAATGGCTGGATGATAATGCGCAAGCTTATCTTCAGTTGTGCTCATTATTTTTCACAAATTACTAATTCTGATCAAACCTACTGTAGAACATACAAACAACCGACAAATTATTCTCCTTGTGTGTTGGTTCATCGCGAAAAATACGCGAATTAGTAAATTTTCAAAACAGTTTTGAAATTTAAAATTGTTCTTTGAAGATTTCACGATATATTCTACATGTACAGGATAAACGTTTTATGGGCATTGCTTCTACCTTTACATCCAATATAAGCTATTTTTAGTTTGATCCATTTCATAGTTTTTTAATTTAATTTAGATGTGAAGTACAAAGGGGAAAAAGATGAAAAATACAGTACATGTCTACAGAGTGGTCTATTTTAATCAATCCATTGCAATAACTCGAATAATATGCATCCTGCAAAAAATTCATTGAACCAAAAATTGTCTTGTCTATCGGTTTCGTTACAGATGATACAATCCGTAAAAACGGAGTTTATTTTCTTAAATGGAAACGTCTATTTTTATAGCATATTTTAATTATATATTAAAGTACAAAAACCACGAAAGTTCCTGGCCAATGTAATGTACACCGAGGGTTACCACTGGCCCTACTGCTGCCGGGACTTCTTCAACACCAAGAACACCTTTACGGCCTTCTTAGCCTTCATTAAAGAGTCAGTAGCCACCCTCCCGGACTTCACCCGTAGCAGGTCTTCAACTGCCCACTAGCCAACCTTCACCGTTTCTTCATGCGAAGTCTTCCAGCGTGAAGCTCACATTTGTTTGTCTCCCGCTTTCATTCCTGTTGTGTGTTGGCGCCTGTTTTACTGCGCGTTGCGCCTACTTTGTTTCACGTTCATGTTTCGATTGCTGCGCCCACACGCCACACCCTCTGTCTCGAGTCAGTGGTAGGGGAAAAATTGTTATGCGTCGGGCCTGCTCTGTTTTGTCACGCGTAGTGTTGTGTTTTCTTCAGGTTTTTATGTCTTGTTTTGTCACAAGTAGCGCCTGTCTTGTCATGCTGTTGTCTTTTATCAGTGATCTAACTACTGTCATATCCTACGAGCAACCTAATGTCTGTATTCAGCTAGGCTGTGACCCACACTGTGAATGTAAATTTTTGTTTTGACCAGACCAGTAACGGATCCTGGTTGCCTGCTCAGGTGACTCACTTCCCATTTTCCTATCTACCTTTCCCCCCTTCCCACTTCCCCTACTTCCTCTTTCCTCTCTCTTTCACCCTCATAATCTTTCACTTCAAAGGCTAAACTCGCGGTAAGGCCTCCTAATTCTTTACTCGTATTGTATTGTAGAAATTTAGATATCAAAATAATATTCACTTATAAAGGCTATTTCACATCGAAACTATGCGTATCGCACGCGACGTGCTCTATACTTTCAGAAAATAGTTTTTATTAATTCTAACAAATTATTCACATCGCCTGGAGATCTATACCATCTATATAACATACGCCATGCTCTTTTTTTTGCCATTACGAAAATATTATTTTTTGGTGGAATCGTTCTTTTTCTTCAGATAATGAACCGATACAAAATTCGTGCTACATCTCGAGCTCATCTTTAATTAAAATGAAAAATGTATTGAGTAAATTTAACTTTTAGAGGATTGTTTAATTAACGTGAGTGCTTGTCATAGTTTTTCCTATGCCAAATATGACTCTCATGTAAAGTGCAACAGTTTAATTTTTATGCCGAAAATAAGCAACTTATGAACAATTTCTAAGGGAATATAATCAGCCATAATTATTGCTTCCAAAGTCATTGATATAAAAAAAAATTACAAATAATAAATATTTTTTGGAAAAATGCATAAAACCTTTTTATCTCGGTCTAGTGGCGAGTCCAACGAGCTAGAATATACTACATAAAGTGGCTGTGCCCTTAGATACAGCGCTCTTGGTGGCAACGACGGGTACTATCGACCGCCGTTTTACTTTATGTCAAAACACCGAAGTCTATATCATGTGTCGGGCGAGATTGTTACTTTAGAATCTATTTTTTCATCTAAATCTATATTGTTACGTTTGACCATAGGGTTTGAGAGTTAGACAATTAGATAAATAATATAAATCTAGATTGTTTCATCTCAAATTTAGCTATTTTCTACATTTTATTTAATTATTATAAAGAAGGTAAGATCAGAGTTTATAGTATTAAGTGTAGTACTTAATCCTCAATACAACAATATTTCTATAATCAAAAGTACAGCCAGGTTTTGAAGGGCTTTACTCTCAACCATATGATTACCGTATTTTACGGACTATAAGACGCACCTGAATTTTGGAGGCAATTTTTCGAAGAAAAAAGTGCGTTTTATAGTCCGTAAAATACGGTATTTATAGTATACTGAGGTCAGCCTGATCCGTATCATACTCAATACGTTGTTGATTTTTTCGGATAGTGATTATTTATATTTTGCAAAAAAAAAAAAAAAAAGTGTTCTTGTGTTTTTATAGTTATAGTTTAGTTTGTAAAAATTCTGGTTTTAACTTGTAAAAATATTTACAATATAAAACTACATTTTGACCTTTGTCGTGTTATGAACTACATTGTTGAAGTTAAAATTCTAAGAGGTAAATGGGAAACGTAAGAAGTGTTGCATATACCCATCAAAAATAGATAAAAAAAACGTGATAGGTGGAAACTGCACCATTAGGATGTGTACAAATTGTGCACTATACGCATCATTTTGGATAACAAAAGTATATTAACATGAGCTAACCTTTTATTCGTAATGTAGACAACAACTTTAAACACTGAAGACGTAAGCCTGAAGAGGGATTGGAAAATTACTAATCCGAAATGCATTGTGAAATAAGCGAAATAAACAGAACTGTTTTAATCTCGGTCTCTCTTAATTGTGCATAATTAAGAAAAACGTGATAAATATCACTATCAGCGGCCGGATGGCCGAGCGGTCAAGGTTAGCAGCCTGCCGCCCTGGGGGACCCGGGATCGAATCCGGACGGGTCGAAAAATCCCCAGGAATTTTTCGGGATATGGATTATGGAGGATTATGGAGGGATATGGATTTTGGAGGATTATGGATTTTTTATATTTTATGGATTTTCGGGATTATGGATGTCCGTCAGGATATGTCGGTCCCCGTCCCTCACCACCCGGCCGCCCCATTGTGGGCCTGGCCGAACCCATAATGGGCTTGCTATAAGAGGCCCTCTTAGTGCCCACTGGGCGGAAAGAGTTACAAAAAAAAAAAAATATATCACTATCTCACTATTGGAAGAAGAGACCTTTCGAAGAACTTTGAAGATAGTGATAAGTTTAAAAAAAATTGTAAATGTTTATAACGAATAACATCATTAAGTCCTTCCTCTCTCAAGATATGACATATGACATTCATCTATCCCTTTAACCTCCAAAATTTAATAGCATCAATGCTTCTTATACACAAGCTATCATGCCAAATTTCGTTTCTTATAGACGCAAACACGGAATATTTTTTCCCTTTTTTGGCTTTTTTTGGGGAAGGTTCAGGAGGTCTCAAAACGTCAAACTCTGAGGGTCAAATTTGACATGATTCTAATGCTTTCCCTTGTTATGTATACATAACAGCCGGAAAAGTAAAATTAAGAATGTTTAGAAATGCATTTAACTTATCGCTACAGAATATTTTGTCTTGTTTAGAAACGTTTAAATAAAGGGTTAAAGAAAAAAATGTATTGTTATTAACTTTCAAAATTAAAAAAAAATCCTAAGTAGGGTGATTTTGTCTCGCACCATCTCAGTTAAGGGTTAAAACTCTTCCTTTCCTTTGCACACTTTTACACAACGAGTTAGAATAATCTAGTCTTTACGCAATACAAATGGCACGGCCCCTTGACCAAAAGGAAAATGGCAGACGTGTATTCAATTTTCTTTAAACATGGCGTCGCTACAGCCACTCTATGTAATATATTCGAGCTCGTTGGGCGAGACACTGTGCAACAGTGTAACCTAATTACGGAGACAATTCCCACAGGAACTCTGCTAAAAGTTTAATTTTTTAAATTAAACTTTTATAATCTAAAATCAAATTTAATGGGGGGTTTTAATATGATCAGTTTAATTTTAACTGCCAATTTCTTAAACGTATTTTGATTTATTCTGTCACCATCTGCAAAAATGCATAATGTAGAAAATTCATCATCTAATCATTTCAGTGTCTGATAAGTTAAATTATGTAGCAATCATAATAATGTTCAATGATTTTATCCATACTTGGTTGGCCCAGTGAAATAAAACCACCGAAAATTAGTAGTTGGTGGTAAGTTTTTGTATGACCAACGACTGGCCAAGTGATGTTTTCCCGATTTCCTTCTGGTATCTGACTCATAAATAGGAACCAATTTCCCATAGAAAATTCTCCGGAGACGACGACAACACAACAACCATCCTTAAACAACTATTCTTCTCCTCCTAGCATTACCTTTAGTCTTTTGGATTACGAACGAATAATCTTTTAGTGCCCGCAAGGCGATGGTTAAAAATAAAACTATCGTTTTCTTCTAAAAGTTTTATTGTCATCTTTGCTAATAATATTTTGTTTGGGGAATTAAAATTTCCCAATATACTCACGAATTTGCAATGCAACTAACTTTCAATGATTTTAGAAGTATTTTGAATTTTTTTTGTAAATTCAGATAGATCTAGGAACTTGGCAGTTGTGGCACCCATCAATTTAATGAACAATAGTATTGCAGAAAATTTATAGAAACTAAAAATAAATTTGTCGTTTGTTCTCAATCCAATAGATCTAATTGCGAATACACCCAAGAATTACTTTTAAACTTTTGATATCCATATTTTTCTGTAATACAATGATTTATCATTCTATGAATAATACAACTACAAAAATGATTAGAATAGCTTAACCAGTCCCCTTAGATAGCTTAATAAAACTCCATAATAAAAAATCGAGGGTGTCAAATCTGGGAAAAGAGGTAGCCACATTATCGACCCTGCTTGATCAATTTACCGACCTAATGTACAAATGTCAGGGAAAATCACTGACATTTGTTTGTTAGTGAGGTGATGAACAGTCTTATTGAAAGTGTTTGAGTCCTTCTGTGCCATCGTCGTTTAACTGTGGAATCAGAAAATTTGCTGCCCTATCCATATACGTAATACAGCCAATGGGAAAAGACAGGGCCGTAGCACAAAACACATTTACTTTTCGACTGTCACCGACATGTTCCACAATTGCCTGTGGATTTTCGAAGCCCTATATTCTGCAGTTATGGTGTTTAATTCAACTACCGAGACGAAATATGGCCTCATTGCCGAATTTCCACAAATGCTTCTTATTCCTAAATTCAATCAACGTGGGTCTGCACAGAATTCCCGACGAGCCATCTTAACTGTGTCAATAATTTTTGCAGTATTACAAATTTGTATGGTTTTAAGTACAAATGTTTTCATAAAATTTGCCAAATAGTGTGAAATTTTCGTTACAGTCAGAAATGCGAACGAAGCCCGCCCTCACTCGTTCTTCCGAGAGAATCAGAAACACGTGAATATGTATCAAAACAATTTCATTATAAATTTGTTCGAAAATTTGATAGTATAGTCGGAGTTGGCCGTTAGGTTGGTTTATCTTCGTGTGCTATAGGGGAGATTGATAAGACGATACGTCTTTTTCCCCCTTAACTTGTAATCAAGAATTTTTAATAAATATAAATATTTAATAGAAGATGATAATACTGATGTAACTAAATAAACTAATCACACGTACTCGATCCCTTTTCAAGACAAAATGAAACCAAAGGGAGTATATGAGTCTTTCTAAACAATCTTTCATTCCTTAAAGACGCAAAAATGAACTAGCCCAAGGGCCAACTCTAGTTGCGCGGACTATACATTTTGCAAATCTAACAAAAGTTGCAAATTTGTAAAATATTTAAAAAGAGTTTTCATTTTGTCGTATAGGCCTATTAGCCAAGAATAATGAGCAACTAAATAATTTCCTTAAATTAATATACGAGATATTTGAAAGAAGTGTATGGCACGACAAGGAGAGACTATGTGAGAAATGAACAAATGCTGGAAGAGTTTGGGTTGAAAGAGAATGTGGTTAAAACAGGGCCGCATAGACAAATGAGACAAATGTCTAGGGCCCGGTTTTTTGAAGGGCCCTGTCAAACTGTCTATTTTGAAAAGACTTGTAAATAAGATAGTTTACTTTTCTGTTGGACAACTGTATATGATAAACAAATAAACAAAAATATATTGCTTTTTATATGGTTATTGTGAATTCTAAAATCTAAAGAAAATGTGTTCTTATATTTCTTCTTGTGGGAGAGGGAGGGCCCGGTAAGAAGAAAATGTCTTGGGTCCCAAAGTGGGTTAATCCGGCCCTGGTTGAAAAGCTGGGGAAACAGACCTATGATGGTTCGGCATGTTGAAAGAATGAAAGGAGAAGAATAGTTAAAGAGAGCACACATGGGAAAAGTGGACGGGAAGCGCAGTTCACTTGCATTAAAAAACACAAAGAATTCTTCTCACCATATTCTGCCTATCCATTTTTAAATTGCTACTGGCCCTCTAGTGATAGATACGAGTTTTCCTACTTCATTTGCATACGGTCACAATTTTTTCGTGATTTGTGATAACATTGTGAATTTTTTTACCTATTTTTAACCTTTGTTTTTAAGAAGTTTTTCTTCAAAAAACCATGTGAACTGTTACTTCTGTGGTTGTATAAAAGGGATTAAAAGATAGACTCAAAAATATGTTATATTTTTTGTAAATAATCTAAACTTCAATTATGAAGAAAATATATCCTGAGTAATCACGAAAAAATTATTAAGATTACTACATAATTTAACTTATCAGACACTGAAATGACTAGATGATGATGAATTTTCTACATTTTGCATTATTTAAAAGCCTCCTCAGCAGGCCTTTAAACGACACTTTCTACAATTAACAATAAAAACACTTCTTGGTACAATTATAACTAAAATTAGTTAAAACACAAACATTTCCCGACAATAAATTTAAAAATTTTTACAATTTCTGTATTTCCGATCTTCTCTACATTTCCACTTAAACTCACGATCCACAGCAACCATACAATTTTACACGTTCCTAATTTTTATACATTAAAATCAGTTTAAAACGATAAATTTAATTATTATCTAAAATGTTATTACAGTATTTCAATTAACTTACTTTAAGTTACTTGAAATAATAATATTTTAGATAATAATTAAATTTATCGTTTTAAACTGATTTTAATGTATAAAAATTAGGAACGTGTAAAATTGTATGGTTGCTGTGGATCGTGAGTTTAAGTGGAAATGTAGAGAAGATCGGAAATACAGAAATTGTAAAAATTTTTAAATTTATTGTCGGGAAATGTTTGTGTTTTTAACTAATTTTAGTTATAATTGTACCAAGAAGTGTTTTATTGTTAATTGTAGAAAGTGTCGTTTAAAAACCTGCTGAGGAGGGACGAACAAGTCCGAAACACATGTTTAAAGTGTATGTGTTCAGGTGAACTAAATAAAGAACATTATTTTTGATCTGTAAGACTAAATATCTGCATCCATAATTTCCAGTATAATTAGTCCTGTTAATATATAGAAAGTACTAGTATACAAAATAAATTTTAAATAGAGTTAAAAAGGACAAAAAGGCATAATAATTAAAAGTTATTAATATTTAAACTAATGAATCTATATATAGTACAAGTTTGAAGTTTGATAGATTGAAAGCTCCCATAATTTGGAGATAAAAATGCGTTTTGCAATGCTGAATCTTGCATTTATTAATTCAGAAATAACGATGAATAACTTTCAACAATAAACTTTCACATTGTTCCCCGACTTCAAAAAGGTTGAGAACCATGATATACGGTATATGAATAATCATAGCTGAATATATTTTTAAATATAAGGTTTCTTAATTATAATTGATTATCTTTAATTATATTTTTACTGTACGTTTATACAGTTCTTATTAATATATTTTATTTCCCATATTAATAAGTTGCAAAACATGACATATGCAAATATGTATTTTCGTGTGGACTATCCGCGATATATTTGTGTTTAAAGAACACTTTGATAGTGGGTATGGATTGTGCGATGGGGAATTTATTAGACGATTTTAAACTGTAATTACAAATTTGTCCTTTAAAAATGAGGTATACCGTGTGGCGTGAGAATAAGTGAAGGTTTTACTTTAATTCTAGAAATTTTTTGCGGAATATACGCCACCGCGAGTTATATGCATCAAAATATTGTATTAGGCATTTGTATGCTTTAATTAATATTGACAAATTACAAATAAATAATTAATGCTATTAACTATCTGCAATTTATTTGCAAGCAAATGATGACCATAAAGAGGGACGGAGGTGTTACTTAAAAAATAAAATTTTTGTTCTTGTAGTTAGCAATTATCTTTAGGACGATAAACTAATAGATATTAGCACTAATTTTTCTTTTTCATAACTAATTTGAACAGAACAACACACTGACTGCTTGGATCGCTTATTAATTATAATACCAACAATTCGCTGATGTATCATTACAGTAATTTTTAATTATATTCAAGTTGTCTAAATGATCGCTCAATGACGTAATTCGCTCATCACCGTAAGCGATCTGACCCCCCTAATTTATCACGAATAGTAAAGATCGAGACGTCGTTTCTCGTTCCTTATCTATATTAAGGATCAGGATCTGAATAAATGAAGAAAATTGAGGTCTTGTACTCTATATTGTCATCTAAATAATTCTCATGATATAATGCGTAACGAAGATTTTAGTTTCTTAATAGGAAAGCGGACAAGGACTCTTGCTCACTTTCATGGGTCTCGAGCAGCAGGCTGAAGGGACCATTAGGATGTCCGATAATTTTTAGCTATACTCGGATCTAAAATTTAAGTAATAACAAAAGCTTAAAAGGTGTAATTTTGTTGTATTATTATAAAAATCTTTATTTAAAAGAATATTTATGTTGAAAAAAACATGTTCTTGTTCTTGTTCTTGTTCTTGTTCGTGGGTTTATGTTGGAAGGTATGGCCGTTGTCGGCTTTTCTTCCGATGCGCCGCCTGGTGGTTAGGCGAAGCGGCCGGTCTTATATATGTACCGCTCAAGGGCTGAGATGTGGTGGCTCGGGTCTAAACCCGCGTGTGGCCAGTAAAGTTGGCTGAGGTGGCGAGTCTGGTTCAGGTCCAAAGAAAGGGCTTGGCCCAACTCCCGACGGGCCTCGTTGTACGCCGGACACACCAGCCAAAAATGATCGGGGGATTCCTCCTGCCCGCAGTGCTGGCAGTCCGGTGAGCGGCTAAGGTGACGAGAAAAAAGGAAAGATTGAAGAGGCGCCGTATTAGTACGTAACCTCGCCAAAAGCGATTCCGCACGGCGCGAGGAGGCCAGATGGTAAGGCCAAGGAGAGAACGGCCGGAGGTGCTCCCTCCCCTTGTGCCGGAGAGCAGCCGACCAATTGTCGGTGAGGGCGAGCACGATCTTGTCCCTGTTGAACCGACGTAGGTCTCTCGGGGTAAGGGAATGGCGCCAGGAACCAGTAAGATCGGTGTGACTGGCTGCCCTATCGGCCGCTTCGTTAATCTGAATGCCCGAATGTCCTGGGATCCAAACGAGGTCCAGGGGGGCGGGGAACCTGCTGACAATAGATGCAATGTCTGAGATAATGGCCGTCGATGAGAAAGAGACGTTCGTGATTGCCTGCAGGACAGAGCGGCTGTCTGAAAAAATTACGGTCGGACGATTATATTGAGAGGCGATCATCAGTGCTCGCTGAATCCCGATAGCCTCTGCCGTGAAAACGCTGCAGGCGTCGTGGAGACGCCAAGTCTCCCGGATACCCTCGCTAGGAATGACGATGCCGATCTGCGTCCTGAGAGTAGTTTTCGATGCATCAGTACCGATGCAGAACCTGTCGTACCAAAGTTTAGCGTGGAGCTCAGAGTAAAGGCTTTTCAAGCCCTCGGCGTGATCCGCACCCGCTACGGACCACTCATTGAGGTGGACCTTGGGCCGGATCTGATCTGCACACGGAGGGAGGAAATTCTGGCGGTAAAGGCTGGCGACCGGGAGACTCTCCTTAGCGAAATGGGTAAAGACCCGGGCGACGTAAGGAGACTGAAAGCGGCGCCAATGGTGAGAGGCCAGACTGGGAGCCGCCTGGAAAAGGTGGAACAGAGGGCTTGATGGACCCCGAGATAAGTGTGTTACCGCATGCATTATCGCTCTGTGGCGAAGACGAAGCTGAAGCGGGATATACCCGGATTCCGTATAGAGAGAGATCAGGGGAGTCGATTTGGGGACCCCCAGCGCGGTACGAAGGGCCTCGTGTAAAGGGCGCTCCATACGGCTAATGCTGGAGGGCGGAGCCCCCTCCAGGAGCGGGGCGCCAAATTCCGCCATTGGGCGAAGCACCGAGTAGACAAGGTGCAAGAGGTCGGCGGTCCGAGCCCCATTTCGGCGGGAGGCAAAGTATTTTAAGTAGGAGCAGGACCGCGTTAGTTTGGTCCGGAGAAATTGGGCATGGTTGTCCCAAGTGAAAGTATGTGAGAGTTGGAGGCCCAAGACTCGGACTACCCTTTGCTGGGGGATGGTCCCCGAACTGAGGGTGAAAGATAAAGGTGAGCGATTGGTTTTGGCCGAAAAATCGATGGATGCGCTCTTGGTTGCAGAAAAGGACATGCTCCACCCCGACGCCCAATGTTCCAAGTGGTCTAGAGCTTGTTGGGCGCGGGCGTGGGCCTTGGTAGGGCTCGAGCTAGCTGAGAGAAGAAAGATGTCATCGGCATATACTATCACCGAAACATCCGGTGGAATAGCCCTCCAGAGATCGGCCATATATAAGGTAAACAGGAGGGGGGCCAGTACACTCCCCTGAGGGATGCCTTGCCGGAACGGGTGGGGATGGGAGAGGATTCCACGCCAGCGAACCTGGAATTGGCGGTCTAGCAGAAACGATCTAAGCCAAGAAAGAAACCTGCCCCCAATGCCATAAGTCCGGATCTTGGCCAGGAGGCCCTGCTGGTTGACCGAGTCGTAGGCCCCCTCCAAGTCGAGAGCCAACAAAAAGACCCACTTCCGTTGGGCCCGAGCCACTGCGACCTGATGGTGAAGGAGGAGCAAAGCTTCCTCGGCGCCCCGATAGGGCAGGAACCCAAAGTGGTGTGGGTGGAAGAAGGTGGAATTAGCCGCAGAAATATGGAAACGGTGCAGAACCATTCGTTCGAATAGTTTGGCCATGTGGGAAGTGAGAGAAATTGGCCGGTAGGAGGCGCAATTAGTCGCCGGGCGACCCGGTTTACGAATAGGAATAATATGGGCTAACTTCCACTCCTGGGGGCATGTCCCCGCCAACCATGCTCTGTTCAAGGCGGCCAGGAGGGCTGCAAGGCCAGACGGAGGGAGTGCACGAATGGCCTGGGCCTGGATGCGGTCCGGGCCCGGAGTGGTTGGGCGAAGGCCCCGAAGGGCCCGAAGCAACTCCGCTGGACGGAACGGGCCGTCCTCTAGGGTTAGCTGATCGTTGTGGTTCGCTGTGATTGGGGCGAAAGCGCCCGAAGGGCGGTTCCGACCAAAATAGGCGGCCAGCGCCTCGGCTTGCTGGGCTGGCGAAGTGATATCTTCCGTCGTACGCAGAATGAGGTGAGACGTTGGCGCGTCCGCGGGCGTGCGGAGGCGGCGAAAAATCCTATAGATCGTGGACGGAGAAGGAGGGGAGGAGCAGAGACGGCCCCACCACTCCCGACGCGCTTGTCGGGATTGCCGGCGGAGAAGGGCGCTGAGTCGTTTGTAGCGAGTCCAAAGAGCCAAGGAGGCAGATTGGCGGGCTTTACGAAAGGCCCTTCGTTTCTTAGCCCGAAGGAGGCTACAAGCCGGAGTCCACCAAGGTGGGGACCCAGGGGGAGGAGGGGCGCGCCACACCGAACAGTCCTCTACCGCCTGCCGAAGCAGGCCGGCGAACTGGGAGTACGAAGGGGGGCGGTGGGCCAGTGAAGAGATGGAGTTCTCGAACCGGGTGGGGAAGTCGGACCAGTCAGTACTACAGCGAAAGCGTACCCGAGGCCCCTGCCGGGGTGCTAGAGCAGTAATGGAAAGGGAGACTGGGGCATGATCGCTTGATAGAGTGTCTGAGAGGACGTTCCAAGTAGTCGAGCCGAGCAAGTCCGGAGAGCAAAATGATAAGTCGAGGGCTGAAGCGCTAGAGGCACTGAACCGGGTAGGAACCCCCGAGTTCAGGCAACAAAGGTCTGCTGTGGAAAACCAATCGAAGAGTGCGCGTCCCGCCGTGTCGGGGTGGGTGCAGCCATCATCCCAGTAAGGATGATGCGCGTTCCAATCGCCGCAGATGATCCGAGGGCGAAAACCGTCCCGAAGCAAAGCGTCAAGATCCATATCCGGCTGAACACCTTGAGGGGCGTAGACGTTCACGAGGGAAAAAGGGCCCCCCGGGAGAAAGATCCTGAGCTCCTGGGTCTCCAGGCCCGCGATTCCTGGGGCGGCCGGAAGGAGGCGCGCGGGAATGGCCGTAGCCACCGCCGCTAAAAGACCGCCGCCGCGGGAATTGGGACGGTCACACCGGAAAATGGTGAACCCAGGGAGGGAGAAGGAGGCTGACGGGACAAGCCAAGTCTCCTGGATTAAAAGGACGTCTACCCCGCGGAGCCATGGTTCCGCCAAAAGAAGGTCCTTTTTAGCGCGTAAGCCTTGGGCGTTCCAGTGAACGATGCGAAGGGCCGAGTTGAATTGGGCCGGACTAGGCATTATGTGCCGATTGCGCTGACTGACGGTGGCGAAGTTTTACCTTTTCCGCCGGGTTGGCAGAGCCAAAGTCTTCCAACGATACTGTCCGGGTTGGACCAGGCGGGAAGGAAAGGTCCATGTCCGATGCTGGACCGTCTGAGTCGGAAGTAGCCTTTGGGGCCGCCTTCCTCTGTTTATTTCCTTTTTTCTTTCTAGGCGGGCCAGAGAGCGTAGGGCGTTCCTCCCGCTGCGGCGGACGTTTTTGAGCCTGGGAGGTAGGTAATTGTTGGGGTTGCGACGAGATGTTTTCGGGGAGAAGGAGTTCCGATTCCCTGGTGGGAGGGGTAGACCGAAATTCAGATCTAATTTGTCGGAGTTCTGTCCGTAGCGAGTCAATAGCCGCTTCCAGCCGGGCGATTCGCCGGGTCAAGGATTGGTGGTCCGGGCCCCGTGCTGAGTCGGCCTGATGGGTAGACTCTACCCTACCGCTGGGACCACTCTTGGCCTCCGGAACCTGGAGAGGTTTAGGCTTTGCCGCCACCTGGGCATAGGATGATTGCTCCGACGGCCGGAGACGCTTAGCCTCCGCATGCGAACAGCGGTGGATAACACTCAATTTGAGTAGCCGCGCTTCCGAGAGGTATGCCGGGCAGTTGGGCGAGTCCGCTCGGTGAGGGCCCCTGCAGCGAACGCACTTCTCCGCCGGGCGCGAGCACCCCGTGGAGTCGTGGTCCTCCCCGCAGTTTAGGCAACGACGGCGCCCACGGCAAGAAGCCGGAGCGTGGCCGAAAGTAAGGCAGCGCCCACAGAATCTGGGCTTAGGATAGAAGCGCTCGCAGCGAAACCGTTGATAGTACAGTTTCACCGACTCGATCGGGTCCGCACTGGCAATGGAGAAGTAAACCGTCGTACTAGGGGTCACCTCTGCCCGGTCGTTGAGTTTCCGCGTGAAGCGGCGCACCTCGACAACAGGCAACATGGCCTCCGTGAGCATTTCGTAAATCTCGGACGCGGTTAGCGAGACATCCACTCCTCTCAAGAGATACGCCGTTTGGGAGCATTCCGGGGCCAACCTGCCCCACACCGACAAATCCCCAAGAGACGTCAGGGCGAGAGCCGTTTGGGCGGTGGAGAAGTCCCTTGTTTTCAACAGAAGAAGCCCACTTCTGGAATAACGAACGTCCTCGATGAGCTCCGGGCGTGGGAATCGCGTCCGGAGTGCGGCGTGTAGCTCGGCCGGACGTAAACGACGAAGGGGGCCCTGGCCCTCCAGGAAGATCGTGAACAAGAAGTCCGATGGGAGGGACGGCCGAATAGAGCGGAGTTTATCCGCCTCCGCGAAAGGAGCCAAATACCGCAGTCCCGAGGGATCGGGGCCCCCCGGGCCCGACTCCGGGGACCGGGGGCGAATGCGCGGGGGCGAGGACGCCTCCGAAGCCATGGAGCAGTCCACACCGGATAGGCCCGTGAATCGCGCTCCTACCTGGGAGAAAGCTGGGAAATACTTTAATTCCGGAAATCCTTTTTCGATGCTGAAGTAGCCACTCGGGGCACCAGCCACCAGGAAGTAATCTCTGCCTGGGAATGAGCAAAAACCGAACAGTCGAAAAGCCACCAAAAAACTTTACACTCCCAAAAACCAAAATATGAGAGAAACCAAAAAGCACAAGTCTAGCACTCGAATCTTCTGACAATTCGAAAGTCGCGCCAAAACCTGTACGCCATATTGGATCCCTCCTCCACGCTGCTTTCACAGAAGGAAGAAGAAAGCTTGAAAAAAAACATTATGGCACTAGCTCAAAGTTAAAATTGTGTGGCGCCATCTGTTATGAAATGTTATTTAAAAAGTACCAAAAAATGTTAATATTGGGAATGGAGATTTTTGAAAAAAAAATTAAAACGAATACATTTATTTTTCGGTAAACTAAAAACTTATAGGCGTAAGAGTAAAAAAATTACATAACTCGGAAATTTTTGACATATAACCCCACCCCCTTCTTATCTCCCGAATCCGTAGTCCGATTATTCCTGAAAATTTCTAAAAACATTTTCCTCAATACATAAACTTACCTGCAAAATTTCAGAATTTTTCGACAAAAGGCACGGGAGATATTAAGCTTCAAATTAGATGAAAAATCGTGTTCCACGCATACTAACATTCATTCATACAGGCAAAAACAAGAAAGAAATTTTTTTCATTTCTCAACATTTCAAGGTCCTCTGAGTCTAAAAATGCAAAAATTCTTGGGGATCATTTTTTGACTGATAGTAATACTTTCCCTTATATGTATATAACACCCGGAAAACTAAAAATTATATTACAACAGGCACTATTTCATGAGAAACTGTTATTTTTATCACATACATCAGTATATCATCAGTTAGTTTGTATTATCATCAGTTAGTTTGTTTATTTTAAAAACGAGGTTGAAAGCCACTGAAGGAGAATACAAAAAATAAAGCTTGAACAAGATAATAAGATAGAATATATATATAGCACAACAAATGTAGTTTATTCCATACTAAGTATCTGTGAAAACCCGAAAAATTACATAGGAGAAACAAAAAAGAAAGTAGGAGTAACACTTAAAGAACATGTCTCCGATTTAAAATATAGAAGAGTGAACTCAGTCTTTTACGATCATTGCCCAATAAATAAATGCAATATTAACAAAGAAAAAGTAAAGCTTTTACACAAGGAAAAAAATGGGTACAATAGAAAATTTAAAGAGAGTTTTGAAATTATAAAAAAAAAATCAAAAAATATCAATAAAAATTTAAGTACAGTGGTGCCTCATATAACGTATTTAATCCGTTCCAGGTGCACGTCCGTTAAGTGAAACCTCCGTTATACGAAACTCATTTTCCCATAGAAATACATGTTAAAACATCTAATTCGTTCCGCAGCATAAAATAACCGTGCTGTATCATAAAAAAAATGAACATGGGGTGCGTTATTTTATTCCTCCGCGTAACTCTGCGCGAGCGACATTCGTTTAAAAAATTCCTGAGGAACGCGTTCCTAAATTCCGGTTGGTAGGCCGAATGGCCGAGCTGTCAAGGTGGCAGCCTACCGCTCTGGGAGGCCCGGGATCGAATCCGAACGGGTCGAATAATCCCCAAGAATTTTTCGGGGGTGGTCCGTTCGGATATGTCGGGTCCCGTCCCTCACCACCCGGTCACCCCATTGTGGGCCTAGCCGAACCCATAATGGGCCTACTAAAAGAGGCCCATTATGGGGCCTCTTTTAGTGGGGCCTCCTTATATTACCCGGTCACCAATTATGCCGGAAAGTCCGTTGTTCGCAGCCAGTCCGTTGCTCGAGTAATGTAACGGCCAAACAGAAAGTCCGTTATTCGAGGCGTACGTTATACGAGGCACCATTGTATAAAGTTTAATGAAAATTGGTTTAAAATATTATAAAGTATAAATAAGTTAATTATAAAAGGAAGAAAAAATTATATATTAATATGTAAATTAGAAGATCGGTAAAAGAAAAACGCGAAAATCCGGTGTGTAATAATATAAATTTATGTAAAAAGTGCAACAAACAAATATAAAAAAGAATATTTTATTATATAAATGTTCTAAAAAACAAAAACAAAAAAATTTAATATGAGAACGAGATTAAGAAAACCTGGTAGAAACCAACAACATCACTGTCGGGAAATTTTAACTGTAAATATATGTATTTTAAAAAAGTTTGTGTATTACTCAGCACTTCTTTACTAAATGTCTTAAAGAAAAAGGTACGTTGTAATTTACCATTAAAAAATTCTAATCTGAAAAGGACATATTCCTATTCTAGTCTAAAGCGGACGGAAGAGGGGCGTATGCCCGAAACGCGTATCGGTGTGTAAGATATTCCTGATGTTAAACATGCTCAGTGTCTACCTATGCACCCAGTTGTGAAGTAAAGAAAAAAATTAAAAGAAGACACGGTTTCGGAATAAGTCAATAGTAATAAATTGTAAAGTGTTCTATCATTTAATAATTCTTATTCCAAATATTATGCAGTGAAAAATAAACGAAATCGTAAAACATGTTGCAAGCTACCTTGTGCCATGGATTCTCATCCCTGTCCTAAGAGGTTGTAAAATCTAGATTGAAAACCACTGGTCTGACCAACGGATTGGCCATGTGGATTTTTCTGAGTTTTCTTCGTGTGTTTAAAATATTAAATATTAAATTTTATATTAAATATAAAATGTCCCCAGAGATTTATTCCTTGGCAGATCGCCCTCGTGTTATGTTGCTTTATCACATCAATCCCACAATCCTACAATCCTACAGAATGAGATTTTGTAATACTCTGTACTCAATTTAATGGATAGTATAGTGTTATCTTATAATCGTTTAGTGGTATTGTGAAGATAACTATTAATAATAATTTATAAAATAGGAATAGTCAATTTATATTCACCTAATTCAACATATGTTTTATAAAATATAATCAATTTTTATAGATCATCTCATAAAAAGTAGTAAATTAGAAAATAAAAGATGTCAAGAGATGTAATGCGAAAGAATGAGAAAAAAGTGAATATCATATAGGACTTATCTCAGAAAATTCAATTAAAGTATAATTTAAAACACGGTCAAATTTAGGCACGTAAAAGCATTTTAAAAATGACGTTATGATCATTCATGTTTTGATGAAGAACCATTAAATTTCTAAAAATAAGTTTCTGTTATAGCCAAGAATATTTTGGCTGAAATATTGGAACTAAAATATTCTTACTCTTATTTAGCAATGAAAATAAGAGTCCTTCCACGGTGTTATGTTCTAGAAAATTTGATGGAAAGTGCGAGCAGTTCTCTCTGATTTATATCGTTTACGGAAGTATTTATGTTTAAACTATTGTCTGTGTGTGTGTATTTTTTTAACGTCTAAAGTATTTTATTTTTGTACTTTAGTTTCATTCAAAATTTGTGGTTTGTGTTTAACTTTGGCAAGTAGTCAATAAGATAGCCTAAATACAAAGAAATTTAATCTAAACATGGTAATACCAGTGAAGTTATTGTTTCTTCAATTGGCAAAAGCAAGGAATTAAGAAATCTGTAAGCAGTTTTATCTCAAAAACAGTTATTAAAGAATTAATTTTAAAAATTGAATATTCTATAATTCGCTTGATTCTATAATATTATCAGCTTCTCTTTGCATAATCGAATTTAGTTAAGAAGCAAACATCTATTTCATGTATAGAGAAGTCAACAGTATTATGTTCTAACGGAGGGAATTTATAACAAACAGTAATTCTGATCATACAGCATGATAAGCTCTCGAGTTAAAGCAACTTTTTTAATGTGTCTGGATAAATTAAATAGTTAAAGTTTCACCTAAGAACAAGTGGCCCACTAATGGCCGAATATATAAACTAGCCACTGGGGAAGGGGTTGTTAGTCGCGGGTTCACGTAAGAAGCTGGCTACGTGATTTCCAAGTTTTCTTTACATGCCTAAAACCTAAATATGGGCCAGTTTCTCATAAAAGTTCTCCCAGGAGGCACCTCCCTTGAAAGTTTATCCAAGTGTTGAGTTGTCTTATTCCATCAATCCAATCCGAACAAGTGATGAATTCGTTCTCTCTTGCGACCAAATATATCTCATCTGCCTAGATTTTGATCCCTCTTTGAATGAATACGAGATTTATACACTATAATCCGATTATACTGAAATAAATCAAGAATGAAATATTGTGAAGATTACTGCAGTAAATCTGACAACTTTCGTTGTTGTTCATTCAGTCTTATCAATAAGTAAAAAGTTTACACTTATGTTATTAAACGAACATTATTATAATATATAATTCTAAGCGTTGTTTGTTTACTAATTACAATACATAAAAAGATATTCTATAGAATCCGCTTATTGTAATCACGTTGAGTTCATTTATCGACCGACAGATAACACTAAACGATATAATTAAATAAGACTACAAGTAATGAAAATTTCGATTTCATTGACTAACATTGAAAGAGCATGTTAACACAAAAATGTTTATCTTAATTGAAGATTTATTAATTATAATTATTCGAGACACGCTAATTATGATGATATTAAACGACTGTTAACAATATTCGTAATTAAAACAAGCAGATTCTATTGTATTTTATATCTTTTTTCAAAATGTTATCAAATTAATTAGTAATTCAACTGAAGATTTCTGTCATAGTTTCAACATTACAAGAAAACCAAAAATAAAACGAAAATAATTTTCTAAAATTAAGTTCATAAAAAAGTTCGAAACATTTCATATTTAATTTTAATATAATTCTTTGTTCGTATCAAAAGATACTTTATCAATACCACATAATCGTGATAATCGGGGATGGCCAGTGGAGGAGGCAAAAGGAGCGAATTGCCCTGGCCTCAAAGAAGTAGGGTCCTTTCTACAATGTTGTTTTTGGTTTACTCCTTTTAATATAATAATTTAATTTGCTAGGGCCCCGTTGTGTAGTTTGCTCGAGCCCCCGTTATACTCTGGATGGCCCTGGTTATTATTTGCTTATTTTTAATTAATTTATTTAAAATAATTATTAAATAAGCTAATAATTAATCATTTGCTATAATTAAATAAATGACTAAATTTAAACAAAAAATAATTAAATAGTGATAAGCAAATAATTATTTCCTTCTTTCATTATTTTTAATTTAACTACAAATTTACCAAAACATATATTTTTATTTTTCAAAATTTACTGTTTACTCTTCTACATACAAAAGAAATATTTTTGAAAATATCAAAAATTATTATTATACACCAATTACCAATTATAATGCTTAATTTGAAAATTTCTTTTCGTAGGAAGATTTCTTAAAATCTTTCTGGGAAAATAATTAAAAATATATTATTACTTGGCTATTTAACGCTAACCGATTTAATAAGCCTATTAATGCATTCCCCTTATGACTTGAGTAGTGTAAATACACGTTTATTTCATTGAGGAAATTATATTATACAGGATTATATTATACGTTAAAACTATGCTTTAAATATAATATTATAAAGCGAGAAATATCTGATTTATTTATATTAATTTCTGTCATAAGTGCTACCCTAATACCCAATTTATAGAAACTGTTTATTTACAGCAAAACAGCAGAAAATTTTTAAAAAATCTGTCTTAGAATACTTAAATCCAGCAAAAAAAAAAAAAAAAAAAAAAAAAATTCGTCCTTGCTTGATATGTGATCTACATAGCTTTGTTTTCTATATCTGTTTGAGTAGTCTTTGTGTAATGTACCCTTTTTTCCTAGTCGTCTCAGAAGCATTTTACGGAATGTTTAATTAAACATTCCGTAAAAAACTGAAAACATTCCTCACGAATGAATCCAACTCCATATATCGTCAGGATTATTCTGGAAGGGGAAGAAGTAAAAAACGATCAGTTTTTCTGTTCCCATTTCGAAGAAACAAACAAACACGTTCTATCGAGAGAACGAAACTGTTGTGTTGCCCAACTGTTGATTTTTTCTCGTTAATAATCCACAAGTGTAAAATGAACCTCGTGTAGATGAGTAAGATGGGAACGAGAACCAGATACGACCTCCCTCTACCCTGTCCACGTGACATGTCCGAGAAGGTCGCATCGTAAATTTCTGCTGACGGAATTACTTAACTTATTAGACGAACTTAAAAAAAAAAAAAAAAAGATAAAAATGATTCTTACTTGCGTACAAATATGTGATGAGTAATATATGCCCCACTTTCGAGTGAAGATTTGGCAAACGTTCAAGATCCGCTGATCTTGTACATGAAATAACTTTATTTTCATCCTCAATCTGCATTTTATTTCATTAACGTGGTGCAAAATAATTTGTTTACAAATGTAATTTGTAGAATTTTCAAAGGATTTTAACGTTAATACGAAACTTTCTATTTTCGGAGCAGACGAAGAAAGTTAAAATTGTCGTCTGCTCCGATTCTTTTTTCTTTTAATACGACTTCTCCGAATTCCTGTTTATTAACTTCTCATTCTCTCATAAATACGTATAATTAAAAAATATATATATACGTAAACTTACCTTCGATATATCCGATACACAATGCTAAAACGTTGAAGAAAATCGCAATCGTATCCATTTTCATTACTTCCACATTTCTATCTTCTGCCAGACTCTTAGCCCAGTTGTTCTATAAATGATCGTCAGACGTCGCTTTTTTCATGGCGATGACGTCACGTCGACGTCACTCAGGAAACTTCAGCGATCTGCAGTTCCTCACCATTCACACTTATCGGCTTTTTCAGAAAAGTCATGCATCGAAAACACTTATGGGTGGAGAAGAAAATGTATATATATAAGAAGCGAGTTCACATTGTCTCTTAAGGACACGAATAATTTATATTATAACAATATTTCTATTTATTAATTGAAGCTGAAATCTTAAAACCTATAATTTTCTAAGTTAAAAATTTCAAAATTATACCTAAAAACTTAATCTTATCACTTAATTTATTAATTACTGTTCCCATTTTTAGTCTTAAACTACATATGAATGAATTTTAAAAAAAGTTGTATTGTTTCATCATTCATCTACTGATATTATTTTCATTGTGAATTATTCTTTAATTAGAATTACTTGGAACTTAACAAAAGAGGATATACTTTAAGTGTTATAATAACCTGTTTTATTTATCTTTATGTAAAAACTTATAGATTATTTCTAAAATTTTTAAAATCAAGTTATAACAGACTTGAATTTTGATCAAAATTTTAATATTTCTATTGTTTGTATTCGTTAAGTAATAAAACATGTTATTTTAATACTTTTACTATTTGAAGTTAAAATTAATCTTATTTACAAGTGAAAAGTTAAGAATAAAATGATATTTTGTACCTTCAACTTATAAGAACTTCATTGAAAGTATACAATGGTCCATAATGGTTAACCAAAACCGTTTTTAAAGACAAAAAATATAGTAATTAAAAATTCGTAAAAATGCATTAAAATACTGTAAATTGTTTACTAAATATAAGGAATTTCATTTGGAAACAGATTTTAGCTCTGTTAATGAAAAAAACTATCGTAAAACAGTTAACTAATTTTTAGATCACTCTTTATACATGTATACATTAGGTGTCCCATAAATTTAGAAAGAATTCATGTTATTATTGTGGTGAAGACACGCAGTAAGCGAGAAGTTATCGAAGAGTTGCTTGCATCCTTTAATGTGATTCCTCGGAAGAATAAAACAACAAAGATTATCATAGCTTAATTCCTACGGTTCCAAACTTAAAGTATACTGTACACTATATACTATACTTAATACTACACTAAGCTCTAAATACTGCTTATTTAATCACCATGTACATAAAAGATAATTTTAGTCTACTTTTGAAGTATTATTCTATTTTTATATATATAAATTATTTTAATATTTGCTAATTGCGAAACGGAATGATGCTAACGGCTCAGAACAGTATTTGCTACGTAAAATACTGTTCTGAGCCAGGAACCTATCTAACGCAATAACAAAAGACTCTTTGGATACCAATAGCATAATACAGTATAACCTTATACCTAGTGGTGATGTTCAGCGGGTTGGCACAGGTTCGGCCGAACCCGTTGGTAAAATTTTCAGTTTCCCGAACCTTGTTAAACACACGTAACATTTCTCAGTGGTTTTGTTTCTTTTAAAAAATATATTAAAATATACGTATTATACTCTGTAACACTACTAAACTAGAGCCTTATACCCCGTTCGCACAGAGCATTTCAATCTAGACTGTCAGCAAGGTCAGGGACTATGTCTTGGTGCGATCTCTCTCGACCGTTTCAATCTCGACTGAAACGAGGTTTAATCGCGATCGATTCAAGAGAGTTCTTGAAAGTAGATCCAGTCATAAGAGAGATCCCACAATCTCACGCGCGCGAGATAATACAAGATGGCTGTGGAACACGTGTCGGGCTATGGACAGCGAAATAAAAAGGATATTGTATTTCGAGAGACGATGACATCTGTCTATTATCAGCAGTGCCATTCGGGGTAAAAAATTTCTGTGCCTAAAAAAAAATAAAAAAAAAAAGGTCGACAGCACTAATATACTATTGTTACCTGGTCTTCGCCCAGGGCCCCTTCCGTTCCAAATACGCCACTAATTATTAAATATATCGCAAGAAAAGGTGTCGTATTTATTCCTAGCCAAAACTTCCATTTTGTTTGTCGGTGATTGTTAGGGAAAAATTTTCTGCTAGCGAACCCTTTGTTAAATATTTCGAATATCACCACTGCTTATACCTCATTCGCACTAAGCATTTCAATCTAGATTGTGATAAGATCGGCGACTGTGTCGTGATGCAACCTCTCTCTACCGTTTAAATCTCGACTGAAATGAAGTTCAATCGCGAGTGGCACAAGAGCTTTTGAAACTAGATAGCGTGATTCAGTCATTAGAGAATTCCCACAATCTCACGCGCACGAGAAGAAAGAAGATGGCTGCAGAACAATTGGCTATCAACAGAGAAATAAAAAGATATTTGGAGAGACGATAAGATGTGGTTATTGTTGGATATATGGCAAGGAAAAGTAGATGACTTACGCAGAGTTAAAAAAAAATAGAATTGTGTAGGCCTTTTAGGCGATGGCTGCAGCTCTGCGAGAGTGGGCCTATGGATACACAAGGACGTGGGAAGAGATCCAAATAAAAATAAATAATTTGACTGCAGAATATCGGTAAGTGAAATAAAGATATGATTATCATTATGACACTATACTACGTATTTGATTGCAAATGTCCAATAACTTTGCTGCATATAAGCTTACCAGTAACACATCTTCGTTACCAGCTTTCATTTTGTTTGATGGTGTTCGTGACTTATCGTCGTAGTTATGTCAGTTTTATCATCGCGTGCAATAGCAGGGTTCTTCTCAAGCGGCTGCCTATGCGAACAGCTCGACGTTCGACTGGCGACAGTTGCAATCGAAATTAAAGTGAGTCGTGGATTGTATGCGAACGCAGAATTATAAAGTAGTTACTCGATTTTTTTCGAGTTTTGACATTTCCTCGTTGATTTCGTTCGGGAATTTTCTCGGAAACAACCAAGAATTTTCTTGGAAATTGAAATCAAAATTCCGAGGCTCAGAATTTTAATTTGAGAGATATCAATAATTATTAATGTTGTAACAAATAGTATATTCGGCCTCAGGCCGAATATCGAATATTCGGCCAGGAGCGTGGCCGAATAGCCGAATATTCGGCCAAATTATTCGGCTTTATTAACGCACGTACGAAAATTGGTGCGCAAACCGCATTAAGGCAAGGACCCTGTTCTCTATTAGCCCGCTGCACTACGCTTCGCCAATCGCGTTACTTCTTGACAGTTGTAGCGGACGGACAAGAGCGTCATGGTAGTATGTGATAAGTGATGATATCAAATGTGGATAACAATGAAATGACCTAGACGTGTAAATAACTGAAAAAGAACAGAGAAGGACAGCGAAGTGAAAATGTGAAAATAAATATGAAATTGAGTCGATAACATAATCGAACAAGTCGAGGCAGCTTATTGACGCGAAATTCACGGCTGTCAATGCCAAATAATTGTTCTCGTAGACTTCGGAAAGCTAAATGCTTGTAATGAAAGTCACTTAGCGTGCACGGGCGAAAGCCTGGGGCCGTTCGGGCTACCAAGCTGTCTCGAATCTGTGAAATCATAACTGTGACTTATACCGACGTCCTATCTGTCTCTTTTCTCCGTTATCACCGGGCTATGAGTCACGTAATTGTAAAATGGGAAATCTACGATGGAAAAGTGACGAATCGAAAGTATCGTGCGCGCACATTATGATGTATGCATAAGAATACGTGGACTAGAGCGATAGAGGAAAGAGACAGTGGGTGCGGTAGGTGCGGTCCGCACCGGGCCCCTGGAAAGCGATAGGCCCATGGGGGCCCCAAAATCACAAGAAAAAAAGACCCGAAAAATTTTCACGGCAATCAGAACAAAGCAAAATTTGACATTCGGGTGCTCGATCTGGGGCCCCTGTTACACAGGAAAACCAGCAACTCAACTGTACTCTAGTTATACACTATATAAACCCTACACAAAAATATTTTAATCCATTTACGTAAACAAAACAAAAAAAAAAAAATACCTAACGCATCATTCATCAAACGAAAGAAATTGAACGTCTAAACTAGCGGTTCTTGACCTTTTCAGCACCCCCTTGAATCTGAAAATAAGTTCTTGCACATCCTTAAAAATGTGTGTATATTTGTTGCACGAGGGTTTTATCCAATTCTCGAACCGTGTCAGAGTGAATCCGTGCTATAAAAGCACCGTATTATACGGGAGTTACCTGTAAATATTGTTACAAACCTCGTTTACGTTCTTATTCAAGGTATGCGAACACATCTCAACTAGTTTCGTACTGCACGTGACAATGTGACTACATTAACTGAATGAAAACGACTGGTGAAAAGCGCGATGTGCCGAGAGACGATAGAGTAGGGAGTGTACAAGTGAGACGGTAGACGGGTAGAGAGTAAAGAAGTGGAGGTGCCGTGTTGCTGCGTACCATGGTTTGTAGGGACAGGGTCACCTAGTTCGTATTTTTTTTTTTTTTTTTTTTTTAATTTTTAAAATTTTTTCGCACCCCTGGAAATGCTCTCTTGCACCCGAGGGTGCACACACCCCAGGTTAAGAACCACTGGTCTAAACGCAATGTTTTTAACGGAATAAATAAATTCAAAAGCCGAAATTTATAGAAAAAATTACTTATTTTCGTTTGGACGTTCCCGATTACCATTACGGAAAAAGGACACCCCTGCCGAAAATTTTTTTTCGGGGTTCACAAATCTGGTTCCGCACCGGGCCCGGAAAACCGTAGCTACGCCACTGGAAAGAAAGGAAAGAGCAAAGATGAGCGCTTAAAAAAGGTAGGCAGAGTCAGACCCTCAGATGTGCGACGATTCTCGAACGAATAGGTGTGTACGTGTGCTGATCTTTGTAATTATAAATTGTGAATACATGTGACTAATATTATTTTGTTTTTTATTTTGTGCAGGTTATAAGTTATAAATAAATATAAATAAACAACACTAACCCGATAACATTAAGTCTAAATACCAAATGATTAATTTACTGTGTTTTTGTTATTTCTTACTCCAGTTTTTAGGTATTCGGTATTCGGCCGAATACGGAATAGTAACCGAATCTTCATTGCATCATCAATAAATATCATTTTTCTATGATTTTGATATACTGTATACACAAATGATTCGTTGTTCCTATTTTTTAGTAATGGTAATGCTTTTCTTGTCTTAGTCGTTATTCGATTCCCAATTTTTTTAAAAGTAATTTAGATTTGTTTCCAATATTTTTTATATTTTATTTCGGTTTTTAAAAAAATTTTAATGCTTTTTGGGCACTAAGAGAGCTTTTTTAGTAAGCACATTGTGGGGCGATGAGGGACGAGAGACAATATTGCCAGACGACCATCCCCGAAAAATTGCTTGGGTTTTTCGACCCATCTGAATTTGATTTCGGGTCTCCCATAGCGACAAGCTGTCAGTTTAAGCGATCGGTAATACGTCCATCAAAAGGTATTGATAAACCTATTTTTTTGACGCCCGGATTGCTGAGGCAGTTAAGACATCGATCTACCGCTCTGGGGACCCGGGATCGAATACGGGAGAACAATTCCCCGGAAATTTTTGCGGATGACCAGACCTATCTCTTACTATCTGACTGCCCTCATTGTGGACTAGGATAAACCCACGCTGGGTATAATTAAAAAGTCCTCGTAACACCCTTTGAGAAACGAGAGTAAAGTTCTCTTTAGTTATACTGTGTTCGCACGCTCTACTGCAACCGTCGAACGTCGTACAAGCAGTCCGCTTGAGAAGAACCTGCTATTGTACGCTTTGATAAAACTGACATAACACGCTCAAGTAGTTTTCAAGTCAGCAATGGTGTAGCCTGCATTCATATCCGTCAACATCGTCGTTCAAAGAGGCTCGATATAACAGTAACAGTTCTTTATTTCCGGGAGTTTGTACAGGAGAGACTATTCACTATTTGTGACAAAGGAAATACTCGGTTAGTTCGTAACTGTAATTTTGTCCCGTCCGGGAATATAGAGAATTACTATTAAAGAATTCGGTTAGTTTGAAATACGGCTATTTCGAAATTTGAGGTAAAAATTCTGTCCGAACCTTGATATACGTATGTTAACTTGTTCATTTAGTTTAAAGCGATACGAAATTCATCATACACTATAGGAACGTGTTAGCTGAATGACCTTGGTCGAAACAGTTTTTACTGAGCCATTTTGTTAAAACCCGTTTTGTCTAGTTAAAACTAGTTTCAACTAGTTAAAATGTGTTTTAACTAAAAAACGCGTTTTTACTGTAACATATACATGCATAAATATATATACAGTCAAACCTGTTTTTTATGCGGGGGATAGGGACCGCATTAAAAAAGACGCATTAAAAAAATCGCACGAAACTTCACGAATGGCTGTAAAAAATAGTTTTCGCAACACAATTAAAAAATATTTTTTTTATGCGGTCAACAGGGACCGCATAAAAAAAGTCTCACATAGAAAATAACTCAAAACCGTACGAAATAAAATTTATTGACAACAGATGTCAGCACTTGACTGCATCGTCTGGTCTATCGTCTGTTTTACATATTTTTGTCCAGGTGGTGTTTTGTTGACTTAAAAAGTAAATTATTTCATTTTTCGCATATTCATGCAATAATATTACTATAATAAGTGCATTTATGCTATAATAAGTTTATTTAGCTATAATAAGTCAACGTGAGACATGACGAATCGCACGAAACTAGTCGCCAACTATACTGCACAAATAAAAAATCGCACAAAAAAAAACCGCATAAATTAAAAATTCGCATTAAAAAATCGCACAAATAAAAATCGCACATAAAAAGAGCACATAAAAACAGGTTTGACTGTATGTATATATATATATATATATATATATATATATATAATAAAATTATAATAAAATAAAATATATATAATAAATATTTAATATCATTAAATATACGAGGGTAGGCTGAAAAGTAATGCACACATGCTTGTAGAACACGAACAAAAACAAATAGCAAGATAGGGCAAAAAGTACAATTCTTAAGCTTCAAAATCATATACAGTATTTATTTTTCAACATAGTCACCGTTAAAGCTAACACATTTCTCTCAACGTGGAACAAGTTTCTTCATTCCATCACTGAAAAATTCTTCCGACTTTTCTCTAATCCAGGACTTGACAACTGCCTTCACCTCATCGTCCGAGGTGTAATGATTATCTTTGAGGTCTCTCTTGAGTAGAGGAAAAAAATAAAAATTGCAAGGTGCAAGATCTTGGGAATAAGGAGGGTGTGGAATCGATTTAAATTTCAGGTTTCGCAGAGCCTCTCCAGTTGCTCGCGAGGTGTGTGGACGAACGTTGTCATGTTGCAAGATTATTGGCGCCAGGTGATTATTTGTTGTGTTAGAGGCAGCCTGTCTCCAATTCATGTAAATTCAAGTTGCAAATACGAAGCGTTATATTTATGTCGCTTTTGTGTCGTGTTACCCATTTTCACTTCTCTCCATCGCTTGAGTTGATTTGACTGTGTTTGGGTGCTGAGAAATACTTCCGAATTCTCAGACGTATCAGCAGATGACGCAAGCGCATAGTTTAGGCATACATCTGAATATCAACGAGAAAACAAACGAAAATCAACAGAAGGCATAAAGGAATACGACCGTGACTAACCAATAAGAGTACCGGAACTACTATAAGTTACCTGTTGATTTTTTTCGCTGCTGTCTTCTTTTAACATTAAGGACCCAGCTTTCAATCGTCTATTTTTCTTAAAGACGCCAAAATTATTCCACAAACTGCATCCGATTCTCAAATCAGAATTAGAAAAAAAAAACCTGGAATTGTCCTCACATTACAAACAGAGAGACACTTGTCGAAGAAAGCAAATGAAGATAGCAGAAGCGAGGATCATTAGCCACATCAGCCTGGTGTGGCTAATGATCCTCGCCTGTTGCAACAATCTGGAGTTTAGGCGTATTGCAACTAGCCAAATCTCCAACTGCGAGGATGTGCAGCTGTGGAGACCGTGAATGATCGTGAAAAAATACCGTAGGTGTAGGAATAAGACAGTCTGCCAATAGAATCCGCCTAATTTTCAGCTATATTCGAACTGGCCACTTGAGAAAGACGACCAGCTTGCTCCCCCTACCACACTTACCATTCCACCTACCAACACTCGTACGCAGCGTAGCCACGTTTCCTGCGGGTTGCTCTCGTAAAAACTCAAAGAGAAATTGTTTCCTGGGACGGACCTATTCGCTCGTAGTTATCATCATAACTCGGCGACCCTTCTTCGCCGATGATGATTGATCAGCCATAAAAACCGGGCGATCATCAACCACTTTTGGTCCGCGTACCCCTTACTAGAACCACAGTTCTAGAAGATACGAGAATAGCACATTTTGTCAAAAAATGGGGTAGTCCATTGGACGTAACTGAACCCGTGATCGTATAAGCTGGTGCTGCTGATTGAAGGATGACTCTGATACATCATTTCGTGCGATCGTCAAAAATGTCGTGGCTATAATTTGGCTATGGAGGGCGGCGGATACGTCTCTTCTGAGAGGGCGTCTTTATAGCTTTGGAGCACGACGTGTGCTTACCTTCCATGGTAGAGCATGTGAAACCTTTATAGTTAACAATAAAGTTGTTATGTTGTTAAAGGATTAGATTAATTGTGAATATAGATATCCTAGCATGCGAGAATAACGCAACAAAGGGTTATGGGCCCAGGAAGAAAATTCCAACGTTGATTCAACCGGATTGAACGATCAACCACGGTGAGCCTAAATTTGCTAGGTTGTAGGATTGAATTTGCATAATTCAAAGGCTCATTTGCCTAATGTTTTGTGTATATCAGAATATTAGAGGTCAAAACCTGCACTAATTATAAGGAGACATAGATAGTAATTAATGACAGATTTTTGTCTGTATTGTTTGTCTGTTATCATGAAGTTAAATTGAATTATCACGAGGAGCAAGAGTATATAAAGCTTTGATGACGTGCTAAATTAATCGATGCACGATGCCTAAGCCTATTGCTAAAGAGATACGACTGCTCATTATGCGCCATCATAACGAGAAGAGAAGTACCCAAGAGATAGCAGAGATGTTAAACGTGTCAACACGAGCTGTACAGAGAATAGTTAGATTGTTACGGGACACAGGTTCCGTATCCCCGGGTAAAGCAAAAGGCCGAGAACGACGCACAACAGAAGAGGAGGACGTTCGCTTGTAGCCAGGAGAGCCCTATTAAAACTGCGGCAACTCTGAGAAAAAAGTTGAATTTGGACGTATCAACAGACAAAGTGAAAAGAAGATATGTAACATTTGTAGTATAATACTCAAACGTCCTTCGAAATATATTTCTATCGATATAATGAACCTCCAGAAATACAACTTTATTAATGTGTTCTTGCGTATACAGAAATGTAAGAAACAGGATAATATATAATTATCATTGCCTTATTTCTATTCTTAATATATTTGTCAACTTAGACATTAATTATTAATAGGACTGTTAAACTGGTGTTAAGTGTTTATGCAAAATTTAGTAAAAGTTCTTATAGGAAACAGACTTTCTTTATTATTGAGCCTCCTGTGCACATACTTAGTAATAAAGAGGAGTTATACATTAACAGACCTAATATATTTGTCAACTTTAATTATTAATAAGAGGATAACATATATTTCATTAATAGGTTGCGGCAATTCAATTTGTTTGGACAGAGGGCGGTCCGAAAGCAAACATTAACAGTGGGAAATCAATTTAACCGTCTTGGGTTTTCCCGAGAATACAGACGATGGAAAACAGAGGACTGGACGTCCGTAATATTTACAGATGAAAAAATCTTTTGCTTGAAGCGGGCCTGTGTGGGTTCACTGACCACATACGCTACAACTCAGAATACGTGTGGCGCACAAAAAGAAGCGGTCGGTTTTCGTTAGGTGAGTTTTTAAGTGTCGTGTTTTCGTGTATTTATGTCATAACTCTTTGAACATGACAACATATCAGCATATTCATTTCATAAATCACAACTTTATTGACTTTTTCTGTTTACAGGTATATGGGGATGGATGACGGCTGCAGGTCTCGGGGAGTTGGTCCAGATAGATGGTCACCTCACCTCCGTGCAGTATATCGAGATACTCGAACAGCTATTGTTGCCGACGGTGAGGGCAGTCTATGGCGAAGTTCGCTTCCACTTCGTGCATGTCCGCTGCCCGGTACACAGCCGTAGTGTGTACACAGTGGATCAACGAATAGCCACAGATCATCGATATGGGATGGCCGGGGAGAGGGGCAGACCTCAACCCCATTGAACACGTTTGGAGTCAGCTCTGCCGCGACCCCATTCAGGCGGCAACTCCCACCGAATTCTGGGAAATCGTCGGAATCCGTCGGGAGAAGCTTCGTGAGGGCATACTTTGCCAAAATCTTGTGGCAAGTATGCCCGAACGACTGAATGAGGTCGTGAAAAGAGTTGGAATGTGGACAAGGTTCTGAACCTCTCCCCTCCATATGCGGTTTTTGTATTAACAAATTGTATTATTTTTGTTAAGAAAACAAATTGTATTTAGTTTGTTTCAGTTAAAAAATGAAATTACTCGTTTGAAAAACACCAGAATAAAAATGAGTCATTAAACCGTTACACCTTTAAACGTTATAATAGTTATTATAACTGTTACTTGAGATTAATGTGCATTGCTGGCATATTGGTTGCTTAGATATTTGTTATCTCTGATTCGCGATTCTGATGTAGTTCGGTAGCGATTCACGGCCAATACGCTTTATGCAGGATGTGCCCTACAAGAATATCCAATGAAGTAAGAAGAGGAGAGAGTGGCTAACACCTTTTTAACAAATCGTGTTCATGGAAATTTCCCCTATGTTTTATTGGATGATGATAAACCAATACATTTTGTGTTTTGTCTCTGAACTTGCAAAACTTACACAGTACACATTACACAGAACTACAACTACAGGAAATTTTGAATGAAGTGAATGAAGCAAAATCGCCATGATGATAAATAGGAAAAATAATAAAGATGATTAATTCAAAACAAAATAAATTTCCATATTTTAAACTGATTTGGAATATTTCAAATAAGTTTAAAATATTGAAATTTATCTTAAAATGAATTTTTTATTCTAGTTAATTAAGTTCAAGACCCTTATGATTACTCAGTGAGAAATTTCTAGATTAGTAATTCTACTTTTATCAAAATATCTGTGCAGTATATTGTGTAGTCTGTCAAAATATTAATCACATTTATATCCGAAGCAATTATTCTGAAGAAATGAAGCAAGAAATCGCAAAAGTTTCTTTCTCATTCGAAAATCGCTCACTTACAACAAAAAGTAAAACAATGGAAAAATGTATTGTTGCCGGTATTGTTGCCGATATTGTTGCGTTTCCGCGTGACGATAGTAAAAATACCTGATGTTTTTTCTTTTAATTCAATGCATATTTATTGATTTATTTGTTTTAATGATCTTTATTTAAAAAAAAAAAAAAAAGCTTTCTACCGTGGGGAAACTAAAAGGGGCTTTTTTAGGAAGTCAATTATGGATTCAGCTAGGCTCAGAATGGGGCGCCGTAGTGGGCGTTCTAGGAATTCCGTTACAGATTTCAGATTATATACAGACAGTGGGATCGATGGTTTATATATATAGATATTAATATAATACATACGTATGTGTATATAAAAAATTATTTAAATATGAATATTTAAATTAATAACGTCAGTGCGCGTCTTTTTGCTTATTTAAATGGAGCTGCAATTTGAAAAAATTATAGACGTATAAATTTCCACTGTAGTCCGTCCTTCCTAAATTTCGATCACGGAGTTCAACACATAGTATTCAAAAACAAACATAGAAAACGCAGGGGCAGGTTGTCCCGATTATACGTAATTCAAAAAATTGCCCTCTCCCCGAAAGCAGTTAGATAATGACCGGCAGGAATCTGTTGATTATTATATTTACAGTATTAAAAATTCTATATGTTTAGTGCACTATCGGCCGCCCTAAGAATTTGTCCGCCGGCGTGCATGCACGCACTGCATACCTACCGAAACCGGCCCTGATTCCAGACACTTTCATTTATTCTCCCCGTTCTTCGAATGCGACCACAATTCGAAAATTTCCAAGTTTCACACCAAGACCGCATCGCTCAGCCGAAAACACAAAGATAATGGATTGCAACTGTGGAAACGTTACTTGGTAGTAGATAATAAAAGAATGCAAACGAACCGTAAAGGAGTTCCGAACGTCGGGGGCGTAGCTCAGATTGTAGAGCGCTCGCTTTGCATGCGAGAGGTACCGAGATCGATACTCGGCGCCTCCATCCACTGGAATTTTTTTTTCTTTGCGCTTCGTCACACCTGGAGACTCGGTACTCGAGTGCATCGCTGCTACCGACTTTACAGTGACGGTGTACTGCAGCCTGCTTCCTAAACGATAAGAATTTTGGCTAACCGAAAAGTTTTAAAGTTGCAAAACGGAAATTTTTCCAGCCAGATGTGTGACAGAGTGAATACTCGTTTTAAATTTCAGACAGAAGTATTTGCTAACTTTAGCAAAAATCTGGAAAAAAAACGAATCTGGCTGAGTATCGATCTCGGTACTTCTCACATCCTAAGCGAGCGCTCCACCAACTGAGCTACGTTTCCGACGTCTAACTGGCTGAAATACCATCTGTAAATTGTTCATTCGATTAGCGTTTGTTATGCAGTTGCGGACGAAGAACGTCACTGGCACTAAAAGTAGGCTACGCGATCTTTGCCGTCGGCTGCAAGCGTCAATGAGAAACGCTTCGCCAACCGTTTTTCCTGAACTCTTTTACTACAGCTTACAGATACAAATCGGATGTTTATAAATTGGCAGGAGTCAATTTGCAAATAATAAGTATTGTACACGACTCCCACTGTAATGAAGCGAAGTGTAAACCGATGCACAAATACCCGCACGGTACTCGTCGTTAGCGTCTTTCCAGAAGTGTCAAACGGAAAGAACAACTACTTTTTGTGGTGCCGAAAAATTTATTCATTGCAGACGTTTGTAAAAATAACAGCGGCAGACGGAGACGCCGAGCATCGATCTCTAGTGCAAAGCGAGCGCTCTACCGGTTGAGCTACGTCCCCGCTGCCCTGGGCCACCTGAAATTTCTTCCACGTTCGAATTCACTGAAATGCAAAAGTGAAAACTAACAACCAGAATGAACGAATTATTCTAAAACGACAATCGAAAATTATCGGCGGAATAAAATTCGGCACCTACGGTTAAATAAAAACTACTTTTGATGGGTTTAGCTTTGAATCTGTCTTTTTGTTTAAGTTAATATTTAAATTAAAAGCGGCTCGGCAAACAAACAATAGGCGATAAACCTGCAACAATAGTTACAGTGATAGTTTGGAACGCAAGAAATCACTCCTGTCTCAAATCCAATTCTGTTTGTTTGCGTCAATGACGAATTATATAAGCAAGCAGTTTTACGACATTTGTACAGACGAAAATTGCTTCGTTAAATATTTCTGTGAGATTGAAAGACGTTTTTCCCCCTGATTTGTCGAAATCGCGCAATTCCGAAAAGTGCGTTCAAACAATTCTGCTATGCAGTGTTGAAATCCTCCGGCTTAGCGATCCGTTGTACATCGCCTGTTAATTTTTGATGCAACTGAGTGATTCTTAGCGGCAGAATCTATACGTAATTAGTTAGGAAAATGGTTTTTAAAAAACGCGACTACCTATTTGATATTATAGTTTTTCTAAAAACGGTCATAGCTTTCCGGTTTCGATTAAGCTTATCGGCGGATCTGTGATGTTCGTTCACTCGATATTCCATGCACGGAACTGGCTAGTCTCGTCTACAAAACGAACGCGTCGGCGCGCGGCATTTGTAAACAGTAAGTGGGGCGAAATCCTGCGAGTCCGACTGCTCTTGAAATCAGACATCAGGAAACAGTAGACGTTCACTTTTCGAACAAGTCCTTATCAGTACGTTGTCGACAATATTCTCATTCCAAACAGGGCCGGCTTTGGACCGTTAGCCGCCTGCATACCAGAGATATTTGGCCGTCCCAATCAATGCTGATCGCGAGTAAATTCAAAACCTGTCAGGTATGTGAGAGAACCAGAAATTCGCTCTCGCCAGCATTATTTCTCGCTTCTCGCTTGTGCATGGTTTTTCTTTGCAAAAACTAAATCGCTCGCTCTAAATTTGCGTCTGCATAGTCGCACCCTTAAAGATGTAATGTTCGCTTCTATCAGGGACGCTGCAAGTGAAGCACAAGTTTGAATGATGTAGTTTAAAGCGATATAGGCATGAATAGAACCTTCCATAACCGGGCAGGAATTGAGTGGTGTAGTGATTGATGTGCATCCAGTCATTGTGTAAGTAATCGTCAATAATAGGTATAAACTTAAATGTTATTTGATTATGGTTATCCATCCAAATAGTTTGACATTTCTTAATGAGTTCCTGTTTTAGATTAGCCTTGATGTGCCTTATTGAAATTTTGGAATAATCAAGCTGCAGGTCCGTGTTCTGAGCTGTAGACTTTGCAAGTTCATCTGCTCTTTCATTTCCTACCGTGCCAACGTGAGCCTTGGTCCAATTAAAATTGATAATATTGGAGGTATTACTGGTTTCTTTGATAATGTAGTTTGCAAGTGGGTGATATGTTGAGTTTTGCAAAAGATGTAAGGCCGAGGCGCAGTCAGTAAAAACAGAGACTCGAATGTTGCTGAATTTGCTGTTGCTCCATTGTAGGGCCCTAAGAATGGCTAATAGCTCAGCTTGAAAGGCGGAGCAGCTATGGTGTAGTCTGTAACTGTTCTTGTGAATTTCAACGTTTTTTTTTTTTTTTTTGATAGGCCACGAAGCTGCTTTCCATGCTGGTGTCTTGTTTGGAGCCGTCAGTAAAAATACTTATTTCTGTATAGTTATTACAGTTAATTGTAATTGTTGGTAGATGGTAGGGGCTGATGGTATCCCTGTAACCTACAGGTTTCTCTATATCTCTTGCTTGGAAAAAATCGTCGGCTATATTAATGCTATTCCCTCTGAGAGTATTCCAGTTCTTTGCATAGTTCTCTATGAGAAGATTCATAGGGACTTTTTTTGTGATGACTTGCAAGCTAGTGGTGGGGCAAATCCTGTAGCCTTTGGCAATGTATAAATTTCGTGAATTATTAGTACTTAAGTACAGTATGTAAATTTTCTTTTCCCCTGTCTTCTGTCCATACACGTGGTCCTTCTCGAAACTTGTTTCAGTGTTGCTAGATCTCGACGCTTCTGTTTTTGGTGTTGTTTAATTTATATTAATATGTATCACTTCTTAAGAAAATTTTAATGAAGATATTTATCTTAATTATGAAAATATAATAGCATGTTTTTTTTTTAATTTTTGGAACCTAAATCGCTGTTTTTGTCCTAGTTCTTTGTTTCGTATAACACGGATTCGCATAACACGGCAATTTTTTGGAACATCACTCCCGTATTACCTGTATATATATTAATAAAATATATTACCATTTTATAAACAGATCTTATTGTATTGTATATTTAATTGTTTTTATTATATTGTATTTATATTCATATTATATTCGAATTGACCTTTATAATTTGTGAATATTCACGTATCACATTATATTTCATTTGTTTAATTCTATACTACTTGTAATTATGTAAAAACTATTTTTATATCATTAAATTTATTTTCCTTTTATGTTTTGTCATGTTTAATGTTTTTAATTTTTTCCACACCCGAGTTTTCTCTCCTCATCACCTTTTCCTTCTGAATTTGATTTCCCTCTCCTTTTTCAAACATGGTAAAGACATTGTGAATTGCATGCTGGGTGACAAAGCACAGAAAAAAATTGATCTTATACTTTCCTCGAATTCTGTTTCGCGTCGTATTCACGACATGGCAGATGGTGGATCGTGTTAAAAATAGTTTATACTAATCGTTGCAAATCAACGATTAATAAAAACTATTCTTACCAAGTCAATTGATGTAGCTGGATTGGTGCACGTTCTAGTTTATGTTAGATACATATCAAATAATTCCATTCAGGAAGATCTCTTTTGTCAACCGTTAGAAAGTACGTCAAGAAGAAAAGATATTTTTTCACTATCTTCTCGTTGATATTTTCATGTCCGAAAAATCTAGCAACCCAACTCGCGTAACTTACCCGACTTTTATGAGATTTTATTTTAGAAATAGCATTTGTATTATTAATAAAAATAAATAACTAAAATTTTATGTGGCACCATCTGTTACAAGAGTATTGTTAAAAAACTTTAGAACTTAAAACTTTTTGTTAAAAAACTTTAAAAAACAAGAGTATTGTTAAAAAACTTTATATATTTTTAATTATTATAAAATAGCAAAAGACTTAATTATAGGGTAGAAATGAGTCGTATAAAACACTATAAATGCTAACAACAAATAAAATCTTCATTAAGTCTGACCCCCCGCGAGATATGGCACCTCTATCTCTCCAGCTTCACCACCAAAACTTAATTAATAGCATCAATGCCCCTTATATACAAGCTACCATGCCAAATTTAATTTCTTTATCTTCACCCCGTCCTGAGATATTAGGTGAAATAGACGCCAACACACACATTAGGTGAAATAGACGCACAACACACAACAACACAATTTTTTGCCCCTTTTTGATTTTTGAGGGTTCGGGGGCCTGAAAACGTGGAGATTCGCAAAAAACTCAGAGGGTCAAATTTGATACGATTCTCATACTTTCCCTTGTTATAACAGCCGGTAAAGTAAAATGATTAAATGATTAAATGATCCAAATGTGTAGGCATTTGCACGAATACAATACAGGCATGACGAAAAGACACAATGGACTTCTCGGTCACATTCAAAAGGTAGCCCCAAAGTAAATTGGGTACGTTGTACTATTCACCGAAAAGCATTGGCCACCAGGAAAATGTCCGTAAGTTGCAAACTGCCCTCAATAAAGTGGTCAAAATTGTCAACTTTGTAAAGGCTAGGCTCATGACTGAAAGGTATTTACTTCTATTTGCAACGAAATGGGTAGTGAGCAAGTAACTCTCGCTGTTGTCCGTAGAAGTCCGCTGACTCGCGAAGTAAAGTATTGACACGTAGGTTAGTGTTGCCTATGGTAGCGAATATGGCGGCTCGTCTCTGAAACAGTGGGGACGCACGTTCTAACCTAACCTAACCTATTCTAATAAATTACCCCTATTCTAATAATTTGGTTGGCAAATTCCATAATTATTGCCAACCAATTTATTAGAATAGGTTAGGTTAGGTTAGAACGTGCGTCCCCACTGTTTCAGAGACGAGCCGCCATGTTCGATACCATAGGTAACATTAACCGGCACGTATAATGGAGCTGCATGATAAAGTTAAATTTTTTTTTTTCAAAGCATCCTTTTAACTTAGCAATTGTCTTCTAGACTCAATTTGCATCCAGAGAGTTGGGTGTTTGGCAGATATTATTTCCTCGCTTAAATGATTTAAATTTAGATCTTCTGGTAGGTCATCCACAATGGTCGAGTGGATAAGACCATTGAACAGTGGTAGTTCATGGGTTTGCGCTTCGACGACAGGTTGGCTATGTGTAGTTTTCCGGGTTTACTTCATGTCTGTAACGCCTAAACAGGGGCCAGTTTAGGCGTTACAGACATCCCAGGCAAGCAAAAGGCCTCCCAGGAGGCATTTTCCTGAGAGGTCTTTTCTCTAATTACTAGACGTAGATATTTCACAATTGATTATTACTTTCCTGGCTGTTATAACAAGGGAAAGTATGGGAATCGTGTCAAATTTGACCCTTTGAGTTTTTTCCGAATCTTCACGATTCGAGACTTCTGAACCCAAAAAGTCCAAAAAAGGGCAAAAAAAAATTCCGTAAAAGACTCTTTTCTACTCTCAAAATTAAGTCTTTTGCTATTTCATAATAATTAAAAATATATAAAGTTTTTATAACAAAGTCTCATAACAAATGGCGCCACATATAACTTTCATTATTTATTTTGATTAATATTATAAATGTTATTTTAATATAAAATAGCCTTTTTCGTCATTTTACTTCTTTTTTACAACAGAAAAGTGTTTTAAGCTTTGTCAAAATACAATTTTTCAACATGGCCGAATCTTGACAAACTGTCAATCAAGTTGCCAACTTTGCAGAAGAAAATTATCGTATTTGCCTCCTTGATATTGTATTTCTCTTAAAATTATCATATAGCCATCTCAGTTCGTTACACTTACGCCTTCTATTGATAGAAATAATAACTAAGTTCCCCTATGGCAGAATCTCTTAAACTTTATATCTGCGACAGTGGCGTAGCGTGGGTGTCAGCCGCCCGGGGCTGAGGAAAATTTCGCCGCCCCCTTATTTAGGTATTTTTACAAGATATTATTATTTATTGTAAAATTTTGCCGCCCCCTAAAAGTGCCGCCCGGGGCGGGCCGCCCCTGCCGCCCCCACTACGCTACGCCACTGATCTGCGACCTCTTCTTACAACAAAAAATTTTTAAACTTCATTTTACAATTCAAAAGTTTTTACTGCTTTCTCTTCTAATATATGGTGCAAAACAAACTTCTTTGAGATGGGAATAATCTAAAATACAGTGAAACCTCGCTTAACGAGCATAATTCGTTTCAAAATCTTACTCGTAATGCGAAACACTCGTTAAGCGAAACAAAGTTTCCATATAAATTAATGTAAAATACGATAATGCGTTCATGTCGAAAAAACACTCAAACATTTTATGTATAACGTTTATTCAAAGACAATTATATGATATACATTGTTAAAGAGCGTGAATCATCATCTTTTCTTCTAACACCGAATGAACCAATCTGGAATGCAAATTCGATTTGCAGAAAAGAAAAAAATCACAGATAATATGTCTGATAAAGCACACCAAACGATATGCCAAATTCTTGGGCTGTATAAAGGCTATAATTAAATATTAGAAATTAAATAATTTGACTAGAGGTAGGCAGTTATGCTACCATCTCGTATTAAATTTAATAATTACAAATACAGTGGGTGATCGGTTAACGAACATAATCCGTTCCAAGACTTTGTTCGCTATCCGAATTGTTCGTTAACCGATTATCGATTTACCATAGATTTTTATGAGAATTTGATTAATTCATTCTGGAAACTCCAAAAAATAAAAGATATATACTTTTTTACTACGTTTATTTATATGTAATAATAAAAATACATACATACACAGTTGCATTTTTGTTAGTCATGTTTTTTCTGTTTGTGGGGGTTAAAGAATCTGTCTAATGTCGATTGCTTTTCTCTCTTCAAGATTTTTCAGAAGAAATTAATATCATTGTAATTGTAGAGATCCCTAAGTCTATTAACCTCAACCTGGTATGGATGCCATTCTAAGACCGTTGTTCTGACATCCTCCAATTCTTCAAAAGATCTTTAATTGCAGATATCGGCATTAATCCTCTTTTTTCAGAAGAAAGCCTATCTCGCCAACAGTGGCGTGCCGTGACATTTGATGATAGGGAAGCTGTGTTTCTGTAAGAAGCCGACTTTCAGGGGCAATCAGTTAATTGCGCGTCAGTGATGGTCTACGGTCCATTCGTACGTGCGAATGACAAAAATAAACAATTTATGTACTTTAATTCTAAAATACAAATAATACATACATAATACAATTATAGAAAAACTTGTTTTTTTTTTATTTTCTATAAATTAACTCTATTCGGCGATGTTTTCCCGCAAAGTCGTTAATTACTTTATCATAAAAGTCACTCGCTGTTGATTCCATCAACGTATTTAAAAGTTCTTTTTCTATAGAAAGCAACGCTAGCGACGACAATCTTTCCTCCGACTGAGTGTTCCTGGCGAATGTATGAATTCGCTTCATTGTTGAAAAACTACGCTCAACAGACGCACTGGTAGATGGTATTGTAAAAATTAATGACATTAAACCATATAATTCTATTAGTACGTCTTTGTTTAGATCGTCATTAATTATAATAGTTTTTATGTCTAAGAGTGACTTGCCAATATAGTCTGGACACGAATATAAATATTGCAATTCACTACGTAATTTACGTAAATCAAAAAATTCTCCATAAAATTTACGTAAAGCATTAAAACTCTCTTCGGGGAATTGTTTTTCATAATATTTAAAATTATTAAAACTTACTTAGTAAAATAAAATTTGTGATGGATATACAATTATACATACCTAGTACAAAATATTCAATTGTATGAATATACTTTTGCGAAGAAACGTATATAAAAATAACATAAAATATTCTTTTCTTTTTAAATATTAAAACAATCCACTTAGTTAAAATTGCTCCCTGCGAGTGGCTCATAAATGGTAACAGAGACGATTTTGGTAGGTGTACAATGAATGCATGCATGACAAATCCCGAGGGTGCCGATACCGGTCAATGTCAAATGCCTCTTTTGTCGCGTCACTAGTATCTCAAAGGACGCCACAGGGTTGTTGTAAATTTTAAACGTTTCTCACCATATGTAAATATGTTAAACTTAATAGTCATTTGTTTTCTAACTACTGTAATTCGTTTTAGTACCAGGTGCACACGGAAATCAGTTCCCCACTGTACTGAGCTAGTAATTGGTTGGGTTACGCTTTTGTTTAAGTAAAATTCTGGCTTTCAGCAGAGTTTTATTTATGTCCCCATTCCCTAATTTTTTTATTATTTAACTACTTCTTAGTAGAAATAAGTCGAAACCAGTTACTTTGTACCTGACTATCTGTAGTCTTGGGAAAACAGTGGAAAGACAAATTTTTATGACAACGGATATATAAATCGTAAATTTAAGAAAAATAAATTCTAGAGCTTTTTTTTGTACCATTGTACGTCTCATTCATTAAATTTGGTTGCAAATGATGCCGCCAAAGTAACAGTTAATTTTTAACACTGTACTAGAGTTGTACACGTTTTTTCTGCATCCCTTTACAGATGGGACATACTAAATCAGTGTTTCCCAACGTGGGGCCCATGCCCCACAAGGGGGCAATTTGATTGTTAAGGGGGCAATTCGAAACTCGTTCAGAGTTTAAGTTAACCGTACAGCCGCTGTACGCCATATTTATTGTAAATATTGATTTAAGTTAGTTTTAATTTTCTTTGTTTCCCTTTCCTTCTAGAACTTTCCTTTATAACCCTTTTCTCTTCGGGTGGGATTAACAATTCTGGGAACCACTGAGAACAAAGAGATGAACGAGGCCCTGAGGCCGCCGAAAGAGGAGAAAGAACATTCTTTGCCCAGACCTCAAGGTGGGCAGATGTGAGTTGTTGTGTTCCAGGTAGTGTTTGGCAATGACTGGAAAGTGCAAGAGACTGATGAAAGGATTGGGTTTTATCGTGGTTATGATAAAACAGTATGGCAATTAAGTGCAAGAAAAAAACTCCAACGAACACGACAACGAGAAACCTTCCAAAAGAGTTTAACGTATATGTTGGGGGCATAAGAAGTTTAGAAAGGCTTAGGTGGGGCATAGCACAACAAAGGTTGGGAAACACTGTACTAAATCGTAATATCACCGGTTTAACATTGAAATCCGTAAGTAATGTAAGATGGGAGAGCGGAATAAACGCAGAATAAATATATCAAATATTTTAATGGATTTTTTTTTTTTAAACTCAGTCAACTATACAGAACTATCATAAAAACATGCCAGTAAACTCCTATCGTTTGGGTTAAGTCATAAATCTAGTCTAGGGTGGGCAATTTTTTTTATAACATGGGCCAGAATAAATTTTACATTTTTTCCGCGGGCCGTAGTAGTTAATTGACGCCTTCTTGTGACTCGTAATTTTTTTAGTCTGCAAATATGAAATAAATAAATAAAAAGTTAATTACCACATTTATTTCTCTTATCGTTTTCGAAAATTACAAAGAATTGGAAAAATAACTATTAATTAGTTATTTTTCCAATTTAATAATCTATTAAAGATCTCGCGGGCCGGATAGAAACTTTTCGCGAGCCGTAGCTGGCCCGCGAGCCGGGTGTTGCCCGCCGTTGATCTAGTCTACTCGTGATTCACATAACCGGGTGAGGGCGGCCAAATATCTAGCAGGCAGGCGGCTAACAGCCCACAACCGGTCCGGGATATAAAATTAGAAGCTTTATGCGTGTGTTGCTTCTACCAGCTAAACCGTGACGTTGGTGCTCTGTAAAGCGCATGCGCCAATGCCTATAATCTGGCTGCTTGGAAGTTGACAGGCAGGCGGCTAACAGCTCAGAACCGGTCCGGGATATAAAGTTAGATGCTTTACGCGTGTGTCGCTTCTACCAGCTAAACCGGGTGAGGTTGGTGCTCTGTATACCGCATGTGTCAATGCCTATATAATCTGGATGATTGGAAACTGACCCGGTTTCGACATTTCTTCCGCCACCGAATTATTCGAATATACAATAGCAATCTTATCGTTTTTTTCACATGTAGTCAGCGCCGGATAAAGGAGCGGGCAAGCCGGGCGACTGCCCGGGGCGCCAAATTTTAAGGGGCGCCGATATAAAAATAAAATATTTTTTTACATTCATTATTTTTTTAGATTTTATAAATTAAAATTGATCATTTTTCATGAGACATCGATTTTTTTAGCAAGCAATAAATTGTTTTTTCTTTAATAATACCAAATAAAGGTCACAACGCTAATTATTTTATTATTGTCAACAGATATAAATAATATTCAAATTATTCAAAGAAAACTATTTGTATAGTCAGAATTCATAATAACTAAAAAAAGGATTAATAGAAAAAAAACAAAAATTTACTAATTAAAATAATGAAACCTAAGAATTTTTATGGCTTTTATCACATAACATTGATGCAGACAAATGCTTTTTAATCTCTAAAAAGTTTATTTTTATTTATTTTGAAAAGATAATTTGTAATCAGTATCACGTACCATAACAATCTACTCAAAAAATGGACGAGATCAAATTTATAAATTACAAATATCAACAAAATTATGAATAGTCAAAGTGATACTGGCGCCTGTCATACGCCTTAATGGTTAAATAACTTTGTCTTTCTGTAAACTTTGCATTAACAACACTTGCCGTGCTTTAAATAAATAAATTTTTTACACAGTTCTTTATTGTGTAATTTTGATTTTTTGCCTTTTTCTACTTTTATTTTAATTTGCAGTAAATTTGTATATTCTTGTATGAAAGGGCGCCAAATTTTGTTTTGCCCGGGGCGCTCAAAACCCTAGAACCGGCCCTGCATGTAATATAGAAATTTGTAAAAGATACATAATGCGGTTATAATAAAATATTAATTTTAATTAATGCAAAGTACGTTAAAATATGAAAATTTATATTTTATAAAATACAAGGGAAGGTCATTGGAAGGTGGAATCGGCGCTTCCATCGCTTCCAATGACGGCATGACACTGCTCGCCAAGTTTTTTGGTGTTCTTCATTCAAGAGTTGTTGGCATTCTTCTGTCGTCAGATCAGTTTTAGGTTCCATTATGAGCTCTTCAATGTTGTTTCTCAGATGCAATTTTTGTTACTTTTTTAATTGCTTGAGTCGTCTTGATTATACTGTATCTTTCATAGATAAGATTGAACTGCGGCCTACTGTAGACCTGTTCAAGCCCAGCAACATTAGACATCTTCTGCCCACTCTCTTACCTTTGATACTCTCATCTTTCGAAAATAAAAACCGGCGCAAAACGAGTGCCCGTTCGATAGTCTTATGAATACTATAAAACAGCGGTTTCCAACCTTTCTTTGACCAAGGACCACTTTGATTTCATTGTTGTTAACAGGGACCACAAGGTTTAAGAAAAATAAACTTTAATCAAAACTGTTAACATAAGTAATCGTTAAACGCAAGAGTAACATGCTTTAACAGTACTATTATAATAGAAAACATAACATTTTTAGTAAAAATTAAATTCAGTTTGTATCAATGTGGAAATAATAATTTAAAACGAATAAAAGTTTTAAATCTTTCGCGGACCATATTTTAGCTCTTGCGGACCACTAATGGTCCGCGGACCACTGGTTGGGAACCGCTGCTATAAAAGAATTGTTTCTGTCAGAAAAATAAAAGGCTGGAATTACAAGGGAGAGTTTCAAAGTTCGGGGGAATACTATCTGATCAATATATACCACGTCGAGCGTCGATGCCGACGTCTCCCGCGCTCCGAAAAGTTTCGAATTGTTGCCTGAAGACAAGGGAAGACCAATCGGTATTCATTAATTTACGTCGGTTTTTCTTGTGTTTGTTCTGTGAAGTGTTCGTAATCCGAACATGTGTTCGTTGTCCGAACATAAAAATTTTTCGGAAAGTGTTTATTATCCGATTTGTTCGTTAACCGATCACCTACTGTAATAAATGTTTAATTTAAACATTTTTAAACTTTAATTTGGAATTGGTCATTAAATTTAATATGAGATGTCAGCGTTACTGCTTACTTCTATTCAAATTAATCAATTTCTAATATTTAATTATAGCCTTTACATAGCTCAAGAATTTGGCATATCGTTTGGCGTGTTTATTATATAACGAGCAATGGTTGTTGATATTTTTGCGTAATATGTGTGAACACAAGTTTGGAAAAATGTTTGATCACAAGCGACACTAGGATGCTTGCGGAACGAGTGCTAAACCAAGGCCAGTTGATCGCTTCGCTAGTAAGGCCGTCCACCAATTCTCTCTGTCTATTGTACGAGCGTATACACGCTAGTTGATATTTTCTCCGCTTGTGGCGCTGACGATCGGTGACCATCCATCGTCAGCGTTTCAGTATAGAGGAGTTTGGGGACATCGTTGCGTTAAGTATTTTTCTCATTAATGCAGGATGAAAACTTTTGATAATCAAGAAATGAGCTGCTGCAAACGATGTTCCCTAGTTCGTGAAAAAAGCATGGGAATGCTTCGAAAAAAGCGAAATAATAATACAGTATTTTTCACACCTTTATTTTTATAAGACGTTTTTAGGAAGACATAATAATCGAGTATTATTGGCATGGAAAATACAAACTTTTTCACACTAATACTATTTAATGATCTCTTTTCGATTCTTAAAGATACCAGTAGTTAATCGTTAATTTAAATATTTTTTTTTTACTCGAAAAGTACGCAAACTTAGCAAAACTAGATTACCTATAGTGTTTACTATAAAAAAATTTCACATTTATGGACCATATATGATCATTTATTAAATGCTGTGTATTAAATCTGTTATAAAATTATTACTTTTGTTAATTAAGAGTCTAAGAATAAATATCAATATAACCTTTCGAAAAAATTTGCTTATTTTTTCGCAAAAATAAGCATATTTTTTTTAGATTAGTAAAAAAGTTTCGAAAAATTTTCGCGGAAATGTGGTGATATTGAAGATAAGAATTTATTATAATTAATATTGGAGAAGTACGTAGAATTGTGAACAAAAGCAACATATATCGTTTTAAAGTTGAAATTAAAAGTATAGATGTGGTAAAAGTAACATTGCTTCAGTTTACATCTCTAATATTAATATAAATAAAATTCTTTATAGAAAAAGTAGAAGTTTATTACATAAAAAAAATAATTTATTGAATAAAGTTTTTTGAAGAATACACTGTTTTTGAATGAATTTTACAAACTGCAGAAAACAGAAATGTACTTAGCTTCCTCCTCATCAGAAATTTACAATATGAATTAGACTTAATATTTACATTTAATTACATTAGACTTTTAATATTTTTCTAGAAGTGGGCTTATGATACAGTCTGAGAACTTTTTCCACTGTTTGACTTAATTGTCCAGTCCAATTGGTTAGTAAAGGGCTAACAAACTTTGTTGCTATAATATTGCACAAACGATTATTGTGATTTGAATGTGTACCATCAGTGTTAGCCTTACACCACAGTACAGGGCAGTTTTTCAAGTATGGCAAAATGACCTTTATCAGCTTAACTTTCAAACTAGCCTGACAAGGATTTGTGTATGTCATTACATCATCAAAAAAATCTGTAAGAATTCCAATCACTCCCACCAACGCTGGTCTCGGTTAACGAAGCTGTCCTCTATATTGGTTTGATATTAAGCTAAAAAGAGCTCCATTACTTGCAGGATGGTTCAGGATTTCAAGGCACTCATAGCATGCAACCTTCTCTCCAAGAACTCTAATTAAGTAACCACTGATAACTGCCAGAGAAGCATTTTCAATTGTACAAGGAACACTGCAGTCTTGTGTAATAGATTGCAATTTTTGCAAAATAGACAGTGAAGAATCATGCAATTTACAGACTTTATCTTCAACATTATAATCGGTTTCTGTCATAACAGGTAACAACTTCGAGGAGGAAGAAGAGCATGGTGCATTTCCATTTTGTTCAGCCTGTAAGATACCAACTTTTAAAATCATTTGCGTTGTAAGAGATGCTGATCGTGCATCTAATTTGTCATTTCCTCCATTAAACTGACGAATGCAGCTAAAGAATGACTCAATTGGATCACTGTTAAATCTCTCGTCAAAACATATCTGAATTTGACGGTATTCAGCAAGTACTTTACAACATCAACTGTGCTGAGTGTTGTCAGATAGAGAGCTACACAATAAATGTATTTTTATCTATATACCAAGCTGCTGTTGAAGAGAAAGTCCCGTCAACTGTGTATAACTCACGAATAAATATAACAATATACAAGTATATAATATATACTTAAATATATATAATTATCACAATTTCATAAAATAGCTATACCTGCACACACAAAAGTACAAAACGACCAATTCATTGAACGCGTGAGTCTCACCGTTAACTAGCGCCAAAATCTTTCGCAGCGGCGAAAAATGGAAACAGTGTGAATACGGCAATTTTCCTTACGGCGGACGGCCTTACTAGCGAAGCGATCAACTGGCCTTGGCTAAACAAAGACTGTTGGAGCATGTGTACAATCCGGGATTTCCCCTCTTTTCGTCACTCGTTATACGAAACATCGCTTGTTAAGCGAGTCATTTTTTTACAATTTTGTTTTTCTCGTTATGCGAAATACTCGTTAAGCGATGTTCCACTGTATACTTTTTCCATATAATTTGAACATATCAAACGTTAACAAATATGTAACACATTTCTATCTTTATATAATTACTTCATATGCACAAACCTTCGTTTTTCAAAATTTTTGCGACCGTCTAAAATTTTTAGACACTCCTGGAATGGTCGCGACCCCCTAGTTTAAGAAACGCTGCGCTACGTGATAAAAATGTCTCTGGGTGGAAACTATTCTGTAATAAAATATATTAATGTAATACTTATATTTTGTACAAGTAGAAACATAATGGCATTTCGACAGTACGTTTATTTATACAAGTTCTTTGCACGTCGATTTTATCATTTTATCAGTTGTTCTAAAAGTATAGCAGTTTTCTTTATGTTCGAAAGGTGAAGGATATTTTAATGATGTTACTTCTAATAAACTACTCCAACAAAAACTCTCAACGGAAATACCAATAACAATATGGCGGTAGTTCTGGTTTACGTCAAACAATTCACACCAACAATGCAACACACGAAGCTACAAACATAGCCATTGCCAAAAAATTAAAAATTAAACAAAAATTTTTTTCGACATTAATTTACAATACAAGGCAGGAAAGTGTATTTCCATAACGAAGAAATCTACGTAACACCCTGACATCATATAAATTTGATCAATAATATCTGAATAATGACTGAAGAAAATGATCAAAATCAGATTTGAATACAGACAAATCTTCTTCCCATAATCAGTAACCATCGCGAAAAATTTGATTACGATTTTAAGTGTAGTTATAAAGTTATTATCCCTCAAAGATTGCATTGGATCTGCTTGTAAGGAGTTCTGCTCGCTGGGTTCGATGAGTAAATCCGTTCGTGACAGAATAAATTTTAAAAAGTCACAAGTAAATCATGTAAAAGAAAAAAAAACTATAAATTTAATTTCAAAACTATTTAAACCGAAAAGAAAAAGTTACGTTTTTCATTTCTTTTTTATTGTACAAAATAATTAACATCTGATGTATAAAAAAATATATTAGATGCTAATTATTTTGTATAGTTCTCTATCTGAACAATGAAAATCCATAACTTTGAATGCACACAATCTAGGCAACTTTATACACACAACCTAAACTAAAAATATTTTATAAATTTCCATACAGGAACTGAGGGAGATGAGAGTGCTGGCCTCATCCTAAAGCCATAAAAAGAAATAAAAAGAAATGGAAAGATTTTTCCTATTTATTGCAAGAAGCTTCCATTTAGATCTATTTAAATTTTTTTTCTTTTTTTACATAAATAAATGACTAATTTTTTACTTTCCCGGTCAAAAAATGGCCTTCAAGTTTTTTACATTTTTGGACCCAGGGGGACCTTGAAACGTCGAAAAATGCAAAAATATCGAGAGTTTTTTTCTTTATGTATGGATATTAGTGTGTGTTTGTGTGGCACGATTTTGTTCACTCTCTTTGAAGCTTAATAACTCCCATACTTTTGTCGAAAATTTTGTAGGGAGGTTTATCTACTAGGAGATTGATGCTTTAAAAATTTTGGTGGTTAAAAATCAACGGGGTGGGGGTAAAGGTTGGTTGGTTGGTTAGTTGGTGTTTTTTGGCGCAAGGGCCACGTAGGCCAAGCTGCGCCACGCTAAATGGTAGATTTGCCAAACTAAATACATATATAAAATATAAAATAACGACAAAAAACAATAACAAGTATATACAGCAATAAAACGAAAAACAACGCACACAAAAGTAAAATGTAAATAAATAGTTAAATCTCTATACAAATTAGTGACCTTCAGAAAGTCCAGTAGATTATAAAGAGATTCTTTGGCCTCTGGCCCAGAATCTCTGTCAGACTTTGATTTCCAAAATACTGTCTACGCCTCGTCTCAAAAGCAAAGCAATCGATCAGTATGTGTTTTACACTTATAGGCAGGGTTGGCATGATTTAAAAAAAAAAAAAAAAAAAAAGGCTTTAAAACATAGGCATCAGATTTAAAACATTTTTTAAAACAAATGTTTTAAAACATTTAAGACATGGTTTTTTTTAGGAAATAAAACACTGAGATTTAATAAAATAGAAAAAAATCAGAAAAACTTCAGTGTAAGACTCAAGATTATACAGAATGTTTTATTTAATATAAAATACAGCATTTTAAAATGTTTCTTTATGAAATGGCATTTTAAAGATTTGCATGTACTGTACAAAACCAATATAGGATTGACAGCAGTGGCTTCTTCAGCTTGAAGAATTTCTTATTTTCAGAAATGTAAAACGCTCAGTAGTGTTTGTTTAGATGCTTGAAAACTTTAACAAGCTTTGCTGTCTTTGCCTGTCCAAGTCGATTTCTACGTTTTGAATGAACAAGTCCATAGGTAGAGTCAAGTCATAGTCTCAATTCCCGCTGAAGAAGCCACTGCTGTGTGCAGCTGTGAAACTAATTTTAAAAGAAGTTCATCAATTCTGTCACTGCCACCATGTAAGTAGAGTGATATTAGTTAGCACAGGCTCTTCAAACGTGTTGCAAAAATGGGCTAGTTTTTGCCAAGTATTTTAAAACTGAAGGCATAGCATCTACGTAGTGAGCGTGGCACACAGTTAGTGCAGCATCCTTCATACTGTCTGTGAGCTTTGCACCCTGGTATCTTGGGTCCAGAAGATTTGGGTCCCAAGTTGTTGCAAGTCATTTTTAACACTATAAAAGTAATAATATCATTAGATGTATAAAATTAATGAATTTAATGAACAGAATTTTGAAATTAGATTGGTTACAAAAACAATTCTGGCTAATGTAACTTACCCAAACCATAATTCAATTCCTTCACTGATTGTGCAGTCATTTCTTTGCATTTTGTCTAATGCAACAGCAATGATCTTTAAACTTGTCAGCAAATCTTCAGCATCACGCTTAATTTCAAGGTTTTGAACTTTGGCTACAATATCCTTGTGAATTACGAGCCTGTTTTTATCGCAAACCCAGGGCCGGTTCTAGGGTTTTGAGCGCCCCGGGCAAAACAAAATTTGGCGCCCTTTCATACAAGAATATACAAATTTACTGCAAATTAAAATAAAAGTAGAAAAAGGCAAAAAATCAAAATTACACAATAAAGAACTGTGTAAAAAATTTATTTATTTAAAGCACGGCAAGTGTTGTTAATGCAAAGTTTACAGAAAGACAAAGTTATTTAACCATTAAGGCGTATGACAGGCGCCAGTATCACTTTGACTATTCATAATTTTGTTGATATTTGTAATTTATAAATTTGATCTCGTCCATTTTTTGAGTAGATTGTTATGGTACGTGATACTGATTACAAATTATCTTTTCAAAATAAATAAAAATAAACTTTTTAGAGATTAAAAAGCATTTGTCTGCATCAATGTTATGTGATAAAAGCCATAAAAATTCTTAGGTTTCATTATTTTAATTAGTAAATTTTTGTTTTTTTTCTATTAATCCTTTTTTTTAGTTATTATGAATTCTGACTGTACAAATAGTTTTCTTTGAATAATTTGAATATTATTTATATCTGTTGACAATAATAAAATAATTAGCGTTGTGACCTTTATTTGGTATTATTAAAGAAAAAACAATTTATTGCTTGCTAAAAAAATCGATGTCTCATGAAAAATGATCAATTTTAATTTATAAAATCTAAAAAAATAATGAATGTAAAAAAATATTTTATTTTTATATCGGCGCCCCTTAAAATTTGGCGCCCCGGGCAGTCGCCCGGCTTGCCCGCTCCTTTATCCGGCGCTGCGCAAACCTGTTAAGATTTGTAACTGTTTTTAGGATTAAACACTTGATACTCATTATTCAATACTCATTGAGTACATGAGTAGAGTTAACTAGCATTAGAGTAAACAGTCAGTTTACAAAATAAAATAATCATATATTTCATCTCATCATTATTACTCATCATTACTCATCATTATTACAAGTATATTATTACTATATTACTATAAGTAATCACACCTCAACACAACTAGTATATGCTTTATGAATTAGTGACTTTTCTACAGTACAAAATAAGAAAATAAAAACAACTTAAATAAGTTGTTTTTATTTTCTTATTAATAATGATAGTACCTTCATTAGGATAGGCCAGTTCTGAATGTATGACTCTAAGCAATCAGCTAAGCTGTTCCAACATACATCTTGAGGTAATATCAATCCTTTTCTACCTGGCTCTTTGTATTTGGCTTTTGGGAAATGATGATTCCGGAAGTATACAATGATGTGCTTAACTTGTTCATTAACCTCTTTAATATTGATATCTTGAGCCAGTAAGTTTAAAATATGAGCGGAGCATCTATAAATGACAATATCTAAATTTTCTGTCATTGCTAATGTTTCTCTCATTCTTTTCATATTGCTTGCATTGTTACTTGCCAGGCTTCTTACTTTACAGCCATACTTTTGATTGCATTTTTTATTGCTGCAGTTGCAATAATTTCTAAGTACAGGTAATAACACGGGAGTTACGTTCCAAAAAATTGCCGTGTTATGCGAATCCGTGTTATACGAAACAAAGAACTAGTACGAAAAGGGGGGGGTTAGGTTCCAAAAATTAAAAAACATAGTATTATATTTTCATAATTAAGATAAATATCTTTATTAAAATTTTCTTAAGTGATACATATTAATATAAATTAAACAATGTTTTATTCGTCATCACTAAGCACTTTTAACCGAGGGCGTTTTCTTTTTGGCAAGTTATCCTTATCCTCTGAGCATTTTTCTGCATTATCTTCAGATCCATGCAGAAAAAAGCAGATCCTTTTGCAGATCTTTTTGCAAAAAGTATGTAATTTTAGATTGCTTGCTTTTAGTTAAAAGATTTTTATAAATTTCCTTATATGGTGCTTAAGAAGAATAAAGAAAGTGTGGAATAAGGGAAAAACATCTGGCAACTTCAAAGCAGAAGCGTCGAGTTCTGGCAACATTGAAACAAGTATCGAGAAGGACCGTGTGTATCGACAGAAGGCGGGAAAAGAAAATTTACATACTTAAGTACTAATAGTTCACAAAAATAATAATTTTCGTGAACTATTAGTACTTAAGTATGTAAAAATTTATTACATTTCATGTTGTACGAGGGTTGTACCCAATTCTCGAATCGTGTCAGAGTGAATCTGTGCTATAGAAGTGCCGTGTTATACTGGGGTTACCTGTAGTTTGATGTGTGTCTTTCTGCGCCTGTATCAACTGAGTCAATCAAATGAACTGTTCCATTAGGCACAGACACAAATCACTGGTTCATTATGGATATTACTCCACCCATCAATAGCCATACAGACTGTAATATCCTTTAACTTATCAGCTGATTCATTCTCAATGGAATTGTATACAGTGTCCAGCAAGGGTCCCCCCAATTTCCTTTCTGTGTGGAGGGTCATATCCAGGTCGCAACACCTGACAAAATTTTATAAATTCGGTGTTCTACATGAGTAAAGGATGAATTGGTGGCATATATAAATTTTGCGCATTGGAGATCCAATTGCATTTTTTGATTAGTTGACGTTTTCACAATAAATGAATCAATGCGTTGCAACTTTCCTTAGGGATGCAGTGCCAGTGTCACTAGTAGAGCTAGAAGTGATGGCGGAGCGCTTCCCACTGGTCTCAGACAAACTGAAAAAGGTATATATCAAAAATTCTACTGAATAAAAACAATAAAACCTGCTGATGTCATAAAAATCATCCAATAGTATTTTTAAAAAATTTTACCGAAGTCAAAATGGTCCTATAAAAGTTTAGAACGATTTAATTAATTTGATTAAAAAAACTCTCATAAAAAACAATGAGGCAATTAATATGCTAATTAATAAAGCATTATAAAAAACTTTCGCGGCAAAAGTAATTAATAAAATTTTCATAGGTCATAGATAACGATGTATATGTACTAGCCCAGGGATGGCGAACCTTTTTGAGTCCGCGTGCCATATTGTAAGCATACTTAGCTTTAAAGATGTTAATGCTTGCCAATATCTTAGACTTCGAATAATGATATTTAAAGAAATTAAACGAATGCGCTTTAATTCGAATAAATGTAAAAAATCTGATTGAAAAAAAAGATGATCAGGTAATAAACAGAAAGGATGATTGAAAAAGACAGAAATCATATGATACATTACGTGCCAGATCTGTTACGTGCCACTTTGGGCACGCGTGCCGTAGGTTCGCCGTCCCTGTACTAGCCCATACATTTTTGGAAAAGGACCGTTTTTTTCGTAATGCTATGTAAACTGTCCGAGAGGGCAGAACTATGTAACTGGGGCGAAGAACTTTAGAATATCTATATAGGTACAAATTGAGTTTTGACCCAGGTAAAACTTTATAGCAAGCTATAGAAAAAATTAAAACTTATAATTGTTCAAAATACTCACCCAGCTGTTGCAATTCCTGTATACTCGCATCATCCTGTAGGTGGTTATCTGAATATGTTTTTTTCATACAAGCGACTAGTCCAACCATTTCTTTCCTACATATTTTGCAATGCACCCTGCATTCGGGTTTTCCTGGATTTCCAGAAATTACAGTAAAGACTCGTAAATCGGAACCCCGGTAATCGGAATCGCCGGTAATCGGCACGATTTTCAGTCGGACTGTGTCGTGCTGAATCGAACGTTTTTGATACTAAATTTACTTCTAAAGTATAATTTTCATGTTTTTATATTCTTCAATATACTTATTTTGTTTGTACAAAATGCAAAAATAATTTTTAACGATACGATAGCCTCGATTATTATTATAAAAATTTTCGTTAGGCTTAAAATCGACGAAAATTCAACACGAAGCGACACGCAACGGAGAAAAATTCAACACGAAGCGACACGCAACGGAAAAAAATTTGAACATCGGACAGGTTAATCTGAATAACCCCAGTCCCGAATTGATTCCGATTTTCGGTTCACTACTGTAGTTTGTACTGGTTCCAGATATTATCAAGGTTCTTCCTGCACTCATTTTTTACTTAACAAGTAACAACGATAATAATAATGTCTTTTTTCATCCAAGTGATATTACAATATATTAGCTGTATTACTAACAGTATTAACTGGCATGTACTGTCAGGAAATCTTTTCTTAGTGATAAAAGTCGGCGTGTCACGTGCTTTTATGACCCATGACAGTGAGAAAAATTTCCCATTCCCACGTTCATGTTTAGCTCACAAGTCAGAAAAAGTTTATTTATTAAATTTATGTAATAAAACATTGTTTTAAAACAGTATTGTATAACGTAATATAAAACTGTTTTAAAACAAAAAAACAAAGGTTTCTAAATAAAACGTGTATTATTGTTTTATTTAAAAAAAGAAAAACATAAATTTGCCAACCCTGCTTACAGGATAGTTGCAACACTGTTATACTGGCTGCTCATCACTTTTCAAAGCATATTGATGAGTCTAATTCTCAAGTGAGCCAAGTATGTCCAATTCTCAAGCGAATAAGAATAACCTCAGATCTCCTATCATACTGTTTCTTATGTGTCCAATTTTCTATCATAAATTTGATCTCGAGTAGTTTATTGTGGACTTGTGCGTTCCACACATTTTGCAATCTCTCTCAAATTGCTTCCTTCAAATCGCCTCTTTCAATACGCATTGTATGCTGTGAAGGACTAGCTGACTTTGCAGCTGCGTCAGCTACTTCATTTCCTCTTATACCTACATGGCCTGGGACCAACAAAATTTTACAGAGATATTACTCGCAATAAATGGCAAAACAGTTTGCGAATTTTAATCACTGTAGTGTGAGGACTAGGTTCACACGAGATCAATGCCTGAAGTGCACTAACTGAGTCAGTGTAAATCATGCAGCAACTATGACCTTTTCTGATTACATATTTTAAGGCTAGGTAAATAGCCTGCAGCTCTGAAGTAAAGATGGAAGAATTCGGTGCTATTTGTTCTGCCACGATTTCATCCTGACAGACAAAGGCTGAGCCAACGTAGTTATCCGATTTAGATCCATCTGTGTATATAAAAATTAAATTCCTGTCATGGTGTTGAAGTGTTGTCTATATATGTAATCTGGAGTAGATTCCTTAAAAAGTGCTCGAGCTATGGTCAACATTTTTCATGACAGTTCCATTGAATTACAGTAGAGCGTCGTTAATTGGAACGTCGGTAATTGAAATTGCCGGAAATTGGAACGATTTTCAGTCGGACTGTGTCGTGCTGAATCGAACGTTTTTGATACTAAATTTACTTCTATAGTATAATTTTCATGTTTTTTATATTCTTCAATATATTTATTTTGTTTGTACAAAATGAAGAAATAATTTTTAACGATACGATAGCCTCGATTATTATTATAAAAATTTTCGTTAGGCTTAAAATCGACGAAAATTCAACACGAAGCGACACGCAGCGGAGAAAAATTCAACAGGAAGCGATACGCAACGGAGAAAAATTTGAACATCGGACAGGTTAATATATTTTTTCGTACAAAGTCGGAAATTGGAACAAATGACTAATTGGAACAACCCCAGTCCCCAATTGACGCCAATTTTCGACGCTCTACTGTATTTTATAATCCATTATGTGTTTGAGGCAGCATTCTTTGTGAAATAGGTGATATACTATCAACCTCGGCTGTGAAATGTTGTTTGTGTCCAGGTCAATCATGCTGCTGACATTCTCCATTCTTATGTGAATGTAGGGAAGCTACTAGGGCGAGCTGCAAATAATTTTTTCAGCTGAGTATCTGATACTGTACAATCAACTGAAGATTTAATCTGGGATTTCTGCTTAATATAATAAAATAAAGACAATCGTTCTCTCCTGATGGATAGTGGGGGCTTATATGCATCAACATACAAACTTTGGACAGGAGAGGTTCGAAATGCACCACTGCACAAACGCAATGCTTGATAGTGGATTGGATCCAGCATACAAAGAGTAGATTCTCGCGCAGAGCCATACACAATGCATCCGTAATCTAGCTTAGAGCGGACAAGGTCCTATAAATCCTGAGCATAGAACATTTGTCTGCTCCCCAGGATGAGCAGCATAGTACCTTTAAAAGGTTCAGATATTTTAGACATGTACTCTTCAAATTGCGCAGGTGTGGCAAGAACGTCAATTTTTGGTTAAACAAAACACCCAAAAACTTAGCCTCATTGACCATTGGGATTTTAATCCCATTTAGGTAAATTTCAGGATCCAGGTGCAAACCACACCTTCGGCAAAAGTGGATGCACGAGGTCTTCTCTATGCTGAAACTAAAACCATTGGTCTTCGACCAATTGTCTATGCGATTTAGGGAGGTTTGCAGTTGTCTCTCAATAAAATTCATATTACTAGACTGGCAGGAGATCTGAAAGTCATTCACATACAGAGAGTGTTTCACACTGGGATATCTGGTTGATGTTTTCCCCATTATTTTTTTAGCTGCCTGAATAATATTAGAAGTGACAGCTTCAACTGCACCATTGATATCGGCAATATTCACCATTTCCTCAGAGATGGTGGCCATAAAAGAAAATGCAGGCCAATTGGCTGTTTCAAGTTTCTAGCATGGTGGACAGACTGTTTCACAGCTTTCTCTGCCTCGGTATTTTAGAAATATTAGGAAGTGGTCACTGGAGAGTGGATTAGATCCAATCCCCCAATGTAAATGCTGAAAACAAATTCAGAGTTGCTAATGACAAATCAATGGTAGTGAATGTTCTTGATGGGGCATGGAAGTATGTCACTTCTCCAGTATTAAATAAATGTAGTTGGTGATTGCCTATTAATCTCTCAATGACTCTGCCTCGACGATTGATGTCGGGACTGCCCCAAATTAGATTGTGACCATTGAAATCACCGAGCAAAAGGAATGATGTTGGCAGCTGTTCAACCAAGGCATCCAATTCATCCTCATTGACTCTGACATCTGGTGGCAAGTATATAGAACAAACTGTGACAGTTACTCCAATAGAAATTCTGACTGCCACAGCTTGCAAATCAGTGTTGAATTATTTGTACTGGTAAGGATGGAATGCGATTTGAAACTAGTACAGCCACACTTCCACTGGTACAGTTGTGGCTATCATCATCCTTGTGGTAGAGATCGAATTCTTTTAAAAAAAATTCTTTCTTCAGATTTTAAATGTGTTCTTGGAGTGTCACACAGAGAGATGAGGTAGATGATGTCAAGTGTTTAATGTCAGAGGAGTTGTTGTGGAAACCATGACAGTTCCATTGAATTATTTTATAATCCATTATGTGTTTGAGGCAGCATTCTTTGTGAAAGTATCCCTCTTTAATCTCACAGGAGGTTTTCTTTTGGAGGTGATGTTGGTGGTGTCATCTCCTTATTATTTTCTTCATCAGAGAAGACAGAAAAACTCACTCGTAGACTGAGTGTCTGATTTTTTAGAAGATTTAGAGAGAGCTAATTTCACTTTTTTTGTTTGTTTAGTGGGTTCTTACTGGCCTTTTTAGAGCCCACGTTTCTCGTTATTAACCTTGTTTTGAGTATAGGTGTTTTTGTTTTCTTAATCTCATTTTGTGCTGTTTGAGTGCATGGTATCAGCAAACATTTTGCATAGCGGGTTAAAGATTCATTTGGTGAAACAGAGATATCTGTTTGAACCCCACATGTCTTCGTGAATTTCAAAACGGCAGCAAATGTCTTCTGTTTCACTTGAACTGACCAATTGCACTTGAACTGACCATTCGACGTGCCTCGGGGAAGGTATATTATTAATAGTTTTCACCCTCTGAATTTCTTTTTCTCTCTGCCATGCAGCACATTTTCGGGAGTATGCAGGTTGGGCATCTTTGCAGTTTACACAGCATGGAGTACTTGTACATTCAGTACTCTCATGGCACACTCTGTGCATGCTTTTTTCCTCTGCATGACATTTGTGAGTGTTCGAACCGCTGACATTTAAAGAAACGCAGCGGATTTGGAATGTATGGGCAAACTGGGCAATGGAGATATCCTGCCAAAACAGAAGATGGCAATGTCGTAGCATTTAATGCTGTAGGTTGGGGGAGTGCTCCACTAAATGTAATGTAGAATGTAATGTAGAATGTAATGTAATTTCGGTTTGTTAAACATCAATATAAGATGTTTTGTAGGTATCAACTTGCCATCTCGACAAATGGAAATGCGTCAGACAGCAGTGACATCTTGGTTTGACAGGCCGATCTAAATATCTGATTTATCTTCAGACATCAGATCGATCCCGGATATCACCCCACGTGATGAGTTTAGACTTCTATCTGGGATGACAGTGACTTCCATGTCTCCCAGTGTTTTTGTTGCCAAAAGTTTTACTGATTCTTGAGGTGAGGCTGTTTCTATCAGTAGGTCCCCTGACTCCAATTTCTGTATTTTTTTTAGGTGTTCAATAGTTGATTCGAATATTTTTTGGATAAGAATGGAGAACATTTTGATAGTAGTTTATCTCCAGTCGCATGTACTATCAAGTAGGTTGCAGCACTGGAAATGTTGGTTGTTACTGGAGGTAACTTATCTGTGTTCAGATGCTTTGTATTTTTGGAATCCATATTTAGAAATAATGTTTCTGCTCCCACCATGGGGCCCAACAAGGGAATGCTGTCACATGGGAGACTCCCATAGACTGTTACACCAGGTTTTCCAGGAGCTATACCCTCACAATGCACTCAAGAAAAGCACATCTTGTCGGATGTGTCCGCCCGGTCTGCATCGATCAGTTGACTCCAGGCCAAGGTCAAGAAGGACTCAACGACCAACCGATTGACTCAAATGGAGCCTGATTTGAGCCTCCCATTTATCCGAAGCAGGGACCAAAGCAGTGGGTTGGGGACGTTACGTTGCCCCTCAACTACCAGGATCCCTCTTTCCGGCATATGGGCCTCCACGCAAGGCAAACACGTGGGTGAGCGTTCAGATCCCAGGGATGTTAAAGAAGAGTTACTAAACCATCTCTCGGAGGTCCCCTCACCACGGACAGGAACCCACATCGAGTGGTGTAAAGGAGGTCGTGTGTCGTATCTCGAGTGGAGTCGTACTTAATGACGATTTTACTCGTTATTAGCATTTACATTTTTTTATAAAACACATACCTACCCTGAAAATTAAGCTTGTTGCCATTTTATAATAATTAAAAATATAAAGTTTTTAATAAAAATCGTCTTAACAGACGGGCAGTTCTAAATGTTGCTGGGAGAGTTAAGCAACTCGTTAATGGATTTTTTTAAAGTTCTCTGGTAAAGGCCCTGGGACAAATGAGTTTGCTGATTCATCACTATCTGAGTTAAGTGGAATCGTACTTTGTGCGATATGGTGAGTGGATCAATTTTCAATTACTTTGATAAGAATGAATTTTAAAAGGAAAATCTTATTTATATTAGTAACATTTTGCTTATAGGCACGGGAGTCGTTTTTAAGGTGTTGACATTGCACCTGGTCATATTTTATATCTAACCAATTTTAGGTACTGCATTAATGCATGATATGAACATAATAAAATCCATAGACTGAACAAAACATGAACGAAACATGGACTGAACTTCGCATGCCATCGAGTAGGTTAATAATTTCCAATCACTCAACCAATTAAAATTACTATTATCTGCTCTCCCTGTTTTCTCCCTGTTGATGAATACTTGAACTATTTTTTATTATCAAAATATTTTTCTGACTGATAATATGTAATTCCAACACACCAAGAATGAGACGTTATGTCCACTGATTGTTTTTGCAGATTGTTCTGAATAGAACTACAGTACTTTAATTTGAATCACTCTCTACATTATCTACACAGAGTATTTTGTATATTTTCACATGTATGATTGATTAATTTAATTTAATATAACATACCAGCACATTGCTAGCATGGTTACCATAATTATGCTCATTACGCGTATTAGGGGCAACCAGTATGATGAGCAATGAGAAACAATATCCTAACCTTACTCATGATTAACATACATATAGAGTAATAATAATAAGTACAGTACATATATATAAAATTCATCAAAAATTAATTTATAACAAAATTTTATTAAAATGCATTATAAATATATGAAAAATACAAAACATAAAATTTAACTACTTTTACATAACTACGAATATTTATTATACAAATGTAATATTAGAAAATTATTATATATTTTTTATTTACAAGATCGCTTCAAGTGATAGCCTGTAGAGGGCATTTGTCAGTGAAAAAACTTTGTTTTTAAAAATAAATATAAAAACCTTTATATAAAAATTAACAATTAATAATTAACATAGAAATAGAAATTAAGCTTAAAATATAAAGTTGATGACAATAATAATAATAATAATAATAATAATAATGGAATTCAGCGGAATATAAATTCTAACAAAATATACATATCAATTCTAAAAAAAATTGATAAAAATTTAATATTAATATTATTATTATATATGTAATAAAATTTATTATACAAAATTGTTTCTCAAAATTTCATTGAGAATTAACAATTTTCTTTCTTGATTTTAATTTCTGAGTTTTCTGCTTCTGTTGGCAGGTGGCGACACCTTGAGGAATCATTTCTTTTGCCTTTTTCCTGGCAACGATCGTCTGTCTGAGAGTCAATAGCGTTTTAATACTCGCACCAGTTCCATATTTGACATGCTTACCAATTAATGCACGCGGGGTTCTTTTTCGATTTTTGACACCCGTACCAATCGCTTCTAATTTAAAATCGTTCGAATCACAGTTTGACATTTCAAATTTCGTCACTTCGACGTCATCAGCAGATCGATGCCTGTTTCTTCGATGGTGTAAATCGAAATTGAAATTCGGTATCTGAGAACAACTGAACGATCGATTTAAATGACACGATAAATCGATTAATTTCTCTTGATCGATCGAATCTGTTTGGCCAAATGTCTTTAATCTATCGGAGAATGGATCGATCGAAGATCGATGCGCTTCTATAGGTTTATCCACTAACAAATTCGGCGCGAGGAATGGCGCTAAAAATACTCTTTTCCACTTTTCCCAAGGGTCTGGAGATAGGCGGATGCGTTCTCTTTCTATTGCAGGCTTCTTCCTTAAATCAATTGGCTCCTCCAGGTCATATCTGCTCTGGACTGGAATGTCTATCATAATCGACGTTAACTGGAATAGAAAGTAGAAAAATTAATGAACTCTGTTACAGTTTCCTTCGTTACAACTCATATCATGTAGCAAAACCTGAATTAAACTACATGATTAATGGACAAAGTCTCACAATCCAGAAATTTCATAACCTTTACGAAGAAATATACTAATACATGTTTGATTTTAACTACTCTTTTTAAAAATAAAATTTATTCAAGTTTTCAGTTAATCTAGTTTAACAGAAAACTGAATCTAAGGTTTATTCGGTTTTAGTTTCTTTTTTCATTTAATAAACTGAAACTGTTCAGTTCAGCACACTGAACTGAATAATACACACGAATCTGCTAGAGTTCAGTCTCTTGAACTGAAATTCAGTTTATTTTCAATGTCAGTTCATTAATAAATAGAAACTGTTCAGTTCTTATAAATGAACTGAACAATTTATTTATTTTAAACTGAAACTGAAAAACTGCAAGTAAATTAAATAAAACAAACAAAAACAACTTCAATAAATTAAATTTCGGCTTATTAATCACTCTCAAGATGTTATCAGGTTTAAATTTATTTAGACTTTTCAGTTTATATAACTGAAAAAAATTGAACCAAATGAACTGAAAATTAATTAAATAATTTAATAAATTCTATTTTTAAAAAGTCCAAAATGAGAAAGTTAATTTCAAAAATGATCTTTTAATACTCAGCAGGAATAGTTTTTAACCTAAATAATTTTAAATTCTAGAAGTTAAATTTTCCTGTAACACATAAATAGAGTTTTTTTTTAGAACTTCCTGATCATCAATTGTTGATGTTTTTGGCTTAAATATAAATAGCATGCTAATATCTAACTTGGGATAACTCTTCTAATATGATAATGAATTCAAATTTATTCCTAAAAAATTCGATAAATCTTAACACTTGTCGATGGGTTGCATAGATGTGTATGAAATTTAATGGATTAAAAATGAGTGAAATTCAGTTTTAAAAATGAGATTATTTCCTGGGCGGAAATTAATTGTCCTGGGACTTTTCCAATTACTTGTAAATAAATAAATAAAATTGATCATTTATTAAATTTTTTCTGAAGGGAGATTAAATTATTTTATCTTGACAATATAATTTTATGATAAAATAAGTGAATTTTCTGTTAGTCTTCAAGATTTAAGGGTTATAAAATATAATTTTTGATTGGTTTAAGAGTCATTAAAGATTAAAAACACTTCAGCATTCTTATGAAAATATATGAAACTTATTCACAAATATAACTTTAAAAAATAATTTGCTGTTTAGGAATATTAAATTAATTTTAGTTTCCTGAACTTAGAAATTTGATCTTTTAAATATTACACAAACGTAACAAGTTTCATACATTTTCATAAAATAGGTAGATTTTTTTTATGAAATAACTTTACAAATTTAGCAAAATGTACTAAATATTTTAATATAATTCAAACTTTTCTAGGTAAATTTTATAATAACCTTTTCAAATTTCTGTTCTAAAATGCATTTTTTTTCTAATTAAATAAATTATATAAATGACAGATTCCATTTTATTTGATTTTAACAGCACAATTATACTGTAACAAATTAAATTATTACTTAAAAATGATTATTAATTGACCTAATTTAGGTTAAAACGTTGCTTTATTTCCCTCTAGTCACACAATGAAAAATATATATACTGATTAATTGTTAAGTTTTAAACTTTCATATTTCAACTAAATTTCAATTCAACAAATATTCAATACATTAAAATTTAAATTGCATTGAATCGAATTAATTATTTAAAATTTTTAAGATTTTAGGCTTAAATTTTTATCAGTTAATTTAAATGAGAATATTTAAACATCTGCATCCAACCTTATTGTTATCGCAATGTCTAGGAACCCAAAAGTGAGTAAACTATTGTAAGGATTAAATTGCTGTTTTATCGCTTTAACGGATTTGATTTACGATTTGCATTCACGAGTGTCACTAGGTTAACTGTCTTTTGGACCACCCTGTAGGCAGTAACAAATTATCATTATAATATATACAGTATATATTTTTCTTCCTTCTTGCTTTATAATAAGCCAAAAATAAATATTAATTGTATTTATAATGGAATGTATAACAGAAGTATGCAAGTAACTAAGTTAATGACTCTAACTTCTATTATAAAATAATCATTTCAGTATCATTTAAATGTTAATTCAGTATACTGAATAAGAAGGTTATACAGTATTGTCTATCCTTGGCAACTTTGAAACTTGATCAAATCAATATCAAGTATATTATTTATTTCTTATAAACTGCGTGAAACTTACTAACGTTTTTACAATGATATTATACAGAACTTTAAATTATGCTTTTTTTCCATCTTTTTTTTTAAATTTTCTCAGAAACTAACCGTAAACTTTCGTACAAATACATACCTGTTTTCGTTATATCAATTTAATAAAATAAAAATACAGTGTGGCCGAAAAGTCACTTAAGTATTGTAAAGACTAAATTAACGTCCTATTCAAATACTTCATTACTTACTTGTTCAAAGTATAATGCTTTGACATACTTTCACTGAATTGTTAGAAAAACACGGTTACCTGACTTTGGGACACTGTATTAATTTATTTCTTTATTTATAATCCAATTAAAGAGTAGGATTTATATATGTATGTGGCAACAATTGATATTAAAACAAGCCTTAATTAATAAAATATATATTAAATTGTGTACGGATATCCACTTTGCCTCAATTCAAGATTTATGAATACTCTTATTTTAATAAGATAGTAAATTATTAATCAATTTTAAGTTATTTAGGATGCGATACTTCAAATTCAGTAGAGGGTTAAGACCTTCCCATTATAAGCTCCCTGACCTGGAGAAAATTTAGGACCTTATAATTGTTCTCATCCCCTGTAAATTAATGTATTAACATGAAACAAACATCCTATGTATTTCACTTGTTCAGAAAAAATGATAACAGAAGCACGTTCTACTCCGGGCCCCTTACAAGATTTCGACAATCCTGTCGCTAGTCACAGAAGATTGGGGCCCTCTACATAATCTAATTGTGGCTATAGAATTATTTATAAATTACGATGTACAAATGCAACAGTAAAATTGTTTCACTTTTTTCTAATTTAAAGACACAGCATTGTTCTTAATTTATTCAAAATAGTTTATTTTAAGCATGAACTAAGACAGTTAAGGCCACACACATATTGGACAGAACTATAATCTAAGACAAGAAAGAAGTATAAAAAAATAATAATAATAATCCTTACGTCGTTGCCAGTTTCATATTTCACATTCCAGGTGTTTACTACATTATTTTATCCCATAAGCCTATTTATGGCTCAAGGATCAAATTTAGATTAACAGAATTTAAAATCTAACCTTCCTTTCTGAGCCCCAATGTTATTACTTACAACGTCAGTTAAAGCTAAAATTTCTAACAGAATAATAATGCATGGAAAGTGATATCGTGCTCAAGACTAGAGAGCTTACATAACCCAAAAATTAAATATTTGCTGATATATCAAGAGATTATCAACCTATTTAACATGCTGAAAGCATAGCGTCACGGAAGTTTTGTCTTGTAGGCCTATTGACTGAAAGAATTCCATCATTGCATAGATAATCGAATCTTTCTTGCTGATAATTGATTAAATTCGTCTATGGTTTAATCACGAAAACAGCAAAGATCAGTTAGAGAATGGCTCCAATCCTCAAAAAGTGATTGCAGATTTAAAGGATTCGATTGTTTTCCTCGTTACTTCATTTACAATTCACTTCAAACTATTCATTTGCAAAGTCTTTAAGCTATTAATGTATGCACATTTTCGATCTCAAGCTCCAATCAAACCCCCTACCAAATTTTCGAGGCAAGAAGAAAAAATTAAAATTAATTTTTGAAATAATATTTCTTTTTTAATTAATTGCTGTTATTATTATAATCAAGAAAGGTTAAATAAAACTGAAAAAAAGTAATTAAATTTATGGCTCTACTGCATAATCTTTGATGCGGAATATTTATCCATTGGAGCAATGATTATCTCTAAAAAAGTTTAATTAATATTTATACAAAATTTATTTCAATAAATAAAACTACACATTTCCCCCCCCCTTTTTTGTTTGTTGTGTTGAGGCCACAAAAGCAATAATTTGACCTTAATCACCCTTCAACATCTATTACACTGTTCGTATTTTGTAGAGACTATTCGCTTAATATTCCTTTTTTTTTAAATACTCTAATTTTCTTCTTCCTATTTTCAATTTTCTTCAAAGGCACATTTATACCTCTATCTTTTAACTGACCTGCTTTACTTTCGTCTTTCCGCTTTTACTTTTTATTCCACTATTTATGCCACTTTCACAGAAATTTATCACTACTTCCACCATTTTTTCAAGTAATAATTTTAAAAAATGAATTCAGAAAGTTTTTTTACACTTAAATAATTCTAATTTAATTAGCTTTATAAATTAATAATATATACGTATAGGTATACTAATTTAGAAGAAAAACAATGTAATTAAAAGCAAGAGATGATATTCTTCTAATTGAAATGAACGTCTTTAGAAGGAATTTAAAAGTAAAATTATGGCATATTTTACTTAAATTTTATAAAATAAATATTTTAAAATTAACAATAAAATATTTTTGCATATGTTTTTGTTTAATATTACTGATAAAATTTATATAAAACTGTTTTTTATTTTAATCATGATTAACTGATAGAACTTATGCAAGAAAACTGTGTCACAGATTCAAGATGAAAGATAATTTTTTTTTTTTTTTTGGTTTATTCTAATTAAAAATATGATTAATTTTGTTTACGTACATCTGCAACTCATTAGCAATTTTTTTGCAATTAAATCAAATATAACAAATATTAATTAATTTTATAAGTTACAAGCTTGCTAAAGCAAATTTATAATTTGCAAATTCTAACATCTTCATCGCATTACAGGTGGTTAATATTAAGTATAAAATTTGGCATATTCATAAAATAGTAAATTTTATAACAAACCGTAAATATGCTAATGAAATAATGCTTTAAAATATTCAAGAATGAGACTAAAATTTACATGTTTATGTAATGTACAGTACAATGTAAGTTTTCCTTTTAGAAGGCTTCATTCTTTGAATAATAATTTAGAAAAACACAGCGATGGACTTAAGACTTCTTTCTTTTTTTCTTTTGGTCCTTCCTCTCCACTAAATAATGGCACATGTAAAAATGTGAAACCCAAGCTATAGTCTCATAACGCGAGACACTCAGTTACAGCTTGTTTAGCTTATGTGCAAATCTGGCTCTGTATATACTCATAATTACTAATAAATTTGAAACAAAATTAATCTTTAATGTTATCTAATTTAAAATTATTATGAGAAAAATATAATAAAATTCACACACACACACACACACACACATACAGCAATTAAATTCTGTACAAAAACTACTTTAAAAAGAATTTTATTTGGAGGTATTCTGTATAATTTATTTTTGTATTTATATATAATGCTGCCAAACCTCTAAACAGGGGCCACTGACTGAAACATGGAAAAGTGGCCGTTGTCTAAAAATAAACTTCCAAAAATATTGTCTGTCCGCTATTTAGAGGTGACCGTTATTGGCGGTTCGACTGTATTATAATTTCTTCAATAATATGTATTGAGAAAATATTTAACCGGTTTTTACTGTAGAAGAAGAAATAAAAAATTTTTTTGATGTTTACGTGTTGCTATCGGTTATCACGTAATTTTAGAGGGGCACCTGCCCGGATGGGCAATCCTCAGATACGCCCATACATATATATTTCATAATTTTCTGTTGTTTGATCAAAATACCCAATTTTTGGGGTTATATTTATGGATAATTTTATAATAAACTTAATTCTTTATCAATTCTGGAAGATAAATAAAAGATAATTAAAATTCGTGAAGAATTTTGTATGTTTCCATGAATTGGTTACGTTTGAAGCTATTCTTAGAATCAAAGTGCGTTTAGACATCTTTTAGAAATCATAAAATTAGTCAATAAATTATGAAAATATTTCACGAGAATTAAAAATAGTATAGTAATTAATGTGTAGCAGTGTAAATAACATTGATTATTTACATGTTTTAATGGTTATTAACGAGTCAACGAATTAAATTACAAACAAAAACAATCACTTGTAAAGTTTATCTCATAGCAAACTCCTTAACGTTTCTTTTTTTTAAAGTGTTACTGCTAAATGCCTCATTTACTTATAATTTTACAATATTACTTACTTGATAAACAATTAAACCATTCAGGAACTAAGTAAATAACGCATAAATACATTGATTTAACTTTACATTTCTGAGTTGGTGAAAATAAAATAAAAAGCAAGTTCACGAACATAACACAACAGCAACTTGTCAAGGCCACATGACAAGCGAGTGAAGTCACGGAGTAACTAAAATTGGGAACAACCTGTCTGATATCAGCTCTACTTTTACACTAATTAGACAAAGTTACAATTAAAATAAACATCACTTACCATTCGAGAACATGAAATATTTGGTTAACAGCGAGAGAATTCTGTTGCCTTTCTTTTATGACCTGATGATTTTCATTCATAATCATGTTTAAAAAAAACACACTGTAACTCGGATGGTAACCACGCATGCGTCTGTAACCTAGCGTAACGTCTTTGTTTGGAAGTGAGGCCTTCCGCTATACAAACCTACATTAAGGTGCCAATAGACACGGCTTTTGATTTCTATGGGTAGTTTATATACGTGAGGGAAGAAAAGGGATTTAAAACCAAGGTCAGAAGTGTGTAACTAATGTAAAGTTTAATAAAATATTCTGCAACGCATGATCTTAATGGTCGAATGATGTACATTTTATGGTTTAAAATACTATACTATAGAAATTTTTATAATTTCTCACGAAAAACATAATTATTATTATTATTTTTTCTCTTGTGTGGGTACATTTATTATACCTGATTTTATACGCGTGAAAATTTCATATATAAAAACCCCCCATTATATTTTAATTATATTATTTTGTAATTTGTGTTTAATATTTTAATACTGTTATTATTAATTTTTAAGACAAATTTTGGGAGAAGTGATGCTTTTTCTCGTCATTAATTGGAACTCAAGATGAAAAATACGAGACAGAAAGCATTTAACAAGGAATTACTTGAAAAATTATTCAAAATACAGTCGAGCCTGAAACGAAGCCACTTCTAAACAATGGCCATTTTTTCAGGAATGTTTCTTTAAGACAGTACACAAAGTAACCTCTAAACAACGGCCATTTTTGTGTTTACGTTAGTGGCCGTTGTTCAGATGTTTAACTGTGTATAATGAATTTACATTATTATTTTTAAGTAATTAAGTATTTTGAAATATTTTGATTTGATTTTATGCGATAAAAATAACAAATACTAAAAACATAATGTTGTGGGAAATTATCCAAAACGGGTTGCATATATGTCCATATAGAGGGAGAATGTCAGTAGGAAAATTTGGATCAGGCCCTAGACACAGATGCCCCAAAATTTAATTTTTTTATATGATTTTTCACATAATTTTTTTCATAAAATTTAATTTTTTGTGGGAAAAAAAGGATGTAAAAAATCTGTTTTCATTTATTTTATTTATACATTTTTATAGCTTTCGGAGAAGGTGAGGGGCACCTTTCATAGACTACACTAAAAGAATAAACAATAATATACAGTATTGTAATTGTATCGCTTAAAGACAGCATGTATACAGCTACTATATAATATGTTATTAATTAATTTATTATTTATTTATATCATTTCTAAAATGCTAATATATTTAGGAAATAGCCTAATAGTTTTATTTCTAGGAACATAACCTCAATTTACAACATTGAGCCTATGAGAAATTAGAATCCGATTTACGATCACTAACTGTAGAGTAGAAAATAAGAATAGAGCCGATATTTGTTAGTCTACATACACGAAGGAAAATACAGTAGATCAATGTTCATTACAAAGTAGAACATAATATATAGACCTATTAGAAATTAATATGTTGAACTTTTACAATATATTTGAAATTTTCAATACTTTTTCAAGAAATCTGAGAATGTAAAACACGCACACAAAAGTCGCACCACGTCATACTTAAATTTTTTAAGTTTTTAATCAGTTCTTATCTATGGTGGCGTCTAATGGTATCAAAATCTAACACATTGGCTCCATTTTTATTGTGAGAGACACTACAGATCCTAAAATGGAATAATTTTATTATAATGCTATTCTGTGGTTACAGTCCATTACAGTCGAACCTCCAATAACGGCCAACTCTAAACAGCGGCCACTTTTCAGGAACTTGATCTTAAACATAAATATACCTCCAATTGGTCTTTTTTACATTCCCATCGTTAATAATCCTATAACAATCACACCTGTAAACAACGGCCACTAACAATGGCCGTTGTTTATAGGTTTGATTGTTATTGCTGTTTTAATATTTTTCACATTGAAAAAACAAAGAACGGAGTTGGGAACATGAAATTTTTGTTTCGAAATATTATTTAACACATAAACACAGTGAATAAGGAATGTTTACATTTTAAGATACTTGTATTTATGTTAACTTTAACATCATTAGTTGGAAAACATTTTAAAGTAATTACAAATCATTGGAAGATCATCCTGCTTGATAAATTGCTCGCTGACAACCAACTGATCACCGAAGAAGACTTGCTTTGTTATACAATTCTCCTCACGTAACCTATCAATGTGCTGAATAATTTATCATGTAGCACATTGCATAGTTTATCGCTAAAGATTAATCATCAAGATGAGTTTTCTAAACTATAAACTATAGTTTTTTAAAGTATTAATAGAGAAATTCACTTATCTGTATTCATCTGGATATCAAATGTCTTCTTTGGATTTTATTAAAAATTAATTATGATAAAATAATTAATATGGTGATATTAAATTAAATGTGTATTTTAATTATAACTTATTAACTGTTGTGCAAAATATTTTTTCAGCAACTGTACGGAATAACAATTTTCTTTCCAATAACGTAATCGCTATTTATGATACTAAATATACGGAAATTAGAGTCGTAAAGCGGGGATATAGGATGATCATAATTAAAGAGTAGGTGTTCAGAGCTGTTTGTAGAAAGAATTGTTGAGCAAGAGTCAATCACATTTAGTACACACACTGTTTTTAGTATGCGGTTTCGATTTCCGGAAAAACGTTTACTTCAAAATTCAGTCGCTACGGAGAAATTTGGTGCTGTTTTTCCTTAATATGCATATTATGTACGTTTTATAACAAATTTTCAGTATAAAAGGAGTCAAAACAGTCCCATACAAAGTGAGCACATGACTGCATGGAACATAGAAATCATTGATGCGATCGCAGTTTCACATTCCACATCTGTAATTGAAATAGAATTATTGCACTTTGTTTCTTAACTCCCAAAATTTATTAGAAAACGTAAACAACACGCAAGTAAAATAGTGACAGCGCCACATTTCGCCCCAGTGACAACATTTTGAAGTAAAATTTTTTCCTGAAATTGAAACCGCATGTTTATACCAAATTTGATTGAAATTTGACAGAGTTTTGTGCAGGGATCTGGCCACCTGCTCTTTAATAATGATCACTTTGTACTTTTAAAACTATTTCGTGATCTTATTTAAATGTTTCTTATTATTTTTAATAAGAATAAAGTTACTCAACTGTAGAAATGTAATTTTGTAAAAACAATTTTCTGATCATCGTCATGGTAGGAAAAATTCGAATTCATTGTGTTTTCTAATACTACTCAATGCTATCTTTACTGTTTAACAGAATATACAGGATGGCCCAAGAATCAGTTAACAAATATACATATTTAATTAAATTAATTACTATAGAATTATTTAGCAGATTATTATTATTATTTTCTCAAACATAACTTTTTGACGTTAACAAAAAGTTGATTTTTTAAAATTTATTCACAAACAGGATTTTTCTATCCAGTGTTGAAATTTAGGGAGTTGCCACAACTCGCCAACCCACCTTTGAAGTTATACTTTGAGAAAATATTTAAATTAGTAATCTAGTAAATATTTTTATTTTGTAAGAAATCTTTTTTTCCTTGTGTATATTCAGTATATAATTTTCTTTACATATACACAAAAATATTAAATAATAAAATAAAAGTTTTCTATTGATCATCTCCTTTTTCCTGTTTTTAAAGCGATTAAAAGCAGAAGATCGAGCTGAAGAGGGAACAGCAAATAGAACAGTGATCGAATGGAACAAAACGCGTCGAATTCACTCATATGTTAAAGTAGACTGAATGGAAACAAAGAACGAAACAAATGATCGAATATGCGATAAATGGAAACAAAAAATATAAAGAAGAGATCGAAAACAATTTCTCTATAATCACATCTTTTGTTTTTTCTGGATTACTTCAATGAGCAACGAAGCGATCCATCATATTTGTTTGGGATGCTTTATTGTCGTGGGATACGTTTGATATCACGTACAGAAATATATTTAACAAATTATATCCTTTAAATATATATATATATTTAGCCATTTAAAATAGATAATTTCGCAATTATTTTCATTGCCATTAAGGCTGATTGTAACCTCTGTAGTTGTGCACGCGGTTTCTAGCAGATGGAATTTAAAAGTGTAATGCTTTTTTATGGTAAGTCCTTTTCCAAAAATTCTCGTAAACGGAAGTAGATAGAAACGCATTGATATAGGATTTATAATCCTATTTAATTCTTCTGCTAACGCACGGATCACGCGGATCAAACATTTTTATCACGAAATCACGCGACTTTCATCCACACTCGTGTGTAAGACGTCTTACTTTAATTTAACGCCACCTCTAAAACTGGCGCTAAATCGATGTTTGACTGCATTTAAAGCCTTAATAACTAAATTTCAAACCATTAAAGAGAAATTCTAGGTCTTTTATTGTATTTTTGATGGTAAATTCTAGATATTTTATAGCGTTAATTAACTATTGTATAATTATTCTTTCGTAGAATGCCACGTTGTTAACATAACACTTGCTTACAAGTATTTACAGAGCAGATTAGATATTTTATGTTTCTTTTTTCGTTTCTACGAATTGTTATTAAAGAAGTTTATTTTTTTTAACCTGAAGGAGCTAACTAGACCTATAAATACTTATCTGTCCCCAATATGCAGCTGCAGTAGCCTAGTTTTTACTACATCGGGCTCCAGTGTTGCAGGCTGTAGAATTGAATCCCAATTGGGAATTTGCGGGTGTTGTTTTCTTTTTAACTTTCTCAACTTCCTTACACAATAGGTGCTAAGTTCCAGTTGGATGGCTTAATTATTGATAATAGCATAAACTCTTTGTATATATGAGAGTTTGGATGGAGTAAAAACTCCTATAATTTAGTTTTCTTCGTCATTTGCATCACGCAATCTCAACGTTAAATTAGCATAGAACTCGTTGTATATTGTGATGTTTTTTCCCCTATTGTTTTTTGTACAAACAAATTTCAAGAACAAGTCTTTGAACATTTCCAAATGAAAAAAAAAAATCCTGAAATTAATAGGTCCTAAAGTGGCAGATGATTCAGTCTACTATGACATTGAGAGTTATTCAAGAGTTTCATTTTCAAAATATATTTGGTTATAATGTTCAGGGTGACCAAAAACGAGTAAACCATCGTAAAGACTGAATTTTCTGCTTTTCAAACACATTCTAAACTCAGTTTACGATTCTTTCTGAAACACATGAAACGAAGCACGGTCCATTCTTCGTTTCTAATTGAATTTTATAAAGAATTCTCTAAATTTTTAATACGAATTTCTAAAGTCGAAGAAAATTTGTAGAAAATTAACGAATTCGATTTTAAAAATTCTTCAAAGCAAAAGTCATTGGAACTTTGCGAGAATGGCGATATTTTGAAGGGCGTTATATCGAGGTTTGATTTTACTGAGAAATTACAGTAATAGAGTACAGTAAAACTTAGATAATTTTTTAATCAAATTCAACAAAATAGATAAGGGATGTTTCTGACTTCAGGAATTGCGAAAGAGTAAAATGACTTGTAAACTCGACCCCGACGCTATCATACGTTTATTCTTACGATTTGGCATTTAAAAAAAATTAATAACAGATCTGTAGATAAAATTTAATCACAATAAATATACGAGTAACTTAATAAAAATTTTAGATAGAAATTTAAAAATTTAATCTTTACGAATTTCAATCAATTTAAATTTGTTTTGACCTTAAGATATAAAACATAAGAGATCTTCGTCTCCTCTCAAAATAATAATAAAAGAAGCACGAGGCACCAAGTTGTAACTCATATAACTTAAGTGTAAGATTAAGTAACGGGAATAATTTTATAAGCGATTTAAAAGACATGATATAGGAGAAAAGAGAGTGAAAAACATAAAGATTAACGTAGATGAATATTACTTTCATCTTCATCCCTTACAGACTGTACCTGTATGTCGTGATACAGCTACAACACTAACGCGTGGAAATATTATTTTATATAATCTAAATGCAGTAAAACCTCTGTACAACGGGCACTAATGGAAACATAAAAAGTGGCCTTTGTTTTGAGGTTATTTTGTACACATTTTAACGGCCATTTTTTACATTTTCGTCAGTGGCAGTTTATAAGTTTGCATGTTAAAATTTATTGTTTTCATAATTACAGTTTTATTTCAAATTTAACATTATAATAAACCTATGTAACCAGAATATAATTTTCCACAACGCATGTCAGAGGTGGTCGTTGTTGGCAGGTGGCCACTGTTAGAAGTTCGACTGTATTAGCTTTATAATGAAACAAATATAAATTAATTAACAGAATTTAATAAATAACGCATAAGTTTTTTTAAATAATAATATAATTATTTTTATTAATTTAACTGTTAACCCTTTATTATTTTATTTAAAAATCATATATTCTTCAAAATCTTATGGAATAATCTTACAAAAAATCATATAAAAATAAGAAACACTGGCAAATTTCAACATAAAACTATTTATCATCTTAAGAGTAACACCAAAATCCTTCACCTCAAGTAAATGCCATCATTATCATCAATCAATCTTCAGTTATAATATCATCTGTAATATATTCTAACGTAATAATTTCCCGTTACATCTAATGTAAATAGAGTAGAACTCCCAATAACGGCCACTTGTAAACGGCGACCATTTTTCAGGAACTTTTTTTTAAAATGCATTCAAAACCTCCAAACAACAAGCATTTCTAATGTTTCCGTCAGTGGCAGCTGTTTACAGATTTGTTTTATTTACTTTTTATTTATAAAAAGTATATTTATTTACATTTTTATGCATAAAATTTAATTATATTAAGAATAAATTGCTTAAAACATATCTTAAATGTAGCAATTTGTGTTGTTTTATTTTTAAAAACTTCGCTCTTTTTGCTAACGTTATAATATTTTTAATTAAGAATTAATCTATTAAATACTCATTAACTGAAAAACTAAATAAATATTTAAATTTTTAACAAATTTATACCAAAATTTACTTGTTTTAAAATAAAAAGTAAGATAAAAAAAAAATTACCTTTAAAAACCTACAAACCGATGAAAATTCACGAATAAATTATTTTTAAAAAGGGGATTAAAATTGAATAAAATTATCGTTTATGCTGTATATTCTCTCGAATATTTTTATTAATTTTCTTTCGTTCATTAATTGAGAAAGTGGATTTGAAAACGAATGAAGTAGAACACTATGAGAACTATGACAGTAGCACATCAAGTACACTATTCATTGTTACGCCTTCATTTGTACAAAATATAATAGATAAAGTGTATACAGCTGAATAAAACAAAAGCCTATTTTTGTACAGTAATCGAGTACACGAAATAATTGCCTATATGAGAGCTTTTATCAAATAACTAGGTCTATATATCCATTTCAGGTATTCGTTATCATAAGCACTTGTGGAAAAATACAGTATATAGGTCTTATTTTTAATTATTCTAACCAATTTCTTCGATTTTTATTCATTAAAATAACTAAAACTGAATAAATAAATCCCCTAATTATAGGTTTTATTGAATAACATCAAATCAAATACGAAAACTTTGTGTAAACTTTCTTTTCGTCTCATACAGTCCAATGACAACTTATATTTAAGAGTGTAATTTACATATGACTGTATTTACACATTTCAAATCAACGTATTAAGCCATTTTATACAATTAAGTAGCAGATAACACCATGTTATGTATAACTGTATACAAATAATATATAACTTACTATAACACTTTATCACAGTCTTATATTTACGAGACTTCAAAAAGCCTTAGTATTTGAAAAAACAGATAGGTAGCCTGGTTGTCTTCGACCTCTGACATGCCCTGGTTATACAAGATTATAATATAATAGTCCAGGATATACACAACCAAAACAAGCCACAGCTTAGAGCCTCTCATCAATAGCTACAATTTAAATTTATTGCTATTTAATAGTGAGGAAAAGGCCTCTTAAACATCTAGGACCATAACAAGTCTAAACCCAACTTTAAATAATATTTTTCGTTTGCTTTAACTATTGTATTTATCAATTTATATACAGTATGAACTTTAATTCATAAAAGTACTGTACATTGCTAGAATCACTTCAAAATAGGATTTCATGTTAAATATTTTTTTTTAAAAATGACTAAATTTACGCATTTAATAATGTAAAATGTATTTTAAATGATAATTCATTACACTTACCTAATTTTATTTATAATTGTTTACTAGTATCAGGGGGAATGTAATCATATTTAAACATCCTAAACATAAGGCCCAAACAGGAAGCAGGATACAGTAGCTACTTCCGATGATTTCATTTTTCTACGTAATAATTTTACACAAATTCTATATTTAAATATACATTCATAGAATATTTTATTATATTCATCACGAGTAATGAATATAAACAACAAAAAAAAAAGTACTTTAAAAAATTCATGTAGAAGCAGCAGCCATTTTTAAATTCAGTCCTTACAAAATAATTAGAATTATTTTATTTTTTTTTTTAAATATTTTAAAGAAATGTCATCATTTTCAAGTAATGTAAACAGTATATTTAGTAATTCTTTTATCAATGATTCATCTAATGACCGAGGAGCTCCTATATAAATGCTATTTATTAAATGAACATAATTAGAATATTATTGAGGAACTAAGAAGCTGAGGAGAGCTGAAAAACTGAGAATTGAATACTGATATAATTAATACAACACTGGGGAACTAAACAAATTGGGGACTGATATAATTAATATGGCATTAAAAAGCGGAGGAGAACTGAACACTAATACATTCAATACAACATTGAGGAACTGAGGATTCTGAGGAGCACCATTATAAATTAATTAATGAATATAATTAAAATATTATTGAATTTTGCTATATTTATCTATATTAAATGAAAAACAAATATATTAAATTTCAAAAATATTAAATTATATAAAATTTTTGAAATAAATAATAATAAACATGCTTTAAATCTAATCAATATTTTTTAAAATTATAATCTCCTTGAATTTTTAAAAAATTGTATTTAAATTAATTCTTTAAACTACAAATTATACAATTTTATAAAAATCCAACAGCATAAAAAATAGCTTTAGGGAGAAAAACCTTTAAGAGAAGAATTACATATTTTAAAGTTTAAAAAATTTATGTAAAAGATTAAAATATGTTAATTATATATATTATATAGTTTAAATTATACAATTTAAAAAATAAAATAAAATTATAGTTTTATAAAAATCCAATGGCATAGAATATATATTTAGGAGTAAAAATCTTTGTCTAAAGACAGAAAATTATACGCTTTAACATTAAAAAATATATACATTTTTTTAAACTTTAAAATATATTTATTAGTTATATAAGAAATCAACCTACTTATATTGTTATCTATTCAGAAACTTAACGATAAAAAATTATATAGATCACATTTTTCTTTATTCTACTAAAATCTTTTACTGTTTTTGTTATATATTTTATTATTACTAAACTGAAAAATATAGGGCGAACTGTATAACCCGAGGCTTCGATTTGACAGAGATTTATATTATAAATGCAAGAATAAACATTGCATTATGAAGAACTGGAGTTAGAACTGTGACTTTTGACAGGCTCTTCCCTTCCAACAAATAATGAAACCTGTAAAAGTGTAAGGCCCTAAGCATAACAAATCAGGCCCTGGTATTATATATTATCTAGTATAGAAAACTTTGCAGAAATTCGAAAAAAAAAAAATTAAGGAATTATTTCATTAATTTAAAACTCTTTTCTTTTAATGAAAAGAAGATTTCATAAAGTTTTCCTGTGAACGAACCTTGTTGAACCCGGCAAATTTCAAATAGATGTATATTTATATAAGAACGAAAAGATTTAATCTTAGATTTAGTTGTATATGAAAAAGGAATTCTTTAACTTCCGCATCTTGACGAAACTCGCCATCACTTTCTCTTTCGTGTGATGGCCTAAATGGCATCTTGTGGCTAAACAACTTCCCTATTGCATGGCCTCCAATTTCTGACCGATATAAGGCCAGTCCCACTTCCTGTTTTATTTCTAGTTGTTAAAGTAGTCCTACATTTAACAGGTTACTATTTAGGCCATAGTTTGTTGGAGAAATCACTTTCACAATCTTTTCCATCTCCATGTTATTGTTTTCATATTAATGACATACTTTTATCGAGTGAGAACATTTTTTTCTGTTTTAATTTTTTTTATACTGTTATTTATCGAAATATAAAATCTTTGTACCCGATTAATCGAGTTCAGATTCATTATGTTTATGTAATTATAACAATTATAAATATTTTATATACCCGCACGCATAAACCAATAATTTAACGCATCATTTAAAGTTTAAATTTAAAATAACTCCGTGACTGCCATAACTAAACAATGTGTAATCTAATGTGGATCACCCAAATTTAAATGAGAAAGATTGATATTTACATAAAATAATTCTTTCTAGATGTATTATAAGATAATTAAACAATATACATACTTTACAAAACGTTCCATATAAAGCTGATAATAGAAATTCTTAATAATTCTCACATAAAAATCCAGGAGAAATGGGGAAAAAAGAAACCTGTTGCATCCAACCAGTTCTAGAGTAATGAAACGTAACAATAAAAAAAAAAATTTTCAGGGTAAGCAACAAAAACTTTAAAGATTCTTCTCATCTGTTAGAGTTCTTCGTAGCAAGTAAGTACGCGCGACTCATAACTTTAAAACTGAATTTATTAATGTTGTTTAGCAGTGCAATGCAACACGTGGCAAAAATTATCCCCACAGAAACTGGTTTAATATGCGTATGATGTGCAGCGATGATATTTCCTCTCCTACACGTGTGGCATGTCACGTGACAGCCGAAATTTCACATTTATACTCAAATATACCGCTATTTAACACCCGATACAATCTATTAAACTCTATAACTTAACGATAAATCATATTGTTCGATCGGTTTAAACTTTAATCTATAGAAATTTAAATTATTAGCAAATATTTTGGAGCGAAGATCTATCCGATAGATGTAATATATACATATATCGCTGCGGGCTATATAAAATGGATTGATTTAAGGTAAGAGAAGGAAATAACTATACTCACAGTTTAGGATCCATTGGCGTAAATCAACCACTCTCCTACTCGATGGTTGTTGTTAGGATGACCTCAAATTTTTAAATAGCACACAAGGGCTGCTGACTACATGCGAAAGTTTTGTAGGTCATTTCTTATGTTTATAAAAAGCTTTCGCGAGAGATAAAGAGAGAAATTATAATACTTTCTCTTATACATTTTTAATTCTTATTGGGTTTTATATTTTTAAGTAAATCTTTATTAATTTATTTTATATTTTAAACGTACTTTCATTAAGTAATAAATAATATAATATAGATAAAAGCTAAAGTTTTCTTGTATGGATGATGTTGCTTAAATGTTCCGCATTTGGCGCTAGAATCGCTACTTTCGCTTTTTATATTGAAAATAATACAAATTTTTAAAAAATGAATAAATAAATAATAAGTGAGTCATTTAGAATTATAAAATAATCTTTTCCTAATATTATTTACGTTAAAATTACTTATAAATTTTGTAATTGATAAGATTTATTTTATTAAAATATTTTATAAGAGTCAATCAAGGAAATTCGAAAAGTCTTGTTTTCTTCTTAAATCTTGTTTATTTTTTATTTTTTTAGTTATTTTTTGCATCTGATATAAATAATTTTAAAGATTTTTATCAATATTTTATAGAATTTCAAAATACAGATACATTTTTCATAATTATTTGTTGTTTTTTTAACTGTGGTCGAGAATAAATTATATTTATGTATTTTTCTATATATTAAAAGTAAATTTTTATTATAAATATTTTAAAACCGTATATTAATTAAATATCAAATTTTATTTTAATATAAAATTAAAATAATTACATATTATTTCATCTTTTTTACAATTATAATTTATTAATAAACATTTTTACGCAAAGCGCCATCTGTTAGATAAAATTAAAACATAAGTATAAAAGCTTCTCTTTTATAATTTCCTAACAAATCAAAGCTTATTTAAAACGTAAAACGTAAAATTCTACATAAATAATTTTAAAAATGTAATATTATTTATAACTTAAAACTGGAATAAATTATAAATGTAATAAAATAAAGTTTAAAACCAGTTATTAAAAATATTTAGCTAATTAAATTTATATCGGTAAATATACAAAAATAATAATAAAATAATTATTATCCAAGCGTTAGAAGAATTAATATATCGATTGATTATGATATCGATGATTTAAAAAAAATTACTTAATTAGTACTGTATATATTTTTAAATTTTACAAAATATTTTTAAAAAATACTAGTGTATTTTATATACTTAGTTTGTTATTAAAATAAGTATAGAAAATATAATAATGATTAAATATCAAAGTATTATAACAATGACAACGATGATGATGATGTCGATGATTTTAAAAGTTTAGTTAATAATCTGACATTTTAATATTTTAAAATACTTATAAAATATAAGTACTTTTTAAATAATAATCTTTAACAATTTATCATCATCATCATCATCGGCTTACGAATTTTACTGAAATATTTCGTTAAATGACCTTCGTTTTAATGTTATTTTTGTGCATTAAATATAAAAGTGACTATTTCAGTATTCAAGGACATGTGAAATTTCGAGATACCGTGAAAAATAATAAATTCGGAAGTTTCCTACGATTTAAAACTATATTTTTATTTACTTATTATTTTATATTTTTAAAATCGATTAAATTTTTGAATGTCAATAATTGCAGTTAGGAGCTCTGAATAAATTATTAGATATAATTTAATAAATTAATCTTATTTTTAGATTTTATTCAAATTATAATAATAAATATTAAAAATTAAATATTTTAAGGAATGGAAATATATATATATATGTCGAACAAATACGGGATGCTGTAAGATGCTGTATACATGCAGTATTAATTAAAACGCATATTATGTAATTATTTCTGTGTCATAAATTTTTTAATTACTTATATAGCAATTATTTTATATTTAGAAATCTAAAAAATGCAGTATTTTATAGAAACTATTAGATTTTACGAAATGTTTTACGAACTGGCAACACTTATTCACAGTCATGTTTACGCTTGGCAAAGCGGACACTTTGTACACAAAAGATCAGTGTTGCCAAGTCCACAATAAGCTTTTCTCCTGTATTAGCCATATTTTTTTTCGAACTGAAGGAAGATCTACCGCTAGTCAGGATTGAAAAATACCAGGAATTTTCCGGGGGCGGTCCGTCCAGGTTCCGTCTCTCACCAGCCAGCCGCATATCATTATGGACCTGGCCGAACCCATACTGGGCTTGATAAAATAAGGACCTGTAGTATTCACGGGGCAGAGAGAGTGAAAAAATCCTCTTCCAGATTAGATCAATGTTTCCAATGATTTTCACAATGGTCAAAATTTCACGCTCTTTAATATCATAGCCTTACTATAATAGATAGCCTCTCTATTACATTAAAATATTGTGGGACCACAGGCGTATAACAGATCGGACGTTGCACAAATGAACGTTAAGCGGCGCATGATTGTAATAAAATTATCGAATTTTATAGCTAAATATTCATTTCTCTTGTTAAAAATTCAAAACTACTTAAATTGTTATATTTACAGACCGAGGCAGTTCAGGCATCAGCGGAGGAATCCGGATGTCAAAAAACAAAAAAATCTTTTATGAACGGTCTTTCCTTCGCGACCTGATTGCCACATTGTGTGCCTAATAGAATTAACGATAGGTATGAAAAATGAACCTTCGTAGTGTCAATAAGGATAAAAATATTTTAGAAAAAATTAGTGAGATGATACAGTAAAAATCATCTTTCTAGTCAAAATATTCAAAAATGCACTTAAAATTATTTAAGTTTAGTGTTAACGATTAATTTTTGTTCTTGTAAAAGTAAAGAAAAGCATGCTTAAAATTATTGAGATTTAAGGCTAAAGATTCATTTTTCTTCTTAGAAATTTTTAAAATATAGTTAAATATTGATATATTGTTAAAATGTGTTTACATATGTACAATATAACAATATATACTTCATTACTATAATATTATAACAATACTTTTAACTTATCTGTTTCAAATTACTGGAATTTAATATTAATGATTCAAAACTAAAGATTATTGTTGAAAAATTTTAAAATATACTTAAAATTATTGAGCTTTCTGGCTAGAGTCAACATTCTTCTGAAAATTAATGTGAAAGAAAACCATTAAAAATCACGAAAAATGTACTGTATATTAAAAACAATAAATTTTATTGGGCAATATTAAATGACAAAATTTTATTTAATAAGACAAAAGAAAAATTACTTTTTATTTTACGTTACATTATATACCATTAAAATTATAACTTTCGTAAGGATTTTAAATCAAAAATAATATTTCCGTGTTTATTCTTTGCACGATTTTCCTCAAGCAAATAATTTAATGTAAACCTTTACATTAAATTATTAAAGAAAAAAAATGTTTTAAATATTTGTATAAAATATTAATGTGCCAGTAGTATGACCGAGGCCGTTAAGGCGTCAGCGGAGGTTAGGGCGATTCTGAGGGATCCGGAATCAAATACGGCGATTAAAAAATAATAATAATAATCAGGAATTTTTCGGAGTGGTCTCTCCAGGTTATGTTAGGCCTTCCTCTTTGCACCCAGTCCATCAATGTTCAAGTGGATAAAACCCCTGAACACTACTCACGGGTTGGCACCTCACTAACGTGACATTTTTCGTACTTTTCACGTGTCTGATATCTAAATAGGGTTCGATTTCCCATAAAGAGTCTCCCTGGACAGATAATCCTTGTGTTAACGTAGAAAAAAGTTATTAATTTTCAACAAATTTGCAACTGATTTGAATTTATTTTTTTTAAATGCATAATTTTATAATGAAGTAAATGAAATAATTTATTTCATTGTTAAATTATACAAATAATTTAAAAATTATTTCTTTGAATGTCAGCAATTATGACAATAATTTTTAAATATAAAATTATTAAAAATAAAATAAATGTTACATTTTTTATGTGCTAAATATAATTTATTTAATTATAAAAATTGTTAAATAAATAAAAATTGTTTAATTTGAATGAAATAAGAAACAAAAATTTATTATTATTTTCATCACTTTGATCATATAAAATTATTTAATTTAAAAAAGAAATTATTTCAAATTATTAAACAAATATTAATATTTGATTTATATTTAAGTATAAGATTGATATTTTTTTATTAAAATTTAAAAATATTTAAATAGAGAAAATTACTATTTCATTTCATTTTTTAAAACTCTTTTTATAAAATAATTGAGATTAAATTTTAATAATAATTTTTCTCATAATTCTTCATTCTTTAAATTATAATTTATTTTATGTAATTATTATATGTCATATAAAATCTAGGACAATGACAATGACAACTTAATAAAAGGTTAAAAATACTTCTCTTTATTCTTCATTGTTTGGTGACATTAACTTAATAAAACCTTACTGAAATAATAAAAAATATATATATGTAAAATTACTCTAAGTTTATGAGTAAATAAATTATTTTTAGACATAAACAGGAAGGAAGAAATGAGATGATATTTTGGTTATCCACAAATATAAGGTCCTAGCCCTTTACAAAAGGCCTAAAAACTGAAAATAAAATCAATAAAACCAAGTTATATTATCATCTACTAAAATTTTAATTTATAACACTTTAATATCATAATTATTTTCATGCTTTTATGCTTTTGAGGCCTCCTCTGGGGCCTTTCAGGCTTACAGCTCTGAATTAGAATCACTTTAACATACTGATTTATCTTTGAAATTTACCTTCTCTAACTTAATATTTATGTATAGGTCCAATTAGAATTAACTAGTAGAGCCATTTGACCAAACTGGTTTCCTTCTCTATTTGGACCTCCACATTAATACAAGTTAAATCATTAAAATAATTATTAATAATTTTTACATCTTTTTGATTCAGTAATTTTTATAATTATTAAACTGATTATTATTTTTAATTCTAAGAATTTAAAATTTCATTAATAAACACGAAATCATTAGGTCATCGACCTACCAAAATTTGGCTGAATGTCCGACAGGTCAATCATTTTCCGAAGTTGTAGACGTGAATTTTTGTTTTTTTTTTTTGTTTTTAGTTTTTGTTGTAAAATACAATAAAATAAAAATCACGTGCTAATAAAATGTCACGTTTAATTTGAATTTAATGAGGCACGTGCTTTAAAATACAATTAATCATAAAATCAGAATATTTTATGTTTATTTAAATTGACATTTCTGAATTCATTAGCAGAAAATTAATTAACCTTAAACAAAGTTATGGACTTGATTGGAATTTTTGATTTTTTTTTTTTTGCATAATTTTGTAACTAGAATTTTAAGTAAATAGTATTAAATTTATGTTAACACTATTTAACATAATTAAATTAACAAAATTATTCAAAAAGTTGAAAAATGTTCAATATCTTATTGCATTGTTAATATCAATGATAACGCCATTTATTTGTTTTTATATAATCAGCATATACAATATTTCATGCAATGGATTGATAGTTTGGCCTTCTTCAGTAGGGCCAAATTATAAAACCCTGAGGATAATTAGGCCCCATAAGTAGTGCCGGATTACCCATTAGGCACGTTAAGCACATGCCTAAGTCTCGGACTCCGAAATTACAAAAATTAAAGCAATTGTATGGTTTATCGTAATTTATAAATAATTTTATAGTTACAGTTAAACATTATTAGTTCATGGTGTAAAATTATGTAGAGAGGGGCGAATTCCTGTGCCGGAAGGTCTTAATCCGTCACTCGCCACTGCCTGAGGGGACATTTCTTGATAACCAGGTTCTATTCTGGCTATCAAATACTGTAAGTCAGAACCATTTAGCATAAGCTTCACATTTACGAGGGTCGCAAAACAATTTACTACAAATTATTCATTTTATTGTACATTAAAGAAAAACTTTTCTTTTTATACAAAATTTATAAATACTGTGAGTCTCATAACGAGATAAGTGACACACACACAACACACAGAACCTCTCTTGATCTTTGAGAGGCCATGCTGATACCAAGAACAATATAATACAAATGGAGAAAGTAAGCAAAAAATTCAATATATTCCGCTTCTGCGACCTAACTGGTTTCTGGAAAGCCGTCGTTAAGCGAGTCGTCGTAAATCGAGCTCTAATTTCCCATAAGATCAGTGTTATGATTGAGATTATGTTCTTCGAAACAGTTGCATAACATCAGAGATGGCAAACAAGAAAAAGGCCATTCTTTACAATCATAATAGAAAATTTATACCATTCGTAAAGCGAGAATTTTACTATACAGGTACAGTATGTACATAGAACTGATATTAAGGGCTACCGAATTGTACATTCACCCCTTTATTACTCTGAATGTAGCCACTAGCGCTTTGGATAAAGAGTAAACTCTTGTTTATTATCAGAGCTGTCGAGAAGGAAAGCTGGAAAATTTTCCCCAGGGCCCGAAGAAAACTTAGAAACCCATATGGTTCCTACTCTTATAAATCAATGCCATTTTTACTAAACAAAAAAATAAAATCCTTAAGACTGCTTTTCGTTCATAAAGAAACATCCTATGTATTTCATTTTTTAAAAAAGATGACAAAATTCTCTATATAAAATGTCGACGGTCCTGCTTATTGGATATACATGTGTATAAGTGCGTTCAGACATTTCTCCTGTACTTACTTGATTTTTATTTTATTTATTTATTTATTCACAAGGGTAATGGACCCCGGGACACTCTGGCTACACTACTAGTGTATTGCATTACTTAAATTATAATATAATTAATGTTTATTCATTTTAACCTTGTTTAAAATTGATCCATAACTTTTAAATCAGCAAATTTATTTTATTTTATTTATAACATAAAAATCTTGCTGGGGCATGCATGAACGTGAAAGACGAGTCAACTTCAAACAATGTCAAACCAGTATTATTTTTTAGAATAAATATATTTTTAGATATTTTTTTAAACTTACCTGGTCATTAACAAAACCTTGGTTTATTATTCTAAACTGGTAGCATTTTGCTTCTGGGGAGAATTCAATGTAAACGATGCATTCGGGATTTTTCTTTTTCTTTTCCTTTCCTTAAAAAAAGAAATAATAATAACAACAATAATAAAAGTTCTGGTTTTAAAAATAAACAATGTATTTATGCAGTTTATTTTAGTTTTATGTTACTTTTTTTAGAAATCAAAATAAGAGATTATTATTTATAATTTCTTTAGCTAAGCATTGTCTACATCTGATACAACGAAACTAGGTTATGGAATTTAAACCTTTTAGGTATGTTTCTTGTTTATTAAATTGTTTAAAATTTAAGTACATATTTTGAAAATAAGTTTATACTTTTCAGGAATTAATTTTTATGATAATTGTGGTGTATCGAATCGAGATTAGAACGCTCCGCGTTTGAGGGGTGGCGGAGGAGTGTAAAGATGGCGGTCGCGGATGATCGGTAAATTAAAAATAGAATTATTATATCAAAGATAATTAGCTTTGATGTAATAATTCTATTTTTAATTTATGTTGACCAAATGGACTAGGTTCTATTGGTTCGTATGCTCTCAGTATTTACTGAACCGACACAACAATAAATTTGGATTAGATTGGAGTGATGGGTTGAGGCAACGCAACACATGTGCGATCTGCCAAGGGGGATGGGCCGGTTCCTATTTAGAGTTAGACACGCGAGAAAACCCGGAAAACACCATGTGGCTAGCCCGTTAGTTAGACGCGAACCCACGACTAATTACTAGTGTTCAGTGGTTTTATCCACTTGGTGGGCACTATTTTTATTTTAATAATTTATACTTAAAATTAAGCGTATAAATAAAGCTGCATTTAATTTATAAACTTAAAATATTATTGCTCTAGACATAAAACCTGCAGGAAATTATATATATATTTAAACAGGTTTAGATAGATGATCTCAATAAGATTCTCGGTCCATGACAGATAAGCCTTAAAATCTAATTTTTTATATGTAAGAAAATGCATAAGTGATGAAAAATTCGGTTTTTATTTGTTTTACTGATTTTACTCAAATATTTTTATGGATTTTGGATAGGCCTTATATTTGCGATTGGCCTGGACTCCAATTCACTTCTCTATTCAAGTGTTTCAAGATATTTGTAGATGTTATCAGATAGGTTGACACTACAGACAAACTGTTCTTTGTATTACAAGTAGTATTTCAAGTATTATTTTATGATACTTTGTTATATTTTTTAAAATTTATGTGAGATAAATTCTCACTCTTCACTTCGTCATGTGTTCACATGCTAAAGGTAAAAATATTATAATAGAATTTCCATTTTAAAAAATAAATAAAATTACAGTTACAATGATTGAACGTATTTAAAATATCGTTTACAGTCAAACCTCCGAACAATGGCCACTGGCAAAAACAAAAAATGGCCATTATTTTGAGGTTATTTTGTATTTTTGTTCAAAAAAGTTCCTGGAAAAAATGGCCGCTCTTTAGAGGTAATCGTTGTTGGGAGGCTGTTATTGAACGTTCGATTGTATTAATGAAATATAAATATATATTAACGTATAAAGTGGCTGATTTTGCTGATAAATAACTTATAATTCCTAATATATAAACATGTAGGATCCAGGAACTATGTTCTATTCTTTCAAAATCTTTCCGGTTGCTCAGGGCACTGTTTGCTTTCATAAACATCCGCTTTCCTTGAATTATAAAAAATTTATGTAATTTATTTATGTTATTCTAAAAGATATGATGATTTCATTATGTATATTGATTTTTGTACCTTAAAGCTATTACACATTGAATGCTGTCTTTTATTAAAAGCAGGTTTTGGTCGCTAAGAAATGTTGTAGGCCTATCTTATATTTCTTAAGAATCGAGTCTTCAGAGAGATTAACAATGTTGTTCTGAAAAGAATTTTATTAATTTTATACAATTTGTATAACTCAAATTTTTAAAATGCTACTAAAATATAAGATCCATACTCAGAATTGAAGATTAGATTAAAGATAAGGCAACACAACACATGGACAATCAGCGAAAGGAAGGAGCCTCCCGAGAGGGCTTTCAATGGAAATTTGCCCATTATTTAAGTGTTAGACAAGTGAAGAAAATTCGGTAAACTCCACGTGGCCAGCCTGATAGTAAGGTGCGAATCCATAATCAGTGTTCATCAGTGGTTTTATCCACTCGGTCAATGGTGAGTCAAAAATAATTTATACTTGTAAAAGTAATTTATTTGTGTTTTCATGAGAAATTCTTTTACCCTTCTTTGTTTTTCGTGTATGAGACCTATTAGAAATAAATAATTGCTTATAATGCTAACCTTAATTACTTTAGATCATTTAAAAATTAATTTTAGGCTCAATACGAATACAGAGCATACCCAAAAGTATAGGAAAGTAAGGTTCGATTTACGACGATCTGGTTCTAAATTAGGCACAATCTAATTTGTTTCCTTAGAACCAAAATCGTCTTAAATCAAACTCTAACTTAATACAGAGAAAAAAAACTTGAAATATAATCATTAAATGAACCTAAATGTAATTAGAATTTAAATTAAAATTAAAAATTCAAGTTCAATTAGTCCTTTGGGTATCGCAGAGTTATTTTCGTATACAGAAAGATCATTAAAATTTTAGTCATTAATGTAAAAAAAATATATATATAAAATAAAATATGGAAATGTTATAAACTAAAGTTCGTTTTGATAAATGATGGTAAGCCTAGTTTTAGGAAAATGGGGCCCATCTAAGGTATTTTACATATTATTAAGAAAACTTAACAATATTGTGAGAAGGTATTTTAAAGATTCAAACAGTGTACTCTAAGAAATAAAGTGCATGTGCCAAAACTTGAGTATTCCTCTCCATATTGTCTTAATGATAAAAAAATAAAAATAAGAACAAAACATTACACTGAGCCCCATTACCCAGCCATGTGGTGTAATGGAAAGCATCATAAAACATTGAAAAAGACTGTTCAAAAACTGTTTAAAAACTAGAAAATTTAAGTTTTTGCATACGAATTATTAATTTTTTATATACAGTATGTATTGTTTTCATTATAGTTTCTGTGCTTAATGATATGTTCAAACACTTTAAATTAAAAACTTTAATCATAATACAATAATCACAGATGTAATCATCTGGAGAATCAAGCCCACTACATTCAAAATGTGTCCAAGCAACACAAACAGTAAATCTGTACACAATTCCTTGTTTCTACCAAATTCTCCACAGACGATGCAGGTATTATTACCATTGCTTGCATCTATGTCATCGTCTTCATTATCATCACAAATATCTTTCTCATCATAATCCTCCTCATCTTCTGATTCCTTATTAAATTCCAGCTCCTTTTATGCTTTTCCTTTTTCAATTCGGTTCTTCTTACAAGGAGTTTTGAATTTTTCTTGCCTTTCTTCTTTTCCTTCTTCCTATACAAACATTTCATGGGTGTTCCTGTAAGAACTTCAGACTGTTCTTCTTTCTATTTTTTTCTTCTTTGATGGGCCAGGAACTGGAGAAATATCCTCAATTGGAACACTGGTATCGTGCTGGAATTTGTATTTTGTGTTTGTTCTTTATCTTTTATAGTAAGTGACAGGCACAGTTTTTTCTGATTCATTTGATTCTCGTTGTTTAACTTCATTTCTTTCATGAACAGATGCAAATCTTCTTCGGAAAAACACTTGGAGTCAATGGGAATATGTCAGTAGCCAGAAAACCCTTAGTTGCTTTATCAATTATAGCAATGAAACTGAAAGCTTTGTTGAACAACATTGCTAGTTCATACGGCGTAATTTTCTCATGAATATGTGACTTCATATAGAGATTGCATTCTTGATTGAACTCAATCTACAAGGGACCAAAGAAAGTGACATCCAGTGGCTGTATTTTATGAAAGGTGTGAGGTGGTATAAACACCATGTGCACACCATTGCTTCTACAAAATTCATAAGCAGCCAGAGATGTGTGACTACAATGATTATCAAGTATCAAAATCACAGGATTTTCTAAACTGCAATTGGTGAATTTCATAAAATGTTCCAGCCATGTTACAAAAACGTCTTCATTAATCCAACCTGACTTTGAGCGAGCATAAATGGCATCTGTAGGGCCACATTTTTAAAGATGTGGCGTCATTTTTTATCTTGAAAAAATAAAAACTGGTGGAACTCATGTAGCACTGAAACAACATCTCATGGTGACATTCTTTTCTCTTTCCTAGCTGGAGACTGCACCTACTTGTTTTTGACCTTTTTTAGCATAAGTATACCCCAGATGAGGAACTGTAAATATGCCAGTTTCATCAAAGTTGAATATTCTACTAGGTTCAACACTGTATTTTCTCATAACACTTTCCAGGTTACCAAAAAGCGATTAATTTCCTCTCAGTTGAATGCAGTGATTCTATTAATTCTAGTTGCCTCTCGTTTTCTCAGGCTTAGCTTTGGATTTCGTTTTAAAAACCATACAGCCAATCTTTTCCTGCTAAACGACTATCTATATTAAAATTGTTTGCAATGTTATTCTTTTCAGAAAATTCAAAAGCCATACGACAAACCTCCAAGAGTGTACATAAAACAACTTAGATAGTAGCAAAATGTGGTCTGAACCGTTTAGCAAAAAATAAGTGGGTCCCATTATCCGCTAGGTCTCATTCCCCACTTTTCCCTAATTCTATTTGTATGGCAATCGAAGAGAGGGCTCCCTATTTTTGTAATATTCGGTGATGTGAGTGTTGGGATCCAACACTCACATCACCGAATTATGTTATTTTTGTTTAAGACTATTTTTGTTTTACTTTAAAGTTTATTTTTAAAGTAAAACAAAAATAGTCTTAAACAACAGTAACACGTTTTATTAATGAATAATTCAATATCAGTCAATTACTTCATTTCTCATTATATTAAAAAAATGAATGCTCGATTGGCAATCGCTTACTATATACTTTAATATGAATGAGGATTGTTCTAAAAGAAAGATCATAATTCGAATATCGAATTTGTTTACGGAGTTTCCTTTCAGAACATTTGTATGGCGGGTATATAAGGGACGGTCATCTGTCGGCAGCGAAGGATAAGGGACACTTACTCATTCTTCATTCTGGTTTTACTCTTTAGATCATCCTTCCAGATCACCCCAGAGCAAAATTCTTAGTTATGCCACTGCCCTTTAGGATAAAGCTCGAGAAAATTAAGAGCATTTTGAGAAGCGTGAAAAAGTGGCAGAGTCTGGATGATTGGCTTATCTCACTCTTTATAAGCTTTAATTAAATTTTCTGCCTATTGCATTAAAATCGAATATTAAATCAGTGATTTCTATGCTAAAAACTACTAATCAAACAGTATTATTAAAGATAAGTGATTAAGGGTCGCGAGAGGCCCTTAGTCACTTATCTTTTTGAGGCCTCAATAAATTAAAATAAGTTTAAGAGTTGTATCATATTCTATAAATAATAAAATTTCAAAAATTATACATAAGAAATGCTTAGAATAAATGACGATTTGTAACGTGTATTTTTGAAGTCCTCGTAAATGTGAAGCACGACTATAATAAGTGGTCTTACTAATTAACTAACTAAATAGTTGCATTTAAACAGAGTATTTTATAATTATCATTAACCGAAGTAGTGTATATTGTAGTGTATTTTATAATAATTACAGAATAATGGTTAAGAAACACAATAAATAAAATACAGGTAAAATGTTGCTCAAAGTATTAAACAAAAGCCGTCATTATGCAAATAAATGTAGAAAAATAAATCTATATTTTTTTATTATTCATTTTAGAAGAATTTCGCATTAACCCGTTTCAAATCGGAAGCGAATTCCAGAACTTTGTAATTATATTGTATAAAATATATTGAAAAATAGAACAAATTGTCATTCATATACGTCAGGAAACTGGTTTTTCTTTATCGTTTCTTATTATTATTAAAAAAAACAACAGACGACCGAACTCTGACCCGCTCCGAATAAATCTACGTTATGAATCCATGGTTCGGCTTCTGCATTTCTTAGAGCGCCATCTCTGTTAAGTAACACAAATTAAAAATATTCAAGTTGATATTTTTTAAATGTCTAACTATTAATTGAATTCATTTTAAATAAGAAATTATTACTTATAAAAAATTTAAACCGAATTTACATGTAAGATGCGTTCTGAATAAATTTATAATAAATTTATAATTATTATATGTATTTATATGTTTATATGTTTAACAATTATTATTTTTACTAAAAATATACGCATTTATTTATATTAATATGGAATATTACTGAATATTATTAGAAAGTTAAAATTTAATAACAATTATAATTAAACATTTAATTATATTATTTTAAATTAAAACATTATATTTTTATTTAAGTAAAAAGTTTAAAGTTTGCAATAGATGGCGACACGTGCTACACTATATTTACAATGGTCTTAAATTATTATTTTTTAAACTTTAGATAAAAGGTTTTATACGACAATATGAATATTTAATGATATTTAATTAACATGTAGAATGAAAAAATTCTAATTTAGTTCCACTTTTCTTAAAACAATAATATACTTTCATTGTTATAATGGCAAAGTTATGTAGAAAGAAACCAAGCATACACTTTACTTTCATTTACTTTATTATAGAATATTTATACTCGATTATATCAAACTATACATTAATTTTATTCATTTATTTAATTTTTGGTTAATAAATTATATATCTATCCTACAGTAGAGAGCCCCAATTCATGTATATACAATTGTTTAAATACAAACTGCATAGAATTTAGCCTCAAAAGTAAGTAAACTCTCGTCTTAAACCCTTTCCTTAATACAGAATATTATATAAATACAATAAAAAGTGTATCTGTATAATTTAAATTTTTAAATAAAGTATTTTAAAAACTATACAAAAAATAACTTTAAATACAAGCAAACTTTTACCTTTCATCACATTGTCAATAGAATATTACGGTTTATAACAGATCGTTTACAAAATTCCCTTAAAAAGATGTAAAAATAACTTAAAATCTTTATTCTTCTATCAATATTAATATTTTAATTATGAAAAAAACTTTAAAAATTTTCAAATAAACCGTAATATAAGCTTTATATTTAAAAAGTTGGATTTTTATTAAGTTTTCCTTGATGTTTTTATCAACGTCAGCCATATTTGCGTGTGTTTAATCAAGCGATAAATATAGAAATAAATAAGCAAACAACATTTTGTACCCGTTAATTAGTATTAATCTGATATTTATAATCAGATGGATGACTGTTATGTTAAGAATATTCTCCATTAAGGTACTAACATACAGGCCTCTTTAAATGCTTCTTAAGTATCTACGAGAAACATTAGAAATAATTATTTGAAAATTAGTATTAATTTAATATCATTATATATACTTCAATAACGTTATTATGTTTAATATCAAAATTTTAATGCATAAATGACAAAAATTGAACTAAATATTATATTAATTTGCTCAGTTATGAGAGTATATTATTGTACATTTATACTGTTTTATCACATTTTATACTCGAAAAAGCCTGAAAAGAATTTAAACGTGCATTAAACTTCACTATTTTGAAAGGATGTTGACTTCTGCGATTTAAAGAAAGTTTCAAAAGTCAAAGATTTACAGACACATCTGATCTTGGTAGAACGGAAATCAATTATAGATAATTATTTAAACTGGTCATTTCTCTTATTTTTGTTTTTGTTTTTTTGTCTGATATTTCGTTTTGCTCCATGTGATTTCAGTGCTTTTTTTAATCGTTATTATTTTTTAAGCTTCGGATTTCTCTTGAACTAACCAATTTCTTCTTCCAGTTTGCCCTGTCCAATCTGGAGTTAGGCCTTCTCAATTTGTATTTTATAATATATATATTATAAATATATATATTCATATATCAATATATGAATATATATATTCAATATTGATATTAATATTCAATATTCAATATATATATTTCAAATTTAAACTATTAAGAAAAAGCTATTTTAAACCATTTCACCAGTTTTAATGCATGTTTTATATTTTCAGATTCTTCCTAACTGGTTCCTCCACTTTCATGGCTTAAGTTCGAAATATTTTAAAACACACACACACAAAAACAGAAGAAAGGTAAAAAAGACTTTTGACTGTTCTTTACTAAAATCCTTACACTAGTATATAATTCTATTTGAAAGTTTTTTTACTATTATCTTAACTCATTAATTTAAGATTTAAACATATCAGTTTTAATCTATAGATCCTATCAAGTCTATAATTCTCGTTGATGCTTTCCTTTTTTAATTCTTCTAGACTGTCTTTATATTGTCCCTATTATTTGAGCCACCTGTTTTGAATTTTTTTTTTCATCTTTATATTATAATTAATTTATATTTACATTTTGATATCCAAGTATAAATTCAAAGTAAGAGTATTTATTGGAAAGGTATATAAATTAGAATTAACTTAATGAGTTAGGACAAGTTATTACAGTATAAAGTACAAAAAGAAATAGCTTCAAATGCTCGTGTTCTTGACAATACAAAAATTATTTCTTTTCAGAAAAATATGCTTTAAAACGTAAAAATCCGCCTTTCAGTATTTTAAGTGAAAAAATGTATTGTTTACAGTACTTTAAATACAGAAAATATGCTTTACAGTACTTTAAAAACAGAAAAATGTAGTTTACAGTAATTTAAGCTGCAGAAAATCATCATTTTCTGTAGGCTAAGGCTCGTTCCTCAGCTTACGCTCTTCAAGTAGCCAATGTACAAAGATTTGTATTAAAGGTTTTAAGTGGATTCAAAGCCGAATATGATGCCAAAACAAACTTATCATCAGACAAAACGATCGTACTCCTTTCACATTGCAGATCACGAACCGAGGTGAAGGGCTACACCCAAAAAAGGGCAGTTAATATCCGTTCGCTCTTATTTATACGCCCTGTCGACTCTCTTTCAAATATCCCAAAAATAGGTGGAGTTTAATATACTTTAATATAAATCTATAAAATTAAATTACGATGATTATTATTAATTATTTATATTTATAAATAAAAAACAAATTTTTTGGAATTCCAGAATGAAGAGACAAACGCGCAGTGCCTTTCTGTTGAACTATCCGATTGGTCGTAGCTTATTACGTCACTTCAATTCGAAAGGAAAACTTTTATCATTGGTCACGAGATAAGAATAGAAACAATCTGGTAAGAATCTAAATTATCAAAAAATGTACGTAGATAAAAAGTGTCGTTGCGCTTTAAAACTCTTTCGTCATATCGATATTAAACTGGAGACAAAAGAATTCACGGCATACAAAAAAAAGAGCAACAAGTGCTTGCTTTTACAGACACAGTTGCGTGAGTCATTACAATGCAGACAGCCAATCACACGAAGTTTCTCACTCCCGTGAAGGTCTATCACCGGCTCGATCTATCCAGTAGTTGTTTAACAGTCCCAAGCGACAGGTGTCTCATCGCATCCCGAAAACGCCACCTTTCCATTTCGAACAAACCATCAAAAACCGATATTTCATGAAACTACAACAACTTACTTGGGATTAAAAAGGTAAATCATTTCGACTTTCTCTTCTATGTTTGCTCCTGTTGACGTCATTTCACCTGACACGTGGTTCGAACAGTCACGTGAACAGATTTTGAATGGTAAGTTCGTGTAAGTTTTTTCTTATTTTTTTCTGTTTTCGACTTATATATGTTTTTAACATATAAATTTTTACTTTAGGATGGGCTTTTTTTACGTGTTTACCGGAAATTTTGGACGAGAAATTACTAGATTTTCACATTCGATTACTATCAAGGACAAATGACAGGTATAAGTTTTAAAAATATTATTTAAATGATGTCATTGTGTTTTTGTAGATAACTTTCGATAAGGTTGACCTCTTTTTCTCATAATAATTTATATATTAGCTTAAATGCATATATATGTATGAACATGTATATTTTAAAATTATTTTTAAATTTCCAATGTACAGACAAATTTACTTGCTTGTTAAATCTGTTGCTACGATTCTTGTTTTCTAGACTGGAATGAGTTTATTTAATTTTTATACTTCAAGGAAGTTTCGTGTCAGGTATTTTGGGTAAATAATAAACTCGTTAGTATTGTTTTTCCTTTTTCGTATTGTTTTGCAACTTAGGATATGCTGAATAAATTTAAGTAGACTTTTTAATGAACAGAATACATATATATGTCTACAGTTTTTTTATTGAACATTTAATGCCCTTTGAACACGATTAACAGGTGATATCATGAATAAGTCATTTCGAGTTGTTAGATTTTTATGGAGGAAAAAAGTAACCCTTCTTCATCAACTTCTCTGTTGATAACTATTGACTTTTAGTTCTAGGTACGTCCTAGATTGATTTTCGTCTTGTTAACACGAGACAAGCGAATTATATTGAAAGGTTTTAAGAACAATAAAAGTCATTATTTGTGGGAAAAACGTTAAGTCTTTGTTCGTTTTAGTCGAAGAGCATCGACAGCAAAGATTAGGTACACGAGATGCAGTCACCATGACGGACTCGCTACGTTCCCAGATGAACACTGAACGGATATCCTCCGCCCCTTTCGCCCCCAAACGAGCGTCTTTTCTGAGGCCAATGATCTTCTAAACCTCTATTTGCCCCTATAGTGTCACGAGAAAAAACAATTGCCCATTCGCATAAACAACTGAAGTGACTGAGAAAAGAGGTTCTTACACCTCTAAAATTCACACTTCCCCACTAAGAATTATGCATTTCGAATTTAAAGTAGAACACTCAATCTAACTCGCATTTATAATTAGTTGAAAAATTTCCAACATTCATCCTTCTCTGTGGGAAATTTTTCAAATAATTTAGTAAATTTACGAGTTAACTTAAATAATGAATATTTATTTTTGAATATCAAATTTAAACTTAAAAAAAATTTTGTGGAGTTTAAGCTCTGTACAACGTTTCAATTTTTTATTACAAAAAGCATTTTCATCTTCAATCTATTAAAATTAGAGACCATTTTAAGTAACGTTCATCATCCGAATTCGTCGTAACTCCGTTAATTGCCGACAAAATCAGTCAGATGTAAGTCATTTTTTACACTGTTTTTATATAATAGTTTAAGAAACTAATAATTGTTTTGAATTATTTATTCGTTACCACTCGATTCAGCGAATTATTTAAAAATATCCTTATACGTGGTTCCACTCTTCGTAGATACATGTTTAATTACTCTAGAGCCAATCAGTTCTCCGAACTTAATTAAGTTTGTATTGAAAACAAACAACTCTTAAGATTATTGACGCAATAGGGTCTATTGTATGTCATTGTATGTTAAATAAGGTATCTACGCAATCACCCTTCGGGAGTCTTCGCTGTGGGAACTAACTTCATCCGGGGCCTCGTTCCGCATCGTCTGTCAAGACTGTTACGTGATGACGACTGCCACGCAATCCTCTAGCGATTATGTCACCACAACGAACCCCCATTCAACTTCATTCGAGTTGTTAGTTTAATTAAAGCGCGCGAAAATTTAGCAACGGAATTCTTTCGCGTTGCACTTCGGGAATTCTTCTTCCTTCATTTTTTTTTCTTTTAAAAGAAATGGATTTACACAAATACCGAAAGAGAATAATATTATCGAACTTCAAATCCTGTTTTGATCGAGGAAAAAGAATGTCAATGCAATGTTGTATTGTACCAAAGTTACTTTTAGAAGTCGGTCGTATGTTGCATAGAAGTTGTCCAACCAGTTTCTAGTGTCACGGCATGTGTCATTATCTGGCATTAACTTCCTATTATTAGAGGTTGTTCAAGCAGAGAGGATGTATTCGTATCTGGAGACAATAGCGACATTGTTTGATCCGGTCTATCCTGACACACCAGGTCCAAAATTCCAATATTAGGCAAACTAGATTAAATTCTTAATCACTTTCCATCTTTAGCATTCGGGTCGTCAATCCGTCATGCATATAAAACGCCCTTTGATTCGTATGAATACGAAGGGCATATCCTGCTTTTTCCATTAAAAATTATAAAGATATTGATGATTAATCTGTGTCGATTAACGGAAGGTGTAACCTTGATAGTGTCTAGTTGTTTGAATGAGAGACGCAATGCATTCTGGGGAAGTTAATTGATAGTTTGATGTAAAGTAAACCCCGCTACCATTATAAATGATAAAGTATTATGCCTTCTTTTTTAACTTTATTTTGTAAAATATTAGAAAAAAACTGAAATTATTCGTGTGTGACGTCTAAGAAATGTTGAACATGCGAACGTAATTTTCTGTGATCAATGACTAGAAACAATATAAATAATTAATGAGATTTTATTAATTTATTTCAAGACTTGATTTGAAATTAGCTTCTGAAATAATTAAAAATAAAACAAACAGACGAAGGAAGTTATTATTAATAATTTCTTAGATGTTGCTGAATTAGTTTCCTCGATTCTTTAATTGAAAATAATTGTATTCGGTATAATTAAAGCTCCGAATTCATAGCTTACCACTCCGGTTCTATTGATGAGTGCCCCAAAAAAAAACCAAGAAAAAAATAGTCAGGTATCCATTCAAGCTCTTTTTCAAGTGGTAACGTAGGATACTGATCTATAACCGTGACAAATAACCCGAGAATATTCTAGAGAAGAGAAATAAATGGATAAAAAGACGGGTGTTGACCAAAGCGTGGGTCTAGCCAATTAATCATTCCAAACTAAACGATGGTAAGTCAGACTCTATAGTATAATAAGTAATTATTAAAATCTACCTTCTATTAAATAAATTTTTATGATACGATGCTTATATTTTAAATTTAGTTATAAAAGAAAATAATTATTTCGAACATAATTCTGTACTATACGAAACAAGACAGACAGAGGCATGCTGCAATTTTTACGTCACGGCTGGCATATGTATTGGACGAATGCCACGAATCGGATGAGTGATTTTTCGTTAGAATTGCGACATTTAAAAATAATATCAAAACTCGAATAGAGAAGTTGAAGAATTTCAACATAGGGTCTTTAATTCTCAATGGCACTGGAAGAATTCACGGCGAGTAATACTTGATGCCGTGATTTCTCTAGTGCTGTAGAGGAAGAGGGACTAAGAGCAACTTAGAACTTTTTGACGAATTTGTAGACATCATTGGAGCATATCTCCTGCATATGCTATTCATCCTGTGATGTGGACACTTCAGTGATTAAGTTAATGCGTCGCACGCCGACCATTCCCTTTCTTGTAGATTTTTATCGTTCTGCGAAGCTTTTGTTTTATTTATTCTTTTATTTCCTGAAGCCAACATAAAAAAAAAAGAAACAAGAAAACTTCTCCGTTCTTTGGCACTGGCACATTTTTGTGTTTTTATTTTACGACAAAAATTGTGATAGTGTCGAGCAACAAGAGGAGACATAACCTACTTGATCATCCATCTCGAATGAACTGCTCTGATTCGACTTCAAAAAAAAGGAAATTGTCCTGAAGGAAATAGTTCCATCAACAAATTCTTCCAACGGATGATTAATTCTCATTTTCGTAAACTGCCTTTGTGAATTTTTACACATTTCTTCTTGATGAAGGCTGCTTAAAGAGCGTAGAAGGGATATACACTTGGCTAACTTCCATTGCATGGATCGTTCCACACTGATTATCATTCGTAAACAGAAACTGTAAATCTTCTATATTTAATGCAAAACTCGATTATATATATGTATATATGATTTAATTTTTTAAAAACAAAATTACAAAATTCTTTGCCATATTCACGAATGGTAGGCGAAGTCATAATTATGTAATTTGTACGGATGAGAAATGTCATTCATGACTTTCAAAACAGGGAGGAAATACAGTCGAATGGATCCATTCCTTTATTCTTTTGCGTGATATGGTAAAAACTATTTCAAGTATGACGTTGCTCTTATAACTGAATGTGTTAGATGATAATTTCACTGCTATACTTTTTATATTATAAATCTGATCCAATATTTTAATAATTTAAAATTATATTTACCTTTATATTCATGTTTTCATGTCAGAAAAATTTTGGAAATATATCTATTTCGTCTTGGAATTGTTTTTCTTTGTGTACTTTTATAGTCGTAAATTTATTTTATATATTTTATGCACTGTTTTAGTTCAAAATTATATACATATCTGGTGGCCAAAAGTCAGTTAACCATGTACATCGCTCGAACAATACCTTGTTTATCAAAGAATATTAAAAGAACAGTTATAATTTAATTTATTAGTAATAAGGGGCACCATTTTTAAAAGTATACACGTTCGTCGAAATTTATAGTTGTTTGGTATAGTACGAATGTATTGTTTATCACATTAAAGTTGCAATAACTTTCATGAATAGATCTACACTGTTTTGCAATTTCTTTCATGCATAAAAATGTAGAAGTGTTTTAGTTTACATAGACACTTCCTCAACATCTAGAAAAACTTTTATTTACATTATAGAAACTGTAGCTGAGTTATACACATTACCATTATAGAAAGCAAAACACTCTAATAGTTAAATGTATAATCGTTATTGATATTTTATGTTTTTAATTATAATTTAATATGGATTTCTCAATACCAAAACTTAATTTCCGAACGAAAATGTTACGAAATTTATATAAAAATAAGGAATGAAGTCATCAATCTTGTTACCTTCATTCTTCTCAGCATGTTTATATTTACATGGCATTTATATATTTTAAATTAATTGAATGTATTTTAATTTTAATTTTCTCCATTTTATTTTAGATATTTTAATTTTTTGTAGAATATTTTTATATATAATTATCGAAAGGATTTTCCAGATAAATATAAACATTTTTTGGATTCGAGGAATGATAAGATAATTTTTCCTCAATTTTTTTTTTTTTAATTAATGATTGATTGTGACTGTGACCATAGACTACAACATATAACAGACCCTTTTCCTCTACCAAACAAGTAAAAATGTGAGGCTCTAAGTTATAGTCTCATAACGCAAGATCCATGTTTAGCTTACGTGCAAATCATAAATTATTTCTTTAATATTTTAACAGATAATCTAAGGTATATTTTATAAATAATAATATTTAAAATTTGGAAAACTTCTAAGAAACACAACTTGCCATGCAAATTTCTAAAATCTGTTTTCGGTCTTAATTAAATTGGTTATTGCAAAGATAGAGAGGGGATCTACATGTAAATTAAACAAGCTATTGTATCGGCTTAGGGCCTCGTGTTTTTAAGTTCATTATTATTTAGTGGAAAGGAAAGCTTAAGGCTACAACAAATCTAAATCCGGTCATACAAAGATATTTGGAGTATTTTTAAATTTAAGTATCCATCAATTAAATAATTGAAAGCATAAAAAAATTCAGTTAAAAGTTTGATAGTGTATGTTTTATTAGGTTAGTTACCTATAACCTAAAGTACAATTTAAAAAAAAATTAAAACATAAACAACGAAGTAATTAACCTACTTTACATGTATCCAAATAGCTCTTAATTTATTACTTTTTGATCCAAATAACTATTAATACAATAAAACAACACTTTTTAACACAATTATTCTTAACATTGGCCTACAATTCTTGATGTTTAAAACCCCAAAAACGTTTTTTAGGAGTTTTGTATATCAGTAAACTTGCGAAAAACTCAAATTTTTTGAGATATAAAGAATAATTGATATAAACTAGTGCCTTGGATTCAACGAGTCAAATGGATCAATAAGCTGCAGCTAAGGAATCATATTTTTTTTTTATATGTGTCATTATCTGGTGTAAAAGAAAGGTCTATTATAGGTTATAACTTAGTGCCATAACAAATATCTCGGAATGTTCTGATATAGACCTTTTTTACTTCGAATTTCTGTAATAAAGAAGATAAGATAGTTGTATATTAAAATATAGTAATAACTTAAAACTAAATAATCTAAAGTTTTTTAAATAATTAAGCTTATTTAAATGAAAATTTGGGTTGTTTTGGTTCTGTCGAATGTCGCTTTATATGAAATTTTCGGGTATTTTTCGTGTTTGTCGTATATATGTATATCATCATTTCATTAAATTCCGCAATATAAAATGGACGAGTGTTAAAAATCATAATTTTGACTTTAATAAATGATAATACAGTCGATCCTCCAATAACGACCGAACAAACTGCCACCTCTAAACGGCGATCTTTTTTTCAGGAACGTTTCTTTTTAAAAATCATACAAAATAATCTCCGAACATCGGCCATTATTTTATTGTTTCCGTCAGTGTCTGTTGTTCAGAGATTTGACTGTATTAAAACAATTTTAGTGATTTAATCCAAAAGAATATGAAAATTTCGGGTATTTATAGTGTCGATTCGAAAGTTATTTTAATATATATTTATCAAAGTTATAAGTATTTATGTATTAATTTTTGTCTTAAAAACATTAATTACACAATATAGCTCATTCGAGACATTTTAAATCGATGTCGATGAGAAAAGTCACTATAAATACAAATCGATCGTAACCCTTTTTAGAAAATGTAAACTTATAAATAATTCAGAAATCAAAATAAAAAATAATATATTTGTAATATAAAACTTTGATTATAAGATTATTTTCTGTAATTGTTTTTTTAAATGTATCCGTTTTAGTTTTGTCGTTCGTCGCTAGAGGACGGTAAGTTACAGTGGTGCTTATGCTTATCTGTATAGTTGTGTTCCTGTTGAAATCAGTTCTGTCAATTAAATAAAAGAAAAATAATAAATAATTTGTATTTATCGAAAGGATTTTTCTCAAATTATTAATTATTTTTATGTGACGCTGAATTGTTTAATCTTATCATTATTTCCCCAAGTATTGCTCAGGGAAAGAATATATATAAGATGGCTACAGAAGATGAGTTTGTGGAGCCTATTAGTAATAAGGAAAAGGTAAATGCTACTTATATTTAATTTCCTTAATTATGTATTTAATTAAAAAATAAAAGTAATTACATTTATCCTTTTATTACATCTAAAAGTATTGATTCAATTATTTATATCACTCTAAACATTGGTTGGAATTAACTTTAAGTACTTTAAGTGCATGTGTACATATATAAATACATTAATGAATGACCTAAAGGTAACTCCTACCAAATATTCTCTATATACATATGCATACAATATTCTATATATTTTAAGACATTAAAGCAATATGTATTTGAAAATGAGTAAATTTTTAAATGAATTTAATCATATAATTCATTTAATAAAAGACTGGTGAACTGTGTGGCTGTCAAAAACTTGTGGGGAGCTTGAGGTCTTTTTTGCTCCTTAATATGCTCCTTTTGCTTTTTTTTCCTTGAATAAATGAAACATGCAAAATGTCTGTTTATTAATAAAATGCAGTCTTAAGGATTTTATTAGTAAAAATAACATTAATGTATATGGGTGGGGGTAGGAAGTACTACGGTGTGGGAAAAATTTTCCGACTTTCCCCTCTTGACCGCCGTGGCGACCCGATTGTACCGTGTGCTCGGCGATATAATTTACATTTGATTAATGTTTAGACGAATAGTAGATTTATATAGCTTCCAAAAAATTATATTTGTAATAATGTTCTCTATTTGATTTATAAAAAATTGAGTAGTAATTTTAAGAAGATTATAGATATCATCTGCAAGAAAATAGAGCATGGTTTGTTTCTATTAAATAAATTCAACTTATATTTTAGCCAGCATTGCTAAAGAGTAAATAACACTCACCACGCTGGATTAATGATAATGCCGCACTTGAAACCAATTACAGTGTGGTAATGAAAAAACGAACATTTATTTTTTTGTTGTTTCATTACCACACCATAATTGGTTCCAAGTGTGTTGTTAAATTCAACTCTTGGTAAGATTAGTTATAATTAATTAATATTTAATTTACACAAATTATTCCTTCTTTAGCTATTGGTTTGACTTAGATTTGTTATTACTTATTGATTGTAGAGAGCAATATAGTGGTAAATTGTAAGTGTTTTATATAATGTGTAGTGGGTGATCTTAAAGTCTTTCGATGTAGCAAGTGTTTGTAAATAAATGCATATTAGTAATAAATATTGGTACATTCATGCTTAAGCAAAGACCAAAATTTTAAAAAGTTTCTTACTAAATTAACGTGTAAAACCTAGTTTGATGTTGTATTAAAAAAAATTAAGAAAATTTTGTTCTTGGCACTGCAAATGGCTGCTATGACAAAAGGACTTCTGGATCACTCAATATATACAGAATGTGATATTTATAAAATTCAGAATTAAACATTTAATTTAAGGGGTTTATTTGGAAAAATTAACATTGTACATAGAAAATTCATAAACTTTTAAAACATTCTGGATTAAATATAAAACAAATAATATATTTAAGCTACTTCTTATATATTGTGTAAAGTATTTAAAATTTATGTGAGGAAAGAGAGTATTAGAAATGCATACTAGAAAAATTTTATTATGAATCTAAAACATAAATAAAATCTCAAATATTTGATTTTGTAACTTTTGTCATTTTGAAGAAAATTTATGAAATATTGACAATTTTATGTCAAATTTTAAAAATAACATGTTTAAATATAAATTATAATAGCTCTTGAAAACAGGAACATATTTAATTTTAATTACAAATTCTTTCAATGTAAGATTCTAATCTTTAGAGAAAATGAATGGTTATTAACTTTATATTAACAGTTGCTATAATGAAATTTCTTTAAATAAAAGAAACAATCAATTAAATATAGTATTTAACCATAAAGCAGTTTTAGTATTTAATCTGATTAATAAATGTTACAATCTATCTAAATAAGGAATTTTGTATTATTGTATATATTCATACTCATATATTGTACTTACTGGATTAATAGGATAAAAAACACACCTTTAACAATCTGGCAAATAAAATTTATTAAAATAAAAACCTTTTTGATCATTTTTAACCGATCTTCCTCAGTTACCATAAAATAGAACATGAAAATAATTAAATATGCTGATAAAATTTTATATATATCAGACAATGTGTATTTTATATTTGTTTATCCTCTAATAAGTTAATTTTTTCTAAATTTTATATTTTAAATTAAAAATATTAAATAGAATATTTTTATAAAATATGCAATACTGTGATTTATAAAATTAAAATCAGCCTAGAGTATGATGAGGAATTCTACTTTGCTTCTTAAAATTAAAAAAACAAACAAAATAATAAATGAATAAACAGAAACAAAGTAGTTTCCTCCTCACAAAACTTTTGCATAAAATTAATTGCATAACAATGCTAATTTAATATACAAATGTTAGCCAGCACAAAACTCATAATAACAAGTACATTTGGCTTTTTAAAAATATTGTCAGATTCTTACATTTTATATATATATATATATATATATATATATATAATTTTAAAATATTTAAAGGATATTTTGAATTATTTTATATAGATTAGTGTATAAGAACCTAATGATATTCAACAAAAGTCTGTGAGAAGTGCTTCTGGTCCTTTTAACATGTAAGAGAATGCACTGGTCACTTGTGATAATAGACTCATAAATTACTGCTGATAGAAGTTCATCTAATCTAATCAAGATAAATGAGATCAGAAGGGAAAAAGTTGTGTCATTGATAAAAAGGAAAGAGACCTTATGATATAAATAAATTAATTGGAATTAAATAAATTTTATTGTTATGATTAAGTGTGAAATCTTCACTTAAATGGTATTTTCGTTAGTCATTATGGTACACATTTGTTAGTCATTTTGTTAGTCATTATGGTATATTACATTTTGTTATATTGATTAATGCTGTTTGCTATTCATATAAATCTAGCACTAGATTACAATTATAAGTTTAAATCAATACTATAAATATTTTGTAAAAATAAGAATTTTTTTTATACCATTCAGTAGTATTATAATTATAAAATTCCAATATTTAGTTTGAATTAAAATATATATTAAAAATAAGTTTAATTGTAATCAAATTGACAGTTACGTAAAATAAGCAAAGAAAATATATAATATGGTAACTGCTTTCAAACTTAAAGCATTTTTCTGCATTTATTAGTATCATATATTCTTTAAAATGATTTTTTAAATATTAATATATATGACAAATGCATATTTGATAAATAATTATATTAAATGATATATAAACAATGCATTATTGTGATATGAAAATTATTGCATTATCTTATTTAAATAAAACTAAATCTGTTAAAGCAATTTTTGAAAATTGTCTTTTCTTGAATTTACAAAAAATAAAAATTCTAGCAAAATTAAGTTTTTATATAAAAATTAGATTCATTAAGAATTCAGCAATAGCTGCAGAACAGCTTTAGTAATTTGAATTTCTAGTGATCAGAACAACTTAAACTAGTTTTATATTAATTCAGAGCATGCAGACATACTATCAGTAGTACATTTGTAGTAGCACAAGGTTAGGTTTTCTCCTATTACTTTTTATTAACTGTGTTTTAATGCATTATGTGGCAAACTTTTGTGTTGTATGTATTATAAATGATAGGATACATATAAAATGTGGCAAAGCAAATGTCATCTTGTCTTATTTTATTGAGATTATAAAGACTGTATTTTGATGTTATCTAATAGAAGGTTTACATTACCAGTTTTTAGCATTTAAAAGTTGATTTAGAGTAAACATTTTTTTTCAAAAGGCATTTTATTTTAACTCTTTTATTAATTTTATTTTTAATAACTTATGTTAGAAAGAAGTTTAATTTGAACAAAATTTTTGAGGATGTCGGTAAGGAATGAGTGTACAAAATAATGTCTTTTTAGATGAATCTTTTTTTTTTTTTTGATTAATTATCTTTAACATCTGAAAACAATACTTTATCAGATAAAATTTCTATTATATAAACATGATGTGTCAATTACTTATGCTTGAAAAAGTTATTTTTATTTTGATGTTATCCTTTGATTAAAAGACATTTGTGAAATGTAAATCATTTTTTCTTTTTTTGTTTGTTTGACTTTGAAAATGTTTTTTATTTTCAAAAAAGAATATATTAAAAATAATATATAGTATATAATATAAAGCATTTTTAGATACATAACAAAAATTTTTTTAGAGTTCTCGCTTATTCCAACCAAAGTTTCCTTTCATCAGTTTTCTATTTTTGGTGATGAAATTCAGTATGTTCTGCATGTAACGAATAATAATATGTTATCAAAATTGTAGAAAATACAAGTTATGTCAGTAATAACAAGATAAATTGCAGCAGTTGTACGTAAGTAAAATTGCATATAAAAGCTTAATAACAGTTGTCATTGGATGATTTACTATAATTTTGTCTTATATAACTACATTGTTAAAAAATAATTGTTATGTAAATATATTTTATTTATAAATCTATCATGTTTTAGTTTGATTAATATATTAATATAATTCAGATATTTATAAAATGGTTTAAAAGTGATAATTGTTTAAAAGATGCATGATGATAAAAAATTATTCTTTAGAGAAAAATTTTACATTAATTACAGGTTTGACCTGCAAGAATTTTTGATAAAACTAGTAAATCAGCATTAATGTAACCTGAATTTTTAACTGAACTATTCTGAAAAAATTTAATCTAGTTTTTTAGGTTAAGAAATGACATTTTAAACCTAGAACTGAAATACGTAAGAATTCATATACAGTTTATGGCATTTTAATGATAAATGAAACATGCAATGCCATAATGTTATAAATTCCATTTTTCTCTAAATATGTTTTATTGAAGAATTGAATTCTAAACAATGTTTTCTGATGCAAAAAAATATTGTGGTGATATTGACACTGTAAGTGGCTGTATTTTGAAGTTGAATTTATATGAAGTCTTAATGTTTTTAAAGTGCCAAAGTGCAAGTCATGTGACTTTTGTCACTTAAAACTTTACAGTATCTATTTACATCATTTTAATATTCCGGAGAATTTGTAATCTGGTGAGTTTTTTTACTATATTGTAGAATTGAAATGAATTCATTCACTAAAAAATTTTTTTTACCTCTCCTGAAAAGTTTGTTTTTTGGCATTTATAACATTATGGCATTGCATGCTTCAAATATTGTATTGATCTTGCTATGAAAGTTTAATCATGAATATTTTAATTATCATAAAAATATTTGTATAAAAAAAAAACAAGCTTAAAATTTACATTAATTAGAATGAACACTTTGAAGAAGTAAAATAAAATTTTTAAAAATTATTCTTAATTTAGTTCATAATTTAAATTTAATGTGTTCTCTATGATGTGAATGAATTTTGTTATAATTCTTTGAATTTTAAAGATACTGATATTATATTTTAAAACTTTCATTAGATACGAATAGTAACGGAATTTATGTTGCGGGCTCCACCAGGAGAATTCAATGAAGTGTTTAATGGTATGGATAGATGGTGAATTTAAATATTTTTAATTTATCTAAATTTATTATTACTTTTTTTTACTTATAATTTTTAAAATGTCTGTCTATAATAAATTTTCTGTGTGTGTGTGTGTGTATGTGTGTACTGTACATACAAAAAAAAATCTATCTTGCAGTAAAATAAACAATTTATTTTGTATTAATATTTCATTTATATTTTCATTAAACAACATTTATTTAATGAAAATATAAATGAAATATTAATACAAAATAAATTGTTTATTTAAAAATAAAATCTTATGAAATAATTAAAATATTATTAAATCATTTTATTGGGTTGTTCGGAAAGTTCGTAGCGATTTTTGATTGCCGACAGTTGAGACACCGATTGACGCAAAAATGATTAGAATTGTACAAACCAATGAATATTACGATAAATGACCTTGAGACGCGTCCGTTACAAAAAAACCGTTAAGATTATTCAAATAGCGTTTAATTTGGCTCATTGCAAAAATGGATGCGAACAACGTGCATTATCGACACTTGTTTCTTTTCTTTTTTCGTAAACGCAAAAATGCTGTACAAACAGCAAAAAAGATATGTGATGTTTATGGTGGGAGTGCTGTATCAGAATCAACTGTTCGAAAGTGGTTTGCAAAATTTAAAACGGGTAATTTCAGCCTTGAAGATGCTCCTCGCTCAGGAAGACCTGTTATTGAAGAGGACCAGATCAAAGCATTATTGGATGAAAACCCTCATTACACAAGTCGAGAGATTGCAGACATAGTGAAGTCATCAAACAGTACTGTATTTCAACATCTAAAGAAGCTCGGATACGTGAATCGTTATGACATTTGGATACCTCACGACTTAACGGAAAAAAACTTACTGGATCGCATCTCCATTTGTGATTCTCTTGAAAGACGAAATGAAAATGACCCTTTTCTGAAGCGTTTAGTGACAGGTGATGAAAAGTGGATCATTTATAACAACATCAGCCGAAAACGATCGTGGGGTAAGAAAAATGAATCACCATTAAAAACTCCAAAGGCCGGTCTTCATCCAAAGAAGGTCATGCTCACTGTCTGGTGGGATTGGAAAGGAATCCTGTACTATGAGCTGCTTCCACAGAATCAAACAATTGATTCTGATAAGTATTGTTCCCAATTGGATAAGCTGAACATGGCAATTAAAGAAAAACGTCCGGAACTGGCCAATAGAAAAGGCATTGTGTTTCACCAAGATAATGCCAGACCTCACATGTCTTTACGAATATGCCAAAAATTATTGGAACTAGGCTGGGATGTTTTACCCCACCCCCCTTACTCACCCGACCTTGCCCTGTCGAACTACCATTTGTTCCGTTCTCTACAAAATTCCCTTTATGATAAAAACTTTGATACTTTGGAAGCTTGCAAAAACCACGTGGATCAGTTTTTCGCGGAAAAAACTGGAAAGTTCTACGAAGAGGGTATCATGAAGCTGCCCCATAGATGGCAACACGTCATTAAAAACAATGGTGCATACATAATGGAATAAAAGTATATTTTTAGTATTAAAACAATTTCTTTTATTTCTCTTAAAAATCGCTACGAACTTTTCGAACAACCCAATATATAGTATTATGTTATTAATACAGGTGTATGCTGCATAATGACAAGGATACATTCTGAGAAATACTGTACATTGATTATCAAATGAATGTCATAGAGTGTACATAGAGAAAACTATGTGGTTTTATGTCTCATAGGAGACATAAAATCATATGCAGTGCTTTTTTTCTAAGAAAAATTACTGTTGTAACACCTATATTGTGACTGGACTTATAGAATTATTTTTACTGATCAACTGCTTTACTGGCTACTGACATGTTTTAATGCTATCTGCCAGTTTGTTCCAGCCAAAAATTAGTCTTTATAAAATAATAATGAGTACTTATGTATATAAACATAGGAAAGATACAATCAGCTACAAATTTTTCAGTGCCATTATAATCTTTTGGAATCTGTATTATATATGTGATCCCATATCCTTATATGAATATATCAATATTATTAATAATTCATGGTATTTTGGAAGAAGGTTGAATTTATAAATTTTATTACATACAGCATGAGCTTTTTAATATAGAAAGTAACTACCGTATATCTCGGCATATAAGATGACCTTCAGATAAGACAAGGTATAAATTTTCGTCAAAGTTTTATAGTTTTAGCATATATCTGTCCTATAAGACGACCCCCAAACTATCAATGGCCTATGAATGTAGTTTAGATCAGCGATCATCATCTGAATTATAATACTGTATAGTGTATACGGAATTATGTCCTATTTGTAATTTTTTGAATGAACAAATTTTATTTTCTTGCATCTGGCAGCACTGCCTTGTGATTGTTGCCAACATTCACACTGATTCGGTATTCGGGTAATGACCGTGACTATTCACAAAAACATCGTATGGGCTATCCTATTTTATGCACATACCCTACTCTCTACTAGTAAATAATTACAGTTGTCTGTTTTTTATAATGGTTTTAATTTATATAAATTTCAGTCTAATTTATTTTGTATCTGTCCTATAAGACGACCTCGGATTTTGGGAGTCTTTATGATTCAACTATCATCTTATTTGCCGAGATATACAGTAAAATGTCATTTATGCTTTGAGAGAGAATGAGAGCAATAGATACAGATCAAACTATTTATTAAAACTTAAATTCTTAAGTTTTAATAAATTGTTTAATTTTCTCATGCATTCTGACTTTCATTTAATTACAATTATTATTTGACAAATAACAAAAATTCTTTAAGATGCATCTTAAATGGATTTTATTTTAAACTTCTTTATGTTTAAATAAAAAAAACTGCATCTTAAATGGTTTTTGTTGTTTGTTGAATTTTAAGTGCAGCTAGAGAAGAGTTATTATTTGGCAAAATGTAAATCATATCTTTCATACACAAACTTTAACTTTACAATTATTTTATATATATATGCATGATATGTATGTATAAAAAATGCATATATATATTTGTTTTAACATAACATTTTACAGAAATATTCAATAAATTACATAAAATATTTTAAATATAGTTTTTAATTTGTTTTTGTACCATTTGTGTTGAAATACCTCTTGTCTAATAATAGCTTTATTTTAAGGAATAGTTAAATATACAGGGTGTCCCAAAGTCTCCATACAGTGATGCAAATCAAGCTTACCAGTGCTGAATAAATAAAACCATTGAACACTGGTAGTTGGTCATTGGTTCAATACCTGACCAATGGGCTGACCACCATGCAGTGTTCTGGGTTTTCTTCATGTGTCTAACACCTAAACAGAATCCAGTTTTTACATAGGAAGTCCTGCTCGAAGTTACCCCATTGGCAGATCACCCATGTGTTCAGTTGCCTTACTCCATCAATCCACTGACACAAGTCTTAATGCTGACATTTTAATGTTTTGTGAATAAAGTTACATTTCAACTTTATATGTATGGAAACTTTTGGGACACACTGTATAATTATTTTACAGAAAATTGAAATTTAGCTCTTCTTTCAAAATAATTATATAAAGGATTCCATGCCAACCTTATGGGAAGTGGGTCCTGGTTGATTTAGCTTAATCTTTGATATTTTGTTCTAGTGGATCTGATCAAAAGTCTACATAGGGACACAGTCAAAAAAGAAATAATTTTTGAGTTATTTGCATCCAAATGCAATAACAGTATAATTCAAGCATGTGTTGTCAAGCCCTAAATCTCTTGTTTCAAAATGTAATGATATGTTCCACACAGTTACTTTTCTATTGTAATCAAGCCTTGGCATAGTAACGCTTGAAAAAGAGTGCCCATGAATCATGTGAACTGAATCAGCATGAGAAGAATCAAATTCTTTGCCAAACAAGACAAACAGGCAAAAAGTCAGCAATGTGCCAAACATCAATAACATCTGAAAACATATATTGTGTGTTCAGAGATAAAGGTTTTTACATAACAGACAGTAGTTGGTTTGATTAGAGGTGTGGTATTTTATTAATATAATAACAAGTACATACCTGGATTAGGTATAAATTAAATGTTTTTGACATACTATAACAGAAATATATTGTCAATAATTTTCTTATGACTGACTTTGTTAAACCAACAAGATGCAAGCCAAACATGTAGCCAATCAGAGAAAAGCAATGGTAATTGCAACTATATTATACTGCAAGAGATGTTTCTCAACTCAATTTATACTATTAAAATGTAGTTGCTGAGCTTTGAAATTGTAATTGACACTTCAGTCCATAATTTGAGTTATAGAGGTTTTGAGAGAAAATTATATGAGGTAAACATGGAAAATTATTCAATTTATACTGAAAATGTAGGGAAAATTTTGAAATAAACATGTATGAGATAGACAGGTTCAACTGTACAGTCAAACCTGTTTTTATGCGGGGGATAGGGACCGCATTAAAAAAAACGCATTAAAAAAAAATCTCACGAAACTTCACGAATGGCTGTAAATAATAGTTTTCGCGACACAATTAAAAAACATTTTTTTATGCGGTCAACAGGGACCGCATAAAAAAAGTCTCACATAGAAAATAACTCAAAACCATACGAAATAGAATTTATTGACAACAGATGTCAGCACTTGACTGCATCGTCTGGTCTATCGTCTGTTTTACATATTTTTGTCCAGGTGGTGTTTTGTTGACTTAAAAAGTAAATTATTTCATTTTTCGCATATTCATGCAATAATATTACTATAATAAGTGCATTTATGCTATAATAAGTTTATTTAGCTATAATAAGTCAACGTAAGACATGACGAATCGCACGAGACTAGTCGCCAACTATACCGCACAAATTAAAAATTTGCATTAAAAAAATCGCACAAATAAAAATCGCACATAAAAAGAGCGCATAAAAACAGGTTTGACTGTATATGTGATACACACTTAAGTATGTAATACATTTACCATAAACATACTTATAGCAAATTATGTATGAAAGTATACTTGTACCTGTGCCTATATAAATATGTACAGTACATGCATGCATATATATATGTGTGAAAAAAGCCTTTGGCATTAGTGCATATTGTTAGTTTGAGTTTAATATAAACATTGCTGTTTCTTAGCAGACCTTCTGCATAGATTTATACAGAAAACAATTTTCCAATTCTTCTGGATGAAAGATATCCAAAATTTGTATGACATTCATATTGATCATTATAATATTTGTTAGTCAACAGTTTTATTTTGTTACTTTCTTCCTTTCAAGTTATGACCATCAGCTGCCAATAGCTTCATTTTTAAAATGTAAAGTTTTTATGCAAATACAAGCTGTTATGTTAATACTGTTATGCTTACTACTTATAAACTAGTAAGTATAATAGAAAAATACCAATGCACAAATTCACTATTATTTCAGTGGATAATTAAAACAATTCTGGAATTAGTAATGTATTTGATAATTTTTAACACCTTACAAAACAACTTCCTTCTACTGATGATGATAACAGATTTTTGCCTAAAGCAAAGAGCAGTTTTTATATTACTTGACATTTATTCATATTATTATGGTTACTATTATATGCTATATATTAATTATGTACCTAAAAAAAGATAAAGAGAATGAAATAAACTGGAAGGAATAACATAAAACAATATCCAATTTGTTATTTTTATCCAATTATTATACAGGATTTTTAATATTAAATATAGCATTTTTTTGCTGTTTTCATTCATGTATACATTGTTTTTTTACAACAATTTTTTCCATTAAAATTATTTTGCTAATGTGATTATCTTGATGTAATAGTATTGATTTTGATGTAAAATTTAATTGTACTATGTAATAGGGTAGATGTACCAGTTTTGGCCAGTGTAGTACCAGTTCTGGCCAGAAAACAAATTTAACTTAAAAATATAATCACAAATGAAACAAACTTTTATTGTTAACTGTGTGAACAGTTAACAATAAAAGTTTGTTTCATTGGACAGATTTGAATATGTGGTGATTATATTTTTAAGTTAAATTTGTTTTCTGGCCAGAACTGGTACACTGGCCAAAACTGGTACATCTACCCTAATGACAATTATGAATTATATTTTTTACAATACTTGCAACAACAAGCATTATAATTTTGAATATAGTTTATAAAAATAATTGTTATACTTTGTACTTAAAATTGTTTTTATATTAATTTTTTTTTTAAATCTGAAAATACAAAAATAAAACAAATGATATGTAGAATATTATTAATTTACATATCAAAAATATATATATAAACAATGTTTTGTCTCTTAATTTATCATGTATATTTTTTTTTTATTTTAAACAATTAACAAATATCCGTTGTTATTAGATTGAAAAATATCTTCTTAAATAAAGTGTCAACTGTTTTAGCATTAGAACAAAACAATGTTTCATTTACTTGGTTTATCTAATTTGATCTTGGCACGTTGTAAGTGTCTTAATGGCTTTTGAGATCAAGATAAACCTTGTATGCATATGCACATTGAAGTTGAAAATACATTTGGCTACGTAATCAATTATATGTAGTCAACATTGCAATCAGGAAGACAAAAATATACAATTTGATAAAAACAGCTGTGAATTTTGTGATTCAGTAAGATAAGAAGTGTTACAGATTGTAAATATTTTGTACAAATCTTTTATTTTTTTAAATGTAATGAATGGCTGATGTTAATACATATGTTTTATCAATAAAAGGAAAAGATTTTTTAAAAATTTAAGTTTATTCACAGTAATAAAAGTAACAACATGAATAAATAAATAAAATATTTGATTTTTGTTTTTTTGCATATACATCCATAATTCATTTACGAGATTCCAAAATATTTTTGTTATGAAAATAATGATTTTAGAATTACAACAGTAAATTACAACTACAGGTATCCCTCGTACAACACAGTACTTCTACAACATGGTTTCATTCCAATCCAATTTGAAAATTGGGGAAATTCCTCATACGACTTGACTTCCAGTTTTGGATTTTTGTAAGTTTATTATAGATTTATCATATTATATAAAATTATAATTTATCTTGTAACTAGAAGTTGTGTTGTATATTCTAACATGATTTTGGAAATCTTCCGTACAAAATTTCATAATTTTAAATGTGAACTTTGTTATTTGATATTTTTTATTCAAGTAAGCACATGCTTTTGTCTCAAATTTGCCCATGGATTTTAAAATATTGAAATTTTCAAGTTATTAAACCTTTTCCTCAGGTTTACTTTAATGAAAACTAATAGGACAAGGAAGAAAAAATTGTACTAACCTTTCTATCAACCTGGTGTCATTGTCATTGCTTTCAAACTTTAGCCCTTAAAACTATCACTGTGTTTTATTTTCATAGGTTAATCTTCATATTTAGTAAAGTTTATTCAAACATTTTTAAGTAAGTTTATCAAATTTGTTTTTTAACTACAGGTAAGCAATTATTCATAAAATGACAAACAAGATACGGCAGTATCTTGATACTCGAACAATTCGGTATTTGAACACAAATTCAAGAAAAAAGTCACTTGGTACTCAACCAAACAAGTGCGACACGATAGAACAAATTTTCGATGAATAACATTTTATTTTTATTTTATCATCCGTAAAAATATTTTATGATAAAAATGGAAACTATGAAAATGTTGGTGATACTTCTGATCAAGATTAACAAAAAAGCTGAAATGACAACAATATTTTGTAAAAAGACAATGTCCTTTTTTAACTAAAATTAATATTAATGTATAATACTGTACTTTTAATTATGATTGTTAATTAATTATTGATTGCTTTTAAATTTAATACACATATTTCCTCTTAGTTACAAAAAAGAATAGTATACTTTTGCTATGAATTGGGTTTCGGAAGATGTTTATATGTTATACGTTTGCTAACATCTGGAATGTAATCCTACGTTTTGCATTAGTCCTTTGTTCGTATAGCACAGATTCACATAACATGGCACTTTTTTGGAACATAACTACCATGTTATACAAGGGATACCTGTATTTTATATTGTTTGCATTTTTTTTATTTTTACATTTTTGATAAGCAATTGTTTATTTTACTAAATAAATAATTTTTTTAAATTTATTGTGTTTGTGTTTTTTGGATGATGTTACTTCATATACAGAGTAAATCAGATCTTTCGATTAAAATTACACCATGCCTATATTTAAGAGACAGCAAGTAACTGCCTTGCCCAAGATGATAGGTCAGTCCCTGTAGACAAGTAAGAATACAAAACTTTTTACAAAAGATTTTCAGTATGTAGCTACAGTGACCAATTTACAGCACACAAGCTGCATGCAGTTCTAGACGTTTATTACAACTCCTGTATAAGTTATATGCAGTATGTATATAACTTATATAAAATACAGAATGTGATAAAGAATGAGGCCCTTATATTTTTGATACGTGATATATGACTTCTGTCATGACAAGGTTTAGCCAGCCCTGGTGTATACTGTACAGTGCATTTGCTATAGTTTTATATGTTGCTGTTTATTGTCTGCACTTTGAAACAAACAATGCTTCAATAATTTTAAATAACAAATGGTCTAGACCTAAAAACCTGCATAAACAAACATCACAAAACCCGATAAATTTGTAAAGCCAAACAACCACCAGATTACTTATTTATTTAATAAATATTAATTTAATTTTAATTATTAAATTTAATAAGAGATGGTTCCTAATACCTTCTTGTAGTAATAAATTACTTAGTAATTAATTAATTATAATTGCAGGAAAATAACCCAATGTAATCCAGTGATTGTTTGGCTTAAAAACTTGCAATGCCAAATTTATAATATTTCAAGGAAAGAAAAAAAGAACAATAAAATAGTTTGGGTTTAAACCCAAAATTATTATGGAAAAGACCAAAAATCAATGACTTCAGAGGTTTTCACTTTATACCAGGTATGGTCAAACCTTGTCACAAAATCAAAATTATGCAAGAGCCCTTATTCTTTTAGAACAGTTATTTATATTATATATATATATATATTGGGTTGGGGAAAAAGAAATCCATTATTTTTACATTTATTTCAAGACTTTATTTAATGTGGTTTGGATTGTCCGATTTAGGTCAAATATGCACTGTTTTGTTTTATAATTTGTTGCCATTTTAAAGGTAACTTCAGAATGCCCCTCTCATAGAAGCCCTGGTCCCTATTGGCAAAAAACTCAACTAGGCGATTTTTACAATCTTCTCTTGATGCCAATTTTTTATCACTAAGGAAGTTTTGCAATGATAAAAAACATGGTAATTGCTTGGTGCCAGGTCCAGACTATAAGGTGGATGCATCAAAACTTCCCTACCAAACTCCCGGAGTTTCTGGCGAGTCACTATAGACGTGTGTGGCCTGGTGTTGTCCTGATGTAAAACAACACCTCTCCTGTTGGCCAATTCTGGCCACTTCTGGTTAATCGCTAGCTTCCAAAGGTTTAATTGTTGACAGTAGAGGTCCGAATTTAATGTTTGACCATATGGAAGCAGCTCATAGTAGATGATTCCTTTACAGTCCCACCAAATGCACAACAAAACCTTCCTGGCCATTATTCCTGGTTTGGCCACCATTTGAGCCGCTTCACTGTGCTTTGACCATGCTCGTTTTCGCACAATATTGTCATATGTGACCCATTTCTCATCCCCAGTCACCATCCATTTAAGAAATGGGTCGATTTCGTTCCATTTGGCCAAGGCTTCGCAGATGGAAATTCGATCCATCATGTTTTTTGTGTCAATTCATGTGGCAACCAAACATCAAGCTTCTTTTTGAATCCAGCTTTATGCAGATAGTTTAAAACTGTTTTGTGGTCAATCTTTAGCTCCTGGGCGATGCTACAACTGCTAACATGCTGGCCCATTTCAATCATTTCCATGATTTTATCGACATTTTTGATGATGGGCCTACCTATACGAGGTGCATCTTTAACATTGAAATTACCAGAATAGAATTGACGAAACCAAAATTGTGCATAATTGGCTGTGACAGTATCAGGACCATAAACATCATTCACAATTTCAGCCGCCTGGCTTGCATTTTCACCTTTATCAAAGCAAAATTGTGAAACATACCAAATTTTCTCTTTGGTAACTTCTATCTTTTACACCCTATAACTAACAACTAAATCGACCAATCAAAAAACTGTAACAGAATTTTTTTTATTACGGAATGTCACTTTTCCAATGAGCACAAGTTTGAACTTGTTTGATCAATACTTTACAAGATATATATCACTACAGCCATCTAGCAACAAAATAATGGATTTCTTTTTCCCCAATCTAATATATACTAAAATACTCTAATTATCACTGTTACTTTACTTGTACTTTATAACCAGTAAGAAAACTTCGAAAAATATTACATATGTATAAGTAGTATGTACCAAGTTTATAAAAAGAAATTGTGTAAGTATGCAGGCGTTATAATAATGATTTGTAAGAACTGCACTTTGACTATCATGGGTATAGACCAGGAGTAATCCAATCTTTTTAAATGAAAGGCAAAATAAAATGTGAAAGTGCATGTATGGGACCAAAATTTCTATTTTTTTTTTTTTTTTTACTTTTAGCTGGTCTGGTCAACGAATCAATTGCAATAGACTGTTTGATTCAAAAAGATGGTAAAAACAGTGAAGAAAAAACAAAGGGGCTAAATACAATGATACCTTATACTTTGAATGACTCTAATGTCAAGCACTTCACAGTTTCACATGCTAAATTTGACAAAAATGTGTAAGACAGGTTCTATTCATGCATAATAAAAAAAAAGGATCATATTTATATAAGCCTTTTCATCCCATATCTTGAGACTGTGTCCTCGCACATCACCGAAAGATTTCAAAAATTAAGATTTAATCTTCCAATAAAACCACAGCCGACTTTACACAGAATACTATGTAACAACAGACAAATTTACTATGATAGAAAAATCAGGCATTTACTTAATTTCCTTACAACACCAAAACAATGATGATAAAATGATATTAGGCCACAACTAGAAAATTGCAAAGCCATATAATAGAGCAAGGGTGCTCAGACTGTTTTCTATAAGAGCCCTAGTTACCTACCTGAAAGTATCAGGAGCCATACCTAATGTTCTTGGTATAAAAATGAATAAAAAAAATTTCAGAATCATAATGTATTTATTTTGACAATTTTTACATATTTAATCCTTTTTTTATTGGAGCAGTATTATAGGCCCACTCTAGAGCTTCCAGAAATATAGGTTTCACTATTTAATAATTTAAAAAATTAAATCTTAGCCATCAATATTTTTAAATTTTAGTTTTGACTATTGATTAAATAATAATTTGATAGTACACTATTTAAATCAAACACATTCATTCTAATTAGAACATATTAATGTTAATGTTAAAACTTATATCAATGTTCTAAAATTTGTTTTCATTTTGCCTGAAGAATAATTGCACTAGCAAGATATGTTATATTTATTTTTGTGTTTTACTCATTAAAACTTTATTAATTCCAATAGACGGTGCTGCTAAAATTTTATCTAATAAGAATTTGGTATGAGAAGATAATTATTTCCTTCATTATTGAAAACATTTCATCTTGATTTTATTCAAACAAATATGAAGAAAAAAATTTAAAATAAACATCTAAACAAAGAATACAATCTCATATTAGCAATAATGTGTTAAATTTCATAACTGCTAATTGTATAGATTTATCATGCCTTGCAGGTTAAAAGTGATGAAACAGAATCAGAGTTCTTGGTATAATCCTGAATGTATACATATTATATTAAAATATTTTAATATATATATTCAAAAATTAACATCTTGATAAATTAAACTTGCAAAATATATATATATATATATATATATTGCAAGTTTAATTTATCAAGATGTTAATTTTTGAATCTTCTGAAATTCACACAGATTCTATTATGTAGAGAGCTAGTTTATAAATAACTATTGCATTATCATTTATGTTGAACTTTTCTATAAAAAAAAATCTCTGAAGTTATTGATTTTCAGATGTACTGAGAATTTATGAACAGTGCATATTTGCTTTGAGATTTAGGTCAGGAATTTCAATCTTTTCCTCTATTGATTACATTTTTAATAATATGTGACAGGATGCAATTTCAACATATAAAAACAATTTTCAAACCAAAGATATTTATAATTAAAATTTCTATATTAATAATTTTATTTACTAAATTAAAAAATTTTTTTAAACTTATTTATATTAAAGCATTTACCTCTGACTATTTTACTTCTTTTAGACTATGCTTGTCCATTTGTTTAAAATTTTTTGTGTAGAACTGATATACTAAACTTATGTTAAAAGTAATATCTTATTCTAAAGCTATTGATTTTCATATAGAAAATCACTTGACTTGAGATGGATTTGTCTTTATGTAAAATACAAGCATTACTATATATTGATTTTTGGTAAAATGTGTACAAAAATTGTTTCTTATATTTAGATATTCGGGTCCTGCTCAATAATGATATGTTATTAAAGGAAGAAGCTATTGAGTAAGTGTACTATAATATACCTTTTCTGCTAATTGATGTCTTAAACAAATCTAATGTTAAATTTTCTCTTGTAGAGCCTGTGGAAAATATAACAAAGAGCAACTAATTCCTATTAGAATCGAAGGCCTACAACACAAAGTATTTATAAATTCAAATTAAATATTACATTTGTAAATTTTTTATTTAAAATTTCTGTGTATTGTATAGGTATTGCTTACTGAATATAATGAATTAGATAAAGGTTATTTTTATGATCCAAGGAGTGGAAAAGCATTTAAATATGATCATTTGCGAAAAGAAGTGTCTGATGTCCATCCTATGGAGAGTGATATGTATATAGAACCATGGCGTTCAGCATTAGAATCTTTATGGATAACATATACCCAAGATCATTATAAACATGGCACTTGTTCTGTGTTTGGTACCATTCAACACGGAGATATTGTTCTCATTGCATGTATTGAAGATCATCAGTTTCAACCAAAGAATTTTTGGTAAATGAATTACTATTTTAAAATATAAATGTTTTGTTTGTTTTATTTCATTTCTGTCAAATTACAGGAATGGACGTTGGCGATCCATTTGGACTATAACAATTCCTTCTGGATTAGGAGTAGCAGATATTAATGGATTAGTAAGAGTGCAGGTTTGTTATATTTATAGTTATATATTATCAAATTATAGTAAAATTTAAATTTTCAGAAGTTATTTTGAACTAGCAGATAAGCCCAGCGTTGCTCGGGCAAAAAGTAACAATAGCGAAGATTATTACATTATAGCCAATCTTACCCATTTTTACAGAATGCAAGAATTAGGTTCCACCTGTTTCCAGACTAATTAGAGAATTTTAGGTGGATCTAAAAATATGTTTGATTTCCCACAAAAACACAATAAACCGCATCTGCACCTGTAAATCTTGCATGTCACTTTCTCTTAACAGTCCCATTGGTAACACTTTCATTGTTAAGGAATACACTTATTTCATCCCCACATCCACTTCCTGTTCAGGTAGTAATACTTCAAAATGACCATTATATCCATTAAATCTTAGTCTGACCACCTTTGAAGTTTCCTTTCCAAAACAGCTATCTAATTTATGTACTATGTAAATTTCAAATTTACACACAAATAATTCCGACGTGCATATAATTCAACAGTGGACCATAAGTGTTCAATCGTCCCATCTCATTTTTATACTCCTCCACAGTTTTGTAAGGATTACTTGTTAGATGCTGCTGTAAATGTTCCAAATTCCTGCCACTCATCAGTCACATACGAAACGATCCTATTCCTTACTCTTATATGATCTGAGACTGTATTCAACGTACACTATGCTCAAAAACAGGCAATTACCATCTCCTTGTATAGGAATCAAAAAATGTGGTACCCTACTAAACCGCAGTTAAAAATAAAAAATTGCATCTAAAATAGTATAATAGGAAGCTGAGTTCTTCACGGTAAGCCTAAATCCTGTCCCTCTCTTCCGCAAGGGTAATTTCGGAAAACCCTTTCTTAGTGTATGTACCCTAATTGTGTACCAAATTTCAACTTCTTACTTCTAACCGTTTGTGCTCTGCGCTTATTATTATTATTATCATCGTCATCATCATCATCAACCCATCTCGATTATATTATAAGATTATAAATGAAATTGTATGTGGCACCATCTGCTGGAAGTTTCGCCCTTCAGAAATTTCTAGAGGGCAAAATTTCTAGCCCTTATATCTTCAACAGCACACCCTTCAGGTAAAAACGGGAACCTTCTTCATGGATGGGGGATAGAGGGGTACCACCATATAACCCTTGATCGTACTGGGACTCGTTTTTGAGTTTTAGCGGCACGCACATTGTACACTTACTTTTATAATGTATATTGATTATCAACTATTTGGCCGAGATTTGAAAAATACCTCATACTTCAAATTTAATTCATTCCAGGAGGCCATTCGAACTCCAAATAATTTGAAGTCCAAATCAATTTTTTCTATTAGAAATAATAGAAAGCTAATTAATCCATTACTACACTCTAAACAATACCCATTTCAATAAACTTAAAACTGCAAACACACAATCAAATGCCCTAATACTAAGTTAAAACATGAAAACAATAAATAATATATTTAAATACTGTATAATAAAATGAAAATTGCATTAACTGGTCGCACGGTGTTAACTTCAGCATCTTAAAATAGTTGCCAGATCTGCCACAAGTGTACAACTTTTATCACCTCAATTATCAATATTACAATCTTCCTCTTTGACTTTGTTGCCTCCACACAATTTCACAATGCCATGGTTAATAAATAAAGGTTATATTGGGTTGAACAGGCAGTTTCTGCATATTTTTGACAGCTGATTACTTAATATAGATGTGAAATTTAAGACATTATTGCTAATGTGAGATTGTATTCTTTGTTTAGAAGCTTATTTTAAAGTTTTTTTTCACATTTTGTTTGAATAAAATTAAGTTGTAATCTTGTGGGATAAAAAGCATATCAGACATATGCTTTCTGAGTTTTAGAAATGATATAATGCTATACAAACAGTAATAAAACAAAAATTGTAATGTATATGGGAAACATGCTTCTAGACTTTGAACATGTCAAATGTGTTTTAAAAAGTTCCGTTCTGAACTAAATATGAGAAATTTTGAACTAAAAAATGCAAAACATAGGAGGTGCTCAAAAGCTGTCAACAAAGAAATTGGAGGAGAAAAAGAAGAGGAAGAAATTGTTAAAAATCAATTAACAACACACAGTAATCAAGCACTGAAAACTTACAAGTGTAATGTAAGAGTGAGAGCAAGAGACAACTGAGTGTATAACAGATTGTGTTTATGCTTCAAGCTCATTTTCCCACTGCCTATGCAGTTCAAACTGAGACAAATTTTTATTGAATTTAGCATTCGAAGTTAGAGTTGTTTTAAGTATGAGGTACCACTCTATTTTCTAATTATCTGTCCTTGTAATAATAATTTAAGATCACAGTCATTTCTAGGATTGCACTTATAATATAACTGTTAATATCAAAACATAAACTTAGAAAATTAAAACATCTTTTAACTTTTGCTAAGTTAGAACAGCATTGTATCTTAAATTCTTGGATTTTCTTTCAGAACAAATGTTTTTAATTGTCAATAGAACTAGGATATGTACAGTACATACTCACATAATCACATAAATAGATGTGAAACCTTTTAAGTTCTAAAGACTGTTCCTGTAAAACCTTTTGTAAGCCAAATTGGCATAAAGTAAAGAAGTGATTATCATTAATTTATATTGGAAAAATTTTTGAGTGTTTACAGACTCAAAATTAACTTACTAATAGCTAATTGCTATTCACTAACACTATGTGCAAACTATGCCACATGCATTTTGTGCAACACCCTTTTGCACACTATGCATGTGCAAAACGGCATCGTCATTGCTTTTTCATGGTTTTGATATGACTTTCATTGACATCTAACAGCAATCCATATGTCGTTGTTTGTTGTTTTTGTTTGCAAATAAACATTTGTTTTGTGAGTAAAAAATTTTTGTGCTGGTGATTTTTCAAAATGTCAAATGTAATTGAGCAAAGAACATATATTAAATTTTGTTTTTGCAATGGAATTACTGCTACAAAAATATTGTTGGAAATGTTGAGAAAAGCCTTTGATGTGATAGAGTATAAAAAACAAGAGTTTTCAAGTGGTACAAGGTGTTCAAGGAAGGCAGAGAACATGTTGAATATTAACCATGCTCTGGTAGACTAGCCACTTCAACTGATGAACAACATGCTACTCAAGTCAGAAATTTGGTACTCAATGATTGTTGTTTAAATGCTTTCTCAAGGAAAATCATTCTTAAAATACATTAAGAATAATGAAACATGGATCTACGCTTTTCATGTCAAAACAGCTCAACAATCAAGTGAATGGCACTCAAAAGGTTAAACAAGACCAAAAAGATCACTCAAAGTCAGTCAAACATCAAGATCATGTTGATTGTTTTCGATTGTCATAGTATTGTGCATGATGAATTCCTTCCATCTGACTAAACTATCAAGAAACATTATTATTTGAGCATTTTGTGTCATTTGTTTGAAGGAATTTGTAGAAAATGATTTGATTTGTGGTGAGAAAATTTGTGGATTTTACACCACAATAATGCACCTGATTACAATGCTCTTGTTGTTTGTGAAATTTTGACCAAAAAATACAGCTCTGCAAGCTTCGTATTCACCTGATATAGCACCATGTGGTCACTAATCGACTAAAATTTCCTCTTTGTGTTCACTGTTTTGAGTTGATTGATGCCATAAAACAAAATTTGCTGCAAGTAATGAAGGGTTTTCACAAAAACATCATTAAAGCATGTTTCGAGGATCAGAAAATGTTGGTGTAAGTGCATTGCAGTGGGAGGAGATTACTTTGATTGGGATGAAATAAATTTTGATGAATAAATTCAAATCTTGGATTTTATTGAACCATTTCTGATACTTTTTGATCACAGAGGTAGTATTTAAATCAAAACATTTACTACCATTTTGTAAACATTGATTCTGTCTATGGATACTAAACTGCACTTAAATGAATCTTGTTGCCTGATTTCACTATACTGTACATGTATCATGTATTTCAATACTCTTTTATTTAATGTTAACACATTATGCTATTTGAGAGTTTGTATTTCTGATTTGCAAAGAATGTGAGGTCATGAGACTTCTGATCACAGCCTGATATTGAAACAAAATATATTTAATTTAAATTTCAGGCTGTAAGAAGCTGTAGCTGGATGGCATGAGCAGAAAGGTCATGAATGTGGGTGCATGAGCTCAGGTTGAAGGCTGATTTATCATTCATGATAGAAGTTGGTAGTTGCAAAAGGAGTAGGTAGTTGTAATGAACACAATAGAATGGAAAATACACAGACACACAGCAAGTCAGGTAGAACTGCTCAGAAACACACACAGCTTTCATTAACAGTGATGAAAAAAGCACCCTGTGTCCTTAAACACAGATTTTTATAGATTTGGTCTTTTGATTGAACATTCTAGTTGATCTTGATTAATCTTCTTCCTGATCCGATTGAACCTTCACTTGTTCTAAGTGTAATTAGAGATTGTCTCAATCACAAGAAAGGTTTAACATTGAATTAAGAATTAAATGCTGAATTTGATCCTAATCAGAGATGTTTGTTGATCTTGGGACCCTATTGTTATGAATTTGACACTGTATACCTCTTCTTGACAATAATTATTTCAAAGTTATTCAAAATTCCAAAGGTAAACAAATTGGATAAAAGGAAATACTTTATGATGTTGTTATTAGAGGAGGGTATTCAAGATGATTGTTGGATAATGTTTCGAATCTTATAATAATATGGGAATTATTTATTTTTGCTTTTATAATTGCATCAAACTTATAGCAGGATTTGGTACAGTTCTCTAATTGCAGTTCTATATGTCAATTTTTTCATACTTCCACCTAGGTGATCTTGCTTATCTGGCCAGAAATTGTATATGCTGAAGATGGCTACATAAATGAGGCTTTACTGTATATGTACTATACATATATATATGATTACACAATTACATATCATAACTGGATAGATATTGAAAGAATTTTTAATAAATTTATTTCAAGGACATGGAGAATTACTGCCAAATGGTAAATAATTATAAAACCATGGTAGTACTCCTGCATAATTTAACCACAAGTGAGGAAATCTACATCACCATATGTGATTCAAAACTCATAATTGGTGTAAAGTCAGGGAATACATTCATTTTTTTTTGGAAACTTACAGTCACTAATTGGTAATTTGGAATAAAAGAATTTTTAAAGCTAAAAATATACAATATAATCTTTGCCAATAATGATAATTTATGTAAGTCTGGAATGTTAATATAAGAACAAAACTTAATCACATTAATTTAATGGACATATACAGTTTTCGTTAATTGTAGTTTTTCCAAAAATTTCTAATTTAAAGCATAAGAAAATAAGTAGGTTATTCAGTTTGGAATATAACATAAAATCATGTATATTCATAATTTCTAAACAATACTAATTTGTTTATCACTAATTCTACTTATCTAAACTTCTCAAATATACAGGATGATTACAAAAGAATACCCCAACTCTGAAAGTCTATATTTACAAACTGACAAAACTTACACATTTGGTTGACCAATCACTTCAAACATCACATTGTAAAGTTTTATTTAGTTACCATAACTTCATAAATGTTCAATGTGGCCACTTTAGAAACATGAACAATATCTAATCAGTAATGAAACTTATTCTACACTGTTTGCAGTATGTTTGGTGTTATGGTTTGGATGGCTGCAGTTATTCTTGTTGAGTTTACCAATGTTAGCCGGCAGTGGAGGAACAAACACTTGATTCTTTATGTAACTTAATAAAAAAAATTAGGGGTTACATCAGGGCTTCTTGGGACCCAGTGATGAAAAGCCTGGTCACAAACTGCTCTGTGACTAATCCATCATTGCAGTAATGTTTCATTCAAGTATCTGTGAAGAGGTAAATGCCAATGGGGTGATGCCTTGTCATGTTGAAAAATGAAATCCGCAGTTTTTTATAGCTGTAGGAACAACCAATTGATGAGCATACTCATGTGAGAAATTTCACTAGCCTCATGAAAAAAGAATGGGCAAAAACTTTGTCTTTGGATACAGCACAAAACACATTAACCTTGGGAGAATCATGCTCATATTTGATGATTTCAAAAGAATTCTCTAGACTCAAATCCATTGTGACAGTTAACTTGAATGTTGGTATGAGAAGTTGCTTCATTGCTAAAAACAAGAATAGACAAAAAGAAATTATCTTCCTCAATCTGATTAAGAACAAACTCACAAAAAGCAATTCTCTTTTCTTTATCACCTTCAATAAGAGCCTGTAACAGCTGTAATCTGTATGGTTTGAAACGCAATTACTTTCTCAACACTTTCAACACCATTGTTTGAGGAATTTGCAGTTTCCGGCTAGCTCGTAGAGTTGATTTTCTTGGATTGCGAGCAAATGCTTGCTGAATCCATTGCATATTCTCTTCAGACACAGTCAGCTGTCCAAATTTTTGCTTTTGCAAATGCATCCTTTTTCACTGACAAAACCAGGTAGGATACTCTACATATCAGGAGATTTAATTCCGTATTTATGACGAAACTCATGTTGAGCAGTCATAACCAATTCACTTTTAGCAAAATTAATAACAAAATGCCTTCTGTTGTGTGGTTGCCATTTTGGTGCAAACTGACAACACACTCGTAGATTGATTAAGGGCACTTATAGTGACATCTCTCCACAAACAAATGAGATATTAGAACATTTCCTACACAATGATTTGTGGAATGGCAATGTAAGTTCTTTGGTTGCAGAGATATAGTCTTTCAAAGTAGGTGTATTCTTTTGTAATCACTCTGTATATTAAAAATCCAACAATGAATTGCTTAACTTTCTTGGCAGCATTTAAAACTGCATGTATGGCATTATCTGTTATGATATTTTATTATTAAACATTTTTATATTTTTAATTATTATAAAATGGCAAAAATATGTTAATTTTGAGAGTAGAGATGAATGTTATAAAAAATTGTAAATGCTAATAACGACTGAAATTGTCATTAAGTCCAACCCTACTTGAGATGTGACACATGACCCCCTTTATCTCCCATCCCACTGATCTTTAACTGCCAAAATTTAATAGTGTCAATCCTCCTAATACACAAATTTCCCTGCAAAATTTCAGAAAATTTCAACAAAAGCACAGGATTTATTAAGCTACAAACAGGGTGAACAAAATCATGCCCCACACTCACACACTAACATCCATAATACAGAAAGAAACTCCAAATATTTTTGCATTTCTCGATGTTTCAAGGTCCAAAAATGTAAAAATCTTTGGGGGTTATTTTTTGACCAATTGCCATATCTTCTCTCTTGTATATAACAGAATTGGGAAAGTAAAAAAAATTTATATGCAATTTAAATATTTTAAATGTAGTAATAGTATATTTTGTAACATTGTCTTAAGAAAAATAAAATCATTGACATCTCTAATTAAATGCTAATTTGATTGTAAGCTTTAACAGTAATTCTTTATGTAGTATGTATACCTTCAACATATTTTTCTTAGATTGAAAATTCTGTAAATATTAGAGCGTGAATATTATACAGTATATTTATGTATTTTGTTCAGGTCAGATTTACCCAAAAACTGACTGGACTGCATCTTCTTCTACATCTGTAAGATGCTCCTTGATATTGCTACCATTAGTAGAAGGAAATACAACTACAGAAGTTTTTGATTAAAGAAGTGTATCAGTCTCTGAATTACAATATTTCTGAAAAAATAGGGATGCAGAATATGTTTTTCTGACCAGTTTGACTCGGCTCAGTTGTCCATTCAGATCACATTCCTACATAGGGTACATTCCAGTATGCATCAAACTGTGCATCAATGAACCATGATGTACTAAAATATGTTCTAATATTCACCAATGAATTCATGAGTTCATCAGTACAGGTACTACTCACTTTACACTGAGTTCCGTTCCGATGACTACGTCGTTAAGCGAATTGGTCAATAAGCGAGGAGCTTGTGCCGGGAATATAGGATTGTTGTAAAATTATACAAATTATGCAACAAACTTAAAATTTATTCATAAAAAGACTACTGTAGTATGCTATTAGCCTATTATAGTACACGCAAGCCTATTGTAGTATGCTTAAGCTCAAGCTGAGAAAGGAGATTCCCTGAATTGCAGGTCAAAATTTGATTGGTTGTAAGTGCGAGTGGTCGTTAAGCAGATAGGTCGTAAAGTGAGGAGTACCTGTATAGCAAATGATGCACATTGCACTCATTAGGCTGTGGATATGGTGAGCTCTGATGAATCAATTTGGCTACCTCCCACCTCTGAGGTTATATATTATTAACACTATTTTTACTACTCATCTGTAATAACTGGAAGTTATTTTGACAAAATAAGTCTGCATATAACAATATTGTACTGTCTGCTTCTGCCATCTTGTTTGTTAGATTGCCAGACATTCCAATAAAAGCTTATTAAACTGTTCACTGGTGCGTTGGTTTTGGCTGAGACAGATGCATACTGGAACGTACCCATAGATAGTTTTTCACTACAAACTAGACCTGAAGTTTTGAAGAAGACAAGCCAATGAGTATGTTTGTTGAGAGCTTCTAGTCTACAGTTTTGTTATCGTCAACTTCTAGTCACTTTTTCATTGAAAACTGCTAGTTTCAAACTATTACATCTTCAGATTCTTTTTACATGAAAACATATTTACATTTTTTTGCTTGAGAGCATTATTTTCAAAAGCTATAAATAAACTATACATTGATTTACACTTTAATGAACTATTGTTTCCTCCATCCTGATTACTAATTGTTGCATGGTATGCATGGTACCAGTTGACCAGAATTAGTTTCACATATCTTGAGGTTTATAACTGTTGAAGCAGTTTTCCTGACTGTTGCATGCATCGAAGAAAAACTTATTATTTTTTTTTTTTGTTTGTTTGAATGCCCCTCTTAGTTTCAAGTATACAAACTGTATATTTAAATTTACATTCAACTGTAAAATGCAATTTGATTCCAAAAAGATGCTTAAATCTTCAATGGACTGTTAATTAAATCACTTTAAATTGTCAAAAGGAATTTGAATTGGTTAGTAGTAGTATAAAGGTGTATTAGATCTACTGAAACCAATATCTAGATGCTGGATTTCTTTTGGGCTGTTATTATGCAAGACTTTAACCATTGAAAACAATGAAATTTAGACTAAAGATAGTATATGATGGCAGTCTAATTGTATATTATTAATTATTATATTAATTTTAAAATATTAAGATATTAGAATTTAATAGAAATTTAATAATTTAATTCTAAAACCTTCAATCTAAATTATTTTGTTTTCAGTACTTTCACCTACTGTAGGTACAAATATAAAATAAAACCTTTCAATCTTTGAAGATATGATTTTTCAAGTAGTATACATTGAAATAATTATAATTATCAATTATGTATCATACAGTTATCTCTCTTTAAAAAATATTATATATATATATATATATATATATAAAGATAAATAAAAACTTTTTTCATCACACAAGTATGAGAATTTTGGATCATTATTCATGCATGTGACATGTTATCTCATTAAAAAATAAGAACAAAATCAATCAAAATTTTATTTTTTAATGAGATAACATGTCACATGCATGAATAATGATCCAAAAATTCTCACACTTGTGTTTTCAAAAAGAAACATGCTGTAAATGTGAGAAGCTTGTGAGGAGAATGTTAAGTTTTTTTCATGTTTTTGCATATGAAATAAAATTACAGTCAAACCTGTTTTTATGCGGGGGATAGGGACCGCATTAAAAAAAACGCATTAAAAAAAATCTCACGAAACTTCACGAATGGCTGTAAATAATAGTTTTCGCAACACAATTAAAAAAATATTTTTTTATGCGGTCAACAGGGACCGCATAAAAAAAAGTCTCACATAGAAAATAACTCAAAACCGTACGAAATAGAATTTATTGACAACAGATGTCAGCACTTGACTGCATCGTCTCGTCTATCGTCTGTTTTACATATTTTTGTCCAGGTGGAGTTTTGTTGACTTAAAAAGTAAATTATTTCATTTTTCGCATATTCATGCAATAATATTACTATAATAAGTGCATTTATGCTATAATAAGTTTATTTAGCTATAATAAGTCAACGTGAGACACGACGAATCGCATGAGACTAGTCGCCAACTATACCGCACAAATTAAAAATTTGCATTAAAAAAATCGCACAAATAAAAATCGCACATAAAAAGAGCGCATAAAAACAGGTTTGACTGTATATTGAATGATATAAAACTAAAGTTAGTGATGAATACTGTTGAAAGACAATTATGTCAAATAAAAACAGAATTATTCTAAACTTTGAACCCGCTATAGATTTTGCTATAGAATTCTGTTTAACCTGATGCAGGCCACTAAAGGTAGTCTAAAACATTCATTTTTAATCAATGAATGCTGGAAAGTGAGAGGAAGGTGTAAATTTTAGTATTTGAATATTGTTGTTATGCATTTGTTAATTTGTCTTATATTTTCTATCTAGATTAATATTTACAAAGTATTTTGTTTAATTTTGTACATTTATTCAAATAACCGAATAGGATTCAGTTTCAAAGTGTGTTGTTATAACTCAATATTTATGTGAATAATTAAAAAGTGTGAAGTTCATTCTTTATCAAATTTTAATTAATACAATATGAGGAATGTGTTTTTCTGTAGAAACTTTGAGTTACTATGAGTGTTAGTAGAAACTTGCAAGAAACTGTATCTTACTATGAAAACTAAGAGCTATGGTTACTTTAACTTAACAAATGCCTAAAAATGAGAAAGTTTCAACATGGTTTTTTCCCTAAGGAGAAACACAAACACTAAGATTATAAGAGTCAGTGCTTTTTACTAAGTTAGTTTTTTCAGGACTTTTCTGTCCCATCAATAGACCAACAAAGTTCAAATATCATCATCATTTATTTGCAAAGGGAAAATTTCCCTCTAAGGGGGTGGTACAAATACAAGTATTACACAAAGAATTAATTTACATGATAAAATTACATAAAACATACTTTTGTAACAATTATTAATTAACATAATTTATTACAAGGCACTGTTTTTACCTTTGGGTTGTATTGTTATAAAGAATTTGCCTAAATAAACAACAACAAATAATTAGTTATTATCGGGAATTTTTTCAGTGATTTTTGCAAAGTAGTTATAAATTTTATAGGCGTCATTTCTGCTGATGAAGTTTAGGTTAATTTTAAAGTCAAGAAGTGATCCAACGTTGCATATTCTTATTATGTCATATTGTTCACGCAATTTAGTTAGTGCTTTACAGTTTTGGAGTAGGTGGATCATAGAAAAGCCATCAGATTGGCATAATTGGCAGTAATTGGTCGAAAAATTTATATATGTTCTATTAACAAAAAGAGAGTATTTATTGAGACGTAGCTGCATTATTAGACGTTTTACGTTTAGGTCAATTGGTTGCCACATATAGGGTTGAAAAGAGGGAATATTGAGTATGTTAATATACCAAGGATGGTAGTTGCTTTGATTTAAGGAGAGCTGGTCTTTATTAATTGATTGGGATACAGCCGAATTTAGTAGGAGAGTATAGGCGAATTTCCAGTCTTGAATCGTGTCGGTGAACAGTAATTCTGATATACCAAAAGAGTTTAATAATCTTCGAAATTTATACTGCCAAAGGTGGTTGTTTTTCTCGTTATTGCTCTGCTTTATCATTTCTTGATATAAAAAATCGGTATTGTCATCACTTTTGTATTTAAGTCTGTAGTAAAATTTTATAATTCGTTTTAATATATGGGGAAAAACCCAAGTACGACTAGTCTCGTGTCGGATGGCATATCCAGGTATTGTGTTTTCAAGATGAAATAACTTTCGAAGGAAGTAGATATGTAGAGTTTCAAGGTTATATAGATAATCCAGTCCCCATATTGGGCTTGCGTAATAAATGATAGGATTTACAATGGTGTTGTAGAGTTTGAGATGGATATTCAAATTTGATGTTTTCATTGTTGCACATAGAAATAATAGATTATCAATTGCATGTTTAACTTTGATGCTTAATTTTGAAATTTGAGTTTTGAAAGTCAGGTTCCAGTTAAATACGACTCCTAGGTAAGTAACTTCGTTGACTATTTGCAGTGGAGTATTTTCATGATAAATTTGTGTCTCTTTATTAGATAATTTATTGTTCTTACGAAAAATTACTATATTAGTTTTAGTTGGGTTTATTTCCAAGTAGATTGAGTTAAGATAACAGTTGAGTTGATTAATCTTGCGTTGAAGTGATATTTTATTTGGGGCTAATATGACTAGATCGTCGGCGAAGAGGATATAATGAAATATTCGATTATTTATATCAATGCCTTCGGAAGAATTATTAAAAAGATGGTCAATGCCCAATAAATAAAAATTGAATAGGTAGGGTGACAAGGGGTCACCCTGGAGCACTCCACGGGAAAGAATCAATGGAGGAGAAATCGTATTGCCTTGTTTAATTTTAACAGAGTAATTTGAGTAAAGCTTATTTATGGTAGCTGTAAATTTATTGCTAGCACCACAAGCTTTTAAGTTATTTATTAGTAATGGAGTATAGACTGAGTCGAAGGCCTTTTTTATATCGATGAATGCAGCATAAACTTTCCTGTGTTTTTTTGTAAGATAAAGCTGAATTATCATTAGTAGAATGAAAATAGCAGATTCAGTACCTTTATTTTTAGAGAAGGCGTATTGGAATTTGGCTTCTAAGTCGTTGACTTTGGTCCATTGTTGAAATTTGGTTGTTAACATTGAAGTAAAGCATTTTCTTATTGTAGATAGCAGTGCTATAGGTCTATAGTTGTTAGGGGAAGACTTGTCGCCCCTTTTGTATATCATAGTGAGAATAACAGTGTTCCAAGAGTCAGGAAAGGAGGTTGCTTTATACATAATATTAAAGATATTAAGTAGTTTTAATCTGGAACTATTAGGTAGCATTTTTAGGAATTTATTGGGAATGTTATCATGACCTGGGGTTGAATTGATTTTTATTTTTTGAATTGCTTCATTTAGATCATCAAGTGAAAAGTCAACATCCAGGTGTTCGTTGTATGCCTGTGTATTTAATATTGTTGGTGAGTCCAGATGAATTATTGAGAAGCGTTGGTAGAAGTTTTTCCAAGTATCGAAGTCGATGATTAGTGAATTTTCGCTTATGCTAGGTTTGAATCGGTATCTTCTTACTGTATTCCAAAATAATTTGTTGTCCTTATTATATTTAATTAAGTTTAATTCAAGCTTCTTGAAGTAATTTTTCTTTTTTGTCTTAATTAAGTTATTATAAGTTCGTTTAACGTCTTTATAGTTGTTGAAGTTGATGTCATTAGAGTTTAATCTGAATATTTTTAATTTAGTCTTTTTTTCCATTTTCTTTTTATAGCAGTCAAAGTCGAACCAGCCTTGTCCAAATCCGTTATTAGATTTTCTTTTACCATTATTTAGAACAATATAATCATTCATTATATCAATCATTAACCTGTATATTTCTTCGCTATTGTTCTCTTTTGCAATCGGGATGTCGCCAAAACGGTTTTCAATTTCTTTGGAATATCTGTGAGATTTATATTGTGCTCGTTGTTTTTTGACTGTTAATTTGTCAGAGTTTTTTGTCGAGAATAATAGAAATTTTACCATTGTGGGGAAATGATCAGAAATATCAAAGTCGATAACGTTAAAGTCCATGCAGCAATCTAGTAATAATTCAGAACAGATCGTGAGGTCAATAGTTGATTTTCCTGTGTGTGTTAAACAGGTGAATTCTGCTGGTGTATCAGTTTCAATGCGACCGTTGATTATATACATTTTAAGATTCGTTATTATTTCTATTAATTTTTGCCCCAGTTTGTTTAGGCATTTATCTTTCGAGTAGCGAATATTTTGTATTAAAGGGTTAGTACCTTTATATTTGGAGTCCATTCTATTGGCTATTCTTGCATTAAAGTCGCCCAGTATTATGGAGTAAGGAGTCATATAATGCCAAGTCTCGATGTGTTTAGATATTTCATTCAAAGTTGATATATCATCTGGTGGAATATAAGCAAGTATTAAAGTTATTAGATTATTTTTGATATTTGCAAGAATAGGTTTATTGATTTGGATGAGAAGCAAAATGAAATTCTTAGATTTTTTTGTTTGTAGTATTTTACCGACACCTTTTTTTAATAATAAGCAAAGGCCTCCACTTGGACGGCCTGGGCCAGTTTGTTTGTTTGCCATTACTGATTCGATTATAAATTTCTCGAAAAAATTCGACTTGTAAACCAGTTCTGAAGTTATCCAGGTTTCAGTGATAGCCAAGATATCTGGTTCATATTTAGTAAAGACATCAAGTTGAGGAATTTTATATTTGAGGCCCTGACTATTCCAATTAATAACAATAAGGCATTGGTTATTAGAAAAAGATTTACGGACTTGAAAATCGTCATGTTTGTTAGTTTGTCATTTAGTTATATCTGTTCTTGACGAAGGAAGAAAGGTGTCTGCTTGTACCAGTTTTCCAGTGGTTAAACTATAGGTTAGCTTTTCGTGGTTGATTATTAAGATATCGTTACGCAGTTTAACCTGAGGATATTGTTTACGTAGTTCGTAAAAAGTTGGTAGTAAGAATTTCCGTCTAGCTCTTGAATTGGTAGTTAAATCCGGAGAAATTTGTAAATTATTCCATTCTTCTAACAAATTTTGTTGTTTTTTCCGTATAATAGTAGTAAAAATTCGATCTCTAATTTGTTTATTACTGAGAGTGATTCTTATTGTTATATTAGGCGTTTTAGACAGTTGTACTATCTCTAGTATATCCTCTTGAGCTATATTTTGTAGATTTAAAAGAGAAGTAACAAAATTATGTATTTCTGCTCTTGAGGTGGTTTTTTGATTTGGATAATTATACATGATAATATTATTATAGCGATGTTCATTAATTAACGAGTCCAATTTGAATTGAATGCAATCCTTGTCAGTTTGTAACTTTTCTACTTGTTGTTTTAAGTCAATTATTTGTTCCTCCATTTTTACCTGGTGATCCCTCGTTTCCCGGATGTTTTCGTGAATAATTTCTAGATCTTGTTTTATCGTAACCATTTGTCTAAAAAGTTTGTCATTAGCAGTATTAATCAAGTCCGAGATTTTATTCCATAACTCTGAAGTAGAGGTGTCTGGAAGGTTGTCAGATTTAGTAGGAAAATGTTGGTCAGACTTAGTTGACTCACCTGAAATGCTGTTTGCACTTATCTGCGATGGATTTAAGTTGGGATTCGTTTCATCACTAAGTTCTTCATGAAGGTTTTTTCCAGAATTGAAATTAAAGTCCATTATCGTCCTAGGGTTTGACAAATGAGGTTGGTTCTTCTTGGTATCCGATTTGGCACGATTTAGTGGAGGTCTTCCTCTCTTAGGTGGAGAACGTTGCATATTTATTAATAATGTTATTATTGAAGTACTTTATGTTAGTAAACCACAAATTTAAACTTTTAACGAAATAAAAAGTCAAAAACGTTTGTTTCTTAGGCTTAGTATGAGCGAACAGGAGCACAAGAAAAAACGCCAGCAGCCTCGACGGAAGAACACGCCCCCCTCACAAAGTTCAAATATTAAGTTTTAATAAGAACATTCATATGTTTACATCAAGATCTCTAATTTTTTTCAGAGTGCTTAATGTAAATATATAGATGTTTTTATTTGAAGTTAAGATTCAAACTTTGAGGATCTGTGAAGGTGGGGAGAAGTGCTAAAAAAAAACCAAATAAATTAAAAATTACTGGCTCCTATAATCTTCCCAGTGTGTGTGTGTATGTGTTTCTTCTGATGTTACGAGTCAATATACTCTAGAAACTTTTTTCTCATTTTATTACATGTTGGTACTGATCATAAGAACATTTAAGCTTAATCTATATATATAATCGAGACGAGTTGATAATAATAATAATAATAATAATAATAATAATAATCAGCGCAGAGCCCAAACGGTTAGGAGTTGAAAGTTGAAATTTGGTACACAGTTAGGGTACATCACAAAAACGCACACTAAGAAGGGATTTTTCGAAATTCTTCTCCACGGGGGAGAGGGACAGGATTAAAGCTTCTATATACATTATCGAGACGTGCCTAAACGGTTAGGAGTTGAAAGTTGAAATTTGGTACGCAGTTACGGTACGTCACAAAAACGCACACTAAGAAGGGATTTTTCAAAATTCCTCCCACGGGGGAGAGGGACAGGATTAAGTCTGAACACTTCCATCAACAATGGAAGTGTTAAGTAACAATGGAAGTGTGAAGCAACAATGGAAGTATGAAGTAATAATGGAAGTGTCAACAATGGAAGTGTTACGTAACAATGGAAATGTTAAGAGCCTAAACGGTTAAGAGTAGAAAGTTGAAATTTGGTACGCAGTTACGGTACGTCACAAAAACGCACACTAAGAAGGGATTTTTCGAAATTTCTCCCCACGGGGAGAGGGACAGGATTAAGGCTTAACACTTCCATCAACAATGGAAGTGTTAAGTATCAATAGAAGTGTTAAGTAACAATGGAGAACAAGAGAAGGTGACGTGCAAGATTTACGGGCGCTGGAGGGGAAAAAAAAAAGTAATATATTAGAACATATTCGATTTTCAAATTTAAACAGATTAATTCGGTTTTTCTCGACTTTTCTTCTTTAGAACATTCGATGAAAATCGAACGATATAATCAGAACACGTCGTGAAAATCGAACAATATTAGAATATTTGATTTTCAAATTCGACCTTTATTTAAAAATATTTAGTTTGTTGATAAAATTACTCTTTTTCTTCTGTGACTATAACGTAATAATCTTAGTCTTTGCTATCGTTACTTTTGCCCAAGCAACACCGGGCATCTGTGGAGGATGGATAGGGTGCTTATTGTACCTGTTGTTCTCTCTTCTACAGGTGTCATACCACACACACTACACAAAAGCCTGGGCATATTAGAATTGAATAGAAACACATATATCACACTACAGAAGGCCACTATATTGAATACATGTCATATTGTGAGAAAATTCCTGAATACAGACACACACACTGATACACTTCTTTAATTTCTGTTTTGGTTACTATGCCTTGACTTTGGTCCGGCATAGTACACAGCCACCGGTGTTAACCGAGTATATCTCACTTAACCCAACATAATAATAATAAACTCTCCCATGGTCACCACCTGGTCGTGGTGGGAGAGCCCAGTAATTTTTCTGATCCACAGGGCAATGCAGGCTGGAGCACAAGCTCCTGGTAGGGACACCCATGCCAGTAAGGTCTATGGAGAGGAATGAAGCTAAGAGTGACCACACCCACATTCTGTGGAGATATTTATTATGGTAATAACTAGATCTAAATGTGATTCCGGCTCGGACGTTGCCCGGGTTATCAAGGTCCGCGTTCGTGGGTTAGGCAGAGGCTCACGTTCGAAAAATAGGCCACAGTCTCCCTTGGTTACCGGTGGCAAAAGCAGCACCGGCCCAAGCATGGCTACTGCAATGCCCTCAACAGATGTGAGGAACCAACCCAGCCTTGGTGTTTCTGTGGCAATGCATCCGCAGACCACAAAGGCTGGAAAACCACGCCAACGGATGAAATGGACAGTAGAAATGAACGAGTTTATCATCCGTACTTACTACACAATCACAAAACTCGAAACAAACATGACAGCATACAGACAACAACTACACCATAGATTCACACAACAGTATCCTCATCTCACTGTCACCGAACAAAGGGTTGTTGATCAAAAAAGAACAATTATACACAACAACCTTATTCCACAAACAACACTTGAACTTATCAAACAACAGGTTGCTGATCAAATACATCAACAGACAGAAACATCTAACATTAATGAAAATTACGTAACCTGTCAGGATAATCCAGCAACAAGCATTGATAATAACACACATACAACAATTACCACTAATGATACTACAGACACTTCCTCGTCAATCACTGATAACATAGACATGGATTTAGTTAATACGCTCTCACATATATTTCAGGAAACACTCACTAAATATACAGGCACAGATCCCACACAACGACCACAAATACCAAAAATCAACACGTCAAAGGAAGTAGGAAAAACACTAAATTACGTAAACACTCACTTAATACCACACTACATTAATTCAATTTCTACACTCGCAGACATTCATACATTAGTTTACGCTGGGGCAGTCACAGTAGTGACACACCATGGACTGAAAGTACAATCACAGACAAACACACAGAAAACAAAATTCTATCACAAGCCTGCCTGGCAGAGAAGAATACAAATACAAATAAATGACATTAGACAGCAATTAGGCAGGCTGACACAATATGCTAAAAGCAACATAACACCCAAATTAAGGAAACAGCTCAAAAACATTTTCAAGAAAATAAAAACACACACAAAACATGAACATCACAACACACACATTACAGAATACATTGATACACTAAAACAAAAACTTGCTGCCAAAGCACGTAGACTCAAACGATACAAAACATGTACACTACGAAAACAACAAAATAAATTATTTACAAACAATGAAAAACTCTTTTACAGACAAATTAATAACAAAGCAAACACTGATACACAGCACAGTGGCACACCAACAGAAGAAGAACTCACAACATATTGGTCTTCTCTTTGGTCCAGTGCTGTCACGCACAATGCTGATGCAGGCTGGATCGAGGAGGAGAACAGAAACTTGCACAACATACAAACTATGCCCTGTGCTGAAATAAACATACATGATTTCCAATACACTGTTAACAGAGCACACAACTGGAAGACACCTGGTGTAGACAACATTCACAATTTCTGGTACAAAAAGTTTACATCACTGCACCAGGAACTAGCTAAACATCTAACACACACCATCATCAATCCACAAGACATGCCAAATTTTCTTACTCAGGGCATCACCTACATGAAACCTAAAAACAACAATACCACAGACCCCACACAATACAGACCAATTACATGTCTTCCAACACTCTACAAATTATTGACATCCTGTATCGCAAACAAAATATACAAACATATTGAAGAACACGACATTCTAACGGAACAGCAAAAAGGTTGCCGTAGAAATCACAGGGGATGCAAAGAACAGTTACTCATAGATTCAGTCATTCTACGGCAAGCACACAAACAACACAGAAACATATACATGGTATATATAGACTACAGAAAAGCATTCGACAGCGTTCCACACAGTTGGCTGCTACATATTCTACACATGTACAAAATACATCCATCACTCATTACATTCTTTCAAAACACTATGCAGCACTGGAGAACAACACTACATCTCAGGGTTAGTAACACTTCCATACAAACAAACCAAATTTTTATTAGGCGAGGAATTTTTCAAGGAGATTCCTTGAGTCCTCTCTGGTTCTGCTTAGCCCTGAACCCATTATCCAAGATGTTAAACAACACGCAATATGGTTACAATATCAGACATGAAAAAACAACACAGTTTACACTGTCACATCTCATGTACATGGATGACATAAAACTTTATGCATCCACACAAAAACAACTTTATCAACTCCTACAAATCACACATTCATACACCAAGGACATACAAATGGAATTTGGCCTAGATAAATGCAAAACACTTCACATAGAAAAAGGAATCCTGAAGAAAGAAGATTTTGCGCTCGGAAATGGAGACATTATTGAATCCATGGAAGAGGGCAAGTTCTACAAGTATTTAGGATTCCAACAGGCCAAACTAACAGAACATGCACAAATAAAGCAAAGATTAATTAAAGAATACCAAAGTAGGTTAAATGCTATTCTCAGAACACAGTTAAATGCAAAACATACAGTCAAAGCAATAAACACATATGTCATTCCAGTACTTACATATTCTTTTGGAGTTATACATTGGACTCACACAGATCTTGAGCAACTCCAAAGGAAAACAAGAACTACACTTACTAAGCATAAACAACATCATCCTAAATCCGCCACAGAAAGATTAACCCTTCCACGTAAAGATGGCGGACGTGGCCTGATTGACATAGTTAACCTTCACTACAAACAAATACAGTCACTGCGAGAGTTTTTCTACAAAAAACAAGAAACATCACAATTACATAAAGCAGTAACTCTAGCAGACTCAAATAACACACCATTAAACTTACACTCACATCATATGGACACAACGCAACATATAAAAAGCACAGACACCATTAAGCAATCGTGGGCTCAAAAGGCACTCCATGGCAGGCATCCTTACGACCTGGCCCAGGATTTTGTTGACAAAACTGCGTCAAACAGCTGGTTAACACGGGGATGCCTCTTTGGGGAGACAGAAGGATTCATGATCGCCATACAGGATCAGGTCATAAATACTAAAAACTACAGAAAACACATACTCAAAGATACAACACTCACAAATGACACATGCAGAAAATGTCATGTCATGCCAGAAACTATACAACACATCACTTCTGGTTGCAAGCTCTTGGCACAGACAGATTATCTACACAGACATAATCAAGTAGCAAATATAATACACCAAGAGCTTGTAAAGAAACACAAATTAGTAGACATCCACGAAGCCATACTACAAATACATTCCACAGACAGTATTGGAAAACAACACGCACAAAATGTACTACGACAGAGCCATAATCACAGATAAAACAATTTACCACAACAGACCAGACATCACACTCATTGACAAACACAATAAAATCACATACATTATAGACATATCCATTCCAAACACTCACAATATACAAAACGCATGTGCTGAAAAAATTAGCAAGTACACAGAACTCGCCCAGGAAATAAGGCATCTGTGGAGGATGGATAGGGTGCTTATTGTACCTGTTGTTCTCTCTGCTACAGGTGTCATATCACACACACTACACAAAAGCCTGGGCACATTACAATTGAATAGAAACACATACATCACACTACAGAAGGCCACTATATTGAATACATGTCACATTGTGAGAAAATTCTTGAATACAGACACACACACTGATACACTTCTTTAATTTCTGTTTTGGTTACTATGCCTTGACTTTGGTCCGGCATAGTACACAGCCACTGGTGTTAACCGAGTATATCTCACTTAACCCAACATAATAATAATAATAATAATCAGCGCAGAGCCCAAACGGTTAGGAGTTGAAAGTTGAAATTTGGTACACAGTTAGGGTACGTCACGAAAATGCACACTAAGAAGGGATTTTTCGAAATTCCTCCGCACGGGGAGAGGGACAGGATTAAGTCTTAACACTTCCATCAACAATGGAAGTGTTAAGTAACAATGGAAGTGTGAAGCAACAATGGAAGTGTCAACAATTGAGGTGTTACGTAACAATGGAAATTTTAAGAGCCCAAACGGTTAAGAGTTGAAAGTTGAAATTTGGTACATAGTTAGGTTACGTCACGAGAACGCACACTACGAAGAGATTTTTCGAAATTCCTCCCCACGGGGAGAGAGTCAGGATTAATGCTTAACACTTCCATCAACAATGAAAGTGTTACGTAACAATAAAAGTGTTAAGAGAAAGCGACGTGCAAGACGCAGATGGAGAAAAAAAAAGAAAAAGAGTAATATGTTAGAACATATTCTATTTTCAAATTTAAACAGATTAGTTCGGTTTTTCTCGACTTTTCTTCTTTAGAACATTCGATGAAAATCGAACGATATAATGAGAACACGTCGTGAAAATCGAACAATATTACAATATTCGATTTTCAAATTCAATCTTTCTTTAGAAATACTTAGTTTGTTGATGAAATTACTCTTTCTTTTGTGACTATAACGTAATAATCTTAATCTTCGCTATCGTTACTTTTGCCCGAGCAACGCCGGGCCTACCTGCTAGTAAAATAATAATTAATAAAGATTTTTACAAGTCTTTAAGGGAATTTTCATGTCTAGATACATCATCCTCATCAGCTTATCTCCAGATTGTCAGTTTTCTTCCTAAGTTGCTTGCTTTGTGTTTGGGTAAACTGTTAGCAAAATTTTAAATGTGCATCTTTGTTTTGGAAATGTTCAAGAACATAAAAATTTGAGCTTTTTAACATTACATAAAACTAGTACTTTAAATGTTTTCAATCAAATATCTGACCATTCTCAACTTATTTAATAGATTAGAATTATGTAAAATGTTTATATTGAATTTTTGTGATGATTTTCCAGTTAATCCCTGTAAATAAAGAGAAGCTTTTACCTATTAAATTTTTAAATAAAAATGTTTTAATTTATATTATTTTTTTAATAGGTACATTATTATGAAGACGGAAATGTACAGTTGGTGAGTTCCAAAGAAATTAAGGATACAATAACAATATCTGTAAGTATTAATAGTAAATATGTAAAAGTATATCCAGATTAAATTAAATATAATTATGTTGATAATATTTCTGATTTTTTTCATGGTAGTTTTCTGCCTGTTTTGGAATTGGATTAATTGCTTGGTTTTTATTAGAGTTCATTCATAAATTGCATATGCTATTTTTGTATTTTTCCACTACCTTCCCACTGCCACATGCTCTGTAGTGCCATCACACATACCTTTTTCCTCAAAATTATCGTGTTTTACGGACTAAAAGGCGCACTTTTTTCTTCGAAAAATTGCCTCCAAAATTTAGGTGCGTCTTATAGTCGTAAAATACGGTATGTAATGCGTATCCTTGATTGATTCTCTAATTGTACTAAGGGATAACAAATGGCAGAGAGAGTACCAAACATTACATTATTAATTACACATATAACATAATTGTTGAGTTTCGTCTTTAGGAAATTTTTATTTAATCAAAGAAGACACAGTCCGTCCAAAATATTTTAATAAAGCGGGTTTCAAAAACATTTTGGACAGACTGTGTCTTCTTTGATTAAACATATAACATACTAAGGTGTGACATAAATGGTATGATTTTCTATGCAACAACTTCAGTAACAAAAATGAATCATTTTGTTACACAAGGGTTGAGACCCTAGCATTACTTAACATTTTTGTAAATGCCTTACCCTCCTGTAATGCATTGTAATAATTACCCTCATACCCACCCATACATATTTGCAATATGTAATTTAAGGACAGTTAATAAGACGAATATAGCGATCTAGATTTCTGAGAGTCAGATCTAAACTTAAACCTCACCAATGTGAGCAGCAGGTCGATGCCTTTACTAACTCAGCCATTTTGGCTATCTTTATGATTAGTTAACAAACATTAACGTCATCATGAATAGATCTTGATATCTTTCTTCATTTATGCTCCCATTCATTTTTGAGATTTGACACATTGGTTATATTATTACATAAATTAATTGGTATTTTGTACATTATGACTGCATTTTTTTTGTGCTTGATTTTTATCACAGATTAGTAAATCTCTTTAAAATGCATTGCCATTTATTATATGTATGGTACATTGCAAATATAAATATGATGTATTTAAATTAGTCCACAGATTCTGATTTATATATTGTGTGTTAAACATAAAATTGTATTATACAAGGACTGATCATTTAATTCATAGGATCAAGCTAGATTTTTCCTTTAGATAAAAATGACAATAAGGTAGCAAAAAGTAGTAGCCATATTACAGTAATATATTTTTGTGAAGGAGAATAGAGGAAAAGGTAAGCTTTCAATTTAGAGATGTATTTCAAACTTTTTTTACTATTGAAGAAACATACTGGAGGATAATATAAATTCTTATAAATTGTTTTATATGCTAGTCATAAATTAAAATACACATTTTGTGATGGATTCTAGCTCTTGTCACAAGGTAACAGCACTACATTGCTCTACAGTCTTGCCCTACTACAATATTTTTAAAATTTATGAGAAAATTCTTTAAAAAATCTTTTACATGAAGTTAACAGAAGAAAACACAGGGCTTTGTCATTTTTCCTCATCCTTTTCATATCTCAGGAACAGTTTTACAGTGGAGTCAAACTTTTTATGTAGGCTCTTATCCATCTTAATATCTAAAACATGTACTGTTTGTTCCTGAAGTGTGAAAAGGATGTAGGATGAAGAAAGGTGAAAAAAGATGAAGAAACCTGTGTTTACTTCTGTTAACTTTATGTGAATATTTATTTATTTATTTTTTTTTTTTCAAAATTTTCTTGTAAATTTTAAATGCAATATCACCTTGGCTATTTATTAGTTTTATTAATGTTACAATATTTTTGCTGAATTATAATTGTTTTTATCAGAGTATTATTAATATGCAAATAATTAACTATTATCAATGAAAATTGATAAATAATAGTAAATGTAATAGATAGTTATATAATTCTAGTGAAGAATGAAATGTAATATTTATCAAAAATTAAGTGAGTGTCAAACTGGATTTTGCTTCAAAATATATCAACACTTAATTATTTAACATAATTCTTTTTAGTAAAATGCATACTAACGTTTTTGAACATTTTCAGTGCCCATCCTTAGACAATCTCTGAATAGAAGCTTCTATTTAGAACAAAAAAAAGAACCCTTAGTCTAAACATTCAGTCGTTTTTCATTCCAAAATGTGGCATTCTATTCAAAGAGAGTCCAAGAATGGCACCAAAAATGTTGGTTCATTTATTAAAAAAAAACAAATTGTCAGAAAATTGAGGTATTGATTTATTTTACCAAAAACATTTGTAATATAAATGAGATCGCAAAAGTGCATTTATTGCTAATAAAAAAGAGTATAAAAACTTATTTTCTAAACTTCAACTGATAGTTCATCTAATTTCGTATTAAAAATTGTGATATTTTCTTGTTTAGTATCTTCATTAGAATCCATTAGACTCTACAGTAAAGGAACAATTTTTTGGAAGCAGATTTCTGAACTCTACAGTTTTTTGGAACATGAGCTAAATACTCAAAATTCTCAAAATTATACTCAAATTATAAAATAAACAATGGAAACTGTAATTAGCAGATATAAATTAATATACTTCTAAAACAGGGTCTGTTTGATTATTATTAATCCTCTTAAATTATAGATAACTAGCAGGTAGGCCCGATGTTGCTCGGGCAAAAGTAACGATAGCAAAGATTAAGATTATTACATTATAGTTAACCTTACCCATTTTCACAGAATGCAAGAATTGGGTCCCCCCTGTTTCTAGACTAATTAGAGAATTGTTAGATGGGTCTAAAAATATGTTCGATTTCTTGCAAAAACTAAAAAAACTGCATCTGCGTCTTGCACGTTGCTTTCTCTTAACAATTTCATTGTTAATTCACACTTCCATTATTACTTGACACTTCCATTGTTACTTAACACTCTCATTGTTACTTAACACTTTGGTACTTAAATCTGGTACCCTAACTGTGTACCAAATTTCAACTTTCAACTCCTAACCGTTTTAGCGAATATTAAGATTATTACGTTATAGTCAACCTTACCCGTTTTCACAGAATGCAAGAATTGGGTCCTCCCTGTTTCCAGACTGATTACAGAATTTTTAGATAGGTCTAAAAATATGTTCGATTTCCCGCAAAAACGAAAAAAAGAAAACTGCATCTGCGTCTTGCACGTCGCTTTCTCTTAACACTTCCATTGTTACGTAACACTTCCATGAACAATGGAAGTGTTAAGACTTAATCCTGTCCCTCTCCCTCGTGGAGAGGAATTTCGAAAAATCCCTTTTAGCGTGCGTCCTCGTGACGTACCCTAACTGTGTACCAAATTTCAACTTTCAACTCCTTACCGTTTGGGCTCTGCACTGATTATTATTATCATTATCAACTCATCTCAATTATATATATAGTTGAATAAATGCTCAGAGTTTTAAAATTTTACTACTCAGACACCTTATACCTCTGAGAAATTATTAATTGCATTATTAAATTAATAATTTCTCAAAGGTATAAGGTGTCTGAGTAGTAAAATTATATATATAGATTATATAAATTTAATATTGTTATATAATTATTAATAATTAATAGATAAAATTAATAAATACTCTATGTATAGTGTAATATTTAGAATGAAAATTAAATGGAGAAGTGTAAAGTATATAACGGAACAGTGACGCATATGCCATGAAAACCAAAGCAAAGCAGGCTGCCTGGCAAACTATAGCTATGCTACAACCCACTAAATTCAAAACTAGATGTTTTCTGGTAATTCCAGATTTCTGGAAGCCAGATAATTGCTATAATTTGTGAGGCTTATCCAATTAACTTTTTTGATGTACTGTACAAGGCATTTAAATGTAATGCTAGGTTCACTGTCTTACGAATCACTATAAATGAAACAAACATTAACCAAAGCAAGATGATGATCTCATTGTATTATGATACAGACTGCATTAGAACATCATAATTGGTGGAAAAGGTTTGAATTATCAAACAAATAGCCAGATTCCTTTATTGGGCAATTAAAGCTAAATAATTACTAAGCAGTTTGGCATGAGATGGCAGTCTGGCACTTGCCTCCTGTCAGATTACTTAGTAATTATTTAGCCTTAATAATCCAATAAAGGAATCCTGCTATTCATCTGATATTTGAAAGGGTTTCATTTTTCTTTTACAGTCATCAGTTTTATGGAAAAAGTTAATTGGTGAAACAGTTGCAGAAAAGTGACAAACTAACAGTTTATATCTACTTCATAGCAATTCGTATACCAATGTGAACCTAGCTTTACATACAATTTAATCAACAACATATCAGTATTAAATCAAAAGTCAATAGAAAAATTCTATAAAATTTTATAATAGAAAATTGTTTAATAACTTTTAGTAGATAACAATATTTCTTAAATACAACTTTTTTTTCCTAAATAAATTTCAAATGAAAATTAATGTGTGAATTTTTTTATTTTAACAGAACGAAATACAAATGGCCAAAGAATTTGTACAATTTGTAAAAGATGCAGAAAATGAATATCAGGTAATTATAAATAATGGAAATATTTAATGTCTTAATTGCTTTGGTTTAGCATGTAATTTAAATATTCACTTAATTGTTTCATCTTTTGAAACAAAAGTGACAAATGCTAAATATATGTTCATTTCGTTTTGAAATTCAGATATCTGTTTCTGAAAACTACCAGACCATGTCGGACGCCACTTTCAAAGCCCTCCGTCGACAGCTACCGGTCACTCACGCTAAAATCGACTGGAACAAAATGCTAAGTTATCGGATCGGATCAGAACTGAAACATCATTAAATGTTCACGCCGTGCCTCATTTATTTTTGCCGTCAAATATTCACTGTCACATTTCCCAAATATTGTCATTCCACAAAACGGCAGTCGTGTTACATAATAAGAAAATATTCTTCGTATAAGTTATTATTCAAAATATTTAATTATTCATAATTTACATAGTTTCATCTTCATATACTGTAATTGATTTATCGAGAACAATAACTGAAAATGCTTCTATATTATTGTCGTTTGTTATAAAATAACAATTGGTTCAAGTCATTCTTTAGAATCCGATTCTAGTTTTTAAATTCAGTATGTTTATCTTCATGCTTTATTAATTCTAATAATTATCAAGTAAAGATACATTAGAATAAATTACTGTACACAATCAAATGAAACATTTGAAAAACAGGAAAAAGTAAATTTTTTAATTAGAAAAATTGTTACCGTCAATTTACATTCTTCATAAGGAAAGATTACAATTAGGAGTTATAAAGACTTGCTTAATATAGAAGGAATTCTAAAACTTTAATAGACTGCGATTCAATAGAATCTGTTGAGTTGTTAGCAAATTGATGATGATGATTGGCTTTTAACTATTGAAATTAAAGAGAAAACAATACTAAGACATGAAATTCTTGCAAAAATCTTATTATTTATAACAGTTAAAAAATTGACTAAACTACTAAAAGTTTGGTAGTTTTTAATAAATAAAACAAAACAACCATTCTTTTCCATCTGAAATTTATAATTAATTTTTTTATTCTGTTTTTTGTAAATATAAGTAAAATATTTTTTATAAATTTAATTTAGTGACAGAATTCCACTTTATATGTAAGAACTCAAGAAACATTTCCAGAAAAATTATTATTCACTTTTAACTGTCATTTTTGAAATAAACTAATAATTGTTTTTAGACCAACAAATGTAAATTTGGTAAGATTTTCTCTCTCTCAGATACCATGTGGTGCTCTCCTAGTATTGTAGGCTTTATACTGTACAAGCAAAGAACTGAGAAGAATTGTAGATCTGCAAATGACTTTTTACGAAAGGTGGTCTATCAAAACACACTTCTTGCAATGTCGAACAATTTGAAATAAAGTTCAGAGCATATCCTAAAATAGAGTTTAAAACAAGTGTTTTCCTCTTTACGAGATGATTTGCTGATATATATTTAGTCAACTCCATATGCTACACCATAACAAAATTAAAGGATTTTTCACTAAATGAAGGATTCGGATGTAAATGGCAGTAATCCACAAAATTTTTAAATTATCCATACCAATAGGTTGCTTTATATAATGTCCATCTGGTGAAATGATCGGAAGTGTCAATTTATGCTGAGGGAAGGTGAAGTCAGAGGTCCCAATCTTGCTTTTTAAAGTAGAAACAATAAAAGAATCTATATTTGTTTTTTTCCCAACTCACTATGTTTACATGGGTCACTACTTTTTACATCCAAATCCTTCAAATATATACAATATATAGATTTGAAAGTTTCTCCTAGTGAATAGTTGAGAGATACCTTTAAAAAAGAAGTGGCGGGGAAAAAAGCTTATTTAGAATGTATCTGACCAAATAAGAAGAGTTGTAATGAAAATTTCAGAACGGAACATCTTTCAAAGAGTTTTTTCATAGGCTTTCATTCTCAGTTTTGAGCAGAATAAAAAAAAAAGCCTACAAAACTGTTGTTGCACCAATGACATCCAAAAGAGAGAGAATCTTGTCTCAAACTTTTGAAATTTCTGGGAGAGACGCTTTTGCAGAGCAATGATTTTATAGATGGTGTGACACCAAACCTAACCTCCAATGCAAAAAAAGAAAAAAAACTATGTATGTGTTCATTCCTACATATTCCAACATGAAAAAAGAAAAATTAGAAATGTTAATATTCTATATGTATTTTAAAAATATTCATAGTATTTATCTGCTGTATATAATAACCCAAATGTACATTCCATTCATTTGTTGTGATTCTAAAGAACTTAAAATTTAAAAAAAGAAAACGGAAAATTTGTATTTTCAATTTGTTAATTTTTTATTGCAGATTTTCATTTTTTTATTTTTTAATTAATTAGAGAATCTTGTGTGTTGAAAAGTATTTGTTAATAATAAATCTGTTTCTGCCAATTGTTCAAAACTTTTGTAATTGAAAGAATGCATTTACTTCATTGTTAATTAAAGTTCTGTCGTTTTTTTAATTAATTTTTACATTGATATAAGTAGAAATTGCCTGGAAGCTTTGAAACAATTACAGGGCCCTTAATGGCCCTCTACCAAATACATTGAATATACCATTTATAATATAAATATTACCGCTTTGAAAACAATATTCTATATATATATAATATACATTAACAAATATATGTTACATCAAATTATATATATATAAACCAAACTGGGACGTGTTGCGTGTTTTCTTAAAATTGCACAAAACCGTCTTCCATATACAAGTCTGTTACCCAATTTTGTCCATATTCTACCATCTTATATCACAACTTGTGCAAACCACATTGCAAAATGGAATGAAGCAAAATTAAATTCTAACTTCTACTTGAAACCGGTATTTTTTCTTATTTTTTTGATTAACGGGCGAACTTTTCAAGGAATCATTTTAGGGTTTGTGTAACTAAATCCTCGAAACTGTTCTTGATCCATGGAGTCCAGGATCTCTTGATCGATTGGGGAAAGAACGGGCTTCTCCAAAGTAAAATTACAGTCAAAGTTACTGACGTCATATGGTCCTTTCTGAAATAAATTTTAATTTAATTATGGTTAAATACAATTAAAATTTTCGTAATTATTTGGTTTCAGGATGGTCTAACATTCTATGGCTTATAGTGCCGTTCGTATCTTGATGTAATGACTGTTTTGGGCTACTTAAATGAAATTTTATTGTGGATTGGATTGGATTGATGGAATAAGGCAACGTAACGTATGGGAGCTCTGAAAGAGAGTGTCTCCTGGGAGGTGTCCTAGAGCAGGGGTGGCCAACTTTTGTGTACATAAGATCTACTTTTTATCGTAAAAATGTGTCGCGATCGACTTGTTGTCGTAGGCATAGTCTAAGTCTCGAGGGGGGTGTGAAATACATACTATATTTATACACTGTGCTTCAGTACGAGGTGCACTCCCGCGAGCTATGGGTAGATAAGGAAAATATATGTTCAAAACTATTTTTTATTTTTTAAGTCAATAAGTTTTCAAGATATAGGCTCATAAAGAAAATAAATTTCCAGACCCAACTTTTGATATTTGCAGTTACGAGTTCATTCCGTACAGGCGGCACCTTAAAAAAATTCGATTTTTCGACACTTTCGAGATAGATTTTTATTACCTTAAAATATAATATAATTTTTGAATCAATTACAATGTATAAATTATGGTACTATTTGTTCGTAAACTTGAAAAAGTTGTTATAAAACTGCACAGTACGGCTGATAATTTGATTATAAGATTTTACTTTCGCAATTTTTTTTTTTTTTTTTTGGCGAGGAAAATTTATCACGGAAGAATGATATAAGATTTTTAGACTTATTTTTTGCTAATCTATCAATAGCTCGCGGGAGTGCTCTTTGTACTAAAACACCTTGTATATCTACCTACGTAAAAAACAACGTAATTATTTAACGGGCCAAAATACTCACGTCCGGGGGAATTAAAACAACATGAGTAATTATTAACAATATTTATTAATTCAAATTAGCTACTGATAAAGACAGATTTAGAATTTATTTTATTACGTTACATTAATGGGAGGGCTGAGTTTACGTCTCTTACCAAGAAAACATAATTAGGTGTATATCCTGACAAAGATAATGATAATGATTCTTCAGTATGGGAATCAGTCAGGACAGAATGTTGTTTAGTCTTCGTTAACTTTACGTATGAAAATGCCGATTCACACAGGTATGTAGTTCCGAAACAGGAATAAATATATTCGCTACATTTGGTGATACTGGGATATTTTTCTCAATTGACGTATTTCCAAAAATCCAAAAATATAGAGGTCTGTTGCCGAAAACGCTCACTTATCAAGTAAATAGATAGGTAAGAAAAGCCATAATTTAATTTAAAACATAAAGAACAGGTACTTACATTTTAAACAAATGAAAAATTGAAACTCAACGTTGTCACCGTGGATAAATAATATTGATTAATAATAATAATAATGTTAATACTAAAGAAAAGAAGCTACCGCATGACAGTATCAAATATTCAAGCTAAATGGCTGTGTTTTCTACGAGTCCAGTCATAACTGCATGCGTATTGTTGCTTTTGCGCGTTACGTTCACGCGTTGCGTTCAGTTACAAGTGTAAGGCCTGGAACACATATGCGTAAAATTGTTTGGCAGAAAACTGAATCAGAAATCAGCTTTCAGTTCAGTTTCTGTCTTATGCTTTTATGCCAGAACACAGACACGTAAAAATTCTGGCCGAATAGGAAACACCACTGCCACTAACACTGCTACATTTTATTAATTTTTTCCTCTCATATATCTATCCTTTTGTACCTTCCATTTTTTCTCCGCTGCCTCTGCTATAATATAGAAAATTTAAATTAATAGACTTATATTCCGAATTCAAATAAAGAACGTGTGATCCAAATACTAGCCCTATATATCGATTCTACTAGACCTACCTGTTATTTGAAATTTTGCACCTATAGCCATCCATAAACGTTGTTTAAATACAGTGTGTTTATATATGACACTGATGTGGTCGAACGGATTACATAACTTCTATTTCATTTATTTTTTGTTTTTTCGAGATCTTCACAATTGTAGGCTTAACCCTCATTGCCGCCATTGTTAGAATAAAAAGCACGTGTCTACTTTGACGTCACAGAAAAGACTTCTCTTTATTGGAGGAATTTTGGCGTAAAAATTTTACGGCGTAAAAAGTAGAGACATGCTCTACTCTTTTTTCAGTTCTGTTTCAGCCAAAATTTCAGAAAAATTTTTACGCTTTCTGTTTTATGCTAGATTTTACGCCGAATTTTACGCATATGTGTTCCTGGCCTAACACATTAAGTCACGACATCGCGAGCGATCGACCAAAATTGGCATCGCGATCGACTTGTTGGCCACCCCTGTCCTAGAGGATAGGATCCTGTCTCCTATGATAAACTGACCTTAGAACAATTAGACACGTGAAGAAAACCTTAAAAATACGCGCCCAGCCCATTGGTCGAGTGCGAACCTGCGACCAATGCTCAGTGGTTTTATTCACTAGGTCATTCGTGGGCATAAATTCCATCACAAAAATTTGGGGAATCTGTCATAAATTGGTGTAATTATATTGATTAACCAGACGATTGACCCTTAAACACGTACAGTTTAAAAGTCTCACACCTGTACATAGTTATGTGACCCTTAGTACAGTATATGGTATACGGATGGGAGGAGGAGGTTGAAGCAATGTCTACGTGGACATTTTTTATAGTATTAGTGGCGTAAGAATATGTTCTTATAAACCTACTTACTAGTGTAAATATTAGAAAATATTTACAGGGAGAGAAAGGATCAAAAGTGGCCCAAATACTGTGCACGTAATTAATGGAATGGCTCCTTATCTCAATTTTTTCAGTATCAATATTTAATCTTCTAAAAACAATGCTCCATTGGCAAAATTTGACTAAAGAGTGCCAAAAAAAGACGAGTTACACGAAGCCTGTAAATCTTCGGTTAGACCATACTGATTTAAATTTATACTTACCACACGAGGCCTGAAAGGAGGTAAAATTTCTTTCCTCTCTAATCTGTCCCAATTAATCACTTGGAAAAACGGTTGACTGCATACATCTCCAGCAGCACATTCCGGCATTCCTAATCTCCTTTCCGGATTTTTAATCAGAAACTAGAAATATATAATTATATTACTAATATAATTAGCGTAATTCTTTATCGTTTGCGTAAGCGGATGCTATAAACTTACCAACGATATAATATGTTTTGCTTCTTTGCTTATAAAACGCGGGAAAGAAGCTTCTTCATTACAAACGGACCAAAATAACTCGTCTTCGTCCGTACCATTAAATGGCGATTGACCAATTAGCATTTCGTACAGTAAAACACCGAAAGACCACCAATCTACTGACTGATTGTAGGTCTGGCCTTTAATGATCTGTATCAGATAAAAAGAAATTTTATTACGTCATAATATATTCTAGAATTGCTTAATTTAGAACCATTGTTTAGTTTAAAAAAAAGAAAGTCGAGGGGGAAAGTAATAGTAAGAATTTTATTCTTAAAATTGCTATGATAACAACATTGAACTGATTAGTTTCTGAGTCATTTGAAAAGTTTGAGTCTAGATAAATTTTTTCAAAGTTTCGTTATTTTAAAACCGGACTAATCACGCGAGACTGAATTGTTTCTCGTAGCCAAGTAAAATATAAATGTCGGAAGCGCAGCTGCACGCGAATAAAACGACAATTAATTGTTGTACACTTGTACAACAATTAACTCTGCAAGTCGTTTATTATTTACAAGTGCATAAATTTTGAATCGTGTGAATCTCTAACAAATTACTCTAAAATGCTTATTATGATATCAACTTAGCACCGTTACGTTTAGATTTTATGGAATTAAAAGCGAAATAAGACTTTTGTACGCTCGAAGAGAGGAGGCTTTTATGTTCGGAGATGGTCTCGAATAAAGAGAACTAAATCGTAAAGTTGATCTTTATATGTAAGATCAACTTTACGATTCTGTCCGTTTTCGGACAAGGAGGATATATATGGATTTTTCATCACGGAAGGTGACGAGACCTCACATTTATGAACGTTTCGGATTAAAAATTTAAGGAAAAAATCCTTGAATTTTTATGAATTTCCGTACAGAACGAGAGTATCTTCCTAATAATACAAGCGCAAATGAAATGGTCTTCGGATAAGGTTTATTTATCACATAGATTTAATTTTATCTGAGAAATGAGAGCGTAGATAAAGTAAGGATTAAGATCAAAATGGAAACTAATATCTAGCCAATATGGAGAAGTAGCGAACTAAAGTTGAATGTCAGTCACAAGACATGACTAAGGATTTCGCAACATGTTGAATAAGAAATAACTTGCAGATTACGAAATAACAAAAATGTATTTGGTAGAAATAAAACGGGGGAAATCAAATTGTCCATGTTGTAGTTTCAGACCAGGTCTAGAGGATTTTACATATTTGTTTCCGTTCAATTATAGCAAGGGATCTACAATTTACTCACGAATAATGAATAATTAGCTTCTTAAATGAGTTGTGTACTCTGGAAAGATTACTATAACTAAATAAAAAAAACGACTTGAATTTAAATTCGACTAAGATATCAAATTTAAGTTCTAGACTTAATTCTATATTTAAAACAGTGTACAGTATATTTTTCTCTCGATAGTTTTTAAATTTTGTATGAAATATCATAAAACCGCGCTTTACGACCGTTTACGTTTGTTTTGCAACCCTCGCTTTTACGACTGATGTACTTTTATGAAATGACATAGTCGTGAAATCGAGAGTTTTCTGTACCAGATATTTAATTAAAATTAAATATCTGGTACTTAATTAAAATGCCTTTATTCAACACTGTTTAATACGACTAAAATGTTTATTGCTTTTAGCGCCAAAAGTGCCATAGTGGTGAGTTTTAGTAAGGTACTAATTCTTTTTATGGAAATATCTTCTTTATCTCCTGAAATGTCACCAAATCAGATTTTGTTGCATTTCAACTGCTAAATCATTCTCTAGATAGCGTTAAATAGGGATACTTCTATATATAGTATTGGATTATTTTCAAAAGGATGCGATCTTTAAGAAGTTTTAAAGATAGGGCGTAAGTAATTATTAAATTATATTATTTTCCTAGGTATTTGCGAATTTTTCCATAAAATTTTCCGAAAGACAGCAATTTTTATAAACACAGGATATAGGAATTTATACTTAAGCTAAGCAAGATATAACTTAGGACCGCGCTTCATTAAAAAGAAAATTAGACCCAATACTCGTATGTATTATCCATTATTAATTGGTGGAGGAGGAAAGACCTCAGCTAAAATAGAAATTTTAGATGATAAAATGATGAAATTTTGAGATTTCTGTAAATACATCTGTAAATACATCTTATGCAATCTCAAAAAATATAATATGCTGTGTGTAAGAACCGCTTCCCAAATTATCCAAAGGAAATATTATTTTACTCGAGAAACATTAAATCATAATGTATATAATCCTCGATCCTTAAGGATTAAATTACATAAATTCTTGTCAAAAGGATGCTACCGGCAGACAGCCAAAAGATGTTGTGTATACATGTTTATCTTGTTACTAGATGTTTGTTAATAGATCTAATTAGTCTATTTTGTCGCATGTGTTTACTTTTTCTAAAGTATGCTGCAAATTTTCTTAATCTAAACACTAATTTTATGTTTATATATGCTTCATTTATCGATTTTTTTTATTATAATTTAGCCATGTTACCGTTAGAAAGTGTGTTTTAGATGTTAATCACTATCTATTTTGTAACGATGATAAAAGATAATTGAAACTGTTACTATGGTAAATATATATTACATTTTGCATATTACTTGCTGAGTTATTTGGTATCATTTATTTTTAACGGTTATCTGATTTTGCAGTGTAAACTGTTTTTATGGTTATTTACAAGTTGCTTACACTGGTAGACCACATTGCTCTGAATAACGGTGACTGATGGGAACAAAAAAAACAATGGCCATTATGCACGCACGAGCGTAAGGAAACATTTTAGTTGAAGGGGCAGAGGAGTTGATTTTTTCCGAAAGTAAATCGGACAAATAAAAACACAAGTGCAATTTTTAATTTGCTATTACTGATAATTTGTTAACTTTTTTGCCATGTCTGTTTTTTTCCTTTCTTTTGGTTCTTGCTTTACCTGAATTTTGGAAGGTAGTAGTTCTTGTTGCTTTCCTGACTCGTAAGCGCATTGTTATGCGGTTGTTTGGAGATTATTTTGTATCATTTTGGTTAAAAAAAGTTTCTGGGAAAAAAGTTTAGAAGTGACCGTTATAGAAGTTTCGACTCTAACTAATTATGTTCTTTTGCAATTTTTAATAATTACACGTAACAATTATGCGTCGAATCATCATTAAAAAAGGTACTGTTTACATCTCGGAACCAGATGATGATAGAAAACTTTAGTTTTTAAAAATAGAAATGAAGCTGAAGCAAAATAAATTTAGTTCTGCGCATCAGGACTTTGAGTGTGAATTACTTATATACCCTGCCTAATTTGATAATGCTAGGAAAAATAATAATTAAAGTACAAAATCAGCAGTAAGTTAGAAGAAACGATTGAAATAATTATTAAGTTTTAAAGTATTAGCCAATCACTCTGTAAACTGTAACGTCTGGAAGTTTTGGTGTCTTAAAATTCAGATTAGTTTCACTAGTTACAATTCAGATTAGTTTGCTAGTTAGATGATACGATGCTGATTTAACAGAAAATATAGGGAAAAATACTGTAAACTTTTAATCTAGAAATAATCCTAGACCGTGAATCTGTTTTAATGTTGAATTCACTTTTTCTTTTTTGGGTACGCTAGACAATGTCACTACCACTGGCCGAGTAGATAAAACTATTGATCTCTGGGTCGTCGGTTCATGCCACACCAACGGGCTGGCCACGTGGAGTTTTCCGGGTTTTCTTCACGTTTCTAGCATCTAAATAGGAACCAGTTTCTAATAGAAAGCCTTCCCGGGAGGCACACCTCCTTGGCATAGCTCCCAAGTATTGCATTGCCGTATCAAACCGAATCAAAGCTAGTCAATGTCAAGGATCTGGATACGACTGTAATTTAGGATGATCTCTTTTAAAGTCTATTGTGATTCATTCTCTTTTATTTTTGCCTTCCAATCGTCAAGGCTTGGGAAAGCAGTGATGTGCAATTATATCGTTTTTTCCTAAGGATTTTTAATGTTTAAAACGGGTCGTTTCATTTATATGTGGCTTTCAACTAGCAAATGTGCTTAACACGAAAAACATTATTGATTAATGAATTAATCATTCATTAATCAATAATGTTTTTCATTTTGTAATCATACGAAAATGACATAACGTTAAAAGAATTTTGCTCAAGTTTCGATTATATCTAGACTCAAATACTTTGAATTTAGTTTAAATTAATAACAAAATTAATATTTTTTGTTAGAACAAACGTGAACTTTCACCTACCTCGGGAGCTATATACTCGGGCGTACCACAAAAGGTATTAGCTCTTCTATCGTTCTTTATACCTGTTTTACACATGCCAAAATCGGATATTTTGACATGACCGCTGTTATCCAGTAAAATGTTATCCAGTTTTAGATCTCTGCAAATTCATGCAAGCTTATTAGTAGAAACTACGGATTACTATAATATTATTAATTCCTCTTGGGTAAACAATCAATGTTAACATGCTGTGAGTATTTCGGGTGTGTTAGTGAATCTGAAAGTGCATTAAAAAACGTACTTCTGGTGCAATATAGTGTGGTGTGCCGCAGAAATTAGATGGAAGACATTCTTCACGATAAATCCTCATTTGGCACATGCCGAAGTCGACTAATCGAACGTGTCCTTCTATATCTAGGACCAAATTATCCAATTTCAGGTCTCTGGTCCAAATAAAAACAAAAATTCTCGTCAACAGATTCATCTTTTTATAAAAATATTTTCATGTAGGTAAATTTATTTATCTAATGTGGGATTAAACAGTTTTAAGTTAACCCAGTTTGAGTCTTATTTTAGGTCTTCATTAATCTCTTTAAGGATAATTGGACCATTAAATTTTCTTGCCAAAATTATTGGTGGGAAACTAGCACGAATATTTCATGAGCATTACGTGCTAGTTGGCGCTCCTGTCAACGTTTGATGTCAAGGCAGTAAGCTTGACATCTTTAAGGAGTCATGCTCGCCAGAGTTTTGTCACTTTTGAAGGATTCTGAAATCTGAGATAGTCTGATTATTTATACCTGTATACGCTTACCTGTAAACAATTCCTTTACGATGGAGGAATTTGAGTGCGCACACGATTTCTGCACTGTAGAATCTAAGAAAATTAATAATGTTAAGCAATAGAAATATTACAACACAAAGGTAAAATGTAAAGAAATACCTTGCTCTATCTTGATCAAATCTGCCAATTTGTTGAATATGAAACATTAGATCTCCTCCGCTTAAATATTCCATAACGAAGAATAAATGACTCTAATAAATTTTTTAAAAAATCATTAGAAATATGTAAAATATATTAAATGATATTTGGTGCTTACCTCATTCTGAAAGGTGCAGTAAAGTTTGCATAAATAAGGATGATTACTACCTAAGGCTAATACTTTCCTCTCGATCATTGTGCATTCGATATCATTATCTTCCAAAACTACATCTTTCTTTAAACATTTAACAGCAAAGTAGCGATTTTGTCCTTTCATTTCGGCCAACATCACCTATCAAATAAAGTTTAAAATATCACAACAAAAGAGGAAATAAGGGAACAGGAGAACCATTATTATTTCTAAAAATAGAGGACGGCACAGATTTAGTGGCTTAGCTTAAGATGCCAACACTCGATTAAGATGTCGAGTAGCACAGAAATAGATTAGAGGACTAGAATAAAGTCGGTGAGCGAACCAAACAAAAAAGTAAGAAAAAAACAGTCCAGAAATGTCAAGGTCACGACAATCCTATTTAATGAGATATTAATTAAAACATGACATATAACCTACGTAAGTGGGATGGTTCATAAACGTTTATTCTAGATAATTTTTAATGTTTATATTTAAATAAGCAAATAACTAACGTCATAGTTTTTAAAGGATTTTTTAATCGAACATTAGGTGTATCTATTGTAAATTTATTAATGTTTTACGTTGAATAATTAGTATTAAACCTTATGTTTGGAAAAATATTAATAAAATCTTATACATTTTAATAAGAAAAACAGAGTAGCGAAGGAACTGTCGTCTGTCATATTTCAAATATTAAATTGTCATATCAAATAGTTAATTAATGTGTATTTTAATAATTCCTAATGTAAATGATTCGGTCATTTAAATTAGATTCTTTCAATTAAGGAAATAATCGTTAATTCAGTCTAATAGAGAAAACTGTTTACGTCTGTTTTCCATTTTAAATTTATATACTGTAAATTTTGTGCGCTTATCGATTCAGATATGATCGTAGTTATGAAGTTATACAAACAAAAATCAAGTCAACATTCTAAGAAATTCGAAACTAAAAAGTCCGTAAAACGCAATCAAGATGGATATAATGTCATTAATATAAAGTTAACAAAATAAAAATCGAACATTATTATTTTCTAATTGCATTTTCATAACATAAATGAAACAGAAAACACATTTATTGTATGAATCAAAGTACGTGTTAAGAAGAAAAATGTCTTTATTATAAACTAAGTTATAGACTGAATATATTAAACATAAAAAATGAAGTTTACAATAATTTGTGTGAAATAAGCGAACTATTTCTACTACTATTGTAAAGTAAATAATATTTTAAAAAGCAAGATTTCTTATTTCTGATTTTCTTTCCATATCATGATGATACGAGATTAAAATGTTGTCTTATTGCTTTAAATATTTAATGATGTTTATGTTTTTACAGCATGTCTTATATACAGGGTACTTCAAAAAATGTCAATAGTTAAATGGAGAAGGTGCACTAGTGGGCCCGTATTTTTTATTTACTTATTGTTTTTTTAAACAACCACAAAACTTTTTGCACACGACGATTCATGAGAACCACACAGAGGACACTAAAAATACAAATCCAGCATAATAAGTTACTTCCATATTAGTGTTAATATTTTTGAAGCACCCTGTATAAATAACATGCTTGCGCATCAAGTTCAACTTTTTTCACTTAAAAATTTTTTTATGTATGCTAATTTACGTCATTTTATCTGTATTTTTTTCGTACTTTCTTTCCTTCATTGTTCTTGTGCCAAGGACTTTCGTTACAAGCATATATAGCGAGTGTATAGTAAAATTTCTTTTTTACATCCTGACTAAAAGAATGTATTAGTAATAAAATAGCATTACCTTTCCAAAACTCCCTTTTCCTAGCATTTTTATGAAATTAAAATCATCTATAGTATATTTCTTGAAACGAAGACGAGTAGTTGTGTCTTTATTAGAAGATTCTTCGTTATTATCAGTGTTGAGTTCAGAACTATCATCGGAATCGCTACTACTCAAACTGCTACTTGATATTGAGGGTCTCACAGAAGAGTTAGGGGATTTAGACGTCAAAGATCCTTTTTCTAATTGAACAATGTTAATATTAGAAGAATGTTACTATATAATATGCCTTTAACAAAATATTAATTAACAAAATTTCTCACCTTTCTTGACTGTTTCTAGCACTTCCGATAGTAATTTTTGGTTTACTCCACATAAATTTGGCATCAAGCTTTCGCATTTTTTGTGGCAATTCACTTTACACTCTAAAGATAAAGCACAATTATCATAAGCAAAATAATAAATAGAAGCAGGAGAAGGAGAATAAAAACATGCCTTGTAATTTCTGTGTCTGTGGTGGTAAAGATGGTGATCGAGGAGATTCTATTCCAGAATCTAAAGATCTCAGTGAATCTGAATTATATTGATCTAAATTAACATTTCGGCGTCTTATTGCCGGGCTAGTACAATTAGATATTTTCCAATTTATTGGTTTTGTCTGCCTAGTGATAGGTTGCTCACGAAACTTGATCACTTGACGATTTCTATGGATACCTAAATCTACAGGAATTAGATTCTTAGGTCGAGGTCGAAACGTAGTTAAGATAGGTCTTTCTCTTATAATTGGTCGACGATATTCAAATGTCGTACAAGGTGGTCTTTTGGATACAGGCGAAGTGGTTAGAGGACTTCTGTGTGGTGAACCAAACCTATAGCTATGATTCCTTGGCGAGGAAGAAGGACTGATAAAGCTTTGATGATCAAAAATCGAGAATGGTTGCGGCGAAGACAACAGATGAAGACCACCGGGATCCGAACGATAACAAGGAGTGTCTCTAAGTTTAGCAAGAAACGGGATAACCATTGGTTTACTTGGTGGTCTCGTGTAAAAGTTACCTTCATCTAAGTAAATAGGTGCTCTCCTTCGATACATGTTTTCACAATGAGATGCGTATTTGCTATGGTGGTACTGCGAATTTCCTCCATTTATACCTCGATGTCACCGCACTTGCGTTGTATGCAGTTTATCACGTGATTTTATGTTTAGAAGGTGACGGAGGGATTCATATTTTTATCAACAAATACAAAACGGGAGAGTCGATCACTTCTAAAAACAGACCGCACGTTGCGCGTGGAAGAAGCATGTGGCAAATCAGGTGAAGGCAAAAATAGTTTAAGTTAGCTTCTTACGTGTCACGAATGTGATAAGACACAGATACAAAGAGAGATAAAAACAAACGGAGCCAATATGTCTCTCTCTCTCTCTATCTAATCCACTGCCAGTTTGTTTTTTAAATTTTTCTTTACTTACATTAGTAAATCTATAGTTATAAATTTAGACACAAGAACTAACTCACATGTATCAATTTAGAAATATGATTTCCGTGGGAAACAAAAGTATAGATGAAAAAAATTGATTTAGAAAGAGCATAAAATGCGTTATATTGTTTTAATACTCTTATAATAAACGTTTAGAAATTATCCATTTTTTAATTAGAAGTTTAATTAGAATTGAGTATATAATTATACTCTGGAAATAATAATTTGTGAGGACATTTTAACGTCATTAGGATCGGATCCAATTATACTAGTACTCATTTAATTATCGTTCTATTTATCCGTTTATCAGAAAAGTTCGTCATTGTGATGAAAATAAAGTCGGGTAAAAAAAAAAAAAAAAAAAAATAGTAAAAATATTTCTAGTCGAAGAATGCAAAAAATCTTAGCTAGGCAACGATCCACCGAAGAGTAATATGTTGAAATAATATTGTGTTTCATATGTAAGCATTTTAAAAGCTGAATTCAATTCGGCGAATTTTACAAAAACAAATTCTCAAAATAAACTAAGAGATTTATAAGAGACTTTTTTAAAACTGTAGTTATAAATTTTTCTAAAAAATTAATGATAAGAAGACCTTATCTAAATTTATAATGTAGCCTACTTTGTCAATTTTCCAGTATTTAGTTTAATAAAACGCTTAAATAAGAAGCACACGTCATATTTAAAAGGTAATACCACGTACTGTAAGTGATATAGCATTACATACTGAGTGACGTTAATGGGCAATAAACCGAGATAAGTCATGAAATATTGCTAACAGGTGGAGCCACTTTCAAGAATGTGTGATTTTTGTTTTATGCATATCAATTTTCAACTGAGACCTTAATGACTGCGTAGTTTATAACATAATTAGAAAAAGTCAATACTTACGTTCGCATCGAAGGCCCTGTCGAAAAATCCCGTACAGAAGAGATCCACAATGATCACAAAAAGTTGGACTCATGTAATTGTGGATTCGGAATCTGTGAGGTACGTCGATTTTGAATCGCTCACGAAGATACTAAAGAATATAGAAAATTGAGAATATTCATCAAATTATTTGAAAATAAATAAATGTAAAAGATTCTAACCAGAGTAACTTGAGATTCTTTCCCTGATTCTGGACATTTTCCGAGGATTTTATCATGACATTTCTTGTGAACAGCTACTTGACATACTGAAAATTGTCGAGGTTTCATTTCACTCTTTTACATAAAGTTGTCAAATCTATATCAGAAAATGCCGTATATACTCACGTTGACATTGATAACCTTGCTTACCAAATCCCCTATAATGAAATGAGATTGGCTGTTAAGCTTGTATGTAAAAGCAGTATTAAAACTTAAATTGTATTCTTTTGTAATAAATTTTACGATCATCACCAGAGAAAGTCTTTACAAAATGCACAGAAAGTAGGTTGACGAAAAAATTTTGCAATGAATTTATGTCCTTTAATTTCGTGTACTCGTTGATGTTTTATTGCTCCTCTTCTGCCAATTTTTCCCAAACCATTGTGTTCGTCAAACCAGGGCGTTGCTGAAGCAAAAACAATAAGAATTCTCTCAGTTTCAGTCCTTATATAATGCTAAATAAAATGAAATTTGATACTAATTTGATTTTTTTAGTGTAATTTGTTCTAATTCCTGTTATTGGGGTAAAGAAAATAATTGCACTTCTTTCAATAGGCCTGTTAAGTTGGCTTCTCTTTTTCGGTCATCTAAATTCCTTTAAATACCAATTGTAATACAATTAAGTAAAATATATATAGTTCTATTCTAGTATTATTTATTTATTACAGAAGTCTATAATTAATATCGCAATATTTTGGCAATCAATTATTTTGACCCAACAGCTTCAAAACGTGTTTAAAGTTTTAAAAAATTAATAAACACTATATTAAATCCAAATAAACTACATGAATTCTAGCTAAATGGATGAAACTATTCGAAGGGCACTATTACATTTCATAGCACTGGATTACTTATGATACTAGTTTTTAAACATTTAATAAGATTGTTATAAAAATATTGTTATATTAATTTCGAAATTTGTCTTAATTTTATTTTGAAAATAATCACACTTAAGCATGTTAAACACGTTGTTTCTTGCGCGTTCATAGTTCGAGAGTTTGATTCCTACTTGACTGATTGTATTTATCGAAGAAGGGTGCTAAGTCTATGGTTGTCAGAAGTCATTTATTTCAAAGGACAATCCTTTATTTTAGCTAAACTGTTCTTGCCCTTTATTCAAACAAGAAAGGACGCAAGAGGCCTTTATTTTCGTTCTTTAATGTCTGTGTTTCGTGCAGTGGCGGATTTATTGGCAGGGATGTATTGTCTATCTTTATGTATCAAGCCATATCATTCCCCATAAAAGCTATAGTTTACCATTAAATATTTTAAATTTGCAAATATTTACAAGCAATATAAAAACTATAATTTTTAAATTAAATTATAAATGTAAAAATGTCAGAATTTTACTTTCCCGGCTGTTATTTATGTAAGAGGAAAAGTATGGCGATCGGTCAAAAAATGACCCCCCAAAAATTTTTTTACATTTTTGGACTTAGGACACCTTGAAACGTCGAGAAATGCAAAAAATTCGGGGTAATTTCTATTCATATGGATGTTAGTGAGTGTGTGGGGGGGCACGATTTTGTTCACCCTGTTTGAAGCTTAATAACGCCTGTGCTTTTTGTCGAAAATTTCTGAAATTTTGCAGGGAAGTTTGTGTATTAGATGGATCGATGCTATTAAATTTTGGTGATTAAAGATCGAAGGGGTGGGTTGATAATGAGGGTCATGTGTATCTCCAGTAGGGTCGGACTTAATGACGATTTTACTCGTTATCAATATTTACAATTTTTTTTATTTGTAAAACCCACCCCTCTCCTGAAAATTAAGCTTTTTGTCATTTTATAATAGTAAAAATATAAAAAAGTTTTAAAAAAGAAAATATGATAACAATGGCGCCACAAAAATTTTAAATGTTGCCGGGAAAGTTGAGTAACTCATTGCTGGTTTATTTTGGGATGGAATGGGGTGGAGTGAAAGTTAGGGATGGTAGCATTAATCATTTTTTAAGTGTCCTTTAATCCAATCATAGAAATCTGTCAACCTGACCTAGGTCTGACAGTGTATTTAATTGTATTAAACTAGATCTTAGTAAAGGAAGTACGAAGATACGTACTTATTTATAGATCTATTCTAATTATTTTAGCAATTATCGAAAGTTCGCTTACAAGAATTAGATTATTAGTCTTTTTATAATAAGCATCGTATATGTAAATTTTCATAAATGATGTACGAAAACAAAGGCACTTTATGTATTAACTTTATATATCACGCATAAAATATTTTACGTTTTTGCTATCAATTTTGTTACACATTTAATAGGTTCTGTAATAAATATTTCAATTCACATAAGTATAAAATTTAAACATTTTTGCGTAAATTCATTTTTAACAGTGATAAATTCAGGTTATTTTTTTTCTTACGGAATTTTATCTATTAGTAATAATGTAAATCTAATAAAAGTTATTGGCTTGTATATTTTATTTATACTGTGTTTAAAAATTGTATAAAAATAATTAAAATAATGTAATTAACTTATAATATTGAAACGTAATTTTTGTTGATAATGAATTTGTTAATTCATATCAACCCGAAACGTTATCTGATATTAACTATTAAAAATAAAAATATTACATTAGGAGCCGACTATTAATTACGTGTTCAGTTTAAGAAAGAAGGGGTAGCAAAAAGTGCATCAGTGTATACTATGGGAGGGAGTAGATCTAGGCATTGTCTAAGTGGACTTCTTTAGTAGTATTAGCACTGGCATAACCAGGGAGAGACCCGAGCGAGCCTTTCTTCGCAATATGAGAAAGTTAATAAAAATGTTAACTGTAGGAAAAATAATTTAACTGTAGAATTAACTACTAACCTAGTAATTTATATAATGTACTTTATAATTCATTATATAGTATGAAAATATGTAGTAATTCATATTAAATTTTAACCTTTGGTTACACAACTGGCTATTAATGACCTATGAATTTGTTCTTATAAGCCCACTTACTAGTCATGTGAATAAATTATCAATAAGAAAATATTTGAAAAACTTTTTAAAGTCATTTCTTTTAAGTTAGGGGTCCATGAGTAATTGTACCCGTAATTAAAGGGGGTTAAAAGTAGAAGTAGCTCAAAAACTGTACACGTAACTAATGGACGGTCCCTTATGTATTCATTAAAAAATGATTAAATTTTGATTAGAAATTTTTATATAATTTAATTATTTCTTAAAATAATCGATAATCGTTTTATCGGTAAATGCTATTTAAACTTTTAAAAATTCAATTTATTTTATGTTAATATTTATTCGATAAATATTAATCGTTTTATTATGAATTCTTTTATATTCCTTTCCTTTTAAAGCCATCGTACGATTCGTGTCGTTAGTTTATATTATTTTACTGACCTTCACCATCCTTGAAATGTTTGACTTGAGTGAGAATCCTCCCACTCGGCCTGAGTTTAAGCTGAAAAGAAAAGAATATAATTATTTGCAGAATCGTAACGAAGGATTATCGAATTTTAACTCACCCAAATAGGTCTATTCTCTTCGTCTGCACACTTATCTGCCAAAACTTGAGCGCTAATTAGCAAATCGGCTAAGAGACGGTCGGGTCTGTCCATTACTACTACGTGCAGCAAATAACCTGGAAAGTTAATTTTAAAAATAATATGCTGGGGAAAAAATAGCCTTTACTTCTTTGAAGAAGTGCTATAATGGAAAAGACGTTCCTTATTAAGAAAGCTTTTCTCACAAACCTCTTGAGATCTGGACGTCGAAGCAAGAATCCCATTCCAAATATTGACTTCGTTTCCTTTGCACAATCTCCACTCCTTTACCTGAAACCAATCGAGAATATGTGAATTTTTATAATTTTCTAATAAGAATATTTATTTTGAATACGAGTGATTAAAACAGTGCTTTATTACGCGTTCTTTTAATAAAGCGCACATGAAAGAAAGAATGTATTGTTTTCTTCTAATGAAAGTCTTCAGAATTAAATTTTGTACCGAAAAAACTTAATTTTCTCTGATCGTATCGATGATAATTTTTATGGGAAACGATTCACGTGAGACAAAATATTTGTATAAATAATTAAACGAATGATAATGTGGAGAAACATCCTTCTATCATTGGAAATTGTTCGGGTGAAGCTCCTGTTGTTTAAGATGGTCGACAGTGCAGAAACTATCGATCTTCTGTCAGAAACGTGACTCAACCTAGCAACTGTTACAGCATTATTCTCAAGTTTTCATTATGCATCGATGGATATACATCGCGATTTTATTATTTGTAACATTAAACGGTATAAATGAGAAGAAAGGGAAAACATTAAGAGTGACACATTTTATGTCATCGTCATTAATCGTATTAACTAGTAATGTATGTAACGCTGACCAAATCGAATCTGTTTAATCTTCTTCAGACAATGGTAAATAAGGACGTATAAGTAAATAATTCTGATTACCTGTAAATATGCGGCAACAGATTACATTATTATTAAGTATAATGTAGTTTAATTGAAGGCTAATTAAATACTCAAATATACTGTTTTAAAAAAATTTACAAATTGTTTGTGTAACTTTTGGAAGTGGGTTGTTTTATAATTCTTGTTATATCATTACGCTGATCACAGGACCGTAAAGGCCAATGACCAAATACGTGACGTAAAAGTCTCATTATATGTTCAGCAGTCCTTTGAAAAAAATTGCAAGAATATTTTTATTTCTGCATAGAATTACCTGTCTAAAATTAGCAACCATTTTATTATGTGTTCCTTTGGGTTCGTTAAAACGAGATAATTAGGTGGAAAGGACACTCATTTACATTAAAATATAAATAATTTATACCTTAACACAGTTTTGGAAACGTTGGCGAAAGTCAAATAATTTTAAAGTATTTTCTGTAAGAAAATAATCCATAAATGTGATTTAAAGATATTTAATAGCATTTGTTATTGCAATTTTATGTCAATTGATGTTTGCAGAATGGCTTAAATTGTTAAAATAAATTTGATTATTTAATAAAAAAAAAACAAGAAGTGTTTTGTTCTACATATTCTATTAGGAAGACTGCAGCAATTTTCTGATTCTATTTTCCCATATTAATGGCCAACCTTGACATAAAAAACTAAATTTAAGATAAAGTAAAATGATTGACATTAAATATGAGGCTTTTGTAATGGGTAATTTACTTTAATAAACGCTGTATATAGCAATACAGAAATATTGCTGACGTTAAAAAGGGTATTATTTAAAAAATAAACTGATTTTAAATGTTAAAAATTCAGTATTTTGTTGGAGAGAATTTGTAAAATCATTGCATCAGAAACACTTATCATCACTTATTTATAAGTTATTACGTGTTAACAAGTAATTGTAATGTAAAAATATTAATTATTGTGTAAGTTATAATCCTCCTTGTTACGAATTAAATACAAATTATTTATGAAACTTTAAATTTGAATAATTAATCGCTTAAATCTAATTCAAAGTTATTAAATTTGCTATCGTTTTGTCGTAATATTAGGCTATATAAGAAAAGTATGTTTATATGACATTTTAAACGTTTATCAGTTGTTTACGTATTTGTATATAGTTTATAATTTAATTTTTTCGTTATTAAAAAAAACGCTTTATCTCCAATAAAGTGCGTTTTAAATACGGTATTGTTCGGATAAAAATATTTATTTTTATTTAGGAAGTGTATTTATATAAACATTCAAAACTACAGTAATGAAATATAACAATTAACATTTTAATTCGCATATATTTTTGATTATTTACTTAAAAATTAAAAATAAACAACTGAATAAATGCAAGCTACTAAAAAAGATAATGGAAAATGTTAAAAATGCAGTTTAAAATTTTTTTTAAAAATAATTTTAAGGAAATGTTTTACTTAAAACTAAAAAAGATTAGTTATTAAGTCTACAAAAATGATGATTAATTAGTTTTAAAGTTGATATTTAAGCTATAAATTAATGTGTTAATTAATTAATTAATGTGTTTATTTAATCTATATTCTATGTTCTATACTTTTCATATTTTTATAATTCACAAAAATTATTTTTTTTTCGATTTTTAACAGAATATATTTGAAATTCTTTAAGAAAAAGGCCTCCCGGTCGTATTAGAACATAAAATAATTTTGGCGAGAGAGCAGCATTGTTATTTAAATTTATTTATATTTAAAAAAAATTAAATTATTAATAAAAACTAAAGAAAAATTTTAAGATTTGAATCAATTCCGGTTCATAAATCCGCAATCTTCTCGAGTAAACAACACAAAAATAAATAAAAAGAATTGCTTCTCCTAGAAGTATAACTTTCAATGCACAGTTCAAATTCCAATTGACTGTTGAGACATAGAATATAAATGATTTAAAAAAAATAAAACTTAATTATATCTAACTTTTATTTATTTTCAAAATATAATAAAGTTTCTTATTAAAATTTAGGGAATAAAATAAAAATTATAATAATCCTTTTAATAAAAACTAGGCTGAAAGAAGACAAGACTAAAAAATCTCAACTTTACATCCCTTTGTAAAGTATTATTTTATAAATTATTTTGTTTAGACACCTTGATATTGTTGCCAAATATATAATTAATTAATTAATTTTTTTACAGTAGCGAACTTCCAGAAAGTCCGACTCACTAAAAGTAGTAATATTTTATTTACTAAAATAAATTAATAATTTTTCTACCTTAAATCATTTTATTGAGGGCATTTATATTTAAAGCATATTTTTTTAAAAATGTTTTAAAATAAAAATAAAATTAAGATTATAAAGTAATTTTCAATAAATTAATCTAAAAAACAAAATATAGTAAAAACGGTTTCTGTGATAAGCACATTATTTTTACACTTAAAATAAATTTATTACTTCTTTTCTTTTCTTTCGAAGACACAATGTAGTGACGTAAACTTAAACACTGGGCGAATTTTTCAGTGTTAGACAACACACCGGAAGACGAATCTCAGATTCGTACCCTTGGACTATTACATCCGTCTAAACTACCGAATGAGGTACGGACCAGCTTTTAACGGTATACAAGCTCTTACCAGGATTTAGAAGTCATCTCTCACTTTTTAATGTTTAGTTGGCTGAAGAGGGGCATCGGCCCGAAACGCGTTATGTAATAAAAAAGCGTTCCAACCGAATAAAAAGGATGAAAAATTCGCCCAGTGTTTAAGTTTACGTCACTACATTGTGTCTTCGAAAGAAAAGAAAAGAAACGAAAATACAAAACACGGTTTCCTCAAGATAGAAATTTATTACTTATTATGCGTTACATTTATATAATCTTATATTAATTTAAATTGATTATTTCAAATAGGTATAATATAAGTATAATATGGTTAGCTATGTCTTCATTAAGTTAAATTCTGTAGTATAATTTGGGATTATGCGGTGTATGAATGTATATACAGTATTCTCACATCTTTCTGTTACATAAGCTTACAGAAATACAATAGAAAATGCAGAATTTTACGTTATCCTATTATTTTTATGGGGTAATTTAATGTCAGAACAAAACTTTAATTAAAATTTATAAGGGTATCATACATGCCGGCCTATTAAAAATCATAAGTTCGAACTAAATTCTTTTAAGTGCCATAAAATGCCAATAATATATACTCATTCTTAAATTATGTTTGTCTGATAATGTGCAATATACGAATAAGTTTACTCATTAAGATATTATAAGTTACTAGTAGTTTAATTTTATATTGATAATAGAAAGTAATTATAAGTAATAGTAGTTTTCTCTATTGTAAGGTATAGAACGATAGAATTATGGGTATGCATATACCTGCTAATTCAAATAATTTGAACCACTTAACTTTGCAATTATTAATCTTTATTAGTTTCACTAGATATCATTTAGTTAAAATATATAACTTAATTAATAAGATTTGAAGTAAAGCCTCCGAGAATCTCTACGTAAGTTTTTTCTAGGTATGAATCATACATTCATAAACTAAACCTATAATGTTTCAAATTTACATGATACCATTATTTTGCTGGAGATTAAGCGGATAGGATTTTAAATTTACTTTCGAGGAAAGTGTTGCCTTACAGTTGTAAAATTTAGTGCTAAATCATTGTCGTGAAACGTAAGTAAGAAGTGGGAACGCCAAAGTCAATTTTCATATAATTTGTAGACTTAAATGAAACTTACCTGGTACATCGATTGCTTCTTTCAATCTGACTACACAGTAAGGTTCGATCACTTCAGCCAATCTGCCATTTGCTACTTCATTTCCTAACTCCAACCGACAGAACTTGATTCTTACGAATCCCTTCGACATATCCTGAACAAAATGAAACTGAGTCAATATAATACAAGACTAAAATCCCCAGAGATTAAGCACGCATAGGTTGACAATGTTTATACAGCTTCCATGACTAAAGTCAACGTATAAGAAGGGCTGAACAGAGAAATATACATTAAAATACATTTGTAGAAAAAGGAAAGCAATCTCCTCCATATGGAAGATATCCACTGCATCTGCTTTTGTTTGCACAACTGTATATAGGAAAACCAAGCCCGCTTATTTTTATAATGAAAAAGTATTAACAATCAAATTTCATTGATTTCATCTTCGTAGAAATTTAATCAGTTTAACTTTTGAAAGCAATTCTGCTTGTGATATTATTTATAATTTCAAAATACAGATATTTGGCAACTTACTTTAACGCAACAGCAAAAAATATATACGTATTTTATAGTTTACAGTAGTCTTATTATATAACATATAACAAATTTGATGCAAAAATAAATTTATCTGTCTGTTTATATTTCAATGTTTTGCACATACATATATATATATGCACATATACTTTTATATACAGCAATATAGGTTACATAAATATAACCTTTATTGTTTTATATGAAATTTAAATATGTCAGATCGGTGTGTGAGTATATATACAGTAATCACACATCTATCTGTTACATAAACTTACAGAAATATAATTTAAAAAATGCAGAATTTTACGTAATCCTATTATTTTTATGGAATTATTTAATATCAGAATAAAAATTTAGTTAAAATTTATAAGAGTATCACACACGCCGGCCTATAAGAATCACAATTCTACACCCATTTAAATCGGATCTTTCACCAATTTATTAAATTCACTTAATGAATGTTCTCATTAATCTTTCTCATTAATTATAACTCGAAAAATCTACAAAATATTCTCATCGGTAATTAAAATTATTATCGAGTTATTTTAGAATAATACTTCTATTTTATATATTAAATAATTATTATAGATTATTCATATAAATGTTTTTTATATTCACATAATCTTATATAGGCCTATAATCAAGTTTAATGAGAAGCGGGATCGACATTACATCATCTTGGATTAAGACTTAGAAGATTGGCTACCCTCATAAACTACAAATATTTATAAATTATAATTGGCAATTGCAGCGGTAAAATTGTTTAATTTTTTCAGTTTTTGGGCCTCCGAATTCCGGATTGCTTAACCATGTGCTTCACGTGCATAATCCCGCACCGATCGTCATCATCAAAATAACATTTTAATGTCGATGTCGTAATTTAAAAAATATTGTTGCAATATTTTAGGAGAACAATTCAGTTTTATATATTTAAAATGCAGAAAAATTGATATTTTACAAAGTATTAATGATGATATTGTATATAGACGATCCCTCCTCCTCCTACTTCTCATCATCATCATCATCATCAAAACAAAATTTCGTATGATGATGTCGGTATGACATCTTCAAGTATTTATACAAAATAGAATAGAAAGATTCCATTTTATTTTGTATATAAAGATAAGGAGAAAATATAAAATACATTCTGTATTTACTGATCATCAATATTTACTGATAATTTAGTTATTAATGAATAAGTTCTTTTATGATAAATGCACTCATAGTCAACAACAACACGGATTTTTACATCTGAATACTCACCTCATTGGTTACTTGTTTCCGTTTCCTTTTTACTGATTTCGATTATAAAACTGTTAAGATTTATTTTTAAAAACTTTTGCTTATCGATAGATTATAAAATGACTCTTCTATCCATCTGTATAATTCACCTGTAAAGCAGCCGCTTGTTGTAACTCGTATACGCCAACCTTTTACCGGAAGAAGACCTTCGCCTCGCGTCACGTGATGCTTTGTTAGCGTCCGATTGGTCGCTTTTTTCGATCTTTTCAATTTTCCGAGATAATCGTCTGCTGCTTTTTGATATCGATAATTCTCGGAGATTTCGCTTTAGCGGCTCGTTGAAATGAAAAATTAGAAATTTATTTATTTCTTACGACATATTCAAATGTATTAAATTCGATGAATTTTTAAAAATTAACTTAGTTTTTTCTTGAATAAATAAATGTCGAATTACCGTTATTCTCATTTTAAATTGACCAATGAAATTTCGTTTTATATTTCAAAAATAAATCATCTGAAAATTTTTAAATTTGATAAACTTAATTAAATAATTTTTAATTAATAATTTTATCTCTAAATCACGAATCGTATTTAAAATAATTGTGTAAAACTTCTAATTAACAATTAAATTTAAATCGATTTCTTCACCAGAGGGCTTATTTAAAACTTAAAAGAAAATAAGAATAAAGTGAATTTTAAACAATAATCTTTGTAATAATTTAATTTTACTGAATTTTAAATGGGTTTTTATTTAAAATAAATAAATAATTTATAATAACACTAATAAATAAATGCATAATACATTTTCTGATTTTCATTCTTTTCGAATTAAGACAATGGAAGAATACCACGCGCCAATCTCGATTTGAAACTCGTACAGTACCTTCGAATTAACGGATTATCTTCAATTTTCTTCTCAGTTTTAAGTCCCTGCAATTAAAATAAAATATAATTTAAATATTTTATAAAATAATTTATTAGAAAATGTTTCTTAATAATTTATTTTTCAGTTAAGAGGTCGAATATTTTTGGATTTAGACATAAAAATCGAACAAAAATTACTCCAAAATTTAAATTTTACCTATTTAAAATGATGTCGTCAAACCTGCAAACGACGGCCACCGACGGAAACATAAAATATGGCCATTGTTGGGAGTGGCTAATGTTTGGAGGTTATTTTGTATGCATTTTTGTTCAATGTCCTGGAAAAATGGCCGCCGTTTAGAGGGGCCGTTGATAGAGATTTGATTGTATTTATAATATTTTAAATTGTTTAATTATATACCTGTAACGTGTAGCCTATATACAGTCAAATCTTCAATAACAGTCACTTCCGAACAACGTCCATTTTTTTTACATTCTTGTCAGTGGCCTTGCTCAGAGGTTTGTATGCATATTCAGGCTCGAGATACTTTAGACACGTAGAGGCCTCAAAATTTAGTCTTTTATGACAAAAAAAAACCCCATAAAAATGATATAAATTAGTTTGTTTTGATGAAAAACATCTGTTTTTATTGATTTTATGTATATATTTTGATGGCCTTTGAGAAAAGTCGGCATCATATTTATGCCTGCTCCAACCTCTAGATGTTGAGGTGGATCCTCAACGTCCATTTTACGTAAAAAAATTATACAAACGTACAGTCAAACCTCTGAATTACGGTCATTGACAAGAACATTAAAAAATGGCTGTTGTTCGGAAGATATTTAGTAAGGAATTCAAAAACAAACGCTTCTGGAAAAGTAGCCGTTGTTGGGAGACGATCGTTATTGGAAGTTTGACTGTAATATAAATTAAAACTTCTATTTATAAATGGCGAAAATAACAGTTTGTATTGATTTTATTCATATAATTTTTATGGTGTTCAGAGAGGAGTGAAGCCCAGTTCATTTGTGACTGGTTTATTCCCTGTATGTGAACTATAACGATTCTAATTAGAAAAATGCTTGTTAAATTTTCTAGAAAGTTATTATAATAGTAAATGCAACCCGTATTTATTTTTATAATTAATAAAAATATCTAGAGATGAAATTCAGGTCAATTACATTAAATGCACATTGATTCATTTCCTTTCTTACTTCTTGTTACTATATTTTTCTAATAATAAATTATATGCGATTGGTTATTCTTCACGAATTGCTAAAGAATAATTTCTTCAAATTTCACTATAAATTATTTATCATTTTTTTAAAATTTATTATTAAGGGTTTTCAGGAAACTCAGAGGGGCTAAAGGCGCTAATTGTCCTGGAGTGCGCGGAATTAGGGGCCTTACTTAATGTTTTATTGTCTGCTTCCCTTATTTTAATATAATAATTTAATCTGCTATAAGGCCCTAATATGTATTTTGCTTCAGGTCCCATTATCTTGAGGGTTTATATATATATTTTTTTGACTAAACATAAATCTAAACTTTAACATAATTTCTACTTATTTATTTATTAATTTAAATCTCTAAAATAATACAATGGACTTCTGCGTAACGCGACACTTTCGTTATTTTCGCGTAACGTTATTCCTAAATAAGAAAATATTGGTTTGTGTAACATAATGCTTTACGCGATTACACACAAGTTATGAATTTTTATCCTAAATTTAGGGTTTTAGGGGCTAAGAATTCCTAAACAGAATTTTTTCTGGGGGTAATTTATATTTCAATTAGAGACTTATTTATAAATCTCGTATTATTATTTTTTTAATTGTTTTTATTGCTTAAATATGTGAACTTTTAACATCGATTATCCAATTTACATAGAAAATATCAATACATTTCGTGTAATGTTGCTCGAGTTTGCATCAATTAATAGCATTATGTGCAGTCCACTGTGTAGTTATAATATACAAAGTTTTATATATTATATATTATTTTATTATAAAAATGAAACTTTATGAAAATAGAAATTAAATTCTAATATTGATTTTATTTCTATTTCTAAGGTTTTAAGATTAAATTCTTATATCATTTAACTTAAAATTGAGTTATGGAAACAATTCACGAGATTTACAATGTGTCTAATTTAAAACTTAATTAAGGAATTTATAAAAACATAAAAGAAATACTTCAGAAATTAGAGAGAAGAATCAAAGAAATGCTTAGATTGCAGGGATATGCATCACGTACAGTACATTATCGTAAGCGAAAGTAACATATCACTTTCGCTTACGATATAACTTCTAACGTGTATCATGTTGAATAAAACGTTAAAAAATTAATAAGTATGATGTTCAACGAAATATTTCATAAAGACAATATAAAATATTTACTATAATCTATAAAATGTTTTAAATAAAATGAATTCTTATATCGAGTTAAGCCACAAATAATGCATTTTTAATTCATTAATTCTGTATATATACTGTAACATGATAATAAAAGAATTTTACATTGCGTAATGTTGCGTATGTATCCTGTATCCATGTATAGGAAATACAGTAAATTATAACAAGTTACGGACAAGTAAAAGATGTAAATAACGATTGTTTATTTAATAAATGATGTTAAATCTGTATACCTGTTAATGATGATGCCTCTAAGACAACAATATACAATTTATTAATAAATTGCATAAATACGTATACGGTTTAAAGGGGAGACAAAAAATACATCATTATACACGATGAGGAGAGAGGGATCGAAGCATTGATTTAGTTCGGTTTGATGGAATGAGGCAATGCGACAGATGGACTGTGCCAAGGGCTACCTCCCGGGAGGGCTGTCTACGAGAAACGGGTCTCAATTTAGGTTAGACACGTGAAGAAAACCCGGAAAACTGCACGCGGTTAGCCTATTTATTTAACTGCTTTATTTCTCTGCAAAAATTGTACAGAATTGTTCGTTTTTTTGTTTAATGCCCAAATTAATAACACTTTAACACACTCACAAATTACTCATTTCTTTAAAAAAAGACACGGTTAATTTACTTTTAAACCGCATTTTACGTGTTTAACTTAATAATTAAATACTGTATGCTAAAAATGAAATTAATTTTAGAAATATATCTTATACTTGTATCTACTGTTTACTACTATTATTAAGCCTAAAAGGGAACTTAGAAGACGGATATTCGAAGACCGGATAATCGGGACTCTGCTTTATATACATATGCTTTTTTTTAATCTAACAAATAAGTTAAATTCTTAAGAAATATATGAATAATTTCAGCCCTTCCTTTTATGATTAAATTGATTGCATCGATAGTCATTGTTAATGAATCATAAAATGATAAGGAAATTCGCGCATTCGTTTACTGATTCTGATAAGGAATCAGAATTGTAGCAAGTGGATTATCTTCTCGTGTGTCTAGCAACCGTTTTCTTCTGATCACCTATATACACTCTCTCTTTTTCTCTTACTCTCGCATACACATCTATGAACACACGCACGCTCTTACGTACACATTCAAGCATGTGTCAGTTGATACTTGGATTAGATGGAATGAAAGATGATTTATATGTACTATAGTTTGCGCAGCGAAAGAGTAGACACGAATCAGTCTGAATTTGAAGAGAGAGTAACTTTAGAATTAAGAAAAAGTAATAAAATTTGTAAAAAAAATAAAACAATAGAATTATTTATGATAAAAATTATATAAAAACGTTTTAGATATGTAAAAAATAAAAAAAAACAAAACAGCTGAAAGAGATGTGTAAACTCTCAAGGAGGTGGCCACATGTCTGCTTCCATCCCTTTTATTTGTCATAGACTCTTCCAGCTCAGGCTGACTCATGTCTACTTTTTCGCTGCGCGGACTATATTGTTAATTTTAAAAAATTTAATTACAAAAACTCAACGCTCCACTTCAGTTCTATCGCCTTACGTCAAAGTCGGGCAGTGTCTCTAGCAATTAATAATGGACGTAGTAACGGTTCTTTTCTTTTAACCTTTTGTAAGCCCATAAACTTCATTCATTATTCTTCAAAATCCAGAGACAGGCGTATAGAATGATTTGTCCCTTAACTAGTGTGGATTTTTGATTGTGCGAGGGCCCTTTTATATAAGTTTATATAACGTAAAGGCCTGATTATACAAGATCTAGTATCTTGGCTAATATTGAGTTCCAAATTATCTATTAAGAGCTTCAGACAAGCAGTCTGGTATAGCTCTTAATAGATTTTGATTTGATGGCATTTCTAAGTAAATTTCTAGGCCTTTTTTTAAAAATTAAATCGTTTGAAAAGCGAAAATAATCTGTAGCTTTTTCGATATCTCATCATATTTTGTACGCCATTATAGATAGTCTTAATGTCTACTTTCGTATAATATAATATAAAGATTCGTGTAGAATCCTAGTAAGGGAGATCTGGACAAAATGTTAAAGATTAATTATTTTGGATATTATTATAATGTAATTAGTTATTATGATAATTAGTAATTATTATTATTTATCTAAGAAAATAAAGTTATTTGCATAATAAAATTAGAAAATTCAGTAATATTTTTATGAAATGAATTTGAATTTTAATAAATTTAAAAACGTTTTCATTAATTAATTTTATTGTTTTTATAAGTTTTTAAGTGATTTTTGTCTTTGAAATAAATCATTTTAATTAAAATTAAACAAGTTTTATGCAGGTTATGCTTATAAAATCTGTCTAAAAAGGATCTTCTAAAAAAACTGAGATCTTTCAGAACGAAAAGTTCTGTCTCATGCCATCGCGTTCTGCTTTAGACAGGTTTTACTTAAATTCCAGATTATCGCAATAATGTAATGCGATTAATCATTACAGTATAACCTCTGCCAAAGGACACCTCCGAACAATGGCCATTTTTATGCTGCTGTCAGTGGCCGTTGTTCAGAGTTTTGATTATATTTTATTTATTTATGTGAATTTAAAAATTCATATTTTTTACTCTATTTATATGATGCACAACATAAAAATGCTGGGTGGTGGGAGATTTAATTCTTCTTATTGGCTATAATATATAATATTAATGAAGAGGTATTACTTTTTGTGAAAAATTTATGTCGAAATTTTGATTTATATACACGTTTATCCGTGTTCTATATACAATTTTAGTAAATTTTGAAGAATCATCTGCAGCATGTCTGTTATTAACTAATGTATATTTAAAGTTGAACAATTCAATACCAAAAATATTTTTCAGATTTTTTTGTATCTCCTACAGTTAAACGAAGATAGAAGGAGCTACATGATTAATTTGGCGTGGGCCCCAGACAACAGTGTCCCAAAATGTAGCCATTTATATAAAAACATGATATAAAAGTAATCTAAATTAAAAGATTCATCAGCGATCAAGTAGATAAAACCATTGAACACTAGTAGTTGGTCATGGGTTCGCATCTCGCCATGTAACGTATTCCGAGATTTCTTCAGGTAACCTAAGTTATTGCAGTAGACCTATACAAACAAATAAAAATTAAAGTTTTTTTTTTATTTAAGAAAAATGATTTAAAACTTGCTTTTATTTATTATATTGATTTTATTCGTGCTTTTTTTTTTTGCATTTTTATGGTTTTCAGAGCGATAGTGCTTTATATTCGTGACTGGAACGACACCGTTTGTCTGTGCTTCTATTAAATAAAATACAGTAACCTGTTTAAAACAGAACACGACGCTACGGCCAGAATTTTCAGTTTTGGCAGATGATTCCATCGTTTTTGTAGAAGATTATATTTGTAAGGATGTTAACTTACTCTCTAGAAGAGCTGGAAAGAAACAACTGTATTGTGTTGTCGAAATGACTTTCCAGACAATGGTAGCGTTATCTTAACAGAAAAAAAAAAAAAATAGATTGCAATTGTTATCACTGACAAATCGGTAATAATCCGAGCCAAAATGTTACAGCATTAATTATGACTTAGAACAGTGGTTTTCAAAGTGGGTGCTGCCGCCCCCGTGAGCGGTAAATCTAGGGGGCGGCAGGGTACTAAACGGTGACCATAGGCAAAGGGTGGGGTCACTGACAGCCGTTCTCTTGCCTGTTATACTATGCATTTGGTTCCGTTTCAGATGGGTATTTTTCATAGCCAGTTGTTTCATTTCAAGATTTATTTTTCATTTAGGTAGATTTAAGTTTTATGCGGAGTCCGTTTTAGACAGGTTTTACTTTAAAGTAACATAGTAATCTAATTTAATTAAGAATAAAACACGAGCAATTATTTATTATGACATAGTCACAATGCCAGGTTGCAATTTTTCATTATATTTTTAATTTATTTAATTTAACTTAAAATATATGCTTTTCATCTCAAATTATTAGTGGCTTGCTCCTGTACATCATACTTTTCTTTTAACAGTAGAGTCGTGTCTATTGTTTAAAAAACGGGTCTTCTATCTAACATTTTTCAAAGGAAAATCTTTGAATTGAAATCACGTGACTCTCGTTTTATATAGGAAATTTGTATCAGTTAATTGGGGCCTCCTGCTCCGTAAGTTTTTATATTTTGTCTCGTCTTTCGTGTATCTACTAACTCCGTTCTCGAGATTCTACAGACAGACTACAGTGGAAATTTATAGGTCTTCAATTTTTTCAAATTGCAGTTCAACAAAATTTCAAGTAGAATAAATGATAAAATCATAAGTCGCTATTTGATTTCGCAAAGGTTTGGAGTTTAATGGTATTATCCACCATAAGTGTGGATAATACCATTAAACTCCACACGGTCAGTCCGTCCAACGGGCTAACCTTGTGGAGTTTTCTTCACGTATCCAACAACTAAATAGGAAACAGTTTCTCATAGAAAGTCCCAGGAGGCGTTCCTCTCTGACAGATTTCCCAAGTGTTGCGTTGCCCTCTTTCATCGTCCAATCTAAATTGAGGTTTCATGTCTGAAAATCTGGATCTATCCATATTATTGTATATAAAGGAGTAAGACTCTCGTATTATGCTCTTTTACATAAAATATTAAATTTTAAGAGTCCTTTTGTATCCAAATGGTCTTTCTCGTCTCACTCTATCAGCTGCATTTCCTTCTGAGCATTTCTAAACCCCTTTAAACATTTATGAATCCGCTATTGCAAGGTGGTACTGAATTTGTAGTGTCTGAGATCCCTGAAAGCGCAAGACCCTAAGTATGTACGAACTTATCCGCTCTATTTTGGACAAGTTTGTATAATACAGGGTGAATCAAAAGTAGGTTGACAGTAAATGATAACATTTATTGAGATTACATATACAATTATATATACTAATACAATACAATACAATTTTATCAATTTTATTGTACAAGTATCTTTCTGTATTAATTTCTTGAAATGCATCTTTGATGTAATTTTTCAATCATAACCATAACCAAGTTAAATATACACCATTGTTATAGAATAACTCTAACACAAACCCTATTCCACTTACTGTCCACCTACTTTTGGTTCACCATATATAACATTCATATCACACAATACTTAATGTACAGTACAAGATATAGAACACTAAGCGTATATTTGTTCATATTTGAGGCCCCTAAAAACGCGAGGCCCTAGATAAAAGGAGAATTGTACCGGTATGATTGGACGGAGTGATGGATTTCTACAATCTCCTGTCGAGTCATCATCCACCGTGGGCCTGGCCAAACCTACGCAGACTTGAGAAAAGGCCCTCTCAATGCTCATAGGCGGAAAGAGAACACAAATAAAAGCATTTATGATTTAAAAATGACTAATTTCTTAAAATAAGACCGGCATTTTCGATAATCCGGCAATACTGTGATCCGTCAAGTGTCGGATTAACGAACTTCTACTATAGCATTTTTCTCCTACAGCACTAACGAGTAACATTCCTATTTTAAACTTATACTAAACAATTCTTTATTTTTAAAAATATCTCCAATAAGTTCAAAAATTGGTTGCTTAGTTAGCTGATTGTCATCAGGCCGCCGAGAGATTTTATGGGGCTTGGGGTAGAGTAGATAGATAGATCCCTTTTGTTATTATTTTTAAACAAATGAAATACATGGAATGTTTTTTATTAATAAAAAACAGTCTTAAAGATTTTATTTTCTGTTAGTAAAAATAACATTAATTTATAGGGTGTAGGAACTATTAAGTATTCTTTAAGCACAAGGAAAATTCTATAGCTTCCCCCTCTGGATGGCCCTGCTTGACACTTATAAGCTTCCAATGTATCCCTGTTTGATGATGATCATGATTATGAACCTAATCTAATCTGATGATCATAATGATTTATTATATCAATTTAAATTTATAATTTAAAACAAATTGCAAAAATATATTTTTTAAGCTCCTAATTCTATATTAAATTATTAAAAATTTAATTAGCTTGCATGTGAATTTATGCAGGTGAAAGAGACTGCTCTTGCTTTCTTTCTGTTAACTAGAACTATTTTAAGATGATTGTTTTCATCAGATAAATTACAATTTATAAAAATAAACTTAGAAGAGATGACTAATTGGATTAAAATTTAAGTTTCACTTTTAGAGTTATTTTGTTTTAAACGATAATTTAATCCTTTAATTATTTTAATAACGCGTGTATGAAAATGTTAAAAATCCAGGATTTTTAATTATTTATGTACACGAACATACAGGTGTAAATAGAAGGGCCAGCAAAGCAGTTTGGCTCAAGTCCCGCGCACAGAGAGGCTCCAAAGTTTAGTCTTATTTATTAAAAAAACAACATGATACAAAAGTCTATATAAATTCAAGTTTCTTTAATTAGATAAATGATAAAAATTGTTTTTTGGTTTGTTTTGTTGTTTTATTCACGTATTTTTTGGGGGGATAACTCCCAATGGCTAAATAGATAAAACACTGAACACTGAATAGATCGAGTTTGCCCTTACCAATGAGTTAGTCACGTGGAGTTTTCTGGATTTTCTTCACGTTTCTAACACTTAAATAGCAGTCAGTTTTCCATAGAAAGTCTCCCGAGAGGCAGATCTCCCATGTCTTGTGTTGCCTTATATTCCTTTAGATCAAGCCTCACGTTTATACGGCATCAAACATATTTGTTACAGTCAGACTTCAAATACCTAAGGACCTTAAAGAGATAAATGTTCCGGTTTTTTCTAGACGTATGGGAACACTGCATCGCTAAACTGTCTATGTGCTATTTTTATGAAAACAGAAATATAGTAGAAAAATTTCACTATATTTCCGTGAATTACGGTGAAAATTCCTTATAATATTTATGAAAACTTTGATAATAAATTAGTCATATTCAAAATGATTGTCTTAGTTTGGTGGGATATGGCAACGCAACACATGGACGATCTGTCAACATGATGCCTTCCGAGAGGCTTTCTTTCAGAAATTGGCCCCTATTTAGGTGTTATAAACACGAAAAAAAAAAAAAAAAAAAAAAAAAACAGAAAAACTCCACGAGGTTACCCGTCAGTAGGCGACTACAAATGTTCAATGGTGTTATCCACTTGGTCATTGATGGGCCGCGTAGTACATAAACTAGTGTTTCTTAAGAAAGAAATCAAGACAAACAGGATTAAATCATACTTAATCCTGCTTAATTTCTTCATTTTTGCTTAAATATATTTGTGGAGTATCCAAATAACTTTATTTTTACTGACACAATTTTAATATCTGTTCAATGTCTTTGTTTAATGTACATAATGCAAGAATTTAACAAGCAAAGGATAAAAGTGTTATTGAACCCGGATGGGACTAACCCATTGCCAAAATGCAATTTTTCTATTTTTTGATGAACTCATACTGAAAAATTGTATTTTGGCAGTAGAGGTGATTATTTCTTGCTTTCTTTGTATAGCCAAATAATGTTTGTTCATTATCAGAACATCACACAGTTATTTCACAAGAATAAATAAACTCTTTCCTGTTATGGATCAGTTAATTTTAGGATTTTTACGACAGCCAAATATTTACATTTCCTGTTCACTATACATAATTTTTATAACTTTATACAATACATAAATTATGTTATCATTAGTGGTGGATTTAAGACTTTCCGCGGTCCCTAGGCTCAGAAGATCGAGAGTCCTCTACGTAATTTTACACCATAAACTAAAAACATTTAACTGTAGCCATAAGACTGTTTTTTATAAATTAATATATAATTGTACGATAAAATTACTTTATTTTTTCCAATCTTTGGGGTTCCCCGAGATCCAGGGCCTCCCAGGCATGATGCCTTATGTGTTTAGTGGGCAATGATTATTCTATTATTTAATGAAGGAATAAATTTTTCCTAGTCAATAATGACTATAGTGAAATGATTAGATTTTGTTGATGGAATAAGGCAATGCAACATATGGAGGAGCTGCCAAGAGGGAGAACTTTCTATAAGAAAGTGGGCCCACCAGTGGCCAAGCGGCTCCTGAACACGGAGTTTGGTCGTGGGTTCGCACCTCGCCAGGACGTGGAGTTTTCCGGGTTTTCTCCACGTCTGTAACGCCTGAATAGGGGTCAGTTACCCTTAAAAAGACCTCACGGAAGGGCATCCCCTAGGCAGATCGCCGAAGTGTTGCGTTGCCGTACCTAAACAAAAAAAAAGAAACAAACAAACTATAGGAAACTCTATTTAAGTGTTAGATACGCGAAGGAAACCCGAGAAACTCTACTTAGCCAGCCCGTTGGTATAGAATGAATCTAGTATTCAGTAGTTTTATCTACCCGGTAATTGGTAGGTGGGCCTATTGTAAAAAACGAAAGCGACGATCTTAAATGTTTCTAATAGCGAAATTCCTATTAAAAAATAATTTGTGCTTAGGACCCTTCATGATCTAGAACCGCTAATCATTGTAAACTGCCTACATTTTACACAGTATCACTCTAACATATAAAATAAATTATATCACAATATTCAGTAACACAATATAGCTTATAAAGCAAAAAGAGAAAATTAAAATGAGTGCATTTATCATTCGAGTGACAACTTGAACTTGAATAGTTTCCAGAACTTGTCTTAAACTTTACGTAGGCCCAAGAAACAACTCTATTTTTATTACATACTTTTCTAATTCCTATTATATCTTACTTTCATACATTAATTTTACCACTAATTATAGTTTCTAATCTTTCTTTAAACATAAAAACCATTTCGAGCCAAACCTTTTTCTTTTTCTATGGCTCTTCTTTATATTAAAATTGTGAACTTGCCACATTAAATATAATATGAGGTTAATTAAATTTTAAATTTACAAACGAGAATTTCTTTTATGAACTTGAATTTAAAATGTTTCTTTTTAATTGAAGTTAGTTTAATTAAATATTTTTTCCTAAGCATAATAGGCCTAGTTAACTTGTCTACTAGACAGTAATGTTATTTTATATCATTATAATGATCTGTTTCGACTTCTATTTACAGTATATTCATTTTATTATAGGATATCTTTAATATTGCAGAATATAGGGTAATTTTTAATAATTACTGTTAATATTTCAGGATATTTCTGATAAAAATGAAATCTGAATCCAAGTTTAGATCATGCTTCGGGGTGGGTTCTGTCTCTTTAATGTCTAAAAAGCTATTGAAGATTTTTTTAAATGCTAAATTTTTCATTTTTTTTTTGCTTTTTCTGTCCTGTTGGAGGCAACCAATGGTCGAGAGCTCTTGAATACTAGTAATTGATCGTTGGTTTGCGACCAACTACTAGTGTTTAGATGCTGGCTTCGCTGGCTTAGTTGAATACTGGCCAGCCTACTTGCTGGTCCTAGTCAGCCGGCGTGGCCAACAGGGGTTGGCCATGTGGAGTTTTATTCACTAAGTAGCTCACATTATGTAACACCTAAGTTTAGTACCTAACACCTAGGGGCTAGTTTCGTGAAAAGTCCTCCCGGAAGGCATCCCTTTGGCAGATCGTCCGTGTGTCGCGTTGTCTTTCCTAACTATTAGAGGCTTTCTAAGATGTTTTTTTGTTTTTTTTTCCTATTCCCATCGCGGGTTCGACAAGGCCCAGGTTAGTTCTATCCAACTTTTATAAAATTGGACAGCATTAACCTATGCAAATGAAAAAGTTTGAAAACGATCTAAAAATGTTTAATAAAAATAAGAAAATAATTTTATCCTCTACAAAAAGTGTCTTGCATAGAAAAGACGTCTCGCACTCCTGAGATACGTGTACCCAGATTAAGAGGCCTTCTATAAATAACAAAATAAAGAAATGAATTCAAAAATGTAATTTGCTTTATTATTCATTTGCGAGTCTCAAAATCTCGATCCGTGAGGCCTGCTGTCCGCCATTTGGATAACATACCATAGCTGCTATTTATTAAGATTATTAGCCATTTTAGATGAATATCAAAATGCCTACGCCATCCTAGCATTCATATTCATTCATCTACACCTATATCAATCTACATATGGCATCATGACATGAAATTGTAAGCCATAGATGGATGCCGCGATGTTTATGGATAATCTTGTCTATTGATATATTCGGACTATCCATTCACATCTATGCTTACAGGCAGTAAGAACCTAGACACAAATATACTATAATAAGGCTTGTATTGCGTGTTATACGCATTAGAAAAAATAAATTAAATTAAATAAAGTACAGTGGAACTGGTTAACTCGAATCGGTCGGAGGAAAAAAAAATTCGGACTTCGCGTTAAAGAGTTTCAAGTTACGGAGGTTCGGCTGAATATCAAGATTTTGTGCATCGGCTCATCGGTGACCCATAATAAACTATCCACACAATATTTCTCTGTGTCTTATTACGTAGAATCGTCATGTCAATGAAAGCCCATTTACTTATTACGTTAGCTAGTCGGAGGAATTTATCGGCAATCAAAGAAAACAACAACAAAAAAATGTTTAAAAAAAAAGAGAGGTTCGAATGGCAGTTATGGTATCCAGGTCACACACGCTGTCTGGAAGCCGCCACCCACCTCCATCACATGATACGGTGTTTATTTTTAGTCGTACGTGATTCCTGCGATTATAGAAAGTTTCTGATTAGTTTATTCCATAGATGAACGTTAATTATTTTATTTAAATTAAAATTCCGGAGAGTTTACGGAAATACTGTATCAAAACCCCATTCGAGTTAAACGGTTCGACAAATTCGAATTAACCTGTTTGATTTAACGTGTAAATCCCTAAGTTAAACAATCGGTAAAAGAAAATGACTTCCAGTTATCCCGGTTCGAATTAACCAGGTTCCACTGTACTTTTGTAATATTTATAGCTTCATGTGATATAAATTTCTTATTAAATTAATAATAAACACGTTTATTTACTCGATATATTAAAACCTGTAAACAACGGCCACTGACTGAAACATAAAAATGGCTGTCATTTGAAGGTGGTCACTGTTTGGAGGTAATTTTGTATGCATTTAAAAACAATCATTCCCGAAAAAAAACAAAAATATGGCTACCGTTTAGAGCGGCCATTGTTCATTGTTTAGAAATTCGACTATTTATATTTTTATCATTATTAATTATTTATTTTAACAAGAATGTTAAAAATCACTTGAAGATGCTTATTCTACTTAATTAGTTTCAAGGTAAATATACAGAAGAGAATTTTAAAGCATTAAATTCTCATATTGTTTAAGGTTAATTAGGAAAATAAAGAATACGATTTGTTTCAGATATCGATTTAATTACATTTAATTCATTTACATTAGCTTCAAAGTTTAGCCGATTCGATTTTATATTTTTAATTGATACAAATTAAGACGTATGTAAAAATTTAATCGAACGATTCTGATCAATTTTTAGTACAGTATAACCTTTAATTTTTATTGATTTTACACGTGCAGTTCATCGTTATCATCACAAATTTACATTTAAAATAGTTACAATTAAATTGTATTAATTAAAAATTAATATAGTAGCCTTTCTGAAGTTTATTACCGTCTTCATCATTGTGAATTTTCATATAAGAATTATTAAAATTTAAATACATCATTCAAAAAATAATACTGCTGAACACGTAATTAATTATTAACTTGTTTTTACAAAGTTATTTTAGAGATTATCATCATTTATATATTGTTTTAATGGGATATTCTTTATTATGTTTGTTGAGTTAATAAGATACAATTAAATTCTTTTAACAATAATATTTAATTGTGTTAATAATTATTTCATTTAAATATTTAAATTATTAATCGTTATTATTCAGAAAATACGATTAAAAATACTTATGAAAAAAAAGTCAAAAATAATAATTAGCTATTACTTTCCCGGCTGTCATATATAAACCATGGCGATCGGTCAAACAATACTTCCTCGTAATTTTTGCATTTTTTGCCTTAGGGAAACTTGAAACGTCGAGAAATGTAATAAAAAAAATCCAGTAACGAGTTGCTTAACTTTCCCGGCAATAAGTAAAACTGCGTGTGGCGCCATCTCTTATGATATTTTATTATTAAAAACTTTTTTATATTTTTAATTATTATAAAATAGCAAAATACTTTTAGAGTAGAGATGGGTTTTATAAAAAAATTGTAAATGCTAATGAGTAAAATCGTCATTAAAACCGGTCCTACTAGAGATACACACGACCATATTATCTCCCCACCCCCTCGACCTTTAATCAATAAAATATAATAGCATCAATCCCCCTAATAAATAAACCTTCCTGCAAAATTTCAGAAGTTTTCGACAAAAAGCACGGGAGTTATTAAGCTTCAAACAGAGTGAACAAAATCGTGCCACATTTTGTTCACTCTGTTTGTTTGTTTGTTTAATAGAGAAATTAAATAAATTATTATATTTTTGCTATTTTATTGATTGAAACTGAAAATTTAGTCTCATTATTTTTCTTTTAAAAATACAGCAGATTCGTGATAAATCGAGAATTTTACGATCTTCGATTTATCGTAAATGTTGAAACATATTTGGGATAATTTGAGGCCCCTTCAGGCCTTAGCTGGGATTGTTTCAGGAGACTGAAACGACCACAAATATGGATGGGCTTTATCCCTCTACGAAAATCATTAAAATGTATGAATGAATTTAATAAAAGTGGCAGTGTAAACTCTCATGGTTTTTACACAAAAGACTTGATTTTGGAAGCCCTATTACACTTCCATATCCCTACTGTCCCTGTTACACCGTATTATTGTCAACTTCTGTTTACCTTTATACACTCAAAATGTGCATAAACATAATCTCTGTTTTTGATATGAGCTTATTGTATATGCTGATCATAATTAAAGAGGTGTTTAGAGCTCACTGTAGGGAAAAAAACTATTGGGCAAATCTCAACCAAATTTGGTATAAATATTGTCCCGATTATGAGGTTTCGATTTTTGGGAATAAATTTTACTTCAAGTTTTAGCTGCTTGGACGCTGTTTTTACTTAATGTGCATATTACATATGTTTTCTAACAAATTTCGGTTAGGAGAGGAGTCTCAAAACGTCCGAATTTCCTTACGTACCGGGTTTGCATCATTGTTTCCTTGATAGAATAGTTTAACAAGTAATAAATATCAAAGTGAGCACCACGTGGCAGAATTGTGAAGAACGTTTCGCGATTTCTTTTATACCCGAAATTCGTTAGAAAATGTACATATTATGCATACTAAGGAAACAGCGGCGCCAATTTTGCCCTTGCGGGCGAATTTTGAAGTAAATTTTTTTCCTAAAATCGAAACCCTATACCTAGCGCAGTATTTATACCAAATTTGGTTGAGATTTGGCCAATAGTTTTTCTAAAAACATAGAGTATTCTTTAAATTACGATCAGCCTGTATTAGGACGGTTCACTTTACAACAGTTTCCAGTACCCAAAAATTATAATAATTAAAATGTTCATTATTAACCTGCATTTAATCTATATTTAACAACTAAACATTATACAAATTAATAATTAACATTTCAAAATTAAATTCACTAGAGAGGAGAGACAATTTAACTAGCAGAATATATATATTCTGCTTTATTCATTACTGCATGACACTATAAATTTGAAACTTTAATAAGTTTCTTAATTAGAATTAATAAATTCTTACACTTTAATAATATTTTAGTGAATTAAGTTATAAATTGATCATCCGAAATATTCAATAAATTATTATAATTATTCATATTAAAATAAATGAATAATTATATCATCTTCATGGAAGTTATATTCTAATTGTTATGTATATTTGGGATTATATCTGTCGATATTTCTCTTATATTATTCATTACTTTTGAAGGGTACAATAAAGGCAGTTACGAAGGAGTACGTCGGGTTGTCGAGCTGCATATATTGAATAAATTATATATTATATGGCAACGACGATCTGCAAAGTAGGGATGCTTCTCAGGAGGACTTTTTATGGGAAACTGGCCCCCATTTAAGTGTTAGATACGCGAAGAAAACCCGGGAGATTTCACGCGGTTCGTTGGTGAGGCGCGAACCCGCGACTATCACTGTTTACTGGTTCTATCCACTGGATTCATTCATTCATTTTAACAATTATATGCAATTAATTCGTACAATTACATAATTTCGTGCATTAAAACGCTAATAAGGCAAGGATAATCCTAATATAATTCTCCTAATTTACTGAATATTATACAAATATTTGCTCCTACGATAAAATTTAATCGTTTGTGTCAACGAAACAGTAACAGATTTCCGAATAAGTAAGTTAAAATAATATAATAAAGTTAAAATAATATAAGTAATTTAAATATTAAATTATATGACTATATGTTTCTAAAATTATAATAACTTAAACGTACGATAACTTTTTATTCTTTTTGCCCCGTAGGCCCGTTGAGGGGTGCCTGATGTTAATAGGCAGAGCTTGACATATCGGAGACGGATCATTTCCAAAAACTTCTTTTATATTGTGTTTATTACATTATATTGGTTTTATATTGTGTAAGGCCCTAGCAGTTTGAACTTGTGAGGCCCCTTTTATAGAAGTTTATAATGTATAATGTAAAGCCAGTGTCCTACAATACTTGATATTGAATACGATCTAAAATCTTAATCGAGAGCCTCAGAAATCAAAAGAGTCTCGGACCACTTACTTTTTTGGGCTTCCTGTATATTCGAAACAAAGCAGTATTTAAAAAATTGTATTAGTTTTTAAATAATAAAATTTGACAGAAAGATATAAGGTTTTTCTTAGTACTGTATATAAGAAATTCAACGAAATGAATTATTTACATGTTTTTGAGATCTCATAAGACGCTCTGCCTAACGCCCTGGAGGATCGGAGTCCAACGATCGGAATTTTCCAGAAATTTTCCACTGACGGCCCGTCAAATATCCCTCACCACCGGTCGTTTCCCATTGTGGGCCTGGCCGAAATCACTATGGGTATGAAAAAAGTCCTCTTAGTATTCATGAAACGGAAAGAGCCACGCAAAAGAGGCCCCCATAAATGTGAAACCGAATGGCCGAGTGGTTAAAGTGGCAATCTACTGTTATGGGGCACCCAGGATCGAATCGAAAAACCCCAGGAAGTTCTTGAGGGGTGTTTTCGGTTATGTCGGCCTTACCATCCGGCCGCTCCGTTATGGGCCTTGCCGAATCCATAATGAGTTTCCTTAAAATACTGTCTTATAAAGCGACCAGATGTTAAAAGTAAAAAGCGGAACGATAGGACAGACCACCGCTTTTAAGTGGTCTGTCCCGTCTGGTCAACTTACCTTCTTTCAGTGTCGGGCCGAAAACAGCCAAACGAAAGAGGCCTTCGTAAATGTAAGGCCTGTTACAAATGGCTCTACGATCCTCCTGTGATAATGCCCGATTCCAAATGATACTGGATTAGAAGTGATACACCGAGGAGAATCAAAAAACGAGAGGACCTAGACAAAAGTTTAGGTTGCCAACGTCTAAAATTGCTAATTATAATAAGGAAGAAAGATTCAATAATTAAATATTTAATTTTTGTTTTATCAACGAATATTTATTAAAATGAATAGGGAGAAAATTCAAATATCGTAAACATCTGTCTTGCAAACTCATTATATTAGATGCGTGTTAGAAAATGTCTCGAGTAATTTATTGATTGATCGCGCAGCAGCAGCCTTTATTAATAGTTTCTGTTATTTACTATAGCTCAGTAATTTTATTCTATAATTTAAATTCATCGCTATCTAGTTAAATTCTTCTATTTAAATTTAGCTTTTTCCCCTTTTTTGACGTAGGGTTTCCTAGATCGAAACATGATAAAGGAAGTTCAAGAGGCTTTGGGAAGGAGTTTAGATGGAGTTGAAGAAATAGTGTGTTGGAGGATGACGATTACAATATAAATATGGATTGTTTAGTTGGGGTTAATATAGAATATTTTTATAATGGTTAGCCTTAATCGAACAATCCATAAACTATATTTCTATTATGTAGATAGGAATAGTGGGATGGTGATAGATAAGGTGGATCCCTTATTAGATCATCAATGTGTTGCATTATCCCTTCGAACCAAATCAAACTTACTTTTGTTTCCCTTAATTAAACTAACTACAGTCAGACCTCTGAACAATGGCCACTGATTGGAACAAAGAGTGGCCGCTATTTACAGCTGGTTGTTGTTGGGAGATGATGTTATTGCAAGTTCGACAGTAATATTTTTCGTTATTACCAATCAGAGCTTATTGTTTCTTATTGTTGTAAGTTCCTAAATCAATCTGTGAAATTTGTTAATTAATTTTGCAAATATCTATTATTCTGTATAACTAACAAGTCTGGAATTACTTAGCTTTTCTCTCGTGTCTGTTTACTTATTTTTCGATATTCACTTTCAGAGATTAATTGATTTGATGTGTGTAATAATCTGATTACTCATTCAAAGTACCGTCATTGCGTATCGCTTCCGCTTTGAGGAATGCAATAATTAGTGCATTATAACAGAGAAATAATTTAATTAATTTGAATTTAGAGCGGAGACTAATAAAAGTCTTAGTTTTTCTTAAAAAAATAGAAATAAATAATTAAAAAAACATGCGTTGCTTTACACACTAGTTTACACTATCGTTTCCCAAACTTCTCGGTAAAGTGGAGCCCTTGAGCAAGGAAGATTTTTTTTTGAGGAGCCCTTAAGACTCATCGGCATCTTTTGCTATAAATTTGTACAATTGACAGAGAAAGAACGAAGGTCTAATATTTTATTTATTATTATTATCCCATTGAACGATGAAATTATACGTAGTATATATTTTATTTTTATTGCAACTACCACGTTCATATTCTGATAAATCGTAACATGCACGTTCGTATTCTAATAAATCAGTCCATAAATTTAAGGACGGATCAAAAGTTAGTTAACTGAACTAACCGACTTTCTTATATCGTGGTTGACTGACTTACGCACCATCCTATAATTTAAATTAACTTTATTACTCTTAAATACAGAATTACATTTTATGAGCATTTATTTTTGTCAATTAAGTTATATAAATACGTACAGTACACTTTATTCATTTTGTAAATTTCAAAAATTTCTATAAGTTGTAGTATTTTTTTTTTAGAAAAAGGATAATTCAAGAAAATCTTGAACTCGTTCAATAAATCTTGACAAAAGAAGCGATAATGCAAAGTTCAAGTCTCTGGAGAAACTGTTTAGTTCTGTCTCAATGCGTTGTTTGAACTATGAATTCAAAATATTAATATATTAAATCTAAAAAAATCGATGGCGTTAATCTTTTCTAACACTTTTTAATAAACAATAAATTAAAATTTATTTTGTGTACAAGTTACCTCCAAACAACGGCCTTTTTCTCACATTTCTTTTTATTTTTTGAACAAAAACGCGCACGAAATAATCCCATTACAGGGTTATCTCGCAGCGGCCATTTTCTCATAAAGCTTTCTCTTTTTAAATAAGAATGCATACGAAAAAAAACTATCAAACATCGCCAATACGACGGAAACAAAAAATGGCCGTTGTTCAAAGATATGTAAAATCAGTTTTACCTTTTTTAAGCTACTCCTTTGGCAACGCGTACTTAATTTTTAAATTATATAATTATAATTACTTCCGCTCCAACAATCGGAATTATATAATTAATATAATTAAATTATATAATTATAATTACTTCCGTCCAACGATCGGAATTTTCCAGAAATTTTCCACTGACGGCCCGTCAAATATCCCTCACCACCGGTCGTTTCCCATTGTGGGCCTGACCGAAATCACTATGGGTATGAAAAAAGTCTTCTTAGTATTCATTAAACGGAAAGAGCCATGCAAAAGAGGCCCCCATAAATGTGAAACCAAATGGCCGAGTGGTTAAAGTGGCAATCTACTATTATGGGGTACCCACTGCGGGGTACCCCATAACAGTATTGCGTAATTAAATGATGGATTACGATTAATTTAGTACAGAATTTAATATAATTTAAGAATAAGACATTTAAAAGTTGTTTTCCAACCTGTAGGTCGTGAGCTATATGTTTAATGTTCGTATTTCAATACACTCAACGAGGTTGGAAACTACATCATTCCGTCTCTTAAAAGGGGTTGAAGCGAGCTGTAATGTTTTATAGGTATAATATAAAATAAATATTATCAGAAATCCAAGCAGGAGAAGTTGAGGTGTGGAGAACTCTCAGATGGCGAGAATGGCAGACTTTTCTATATGTCAACTTTACCTAGAGTCAAGGGCTCGAGATTTAGCCTATGTAAAAAAACATGATTTGAAAGTTTCTTTTGATTATTCGTACGGAACATAACACTTAGCTGACTCCTAAGTCTAACATTGGAAATTTGTAGTTAACCGAGTTTAAGCTGAAGTTATAAGCCTAATTTGAATCCAAAGTTTGAATCGAATCCATCGACGGAGGTGACGAAAGTGCAGTCATTGCGCATGCGCGTGGAAATCGGACAGATCGACAAAAGTCCTAACGTAAGCACTTTACCACTACCGAGAATCGTGCTAAAAATAGTTAATAGGTTAGGTTAGGTTAAATTAAATTTGGTAAAATGAGACCCCATTGGACTTCAATAAGACCTAGGCCCTGAAAAAAGCTAGATCCGTATATCAGTGATTCCTAACAGGGGGCCGCGGCCCCTGGGAGTCCATAAGAAGTTTGCCGGGGCCGCCAAATTGTGCAAAATTTCCTTCAGAATATAACAAAAAGAAAATTGATGTATAACTGAATATCGTATTGAAAAGTGAAATAAGAAGATGAAGTTTTCCTATTTAGTTTATTTATTTACTTTTTATTTCTTCCTACATACAACTTTGTTAGTACAGAAGAAATAAATGTAAATATGCTACTTACACCGCAGTATTTACTTCTTTTATTAATTCTAAGAAACTATTAAAGCTTGAAATTTTAAAAATAATTAGGAAAAATTTTAAAAATAATTAGGAAAAATAGTAGGCTTTGAAAATGTAAATATTTTTGCAAAAGATATGCGAAATCTTTACGACAAGTTGTGGGTGTTTTAGTTTAGTTTTAGCATCGGCTTTGGATCGATTTATCGACATGTTTCTTATCTTATTTTTTGTTAAAAGTTAATGAGTTTTCGTGTTTAATTGTGAAGTTTGAATGTTATTTAAATAGATAATGAAATAATGAAGTTATGATTTACAATTATTATATAAAAAATAAAGCAATAATAAAAAAGTCAATTTATTATAGATAATTTTACAAATATAAATTATTATTTTAAAAAATGGAGGTTACAAGAAAATTATGAAATATTTGGTGGGCGCGAGTATAAAAAGATTAAGACATTCTAATAGCATTACCTGGTGCAAGTATCACAATCATTACAAATTCCTCTTCGGATTTTCAAAAATATCAGATAACATTACTAAATATATATATATATATATATATATAAATAATTCGACATGTATAAATTTTACTTTTATAATTTTATTTATTAGTGAAAAGCATTGTATAAACTATAAAAAGTTAAAATAATCCTGTTTCTAATAAATATTATTTTTAATAAAATAATCCCTTCTGAAATATTTTAACCTATCGATGTGTTTACGTAACACGTGACATAAAAACGTGACGAAATCGTAATACGTCACGCGTTGTTAAAAATATATTCTAACAATACGTAACGAATTGTTAAAATGTATTGTTAGTGTATTGCTAGCTTTCTCTATTGTAAGTGACCATTGTTAAGCGTAAATTTATTCGAAATTTTAACGTTTTTCTTTCTTTCAGATTTACCAAAGAAATTGTGATTAAGTAAGTATACTTCAGGAATGTACGAGAGGCGGAGAGGGATCTCTGTGTCCCGTTTCTTTAAGACCCGCTCGAGTAAAAAGGCCGACAGGAGATGGAGACAGCTCTTTGGGTCCTCATTTTTAAGGCCCGCCAAATGAAGACAGGAGACGCCGAAAAGAGGTAAAGAGAACTCTCCGTGTCCGGCTTATTTCAGGGCCGCTTGGGTGAACGCAGATGAAAGGCGGAGAAGGCTATCAGTGTCTCAGCTCCCAGTTATTCAATGCCCTCTCGGGAGAAGATAGAAGACGCGGTCAAAAGGCAGAGAGTGTGTCCAGCTGTGCTCTCTGTGTCCAGCTGAATTCAGGACCGCTTTCGAGAAGACAGAAGATGCCGACGAAAGATGAAAAGGGCTCTTCGTGTCTGGCATCTTTAAAGCCCACTCGGGTGAAGACAGAAGGCGCAGACGACGGGGGAGTAGACTGTTTGTGTCTCATCTTATTAAATTCCGCGCAACGCGAGTATTTTTTTTTATAATGAGATTCAAATATGAGTTTGCAGTAGTTTCGAAGTATATTTATAAGTTTCTGTCTTTCTTTACTATTGATTGTTGTAATATTGCGTGCCTTAGTTTAGATAGTAATAATAGGGTAAGTTTCGTATACTTGAATTTGAAGTATTCAGAGGTAGTTCTAAATATTTTCATTGTGTGAGTCAGAACGAATGAAACTCCATAAGTAATGTTAGTCACTTGTGGAGTGGCATTCTTTGCAACTCTTGGTGGAACTCTGAAGCAGTCACCTCCACGTGGTGAGTTCTGGGTTGTCATTCGTCTGGAAATGACGAAGGGCAAGCGAAGAGCTACTTGTTTTTTTCAATTGAATAATGTTAAATGAAAACATGTCAATAAAAACAAAAATTTATAAAAGTATTTAAAGTTAGGAGATTTAAGTAATATTTTGTGACTTAAAATTCATTTTTACAACCAGAATATATTGTATAAATACGAATTATATAATACAAATTTTTATAAAATGGAATTTGTTTTTAATAAATTAATTTTATAGATAATATCTTACAATATACGTAATTAAAGTTCAGTTTTCAAAGTTTAAGTTCAGAAAGATATACGCAGGAAGTAGTCAGCTTATGACGTTATATTTTACACGAAGACTTCTGTTTGTTACTGTCCTCTAGGAGTCTAGGCTGTAAATAGCGGTTCGACACCGTATTCGATAAATCAAACTACCTGAAAACACGATACACGTGTTATACTTGTGTATAATGTGTTTTCAGGCAGTTAGCATATTTGATACTATATAATCACAGTATACCGTGCATGTGTGATACTGTATTTTACGGACTATAAGAAGCACTTTTTTCTTCGAAAAATTGCCTCCAAAATTCAGGTGCGTCTTATACTCGAAATTAATATAAAAGTGTCCAGTGTTTGATTTAAAATCAAACAAGTGTGTCAGTGGATAAAACAGTCGTGGTCTAGAGTGAGAGAAGACATTATTGTTAAATCTTTCAAGTGCGGCATAAGTAACGCTCTCGATGGCAGTGAAGACCATCTTATATATGAAGAGGACAACGATGACGACGAAGAGGAAGAAGAAGAAAGACGATTTTTAGGGATTTTAAAGGTCAGTTCGGTTTTATAAACTAAGAACTTTTTTGTAGTCTGGCTTTGCAATCTAATAATAAAAATGGTAAAAAAGTTATTTTTTAAAAAAATTGCTTAAAAATTAGGGTGCATATTATAGTCCGTAGCGTCTTAAAGTCCGTAAAATACGGTATGTTGTCTGCATGCATTCATGAAATCGCATGTTCGATCTAGTACACACTTTCACACGTATTACGCTTATTTCGTGTAATCACTTCTTGCAAGCACACATGCCATCGAGATTACCGGAAACGCCGCCATATTCGATAACTAGGGCAACATTAACCGAGAAATATAGTAATGGATGTTACTAAGAAATTACAGTCAGGAACAGTATTAGATTAAGGACATTTGGAGCACTAATTACGGTAAAACTAGCGATTTGGGTTCCCAAAACAACTCAACCCATTAGTTGTATTTACTTCTGGATCGAGTAATTTACTTTTTATATTTGGACTGTAAGCAATTTTATAGTTTTTCCAGGTCTAAGTTCGACATTTGGTCATGGCTTGATAAGGACCAGAACAGATGAAAGTTGGGAATGGTCAGATCATCATTCTCATCTCATAGTTTTTACTTTTTCTGTTCTGTGACCAATAAGAGGCCTTTTACTCAAGCTCATCGTGGGTTCGGCCAAGCCAACGATAGAGCGCCCGCGTGATAATTAAAATAAACCAATGAGCTTTAAGTAAAAACGTTTTTGAAATAGATCGCATATAAGGCACCAGAAAGATAAATATGGCATCATCTCCGGTTCGAGAACTATAAAAAAATATATGACTAAAATCGACAATAGATTTTCCATCACTTATCAAAAGAAGTTTTAATTTAAGCCATTTTGAAATTATTATTATTTTTATTGTATGGAAAAATCTAAATTTTGAAACCTCTACAATCGAGACTCGAGTCAATTCGCCTTACTGCAATAACGTAATTAGAACCAATATTAGTGAGATTCATGAGCTTCTGCAGAGGATGCAAATAGTACACTTGCCCCACCCTGGGATCGAGTAAAAAATTCCACAAATTATAATCGTAAAAATGATTAAGATATTTAATCTTACGCCTTTCGACATGAGACGCTCTGATGCAATCCTTTATTCTTTAATCTGCTTGTGAAAAAATACCCCGAAAAAATTAAATAATTAAATAAAGTTGTAATAAAAATAGGCAGCTTATAATTGTATGTTGAAGTATAATAATTAAAACAATCTCATCCTGATTTAAGTGTTGTTTGAATTTTTTAATCACCTATAAAGTCAGAAGTGATAGTTTTTTTTCGTACTTTATATAGTTTTAATAAAATAAAAATAAAAATTTATTAATATAACTGTTTGCAAGCTTGTCCCCTGGAAAATTTTCTACAGACGCCCATGATGGGAGCCCGTATCAGAACGTGCAACGTCTGTATCGCTGTGGATGTAGCGTTGTGAATGGAGACTAAACTCGTAATTAAATACAGTAGACCCCTATAACACGGGTTCATATAACACGGATTCGTATAACACGGCGAAAAAATTGCAATCGTGTTCGTATAACACGGTAAAACGTCATCGCCGACTCGTGTTGCGACAGGATTGGTCGAATCTGGACCAATAGCGGATATTGTACAAACCGTTGAGTTTAAACGAGCACTGGACCTACTAAAAAACATTTATAATTCAACGGCCATAAAAATTATATTTTTATTTATGATGTCTCCAAAGTTAAGTTATTTTTCTGCGAAAAAATCGCTGATCAGGAAACACGCGCCCGCCGTTCGACGAGCCACTCCGCGACGAAAATAAGCCTAAGCACTGGCGTCGTCGAACGGTGCACACTCGGTAAGTAATCTTACAATTTTTTGTTTATAGCATAGTTTATATGGATTATTCCCAAAAAATTATACGTGATTTGCAAATGTTGAGTCAAATTAGTCTAGAATCGATTAATTTTATGGAAGAAAACCTTTCAAGCAGCCGTAGCCCCTAAACTGCACATGTGCCGGGCTGTGATTGGCTCATGTATTTAAGTGATTCGTACAACACGGATTCATATAACACGGAACGTATCTACCGTGTTATAGGGGGGGTCTACTGTATTGTATATACATGTGCACAAGTACGTTTGTCACATTCAAATATTTTTCCTGTAGTTAATTGCTTTTTACTTTAATTAATTTATTTACAAAGATAAAAGGCCGCTGTATCTCTTCCTTATTATGCTAATACCTTGCCGGCTGCGCTCTATTTCGGTGTGGCTTCTTTTTTCTTCTACAATGCTTTGATTATTTTACGGAAGCGTTAGATCTATATATGAAGCATGCAATGCCATAATGTTGTAAATGCCAAAAAACAAACTTTTCAGGATAGAGAAAAAACACTTTTTCTAATGAACAAACTTTAATCAAATGCTATAAAAATTATTTTAACAATTTACACTTTGAAATAAAACATTGGATTTAATTTCAAACACCTAAGTATAATAGTAGGGAAACAAAAAATGTTTAAAAACAAGGGTAGAGCCATAACGTTGTAAATGCCAAAAACAATTGCAATCATAAAATTAATGTTTCTACAGCTGAAAAACAATTTTAAATACTAGAAACTTACATTTAAATTATTAAACACAATTTGCAAATTCAATATCAATTTTAACATTAAAAACTGGCAATAATCTATTAGTGACTGCTTCCTGGCTTCAACAATGTTGGGCCCACAGTTTTGGTACTTGAACTGGGCTGTAATCTTTATCAATTGTAATAGAATTATGATAAATAAAGGAAAAAATAAACAATAAGGTATTAATTTAGTGTAATAAAAGTTAAAATGTATTTAAAAACTTCAAATTTGAAAGATTAATGGAAGTCCGAATATCATTTTGAAATATCAAATAATAAGGTGATACAAGTTAACTATTAATAAACTGGCATTCAGTTATCCGGTTCTGCATAAAAAAACTCACTGCATTACAAATTGGAATAACAAAATGATGTAAATGTAAACCATAACATTTTACGCGCCAAAAGTCACGTGGCTTGCACTTTGGCACTTAAAATGTTATGGCTTGCACATAAATTCATCTTCAAAATATAGTCACTTAGAGAACCACTATCGCCACAAGATTTTTTTGTAGGAAAAAACATTGCATTTAAAATTAATTTCTTCAATAAAACGTATTTTGAGAAAAATGGCATTTACAACCTTATGGCATTGCACGCTTCATATATAATCGAGACGAGTTGATGATGATAATGATAATAATAATAATCAACACAGAGCCAAAACGGTTAGGAGTTGAAAGTTGAAATTTGGTACACAGTTAGGGTACGTCACGAGGACGCACGCTAAAAAGGATTTTTCGAAATTCCTCTCCACGGGGGAGAGGGACAGGATTAAGTCTTAACACTTCCATTGTTCATGGAAGTGTTACGTAACAATGGAAGTGTTAAGAGAAAGCGACGTGCAAGACGCAGATGCAGTTTTTTTTTTCGTTTTTGCGAGAAATTGAACATATTTTTAGACCTATCTAAAAATTCTGTAATCAGTCTGGAAACAGGGAGGACCCAATTCTTGCATTCTGTGAAAACGGGTAAGGTTGACTATAACGTAATAATCTTAATATTCGCTAAAACGGTTAGGAGTTGAAAGTTGAAATTTGGTACACAGTTAGGGTACCAGATTTAAGTACCAAAGTGTTAAGTAGCAATGAGAGTGTTAAGTAACAATGAGAGTGTTAAGTAACAATGAGAGTGTTAAGTAACAATGAGAGTGTTAAGTAACAATGGAAGTGTTAAGTAATGATGGAGAACAAGAGAAAGCGACATGCAAGATTTACGGGCGCTGGAAAAAAGGGGAAAAAGAAAAAGAGTAATATGTTGGAACATATTCGATTTTCAAATTTAAACACATTAGTTCGGTTTTTCTCGACCTTTCTTCTTTAGAACATTCGATGAAAATCGAACAATATTAGAACATTCGATTTTCAAATTCGACCTTTCTTTAGAAAAACTTAGTTCGTTGATGAAATTACTTTTTTGTGACTATAATGTAATAATCTTAATCTTCGCTATCGTTACTTTTGCCCGAGCAACGCCGGGCCTACCTGCTAGTTTGTGATATTTCTAAGAAAATAAATTTTATTGTTTAAACTATGTAGTTATTTATAAAATAGTTTATCAAATAAATGCTCTGATGTGTAATTCTTGAATAAGTCATGCTTTTTAATTTTAGTATTTTCTTTCTTTTACTTGTTCCTGATATTTAAGCCAAAACAACATCTCTTTAAGTAAATGTAATTTAAGTGCTCCTTAATTGACTTATTAAAAGGTAGGATTCTTCATTTCTTTGAAACTTGTTCTTTGTGATTGTATTTTCATTTTTTCATGATTCAACCAACTGTACCATGAGAGAACTGCATAAATGAGTCTAAATATTTGATCAATGCGGAATGATCTGTGGATGAAAACGAAGCGCTATTTTCTGTATGACACAAAAATATAATTCATTATCTTTTTACTTAATTTTTGTAAATCTAAATTGATTTATTGTTAATTTTGTAATTTTATGAACTCATTAAATCGATGTAAGCAACAGAAATCACTGGTGTTCTTCTGTGTTCTGGTAAACGGAAGGTAATTTCGATTGTGACAACTACTTCACAGAGCGAGCCGAAATGCAATTTATAGGTCTAAATATTTGTTAGATTAGAAGCAGAGCTACTGATGCGTTTTTCTATTTTCAACATTATCTTCGCCACTATAGTTTTTGTTTTTAACTCTTTCTGCCCTGAGGACACTAAGAGGACCTCCATTAGCAAACCCATTATGGGTTCGGCCAGGCCCACAATGGGACGACCGGGTGGTGAGGGACGGGGCCCAACATATCCGGACGTCCACCCCCGAAAAATTCCTGGGAATTTTTCTACCCGTTTGAATTCGATCCCGGGTCCCTCAAGCGGTAGACCTGACCTTAACCGCTCGGTCATCCGACCATCGCCACTATAGTAATAGGTCTATACTGTATTTTGATAAGTTATAAAATGCATTTAACCTTGGAGTTATGTGTAGTCTCTAACACGAAGATGGGAATGGAAGGCATAAAAATGATTGTTACTTACGAGTTAGACACGGACGGATCTAGGTTTTTTGGGGCCTAGGGCTTATTGAAGTCCAACGGGGTCCCATTTTTTGTTAGATTAAGAATTACTACAATAAAACAAACAATACTATAAATTATCATTATTATATTATTAATATTTACTAAATGATAAGTACTCATTGTTAATAAATGTTAAAATTTATGATGGTAATTCAATTTTTGTGAGCCCTTGACACTTGGAGGCCCAGGGCATAAGCCCTATTAGCCCCTATGTAGATCCACCCCTGGACAGACAGGTCGAAAAACTAGATGATAAACAGGAGTTACCATGAAAATCGCTTTTCGACTGCTTGCTTAAAACATAATTGTGTCAATCGACAGTCCGATAGCTTATCGCTAAAAAAGGACCCGGAATCGAATTGGGCCATAAAAAATTCTGGGGTGTTGCTCGTCTCCCAGGGATTTTTCATGGGTGGTCTGCATGGTCCAATATAATTTAAATAAATAAAATAAAATAACATGATTTAGTAACTACATTTTCGAAAGCAGAAAAAATAAAAAGTTAATTTAAAATTCAGTGATCTATTTTTTGGTTAAAACACAACTTTACATAAAAATGAAGAACTTAAATGTAATTGAGAAAACTTGTTTCGGCAAAGAAAATTTTTTCTTTTCGACATGATTTTTCTTTGTCGATAATAATAATAATTATTATCGACAAAGAATTAATTATTAAACGATTAATTATTAAAAAAATTATTATTAAGGAACCTTCCAGAAAGATTTCTAGCTTTTATAAATATAAAAGTTCTGTTTACTTATTTACAGTATTTAAATTTTAGTTCTTTTCATCCTCTGGTCACTAAGAGGTGCTTTTTTCATACCCATTGTTGGGTCGGTGGTGAGGGATCCGACATATCCAGAAAACACCGGGACATAAAAAATTCTTGCTCGAATTCGATTCCAGGTTTTCCAAAGCGGTAAGCTGGAGCTTAATGGTTTTAACGGTCTGGTGGTCGCCTCGGCCACCGGCTGTTGAAGCACTATGTCCAATATAAAATATAATCTGAAATATTGAAAAATCTATCTTAGCTCACAGAAGCTTCAGTCCATTGCTGAGATTCCTGAAAGGAAAGTCTGCATGATAAAGTGTTTACTTATAGTTGCAAAGGACCTTTGGCCGGATGGCCCAGCGGCCAAGGTCAGCCTACCGACGGCCGGATGGCCGAGCGGTCAAGGTGGCAGCCTACCGCTCTGGGGGACCCGGGATCGAATCCGAACGGGTCGAATAATCCCCAGGAATTTTTCGGGGGCTGGTCCGTTCGGATATGTCGGGCCCCGTCCCTCACCACCCGGTCGCCCCATTGTGGGCCTGGCCGAACCCATAATGGGCTTTCTAAAAGAGGCCTTCTTAGTGCCCACAGGGCGGAAAGAGTTAAAAAAAAAAAAAAAAAAAAAAAAAAAAAAAAAAAAAAAAAAAAAGGTCAGCCTACCGCTCTGAGGGATCCGGGATCGAATCCAAACTGGTCAAAAAATCCCCAGAAATTTTTCGGGGGTGGTCAGTTCGGATATGTCGGGTCCCGTCCCTTACCACCCGGCCCGGCTTGTCCCATTATGGGCCTGGCTGAACCCATAACGGGATTGCTGAAAAGAGGCCCTCTTACATTGTTAGTTCCCACAGGGCGGAAAGCGTTTGTTTAAGTTATGGCAACGCAACACTTGGCTATCTGCCTAGGGGGATGCCTTCCAGGAGGTCTTTTAAAGGAAACTGGCCCCAATTTAGGCGTTACAGACGTGGAGAAAACCCGGAAAACTTTATGTGGCCAGCCCGTCCGAGCGAGGCGCGAACCTACAACCGAACTCCCAGTGTTCAGGATACAGAGATCGCTTGGCCACTGGTGGGCCTCGGAAAAAGTTAAAAAAATAAAAAAGACAAAGTCACTAAGGACTCAGTTCGAATTCAGTCTGATTCTAATAGTTAATTTATCATAAGTCATTTAAATAGAAGTATCGTCCTTTAATTTGCATACACGCTGACCGATCGCAATGCGGTTCAGGTCTATTCGTAATCATATAATTGTGTCCGATCAAAACATTTATTGATGCATCGCATTAACAAATTCAAACAGATTCATAGAAATAAGAATCTAATAAATATAGATAAACCTTACTAAAATAAGGAATAAATTAACACAAAAGAGAACCCAATCGAATCATCTTAATGTACCGGTACAGTATATACAAAATACAATACTTCCATGCCACTACCTAAGTGGATGATTAACTTTCAATAAAACGATTCCTAATAGAAATGGATATATTAATTATTTCCAATTTAAATTTTAATAAATTCATTAGTTGATAATATTTATTATTATTTAATAAATTAAAACGTCACGGAAAATAAAAATTTATTTAAAAAAATTAATTTTTATATATAAGAGGGCGCTTCGTATGTGCCACGTTATGATACAGTTGTGAAAATTGATAGATGATGGTAAGTTATAAATATATAATTATGAAAAATAAATTAAATGATTGAATCTGTATTAAAGAATAATAAAAATTTACAATTGGCAATCGAACATAAACTCAAAGTAGCTAGCTTCGATTTTCTGGTAGAAGTCACTTTCAGTTAATTGGTCTATATAAGTTATATGTGCAAATTAATTAAAAGTAACGTACACCGTAAAAGTTCAATAAAGTTAATACATTTAAATAAACATTATTTTTAATAAAATTTGCGAAATTAAAAATTTTAAGTTGTAAAATAACAATAACAGTACTAAAAGTTTTCTTGAATGTGTTTTTTCCCCTTCAAATATATTTTGAAAAGTACACGTGTGAGTACTTTTCAAAAGTATTTTGAAAAGTACTCACACAGTCACTAGATCACTTACATTTCTTCATAATTAGGAATTCGGTTACATTGTTGTGAACTAAATTATCATGATGGAAATTGACATGTCAAAAATACATTTTGGCAAAATATTTCTAATTATTTTAATGATTTATTAATTCTTAAAAATTTGGAGATGCATTGATTGTATTGTTAAAATATCACTTGACAGTTTGAAGACATAACATATCTTCTCACTCAAACAAATTTAATTTAATTTACTATCATGTGAACAAGATAAGATATTGATATAAAAATTTAGAATGTTTTTAATTAATTAAAGTTTAAAAATTTGTTTGTGAATTAATTTCTAATTTGAAACAGACTTAAATCCTTTAAAACTTTAACTGGAATATTTTAAAACCTATCATGTTTTAGAACTTCTAATGCCAATACTTGAATCTGTTTCAGTGCTGTTTTTATGTATGGAGTTAATTCCTTTCTATAAGTAATTTCTTCTAATTTCTGAGATTTATTTTTGTGATTTGCATTAGGAAGATATTACTGCATCAGATTCTGCCATCCCTTTCATTTATATTCTTCCTAAATTTGTAGAACAAAATCTGGAAATTTATAAATTATTTTTCTTTTTAATAATAATGTTTAGCACATTGCATAAACTGTTTTTTTTTTACCACTTGTTGCAACAGCTGGATGATAACCAAGGTAGTAAAGATATCAGCTTGCCACTCTGGAAGATGAGACTGAAACTGGGTGGACCCAATATTTTAACATAGTCTGTCTTGGATATGTCTGCTTAACACTCTAATGCCAATATTTGCACCTGGCCTCCTCATTATGGACCTGGTTAGACCCACCCCTTGAACACAGATAAAGGTCCCTCGTAATAGTTCATAGGGCAGAAAGAGAGAAATAGGAAAGGAAAGAAAGCTTGTTGCAATAAATATTATTTTGTTTGTAGAAAGTAATAAACATACAATCAGATTCAAAAATATTCTGGGACTGTTATTATTTTGAACATTTACATTTTCTTGTAGAAAATGATGATTTTTATTATAGCTTATATTATAAATAATTATATTATATTTAATTATTTTATATTTAATATGTTAGTTACAAAATATTAGCTTTCATCGTATAAAAGAGAATAGACTTTTCTTCTTTCCACTCCTGAGAGGGGTTTTTTTATACCCACCAGAATGGGGAGACTGGGTAGTAGGGTCATATCCAGAATGGACCACCCATGAAAAAATTCCTGTAGTTATTTGACTGTCTAAACTTGATTCTAGATAGCTCTGTGGACATATAATCAAATTTACACAGCTGAATAACTTCAAGTTAGATGAGCAGGGCAATCAAGGAGTCAGCCAGATTGCTAGACTGGCTGACTCTTGACTACCTTGCCTCATCTGACTATCCAGAGAAATAGAACTTTAACTACTTTTCAAATATTCATTTATCTATATATATAATTGAGACGAGTTGATAATAATAATAATAATCAGCACAGAGCCAAAACGGTTAGGAGTTGAAAGTTGAAATTTGGTACACAGTTAGGGTACGTCATGAGGACACACACTAAAAAGGGATTTTTCAAAATTCCTCCCCACGGGGAAGAGGGACAGGATTAAGTCTTAACACTTGCATCAACAATGGAAGTGTTAAGAGAAAGCGATGTTCATGATGCAGATGCAGTGTTTTTTATTTTTTGCAGGAAATTAAACATATTTTTAGATCCATCTAAAAATTCTCTAATTAGTCTGGAAACACAGGAACCCAATTCTTGCATTCTGTGAAAACGGGTAAGGTAATAATCTTAATCTTCGGTATTGTTACTTTTGCCTGAGCAACGCCGGGCCCACCCGCTAGTTTATTATAATCTTTATAATAATAATAATAACCTTATGCTGAATATTGCTGGTTAAAAAACTAATCATTACAAAATGTATAAAAACATAATTAGTTTTTTCATTTTAAATTCAGTAATAAATATTATTTCAAGAAAAGATGAATTTATTAGAATTTTTGAAAAATTGGAAAGTAAATTTAGAGTTTATTAATAACATTTTACATTAAAAAGATTTAATGTTAAAGTAGTAATAAAAATTTTCATTAAATATGGATTTAACACTACTAGTACGGTTTGAAATTATATAATTTGTGCTGCACACAGTTTTTTTTGTATAGTATAATAACTAATACATTGAATTTAATTGAATAATAAAACTAAGAAATGACACTTTAGGGATGCTGCTGAGCAATGCCATAATACTTATTAGGCTTTGCATACTTTTAGTAATATACATAATGCAACATTGATAAAGAAATAAGGATGCCACGAGAAAAAATAGCAAAGTTTGCATACTACTGTTAGAAAGTAGTTGAATAACACAGCATTATGTGAATATCTTTCAAATAAAATGGATTTCATTTGATAATTTGGAACTGGAAAACATAATTCTTGATCCTAGATCAACTCATCCCATATTGATTGTTTTAGAGAGACTATTAAAAGTTAAGAAATATATTTTGTAGATATGTTTAAGATCACTCAGATTTGATCTGGTATCTTAACTATTGACTTCTAGATATTGAATGATGTCAACTGTGTCTATAACTTGCAGCATTTATAGCATACATTTCAAGGTCATTTATAGCTTGGATGAACTCTTTGTGCATGATGTGTATTATATTAGCACTCTTTCAAAGAGGAGTTTATCTTAATTCCATTTGTAAATATTATGATTACATGAACAGGCAAGACTTCTATTTTATGATCAATCTAGATTCAGCCTTGCGAGTAATTCTCAGTTTTCTTTGATATAGAAAGAATTGGCAATAAATAACTTTTCATAATATTAGAGAATGAGATTTGTGGAAGGGATGATTTAATGGTTTGGAGGGAATATATGCAATTTGTATTGATTTATAAATTCATAAAAATTAGATCCCTTTTCCAATGCAGTATTTGTGAGATGTTGAAATCATATGTTTTTAAGAGGTTTTCAATTATAATTTTATTTCATAGATAATAATGTGTGAACAGGACATACAGTAGAAGAATATCTTGAAAGTGAAAACATTTGGAGAATGGAGTGGTCATTCAACCAGATTCTAATCCAATAGAACATTTGAGATGTTCTAGGAAGATATGACTTGAATAACAGTCTCTAGCACTAAACACTATATGAAAAAAGCTATATTGCTATCAAATTGAAATCTTTGGGGTAATATAGCACTAATCCTCAGAATCACATTTCTGAGGTAATTTGTTTTGAATGTTCGAAAAACTCTTTAAAATTGTTTGAATAGTATGTGTTAATATTTTTGCTCTCCTAACTTTGCCTGTAGACATGGTTGTCATCTCATGCTCAAAACAAAAGATTATGATTATCTGATAAAAAAAATCCCACAAAAAAAGATTTTGCAGAACAAGATAATGTGGAATAACAGTGTGTGTCTGCAAGAATTTTTGCAATTCTCACAGCATTGCTTATTGAAAATCAAAGAATATCATCTAGAAAATACTTTTATTTCCACTTAATATTTTTGTTTACATTACTTTTCTCAGTGTTATTCATCAATATTTTCCATATCAACAACAGTGTCATCTGTCTTGATCTAGTAATAGAAACCTTGGTATGCTTTGGGAACCCATCTCTTCAGAGATGTAATATCATTCACTTAATTTTTTGCAATCAGCAATGTCTCAGTGTACTTTTTCTCCAATGGATATGGATGTGTGCTGATACTAGGGCACATTAATCATAATTAAATAACTCAAAATGCCACAAACTGAGGGTTAGCACTATATGTCCTGAGGGCTATAATTTGTATTTATCAGTCAATGTAATTTGGAAAACATCTACTTTAATTCTCAACACGATTACAGTGCTGTTCAGTTTATAAATTTATAATGAGTGATTGTATATCTTAAGTCTTTTTATGTGGTTTAAGAATGAATCATGTTTGTTTAGCAGTAACCAGTCATAAATTTTTAAATAAATCAATACATTATGCAGATGAAGCATTATAAATTTTAACGTTTTAGACAAATAGTCTCTATTTATAATGTACTTTTGATACGGGGGAGTTTCAAAAGACCAAGTTAAATCATTTACTGTATCAAAAGTTGACTGTATATATTAAACAATTTTGTAGGTTCTTGCTATTTTTATTATATCAAGAATGTGTTTCATTTTGCATAAATGTTTTTGAATCAGCAGCAGATTCATGAGAGCTACATGGGCTTAAGCCCACTCATTGACACAAAAAATGTATTTGTACACATTTCAAAACATGGTGGAAAATATGGTTTATCAGACCATCTGCGATACAAGTCTTGCATGTCAATAAAATGTAATTATTCAAATACTAGCAGGTATATCTGGACAAAAAGTAAGAATAACAAATATTAAAATGAAAACCATATTAAGAATTTGGTTAGCTTACTATTGTCATGTTTGGATGGTATGGAATGGCACAATTTTATTGGTCAGATAGACAGGTATTGATGTTTTTCAACAGAAAATAATGATTGACTTCCATCTGCACATAAAGATAATTCAAGATATCCAAATTTTTTCTAATGTTAACTTTAATGTATCATTCACAGACAAATGTGAAATGGAAATTGGTCAAACAGTCAAATTTCACAAAGAATGGACCAAGTATTTAAAGTTCACATCCTCAAACTCCAAAAACATTTTGTGCTTTCTGGTTATGTAAGCATGGAGTTGAACTTAATTTGACCAAAAGTAATGTTTGGCCTCCTTCCAAACGAGAGAATGGTCTTGGAAAAGTTTAATTGCATTTGCTCGAACTGTCTTCAAATGTGTAAAGAACAAACTAACAAACTTTCTTCTTTATATATTAGATTTCTTTATATATTAGATTTTAAATTTTTGTACTAGTGTGAGGGCTTGGACTTGACAAAAAATTTTATTTAAAAATTTTTGAAAAGAAGAAAAATCAAAAAGGATATGATTATATCCTTTTTCAGGGACTATCTTCCTTGTCCAGCGGTGATGCATCTTCTGGATGTGTCACCGCCGGGAACTAACGAAAAAAATCACTATTGGACACAGACTTTAAAATTTCCAAAAAAGGGAATGAACAGCAAGGGGGAGGACCCCCAAAATAAAAGAATGGGTCCGATGACGATCGAGAGTTTATCCGTAACAGAGACTTGGTTGATTAGTGTTTGCTCCCGTCTTGGATTATTCCACTGCCCTATCAAACATTATTGCCACCGATTGCCGCCTAGGTCAACCTTCCTACCTGCCCTCCGAAGAACTATCGAAATGTCTATATTCCAGACAAATTATCTAGTCTCCCTTTGGATTCTTCTGGATCTATCACCGAACAATGTTTTATTATTATTTATTTATTTAAACTTTTCAGTCTTTAATGTAATATGATACTTTTTAATATAAATGAAAAAAGAATTGAGCAATTGAAAATTTTTGAGTTGTTATCCATTTTTATTAAGTTTATTATTACATTTAAACTTCTCTTTTGAATTTATTTATTTTATTAAATTTTTCCATAGGTTTCGCTTATTCAGACTGTAGATACAGCTCATGAAGATATGATTGTGAGTATATTATGTTTTATTATAAAATAAAGATCTTTAAGTTTAAATGATTATGAATTCTAGTTATTGTACAAAATAAAACATTAAAGGTATTCCTTGGTTTGCTTAAATATGGGATTTGATTAACAAACAAAATTAATTGCAACAATCCTTTTTATATATGCAGCAGAAGTTTTAATTAACACAGCTTTAATGGCTGCCTTTATACTTAACATAGATATGGTTTTATCAGCAAATAAGGTGGTGTTGATTTGCTATTTTTTTGTGGAGGGTGATTTCTGATATGTAGTTTATAATAATTGTGAAATTTAATACGTTACTACTAATGTGATATTCTATTCTTGATTTAGAAGCTTATTTTAAAACTTTACTTTGCATTTCGTTTGTGTAAAATCAAATCGAATTGTTGGCAGATAAAATGCATATTATGTATACTTTTTAAGTTTTGTAAAGGATATAATGCTATACAAACAGTAAAAAATGCTCATAGTGTGTATGGGGAAGGTGTTTCTAAACATCAGATGTGTCAAATATGGTTTTGAAAGTTTTGTTTGGGAAATTTTAAACTGAAGGATACAAAATGTACAGGAATCTAAAAACTGTTGATGAGAAATTTGAAGAAGAAATTATTAAAAATCAACAAATAACAACTCATGAACTTCAAAAAATCTTAGTGTATCATCGTGTATAATTTTGACTGACAGCTCTAAGGTTTCATTTTATTTTCAAATTATTTTCATTTTTATCATAGAAAACTTTTATCAATGACAAAATTAAGATAAAAATATTTGTTATTAACCAAAAATTTGTTCAAGCAAGTGGTGATTGTTCAGTTCTGTACTGAAGTAGGACTGTATTTGATTAATGTGAATTTGGTATATTTGGCAGCGTTGTGGCAATTAGTCACATTAATCAAGATATACTTATATACAAAAAGTTAATTTACTTTGTAATTCACAATAAGATTTTATCATAATCTCTAACTTTTCTGATAAATATAACCATTGAAATTTTTTTATTTTATTTGTAATATAGATTAAATAAAATCAATGTTGGCTAGCTGATTGAGTAGTTAGTGGTAGCCCCTGCTCTAGTGATCCGGGATCAAATCTGGATGGGTCAAAAACCCCCAGGAATTTTTTGGGGATGGTCCATTTGGATATGTTGGACCTGCCTTGTCCCTCACCATTCTGGTTGCCCCATTGTGGGCCTGGCCAAACCCAAAATGAGCTTGTTAAAAAAATTCTTTTAATCCCACTTGGCAGAGAGTTAAAAAAATATATATATTATATAAAATTAATGCAAGAATAAAGAAATATATTGAAAATATAATATAACTTTGAAAAGACAGATGTGGATTGTATGACTGTTCAAGTACTTTTAAACAAGTGGAACAACAGCACTATTTAGAATTTTTTTTAAATCTTATACAGCACCCTTTTTTAAACAGATTTTATCAAGTCAATTGCTCAATTTTTAATTTCAATTTGTAATTAATAATCACCAATGTAAGTAAAAAAAAGATTTAAAAAAAGATTATCTGTATTATTATATGTGATGTAATTTATATCTATTATTTCTTTTGTAAAGAATAAAGACTGAAGAAGAGTCATTAAGACTCTAAATACATTTCCTCCATTAATAATATCCTATGTCAATAAGTGTTCCTTGGGTGATAAGTTTAGTCAAAAAAAAGCTTTTAAAAGCTAAAAACTTTAGGTTTTTTAAAAATATCCACAAAAACCAGTAACGGAACGATTAATTAAAACTATTTAGAATGAATACAAAATTTCTAAATGAATACAAAATTTTGACTATTTAAAACACATTCTAGACATATAATTCAAATACACCCTTTGTCAGAAAAGTTCCAGGACAAAGCTAGTAAAAAGTAGAAAATTGCAGTTACCAAGTAATGATCCTAGCTCCTGACAAAGTAGTTCTCTCAGCTATCTATACACAATTGCCAATGTTTCTGGAGGTCTTGGAAGCAAGCAGAGAAAGCTTGAAGTGAAGATGCTTCTTAGCTCATTTGTCTCAGTCTGTTGGATGTCTGCGATATTTGATGAAACATCCCTTTCAGTTACAATCCTTTGTCAGAAAAGTGTGATTTTTTTTTCTTGTTTCCATGAGTGAAAAAGCAACTGAAAGGGATGGGACATTTTGTCAAAATATCGCAGACATCCAACAAACTGTGACAAATGAGCTAAGAAATGAGCTCAAGCTTTCTCTGCTTGCTTCCAAGACCTCCAGAAACATTGGCAATTGTGTATAGCTGAGGGAACTACTTTGACAGGAGCTAGGATCATTACTTGCAATTGCAGTTTTCTATTTTTTTACAAGCTCTGTCCTGGAACTTTTCTGACCAAGGGTGTAAAATACAAATTAAATATTTTAGGATTTAAAATTTTTAAAACAAAAATTAAAAGTAAACATGAACATAATAGAGTAGATGAAGTAGATGACTGTCTCTCAAGTTGTAGAAAGTTTTCCATGCATCAGATGGGATTCTGTCTTTTCTGCATTGATACACTTACCCTTCCTGGATGATATGCGTATTTCCAGAGTCTCTACTGCCTTTAACTCTGCTAAACAATATTTGTCAGATAATTTTCACCTCATGTAACTTGACATAAATATCCAATTTTAACACATATTTTGTAGCCAATGTAGTGTTTCATTTAGTAGTGAATATAGTCAAAGGATCAGCCAAAGTTAAAATGTGCTCACTAACGACACCAAACTTAGATTAAGAATAAACTATACTGTCTTTTGACATTTGTTTACTTGAAAAGTTTTTAACACATATTTTTGACATTTTAAAATATCGTCTTCAGGCAGATGGTATGTAACATTTGAATTACAATTTTTAAAAAGTATGTTAAGTTATAAGGTACCAGAAAGGTTGATCCTTTTTGATTTTATACTTTTGTTTTCTGACAGCCTTTCTTAACCTATTTTATGTTGGAACTTTTTCTCCATTACTTGTCTGACAAAAATTCAACATGGTGAATGTTAAGCCTAATGAAAATTACACGTTTTTGAAAAATAGTCGTATTGTCCGAAATTATATTTTTATTTTGCACAAACAAAATAGATATATTAATAAATGTAAAAACACTTCCAAAATATAACTTTTTTTTAGTTTTAATATAAAAATTATAATGACTAGCAACATCTAGTTTCAAAAATGTTTTGACGTTGAAATGAGATATCTCGGGATCACGGATCAAGGTCATTAGGTTGTGACCCGAGATATGTCAGGAATACCAGGGAGTAGGTTAATGATTGTGATAAAGAGCCAATTTATTCAAGGTCACATCTAAATAAGTCATTTTTAACCTGTACCCAGGCCCGGATCCAATAAGTGTGGGGCCCAATTGGATTTTTTTTGCGGGGCCCTCTATATATTAAATATTTAAATAAAATGCAAACTATATATATATAAAATGTCATGGATCATAAGATAGGTAAACTTCTACAATTAAAATACATTAAAAAATAAAAATGCACAAAATACAAAAACAATAACATTTTATTGAATATAAATTTACATCGTTGAATATGATTATATGAATTTACATATTTCTAAGTTTTTGTTCTGTAAATTCTTCTAAAATAGTTTGAAAATCCAATTTCCTTGCTTCTTCACTTTCAATCGACATAATTGCTAAACTATTTAATCTATCCTGAGTCATTGTCGATCTCAGATAGTTTTTAATTAGTTTTAGCCTGGAAAATGATCTCTGTCCAGAAGCAATGCTCACTGGAATTGTTAAATATATTCAGAGAGCAATAAACAAGTTTGGAAATGCAGTTGCTCTGTCATTTTCCGATAAAAATTTGAACATTTTAAATGGATTTTCGAAAAATTCTGATGGAAGGATAGATTTTAAAGCTTCCATTTCTTCAACTAATATTTTTTAATCTATATCAGCTTCCTTCACTATTGGTGCATCATTTTCTGTGAACCTAGAATCTGTTGGAGAAATTTCTAATTTAGCTGCATGTTTTTGAAGTACTTCTTTTTCCATATTTTGAAATTTTCCCAGAAACCCAAATAAGTCATTATGATTTTTCAATTGTTCAAAATGATCTTTTAGTGATTCTGTAGCTTTATCTAAAACAAAATTAAAAAAAGATATCTTGTATGCGTTTATCGGATCTACAATAGGTTCATCATCGCCTTCAGAATTGAAATGTTTCTTTCTTTTCCGAAGCCTTTTATTTCAAATTCTGTAGATATTTTCAAATCTTCTGCAAGAGTTTTTGCTTGAACTAAAACTTGTTCAAATCCAGTATTTCTGTAGTCGCTTAACCATTTTAAAAGTTTTTCAAATGAAGAAAGTGCAATGGATACATCTACAGATTTACTTTGAAGTTCCTTGCTTACATAATTGACTTGGAACAGTAAATCGTACCAAAAAACCAGTGATACTAAAAATTTATAGTCTTTCGTTGCATTTCCAAGAGATTCTGCCTCGCTTTTAATTTGTGGATCTTTGGTAATTTCTGATATTTCGAAAAGAGCATCCATAAAATTCACCTATTTGGTATCTCACTGCTTTTACGCTTTGAATCCGACATTCCCACCTGGTATCGCAAAGAGGCTTCACAGTAAGTTCTTTTATATATTTGAGAAGTATTAACCATCTTTTTGAAGATGCCGAAAACAAAACATATAGGCGTTGGAGAATACCAAAGAAGGTTAAAGCTTCTGGACAAATTTTTGCTACATCTCCCAATACTAGATTATAATTGTGACAAACGCAAGGAGTAAAAAATGCCCTTGGATTTTCTTTTAAGAGTCTAGCTTGAACACCGGAAACTTTACCCTTCGTATTCGAACCATTGTCATATCCTTGCCCTCTTATGTTGTTGATGTCAAGCCCTAAACTTTGAATTTCTTTCTTTAACACAAAAAATAGATTTTCTCCTGTGCTGCTCTCTACATGTATAAATTTGATAAATTGTTCATATATAGCGATATTCGAGCCTGGTAATGTTCCATCCGAAACATATCTGATGCTAAGAGACATTTGTTCTTGATGACTGACATCTGGAGTACAATCCAGAATCACAGCAAAATATTTTCCATATTTTATTCTATCAATAATTTTATTTTTTAATTTGTTGCCTATTAAGTTTATTATTTCATTGTGTACTGTTTTGCTTAAATAACTTTGATGTATTTGTTTTGTGACGATTCTTTGTATATGATCCTGCATTACTGGGTCAAATTTTCCAAGTAATTCAAGTATTCCTAGAAAAATTCCATTTTGTGCATCACCTAGGTTTTCGATGGATCCTCTAAACATGATATTTCGTTCAGCTAAAAACTGAACTACAGAAAATAAACTTTCAAATATATTATACAAACGAACTTTTTCTTGGTTCAACAACTTCTGTTGAACATTATTTATTGTTTGCTCAGCAGAAAGTCTTTTTTTGAAGCTCTGTACATTTTAACATAGCTACCAAATGATTTTTTGATTTTTTCATGTGTGGCTAATCTATTATATATATTTGGCCAGTTATTAAATCCTACAGTGGCTAGTGCAATTGAGGCACCCATACTGAATAGCCGACAATAAAAACAAAATATTCTGTCTTCTGATTCAGAGTATATTATCCAAGGACGGCTTATTATTTCACCATTCGTAAGCTTTCTTTTCAGATGCACTTTTGAAAAGTGTGTTCCATCCTCTTGCTGCGGAAACTCATTTAAGATAATTTTTGTAGGACCTTTTTTAACTAAATAATCTCTTATTTGTTGAGTAATAATCCCGGGCCAAGAAGCGGGATCATCAGTTATATTCAGTTTTTCCATTTTCATTCCAATATTTGCTTCTTCCGGTTCCGGTCTGTGTAATTGTGTTTCTTGTTTATTTTTTACCTGTTATTCTTTATTTTTATCATCATTTTCTTCTTCACCTATTGTCATCATTGTCTATTTTTTAAAATTTGTTCAAAGCACCTCTGAGTTTTTCACTTTCGATTTTCCTTTTTGCACTTAATTTCCTTTTTAGACTACCACTTTTATATTTTCTTTCCACATCTTTTTCTCGTTTTAGTGGATTCGACATCTAATGAAAAAATTAAATGCATTTTTAATCACAAAATATACTTACATTTTTAATTTTAAATATAATTTCTTGTTAATAAATATTATGTAATACAATTAGTACTTACTTTTTTTAACAATAACAATTAGTAATTGTAGTCACAAAATACGACAATAATAATTAAAACGATTAGAAGAATAGACAACTGCAAATGCAATAAACAATTGACATTTGATAGTAGCTACATCTACTTAATAGCGAGCGCAGCACAGCAATGACTAATGCCAAAAAACGAATTGAGTGCGCTGAGTAAGACGCATATAGAATAGAATATTTGAGAGAGAAGATAGTACTATCTGATTAATTAAACGTTAGTCAAAAACGACACTTACGGGTATCTGTTTTCTATATTATAATGTATATATATTATAATAAACACAATAATAAATCTAATCCATCAATGCGAACTTAAAATAAATATATTTTTGATTATTTGAATAATTTATAATTTATCCTTTATCGTCAAAAGCAATTTTTGCTTTAAATTTCGAAAAATAACTTTGTTAATTTTGGTGGTGATGCGGGTGATTGGGCCCAATTGCTCCAATCGCCTTAAATCCGGGCCTGCCCATACTCTATAAATCTTCTGGATGCATAATTTATCCAAGTGGTCCTTATCATTTCTCAACAATCTGAAAATCATACGGTTTCTTCTACATGCATTCCTGGCACCTGTAGTCCCAGCCAATTAATATAAAGACTAAATTTTTGTTATAACAAACTATCTTTTGGTCTCTGTCCTCTTGGGTTGCTGATGAACATTTTTTCTTTTGTAGTAATGTTTGTAGACAATAAAGACCTTGAATTAAGCTATCTGGATAATAATGTTGCCCCACCATACTCCTATGGTATATGTTTTAAAAGTTTGTTTTTTTGCTAATTTGGGCATTAGCAAAAAGGAAAGAAGGAAGACCAAATGAAAATGGCTGAAAATGTTTGTAATGTATGGTATTAAAACCTAATTTTTGTGCTGGAACTGTAGAAAAGGTGTGGTTGTACTCTGAAATTACTGTGAAAAATTATATTTAGGTAACGTTTATCTTAAGTACAGAATATTTCTTGCAACGTGTATCATTTGAAAGTTCTCATATTATTCTCAAAATTCCTGATTTGACTTTGCTCTATGGTTGAATGCTCTTCCTGTCAATACCTCTTCCACTTTTAATCCAAACTTGGAACCAACCAGTTCTATCAGGTTCTGGGTGGAGTTAAACAACAACACTGAGCAATTCTGCTCCATTTCTGACTAGTACAGTCTGAATCTCTTGCTAAATTCATATGCCTGAATTTATTTTAATGTTATTTTTGTCTACAAGTACGTAATTTCTATTATCAGGACTAATTAGACTGGTTTTAAGGATTCTGCAACACAGTTTCACAGATCAGAAATTTATTTTATTTGATATACCTGGACACACACATTTAACTATTGCATTTCAGACTCTCTCGTCCCTCCTCAGCAGGTATTTTTCCAACTGACAAGCAATTTTAAACAACAACAATAGTAAAACTGTAAAACTTGCTTGTCGGTTGGAAAAATACCTGCTGAGGGGGACGAGAAAGTCCGAAATGCAATAGTTAAATGTATGTGTGCAGGTATATCAAATAAAATAAATTTCTGATCTGTGAAACTGTGTTGCAGAATCCTTAAAACCTGTCTAATAAGTCCTGATAATAGAAACTACGTACTTCTAGACGAAAATAACATTATAATGAATCTCTTGCTGTTAAACCATTATGAAAACTGGTGTTTGGCAAAGGCAAGCTGTTGCCTCTTTCCGCATTTATAATGATAATTGATTTTTAAGAAATGTGTGACAACTATATATATAAGCTTTCATTCAGAATTTAAATTTTCTCAGTAATACAAACAAATAATTTTAATTTATTTCTAACATTATTAAAATTAATTTTCTTCAGCATGATGCCGAGATGGATTATTACGGAACTCGTGTGGCCACTTGCTCTTCTGATCGATCTGTCAAGATATTTGATGTCCGAAATGGCACTCAAAAGTTGATTGCTGATCTAAGAGAGTGAGGTTCATTTCTGAAGTAATGTGAAACAATTGAAATTTTGGGTTAAGTATTATTTATTTTGTAGACATGAAGGACCTGTTTGGCAGGTGGCATGGGCACATCCCATGTTTGGAAACATATTGGCATCATGTTCATATGATAGAAAAGTAATTCTTTGGAAAGAAACTGATGGAATTTGGAAGAAAATATATGAATATGGAAATCATGATTCTTCAGGTATGTTTGTTTTATAAATTATTCCTGTTAAAGAATAGTCTATATCAGTGTTTCTCAAACTTTTTGGTCCGCGACCCCCTTTTGCACTTAAAAATTTCAAAGGACCCCCGAAGAATGAGTATGTGTAGAAAAACATCCCGGAGGGAGGGGGGTTAATTTAAATTCAGGACAAGTTAATTTTTGTTTAATTAATCTATTTCATGTTGAAATTTCTCTTCGTTGCGTGTCGCTTTGCGTTGAATTTTTGTCAATGTTAAGACTAACGAAATTTTTTAAAAATTATTTCTTTATTTTTCACAAACAAAATAAATATATTAAAAAATATAAAAACAAAAAACATTATATTTCGGAAGTTTATCTAGTCTCAAAATGTTCCGATTCAGCACAACACAGTCCTCGGAAAAACAAGCATAACTTACCATTCACGATGGGAAAATAGTCTCGTTCAAATACTGGCGCGTCCTTAAGTACCCTCTCATGGTCGCGCCAGGCTGCCAGCTAAAAACGCATATCAACTAAAATAATATCGGAGTATCCCAAGACATAGCCAAATATTGCAGTCACGGCACTAGCGGAAATTCAAATTTGCCGACTGAAACGCTTTCGGTTGATCGGTTTTCGGATAATCGACACTCTACCTAAGTCGACTTGCCTACAGACGCAACGCTGCTAGCGAACATTGTTCCAAATGACAACGCTGTTCTATCATAGTTTAGGCGGAGAGTGGAACTCGGGGGATTCCCCAATAGCGCACAAATTTATGAATATTATATTTAGGCTCGTATTTAAATATTTATATTGTTTTTATTTATATGTGCAATTTATTTAAGTAAAAATTATTTTATATATTTTTTATTTCTATTATTTCTAAACATATATAGTAAATTTATAAAATGTTTGAAAAAAAATTGATTTGGCATCAATTTTTCAGCGACCCCCCCAAATATTTTTCAACGACCCCCTTAGGGGTTGCGACCCCCACTTTGAGAATCACTGGTCTATATGATGATTAAATTCTAGAACTTAAAATCTGCTTTTATGTTAAATATAGGCACCTAGTTCAGAGTCTAGTTCATTTTTTGTTGTAATGAAACTTAGAATTTCAGTTCTTCCAATGTTATTCTAAATGTTTAATAAATTTTTACCAATAGTTAATTCAATCTGTTGGGCACCACACGAATTTGGTCTGATGCTAACCTGCGGCAGTTCTGATGGTGCAGTTTCAGTCATTTCAAGCTCTGGGGATGGAAATTGGGAAACAAAAGAAAATCAACAATGCTCACACTGTAAGCAAATCGTTATACAATTATTAAACATCTCAAAAACATTCTAAATTATGTATTTTTGAACAGATTGGTTGCAATGCAGTAAGTTGGGCACCCGCAGTTTCGCCCGGTTCTGCATTAGAACAGTCAAACGCCCCTCGTCCAGCACCTGTCAAACGATTTGTGACTGGAGGCTGTGACAATTTAGTCAAAATTTGGAAATATGTGTAAGTTGCATAATTTTAATTAGCAACTTTAAAATCGAAATGACAAAAGATTGAATGATTTATTATATTTTAGGGATGATGATGATAAGTGGATTGAAGAACAGAAATTGGAAGCTCATTCTGATTGGATAAGGAATGTAGCTTGGGCACCATCTATTGGATTACAAAGAAGTATGATTGCAAGTTGTTCACAGGTATTTTAAAATTGATTTATATTATGAGTATCACAGAAATGAACTTCAAAAATAAAATTAGAATTTGATAATTAACCAATTTAAAGTTTATTAACCATAATTAAAATAAATTCAAAAATTGAGTGTGTGGAGAAGTTTGTAGGGCAGAGACAATAATAGTATTAATTCAGACAGCTCCAGGATGTGTTGATGGTATTTGTATGAATTCTCGATGTTTTTAAAAAGGAAATCCCTTAACGCACAGAAACATGGGGGTAATTTTATAGAGGGATATAACGATTCGTAATCCATAACAGTCATGTACTCATCATCCTTGAGAGCAATGTCTTTGAGCTTCTCTATCAATTGTAGCGAGTTGTTGATAGTGAAAGGGTGACTTTGTTCTTTAGAACGAATAAATCTTACTAATTGCTTTTCGATGCGAAACGTCGGAGAATTACATTTTTCTATAACCGGTCGTATTTGGCAACCCGGTTTATGAGTTTTCCCAAAAGCTCTTTGCTCCTGGCCCTTCACCGAATCCAGAGAATCTTATTCCTGATATTGAATTCATCATCAAAGGCATGAATAGTACCGAACAGGACTACATCCGGTGGAAAACACGTTTCCGTGTAGCTCATGAAAGAAGGGTTAATTTTAATACTAGGCAATTCTTGGCAACCATAAGCAAAGCACGCCAATGGCTGCAAAGTAATAATGTGGTACTCATGAAAGCAGATAAATCGAAGGGAATAGTACTTACCAAACGGGATACGTATAACAAGAAAATACTAGAATACATCGAGAACACTGATTGCCAGCTAGCACCCTGCAACTACTTGGAGTCATCACAATGGAGAGTCAAAAGATTTACAGCAACCCCATTAGCACGCCTTTTGCATATGCAGAAAGCTACAGTCCTTGCTCCAAAGGCACCAAGAATATTTACTTTTGGGAAAACTCATAAACCGGGTTGCCAAATACGACTGGTTATAGAAAAATGTAATTCTCCGACGTTTCGCATCGAAAAGCAATTAGTAAGATTTATTCGTTCTAAAGAACAAAGTCACCCTTTCACTATCAACAACTCGCTACAATTGATAGAGAAGCTCAAAGACATTGCTCTCAAGGATGATGAGTACATGACTGTTATGGATTACGAATCGTTATACCCCTCTATAAAATTACTCCCATGTTTCTGTGCGTTAAGGGATTTCCTTTTTAAAAACATCAAGAATTCATACAAATACCATCAAGACATCCTGGAGCTGTCTGATTTAATATGTTATACATCCTTCTTTCAATTTGAAGGGAGAGTTTTCCGACAATAATAGACTGACACTTAATACACCAAGCACTAACATTTGATTAGCAGTAAAGATTCACAATAATTACATGCTTAACAAAGCAAGAGCTGTAAGCTTCTTGTTTGACATTTTGTAGTTGTGCAGTGCAATGAAAAATTGAAATTAGAGGTTAGCAAAAGTATAATATGATGATAAAAATGGATGTACAGTACTCTACACATCTATGCATCCAAACAAGTAAAAACACAATAAAGTGGCTGGCAGGCTTTATAAGCAACAAAGAAAAAGGAAATACCTAAAATTATTGATTTTTCATAGACTTAATAGTCTTTCTTTTTAGTTTTGATCATTAAAGTATGGTAAAGTCAATATGTATTGTCCAAAAGAGAGTTAAAATTCTACTGGGTAGTGCTGCAAAAGTATATATTCCATTAAATCATTAGTGTCAAACATGTATCTTGTCATAAGTTTTGTTTGCAAATTTTTTATTTGCTTCGTTATTTTTCAAGTAAAAACCAATTAAATACTATTTATTTATTATCTGGGCAATAAGGCATACTTTTCCTTTAACAGTAGAGTTGTGCCAGTCAGCTAACATCTTTTCATGGGAAATTTTTGAATTGAAATAATGTGACTTCTGGTTTGTCTCAGACATTTGTATATAATTAATCAGGACCTCCTGTCCCTAAGGTTTCCGTATCTGGTCTCATCTTTCAACTATCTAACTCCATTTTCGAGATTAAGGAAAGACAGAGATGGCTGGGAATATATATATAGGTCTCAATTTTTCAAATTGCAGTCCAATTAGTTTTACAGAACTAGTTCTAGTGTTGATTATTGTATAAAGTAGAGAGTCGTTTATCCGAACACTGGTTATCCGAAACGTCAGTTATCCGAACGCTTTCCAGTCGGACCGTATCATTCCGAATTGAACTTTTTTGATACTAGATTTACTTCTAAAGTATAATTCTTATGTTTTTATATTTTTTAATATATTTATTTTGTTTGTACAAAATAAAGAAATAGTTTTTAACGATACAATAGCCTCGATTATTATTATAAAAATTTTTGTTAGGCCTAAAATCGACGAAAATTCAACACAGTGTCACGCAACAGAGAAAAATTTCAACATCGGACAGGTTAATATATTTTATCGTACGTAATCGGTTATCCGAACAACCCCAGTCCCCAATTGATTCGGATAAACGACTCTCTACTGTATTTTGAATATTCTGAATAAACGATGGATAGTGCCATTTATATGGTCTGTTTAAGGTACCAGCATAAGTAGTGCAATTGCCTATCAAATGAATCTGACATGTCTGCTTTAAATGGAATATATCGTGAATTGTGCTGCATATTAAGACAAAATTTCTCATTAATTTGCAATTCTGATTAAATCGAAGCCCTCTGGAAGCAAAAATTGGTACAAATGGAGCAAGATGAATAAACTATTTTTTAAGAATTTAAGATGGCAAAAAAGATTCAAATGATTATTGTCATGCATTATGATGTGTAACGAATAGACAAAGATAAAAATGTTGTTCTTGCATTGTTTCCCCAATGAAAACAAGAAATGCTTGAATTATGTAAACCTTGTATCAATATGATTTTTTGATAATTTTTATAATGTTTCCTTTATTTATATGATATGTTTAGTATTGTACCATGTGATGATCTTAAATTGTTCCAAAGACTTGCAAAACACTTTTGATATCAGTATGCCTTAATCCATTTCTAAATACAGGCAACTTGGTATAACATGGGAAGTTACCATAGATTCCTATATGTTGTGTCATGTGAAATTGTTACACCTCTATACACTGTAATTTTTAAGCCAGCTTAGCCAATTAAGTCAGCTTAAGGTATGCAATGTGAACGAAACTCACTTAATGTTGTTTGTTTCCTTCTAGTTGTTTTGTGGTTAAACTGGTTTAACCACAAACAACTAACTCAACTTATATCACTTTCAAACAAGCTTAAGTTGCTTCAAGCTATCCTCGAGGTCTGCCGCAAGTTAAAAAAAAATATGGGAGCAGCTTTTCAAATTTGTGATAATTTTTCTTTATTGATTCTGCTTTAATTTAAATATTTTGAACAATAAAAGCATCAATTTCAGAGCATTCATTGTTTTCATAGTTGAAGTAACAAAATTAATGTCATGTTGCCAACAACAATAATAATAGATATTTAATCCAATATTTAAACTTTTTGTTTTTTTTTGAAAATGGTATAAGTCCATTTGTAGCTAAACAAATCATTTATTTTTTTTAATAAATTCAGGTAAGGTTTTTTAAAACTATAAACATGTTGTTTCAAACATTAACAATTTTATTAACTAAAAAATATTGGCAAATGCAAACCCTTGTAAGTGATATTACACATTGAGATATTTAAGTCCATTTATATCAGTGATATATCACTTTCAAAAACAACAGCTCATTTATTTTTATCTGAAATAACTATTCAAAATTGATATTTTAATCTGAAATTGTGCAAAAGAAATTTGTTTGCATTGGTTTATCAAAAATAAATAATGTGTATACATTACGTTACATTTTAAATAAAATTAATCACTAGAGGATGATGACTTAGTTACTTAACTATTAAACTGGCCTAAAAATAGTGTGACAATGTTATTAGGGACTTATTATAGAGGCTAAAAACAAAAGTTTGCATAGGTGCACCAGTCTTACCTTGCTCCAGTATTGAAAAAAATACAGTCAAACCTGTTTTTATGCAGTGGATAGGGAGCGCATAAAAAGAAATCGCATGAAACTTCAAGAGTGGCTATAAAAAATGGTTTTTGCAACACAATTAAAAAAATTTTTTTTATGCAGTGAATAGAGACCGCATAAAAAAGTCTCACATAGAAAATAACTCTTTTTTAAAATCGTAGTCTTAGTTTCTAAGGAAATTACCTTCCTCTTCGCTTTGTTTTTGCCCTTATTCATTTTCAGGGATTATGTCTAAACATAAAATAAAAATCCTAAAATTTTATATCTAAATAGAAAAAATAATAGTACATTTACCTTCAATTTACGCTTTGAAATGAATCTTATCTTAATGGTCCAGGAATGTGAAAGCACTTTCAAGGTTTAATTAACGTAATTAAAACAGACGTAGAATTTATTGACAATGGATGTCAGCACTTGACTGCATCATCTTGTCTATCATCTGTTTTACATATTTTTATCCAGGTGGTGTTTTCTTGACTTAATTTATTTTTTATTTCATTTTTTGCATATTCATGCAATATTATTACTATAATAAGTTCATTTATGCTATAATAAGTCAACGTGAGACATGAGACTAGTCGCCAACTATACCGCACAAATAAAAACCGCATAAAAACAGGTTTGACTGTATTTCCAAAATTTGGTAGCAACCTCTAAATTTCATCTAAAGTTTGAAACATTCAATTTTCTTTTCATCGAAATGTAAGGTAATACAGTACTAAGCATTTAAAATTTACGGTTGATAATTTTCTTGCTAGTGTCACAAGATACACATAATATTCCTCTATGTGAGTATTGTTAATTTTTATTGGCATGTATTTGCTTCCTAAAGTCTGTATATCTCTTGTGATCACTAACAACCTGCAGAATTGGTTTTGATGTTCTCATGATTGCCACAGTCCCCCTTCTCAGAATCATTGTTGGAAGATTAGGAAGGAAACAAATGTCATATTACTTCTCTTTTCAAGGAAGTCTTGAAAAGAGCAGAAAGGAAACAAATATGATGCTCTCTTATTCTAGCTTGTTGCTTTTTCTAGAGCCTTATTGATGACTCCTGTCATTAGAGAGGTTGCGGCCAATGTTTTCGACGCGAAAACGTGAATGTTGGACATTGACGTTCAGCACCACTTTCCTGTAAGCCTAGAAGTTTGAAGCCTGGACTCCACATTACCGGAATCTGCAACGTAATCGTAAAACTGAAAGCCAAACTGACAAAATTTTCAGTTTTGGAACGTTCAGTTGGACAGAAACAAGACTAAAAGCAGAGTTAAAAATTATTTAACTTTTTTGTTTTTGTTTTGCGCTTCTGTCGTGCTGCAACCAAAATAAAAACGCAAGGATTTGGTGTGTAGTCATGTGTATTAGTCACATGTAGTTTGATTGTTGTAATGACGGAAAGTGTAGCGAAAAGGACGAGGAAACAAATAAATTTAAAATTATTCATCAAAGAAGTTAGAAAATACAGATGTCTGTTTGACAAAAAATGTAAATACAGTCAAACCTGTTTTTATGCAGGGGATAGGGACCGCATTAAAAAAAACGCATAAAAAAAATCTCACGAAACTTTACGAATGGCTGTAAATAATAGTTTTCGCAACACAATTAAAAAATATTTTTTTATGCGGTCAACAGGGACCGCATAAAAAAAGTCTCACATAGAAAATAACTCAAAACCGTACGAAATAGAATTTATTGACACCAGATGTCAGCACTTGACTGCATCGTCTGGTCTATCGTCTGTTTTACATATTTTTGTCCAGGTGGTGTTTTGTTGACTTAAAAAGTAAATTATTTCATTTTTTGCATATTCATGCAATAATATTACTATAATAAGTGCATTTATGCTATAATAAGTTTATTTAGCTATAATAAGTCAACGTAAGACACGACGAATCGCACGAGACTAGTCGCCAACTATACCGCACAAATTAAAAATTCGCATTAAAAAAATCGCACATAAAAAGAGCGCATAAAAACAGGTTTGACTGTAATTCAAAAATTATTAACAATGAAATTGTTAATAAATACAGAGAAAACATGGCAAAATCTGTAGCGTCGTCCATGTTTGACTCTCTACAACAATTACAGAACTGATCAACAGATGGTGCAGCGCATTTCCACGTAACATTCATTTCGATGCTAGTAGCATTGAGGTAAAACGAAACAGAACTGAAATGAAAACGCTGTATGTTTCAGTTCTGTTTCTGAGTTTCTGTTTTCAGGTAATGTGAAGTCCAGGCTTGACAATGTCATTTGGAAGGTCGAGCATGATTCCACTGATGTTCTAAACACCATTGTCAAACTTCTAGTCTTACAGGATGGCGGCGCCGAATGCCTGATGTTCACATTTTTGTTCACGTTCACATTTTGATGTTTGCGTTCTTGTCGACGTTCGCAAAAATGTGAACGTCGACATTCAGAAAAAGAGAGAAGTTGCGGCTGACATTTTCAGCCGCAACCTCTCTTTTTCTCCTTGATTTCATCTTCAGTTTTGATTGTGCATAATACTTCTGCCTGTGCTATATCAAAATCTCATTGAGGCTGTTTCTGGAAGCAGTTTCTTCTTCAGTGTTTTGGATCTTTGACATTTTTCATTTTACTTCAGCTTTTGACAGTTACAGAAGTTTTTTTCCCCAAGAGATGCAATTTTGTGTTTCTGAAGACAATTAGGGAATCCATGGTTTATCCCAAATCCTGATGAGTTTTGATGTCTAGTTGCACTTTCCCAGTTTTCTTTTTGGTCAGGTGCAAAGAAAAAATAAGCCACCACTTCTTGCTTTAAAGATTGCTTATTTCCAAGTATTTCAGGTTATTGTTGTTCAATTAGCCATTCTTAATTTTCCATACACTAAGTCCAATTGTAGCTATTTATTCATAAAATAAAACCTGAGACCATTTGCACTTCAACATTATTTTTACACCACAAACTTACATGTGTTAGATTACAATTCAGTGCACTCCCAGTTACAAGGACATAAGAAAAGTGTTCCAACAACTTGGAGACCCTTGAACCTCTGGTGTCTGACCTCACTGTGTCAAGTACCTGAATTTATAAGTCTAGATTGTTCCAGAAGATGCTCTAGATTGTTCCAGAAGAGCTGATATGGACTATTATAGAATACAAAGTAACATTATGCTCCTGCAGCTGTAATTATGTAGGATTTCTATTTCAATGAGTTGTCCTATGCTTACAAGGAAAGGGTCAGACGTTTGAATCAAAGATCCAAAAACTCAGTGAGCATATAGCCCTAACCACAAACAGCTCCTTATCCAAATTTTACAACCCACTTCTCAAACGTTTTTTGGACAAGGAGCTGTTCGTGGTTAGGGCTACATGCTCACTGAGTTTCATTTGAATCAGAGAGACTAACATCTGACCCTCTGCTTGTTAGTAACAAACTATCATGATCTGACAAATATTATTCAAAACCAAATTTTACCAAAATTATTATTTAAAATGGAACATATTCAAATTGCACCTCTCACAACTTCTGTATTGCTTCAGAAAAATATTGTTTGAGGGTATCTCGTACCCATTCCCGGACAGCCCAGTGTAAAGCTTCACTATCTGGTACACCCAGTAAACCCCCAGTGATTGCAGCCAATCTAATCTGTCGGTTGGTGTGTGCCCATCATCTAGTTGAACACGTATGTAGGTGAAGAAATACGGTCATCAGGCGCTGCCACTAATTGTCTATGACTATTCATGAAATTCTTGCACTCCTTTCATAAGAACTATGCAGTTTGCTCTCCATAGCTTGTCAGAATGAACTGTACAATTAAATGACAGTCCAAAGCCCTTGTCACAAATGGCATCATCTCACGGCTACACGACCTTTAAGGTTAACACTACGATTACGTGAAATGAGACTGATTCCAGCTATTGGGTCAAAATTGTAACCAGTCTAAATCATTTCTTTATGACCCTTGCATGATATCTTTTCATTTTTTTTCAAGACAACCTAAAATTTGCATCTTTTGATTGTAGAGCAGTAAATGTAAAACACCATGCATGAAGGAAACTTTATTGGATATAATTTAGAACTGGAATTTAATTCATAAAAAATTAATAACCAGTTAGATAAAAATCAAAATGACTTTTTAATAATATCTGAAAAGTTATATTTAATGATGTCAAACAAGCACAATTCAGAAGTACAGAACTTAAAAAAATATTGGAAGATCCCTGTGTTAAAATAGTTGATGAGTATACAACAGGGATTCACAAAACGGGAAGATGTAATTTTTGAATTTTCAAAAACAGTAGCTTTTGTGGAGAAAATCTTGCTAAGAGATTTTCTGCTATTCTTTACTTCTTAACATGTTAAAGGTGTTAGAACTTCAATAACAAGGATTGCACTGTTGTATTGTCCACACGTTTTAAAATATTTTAAATTCAAAACTTATTCAACTTTCATTTTAACATTGTTATTTTTATAAACCTAACTTTTCTGCAAGCAAACAGCAATAACTTACAAATGTGTTTATTGCTGCAAATTCAGAAAAATGTAAAGTACATTTGCAATTATTTTTTTCCTCTAAAAACAGTAAAACTGATTTGTGAGGGTGTGATTTAAATGCAATCCAGTAATAGTCAATTTTAAGAATTTTTTTTATAATTTTGACAGCTGGACAAATAAACAATTTGTGTGGACCTGAATCCACATTTAACACGTACTACCATTTGCATCAAATTGCCATTTAAAATTTTTGCAAATCATTTTAAAATGATTATATAAAAACCTGACACTTTTGCAAAATTCTCTTTGACAGAGCTGAACATTATCCTTACTTTTGCAAAGTTAAGAAAATTTACAAGTTAAATCAAACATGATTTTAGAAATTTTTTCCTCTACTTTTTAATAATTAAACAATAATAATGAAATGTATTTATAACACAAAATAGGAAGGAAATGAATGGGTTAAGATGGAACTTGACGCATCTAGGTCTCCAGAATACAAACAATTGCAAAACTTCATCCAGTCACTACCATAACTGATTCTTGCAACAGTTGTTAGTCTTTAAAGAATCAAGCTACAAACTAGAAAATACTAAATCTTTACCTTTAAATATAATGTGCACTTGCTCTTACAAAACACAGGGAACTTATGGTTAGAGAATTATAAATGTTTTAAAAAATGTGACAAACTTCAGTATTTGTGAATAAAACTGGACACAAAGTCCAATGAAAATCTGATGTTTTCCTGATTGTCTTTTTAGTGGGACCTTAATGACCTTTATATTATTTTTTGATTTAAATAGACATACCTGTATGAAGTTTGCAAGTCTCTTAAGGACAAATTCTTTTAGTTTGTTATGTTAGTTGATGAATAAAAATTTCTGGAAACTACTTTTGCTTTCTGCAAAAGCTGTATTTGGTAAGAATTTACAATATATTACACTTACTTTCATTGAAATGATGAAACTTGGGGTGATAAAATTAACTCGTTGCTCTGATGATATGCATTTGTTTTCTATTTTATTATAAGGCTAAAGTGTATTTACTCTGCATAAATAGTGTTAATGAGTTTTTACAGGCAATTGTTGCAGTAGCATATTTTATTTTTGATTATTTATTTAACTTATTTCAGGATAGGAGAGTTATGATTTGGACAAATAATGGAACAAACAATAACTGGACGAATATTACACTTCATACGTTTGATGACGTAGTCTGGCAGGTCAGCTGGTCCATAACGGGAAACATTTTGGCTGTCTCGGCAGGAGATAATAAGGTGAGAAAAATGTAACTAGTAATTTTCTGTTATAGCTGATGTTTTGCATTTAGTAATTAGATAATTGAGATAGCTAAACATCCTCCAAAAACAGTCATTTTAATGTAGCCATGACAACAAAGGAGTAATTCTGAAAAACACTTTTTATATTTCCCTTATGTTTATTCTTGCAGATAAGTCTCTGGAAAGAATCACTGGACGGGCAGTGGGTATGTATCAGCGATATTAACAAAGGCCAAGGAGAAATGACCACCAGTGCAACAGAAAGAACTCTATGAACAAATTCCTATTGTAATTTTATTTTTAAGAAGCTTTAATTAAATAAAGTTCATCTTACAATCTAAATTCTTGCAAAGGAATGTTTAATGAAAACAATGATACATGAGACCGGAGGCTCTTTTGACAAGAAAAATACGTGGCGGTTTTCGTCGTTAAAAAAATTATCTACACGCACAATGATGATCGTCACGGACACTGTACAGGATTCTCTCGGAACGTGTTACTAAGAGATTTCGTTGTATCTTGCCTGCATGGCCTTTTTGACGGCGTCTTTATAAGTGTCGCCAGCACTTGCTCCGTAAGTGGCTCCTTTCATGCCCAAACCGGCAGCTTGAACTCTTCTTTGTACCTGAAACAATTTAAAAGTTGTTAGGACAATATCATAATAGAATATTTTTTTATAACACTTATGGAAAGTTGCAATTATTCATCTTAGTGTGTTCCTTTAAGTGCAAATGAAATTGAAATTATTGAAAACAATCAACAACAAATACTTTTAAAATGGAGAAATTATTATTGAATATTTTAATTACTCACTTAAAAATAACTGAACACGGGCTGAACATTAATCCTAATTTTGTTATAACACCATTTGCCATCATAGCATTTTAATTTTATTACAATTTAAAATTTTTTGGTTTCAGCCTTGTTATGATTTTGTTATATGACAATTCTGGCCTTAAGACCTGTCAAAAATATGGACAAAATTTTTGTTACATATTTTACATCTTAGTTGAAATACTGGGAAAATGGGCAAAAATTGTTTTGCTTTGAGTTTGGAAACTGGGCTACTTTCACTTGCTTCTGGTCTCATCAAGTCCTTTGTGCACAAATAGTACTAGCCAACAAATTTAAATGAAATTTTTTCCTCAAATTGAAAATACCCAATTCTTATGAATTTTGAACTGCCAAATATGAAAATTTGCATATATCTCAAACCATAGCCAATTTTAATAGTTGTTGAAATAATACAGTAGAATCTTGTTTTAATGGATCATGAAACAATTGATTTGGCAGGACCTGGCAAGAAATCTATATAATTTCTTCTTTCAGCAGATCTATAACTCAAACTTGGGATTAGAAACAATTTCACCTAATTAGTCCCTAGAGTGCAAAGGCCAGTTTTTAATATGTATCAGTCTACTGCCTACTCTACACACGTGTGTAGATGTGTGCCACAGTGCTTGCTATCACTCATCGCTTAAAACAATATAACATCAAGTACTCCACAATCAATCAAGTGGGCTAGATAATTAAATGCCACAATCTTGGAAGTACCACCATTGGGGACTCTTGGAAGTACCTTGGCTGAGACCTTAAGGGCATACCTAAAGATGTTCCTGACAAGTTTAACGTAGCAGTCATACATGTATGACTTTGCTAATATCAAGCAGTTGCATCCAATGGGCAGAAAAGCAGCATCAAAACAAACAATGAAGTCAATTGAAGTGCTAATAAGCATACGTACTGTACTTAGTTTGTCAGCTTTATCACAGTACATACAGTCTTTTTTGTGTTTACAAAAAAGACAGTTTGTCAGCTTTATCATATACATATACGGCATAATGTATGATCTTGTAACATGTCTCTGTAGCACATGTTACAAGATCATACAGAGACATGCAAATTGTTTCTAATCCCAAGTTTGAGTTATAGATCTGCTGAAAGAAGAAAGATTTTAAAGTAATTAAAAATTGAAAGTTAAAAAATGGAAACTTCTCTGGGTATCATCTGTTCCAATACTTCACAAACAGTGGAAAACCACTGCTTGTGAAGAAGTGAATTATTGGAACAGATGATTTTCAGTAGCCCTAGTAATCAAAACAAGATTATTCTGTCTATGTATTGGTTAATGCCCACTTCTACTCCTAGCATTGCTTTTCCTGTCACTTTTGTACCTGTTCAGAATTATCCCTAGTGATTTTCCAACAATAGTCTTCCAAATATAGCCACATTTAAGCTAAATGTACAGTGAATCATTTTATTGTCTTAACTTTACATGTAATAAAAGACACTGTTGACTGGTTTGTAACATTGTGTACTGTTTGTTTTAATTATACTGCTCTAAATATCATATCAGCATTTTTAATCACACACCTAATACTTGGATCTGTAATCAATGATTTACCAATTGTGGAGATTTCATTGTGCATTTTAAAGAAGTACATGATTGTATTACTCTAAACAACATATCAATACATTTAATTATATACATAATGATTCAACATTTGGTAAAGGATCAAGGGATAAAGCTAAAATTGTTGATGAGTATATCCACAAAACAATAAATTGCTCATTCTAAACAAAAATAATGTCACAAAAACTGCAAAAAAAAATTATGTAAAATAACTTCTTGACAGCAATCACATTCTTTCATCAATATGAATACTGTTATCAGGAAGATATAATTTAATCATTCTTTTATGGAAATTTATTCTCAATAACAATTTGTAAAGAGATATTTACAAAATTATAAGAAGATATGCATTAAATTAGTGATTGAGAGACTGAAGGAAAGCTATACAATTTTCTGAAGATGCTGATAGTAGGCTACTGTGTTATCATCATCATCATCTTGTAACAGACTATGTGGCTGGTGAATGGGGCCAATCGTTTTACAAAACTGGCATTAATGAGCTTACCATATGTTATGAAAAGTGCTTTAATCATCAAAGGAACTGTGTAGAAAAATAATTGAAATTTAATTCTCAAAATGGATGGATAGATGGCATGCGTGAAGAATGTTTTTCCTTTCACTAAGGATATTATAAAGATTCAGATCAGAAAAAATATGAATTATCTAAATACATTCAGGAAAAGTACTATAATGACATGAAGTTTGATACTGAATTGTTCTAAAAATTCAAATAATACTGTACAGTTAATTGAATCAAAATTATGGTGTTTAACCAAATTAACATAGAACTAATGGCTATACAAAAAACAATTTTTAGCATGCTATAGATCAAATTTTATTATTTTATAAAACTGTTCAGCAAATAATCTGTTTGAATTCTAGGTTATTCTTGATATTAGTCACTCATACTTTGCAAATCGTATAGAATGGTTATCTACTAAAAAAAATTACCTCTACAATTCCAGACATTCCTTGATTAGTTTTTCCTAATCCTTGACCTTCCGTCCATCCCATTGCCTTTAGCATTTTATTTCCTATATTATCGCTACCGATTCCTTGTTTTGTCGGTTCTTCATACGCTCTAAACCGAAACACAAAAAAAGCAATATTACAATTCTGGTAATGGCAGGAAATCTCCCGAATTCTCCATAAAATTTAGAATCCTATTTGACTTTTGTTATCTCGAATATTACGTCAACTTGCTCAATAATGAATTCCTAAAAGTCTATACAATGGTTTCTTGACTTGAAACCACTGGCTTAAAAAAAAAGTCCCATACGATGTGACTTCTTCTTTTGAGCAAAGGGGGGATACGACAAACTTAAAACACAGTCGACCAGATGGAGAACTAAGGACGATAATCGTAGAAGTCACGGCAAGGTAAGAGGTGTGCCATAAATAAATGAATATAAAAACATTACACATTTTTCATACAGTGACTAACTTACGCAGCCTGTTGTTGTTCCAAATGTTTCATGTATTTATCTTTCAACCTGTTAGGATGTGGAGGATCCGGTTGACCGTATTTCTCTCTTCTTTCTTTTGCTCTATCTCGATATCCAGCCTAAAATTTTACAGTCACAAAACAAACCTCTATTATACATTTCATTGTTATAAAGCATCAATTTACTCTTGTCCAACATTACTAGATATCAATATTAGTATGAAGTCATACTAAAAGTTTATAATGGTGCTACAAAAATTCATTAGTTCTTCTATTACTCCCAGGTGCCATATGGTGAAGAAAGGTCTTGTCTACAGCAAAGATGAATGCCTTGAAAGTTTTTATAAAAAAAAAACAAACAAACAAATCACTGTAGGAATAGTTTGATTGATAAGGAGGCAAACTTATTTTTTCATTGAAAATAAATCTGCTTTCCTACTTCTGCTCTACTCATTCAAATCCAAAATGGCAATATAATCTTATAAATATTGTGTCAGACAAACAGAAGGGGGAAAATTGAATGGGAACACCTCGACACTGTTACGTTGAAATGATACACAAAAAGGAAATTTAATATTGACAAAATTATTTCTCGGGTAGTAGTAGTAATAATAATTTAGGGTCCTACTTGGCAATGTAAGCTATTTTTTCATAGTAACATTTTTCTTAAAAGTAAATCACTTAGTCTAATTAATAGAGAAATTAATTTTCAAAATAATTTGCCAATGAAAGAATGAAATATAGTATCAATATGTATGCAAATTAACATAAAACTTATGCAAGGTTGAAAGGCAACATTATTTTGTTATAAAATTCCTTGGTGATACATGATGAAGTTATAGACAGTTATTTGCATGTGGGAAATTATCTTTTTTTGTTATAAAAGATATAATGATAGAAAAATAAGTTATTTGCAACAATCAGCAACATGCAGGATTTATAATTCTAAACTAAACTTTTAAAATTAATTAATTATTTTGTAAAATACTATCATTTAACAGAAATAAAAGCACTAAAATTTTTACCTACGTTTTTAGTAATGACATCAAGCTATGTTAAGTAAATAGAAAATAAAATGATAATTTAATTATTCTGTGATCTTTAAATAATTTAAAAAGAGTGTCTTTTAAATAATGATAAAAAAAACCAAGAGAGACACTGATCCAAAAAAGTTTGAGAAGCACTGTTGTAGAGGATTAATTAGTTCCAAAATAAACAAAATTGTTTAAAATGGCTTTTCACATTTATTTTCTTGTGTTTTTTTGATAAATTGTTTAAATTCATTCTCTTATAATTTAGAATTCAAATTCTTATTAAGGGTAGGGGAAAAAACACCTGTATCATTAATGATATATGTTAATTACTACATCCTTTCTTTCTGATACTGATAGTAAACTGATACCAAAATCTTTGCAAAGAGAAAAGTATGAAGCTTCAATAAGTTGTATAATGCAAGACAAATAAATTAGTAAAGAAAAATTTATGCTCGTTAAATTAAATAGATAATAGTTTTATAGATTTTGTAATATCAATCTGAATAAGATACAAAAATCAAAACCTAAGCAAAATAAAAACAGAAGAAATTAGATATAAATATTTAACAGATCAAATAATTCAATGATATATTAAAAAAAAGGAAAGCACTTTAATTCTAAAATACATTTAATTTTTCAATTCAGAGTGGAATCTGGTTATCATCATCAATCAGATACTGTTATGGAGTTTTTTTGGAACCAACCAATTATAATATGTTGTTAAAAGTAATCCACCTATTATAATCAAACTTTGGCTATTGTTACCAACTGCAATATTTACACTTGAAGACAAACAATAAGAATCCGTAGAAAACTTGTACTATTGTAAATGAACCTATTCTTCGAAACTTACTTTTAACCAATACATACCATGTGCATGACAAGAATTCTTAAAGGATACACTTCAAATAGTTTCTTTCTTTTCAGAACATACTGTTGCATTGATTGGGGATAAACATGTGTGTCTGTTGTAATTTTTCTAGTTAATTTTGTTATCTGCTGAGTTAAGACTGATTAATGTACTTTAAAAACTCTTTAGATCATAGCAGAAGCAGAGCAAACATATAGAGATTTCAAGAAAAGCAAAGAATTTTAGAGTGCAAGTTACCCAAAATTACTAAATGTAGTATGGTCATGCATTTAAAAATTTCACAACCACTCTTGTGTAAGATCTTAAAAAATAGACATTTATTCTCTTTCTAACAACATGAATTTGAAGAAAGAACAATCTGGGAAGGATAGCTGAGTCAGCAATAAAAATTTGATTTAGTAATGTCCGTGAAAAGAATACTCTGGTTAATGAAATTTATATGTCAAAAAGCAAAAGAACTAGCAAAAAAGATTTCATTGCAACTGGTATATGACTCAACAGATGAAAATGCAAGAAAATATAAAAACATCTTTATGGTGAAGAAAAAAAAAAGTGTAGATTAGTTAGCAGTTAATGAGTAAATAAGACACTGTGGCCAAAAATAATTGCTGAATATTCACCTTTGATTGCAACACAGGTGAAACTGCACTCTACTTTCATGCACTGCCTGAGCATACTTATTTGTTTAAAACTGTAACTGCAAAAGAATTTATATTTTTGAAAAATCAGGTGACAGTTCTTTGTAGTGTTAATATGACAGACAAAAAGCAAGACCTTTTTGTGAAAAAAGTAAAACTCTTCGGAAACAAGTGAAAAGTCTGTCTATTGGTTACTTTTCTAGTATAAATGTCTTTTTCAACAGATTGGCTACTTAAGTGGGATCGTGAATTAAAGTGAAAATTGTCATGTTTTTAAAAACAGTTGTTTATGTAGCATATATAGTTGTGTAATGTTGTATTAAGTGCACTGTTTGTCATAAATATAAATTATACAAATATCATAATTGTAATAAAATTAAAAAAATTTCATTATTGGACTCAACTTCTTTTTAATGTTATCAAATATTGTAATTCTCAAAGTGATCATAATAAGCAGATTCCACTGTAATGCTGAAAGTTTAAAGCTAGATTTGATTCTTTTTTAAACTTTCAACACAAAAAGCTCTTAACTTCAAAATTTATGGAAAATTAAACTAGATAATTATAAATATTTATCATCAAATGTTTTTTTGTTTTGTTTTTTAATTTCCATATTCAAGAAACAAATTAGATTAAAATAGATATAACTATAAATTTCAATAATTATTACTTATAAATTTTAAGCCAAGATCTGAACAAAATATTATAATTTAGCATCTTTGTTAACTGAATATTTTATTTAAAAAATTAGTAACATATTTAGTTAAATATTGTTTATTCATCTTACAAAATAATTAAACTATCAATTATAAACATATCTCAGTATTTATATAAATATTATTTCAGCCTACTTTCTTAAACTTAAAAATTATTGTTTTATATTTAATTTACTGAACTCTTAATTCCTCAATTAGTTTCATGTTTACAAAAGTTATATTTAATAATAATAATAATACAACCAAACAAACCCCAGTGAATGCATGTGGCTTTTTCAAATATCATATACTCATACAGTGTAAAAGTTTACTAAAAAAATCTTTTTAAATATATTGCAATAAATTTGATAAAGATGACAACTAGTATTAATGTACCAGTTGTCATCTTTATCAAATTTATACAAGGAAAACATGTATTAAAAAAATAACTTAAATTAAATGTTTATAGTTCTTTTAACCTTAAAATGATTTCATAATCTTCACAGCATAATTATATAATTTGAAATTAATATTGGAAATAATTAAATTTTATAACAACATAGCATTAGCTTAAAATTGTCATTTTTAAAATCAATTTACATCCATGAATCTATAGCAAACACCATTGAAATTTTAGATTATAAATAATAGTTTTCATTGCATACTGTACATGGATTTAGATAAAATATCAGTGAAAATCAAGTAACTGGTGGTAAAATAAAAAATTATAATTCGACCTTGCAACATCTCATCTTGCATTTTTGTTCCATAATTATCTAATACTGTTTTTATTTAAAGCAAACTTTCTATTAGTGAATACTTTTTTTAATCTTATAAACATTATAATTATTAATGAATTCAGTTGTCACCACTTTTTGTGATTACTGGCTAATGCATCAGGCACTTAATGTAATCAAAATCCATTTTTCCAAACTAGTTCTATATTTCCTGTCTAAAATCTTGTCACTTATTGTTATCAGATTAAACTAGAACATTTATGATATTTATAACTGACAACTTACAATTAGTTTAAAGTAACTTTTGAAAAGCATTACTTATTACTGAAAATAATTTAATGGAAATTTTTTTAATTCAATAAAAATGCAAGTGTTATTCAATTTTTTCTTTTTTGAGATTTATCTGTTTATTGCAATAGACTAGTTGACCAGCCCTACAGTAAACATGTGCTCTTGTACACTGGCTGCCCTGCATGATGGTGTCTACCAGATATTATCATCAGCTGTTTATCATCATCATCATCATCAAAACAGTGTTGAACCCATGGGGCTATAATAGTGGAGTGGCTGCCCGATAATTACATAAAGCCAGTAAATGCATATGCGGGACAGAAGTTTCCATTTTGAGCTTGGAAGGAATGTAGTAAGCTCATTGCTTAAAGTTATAATTTAACAAAGCACTTCTGCTATTTATTTATTTATTAATGTTTTTGATTAACTTGAAAGATTTGCATAAGTATTATTTACCTCTGTGTGCATTAGAAAAGCTTTAAAATTAACAACAAAAAATAAATTTTATAGTTAATAAGAAAAACGTGTTTTTAACTTCTTTTATTTACCTGACACAACACACCACTTCTAACACAAATAAAATGAACTGAGTAGCAGAACTATATGTTTACTGTATATGTAAATTTATATCTTTATATATGATATCATTAATTTTTACATTTTTTTCAAATAAAATGGGACCACCACCTAACTTTTTATATATTAGCTGTGTTTGTTGGTTGGTGCTATTATTTAGCCAACTATTAATTATTTGCTCTTTGTATTGATGTTTGTAATTACACTATGCTATTAAAAAGCAGGCAAACTCTGATGAGATGATAAACAATTCATCGTAGATTTGTGCTTTGCAAGGTTTCTTTCACTGTAAATATTTAATATTAATATATATTAGTTTATTGAAAAGCATTTTCAAACAAAAAGAATATATTACATCCAAAGTTTTTTTGTATGCAGATATTATCTTTTGTGTGTATGTGACTAAGATTCTGTGAAATATCAATGAGAAAATGTAAAATCTCATAACATAGAAATGAAGACTTATTAAAAACCAACTTATAATGTCTACAGTAGGACTTCAGGCAAAAGTATTTTTGTATCATAAGAGATTTTTTTTAAATGTTAAATCTCATCATGTAGCTGAAATTTTTCATTCTTAATAATTTTTTTATAATGCTACAAAAATTACCTTATCTCAGCCAAAAAATTACATATTACAAAAATCAAAAAGCACGTTTAAAAAATATCCTTAGACAGGATAATTTCAAGGATATTTTTCAATCTGATGTAGTCTAGCTGAACTATACCAAATCAAAGTCATATGATTTTTAATAAGGTGTAGCTCAACATCCATGTAACAGAAACTACAGAGTTGGAAAATCGAGTAGAGCATCAAAAAGTATTCCTAGGAGGGTCCCAGCTAGAATGCTGGATAAATATACTAAGTGCTATACCCAAAAATTCACATAAAAATTTATTAATCTTGACTTTAGATGTAAATTTGAGATTTATATAGTTTTGGCCACACGTATGTCAGCGGTCAGTATTCTTGTTATAATCGTGCAGTGCTCTCCATTCTGCGTGAAATAAGGACATTTTTTTAAAATTATAATTGGCTAAGTAGAAATTGAAAAAAGTGAGATGAAGGTTTGCAAAAGTGTGAGACACAAGGATAAAACACATTATTTGGAAATGTGACTGCACTGCTATGATAAATAAACATAACTAAAAGTTCTCTTTATTGCTTTTTTATGTTATTCTTTATCTTTGCCTTCTCTTTTCCAACATCAGGTTTGAAAGCAAAACAAAGCTTTCTTCCTCTCACAATATGGCAATGTTTTACAGTGAAGCCATTCTGGCTTCAAGCACACTAGTAGCAACAGGTGATGTCACTCCAGTTAGATGTTATAGCTCCATGATCAAACCAATGTGATTAAAATAGGTGGCAACCACTACAGTAACAAAATATTCATGAGCAACAATTCTAATATAATTAGATTAACAAAGCAGCAATAATAAAACTTCTAAAACCAAAAGATAATTAACTCCAATTTTAATATGTATTAACCAATAAATGTCAGGCACTTAACATAAATGAATCATATATTTCCAAGGAAAATAAAGATTATATTTACATTACTATATACTGATTTTCTTATGAACAGATTTAATCAATTCTAGGAGAGTGAATAGAGTTTATGATATTTGGAAAACACATACAATTCATTTTAAAAATAATTTAAGTTAGCTGCTATTTGATATAAAAGGACATAAAATTTAAATAGATTTATTGTACGTTTCTGCAACATATTTTTTTAATTTTTATCATTTCCAAACCACAATTTGCTCATAAAATAAATATGTCAACTTATAATTTTAATTTAATTAATTTAAACTGTTCTTTATAAAAGCAGTGTAATAAAAAACATTCAATAGTTATTTAAATAAATTTTGTATTTATGTAGTTTTAAAAGACATATAAAACCAGAATATCCTAAACTCTGACTTTCATTATTCCATTCTAATAATAGTTCTTTCCCTTTCTTTAAGAGAGATACTAATATGAAAATGTAAAATATTTTAAATTCTGTTTTCAAATTTTTCAGTTTGTTGTGATTAGCAAAATTGTTTGGAAAATAAAAGTATATTATTATATGAGCCATTCACAGACCAAATCAATTAAGTCCATTTGTAAATCCTTAATATAATCATTATTTTTACATTTTTTTGTGTGACTGATTTTATATATTGTTACATTAAAGCTATGCTTTGATATAATGGTATATAAAGATACATTCTACAATGTTTATTCAAATTTAAAGTTTAAAGGAATTTTTAAAAATAATGTATATTATCAATTTTTATACTTTTTGTTTTATGGAGTTAATCGATTTGGCAAGTGAGTGGCTCATATATCAAAGTTCACAGTTCAAATATTGTGTGGATGTGTTAAAATCAAAATTAATGCTGAATGGAAATGCAAGTCAGTTATAAATGTTTTACAGTAATGGAATTAAATATTTAGAAGAAAAAAGGTAAAATATGTATTCTGGTTTTAAATTTAAGGATAATTTAAAACTGAACGTGTACAGTGTTAGGTCGAAATGGCCAACTTTTATGAACAAATTTAAGTATAAAAGAATAAAAATTGTCATTAAATTTCTTATAAATTACAAATATTTTTGTAATATAAGTTTAATATATTGATATAAAAATTAAATCATTTCTATAACAATGTATAATACTGTTGTATAGGATTTCTATTAAGATTCTATACATTTATATATCAGATGAGAACAATCTTATATTAAAATTTTACTGTAATGCAGAAAAATATAGATCACATTGCCAACATAAATTAAAACAACCTTAATGAACAATAATTTCATTTCTCATTAAGAATAAATTTCTTTCTGGTTACAATATTTTATTCAGAGGAAAAAAATTATAGTGATGAGAATAATAATTGGTACGACTCAGAATAAAGGCAGTCACTTTTGATTTGTCAAGACTTTTCCATCTAATTTTTGATAAGAGTTAAATGTTTTAAAATTATAAAATTTACTGCTGTAACACTTACCAATAAACCATACAATTTACAATTAAAACAAACTTCTAAAAATTTTATACAATTTTTAATAAACTTTTTTAAAATAATAAAATTTGAAATAACATACTTATTTACCTCTAGTAACAACAAATGCAGAATATAAACTGGTGATAAAGGCAAATTTATTTTCATTCAAATAGCACACTTTATAAAATGAAATGGGCTTTAAAAAATTATGTATATAGTAAAAAGATAACAAACTAATTCAATATTTTAATTGGTTTGGTTTGATGGAATAAGGCAATGCAACACATGGACAATCTGCCAAGAGGGGATGCCTGCTAGGAGGATTTCCTGTAAGAAACTGGCCCTTATTTAGGTGTTAGACTTGAAGAAAATTCAAAAACTCCATGTGATTAGCCAGCTGATCAGATGTGAATCCATGACTAATGTTTGGTGATTTTATCCACTCACTGCTATTGGCTCAATATTTCAATTCATTTGAACAAAAGTATCATGCATGAAAAATTAAAGAAAATTTATTTTCCTAAAATTTTTCATGAATTCTCTTTTATCATTATTATTAATGATTTACATTGGTAATACTGATAACAGAGAATTCATTAGTTTGTACATATGCACTTATGCATGTACAGACTCAAAGAATATCATTCCATAATAAATGTTATTGTTATAAAACATTTTTAAATATTGTATGAGAAAATTATATGAATAAAGTGCATATATCATATTATTTGTATTTATGATATATAATCTTTTCAATGGTATTAAACAGATTTCCAAAATTTGTTACAATGTTAATTAAATTTTAAAATTTTCTGGACAAATTTTATCTTCCTATCAGCTATAAAATGTTTTTCATTAATCAAATATGTTCATCTTTGTAATTTGAATACATCACAATAGATATAATCCTAGTTTAAATTCTAATTTATTTTGTTCATTAAATATGGTGATTCTTGAAAACAATATATGCCATTCCCACCACAACAATAGATAATTAGATAAAACAATAGATAGAAGAAACTAGATAAAAACATGCAAAACAACAGGTATTATTTAAATTAGAGCATTTTTTTTTTTAATACAGAAAATCTTAAATTTAAATATATCAAAAAATAGTTTGTCTTCAATTTTCACAGCTGTTTTTGATATTGCTAAAAAAATGATCTACTTGTTACATTAAGACAACAATATGGTGTATAAATACAAGATAATGATCTGGTATTAAATGAAAGGATGTGAATGAAACTATAATGAGAAGGAAGAAGGATGTTAATTTTAAAGTATTTATTTATATGTGTAGATCAGTAATTTATGTATTAAAAAAAGTTACTTTTTAAATTACAAATTCCATAACAAATTGTTCAAGGGAATTTCTTCAATATCTTATACTGATGATTTTTATCTGATAATAGTTTAATCCATTTCAAAAAGTAGAAACAAAATCAAGACAATTAAATAGTATTTAAGCAATAGTTACAGTCTATACAAGGTCAGAACTACTAATTACATTGGATAATAAACAGAATTTCTACAAAATTTATGTTAAAGAATCAAAATTCTCAATATAACTTTGCTACTATTTAAATTAAAGAATTTCATGTCAACAATTTTTTTCTGTTGCATTAATTGTTGTAAATAAGACTAATTATTCCTCTTTTTTGGTGAAAATTCCTTCAATAAAATTAGAATTGTAAAAAGTTTTAAATAATGAAAATTAAATAATCAATAAGAATAAACAATTTGTAATATTTATTACAAATTACAACCATTATAAGATTTTAAGATTTGAAAAAGTTAATACTAAAAAATGTATATACCAATCAATATGGAAATCAGACATCAATAAAATGAACATGCATTGATGATACATTGTGACTAATTTTTGTGTACCTCATTCTTAAAACCACTTATAAATCAAAATCTCAAAACTGGTGAACTTTTCCATTATTTCTTATGACTAAAATCTATACCACATTCTAACAAAACCAAGTTACCTTATAGATGTTCCTCAAATAACATTAAAGTCATTCATCAATCAATGATTCTAAATAAAAATAAAATAAATAAATATTGATTTGATTAGGTTGCTAACCAATGTAAATGAAACCAGTATAAAATGAGTAAAGCAAATATGATGTAAGTAAATGATAGTTAAGACAATAATTAAGCAGAAAACAAGTAAAATAAAATTGTTTACAATTAACAAAATTGTAATTGCCCACAGAAAAGAAGTGATACTTATTTAGGAAAATGAGATAATTGCTGTCTTTGCCTATCTATCTATTGCCAAAACTACATGATGAGTCTCAGAAACTGTGATAGAAGGAGAACTAGGGCGTACCCTGTAGGCGACGCGCAGCTAGATCGCCCTAAAACTGCGAAAAGTGGGCAAGGGCTACCTCACCAGTGGCGGATGAGGTTAAAGAAGCAAGCCCTACATGAGGAAAAGGTGTTGAGAGTGGGAACACTGAATGTGGGAAGTATGACGGGAAGAGGAATGGAGGTGGTGGATATGATGCGGAGAAGGAGGATTGATGTACTGTGCGTGCAAGAAACGAGGTGGAGGGGAGACAAGGCGAAGGAACTTGGAGATGGATGTAAATTGTTTTATAGCAGTGCAAACAGGAATGGAAGAAATGGGGTTGGAATAGTGGTGGCTGGCAAGTGGAGGAGCGAGGTACTAGAGGTGTACAGGAGAGGTGATAGGATGATGCGAATGAAACTGAGTTTTGGAGATGATCTACTTGTGGTGTTTAGTGTGTACGCACCCCAGGTAGGATGTGCAACAGAGGAGAAAGAATGTTTTTGGAGTGAATTGGATGAAGAAATGAGGACACTGGAAGGAGGGGAGAGAGTAATTGTGGGAGGCGACTTCAATGGGCACATAGGGGGGCGGAACATGGGCTATGAAAGGATCCATGGAGGCCATGGGGTTGGGGAACCCAACAAGGAGGGGGAGAGTATATTGGGTTTTGCTGTGGCTTTTGATCTGGGGATTGTGAATTCGTTTTTCACCAAGCAGGAAAGTCATCTGATAACTTTCAACAGTGGGCCTCATAGTTCGCAGATTGACTATATCCTTACTAGACGAGAGCACCTTGCGACGGTGATAAACTGTAAGGTTATACCAACAGATCAGGTATCGGCGCAACATCGGTTGATGTGCATAGACATGAAGTTAAGAATGTATAGGAAAAGTGGAAATACACAGATGAAGAAAATCAAGTGGTTTCGTTTGAGGGAGGAGAGGGCGAGGGCGGAGTATGTGGAGAGGGTGCTGCTACAAATCTCGCAAGAATGGGAGGGGGTGCAGGACTGGTGGGCATATAATGCCCAGGCTATCAGGAACTGTGCGGAGGAGGTGCTTGGTGTAACATCTGGAAAGATTAGGGTGCAAAAGGAAGGTTGGTGGTGGAATGAAAATGTGCAACAAGTTGTTCAGGTAAAGAAGGAGGCAAAACGGAAGTGGGACAGGTCACGTACTGAGGAAGATAGATTTGCGTATAAAACGGCAAAGCGTGAAGCTAAGAGAGTAGTGGCACAGGCAAAGGCAGGAGCATATGCGAATTTATACGAGGAGTTGGATACAAGGGAAGGACAGAAGAAAATATATCGTTTAGCCAAAATCAGGAATAGGGCAACGAAGGACATCTCGCATGTAAGGCAGATCAAGGACACAACGGGGACGGTCCTTCGAAGGGAGAACGATATACGAGAAGGATGGAGGGCATACTTTGAGGGACTTTTGAATACAGAGAATGAAACAAAGAACAGAGAGGAAGGAAGCCAAAACATGGGCATGGTACAGATGGTAACCAGAGAAGAAGTGGAAAGGGCCCTAAAGAGGATGAAGAACGGTAAAGCGGAGGGCCCGGATGGAATTCCTGTAGAGGTGTGGAAGTCATTGGGGAGGAAGGGCATTGACCTGCTATGGGACCTATTCAAAAAAGTCTTTGAGCAGGAGGAAATACCTAACGAATGGAGAGAAAGTATACTTGTACCTATCTACAAAGGAAAAGGGGATGTTCAAGAGTGTAAAAACTATAGAGGAATAAAGTTGATGTCCCACACGATGAAGATTTTGGAAAGGGTTTTAGACGGAAGGTTGAGAGCAGAGGTGACCATTGCAGGAGAGCAGTTTGGATTCATGCCAGGACGGTCAACAGTCGATGCCATTTTTGCCCTTCGGCAAATGTTGGAAAAATATTGGGAGAAGCAAACCCAGCTGCATATGGCATTCATTGACCTGGAGAAAGCTTATGATACGGTGCCTAGACAAGAACTCTGGAGGTGTCTAAGGGAAAAGCTAGTTCCTGAAAAGTATGTTAGATTGATACAGGAACTGTATAGGGATGTGGCCACAAAGGTTAGGAGCTGTGTTGGAGTGTCCCGGTGCTTCAAGGTGGGAGTTGGTTTACATCAGGGGTCAGCACTGAGCCCCTTCTTGTTTAACATGCTGATGGAGGTGATCACGGACGGGGTCAGAGAAGAGGCGCCTTGGACCATGTTGTATGCAGATGATATCGTTCTGTGCGCCGAGACTAAAGAGGAGCTGAGGGTTAAATTGGAAAGGTGGTTGGGCACGTTGGAAGGGAGGGGCTTGAGGGTGAGTAGGAGTAAAACAGTGTATATGTGTAGTGGGGAGGTGGATGGTGCCCGGGAGAGGGATCTGGAGTTGAGGGGAGACGTATTTCGCAGAGTCAATACCTTTAAGTACCTGGGGTCAACTGTGGCGGAGGATGGAGGTGTGGATAAGGAGGTGACAGGCAGGATTCAGGCTGGCTGGAGGAATTGGAGGGATATGTCAGGTGTGTTATGTGATAAGAGGGTGCCGCTTAGGTTGAAAGGGAAAGTTTATCGGGTGGTGGTGAGACCAGCTATGCTGTATGCTATTGAGACTGTGAGCTTGAGGAAAACCCATGTCAAAAGGATGGAGGTGGCGGAGATGAGGATGCTCCGCTGGATGTGTGGGGTTACGAGAAGGGATCACATTCGAAATGAATGTGTGAGGGGGACTGTGAAAGTTACGAACATAGAAGCAAAGATACAGGAGGCAAGGTTGAAGTGGTTTGGTCATGTGGTACGAAGAGAAGAAGAGTATGTGGGAAGAAGGGTTATGCAGATGTCAGTGAGGGGGAGGAGGAGGCGGGGACGACCGCGGAGACGGTGGATGGATCTTGTGGCGGAGGACTTGAGAGGGAGGCATCTGAATGTGGAGGCAGCCCAAGACAGGGAGCAGTGGAGGCGACTCATCAGAAACAGCGACCCTACATAGAGTGGGAAAAGCTGAGGAAGAAGAAGAAGATAATTGCTGTCTTTGCTAAAGGTAAACAACGACAACTGTTATTCTGAAAACAAAGATGAAGCAAAGAAAATTCAGACTAGAACTTAAACCATCTAATTAAAGCATGCAGGAATTTTAGTTTTATTGCAATTGTGATTGTAATGTTTTGTTCTTCTAAATACAGTCAAACCTCTCTAAAACGATACCCATTACAACAGTAAACCCCAGTATGATAGAACTTCTGCGATCCTGGCCAAAGTCCTATACAAATACTGTAATTTATCACCCACTATGATAACAAAAACCCTGATACAACGACACGACTATCGGGATGTGTTGGCATGACCTGTGGCTGACCGATGCATGAGCTGTGTGACAAAGAACTAGGAGTACCTATTCGCTAATCGTGTTATCTACGACTCCTCCCCACACTCCAGAATGGTTTGTCCTCATTTAACTAATTGGCAACATTGTGATTGTCATCACTATCACATCCTATTACAAGGAACTGCAAGCACCGACCAATTGCAAATTTTCCTTTTCCTGCCAGATAAGAGCTCCACCTAGTGGCCAAGAAGAAAGTAGCTGTACTAGCAGGTAGCAAGAATAAAAAATTGAGAAAAGCATGTAAACAAATAAGTTTAGAAATGAAGTTAGAAGCATTCAAAGATATTGATAGTGGAATGAAACAAATAAAAATTGAAAAGAAGTATGGCTTTGCTCAGTCAACTCTAGCAATATTTTTAAAGAAACAGAAGGAAATTGAGTGCAGTGTAGCAGATGGAAACATGGATCCTTCTCAGAAACATGTGAAAACACCTAATTGTGATGATGTTGACAATACAACATTTCATTGGTTTAACAAGACGCGAACACTAAAATGTGCCAATAAATGGGCCAGTATTGTGCCAAAAAGAAATACATTTCACAAGGATGATTGGACACATGGAATTTAAAAGTAGCAATGGGTTGCTGCATTGCTTCAAACAAAGACATGGAATTATCTTCAAAGTTATTTCAGGGGAAGAAAAATCAGTGCCACTTGAAGAAGCAAATTCTTGGCATGAAAAAAAATGAAATAAATCCTTGAAAAGTATCAACCTGACAACATCTACAATGCAGATGAAACTGGATTAATTTCCCAAATGATGCCCAAAAAAATATTTGCATTTAAGGGGAACAATTAAAACAGCACATCACTGTTCTTCTGTGTTGCAACTCAAACAGGAATGGACAAATTAACACCTCTTGTAATTGGAAGATCAGCAAAACCCAGATGTGAGAAGCATTATGTAAATTGAAGTGCTTAATATTTAAACTAATCTTCACTTTCTTAATGATCTCAGTTTTTAACTTTCAAAACCTCACAACAACAATAACTGTGGTGTAACAATACTATAGTCCTGGTCCCAGTTGTGGTGAGGTTTGACTGTATTGACTGGTACTCATTGGATTAAATATTTTGTCTTGTAAATGGAGACAGGAATCTCCATTTATGAGACAAAATGCAGTTTGTTGTATTGAATTCTCATATATTAAGTACTCATAGAGATTATTTAAAATCAATAATTTTTTTCTAAGAAACTCATGTTTCTGAAATTGTAAAATTAAAACACAAAATAAACATTTAATATAACAAAAAGATAATGATAAATATTCCTTTTCATTACATACTTCAATAATGTTACATTCTATATTTTAAATCTCACCAAATTTTGATTTTATCTCCAGACAAAATTCTATTTTTATAATGTAAATACACAAATATTTTAAAATATTTATTTCTACAATTTTTCTTTTATTTTACTGATAAACTTTATACTGTTAAAACGAAAGTAATTTATCATAATGATAAAATTTTATCATATAATGAATATCAGAGAATATCTAAATATTCAAAGATTTCATTCTTAACAATATACTCATAAAAACATTCACAAATATTCAATTTTCTAAAATTGTATAACTAAATAATAAATTCTTTGTTAAATTTTGAACGTGTCATAAAACATTAATGTGCCTACATAATTTGCCTGTATCACAAGTTTTTCAACTGTGTTTATAAATAATCATTGAATTAAAGATTATATTAAAAACACTTAGAATTCAAAGTTACAATAAAAATCAAAGAATAAATAGACTAGAAACATATTTATTGATAAAAAATTTTCTTTTACCATAATCTTTTCCATTGAATAAATGTATTTCAAATACTTATTAAATATCTAAATTTCTATTAATTAATTTATTATGAAAATATAGTTTTTTTTTTTAACTTAACAAAAGAAACAAGCCAAATTTTGAATTTAACTTTAAATATGTATTATTGTTAATTAAAAACAGCATAGTATATAAATTATTACCTCCTTTTCTTTTTTCTCTAATTCTTCTAATTGGTCTGGTGTAAGTTTACTTCTTTTTAACATATCTAAATTTTGCTATGATAAAGACCTCATAATTTTATTTAAATGCAAAATTTTTAAAATAAAATGATAAAAATTTGAAACAATTAAATCAGCCAACTTACTTTATGAAGATCAGAAAGTTGCTGATGCCTGGAAAGAGCTTCTTTACTTGGAAATTGACGTTTACATAGCAAACATGCAATTTTAACCCAATCTGTAAGCTTGGCTTCTTCTGCTTTCCAAGCATCAAGAGCAGAACATTCCTCAGGAAGGTCTGCTTCAGATTCAGAATCACTTTCACCACCATAAGCTGCTACAAGTGCTGGTGGTTTTTCTTTGGCAAGTACTAAAAAGAAGATTTTTAATATCAAAAACAATTTAAGTACAAAAATTTTATTTATATATTTACCTGAAAAACTCATTAATTTCTTTTCTTCCATTTCTTTTTTCTTTAAAGCATCTGTTAATAATGCCTGCCTTTCTGCTGGCGTTGTTCTTTTTTCAAGTATTGCAAAACCAGCATCTGCTGCAGCAGACTGCCTACCAAATGACTCGCTAAGAAATATACTTTGTGGAATATTACCTATTAGACCTAATTTTGCATTTTCTTTTTTCTGATTTAATGTTTTTGCCCATCTCTCCATATCCTAAAATAAAAAATTATTACAATACAGTAAAACTATATTATATAATAAAAAAAGTAAGAATTAAACATTTGCATCTTGAAATAACCAGTTAAATATTTATCACTAAAAAGACAACATAAAAAAATTATTATTATATCTATTTATTTATTTATTCACATTTACATTAACCTCTTAACAGTGGAACATAATTTTCAGCTTATAAAAACTCTACAATAAATGATTATTTCTTCGAAAGACGTCGATATGCACAAATAAATAATAAATATGCAATGTTTATTTTATTTTTTATAATTTTTTTTTATTTTTGAATATGAGTGGTGATATATATTATTTTAGCGTGTCTAAAATTTCATATTTATTTTAATTTTCTCTCTTTTATTGTAATTTCTCGAGAACTAAAGGATATTCCAAAACAAAGTTGGAGAACCCAACTACTAATGAAAATTCTACGACTTCACGAAATGGTCCAGGTATTTTATAAGAATTTTTTAACAACTATAGTCGTCCCTCACCACTGCCACTCGATCGCCTTGGACGACTATTCTCGTCCCTCACTGTTAAGAGGTTAACATCTGGGGTACTATCTATCAAATTTTGATAAGCTGATTTTGTCTGTTAATAGATTATTTGTAAATGAAAGATACAAAATGTCTTCACAAATCCATGTGAACAATAGTTATGTGAAGATATTTTGTATTGTTCATATTTTTTATTTTATGTTTTTAAAATGTAAATACTGTTGGCCAACTTTAATAATGTACACATACAGATGATTAATATTAATTATTCAAGAAAAGAAAAAGAGAAAAAAAACATGTCCATTATGGACATTTATCATATTCAGCAACTGTAGATCTGCTGTCAGCAAATTTCTTTAATGAAGTAGTTGTCAAGTTTGTCTCTCTCAAAAAATGTATGGATGTAAATGGGCTATAAATCATGAAGGGTCTTGTATAAATTTAAAATGGTAAATACAGACAGGGCAAGTTTATAATTTACATCAACATTCAATGATGTTTTATGCATTGTTAATAAAAAAAAAGGATGAAAATATAATGAAGAAAAATTATATTAGTCAGATTTTTAAAAAAAATTGTGGTTAATGTTATTCTTATTGAAGTGAGTTTGCAACAGCCAGCATTTATTTCCCACCTTATAGAATAATTTTACTGTTTATAAAGAAAAAGTTCAACAACAATAATCATAAATGATTATAAAAGCACTTATTTTTTCATGAATGTTATAACAAAATGACATTGAATGAAAACTTATTGTAGTAAAAATTGTTCTATAGTATTCTTCTATTTTAGAATCAACCACTATAAACTTATACATATAAAAACTGTTAACTTAAAAAAACTACATATAAATAAAATGATGAAACAAATAAAATTTACTGAAGCTACAAAATTGTCTTTTAATATTGTAATTAAAATACATATAATGTGTAGAAGTAATCACAAAAAAAATGTATCTTCTTTTAAATCTTAACATCCTTTTCACACTCGGGAAATAACTGTCTTTACGGCGGAGTCAACCTTCTTTTGTAGGCTGCTCTTCTGCCTCAATATGTAAAACATAGTTAAAAAATGTTCCCAAGGTTTTCGGCACAATCATTAAATTTAATTTACAATTAAAAAATATAATTAAAACTGTGTTTTACATATTGAGGCAGAAGAGCAGCCTACAAAAGAAGGTCAACTCCACTGTAAAGACAGTTATTTCCTGAGTGTGAAATGGACGTTAAGATTTAAAAGAAGACACATTACTTCTACGCATTTAATATTTTAATGTATGAATTTTGTCCTGGCATGTTTTAATTTAAAAAAAACTACTTTGTCACTTCAATACATTCCAGATATGTTTAATGTTAAATTTTTTATACTTTACTTTCCTGGTTGTTATGTATACATAATAAGATAATTGTGTCAAATTTGACCCTCAGTTTTTTTTTTGCAAATCTTCATGTTTTGAGACCCCTGAACCATAAAAAGTCAAAAAAAATCCATGGATGTGTGTGTATTAGCATCTATTTCATTTAATATCACAGGATTGGGTAAAGATTAAGAAATTTGGCATGGTAGCTAGCTTGTGTATAAGGAGAATTCATGCTATTAAATTTTGGTGGTTAAAGGTTGAGGGGATAGACAGAGAGAGTGATCAAGTGTCATATCTTCCAATGGGTTGGACTTAATACTTTTTTTTTTAATAAAACTCACTTCTACACTCAAAACTAAGTCTTTTGCCATTTTATAATAATTAAAAATATAGACTTAGAAAAGTTTTTATAGCAAAATCTCATACCATATGGTGCCACACAAATTTTATTTAAATAAAATCTCATAACAGCCAGGAAGTTACACAACTCGTTGCCAAATTTTTTAATACTTCATATAGTTCAATTTATTACATAGACACTGTTTTCATTTTATTTGATATGCAAGTTATTACTTGTGTATCAAATAAAATTGTGTGATTTTATTAAATAAAATTTGCATAACTTAATAAATTGATAAAAGAAATTACAAAACTTACTTTTGCAATTTTCTTAGCAATTTTTACTTTATCTTGTTTATCTCTCTCTTTTCCTTTAGTTTTATCATGAATAGCTTCTTCAGCTTATTGTAAAAAAATTTATTTGAGACATGCAAATAATTTAATTAAATGCAAATAACTGTAAACTTTCAAAATATTAAATAATACCTGCAGCAGCAGCAGCAGCCATTCCTGAATTACTAGCAGCTGTTGGAGCTGGAAGGTAAGTTTGCTTTTCACCATCCCAATATAAATACTGCTGAGTATCAGCATTATAATAATATTGAGAATTGGCATCATAATATAAGCCTGTTGTTGGATCATAATAATACCCTGAGGTATCATCATACTGATAAGTGGATACATCTGGAACAGGATACTTCTGATATGTTACACCATCAACTACTACAGTTCCTAAATTGGAGATATTTTTCTACAAAGAAAGAACATTAGTCACAAAAAAAAATAAAAAAAAACACATCGAATTTTGTATTTTATTTACACTAATCAGTATTATGTTCCTTACTTGTGAAACATGAGTAGTACCAGTCATTTGTATAGCATTTGAATTACTAGACTTATTTTCTGAAGAATTTTGGTTTTTCTTTCCACTTTCACTTTTATCAGCATCTTTCTACAAATTTAAAATTTCAAAATTATTAGCGTTAATCACTTTAATATTAATAATTGTGATTAATTATATATGAACTAACCTGTAATTGAGCTGCTTGTGAAATTGATCCTATTGAATGGTGATATATATTATTTTAGCGTGAAAATAAAAAGTACAGGAATATATAAGATATGTTTATACCTTGACTGGATGTTCCACTTGAAGAATATGAGCCATAATTGTAATTATAATACTGACCATAAGAAGAATATTCACTTCCCTAACATAATTTAATTTCTTTTAATAAATGTATATTATCATTTTTCAAATTTTTAAAGTTTCATAACCAACCTGATATTGTTGATAATTTTGATACTGTCCTGAATCTGCACCAGCTGCCTGTAAATTAATTACATATTAAAATAGTAGTAATAAAATCTTTATAACAAACAAAAACCTTATCAAAATCTTTAACAACATTGTTTTACCTGATTGGTCCACTGAGCTGCTGCTAATGCAACACTTGCAGCATTTGCACTCGCAGCACTAAATTGATATTGCAAATAACAAATATGAATATAGCAACAAAAATTATAAAATTTTTAATATTTCACTCTATGTAAATTTTCATTACCTATTCATAGCAGTTAGCGACCTTTTTGCATATGATACAGTAACTAAAACAAATATTATTAAAAATGTGATAATAATAAACTTATAAATAAAAATTATTATTAAAATAAATATGCTATTTATTAATAAATTAAATAAATACCATATGGTTGTATTAAATTTGTGTTTGGTAAACTCTCTTGTGATGCACTTCCAACTATTAAACAAATGAGATTTCAGATTCAAACTAATATCTTATAATACATAAATATATATATAGATTATACCTTGTCTGCCATCTATATAAAACTGACCCCCCATTGAAAGCAACAGATCATGTAACTGAGTGGCCTCTGATGTGGAATGAAGTTCAACAAAACAGAATCCACGAGAAGTGTTAGTTAAAGGATCTTTTGCGACGCGCAAGCTTTTTATTGGTAAACTTGTTAATTGGCCTAATACGGCAAGTACTCGTTCTTCAGTAGTAAGAATATCAAGATTTCTAAATAAAAGCGCTGTAACAATTTTTGTATAAAAAATATAAGAAATGAAAATTAACGAGTCAAAAAATTAAACTGTAAAAGTATTATATACTTACTGTTGGATGGAGTAGAACTAACTTCATCAAAACCTTCACCACAATGTCTAGTACATTCAGCTTCTGTAATGAAAAATTTATATAAATTATCAAAACAAAAAAAAAAAAAACTTGTTGATTTCATTTTTTTAAAAAAACCAATCCAATAAAACCTTCTCTAGGTGCATTGCATTTAAAACATAGATTCCTTCTGCGAAAATTGTTAACACCACACTGGAAAAAGAAAAAAATTATTAAATTTGAATTTAAATATTAAAATACTTAATGAAATATTGTGTGTGTTCAAATGATAAATAAGCATACTGTACAATTCTGTGTACACTTATTTAAATACAGAGTTTCATATATACAAGGTAGTCAATAAGTTTCTGGCCTAACTATATTTTAGACATGATAGGAATAAAATAATGATGGTATCAGATATATCAGATAGTGCCATCTGTATACAGACTAATAAAACAGTTTTCCCCACCAATTTGCATAAATTGCTTGGAAACATGTATTTTAGTTAGACTTGTTGCATTAATTTGAATCATGTTCACCTCTTGCCAAACAGGCTACCATTGCCAAAGCTGCTGTGAAGGAATGTGGGTTCAAGGAGCTTGGCCATCCATCCTACAACCCAGACCTAGCTCCTAGTGATTATTATCTGTTTCCAAAACTCAAAAAAGACCTTCAAAAAAGAGACAAAGAGTTGCAGGAGACAGTTTATGACCATTTTGCAGACAAAACTGCAGACTATTTCTTTCAAGAATATTGAAATAGTAATTCCAAGATGTAATAAGTGTGTTTAACTGCAAGGAGACTATACTGAACAATGATAACATTCTTTTATACCTATAACATCTAAAACATACTTTGGTTAGAAACTTTACTATATATATCATATTTACTCGCATACAGGACGAGGTGTGACTTTAAAGATCAAAATAAAGAAAATTAGGTTTATTAATACAGTTCTAATTTTATCTCGTTTAATCACAAATAAAGTATCAAATGAATGTAAATGCACACATTGTTGTGCAAAACTTACTAGCATCTTAAACTTTAAGGAAAAATTGCATAAAATTGATAACATAATTTCTTCATGTAAAGCTAGACAATCGGAAACATTTTTTGCCAATTCATAACAGTCGAATCCACTCTCCAACGATTACACTTATGAATTTCAGTTTCTCCAAATTCTCATTTCCAATAATCATGTTTTCATGTGGGAATAGATTAAAACTTAAATTGGGCTACCATGTGATTTTTGGAATTTCAATTTGAAATTCAATTCAAAAGCTTTGCTTTTCCTATTGCTATTTATCTTTACTCCTGACAATACACAAGAACGATTGAAACAACCCAAATAAAATAGTTTTGTTTTTAAATACAAGGTAAGCATCCAGTAAAAATATGAACACACAGTTCACAAAAATTATTTCAAACATACAAAGAATCTTTTACTTGGACAACCTAGGAATTTGAAGCTGTAATAAATGAATAAAAATTTCATCTTATATATGAGTAAATACAGTATATATATATATATGGTATCAGTCAAAACTTTATATATACAGTTATATATATTTATATAAATTAAAAGAGAGGCATCTCATCAAACTTGAAATATATAAAAAGAAGTTAAAATTATGTTATATACAATATCAACATACAATACAATTGTTTTATTGATTTTAAGAATTTTTCACATAATTTATAATCAAAAGATTAAAACTTCACTCTTCAAGTTTTATTTTATCAACAGAATTAGAAAATTATAGGAATTCAATTATAATATACAATGCTATGATGCTTTAGTGGTTTTTGTATATAAAATATGCACAAACACCTTAAGTAAATGTAGTATTTATCAATGACAGATCTAGCTAGTTACTTACAGGTGGTGCAGTGCTTTTTCCCTTAATAATCTCCCTTGCTAAGTGTTAGTAACCAATTAGGTCCTAAAGATCCAGGGCCTAATTGGTTACTAACACTTAGCAAAGAAAATTATTATTTTTCAGACATTCCATATAAAATTAAAGAATATTTGAAAATTATATATATATATATAAAAATTCTTAAATACCATTCATTTATATTACTAACCTTGCTGCAATTCCAATCTGCTTTACCACCTCCCCTTTCAGGCCCACTGCCTTCTTTGGGGATACTGTAATGCAATGTTGCTCGCTGCTGACCATTGAACACCAGTACACCCTGTAAAGTTAAATATATACATATAAATCTCAAGTAATAAAAATAATATAAATACCCTTTTGTTACCACCACACACTTTCGGCAGAACACAAAAGGTATCTTCAGGCAAGAGGAATCATGAACTGAGCAAAGGCATTCTTCTAGTTCCGCGAACCCGACAATGACAAGGCAAGAAGTAATAAATCCTTCCAGATTTATCCTCCCTCTAGCATAACAGTAAAATATAAGCCACGGGGCATTTTTATTGTTGACGAATATTTAAATGTAAGGCACAGGCCTTTCCCTTTAGTGACTTCATGCCTGTCTGTACATATTACAATTTAAACTTCAAGAACTAAGAATTGCCTTTGATTTTACTATTATTATAATTTGGAAATTCAAAAAACTCCAATCATGAATTTATTTAAAACCCATCCATCAAAAACTGATTTCTAATAAAGTAAGACTAAAATTCCCAATTGTGTGTGGTAATAGTTATATAATTATATGAAATTCATGCTAATGAATCAGACCATGCTGTGTCAGTAAGTCCAAATATATACATGCTCTAAATAATAATAATAATAGCCAGAAAATTCTAAACAATTTAAATAAAATACTGAAATTTTCTTATAATAGTATTCTTTTCAATTAACTATAATAAATATAAATTAACAGTCAATTTGCATTTTAAAATAAATTTTTAATAACAGAATCTGAAAATATCAATCAAATTAATTTTACTTTTCATTTAAAAAAGATTCCTTCTATTATAAAAACTACTTGAAATCATCTCTGATTTAGTACAGTAAATTATTTTATCTTTTCAATTTGCCATCTAAATAATAATTTAGAAAGTTAATATAGAAATTCTTAACAAACCAGAAAAATTGCAATTACCAATAATAATAATAAAAAAGAACTACATTAATAACAAAGCCCTCACTTCAATTTCATTATGTAGGGTAGATGTACCAGTTTTGGCCAGTGTAGTACCAGTTCTGGCCAGAAAACAAATTTAACTTAAAAATATAATCACAAATGAAACAAACTTTTATTGTTAACTGTGTGAATAGTTAACAATAAAAGTTTGTTTTGTTGGACAGATTTGACTATGTGGTGATTATATTTTTAAGTTAAATTCGTTTTCTGACCAGAACTGGTACACTGGCCAAAACTGGTACATCTACCCTAATAAGATAAATTAAATTAAGGCTATAGTTATGAATGATAATTTAACAAACTATTAATCTAAATATAAACTATTCCCTTGACTAACTCTTGTAGCTAAGAAATAATTATTTATTCAAATAATATGAAGGAAAAACCCACCAAATTTTTATAAGCATATTTATTTTTCCATCACTAATGACAATTTTCTTCTAAATCTTATACAACTATTTTATTATTATTTAATCTTTACATATAATATACTAAAGCAACCTGTGAAATACTGTATATTTACAATAATAAATCATTTCTTTAAATTGATATTTTATGTCAAATATGGAAAAATGTTTTGACTCATCTCAAATTCAGTTTACTGTATCAAAATAAATTTCAATACAATGCAATACTTATATTGTTATATATTTTAGTTTAAAACTTCAAGTTTTTTAATACAAAGTTTTCTACAAATAAACTACATTTCATATAGACAGAACCCTTTAAACACTTCATGAAGGCACATTGGGAAGTGTACACTCAAACCTGTTTTTGTGCAGTCTTTTTTTGTGCGATTTTTTATATGTGCAATGTGTTTTGTGCAATTATTTTTGTGCAGTATACCAATTTGATTGAAATTCATATACCGCACACAAAACAAATTGCACAAATAAAAAATCACACAAAAAAGACCGCACAAAAACAGGTTTGAGTGTACTGTTATTTTTATTCATGGTCCTGCCAGATAAGTGGATAAGGTGGCCATCTCAACACACCAAATACCCACCAGAAAGGAGGAGAGGATCTCAGACATGTAGAAACTACATGTCATTAAGATTTGAACCTAGCTCATCTGTTCAGCAGAGTCCAGAACTATGCTGCTATACTCTACACCTCCTTACATATATATACTGAATATATAAACACACATTTCTTTAAGGAATTTTTAATGAGATAAAGCAAAGATTGTATACATAAGCAGATATATATATATATATATATATAGATTATAAAAGTATCATTTGTCTGTTATAGATTACAAAAATTGTTACAAAAAAGAAATCTGCAAACACTTCTCTTTGTAATGAAACAAAATTCAAATAAATAAATAGAATAAAATTCAGCTTAAGTCTTAAAATCAAAGATAATTTTCTGTACTAAATATTATTACATATCTTTCTATTTATAAAATTAAAATTTTAAGTAGACTATTTAGATAGAAAATTTCAGTAATTTACAATGAATAAAATTATATAAAAAAAACTTAATAATAAGGTACCACCACTTTAAAACAAAAAATAAAAATTAATAATTGTTACCGTATTTTATTTTATAAAAACTGTAAATGCTAAAGATAATATTTATACATTAATAATAAATTTAAAAATCATAGTGTTAAGTAACACAATTAATCCTCTTTCAATCCTTTTAATTTTTAATACAGAACTTCAGTTTTAATCATTCAAAATTTTAATATATTTTGTGTGTTATAAAAAGTGTTATAAAAGAATTGGAACATAACGCTGTTAAAAAATATCTAAAAAGGATTAAGTAAAGATTAATCAGATACTCTGTAATTAAACATAATATACAAATTATTTTTCAAGAATCTTTATGAGAAAAACTCAAGATTATTTATGCAAGTACAAAATTTTCCAAATATATCTAATAATTGGAAAAATTTACACTTTTATTTAAAAATAAATATATAAAATCTATAATCAAATTTCCTTTCCACAACATAAATATTTTAATAGTTTTTAATTTATGAAGAAGAAAGGATATCATTAGAAATTTCAAGAATATTTATATTTGTAGGAGATAAAAAGAAATATTTAAAATTTTTCAAAAATTGACTAAAATTTCAGTTAATACTTTTAAATTTTTAAAAATTATTAAACAAATAATAGTTATAAAATTTGATATTTATTGATTTGATCATTCAATAAATAATAAGTTAAATGTAAATGATAACATCTATTCTAAATATATAATTTAATCCCATATTGAACTTATGATTAATATAGTTCAACTTGTTTCAAATTTATATTCAACATGATTGAAAGAAAGAGTAGAAATTATATAATTTAAAATGCTTGCAAAATGTTAAAAATAAAATTAAGGATATATCTAAGTTTTAATAATATAAACAAATAATTGTATTGATTTAAACCTATTTATTAATGATTTCAATAAAAAATGGAATAAATACTTTTATTTTTAAAATCAGTATGCTACAATTAATAATAAAGATGATTATTGCTTCTAAAAGAGAGTACTGCAGTACTATTACTTCTAATGACGACTAAACCAATCAAAAAAATTTTGCTATTGCAGTCTCTCCTTGACTTATGTTCCAAAAACACATCATAAGTCGAGATTAAAAATAAGTTGCATGCAAGTTTATACAGTACTGTACATAATGAATTTTGGCTAATGTTGATTGTGATAATCCAAACTCATGAGTGATTGTCATAATTACTATGCTTAGATACTATCTTAAGTTTCTCATGATGAACAACTTCATGCTCCACATCGTTATCAACCTACGCATCTGATCCTGATATTACAGCAGACTTATCAAAAGCTAGATTGATTGTCACAACAACACGCATAGACCATATCAAATGGTTGGAGCAGATGGAGATTTATAAGGCTTATAGTACTTCCTCATCCATCAATTCTAGGGATGAGCTAATGCTTTCCTTGGCTTGGCAGGCCCTGATGCATACAGAGCTTTAACAGTATCTTTTACATAAAGGATGGTTTGTGGAAGAGCTGGGGAAGAATGTACGATTTGTTTCCTGGGATGCCGTGGCATCGATATTTTTTAAATAACATTCGATCTTATGTTAGGGATATGATGATTTCCTTCCCATCATGCCTTGTGACATTGATATTTCAAAAACAGCATTCGAACTTATGTTAAAGATTAGATGGTTTGTTTCCCATCAAGCCTTGTGACATTGATATTTTTAAAATAACATTCGGCCACACATAAAATTTCCACGTTCGATGCTGTTCGGCACGTGATTTGGCTCCTTTTTTCATCTTCAAAAATCGTTCCAGTCAATTTTCTTAACCTGAAGAACCCAGGAGGGGTTTTGAAAATGTTCGTAGTGACTGATATTGTATGTTCCGCACTGGTTACAGGTTTTTCGTGAGTAACATTTTATTTTAAGTTTCTCATTGAGACAGTGGGACACTTTGCAGATACAATGGGTATATTGTAAAACACAAGATGGTATATACACATACACCATCATCTTGTGTTTTACAATATACCCATTAATTATCCCATTATATCTGCAAGTGTTTTATATATGTGTGTCTCTTAAGAAAGATCATTAACACATCAATAGAGCAGCTTGAATTCTTAAATTTTAACTGTTTTACCATGTCTCTGCTTCACTCACATCAGCCATTCTAAGTCTGAAATATCATATGCAAGAACATTTTAAATTGAAGAGCATTTGTATAATAGATGTAGTAATAATCTGAACAATTGTCATTATTTCTTATGTAAAGTTGAATTTTAAAAGCACTTACAAAAACTCTTCACTAATAAAAATACAAAACTAGAAAATTGATTTTAAAGTCACAAAATAGACTTGATGACAATGCTTAAAGGCTCTAATTAGAGTTATTAAAACATTTCAAGGGAGGAACAGGAATCATTATTTACTAGGAATAATTCTATTTTACTATATTATTACAGAGAATTCTCGAATAAATAATTCTTCAATATTAAGCACTTCAGACAAATGAAAAACTGATAAGATCAATTTGTATACAAATGATTACATTCTCTTTATTACAAATAACTCTGTATTATTCATTCCTTACTGTATTTTCCCCCCTTGAATTTATACTGACGAAATCAGTTTTCATCATAATTATGGAGGAGAATTGTGCAATGTTGGTAATGAATGATTCAACAAAAATGTTGAGTTTTCCTTTAATTAAATGCTTTGTTTTTCTATGATATTTTATTGTATATTCCTGAAAAGTAAATTATGAACAATTGATTTACTGAAACAGATAGAAGAATCCTATCATAATTTCTATTCATATATATTCATAATTGACAAACCTATATCATTATGTCAAACTGATCAAACGAATTTATCACCACAATGATACAGAATTCATCAAGTTTTATAGTCATGGTCTACATGATCAATTTGCAGATACTGAACACGAGAAAATAAAAATACTGTTTAACTAAAATACTAATTGGTTAAATGATACAAGTTTTATGATGTTTCCTGAAAATAATTTTACATTAGATAGATAAATAATAATATCATTTATTTAATGTTTATTTGTTCACTCTACTATAATCTTCATTAATATCTGCTGATATTCTAACTCTTGAAAATGCAATATAAAATTAAGTATTTACAGATATTCTCAAAATGCATGTAATTTTATTAATAATCATTGAAAAACCAATCTTAAAGAAATTTGTTTATCATCATACTTGAAAAGGAAATTATCCTCTTATACAGCTGAATTCATTCTGAATATCATCATCATTTGTACCTCTTAAATCTAGATTTTTTCAATTCTCAATTGGATATCACTATAGAGTTCTCTGATTATTATGAGTCTTTAAACAAGTGATAATTGTTCCTGTCATGAGATATTACTGTACATTAAAAATCTTAAGTATTAGAACAATTTAAAGTTTCCTGGAAAATAGAAGAGACTACTGAAACATTAAACACACAATATTTAACTTTCCATTAAATAAGTAATCATTAATTATCAAATCCTTGAAAAATATTTTTATAGTACATTACATAGATTGCTGTTATAGTTTCATACTATACAATTTAGTATGGCACAAATGCATAGCACTCTTAGCAATAAAGCATTAAATTTATAATTAAAATATTGTCTTTTTAAATTTTAATTAAATCAGGTCTTTTAGAAACAACTGCAATTATAACATATTACTACTACTGAACATTAATTAATACAATGCACAAAAATATTTTTCCATTTTAATACTGTCTCATACAAAATACTCAGATATTCATCATTATTATTTGCAGAAAAAAAATAACTTCACCAGATATATTTTGTAATTGCTTCAAAATGATTTGTTTTTTACAAAGTGTTTTGAACTATAACAATATCAAACAAAAAAATTAAATAATGAATTATTTAAATCACCATTAGTACATGTATTACTTGATATTTCAAATATTAAAATGCATGTTTAACCATTGCAGTTAAAATTAGTAACGCGATGCCACTTACCAAAAATAAACAAAAATATAAAGACCGTCTATTGGCATTACTGGTAAATATATTTAACTAACAAGTAAGAGCACTTTCAACAATATATAACTGACTTCTTCAGGTAATTTGGCAAATGGAATGCTATACATCTAGAGATAGAACACTTTTTTTTTGTTCTATCTCTAGATTTATAACATTCCATCTGACATATTACTTGAAGATGATGGTTAAATACTGCCAAAAGTGCCCATACTCATTAATTAAATGTATTTACTAGTAATACCAATAGACAGTTTTTATATTTTCATTTATTTTAAAAAAATTAGTATCAAGATAATTGCAAGTACAGTATGGTAGAGTACTGGAAACTCAACTCTTAATAATTAGGGGGAATCAGGGGATGTAATCTAATTTATACCACTGTAACTCAACACTAGGATCAAATAAGTTATCATTCTTCGCTAAGATCAAGACATCATCAATTCCATGTGTTAACAAAGAATATAATCCTTTTCTCTAAAATGCCATGATGTGAATGTCACAAACTAGAAAGTAACCACTGAATAGCCAATATTTTTTAAATTAAATGTACAATTTGTACATAGTACAAATGTATGTACAAATTTACATATGTACAGTACTGTACACAATATGTATATTACAAGGTATTATAAAACATTATCTAAAGATAAATTTTGTAGCAAAGGAATTATTTTATGTTAGATTGTACTGTAGATTTCCTTTCACTCTGAATGTGTTAAAAGATTTTTAATACATTAATTTGTAGTAATGTATTATGAGTTGTGACTAACTCACTCTGGAGTATGTAAAACTCACCACTTTCAGTAACTCATTGCATTCTCACTCCACATTAAGTCGAATTTGTTGGACTCTACTGTACCTTGAAAATGATTATTTTCTATTCAAAATCATGACAGAAATGTATAAAAATTATTAATTATCTTTGGCTGATGAAAGTTTTCATCTCAGATACATTTAAATGTAAGAGTGTAAGAAATCTCATCTTCAACATTTACAAAGCATATGCAAGTGACAATAATAAAAAGTTTTTCCTTTATATTTCTATTTTTCATTACTACTATCAACTTTTTGAATAATATGTAATTTTCTTGAAAAAATGATGCCCATTCATAAACTCATGTAACATTTTAAATATTGATAATATATTTCATTTAGCTGTAATGTGTTTGTGTTCAGTCTTTTAAATAATAAAACAATTTGAATCTTCTATACATGACATTAAATATTGTATGCTGTAAAAATATTTTATTTCAAGTCCTTAATTAACACTTGAATGAAAATAAAATGTTTCATTAAATTAAATTTATCGTTATTGGGTTTTCCTTTGAATTGAATGATTAAATATTAAAATTCAGAAGTTTTTCAGTGCTTCATTTTCTTATATATCTGACTTCTTTATATCAAAAAATTTCAAACTTAACAGTTTATTATGGTTATAAAAACATCATATTTATTCTGTCATTCCATCAAGTAACACAATTATATTTCACAAATTCCCATTATCATCTTCAATACTTTAATTATCTAAATATAATTTTCTTGGTAGTATTACAGTTCATGAATTTGATAATAGCGAGGTTAAGGCTGAAGTTTTAAATGCAAAAATGTGTACATCGGACGTTCAGCGGCGCTTTCCTGTAAGCCTAGAAGTTTGACAATGGTGTTTGGAATGTCAAGCGCGATTCCACTAACTTTCCAAACACCATTGTCAAACTTCTAGGCTTACAGGAAAGCAGCGCTGAACGTCCGATGTACATGTTTTCGTGTTTAAAACTTTGCCTCAATCTCACTAATGAAAATAGTCAAACTTCTATATAACAAAGTCGGAAAATTCTGAAAAAATTCACTATAGGAAAATTTCATTATATGTTTACCAAAAAGTGTAATTTCTAAAGTATTATTTTAAAGTAATTTTTTTGTTATTTTACATAATTTATATTAATATAAATGTTATTTACAGTAATAATGTAATATGATCATAATTTTGTGTTTATTTATTTTCAAGCTTACAAATTAGTTTAACTACATTTTCATTTTAAAAATTTTCAAATTTTTGTTGCACAAAACACTTAAAAAAATGTTCTTTCTCTGTAATATGCTTCACACTTATTAACCCTTTCTTCACAAGGATACTGATTGGTCAGTATCCCCCATCGTTAAGCAAAACTTCAAAAGTTCCGATTCGTAGACAATCAGTATCTTAGTAAAAATCAATTTTTATAAAATTTATCGACAACAGATGTCAGCACTTGACAGCAGCTTCTTGTCTATTGTCTGTTTTACATATTTTTGTCCAGGTGGTGTTTTATTGACTTAAGAAATTTTAATTGATGCTTTTTTTCCTTAATTTATTTTTTCCTGATAATTTTTTATTTCATTTTTAGCATATTCATGCAATATTATTACTATAATAAGTTTATTCAGCTATAATAAGTCAACATGTCATAAATATTCAAGTTGTGACCTTCAGTTCTGACATTTTATGTATTTTTTTATTTTTTATTTTAATCTAAAACATCAGCAAATGTTACATGTATTACTACTGGTAATCATATGTTTATTACAAAAATTTATATTCTTGTTCGATTAAGAAGTGAATAAAGTATATTAGTTCATTATATTAGTTGATAGCAGAATAAAGTTGTTTTCAAACAAATGTAATATAATGTTTGATAATTTCACAACAAATAAATGTACATGCATAAGTGTTATATGCTGTACAAAACAATATTCTACATCTTTCTGGCTCAGTGCCAGCAAAAAACTAGATATCTAGACAATGTTAATTTTGACAAAAAATTACAAATTATCAAGTTTTTCATGTCAGTTCTGATAAATGTTGTTATTTTTTTTTATAAATTTTTCTAATAAAATGTATTGAAAAATATTGCATTTAAAATTTAACTAAAGATATTAATAAATGTACATGATTTTTTTCATATGAATATAATGATAATTTGATTTTTGGTGAATTTTTAAGAGCATGAAAACTGCTTCATCTAAATTGATGTAAACACAAATTCTAGCATGTTTTGCTGTAGGTCTTGCATCATCAACTAATTTCACAACTGATTCCTGATTTATTATGATTGATAAATTACTCGCAGGATTCCAAACTTTGCTGTACCATCATTCTTTTTAGATCCTTTATCAACTTTCCACAACACATTAATTTTTTTACAAGGGCTGTTTCTTTTTCAACCTCTGACAGTCCATAAAACAAAGACAAATGTAAATAACAAAATGAATTTACTACCAAAAGTTAGTACAAACATGGTTACTTTTCAAAGTAATCATTGTGAAGATTCAGGCATTTGTCATATCTATGGACGAGCATTTCCGTACCCTCTTCATAGAATGTTGCCTCCAGTGAATTGAGATGACCTTAATGACGTTGTTTTGAAGATGCTTCAAGCATTTCAAAAATAACACTCAGTATTGTTTTTTTCACTAAAACATGTAACTATAAGTTACAGTATTACTAAGAAATCTGTGTAATACAGTATTAAATTTTGATTTTTAATCCCAATACTGTAATCTTATCAAAACTTGGTTAATAGATGGTTCAGGTTCAAGTCTTCACCACCTTTAAACATCCAGTGTTTAGTGCCGAGGGATTTCCACCTCTTTCCTGAACTAAAAACGTGGCTAGGAGGGCAGAGATTTGTGACTAATGACGATCTTCAAAACAACGTCATTAGGGCCATCTCAATTCAGTGGAGCCAACATTCTATAAAGAGGGTATGGAAAAGCTCGTCTAAAGATATGACAAATGCCTCACTCTTCATGGTGATTATGTCAAAAAGTAACAGTGTTTGTACCCAACTTTTGGTAACAAATTCATTTAGTTATTTACATTTGTCTTCGTTTTATGAACCATCGATGGCTGAAAAAGAAATAGCCTTCATTGTAATGCTTAAACACTTTTGACATTTTTGTACTAGAGTATAGAACTGCCCACTCAAACCTAAAGTTAAAATAAAATTGAAAATAATTTTTAAATGTTTCTGAGAACTTTGATAGATAAATTTAGGAAAGTTCTTTTGAACCTAACATTTAATACTGTAAAATGACTTAGGTATGACTCTTCTCAACCACCTGCATAAGTAAGACTGCTTTCTCAGTTAAATACATTACTGTACACAACAAAAAAACCACCAATATCAATATTCATTGTACAGGCCATCTTGATTTTATGACATGCATTCCCAGAGGAAGCAGCATAAATAAAATTGGTGCAAAATTAATCCATTACACTGTACAGTACAGTATTGTATTATGAAGTGAATAGAGATGCATTACAAGACATTTCAAAAATTTATACACTGCAGTATTGTTTTTTTCAATAAAAACATGTTAACTATAAGTTACAGTATTACTAAGAAATACTGTGTAATACAGTATTAAATTTATTGATTTTTAATCCACAAATACTGTAATACTATAACTCAAAACATTTGTTAATTATAAATTGTTCAGGTTCAAATGCCTTAAAAGCTAACGACCAGTATCTCTCACATCTAGGATGTGGTTTTACAAAGGGTTTACAGATTGATACCTGAAATTGAACCTAAATTCGAACTCAACCAAAATAGAGTAATCAACTTTTAGTGATTGCTAGTCCTTACAAATTAAAAAGAAATTGTTTATGGAAATTTAACTTATAAGCAATTTTACATATATTTTTGGCTAAAAGCAATGTACAATGCAAAAAATTCATTATACAGAGAAATTCTGTATATAAAAGTTTGTAATATGGAAGTTTGACTGTATATGTTCATGGAAAAAATATGCCATAAATCAGAATTACATGTTGATACATCTTGCATTTAGTAAAATCTAAATAACTAAGCATTTAGTAATCAAGAAAAATCATTAACAACAATAAATAATTTTTTGAAGGAACTGTCACTACTGGCAAACAGAAAACTAAAAATGTTATAAGTTTTAATATTTGAAATACACAGTTAACACAAGATTAATTTCTGTTATTTTATGAAAATTAATGTCAAGAATATCATTAATACTCAAAATTAATGTATTCTGTAAAGAAATCATATAAATAATAATATATAGAAAATATCACAAAAGTATAGATATTAATAATATATCATATATTATCATCAAATTAATAATTCAATTTATTAATATTTCTAAAATTAATTATATGAATATTTCAATTTTAAGAATAATTGGCCTGATATAAAGCATAATTTTATATGAATCTTAAAACAATATTTTTTTAACATACTTTTGTAATAATAACTATCAAATAGTTTTAATTCAAAAAATAATTAAATTGAACATACAAATTAAATAAAAGCATATTGTAGAATTAGCTGACAAACATTTAATAAACATCAAAATAAATTAACAGAAAGCAACAGCTATTTAAATTTATAATGTCATTTTTATAAAATGTTTGATACTGTGAAAATAGTTGTAAAAAATTATTAACTTACTAAAAATAATGCTTAAAATTAATTATTATTTTTATTTATTTATCAGCAATTACACAATTTTAATATTTTATTACAAAACCAGGGTTAAAAACAATATAAAATAAATACTGTTTACTGATTTAATGAAAAGCAATTAAAATTCACATGCAGGGATTTAAGTTTAATTTGAAACTTCTCATGCAAAACTACATTCATAGAAAGATTACAAAACACTCCAGTTCTGAAACAATCACTAAATATAATAAGAATTTATTGTTATATTTACAATGAGAACTCTAAAAATTGTGCTTTTAGATATGGAGAAAGTATATGTTAGCTTTTAAAATTTCAGTATTTATAATATAAAGTTTATATAATAACATCTTTTGTTTCTGGAAAAGTAAAACAATTTTTTATATTGACTGATCAGTCAATACAAAGTTTAAAATAAAAAATTAAAGATTATAACCAGACTTAATTTAACTTTGACAAATAAATTATAGGTATGACTGATTCATAATAAGGTTAACTAGTATGAGTTAGAGATGACAATGTCTTAATTAATACTACTTATAATGATTTATGAGAATATGGGTTGGATTCAAACCTGACTTCTTCACAGCACAAGGATAATGTCTATGTTGTTATTTTGCTAATGTTTTTATTCTGAAAAATATGGTTTGAAAACAAAAGCTTACTTTTAAAATTTTCTAATTATGCATACTGTGTTATAAAGTACTGGTATGTCATTTCCCCAAATAGACCATGAAATTTGAAGTTTTGTCTAATACAATTTGTCTAGTTTCACTTTTACTTTCCCAGTTCTGTTTTATGCATATATATATTAGAGGAAAAGTAGTATGGTGATTGGTCAAAAAATAACCCCAAAGATTTTTCATTTTTAGACTTGAGATCTTGAAATGTTGAGAAATGTAAAAAAAAAAAAAAAAAAAATTAAGTTTTTTCTGTATGTATGGATTTAAGTGTGTGTGGGAGGTTCACAATTTTCTTCACCATCTTCGAAGCTTAATAACACCTGCTGTGCTTTTTGTCAAAAATGTCTGAAATTTTGCAGGGAGGTTTGAGTATTAGAGGAATTGATGCTATTAAATTTTGGTGATTAAAGGTCGACAGGGTGGGGAGATAGAAGGGAGATCATGAGTCATATCTAAAGTAGGGTCGGACTTAAATTAAATGACGATTTTACTTGTTATTAGCATTTAAAATTTTTTATAAATCCAGCCCTATCCTCAAAATTAAGCTTTTTGTCATTTTATAATAATTAAAAATATAAAAAACTTTTAAAATAAAATATCATAACAGATGGCACCATCGAAATTTTAATGTTGCTGGGAAAGTTATGCAACTTTTGCTAGATTTTTTATTAAAGAGAATAAATAAAAATATTTTTATTTACATATGTTTTAAGTTTTTACTTATATTAATTTTACATTAAAATATGTAATAATATTTATACAATTATATATTTGTACAGAACTCAAAAAGTCACTACCTTGAATTTAATACCTTAAAAAGACTTTCTACACAATTACTATTGACAACTGATGATAATTTCAATCAATATTTGTTTCATGAAAATGAATGTCAAAGATGACTTATTTCAAATCAAGAATCTTATTTTTCTTTATAAATATAACATTAGATTATTATTATGTTGCTTTTTTTAATGCTGTTAAAAATTAGTTTATTAAGTTTATATACAATTTGCAAGTAAAATAATGCACATACACATTCATATTCTACAATATAATATTTAAAAACTTATTTTTAATAATCTACAATTTTACTACAAAAAATCGACTTTATATTAGAATCAAACAAGTAAATGTGAAATCCATGTTTGGGACAAGACCATGTCTCGGAGACTCATGGCTCAACTGCGCCCATTTTCTAAGCAAAAGAGAAAAATGCAATCTCTCCAATGAGGAAAAATTGACACCAGTACTCGAGGTCCTGGCGTAGATTACTGCAGGTATTGCTGCTGCCGTGGTTACAACAGGTTGCATTGTCACAGGCCTGTTCTTGGCTACAGTAAGCAGGATCACTCCAATGCTCACAGCAGGCCTCGTTCTCCAATCTTCTTTGGTATTGTTGGTTTTGAGCACGATTGTTCAAACTTTGCTGGTCTCAGCCTCAGCCACAACCACGAGGCATTTCCAGTGAAATTAACCCATCCAATGTCAAAATTGATCTCCATTGAATGTTGTCCCCGGGCTTGAATTTTTGTCCATGCCTAATGAAAATTTCCCGTTTTGAAAAAAATAATCGTGGCTATTGTATTGTCCAAAATTATTTTTTTCTTTTGCACAAACAAAATATATTAATAAATGTAAAAATAAAAAAAAAATTATATTTTGAAAGTTAGTTGTAATATAAAAAAAATTATAATGACTAGCACCATCTAGTTTCAAAAATGTTCCAATGCTGAAACAAGATATCTCAGGTCAACCAGCCAAGGTCAGCAAGTCGTGACCAGAGATATGTTGGGAATAACACGAGACAGGTAAATGGGTTTTTTCAAAGATTCATTTGTCAAAATTCGATTTCGCAACATTTGCATTTCTAACTTCCCACCGAGCAACGCATGCACAAATCTCGCACTAGTGTCTGTAAAAAGTTTCGCCATTTTGTATTTTATTTTGACTCTGTTCTCCGTCCCCGAGTACCTACAAGTCTGGTTTTTTTTATGCATGCATGATTTGGGCACCTAATACTCTGTGACAAATTGTAACTCCTTCAGACCTCTAAGGTATGGAGCCATTGATGGCACTGCAATTTTATAAACAAGACATAGTCTTGTCAATATTTATGGAAAAAAGCAAGCAGCCAAAAAGCTGTTAAATTTTTCCATAAACTGTATTTTTCACTTAACAATTGTCAGACTAAAATAATAAAATTTTGCAAATTAACATTTTTGTATTTTTATATTTTGTGGCATTTACCAATATCAGACTATCTAGTAATATATTAAAATTAGTTATTCACCATAAATTAATTTCTATCTTAATTTAAGAACAAATAGTGATTAGTTATATAATGCAGTCAAATTTCTATACAATAAATTTATTCCCAAGAACAGAAAATTAATTATATGAAAAATTTGTTAAATGGAAATGTACTGGTAATGAAAACACAACTTCTATAATAATGTTTTATTTTACACAAAAATATCTTTAGATTCATGTTACACACCTTTATTTTTTATGATATATTTTAAATGAAAAAATCCAAAAAGAAGGTATAGTATTTATTTTACTAAATTTGAGGAAAAAAATGTTATGACTGAAATAAGTACTCTTACATATATTAAAAAATAGTCATTTTCATCTATATTTCTTTCCCCTTTCCCTTTATTTAAATAATCAAAAATTCTATTCAGAACATTTTTTGTAACAATTCATTTTTATGCTTTTGAATTTATCCAGATATGTGCAAAACTGAATGGCTTTTATGTTGGTACAGTATGTATGTACTGCATTAACATACTGAATTACTATATACAATGAACTAACCATTCATTAGTAACAGTTGGAGAAGTGAGTCAATATTTTAATCAATTTTGACATCAATATGAAAAATCAATATTTTCTAAATTCATCTAGCTTCCAAAACTGTTAGAGGAATTAAATTTTGTTAACGATACATTGTAAAAAACAAAAAATTATATATTTTTTTAACATTTCATATAATTCATCAAGAAGAAAAGTTTTTAATACAATAGAATCCACTTATTATGATCACCTTGAAAACTTGCAACTTTTGATAATTATAACCAGTTGATAATATTAAACAGGATAAAAATTTTCAATATTGAACTCAATTTATTACAAACTATATACTTCATACATAATACATGGTATATTTCTTATAAAGAACTGCTTTTAAGTCAACAGATCATAAAATTAAACTAGAGATCACAACAGGAACATTCTTCTCCAAAGGTAAAGTAAAAATCTACAGTATATGTATTTTCTAAGAATTCTCATGCCTTGCAGTATTACTAATATAAAAGATGTTGTGGGTATGTGAATTCCTCTTGTCCAATCCAAATGAAATTTTAGTATATTTGTTTTATGTTCTGATGGAAAGTATATGCTTCTTATTTTGCAGAAATATTAGCTATAAAATAAATGTTTTATCAATTTTGGATCAATAATTAAACTTACATTGCAGTGAAGTCAGTGACCACATGACGTTCATGCTTGACAAGGAAATTTCCCTTAAGTTGCATTTTTAAATATTTTGGCAAATGGCATATTTTAAACTTACTTCATTAAATTTAAAGTTTAAAAATGATAGCTGCATCATGTCACTTCTATAACAAATTTTTTAAAAAATATTTCTATAGTGGCTATGTGATGTTCTATTATCCAATCGAAAGTAATGGTCTAATGATCCCACTATTTTGAAAGTGTTATTTTATAGTGTTTTGGAACCAACTGATTATGATAATAATAGCCAATTGATAACATTATCTGTGATTATAACAACTGGATTGAACTGTACTATATTACATGGAAGTTCAGTTTTATTTAATTAACATATGGTATACTATTTTAATTTAATGTTAAAAGTATCAAGAAGTGTAAAAACTATTTTTAATATTAAATTAACAAAAAGCTGACAACAAAATATTTATGTTTTGGTACTTTAGAGTTATTTTATTTTACCATCAATAAAATTTTCTACTGTCATAATTAAGTTTTAAATTAAATCTAATGAATATTGATTGTTATAATTATCATCATCAAGTAGCAAATAAATCTAATTTTACAACATTCAATTGTAACTCTGTTCAGATAATCATCATAAAGAATTATTTTCTAATACTTTGAATTTTTGAGTCCATCTCAAGAAAGGAGGGGAAAGATATTTGTTCAACACTCTCTTAAACTAATTTTCTTTCTCAAAAAGTAAATCTAAATCAAATAAACAATGTTCTTTCAAAAAAGTATTGAGATAATTCTAATTAAAACTATTTTTCAGAGACATTTACTTCAAGTACTATAATTATTAATATTCAACTTTTGTAATTTAAAGTTAACAGTAGTGTAATTTATGATGATTTTACATTATTTGTCATAAATAAAAATTTCTCCCAAGTTATAGAAATCATACTCTAGTTATTTTGTAATTCTAACAATTTTTGTAGGGATATGTAATGCTATTAAACTAGAATTATTATTAAGACAAAAATTATTCCAAGCTATTTTCTTTTGGTATACTGAAGACATAATTCTTTTGAAAAGGAATAGTTATTAGTACAGAATATCAAGTTTAATTAGTTTTATTTATCAAGACAAATTTAAATTATTAATAGATATCTTAATATCATGCAAAATTTCAGATTTATAAAAACTGTTTGCATTTATCAATGTTATAAAATTTCAAAAGTTAATATATTTTTAAATACTTTTTATTAAAAATATATATAATCCTATAAATAACAAAATTTAATCTATGTTTTAATATTTTAAAAATAATAGAGTATTTTTTTTAATATTTAAAATTATACAATTTATATACAGGCCAATCAAATTTTATTAAAATAATTTTAAGTTATTTAATAAATAAAATACGGTAACTTACAGTTTTAACTTTCCCGTTAAAGAAATGTAAGTTACATAATAAGGCTTAATCTACAAAGTTTCAAAATAAAAGATAACAATACTCAGTGATACTGTTAATATTAAGGTGGTGGCTCCTATGATGATCTCAGAAGATTCCTTGTCACTCCCCTTCATATATTTACCCTTCCCTAAAAACCCTTTACCAATATCCCCTGTTAACACAGAAGAATCAGATGTATGAGGGGTAGTGTAATGGGCGATAACAACACCTGTGTAAGTTCCTTCCAGCGCACGGCTTCGGAGAGTAACTGAAACTCCACAAAAGCAAAGCCGCGGGATGCACCTACACGGGCATGTACAAAGTGGTATAAAGTGTTAGTTTCTTACATTCATAAAATCAAAAGAACTTTCAAACAAATATTTCTGCCATGGCTAATTATATTTTAGATAAAAATTTTAAATTTTTAATTGATATAAGTCTACATTTATAACAAAATCTATGGTTCAGAGAGACCAACAAAGATAAATTTGAATATATTTATATATAAAATATTAAAATCATAATTATTATATTTAAAATATTAAAATTAATTTACTTTAAAAAATTAAATTCATCAGCTTTAAACAATTTATTACAAAAAATTAAAAATAAAGTTTAAAATTATCAATAGTTCAATTACAGCATTACAAATATTAAAATTATTATTAAGTGGTCTTCTGACCATCAATCAAAAAGCCATAGCAGATATAAACAGTAGATAGATATCCAGTGCTATTCCAATCAATTTTAAATATTTAGCAAACATCATGACACATACCTGTGTCCTTCTTCCTCATCAATCGGATGTCCTTTGGCTCTAATCCATATCTTGTCACTTCATTGCGAAGCTATAAAATAATAAAAATAATAATTTTTTAAATTGTCTAAATAACCAATAATTAAATAATAATACAGATTTGTTATTAAACTTAGATAGCATCTATTTAATAATTTTAATTCTTTTGATTTTATTTCATATAATTGTAACCAAAATATACAGCCTGATGAAAATAGTGTAAGAATTTCAATTTAATTTTAAGAAAATAAAATATATTAATAGGCTTAAATCAATTTGAAACTGATTCTGTAACAAATGACAAGATAATGTGAATTAAAATGCCACTTATATCTAATTATTAATTACAAAACTAATTTGTCAAACTAGACTAGAGACCATTTTAACACTTACCCTGCTAGAAACATAATATTATGTTCTATTATATATCAAGTTATTTCTAGCTTTAAAACCTAACATTACGTTTTCAACAGTGAAAATACGATTCATTTGTGTATTTTAGTGTGCCTATTAATAATTAGTGGGTACTATTTATTCAGAAATTTGAAATATAAGCAATTTTATACAACTGCAATCATCTGATTTGGAGTTCTGCACCATATTTTGCAAGCGAATATCGAGTCGTTTTATTTTCTATATATGAGTTAAGTTTAGATATGGCACATTAACATACTAACCAATAATTGTTCGAATTCATTAATAAAAAATCAACAAATATAGTGCCGATTATATTGATTTATCTGACGAAAATGTTGTAATTATGATTTAAGACTAACTGAAATAAAAAACTACAAATAAGCCATGTAATTTCGTTATTTTAAACCTGTACAGTTTATATGATATTACATAATTTATATGCTTTTTAGATATTATTAATACAAAAGTCAAATTCCTATATTTCTGATAGTGCTAATGCCATCTTATGTACAGGTACATTTGCTGAACTGACTCAATTATGAAAAACAGCTAGTCAGAAAGAAGTACTAATAATATTGATACAGTACATCATTACTTTGAATAAATTCACCGATGTACTATATATTTAATTCATAAAAATACAAATTTTAAAGCTATATTGCATTTTTTATTTTTTTTTCATTTTATTTTTATCTCTAAAACCAAAACATGTCAAAATAACATTAAACCATAATACAAAAAAATAACACCCACACACATCAAGATTGAGTGATGTACAGATAAATGTTCCCAATTTCAAAAACTGTTTTTACTTTTTACCTAGCTTTAATCAATCATTTTTTATTTTCAGTAGAAAATACTGTAAAATTGCTTAAATCAGTCAGCATACAGGTAAGGAACTAGGTCAACTGGACTAGCAGGGTATTAATGGTTACAAGAAACTATCTATGTAAAAAATGGAAATATATCCTTATAAAAAATTTTTCAATTATACTTATTGAATGGAACTTTTCATAGTTATGTCTCATGATCAACAATCTGTAGATAGTTTTGCAATCTTTTTCTTTGATTTATTTATAGTATTTATAACATGTAGTAAAATCTTGTTAAGCTGAAGTTAAGTGGTATTAAAAAAAATCCCAACTATGAGTTAAAAGAATTTTGAGTTTGTGTGTTTACTACAAATTTTCTATGGCTGTAAATTTCCCATTATCAAGCAGTTTCTCAAGGATCTGTTTGCAGAATGTTTATAAAATTCTATACAGTTTATTGTGCTTTGAATTTAGTATCAAGGCTCCTCTTATGTCCCAAATAAAATACAGTCACATACTGTATCAGTAAAAGAATGTCAACATGAGGTTGTAATGGCATATTTTCTGTGTTTGTTTATCTTAATCACCTGTATTCGTATGGAATATAAGAGAAAATTAAGATCTTTGACCTATCAAAGAGTGGAGAGTAGACAAGAAAATAAGTTTTAGTTATAAGTACAGTGAACCTCACAATGCAGAAAATAGGTTCTATGTTATAGGAAACTGCATTACACAAATAACATGTTATATGTATGAACTAGGGATTCTCAAATGGGATCTCGGCTGTTTAACCTGGGAAATCCTGCAAATTTCTTATAAGTACATTTTTTTTTTTTTGGTGTTAAGGTTGAGGAAATTTTGCAAATAGAAAGTATAATTAACTTTATAAACTGTCAGAATACATTTGTATTTATTAATTTTAAACCTACTTATTAGTTTTTTTTTTTTTTTAATTTTTCCTCATTAAGGATTATCACAGGTGACAGATAGTCAATAATCAATATGTGGCTTATTTGTGACAGGACTCTGAAAATTCTTTACTTGTCAGAACCTGTAGTATATGGAATAATTGTGCTTATGCTGTCTTTTAACCATGCCCAGTAGAGCTTCAATAACTGCATAACTCCAGGTTGTGCAAATTGGGTAAGGATACAAACTGGTACGAAGTTTGCAAGACAAGCATGAAGTTTTTCTTCATAAACCTGATTATTAAAGACAAACAAACTGCTGAATTATTGGGCTTCTATTAAAGCAGCCGAGGGTAGACAAATCGAGAATACTAGAGAGCAAAAGAAGTATTACAATCTCGAAAACAAACTAGAAATCTCCCAGGCTACAGGTGAAAAAACACATAACATCTGTCTTCTCTTAAATGCATTAAGCACTATTCCACTCACATCAATTAAATTGGAAAGGGCATTCTTGGTAGCAGGATTTTTCATTACTAAAATAAGAATCAGATAGAGTGAACCATTTTTGCCTTTTAAAATCTTATTATAAAAATTTACAATAATATTTTGTATTATGTTTAATTAAATATTAAAAATTACCTTCTAACTTAGAAGTTTGATCTAAGTTCATTTTTTTTTAAATTTTCAACTCAATTCAAAGCATTTGTTGTTGTTGTATGCAGTTTCCAGCAAACTTTAATGAATTTTTTCTATTTGTGAAAATTTCTATGTAATTCAAATGTAATTTTTAATATATATCTTACACATCATTATTAATTTGATTTTGGAGGTTGCAGAATGTATTAAATTATTTTAAAAAATGAAAAATAATTACATCATTTGATTTCAAGATACTTTGTCAACATATCTTAAAAATAATTATTTCTATCCCAGGATTTCTGGGGATCTCAGGGAACAGTTCACTTTTATCCCGGAATCCTGGGACAAAAAAAAAGACCGAGAAATGAGAAACCGTAGTATGAACTGTGAGTATGGCATAATGGTTTTGAAAGAATTTGATAAGGCAAACTTTGCAAATGGTAAAATTTTTTTGTTTTGTAACAGTGTTATTCAGACATCATAATTTTATCAAATAAAAAATTCTTATAAATGTCTTTAAGTTATTAAGTAGCAATTTATGCATTCAACATCATAAATTGCAAAATTTCTAATGCTCCAAGCATTATTTCTCTTACAGAAAGCATTCCCAATTAAAAGCAATCAGCAAAAATTTTAATACTTTCTATAATCTTTTGAGTAATATTAAATTTTAATTATGATAATCATTTTTGATAACTGCATGACTATACTGTATAAAAAACTAAAAATCAAATTAAATTAAAGTAATCAGATCTGATAAAACTAACTGTTATTAAAGAAAACAATTATTACAACAAAAAACTATTATTTGACAAACTTCTAACCAGGAAGGGAACTTGTTTACAGAGCAATAAAACAATTAGCAATTTTTTAATATTAGCAGTAGTGAGTAGTCTGAGTTAGATTATTATACTAGCCAGAGATTGTTAAGTTAAAGTTTTAGTACCCTGAGTTGGAAGGAAAATTTCTCTCTCTTCAATTAACAAATCCAATGTCAACATGCAAAAGTTGAGATAATTCACAGCAAACTAAAATTTGATATGTTTATTTTTTGCTTTTTTTTGCATCTAATTACAAAAAATAAAATACAATTTTTAGCAATCCACAAGTATTTTTCATTGTTAGAAGAAAGGACGAAATGAAAAAATTAAAGATATAATCATAGTTTCTGATGCAATGCCAATACAGTAGAGCAGTGATTCTTAACAGGGAGTCCGTAAGAAGTTTGCCAGGGGGCCGCCAAATTATGCAAAATTTCCTTCAGAATATAATAAAAAGAAAATTGATGTATAACTGAATATCATATTGAAAAGTGAAATAAGAAAGATAAAGTTTTTCCTATTTAGTTTTTTTTATTTATTTCTTATTTCTTCTTACATACAACTTTGTTAGTACAGAAGAAATAAATGCAAATATGCTAATTACACCGCAGTATTTACTTCTTTTATTCCACAGTAATTCTAAGAAACTATTAATGCTTGGAATTTTAAAAATAATTATGCAAAAATAGTAGGCTTTGTAGTAGGGTTTGAAAATTTAAATATTTTTGCAAAAGATATGCAAAATCTTTACGACAAGTTGTGGGTGTTTTAGTTTTAGTTTAGTTTTAGCATTGACTTTGGATTGAATAATAGTGCATTTCTTTCTTATATTGTGTGTTTAGTTTTAATTATTTATAATTAACCCATAAAAATGAGCAAAAAACAGAAAGAACATTAGAAATTTTTTTAATGTAAGTAATCATGGACTGGGACCTTCAAAAGAAAATACAGTGAAGAAAATACTAGTGAAAATTCCAATGATGATACAATGAAAAATGCAACGGAAAAACCACAAGTCCTGAAACTGAAGGTATAAGTAACATTAAAATTAGAAAATACGATCGTGATTATATCAAATATGGGTTCGTAAGCATAGAAGTTCAAGGAATTACAAAACCCAAAAAAATCTCGTTAAATTATTTTCAAATATTTTTTGTTTTTTCTATGAATTTTTAATTGTTTATTTTATTTTTTGTTAAAAATAAATGAGTTTTTATGTTTAATTGTGAAGTTTGAATGTTATTTAAATAGATAATGAAATATTAAAGTTATGATTTACATTTATTATATAAAAAATAAAGCAATAATAAAAAATCAATTTATTATAGATAAATTAACAAATATAAATTATTATTTAAAAAAATGGGGGGGTCACAAAAAATTATGAAATATTTGGTGGGCCGCAAGTATAAAAAGGTTAAGAACCACTGCAGTAGAGCATCGATTATCTGACCCCCGATTAACCAACTTATCAGTTAACCAACCGCATTCTAGTCGGCAAATTCAAATGTTCGCTAGTGATGTGGTGCTACAATATTTGGTTATGTCTTGGCTACTTTAATATTACTTTTGTTAAATTTTTGCATGTTTTAGCTGGCAGCACTGGCTCGACCATGAAAGGGAGGCTAGTATTTGAACCAAGCCTAATACACTATACTAATAATGTATTTTTTCATACTTTTCAGTTATCTGACCAACCCCAGTCCCCAATTAAGTCAGATAATCGATGCTCTACTGTAATCTCATAATTTTAGAAAAAAAAAGTGTCAAAATGTTAAATTTATTTAACACATTACTTGGGAATGTTTATTGCATTTTATGAGTACTGGTCATAATTTTTTCATCATGTTATAAAAATCCATATTATAGGAAACACATTGTATGAGATTCACTGTATGAACAATTTTGACTATATGAGACTGTATTATATGGAAAGCATTCTGTATTGAGCCCAGAATCTTGACAGCTTTGAGTTAATGTGACTTCAAGTTAATGCAGTTTGACTTAGCGAGGTTTTGCTGTATTTTGAGAAGTACAAAATTTCAATGGAAATTTAGAACTCTTAACAGTGTGGCTCTAATAGTTTAAAAATGTTGAACATCTTTAAAATTTGATATGTATTATGTATTTCGATGATAGGCAATACAAATCTAAGCAATAAAAATGTTTTTTTTTTTAATATTAAATAATTCTGAACACTAAAATGAATTCATAATTAAACTGTAGAGGTGGATAAGAGTTTCTAGCAACTTTAATTCTTCTAGTTGTGTACTGAACATAAAATCATAACAAACACAATCTAGACCTATTTTATCAATTTATTATAACTCGTTACCAAAAAATTGTATACTATGTATTTTCTTTTACAAATAAATGGTTTTTTAGTTAAGGGCATCCAAGTGATTCACTTCCGGTATGCCGTCTCTCAATTCTCCATCCCGAACCTGATCACCTGCGCACACAGCTGCTCGTGTGACAATCTAACTGCCATCATGGCTTCCGTGTCTATTGGGACTAGGGATTGCAATCCAGCAGTGTTTTGAATCCAGCTGGATTTTTGCTGGATTGAAATCATTCCAGCTGGATCCAGCCGGATCCAGCGTGGATGTATTTTTGGTGCAATAAAATGTTATCTATCTATCTATCCTGCAATTTATGTTTTTTTTAATGAAATAAAACATTTAAAAAAATACTTTAAAAGCTTTTATTATTTAGACTGGTCACTATAAATCAGTAAAACTTCTTACACACTTAGGTAGTAAAATTAACTTTGGTTCGGTTTAACATTTGAGATAGAAATAATTAACTTTAAATGTTTAGTTTACATTATAATTATAATCTAAGTTAAATAATAGCAAAGGTAATTCTACTGATTAATTTATATTAATATATTATAATAATGTAAGGACGGATAATCAGTGGCTAAGTGGCTATCAGTCTTACCAGTTTTCATATATAGGCTCTACATATTAGTCTGTAGTTATTTATAGGTATATAAAACTATGTACTGAAGTAGAATAAGTTAAATAAACTACACCTTTATCAATCCAGCAAAATTTAATAAAATAATAACGTTTTCAATCGTTTTTAACGATCTTCCTCGGTTACAAAAAAAATACAACATTAAATATAGAACATAAAATGTGTTCGGAATAAATATGAAAATTAACGGAAAACGCCCAAACGGACAAAATATAGATAAATAAACAAAATAAATAGCGGAAAAAATATATACAGGGTGTTTTTTTTAAACTGACGGTACTCAGAAACATCTGTAGAGCAATCTAGCAGCCGGACTGTCGCCAAATTTGGGAGAGTGACTAAGGACGACATGGAAAAGAGATTCCGCGAAGAAAAAAGTAGTACCTAAATTCGCCGGTAGAGGAGGATTTGGCGCTGTTGTAGCGAAAAAGCTACCAGCACTTCACTGAAGAAAGGGTCATCAGTCGCTTTTTTCCACTTGCATGGCCGCCTCGCTCCCCGGATCTAACCCCATGTTACTTTTTCCTGTGGGGTTACTTAAAGTCCAAGGTCTATCTTAGTAGTGTCCCAAACTTGATGACTTTGAAGGACAACATTTCTCGAACTGTGATGAACATTCCTGCGGACGGCCATGTTACGTTCGGCCATAGAGAACACGGTGTTCAGGATGCAATGAGTTGTCCAGCAGGACGGTGATCACATTGAAGAAGGGAGAAGGTTATTTGCTGATTAATTAAACTTTCGTTATTACACTGAAGCCTCTGTCTGATTATTCATTCGTGTGTTTGTTAATTGCAGCTGGATTTTATGCAGATTCTTAGCTGTTTTGCTACAACAGCGCCAAATCCACCCCTACCGAAAAATTTGGGTACTACTTTTTTCTTCGCGGAATCTCTTTCCCATGTCGTCCTTAGTCACTCTCCCAATTTTGGCGACAGTTCGGCTGTTAGATTGCTCTACAGATGTCTCTGAGTACCGTCAGTTTAAAAAAAACACTCTGTAGCCTATATAAGATCCAATGAAACCAGCATTGTCCGTTAATAACATTAATTAATGTAAAAGGATCTCCACATGGTAGACAATGAGTCCGCATCTCTATGGTTTATACAACCAGTTGTCATGTGCGCCTTGCAGATTTCCAATCTCTCAAGATGTTTGACCGTTTGCCTATTCGTCGTCGTTTTTATAATTGTCGCTTGATCCCATTAGACGTTAACATCCTTCTGTCTTGTGTATGATGCCAGCGCAGTGTTGTCAAGGTTCTTACTGATTGTATATTTGTGCTCTTGGGCCTTTGTTTTAAACTGCGCATCGTTGCACCCACATAAACAAGCTTGGAATTGAAACGTTGGTTGTGTAAAGGCACCGAATATATACTCGTTGTTGAATTCCGATCCTCTTTCTTTTTATCGTTTCTTAAAAGTTTGAAAACAGTGGGATTACGTCGGCATACAATACGAAAATTATCAGACCTGGCAGTACATCTATGTATCTCGTTTAAAAAAAATGGGATGTAATTAAGCACTATTCTTTTTATATTTATTCGAAACACATTTTATGTTCTATAGTTAATGTATTTTTTTGTAACTGAGGAAGATCGTTAAAAGCGATTGAGTACGTTATTATTTTATTAAATTTTGCTGGATTGATTAAGGTATAGTTTATTTATGAGTAATTTAATTATTAGTGTTAGTAAAGTAGTGAGTAAGTAATTAGTAGCAGTCTAGTAGTTAGCAAAGCGGCAACGCGACGACGTAGACTTTTTGCGCAATTATTTAACAAGTTAATTGAGTATTTGCGGATCCGCAGCGCTGGATCCAGCAGGCCGAAGAATGCGCTGGATCCAGCTGGATTGCTGGATGAGGGATCCAGCAATTGCAATCCCTAATTGGGACACGGTGGTATCAGTCCTGACGAGGTACTAAAGAGGTGCTGACCCTGCAGTCACATTATTATTGATTTTTCAGAACTTTATGCTGTGTAACAAATTGGAGTAGGTTGAGGATGTCTTCATTTTTGAGTTTCAGAATGTGGTAACCACACACAGAATTGATCAAAAAACTGATGTCCTACATTTATATATATTTTGATGAAATACTTGCATTTTATCATAACTTATCATAAATTGTATGGACAGTGTGTGAAAATATTCATACAATATAATCATCATACAAATTAGTTCATTTATATATTTTATCATTATCTTCAAATATAATCTGAAATACAATCCTAATTTGATTTAAAATTATTTATTTTCAAATCAAACTTTATTCTAAATATTGCAAATATTTAACGAATAGGCCTATCAGTATTTTATAAAAAAAGAAAACTATTTGTAATTGAATGCTAACAGTTAATATAAATGTAGAAATTACTGCTACATTGGAATAATTTTCAATAAGCTTTAGTTTTAAGATCTAAATTTGATCAAATTGCATGTATCATATATGTATGTGTTAATTTCTTTAATTCTCAATGCTTGTTACTTATTATAATATATATCTTAAGATAGAAATGAAAAGAACATACATCTCCTTCTGTAACATTCGATGCTAAGCCTCTAACCATAATTGTATGATTGGGAATTTCCTCTCTCCAATCCCTTTCTCGTCCTCTATCTCTGTCTCGGTCACGGTCTCTGTCTCTGTCACGTTCCCGATCTCTATCTCGGTCACGATCACGGTCTCTGTCTCTGGTATCTCTGTCACGATCTCTATCTCTTTCTCTATCCCGATCTCTATCTCTATCTCGTTCTCTACCACGATCTCTGTCTCTCCCACGGCTTCGGCTTCTTCTATCATCTCTCTCTCCATAATCATCAGATCTTTCTGAGTAGTTGTTATAATTATCTCTGCGATTGGCATAATTGTTGTCAGCATCATAATTATTATTGTTATTATACCCCTCACCTTCAAAATACGTATCTCTGTTTTCATTATAGTTTTCATCATATCCATACCCTTCATAATTACTTGATTGCTGCAAAATGAAACAATTATTATTACTAATAAACCTTAATTTGAAATTATGCAGTTTGCATAAAATTTATTTAATTTATATTTTAACATTTAACAACAAAAGAAAATTCAAAAATGCAAAATTTTTTTATCATCTCATTGCAGTTTTTACTTTGGAAATTTGTTACAATCTTAAACATAAAATATATCACCAAGAGAAAATTTTACCTGTAAACTGTACTCTGCTACTTTAATATAGTATTGATATTTTGAAATACATATTATAGAAAAATACTGTATATGGATATAGGCATAATGCTGATACGTATTATATATTAATACACAGAAAATATATATCATTTCATAAAAAATTTCAGTTATTTAATTTTACTCCAGATTATTTTATACTAAATCTAAATCCAAGATTTAAGCAATTTAATAAAGATAAAAAATTATATTGTAACAGTTAAAAGCAAAAATTGCAAGAAAGAATATATATAAAATTGCTATCATAGTAAAAACATCTTACTGGTAATATTAATTACTTTTTGTATAACTAAATTATTATTGAAGAAACTATCAAATTGAGATATTTTATTTCTCAAACCTGATGATAAAAACACATCATAACTATTTTTTCATAAATTAATATTAATGGGCAAACAGTTGCCAACAGATTTTGATTAAAACTTCATAAATTTGTCAAAATTGTCTTCATTTCATTATAACCATTTCTTCAGATTCAGGATTCACTTATTTTTATTAGTTTATTATTTTTATTCTCAACTTTTAAATATTTACATTCTCTCTCTCTGTTTTATCAATTTTTCATAAATACCAAAATTTTATTTATACTCTACAGAATTAATGATAAAAGATGCAATTTCATTCTCTCACTGTTTAATTTTGTCGTTATTATTTTTATAAATTAAACACTTTCCAAACCTTGAGTTTGTAAAGGTTTGGAGGGTGTTTATGCTTAATTATTGTCAGGTTCTGTAATTTGTTTTTTGTAATAGTAAAATTTTAAAATAATATAATTCAATTTAATTTTTTATATTTGTTAAAACTTTTTGATTTTGAATACATATGGTTATCTATATTTATAATCAAACAAAAAGATTCTATTTCACTTACAGAAAATATATTTTTTTTTTATAAGTAGGTATCACACACCATTAGAAATAATGTAAAACATTTATAACTATCATGCTGTACTAAATAAAAAAATTTCATTTAAATTTAGAAATAAATATATGTATGAAGTATTTTTATGGTTTTTAAAAATAAAGATAATTGTTGGATTTTATGCACATTAAATTTTCATTAAAAATAATCACCTCGTCATAATTGTAGAAATTATTGTCACTTCTTTCATGACTTCTATCTCTTTCCCTATCATATTTATAATCTCTACTTCTTATTCTATCTCTTCGTCGATTTCTAAAAGAAAATTAGTAAAACATTATAAATAAAATTTATTTGCAAATACTATTTTTTATGTTTTAAATACCTGTCTCTTTCTCTTTGTTGTCTGTCTGCATCTCTCTGTGATGAGGGATTTGTAGATAATGTTGCAGATGATGGTGAGGAAGATTCTGAATGAATTTGTTGTTGTGAAATATTTTTATAATAATCATTAATAGTATTATCTTGATTATTATAGTAATCTCTCTGTTCATTTACATCCCCTCCAGAAAAACTACTTGACTGTATAGCTCCCTCTTCATAATATTCTGTTCCAGGAGGACGGTCCATTTTATAATCTAAAAACAAAACAAAAAAATTTTCATTACAATAATTTCTAATTCTCTAATAATTCTTTGTAGATAAACTATTTATATCATGTTAATATTGATAACAGTCAGTCATCTAGAAGCTATACAATATGATCATAATTTATTCATTAGTCAAGTTCCTGGAGCAAGTGCAATTTGTGCGTAAGTAAAGATTCATGCAAATTAAGATAAGTAATTGCATAGAAATAAATTAAATTAAGGAGCTCAAGTAAGTATTTCTATCAAAATAACAATTTTTCAATCTTATAAATAAAGGACAATTTTGTTTGTTTGTAGCAGTTGTAGCCATAAAGCCTTTGTAGGCATGTCAGTGTTTGAATTGACAATGTCATTGAACTTTTTTCTTTCCTTTCATCTTTTTTGGAAAATTTATCTATCTCTTCTTTATTTATATACTTTCCTACAAACCTGTTCCTTTATATTTTACAGAAAAATTTAAGCCTGTAAATTTTCTTTGAATGACCATAAAAGTTCATTTTAGCAAACATGTAAGGAACTGAGTCCGAGCTGTATTATTGTTTTTTTATTTATTTTTTTTTATTCTATTTTATTTTGGGGCTTATGTTTAGTTACAGCAAAAGTTCCCCACTCACCCTCAGTAATGAAAAAAAAACCGAGGAGAACCAACTCACCAACCTGATGAAGCGCCGTAGGAAAACTAACGCGCACTTGCGCTCCCAAACTGGGAGTTCAAAAGAAGTTCCGCAGGAGGGAGAACCCCACACGCACTTAACATAGAGGACTCGCTAAAAACTTAATAAAATAGACATCCCAAACATGTAAAGGAAAAAAAAATACTGTAAAAGGAGTTAGCGAAGAATTTTGGGAAATAAGCTGACCAGGAAAAAAATGCAAACATATTGTTAGATGTATAAGTATGTAAATAAGGCGGGTGGTTCCAGAAGTAATTGTGACGTCACCTCAGAGCATAAAACGAGCAAGACCAGAGACAACAATCGAAGTGAGCTCCAGACAGAGAGAGATCGAGGAGAACTCCAGAGAGAGAGATAAGGATAAAGTCCTGAGTGCAGCTATCGTTGAGGATTTGAAGGAAACTTGGATAAAGATAGGTTCCTAGTATTGAGGTGACAGATAGGAACATAGTTCTTTAAGATTCATTGTATCTAGTCATAAGTTGATTAACATTGCCAGGTCCTAGGGGAATAGTTGATAAATATTAGTAGATAAAGTATATTGTTTTCTGTTGGTTTTTGAGAGTTGTTTTTTGAATAAATTGTTTTTGGTTCTTACTAATTTGTACATAGTTGATATTAAAATGTATTTATTCTTTACTGATTTTGTACATAGTTACTTACGGAGCACGCGAAAGTCCAAATACTGTACTAGCATCCTAACCACGAATCTGCATAAAGTACGCATTAGGTTAACGGTTGCGAGTTTCGAGCGATAGTTCAAAAGCAATATTGGCATTCTTTTTTTACTCAGTACTTTACAAACAAATCTGACATCACTGCCTACAGACCAATCTGAAATTGAAAATGCCACAAGATATTTAACTTTATATTCAGTCAATAGTTGATCCAGAAATCATCAAAGGGGTGCAAAAAGGAAACAATATGATTTACAAAATTTTTAATACCCATGGTATCCAGCTTAACTCAGGAAAACTTTCAGAAAGGTGCCCATGCACACCCTGTAAATCTGCCCATGTTCAATTACTTCTATTTTGGAAATAATAATTGGAATATTTTATTAAAACCACATGATCTAAATAATAATGTGCAACTGCTACTGAATTTGCATTTCAGATGAGTGAATGTATTTTTTTTATGTAAACATTATGGAACTTATTCTGTACAAGTATATTTTGAATAGTATATTCATTATTTGCCTCTTTTTGTTTGATAGTTTTTCTGCCAATACAAATATCTCTTCTTGTGCTGTGTCAGACTTGGGTACTTTAACCCTTTTTGAATTTTTTAATATTCATTATAGTGTTTGTTTCTCTTGATTTTATGTAATATACTTCTATTTCTACTGTAGTATTACACTTTTTCAGTATTTTACATTATTTTGAAAGAGCTATATATTTTAACTTTTAAATTAATTATATGTAAACTTGAAAGAAAAGTAATTTTTATTAAAATTGTATTATTAGACCTACAGAAAATTATTTAATTGTTGTTTTAATTCACTTTAATATTAAAGTAATATATCTGACAAAATTATAGCAAATATAATTAAAACTATGAGAATATTCAATACTTTGAAAGTATTAAAAACTATATTTTCACATGTTTTTATTAATTTAAAATTAACTAATCATGCTATAACATAGTTTCATCAATCTCAAATTTAATTTCTAACCATTAAGAGCTGTAAATCATTTTTATAACTGTAAACTGTATTGAAGTTTACTAAATTTTTCTGAAGATATTAACAAAAATATTAATAGTGTAGGTAACCTTCATTTTTAAACACAGTTAAATGAAATTTGCCAATTAGTTAACAAGAAATTGCATGTAATAAGTATAATATTGTTATATGTAGTTCTTTATAAATAAAATTTGCAACACGTCATATACATTAAAAAATTATCACATAAAATTTAAAGATTTTGAATAAAAATACCCAATTTGAATGACGACTCTTTTTTCAATATTACAGCAGTTAACATATTAAATATATGTTTGGAATGTGTTACTGCTAAAGATACTGTCTGCTTATTTTGTATAATGTAGTAAGTTGCAGTAGTAAGTAAAGGAAGTGTTATCCTACCTAACAATTTTGGAATTTAACATTTCATCTTCAGAAAACATCTAAAACATTCTTAAAATTATTTAAGCATTCTGTTAGAATATTTTAAAAAATCTATAAACTATTAAAATAGTCTGAAAATAGGATTCTATAGTAAAAGCAGCAGCAAATTCCAATATGTTTATATAATAAAAAAAAAACAACAAATGATCAGTTTGTTTAAGATTTATCTTTTTAGTATGTAAGTCTGAGTACATTTCAACAAAAATATTTTAAAACTCATTATATTACAAATAAAATTTATTATTAATTGAATATTTTTAATAAACCTTACTGTAATAAAATAAATATGTCATTATGAAACTATCATCACTTCAAATTGAATAAAAATAAAAATAAAAGATGACTAAATTTGTTATATCAAGACATTTAAATAAATATTTATTTATAAATGCATTAAAAACATTTTATAAATTAGTATGGTGTAGTTTTACATTGCTTCCAGGATTATAACATTACTGTACGTAATGCTATATATTGCATTGGATAAATGGGAAATATAGTGATACCTCAATTTTTGTTGACTTTGGTTATTGTTGGTTTCAGTCTTTGTCAATTTTTTCTGCAAAAAACTTGTCTCGGTTTTCATCAGCTGCCTCAAATTTTGTCAGCGTGCCCACATGATCTCGCTACTAATTTTGCAAAAATGAAAGGTGACCCACGTATTTTCCTACACTGTGTGGCATTGTTTCTTGTGTGAGCATTACCCTGCATGACTAGCCAAACAATTCTATTGCTTTCCTTTCCTTTTAGCTCCATCATGGAACCAAAGAAAGTTTCCAGAACCAGCAGCCCTTCGAATGCCATGTTAAATGTTCATTTATTCTTTACATTAGTCTCTTATATTCATTTTATATTAATTTCTTATTGTTTTTAGTATTAAACATTATATAGTGTGTCCCAAAAGTCTCCATACAGTGACACAAATCAAGCCCATCAGGGGCCAGATAAATAAAACCATTGAACACTGGTAGTTGGTCATTGGTTCATGCCTAACCAACTATGCAGTGTTCTGGATTTTCTTCATGTGTCTAACACTTAAACAGGATCAAGTTTCCACATAGGAAGTCCTGCTAAAAGTTACCCCATTGGCAGATCACCCATATGTTCTGTTGCCTTATTCTATCAATCCACTGACAAAAATCTTAATATCAACATTTTAATGTCTTGTGAATAAAGCTACATTTTCACCTTTGTACGTATGGAAACTTTTGGGACACCCTGTATTTATTCTCTATAAAATGTGTATTGGTATTATTTTGGAGTGTCTAGAACGAATTAATTGCAGGACTTAATGAAAGCACATGCAGGAAAGATACTACTTCCATTTTTTAATGCACACAACAGTTGAATTTAAATCAAATTTATTAATAAAAACTGCATTCAAGAATGTGTGTTTAAAGGTGCTTAAGAGAAAAATTAAATAAGAAAAATTTATTATTTCTCATTAGTACATAACATATTTAACAGATCTGGGGAACAGATTAATTCATTCAACTGTGATGTGTATTGAAAAATGATAGTAGTATCTTTCTTATGGGAAAATTTGTTTAAACTTTAGAACAACTTTTAGGAACCAATTATATTCAAAAACAAAGGTTTGACTGTATTGATAATTAGAAAAAGGTTTTGAAGGTGCAGCACCTTTCCAAAAATATAGCTGTTTTCATATAGATAGTTCAAGATATATATTTTATGGCATGAAATGAAGCAAAATGAACGTACTATGTTCCTTTTTGCAAGATTAGCATATTTCTCTTCTCTTTACCCTCCTCTTTGACACTTCAATACTTTTTCCTCAGTATTCTGTGTTTTTAAAACTTTGAGCAGAAAAATAAATAATTTTCACTCTTCTTGAACAGATACATAAAATCCCATATCCTTATTTTGTAGAGCAGATCAAGTGATATAAAACGGTATATTCACGATTTTGTATCCCCAATAGTTTCCAAGATAATGTAGCAATACCACTCAAGAGAAAATACATACTTTGACAAAACAGTAGTGCTCTATTTATGAGATCTGCATTCAGTAGTATAACAGTAAAACCTATCTATGACAACCTCACATGGTTCCTTTCAAGAAGTGGTCTTTTAGACAGGTGGTCATATAATACTGTATTTCTGCACGTATTTTGTGCACTTTTTAGTAATTTGTACTAAGCAAAAACTCAAGGTGAGCAAAGATAAGTGAATTTTTTCAATGATATTGGTATTGGTATATATTTTATTGGTACTATATTTGTACTATATTGCTATATTGGTACTATATTTTATTCTTATTGGATAACTTGATTAACAGGAATCATCATGATTTTATAAGACAGATTTTAATACCAATATTTTAAAGATTACTACAGTATTCGCATTTACTTGATTATAATGCACACTTTCTTTTTTTCCAACTTAATTCAACTTGGTTCTCTTCGTTCACTCCTCAGTTACATGTATTATGTAGAAGCATATCATATCTCTCCACCACTTTGGTTTTGGTTTTCATTAGTTTAATCTTATTTTAACTTTAAAAATATTTGATATTCTCGTAAGTACAGTAATAATAATTATTAATTAATAATAAAACACTTTTATTATTTCTTTTCATAATATGATTTCATTACATCAATGAATCGTGAAATCAAAAAAGAAAGGTTGCTTATAAAACTAATTTTTGCATTAATGCATTTACTGTTAATATAAACACATTAATATCCAATTAATTTTCACACACAGAATATTCAAAAATATTTTGTGTGCAAAAATTTCTTGGATATTATTTTTCTAAAAATATTGCGGAAATAAGGTAGATTGATACTGAAACCATTTATCGTACATGTACTGTATATGAGCTTCAAAAATAATAAATTTTATCAAACGATGAGATCAGCCAATTAATTGTATCGTTTATAATATTTTATATCCCTAAGGAAAATACTGTAGGTCTACAGTACAATAAATTGCATTTTCTCACAGTTAAACTTTGCTGCTAATTGCCATTGTTATAAACCATTTTTACTTTCTCTGATAACTTTAACACAATCTTCTAATGACAGCACTTTGCATTTCTTTGTTTTTTGAACATTTTCAAACAAACTGAAATGATCCTCAAAGCTTCACAATCCTCCAGAGACGACCTTTCTTTAGAGGCTACTATCTCCGTGAAAAAATGCAAAGTAGGTAAAAGCGTCCTCTGGTATTTTGCCACAATAAAAATATTACATTTTAAGTAAAAATTAAAAGAAACATGGCCGGCGTTATTACATTTAATAATATAAAATATAATACGACTTTACAAAGTAAACTTTGTCTTTTGTCCTTCATGTCCTTCTGGCCGGCCATGTTTCTTTTAATTTTTACTTAAAATGTAATATTTTTATTGTGGCAAAATACCAGAGGACGCTTTTACCTACTTTGCATTTTTTCACGGAGGCAGTAGCCTCTAAAGAAAGGTCGTCTCCGGAGGATTGTGAAGCTTTGAGGACTGCTGATGGTACGAACGGCAAAAAGAAGGACAAAAGACAAAGTTTACTTAGTAAAGTCGTATTATATTTTATATTATTAAACTGAAATGAATTTCCTTTGTAGCTAGACTAATTCGTTAACACATGCACCTGATTTCAAGAGTGGAGAGTGCCCAAGGTGGGTTCAAACAAGAGTTTAGACTGATTCATTATATTAGGAGGGGGAAACATTGAGATGGTTTCAAACAATAGTTTAGACTAGATATATTCGTGGAAATGGTCTCTTATTACAGTTGTTGTATGTTGTTTCCAACCAAAAATCTATGCCCACGGTTGCATTACACAGGTGATTGTTTAATAAAAGTAACTTATACGAAGACTATGTATAAACTATTCCATGCCAGAAATTTTTGTCCATTTTGACAGGTGCCTGTTGAATACAGGTTAAGAGGTTTTTACTGTATAAAGAAGGCTCAGAAAAAACAGCATTTCATTCTAGCCTTAGACTCTCTGAGGAAAAGTTGTTCTATATAGTTGGTAGTGTTAGTGTTGTACCAATCTGAACAAAAACCCATTGTTCACAATAAAAGCATGTCAAAGGTTAAGAACAGAAAGTTGTTTGCACTTTCTAAATTCAAGATGAAATTCATTAAAACCAATGGTTTCATTCTTCGATGAAAATATTGCAATCAATAAGAAACATCAAAGAGACATTAAACCAGCACCTCCGGTACAGCAAGTATGTAAAGAATATTGAACTTTACAAGTTAAAACCTAAGAAAACTACCTTGATATGTGCTTTCACTTCAGGATCTGAAAAGCAGCAATCATAGAATGAGTTTAGTGTAGAGCTTACTAATCATTTTTTGAGAAGTACATGCAAAAGTCAGTACCAAATGAAAGCACCCTTAGAAAAAAATTACATAAAGCCATTTTATGAAAATTTCTTTGAGAAAATAATCGATGGAATTGGGATTCATGTTAGATGAAACTACCAATAAGCTGCAAAGATATATATTGAATGTGCTGGTGAATGGGTGAAACCCATGCTTTTTAAGACTCGAGAAGACGAATGCTGCATATTAATGCAATCAATCAATGATTCATGCATGAAACTGTGGCCAGAGAACATACAATATGAAAAAGTCAGGCTTGTAGTGAATTATCAAGCACACCATATGTTTTTTGCTTTCCAACAACTGAAGGTCATGCACCTCAACCTCAATCATGTGACATGTATTGCACAGGGACATCATCTTATTTGTGAAGGTATCAGAGAAGAACACAGTATGGTAAATGTCTTCATTACTGCTTTGAAAAAGATTCTTGTAAAAGCCCCAGCTGTCAAGTTTTATACAGAGAAGTAACTGAGCTTCACCTACCACTATTCTCTGTCATAACCAGATGGGATGCTTGGATAAGAAATAGTTTTCTTGTGCAAAAACTTTGGAAAAATTAAATGCTTCATATGTGCCTAGATTCAACATATGTATCAGCCACCAATTACTCAATGACAAAAATCTAGAGCTGGAACTTTTTGCAGCATAGGGCTACAAGTATTTGCCTGATGTGATTCAGAATTTGGAAGGAATAGAGGAGGAGGAACAGTGGAAGAAGTTGATGACTATGACGGGACAATCTTGACAAATTTGAGGAACAATCTAGATGTGGAAACTTTTGCAACTTCAACTGAACTCACTTACTGAGCATTTAAAGATATGCTCCATTGGTTTCAGTCAATGTTGAGTGGAGTTCTTCACATACAAGAACCTCCTCAGCTAAAAACACCAGCAAGTTACTTTTGAAAACAAAAATGTGTGCATAATCCATTGTAACAAGTTGGTTAAAACCCCATAAATCTCGTGTTTACTTTATATTTGCTATAGTGTTGGATTAAAAATGTTCATGTAACTGGTTTAGACTGAATAAATGCATTTCATCAACACCTTTTTTTGCACTTTTTGTTTTTTCAAACCTTTTCTGCCCATAATTTTGCACCTTAAAATCTGTTTACTGTTGGTAATATAGAACATTCAAAGATTAACAAAACAATATCTTTTGAAAATGTTATTGTGTTTACTAGAAAGTATCATTTCTCCAAAGCAACTTTTATTATATTAATTTTTGGAGGTTTTATATTATTTTAAAATGTTTGGTTTCTGAATTATATTCCTGACAATGAATAGTACATTCTAAAGCAGTAAGATGAATTTTTAATCAAACTGAAAGACTCCAATTAAAGCAGTTATTTTATTTTGAAGAAAAAAGTTGATTTGTATTTAAAATATAGGGTGTACCAATAGATGGTATCAGATATTTTTAGAATAACTTCTTAAAAATCTGGTATCTTTTATTAAAAGTGAGGAATTACACACAAAATAAGATATCTGTTAAATGGGCACTTATCTTCTCAGTACATATGTACTCTTTAGATGATGTTTTGTATCACATTTTTTCATAATTGAATAATGCTAAAATCAGCAATATTTGCTGGATTCACTTATCTCCCTTTCTAGTGGTTACCAAAATAAATTCATAACTGAAGTTCTATTTCTGTAATAAAAGCTTGAATATTTTATTTTAGCAGTATTTGAGTCCACTGGATCTTGTATGAACACGTGCAAGTTTGTCAAAATTCTCTGCAACACTGAACACGAAACACAGTTGCTGTGTTAATTTGATGGTTGTCTTTCCACAATCCTTTCACACACTTTCAACATTCTCAGCCAAGCATCCATGAAATATACATCATAAAGTTGAACAAGTTAAACAAATTAATAATGATAATGAGTCAGTCATAAAGTACAAATTCCACTCAGTGCCTATGCTCAATATTGATGACATTTCAAAGAAAACTAATGAAATTCACAAAGAAAGAATTAGTTTACATCTTGAAGAAAATAGTATCCTCAGTGATACTGTGGATTAAAAAGAGAAACAATACAAATAATTAACCACATTAAGCAATCTAAGAAAAATATTTCAGATAAGAATGCACTAGCAACATTTATGATTTTAATTTTAGAAAAATCTAGTTTGTTGTAAACAAATCAGACATAATGGCTGCATTCAGCAGACTCAACAGTTCCAGAACTGTTGAGTATTTTCCTGACATAACACCGTCTATGGTAGCACTGTTTCGACATCAGAACACGTATAGTGTTTTGATGTTAAATTTAGTAGCATCTTTCATTTACGCTACCCGTCACTAGCCGCAACTGACCAACGACGGCCACTTCCAATTTTAACCTTTCAACAGTGAGTTAGTCAGGTATGGAGCAATCCCTATGTAGTGGAGAATAAACGTGGGAAATTTTTAAAGTATTTTTCCATGCGTTTTTTCTCATTACCGTTTCAGAAGAAGATTTAAAAAAGACTTTTCTTTACTAGACATAACTGTTATGTCTAGTAAAGAAATTTTTTTTTCCGCGGTAGTTTTCGGCTAGTTTTAGTTCTTTTGTGGATATATCCATCCTTCACCACTGTCACACAATCGCCCTTGACGGATATATCTGTCAGACACTGCTGAGTGGTTAATGCATATGTCACTCATCGTTAGGCAGATTAACTATGTAACGGCTATCAATTAAAACACCTTTGCTCAGTTACAAAGCCATTGTAACTGTGAACACAGCCATTGTCCAGCAAAAGAAAAAATATGGATGAAGTCATTCTTGTTGAGCTCATACAACTTCATAAACATACTCTAAGTGGGGAAAAAGGCACTCCTTTATCTTCCACAGAACCAGTTTCTTTGTATATTACAATTAACTTTTGAATTCCTTTGGTACTAGGCACACAAATTCTTACCAAAAAAGTAAATAATTTTCTTTGCATTGTTATTAGTTTGCTGTTTTTCATAAAACATTTCAACAAGAACAATGCATTCTGCAACTGGTACTGCTCCATTTTTTCCCTCTTCACTTTGAACATGCCAGATACCAAATATCACTGACTAAAAAATAGCACAACAAACATCATGTACAATTCAAATTTGACACCACCTATTGGTACATCCTTTAGATCAATATGGAATATTTAAACAAACATATTCTTCTTGTAACATGTTGTTTTCTTCAATAAATTCAACTGAACATGCTAAATATTGAAATTGATTAATTTAATTAATTGATTAACTTTTTATTACTTATCATAATTATATTCCGGCTAAAAACGTATAAAGAATATAAATTTAACAAATTTGATTTTCTGATAATATAAATCATAAAGTAACTATTAGAATGAATTAAAGGTAAAATTATAAAATTTTAAATGCTTATCATTTTTCAAGATGGATTCTTCACCATCTTAGAAAAGCTTCTCTTATAAAATTATGATCAATAAACAAAGTTATTTTATGTTTAAGTTTAAAAATATTATAAATGTTTTCACCTTTCTTTCTTCCTATATAATTTAATAGTTATTTTTTGTTATTTAGAAATAACTATACTTTATAATATTGATAAAACAACACAGAGGAAGAAATGGCGTCGAATTTACAAACGAACAATCCCATAATTCAACAGCGCCATTCCAAAGACCAAACGATAATTAGATAAAAAAAATATATATTTTTAATTAAGATAAAATGTTATTTTTTATTTAATTTCTATATATTTAAGACAATATGGAGCATTTCAATGTTACTTAAAATTTTATAATATTTTTATGCAATTTAAAATAATTTACATATTCATTTTTAAAAAATAATATTAAATACTTTATCTTGTGGAAAATAAGATGCCCTTAGTTTTTTTCCTAAGAATTCGATCAGACGCAAATAGGACGGTTAATAGCCTGAAAAATTTTGAGGAATCCGAACTTGAATCCAGATCAAATTCGAATTCGGATTCTTCAGAACGGAAAGGCATACACATTAATTAAGCATTTTGCTATTTGAGGCCAGATGGCCGAGCGGTCAAGGGGCAGCCTACCGATCCAGGATCGAATCCGGATGGGCCGAAAAATCCTCCCTCTCTCCCTCACCATCTGGCCTCCCCATTGGAGGCTTGGCCGAATCCATCATGGGCTTGCTAAATGAGGCCCTGTTAGTGCCCACAGGGCAGAGTTTTAAAAAACTCTTTCTTGGTCAAACATAAATTAATAATACAACTATTATGTCAAAGCTAATGGGCCATTATTGTTTCAATTTTGAAGTGTTCTAGTCTCGATATACCACTGCTTCCCTTCTCATGAAAGGTCTAATTTATTATGTTAATATTTAATTAAAGTTTTGGATAACGAGATTCATTTGCCGGTGCAAAATTCATATCGTCGATAGTTTTATTTTTCTATGTAAGCAATTCACGAAACAAAGTTTTATTCTTGTTCTACTTCACTCTTCATCCTGAAAAATTACTATATTGAGTTATCTCCAGTGGAGTAGCGTGGGTGTCAGCCGCCCGGGGCGGAGGAAAATTTCGCCGCCCCTTTATTTAGGTATTTTTACAAGATATTATTATTTATTGTGAAATTTTGCCGCCCCCTATAAGTGCCGCCCGGGGCGGGCCGCCCCTGCCGCCCACACTACGCTACGCCACTGGTTATCTCTGCTGGTTTATTTATCACTTCCAGATTTAACATATTAACTGCTTTCCAGAGGGGAGTTTTCAATTGAAAAACGTGACTTCCGGTCTGCATCGAAAGTTCATATATAGTTCATCCAGAGGAGACTGTCTTTGACCTTGAATTTCCGATTTTTATAGTTTTTCTCCCTCTATTTGTATTTCTGATTGGCTCTTCGTCCCATTCCTCGCTTCCCGATTGGTCTCTCCTTTGCTTCCAGGTGAAAACCGAGACCGATTCGGGTCACGGGAAAAGTCCGATTCGGGGTGTCTATATCCGGCACCTTTTTGTCTATTGTGCTCGGAGATTGTTGATAAAACCACAAGACTCGTGTTCACAATTTAGCCCGTTATTTGTGATTTCGATTTCGTCTGGGAACTTTAACGATCATACGTGATATTTTTCTATCTATTAAATCTTCCCCCCCTTTTTCGATATCGTTTCCCTGTATTGACTATTTATGAGCGCTTGTGTCAGAGTTCTACCTTTCGATTTGACATTGACAGATCGTTTAACACGTGTTGATCATCCCGGGACTCGTTGTTTACATTTTGTGCCACGTTTAGACCAATGGTTCTCTCTCTCTCTCTCTCTTATATATAATCTATCGTTATAATTTAAACACAAGAATTCCGCGATTTACGCTATTTTGGACCTCGTCTGGGACCTGACAATTGTCTCGGTATCTCCTTGCTGATCTTTAAAATATATGCACCGTGTTGGAATATTTGGATGCTGGAGATGATGAACTGTCAGTCCTTCTATTAGTTGCTCAAATCGATGGTGTGTTGCTCCTCCAATTAGTTGCTTGGTTTTGTGTTAACATCCTCTGGCGCATGCAAGTTATAAATTTAAAATGAATAATTCTTACAAGTTAGTCAATAATACCAAAAACTATTAAAACTTTTTCATTTTTTTCCGTTGAATTCGTTATGAATGCCGATTTTAAACGCTTCAAATAAAAATCAGTTTATTATTAAAAATCTGAAATGGAACCATGCTGATGTTTACGCTAGCCACCATCTTTAATTTACAATTCATCTCATCTTTCAAATTAATATTCCAAACCCTCATATGAAGACTCTCTCTGGGTGTGTAAATTTGATGAGTCGCACAGTCACCATCTCAATTTTTGTGAAGCAAGAAGATCTCTATCATATGTGACCCACCAATTGCCAAGCGGTCTTCGTACCAGTGGCGTAGCGTGGGTGTCAGCCGCCCGGGACGGAGGAAAATTTTTCCGCCCCTTAAAATTTCGCTCCCCTCTTAAATAAAGTACGGGGAATCCCTACAAGTCAGTACAGACGTGTTGTCAGTAGGGATTGCAATTGCTGGATCCCTCATCCAGCAATCCAGCTGGATCCAGCTGGATCCAGCGCATTCTTCGGCCTGCTGGATCCAGCACTTGGTGCTGGATCCAGCGCTGCGGATCCGCAAATACTCAATTAACTTTCTAAATAATTGCGCAAAAGTCTACATTGTCTCGTTGCCGCTTTGCTAACTACTAGACTGCTACTAATTACTTACTCACTACTTTACTAACACTAATAATTAAATTACTCATAAATAAACTATACCTTAATCAATCCAGCAAAATTTAATAAAATAATAACGTACTCAATCGCTTTTAACGATCTTCCTCAGTTACAAAAAAATACATTAACTATAGAACATAAAATGTGTTTCGAATAAATATAAAAAGAATAGTGCTTAATTACATCCCATTTTTTTTAAACAAGATACATAGATGTACTGCCAGGTCTGATAATTTTCGTATTGTATACCGACGTAATCCCACTGTTTTCAAACTTTTAAGAAACAATAAAAAGAAAGAGGATCGGAATTGAACAATGGGTATATACTCGGTGCCTTTACACAACCAACGTTTCAATTCCAAGCTTGTTTATGTGGGTGCAACGATGCGCAGTTTAAAACAAAGGCCCAAGAGCACAAATATACAATCAGTTAAGAACCTTGACAACACTGCTCTGACATCATACGCAAGACAGAAGGATGTTAACGTCCAATGGGATCAAACGGCAATTATAAGAACGACAACGAATAGGCAAACGGTCAAAAATCTTGAGAGACTGGAAATCTGCAAAACGCACATGACAACTGGTTGTATAAACCATAGAGATGCGGACTCATTGCCTACCATGTGGAGATCCTTTTACATTAATTAATGTTATTAACGGACAATGCTGGTTTCGTTGTTATATCTTATATACAGTAATACCCCGAACTTACGCGATAGGCGGGACCGAGCGATAACCGCGTAAGTTGGGGTATAACTTCGCATATAAATACATACAAATTATTTTTAATTGGGGCCGGAGACTAAAGAAAACAACAATTTAGAAAAAAAATGTTTAATAAAATCTTAGATAATACATATGTATAACAAATTATATTATTAAAATCGTAAATCGAAGTTATTTTGTTATAGAAGGCTTCTTAAAATCTAACAAATTCATCTGACGGCTCAAAGATTTTTTTTCTCCCGCAAAATTTCCTCGTAGCATGCTAATAATTTTTTTATTTCTCGTTTTGTAGAAGAAATGCGCTCTTCGTTGGAGTCTATATTTTCTAAAATTTGTAACCTCTTTTTAATTAAACTGAGGCCTTCTGTCAAGTTTCCAACCGTCATTCGATCATCTGATTGAACTGGGTCTAAAGGATCAAGTTTTGCCAATTTACAAATTTTCGTTTTTGTATCGAAGTCTTTGGAATGTAAAGTTAACATTATTAAAGATGGAGTTTTTCTTTTCTTGTTTGATGCAGAAGAATCAGTTCTACTTTGTTTGGATGACACAGTAGAGCCTCAAGTCTCCGTAGATATAACAAACACAGAAATAAATAAGACAAAATAAATTGTAGCTATGCATCGATTCCGCGCGACACGTCCGAACCTGTAAGCTGAACAATAGTTTGGGGGGAGTGAGTAATCAAGGGTTGCGTGGCGCTCAAACAAAAGACGAATCGTCGAGATTTGAAAATCGCGTAACTCCGGGTTCGCGTAAGTCAGGGTAGCGTAAGTCGAGGTATCACTGTACAGGGTGTTTTTTTTTAAACTGGCGGTACTCAGAGACATCTGTAGAGCAATCTAACAGCCGGACTGTCGCCAAATTTGGGAGAGTGACTAAGGATGACATGGAAAAGAGATTCCGCGAAGAAAAAAGTAGTACCCAAATTTGCCGGTAGAGGTGGATTTGGCGCTGTTGTAGCGAAACAGCTAAGAATCTGCATAAAATCTAGCTGCAATTAACAAACACACGAATGAATAATCAGACAGAGGTTTCAGTGTAATAACGAAAGTTTAATTAATCAGCAAATAACCTTCTCCCTTCTTCAATGTGATCACCGTCCTGCTGGACAACTCATTGCATCCTGAACACCGTGTTCTCTATGGCCGAACGTAACATGTCCGCAGGAATGTTCATCACAGTTCGAGAAATGTTGTCCTTCAAAGTCATCAAGTTTGGGACACTACCAAGATAGACCTTGGACTTTAAGTAACCCCACAGGAAAAAGTAACATGGGGTTAGATCCGGGGAGCGAGGCGGCCATGCAAGTGGAAAAAAGCGACTGATGACCCTTTTTTCTGTGAAGTGCTGGTAACTTTTTCGCTACAACAGCGCCAAATCCTCCTCTACCGGCGAATTTAGGTAGTACTTTTTTCTTCGCGGAATCTCTTTTCCATGTCATCCTTAGTCACTCTCCCAAATTTGGCGACAGTCCGGCTGCTAGATTGCTCTACAGATATTTCTGAGTACCGTCAGTTTAAAAAAAACACCCTGTATATATTTTTTCCGCTATTTATTTTGTTTATCTATATTTTGTCCGTTTGGACGTTTTCCGTTAATTTTTATATTTATTCCGAACACATTTTATGTTCTATATTTAATGTTCTATTGTTTTTGTAACCGAGGAAGATCGTTAAAAACGATTGAAAACGTTATTATTTTATTAAATTTTGCTGGATTGATAAAGGTGTAGTTTATTTAACTTATTCTACTTCCAGTACATAGCTTTTATATACTTATAAATAACTACAGACTAATATGTAGAGCCTATATATGAAAACTGGTAAGACTGATAGCCACTTAGCCACTGATTATCCGTCCTTACATTATTATAATATATTAATATAAATTAATCAGTAGATTTGCCTTTGCTATTATTTAACTTAAAGATTACATTATAATTATAATCTAACTAAACATTTAAAGTTAATTATCTCTATCTCAAGTGTTAAACCGAACCAAAATTAAGTTTACTACCTAAATGTGTAAAAAGTTTTACTGATTTATAGTGACCAGTCTAAATAATAAAAGCTTCTTAAGTATTTTTTACAAATGTTTTATTTCATTAAAAAAACATAAGGATAGATAGATAGACAGATAATACTATTGCACCAAAAATACATCCACGCTGGATCCGCGCTGGATCCAGCTGGAATGATTTCAATCCAGCAAAAATCCAGCTGGATTCAAAACACTGCTGGATTGCAATCCCTAGTTGTCAGTCGCTACAATGAGCAAAATGTCATTATTATACATTCATTTAAAGAAAGGGGATTCCCCAGTTTCGTCACAGAATAAGTAATGAAAAATTCCGTGCTCATTTCAATCGGTCCGAATCGTAGGTGCGATAAAAATATGAATGAAATGGTTCAAATTTTCACAAGTTATTACTATTTATTGTGAAAAAATGCCGGCCCCTAAAAGTGCCGCCCGAAGCGGTCCGCCTCTGCCGCCCCCACTACGCTACGCCACTGCTTCGTACCCTGAACACTGGGAGTTCGGTCGTGGGTTCGCTCCTCGCTCGGACGGGCTGGCCACGTGGAGTTTTTCAGGTTTTCTCCACGTCTAAAACGCCTAAATAGGGGCCAGTTTCCCTTAAAAAGATCTCCAGGAAGGCATTCCCCTAGCAGATCGTCCAAGTGTTGCGTTGCCATAAACAACTGTCATATGCACCTAAGATCGCAAGACCCTGATAATGGACTTTTCATACTAGGACTGCATGATATTTCATCCAGGGTGGTTTTTGGGTTGTTAATTAATAAGAAAAATCGATTATAAAATACAGTAGAGCATTGATTATCCGACCCCGATTAACCGACTTATCGGTTAACCGACCACGTTCTAGTCGGCAAATTCAAATGTCCGCTAGTGATATGGCGCTACAATATTTGGTTATGTCTCGGCTACTTTAATATTATTTTTGTTAAATTTTTGCATGTTTTAGCTGGCAGCACTGGCTCGACCATGAAAGGGAGGCTAGTATTTAAACCAGGCTTAATACATTATACTAATAATGTATTTTTTCATACTTTTCGGTTATCCGACCAACCCCAGTCTCCAATTTAGTCGGATAATCGATGCTCTACTGTAATTTCAAATATTTTTATGCCATCCCAAGCAAGGGCGCCTGTACATTGGGCGTGTACGAGACATGCCCCGTTCGTCTCGGTTGCCCTTTTCCTAATATCCAAGAAGGCCCAAAAACAAAAGATTCGTGACTTCTAGCCTATTCTGCAAATGTAAAGAAATTAATAAACGATATTTGTTCTTTGACCCCTAGGGCTACCAAATTGTAGGACATGTCCTACTTTGGGAGGACATGTCCTACAATTTGACCTCAAGTCCTCTGTCCTCTGTCCTTTAAACAAAAACAGCCAATGTCATACTTCTGAAGGAATGAACGTGGGAGACTTCACTCACTCATCTACCCGACAAGTGACACATGGGTCAAGTCACAAACGTCTAGAGCCCTGGTAAATCTTAGTTCTAAATTATGCCGCTACGGTGTACAACACCAGTCGCGGATGAGTTTCGGGTCGTGGTTACACGTGGGTCTGGTCTTTGTTCAGTCTTGGTTAATAATGGAATTCATTATATGCCAATTAAAATATAAATATAAACAAAGTTTAAGCAAACGCATGAGAGAAAAGCACGAAAAGGATTATAGCAAGGATAGAAGTTTAAAAATATTTAAATGTAGTTTGTGTTTAAGTGAATATCAGAAAAAAGAAAATATTGTCACATTTCGGCAAGGTACATGACATTTTTATATCTAATAATATTCAGACATATAATTCATTTAGTGATTTTAAGAAATGGAAACAGAAATATGAAATGAAAAATACCATTAAGTACAGTACATTATTCGCATTTTTCATGAACTATAGAGGGCGCTGCATTTTTTCAAAATGGCTACTTTATCTGGGTCGCGTGTAACTAGTAATGTAAAATTAATCAAATATTTTTGTCCGACATAATGATATATGCTTCTTGTAGCTGTTTATCAAGAAATTTTATAGTAGGAGAACAATTATTGCTAGCGGGACACGTCATTATGTGCTATCGAAACAAGTGAGTGAGATCGTTCTATACATATTTGTTCCTTTTGTGTTAAAAAACATCAGCTACGAAATCTGTCCTATCAGGGCCGGATTTACAAGTAAAAAGCTATGTAAGTTGTTGCTTAGGGCTTCGACTTTCAACGGGCTCAAACATTTGTACAAAAAAAAATTAAAGTCGAATTTTGTAATAAACATTTTTTTTACAAACCAACAAAATATACTTTATTTTTTATTTTATGTAGTATTTCATTAATTTTTTTTAAGAAATAACATAAGGTATTTTTAAAAAATTGATTAAACCAATTTTTAAAAAGTTCTTAAATGGAAGGGTGTATTATAGATTACCACCTATGGAATTTCGGGACTTTGAGTATACATTTGAACTCAGAGGACTGAGACGAGTCCAACGGTACTTTACTTTTGGGCCGGAGGCAAAAAATAAGAAAGTTATCATACTCTTTTCGGCGATCGCGCGATGATCGAAAGTCGCGTCGCTCTCTCCGCTAAGCCTATCGCGTGTTTAACAGGCAGTCCGGCAAGTCGGCCATATATACCTTCAACAGAGGCAGATGTTGTCCACGAGCAAACCGATAGTCTACAGTTCGAGTTAAGTCCTTTTTGCACACCCTCGCGCCCGTTGACCTCGGAGGCTACGGCTCCTCAGTCTCGCTATCGCTCGCGGTCAGCTAGTAATACGAGCCGACCGCGCGATCGCGATCGGGAGTCGCGATGCTTGAAAAAAAGGAACTGGCGTTCGACAGTTCATGCTGCCGACGGACTCTCCCGGTAGGGGAGCCGCCGGCAGGCCGCCGATTGTTTAACGTCACTAGTTATTGATTCACAGTAGTTCTTGAACAAAAGAAAAAAAAAGGAGTGGCATTCGACTAGTGGCAAAGGAAGTGGCTTTGTTCCTGCTACTGAATGCAAAAACTGATAGTGAAGATGTGTCAATGAGGAAAAGTCCTTGAAAAGTAAGTTGTTCATTTGATAAAAATATTTTAATTCTTTTTAATCATTACAAAGTAAAACATTTCAATTGTAACTCAATAGGATTGGGTGATCAAGGAAGAAAAAACATAGATGCTATAAACTACTATGTCTTCACTATCTACCGCATTAGCAAATGTCACATTTTACATTGGTAAAGATGGAACAAAACAGACAACCATGGAACCAGGCTGCACCACAGATAAATGTTCTCTACAAAATACTAGATGTGAAACACCAAGTCCTATAGGATATGTAAAAAGATATATAAGACAGCATAGGCAGTGCCTAATAACTGCTCATAGATAATTGCATATTTGATTGAGAATGTTGTGTTCAGAAGTGAAAGCCCATTGTCAACTTTGAAATAAAGATTGTAAAATTCATTACAAGAAATAGATGCTTTTTTGGAATATTGTATGCTCGAGGAACTTATGGAGCTAAATACTTAGAACTGGATAACTTGTGGTCACAAATTTTGGGCACTCTTAATTTTGCAGAAACTGTCTCAAAATCAATTTTGTGAAATGCAAATTTTATGGTTTAATCATAAGTTTGCTTGATCCGAAAGACTTCAGAATGAAAAAAAACGGCCTAATATCACCAGTGTGTAACTCATTTATCAAAAACTGTATACAGTATAATGTTTTATACTAAAAGATTTTGTAACCATTGATGAACAGCTGTTTCCACGAAAAACATGATGCCACTTCACTCAGTATACGGCTAACACCAGTCACATTTGATATCAAATTTTGGGTGGTTGCTAACATAAAGTCAAAATACAGTTCCAAAACAAAGCTTTGTATTCATAAAGATGAAACTTTTTCTTAAGAATCATTTGATATCAGAAACTGAAAATAACTCTTTTCAGAGATATTTTGTAATACTTAACCACATAGTTTAATCTTTGTAAAAATTAAATAAATATTTACTAGTAAAACTAAAGATATGGACATATTCTAGCATTTCCAATCATTTAACACATTACAGTGGAGGATGAAAACACTCATATGGTGGTTTTTGTAGTTGAAAAATCTTCACAGTGTTAAAGAAAACTGAAGCAGAAGTTAATGGAGGAAGCAAGCTTGTGATTGATGAGACATGACTATACAGGGTGCTGTTTGGGTACTGTAAGTCTCAGTGGATCCTCGCTTGACCAGTCCCCCAGTTTTGTTTTTAGGCTAGGGCTCTTCAACCTTTTCTCACATGATACAACTAGATACTTACCAGAATTACATGGCACTCCAAATGTAAAAATATAAGGGTTACAAAATTATTCATATACATCAAAAAATATTGAATTACTGGTTTTTTAATTGTAATCGTCGCCCACAGACTGAAAAAGGGGAAGCACAAGCTATAAAAAAAGGGCATCGTACATTACGCAAGGAGCTTCAAACTCCGACTCAACGTCGGATCGGTGCTTTCTCAAGCTGACTCTGGGCTAACTTGTCCTCGAAAACAAGGAATGGGGTTTGGGTCGACATACGACAAACTTGCATGGGTTAGGGTTACCAAATAACCAGATGCGAAAGAAGGACAATTCCTGCAGGAAAAAGTAAACAATAGGACATATAGGAGAACAAAAATTTTTGTAAAGAAAGATTTTTATTGAACCTTTACAAATACGAATGCTTTTCAAATACAAACCTATACGAATATCTTTTCAAAAGTATTTTTGAAACACAGACTTAAAAAATATGGAAATGTTATACTTATTTAATTCCGATCCAACAAAATTTAGATTTATTATTTATTCAGTAAATGTGTCAAATTTCTAAGGGTATTTGAATTAAAATTCTAATAATTAATATGAGTTTCGCATCGTATTTAAATTATTTCAAAAGATGATAATTAAAATTGAAACAATTTAAGCCAAAGTAACAATTAATTACTAGCTCCTTAAATCATCCAATATCTTACAGGTAACATAGGCTACATGATATACGGAAAAGACGAAAAATCATTTTTATTTTCTGTATTTCGCATTGTAACAAGATAATGAATTATTTATAATTACATATTTAACATTTGTAATTTATTGTTGGGGCTGTATATCGAGGTTTGCATTTTACTAGTCTATATATATAATCGAGATGGATTTATGATGATGATGATAAGTTCAAGGACCAAACGGTTAGGAGTCAAATTTGGAACAGTTACGGTACGTCATGAGAATGCACACTAAGAAGGGATTTTCTGAAATTCCCCTTAACTGTGGGGAGGAAAAAAAGTTTAAAAATTACCCTGAAGAACTCGGCTTCTACTGTACTATTTTAGATGCGGTGTTTTGCGTTATTGCGGGAATTCGAACATATTTTAGACCTATCTAAAAATTCTCGGAAGAGAGAACCTAATTCTTGCACCCGGTGAAAACGGGTAAAATCGGCTATAATCTAATAATGTTAATCTTTGCTATTGTTACTTTTTGCTCGAACAACGCCGGGTTCATCTGTTCGTCCATAATAACTTTCGCTAGAAAACTGCAAATGAATCAAGACTTTAAACTAGTGAAGTTGCTATTTACATACGCAAACGTACTTTAACATTTTGTGTTTTTAAATGATAATTCCATTAAATTCTTTTCCTACGTATAAGACGAATTTGTCGACGATCGAAGATGAATATAAGGGGACTTTGACCCCCCGCTCGCTTGTTCAGAAACTTCGTAACGATTTTTTTTTTTTTACTCTTTCCTCCCCTTGGACACTAAGAGGGCCTCTTTTTTAGCAAGCCCATTATGGATTCGACCAGGCTCACAATGGGGCGGCTGGGTGGTAAGGGATGGGGCGCGACATATTTGAACGGACCAACCCCTAAAAAATTCCTGGGGATTTTTTGACTCGTTCGTATTGGATCTCGGATTTCCAAGAGCAGTAAGCTGCCACCTTGACCACTCGGCCATCCGGCCTCTTTGTAATGATTTATCGATTTCCGGTCTATCGTTTTTATTTTTTTCTATTTCGTGATGGAAAACAATGACGTGAAGATTTTAAGCAAAGTATTTTTTTATGTAGAGTAGATACACAGTATCATCTTCGATTTTGTTATAAATTCCCACTGTCGTTTGTCTGTCTGTCCTTCCTTCCTTAAACTCGAGAACAGAGTTAGACAGATGAAACTCGAGATCAGATGTGGAAATCTTACGGAAAGCAGCTCCCGATTAACTACATACGATCTTCCGATACAAGCCGTATTCAAAATGTATGCCCGAAAGGAGTTTGATAGATGACCGGCACGACTCTACTGATAACAAGAAAAGTATGATGTACAGGGGCAGAAATAGCAAAAAATTCAAATATTAAGTCAAGCCAGTTTGTGAAATGCAACAAAGAGAATTAAAAAACAGTTTATTTTTTATACATTATAACACGATCTTATTCTGAAAATATTAAATATGAATTTCTAAAAAGTTTAGTTTGAATGCTCTTCGTCACGAATCAGTGTTGCATAATGATACGAGACTGAAAATGAAAAAATAAAAGTACGCTGCAAAGCTCCCGAGACCCCATATCAAAATTTTTCCTCAAATGTGGGTTATTCATCATGCCGAAGAACATTTTATTGAAAACACGATGTCTTCCCTTTATAAGTAATATTCAGAGTTTGGTTACAAATTGGACAAATTGCTTCATCATCCTTGTACAAAGATATAGAGCCCTGGTAAATCTTAGTTTTAAATTATGCCGCTACGGCGAAGAGCACCAGTCGCGGGAACTGGATTTGTCAGTTTCGGGTCGTGGTTACACGTGGGTCTTGTGTTTATTCAGTCTTGGTTAATAATGGAATGCAGTATATGCTTATCATTTGTTTGTCATACTGTCAACGTTGTTGAACTCGTTACACGTTAAATAAAATGGAATGTAGTTCGTGTGGTTTAAAATATACCGGTACAATACTTGTGTTTTCTATTCATAATTATAAATTATAAATGCTTTGTTCGAAATTACTAGATAAAAGTGAAAATAAAATAAATTAATGAATAGACACATTGCTAAAAATGAATTATTCTATAAAAAAATTAATATTGTAAGATTAACAGATGGAACTACGAATAAAATAAAACATAGGAAGACTTAAAATTTGATATTTTCCCACTGAGAGAAGTGCTATTATTAGTAGTAATTGAACGTTCTGTAATTTGCATAAGTATATAGCAGAGGTGGGCAAGCATGAGTTCAGTGGGAGCCGAAATGTAGGTTTTGCAAAATGCATGGGAGCCACAGTTCTGTACTGTCGTGGCAGATAGTATGGTAAGGCAAGGAAGGATAGGGTGTCTCCCATCCGGGTCGGGAACTTGTTTTAAAAGAATAGATTTGAAATGTCAATTTAATTTATTGCACCAACTTGGAAATAAATTACTAAATATTACATATATATAATTTTATATTTTCACAAAATTGTGGAAATAAAATTGTAAAAATAATAATAAAAAGCAGAAATTAACACTTTCAGCAAGAGCCGCATGTAACTCAAAAAGAGCTGCATTTGCCCATGTCTGGTATATAGCCTAATAACATTACTGTTTGCATTAATTATAAATTCATTACTTACATGACATACGCAACCATCATATTGTCTGGATATTATTTTGGAAAGGATAGTTAGAAATAACCAGATCTATGACAGTTATAATATATAGAACTATTAGGTTTAATGTTCCTTTCTGAACCACTCATTATTCCCATTTTTCACCGGATGCTCTCCCTCTGGTGATTAAAAACGAAACTATTCTATCTGGGTCGTTTGATTAATTCTTGTGTATTATCAGCAATGAAGATGAATAGCAATAGAAAAAGCAAAGCTTTCTGTTGCGTTCCAAATTGCAATTTCAAAGATTTACGGGAGCCTACTATAAGTTTTCATCTATTCCCACATGGAAAACAGATAATTATTCGGAAATTGGTTAATTATATTTATCAGCTTGTCTGAATTCTGAAAGAGAGGATTTACATTGTTAAAAATTGGCAGTTTCCCGATTGTCCAGCTTTACATGAACAAGTTATGCTGAGAATTTTAAAACGTATTTTCTTAGTTTAAAATGCTAGTAATTTTGTGTGGGACACAGGATTGGATTTAAGCATTTCGAAGCCCTAAGCTGAACTCTGTAAGGCCCCTTACCAACCCTTTACAATTTTAGAAGTCAATTATAAAAAGAAAATAATTAAATCCCACTATCTCTCTGATTCAATACGGTTATTGGAAGAAAAAAATGTGAGGTTTCACTAGTTTTATGTTTTATAACCGATTTTAATCCATGCAAGATGTGTAATTACCAGAGCCCCTTCGGCCGCCAATTTAAAGTCTTTTAATCTTTAAAATTGGCGTTTCCACTTCCCGGGACGAGGACCCAGGGGTTGGATTTGTGGGAAGCGAGTGTTCGGGTTGTTCCATTGTGTGGAATTACACAGAACAAAGTGCTTGGCGTATAAGTGCGTGAGTGCGAGAATTCGAGTAAAGGTTAAACGGTGTGTATCTTCGTGTACAGTGATGTTATGTCCGTGCGTGTGTGTGTGTGTAATCGAAGAACATCTTCGGCATGTCTATAAACAGAAAAACAGTAAATTACAATACGAGAATAAGATGTGTTAAAAAATGAAACGAAAGAGTTCTTACCATCGGAGATTTCGGAAAATATTCACTTGTCCACTTGGTCCTCTTCGTGGTAAAGTTGGGGAGGGAGATTCTTCTCCCTCCCAAATGTTCCTAGAAAACACAAAGGCAATGAGAAAACGAGAAGTTCATTCATTTATTACCTAAGGTTAATATTATTACCTTTATCAGACAGTCTTTCTTCCCGAACAGTGTTATGAGAAGAGCGAAGGACCTGACCTAGCCCAACCTAACCTAATCTAACCTACCCTAACCGGAAACTCAATCCTCATAACAGCTGTTTGGGAAGAAAGGTCGGCCGAATGTCGCGTCCGGTGAGTAGAAGTGTCACGTCCGGGTGGTCGCAATCGGGAGTCAAATCCGTTGTCGTCGGACTTGTCTCCCGAGTGTCACGTTCGGAAGACAAGTCCGTGGGCCACGACCAAGTAAGAGAAGTCATGTCCGGGAAAAGGTGTCGAGTCCGGGTGAAAAGTGTCGAATTCCGGTAAGAAAGTCGCATCCGGGTGAAGAAGAGGAAATCGAACAGGATCACCGCCTAGGCCAAGGGAACCGCAGCCGTCCGCAGCAACGAAACCACGGACAGCACGGTCCCTCAACTTCGGCGGCTCTCTCCTTCGACTCCTCCCCGTTCCGACTTCGGCAAGGCGGTGGCGTCGCCGTCGCGGACGAACGGGCAGAACGCGACCAACCAGAAAATGTCAGCTCGGACGAGCTGTCATTTTCAGCATCCTCCACGACAAGGTCTGTGGCCAGATGACCCCCGAAGACCTTGGCCAAGTGCACTGGACCCAGGGTGTAGCGTCGCATCATCCCGACTCCGGGAGGATGCCACGCCACGCGCACTTGGGGAAGGTCTTCTTCACCCGCTGCCTCTCGCTCGTCGAGCCCCCGCTCCTCCAACGGCACGGAACGACAGACTCGTTCCGCGTCGTCCGAGGAACCCCCTCCCTCCGGCGCCACCACCTGCCTCCGCCGGAACCGCCTCCAAAGCCGCACCAACGTCTTCATTCTGTAAAAAAGAAAATTTGCAATTAGTCCAGTGAAAACAAAAGCTTAAATTAATATAGACATAGAAACATAACACCTTAATTTGTTGCTGAGAAGAATATATAATTGAAAACACAAACGTTTTCAGCCCGATTAACAGGCCATCATCAGGTCAAAAACGAAATGGAACAGATACGTTCCATGTGTAGAATACAAACATTTAAATCAAAATTTAGAACAAAAATATTTTTTTTTAAATATCCAAGAGAAACGGAAGAACATAAAATTAACACAAAATAAAATTGAAAATAAAAAATATCACAAATCTTTTAATAAACTAATTCTAGCTTAAATTAATGCTTAAATTCTTCCGAGAAAAGCAAAATGCTCACCGCAGCTGCCTTTTTAAATCTAAAAGATTCGAATCCGAAGCGCAAACGGACGACCATCGAACGATGTGCCGAGATGTCTTCTGGGACCGATTCTCCAAGTAATATTAAATAAATTCTTACGTCTAGGGTCAATATGGACTAAGACTTACCTGAAAAATCTTTAATCTTCTCTGCAAAAGTCTTCAAACCGCAAAAAACAGCACGCAATCGAAGAGCACAAGAAAAGCACGTCCGACCACAACAAGAAACACAATCGAACTGCGAATCGTCATGCGTGACGAATTTCGAACAAACGTTAAAAGACGCGTCAACAATGTTCGAATTACGTAAAAATTCGAATTAAAAAAAAATCAATTTTATTTTTTTAATTAATTTTTTAATAATTAATTTTTTTTAAATAATTAATTAATTTAAAAATTAATTTTTTTAATATTTTTTTTTCTTTTTAATTTTGCTTCAATTATTTTCTTGTGTTCGGAATTTGATAAATAAATTATCTTCTGCATATTTACATGGTGCAGAATGTCCAACGTAGAGATCTTTTTTCAATTCTACGTCTCGAGGGTTAACCATCTCCGAAAATCGCCCGAAATTCGTTTGAATAAACATCTTTTTCGTCCGTTTTCGGCCATGGTATGAAATAAACCAAATTATTAGGATTTCGCCCAATATTATTTCGCTTTTCGGAAAGATTCCTCGGTGGCCGTCGGGGTTGCGGGTTTTGCGTATTAACGCAACATCAAACTGGATAAAGTTAATATTAAAAATACCGAAAAACCTTTATAATACGGCCGAACGAAAATGAAGTCCGAGGAGGAAGAATGGTTGTATGTCGTGTTTTCAATTATATATTCTTCTCGGCAACAAATTAAGGTGTTATGTTTCTATGTCTATATTAATTTAAGCTTTTGTTTTCACTGGACTAATTGCAAATTTTCTTTTTTACAGAATGAAGACGTTGGTGCGGCTTTGGAGGCGGTTCCGGCGGAGGCAGGTGGTGGCGCCGGAGGGAGGGGGTTCCTCGGACGACGCGGAACGAGTCTGTCGTTCCGTGCCGTTGGAGGAGCGGGGGCTCGACGAGCGAGAGGCAGCGGGTGAAGAAGACCTTCCCCAAGTGCGCGTGGCGTGGCATCCTCCCGGAGTCGGGATGATGCGACGCTACACCCTGGGTCCAGTGCACTTGGCAAAGGTCTTCGGGGGTCATCTGGCCACAGACCTTGTCGTGGAGGATGCTGAAAATGACAGCTCGTCCGAGCTGACATTTTCTGGTTGGTCGCGTTCTGCCCGTTCGTCCGCGACGGCGACGCCACCGCCTTGCCGAAGTCGGAACGGGGAGGAGTCGAAGGAGAGAGCCGCCGAAGTTGAGGGACCGTGCTGTCCGTGGTTTCGTTGCTGCAGACCGCTGCGGTTCCCTTGGCCTAGGCGGTGATCCTGTTCGATTTCCTCTTCTTCACCCGGATGCGACTTTCTTACCGAATTCGACACTTTTCACCCGGACTCGACACCTTTTCCCGGACATGACTTCTCTTACTTGGTCGTGGCCCACGGACTTGTCTTCCGAACGTGACACTCGGGAGACAAGTCCGACGACAACGGATTTGACTCCCGATTGCGACCACCCGGACGTGACACTTCTACTCACCGGACGCGACATTCGGCCGACCTTTCTTCCCAAACAGCTGTTATGAGGATTGAGTTTCCGGTTAGGGTAGGTTAGATTAGGTTAGGTTGGGCTAGGTCAGGTCCTTCGCTCTTCTCATAACACTGTTCGGGAAGAAAGACTGTCTGATAAAGGTAATAATATTAACCTTGGGTAATAAATGAATGAACTTCTCGTTTTCTCATTGCCTTTGTGTTTTCTAGGAACATTTGGGAGGTAGAAGAATCTCCCTCCCCAACTTTACCACGAAGAGGACCAAGTGGACAAGTGAATATTTTCCGAAATCTCCGATGGTAAGAACTCTTTCGTTTCATTTTTTAACACATCTTATTCTCGTATTGTAATTTACTGTTTTTCTGTTTATAGACATGCCGAAGATGTTCTTCGATTACACACACACACACGCACGGACATAACATCACTGTACACGAAGATACACACCGTTTAACCTTTACTCGAATTCTCGCACTCACGCACTTATACGCCAAGCACTTTGTTCTGTGTAATTCCACACAATGGAACAACCCGAACACTCGCTTCCCACAAATCCAACCCCTGGGTCCTCGTCCCGGGAAGTGGAAACGCCAATTTTAAAGATTAAAAGACTTTAAATTGGCGGCCGAAGGGGCTCTGGTAATTACACATCTTGCATGGATTAAAATCGGTTATAAAACATAAAACTAGTGAAACCTCACATTTTTTTCTTCCAATAACCGTATTGAATCAGAGAGATAGTGGGATTTAATTATTTTCTTTTTATAATTGACTTCTAAAATTGTAAAGGGTTGGTAAGGGGCCTTACAGAGTTCAGCTTAGGGCTTCGAAATGCTTAAATCCAATCCTGTGTCCCACACAAAATTACTAGCATTTTAAACTAAGAAAATACGTTTTAAAATTCTCAGCATAACTTGTTCATGTAAAGCTGGACAATCGGGAAACTGCCAATTTTTAACAATGTAAATCCTCTCTTTCAGAATTCAGACAAGCTGATAAATATAATTAACCAATTTCCGAATAATTATCTGTTTTCCATGTGGGAATAGATGAAAACTTATAGTAGGCTCCCGTAAATCTTTGAAATTGCAATTTGGAACGCAACAGAAAGCTTTGCTTTTTCTATTGCTATTCATCTTCATTGCTGATAATACACAAGAATTAATCAAACGACCCAGATAGAATAGTTTCGTTTTTAATCACCAGAGGGAGAGCATCCGGTGAAAAATGGGAATAATGAGTGGTTCAGAAAGGAACATTAAACCTAATAGTTCTATATATTATAACTGTCATAGATCTGGTTATTTCTAACTATCCTTTCCAAAATAATATCCAGACAATATGATGGTTGCGTATGTCATGTAAGTAATGAATTTATAATTAATGCAAACAGTAATGTTATTAGGCTATATACCAGACATGGGCAAATGCAGCTCTTTTTGAGTTACATGCGGCTCTTGCTGAAAGTGTTAATTTCTGCTTTTTATTATTATTTTTACAATTTTATTTCCACAATTTTGTGAAAATATAAAATTATATATATGTAATATTTAGTAATTTATTTCCAAGTTGGTGCAATAAATTAAATTGACATTTCAAATCTATTCTTTTAAAACAAGTTCCCGACCCGGATGGGAGACACCCTATCCTTCCTTGCCTTACCATACTATCTGCCACGACAGTACAGAACTGTGGCTCCCATGCATTTTGCAAAACCTACATTTCGGCTCCCACTGAACTCATGCTTGCCCACCTCTGCTATATACTTATGCAAATTACAGAACGTTCAATTACTACTAATAATAGCACTTCTCTCAGTGGGAAAATATCAAATTTTAAGTCTTCCTATGTTTTATTTTATTCGTAGTTCCATCTGTTAATCTTACAATATTATTTTTTTTTATAGAATAATTCATTTTTAGCAATGTGTCTATTCATTAATTTATTTTATTTTCACTTTTATCTAGTAATTTCGAACAAAGCATTTATAATTTATAATTATGAATAGAAAACACAAGTATTGTACCGGTATATTTTAAACCACACGAACTACATTCCATTTTATTTAACGTGTAACGAGTTCAACAACGTTGACAGTATGACAAACAAATGATAAGCATATACTGCATTCCATTATTAACCAAGACTGAACAAGACCCACGTGTAACCACGACCCGAAACTGACAAATCCAGTTCCCGCGACTGGTGCTCTTCGCCGTGGCGGCATAATTTAGAACTAAGATTTACCAGGGCTCTATATCTTTGTACAAGGATGATGAAGCAATTTGTCCAATTTGTAACCAAACTCTGAATATTACTTATAAAGGGAAGACGACATGTTTTCAATAAAATGTTCTTCGGCATGATGAATAACCCACATTTGAGGAAAAATTTTGATATGGGGTCTCGGGGGCTTCGCAGCGTACTTTTATTTTTTCATTTTCAGTCTCGTATCATTAAGCAACACTGATTCGTGACGAAGAGCATGCAAACTAAACTTTTTAGAAATTCATATTTAATATTTCCAGAATAAGATCGTGTTATAATGTATAAAAAATAAACTGTTTTTTAATTCTTTTTGTTGCATTTCACAAACTGACTTGACTTAATATTTGAATTTTCTGCTATTTCTGCCCCTGTACATCATACTTTTCTTGTTATCAGTAGAGTCGTGCCGGTCATCTATCAAACTCCTTTCGGGCATACATTTTGAATACGGCTTGTACCGGAAGATCGTATGTAGATAATCGGGAGCTGCTTTCCCTAAGATTTCCACATCTGATCTCGAGTTTCATCTGTCTAACTTTGTTCTCGAGTTTAAGGAAGGACAGACAGACAAACGACAGTGAGAATTTATAACAAAATCTAAGACGATACTGTGTATCTACTCTACATAAAAAAATACTTTGCTTAAAATCTTCACGTCATTGTTTTCCGTCACGAAAAAGAAAAAAATAAAAACGATGGGCCGGAAATCGATAAATCATCACAAAGAGGCCGTATGGCCGAGTGGTCAAGGTGGCAGCTTACCGCTCTTGGAAACCCGGGATCCAATACGGACGGGTCAAAAAATCCCCAGGAATTTTTTAGGGGTTGGTCCGTTCAAATATGTCGCGCCCCATCCCTTACCACCCGGCCGCCCCATTGTGAGCCTGGTCGAATCCATAATGGGCTTGCTAAAAAAGAGGCCCTCTTAGTGTCCATGGGGAGGAAAGAGTTAAAAAAAAAATCGTTACGAAGTTTCTGAACAAGCAAGCGGGGGTCGAAGTCCCCTTATATTCGTCTTATACGTAGGAAAAGGGTTTAATGGAATTATCATTTAAAAACACGAAATGTTAAAGTACGCTTGCGTATGTAAACAGCAACTTCACTAGTTTAGTCTTGATTCATTTGCAGTTTTCTAGCGAAAGTTATTATGGACGAACAGATGAACCCGGCGTTGTTCGAGCAAAAAGTAACAATAGCAAAGATTAACATTATTAGATTATAGCCGATTTTACCCGTTTTCACCGGGTGCAAGAATTAGGTTCTCTCTTCCGAGAATTTTTAGATAGGTCTAAAATATGTTCGAATTCCCGCAATAACGCAAAACACCGCATCTAAAATAGTACAGTAGAAGCCGAGTTCTTCAGGGTAATTTTTAAACTTTTTTTCCTCCCCACAGTTAAGGGGAATTTCAGAAAATCCCTTCTTAGTGTGCATTCTCATGACGTACCGTAACTGTTCCAAATTTGACTCCTAACCGTTTGGTCCTTGAACTTATCATCATCATCATAAATCCATCTCGATTATATATATAGACTAGTAAAATGCAAACCTCGATATACAGCCCCAACAATAAATTACAAATGTTAAATATGTAATTATAAATAATTCATTATCTTGTTACAATGCGAAATACAGAAAATAAAAATGATTTTTCGTCTTTTCCGTATATCATGTAGCCTATGTTACCTGTAAGATATTGGATGATTTAAGGAGCTAGTAATTAATTGTTACTTTGGCTTAAATTGTTTCAATTTTAATTATCATCTTTTGAAATAATTTAAATACGATGCGAAACTCATATTAATTATTAGAATTTTAATTCAAATACCCTTAGAAATTTGACACATTTACTGAATAAATAATAAATCTAAATTTTGTTGGATCGGAATTAAATAAGTATAACATTTCCATATTTTTTAAGTCTGTGTTTCAAAAATACTTTTGAAAAGATATTCGTATAGGTTTGTATTTGAAAAGCATTCGTATTTGTAAAGGTTCAATAAAAATCTTTCTTTACAAAAATTTTTGTTCTCCTATATGTCCTATTGTTTACTTTTTCCTGCAGGAATTGTCCTTCTTTCGCATCTGGTTATTTGGTAACCCTAACCCATGCAAGTTTGTCGTATGTCGACCCAAACCCCATTCCTTGTTTTCGAGGACAAGTTAGCCCAGAGTCAGCTTGAGAAAGCACCGATCCGACGTTGAGTCGGAGTTTGAAGCTCCTTGCGTAATGTACGATGCCCTTTTTTATAGCTTGTGCTTCCCCTTTTTCAGTCTGTGGGCGACGATTACAATTAAAAAACCAGTAATTCAATATTTTTTGATGTATATGAATAATTTTGTAACCCTTATATTTTTACATTTGGAGTGCCATGTAATTCTGGTAAGTATCTAGTTGTATCATGTGAGAAAAGGTTGAAGAGCCCTAGCCTAAAAACAAAACTGGGGGACTGGTCAAGCGAGGATCCACTGAGACTTACAGTACCCAAACAGCACCCTGTATAGTCATGTCTCATCAATCACAAGCTTGCTTCCTCCATTAACTTCTGCTTCAGTTTTCTTTAACACTGTGAAGATTTTTCAACTACAAAAACCACCATATGAGTGTTTTCATCCTCCACTGTAATGTGTTAAATGATTGGAAATGCTAGAATATGTCCATATCTTTAGTTTTACTAGTAAATATTTATTTAATTTTTACAAAGATTAAACTATGTGGTTAAGTATTACAAAATATCTCTGAAAAGAGTTATTTTCAGTTTCTGATATCAAATGATTCTTAAGAAAAAGTTTCATCTTTATGAATACAAAGCTTTGTTTTGGAACTGTATTTTGACTTTATGTTAGCAACCACCCAAAATTTGATATCAAATGTGACTGGTGTTAGCCGTATACTGAGTGAAGTGGCATCATGTTTTTCGTGGAAACAGCTGTTCATCAATGGTTACAAAATCTTTTAGTATAAAACATTATACTGTATACAGTTTTTGATAAATGAGTTACACACTGGTGATATTAGGCCGTTTTTTTTCATTCTGAAGTCTTTCGGATCAAGCAAACTTATGATTAAACCATAAAATTTGCATTTCACAAAATTGATTTTGAGACAGTTTCTGCAAAATTAAGAGTGCCCAAAATTTGTGACCACAAGTTATCCAGTTCTAAGTATTTAGCTCCATAAGTTCCTCGAGCATACAATATTCCAAAAAAGCATCTATTTCTTGTAATGAATTTTACAATCTTTATTTCAAAGTTGACAATGGGCTTTCACTTCTGAACACAACATTCTCAATCAAATATGCAATTATCTATGAGCAGTTATTAGGCACTGCCTATGCTGTCTTATATATCTTTTTACATATCCTATAGGACTTGGTGTTTCACATCTAGTATTTTGTAGAGAACATTTATCTGTGGTGCAGCCTGGTTCCATGGTTGTCTGTTTTGTTCCATCTTTACCAATGTAAAATGTGACATTTGCTAATGCGGTAGATAGTGAAGACACAGTAGTTTATAGCATCTATGTTTTTTCTTCCTTGATCACTCCTTCCTTGAGTTACAATTGAAATGTTTTACTTTGTAATGATTAAAAAGAATTAAAATATTTTTATCAAATGAACAACTTACTTTTCAAGGACTTTCTCATTGACACATCTTCACTATCAGTTTTTGCATTCAGTAGCAGGAACAAAGCCATCATTCAACATTTATGCCAGAGCCACACGTTCACTATGGCACAAATCCCCAACTACCAGCACCAATATAGAAGTAACTTGTTATGCTGGATTTGTACTGATAATGCCATGGAAATATTGGCAAATAGAAATTGAATAGTGTTATATTCATGCAAAAATTGTGACACAATTGCAGATTTTCAAAACATGTGGCTCTACTACCTCTGCCACTGTGACTGTGTACTTTTTATAAATATAACTTTTTGAAGCACCCTGTATAACCTGAAATTACAAAACTTTGAACACTAACCATTTTTATTTCATAATATCCAATTGAACAATTCTTTCTACATCATTGTTTTCTCTTTAAAATCATAAAATTCCAAAAGTATTTTAAATACAAATATCAATAGAAATTTGCATATATATATATAATCTTTTAACAAATTAACTTATTATTATTATAGATTAGAAAAATATATATCCCAAATACTCAAAAATCTGAAAAAGTAAACAATCAAAAAACAATTATGTATATATAATAATAATTTTGCATATATTTTGACTTAACTGGAAAGTATAACATTTAACCAGTAATTATAATTTATCATAGAATAACCAATATTATACAAATTGTGCAAAAATTATTTACAGTCATTTTTATAAACTTTCATTTATGAAACTTTGTTACATTTTTTTTAAAAAAACAATTAGATTTATTTAAGCATGCTTAATAGAGTAATAAAAATTGAATAGTGTTAACTGTAACCAATTTTGTTATTGGAATGTTGATTTGTTTTTCTGTGTTATCAAATATTTATTATTGCATCAGCCATTTATCTTCACGTCTGTTCATTTTCTGTTTGCGTACATATGAGACGCCTTGCTCCTCGATTGCTAGGACCCTTTGGCTTTGCAAATTTTTGACGAAATATATTCTTCTTTGGATGGATTTCATCTATTAGAAATTCTTTGGTCAGTTCAGAAGCATCATCGATTTCAATCTATTAATAAACAATTATTTAAATTTATTCATAAACTTTATAAAACAAACTCCTAATGATACCTATATATACATTTCTGTTATAAACATAATTTACAAAATTATCTTCTTACATAAAAATTCCAAAATTTCCTACCTGAATATGAATTTAACTAAAATTAATCTACAAAAAAAAGTAGATTAATTTTCGTTATTCACTCTTCAAAAATTTTAATTGTATTTCTTTATTCATAAAATATAAATACAGTAAGATCCCACTTAACGTTGATTTGATACAACACAGTCTCCCTGAAGCCTAAAAAATGCTCAAAACTTACGCCAATTCAAATTATCGTGGCATTTCATGGATTTGTATATAATACGATTATTCTCAAACATGAACCAATCAGCAAAACGTGGCAATTCATCAGAGCACTATACTTTCCTTAAATCTATGTTTGTTTGTAAAAAATATAGCATCACTGATGCCATAGGCAATATTGACTTCACATGGCAAGAATTAACTGATAAAAGCACAAATGGAGTGTGGAAGAAATTATTGCTGAAAGTATTCAAGAACTCTCAACAAGAGCTTCTCACTGTATCATTAGGTTGACCAAATTGTCAACCTAATTGATACAGCAGGACTAGGATATGTAGACGAGCAGGAGATTGAGGAGAGTTACTGCAGGTTTCTGGTGAGAGCCTGACCAAAGAGACCTTGAAGAACTGGCAGAAGAAGGAATTTGTGTAGAACTGGAAAATAGTGATTGTGAAAATGAAAAACCCAAAGAATTTCTCTACAGGTTTCGTTAGTAAAAGTTTGGTAACGATAATCGAAATTGTTGATCAAATTGTAGCAAATGATCCAGATTTTGAAAGGAGTGCAAAAACAAGACTAGGTATTTTGGATGGAATCTTCTGCTATTGACATTTGCTTAAGGGGGGAAAAGCAACAAGTGAAACTACATAACTTTATTGGAGACAAAGTTCAACCATGCATGGACCACCATTTATTAATTCTGTGTTCCAGACAGACAATACAATACATGACTTTATCGCAAAAAACAAGAATGAAAGTAAAATCTGATTTTTGGTTGCGTGTTCCCCTTTCCCTATTTACTCTGTGTTAAAATGATCTCGTTTAATGCTGTTTTGTTTAGCAGTTTGTCGCCTAGGAACATAACCCCCATGTTAAATAGGGTCTTACTGTATTTCAAAATGAAAACTTCTGTTGTTAATATTGTTAAACAAGCAACTTATTTATTGTCAAGGAATAATATTAAGTCAAGGTGTGTTTATGCTTGGTGAGGCAAGCCTATTGTGACTACCTCAAGCTGAGTATTGTGAGCACATCAAGAACACAACACACTGCTGAACTGATCACTATCTTGTGATCAGTTCAGCAGAGTATTTCAAAAGGAGCAGTTAGCTATGGCTAAAGCAAGTTTAATAACAAGGAAATCTTAACTTTAATTCTGTTCAGTGGAACAATGCTAATTACATCCAATCTAATTACAGTAAAACTTGAAATACTCAGTAGGTTTCAATGGAACAGCATAGGTATTTAATGCCTTTAACTTTAATTTCTCAACTCAAATTTTCTCCCAAGTTGAAGTATTTCATGGTTCCCCAATAACAATTTAAGTTAATTTTAACTTCCATGACTCAAATTTTAATGTTTATTCTATCCAAAGTGACTCTAAGTGATTTCCATAAAATTTTCAGACAGTTAGTGGTATCTAACCTCCAACACCAATTTTCGGGCAATGTTCCAGTCCAAAGCAAGATATCCTCTCACTTTATCTCAACAAGATGTACAGTACTTTCAAAATTGTTCGTTTCTATTAGTTATATTGAATGTTCTGCTGAAATGTGTTACACAAGCTGTTTAAAACAAAACATAAAAAAAAACTATCAGATTCTTTATCTAATGCAAGAAAGGTAAAAATACAAATATATTCAAGAATAGGCATTTTTTACTCTATTGTCTCTAACTTAAATTATCTTAGTTAGGGAGGCTTTTTCCTGCCCCTTGGAGCTTGAAGTTAGGGAAGTTTTACTGTATTAAAAAAAAAATCATGAAGATAGTTTGAACCAACTTAGTGCACTACTACTAAGAGAAAGTTTTAGCATATAAGTAGACAGTATAAAAAAAACTTTAAAAAGAATCCCACCTAGAGCTATAAATTGTTTTGTGTTGATGTGCAAAAACCAACTTTGATTGAAGGGTGATGAGTACCAAACACAAAAATCCAGTAAAGAGTTGCTTAACTTTCCTGGCAACATTTGGTGGTGTTATCTGTTAACATTTTATTAAAAAACTTTTTATATTTTTAACTATTATAAAATGGTAAAAAGCTTAATTTTGAGAGTAAGGATGGGTTTTATAAAACATTGTAAATGCTAATAAAGAGTAAAATTGTCATTAAGTCTGACCCTACTGGAGATACACTGTCTCCCCACCTCCTTGACTTTTAATCACCAAAATTTAATACCATCGATCTCACTAATAAACAAACCTCCCTGCAAAATTCAGGTTTTTTTTTTTTTTTTTTTGAATTTCTCAATGTTTCAAGGTTCCAAGTCCAAAAATGTAAAAATCTGTAGAAGTCATTTTTTGACCAATCACCATACTTACTTTCTGTTATATATAACAGCCAGGAAAGTAAAAATCATAGCCTCTCAAGTATAAAAGTTTGTTACATTATAGGCTTTCTTGCCAAACATTCAGTAACTGAAAACTATAATTTTAACTTCACCAAAATCAATTTTATATAACTAATAAAATAAACACTGGTTGAAATGATGGCTGATTTCATCAAAGCTTTCGAAAATGTACACGAAGGTGTAAACATTAATAGACATCTTATCAATAATATTAGGTATGTTGATGACATCACTCTGCTATGTAACACTGAAGAAGGGTTACAGAAAATTCTAAATAAATTGAGAAAAGTGGGTAAAGAAAGATACCAAATGAAAATAAATGTGAACAAAACAAAAATTATGATAATCTCAAGAGAAGAAAACAAAGATCTAAAGATTATGTTGGATGGAAAAAAATAGAAAAGTAAAAATGTTTGAGTACCTAGGAAGTTGGATAACTGAGGATAACAGATTTAATTTTGAAATTAAAAACAGAATAAAAAAGACTAAAGTGGCTTTTGCACAAATATCGTCAATATTAAGAGATAGAAATTAGAAATGTAAGCAAAAAATTGAAACTAAAAATACTTAAAACAATGATTTGGAATGTGGCTACATACAGATGTGAGTCATGGACAATAAACCAAGAGGCAGTTAATAGGAAAATTCCTTTGAGATGTGTTATCTTACAGGAATGGAAAGAATTAGTTGGCTAGACAGAATAACCAATGAGGAGGTTATGTGTAGATTTGGAATGGAAAGAAACCTGATGGTCAGCATCCAGAAAAGAAAAACAGCATATTCTGGGCATATAAGAGGATCCTCAGGGGAACTGATGAAAATTGCAGTTCAAAGAATGGTGGAGGGCAGATGAAGAAAGAAAGACCTAGACTAACATGGCAAGACATCAAAAAATGGATTGGCTCAAGCTTGGGAAAAGCCTACAACAATGAAGTGTGTCCATCAACTGATCAGTTAATGTCATGAGAATGAATGAATGAATAAAATACATGATCTTTGCAAGTACATCACAGAATTTCAGACACCATCAGTTCCAAAGCCTTATTGAATTAAGCATTTTGCTGGACCAACTGTGATTGTGTATCATAATAATTACCCCTAACCAGTGTTGTGGAGTTGGTAAAATTTTTTTTGACTCTGGTGAATCTTAACTTAAACTTTATTATTGGTAAAATGTGAAAAATACTTTTTAATTAGTATCTAAAGAAATTTCTTAGAAAACAAACACTTCAATAAACTTAGATATCAAAAAAAGATTTTCATCTATAAAGAGCATTTCACACCAAATTTTTATGCATATTGCATGCTGTCATGCAGTGTGCACTATACTTTCAGAAAATAGCTTTTATTAATTCAAATGAATATATTCATATTGGCTAGAGAGCTGTACTATGTAATGTATGCCAGGCTTGGTATGCTTTTGCTATTATTCAACCAAAAATTATGAAACATCATGATAAAACATTTGTACTTTTTGACTGACTTTGCATTTATAAAATATACCTTAATCTTTATATTTTATTATTTATTTATTTGAAAAACTCACATGCTATGAGAAAAAAAAAACTAAGTAGCATATGAACCACTAAAAGCAAAACTATTTTTCAATGTGTAAGTGTATTGATTAATTGGTTTTAGATACTAGCAACATAACACGAGAGCAATCTGCCAATTGAGGAGTGTGCCTTCTGAAAATATTTTAAGGAAACCTAGCCCCCTATTAAGGTGTTATTGACATAAAGAAAAACCCAGAAAACTTCGCAAGCCAAATGTCAGTTCAAGCATAAATCCGAGTCAAGCATTACCAGTGTTTAAGGATAAAATCCACTTAACCACTAGTGTAGCATGGGTGTTGGATGGAGAATGATGCACTGTGGATTCTAGATAGAAAATTTTTTGCAGGAGTCTCAACCGGAATTTGATTCAGAATCCTTCATGGCAGCAGTTTGGACATTCAATGTCTGGTCAGCTTTGAATGTGAGAAAAACAATGTTTTTGAAATTGGTTCTTGGAAGTTTTATCATTTATTAAAGCAAAAACACAAAGTGTAGAGACAATAATAAAAAGTTTATGGTATTTTTTGTAAAGTGCCAAAGGAGAAACTTCCCAAGAAAAAAAATTTGACTTTCATTTCAGACGACATAATTTTTACTTGGCACAATATTTATTTTTACATATCAGATGTTTTTCTTAGACTAATTAATTTTTTCACTGTCTTTCTATTGGTTGCAAGTTATTTATGACTATTTATTATTGCTTCTATAACAATTTCATCTTAAAACAGTCAATAGAAAAGCAATATGAAAAAACAAAAACAAGATCAGAATTTAACTGCAAACTAAAAGAGGAAGAGAAGACTGCAAAATGTAATTAACAGTATTATTTCAGGTTATTATTCACCAACTTAAGTTCATCATTCATCTTGAACTACACATCAGTTCAAGATGAATGATGTTTTTTTCAAAATTAATATTTTAAAATTCTATTATATATTTGAGTCTAGTCAACCATTAGTAGGAAATTAACTATTCTCATAGTAGCCAGAATGGGAGAAACTATTTTACAGACCAATTTATTAAATACAATAAAATGAAAAAAAAATTAAAATCATTTTTAAAAAAAACTTACATTTAATCAATTTTTGATAATTAACTAATTAAAGTGAAATTCTTTTGGCTGATTTAGATGCATGTTTCTTTGTGTGCTTGCAAGTTTTCCCAAGATAAATATTCATTACATCCATTTTTTGATTCTCACCATAAATTTTAGTACAACATTTTATAGATAAATTTTACACAAAAATATTCAGATATCTAATAATATTCTTTCTTATAAAAGAAATCATGATATGACATTTAAAAAAAAAAAAAACATTGGAGTCTCACATTTCAAATTTGCCAGAGTCTAAATATTTGTTTATCAACTCCACCATACTACTTCTAATTCACTAATTATACACCACCCATGTGTCTAAAGTACACTATGAACTACTACAAACTTAATATTAGTTGTTAAGTACATTTGACTCCATTACCAACACTATCATTTATCTTAGAAGCCACAGTTCGTTTTTGATTCTAATAGTGTCATGCCCCCATACATCATGCTTTTCCTGATAAAAATAGTCATACTGGTCATCTATCTAACTCCACTCTGGAGAAAATTTTTGAATTATAATCACATGACTTCTGATCCAGACTGGAAGTTCATATATAATCAAGTCCTCCTGCTCCTAATCTTTCAATATCTGGTCTTGACTTTCATCTATCTGACTGTGTTCTTGAGACTATGGACAGACAGTCAAATTCCAATGGGAGTTTATAGGTTTGCAATTTTCAAATTGCAGACCTATAAACTAAGAATATCACAAAACTGTGATATGATGGGCAACAAGTAAATAATATAAATAAGTGTATCCTACAAATAATGCCATCTGTGGCCATCAGTAAACTAGTCTGGTGGCCGTAGGAATTTCATTTCCTCTTGTTATTTTCTTTGGATTAAAACAGGTGCCAGATCATCAGTTGCTAGAAATTTGATGGTGTACCTGTATTTAGTATTTGCTTGTTGTCAATCATGATGTATCTTAAAATTGTGAGTAAAATTTAAAGTAATTCCAAATGTTGAGATCATTTTTAAAAATTTCATCATAATTATCAATCCAAAACTGTTCAATAATTCTCTAAAATAACAAGACTTTAATCATACCACTAACATATTCTTGTAGAACTTTTAATTAACATAAGATCAATTAACAAAATTCTTATTCATAGATATACCTTTTTTGCAATTTCAATCCCAATCTTGCCTTCAATAATCTCAATTAATTGACTCTTACAACTTGAATATAGCATCCTTTCTTTAACTGGACAATTATATCCAGGCACAGAATAAACAAACACTAAAACAAAGAGATATTAAACAAATCAATGTCTTCTTAATTTTGCCAAATTTCATACCTATCATACATACCTATACTTATGATATGATCACCTTCATAATTGTGTGGAAATCTAAATACATGATAACGAGCATGATCGTTAGGAATCCGACTAGGTAGTAATTCAATAGTGGTATCTTCAAAGCTTTCTAAATTGATTTCTTCTTTATCAATGTCTATACTCTGAAAAAAATCTACATGTTTTAACTTTAAATTTGTAATAAATATTTATATTTGAACTCAAGTTTTCTATTTAAATTTTATTTAAAAATTTATAGTACACCGAATGTTCATGAACATCTTGTAAGATACAACACCGTATTGCTTCAATTAAGTTACTAGAAACTAGTATTTTAGCTTGCATTCACAAAACATTGCAGTATTTACAACAAAGTAGAAATCACAGGTATAATAAATATAACTAATGAAACAATTACTTCAAATACCAAACAAACATCTGGATTCTTTTATTGGACTATTTAAGGATAAATAATTACTACGCAATTTGGCAGGAGATTAATTGCCAGACTGCCATCTCTGGTTAAATATAATAATTATAAATAAATTAAAATTAATTTTAGAAATAATTTAATATTTAATCAGTATGGAAGCAAAGATCAGACAGAGGTCTGAGTAGCATAAATGGCAATGCACCTACATGGTAAGCAGAAGTTGCAGGTTTGAGTCCCACTCCAGGCCAATCTTCCAGATTATTCTAAAGTTATTTTAATTAAACTTATAATTATTATAAAAAAAATCATAAAAAATTAATCTTTCTTTGTGAGTGGCTACATACTACATATTTTAAAACAATATTACAATACTACCAATAGGTATTCACTAGGGTTCCTCTTTCCAAAGCCATTTCTAATAAGTTTAAATGTGATTCCATCAACAAATTACAAAACACAATGGACTGTTTTGCCAATACAAAAGTTTATTATTCTATTTGTTGTTACAAAATTTATTTTGGCTATAAATAACCCTCTTCAGTTGTAATGAATAAAAATCATGACTTACATAAAGCTTCCTTCAGAACATTATAATAATTATGTTTAACAAAAAGATTGCAGCCTAGTGGCCTACCTCCAGCCAAACTATTTATTAATTATTTAGCTTTAATAGCCACTAATGGAATCCAGCTGTTCATTTTGTAACTTGTAGGTATCTGATGACATTACTAGTATCACTTTAATTTTAATATTGCCAATTATAAAGCATTTTTTTTTATTTATTTATTTTTTTTTAAAGTGACATTTTCAGAATTTTGTTGTTCTCATATGTTTGTATGTCTGAAAATAAAAGGTAACCAAATTTTATTTTATCATAATTAAAGTGCTTTATAGATGGCATCAGATGGTGATATAAAGTAAACTATCACTAAATATGATAGGAAACTGTAAAATCACAAAAACTGGCTAAAATTAATACAGTTAGAACTGATTGTATGAGTTGCTGTTTAAGCTATATACTATCCGTAGAATAAATTTAAATTATAACTTAAGTTAATTTATGATGAATTTGATTTTCTTTTAAAGAACAGTTAATTCTGCTATAAGAAATTCTATCAATTTTTTGGCATTTAATAACATCTTAGAAGCTTCATATCAGAAATATTTCAATACAAACTAATTAGGAATAATAATTAAATTGACTAACAATAAAATCAAATACAAATTTAATTGTCATTCAATTTATATGCATAATGTTAACATTCAAAGAAAATAAACTTGTAAAATTAGAATTTATTTTTTTTATAATATCAAAACAATAAATATCAAACAAAAAATATGCTTACCAATTGTACATAATTAATGACATTTTGTTTTAAATCTTTTAATGCTGCAATTGCATCATCTGAAATGGGAAAGGATAATCCTTGGATAGTCTGATGTTTTTCATCTATTCCAATATTGGCTCCTGACTGAAACATTAACAAATTCCTATAAAGCAATATTACTAAAATAAGAATATTTTAATATTATGCATCTAGTTTTTCATCATAATAAGTAACCTTAAATCAATTCTATTCACAAAATTCTAAGTTAAATAGTTTTATACCACATTTAATTATTAAGAGATTACCTCTGCTATAAGCAAGTGTAAATGTAATGTTGGTGTATTTGAGATGTATATTTTAATACAGTTTCCTGTTAAAGCTTGTGTTTCTAATACACAATTTTGTATGTAGTTGATAAATGGAGGAATAAATCACCAAAATATGAAATCATGTTAGCTTATGTACAATTTTTTACAAAGTGACTATAATTTATGCTATTAACATCAGCTCAATGTAAAAAATGTCACCAAGCTGAATGTAGTGACTCACAGAGGAGGAATATACAATTCCCTTATATTACATCATTTCTCTTACATCCAGTTTACTTGCATGCATTGCCTTAAGAATTTGCATTGTGTTGCTCTCCTAAATTTTTATACTTTTCCCAAATGTGTGTGTCCTGATTATAAGAATTCAAGTAACAAATGAAAAAGCTGAGCTTTAATTTGTGAAGAAAAGCTTGAAAAAATGTTTTAAAAGACTGCACAAGTTTGTGTTTTACTTCTATTTTTCTCCATAAGCATTGCATGAAATTTTATTATGTGATGATTTTGGAGAAACACACAACCAAATTTTAAGAGAATTAACTGTACTTACATGAACACAAACATTTTAATATTATGACTTTGATTGCATTTTGTTCTTGTAAGCTAACATATCAAAATCATTTTTTAAAATAATGTAAATTTACCTTTTCTAATATAATATATTATTTTAGAAGAGGTATCAATTGACTTGAATGCATACTTTTGTTTTTCAGTTTTTGCTCTGTCTTATAGGCACTAAGAACCTTTTCTCAATATCCTTTGTGGGTTCAGTTAGGTTCCACAATGTGGACTGTTGGATGATGAGACTTGGGGATCTACATTTCTGGGACACACTACCCAAAAATTCCTAGAAACACACATGGTTCAAACCCAAGTCCACAGAGCAGTAAGGTGATGCCCTTAACTGTCTCAACCATCCAATTTCATATTAAGGTCAGTATTCAATGTGTGGGAAAACTTATTTTAATGATCTGTACATAATAATCATCAAAATCAAATGAATAAATTTAAAAATTGTCCTTACAGTACTTCTTTTTATAGCTATCAACTCTTCTTCTGCATTTGTTAATGGAGCTGGAGCTTTTTCTGCTTGAATGTGTTTATGAAATCCTTGCAAAGTAACATCTTCCTAAAATAAATCAATTTCTTTTATATTATATTAAAAAGTAAAAGCTAAATATGTATTTTAAACATGAATAAACTAAAATTCAGTGTAATATAATACCATTTTTTGGATTTAATTTATAAACTTTAAAAGAAAATTTCTAATGTATTGATATTTAAAATACAGCAGAGCGTCGGTAAGTGGAACGTCAGTAAGTGGAATGGCCGGAAAGTGGAACGATTTTCAGTCAGACTGTGTCGTGCTGAATCGAACGTTTCTGATACTAAATTTACTTCTAAAGTATAATTTTCATGTTTTTTATATTCTTTAATATATTTATTTTGTTTGTACAAAATGCAGAAATAATTTTTAACGATACGATAGCCTCGATAATTATTATAAAAATTTTCATTAGGCTTAAAATCGACGAAAATTCAACACGAAGCGATACGCAACAGAGAAAAATTTGAACATCGGACAGGTTAATGTATTTTTTCGTACAAAGTCGGAAACTGGAACAAATCATTAACTGGAAGGACCCCAGTCCCCAATTGGTTCCACTTATCGACGCTCTACTGTACTATAGAAAATTTCCACACACAGTAACTTTTACAATTATATTAGTTTTTAAGTTTAATTACATAACATCTTTTTTGATTCTCTCAGGTTAGGCTACAAAAAATCTTTTAATAAAATTAAATGTTTAACACACAAGTCTTATAGTCCAATCTGAAACTCAGATACTTGTGATTAAAAGTTTGTTACTATATTTAATACATTAAGATTTATTGATGGTTAAGAATAGTGATGCCATGAATATTCAGCTATTTTTTTTAATATTCGGTATTCAGCCGAATGTTGCGTACAATTCGGCCGAATACCAAATAACAAATCATAAAAAAAAATGCATATATTATTCAAAAATGTATTTATTTTAATCACAAATTATTACATTTAATACATAAAATCTATCAGTGGTAAGTTGTGATGAATGAAAACAATTTCTTCAGCATTTGTTGATAAGCAAATGATTGCACTTTTTCTCATAAACTATACCTGCTTATGAAAGTAGCATCTCACCTTATACACTACTGCCGGGAGATGATAGATAAATCTTAGTGAATTCTGTCAGGCTTGGATACTGTTTTGCATTTGCTGACCACCACTTGTAAAGATCAGCCATGCTCGCCTCCCGTCTAGCAGAGCATCAGGACGATGTAGCCAAGGGAAAATATACTACAGAGCTTGCTAAAAAAGTTCTCGAGCAAGGCTACAACCCCCTGTGGTCCAGAACGGAAATAATAAAATGTTGCAACAATCGAAGGCTTGTTCTCATCTGGAAAGCGCTACTCACAGCTACTACGGAAGCATGCAATGTCCCCACTCTAGATCTACCCAGAGTGTGGGTAGCATTATATCGGCACTTAAACAACAAAACGCGCCTAACATCATATCGCCATCGCGGTGTCAATTCCACGCATGCGCCGCCCGCACTGTAGATTTAAAAATTCAAACATGCCAACATCTTTTTGCACGTTCGTAACAGAATTACCGGATGCCTGTTTTTGAATTCAAAAATTCTGTTCTCTTTAGAACATTCTGCACGTTCGTTTTTAAAATAATTCGTTTCACCTGAAGACGATGATCATAAACTCGTCGAAAGTGCTAGTGATAACAAAAAAGAAATAATTTAATGCCGAAATCAGTGAAGTTTCTCTACCAGAACCCAGTTAAAACTTGGCGTGACTTCTCAACTTTATTTTACTTAATGGCATCACTAGTTAAGAGTATGAAAATTTGGATTTCTTCTAATTCAAAATGATTCTTCAATGCCAAATCTGACTGAAAATCTCTTGTACTGTACAGACTGGTCAAATCTAATCTGAGAATGGTAATATAACAAACAAAACTGAAAATCTATCCAATCAGCTATAAAAATGATTTTAGTGTTTTGGATAGGAATCTAAGTAAAATATATACATAAAGCTTGAAATTATATTTTTTAAATTTACATTTAGAAAATTTATTTATGTTCACACCAATTTCAAAAATGTTGTTACTATTAATAATACAAAATTCATTAAACAAGATTAATATAACTACATAAAATTCATTACAGATATCAAATGTATACTTACTTTTCGACTGCCAAAAAGCTCATACTTTATTTGTCCTGCTCCAAATTCCTTCTTCATTGTTGCTTTTGTTGAAGCATACAACATTTTTTCTCTTACCTAATTTCAATTTATTATTATTTGATGCATAAAATATCAAAATTATATGAATGATATTTAAAATTTACTAACTGTAGCTGTATCCGGACACCAACTTATAAACACCCATTCTTGTCCAGGAAGAACATTATTATCCAGACAATAAAATAAGTAGCATGGCTTTTGTTCATGAATTAAAGCATTTAAATACCTGTCATAATCTTATACAAGTTAAGAACTATGAACATTATTATTCAATAAAAATATTCAATTGAATACTACCATAAAGAAAGAGAATCATTCAGCATATTTCACAAAACTTCGATAGACTGATATGATGAATAGTAGCAAAGATGATTCTGTATTAGTATTCAGTCAGATTAAAAGCAGAAAAGTGAGGGAGTAAAGGCTGATTTCCATATCACTGAAAAATACTCCAAAAATAGAAATGGAAAAATTATGTCGCTTCCTATCCAGAAGTCTCCATTCATCAAAATCCAGTCAGAAACTTATAAAATACTTCAACTTTTGTTTTGATTGGATCTTCTGTCAGGTTTTGACCAACAGAAAAACAATGGTTATGACATGGTAATAATGACATTTTATGTCTTGTTGTAATAACAGATCATTTCAAAAAAGTAAGATGAAGCAAAAAATTAGAATTCTTTTTAGAAGAGGATAGAAAGTATTCTTTTCCTTTATATTGTTTGTCTATTTTATTATAAAGACAACAATCTTAATTGGAGACTTGTGTTAAGTCAACTTAATTCTGTTTGCAATATTCTGGTATTGTGGAAATAGAACTAAATAGAAAGTGGAAGGAAACAGAATCTAGTTAATTTTTCCATTTCCACTTAGTTTCCATTTCTGGTAATGTGGAAAGCAGCCTTGAGATATTTTCTGCTCCAAAACAAACCAAAATTCATTATATGCAAACAGATTAATAGAGATTGTCAATATATACTAAATTCTATATACAGGATTCCTACTCAAATTTTTGTTTTGAATTACCTGACTTTCCCTGATCCACACATTTCTTACAGTGTGATATCCACATAATAAAACAGCATTTTACTTACTGTGTGGTTAGATATACTTACATCAAGTATATCTAGCCCTCTTTTTTGCAAAGACTGTGCAAAAAAGTATAGTACGTACATCCTGTAGAAAAATGTTTGACAGGATCCATGTAATGAAATAATGAGTAATTCACAAACAAAATCATGAGCTTTTTTTAATTTTCCACCATTTATCATTATTATTTGTATGTAAAAGTAAACCTTTGTATTAACTGTCAAAACATTAAAACAAAATTTTTAAAAAATTGAACAATTAATTTGATGTAATTTAAAGTTCTGATTTTGAGTGATTTTGAAATATATTCTTACAATACAATAGAACAATAAGTAAGACTTATTATATGCGTAAAATTAAAATTTATTCATTATATGTAATTATGCAAGGTTCAGCACTAAGCACCAAGAAAAATGTTCAATGTTTTTGGAAGATGGTTTCCATGACATCAGATAAGGAAAGCAGTTATGCACATAAGAGAGACAAAATTTTTTATAAAAGACGAATTTGTACACCTAGTAGTGTCCTCTAATACTAAAAATATTATCAATAGAAAAATGGATTCTGCTGTATTCATAATAAAGGTTGCAGCATTACTTCTTGCCACCTGCAGATGACTACACTTGGTCAGCCATATTCCTCAAACAAAATCAACAAGACAGCTAAGCAGACAAATTCCCTGACTTTTTCTGAATACTAATGAAAATCCCTGATTTTTCCAGGTGCATAGGAACCCTGTATATAAGTTATAGTATAGTTATCTGTTGAAGTACAGAATTACACAAAAATTAAAGTTTTGAAACATGAACTACTACTACAGTTTTTCCATGGAATCTAATTTGCAACAACTATAAATATACAAAAGTACAGATGATAACTTACAGTTCACTAAAAGAACAACTTACAGATGATGATTATTACTAATGTTATCATGAATATTGGTGGTTTAAAAATATCTAAAGAACAACAAAATGTTAAAATTATATCTTCATTTTAAACTTAACAAAGTTAATCAAAAGGGTACCATCTTCAAATGATCCAACTGGTTCTTCATACTGTTGTAATTTCAATTGTTCTGTAAAATTATTTTATACTATAGTCAAATAACTTAATGATAAACTTAAGAAATTCTTACCATTTTCTATTCCAATTTTAATTACTCTAACAGTATTATCTTTACATTTTCCAAAAAATTCACGAAGTTCTTCATTTGCTGCAATTAAAGAAATTTACATATAAATATTCTTAAGTAATTACAAAAATGAGAAAAGTTAAGGTTATGCAATAATCACTACCTAACTTTATAATTAGTTTATCATCATATTTTTCCACACAAACAGAACTGATAAAAAGATTAAAAAATTGTTAATATTTATCTATATATACATTTAAAATAAAGTAGATATATTCAAAAATGAGATGTAAATTTATAAGCCAATAAATATTGACTTTAGCTGTTAGAGGAGTATATGGAATGAAATTATAGAATTAGAGCGGGTCAACAGTTTCAAGCAATCAAAAAATGTTAATATATTATAACTTTATTTAAGCATTACTTACAATCAAATGTATTAATTATAATAAACAGGGTAATTGCTATTACTGATAATTGCTGTTATTTTCAATTAACAAATAATATGAGATTAATCTTATCTAATCAGAAAAGTAGTTATAATTATCCATAAATAGTCTTATTGCAAAAATCAATGATCATTAACACTTAACATTTAAAAATTATGCCTAATAGAAACTAAAATTAATTCAAATCACAATACCTGTGTTAAAAGTTATCAACTTATTTTTCCAACATATATTTACAGATTTCTTTAATGTGTATTTGTAAATGAGTGTGAGGAATACATTCCAATTTTTATTGATTATAACTATTTAATTAACTATTTTAACTAATTTAGTTAGATAACTTAGTTTTAACTATATTTAATTATTGAAACATTCCTCATACACTTATATGAGAATTCAGAATATTTAATAATACATTATTTGAGGGTGGCCAGATTTAAATTTTTAAAAAAAGCTAAGGTAAAAAAAACAAAACAAAATTTATTATATATTTTATATACATTATACTTTAATTATACTTGAATGCTATTTTATTGTATTAATGCTTCTTCTCCATAAAGCATATCTTCATGATTAAGGGAAGAAATTGAATCAGGGGAATATAGTTTCTCAGAAGTAAAATACTCTAACATTTTATGTGAAGGGACAAATTCTTTGCAACATATATTTCAGAACAAAAGTTGTGATCTAATCCTAATAATTGCAACTAGAAGGGAAAGTTGCATTCTATTCCTTCCTTATTTTTAAAATAAGTTAAAAGTGAGAACACCCTCTACTGTAGCATTGCTAACGGGTGTTATTAGGCAATTGAGGGCATAAGTTGCAAGTTCTTTGAATTGGGGAATTTGTAATATTTTTTTTTGCCAAAAAAACTCTGAGTATTTTACATTCCTTAAATTGATCTTCGTCTATCCAACTGACAAAAAGTAATTTTCTGTATTGCTCTTCAATCATATTGTCTTGTGCTAAATTCAAAAATGGCAACTCAGAAAACGTTGGTCGTAAAACTTGGTTTAAAATTATATTTGGGCTTAATTGCACTAGATCTTGAAATAAAATCCTTGCCTATGGAAGCCTTTGTTGAACTTGATTTAAAGCTTCTTCTAACATTTGTAAACATCTTTCTTTGATAGTTAAAACTTGTTGCTTAATTTTTTCATCATTATTATTTATTTGCAGGTATTTATCACATTCATTCAAAAATTTTATTCCAAAATCAACTTTAGAAATACTTTTCTTATAATTACCATCATAAAGTCTACTTTTTAAAGATTTGTAGTGCAAAAATAAACTTTCAATCAGCTGAATAAGGGTCTGCTTTATTTTGTTGAAAAAAGCCATTTAACCTTTCAAGTTCTTGAACTATTGGAGTTGCAAAATGGAAATAGAGATAATTAGTCTGATCCAAGATAATTTCTTTTATTATTCTTGCTTTAAATTTAGTGTCAAATTTTTGTTCTGCTACTTCTGCAGAAATAAAATATGCTTTAGTTCTTCCCAATTCATTAATAAATTATACATGACCTTCCCCCAAACTAACCAGTGAGTTAAAGATGTTTTTTTTCAAAGGGAAGTGGTGCAATTCTAACAAAATCTGTTGAAAAGTTTAAAACATTAAATTCCTCTTTGAAATCTTGGTGTCTTAAATTGCTATTTCTAAAGCATTTAGGTATCTCAATCAACAAATATCCAATATTAGAAGGTAATTTTGAAACAGCATATTGAATATACAGATTACTATCCCCACTACAAAATAAAGGTGAACATCCTCAAGCTAAGCACCATTGTTCATATCAGAAGGCAAAACATAGCACCAAAAACACCTCCACATTCCATGTAATGGCAAATGTGTCGTCCTCTACTCAGGGAAGACAAATCCTGCACCAGCAGGGCCACTCTGTCCAGGATGGCCATATCAACCTATCATCCCCAACTGACAGAACAGGTCAGATCCCTCAAACAAACTGTTCACACTTTCACACACCATCCCTGTTAGGAGAAACTCTCTATCATGCATCCCCCTCCCATAAATAACTGTCCACCCAATTCTTCCCAAGATCACTCCCATTCTTTCCTAAAACCATCAGCACCTAAACATATCTCCACACTGCCAAGCTTGTCAGCTTATCTGAACAAGCCAAAAAAGAAGCTATAAACTCCTACTCATGGCACTTGGTTGAGTGATTGAATGACTGAGTGCCATGAGTTGGAGGCATGGTTTATAGGACAAGGGCACTGAAGGCATTGCTGTCAGTGGTCTGTAAACCAAGAAAGGTTATATCATATTTAAACATGTCTGAAAGAGAAGATTAAACTGGGGGTTCGGGTAGCATAGCTGGCTACACGTCCACATGGTAAGCAGGTGTTGCAGGTTCAATTCTTTTCTTCCAGAATATTCTAAATTATTTAATTAATATTAATTTAATTATAATTATTAAATTTAATAAGAGATGGCACCTAATGCCTCCCTCTAGTGGCAAATTATTTAGAAATTAATTAAATATATATGCAGAAAAGTAGTCAAATGTAATCTGGTGGTTGTTTGGCTTTCTAAAGATTTATGACATCACTTCTGGTTATTTGGAATTTTAGCTCTAAAAACACCAAACATAGCATCTCTTAGGTGTCCTTGTAGTTACCAGTACAACAGAATAAATTGAGACACACACATGAAAAGAAAGTAATAGACATGCAAATCCAAATGCATAAATCAAACAAGAATTGTGCACACACATGTGATATTAACAGGTTGAAAGAAATAAAAGTTTATGCTATGAGCATAGCTCATACTGCATTTATTAAACAATTTCATTTTTCCTTGGTGTTAGGTAATACTTCTTTGATTGTTTTTGGTTTTTTTAGTTATGTCATACAGTGTGCATAAGTGTTGCAATACGTATTGTACCTTCTTTCGGGGGAGCATTATGGCTCAAGCATTGGGAGCAGCAACACTATACAGTCATAACACACCTGTGTCTTAGAACCCTGTTTAACTCCAATAAGTCCTTCTTGTAGAAAATGGACTAATGTGTTTGCTTCTGTTCTCTCTCCAGATTTTCTTGTAAAGGTATGAATCCAAAAACAAACTTAAATTACATGTTCCAACTGCATGTTCTTTTTTATGGAGGTCTAACAAAATTTCAAAATCAAAAATTATCCCAATGCATATTCTTTTTGTAGAATTTTGAAAATTTTAAAAAACTTCAATTATACCACAAAAACTAAGCACATACACAAATCAAGTCTTACATTTGTAAGAAATTTTGTTAGGTGGATGCCATTGAAAAATGTCTGCCAAGCATACGAAATACATTTTTTCTCCCTACAGTTTATAGATTTCTCCTTTGCTTCTGCCTTAAAAATTTCCAGTGCCTCCTGGGCTCTGATGTTACAACATTGTTGTATCCATCTGACGAGGGTGGTGTTTAGGAAATCCACATGCACATCTTCAGATGCGTAACAAGATAGGACAATGGTGTATTTTTTGTTATTAATATTGTAGGAATGTTCTTCAATCCTCTTTTGTATGGAGCAGATGGTGTAACCAATGTAACTGTAGGTTACATTGGATTCTTAGGCCTTTTACTGGGATACTATATACTCCTGGTAGACATAGATGATCAGTGGTATCACTACTGTTTCTTAGTAGGCTATAGATAGTAGGATTGTGTAAGTATGTAAGTTTCACATTTTTTGCTGGGCTATTTCCTTATATAACTTATTCATTAAGTGGTTATATTCCACTATAATACAATTAGTATTGCTGCTACAGTTTTCATCCATGCTAGAGGTTTCATCTAGTGTTGGATATTTGATTATTACTGTTGATATAGGCATGTGCTAAATTATATTATAAATAATGTTCCCCCTGTAACTGCACTTGATTGCTACAGATTTCAAGTATTTTATTTCCTTCCAGGTGTCTGCATAATTGATATAGTGCAATGCCCATTTTGTAAGTGATCTAAAGGCTGTGATTTTGTATGCATAGGGATTACGTAAATTTGCCAGTATGAATAGTGGTAGGAGGCTGGGCTTGTGGTAAACATTGGTATGAACCCTACCATCTTTAAGCAACAAAAATGTATCTGAAAAGTCGGCTTGTGTGTTGCTGCACTGGTCCAATTTTAGATATAAACTGTAAGAGTTGTCATTCATGAGCCTAAAAAACTCAATCATGTTGGGCCTATTCTTCCATGTAATCAAAATGTCATCCACATATCTTTTATACAAGTTACACTGAAAGAAAAACTGAGGTAATATTTTATCTTCCAACATAGAAATAACCATTTCACAAAGATCCCAATAGGGCTGCCTGTGGGAATCCCACATTGTTGTAAGTAGAGTTATCAAAACAAAAGAATAACAACATAACATATGGGCCATATTTAAAATGTGTTGTGATGTTTGGGTTCTCTGACCATGCTCAATAGCCAAACACTTAACATGCAGAAACACGATTGTAATCTGATAGATGGGTATAACGGTACGAAGTCTAAAATTGTTATGTAACTATCTTCTCGGACCGTGAGTTTTTTAAGTTCCTCAACTAGTTGCCCCGAGTTACGTACCATGTATGAATAACCTGTCAGGTGTTCATTCCCATTGAAATGAACAGTTATTATTAATTTGGATCAATCAAAAACAATTAGATGGCAATTCTGTTTCAGAGGCCATCATATGTAAAAAGGCCACACTTGTATGCCTATCTCATTAAGATAATGCTTGGGATGAGTACTAGCGTACTTAGTGATTTTAAGGCCAGCAGAGGCTGGTTCAAAAAATTCAAGAGATGCACTGGCATACACAGTGTTATTAGGCACAGCAAAGGTGTGAGTTCAGAGAAGTCTGGGACCAAAAAATTGTGTCCAAATTCAAAGATTACATAGAAGCTGAAGGATTCATTCCCCAACAAGTATTCAACTGTGATAAAACTAGCCTCTGTTGGAAGAAAATGCCAAAGAGGACACTCATTATACAGGAAAAAAAGGCAGTGTGAAATTCTGAATATTTTGAGATAAAATATTCTACAAATAGAAAATATTTTAAAATTTAAATGTAATATTTCAATCTTTTTATCAAAGCTAAAAATCAACAAGGAACAAATGTTTCCTGTGTTGACAGTCAGTTCCTGAGAGAGATCTCCCATGACTAAAGGGCTGACTAAACCAAAAAAGTCATCACGACACCCAGTCAGACGATCTTAATTCTTAATCTCTATTGGAAGAGAAAAATAGTATAAATACAGGATATACACTAAACTCTGGGCACGTGATATTACCATCACTGTATCCTCAAGTTTAACTTAGTGCCTTACTTACTTTATAAGACTGAACTTCCACCCAAAGGACAGAAGGGTTATGAGTCAAGAATAACATGGAGGTATTATAATCAGTATTTTGTAAACTCCCTCTCAACCTCACCTTTAGGGACATAGTCATTAAGGTTTAATCCTAGCTGGATTTTAGAAGTTAGTCCATTAGTATTCTTTTTGTTATTCATTAAAGTTTTTGTTAATTTGTTAATGGGACTTGATTCTAGTTTCCTCAATGGACTCCTATCCGTGTCTCCCCACTCGCTAAATTTTAAGCCCTCCTTTTTAATAATAATTTAAATGCGTGATAGGGTGCGAATTTCATCCCTATCTAGTGTCAGGTTCCGACTGAGACGACGATCTTATGATTTTCTTGTCTCCAACATTAAATTAAGCCATCCTTCGACTTTGAGATCGGGTTAACGACCCATGCCAAGTAAGCGGTCAGAATAGATTGACCCCTGGCCCCCCGGCTGTTCACAATTGCCAAGACAAAGTCTATGAAAGATAGGCTAACTCTTTTGTTGTGTGGTAATGCTAGTGTGATTGTAAAGCACTTACTGATGTACAGTACTGTACATATTGGGAACACTACAGCAAAATTATGTTAAATTATTATATTAAAGTAAAAGAAGTACACAAATAATCGCATAGGGGTCCCTACATCCTCCATGCTCAGAGTAATTTGTTTCATTTGCCCATGGACATCATTATGATTAGCTTCTATCTATAAATCTACATATGAACTATATAATGACAAGACTTAGTTTTATATATTACTCAAAAGTTAAAATTCTAAAAATAAAAGAGGAAGACAGCGTGAAGCAATAAAACAGGTGATTGTTTAACATTTTAAAAATGGTAAAAGATAATAAATAATTTGTTTAATTTACTTATATTTTAAATTTAAACGAATTAAAATAATTTATAAATTTAACTTTTACAATTATACTTTAATCTCATAAAGGGGCGGATATGACTTCAACCGGTCGCAACTGAAACTTGTCGATTTCACGACCGCGTGACATTTTTTTGTTTTTGTTTCTCCATTGTTACATATTTCTAGCATTTTAAATATTAATGAATAATAAATACCATACAAAACAAAAAACAAAAATTGAATACGAACCTTGTATACCAGTCTGATGGGACATTTTCTTTACTTTTTAATCCAACCTGAGTATTCAACGATAGGGTAATTGGCCACGACGACCCCAGACATATAATGCATAGTACATAGGACGGATGATAGATGGCGTAAATGAGTAAGTAAAAAAAATATATATATTTCAGACTTTTTTTCTGTTAAAATTTTTTAAAATAAAAATGTATATATTTTTTATTTTTACGAAACTGTCTAATACAAAATTTATAATAAAATGTCTTTACTATACAAATGTCTTTGGGAGCCTGATGGTCGATCTGTTAACATGATAGTCTCCGCTCTGGGGAACTGGAATGAAATTAGGACGAGTCGATAAAACCCCAGAAGTTTTTCGAGAGGTAGTCCGTCCCTATCTTTCCATTGTGGACTTTGACAAACCAATAAAGGACTTGCTAAAAAGAGGCCCTAATACCTATTAGTATTCACAGGGACGGCCGGATGGCCGAGCGGTTAAGTTGGCAGCCTACCGCTTTGGGGAATCCGAGATTCGAATTCGGATGATCCGACCGGATATGTCGGCCCCCGTCACTCACTACCCGGCCGCCCCATTGTGGGCCTGGCCGAACCTATAATGAGCTTGCTAAATGAGGCCCTCTTAGTGCCCACAGAGCGGAAAGAGTTAGAAAAAAACTATGTACAGTACACTCGTTGATAAAGTGATGCATCTAGATATGTTAAGGTTAATCATATTCGTCATTGTAAACCGCGCTTTAGTTAGGCGCTATCCACTCATTTTGTGTGTCCGACTGTCAAGGAACCGCTCGGGATCGAGTTTCATAATTTGAAACTTGACCTTGTCAGTTACATATATACAAAAGGTAAATTATTTACAAGCTAAGTCTTTGTCTATTGTCTGATAAATGTACACTTTCGTTTTGTCAATTGTTCACGATAGGAGGCGTCCTTTTGTGTAAGATCCAAGTCGGATGTCTGTGAGTTAATAAATGTTCTTGTTACCTTTGTCTCGCCCTTTTTTGATTCGTTCACGGTTATAAGAAATCACTACAAGATAGAACTGTCCGATTTCTGCAAAACTCTTCAAGCAGCTCTGTCTCGTTTGTTTGTTTAATTATGACAACGCAACACTTGGGCGATCTGCCTAGGGGGAGTGCCTTCCGGGAGGTCTTTCTAAGGGAAATTGGCCCCTATTTAGGTGTTACAAACGTAGAGAAAACCCGAAAAACTCCACGTGGCCAGCCCGTCCGAGTGAGGCGCGAACCGAAGACCGAACTGCCAGTGTTTAGGGCAGTGCCGGCCAAGGCAAGTTTTAGGATGGAGCGAGATCCTATTATGGCGCTCCCTTGGTTGCCCTGATTTATACCAGTGATGCATGCAAGCAAGTAACTTGGAAGATCTGGACAACATCTTAAGGATGTACTATAGATTACACCCTATGGAATTTCAGGATTTTGATTATATATTTGAACTCAGGGGACCGAGACGAGTTCAACGGTACCCTATTTTTGGACCGGAGACGAAAAATAAAAAAGTTATCACACTTTTTCACTTACCATACTTTTTTAATGCTCTCATGCAGACGGCACCGTAGTTGCTAGTATTGCCATCTTGCGGTAAAGTCTGCAAACCGTGACGTCGGACTACGGTCATTTTCCGGAGCGTTAAACACGCGATACGAGAGCGGAGAGAGCGACGCGACTTCCGATCATCGCGCGATTGCCATTTCGGTTAATGTTACTTATGGCAGCGAACATGGCGGCCCGACTGACCTCTCGTATGGGCGCCACCACCCGCCGCCATGTGCTAAACTAGTGATCGATTCACGGTAGTTCTTGAACAAAGTAAAAAAAGGGGGGAAACGTCCACTAAAGGCAATTTTAACGGCAAGCGACGGGACTCCCGATCGCGATAGCGAGGCCGACTTAGCGGAGAGCGACGCGACTCCCTATCATCGCGCGATCGCCGGAAAAAAGTAGGATAACTTTTTTATTTTTCGTCTCCGGTCCAAAAGTAGAATATCGTTGAACTCGTCTCGGTCCTCTGAGTTCAGATATATACCCAAACACACGAAATTCCATAGGGAGTAATCTATAGTATACCCCATCTTAATTAAGTATCTGTCTAATTTGTCGATGAAAGAGGGCCTCTTTTAGTAGGCCCATTATGGGTTCGGCCAGGCCCACAATGGGGCGACCGCAGTACCTATAGGAACAGTTCATATAGAATAAAAAAAATATATATGTAGGATTAAGGCACATTTCTTTATCACAAATATTACTTTTATAATGAGATTACTCATTGGTATTATTTTACTAACTAGTAAATGAAAATTCAGTCAATATTCATTGACAAGATCAATAAGCATTATCAACTTTGGTACTTGTACTTATTTATTATGTTCACTAATTAATGTAACGATACTTATAAAATTCTTAACTATTCAGGCTACAGGCTCCTAATAATAACAATAATAATATACTATTTAAATCACCTGGAGAACAAATTTTAATTAAATCGCTGCTTACGCACTTTTGCATTTGCAAATTTTTTTATGATCTCCTCATACGATAATGCCTGAGCTATATCATTTTCAATGGACAGCAAGGCTAGATCAGAAAGCTTGTCTTCTGCAAGAGTCAACCTAACTAAGGTACAGTACTTTATGATTTAATAAAGAAATTATAAGTTAAAAAAAGCTGTTTTCTATTTAATTCAAATCTTGCGTAGATTTTGGGACACCCTTTATAATACAAAGTAGGTACAGTACATACATCTCATAGGTATCTCTGTAATGTATGAAAGAATACCTTAACGAATAAAAAAATACTCGCACGTCAGCCGACAAGTGAAATTCACGCAGAAAGCGCGGGAACACGCTCGGCAATGCTGGCGCTTCGAAATGGACTCGCCAACTAAAACGGCAGCGCCTGTTGCGGCAACACTGGTGATGTAACTGAGGCGGGGGTGGAACTCTGCCCACGCACTCGACCTCGCGCGCATCTCAACAGATAAGGCCATTCACATACTGGCCACACGCGTGCAATCAAAATATCGAAAAGTGAAAAAAATATATTTTTTCCTTTAATTTTCTTTACCACTGAGGCGGCCCCTAGGACTTAGCGCCTGGAGCGGCTGCTCCGTTCGCCCTATGGTAGGGCCGACTCTGGTTTAGGGTACGAAGACCGCTTGGCCACTTGGCCACTGGTGGGCCAGCTGTGTTTCAGACAAGTCGGTGAATGATTACAATTGTGGTCCGATTGAATGCCAAGGCCGTGTTCAGCAACGCAGAACACTAACAGGGTGTTTCACCAACATTACCTAATCGCGGTATTTGTAATCCGACGATTAGACTAATACCGAGATTACCGACGCGAGGATTTCACCAACAAATTTTAGCGGAGGATTAGTAAATCCCGTGATATTAAGAACAGGATTAGTGAATCCGATAATCTCGACACCAGCGTTACTAAAAAATTTTCTTACACGCTTAGATACAAACATGGCAGACAACAAGAAAGGAAGTCGACAACCTGATTTTTCTCATCGAGAAACAGAATATTTAATGGAGTTAATCGAGAAGTACAAAGATATAATCGAATCAAAAGAAACGAATGACATATCCTTAATTTAAAGAAAAAAAATGAAACGTGGCTAAATCTAACCGAAGAGTTTAATAAGTTTCCTGAGGTTAGTAAACGGGACACAAAAAAGTTGAAAGTTTTGTGGAAAAATTTGAAACAGAAAGTAAGAAAAGATGTGGCGTCAAATAAGCGAGCGCAGAGGAGTATAGAAAATACGATAATGCGTCCCACGCCGAAAAAATGCTCAAATGTTTTATGTATAACGTTTATTCAAAAAAATTGTACAATATACACTGCTAAGGAGCGTGAATTATCATCATCTTTTCTTCTAGCGCGGAATGAATCATCCTGAAATGAGAATTCGATTTGCAGAAACAAAAAAAAATCACAGCTAATATGTTTGATAAACACTCCAAAACGATATGCCAAATTCTTGGGTTATGTAAAGGCTATAATTAAATAATAGAGATTTAATTAATTTGACTAGAGGGAGGCAGTTATGCCGCCTTCTTGTATTAAATTTAATAATTATAAATAGTTAATTTTTAATTCAGACATTTCTAAAATTTAATTTTGAATTGGTCATTAAATTTAATACGAGATGGCGGCATAACTGCCTACCTCTAGTCAAATTAATTAATTTCTAATTTTAATTATAGCTTTTACGTAGCCCAAGAATTTGGCATATCGTTTGGCGTGTTTATTATATAACGGGCTATGGTTGTTGATGTTTAAAAGTAATATGTGTGAATACAAGTTTGGAAAAATATGTGATCACAAGCGATACTAAGATGCTAGCGGAACGAGTGCTAAACACGGACTGATGGAGCATGCGCACAATTCGGGACTTTCCTTCCTCTCGTCACTCGTTAAGCTAGACAAATTTTTACAATTTATTTTTGCTCGTTAAGCGAGGTTTCACTATAATTTGTGATTCAATAAAATTGGTTAATTAAAATTATTAATTTGTTTTCTAGCATATTTACTGCCTATTAATGTAGGTACACACAGTGGAACGTTATTGCTTCATGGGAGCCCACGCAAATTTGAATTAAGGGCATAGGGCATACATTGTTGACTTCAAGCATTTTTTCTTCGGGGGACTTTCCCGGTATCCTCGTTCGTATTTTAACGCGATCTCTATGCTATGCCAAATGCACCCTGCACCTGCATCACACCGCCAATCTAGTTTCCAGATATGGTCCAAATTTACATTTCGATATTCTTACTACAGTAATGAGTTTATAAGAGATTGGTTTGGGCGCTAGGCAATTACTCTTTTTGCCCATAGTATAACGCGCCACTGGGTATCCATTAATCTTTATCACAATGCTATCTCGATTATAATGTCCCCAATTACAATTTTCAATTTGGCGACCTTGATTGTAGAATAGCACACGGCGTCTATACGCTATTCTGCAACAGGCGTCCTCCTGCATGTATACATGCAGAGACAATCCCGTAGTCAGTAGTTTTTAGTGAGGGAGCAACTTTCAACATTAGGGATGGCTGGTTCAAGTGCATAGTCGACATCAAGTAGTTTAAAGTGAAAATAGGCATGGGATTTTTAAAGTTTTAATTTAAATAAAAAGTTAAGTTTGGTTTATTTGTGTACAGCAACTCGACAGATGAACGACCTGCCGAAGAGGGGATGCCTACCGAGTGGACTTTCTAAGGAAAGCTGTGTTTTATTTGGGTATTACAAACGTGAAGAAAACCCGAAAAACTTCCCGTGGCCAGCTCGTTGGCGAGGCGCACTACCAGTGTTCGGTGATTTTAATCAATCGGGCACTAGTGGGCCAAACAAAACAATTAGTCATGTTTTTTGATACATTGATATACCAAGTGCACAGAAAACTTTTGAGGGAGAAAGGTCCCTAAATGTCCTTCCTAGCTACGGGACTGGTGGCGACCGTACAGTCTCATGTATCGACGCAGGAGGAGCTCCTAGAAGGTACTACAGGTTCCTTTAAATTGTATTGTCTTTGCAAAAGAAATTGTCCTTTGCTTGTATTATAGCTGCCTTTTACCATAATATTGTAATCACTTATTACCATCGTTATTACGTTCACACTAATAAAGTTTCGTTTGATTCCCACGCCTCTTTCTTGGTGAGTTATGTTTTGTCAATGAGTATATTATCAAAACTATTACAAAATTTGTAATATTTTTGATAATAAACTCATTGCATTAATCGTTGTACCAGAAAGTACTCTGGAAAAGACATTTAATGTCTTTCTCAGAGTATTTTCTGGTACAACGATTAATGCAATATTAATTTTACTAATTTTTCAAATTTAAAAAATGAATTTAATTTTAATTAAGTTCGTTAATTACTAAAAAAATATTATTTAATTTTTATTATTAACCTTTAATATTTTATTTATAGCGAAGTTCTAAGATTATAATTCTGAAAAATATACATACCGATTCAGAATCAAATCATTAATTATTGCAAAATTTTTGATAAATTCGTTTAAAGTTAAACTTTCATCATTATATTTATTATTTGGAAGTATTTGAAAGAATATCTCTACAGATTCTGGCGAATTTTTTAAATAATGAAAACTAAGTCAGTACCTAATAGTCTTCATAATAATAATATTTCATAGATACGTATATTTGAGATCACAATAAATATGCATAAACCAGTTTTTATGTCGGATATACACTATATACGAATAATATACAGTAATTAAATACTTCTGCGAAAGAGAGGGAGTGTGAGGCAGTGACGTAAAAGTCACGCCAATTACCGTGATGATTCATTTCTACTAAGCGCCAGATATTTATTCTTTCTGCACCTAGTGCTGTGGAAGTCCCTTATGAATAATTATCAAAAGTCTTTTAAAGAATTGTTTTGAATAAACTAAAATATTGTTTTTATTTTAACAATAGACATTAATATCTATTAAATTTTGCGTTTTGTTTGACATTTCTCTGAAAAATTTTTAAGATTTAAAGTTTTTTAAAACACTTTCTTGGTGTTAAAGACTAGTCACAAGCGCAGGCCTCACCCGTTTCTAAAAGCCATAAAAATGCACGAATAAATCAGTAAAGCAGATAAAAAATAATATTAAAGTGTTTAAATTCTATGTTTTTACACAAAAACGAAATTTAAAGTTCTGTTTATGAGACGGCGTCAATGACTTTACTGATTCCCCCCTCTCTGGCCTACCTCATAAATATAATCAATATTTAATGAATTTTTTCGAAAAAGGTGTTACAAAAGCATAAATGAAAGTAAATATAAAACAATTATATTAAATTAATTGTCACTAAGGCAATAGTTCAATGTACAGAATGTTGACATGTTTGATTTAAATGCAATTCAAAGTGAACAATGTCCAAGGTAAAAATAATATTGATAAGAGTACACTGGAAAGATAAACAGATCTTTAGAATTCGCTTTTCGGACAGATTTTCAAATAAATTATATATTGACAAAATGCAATCTCAAAATAATGTCGACAATGATAAAAAAGTCAAGAGAAAATCCGGTTATTTGGATATTAAATTGCCACTTAATTCTAGAAGTCGTCGTCAAGTGAAGGTGGGTGTTTCTTTTGATAAATCAAATATGGTCTCTAATCATTTTCCTGATATATGAATAAGCTATAGAATAACGGAGTCAAGGAATTTATTTTGAATATTTTGCAACTGTCAAGAATGATTATATGGGATGAAGGGTAAGAAATGAAGTCTTCATTTCTCATTTATATCAATAATTGACAATAGACAAAGTTGAAAGCAATAATATTGTCCGGAAGAATCTGAGATATATATTGATTTAATTTGTTTCTCTAGAATTGTAGAAATACAACTGTAGAATATCTAGATTATAATACAATTGACTTAAAAATGCAAGAATATTTGTTTGTAAGTTTTATTTCTTGAAAATTATTGAATTATACGAATGGTATTGCATAGAATTTATTAATGTAACTATATCATATACATATACAATTAAAAGAAATTCTAATTCTAATTTAATGATGTTAATAGAGCTTAAATGAAATGAACATGACAGTAACGGCTCCATCCCGATACTCTAGAAGTTCGGGTTCGTGTCCGAATTGACTTAGAAATTTTCATGGATGGGCCGTTATTATTGTGAGTTTGTGGGTATTAATTTAAGAGGGCTTTTCCCATACCCTCTTAAGGCAAGGAGCTTTAAAATAAAATTTCTCTTGTAATATAATTACGTAACTGTATCTTATAACCAATTTATTATGCTATTAATGATATACAAATATATTGATAATTTAGGAAGAGTAACTGGAGATTAAATCGCACTTAAATTTCATAATACAATTTCAGGCTTGGAGAAAACGATGGGTTGATTTTCAAATATGCAACGATAAAATTCTGCTTCAAGTTTTCATTTCGGAATCGGCCGTTTCTAAACAAGAACCACCTCTTTATAAAAAGGAATTATCTAATCAAATTATATTTTTTCGAAGTGAATCCAAGAGTCATCCTCACACATTTAGTGTAGCTGAAAGAGAAGAAGTTGTTCTACATTTCTCTGCTTCTAGCGAAACAGAAAGCCAATCTTGGATTAAGACACTGAGAGATATGATATGGCCACCCAATCAGATCCTCGAATTAGAAAACAGTATGCTTTTAGTTTTAATTAAGTTTTTATAATTATTTATACATATATAACGATAAAGTTATTTTTAGATTTAGCTGGAGTACATCAGGTATCCATTATAGATAACGAACTTTGTCAAAGAGCGGGATTACTTGGTGCATATGGTTATATGAAAATCACAGATACGAAAATTATTTTAATTAATCCTTGTATGGGGCATGTAATTCAAGAATGGTATCTGAATACGCTGTGTCGTTTTCAATTACTTCCTGCAAACCATAAAAATGACAGAGAGAAAATATTTTCCTTTGAAACTGGAAGGTAATTAAATTTTAAACATTTTTTAATACAAAATATGTTTTTTCTATCTATTAAGTGAAAAAATATTTTGTTAAAATGTTAAAAACTAACGTGAAAACAAATAATAATAACGATTGTTAATTATATATATGCATTATATACAGCACATGTATATAAATATATATATGCATGGACTATAGGTAAATTCATGAGACGTAATCGTGTTTTCCACGAGCTCACATCCACCAAAAAAAAAAAAAAAAAAAAAAAAAAACTGGTGCAGGTAGCACAAAGAAAAAGAACAGTGGAAAGCACGGGTTTGCTCCCGTGAGCTTTCCACTGTCCACGAGTTCACAAAAATTATCCAAAAAATCCACGTAGAAAACACGAGCTGTGTTGCTTGGGGTTGGCACTTGTCAAATTAGACTAATCAACTTTTAAACCATTCATAGGAGAGAAAGAGATACCAAATATCTTAAGATTGCAATAAACAATTAACTGTTTACAATTAATAAAGCTGTCCTTACAACTAATTGAAAAATGGTTTAGTCTGATTTGACAAGTGCTAACTTATATTAGAAGAACTACGTATTTTTTCTTATTAATATAATTAATTTTGACAAATTTAATTGTATATTTTTAGCAATAGTTCCACAGGGAAAGGAACTTTATACTTTTACAGCGAAAATGCCGTCAGCATACTGAAATCCATTGGTTGTATTATTCAAAGTATTCTTGAAAAAAACAAAACAAATGCTCAAACAAAATCAGAAAGGGATCAATATATGAAAGATCTCGAAGAGTTGGAGCAATGCATGAATGAATCCAGAAAGGAAGCTGAACAAGAAGCAGAAGAGTATTATCAAGTTCCAAGAAGAGAAATCCGCAGTGTTTTGGATATTCCAAATTTTACCTTTGACAGACCTTTGAGTAGTAGTAGTTTAGATTTAGAATTATGTAGAAAAGAAAAGAAAAAACTGGAAGTACGTCATTCTTGCCCAGAAATGAATCAGTATCCTAACGTAAGGACTGAAAGAAAAATCAATTTACATATTCCTGATGAGTCAAATGATATTGATGAATCATTGGAAAAGCGTTATTCCAACAGAGAGACCCTACATGATCTAACTCGTATTTCTCAATAGAATAAAATACTGAATAAATGTTACCAATATTTATTCATAAAATTTTTTAAATCAATTTGGAGAATATCGTTGCAATTTTAGTTTTTCTTTACTTTCTTTTAAACATGTAATTCCCTCATGTAAGCTTGTACAATATATTATAATTTTTGTACAAGTTATAATGTAAAACTTTTTATAAATAAAGACTATTCTCTTAAAAAATCTTCACATTTCCCACCACATAGATTTTGTAGTGTAAGCGGAGGAAGTCCAAAGGATCCTACCTCCTTACTTTTGTAAATAAATTAAGAAAAATCAAGTAATTAGAGGAACATGACAAACGCACTTATACACATGTACTGTACTGTACTATATACAATATGTAATGATTTACTCTTCATCCATGTCGATAGTGACTACATCCATAATGGTATGGGAATGAATGTGGGTCTACACATTTTAATTTAGGTCCCCTAAATATCGGCATTATTTACACTACTGCAATGTATTCATGTAATAATCTGTTTTTTATATTTGTTTATATTGTTAAATGTTGCATCGTCAACTGAGCCTTTGCACAGGAAAACGTTGTATCGAACAAAATTTGCGAAATTGAGTTTGATACAAAAATACGTTCCTTAACTAAAAGTGCATCTTTTGGCATCAATCGAAGAAAAAAAAAATCTGTATTAAATATTTAAAGAATGAGAGTTCAAATATTTGTTGCATGGAAAAACGTCGTATCTAATTGCAGTGTTGCCGAGTAAAATGGCTGTAGAAAACAAAAAATTAAAATTGCGATAAAAATGTGCAACCAGATCTGAAAATTATCTCCGTTATGAGGCTACATTGTCGAGTTCTCTCTTCAGATAACTCCACAATGATCAGTGTGTGCAAGAATCATATCAGGCGACCGTGAGAAACTTACAAACTTTCCTCAGTAGAGAAGTTGCACTTGGTGCAGTGACCAGATTTCAAAATCTAACAGGTATTTCTTTGCCTCCTCCATAAGATGGCCCATTGCTTAAAAGAATAGCAAAGAAACGAGATCTCATGGATATGACAAGATTTTTAAAAGAACATGCTGAGCTCTACAGGGTCCTGTCTGAAGAAAAAAGCATCATAGTGTAAGCTCGCCGAAAGGGTAGGGGGTTTATTCCCTTTTGTCGGGACGGTCTAAGGTCTACACGTATGTGGGTGGCGCTTTTTGGAGGCAGAAAAACGCAAGTGTTTCACAAAGAAACCGTTTATTTTAGACGATAATGCTTACATAATATGGTCAATGTCCGGATGTCTAGGTTTAGTTCACAAGTTGTCTTCGACAGTTCTTTTCTCGTCCAACGCTGGCGGAGCCCGGAAGAGTTGATCTTCGTTGATGTTGGGAGACACAACATAAAAATATCAACGGAATTTCAATGAACAGGGGACCAGGGCCGGATTTACCAATCCAGGGGCCTTGGGCACAAATTCGGTGGGGGCTCCTTTTAAGAGTAGGCAAATTTGATGATTTAGAAAATTTACACAAAATACTGTACTTTCAACTAGATTTCAACTAGGAAGTTGTAAATTTCATTTAAAAATAAGGTTATTGTAAACATACATATATTTTGTTGTGTAAAACTAATTATTTTAATTTAATTGAAAAATACCTTTGTAAAATTTTTTCCCGAAATTTTCCGATGTTTCATAGGTCTTTTCTCCGGGCTTGGTTTTCTTTGCCTGTGGCCCTCATGATTAGGCCACACTAGGCTGTCGCAGTAATAAGAAAAAAAAAAATATGTTTAAACATAGTTTTGTGGGGGCCCTGGACACAGGCCCCAAATGTCCTTATGTAAATCCGGCCCTGCAGGGGACAGTGATTGCAACTGGTGGACTGAAGAGGTCCTTGACGTCGACGTCAGAGGTTTTATAATTTTCTCGGGATCGAATCATTGCTAATTGGCTAGACCTTTCCTTTCTTGCTTCCCAATTGGTCTCACCTGTCTCTAGGTATAAATGGAGCTCCGTTTAGGTCGCTGGAAAGGTCGGCTAGGGACGGTTCATCTGACATACTTTCTTAGACTCTGATCGCGTTTAATTGATGACTATAATAACTACGATCATTCTCTACACTTTTTTTTCGTTCCGTTTTACTAAATTGCGTCTTAAGTTTTAAATATTTCTCTTTAATTTTCTTTTGTTCTAAACTTTTGTTTCTCCTGTAATCTTTAAGGTGCGACTATGCAGACGCGAATTTAGAGCGAGCGATTTAGTTTTCGCAAAGGAAAGCCATGCACAAGCGAGAATCGAGAAATAACGCTGGTGAGAGTGAATTTCTGGTTCTAGCACATATCTGACACTTTTTAATATTTATCGCATATCGCCTCTTCTCGCTCGCTCGCGTCTGCATAGTCGCACCGTTATGAGCGACGACGTCAAAGTCAGGTGTCGCCGACTCGACACTTATATAATTTATCATCTTGAGGTTCAAACTTAATTTTTACATTTCCTTTTTTGGGCTATTTCCGGGGCCTCACAATAGGAAGTTATTAGTACTGTAGAAAGTATAAAAAATAAAAGCTACTGTTTGTATTTAAACTAAAATACTGTATTTTTTAATTTTAAAATAAAATAAATAATACTAAAGTCAGATACAACGTTTTTCCAGTAATGTTCTCATCTCCCAAAAAACATCGCTGTTATGAAACTTTCAATCCAGAACAATCAAAAAGTTTCAGGCAGTTTATCTCAATGCATGCTATTCTGGTAGAAATAAGAATTCATAGAAAAAGCAAATTTAATTACTTTTAAATTTTCCCCACGCTGTTTGTGGAACATCGTTGTAAGTAACATTCGCAGATGACCGCGAACACTTTTTCTTTTAATTCAAAAACGAGTTTTTCTTTCTAAACCATTTTTTAATGGCAAAATCACTCCGATGTTATTTTTATAATTCAATTTTGTATAATAATGATGCGTACTATGTAAGCGAAAGTCAGTTTTTGCCTTTTTTTTTCTTTTCAAAACACCAAGTTGCCAATACGTTTTTCTCGCCAAGGACTCAATTATAATAGTAAATTATAAATTTAGTATTAAATTTCAAGATTTTACGCACTCTAAGCTGTAGTCTGCTTTAAGGACAATCCACGGCCCATGATTATAGATTTACAATAGGCGCGATGTCTGAAAAACAACTTTAACAGTTATATAAACAAGCCAATGGCATAATCTGTTTCATTAGAAACGGAGTATCATTCGCTTGTGCATATACTGTAGATATACTAAAGTTGTTTTATAGACAACGAGCTCAATATAATGATCTCAACGGCAAATTTTGAAACAACAGAGCTCGTGTGTTTACTTAGTGATACATTTCCATTGCCCATTCACAAGTAGCAAGTTTTTTGAGACTATACAATATAATGAAAAAACGTACAGAGAACACTTCTACAGGGCAATTTGCTCCTTTTGACCCCAGCTGGCTGTTCCTATACTCCGTGTACCATACTCTTTTTTTTCCCGACAGGTTTTGTTTCAAATAACCAAACGTTTCTTATGAGTAATTGATGGTTTCCTTCTTTTTAATAACAATTTAATGTTAACGGTTAAAAAAACAATTTAAACCATATATGCAGGAGCAGATCTACACAGGGAATAATAGGGCTTAAGCACTGGGCCCCAAAATTGAATTATCATAAATTTTTAATACTTTTTCATTATATTGATAAGGGCTCATTGTTAAAGTTTATGAAATGGTGTTGAATGACAAATATATTTCAACTCTGATTTTGATGTTATTAAAAATGAATTTTAAACCCTAATTTAAAAATTCTTAATCTAACAAAAAAATTGAGGCCCCATAAGTCCTAGGCCCTGAAAAACCTAGATCCGTCCATGCATATATGCTTTATGACTACAGCACTGGACATAATTTTTGTTTTTGATACAAAGAAATATATTTTAAATATTGATATCAAACATTCCATTACAAATTAAATAATCAAAACAATTCAATATATTTTTAACAGCTAGACTATTACTTTTGCATCTATAAGGCTTTAAATTTAAAAACTTTAACAAAAAAACCATTATTTTAAGAAACAAATTATGAAAAATATAATTTATTTAATTCATGCAATTTTAAATTCATATTTAGAATAATTTAAATGTAAAAATTCAAACAGGAATGTTCTATTTTTTGAAATAATTTCCGAAATTTAGTTCAAAACCTAAAGACGGCCTATGGCAATAAGTTGAAAACATTTGTCAAATAAAGAATTTTCTCTTAAACTCCAGGTGATGTAATAAGATTGTAGTCTCTCTTTGCTGAGTAGCTATAAATTGTAAACAAGTTTTTAGAACAAGTCATAAATGTGCATTAAGGAGATATATGGGTGTCCGAGAAAGATCTACATCATTTTTTAATGAAATTTTATAAAAGTTTTCTATCAAAATGTAGTTTAAAGTAAAAGTATTAAGTTTAATTCAAAAAATTATTACGAAAGCTGAAGGCGTTTTGCGTACAGTGAACCTCAACAGATGCTCCTTTAGTTGCAGGAAGACTGTTTAAATCGATAACTAATTTCCTGCCAGATACTGTTTCAACAGAATGATAAACCCCCCACTGAGCAGTTACAATATGTAATCATTTGCTTGATATAGTGTTTCCTGGATGATGGATTGGCTGTGTGGGGACAAACACCTTGATCCCTAGATCAGCGTTCTGCAACCTTTTTCTACTCGCGGCACACCTATGATTCAACATGACTCAACACGGCACACAAAAATGTTATTCCCCTCAAAAACATATATGATATGATACTATTGATAGAATTTTGTAATGCCATAAACCTATTATTATTATGTTGGGTTTTGTGAGTTATACTCAGTTGACATTGATGGCTGTGCACTATGCCGAACTAGAGTAACTTCAAAACAAGACGAAAATTAAATAAGTGTGTCAGTGTGTGTCTGTATTCAAGAATTTCCTAACAATATGACGTATTCAATATAGTAACCTTCTGTAGTGTGATGTATGTGTTTCTATTCAATTGTAATGTGCCTAGGCTTTTGTGTAGTGTGAGGGGGGTATGACCCCTGTAGAGGAGAGAATGACAGGTACAATAAGCACCCTATCCATCCTCTACAGATGCCTTATCTCCCGGGCAACTTCCGTGTACTTGCTTTGATTTTTTTCAGTGCATGTGTTTTGTACATTGTGAGTGTTTGGAACAGATATGTCTGTAATGTATGTGATTTTATTGTGTTTGTCAACGAGTGTGATGTCTGGTCTGTTCTGGTAAATTGTTTTTCCAATACTGTCTGTTGAATGTATTTGTAGTATTGTTCGTGGATGTCTAATAATTTGTGTTTCTTTGCAAGCTCTTGATGTATTTGCCACTTGATTATGTCTACGTAAATTATCTGTCTGTGCCAAGAGCTTGCAACCAAAAGTGGTGTGTGTATGGTTTTTGGCATGATGTGACATTTTCTGCATGTGCCCTTTGTGATTGTTGTATCTTTGAGTATAGTTTTCTGTAGTTTTTAGTATTTATTACCTGATCCTGTATGGCAATCATGAATACTTTCATCTTTCAGAGCTACCATGGAGTGCATTTTGCACCCATGATTGCGTAATGGTGTCAATGCTATTTATATGTTGTGAATGTAAATTTAATAGTGTATTATTTGAGTCTGCTAGAGTTACTGCTTTATGTAACTGTGATGTCTCTTGCTTTTTGTAGAAAAACTTTCACAGTGTCTATATTTGTTTGTACTGGGAGATTAATTATGGTATGTCGATCAGGCCACGTCTGCCATCTTTACATGGAAGGGTTAATCTTTCTATGGCAGATTTATGATGATGATGTTTATGCTTAGTGTTTTTCTAGTTTTCATTTGGAGTTGCTCAAGATCTGCGTGAGTCCTATGTATAACTCCAAAAGAATAAGTGAGTACTGGGACAACATATGTGTTTATAGCTTTATCATCTTATTTTATCAATGCTGTGGCAGAGAATGACATGCAAGCATAAGAAACACAGTAACTGTGATAAAAATATATAAATAAAAATAAAACTTGAAATTAATAGAAAATGTGAAAGTTCACATCACACCGGTTGCAGAACACTGCCCTAGATTGCCTGACTTAATGCCGCTGGATTTCTTTTTGTTGGGTTACTTGAAAGACATTGAATACCTAAAAGTCTTGTTCCTGATGTTACTGTTTTAAAAGAAAGAATCTTTGCAATCTCCAATGTTACACAGGAAATGCTAAACAATACCAGGCAGGAAATCAGTTATTGATTGAACATTCTTCACACAACTAAGGGAGCAGATGCAGAGATTCACTGAATGTATGCAAAACAACAGTTTTTGTATTGTGTAATAAAAAAACTTGGAATTAATAATCTCTTTTACCATAAATTGTTGTTTTTTCAAATAAAATTTGTAATAATGTAGATCTTTCTAGAACACCATATATATATATATATATATATAGAACTCCCTAACTATATTCCAGTCAGAGAACCTGAGTGGCTAATCCTACACATGGATGCTAAATCTGCTCCTCCCAGTTACTCAACAGAAAGGAGATGGATGGATTTCAATCCACACAGACTATGACAGGCAGAAAGCCTGTCAAGTTAGAATCACTAAGATTGGATCTCAGGTTTTCTTTTCAAAAGTTTATGCTATAAAGCAAGATTGCCACAAGACCACATACACATACAAACATAAAAATGTTCAATATTCTCAGTTTTAAGATATAATGTCAAAATTATTAGTTATGATAGAGATTGTTTACTAGAATTGTGTTTCAGCACTATCAAATGCACTGTATATATAAAATTAAAAAAAAACACCAAAGCCATTTTATCTTATAATCAAGAATTTTAATGCACAAATCACAATTACATTACCTGCTTAACAATACAAAGGACTATCTGTACATTAGTTACACAGCACTTGATGTAAATAAGAACTGGTATCAGCAATTATTGAAATATGGTATTGTGATGAATACATTGGTTTAATATTAGGAATGTAACTGCAAATATAATAAAACTTTTAAATTTCACAACAAGGAGCAAGTTCAATATCTGCATTTATGGCAGATTCAATATACTGCAAGTGCCATATGAGGCACAAGAGTTCTGTTAACTTTTCGAAGAAAGATATGTTGCACTTCATTTACCAAGAATCTGTGATCAGCAAGCACAAGTATCAGTCTTGGGTCTCTGTTCGTTTGTTAATTTAATCTGATCTGGGAATTCATTATACAAATCCATTTCACTCTCTTGGGCAATAGCATTTTTTGCTACTGTCTGAAAAGCCTGCTGAACATTAATAGCCTCTTTGGCACTTGTCTCATAATATGGAATGTTGTTCTTGCTCTGACACCAACTTTGAGCTCGCTTGGTTAATACCTGAAATAAAATTGTTTTACATGAATTGTAGATTAACATTAATAGTAGTAGTCTAGATGTAATTATAAAGTATTAATAATACTTTTAGAAGATTTGCACTTTAAACTTAATGTAACAATGTCAAGTAAGAAATTTAAATCATTCTATCATGTATTACTAGTGGTAGCAATTATGATAAAGCCAGAGTGAATATAGTTTTCATACCATGAAAAACAAATCAAAAGTTAAAACATAAATGAAAACCAACAACTGTAGTGCCTTTGACCGGTGTGCTTCTCTCCTCTTTCTCTGTAAAACGCAAACGTTTTCGAACCTCGTTGGTTCTTCGTCAGGCATAACGGAATTCTGTTCTACAAAATTTTAGAAAGGTCAAAGGCACTACAGTTGTTGGTTTTCATTTATTTTCACTCCGATGTTGTTCCTTTATATAGTTAAAACATATTTAAAAAAAATTATAACTTTAATCTTCTTTGTATACACACCTATTTACTTTCAAATTTCTTGAAAAATGCTATAGTTCCTTTCAAGATTTGGTATGAATGATTTTTTTCATCAAGTGTACTTTATAATATTTGTAAAATCAAATCAAAATTTTACAAAAAAAAATTGCTTTAGCAATACTTTCCAGAAATTAATTATTGAAAAGACTACAGGTACTCCTCACTTTATGACTGAGTTCCGTTCAGACGACTACGTCATTAAGCGAATTGGTCGACAAGCGAGGAGCTTGTGCTGGGAATATAGGATCATTGTAAAATTATACAAATTATGCAACAAACTTCAAATTTATTCATAAAAAGACTATTATAGTAAGCGCAAGCCTATTATAGTATGCTTAGTGCGCATGTCACCATTCGCCACTGATCAACACAAGCTGAGAAAGGGGATTCCCCGAATTACAGGTCAAAACTCAATTGGTATTAAGTGCGAGCAGTCGTTAAGCAAATAGGTCGTAAAGTGAGGAGTACCTGTATTAATAAAATACCTGTTTAATTTATTAACAATCACTAATAATCTTGAAAATGAATGACAAAAATCTGAGCAGCATTGAAACAATTTTCTATTAATGGAAACAAATGTCTTATGTTAATTCTTTAAGTACTTATATATTTTATACATGACAAGGCTCAGTTGTATTCATAACTATTCGAATATAAATTTTACTGTAACCAACAGATTACATATCATTTTATTTCTGTTAACCAACTATCTGTAAACATGTATTGTCCATTTGCTAAACATAATGCTATTGAAAATACAAATATCGCAAGAAAATCTTTCATAACTGATAAACAAGAATTTGCTTTTTAACATGTCACATTTAAAATATCTCTGTACAAATTATAGTAACTTGATGTACAAAGCTTTCTCTCTACAGTGATAAGTGTTACTTTTTTCTATGATAAAAGTAATATAAAATCATATTTTTTATAGGCATTTCCACTACAAAATTTGTTTTTTATTACATTTAAATGTTTTACATAATTTATTAATCCTATAAAACTTCAATATATATTTAGTGCTACAGTAAAACCTGCCTAAATAGGAAAATCTTTGGAATTAAGTGAATTTTTATGTTAAATTTTGCAATAAGCTGGAAACCTGCTATATGCAGAAATGGAAGAACTTTTTGGGCATCTGAAAGAAGCAAGATATTGAAATGTTCTACATCTGGCCAGAGATCTGTTCCTCAAATACTTAGAAATATTAGAACTACACTCCAAAAAAGTGAAATTGTGATACCACAAAGGAATGCATGTAGCCACCTGCAAGCTGCAGGATCGTGGAGATGACAGATATGCAAATGATTAAGTTTGCATTGAGTCATATGGTACACAGTTTCAGGCCATAAAGACCAGCAGCTGAACCTTTCAAAAGCATAGAAAATGCCTTAGACACAACAGCAAGCAGTTAACAGCTGGGGAATGAGACCATATCTTGGAACTGTGACATCAGTTTGTCAATGCATGCAATTGTCATGCATGTTGGATACAATGCAAGTACCATCCAGCAATGTGTGACATGATGAATGCAGGAAGGATGTACACACTAAGGAAGGATTGGATCGCACTATATACAAAAGAGCTCACAGACTGGCAGATTTGCTGAATGGCCAATCAGGACCCATTCACAATGGCACATGACATCCAAAGCTACCTGTCACCAACAAGTTGCATAAAGTTGGGCTGCATGCACAACAATCAGCAATGGGGGGTGTCATTAACCACTTGACACAGGGCTGCCCATCTGGCATGTTGTATTCGTCATCGCAACTGGTCCACTGAATGGCATCAGGTATTGTATATGGATGAATCCTCCTCCTGTCTGTAGAGGAATGACAGCTGTGGGTGGATGTGGCAGTATCCTGGAAAATGTTACATGCCAGCCGTTTTTGCCAAGTGTCACACTGGCCTCACATCATGCATCATGTTTGATCAATGAACAGCCTTTGTGCACATTTCTGGTACTCTGACAGCAGACCAGCAAGTCACAAATTGTGGGGCCCACAATTCAGCCACTGATGCAGGCACACCCAACAGTGTTCCAGCAAGATAATATTTGACCATACGTGGCATGATGAACTCTCACCAGTCTGAACAGAATTGACATCCTTTCCTTGGCCAGCAACCTCACTGGATCTCTCCCCATTTGAACACCCGAGAGACCTCATCTGATGTGAGGTGCACTGGGGATCACTGCCACATACCATAGATGACATACATTCTGCAGTGGACACAGCCTGGCAACCAGTAATTGCTCATTGATAGTGTGCCTCATTGTATAGTGGCCTGTATAGCTATCTGTAGGGGCCATAGCCGTTACTGAGTAAACAGATGTTTGTTGCATATTTGTTCTTTTAATCATTTGCATATCTGTCACTTCTACAGGTCCTGCAATGTGTATGTTGCTTTGCACACACTTTCATTGCAATTTCACTTTTGAGGTCTATAAGTAAAGCTTATAAGAAAGTACTTTTAAAATTAATTTAAACATTTAACACACTACATCAAGCCTGAAGATCTTTATTTGAGATACCATTTTAATTTTTCTACATCACTACAGCAACAACCAATCAGACAGCACTTCATCATTTAAAGATTGACATTTAATGTTATGCTCTATTTTTGAACACTAAGGCTTAACCTAATAACTGTTGACATTTGTTTATTGGTAAATGTTACATGTTTTGTACTGGAATTTGGTTTAGTTTTGTGTTAAGTCTACTTCAATTCAGCTCTTAACAAATGCTAATAGAGTGAGGTTACTATTCTGTGACCAAGATTATGATCAAAAAAGTAAACTTGCCCATCCTTAATTCAATGTAAAAAATACAGCCAAATCATTTCAAGAATTCTATAAATTTTAAAAATTAACATGTTAAAACTTTTTTGTTATGGAGATGAACTAATTAATAAAAAAAAATTATCCAGACTGGCATTAAAAGTACTGTAAATCAGTTTCTAAGAATATATTATGGCATATTAATGTTGATAATGCACAAACACATCGAAAAACTGGAATATCCAGCAGTAAAAGCATATATTAATAACTTTTTTTTTTTAATTGTCTTAACTGATCATCTTTTGCCACTGGATATTCTGTGATTTTGAGATGTCTGTTCATTTATGCATCCAATTTTACAAATTGTATGTTGATAGTGTTTCCTTTATCAGAGAGGCTGAGAAGTAAACATTCTCAAAAAATGTTCTTTTGTAAAAAAAAAAAAAATAAGGTTCAAGGCCAGAACCTTAAATCACATGGTTTGTAAAAACTGAACTGTAAGGATCTGCATGGTAATTTATTACATCCAAAGAGCATTTCAGACATTACTGTATTTATTACATATGATTGAGAACTTCATGAGCAAACAATAATTATTCAAAGCCTCAAAATTTATTTATTTAAAACAATAAGATTAAACAAATAATTTCCAATGACTACATTAACACCAAAAATCTTGTGCTTCTCTGTGTTTTAAAGTTATATTATATTCATACAAAATATTTATAATCTTGCCTATAACTATACTGTTATCATTTTCAATGCTTCCAATAATTTTTTTAGTTCTTAATACAGTAGAATCTCATTTTAACAGATTGCAGAACAACAGATCTCAGAATAATGGATTTTTTCTACCCCCAAATCTATTGTAAATTTTGAAGTTTTTCAACATTTAGTTAATATTTGGGATATTTGTCTCTGGAAATTTGTAGTGTTTGATGATACACTTGTTACATTTGGGATATGTACAATTGAAAAACTGTACAAAGAGTCAGCCAACTGGTAAGATTGAGGAGTCATCTAGTGAAAATGCCGTTGCTGGTCCAAGTGTAGTGCCAAAATTTAGCAAGACCAAGTATTTCCAAGTCATGAAGATCTTTGTGATGAGTTTCAACGAACAAACAGGTTGTATTGTGCATGACATTGCTAATATCAAGCAGCATTGTATTCAATAGACAGAAAAGTTGTATTGAAATAAACCAAGATCGGCAAGTTTTTTAACAAATTGAAGTCAAGCAAAGTGCTAATGAGCATATGTAATTTGCCTCTTTTTATGCTTACAGTATGTACAGTTTTTGTCAGCTTTGTCATACACACATGGCATAACACAGTGGTTTCCAAACTTTCTGTATCTCCACCCTCTTTTTTCAGAAAAAAATTGTTGAACTCTTCAATTTCCGTAACAATCTAATTTCATAAATTCTGTCTTTATAATTTATTTAATGGCTACAAAACAATATACTTTATTAAGTAAAGTATATTGTTTGTCAGGACTTGACTCTTGTCCAGATATTTCGATTAGTGTGGGGATGGATTTTTAGCATTTGTACCGGATTTGTTCAAAAGAAGTGTTGTGAATTAAGCATACCAAATTTGCTGATTCATTTTTTTGACATGAATTTGACCTTTTTTTTTCTTTTGTATTAAAAATTGATAATTTGGTAAAAGCTGCACACCCTCTTGCAATAGCCTTGTGCCCTACAGATTGGAAAACACTGGCATAATATAAACATATGTTACAAACATACATGTTTCTATAGGATAAAGAATAGAGATCTCAGGAGATTGAATAATTTCAAGTACTAATATCTCTCATATATAGGGGTTAAAACATGGAAATTTTCCTAGTTGTGTGGGAAAAACCATTGTTTACAATATAACAGATTCTTGGAACAATGGATAATTTTTGGCAGCCTGAGCAATCCATTAAAACAAGATTCTTCTGTATCATATTTCCTTGATGAAATAAATTCCAACTTTGCCCAGTCTTTGAATAAATTCTGGGCAGGGTTGCCATATGTTCAAAACCAGAAATGGAGACACTGTAAGATAGTATTGTGATACAAATTGATGAATAGATTGATGGATTGATAGCATTAGTAGACAGTAGCTACTGAAAAATAAGTAAATAATTCTAATTGATTTTATTGAATTATTGATTATTTTTCATTACTTATTATTTTACACATTTCAAGTCGTTAGAAAACCCAGCTTTCACACTGTAAACCCGACCAAATCCATGGAGGACATGATTAAACAAAGGTTCACTTAATGCCCATGGGACAAAAAAAGCAAAACAAAAGAACCTACACTACAATCAAATATAACCATTGTCAATGATTACATGAAAGCATTGATAATTTTGATGCTATTACACAGCACTATGCAGCCACAGAAAAGTGTGCGCACACATGCATGACACAAATTGCCTAAAATTAATAACTTTTTTAATACAAATCTGAATACATTGTCTTTGTAGAAATGAACAAATCAGGATCTATCAGGAAAAATTTTCCAATAGGGACAAAGTGTTTCATATCAGGAAAACACTGAAAAATCTGGATGTATGACAATCCTAAAAGCATTGTCAAAAACCAAAGTTGAAAAGCATGGGAAACATGTTAAAGTGCTCCACAGTAAAAGATAATGTGCTTTAGAGTGACAGGTAAGAAATATAAAATTCTACCTCTTACTGTCTCGAGTTGGACAGCATTTTCTATTCTAAGGTTTACAGGAACATTTTTGGAAATATAGACATTGTCAAATATTGAGTGGGAATGTTGTGATTGAGTTCATAAATTGAGAGTTTATTATCCACAGGGTAATTAGGAAAACTTGAATTGGAGATTGAAAGACTGAACCAGAAAATGGTAATCAAGATAATAATTCCAACAATGACATCAAAACAGACGATGACAATGTAACAACTGAATTGAAAGTTGCTGAATAGGATTAATTATGAAAACAGTAATTATTTTAAATGTAGTTATAACCCATACATACAGCAGTCAATAAATGGTTTTGATAGTTCCAAAAATGTACAATTAAAATATTTCTTTCAATTTTTTATCCACTTGTCTCCTTGCAAGTACAGTAATACCTTGAGTTATGTAAGTAATGCGACCTTTACATAACTCGAGTTTTACCTAAGTTGTATTTGTAAATTGCTTAAGTGTAACTATGTAATTAACAACTCAATACTGTATTTATTAATACTTATTGAAGTATTGTACTGTATTTCAACTGAATTTTAACCATACTGTAAATAAACAATGAACACTATGTAAATATAGCAGTGGCAAACAGGTTATATATTAAACAAATCACTCAAGGCAAATTATACTAATGATGTAAAACAATACATATAGAAAAACAAGCAATGAAGATGTGCTTAGTTTTGCTGCTCAACCTTCACTGAGTACTGTAGAAGAAGCTTGACGAGAAAGAGTGCCCGGTATTCTTGCACATGAGCTTACAATTATATATATATACTCTTTCCGCTCTGTGAGCACTAAGAGGGCCTCTTATAGCAGGCCCATTATGGGTTCGGCCAAGCCCACAATGGGGTGACCGGGTGGTGAGGAATGTCCTTACAATTAGACTGAGAAGTAAAGAATTACCAGAGCAATAAAGTACAATATACATCATATGATTCCTTAATCATTTCATTATTCAACACCTTCAGCAGTCTACATTTGTTGTTACTGAGCCTGATTCTTTAATTAGAAGACTATAAAATCATTTGTCATCACAAGCACACTTTACTGTGTGTGACAATCAGTTTCCATCTATGAGAATTGAACCTATTTTTTACAAATTACATGATTTTTTACTTTCCAATTTTGAACAGTTTCACAAATACCATTCTTCTATTTTGGAGCTGGCATATGTCATTTGTCACCCCTCCTTTTTCTATTTCAAAGATGCTGCTATCTACAAGATCTACAATCAAGGGCCTATGGATAGTCCCCATTTCTGATACACTATGTAAACTGGTCCTTTGACATTTGGAACAGCAATTACTTCTGGTCTTTCAAGATTGCATCCTCCTTTACTCCAGATACATTGATAAGTCTCAAATAATCTACTGTCCCAAAAACCAATAAAGGAGCCTCTGTATTGTGAATCTAAGTATTCATCTTACATGACTCAGATTTAGAATGTTAAAAAGCCTGAAGATATCCATTTAATATGAAGGAAAATGTAAATATGTGAGATTTTTACGATTTCTGCTCGTTTTTGGTTTTGGGATGGTAGTTTATTTAAGATTAACTAGTTTTTATCAGTTATTAGGTTGAGTCATAAATAAGTTCCGTTTTCTAAACTGAAATTTATTTGCCAATAAAATGTACAAAAACAGACTTTAATCTAACACACATTCACCATTATTATTAATGACTTCTTGCCATTTTTCAGGCAACTTGCAACTTGCATAAAATTCTGGTGGTTTCGAATCAAAAAACTCCTGGATGAACTCCTGAACCTGGTAATCATTTTGGAAGCATTGCCCTTATAAAGCATTCTGCAGTGCCCGGAAAAGATGGAAATCTGTTGGTGCCAGGTCCGGTGAATATGGTGGATGAGGCAAAACAGGCCAGCCAAACTCTCAAAATTTTTTCTTGTGTAATCTTTGCTGTGTGTGGCCTTGCATTGTCATGCAATAAGGTGATCTTTTTTCTGTTAACAAGTGCAGGAACACTTTTCATGAAGTTTTAGCCGAAGTTGCTCTAACTGTTGTACGTATACATTTGCATAGTAACAGTTTCATTGCATGGCAACAACTCAAAATGGATAATTCCTCGACGATCCCACCATACACCTAACAAAATTTTCCTTCCATGCACACTGGGCTTAGGGTCTGGTTGTGGCTGATCATTTTTGTCAACCTCTTTGTCTTTTTCGAATAACATTTTTGTATGTGATCCACTTTTCATCTCCCGTAACAATTTTAGCCAAAAAAGATTCCTCTTTTTGCCAAGAAAGCAAGGTAGCAGCCATCGACCTTTCTGTCAGCCTTATTCCGTTCACTGAGGTTATGTGAGGAACCCAAACTCCCAGCTTGCTTACTTTTCCTAGTTTTTGGAGAGTGATGATTGATGGTTGATTGGGATGTGTGCAGTTTCTCTGCTAACTCCCTCGTCGTTTGCTGTGGATTCTGCTCAATTAGGACCTTTAAAACGTTGTCGTCAAAGTCTGAGGAGCGGCCTGGTCTTTCATCATCTTTTAAGGAGAAATCACCAGAACGAAATTTTGTAAACCACTTTCGAACTGCTCTGTCTGAAATTACACCATCTGCTGTAGACATTGCAAATCTTTTTTGCTGTTTCTGTAGCGTTATTGCCGAGTTTAAACTCCCACAACATGATATGACCTATGTGCACTTTCAAATGTTCCATTTTAAATGAATTCAAAAATAATTTTTTATTACATTATTGACACTTTAGTGTTAAAATTTACATTTATAGACTATTTGCTATTACCCACTAATAAAACTCTGTTGTGTTGTGTTGAAGCAACACAACATCTGGCAAGTATTGACAGTCATTTACACCTACTCGCTAACGGAACTTATTTATGACTCAACCCAATATTTGATAGCATTCTCATTGTCTGGTCCAGTGTTCCACATATTTAAACCTTCCTTGATATCATCAGTCACAACCCATATGGATTAATGTTAAACTTGGAGCAGCAGAGTGATAGACTGGTACACTTCCTGGATCTCTTATTCACTTTCAATGAAGGCACTCTTAGTACTGATGTAAATATATCAAAAGACCTCACACAATTCTCTTCCTATTTTGCTTCTATCTTATGATTAAGTTAAATGATTAAGTAAGTCTGCTGCCTTAGAGCCTAATAAAAGTGTGTTTTCCTTCTGTTTGATTTTCTCTCTCAAATGGAAGGAACTTGGCCATATTTACCATTTGACTACAACAGTTCCAACTTTGTTTGCCCACTTAATACAATGATATTGTTCTCACTTGAATTCTGGGTCCAAGGACTAAGCCCTTCAAATTAGTTACCTACAAAAAACTTAAATTGATATTTTATGGATATAGTACAACAGTCTAATGTTTGTACTGCATATATGACAGGCCACCCTACAGCCTACTTAAGAATGACAAGGATCCACCTGATTGAACATTAACTACAACTACTCTAGCAACCTTTGCATTGGACTAAAATGTTGACATGTTTTTTGACAAAGGTTGGCTGATACAATGTACTGTACATCAGTGCCCACAACTAAAATATTTGGGAATGCTCAAAATATAAGAAGTGCTTAATAAAGGGACTGCAATCAACAATAAAAATGCAGCACTTTTGTCATATGCCTGGAGAACATTTTCTGAGCTTAATTAACATAACAAATGTGTACACAAAATGTATGTTTTATGATTTTTTATCTTATTTTTATTTATTTATTTTAGCACAATTTTGTTATTTTTATTACTTTTATTAAAATAAATTGTTAACCTACTTTGTTTTATCTTTGCACATGTAACATTTCATACGTTGTAAACTGTTTGATCTTTTAAACTATTACATTTTTGTTCAAATCTGAGGATGACTTTCAAAAAAAGGTTGAAAACATTTGTTTGATTAATAAATTGATGTTACTTAAAGTACTTAATTATCCAGTGAACATCTGGTTGCTGCAGTATTTTATTTAATTTTCAAAAAGTATATATATATAAAAATTATAAAAACTACAAAAGAATTAAGAAAGCATGTCTTAGTAACAGGTCACATTAAAGACAAATGAAAATTTTTGGAACATGCACAGCAATCTGTGTTCAAACTGTCAACTGCCATTTATTCTTCTTACAAATGTTTAAGTCTTAGACAAGAAATCTTGAATATTGAGTAAAATCTTGTTAAGCTGAAACTATGTAAATCAACTTTGCAATCACAATATCTCATTTCATAAGAAATGAGAATTTTTTTACTTTTGTTTATTAAATTACAATGTTTCATTTGAGGTTCTAAAATTAGAATGTCTAACATTGTAACAATCGACAATTGATGCAGGGCCCTGAAAGAGGCTAAAAAAGTTGTTTGTATTTAATTCAAATAAATATTTGTTGGAAGATTGTGTGTATAATTTGTAGTTTTAATTTAAAGAAATAAATTGATCTGGAATAATAATCTGGTAAGAGTAAAAGCAAAAATTTATGAAACTAAATAAGTTATGGAGATATGAATTCATTAGCCAGTAAAAAAGACAAATTCATCATCATCAAAACACCATCTTAAGCCATATTTTTAGTATAAATATAAAAAAATAAAAATTTTAAATTTCTTTTGCTTTACTCCTAACTTATAAATGATCAATATAGGTATTTTGAATATCTTTGAATATGCTTATTACTTGACAAATATTTTGTATTTATTTTCTTATAGTAATAAAAATTCAAATTTTGTAAGCTTGAGTTTACTTACAGCTCTGTTTTCCAAGTCAATTTTGTTTCCAACAACTACAAATGGAAAATTCTCGGGATCTCTAGGTGAAGCCTGAATCAAGAATTCATCTCTCCAGGAATCTAATGACTTGAAGGTACTTGGTGCAGTGACATCAAATACTAATACACAGCAATCAGCTCCTCTATAAAATGCTACTCCTAAAGATTGAAATCGTTCCTGCCCTGCAGTATCCCAAATCTAGATAAAATAATTAACAAAAAATATATGCAGTTTAAATGTAATTTTGATAATGCCATAGCAAAATTAATTATGTAAAAACTTATTTCATAACTTAAATTATTAAATACATAGAGATAAAATAAATATTTAAAATGTTTTCTTTTGTTAAGTAGTAATATAGTTTCAAACAATTTTTTGAAAAATTAGAATTTCTCATCTTGTATAAAAAAAAATCTCAAAAATGTACTTGTTTAATAAATTGATGGATTTGTGGACAAGTGCCATTTTTAAATTTTTAAACATAATATAGTGGAAAAAAAAAAATTATTTCCAATTAAAGTTTTTGTTAATTTTTCAAAATTTATAAAATAATTACCAAACACTTAGCATATATATAAGTTATATTGATTTCATAGACTACTACTCATGTATTCTGCAGTCAAGTTAAAGTGAAATTTTATAACTGTCCTGTAAGGAACTGAGTCCGAACGTTATTTTTATTTTATTATTATTTCCGTTTTATTATCTTTTGTTTGGGGTTTATGTTTATTTAGGACGAAGGTTCCCCACCACTCTCTTGTTAGTAATGAAAAATGAAGATAAAACAACTCACGGAGAAATAAGCGCCGTAGGAAAAAATCTTGCGCACTTGTGCTGCCCTGCGGAAGTAACAGTCCGCAGAAAAAAAAATGGGGGGGAAGTCCCCACAATCACTAGTAGAGAAATACTTGATAAACCGTCTTAAACATCCCAGAAAATTATGATAAATATTTTGTAAACAATTTATAAGCTTTGTCGGAAACTTAAAGCTGCTAGAAAAGAAAGTTAATGTTAGCAACTAAGTATGTAAATAAGGGGAGTAACCCAGCTCAAGTGTGACGTCACCTCACAGTATAAAACCCGTACGTTAACCGAAGAAGGAGAGGTGATTTCCAAACTGAGGTGAATTCCAAATTGAGGCAACTGTGAGAGCGAGGTAGATTCGAAAGAGAAGTATTTTCTGATAGAAGTACAGATTGATAATTGGACGATCCAAGGTGTTAAAGAGGAGTTCGATTGATGATATCGAAAGTATTGAGGAAATAGTTTCTTCGTATAGTGAGGTGACGGATAGACGTTTAATTAGTAAGAGATTTTGTTCATAGTTTCTAAGTATTTGATTGTCGAATTTTCAAAGGAGAAATTACTATTAAGTTAAGCTAAGTAGCTGAGTTTATTGTCGGGTTGACTTATTGATTTTCGTTAATAAATTTTGTTTGGATTATTGACATTTGTACGTAGTACGTTCTAGTTGCTAATTAAATATATTTGAACTTTTGATCTGACTTGATATTTATCGTTATTACTACTAATTTTTCGGTGCACACTTAAAAGCCCAGGCCTGGCAAACTAATCTCGAATCCGCGTAAAGTACCCATTAGGTTAACGGAAGTTTTACTGATCGTAATTATAGTCGGTTTCCTAAGATACTAAAAATAGTACTTTACAGTCCTTGACATGAAGTCTAAGTTCTCAACATAGAATTAAAAATTTAACAAATATGGCCTTACAAAATAGCAATGTGGATCAAGGATAAAATTGGAGTTAACTTTCTTCCTAAGTTCTATTTTAAATTTTTTAGCCACCTAATAAAATATACATGATAATTATTTATTTAGTCTCGTAAAAATAAATTTGATAAGTCACATTAAAAAAACCTCTTATTTAGGAAAGTGCAAGATGAGAATTTAGTCAATTTTAGGAAGCTATTTTAGCAAAGGAATGTGCTAAATTTTGAATATTCAGGTATTATATGAGTATTTTAGCAATTGGTAACTAAATATCTGCAAATACTCATTTAAAAGTAAAATTTTTCTTCTGTAATAATATTTAATTATTTAGCTTTCTTTTGAGTTTGCATGTACAGTGATATCTCGGTTTTTGTCGATAATCCATCCAAAAACAATCAGCGAAATCCGAAACAGACGAAAAACAAGGCAAATATTTCCATATTAATCAATGTAAATCCAATTAATTCGTTCTAGACACTCCAAAATACATATCAAAAACACATTTTATATAGAATTAATATAGTATTAAATACAATAAAAAATTAATATAAAAGACTAATCTAAAGGAAAGTGATGCAATTGTGTGCCTAGATGCATAGGGTAATGTCTTATAGAAGCTAGTTGGACATGAGCTTCTAGTCTATATCACCCCGTGGTAAAATGTGATGTAATTGTCATGTAATAGTAGATGTATGCGTTTATGATGGTCATATTGTGGGGAATAATGCCTTCTGGGAGGTCCATTTAAGGATAACTGGCCCTATTCAGGCATTACAGACATGGAGAAAGCCCGGAAAACTCCATGCGACCAGCCCGTCCTGGCAAAGTGCAAACCCATGACCAAACTCTGTTCAGGAAATGGAAACTTCGGCCAATGGTGGGCCGTCGTCAGGTAATGCTCACACAACGAGAAATAACGTCACACTGAGCCGGAAAATGTGTGGGTCACCCTCTGTTTTCACAAATTTAGTAGCAATACCACTTGGGCACACCAATGAAAACAGACAGATTTTTCACAAGAAAAACCAATGATAACCGAAGTCAACGAAAACCAAGGTATTACTGTAATTATTAAGTTTGTAGATACTACAAATTTGGTTTATTCAGTTATTTTTAAACTTTTTTTAGCAATAAATTGAAAGTTAAAAACAATATAACACAGGTTATATGTATTTTCTTGATTATATGTCATACTAAAAACATGTCCATGTTCTGAAGGGAGATGAGAACTACTAATTATTATTCATTAATATACAATCTAGTATTAAAGCAACATGTTTAAATTCATTAATAATAATAGAATTTAACTATTATAAAAATATTTCTTTTCAATTAAAATTTAATGGAACAAAAACTGAACAAATGACATACCACAACATTATATCAATTTTTTAATTTGATACTTCAAATTTTCCTAGCTTATTAACATCTTTTATTTAAATAAAACATAACTAATGCAAGAGACAAGGAAGAAAGTTTTTTTAAATCTCAAATTTGATTTTAAATAACAGACAATTTATTTCATTTAAAACTTTTCTTAATGTAAATTTGTTTATTCATCCAAATTGCAAAATCAACTGCCATTAAATTTATGATCATTAAGAAAAAACGATATTTGAAACACCTTTTGAACATTTAATAAATTTTTAATTTATAATACATGTATTATTTTATACCTTACTATTTTCAATAAAATGAGTTTCAAACTTTGATATAGCATCAGTTACAAACTGTGTGAATCTTAACTATTCAGATTTTCATAATAAAAAAAAATATTTTATCATCAAAATCTGATGATAATCTTCTATAGTATCACATCTTTAGTACATATATATAAATAAATAAATATATATATATATTGTGGTTTAAAAATACATACATATATATATATATATATATATATATATATATGTATGTATGTATTTTTAACCACAATCTTGTATGTTCATACATGCACACACACAAAATTTTGAAAATTATATAGTGTAAGAAAAAAAAAAAATCATTAAATTTAACAAAAACACACTAGTAAAATCAAACAAATGTATTAATTTTCAGATGATAGATAGTAGAGGATAATATTTTAGCATCCAAACCTTTTTCATACACCAAATCCTCACTTAACATTGTTGCTGGGTTCTTGAAAATTGAAACAAAGCAAAATAACAACAAAATCAATTTTACCATAGGCTAGTTAATATAAACAAGTAATTTGGTTGTTATAATTCTTAATGGACTGTGTTTGCAACCTCCAGCATTTATTTTCCACCTTAGAGAATCAATTTATTATTTATAAAGAAAATTCAATAATAATAATTGCAATGATTACAAATGTACTTTATCTTTTCTCAATGATGTTAAGTGGAGAACTGCTGTAATTTTGTATGCTATCATATGATTAAATTATAAGATTATAATTGCATCTGTAAATATAAACTCCAGATGACAATGTGGAGTTTATATTGATATATAATAATCAATTAACCAAAGACATTCAGAAGTGTGAAATCCTTTTAAATTCATACATTAGCTTTATAGAGTTTACAGCTAACATTGACTTTTTGAAAAAGATAATCCTCTTTAGTAACATTGCAACGTGAAAAACAAGTTTTTCCAATTATTTACTTAACAACATTAATATCCCCTCACAAAAAAATTGTAAATTATCAGACTCCACCTGTTTCACTGGGTTTTTACTCTGAAAATTTTTCTTAAATTATAATGCAATTTCTCTTCTTTGATTTTATTTTCGTCTAGTTTTTTAGTAACTCATGAATCAAAACAATTGTTTCTTCCAAAATGTGATGCATGTTCTAAAAATTATGAACCTATAAAAACAAATCAGACAGAAAATAGGGTTAAGGACAGAACATTCAAACCTTATAGTCCTTCAATACATTTTATTATTTCAATCATCACAATATTTAAAGCTTTCCTTTTTTGATAACTGCTATGAAGTCTGAAACAAATTTGTTGCTAGAGAAGTCAGAGTTGGTAAAAATGGACCAACTGCAACTTTTGTTTTTCACTATGCATTTTACATTATGCTCCTAATAGTACACATCTTGTACACATCCTGTAATGCAAGATCTTATTTTATGATAATTCCCCTACTCCATTATCTTTCTTTGCTTATCACTAATTACTGTTCATTTTCTTTCCAAAAATTTACATTTGAATACATTGTGTTAGATAATTCTAAATTTTTATCATCAAATGACTCATACAAAATGGCTAAGAAATTTGGATTAAATCTAATGTTTTTGAATACATTACTATAACTACAGGTAGAAAACATTTTGTGTCAATGTGTGGCTGAAATGAAAACCAGAAATGAATGTAGACATGCCTAATTTGTTGAAATGCCATATCCTCCAGATTGTTTTATTGCTACAATCAAAAATGACCCCATGCACACACCAAAAAAATATCAGTCTCAGTCTGGAATGTGTGCTGGCAAACATGGAAAAATTTATTACAGGCATAAAAAAAAAAACAATACGTGACCAAGTTTTTTTATACAAATTCAAAAATATCTGATAAAATAACACTCCTGTAAAGAGTAATTATAAAAATTTGTAGATTTTTATAATTAATGATGGAATTTTATCAGAGTAAAATTATGATAAAATTTATCACATCTAGATATTTTTGAATTCTCATAACTATTAAAAAAAGGTCACTGAAACAATATATTTATTTCTTTTGCTGAAATTGAATTATATTCAAAACGTTCTGTAAAGAATATTTTGAAAGGTTTAATATTTTCCAAGACAGTCTTTCTAGAGGCAAAATATAATTTGTCTATATAATAATATAATATAATAAAAAATATAATAATAAAATATATTTCCAATTATGAAGTTAAATACATTTAATTTTAAATAAAAATTTACCTGCATTGTAACTAACCGATCATCTACCATCACTTCCTTTGTAAGAAAATCTGCTCCAATAGTTGCTTTATATTGATTACTAAATTTCTTGTTCACATATTGATTCATTAGTGAAGTCTTTCCAACACTAAAAAAAAAATACTTTATTAAAATTTGATCTGACATTACTGAATGTAAAATTTCTTTACTAATAGTCAAAATTCAATATTTTACATGATTATTTAAATGTATACAAAATCAAGATATTTAAATTTTTTTCATTAATCAATTTAAGATATAGCTAGCTATATATACAGAATACAGAATCATCATCATAAGACTTAACAAGCTTTAGCTAGTTAAGAGTTAGATATATTATAGCTAGATAATCTGAAAATTATAATTTGTTTCTTAAGCAACAGAGGCAAACATACAATTGAGTATCAAGATGTCTGACAAGTAGCATGATCAGCAATTTGATATAATTTAGTTGATGCAATATCATTACCTGTGCAAATGAAAAACTATTGAAAGTTAATTTTTATAGTGATACTGTAACATTTTTTTTTTTAAATTGCAGTTAAATAATTGGTTTCTAGAAACATAAATAGTCAAAAATACAAAACAGCATATTAATAATTTAAAGCTTAAAAGATCAAGTTATCAATCACAAAATAAGGTGCTCCACAAAAGTATAGATCCACTCAAAAAATTGGTCTTTTGAGGTCAGAACATGCACTAATAGATAGAAATAGATATTTTTATTCGTAATTCAGCCCCTAACTTATAAAAACATAATTTTAGGAAACTCAAGCTTCTAATTTATGGCTGACTGCAGAATAGTGAAGAAGTCAATTTACACTGCCACATAAGTATAGAATCACCATCTTTCTCACAAGCTTGAAGTGTGAAAGTATTTTTTTATCATTATGCCTCGTACCAAATTGTAGCTTTGAGAAGCACCAGTTTAAGTCATCAGGCAATAGCAAACACACATCAAGTGTTTAAAAAAAGTAGTTTAAAGGTGATTGGGAAAGTCGGTTCTTGTTTCTTTGTGTAACTTCAACTCTGGTTATGAAGAATTGGTCAGGCAAGTTTTAAAAATCGTCCCAGAAAACAAAAGAAGTGAAGCGAAGAAACACTACTTCTGGACAAAGAATGAGAGATTTTACTTCTGGTTGAGATGAGCCAGGTCAGACAGGAATTCCCTCTCTTTGTATGAAAAAAATTTCATGGGCTAGCAAAGGAGGTTGTCCTAGAAAAGCACATGGTGTTGAAGTTTTTGAATCAAACCGACATGTGGAGGACAAAGAAAGATCATTTTCCAGGGCTGGATAGTTGAAATCATATTAGTAGATTTTTACCTTTCTGCTTGGTATTCTCTATTGGAGTGTCTCTTTGTGTGTATTTATACTTCTTTGATAAGAGGACATTTCTACCCATTGTCATCCAAGATTGCTCTAACAGCACCATCTCTGATACTAGTTGATTTTGTAACAACTTTAGTTTTGGCCATAATTCTTAATTTTAGTTTATTATTAACACTTAAAATAAGTTTAGACATTAATATTATAACTGCGTATAGTTGATTTGATTATTCACATTTTTTTATCCTAGTCACAAGAGTTTGTTGGGGAGTATTATTGTTCAGTAGAAATCTCTGTTGGCTGTTATCCTGGGTCTAGCATGAAGTTTTTTCTTTGTATGTGTTTTATTGTCTTTAATAAACTTTCTTGTATTTTGTTTATGGGAATATATTAATTCTTTGTCCATGACCTGTACAAACTATCTTAACATCTCACAGATCTTTTGAATTTGTTTAAAAAAACTTGAGGCAGGCCCTAAAATGGGCTGAAAATGTTTGTTCATTATATTAAATTGTTGCTGGAAAACTATAAAAAGGTGTGCGGTGTCATTTAGTGTAAAATTTTAAAGAAATGTTTGACAGAAGTTTGTTCAAAGCTAAATTTAGGCCTAAAGCTACATTAACGTGAATATTTACTAACATTTTGCTACATATTTAATTCATTAAAATCACTAATTGTTTTTAAAATTTAGATACGATTAATACATATAGAACGTAAACAACTACAAGTGTTAAATAACTAACGTAGGCCTTTTAATAAGGTAAAAAACATTAAACATTTATAAGCACAATAGTTATATTAAAACCAAACAACTGAAAGATTAGATTGGGCAATATTACTGCTACTATTAATAATTAAATGCTAAGTAATTTGGCCTAGAAGAAGGCTTTAGGTGCTATCTCTTATTAAATTTAATAATTTTAACTGGATTAATATTTATTAATTAATTTAGAAAGTCGTGAAAAATAAGATTTGGCCCAGAGTGGAACTCAAACCTGCAACTGCCACTTACCATGCAAATGTAAATTATTTAATTCAGTGTTAGAATTTCAAGTAAATTATATAACTCCATAAGAAGCAAGAATAATGTAATGCTAAGATCAATGAATGAATCCAAAATTTATTTCAGATTAATTTTTTTGAATCTACAAATCCCATCATCAGATCTACAAAACTGGGGAAAAACATGTTGAAGTGTTCTAAAATCTTTGAGCATTTGGAAATTTTATACATTCGTTTAAAGGTTTGATCAAGTAATGAACTATTGATACATAAAACAAACCATAAAATAAGAGAGAAAGCAAAAACTAATGATTTATACAGAATAATAATTAATAAAAATTCTGATATGACAAAAGTAAAATAGCAATAAAAATAAAGTAAAAGAAGAAATACACATCTCACAGAATAGGAACAACATTGAGTCTACCACTGTGTTTCAGATATGATGATGGATGACACTTCATCTATGGTTTAATTAGTTGTTTAGTGATTTTCATAGTGTTTATTGCCCAGATTCAGAGATGAAGATTGAGTTCTCTCTTCTTTTGTTAAGCAAGTGTTCCACAACGGTTGCAGTAGTAAATTTTTCAGCAGTCTGGATAGGTACGGAACAAGTTTAGCAATGCATATCATAATCTCAGAAATAATATCAACCAAAACTTCTGAATGCTCAAATACTTTAGAATGCTTCCTTTGACATTTTTTGTTAAAATTCTGTAGGATCTGATGATGGAAAGTTTATCCCAGAAAACAATCTGAAATAAATCTTGGACACCACTGATTCTAGCACCACACTATTCTTTTAGTGTTTAAAAACAAAATGAATTTAAATATCTCTCATAACAGGAAGAACAGTGTACAATGAATCACCACACACCTTTCTTACTTTTCCAGCATCAACTAATTACTGAAAAAGTAAGAAAGGTATGTGGTGATTCATTGATAAAGGAAATTATAATAAAAGGTTTTAGTTATCTAATAATTCACTTTAAGTTCAAACTGGTTACATTTGATTTATTTTGAATTTCCTTTTTAAAGTAAAATTTATTACAGATGATAATTTCACAATTATTAGTTCACTATAATTTGGAATTAATATTTGGTTTAATGATGATAGCTTGGTTAATACAGATATTTTATTTAAATGCATTAGTTTGAAATTCTTGTACATTATTTTTTCTAAACTTTTCAAAATAGTCTTATCAAAGTTTGCTTCCAGTTTATATTGAAAATCCTGTTCTTAAATATTGTAAATGATTTTTTTTTTTGAACAAACTATAAATAAGTTACTTTACTTATAAGATGACAATGTAAAGTCAGTACCATTGGTGTCAAAGATCATATGTAAGTGCTTTTAATACATTCAAACATTTGACAGATAAAAATGTTATCTCAAGAACCATTTATTGTGATCTTTAGTATCAATAAACTGAGTATGTTGAATTTTAGAAAATATTACTATGGTGTGCACTACTATAAATCAACCATTATAATTTAAAGCATATTTTCTCAATTAATGCCTTAAAATAGATCTGATTTATGTCAAAATTAATGTCATCTGCAAGGATGTGGAATTGAGTTCAAAAGCACTTTTAAGTGAGGTTAATACGGAATGAACTCTGATCTTGATAAAAATCTTAGAAGCAAATAAGAAAATATCAGAGTATGAAAATCTTTAAGTCTTAAATGTGTAATTTTTGTTGTTATAACCAATACTGAATGAAAAAACTAACTCCAGCATAAAACAAAACATTATTTGATGATAAAAACAAATGCTTTTCATAACTTTAGCTATCAAAAATATTTGTTTTGATAGTTAAAGTTGTCATCAGGTTAAAAACGTAGAGTTCAAGAAAAGAATGAAGATGAATTGAATGTCATAATTTAAAGGAAAAAATGTCATCTGATAGGTTGATGATGTTCATGTAATATTTATTGCTAGACATCAAATAGCTTGAGGGAGCTGCCGCCATCTTTGAAATTTATGGCCTTATTTTTCTTACAAACTCTATATATATTTAGCTTCTGGAATCATATGAGATACAATTGCATCCTGATTGAATGTAGAGGTCAGACTCCATATGTATTTGAATTTGATGTTCCATGGCTAAACTGGCTAATGAAGTTGTGCAGTGCCTCTTTTTTAAAATTGTGGTTACATGTTGTTTTAAATGTTGCTGGGTGACTGGAATGGAATAAACACTGATGAAGAAAGTCTTTGATACAATCCTTATAATTTATCAGTACAGGGAAGTTCTTCCTGAAGGCTTTATCAATGTTATTGAGGTAGCCTTTCCAATTTCCATGATTTATTCTTTGTGTTAGTGAATGTGTAGTGCAAAAATTAAGATTTGGTTAGGCCTTTAATGATTCTATGACTGTAGCTATATTTTACATGAACATTTTAGCACCTTAGTTCTTGAGCTCTATTGTTGTGGTTAAAAATATGCACAAAGGCTCTACTGATGAGGGCTCTGAACACAGTCAATTTATAAGAGAAGGAATCATACAATATTGCAAGAATAAATAGCAGATTGTATGAAAATTTCCTGTAAGTTGTGGTGGATATATGCCCTTCTAGGATGATGTTAAGATTGAGAAAACCTATCAAGGTAAGGCTTTTCTGCTCTAATGAAAGATGGAGTTGACCAAGAGATTTTTCCAAAGGGTTGGAGTCTAATCAAAAGAGTTAGAATTGATGGAGTTGATAAATCCTGGGTATTGGGTGTGGCATCATATGATAAAGATGTTGTCAACTAGGGATTTTCATTTCCCAGTCCTTTGCTTGTCCTAGGATTAAGAAAAAAGTGATCTGTTTTCCAGGATATAATTAATTATTTTTAAGATATAAAATAAATCTTGAAATCAAATGATATTAAATTAAAAAATAAAAAATAATTATAAAATCCTGCAATCTCCAAAATAATAATAATGCTGTGTTTATATATATATATATATATATATATATATATGTTAAAAATTATTTTTGAATTATGTAAAAGTTTTCAAAATAGAAGAAGTTTATTAAAGTTTGTTGGAAACTGCTTACAACAACAACAACAAAAAAAAAAAGCCTTTGAATCGAGTTAAAAAATTAAAGAAAAAAAAAATGAACTTAACTCAAACTTCTAAGTTAGAAGGTAATTTTCATTTTTTAAATAAAAGATAATACAAAATATCATTGTAAATTTTTATAACAAGATTTTAAAAAGCAAAGATGGTCAACACTCCAATCACTCAATCTGGTTCTTATTTTAGTAATAAAAAGTCCTGCTACCGAGAATGCCCTTTCCAATTCAATTGATGTGGGTGGAATTGTCTTTAATGCATTTAAGAGAAGACAAATGTTTTTTCACCTGCAGCCTCAAAGATTTCTAGTTCGTTTATGAGATGCATTGCAGTGCTTCTTTTGTTGTCTGGTATTCTTGATTTTCTAGCTTGGCTGCTTTATAGTGGCATCAAGCTTATAGCTCAATAATTTGGCAGTTTGTTTGGCTTTAATAATTAGGTTTATGAAGAAAAACTTCATACTCGTTTGTAGCCTTGCCCAATTTTCACAACCTGGCATAATGCAGTTATTGAAGCTATTGGGCATGGTTAAAAATTAAGACAGCATTGGCGAAATTATTCAAGATATTACAGGTTCTGACAAAGAATTTTCAGAGTCCTGCCACAAATAGGCTACATATCGATTATTAACAATCTGTGACATGCCATAATAAGCAAAAATTTAAAATAACGAATAAGCAGGCTTAAAATTAATAAATACAAATGTATTCTGACAGTTTATGAGTTAATTATACTTTCTATTTGCAAAATTTCATCAACCTTAACACAAAATAAGAAAACAGTGAACTTTTAAGGAATTTGTGGGATTTCCCGAGATGAGAAGAATTTCCCAGGTTAAAAAAAACAGCTGGGATCCCATTAGAGAAACCTTATTGTCAATGAGTTGTTTACAACCTGGTAATATTGACAAAATGATTAAACATTCTTTCAGTTTGTATAGATCTAGTGGTTAATTTATCTATAACAAGTCTAAGTTGTTGGCCTAGTAATAAACTAGGCCAAAGACATTGGCAAATGCAAAAATTCTTGAATGGTTGGCTGGAAGTAGAATCATTGGTCATGTGTGGCAAATCTTCCAAGGGTGTATTAATAAAATAGATGACCATGTTGTGGATTTTTATACTGCATTTTTGCAGATTGTCTATCATGTCAGTCTATCTGGGGTAACTACAAAATTAAATATTTCCTGGACAAGTTCATTCTCTAAAGCCGGACAAGTTCATTCTCCAAGACTCCACTCCTGTAACGCCACAACACATAAGTGTTATAATCATATAATAAACGTTGGTGTGAAGTGACATTGTATTATATCTTAAATATTTCCATTTCCATATCATTGGTGCACAAGAATAGTGACACAACTCAAAAAAAAATAGATCTTCCAGAACGGCCAATTAAAAGTTTCTTGTTTCTTTGTTAAGGCTTTGTCATGATCTTGGATTTTGAAAATTTTCAAATCTATTTTGGAAATAAATATTAGTGTTTGTTCTTCCACATAAAAATATGGGGAGTTTGCTATACATTTCTACAATAAACTCAAAATTGGAAATTTTTGAGTTGTGTCACTATTCTTGTGCACCAACGATATGGTAAAAACTGGCACGTGTTTATCCTGAAAAATGCTGGCAGGTCAGTTTATGCAATGTTATACATCCCTCTCCAGAAGATGTGTAAAAATGAGATGAGTAATGGTGTGCGGCATCTCAGATGCCAGTTCTTATTCTAAAATTGTGAAACTCAGCATTATATCAAAAACTATGATATGTTTAATTTCTACATTTTGTCTTCTTTCTAACAATGTAAAATTGTGAAATGCCAAAAGAGCTTTTTCTTTACGTTTATTTTATTGTAATTTCATCCAAAAATGCAAAAATAAACACATTAAATTTCAGAAACTAGCTATAAATTATCTCAACTTACATCATTAACATCTGCTTTGTATATAATTTGAGAGGATGGTGTTATCTTTCAAGTTCAGGGTAGTAAAACTTACTTTTGTGGTAATTGTAAACAAAAACTCTCTTCCTGGTTGGTCAAATTACAATGTTGTTTTCTTGTACTTGAAAAAATGCTGGAAATCTTTAACATTTATTTAACAACCATTTTTGTTAGATTTGATTAATTTTATTTTTAGTCACTAATTGGCATGTGGTAACCCCAGGATTTCCAGCATTTTGATCTCCCTTGGTTATATATGGTATGCTAGTTAATTTGTAAAAATACAGTAAGATATCTGGAAGGCACCTCAGTAGATTGTGACCTCAATCTATTAAATATATTTTAGGGTACATCATTAATACATTATTCTATGCATGAGTACCAGATCTTTAGTTTTATCTGTTCTACAGAGAATAATGATGATGTCTGATAACCATCATTTGGAAGCATTGATGGAATACCACAAGTTGGTATGTGGATCTTGGGAAATGTTGTGAAGGATTAAACAGATTTTCCATCTCGTATTCTTTATCATCATCCATACCTTCTAATCCTCCGTTCAATTACCTTTTCAAAGAGTTTCATTGTGTGAGCCAATAGTTTTATCCCCCTATAATTATTACATTCTTGCACATCCCCTTTTTCCTTAAAGATGGGTACTAAATAGCTTCTCCATTCATTGGGTATAGTTCCCTCTAACAATACTTTGTTAAACAACTCTGTTAGCCAGTTTCTTCCTTCCTCTCCTAGGACTTTCCATACCTCTATTGGTATCTGATCTGGGCCCACTGTTTTCCCATTTTTTATTTTACTCAATGCCAGCTTCACCTCCCATTTCTCTATTATGCCTATTAGGCCAATATTTGGCTCTACATTTTCAGTGTTAGTTTGTCTGTCATTCTCCACATTCATAAGGTCTTTAAAGTATATTTTCCACCAGGCCTTAATTTCTTCAATTTTAGTTAGCACTTTGCCATTTGTGTCCTTTATACACTTGATATAGGTCATATCTTTACTCCCTCTGCCTCTGATTTTCTCAAGTCTATATATGACTTTTCTACCTTCTTTTCCCATGAGTGATCTATACATTTCATCTTGGGTTTGGGCTTAAGCTATGGCAACCACTGTCTTTGCCTTCTTTTTCATCTGCACATAGACATCTCTTTTCTCTTCCCTTCCCTTACCATCCCCTTTCTCACCCTGCCAACTTTTAAAAGCATCTTTCTTCTCTCTTAACACTTCCTTACTTCTTCATTCCACCACCATACTTCCTCCTCTATTTTCCTGACTGACTTTGTTTCTCCCAGAAGTTCCTTCGCAATCCTTCGCATTTCCCTGGCCACCTGTGTCCACCATTCATCTGCAGAGTCATTGCACTTCACGTTACCATTAATAACACTTATTACTTTCTCTTTAAACTCTATTGCCCTTTCCCCTTTTAACAACCACCATTTAATTTTAGGTATTAGTTTATTTTTACACTTAATCCTATTAAGATCAATGTTTAATTCCATTACCAAAAATCTATGCTGAATGGTCAAGTCTTCTCCTGATATCACTTTCCAGTCCTTAATCCCTTTTAGATTAGTCCGTCTTGTTAATAGGTAGTCTACTTGTGTTTTATGATCCCAGCTCTTATAAGTTATTAAATGTTCTTCACATTTATCATAATAGGTTGACCATGGCTAAATTGTAGGCAGTGGCCATTTGCAAAACACATCTCCTTCGAAATTTCTACCACCATATCCTTTGCCTCCATGTACTCTTTCATAACCAGCATTATTTTTTCTCACATGCCTGTTAAAGTCCGCTCCAATAAATATCTCCTCATCTGTCAGTACTGCCATCATTATCATACCAAATCTTCCCAGAACTGCTCTTTTACTCCAGCATCTACACCCACTTGCAACACATATGCACTGATTATATTAACTATTAGTTCTCCAATACTCAGTTTCACCAATATCAATCTATCATTTACTCTATTGACTATGACTACATTATTCTTTAAGTCATTGTCTATGACTATCCCCACTCCATTCCTCTTTCCATCTTTTCCACAATAGAAAAGTTTATATCCTTCACCAATCTCTTTAGCTTTGGCCCCTTTCCACTTTGTCTCCTGCAAGCACACTATATTGACTCTTCTTCTCAGGGTAACTGCCAGTTCAGCTCCTCTCCCTGTCATAGTCCCTATATTCCAACTTCCCACTCTTAATGGGACTCGCTTCTTGCGTTGTCCTCATCTCATATGAGACAACAACCCTTGTCCATTTCCCACAGCCACTGGGTGCTGCGGCTGTGCGTCGCCTATGGGGTACGCCCTAGTATTATCACAACTTAAAGTGGCATCAGACATTCCATCGAAAAGGATTTGGCTGGGGTTTTTACAATCGGCCACCAACCAGACTCCAACCTTCCCATTTTTCTAACCTGGGCTGAGGAACCAGGCTTAGCAGGGATTTGGCAGTGGCCTAGCACCCGAGCTCCTAAGGACTCACTACAGGCCTTAAGTGGCAGTTGGTCGTCTGCTATTTGCAGATACCACCCCACCTCCAGCAGCACCCAGCCCCAGAAGGCCCTCCTCCAGTGTAGCACCGGAGTATTACCCTTGCAGGGCCCCCTTTATGCTCGTTTGTTCGTCAACATTCAACTTAAGAGGCTCCACTACATGAAAGTGAGCAAAGGGTTGAGGTGGATAGGCTAAGAAGCCACTCTTGTTGTGGCCTTGTGATTGCTTGAGAAAAATTCACCAATCATAATAATGATCCTCTGAAATGTTTACTTATTTTTATACATGTAAAAATAGCAATGAAACAAAATATTTTTGCATTTTCTTAAAAAAATTAATAATTCTCAAAATATTACAATACGATAACTCCTAGTAATATAAAAGCATTTAATTGTCAAAAAATTAATTATAAAATTTAGGAAACAAGAATTTACAAAAATAATTGTTAATAAGTAAAGGAAACTTTTCTAGAAAGATAAAAAAATTTTATAGGTAAAACAATAAGAAACCAGAAATTTTCATTTTTTGAGCTATAAAATTTCTTCTTATTTACTTTTTGAGGGGTGTCACAGGTCTAGTTTTGGTATCCCATTACAATAATAAACACTTAATTTTATTTCAGTAATAAATTGAAGTCAATGGATATAAATTTTACACCTATAATGGTTATTTGAAATTTGATGTGTTTACTTTTAATATTTTGAATCAAATTACATAAAATAAAAAATAATACAGGGTGAGAAAGAAAGTACATCCCTGCTACAGAATACAGAATATACAATGAGCACATGTAACATGCATAACTCATTTGAAGTAGGTCAAAATCTTTCAGCAATCAATTCCTTGTGAAATTCTGATCCTAAATGGTGTGTCACATGACTCCCTTCCCATTTACAGTTTCAGAGTTTTATTCAATATAACAGCCATGCATATAATACAGATCAAGCTGTTTCTCCCTTGGTCTAATGTGTCCCTGACGAAAGTGAATTAATTTTGGGTACATTGTATATTCTGTAGCAGGGTTGTTAAACGACTTTCTTTCCCACCCTGTACTATTTTAAAATAAACTAAAAAGTGTTAAAATGATGAAATAAAAACTTATTTTATGTCATGTCCATGGTTACACAATTTCAGATTATAAAAATGGTCCCACTTGACTACTAGTCACAGTTAAAAATGAATGTTCCTAAAGATGTAATATCTTTAGGATTTGTATAGCAGCTTAACATTTTGTAAAGCTGCTTAGAATACTTAAATCATTCAGAAATAATTTCATAATTCAATTGCTCATAATTATTGTTTGTGATGTGTAAATTCTGCTAGTTCTGTTAATTTAATTAATCATTAAAAATTTTTTTTAAAATTCAAAATAAAGAAAATATATAAAAAATAATCATCATCATTAAAAAACAAATTTAAAAATATTTAAGCTCATTTGTATTTTCAGATGGCTTTTTTCAATAATATTACAGTTAATATCAGATGATACTCACCCACTATCTCCAAGTATAATTACTTTCAAAAGAACTTTTTTTCTAGATGCCATTGATTATCCTATTCAAAAAAAAGTTTAAAATTTAATATAAAATTTGGGTATTGTTTTAACATTAATTTTCAAACACTTTAAATTCTGATTCAGTAATACTGAATATTAGAAAATGTAGCACTAGTTTCATTATTAAGTGAAACTGATTACCAAAATCTTAACAAATTTGTTAAAAATACAAACTTTGAAATATTTTGTTTCATCAGCTGGAACTTATGTTATATAAAACACTAAGAAAATTAATGTAGATTTGAGTTGCAAAGATGTGTATTGTTGAAGTTAAAAATATCTAAACAGTGCTAAAAAATATTCACAATGATAAGAATAGTGGTGAATAGAGAATTTGTTGAGTATTTCATTTTCACTAAGCAAAACATCTATGCTAGTTGAAAAAATTGATTTGTGGGGAAAAAAACAGGTCAATTACATGCTTCAATGATATTCAATAGTCATGTCAAAGTGGTTGAACAGATTGTATCAAATCAATTTATGAATGAAAAAGTTTGTAATTCATATTTTTGAGATATCTAGAGCTTTAAGATTATTAGAATAACTCTCTCCAGTCTAACAAGTGTTTCACTAAGTATATTTATCAGAAATAAGATTACTTAAAATCTTAATTATTAAGTTCATAAGTTCTGGCCTTTTTGTGCTCTCTGAGCAGTAAAAGGCCTAAAACCACAAATAAATAAAGTTTACAAACTATATTATAAAATACAGTTTGATGTGTCCAGTTTCCAAACAAAGCATATCTAGAAAGCAATAAATAACAGAGGACTATACATTGGAAATTTTCATAATAGAAAGTAAAATAAAACTGAATTTTGATAAAACACATATCAAAACAAAGATGAATAATTTAAAAATCAAGTATTTATTATGAACAGAAAGAAAAGTTCAAGATTGCATTTGACTATTTTATTAACAATTAAATTTTGAAACAATATTTAAAATTTTTTAAAATATTTTAATTTCAACACATTTACAATTTCATATAAATACTTAAATGATTTATTATTCTTTCTGAAAGTAAATACTGTTAAAAATTTTAATACAGTTGACTTGCTTTAAAGTGAATAGAGATAAAGCAAATTTCACCTTGACCTCAGCAAAATGCCATTGTCAACATTAATTTTCCCATGATAAAGAAAACAAAAATTTTAGCAGAATACTTTAAACCAAACTGTAAATTACTTCCACAACCCTATTTCCAATAATGGTTGATTTTTTACACTTTTTGATGCTAACAATAAAACTTGGTACTGTAATAAATGTTCTATTTTGAGTAGGATAAATTTTCTCCCACTAAAAAACAAAGATGGGGTTTGACCTCTGATTGTGGAGCCATTTAATCATCTAGTTTTAATAGACCATTCTACAGTACTCAGAAAATAAAGGTTAAAGTTTAAGGATGCCCACCACTTTAAATGGATGTGGTCCCATGCAAACATGCAAACCGATCCCCCGATAAGCAAATGCTTATCGAAGGATCGGATCACATACAGTGATGCCAAGTTTGGGTACTTAGCACCAAATTTGGCTCCCCCCTTTTTTTACTCTGTGCTAAAAACATTTTCTAATTTTTCAAACAATCTTCAACAGAAAAAAAATTTACAAATTTCTTTTAGTTTTGTTTTGTTAAATCACTCTGATATATTGTTCCACACTTAAATGGCAAATACTGTTTCCTCATTTTGTTTAATTCCCCTGAAAACTTATTAATATGAATTTTTGATAAAGCAAGCTAACTACTGCAGTATTTTTCAACCTTTTTTTCTCTCATGGCACACTTGAACATAGAATTAAATTTCCACAGCACAAACATCCACAGAAAAGAATCATATGATTTAAAGTTGTATTTGTTCTATTGCCATATTACTTGCCACGTAACCTAATTCTTTTTGTTTATATTTATTGTAAATTAAATAAAATAGTATGGTTCCTTAAAATAGCAGCAGATTACAATAATAGTTATTTAAATTAATTTTCATTTACATAAGAAAAACGATTAACATTAAGTCTAAATTTGCATTTAAAAGTGGCATGATAATTGCCTTCAGAAACCTGCCCAAGTCCTGCTATTTCTAAGTTAAAAAGTTAATTTGAACTAAATATGGGTAGTTTTAAATTTTTGATTTAAAAAAAATTTTATTTATAATGAAATAACCTGGTGTTATGCTCATATTATTTTGCTTATGAATATACATCTTTTATTACATTATGTATACATTTATTCATTATAACAATGGAAAACTCGTGTAATCAATTTAAAGTGGTTTTAATTTTGACATGTACACTTTGTATTCTTTGGGCTTCTTTCCAAAATAGTTTATTTAATAACCTTCAAAAATTTTGACGGCACACTAGTTGAAAATCACTGCCCTAGTGATTCAAATTAATGCAAGTTGACTGTATTGTTTTCACTTGTATTTTTAAAATAAGATTGAATTTATGCTGTAAAAAAAGAGCTGAATAAAAAAACAATGACAAAATTGTCAGGCTAAAAATTTTAATCCTTATAAATTTTACAATGGATAAGTATGGATATGCATCTTACACAAAGCTGAACAAGATATGAAAAATTTCAAAAAATGTATTTCAAACTTTAATAGTGATTAGATTAATAAATTTTTAAAAATAATTTTTATAAATTTTGTTTAAACTAAAAATTTAGAGTTCAACAAATTTAATAAAAACGAAATAAAAAGCTGAAAAACCAATAGTCAAAAAATTACACTTTAAATGCAGAAAATTCTCAATATTGGTCAACAAACTGGTATATGAAGGGAATTCTTTTCTTTTACTAATTAATAATAATATTTAGCTAATTGGCAAAGGAAATGAATGTGTCTTATTTTGTCTATTAATGTCAAATATATTTCAACCACTAGTATTATTAGCTTATACCACAATATTAGCTTAAAATTGAACCATTTAAAAATATTAGAATTAGCATTGTTTTCAGCCCAATACATAAATTGTCTGATGAAGTAAAATCCATATGCATATGATTATATTAAAAATTAAGACAGTAAATTCAAGGTGTTAAAGGATAGAATTTGCAACATATCGTAATAGTCAATATAATAGAGAATAGATATGGTCCAATAATCTAAATATTGTTGATAATCTTTTGGGTATGTAGATAATAATTATGACTAATTATATAACAAATAGAAGTAGATTTAATACATTATTCATATATATCTGGAACAAAATCATGTAAGAGATAAAGAAACATGTAAAGAAAATATACCATTTTTGTTCAATATCTGAATAATCAATACAGGAATTTAAATTAAACACACAGCAAATTCTGTCATTGTAGTATTTCTTGCAATTTAAATACTTCATAATTGTGGAATTTATTAAAGTAATTTTCCAATAAAATCAAATTTAAATATTGATCCTATAGTAAAATTATTTAGCAGCTAGTTCTTAATAAAAGTATTTTGCTAAATTTATGCTGCATGCAATATCATCTGACAGTTAATTGAGATAAAATTAATACCTTTTAATTAGAAATACTACATTATAAGAGACTTACATTAAACTTATTATATTACATATTAATCTTATTTGAAATTAGGTTAATAAGTATAACTTTCTATTAAAAATAATAATTACACTAATGCTTATGTGAATAGCATATAACTCCATTTGAAAATTTTCAATAGTAATTTTCAAATAATTATTACAATTTTAATATGCAGAATAAAAAATAGGAGAAAATTAAAGATTTTGAAATGCAAATCACTACAATTTCAACAGAAGAAAAGTTAAAACTTTTACCGACTCGAAAGACCTAGTCATAACTATTGATAGAACATTTTTTTTAAGTTCAAAATGCACATTTTATCCAAATTTTCTTAAATTTGTATAATGAAATTTCATAGCATTTCCTAGTTGTTTTACATTTATGCTTTTATTCTTTATTGAATTTCCATAAACTATATTTACTTGTAATTATCATCCAATTCTTTTTCCTTAAAAATATTTCTTTAAAAAATTGGCAAAAGTTAATTCAAAGTAACACAGTGATACATGGAAAGAATACCAGTACATATTCTAATTTGTTAAAAGAAGAAAAAGTAAAATTTAAGGTGAATAATACTTAGTACATATTAGTCTTCACACATTCTTTTTACACAAATTTAATATACAACTACTAGTTAATAAAATTTTACCAGTTCTTCTGTTATTACCAATTACATTATTAGTTATAACCGATACTGTGGTCCAAGTGTGGTTTAAACCACATTTAGACCACAGTCTTTGTTTCCTAATCATTGTCTTTGAGAAGGCAATTATCTATTGTTAAAGTTAAAATAGCAAAAAGCCATAGCTTAAACTAGGATAGAAGCATGTCTTAAGTCTAGTTGTTTTGATAATCTCAGCACTAAGTCGTTAATCGAAGCAACCTAGTTTATTCAAAAAATGCTTGTGTTTAAACAGTATAAACTGTTAATAAAATGTTGCTGGTAGCTTTTAATTAACTAGTTTAAGTTACACATTTTTTATTGAACTTAACCAAACTTCAAAAAACTATTAAAGGTGAGAATAAAACCTTCAATTTCGATAAATAATAAAACTATTATCTCTCTTTTAATACGAAAAATAAAAAAAAAAAAAAAAAATATTAAATTTCAACAAATAACCTATTTAAGTGAAATATATTATAAAAACTGTATAACAATACATAATATAATTTTAAATAATTGCACTATAGAAAGTAATTAACATAAAAAAAAAGAACAATACATTTTTAATACGTCATAGTTAAAGAAAGAAGTCGAAATTGTCATTTTCAAAAGGAATATACGCCCCTTTGATCATAGGACAGATTGTCACCTGTAAACAATAAAATGTAACCAATATTTCTAATTACAAATAGAAAATAAGTAATTAAAATAGAATTTGTACTGAAACATTTCCACTATTTAAAACCATAAACAATTTATTATTACGAATTCTTCAACTACGCAGCACTTACGTTTCAATTTTTGTTATTAAAAAAGCAACTGGAAAACTATTATTCGTTTGAGAACTATTAATTATTAAGTATCCAATCGATTATTTAACAATGAATAAGAATTGTAAAATACTTACGTATATTTCTAATTTACAGATGGAAATGGAAAGACCTCTAACAAGATAGCTCCAGACAAAATGGCGGACAAGATCACGAGGACGTGACGACATTCGTACGTAATAGCGCAGCGACTATATAAATTTTTATCAATCAGCTGATGATGAGTTCACATATTTTTTGTTTTTTAAGATTATAATTATTTTGCAGTTTTGAGTTATAACTTGAATTTATTTTTAATGCAATTAATATGAAAAATAATAATAAATGTTAAAATATTTATGTGTTATATATATCGTAATTCGAAAATTAGGATTTTTAAAAGCCGATAATGAGAGTAATTTTGATTGGTGGAAAATTATAGTATTATTACCAAATGAAATTGATTATTATTATTATTACTATTACTACTACTATTAATAATATTATTATTATTATTATTTTTATTGTGAAAGATTTTCTTAAAGTATTAAATTGAAAAGTAATAAGAATACAGTTAACGTGGCCAAGTTAGGATTTCGACGGCCGGATAGCCGGGCGGTCAAGATGGTAGTCTACCGCTTTGGGGGACTGGGGATCGAATCCGGACGGATCGAAAAATGCCCAGGAATTTTTCGGGGTGGTCAGTTCGGATACGTTGAACCTCGTTCCTCACCACCGGGCCGCCTCATTGTGGGCCTTCAAAAATAGAGGCCCTCTTAGTGCCCACTGGGCGGAACGAGTTAAAGTAAAAAGATCCTAGATTTAGGATTTAATGAAAAGTTTTAGGGTTCACTTAGGATTTAAACAATTTTAGGGTATTTTCTAGACGTATTCATATCCTTGAAGATACAAAATCATTTATTTGTTCTGTTTTCTAGATATGCAATTAAAAAAAAGGCGTTTTAACCGAAGTAATTTAAAAAATGTCATACGAATAAATTAGGTATACTGTTTAACTCTAGCGTTCTTAAGCAGCTAGGTTAATCGATAATTATTGGTATGAACGAGACACTAGCAAATCATCAACTTAGCAATGTCTCAAAAAAGCAACCATAAAGTAGTTGGCGCATTTATATTTTTAAATTTAGAAAGACAGATTTACCATTAGAGCAGTGGCGTAGCGTAGTGGGAGCGGCAGGGGCGGCCCGCCCCGGGCGGCACTTTTAGGGGGCGGCAAAATTTTACAATAAATACACAATACACATTACACCTGTACAATACACAATAATGATGATTGTTCTTTGCCGAAAAGGTTTTTAGAATTATTGTATATTTTAGTCTTTGAATTGAGATACCTATATAAGGGGGCGGCTGACACCCACGCTACGCCACTGCATTAGAGGCGTGACTTAATCGCTGGAGTTCGAGAGACTGACGATCTAAAGCAGGTCAAACGCAGCAAAGGGCCAGTCAAATACATGTATATCAAACGCGGAAGGTATTCAACATTATCGGTAAACCAAAACGTACTGTAATTAAAAGAAGGCTCTAACAAAGACCCTTTTGTTACCAGGCCTTTGGGGCTTAAGTAAATAGTTATACGTCTGAATTTTTTCTGTCTTCATCTCCACAACATGTTAGAAACATTAATCTTTAGAAATCATCGAGATTGCGGGCCGCCAGTTTGCGAACATGTTTTAGAGGCTCCGTCATTTCATAGACAACTTTTTTGGCGTTTAACTATGTTACGATTGTGACTGTTTTTATTCTCATGAGTGATAAATATTTACAAACAAACGCGGGACTGATACGTTTATTTCCTCAAGAGTTTGTTAACTGCTTTCGAGGTGGAAAAGTTTTGAATTGAAAAAACGTGGCTTCCAGTTTGCATCGAAAGTTTATATATAGTTTCGGTCCCTAAGGTTTCCATATCTGGTCTCGGCTTACACTAATCTAACTCCGTTCTCGAGATTAAGACAAGCGGACAGACGACAGTGGCAATTTATAGTCTACAAGTTTTTTTTTTTTTTTTTTTTTTTTTTTTTTAAATGAAGCCCGACGGGTCTAACGGAACTAACGGCTTAGAATGTTCATCGGAAGAAATCCGGCTTTGATTCTGACTATGGTAGACATGAAAAGAATTTGAAAAAAATGTAGCATTTCTCTGAAAGCAAAATTGTGGCGTTGTAAGTAATGAAGACATAAAGAATAATTTTTAGCCGTCAGAAAAGAAAATATCATTGCTTGAGATACTAGAAAAAGTTTCAAAGTTGGATCAACACTTGCGGACTAAGTCGAACGGAAGTGTCAAACTAATTAACCGATCAAATAAGGAATTTAGAGGAGAGATCCTTTAAAAAGCCAGAAATTCAAAAGGAAAGAATAGTCGCTTCTCCCCGGCTCAATTTGTTTATCCACTGTCTCGGTTTCCCTGTTGTATCAGACTTCATTTTCGTTCCGCACTATTATAAAGGTTTTTCGGTTTTCTTTAATTAAATATTAACTTTATCCAGTTTGATGTTGCATTAATACGCGAAACGTACAACCCCGACGGCAACCGAGGAATCTTTTCGAAAAGCGAAATAATATTGAGTGAAATAAATCGAAATCTTAAGAATTTGTTTTATTTCATCCGATGGCCGAAAATGGACGAAAAAGATATTTATCGACTTATTCAAACGAATTTCTTGCAATTTTCGGAGATGGTCAAGCCAGGAGAAGTAGGATTTAAAAAGATGGTATTTTACCTCTCCACGGTGGACATTCTGCAACGTGTAAATGCAGAATATAATTTATCAAATTCCAAACACAAGAAAATGATTGAAGCAAAATTTAAAAATAAATAAATAAATAAATAAAATAAAATAGATCTTTTTATTCTAATTTTTACGAAATTCGAACATTGTTGACGCATTTTTTAACGTTTGTTCGAAATTCGTCACAGACGACGATTCACAGAGTTGCTGTTTCTCGTTGGAGCGGATTTGCTTTTTTCGTGCTGTTATATTGTATGCCGTTTTTGACGTTTCCGGAGTTTTCGAAAGAAGAAAAGAGGTTTTTAGGTAAGTCTAGTCCATATTGATCCTAGACGTAAGAATTTATTTAATATTTCCGGACGAATCGTTGCCAGAAGACATCTTGGTCCATCGTTCGATGGTCGATTCAAATATTTTAGATTTAATTACGGAACTGTGGTGAGCATTATGCTTTTATTGTGAACGTAATTTAAGCTTTTTTTTTCACTCGACTAATTGCAATTTTTGTTTTTTTACAGAATGATGTTAGAGTGGATCCGGAAGAGGTTCCGACGGGAGACGGCGCCGGAGATAGGGAGTTCCTCGGCCGGCTCCGATGGCGCTGAAAGTGTCTCTCGGACTCTTACTGCGCACGAAGAGATACGGTCGAGCCCCCGGTCTTCGACCGTATCTCTTCCCAATCGATTAGTTCGGTGTCAAAAGAGACCGTCGAGCGAGAGGCAGCGGGTGACGACCTTCCCAAAGTGTGTGTGGCGCAGAACTCTTCTGAAGTTGGGATACTGCCACGCTACACTCTGGGTCCATAGCACTTGGCCTAGTTTTGCGGGGATGGGCCTGCCGCAGACCTTGTTGTGGAGGATATAGGAAGTGACAGCTCGTGCGAGTTGTCACTTTTTGTTTTGTCGAGTTCTGTCTCTTCGTCCGCGACGGGTAGGACTGCCACTGCCTTTTGGAAGTCGGAACGGGAAGGAATCGGAGGAGAGAGCCGCCGAAGTCGAGGGACTGTGGTGTCGATGGTTTTGTTGCTGCGGGCGGCTGCAATTCCCCCGGCGGATATCCTTTTCGATTTTCCCCCAACTCGTCTTTCTGCACCCGGACGCAACATTCTTACCGGATTAAGCACTTTTCACTCGGACTCGACATCTTTTCCCAGAAGTGACAGTCTCTTATCCGGATGTGACCACGAACTTGTCTTTCAAACGTGACACTCGGTCGACGACAACGGATTTGACTTCCGATTGTGACCATACGGACGTGACATTCGGCCGACCTTTCTTTCCAAACAGCTGTTATTAGGATTGAGCTTTCGGATAGGTTACGTTAGGTTAGACTAGGTCAGTCCTTCGCTCCTCTCATAACACTGTTGGGGAAGAAAGATGGATCATTCTTCTTCTGTCTCATAAAGATAATAATGTTAACCTTAGATAATAAATGAACTTCTCACTTTCTCACTGTTTTTGTTTTGTAGGAACATTTGGGAGGGTGATTCTTCTCCCTTCCAAGAAGAAAAGGTCGTGGCGTTTATCATCATGAATATTTTCTGAAATCTTCGATGGTTAGAACTCTTTCGTTTTATTTTTTTACACATCTTATTCTCGTATCGTAATTTCTGTCTTTCTGTTATTAGACATGCCGAAAGATGGATCATACACATTCTTGGATCACACACATACTGACATAACATCACAGCAGACGAAGATATACACTGTTTAACCTTTACTCAAGTTCTGGCACTCACACACTTACACGTCAAGCGCCTCGTTCTCTCTACTTCGACAGAATGAAACAACCCGAACACTCGATTTCCACAAATCTAACCCTGGGTACTCGTCCCGGGAAGTGGAAACGCCGATTATAAAAGATTAAAAGACTTTAAATTGGCAGCCGAAGGAGCTCTGGTAATCACAACTTGCATCGATTAAATATAATTTCAGACAATTTGCATCAATAATTCAATTTTAAATTATAAAGAGAGTACAGTCAAACCTGTTTTTATGCGGGGGATAGGGACCGCATTAAAAAAACGCATTTAAAAAAAATCTCACGAAACTTCACGAATGGCTGTAAATAATAGTTTTCGCAACACAATTAAAAAATATTTTTTTAATGCGGTCAACAGGGACCGCATAAAAAAAGTCTCACATAGAAAATAACTCAAAACCGTACGAAATAGAATTTATTGACAACAGATGTCAGCACTTGACTGCATCGTCTGGTCTATCGTCTGTTTTACATATTTTTGTCCAGGTGGTGTTTTGTTGACTTAAAAAGTAAATTATTTCATTTTTCGCATATTCATGCAATAATATTACTATAATAAGTGCATTTATGCTATAATAAGTTGATTTAGCTATAATAAGTCAACGTAAGACATGACGAATCGCACGAGACTAGTCGCCAACTATACCGCACAAATTAAAAATTCGCATTAAAAAAATCGCACAAATAAAAATCGCACATAAAAAGAGCGCATAAAAACAGGTTTGACTGTATTTTCAATCGATTTTACAAAAATTTAAGTTTTTTTTTTCTAACGAAAAGAAAGAATGCATATTACATGCATCGTGGGAAAATATCTTTTAAAACGGATAAAAATTTAAAATAAAATTAAGAAAACGTAAATCCTATTATTTTATTATATACAGTATATTGTTTCTAGAATAATGCAAAATTGACTTTTGTAATTGTAGACAATTACAGTAGAATATTAGTATCAGAAAATATATATATTGCCGTTTAATTAATAAAATAGTCCAAAATATTCAGTTATCATAGAATTAAGTCTAATACAAAATTTTCGGACTTTTTCATAGTTTTTTTTTTTTTACAAATTTGGAGTAGAATCTATATTCTGTATAAATTATAATGTAATCTAATTTTTTTTTATTAATTAGTAACTTACTATAAAATCGTGGAGCAATGACTTGAGAGAATGGCCACCTATGGAAAAGCACATTTTTTAAAGACCTCTGATATGACTATCATTTTGTCATAATTTAATGAAAATGGCCAAGGACTATAAATATATATATTATGGTAAAAATGATTAGCCAGCGATTATATATAAAAGCCATTATTATGCATAATCATCGACCATCTTGGAGTTTGATAAGTTTCACTAAATTTCTCAATTTTACTAGCGATTTTACATAATTCTCAAATGAAGTTGCTCCCCAAATGAAATTTAGTTATACAGTATTTGAATATCTTATTGAAAGTAAAGCCTATGATTACCAAGAAATGCTTAATTATAGGAACTGTAGGAAAAAGAATTATAGATGTCTTGACTCTTATAATTATTTTTCAAGTGGTAAAGTAGATGAAATTTTAATTAATAAATTGTCACAAAACATTTGTGTCCTTAAGACAAATGTAGAGCCATATCTTCAAGTAATCATTCTGTACGGACAAGGGCGTCGCCAGAGGGGGGCAGAGGGGCAGTTGCCCCTCCCTAGACATGCGAAAAAAATTATTTAAATGCTAAGTCATTTATTGCCCGATTTATAATTCTCGCGCGAAAAACCCAAGAAGATTATGTTTTAATTAAAATAATCTTCTTAAGCTTCTTAAAATTTATGAATCGTTTTTATTTTACCTACATACAATTCATATCCTCTATCAATTTATATCATCTTGCCCCCCCCCCTGGCCCATTGGCTGGCGACGCCCTTGTGTACGGACTTGAATATCTAATAATGGCAAAGTTATTTATTTAGCTGAATGAATTGCATAGCTGTTGACCCATTCTCTTAAATTTTCGAAAAAAAATTTAAAAAAAAATAGAAATAAAATAAACATTTTGACTGCGGTTTTAGCTTTTTAATGATAAATAAACATTTAAAATATATTTTAAAATACTGAGCATTTGCCAAGTAGTGTTTACGTATTAAAAAAATATGTTTTAAAACTTACATTATATTCTTGTAATTTTTCAAATAATTTTTTTCATAAATTTAATATTTTGTGCTGTTATCTAATATTAAAGAAGCATCAATAATATTATAACCGATAGATATTGATTGATATAATTTATTCGGGGATACTATAGATTACCACCTATGGAATTTCGGGTCTTTGGGTGTATACCTGAACTCGGGAGACCGAGACGAGTTCAACGATACCCTATTTTTGGACCGGAGACGAAAAATAAAAAAGTTATCATACTTTTTTCCAGCGATCGCGCGATGATAGGGAGTCGCGTCGCTCTCTCCGCTAAGTCGGTCTCGCTATCGCGATCGGGAGTCGCGTCGCTTGCCGTTAAAATTGCCTTTAGTAGACGTTTTCCCCCTTTTTTTTACTTTGTTCAAGAACTACCGTGAATCAATAACTAGTGACGTTTAGCACATGGCGGCCTGTCGGCGGATCCCCTGCGGGAGGTCAGTCGGGAGCACGAACAGTGGGAACGGCCGCCATGTTCGCTGCCATAAGTAACATTAACCGAAATGGCGATCGCGCGATGATCGGAAGTCGCGTCGCTCTCTCCGCTGTCGTATCGCGTGTTTAACGCTCCGGGAGATGACGTAGTCTGACGTCACGGTTTGCAGACTTTACCGCAAGATGGCAGTACTAGCAACTATGGTGCCGTCTTCGTGAGAGCATTAAAAAAGTATGGTAACTTAAAAAGTATGATAACTTTTTTATTTTTCGTCTCCGGTCCAAAAATAGGGTACCGTTGAACTCGTCTCGGTCCCCTGAGTTCAAATATATAATCAAAGTCCTGAAATTCCATAGGTGGTAATCTATAGTAGGGGAGACCGGGGCTACAAGTTCCGTTTTTTAATCAACCTTATATTTTGTTAAGAAAACATAATTCTAGCATAAGTATTAAGAGATTAAAATTTAGTAAAATATCTAACTTTGCTATAAATACAGTTTTTGGGGTTGATTTTTTGTAAGTTTTTTTATAATTAATAATACAATACCTAAAGTCGGAAAGTAACAACTTACCCCGGTTCGGGGCAAGTTGTTAACAGGGTGGGGCAAGTTGTTACAAGATCTATGGAAGGTGTAATATGTAAAAAAACAATAATTTATTTAACTAAGTATGTATTTAAAGACTAATCAATAATTAGTTGTTTTTCTTAAATTTATTATAAAGAAAACATTTTTACGTTTCAACATTTATAACTTTTACTTAAAGAAAAGGGGAGAAAGGAACATCCTTTCCAAGTTCTTGTATAACACCAGAAGTTGCAGGCAAATTTACAACTCCTGATGACCCTGGCTGATCCAAGATTTGTCTTTCGTCAGTAAAGCTTACATTTAACAAATACTCTGCTAACTTGTTTTCCTGTTCTTCAATAAAGACCAATTTTACTTTTTTGTAGCCAATCGCAGCGTTTTCTACTCCAGATTTCAACTTCTTTACAAATCTATATAACGTCATATGACAAATATCTAATTCTCTGGCAACAGTTTTTATTTTTATTTTTTTACCATCTTTAATAACTGCATCTGCAGCTCTTTGCATCAACTTTTGAGATACAGAACCCCGTGTTGTTTTTCGAATATAAGTCCTCATATTGCAAAAGGAAAAAAACATTATTTTTACTGCATTACCGGTACAGATGAACTGGGGCAAGTTGTTTCAAGGTCACAACATGCCCCGAAAGAAGGGAACATCTAGCCCCGAAAGAACGGCCGGATGGCCGAGCAGTCAAGGTGGCAGCCTACCGCTCTGGAGGACCCGGGATCGAATCCGAACGGGTCGAATAATCCCCAGGAATTTTTCGGGGGGTGGTCCGTTCGGATATGTCGGGCCCCGTCCCTCACCACCCGGTTGCCCCATTGTGGGCCGGCCGAACCCATAATGGGCCTTCTCATTGAGGCCCTCTTAGTGCCCACAGGGCGGAAAGAGTTAAAAAAAAAGCCCCGAAAGAAGGGAACATCTAGCCCCGATAGCACATGAGTTCAAAACAGCAGCTACTAGATTAGGTTACGAGACATATACAGTTTTAGCGTAGTATATCAAGATACTCGATATATTTTTGAATAAAAATATCAAACAACTAATCGCTAACTATTTAAATTCGCCAGATATACCAAAAATATCAAACACGAAAATATTTACTTATGTGGATCAGCGACGTACAGGCTCTCTTTCCAATGTACCGGACGTCAGTGGCCTGATTAAGATAGCTGCCGTCGGTGCGCAGAAACGTTCGATTTCATGACATATTTACTAATTATATATATATTTTTTCCTTGTGGAGCTATTTCAATCGGAACAACTTACCCCGGGAACTTTTAGCCCCGCTCTCCCCTACACCCATTTATTCTACAGTGTGATCGTAATGTGAGCCTTGGAAGGTCGGAGGAAGTCGGACTGCTCCTTTCGGCAACAGGTCGTTGACCTACTCACTTGTCAAGGATGGCTGTTACGTTTTGTTACGCGTTACGCGCGTGGAGGAGGTCAGTGGAGCCGACGACAAGGTGTGGACGACAGTCGAGTAAAGACACCATTTTTTTTACGAAACAAAAGGTTTATTAAAGTCAAAAAATTAAGCTACAATTCTAACTCTTAATTACGCGTAGGGGGAGCCCGAGAGAGAGAGTTTACATTCATTCATTTTTTTCATTCATTTTAAGTTTATTTGGTATAAATTTTAGTACATAGCCCGGTTCCGCTTTGGGCACTACCGGGAATAAAGACAGATAAATTTACAGGTATACAGATATATAAATTTTCACATACTTAAATGAAAGAATTGAGAGTGAAGTAACAGTTAACCGCGCGACGAACTTTGCGCGTGTCGGAAAAACCGTATCAACAAACAGGAGTAAGGAACCCAGCTGGCTGTACTAGCGTGCCTTCGCTCTTACAGTGCCAGCGCAAAGGGACAGCACAAAAAGACAGAACACTCACGGTACCCCTAGAGGAAAGTGAGGTTATGTGTGATTTGGCTAATCTTTCTAGTCAGGTTGTCGAAAGCCTGGAAAATTTCCCGTGTCCTCCAGAAGTCAGCCGGGTCGCAGAACCACCCCACTCCCTGCTCCCGAAGTAACAGTTGTAGAGAGAGTTTACAGATATCATTTCATACCTCTTAAAAATCTCTGAGGAAACTTTGACGTGATTCCGGAACAAGGCACTAGGTCAAATTTTCGCGACTGCCATGAACAATTATTTTGCGCCTCGTCCACAACACGCTCGACTGGCAGATCAAAAGGAGACTCCCCTGAGGGGGGAAAGAAGCGGCTTTTATAGCTTTGCAGTGGGAAATTATGTCACGAGACCGATTGTTTAGAGGTTAAAAGTGTCATCGGGACTAAAACAATTGATAGAATTGGACGGTAAGTGTAAACTTTATCGCGGTAAGTCTTTACCGCGTGAGAACGTTTACTTTTAATAGGAAGAGTTATATAATTCCCACGAACTCCGAGGTTTGTTTTATGAGTCATTAGAGAAAATAATTTAGAAAAATCCGATAAACTCCGGATTTCACAGTAATGTAGCTCCACGGTGGGCGGCGAATGGCGGAGGCTTCGGGAACGAAGTAATGACGTGACAACGAGTCCAGGTATTTCTCGACCCGCGTTCGAAATTGTATGTTCTCTCTCTCTCGGTGCCAATTTCTAATTCGACATGTAATAACAAGGATCAATCGTAATAAAAGCAAGAATATTCTCGAGTCCAAATGTTCTTTGTAATTCGAATATTCAAATATTAATAAAGTTTTTGAGACGATCCAACAGAAATTAAAGAAGTGAAACCGGAAGATCGCCGATATTCGGTCCACCTCGGAGTCAAACTGCAAATATTTTAAATTAAAATTTTCACACTTATAAATGGAAGTAAATAGTAATTATCGTATAAATAATTAAAACTAAAGTGATTTTATTCTATAGTAAATGAATAAAATTCTGTTTTATTACATCGGTACCGACCTCCTTTAATTCTAGTCATGGAGTTTTCTTCAATTTTCAATTTTCTTTCTTTCATCATCTGGTAAACTACCACCAGGTAGACCGTTGGCCATACTTTGCTCATTTCCTAACGATAATATTAAATCTCCAAAACCTTTAATCCATTTATAATCCCATTTATAGTATCTAATTCCGGTATCTGAACTCCTAGGTTTCTTCGTTTCAAGTTAAATTCATCACGTCCTTCGATTTTCATGTATCGACCTTCGCTACTTTCTAAGAAAATAATCACTGAAAAAAATATATTTTTCTTAATTGACTTTACTTACAAATAAAGCTAAAACCTCTGAACGGCGGCCAGCAAAGGAAACGTTTAAAAATAGCGAATTTTTAGTTTATTTTCTAAGAATTCTTCTTACAAAAACGTTTTCGAAAAAAGGCCACTGTGTACAGATGTCCATTGCTGCAAAGTGGCCATTGATGCGGGTTCGACTATATTAAACTATTATAAAGTACGTCAAAAGATACTTTATAAACGTTACTTACCGATAACGACGAATGTAAACACCAACTTGTGCATCTTCGCTTGTTAGTTCTGCTTCCGATTTTCCCGAAGGTTTTCACCTAAAGAATACTGAAAGCACGCAATTCGTACTGCTTTATATAAGAAAAATATGCAATTTAGTCGGAATTTCATTGGTTGAATGACAGCTGCATGTAGATCAAAGTCGACGATGTTGCGCGTGCGAATGCTAAAATGTCCAATCGTGTGACTGCTTATTTAAATTTACATATTTTGCTTCAGTAACTAACCGAATTCCATGCTGTAAACATGTCTACTGAAAGAATATTTCTATGCGTATTGATGAGAAACTAGAAGACTTTTACCGAAAAAATTCACAAGCAGACTGCTCAAAATTTTTCATACGAATGTTTAAAACATCAAAAGCTCTTTATAAACTTTAATTGCAACAAAATTATTTCTTGAAATTTCTTTTTGTAGAGAAATACGGAACCTTAATAGATATTTCCGGCTCTGTTCCCAGGGATGGATGTAGACTTGTCGTGGCTTTAAGCCGTAATATAAAGTACAGAGGTTTCGCCAGTGGACGAATGGAGAAACCACTGAACATCAGTCGTAGGTTCGCGCTTCACTAACGTGCTGACCACGTAAATTTTTGATGTTATTCATGTATCTAACAGCTAAATAGGAGCCAGTTCTCCCATAGAAAGTCCTACCGGGAGGAACGTCTTCACTTAACAGATACCCGTTGTGTTGAGTTGCCTATTCCATTCATCCTATAACATACAACAGGTTCTTCCCCGCCAAGTGATGACATATACAGGGTGGGCCAGTGAAAACGAAACGGCAGAGTGTTCGTGTTCGTCCAAGCAAATCGCTCGGACAGGTCGATTTTACTCTCGAGGGCACATCTTATGCAATAAAGTTTTTGCGAATCTGAATATTAACTAAACAAACATTGAGCATCAAACACAAGACCGTGTTATTTATTAAACACTTGGCACTTTTCCACTTCTATTAGTTGAACTAATAGAAGTGGAAAAGTGCCAAGTGTTTAATAAATAACACGGTCTTGTGTTTGATGCTCAACATATAAGAAAACACGGTTTCAAGAATACCTAAACAAACATTTTTTTCGAAATAAATGTTTGTTTAGTTAATACAAAATAAATGAGTTTTTAAAATTTTTTGTTGTCTGTTGCATTCAGAATCGCAAAAACTTTATTGCGTAAGATGTCCCCTCGAGAATAAAATCGACCTGTCCGAGCGATTTGCTTGGACAAACACGAACACTCTGCTGTTTTGTTTTCGCTGGCCCACCCTGTATAAAAAGTACGAAACTTTACTGACACATAACGCCAGTCATCGTGGGGCCCGACGTTATGTATTGTTAGATGTAGTTTGTTTATTTTTCGTGCTGCCGCGCCCTTTGCTCACTAGCTAATGGCCTTAATTGTAGGCCTGACCGAATCCCCAACGGGCATAGGAAAAGAGGCTTTTGGTATTCACAGAGATGAGAGAGAAGTATTGACGGGATTACCCAACGCATTACACGGATGATCTGCCATGAAAAAGAAGTTTTCTACAACATTGACTGCAATTTATAAATAATTACAATTAATCATGTACTGTGCTTCTTGTATATTTAATTACAATTCTATTTCGTTTTCCTCTAATTCAAAATTGCATAGATTACATGAAGCTATAACGCGACATTGTTGAGGGGTGTATGCCAATGCCTCAATTTTGCAACAATTGGCATTTCAGTGAATTTCCCCTTTGGTCGACCGGCGGTAAACAGATGAAACTTAAATGAAATTTAAAAATACGGCAACGAGTTACTGAACTTTCCCGGCGACCTTTAAAATTTTGATGACGCCATCTGTTACGATATTTTACTTTAAAACATTTTTATAATTTTAACTCTTATAAAATGGCAAAAAGCTTAATTTTCAGCGTTCGACAAGTTTTACAAAAAAATTCTAAATGCTAATAATAAGTAAAATCTTCATTAAACCTTTTCCTATTGGAGATACACACAACTGCAATTATCTCCCACTCCAGCGACCTCCTTCGATGGTCATTTTTTGACCACCGCCATACTTTCCCTCTTATACCAGGTATATAACAGCCAGGAAAGTTAAAATTCGAATGTAAATAATAACGGTGGATAAATCACATATTACGCAAAAAATGCGGGGTAATCTCAACTGAGATCTAATTATACACTATCTAAAGAGACATTAGCAGACCAAATGCCGCCAAATCTGGTATGGTGAAAATTGCAGCCGTTTGGAAGATATTTACGTAAAACAAACACGAATATCAACTCACCATTACGGTACTTTAGGCACTTCAAATCATGACAATTTTTTTATTTATTCAAACAATATTCTCGACAATTTTCTTTATGACATTTTACATCTGAAGGTTTTTCGGGATCTATTCAAAATAATAATTTTCAGCCAGAACATCGTGAGTTGTACCAGGCCAGCAGTGAGGCAGCCGAATGTCGAGAAACGGGACCAACGTATCCAGAGAGAGAAGACCCCAATCATCCAACTCCTCCGATTTCTTACAAGATACATTAGAGCGATCCACTAGCACCCGGCCATCAGACACGTGGAATTTTTCGGCTGTCGAAATTATATAAAAAGGGGCCAGTTTCCCCATAGAATATCTTTTGAGAGTAGGCTACTTTACTTGACGTTGTTTCGGAAATTGGTACCTAGATAGATGCCAATTTCCCGTGCAATGCCCTTTCGGGAGTCATCTCCCCTTCGTAGGTGGCCATGTGTCACGTTATCGTTAATCCCATCCCATTTATCCTATAATTCCATTCATAGAATCGCTTGTAAATCATATAGCGATTCTACGAATCATAAAAGGCGAATAATACACGGCAGTCGGTTGCCCTTATACTTAGTATTCAGAGAGGAAAATAAGATATAATATTTTTGTGTTTATTTAAAATATACGATCTTCACCTGAAATTAGTAGAGTCTTGCCCCTGTACATCATACTTTTCCGTTAGCGATAGAGTCGTGCCGGTCGTCTATCTAACTCCTTAAGAAGGGAAGATTTTTGAATTAAAATAACGGGTGACTTCTGGTTCAAAGACGATGTTTGTATATAGTTAACGAGGCCTTCTTCCCCTCCTGTGTCGTCTTTTATCCATCTAACTGTTTTCTCGAGAGTAATGAAATACGTACGAACGACAGTGGAAATTTATGGGTCTAGAATTTTCTCAAATTGCTGCCTAATGAATTCATAAATATAACAAACATCGGCAAAGTTGCACTTGCCAGTCATTAATATTTCGCAATTAACTGACGTTGTTAACAGCTGCGTGACCACATCCCATCGCATTTAAACAGTAGACACATAAAAAATATTTTTAATTATAATTAATCTTTGAAAATTTCGTATTTTTCTTAATTATTTCTTAAAGTAGGCCTATACACAAGAATGCGATTTTAAAGTAGGGTTATGGCCATTATCAGAAGTGAGCTTGCCTCTTTCATTAGAACCCATCATCTATATTTTTAAATAATCCTTTCTCGATTTAAGTGTTGTTTGAATGTTTTAATTACATCTGAAGTCGGAATGAGCTTAAAGTTTTCCCGTACTTTATACATTTTACATTAAAAGATTGTGTAAATCTTACTCCAAGTTTCCTTTAATAAGTTGAATAAGATTTACACAATCTTTTAATGTAAAATGTATAAAGTACGGGAAAACTTTAAGCTCATTCCGACTTCAGATGTAATTAAAACATTCAAACAACACTTAAATCGAGAAAGGATTATTTAAAAATATAGATGATGGGTTCTAATGAAAGAGGCAAGCTCACTTCTGATAATGGCCATAACCCTACTTTAAAATCGCATTCTTGTGTATACTTTAAAAAATAATTAAGAAAAATACAAAATTTTCAAAGATTAATTATAATTAAAAATATTTTTTTTGTGTCTACTGTTTAAATGCGATGGGATGTGGTCACGCAGCTGTTAACAACGTCAGTTTATTGCGAAATATTAATGAATGTTGTCAACGTTGGCAAGTGCAACTTTGCCGATGTTTGTTATATTTATGAATTCACTAGCTGACCCGGCCACGCGTTGATGTGGCTCAAAATGTATCTATTATAAATATATAACATTTCCCTCGTGGGATGAATTTCAAAAAATCTCTTCTTAGTGTACAGTACATTCTCTTGACGTACCCTATTAAAAAAAAAACGCAATAAAAAACGCATCTAAAATAGTATAATAAAAGCGGAGTTCTTCACAATAAGCCTTAATCCTGTCTCTCTCCACCGCAAAGAAATAACGAAAAATCCCTTTTAAGTGTATATTCTGTTGATGTACCCTATTAAAACGCAATCAAAAACGCATCTAAAATAGTATAATAAAAGCCGAGTTCTTCACAGTAAGTGTGCCTTTAATGGCAAGTCACGCGAAGACTCAAATTGTTGACAAAATAATAAAGAATAAAAACAGTGAAACCTCGGTTTTCGTTGACTTCGATTATCGTCGGTTTCGGTTTTCGTCGATTTTTTTCGTGAAAAATTTGTCTCGGTTTTCTTCGGTGTGCCCACGCGACCTCGTCGAAATCAGAGGCGACTCACGTTTTCCTCTGCAGTATGGCGTTGTTTCTCGTTGTGCAAGCATTAACCCGCGCGTCTAGCGAAACAATTCGATTGTTTTCGTTTCCTGTTTGTCGTGGTGTCTTGTGTCTCGTTAGGATTGGTCGAATCTGGACCAATAGTAGTTGTTTCGTACAATCCAATTTGAATGAGCGGAGGACTTGAGAAAGAGCTATAGCCGAGCGGAGACGCTGATTGGAGGACTGTCGGCCACCGGCGCGCATATATAAGGACAGTTTAGGCGGGGAAAATGGAAGCGGCTTTCGTCTGGTTAAAGAGAAGGCATCGTCTCTCCAACGACAGGGCGTGATTCCCGAAAGTGTTAGTGCATCGTAAGATGTTTTTATTTTTTTATTTTTTTTAACGAAATTATATGTGATACGAACAATTAGCAATCATCAGCACTTTGGTTTCAGTCGCAATTTTTTGCACATCAAGTTTAGTTACTTAACTCTGTTAGCTCCATCATGGGGCCGAAGAAAGTTTCCAGAGCCAGCAGGCCTTTGAAGAAGAAGGCGAGGAACACGATTGAATTGAAAAAGGAAATTATAGAAAAATATGAGAGCGGCATTAAGATTGCTGAAATCAGCCGCATGTACGAGAAGTCGTCATCCACAATAAGTTCCATTGTGTCGAAAAAGAAAGCTATAAAGGAGGCTAATGTAGCGAAAAGCATAAATGTACTAACGAAACAGAGATCGCAAACAATTGAAAATGTTGAACATTTATTATTAATTTGGATCAAACAAAAGCAGTTAGATGGCGATTCTGTTTCGGAGACAATGTCGAATAGCATTTAACAATACAGCTGACCCTTGATAATCCGATGTTTTTGTAATCCGACATGCTCAGTAGTCCGACGCATCTCCCGTCAAGGCTACCGTAATCCCCGTCTCGTTACGTGTCTGCTTGCACAGAAGGATGTCGCGACATGAATCTTCCCACCCAATTCTTACACGATGACACATTTCTTGTGTTTTCCGTGAGCAGTTCTGTACGTACTGTATTATTTATGCCTATTAGTGATGTAACGAATAGTTTATTCGGCCTCAGCCGAATACCGAATATTCGGCCAGGAGCGTGACCGAATACCGAATATTCGGCCAGGAGTGTGGCCGAATGGCCGAATATTCGGCCAAACTATTCGGCTTGATTAACGCACATATAAAAATTAGCGCGCAAACCTCATTTTGCAAGGATCGCGCACCCTGCTCTCTATTGGCCCGATGTCACTACGGTTTTTTCTTCCAGTAAGTCTAAATTATTTAAATTTATTAATTAAATTATAATTATTAAAGTTAATATGAAATGAAGCCTAACGTCTACCTCTAGTGCCAAATTGGTTTATAATTTATGTAATAGCCGTAAATAGCCCGATATGATTCGGCAGTTGTTGGTATTTAGATGTAAGTTATAACTTATAAGTTATTTTATTTGCAATCGATCTTTTTAACTCTTTAATTAAGCAGTAAAATTTTATTTTTACTACGTATTTGTAGACTGAATAGTACGCTAAGGATATATACTTTAGTGGGGACATATGGTCTAGTTTCTTCCCAGATGTGAAACAGTTCAAATATATTATTGGGGGGTTTCTACTTGTGAAGTTTTGAGATATTTTTTTGCTATTGTTTTTGTCAATATTTTTAAAATTAACGTGATTTCAAATGTTATCTTTTGCATATAAAGAGAAATGCTCATTCTTTGCTTTATATACAGTATAAAATAAATTATATATTAGTTACTCATCTTCTAGAAATAAATAATTATTTCATTAAATACGATAAGTTTCAATAAAACGTTTCGTAAATCATTTTAAAATATCGTAAAAATATTAAAATATACAAGAATACGAATATAACATAATTAACTAAACAATAACATTAATGCCCGATACATTCTAACCTACATGCCATCAATGCCATAAGATATCGGGCTAGATAAAGGCTATAATATTATTTTAATTACGAAATAATTTACTAGAGTTAGACGCTATTTCTTATTAACTTTAATAATTATAATTTAATGTTTAGCATTAATAAAAGTTACCAAAATGATTAATTTACTGTGTTTTTGTTATTTCTTACTCCTGTTTTTAGGTATTCGGTATTCGGCCGAATAGCGAAAAATAGCCGAATAGGCCGAATACTGGGTAGTAACCGAATATTCGTTACCTCACTAATGCCTATACACACTGTATGTACAGTACATTTATTGGCTTCCATATTTCTTTTAATAAACATGTTTTAGTTAACCGAAATGGGTGTTTCATTTCCATATTAACCTAGGCAGCATTTTACTCATAAAATGTAGGAATATTGTAGGCTACTGCTAGCAAAACAATGCCAAATATGTAATCTCTTTCGGTAATCTAAACACTTTTGATAATCCGACACCCCTTTGGTCCCATACCTGTCGGATTATCAACGGTCAGCTGTAATTTCGATCGTTGATTCCAACACTCCTCACCGTCTTTCATACGCGAAGAACAGTCTTTGGAAAGATAACATGTAAAATGTTCATTTATTTATTATATTAGTCTTATATATTCATTTTATGTTCATTTCTTATTGTTTTTAGTATTAAACGCTATATTCATTCTCTAAAAAATGTGTTTTTGGTGCATATTTTGAAGTCTCTAGAACGAATTAATCGGATTTACATTGATTCCTAAGGAAAAATTTGTCTCGGATTTCGTCGATTGTTTTCGAACGAATTATCGACGGAAACCGAAGTATCACTGTATTACTCGATTATTCTTGATTGTACTCGTGACATTTCTCGTGTTGAACAACTGTCAATTATTATAAAATTTCTTAATACAAATACAGCTGACATTGAAGAACATTTTATTGGCTTCTTAGCCGTCGAAAAAACCACAGCTGAAAGTTTGACTAATTATATAATCGTAGAGCTTGAACAGCTGGGTATATCATTGCAAAACTGCAGAGACCAAGGGTTAGATAATGGAGCCAATATACGTGGAAAAAAAAGTGGTGTCCAGAAACGTTTACTTGAATTTAATCCACTTACTTATTTTTTACCTGGAATCTCATCCTAGGAGATACAGCATCGTCTTGAGTTCAAGCAAAATCTTTTTTTGGTTTGCTACTAAGGCTGTACACTGCCGGCTCGAGTCAGAGGTGCGCTATTTTAAAAGCACATGTAAAATCTTTATCGCTAAAACCACTTTCCGAAACTAGATGGAAATGCAGGGTGGAATCTGTGAAGGCCGTTAAATACCAACTAAGCGATATATGTGATGCTTTGGAGGATTTAGCAGAAAATACAACAGATTGTCAGTTGGTTAGTGAATGCCATTCTATAGAAAAGAAAATAACTACCTACGAATTTTTAGTTGCTCTCGTCGTATGGTGTGACATTCTTACAAAGATAAATGTTAAGTTAAATGTGGCAGAGCAAAAAAATGCACCTAGATGTGGCTATACAACATCTAGACGCATTTACACATTGGCTTGATAATTATCGGGAAAATGGTTTCCAATCATCCTCGGTAATAGCGAGAGAAATAGCTGAGAAAAATATCGACAGAAAGTTCAAAGTCGTGAGTAGGAGACGTAAAAGAATGAATTTTGATTATGACGGGGAAGATGAAGCTCTCGAATTGCCTGCGGAAGATATTTTCAAAATAAACTATTTTAATGTCATTGTCGACAATGTGCGCGCAAACTGCCAACCTAGATTTGAGGCACTTAAACATCATGAGAGCGTATTTGGTTTCATGTATAACATAAAAAGATTAAAGGAAATTAGTGATTGTGAACTTTTGAAGCAATGCAGCGACTCGCAAATATCTCTAACAGTAGGAGAAACATCTGATATTGGACACGAATTGTATGAAGAATTCAATGTTTATCCGTGTTTATGAAGGAAACGACGACATTATCTCGGTGCTGAAATATATAATGGAAAAAAATTTAACTGAAGTGTACCCCACTATCGAAGTAGTCCTGAGAATTATTGCTACCACATCTGTGACAGTTGCGTCTGCGGGAAGTTTTTTGAGGTTAAAAATTATTAAAACATATTTGAGGAATTCGATGACACAAGATCGGCTTTCAGCCCTCGCTATTCTTTCAATTGAAAATGACGTAGCTCATTCGTTAGATTATTGCGCTTTAATTAAACATTTTAGTCTTAGAGAAAGCCGCAAACATAATTTTTAAATTCCTGCGTATATCTTTCAAGGCATTTTGTACTACCTTAGTTTATCATGATTAATAATTTGTCGTCTTTACGTTTGTTAACTTTTATAAATCTTTTAATATAATATTTTAAAACTGTAAATTTATTTATTTATAACTTTTGCATTTCTCGTCAATCGTCAGAAATACCTAATTTCAATTCGCATACTTTGCAAAAGGACAAGGGCCTCGCAAAGATCTGCCGCCCGGAGCTTCGCAATGGTTAAGGCCGTCACTGCTAATATTAATAAAACAGAAAATGAAATGAATTTTCGAACTACATTTATGAACTACATTTTTGAAATTATGCAAAAATCTCTTTAAAAGTAATATATTCAGCGATATTATCGAACATACCAAATTCATTCGGGCATTACACATAATCACCAGTAAAAGTGAGAAACTTGGTGAAATTTCTCAAACTCACCAAGATGATCGATAATTATGCATAATAACCGGAGTTTTATATATATATATATATATATATATAATCGCCGGTTAATCACTTTTATCATAATATATACATTTATTGAAAATGGCCAAGGACTATAAATTTTAATAAAATGATAGTCACATCAGATCAGTGGCGTAGCGTAGTGGGGGCGGCAGGGGCGGCCCGCCCCGGGCGGCACTTATAGAGGGCGGCAAAATTTCATAATAATTAATAATATCGTGTAAAAATACCTAAATAAGGTATTTAAGGGGCGGCGAAATTTTCCTCCGCCCCGGGCGCTGACCCCCACGCTACGCCACTGCATCAGATGTCTATAAAAAATGTGTTTTTGCAGAAGAAAAACCTTTGAAGCCATAATCAAAACTTTTGAACTCCAAAATGCACGATTGCAAGTTTCGAAGACATCCCGAGTGGCAGTGCTTTTCACTAACGAACATATTTTTTACGATTACGAAATGCTTTGAAAAATCTTTGCAATCGCAGACTTTGCTTTTCCTGCCTCAAAGTATATTCAGTCATCTAAAATCAACTTCCTTTAAGCAATTCGCTTATTGGAGTCAAAAAGAAAAAATTTTCGAACACTTCGTAATATCTTTGCATGTCTATGCATAAGTTCAACAGTTTTCAAATAAAATAAGAAACAAAAACTTGCAGAAACAGAAGTGAGAGAGAAAAAGAAAATTCCTCTCTTACCACAAGAAAGGTATGTTTGGAGAAATTACCGAAGACAAAATTGAAGCAAATGCGATCGACCGTTTCAAAAGAGTCAATCACATTAGCTTCACTTCTGCAGTCGACATTGCCTGTGCCATATTGAGAAGAGATTCTTGTTGTTCTGTACGATCATATTTTGCAGCCCCTCCAGCTGTGGCCTTTAAATTCGATTCAGAGTTATTTATATCTATTAAATCAAGAGCAACTATAAAACTTTCACTTGTTTATTCGTAATTTAAAGTCTCATTCGAGAGGAAGCAGCACCTAGTATTGTAACTCAGGATCCACAGGATTCAACAATTTTCTTTACCAGGGTCACGAAACGGAAGCCGAAGTAGAAGACGCGGATTTGCATAAAAGTATTGCGTGCATTCAATAGGATTCTTACTTAAATGTAATAAAATAAACGTTTAGTTTAGAGCAATCTTTAACCAGCTTTTCCATTACTGTTTGATTTATAAAGAATTTTAGCAACACTTCCACTTAGCTCGGCTAAGTGTGAGGTGTTTTTCAAAACTGAAATTAGTAAAGAAAAGAATGAAGTTCACAATAACCCAAGAAAGATTATATAATCTTCTGGTGATCAGCATTGAAAAAATTGCTATCCTATAAACCCATTCATGGTGCTCTCCTTGGTAATCTTTTCGCTACCCCGACTGCCGTTTTGGAAGGGGGAAGTGAGTGGTTTCCTCGGAAATTTCAGACAGTTCTGTTCTAACATGCGTTATGAACCTAGAAAATTACTATTTAGAGCTCTGTATAAAGAATTACTGGGAAATTTCGACTATATTCGGTATACGGTTTCAATTTCCAGGAAGAATTTTATTTAAAAATTTCGCCGCTAGGGAGAAAATTTACGTAATATGCACAGTATGAAGAAGCGGCGCCAAATTTCGCTGTAGTGGCTGTATTTTAGTAAGTAAAAATTTTTTCCTAAAAATCGAAACTGCATACGCGGAAAAGTATTTAAACCAAATTTTGCTAGATAGATTCTTTCTACAGAGAGCTCTGAACGATCTCTTAATTACGATCAACCTGTAAATCAATACAATTTGATAATTTTTAATTTATTTCATAAACACGAATATCGAAAATACGAACTTACAGCATTGTTTAATTAGGCCGAAGCTTTATTTTCTTTTTTTCTTTTTTTCTTTGCATGAAAATATAATAATCGTTAAAATTATCCAAATTTCTTTAAAATTTGATTATAAAATATACGTTTTTATATCATTTATAATGAAAATTAAGTTTAAAGATATAATTAATCGATTAAGACAAATCCGAGTGCAACTGGAGCAAATAATCGAAAACAATGAACATTTTTGCTGTAATTGGGGTGACCAAATCACTTGTATTAGTTTCAGTACCAGTGAAACTGCATGTTCTTCGCAAATCTTTCTCGTTTCTGTCGATATGCAGTCTAGAAACTTCATCTGGGCACTGCAATAAAAAATATCAGTTAATTAAGGAACTAAAAAAATGATATTTTTTTATTATTTTATAATGAGTCCATCAAAATAGCTACATAAATTAGTTGCATGTTTGAGTTGACAGAAAATATTCATTTACTTAGCAATGCGAATTTATCATTTATAATTTAGATTCCTGAATCAAAGGCAGTATACCAGAAGGGAGCCGAATTAATTATCCTCAAGCTGATTTTAATCGTATACGTCAACGCAACACATGTACTGTACAATCTGACGAGAGGAGATGTCTTTTATGGGAAACTGCCTCTATTTAAGTGTTACTAACATTAAAAAAAAAAAAAAAAAAAAAAAAACCCCAGAAAATTTCACGTTGCCAGCCTGTTGGCGAGCGTGAACCTACGAGCAACTACAGTTTTTCCAACAATAATAGAACATACAGTTTTTGCCTAGAAACTCTATTATTTTCATGTCACTTTAATGAAATTTTCTAGTGCATTTTATAGTAAGACATCAACAATTATAGCACAAGTTTAGAGAAAAATGATTAATAAACAAAAGAGTTATATATTATTATAAAAAATAGGATGTCCAACATTCTGTTTTGGAGTTATAGAGCCCTACAATATGAATTTTAAAAAAGTACAAAATAAAAATATCATAATAAATTTATATGTACATATTTAATATAGTTATCTGAATAAAGGCAAACAGAAGACCTCTTGGCTCTCTAGGTTTCGAGTTCTTTTCTATGGCTTTCTATTACAGTGATGGATCAGAATTGTAATTCAATGCAAATGTTTTCATAGATTTCCATGGATAAATTGTTTTTCCTTCTTTACTGTTATGTTTTGTTATGAAGGACACACACACAATGAAGAAAGTAATAGTAATTATGTTATAACTATCACACGGCATAACTATTACAAGTTAACTAGCATTCGTTCATTAATTAATTAATTAATTAATCAGTCGACCTTAGTTCTTCTCAATTATGCAAAAATTTAGCTAAAATTTAGTTTAAGATTAGTGTTAAGTATTTTAGGAAAATTCAGTGTTAACTTACCAACAAAGATTTCGAAAAGTGTCATCTCCGCTGTGGTAAGGCCGTTTTTGTCGAATTTTGTGGATAGGTTTCGAACATTGAACAAATTCATTTTTTAAATCACGGAAACAGTTATAAGTGCGATGTCCTATAAAAAATTTAATTAATGATAATTAAATTCATTTTTTCAATGATTTAAGGCTAATTTTAACCTTTTTGGAAATGCAGGCGATCTTCAGTAGATGAAGTTAAAAATTTCATGCTTTTTCTACGGAAAAAATCCTTTTCTGAAAATGGATTACTTGATTAGACTTTCATTCACTTATTAGACTTTCTGCGATTTTTAAACTCAAAGAAAATTTATAGAAAATTAACGAATTCGATTTTAAAAATTCTGGGCCGTACGTTAATAGAAGAATTAACAAAATTCTAACGCAAAAAAAACTGTTTGGTTCTATCTACTTTTGTTTTCGAGAATGTTTGGAAAAGTATTTTTCCGTAGAAAAAGCATTAAATTTTTAACGTCATCTGTTGAAAACCATGCACAAAATCGGGGAAATTACAATAAGCCTTAATAATAAATGTAAAGTGAACCTTGCAACAATTTCTCTTCCTTGCAAACAGTTGCCATAATTTTGCGAGCACCGGCTAATTTTTTATCCAAAAGAACTCTCTGTTCGTAAGATACACATCGATTTATATACTCGTCCACACAATTCATCCCTGTTTCAAACGCACTGAACAAACAATTTAGGTAAGAAACTATCTCGACTGTTTATCTTACTAAATATATTTAAAAATAATTTACGTACTTGCACGCTCTTTGAAGTTCTTCTCCAGTAGCTGCTAAGCCATGAAATTCTTCAGTGCTGGAAACAAACGGATTCATTTTCTGTAAACATAGATCCAATTCTTCTGTTGGACATGAAACACACAAACCTAAATAAAAACCGCAGAATTAAAAATATTTACATATTTTCGTAACCTTGAAGTTTGCTCGGTCAACATTAATAGCAAAAACGAAGGGGATTTGACCGTCCATCTTCGGTTAATCTGGTTTACCACAACCAGTTATATAAAATTATTTATACGAGTAAAAAAGTGGAGCACACAGGGAAACCTTGTTAAACCAATAAAAAAATTTGCATGCGAATTCAGTAAAATTCACACCTTATATGACAGCTAATTCATAAGTAGTATAGAAATAGATGCCACAACACAGTATAAATAAAAAATAAATTTTATTTCAGAAAAGATTTTTGGAAAATTTTCTAGTATTTGTTTTCCTTTTACTTTTGAGAGTGCCAGGGCCCCTTCGACCCCTTCTGGGTGAGCCACTAAGTAAAGGTATATATATATATATATATATATGAGGATTCGATCCAGTGTTCTTCAAAGCAGTAGGAATGCATTAACTGCATCGGCCATCCGGCCAGCAATTTTAGAGATTAAAATCCTTATATGTGTCAATTAAGTTTAATTAAACTATTTAATTTAATTTGTAGTTACTAATATCAATACGAGATGATGTTCTAAGTGCCACCTCTTGACCAAATTCTTTAGTTTTATTGTTATTATTATAGCCCGAAAGTAGTCTGTTTAATTAGGTTTAATGAATATGTAACAGAATAGGCTTCATAGAAAAATTTTAAAAATAGCTCCTACCATATTTTCATAAAATAAAGATATCAAACGAGTCTCGAAATTTTGAAATCAAATTATTAAACGTATTTGTTGAATAAATTATTAAAATAAAGCCCTATCTTTTTGACTGATATAATTTTTTTATTATGAATATTTGAATGTTTATTTAACTAGTGTTTTTTACTAGCCATTTCTAAATTTTAATTAATTAAGACGGCCAGAGGGTTGAGCGGTTAAAGGTGGCAGCACACTGCTTGAGAGACCCGGGTTCTACTTCAGATAGATTGAAAATTCTAGAAATTTTTCGGGGTAATTCGTCTGGATATGTCGGCTTCGTCTCTATCACCCGGTCGTCTCATTGTGAGCCTGACCGAAGCAATAATGGGCTTGCTTTAAAAAAAGGCTTTATTAGTGCTCATAGGGCAAAAAGAGTTTTAAAAAAGCTGAGTTCTATTTCCAGGAACGTAATCTCAATTTATGACATTCACTCTAATTGAAATACGACGACAAGCTTTAAATCAATTTTGTAGGACGTGATTGGTCATAAAAACGAGCTCTACTGTATATTTAAGTAGATAGTTAGATGGCAGAGACAGTTAAGGCTTTATTGCTATGGGAATCTGGAATTGAATCCGGGCCAGCAACTCCCTAGTAATTTTTTGTGGGTGGTCTGTCTCGGATATGTTGGGCTCGGTCTCTTACTACCAGACCGCAGCCATTGCGGACCTAGTTGAACTCGTGATCGGAATGCAAATAAAGAACTTTAGTGCCCACAGAGCGAAAAAAGCATTATGAATTCGGAAGTCCCGCAACGGGCCATCCGGTTGTGATGGAACCCAACTTATCCGGTACAGACTACCCAAATTCCCGTTTTTTTCGGCTATCCGAATTCAACGTTGGTAATCCGGAACAGTATATTTTTGTTCTCTGGGTTAATTAATCATACTCATCAGACCAGGCTCATGATGCTGGTGGCCAGGTGATGGAAGAATGGGCTCCACGCATCCTAGTCATTCTACCCATGAAAATTTTAGAAAGTTTTTAACTTGGATTCGAACCCACTCTCGGGCTAGTTAAGCTGACGCATATTAAAAACTGAGTAATTTGTAAACAAAGCAGTTACTTTGTAGTACAAAGTAACTGCTCTGTTTACAAATTACTCGGTTATTAATGTATCAAATCTTAAAATAGAGAGGCACACGTATTCAGCCCAAAACGTGAACGGCGGACGGACGAGCGCCGCCATCTGGCAATTCTATACGGTTGATAACGGCGTTTGCTACGTCTAGAGTGGCTAGTAGACGATCGGCTTAAACTTCTTCACTTTTTTTGGAGTTTGTGATTAAAATTATGACGTATTTTATTAAAATATTGATTATTTAAGCATTTACGAATAATATTGTAAAGAAACAGGCGATTTTAATCCAGAAATTATTTAATTATTCAATCTTTTAGCAAGTGATGCGAAGTGTCTATAGAATTTACATATATTTGTCTTCATAATAACTTATCTTAAGGTAGGTTTATTCTTCCACGGCATCTTCTACCATAAACAGCGTAATACGTTTGTAAATTTTCTAAAAATTAACTTTCCGAGCTGCTTTCGAATTTACATAAGCCACTACTTCCCTCGACAAAAGTATGAGGTAGTCCTATTGTCCGATCGGAAGAGAATTCTTCTTTTAATTCACCCCATAGGGTAGGAGAATTAAAAATAATTATTTAGTGTTATTAAACATCATATAAATGCTTTTAAACAGTTTAATTTGTTTATATACAGTACCTTCGCTGGTAACCCGCGATGTTAAATGTATCCGCCATTTTTTCAACAAATTTCCCGTGAGTCAATGCGCGACGTTCAATGAGTCACGTGATGTTGTGAACGAGCGCCGCAAGGTCTTTTACTTGGACTTAGAACGTCAAATGTGTACTTCTGCTTGCCTTACAAGTTTAACGTTTGTACTTGCGCCTCAACCTCTCTATTATTGTATATCTCTCTTCACTGATTTTTTTGAATCACCCTATATCCAAAATAAATTATTTTTTAAATCTTATACACTTAAAGCTAAATTTAGACCTTGAAATTGGCAATAAATAGAGTGTGGCATTAAACTGGGGAATCGTAAACAACGAGGTCTACATACAAGTTTGAAGTTTGAGAGCTTGAAAGTCACATGGTTTGGTGATAATAGCGAGGTAGAGGCCGAAGTTTTCATCTCTGAAACGTCGAGCGCCACTTACAAGATAGCGACGCTCGACGTTCGACGTTACAGAGATAAAAACTTCGGCCGCAACCTCGCCAATATCGTTTTTACTAGGGTTTCTCTAACGGAATCCCGGTAATCCCGGCTGTTTTTTAACCCAGGAAATATCCAGGGAAATTCTTCCCATCCCGGGAAATCCCGAAAATTTCTTAAAAAATCACTTTTTTTTATTTTGTGTTAAGGTTGAGGAAATTTTGCAAATAGAAAGTATAATTAATCCACAAACTGCCAGAATACATTTGCATTTATTAATTTTAAGTCTGCTTATTAGTTTTTTCAATAATCAATATGTAGCCTATTTGTGGCAAGACTCTGAAAATTCTTTACTTGTCAGGATATAATACAGGTACTCCTCACTTTACGACCTAGCTGCTTAACGACCACTCGCACTTACGACCAATCGAGTTTCGATCTGCAATTCGGGGAATCCCCTTTCTCAGCTTGAGTGTCGGTCAGTGGCGGATGGTGGCATGCGCACTAAGCGTACTATAATAGGCTAATAGCGTACTATAATAATCTTTTTATGAATAAATTTGAAGTTTGTTGCATAATTTGTATAATTTTACAACGATCCTATATTCCCGACGCAAGTTCCTCGCTTATCGACCAATTCGTTTAACGACGTAGTCGTCGGAACGGAACTCGGTCGTAAAGTGAGGAGTACCTGTATCTGGAATAATTGCGCCGATGCCGTCTTAATTTTTAACCATGCCCAATAGCTTCAATAACTGCATTATGCCAGGTTGTGAAAATTGGGAAAGGCTACAAACGAGTATGAAGTATGCAACTACGAAGTTTTTCTTCATAAACCTGATTATTAAAGCTAAAGGAACTGCCGAATTATCGGGCTATAAGCTTGAGGCCGTTATTAAAGAAGTCAAGGTAGACAAATCAAGAATACTAGACGGCAAAAGAAGTAGTGTAACGCATCTCGAAAACGAACTAGAAATCTTCCAGGTTACAGGTGAAAAAACAATATGTCTTCTCTTAAATGCATTAAACACGATTCCAACCACCTCAATTAAATCGGAAAGGGCATTCTCGGAGCAGAACTTTTCTTTTGTAAAATAAGAATTAAATTGAGTGATCGGAGTATTGACAATCTTTGCTTTTTAAAATCTTATTATAAAAATTTACAATACTGTAATATTTTGTATTATGTTTTATTTAAAAAACGAAAATTACTTTCTAAGTTAAAAGTTTGATCTAAGTTTATTTTGTTTTCTTTAAATTTTCGACTCAATTTAAAGGTTTTTTGGTTTTGTTTGTTGTTATTGTAAGCAGTTTCCAACAAACTTTAATAAATTTTTTCTATTTGTGGGAATTTATACGTAATTCAAAGGTTAATTTTAACTTAATATATATTTTACGCAGCAATATTAATATTATTATTTTGGAGGTTGCAGGACGTATTAAATTACTTTAAAAAATGAAAAAGAATTACAGTATATTATAAGATTTCGAGACTTATTTTATATCTTAAAAATAATTAATTATATCTCGGGAAACAGATCACTTTTTCTCGAAATTCCGGGAAGTGAGAAACCCTAGTTTATACTGAAGATCCGTTTGTGTGTATTCATTGTTGCTTTGCGAAAGTGGTGCTATTTGGGGCATTATATTGAGGTTTGATTGTATCTTTATTATTTTAGCAGCCTTTTTGAGGTTTATATTTTATTACGTTTAAAGACTTTTAATTTAAACAATTAAATATAAATTTAAAAAGTTCCTTATAAAATTCCTCATTAACTAATATTTGTTCATAATCATTTTAATCTTAAGCTAATGATTGTAAAAACAATAACATTTCTAAGTAATTACTTTGTTGTTTTTGCAATTAAAATGTTAATTGTAGATTAAATTAAAGGAAAAACACGACAATTAAGTAAATTCCGTTTAATCAGTATATACTGTACAAAAATAACAAAACTTAACTAAGTTAATAAACTTTATAGAGACTTATATTACTTTAATTAATTCTAATCAATATTTTTTGTAATTATTTATATTTTAATAGTGTTATAGCTGTTATCAACAAACTACAGCTGTTTTATAAAATAGTATTTAAGAATATAAATGTTAAATAAACAATTATTTTATTTATTCTTTAATAATTATTGGATCACAATAATAGTATTTGTAAAAAAGTAAAAAATAAAATTATTTTTGATAAAGATAGTATAAAAGAGTTTTTAAAATGTAATAAACTAAATAGCTGAAAGCGATCGGACCCATGTGTCAACTTTCACAAATCTCTATCTATCTGTTTCATTTGAGACCCTTCAAGTTCAGGCTGACTCATATCTACATTTTCACTGTTGACTATAGTTATCACTTACAGTCAAAAATCGTATTCTCCAAAGACTACTGTTACAAATTGTAATAATATTATCATCCTGCATTGAGTTCTGCAACTTGAAATATTCGAGCTTGATAAGAATATTAAAAAAAAAAAAACCGTAATTTCTATCAACAATGTGCCCACCAGAGGCCAAGTATATAACATTAATGAATGAAGGCTAGAATCATTCCCGAGTTAGTCGCAGATTCTAGCCTCATCAAAGTGAAGAATTCCGTGTTTTATTCGCATGTCTTATTCCTAAGTAGGGAACAGTTTCCTCACAGAAAGTCTCCATCAACGGCCGAGTAGTTTAATCCACTCGATTAGTTACGGGTTCGCATTTCACCAACGTGATGTATTCTGTGTTTACTTCACGTGTATAAAATCTAAATAGGGATCAGTTTCCCATAAAAAGTCCTCCCGAAAGACACCTCGTTGACAAATCGCTAAAGTGTACTCTTATCCTAGCAATCAAGATGCATTCTCATTTACAAAAAGGGATTCTTTGAGACTTAAAATCCATTTTAAAAGTAAAAAAATAATTTATTTGAGAGTAAATAATCAACAGAAAATATAAAGCAAACAATTTTCATTTGCATAAAATATTTCAGCAAGACTTTTATAGACTGGAAAATATATTCCAATTTAAGAACACATGTTTAAAAAAGCATTTAAAGAACATAAATATCGTTTAAAAGAATTTAGAAAAGAGTGAAAAGTTTAATAATAAATTTAAAAACAACTAACAATGACAGAAAATATACGAAAAAGGGAGTGTTATAATACGATTTATCAATTTAAACTCACCTGTGACAAATAAATTCAAAAGGAGAATTATTTTCATTTCTAAGTAGGCTGGAGAGCAGTTCTTGCAGTCTTAAGAAAATGTAAAATGCTTACAGACCTCGTTATTCAGTATTTTTATACTCAGAAGATATTATTCTTACTCCCCGTTGGAGAGAAAAAATAAAAATAAAAGCGATAATCCTAATGTAATTGATCGAAAAGTGAGATGTAATTAGAGGCGATGCGACAGCAACAAAATAATTGCAAATTATATTATTCTTCAGATTGATTAAAATGAAAGATGATAATTTATTATATTTTAATTAGAATGTATCGAAACTAATTTTGTTGTAATTATTAGTTAACATAACTAAATATGATAGCAATTTTAGAATCAAAGATATTTATTATTTATAATGTAAAAATATTCATTTTCGTTAAATGTCAACGTTTGAAGAATAAATAAATTAATAAAAATGATATCAAATAATTTTAGATTTAATTATGTATGCGATAAATAGAAAAAAATGTACTTTATTATAAAAATAATATAAAATAGTGAGAAGTTTTTTCCAGTTTTTATCTCTTTCCACCCTACGGCACTGAGACGGCCCTTTTTATTCACAGCTCACTAGTGGCCGAGTGGATAAAACAACCCAACACTAGTCGTGGGTCTCACTACTGGTTTGGCCACGTAGAGTTGTTCGGGTTTTCTTCCTATAAAAAGTCTTCCCGCAGGCATCCCCTTGGCAGCCGTGATACGTTGCATTATTCAATTAATCCAATCTAACCTTTTTAATTTATATCTAACTAGGTTCGGTTTGGGAGACACCGGATGGTGAGAGACTTCACCACTCTTTCTCCTATCGTTGCCTATTACTCTGTGGTCAAGGCCTATTATTCTGGGGACCTGGGTTCGAATCCAGAGATCGAAAAACTGTAAGAATTTTTGATGTTCTGTTCTTCATTACCGGCTTCCCGCTCTATGAGCCTCACGATGGGTGTGATTAAAAAGGCTTTCTTGATATACACAAAGCAAAAAAAATTGAAAAAAAGACAAACCTATATAAGTAGGTGAACGCTTTGCCAACTCAGTCATCCAGCAGCCTGTTTTATTTCCTTTCCGGACATCTCCGGATACATAACAAGAATTATATAACTGAAGAATCTTTATTTTATTTTTTGTTTTTTAAATAAAAAAATTTTATTTTTATTAATATAACTGAAGAAGATCAGTACATTCTAGTCCAAAACGTTATTATTCTGATAAACCTCGTGTTGGAATTTGAAAGGTTGGATTTTACTAATATCATCATTTTTTTCCTCCAGTTGTACATGACAATTTGGGATATAATTTCGATAGAGAAAAAATGGATATGCAATTAATAGAAAGATTATAAACAGGATCTGAAAGAATTAATTACTAGGAAACATTCGTTAAGTCGTAATTTGAGCTCCAATTTCCCATAATCTACCATAAATTGAGTTCTATTACCAGAAATGTATATTATGAAATGAAATCTTCCATTCTATCAATCCCACCAGTGGCCGAGTGGAAAAACCACTGAACACTAATAGTGAGTCGCATCTCACGAACCGAGTGGCCACATGGAGTTTTTCGGGTTTTCTTTACGTGTTGAACACCAAAAAGTGATCACTTTCCTCAAAGTATTTCCTAATTGGCAGATCGCCCATGCGTTGCGTTGCCTATACCATTTTTAGTCTTTAATTTAAAAACGTAATACGAAATTGATAAATGACAACAAATATGTTTTTATTTGTATTATTAGTTTTATTCATGTATTTTACTGCTTTATCAGAAGCGTAAGACTTTATGCAGGTCTGGTTTTCATGGAATATGCAAACTAACACATGAGCGATGTGCCAAGGGAGGTGCCTTTCGAGAGGCCCTTCTATGAGAAATTGGTCTCTATTTAGGTGTTAGATACGTGAAGAAAATCCGGAAAACTCCACCAGCCAACCCATCGGTTGGTATGATCCCGCGGTAACTACCAGTGTTCGGATAAAACAACTGTTCAGTTGTTTTATCCAATCGACCACTGCTGGGAATCTCATAAGTCCAGCACCATATGCAAAATAGCTCTGTAGATATGTTTGATGTGATTATCATTCTGTTGTACACAGAAATTCAGACTGGTAATCCAATTATTCCACACATCTTGCAAGATGTCACGTGGTTCTAAAATGGGCAAGTGACACATGATCTGTTCATAAACAAGCGCCTTCGAGTGACTCATTGGTAAATTTGTTACATCGGGACTAAGTGGGAGTCATTCTATAGACCAGTGATTCTCAACCTTTATTTCGGCACGGTACACTTTTAATAATTTAAAAATCTGGCGGCATATACAGTTACTTCTGTTAAAAATCGGACTTTAACGTAAACAATTTAACGTCGTAACATCAACTTCCACACCTGGGAGTAAATCATTTGTTAAGTTCTCAGCGGTAAAAGTGACGCTTTCTCATAACCTTCCGACTTACTATTTCGATTTCTCCAAGTCAATATAGCAAGAAACTGAAAAGTTTAGGCAGTCGTTGCCAGTTCCTCAATGGAATATCGTCCCTTCTCTAGTGCCAACGGATATACCTAGTTTTTGAGGATACTTCAGTTAAACGTACACTTCCTCGTCTACGGATACGCATTTTGAAGACGAACTTTATCTCAGAGGACTAAGATACTTTGCTACACGATCAAGAACGATCAAGAGAATCTCCCAAGAATTAGCATCAGACTATTTTCGAACATCATCACCCCAAGGTATTCATCACCACGCGTATCTCCTGTAAATTCTCTCTCTCTCTCTCGCGACCGCTTTCGTTTAAAGATCCCTTGACGTTAAGTCCTAACGAAATTGTAACGAACTTGTAAGATGTATTATGTTGTCTTTGAAATTAAATCATTATTAGTTGTTAATTTGGTATCTGAGTGATTCACTTCCGGGACGCTGTCTCTCAGTCTGTCTCCATCCCGAATCCGATCGCCCTCGCAAGCGGCCGCTCGCGTGACCAAATCAACCCGCCGTCTCGGCTTCCGTGTCAATCAGAACACCGTAGTGTCAGTCGTGACGAGGGACTAAAGAGGTGCCGACCCTCCGGTCACACTTCGGTAAGTACCGCAGGACAACCGGTGACGTCATAACAGTGATTTTTTAACGCAGTTGATTATTTAGGTAACATTTTCTAAACGCCTTAGTAACTACTGGCAGTTACCGGTAACACCGGTTACAATTTCCAAACGTGCCCTAGGAAAGTAGAACTGAATGAACTACTTGTCAGTCTTCGCTTATGTATGGATATTCGCAATGGCGACACACTTCAAAGATTTCGCGGCACACTAAAGTGCCGCGGCACAGTGGTTGAGAATCACTGCTATAGACCAGGGGTGGCCAACAAGTCGATCGCGATGTCAATTTTGGTCGATCGCTCGCGATGTCTTGACTTAATGTGTTACACTTGTAACTGAACGCAACGCGTGAACGTAACGCGCAAAAGCAACAATATGCATGCAGTTAAGACTGGACTCGTAGAAAACACAGCCATTTAGCTTGAATATTTGATACTGTCATGCGGTAGCTTCTTTTCTTTAGTATTAACAATATTATTATTATTAATCAATATTATTTATCCACGGTGACAACGTTGAGTTTCAATTTTTCATTTGTTTAAAATGTAAGTACCTGTTCTTTATGTTTTAAATTAAATTATGGCTTTTCTTACCTATCTATTTACTTGATAAGTGAGTGTTTTCGGCAACAGACCTCTATTATTTTGGACTTTTGGAAATACGTCAACTGAGAAAAATATCCCAGTATCACCAAATATAGCAAATATATTTATTCCTGTTTCGGAACTACATACCTGTGTGAATTGGCATTTTCATACTTAAAGTTAACGAAGACTAAACATTCCGTCCTGACTGATTCCCATACTGAAGAATCATTATTATTATCTTTGTCAGGATATACACCTAATTATGTTTCCTTGGTAAGAGACGTGCAAACTCAGTCCTCCCATTAATGTAACGTAATAAAATAAATTCTAAATCTGTCTTTATCAGTAGCTAATTTGAATTAATAAATATTGTTAATAATTATTCATGTTGTTTTAATTCCCCTGGACGTGAGTTTTTTGGCCCGTTAAATAATTACGTTGTTTTTTTACGTAGGTAGATATACAGGGTGTTTCAGTACAAAGAGTACTCCCGCGAGCTATTGATAGATTAGCAAAAAATAAGTCTAAAAATCTTATATCATTCTTCCATGATAAATTTTTTTCGCCCCAAATAAAAAAATCGCAAAAGTAAAATCTTATAATCAAATTATCAGCCGTACTGTGCAGTTTTATAACAACTTTTTCAAGTTTACGAACAAATAGTACCACAATTTATACATTGTAATTGATAAAAAAAATTAAATTATATTTTAAGTTAATAAAAATCTATCTTGAAAGTGTCGAAAAATCGATTTTTTTTAGGTGCCGCCTGTATGGAATGAACTAATAACTCGTAACTGCAAATATCAAAAGTTGGATCTGGAAATTTATTTTCTTTATAAGCTTATATCTTGAAAATTTAATAAGTGATTTAAAAAATAAAAAATAGTTTTGAACATATATTTTCCTTATCTACCTATAGCTCGCGGGAGTGTACCTCGTACTGAAGCACAGTGTATAAACATAGTATGTATTTCACACCCCCCTCGCCAGTTAGACTATGCCTACGACAACAAGTCGATCGCGACACATTTTTAAGATAAAAAGTAGATCTTATGTACACAAAAGTTGGCCACCCCTGCTATAGACTCACGTGGACCCACGTTCAAATATGTTCTCATGTAACCAGTATGGCTACGGTATGTGACTTGTGGAATTCTCTATTTATCTGTGACTGATTGGGTTCCATTTGTGTCTCTCAGAATTCATATGTTCAATCAATCTATAAAATTTAATTTTAAAATGCTCTATTTACATACACGCGTCATTATTTTAAAAAAAATTGTAATGGCTTGTCTTTGATATGTCAATATCTATATCTATATCTAAAAAGGTAAAGTGCATTTTATACTGATTAATTTAAAACAAAAATGTTTTTATCTCAGGCGTATCCAATCGAAAATTATTTTCGAGTATTTTATTTACTGTCGATTTTATCTGACCTTGAGGCAATACAATAGGAAGAACTTTTCAGTCTAACCACAACTGCAAGTGCAGTTATTTTAAATGTTTTTTAAAGTATTGTCATAAAATTATACTCACTAAAGTAGTAGATATAACTGTCTACCGTAAAATTTTATAACATTCTATATAAAATAATGTTTTCTATGTCGTGTATTGGTCGACGTTTGAGTAAAATTAAAGTGTTTAGAGTAAGAAGCCAATGGAGGTAAGTATAAATTAATTATAAATTTTATTTGTAATATCTTCGAAACTACAAGATGATCACGGCCGTATACAAAGGAACAAGCAGGGATTATGGTTCCGATTTGGTTTGATGGGATACGGCAAAGCAACACATCAAAGGAGAATGCCTCCAAGCAGGACTTTCTAAGAGAAACTGTTTCTAATTAGGTATTAGACATGCGAAGAAAACCTGGAAAACTAGCGCGTTGGTGAAGCACGAATTCAGACCAGAACTGTGTTTTATCCACTCGGCCACTGACGACTGGTGGTTTTGTGCTTGACACATAGGACTAGAATTAGAGTCTATTGTGGCCGTCGGCCATGATATTGTATATTTTGTATATTTTATATTGAATTAGTCTTAGATTTTCTTTGTTCCTTTGTCTAACTCTTTCTAGAACTTTCTTTTGTCTAACTCTTCCTAGAACTCTCTTTGTCTAACTCTTTGCCCTTGGGGGAGGATTATCTTTCCCTCAATAGTAAGAACAAAAGAGGGAGTGAGGCCCTGAAGCAAAACAGACAGAAAGAGTGCCAGTCTGGGTTGGAATCCCGAAGAGGTAGGAGCTGAAAAGGAGTGCTCCAGAAAGGGAGAAGGGTGATCTAAGAGGATAAAGTGCAGAGAGAGATCATCGAGGAAAGACGACTCAGTCTGAAAGAAAAAGATTATAGACGAAAGATCTATAAGGAAAAGGGCTACAAACGTAACAAAAGAGAGAGATCCGAAGTTGTTCCCCACCAAAAGACACATCGCAAAGAAACCCGGGTATTTCTACTACTTTTCTTATCTTTCCTTATTTCTTCTATTCTTCCAATTTCTTTTAGTTTTAAGTTAGTATAAGTTAGTATAAGTTAGTGTAAGTGAATACGGTCCTCGTCAGATTGTCGCGTGTGTGCAAGATAACTGTTTTTGAGGACAAATATTTAATGCCTATATATATTAAATTCTGGAAGTTGTAAAGTTGGGATCCTATGTAAGGAACCTGTTCAGAGAGAATAAAACTACTTTGTATTAAGTTTTATTTTGTACCATTTCGCTCGCGGGATCGTGTACCTCTTGTTACGAACACTACACTATTGTCCTTGTACATACGTCCCTGTTTGTGTGTAGCATCATCTTTCTAAATGTTATCTTCAGATGCTATTATCAGGAGACTTCATCTCCCAGTTCTCGATGATAACATTTTACAGAATTATCAGATATTTAAAAAATCACACTTTATGACAATGATAAGAAATGTATTAAATTTAATGTAAATTATGTAAATTAATATAAGATAAATATTTTAAAATAATTTTTAAAACTAATCGTTTTCAAATGATAACGATGATTAATATTTGTTTTAAATAAATTAAGAAATCATATTCAATCTATTAAGCGTAAAAGATAATTTGATAAACTGCGATAAATGAAAGAATTTGTGAACTTTGTAATCTCATCAAAGATGTTAGATTAAAATTCTGCTAAATCATTTTCTGTACATTCGTGTTGACAGAAATTTCATAACGTAAAAATGAATTTAACGTAAAATCGACGGAAAATGTTTAATCAATCTTCATATTTTTTATATTTTAACTTACTGATAAATCCGCCGGTGGCCTAGTGAATAAAACCACTGAACACCAGTAGTTGGTCGTTGGTGTGTGCCTGATCAACAGGCTAGTCACGAGGAGTTTTCTATTTTCTTTACGAATCCCTGTAATACCTAAATACGAACGGCAGACCGGTAAAGCAAAACGACAGATCGCTGTGGGGGATCCAAGATTGAATCCAGGAGATTGAAAAAAACCTTAAAAATTTTTAGGGGCGGTTTGTCACGGATACGTAGATCCATCCGGCCGCTTCTTTGTGGGCCAGATGATGTTATCTGGACTTAATGAAGTTAGTCTCGGGGTGAACATTGGTCAGTATTGGAAGGCTCTTATGTGACAGACTGGGGCTATGTATTATCACAGCATGTAATTGGACAGCTCATCCCAAGCCTGGGCTCCTGTCTATTGTTGTGTATAATTCATTGCAGTTTCTTACTATACTTTTACCGTAGCGCAAGGGTTACTTGTTCCTGGAGATTAATAATCCTCATGTTAACATACGCTAGCATATTAGGGTCCTGTTCATATATGCTGTCCTCTAATCTTATGAGGTGTGTAAGTTTGCTATACACGGCTCTTCGAGCTTCTAATTGCCTTCCTTAGGCAAACAAAACGCAATTATGAAGGAGGGAGTTGCAACCCTTTGGTAACGAAACCCTGTAGATCAGGCCTGGCTAACCCAAATTGTTTCGCGGGCCACTTTGATCACGCGTAATATTACGGTTGGCCACAATTTAGACAAACATGCTTTTAAAAAAGTAAAACAAATACAAAATGAATAAGATATTATTGTTATATCAAGAGTTCGTACTCGCACTTTCGCATTATAACAATGACACATGCAAATTTTCATTTATTGAATTGTTTTAATATACACATAACGGGAAACAAAAGTTTTAATAGCTATATAATATCGCTTAGCGGGCCACACAATTTAACGTGACGGGCCACATGCGGCAACGCGGGCCGCAAGCCCTTTGTCAAGGCCTGCTGTAGATAGACATTGGGTACATCTTATTCTTCTTATACTCCATTAAGAAACTCATTTTCTTAATAGCCCTGGTGAGAACCAGGACTTTTCTGCCATAAAGATTGGCTCTTGTAACCATAATTCAAAAAACACTTATAAATGAAACTGGAAACAAATATACCAATAACACTACACTTTACACACTTTTCCAGCACTAGTTTAATCAAAACAAACGTTTTCGACCCCAGGTCTGCCTCAGGTTAAAAACGTATTAAAATACACATTAAAGAGAATAACTGAGTTCTAATGGCAGAACTATAACCGCTATTTTTTAATTTACAAAATTTGAAAAACAAACGATTCACGTATTTTAAAAGTTCTACGAACAAATAATTTACGTATTTTTAAAAACATCAAAATAAATAAAAAAATTAATAAAATAAAACTATATATTGTGACATCGTTACAATGCTAGACTATAATTTTTAATCATATTTTTAATTTATTTAATGGGGGGACGCTATAGTCGCTGAGGCTGTTGGCGTGTTTCGAAGTGAAGTTGTACCTGTTGCGGCTAAGTTTTCGTAATTGCTTTTAATTATGGATAAATTTGTTAAATCTAAAGAGTATGTGGATCGGGATAGTGCCAAAGAAAGGGAAGCAGCTTTTGAGAAGAGCGCAAGGATATTAAGAACACCACCAGGTAAACGTTTGCGGTCCTGTTCCACTGGAAGTGCTGTTAAAGCCAGAGACACCAGAAAGAATTTGGATCAAGAATTATTCTTGGAGGAGATAAGAGGTATGTTGACTGAAATGAAGGATGCTATAGAATTAAAAATAGAGACGGAATTACGGTTAGTAAAAGATAATTTTGTGCAAATGAACGATAAGATTAATATACTGACGGAGAGAATCAATAAATTAGAATCCGTGCACGACTGCGGAAATGACTGTAACAATATGCAAATTAACACTACTCTAACCAAAAGAGTTAACACACTTGAAAGCAATCTAAGGAAAAGAAATTTGGTATTGTTTAATGTGAAGTTGAATGATGGGGAAAATCTTTTTGATACAGTATCGAAGTTGATTCGGGATGTTGTTGGTTTATCAAATGTCCTTTGTGACTGTGTCAGACTTACAAAAAATACCAGAAATAATACGATGGTTTTGGTTACCTGCATTTCCATACAAGCGAAAAGAGATATATTGAGCAGCTGGAAGAGTAATTGTACCAAATTGGATGTTTCTGACTGGAGGAAGGCAGTGCGCATAAGGGAGGACCTTTCCGCTGAATGTAGAGAGAAGAGAAAACAACAGATGGATAATTTAAGACAGGCCAGAAAGGAGGGGAAAATTGCATATTTCAAAGGCGATAAATTGGTGATAGGTGGAAACATTCGCAGGGTTGACAGGGATAAAAATGAGGCTAGCTGTGTTAGTGATTCTTTTTTAGGAGTAAGCATGATTCATTAAAAGTTCTCAGTTGGAACATGAACGGATGGAAGAAAGAATATGAAATGGAGTATTGGAGCATTGTGAGAAAGTTTCATATCACTTGTTGGATGGAAACCTGGTTGGGTGAATTAGATTCAAGAAAGCCACCGACAGATGTAAGTAATACATACGAATTTTATAAGATTAACGCTACTAGTATATTTGATAAAGGGCGAAAAAGAGGTGGGATGGTGCTGATGATTGCTAAAGAATTGAAAGAGATGGTGGTTCGTCCCATTGAAGATTGGTTGTTTGAAGTACACTGGGAAAATATTAAGTTAGTTTTTGTTTATATTAGAGTGGAAGTTTATGTTAAATGTTATAAGTTACTTGAGTCATTGTTTGATTCTTTTCAAAATGAAGAAATATATTTATTGGGCGATTTTAATGGCAGAATTGGAACTTTGAATGAAATGGAGTGGGGAGGTAGTGTTTTTCCATCATTGGATTATAGCGTGTATCGGAACTCGCAAGATAAATGCATCAATAAGATAGGTTTGAAGTTAGTGGAATTGTGTCAAGCAAAAGGGTTGATGATTGTGAATGGCCGAGTTAAAGAGGATGTACAGGGAAAATATACTTTTTTCTCACACTTGGGTAAAAGTGTAATTGACTATCTGTGTATAAACGGTTTGGCAGCTGAGAAATTACTGTACTTTAGTATAGATGACTGTATTGAGTCTGATCATATGATGCTGCATCTTGAAGTTTCTGTCAAAGGGTTGGAAAAAAAGGGCTACTCTAGACAATCGGTCCAGTTTAATACACGATGGAAGAAAGAATGGCAGGAGGCGTTTGTAAGCGAAATTCAAGGTATCTGTTGGGACAGGCAATTTGATGATAGTATGAGCAAATTAAATAATCTTACTGATATGGTGTCTGGTATAATGGATAAATTTAGATATAGAGAAAAAGGAGTTAGACACTTCTCTAGGAGTAATTCAGAGTGGTTTGATGATGAGTGCGTAGAACAAAAGGCTGATGTGAAAAATAGGCTCAGGAGATGGAGGAGACTTGGAGAGGATTGGAGATTGGAAGAATATTTATTATCGAAACAAAATTTCAGAGCGCTATGTAAAAGTAAGAAACAGGAATATTTGACCAGTTTTAATCAACTGCTTTCAAAGTGTAAGTCAAGTCAAATGTTTTGGGATTGCATTCGTAAATTACAAGGTAGAAGTAAATTTCGTATACCGGAGGAGATTAAAACTGAATTGCTTGTGCATTTTAAAAGCTTACTGTTTAGTGATAACCTAGATAAAGAAATTGTTTGTTTGGAGATGATAACGGTAGGTTATCTTGACAGGCATATTTCTCTCGAAGAATTAGACATTGCTTTGAGAGAGGCAAGGTCAGGTAAAGCAGCTGGCCCGGATGGTATTCCGATGGAATGTTGGAAACTGGTAGATGAGCGATTGCGACAGAAGCTGTTGGATATTTTTAATGAAGTCCTGGCAACCGGAATTTACCCTGATGGTTGGAAATTGGCGAGAATATTTCCCATTTTTAAATCAGGAGATATAAACAATACAAGCAACTACAGAGGAATCTCATTGTTAAATACTGTTAGCAAAATTTTTTCAACGATCCTATGTAAAAGACTGATATTTTGGGTAGAGAGTGAGCATATTATATCAGAGATGCAAGCGGGTTTTCGTCAAGGGTATTCCACAGTGGACCATATTTTTGTTTTGTGGAATTTATTAAAAGAAAGGCTAGTCAAAAAACGCCGAAAAGTATATACGTGTTTTGTGGATTTCCGGGCTGCATTTGACTCAGTGAATCATCTGAAATTATGGAGGAGGCTTGCTGATTTGAGGTTAAGTCATAAAATATTGAATTTATTGCGATCGATGTACACGAATATGTCAGCATTTTTGATGGTTAATGGTACTACTACTGAACCCTTCCACTGTAACAAAGGAGTTCGGCAGGGATGTCCGCTAAGTCCATTACTGTTTTCTTTATATATCGACGGTTTGGTAAATAGACTGAATGAGATACCAAGATTTAATGGCCTATGGTTGGGCAATAATACTTATATCAAGGTTCTGTTGTATGCAGATGATGTGGTGATTATGGCTGATAGCCCGTTTGAATTACAGCTGGCAATTGATGGTCTTATGAGTTTCTCAACTGAGATGGACTTACAGATTAATAATAAAAAAAACTAAAATAATGGTTTTCCAAAATGGTAGTAAAAGATCAAGTAAGCTTAAATGGTTTTTGGATAAACAAGAGATTGAAATAGTGGAAAAATATAAGTACCTGGGCCTTTGGTTCAAATATAATCTTAACATGAAAGACCACTTTGAGATTACTGCGGGAAAAGCAAAAGGTGCTTTGGTGAAATTATCTAAAACCGTTAATATCCCAGGGTTAGCCTCGTATGCTCCACATTTTAGGTTGTTTGATTCAACAGTTAAATCTGTTATGTCGTATGGTGCTCAGGTCTGGGGATTGGCTAATGTCAATAATTTTGAGTTAATTCATAGAGACTTTTTGAAGAAAATGCTGGGCCTCAGATTTCACGCATCGAATGTGGCTGTTTTGTGGGAAACTGGACGAGTACCACTGAAAATCTTTTTTATTAAAGCAGTTCTAAAATATTATGTAAGAATATTGGAATTACCTAGGGATAGGCTACCTAGAATCAGCATCGAAAGAATGTGGATGAAAGCGGAGAGTAATTCATGGTGGCTGGATTTTAAAAATTGGCTGGAACGGCTGGGATTCGGTGATATGGTTATTGAGAAACAAATTGATAGATGGAAAGAACGGATACCGTCCATAGTATTGAGATGTATAGAACTAGAATTACAGGAAATGAAGAATGTGCTGAATAGTTCTGGGTTGCTACGATATTATCGTCTGGTTAAACCTGATTTTGGCATGGCAGGATATTTAAGAGACGTTGGAATCTCTATTGCGATGAAAAAACAGATTGCGAAACTGCGGTTAAACTGTTTTATGTCAAGAAGTGCCTCTTTGGTGTGCATAATTTGCAACCAGATTTGTAGTTATAGTGAATGGTGCTTCCATATGTTTAGTAATTGTGGAAATGATATGTACGGGGAATACTTAAGAATGTTGCGTGGTGGTTCTAACTCCAATTTCGTGGATTTGTTAAAATTTAACAAGATGTTAAAGAAATTAGATGGTTTGAGTTAAGAGAATTTATTGTTTTGTTCTTCCCCCCTTTGATATTGTATCGAACTATATGTCAAATAAACTATTATTATTATTATTATTATTATTATTATTATTATTAATTTATTTAATTTAAAATATATACTCCACTTGAAATTAGTTGTGACTTACCCCTGTACATCATACTTTTCCTTAAACAATAGAGTCGTGCCGACTATCTATCTAACACCTTTTCAGGGAGAATTTTTGAACTGAAATAAATGACTTCCAGTTTGCAACGGAAATTCTTGTATGGTTAATCGGGGCCTTCTGTCCCTGAAATTTCCAAATCTGTCTCGTCTTTCATTTGTCTGACTCCGTTCTAGAGATTAAGAAATGACAGCCAGACAGTGGGAATTTATAGGTCTACAATTTTTTCAAATTACACCGAATAATTACTCATATTATTAACAAAAATTTTTAAAGTCGAGCCTATGTCATTCTCTTGCCTCATCGGGTTATCAACTAAAGACTGCCATGCTTTAGATAACGTTTCTTTCTCGTTGAAATTAATGCATTCCCTTTTTCTAGATGCTTGGAATATTTCAAACGCTTTCATTGATTGTAACTTGTTGACGTCAAACACCTTTTTAAATAATTTAGCTTGATTCCAACATGCTGACACCCCTCGGCTCGCTCGCAAACTGGGCAAGTGCTGCGGATAGACTATTTGTACGAACATCGTATTTATGTTAACCCGAATACCTAAAGAATGTTAACCCATATGCTCAGGGCCTATGGGTTAACATTCTTTTAGTGGCGCCTATGTATGATAACTTTCGACCAAATCTATCATCCCACACTGGGATAGTGTATACCCCAGGGGCTAAGTTTCTATCTATAGAATCTTTACTATTAGCTAGAAGCCTAAATATAATTAAATTACGTCTATAAGCTATTCTGGAATTCATATGCTTTGCTAATGAGGAAGTCAGTCTATAATACAATATTATACAAAAAATCTTTGAAACACAAGTTAACAAGGACACAATTACTGGGAGTCAATTTGAACCGTTTTTATACACTGGAAACAAAACAGCACGCCTCCAATCCTTTAGTATTACTCGCAGTCTTCAAAATTCTAGTGAAACAATTAAATAAGATCGAATATACAAAACCAACCTTCAAAATTCTGTAGGAATACCATCAACACCGGGTGCGATGCCAACTTTTGATTTACATAACACGTATCTCAACTCACGCCCCGACCAAAATAATCACTCATAAAAGACTATTAAATCCACAGAATAAGGGTGAACAGAACCATAAAAAATATAAAAACATGTAAACCACTCCTGAAAAGAAATATTCACCTTGTTATAACTACAGTACAGTACATCTAATTTTATATAAATTTGTTGATCTGTTTGATGAAACCGTGTCTTGTTCTATAATTTAGACTTAATAAACACTAGTGTTGTGTGTTTTTTCTCAAAGATACTTGGCAAGTTTTCTATCAAATATCTTTATTCATTCTGGTTGAGGAAGCAGGAGTGAAGTCCTTTAAACAGGACTTCACTCCTGCTTCCTCAACCAGAATGAATAAAGATATTTGATAGAAAACTTGCCAAGTATCTTTGAGAAAAAACACACAACACTAGTGTTTATTAAGTCTAAATTTATATAAATTCCAAAATCATCTACTGTATTACTTCTACGGAACATACCAGAACTTTGTGGAATATTTAAGAAACCTTCTTTTTATCTAAAAAACTTTCTTAACTAAATTACGAGACACAACAAATATTCTACAATGAAACTCAAACTTTAATTATGATTACCTTGTATTTACAAGGGAAACCTTTCAACCCATACACAAGTGATGTTTTAAATAATGATTTGATGTATTTATTTCTGAGAAAAACAAAACTTGCGTTTATTTTTGTGTTTTGTTCCTCCAAGTGCCAAATATTGGCTTCAAAATTTGCAACATTTACATAGACATATGACTACCTAATACTTTCTATCTAGCTTCTCTATTGGCGAAGTAGTAATAACAGGGTGCATTTTTTTACTTCTCTACCTTTGTCATTGTGATTATAATCTAATTTGTAGATATACCCATGTATTTTTTAATACTGGCTGAGTTGATTTTTCTGTATATTAAAGTGTTTATAACTAATTGTCGCCATTTTTGGTAAAAGTTTTACAACACAATGATTAATTTATCATTTTTGCTATCTTGTGTATAATAATAAATAATAATAATAATATAAAATTGTTCGAATATGAAGCAAAAATGAAGAATTCTGGAAAATTAACAGATAAAAAATATAACTCTTTCTGTATTTTTCTTCATTTTAGTTCAACAATAGTTCAGCAAAATTTTTTAATAAGTAAAGTCACACATGACTTTATTGTAAAATTCCTCAAATAACATAAACACACTTGTTTATTTTATTATGGCGAGATGGCCAACTTCAACAATTACGTAAACAAATAAAAATCTCGTTAAAAAACAATAAAATGCAATAAAAATAATCACCATCGAATTAAATAGACTTAAATAGAATTAAAATAATGACATATCCGCCGTAGACTTGTTATTGCCTCTAAAAAAAAGGCGTGTGAAAAGACCAAAGGATATGGACTCATGTATATGTATAGTCTTGTAAGAAATATATTCTTTACCTAAATGACATAACTTTTACGAACTTATTTTCATTGCAACAACTGTACAAAATTTCCAATTGGTAAAATTCCAATCGCCTAAAATAAACCGAAACTTTAGAAAATATTTAATTCTTTCTAAGCTGTGCTTTGTATCACCAGATAATACAAGATATAACCACATCCCCACCATTGCAGCTTGAAAGACATGCACCACTTGTGTATAAATGTATGCCGTTATTTTTGAAGACCAATTTTTGGCACTTGGAGCGCCGGACGCAGAAATATAAACATATTTTTGTTTTTCTCAGGGAAAAAAATACGTCAAATAGCGCTTAAAACATCATTTATTTCTTCTACAGGTTGTAAGGTTTCTCTTGTGAGTGCAAAGGTCAAATCTTCTTTACAAACAAAGAATACTTGACCTAAAATTAAGTATATATGAAAAGAATTTTGAAAGGATATTATAATAATAATAGAAAGATAATTGGTTTCATTATGCATAAGTACCGTAGGTTATTATTTAGTAAATTTTATGAATTTTTTTCCTGTAATTGAAATATTTATCATTTATGTAATCGTTTATTAAATTTGTTATAAAACTAAATTTCCAATTTTTTTATTTAAGCCAGAGGTATAGATAAAAATAAACTTAATAATATACTCTTGATCTCAAGATATGAGATAAAGAGTGGCCAGGCCCTTAATATGCGATATGATTTATGTTTTTGAGGCCTATAATATATTAAGGAAGTTAAAGAAAAATCATATTTTTATAATATAAATTTTATATACTGTATCAGTGTTGCAAACGTGTCAGTTGTCTCCAAATTATTTGTATCTAGCTTTAAAAATACACTGATAAATAGATGATGGCTCAGATTCTACTCTTGAGAATGGGGTGATGTAAGCAACGTAACACATGTATGATCTTTCAAGAAGGAGGTCTTCCCGGAGGATTTTATATAGGTAACCGGCTCCTACGTAGACGTTAGAAAGGTGAAGAACCCCCAAAAACTTCATTTAACTAACCCATTGGTGGGGTGACCAACTACCAGTGTTTACTAGTTTTATCCATTCGGCCAGTAGTAAGCTTAAAAGTTAGGTGGTATGTTCTGACTCGTTTCCTCCTTAATAATGCTTCCATGTACTGTACAGTACATAAAAATTTTATATTATAGATATAAATACTTGATGTAACTATATATGTGGAAAGTAAAACGCCATCTGCCGGCGAGACGACGAGGGCGGGACGAGACGCGACTTCGCGAGAGGAGACGACGGTGGAAGAAGAACGCGCGAAAAGACGGAAGACGAAAAAGAAGTCCTACATTTGTTTTTTATAATAATCACAATATTTTTATATAATTTGTATTCCTTAAAACGTTCCTGTTATCCAAACCTTTCTTATCTCAATTAAAGTTTTTTCAGAGACAAAAGAAAAAGTCTCATGTATATATATATATATATATATACATATATAACATATATATTCTATAAACACAAGTTGCATATATTTCTATGGACATACTGTATATGATGATTTTTAATGGCAATAATTATTACACTTACAAATTTTCGCAATAATTCTTTTTGGCAAATATGGCGACAGAAGAGACTTCCACAAGGATGAATTTAAGGGTGCAGTACACATCTGCATGTGCATTCTAAGGATGTTTCCCGAATAAAGCCGGATACCTCAGTTTTAAAAAATTTGTAAGAGATATTGTTTCCTTTCTGCACTCTTTCTACAGATCTCTGGATCCGCTACTAAATATTCATCTTCATTATCATAGTGGATCATCTCTAATTAAATTAGCTACTATCTTCTCACCCATATGATGAAGATAACAGAAACTATAAACAACCACTTCTTGGAATGATTATGATGAAAAGTCCAACAGTAAATGAGGGTCTACTGTAGAAACAAAATAATGGTTGTTCCAGTTAATTAAATCCATGCAGATTTATGTTGAGTTTATGTATTCCTTCTAACAATCTAATTACGGATTACTCCATATTAAAATTGTGATATTTTTTTATTACTCTGTTCACACACTAAATTTACAAATGCAGGTTGAGTTATCAGTTTGTACTTGCATAAATAAGGCATTCGCTTAATTATGCAATCACTTCTATTCACAGAACGTATTCTGCATTCATAACGTTTAACTAAATGCGCATTTAAATACATGTTAACACGTCTGATAATTTATACATAAACCCACCCAATCTAATAATAAATTTTTGCTATGGAATGAAATGATACATACATGGTATAAAATTTAAATTTTATTAGTTTGAAAGATGTTAGTTTACTTCGTGATATTTAGGTTTTGTATGTGATTTTAACGATAGAAAGTTTAAATTGATAAGATTTTAATGGTAGCTAGTTTTAACGACAATAGATTTTTAGTCAGTCCGTTAGTCAGATGGGAATCCACGACTAACTACAAGTAGTTAGTGATGTTATAATTTAATACACAGTTTTTTTTAAAAAATAATTACTGTATTTCTCTAGTTTTTAATATATTCTGTCAGTTGTTATATGAAAGAACATTTTTATTAAATTAATGAAATACTTTAAATTTTACAGTTATGCTCAACTGTCTTCGTAGGATAACAAACATGGTTATCTTAACATAAGTGCTATGATATTTTATTTTTACGCTTTATAGCAGGGATGGCCAACACGTAGACCGCAGTCGACCGGTCGACCGCAAAGGTTTTGAAAGTAGCCCGCGAAGCTAAAGTTGAACAATTTGCTTTCTCTTAAATTAATGTTTAAAAATCTTGATTCAATAATTTATTCTTACAATAATAGACTGTCTGCGCAACGTACCCATACTGTTTGTATTTATCCCGATGAACAATGCAAATGAATGTTAACTTTTAAATTAATTCTAGTCGCAACGCATGCGCATATAAATGGCAATCGCATAAAATGGCGCAAAATCATGTGTCAGACAGTAACGTGACAGCCCCTGGCTTCAATGCACTTGTTACTCCTTGTTTGGGCACTTGAATCTACTTTCAATTTTAGTTTTTTTTTATTTATTCATACAGCGAACGGAAGCAGGTATGTTAGTTTAGTAATTATTGTTTTAAATGTTAATAACATTTAACCTTATTATTTTAGAATAAATAAACAAAGTACAGGCCGGAGTAAAATAAAACCTTATCATTATTAATTATTTATTAAAATATCTATGAAAAACCCTAAAATTGTTTGCCCATATTCATAGTCGCCCGCAGACTATATTTTCCCGAAAAAGTAGCTTCTAAGGGATAAAAGTTTGGCCACATCTGCTTTATAGTATTCTTCATTTATCTGATTATAATTGTACTTTTATATTTTTCAATGAACTTTGCTTTCCATTTGAGTTCTCAAACTCCTTCCCTTGCGCAATCCAAATGTGTTTTGCAACAAAGTTCTACAATCCTACCAAGAAAAAGAGAGAAAAAAAATAATTACCCATTTTCTTCTTTAAAAAGAAAAATAAATGTATAATTTTATGCGAAATTTTAAATGAAAATAATAGTTGAATTTTGAAGTCTTCTTTTTCTTTAGTGTTCTGCTGTTGCCATCACATCCATACAGCACTATCTTTTTCACCAGGCTTTCCTGCCTATGGCTCTAAGTTTAAGTCCTTGTAGAATATTTCTTCCTTCAGATCTTTAAATCCTCATGCTTGCGCGTGGATTTCTCGGTGTTTTTTCTTTTTTACTTGTGTAATACCTAAAAAGGACCAGTTTTCCTAGAATGTCCTCCAGAGAGACACAGTGCCTTGGCAGATTGCCCTTGTTTTTCCTTATCAATCCTCAACCCTTCAAACAGTTTCTCAATTCGTTGTTGTAAATGATTATTTGTTTAGTTTTTCCAAATTATACATTTTCAAGAAAAAAGAAAAATATTTATTAAGTTTCTCTTAACATTTATCTATTTTCTAGGTGCATTTCCAACAGAAGAGAAAAATTAATAAGTTATCATCATGAACTAGGAGAAACTCCTTTGAGTCCATTGACTCTTGGTGAACTTGTGGATATAGCTGCTGATAATTGTGGAGATGACATTGGTTTTGTTGTACCTTACCAAAATATAAGAAAGACGTTTTTTCAATTTAAAACAGACGTATGTATTATTTACTTTAGTTTTATGTATCTATTAAATTTATTGTCAAAATATTTTATTTAGTTTATTTTTTAAATAAGGTAGATGAAGTTGCTTGTGGTTTGATGGGTTTAGGTTTACAGAAAAATGACAGACTCGCCATTTGGTCTCAAAATTGCTACGAATGGATGGTTACACAATACGCTGCTCATAAAGCTGGTCTTTTAGTGGTAATATTAATTTTTTTTGCTATATTTTATACGAAATTTATAATTTTATTAAGAGTTTCTCGCATTAAAATGTTGCAAGTAAGAAATATATTAATGTTTTCTAATGATTTAAGCATATTACAATCGAACCCCAAATAACGGCCATCTGAAACAGTGACCATTTTTAGAAACAATTTTTTTGAACAAAACTGCATACAAAATAACCTTCAAATCATTGCCACTTACGAACAACAAACATCTTTTGGGTTTCCATCCTAAAGGCACCAGAAGAACCGTTTTCTTTGTAGATTGGATGAACCCATAATGAAATTGTGGTTTTTCATGGATATGATTGGTTGACAACCAATTATATTATTGATTAAAAACACCCATCCACCTTTCCCATATTTTAAGAGACCAGTCAAAAGTCCAAACAACGCATCCAATCATATAAAAATTGTATAACAGAGTATTGTTTAAAATATACATATAATTTTTATTTCTTTAAGGTTTGTGTAAATCCTGCATATCGAGCAGCAGAACTTGAATATACCCTGCAAAAGGTATTTGTAAATATTGTATTATTGTGTTATTATTTTTTTATTAAAGTGACGTTAATAATTCAGAAGTAATTGGACTGTAATTTAAACAAATTATAGATTTATAAATTCCCATTTGTCGTCCGTCTGTCTGTCTGTCTTTCCTCAATCTCGAGAACAGAGTTATTGATAGCTAAGTGTAAGACGAGATCGGATGTGGAAACTTTAGGGACAGGAGGTCCCGATATATGAACTTTCGATGCAAATCGAAAGCCACGTTTTTTCAATTCAAATATTTTCTCCTGAAAGGTGTTAGATGACCTGCACGACTCTATTGTTAAAGGAAAAGTATGATGTACTGTGGCAAGCCACTACTAATTCGAGGTGGAGAGCATATATTTTAAATTAAATAAATTAAAAATATGATTAAAAATTGCAGCCCGGAGTTGAGACGATTTCACAATAAATAATTGCTCGTTGTTTTTATAATTAAAAAGCTATTTTTATATAAAATTCTTAAGGCAAGTCCTTCGAAATACATGTTTCAGATGCAGTGTAAAGTACTTGTTGCAGGTGAATCTTTCAAGAACCAATCGTATTACGACATACTTTGTGAACTTATTCCCGAAATTCCTAATTGTAAATCTGGAAATATACAATCTCAAAAGTACGTTAAAGTACTGTATATATAAAACGTATGAAAATAAATAACTAGCATTATATAAGTGTGTATTTATTTTAATTTCAGGTTTAAGGATCTTAAACATATAATTAAAATTTCTGATAAATCTTTCTCGTAAGTAATCGTTATAAATTATTTTCTTTTTCAAATCTTTTGTCAAATATATTTTTATTAATTAAAATAATCATATTTTCTATATTTATTGGAAAATAATTTTATGCAATTCTTTATTTATTTCTGTATATAAAATTTTATTCATTCTAATATTTTGTTTTTCGTGTATTGCCGGATAGATTACCCGTAGTGATATATCATTTGTTTTTACTTTTTCTGTACTGAAAGTTCAAAAATGACCCACAAAAATTTCTAGAGTATTTCGATCCGGATTCCTCAGGGCGGCAATCTGCCCGTCAATGTATCATAAAATAAAAATATCATTCTATTGCTCGTCCATTAGCGGACAAATGGATAAAATATTTATCAGTTTGTCGCGGGTTAGTGCCTCACCAGTGGGTTGATTACATGGAATTTTAGGATTTAATTCACATTTATAACACTTAAATAGATGCTAGTTTACAACAGAAAGTCTTCCTGTGAGGGTACCTTTAACAGATAGCCCAAATGTGGCATTGCTTTATTTCATTAATCCAATCCAATCCACTTCATTCGTTGTCTACGGTTACTCTGGGCTCGAATTACAGTGATTTTTGATTGCATGGTTACGCTATGATTTCTGAGGCATAACAATATTTCTAAAAGTAGATTAATTAGATTAACTTTACTCATCATCCTTTAATCATTTTAATTAATTCCCTTGAGAGTCAGGCCCACCCATATTCGATATAACTGGCCGGCTATATAGTTTTATATAGGGTTCTCCAGTTTAACTAATCTGTCAATTTTTTATAATAAAAGAAATATAGATGAATTAATTTTTATTTACTTATTTTTATATAGAGGAACCTATTCTTTTAAAGATATAAAGAAAAATGATGGGACAGACAATAAGAAACTGTTAAATGAGAGGATGAAAACTGTTCAGATGGATGATCCTGGCTGCATTTTATTTACATCAGTATGTATCGTTATAACAAATTAAAACAACTTTAAAACATTACATTCGCAGAACTGCTAGTTTTCTTATAAACTTAATCTTAATTGTTTTCAAAATATTAAATTTACAATAATAAATACAGAGTGAGGGTAGAAACACACTAGATATTTTCTGAACATAAAAATGCACTTTATGGCAGAAAAAGCAAATTATTTTTACGACCAAAAGAGAACTGAAAACAGAGTTTTACACTGCTCAACTTGTTTGTTTCTGTGTACGACACATACTAATGAGAGGGATCGTCTGCGATTGTTATCGAAACATCATATTATTAAGACAAAGGAAAAGAAGACGTGAAATATCACAACAGAATTAGAAATATTTATAATTCTATAAATATTCATGTAAGAAAACATCCCGAATTATGTGATAAAACTCATAAAAAATTATAAGAATTGTTGTTATGACTAAGCTAGTAGCCATATATGTTTTATGATTTTACGTTTCTAGCTAGCATTATATATTTGTTGCAGTGGTACCCAAAATACGGTCCCCGGGAAAAAATACGGCCAGCGAACATATTTAACACATCACTTAGGGACGACTCAAATATTACGTCAGCAGTTTATAGTGAGGAGATTCAGTTGTATTTGACCATTACTGACTATGAGGGAGTGAGTCTTCGATGATGTAAGATTGCACCCATCATTTATTTCTCTTCCCATTGTTACAAAATCGACTGAAAATAATACGTGTGTGTTTGCGAATGGTTGACCAGATGACATAATTACGAGCGGGAGATACCTTGATTTCTTCTGACTGGAATTATGGGAAAAAAGATCAAATATGGCAAATTTCTGCTGATGTAATTCTTGAATGACTCTTCGTAAGTGGTAAAAATAGGCCTACGTTTTGTGTCTATAGAATTTGCAAAACGTTAGTGGCCTGCCTATGTACAATTTATGCGCAATTTGGAGCAAAAACTAAATTAAATTAATGTATATTTACCAATACAATAACTTTATTTTATCTTCAAGTGATAGACAATGCCATTCATTTGAGACTGCTCATTTGAGACTGTATTAAACAAACCTCTTTGAGTCGAACTAGATATAATTTTCATCCCTTTCTTCCAGGCTACTCTGCCTGAAAGACTATCTCCAGTAAAAGTGAACATTAATTTGAATCAATTTTGTTATAAAAAAATAACAATCACCAATAAGATAACATTAGAATAAATTTATCGTTGATTTTCGTTATTTCAACTAATTTATTCTTTATATTTATTAGGGAACGACGGGTTTGCCGAAAGGAGCTGTTCTAACACATTTTCAGATGTTAAATCAAGGTATAATCTCTTGTAAACTTCTTGGATTCTTTGAAAAGGTAAACTTTATTTATGGCTCAAATTAAATAAAAAATTAAGATAAAAATAAAAGTAAGAGAAACTTTGTTTTTTCAAACTGGTAGTTGGTGAGGGTTTGTGCCTGACACTTAAACCGGGAACCAGTTTCCCATCAAAGACCTCCCTGGTGGCATCCCCCTTAGCAGATTGCCAATGTATTGTGTCGCCTTACACCAGCGATTCTCAACCTTCTTAGCTCCGCGACCTCCCAAATAGTAAATATAAATAAAATTAATATTTCGCGACCCCCTCCAAAGGTAATAATAACAGTAAATTATAAATGTAAATTTTTTAAATATTATGTAATCACATCGCACTAATTTTATACATTAAGAAAATACCGACAGTATAAAAAATGTGATACAACTATTCCTATTATTTTATGTCGCTGTGTTTATAGCGACGGGTATGAACACGCATGTATGACGTGTATTGTGTGACTTGATGTGTACGTGCTCTTTGTGATTTGATCTCCTTCTATAATACTCGCTGTGAGAGCATGTTTGAACATGCATATGGATGCGTTTGAACAAGTCGTGCTGTCACTAGTATAAAAGAGGCGCTGGCGATTGCACCACTTCAGTTAAGTTTCGAATGAGAAGCGTGCGTCTGGTGCTTTTATTTTAGTGTGCGGTCAACCGTGAAACTGAATTGTTTTTTTTTTTTAAATTTCGAATGAGAAATGAATAAATTTGTGAAAACGAAGTGAGCCACTACATCCAGTGAATCGGTTGGTAAAAAGACAAGGTTGTACAATGACAGTTAATTAAATTATGGTTTCACCCGCGACTTCCAGGTTGAGAAACTCTGCCTTACACCATCAACACAATTCAACGAAGATTTTATACTTAAGTTAATACTAACATTACTGAATCGATAAATTTATAATTTTCTGGTTAAGTAATTGTTCTTTTATAAAATTTGGCTAAATATATTTTAATTTTGTTAAAAATTTAATAAAACTGTTTTTAGTTAATAATACAGCGATAAATTGCTTTGAATGAATTTCTAATCCTAATAATAAATATGTTTCAGAAATTAACTTAGAAATACATATTTATATAAAGGAAAAATATATATATATATTTCTTTCTGCATAATATATATTATATATATATTTATTTATTTATTTGTTATTTAAACATGAATTTAATTTATTATGAAAGAAATTGTTAAAGAAAGGAAATCAATAATTAATTTTGAAAATGGTGATTTAATTAAAACATTAAAGACATGATAAAGTCTTTACAATTAAATTGTTTTAAGGATTAAAGGATTAAACGGGAAAAAAGTTTAACTGCGTTATGAAAACACAGAACAGCTTCCACTCTGAAAACTTAATCCTTGTTAATGAGAATGTTTGTTTTGAAATTATTTTTTAATGTTTAATTATAACACCTGCCGGTTTAATAATTAAAAATAACTTTTTTATAAAATAAAAATAAAATTAGAACATAAATTAGAATTTTTGAGTTTTAATATTATTCGATTTCTCTTACTTGTGAAATTTGGCAAACAACGATAAACATTACATGTAATAAAAGTCTCAGCAAGTTTTTCATCTCAGACATTACGTGTGCTCATCCTCGTAACAGGATACGCATCTAACCTACATTCAGATCTCTGCCACACATTGGTCAACATGTCTGGCATGATGCTTTGAATTAAACTTCACCCCACGTGATTTCTTTTTGTGGTGATATGGAAATGTGAGAATCCGAGACTATAATTATTTATAGTTTGATGTAAAATTAAATAATTTAACTAAAAGTCTATTTTATGTGTTGTGAATCAAAGCGGGACTTTCTTTCGTTTTTAAAGGAAGTTACTGAGGATAGATGTTAACTTTGATACCAATTCAACTAGGAAGATCTTTGTTGCTTTTCTCCTCAGGTGACCCAAATTGTCCCCAATGATTGGACAACTGAATTAAAAAAATAAGAAGAAGCGCGGAAGATTTAGTCAAAGGAGCATCATCTTCTTCTTTCTTTTCTACAGGTGTTTGATATAGAGATTTTAGCTCAGATAGGCTCTTTCTCCGACTAGACATGTGTATATGATCGCTACGCGACTGAAGAGCCAGCCGTATTTCGAACGGCCTAAACGCACGCGCGGGAAATAGTGCCTTCCGGGAGGACTTTTATGGGGAACTGGCATCCTATTCAGTCGTTATTGGCTAGGAGAAAACCCGGAAAACTCCTAGCAGCCAGCCTGTCCGAGTCGCGCCGCAACCCACGACCAAACTTCCCAGTGTTCAGGGTCTGGTCACCACGGCGATGAGCGGCAACAGAGACCACTCGGCCACTGGTGGGCCTATCAAAGGAGCTGTGCAAAGAAACGCCTTTATATCCTTGTGTTTCCCATCATTCCACTTTTCTGCCTTCAGTCGAGTTTGATCTTGAGATCGACAATTAAAGAAACAGTTCATCCTAAAATCTCAAGCCGAGAAAAATGAAATACCGTGGTAACAAGTTATGTACTTATGTAAACTCTCTCTCAAACAGAAAATATTAATTTTAACGTAATAGATCGGATTTTGGATAGTTCCATTTTGTAAGAGGGAACTCTAAGATATAGTCGAGGATTACAGTGGAACCTTGCTTAACGAGCACCTCGATCGGTCTTAAAATCAGCAAGAAGCAGCAAGTACTTTTTACTTGTTAGTATTAAAACTCTTGGAACTTGTAACTAATAGCTTGTAATTTGTAATTTTTATACAACAATATTCAGACGTGCTAACCAGAGTGTGTCCTGCTGTGAAATGTGATGACATTCGGATGTGGGCACACGTGATGTCTCAGGTAAAAGCTTTATGAGGGGTTGCTCTTTTATTTCATGCAAACATTGTTAGTGTATATCAAATCTAAAAGAAATTAAACAATATTAAATCTCTGATAATATTTTATGAATACTCTGTTGAGCTCTATGGAACAAAATATATATTTTTTTTTTTTAAATACGTTTATTAAATTCATGCTGGTTTTTCTTGTTTTAGCATCATTTCAGCGTAGTACGAGCATTACGGTAAACGTACAGTAGTGAACCGAAAATCGGAATCAATTGGGGTCGGGTTGTTCAGATTAGGGATTGGTTCCGATTACGGTTTATGTACGAAAAAATATATTAACCTGTCCGATGTTCAAATTTTTCTTCGTTGCGTGTCGCTTCGTGTTGAATTTTCGTCGATTTTAAGCCTAACGAAAATTTTTATAATAATAATCGAGGCTATCGTATCGTTAATTTAAAAATTATTTCTGTATTTTGTACAAACAAAATAAATACAATATATTGAAGAATATAAAAACATGAAAATTATACTTTAGAAGTAAATTTAGCATCAAAAACGTTCGATTCAGCACGACACAGTCCGACTGAAAATCGTGCCGATTACCGGCGATTCCGATTACCGGGGTGCCGATTTACGAGTCTCTACTGTATCTCCATAATGAAGTAATAAGATGAAGCCCGAAATAATCATAAATCTCTATAAACCCATATAAATAAAACCAATAAAACAAAAGAAATAGAGTTTTTTTTAATGTAAAAAACTAAATTATAAAAATTTTCATGTTTTTGTTCTGGTCTCTGCTTGTTTCTCTCTCCATTGTCTTGTTTATTCATCATTTACATTAGTTTTAGTTTTTTACATTGTGTCAGGTTCTTCATAAAAAATAAAAACTGAGATCATATAGTCTTTAAGAGATTCACGCGTTAACAAATTAATCACTAATAATAACTTATTTTTTCCAGTTTCGCGTGTTAATTTAAATTTTGGTCAGGTCTACTTCAATATGAACAATTTTCCTAAATTTAGTTTTAGAGAGAATTCTCTAATTAAAGATTTGCAAACAGGGTGACTTCCGAGAGGACTTTCTACAGGAAATGGCTCCTATTTACGTGTTAGACATTAATTAGACACTAACCCGCGGTTTTATCTATTCGACCACTGGCATTTAATTATTTAAGAATTCTCAGAATTATCTCTATAAAAATTGTGTTATTTGGAATTAAGTACAAAATTGCTACGAAGAACTTATCATACAGGAACACTTTTTAATATTATTTATATTTAATCTACTTTTTTCATCGTTCCTGTATGTAAGATTAATTCCAAAGGACACAACCAAAAGAGAGAACAATAAGCAATTAAGTACTATGTATAAAAATTGTTTGGTGTTTTGAATTTTTAATATTTTCAGTAATTAATACAGTTAATTAAGTTATGATTTATTAAATTATCTCAGAAACCTATAATTTGCGTTCAAGTTCCACTTTTCCACATATTTGGTTTATCGGGAGGAACACTTTTAACATTGTTATGTAATGGCACAGCTGTTTACCCATCAGGACATTTTCATGCTCCGTCTTCGCTTAAAAGCATAGAGGAAGAAAGGTAATTAAAATATTAAAAGAATTGTATCGGTCTTACGTCATTTAAATTTGTAAACATTTTCATTAGATGCACAATGGTATATGGAACACCAACAATGTTTGTCGATATGCTAGTCCACATCTCTAAAGGGAATTATGATCTTAGCAGTTGGAAAGAAGGTATTATGTTTTAATGTGTAATATAGATTATTGCATCTCATTTAAGTAAAATTCCTGAACTTTTTAATGAATTACGCTAAATTTTTTGTTTTTCTATATTTTGCAACTAAATGAGAGTGTATTTTTGAAAAATAATTATATAATTTAAATTTAAGCCACTTGGATGCTGAGGCAGTTAAGGTATCAGCCTATTGTTCTGAAAACCCGGAATCATATCTGGGCGATAAAAAAACCCCATAAATTTTTTCAGCTCTGGTCTGTTTCAGATGATCGATCATCTGTATCAGATCCGGGGACGGATCTACATGGGGACTAATAGGGCTAGGCCCCAAAAAACCTAGATCCGCACCTGATCAGACCCGATCTTTATGTCAACCGATTGGGTGGAGTGTACAGTATTACACGGCTTAAGTGCCTGTTAGTACAGAGAGTAATGGCAGCGGTTCTTTTTTATGGAGAAGTTAATTAGCCAATTATGACGGTATTTTAGGTCACGTGGATACCTTCAAAATGGCCGATCTGCTACTTGAGTAGAGGTACTTTGAGCAAATTTCTCAACGTTTAAAAAAAGTAAAGATATTTAAAATATTCTGTCAAAAATTTAACAAAACTTTTATTTTTCAGTTCTTCAGTTCATCATCGCCATAAAGGTATTCTCGATTAAAACTTAACTACTAACTAGCCTGCGACTGTATTTTGAAACTAGGACTTTAACGAAAATGTACTCAATAATGAGAAAAATATCACTTTTTTTAAATTTTACATATGTATAATACACAATTCTAAGATATTTTAATTAAATATGACGTTTAAATTAAAAAAAAATTTCAGTTGAAAAATCGTTATTTTTGAACTGCGAATTTTTTATAATAACTTTTTAAATAATGATTTTTAAACTGAAATTTTTCTTGGGTCATTTAAATACATTGCATTCAATTTCATTTTATCTGCAGCATGGAGGTATGCCATTATTCTCTCTACTTACAGAAAACATTTCACTTTTACTCTTTACTTTTGATGAAGTTATGGGAGAGATGCTAAGGTCTCGACACCTGCATGCCCTCACAAGTATAAAGCTTTATATACATCAGTATAATCTATAATTTAATTCAATTGTCTGTCCGTTTGTTCGAGTGTCAGAAGGTGAGAAAGGTTAAACCGATTTCTGCGAAACTTTATAGATGCATTTAGGATAGTTCTGGAAAGAATATAGGCTATTTTCCAATTTCTTTCGGTTTATCTGTGTTCCTGCATCATACGAGTAAATCCTTCTCAGGCTATAGAATGTGATTACAATAAGTTCTGATATAAAATTGTTTTTGATTACTCTATTACATCCCAATTTTTCTGACCTCACAGACCACTAAACTCACAATTTTGAATCCCGCGGATCCCTATCATGAATTTTTTTAAACGATACAAACATCTATAAAATAATAATCCTAAAAATTCTATTTACTTTATTAATATGAAATCACTTTTATAATTATTACAAATTAGTGTGAAGTTTGTTGCTGCTTATTAGAAATAAGTTTATATGACGAGGCTATTCAAATTTGTGACATATATTCTGTCATACAAAAATATTCTGATTAGAAGCATAAGGAAGTGGATCAATGAATTGACTGCCACAAACATACAAAGATCCAACCTACATTGGAGAAGAAACTTGTGTGAACTGCCTGAAGCTGTCAGCTTTCCCACAGAAGGCGGAGAATAAGAAATTCTATGAAAGTCTGTCAAGTGAAGCAAGTGATAAACAATATGAGGACATTGAAGAGGAAGACATTAACAGTGGCTGCGAGTACTCGAAAATGATATATGCAAACTTTTTCATGTGAAAAGAACTGCAGAACTAAAGTTCCTGGGAAGAACAGCACATGTCAGTTACCAAAAGTTAAATTTTTCTTGGGTCCTTTCAAACGCCCTGAATACACCAAAACCTTCAGAATAACTCAATGTTTTGGCAGATAAGAGCAAAAGATGTCTATGTGCAATGCAATTTAATAGAAGTGGTTTTTATCAATTTTCTCAACAGTGTATTTTGACATATACTGTTTTTGCAATTATTTAAGGTACCGGTACTATATGAAAACTATAAGATTTCTAGTGGTAAAAATTTTAAAAATATTATTTCTGTCACTATTATTTTAAAACATAATTTTTTTTTGTAAATAGATATAATCTATATAAAATAAATTTTAAAAACTTTAATAATAGTTACAATTGGAGCCGCTCCAGTTCATGAAAATTTGATAAATGCTTTAAGGGACAAGTGTAGAGTAAAGATTTACGTAAGTGATGTTGAATAATAATAGAAAAAAAGTGAGTAAAAATTATAAAATTAATTTTTAACAGAAATTTATTTGTCAGAATGTATATGGTAGCACAGAAATAACTGGTATGGTTTCCATGGACAACAAAATGAAATTTCCAAGTGCAGGAAGACTTTTTGAATACACAGAAGTATTATTTAATAAATTTATTATTGTTGTTAAGAAATTATAATTAAATGCTAATCACGATTAGAATATTATTTCTGTAGATAAAAATTGTTGACACAGATGGGAGAATAGTCCCTATCAATACAAAAGGTGAAATTCTATGTCGTTCTCCTTTCGTATGTTCTGGTTATTGGGATGAAAAAGAGAAAACTGCTGAAACGTTTGATAACGCAAGATGGTATCACACTGGGTAAGTCTTCTTTTAACAATATCTACTAAAATTAACGTTTACTTTTAATTTTCATTAATGGAACAAGGCAACGCAAGGCATGAGCAATCTGACAAAAGGAGTGTATCCCAGGAGAGCAATCTATGAGAAACTGACCCCTATTTAGGTATTAGATATGCGAAGAAAAAACGAAAAACTCCAGCCGTTAATGAGGCTTGAACGCAACCTATTCCTAGCAGTTTTGTGCACTTGGCTACTGGTGGGTGGAGGGGAAACTTAAAAATTGATAAAATAAAAACTATAGAACTCATCTGCATAAAAATAATCTTGAGATAGAGTGATCCGGATTCGATTTCTATATTGAGCGAGCCTAACAACTTTTTATGTTAGTTCGAATCGGTATATCAATCTCTATCCTCCATCTGAGCCAGTGTTTCCCAACCCGTGTGCCGCGGTAGTGCCTGAGCGAGTCGCGGAAATATTAAATATTTTTTAGAATTTTGAATAAGTTCTGTTTTTAAAATTTCATTTATCTTTCGTCTTTTTACTGCCGGCAGACCGAAGGGAGAATTAAGTATTTGCTGAAATGTAGTGTTGCAAAATTTGCGGCATCGGCATATCCCCTGAAAAAAGTGTGTAGGAGCGTACCAACTCTTTTGAGCTTCTATAAATGTTATGGCGTACCAGCTTAAAGACTCACAATAGTTTTAGTTTTTTTTACGTATTAATTCAAATAGACTTTTTTATTTTTATAATATATTTGTAAAATTGTGAGGTTTTGTCATGGTAAGTTTAACCTCCGTATTATCAATTTTTTAAAATTAACTGTTATTCATTTTAAATTTTCCTTGTCAACTAACTACTCGAATAAAGAAATTATGTAAACAACGAGCACAAATATCACATTAGAATTAGGACTCTTTTTGGTCATTTTTGTTAAATAAATAACTTTTTAAAACCATACTTGGTCCTATTATATTCGATACGGTTATTTTTTTCGTAATAAACAAAAACACACATAAAAATGTATTATGATTATCGCAATTTTAAACATTTTTATTTTAAAAATTATGATGTGCCGCAGGAATCTTATTAAATTCAAAGCGTGTCGTTAATCCAAATAGGTTGGAAAACACTGATCTTAACTATCGCCTCTTTTGATGTTAGATCGACCCATACATTTGAAATCAAGTATATATAGTCTTTGTGTATTGATCTCGCAATTAAGAATCCATTAAACCACACCAATGCACTCACACCATAATATATAATTAAAACTAGATTATTGGTATTTTAAATTAAACAAATAATAATAAACTATTGTCTATTACTTAGAGACGTGGGAGTTTTAGACGAGAACGGATGCATTATTATTACTGGAAGAATTAAAGATATGGTTATTCGTGGAGGTGAAAATATATATCCTCAAGAAATTGAGAACTTCCTTCTTTCTCATCCAGCAATATCAGAAATATACGTAAGTATATATGCATTCTGAATTGAAAAGTTTCAAGTTATGCTTTGCTATCAGATTCTTTTCTAATTTATTTTTGAAAAGTAAAATAACAAACAAATAAAAGAATGGGATAAATCTTCTTTTAACAATATCTACTAAAATAAACGTTTAGTTTTAATTTTCATTAATAAAACAAGGCAACGCAAGATAAGACAAAATCAAGAGAAATGTCTCTCTCGGAGGCATTTGAACTGTTGTTGCCATGAAGTTTGGAGAATTTACGGAGAGAAATGCGTTGCGGAGGCGAAACTTTTTCCCAAGTAGTCAGTCGCTAATCCACGACCCGTGCAGTGTGATGCATTCTTTTGAGGCTGCTAAATTTGCAACATGTCGGTAACATTGTAGGATTGATGGGATAAGGCAACGCAACACATGGCCAATATGCCAAAGAGAAGTGCACCACTGGGAAGACATTCTAAAGGAACCGGTTCCTATTCAGGCATTAGATACATGAAGAAAATTCGGAAAACTCCACCTGACCAGACGCAAACCAGTCACTAACTGATGCAATACAACACCGGTAAAATGTATAATTAAAATTCCAAAAGGTAAAAATTTCTTAGAAATTTCAAAACCACAAGACAAGCCGAAAATATGTTAAACACGACGAACACTAAAAAACTTGGTAGCATCAATCCTTTCTTTCAGGCTTTAGGCAACAAATTTCCACTTGCTCCTAGCAATTCATTAATTGTCAGTTGCAGCTGGTAATTGCAGAAATGTAAATGTTTCTGTACCTAAAACTTTTATAATAATTTACATGTTAAAATGTTGGTAACAAAGAGGAGAGAAACTAAACTGCAGAAAATTGAATAATATCAGTTTATGAGAAAATTTTTGTTAATGAAATCTCAGAAAACTTATTTTCTTAAACGACTGTAAGAATAGGCACTGACATGCAATTTTTAGTCGACCGGCAATTTAGTTGCATGGATAATACCTACAGACTCCAGGAGTTCGCTCAAACGCAACAGTCCGCAACGCCGGATTATTTAGTTCATAGCTCAAACTGAACGATTGCCCAACTACGACCTGAACTGCGTGTTTAATCGTGTTCTCATTCCAACAAAACATTCGGACTTCTCAGTTAAATTTTGGTGTTCACTATAATAGGCTACTATGTTGCGATGTCTCCACCAGAAGGAGCAGATTTATAATATTCAATATATTTTTTAATTAAAGTAAGTTACAAGATAGTTTATTAATAAGTTATGTTTTGCGAATAAGTACAGTATATTTTTACTAACTGAAGAAATGATATACAGTACATTTATTATTTTAATATGATTTAATAACGTATGTACTGTACATGTTTGCGAACTTTTTAATAATTGAAACCGACGATGATTGAACTGAAGGGTTCATTTGCGCAGTACAAAATAAATCTTCCATTTATGAAAAAAGCTGCAAAATCCATGATGAGTTAAAATATGCGTTAGTTCGGTTAGTCGAGTGTTTGGTTGTAGTGAGCGCGTAATGACGATCGGTCGATCAACCAGTCTGTCCACTAAAAATTGCATGTTAGCGCCTAGCTTAATGTAACGTATTTTTCTAGGTGGTAGGAGTTCCAGATTCGAGATTAGGAGAAGAACTTTGTGCTTGCATTCAGTTGAAACAAGGACATAAACTAAGCGAAAAAGATGTAAAAGAGTTCTGTAAAGAAAAGGTAAATTACATTATTTATTTTCAATAACATACTAGACGATTCAAATTGCAGTTACTCTACTCAACGTCTTCTGCAGAGAGGGAATTAATGGGCAAAACTTCGTTATTTTTTTTATTTATTTATTCAGACCATAGAGATGCGCGCTCCATGAAAAAAAAAAATAGTTTCAGAAATCACAATTAAAGATGGTATGTGAAGTCCGAGTTAGTTAGCATTTGTAGTCAACCGTAATTAACTTATTCAGGCATAGACACGCTTGACTACTGACAGGGATTTTAATGCAATTATAATGATTGAAAATCAGTGTGAGCAAATCATTGCTGCAATGAAACATACTGCTGCTAGAGGTACCGATATTTTCAGTGTCATACTGTTAATGTCAGAGAATGCGTTCATGGTTGAAATCAATTAACGTTAACTCCACATTATGAAACTATAAATAACTGGAAAGGAAAAGGCTGGTCAATCCCTGAAGCAGGTGTACAGGAAGTACAGGTGCGCGCAGCCTGGTGGTATTTGCGGGGAAGAACGAACATTTATCAAAGTATTGCATGCTGAGTTTATTTGTTTAAACTATATATAATTAAAGAGTAGCTGACAATAGAATAAAATTCGATGAAATTATACTTTTATATATATATTGTTATTAATTTCACTTTTATACGTTTGTAAATAGACGAATATTTGATTTCAACAGATGCACTTTACTTTATGTTTGGCTGCCTTAGAGATCCATGATGAGTAAAATAACTTATTAGTATTTTTGCTAATTCTTTTGGGGAAAGGATGGGAAATAGTGAGAAAATTTAAATAATGGAGAAACAGTAGATGTAAAGTGTAACTGTAAATGCTGTAAAGAAAAAAATGTAAAACGAGAAAAAATTTGTGTGAAATAACAGGCAAAGTTCTGTAATTTTAAAACACTACAGCTTTTATATGGAGTTTCTATCCATTGACTACTAATTTTCAAATCTTAACGTCACTTTTTCTAATAAGTTTTTTTTTAATTGAGGCCTTTTTTTTGCAAAAACAACAAGTTAAAATTGGGCAAAAATGTGTTTTTCATTGCATCTGGTAACCCTAATGATAGGTGACTTGCCCATGAAATATTATGAAACAACAGAAAATGCCAACAGAGATATTCTATGTGAAAGATTTTGAGATTTTACAAAAACAACACGTCAGCAAATATCAAGATTTATTCACAAAAACAGCACATGTCCCCAACAATTACTGTTTTTGTGAGAAAGATTGACTTACAAGATGACCAACTATATTAAAATGTATTCTGGATTGCAGTAACGTCAGCATCATATTGGTGAGTGTTTATGGCCAAGAAAGAAGAGGAAAGAAAATGTTATTTGATAAGACAAAGTTCATGGAATTAGCCACACAAACCACAAAAGGAAGGAAATAGTAATGTGTGTCGTGGCTCCTTGTGGGTGGCGAAAGTAACACCCATTTATTGAGTAAAAGTTGAATTTCAAATTAATAAAGATTGTAAAAGTCACTGATGATTAAGAAGCTGTTCAATTTCGTAACACACATTCTAGGCCATACAAAAACATTCTGATTGGATGCACCAGGAAGTGGATCAATGAGTTGACACTGCCAGAAGCATAAAAAGATCCAATACCTATACCGGACAAGAAACTTGTGAACTGCTTGAAGTTGTCAGTTTTCTTTCAGAAGGCAGAGAATAAGAACTTCTACGAATGTCTGTCAAGTGTTTTAGGTGATAAACAATATGTGGACATTGAAGAAGAAGACAACAGCAGTGGCTGCAAGATAATACGTGCAAAAAGTGAAAAAAGAACTGCAGAAATGAAGTTTCTGGAAAAGAACAGCATATGTCAGTTAGCAAAAATTTAATTTTGCTTGGGACCTGTCAAAGTCTATATTCCGACAATACAACAAAACCTTCAAAATAACCCACTGTTTTGGCAATGGGAGCAAAAGATGCAATGCAATATAATAGAAACGGTTTTTATAAATTTTTCTCAACAGTATTTCGACATGTGCTGTTTTTGTAAAAAAAGGCCTCAATTTTTAAATTTTTATGAGCTTTGATTTTTTTAATAACATGTTATACAAGTTTTATTTTGAATAGTCTTTAAGTTTTGTTGTTGTTATTTTTGTGTGTTAAGCCTCGTTTATTATTTCCGATCTATATGACCCGTATAGATCGAACTTAATGCTCTTTAGACGATTCACAAAATCGTCTAAGGCCTGCTGATGGTGTAAACGGCGAGAAGGGAAGATAATTTTCATTTGATTCACCTTGTACTGTACTGTACATGAAGGGATTCGATTAAATGTCCCTGCTATCTTCTTCTAAGTCCTCCTTCTAGCTCTCGCTAAGAGAGAAACTCATTTATTCATTTAATTAATTAAATTAATTAAACATCTGAATTATTTTACTAAAAGATTAAAATGTATTAAATATATTTTTCTATTTTTCAGATTAGTTATTTTAAAATACCAAGATATGTATTATTCTTTGAAGACTATCCAAAAACAGAAAGTGGAAAAATTCAAAAATATATTTTACAAAAAAAATGTATTAACATATTAAATTTATAAATATATACTGTATATAATAATTGTATTATAAAACTTATTATAATCAAGAAAATATAAATTTAATAAACAGTATATTTTATAATTTCATTTTTGTAAATTTCATTGTCAATATTTATAAAAATAATTACTCCACCTCTTTATTACAAATGAATTGGATTGATGGCAACACAGGCCATCGTAAAATTAAGACTTGCTACTGATTCTTGGGAGACGCATGACAAACCGATAGGTGGTGCAATTCGTGATGAGTAGCAAGGGAAAATTCATCCTTCATACACTTCACTCGCTCATGGACTGCACAACTTAGTCCTTCAAAAATTCTTCTACGACGTTCAGGATCACATACACCTACAATTATAGCATCCATCTTAACGATCTAGCTTCTCAAAATACTAAGAGACACAAAAAAAACAACACAGTTTACACTGTCACACCTCATGTACATGGACAACATAAAACTTTATGCATCCACAAAAAAACAACTTCATCAACTCTTACAAATCACACATTCATACACCAAAAACATACAAATGGAGTTTGGCCTAGATAAATGCAAAACACTTTACATAGAAAAAAAAAGTCTTGAAGAAAGATTTTGCATTTAGAAATAGCAATATTATTGAATGTATGGAAGAGGGCGTGTTCTACAAGTATTTAGGATTCCAACACGCCAAACTAATAAAACAAATAAAACAACGGATTAATTAAAGAATAGAAAGTAGGTTAAACGCTATTCTCAGAATAAAATTAAATGCAAAACACATATGTCGTCCCAGTACTCACATATTCTTTTGGAGTTATATATTAGACTCACACAGATCTCGAACAACTCCAAAGGAAAACAAGAACAACACTTACTAAGCATAAACAACATCATCCTAAATCCGCCACAGAAAGATTAACTCTTCCACGTAAAGATGGAGGACGTGGCCTGATTGACATAGTTAACTTTCACTACAAACAAATACAGTCACTGCGAGAGTTTTTCTACAGAAAGCAAGAAAAATCACAGTTAAATAAAGCAGTAACATTAGCAGACTCAAATAACCCACCATTAAATTTACACTCACAACATATGAACACGACACAAGATAAAAAAAAATAATCGTGGGTTCAAAAGGCACTCCATGGAAGGCATCCTACTACCTGGTCTAGGATTTTGACAAGAAAACTTTGTCAAACAGCTGGGTAACTAAGGGATACCTCTTTGGGAAGACGGAAGGATTTTTGAATGCCATACAGGATCAGGTCATAAATACTAAAAACCACAGAAAACACATACTCAAAGATGCAACACTTACAAATGACACATGCAGAAAATGTCACATCATTCTAGAAACTATACAACACATCACTTCTGGTTGCAAGCTCTTGGCACAGACAGATTATTTACTTAAAATAATCAAGTAGCAAATATAATACACCAAGAGCTTGCAAAGAAACACAAATTAGTAGACATCCACAAACTATACTACAAATACATCCCACAGACAGTATTGGAAAACAACACGCACAAAATGTACTACGACAGAACCATAAAACAATTTACCACAACAGACCAGACATCACACTCATTACAAACAATAAAATCACATACATTATAGACATATCCATTCCAAACACTCACAATATACACATGCACTGAAAAAGTCAGCAATAAACGGAATTCGCCCAGGAAATAAGGCATCTGTGGAGGATGGATAGGGTGCTTATTGTACCTGTCGTTCTCTCTACAGGTGTCATACCATACACACTACACAAAAGCCTGGGAACATTACAGTTGAATAGAAATACATACATCACACTACAGAAGGCCACTATATTAAATACGTCATATTATTAGGAAATTCCTGAATACAGACACACACACTGATACACTTCAAATTTTTTGTTTTGGTTACTATGCTTTGACTCTGACCCGGCATAGTTCACAGCCACCGGTTCAACGGAGTATAACTCACTAAAACCAACATAATAGTAATCAAGGGAAAAAAGAAATGTTCCGAAAGTTGTAGGCTTATTTTTGCTCATTACTTTTTCAAGTTCGTGTTTTTTCCAGAGTTTGTTCTGAATTTGTTATTCAGAAAATTGACAACCCTAACTTACATCCCCGACACACACACATATGCAAACACATTTGAACGTTTGTTTTACATTTTTGGATTCATAAAATTTCAAACCGTCCAGAGGGATTCAAAATTTGACCGATTACCATTTTTTGACAGCCGAGAAGAAAAATGCTCTTAATAAGTGAAATCAGAACCTATTGTATTGTACACTAGTCTTACAATTGATAAAGCAAAGAATTGTTTTAATCTGGTGTAGACTCATCAGATTATAGTTTAAACTTTGATATTTAGACTATAATCTGGAAATTATTGTGCTGATTAATGTGAGAAAATCACGTGGGTCTCACCGATAAGATTTCCAAGTTTTCTCCGTTGTTATTGATTAAACGGATCAAAAAAATCAATCACAGTGAACTAACTTCTTTGATGCGTTTCGTACTCGACTTTTTATATTAAAAAGTTAGTCTACTTGTAAAATAGATAATGTGGCATTGCTCCAGAAAAATTCTAAAATTAAAATATAATGTAAGAAATCATAATTATTTCAGGTAAGCTAGTAAATATGAAATAATTTTCAAGATAACACTACTAATAGTAAATATCAATAACATGGTTATTTATATGGTTAGAATTACATTGCCATAGAAATGATTATATATATAAATTTAGAGAAAATATATTTTTTTACGTTTTAAATTTAATAGTTTCTCATGTTTATTACAAGATGAAGCATAAACATCTGATAGGTTTGGTTTGGTTTATTTGTATATGGTAAAGCAACACATGGACGATCTGCCGAGAGAAAATGTCTTCCGGGAGATCTTTTATGGAAAACTTGCCCCTATTTAACCCTAACCAGTAGTCAAGCGAATAACACTACTAAAGGCCGTGTGTTTGCGTGTCACAACGGGCTGACCACGTGGACTTTTTACGTGTCAGGATTTTTCACGTTCCTAAAACCTAAATAGGGACCAATTTCTCACAGAACTCTTCTCCGGAAGCATTTTAAACAATTTATAGAATTTTATAGAATACAGTCAAACCTTGGGTTTCGAACGCCTCGCTTTTCGAATAATTCGGTTTACGAACAAAATTTTGAATTCATTTTTGCCCCGGTTGCCGAACAAGCTACTCGGCAGAGCTGGCCACCGATGGTCAATTTCCTATACTTCCTATGTTAAAGAAAGTCGACGGCTGGACCAATCAACGACAGCACTACCCATTCAGAAGTTAGGGACTAGAGAACGTCTCACGTCACGATACATTTTATCGATGATGTTGCTATGTAAATTACATTTCATTGTGCATGCGGGAAAGATACTACCGGTATTTTCGTTTTTCGGTATACCCAGAATGAAATTTAAATCAAATTAATGAATAAAACCGCGTTAATCTCTTTTACATTGTCTCTAATGGGAAAATTTGTTTCGGTTTTACAACAAATCCGTTTTTCGAACAACTTTTAGGAACGAATTAAATTCGAAACCCGAAGTTTGACTTTATATTTTAACAAGATAAATTTTGTCTTAGCAAGTAAAATTTTAAAACTAGATTAAATAAATTTACTTTTAAATAATAAGAAAAACAATAGAATCCGATAAATACTTAATGTTATAGTGGACTTCTTACCTTAACTTATCAATTAAATATTATTTTCATAAAAATAAATTTTACTTTTAATTTAAACATACGAATAACATCACAAAAATGACTAAACTGAAGTGCGGTGTCAAAGGAAAGTGAGCAAAATTACATAGAATTTAATTATTTGGTAAACAATAATTTCGGCTGTTAAATTAAATCAATCAGCCCACTAAATGCTTAATTTTGCCTAACTGTTTTTGGTATACTTTTCGTATGACCACCATTGGCAGAATGAACACTGGTCGTGGGTTCTCGTTTGTCCAAAAGGCTGGCTGCTTGGAGCATTCACCTGTCTAATATCTTAATAGGAGCCCATAGAAAGTTATATCGGGAGGCTCTCTTCTTCTTGGAAATCATCTATGTATTGCGTTGCAATATCTCATCAAACCAAACTATAATTTTCATGGGTGGGCTGGATCCCCACTTAGAGGCCTGGAATAAACCCACCTATTATCTTTATGACAAGAAGCGTAAAAAACGTCTTTTTCAAATTTTATCCAATACTACAGCGTATATAGCATATAATAAGTAGGTGTTTTTAAATAGAGTTTAGATGTCATTGTTTTATTGTTATTATTATTATATTAAATTCTAAATAGACAAATGAAGGATACCGTTATCAGTTTCAGCTTTTTTAAAAGTGAATCTCTTCCATTTGACCTTAACACATTTTTTTTCTAGTGTTTTCTTCACGTAAACAAACTGAACACAATACTATCGAACAGAGTTATCCTTGATAAATTACGATAATAAGAATCTATTTATGATTCTTGAGATAAATAGCTTCATTTTTATACCATATTTAAACTATAAAGTAGTTATTTGTTGATGTGACTGAAAACAATTTTAAAAATTCAACAACGAGTTGTGTAACTTTGCCGGCAATAAAGCTAAAATTGTATGTTGCACTATATGTTATGGGATTTTATTTTTAAAACTTTTCATATTATTAATTATTATAAAATGGCAAACCGTTTAATTTTGAGGAAAGTAATAGATTTTATAAATAAATAAATAAATGCTAATAAGGAGTAAAATCTTTATTATGTCCGATCCTACTCGAGATTTGAACGATTAACCCCCATACTCTATCTCCTCATTCCCTAGACCTTTAACTACCAAAATTTAACATCAATGATCCTAACACTCAAACATCTCAGTAAAATCTCTGACATTTTCGACAAAAGGCACAGAAGTTTTAAGCTTCAAATTGGGTGAACAAAATCGTGTCACACACACACACACACACACACACACACACACATATATATATATAATATATATACATTGACATTCATACATACAGGAAAAATAACTTTTTTGCATTTGAGAGGTGTATTTTTTTACCTATCGCAATACATTCCCTCTGTTATATATGTCAGCCGGGAAAATAAAGCTAAGTTCTACAGTAGATATGTGTTATTATCGGATAAAAATATGCATGACATAAATACAGTCTGAAAATCTTGCATTCGAATTGTGGATTTTAATAATATTTTTCCAAATTTTTCTTCTGCAAACAAAATTTATTAATGTTTGAAGAAAAAAGATTAAAACGTAAAAATAAAAGAAAACATTAATAAAAAACTAATGATAAATAAGTTATTTCATTTTTCATTATACAAATTAAAAATAAACAAAAGTAAGTTTAATCAAAGGTCATCTGGTGTAATTGAACAATAGATTAATTTGTCATATTAATGATAATTATCATATCATATCCTTTATCTGTGTCCTTTATGTGTGTTTAAAACGTCTTCTTCAATACCGATAATAATGTCTATTTGACATACCGGTGTACTTAGACAAAACTAATGCTCCTATAATATTAAGTTTCTACACATGATAACTGATAACGTACGACCAAGAATTCTACCTGGCACTAGAAGATTTGGTTGTGTTAAATAAATCGATAACAAGTTATTTCGATAACTGAGTTATTTCGATAACAAACACGAACATGTTGATGCTGTTGGTACCAACTCGCTCAATGAGAACATTCAAGTTCATGACACGTGACACTCAAAACACATTCGTATTACTACTCACAAAACTTGAGAGCATAAAAGGTTCAATGAGCAAAATTTATGTTTATTTAGATACTTAAACAAAAACAATATTTACGTAAATTTTAATTTTACAAAATTCCACTACGTAACACAAATTTCACTTTTCAAATTAAATTTTAAACATTTCATGTTTACAAGGGAAACATTTCTGTGCACGATTTCAGTAGATCTTTGCTTTACAACTCCATGCTTTCGTAATGGCATGATTTTTTTTTATTAGAATTATAATTAAATATTGTATTTTATGTTGTTCTTAAACCTACGTCACTTCGTATTCACCGTAAAATATTTCTTTACAATTTATAACAATGCTTAGCAAGAAAGTTGCTAGCAATAGAAGTGAAGTGAAACATCAGCAAAAATATCCAAATCAAAACTATAGGAAAATAATGCAGATAGAATATACAACTGTACTAAAATTGAAGATATTGACGTAGTTCGGATATGTTAAAAGAATACAAAAGAAGAAAGTACAGTAACACAAACTTTATTATGATATTTTCTTCCGTGAAGAGAATACTATACAAAAAGTTTTAAAATAAATGTCATAGAAAATAAAAAAAAAGACCTAAATACACGTAGATGGGTGGATAAAAGAAAAATACGGAGGAAAGAAAGAGAATTGGCAGCAGGAGCGACCGTACATTGGAAAACTTGAGACACGTGCCACCCTCTTTTCGTCTCGGTTGCCCTTTTCCTAATCCTCATTGGGGTCCCAAACAACAGGAATTCGTGACTTCTAGCCTATTATGCAAATATAAATGAAACTAATGAACGGTATTTGTTTATTGACCAATGTAACTTCGTCGTATGCTGACCAAAACCTCATTTCTTGTTTTCGAGGCCAAGTTAGCCCCGAGTGCAACCAACGTCACCTTGTGGAAGCGCTGATCCGATGTTGAATCATAGAGTTTAAAGTTCCTTGCGTAATGTACGATGCTCTTTTTCATATCTTATGGAAATCCCCATTTTTATAGTTTGCGACTAAAACGCCGCTGGTTGGAGGAATAAAATAAATGGATTGTTTTGATGTATAAAGTAACGCAGCACACGTGCAACTGCCAAACTCCCATTGAAAGTCCTTCCGGGAGAAGGATTTTAAATCAGAAACCGATCTTTATTTAGGTGTTAGACACAAAAAAAAAACCCGGAAAACTCCACATGGTCAGCGCGTTTTATTGCGGACTGATGACGTTCAGTTTTTGCTGCGGCCAGTTTTCAGTGATTTTAACTACTTGGCCACACTTAAATAATTAGAAACTAAATATAAAGTGTATGGCTGTCATTTGATTTAATGATAGCTATACACTTTATATTTTGTTTCATGGTTATCTTTCATCCAAATCAGGGTGAAAGATAACCACGTTAACACGAAAATTAACATAAAAGTTGTTTGCAAAAATTGACAGCATCATATAATAACAAAAAAAAATTCTATATAGAAGTCACTATGCATTTCTTTGTTATTGGGATGACAAAGAAAAATATTGAAGAAATGTTGAAGAAGTGTTAATGCTCGATGGCATGTTACTGGATATGATGATGTTTTCTTCATAAAATTTATTGACATTACAGTAATAATTAGAGACATTATCTTCATAAAGAAATTTATCCCTATTGACAAATAAGCATAGCCTCGTCTAATCATTTTCAAAAGAAACAAATTTTTCTATTTTGGAAGCTCTTGTTAGGATAAAAGAAATATATTTTCTTTTCAGATCGATAGTCACGACAGTGATTCCGCATCAAGTGAAAAAGTCACTGGCCGACATATACAGGAATCAGAGTTGCCGATTTTCAGGGGTCAATTTCTCCGCCCTCAAACGTTTATAGTAAATCGGAATATCTCGTTGGAAAAATAATTATTTTCCTATGCAAATTGTTAGATTTTTTTAATAAAAAGATGGTCGAAATATAAGCAATCAAAAGGTAAAAAAAATTGCCATAAAAACTGCATTTTCTTCTTTTCTTCATCCTGCACTGCAGACGCTTCTAGAGAAAAACCTATTGGATCTTGAAAGCTCAAATTTTAAACTTAATCCTTTCTCGTTATCAGTGAGGTGCTGGCGAAAATCTTCCGGGTCTTTACGGTGTTCCCTGTAGAGTTGTTTAACTTTTATCGCTTAATTTTTATACTCGTAAGGATAAAATTGCATTAAAATAAATCATTTTTATTCAAAATGTTATTCAAAATAACAAAATTTCAAATTTACGTAAATTGAATTAAGTTCATCTGATATAGTAATATAGACAATACAGTAGAGCAGGGGTCGGCAACCTTTTTTGGCTGCGGGTCAAAATTAACCAAAATGTGTGTATTAAGAAGACGTTAAGAAGTCGGGCATTTTAATTTTAAAACTTTTTGGTGAATAATAAGATAAATTTTATTGAGAAAATTATTACAATACGCTTTAAACTTTAAACATAAAAATTAAAATTATAATTCTAATTATTATAAAAACAAATAAACTTTATTTTTCTCTTCGATATCAATGGCTCTCCTGATACTGAACTTGTGACGTCAGTTTAGTCAAATCTGGCTTATAGTTAGTCATCTTAAGACGAATACAAGCATATGAATTTTCGGTAGTTAAGCTGCTCCTGTTCTTATTTAAAATAAATTTCATTACTTGCTCACATTTATAAGTTGAACCGAATGCGGACAAAATGGCAAAGCCAATTTTTTTCAGAGACGAATACTTCGTAGGAAGTGATACTCAACACGTTGATATCATGAAAAGATTATAATCTGATTTTTCCAATAATTTTTCTTGGAATCTGGAACACTATCAATCAGTTGTTATGGAAAACAATTTACTTTTAAATCCAATATTTACCCCATTTTTGAAATTAGTAAACTCTTGTACTTGACGAAAAATGTCAGTGCCTTTGGTCGTGTCATTCATAGAAGCAAGACCGCAAAGTTCTTCATTGACTTTTAAACAATTTATTGATGCATATCTAATAACAACTGCAAGCCTACCCATACTATTTACACTGGTACTTTCATCGAGTGCAATGCTAATTACATCACTAGATAAGAAATCATTTTTGACCTGTTCATCAACATTTTCGGCTGTATCTTCAATGCGACGCTCAACTGTTCAAGCTGACAATGGCATCTCTTTAATTCTCTGAATGATTTGCTTTTTTTATTTGCGAAGTCATTAAATAAGTGTTCGGAACAATTTATAAATGTGTTTTTCAAAAATTCGCTGTCTGTAAACGGTTTTCCGTTGGTACCAATGGTAAGAGCTGCAACAAAACTGGCAGATGTATGTGACCGCAGGGTCGGTGCCTCTTTGGCACCCCATCAGGATGACACCACTGTGTCTTATACCGAAAGACACAGAAACCGTTACGTTCTCGCGCAAGCGGTCGCGTATGTAGTATTTTAGATTCGGAATGGAGACGGAAGGAGAGTTCCGGAAGAAGTGCGCTCCACAAGGTTATTCATTTAACAAATATCCGCTTATTCAGTCTATGTACAGAGTTATTTACAGAGGCTAACCCTAATAAAGAGTGAAAGGAATCGGAGCAGTTCGAGAAAGAGAGTTTACAAAACTTTCGCGCGACGACAAATACTTGGAGTCCAAGTAGGTCCTCGTTGAAGGATTCCCGTGGAGGTTGAGGGAGGTTGAGTTCAGGAGTTGGCTAGAGTTCAGGTGCTAGTCCACGTAGGGTTCAAATGTTAATCCAGGTTTGGGTCTCTTCCACGCGCTAATCCAGATTTGGGTTAAGGATGGCGATGGCGGGATGCACACACACACACACATACCGAAAGGTTCACGACTGGTGACGAAAAAGTCTCGATCGTCATCGTTCCCTAATTTTTATACGGGGGTCTTTGTTGGGTTTTTTCTATTACTTCATTCGGAGTTTTAGTATTTTAGGCCCAATTACCGAGTTTCACCCGTTGAGTCAAACAGACACATTTAATGTGTCACTCCCAACAAGGAACTAAGTCCGTGGGAAAAAGTTTTAATTGCCGAACTAATCAGTAAATTTTAGTGATGTAACGAATAGTACATTCGGCCTCAGGCCGAAAGCCAAATATTCGGCCAAACTATTCGGCTTGATTAACGCACGTACGAAAATTGGCGCGCAAACCGCATTACGGCAAGGATCGCGCACCCTGCTCTCTATTGGCCCGCTGTCACTACGATTTTTTCTTCTAGTAGGTCTAAATTATTTAAATTAATTAATTAAATTATAATTATTAAAGTTAATATGAGATGAAGCCTAACATCTATCTCTAGTGCCAAATTGGTTTATAATTTATGTAATAGCCGTAAATAGCTCGATATGATTCGGCAGTTGTTGGTATTTAGATGTAAGTTACAATTTATAAGTTATTTTATTTGCAATCGATCTTTTTAACTCTTTAATTAAGCACAAAAATTTTGTTTTTACTACGTATTTGTAGACTGAATAGCACCTTAAAGATATACTTTAGCGGGGAAATATGGTCTAGTTTCTCCCCAGTTGTAGAACAGTTCAAATATATTATTGGGGGGGTTTCTATTTGTAAAGTTTTGTGATATTTTGTTGCTATTGTTTTTGTCAATATTTTAGAAATTAACATGATTTCAAATGTTATCTTTTGCATATAATGAGAAATGCTCATTCTTTGCTTTATATATAAAATAAATTATATATTAGTTACTCATCTTCTAGAAATAGATAAATAATTATTTCATTACGAAACTTATAATTACGAAACGATATTTTAAAATGATTTACGAAACGTTTTATTGAAACTTATAATCCATATAACTTATTGAAACGTTTTAAAATATCGTAAAAAATATTAAAATATACGCGAATACGAATATAACGTAATTACCTAAACAATAACATTAATGCCCAATACATTCTAACTTACACGCCATCAATGCCATAAGATATCGGGCTAGATAAAGGCTATAATATTATTTAATTACGAAATAATTTAATACTAGAGTTAGATGTTATTTCTTATTAACTTTAATAATTATAATTTAATGTTCAGCATTAAATTATAATTATAAGAATGACCCATATTTTGGTAGGATGCCAAAGCAAAACGAGGCATTTTGGATGCGATCTTCTTCTAACGACATTTGCTTAAGGAAAGAAAAAGAAAGCAACCAATGAAACTACATGACTTCATCGCAAAAACCAAAAATTTCAGAAGAGCCAGGACGTTCGTCACAAAAAATTAACTTTACATTTTTGTGCGCATATGTTTATGTTTTATTTAAAATATATTATTAGGCAAAAGTTTATATAAAAATAACTTAAAATGATAGTAAAATTGCTTATTTTTTGGTCGCGTGTTTCCCTAACCCTATTTACTCTGTGTTAAAATGGTCTCGTTTAACGCTGTTTCGCTTAGCGCTTTGTCGTCTAGGAACGCATCCCCCGCGTTAAGCGGCGTTTTACTGTATTAGTTTTGATTCACTAAAATTTTTAAACATTTAAATAACAAATCAATGAAAATGTTAATTGTTTATAAGACGTTTATACTTTTCAATTTCAATAATATAAAAATTCATTTTTTAGAAATTATTCTAGACAAATATCTAACCAAACGAGAGCAAGTTATTGGCACACTCGCGGAGGTTTTACTTTTTCTAATGCCACTCTCGGCGATGTAGTAGACACAGCGGCTGATAAATATGGAGACAGCGTGGCCATTTCTGTACCATTTCAAAATATAAATAAGACATTTACACAGTTTAAACAAGAAGTGAGTATATTTCTAAAATACATTTTTAGTTTACTTTAATTTTACAAAGTTTAAAATTTGTTTGATTTAAGATTAATAACGTAACTATTTACATTCTGATCGCGCGAGGAAGGCACTTTAGAGAAATGCGATGATATCAAGTGAAAAAAATTCATTTTTACAAATAGATATGTTTAAGATTTAAAACAGACGGCTGGATGGCCGATGTGTAAGGTAGCATTTTCTGCCCTGGAGGATTTATGATAGAATACGGACGATTCTGAAAACTCCAGGAATTTTTCATGTGGCGGTTGGTCCGGCTATATCTGACTCGTCCCATTGTGGGCCTGGCCGAACCCACAATGGGCCTGCTAGAAAAAAAGGCTATCTTTAGTGCGGCGAAAGTTGAAAGACTCAAAAATTAAACAGTAAAATACAAAACAGAATACGATCTAATACTAAGTAATTTTTTTCTACATAATAATTATTAATATTCTTTTCTATTCTACTTCTAACTTGGAATCGGCAACAAAATACTTCTAAAGCAGTAACCGTCGTATGATTGGTTTCAAGCAGCAGAATCAAATCTAGAGAAATACTGCTATTTATCAATAACCAAATATAAAAGGATTGACATTAAAAGAATGTTCCTGGATTGATGACAACATCAATCCAGGAATATCAAGCTAATATACTATTCTTGCTATATATGTTAAAATAAATAAGTATGAAGCCGGATGACCGAGGCGGGTAACGCGTCATCTAACTCGGCCATCCTCTTTGTGGGCGACTCGGTAGTGAGATTTAATTGATCCGGCATAAGCTATAGGCCTACTTACTACAGTTGTTGGCTTTATGGGATAGATCAATGCCAAGTGAAATTGAAAGAGGACTTTTATGAAAAACCGGTTCCTATTTAGGTGTTAGACGCGTGAAAAAAACCTAGAAAGCTTCATGTGTCCAGGCCGTTGGTCGCACGAAAACCCGCTACATAACATCAGTGTTCGATGCTTTTTTACACTGGTCACGGGTGTACTCCCTAAACAATAACAGACTAATATGTCTGTCGATAGCTGTCGTCAGATGTTTCCCTCACGTTTACAGGCTAATTGATTGCACTTCAAAATGTCATTATTCGTAGCTAAACTTAAGACATAAAAATCATTTATAGATGATTTACACGAACTACGCACATGATTGAAGTCTTGCTTAAACGTAGGAAAAGTTTGAATGTAAATATTTCATATTGAGCAGTACTTTATAAAAAATTCTGTACGAATTTTATGACATTAATTTTTTATTTTCAGGTCGATCAACTTGCTGCTGGTTTGATTGGATTAGGTTTTCAGAAAAACGATCGAATTGCAATTTGGTCTCCAAATAATTACGAATGGATCCTCTCGAAATTTGCCGTTCTTAAAGCAGGATTGATTCTAGTAATTGGATATTTATTAATAAATGATTAATTTTTTTATTTTGATTTTCTAAACTCTTTTCTTCCTGTGGGAAATAAAAGGGCTTTTCTACCGTTTTAATCGTGATACGGCAATAGGCAGATCGGTTGGTGAAGAACAGAAGCCCACATATTTCGGTCAGACTATTTCATTCTGAAAAATTCTTGCGGTTTTCGACCCGCTGGAATTCGAATACGGCTCCCCGGAGGAGTAGAGCCGCTGGCTAACACCTCAAATAATGATATGATTAAAAATATAGCAAAACAATTGTGATCACATTATTTCTGATTATTAATTTGAATATTTTCAATGATCTTTGTAGGTGTGCCTAAATCCTGCATACAGAGCTGCTGAATTGCAACATACTCTTAACAAAGTAAATATATTACTTTAAATAAACAAATAAAACATTAAGTTGATTACTATCAATTATAAAACAAGAAATAAAATATTTTCAGGTGCAATGTAAGGCTATTATCATGACTAAAACTTTTAAATCAGAAAATTTATATGACATAATTTGTGAAGCGGTGCCCGAGATCCCTAACTCCGATCCGTCTCAAATACGTTCACAAGAGTAAGAAAAGTACTTCATTTTTATTTATTAAATAAAATGAATTTTTTTTTTCGTTTAAACTCACGAATTCCTGAAATCATCGAGCCAATTGTTTTTCTTTGCGTTTGTTTGTTCAATTAAGTTATGACAACGCGACACTTGGGAGATCCGCCTAGAAGAATGCTTTCCGGAAGTCCTTTTAATGGTAACTGGCCTCTATTCAGGTATTACAGACGTGGAGAAAACCCGGTAAACTGCACATGGCCAGCCCGTCCTGACGAGGTGCAAACAAACACTTGACGAGGTCCCAGTGTTCAGGGAATGGAACCGCTTGGCCACTGGCGGGCCGTTTTTCTTTCTGAATTAACTCTTTTAAATCATTATGCACCGAAATCCAAATTCAATTACTCGGGGACGTCTAGAAGAGAACAAAGTATATTAGGCTACTTCATTTACTTCCTTTAATACAATCATTTAATTTGCTTTAGACCCATAATATGATCTTTACCTTCCGGGCGACTCTGCAATTACAGCTCGCCTTTTAAATTGCTCCTGTTGAATAATTAATCATCAATGTTTTAAACTATGGATGAAATTTAATACTCTTTGTTCTTCTACGCAATGATCATCTCTTAAGCCCAACGATCAACTTTAAACGATCAGGAAATCTCTTTAAAGTTTAAAATGTTTAACTCTCCACTCGGTCGCTGCAAAACACGTATCATATGAAACTGAATGAGCTCTTAGTTTCTGTACATAACTGCTTACAGTTTACACCATTATTTTTTCTGTTTATTGATAACGTAAGTTATTCTTCGATTAATTAAGGAAAAGTTGAAGTATGAAATACAGTACATTCATGGTTAATTACAGAGAATTCAGAATTATAGACAAAATTTCGTTCATTTTTAAATAAAATGTCTCATTTCGTTCTTTTCTATAATTTCAGAGTGAGAAGTCTTCAAAACATAATCACATTTACAAATGAATCTTTACCGTAAGTAACATCCACTAATTTTTGTTAATTTGAATACAAATACACTTTAACATTTGGTTATTGATAACACAAAAATTATTTTATTAAATACCTGATTTAGAGTGCATTATATAATAATTTATTCAGTAAATATTTATTATAAGAAATTTAACTTAATGAATTTTTTCTTTTTAAATTTAACTCATTACAGAGGAACGTATAAGTTGAAAGATATACAAGAAAATGATGGAAGTGAAAATAGAAAAATTTTTCACCAAACACGGAAAATAATCCAATTTGATGATCCCTGCACTATCATGTTCACATCGGTTTGTATATTTTATCGCATTATTTTACATTATTATGATTTTCAGGGTTAGCATTAGGATATCCAGGCTTCAATCCGAAAACCCTGTACTCTCCTTATAATCTAAACATTTTCGTCCTTTTAAACTTGGCGTATTTATTGCATATGTTCTATATTAATGACAATGTCGAATACGTCATTTTCGGAAAGAGTGGCATCACATTCAATGTTCTTCGAATGGTTCTTTGCTCGATTGTCACTCTCTCTAGAAAAAAAAAGGATTGAAGAAACCAATATGCGTTCGCCATTTAATTCGTATTATTCGGAAATATAAATGATTTATTTATATTTTCGTGGGGGTGGGATAAGATTTTCTATTCTATATTTTTATATTAAATGTTTGTGTGTTATTAGTTTTCCTTGTCAAAATGTTAATACACCGAGACCCATTGACTCGACCCTCTGTGTACTGAGCCACTTCTACCATACTGCGTTACATATATACTAACGAAGTTGAGGCCGAAGTTTTAAACGCGAAAACGTGTACGTCTGACGTTTAGCGCCGCTTTCCTGTAAGCCTAAAAGTTTGACAATGGTGTTTGGAAAGTCAGTGGAATCATGCTCGACATTCCAAGCACCATTGTCAAACTTCTTGGCTTACAGGAAACCGGCGCTGAACGTCCGACGTACACGTTTTCGCGTTTAAAACTTCGGCTTCAACCTCGCTATTATATGTATGAATGTCTTTACGTTAAATTAATAATGCATATAAATTTATATCATCAATCTATTAAAATTAAGTTATTAACAGTAAAAATTTATTTATAATGAACTTTAATAATAATGCATTTATTGATCTATATCTTACCACTATATTCAACATAATTTTTTGAATTTAAATTTTGATTCAGTAAAAAACTTTTGACTTTTATCATCACTTTAATTAATTTTAAAAATATTCGTTAAATTACATTAAATGTTTGTATTAGTTAAAATATACTGACATACATTTTTTAAATAAAATGAAAGGGTACAACAGGTAGTCCAAAAGCCGCTACATCCAGCCATTTTCAATTAGTGAACAGTTCAATTGCTTTTGCAAGAAAGATGGGAGTCGATACAGAGGTATAAAAGTAATTTTATTTTAAAAGATTTTGCTATATTTATGTACAATTAACAATAATTTTATCGATGTACTTGTTAGCATGTGGTACTTTGCTTGCAAGTGCCACTCTTTCATGCCTTTGGTTACAGTGTGGGACCATTGATGACGTTGCAGCTTGGAGGAAAATGTGTTGTCCCTTCGGAGGTCTTTCATACTCCTTCTTCTCTGAAGAGCATCCAGAATGAAAGGTATTACATACTTGAGTATATCATAGGATTTATTTTTCAAATTTATATATATAATTACATTTGAGACGTTATATGAAATGCAGGTGTACGTTAGTGTATGGAGTTCCGACAATGTATTTTGATATGTTAAAACATCTCTCCGATTCAAATTATGATCTCAAAAGCTGGAAAAAAGGTAGAATTATAAAATATTTATTTTTAAATCTTTAAATAATGTCGTTTGAAAAAGTAGGAATTCTTTTAAAAAGTATTTATGTAAACGCTAATATTAATGTGAAATGCGGAACTGTTATTGAAAAATTGATTTTTTAGGTTGTTTTCAAAAATGAAACAAATGATTTTCCTAGTTCATTGAAATCTACAAAGATAATCAGGAACATTTAGCATAATATTTATAGAACTCCATCAAAAATGATACAAGATTCTTTTTATCTAAATAGCGAAACGACAGTTTACATAAAAGAAAATAATTAAAAATATATTATTTAGCATTTTCTTGAAATTTCTTATTAGGGTCATAACCAAATGGTTTCATTGGAAAAGGTTTATTACACAATGCATTAAAATATTTACATCATATCATTTTCAAAGGAAACTTCTACAGCTGCACATTTAGTATCATCTTGTAAAAGCAGTTCCGGAACACAATTTTTGTATAGTCTTTCAGGGATTTATTTGCTGTGACTTCTATTACTGCTGATGATTGAACCTGTAACCATTTAATTTCTGTTTTATTTTAGAAAAGAGATACAAGTTTGCAGAGCAATATGGAAACAGTAATAAAATTTTGGAAGCAGTGTAATATCCTCTAAGTCATATATCCGTTAACCAGAAATGATCAATGGACTGAAATTCTCATAGTGTGAAGGACGCAGTTTGTTTTTTCCACAAATCAACTCTCACTTTTGTCGTACAACTTTACGCAGACAGATGAAAATTTCAATATATCTTTCCTTGTTTGTAATGTGACTTTCCACTTGAAGGATCCAATCAACAGAAAAGGCTGATACAATGGTTTATACAATGATACAATATAAAACATAAAATAGTTTATAGAAGCCATTGCTGTTATAGATTGCTGTGGTATCAAACAAAGTATCGTATCATAGTATAAAGACGATTGATACATAATTGGTGCAATCAAATTAACCATGAAATTAGTAAAATGCCCTAGGGTTTCTTTGGAAAATATCAACTTCGTTGTAAATCCGCACAGCTGTCTTTTAAACATTTCATTTGAATATTAAGGATTATAATGAATCTCCTGTGAATGCAGTCAGTACCTTAGCTGTGTTACAATACTTAGCATAATGATAGTTGTCCACAGTGAGAACAGCAGGAAATACGCCGAAGACAGTAATGAGGGACATGTGCAATTTATGTAGCATATGTTTAAATATGGCTATGATCAATCTATCATTTAATATTACAAGTGTAATATCATGTAAAAGAAATTAATCAGTTTACAAAAAAGGACTTGGGAATAATTAATAGTCATATAGAAGGAGTGGTTAGATTAACCAACAGTGAAATCAAACCCATAGTGAAAATATTATTGGGGTCCGTATATGATAGGAATCTGATTATTAAAGAATTCTGGAAAAAGAGAGGCGACTTCAATAATAAAGTGAAGGAAAAGATAAGAGTTACTTCGGATTTATGCATGAGATCCAGAATGAGAAGAAAAAAATTATTGGCAATAATTAAAAAAAGAAAAACACAATGAGAATAGAATTATTATAAAAGATGATTATTATATTAAAGACAACATAAAATATACGTATGATATTAATCTAGATAAAGTAGTCCAATTGAATGATTTTTCGAGAAGGAATTGATCGTCATCATAGTTCTGATTATGGCTAGATAGAAGAAATAATAGTTAGTTTGAATGTTTAAATGCTAAAACTATGGTAATAGAAAAATTGAAACAGATTTGGCCTACACTTATTCCTTATGATAATCATTATTAAAGTGTTTTTCTAAGTTAGGGGATCAAAAAATATCAACTATTCCACCGAAGTCATTATATGAAGTACATAATTGTTATATTCCTCCTGAATTCTGCCTATCTTAAGATTGCTCTAATCTGTCAAAATTTTGTGTGGTATAATATAATTTCAGAACCTTATATAGCAACCGATATATGTTTCAGAATTTTTTACCATTAAATTTCTCCACCTGGCTAAGGTTTAATAATAAGAAGGTAATTCAATTATAATAATAATTACCTTGCAGTTGGTGCTATCCTAGATGTAGGGGTTTTTATTCCCCAAAAATTATAAGTGTCGTTTTATAGCGAGGCACTAGTGTTACGAAATAGATATAACCTCCGTGAGACGAACAAGATCAACAATGAAATACTAACTGAGCATTTTGTATGTGGAAAAAATTACAATTTGATGATAATTTGTATAATTTAAAAATTTTTTGTAGTTATGTAATATGTTATATTATATCAAATACATATGTTTGCAGTATTGCAAATATATATCAATGTTGTACAAATTAGATATTATTATAAGACGTCAATATTTTATAATTATTAAATAACAAAATCAACTATGTTGGTATCAACTGATTCTCCCCCTTGTAACAGGTATACCCTATTACAATATTACAAGTGCAAAATATTTAGTTTAACTACTTAGATCAGCACAAATGGTTATCCTCTTTTAGCACTGATCATCTGTTAACGAATGAGGAACATTTGTGTTCCGCAGGATGGGCCATTCTCAGTATTCTAACAGAATAGTATGACAGCTACCACGGGTGATATCTGCAATATTATCCACGGTCTGGAAACAATTTTTACAGCAATACGTTGCATCTCCTGAATTTTTTCAACCGTTCTCGCCGTAACGGCCGGCCTGCGTGCAGTTTATTGTCAGCCGCAGCTTTACCTTTTGAGAGCAGTCAAACGTTCGAGGACTGGTGCAGTGAGCAGCACTGTGATGGCACACGGCACAGCAGCACATGTATAAAAAACCGCGCGCAGTTATTCGTCAAACACAGCAGGGAGTAGACGCACGAGAGATTATTTCACATAGAACAGTACATTGTTAATAAGAGGTGAAGACACAACGACAAAATGCTTTGTCCCGAAGTTGGAAATACGAATAAGTATCAAGTTATGCCAAAAATTAAGCAAATTCTCTACCTAAAAGTTCCAGATGATACAGCAGGTGTACAGAAACGCTGATGTGACTTGCTGTCTTTAATTGGCACTGGTTCTTCTCATAAGATCTAGATCAGTGGTTCCCAAAATGGGTGGTGAGTAAATCTAGGGAGAGAAAAGAAGCTCGGTGGCGGCAGGGGCACTGGAAGCACAGTTCTGAACGGGGACTATAGGCAAAGATTGGGGTGACTGATAGCCTTTTCCTTTACTCTTTTAACACGAGCGAAAAAAGCGTTGCGTTTAATGGTTTCCAAATGTAGAGAACAATATACGCTAAAGATGTAAAGTGTGAATTTCGTAGCAAAATTTTTCTAAGAATATTTCCAAGCCTTTCTCAACAAGGGAAAATTGGTTAGGAGGCGTTGGAGTATAGTTAAGAGCATTGAACATAATTACGAATATATTTACGAAACCAAGGGGTGGTGTCTCGAAAAAGTTCGGGAATCACTGGCCTAGATGCAAGTTGACAATAACCTGTATGCAAGCCATCCGGTTACAGCAAGAACGGGTAAGAATATTCAGGAGGTGCAACGATTTTGCACCGGTGAGTGAACACTTGGATGACATTGCAGGTACCAATTGTGGCGCTATGCTGACAGACGACTGAGCATGACCCATCCTGCGGAACACGACATTTCACACTTATTAACAGATGATCAGTGCCAATAGAGGATAACCATTTCGTTGACAACACCGTAGGTGAAGCGTCATTTCTGTAATGCATCATAACCGAAAATGAAACCGAGTGCTTCCTGTACTGTCAGCGAGTAAGGCAGCAAGCAGTGACGTGAAAATCTTCGTCATCTCCGCATGCAAACAGATGCCACCAACACTGGTTCAAAGATAAACTCTTGCTAGAATTGCTTTTTTAATGCCTTGGGCATTGTGCACATGAAATTCATTCGCGAGAGCGCTACTGTAAGCAAAGAACGGCATGTGCAAAATCTGCGGCATAAATACTAATTTTATTGTAAATTTTAAAAGAAAGAGTATAAAATGAGTATTATTATCCGAAAGGTTTATTTGGAGCATCTTCTGTTCCTGAATATTTGGCACAAGAATTAGAAAGAAGATTAGGAATAAAACTTATGGTATGTATTCTTTTACGAGTGTCATTTAATTGTTCGTAACATTCAAATAAATAAAATACAATAAATCATATCTCCTGAATAAGAATAGAATTAACTTTGGAATCACGTAAGGTAACCCGGCGGAAAAACGTCACTGATTATAAAAAACAAACGTTTTTTATATAAAGTGAAAATGTTTCAATCCGCGGAATGATTGTGTTGATGGGGTGTGGCAACGCAATATCAGAACGTTTTTCCGAAGTGAAGACCTCGTTGGACTACTTTCTACTACCCGTTTAGGTAAAGGAAACTCGAAAAAATTCACGTGGCCAGCCCGTTGGCAGGCGCTAACCTGCGACCTGTGTTAAGAATTTTTACCCACTTAGCCATTGATAGGCAATAGCCAAAGATATATATATGTTACAGTAACAACCCGTTTTTAGTGAAAACGCGTTTTAACTAGTTGAAACTAGTTTTTACTGGATGTCATTGTTATAACCCGTTTTGTCTAGTTAAAACTAGAATTTACTGCTGTACATATTTTGATTTTAGATAAAACTAAAATCAAACATTAACTTTTTAACTTTTAACATTAGTTAAAACTAATTTTAGCTACATAAATATATTTGGGGGAAATAAATAAAGTGATGATTGGGATTAAAACATTTGTATTATTTAATACGATATTTATTGAAAATATTGGTCACACATCTGTGTTATTAACATTAATTAACCCTTTGTCCCTGAAGGCACCGATCGATCGGTACCCTGGCTTTTTAAGCAAAACTTCGAGGGTACCGATTCATCGTTTCTTTGGTAAATATCGATTTTTTAAAATTTATTAACAACAGATATAATCTCGTTCGATATGAAGTGAATAAAGTATAATAATTCGTTATATTAGTTGACAGCAGTATAAAATTTTGATTTCAAACAAATGTTTGATATAATGTACGATAATTTCACTACGAATAAACATACATGCATAAGTGCTATATATATATATATTTTCCTCATAAATTTTTCTAATAAAATGCATTGAAAAATATCATATTTTAAACTAAAGATTTTAATTAATGTAAGTGATTTTTTTTCATATAGATATAATGATAATTTGATTTTTGGTGAACTTTTAAAATAATATCGCCTGACTGACCTATATTGCCTTCGGAGGGATCGCAAAATAAACGTAAACAAGATGTCTGGGGAAAAGGGTTAAAGCGATACGAAATTCATCATACACTATAAGAACGTGTTAGCTGAATGACCTTAGTCAAAACAGTCTTTACTAAGCCACTTTGTTAAAACCCGTTTTGTCTAGTTAAAACTAATTTTAACTCAAATTCGTTTTTGACTAGCAGTAAATTTTAGTTTTAACAGTGACATCCAGTATAAACTAGTTAAAACGCGTTTTCACTAAAAGCGGGTTTTTACTGTAACATATATACGGACTCTGTAGATTTTTCTTTCTGGAGTGGTTGTAGACTTCGTGGTGTTCAGACGTGTGTAGCTCTGCTCTTCAGTTTTCTAGCTTAGGTTGTGTTTTAGCTTTCTTAGCCCTAGTTGAGTCTCCTCCATACTATTGTATAGGAGGTTAGGCCCTTTTTAGGCTTAGCTAAGGTGCTGGTTTTGCTAGGCCTACTTTTAGGCTTAGCCTGTTTAGTTGGGGCTGGTGCTGCTAACCCTAACCTTAGGCTTAGCTGTGCGCTCTGGGATTTTCGAGAGCTGCTTCTTCTTTTGGCAGTAGCCATGTTGCCCTCCTCGCCATAGGAGTACAACCTTAGAAGTCAGTGTGGGTTTGCCATTTTGTAGATCTACCCTCTTGGTTATTGTGCTTGTTCCTGTTGTGTTGTGTCTAGTGCTGTGCCCAAACAATGGATTACTGAGTGATTACTGTGTGGAGTTGTGCAATCGATACCTACAAGTGTTTTTGTTTGTCTAGCCAGGGCTGTTGGTGACCAACAGTTGTCTAACCAACATAGACTGTGTTGGGATAGCTGAACACCTCTGCATCTGTTCTTGGTTTGATTGGAGGGAGCCTGGGTGCTGGACCAGTTTCCTTCCCCCTTCTGTCTTCCAGGTCCCCCACGTGACAACAGGTGTCTTGTTGACACTGAGGAACAACAGCAACAGGTGCACTGCCATCTGCCAATGTTGACATTGGCCAAGCTAGCTTGGCCTACGTCTGTGTAAGCCGGTCCCTTATAGGCAGGTGTTCTCGGCCCTTCTGGTGTGGATCCGGTTTTCAGCTCTTCCTGTTGGAACTATACTGTGAACTGCCTTCTTCTTGTGACTCGGACTTGCCTCTAGCACCCCTAATTGGATTACAAAGTAACTTTTGCATCATTGTTTTCCTTGGCTGGCAACACTGCAACTAACTTCCATTCTCTGGGTGAGTGTGTTGTATCCATACTAACCTAGTTTTAGCTATCCTATCTTTTCCCCTCTGCACTCCTTGATCTCCGGTCAGCGGTGCAGAGCTACCTAAGGCATTTGGGCCTCTCTTTCTCACCCTTTATACATATTACACTTCGGTATGGCTCAGGACGCCATTACTAACTTCCTAGACAAATCCACCGCGATTCTCAACGAGGTAAAAGTTTACTGCAATGGCAACCGAAATGGACATATTAATAGCATTCGGCATATAAAATACATCACTGAACAGTTTGCCAAAGTGATTAGTATGGCTGAATCCACCCTTCGAGAGCACACATTCACTGCTGCAATCGAACAGAAACTGGCTCTTCTACCCACTAAGGAAGACCTACATCAAGTTATCACTGCGACGAAGGAGAATACAGAGGAACTGATTGCCAATCTTAAACAGGTTAACAGTCGCCAAGATAATACAAAAACTCCATCCTACAGCAGTGTCCTTAAATCCGGCATTAAAGTCAACACCCCACGTGGTATAAATTTTAACAAACAAAACAAAGAAGTCCTTCTTGTTTACAAGAAAGGAGAAAATAATAACAGTGATCTTACCCGTAAAATATTACAAGAAAAAGTTCAGCCTTCCAGGCTCGGCATCGGAGTTAACCGCATTCGGCGTATAGGATCTGGAGGTGTAGCGATAGATGTGAATAACAAAGAGGATGTCGAAAAACTTGAAAAGACCATTCTGGACAACATACCCGATTTACAGACTAAACGACCCAAGAAAAGACTGCCACATATCATAATCTTCTCTGTTCACAAAGAAATTGCCCGTGATGAACTAACCAAAATTATCTATGATCAAAACCATACGCTCAAACAAATTTATAATGAAGAAGACTTTACTGCAAACTTCAATATTAAATTTAACACGGGCAAACGTGACAGCCATTACTCCAACTGGGTTGTGGAGGTTTCCCCCCAATTGCGACGACAACTCCTTGCTTGTAACAAACTTAACTTAGACTGGTCCAGATGCCGGGTAGCTGATTTTGTCCCTACTATGCAATGCTACAGGTGCTGCAGGTTTGGACACAATGCCAAAAGCTGTGCCATGGAAAATCCCACTTGCAGCCACTGTATGGGTGAACACACCTATAGAGAGTGCTCTAACCATGATTCGACCCCAAAATGCATCAACTGCCACCTTGAAAAAGCCAACGAAACTACCCACAATGCACGTGAAGGCTCCTGCTCTGTTTATCTCCGGGTCAAAAACAACATCATAGAAAGAACCGACTATGGATCTTAACCGTAACAACAATATAAGTATTCTGCAGATCAACCTGGGGAGAGGAATCGCTGCCACCTCCCTCCTTGCCACCAAGAGTTACAAATACGACATCATTCTTGTACAGGAACCGTACTGCCGTTACAACTACAAAGCCTGCCTTCCGACTCGCTGCACAGTATTTAAAGGTACAGAGGCTTACCCTTGGGCCATCACCGTTGTTACTAATCCCAACCTCTCCATCCTGCATCACAAAAACCTTTCCGACGATCATATCATTTGCTGCGAGCTCATTTACAACAACAACAGATACATTCTCATAAATGTTTACTGTCCCCGGAAAACCAACGTTGAAGCAACCACTAACTGCATCCAGAGAGTCATCGACAACTTTGCAGGTGCTAATATAATCCTCGCCGGCGACCTCAACGCTCACTCTCCTGCTTGGGGAGGCGACAATCTAGATCAACGTGGAGAGGTTTTCGGGGAGTTCATCGCCCACAACGAACTTCAAGTTTTGAACAACCCCCTCTCCCAACCTACTTACACTTCCTATCAGGGCGACACCTGGATAGATGTTACTGCCTGCAGTATAAACTGTGTTACTGATTTTGACAACTGGAGGGTCCTTGGTGACTGCAGCTTAAGTGATCACTCATACATTTCCTTCAATCTCCTTAACAATAACTGCACTGCCAACACTCCCTCTTACCCGAAAGTTAACTACAACCTCGCACTCGCTAACTGGAATGATATTCAGACCTTCTTGAACACCAACATGACCGAGTGCAATCTCAACGACAGGGACGAAGCAAGTAGTGCTCTCGAACACAACATCAATTTGATCCAACAAGCCTGCGACAGATACATTCCGAAGTCTACTCCAAGGCACCGTTCTGTTCCATGGTGGACAGACAGGCTTACCCATCTTCGTAAAACAAATAACCGACTAAGGAAAAACTTTCAAAACTGCAGCTCTGATCCAGGTCGCTCCAACCTTAAACAACTTTACCTTGACCACCAACGAATATATAAAAATGAAATTAAGATAGCTAAATTACAGTCATGGAAGAAATTTTGCACCGCTGCCTCGAGTAACCCTTGGGGGTACCTCACCAAACTTTGCACAAACAAACTTAGGAAAACACAGTTTTTGGTTAACAACAACTCTGATGCAGCCAACAGCAACTACCACGACATCCTAGACGCACAGATGAACTCCTTCTGCATTGCCGACAACCTAGACAATGATACTCCCTGGCATCAGCTCATCAGAAGAAGTATGAATGATCCAATTCTTACCGAAAACTCTCCCATCTTCACTCACGATGAAATCAATAAGGCCTTCCTTAGCCTGAAAGAGAACAAAGCGCCAGGCATCGATGGCATTGACAGTAGGCTGGCTAAGGCCATATGGAACCTCATCCCTTGTCAAATTACCAACATCTTTAACAGCTGTCTTCAAACTGGGACCTTCCCTACCAAGTGGAAAACAGCGAAAATAATACCTGTACCAAAACCTGGCAGGCCTGATGAGGCCAGACCTATCTCCCTTCTTCCCGTGTTCGGCAAGGTGTTGGAGCGCCTTATTACAAATAGACTAACCTGGCACGTTGAATCTCACAACGCTCTTAGTGATTCTCAGTTTGGTTTTCGCCGTCAGCGATCATCCTGCGACGCTATCTACCAAGCCACCAACAACATCAATCACCTCCTTGATACCCACAAATATGTACTGGCCACCAGCCTCGACATCTCCAAGGCGTTCGACTCGGCCTGGTGGCCTCTCATTATTCATCAGTTGAAAGAAATTAACTGCCCAGCAAATCTCTACTATCTACTTAAAGACTATCTTAACGAGCGGAAGGCCGTGCTTCAGCAGGGGACTCAACACATCGAAAGAAACATTGTCCGCGGCTGCCCCCAGGGTTCCGTTTGCGGGCCGTTGTTGTGGAACCTCCTTTTTGACACTTTTCTACAGAAGAACTTTGGCCAGGATTGCACTATCGCATATGCGGATGATGTTCTGGTCATCGTAGGTGGCAACTCTCGTGCTGCCCTAGAAACTAAAGGCAATGAGATCCTTACAAAAATTCATGAATGGGGAATACAACATAAAATTGACTTCAATCCAAATAAAACAAAGTGCGTTGTTTTCAACAAGCCCGGCCATCCGAACTTATACCTTCGTACACCTACCATTCGTATGAATTGCCACTCCATCAAAGTCGAAAAATCTATTAAGTACCTTGGAGTCTGGATGGATCATCGCCTTGGTTGGGACGATCACATTAAATATATCACAAACAGGACCAACCTAATCTTTCAGGCTTTCTCTCAGATTGCCCGCAGGAAGTGGGGTCTAAACTCCGAAGCTATGGGCGTCATCTACGATTACATCTATATGCCCATCATTACTTATGCCTGCGGCAGCTGGGGATGGGCTGCCAAGAAGGTCCATCCTCACAGGAAATTGATCTCTTCGCAGCGCAAAGGCCTCATCCTCATTTCAAAAGCCTACAGAACTACTCCCAATACTAGTCTTCAGGTGATTACCAAGAAACCACCCATCACTGATATCATCAACAATAGGTACCAGCTTTGGAGCCTCAAGATGGGGCAAGACATACACACCACCAGCCTCACTATCCCTGCAGCCAGGTATGAGGGCTTGTGCACTACTGCTGATCTCCCTGCTCCTTACATCAACGACTATATTATCACTGACCCTCCCATGGACTCTGACCTAAACATCTACACCGATGGCTCTGGAATCAACGGCAATACTGGATGTGCCTTTGTTGTTTATGGTAACAATTCCGAAATCTTTCATCAGGGCTTTAAGCTTGACAGTCTTTGCTCGGTCTTTCAGGCCGAGCTGAAAGCAATCCACTTAGCTATAATCTGGATTGAAGAGTATTACAACAACCTGAAGATTACCATCTACACTGACTGCCAGTCAGCTATCTCTCTCATCAACAGCGACAAACCTCATCCCATAACCATTGCCATCAAAAAAGCCGTCCTCCACTCTAGCAACCGATACTACATCAGCTGGACCCAAGGACATCAGGGTACCATCGGCAACGAGCGAGCTGACCAGCTTGCTAAGCAGGCCGCGAATGACAACTCACTCCAACCCATTTACAGTAAACTCAGTCTGTCTACGATTAAAAACCTACTCCATAAAGACCTGATTAACTGCTGGCAAAGCTCCTGGAGCCAAAACCATAGCAATTCTACCTTCAACTTTATTCCTGACATCACTACGTACCTCAACCAGAAGATTACCATTGACCCTGACACTATCCAACTCATCACCGGACACGGTAAATTCTCTAGTTATCTCCACAGATTCACGGGCAAACACTCCCCTCTCTGCGCCATCTGCAGGGAGGTTGATAGGCCAGACCACTACTTGTACAGGTGTGTGTGCCTTGAGCGGGATAGGCTAGCCATCGAGATCACTGCCAAAGATATGAACATTCCCTGGCCCTGTCCACACCACGAACTTATTAACAACGAGGATCTCTATCCTCTTCTTCAAAAACTCGCTCACAACTATTCGAGGATTGCAACCAACAGCACAAGGGATTGACTGACTGTTTTTCTAGTTGTGCTCAACCCTACAATGTTGGCCGGATGGCCGAGCGGTCAAGGTTAGCAGCCTACCGCCCTGGGGGACCCGGGATCGAATCCGGACGGGTCGAGAAATCCCCAGGAATTTTTCGGGGGGTGGTCTGTCCGGATATGTCGGTCCCCGTCCCTCACCACCCGGCCGCCCCATTGTGGGCCTGGCCGAACCCATAATGGGCTTGCTATAAGAGGCCCTCTTAGTGCCCACAGGGCGGAAAGAGTTACAAAAAAAAAAAAAAAAAAACCCTACAATGTTTACCGTACCTTTGCACTTGTATCATATTGTATACACTATTGTATTATACCTGTTTTTTATATCTCTTCTTTATTTTTGTAACCATTCTGTATTTGCTATTTTATTACTATATTATTTTGTAATCATCTCATTATATTCTGTAACCATTTAGCTTTATCCTGTAAACACTGTTTACCTATGTGAACATTGCTTATTGTATTTGTACTGTCTCCTGTAATCAACTATACTTTTTCTACTACGTGTTATATCATATTTCTGTTCCACTCCCGGCAATGCTTTGCGGTACCGGGCATGTACTATTTTGTACCTAATAAAAGATATTGAATGAAAAAAATGAATGTAACATATATACAGGGTGGGCCAGCGAAAACGAAACGGCAGTGTTCGTGTTCGTCCAAGCAAAGCGCTCGGACAGGTCGATTTTACTCTCGAGGGGACATCTTTTGCAATAAAGTTTTTGCGATTCTGAATATTAACTAAACAAACATTTTTTTCGAAATAAATGTTTGTTTAGTTAATACAAAATAAATGAGTTTTTAAAATGTTTTGTTGTCTGTTGTATTCAGAATCGCAAAAACTTTATTGCAAAAGATGTCCCCTCGAGAGTAAAATCGACCTGTCCGAGCGCTTTGCTTGGACGAACACGAACACTCTTCCGTTTCGTTTTCGCTGGCCCACCCTGTATATATATATATATATATATATATATAGAATCATGCCGGATGGCCGAGCAGTCAAGGTGACAACATACCGCTCTGGGAGACCCGGGTTCGGATCCGACGGCGGGTCGAAAAATCCCCAGGAATTTTTCGGCGGTGGTCCGTCCGGATATATCGGGCCCCGTCCCTCACCACCCGGTCGCCCCATTGTGGGCCTGGCCGAACCCATAATGGCTTGCAAAAAGAGGCCCTCTTAGTGCCCACAGGATGGAAAGAGTTAAAAAATATATATATATCTATTTCATAGATGTGTGAAGCTTCGGAAGTGGGCCTACTATTTGTGCAAATAAGAAAATTTTTTTTTTGTAATTTTTGTATAGAAGCAAATAATAATAATTGTTGTTATTATAAATTAACGTTATAAAAAGAAACCGTCAAACAAGAAAAAAAATAGTAAAAACAAAAAAATGAATATTACATGTCATAAAAGGACATGTCTGTAGAAATTTCTGAGAAAGTCATTCTTCTCAGGTTGAAACAATAGATGAATTTGAGTACTTAGATCGAACATCTTCGATAGGAATCGAATTGTCAGACGATGTTGACTCATCCAACGACCTGGGTTCCGATCTCGTTACAATGCGTAACGAGGGGGGGACCAATTAGAGAGCGGAGGCAAGTCGACATCGACCTATCGGAATGTTCGATCTGGGACTCAAAGGAAAGTTATAAAACCCGAAGAAAAAGAGGAGATGACGTTCTCGGTCATTAGTTCTCTCTGATCTTGGTTCGTCCTATCTTGGACGTGTGTACTTCCGTAAAATTAGGAGGAATTTTTCGGACATCGTGGAACCAACCCCTCTGTCGTGTCGCCTAGTGCCATCCAGGTTCCCGGGAGAAAAATCACCTGAAGTCGTGCCCAACGCTTCGAGGTCTACGATCATTTCACCGTCCACGCCGAACTGTAGGAAAAGAAATCCCGAACATTCGAACTTTATTTGGACTTAATTCTCGTGCTTTGTGCTGTGTTACCCCTTTGTTCAAGGAAAATATTGTAAGAAAAATTTTTATTTTATTAAACGGTTTTGAGATGGAAAACCTGTCTCCGTGAAATCCTTCCACTCCCACACGGCAGTGTTGACCGCTCGACTGTCGCGACATTTTTTCACCCAATCGGCAAACCTCACACTGGTGTCAGGAAGCGGGATTTTTCTGATTGTTTTTGCGACAATTGCAAACAATTTCAGTCCCACAATAATTGTTGAGGCAGCCGAGAGAAAAGTGGGAAAGAACTATGGAAACAGAGACAGGTTTTCCAGCGCCGACTCGCGACCTAGGAGGCGGCTCAATTAGCGCCCTTTCAGCCTTTAGTGTGATGATACCTACCTACTCGGGAGACGCGGGGCGCGTAACAGATTTTTTCGATACGTTAGGGGAAGTCGCAGGATTAGCAGGTTGGACCCCTAGACAATGTTTAAGCATTGCTAAGTGTAAACTGACAGGGATAGCGAGAGATTTTGCGTGGCGCGACCTCCAAATGAAGGAAGTAACGGAGTACGCAAGCTTTAAACGCTTAATGATAAGTAGATTTGACCGAGAACCATATTCTATTAGGGTACAGAAATTCCACGCGTGTACGCAACGCAAAGATGAAAGAGTTCAAGAATTTGCCGTTAGGTTACAAACGTTAGTTAGCGCGATAATTGTAGATCGAACCGGGTCAAACGAGCAAGAAAATGCCATTATCAAGCGGTGTCAGCAACAGGAATTGGACGAGAAGCTCCGCATTCAATTCTTGCACGGCTTAAATGAAAAAATGAAACGTAACGTAATGACCCATGACCCAGCTACATTTTCGGAAGCGTTAAAAATAGCGATAAGAGAGGAAACAATAGAGCAATTGACTAACAAACAGCGGAATTATATAGGAAACGTAGAGGAGTCTGCAGAGAATTCCCCAACGAAAGCCGACGAGACAAAACCCCATAAGGAAGATGCATTAGAAGCGAAAATAAGTCAAATCGCTAAACAGATAGAAACGTTAGGGAAGAGATTAGACAATCGGTCCTCGACAGCGCAAACAACTAGTACGCGAGCAGGAGAATCCAATCAAAATAGACGAATGCCATCACCCGCGTTACGAGAGAGACAGGAAGTAGGTAACCCCAATACCTATTCGAGCTCTCAACGCCGATTCGCGCAGCCGCAGCGCTTACAACAACCACGTTTTCCTACAAATAACCGATCGTCATTAAATTATTCTGCCCAGATTCCTTCTAGACGATACTTCGGATATAATTCATTTCCTTTTAGGCCGAATTTCGAATGGAGACCAACAAATTATTGGCGATCCACTCCAAATTGGTTAGATAGTCGAATTTATGCGTCGCCCCACCACCCGATTGGTATGGAGGAAATACCTTCCTCCCACCCAATCGAGAGGAGTGGAGAGGAAACTCTAACACTCCAGAATGGCAGGTTCCTGTTATAAATAATCCGTTTTCACCGCGATATTGGGAACAAATGCCCGTCTATCGAGAACAGTATAGACAGATAGGACCTAGGAATGATCAGAACTCTGAATATTTGCCTTTTAACCAGACGCGTTACGCGCAAGGCTGGTTCGTAAACAATCCTAATGCCGAGCGAGCCTTAGAGAACGCGACCTTTCCTAAATACTTAGTGTTGCCCAGTCCGGAGGAAAGTCTTCGGCAAACAAATAATGTATCACAGGAGTTAAATAAAGATAGTGTAAGGTTTAATCGAGACGGACGTAGAATAACTTCGGTGAACGCAAAAGAACAGCGTCGAGATTTAGAGCAAATAGTGGATTATCCGCGCGAAGCTACTTGTTTATCGGGTGTCGGAGAATCTAAATTAATAAATGAAGATTTATTCCCTTGCACTTTAGTCTGTGAAATCGAGAATAAAAGAGCAAAATTAACAATAGACACAGGCGCGGCAGTTTCTTTGATATCAAAAGATTTCTTTTCGAACTTACGCGAGTTAAAGAAAGCTGAAACCAGAGAGGTAGAGTTACTTAGTGTCACAGGACACACAATAGAGACGCTCGGAAAATTCGATTTAGCATTTAGAATCGGGCAATTGAATTTTAGACACGATTGTTATGTAGTGGACCCCAAAATAACAGAACCTAATGACGGGATCCTAGGTAGAGACGTGATTGAGAAATACGACCTTACGATTTCGATAAAAAACGCGAAGCTTATTTTCCCTACCGGTAACGAAGTTACGTTCTGGAGATTAGCGAACCTTCATAATAATGTTAATAACCCACGTAACATGAGTAAGAATGACAGCGAGTTTGCAATGGTAGAAAGACAAAAGAACGGGAAGGATAGTCTATGTCAAGGAGATTTGAGGGATTTAAACCGAACAAACGGTCATAGAAAGAATAGCAAAATGGGAAATAAGAAAAAACAAAAAAGGAATCGCACGCGAACAAAACAACCAAAGAAAGGAATTAAGATAGGCACATTTTTCACAGCAGAAAACGAGAAACAAAACGAAACGTCGCGATCATATGTTAAACCAACGCAATGCTTTTCCAGGACGCTCAGAAAAGCACACGCTAATGCGGACGCATTAAGTCGAGTACCTATAGCTCCAATAATTGAGATGCACCCAATATGTAGTAAAGCTCAGATTCGGGAACAACAATTGGAGGACCCTTTTTGTAAAGAAATCAGACGACGCCTAACAGAAAACCTATCCCCGTCGGAACAGGGTCTGAACACAGATGATAGCGAATTTTATTTAGACGCAGATCAAATCTTATATCATAGAAAGACAAACCCGGAAAGAAACGAAACTTGGGACAGATTAGTCATCCCTAAAACTTTGGTCGAATACGTTTTGAAGTTGTTCCACGATATTCCAAGTTCGGGACACTTAGGCGCAAAGAAGCTGAGAAAAAAATTACAGGCGCAGTTTTATTGGCCTGAAATGAACAAAGACATCATACATTATTGCCAGACGTGTCAGGAATGTAGTTTGCGACGACGTCCTCTACACGGACATCAAGCTCCCTTACAAACATTCCCTAAAATCACAAAGGTATTTGAGAGAACAGCTTTAGACATACAAGGTCCTTTTCCTACCTCTAATAATGGCAACAAGTATCTCTTAGTTTTTGTAGATCACTTTTCTAGATGGGCAGAAGCAGTGCCATTACCAGACGTTACTGCTAAAACCGTCGCCAAAGCGTTCGTTACACAGGTGATCTTACGACATTCAGTACCCAAACAATTATTGACTGATAGAGGTGCAAATTTTACTTCGAAAATGATGCGAGAAGTTTGTGATCTCTTGCACATAGAAAGACTTCTCACCACTGCATACCACCCACAATGCAACGGCATGGTGGAACGCTTAAACAAAACCTTAATAGATATACTAACGCATTATGTAGATAAAGACCAGCGCAATTGGGATGAAATGGTTCCTTACGCCCTATTCGCGTACAACACCACCGTTCATTCCAGTACCAACGAGACGCCATATTATTTAGTGTACGGAAGAGACCCAATTTATCCATTTGATGTCGTAACTGAACCCAACCGACCGAGTTACGATATTAGCGAAAATTATGCAAGCGAACTGAGGGCGAGACTAGCGATAGCACACAAGCTGGCCCAAGAGCATGCAGAAAAAGCCGCACTGGATAGAAATGCGTATCAACAGCGAAGGAATAAGCCCTACAAATTTTCTATAGGCGACAGAGTTTTCGTAACGGAAGTAACGGTTCCATCGGGATTAAAGCGAAAACTAGCTCCAAGATGGCAAGGACCCTATAGGATAGTAGCGGAGACAAGTCCGGTCGACTTTATCGTCCAGCATGTGCATAACGGGAAAAGGATGCACACTCACGCTAACCGGATGAAGCCCGCTTTGGCGCGTATGGAGTTCGGATCTTTTGCGACGGACGAAACTAAGTCCGAAGCAAAGGCTACCGAGTCATCCGCCTCAGAACATCAGTCGCCTATATCTAGAGACCCTTGGGACGAATTTATTTTAGAATCAATTCAGCCGGACCAACTAGACACAACAGAAACGCTAGTAGTCAACCAACAGACATCCACTGCACAACCTTCACATAATTATGCCCTTAGAAGTCGGGGGTCTGTGCAAGAATATCCGTGGGTTCTTCCGACCTCGTCAAAAATCACACTACCGATTGACGCGATGGGAACAGACGCGGAAGTAACAAGGGCTTTACCGCGAGGCCAGGGTCACGAGCGCTTGCCGCCACCTACACCTATCGGACTCTTCAAAGATTGTAAATGGTAGTCTCTATCACCCAGCAAAAGAGACTATCATAAGAAAAAGAGGAGGAGTCATTGACGATTAAAATATAAATGAAAGTTTTGATTAGAGGCAAAAAAACGGGATTTTTATTTTTATGTCGCGAACCCAGAACTATTAGTTATGTCAACTTTGTAAACCTTGAACGTGAAATTTTCTGTGTACACCAGCGTTTTACGAGTTTAAAATTGTCGCGAGAGAAACACGAGCGCAAATATCTGTCATAGATTGAGTAATTTATATAATCGGAATATGAGGAAAATTTTTCCCTCCCATTTTTAAACGCGTGCAAAACAACTGTCTGTCACAACCAAAGCAACCATCAAAAGCACCGATTCGGAAGAAAATGACGATATTCGAAAAGAGAAAGTTGAAATCATCATCAGAAAAGGTTCAAGAAACGTCGAACTTTCAACAGAATAAGTCAAAATTGAAGAAATTGTCATCTTCGAACTGCATGACCTCGATTAGTGGTAATCTGCATCAACTCTGATGACAGATAACTGTCTCTTGTTCAGAAGACTGACATCTAGAAAACTGGTATGTCTGAGGAGAAAATGGGGAACACACAAACTTTCACTGTCTGTGCAGACATCCCATCATACTCTTACGATTCAGAAATGGAAATGGAATATGGTGATTGTTATGAATTGTTCAGTCTACAAAACATAAAATGTTTGCGTACCGACAAATGTAATTCAAATGTTCAAATCGAATTGAATACAACACCAAATGTTCGTAAACGTTACACAAAAAAAGGAAAGAAATGTAGCATAGAACTTAAATGTAAACGTTAAAATTGTCGGAAAAATTTATACTTTGTTAAAAATTTGTTATTCGATGTAACCGCGATTGTTATTTGATCATTTGTAGAAACCTTTGGATATAGTCATGTGATGTCACGCGAAACCAAACGTGCGCGAGAAAAGCAACCGGAGAATGAACTGACAGCGTACGACGCTCTCAGGTAAAATGTCGCTACTCCACAGCGACATTTTAAAAATGGCGGAGAGCCCTGTGAAGCTTCGGAAGTGGGCCTACTATTTGTGCAAATAAGAAAACTTTTTTTTTGTAATTTTTGTATAGAAGGAAATAATAATAATTGTTATTATAAATTAACGTTATAAAAAGAAACCGTCAAACAAGAAAAAAAATAGTAAAAACAAAAAAATGAATATTACATGTCATAAAAGGACATGTCTGTAGAAATTTCTGAGAAAGTCATTCTTCTCAGGTTGAAACAATAGATGAATTTGAGTACTTAGATCGAACATCTTCGATAGGAATCGAATTGTCAGTCGATGTTGACTCATCCAACGACCTGGGTTCCGATCTCGTTACAATGCGTAACGAGGGGGGAGACCAATTAGAGAGCGGAGGCAAGTCGACATCGACCTATCGGAATGTTCGATCTGGGACTCAAAGGAAAGTTATAAAACCCGAAGAAAAAGAGGATGATGACGTTCTCGGTTATTAGTTCTCTCGGTTCTTGGCTCTTAGAGCTTTGTCTCGCGATTTTACGACGGGGTTTTTTTTTGTGATCTTCGGCAGTTGGATTACATCTCTTTTGGAAGGTCACCCACTCCCTTGGATTTGTCACCTGTAATCTGAATCGTCCCTGCTTCCGGAACTCTCCCTCGAGAAACTGAACAGTGCGCCCCGGGGCCATCATACTCCTGCGAAACATCGGAGGACTTTTCTTGTGGACTTTCGATTCCGAGAAGGGGGCCCAGAAGACTCGAACGCCGCCGCTGATAAAAGTGTATCGTAGCTGTAAGCACCTTTTGTTATATAAACGGGTTACGAATGAAAACCTGTCTCTTGAGAGTTTCTTTCACTCCCACACGTGGATCGTGACCGCGCGACATTCTGACTAACGCAGTCGTTCGGCAAACCTCACAGATGTGTCAATTTCGTAAATATTTGTAAAGAAGCTATTGAAGACTGTAAATCCGAATTGCATATTCTTTTATTTTGAAAATAATTGAATGTTCTAAGGTTCTTGTATCTACAGACGGTGTAATAAGTCTAGGAATAAAGAGGCCAACATTGTGCTCACAAATCAGTTATCTATTTATTTTAAAATATTTGTAAAACTTTTATATGAGAGAAAATTTTATAGAATTTTGTTGAATTTATTTTTCTGCATTTTTAATATGTGTCTTTGTTTTAAAGAATGGTTATGGCTCAACGGAAATGAATGGAGTCTCCGTATCCAATTCTCCCACAGACAAATATTCAGGAAAACCGATCGAACATGTCGAAGTATATCAATTTAAATTATCTACAAATACTTATTTTTCAATTTGTAATAGTGATTTAATTGTTACTGTAGGTCAAAATTGTCGGCAAAGACGGAAACATACTTCCATTTAACACTAAAGGAGAAATTCTGTGTAGATCTCCGTACCTATTTCTCGGCTATTGGGAAGACAAGGACAAAACTGACGAAGTGCTGGATACTTCCAAATGGTATCATTCTGGGTACGATGCTATTTTCTATATTAAATGTATTGCTCTTGTGTATGTAAATGAATTTGTCGTGTGAATTTGTGTAGTGATATCGGCAGCATGGACGAAGAAGGTAACATTTGCGTAACTGGAAGAATTAAGGATCTTGTCATAAGAGGTGGTGAAAATATATATCCTCAAGAAATCGAAAATTTACTTATTAAACACCCTGCTGTCTCCGAAGCATACGTAAGTGAATAAATAACTGTTTTCTTCTAAAACTTATTAAATTATACGTTGAAAATTACAGGTTGTGGGAGTTCCAGATACGAGAATGGGAGAAGAGTTGTGCGCCTGCATTCAACTGAAACCTAATCAAGGAATTAAAGAAAAAGATGTTAAAGAATTCTGCAAAGACAAGGTAAATAGCTTCGATTTGATAATAATTTGTGTCAATTTATTCAGTGTTTAATTAAAGTTATGAGGTTTATTAATTTTTATTTTAACCAGATAAGCAAGTTCAAAATCCCAAAATACGTCGTATTCGTTGAAGAATTTCCAAAAACGGAAAGCGGAAAAATCCAAAAATATAAGCTGCAAGAACAATGTGCAAAATTACTGAAATAATTGCGAGATCGTTTTATTTTTAAACGTATATTTAATTAGAATGTATTTTTATCAAATGAACGTTGGGTTGTTACATTGTATGATGGATTGTTATACGGTTGATACATTGTATTAATTAATGTATTTATAGAATGATATTAGAGTATGATATTTTTTATCTTCCAGGTGCAGTTATGTATAGCTTAAAATTAAAAAATTTATTGTAGCATATTTAGTGAATGACAAAAAAGTTTTTAATAGTTAAATAACGTTAACGAACTTGACTCATAATTATATAAAGAAATAATATTAAAGTCAGTTGACAAATAGCTTTTAAACGTTTATAAATCGTAATCCACAAGATTCAAAGAAATGATTTTTAACATTTAAAAAAAAGTTATTCAATACAAAGAAGAGAATTGGAACGAAGTGTTATATTAATTCTTCGACCGTTGAAAAACAGTGCATTTATTACGTCACAATTGTATTATCAAGGATTTAATCTAATAATTTAAATTTGATAACAGATAACCGAGGTGTTCATAAGGAAGGTAAAAAAATTTTCAAGAAACTAACTTCTACTCTGCATAGAGATTATCTTATGCCCAAAGTTTTTTTCAGTCTGTAGTAGCACATATATAAACATCTGAAAGCCCTATAATAATTATAGGACTTTGAGATGTTAATATATAATTATTATATTAGAGCCAAATGATTGATGGATTAAATCGGTTATGTAGTTCGATTTAATCCGGCAATCGATGATATTTTCTTGAATTTTCTTAAATTATTTAATAACTACTAATTTAATTATAATTATTAAATTTAATAAGAGATGGAGTCTAACGTCTGCCTCTAGTGCCAAATTTTCAGTATTTAATTAATAATACTGGATTAATAATAATAATTAATAATCGCTGGATTAAAACTGGCTACACGACCGCTATTAATAGCGGTCGTGTAGCCAGTTTTAATCCAGCGATCGTTGACTGAAGTAGTTCAACCATCAAAAGCCTTTTCTATCAGAAATTTGAGCGTAATAAGCAGACGAAAATTACAAATCAGTCAATAAGCGCTGAAATAAGAAAAACCAAGTCATGACCAAAAAACTAATGCTCACTAATATTAATTTTTTTAAAAATCTGAGTAGGAAGCAGCTAGCAAAATGGTAAAATTGTGTAAGATTGCAGATGTGAATAACACTGTTGTTAATGTCTCATAGGTTCAAAAATTAAAAGAAACTATACCTTTAAACGAGACCCTTCGCAAAATATAGCCCCTCCCGAAATCAGCCTATTTCCGAGATGTCATATGTAACAGATAGCCCGGCACTGTGGTCAGTCATTCTTACGATATTTATCGGTAAAGAATAAAGAAACGTTCGAAATGCGACCCTTCGGAATGTGGAACCCCAATGGCAGTACCGGTTGCCATGTTGTTTGCGGAGATCATGTTTGCAAGCAAGTTATCATACAGGCAATGATGGCCGTGCCTATATATAAATGCTATATATAAAATAATAATAAATGCGTTAACTTCTACCGACCGAAAAGAGTTTGCTCCCTAAACAGAGATTTTAATGTTTCGTATTGGTCAAGGCTAAACCCCTAAAACTTTACAATATCCTCCACGAACAGTCAAGTTGTCCACTAAAGCTGATATAAATCACGCGGGCTAAATAGTTAAGCGTTCCGCTAGGAATTTAGAGTTTATTATTATTATTTTCACATTTTGTTTCAAACCGCCAAGCTTATCTTTACCAAAAAAAAACCTCTTAAGAAAAAATTTGACTATCGTTTAAATTGTCGCAAGTTTTTACACCGAGCAATTTTTTACATCTCGGATGTTTGTTTTTCAATTGTGTTTTAATTAATAATTGTATTATTATATGAAGACCGAACGCGCAACCGAACACTATTCAATATTCATTTCGGTCAGTGCCGAAATGAATATTGAAAGTTCTGCCGACCAATACAGCACTAACCGAACGCTTCCGATGCACCGTTTACAAAAATCGTTATAAAAAGTTTTAATTTGATAAATGTGAGCTTTCGTTATTCTGGGTAACATTTGAATGAAAATCATTTGTTTCGAAGCAATTTTATCCTTATAAGCATAAAATAAAGCCATAAAACCGAATTAGCTCTATGGGAAACCCCCGTGAACATTGATCTATTGACCGGGAAGTTTCGCCAGCTTCTCACTGATAACGAGAAGAGTGAAATTTGAGCTTTAGACTCAGTAGTTTTTTCTCTAGGAGAGAGTGCAATGCCGGATGAATATAAAGAAGAAAATACAGCTATTACGACGATTTCTGCACCTATCGATTGCTTATATTCCGGCAATTTCTTTATAGAAAATGTTGACATTTTACACTACATTTAAAAAAGAAATTACCTTTCGAATGAGATATTTGAAATTACCTTAGACATTTGGGGCGGAGAAATCGACTCCCGAAAATCGGCGACTCATGATTCCTGTATATATAGTCAGTGATTTTTTACTTGGCGGGAAGTCACTTCCATGACTCTCAATATCGCATAGTGTCGAATACACAGGCTAGAATATATATTGTGTCATTTATGTCTAAGAACAGGTGTGAGAATCTAGGGGATGTTTTTTCTATAAATTTTTAACGAAAAGATACGTTTTAGAAACTTCCCTTTTTACCGTCCGTTTCCCACGGAGTTAAAAAGAGAAAGGTTATCGAATGTTAACTGTCAACAAGGAATTCATGTTTATAGGTCTTCGAAATGACAAAGTCTTCCCTCTCGCATCGATTCACGAAATTAACGAAAATATGTCAAAACAATCAATTGTAAAGTGTATGAAAGTTGACACTTAGTCCACCCGGGAAAATCTAAAAACAATCGAAGGAAATACTAAACCTTCGAATTGACTTTGTTTAATTTTCATCGTCCAGCTGTGACACCTCTGACGTGTCATCGCTGCCAAACAAACGATCACCTGACCAAATTCCCACATCAGATGGGTAATATAACGGCCAGACACCCATTCGTCAGGGCGATTGTTCTACAAAGAGCTAACTTTTTACTTTGTGTCATCTCCTCTAATGCCAGCAAGTTCCTATGGATTTATCTCTAACTTTGTGAAGGAAGTACGTGTCGTCCCAAGCCTCTCCCGGGATAATTAGCCTGCGAAGTTACATCTCCTGCTGCACAGAGATATGATATATGACTGATCTTATGTACAGTACGTTCTCTCTCAGAGGCGGAAATAGTTATTGGTAGGCATAACGCTCGCTTGATAGTAAAAATGCTCTCTAGATTATCTGTACTAGATTGAGGGAACTGTATTCCTCGCGCCTAGATTTGTGTTTGTAATCTTTTTTGCTGTATTAAATTTGTTTAATTTTTCTAATTATTGATCTTCCTCGAGTATCGCGGACGTCTTATCGGTGACCTCGCTAACCCTCCCACTCGATTCATAGCCCTCCTATTTTGATACAGCCATCCAGTGACAACGTGAGCGGGTTTTACCAACCCGTCGCCGATCAAAAGGGTTTAGAGCTTGACATTCTATAATCCTCCCGGTTTCTCACACAGGTTGAGATACTTCAAACCAGATAGTGCTATTGTCACTACTGTCACACTATTTAGATGTTTGTTATTATAGTGAAATCAGAAATCCCACGACTTTAAAACAATATTAGTTATTTCTACAAAATTAAAATAAGTTTTATATTCAATAGAATTAAAGTTATTTTTATGGAACTTCTAAATTACTTCAATTTATGTCAGAGTTTCATCTTTATAGCGATATTTAAACTAAGTAAACATCAATTCATTAACTCGATTTATTAACGTATTACTAATTATATAATTCAAACTTAGTATTATTATTTGTAATGGATTGAAAAAAGCCTGTTACACACATTAACATAAAAACGTTTTATTTCTGACTAAATTTTTTTACATGAACTTATTTTGTATACCTTATTTTTAAATACTGTATTGCTTTTTTTTTCTTCTTCTTCTTCCTGAGATTTCTGTATTTGTTCCAAATAAAAATGCATTCTCATTACAATGTAAAATTTTACAATTTTTTCATTTAAAGGGATTTTATGAATATCACAACCTATATACATTAAGTGCGGTGCAAAATTATACGCCAGTGTATTTTTTTTAAAATCTTTTGAATTATTTCAATTCAACTATTGAAAAATAGAATTATAGAGAAAATTTTACATAATTATTTAACATTGTCTTCTAATGACTTACACCAAATATCATCCTAATCGATTAATCCAAACATTAATTACTCAAATACAGACATTTAAAGGTGGTGTAAAATTATTCGCAACCTTCTATTTATTCACTGAATCGGAAACGAAAAAATATTTATACATTTATCGATTTTCCGTGTTTGGAAATAATTGCAAATATACCCTTTGGCATTGAAATAATTAAATTTTACAGACCGCTAACGCAGACTTCTGCTACTCTCTTATGATAGCAAATTTCAACTCTCCAACTGTTTAGAACTGTCTTCTATTTCTATGCCCCATGGATTTTTGATTAGATTCGGGTCAGGAGAAAATGTTGGCCAGTCAATTATACTGATGTTGTTTAATGCTTGTTGTTATCCGAGTCTTGAGTTGATCAGGCAAAAAAATAACAGCAAAGATTAAGATTATTAGATTATAACCGATTTTACCCGTTTTCATCGAGTGCAAGAATTAGGTCCCCCTTTTCCGAGACTAATCAGAAAATGTTTAGATATCTGCTTACCACACTGGGATAACGATAATTAAGTTTCACAGCAACCACTAACCGATGCGTAGTATCCCTGACAAGTAAGTAATGAATAACAAACATTTTCGTAACTCTGGGTTCTTCTTCAGGTTTACTAAATTTCAAAAATAAGCTGGATCTTCCAGAATCATTCAAAAATATAAATTCGAACATAAAATCGAACATTAAGACGAAGAGTTCGAATAAAGCGAACTCATGCGCATGGGCTCCCGGTGTCAACTTTATATACGATAGAATACTAAATATCGTTGAGAATTTTTAGAAGGTTCTAAAAATACGTTCGATTTCCTGCATAAATGCAAAAAAGACATCTAAAATAATACAGTAGAAGCCGAGTTCTTCGGGGTAATCCTTAACCCCCCTCTCTCTCTCTCCCCGCGGAGAAAATTTCGAAAAATCCCTTCTGTACTTTACCTAGGAAGTTTAATTACCTCAGACGAAAAGAGTGGAAGAGATGTTTCAGCGAGAATAGCTCAAGAAAAAAGGCAAAAAACGACAGATATTAACATCGAAAAATATATCAATCGATGTTAGGAAGCGATTCATTAAGAGTTTCATCTAGAGCATAGCATTGTACGGTTCTGAGACATGGACCCTCCGAATAGCCGAGAAAAGAAAACTGGAGGCCTTTGAGATATGGTGTTGGTGAAGAATTATGCGAGTGTCGTAGACGGAGAGAAAGAAGAATGAGGATGTTTTAAAAGAGGCAACAGAGAAGAGACAGATTTGGACAGCGAAAGTGAAAAGGAGAAATGACATGATTGGCCACCTAATTCGACACTCGGAATGGATGAGTGTTTTATTGGAAGGAAAGATAGAGAGCAAAATTGAACGTGGAAGACCCAGAGTGGAATATCTCGATGACTTATTACGGAAAAAGACTTACCAACAGATAAGACCAACAGATAAGACAGCTTGCTAAGCGAAGAGAGAAGCTATAAGACTGCACACATTTATATTTGCTCACCAATCATTGGATGAGGAGAGAGAGATAGAAACAAGCAACGATCGCCTGTAAGATCGGGATAGAATTTGGGTAATTAAATGATTAATACAAAGTAATTTGTCACTAGAGGGAGGCGTTAGGCACTATCTTTTAACTGCATTAATAGTTATAATTTTAATAATTTAATTAAAGAAATTTATAATTTTTTTAAAATTTTGCTTGTCATCTTTTTGTGTTCAGAATTTGATAATTAAATTATCTTCTGCATTTACATCGTGCAAAATGTCCACAGTGGAGAGGTAAAAGACGATTCTCTTAAATTCTACATCTTGAGGCTTGACCATATCCGAAAATTGCACGAAATTCGTTTGAATAAGTTGATAAATATCTTTTTCGTCCATTTTCGGCCATCGGATGAAATAAATCAAATTCTCAAGATTTTGATTTATTTCACCCACTATTATTTCGCCTATCGGAAAGATTCCTCGATCGCCGTCGGAGTAGCACATTTTAAGCATCAAACTGAATAAAGTCAATATTAAAAAAAAAACAAAAAATAGTTATAATAAGGCGGTACGAAAATGAAGTCCGAGACAACAGGGAAACCGACAGAGAGGAAAAACGAATTGAGCCGGGGAGAAGCGACCGTTCTTTCTCCTTGAATTTCAGGCTATTTAAAGGATCTCTCCTCTAAATATTTAATTTGATCGGTTAATTAGTTTGACACTTCCGTTTGACTTGGTCCGCAAGTGTCGATCCAACTTTGAAACTTTCTCTAGTATCTCAAGCAATAATATTTTCTTTTCTGACGGCTAATTTTTTTGTGTCTTCATTATTTACAACGCCATAATTTGCATTAAAAATAATGCTACATTTATTTCCAAATTTTGTCAGGTCTACCAGAGTCAGAGTCAAAGCTGGATTTTTCCGATTGACATTCTAAACATTTTAATCCGTTAGTTACCGTCGACCTGTGACCTCACGGGCTGCAAGTTAAAAAAGTCGTAGACCTATAAATTGCCACTGTCGTCTGTCCGCTGTCTTAATTTCAAGAACGAAGTTAGATGAAAACCGAGACCAGAATAGAAACCTCACAAACAGGAGGCCCCAATTAACTATATATTAACTTCGATTCAAAGTTTCCTCCCAACGGCGTTAAATAGATGACCGACACGACTCTATCACTAACAGGAAAAGTATGATGTACAGGGGCAAGACCCTACTAAAAGAATTGAGAACATTGTGACGAAAAGTTGCAGCCCCGGCATTGCGACGATGTGACAATAAATAATCGCTCGTTAGTATTAGTTTTGGTTTATTTGGTTACGGCACTTGTGATCTACCGAAGGGAATGCATCCCGAGAACAAAGGTGGATTAGGGTGTGTTGATGCCCCAGGTGCAGAAGAAAATGTTGGGTCCCTTAAAAAAGAAAGAGAGACAGGGAAGATAAAACTACACGTTAACCATTTTAAATACTGTAAATAAAACATTAAGGTACTATTAAGGTTTTATTTCAAATAAAATTTGAATATAATATATCATATATTACATTCAAATTTTACCGTCGATTGTAAACTTGTACGTAATTAAAATTGCCCGTATAAAACCAAACGGTGTCATTGGAAAAAAGTGTAAAGTTGGGGATTTGCAGGGCCTTTCAGAAGTCGGGGGCCAGGGCGCGAGTCCGGTGCACCCGCTGCTAAATCTGCGTCTGAACAGGAAGACTTTTATGTAAAGCTGGCCCGTATTTAGTTTTACTAACGTGAAGAAAATCCGAAAAACTGCACGTGGCAGTTTTTCGGATCCGTTTTTCGTGGCCCGTTGACCATTTCCAAACTTACATTAAACTACCGGTGTTCGGTGGTTATATCCATTTGGCTACTGGAGAGGACTTGTTAAGAAACTATCGTTCAGAAATAAACATTCCGATTGACAAGTGCTATATGCTACCTCTCGCAGTAATTAAGTGAATGCAATATATATATTTCTTTAAATTATATTTATTTTGTAAAACTTATATTTAGTTTATAATTTTGTTAAATTTTTTGCCAACAGATGGCGCAAGTGTAAAACAGCAAATCAAATCGAGTTAGAAATTGATTGATTTACAGAAACCCAATAAGTATTTTGAGGTGGAATGTCCAATATTAACTGAGGTAGCAGTATATAAACGTAATTGCCGAGTTTCGTAGCAATTTGTCCAACGGCCTAGGAGTGTATAGCGAACAAACAACCAAACAAACGAACATTCTCATTTATATATATATGGATAAGATTAACACATTCTAATTAAATATACGTTTAAAAATAAAAAGATCTCGAAGTTATAATTTCAGTAATTTTATACATTGTTCTTGCAGCTTATATTTTTGAATTTTTCCGCTTTCCGTTTTTGGAAATTCTTCAACGAATACGACGTATTTTGGGATTTTGAACTTGCTTATCTGGTTAAAATAAAAATTAATAAACTTCATAACTTTAATTAAACACTGAATAAATTGACACAAATTATTATCAAATCGAAGCTATTTACCTTGTCTTTGCAGAATTCTTTAACATCTTTTTCTTTAATTCCTTGATTAGGTTTCAGTTGAATGCAGGCGCACAACTCTTCTCCCATTCTCGTATCTGGAACTCCCACAACCTGTAATTTTCAACGTATAATTTAATAAGTTTTAAAAGAAAACAGTTATTTATTCACTTACGTATGCTTCGGAGACAGCAGGGTGTTTAATAAGTAAATTTTCGATTTCTTGAGGATATATATTTTCACCACCTCTTATGACGAGATCCTTAATTCTTCCAGTTACGCAAATGTTACCTTCTTCGTCCATGCTGCCGATATCACTACAGAAATTCACACGACAAATTCATTTACATACACAAGAGCAATACATTTAATATAGAAAATAGCATCGTACCCAGAATGATACCATTTGGAAGTATCCAGCACTTCGTCAGTTTTGTCCTTGTCTTCCCAATAGCCGAGAAATACGTACGGAGATCTACACAGAATTTCTCCTTTAGTGTTAAAAGGGAGTATGTTTCCGTCTTTGCCGACAATTTTGACCTACAGTAACAATTAAATCACTATTACAAATTGAAAAATAAGTATTTGTAGATAATTTAAATTGATATACTTCGACATGTTCGATCGGTTTTCCTGAATATCTCTCTGTGGGAGAACTGGCTACGGAGATCACACACGAAACTTCCGTTGTTCCATAGCCGTTCTTTAAAATAGAAACATTCCTTTTGAAATATATTTTATTAATTATTAATAAACAAATATCGTTTAATGTATTGATAAAAATTTATTTAATTTTAAGCAGACAAACGTAAGCCTATTTTAAATTATTTTATACATTTCTAAAGTCAAACATTTAATAGAAATCGCTCCAAACAACAGCCGGTCTTTATTACGGCTGTTGTTTGGAGTGATTTTTAATTTTTGAGAGTTTTTTAATATTAATGTAGAAATTTATCTGTATTAATTAAATAAGATGACGTTCAGAAAACGTACGTACCAAAATTTCTATACCTAATCTTTTCTTTAATTCTTGTATCAAATATTCAGGAACAGGAGATGCTCCAATTATACCTTTTAAATAATATTTCATTTCATTTATTGTTTTATACTTATTTTTAGGAAAATTCGTATTATTAATAGAATCTAAACAAACATAGCGGAAACAGACATATAAATGTTCAGAAAATATAAAAGAATTTTATAAAATAGCAGAAATACGTTAGGCCAAAGCAAAATGTGTGTAGCGATATTTTGATATTTCTTATACAAGTTCAAACAAATGCATATCCAAACTCTGAAAACGACTGTAGTCTACATATGTGAACTACAGTAAACGTATACAGTAGGCCATATTCGAGCTGCACGGTTAATTCTAGGCGGTTAATTCTTCAACCTATAATTCTGAAAGACTCGGAATCAAATCGAATACCAATAATTTTAAATGGGCGGTTTGTTTTAGTATATTTAGTCCGTCTGTCACCTCTCGCCTTCTCTATCGTGGATCTCATCAAACTCATAATGAATACGATTAAAAGGCGTTCTTAATGTCCTTAGCTAGGAAAAATGTCAAAAATGAAAAAGTTTGTTAAATTGATGTGATAAGGCAAGGTAACAAATAAGCTACCTGCTGAGGGAATGTTTTTCATAATAGTTTATTAGAAACTGGTCCTTACTTAGGTGTTAGACATGAGAAGAAAATCCACAAAACTCACTTGACTAGTTAGTCTACATTCGACTAGTACTTGGCCACTGAAAAGAATATTCAGTATAGAATATAAGACAACAGTGCCGAAACTTTTCATCTGGTTGGGATATAAGCTGTATGGAGGTGAGGCACAAATACTTTATATATTCCATATATATGAAAAATGTGTGCCGCGGGTTGAATTTGGCCCAGGACCATAGATTGGGCACTATTGGTGTAGAACAGTGTTTCCCAAAGTGTGGTACGCGTACCCCCAGGGGTACGGGAAGAGTTTAGTGGGGGTACACGCTGCATCGTGCTTCGGCTGTTCCTGGTCAACAAGCAGTTTACTTTTTTCGATTACAAACATAGAAAAATAATAAAAAACTTTGTTACTTTTTAGCGGTTTCGCCGGGTGCTGTGATTCTGTGTATTCCTCCACGCTATGGCCAATACAACAGTGTCATACAAAAACCTCCAGTATCTACACATTGAATTGTTACAATGTGCGCGTGCGTATTTTTAGCTTTTGTGCGATTTTTCTAACAGGAAAGGTTTGTTATGTGCTTTAGTATTAATAAAAAGCTAAAAATGCCGAATAAACCAATTTTCCTGTAGCTAGTTACTACAACTAACAATTCTTAGCAGAGACTTACTTTGACAGTGCTTCTAGAAAGACGAAAATGAGACCTAAAGTCCATATTGCTATATCTAGGAACAATATTTTCCACATAGTCTTCTATTTTGGCTTTTTCGATTTTTCAATTGCAGCAGCATATAGAAATAGAATATCCTCGTTATCTTTGGTTTTTGATTTAAAGTATATGCAATTTTTTTGACGAGGGGTATTCAGCATTAAGAAAATTATACAAAGGGTACACAGATGTCAAAAGTTTGGGAAACACTGGTGTGAAACATAACACGTAAAATTTAACCAATTAAATAGACAAGTTAGACAAGTTAAACAGAGCAGTTGTTTCAAGACTGGTAATACGTCGCTTTGCTTAAGTAGCAGTTTTCAAGAACTTATCTACAACGTTAAGTGATGACTTTTATATATTTTATACTGTATATACTCTCTCGATAAAGTATATGATTATAAATTTAAATACAGAAGAAGAAACAGAAGATTATTATAAAATAAACATGTACAGTACAGTACGTTCTTGTTCAAAAGACGAAAGCATGAATATATTCGATGCGTATGGAGTTCATTGTTTCTAATTGTTAAACGAATCATATATAGCGGTGAAATGTATATCAAGGACCATCTGAGCCTGGTTGACAACAAGCAGAGTATAAAACGCAAACGTGTAAGTACTTGCAACATCTTTCTTCATAATGTATACTATTTGGTACTTTACAGAAATTTTAGTTATACAAATCTCTTCTGTATGTTAATGCGAAGTTTGATTAAATTGTTACGTTCGTTCGTTTTACTTTTCGAAATATGAAAAAATCTGGACCGTTTTAGTGTTATATAATTTATAACATTCTTCACATTTCACAATGATCTTTACGGTTTTATGAATGTAATATTTTCTGTTTTTTTCCTCGTCAAAATGCTCTTTCATTGTAAAGTAAATACTGTAAAATATTACCTGTTTTCCAACTTTTCAGATCATAATTTGAATCGGAGAGATGTTTTAACATATCAAAATACATTGTCGGAACTCCATACACTAACGTACACCTGCATTTCATATAACGTCTCAAATGTAATTATATGTATAAATTTTAAAAATAAATCCTATGATATACTCAAGTATGTGATACCTTTCGTTTTGGATGCTCTTGAGAGAAGAAGGAGTATGAAAGACCTCCGAAGGGATGACACATTTTCCTCCAAGCTGCAACGTCATCATTGGTCCCATAATATTACCAAAGGCATGAAAGAGTGGCAGTTGCAAGCAAAGTACCACATGCTAACAAGTACATCGATAAAATTGTTGTTAATAGTTTATAAATATAACAAAATCTTTTAAAATGAAATTAATTTAATACCTCTTTATCTAATTCCATCTTTCTTGCAAAAGCAATTGAGTTATTAACTAATTGAAAATGGCTGGTTGTTGCAGCTTTTGGATTCCCTGTTGTACCCTTTTATTTTGTATTAAAACAGAAATAAGAAAATACGTATATTTTAGTTTACTTAATAAAACATTTACACTTTGAAGTGACTTATAAATATTAGGTGGAACTATTGATAAATATAAATTTCTTTATTGAGTCTATCAACCCTTTTCTGAACTAAGTTCTGCTTTCTTTAGAAAGCAGACAACTTTATAATCAGCATGTCTTTCTTTGTCGAAATTATTTAGCAGTGATAAGTAATGAAAACTAAACATTGAAGAAACAAAGTGATCACTTCATAAATGTTTATTTGTACTAATATCACATGATCCTTGAGTTTGTAAGCCTACTTTCTAATAATCACGAGTTAAATTAAGATATCATCTAATGTCTCAGTTTGTAGTGATTTGTTTATTATTTCCCCCTCTGAGGGCACTGTGGTGTCTCACGGGCCTGATAAAAGGTCTTCGTAGTGCCACAGAGTTTAAACCACACCAACAATGGGCTACCAGGTAGTGAGGAAAGCACGGAACGAACTGTCCTCCGAAAAATATTTCTAGATAGTTAGGCTACAAGGATTCGATATCGGGTTCCATAAATTTAAACACAAACAAATTTGTTTTAATTAAATGTTGTGCCATGAATATTCCTATAAGTGGCCTTAACTTAAGAACACTCAAAAACTAGAGAGATACTTAACATATTCGAATGTGGGAATCAGAATAACTGACCGCCACAACAACTGATCGTCTGTAAAGATAACTGCTAGTGACTGACCTCTCGGGTCAACTGATTGGCAAAAAGTTTTCAATTGCAGTTTGTGTCTTCCATTTAATTAATTTTATAGAATGCTAGAATTTTTCCAGTTAGTTACTGAATAATTTCCAATAAGGAATAAAATAATTTCATTGAAAAAGACTTTAAAATGGCAAGTAAAAAAGACAAAATTTATTCAGCTATTCCTTGACAAAATTATGTGATAATCCACGCAAATAAATTACAATGGAATTTTGATTACCCGAAATAGTTTCCAAAACAAAAAAGTCTAGATTGTGTAGCATTATATATACCAAAGGGTATCATAGTACATACAGAGATCAAAATCCACGTAACTAAAATTTATTACATGATCTATAGATTGTGTACATAGATATTTAGCAATCCAAGTACAGTAAGACCCCGTTTAATGCTGCCTCGTTTAACACTGATTCGATATAACGCGGTCTGCTCGAAGCCTTAAAAAAGCTCAAAATTTACGTTGGTTTTAATTATCGCGGCATTTTATTGATTCGTACAGTACATAATACGATTATATACGAACACGAACCAATCAGCAAAAGGTGGCAAAAAGGTATACTTTCTTTAAATCACTTCGCTTGGCAAGAATTAACTGATAAATGCGTGAACAGAGTGTGGAAGAAGTTATGGCCGAATGTATCCAAGAATTTTCAACGAGAAGAGCCCATCGTAGTATCGTTAGGTTGACCAAATTGTCAACCCAATCGATACAGCATGACTAGGATATAGAGACGAGCAGGATATTGAGGAGTTACTGCAGATTTCTGGTGAGAGCCTTATCAACGACGACATTCAAGAACTGGCAGAACAAGGAATTCATGTAGAACTGGAAAATATAAATTCTGTAAACGAAGAATCCCAAAAATTTCTTTACAGATTTCCTTAGTAAAAGTTTGGTAGCGATAATCGAAATTGTTAATGAAATTGTAGCAAATGATCCAGATTTTGAAAGGAGTGCAAAAAACAAGACGAGGCATTTTGGATTCGATCTCTTAATACAGACATTTGCTTACGGAAAAAAGTGACAAACTACTTGACTTTATCACAAAAAACAAGAATTTCAAGAGAGCCAGACCTTCATCACAAAAAAAAATGAACTTTACATTTCTGCGTGCACATTTCAGGTGTTATTTAACATATATTATTATACAAATTAATATAAAAATAACTTAAAATTAAAGTGAAATCTGGTTATTTTTGGTCGCGTGTTCACCTATCCCTATTTACTCTATGTTAAAATGACCTCGTTTACCGCTGTTTCGCTTAACGCTTTGTTGTCTAGGAACGCATCCCCCGCCTTAAGCCGGGTCTTACTGTACGACCAAATCTGGTGTAGAGACATGCAGAAGACATTTCCATAAAAAAAGGATAATATCAAAACTCACCATTATGACATCTTTGGCACTGCAAAGTAATAACATTAGAAGACACTAGTGCATACAGAACTGAGAATTAAAGAGCCAAAAGAAACTGATCAATATGATGTAAAACTATGAAGATGTAGAATTGAAGGCGATTAACAGTGTGTTCAGCGACTGATCTTGTGTAATGCTTTTCACATGCAATGTGATACTATCTTACGAGGTTTTCAAACTTGTAGCTTATCTTCATAAAACATTTTTAAAGTGCCCCCACAATTAAAAGTTGTTTTTTTTTTTTTTTTGTTGCTCGCAGCACCGAACTTTCAATATTAAAATTTTGAATCACTTGAAAAGAATACTTATAGTTTATTTTTCTGGCAGAGAATTTAATTTTAAAATAAAGTAGTGATAAAAAAATAGTGGAATAAGACATACAGACCGATGTAAACATGATAGTACAGGGGTCATCAAACTGAATTATTTTCTGTCGTTGGTGAAGAACTTTCCTATTTTCATTTCCATCATTCTCCTGTATTTCCTTCAACTTATACGTTCCTCTGTTAATGAGTTCGATTACATTTCTTTAATTTTAAAATCTTTACCTCCACGACGAATTTCTTTTTAAATTCAATAAATATATGTTTAATAATTTATAATAAATTATTGTAAAAATATCTAATTTAAACGATTTTAATAATTCAGTTCATAATATAGAATTAACGAAAATACAAGTGTTCCCCTACTTACGAACAGGTTAAGTTCTCGAGGTTTTGTCGTAAGTCGAAAACTAACCTAGGAAGTATGTTTGTACAGAAAATAACCACTCATTGTTAGTATTTGATTTTTCAATGTATTCGATAGAATACATTACGCTCGTTTACCCGCTCGCTACAGCTTAGTAGAGAGTGTTTTCGTGTTTTTTTTAACCTAATGCACTTAGTTTTTATAATGTCTAGTTCAGTTTCCATTGCAATAGAGTAACACTTCTTGTATTTATCTCCACTGCTGGATTTATTATTGTGTTTTGAACGCATCTTTGAAGCACTAATCGTAAAATTTTGTAAAAATTGCAAACAATAATGAAAGTCTTCGTTATTCCTACGTTACCAACTCGAACGTCATCTCATGAGCAGCAATGGAACCTCAGAATTCGCGCGAAAATGAAAAATGATGCCCCGCAATAGAAATAAGGGCACAGTAATTATTTATTAAAATAATAATTATTTATTTCTGGCCAAACACTGACTTCGACGCCTACTCACGATCGGCAAGAGAACTTCAGTTTCCGCGCGAAATTTAAAGTTTAGACATACAGTCAAATCGTTCGTAAGTTGAACGTTCATATGTAAGGGAGCACCTATATATGTATATTACTTACGGCAAGGATTTATTTGCAAGTGTAATTAGGTATTGAAGACTCTTCACTCTGAAATTGCAAAAGAAAAAAAAATTTAATACAGTATTAGAAACTTTTTAAAAATTATAAAATTTCTGTTTCTATTTATTAAGTTTTTTACGAAATTTCTAATTAAGTCTGATTGTAATCTCTTTGGTTATGTATGCGGTCTTCAGCAGATGACGTTGAAAATTAAACGGTGTTTTAATGAGAAATTCCAATAATTCTCGAAAACGGAAGATCTGCGATTTTTTAATTTTTTCACTTTAAAAGTTCGTAAAGAATTAACGAATTCGATTCTTTAAATTCAAAATCGTAACGTTAATAGAAGAATTAAACTGAATTCTAACGCAAAACTGTCTTGTTTTATCTGCTTTTGTTAAACTTTTCCAATAGAAAAAGCATTAAATTTTTATCCTCGCTGGTGATCGCGTGCATAACTAAAGACCTCACAATTGTCCTTAATTTACTGATCTGCGAGTGATTGGAATGAAAAACTGGTCAGGGAACACAGAAAGTTTGAGAAGCTCTCTATTACATAACAGTGAAACTAATGCTTAGACTAAATAAATGTTAATAAAAGTTTCATTATTTCATCGTGAAATCGTTGGCAAGATTTCGGTTGTTTTTTAACTGATCCGATAACAAAGTTTGTTAAGTCGTTGCTCTGTAGTCTTTAACTTGCGGATGTAGTCAATGGATATTTGTATGCTATCTCTTTTAATGGTAAATGTATTTAGGTAAAGCTGCCATAATAGTGTATTTCTATAAACAATATATTAAAATAAAATGTAATCTTATATTTCACAAATAATAAATATATAAACTCATTTGAATTCGAGAATTTTTAATGCTTACACTATTAATTGAATGGCTATCATACGACACCCACACTAAGAAAAATTTTATTGATCATGAATGAATTTTAATAGAAGTCGCTAAAAAATTGCTTTAGATACATTTTTAAAAAAGATTCCCCCTACATTTTTCAAAAATTTACGAAAATATCCCGTTTATCCTTTGTCATTTGAAATTCCTTAAATCTAGGCAGAAAAAAATTCGCAGAAAATATTCCATGGGGATAAAGCTTGTATACGAATAATCACATCAATAAATTTTTAGTTAATTATATATTTTTCTGAAATTTTTGACAAGTAGATTATAGAATACTGTATTGTATGTATACAAGAAGAGAGAGAAAGCATCCAAGCAAACCATGTTCAAGGTTGTAAGGTTACATATCTGAATCACTTTTACCATTAGAATTTGTGGAGTATTTTATTCGATTCCAGGGGAAACAAGTACTCCGGTTTTTTCCCTCTGCAGACGCCCATGAATCTAGGAACAAATATCTAGACTTGCAATGCTAGCGCCGAAATTGAAAAAGAGCCACTCAATGAAAAAAAAAATTTAAAAACCTAACAAAATTCTCTCGATTTATCATTATCGATAGTTGCAATAATGAAACTTTCAATTGCGGAGTATTATTTATAATCATTAACATAATAGATTTCTGAAAGAACCCTGAAATAGTGTATGCTAAGCAGAGCTTAAAAATAAAAATTCCAATTCACTTTTTATTTAGCATATTAAAAAAAACATACAAAAAATAAGTCTAATGAATTCACCCCGATTGAGAATCAAAACAGATTCTTCGGGTAAAAACACAATATATTTGCAGTCGAATAGGAGCTTTCAAGAAGCAACATGTACAAAGTTAAAACAACGATAAAAATATCCAAAAACGAATTGCTCAACTTTCTCGGCAACATTTAAAATTTTGGTGGCACCATCTGTTATGATATTTTATATAAAAACTTGTTAGATTTTTAACTATTATAAAAGCTTAATCTTGAGGATAAAGATAAGTTTTGCAAAAAAATATTGTAAATGCTAATAACGAGTAAAATCGTCATTAAAATCGCCCGACTCTACTGGAGATACACACGATCCCCATTATCTCCCCAACACTTCGACCTTTAATCACTAAAATTTTATAGCATCAATTCCTCTAATAAACAAAACTCCCTGCAAAATTTCAGAAATTTTTAACAAAAAGCACGGGAGTTATTAAGCTTCAAACAGGGTGAACAAAATCATGCCCTATAAACACACACACACTAACATCCATACATACAGAAATTACCCCCGAAGTGTTTTGAATTTCTCGACGTTCCAAGGTCGCCTGATTTCAAAAATGTAAAAATCTGAAGGGTTCATTTTTCTCTGGATTGCCATACTTCCCCTCCGTTATAATAGCCGGAAAAGTGAAAAAATATAAACGGTATGGAAGTGATCGTTAATAAAAATAGTTTCTTAAGTAGTCATCTCAGTATTTTTAAAACATTGAACGAAAGAATCTCTAGATAAGAATATTAGTCGTACAGTAGAAGTAATACTGAAAGTTGTAATTGCATTTTAATGTAACGATGCTATTTTTAAATCAAGTTAGTCCACTAATGACCGACAATAAACATTGATAGTTAGTAGCGTTTAACAAACAAGCTGGCCACGTTTTCTTCACATAACACCAGAATAGAAGCTAATTTTCCATAAAAGTCCTCTCTGCAGATACTTTTCTTGGTAGATTGTTCATGTATAGCGTTGCCTTATTTGTTGAGTTGCCATCAATACATTAATACATTAATCCAATATAATCCTATATTTAGCTACAACGTTTTCACGAATTTATGAATTTAAACCGAAAGGAAAATATATCGATAAAAGTCTATCGTATAAATAAAAAACTTACAAGAGTAAACAATTTGTCTTACTTTTGTGAACGCATTTGACTTGGATTACAATTAGGAACCTCGGGCATCGCTTCACAAATTATGTCATATAAATTCATTGATTTAAAACTTTCAGCGGTGACAATAGCCTTACATTGAATCTGAAAATATTTTATTCAGTAAAATTCTTTTTTCATAACTTATTAATTTATATTATTCTATTTTTAAAAAAATGTTTTCACTTTGTTAAGAGAATATTCCAATTCTGCTGCTCTGTATGAAGGATTTAGGCAAACCTGTAGTAATAATAATGGCAAATATCAGTATTATTAAAATAAAAATTATGTAATTATAATTATTTTACTACTAAGGGATTTCGCCCATTTGTTTTCATACAGATACTGATAAAAAATTTCCTGATAATTTATCTATTCTCGGTGTCGCCGTTTCTATTTTCTTTTTTCTTTTTGTGGCGGAAAAAGTTTTGCCACGATTTTAAGCCAAATATTTTATTTATAAAATTTTAAATTTATGCAAAAAATATATATAAGTAATTTTCTGTAATTTATTTATATATAAATTTTTACATTTATATACAGTACTCCTCGAAAGGTAATAATGGAAAACAATTTCGAGTAGCTAGTATATAAATAATTTTCTGTAATATTCTGTAATTTATTACCAATTTTCAAAAAATAAATAAATAGAGTAAATTTTTACAACCAAAATTCTAAATTCTGAAATTTCAATTTAATTCAAAAAATACTTTTTAAATATTATAAATATTTTAATAAATTTCCCCTTTTCTTTTCTTCTAAGTTAAAGTATAACTGCTTTTATATTTTTTGAAATTTTCTAAATGTTTAATTACTAAATTCAATCCTGCTTTAACAGCAGCAAACTGCGTGAGGACCCACTCGTAATTATTTGGAGACCAAATGGCAATTCGATCGTCCTTCTGCAAACCTAATCCAATCAAACCAGCAGCAAGTTGATCGACCTGAAAATATAAAATCATTGGTAAAAATATTAAATAAATACGAAATAATTAGGAAATATTAAAATTTCTTAGTACAGGATTAATTTTACAGAAACGATGCACACAAGTAGAATTTATTTAATTATTTTGCTTTCAATTTAAAGTTTTAATTATCAAAAAATATTTACAGTAACTTTATATCATCACAAGCGTGTTACTTTCATCTAAACTATAAAATAAGTTATTTAATAAGTATTTTAGCGGTTAAAATTTCTCATTTTTGAACTGTTGGCGTCTAGAACATAGTAGAAAACGTATGTAATGATACCAAAATAGGAAAAATCAAATTTTAAAAAGAGGGACGTTCGACATTCAAATGAGATTGCACTTTAGTGATGCTTCGTTTATCTATTTTGAACCTGATTTAAAATTTGTAATAATTACTTAATGATATGGGCCTATATCTAAGGAACAGTGCTTTGTAGTGAAGATACATTACCAATTTCTTTATTATATGATAATAAATAATTATTGTGTAGACAGTAATGTTAAAAAACACATTGCAGCAGGATATATCTTGTTTCTGCTGTGAATTAGCTAACTACAAGAGTACGAGAGTATAGGTAATCGTTAGTGGGCTATTCGACGTAGGGCGTATTCACTTTGCCCATTCTCATTGTGTCAAATATAGCGAGAGAGTTTAAATTACAAAGACGTAGAGCGTCTCAAGATCCGATTTGTCGTTTGTCATACGATTGAAATACTCAAACGGGAAACGCCTGTACACCGTCAAAAAAGAGTAGTGAAACTGTGTGGCATTTAGAGGCCATGCAGAGAAGTCTCGTGCACTGATCATCCACTCAATATTTGTTGGTGTCCAGCTATTTTCTCTTTAAGCATTAAAACTGGACAAAAAATGTTTTGTACTGATCTTCAGATTCTCTACGAATTTGTAATTTAATTTTACTGCTATAACAATAGAAACGAAATTCGAGCGATGGACATATCTGTTCTTGGCAATTATGAAGTTTTGATAAAAACCTCGACTTTATAAATGAAAGTGGTATAAGTTTGTTTGGAAAAAAAATTTTGTGATAGCTTTAGTGAGACATGGATGTTCTTTATATATATATATATATATTTAATAACACAGTCAATGGTTATAATATCCTCATAAATTAATTAAAAGAATATTAACTGTAAAATGTTATCGAAAGAATGTTTCTTTTTTAAGTGGAATAAATATATAACGATATAATTAGTCTATTGCCTTATATACTTCCGATTTACCATAACTGCTTTACTACGCTAAGTGTAAAAGAGAAATAACATTGAAATCTAAATAAGTTTGTTATTACTAGATATCTAAACAAAGTAACTTGCTTTTTATTTTTGTTTGTTTATACATTCTTATATAATTTAACTGAAAAAATTTCTTAATAAAGTTGATTATTCGTTTACTTCCATGTTCTTATTTTCATTATTACTTTTTACATTAAAACGAGCAATTATTTACAGTATTGTGGCATCGTCACAATGCCAGACTGCGGTTTTTAATCAAATCATATTTTTAATAATTTAATCATATCAAAATCTAAAGTATATGCTCTCCATGTCAAATTAGTGGTGTATTACCCTGCCCCTGTACATCATACTTATCCTGTTAACAATAAAGTCATGTCCGTCATCTATCTAACACCTTTCAGGGGAACTATTTGAATTGAAATAAGTGACTTCCGCTTTTCACCGGAAAATCGTATATAGTTAATTAGGACCTTCTATCCAGAGCTTTCCGTATCTAGTCTCGACTTTCATCCATCTAATTCCCTTCTTAAGATTAAGGAAGGACAGACAAACAGAAGACGACAGTGGAAATTAGAGGTCTATGTTTTCAAATTGCAGCCCAAAAATACATATCGAAAAAGCCAACTTCAAAACTTCAATTAAATTATAAATTTAAAATTGTTATTATTCATATTTTTTACAATTTGTTATTATTGAAAGTGGTATAAGTCCATTAGTGCCTTAAACAATCGTTTATTTTCCTTAACAACTTTATTAATTATTATTACATAATAAAATTTAAGTTTAAAGTTTTAAAAATTTGTTAACGTTTGTCAATATTTTTCAGTTGGTTCAAACGAAAACCCTTAAATATCTCAATGTATGCATAAATGGAATTATACCACTTTCATTTATAACGGTTCATATATTATTTTATGTAACATATACATTCTTATTTTCTGAATCAATAAATCTGATGTAATGATTACTATGTTAAAAAGTACATGGTTGTTTACCAAAACTGTTCACACATTAAAGTTGCTCAAAAACGGATCAATTGTCTCCTGTTAAATTGTTTCTATAATAAAATAAATAGTTGATAGCTCTTAGTGTCGCCAGTCGAATAGCAAATATGGCGTTTTTTTGTTTCCGTTACGTTTCCTATAAATATTAAGAGTGCTTTTATTTTATACTCATTGCGGATTCAACCAGGCCCACAACTGGTACGGTCGAGTGATAACAGACAGAGCCCCACAAATCCGGAATAGACCACTCGCGAAAATTCAGTTGCTTGCCCAAATTCGATCCCGAGTATTCTCACAAAGATAAGCTTACTGTAACCTCTTTGGTTGTGTCCGCGGTTTCCAACAGATTGCGTTTAAAATGCAATGCTTTTTCTATAGAAAAGTCCTTTTCCAAAATTCTTGAAAAAGAAGTAAATAGAACCAAACAGTTTTTTGCGTTAGAATCCAATTTAATTCTGCTATTAATTTACACTTTGAAAGTTTCAAAATCGAATTTGTTAATTCGTTACGAATTTTCAAAGTGAAAGAAAATTCAAAAATAATTAACAAATCCGATTTTAAAAATTGCGATTAGTACTTTAATAGAATTAAATTGGATTCCTTCAACCAATCGGCCATCTTTGGACACTAGGTATCATATTCTTTGTATTGTTCAGACTCATATCATGACAGATGTAAAACTTAAACCAATTGTATGATCAAATTACACCACTTCTCAAGTAATTGACCCCTATATGTTCGTTTCAAAACGAAAAAGAAAAAGAAAAACAACATGATACTTCGATATGAAAGAAAATATTTTGAGCATTTTCTATGACTATTTGTACTACATATTGAAAGTAAATTTTTTGTTATAATTTAAAAACACTGAATTAACATCAACCAAGAAAATGTATTATTTCTGAAAATACTTACCTCTTGTTTAAACTGTGTAAAAGTCTTCTTTATATTTTGAAATGGTACAGAAATGGCCACGCTGTCTCCATATTTATCAGCCGCTGTGTCTACTATATCCCCGAGAGTGGCATTGGAAAAAGTAAAACTTCCCCTTGTATGCCAATAGCTTCCACTAGTTTGATTAGATATTTGTCTAGAATAATTTCTGAAAAATTAATTTTTTCATTATTCAAAACGAAATTGGTATTATTATTATTTATTTATTTAATGTTTAAATGTTTAAAATTTCCCTTCAGTGGCAGATTGGTAAAATTGACTGAACACTGGCAGTTGATAGTGGGTTTGCGCATCGCCAATGGGCTGGTCACGCAGAGTTTGCTGAGTTTTCTTCATGTCTGTGACATCTAGATCAGTATTCCGCAATCTTTTTCTACTTGCGGCACACCCATGACTCAACACCGCACACCAAAATGTTATTCCCCTCAAAAACCTATGATATGATACTAGTAATAGAATTACGTAATGCCACTAACCTATTATTATTATCATCATTCTTATTATTATTATTTATAATAAAGAATAAAGAAACATCATCTTATTTCATCAGCGCTGAGGTAGAGAATGAAATACAAGCATAAGAAACACAGCAACTCTGATAAAAATATATAAATAAAGCTTGGCAATTGTAAAAGTTCACGTCACACCTTTGACATTGTGACGGTACACCGGTTGCGAAACACTGATCTAGATAGTGGCCATTTTCCCATAAAAATCCTTCCGGGAGGCATCCTCTCTAGGCAGATCGCGTAGCTGCAACCGACTAAACCAAACCAAACCAACACCTTTATGCACTGTACCACCAGCCGGATGATTAAAGAGCATGCTTAAACAAATGGGAAAAATACAACAGCGTTCCTTGCGCATTGGTTTAGTTTTCGTATCGTGGGTCATGGCAATCTGCCAAGTACGAATCCCTCCCGGGAAGACTTTCTATGGGAAACTGGCTTCTAATTACGTGTTATACACGTGAATTAAACCTGGAAAATTTCCCGTGGCAGCCTATTGGTGAGGTGCCAATTCGAGACCAATTACCAGTGTTGAATAGTTTTATTCACTTGCCTCTATATTATGTACTGTACTCGGAGGACCAACGTCCTCCGAGTACAGTACATAATATGGGGATTTGTCTGCAACGTTCAGTTCGCATACAACCTATGAAATTTTGGAAAAAATATCAAAATGTCCACCACTCTAATCCCGCAGCTCGCCAGACTAATTAACTTATACCGTAATTAAGTTTTTCAATCTTGTTTGATGTGAGCGCTCACTTGTAACATTATTCTTAAAGTTAAATAAAAGTTTAAATATATTTTTATAAAAAGAACATTTAATTGGAAAGTTATGATATCAAACAAATAATAATTCATCAGATTCTATTGTTTTTCTTATTTACTTTCTACAAAAGTAATTTATTTAATCTATAGTATATTTTCCAGAACAAGAATCGATATGCTGTATCTTAAATCTGTATCGCTGCGCCTTCGTAGATAAGCAACGAAAATTCTTCGAAATGCGATTACGTCATTTTATAATGTCAATATATATTTTGCAAATATATTGCAAAAAATATATATATTGCAAAATATATATTTTTTTACAAAATATATTTTTGCAATATATTTTGCAAAAATATAAAAATATTTTTACAAAATATATTGCAAAAAAAATATATATTTTTTTGCAAATATATTGTACATTTTAAACCGATTATGCGTTTAAACATAATATTTTATAATTTTATAATTTTATAATTTTATAATTTTATAATGGCAGAGCAGATAAGATGTCATTGTACTGGTACACACATCTCATAGGGACCCGAAATCGAATTCGGTTTGTTCGGAAAAAATCAAGATTTTTTTATTGGAAATCCGTTCGAGATATATCGGGTCCTGTCTCTCGCCACCCAGACCCCCCTTTTTGGGTCTGGCCAAATCCAACATAGCATTGATAAAACAGGTCATTTTAAATTGCCCTTAATAAAAAGTCCAAAGAACAGAAACAGTTTTGAATATATATACAGTTATTATGTTCTATTTCGTAACAAACACAGAATTATTTTCCTTTGAGTAAGTAGACTAGTGAATATCGGCGCCATTCTTATTTTCGGAAAGACAATAGTAACAAAACGTTTCGATGTTAATAATGAGTCCAATGACAAAATACATCGCCTTAAAATATATTGTATAAAATTCTAAATTTAAACATAAAAAATATGTTATTCTCTTTAATATTTTAAATCAAATACGTCTTTTCTACATATCATCTTAAGTTCGGCCAGGCCCATATTGGGCAAGCCGGTAGTGAGATTACAAGGCCTAATATATTCGGGACAGACCAAACCCCGAAAAATTTTTGGGATTACATCCAGGATCTATGAGCTGTAGCCGCCTTAACCGTTGGGCCGTTCTAATTGATTTCTTAGATAATATTAACTATTTATCGCTTACCTGAAATAATTACTTTTTAGTTTCAATTTTAGAATTTGTCTGCACCAATGCATCATTACTTATTTTACAATTAATTTCTTTCTTCAAACAGAAAATTTACTTCGCGCTATGACCTTCTTATAACAATAAGAAACGGTAACCAATAATAAACAGTCAGAAATTTATCTGTTAAGCACACGTGACTGTTCCTGTCATTAATCACAATAATAATTTTCGGAATACAGTTTAAAAATTAAAGTCCGTTATCGTTTACTATAGCAATTCTCTGCGTTATCTGTCGTAAATGAGATAAATAAATGAAGAGAGAATTATTATTTATCATTTTGTAAAAAATAATTTCGAAATAATTAACTCACGCAAATATTTAGTTTCTTAGCTGTTTTATGTCGAAGTATGTCAATATGCCCCGTTCACGGGAGGACCTAATTTACATATCCTCGCGAGGGGCCTACTCCCCAACGACGCCCGGAAGGTCAAAGGTCTCAGACAGACAAAACGGGCCGAAACTAGCTATCCGGGACGCCTAATTTCCATAACGACACGAGGGGCAACATCGCCGATGACACCCGCTTTAAGGCAGCGAAGGTCAAAGGTCAGGGAGCCCCGGAAAGGGCCGAAAACGGCGGCCCCAGATCGCCTAATTTGCATAAGTACAGTACGTGCTGCGCAAAAGCTATATCGTGCCATAATTGTGCTTGCATCAGGGGGAGGAGGCATTAGATATCTGCAGTCTTATGTTAAGCCTATCCGGACATTTCAATTTTCAACACGAGTGTTGAGTGTTGAAACGAACAAGTTGACGTCATCAACGAAGTTTCAACTTCCAGTACGAAGTGCTTAGTTCCCATAATTCCATTCTTAGCAAGATGGATTCCATTCAAATGTCGCACCAATTATCCACAATTCATTGGAGGGTAGCGGTCAACATATCTGTTGAGTGCTGAGTGTGTTGAGTCAGCGTTGACAACAACGCACTTCAACGTTGTAAAAAGGAACGACTTTTACCGAACGTTGAGATCAGCGCTAGTCAGCGTTGAAAATTGGAATGTCCCGTATACAGATACCTGAGGATCTCAACTATAAATAAAATGTGTCTATAACTATGAAATTTTTTTATTGTTAACTACATTTTAGAATATTTTCTTGCGATTTAAATTTAAGTTAATGTAATTGCTGATTTACATTTCATTCAAACATTCCATTTGCTCGTATACAGGTAGCGCCATCTATTGGCGCTACGTGTAAATCAGTAAATCGAAAGTTTTACATTTTCTTAAATATTTTTGTTAACAGACGGTGCTACGTATAAACCAGCAAATCAAATCCAGTTGGAAATTGATTAATTTACAGAAATCCGATAAATATTTTTGGATGGAATGTTCGACATTAACTAAGGTACACAATATAAAAGCGTAACTGCCGAGTTTCGTAGCAATTGGTCCAACGGCCTAGGACTGTATAGCGAACAAACAACCAAACAAACGAACATTCTCATTTATATATATATAGATAAGATTAACACATTCTAATTAAATATACGTTTAAAAATAAAAAGATCTCGAAGTTATAATTTCAGTAATTTTATACATTGTTCTTGCAGCTTATATTTTTGGATTTTTCCGCTTTCCGTTTTTGGAAATTCTTCAACGAATACGACGTATTTTGGGATTTTGAACTTGCTTATCTGGTTAAAATAAAAATTAATAAACCTCATAACTTTAATTAAATACTGAATAAATTAACACAAATTATTATCAAATCGAAGTTATTTACCTTGTCTTTGCAGAATTCTTTAACATCTTTTTCTTCAATTCCTTGATTAGGTTTCAGTTGAATGCAGGCGCACAACTCTTCTCCCATTCTCGTATCTGGAACTCCCACAACCTGTAATTTTCAACGTATAATTTAATAAGTTTTAAAAGAAAACAGTTATTTATTCACTTACGTATGCTTCGGAGACAGCAGGGTGTTTAATAAGTAAATTTTCGATTTCTTGAGGATATATATTTTCACCACCTCTTATGACAAGATCCTTAATTCTTCCAGTTACGCAAATGTTACCTTCTTCGTCCATGCTGCCGATATCACTACACAAATTCACACGACAAATTCATTTACATACACAAGAGCAATACATTTAATATAGAAAATAGCATCGTACCCAGAATGATACCATTTGGAAGTATCCAGCACTTCGTCAGTTTTGTCCTTGTCTTCCCAATAGCCGAGAAATACGTACGGAGATCTACACAGAATTTCTCCTTTAGTGTTAAATGGCAGTACGTTACCGTCTTTGCCGATAATTTTGATCTACAATAACAATTAGATCACTGTTACAAATTGAAAAGTAAGTATTTGTAGATAATTTAAATTGATATACTTCGACATGTTCGATCGGTTTTCCCGAATATCTGTCTGTGGGAGAACTGGCTAGGGAGATCAAACACGAAGCTTCCGTTGTTCCATACCCATTCTTTAAAATAGAAATATCCCTTTTTGAAACATATTTTATTAATTATTAATAAACAAATATTGTTCAATGTATTGATAAAAATTTATTTATTTTTAAGCAGACAACATTTCTAAAGTCAAACATTTAATAGAAATCGCTCCAAACAACAGCCGTAACAAAGATTGGCTGTTGTTTGGAGTAATTTTTAATTTTTGAGAGTTTTTTTTTATATTAATTCTGAGATTTGTTTGTATTAATTAAATAAGATGACGTTCAGAAAACGTACGTACCAAAATTTCTATACCTAATCTTTTCTTTAATTCTTGTACCAAATATTCAGGAACAGGAGATGCTCCAATTATACCTTTTAAATAATATTTCATTTCATTCATTGTTTTATACTTATTTTCAAGAAAATTCGTATTATTAATAGAATCTAAACAAACATAGCGGAAACAGACATATAAATGTTCAGAAAATATAAAAGAATTTTATAAAATAGCAGAAATACGTTAGGCCAAAGCAAAATGTGTGTGGCGATATTTTGATATTTCTTACACAAGTTCAAACAAATGCATATCCAAACTCTGAAAACGACTGTAGTCTACATATGCGAACGACAGTAAACGTATACTGTAGGCTGGACTATATAATTTAACCGTACGATGTCCAAATGTTCTAGGCGGTTAATTCTTTAACCTATAATTCTGAAGGACTCGGAATCAAATCGATTACCAATAATTTTTAATGGGCGGTTTGTTTGTTTTTAGTATATTTAGTCCGTCTGTCACTACTGACTTTCTCTATCGTGGATCTCATCAAACCCATAATGAATACGATTAGAAGGCGTTCTTAATGTCCTTAACTGGGAAAAATGTCAAAAATGAAAAAGATTGTTAAATTGATGTGATAAGGCAAGGTAACAAATAGGCTACCTGCTGAGGGAATGTTTTCCGAAATAGTTTATTAGAAACTGGTCCTTACTTAGGTGTTAGACACATGAAGAAAACCCACAAAACTCCACTTGATCAGCCCGTCTATACTCGGCTACTACTTGGCCACTGAAAAGAATATTCACTACTAGCAAGTAGGCCCGGCGTTGCTCGGGCAAAAGTAACAATAGCGAAGATTAAGATTATTACGTTATAGTCAACCTTACCCGTTTTCACAGAATGCAAGAATTGGGTCCCTCTGTTTCCGGACTAATTGGAGAATTTTTACATGGGTCTAAAAATAAGTTCGATTTCCCGTAAAAACGAAAAAAACTGCATCTGCATCTGCATCTTGCACGTCGCTTTCTCTTAACAATTGCATTGTTACTTGACACATCCATTGTTACTTAACATTTCCATTGTTACTCAACACTTCCATTGTTGATGGAAGTATTAAGACTTAATCTTGTCCCTCTCTCCCGTGGAGATGTATTTCGAAAAATCCCTTCTCAGTATGCGTTCTGGTGACGTACCCTAACTGTGTACCAAATTTCAACTTTCAACTCCTATCCATTTGGGCTCTGCGCTGATTATTATTATTATTATTATTATCAACTCGTCTCGATTATATATATAGATAAGGCAATAGTGCCGAAACTTTTCACCTGGATGGGGCATAAGCTGTACGGAGGTGAGGCACAAATACTTTGTATATTCCATATATACGAAAAATGTGTGCCACGGGTTGAATTTGGCCCAGGACCATAGATTGGGCACTATTGGTGTAGAACATAACACGTGTATATAATTTAACCAATTAAATAGACAAGTTAGACATAATAAACAGAGCAGTTGCTTCAAAACTGGTAATACTTCGCTTCTCATAAGTAGCAGTTTTCAAGAACTTATCTACAACATTAAGTGATGACTCGTATATATTTTATATTGTATACACTCTTTCGATAAAGTATATCATTATAAATTTAAATACAGAAGAAGAAACAGAAGATTATTATAAAATAAACATGTACAGTACAGTACGTTCTTGTTCAAAAGACGAAAGCCTGAATATATTCGATGTGTATGGAGTTCATTGTTTCTAATTGTTAAACGAATCATATATAGCGGTGAAATGTATATCAAGGACCATCTGAACCTGGTTGACAACAAGCAGAGTATAAAACGCAAACGTGTAAGTACTTGCAACATCTTTCTTCATAATGTATACTATTTGGTACTTTACAGAAATTTTAGTTATACAAATCTCTTCTGTATGTTAATGCGAAGTTTGATTAAATTGTTACGTTCGTTCGTTTTACTTTTCGAAATATGAAAAAATCTGGACCGTTTTAGTGTTATATAATTTATAACATTCTTCACATTTCACAATGATCTTTACGGTTTTATGAATGTAATATTTTCTGTTTTTTTCCTCGTCAAAATGCTCTTTCATTGTAAAGTAAATACTGTAAAATATTACCTGTTTTCCAACTTTTCAGATCATAATTTGAATCGGAGAGATGTTTTAACATATCAAAATACATTGTCGGAACTCCATACACTAACGTACACCTGCATTTCATATAACGTCTCAAATGTAATTATATGTATAAATTTTAAAAATAAATCCTATGATATACTCAAGTATGTGATACCTTTCGTTTTGGATGCTCTTGAGAGAAGAAGGAGTATGAAAGACCTCCGAAGGGATGACACATTTTCCTCCAAGCTGCAACGTCATCATTGGTCCCATAATATTACCAAAGGCATGAAAGAGTGGCACTTGCAAGCAAAGTATTATATGCTAACAAGTACATCGATAAAATTATTGTTAATAGTTTATAAATATAACAAAATCTTTTAAAATGAAATTAATTTAATACCTCTTTATCGAATCCCATCTTTTTTGCAGATGCAGTTGAGTTATTAACTAATTGAAAATGGCTGGATGTAGCGGCTTTTGGATACCCTGTTGTACCCTTTCATTTTATTTAAAAGATATATTTCAGTATATTTCAATTAACATAGACATTTAATGTAATTTAACGAATTTTTTAAAAATTAGTTAAAGCGATGATGAGAGTTGACAGTTCTTTACTGAATAAAAATTTAATTTTAACAAATTATGTTAAATATAATGTTAATATTTAAATCACTAAATGCATTATTATTATTGTAAGATAAGTCCATGCTAAATAATTTTTTTACTGTTAATGACTTAATTTTTATGAATTAATAATATATAAATTTATACGCATCATTAATTTAATGTAAAGACATTCATATATATGTAACGCAGTACTGTAAAAGTGGCTCACTGCGCAGAAAGACGAGTCAATGGGTCTCGGTGTTAAATTCGACATTGTCACAAATATTGTCACATATACAGTAATACCTCGGTTTTTGTTGACTTCGGTTATCGTCGGTTTCGGTTTTCGTCGATTTTTTTTGCGAAAAATTTGTCTCGGTTTTCGTTGATTGCTTCGGATTTCGTCGGCATGCCCACGTGATCTCGCTGCTAATTTTCGAAAACACAGGGTGACCGACGCGTTTACCTGCTAAGTGTGGCGTTGTTTCTCGTTGTGTGTGCATTACCCTGCTCGTCTAGCCAAACAATTCCTTTGATTTCCTTTTAGCTTTACTATGGAGTCCCACCAGTGGCCAAGCGGTTCCATTTCCTCTACACTGAGAGTTCGGTCGTGGGTTCGTGCCTCGTCTGGACGGGCTGGACATATGAAGTTTTCCGGGTTTTCTCCACGTCTATAACGCCTGAATAAAGGACAGTTACCCTTGAAAAAAGACTTCCCAAAAGGCATTCCTCTAAGCACATGGCCTAAGTGTTGTGTTTCCATAACTTAACCAAACAAACAAGCTCCATCAGGGGGCCAAAGAAAGTTTAGAGAGCCAGCAGCCTTTCGAATGCCATGTTAAATGTTCATTTAGTCTTTTATATTGTTTTTAGCATTAAACACTATAAAATGTATTTTTGGTATGTATTTTGGAGTGTCTAAAACGAATTATTTGGATTTATATTGATTCATCTGGAAATAATTGCCTCGGTTTCGGATTTCGCCAATTGTTTTCGAACGAATTATCGACGAAAACAAAGATTTTACTGTACAATCAATACTTAAGTTTAAAAGGCCGAAATTGTTTAGATTACAAGGTAAGTACAGGGTTTTTGGATTGAAGCATGGATATCCTAATGCTAACCCTGAAAATCATAATAATATAAAATAATACGATAAAATATACAAACCGACGTGAACATGATAGTGCAGGGATCATCAAACTGGATTATTTTCTGTCTTTGGTGAAATATTTTTCTATTTTCACTTCCATCATTTTCTTGTATATCTTTCAACTTATACGTTCCTCTGTTAATGAGTTAAAATTAAAGAGAAAAAATTTATTAAGTTAAATTTCTTATAATAAATATTTACTGCATAAATTATTACAGAAAGTGTTTCGAAACTCATGGGCGAAAATTTAAGGGTGATAGAAAACATCTAAACAAGCAATTTTCACCATGCAATGCATGGGCGGAGAGCAAGTGATGAACCGCTAGGAGGTATCCGTTACTTTCACATGAAAGAATGAAACACCAAACGGATAGAGGAGGTACTAAATAATTTTATTGACAGCATGTGTGGTAAAATTACAGAAACTGCTCAAAAGAGCGATCGCCTACGGTAACGCAGGCGTTACACCTGCGATTTTTCCGTCTGGCACATGTCTTCTCGGGAAACGCTGCCTGTACAGTCTTTCGGCTTCCAGATCATTCCCATTCGCAAGACCATACATAAAATGCATGTCCATCTTTTCCTGATTACTGTACGTCCCCATGCCTTCTGAGATCCACGGTAGAAATGACGATGTGTAAGAAAACTCGCGCTTTATGCTTTCCATTACAGCGCCGTCTAGCGGTTTGCTCTCCGCCCATGCATTGTATGATGAAAATTGCTTGTTTAGTTGTTTTTTATCATTCCTTCAATTTTTGCCCATGAGTTTCGAAACACCCTGTATAATGCATTATAAATCAGATATTTAATAAAATAATTTTTGTATTATCAATAACCAAATATAAAAGTGTATTTGTATGCAAATTAACAAAAGTAAGTGGATGTTACTTACGGAAAAGATTCATTTGTAAATGTAATTATGTTTTGAAGACTTCTCACTCTGAAATTATAGAAAAGAACGAAATGAGACATTTTATTTAAAAATGAACGAACTTTTGTGAACGTATTTGAGACGGATCGGAGTTAGGGACCTCGGGCACCGCTTCACAAATTATGTCATATAAATTTTCTGATTTAAAAGTTTTAGCCGTGATAATAGCCTTACATTGCACCTGAAAATATTTTATTTCTTGTTTTATAATTGATTATAATTAACTTAATATTTTGTTTGTTTATTTAGAGTAATATATTTACTTTGTTAAGGGTATGTTGCAATTCAGCAGCTCTGTATGCAGGATTTAGGCACACCTACAAAGATCATTGTAAATATTCAAATTAATAATCAGAAATAATATGATCACAATTGTTTTGCTATATTTTGTAACATTATTTGAGATGTTAGCCTTCGGCTCTACTTCTCCGAGAAACCGTAATCGAATTCCAGCGGGTCGAAAACCGAAAGAATTTTTCAGAATGAAATAGTCTGACCGAAATATGTGGGCTTTCGTTCTTCACCAACCGACCTGCCTATTGCCGTATCACGATTGAAACGGTAGAAAAGCCCTCTTAGTTCCCACAGGAAGAAAAGAGTTTAGAAAATCAAAATACTAAGATTAATCATTTATTAATAAATATCCAATTACTAGAATCAATCCTGCTTTAAGAACGGCAAATTTCGAGAGGATCCATTCGTAATTATTTGGAGACCAAATTGCAATTCGATCGTTTTTCTGCAAACCTAATCCAATCAAACCAGCAGCAAGTTGATCGACCTGAAAATATAAAATTAGTGTCATAAAATTCGTACAAAATTTTGTTTAAAGTACTGCTCAATATGAAATATTTACATTCAAACTTTTCCTACATTTAAGCAAGACTTCAATCATGTGCGTAGTTCGTGTAAATCATCTATAAATTATTTTTATCTTTTAAGTTTAGCTATGAATTAATTATGACATTTTGAAGTGCGATCAATTAGCCTGTCCGCGTGAGGAAAACATCTGATGGCATTAATATAAATGTTTTGCTGTACAGTAGATATTATTACGAATTTATTATAGATATTAGTCTCTGTAATCCAAAACACTTTTGGTAGACTAATCTCACAGCAATATGGTTGGCAAATTGATTTTATTTGTATGTAGTGTAGTTTTATGATGTAGTTCTAAATAAAATCAATTTGCCAACCATATTACTGAGATTAGTCTACCAAAGGTTTTTTGAATTACAGAGACTGAATTCGTAATAATATCTGATGACAGCTATCGACAGACATATTAGTCTGTTATTGTTTAGGGAGTACACCCGTAACCAGTGTAAAAAAAGCATCGAACACTGATGTTAGGTAGCGGGTTTCCGTCTGACCAACGGCCTGGACACATGAAGCTTTCTAGATTTTTTCACGCGTCTAACACTTAAATAGGAACCGGTTTTTTTTTTATAAAAGTCCTCTTTCAATTTCACTTGGCATTGATCTATCCCATAAAGTTAACTATTGTAGTAAGTAGACTTATAGCTTATGCCGGATCAATTAAATCTCACTACCGAGTCGCCCACAAAGAGAGTGGCCGAGTTAGATGACGCGTTACCCGCTTCGGTCATCCGGCCTCATACTTATTTATTTTAACATATATAGCAAGAATAGTATAGCTTGATGTTCCTGGATTGGTGTTGTCATTAATGATAAATAGCAGTATTCGCTAGATGTGACTCTGCTGTTTGAAACCAATCATACGACGGTTACTGTTTTAGAAGTTGCCGATTCAAATTTAGAGGGTGAATAGATAAGAATATTAATAATTATTCTATAGAAAAATTACTTAACATTAGACCCATTCTGTTTTGTATCTTACTGTTTCATTTTTGAGTCTTTCCACCTTTGCGGCACTAAAGATGGCCTTTTTTTCTAGCAAGCCCGTTGTGGGTTTGGCCAGGCCCACAATGGGACGAGTCAGATATATCAGAACCAACCGCCACACGAAAAATTGCTGGAGTTTTTAGAATCGTCCGTATTTACGATGGATCCTCCAGGGCAGGAGAATGTTACTTTTTCCATCTTTTATATCTTGAATATATCTATTTGTAAAAATGAATTTTTTTCACTTGATATCATCATATTTCTCTAAAGTGCCTTCCTCGCGCGAACAGAATATAAATCGTTACGTTATTAATTCTAAACTAAACAAATTTTAAACTTTGTAAAATTAAAGTGAACTAAAAATGTATTTTAGAAATATACTCACCTCTTCTTTAAACTGTGTAAATGTCTTATTTATATTTTGAAATGGTACAGAAATGGCCACGCTGTCTCCGTATTTATCAGCCGCTGTGTCTACCACATCGCCGAGAGTGGCATTAAAAAAAGTAAAACCTCCGCGTGTGTGCCAATAACTTCCTCTCGTTTGGTTAGATATTTGTCTAGAATAATTTCTGAAAAATGAATTTTTAAATTATTCAAATTGAAAAGTATAAACGTCTTATAAACAATTAATATTTTCATTGATTTGTTATTTAAATGTTTAAAAATTTTAGTGATTCAAAACTAATACAGTATGACCGCGCTTAACGCGGGGGATGAGTTCCTGGACGACAAAGCGCTAAGCGAAACAGCGTTAAACGAGACCATTTTAACATAGAGTAAATAGGGTTAGGGGAACATGCGACCAAAAAATAAGCAATTTTACTATAATTTTAAGTTATTTTTATATAAATTTTTGAATAATATTATATGTTAAATAACACATAAACATATGCGCACAGAAATGTAAAGTTAATTTTTTGTGACGAAGGTCCTGGCTCTTCTGAAATTCTTGTTTTTTGCGATGAAGTCGCGTAGTTTCATTGGTCTCTCTCTTTTTCTTTCCTTAAGCAAATGTCGGTAGCGGAAGATCGCGTCCAAAATGCCTGGTTTTGCTTTGGCACTCCTATCAAAATCTGGATCATTCTCTACAACTGGATCAACCATTTCGGTTATCGTTACCAAACTTTTACTAAGGAAAACTGTAGAGAAATTTTTTGGGTTCTTCGTCTTCAGAATCTCTATTTTCCAGTTCTACACGAATTCCTTGTTCTGCCAGTTCTTGAAGTCGTCGTTGCTAAGGCTCTTACCAGAAACCTGCAGTACCTCCCCAATATCCTGCTCGTCTACATCTCCTGTATCGATTAAGTCGACAATTTTGTCAACCTAACGATACAGCGACAGGCTCTTCTCAATAAGAATTCTCGGATACCTCCAGCCGTAACTTCTTCCACACTCCGTTCATGCATTTATCAGTTAATTCTTGCGAAGCAAGTCGATATTTCCTATGGCATCCATGATGTTATATTTTTTTTCCAAAATTGCACACGGTTGAAACTCGGTGTTGGGCCTAAAACACTAAAACTCCGAATGAAGTAATGGAAAAAACCCAAGAAAGACCCCGTATAAAAAGGAGGGGGAGATGGCGATCGAGGCTTTTTTGTCACCAGTCGTGAACCTTTCGGTGTGTGTGTACATCCCGCCATCTCCATCCTTGACTCAAATCTGGATTAGCTCCTGAAGTAAACCCAAATCTGGATTAGCGCCAGGAAGAGACCCACATCTGAATTAACACCTGAACCCTACGTGAATTAGCAATTTAGAAAATCAAAATACAAAGATTAATCATTTATTAATAAATATCCAATTACTAGAATTAATCCTGCTTTAAGAACGGCAAATTTCGAGAGGATCCATTCGTAATTATTTGGAGACCAAATTGCAATTCGATCGTTTTTCTGCAAACCTAATCCAATCAAACCAGCAGCAAGTTGATCGACCTGAAAATATAAAATTAGTGTCATAAAATTCGTACAAAATTTTGTTTAAAGTACTGCTCAATATGAAATATTTACATTCAAACTTTTCCTACATTTAAGCAAGACTTCAATCATGTGCGTAGTTCGTGTAAATCATATATAAATTATTTTTATGTTTTACGTTTAGCTATGAATTAATCATGACATTTTGAAGTGCAATCAATTAGCCTGTAAACGTGAGGGATACATCTGACGACAGCTATCGACAGACATATTAGTCTGTTATTGTTTAGGAAGTACACCCGTAACCAGTGTAAAAAAAAAGCATCGAACACTGATGTTAGGTAGCGGGTTTCCGTCTGACCAACGGCCTGGACACATGAAGCTTTCTAGGTTTTTTCACGCGTCTAACACTTAAATAGGAACCGGTTTTTTTTTAATAAAAGTCCTCTTTCAATTTCACTTGGCATTGATCTATCCCATAAAGCCAACTATTGTAGTAAGTAGACTTATAGCTTATGCCGGATCAATTAAATCTCACTACCGAGTCGCCCACAAAGATGGTGGCCGAGTTAGATGACGCGTTACCCGCTTCGGTCATCCGGCCTCATACTTATTTATTTTAACATATAGCAAGAATAGTATATTAGTTTGATGTTCTTGGATTGATGTTGTCATCAATGATAAATAGCAGTATTCGTTAGATGTGACTCTGCTGTTTGAAACCAATCATACGACGGTTACTGCTTTAGAAGTATTTTGTTGCCGATTCAAATTTAGAAGTTGAATAGGTAAGAATATTAATAATTATTCTGTAGATAAGAAATTGCTTAGTATTAGACTGTATTCTGTTTTGTATCTTTCTGTTTAATTTTTGATCCTTTCCATCTTCGGGACACTAAAAAGGGCCGTTTTTTCTAGCCAGCCTATTTAGATTCGGCCAGGTACACAATGGGAAGGGTCAGATATATCTGAAAGAATGCCACACAAAAAATTCTTGGAGTTTTTAGAATCGTCCGTATTCCATCATGGATCCTCTATGGCGATAGAGTCCAATCGTTTGCTTTATATTTTGAACATCTCTATTTGAAAAAATGAATTCTTCTCACTTGATATCATCGCATTTCTCTAAAGTGCCTTCCTCGCGCGATCAGAATGTAAATAGTTACGTTATTAATCCTAAATCAAACAAATTTTAAACGTTTTAATATTAAAGTAAACAAAAAATGTATTTTAGAAATATACTCACCTCTTCTTTAAACTGTGTAAATGTCTTATTTATGTTTTGAAATGGTACAGAAATGGCCACGCTCTCTCCATATTTATCAGCCGCTGTGTCTACCACATCGCCGAGAGTGGCATTAGAAAAAGTAAAACCTCCGCGTGTGTGCCAATAACTTGCTCTCGTTTGGTTAGATATTTGTCTAGAATAATTTCTAAATAATGAATTTTTATATTATTGAAATTGAAAAGTATAAACGTCTTATAAACAATTAACATCTTCATTGATTTGTTATTTAAATGTTTGAAGATTTTAATGAATCAATACTAATTTTGATTAATACTGTATTTCCAGTTTCAATTAATTAGAAAATAGATTTTAAAAGTTAAACATATTACTTATACAAGTTATGTAATCATATATAAATTTTGCAAGTTTTCGTTACTAGTTAATTCTTTATCCGAATTAATATACTTAAAATGTTTGATGATTCCAACGGGTCTAATAAGTGTGCAAGTGAATAAATCCACTGACGTCTGGAAATAATTTGCGGGTTTGCGCTACAGTAAAAATATATGCAATGAGTAATCAACAGTAAATGAATCTCTGAACCAGAATGAGTCATGAATATCTTTACAGTCACGTAAGATTCGAATTCAGATTAAGCGATTAAAGTAAAATAACTCTAACGTGAATCGGCATGAACTTTAACCTATCAACCCGAAAGTTTCGCTAGCACCTCATTGATGAAGAAAGAGGGTTAAGTTTAAAACTTGAGCCTTGTAGACCCATTAGTTTTTTTCTCTGGGAGCATCTGCAGTGCCGGATGAAGAAAAGAAAATACCGCTATTACAGCGATTTCTGCACTTGTCGATTGTTTATATTTCGGCAATCTCTTTACATAAAATCCTGAAATTTTGCACAGTACCTAAGAAAATAAATATCTTCTGAACAAGATATTCCGACTTACTATAGGCGTTTGGAAAGCGGAGAAATTTACCCCTGATAATCGACACATCTGATTCCCGTATATATAGTCAGTCAGTGACTTTTTCACTTGATGCGGAATCACTGTCGTGACTATTGATTAAGATTTTAAATTATAAATTATAAGTAATAATTATTATTATATAAATAAAATTTTTTTATTGTTATTGAAAATTATTAACTTTTTATTAGCATACCTGAAGTAACAATGACTTGTTAAATTAAATTTTAATTGTAGAATTCATCTGGAACAACGCAGCATTTCTTATTTTACAAGAGTTATAAAGGAAATTACCGAATAGGGCAACTTTCCTTCTACTTAATCGTTATAAATATAAACAAATTGAATATATTTAGCAATGAAAGCCATGTGACATTTTGTACTTACCAATGGCCAAGCAGATAAAACTACTCAACACTGTGGTACGTGGAGTTTTCAGGGTTTTCTTTGCGTATCTAATATCTAAATTGGAGTCAATTTCTCATAGAAAGTTCTCCCGCAGACACTCCATATTGGCAGATCACCTAAATATGTGTTGCCTCGTCCCACTACTCCACTCCACTCCACGTGACTTATTTGCCTTAAATTAATTAGAATAATTTCAAAAATACTCTGTAAAAATGAATCCGTTTCTATTTCATAATATCACCACATCAAAGTAAATAAATTTCGTAAATTTTATTAAAAATTGATATTTGTAAATTCTTCAAACAGTTTACTGTACTGTTTACTGTATAGTTTACTGTTTCATTAAGATTTATTTGAATATAAGCACACAACTTTCTCCCACTCTTGTAGCTGGAACTGCAACAATCTTTTTTGAATAAATAACTCTGAAAAGAAAATACATTTCCTTCTTACGGCCCGAATGATTGTTTGCGAACTCATCGGATACCCAAAACTGGGTATCCGATGAGTTCGCAAACAATCATTTGTATGTCTCTGTCACCTCTATCGGTCTTCAATTTGCATGTGGCTACACGCATTCCTTCGTGGTGTTGCGATTTTGGTTTGAAAAGTGTACGTAAATGTATTATATGATTGGGCGCGTTGCCCTGAGCCCACAGTGGCATTAATTTAACTGAAATAATAATTTAACCGAATTAATTTAACTGAATAAGTAAGCCAATAATATAAGCTGTTTCACTTGAAACTGACTTGTAATTGGTTTGTTTATCCGGCTGTATCAAAGCCGTTTTCCTGGGCAATTCGCCCATTGGCTTTTCTACTTAGCTTCTTGCCACTTAGACAGAAAAAAAAACTGCATTCCTAAGTAATTATGCAAATCACGCGCATAAATTTATCATGCCGATATATTATTTTTAATGGCCGAGTGAATAAAACCACTGAAATCTGGTAGCTGGTTGCGGGTTCGCGCCTCACCAACGGGCTGTCTACGTGAGGTTTTATAGATTTTCTTCACGTATCTAACGTATAAATTTTTCTGTAAATCTTCGTCCGATGGCGATAATTATGATTAATTATTTGAAGACAAAGTCCTTCCCAAAAATAAGGAACCACCATTTATTGTGTCCAGGACATTACATTTTTGGCGACTGACCTTTCCTTTGAGGCTACTGGTCGCCAAACATTCCTTTAAAAAACACAAATGTAAAGTAATTAAAAATATAATCATTTTTTAAAAAGCAGTTACTGGTGATATACGGACGTCTTCTATTCTTCAAAAGGTCAGTCTTTGTCTTCAAATAATTAATCATAATTATCGCCATCGGACGAAGATTTACAGAAAAATTTTTAAAGTATCGTCACCAGGGGGTAGCTTTTCTCATCTACATTTTACCAGCGCCGATTTCGTTGTAGATAAAAGCCGAAACGACCCCAAGAAGGTATGATGGAAGAAGAATAGAAGACGTCCGTATATCACCAGTAACTGCTTTTTAAAAAATGATTATATTTTTAATTACTTTACATTTGTGTTTTTTAAAGGAATGTTTGGCGACCAGTAGCCTCAAAGGAAAGGTCAGTCGCCAAAAATGTAATGTCCTGGACACAATAAATGGTGGTTCCTTATTTTTGGGAAGGACTTTGTCTTCAAATAATTAAGTATAAATTTCTCTTAGGAAGTTCCCCACCGAAGATACCTCTCTTTGACAAATCTCCCTTGCATTGCGTTGCCTTATTTCATCAATCCTATCTTATCGTGTTCACATTAATGTGATTGTAAAACGATGTTTTAAATAAATTCATTAAACAAAATAATTAGTTTGTTTCATTTAATTAATTTAAAATTCCATTTTTGCTTAATATGAATAACAAATTTTTATGTTAGAATTTTAAATTTTCCAGGATGTATTTTCATGTAAAAACTTTGATATTATAAACAGGAAAATTTTAGTCAACAAATTTAAATGAGGAATAAATAAGGAAAATATATCGATAAATTATTAAATTTAAAATTTATTTGATATCGCAAGATTTCGATTATTATTTCAATAAGATTAGAATTAAAGTTTTAACAGGCGTTTCTAAAAGCCTTATTCACTAACTGGAGAGAGATATTTTCAAAATGCTTTGTTTATTATATACAATATTTCATTCCACAAGGCTGAGGTGTTTAGTTAGGTTTGGTTTGACGGGATGTGCCAAGGGTGATGCTTCTCGGAATGACTTCTATGGAAAACTGGCCTCTATTTTGGTGTTGTTTTATACACTTTCCTCCATATGGGCACTAAAAAGACTGTTTTAGTAAGCGCACTATGAGTTTGGCCAGGCCCACAAAGGAATGGCCGGGTGATGAGGGATGGAGCTTGTTATATGCGGACGGTCATTCCCGGCCCGTCCGGATTCGATTCACAGTGATTGGTGATTGGTTGCTTGTCTTTAACGCTCGGTCATCTCTACTCATGTGTTAGACACCAGAGAAACTCCATTTGGCTAGCGTGTGTTTACGCACAAATCTGCGGCTATCAGTGTTCGATGGTTTAATCCACTCGGCCACTGGTGGACTAAGTTGTAAGGATTCGTACTCTTACACAATATCATAGATATAGACTACTGCTCGATATTTTTTAGAGTTTGATAAATTTCGGTTGAACTACGAAAAGTTATCCGAGATTTAAGGAAAAGGAATCAGATTTACCAGTCACTCATTCAGTCCCTCGCCCCAGTAGATGGCGCCACGTTACCTAGCTCTTCGATTGCATGCCCGGCTGTACCGATTTAAAGGAAATAGCATTTCCTATCGCCAATATGTCAGCAGTTAAGCTTAGTTCACACTGAGCACGATACGCTGGCGAAAGCGAAAAACAGAGTGAATAACACGTCAGACATGACGTCGTTTCCAGCGAATTTTACCATTTCGCGAATCTCTTCGAAATTCGGAACAGTCGAACTGTTTCGCTAGCGAAAAAATTTCGCCACCAATCGTATTACCGCAAGTTGTCACGTAGTTCATGTTGTTTTCAAGATGGCTACAGAAACTTTCTCACGCAATACAGTAAATGTTGTATTTACGGATTTTTGGTATTTCTCTCACCCAGCATCGTTTTCTTTTTGACGTATCTTTTTTCTCAAAAAAATATTGAAATACAAACGTGGTTAACGACGGAATATCGGAAGCGGCCATTTTGTTTTTCGCGATTAAGTTTTCTCTTGCTTCCAAATGATTGGCTCTTTAAAATTCGCAATCTCTTTTCGCTTTTGGTTGTATGGGTCAATTTCGCTAAGCGAATAAAACTCGTTTTTCGCTTTTCTCATTCGCTTTCGCTATTCGCTCAGTGTGAATTAAGCTTTACACTCAACTCCTCTCTCTCATTCTCATTGAAATTTTCCACTTTTGCTAATATGAATAACAAATTTTTATGTTAGAATTTTAAATTTTCCAGGATGTATTTTCATGTAAAAACTTTGATATTATAAACAGGAAAATTTTAGAGTCAACAAATTTAAATGAGGAATAAATAAGGAAATTATATCGATTCCTAGCATTAATTTCCTATTTCAAATATATGTTTTTGATTCGTGTCAAGCAACTCACCGACGTATGTACAGTACGTTATGTTTCAGACGCAGTTCCCTCAGTCGAGACTGGACAGAATCTCAAACGCGACTGCTTTTAACAAGCGACTCCAATTTCTCAAGACTTTTCCCGCTTAAACGCGAACTGATTTTATTTTATTTCTTATTTTTTAGTTTAGTTTACTTTATTTATTTACTTTAGTTTCGTTTACTTTAATTTAATTTCTTTATTACACTTTTCGTTTTTATATGTACTTTTCGTCATATTTTTTTTATTTTTTTAACAATAAATCACTTATAATCTTGTGACATTGCTGCTCAAACTGCTCCCCCAGGCTAATTACATCGATAAACATCGTTTCGAGTTTCTCGATGTCACCTATCTAGTACAGTGGAACCTCGCTTAACGAGCATAATTCGTTCCAGAATCTTACTCGTAATGCGAAACAGTCGTTCAGCGAAACAACTTTCCCATACAAATTAATGTAAAATACGATAATGCATTCCAAACCGAAAGAAAATACTCAAATATTTTATATAGCCTATAATGTTTATTCAAAAATATTATACAATATACATTGTTAAGGAGCGTGAGTCATCTTTATCTTTTCTTCTAGCGCGAAATGAACCAACCTGGAATTCGAATTCGATTTGCAGAAAACAAAAAAAAAAACAAAAAAAAATGAAATACAGTAATTTCTAATATTTAATTATTGCCTTTACATAGCCCAAGAATTTAGCATATCGTTTACCTTGTTTATTATATAACTGGCTATATGGTTACAATTTGTTTTGCTCCTTATGCGAATTACTCCTTATAAGAGGTGAGGATCCACTGTAATTAAATGCAATGTAATTTGGTCTTCAAATAGGTATTAGGCGTAAAATTAAATTAATAATTATAATTAAATTAATAAATAACGAAGTATAATATAAATTACACAAGGCTTTCTTTGTACCTGTATAATTCTCTTTTTTTATTTGCCGAGACGCGTTTCGGGTCTTTGCCCCTTTTCTGTCCGCTTTTTCCATTTAGGTGTTATACATTTAATTTTTTGAAAATGTATAATAATGTGACTTTTTTTAAAACTCTTTCCGCCCTGTGGGCACTAATAGGGCCTCTTTTAGTAAGTCCATTATCAGTTCGGCCAGGCCCACAATGGGGCGGCTGGGTGGTGAGGAAAGGGGCGCGACATATCCAGTCGAATCATCCCCGGAAAATTCCTGAGAATTTTTCGTCCGTTCGGATAAGATCCCGGTTTCCCGGAGCGGTAGATTGCTACCTTTACCGCTCGGCCATCCGGCCGTCGATAGTGTAGCTTTTGCCTTTAAAGCACTAAAGTACTTATAAAAGCTTGGGTTCTTAAACGGCACTTAAGCTCTCATCTTACAGCTTAATAAGCTGTCAAACAAAATTGCGAGCTTCACCCATGTTAACGCCCTGTCCAAATGTTAACGCCTGCATTATAGTTCTTGTTAAACGTCGGAATAGTGGTCTCCCATTTCCTTCCATAATGGCATGGAGATTGACAACGTATGGGAGGGAATGGGAGGGGCTAAAAAGCAAACAAACAGAAAGGAAGACAGTTAGAAATGCCTTAGGGATTACAACATCAACACCGCCTAACTGTATGTCTAAAAGAAAAACAGGTTAGTTCACTATTCAGTAAATACATCCAAATAATGGAAGTTGTAATAATAGTTGTAATTTGTACAGTTGTAATTTTACCGTCATAATCACTGTAATAATTGTATTTATTCCAATTTGTAGAAATGTAACACTTGATGAACTGTGCAAGTTACACAAAAAATCTTGCCCCGTGTTGCACAGTGAATAAAGAATAACGATGCCTATCGCATTTCATCAGAGTCAAAAACTTCTGAGTGTTATACTCAGAAGTTTTTGTCTCTGATGAAATGCGGTCCAAACAAAAAGAAAAACAAAGATTTAATAATGTTTTACTATGTAAATTATTTGATTATAGTTAGCCACCAAGGGGCCGTTTATTTAACGGTTGTGTTGTAAAACATTTCAAAACCGGATGACAGTTAGTTACTGTTTTTTTTTTTTTTTTTTTTTGACCTAGCAGCCATTTCTAATAAAGTTATTAAGTTTATAGTGTTGCCACCAGGCCGGTTTTTGAATTCATGGTCCAGATTGATTATTAATTTGTCCGGTTTTCGTGTAAATTGTGAAATTATGATAAAAAAATAAATTTATAAACATATTTGCGAGTATTTTATTTTAACAGTTAAACATTCCGCATAGGTTTTTATCAAAAGCGATACGAACCTATGCGCGGCTTGATTTCGGCGCAGTAAAGTCTACGCTTTTTAATCAAAAGCGATACGAACCTATGCGCGGCTTGATTTCGGCGCAGTAAAGTCTACGCTTTTGATGAAAAAGCGAAGAATTGTTGGGAAAAGTTTTTTGTACAGAAATTTATCTATTAATTTATTATTTATAAAATTTTTTTTTTTTGAAACAATTTAACTTGAAGTTATTAAAAATTTTGACGTTAGTAGTTCATAACCTTTACTTATAACTTTTTCTCTTTATAAAAGGCTATAGAAAAACGCGAGAGAAAATCTAGGCTCTCACATTACTGTATGATTTTTTACGAAAAGATCATTCGGTTTATCTAAAGATTTAACTTGTTTTCATTTTTAACTAATAGTAATTACGAATAAAGCTTTCGTAATTACGACCAGAAAATACCACAAAACGAGTCCGGCTATTAGCGCTAGTTTACGCAGCGGCAACTTTAGAACTAATACTTGCTCGGGGTCTAGACGCTTGTGTATTTTTATTGGCTGAATCAAAGATTCGCCACAACTTCACAAATGTTGAGCTGATTTTGTATTAAATTAAGCCCATAAAAACTAACGGAATTTTAGCACGGCTTTCCTGATGACATTAAGCATCAGTTTAATTCATATTGAAGTTGCCAACTAAATAGTTATTCGGCGAGTGTGATTCATCAGGTCCACGTTACAATGCACGCGCAGTTCACCTTTGTTTTATAATTATATACAATCATTTCTAGAAAAGGTAATTTAAGTGGCATTAAATAATCATCTCTCCCGATATTACGGTAAAAATATCGAGTTGTTCTTGTATTTTCGCCACGTATTTGCTTTAGTTTCGTCTTATATTTCTTTGTACGGTCTTGGTTAACGCGAAATGTTTATATTTACATGTTCGTATTTCACGTCAGCTTCACCACGTGCATTTATCGAACCGGCCCTATTCTAACTCCTAGCCCCACACCGGTGTGTTTTTTAATCGTCATTATACACGCGTGAGATTCTGAAATTATAATTTTAAAAAAAAATCAAAAATTGTTGATAAAAATTCCCTGCTTCTCGGTTTAACGCGTAACAAACGAATTCAACAATTGAACTTGTTGTTGTTGCGTTTTGCTCTTGTTACGAAGAGTGCGATTTGGAAAGCGGTTCGAAGATGTTTTTTGATGGTGGAGAGTATCGACCCCTGCCCCATCCCCCTGGGTATGAGACGTTTTACATTTTATTATTATTTATTCGGATAAGAAATTCGTTTTAGAGATTAAAGGCTTTATAGAAAAACTTTCATCTACAATATGTAATTAGGCCTAATTAAATGAAATATAAAGATTCCGACTCTGGTTTATATCTGAAGTAGACTTTACGATTTTTGTGTCTTCCTGTAATGCAGGGCTTTATAAGACACAATTTAGGGCTTTTCAATATACAGTTATTTAAACGAGTAATCGGGCCTCTTTTATATTACAGATTCGTGTCTAACTCTGGTACGGAATATGACGAAATTTACTAAAATTTTAATCCGAATTTCGTTTAATAAATATAAACTATAACTTTTTAAATTTTAATATGCATTGTTTTAAAATAACAGAAAAAGATTTAGACTAGTCGAGGTTAAGCTACAGTTCATAAAAGGCTTATCCCCTGTCGCGAATAAATTTAAAAGCACCAGGATGTAAACTATAGTTTGAGAGTAGAATTAAATAGTTATTGTCTTTGCATATTTAGGGAGGGATCGGATAAACATGTGGACGTGCGAAGATTCGTCAGTCCACACAATTTGGATGATTTTAAATTTCGAGGCAGCAAGATGAAGAAAGGCCTCTTGAAGCAGTTCGAACCGTCGACCGGTGCTTTCGAAGGTTTGGACGTTTTTGAAAATAACATCAAGCCTGCTTATAGACAAGTTTTGATGAAGGTTCGACCAATCTGTCAGACGGCCTGCCAACGTTTTAACAGGTAAATTACATTACTGTTTGTATATGATAAACTTATGTATATTATATATACAGTAAGGGTATGAGCTGTTTAACGAGCGGGGTTAAGGAATTATCGTAGAATTTGGTTAAGCAAACTTTACTTGGTTCCATTTGTTAAGTGATAATAGGCAGTTGTGTATCTTCTCATATCTAAACGTAGAAATTCTGCCAATTGTTTTTGATTCCGTTGTAATCTTATGGATCCTCCGTCACCATCTTATTGTACTCGTATTTAAGCGGCGCCTACTCCTATATATAATCAAACTTGGATGTAGTGCCAGTGTTTGTTACTTTGTGTGAATCGAATATTTTCCAAGTGTTATAATTTCTCTTTAACATTTTTTAAATATTCATGGTTGAAGCTTCGTAATTCAATTTCAAGATTATATAGTTATTTTATTACAAATTCTTTCTTTTCTTGTTTAGTGAGAGATTGGTCGAGGATGTAAAGGACGAAGAAGTGTATAATAGAGAGAGCGCGGTTCCTCCACGAAACACAAATGAAATGGCAGAGCACGAAGATTGCGTGCAAGATAATCCTGGCCATTACAACACCCGTAAATATCGGGAAAGAAATACATTGAAGAAAGTCGGGTCGTTCTTTAAGAGCATGTGGAAACCCGTTAAGAGGTAAGATTTTGTACGCGATTTAGCCTCAGCTCTGAAATTGGCAGTAAATCGAGTGCGGTGCTCAGCGGAAGTATCGATTACACCAAAAACTTTTATAGTATTAAAATCTGAATCTGAAATTCGAGTTAGAAATGTTTGTGAATTGATGAGAATCGCGTAACTTTCCCGTGTTGTACGGCGCTGTATCGAGAATTGGCGGCGTATTCTTCTGCCACGCCAGTGTCATTACGAATGCAATGAAAAGTTGAGATAAAAATGAAAAAATAAGCTATTTTGAGTGAAAAATTGAATTCTAGACATTACCGAACCAAGGAATTAGTAGAAAATTTCATTATCAGGCCAACATTTGCAGTCGATCGATAGAAATAAGGCGGAACCTCGATATAGCGCCGCAATATGTTTTAATGGAATTGAGATCGAGTTAGACGTTTTCCATGAATAATTATGCTTTTTTTCTACATTTAGATCAGTGCAGAAGGTGTGTAAAATGGCCAAAGGTGGAGAATGCGAGTACGTTCAGTTCGAGTAAAGGTCTCTTGGCTTCCATCTTTCCATCGAGAATAAGATCCTGCTCTATAATTTGCTGGATTTGGTCCGAGTTGGCTTTGGGTAAGTGTCTATGGCAACTTTATTGTATTTTACGCCAAACACTTAGGAGATTTTACGGTCTCAGTTTATAAACTAACACGTACAATACGCAATTAATGGCCGGACAAGAGGAAAACTGGAAATATTTATGTACCGTGGAAATGCATTATATTTTGATGCGATTGAGATCGTACCTACAGAAAACCCAAGCTTTTAGGGTATCGGGCATACATAGCCTGTATATTCTTGTTCTAGTACTCACAATAACACATCCTCGTGACACAGCGAAAGCAATAGTATAAATGAATGTATAAATTAAATTATCCAGTAATCTTACATGATTAACAATGGCATATTTGATACATGACACGTGGCAGTATGCAATTAATTGCCGTAAGCAATATCATTTCTGCTTGTTGGCATGTAAGTGTAAGTTAGAAAGAAATAAAGTTATTGATGTAAAAATTAATTAAATAATTGAATATTTTATAGGAAAATCTTGATTATTTTCTTTTATCTTCACAGAATTCGGAGGAAATTTAGAGATCTTCATCTCTATGTTCTGAAAATTATCGATGACTTCTCCCGATTTTGACATCTCGATTGCGTCAATACCAATTTCGATTATGACTTCCCAATTTTGACTTCGTACCGGCTGAGTCTCCTTATTATTGTCTTAATAAATTTGCATTTTTCCAAATTGGACTACACAAATTCTGACTCTCGAATTATGTCTACCCCGAATTTGACTCCTGAATCGTGTCTGTACTCGAATTTGGACTCTCCCGAATTACGTCTACCCTCGAATTTGACACCTGAATCGTGTCTGTACTCGAATTTGGACTTTACCGAATTTGTTTGTTTTTCTCGAATTTGGACTCTTAAATTGTGTCTCTTGGAATGTATCCATTGCTTAATTCGTCGTATTAATTTACTCAATATCCGAAGAACGAAAAGATGAAGAGTTAATACAGAAGACGGATTATTTCCGAAATTTCTCGTCAAGTACGGAGTTTTCGACAGAAAAATTGCGTTGAATGAAACTGGAAGTGGCACTATCATTATGAAAATACAAATTGAAATAAATGCCGTTAAGCATTGTTTATCGCTTGCAGGATCGTAAAGTCTAACGAAGATACATTTGGACAACTCGACAGAATTGTAATTTACATAAAACAGATTCCGAACTAATCGAATTAAAGACAGTTGCAGAAGAATTGAAATCAATTTAGGATTTCTACAAGATATTCTGTGGCAAAGCTTGGTGTTGGATCAATTCGAGAATTTCTAAATTTATCATCTCCGTACGAAGGCGATTGGTGCATAATATAAATGTAATTACGAAGAAACGTCGTAACAATTGAATTGTTACTGTAAACTATTTTATTTCTGTAATAAAGTCCCTCGTTTGAATTGGCATCGAGTTATTTCAAAATCACTAGAAATTGTCACCTTTTAAATTGTGCCCAACTGGGTTTAATCGACTAAATTTAACTCCTTGAATTAACCGTTGGTTTCTACATCGGTGATAAGAGAAACCTCCCGAATTCTGTGGCACGGCATTTGCCAATGCAAGCGAATCACTTACTTTTACATTCGAGTCAATGGAAACGATTCGCTTTGCTAACCAGAAATGGGGATAAATGAGCTCGTATTTCAAATAGAATAATAGGAATTGTATCTTAGACAATGCAACTATTGTTTTTATGTGGGTGATTCTCTTGGCGTTAGACGCCCCACTTTGTATAACAATATTAAAGCGGGCGTTTAAATTATCGGTTAAAAATCGATATAGGGATTTGCGTTTTTTGTAATAGTTAATAGGTGTAATTTTTCGAACGCTTTTTTCTATAAATAATTCTGTAAAGAGTGTAAAAGCTGTAAAGATCACAAATGACGTCATACCGAATATCTTCCTGTTATAATCTTACGAGTTGGAGCATTCCGTTCTAAACATTACTGTGACCATAGGGTCGGCACGTCACAATGCCCTGTCTGGATGACACCAGTATGTCGGAGTCGACATAAGATCTCGTTCTCGCACGAGCGGTCACGTATTAAAGGCGGCCGGATCTGGATGGAGACGACATGAGAGACAAGGCGGTTAGGGAAGTGCACCAAACACACTTCTAACAATAACAAATATTCATTTATTTAACTAAGTACACAAGAGACTAGTAACTTATAGCCTAATTTACGTCTTCGATCTAACAAGTTCGCGAGTCGGGGTAGAGAGAGTTTACATCTAGAAACTTTGTATAGATACCTTTATTTTCCGGATTGAGGAATTCGGATCCCGAAGGAGTTCACTGGGAGTTGCTTTTTCTCTTCCTTCCGAAGTTGCTTTTGTAGAGTCACGTCACGTCAAAGGAGTTCACTTATTTAAGGTGTTCTCTTCTGCTGGAGTCACTTAAAAAAGTCCATTTGGATGGAATTCTCTTTCTTCCGAAGTTGCTTTAATAGATCTCTAGTCATCTTCTGAATTGAAATATAGGTTTGTGGCCAATGACAAAGTGTGAGGTTTTTAAAATCGAGTCGAAATTACGGGTAATTATAAAGTTCCGAAGTCGGGATATTTCGGAGGTTAAACCGGAACAAGAGCTTGTGTTGGTGATGTAGACCAGACAGGAAGGAAACAACATACGTGTTTTAAAACAAACGCGACGCGATGATAAACGAGGAGGGAAATGTCAACGGAGAGAGAGTGAGAGTTTTGTCAAGGTGCTCGCGAATGAGTGTCGGGTCTAGACAATCGAGAAAGAAGGGAGTTAATGTTAACCGCTGAGGGGAAAACAGCCACAAGAACATCTGGTAAATCGTTTGAGTCAAAACGTTAGAGAAAAGGGCCATAACAGAGTAAAATACGAGCGCAGCCTTCAAAAGCTCGGTCAACACCTCTTGAACCTTTCCCGACCCTGATCGGTCTCGGTTTCTGTTTAAAGACAAAAGAATGTCCAATCGGGGAAGAGAGTGGGAAAACAGGACCAATCAAAAGGGTGAGATTCGAGGGAAAATCCTATAAAACTCCGAATCTCAAGGTCAAGAGTCGGTTCTCCTCCAATTCTGGCAGTGGTTGATCAGCGTCACATCTTCTCCGACCCTGAACTGTTCCATCTCAGCCGACCCATCTCCGTCTTTTCAAGACTTCTTAACTAAAAAGACACTCTCGCCTATGTCGTCTCTGCCCCGGAGGTGCATCACTGTCTTCGACTGTTAGACAACCCTATGAGATCAACGATCATTATTCCCAGCGTCTGATCTTCAAAACAGTCTGTTTTTGTTCGTAGTGTAAGTTAAACATAAATAATAAATACATTAACTTCTACTGACTGAAAAGTTTTTACGTTGAACCGTACGACTACATATTCTCCATGCTCCGCGCGGATCAAGGCAGCGACTGTGACATTCGCATTCGCTTGCATTTCAGCGGCCGGGTGGAGAAGTGCTCCCACCCCCTAAAATTCTATGAGATATAATACCAAGTACTCCACGAACAGTCAGGTGGGCGACTCAAAGCCGGCATAGTCACCTGGACTGAATAGTAAAACGCGATAGTCTTGGCGGAGACTCTTGATCGCGCCCTGGAAGTAGGTTGATTTCGACGAGCTATATCTCGTATAACATAAGAGTACAGTTGTCTCCTGAACACTATAAAATGCAGACACACGGACACTTGGCAATCTTCATCTTAAGACATAGGTGCATGTATTTCAGTTGATACATGCACCTGTGTTTTGTACAAGTTTCGGGCTTTTTAAGGCCCTCCTCAGCCAACTTGAGATCACGAGTTCTGAAAGTTCAAATAGGTTTTCTTTAAAAATCTTTAAGTAGTTTTACATTTTCACATAACAAATGGTCGGTTTTAAAGTCTGCCATCACATATTCTATAATTTCGAATGACATCTATTTCCCGTGAGGCAGTGTGCGTAGGTTTTCCGACACTTTACACAAGACCGATAAACTTTCATGTGCTTTATGGTTTCACATGCCGTACACCAAAGGGAACTTTTTCATGACATCTATCTATCGTGAAGTAGTGTGATAGTATGGATTTTTCGACACTTTTCACAACAAAAGCCGATAAAACTAAAATTTATAGTTTCACATGCCAAACACCTGAAGGGAACTTTTTCCGTGACATCTATCTCTCGTAAAGCAGTGTGATAGTATGAATTTTTTTCCGACACTCTTTACGTGTTTTAGTTTCGTACGCCGTCCATTCTAAGGGAACGTTTTACATAACATCTAATTCTTCGTAAAGTAGTGTGAAGTAGTATGGATTCTTAGACACTTGTTGGTTTTCCCTTTCATTACTTTAATTCATAGTAAATTTATAAACCATTCACTGGTACCTGTTCATTTTATATTCCTTTCTATGGACAACAAAGAAGTTTTATCTCGCAAACGAGCTTCCGTATACTATTCCCTCCGGAAGCTCGAAGCTCGTTTGCCTATACGGAAGCTCGTTTGCGAGATAAAACTTCTTTGTTGTCCATAGAAAGGAATATAAAACGAACAGGTACAGTACCTGTTCGTTTTATGTTCATTTTATATTCAGAACTTCGTTTGTAGTTAATCGGGGACTCCTATCCCTAAGGTTTCCATATCTTGTCTCAACTTTTGTCTATCTAACTCCGTTTTCGAGATTAAGAAAAGACAGGCGGATGGACGAGGTGGGAATATATAGGTGTAGGATTTTTCTCAAATTGCAGCCCAAAATCAATTATTTGTTAATAATATTACAATTATATGCTAAAATGTTAAAATGTGATCAATTTGATATCTGTAGTATTGTGCGAATGTCGTGTTGAACTACTTTTCGTACTTTTTCATTCTGTTACACTTCAGTGACTTCAGATATTTATAGGGAATAAGAAGAACTTACAGATGTGTCGGAGTTGCCGTGATCGTCTAGTGGTTAGGACATTGCGTTGTGGCCGCAATAACCCAGGTTCGAATCCTGGTCACGGCACTTTTTTTTTCGGTTAATAACGGTGAATTCCTTAAAGTCCTTTTTAAATATGGTTTGTATACGTAATTTTACATTTGAATTTTTATTTACATCGTTTAATAATAGCTTTTAAACGTTTTTAAGCTACATTAGTAAACAATTTTACTAAATTTCAAAATATAGACCAGAACCTGTTTAGAATGTAAACAAATTCATTTCTTTTATTACTTATATAAATAAAAAAAGGATAAATAATGAAAATCAAATTAATAGAATTTGATTTGCATTATTTACACCAGTGTCACCAACAATGTAAAATAAGCTTGCTTTATTTGTTATTTAATATTCACTGAGTACAATTTAAATTAAATTAAACCGACAATGAAGGAAGAATATTTGAGAATACAGAGAACATTAAATGCGTTGTTATATTGACAGTAAATTTATTGTGTTTAAATATTTCCAATAGTTCTGTGAGCGAGAATAAAAGCACGTCGTTTTTCAAAAGGGATTACTTTGAACAATATTAAAAGAGTTTTCTCATTATGAAAATTATTTCACTTCATATAGTTATAAAGTATTTGACAATTGAGTTTCGGAACTATTTTCAGAAAATTTTTAATTAAAAGTAAGAAACTATAGAAGTGTTCGTTGTCTTTCATATATCATTTAAATTCCATATAATTGTCTAGAGAAAAGTTTTAAAATTTCGTCTACCGGGAGTGCATGCCATTTGATTACAACATTATATTACGTATTTTTCAAGTAATTAATTCCTGAAAGTTCATCGCTTGTATATTAATGCTCTCTAATCACTCGTTTGCATTTTTTTCTTTTTTTTTTGGCTACATTAATGCGGATACATATCGTTTTTCCTCCTGATGTGTAAATATGTCTGTTCTTTGTACAATTGTGTAGAACTTGCGGATTACATTTTTAGAACTCAAAATACTTTGGGAGAAACTCACATCTTTGATTCATTTGGATGAAAAAAGAGTATAGACAGAATATAAATATGACAGATTATAAGTTATCTGTCGCATTTACATTTTGTTTACATTATTCTACTTGGTATGACAGATACCAGAAAGATTAAACTTCGTTGTTTGTTTTTAATATTGCCACACGTCGAACAATTTCTGATAAGCGTGATATTTACGCATCGTATTCTTCTAAATATATCTAATATTTATATGTACTGTGCATACTTGAGTTTTCTATGGTAACTAAATAACAAGAATCATTGGCAAAGCATTATATTTTGTAAATGTTCAACGTTGTCTTGAGTTTAATGCGACATTGTGTGCTAATGTTTGTAATGAAAAACGATAAAAATGAAAACAAACATTTTTCCTTTTGATTAAGACTTTTCAGACAGTTATTTAATCAATATCGTATGATTAGAAATAAAAATGTATCGTTCGTAGTCGGTAGAATTTGAACTTGCATACATAGAATTTCATAAACTTCATCTTCTTAACCACTCGGCCACGATTGTATTGATATCTATTATTATATTTTAATTATTGCTGTTAGTAAAATAATATGGAAATCGATAAAAGGAATTAATAAAATAAAGTGGTAGTACAATAACATCGTTTGTCCATTGTATTAGAAAGGGTTATGGAATATAACGTTAATTTTGTTTCTATATTAAGTACTGGAAATTGTAAAAAGAACTGAACGAACCTCTTTTCAATCAGATGCAGAAATAATGATCATAAACAACCGTTGAATAGTAGCTATTAGATAATTGTTTCTTAGTATTTTATTTTATTTTCTATTATTTTCTGCCCTATAATTACAGTTTAACGTATCTGAAATAATTTAATACTAAAAAATTACACACTGTACTACACACTAAAAATTTAAACAGTAGAATAGATCTTTTGTGTATGTAAAATTTACATAAAATGATAAAAATATTATAACCTAATTTAAATGGTTTCATAATTTACTCTAATCGCAAATAAATACGCTTAAAAAGTTAAACGTTTAGCTGGAAATGTCTGAAGCTAGAAAATTCACTGAGAGCACAGTTAAAGTCGGAGTATGATCAATTGATCCAAAGCCCTTCCTTTATATAGGGATACATTAATTCTGAAGGTTTGGATATAAATATCCAGCATATCATAGAATTAAAACATAAAATTAAATCTGTTGTGCAAAGAATACTATCTGTATGTTAATTATAGTTTGATATACAGTATCTAAGAATAATGCCAAAGTTATATGCAACTTACAAGTGATCAAAAGATTACTTCTATCGTTTATATAAAAATAACAGATTATAAATAAAAACAGTAAAATAAAATGGTTTGGATAATGCATTCCTAGCTCGAACAATTGCACTTAAAAATGAAATGTTTGGAGGAACTTGAACTACAGCCGGAGAGAGAGTCTAAACTAAGAAGTTCCCGTGAAGTGGAGCCGGAGCCATGGTCAGAACACTTGCTCTTGCTTAAAGTTCTACGTAAGAACTGCCTTTTACGTTCTCTTGAAAATAAGTTAAGATAGTATAATAGGAACAAACCTGAACCCTTTTAAGGAATGTGATTTTAGTGGATCATCAATTCGACGGTTAGTTCATCTTAATTCTAAATACTCGTATCCAAAAAGCAACCTTACACATTATTTTGTTATTAAAACGCTTTTATGTAACTTGTTTTTTATAGCATCCTCAAATCTTTAACTCAGATTTCATCCACTTCTAATTAAGATAAAAGGCTGAAAAGTTGAGAACACACCTAAGTCTGATCTCCAAGACATAGTCTTGTCCCAAATACGGCTTTGCCGTTTTACTTGTTTACAAGTGCCTTTGTTAGAAGATCATAATTGAACTTCCTAAAACTCCCTGTGATCTGATTCCTCACTATTTTACATACTTTAACACATTCTACTTTTGATTTTGGATCACTTTTTATTACTTTGAATTCTCTACGTTTTATTTATTTTTATCAATTCTCTTGTTTTTTCTGTTAATTTCTTCGCTGGCTTTGTTTTCTTTACCGATTATTTCTTTTGGAACTTCTTGTAGGGTTCTGGTTAGTAATTATTAGGTTTTCAATACTACTTTTTACACTTTCGAAGCGGCTCTTTAGTTCTAATTATTTCGGTGTTCCTGTATACTTGCCATATTAATGGGTTTCTTTTTAATCTTAATAACCTTCATCCTTTCAATTTTCTGTTCAATAGCAGTTTGCATCTCCCGATTCCATGATTATTTCTGTGTTGAAGTTGTTGAGAACATCGCAGTTATGGATTTCAAAAGTTCTTCCTTGATGTGATATAGTCAATTTTATTATTAATTTCATTTGAACTTCTCCAAATCTGGTTCCTCTGTGGTTTCTTCTTGAAGAAGAAATTTATAATGTATAAATTCTACAAGGCTGCTTCTTTTATTTCTTATACCATAGCCATAGTTTCTAACCGAGCTTTCGCTATCTTTGTTTTATCCAATTGCCGCGTTCAGGTCATCTATGATTATCTGAAGATAATGATTTCCTTACTGGTTCATCATCCCAACTTCCTCGTAGGAATATTCAATATCCTCATCAGAATAGCTAGTTGTTCGTGCATAAACTTAGATGACAATTGGATAATTTTGACAGTGGGATAACTAATCTTGCTACCCCGTCTGATGACCTATCAAACTCAATAATATGGCTTTTCCATTTTCTGTGAACAAGAAAACCTATTTCATTAGTTTTACTATAATCTATTCCCCTATAGTAAAATATATGTACTGTACTACACTGGAGTTCAATTTTCTCTTATCTTTCCCTTCTTACCCTACAGACTCTTAAGATATCCCAGTTAATTCTATCTAGTTCTTTTTCAAGCTCCTGTAACCGAATTTCAGAAGATAAGGATCGTTCATTATAAGTAGTCAAGGTCATGATCGTATAGCAGTCTGGTCTAACCCAGAGATTCTTAGCACCCCTGTCTTCATGTCTCTTTGGTCGCTGCCATAAACAGGGACACCCCGATCGTCGGAAACTGAGGGCCTTATTTAAGTGAATTCATGGATAAAGCTAGAAGAAAGTTGCAGTGGCCCCCCCACGCTGGTCAAGGCGGGTTGGACGGAGCCCATCCGCGTTCGTTTGTTATGTACTGTACATGATTGCTAACGTACTGTATCTATCATAGGTGTCTCTATCTACTTCCTTGAGGCCCAGAGCAATGTGCTCCTTTTGTTTCCCCTCTGGGCATCCTTGCTAAATTTCTCTGTTTCTTCCACTTCTAAACACTACACTGACAAAACAAATAGTATTATACTATTGTAATGAATTCAACACTTAATTGTAAGAAAAATTAAACTATATACTAACAGGGGTGACCCTAGCATATTCGAAGCCCTAGGTGCATTCCATCCTTAACTTCAACTTGACATAACCTCAAACTATGTTTAAGTAAGAAAATGATCATATCATTTTTATTCGTTTGATTATTTTTTTATTCATAAAAATTTCTGATTAAAGTACTGTTATGCATATTTTCGCATTTTTCCTCAAAATTTGGCCGCTATCGGGATATCTGTAGAATGCCCAATAGAAGAGTTGGTCCTGCGTACGTATATATCTATAAGAAATTGTGTATATATAAGAAGCAAAGCATCAAATCACTAAAGGAGATTACCACTCATCTTGTTCACCACAAAAATAAAATTTAGATTTTAAAGTCACCAATAGTAGAAAATCTTGATCAGAATACAGAAAAAGTCGTGAGTCAGAGAAAGAGATCTCCAGATCAATAGCAACAGTTATAGACATACGAGGTACATAAAAATTTTTAAAAATATAATAGTAATATTAATAGATAGAAAAATCTTAAACAATTATCACATTTCAAGTTACAAATTCCATTTACCTTATCTCTTACATTCGGATGTTATAACCTATGTCCTACAGAATAAAATGAATTGTGGGAATATCAGTACTTACTTCGTCATAATGTGATAAAAGTGGGTTTATTGGCTTAGGACTTATATTTTCAGCATTAAATATTTAAAGCTGGATATTTATATTGGAAAAATAAATATCGTTGTATTTTTCAACTTTAACAAGTTATAGTTGAAATAAAATTAGTAAAATTTAATTAAAATTTTAATATACTTTAAAAAAAAACACTTTTATTGGTCATTTTTTTCGAGATCCGGAGTGGAGGATTGTGGGAGCCAGGACACCACCCGCAATATACATCCCTTCATTGCATTTATATACACATATCAGATTAAATTTTACATTTGGTTATATTTATTAGGTACCGGAGGGGGAGGATGATGTGGATCACTATAAAACATCATTAAAATGCATTTTCACTCTGACGCTCAAGGCGGGTCTCGTTCTCATTCTCCAATCTTCTTTGGTATCGCTGGTTTTGAGCTCGATCGTTCCAACTTCGCCGGCCTCGGTCACGGCCACGGCACGACCACGAGGTCATCCACTATGCATTTTCGGTGAAATTAACCTATCCAATTTCGAAACTTCTCTCCTTTGCGTGTCGCCCAGGTTGAATTTTTGTCCATGCCTAACGAAAATTTCCCGTTTTTGGAAAAAAATAAACCTGGCTATTGTATCGTCCGAAATTATTTTTTATTTTGCACAAACGAAATGTATATATTAATAAATGTAAAAAGAAAAAATAATTATATTTCGGAAGTTAGGTTTAATTACGGTTTCTCAAACGGGATCCCGGTTGTTTTTTTAACCCGGGTTAATATCCCGGAAATTCTCCCGGAATATTAATCCGGGAAATCCCGCAAATTTCTTAAAAATTTACGTTTTTCTTATTTTGTGTTAAGGTTGAGGAAATTTTGCAAATAGAAAGTATAATGAACTCATAAACTGTCAGAATACATTTGTATTTATTAATTTTAAACTTGTGTTAGGTTTTTAAATTTTTCCTTGTTATGGTATGTCATAAATGGTCAATAATTAATAGCAATCGTAGCTTACTTATGGCAGGACTGTAAAAATTCTTTACTTGTCAGAACCTGTAATATCTGGTAATATCTGGAATAACTGTACTTATGCTCTCTTAATTTTTAACCACGCCTAGTATCTTCAATAACGCCAGGTTGTGCAACGCCAGGTTATCCACGCCTAGTATCTAACGCCAGGTTGTGCAAATTGGGCAAGGATACAAACGAGTACGAAGTTTTTCTTCATAAACCTGATTATTAAAGACAAACAAACTGCCGAACTATTTGGCTATAAGCTTGATGTTTCTATTAAAGCAGCGGAGGTAGACAAATCAAGAATACCAGAAAGCAAAAGAAGTACTACAGTCTCGAATACGAACTAGAAATCTTTCAGGCTACACGCGATAAAACACATAACATCTGTCTTCTCTTAAATGCATTAAACACTATTCCATTAGCATCAATGGAATCGGAAAGAGAATTCTCGGAAGCAGGACTTTTCATTACTAAAATACGAACCAGATTGAGTGATCGGAGTATTGACCATCTTTGTGTTTTAAAATCTTGTTATAAACATTTACAATAATTTTTTTGTATTATGCTTTATTTAAAAAACGAAAATTCCCTTTTAAGTTAGAAGTTTGATCTAAGTTTATTTATTTTTTATTATTTTAATTTTCAACTCAATTGAAAGCATTTTGTAGTTCTTGTTGTATACAGTTTACAGAAACTTTAATGAATTTTTTCTATTTGTGAAAATTTCTACGTAATTAAAAAGTAATTTTTAATATATATATTACACAGCGTTATTAATATGATTTTAGAGGTTACAGAACGTATTAAATTACTTTAAAAAATGAAAAATAATTATATCATTTGATTTCAAGATATTTTGTTTATCTTAAAAATAATTAATTTTATCCTGGGAATCAGTTCACTTTTATCCCGGAACCCCGGGACAAGCAAAAGATCGGGAAATGAGAAACCCTAGTTTTAATATAAAATTATAAAATTATAACGACTAGAGCCATCTATTTTCAAAAACGTTCCGATGATAATACGAGATATCTCAGGTCAACCGGTCAAGGTCAGCACGTGGTGACGACATATCTCTGTATGTGGGGAATAACACGGGACAGGTAAATGGGTTTTTTCAAAGATTTGTTTGTCAAAATTCAATTTCGCAACGTTTGCATTCCCAAGGAGCAACGCATGCGTAAATATCGCACTACTGCCTGTTTGTAGAAAGAGTGTCACCATTTGTATTTTATTTTGACTCGGTTCTCGGTCCCCTGAGTACGTAAAAGTCTGTTTTTTTTTCTTTTTTTTAATGTCTGCATGATTTGTGCACCTAATACTCTGCCAAATTGCAACTCCTGACATGTACTCCTTCATACCTCTCAGCTGGTAAGCCAGGACAGCATCGCGATTTTATAAAGAAGACATAGTCTTGTCAATAACAAATATTTGAAAACAACTAAACAATAATTCTGTATTAGAAAGAAAAATGATTTTTGCTGTAAAGAAAATAGAACAACTACCATAAACAGCAAAGAAATCCTTCGCATTGTTAAAAGGCTGTACAATATGCTCTATAAATATGACAAGGACAAGACCCAAAGTAAGATAAGCAATGACAAAATAGACAAAAATAACAAATAATCCCTACAGAAAAATAGCGCTATAAAATGCATAGAAAGATAAAAATCTCTTGAGGAAGACGAAATTTCAGTTGATCCTATTCTCTGCTGAGGATTTCGGTAATATTTTAACAGTTCAATTCACAGTGCCTTAAGAAATCTGATGTACTAGTACCAGAATATTGGAACAATGGTTCTCCTTTTCAAAATGGAAGAGACCCATCAGTCTTTTGTCCAATATATATAATATCTTTACTAAAATACTGACAAACATAGTCAAATCTAAACTGGACTCCCTCAACCAAGAGAACAGGCAGGATTCAGCAGAAGATTTACCACACTAGATCACATCCAAACAATCAGAGAACTTATGAATGCCATAAAGAATATGAATTATCACTTTGTTTTGCTTTCATAGATTTTAAAAAGGCCACTCTGTTTTCCCAAAGCCTTGGAATATAACAATATAGAAAGAATAAACACTAACATAATCAGAAACATTTATAATAAAATAATAACCTGTTTGAACAAAAGAAAGGTAAGGATTGTTTGGAAAGGGATTAGAAAGGAGACACAATATCGCTAAAACTATTCAATGCTTTAATAGGGGAAGTTTTCAGAAGTCTGGCTGGAGCAAGATAGGTATTAAAATTAATGGGGAATTTCTCTGCTTTGCAAACTATATAGTTATCACTATCAATAAGCCGTATGAATTGGAAATGTTGCAAGAACTAGCTGGGGCAAACATTCAAGTGGAATTGAAGATGAATCGGCAAAAGGCAAAAGTAATGTTTAATGAATACTATGAAAAAGAAGATTATGACAAACAGAACAGATTGAAGAAGTACAAAATTATGTTTATACTTGGGTCAAGAAATAACTATGGCTAACAATATCACAAATGAAATAAACAGAAGACTTAGGATCGGATGGAACACATTTGACAAAAATAGCATAATTCTAAAAAGCAATCTGTCAATTTGTGTGAAAAAAAAAGTACTCAACCAATGTATTCTACCAGCACTCACGTATGGAACAGAAATGTGGACACTAACAAGCAAAACAATACAGAGACTACAATCAACATAAAGAAGTGTGGAGAGATGCTTGCTGGGCATTACGCGCATTACGGCGTAATGAACTTCATATGTTTGTATACCGCTTTTGCCAGAGATTGCCAGTTGCTTGATATAGGAAGAATTCGGAATTTTCGGTTAACATTTTAATTATTATTTAAAAACTACTAAACTATTGTCCGTATTATAGTATTGATATTATTGATTACGCTTATATTTGATATACATTAATTTCGTTTAATAAACAAGATGTGTCAAGAATATATCACCTAGCCCTAAAATAAAGAAAAAACAAAAGATCTGAAGCTGGAGCCAAGAATGTTTTTAAAGAATATGTGGCTTCGACTCCTGTAAAAAGTGAGACTTATCTTCGGTTCAAAGCCTTGTTTCTGGCAATAGATATTTTAATTCTATACTAGTAAATTAAAATAATTAAATGCCTAATATGACATGCAATTATAAAAGAAACTTATATCAACCGTAAAAGCGAGAAATGTAAAATCTGGGTATACAATATTTTTAACTTGCATTATTATTATTATATAAATAGTTTTTCTTTAAAAAATAAAGCTGTATAAATAAAAATTTAAGCTGAAAGAAGCAATATTTTGCATAAGTTTGCAATTTTTTAAACTTGTTATTTCTATAATAAAAACAATATTTTTTTCCTTGAAACGTCGATCTTGATTTCACGTTACGATAAATGGATACCATAATGGATACAAAAAGTAGCTATTTATTAATATAAATTAATTATAATATATGAAATAGTTCTACTCAAAATTTAATTTATACATTTTATTGATAACTAAGAACATTTTTATAAAGTTATTAATAAACATAAAATAAAAATAGAAAATTTGCATCTTAAAGGCCTTTGGAGATAATGCTCTAACGAAGGTCATGAACGATAATCTCTGTTCGGAGTAACGATTAATGAATAAGCTCAAGTGCATTTGCACTTGCAGCAGAAAATCTTTGGATTTTGATACTTTGACACACCTTTAATGTAATCATCTCTGTCCAATTGAAATCTAAATTTCGTGTCCTTTAGACTTAAAATACTTATTTGAAAATCATTCTGTAATCTTATCGTTGGCTTTTTTTTTTTTTTAATCTATCTCCGCCTTCTTGCTGAGACTGTATAACCCGCATCTCTATTAAACACGTGTTATCATGCTTACTGAAACATACAATAAAAAATTATATTCAAAATATATATTAAATGTTTTTTATGTCGAATAAGCAACTTAAAACATGGGCCTACCTCTTTCCGAAAGCCAAAAATATATTTTTAATCACTTATATCATTTCTTTTTACAAAAAATATATGTAAAAAGAAAAAAAAAATAACTTTTTTTAAAAATATTAAAATTTAATTTATAGTTAATTTATAAAATTAGTTTAAATTAATTTTATAATTATTTTTAAAATACAGTGGGTGATCGGTTAACGAACAAATCGGATAACGAACACTTTCGCGAAAGATTTTTATGTTCGGACAACGAACACCTCACAGAACAAACACAAGAAGCGACGTAAAATAATAAATACCGATTGGTCTTTCCTTGTCTTCAGGCGGAACTTTACAGAGCGCGAGAGACGTCGACATCGACGCTCAATCCGGTATATACTTACTGATCGGATAGTAATCCTCCAAACTTTGAAACTCTCCCTCGTAATTTCAGTATTTTATTTTTCTGACAGAAACAATAGTATTTGCGAGACTGTCGGACGGGCATCAAGTTTGGCGTCGGTTTTTATTTTCGAAAGGTGAGATATAATAGCAAAGGTAGAGAGTGGGCAGAAGATGTCTGATGTTGCTGGGCAATATGGCTTGAACAGGTCTACAGTAGGCCGCAGTTCAATGTTATCTAAAAAAGATACAGTATAATCAAGAAGACTCAAGCAGCTTAAGGAGTAACAAAAATCACATTTGAGAAATAAGGAACATTGAAGAGCTCATAATGGAATCTGAAACTGATCTGACGACAGAAGAACGCCATGAAGCTCGACGAGATATGTTTTCTTCTGAAAAAGAGGATTAATGCCGATATCTGCTATTAAAAATCTTTTGAAGAAGTGGGAAGATGTCAGAACAACGTCTCAGAATGGCACCCAAACCAGGTTGAAGTTAATAGGCTTGGGGATCTCTACAATTACAATGCTATTAATTACTTCTGAAAAATCCTGAAGAAGAGAGAAAAGCAATCGAATTAGACAGATTCTTTAACCCCTGCAAACGGAAAAAACATGACTAATATAAATGCAAGACTGTGTATATATGTAATTTTATTATTACATATAAATAAACGTAGTAAGAAAGTATATATGTTTTTTAATTTTTGGAGGTATCCAGAACGAATTAACCAAATTCCCATAAAAACCTTTGGTAAATAGATAATTGGTTAACGAACAATTCAGATAGCGAACAAAGTCTTGGAACGGATTGTGATCGTTAACCGATCACCCATTTTACATTAAATATTTATAACTAAATTTACTCTTATACAGGGTGTAGATACAAAAATTGCGCCGGGCTGTATCTCGCCTTTCCTGTAATAAACAAATGCAATTGCCTAGAATATACGTAATCTGTAATGGGATATTCGTTGGTTTAAACTCCATGCAGCCTTAATCTCTCTTCTTAAAGGAGCAAATCCTATCTCGAGTCCTGTAAAAAATAACGTCATAATTTAAATTACAAAGTCCTAGTGTGTCTTAAGATCAGTACAGTTTTATTTTTCTGACAGCAAAAGTATCAAAGTGGATGGAAGTGGCTGGATATCGTCAAAATAGAGGCTCCTCTGCACGGCCGGACAAAGCATGCTTTTTTTTTTCTTTCTTTTTGCTCTTGGCCATTTAGAAAAGCTTCGTATCGTTTTGAACTTCTGGATCTATCAGCGAACGTATTTAAAATAGGAAAACGTAAATGAACATGTATCCAAAAATACCACCGTCAATAATTTTTGTCTCCCAATTGAAACCAAAAAACAATATATACTATAGTATCTTTCTAATACAGCTCCTTCAGCATATTACAAGAAGCGAGAGCCATACAGTATAAGATATTTTCATTCTTAACTTCAAGTTTTTCTAGCCATTTTAATGCCCATCATAGCCTAAAATGGAATAGCTGGAATAGTTGTAAGAGACCGCCCGACTTATCCGGTTAAACCCCCTATGAAATTTCTAACCCGAGCTGAGATCATCCTGGGCTGAAGTGCAATCCAAGAGCGACATGTCAAAGTGGGATGCTTTAAAAGGAGTTTCTATGAGGAACTGCTCAAATTTAAGTGTTAGAAACGTGAGAAAAACCCAAAAATTACAGAGATTTTCTAGAGATTGATTCCTATATTGTTCTCACTAATAGTATTGCTATATGAAGACGTTCTTTTAATAATAAATTAACATGTAGAAATATAAGATTTCGGAACGTATTATATACGTGCTGCTTTATCTCAATCTTCCAGATACGAGTATACCTTTAAAATGTTATGTTGATAAATACAGTGTTTATCCGTTAACAATTACAAAAATTATTAAAATGATACCATTTAGAAATTAGCACGCAATTAATTCACTTATTGGATTAAATGTATGCATACAATTCTTAGACAGCTAAAACGAATACAAAAGTGCTAAACAATATATAGTATTTTGGTTTTGCGTTTATACTAATCGTTTCTGCTACATCACTATATAAATTGTCATATTACTCTATAAATAAATTGTTTCAACTATTTTTAGAATAATAATAATACTATTTATTCTTATTATTATTAGAGAATAGAGCCTATTCAAGAATTTTAAAAGAAGAAAGGAAACGATTGAGACAAGGATACGAAAGAAGAAGTCCCAGCAGGGTACCAAGAAAATAATCTTCTTAGTCCATACTAAAGTCAATTTAAAATTAAAATATAATAACATTAACTGATACTGATACTCTCAATTATGTCATTTACAATTTTTTATTCAGAATTTATTATTTATTTTGCTTATAATTTATATATTTGTCATAATATGAAAGGCCTACAAAATGAATTAACTTAAATACTATATAACAAACCTTGCATTATTTAAAATATGAAATATTTATTTCTATGAATAAAAAACGATGATGCGACAAAAAGTCGAGTTATAGAAGGTGACATATATATAAAAATAATATTTATTTTTTCTGGCGATTACGTTAAAAAGAAAAAAAGTTGTTTATCCTCTTTCTCTCAACTGGTTGTGTTAATTATTGAAGTAAATATTTTTCTATTATGCAAGAGTTAATTAAATTATATTTAAAAATGCTATTAAGGTGAAAAATGGAAGAGTGTTCAATTAGGTATCCTCAAATATGATACCTAATTTTATACATATTTATATAGTATACATAGCCAGGGACGAATTTAAATTGCCCTCCAAACTGTAAAACACAAAATGCTCTTTCCCCTCAAATCAAATAATTAATTTAAAAGCGCGAAACCTTCGTAGCCTTAGGTTCTATGTTGGCATGTGTTTGGTATATATAAAAATGTGTGTAACGAAAACATTCGTTAAATTTAATCAGTAATGGTTTTAGACATAAGCAAACTAAATTTATGCTAAGGCCTGCTGCTTTTAGTGGCTTCAACATGCACGAATATATGTTTGTCAATCGTCCTGATCGAATTCTAGATCATCTACGCTATCACATAGCTTGTTATTTCATACAAGTTTTATATTACATAAATTTATTTTTTTAAAAGGGGGCGGAGACCACGCGACTCTACGCTTGACTAGGGTCTGGCCTAATTTTTTTTTCTAACGTAATCGCGAGTGACTTGATTCACCTAGCAAAACTTAAAAAAAATAATTTAAAAATTCTGAAATAATTTAAATTATTTTAGGGAGCTTTCATTATAATTCACCATCTTACATATGAGTTATTTCTGCTTACGAATCGAAAAAGTATTTACAACTTTATTACATTTTAAATATTTGAGAATAAGTAAATGGAAATAATTTACGAGTAATTAATATGCTTAATTTGTTGAAAATATATAGAAGAAAGAACAAAACTACGATTAGAGACCCGAATAATCTATTTATGTAAATGAGCTTTTACGAAGGACAGCAGTTAAAGAGTCTCCTTGATAAAGTAAAAACGTGAATATTATATCTTTAGAATGATTGTAATAGATAAAGTAAAGAGGGGAAAAAACTGTTTTCATAAACGGAAACGGACTTTGACATTTTGAACTACATTCTGCAAATTATCATTGTCATCAAACGTGAAAAAAATTAAAGTCACGTGGCCTTCGTAGATAAATAGCCTTGAAATGTGCTATCGGTTAAACAGACGATAAATTCTTTGCTGTCTGCAACTTCCTTGTTAAACATTTAACCTTATAAAAAAAATAATTAAGTAGAAACTAAAAAATGCTAAACTGGGCGAAACAAATTTTAAAACTGAAATTTAATTTAAGCTCTAATCATTTCAGGTAAGAAGTAATTTTGTTAATAATTCATATATAAGCATTAATATTTAAGGATCAAACTAGAGTTTTGTTAGCTTAAGTTACCAAAGCTTAAGCTACAGTCTGTAAATTATTTATTTTGCTTTTTATATACTGTAAATTTAAATGAAATTTATCACTTAGGTGAATGTATTTCACCTAAATCCTTCACCGGTAATATTTAAAAATCACTTCCTTCCATATCGATTTTTGGTGATTTTATCATAATTTAAATCTACGTATAAAATGTAATTTTAAGATTTTGAAGCGTGTAACTTTATTTACCTTGTCATTTTTCATCTGTAAATAATTATATATCCATTAGTATTTTAAGAAAGCAGTGTCGTACATTTTCTAACTGATAAAAATATAAACTTGGAACACTTCCAAATGTATAAGAGTGATGATTCATCAATGAATTATCCAAAACAACACATTTTGTTCTACTTAAACAACGGAATCATTTCATTTGTCAAGTAACTATATTTAATTAAGTTTATTTATCGCTGTCAAAAGTTTAAAAAAAAAAATTGAAGCTTTTTGTGGGTTTTGAAAGTTAAAAAAGACTTTTCAAATTTGACATTTAAAAGTCAAATTTATATAATCTATTATTTGAATATTTTATACTTTTTATTTTGTATAAAATGCTTTTAAACACGCACACAGCCCACATGCAGAAGGTTTGAATTCGAAAGTAAATAACTTTACTTTACTTTCGAATTCAAACGTTCATATCTTTGTTTACATTTTTAACTCATTTTAATATCCTTCAAGCATTTAACATCAAAATTAAACTTACTTGCGTTTAATTGTAATTATATAAACTTAGGCTAAATAATTAAACAATTAGTTATGTCTAATTACAGAAATTATGTATATAGTAATATTGTTTATGATTATTTGGCTATTTAAAGCATAAGAATGTGTTGAAAATGTGACGTAACTTCAACGCCTTCCCGAAACTGTTCATTAAAATAATTCATATTACGTCACTTAAAAACAGGTTGCCACGTGGTATGAACTGGTGTTTGTTGCACGATTCTATACGATGATCTTCGATGCAGTAGACATTCCTTTCGAGTTGTACAATAAATTAGGGTGAATTCATGCGGATAGCGTTGCTTTAATGACAATACCATACTAAATCTAAATTTTCTATAACAATAAACATTCCAGCAAATAAAATAGTTATTGTTTAAAGCTGAAACGAAATTTTCTCCTTGTATATTCCTCTCATCACGAAAAAACCTTTCTTATCAGATTTTTAAGTACTTAAAATTATTAGTTATACTCACGATCGAATATTTAAAAATTAATCTAGTTTAATTGAATGCATAATTAGAAATTAAAATAATTATGTCGTCGTATATGAAAATAAGACTCAGTAGATATAATGGGCAAACAATTCGGGGGATAAGGGGTCCTCGCAAATTTGGGAAAAACAATGGAGAAAATTGGAACAATGCAAGAAGGCTTATCAGTGATGACAAATTAAAAACTGATACTTGTGGTTTTATCTGTGTATAATTTCGGGCAAATCAATCCCTTCTGTCCTCCTTAAACTGTCCTTAATACGTCCATAGTCATTGTCGTATATAATGTTATACAGTATATATAAAGCCCTCGTGGATGTATAGTGTTAGCACTATACGTCCCCGAGGGCTTCATATTATAATGATCATAGGCGTATGGGGACACTTTGGTGTTAGGAGGGAGTCGATTTACCCGACAGAGAATATGTATAACATTATAATATATTATGTTACATATACTATAACACGCCGTCCTGTTGGCTGTTTAATTACGCTCGTCACCAGTGAGCCAACACTGGACAGCTGAGAGCGAGGTATGAGTCCTGACGTATCCTGGTCAAATTGTCCATGCGCTGGTGCAAAAAATATAGAAAAGTCTGCAACGTTCGGAGCGAATATAACAGGACTTTTCGAACTTGTTTGATTGTCGATCCCGTCAAGAATTTCTCGACTTTTTATCCACCTGAGATGCCTTATCGACCACTTTGATTTTTGGCATATAACTTATCGAATTTTGCAAAAATACTATAAACATGCGCTAACTCAGCAATACTGAGCTGCCGGATTAACGAACTTCTGTATTTAAATAAATACATAAACAATTAAGAATTTATTCACAATTTCGGATCATGAAGTTAAATTTTAAAATATTAAAATAAATTTTAGCAGTTGGAAACGTATTTTTTAATTTATTTTAAAATGGATTAATTACTTTAATTTCTATTGAAATCTTCTAATTTCGTTTAATTTAATTGATATTTTAATTTATTTTTTAAATTTATAAGTCTTTAATGGAAATTTGTACTTTTTCAAAATATTCATCACTTTTATCTGAACAATTCTTGAGAGTTTGACGATAAAGAGTGAGTTAATCAGTCACATTTATATCTAATCTAATCTTATTTTTCAACAAATAATGAAACAGTTGATATGTTATTTTATAAACCAAAATCTTAAAATATATTTTATTTTATAAACCAATCATATAATACTATTATTTTTAAATAATTATTGTTTATAATCATTGCAAGCTTATCGGCTAGCAGTGATAACTAATTACTGTAAACTTCTTTATCCGCCAATTAATATGTTACACGTGCAGAAATTTATCTTCATTATAATCATCAGCCTAAATGATTTTAATATTTCAATACAATAGTTGAGGTTTTAGATTGAGCGAGGCTCTGTGGCCACCGTAGGCTTTATCTAAATTTATGTAATGTGAATCATATATCACTCGATACTTTACAAAGTTAAATTAACTATTAACTACGGTTTTAATTTTATTTTTGTTTAATACGTTAAAATGTAAGGAAAAGAGTTTATCTTAATATATTGAGTGATATAGTTTTAACCGTGGATAATTATTACAAAAATAACAGTTACGTAACTAGATTCAATAGAGGAAACAAAGTGGCCAAAACCAACTATTATCAGGGATTAAAGTTTGAAATTTTATTTAATCTTGTAACTGAAGAGGATTAACAGATCGAAAGGAAGTTGGGAAGAACTACATAAAACTTCAAAGTATGATAATGGTTTGCGTTAAGCCGATTTTTTGCCGATGGATTGCGTTTAGCCAAACTATTGTCAGTTGTCCGTATTACATTAACAATTTACTGCAATTACAGGAAAATATTTTTAAAAATAATTTTATTTCGAAAATTAATTTTCAGAAATTATTCTAAGGACGAAAGCTTTAATAAAATAAGCGCAAGTTATTGGCACAAGCCTGGAGGTTTTACTTTTTCCAATGCCACTCTCGGCGATGTAGTAGACACAGCTGCTGATAAATATGGAGACGATGTTGCCATTTCTGTACCATTTCAAAATGTAAATAAGACATTTACGCAGTTTAAACAAGAGGTAAGTTCTTATTTAAATAAATTTATTTTTAAAATACCAAATAACATAATTATAATCGCCTAAATTTACACCAATTAATTGAAACGTTAGAGATTTTTCGCATTGTGGCTTTTAGGCCACACTCGGTTAACCCAGATGTAAAATTCTTTTAGGAACGATTAAAACTTTTAATAATATGGCTGAATCTAATAGCAGAATACAGCTCCTCCAAAACAATTTTCTAGCAAAGGATAGCACATGAATTTCATTGATGGAGTAAGACAATACAACAATAAATTGCGCCGCTACTAATTTTGCAGTCGGCAATTTCCTAAAATACATTTCGGCGAACCGGTTTTTTGTCCACCCTTTATTGATCGAACGGGCGTTTTATCAAATATTTTAAACGTCAAACCAAATTATATAATATTCATTATAATAAAAATAACATAATCAATAATAAGGTTTTCATCATATATAATATTTTTAAAATAATTCAGATATATTAAACGCAGTTAAGCTATGAAATACCCTAATTTTTTTCTGTTTCGATCCAACCCATTGGTGAGTCGAGTGGATAAAAACACCGAACACTAATGATATGACATCATACGACACACGACCCTTCTCTATCTCTCCACCCTTCGGACTGTTACTACCAAAATTTAATAGCATCAATGTCCCATATATAGAAACAAACCTACTAACTTTCGAAATTTTTGGTTCATCTAATCCTGGGATATAATGCAAAATACACGCTCGCAGACACACAGAAAGAGAATTTTGTAAAGATTTGTTTGTATGTATTTTTGGACTCTTGGATCATCAGAATGTCGAGAAATGCAAAAAGAAATAAGGGAGAAATCAAAATATGACCGAATATAATATAAGGAAATACGGTTTATATTCCATAACAGATGGGAAAGTAAAATTATGACCTTTATTAAAAACGCAGTTTGTTTTTCCTTGTAGACGTTTATTCGGTTATTTACTTAAAATATGTCTCGATAGATTCATTCTTTCTGTCTCTATGTCCTGACTTTTATTAATTTTTAATTATATCCTTGTCTACTTTGGACTTTAATAGGACTATTAATAGGACTTATTACGCTGGTGTAGTTTCAGTTTAGCAAATAGAGAAGATTCTAGTCAGTAAAATCGAAACAAAATATCTTACAAGTGAAAAAAAAAATGTTTTGTTTTGATTTTCCTGACTAGTGCTCATCTCTCCGTACCCGGCCAGCAGAAAAATCGTGACTCTCGTGTTCTGCGGGTACAAGGATCGCCTCTTCTGTGCCTAACAAGTGCAGGGATCACTTCTTTTTTTTCCGACTCCGCCTCAATTCTATCGCGATACGACAAAATCGCGCGATGTCCTAGTAATATTTAACAAAAAGAAAAAAACATTTTTCTTAATACACAAGAAATGCAAATGAATAATTTGTTAAAAAAACAAAAATATCTGAGACCTGCAAATATAAAGCTTCAAATATACTACGAGCTTTTCTGTAATAAGAGGTGTTTATATCAAATAAAAAATACGTACTTAAAATAACAAATATTTTTCTCATTTTTAAATAATGTAAAGTTATGGAAATTAATAATTATTTTAACTCTTCTGGTGATATTTTTTTAATTGCAGATTGATCAACTTGCCGCTAGTTTCATTGGATTAGGCTTGCAGAAAAATGATCGAATTGCAATATGGTCTCCAAATAACTACGAATGGCTCCTTACGCAATTTGCTGCTAGTAAAGCCGGATTGATTTTAGTAATTAAATATTTATTTATATTTCACAACAACCTAATGATCATATACATTAATTAAAGTATAGTTGAAATGAACATTTATAAAAAATCAACTCGTCCCTATATATATATTAAAACAGCCTTTATTCATAGTGTGACCTGAAGGATGGAATATGTGTACTGAAAGGTATTCTATTATCAAAATATAGTTGAAACTGTCTATCTGGAATGAAAAAATAATCGAGATATAAATATTCCTACACAATAAAAAAGTAATAGGTTAATAAGTAACTATATAAATATGATTGAGATGGACAAGTTCAACTGTATACACCTTAGTTTGGAGGTATGGTATTTTATTAATACAATAGCAAGTACAATACACACCTGTATTAGGTATAAATAAAACATTTTTGAAGTACAGTACCTTAACAGTTTGTCAATAGTTTCTGATGCCCGACTTTCTTCAATCAATAAGTTGCAAGCCGAACTCATAACCGATCAGAGAAAAGCAGCGTTAATTAAAACTAAGTCCTGTAGATGTTTCTCAACTGCAATTTATCTTATCAAAATGTATTCGCCTAGTTTCGAATTTGTAATCGACACTTTGGTCCATAATTTGAGATATATAGGTGTTCGGAGAAAATTATTCCAGATAAACACGGAAAACATATTGAATTTAGGTTGTAAATACAGAAGAAAAAATAAATTTCGAGATAGAGGTTTTCCATATAAATATGATTGAGATGGACAGGTTCAACTGTATACACCTTAATGTGAACAAAAACATCATAACAAACGCTGATATGATAGAAAATGGATCCTTTTCTCAGCAGGATAAAAAAACGGTGTTAAAATTAGAAGATAATCGTTTAGAACATAATTAAAGTTCTGTACAATAGGATTCATCACACTTACAAACATCACTCTATTCTGTTGAATGCATGTATTTGTATGCTAAAGATGGTGGCATAATTGACCAAAAATTAGAAGCGCTGGAACAAAATTTTGAATATGGGGAGAACAGAAGAGTAATTAAATTATGGCTCAATAATTATGTTCTAATTTTTAATGATTTTATAATATTATATTTAACTTTAATATACGAAGTAATTTTATATAATGAAATAAAATATTCATGTATAAACTATTTAGTACTTGAAAACATGTTTAAAATGGTAATCTTCCATTAAATATTAATCATAAAAATAGATTTTCAGTCTATTGTATTTTTCACTAATGAGTATGCGGTTAAAATGTATCCCATGATAATTAGGCAGAGGGATTAGTTTTTCCTCATACTTAGTTCCAATGCCACTGCCAAAAATGCTTAATTAGAAAGCCAATGAAACAATTATCTCGTCAATTTATTTATATTTTTATTATTCTATCTAATAATTATATTAATATTTAAAATAATCATTACAGGTATGTCTCAATCCTTCATACAGAGCAGCAGAATTAGAGTACTCTCTTAATAAAGTAAATATATTATTTTCATTATTATAATTGAAGTTACATTATTATTTAATAAATATTTACTTTAAATAAACTAGGTTCAATGTAAGGCGATTATAACGGCCGAACGTTTTAAAATTCTAAATTTTTATAATATACTTTCTGAGGTTGTGCCCGAAATTTCAAGTAGCAAACCGGGTCAATTATGTTCACAAAAGTAAGTAATTAAGTATAAATTAAAATTTGTATAGTTTATTTTATTAAAATTTAAAAATAACGCGCAATTATTTATATTCTCCATCTCAAATTAGTAGTGGTTTGCTCCCGTCATCATACTTTTCCTTTAACAATAGAGTCGTTCCAGTCATCTATCTAACACTGTTCAGGGGAAAGTTTTTGAATTGAAATAACGGAACCTCCAAATCGGAAGTTATAATAACGATTTGGTGGTTCCGTTAATAACTTATATTTAATTGGGGCTTCCTGCTACTAAGTTTCCATGTTTGGTCTCGACTTTCATCTATTTAATACCGTTCTCGAGATTAAGGAAGGACAGACAACGGACGACAATGGGAATTTATAGGTCTACATTTTTTTCAAATTGCAGCTCAAAAATTATAATATGTAGTAACAATTGTTATATTTTAAATTTAAAACAGAATATAAATAAATTTGTCAATCGACTTCCATAGTATATACCAGGGGTGGCCAACTTTTGTGCACATAACATCTACTTTTTATCGTAAAAATGTGTCGCGATCGACTTGTTGTCATAGACATAGTCTAAGTGGAAAGGGGGAGGAGTGTGAAATACATACTATGTTTATACACTGTGTTTCAGTACGAAGTGCACTCACTGCTTATGAGTCGAGTCATAACTGCATGCATACAGTTGCGTTCGGTTACAAATATAATACATTAAGTCAAGACATCGCTAGCGATCGACTAAAATTGGCTTGGCGATCGACCGGTCGATCGCGATCGACTTGTTGGCCACCCCTGGTATATACCCTTAAAACCCATCAGTGGCCAAATACATAGAACTACTGAACCATATTACTTGGTCGCGGGTTCTCTCCCGACCAGTGGAATTTTCCCGTTTTTTCACGTCTAACAGCTAAATAGAGGTCATTGGCCTACTGTAGATCTATAAATTTCCAGTGTCGTCCGCCTGTCTGTCTGTTGTTCCTTAATTTTTACATATAAAGTCTTGCCAGGTGGCATCCCCTCGGTTTGTGTTGCGTTTCCTTATCCCATGAGAATAAATCAAATGTCTCCTATTTATAATTTATTGTCTCCCAGATAAATAAAATCGACTGATCCGTCGGGAATCGCAAGTTTTGATTTTTTAATAAATTTAAGTTTAATAAAAATAAATAACGAACGACTTTAGTTTTCATTTTTATAGAAATTGAAGGATAAAAATAGAGATTATCTTTTCTCTTATTTAGGGTGAGAAGTCTTCAATATGTAATTACTCTTGCAGATAAAGCCTTGCCGTAAGTAATAGTTATTTATTTAATTTCGAAATTTTTATTTTATATTAACTATCATTAAAATTGTTAAATCGATTGTCATAAGTATTGATAATTAAATTATTCAGTTATTAAATATTTTTATTCAAAATGATATTAACTGACAAAATTTAAAATATATTCATTTCATATAAATAAATAACAACTAACCCGTTATAAAGCTATACATCCACCAAAGCCGAATTATGTTCTAGTGCCATGCTCTAGTGCCAAATTGTCTTATTAATTATTTATTTATTATAGCGGACTCTAGCCCGATAATTCGGCTTTGGTGGATGTATATTCATTTCTACACAAATCCGTTAGTAGAAATAAGCATATAGTTTTATTAAATTTATTAATAGAGGGACGTACAGCTTTAAGGAAATATTCAAAAATGATGGAAGTGAAAATACAAAACTTCTTCATGAAAGACAGAAAACAATTCAATTTGACAATGCAACCGCTATCATGTTTACATCGGTTAGTAGCCTATATATTTTATTCTCATATTTTTTGAAATATTCTTTTATATATTCAAAACCTTTAATTTATATACTAAAAGTCTTTGTGTAATTTCTACACGGTCTTAATCATAAGCAGAACTGGTTGGGCTGCAATTTGCAAAGAACGCTAGACCTACAAATTCTCATTGTCGTCCGTCTGTCCATCCATCCTTAATCTCGAGAATAGTGTTAGATAGATCAAAGTCAAAACCAGACACGGAAAGCTAGAAATAGAAAGCCCCGATTAACTATAAACGAACTTTCCGGTCTAGACCGAAATTTCACGTGATTTTAATTAAAACATTTCCCTCTGAAAGGAGTTATATAGATCAGGGGTGGCCAACTTTTGTGCACATAAGATCTACTTTTTATCGTAAAAATGTGTCGCGATCGACTTGTTATCATAGGCATAGTCTAAGTGGGGAGGGGAAGTGTGAAATACATACTATGTTCATACACTGTTTCAGTATGAAGTGTACTCACTGCTTATGAGTCGAGTCATAACTGCATGCATACAGTTGCGTTCGGTTACAAATATAATACATTAAGTCAAGACATCGCTAGCGATCGACCAAAATTGGCTTGGCGATCGACCGGTCGATCGCGATCGACTTGTTGGCCACCCCTGGTATATAGTATATAAGAAACATTTTTTTCATGTTATTCGCGAAAGAAGTCTGTTTCAAGTTTTGTCTGTAATATTAAAAACACAGTTAAAGAATATCGTCTCAGTTAATCAATTAATCCATTGGAACCTTCTATTTATATCCAAATTGTTTTTAATATCTTATTTCATTGTATATTTTATTTACAAAATGTTACTAAATAAAATATCTTTAAAAATCTTATATCAAATGGAAGGGAACAACAGGAAATCCAAAAGCTGCAGCACTGAGTCATTTTCAGTTGGTTAACGAAGCAATTTCTGCTGGAAGAAAGATTGGATTTGTCAATGAGGTAAATGATATGGTCAACTTATAAAATACTTTGTACTTGAATAATAATTATTTTTCTGATTTATTAGAAACCAACAATTTGTTTACAAGTTCCACTCTTCCATATATTTGCCTACGCGTTAGGACCATTAGTAACAGTAAATTTCGGAGGAAAATGCGTTATTCCTTCAGAATTTTTTCATTCGCCTTCATCCCTCGAATGCATCCAAAATGAAAAGTATAATTTAAATTACTACTTTTTCAAAATAGTTCAATTATATTAGAAGAAAGAGAATATATTTTATCAATTGCAGATGTACGGTGGTATATGGAGTTCCAACAATGTTTTTTGATATGTTAAAACACATTTCTGAATCAAATTATAACCTTAAAAGCTGGAAACAAGGTAATATCTTTTGATATTTGTTCTTAAAATACTGATTTCATTTATGATCATAAATTGAATAAAATAAATTATAATTTAAAGCCGTACTTGGAGCTGCACCTATTCCCGATTTCTTGGTCCATGAATTGAAGAGTAAATTGGGAGTTAACATTGCGGTAAATATTAAATAATTTTAAGATTTAATTCAAGATTACACAACTTTATTTATTTAATTAAGCGATACAAGATAACTATAAAACATAGTTATACATATTGATAAACTATTGAAGTTAGCAAAAATGTCTTGATTGATTATATATGAGATGTCTTATATAACTAACCAACACTTTTGCTACGCCAGTGGTTTATAACATTTTTAATGCCTGCACTTACGTAGAGTAAGGTCAAGAAAGTCAATGATGTAGTTTGTTTGTTTCATGTAAAACGGATTATGCCATGGTTTACTTACTTAGTTGCTTATTTCTTGAACTCGCCCCTGGCTTACTTAAATGTATGTGATACATCTGACAGCCAATAATTTATGTAAACTTAATAAATTATCATGTATCACGGAATCTTTCAACAGCCCTAAAAGTTCTGAGTGTAATGAAAACCCTATGGACTAGGCTCTCATATTTATATGGGCCTCACAAATGTTTGTCAATACTTTGTTTAGTTTAGTATTCCAGACCTTGTATTATATCAAGTATCGTATCACACGTGCTTTATATTATATAAATTTGTGAAACCCCTTTTTATATACCCTTTTTATGCGTGGTATTAGGCAAGTTCACACTTGCCTAATACCACGCTTATTAGTAGGCCTAATATGTCTAATATTCTTTATTATATAGAGAAGTATGGTTAAATATAAGCAAGGTTATAAACTGGTCTTTGTCAGTGAATTATAAAATTTGCTAAAATTTATATAACAACTTTGACTAGAAGCTAATTTAAACTGAACAATAATCAGTTAGCCAATTAGTTACGGCTATAGTTAGAAAGGTTTATCACATCAAAAGGAATACAACCAGTAAAGAACCACATTAAAATGTTTAAATATTTCTTTAGAGAAATAGAATCAGTTTTAATTCATTAAACTTTTATAAAACTTTTGGCCTAAGTAAAGTTATTACGAATGTTTTTATGTGGTTCTCAGTTTTAAATTAAAAGTAAAATATAATCTGTAAACTTGTTTATAAAGTTATAAGTAATTATAGATACTGTAGTTAGTTGGCAAATGTGATAAATTGTCAAATAAAGGAAATTGTGAAGTCACATGTTTGTAAATGCACTACATATTTATTATAAAGGAAATAGTTATAGATAATTTATAAAGTTTTAATTTTGTAATCAGTTTAGACAAATACATCCCTGTTAAAAGTTTTTTTGAAGGGACCAATTTAAAAAAACTTCTTAGGCGGGATTTTCTAACTTTTTGTCTGTGTAATCAATTTTATTTCAATATCAAGGTAATATAACATAGCGTAGTGCATCTTATTATTCTATTATCATACACTGACTACAGCAGGGGATGAAGTGACTGGTGTCAATAGTTAATGGACAGCACCTAATAGGGAGTATGGTCAAAACAATAAGACCCCAACTAATTTATTAACCACCTGAGGTGTGGAGGTGTTTGATATACAATATGGTGAACATCTGGAGTTACTTTATTAAAACGTTAATGTTTTTATAAGTGATAAAGTTATGGCGAGGAGAAAGATTACGATTTGTCTCCAACATAAACTTCTTAATGGGTCCGATGGGACTGATATTTTGGAATTTCTTATACGGGAAAACTTGTTATGCGGGAAATTTTAACACGTATCTTATGGTATAACAAGTCTCTTAGGCGGAAACTTCTTAAACGGGTTCTACTGTATAATTTGAAATACTGGTATTTTTTGTTTTTAAAATAATAAAATTTAACAAAAGTAAAGTAAAACTTTTTAATTAATACATAAGAAATGTAATGGAATGAATAATTTGTAACAAATTTCTTTGAGGACCCGTAAATGTGAGGCGAAACCAAATGTCCCTCCTTGGTTATAATCTGTTATTTCAATATATAAATTATATACTAAATATTTCAAGGGTTTTTATTATTTTAAACTACAAATTTTATTAGATTATCATTATTAAACAATCCTAATGTTAATTTATTCTCTAATAAAGAATGGCTATGGAATAACGGAAACTTCATCTGGAATCTGCTTGGCACTCTATCCAGCCGAACGACATTCAGGAAGACCTATCGAACACGTTGAAGTATGGAAATGCAAATAGTTTTATACTTTAAATTTAATACATTTTATAACAAATGTTTTATTATTGTTACAGGTAAAAATCATTGATAATAACGGAAACATAGTTCCATTTAATACTAAAGGAGAAATTTTATGTAGAACCCCATACGCTTTTCTTGGTTATTGGGAAGATAAAGAAAAAACTGACGAAGTATTGGATAGTTCTAGATGGTATCATACTGGGTACGATTATATTTTTTCAATATAATTTATGGTTCAATACAGTCATGCGAATATAATTAATTATATACAAATCTATCGAACAAATAGGGATGTTGGCAGCATGGATGAAGAAGGTAACATTTGCGTAACTGGAAGAATTAAAGATCTTATTATAAGAGGTGGTGAAAATATATATCCTCAAGAAATTGAAAATCTTCTTCTTACACATCCCGCAGTTTTCGAAGTTTATGTAAGTGAAAATTTAAATAGTTTTACCTAATGCTTCTTATCTCATGTATTAAAAAACTGCAGGTTGTGGGAGTTCCAGACATAAGAATGGGAGAAGAAATTTGTGCTTGCATTCAACTAAAACCTAACCAAAAAATCACAGAAAACGATGTTAAAGAATACTGTAAAGACAAGGTAAAGTTTTCTCACATTTTAATCAATTTATTTGTATTCGCTTTGTTTATAATTAAATTTCTTTTAAACAGATAAGTCATTTCAAAATTCCAAAACATATCGTATTCCTCGAAGGATTTCCAAAAACGGAAAGCGGAAAAATCCAAAAATATAAGCTGCGAGAACAGTGTACAGACTTGCTGAAATTATAATACAGAATAAAACTTGTTTAATTTAATATTTTTTAACTTTTTTTTAACTTTTACTTGTAAAAATCTTTTAATAAATAAAATTTTTTAATTGAAAATTTAAAACGTTTTTATTCACTCGAGATATATTTTTACATCAAATGAATTTATTCACACTACAATAATAAATTATTACTGACTTTTTTTTATTAATACTGTAAAATGTGTCTAAAATGGAAAATCATTTAAAATGATTAAAAGTTTGAAACAGAGTGATTAGCGAGGTTGAGGCCGAAGTTTTAAACGCGAAAACGTGTACGTCGGACGTTCAGCGCCGCGTTTCTGTAAGCCTAGAAGTTTGACAATGGCGTTTGGAAAGTCATGCTCGACATTCAAAACGCCATTGTCAAACTTCTAGGCTTACAGAACGCGGCGCTGAACGTCCGACGTACACGTTTTCGCGTTTAAAACTTCGTCCTCAACCTCGCTATTTTCTAGTGAAATCTTACTATAAACCAAAAACCAGATGGAAAGGAGAGACGTTTTGGGTAGAACATAATTTGACTTAATTAAAGAGCAACACTTGAAAAATCTAAAGACAAACTGAGAATAGCAAGATTTTTCGATTTATATCAACAGAAAACGGTTTACGTGACTGAAGAGAGTTGTGAAAAATTTAACTTCAGCGCTGATTAGTATTTGTATTTATAGCAACCAATGATTAGACAACAAAATAGTATATTAATAAACAGATCTCGCGCAATACGTCAGTTCCAACTCGTAGTGGGAAATTTAAATGGTAGAATGTAGTAGAAAGCTTCACCCGAATTTAGAGACGATTTGTAAAAGAAGTGAGAAAATATTACTGCTGTTGCTGAGCATTTCTGGTATTCTTTGTTTTCATCCCTACGAATTGCTACCATTACCTTATAAGTCTTCAAATTTGAATAAAATTAATAATACAAATAAATAACTCCATTTTACGAGTAAGTAACTATTTTTAAAATATTACTTTTATCACCTCTTCAACATATAAAAAACTTACGGGTCTGATTTCGGTTAAAAATATTGTTTAGAAATTAGAAATTACTATTGTTTAGTTTCCTGTCACTGTCAATATCGACCGACGTATTGGTTGTTTATAGGATACCCGTCAAGAAAATATACATTGTATGATGGTTTTATGTACAAGAAAGAATACCGTATCATCGGTAGATGATCAAAACTTCGTAACTCCAATATTTGCTCAAACTTGAATCGCAGCATTAGTGGATACTAAAACACGTTTTCGTGATCTGTAAAACTCTCGTAGGTCTCGAGTCAAATCTAATTCAACACATAAATAAAAATGTAATCAACATAGTGTGTAACAACAGACTTCTGTGGAAAGTTTAATGTTTTAATTGCAAAAGGAAAAGTGTTATCGCTTGGAGTTAATGGTATCCGAGGAAGCGTATGAATGATTCCGAAGTGTTCGCTCGTTAGGTCTCGACATTAATTGTGTTTTAAACATACCATCTATAATCTCGTTACATTTAAATTTAGTGTGATAAGTGTAAGTTGCCGACATTTAGTGGCAATAAGTTAATTGCGCGTCAGGAAAGCTAGGGACTGATCGTAAGTGGGTAGTGGCGGCAGAGGCAAAGTCGACAAGTGTCTTACAATAACCGTTTATTTTAACATTAAAGCAAACTTACAAAAGAATAATATGTGATGCGATCTAGATCGGTTGCCAAAATATAAGCAATCGAAAAGTGCAAAAATCTGCAAAAAAAGCGGTATTTTCTTCATCCGGCACTGCAGACGATCGTAGAGAGAAACCACTGAGTCCAGAAAGCTCAAATTTTAAACTTAAGCCTTTCTCGTTATCAGACAAAACTTCCGGTCTATAGGTCAAAGTTCACGGGGGTTTCCCATGGAGCTAATTCAGTTTTACGGCTTCATTTTATGCATATAAAATGCATTTTATTCAAAATGTTACAAAAGCTCAAATTTATGCCAATTAAAACTTTTTATAACGATTTTACTAGACGGCGTTCAGTAACGTAATGATAATTTAAAGTATATTTTGTAACAAACGATGATGTCATCTAATTTTATATCGACATTGTTTATAACGGCAATTTTTTCTACAGCGATTTTGCTAAATTGTGTCATAATAGGCCTGCAGTAACATATAAATGGACTATGTATGTTCATGCTGCCTTATTTCGAACGGTTTGTAGATATCTATCCTTTTCAAATGTTTCAGCCCAGGCAGTTCTATCACACGGTGTGGTAGTCACATACCACAAGACCCTCTGTTCCATCGAGAGAAAATAGTGTCTCGGCCGAAACAACTTGAAAGGTTAGAAATGTACAAAGCCTTCGGGAGATAGGCGTTACTTAACCTCGAGGAGACAGACTCTATTTCGTCAGACTGGAGAACGTATAAAAAGTTATAAGTGAAAATTTAGTAATAGTCTCTTTAATCCGAAAAATATATTGACGGTAGACTGTCTCACAGCTTAACAGGTTCAAACTCCTTTATTGCTTTTTTACAAATGCATTTCGGATCAGTATTATTTTTTCTGACCCCTCTTCAGTGCTTAAGTTCTTCATACACTCCCTTACACCTATACAGTACTTCCGGGTTCTGTTTACATTGCCATCTAAAATACAGTTTTCTCCTATTGCAACAGTGCACTACAGCAATGGTACAGGTTTTCTTTAACTCCTTATTACCTCTTAGAAGGATTTTAACTTCAATATTGTGGTTCATAACACGACAAAATGTAGTTTGTCATTGTAAATATTTTCACCAGTTAAAACCAAAGTTTTCACAGACAAACTACAACTACGAGCAATTGTTTACAGTATTGTGACGCCGTCACAATGCCGGGGATGCGACGGCCGGATGGCCGAGCGGTAAAGGTGGCAGCCTACCGCTCTGGGGGACCCGGGATCGAAATCCGAACGGGTCGAATAATCCCCAGGAATTTTTCGGGGGGTGGTCCGTTCGGATATGTCGGGCCCCGTCCCTCACCACCCGGTCGCCCCATTGTGGGCCTGGCCGAACCCATAATGGGCCTACTAAAAGAGGCCCTCTTAGTGCCCACAGGGCGGAAAGAGTTAAAAAAAAATGCCGGGGATGCATATTTTAATCATATTTTTAAGTCATTTAATTTAAAACATGTGCTTTCCACCTCAAATTAGTAGTGGCTTGCCCCTGTACATCATACTTTTTCTTTAACAATAGAGTCGTACCGGTCTCATTAACTGCTTTCGGGGAGGTGGACTTTTGAATTGAAAAAAACGTAACTTTCGGTTTGCATCGGAAGTTCTTATATAATTAACTGGTCCTCCCGTTTTCAAGGTTTCCATATCTGGTCTCGGATTTCATCTAACTCCGTTCTCGAGATTAAGACAGACAGTGGGAATTTAGAGGTCTACAATTTTTTTCCAATTGCAGTCTCCTGAGGTCACGGGTCGACGCGAACTAACGGATTGCAATGCCGATGGGAAACATCCAGCTTTGACTCTGACTCTCGTAGACATGACAAAATTTAAAAATAAATGTAGATTCCTTCGAAAGCAAAATTGTCGCATTCTAAGTAATGAAGACATAAAGGAAAATTTTTAGCCGTCAGAAAAGAAAATATCATGGCGTGAGATACCAGCGAAAGTTTCAAATTTAAATCAACACTGGCGGACCAAGACGAACGGAAGTGTCAAATTGATTAATCCATCAAATTAAGAATTTAGGGGAGAGATCCTTTAAAAAGCCAGAAATTCGAGGAGAAAGAATGGTTGCTTCTCCCCAGGGAGAAGCAACCGTTCTTTCTCCTCGGACTTCATTTTCGTTCGGCCGTATTATAAAGGTTTTTCGGTATTTTTAATATTAACTTTATCCAGTTTGATGTTGCGTTAATACGCAAAACCCGCAACCCCGACGGCCACCGAGGAATCTTTCCGAAAAGCGAAATAATATTGGGCGAAATCCTAAGAATTTGGTTTATTTCATACCATGGCCGAAAACGGACGAAAAAGATGTTTATTCAAACGAATTTCGGGCGATTTTCGGAGATGGTCAACCCTCGAGACGTAGAATTGAAAAAAGATCTCTACGTTGGACATTCTGCACCATGTAAATATGCAGAAGATAATTTATTTATCAAATTCCGAACACAAGAAAATAATTGAAGCAAAATTAAAAAGAAAAAAAAATATTAAAAAAATTAATTTTTAAATTAATTAATTATTTAAAAAAAATTAATTATTAAAAAATTAATTAAAAAAATAAAATTGATTTTTTTAATTCGAATTTTTACGTAATTCGAACATTGTTGACGCGTCTTTTAACGTTTGTTCGAAATTCGTCACGCATGACGATTCGCAGTTCGATTGTGTTTCTTGTTGTGGTCGGACGTGCTTTTCTTGTGCTCTTCGATTGCGTGCTGTTTTTTGCGGTTTGAGGACTTTTGCAGAGAAGATTAAAGATTTTTCAGGTAAGTCTTAGTCCATATTGACCCTAGACGTAAGAATTTATTTAATATTACTTGGAGAATCGGTCCCAGAAGACATCTCGGCACATCGTTCGATGGTCGTCCGTTTGCGCTTCGGATTCGAATCTTTTAGATTTAAAAAGGCAGCTGCGGTGAGCATTTTGCTTTTCTCGGAAGAATTTAAGCATTAATTTAAGCTAGAATTAGTTTATTGGAAGATTTGTGATATTTTTTATTTTCAATTTTATTTTGTGTTAATTTTAATGTTCTTCCGTTTCTCTTGGATATTTAAAAAAAAAAAAAAAAAAAAAATTTTGTTCTAAATTTTGATTTAAATGTTTGTATTCTACACATGGAACGTATCTGTTCCATTTCGTTTTTGACCTGATGATGGCCTGTTAATCGGGCTGAAAACGTTTGTGTTTTCAATTATATATTCTTCTCAGCAACAAATTAAGGTGTTATATTTCTATGTCTATATTAATTTAAGCTTTTGTTTTCACTGGACTAATTGCAAATTTTCTTTTTTACAGAATGAAGACGTTGGTGCGGCTTTGGAGGCGGTTCCGGCGGAGGCAGGGTGGCGCCGGAGGGAGGGGGTTCCTCGGACGACGCGGAACGAGTCTGTCGTTCCGTGCCGTTGGAGAAGCGGGGGCTCGACGAGCGTGAGGCAGCGGGTGAAGAAGACCTTCCCCAAGTGCGCGTGGCGTGGCATCCTCCCGGAGTCGGGATGATGCGACGCTACACCCTGGGTCCAGTGCACTTGTCCAAGGTCTTCGGGAGTCATCCGGTCACAGACCTTGCTGTGGAAGATTTAGAAAATGACAACTCCTCCGAGTTGACATTTTCTGGTTGGTCGCGTTCTGCCCGTTCTTCTGCGACGGCGACGCCACCGCCTTGCCGAAGTCGGAACGGGGAGGAATCGGAGGAGAGAGCCGCCGAAGTTGAGGGACCGTGCTGTCCGTGTCCGTTTTGTCGCTGCGGACGGCTGCGGTTCTCTTGGCCTAGGCGGTGATCCTCTTCGATTTCCTCTTCTTCACCCGGATGCGACTTTCTTACCGGATTCGACACTTTTCACCCGGACTCGACACCTTTTCCCGGACGTGACTTCTCTTACCCGATTGTGACCACCCGGACTTGTCTCCCGAACGTGACACTCGGGAGACAAGTCCGACGACAACGGATTTGACTCCCGATTGTGACCACCCGGACGTGACATTCGGCCGACCTTTCTTCCCAAACAGCTGTTATGAGGATTGAGCTTTCCGGTTAGGGTAGGTTAGATTAGGTTAGGCTAGGCTAGGTCAGGTCCTTCGCTCTTCTCATAACACTGTTCGGGAAGAAAGAGTGTCTGATAAAGGTATTAATATTAACCTTAGGTAATAAATGAATGAACTTCTCGTTTTCTCATTGCCTTTGTGTTTTCTAGGAACATTTGGGAGGGAGAAGAATCTCCCTCCCCAACTTTACCACGAAGAGGACCAAGTGGACAAGTGAATATTTTCCGAAATCTCCGATGGTAAGAACTCTTTCGTTTCATTTTTTAACACATCTTATTCTCGTATTGTAATTTACTGTTTTTCTGTTTATAGACATGCCGAAGATGTTCTTCGATTACACACACACACACACACACGCACGGACATAACATCACTGTACACGAAGATATACACCGTTTAACCTTTACTCGAATTCTCGCACTCACGCACTTATACGCCAAGCGCTTTGTTCTGTGTAATTCCACACAATGAAACAACCCGAACACTCGCTTCCCACAAATCCAACCCCTGGGTCCTCGTCCCGGGAAGTGGAAATGCCAATTTTAAAGATTAAAAGATTTTAAGTTGGCGGCCGAAGGGGCTCTGGTAATTACACATCTTGCATGGATAAAACAGAATTTTACACATTAGCATCAATAATCGTTTTGTGATGAATTTTTCTGTTAAAGAACTCTTTTTTAGTGTCAAGGTTTTTGATGAAAATGACTACAACTCCGAACTTTACTATTAATTTATATGGTGGAAGTCTAACTAGCCCTAAAGTATTAACCTAATTTTTTTCAGAACCTTCACAACTGTACAATTTCTCGCGGCTTCTACAGTAGAGCCTCGATTATCCTCAATTGGGGACTGGAGTTAGTCGGATAACTTAAAACACGGATAACCGAAAAGTATGAAAAAATACATTATTAGTATAGTATATAATTGTATATCCCATGTAATTTAGTGGCGTGCCGTCATTGGAAGCGATGAAAGCGCCGATTCCACCTTCCAATGACCTTCCCTTGTATTTTATAAAATATAAATTTTCATATTTTAACGTACTTTGAATTAATTAAAATTAATATTTTATTATAACTGCATTATGTATCTTTTACAAATTTCTATACTACATGTGAAAAAAAAACGATAAGATTGCTATTGTATATTCGAATAATTCAGTGGCGGAAGGAATGTCGAAACCGGGTCAGTTTCTAATCAGCCAGATTATATAGGCATTAGCACATGCGGTTTACAGTGCACCAACCTCACCCGGTTTAGCTGGTAGAAGCGACACACGCGTAAAGAGTCCGACTTTATATCCCGGAGCGGTTGTGGGCTGTTAGCCGCCTGCTAGATATTCGGCCACCCTCGCCCGATTATGTGAATCACGAGCAGACTAGATCAACGGCAGGCAACCCCCGGCCCGCGGGCCAGCTACGGCTCGCGAAAAGTTTCTATCCGGCCCGCGAGATCTTTAATAGATTATTAAATTGGAAAAATAACTAATTAATAGTTATTTTTCCAATTCTTTGTAATTTTCGAAAACGATAAGAGAAATAAATGTAGTAATTAACTTTTTATTTATTTATTTCGTATTTGCAGACTAAAAAAATTACAAGTCACAAGAAGGCGTCAATTGACTACTACGGCCCGCGGAAAAAACGTAAAATTTATTCTGGCCCATGTTATAAAAACGGTTGCTCACCCTAGACTAGATTTATAACTTAACCCAACCGATAGGAATTTACTGGCATGTTTTTATGATAGTTCTGTATAGTTGACAGGAGATTTAAAAAAAAAAATCCATTAAAATATTTGATATATTTATTCTGCGTTTATTCCGCTCTCCCATCTTATATTACTTACGGATTTCAATGTTAAACCGGTGATATTACGATTTAGTATGTCCCATCTGTAAGGGGATGCAGAAAAAACGTGTACAATTCTAGTACAGTGTTAAAAAAAATTAACTGTTACTTTGGCAGCATCAATTACAACTAAATTTAATGAATGAGACGTACAACGGTACAAAAAAAGCTCTAGAATTTATTTTCCTTAAATTTACGATTTATGTATCGGTTGTCATAAAAATTTGTCTTTCCACTGTTTTCCCAAGACTACAAATATTCAGGTACAAAGTAACTGGTTTTGACTTATTTTTATTTAAGTAGTTAAATAATTAAGCGATTAGGGAATTAGAAACATCAATAAAACCCTGATGAAAGAGCCGAAATTCTACTTAAACAGAAGCTTAACAGAACCAATTTCTTGCCGAGTACAGTGGGGTTTGATCTCTTCGTAATATTAGACGTAATAAACACAGAAATTTTTCCAGTTCAATGAGAGTGACCGAAAAGTTGTAAATTTTGGAAATTTCAGTGAACACTTGGTCCTAAAACGAATTAGTTAGAAAACGAACGACTGGCAATCTGTTAAGTTTAACATATTTAGATTATTTCAGCTATGGTGAGAAATGTTTAAAATTTACAACAACCCTGTCGCGTCTTTGAGATATACTAGTGATGCGACAAAAGAGGCATTTGACATTGACCGGTATCGGCACCCTCGGGATTTGGCACGCACACACCTACCTGGACCGTCTCTGATTTCATTCATTAGCCACTCGTAGGGAGCTATTTCACTAACTTGTAAGTGGATTGTTTTAAGATTTAAAAAGTAAAGAATATTTTGTTATTTTTATGTACGTTTCTTCACAAAGTTATATTTAATTATAAGTTTCTTTAAAAGTATATTCATACAATTGAAAAAAATTTTTTTACTAAGCATGTATATTCATCACACATTTTGTTTTATCAAGTAAGCTTTTTTTATAATTTTAATTTGAGCCCTTATATCGTGGCTAGTGATTAAAAAATTTATTTTAAAAAAGTTTTGGTTCAAGACCATATAATGAAAAAGAAAACATTATTAAAAGAGAAAGACCAATGCCTAAATTAAATATAAATACGTCAACAAAAAAATTTCGACATTTTGACGATAAAATTTATGACGAATGACGATTCTTTCGTAAAATTGAAGCAATTTGGAAATCAAAGCGGAATAGAATTTAACTTTGGTAGACAATATAAAATAAATATTGAAAATTATAACAAGATAATTACGATTAATAGATATATCTAAATTAATAGAAGTTATATGTTTTTTCTCAAAGCAAGAATTGGCATTTAGAGGGCGTAGGGAATTTATTGAATCTAATAACGGAGGTAATTATATTGAACTTTCTTATTTATTAAGTACGTCGGATAATCTATTAAAAATACATTTAAAGAAGTATACGGTTTTTACTGGCTTATCGAACAAACGAATACGAACGGGCCCTGACGCGCAATTAATTGATTGCCCCTGTAAGTCGGCTTCTTACAGAAACTCAGCTTCCCTATCATCAAATGTCACGGCACGCCACTAATGTAATTAGTATATTAGTATATCGCTATTAACCTACTTCGCGTTGAATTATCATCGATGTTAAGCCTAAAAATTTTTTATTAAATAATAATCGTCGCTATTGTATCGTTGAAAATTATTTCTTTATTTTGCACAAAATAAATACTGGCTTCCCTTTCATGGTCGAGCCAGTGTTACCAGCTAAAACACGCAAAAATTTAACAAAAATATTATTAAAGTAGCGAAGACAGCTAAATATTGTAGCACCACATCATTAGCCGGCATTTGAATTTGCCGACTAGAACGCGGTCGGATAACCGATGTGACGGTTGATCGGGGGTCGGATAATCGATGCTCTACTTTATTGTATTACTATTATGTAAAATATTTTTCGTATTTTCGGTAGCCTTTTCTTTACATTCTGTATTATCTGAAAAGGAAAGTTCTGCCTTCCTTTCACTGTACTTTCTTTCCTGGATGACACCTACGGTTTTTACCTTGAAAAATTTTACCCTTTGGGTTCAACATCGCTGTTCGATTATTTAAAGACATCTGACTTTAATTCAAACTTTTAGAATGAAAGTTGATTTGCTTCGAAATTCCCCAAACCTTCAGGATATTGTACTTTTTCAATAAGTAACCACTGTCAATTTTTTAATAAGGCTGTCTCACCCATACTATTTCTCCAGTTAACATTTCTTTAGTTATGCATTCATTTGCAGTATGATCTCTAGTAGCATCAGAATCTCTCACTTTTTCTTAAGTGTGTGCCTATTTAATTGAACTTTTTTTTTTAATCTTTTACGCCCTATGGGCACTAAGAGGGCCTCTTTTAGAAGGGCCCATTATGGGTTCGGCCAGGCCCACAATGGGGTGACCGGGTGGTGAGGGACGGGGCCCAACATATCCGAACGGACCATCCCTCCCGAAAAATTCCTGGGTATTATTCAACCCTTTCGGATTCGATTCCGGGTCACCCAGAGCAGTAGGCTGCCACCTTGACCGCTCGGCCATCCGGCCACAAATTTAATTGAACTGTAACTGTATACAGCGATAAAAATAATTATTTCGTTCTGTAATCACTTAATTCACTGTAGTCGTTATCAATATCTGTAAGTTTTTGGCATTGAGGTCTCAATGACCAATATGTAATTTTCATTTATGTTCTTATTTAACACATTTCTACGTAACAGTCAGTACAAAGAAAAACGGTGTTCTTCTTGAGCGCATCCGCGCTGCAATTCTGAATCTCCTGATTGCAATGTAGTATAAATTTTAGATTAATTTTACCTATGGTTCCAAGATAGCGGCTCGCCTCTGATTCCAGCAAATAGAAGAAGGGAAACAATGGGGACGCACGTTCTAACCTAACCTAACCTAGTCTAATAAATTACCATAATTATTACCAACAAAATTATTAGAATAGGTTATGTTAGGTTAGAACGTGCGTCCCCACTGTTTCCTTGCTGGAATCAGTCGAGCCGCCATCTTGGAACCATAGGTAACATTAACTAAATTTTAAATATTTAAAAAGTAAGTATAAATAAGTCTCAATTATTTTTATATACTTATTTTCCATCTCTAGTTATTTAATAACTATTTTAATGTTTTAAATAATAAATTATGACAGAATTGGGCGAATTGTAGAATAGTTTCTGCGCCGTGCCGCAGAAGGAGCGGTCTTTGAGTTGCGGTTTGAATTTTCTTACAATTGCATCGTTGTTTTATTAATCATTATTAAATAAACTACTATCCAAGTAACGGCATCTTTTATGGGGTTATTATTTTTCATCATTTAATTTTTAAAATATTTTTAACGAATCGTAATATGGATGACTTTTAAATAGAGTATTGAACACGTGTGTTATATAAGAGGTAAGTAATTTAGAGATGTGTTTTTGTTACAATGGTTTACGTCAATATGACGTCGTATTTACGCTTTCGTATTAGGAAATTATCGGAATGACGTCAAATTGACGTAAAAATTTCGCAAACAATGAACGATCTTGTTAATTACAGGATGGTACGATCTACGAAGGATTAACAAGAGATGTGTGGTAATGTTTATAATTCATGAATGAAGAAGATATATAATTTAATCTGCAAATTTTCCGGAATTGTTTCATTAAATGATGAGAGAGTACTAAGTGGTAAATTAGTTCCATCAGTTTTGACTGGGTAAAACAATGCTAAATAAGCATTCGTAAAAACTCAAACCACAAAAAGAATGAGCATTGTTTGCCTTAGTGAATATATTCCACGATAATTATTATGGGAGTCTAAATCAGATTCGAATCTTCGTTATTCTGCGAGGAGACATACTTTACAATATGGTCACTATTTTGATAGACTACAGCAAATCCTAACTTAAAATGTCATTTTATAACAACATTGTTGAGGAAAGATACAAGTGCATCTGTAATCGTTAACAATTATTAATATTCTGAAATTATTATTGCTGAATTCGCGTTATAAATGGTAGAATTGATTCTCTGTTGTTTGAAATAAATGCTGGAGGTTGCAAATGTGATCCAATTAGAGTATTAACTAAATCACATATTGTTTATATAATTTAGTCTGTTGTAAAATTGGTTTTGTTATACTGTTGAAACTGTCTGTCTCAAACATGTTAATCTTGAAAACCTCTTTATCTCAAAATTTTCTCTGCATTTTCAGCCTATGGGTGTGACTATGCAGATGCAAATTTAGTAGCGAGCGATATAGTTCTCACAAAGAAAAACATGCACAAGCTAAAAGCGAGAAATCTTGCTGGCATGAGCAAATTTCTGGTTCTTGCACATATCTGACAGGGTTTGATATTTATTGTGTCTTGCCACTTCTCACCACATATTTTCATTTGCTTGGAAAATTCACTTGTTTACGTCTGCATAGTCATACCCTAAATTCAATGTATAACTATGTATAACTAACAGTGAGGGTTTATCTCGTAATTTTCTCCCAGAACCTCTATAACTCAAATTATGGACCAAAGTATCGATTACAAATTCGGAACTTGGCAACTACATTTTGATAATATAAATCAAGGGTGGGCAAGCAAGAGTTCAGTGGGAGCCGAAATGTAGGTTTTGCAAAATGCATGGGAACTGCAGTTCTGTACTGTCGTGATGGATAGTATGGTAAGGCGCACGATTTTATTATATAACATAAATATAATATAAAACAAATATTGAATTTTTTTAATAAACATATTTTCACAAAATTATAAAAATAAAATTGTAAAAATAATAATAAAAAACAGAAATTAACACTTTCGGCAAGAGCCGCATTTGCCCATGTCTGGTATAAACTGTAGTTGAGGAACATCTCTCAACACAGGACATAGTTTTAATATTGCTGCTTTTCTCTGATTGGCTTTGGCTTGCAACTTATTGGTTGAAGAAAGTCAGAGTTTATTTCTGTTAAGGAACATCAAAAATGTTTTATTTATACCTTATACATGAGTGTACTGTACTTGCTATTGTATTAATAAAATACCATATCTCCAATGAATCTCTATATCTGAAAACTTGTTTATCTTGAACTTTTTCTTGTTCCAATGAGATTTGAGATACATGGATTCAACTGTATGTCATTTCACTTAATGTCATAGTTTCCAAGAACCTATCCACAATGTTAAGTGAGGGTTTGCTATATAAAGTTATAAATAGCATAAACTAGTTGAACTTAGTTGTCATACATGCTATAATGGAGTTGAAATGTCTGTCATTTAAAAAACTTTTAGAGTTCTATCATTTTAAATAAATAAGGTTAATATAATTTCAGAGACAAAATTTTTGCATTAAACTCCAATTATTTTATAATATTCACAACAGGCTGAAAAATTGACATGACAAGTAAATTCTTTATGATCTAAATGGATCCTAGAAAATCATTTATAGCATTCATTAAAGTGAGAATTGTAAAGGAAATGGTCATAAAGCAAGGTTCTCCTGTAATTTTTATATACTAATTAATAGTACAAGCTTGTTTATATATATATATATATATATAGATTACATTAATATTAAATTAAGTTTTATTTATAATTAGACATGACTAACAGTAGATGGCAACATACTGTAGTTGAAGACATTCTCCAAAGAAAAATTGCTGTTGCAAAGTCAAAATGGGCTTTACCGTGGGCTTTGATCAATTTTACCATTGCTACTCTGTTCTGCCTTGATATGTAAGTATTATTTTTATTTCAATAAATTATAAATTTTAAAAGTATTTATAGTTTCATTTCTTTCCTTTTCAGTAATCATGGTTCTATTTCACGATGCTTGCCAGGAAACCCACCAGTTATATGGTATATTGGTAAGTTTTATTTTGTTCTGTAATAAATATGTTTAATTTATTAATTTGAAGTCACTAGAATCCAACTAGTTTTAATTATAAATTTTAATATTGTTTTTCCTTATTCATTTTAGTGGCAGACTGACATTAAACAAGCATCATAAATCAAATTTTGATTTCCTGATAGATCACTGTAAAAAATTGTGATTCCATTTTTGAAAACATACTTTAAACAGTACAATATTACACAAAGATAAAATAAATATTATATATGTATTAAATGTTTATCATAATAGGAAAGTTATATCAATTGTAAAAGCAGTGAATTATATGGTACAATAATTTCCAAAAATAACATTATTTATATACAAGAGCAAGCTAAAAAGTTTTGTCCTAATTTAATAAAATAGCAATGGGTCAACATAAATTAATGAAACAAAACTGGGAATGTAGCTTTACTATTTAACTCATTTACAAGACTACATAGTTACTTTTCCACATACAGTAATATCCCCTAACATCAATATATTTCTGTCATTGTGTCACAAATTTACAGAGTTTGTCATCGAAAAATTTGGGAATTTTTTGTTGAATGCATTGTTGAATTCATTGCTGACTTTACTTTTTGTCATATTTGAAATGTTTGTACTTAAGAGTTCTTTTATCTTTGGAGATGGAAGTTGCTTGGAGCCTGGCTACAGGAGGATGTCTGAATGAGAGAAACCCAATATGATTAATTGCTCTACTGGTGTGGCATGAGGTTATCAGCTGAAGGAGTGTTCTGACTTGCATGTCAGGTTGAAGATTGAACAGAAAGGTTCCTCACAGATACATTTTTTTAGACATAGATATTGAATTCAAGGAAGGACATTTGGTCATCAGTGTGTACGTCAAACTGACGCATAGCCCACTTTACATTCGAATGATTCTTACCAATATAAACTGGCTGCTTTCTGAGCTCTCATTAGAAGAGCCTTTTTCTATTGCAGTAGTGTAGCTGATAGGCAGAAGGAAATCAATAGAATATTACAGATTGCCAGAACACTAGGATACAGAACAGATACGATTACAGCACTGATCAGAAGCTACAAAATAAGCACAGCAAAGGTTCCGTGTGTTGATATTGGTAAAATCACAAAGTTCACTTACGATAGAAGTAAGAAAGCCATCATGAGAGAAATTTCAGACTGCAAAAAGTCCAAATTAATTTTCAAGAGAGCTCCTAACCTGTATAAGATATTAAGGAATGACAAGGTCAACATTGATAAAGAAGAAAGAGCGAGAGTGTACAAGATTCTATATGAAAACATGGAATTAGGCATCAAGAAAAATTATATTTGTGTTACTACAAGAAATTTGGGAGTCAGACTGAGAGAGCACAAATACAATGTCAGTAAGAGATCCAACGCCACAGTATTATCTCAGATGGATCAGGCTGAGGCACCGTAGTAAAATGGGAGGAATTAAATATTGTTAAGTTCGTGCAGTCCTCAGCATTGGCAATGAGTGCAGAAAACATTGAAATTGATAAGAGCAAGCTGCTAACATCTTAGTGTTGCTTGTGATCATACATTTTTCCAAACTTGTATTCAGACATATTATATATAAACATCAACAACCACAACCTGTTATATAATAAACATGCCAAACGATATGCCAAATTCTTGGGCTATGTGAAGATTATAATTTAATATTAGAAATTATTTAATTTGACTAGAGGTAGGCAGTTATGCTACCATCTAGTATTAAATTTAATGACCAATTCCAGAAATGACTGAATTAAAAAAAATTAATTATTTATAATTATTAAATTTAATACGAGATAGTAGCATAACTGCCTATGTCTAGTCAAATTAATTAATTTCTAATATTTAATTATAGCCTTCATGTAGTCCAAGAATTAGGCATATCGTTTGGCATGTTTATCAGACATATTATCTGTGATTTTTTTTTCTGCAAATTGAATTCGCATTTCAGGTTGGTTCATTCTGTGCTAGAAGAAAAGATGATGGTGACTCATGCTCCTTAACAATGTATATTGTATAATTTTCTTTGAATAAGCATTATACATAAAATATTTGAGTATTATTTCAACATTGAATGCATTATTATATTTTACATGAATTTATATGGGAAAAATTGTCTCTCTTAACGAGTATTTCACATTACGAGTAAGATTCTGGGAAAAATTATGCTAGTTAAGCTAGGTTCCACTGTATAATATACTACTCATGTAGGCTATGTATAAAACAATGATAAGTATGTTTTTTACCTAAGCATGTCTAATCAGAAATGGCACAGGCAGATATGAATTTTTCAGCTTCATTCCAATTTTATAGGATATCCATTATATATGTGGTCCATATCTAAAAAAATCTTGTGATTTATATCACTTTGTGTAGTCTGATAGTTTTTTTTTATATTGGTTTTACTATTAAGTTTATTATTAATAATGAGGAAATTAAGTTGTTATAACATTCTAATTATAGTTTATTAAATAATTTTTTTCAGAAGTTATTATTGCATGTATTTTTACATTAAATGGTCTTTACAATGCTTACTTGTATGTTTGGCCAACTATTGGACAGAGTCCTCTGGAACTGACTCCAGTTTACAGAAAATTATTTAAGATTAAAGATAATGGTAATGACTCATATAACGAACAGTTTCACTAAAAAATATTAATTTGTGTAAAATAAACAATTAAATATCTATACATTTGAATTTCAGATATTGGTTTCAAGTATGCATCAACAGAATTTAATCGTACCTCAAGCCCAAAATCTAAAGTTTCAGCTGTCATGCCAAATTTTGTTTTACCATCAGCTAATTATGTATCTCATTTGTCAAATTCGTCTTCATTTTCTTCACTTAATTCTTCATTGGATCATTTAGGAAATAATTGGACAAATTCTAGGTAAAGTTTTAAATTATTTTATTTGTTAAATTATAAAAATTAAATTGTGAACAGTATTAAAAAAGTATATTAAAACAAGTTAACAACTCTATAAAGTTAAGAACTAATAAACAGTGCTTTAATGGAAACATAACATTACAGAAATATAAAAATACACAAGAAAAGAGTGTTTAAGCACTTCCAAGTTATTTGACTGATTATCAGAAATTCTGACGTAATGTTTCAGATAAAACTCCATTAGCATGGATGTAATTGTGAATATAAAAACCTCATTAGCAATGTTATACAGAAATGATCAATTTTGTAAATATATCAATTTTGTAAATATCCTAATATGAGTTAGGATATTAATTATAATATTATCACAGTAAATACTATATACAGGGTAATTATATGAAATATATTTGAAGAGCATAGAATGAACCATTTCTATTACATAGGAAAATATTTAGAATTCCTGGAATTGAAAAGTATATTATAGATGCCTCTTATAAATCCAGAGTGTCAGTTATATGGAAATTCATTCCAATGTGTAATTAAGAGTTTTTCCAGAAAATAAGTGAGATCCTGGTCAAAGAATTACTATATTTTCAGTTTTTCCTGCATGTTTTTTAAGTTGAATGTTATTGGTAGACATTATAATGGTTTTCTTGTCACCTTTGCTGTTTTATAGATGTAAAAGAAATTTTATAAATTTCACTTATTTAAAGTGATCATAGATTCTTTATCATTTGTAAGGTTTTCTAAAGATGCTTAAAAATCATTGGATTTCTTTTTAAATTATAAGTCTTTGTGCTTCTAGAAAGGTAGTTCAACTGGTTAGTAGGTAAACCATTAGAAAAATAAATCAGAAATCACTGTTTTACTGAGAAGCAAATTGTGCATTTATATAAAATTTATAGTTATAATTTTAAGAGCTTCATAGAACATGGATTAAAGATTTTGCAATTAGTTATTCATAAGCAGTTTGTTACAGAATTTCACAGGGTGTATGTTAGTTAGAATGTATTTTTTGAAATATGAAATAAATATTTATTTTAATTTTAAACAATAAACAATAATCCTAAACAATAACTTTGATAAATAAGACTTGAAGTTAGTTAAGAAGATTATGTAATTATAAGGAATAATAAATATTTACACAATGTTATTCACTTTTTTTTAATCAATTATCATTAAGCAATTTCATATTGTTATAAGAAAATGAGATTTCATTTTAAAATTGACTTAAATATAATAATGAAATGCAATACTTTTTTAATATTTATACGAAATTTTTTAACATCAATTTATGAAGATTTTTATTTTTCTGCTATTATAAAATTATCATCAAATTTATTGACATTTCTTGAAAGATAATGGACTTGTTGCCTTGTGAAGGGCTTTTTAATACAGCTGGATAAACAAGCCAATGATACAGTTAATTTTAAATGAATTGGGCTAAGTCATTGACTTGTTTATCCAACTGAACTAAAGTTACTTTACCGAAAAATATGTCCATTGTTTTGTATCAAAATTAGCCAAAAGTAACAAATTTCTACGTATGTAAGATCATATGTCAATAATAATTGCTCTAGAATATAATTGTATTGCACACTTTTATTTATTAGAGAAAAAGAGAAGTTTAAAAGAAGTCATTTACAATTAAAATATTCTAATTAATGTATAAAAAAGCTGCTTATCTATAGCAAAAACAGTTTTACAATTAAAATACCCAGTAACTTTGAATATTGGTATTTTCATATGTGCATTTTGGATAATTCATTAGCCTATGGGAAATCACAACTTTATGTATAATATTCAGGGTGATTATTTTAACTTGTTTTTGGATAAAAGTTGCATCTTATATGCCTTAAAATAGGATGCATCAAAAATTAATCATTTGGTGCCTTGAACAGTTTGAAAAAAAAAAAAAGTTTGTTGAAATTGAAATTGTAAATTGAATTTTTTGTTATAAATTTTATCAAAATTATATATACTTATTTGCAATTTGATTTTTTTTATATGATAGATATATTGTACATTAATTTCAATTTCTTACAATAATCTGCACACAGTTTTTTTAATTGAATCATTTCTGTTTGTAAAGTAATGGATTATGACTGTTTTAGTGGGATGACAAGTCCAAATGCAAGTGTTCCAAGTAATTCGTGGATGTATACCAGTTTTCCATCTCCATATCAGGTGAGATTAAAATTTATTTGATGTGTCCAATTAAGGCATTCACTAGCAGTCCAAACTGCAACACTGCAAATGCCAAAACCTCTGATAAGCATTGTAAAAGCTTACTGTTTCCACTTGAAAAATTTTACTATTTGTTTTCAAGAAAAATTATTTATTTATTTTTTTTACACTTCTAAGAATATATTATATAATTTTCTTGACATTTTTAACATATATGTCATAAGTAGACGAGACATAATAAATATTTTTGATATATAGCTAGGAACATCATGTCCTGTGGGGCAGTGAACATGTTAAATTGCTTTTAATTTAGATAAAAGCATTCTAGTTAAATTTTTAAACTATTGATCATTTACCTATACTGGATTAATAAATTTTAACATGTAGACTACCATGTTATTTTTAATGAAATTTCCTACAGCACTACCATTTCATTTTTGCATAAATTTAACTTGTGAATAGAACTCTCTTTTTTTTTCACTATTTTTTATGTATAATAGTAATTTTATAATAATAAATAAATATATCAATATAAATAAAATTTAATTTTCGTTTATTTGGCAACTTTTTTAATTGAGTTAATTGAGATATTCTCATTATGGTAGAATAGATACTGTTTAAAATGAAGATGTAATAAATTGCAAAATGAAAAGAATGTCGGTAGCTTGCTATTTGGGTCAGATGATTAAGATTTTGGTGAACCAAAATTTTTGCCTGATAATGAAGATATTTCTGTGCCTTTCTGATGGAAATTTTTGAATAATGAAACAGATATGCAGATCACTATATTAGTAAGATTCAAATGAAATAAACATCAAAATTAAGATATCTTAAATAGAAACCTATTTCTGTTGGTAAAATAAGAAAATTTCTTGGACTTTGTTGTAGATGAGTTGTAATAAAACAGGTTCAATTTTGTCTTACTGGTCAATGAACTATGTCTATTTCTTACGATATTGTATAGTATTTTAGGTTAATTGTTTCTCTGTATTTGTGCAATTATTCTGTAAAAAATTTATTGCTGTTATCATCAAAATAAATTTATAAACACTTTTTTGGCTTCTGATTTAGATTATTGGCTATTATCATCATTGCTTCACAGTAATATTTTTTTTAATATGCAAATTTAATTATTATTCTGCACCACAAAAACATTAGTTGAACTTAAATACAGGTGATGGTTTAAAACCAATAGAATATTACATTAAATGTATTGCAGCTATATTATATACTCTGATTTAAGCCAACTTCTGTTTATTCCACCCATGTTATAAATGGCTCCTTCAGAAGTTTTACACATGTAATTCATGGCAGACAACATGTTAATTAAACATAATATAAACAAGAAAATGGTTAACAGTTTAATGTGTATATTTCTAGCTGAGTCAAAATTATTGTTTTTAATATAAATTTAAATAGCATTAAAAATGTAAATTATGTAGTTTCAGAATACATCACCAAATATATCTGCTTTTCCTTCTTACAATGCAATTAACGAAAATAGCAGGTTGAGAAACAGATGGGATTCTACACTTTCATCATCTGGTAAGTTAAATTATATTATTGTTTTATTTCATAATTTTTTTTAAGTTAAAAAAAATTAGTTTAAATTCTTATTATACAGTGCATTATTTAATGATCATCATCTATATACATACAATGTTTTGGTAAATTTATTGACGTTTCTATTAATGTAAATGAACAAGAAGTCCAAAAATATCATGTCAGTGCTTAAAAATACGAATTCTTAAATTGTTGGACAAGATGCAAAAGAAATATTAGATTTTTATTTATAATTTGTGTATTTAAATAAATTAACCGATAAGTTGTCAGATTAAAATCTCAATGCTTGTTTGAGATCCTGGCAGTGAATTCAGTCACAGCCGTAGAAAAAGTGTAGTGTAACAGCTAATGGTTAACATTAGCCTCAACAAAATACATACACATTGGATATATTTCCATAAGAAGATTGACTACTTGTCATCTAAGACAATCATTTGACGTGAGTTTGGTTAATGCTTTAATTGACTGGTCTTTCTATTCTGTTTGGATGCTCCAAAAGTAAAATCCTGATGACAGTTTATACTACAGTATGATTATTACCTGTTTGTGATTGCCAAAGATAAATTGAAAATATCTAATGTCAGACTATTTATCCTCCTTTCTGCATGACATAACTGAAATTTTTAAATACATTTAATAATAAATGAATCCTTTTTCCCACATTAAACTGTTCAGCCATAGTCACTCCCTATTCAAATCCACATAAAGTAACATCTTTCACAAAGGTGTGTTGAAATTTAATTGGGATTGTTCATGGCTTGTGCCATGATCATTTGACATTGAAAGATTGTTGAAAACTGCAGGAATTTCACACATACATTAAATTTATTTTCTCATTTAAATAGGTCAGTCAGAAGGTAGTTCTGGGAATATATCATCATTTTGGAATTATCCACATTCTTCCATGCCTTTTACTCCTATTTTACGTAAATACCAGTATCAACCAGCCACACGATCACCACAGTCTTCTACCATTCATGATAGTGATCCAGATTCTTCGGCAACTCAATCTGGAGATGGAGTAAATATCCATTAATTTAACATGTCTTTAGATTTTATTTGTAATTTTGATTTTTTTTTTTTTTTTTAATTTATTGTAATTTTACAAATCAGATGTGGAGTAAATTGAAGATTTCTGAAGACCAATTAACCATCTTGGTTGCAAATTTGAGAAAGGTATGTTGTATACATTTTATTATAAGAGAAGAAAGTTCCATTGCATTCTTTATTTTAAATCAGAGTTATTTAAATAAATTCTTATTAATTATTAAATGATTAATTAACTGTTGTTGTAAGAGGGAGAATCAAAAAGTAAGTTGCACTCATACCAAAAATACAAGTGTGAAACATGCTGGTTCAAAATTTTTATGTATGAATGTACTGTACAATCCAATCAGTACTTTTTGACATAATCATCAAATTTGTTTAAACATTTATTGGAGTTTGGCATGAATTCCTTCTTGGAATATTTCTGTCCAACATGCAATAACTATTCTCATGTCATATTTGTGACATCTTTATCAGACTTGTATCAGCAATTCAAAAAAATCCTTTTTCATGGGGCCAAACACAGAAATCACAATGTGCATGGTCTGAGCTGTAGGGAAGATGTTCTCACCCATTTGAATTTTTCAGTAGAGCCTTTATGATGCCTACTGAATGAAGCATTGTCATGCAAAAGCACAATACCTTTTGACAATTTTCCTGGCTAACAATCTTTAATCACATTTCTTAGCTTCTTCAGAGTTTGACAATCTGCACATCAATTATAGCCTCTTTTGGCATGAATTCAAAATGCACAACTTGATTGTCAAAGAAAAAACATCACTTATAAAAAGATTTAAACAGTAGATAGCATGTTCCTATAAATAGTCATGTGATGGGATTAATCTTTTTACGAGTCGTGGTTAGATGATGCGACTGACCTTACCTTTTGAATATTATTTTATATTTAAGTATCATATAATCGTAATCGTAAGTAATGTTAATTCCATATAGTTTAATGAAATAAATGTACATAATTTAAGTAATATGGTCAAGATACAGTTCAACTAAAAAGATGATAGTTTCAATTAATTGGTGTATTACATTTACAGGAGACAAGAATTCACCAAAATAAAAATGCAATCAAGAACTGAACATATACAAAGTATAAAATTGACTTATGAGTATGATTGTAGTGTTTTATACATTTGAAATAAATTTTTTATGGATGTTTTGCATTGTCCTTGAATGTGGTAAAAATGTATGGTAATTGTCAGTTTTTATGAATTTTTTACTGTCAGATTCTTTTATAGATGTTTATTTATAATACTATAGTGTCAAATGTATGTATGTATATGTTACCCGGCTAAAGAGGGCTTTTGAACAGGCCTAAATGCATTTCAGGAAATTTTGTGTTTATTGAATTAAAAATCAAAAATGTGTGTGATGAATCTGTAATTCTAGTTCGTAAAGCCAATGAGGTTCATAGTTATTTATTGCAAATTAATTGAAATCAAGTAATGTTTCTTTTTAGCTTTGTAAAACAAAATATACTTTGTTATATATTATTTATAATGCTGCACATAATGATGTTTTTTTTTTTTTTTTTTGCATAAAGGTTTATAGTTTTGCAAATGTATAGAATAAATTTAAATATAAAAAATAAAATTATTTTATGAAGATTGTTAAATGTTTGATTATGTCAGCAGCTCTTTTTCAATAAAGGATTTGCATATTTTTCTATATTGTTAAACTATTGTTGTACTACTTTAATATCATAGTTGTCTAAAGCTAGATGAGAATATTTATATTCTCTTTGCTTGAAAATATTGCTATAAGTTACACAAAAACAATTAATGGAAATTAAACTGCTTCCTCTATTAAATCAGCTATGGTTTTATTTCTTGTTTTTGAAGTTATTTTACTTATTTTTTTAATAAATAAAAATTAATTATAATTTCAGTGGATTAGTCAAACAATATTGGTAAAGCTAATTAGTGAAATTGAAGTAATTAATGATGATTTAAGGAGACTTGGTTCAGCAGAACTGCAAATTGGAGGTAAAAATTTTATTTTAAATTTGAAAAATTTGATACTTGCAATTACAGAGTGTATTTATTTTCAGAGGTGAGTCTAACAACATTGCGTCAAGTTGCTCTGACAAAAAGCCAACATTTACCGACATTGAATGGCTTGTTGCCTTATTTAGATATCACTAGCAATCAAGAATATTTATTTCATAGATTAAAAGGTATGCTTTTTTATATATATAAAAGTATTTTTGGTTAATTTTATAAACTGTTTTCTTATTGTGTTTATAGAATTGGCTAGAAGTGGATGCATGAGTGAATTTCATTGGAATGGTGGAGGAAGTTTTAAAGGAAAACCCTGGAGTGACCATTTACCAACAGATTGTGCTGTGAATAATTCATTAAATATAAAGCTTTATTTTTATGACATTGTTATTAAAATATTTGTTACTTTTTTTAGATTGTAATGCATGTTCTGTGCACCTATATGGATTCTCGTCTTCCTCCAGACCCACATTATCCTGATGGCAAGACTTTTACCTCTCAGTATTTTAAGAAAACACCTGATAAATGTAATTTCTTTTACAAGTTTTATTATTCAAAATGTTTTTTGGGTCTTTCTACTTTATAAAATTGTTCTTAATCAGAGACCAAACAGAGAGATCTCTCCAAAAGCCATAAATGAAGTAGAAACTTTGTACTCTGCAGAGTAAGAAGTTTGTAATTAATTTATGACTTTTGGTGAAAGAAAAACCAACATTTATACTTGTCAAATCCATCTTGCCCCTCTGAAATACTTTCCTGACATTCTTTAACTTATTTTAAAGTATAAAAGTAGCAGTGGTATGCCGTGACATTTGAAGATAGCGAAGCTGTGCCAGCCTAGATGGAATCATTGAAAGCATTATACAATATTTTGGAGTGTAGCATCTATGAGCTAAACCACATGAGGTTGGTGCACTGTAAAGCGCATGCGCAAATGCCTGCAATCTGGCTGTTTTACACGATTCAAATATTTTCACCATGGAAGTTGTCCCATATTCAACAATACAGCACTTCCATTGAGATTTTGCATGCATATACAAATTTATATTAGAATATACAATGGCAATTTTATCATTATTTTTCACATGTATAGAAATTTGTAATAAGATACATAATGCAGTTATAATAAAATATTAATTTTAATTAATTCAAAGTACAATAAAATATGAAAATGATTGCACAATATGTATTTATATTTTAGAAAATACAGGGAAAGCGGTGCTTTCACATCTTCCATGAACAGCACGCCACTGAAAAATAGATTTCTTTTTTATTGTTTTTTCTGTTGAAAATGTTTCATTTGTATAATAAAGTTTTAATCAATCTTTCTAGGTACAATTTAATGAAAGATGATATGGCTTAAGTAATTAATATTATTATATAAGTAATATAGTATTTATTTTATAATAGACAAATATTAAATTACTTTTTTATCAGTCTATTAATAGTTAGATTATTATGGCATTAAAGATGATAACGCCATCTATCTATTCGCTTCTCAGAAACGCCAAGGACAAACCGAGCATTTTAAGGGCACCAGGCATTTATAGTATCTTGTTAAGAGACCACAGATTCCAAAGGGACCTAGTATATATTGGTTCTACCAAGAGATCCCTCCAAAAAAGGGTTTCTGAGCATAAGAATGACGTTGCCAAAAAAAGGCACACCACCGCCCTGTCGACGTATGCCACGGACCCCGATGTAAAAGCGGACTTCGATAATGCCACCCTCATTAAGAAGTCATTCAAAACGGACCACATTAGGGCATTGGAGACCCTGGAGATTTACAGAGCTACCAAATTGGGGAAATGCATTAATTACAAAGACAGCAACGTTTTATCGTACGCGTGGCGATACATCTCGGAGGTCAATCCACGATGGTAGACATGGTTTTATTTCCTGCATTGATATTTTGCGACGTTACGTTAGTAGACTTGGGTCTATTATATCAATCTTATGTTTTGCATCGTCATCGCACGCTGGAGATGTTCAATTTTTTGAACTTCAAAAGAGTTCTATTCTCATGACATTCCATTAACGAACCTGAAGAAGATCTCGATGGAGATTCGAAAATGTTAGTTTTTTTCTGTTAATTTTCGTCGTTTATACCGGAAATTTAAAGGTTGAAGTTGCTGGATTAGACTAAAGATGTCATCCTACCATTCTGGGGAATTAGGGATCAAATCTGGGCAAACAATCCCAACAATTTTTCAGGAGCAGTCTGTCCTGGATATGTTAAGGCCCATCTTTTACCATTCAACAAACCTTATTTTGGATTGGCTGAACCAAGATTGGTATAGAAAAATGGGTCTGTTAGTGTCCACAGGTTGGAAAGAATCAAAAATGGAAAAAAAAATTTGTTAAGAGTATTATTTCTGTCAAAATTTTAAAGGAAAGAGAGAAAATTGGAATTCTAGCAGGAAATATGATTTTTTTTATTTAATAAATTTTAATGTTTTCAATATAACTTTTAATATGTTTTTTAATTTATTTAAAAATAAAACTCATTTATATATATATGTGTGTGGTGGGTGTGGGTGTGTTATTGTTTAACAAGTTACTAGAAAGCAATATCATAGCTGCAGTTAAGACTTATGTGATTCTTGAAAAACTATCATTAAGTAAGCCGTCATAAATCAGATTCTGTTTACCATAGATTCAATGCCACAAAACAATTATACTCCTGGAAATAAATGATCAGTTATGTAATATACCAAATTGGCTAATTAGAAAAGTCATAATAGAAAATTTATAAGATCCAAAAGATACCTACGGAGTTTAATGCTTTATTACGTTTGAAGAAGGAGTATTATAGTGAAATATCGTTTAAATCAGCATTCATTTAGCATCATTCATTTATATAACAATATGTTCAATATTGCTCTCAATTTCAGCTATTTTTTGCATCATGAAAAGCACTGTGGAAGAGAATTGAGGTTTTTCCTATTTTTCAATCGAATTCTTGAGATATCTCAAGAATAGAGTGAACCAAATCAAAGACTTTGAAAGAACTTCCATCATTTATTGAGTTTTACATTTTCACTGTTTCAAAAGATGTTCTTCAAAATGTAATATCAAACTTTGAAGTAAGATTGAAGGAGATAGTTGAGGGCAATTATATTCATTACATTATAATTCTCAAGTATTCAATAACTTTAAAGGCTGATTTAAATGATATTTTAATAAGATGTATATACCTTGTCATTCAGTTATAGTAAGCATTAAACTTAGTAGATTTTCAACCACTGTATACACATTTAAGAAGTCCTCACTTAAATTCATTGAGGAAAGACAGAAGTACATTTGTAATTGTTTAAAATTATTATTGTTGAATTTCTTTATTGATCCTGTGATATGGGAAATAAATGCTGGACATTCAAGCACAATCCAGTAAGAATAATTATATCTTGATTATGTCAATTAGTCTAGTAAAATTGGTTTTTTTGTATGTAATTTCACTTAACATTGCAATTTCTAAGAACCTATCAACAATGTTAAGTGACAGCTTGTATTTTTATAAGCAGGAGTTTTAAAGCAAGCCAATATACAGCAGGAGTGTGCTGTGCATGCTTTTTCAAATTTTGTTTTAAAATGTATCCAAACAATTGCCAAATTAATTGGGCTATTTAACCATTACTAATTTGGCAATTGTTTGGCTTATTATAAAATATTAGATTTTGAGATATTTATATATTTAAAATTTATCTTTCATTTCCATTAAAAGTTTTTTAATATGGATTAATATTCAATGTTAATAAAAATATTTCATTTTAGTGGATATAAACAAGGATACTTTATGTATTTACCAATCCAGAGTTATCCCACCACATTACAGAGTAGTTATTGGAGAAGAAACATGGGATTTTGCTAAAGTTTGTTCTAAATACTTGAGAACTTATATATTTTATTTAGCTTTAAGAATATATTAATTGTTCTATTTTGTTTAGGGTCGAAATAATATGTTTTTTGCAATTTTGTTTTTTCTTCTTCATGTGAAAACTGAACTCTGTGGTATGTTAGGGTAAGTAAATTATTTATTTTTGTATAAAGAACATATACAGGGTGTTTGGAATTTCCCATTACAAACTTCTAGGAGTTGTAGAGGGGAGTGAGTACATAATATTTTGATTAGGAACCCGTGTCTGGAAGTGTACTGTTTCAATTCAGATGTTTAACTCTTCCACTTCTGCTTGAGGAATTTGAATTAGACGTGATGCAGTGCAATTATTAGGTAACTATTTGAAAGGCATCATAACGAAACATCCATTTATCAGTTAAGCACATTTGTTTTTATTTTTTCTCTTTCCCTCAGCAGAAGTGGAAGAGTTTAAACATCTGAATTGAAACCGTTGTAGAACGGAATTGGGTTCCTAATCAAAATATTATGTACTCACTCCCCTCTACAAGTCCTAGAAGTTTGTAACGGGAATTTCTGAGCACCCTGTCTAAGATTAAATAAGAATGTTATTTATATTAATATAATGCTTTCATAAATTTAAAACTTGACAAATTATTTTCATTCTTTTTAAGGCGAGTGAATCTTGGTCCATCAGGAGTTAATATCTTGTGGATTATTGATTTGTAGAATATTTAAATAAATCATAAATTTTATAATTATCATTTTATTGTCAATTGTTTTTATTAACATTGTTTACTTTCAATATATTGAAATATATCAAAAATATTTAATCTTGCTAAATTCCATCAGTGTTTTAAAATTTTCAGATTTTAGTTAAGTGTAAAAACAATTAGTGATTTGCTAGTTTTTAATAAATGTGATTTATTTAATAAAAACATGAGCTATTATTTGAATTTTATTAATTATTTTAAATTTTAAAAAGTTCATTTTTATCAAACAAATTCTTATGTCTGTGTTAAAAATGCTAATGTAGTATGTGCTGCTTAACAATCGGAATATGTTCAGAGAAATACATCGTTAAGCAAACATCTTAAAGACAAACTTTATATGGTATAGTCTATTACTAATATCAGTTATATCTAACACAATTGTAACACAATGGTAAGTACTATATTTATATATCTAAACATACAGGGACACAAAAAAATAGCCTGCTTTGTAGCTTAGCAGACACAGAATAATACAGCAATAAACACAGAAACTGCTGCTGGTATCACTCTTAGATGTTGAAAGTTGTCACCAATCTGTTACATATATGAGTGCACATTGCACTCATAGATGTAACAATGCTTTTGATGATATGCAATGAGATGTGCATAATGCCTTTAATGAATACAGCTTGTAGCTGTGCACATTGAATCATTTTCAGAAACACCTGGCATGATATAGTGACATCAGTGGTGGTAATTGCATGGTTGATGATGTCCCTCAGTATTGATGTTCCTGTATTGTATGTAGGATTTGGGACAATATGGAACACCAACATTCACTTGATATATTGTTCTATTCAACTGATGCAGTTTACTCACTCCAAATGATGCACTAGTTCTTTAGATTTGAACCAGATCAGGACTGCTTTTTCATGTTCCACCCTGTAGAAAAAGTATGGTAAAGTGATTAAAAATTTTTCAGGTCCATTATAATCAAATAGGGAGTTTCATCTGTAGTTCTCAATAATTGCAATTTTATAGCAATAATTGCAAATAATTATCTACATGATAACAAATACTACACCTGAACAAAAACTGGATGAGTTTAGAACATGATAGTAACAATTTTTTAATATCCAGCAATGAATTAATAATGTCCCAAAAGTCTGAAATAATAGGAATTATGTTAACCCTTTTTATTCTTTTACAGATGAAGCATTATGCTGAGTAAATCAAAATGCATGTTATTTTGATGGTGGTGACCAACAGTTGACATGAAGTTGTCAGAGTTTAACAGCCTGCATCCAGACTTTCTACTAATCACACATCTCTTTGTCAACTATGATTCTTTACATCAAAATAACTTGAATTTGTTCCTCTCTATTCAATATGATGTTTTATTTATAAAAGAAGATACAAAGATTAACATAGTGCCAGACTTATGGGACACCCTGTATTTTTAGGCTAATTCTTTTTGTTAATCATGATATCAAATAGCTTTACAACAAACACAAATGAATGGTGTAGAATACAAATTTAAGTGTCTGTTAAGAAGTAAATTTGGATAAACATCCATTATTAAATAATTAGGAATAATTAAGGAATAATAATGCCAATATTTTATTCTGAAGGATCCAAATTGGAATCTTGATCAGATCTTCAAATTCATGTTGACAGTTTGATTTGGCTACATCATATTTTGTTTTTCATCATTTTGAGTCTGACTGAATCCAAGATGCACAGTACATGGAGGAGTAATACTCAGGATTCTGGACTAATTGTCTGCAGAATCAAACAATTACAACCTTCCTAAATACACACACTACTTTCTTGATGATACACCTTTTGGCTTTTGGGATCATTATACAGTTCTAGCAAATTAAAAGAATTACAACCAGGTAAAAACTCAGTACTTTATTCCTGGCATGTCTCTGATTCACCAATCAATAATTCCTATTGGAATTGTAGCACAAGTTTTAGATAGATGAATATCAGAAATGAACGTTTAACTATGAAAGAAAACACAGAAAATGATTATCATCTTTTCTATATAACACCACAATGCAGAACTAAAATGCGAGAAGGCACAGGTAATATGTGGTGCAATTATTCTAAACCAATACCACAATGATTTATTAAAATGGTATCTATTCTCGATTCATGAAAAAGTCTTACGAAACATGAAACTCAAACACTACTACACTATACAATTACATTGGAAACAATAGCTGGACCACCATTATCTAACGTTTAGATAATGGTTTTTACCTGGTTGTAATTCTTTTAATTTGCTAGAATTGTATAATGGATCCCAAAAGCTGAAAGGTGTATCATCGGGAAAGTAATGTGTGTATGTAGGAAGGTAATTTTTTTCTGGTGTTAATGTAACTTTATTATTTGCTGATGAATATGAAAATGTTCTACCTTTTTTCCATGCCATACCCGTAACGGTTGAACCTGAACCTGCGTGTTCGTCATTATCAATACTAGTTTCATATCTGTCGTCATCGGAGCCTATAGCGTAAGGTGTATTATTAAATGCTGTAAAGGTGGCGTTACCTTCAATGGCGACCTGATATGTTAGAGGTATTAAATCAGAAACGCTTATTTGACAGCTAATAGGTCGCCAGTACATGTGACTAACTAATTCATCCCATTGTGTTTGGTTCATATGATTTTTGTACATTTGGTTTGATATTATATGCCAACCGATCTTCTTCTTCTTCAATTTAACATGGAGATTATAGCCTTTGCGGCTCTTTCTCCGACCTACGTTGCCAGTTGCTACGAAATGACTAGTGAGGCTAATGTAGCGTTCCAGTGCCGCCACGTGTTGACTAGGAGTGATGGAGGCCGGCGGCCAGTAGATAGGTGTCAGCGTGCGCACCAGAGACATGTTTAGGGTCATCGTGTTGTCTAGGTCCTTGCAGGCTATAGTGTATTTGGGGCAATGTAGCCAGTAATGAAGTGTAATTTCCGCTGCACCACAATGGGGGCACCCCGGAGAGTCGTGTAGGTGCCGTGAGTAAAAGAAAGCATGTAATGAGGCCGTCTTGGACCAGAGCCGGGCCAAGAGCGTCTCCATGTGGCGAGACGACGCGCAACTGTACCTCCAGGAGGCAAACGGGCGTAGGTGGTCCCGGCCTTTGTTGCGGAGCGCCACTGACCAGGAATCCGTCAGGGTGCCGATGGTGTTGTCCTGCAAGGCCGGGTGAGGTCGCGTGGTGTCAGGGGTTTCCAGATGGAGCCACTGAACGGGTCGCAGCGGGCCACTTTGTCGGCCGCCTCGATCGGAATGTTGGTATGGCCCGGTGTCCAACCGATGACGATGGGCGCCGTGTGGGCACTGACAATAGCCGCGAAATCGATGATGATAGGTGGTGGTTTGTGTTCGAGAAGAGTACGCCAATGGTGGTCCGAGTACTGGACTTGGATGCATCCGCGCCTAGACAGCCAGCCCGGCCATTTTTTAGCGACAGTCTCCCGGAAACGGATGCTCATGATGACTGGTGGGTCGGTGGACGAAGTGGGGTAGTCGTCTAGACTGATGTGTGGATGGACGCTGGCAGTGCTTGGTGGCACGCAACGCTGGCGATAGATGAGTGACATCAGTTGGCCTTCCCGAAGGTAACGAGATATGACCCAGTACACGTAAGGTTCCTGGTGACGGCGCCACCGATAAAAGTCCAAACTTGAGGCGTTTTGGTAGAGGTCGTGTAGTGGGCTAAAACTGCCCCTCGACATTTGAGCCGCTGCATGGGAGAGTGTTCTGAGACGTAGCCTCGGCCGTAACGGCACATAACCAGTCTCTGTGTAGAGTGATAAGAGAGGGGTCGTCTTGGGCACGCCCAGCGCCGTTCGTAATGCGGCGTGGAGGGGTTTCTCAATGCGATTGGTGGTGGACGGAGCGCCATCCAGGAGCAGTGCTCCAAACTCCGCCATTGGGCTGAGAACCGCAAAGAAAAGCCTGAGGAGCTCCGCTACGGCGGGATGCGAAGTATTTCAGGAAAGCAGTGTCAGCGCTATTGACGGGCGGTTATGTTTGGGTGACAGGTCCATGACAGCGCTTTTTGTTGCAGAGAAAGAGAGGCTCCATCTGGCCGCCCAGTGGGTCAAATGGTCAAGCGCACTTTGCGCACGGACGGTGGCCTGATTGGGGCTGGTACTCGTTACGAGAAGAAAGAGGTCGTCTGCGTATAGGATTGCCTTGACGTTCGGAGGGATGCCCTCCCAGAGGTCCGCCATGTAGCTGGTGAACAGGAAAGGCGCTAAAACGCTGCCCTGCGGGACACCCTGCGTGAGAGTGTGGTGCGATGACAGCGCGCCTCTCCAGCGAACGCGGAAAGTGCACTGGAGTAGGAAAGAGGAAAGCCAGCGTAACGTCCGGCCTCCAACGCCCAAGGAAGACAGCTTTGCCAGAATGCCATGGTGGCAGACAGAATCATACGCTCCCTCCAGATCGAGGGCGATCAAGAACTTCCAACAGCGCTGTGCCCAAGCTACAGCAATATGGTGATGTATGGTGATCAGTGCTTCCTCGGCCGCGATAAGGTAAGAAGCTGCGATAAGGTAACCTGTACGCCGCGATAAGGTAAGAAGCCGAAATGGTGGGGATGGAAGTGGTTTGTGTGCATGCGTCGCTTGAAGGCGGTGCAAGACAAGGTGTTCAAAGATCTTGGCGAGATGTGATGTCAGGGATATTGGTCTATATGAGCCGCAGCTTGTAGCGGGCCGGCCCGGTTTAGCGATGGGGATGATTGTAGCAGTTTTCCAATCGGGGACAGGTCCCGGAAATCCAGAAGTCGTTGAAGAGGTCCAGAAGGGTGTGGAGGCCGGCGATCGGGAGCGCCCTTAAGGCCCGGGCGCCGATGCCGTCCGAGCCGGGCGTGGTGTTGCAAATCCGGCGGAGTGCGCGGACCAGTTCATGGATGTGAAAAAGACGGTTGTCGTGTGTCGTTGTGGGCTGGTGGGGTGCCGAGAGGGGAGTGAAAGCTCCGATTGGGCAAGTCCTCCCGAAGAAGTCGGCCAGTGCTTCCGCCTGTTGAAGCGGTATTTGGAGGGTGGTGGGGGTCTGGATGATGATCTGGGTATTCGCTGTTGCCGTGGGCTACGCAGCCGGCAGAAGATCCGAAAAAGTGTAGTGAGAGGGAGGGGACGCACATATGCTGTTCCACCACTCGCGGCGGGAGTGGCGGATGCCAACCGAACTTGTGAATTGTGAATCTTATGAACCGATCTTGGTATTATATGCCAACCGATCAAGTATCTTGTGAATTTAAGCGTTCTATTGTTGTTATGTTAGTTTATATGTCGGCATTGTTATTATATTCGTTAATTCTTAGTTATAAAAAAAATTTTATTAACTAAATTGATTTGAACTACTATGCATACTTGCTAGTCTAAACCAGTGTTTCTCAAACTTTTTGGACTGCGACCCCCCTTCTGCACTTAAAATTTCAAAGGACCCCGTAGAATGAGTATGTGTCGAAAAACATCCCGGAGGGAGGGGGGTTAGGCTCGTTTTAAATATTTATATTGTTTTTATTATTTATATGTGCAATTTATTAAGTAAAAATTATTTTATATACTTTTTATTTCTATTATTTCTAAACACGAATCCATAGTAAATTTATAAAATATTTGAAAAAATTGATCTGCATCAATTTTTCAGCGATCCTCCAAATATTGTTCACGACCCCCGCTTTGAGAATCACTGGTCTAAACTATTGTACAGTGTTGTTTAGAACCCGCCAGTGTTCGAGCAGATAAAACCCTTAAACAATGGTAGTTGGTCATGGGTTTGAACCAGTGTTGTGGAGTCAGTGGCAGTAAAATTCTTCCCACTCCGACCTCAATTTCTACTGTTGATAAAATGTGAAGTACGGAAATTAGTTTTTAATTAGTATCTAAAGAAATTTATTAGAAAACGGACACTGATAAATTTATTTATCAAAAATATAAATCTGTAAAGACCATTTTACACCAAAATGTTAAGCGTATCGCTTCATACTTTCAGAAAATTAGCTTTTATTTACTTCACGAGTCAGACCGTCGGCCCGAGTCGACTACCGGTGTTTAGGGATCGAATCCTGTTTATCCAGTGGTGGAGCATTAGTAGAACGCTGCACCGGTGGATACTACGTGGAAAATTGGAAGGAGTCTGGACCGGGATTCGATTCCGGATCCTTCGCGGAGGCAGTCCGAAACGCTACCGTTCAACCTTCCCGTCGGATTTCAATGTGTGAGAAAAACGAATGTCTTTGAAATTGGTCTTCAAAAGATTTGCCATGTTACTAAAGCGAGAAGGCTGAGACAGTAATGAAAAGATTACGGCAACGCTTTCAAGCTCCGAGTTTACCAAAGAAAAACTCACAAGTAAAAATTTGACTTTCGTTTCGAGTGCCGAAATTTTTACTTGGAGCAATACTTTTTTACGTCTCGGATGTTTTTCTTTGGATATCGATTGTTTTTTACCAATTTAACTAATAATTTTTCCACTGCTGTTCTATTGGTTGCGAGTTATGACTATTAGGCCTATTGCTTCTATTACATAATTTGGTCTTAGTGGTTTATTCGTTTTGCGCAATGCGATATCTGCCGATGTGGCAGTGCCGGATTAAGCCTCTAGCAGACCCTAGACAAAATTTAAATTGGGGCCCATTTAAATAAGTTTCTTCTAAAGAGATCTTAAATAATGCTACTTGAAATTTTTATTAATAATAGAGAATACAAACACTAATACAATAATAATTGTATAATTAAAGAATTTCTGGTATAACGAAAAATATATAAAAAGATATATAATTATAGTCGTTAATCAGCGTTTAAAAAATTTAAAATTTTCGGATTTTCATTTCAGAAAATTGATGAATCTAGCCGTTCGAGAGTGTCTTTTTCTATAGCAAGCATTGCCGTAGAAAAATATTTTGCCTTTCCTGTCCTGTTGAATTTCTTAAATAATTTTTAACTCGTTTTAAAACAGAGAAAGATCTCTCTCCTGTTGCATTACTTACAGGCATAATTACGTAAATTCTTAATATTTCGGTATCAGGAAGAGTATGACGCACACTATATATATATTGTGTAGCACCGAATTCGATTTTATTACTTTATCAATTATTATGATGACATTTATTTGTGTTATTTAAAAATAACACATAAATCTGTAATAATATCGAATATTTATTTATTTTTTTTTTTTTTCTGTACTGAAGCCGGAGTCCCTCCGGGCTCTAGACATTTGTCTATTGGGACTGCGAGGGAGAATGTATTTATAGAACAGGATTGTTCCAGCTTCTGAATTCACGGGTTTAAATTTTTGGGGCACGATTGTACGCATCCGTTCAAGATGATGATATTTTTCATTTTCGCCATAAATTTTAGTACTTTATACAGAGAAATTTTAGATAAAAATATTGGATACTCGGTGGCATAATTCTTATAAAAGGAATCGTAGTGTGACATTTAAAAAGAAAAAATAAAAGGAAAGGTCAGAGTCGCACATTTCAAATTTTACAGTTTATTTTGCTGTTTGTCTACCGATTCACCAGACTGATTTATCGTGGTTTATATTTGCTGTGTTGCTTCTGGGTTCCAAACAACCTTATAAATAATCAGTTCAGATTAGTGATCATAGTAGCTCACTGTAGTTCAAGCCAATATCTTATTTAATAATTTATTATTTTTTAAATATATATATGTGTGTAAGAATTATATATAAAGAAAGGCACGATGATTGCAGACAAATACGTATATGTTAAAATGTGTATAAGATATCAATGTAACAAATTTATGTTTTTTAAAAAAAAAATCTGTAGCTTTTTGTTTTGGCTCGAACATTTAGCAGAAAAATGAATAAAACTTGTTTGGAATAGCGAAAATGAGCTGTAAGTTTAAATATGTCGCTTAATAATCGAATTTTATTATCTTACAACGATTTATTTCTGAAACTATAAATAGAACAGGGGATTAAAGAAAACTATTGTCTAAATTTGAAAAATATAATATACAGATTACCGGTTATTTTTGATAGTATTTTTGGTATGGTATCAAAATAAATTAAGCAAAAATTGTTTTAAAATTTTCTACGTTAGTTTCTTCACTAGAATGATTTTTATGGATAATAAAATTGATTATCTTAGTTAACTTGACTGAAATGTTGAATAAATGAAATAATTTTATCATCATTTTTAAATTAATCCTTCTAAAACTAAAAAGTTTTTATACTTAAAATAGTTTTGAAAGTTTATTTATTTATTTTCCACGTGACAGAATAGTTATACAATGATCAGTTTTGCACATATATACATTATTGTTATCCCACAAAAGTATTCAGACACCCCTTCAAATATCACAAAAAATCACATCATTCTAGGATATTTAAAGCAATTTTTTATATATACGTATAGTATTACTATAGAATAGAATTTATTTTTTATTGTCATATATTTTAACATAGATGAAGTTTTAAAATTTGCATAACTTTATCTACTTACATCCATCATTTGGCAAATCCAAAACTCTGTAGGATATCATCTTGTAAATCTCTGAGTTGTACTTAGATATGAAAGATAAAAATTAGTTTGGATATTTGGAATATTTTATAAATTGCTGATTGTTTATTGATTCCAAATAAAAGTATCAAATGCACACTAAGCATAACTAATGGACGGCCAGATAGCGGCGGGGGGGGCGGTTAAGATATTGGCCTTAATGTTCTGAAGGACTTTGGATCGAATCTGGTAAAGCAACTACCTATGAATTTTTTTTTTTTTTTTTTTTTTTTTTTTTTTTTGGTGGTCTTGCTCATCTTTTGTCACCTGGCCAAACCCATTACTGGTATGGGGAAAAGAGCGCTTTAGTCCCCAAAACACAGATTTAAAAATAACTGATATTATGATTGCAAAGCTGAACAGAGTTAATTCATATTTACAAAAATGCAGTAATTAAAATTTATATTGTTAATGAGTTTAAAAATGTAATCTTTTATTCTCTAGTTAAATCTGAATACACTGTACTTTTGTTAATCAAGCAATTTCTTGCACAGAGGTGCCAGATTAGCCAAGGAGCCGGATTACCGAGTGAGTGTAGGCCTAAGGCAACAAACTATGTGATCCGTCCCTTTCAGTACCAATTCTTTTGAAGGCGAGCTGGCAAATAACATGGCGTACCGACATACAATATTGTACATAAATGAAACCCAAATAAACAGAATTTGTGACACATTTTCATGGAAATGGAAAGGCATAGGCAATCATATGGTGTGTGTGTGCCAGATAATTGTGCGCGCTGTATTTATTAACATTGGTGTCTGATTACTTTTTGAAAGAATCTTATAAAATTTTTGTATGATATATATTGAGCACATATTGTTTCAAGTATCTTTTAACGCATTTGTTAAAAAATCTAATAAAGCTTTTGTATTAAGACAATATACATCTCATAGCTTTCATGAGCAGCCAGACGCATTGCTTTAATGATAAGCATTGTTAGAGATTTTAAAAATACTCGTACATATAAAGCTAATTTTTCACGCTTGAACACTGTTCGGTTTGGATGGCGAAACGGCAATTAGAGTAACGTACCCATCTCCCGAAATCTCACTATTACTTCTGAATTCGTTTTGATCCAGACAAAATTCGCCAGTTCTAGATGTTTTTCTATGTTTAATGTGGTCCTTGCATGTTCCATTCAGGGGTCTTTTACTTCGTCTTATTTGTTTATTTTCGTCATTTTTCATCTCGTTATCATTATGATCTAATACTACTTTAGACAAATCCAAATCTTCAATTTTTCTGACTCTATATTTTTTCTCACAGACGTGTTGCCATTTTACTTCTTTCAATTTTTGTACAATTTCTAAACCTCTCATTGCTCTGTTTCGTGAAAATTCGTCATTTAAACTTGATTCTGAAGTGTCCTCGTTAGATTCCTCCGTCGAGCTGTTGAGACTAGCAGATTCTTCAGATTCTAGAGAATCCGTATCTATGGATATATTGTTTTCATTTTTCTTAACTACTACATTACGGTCAGAGGTTTCGGAAGGTTGTGCAGCTTCACAGGAGGATATTCCAGAAGTTTCGGAATCACCTTTGAAATCTTCTGTTGATGTGAAACTATCATGAGAGTCTTGTAAATCAGAAATGTCAGTTAAAGAATCTTTCCTCGTGGTTGGGGGTTCTGATAAACGGCTTCTCAGACTTAATAATTGAGCCAAACTCTTGTCATTCATTAACTCAACTTCTCTCTTCAAAGTCCAGTTTTCTCCAACAAGACATGAATCAGATTTTGGCAAATTTGAATGCCCAATACGTCCAATTGCACTCTTAAATTCTTTTAAAAATTGTCCAAGAATACCAGTTTCTTTTTCTACTGCTTCACATTCAATATTAGGTACTCTTTGCTCTAAAAGTTTTAAAGCAACTTGATTAGACCACTGTTTGTAAAGTGCTTCGACATCAACATTTGAATTTGATAGTTGTTTGCCGACATTTTCTTCACTGATACTTTCTAGTTTTTGCTCTTTAACTATATTTTCATTTTCTCCTGGAGTACAAGAAGAAAAGTCATCGTTCTTTAGCTCTAATTTCTTGAGTAGTGAACGTCTGGATATTTTACTTTCAGTGCATAAAGATTCAGACTCATCAAACTTCTCCTCACCTTCAAGTATATTATCCATATCAGTTTTGTCATTCAAATGAAGCAACTTTTGATATAAGTCTTGTCTAAACATATCAAACTTGTTATTTTGTCCCTCGAGTTGTGTGTTCTGTTTTTGTTTGAAACGATACTTTCGAGGAGGAGGACACGGAGGTGATTGGTTATGTTCTATAATCGATCTTGGAATTGGTCCACGAATAGTTTCAACAATCGGTTGCTGCCTTGCATTTTCTAACGAAATTCTCGTTTCTCTGTGATCTTCCGGATAAAAATAATCGTCTTCGGGAATCATTAGTAATGTTGGTTTGAACCTGAGATTCTTTAAACGGCGACTACTGAGTGCAATTGTCTGTCGAACTCTATTAAGTAGTTCTGCAGCAAGAGGGGGTGGTGAAGCTAGCATTTCAGGTTCAAAATATTCTTCACTTAAGACAAAATTCTGTTTTGCCAAATAATCACTATTTGGATAGTCTGGTTCTTCGTCAGAAATGTAAGTAGATGTTGGATACCTCTCCGATATCAATGACTGCTTCCTGTTGTTCCACGAAGATCTACTAATGTTTGCAGCGAACTGTTAAAATGATTAATGTTACATTTTTAGATATAATTTATGAAAACAACAAAATATCAACTTAAATCTCACCTGAGAATTTCTTGAATTTTCTTTCTGATTCCTCAGATCTCTGAATGCTGATTGTCTGTTGCAGATTGCTATCCGATCATTGCATCGGTTGTGTTTACTCCTGCGTACTTTCATGTATATGCATATGGCAAAAATGTAAGTCAAGCCTAAAATACCAACACATAGTCCAATTATGATAAAGTTGTTCCTTCTCACCCAATGTGGTTCTGTTACAGCTACATCCAATCCTGCTACGAAAAAGGATTTTAACATTTAATTTAACATTTACCACTGAATTTGAATATAATCATACAGCACATACCCGGAGACCAACCAATTTTCAGTGCAGAACATGATTCGAATGTAATGTTTTTATCTTGACATCTCAATCTAACTAACATGAGTCGATGCTGAAGCTGGTGTCTCTGACTATCTCTTCCTAACCACTAAAAAAATATGGTAACTAATTAATAACTAAAGAAATATAAACAAGGATAATCATTGCAAATTTAAGTTATAATTATCTTTACTTGAAGAAATGTCTTGCTTCCATCTTGATAAGCTCCAAAAACTGGTTCGCTAGAGCCTTCTTGAAAGATATGTTTCCATCCACTTGGCGTCATGAATTCGGTGCTCATAACTTCGCACGCGCTAAGTGAACTAAGATTTCCAATCCCTAAATTTAATTTTAGAACATCAGAATAAGAATAAACTTAAAATTAATGTAGAATTTATATATGTAAATGAATAATTTACCAGGAAATTGGAAGAGGGCACCAGGATACACTAATTGTCCAGTTAATGGTAAAGATACCACTGGAAGCTTATCTGCGATGTAGGGCCTTAAGAACATAGTTAAAGGACATTCTAAAATTAAATGATTAAATATTTTAATAATTGCTACATATTTACCGAATTAGTTCATAATAAATTAGAATTCAATAAAAGTTAAATCTATTTTTGGATTATGCCCTCTGTACTGTAAGAGGATCTTTTTTCGGATCTAACGTAGGCTCGGCCAGGTTCACAATAGGGGGGCCGGATGGTGAGAGACGAGGTCGATGTGTCTGGATGAACTATCTCCGAAAAATTCATGGTATTGAGCGTCTGAACCCACCAGTGGCCTAATGGATGAAACCACAAATACTGATAGTTGGTCGTGGGTTCGCACTTCTCCAACGGGCTGGACAAGTGGAATTTTCCGAGTTTTTGTCACGTCTGTAACATCTAAATAAGGCCCGATTTTCCCATAGAAAGTCCTACCGGCAACGCGATACCTGGGCAATCTGCTCAGGCATCGCGTTACGTAAAGAATAAATCGAACCTCGTTTTTTGACCGTCTGAGCCCACAAGTGGCCAAGTGGATAAAAAACCACTGCACGCTGGTAGCGGGTTTGAACCTCTCCAACTGGCCACTTATAGTTTTCTGGCTTTTCTTCACGTGTCTTACAAAATTAGGGACAAGTTTTCCCACAAAAATCCACCAGAGCCATTCCCCTTGGTAGATCGCCCACGTGTTGCGTTGTCTTAGTCCATCCAACGTACTGTACAATACTTATCGACCCGTTCGGATTTGTTTCCTGGTCCTCAGAATGGTAGGCTGACACTTTAACTGCTCTGCTATCTGGTTCTTAAATTTCGTTGATTACAATAATAATTTGCGTAAATATTTCTCAACGCCGCTAAATATATTCCTTAAATCGTAAAAAATAGAAACACGGTAACGTCTCGAACCAAGTATGTTTGAGTATCCAGTCAGCCATTGATAGGTTCTAAGTATATATATCATAAAATTGAATAAAAATATTTAAGTTTAAATACAAATTAATTTTTTCCACTTCTTTGCACGACAAACTGATTAATCAAATCAAGATTGTTGCATAAATCGACTATAAGTTGCTTATTGTTTATTATTCGTGAGAGATTCCAGAGGTAGAATTATTTTAATTATTTTTGATTCCGCCCTGTGGGCACTAGGATGGTCATGCAACTTTTTTGCCAAATACATTATGGGTTGGACCAGGCTCAATTGGGGATGCGACAAGTCCGGGAGAGACCGCTTACGAAAAACTACCCGCGTTTCTCAGAGCGGAAGGCAACACTAACAGCCTCATTGTCAATGTGGAGGAAACAAAATGGAGATTCTTGTAAAATGGCGTAACAGCAACTGCCTACCTCTTTAATATTAATATGGTATTAGTTGGAAAAGCTTATTTTGAAAAATGGTAGATAAATGTATTGGAGTGAATCCAAACATGTGAAATAGTAATTTCTTATATTTCAGTTCCAATTGACTGATTTTGATAAATTAGTTTTCTGCTATTTAGCATAATACTTGTTTTGCCACATTTCGAAAAGTTCGATGTTCTAAAAAATAAAATTGTAAAATGAATCCGAGATTTTTTTTTATTTACCCTAAATTTATCTCTTGATTTGTATTCCTTATACTTCTTAAATAAATTATAAATTCTATATCAATTTATTAAATATCATGATGGGTATGATTTTTTTTAACTCTCCGCCTTGTAAGCACTAATAGGACCTTTTTTCGGGCCTGTCGTGGCTTTAACCAGGTGGGTCGAGCGATCGGGATTTTCTGGATTTTATCTTGGGCTCTCAAAGGCTACCTATTTTAACAGAATATTAGAAGTGTCAGTGGTCACCTGGCATTTTTAATGTTCTGTTAATGTTAACATGGAAAAATATCATCACTTTTATTGTAATAATCGGAGGATATGATCTACATTCTCGTAATTTATTATTAGTGGTGCAGAATTTAGGTCCACCAGTGATCAAGTGGTAAAATCACTAAACACTGACAATTGACCGCGGATTCGCGTCTAGCCAACGGGCTGCCCATGCAGAGTTTTCGGATTTTCTTTACGTTTGTAAGACTTAAACAGGGGTCAGTTCCCCTAGAAAGTCCTCCCGTGAACACCCCCCTCTTGACAGATTGCCCATGTATTGCGTTGCCTCCTTCCGTTAACCTTGCAGTCCTAACGCGTAAGTGTTCTGCATTAGCCAAAGAATCAATTAGCAGAACACCAAAAATTATTGAATTAAACAGGTACATGTATAAACTTATATATTTATAAAAGCAAACAAGTACAGTAGTACAATTAATTTTATAAATTAATAAATCGCGATACCTTATTACTTAGAAAGATACATCACGCTATAGCCATTAACATTCATTTAAATAAATGACGACATTGAACATTTAAAGAAAAAAATATTTACTCTCTTTGTTTAGAAAATCCAGTTATGTTTTTAAATTTCGTTGCCCTTGAAAATTAATATGAAAAACTTTTTGGCAAGCTTCTCTCATTATAATTATGTTGTTTATCTGATAAGATTGTTGTTTAACGTTAAAATCTCTTTAAAAAATTAATGACAGTTTGATTTATTTAGCTTGTTATTGTTTAGAATCATATTACTCCGAATTTAAGACGCATTTTCTTTTATATATTTCTGAACGGGTGGTAGTTGGTAGCGGGTTCGTATCCCACCAACTGGATTGCTGCGTAAAATTTTCGGTGTTCTCTTCGCGTATCTAACACAAGTTCCCTTAGAAAGTCTTCCACGAAGACACCCCTTGGAAGATCGTCCACGTGTTACATTGTCCTATTCCATCAATTCAATCTCCTTTAAAATCGAAGTTATAAATTGATTAGTTTTTAAAATTATTTAATAATTTATTAAGAGAAATATTATATTTTTCACTCAGTATTCTATTATGAATAATGGCATTATATATATATATAATATATATATAAATATTTTTGTGTTTATTTGTCAAAACAGTGGAGGTTTTTTCTAATATTTTTCCTCTGTTGCTCGAGCATAACTGAACGTAATGTTTTTGTGTATTGTTAGAAAAACTGGAAATGTTCAACTGAACTATTCCAATTTATATATAGTACATTAAGTACTCACGCATCTAACATTTTGGCCAGCGTGAAATTATAATTTTAGTTTATTTTTATATATCATATTTATAAATATAATTGCGTGAATAGACAGAATAAAAATTAGATTTTAAATTATTGACTAGATTTTTTTTTTAAATTTCAATGTATTTTTATGTTTTATAATAATGTTTTGAAACTGAGTGAAACTGTAGTTTAATTTTATCTTTTAACAAGTTGTTGTTACCCTTCACAAATAGGATTTGATGGGGTAAGGTAGCGCAACACATGGGTGATCTGCCTCTTGGGAGGACGTTTTTATGGCAAACTGGGCCCTATTCGGGTGTTAAATACGTGAAAAAAAACCCGGAAAACACCATATGGTCAGTTAACTGTTGAGGTGTAAACCCGCGACTAATGTTTAGTGGTATTACCTTACAAATGCAAACAGGAGTCGAAAATATAGTCTAATTTTAGTTTTCACAACTTTTCTAAATTAAAGTTTAATTTTTAATTATTTTACTGTTAAAATTTCTCATGTTTTTTTCCACATTTTTGATATTTTAGTCGAATGTCGTGTGTTTACTTTGCGCTCTTGTAACATAACGAAACTATGTCACCTGATTTTTCTTCGTGTTTCAAGATCAGTTAAGAATGTTCATTTTTTTACTTTTTTACTCTATTTCCTCTTGAATAAAAAATTTAACTTTACATAGAACTTAAAAACCTTAAATTATAACAGATATAGCGCACAAATTTGCCATATTTATTACAGGACTTATAGGGTCGCCCAGGGTTTAACGGGGCAAAATACATATTTGGCTCTATAGCAAATTACATTGTTATATTAAAGAAAAGGAAGTATACGAAAAAACATTGTATAGGTGTCCTAATTCTTCTCCAGAGCAATTTACTTACTCCTTTTGATCTTTTTTGGGGGCGTCCCTGAGTAACTGTAACAAAATATGGCGAATTTGTAAAGAAAATAAGTTCAGCGCTTCATATATTTAAATTTTACCTGTTATAAACTCCACACAATCATCCAAATCATCCCTGTATATATAGTGCGTTGGTGCACATTGGCACGTACATCCTTCTCCGGGAATGGAAGCAGCGAATCTTCCGTCTTGCTGGCAATCAGAATCTTCACAGTGGTGTTTAGATATGGTGAAAACGTCACCGAAATAGTCTCTTGTAATATGGTAACTATAATCCAAGGGTGCTGATGCCACTACAGTCCAAAGGAGCATATTTATTAAGAACACCATGATGGTGAAACATTCGCTCCTGTTTCCAACATCGTAGCTATATTCTATGATTCGTTTTAACCCATATTCTCCTTTTTTATTCTTCTAGAAATTTGCATAACTATGCGTTATGGTGGTTAATTTCATACGCTCGATAATTTTTTGCACCATTTTCCTAAGGAAAATATAAAATATCTCACATTAATTACGCTACTTACTACTACATTTTGATCACTTACATATACAATTTAATGTAATACAGTCAGATTTCGATATAACGTCACCGTTTATTGGCATTAATCGAGTGCGGCACTAATTAGAAAGTTGATGTATCGAGGTTTCACTAATTCTTAAACAGATTAATGTTATGTTGATGAAGTGATTTGGCTCAAAAATAGTCATTTCTAAGCGCTAGACTATAAAACTTTGTGTATAAATTTAAAATAATGCTTAAGAATCCTTAATATTTAATTACAGATAATCCACAACAGTTTAATTGCAGAATTTTTTGTAATAACTTAATTAAAATTTATAAATAAATCAGTAGTAACTAGATACGGAATATGAAACGGGCTATGCTATTGATTTGCTTATTTCGTTGCTTGTCACTTAGAAGCACCCAATGATTCTAAATAAAAAAAAAAATTGAAAGATTTTTATCGTATTCGAGATCAACAATCGACTAAGTAAAGTATTCAACCCGAACAATCAATAGAACAATGAATGTAAGCACGCTTCAGATATTGTCATTTTCCTTGTGGATTGTCATAACCTTCTTCCCGTACAAGGAAATTGTGTAAAAAATCTTTAATAAAAATACATTCGAATTAATTAGACTTATAAGAACAATTTAAATATATATATGTGTAATATTAGTTTATTAATAGCTCTGTGCATACAAACACTATGGTAATATTTAGAACCGAGGGTTAAAATGCATAGATTAGATTACAGATTTATATCTAATAATGGATAAGAGATTTACATATACAAACCTCCATTTCTACCACTTAATTGGTTCCTAGAAAATGCAAAGCGAGCCTTCACATTACCCCTAAGTTCGGTGTTATAAACTAAGATTACGTTCTTGGAAATGTAGTTTGAAGTATATAATATAAACGTAAATGATTTCTAGAATGAGAATTAAACCTTCGTATAATCCGCCCTACCGGATAGCCTGCGCCTGTGGAGCAACGATTGTTTCATAGGTACTAGTTTCATAATTATCAATACAATTTAAAATTGCACCCATTCAACTTATCTTTTAAACCCAGATAAATGTAATGTACAGTAAAACCTGTGTAAACTGGAATCGCATGGTATCAAACACTTTTTCAAGTTTGGCAAGTCCCGTTTTGAACAGTAGAAATTTTTCCGTTTCGGATAGGATTTACTATATTTTAAAGCAAGTAAATTAGGTGTTTTAAATCAAACGATCAAACGATTAACACAGTCGAATCTCCAATAACGACCACCTCTAAACAGTGGCTATTTTTTCTGGATCGTTTCTTTTTGAAATGCATACAAAATAACCTGCAAACACGGACAGTTTTATGTTCTTTTCCAGTGGCCGCTGTTCAGAGGTTCGACTGTATAATAAATTTTAAGATTTATCAAGAATATTATAGAAAATTTTAAAGATATTATTAAAATCTTAGTCATAAATGAATTGTATATATTATAATTAACCTAAATTTTAATTAATATTAATTAAGAAATATATGCACATCAATAAACCTAATTTGAATATTAGGAAGTATAATTACTTAATATTTAAATATGATTTAAATAATAATTCATCCCGTTTTTAATTTTATTTTATAATAAATTGAGTCTCTTTTTACGTGCTTCATAACTTTATAGAATATATACATACAAAGGGTGGCCTTAAAGTTAGTTAATCGTGCTTTTTGTTGTGTATTTGAATAAGACGACTTTTGGGCAATCTCTATATACATATATTCAAGTTATGTCATAACTATGTAGCTATACAAAGGTGTCATATTGTCACTCCAAAAAGCAGTTCAAGGTTAATGAACTTAGAGCATTAAAAAACTTCCTTTCAGAGGACACAAACCAAATTTAAATAACAAAAACCTATTCAATGTTTTTCTTACATACATTTACAACATTAATTACATTTTATTGAATATTAATTTGTTGCTTTCTTATGGAAATTAATTTCAAGCTTAAATTGCTTGTGTTCTTTTCTGTGAAATTTATGAATAGAAAACAGAAAACATGTTTGGGTGTGTCCTTTCATTATGTTTAATCATTTTATATAAATTTAATTAATAGAATTAAGTAAATAAGAAATTTTGTAAGTAAACTACTAAGAAAATACTTTTTCGTACACATTTTCGATATTTTTTAAATTCTATGTCAACAGGAGCACATTACAGATGCTGTTTTAAGCACTTTTGAGGACCCTGGCCCAATTTCTTTACAGGAATTATATGAACGTAAAAGGAAAATATTAATGAGCAATGAGATGAGGTCTGTAAGGTGAGGCATCCAGCTATTACTAGTTTAAACCTCACTCCATACCAATATAAATTATCGTGCGTTCTTAATTCTATATGAATAAGGAAATATTGATATGTTCCTGTTCTATATCAACAGGAACCGTGATTGGGTTATTTGCAATATTAAGACAGGAATAGCTTCTATTGTATAATTAATACTACTCCAATGGAATACATTATTTCTACACTCCTGATTCTACAAGTGCACAACATTGTTGTATTCCTGATTCTACACTGGGAGGAACACTGGCAGAGGAGTGCTCCTGTTGATATAGAAAAGGAAATGGAGCACAGATCAAAGATATCTTTGATATCTGCTCCATCAAACAACTCTGATATAAAATACTATCAAAGATTTTCAACAGGATAAGAACTTAGTTGATAAATTTAACATTCAAGAATAATTAATTACATGTACAAAATAAGAAATGCATCTGTACTTAATTCATCAATAACCTATTTCCTAAGTATGGCATCCTAACTGAAGTGATTATTATAACTTATCAACATCACTATACAAAATATCACAGCTATTATTAATAGCGAGGCATACAGAACGTACTTTAACTAAGTTTAGTATCATCATATATAATTATTATTATAGAATGAAGCAATAATATTATTCAAATGCAGTTCTATCTTTTTTAGGTCGGCATGAAGTAAATATAGCAAAGTTTACGTTACAAATGATTTTGTTACACGTTCTTACTGTAGCAAAACCGTGTAATAGAGTCATTTTAGTATGTATTTTATACGTTATTATATAAAACCGTGTAAAAGAGCCATTTTACGGGGTAAACTTTCCTATTTGTTTACACTTCTTTATAGAAAACCGTATATAACGCGCAACCCAAAACACCAATTTTTGCATACAGATTTAAGCGTTACGGTCGTGTTCGTAAACTTATTACAAAATTAAACATATAATTAACTAATTTATGAGTGATAATACGTTATTTAAACTTCAATCTTGCAAAAAATAAAAAGTAATTAAGGAAGACATTTTTATGTTAGAAACGAGTAGTTAAAGATTTCTTCTCAAAAACTGTACGGTAATTAACCAAGTGGGACAAAGTTCTTAATCGATTCTTCCTTAACCGATAATAAAACAGGAAATAATTACAAGATAATTTAAATTATCCGTGGAACGAATTAAAGTTTATAAAAGATTTCTCAATAACGATAAATCTCTGCTATCGCTCAGTAAAGGGTAAACATGTGAGCATGGAAGCCCTTTAAAAAAATTAATACAGAATGTTCATAGTTATAAACAGGATCTGTATACAGTTCTAATGCCTTAAGCTAATTATTTTTTCTAAACTTTTTAAATATTTAATGAAAGAGTCGCCATGAAGGTCATCTTGCTTCTTACATTACAATCATTTTTTAAAATGGAATTAAGAAAACAATTCTGATTCAAAATAAATAAATACAGGTAAATTCAACTCGATATACAAATTAATTAATATCTTATATAATTTATTTACAACCAAAGGAAAAATATCAAAACTTGAGTAAACTAAGTACATAATACTTTTAGGTAAATTGTATATATATGCTATACACAAAAATTACCTATAAGTAATTCCTACCGAATAATACGCTTGACTAAATCCAGATCAAAACCCGTAACCAATAGAAAAAATACATTAATTAATTTTAAAAAAAATATATATATATATATATAATAATTCTCGCATATTTAAGATATTTAAAAAGTAAGATATTCAAATCACTCACCATTTAAAGTAGGTGTTACTTTTAAGCAAATTATACATTTAGTAATAGTGGGATATTTACTTAAAGTTAACTCCTGCTGATACGTTTGAAGGGTTTCCATTTTAAAACATGGTGTTAATTATATTAAATTAAAACACTATTCAGTTTTACAATAATGTGCATTGTTATCCGTACGAACACGAGATGATACACACGTCATTTAACATCTTTACATGGCGTGCAATCATGTCTGTCTTCCTTGTTTGACACCTGCGAAGGTCATCGACTCTAATACACTATTCAAGATGTTGTCACTACCAAGAAAATATATAAATCACAACAAGAGCACACATTTCTCTTCAAATACTTTATACTTTCAAGTTCAAGACGAACATAAATATAACAAATTGATGTTAAAAATAAGAATAAAGTCTCCTAATGGCATCCATTTTTAGATACTTCCTATTAATTTTCTATCAAACAGTGCGTGGCAACCGTGACCTAAGGAAGATTTTCTAAAGGATTAATATTAAATTGTGCAATTACCTTAAGGGAAATAAATATAATTTCGTACTTAAATGATTTTTATAATTTTAAATTTCGGGTTAAAACAAAGGTCATAACTCGAATTCCTATCGCGCGTTATACGTTAAGAAAATCGATGTTTGCGCTTAAGTAGATTAATGAGGAAATTATTAATTAAACTTGAGTGATTAATTAATTTAATTTCTTTTTAAAAAAATAACCAATAAGATAATTTTTTTATTAATTCCAGGTTAAAACGAAAGTAATTCGTTGAACTCCCGTCGAGGTTGGTATTGAGTTATTCATTAGAAAATTCCTAATTAACGAGGAAAATTATTAATTAAGCTAAACGAATTAATTTAACATTTTTTTTTCTATAAAAATAACGAACTTTCCTGTCTTAAATGTGCTTGAAATGTCAGAATTTTAGGCATTTTCTTAAGAGACTCGCGTATATTTTTATACAGAATTATGCGATTTATGACTCTGTTTTCAAGTAATAAACGTATAAATTATGATTTAATTTTTTAAAATTATTAAGGTTAAATTCTAAACCAGCTAACAATCGTAGGCTCTACAACCTTGATGTTCTTTTTTCTCGTCCTTGATATTTATATACGTATGTAAGAAATGGTAAGTCGTGATAAACATGATCAGAATAATGTTGGTGACTAGCTGTGACTAGTAGAGAAACATTTTAAATATTCAAAATCCATTTCTAAGAACTCAACAAAAATTTTTCAGTACAAGTTACTTTTAATCAAATTCTTCATATACATACCCATACGTATAATACTAAAAGTAACTTCTAAATTTTCTGGTAAACAAGGCTTAGAACTCTTATAACTTGATATTTATACAAATTAAAAGTTAAATAACTTATCTAATTCGTGTTAAAGTATTGATTTACGAAGTTATTTTATATATAAGTAAACAATTTTAATTATTAAAATTAATTTTCTATCGCCGCTACTCAGCGCGACACTGGATATAACAGGATCTTTATCAGTTCAGAAAGTGAATTTTTATATAAAAAATAAGCTTACCTTTCATCGATATCGTGCTTAATAGCTTTGCATGGATAGTTGTTGCTCATCTGACGACATCTGTTGCATTGCTACTTCAGTAGAACAGGAGAATGCACCGCTCTCGTCAATCAGCTGACAAGGACGAGACACGTCACTGATTCAAAAGCGCCGATTCTCTATCCCCACCAGCAATTTCGCCCCCAAATTGCACCCTAAAATTGCAGTCAAAATGCCACTTTTTGCAATGATTGAAGAAAATAGAGCTAAAACCTACCGAGTTCTTAAGATTGGAGCGATAAAAGAATCCATTTTATCACACAAAATCAAGTGTTAAATCTAGCAGCAATTAAATTTAGATAGTGAAATTGGTAAACTGTAGAAAAATAAGAGAGTTGAAGTTTAAAAAATGGTCCGAACCAGCATCTAAAATGGGTCACTCGATGACAACTTTCGTTAGTTTTTAAGGTTAACGACCAAAAATTCCAAGTTCTTAAGAAGAAAAAAATAAATAAAATAAAATAAAAAACGCGCGCGCTTGTGCCCGCAGCAATTGGCACATGGTTCTTTGACCCTTCTTAGGAACCAAAACTGATTATTCATAGCTGCAACTCACCCATCCATGCTTCATGTACAAATGCTTATGTTCTAGAATTTAACTTGATTACTACATATAGAGCATTCCCAATAACAGACTGGTCTCTTCATCCGTGACCACAAGTTGAATGTCCTTCGATCTGTGGGCAGAAGAGGCACGAGAATTTTTGGTAATAAACGCTTTCCATCTATAGTTTCCTTACGAGAAATTGCTTCCTTAAAGAGAATTTTAGAGGTTGAGGAATTCCTATTCAAGTTCAGGAAGTCTGACATGAATAATACTCACTGCTGATTCTAACACACGAATGTTTTGTGCTGTGTGATTTCTTCTTCTTCTTCTTCTCTCGTAAGCCGAATTATTCCAGTTGTTTGTGAAATTTATAACATTCATTTTTCCGTAAAAGTCTTGTTTTTTCTAATTTTCCTGGAAGTTAATCGACTAATTCTTTATTCTTTTTCATGCTTTGCACAAAGCGGAAATTATAATGCGGACAAATCTCCGAACAACGGCCACTGATGGGAATATAAAAGTGTCGTTATTTGGTATACATTTTAAAAAGGATCGTTCCTGAAAATTGGCCGTTGTTTGGAGGTTCGACTGCGCTAGACTTGATTTTCATATCGAATTTTCTGCCTTTTTTTAAATTAAAATTCTCGTTACGACTAACTTGACTTCTAAACACGTTTTTATACATTTTAAGTTTTAAAATAACCAGAAAATCCTTGATTAAAACACTTAAAATATCATTTTTTATATAGTAATAATTCTAAGATAATGTCGTAAGGTAATTTATAAAATTCAAAAGTGCATATGAAGTGTGACGAAATGATTTATTACAACTCCAATTTGTTACCAGGAACAATAAAAAATAATATAAAAAAATATGAATTTAATTGAGTAAGTCAATTGTTTCTCAACATTATCCATCATTTTCTTTTCAATAATTTCAAGATGATACGCTGAAAATCTGCTCATTGCAACGTTATTAATGCCCATAGAAACGTGAAGAAAAATCCAATTATCCGGTCTTTTAGAAGCTCGACATGAAAATAATTTAGGAATTTGCAGTTTAGGGGAAGAGTTTTCATGTAAAATCCGGAGCGGAAAATGACACGAAGACACTATTGTAACTGTTATACTCTATGGTAACTGAATGAAATAGTCATTAAAGGAAGGGAAGACAAAGGAAGCGAATGTCACGGATTGTTGACGAAATTTTGAAATTGTTTAATGAGTGAAGAGAGCGTGAAACTGTAAATAATACTGATGACCGAATATTTTTTTGGGGGGGTAAATACATGAATATTTAAGGAAGCGTGGTATATTATATGGTAGTGGATCCGGTAGTGGAATATATTCCCCTTAAAAAATGCATTATAAATGTATGGCACACAATCCACGCGTATAAACATATTAATACACGCTGTGGACAATATACAATTGAGCATATAAACGACACAAGAACATACAAAATCACAATACATATAACGAAATACAACGCATGCGAGCATAAACACGAGAATTGGTATTCTTACAGAGGACATACATATACAAAATATAAGCATGTAAACACATAAAAAATGAAGTGGTGAGTACAGTTTGACCCTTTGAACGCTACGTTTTCGTGACTCGATATCTCTTGCAGACTATGATTAATGTTTGCCAGCTTGAATAGCCTCATAAATCTTTATAACTATTTTCTATGATGATAATCGCATCAGTAAGGCAAGGCAACACCATATTAAAGACAGTTCGAATTTATTATCATAAAGAGCATTCCTCCTTTGTACAAATTTTAATTATTCTTGGACTTGTATGCAACAGCAGGGCGATTTGCCAAGGGGTGCCTTCTGGGAGGACTTTCTATGGAAAACGGCCCTCAATTTAGATGTTAGACACGTGAATAAAATTTGGAAAACTCCGGATTGGTGGGGCGCGAACCGTGTTCAATGGTTTTATCTATTCGGCCACTGATAGGCGTGGGGTTTTTTCAACTTTCCGTTCTGTGGGCACTCAGAGACTTTTAGCATACCCATTATGGGTGTAGCCATGCCCACAATGGGGCAGCTGGGTTAAAGATGAAGCCCATATATCTGGGCGGACCACCAACTGAAAAATTCTTGGAACTTCTTCGACCCGTCTGAATTCGATTCCGGGTCCCCCAGAGGCTGCTACCTTAACCGCTCGGCCATCCGGCCATAGTGGCAGGGATCAGTTGAATGATTGTCTCACCTTGAGAGCTTCCGTCCTGATCACAGATGGCCCCGGTAAGTATCGGAATAGCCCTGTATAAGCAACTTTTAAATTAGACCCGAAGCGTATGTTTCAAAAATGGCGACTGTCTCTGTAAAATCTGATTCACGTAAATAATTGCAGAAAACTGTATTAAATTCGAGTAAAATATCAAGATACAACAGATACTCTCTTACGACCGAATGTTTTACAATCCATCGATTTAACGAGTAAAATAAATAGTCTATTGTGTTTCAGTTCGCGGTTTTACGACTAGTCTAAAATCTTGCATCGCTCAAAGTGGCGTAATAACGGGGCATTTACTTTCACGAACGTAACTCAATTTATGACATTGAATTCGTAGGAAGTCGAAGCTTTGCTTTACGACGTTATTCCGAGAACCAATTAGGGCGTAAAATCGGGGTCTTCTGTAACTGTAATTTTTACAGTTTAAAAATATCAACATATCTTCATATAATAAATTAGATTATTTATTCAACACAATTATGAGAATTTAATCGTGACATTTCCTGTTCAGAATTTATAAATGGTGAATTTTTTTTTTTTTTTTTTTTTTTTTACTTCTCGAAGCTTTAATGTCATGATGACGCCACAAGGTATGCATGACGTAAAAAAGAAGTCGCTTCACGTGATCAGTTCTTACAAGTAGGAAGCGAGACAATATATTTAAAATAATGTATAAACAATAACAGAAAACGTTATTTAACAAATAATCTAACAACCAGCGAATGTATAAAATAAAACGAAAAAATATGGTATAATCATCTATTTTAAATTTAGAAAAAAAGTATATAAATAAATACATGAATTAGTGTCGCCATCTTTCGATTAATAATGTAATGAATTTTACATTTCTTATCCTGTGAGAATTTTTGTTGTTATTAAAGTGTCAAAAAATTTAAAATTGTGTGTATTTTTTGATAAGATAGAATAAAAGATACAATTCAAGTGAAATATTTGAATTATATCCTGTTAATTAAATTATGGTAGAGTACAATGTGTTAATGTCCGAAATAAACGGATCCGCGAACACACTAAACAATTGCAAATAATAAAATATGGAGAAATCTATGTTGCTTTTGGCTAATTCCTTATGTAAATAAAATATTTGCCGAAGTATATTTGACAGTGCCGATTGCAACTAACCTCTTTGCTACGCACGCTATCTCCAGCAAATAGCGATAAAAATTTAACGCTTTTTCTATGGGATAATCCTTTTCCAAAATCTCTACAAAACGGAAGTAGATAGAAAAAACCCGTTTTTGCGTTAAAACTTTATTTATTTCTTCAATTGACGGTTTAGAATTTTGAAAATCGAGTTCTTTATTTCCTATGAATTTTTAGTCATAAAACTCACAATGTGCTTTTCCTTAAACCGTAACACCCTCTTACCCCTTTTCATATAAAAACAAACTTATTCCATACGTTAACTCTTTTGAGATTCTTCAAAATAAAATTGACAAAATCTCTTAAATAATAAATAATTGACTCCTAAATAATTTTGAAACAGTCTGTTTTATTTACAATCGTCGTTCTTACATTTTTTAATAGTTCAATTTCAGTTTTTATTATTGAAATTTACCGGTAAGTAAGTTATTTATTACGAATCGAAATTGACCCGAACTACTGTTAAGAGAAATGTGATCAGTGTTTCATTTCATACGTAGAAGTTATTATCAACGAGCAATTATTATGACATCCTCTTAATGCCGGCTGCAACTTTTTTATTTATTTTATTTAAAATATGCTCTCCACCTCAAATCAGTAGTGGCTTGCCCCTGTACTGTACAGTACATCATACTTTCCCTTTAACAATAGAGTCGTGCTTTTAACTGCTTTCGGAGAGAAGAAATTTTAAATTGAAAAAACGTGACTTCCGGTTTGCATCGGAAGTTCATATATAATTAAACGGTGCCTCCTGCTCCTAAGGTTTCCATATCTGTTCTCGGCTTTCACCTATCTAACTCCGTTCTCGAGATTAGGGAGAGACGGACGAACGGTCGCCAGAAATAGCTACCATAAGTCGGCACACCACAATCTGTCCATAGCATTGGACCGCCTTGACAGTGTAAGGGCTGTTTCACACTATGACCGACTGGTCCGATCCGACCGATCCTATAATCGGACCGACTAGTAGTAAAAGCATTCACACTGAGTACGATTATATGTGGGTGTCCAACTCGTAAGGACCAATCGGAAAGGGTGTTAGAAATCGTTTTAAGTTTTTCTAATTTTCAAAATATTGGGTTGTTCGGAAAGTTCGTAGCGATTTTTGATAGCCGACAGTTGAGACACCGATTGACGCGAAAATGATTAGAATTGTACAAACCAATGAATATTACGATAAATGACCTTGAGACGCGTCCGTTACAAAAAAACCGTTAAGATTATTCAAATAGCGTTTAATTTGGCTCATTGCAAAAATGGATGCGAACAACGTGCATTATCGACACTTGTTTCTTTTCTTTTTTCGTAAACGCAAAAATGCTGTACAAACAGCAAAAAAGATATGTGATGTTTATGGTGAGAGTGCTGTATCAGAATCAACTGTTCGAAAGTGGTTTGCAAAATTTAAAACGGGTAATTTCAGCCTTGAAGATGCTCCTCGCTCAGGAAGACCTCCTGTTATTGAAGAGGACCAAATCAAAGCATTATTGGATGAAAACCCTCATTACACAACTCGAGAGATTGCAGACATAGTGAAGTCATCAAACAGTACTGTATTTCAACATCTAAAGAAGCTCGGATACGTGAATCGTTATGACATTTGGATACCTCACGACTTAACGGAAAAAAACTTACTGGATCGCATCTCCATTTGTGATTCTCTTGAAAAACGAAATGAAAATGACCCTTTTTTGAAGCGTTTAGTGACAGGTGATGAAAAGTGGATCATTTATAACAACATCAGCCGAAAACGATCGTGGGGTAAGAAAAATGAATCACCATTAAAAACTCCAAAGGCCGGTCTTCATCCAAAGAAGGTCATGCTCACTGTCTGGTGGGATTGGAAAGGAATCCTGTACTATGAGCTGCTTCCACAGAATCAAACAATTGATTCTGATAAGTATTGTTCCCAATTGGATAAGCTGAACATGGCAATTAAAGAAAAACGTCCGGAACTGGCCAATAGAAAAGGCATTGTGTTTCACCAAGATAATGCCAGACCTCACACGTCTTTACGAACACGCCAAAAATTATTGGAACTAGGCTGGGATGTTTTACCCCACCCCCCTTACTCACCCGACCTTGCCCCGTCGGACTACCATTTGTTCCGTTCTCTACAAAATTCCCTTCATGATAAAAACTTTGATAGTTTGGAAGCTTGCAAAAACCACGTGGATCAGTTTTTCGCGGAAAAAACTGGAAAGTTCTACGAAGAGGGTATCATGAAGCTGCCCCATAGATGGCAACACGTCATTAAAAACAATGGCGCATACATAGTGGAATAAAAGTATATTTTTAGTATTAAAACAATTTCTTTTATTTCTCTTAAAAATCGCTACGAACTTTCCGAACAACCCAATATTTTTGTAATCTACCTGGTTAAACTTTACGGATATGATCTTACTTCGTTTATAAATTCTTACGAAAAGTCTAAATAATACCATCTTTTCTCATTACGTCGATAATTTTTTTAATATATTAAAGTTATATATATTCCCATATAAAATTTAAGCAGTTATGAAAAAAATAAGGTACAGTACAAGGGAAAATTTAAATAAATTAGAAATATGTATAATGTAAAGTTATATTTGATTGATTCGATAGTTTTCATATATCCAGTCTGATTGGTTGTAGTTTCGAAGCTTTCATTGGCTCTAGCCAGAGCCGGATTTACCAATCCAGGGGCCCTGGGCACAAATTCGGTGGAGCCCCCCTTTAAGAGTAGGCAAATCTGATGATTTAGAAAATTTACACAAAATACTGTACTTTCAAGTAGATTTTAACTAGGAAGTTGTAAATTTCATTTTAAAATAAGGTTATTGTGAACATACGTATATTTTATTGTGTAAAACTAATTATTTTAATTTAATTGAAAAATACCCATGTAAAATTTTTTCCCGAAATTTTCCGATGTTTTATAGGTTTTACCCGGGTTTGGTTTTCTTTGCCTGTAGCCCTCATGATTAGACCACACTAGGCTGTCGCAGTAATAGGATAAAAAAATTATGTTTAAACATAATTTTGGGGGGGCCCTGGGCACCGGCCCCAAATGTCCCTATGTAAATCCGGCCCTGGCTGTAGTTCACCGACTGCTCCGACCCGACTACAAATATTTAACTTTTTAAATCTGTCCGACTGGAACGACCAGTCGGTGGGCCGACTGCTGTTGCCATGGCAACACGACTTGGAGTCGGACCGGTCGGTCTAGTCAGCCATAGTGTGAAACAGCCCTAGGGCGGCACCTAGTTTCCTTGGCTTCAGACGGCGGCGCTAGTTTCTACGTTAACTTTTATCCGATTCGGAGTCTAATAGTAATATGTCGTTGATTGGTATTAGGGTTTCTCAAACGGGATCCCGGTTGTCTTTTTAACACGGGAAATTCTTCTCATCCCGGGAAATCCCGCAAATTTCTTAAAAGTTCACTTTTTTCTTATTTTGTGTTAAGGTTAAGGAAATTTTGCAAATAGAAAGTATAATTAACTAATAAACTGTCAGAATTCATTTTTATTTATTAGTTTTTTTAAATTTTTGCTCGTTATGGCATGTAACAAATGGTGAATAATCAATACGTAGCCTATTTGTGGCAGGACTGTGAAAAATTCTTTACTTGTCAGAACCTGTAATATATAGAATGATTGTGCTTATGTTGCTTTAATTTTCAACCATGCCCAGTAGCTTCAATAACTGCGTAACGCCAGTTATTGAAGCTACTGGGTTGTGCAAATTGGTCAAGGATACGAACTGGTACGAAGTCTGCAAGTATGAAGTTTTTCTTCATAAACCCGCTTATTAAAGCCAAATGAACTGCCGAATTATTGGACTATAAGCTTGATGTTTCTATTAAAGCAGCCGAGGTAGACAAATCAAGAATACTAGAGAGCAAAAGAAGTACTACAATCTCGAAAATGAACAAGAAATCTTCCAGGCTACGGATGAAAAAACACATCTGTCTTTTCTTAAATGCATTAAACACGATTCCATTTACATCAATTGAATCGGAAAAGGCATACTGGAAAGCAGGACTTTTCATTACTAAAATACGAACCAGATTGAGTGATCGGAGTATTGACCATCTTTGTGTTTTAAAATCTTGTTATAAACATTTACAATAATTTTTTTGTATTATGCTTTATTTAAAAAACGAAAATTCCCTTTTAAGTTAGAAGTTTGATCTAAGTTTATTTATTTTTTATTATTTTAATTTTCAACTCGATTGAAAGCATTTTGTTGTTCTTGTTGTATGCAGTTTACAGAAACTTTAATAAATTTTTTCTATTTGTGAAAATTTATACGTAATTCAAAGGTAATTTTTAACATATATCTTACAAAGCATTATTAATATGATTTTGGAGGTTGCGGAACGTATTAAATTAATTTAAAAAATAAAAAATAATAATTATATCATTTGATTTCAAGATATTTTGTATATCTTAAAAATAATTAATTCTATCCCGGGAAACAGTTAACTTTTATCCTGGAATCCCGGGACAAGCAAAAGACCGGGAAATGAGAAACCCTAGTCGGTAATGAGCTGGTAGAGCTTGAGATTCTAGGCTCATTTATGGCATTATAACATAATTTGATTAAATTATTTTAAAAATTTTAAAAACAATTTTATATTAATTAATTTTTAATGTTAAATAAAAAATTAAAATAAATTTATTATTATGTAAATATTATAAAAAATAAGCAAAATCGATATATTCATAAAGAAAAAACATAATAACTTTAGGCAGAGGTCGCTGGCGTAGAGAATATGGCGGAAGGCGTGGAAGTCGTGCTGTCAAGCTTAGGTTTGTCCGAAAATAAAATTAAAGAAACGATAAAAAACGAAGCTTTAACTAAAACATTAGTCGAAGTGGTAGAAGAGGTGAGACTTTAATATTATATATTTATATATAAGGCGTTGTTAGTGAAGTTTTAATGATACATATTAAAATTATTTAAATTCGACTGGATATTTCTAAAATTTATGTTAAAAAAATTGAAATAAATCGGTAGAAAGTCCTATGATATAAATTGGAAGAGTGGATTTAGTGTAATGTTACGATTGAGCTCGGAGGAAGTTTCCACGTGACGTTTCAAGGTATGTCACTGTGATGGAATCTGATACAGATGTATAGAAAATAAGTAAAACGTTGCAAAAATATATCGTTTTCAACAATGACCAATCATGATCGATGATCGATCGTTTTACCATCCTTATTAATTAATAAAGTTGGAAATGTTGACGTGGAAAATGATTGTACAGTACATAAAAGATATGGATGATGCAATTTTTAGTACAAGGCACTTTTACGTACTTTATCTTCATAAACATACAGAGTGACCATAGTTTCTGACCCTCTAAACGTTCCAAAACGTGAATTTTTATTTTATTGGTTAATATATGTTTGTTATTAATAAATTTGTCATAATATTCCATCTTAGGCCAAATATCTGGCATGCGGGAAAAGTCCAACTTTCTGGACACAGACTAAATATATACGGTTAAATCCATGGTAACAGAGCATCTGATATGGGAGCAATTAACTTAGAGCTCCCTCCCATGCTTCCAACCTTTACTGGACATAACTTTTTATACATAATTGTTCATATGTATCATAAAATATATATAAACAAACAATACAGATTACATACATCATAATCTCAAGTGGACAGGACAAGAAGTGTATTAATTAGATTTTAGAAGTCATGCAACCTTACTTTAAGGTGATACTATACTTATTTACTTTTATACTGTATGTTCCAAAAGAGAGCCTTTGGAAATTTTGGATCAAGGATATTCATCTTTTTTTAGCTAAGTCATTACTGTATTTGTAGGAAGAAGTGAAAGTAGTGTGACTAGTAATGATACTGTATTTACTGATTATTCAATAGAACAATGAAATCATTCTATTAAATATATGTAAGTATAGTAAAATATACCAATATTTAAGTATAGTAAATTATGTGATAAGGAATTTTGACATTTCCAAGTATGTTATAAGTTACACAGACCACATAGGATATAAAAAAGAGAAGAGAATTGAATATCATTAACAACCCCTCTGATGGTCTTGTGCCATGCTCCCTTATCCAAAGTAACAGATGATTTCAAGGGTGCTATCTTAAGCAGAGTTGATTGTACTTAAATATAAAATAATAGAAAGCAGAGAATGAGACTATTTTTTAACATGTATGCAAGCAGCCACACTGGAACTGATATCATAATGAAAATGGAAAACAAAACAAGGTGGCCACATGCAAACTACAACTATACTACAGCCCACTAATTCACTAGCCAGTTTCAACAATTAGCTGGATATGTGGTGTGATACTGTATTTAGTGTGGCTTCTGTTATTTGCCAAGCATTCCCTTAATTTTTTTAAGGAATGTTTTGTCAATTAAAACATTCACTTAACCTTTCAGCAGTGGGAGAGTCGGGTATGGTTCTATCCCTTAGTAGTGGAGAATATACCCGAAAAATTTTTAAAGTATTTTTTCACGCAATTTTTCTCATTTCCGTTTTAGAAAAAGTATTTGTAAACAGTTATGTCTAGTAAAGAAAAGTCTTTTTTTATTGTTACATAATTCATTTTTTATGCGAATTTGTTTTTTGGCTAGATTTTGGTGATACCCCAAAAGAATTTAACGTATATATACGTCCCTCAGCACTGCCACACGATCGCCCTCGACGTATATATACGTCCCTCACTGCTGAGTGGTTAATGTTTTATGGAAGTTTCCTGAGTTATGGAAGCTCATTCTCAAAAGATCTGATCAATTAATTGTTTCCTATTGTCTGGACTGGGTAACTTAAATACCAGTTCTTGCAGTTGCAATTACACATTCTCCATGGGATTTGATCTGGTGAATTTCCATGCCAATCAATCCACATGGTACATCTGGAAGAAGGACTTTTTGATTTCTTTTATGGAATTCTTTGCTAAATGTACTATTGCGTCAAAATACTATTGCATAAAAATCATTCTAAGATAATTTGCCAGATTGCAATGCAAGTCATATTTATTATTTATGAATCTAATATAAAAATGGAATCAAACTTTTTGACCATCCTGTAAAAGTAAATGACTTAAACTTCTACACAAATTTTTTTTAACTTACAAATTTGCATGAATTATTTCTCATTATAAATAAAATAAATGCTTTACAATTTAAGTTAATGATAGAACAATATTAATTGTAAATCACCACAAAACAACTATTAAACAGTTAATGAATTTTTCTTATTTACATAAAGCTTTTATATATCTAAAAATTGATTTACTTTAGATTCTGCTTCAAACCAAGTCTATAGATTCAAGCAAGTCTTTATTTTAAAGAGGAAAGTTTTTGGGAATTTCTCTACATCTCAAAATCATCTGCAGTGAGTTGAGACACCACTCAAACAATGATGGATATTGTGAATTTGGAACTTTATATTGATTTTATTCTAGTATGTTCCACTTGGGAGAAAACTATTTGATTTTATTTAAAATTTATTAGTAACTGATCTAGCCAAAGATTGTCATTGTATTTTTACAATGTACTAAAAATTTTGTATACTAAGGCTTTTATATATGTATTATAATTAACTCTGTTCAATAGATATTGAGAGGCTCTTTTTTGTTTATGTTGTGGGTTATTCCAGACCTGTGGTGGAATAGTTTACCATATATGAATCATACTGCCTGTGGAAATTTCTTGGGTCTTCTAGAACAACGAGCTGATGTCTTCATTGCTTTGTTCTAACAAGTTTTATAATAATAATAATAAGAAAAGAATTTTATACTTGCAATATATTAAGTAATTCTGTAGGTTTGATATTTAGTATTGAATAATTTTTAAGTGAAGATAATTGTATATTTATTGGTTATTTTAGTTCTTGTTATAATCTTTATATGTGTGTGCATGTACATGATTAAGATTTATGCTAAGTAATTTAAAACATTCATTTTGTTTCATTACAGGCAAACAAATATATTCAAAATGGAATTAGTAAGTCTGTCGGCACCCTCCTTTATACGGCAGCTACAAAAATCAAGGCCCAGACTAAAAATAAGCTCCCTCTTCTGGTCGAATACATTGCAAAAAGGAAGATTGATTCTGAAGTCAAGTTGTCAAGTGAGTTTACATTGTTATTATTAATATAATTATATTTAGAATTTTAATTGAAATTTTTTAGTCAGCCGGTTAGATGCTTGATAAAGTAGCAACCTTCCATCTTGGAAGATCTGGATTTATATCTGATCCAGACTTAAAATTTATCATGTGAAGATAGGATATCATTCTCCACTCCTTAGTCATGTCGATTTCTCTTTTGGTGTCACATCTATGTGTAATGGATAAAATTGTGGAAAGCCACATAGCCTTTGTCTGCTGGTTCATAGTTTCAAATGTATTTTATGATTATCTTAAAAGATAAAACTATTAATATATTTTATCTTTAAATTTATTGAGATAATTTATCTTCTTGCAATTTTTGTATGAGAAAACAGCCATGTGGTATTTTGAGACAGGAATAACATCTCCAGAGACAATTATCTTAATATTTGATATTTGCAATATCAAACTTTTATTAGCCAATAATATATCATTTAAGATAACTTGATGCAAAGTTGATTATTTGAATTTTACAGAATTAAACATAGCAACATATTTTTGTAAGTTTTAAGTCGGTGCATAAGTGTAAAAATTTTATTTAATTAGCTGTCAGTCAGTCTTTCCTCTACTTAATCAATACTATAAACATACTTGATAATGGGGTAATACATTGAATGGATCTAATAGAATTGTGTGTCATACGATGTCCAACCACACATACAACTGCAGTCCCACCAGGTTGTAATATTGGATAATGAGAAATTTGGATCACCATGAAAATCTCGTGGAAAGTATGGTCAGTACGGGAAAAGACCACTTGGCACCACTAATATCTCACATCTCTTGTGTATAAAATAATTGCACTGTCAGGCATATAGTTACCATTATAACTATTAGCATTGAGAGATCTTAAAATGAGAATGAAGTAGGGGTTGGCCTCTCACAGGGGGGTTGAATTGTCATGAAATTTTTGTTATAAATACAGTGGAACCCTCCCGTGGAATCTGTTCCACAACTCCATTCATTAACCGAAGCAATTTTTCCCATAGAAATTGATGCAAATTCAATTTATCTGTTCTAGCCTCCAAAATTTTTGTGATTTTATTTGTAAAATACAGTAGATTTTCTTTGATGAAAATGTAAGGAAATATAGTATCTATCATTACAGAAACAAACATGTAAACTTTATTTAATAAAATAGCACTGTACATACCTTCATTTGTTGTAGTTGGAGGCAGAGGAGTTGAGGTATACAGAGCTTAATGCTTAGAAGGGAAATCCCCTCCAAAAAAATAACGAGTAGTACTTCATCGGGAGATTCTTTGATTCGAGGTCTTTTTTGGTAAGGAACAAGAAATTGATCTAAAGTTGGTTGTCTTACCCTTTTAATCAAGATTTTTCTCAAATGCTATAGTGCATTGTCGTTTTCTATTGCCATTATAACTTTTCTCTTTCTTGGATGCCATATTGATTAAATATAAAAATCACGAAACTGAAAAAGAAGTTTTGCTAAACGAATAGGGTAACGATAGATCGGTACCCTGGCCGGGAAAGGGTTAACTTGCACATGCCTAATAGAAACTAAAATTTGACACAAAAAACCATTACGTTCGTTATCCGAATTTCGTCTGTTACCTGAGACACAATTATTCAAAATAAAAGTTCATTAACCAGGGTTCCACTGTATTCTATGCTGGAAACAAGGGAACCAAGTCCTTGAGGTGAGTGAACAAAGCAAACACATTATCATGGAATTGGAATGTTTTTCGTCCAATTCAAAAAGAGAATGTCAACTGGTTCTATGATCAATTTTGATGGAAAAAATTTGAAAGAATAAGATTTTATGCAATTATTAAGAAAACAAACATTCTCAACTATGTAAAATGGCAGTCTTCAGATTCCAGAATGGTATATAATAAGTAGAACAGTAACTGCACATGTGACTTATTATGTAAATTTGTATTTTTCAACTTTGCTTTCTATTTTATTTATTATATTTGATTTATGCAATTTCAATGAAAACTTTTCTCAAAAGAATTTAAGTGTGTAAGTACATTTCAAAATGGATCTGAACTTAGTTTGTTACTGAATCCTCAATTGGAATTAGTACACATATTGAAATTTTTATTATGAATACTCTATATTGGAAGCAATTGGGCAGTTGGACCAATGTAGGAGGCTTGGAGTGCAGCCTTCCTAGTTAAGTCATAAAATTGATTATATTACAAACAAATTTAAAAATAAAAATAGAAAAATAATATTTTAACACAAGTCATTCGACATTAAATCTATGTGGCACGTGGGAACAGACGACGAGAGACTAAACTTGAATCTGTGTTATCCATGATAAATTTTTAAATCTAGATCCCATGATGACAGGTGAACATCTCAATGTTAGTAGTAAAATATGTAAGAAAGAAACATTTTAGCTTTTCTAAATACTCAACTATTATTATTATTATTATTTGAATGATATTCTATGACTTGATAAATAAATTTTTTTAGGTGCTTTAGAATATCTGCTAACACATCCAACCGAGGCATTAAATATAGAAGAATTTGAAAATGCTGCAGGAGTGGGAGTCTTGATATCTCCTGAACAGATTGAAAAAGTCGTGGAAGATATTATTTTCAAGCATAAAGAACAGCTTCAGAATCAACGGTATAGCTTTAATGTTGGAATTCTGATGGGTAATATCTTTGGTAGAATCAAAATTTAACAGTTAATTTATAAAAATTTGTAATGGAGTAAATATGAAAAGCATTTTGATTTATTAGCTGAAGCAAGAACCAGACTAAAGTTTGCCGATGGAAAATCGATTAAAAATGAAGTGGACATGCAACTTCTCGATCTCTTGGGACCAAAAACTGCTAATGATTTAGAAAAGAACATCAAAACTAAGGTAAGTAAATTTAATTTAAAAAATTTTTGATTTATTTCACTATTTAATGTGCATTTTCTCTGTAGCAAAAAGATGTAAGTAAACAGAAAGAAACAGTCAAAGTTAATGGTGATGTTCCTAAGAAAGGTGAGTTTATTACTTATATTTTCCTCTTATAATATGGCAAATTTTGTTTATGCATTTTATTTTTATATTTTTAGTCGAAGAACAGCTTGGTGCAAGTACTATTTCAGAATTAATGAAAACAAAAGTACACTTTCACAAGCCAGGAGAGAATTATAAAACTGATGGATATGTAATCACTCCAAACACAATGCAGTTGTTACAGAATCATTTAAAAGTTACTAATGGACAGGTAACTTAAAATTCTGTTGTACAGTTTGTAATTTTATAATTGTTTAAAAAAAAGTGAAATGAAACAATTAAATTCTCTGTAGGTAAGAACAAGGTTTCCACCCGAACCTAATGGCATCCTACATATAGGACATGCAAAGGCTATTAACATTAATTTTGGTTATGCCAAAGCCCATGGTGGTATTTGCTTCCTTCGCTATGATGATACTAATCCAGAGAAGGAAGAGGAAATATATTTCAAGGGTATTCTAGAAATGGTAGAATGGTTAGGTGAGTATTTTTTAATTCATGCCTAAATGTGTCATAACAGCATATCTATATAACTTAATAACACATGCAATCTGATTGTAAGGTGTTTGGGTTGAAGTTAAGAAACTAAAAATAACAAACTTTTTGACATAAAATTGATATTAGTCACTTTATTGGGCCCAACCATTCAAGGCAGAACACTTCCAAAAAATTCCTGGGGTTCCTCATGCAGATTTTATCCCTGGTTCCCTAGAGTGTCAGGGCTTAACCACCTTGGCTTAACCACCAAAGCCAATCTCTTGAAAATATAACAAAATGCCAATTTAATTTTTTTGGCTTTCTAGAACATATTTGTGATGCATTATATCACCACAATTGAAACATACTGCTGCAAGTTTTAGTAACTTGAAGATTGTCAATAAATGATTTCATTCTGTTTTGGTTGCAAGATACATTATAAATTTCTCAGATTTATTACATGCTCATATCTCGTGAAATTGCTCAAGACAAATGAAGAGAAATACCTATTTGCAGATAATATAGGGTTTACTCTGAAAGTTTTGCAATACAAGAAAACCATTCATGATGAATTAAAATGTTTATGAAGTTTATTATTAAAAAAAGAATATTCATATGACATGTAGTGCATAAAGAAATTTCATCATTCTCCATTAATTTAAGTGAGACAGACCCCTTTCTAATAGTAACAATGGAAGATTTTACAGAAGCATGTCATGCAATGAGTTTTGTGTTGGACTGAATGAAAAAGACTGTTTATAAATGATTGAAATTGGCTTTTGGGTTGATGCTCCATCATTCTTTACTATTGTGTTCAGTTGGTACAAAAAATTTCAGAGGGATCATACTTCCTTCCCTACTACATGAAGGGCAACCATGACCAGCAGTGACTCCTGAAAATGTAACTGCTATCCAATGTATGATTGCAGAAGACCAAGATGTACCTATGAAATGATACAGGAGAGGCTGCAGTTGTGGACATTCTGCATGAGAAGTTATGGTTAAAAAGTATCATCTCAATAAATATTGCATCAGTTGACAATTTCCAAAAGTCAGATTGTTTCAGAATCTCTAAGAAAATTCTGTAGATGTTGAACCAAGGTAGATACCAGATTATTTCCAAGATTATCACAAGTGATGAGATATACATACCATTTTATGACAGTCCCATACTTCAAGAAAGCCAGATATGGAACCATAAAGATGGTCCAATTTCAACAACTGTGAAAAGGTAGAGAGCAATAAAAAAAAGTCATGTTTGCTGTTTTGTTCTATAGCACTGGTCTAGTGAAAGCAGTTAAGCTTGAAGAACAGCAAACAATAACAGCTAATTAATACACTATAATTTGTCTTCATAGAATTCTGGAGTCACTGAAAATTTGAAGTATAATTTTCATCATCATAATGCTTCATCACATACCACCAAGAAGACTGTTGATTTCCTTCAAGCCAATAATATCAGAATCATTGTCAGTCTGGTGAATGTAGTGATGTTCGATATGTAACTTCTGGCTACTTTTTAATCTCAAAAAAACATTTGAGGGATTGCAAATTTAACATGGGTTGAAATTGAATCATTTCAGAAAATGAGTGGTATCATGAAGTCACTCATTCCAAAAATCAAAAGTATAAGTGCATTTTAGCCAGAGGAGTACTTTGAACATACATAAAAAATATTTTGTTTCAGGACTTTAGTTTTGCAATACAGGAATACTAAGAGTCACTCTCATATCATCAGAATGTGCACTTTTATCATCATTCAGCATGTTTTCTTACTGAAGAAACTGTGACTTTATTCCAGGATAAGGTTCATTTTCCATGTGAGTTTTATTGTTCAGAAACTTGTATATAAATTATCAGATTTGTTTAAGAAGAGAATTTAAGTTATGTTTACATTGGCATATGAACTGAACTGCCAAACTGAACAGTTACCAAACAGTTCCTTTTTGGTAACTGTTCAACCAATTTGTTAGGAGTTGAAACCATCCTAACTTTTATTGAATTTTAGTTTGTTCAACCAACTTTTTCCTTAACATTTGTAATTGTAAATAATACCTTTTCAACCATTATGTTGAATGAGATGAAACTGATCAAACTACATTTTGCTTTGGTTAGTGTTCATTCATAATGGTTTATATGACAATGAAGACAGCTTTTATCTTCATCTTTTATCTTCCCAAATATACTCACTGGACAAAATATAGGACATTAACATTAGAGCCATACATGGTATAAAAGTATCAGGTAACATTTAGAAGTGTGTGTTTGTATGCTTTTATAGACAACACTGGAGAGAAAAAATCAGCCCAAATACTTTTAAACACATTGCATTAAGTGATACTTTTTTACTTATCATCATTTGGAAAAGAAATGTCAGCAATAAGAAATAATTCATTTTTATGCAATTAAGGTTTAAGTCGTATTAAATATATTAATAGGCTATAAACCTGATGTGATATCGCATTCATCCGATTATTTTGATGAACTATACAATTTTGCTTGTGAACTGATCAGAAGAGACTTAGCTTACATTTGCCATCAGAAACAGGAAGACATCAAAGGTTTTAATCCTCCTCCTTCGCCATGGAGAAATCGTCCAGTTGAAGAAAGTCTCAAGTTGTTTGAAGTAAGTAGAACATAAAATATATAAACTAGCTCTAACAGTAACATTGGTCAAGATGAAGCTATATGAATGTCGTTAGGATATGAAAAGAGGGAAAATTTCGGAGGGTGAGGCCACTCTGAGGATGAAGACCACCCTGGAAGAAGGGAAACAAGATCCTGTAGCTTACAGGATAAAATTTCTTCCACATCACAGGACTAGCAATAAATGGTAAACTAAATTATAAACTCAATGAATAAATTGATTTACTGACTCAATACTTCAACAATATATGTTTTAGGTGTATTTATCCTACTTACGATTTCACTCACTGTTTGTGTGATTCTCTGGAAAATATCACCCATTCTCTCTGTACAAAAGAATTTCAGTCGAGGTATAAAAATTTCCTCTATTAACACACATTTTTACATTTTATTTGGAGATATGACTTTTATTTTAGGCGATCGTCATACTACTGGTTGTGCAATTCCCTAGATATATATTGTCCCGTGCAGTGGGAATATGCACGTCTTAACATGAACTATACTGTTGTGTCCAAAAGAAAAATAGTAAAACTCATCACAGAAGGAATAGTAAGGTAATAAATATATTTTGTTACAAATACATTCATATTAAATACGAGCAATCTCTTTTTAATAAGTTCTTAATTGGTCTTGCTTACCACAGTGGCTGGGACGACCCCAGACTCTTCACCCTTACAGCTCTTCGTCGTCGTGGATTCCCTCCAGAAGCCATTAATAATTTCTGTGCTCAAGTTAGTGTGAATTTTTTTTATAACAGAAAAAAAGTCAAATGATTAGAAACTAATCAAAATTACTTCTAGATGGGTTTGACGGGAGCCCAGGCAACAGTCGATCCTCAGATGCTAGAAGCATACGTTAGGGACATTTTAAATAATACAGCACCTAGGTAAATATTTTCAATTAATAATAATTTATTTGAACTTTGTATATTTTTGCCTTATAAGATGCACTGTCATATTGCATATGTCCTACTTTTTGGATAAGTTTTAGGTACAAAAATTTGTCTCGTAAGACAAAACAAATAGCATTTTGAAAAGTTCAATTTTTCATGTGTTTATCAAACAGCGATAAACCAAACTTAAACAACTTTTTCCATTAGCCATATTGTTTTATCAGCCTTTAATAAACATTATCTAAACAAGATGCTATATGTTTTACATGGAAATTCTAATAAAATGATGATGATCGAGTCATTAATTGTCACAAAATAAAGTGAACAAAAATTTTACCAGAATTCATTACACTTTGGTTTAAATCACCTTCACATTTTCCATATTTCCAATAAAGATTATTGTTCACATAAAAAAGTGTAGAAAATAAAGGTTTCTTGTATATAAATGTCTCTTTAATCCAAAAACTTGTTTGGTAGACTATCTCACAGCATTCTGGTTAGAAACATCTTTATTTTATCTTTAAAAATTGGATTACAAATGCATTTTAGGTTCATTTATACTCCCAATCCCTCTTTGGTGCTGTATAAAAAAAATAATAATATAAGTAGGTCACAACATTATCTAGATATCGCAGAAAGAGAATTTTTACATGACATAACCGTTTACATATCATATAAAGGCATAAATTTTTATCACAATACAGTAGAGCATCGATTATCCGACTTAATTGGGGACTGGGGTTGGTCGGATAACCGAAAAGTATGAAAAAATACATTATTAGTATAGTGTATTAGGCCTGGTTTAAATACTAGCCTCTCTTTCATGGTCGAGCCAGTGCTGCCAGCTAAAACATGCAAAAATTTAACAAAAGTAATATTAAAGTAGCAAGACATAACCAAATATTGTAGCGCCACATCACTAGCGGACATTTGAATTTGCCGACTAGAATGCACATTTAATCGGGGTCGGGTTAATGGTTAATGGTTTATTTAATGGTTAATCGGGGGTCGGATAATCGATGTTCTACTGTAATATCATCCATAAACTCACATAAAAGTCTAGTATTCTACATAAAAATAGATAAATTACGATGGTTTAAGATATTTAATTACATAAAATTATATAATTCCATCTAAAAATCCCTTAAAAATTCAAAAAACGTAAAATTATATTTTCATGCACTTAAAGTGGGTGGATACTAGTACAGTAGACCCCCCTATAACATGGTAGATACGTTCCATGTTATATGAATCAGTGTTGTACGAGTCACTTAAATACACGAGCCAATCACAGCCCGGCATGTGTGCAGTTTAGGGGCTACGGCTGTTTGAAAGGTTATCTTCCATAAAATTAATCGATTCTAGACTAATTTGACTCAACATTTCCAAATCACGTATAATTTTTTGGGATTAATCCATATGAACTATGCTGTAAACAAAAAATTGTAGGATTACTTACTGAGTGTGCACCGTTCGACGACGCCATTGCTTAAGCTTATTTTCGTCGTGGAGCAGCTCATCGAATGACGGACACGTGTTTCCTGATCAGCGACTTTTTTGCAGAAAAATAACTTGACTTTGGAGACATCATTAATAAAAATATAATTTTTATGGCCGTTGAATAATAAATGTTTTTTAGTAGGTCTAGTGCTCGTTTAAACTCAACGGTTTGTACAATATCCGCTATTGGTTCAGATTCGACCAATCCTGTTGTGACACGAGTCGGTGATGACATTTTACCATGTTATATGAGTCTCTTTTAGTGTGTTATACAAATCTATGTTATAGGGGGGTTTACTGTATACTTTAGTGAAGACTTTATGGTTGTTAATATAACATGACATAACAACTGTAATTTAAAGATTAAATTACTTTATATTTCTTTAATGTTAAAAGATTTATTTGTAAAGACATACCAACAATAAGTTTTATCTAGTATTTTTAATTCATCTGAACAAACAGCACAACGTATCTTGGATTGTGGTTATTATAATACATAATGTGTTGTAGCATCCTGTATTAAGTTGTACCACTGAGGGTCAATTTGCATACCATCTGAAATATTAACTAGATTTTCTTTGGAATGTTTTCTTATTTCGATGTGTTCCTTGAATTTCCTTTTATGGGTATCTTTTTCTGAGTATAGAATTTTTATATTGTTTCTATTAATTTGACATTTATTATTAGTGAGGTTGAGGCCAAAGTTTTAACGTGAAAACGTGTACGTCGGACGTTCAGCGCCACTTTCCTGTAAGCCTAGAAGTTTGACAATGGCATTTGGAAAGTCGGTGGAATCATGCTCGACATTCCAAACGCCATTGTTAAACTTCTAGGCTTATAGGAAAGTGGCTAAACTTTTGAATTTTGACAATTACACTTTATCTTATAAGTAATCTTAAAAATGAAGTGTAGTTTATGTTATTATTATTATTGTTTCTTAATATTACCATAAACGTTTGTGTGATATTTTATTGGTCAAAGATGGGGCCAAACTAATGTTATCTTTTTTAAGTGCTTTATTGCAATTATCAAAAATATTTTTAACGAAAATATTTATTATTATTTTTCGTATTTTCTATCTACTTTATATTTTGTGTTATATTAATATCTATTTTTGAAATATTGTTCATGCCAATTATTTATTGTGTTTTTAGGATAGTCATTAAGAATAAACTTTGTTTCTAGTTCTTTTAATTTGATTTTGCAATTTTTATTGTCAGATATTCTTGTATATATGTTTTTTAAGTCCATAACATAAGTATTCTTTTTCATGGTATCTGGAATGTAAGAGTGGTAGTTAATTGTTTTATTGACATTGTAGCATATAAAAAAACCATGCAAAAGTGAATTTATTTGTTTATGGTATTAAAATAACAGATGAAAAAATTATCCTTATTATTATATATCAGTAAATAGTCGTCAGTGTATCTCATTACAATTTTTATACCTGGGTTATTGGTGAAAAATAACACCAATGTTTTTCATGACTAATTCCGTTAATTTCGGCCCCATCTTTGATCCCATACTAATACCATCTACTTGTCTATAGAATTCATCATAAACTTCGAAAGAATTTTTTGTATATGCAAAATTATTTCGAATGTATATGTATTAGGTCTATTAATGTTTTATCTACATTAAGTTGAATCAGGCTAGCTTCTATTATTTTCCATTTTATATTTGGGTACATATTTTTTACATCGAGGTTTATTAATTTATCTGCATTTTCCTTTTCTAATTTCTGTATATTGTTGATAACATCATCATCATTTTTTACACTATAACTGGAACAATCGATATTTATCAATTGCTGTTTAATATATTGTTCTAAATTGTAAAGTATTGAATATTTAAAATCTACTATAGGTCTATATTTTTCTACTTTGTGTGTCTTAAAACTAGAACTCCCAAATTAAACATAAGATTAATTTCCTCATATATAAAATTAAAAAACCCCATAATTGTCAACTATTGAGCAAATCAATAATTTCTTTTTTAAATTTAATTATTAAAAGATTAAACAAAACAATTAATAATAATAAGAAGATAATTTGTTTTGAGGAAATTTATTGTATTTTTTATAATGGTATTATTTTGATTAATATGTTTTAAATTTTGAATGATTGTTTTGTTTTTATTAAATTAACTTTTTCTTGATTGTCAAATCTTTAATAATTTTATCCATATTAGCAATGATGTCTGTTGTTATATGTAGTATCCACTCACTTTAAGTACATGAAAATATAATTAAGTTTTTTGAATTTTTAAAGATTTTTAAATGGAATTATATAATTTTATGAAGAATACTAGACTGTTATATGAGTTTATGGATGATATAATTGTGATAAAGACATGTAAATTTACTTACCATATAAAGGCATGAGACATGTAAAAATTCTCTTTCCGCGATACCTAGATAATGTTGTGACCTACTTATATTATTGTTTTTTTTTTTGTACAGCACTGAAGAGGGGTTGGGAGTGTAAACCAACCCAAAATGTATTTGTAATCCAATTTTTAAAATAAAGATGCTTCTAACCGGAATGCTGTGAGATTTTAATCCAAAAACTTGTTTGGTAGACTGAGACATTTATATACAAAAGCCAATAGATAGCAACCATATTACAAAGTAATGAAGGTTTCATTTTGAGTAAATAGATGTTTTTGACCTTGATTACAATTAATTACTAGGAACATTGGTAAAAACTGCATAACACAACAAAAATTTAGATTTTGTAAGGGGATATTAGCAGGAGTCTGTATTTACTTTGTAAATATAGTAGACTCCTGCTAATCCATCCATTCCCTGAACAGATTACTGGGAGTGACACGGGTAAATCATATGGCATTAACAAAATGCACAGGCAATCACAGTGGGGATATGCCAGACTAGCAAGAGTTTACTGTAAAGTTCTATTCTAATTATTAATGGAATATGAAGGAAAAGCTTCAATAACATTTTAAATATCTATTTACAGAGCAATGGCAGTTCTAGATCCACTGCAGTTAATAATTACAAATTTTCCTTATGGTAAAAGTGTAGATGTAGAGGTTCCAAATTTTCCTAATCAAAGTCAGAAAGGTTATCATAAAGTGCCTTTTTCGAAAATTGTTTATATCGAAAGGAGTGATTTCCGAGAGGTAAAATATTTTATCTTCCTGGTCATTCTCCTCTCTATCATTCCTCTTTCCTTTATAAGTCCTTTCCCAAAATTTCAGGTAGAAGAACAGGGTTACAGGCGATTTAGTCCAAATCAGTACGTTGGATTAAAACATGCCAACTATGTTGTCTTTTTGTCCAATGTTATCAAGGTTCGTAAAGCATTAACAATTTGTAAATAAATTCAATTACATACAAAAAATTTAAAAATCTGTCTGCCACAGGATGGAAATGGAAACATAAGTGCCTTAGAAGTTACATGTAAGCCAGCAACAGAAGTAGAAAAGCCAAAAGCCTTCATTCACTGGGTGTCCGAACCAACAAAGTGTGAAGTGAGAATATATGACAGGCTGTAAGTATAATTTTGTAAATTACAGTTATTACGGAAATATGTAACAATACTTTTTCTTAAAAAGATTCAAGCACAAAAATCCAGAAGATACTGAAGCTGTTCCGGGTGGATTTGTTTCGGATTGTAATCCAGTAAAGTCACTTTTACTTTTTTTAATATGAGGGTGATTTGACTTCTGTCTGGAATTTCAACAATGGCGACGGAACTGTCTGTTACGTAGCCCCAATTTTGCATACTCCCCTTCTTCAAATGGCCAAACAGATGATGAAAATTGTTCCTTTGTGGGCCCAGAAAAAGTTGCCAAAACTTTCCTGGGAGTGCAACACCAACTCATGCGTTTTGGAAAGTGTATGATCTCCATTGTTTCTCAGCAGAAGTTGAACCGCCTAATATATATAACAGTTTTTTGATGACCTATACAATTTCTTTCATATCATCAGGACTCTCTAAAAATAATCAAGAATGCTATGGTCGACATATCTGTGAAAGGAGCCAAACCTTTTGATAAGTTCCAGTTTGAACGTTTAGGTTATTATAGTATAGACCCAGATTCAACACATGACAATGTAAGTAATTGTTAAATCACTGTTAAAATAGTATCTTTTTGATAAACAACTAATGTAGTTTGTTTTACAGCTAATATTTAATTGCACAGTTTCATTAAAGGAAGATTCTGGAAAGATGTGATTATTTAAATGTATTTAATTTGATCAGAAAATTCAACTGGAATACTTTACAAAATAAAATTATTTCACTGATTTTGTATATAATTACTTTAACTTTCATGGTGTAATGCTTGCTGCAAAATTTGTAGCAAGATTGGATACATTTGGCAGAATTCTTTCCCTTGTCTTTGCCTTACAGATTGCACATATGCTTCTAAAGTTCCTCTAAAACAATGACAAGGACTATTATTATTAAGAACACACAAATTTTTGTGCTCTTCAGAAAACTTACCTGATCAATGCTAGTCTTTCTTTTTTCTGACGTATGCTCATCTAACCATTTAGAATAGTATTCAATAGACCATCCAGCAACCTGTAAAGATCATTAGTTTATAACGATTTTAAATTGCAAGACAAAGAACATGGAATCCTTACTTCGTGTGGTGAATTTATGTCGGGCGCCCTGGAGAATAAGAACTGTAGAGCTATTGAATAAGGAATTATTTCTCCTAAAACTGGAGACTGTGATATATGAGAAGGAGTCTGAAATAATAATGGCCTGAATGATCTCAGCATCTTGTAATGTTTTCCCAAATCTCCAATTTTGTTGCAGAGAGGTGACACTGCCATTTCCATCTGGGCAAAATCTGCAGCCAGTCTCATCTTTCCTCCATCACCGAGGGGTTTGACCAGACTGGCGTGACGAATGAAGTATTCTATGGCACGACATGCAAGCTGTCGAGTTCTAATTGAAGATACAAATTACAATTGGTATCATTTCATAACATGAAATGGTTTTACGAAATGTGTACTAACCCTTCTTGTATTACATCACAATCTGGGAATTCTGAAAAATAATCATTTTGAGCTCTTGATATAAAACCCTGTAATTCTTTCATATAGAGAGAACAAGCTTCCCCTGTTTTTCCTTCCATCAGTGAACTATCATTTTATATTGAAATGTATTAGTATTTTTTTTTTTTTTTATTAAAGTTCACAAAAATTTAAAGATCAAAATAACCTGGAGAAATCTTCCTTATGCATGGTTGCAATAATAGCTTCAATTGAACTGTTTACAGAAGTTAAGATTGGTTGAACTGCATTTCTCATGTATGTTTTTATGGACTAAAATTATAAAACAGTTAATATAAAAATATCAATCTTGCAAATTCTTAATTATCAACAAAGTTTTGTTATACCTGTGAAGATGTTTCTATAATATTTACTGTTTCAGTAGGAAACATGGTATATCTACTAAGCATCTGTCAAAAATATTGAATTTTAATTTATTAAACTAATATTCTAATAAATAATGAAATTACTTACGTCGGAAAGTTCTTTATGAAACAAATAAAGTATGTTAACAATGGTTGCATTTAATATTTGACTAGATGTAGGTGGGCCAATGACTTGTATTGCATCTCCATCTGTTGTTATCTAGAAAAGATGATAAAGTAATTTATCCAAATTTAAAATGAAGTGAAGCTAAGTGTCATACTTACGAGCTGTTCACATTTCACGGTAAATAGCTGGACAGTTTTGGCTACATTTTTTGCAATGATATGACTCAGAGTGGAATTGATATTTGCTGCATTCAATTCACTAAACATATTCAAAACTTTAATATAAATGAAATAAATTGTACTTTTTATAAGCGATATTACCTAAATACAGTTTTTATGATGTTTTCTACGTCGTCTTTTGTGGGTGCGTCTTGGCTTCCGACCGAAAATACAACGTTCACGGAATCAAACAGACGGGAGAGAGAACGAGAAAGATATGCATTTTCAAATGGAATCAAAGTTGCATGAAGAGCTTGATCTGGTCTAATAAAAATTATTTCCAGATATATTTGTAGTAACTTTGGTTAGAAATTTAACAAGTGTTTCCAATTTACCTGAAATTCATTAAAGTTGCAATAGATTCATCACATGTATCCTGAGAACTCACAACAGCTTCAATACTGGTCTGAGATATTGCATTCAACTGCTGTAATCGTTTCCACAGATCAGTATGTAGACGTAATAGTTTGGGGTATTCTCCTTCAAAAGCCTGTTTGATGAATGTCGATTCTGAAATTGATGCACCATGCCTTGTACACGATATCAGAATCAGATAATTTGATAAATCAAACATTTACCTTTTGCAGCATCAGCAAATTGTTTAGTTAGAATTTCAGTCATCATCTCCCAAAAATTCTGTACAATATCACTGTCTTGATCCTAAATATAAAAATTTCATTTTTAAATAAAATATCTTTAGATGATTAAATATTTTAAAATAAACACATTTTACCTTTTTCAATTCATCTAAAAAACAAACATGGGTAACTGGATCTCTTTTTTTAATAAGTACTTTCTGCAGATGCTGAATCTAAATTTGTAAAATAGATTTCTAAAATTACATTATAGCTAATTTATTTTCATATTATTAATATGTATTTTGAAAGAAAAAATTTCATAAATAAACAGCTGAATTCATAATTTCATGTAACTTATTAATAGTTTGTGTTTATACTGCTGCTGCAAACTTCTACAAGGTACAAAAGAAGAAAATTTCATTCTACACCAAGATTATTTTTAATGAGTAATTTAATATACAGATATTGGTATTTATATATGTATATCAAGCAGATGTCACAATGTGTGTGTTGCCTAGTACTGGCTTAGCTGTATAAGCAAACTGATTACATAGTCCACTTCGTTTGATGTGCATTGTTATTGGTTTGGTCATCCAGCTGTATTAGACTACACACAAATTAGTCAATTCTGCCACTTTAGAAATTCATATGACAAGTTTATAGTCATGTGATCATTTTCCTTTACCAATCTCACACTGTTAAGATTTTGATAGCACTCATGACATAGAGGAAATATTTATTGCTTCTTTAGAACTATTCCTCTGTGGAAGTTGCTTAGAAGAATTTCTTACAAAATGACAAAAACTGCAATCGCAAGGTGGTGTTATAACCTCATGTTTTTTATTGGCAATGAATTAATAAGCAATATATAAAATATCTTCACAATTAATTTGTTAAATTATTGAAAATGTAATGTTCTTATATTTATCATAATCAGTCAAAAAATTTTCACTCCAAATCTTTGTTTCTAACCAAAATAAGTGGTATGAGTGTTTCACCATACACAATGACCATCACATGAAACACCCAACATGTTTCATGTGATGGATATGAGTCATTGAAGGAACCTCCTAATTTCTGCTGAATATTATCACATAGCAGGACATTGAATTGGTGATCAATGATCAATGGTCAAACCCATGATGATCATATGAATTTAGTTCAATATGAAATCTAAGAGGTTTGCTATTAATATCACAGCAAACTTGTTAGATGGAAATTTGCACATCTGTATATATATTAAAAGCAAAATGTTCTGTCCCCACCAAAACCAACACTTCACAAAAAAAACAGATGTTGGGTGGGGGTCTACAATTCATTCCTCAAAAGGACCACCCACCAGTTAACTTCCTCTGCATACAGGCACAAATTTGTGGAAAAGGGAAAGAGTTTTTGTGTAAGAATAGGAGGCACAAAAAGACTTCACTTTTAACTCAGATTTGAAGTGGCAGACAGCTATTCATTTGCTTCCTTAACCACTATTCTTTAAGTTTGAATAATCTTTGGTTATACTGTACACAAAATACAGATTTTAGTTTTTATATTATTTTTAATAATTTATATGTGTATATATATTAAAAGCAAAATGTTCTGTCACAGCCTCACACAAATAACATTAATCAAATTGTAAATAAAATTAATTTTTAAATTTAACTGTTTTCAAAAACGTTTTAATTTTTAATTGAATTGATTTGATTTTTAGTTTTTATTTATAAGTTTATAATTTTAGTTATAACTTTTCAGTTTTAATTATTAGTTTATTATTTTTAAATTAAATTTAATTGTTACTTTTAGGTTTAATTTATTTAGTATTAATTTTTAGTTTTTATAATTATTTATTTAATTTATCCTGCATTTTTTGAATCCTTAATTAAATACAGTAGAGACTCGTTAATCGGAACCCCGGTAATCGGCACGATTTTCAGTCGTACTGTGTTGTGCTGAATCGAACGTTTTTGATACTAAATTTACTTCTAAAGTATAATTTTCATGTTTTTATATTCTTCAATATATTTATTTTGTTTGTACAAAATGCAGAAATAATTTTTAACGATACGATAGCCTTGATTATTATTATAAACATTTTTGTTAGGCTTAAAATCGACGAAAATTCAACACGAAGCGACGTGCAACGAAGAAAAATTTGAATATCAGACAGGTTAATGTATTTTTTCGTACATAATTGGTAATCGGAACAAATTACTAATCTGAACAACGCCAGTCCCCAATTGATTCCGATTTTCGGTTCGCTACTGTATTTTTAATTAATTGCAACACTTTTTTCTTTTGCGACATAAGTATAGAAATTGTTTAGCATTGTTTCTCACAAAAGATAAAATAAATTTAAATTTGATTAATTTTGTTAGTAATTTCATTACTTTTTGTTTTATAAATTCATCTGCTTTTTAAAAATTTATAAAAGCTTAATTAATGTTAACTCACTTAAAATTAAACAATTAGGCTACTTAGTATACTTAAAGCCTTTTTACAAGGCAACATACTCAATGATATCATTAAGTATGACAAACGTTACTATCGGCAAAATTAATCATACCACTGTTTTTATTTGTCTTAAATTGTTCAAGAATACACTCTTCATTTCTACTTCTAATCTCCTTGCTATCTTATTTAAAAAGTTATAAATACCCTGAACTATCAAATGGGTTAAATGAACCAAACACAATAACTAAGTAGGATATTAAATTCTAGTTTTGGATGTTTAAAACGTTCTTATTTAAGGTTCTAGAATTCAATAACAACAGCAGTGTATGTACATATTTGTAAATGATTAAAGAAAATCAATTCCTGGCATACAGAGATAGAGTGTTTGATCAAATTATTTTCATAAATCAAGTCAAACTTACATGACTACAAGCTGTATATATTTGATCCATGAGATTTTCCATATTTGTCCATAATGTGGCTCGAAATGATGCAGAATTCCCTATAGTCGGTATTGCTGCGCGACCAGGAGCATCTGTAAGTAACAAAAATGTTTAGGGTTTTAATTTATCTACAGTTGCTGCATGAATAATTGAAAAAATCATAAAAAAGAATAATTTTCATAAATATAAATACTTTTTATTGGCATGTTTCCTGGTTGCTGACTTAATAATTTAATATCTAAAGCTGTTTTGATATTTTCTTTTAATTTTGTCAAAACTTGATTAATTACTTCATTCACTGATGGTTGTAAAATTTGTAAATTGTGGAAAACTTGGAGAGCTGTAGCTACTTGAGCTTGATTCTAGAAAAATTTTTAAATTAGTAAAAAGTTACGATATATTAAATGTATCTTTTCAAATATATTTACCTGAGTTTCCATTCCTTTTTCTAATAATAACTTTGCTTGTTTTTCAACTTGAATTCTTGCGTCTTTGATTAACTTTTGATCCTTTTCAATCACCTCCAATCCAGACAAATCAACATTTTCCATTAAATAGCCTAATTTTAAAATTCAAATATTCAGTAAAATGCAAAATACGTCCTTAAAGAGGGCAGGATGGTAGCATAAAGGCAGTTAAGTGACAGCTTTGGGTGGCATTTTTCTTAATAAACCCTCTCCTTTAAAGTTTTTTGAATATTTTACCATAAAAACAAAAATGTGTGAATGTGTTGTAAAGGTGCAAGAGTTTAAGTTTTTATTCCCATTATTAATTTCATACATAATAGGGTGGGCATCATCAAGCTTCCCTCACTTTGCTATTTTTCACCATCCAGCCCAATCTATAAATAATTTAGTGTTTCAATTACCTAATTCATTTAGACTCTGTGCTGCTTTTGTTATTTCTCTAACTCCACCCTGGAGTTGAGTCTGTAAGCGACCGCTAAGATGCAAAATTCTAATAATACGTCGGAGTAGATCACAGGTCATCTGCAATCTGACAAGCATGGTTGTTTGAGTGGCTACTTTATTGTATGGCTCGATAAGTTTAGAACGTAACCTATAAAATTAAAAAAAATTCAAAAATATATATAAATAACAAGCAACTCTATTTGTCAACGTTAATGAAATGCAATAATCCAAAACTAAAACATTAAAAATATACTTTACTAAATTAGTAGTTTAAACAACCAAGTAAAAATTACTCTATATATGGGAAGCTTTATGTATTATCAGCAACATGTCATGTAACCCCACTATTTTAGAACTATCAGGGCTTTGGATATCTCTTTATGAACTACTTACTTGAGGATTAACTTGCTTTTGTTATGTTCTACCAGTTGGCATTTTGGGTTAGGTAATGACTTTGTTGACTCAGCTCTAGCCCTCTTAGCACTTTCATTTGTACTTATAAAGTATTTGCATGTTTTAATTTGTTACCAGTTTTAGTTTTAAAATATATATAATATATATATACATTTTTTAATTCAATTTTCTTTAAAATTATGTAAATCGTAACATTCATGTTTTCATTCTGTTTACTCAGATTAATTTATAAATTCCAAGTTATAATAAGCTGTGTGTTTTTCAAATTCTTTGTCTGAGGATGACAGATGTGCAAACCATCAAAAGTATTACCATATACTTTTAAATGTTTTAGTTTGGTTTTATTACATTTTGTTAACATCAATGAACAGAATTACCTATCATTTATATTATATTTGATGTTGAGATTCTAAGTTAAACCTACTACTAAGTTACTACTATTTTTATATTTGATTACTAGAAAATTTTGAAAGAATACCTTTCAGTAGCTGTTAGAAGAGTTTGAATTCTGCCATGTACTTTTTCTAAAACTCCTTCCAGAGTTTCAATTCCATTTGCTTGCGATAAAAGATCTTCATAATGATATGCAACCTAAAACAATTTTTTTTATTTTAATAAGTTATTATATTACATATTTTAATAGTTAAATAAAAATAAGCAAGTGTCACAGCAGAAAAAAACTTAATCTACAACAAATATTATGAATATTGAGATCAACAGTAGGGTTTTCAAGGCATCAAGATGACAGAATCAGGACTCGCACTCCAATTTACTAACAAAAATGTGAAAAAGTGACCAAAAATGATTAAAAAGAGACTAATAATAATAAATGTCTAATTGATAATTGAAAAAATTTTATTTTATAAAAGACAATTATCCCCAACCATGGATTAAACTAAAACTGAAGCACCAACTAATATTTAAAGGCACAAAAAAATCAAACATACAAATATCCATAGTAATGTGTGATGCTCAAAGGGATAAACTAAGCAGCAAAGCAAAGCAAAGTAAAAGTGTACAATAACTATAACAAATATATACCAAAATAATCTTTGATATGAATACATAAGAATAATACAATATAACTCCAATTATCCAGATTAATTGAGGCTGACAGCCATATGGATATGCAGAAAATCTGTTTTAATTTCTGTTTAAGGATACTAGACTATTATCACAATGTAAAATCTATTTTTATACACATTGCTACTTAAACTATTTAAAAGTTTATGTATACATGTACGCCTCACTTTACGACCTATCTGCTTAACGACCACTCGCACTTACGACCAATCGAGTTTCGATCTGCAATTCGGGGAATCCCCTTTCTCAGCTTATGTGTTGGTCAGTGGCAGACGGTGACATGCACACTAAGTGTACTATAATAGGCTAATAGCATACTATAATAGTCTTTTTATGAATAAATTTGAAGTTTGTTGCATAATTTGTATAATTTTACAATGATCCTATATTCCCAACGCAAGCTCCTCGCTTAACGACTATGTCGTTGGAACAGAACTCGGTCGTAAAGTGAGGAGTACACTGTATTGTATTACAATCAACAGTAAATTAATAAATATGCTATACTTGTATAAAATTTAAATTAGTTTGTTGCTTTGTTGACAAATACAGTACATTTCATCACAAAATATTTGCATTTAGCTTCACAATAACAATCTGCATAATTGAAGTTCTACCATATTTATTAGCAAATAAATATCAAAACAATGAAACATTCCACCTACAAAAGAAACTACTACAAACAGCATGTCTCTGCTCCTCAGATATGTCTCATCAGGTCCTGAACATAAATATGAACTATCCTGACAGATAATGACACAATGTAAAATATTGTTAATTTACATTGTTTCATTAGAACTTTTAACTGTAATGATTAATGGTTAATTATATAAAAATACTTATTTTATTAAATTTTGAATTAATTTCTAAAAAAGCAACTAAAAGGTAGCAGTCCATTTTCTTAAACGGTGACCAATAGCAACAAGAGACAAGGCCTATCAGTATAGGTCAATGTGGGTAAATGTGAGACACTTTTCAAAACTTTTGTAACAGCCTTTGTTAAGATCAGTATTTTACAAAGAGAAATACACGACAAGGTCTACAGATGGTGTTAAAATCTAATGGAGTATTCTTTTTTCTGTATGTATGAGAAATGTTAAGCAAAAAATCTTTTTTCCTGGCTCATAGTTTACCTTTTTGAAGGTAAAATATGAGACACTAGGAGATGAAAAATGAGACACCCATTATATCACCATAAGAACTTGCCTATGCCAACAGGGAGGTTAATAATGAGGTACTACAGGTTAAATGCAAGACATTTTTGTATAAAACATTGCTCCATGATATTTAAAAGTAAGTAGATAAGATTAAACATTCATCAGTTTTAAAAAGTCTCATATTTACCCACATTGACCCTACTTTTTAGTTTTTCTCTGATAATTGTTTGGCATCTTTATTATTTCATTCAAAACTCACACCTATAAGAACAAAGAAATATTTTTACTACAATACAGCACAACTAAAATAAAAAAATTTCATGGAGATTAATGACTGGTCAATAAAATCTGGTGTGTCTCATTTTTTATCTCATTTTGAAATGCACAAAACTCAGACAAAAGATGATATATGCAATAAAAATAACTAGCAGCTGAAAGCTGTGTTTATATACTATATACAAATTTCTAATTAAATATCCATGTCTTTTGCAGACATATACAGTGCTAAAGTTAGTTGAATTCACAGAAAAGTTTTTGCACCTATTTTTGTAGTGTTCCTTAAAAATTAAAAAGACTCGATGACACCATAGTCTTTTTTATTCAGAAAAGTTATATGTTAAAAAGCACTAAATAAACTTTATTTTGTATTAGTACAGGACAGATCAGACATAATTTCACAACTGTCTCATATTTATCACCCACATTGACACTACCTGAAACATGCAGTGCCATCTTTAGTTATAAAAACAAAGCAACTTTCGAACCGCTTTTTTATATATATATCTGTACGTCGTAAGCACGTAACCATCAAAACTACTAGCATACACTTGTATTTCTTACATACAGTTTGAAAATGTTATATTTGTATCCTTAAAGCTACACTTGACCTGGACCATCCATTATCTACACATACAATTTTTGGATCACTTTTGAACCCTCCCTCTTTGTTGTGTGCAATGATATAATTTTGGCAAACCTCCTCCCCTTTAATTATGTTTCTAATAGTACAAGAACCCCACGACATTGAAATAGCTTAGATAAAGTCCTGCAAAAGTATTTATAGAACTTTATTTAGTACCATTTGCTTCCACCATCTTATTAGTTTGTCAGACATTCCAGTAATAGCTTATTATATTAAACTACTCAGGATTGTTTGTGGAGGGCCCCCATAGTGTATAATGATGCAAATTTTTTCCAAATTCTTCCACCCTTAGGCACTTCTTAAGAATAAATTACCTGATCATGCAGTTCTTTATCAAGCAATGCTATCCCAAGTGACAACTTGTTTAAATTCTCTGTTATGGAAACTTCTTGAACGGCATTTGAAGTGACAGTTTTCACATCAAAGTCTTTAGTTAAGAACTGTTTATATATATCTATTGAACGAAAAGCATTGTATTATTTATCCAATAAGTTAAATAAATACGCGCGAGTTTATTGTGACGCGCATTAATATCAAATAATGCAATTTTACTAAAATATAAACAAACCATCGTTTTCAAATTGTTGCAAGACAGCGATGTCCTCCGCCATTTTGTTTGTATACGTCACCTTACCGAGTCAAAACTATATTTAAGGATTTTAATTTATCATTTACCCGTGATTATATTTATATTTTAATTTAAAATTTATTATTCCAGAGAATAATTAAAATAATTTATACGAGTGTTGTTTAATATTCATTTCGATGGTGGTTAAAGTCCGGATGCTTTTATTGTTCATTCTGATTTAAAATCGAATAATCATTCCAAATTCTATTAAACGTTTTGTAAAACGTACAATTCTTACATTATGCATAATTAATATTCATTTTTGTCATAGGTATAAAATGGGCGCGTTGCCCAGTAAAACGGATTATCTGAACAGATTTCCGGTAGTCGTTGTCAATTTTTAGTGGGACACTCGGAGAACGTGTTAGATTGGCTTTTTCCTAATCACCAAAACGACTCCAAATTCCATTTTAACAAACAGAAAATTCGTGACTTCTAGTCTATTCTGCAAATTTAAAAGAAATTAATGAACGATATTTGTCCACCGTTTCGTGGACAAATATCCTCGTTGTATGTTAGCCAAAACTTGGTCTTGAAAACAAAAAACATTCATTGTTTTCCAGGCCAACTTAGACCCAAATGCGACAGTACCATCTTGTGGAAGAGCTGATTTGATGTTAAATCATAATTTAAAGTACCCACCAGTGGCCAAGCGGTCTTCGTTTCCTGAGCACTGGGAGTTCGATCGTGAATTCGCGCCTCGCTCGGACGGCGCGAATCCACGACCGGGTTTTCTCCACGTCTGTAACCCCTAAATAGGGACTAGTTACCCTTAAAAAAGACCTTCCGAAAGTCATCCTCCCTTTGTCAACATCTGGGCGATCTGCCTGATATTATTTACTTATTTTTCTAAATATTGATAAAATACTGTGTATGTTGCAGTCAAAACAGTTTTTTAGTTAGGACGCGTTTTAACTAGTTGAAACTAGTTTATACTGGATGTCTTTGTTAAAACCCGTTTTGTCTAGTTAAAACTAGTTTTAACTCAAATTCATTTTTGACTAGCAGTAAATTCTAGTTATAACAAAGACATCCAGTATAAACTAGTTTCAACTAATTAAAACGGGTTTTGACTAACATATATACAATAATGACAAAACGTTTTTGGGGGGAAATGCTGGACTTCACATTTTAAAATGCCATAAAAATAAGCGTATTTTTTGTTTTAATTTTCATTTATTTTTATTTTACTTGTTCAAGTTCTTTGAGATTTTCTTTAGAAACTCCCTATTTCATTCATAAGTGCTTCATTGCTTATTATGTACTTAAATAAATTTAAGTTAAATTGCGGATCATATAAAGTCAGAGAAGTAATACAATTAGAACGTGTGAAAACAATAAGTTTTATTTATAACGATTAGCAAACGAAATTAATTATATATATATATATATTATATATATATTATATGTTACTATATACAAAGTAAATATAATAATTTAAATGAGTCCACGAATCAAAGTAAAGAAATTCTTCTTAGGAACAATTTCTATGAATACATTCAGTTTTGAATCAAGTCTGCATCATTTTAGGCCATGGGACCTCATCAAAGAATTGATGTTTTCTGATTTCTGTCTCTCGAAGACGTTCTTTTCTATTCTGAAATGATCAACGATAATAATAATTAATTGTACTTATAATAATATACGTTGTAATTTTGAATATTTTCGTCTGTGTAAACTATTTAAAGAAATTGCAATGAAACTGCAAGAAATTAGGTAATCAGTAATGCATGGATAAATTTTTCCATAAGAAAATTTTTGGTTTTCTTATGGAATGTATAATACAAAAATATGAATTTTTTATATAAGGAGCATTACAAACTTACTTTCTGTAGCAGATCTTCGATTATCTGTTTTGCATTCTTCGGGAGTTGAGAAAGATACAACAACTTCACATTTCGAGCAACTGCAACGAGATTTTCATATTAATCATCGTTCCTTTTTACAATTTACCAATTCAAAATTGATAATAGCTTACTTTTGACTTTCTCGGTACGGGAATATCTTGAAATCAAAGTTCATAATTTTTTCCATGTAAATGTGCATAGAAGTTTTTCCAACCAGGATCTGGTATAGTACAACTCCAAACGCCCACCAGTCGCAGTAAGCATCTGTAAATCATATACAGTCAAATGCGGTGAATGCTGTTTTTATGCGGTGAATAGGGACCGCATAAAAAAAGTCTCACGTAGAAAATAACTAGGAATTGCTTTTTAACTCCTTGGGCCTTTTTCTGCAACACCTAATGGGGAAAAAATCCTCTAAGAATTTTAATTTTTATATTAATTAATTATTTCCACTTAAATAAGAATCTAACATTAAAAAGTTAAAAATAATCGTTAAATAATGATTTTATTTGATAAATATAGCTACAGGAAGTGTTATTTCATTTAACAAGGCGTGAAATTTCACACCTGCAGTCTAAAGCTGGAGGGGAGCTAACTTACCGCATCTGTTCAAATATAACATAATATTTATGGTTTTTATGCTATTAAAATAAGAGGGGACCGAAATAAACGTATGAGAAAAAAATTTTACTGAATAAAAAATGAAAAAACCTGCTGATGTCATAGAAAACAACCAATAGAGTTTTTAAAAATTTTACAGGAGTTAATTATGTTCCAATTTGATTGAAATTTTCATATACCGCACAAAAAAAATCGCACAAATAAAAATCGCACAGAAAAAGACCGCACAAAACAGGTTTGACTGTATTTATTACTCGAGTAAAGGAAAAAAAAACAGAACTATTAAATTTAAATAACATTTCTTACCGTATTTCTTATGTTCAAGAATTTCGGGCATAAATAAGACAGTGCCACAGAACTCTTTTGGATGACGTTCGTACTGAAAAGAAATAAAATCCTGACGTCATAAGAAAAGTAAGAGACGTACAGTACTTACTGTGCGCCGGATGGCCGAGCGGTAAAGGTGGCAGCCTACCGCTCTGGGGGACCCGGGATCGAATCCGACCGGGTCGAATAATCCCCAGGAATTTTTCGGGGGGTGGTCCGTTCGGATATGTCGGGCCCCGTCCCTCACCACCCGGTCGCCCCATTGTGGGCCTGGCCGAACCCATAATGGGCCTACTAAAAGAGGCCCTCTTAGTGCCCACAGGGTGGAAAGAGTTAAAAGAAAAAAAAAAAAAAAAAAAAAAGTACTTACTGTGCACAGGCCAAAGTCAATCAAATGAGCTCTTTTTCTATTATCTAATAGGATGTTAGAGCTTATGTCCCTATGAATAATACCTATCGAAAACAGAAAATTTGTCACAGTGTATACTTAAGGAAATTTAAACATATAAATATGTTTTGATAATGAACCTTTTTCGTGAATATAAAGGATGGTCGAAGCCAGTTGTGCACCAAACGTTTTAGCTTCGATTTCATTTAATGGTCCATTGATCCCCAAGAATTCGGTCAAATTCTATCCATTCACATAATCGGAGAGGAGACAGAAACTAAAGAATACAAATAGTTTATTATCCCCAAAAGACATAGACATTAGCAATTTCTAATGGAAATCTTTCAACACAACGCATTTTTCGCTTCACATTCAATTTCTAACAATTTCTACATTAGAAAAGTTAAATTTTACCTATTATCAGTTTGGAAGCTGCCTAAAAAACTCACAATATGAGGACGATTCGATACGGAGCGCCAGGCAGTTTCTTTCTGTTTACGGCGCAACTGCTATAGATAACAAAGAATAATTAATATATGAAAAATATGAACTTAATATATTATGTACAGTACTCGTTACAATATGTGTTTATGGAATGTTTCTGAAAACTATTAACAACATTATATAAACAAACTGTATGTCATAATAAAATATATACACTCCATGTGCCAAGGATGTATTAATAATAAAATAGTGCATTGTTCGATTGTATCAACATCAGTACAGACATTGTATTTCTTTTTTTCGCTGCACGAAGACGAACAATATCGAAAACAAGGCTCAATGAATACCTGATTTCGAAAAAAACCGTTTTTTCTTTATTGCTTTCAGAGCAAAAATTTTGTCGGAATTTTTAGACCGAGCCAAGTAAACTGTTCCATAAGTTCCTTCTCCAATTTCTTGGAATTCGTAAACATCTTTAATGTACTGTTTTGTTTCTGTTAAACATTCAAGTCCAAATTCATATGCTTCCGATTGGCATTTCTATCATCATGAAATATTTTAATTGCAAAGTTCGTTAAATGATAACCAGAGAAACAGAAGTGTTACCTGTGAATCGGAAAATTCGCCTCTAATACAACAACAACGCAACAGTTTAGAGAATATATTTCTAAAAAACTGTTTAAATCTTTTCTCTTTCTTAGATTTATTCGCCAGCATTTGTGAATCTCTTTGGTTATCGGAGAAACACTCATTGACAGGCAAATCATCGTCATTCTAAAGACAGTCAGAATTATAATTTTTGTTATTTGTATGCGTATTTCAAACTTGAGTAGAAAAGTATTAACTCACTTTCAATCATATAATTAATGTGTAATATCATAAATATAAATTAATAACTTACATTACATGGGTAATTTTCGAATTGCTAACCGTCCGGTTCAGCTCCGCCACTTCTGTTATAACAAAATTTATTAAATTTTAAATACATATTGAACTTTAGAAAAAAAAAATATATTTCTTACTAGACTATACATGAGTCCATTTCTATCCGTCCCTTCACACGCTTTCTTAGAGGCATTAACAAGTCTACGGCGGAACGGTCCTTTCAATTTGAGGCCACTGTCCGCCAACAAAGGTAAAAAAGTTAAAAGTCCTCTAGCGGTAGCATACACAATTCTCTAAAAATAAAATTATTATAATAATTTTATTTTTAACTTTTTTACATTTGTTGGCGGACAATGGCCTCAAATTGAAAGGACGGTTCCGCCGTAGACTTGTTAATTTTTTCCAATGTGGTGGCTCGTTTAAAAGTCGTTTCGGATGGTAATTCACAAGATTCGAATCAGGACTGGTGGACTCAAGATGGCTACTCGCTAACGATTATACGTGAGCGACTGGCGCGATTTTCAATTCGTATCGTACGGTTCTTCACCGTTTGAGTGTGATTCTCTGACTAATCGTGATCTTGAGTATTAGACGTAACAGCGATCTGTCTAACGTACTTATCTATTGAGTTTTGTTGGTTTTTGGAGTTTTAGCGCGAAACGTGCACTCAGGCCGGTGGTCCCGCAGCGTTGGCGTTTTTCTGGATTCTTAACAAACTCATTACTCTCAGGTAGGAGTATTTTTCGGCTATCCGGTGTAGTGGTCCCTCCACGCTCGAAGATGACGTCCCCTCTGCGCGGACATCCTCAGCCGCGTCTACCGGAAACGGCGCGGCGGGCTCGTTCTCGGAGGAGTTTCGATTTATCTCCCCTATCACGGAACTGAAGAAACTGGACTCCATCCGTCAATCTCTCCCCTCTGACCAAATATACACGGTCTTTTTGGAGGGTCAGGATCCCCTCCACCGTCTACGTCCGGCGGAACTTCATACGGCCCTCCAACCGCACTTCTTTAATCCAAACCGGATTCTAGACATTCGTTACTCCCGGGACTCTGACGGCAGAAGAGACTCTCCGCATTACAACCATAGCCGAGATTCCGGTACGGGGCTGTTTGGCGGCAGATTGCGCCCTTTCCGCTTATCTCCTGCGCGGCGTGGACATGTCCATCTCAGCTAAGGAGATACACGATATTCTCTCCGATAGCAACATACCGGTGATCAAAATACGTTGATTCCACTCGGAAGGAAGGAGACATAGTTGTCCCTAGTCCCACTGTCTACTTCTCGGTGGCCAGTGCGGCCGCTTTGGAGACTGTTATCCTCTACTACCAGAGATATCGCTGCGAACGCTACATTCCCCGCCCGCGTCAGTGTGGCCGGTGCCTTTCTTTCGGCCATACGGCACAGTCGTGTCGAGGCCGACGCAAATGTATCAAATGTGGCGCGGACCACGAATCAGCTAACTGTGATGCCGAGTATCGTGGCTGCGTCTTGTGGGGGACCACAAGCGGACTCCCCCCACTGCTCGGATTACCAGAGAGAGGCTCGATTATTAAAACAATGCATCACCCGCCGATGTTCCTATCAGGACGCAAAGAGATCGCAAAGCGGCCAACCCACATCATATGCGAAAGTGGTTTCACTACCAAAGCCGATACAAAATGAGTTGGCTTCTCGCCAGCCCCCTCGGCAGGGACAAAAGTCTACCCGCGTCCTCTCCAAGTCAACAGACGATTTCCTTACTTTGTCAAAAAGAATCTTTCAACTAGAATCCACAGTTGAGGCGTTGCGTGCGGAGATTTGTCACCTCCACGAAATACTTCGATCTTACCCTACAATTCCAGACCAGGAGGTCTACATATCTGAACACGAGCCAAGCACAGACAAACCGATGGCAGCACCATTGCCATTCAAACAGCCATCTCAACAGTCGGGATCAACTGCACAAGCCTCTCATCCCAAAAAAAAAAGGTCCAAAACCTCGTCAAGCGGCCGCTTCGGTTACATCAGACACAGACGGTCCGCAATCTGATATAGACCTACCTTACCCCGCTGGCCCATCTAGAGCAACCACTTTGTACGATTTAGACATTACTTCCCCGGCCGAACAGGCCAAAATACATAGACATCAGTCAAAAACTCAATCAACAAATGTCTAACATGGATGGAAGTCAGAATAACTTCCGTATAGTGCAATGGAACGCGAGAGGTATACGCCCTAAACGAGATCTCCTCTTGGCGTTGCCATGGTTGCATGACCGATGTATTACTTATCCAGGAAATGTGGCTGACGCCGGAGTCTACCTTCTCTCTCCCGGGGTTCACGTTGTTCCGTCGGGATCGCCCCTCAACCCAGGGAGAGATCTCCTGACAGCTATAGCCAATCGGTGGCCAGCCCGCCACAACCCGCCCAGCTCCGTCATCACAGGTATAGAGGTTCAGGAGACCCAAGTGTTCATAACAGGGTGCCTCCTAACTTTAGTCAATGTTTATGCTCCTCAGGAGTAAATCCAGGGATTTTCGCTGGATGACCTCTTACCAGTCGATCGTCGCCTCTGCCTATGTGGGGATTGGAATGCACACCATTCTCATTGGGATGCCTCGTGCATCCGCCCTGACACTTCAGGTCGGGCATTATTCGATTGGCTCTCATCAGCGAACGTATGCTGCTGGAACACAGGAGCCAACCCACTTCCATCCCAACGGCTCATCGGCCATTGACATCTTTTGGCTTCCCAGACCTACTGGGCTCAACAATATGGCAACTAAGTCAAGACACCTTCACTAGTGATCACGCTCCAATATTCATTACAATCACAATTCTGGGCACCCATCGTGCGCAGATTCCTCGACGTCTACACTATACTACAAACTGGAGTAAATATTCCGGCCACCTAGACCAGAGCTGGTCTCCAGATGAAAATCAACCCGATTCATATTGGGACTTTGTTGACCATCTCCAAGAGGCGGTGGCGGCCAATACCACGTTCTGCTCTCTCCCTGTGTCAGGACAACCACCGTAGTGGACCATTGAATGCAGCCAGATAAGAGCAAAGAAACGTCGTGCCTTCCGCCAAGCACGCAAATTAGCTTCTCTTGACTGGTGCTACCGATACAAATTCTATGGGGCTCTACTCAGAAGAAAATCTCGCCAATCTCGACGGGAGTGGTGGGGGCGCCTGTGCGCCTCCCCTCCATTCCAGTCCACTCTCTACCAGATATTTCGTAGCCTGAGGACCCCACAGGCGCCCGAGGAGACCCACAACATCATTCAGAACTCGGATACTTTATTAACTCCAACACAACAAGCAGACGCCCTAGCTTCCTTTTTCGGGCGAGCCCGTCAGACGGGTTTTTTCGCTCCTCTAGGGACCCCTCGTCAGAGGCCTCTCATAATTGATGATAGTCTATTCAATAAGATAGAACTCTATAAGGCTCTTCGCAAGATCAGATCACCTACTCCAGGTCCAGATGGGGTGAGGGCCCTAGCGTTACAGTCTCTCTCCTCCGTGGGCCTCTCTATCTTACTGGACCGTTTGAACAATATCTGGATCTCTGGGACCTGTCCCCCAGATTGGTCTTCAGCCATCATTATTCCAGTAGCAAAACAAGGCCGCTTAGCGACGTCTTGCTCCTCGTATCGGCCCATCTCCCTAACTTCCCACATCACCAAACTGTTCGAACGGATGATTCTGTAATGTATCTTGAACCTGGTCATACATACCGACTTCTTCCATACTCATCAATTTGGCTTTCTTCCATATTGAGGGGTGGAGGAAGCGCTAGTGGTACTACACCATCATATAGCGGTAGCCCGAGCGAGACGTCATTGGGTGTACCTGGTCGCTCTCGATTTAGAGGGGGCCTACGATTCAGTGTGCCAGGAGGGGCTCTTGGCAAAACTGGAATATTTTGGCATCAGAGGGAGGTTGCTCACTTGGATCTCATCGTTTTTCCGCAATCGTACATTCCAAGTCTGCTGGCAGGGTGTTTTATCAGCACCTCACGCCTTTCCGCATGGTGTTCCACAGGGAAGCGTTCTCGCCCCTATTCTTTTCACTTTTTATATGGCGGACCTATGGACAGCACTTCCAGCCAATGTAACAGCAATTCTCTACGCTGATGGTCTTTATCTTCTAACCACAAGTACTAGCCCTACCCAAGCCGCTTGCCGCATCCAGACAGCTCTTCACCACCTCGAACACTGGGTAACAACATGGAGCCTGTCATTCTCAACCACCAAAAGTGCAACTATAGATTTCTCTCCGAAAATCCACCGCCCACCTATAGCACTGTCTCTAAACTCGGGAATCATTCCCCAACATTCGTCATTACGTATCTTAGGTATTTATTTCTCTCAGACATTTACGTGGCATGTACACGAAACCTTCCTGTGATCGAAACTGACTCGCGCAAGCTCTTTATTAAAATATTTCGCCTCGCGCCGGAATGGCGCCAGAAAAGTTGACATTCTTCGTCTAGTATACACGGTTCTAAGTCCTATGGCAACCTTCGGCGCTCCTCTTCTTGATGGCGCTCCTCCTACCATGATTAGTCGTATCAAAAAACCAATACACACTGCTCTTCGCACGGCGTTGGGTGTTCCTAAGTCTACCCCCTTATCTCGCTTTATGCCGAAACAGGCTATATCCCGTTACAGACAAAAATACGCCAAAGAGCGATGTCCCACGCTATCGTTCAAATCTCCAGAGGCCCGTTTAGCCCCCTACACTCAATTTTTCTCACGGCACCCTGTTTGGAATATTATCATTGGCGCCTGCACCAGCGTCCGTACGTTTCCCGGGTTTTATCTGATCTCCGCTGAGAGGGTCTGCCAATGACACGCATCTATCGGCAAAGGCATATGGCACCGAGCACAGTTAGCATTCTTCCTCATCTTTGCCTTGACGAGTTATCATTTTCTACCATTGACCCTCCGGAAGTCAATTGCGTTCGTTTTCAGGGGCTTCTGGAGTCGTCCTGGCAGGGCAAATGCCTCTTGGGGGCAGATGCCTCCAAGTCCAGTACCCGTACGGCGATAGGAGTAGTTTTTCCGACTCGCAAACTCCGGGAAACTTGGCTCCTTCATGAGCACTGTAGCGTATTTGGCGCAGAGGCTCTAGGAATAAAACGAGCATTGCAAATCAGCTCCAGCTTTGACAATCCGACTGTCATTCTCTCAGACAGCAAATCAGTCATACAGGCGGTGGGTAATGTTAATTTTTCATCCCTGACAATAATCATCGACTTAGCAGCCGAAATCAGTTTGCATCCCAAGGCAGTCGAGATTGGGTGGATCCCGGGCCTCATCGGCATTCAAATCAATGAAGCAGCAGACAAGGCGGCAAGAAAAGATAATCCATCCGGCTCCTGGAGGCAGCCCCTCATGGCACGCGATCTAATCTTGGCTACACGCGATATTATTATCAATACCTACATCGACTCCTGGTCTACTAGTCTTAGACGAAAAGGTTGGGATCACCTCCGGCCTTTTGTTCCCTGGCCATATTTGTACGCCTTATCTTGCTACATCGAAACCCTCTTGGCCCGCCTTCGAACCGATACAGCCCCGTTAAACGGGTTTCTCTTTTCCAGAGGTCTTTATGTCTCTCCCGACTGCCCAAACTGTGGCTCTCCAGAAACATCCCGCCATTTTTGGATTACTTGTCCAAAATATAAGGAGGCCCGTCAAGACCTCAGCTGCACTTTATCAATTGATTTAACAGTAGTCCGAACCCTCACTCCTATTTACTGGGCTCACGTCGACCTTCCTCCTCGTCAGCACGTGGAAGCTTTAGAACGTTTTAAATATCGTTCGAACCGCTTCGTATAATTGTTAAGCGGTGTACATCGGAGAAAAGGCCAACAGGCTAAAATCTCCATATAAACTGGAAGAAGAAGAAGAAGAAGACTTGCCATTGGCGTAGTCCTCTCGAACACAAACAAAACAGAGGCCTGGTCCCTGCACAATTACTGCAGCGTCTTCGGGGCAGAAGCCCAGGGCATCCTGCGCGCAATCCACATCAGCGCCCCGCTGGCCAAACCCACCGTCATCTTCTCCGACAGCCGCTCGGTCATCCAGGCTATGGCCAACGTCTCGTTCTCATCACCACCTATAATCATCGATCTCGCGGCTTTTGTCAGCGCCCACACGGTGTCCATCGTCATCGGCTGGACACCAGGCCATACCAACATTCCAATCAACGAGGCGGTCGACGAAGTGGCCCGCCGCGACCCGTTCAGTGGCTCCATCTGGAGACCCCTCACGCCACGAGACCTCACCCGGGCCATGCAGGACACCACAGAATCCCTGACGGATTCCTGGTCAGCAGCGCTCCGCAACAAAGGCCGGGACCACCTTTGCCCGTTTGCCCCCTGGAGGTACAGTTGTGCGTCATCTCGCCACGCGGAGACACTTTTGGCCCAGCTTCAGACCGAGACGGCTCCATTACATGCTTTCCTGTATTCTCGGCACCTACACGACTCTCCGGGGTGCCTTCATTGTGACGCAGCGGAAACTACATTACATTACTGGCTTCGTTGCCCCAAATACACCACAGCTTGCGAGGACCTCGGAACACGATGACTCTTAACATGTCTCTGGTGCGCACGCTGATGCCTATCTACTGGCCACCGGCCTCCATTACTCCTAGTCAGCATGTGGCGGCGCTGGAGCGCTACATTAGCCTCACCGGTCGTTTCGCTTAGCAACTGGCAACGTCGGTTGGAGAAAGAGCCGTAAAGGCTATAATCTCCATATGAAACTGTGAAAGAAGAAGAAGAAGAAGAAGAAGACTTGTTAATGCCTCTAAGAAAGCGTGTGAAGGGACGGATAGAAATGGACTCATGTATTGTATAGTCTAGTAAGAAATATATTTTTCTTTTCTAAATATGAAATCGTCCCGGCAATTTTTAATGTACAGTACATATTGAACTTATTTATGAAATACATTTGTTAATGTCATTTATGAACATTACTTTTCATTAAACTCACCTCTCTTTTTTCATATTCGTATTCGACATTCGCAAAAGAAATCTTTCAACACGACGCATTTTTCGCTTCAACAATTGAAACAATTGGAAATTGTTACATCCACAACATTGTTTCAAGTCGTCGCAATTTTTTGTTATAAAATTACATTAAAATACATACTGACTTTTCAGTTTATTTAAAATTTTGTTTCGCACGAAATTGGGTATGAAAAACGAGTAGCAATCTACAGTAGCGTTTTTATAAGTTAGTAATTTACAATTCTTAGTATTATTTATTATATATTCAGACATTTATGAAGTCTTAACCTTGAGACTGAACATTTTCAAGCCTGAATTTAGAAAATATTTTTTATTTGTAGGCAAAACTGAATTTCTTTATAATTCAACACCGTTAAATGATACGTATGCTGTTTTTTTTAACCTCCGATGGTCCAAAAAACAAAGACAAGTGTAAATAACAAAATCTATTTATTACCAAAAGTTAGGTACAAACATTGTTAATTTTCGACATAATCACTGTGAAGATAGAGGCATTTGTCATATTTGTGAACGAACTTTGCAATCCCCTCTTCATAGAATGTTGCCGCCAGTGAACTGAGATGGGCCTTAACGTCATCTCGAACCTCTGCCCACCTAGCCATGTTTTTAGTTCAAGAAAGAGGCGGAAGTCGCTCGGCGCTAACTCGGGGCTGTACGCTAGATGTTTAAAAAGTTCCAAGCTAGATGGAACTCTGAAAGATGACAGTGTTCACTCCTTTAATGTGTGAAGACTGAAAGTATACAATAATACACAAGTATACAGAATATTGGAAATGTGTATTACCAGTATTTAGAAGAGCCCTAAAGAAGTTAAATATTTACTGGAAACCTTTATTATAGCTTTTTCAAGGGTTCGGCAAAATTAGTAATGGTTTTTGCCCCAAATTTCGTACCAACTGTAAATGACTGATCTTGAGAATTATTCCCACTGTAAGTTTTCTTAATACAGTACATTTGTCCATTCTGCTCGAATTTAAATACGTAAGCACGTTTATTATGGATCAATGTCTATAAATATAAAAATCTGTTTACCTAACCACTTTTTAAAGTAGCATACTTTATTTTAAGTTTAATTTTATAATACATTTTTACCTTACCGAATTATCGAATTTTTCAGCACAACGTTACAAGATAAGAAGAAAGTCAAAGTTTACATGCTTCAGTGAAAGTCTATGTAAGTGTTTAAGAAAACTTTGAAGAAACATTGGACAACATCCGTATTACTTCATCATTGTACCTTCCATTATTTGTGCTTTATTGTCTTTTGGATTCTAATGATATATTAAACGAAATAAATGCCAAAACACATACACACATACACATGAATATCAACAGAATATCTACTTTTTTTCCCGTCTTTTTTCACTTTTTTGGATTAAGGAGAAACATGTGGAATAACTTTTCCTTTAAATAATAAAACATATTTAACAAGAAATTGCTATTTATATGGAGGTTGGATTGTCAAAAATTAGATCACGCAAGTTTAGGGTAGGGTCCAGCCACCAGGTGTGTTTTGTCGGACACACCTCCTATTTATTAAAAAAAAAAAAAAAAAAAAAAAAAAAAAAAAATGTTAAGGCACGAGGGTAAGAGTCCGAAGTCCAGGAACGAGCCTCTCAGGAGGATGAATGCAAAGTCAAATACAAATGAAAAAAAGTTTATTATCAAAAAACAAAGTTCTCTGAACAAAGTTATAAAATTCAATTTAGAAAATTGGCCTATTCCTATATATAAAACAGAGGAGTACAGTACCTAACGGGAGTATCCGAACTGCGCGACTCACAACATACTGCAAAAAGAGTTGTCTCCTCTTCTTTCTTCACTTTTTCTCTCCGTTCTCCTCCTCCTTTCGTCTTATTTCTCCTTTACTTGGCCCTTCACTAGGTCCTTCCCTAGGTCGGTTGACTCTTGTCAATCTCTTTTCTGGACAGTCATTCGGTCAGTCTCTTAATCCTTTTTCACTCAGTCAATTCTGTCTCACCCTGTCGATTCTTTTTCACTCTCTCTTAATTTCGTCACTTCTATTTTTCTTTGTTTTTGAACAATCGCGTTTTATTTCCGGAGGAAGGTGAGGTAATTTGTAAAAATGCATGATTGGTCATCTAGTGGTCCTCCTCCTCTCTTGTCAATGAAGAATGATGTGCGTCCTGGTAACATGGATAGCATACCATCGGTCATATAACACCGTCGAAAAAGGGGTAAACGACGAGCACCTCCTCATCTTTTCCTTCGCATGTTCTGAGATTTATAACAATTGATAAATTTTTTGTTCTAATTTGTTTCTCTAAATTATTTTAAGTCGATAATAAAAAAATTAGAAAGGGGGTGCCTAAAATTGAAAATATGGGCGAAATTCCTTTACACCTTTACTTGATAGATAAACGATTGATATATAAACAATTTCGGTGTCACGTTTACATACGTATCTTCTCCTCGAGATGTGGGTCTAAGAGTGCGACTATACAGACGCGAGCGAGCGAATTTTCCGAGTGAGTGAGAATATGTGGCGAGAAGAGGCTAACGCGATAAATATCAAAACCTGTCAGATATGTGCGAGAACCAGAAATTCGCTCTCGTCAGCGTTATTTCTCGCTTCTTGCTTGTGCATGGTTTTCCTTCGCGAAAACTAAATCGCTCGCAATCTCTCGCTCGCTGTAAATTCGCGTCTGCATAGTCGTACCCTAAAGGGCGTCTTGTCTACAGCTAGCTAACAGTTCTGTTTTTATATTTATGGTGCAGTAAAACCAGTTTTTAGTTAGGACGCATTTTAACTAGGTGAAACTAGTTTATACTGGATGTCTTTGTTATAACTAGAATTTACTGCTTGTCAAAAATGAATTTGAGTTAAAACTAGTTTTAACTAGACAAAACGGGTTTTAACAAAGACATCCAGTATAAACTAGTTTCAACTAGTTAAAATGCCATGGGATATTAAAAAAGAATATTGCCATGAGATCGGTCATCGGACCAAGATTAGCTGACATTTACATGATTACAATAGATGAAAGAATTTCGAAGTTAACAGGTATTAAATATTATGCAAGATATGTAGACGACATACAAATAGTATCTGATTCTCAGACAGTTTCATCTAAAGATATTGAACACTATGCGAATAGACTACATAAAAATTTAAATTTTACAAGTGAAGATGAACAACAAGAGATGAATTTCTTGGATGTTGTTATAAAGAGAAAGGAAACAAGGGTTTTATTTCGTAAGTATGAAAAAGTATGTAATAATAATAACAACAACAACAACAACAACAACAACAATAACTCTCCCGTGGTCACCACCTGGACGTGGTGGGAGAGCCCAGTAATTTTACTGATCCATAGGACAATGCAGGCTGGAGCACAAGCTCCTGGTAGGGACACCCATGCCAGTAAGGTCTATGGGGAGAAATGAAGCTAAGAGTGACTACACCCACATTCTGTGGAGATATTTATTATGGTAATAACCAGATCAAAGTGTGATACCGGCTCGGACGTCGCCCGGGTTAACAAGGTCCGCGTTTGTGGGTTAACAGAGGCTCACGTTCGAAAAATAGGCCACAGTCTCCCTTGGTTACCAGTGGCGAAAGCAGCACCGGCTAAGCATGGCTACTGCAATGCCCTCAACAGATGTGAGGAACCAACCCAGCCTTCGTGTTTCTGTGGCAATGCATCCACAGACCACAAAGGCTGGAAAACCACGCCAACGGATGAAATGGACAGTAGAAATGAACGAGTTTATCATCCGTACTTACTACACCATCACAAAACTCGAAACAAACATGACAGTATACAGACAACAACTACACCATAAATTCACACAACAATATCCTCACCTCACTGTCACCGAACAAAGGGTTGTTGATCAAAAAAGAACAATTATACACAACAATCTTACTCCACAAACAACACTTGAACTTATCAAACAACAGGTTGCTGATCAAATACATCAACAGACAGAAACATCTAACATTAATGAAGATAATGTAACCTGTCAGGATAATCCAGCAACAAGCATTGATAATAACACACATACAACAATTACCACTAACAATACTACAGACACTTCCTCATCCATCACTGATAACATAGACATGGATTTAGTTAATACGCTCTCACTTATATTTCAGGAAACACTCACTAAATATACAGGTACAGATCCCACACGAAGACCACGAATACCAAAAATCAACACGTCAAAGGAAGTAGGAAAAACACTAAATTATGTAAACACTTACTTACTACCACACTACGTTCATTTAATTTCTACACTCGCAGACATTCATACATTAGTTTATGCTGGGGCAGTCACAATAGTGACATACCATGGACTGAAAGTACAATCACAGACAAATACACAGAAAACACAATTCTATCACAAGCCTGCCTGGCAGAGAAGAATAGAAACACAAATAAATGACATTAGACAGCAATTAGGCAGGCTGACACAATACACTAAAAACAACATAACACTCAAATTAAGGAAACAGCTATTTTCAAAATGGCAATGAAAGACGCTTTACACGTAGAAGTGTACATGATTTTTTCATTAGATAAAACATTAGGAAAAAAGTTTACTGTAAACCATTTTGCAAATGAAAATTTCAAAATGGACTATATATTACGTTCTCCAATATTTTGAGAGTAGATTAACATCACAGAACAGAAAGGAGTCTGGATTGGAAAAATTCTAATGAAAACTAAGTAGGAAAGTTTGAAGGGAATCTCTGAAGACAGCAACAAGGTTTCAATTTAATTTTGTAGTTGTAAAACTGAAAATTTTTCGTAGTTTGTTCCACTGTCTTTGAAAACAAAAACACACACTAAATGTCGAAAGAAGCAGTTATTCTGAGCTCTTCCGATAACTCAACGAGAGCAATACGCGGGACATTCGATAAGTCTCCTTAGCGAAAGGCAGTTATCAAACTTTAGAGAAATCGCTATTCTCTGCTCCACGTTAAGTGGGTTTTGCTACAGGTAATTTGTTGAGATGTGTCTGGGTTCCATGCTATCGATAGATGTTACTCTTTAATCAATCGCAATTCAATTAATGTTATCTTTTTGTCATGCGATTGCAACCCGCCGTTTTCCAAGGGAAGAACGTGTTTTTAGTAGTCTGTAGCCAATTTTTTTGTGTTAAAATGTCATCAAGGAGGGACAATGCGACCAGCAAACTACAACTCGAGATATTACTTAAAACACTTCGGCTCTAGCAAGGGTCGGATTTAGGCATTTCGATGCTCTTGAAACTGTATGAGGCCTCTTACCAACACTTTATAATTTTAGAAATCAATCTTATAAAATAGAATTAACATAAACATATTAATTTTGATTATAAATGTTTTATTGTTAAAAATCATTTGCAATATATTATAAAATAAGGTACAATTTAACAGGCTTTACTCATTTTTTAAAAAATATTATTTAAATTTATCAGGTCATCAAAAAAGAATGACAAATTTAATAAAGAAAACAAAAAATTGTATTTTGTCTATTGTTCATCTCTCCTGTCGCCCGGATGTTTGGTGTCCAGTTGACTGTGTCCCCAAGAAAGCACGGGACAAAATTGGGAACGCTTTAAAATTTAAAAATCGCACTTTTTAAAATTTTATATTTAATAGGTTTTTTTTTCTCCCTTCTAATATATATCAAAATTGAATATAAAGTCTTGTACTTAAATGTTTAGAGTACAAAATATATTTTTATTTGGCCAAAAAAAATTAAAATAATTTAAAGTATAAAAACACATATTGGTTCCTTTACCCTTTGATTACTAAAAATTTCTTTCCACGCACAATATGGTGGAACGCCCTGAGGCACAACCTTGGATGGCTTCAAGTTGTCAATGGAAATGTTTCCACTACCGCATCTCTAGTTACTTATATCCCCGTGATCTAGAGTCTGCAACCTCAATTAATCATCGAGGGAGATTGTGCTAAATTGCCTAGAAATTACTTCTACTTTAAGTTATTAAATATCAGTTTGTCTATTTACTGGCTTTTTCTGCCTTTTACAATATATACGGACTTTCTCTTCTATGTACCTTTTTATATTGGCAAACTCAATTTACGTGGTTTTCGATCGCGTAAAAAACGGTACGGAATGAATATTCAGCATAGATCGAGGAACGAGTGTATAAACACTAAAAATACAGCTTTTTTGCTAAATTTCATGAAGAACACTTATTTCTTTTTACGCAATTGTATTCCGAAAGTTGCTCCGCAGCTGAGAAGACCATTGGCATAAACTCTGGACACGGAAATCTCAAATTTAACTTTTAATATAAAAAATTAGTATGAAAATTGTACAGTTTTTTCAGGTAATTGATGAATATCTGTATTTATTCATTTTAACCATATATTTTTATGTCTTCACAGAATGGTCAAACGCCTATCTGAAGATATAAAATTACAATAAAAGACATGTATGACTGATCCATCCTATCTCAACAGATACTTCTTGGTCGTGAGAATAGATTGCCACTCTGGAGGATCACAGATTGTAATTTAGAGGATTTTAAAAAGAAAAGTACAGTCAAACCTGTTTTTATGCGGGGGATAGGGACCGCATTAAAAAAAACGCATTAAAAAAAATCTCACGAAACTTCACGAATGGCTGTAAATAATAGTTTTCGCAACACAATTAAAAAAATAATTTTTTTATGCGGTCAACAGGGACCGCATAAAAAAAGTCTCACATAGAAAATAACTCAAAACCGTACGAAATAGAATTTATTGACAACAGATGTCAGCACTTGACTGCATCGTCTGGTCTATCGTCTGTTTTACATATTTTTGTCCAGGTGGTGTTTTGTTGACTTAAAAAGTAAATTATTTCATTTCTCGCATATTCATGCAATAATATTACTATAATAAGTGCATTTATGCTATAATAAGTTTATTTAGCTATAATAAGTCAACGTGAGACATGACGAATCGCACGAGACTAGTCGCCAACTATACCGCACAAATTAAAAATTCGCATTAAAAAAATCGCACAAATAAAAATCGCACATAAAAAGAGCGCATAAAAACAGGTTTGACTGTATCTTGTTTTTTCAAATATTATGGTTTGGGTTTATCTTACGTCGCTTACTCTGTTTACTTGGTCGAAAGTTACGTTCAGAAAGGCACTTCTTGAGTTACTTGCGACAAGGTCACGTCTCTCCGTTCTGTTACGTTGCATGTATATGAGCACATTACTTTTTAGGGGTTAATCAATCAAGTAGCAACGTATTTATAATCCTTTACTCCAGGGTTGTATAAAATGGGACTTTTTTCTACTTCAATAATTGGTTTTACTTTTCTCGTTTGTTATAACGTAACACGTGAAAATATTGTAATTGTGTCAAATTGACCCTCCGGGATTTTTCAAATCTTGACAGTTTGAGGTTTCCTGAACCCAAAAACACCAAAAATAAAGGATAAAAATTTTCCGGGGATGCATACGCGTGTGTATGTTAGTGTCTATTTCGTTTAATATCTCAGATGACGTAAAGAGCAAAAATCGAAATTTGTAAAGTTCAACAAGAGTCCTTTGAAGCTTTTTAGTTTTCAGTGTGTTTCCCTCCATATTTTTCCTCCTGTCGTTCCTGTGAGCGTACGGAATAATAGGACAATTTTGATTGACCGAATATAGGATTCTTTCCGTTAAAATCGACTCGGGATTGATTCCAACGTAACGACGTTGTTGCTCTCGAAATGTCTTCCTTATATAACAACATCCCGTAATGCCTCTCACGTTACGTTATGTATGCCTATTTGAACACAACTTAATATGTACTTTACGTGTTTCTGTGTCAGATACTTTACTTCTACTACGGTAAAAGTTGAATGTTGCATTTAAAGATTGTCTGGAAATATACCTTTACCTTTCTCTGTATCGTTTCGTCGTTATCTTCCTGTTTTGATAGATCTGAGGAACTTTACTCTTTTTGCTGTTATTGCGTTATAGTTTGTTCATTTATTTTTTTGGGAATTTTGTTCAGTTTCGGGCGACAAGTTCACATTTCCGACAACAAAATAATATTCTAAATTAAAGAAAGATGAATTTCCGGATTTTTCTCGTCATAGTATTTTTAAAAGTTTTTAAATTTACTTTTATTTTCTGATCTTACGAAGTATTAATTCACTTCCCTTGCAATTAGAAACGATTCCTGTGTATCTTTTCATACGTGTTTTCTATTTGTTTTACGTTTTAATTTGTTATTGTGCAGAAATGCAATTTTATTCCTATAGAATTTAATTAATCTTTTCATCTTTTATTTAATTTATTTATTCTAAAATAATTTATATCAAATTTTCATTTCTATTTTACATTTTAAATAATTTTTTTTATCAGTTTATTTATTCAAAATAGAGTTAGTCAACTGTGTGAGAGTTTGGATTAAAACTCGATGAGGAACCTTCAATTTCAATTGTGTGAGTCGAGGTGTCACATCCCATTCTTTACTGATTCTTTAGCTCAGTGTTTCTCAAACTTTTTGGTCTGCCCCCTTTTGCACTTAAAAATTTCAAAGGACCCCCGAAGAAGGAGTGTGTAGAAAAATATCCCGGAGGTAGGGGGTTAATTTAAATTCAGGAGGAGTTAATTTCTTTTGTTTAAGTAATCTATTCCATGTTGAAATTTCTCTCCGTTGCGTGTCGCTTTGCGTTGAATTTTTGTCAATGTTAAGACTAACGAAATTTTAAAAAAATTATTTCTTTATTTTTCACAAACAAAATAAATATATTGAAAAATATAAAAACAAAAAAACATTATATTTCGGAAGTTAATCTAGTCTCAAAACGTTCCGATTCAGCACAACACAGTCCTCAGAATAACAAGCAAAACTTACTACTCACGATGAGTAAACAGTCTCGTTCAAATACTGGCGCGTCCTTAAGTACTCTCTCGTGGTCGCGCCAGTGTTGCCAACTAAAAACGCATATCAACTAAAATAATATCGGAGTATCCCAAGACATAGCCAAATATTGCAGCGCCACAGCACTAGCGGAAATTCGAATTTGCCTACTGAAACGCTTTCGGTTGATCGGTTTTCGGATAACGACGCTCTACTGTATTTCTAACTCGACTTGCCTACAGACGCAACGCTGCTAGCGAACACCGTTCTAAATGACAACGCTGTTCCATCATAGTTTAGGCAGAGAGTGGTACTCGGGGGATTCCCCAATAGCGCACAAATTTATGAATATTATATTTAGCTCGTATTTAAATATTTATATTGTTTTTATTATTTACGTGTGCAATTTATTTAAGTAAAAATTATTTTACATATTTTTTATTTCTATTATTTCTAAACATGAATCCATAGTAAATTTATAAAATATTTGAAAAAAAATTGATCTGGCATCAATTTTTCAGCGACCCCCCAAATGTTTTTCACGATCCCCACTTTGAGAATCACTGCTTTAGCTGATCTGTAATGGGCATAAAATCATAACGTAGCTATATTCGTAATGGACTGATTATAGATACTCATTAATAATTACATGTTTTATATAGTATAATCTCGATAATCCGGCCGTTTGCTGATTTGACACTTCCAGTAATCCGACACTAGAGGACTATGGTATTACCGACACTGTTGCCGAGTCGTAAACAAGTTTCCCGCTAATTCAAACTCTAAATTTCCTCTAAATTTGAACATTATCCCACTATACGTTGGATGATATCAAGTCTAAGCTTCATATCATCCCACCTTCTTAGGTACGATATTAAAGAATGTTACTTTTAATAATCCGACAATGTCCCGGTTCCATGTCGGATTACTGAAATTATACTGTAATGGCTAATTGCCATTATAGAACTAATAGCTTAATGGGTATACCCTGTAATGTGCCGTTATTTCGTGTTTACTGGTTGATCATGACAAGTGATATAATAACATATTTGAAAACTATTTACGAAAATAACGTTTTAAGTTAATTTTGAGTTACGTATTTACAGGAGTAAAATGAAAAACTTCGTAATAAGTTCCATAGAAAATACATTGCACGAGGAAGAATATTGGAAAGGCTACTCTGGATATTTTGTCGATAATTTTACTATCAAATTTTTTCTTTATTTTCTTCTCTTGCCAAGCTATTTGTCTAGCATTTACCTTTTTCTGAGTTACGGGAGGTTCCTGTAATAAATAAAATTTATTTTAAGAATTTACGAAATAAAATGAAAATAAAAAATATAAAAAAATTTTATAACTCAGATAATTGATTTCAGAAAGTATAAATCACGTAAAAGTAAATTATCAGAGCAATAATTTTCAAAATAAATTTTTTGGTGTGAAACAAAAATATTTAAACCACCAGAGGGCTTCTGTTTATAAAAATTGTGCAGTACTGCCATATTTAGTCTCCTTTACTCTACTTTGAAATAATTTCTGTGAATGGATATAGTAGTTATTTATGCGTTTTATCACACAATAGCGCAATAGCGGGCGCTTTTAATGTAAAATATTAAAACTCACAACATTCAATCAATAGAATAATACCAACTGGACTAAATATGGCAACTCCATGACTCAAATAAACACGCCAATTAATTTTTGAATATTTTTGTTACGGTTTTATGAAAGATTGTGTTATTCTAAACACTTATTTTTACAATATTTTTTTATTTTTCGAATTACTAATATTTTATGAAAAAAACTAAAAATAAATTAACATATTTAATATTAACATCAATTCTATAAAATGTAAAATGTTCTGTAATCATAAAATTCACATTTCAAAAAGACATAAGTCGGCAACCGGTTAGCTGAATAATGCCATAATTCTCACGGAGACTTCTGTGGTTATGAAATTTTATTTAAAAAGTTAGTTACGGAAATGGTCGTTAGGGCAGTAAATGGCACTGCAGCACAGTAATGGATAACACAAAATGTCTCAACACTTACTATACACATGATATAATGTGTGGTTACGCAGCAGAATAATCAATATGCTGACCTCCATTGTCGGCAATATGCTGAAATTCCCAAAACATGTTCAACTACAATACGCAGAGTTTCGGAGCCAGCATTTCGAACATGCTGTTGCGTAATTACACATTTTAACTGTATATATAAGTTCTGAGATATTTTGAGTTATCCACTACTGTGCTGCAGCACCATTTACCGCCCTAGCGACCATTTTTGTAACTAACTTTTTTATTTTTGAATAAAATTCCATCATCATAGAAGTCTCCTTGTGAAATGTGGAATCATGCTTCTGGCCGGTTCCCGAGTTATATTTTTTTGAAATAAGAATTTTAATTGCGAACACCCTGTATTTTAAAATTCTATTTACTTAATACATTAATATTTAAAACTTGTTAATTAATTATCATTTTATCAATACATTTACCTTTGTAGATCCTAGAATACTTATAATTTGACTTTTGACTTCAGCATTTAATGATATCACAAGTACGTATTCAACAAGGCTAAAGAAAACAAACCCGACGCAGGTAGACATCCATATGTTGAGAGCAACTATATAAGAAACTGACGGCAAAGAAGACTGATACTGTTTCGTGACAATTGTCAATAAACTTGTAACACCGAGAGTAATTCTGGCAGGAACTGCTTCCGATGGAATCCAAAATGTTAACATGGACATCAAAACGATTAATGTGCTGGGAATATAAATGTTAATGATATAATATCCGCTTCTTCTTTTCAAACTTATCCGACTCTCGAGGCAAGAATATTTTTCTAAAATAAGATAATTACTAATTTTATAATTTATTCTTTATTTATATAAAACCGTATTTTCAAGAAAAAACGGTTGCGCGACATAACATTAGTCTACCGCTACAGACGATTTGGGTGCGAATACCATCCGTACTATCATAATTTATCATAGGTAGTTCAGATTTGTACGCCATTCCTAGTTGCTTACGCTGCAGTCACCATAACTATGATTCTAGCCTGTCTAAAATAAATAAAAGTTGAACTTTGCCATGTAACCATAATGTGTTCTCTGTTACGCATCAAACAAAACATTTCCGACATATCCTGAAGTACTACACCATAATAAATATTCTCATAGTTATTAGACATTATGGTTAGACATTGCTTAAGTAATATAAGCAATATTTAAGTAATTAAGTAAATATTTTTACATAATTATATTTATGTAAAAAAATTATTAAAATTAGTGCTTTGATCGATAAAACTAATAATTACTCTTAGATTTCTTAATAAACACTATTGACATTTTCATTTATCTTTTTCCCTTTCCTCTTGTTTCTTTCCACCTTATGAGCACAAAGAGGGCCTCTTTAATCACGGTCATGGTGAGTTTGGCCAGACTCATAAAGGGGGCAGTGAGGAACAGAGTTTGACACATGGACCGACAGCCTCAGAAAAATTCCTGGGGAGTTGCTGGCTCGGATTCGTTTTCAGATCCCCAGAGCAGTAAGCCAATGTCTTAACCGCCTCAGCTATCCTGCTATTAAGAAATACATCTTAACTAGTAGTCCGAGACGCCCCTTAGTGGGCATTCTAGCAGCATTACAAATTCCTGTGAAGCACGTTTGATGCACTTAATATATGAAAGTTTTATGCGCTTAATATATATAAATGTATACAAAACTTTATCTTAAAAACTAATCTTAACAGATCAATACACAGCAAACAGTATTTCTATATTACAGATTGAAGATATTCTTTAGCTGTATTTTCTATTCCTTCATTTATCCCGTCAAAAAACTTCTCTATATACAACATTTTTGGTAAAAAAAAAGTATTATTATTCTGAATCAGTTTGCATTGTTCTGATGTTTTCAGTATCTTGATTTTCACATCGATTGCTCTCCTTACTCTGGAAAAAGCAACGTAAGTTATTCATGCAAAAACGGATTCAGACAAGAAAATTCCAACCTTGTCAAGGGTCTGTCCTTGCAACTTATTGATGGTCATTGCAATGAAGCCTTTACAGGAAACTGTCTTCGTTTCAGAGTGAATGGGTAATCAGAACCATAATTTGTTAAATCAATTCGTGGTATAAGGACTATCTGTCCCAATCCGGACCCAGTAAGCACTTCAGCTTCGATGACGTGATCTCTCAAACTCACCACGACTAATCGAGTTCCATTACACAATCCCCTTTTTGTGTTAAGATTCCTCAACAGCATTATGATAGTTCCAACCTTCAAATGGAGTTCATGAAGAGGGTAATCCGGATGCACGTATGCTGTTCAGGTACTCGATTGAGTAATTCAATCGTTCCTGGTGATCATCAAATTGTAGCTCATCATAGCTGTAATAAGATTTTTCGCGGTGCTCATGTAAAAGTCTCAAAACTTCGACATTGATTCTGTCGACGTCAGCATTTTTAGGGCAAAGTATAGCCCTATTTTTAATTGTCGGTATCATATCAGGAGTTATTTGCTCGCCAAATACATTTTTCATTAATTCATCTTCACAAAGAAATTCAGGGGGAACCTCGATAGTGTGTTCAAGTTCAAGAACATTCCCCAAAGTGCCGTTTCCCAATTTCAACAGCCATCCACTATATTTAGGATCCTGTGATCTCATATCGCTACGCAATGTGAGTTTCTTAAAGTAGCTCCAAGAATCGCAATACTTAAGTCTGGACTGGACAATCGCTGGTCGCATTGCGTGCGGAAGAATGTTTAAGCATTGCCGGAAGTCACCTCCAATTAACATTACCGTCCCACCAAATAAAATTTGACGTCCAGTTACCTCTCTTAGAATTCTGTCGATGGCATTCATAACATGGCTCGATGCCATGGTGCATTCATCGACGATAAGCAAGAGCTTCGCTACTCAGAGTAGCGAAGCTCTTGCGTCTTTCGTTCCAAACCCAGGTTTGAAATGAATGTCTCATTGACTTCTAATGGTAACTTAAACACAGAATGGTAGGTTCTACCTCCACTCAGCAAGTTTGCCTCAATTCCGGTCGATGCTGTGGGAATGACAATTTCATTCCTTGCTCGAAAATAATGAAGAAAAGTTCGATATAAATGTCTTCCCACTTCCTCCGGGTCCGTCCAGCAAAAAACATTTAGGGTAGATCGCATCATCATTCACAGCGTTGATTATCGTTGTGAATACTTGTCGTTGGTCATCATTCAAAGATCTAATCATCTCATCTGCGGCCTCATGCTCAACGTCTGAATCATAGACAATCTGATTCATAACTATTATGCCTTTTTTGTCCTCTCTAACACTATTTAAAATTTGTTTTGTATACTAGTACATTCTATATATTAACAGGACTTATTATACTGGAAAACTATGGATGCAGATATTTAGTCATACAGATCAAAAATAATGTTCTTTATTTAGTTCACCTGAACACATACACTTTAAACATGTGTTTCGGACTTGTTCGTCCCTCTTCAGCAGGCCTTTAAACGGCACTCTCTATAATTAACAATAATCAACAATAAAAACATGTTTCGATACAACTATTACTAAAACAGAAATATGGTATTTACAGAAATGTAAAATAGAAGCCATAAAATTACCAACGTTGAGTTTGCCAGTAAGTATCAGCAAAAACTTACAACGACATGATATAGAAAAAATAAACAAATTGATAATAAAATCTAATATAAATTACAAAAAATACAAATTAAAGAAATTACGAAGTAAAAACAAAAGAAATAACGAAGAAACAAGAAGTGAAAATTCTGGCAACGGAACAGACACACAGAAACAAGAACAGAAGGACTCTTCCGGTAAGTTTTTCTTAAACAAATATAACAAATTGGTTTTAAAAAATAGGTTATCCAACCTTAAAAGAAAAAGAAGAATATGAAAGAAAATTAATATTAAACATGACAGACGTAAAGATACCAGAACCTGTCAGAAGAACATTGAATCAAGAATTAGACTATAATGGACCGGAAACATTGAAAACTGAAGATATCGCAGTCTTTACAGAACATTTATTATAGAAATTTTTAGAAGAGGAGAGAGAGCAAATAAGAACAGGTATACAAAATATAGTTAAAAATAAGAAATTAAATAAAAAAAACGAAAAATAAGATTAAAAATTTTAAGAGAAATTTAAATAATGTTAAATTGTTTTTAACACAAAATAATTTAGAAATACTTCAAGGGGATAAAACCAAACAAATAATATTATGGAAAAAGAAAAGAAAAATAAAGTCATTAAGGAATTAATCCAAGAAGGAAGTTATAAACAGCTCAACAAAGATCCAATAAATGGTCTAATAAAATTGTTAGAAAAGGAATTTAAAAATTTAAAACTACAACAGCATGTAACAGAGGAAGATATCAACTATATAAAAAGAGAAGATAACAGAACACCGAAATTTAACATAAGGGTAAAAACACACAAAAATCCTATTAACTATAGACCTTTAATAGACGTTAAAAATTACGTATATTTAAAGGATAAATTAAATCTATTAGAAGTTTCTCAGTATAGTATAAAAAATGTGGATGACCTATTAAATAGATTAAAAAATATAACAATTAATGAAAATATGAAGTTGATATCACTCGATGTTGTAAACATGTATCCTAGCATAACAATAGAAGATATAGAAAATTCTTTAAGAAAAATAAATACACCAGAATGGATAATTAATTTGTGTTAATTGTAATGAAAAATAACTATTTTCAGTTCGATAAGAAATTCTACACCCAAACAGAAGGAATACCTATGGGTACATGTATAGGTCCAAAATTGGCCGAAATAACAATGACAGAAATAGATGAAAAGATCAAAAATATAGAAGGTATTGAATTTTACAGCAGGTATGTGGATGATTGCATAATAATTTTTGATAAAACGAAAACAAATGAAAATATAATTATAAATAAAACCAATAAGATGAAAGAGAATATTAAATTTGAACTAGAAAAAAAACAAAACAGTATAAATTATTTAGATATAACCATAGAAAGAAAAAATAATAGACTAATTTACAAGAAATATGTTAAACCAATACAAATACCTAAAATAATTAACTATAAATCTGTGATTCCGGTCAGTATGAAATATAATATATTTAAAATGTATATGACTAAAATAAGGCAAAGAACAAGCGAAATAGAAACACAAAAACAAGAAGAAGAAGAAATAATTAAAATGTTTATTCTAAACGATTACCCAAAATGTATAATAAAAAAATGGCTTGAGAAACTAGATAACGACAAACAATCAAAATCAATAGATAAAGAGAAAAAATTTATTAAATTAAGATATGTTCCAAAACTATTCGAAAGAATTAAAAATGTAATTAAAAATAGAATCAACTTAATACCGGAAAAAATAAATTCAACTAAAAAACAATTATGTTACAGAAAAGAAGAAAAATATGATATAACAGAGGAGAAAGGAATAGTATATTCATTTGATTGTAATTGCAATCCAAAGAAAACATATATAGGAGAAACTAAAAGAAAATTAAAAATAAGATTAAGTGAACATATCAGAGCAATCAAAGGAAAATATGCAAATTCGGCAGTATCGGAACATTGTAATACAGAAGGTTGTGCAATAGATCTAAATACGGTAAAAATTAGAAAAAAGGAAAAAAATAATTTTAAAAGACAACTGTACGAGCATTTAAATATAATTAAGCAAACTAACAAAATGAATAACAACAATGGTAGAGAGATCCACCAATCATGGTTAAGCATTATAAAAAGGGGGGAGGAAGAAGTGTAAACGATGAGATGGGAATGTATTTGAAACAAAATTGCGTGGAACGAACAAACCAAAAGAAGAAGTAAGTGAATAAAAATAATAATTTAGATAATAACTCAATTTATTGTTTTAAACTGATTTTAATGTAAAAAAAATTAGGAATGCTTAAAATTGTATGGTTGCTGTGGGTCGTAAGTTTAAGTGGAAATGTAAAGAAGATCGGAAATACAGAAATTGTAAGAATTTTAGATATTTATTGTCGGGAAATGTTTGTATTCTTAATTAATTTTAGTAATAGTTGTATCGAAACAGGTTTTATTGTTGATTATTGTTAATTATAGAAAGTGTCGTTTAAAGGCCTGCTGAGGAGGACGAACAAGTCTGAAACACATGTTTAAAGTGTATGTGTTCAGGTGAACTAAATAAAGAACATTATTTTTGATCTGTATGACTAAATATCTGCATCCATAAGTTTTCCAGTATAATAAGTCCTGTTAATATATAGAATGTACTAGTATACAAAACAAATTTTTAAATCTGATTTTCATACTTGGCAAATCATAGCCCACATCAGGTAAATTGAAATCTCAGAGTGAATGAACAAGAAGAGTCAGGGTATCTTTTGCGTCCTTAAGTGCATACTCGGCACATCTTTTGACATTCACCCTGTTTGAGATGCCACTCTTAGCAAATGTCCTCTGTCAAATACTGTAAATTATCATTCTATAACTTAAGAGCGTCTGAGGGAAAGCCATAAGCACAGATATAGGCAAACATTTGCCTAAGCTGGAATAGCATTGCATAAATAATGGCATCATGAATTGTGTCTTGCCAAATCGTGCCATCCAAAAGATATCCCTTGCGCTTCGCAGCCTCTCGAAAGGTGCCTACCTGAAACGACTCGTTCTTCGCCACAATTGTGTGTAAGTGTTGAAAAGATGTCACTGCCTTTTCATAGCATAAAAGTAATCGAAGGTAGTATCTTTCTGGGTCCTTAATACTTATATTCACCATTCTCCCAATCACCTTTTCTCCCGTTTGTCTCCTTTTCCCACTTTACAGTCGTATCCTTCCAAACGAAGTGTTTGGGTATTTCGGAATAAGTAAAGTCATGCGCAGTTTCATCTACTACATTCAACTTAAACCATCACGTCAATTTCGTATCTTTCCTCTCAGCTCGATCTGCAGCCACCTGTTTATTTTTCTGTTGAAAGTACACTGTGTTGATTTTGCAGATGTACCGGTAGTCTATAGATAGTATGCGACTGATCATGTGCCTTAAATCTAAAAATTCGATGAACCGCTTCCGGTGCACTCGCATATCGTGAGTCCACATACTTCTTCGTCTCATTTCTTTCGTTCTTCTCAGTAACACAAAGGTTTGCACAATCATGACCTTTGTATACATACTTGTATAAGTACTTCACATTCTTTACTGATGAACAGATCTCCACATTTATATGACAATTATATGTTAGTAATAAGTAGGGATTGTAAGGAATAACCCAGATATTATCTATCAACTTCCCATTCACCTCAACAGATCCTTTATTCCTTCGTCTATAGTATGGATATCTAGCCACATTTCCAAGCGTAGCATCACAGAAGGACTTTGGGAACTTCTTCGTATGATCATTCTGTCGACCATGCAGGGACTTGAAGGGTCTCTCTTCCCACATAGTCACGAAACATATGATCCATGGACCATTTCAAAAAGTCGTGGCGAAGTCTCTTTATCTGGGATCTCTGCCTTCACGATTTTATCAATATCTTCAGAAGTGGTAATTTTTCGTCCTTGTCCAAGATGATCAGAATGTGTGCATGTGGAAGACCCCTCTTCTGAAACTCAATCACATGCACATGCACAACAACCTTCCCAAATAATGACTTACGCTTATTCGTAATGTCATCAAGTTGTTTAAGTTTCAATTTAAAGTACTGTACTTGCGGGACCAAGTTAGGTCTGAATTCAGCTTTTTCCCAAGGTTTGAGGTTTTCAGTTATTTCTTTCCATTTTGGGTTGCAAGTCATTGTTACAAATAAATCAGGCTTTCCATACTTTGTGTCAATGGCCATAGCATCTTGGTAATACTGTTGCGTGTTTCGCGCTCCACCCTGGAAACTTGAAGGCAGTATAACTGCTTTTCCAACCAGGTTATTACTCTCATGGACTTCCTCATCCCATTCTATCGCATCCATTAAACCATTATATTTCTCTGATCTCAATGTTGACTGATTATTTTTCACCTAGTTCAAGCCGTTCGCCTCAGCTCTCACATAAGCATCCACCATGTATTGTTGTGTCAATTTTCCCGCACTCAATATCGGATTAAATTCATCATGTCGAGGAGACAATCTGTAAGAGAAATATTCCTTCATACTTATTCTTTCTCGTGTCTGTACCCCATTCTTCTTTACTCTTGCAGTCGTGGTTGTCCATCCATCGTCTCCTCCAGAAAACAGTATGGGGTATGTCAATGCTTCCAGCTTTTCGTGTAGTATACTTACTCGTTGAATCCCTCCGTTTGGGTTTAGAGAATCAGGTCTGAGATGTATAATTATATCTCTTTGAAATGGAGGCTCTTCATCTTTTTATCTGGAAGACGATTGTCATCTCATTTCCAGTTGGACTTTGTATCTTCTCGTCTTTTTTTTTTTTTTTTTTTTTTTTTTTTTCAGGGACAATGGCTAACGCCAATTTAGTTGGTTCAATTCATTTATTCTCTGCCATCTCAATTGCTTTTCTCTCAACCTCGTGTAACATCTTGAGAGCTTCTGCTATTGAATTGTTTTGCATTACCTATCCAATTGTCCTCATGATATTTTTATTACAATCTTTATTTTCGGGGAGAACTGGAACACGTCACGCTGCTCATTCGGGTGAAATTTTCCAGTTCGGTGTACTATCTGTCCGCACACTCGAAAGCAGTAGGGTCCATTTCCAGCTGGTGGCTTCACATTGGCACCCGTAGATGCGAATGCGAATGAACTGTTGTAAGATCGAATACATTTCATAAAATGTTTACTCTCAGGACCTTCACCAGTCAAGAGGTACCGAAATGTTTCAGGGTAAGGCTTATACTTAGGCAGTTGTATTTGCCCCTTCTGGCAACATCTTGAGAATTGATAGTGATGATTAGATGTCTTCTCCCCCTCAAAGTTAAGTTATAGGCAATGTCTACAAACGATATCCATTGGCCCAAGATAATTCTGTGGAAAATCGAACTCGTTGTTTTCAGCATTTACTGAGGCATTCTTAAATGCTAAGTGTGCGCTTTTCTCTGCGTCTGTTTGAAGCTGGCGTCTGTCATATCGCCGCTGTTCAGTTTCGTCGGCTTGTCGCTGTCGCCGAGGCTACGACAGCGACAAGCCAATGAAGTTGGCTCCAATCTAGATGGCTTCAATCTAGCTGATCGTTGTTCGTGAGATTCGTTTTCTCTTCTATGTCGTCTTGTTTCTATCTCCCTGTGCAACCTTGCAGATCTCAACTCATCAATTTCATGCTGCAAGCTTTTACGTCTTGATTACGTTATCCTCTGTAATTCCTGCGCACGTCTCACCCTCTGTCTTGCAGCAGTGGCAGATTTACGTTCCTCCCCAGTGGCGTATTTCTTTGGTGGTGTCATTAAAGGTTTCTATTATTAAAGTACAGTAGAACCTCTATTATCCGGACTAATTGCGGATGAAGGTAGTCCGGATAAGGAAAAATCCGGATAATCGAAAAAAATAATAATTGACAATGCATATAGCAGACATGGGCAAATGCGGCTCTTTTTGAGTTACATGCGGCTCTTGCTGAGTGTTAATTTCTGTTTTTTATTATTGTTTTTACAATTTTATTTTTATAATTTTATGAAAAGATGTTTGTTAAAAAAATTAAATATTTGTTTTATATTATATTTATATTATATAATAAAATCGCGCGCTTTACCATACTATCCGCCACGACAGTATAGAACTGCGGCTCCCATGCATTTTGCAAAACCTACATTTTGGCTCCCACTGAACTCTTGCTTGCTTGCCCTGGCATATAGTATGAATAATTTTTATTTGTCTAGATTTACATATAGCTTCAATATTAAATTATTTTTTATTAAGAAATTCAATTAACGATTTTTGTTTAAAGCTAGCTGTTCTTTTTGAAGCTGCTAAATCGCGAATACTTTTAAGACATAAGTTGTCCTGAGTTACACTCTTCTTAGCTCTCAAACCACTTCATCGCGACATCTAAGCACCGAAAAGCTTCAGAATGTGTAGGACCAATATCTCTTACTTCGCAAATCTTTTCGTCTTCTCGATCTTGTTTATCTGAGGCAGATATTTCTTTAATTATTTTCTCATAATTCAAAATTTGGAATCCAGGATCGTTCGCATCACAATTTAACCACTCGGTTACATCATCTTCGTCACATCCGGCACATATTGAAATTTGTGCTATTGCTTCCGCAATGTCTCCTATACCACACTGTTACTGGAATTTACTAATGGTCTTTTCAAAATTTTGTTCCATGCATTCCATCACGTACGTACATAAACAGTGTCGCAATTTGCCAAGTGCAAATCAGCAAATTCGTACAATTTTTTTGTTGAACAATCCGGATAATCGAAAATCCGGATAATGGAGGTCCGGATAATGGAAATTCTACTGTATTACCTTCCGGGAGTCCACTATATAATTTTCAAAACTATTCAAAAGTGTCCGTTTTTTCGTCATTCGTCCCCTAGTGCACGTTACAGGCATTCCGTGACAATAATAAATTCCTATTACAAATATACTAAATTATTTATATTGTTATTGGCCAAATGAATAATAATAATTTATGTTATTAATTTAAATGCTTGAAATATGACACACGATAGGGGCGCCTCTAGTGCCTGTTTTTAGCATAACGTTACACGGACGGAAGACAGGCGGATACGCGTTCAATGGGTTATATATATATATATATAGATAGATAGATGTTCCAACATAAAAATTGAAGCTACAGTTATTGAGTTTGTTTTGATTTTTCCTAAAGTTTTCTGTCTAAAATTCCGATTGCTCAAAAGCTAGTTAACCGAGATATAGTCTTAAAATGTATTCCACTTAATCAATTTTTAGACATATAATTTTTTATATATTAATTAAATATATGTTTATATTGTAAAAATATGTTTCAATGTTAACTTACCTCTACCGTATTGAATGTGGCAAGTGTGACAAGTATAATTGATTATATCAAATTGGCTTAATTTCAAATAGTCGACGATTGTCATCGATCTACCTGGATGCCACATGAGATCCATTTCTTCACGAATAGTATTTACTAAAATAAAATTTGTTTCGTAAAATAAAATGTATATATAATAATATATATATATATTGGGTTTTGCTGAAAATTTTCCAGAGTGAGCAAAGCTTGGAACAAATAACTATATCAATAAATTTTTATTTAATTTTTGTATTTTCGTTTCACAACTACATTGCAAATACAGTATTGCAACAAAGTGTTCCGTGGTAAGTTACATATCTCAATGATGTTTTTGATTATAATTTGTATAACTTTTTATTCGATCCCAAGGAGGGAAAAGTGCTCCTCTGCGGACGACCATTTGTATGTATACAGTGAATCCTATTAACTTGAATCGGTCTGAGAGGAAAAAATTCTGACTTCGAGTTATGGAGTTTTGGCTGAAAATCAAGATTTTGTGTATCGATGTGTTATTTATGATTACTTTATTGGTGAACCATAATAAATTATTCATACAATATTTCCCTGGGTCTTATTATGTAGAATCGTCCTGTCAATGTAAACTTTTCGGTGTTGTCCAAAAACCGGAAAACTCTTAACCGAATTGGTAAAATAAGCTACCGAGAAATTGTTGATACGTTTACTCTTAAATCTTTTTTTTATTCTTTCCGCCCTGTGGGCACTAAGGGCCTCTTTAAGAAAGCCCATTATTGGTTCGACCCAGTGCCGTAACTAGGGCGGTGCCCAGGCACAGGGCGTAGACCCTGGGGGTGTAGAAATGACCTAGACCAAGTTTTGGGGAGTAGTTACAGATGCTCGCACCAAGCGCATAAAAGGCTAGTTACGGCGCTGGTTCGACCATGCCCACAATGGAGCGGCCGAGTGGTGAGAGATGGGCCACTCCCCGAAAAATTCCTGGGGATTTTTCGACCCGTTTGGATTCGAACCCGGGTCCCCCAGAGCAGTAAACTGTCACCTTGACCGCTCGGCCATCCGGCCACTACTCTTAAGTGTTTAGTACGAATTTGTTTAATTGTGATATTTCACGCCTAGAATAGATCTTTTTTTTAATTTTTTACCATAAATGTACCACTCTTTACGATTGTTATACTGTATTTTAACATTTTGCTGCAAAAGTTAAGATTTTTATATTGAATCGGACTATAATAGTTTTTTAGATGGATTTTTTGATTAATTTATTTATTACGTCGGATAGTCGGAGAAATCCATCCGCAATTAAATAAAACAAAAAATCTGCAAAAGAATTTTTTTATGCAATTATGATATTTTATTTTAAGAACTTTATATATTTTTAATTATTATAAAAATGGCAAAAAGGTTAATTTCCAGTGTAAGTATGGGTTTTATTAAAAAATTGTGAATTCTAATAATGAGTATATTCGTTATTAAGTCCGACTGTACAGGAGGTACGACACACGATCTCCTTCATTTCCTCATCTTGTCGATCTTTAACCATAAACATTTAATAGCATCAATCCCTCTAATACACGAACTTTCCTGCAAAATTTCAGAACTTATCGAAAAAAAACACGGAAATTATTAAGCTTTAAACAAGATGGACAAAATTGTGCCCCCTAAAGAACATTGTTATCCGAATAAAGCCCAACCAAAACCATAAAAACATAAGATTGAATAAAAGCAACAGCCAATTCTAATAATAACAATCCATACATACATAAAAAGCCCCCCGAATTGGTTTTTTTGTTTTTGTTTTTCAGTTTTTGACGTTTTAAGTCCAAAAATGTAAAAAGATTGGGAGATCATTTCGACCGATTGCCATACTTTTCCTTTGTCATATAACAGAGCCGGAAAAATAAAAATGTTCGAAAAAAGTCAGATTTGATTGGCAGTTACAATATCTAGGTCACGTTTATCGTCACATAACACGAAATTTATTTTTAGTCGTACATAGTTCCACGCTTATAGAAGTTAGTTACAAATAATATACAGTGGAACCTGGTTAACTCGAATCGGGATAAAATTAATTTATAAAATTGAATATAGCGTTTTTAGTCGTACATAGTTCCACGCTTATAGAAAGTTTCTGATCGAGAGTCACGGCAATGACTCCCCGCCAAGAAAAAAAGTTACAGACTGTATACGGTTATAAGAATCAAAGTTGTCGATTTTCAGGGATCGATTTTTCCGCCCCCGAACGTTTTAAGTAATTCGTAATATCTCATTCGAAAGGTAATTGTTTTCTTAGATAGTGTGCAAAATTTTAAGATTTTGTATAAAGCAGTTGCCGAATATAGGCAATTGAAAAGTGCAAACGTTGACAAAAAAGCTGTATTTTCTTCTTTTTCATTAGGTCCTGTACATACCCAGTAATTTCTACACCAGACACTTTCTACACCCAGTAATATTTTTCTGCGCGAGCAGAAAAAAATTACTGGGTGTAGAAAGCTTAAATTTTAAACTTAAGCCCTTTCTCATTACTCGTGAGGTGTTAGCGAAATTCCCGGTCGATAGGTTAAAGTTCATGGAATTTCCCAAAGCGCTATTTCAATTTTATAAATTAATTTTATCCCGATTCGAGTTAACCAGGTTCCACTGTATATTATTTGTAAATTAGATATATTACTCGGTGTATAAAATTTTTAAAATTATTTTACATGTTTAATCCGAAAATTGTTTATAAAAGATTAAGAGAACTATACCAAACAGCATAGAGAAATGTGAAATTTCATTGAAGAAATAGAAAAAAATTAATAATAAATAAAAGTTAGTAATACTTAAATTCAAAAAATGATTATAAATAGCTTATGCAAAGTAGATTAATATTTTAAATTTACACAAAGATACTATGCTAATAGATACGAATAGAAACTACTGATACTATACTAAAAATACAAATAGAAAGTCGCATTTTAAGAGTAATCTTCCAGAAAGTTTCTTGTACTAAAACGTGCATTAGGAAATCATATGAAAGAAATTAGAAATATCTCGAATGTCATCGTTTCAATGAATCATTATTGATGATTGTTGAAGATTGTTTATTGGCTGCAATTTAAAAAAAAAAAAATTGTAGACTTATAACTTTCCACTGTGTCCGTCCGTCTGTCTTTCCTTAATCTCAAGAACAAAATTAGATAGTTGAAATCCGAGACAACATGTGAAAAGCTTAGGAGCATAAAGCCCTGATTGACTGTATACGAACAGCCGGTTTGCCCCGAAGTTCCGTTATTTCAATTCAAAAGTTTTTCCCTGAAAGCAGTTAATAGATGATGGGCACGACTCGATTGTTAAATAAAAAGTATGATGTATAGGGGAAAGACACTACTACTAATTTGAGGTGGAGAGCATATATTTTACATCAAATAAATTAAAAATATTATTAAAAATTGCAGCCCGGCATTGTGACGATGTCACAATAAATAATCGCTTGTTCTTAACTGATGTTTCTTGATCCTCCTCAACTTTCAATAATGGATTAATTCTATTATACTATTAATACTTTGTTGTTGTTATGCGTATTAAAAACAACAATAAACAGCATAGATTAAGTTAGTATTAGCCGATAAATTCTAGCTTTATCGATTTTAAGGGCTATAGCAGTAACATGTATGTGCTGAACACGCATGAACTTATTTTGTGTTGCTGATAGCCATACAAAATAAGTTCATGCATGTTCATTATAATATTGAATTGTCCTACGATCAAAGGTAGAGTAAACTTCGTAAATTATTTATGTTATTTTCTATAACATAACATTACAGTTCTCATTTAACATAATTTTGTTAGATTTAAAATAATTCGCAAATAATAACAATCATTATATGACCAAATTTTAATAAATAATCATTGAATTGAATAAAATATTTATTTTGTATAAATCAGCTTTAAATTCACAGAATTATTTTTTCTTCGTAGAATTTGTCATTTTTAAAATTAAGGTGCGTTGCAAAAGTTTAGGTCCACACCATTCAGTTAAGCAAACATAACCCAAACACAAAGAAACCAACACATACATTTATTTGTGCAGGTAGCAGAAACATGTAAAAATAATACATTATTAAACTAGCATATTATTAGACGACTGTAAATGCATAAACACACAAAGTGAGATAATCCATGTGTTGCAAAAGTTTAGTTCCACCACATCCCCAGGAGAAGTAATGATATGAACCTACGAGTTAAACGTTACAAACTATTTCATGCGTGTTAAGAGTGAAATTATCATACTGGTGCAACTTTGAGTTGTATGATTTGCTTGATATAACGTTTATGGAAACATGGGTCGTGGCAAGGTGTTATCTGCCTATGAGAGAGACAAGATTGATGCATTGAAGCAGCAAGGGCTATTTAACAGGGCCATAGCAGAACGGATTAATCGGTTACATAACGTGGTGAACAATTCTGTACGTAACCAAGAGGATTACAACCAAAAACCCTGTTCAAGACGTCCACGAGCACTCAGTGAACGTCATCTTCGACGGGTCGTAAACACCCTAAAACAATCAGGATCGTCACTCGGACAGTTGGCACGTGATCCAATGGTTAACGTTCATGTCAACCGTATCAAGAGCTGTAAGGCTCAACGGACGACTGCTGTACAAGAAGAAGAAACGTCAGCCCAGATTAACATCAGACCATAAGATAGCACAGGTAAAATGGACTAGAAAACATTCAAATTGGAATACAGAATGGAGATGAGTAGTATTCAGCGACGAAAAAAACAATTTAATTTAGATGGTCCTAATGGCTGGTGCTACTACTAGCATGATATCAGAGAGGACAAGACTTTTTCCATACGCCAAATGGGAGGAGGATCAGTAATGGTCTGAGCCGGATTACAACGGGATACAACGGGAAGACTAACATCGCATTTTCGAGTAGGCGTATGAAGGCCGGAGACTATCAAGAACTGTTGGATGTGCACCTCCTGGCATTTGGAGAGAGGGTTGGGACGACCATTCTAGACATTCCAACAGGAAAACGCACTAATCCATGTAGCACACACTACATGGGAGTGGTTCTTAGACAATGATGTGCATGCAATATAGTGGCCTCATACTGTAATTCCCGACTTTAAGTCAAGATGTGCTCCAGCGACTTTTAGACAGCATGCCTTAATGTGTTTTTGACATTGGGGTGCAAAAAGGAGTTTCTGGAACAATAATATGTAATCTCAAACGGTGGAACTAAACTTTTGCAACACATGGATTATCTCACTTTGTGTATTTATTCATTTACAGTCATCTAATAATATGCTAGTTTAATGATATCATATTATTTTTACATGTTTCTGTTACCTTCACAAATAAATGTATGTGTTGGTTTCTTTAGATGTGTTTGTATTGTGTTTACTTAATTGAAAAGAGTGGACCTAAACTTTTGCAACCCGCCTTATGTATCGTGTGTTTTGAACTGATTGTTTATTTTGTAATTCGAAAAAATAATTTTAAACTACAAATTAAAATTATAATTTGCAATTTTAAAAATTTGTTGGATTTCTTAATTGTTTGATTAACTAATAAGGATGAGGTACCCACACGTTTAAATAGATGAAGAGAAAGAACAATGCCTCACCACTACACATAAATTATGGAACTCTGAATCTCATGGAGCGAAACTGTACTAAGGGATGGTGTAACTATTTTCTATTCTTCCTTTCCCTTTATATCTTATTCTCTAATGGAAACATGGTAACTGTCAGTTGAAACTTATACAACTATACATATAGTTATAAAGGATAATAAAGTTGGTTTTATTTCATTCCAAATTGACAGGTTCGCAAAACATGATGTGAATAATGAAAAATGATATCAAAATAAACTGGAAAGACAGAAAACTACTGATGTTTGCACATTTATTTTACACACTTAAAATGACTGGAAGCTTTGGATTTGGATTGATGGGATAAAGAAATAAGATCTGCCAATGGGAATGCCTTCCGGAAAGACTTTATGAGAAAACTGGCTCCTATTACACACGTGAAGTAAACCAGAAAAACTCCATGCGTTTGCCAGTTGTTGTTGTTACTCTACAGGCTGGCAAACGAGCCCTTAGAGCGCGGTACTACGGGTCATACTCTCTTGTGTGTATAGCGTAGCTGGCCATGTGCCTTTGGATTGCACCTTTGTATTTAACTTACCTTGTTATACATTTTTACTTTTGGTTATCAGGCTATGCGCGACTATTGTTTTACGTTCAAATACGTACTTATCTTTGTAATTATTGAATTTTATTAATAAAAAGCTTTTAATCTGGATCTGATGAAATACACCAGCCAAATAACTTAGTCGCTTCAATATATTAAACTGATACCTAATCTGATCAGAAAGTCATACTAAAGTTTCCTTCAAGTTTTTTTTTTCTGTTTAATTTAATAAAATGTCTAGGACTCCTTATCGTCCTTTCTTAAATTTGCCCCTGTGAATTGCCAATCCACGACTAAGTACTAGTGTTCAATGTTTTTATTGGCACACTAGTGGCCCGTAGGCAACAAGTCAGAACTGTAAACAATTGCGGTTTTTATCTACAGATTACACCTATCAAATTACAAACCTATAAAATTTTCATAAATTTATCTACGAACTTATCAAGAATTATCATCTATTTTGCCCCAAAATTAATCCATAAAATAAAAAAAAAATAAAATAAATTTAGGAATAACAATCTTAATTATTTATATCAAAATTTTTCTTTAATAAATTGTAAAATTCCTTAAATGTTCTTTACTTTTTATGCATTTCAAATGAGCTTTTATAAACCGGTATATGCAGATAACAATTTAAAAATGTTTTTCCTGCTTTAATTTTTAATTATTTCAATTGGTTATATTTAAAGTAAATTGTCATTGAGCTTTAACTCGATGATAATTTATATTTTATTACTTGCTTTATTAAATGCTCTTATCATTTTAGCATCATAAATAAATCAGTTTAGATATAATCAAAATAACTTAATTCACGCAAAGGACATCGATCCAGAAAGAAGAGATTTAAATATAAATGAAATTTCAATTGATTTTGATAGCTCTTATATAAGTTAGAAGTAAACGCAAATATAATCTCTAACTTTTACATTTATGAATCATCAGAAAAAGATACATTATTTCATTTATTAAAATCAAAATAAAGAACAAAATTCGGTTGGATGCATCTTAAATTTGAGATATTCAAAAATCTGTATGAGAATTTTACCTCTTTCCGTTTTATTGTAATCAGTCGGTTGCAGTTATCAAAATTAGCAGGTTTCAAAACATACGAGCTTGAAAATGCATAAAAACGAATTTAAAAATTTCGCTTCTTATAATGCGAATTTTGTTATTGTCTTCATTACCTTGTACAGGCACATAGGCCTTTTTAAGCTCTCTTTTCGTGCTATCAGCCTCAACATTGGTTGTCAGTATGCAATTGTTATTAGTTATTATAAATCTTAACCAGCGTTTTAAACATTAAACGTTAATCGTTTTAATCGCTACTTGCATCAAATATAATACTTTAAATTGTTAGCGTTATTCTAGGTGTTGTTGAAGTTCATACCAGACAAAATATTGGATGAATTACACACCTTTAAATTGTATTTTTAAATTTTTAAATTCTAGTTTTACTTACTTATCCTACTTAAGTCTATCAGTCGATTATTGTTATCAGTTTAAAAGAGTTTCGATCATTCTAATTTATATAAGAAACCAGTCAAATAAATTTTGATATCGTAAATGTTGCGTGCACAATAAATCAACATGCAATACTCCCAAATGGGTTACTATTGATGCAAGGAAATAGACATACCGGTATGTATTACATCAATATATTTTATTTCATGAAATTATTCTTCTAATTCTAAACTGTTAATAAATCGTTAATGTTTCTATTATTATCTAAACATTATGATTAATTTTTAATCGATCGATCAAACTAAAAGCGCATTTTAGTTTTGTATACGTCTAATTCTAAATATATACACTTGCATTCGTTTTTATTGTATTTTGTTTAGTATCTGGAAAAAATATAGTTTACTTTTATGTTATATGAAAGTATAAATACCACCATTTTAGTTTACTTATTCTAATGAAAAAACCTTCAATTTAATCAGGAATATTGATGATTTGCCAATAATCCATAGTTATATAAAAATAATATTGATATTTTCTTTAATATTATGGATATAAACAGTTAGTCAGAGATGTTCATATCTGAGATTTCTATCTTTTAGTCCGTATATTCAATATTTTTTGTATATGGAACATACACTATTCATATTATGAAAAATTATGATGATAGAAATGAAAAATGTTCATTTTTAAATCGTCAATAATATATAGAAAAATCTGTTGTTTTACTCAGATGTTTATTACTTCTCTGTTACATTTTCCCTTATAATGGGGTCGGCAGCATAGAGAGATAGAAAATAATAGGCTTATTGCCTGTTAAAATAGCTTTAATACAACTGAATAAACATTTCAATGAAACGGGCTATCTCATTGACTTGATTATGTAGCTATATTAAAGCTGCTCTACCAGGCAACACTCCCAATGATTAAGCCCATTATGAACGAGCTCAATTCACAGTAATAGGACTGACTGTAGTAAGTAATATAGTTTAAATTTGCTGGCGTTAATCAATCAAGCATGGATTTATTATTGTCTTATAATAAAATGCAACAATATATTTTATTATATTAAACAGAAATAGTAATTTTAATATTGTAAAAAGTTACTTACGACTTTGCATGAATATTGAGCACGTCTGAGTATCATGTGGAAAATAATGCAAATCCATATTACAACTAAAAAGTTGGGTTATTCTGAAATTAGATAATAGTTTTTAATAGAATTCATACATAAGTGTTAACGATAATCAAAAGAATATGTATAAAATACTAGATCCAAATAATATTACATTAATTGTCATAAACAAATAATTAACATTTCAAAACTTAAAATATTTAATTTAATAACATAAATGGCTAAATTAAAATGTATGAATATTACAATTTGTTTTAAAGTGTTTATGTGAGCAGGCCTTCTTAGTGTCTACAGGGCTGAAGAATATTTTAAAAACTCCTGATATTGTCTTCATACTGCATTCATTTCCTGTTTGGACTCTTGATTTTTTATATCAAATAGAAAAAGTGAAGTATTGTTCATACGAAAACTCTTCTGTTTGGAGCATGGAATTCCTGACTGATTTGAATAGGTTTAATACATTTCCTTTTTTTTTTTTTTTTGATAAAGAGTACTGAGAAATTTCATAGAAAAATAAAAAAACTATTGATCATTCAATTATTGTGAAGTTAGTGTGTGTCGCAAGATTTTGTTTACCCTCTTTAAAGCTTAATAACTCTTGTGCTTTATGTTGGAAATTTGTGAAATTCTGCAAGAAGATTTGTTTATTAGGGGCCGTCCATAAATTACGTAAGGACGATTTCGCCCCCCCGTGTAAGAAACCGTAACATTTTCTTTGATTCCCCCATCCCCTTCCTATCTTACGTAATATTAGGCATGATTTTATAGAAAGATTTTAACAAAAAAAATTTTTTTATGAAACCCTAAAAACCTTAGATTCAAAATATATAGGCCCTAATTATTAATTAGTTAATTAATATGTACTATTATTTATAAAAGACTTTATGTGAACAAATTTAAAAATATAAAAATTTAATGAATTCGAATGAACAGTTTATTTTAAGAACTTTATTTTTTAATTATTAACAATCTTTTTATTATTATCATCATTAATCAACGTCATAATATTCATTTTTATATTAATTTTAATTTTCAGAAAAGGACGCAAAATACTTTGACAGATCGACTAGCTAGTGCGCGTGTAACAGAAACGTCATACAAAATAAAACAAGAGAGAATAGAGAGAAACCACATTCCGTTACCATATTGATTACATCTTGGCTAAGGCCAAGAAAATAAACTACAAGCTGATAAAATGTGCTAGGTGCACCCGGGGACTAAATTATAAAGCTTGTAAAACTCTATATAACGAGGCAATACAATCAATGCTACTTTACGCGGCCTCTAGCTGGGATCATGTAACTAGTAAAAATTCAGTAGCAAGAAAATTACTCTCTTTACAAAGACAGTTTGCCATCAGAATTTCAAAACGCTGCAGAACTGTTTCTACTAATGCCTCTGATATTAGCAGAGCTCCTTTCTTTGCCACTATGTATCTAAACTACTACATCAGAACTACAAACATCAAGGCTCAATAACGGTCTCTACTCCTATCTACGGCTGTGCATATGCTACCACATTGCAATTACCCTGCTATCATCACCCTATAAACAAGGTTATCCCCAGGATACATTTAGTGTCATCTGCTTCCTCCATGGATAACCATGCAAACATTAATATCTACACAGATGGGTCTAAAAGCCCACTTCATGTCGGTTCAAATATCTGTATCTTCCTCCAAACTGTAACTTCCTTTTAACATATTTTGCCCAAAATATGTTAGAAGGTATACGTACCCCAACATATCAAGCTGAAGAAGATGCTGTCTACCAAGCTGTTCAGTAGATCACTTCACTATCAAACAAAACTCTGTCTATCAACATTTACAGTGATTCTCGGTCTGTCCTAAAAGCTCTACTAAATCCCAATTACAATAGCAATAAAATTATATATATCCAGCACCATATTAAAAATCTTGTAAATAAGATAACTTCTATGTTCCTGGCCATACTGGCATACTAGGGAATAAAAGAGCCGACTTTGAGGCTAAGTCAGCTGAAAAGGACACTGACTTGGACTACACTTGCATCCCTCTCTCACGTAGCAGCCTTAAAAGATATTCTTGACAACGCTATGCAAAAGTGGAATCAACAATGGTTGGGTAGTAAAACTGGTAGAATAACAAGACTTTATTTTCCTAGTGCTGAATACAGGTTCTCATCGCCATTTAAAGATTTAACGTTTGCTACTGCTCAACTTCTTACTGAGCATGGTAATTTTAGAAGCTACCTGGCGTTGTATCATTGCCTCTTGCTATTGCTCTACAGAAAACCTAGACACCGTCGACCATATGATCTATTAAGCATGTCCACTCGACATGCTTGTTCAGAAGCCACTTTTTGATGCTTTTTAGAATTATGTTCAAAATATATGGAAGAAAAGACTATAATTTCTAATTTCTACTTTTACATTTTAGTTTTCACTAAAAGCCGAATGCTAATTTTATGTTTACTTTGTATCATGTACAGTATAGTAGAAAACCGAAAATCGGAATCAATTGGGATTGGGGTTGTTCAGATTAGTGATTTGTTCCGATTACCGATTATGTACGAATAAATATATTAACCTGTCCGATGTTCAAATTTTTCTCCGTTGCGTGTCGCTTCGTGTTGAATTTTCGTCGATTTTAAGCCTAACGAAAATTTTTATAATAATAATCGAGGCTATCGTATCGTTAAAAATTATTTCTGCATTTTGTACAAACAAAATAAATATATTGAAGAATATAAAAACATAAAAATTATACTTTAGAAGTAAATTTAGTATCAAAAACGTTCGATTCAGCCAGACACAGTCCGACTGAAAATCGTTTCGATTACCGGCGATTCCGATTATCGGGGTTCCGATTAACGAGTCTCTACTGTATTTTAGTTTACATATTCTTAGTGTTATGCACCCATAGGAGTGGTTCACTTATTCTAATAAAAGAGAGAGAGAGAGAGAAACCATCACACGGCCTTTCTCTCATGATAAAAAATGTGTAGAGAGTGAGTTCGCTAGTGTTAGCCTATTATTCTATCACGTCACACGAGATGACGTCATTACAATGAGAATTCTTAATAGAAACCGTCAAATTAAAGCCAAATTCAAAACTCCACCACTCAACGAGATTAAAAAATAAAAATAAGAATATTACGTAAGACGAGATGTATTACCCCCTACCCCTGAGTAAGAAATCGTAAGAAATCCTTGACCACCACCCACCCCAAAATACCTTACGTAATTTATGGACGGCCCCTTAGGAGGATTGATGCTATTAAATTTTAGTGATTAAAGGTCGACGGGATGGGAAGATAAGGGGGTCGTGTGCATCCCCAGTAGGGTCAGATTTAAATTAATAACGATTTTATTTGTTATTAGCATTTACAATTTTTTTTTTTTTTTTTTTATAAAACTTATCCCTACCCTCAAAATTAAGCTTTTTGCCATTTTGTAATAGTTAAAAATATAACAAGTTTTTAAATAAAATATCATAACAGATAGTGCCACCAAATGTTGCCGGAAAAGTTAAGCAACTCGTTGATGGATTTTTTTCATATTCATCGTACGTTCGGCCAGACCCACAATGGGAGCGGCCGAATAGTGAGGTATTAAAAAGATTGGATCTAACACTTATAACTGATTCTCCATCGAATTACTGTATATTACGCGTAAATAACCATTTAATTTATTTATTTTCATTTCATTTTTAATTTAAAGTTCATTGTTAGATCTGAATGCACTTGTTTTTATAATTTTAAATAATATTTATAAGCAACTGTTTTAATAAAAAAATAATCCGAGCTTTCAGAGTAAGAATGGATTGTGTCATAGAAACATGATATAAAATGATAAGTTTCTATGGATACGTAATCAATAAAGTACAATATAAATACTGTGTCATTGTTTTTCTAAAAATACAACTAGCCTATACCAACAATAGAGTTGGCGGATGATCCTATTCATGAATTAAATATGCGCTTAGGCTTTTGAACTCAAAGGTTCCTAAAATATATACTAAACTGTATTCATTTTCCTCAAATTAGCTGGTATTTGAATGTCATCATATGTTAATTAACTACTCGTTACGTGGCTACTAATGTTATTTACTAAAGAAGTTATTATATGATAGAGACTGCGATAAAAAAAAGTTAGTTATAAAAATAATTTCTCATTTATTCAAATTTACGCATCATTTGTACTTGTGGGGGTTTAAGCCACACCAATGGGCTGGTCACACGGAGTTTTCCGGGTCTTCTCGCGTGTCTAAAGCATGTGTCCAAATCTTTCATGCCTAAATACGGACGAGTTTTCTTTAAAATTCATCCCAGGAGCGTTGCCTTGTCTCATCAACCCATCCTCATTACATGCTTTAAGTCTCATATCGGGAAAATGTAAGCTTCGTTTACTAAAGATGATTGATTTTTCATACTTATAGAAGCTGGAACATTTAATGGAACTATTAATGTTTTAGTTTGAAACCATTAAAGTTTTTAGAACCATAAACTTTTAACCATCTTCCAAACACTGGACTCTCAATTGATTTGGAATATTCTGTGAAAATGGATCCAATCTTCAACGAGAAATTAGAGTGCAGTTAACCTCGATGTTCCCCTTATATAACAAAGCAATCTATCAGTATAGGTGAAGGAGAAGGAGCAAATTCTAAAGATGAACAATATTATACAGTTGTTATATTATACGTGAGAATTAAATTCGAATTTAGTTTCGTTAAGACTGATCGTAGCCATTTTGATTAAGCAATATCTAGCAGATGGAGTTAAAAATTTGATGCATTTTCTGTGGAAAATAAATTAATATAATTATATTTTATATCTTTAATGAATAATGAACGCTGAGGTTCATGAAATATGTTTTAAAGTATTGATTTCTGTACAGACGAAGCAAAAAGTGAGCAAAAACAAGAGAACAGAAGTATGTCATGGGTTAAACTCTATGCCTATTTTAATTATGATCGAACTTGTACGTAAGCTAAACAAGTTAGAAAGACCTCACGCTACGAGGACCCTCACTTCCATCGTCACAAAATTAATTGAGCTCTGTATAAGTCAGAAAGTGTTTTGTCTTTGATCGAATTTTAAAGCAACAGCATGACCACTAAACGTGATATTTTGCAAACGTTCGATATCATGACAAAACCGGTATTTTGAATTTCGATCTATAGGCTGAGATATTCGAGGTCAAAGTTCGTCATGTAAAATCTTTGGGTCGATGGCGTTGAAGCTGGTCACGTGCGACATGTCACTCGAGTTTCCGATTTCTGTCAATTTAATGATCTCTACAATAATATTTTATTTTATATCTTACAAGTTAGATCAGTTTTAAACCTGTTCTCTCACAGTTTTAGTTTCATATGCTGCAGTGCTCATTTTCGTTTTTCTAGGAAGAGGAAGAATCTCTTATACGTTATAGATAAAAACTGAATCGGATTTGATTAACGAACGATCTGCCAAGGTGTGACCAGACAGTTGGCGAGGCTGGAAACCTCCACCAACTACTGTACATGTGTTCAGTGGTATATCCACAAGGTTAGTGGACATTATACATTAGGGACACATCCAATCTAAATTCGACCCTGATTTTATACCAGGACTATTCGTAAATATTATAAAATATTTTGCTTACAAGTAATATTTTTAATATTTATTATATATTTAAAATCATATATTCGATATAGAATGATTTAAAAAATGTAAATCACCTAACAAATATTATCTTTCAAGAAGGTTTCATCCTTTCAAAAGTATATAATTATTTTCGATGTCATTTTGCATGGTATATAATTATTTTTCTATCGATAATATCGATCGATTATACTTAAAATCTAAGTTAATACTGTATATATTTATAGTTTTGATATGATTCATTTTATAAATACAAATGTTTTTTTAAAAAAAGTCAGTTGATAATGAAGTTTTGTCATTCAAAACCATTGCGTTTTATGCAGAAACATACAATAACTGTCATTAATTCTTTATCCTAAAAATAAATTAATATTGCTATTGTTATTCCTTGTCAAGTGTATGCCGCTGTATATTTATTGATAAAAGTTTATAGAAATGCATTTAATTATTGAAACTTCTGTATTTATTATGTTGTCACAAAAAGAAATCATAGAATTAAATTTTTATCTTTGCCCTTAAACAAATTTCTTCTGTTTTTTGTTATCTGTTAACCAGTTATCTAAATTTACGTACCTTGATATAACGGATTTCGAAAACAACGTGCCAGAGTCTAGCCTTCGCTATATTAGATAATTTAGCATTTTCGGTATATATTAACCTTCCCTTTCCATTAAATTCTGGAATAATTTAATGGCAAAAGGAGGCAAATATGGGCATTAGCCACGTAAGATAACTGAGACCGGTAAGTTTTCAGTCTATTCTGGAGACTTGGAATCGAATCCGGGTGGTCAAAAAACTTCTGGAATGTTTCAGGAGGTCCATACCGGATTTGTCGGGTTTCGCTCTCATAATCTGGTCGTCCCCCGTTATGAGCCTAGTGATCTCAATGGGTATGAAAAAAGGCCTCAGTTCCCACGGAGCGGATAGAGCCAAAAAAACTGTATGCCATATGTAAACATATTAGATACTAGTCATTTATGTTTTTCGTGAAGTACGATATTGAATTTGCAATGTAATCTTTCTGTTTGTGCTGAAAATGGTTGAGACTCGTCTTCTAAATTCACATGTTTCAAGATAACTTTTAAATTAGAAATACTGTAATGTGCTTGAAAATATCGGACTTGCAACTGTTAGTGAGTTGATTGTCCACTAGGCAACTATTGGGCACTTTGCCTGGTAAAGTGGCTCTAATACAACTGGATTAGCAAGCCAATGGCATTGTCCATTTCATTTGAAGCAAGCTATGTCATCAGCTTTCTTATACAGTTGTATTAGGCTGCGACTATGCAGACGCGAGCGAGCGAGAATATCTGGCGAGAAGAGGCGAGACGCGATAAATATCAAAACCCGTCAGATATGTGTGAGAACCAGAAATTCGCTCTCGCCAGCGTTATTTCTCGCTTCTCGCTTGTGCATGGTTTTCCTTTGCGAAAACTAAATCGCTCGCAACCTCTCGCTCGCTTTAAATTCGCGTCTGCATAGTCGCACCCTTAAGGCTACTTTACCAGGCAACGCGTCCATCATTTAGGCTCTTTCTTAAATGAATAGTACAGTATTTGTATGCAGGAGTGTATCCTAAATATTTTAAAGGGCAGCTGAAACATTTTGGGTTTTTATTTGGTTTTGTTTGTTTGTTTAATATAGTTTTTTCAGATTCATTATTGCTTACTTTGGCTTTTGTCTCGGATAGTCAAACCCGTCTTTCACGACCCGCCATTATTGTGGTCTTGACCAAACCCACAATGAGCACAGAATAAAGGGTCTCTAGTGCCCGCAGGGTGAGAGTTTAAAAATTCCCTGAAACTATCAGTTATCTCAATTTATTTATTAAAAATTATTTTAATATTTAAAAAATCTAACGACGAGTTACGTAACTTTCCGGCGTTTATGAGATTTTATTTTTAAAAATATTTGTATTATTAATCAAACTAAAATTGTATGTGACGCCATCTGTTATGAAATTTTGTTATAAAAACTTTCTATATTTTTAATTATTATAAAATAGCAAAATTCTTAATTTTGAGGGTAGAAATGAGTTTTATAAAATATTGTAAATGCTAACAACGAGTAAAATCTTTAAGTCTGACTCCTCGCGAGATATGACACGAGACCATCTCTATCTCTCCATTCCCTTGACTTTTCACCACCAAAATTTAACAGTATTAATGCCCCTTATATACAAGTTACCATGCCAAATTTTGTTTCTTCATCTTCACCCTGTCCTGAGATATTAAGAGAAATAGACGAAACATCACACACACACACACACACACACACACACACATGCATATCCATTTTGCCGTTTTTTGACTTTTATGGATTCCGGAAATCTCAAAAAGTAAAGATTTGCAAAAAATTCAGAGAGTCAAATTGAACACAACTACCATACTTGCTTTTGTTATATATAGGCCTGCATAACAGTGCGGAAAGTATAAATGAAATTACCTTCTAATCAACAATAAAGATGATAAAATAACTTTCTAACCTTGCCATAAAAAGAACAGTCGAATCATTCGATAGTTTTAAAAACATATATGGAATAATATCTCCATCTACTCTTCCGTCTAACGAATTCTTAAAGTATGTATCAGGTGTCCATATTTTATTCCTCCACTCTGGATTCAATATGACTGTAGATGAGTTACTTGACTTCGGAAACTTAAGTCTTCTGTCTTTCCATTTAAATCGAACAAATAAATCGGCCCAATATGTCTGAAAAAATAATTTTTAGAAAACGTCGTGGGTTATTAAAAATATGAGAAAAGACTCAACTTACCATTTCCGATTCATCCAGAGAACGAATATTTATTATAATAATATTTACTGCAACAACTGTTGGATCTCCTAAAGTTTTGTTTATTAGTAATTTATCTGTTAATATACTGGGTGACTGTAGTTAAAGTATTCCTATTTAACATTGACTGGAGAAATATTTGGCAGTCTAAATGCAACCACATTGATATAGTGATATTTCGGGAGATGCATAAGACGTTTCAATTTTAATTTGTATGATTCTTGGTTATTGAAACACGTAAAAAGCATGGTTTACGGAGGTCATGTTGCAAATTTTGCAGCCTCGAAAGACAGTATTACATTGCGTGTAAACATCAGACATGATCAATTAGGATTGACCATTAAATACACTGTTAATCGTCTTCTGGTTTTACATCTAAATCGTAATCAGTGACCAGTATCCCCTACATCACTGGAGTCCCTGTATATTATGAGTATCTTGTACAAACAAAATGCTTGATTCTCATAGCGCCTTAAATGAGCAGTGTCGCGTTTTAGCACTATTTTTTTTAATGGAAATGTCACCATACCACAGAATTGGACTGTTAACTCCTCTAAAAAGCGTTGAATAAGGAGTACTTTAATTACAATCATCCGGTGTATATATATTTTTATATTTTAATATATTAATATATATATATATATATGTTAAGCGATTCATTTAATATTCTACCTGGTCGATATGGAGCAGTAAATCTATCGTAAGTTTCTTCGTCAAGAATATCATTCAGCCTGAAGAGCCCGCTAAAAATTGATAATTTTTAAAATATTTTATTTAAAATTTGTGCACATTTTACTGTATTAAAATAATCAAATATATACAATAAATTATTATAAATATATACTACATGTTGACAAAAACTTACGCACAAAGAAAAAGGCATTGGAATTGAAAGAAATTTCATCAGGGCAAATATTAGGATGGTGGTAATAAATGATTGTAATATCATGGCAAAAAGACATTTCCTGTGCAACAGTAATATAATTTAAAGGAACCATTAGTACCTCGTAAAACCTGGAGAACTCCACATGATCAGCCCATCCATAGTGGGCACCAACTCATGACCAGCATTCATTGGTTTTATTTACTCGGCCATTGATAGGCACTATTTTTCTACTGTAGGTTACATGACAAAATTATAAATAATATATTAAATATGTTACGTGCTTCTTTCTTTTGATACATTTTAAATATTTACATATACATTAATCATTATATTTTTTGTAGTGCTGTATAGACAACTTGCATGTGACGTATTGGAATCCCGGATATACGTCTTGTGCATGTGCGTTTTGCCCGGCGCCATGTTTGCGACATTTTAACCTCACCTGATATATGACTAAGCAACCAAACTTTGAATGGTTTACCTAATGAAAAGATACGCAATAAGTAAATTTTAAAACAAAATAAAACAAATTGGACAATTACAGAAAAAATTTATCATACAGAACTTAGAAGTGATGCTATGCAATGGTCAATGAAACTATCATAAAACGTACAGTACACTTTTATCAGTACAACAATACTAACTAAAAATGTACTGGTCAGATAGCGTTCAATGCGTACAAATATAGAAGAGCAAGGAAAGGTCAAAGCTTCCATTGGCCTTTTCTTACTCTTCTATCAAAACGGAGTAAGCACATCAAAAACTGAAAGCGTTAAGGTAAATGCACACAAACGATAAAATTAAGACGACAATGAGCATTAACAACAGGCTTAACCAAACAGCGGTGACAAGGTTCGAGGTCGAAAAACCTGAAATCGTTTACCTGCTTGTCATCTTAATTTTGCTGCTGTATGAAACGGCCTTTATTAACCAGGCTACATCATAATTTACGTCAAAGTGAATTACTTTTTAAATACGCGTGTAATTCTTTTTGAGTTTTTTTCTCTTGTATTTCTTACACACGCGAACAGCTTTACCTGCTTAAAATAGATATCGAGATCTACACGATATATAGCATTTTAATAAAAAGTGGGCATACCAATTTATGGCTTTCCTTTATTAGTGAAAATTACGCATCGAAAATTATTGAAAGATGAAAATGAAGAAAACACTGATGAACTAAAAAGTTCAAGTCAATCGGAACAAATTACTGTATATGTAAACAGGCCTGTGATAGAAGATATACACTATATGACCTGCATCACTTAGGAAAGAAAAGTTTACTTTTGTGGATCTTTCCGCTTTCCGAATAGAAATAAAATAGAGAAATAAATAAAGCATATAGAATAGTTTTAATTACATAAAAGACTAAATTTTGAAACCCTACTGTGTTCGAGATTAGGATGAAATGGCACTACTGATACTATTCGGTATGTAACTGTTGTGTATAACTAAATTAAAACATGTAAATATATGTGGTGCCCGTCCCGCACTCTGATATAACTTGGTCGAGTCCGATGTCGTGCGCAGGCATCCTGCGCAGGCGGGAAAAAAGACGAACCGTTAGAGTAAGAAAAAGACGCAACGACGTAGCACGAACGACGTGTCCGCTTCAAGACGATTAATATCCGTTTCATAATTAGTACCAAGATGATTTGTTTAGTGTTCTTCATTCTGTAATGTTTTCTGTATCGTATTAAAATATAGCCTACGTCATTATATATCATAAGAAGTTCTTCGTATTCTTTCTTAAACTGCGTTCTGCATATGCTTCTCAACGCCTAGCCCAGCCATCTATGGACTCCACATTTCTATATATAGTTAAAACTTTAACCATAGACATTTTGGAAACTTGAAAAATTCCTTTCATTTTTACATAGCCCACCAGTTGCCAAATAAATAAAATCATTAAACACTGGTTTTATTTTGAACTCCACGTGGCCTGCCTGTTGTTTGGGCGCAAATCCGCGACCAACAAGCACACCATGTGGAATTTTCCATGTTTCTTTCACGTGTCTAACACCTAAATATGGGACAGTTTCCCGTAGAAAGTGCAATCCCCTCGGCAGGGTGCCCAAGTGTTGCGTTACCTTCTTTTATCAATTCAATCCAATCCCAAAAAACCGTGTTTTAAGTGTTCCAATATACTATAAATTATAATTCGTAAACTAAATTTAGAGCGATGTGTATTTCTAATACAAAATTACTTTAAAAAATGATAAAAAACATGTAATAATTAGAAAAAGCATTTAGATGTTGAACAAACAAAAAGTAGTTATTCTACAATGATAAACTGATTTTTGAATCACCCTGTATTTTAAAACATGACTTTAAAGAATATATTAAAATATACGAAATGAAACCTTACCTACACTCCTTTCGAATTAATATCAAAAGAAACACAAAGAATATGAGCATTTTTAAACAAGAGCCTGTTGAAAGTATTGGCGTGCAACTAAGAACTTGCAGTTTTATGAATTTTCGTCGAAGATGAGGCGTTACGCATTATGTCACGCAAGTAACGATAACAAATGAGAATTTATTGATATTTTGAATGGCAGTAGGGTAGTCGTGATATCAAATACGACAATTGTTTCAGAAATATTTTCACGTTTCCGTGTTCGCTTCAATGGAATAAAATGCACTGACAATTGATTCAATGTTCATATTAATTAACTTATTCGTTTTAATATTTTACATTTTATTCTTTAGCTATGTAAATATTTAATTACTCTTATTATAAAATGAACAACTGCTTTTTGAAATCACGATACACATTCTTCACTAGGTAATCCGAAATCGATATTCGTCCCAGTTTTAGTTAATGGATAGATAGAATAAGGCAACACAACACATGAGCGATGTACCGAGAGGATACCACTCGGGAGGACTTTCGATGAAAAACTGGCTCCTATTTACAGGTTAGAGACGTAGAGAAAACCAGGAAAACTTTACGCGGCTAGCCCAGTACGAGTATTCGCTGGATATATCCACTCGGCACATCTCAGTAAATCTCAATGCCGAATTTTAATATTCAACCAATAACTACGATTAGGCAAACTCCCTAAAACTGCAGGCATCAGTCTATCGCTCTGAAGATCCGGAATCAAGTTAGGATCAAGAACTTTTCATGCATTGGTTGATCCACGTCCCTTATCACCCGGATGTTCTCATTGTGAGTTCGGCCAGACCCACAAAGGGTAAGGATGAAAGGTCTTTTAAGTACCCACAAGGTCAAGAGAGTCAAAAATGAAAAATAGCCTTTAGAAGCTTACACACAAGATAAACACTGAAGACTTTGAACAATATTATTAGTAATGGACTTATGCGTAAACATACCTTCATAAGACAGTGAGAAGGCTTATTTTGTAGATGCTGCAAAAAAATGTAAATGCTAATAACGAATAAAATAATGACTAACTCCGACCTACTGGAGATATGACACGGCCCCCATTTTAAAAATTGTCACCGCACGCCACTGAGGGTCTTTTACAACACAGCTCACTCGGTCATCCCTTGTTATCCCGAGTAAAGAATTTGCATCACTATTATTTCACATATAGCTTATTTTTATATTAATTAAAATCGAAAATTTTCCGTAAATTTAACAATGTTTCGTGCCGTTTTATAATTTCATTTGCAACTTAGTTTCCAGGTAAACTTGTTGAGTTTTAAAAAATATTGACAGAACAGGACTATCGATTTTGTAGCCAGTTGCTATACACAGTTAAAAATTTTAATATAAATATTTATAACGTTATTATGAAAAATTAACGACACAGTAAAAATTTGTTTAAACAGAAATCGCACAGTGCCAAATTATTTTTTCGTTTTGGCAGTTTTCTATTTTTGAACAGGTTCGAATAAAATCACTTTTACATAAGTAAAAAGTATTTTATTCGAATGCAAGAATTGAAAAGTTAAGTTGTTCCCAAGAACTTGTGCCAGGCATTCGAATACAACTTGTATACCATCCTTACAAGGTTACGTGGTACGAAATAAGACAATTTGAGCCTTTGTGCATGGAAGCAATTTTACTTATACCAAATCTTAGATCAAATTGGACTAAATATTCTTCGGTATCGATCATAATCAATGGTAATTTAATCACAATCGCCTGTTTTAATAGTCCTAAAGTAATTTAGAAAACGAGTTCATACTTAATTTATTAAAATACATCTAACATGTAAACAAGTCAATAGATTACTAACTTGTACTTCATCTAGACAGTGTTTATTAATGATTATATGTAAATTGAAGACAATGTGCTAATGACGTTTTAAAAAATAACATTTATTTACTTTAATAAATTAAAATATTTTTTTAATTAAACGCCACATTGGATCAATGTATATTATAATCCACGAGCAATTTTGACATTGTCACAATGCCTAGCTGCAATTTTTAATCATATTCTTAATTTATTTAATTTAAAATATATGCTCTCCACCTTAAATTACGTAGTAGTGGCTTTCCCCTGTACATCATACTTTTCCTGATAACAACAGAGTCGTGCCAATCATCTATGTAACTCTATTCAAAAGAAAAGTTTTGAATTGAATTCATGTATATAGTTTATATGTAGCTAATCGGAGTTTCCTGCCCCTAACATTACCATAACTAATCTTGACTTTTGTCTATCTAATACCGTTCTTGAGATTAACGAAGGACAGACTGACAACGGACAGACAACAGTGGGAATTTACAGGTCTACAATTGCAGCCCAATAACAAAAAGTGTAATTTAATGGCGTTTAGAGTCATTAATATATAAAGTTAATATACTGGAGTTACTAAAATGATTATTTAAGAAAAAATTATTAATTAAACAACGTGACAAGTAATTCCAAACTCACGTAATTCTACCCGTTCTAAGCATCAGTATGTGGTATCTAGTTCTTGAGTATTTTTACTATATTTTTTATAATTTAATTATATATTTTAGGCAATGGAAACTGCTTTATAGAAGCGTAATTCCTTATGCAGGGGGATTCAATAAAATGTTAATACTAAAATGAAAATAACTTGTTACGCCGGAACGTATTTTTTCTAACAAAAATGCGTACGAAATAACCTCAAAACGAGCCTTTTTTGTTCCTAAGTTTGACTTAATTACTATGAATAGTTTCTGAAATTTTTCATTATAATTAAATTGATATATTATAATTAATTTTTAAATAATAATTATTAATTCGGTCATATAAAGGTAATATTAAAATTAAGCTTATTAATATCGACTTATTTTACGTTGTAATATATATTATAAATTACATGAATTAAATTTTAAACTTAAATTATTAAATGCAAAAATATATACAGTTAAATTGCATATTAAATAATAAAAATTTAGAATTGTGAACAATTTAATTGTAATGATTTAATATACAGTAGTGAACCGAAAATCGGAATCAATTGGGGACTGGGGTTGTTCAGATTAAGGATTTGTTCCGATTACGGATTATGTACGAAAAAAATATATTAATCTGTCCGATGTTCAAATTTTTCTCCGTTGCGTGTCGCTTCGTGTTGAATTTTCGTCGATTTTAAGCCTAACGAAAATTTTTATAATAATAATCGAGGCTATCGTATCGTTAAAAATTATTTCTGCATTTTGTACAAACAAAATAAATATATTGAAGAATATAAAAACATGAAAATTATACTTTAGAAGTAAATCTAGTATCAAAAACGTTCGATTCAGCACGACACAGTCCGACTGAAAATCGTGCCGATTACCGGCGATTCCGATTACCGGGGTTCCGATTTACGAGTCTCTACTGTATTAAATACAATTAAAAATAATATAGTTTTGATTATTAAAATTGGTAACTTAACCTCCTCTACCTCTACCAAATTACTTAATATTTAATTAATATAATTAGCCTTATAATAGCCCGATAAAAATCCGGCTGTATCATTTGATTAATAATAATTTATCCGGTGGATTATACATTTAATTTCAGTTTAGTTTAATTGTAAAAAAAATAATAATTAATATTCAAAGCACGTAATTTCATAAAACGGTTATTGAAATTTAATATTTAGAATGCAAAACCTTAAAAAAACAGGAACTTAATCTCATTTATTTTTTCTTATTTAACTTTTAACTGAAGAAATTCCTTAAACAAAAATGCTTTTTTCTTTATTATCCTTTCTTTTATCATTTACTAATGGCTTTAGTACGAATACAAATTAAGTTTTCGATACAATTTGGAAAATTGTATAACATTATTTACGTATGGAAGATTTATAAAACTATTCTTTCAACTTGATTAAATTATATAGAAATGGGAAAACCAAACATTTTTTCTCTTCTAATCGCATTACTTTTTTATTTTTATTTTTTCCTTTTTTTAAATAAAAACATATAGCATCGAATTGAGTTTTAGATGAAGGCGGATAAAATATATTGTATGAAATTTACGTTACATAAGAAAAAATTTAGTTATAGATGAGTTAAATTTTTTATAATGTTCCTTAAACTGTAATTTATTTAATAATAAAGTAGTTAAAAATTTGAAGAAGGACGAGGAACAAGTAGAAGGATAGAACAAGAAGGAGGTACAATAGAAGGATTGAACAAGAAGGGGATACAAGTAGAAGGATAGAACAAGGAGTAACAAGAAGAAGAAAAAGGAATAAAACTCCGAGAACTAGAACTAAATTGAGAAAAAGGACGAGATCTGGAACAAAACAAAGGAGGAGGACGAGAATTAGAAGATGATGACGAAGAACAGAACTGGAACATGAAAAAGAATAAGGTGAATGAGAACCGAAAGAAGAAGAAGAACGAAAACTATAATAACAAAAAGAGAGAAGAACAAAACAAAGAACGAGGCAAATAACATAAAGAAAGATACAAAAAAAAAAAAAAAAGTGCGAACAAGATGGACAAGAACAAGAACAAGAAAAGTAAGATCATCGGATGGGATCTCATTTAAATATTCTAAAAATTAATTATAATTAAAAATATAATTCCAATTTCTGTAGAATAGAATGACTTGCGCATGTATTTATGCAACTTTTTAATTAAACTGTATAATTTACTTTAATTATTTTATTTCGATGTAAATATATTCGAATAAAGATTTATTTATAATTTAATAAACTTTATAAGCTGTTTATAGGGACTAAAATATAGTAGAAATCTCCGCTCTTACGCTCTTACGCTAGAGAAAAACCATCGCTAAGCGAGCCCTTTTTAATACAAGTTCAGCATTATTAATTGAGATTACGTTCTGAGAAATGCAGTTATAATATCGATAACATACAGCTACAATTATAGGGTTTAAATATGGCATTTTATAGTTATAATAGAAAATACTAATCGTTAAAGCCAGAGTTTAAAAAGCTAGCGGTCGTAAAGCGAGTCTACTGTACTGTACTGCATTCATTACAGGAAGGATAATAGTAGAGCCGAAATTACGTATAAGGTAAACAAGCTAAAGCTTATGGCCTCGCGTTACGAGACCTCGTTGGATTTGGATTCTCAAAGACACTTTATAAAGGCCAGCCATTATTACGTGGTGAAGGAGGAAGGCCTCTTGTATGCAGGTTCCCAGAATATGTATGCCCGTAGATTCGGCTAGTCCTCAATATAGGCCTGTCGCTCCCCATGTAAGCTCATGTCTGAGGGAATTTTGATCCTAAATATTTAAAACTTTTCCAATACAAATGTGTTATGCAAATTTTAGTTAGGATTTCTGCCAGAAGTGACACTCATACAAATGAATGGACTTAGGGGTCCTTCCAACTCACCTTTTCCATCACTTTTCTGACATCATATAATGATCTCATTCTTTAAACAACACCATCTACTGGGATGCTGCTGAAATCTTCGGAATATGGATTAATCTTTAGATCCTTACGGCACTCGATTGACATCTTATCAGGTGATTATCTGGTCGATAACGTTCTAAAATAAATTATATTTTTATTTTACTTTCAGGAATAAATTTAAGAATTGATAAACATCAGAGAAATGATTACTCGGTTTAAATTTAATATTAATTAAATTGCCTTTGCAGTAGAATATTTATACCGGGTAATCGTAATTAAAGTATCAATATTTATCGCTGTCTAGAGAGACATTTAGCAGTACAAATGCGATCAAATTTAGTATGGTGACATATCAAGACACGAGGAAAACAAATTAGTACCGAAACTCCTCACTACGGCCACGCTTTTGGCTCTTCAAGCAATGAAAAAGTCTGGTTTATCGAAAACGTGTTGCAAATTTGTAAACCTCGAAAGAGTATCACAAAACACACGAGAAGCATCACACAGGATCGCATGTCCTACATAACGTTGCTCCATTAAATACCTGAATGTCGTGGGTTCTTATCCCTTTACCTCGAGATCTTGAAGTTTCCTGTGGATAGATACGGAGCTCGCGTGTTATTTGTAATTAAACTATTATCTATAAATTAATATCAATTTTAAACATGAACAATCTAATTAGTTTTCTAATTTTTCGATAATTTTTTTTTAAAGTTATAGATTTTTTTCTATTTTTATCAATTTACTTATATTACGAGCAGAATTTATTATGGTCATTTTTTAAAAAGTCCAACTTGGAAAATTGAACAAGCAATGATTATATTTTATAAAGGTCATCTTATAAATGTATAAAATGTATTTTGCGTTTGTAAATAACGATCGTAACGATATAATACATTGTAAACTGTGTAGTAACTGAGCTTTGTATTCGCGTGTTTCGTTACACTTATAAATATTAATACATATATATATATTCATATTTATTTTGTAAAATATATATATATATATATTACAAAATTGCTGGAAGTATAATAGAAAATATGATTAAGTATTAAAGACAGAAATTTAATCTTTAAAAATGGTTGACTTGGCTTTTGGACTACCGAATACACATTTTTTCTATAATCAATTAAAGTTATTTAATTATTTTTACCAAACAGTTAGCATTTTCTGTAATGGGAGAAGTGTGCAATGATGTCATAAAAAGAAGCATATAATAATTTCAAATAATTTACTTTAAAAATTTAAATTCGAAATATACAAATTTAATTAAATTCATTTTTAAAATCATTTATGATTTATTCTACTAACAGATGATGCCACGAAAAATTTAATGGTGGCGTCATCTATTAACAAAAATTATGATTAAAAATGAAATATAATATTTAAAATAATTTTATTCCATTAAAACTTTAATCAATTTTTATTATTTAAATACGATTATAACATTAAAATTTAATGAAATGTAATTTAATATATTTAAAGTAGTTGCATGAAGCGAAAATTTAATTTACACGTTCTTGAATATTTCCTAAATTATTCATCGTGACATAATTGGTTTGAAAAATGGAATTTAGCACTTAAATAAGCAATATCTTTACCATTAAATTTTATATTTATCATCTCTTAAAAGTTTTCTAATAAAATTAAACATAAACTTTCACTTAACTAAATTTAACAAGAAAAAAGTTTTAAACATTTAAATCTATACGTTATATATAAAATGTTCAATTTTAATAAAATTTATGCTAAAATTAAATATATATATCTATTTAAATTTAATTTTTATAATTTAATTTATTTATAGAATATAAAAATGAAAAAAATAGTAACGATCACAAAATAGTGGCGTCATCTGTTAATGAAAATTATAATTAACAAATAAAATTTTAATATTAAAAATGACTTTATTTGATTGGAATTCGGTTATAAAAACGTTTTCTCTTCAATTTGTAGGAAAAAATAAAAGAATTCTTTTTTAAGATCAAATATAATTTATTAAAATAATTTTTTTTTATTTTAAAAATGGAGTTTATTTATTTATTTTTAAGGAAGATGCATTGTAAATATTTGATATATATTCTTCACTACATATCAATATAATTCAGTAGATTTAATAGGTTAACAGCCAATTTTGTCAGGCTGTGACCTTTGATCATTTTCTGTATTCTCTAAGGGACAATTCCAGCCTTTAAGCCCTTTCACTTTGAAAATAAAATTTTTTACACAATTTATTTTCTTAATAAAGTATGTTTTTTGTGGTTATTTCTATTTAAAATACTTAATTAATTAATTGTATAGCTTTATATTTTCTTCTAATTTACAAATAAATCTTAAAATTTTTGTCATTTCTGTTTAAATTTAATTAAATTAATATTTAAATATTTAATTTTATTAATTTTTTTGGTGTTTTTTTAATAATTACTTTTTAAGTTATTAAATTAATATTAACTATAATTAAAATTTATATACTTTTATTAAAATTAAAGCTTTATTTTTATTTCTTTTCAATTAAAATTAGCAATTTTTTAACTTTTAATGAATATTTTGCTATTAAATTAACAATAATTACAATTAAACTTTTATATGTATTTTTAATTACAATTAAAATCTTGATTTTATTTATTTATTTATTTTTATAAATATTTTAATGAATATTTTACTTCAAAACACAATTTTTTTAACTATTAAAAACCTAATTAAATTAATAATAATTTAGAAAAATTAAATTTACATTTTTTGAAAACAATTTTTACAATTTTTATGTCATTTTTACCTTAATTAATATATTTAAGCATTAATTAATTAATTTATTGTGTAATTTACTTTTCATGCAATGCTGGTAAGTCTTGCATGATTGCCCTTTCACCCTACTGAGATGACTTTTTTAAAATAAATTTTACTTCCAATAGATGGCGGTGGTAAGGGTGGTTGGCATTTGCACGTGTATGGATAACAGTCCGTCCTCTCAGTCGATGTGGATGGATAGAATGACAACAAATTCGTTCGAGAGCGTGCAAGTTCAGTGTGTTGCTAGAAAATCCGTTGCTAAATATTACTGTCAAGGTTTATTATGCTGCCCATTAGTATGGACACCCAATCAGACATGCAAACAGGTGAGTTGTTTGTCATATTTTTAAATTCCCCCTCAAGGTTTATAAGGATTAGAAGGTTTAAAGGGGGGATCCAGAGGAAATAATTTGAATTTTAGGGTTTGATCCCTGTAAAAATTCAAATTTCTCAAGGGAGTGTTTTCAGTGTCGTTCTACCCTTTTTTAAGGGTTCTTTGCTCCAAATATCAACATTTGACTCTTAAAAACTTAAATTCTTGTTTAAGAATTGAGATATTGCGTATGAAAATTTAGGAATTTTTTTTCTTTTTTTGGCTTTAATTAATTGGGTTATTTTGCTGAAAAAAATTGAATTTGTTAAAAGATTTTTAAGGGTTTAGCTTATAATTTACAGGTTTTATGATGTATTTTTTCGTGTTGTATTGGTTTAAATAAGGTTTTGACGGGTTGTTTGCTCTAAGTATTATAATTTGGGGCTAACTTTTTAAGGATTTAATGTATAATTTTGGGGTTATGTTTTTGTTGCATAAACAAGGGGTTTTAAGGAGTTACTCGCAATAACAAAGTAATTAAATCTGTCTCTGAAAACTTTTATTTTTTAAGGTTTCGAGAGGGGTTAATATATAACTTTAGAGTTTTATTGTTTTTAATAGTTTAAATAGCGGTTTTAAAGTTAAATCAGAGAGACTGAAAGGTTAAAACTTTCAATCTTTCTGATTTGGGGGGTTTAATGCATTTTAGACGTATTTTAAATGTTATTTTTGCACGGCATATTCCATAAATAGTGGTTTATAAGGGGGGTTGCAACTAGAGAAGACATTTTTAGTGTTTTTTTAAAGGGGGTAAAGAATATTGATAAAATATTGGAAAATATTTGAAAATTGATGGCAAATGTCGAATATAACGAAAAAAAGAAGACTACAAAAACATCGTTGATGAGAGTTTTGCATGTTGCAAGCATTTATCTCAGTTTTATATACACAAAAGAGGGAATTGGACTTATTAATCTTTCCAATTCAATCTTGGATTTGGCCCCCCTCGTGACCTTTTGCCCTATTATTTGGATTTATGTATATATATATAGCTTTTTTTTAATTCTTATTTTTTCGTTTCTCCCCCGCCCTTTTTCTTACGAGTTCCACCCCGGGTCGTTGACTCTCTTGACCTCAAAATTGTCACAAATTGTCCATCCTATCGATTGATCCACCCACAACTTGCACAAAGAGGAAAAATTACTCTCGCCGTTAACTTTTATCCTCATTTAGTATAAAAGGGGGTCAGTGTGTGTTGCGTGGTGTAAGGAGCGGCCAATAAGCCTAGAATTCCTGAAGATATTCATTATTTTTGTCGAAATTCTTCTTAATTTCTCTACAAATCATTAAATATTCTTCCAATTTCCTCATTTTTTTAAATCTATAATTTGCCTGAAAATTGCCTCAAGATGTAGAATCTACTTCTCTAGGAGAGTCAAAGCGTACGTGCATTTATCTATAAAAATGTATAAGTAAGTGGCGATTTTCTTGTATAAAACGTTGAATAAATTAATCTAAAAAGAGTTTTAAGCGCTTTTTAGGTTAAATCGTTGCTAATTTTTAATTTTTTTAAGGGTTTTATTTTGTTAACTGTTCTTTCAGACCATTCAGGTTCATCTTTAATAATGAATTGATTATATTTGACGCAATATTATGTAATGTATTTTAATTTATACATTTTAGGGATTCATAACCCTATAAATTTTACATATAGATATCAATAGATACGCAAACTTTCTACATCCTAGACTTATATATATATATATATAATTAGATCGCTTATAACCACATCAGAGTTAAGGACTTAAACTCCGAAAACATGGTACATTATAGGGATTTATCCCTAAAAACCTGTAAATTTTCTGGATAAAGCTTGAATAAAACTCAAGAAAAACTTAAAAATCTACACGTTTCAATTGCGTAGACGTGTATTATAGTCACGTAAACGCGTTATAATTATATATCACAGGCAATAGCCGAGCCAGAAATCTTCAGAGGGAGTGCCAAAGGAAACAATATACCTTACAAAATTTTTTACTACCCGAGGTACCTTTCTTTACTCGGGAAAAAATTGCGTAAATCCTCCCCCTCACAGGTATAAACGTATCACTTTTAGGGACATAAACATACGTTTCTACCCCCCGACCCCCACAAACAGTGGCAGAAAAGGAGAAGAAAAACAATAAAGAGTAGTCGAAGAGATTAATTTTATCAACGTCAGATAAACAACGATCAAACACGGTAGCCATTTATAACGTCATCAATAGAAGGGGGTGGAAGGAAAACCACATCTCGCGACCAATAACTAGTGACAAGGAATGATACACAGAAGAAATTCACGCGCCATTCTCTCACACCATTTACTCGATGCAGATGCTAGGACGTTATACAGAAAGTGAAACGACTAATGGTCTGGGATATATTTTGTTAATGGATTGTGAGTCCACCCGAAAACAACCTTCTCCTAACGAAAAATAATAGATTTGGCTACAACAAAACACCAGATTGGTTGGGGATTTTTCCCTGTTTTTTTTTTTTCCTTTATTTTTTTCATGTCAAAACTACGTAAAACAATAAATTTTAAATTGAATTTTCTCTCTTATAAATTGCTTTTTTTTTAAATTTAAAAGAAAAAATTGAAACTGTTGAAGGTTTATTTTGAAACGTTGAGGAACTGCTTCGTTTTTTGTTGCCGAATATTTATATTTTTCGGGACTTTTTGCGGATTATTTTAATCAAAACAGTTGTTCAATTGTGTCCCTTTCTTAATGCTAAATATTTACAGTTTGAGGGATTTTACGCTTATTTTTGATACCAAATATTTTTAAATTTGGAGGAATTTTTAGGGGTTTTTTAAGGAAATTTTAACGTAAAAAGGTATTAATTATGTTCCTTTCTTGGCGTCGAATATTTTTAGTTTTGGGGGAATTCGGAGGGATTTTTTAACGTAAAAAAGGCATAAAATTTTCCTCATTTTTGGAAGATATTTTTGGAGTTTTCGTGTTATCTTTATCATAAAAAAGGCGTTGAAATTATGTGCAATATGACGAAAATTTGGCTCGATTTAGATGTCAGTGAGTTACAGTTGAAGCTTTATTCTGAATAGATGAAAACCCTCCGTTGTTCATTTGTTGATGCCAAATACTTAATGTTTTGGAGAGTTTTTTTAACGTGAAACAACGTAAAATTACGTTGGAGTCACGAAAATTTCACGCAATTCACGTCGTGTTTATGATATTTAACGTTGTAGATGATTAGTGAGTTGCCGACACGTTATCGCTAACGATTAAATTTGGGGAAAAGTCTTGTAATTACTTTCGATTTCTTTAGTGACTTTATGCTTAATTAATGCCAGGATACTTCTACGTGTTTACTGTGTTATATTATTGTTTTTATACAGAAATTACCAGTAATTACATTCTATAAAATTCTGATGATTTAAAATTGGAAAAATTAGTTTGAAAAAAATTGAATTTTTGTACCGGAGAAAACGTTAAAAATCATCATCATTTTGATGTTTTTATCATTCTTTTTTACTTTTAAAAATAATTTACTCCTTTATAGGGTTTAAAGCGGAAAATTTCGTTCATAATTAGCTTAAATACAGTTTTGAGGCATCCGGGATCGGCTCCGGTCCGGATTTTTTCATAAGTAGTTTCGTACCGATTCGGCAGATTTTCATGCTTAATTTTTAAAATGGAAATTTATGGAAATCGTCCAATTATCGTATTTTCATGCCATCTTTCTCACTATCTTCGGGCATTTTCATTTTTATGGAAATACCTGAAGATACTTTTGGATTTCCTTAACTTTTCCTGTTACATTCGGCTATTGGGATGAAAGGGGGACCGAAAAGTCAATTGACGGAAAACAGAAGCTTGGAGAACTCGGTCGACCAACTTTTAGGTTACCTTGTACCTTTTTTTTCGAACGAAAATTAAGGGAAATTTTTGTATATTTTTTTGAAGAAAAGTTTGGATTTCGTTATCGGATCTACTTAAGTAATTTATTCATCAGAGAAATGCATTAAGCGTGGTAATTATTGACGAAAATCAAATTTCAATATTGACATTGTAACGATCCCTGACGCACTTAAATCTTTATTTAATACATCAAAGTGCAGTTTTCTTGCTCGTGTTTTGAGAGAAATAAAATTATATTTTTTTTTATAAAATCATAAAAACGAAGGAAAGGAAAAAGATGAGAAAAAAGGAGGAAGGTGAAGAAGAATAAAAGGGAGAGGAAGAAAAACAGGAGGAGAATGAGGAGGAGGAAGTGTAAAAAGAAGATGGGGAGGACGGTAAGGAGGAGAAAGAAAAAGATGAGGAGGAGTACGAGGAGTAGAGGAAGAAGTAGAGGAGGATAAAGAAGAGGAAGAGCAGGAGGACGAGGAGGAGAAGAAAGAAGAAAAAGAAGAGAAAAATGTTTTCATACATCTGACAAAGAAAAACAATTTCTTTTTACTTGTGACGCGTGTCTTCGTCAAAGGACAGATAAATACGAGGTCAAAGTTGTGACAATTTTAAAAAAGTGGTAGAAAAATAATGACGTTGCATCTTTAAAACAAAAAAGAAAATTTAAAACGCGCTCTTAAAACGCAAACTTTGACAGAAGCGAAGTCACGTGAGGGGTTGGGAAACCGTTTAAAGTCGAGAGTAAAAAAAAAAATAAGTAAAAATTTGGGTTTCCGGTACACATAAACGATGAATTATTAACCGATTTCGAAATTGTATACATTGATCTAACCATCCCGGTAAAAATCTGCATATAAATCCTTGTTAAGGGATAAGAAACTTAATGGGTAGCAGGTGTTACCTTCATCCCTCTTATTTAAACAGAACAAGGTCGAGAATTTTTCTTCTTCCTTACTTTCTTCTTCTTCTTCTTCCCTTTATTGATTGACGGAAGTAGTAATGAAAATAAAAATCGAATTAAATTAAAACTTTGGATCAATATTACTCCACTCACGCGCTACTCACACACAACCGATCAAAGGTACAAACGATATACTCCCCCCTCTTTTTTGTTACTATAGTAGCATAGAAATATGCCTGGAAGCGGTCGAACCTCTTAAAGCTATAATGCTAATGGTTCTTTTGGTAGTGTGTTACCCTCTGGAGAATAGGAACTGTCATCGTCTTATAATCTCTTATCCGAGTACGATTGCACCGAAGATGATGTTGGTTGATTGTTGTTGACGGCTCCCCAACTAAGTACATTCTGATCGTGGGGGGGAGCTGCACGAACAGATTTCTACCTCCGTCCACCCTCTCTCCTCCTTCCCCTTTAACCCCCCCTTTCTCCGGTAGCTTTTGGGAATTTATGAAACATCTAGAAATGCACTTTGGATAGATAAAGTGATGCATTCACGTTGGTGTGGGGGTGTAAGAAGGGATTTTTATAGATGTGTATTGCGATAAACACGTTTGTACTCCCCCCGCTTCTCCTCTTTCGTTCTTTTCGCGTTTTATGAATGATTTTTAATTGTCTTGTTAATTTGTACGCCTTTTGTTCCGATTAATACTCACAAAAAGTCATTCTCTCTCTCTCTCGCTGGCTGTCCGTCCGTCCGTCCGTCCGGATATTGGATTTTGCTTCTAATTAAACGTCGTTGCTATCATTTGTGATCGGTTTCCGCTCTATGGTAATTACTAAAAAGGGGGGGGTCACCTTTTTGGGGTAATGCCGACACCCGATAACAGATGGCAACACTCGTGCGATGTTTAGAAAAATTCTACCTCTCGTTACTCTGTTTATTCGCTAAATTGTATTAATTTGCTCGAGTAGTTTTAATGTAGGTTAACGTTAGAAGAGAATTCCCTTTTTATTTCACTCAAACGCCCACTAAATTAACTAGGAATGGGTTTGCAACAATCGGGTTTGCGATCTACAGGTTGGTAAGTTCGGTTATTCGTTTGTCCAACTAAACATTCCAACCTCATAAATTTGGATTTTTGAGCGTTTTAAACGCTATTTTACCCACTAAACAAATTAAATTTTCGTTAAAAACACATCTTTTAGGAGTAAACAGTGTTAAATGTAATGAAACGCCGATCTTTTTTACGCTAAAATAAATATTTTTTAACATTTTTTAAGCTTAGAAATGCTATAGTTAGCTTGTTTTATATCGAAGTAAATTGCTTACAGAAGAATTGTTTAAGAAAAGTGAAGTAGTTTTGCATCAGGATTCTTAGAAATCCTCGGGGATTCTCTATCCTATTTATAATAGCTTCAGTACAGGAAGATAGGATAAAGTAGGATGCTGCTAGAGGGAAAGAAATGAGATAAGCTCGTCTATAGGATAAGCAAAATTAAACTGACAATTGCTAGAACTTAGAATTATCTAACTAAATCGGGAATTTAGGTACTTATCTTAACCATTTGTTCCTCAATTAGTAAAGTGATTCGCGGCCATTTGCGAATTAAAAACAGCAATTTAAAGCGCTGTTAAGGATTTTTAGTGCGTTAAGAAAGCGTTTCCAACTAAAAAACGCTCTCTAGTTTAATCCAATTTAGTTTAGAAGCGATAGAAACTTCTCCTAATGCCTTCAAATAAAGCTATTGTGCCATTCATCCATCACGTATTTTTGAAGATGCTGATAGGATTTTCTCATAAAATTACTTGTGAAACTCTCGATATAATAACTAATATTCATTATAAATCAGATATTTAGCTAAATTTTCATAGATTTTCGACATAATTTCCTACATCTCTCTTCCTTATCTTTCTAAATATGTATCTATCTATCATTCAATCTGTTCGTTTTGGAGATGCAAAATAGGTGTTTTTTCTGGTAAAATTGCTCAAAATATTTCTAAACTAGATATTAAAATTAAAATTTATAAAGAAAAGCATGGATTTTTGGTAAATTTTCACATATTTTTATGATAAACCTTACAGAGTACGTATATCTTCTCTGCATCCCTGTATCCAGCATACAATATCTTGGTTTTGTAGCTTCTGGAAGGATGTTCCTGTTGAATTTACATACAAAAGAAGTGGAAATAACATATTAAGCCTCATTTTTACTTAAAAATAACCATAAATTTCGATAAATTTTTACGTCATTTTGAAGAAAATCCCTACATCAACTACCTCTATCGCTCACTCTACCGACGAGTTTACATCAAATTTCTTTAGCTGCACGAATAAATCTTAAGATGAGTTTCTTTAATTAGCCTTAAACGCCTTTAGAATTTAGTTAAATATCAATTAATACTTAATTATAATTAAAAATATTTAAACATTTATAGTCATTCAGCATCTCTATCGCTACAACTTACAAATTAGTGATGTTTGACAGTCGGAACTTAGTAATGATCTATTAATTAACACGGCGCTAACAGATGGTTAATAAGTTAATTTCCACACTATTTCCATTTAATTTAAACTTTATAAATTCCTAAATTTCCACCAACTATTCAATTGAACTCGTTACGAATGTCTTCAAGTAGTGTCTCTCTCTCTCCTCCTTCGCATAATTGTAATTAAGAATCAATGTCGATCGCTAAAAATCGGTTTTCCTACGCCGACCAAATTTAAATTCCTATTAAATTCATAATTTATCCCTCCAACCATTAAGATATTAATAAACAGTTTGACCGATTCAGCACATAGTTATGAATATGACTCAATTGATGTTGATGGTCATCGAATATTGCACGATTGCTTCAACTTTTCACTCCAATTTATTATGATTTTTTTTAATTTCTACGAGTTTTAGCATTAATAGTAACTTAAATACGGGATTTACAGCCTAATTTACTGGTCTAAAACACTAAACTGGTTACTTTTATGCTATTCTTCCACTAAGTTCAATGGTCACCTGATGCTTCAACTCCTCTAATTATTACACATTTAAACATTTTTAGAGATGTTACCGGCTAATTAATTAATCAATTTAACGGTAATTTAAATAATTTAATTGGAATTTTAAATCAGTACATATATATATATATATATATCAAACATTCTATAAGCTTTAACCTTAAATTCCCTGCTTTTAAGCTGATGTAAAGAGAATGTCTTCCACAAATATTCAATTTAGAAACCTCATATCATAGCTTTACATTACGAAATTTTATTTTTAAACAATTATAATTTCCATAATATTAATTGAGCTCATAAACATCTCAACTTAGAGCATCACTCTACAGCTTTTAATTTTAAAATCCCCATTTTAAGCTGGTATAACGTAGAATAACTTGCACAGATATTAGGTTTAGAGGCTTCCCGTTATAATTTAGAGCTATCACATCGTAATTAGAGCCCTCCCGTCATAATATAGGGCCTTCTTACCACAATAAAGACTTACAATTTCAACAATATTGAATGATTGCATAACTTAGGCGAGAACAAGGCTGGACTTAGGCTCGTTATGGGTCTAAGTATAACATATAACAGGCCCTTCGTCTCCACCAAATAATGATACACGTAGATTGCGAGGCCCTAAGCTATAGACTCAGTCCCTAAACTGTAGCTTATTTAGGTTAGGGAAAGCATTCGGAAACTTTAAAAATATGTGTTGAATTTCTTAAAAGTTGAACACTTTAGTAGCTTCATTCTTTAATAACTTCAGACTTAAAGCTAATTTAAAATTTATTAACAAAGTTGGAGTAGAGTTAAGACACTCAAACTGACTTACCAACTGTCCATAGCAGTCGCCATACACTCATCCTATTTGGCTATTGATTGTGTCAAAGCCAGCCATCAATGCTATTGTTGAACACCATCCTCCTATCTCATTAATTAACCTAAACAATTAGCGCTTGTCTCTTTGAGTTCGATCAAAAATTCTTTCTCTCAAACATCTCTTTTTCTTACCTTCATCTTGGACAACTTCCTCCCTCTTCTACGGCAATTTCCTGAACTTAAACACTTTAAATTTAATGTATATAATTTTCCGATGGTTTAAACTCTTAAAAAACTTTAAATTTAATTAATTAGACGCTGAAATTTTTTGCTATGCAACATCTTTTGCATGAACGATCGCAGACAAAGAACTTTATCTTCTCGATACACATCAATGCAACAGCTAAGAATGCAACACGATACTCGATTCTACGAAGGTCACACTTTATTGAATTTACATTTATAAGCATTATTTTATTGTTTCATAAGTATTTTATTGCTTTAACGCCCCTAAATTTAATCATTTTAAGCGACTTTTCAAGCATCCTCCACCTTATCAGTGAGATCTCTATCAAGATTACGTGCGCATAATCCCGATAGCATCACTATTATCTGCATCTAAACAATATAATCTGTTCGTAGAATTGATACATCATTATTATTATTACACAAACAAACGGGTAATAATACGTTTATAACGAGATTCTGCTTACGAAATCGGCAGCATCTTTCTCGTCTTCTACCTCCGTATCACTTCGCATCTCTACGTTTGATTATTTAAAAAATTGCCAATCGAAACGTTTGACCAAATGTTATTATTATTAAAACAACACAAAAATGCATTCTTTCCAGAAAATATCATTGATTAAACTTATTTTTTCAAAAAGATTTACTTTCGATATCGGCAGCATCTCTCATCCGCATCCTCATCCTTCTTATCACTTCTCATCTTTACGTTTGATCATTAAAAGTATCCAATTGAAACGTTTAATTAAACGTTTTTATTATTAAAACAACACAAAAATTCATTTTATCCAGCGAAAATCATTGATTAAACTCATTTTTCTCCTTCATCTCGAGCATCTCTCCTTAAAGTATCCTCATTACAAAAGACGGGATAACATTAAAATTTTTTAAAATTACTGTGAATTAAAAAAAAGCAGGTAGATCTGTAGTTGATTCGATTGCTTTTTACACATATTTAGGACTGTTTTTTATTGTAAAATCAAGAAAAAATTGCGTTTTTTCCTCTGGTCTTCTTCGAATTCCTCCCTTAGAAAACTAATTGAATCAAGACGGTCTTCATTAATTATATTGCTTTCATCGGTTAATCTAAGGAGATAAAAGTAACAAGTGAGTTATTTGTTTCCCTTAACATCACACAACACTTGCTAAAGTTAAACAGCAAACATAATAAACTTCTAATTCATTAGTGAAATCCGATTGAATGAATGTTTCAACAACTCTTTGCTAATTAAATACTTGCTTAAAGAAATGTCGCATCTTTAAAGAAGTGTCCTTTATATAAATATATATAAAAAAGCCTATTACCTTTCTCCTTTCCTTTATTAATTTTCAAATTGTATTCGAATTATCTTCCATTTTAATTCATTAAATTTGCATTTGTACAACTCCATTCATTCGTTCACCTTCGTTTTTCCAACGCTTGTTGAGCTGTTCCAGTTGTTAAGTCTTGGCTCAAAATATAGTTTTTATCGATTATTTTGTTAGCTTTTATGCTTTTTTGGGGTTCTGGAATGCTTAGAATTTATTATTTTAATTGGTAAAAAGTCGTCTAAATTTCATCTAGAAAATTACCAAACTAGATTGCTGCAGTTTAGTGGTTTTTACAGGAGTTGTAGGGAAATCCAGATGAGTTTTAGGGATTTTACAGATTTTCAGGGGAGTCTAGAAATGTTTTAGGGAAATTTACAGGTTTTAGAGATGTATTTACAATGTTTTTTCCCAATTAAATTGCTTTTTTCTTGTATAAAATTGCATTTTTTATCGTTATAATTAACATATGGATGATGGAAAACGTATAGTATGTTTCCATATATAGCTTTACATTGGGGAGGGAGGAATTTTACAGAATAATCGGCGTTTTTACTCTTTTAAATCAATTTTATTTCATATTTCTCTCGCATTAAAACTATATTTCTGTGTATAAAATAAACATATATAGAATTATAAATTTAATAGAGGAATACGTGGGAGCATCCTCGTCCATCTGTTTATAATAGAGAAGCGACGTCTATAGGCACTTCTAGAGCATACCTATGCTTATATTTTAATTTAATTTATAATTTTAGAGCTCCGGGATGATGATATTCAGAATAGAAAATAGTTTCCGGTGCATCAATTCGTCCATTTTGAGTTATTATAATGGCAACTTACGAGCTCGGTAGACGTGTATTGGGTAATACAATGCGGGCACGTTGCCTAAATTATGTTTACACGCCGAATTTATGTTCTATTATGAGATATCTACGTATGGGATGCCGGTGTATGAACAAACGATGCTATTTAATCAAAGAGAGGGGTGTAGATTCCACGCTTACGAGTTAAGAATCCTTAAATTAACTTGAGAAAATGAACTTTTTCACCCAATTTTCGGTTCTAAACGATTGATTAATCAATTCTTGCGGATCCCCCCCCAAAAAAAAGCGCTATAGGGCCTTAATTATTTGCAAAAATTAAGAGGGAAACGTACCGTTGGCCCTATATTTATCGACAGGAGCCCAGTAAATTTCGGGTTGTTAATCAGTTTTGTAGGATGACGAACGACTTGGAAGCAACTTAATCACGCCCAGGTGAGAAAGAATATAGAGCAGGACTCGCTCTATTGATTGTAGTTTATCAAACTCTCCTTTGGAATGCGTTCCCCTGCTTCCTACCCCCGAATGGCCGTGGGTTGTATCCACTTTCCGTTGCTAGGCAACCTGCCGTCTCTACGAGACGGGGCATTGCCTGTTCCCACGTGTTTCTCAACGGGACTGCTGCCATCGGAAGAAGACCAGCGTTTTGCTTTACCACGCTCCAAAATGTCTCCTCGCTTCAACCCCTGCCTTTAACAGTAATCGAATTAGGTGACGAGGTAAGGCTTCTTTCTAGTGTTCTAATTAATCAGCGTGTGTTACCCTATGCTCGTTTTACACCCCCCTTTTTTGTGTAAGCGTAAGGCTCCTCCCTTATAAATTATTACCCTCTCGAATTGCCTTCTTGCGCATGGGCGTTACACTTTAAGAGGTGTTTCTATGCCCCCTTTATAATGTTAAATCGTTGTGTTTTCGTGTCATTGATCTATCAGTGGAGTCGTTCCGTCTCCGACAACACGCAGCCACCCTCCTTTATCTACTAGTTATAATTCTAGTTTTATCTGTTAGATGGATATACCCGACAATGCCTCAGGTAAGAAGGAACCCCCAGTGTTGCTATGACAACCCTGTGTTCAATTAAGCTGAGAAGAGGACATGGGGGAGGAAATTCACCTCACCTGCCACAGATCCTGTTTGCTAAGACCTTTAACACAAAATAACGATTGGAATTACGTTGTTCCACTCGATTAATGGGCGAATTCATTAATGGAAAGCGTTCGATTTCCATGAATAAATACGTCAGAATGTGTGTACAAAATAAAAAAAGACGTGATTTAAAGGTAGAAAGGCGACGACACTCGCAATCAATAGGCTGACGTTTCACTCGTTCCTACTGTTTCTAATGTTATTGTAATCAGTTTGGTGTATTCTACGTCACGAAATCTCTAAAATATAAAAATGAAGTCATTCGTTTCGCTAATAAATACTATTATTTTGCAGTAAATAAGTTTTAAATTGCGGATTTCTTACTCGAAATGCGCTCGATCCTCGCGCTCTTCTCTCGTTTATTCGGCGATTCCCTTATAAAATCCGTGTTAAAATGGGATGATTAGCTCTGCCGATGAACAAGATTATGTTACTTTGAATACGCTTAAAAATACAGAATTACCATCTTAAACGAGTGTAACACACGTTACAACTCCGTATTTTCCCGTCGTTTATTCGAAGATTCCCTTGCAAAATCTACGTCTTAGGAAAAATTGGATGATCCAATTTATTGCGTTACGTTAAATACGCTTTAGAGTATAGAATTACCATTTTAAATGCTCTTAAGACACATTTTACTATCGTTATTTCGACGATTCCCTTACAAAATCTCTGCTATAGGAAACTGAGATGATTCGTCATATCAGTAAACACGATTATGTTTCGTTAAACACGCTTAAAAACTGAGAATTCCCACTTTAAGCGTGCGTAACACACGTTACAACTCATTTTATTCGATAATTCCCATGAAAAAAATCTCTGCCATACGAAACTGAGATGATTCATCTCGTCAATAAACGCAATTACGTTACGTTAAATACGCTTAAAGGTACAAAATTCCCAGTTTAAACGAGCTAAGATACTTCACACTCCCCCATTTTGCTGTACAAAACACACAAACGACGAGGGGGTGAGCATTAAAATCAGCTTTCATATCTGAACTAGTAAAGCAAACGGGGGATTACACAGCATTAAAGTAAACAGATAACATTAAAAAACAGGGAATGGGGGGTCTAGATTTTAATTAATGAATGCTTTGAAAGATTGAGTACCTGTTATCGATCGGGATGGTCGTCTCAAATATTTGTTAAAGAGCCATTGGAAATTCCATCACCAGGAGGTAAGGCAAACTTTCTCCTAAACGTCTGCTATCATTATAATTACCGGTAATGAAATCACAGATCATAAATCACGACACCGTTTTCCCTCTCGACAAATAGGGATGGAGTTATTAGTGATGGACAGATATACTTCCCTACAGAAAATAAACTCGTGATTGTGTTAATGACGTGATTATGCCTTCTAACCTTATAAATTCTCTCCCCCTTTATAAACACAAAAAATGCCAATATTAACTTTATAATTATACATTCCGTTACGGACAGACATACCAGGAGCTTACTTTATTGATTAGTTTCTATATGAGATTTCTAACTCGCAACTGTCTTATCCATTTGTTTTTAGGCCCGTGTGAGATGTTTAAAATTGGATTTTATGAAGTTCAGGACATTAATTTTATGGATTTTAATCTATAAAATTATAGCAAACTTGCCCCAAAACTTATAAGTAGTTATGAAGTTCCTAGCTTAAATGTATGAAACGGGTGTTTTTATATATATTTAAGCTTCGTTTTGGTTAAATTTATATATATTTTAATCTAAAAAACGTATAAAACTACATAAATTATGCTCAAAATTCCCTAAAATCTACGTAACAGAGCGTATTGTGGTTACGAAACTTCTGGGTATCTTTTATGCAGATTTTATTAGCTTATAATGTGTTAAAATTTGAATTTTTTAAAAGATTTTAACGAAGTTTTATCTATTTTAATATATGAAATTATATAAAATGTGCCCCAAACCCCACAAAATCTATACAGTAGAGCAGATGTGAAACTTCTAATTCACGAGCTATTTTATATCGATTTTTAAGTTTATGAAATGTAAAAATTTCAATTTTATAAATATTTTAACAAAATTTTATCGATTTTAATCTACAAAATGATAGAAAAATGCGTAAAAACCTATAAAATTCCATACGTGAAACACAAGTGACATACTTTTCAGAACGTTATATCGATTTCGTCTTCATTTTTTTTACGACAAAACACAATTTTTAATCTGTTAATGCAATAAATTGTTGCTTCAGTCTGTATACGAACTAGACCAAAGGTCAGTTAATTGTAAAGACCAAGTCAAACACAAAATTATAAGAGCAAGTATACTGGGAACAAATAGGCGCTGTTAACCGTCTCTTGGGCCACCCTATATTCTACGTTACAATTTATTATTTTTTAAACAATATATTTGCTGTGTTTGACGCACGTTTACCTCATAAAATCGAATTTATTTTGAAAAAAATCAAGTAATTACGCTGAGCAGTTCGGTTGAAAAATCACTTTTAGTATCTTTTATGAAACTCTAATTATAAAATATGAGTTTTATAAATTCAAATTCAAAATAAACAAATACAGGTTTTCTAAAGGATTTTAACCTAAGATTTTAATACTTAAACCTGTTTAACTCGATAATATAAAGTTTCAATTATTTAACTCGAAATCAACCTGTAGATCGCGACTTACCGGTTGAGTAACTCAACTCAAAACAATGTTAAAAAAACAAGAAAAAAATACAATAAATAGTCTATAAATTAAAGTAAATTTATAAATTATACACCAATTATGAAGCTGAAAATAGTAAAAATTTTATTTATTCTATTTATAAGAGAAATCTTTCAAGGAATCCCAAGACACTTCCTCCTATAAACAGCTTAATTACAATTTTAAAACTGTTTTACTTGTTTTTACATATTTCAATTAATTTTTCTATTAAAAGGTAATTAAATTTATATATTAGTTAATTAATTATAATTAAAAACTCAAAAGTATTGTAAATATAAACAAATTTATCTCATTTATGCATTTTCAGGTAACCCAATGGCGATTTAATTACAATTTTCAAACAGTTTTATTCGATTTTTTATATGTTTTAAGGTTGTTTTTAATTTAAAAAAAGGTTAATTTGCATATTTAATAATAAATATAGACTACAAATTTATAAAAATCGTAAACGAAAAGCCATTTGGCTCACTACTAAACGAGCCAAATGTTTAGATGAGTGAGTACTTTCAATCAGCATCAGGCTAATTTTCAAACTATTTAACTTGTTTTAAATTTGTAATGGACTAATTTACACGTGAATATAGGCTATAAATTCGTAAATATTGCAGATATAAAGCCGTCTGGCTCACTTATAGACGAGCCAAAACCCGTTTTATACGGTTTTATATACATTTTAACGTGTTTTTATTGAAAAACCAGGTAAACAAACAAGAAATCTCGAAGCAGAATCCAGAGAATCTCACCAATCAGGAGCATCGTTTGAAGAGCGAAACGAGTTTAATGGCATCACCATCACCAGAATATTGCGATACAGCCAGCCAGACAGAATGGACAGGTGGTTGGGAGCCGTGCTATCTAACGTGTGACCAAAAAGGGTAAAAATCTATTAAACAATGATAGATACTTGCCTCCCCCTTTCCCTGCTTGCCTCCCCACTTTAAATCCCGTTAATGCCCGAAATTCTAGAGCATAATGAGTTGTGTGCGGCTAACGAAATGATCCTTACATAGCTCATTTACATCTCCGTCCAATTTACTAGAGGTTAAATGGCCAGATTTTTATTAATTCGAGCAACAATGAGTTGCCGAAATTATTGAAAACTTTTGCAATTTAACGCTCTTATAATATATATAATGCTCGGTTATTTGAATTCAAATTACCACTCGCCTTCTTTCTTTTTTTTATGACGTATAATTTCAGAATGTTGCAATCGTCCAATCAGATGCAGCTAGTCGATTGTGACGTAGGAGCCGAAGATGAGGTGGAAGAAAGTTGTGACGTCGAATATGAGGTAGGTCGAACCTCCCGACAACGGACACCTCTAAACGGCGGCCATTTCCCCCCGTAAACTTTTTTTTTGAAAAAACTGCGTACAAAATAACCTCCAAACAATGGCCATCTTCGAACGGCATCCATTTTTTTTCTGTTCTCGTCAGTGGCCAAAGGTGTTTTAATTTTTTTTAATTTTTAATATATAAATATCTAAATTGGTCGTTGTTAACAGGTGGCCGTTATTGGATGTTCCACTGTATAATTAAATAAAAAGGCCTTTCAACTATAAACGGTACTTAATGTATAGGCCTATATAAAATAGGCCTATACAAGGCCGAATTTACACATAAACTAAACAAAGTGTCTAGCGTTATGAGTCAATAGCTTAGGGCCTCACAGCTTTTATCCTTTTTGTTACCATTATTTGTTGGAGGAGGTTATTATTTTGTTACCATTATTTGTTGGTTATTATCTTATATGTCGTAACACCAGTATAAGTCAAAATCTTGTTCTGGTAGTAACCGAGAGAAGGCAAAATGAAGCCCAGAGTAATAAAAGTGTGGGGGCCCATCTGAGAGCCATGAATATATATGTATGAAATAAATAAATTATCACTTTCAGATCACTTTTTGAATAAAATATTACATTTTGATGCTCCTCGAAGTCCGGGAACAAACTAAGTCCATCCTATTATCGTAACATATATCACCATAGTTTTTGGAAAAATATATATGAGAAACAACGTTCATCTAAGATCCAAACGTGCCCGTATACATCTTACATCATATATATATATACATATATCCTTGTTTATATCTTAAGAGCTATTTGACTTGCTGTATCTCTAAATGGCTATTATTGAACCACCTCATAAAAGAAGAGTCAGTAGGCTTATTTTAAGAGAGTGGTCAGTAGGGTCACTTTAAAAGAATCCTCGCAAAAGGGTAGTTAGTAGGGTCATTCTAAGAGTGTCCTCGCACGAGGGAATCAGTGCAAGCGTTCTAATGGGTTCCTCGTTAAATAGGGGTCAGTAGAGTCATTTTAAAAGTATCCTCGTAACAGGGGATCATTCTAAGAGGTTTCTCGTTAAAGGATGTGAAAGATTCTTCGTAAGAGAGATAGGAGTAGGTTATTCTACGAGATTCCTCATAAGAGGGAGTCGGTAGGATTATGTATTCAGGTATTTTATTTCTTAAAATCACCTTAATCTCTTTTAACATTAAGCTCAAAACTGATTTACTTCATTACTTATTAAGGTAACATTTACGAATTTATTAATAGCTTCAGTGGATTTATATTTTATTAATCAGTAACACTAAATAGGCCTGAATACATAAACTTAAGAATTAATAAAATCTTCATCAAATTTTGTGTATATTTTAGTAATTAAATCGACAATTTATTTTATTAAGGAAGAGTAAAATAAAATTCCGCAGAATCGAATTTCGTTTTCCCCATCCTCATAAATTCAACACGTTCATGTAAACGACTTATTTATTATCTTAGAAATGGACATTAAAAAGTGCTTAATGCTAATGACTTGAACTTTTATTTATCATTTAAGTAAATGGAGAAAATCGCCAGCAAAATGTATATTTAAATAAATGGAACATCCCTTTTCAAATGATGTATATACGTGAACATTGTTCAGGAATGGATGATTCTATTGTATTAAGTATGTAATTATACATAATATAATTTCTCTTAATTCCCTCCGAATGTAACAACAGTTGTTGTTGTTTGACCCCGCTTATTACTCTTAAATCGTTAATTTAGAACTTTGTTCCAGAGTAAATTTACATCGAGATTTAGCATTTCGAATGGAAAATATTGCTTTTTCCTCATCATTTATCTGCACGAATACGTGAGCAAGAATAAGAGGAAGATTAATCTCTTAGTGATGAAGAAATTGTGTTATCATTTTTCTTAAGGCCTGCTTACACCTTGTTCGATATCGTGTATCGTGTGATAATAACTTTATATAAACTTACTGAAAAAGAAACTTGTAAGTCCATGTCTCTCTGAGGACCCGAGCTTTCCGGGCCTCAAATATTCCTTTTCTTGATATACCATTCTTATTTCGTATTCGATCCCGAAATCCTAGACTTTGTAGATCTATTTATAATACCTAATATCGTGTGATACGACTTTATAAACTTACGTAATATGGGTCTTTTAAGTTTACGCTTGCCAAATTTTCATGGATGGTTAACCAGGACATGTCAAGATCCATTCCTTACTATATATCACCTATAATGGGAACGAATCCCCATTGTAGTTTTGACCAAACCCATAATAGGTATGGAAAAGGCATTTTTAGTAGTTTGGTGAAGGTATTTGCAATTCTATTTTTAAGTAAATACATCTTTTCGTGCTAATTCCATTTCATTTACGCATATTTTTATAAGGAAATGTATTGTATAACTCCTTAAAATTCACAAATTATTGAAATTTATCATATGGTTGGTATAGTTGATGGAATAAGACAACGCAACAAATTCTTAGTCCTCCTTCCTTGCGATCTGCCAAGGAGGGCTTTCTATGAGAAAACAGCTACCATTTAGGCGAAGAAAATCCGAAGAACTGCCCACGGCCTGCCAGCTGATGAGGCGCGAACCCACGACCAATCTGGGCACCACTCTTGGTAGCTCGTCAAGAAAAGCGATTTATCAAGAGGAGTACCCTACAGGACTTTCTATGAGAAACTGGCATCTATTTAGGTGTTGAACACGTGATGAAAACCCGAAAAGTTTCAAGTGATCAGCCCGTTGATCGGAAGCGAACCCACGACTAAATATCAGTGTTCAACAGTTTTACCCACTTGGCCACTGATGGGCACTTTCGTCATATGAGAAAATCAGAAATTCGCGAATGGGTACTTCAAAAATGATTCATGTAATTGCTACAAAGCACGAATCGAGATATTCCTTTTAAGAAATTATAAAGTTGATTTATTATAATTAATTATTCATAGAGAAAATATGAAATTTTTGTATTACTTTCTGACACAGGGATTCGAACCCAGGTCCCTCAGAGTGGCAACCAATAATTCTATCTTTACAACATTGATCACGTCTTGAATTTCATTTTTTTTAAGTGCAGTAAAATAAATTACTCTTTTATTTAAATTATTTTTGGAATAATCGGCAGATTTGAAACTTTCCAGTTACATAAAGTTCTTTGCAAGGACTCTCAGAAAGAGGCCTCAACAGAGGCCTCAAACCCATAACTTTTCGAGGCCTTCAGTATACTAAAAACCAAAAATGAAACGAACATAATAATTTGCATTATATTTTTTAAATAATAAAATTTGACAAAATATGAAGGTTATTTCTCTTAATGTATAAGAAACGGAACTGACTGAATAATTTGTAACTTGTATGTTTTTGAGGCTGCCTGTATGGTACAAATGGCTCTGCTGGCCTCCATATAATGGAGCTTAGCTCCGCGTATTTTACTTAAAAACTTCGAAAATTTGTAATCACTCTACTTTGTAACCTTTGCAACATTTTGAATCTTCAGTATCCCATCTTGTGAGTAATAAGAAAGTAATTTGCCCCTCTTAGTACCTACTGGACTTAGATTCTCTCTGGCTCTTTTACTGTCCTTTAGTTCTCGTGCGCATTATGGATTTGGTCGGGTCCATTCTTGGTACCTGTTCGGTGGGATACGGCAACGCAACACTTAGGCAATCTGCCAAGGAGGTGCCTTTCGGAAGGGCATTTTATAGTAAACTAGCATCCATTTAGCTGTTACACACGTGAAGAAAGCCTTGAAAACTACATTGGTCAGTCCCTTAATCGAGTGGCTAACTTTCAGTGTAATGGGATATCTGAGCTTGAGGTTATTTTTATGTAGCTTTAAAGGGCTAGACTTGTTATAAACTCTTTCCCTTCACCATATACACGCAAAAATATGAGGCCCTAAGCTATAGACACCATCTAGCTTGTTTAGCTTATGCCCAAATACGGCTCTGGATAATATACGACGTCTAAAAATAGTACTGGGATTCAGGGCCCTCGCCAAAATCGTATGTTAAGAAGCATGTCTGAGGCCCTCAGAAAGTGGATCCGCATATGCTTGAGAACGGTCGTAAAGCGAGCCATTTAATATAAATTTACATTATTCGTTCTTATTTAATTATAATAATTACGCGTTAATTGTTATGATGGATATTAATTTTTATAAAGATTTAACTAATATAAAACTCCAACTGCAGCAAAGAAAACTTTAATTTAGTTGCCATTACTTAAAAGTAAAAATAAAAATCATTGGTTTCTTCAACTTATTAAAATCGTGTCCGTGATTACATCTTCCGTTTTATTTTAATCATTTCGTTGTCGCGATAAATTAAATTTAACAGTTTAAAAAAATAAAATAATTACAAAATAAATTTCTCCAAAAAAATTTTATTTTAATCAGTGCTGTGTTGTTATCCTATGGGTAAAAAGAACAATCGCTTGGGGCTCCCCACCAGCAGGGGGCCCTAATTCAAATTCGCCCGGATCCTATGAAGATATAACGCCCCACTGACTTTATTTAACCTCGAGATTTCTTAAATTTCATTTAAATTTATTTTAAGCATCTATAATTATATAATAATCACTATATATTTTATACATAAATTAATTTTAAAATGTATATAGTAAACCTCACTTTAGTTTGTGAAGCATCGTAAAGTGAACCTCTTCATTTCCATAATTTCACTGTTTTATATAAATTAAGATTACGTTCTTGAGGTTATTTTGGGGGATCGTCTTTAGATTGTCTCCCTAAACAAGTTCATATAATTAATTTTCCAATTAATCAATAAAACAGGATTGGATTTATGAAAGAAGGCAACGCAACACGCGAGCGATTCTGACTTGAGGTCTTTATTTGGAAAACCGGTCCCCCATTTACATGTTAGGCACGTGAAGAAAACCCCGAAAACTCACCATCCAGCCTGTTGGTCAGGTGCGAACCCGTGATTGTTTACTTCATTTTCTTAATAAAAATTAAACCTCAGAGTGAACAAAACTAATCCAAGTGAATAAAACTACCGAAGACTGTAGTTCGTCGCGGGTTCACGCTTCACCAATGAGCTGGCCAGTGGAGTTTCCAGATTTTCTTCGTGTTCCGACTCCTAAATAGAAACTAGCACCCATAGAAAGTCTTCCCGACAGGTAGATCAACCATATCTTGCGTTACCTCAAACCATCAATTGCCCGTTTTACGACCTATTGCTTGGTACGACTTATTGCTTGGTACGACCTAGTTGCCGTAAAACGAGCCATCATCACTTACTCATTAAAAAACGTGATTATAATTAAATAAAATAGTTAAATTTACAATATTTATTTAAGAATTCTTTAATATTATTAGACTTAAAACCTTTAATTTAACTCAAGCGGTCATTTCTATTTTAGTTACAAGATCGAATGAAACTTCCAGATTTAACCTTGCAGGTTCTTGAACTATGTTAATATTTGTCGTATATTTGGGTCAGGCAAACTTTTCGAAAGCGAATTGAATGGGGTCAAGTTTCTGTATAAGTTAAGTGAAGTCACAACTTTGTCATTTCACGACTACTCTTCACTTACGACTAACGCTGTTTATCGTGAATTTCTGATGAAATCTTCTAAAGTATTATAAGAATTGCATAAAGTTACATTTTACTAATAAGTTCAGAGCAATTCGTTATCAATTAAAGGGTGGTCCAACAGTCAGTTAACGGAGGCATACCCTTTTTTTAAGGGTGCAAGGGAGAATAGCAAATCGCATCTGTTCCAAACTGTCGCTGACTTTAAAGGACAATCAATTTAACTAACTTTTGGACTACCCCGCCATGAAATAAGGTATGAAAGGTAAGAGTGAATTTGCATTTTCAATTAATAAATATTCGAATTTTTGAAAATTTACGATAATAACGAGAAGAAATATACTTACGTGAACAAAGGTGGCCCAAAAGTAGGTTTTTAGAATTGATGGGATAAGGCATCGCGACACGTGGGCGATCTGCCAAGGGGGAGAGGACTTTCTATAAGAAACTGGCCCCTATTTAGGTTAGACACTTGAAGAAAACGTGGAACCCACGACCGGTATTTAGTGGTTCTGTTTACTCGGACACCGCTGGGCCTGGTTCGGAATTGTATTCTATTGTAGGGACCCACTCGATTGCATTATTCGAATATTACTATTATTAATTAAATAATTTTTGAGGAATTTTTGAATCGCAGCAGACGCGCTTAACTGATTTTTGAACCAGCCTAAAAAATAAAAACACTAATTGATTATAAGTAATATGGATTATAGTTTAATTATTTATCCACTTATAAATTAATTAAAGAACATAATCTAATAATAAATGAAGAAAATAATTACTGTAATATTCAGTTTGTATAGAATTAAATAGGAACATTTCAGATTGTCTGTTGTTAATTTACTAGAAGTTGTCGATCGTTAATTCATTTATGATCCAAGAAATAATTAATTAATTTAAACTGATTATGATTAATTAAAACTTTTGTACAAAATTCTATTTATTTTAATTCCAAGTTGTTTGTTATAAGTTCATGATATATTTATTTATTAAAGTTTAATGTTTAAATCGAATTTATAAGAAATTTATATATAATTAAGTCGTTTATTTTATGAAATATTTTGTTCTTGTCTTGTAGAATGACATTAAACACGAATTAAATTTGTATCGACAATTTAATGAGTTTATGAGTCATTGTCGCGAGTTTTACAAGAAGCAGATCCGTAGCATGAGGCTCGAGCTGTAATTTAGAGCCTTACATCACATCTTTACAGCCTCACGCTATGAGGTTTCAGCTTAAAGCCATGAAACTAAAGCTTAAAGCATCACTGTACTGTACAAGGCTAAAACTTCGAGTCTTACACTACGAGGTTTTAGTGTGAAAGCTTATAAAACTACAGCTTTAAACCTCATTCGACAAGACTCTATTTTTGGCCTCGTATGTTTAAATTTATTATTATTTGTTGAAGAGCAAGGACCTCTTACATAACTTAGAATATAACAAATCTAAATCCAATCCTAATAACAAGCATATACACACTAAAATATCTTATTAGATACTTTTCTGTTATATAAGGTAAAAATATTTCAAAAAATTCAAAGAAAAACAATTGAAAAAATTATTTTAAACTGTGAGTCATAACCTGCCTCAAATCAACAATTTCGTTTATGGTATGAGTCATTCGTTATATTCGCTTTCAACTCTACCAACGATTTATTGACCATCTTTTAATATTTATGTTTCACTTTTCTACAGAAAAATATGAAGAAAATATTCCGCAAAGACCACGAATTTGAAACTAAAATGTCTTCCATGAAAAAAAACAACTTATTTGTTTCGACGTATTAATTTTTTGGATTTTTCTCGTATTATTTTCATAGATTTATTAATAACAAATGGGAAAATCTGCGTAAAACTATGGAAATTTTAACATATTTTTTATGCCTTGATAATTCTTTGATGAATAATTTAGTCAACTAGAATTTGCAATTTTATTAAAAATTTTAATTTTTTATATAAATATTAATAAAGAATTAAAACTTAAAAATAATATGAAAGAAATTTTTTAATGAATTTTCAGCTTTAAATTAACAGTTACATTTTATTCTTATTTTAATTAAACGATTTAAGGCAATTCAAACTTTAAATCTGAAGTCAAAAATGTATAAAAGAATTAATATTTTTATACATTTTTTATGTTTTAATTTTTTTCTTTTTAAATATAAATGTCTTAATAATTAATTCTACTCTCTAAATTAATGTTTTCCATATAAAATCATTAATAACAAATGAGAGCATTTTTATTCGTTATTAATGACTCATAGAAGAAATTTCATTTAAAAGAAGGTTTTATAAATTTTTCTGCTTTAAATTTACAGTTAAATATCATTATTATTTTAATTGATTGACCGAATCAATATTTTTTAATTGTCTTAATAATTTCTGTCGGAATAATTAATTATCTTCCATTTAAAATATGTTAAAAATTTAATTTTTTTTTATCCAGATATTTTAAAAAGAGTGCTTCATTTATGAAATTATTAATAAAAAAATGAATTTTCTATTTTAAATTTACAGTTAGTTGACTGAATAAGTAATTCTTTTTAATTGTCTTAATAATTTTCAGCTAAGTAATCGTTTATATTCGGTTAAAATGTGTTAAAAATACCAATTTTTATGTGTTTTGTTTATGAAATCATTGCGGCAAATGAAAAATGTATTTAAAAAAGTAAACCTTTCTGTAATTTCTTTGCTTTAAATTTACGATTATAACTTCATTACGAGAAGCTGTATTTATATCTTAGGTATTTCGTATGGAAATAGGTCTATTTATATTTATATATGGTTCATAACGTGTAGAAGCATCATTCGTGTAGCAGCACGGTTCATGTAGAAGTAGCATTCAGGCAGCATCACAATTCGTATAGTAGTATTAACTTAATAGAACTTATATTTTAAATCTTACTAATTTCTAAACGAATAAAAGCGTATCAAAATTTCAATTTTTTACATAAATATCCTGGAGTTTATTCGTATTTTTCTCTAAAAGAGTGTTTTCTTAACATTTACTTTGTGTAAGTAAAGTAAAGCTTGCTGTCTCTTTGTAATTTATTCACTTCTTCATTCAGTTGTGATGTTATCTTCAATCATTCCCATGTATAATTTTTTTTCTTCTTTTTTTGTCTAATTAGTCTTGTCTCATTTGATTCAAAATCAATTAGGCTAAACAGTTGCAGAAGATAAGTCTGCTTTATGATCTTTCTAAGCATTAACAATCAATGAAGCATAGATAATTATATTATTAAATTCTACTGATTTCATTTTTAATTGTAACCTTTTCTCGTAATTAAAATGAATTTTGCTATTTTTAGCATTTTATATTCCATAGAGCTTGTAGTATACGCATTCTAACTACGACGATAAGTGTTGTAGCATGTAAGGTAAATGTGAAGGATTACTAATTAATTATTGTTTATCTTAAAGCAAATTATAAATTTAATCGAAATCTAAACTTCAGTAACTAATTAATAATAAAATTGTTAATGTAGTAGTGCACTAGTATTGTTAATGTGTAGCAGTATGTACAGTATACGTACTAGAACAAAGGGAAGGAGTGAGTAGGGCGCAGCTGCACCCCTTCTGGGGATTTCAGTTAGTAATACATTTTTGAGGCTTATTGTTTCTGCACCTCCGTCTTAAAATTTCTAGAGATTGCTAGTTTATTTAGTAATACACTACATAGTACATATACTATTAATGTGTATAATATGATTATTTACTACATAATCACATAGGACATAATTTTATATAATATTGTTGTTCCATAGTACATAACTACATAGTACTACATAGTTGTGTTCATGTAGTACATTTAATAATATATATGATACTATATGTATGCTATTATATCTAGTACATTAACAATTATACGCTTTACGTGTACTACGTTAGTTAACATTAACAAGTAATATAGTACGTACAAAGCATACGCTTAGTAAATATTCGTCTACAAGAAGCTTTAAATTCAGAGATGTTCTGTAGAGGCGGCGAACAAACACATTCTGAAAATGAATTTGAAGAAAGTCAACTCAATAGATAGATACATTCATTTAATGCTTACTTTCTCCACTGATTCCTTTCACTCGGATTGATTACAAAAGAGAAAATCATGAATTATTTATTTCTTGTTGATTCAACTAAACAGTTCAGAAAATCACAGTTCTTTAGAACGTTCTCGTCGAACAACCGTCTTCATTTAAATCTGATAAACACGAGCATCTGTACCCGAAGCGTGAGTCCGAATCCGTTTGCATCTATATCTGAGCCCACGTTTCAGGTAATTGATTCGAGTAGAGGGACGTTTACGTTTAATAATTATATACAATGACCCAAAAGCCGTGTTTTCTTGCGAGAGATTCGGCAATTTGTATATAGAGCGGGAAAGGTTTCTTTTTGAACAATTCGCGTAAAGTTTCTGAAGTATTTTTGAAAAAGACAACGGTTTAGCCTTTATAATCGTTAACTGAATTTTGGCTAAACCTATATTTTATATCATTAATTTTTCAAAATTTTTACTAAAAAGTCGGTATAATGTAACGAATAACAATATTGTCAAACTCAATAAAATGGTCCTTAAGAGGGATTGCATTAATTGCATAATGCAAAGCAACATTTGGGTGATGTGTTAAGGGATTGCCTCCAGGAGGGCTTCTTGTGGGAAACTGATCCCCATTCACGTGTTAGACACGCAAAGAAAAACCCTAGAAACTCTATTTGGCCAACTGTTGGTAAGGCACGAACTCGCAACCAATTACCACTGTTCAGTGGTTTTATCCACTCGTCCACTAGTGGGCACCGTTGTAAAGGCTAAATCCCAGCTTTATTTAAACGCTATTGTTTATGAATGTTAAAAAATACAGTACATTGTTCAATACACAATTTAAGAGTACAACACTCCGGCACACACAAACTACTTTTGGTTCATCTTGCATGTTAGGGATAAGTGCATTATTTTTAATTTTCTGGCGTGTTTTTGTCATAAATCTCGAATAATTATCATTATCGGCATTTTCAATTAACTTAATCAATCTGATTAAAATTTCTAAACAGATTTTTATGTAATTTAAGTAACTACTAATCGATTTTAATTGCTATAAACACTTAAAATTTGCTTAAAAACCTAACAAATTTACTCAATGATCTCAATTACTTCTGACAAGAAAAAACATATTACTTCTATTACGAGAAACGTGTTCTAAAGGTCATCATCATCATAAAAGGAAAGTTATAAACCTGTAATCGCCTTACTTATCTAATCATGATGAAGATAACAGATTTAGCTTTACCTTTACACGTTATTTTAGTTGCAGACTCTCCCTCAAGAAGCTCCAAAGTAATGACTTACTCCTCCATTTATCCACCTGAAAACAACAACAGGTAAACTTGTAAACAAGCTTACAGTCAACTAAAACAAATTACAAACTTTTAAGTAATTAAAGAATTAAAATAATTATGAAACTACCTTAATTTTACACTAAAAAATCACCGAACAAAGCAAGGAAGATCGCTAGGAAGATAATCATCTTCTAAACTTACAAAGCACTGATTAATTAAAGAAATATGAAAATATACTTAAACAAGGATTTATAGAGATAAATCGCGTAAATTTCAGGAAAAAATTTCCTAATTATGTACTTATTAAATTGTAAAAATCATAACTCAACATGAATAAATTAGAAATTCGAAGCTGAGCTTTTCTTCCTGACAAAGAATATGAAGGAGAAGATACATTTACAGGGGCAGAGTGTACATAATTCTTACTATCGATCAATTTGTCATAAGTGACATCCGTTTAATTGTGTTTAATTACGCGTAAATTTCTGTTTATCACTCGAATTTCTACTAATTAAGAATTAACATGGGAAATTCTTACTTAAATTTATATTTTTTCTCGATTTAAATCTAGGAGATTCTATTGAAACGTACTTGTTACAACGAACGGTTGGGACTAACTTTATGTTACAGAAATCCAGAAGATGCAGAAACGGATATATTTATTAGTGAGGTACGATTTATATCCCTTTTCGTACATTTTGATGCATCATAAATTACTAAGAAAGCGTAGAAAATATTGTTTTCTAGATAGAAGATTCTGGTATAGCTGGAAAGGATGGACGCTTGCAAGAAGGTGATCAATTATTACAGGTAAGATAACTTACCTCAGACAAGTTTAGTGCGTTAAGAGACGTGAAAATCAATACAAAGATTCCTTCGATATACAGTTTTAAAGTATGATTTTATAACCTTTAATTATCTAAAGGTTTAATTATCTGGAGAGGGAGTAGTTTGCATTAAAATTAGCCATAAAGTTTAATAGATAGAAGATAGCAGCGATGATAATGGATATATAGATAATTTGATAATAGCATCTCTCGTGTGATATCTGTTTAACTTGTTTTGTCTACAATTGGATAACGCATCGATATGGCAAAGATAATGGGCTCCATTATACGTTGCCTGAGTTAATAATGCTACTACTCCTCTAACTTTTATCTTTGTAGAAATCAATTCTAGGCTTTACACTTTATAAAACCTTATCCAGAAAATATGAGCGATGCGCTTCTAACATTCTCTTCTTCATCTTATTTTATCTATATATACTTTTTTAGATAAATGGAATTGAAGTGTATAGCAGAGATCAAGCCATTAATCTGTTCTCAGAAAAAAGAACCGATTTTACTCTTGTGGTGGCAAGGTCTAATACACAAGTAAGTATGGAAAAAATTAATCAAAATATAGAAAAATTGTGTCGCGTGACAGTTGGATGGTGTTTTCTTTTTCTATTTACACTAGGAATTTTCTAAGATGGCAAGTGACCCCTTACTACATCATTAATCTCTCTGTTCGTTTCTGAAAGACGAACGAACTAGCAAATAACAATTACAGATACTTTCAAATTGAAAGATGTTATTGTCTAAATTTCCCGAATTGATATTTTATAAATGAGAGATTTTATTAAATTGGGAAGCAAAATAGACGTTACACATAATAATCGGCTATAAACTGTTAAATACATTAATGTTGAGAGAGTTATCTTCTATATGCCTCCAGGATTAAAGCAGTGATCACGCGATAAGAACCGGCTTGGATGCCTGTAAGAGAGTATTATTTCTTCGTAATTCGCTAGAAAATGGTTCTGCGCTGTGTTTATTTCTCTAATGTTTACTTCAGGGTGATCTATACGTAGGGAATAGTTTTATTCTTTCTCCAAGGCCCCCAGACTTCATCCATCTGATGTTTATTTGTTGTGGCCTTCGATGGCTATGAAGAGACAAAACGTAGCTCACCCAAAATAATGCATTCACAATAAAACTGAGCACTTAACACCAAACGTGTTAATGCCAGTTTACCACGAGCAGAAAGGATGAAACTCGCCTATTAACAATGGGGTACTCTTATAGAACATGTAAACTCAACACCCCTATATAGCATGTTTTGAGAGTAAAGTGACTGTGGTGCTTTGTAAATAAAGCGGTCGGGCATCTTTACAGGCCCTAGGCCCAAGCAACGCTTTTGGAACAAAATGCATACAAAATTACCTTCAGAAAATGCTCACCTCCGAACAAAAGTCATTTTTACTTTCCCGGCTCTGTTATATATAGGCCTGGGCGCCAAAGGGAAAATATCGTGATTGGTCAAAAATGACCGCCCCATTTTTGGGTTTATGGGACCTTGAAAACGTTGAGAAAAGAAAAAATTCCGGGGTTTTTTGCTGTATACATGGATGTTATTATGTGTGGGGGGCACGATTTTGTTCACCCTCTTGGATACTTAATAACTCCTGTGCTTTTTGTCGAAAATTTCTGAAATTTTGCAGGAAGATTTGTGTATAAGGGAAATTGATGCTATTAAAGTTTGGTGGTTAAAGGTCAGAGGTGAGGAAATAGAGAGGGGTTGTGTGTCATATCTCGAGTAGGGTCGGACTTAACGACGATTTTCCTCGTTATTAGCATTTACAATTTTTTATAAAACTCTCCCTACCCTCAAAATTAAACTTTTTGCCATTTTCTGTTAATATCTGCGTGCGGCGCCATCTGTTAATATTTTAACAGATGGCGCCGCACACAGTTTTAAGTGTTGCCGGAAAAGTGAAGCAACTCGTTGCTGGATTTTTATTTTATCAGTGATCGTTTTTCAGAGATTTGACTGTTTATAAAAAAATAAGTAACAATTTTTTATATAGTTTTACTGATAAAAACCATTTATTTTCATTGATGACGATGTTGTTGTTGTTATTCTTTTATCTTCAGGATAAATATATAACAATTTCTACTCCCTCCTCTAAACAATCATCATGATTAATGACGAGAAGAAATTATCCAAAAGTCATAGATCTTTAATTTCAATTAATCTTTATTCCGTTGTTAATAAATAAAAGTTTAAATAATAATTTTCGTTGGTCGTCTCCGAGCCCCACCCCATTAAAGTCATATGAATTATATATTAAATTGATGATAATAAGCCAACGTTACTTAAAAGATTACTCAGTATATGATGTATGGGTTACGATTTTCAACGACTTCTCTTCAATTTCAACTCGCCATATTTGTTGATTTAACTTATAAATATCGTTTATTAACTCGTTAAATTAAATAACAACACATGATAATTTCTCTTTTGCTAATTATTCTCGTAGAATTCTGAATGTCAGATGTTAGGTGCATTCGTTACGTCATACAGCGTACACCGTTACCTTAATTTGACGTCATTCTACGTTTCTCGTAATAAAAAGCCGCGTAAGAATCACGTCAAAATGACGTAAGAGCGTGCGCTATTCTGTGACGAAATAAATGTTTTCTCGTGTGTTATTATGAGTTCGTGAAGTGTATTATTTGCCAAATTGTATAAAGCTTTTTCATTCAACTTCAAAGTTGGTCATCCAAATAAATCACTCGATATACCAGTTGATCATAGTTAGTATCCCTATTCAACGTTGTCTACATAGATATTTGGCAGTCGGAATGCAACTATGGTGACATTTCAGTAAAAAATAAAACAATATTAGTACTAAAACTCGCCATTACGGCTCTGTTGGTGCTACAAGAAATTTGTGGAGACATTTAAAAAGTGATTTATTGAGGAAGTGTTGCAAATTTGGCAGCCTCGAAGGACAATATCACACTGCACTTGAGAAAGACCGGATTGGGCTGATGGGATAAGACAATGCGACACGTGGGCGATCTGCCAAGGAGGAAGATGCCTCTTGGGAGGAATTTCTATAGGAAATTAGACCCTATTTAAGTGTTAGGCACGAAGAAAGCGCGGAAAACTGCAGATGACCAACCCTTCAGTCAGGCGCGAACCCACGACTGTGGTTTATCCATTCGGCCACCGGTGGGCCTAATCTTAGAATGAAACAATCCAAAAATGGCTTTATCATCTCTCCACAATACTGTTGAAGATTGCATAAAGTTAATATTCTATGTAGTGAAATTATTTTTTAGGTTTGTTAAATAGCGCATGAAAGGAAGAAGGGGGAAAAAATTCCTTGAAGCGTGTAATGATGCATATCCACTAATTACGAAAATTAAACGTTTCGATATGAAAATATTAAAAGATAATATTTCAATGAATATTTTTACAAATTTGACTTTATTTATTTGTTTTTTTTAACTGAAAGTGTTTATCATCTTAAGAACTGGACTGTATATTGAAGCGGTTTCGCCACCGATATCGATGTTTGTTGACGTCATTGTTACTTCTCCCTCCGGAAGTTATAAACGTTACCAAAATTGAACGTTATGGTTCCATTTTTAATTAGTAAAATAAATGCGGAGTGCCATCTAGGGACTGAATTTATAACAATTTTCAATATTTAGTTTATCGCAAATAATTTTTATATAAAAGAATATTTAATTTATTAAAGTTTTAATATTTAATGTAACGTATGTATTTACTTTTTTACTTACTTACTTTGTCTTTACATAACCTGATATATATGTGCAGTGGCCTAAAGGTCAGTAAACCCGCTTTAGGAAAGCGGTGTTACAAACTTGATTCTAGTCATTATTAAAACAAGCTTTGAAAAAAAAAATATATATATATATATATCGGTTAATTGGCTTTAAGACATCCTGCATCTATAGGATAGGACTGATAAAATAAGGCAATGCAACACTTTCCAGCGGGCGGATGCCTCCTGGAAAGACTTTCTATGGGGGAAACGCCTCTATTTAGGTGTTATACACGCGAAGAAAATCTGGAAAACTCATTGGAGAGGCAGGAACCCGTCTCCACTACTCAAACTACCAGTGTTCAGTGGCTTCATCCACTTGGCTCTTTGTCTATAGATTTTTGCTTTTGGCATTCCCGGCCCGTTCCTTCAGAAATATCAGATTTGTGTTGTGCCAACGCCCGTAATGCCTTTAAATGTATGAGAATTCTTAAACTGTTTTATCTACTTACAGGCAGAAGATATCCCTTCGGTTTATATCCACGAAGATGGAAGAGCAAGTCGTGTGGACGAGAGGTTTCGATACGCGAATATTCCAGAAAATCTTCACAAATGTGCAAGTACGAGTACAAGCAGTTTGGTAGATGCACCATCTACAAACACCCACAACGATACAGACGCGCTGACCCAAGGAATAGACACTTTACAGATTCGTTCGCCCGATAGCCCAACATTATCCGAACGCACTTGTTACGTCACCGGTAGTTCACAAAAGACATTAACAGATTTGAATCACGAGTTAAATGGCGGCAGCAAGCGATCCACAGATAATTCCCGCATCAGGCAAGTGGAAGAATGGGTGATGAACATACGAGAGGAACGATTCCGTAAATCAGACAAAAGGTGTACGGAATATACAGTCGACAAAAGCACACAGTTGCCGACAACAGATTGCAGTAGTCCATATCCGTCCACCACAATGTATACGAACCCAGCCCATTTGGAACACACCATGTGGATCCAGCAGCAACTCTTGCGCCAATCGCTGGCCAAGCAGACATGGAAGACGTGTGTACCCATGTCGAGTCGAATGCCAGATCACGCAACAGCATCACCCGAGTATCAAGTAGAATGGAAGGTAAAGAAACGTTCAGATGGTAGCAGGTATATAACACGCAGGCCCGTTAGAAATCGCCTGTTAAAGGAAAGAGCATTGCAGATTATGGAAGAAAGATGCGGCCAGACAACCGACGACGACGTTATGAGCGAACTTAAAACGGGAAAATACTGGACAAAAGAAGAGAGAAAAAGACATTTGGAGAAATCCAGAGAGAGGAAGAAGAGAGCTGTGATGATGAGAACTAAAATGAACAGTGTACGAGAGGAACAGGAAGAACAGGAAGTATCGCCTCATAGAAAGAATAAAAAGTCACCCGTCCAATATTTGGTGCCAAGCGGTCGTAAACAATTTGGTTTGTTGTCGGTAACAACTGTATAATTACAGCTCAAATTATATTTTCCATACATGCCAATCGAAGAAAAAACATTAACATCGATATTAAAGACAGCGAATGTTCATCCCGTGTAGTCACGTGCCTGCATCACACAAAGATAAATTAAATCCTAAATTTTATATTTAAAAAATAAATAAATACAACGATAAATAAATTGGATAAAAATAAATCAAGAAAATTATATTAAAATAATGCCCAAAATTTTCAATCGACGTCATCAAAATTGTAAACGCGAGAACCGTTGGATGATCCACTTTGTAATTGACAATGTTGCAGCTTATGGACTCTTGTGATAGGCTCATAACGATTTCTCTTTTTAAAATGGTGCATATAATCGTTTATAACGGAAATATTTTCAAAATTAGCCAAATATTTATAACGTTTTAAGTGCAATAACGCATAGAAAAGAATATCCGAAGAATTGTTTTTTGTGTACGAGTCGACAGACAGAATGCATTTTTTTTTTCCTACTAAAAACCTAAAATTCCTAGAGATTATTGTTCACAATGGTGATAGAATACTGTAATAAACCGAATTTCTTTTTTCTGGGTGTTTATATTCATTGATTCAAAATTTATATATATATGAATATATAAATATATAAATTATATATATTTATATATAGGGTCTACTATATTTGTATTGGGAAAAGTTGATATTTGTGAGAAGAAGAAGGGGGAAATATTGTTGTACTTCTCGATGTATGTTATTTGTGTAGTTTTGTTACTTTTGGAATCTTTTCAGGATTTTCTTGAAAATAAAACATTATCAATTTAAAATATTCTCGTATATATCTACAATAATCACAGGTAGGGCCTTAATTTATTTGTAAGCTACACAAGCTATAGTTTAGGGCATCACAGAAACCTTAACCTATGAGGCTACGGTTTAGGGATAATACACACGAAGGAAACCCGGAAAATTCCTCGCGACCAACTACCAGCGTTCGATGGTTTTATCTATTCAACCACTGGTGGGCCCTGTAGTTTAGACCCTCGAACTTTAAATATATTATTATCTGAATGAAGAAGAAGGGCCTCGTATATATGTATCATAGTTTGGAGTCGCAACAAATGTAATTCGGCCCCGATGGCAGATACAAAACGTTACATTTAAACTCTTAATTTATCGATATTTTTTGGAATCTTTATCTCCTCAATATAGATTAATATATTTTCTAAAAACAATGTTTAATGTTTATTTTATAAGGTATCGATCGGATAAAATTCTGTTGTTTATATTTAATATAAAGTCCGCATCTTAAAGCCATAATTTAAACGCTACAGTCGAACGAAAGAATGCCTCTCGGTTACATTACTTGTAAATTATATCGATCCTTGGAGTTGAAAGAGAACCCAGAAAATCTGTTTATTGATAAGTGCTCCACCGACCAACGCGCAGATCTCGGAGAAAAATGCTGTATTCAACTCCATCCGAACTGAATTGTTACGTTTATATAAATCGTTCGGCGAGTTATCGATTGATAAAAGTGAATTCTGTCTATTTAAAAATATATGAACAACGATTTAAATCTCATTCTTCCTTCCTTCCAGCTCAGTTTCATTGAATAAAGATGGCGATCGCACAATCTACACGACGTAACAGATACTAAATTATTGATTTTTCAGGCACCGTTACGGAAAATAAAAATAATTCTCTCTCTTTCTTCGCTTGTTAAATTGTTTAATCCACCAGGACCTCTCGGTAGTTTGCGGGAGGCCCGGCTACTTACATTTCGAGACCCTATTAAAAAATAAAATAGCGTATAAAAATTGTATTTTATAAACAATAATGATTGTTAATGAATATTTTAGAACTCGTGGAAATAAGAAGCCACGAGAAATTGTCCTGTTGGATTTCTGCGATAGAGTTTGGCATTTGTGAAAATCTGAAGCATTTTACGATATTAATATCATAAAAATGTGTTTAGTATAAGCGACAGACGATAAGTTAGGACCATATATTATATAATTTTACAAAAATCTATACTAATCAAGTTACAATTTTAGGGATTCACCAGTGGTTCAGTGGTTTATTCCGTGGATTCACAATCAGTGTTCAGTGGTTTATTCCGAGTGAATAAACCACTGAACACTGATTGTTGGTCGTGGGTTTGTGCCTCACCAACGGGCTGCCATGTGGAGTTTTCCGGGGTTTTCTTCACGTCTAACACCTAATCGGGGACAATTTCCTCTCGGGAGGTAGTCCCTTGACAAATCGCAAGAGAGTTGCCATTCCCTTATGCCAATCCAATCCAATTTAGAACCTCTTGCTTTTATAAGTACTACTATTTGATAAAGTGGAAGGGCCTCTTATGTATTACATCACAGGGCCTGAAAATTCGTTGTATCTTAACGCTCCAACGAATTTGTCAAGTCTTGTGATGACAATACTTTTAAAAGTATTTTAAGAGTTCGACTTTAAAATGTTATAAAAATGACAAAAAGCATTTATTGTAATTTACACTTTAAAGCATAAATCGTAATTTAATTGCTACTTTTTTAATTTTACAGATTGTTATTAAGAGCACTGGGGCCTTTTTCAAGGCCATAGGGCTCGTAATGACACTTTGTAATTATGGGTTTTGGCCAGGCTCACAATGGATCGATAAGATAACTTTAAAAGATATAAATTTCAAAATCAGGAATTTCAAAAGCAAAAACTGAATCATTGGAATAGAGCTTTTCAGTGGAGCCGGATCCACTTACATTTCTAAGGACCCAGTATAAGGCCTTTCAAACGTGATGCATGAAGCAGGTGATCCTACTTGGTCATATGGTAAACGTGCATTGGGTCCAAAAACACGATTTAATAGCCTGATTAATTTGACATTTTGATTTGCTGTTGATTAAATTTAGTATTAAAATATATATTGATCAATGGACACATATTGGATTCATACCTAACTACAAATTTTTATTCCATAACAGAGGCTTTATTATAGGCCTTATAACGTATCCCCAGAGATTATGGTCCCTTAACACGTGCTACGATCTATGATACACATCCTGTCTTCCCAACGTAAAAGGCCATTTGGACTGCTCAAACGGTGTTCAAGATATTCATAATTGAAATGGTCAAACAGCCAAACGCACTGATACTACAATACCAGGGAATCAACTGGTACTGGAGAAGTCTAGTGCCAGATTTTTTCGTTTTAAATTTGTCAAAATATTGAACCAAATGTAAATAGACATATTAGGCTATCTAGTAGTGCCCAAAACAAGTGATACATTTTGGGTCCTTTCAGTAATGCTCTTTTTTTTCAAATTGCTTTCCCTAATGGCGGTTATCATCAGTATACTAAGAATAAAACAGATAAACTCACTCGTTACATTATAACAGAAAAAGCCAGGAAGATAAGTCTCAAGTTACGTGAGTAAGTTTGTTAAGTTATGGCAACGCAACACCACTTGGACGATCTGCTTAGAGAGGTATTTTTATAGGAAGCTGACCTCTATTTAAGCGTTACAGACGTGGAGAAAATCCGGAAAACTCCACGTGGCCAGTCCGTCCGAGCGAGGCGCGATCCCACAACCGAACTCCCAGGAAACGAAGACCGCTTGGCCACTGGTGGGCCTATGTGAGTAAGCAAAACGAACGTGTTAAGAATATCACGTACTACCAACTCTTTCAATGAGACCACTCACTGAACGAGTACGTGACACGTGATACTTCCAACACATTCGTGTTTCTCACATAACTCGAAACTACACACCCACAACTTAATGATAAATCAGACAGTCCGGATAAAAACGCTATGTCTGATCTGGACGTCTTTCCTTTCTCTCGTCCACAGTATCTATAAGTTTTTCTAGGATATCGGACTAAACTAAGACCATCCTAGTTTATTTTGAAACAATATCACAACTGAAAACAATGAAATATTTAAAAATTGATTTAAAATAAGGAATAAACTGTGTAAACAAATACCTTCTCAGGATCTAGATATGCCAGTTTGATTTACTGCATGATATGAACAAATGAGAGCATGTGATAGAATGGACTACACTCGAACAGGTTTGTAACATGGTCGCTACACGTTTCAAAAATGATCAACTTAATAATTTTGAAAAAATTAGATAAGAACTGAATCTTTCATATTGTTTTCTATTCATATATATATGCGATGGAGAATTTCAAAACTTGCCTCCAATTTCTATAGTGTTTTTTTATATATATATATATATATATAATGTGGCTAGTTTAGAAACTTATCACAATCACTATTGAAAAGAATACGAAACAATACGCAAAATTCAGTTCACATCAAATTTTTTCAAAATTACTGACTTGATCAGTTTTGAAGCTATACGTCTCACATACTGAATAACAATTTTATCATCATAGATTTAGGTGCATTTACAATGAGCCTGATGGCAGAGGATGGAGACTAATATATTCGAGAGAAATCACTCATGAAAAACTCAAGATTTCACCCAGATTTAAACCGTGTTCTTCTCCCGTATTAAACGGATCTCTTTTAACATCATTACGGTGTAAAAATATATATACAGGATCAGGCTTGGAGATTTACTAAAGGAAAAAATTATAACTTGCGATGTATTAGTATCAGATTGGAATTCTGTGTGTATTTTATGTTGTCATTTGTAAGAGATACCGTATTTTAGGGCTAAGGTTACTAGCACATGATAAAAAAGGTGCAATTTTATGAAGGACTAGGTAATAAGCCACAGTGAATAGAGCAAGTTATTTGGATATACTGAAACTTATACTATCGCTCAACTTCCTCTTGGCACTATTTATCAAAAAGATGTGGCTCCTCCCCAGTTTGCGATTTAGATAAAAAAAACAATTTCTGAATGGAGATAATTTAATTGTAAGATGATGATACATCTTCTTAAACAAAAGTAAGATAACAATATAATTATTTCTTTAATTAATTAAGTTAATGAATTGCGGATTAATAATAATCGGTAATTTTAAAACCATTAAGTTGATTAATTAAGGAAATATTTATATTGTTATCTCACTTTTGATATTGTCTGATGGCATTTATATTATTAATATCATGTCACCAGCCCCAACCGAAAAAGACTTAACAGCTTTTATTTCCCAAAAATGATAATCAGTAAAAACTAAAAATGATGGATTAGATTGATAGTATAAGACAGTGTAACGCATGGGCGATCTGTCAACGGAAAGTGCCTCCCAGAAGAAATTTCTACAGGAAATTGATCCCTATTTTAGTACCGTATTAGAAAAGAGAAGAAATAGTGGAAAACATTACGAGGTCAGCTCATTGGTAAGGCGCAAACCCGCAACAAACTACCAGTGTTCAGGGGTTTCATCCACTCTGTCACTCAATAAATTTTAATGACTGAGTACTTGAGGTGTCGCTTACCACTCTGAGAAACCCGAGATAAAATCCGGACGGATCAATATACTTCAAAAATAATCGAAAATTCTGCTCAAAGATTTTCGGTTAATGTGAGCCCAGGTATACAAAATGGCGACTGTCGACAATAACCTAAACGCGTCTATATTTAAACTGTTTTAAAACTAAAACATTTTTAAAACGTAAATTTGCTACTTACTTTTTCCCCTGCTTTTGATTACTTTTCCTACTCTTGGACCAGAAACGAAAAATAAAAAAGTCGTCATACTATCTATAAATTCAATCGATGCATGGACGAAGTGAATTACGAAATTCTATACATCAGTGGTTCGAACAAAATTTGTCTGTATTGTACATAAATTTTACTCCTCTTAAGAACTGCAGTCTTATGATTCACATCTCTCTCGCCTTTTCATCTACGACAGGCAGCGTCTCCATAGAGGGTGGCACCTGCGATCCACGGCCACCTAGCCTTCCATGTGTCGTTCACGTTGTCTTTCGGGTCGGAAATCACTATTACATATCCTTGGTTATGACAAATTTAACACGTTTAACACACATTTACACACTTTTAAACATATATAACACATTTACACACTATAAGCGCCCATTTAAACCACGTTCAAACACATTTAACTCACATTTGCACACTTTTAAGCACATTTACACACTTTTTAAACGCACATTTGAACCCTTTACAAAATTTTTACCTCACTTACACAATGTTAACACACTTTAATACACTTTTATGACATTTAACACATATTAAACACATCAAGGACACGTTTAACATGTTAATTACCATTGACAAACTTTCCTCCTCGATAACTTTAGACTTCGAGTAAATTGTACAAACTTTAAAAAAACACAGACACTTTTTAAAAAATTAACAACGTGCATAATCCGTCTACATCGTAACCAAAATTCGAAATTCACATTATTCCTCATGTTTCCTGAACGGAATTTTTTGATGGATATTTGCATACGAAGGCATCATTACTATTAGCGGCATCTGCATTTCTTTTCTAAAAACACTTGCCATCGAGGTTACCGGAAACGCCGCCATTTTGTATACCTAGGCTCACATTAACCGATTTCTCTTATAGCTTATGTACCACGAGAATTTTAAGATAAAACTTTAAATAGAGAACTCAACCAAAGCAACTCACCTACTAGAGTGCTTTCCCAAGTAGGCTACCTAAAAGACAAGAATTTAACTCAGTCAAATCATTAGTTATCAATTTCCTCCTCCTAATTCGAGATTCCAAACCTTCGAATGTCCCTGTGGGGATCAAGACACCAGCTTACTGCTTTGAGAATTTCGAAACCAAGCAACTTTCCAGGAAATTTTCCAAAGTCCCAGATGTCAGGCCCCATCCCTCACCATCCGGCGGCCCTCGTTACGATAGGTCTGAAAAAGAATCTCTTAATGCTTACAAGGCGGAAACGAACCAAAAAAAAAAAAAAATAATAAACGTAATCTGCACACCAGATCATTTGATATCCATATATCGGAGTAAACGGAATTACCAAAATATTTTTTTTCTTAATGAATAGGCCCATTAGTGGCCGAGTGGATCAAACTACGCTGGTAGTTGGTCCCAGGTTCGCGCCTCACTAATGAGAGTTAGGCCGAGTGGCGTTTTAAGTGTAGATTTTAGGAAAGCGAAAAAATTTACAGATGAAAATTCAACGTGTATCGTCACCAGGGGCATCTTTCCTAAAATCTACATTTTTCAGGGCTTCTTTTGAGTAGATAAAAGCAGCAGCAACCCCAACGAAAGTATGGATGGATGAAAGCAACGAGTCTGTATGTCACCAGTTCCTTTTTAGAAATTACTTTGTAATTTTAATTGGATGTATTTTGTGTTTTTTAAAAGGGCATTTTTTAAACTTATGGCAACAAGTAGCCTACAGAGAAAGATCATTTGCCAAGAATGTGTTTGTCTAGAAGGCAAGAAAAATAAAAGGTGGTCCCTTTGGGGCAGACTTTGTTTTTAACTTTTGATAAAATAATTCTCCATCGGACGAAAAAATTTACAGCTGTTATAATTCATTAAATCCGAGAGCATTTTGTAAAATAGTCCGAAACTTAAAACGCATGTTACTTCATACAGTCATTCTCTAGCGAAAACGGAATGCGATTCAGTTTTGCTTAGCAATTCGGTTCTCATCTATTTCGAGAAACGAAAATAGCAGTGGCGTGCGGTGACACTTGATGATTGGGAAGCTGCGTAAACTTTGAACAAATACTGGAAATGACAAAAATAAACAGTTTATTTATTTTAATTCTAAAATAGATAATTGACACGAAACAAAGATATAAAAACTTGTTTTTATTATTTTTTATAAATAATAATAAAAAGTTTTTCGGCGATTCTTTTCGGCAAAGTCGTTAATTATTTTATCATAAAAAGCGCTGGTCGTTGGTTTCATCAAAGTATTTAAAAGCTCTTTTTCTATGGAAAGCAACGCTAGGGCCCACCAGTGGCCGAGTGGACTCCGTCTCCGCTCATTCGGCAGAGACCAGACCCTAAATACTGGGAGTTCGGTCGGGGGTTCGCGCTTCGCTCGGACGGGGCTGGCAGCATGGAGTTTTCCGGGTTGTCGATGACGCCTGAATAGGGCCAGTTTCCCATAAAAGTCCTCCCGGAAAGCACTAATTCCCCGCTCGTGATTAGGCCATTCTATAAGGCCTGCTCTTCGGTCGCCTACCGATCAACCACAAGTCTCTCGGAGTAAAAGGCGAATAGCACAAAACTCCATATGAACCACCACCTACGAAAGAAAGAAAGCAACACTAGTGACGATAATCTTTCTCCTGACTGAGTGTTCCTTGCCAATGTATCAATTCGCTTCATGATTGAAAAACTGCGCTCAACACACGCACTGGTTGATGGTACCGTAAAAATTAATGATATTAAATCATGTAATTCTTTTAGTACACTTTTGTTCGGATCGTTATTAATTCTATGTTTTATGTCTAAGAATGACTTACCAATATAGTCTGGATACGAATATAAATATTGCAATTCACTACGTAATTTAGATAAATCAAAATATTCTCCATAAAATTTACTTAAAGAACTAAAACTCGCTTGGGAAAATTTTTTTCATAATATTTAAAATTATTAACATCTAAAAGTGATAAAAATTGTAAAGATTTTATGTCTGAAAATTTGTCAATACAATTTTATATATATCCACTATTTCATAAAACACGTTTGTATTACTCCTTTTTAGACCCAATATCGGTATGTCTCATTCGTTTTTTTTTTTTTTTTGGTTGAATTTCTGAAATATTTTCATCTTTTCTCAAAGCATCTTAAATTAAATCAAAATCATTTCTTTTCTGTCGTAAAAAGTCAATAAAATTTTTTCTAGTAATACAATATGCTATATTAATTTTTTTTGTAATATATCAAATAGAATATCTCACTGCAAATATTTGAAAAAGAAAAACCAGTAATAAAAAGTGAAAATCAAAATTTATTAAATAATGGTATAATCCTCTTGCAGCAATTGTAGTATCAGAATCCCATTGTTTTGGACTTTCAACCATATTTAACAACAACAGTTCTAATTCTTGTTTATACTCCATAACGCAGTTCATAATCTTGCTATTATAATTCCATGTAATAGGTGTGGCTGAAAGAAGATTGATTTCTAGGTCTAAGGATTGAGCTCTTATAGAAAATTTAGAAAAAAAAAAGAAGAAGAAGAAGAAGAAGAAAATCCTGCCCTAGTTTGAAAAAATATTTTACATTCTTTTATATATCCAACAGATTGAGAGAAAACTTGGTTCAATCTGTGAGCGTAAGTGTATGAAAATAGTATGTTTCGATATTTCTTTAATGTTTCGATAATTTCTTTGGCATGGATACCATTAAGTTGTCCGACCATTATGGCAGCACCGTCGTATGTTTGCGCCACTAATTTTTTAGTGCATTAAGTAACTCTTAATATGAGTAAATAACGAATTTGCGTCTCTATTTTCACTCGTATCAATATAGCTCACAAATCTTTCTTCAACGTTATCGTTTTTTTTTTTTTTTTCATGTAACGAAATACAATCGACATCCGAGTTCTGTGGCTGATGTCGGTTGTTTCGTCTACAATTATAGCAACAAATTTGCCGTTTTTAATCGCCTTTTTAATTTTTTGCAATAAAACGCAACCTAACGATTTGACGAGATCATTTTCAATTCTGTGCGATAAGCCAGTAAAAACCGCACACTAAACCGTAGAGCACCAACATCACGTGGTTCACATGAGGTTGGTGCTCTATAAACCTCATGCATAATCTGGCTGCTTTACACGATTCAAATATTTTTGCAGTGGAAGCTATCCCGTATTCGACAATACCGCGCTTCCATTGGGAATATGCATATTCCCAATGGAAGCGCAGTATTGCCGAATACGGGATAATACTGTAGTGTCTATTATTAGTACTGTAGTGTCTCGCCCATGTACACCATACTATTTTGTTTGCAACAGAGTCGTGCCTGTCATCTGTTCAACTCCTTTCAGGGAAAAAGTTTTGAATTGAAATAAAAGGACTACTGGCTCGGAAGTTCATATATATTTAATCGGGACCGCTTGCCCTTAATCTTTCCATATCTGGTCTTGACTTTCATCTATTAACTGCGTTCTCGAGATTAAGGAAGGCCAGACAGGCGGACGATAGTGGACACTTATAATCAGGGCCGGATTAACCCACTTTGCGGCCCTAGACATTTTCTTTTTACCGGGCCCCCTCCCTCTCCCACAAGAAAAAACACAACACATTTTCTTTAGATTTTAGAATTCACAATAACTATATAAAAAGCAAGGTTAGGGTAAAGCAAAAGGTATCCAGCTAAAAAAAGGTCTTAAACTAAATATTAACGAATAGACATCATGGCGTGCCGTCATTGGAAGCGGTGGAAGCGCCGCATCCACCTTCCAATGCCCTTCCCTTGTATTTTATAAAATTAAATTTTCATATTTTTAACGTACTTTGAATTAATTAAAATTAATAATTTATTATAACTGCATTATGTATCTTATTAAAAAATTCTATACTATTTGTGAAAAAAAACGATAAGATTGCTATTGTATATTCGAATATCAGTGGCGGAATGGAAGCGCTTACGAGACAGCTTCCACAGCAAGAATAACTGAATGGTGTAAAGCAGCCGGAGGGCATTGGCGCATGCGCTTTACAGAGCACCAACCTAAGCCGGTTTAGCTGGTGGAAACTACGCACGTGTAACGCTTCCAACGATTCTATCCCTTAGCCACTGGGTAGGGAGCTCTCTGACTGAGTGAATTGTTTAAGATTTAAAAAGTAAAGAGTATTCGATGTTATTTTTATGTACGTTTTTTTGCAAAGTTATATTTAATTACAGTATAATTAAAAGAAAATTATAATTATATTGACAGATTTTCAGACATAAAATCTTTATAATTTTTATCACTTTTAGATGTTTTTCGTAATATTAAAATTATTAACAATTTTTCCAAGCGTATTTTAATTCTTTAAATTAAATAAATTTTATGGGAAATTTTTTGATTTATCTAAATTACGTAGTGAATCGCAGTATTTATATTCGTATCCGGATTATATTGACAAGTAACTCTTAAACATAAAACACATTATAATTAATGTTGATCCAAACAAAGACGTACTAAAAGAATTATATGATTTAATATCATTAATTTTTACGGTACCATCTACCAGTGCGTCTGTTGAGCGCGGTTTTTCGACCACGAAGCAAATTCATACATTGGCCAGGAACACTCGGTCGGAGGAAAAATTGTCGCTAGCGTTGCTTTCGATAGAAAAAATGCTTTCAAATACGTTGATGGAGTCGACGACCAGCGACTTTTATGATAAAGTGATTAACGACTTTGCGGAAAAAATCGCCGAATAGAGTTAGTTTATAAAAAATTAAAAAAACAAGTTGTTCTATCATTGTTTGTATCATGTCAATTTGTATTATGTGTGTATTATTTGTATTTTAGTTCTAAAATACATAAATTGTTTATCTTTGTTATTTTCAGTATTTGTTTAAAACTTTTATGGAAATGTGAGGTACCGGGCAGGTCTGACTCGTCACGAAAGACGCGAAAAACGGTTAATTTAGAGAAAAATTTATTAGTTTAAAAAAACATAGGTAAAAGTCGTTTGTAGTCGGACACCCATTGTTTATATCAAACTGTCAGGCAGAAACCATAAATCGCGAAAGGAAGTCGTCCTATGATCGGTGGAAGATCGAATTCATCTTCGATTTTGACTTTTCTCATTCTCCAGGTAAGAGTCTCGTTACGTTTAGTAACGAGGGATCAACCACTCGGGAAGCGTGATTGAGGGAGAATGACCAATCAAAATGGACGAAAGAAAGAACGGAGATTTGATATAATCTCCGACAATCGAGGACACCTGGCACTCGGTTAACGTTCCGAATAACCAAAACGCCGTGTATCAACGCGCAAAAAAAAAAAAAAAAAAAAAAACAATTTCTCGTCTATTGTGCCAACCTGTAACCCGTGCAACTTCGGACTTAGACCGTGTCCCCGACTCCAACGGACAAAGTCTCCCCGTGCCTTACAGACTTGTCAACGCCACTGTCCCGGGGTCACCTTCGATCGACCATCGAAGAACCACATCGACGCTCAGGACGTCCGAACGGCTGACTGTCCTAAAGCAAACTATTTTGTACATAGTATATGTTTATTTTATGTTAAAATAAACGGTTTTTGTCAGATACTTGTCGTCTTTGTCTCTACAGCCTCCACCCATGTACGAATGGACCCTAGACCATTACTGACGCGCAATTAACTGATTGCCCCTGGAAAGTTGGCTTCTTACAGAAACACAGCTTCCCTATCATCAAATGTCACGGCACGCCACTGATAGACATAGACATATTTAAATGTTATTTGACACTAGTGAATCGATTGGTATTAAAAAAAATTACTTACGATCAACCGTTTAAAAGTTACGAACGATTTTTTATTTCCGGCTATTTGCTTCGTTTAAGAACAACTTTATTAAGAAATACGCAGGAACTCATCGCTATTAACAAAACGAATTACTTTAATTCACCATAATACATTCCATCTACGAGAGAAAGCGACATTAAAAATGCTAAAATGGTGTCGTTAGCCCGCGAACGCACGTACGCACGACAGCCATTAGCGGACAACTGACGCAGGGAAATTTTCCCTGACCGGTGGGGAACATGTCGAGCGTGACGTCACTTCCACAATTCCCTACACACACGTGTGCGGTAACAAAAATACTTGGCACGAAAATATAATTTTTATATATTAAAACAAAAGTAAAAATTTACTAACAAGTTTAGTTTTCCACGTGTTTGTAACAACATTAACGTCTTTAGCTCTTTATCCCCAGATATCCGGCTGCTCTGTACTCTACCATCAGAAGTTAACGAAAAGGTCTCCAGCTATAATTGCGTTTTATACGCATTCTTTCCTCACTGTTTCTCGTCCAGGGGTTTAAACAGTGTGCATATAGTACACACTCGTCGTTAAAGCCTTCCTACGCCTTTTATATCTCACTTATACAGCGACGAAAGCTTTTACCCTAGATGCTGGCTGCTCTGTACTACGTAAATAGGGTCCAACGTTCGAACCCTTCGCCAATCAAATTCGAATCTTTCCCCAACGGCCGCCAACGGTCACTTCCCGCCGGCCAATCGTCCGTCTGTCGTCGATTTGAAACACAACGGATCTTTCCAACGGACGTTTCTAACGGATCTTCCTAACGGTCCTTATAACGTTTCTTCCGTTATGAAAGTTCGTTATATTAAAACAGGGCGGAAATCGCTTGCCTAGAGGATTCCAAACCCTACACCTTCCATGGATTGAGTGCTTTGATACATCGGCTATATTTTATTGCAGATATTATTGTGAAGAAACCTGAAGATTAATTATTCGACGATTTTATATATTATTTAATATAATAAGATAGTGGTTATATTATTTATAATTTAAATTTAGTATACATTAATATTAGTAATACCCAATATATACATTTTTAAATTGTTTTATTATATTTTATATTTTAATTTAATCTATTTTAATTTTTTTTTTAATTTAATCGATCTTTTAGACACTAGTGGTTACATTTATAATAAATAGAATAAGTAATAAGATTTATAACGTTTAGATTAAAAATATATATGATTTAGTTTCTTTTAGAGTTATAGTTTAATTGTATTCATAATTATAAAAAAGTAGATAACTTTTGAAATTTAGGATTATAATTTAGAATTTCATAATGGATGCAGAGTCAATATTTCAGGGTTTAACTTTTTTTACTTTTAGTAAAAATTTTAATGATGATAACTGTATAGAAATATGTTTTAAACTTGGTTTAGTGCCAGATTTCCATGACTCTACCTTACTTATACCATGTCCAAAATGTGATGGTAATATGAGAATTGCTAAGCATCAATCATCCAAATTTGGTTACAGATTCTTTTGTAATAATAGAATAGATGGGATAAAATGTAATAATAGAATTTCAGTTTTAGAAAACACTTGGTTTTCGGAGACAAAATTAACTGTGTTAGAAGTATTAAAAGTAACTTTTTGTTTTATTTGTCGATTACCCGTTACACAGGCTGCACTACATACGAACATTTCTAAACCTACAGCTATAGATTGGTACAGTTTCTGTAGGGAAGTGTGTGTAATAACGATGATGAATAACTTAGAAAATAAAAAAATTGGAGGTAAAGGTTTGACAGTAGAAGTTGACGAAGCACATTTATGCACTAGGAAGTACAACAGAGGCAGGAGTTTAATATCCGAACAAGATTGGATTTTTGGAGGAATATGCAGGCAAAGTAGGGAAAGCTTTTTAGTTAGAGTTGCAGATAGGAAGGAAAGCACACTTATGCCTCTCCTTTTAAAATATGTGGATGAGCAGTCCGTAATTATTACAGATAGTGCTAGAGTGTATCAGGGTCTAAAAAAGTATGGGTTTATGGAACATTACACCGTTTGCCACAAAAAGTATTTTGTCCACCCTAAAAACAAAGATGTTCATACCAACACAATGGAACGTCACTGGCGATCTGTTAAGAGTAATGTCAGTAGTTATGAGTCTGAAATGGTGGATCAGTATTTAGGAACATTTTTATATTTTGAGAGGTATTTTAAAAATGAAAAAGGGGAATTTATCAATAATTTTGGATTTAGATTTAAAACATTCCTACATCATATTAAACAAATATATCCAGGAATGGTAAAGGCAAAAAGGCAATTGCCGTCATTAGAATATAAACCTGCCTGTAAGATTAAAAAATTAAATGTATATAATTTTGGGGAATGTAAAAGTAATGTAGTTGCTAAGAAAAAACTAAAAAATAAGGTTTATCCTAATAAAAATATAGAAAGTAATATAGTTTATAATAAAAATCAAGAAAGTAGTACAGAAAACAATGAATTAAAAACTGATGCAAAAAATATTTTAGAAGAATTACTATGTACTAGTACTTTAACTGTATCAGCAAGTCTCGAAAATATATGATATGATAAAATTACTTCGAAATGCTAGGATTAGTGCTTTTGATAAGGTGAAATATAAAATAGATTATCCCAGTTATAAGATACTGCACCCTTTATTTTTAACTGAATTTCATCCTGTTTCCGTTTTAGGTGACGGTGATTGTTTTTATTCTTCCGTGTCAGTTCTTCTGTTCGGCGATAATACTTTTGTTGAATTAATAAGATTATGCACCCTTTATTATTTCATTAAATATAAAAGCAGCATGCATTTACTGATTGAAAAAAATCAAATGCAGGTAACTTTGGATCATATGGCCCGCGGAATAAGTGTTAGCAATAGACTTTTTAATATGGCAAAACAGCATTATCCATCGATTTCGCACACAGATATTTGGGCTAATTCTATATCTATTTATAGTTGCGCAATAGCATTAGGTCGACCAATTTACATATATTTAGATATGAGGTCTAGTAAAGGTATGTTTTTAAATACAGTAAATAATTCAGAAGAACTTTCTGAAACTTTTAGAGGCGGTTTTCTGCAGTTGGCGAATGATGCATTTGCAGAGCATACACCAGTTAGAGTAGTATTATATCAACAGCATTATAGTCCCATTCTTTCAGTAGTTAATAACCCACACGAATTTAAACCCACAAACAGAACTTTTCCCTCTTTAGCATTAGAACAGATGGATTTATTCTGATAGGTTATATAGTTTAGTAAATATAATAAAATAAGCTGCTTTACTGGAGTTCACTTTATTAACAAGTTTCTCTAAAATATTTTCGAACAACTAACTTTACCGTCAGGAAACGCACAAGCGAATTAGCTTAATAGCAGTGAGTCACCGTTATTCCATTCTTACTTATACTGTATAGGAGAAGCTAACCCAAAATAGTACACTAGATTTTTTTTGGTCATTTTTAGTCAGATTAATTGTGCAACACATTCGCAGTATGTATATGATATGTATAGATAACTTCTATTTAAATGTAGATTGTTTGCGTAACATTAATTAACGTATTAAGTAATTTAATAAAATTTTGATAGTGTTTATGTGGATATTCAATTGGATTCACTTCTGGGTGATGATGGTTTTTTACAATTCAGAACAGTAACTGTGAGATTAAAGTCTCTTCTAATGTTTAAAGCAGCAAATAAGTTCTGCTGTTTGGACATTTTTCAGAGCGACAGATATTTATGATATAAAACCAAATTATAAATGTTGAAGTATTTTAAATAAACTTTGTTATATTGCAGAACATTTACTATATTTAGTGGAGTCCTCATCATATTGCATTTATTCAAATATTATCAAGTTTTGTATTGTAGATAAAATAAAGTTGTTTAAGAAGAAATAAATATTCTTTAAATAAAAGTTAAAAATATTGACTTGTGTGATATTTTTGTAACAAAATTCTACATTGAGAATTTCGACGCGCTCTAGTGAGATCTCGCAACTTTCTCGTAAATATTAACAAATTCAATGAAAAACTCTACATCTTCAAAAAATGTTTAATAGATAATCATTTGCTGAAATTACAACAAATGAAATAAAATGAAATTACTGAAATTTATTAGATATATCAATATGTACACTTTTACAGAAATAAAATGTAATATGATTATTTAATGAAAGAAAGTATTGATGTGTAAAATTTTGGTTCTGACTTATATTTTTAATAATAAAATATCAGAGTTTAAGAACTTTGTAGTATTCTGTCAGAACTAGAAGTTGTAATTATCTGTTAAACTAATGACATCTGATTACGAACCAGAAAGACTGAAAATGTTTATGGCAAATAAGTTTTCATTTGAAAGTTTTTGTGGTTTTTTTTTTTGTATATTATGTGCAGCCTGCACTTAAACTTATTAATACATTACAATAAACTATGAAAGGTAGATTTTAACTTATTTAACCAAGTTATTTCTAACTCTAGGTGATTCAAAATTATGAAGTATGCAATAAATAAGTTATCATTAACTCGGCTCTATCAGTGGCTGAATGGATAACAACACTGACCACCGGCAGCCGTTTCTGGACAATTAGATAACATACTGTCTAATTGTGATACGAATTAAATCAAAATATAAAAAATGACAGTAGAATTAACAATGTAGAAGAATAAAAACTGTTCTCAAATCAAACGGTATGAATAAGTATAAAAGATTATAGTAATCGAATTGTGTAGAATTTGTTAGTTTTGAACTAACCTTGCTTATTTCTGCTTTGTTATAGAAAATGCAGGACACTGGTCCAGCATTTTCTATAACAAATAGTCTTCAAAACACAGATCAATTATAACGGGCACGAAAAATAACATTCATATTTTCACTAGATGTGAATTTTCGAATAAATACAATTATAAAATATGTTTCTCATTTTTATTGTCAACATTATGCTCTACTCAGTGAAAGAAAGTATTTACACGTTTCCTGATAGCAACTATCGCTCACTACAACTCAGTCACATTAATAAAAAAAAAAGCAGCAGAACGTTGGCATGCCTCGAACGCAAAAATTTTCGTAATATATTAACCTAAGTTTACTACATTGCTCATAATAAATTTTACGAATTCTATAAAATCATTAGAACAAAATCACCCATACATAACGTAATACTGTTTTTGTACTTTACAATTGTCACTTCTTTTTAATGTTAGTAGTACAGAGCAGCCAGCATCTAGGGTAAAAGCTTTCGTCGCTGTATAAGTGAGATATAAAAGGCGTAGGAAGGCTTTAACGACGAGTGTGTACTATATGCACACTGTTTAAACCCCTGGACGAGAAACAGTGAGGAAAGAATGCGTATAAAACGCAATTATAGCTGGATACCTTTTGCTTTACTTGTGATGGTCGTAGTACAGAGCAGCCAGCATCTAGGGTAAAAGCTTTCGTCGCTGTATAAGTGAGATATAAAAGGCGTAGGAAGGCTTTAACGACGAGTGTGTACTATATGCACACTGTTTAAACCCCTGGACGAGAAACAGTGAGGAAAGAATGCGTATAAAACGCAATTATAGCTGGATACCTTTTGCTTTACTTGTGATGGTCGTAGTACAGAGCAGCCAGCATCTAGGGTAAAAGCTTTCGTCGCTGTATAAGTGAGATATAAAAGGCGTAGGAAGGCTTTAACGACGAGTGTGTACTATATGCACACTGTTTAAACCCCTGGACGAGAAACAGTGAGGAAAGAATGCGTATAAAACGCAATTATAGCTGGATACCTTTTGCTTTACTTGTGATGGTCGTAGTACAGAGCAGCCAGCATCTAGGGTAAAAGCTTTCGTCGCTGTATAAGTGAGATATAAAAGGCGTAGGAAGGCTTTAACGACGAGTGTGTACTATATGCACACTGTTTAAACCCCTGGACGAGAAACAGTGAGGAAAGAATGCGTATAAAACGCAATTATAGCTGGATACCTTTTGCTTTACTTGTGATGGTCGTAGTACAGAGCAGCCAGCATCTAGGGTAAAAGCTTTCGTCGCTGTATAAGTGAGATATAAAAGGCGTAGGAAGGCTTTAACGACGAGTGTGTACTATATGCACACTGTTTAAACCCCTGGACGAGAAACAGTGAGGAAAGAATGCGTATAAAACGCAATTATAGCTGGATACCTTTTGCTTTACTTGTGATGGTCGTAGTACAGAGCAGCCAGCATCTAGGGTAAAAGCGTTCGTCGCTGTATAAGTGAGATATAAAAGGCGTAGGAAGGCTTTAACGACGAGTGTGTACTATATGCACACTGTTTAAACCCCTGGACGAGAAACAGTGAGGAAAGAATGCGTATAAAACGCAATTATAGCTGGATACCTTTTGCTTTACTTGTGATGGTCGTAGTACAGAGCAGCCAGCATCTAGGGTAAAAGCTTTCGTCGCTGTATAAGTGAGATATAAAAGGCGTAGGAAGGCTTTAACGACGAGTGTGTACTATATGCACACTGTTTAAACCCCTGGACGAGAAACAGTGAGGAAAGAATGCGTATAAAACGCAATTATAGCTGGAGACCTTTTCGTTAACTTCTGATGGTAGAGTACAGAGCAGCCGGATATCTGGGATAAAGAGCTAAAGACGTTAATGTTGTTACAAACACGTGGAAAACTAAACTTGTTAGTAAATTTTTACTTTTGTTTTAATATATAAAATTTATATTTTCGTGTCAAGTATTTTTGTTACCGCACACGTGTGTGTAGGGAATTGTGGAAGTGACGTCACGCTCGACATGTTCCCCACCGGTCAGGGAAAATTTCCCTGCGTCAGTTGTCGCTAATGGCTGTCGTGCGTACGTGCGTTCGCGGCTAACGACACCATTTTAGCATTTTTAATGTCGCTTTCTCTCGTAGATGGAATGTATTATGGTGAATTAAAGTAATTCGTTTTGTTAATATCGATGAGTTCCTGCGTATTTCTTAATAAAGTTGTTCTTAAACGAAGCAAGTAGCCGGAAATAAAAAATCGTTCGTAACTTTTAAACGGTTGATCGTAAGTAATTTTTTTAATACCAATCGATTCAGCGTGTCAAATAACATCTAAATATGTCTATGTCTATTCGTTAATATTTAGTTTAAGACTTTTTTTTAGCTGGATACCTTTTGCTTTACCCTAACCAAAAGCAATATATTTTTCTTCTTACGTAATTGTATAATACACGAAAAAAATTTATTTTTCTTTCTCTTCTGACTTATGGAATCTCTTCTTATGTTATAACTTCAAAAAAATTTTTAAATGTATCAAAGATGAATAAAAAAACAATTAAAGTTAAAAAAGGTAAAACGGGGATCAACTTGCAAAGAAAACTTTTATTTACATTAATAACCCCCTAAATGCATTTCGCCTATGAAAGGCTTCTTCAGTAGGTTCAATCATATATGGTTCATGCACCGACAGAAACTTATTAAAAGAAAACCGATATGTTTTTGTTTATTTGTTTATTGTATACAGTTTCCAACAAAAAAGTAAACTATTTTATTTACAAATCTTTTCAAAATAGACAGTTTGACCGGGCCTTTCAAAAATCCGGGCCCTAGACATTTGTCTTATTTGTCTATGGGATGATCCGGCCCTGCTTATAATTTTCAATTTTTTCAAATTGCAGCCCAACAACAATATAGAAATAACAGTTCTAGAAGATTGCTACCATTGCTTTCAGTTGAATCCTACTCAAATCTACTTAGTTTGTGAGGGTCTTCGAACATCCTAACTCTAACAAAATTGATTATACTTCGTTTCTGTGGAGATGAATGAAAGGCTAGCAGGTAGCTTAATAAAGAAAGTCTGTTTCTTTAAGAACTTTTTCCTCAATTCTTGCGTAAAATTTTAAAACCGGTATAATTGTCCTATTAATAATTAATGTCCACGTTGACAAAATATATAATAAACTAAAGGACAGTAAGGCAATAATAATTATTCTATCATATATATTATCACATTTTTATTTCATTTTTAAACATTTTCTTAATTAGTAATTCGGACACAAATCATTCATTGTATTCATTCAGACACTTGGCAAATTTCATCTTTAATATTTATTTAGTTGATACGTGTTCATCGTATTTGTACATGTTTCGAGCAATTTATGCCCCGCTTCAGCCAACTAAAAATAGAAGTTACAAGTTACAACACAAACCATGTGTATAAAGGCTGTGTTTTTTTAAAAAACATACCTCTAAATTACAGATAGTTAAAATCATAAAATCTCCTTTCCACATTTGACTGCTTGTTATCTAAAAACATTGGCCATCTAAAAAAATTTTTAGGTTAATGTAACCCTTGGTGCCAAGATGGCGGCTCGTCTCTGATTCCAGCAAGGAAACAGTGGGACACACGTTCTAACCTAACCTATTCTAATAATTTGGTTGCTAATAATTATGGTAACTTATTAGAATAGGTTAGGTTAGAACGTGCGTCCCACTGTTTCCTTGCTGGAATCAGAGACGAGCCGCCATCTTGGCACCAAGGGTTACATTAACCATTTTTTATACATTAATCATCACGCTTGAATCGAGTTTTATAATACTATAATTTATATACCTAGTTATTTCATACAAATAGATTCCTTTTTAAATTACAGATTTTTGTAAGGTTTAAACTACTAAATCTCGTTACACATTTAACATCTTATCTAATAAATTTTTTACATTAATTCTCCCGTATAAATCTATTTCAACAACAATACAATAAATTATGTACTGTACCCAGTTATTCGTTTTTTTTAATCAAAATCGAAGAGACCTCTCCATGCAAACATATTCCTTTAAATCATGGATCATTGTAAAGTTTAAACTGTTTGAAATTTCATTATACATTCAACGTCTCTATTGTCTAATTCAGTGATTTCCAACCTTTTTGTACCTGCGCCCCCCTTTAAAAAAATTGTTGCGCCCCCTTAATTTTTCTAACAATTTAATTTCATAAATACTCAAAGCGCGCTCGGCTCCAAACGCGAAAGCGAGATGTTCTCGTTCCAGCAAGAGTATGGATGGATGTTTTAGCATTTGTACCCGAAAAATTCGCGGCGAGGATTGTGGATTACGTAATACCTATTTTGCTGATTCATTTGACACCTATTCGACTTTTTTGGTTTGTATTCGAAATGGTATTTTGGAAACAGCTGCATGCCCCCCTTGCAACAGTCTCGCGCCTCCCTAGGGGGGCGCGCCCCACAGGTTGGAAACCACTGGTCTAATTACACTTTTTACATCAGAATCGAAGTTGTTTTCCACACAAACGAATCTCGATAGCTTCTCGCTCGTTTTTAACGCTTTTAATTGAGTTTACATATTGGGTGCGTTCTTTTATTCCTCTGCGTAACTCCGCGCCAGCGACATCCGTTTAAAAATTCCTGCGGAACGCGTTCCTAAATTTCGGTGGGAGTGCGCGCCATCGAATGGCAAAAACGGCCGTTTGTAGTAGTTTACGGTGGAAAGCAAAATGGCGTCCTCTATGGCTCAGATAGTTTCGTTTTGGGGTCCATTATGTGGTTTTATGAATGAAAATTTAGAAGCTGTGAAAGCGCAAGTTATTGCACGCAGTGATGTGTCTTTTCGAATTTTTTTCGAATGGTAGCCGGCATTCTAATTTTTCGTGGCTATTTTGAATGCTCTTAAAACAAATAATCCATTTTACGGTTAAATTTTACAATTGGGACCCTTCTCTTGCCTTTAAAAGCTTATATTTTAGAATTATAGATTCCATCACGATACTATCGATAGTGCGAGCGCCGCCATCTTTCTTTCTTTCACCGTCGTTCCTAAATGCCTACAAACAGCAGCGCACTCCCGTAGTAGCGGCGACGCGGAACGACCGCTATTAAAGAACTCACCCATTGTCATTTACATAATTATATGGTAGCTAGGCCACCTTGTGGCAACATGTTGAAAATATTTTATTTTCTTCTTACATTATAATTATTTTTTTAATTATTTTGCAATATACTAAGCCAGTTATTATTTATATTAATACTAAGGTTTTTATTTATACATTTTTTACTTTTAATCTCAACACTTTCTTTGAATTTTCTATGATACGTTTCTTTTTCTTTATGAAGTATTGGTACGTTATCTTTATCAATTTTACGATTATTCAAAATACAATGATCGTAAAAGGCAGAGTTTATTCTATTATATTTCAGATCTGCTATGTGTTCTTTTAATCTGATTTTTAACTTCCTTTTAGTTTCTCCGATGTAATATTTATTATCGCTGCAGGTACATTTTCTTAATTCAAAACATATTCTATTTGAAAATGTTTAACAGTCGTTTCGTTTTTGCTTGCAGAATAATTTCAAAGCGTTAAGAAAATGGAATACCTCTGGAGGAACAGTCCAGAGGAAAACACTTCGACATCAGAATCGTCTTCCTCTTCAATTCGAGTCATTTGTGTGCGTCCGAAAGAAGTGGTGGAGAGTGCAAAGGAGAAATTTCGTAAACCCGACAAGAAACGGTGATTGTGATCTCTCCCAATGAGAGCATCTCGTCTGTCATCGATTATCTGGAACAGAGATATCCCGAAGTTCCGAAATGGTCGGTGCAGAGACAGGCATGCGAGGAAAAAGTGTAAATCGATTCTGAAAAAGCGTAAAAAGAAGCCTTGGTGAAAGAAGATATTCTTCTGGAAGAAATAAATCTTTTTTCCACCAAGGTCTTCTCATCGGATGTGACTTCCCCGAATGTGACTTTTTTACCTGGCTATGACCTATGAATCGGACGCAACTTCATTCATCGGATGTGACTTTTCATCGCGGTTTGGCGTTTTCCCGTTGCTGTTCACGATACTTGGATTGATACATGTCCTTCGTCATTGCTAACGTAGGACATGTTCTTCCACTTTAGTTAAAGTCGACAGTGACAACTTAGCACCGTCTTCGCTAGTTTGAAATATCTCAACTGAAGATGTTCAATTGGTAAAATTCTGACCAGAAAATAATAGATTTTCGCCAACAATGTGATGTCAACACTAGAGAGGTATTATCTCAACGTTGAACCTAAATAAAAACAAAAGAAAAACATTGCAGTTAGCACATGTCTAAGCCAGAATTATAATTATTTTGAACAATTAAATGTGTATATAAACTTTTACATAATAAAACTTTTTAACTTTATATTAATTGATTACGTATATCAGTTTAAATGTTATATCTGCACATTTTATTTTTTGACTAATTTATAATTAAAGTTGAAAGTAATCTTTCTAACAATTAAGCAACTCGTTGCTGGATTTTTTTTTTTTTTTTTTTTTTTTTGTGTGTGTTTGCTGTTTGAAGTCAATGTCTTCTAATGCCAGACATACAGTCAAAGACTTCATGTACTACGGGTGACGGAAATTGAGAAAGGCCGCATCATTTGGCGAGGAAAGCAAGATGGCCATTTCGCCGAATTGTTTGCTATCTGGGACATTTGATCTGATTGTGAAGACATGTTGGGGCAGTGGATACGTGAGGGGTCATATATATGCGGGCAAAGTCTGAACACACTAAACATAAAAAGGAGGAGGAGAGATGGTCGTTTGATGGTGAGACAATCGCGAACAGCTGTATCGGCATGTTTGTCCACCATCAGATAAAAACCTCGCTACAGAACCTTGTCCTTTCTCCTAACATCAGCAGCCTAACAACGTCGGCTTGGTTTGACGTAGTGCATGACAGAGAAACGACAGAGTGGACTGTTACGAACTGGCAGCATGTAGTGTTTATCTTTAGCCACGAATCCAGGTTCTTTTTGGTAACGGACGATAACCGTGCTAGAGTATGGAAGACGAATTTTATCATTGTTTTTCACATGCAGTATAAAACTTGTAATAAGATACATAATGCGGTTATAATAAAATATCAATTCTAATTAATTCAAAGTATGTTAAAATATAAAAATAATTGCACAATTTATATTTTAGAAAATACAAGGAAAGCGGCACTTCCACAGCTTTCATGGACTGCACGTCACTGGAAAATAGCGAAATGAACGGCCAGTTATATATGTGCAACTGAATGCAAACGTCATTAGAACGAAGATGGCGACTGACAAACTTATGTTGATGTATTTCTTACATTTATTAAAATATACTAATAATATTAGTTATTGTTTATTGTGATATATATATACCGCAATTAAAATATTCATATATAAATTTAAAAATCTTATTGAAGTAAAACATTTGACAGCGTTTGGCGATCACTCTTCTTTCCGGTAGATATTCCTTTAGGCTGAATAAACATCCTTATAAACTTCGTTTTTTATTAGACAAGATAAGAGATTCGTTCATCTCCATTTCTTTCTTTTCTGTCTTTCTTTCTTGGTAGTGGTTCATATGGAGTTTTGTGGCTATTCGCCTTTTACTCCGAGAGACTTGTGGGTGATCGCCAGGTGACCGAAGAGCCGGCCTTATAGAATGGCCTAATCGCGACCGAATGTCTTCCGGGAGAACTTTTATGGGAAACTATTCAGGCGTCATCGACATGGAGAAAACCCGGAAAACGCCATGCTGCCAGCCCCGTCCGAGCGATGCGCGAACCCCCGACCGAACTCCCAGTGTTCAGGGTCTAGTCCACTCAAGTGCGGGGACGAAGACCACTCGGCCGTTCATCTCCATTAAAAATGCTTTAATATTAAAATGTGCAAACTTCATCGCCGAAATCTTGAAATTCCTTCTCTCTTACGTCAAGAAATCTGTGCTTCCGATTAGCGCAAACATTTTTGCTATATGTTCAACATGTTGAATACCAGTGTAATTCACAAAAGAAACACATTCACCAGAAATGAAGTCACTGCTAACGTAATATTCGCTCCGCTTTTCGGCAGCGATTCGTCCTGTGTAAACTAAGCTACAGCGTGTTAGATTTTTGAAGATTTAAAAAAATTCTATATAGGCTACTGTATTTGAATTTGCCTTTTTCATCGCTCTTCCCGCTGAATAAGTTATATAACATTTTCATACAGTAAACCAAGTCAAAACCAAGTAAACCTATCATTAATTTGCGGACGTGGGCCCCCGGCGTTGCTCAGACAAAATTAATGATAGCGAAGATTAAGATTATTATATTATAGTCAACCTTACCCGTTTTCACAGAATGCAAGAATTGGGTCCTCCCTGTTACCAGACTAATTAGAGAATTTTTAGATGGTCTAAAAATATGTTCGATTTCCCGCAAAAACGAAAAAACTGCATCTGCGTCTTGCACGTAGCTTTCTCTTGACACTTCCATTGTTACTTGACACTTCCATTGTTGATGGAAATGTTAAGCCTTAATCCTGTCCCTCTCCCCCGTGGGGAGGAATTTCGAAAAATCCCTTCTTAGTATGCGTTCTCGTGACGTACCCTAACTGTGTACCAAATTTCAATTTTCAACTCCTGCGCTGATTATTATTATTATCATTATTATTATCAACTCGTCTCGATTATATATATAGATAACCAAATAATAAAGCCGAATCTATTATTGGACTATAACGCGGTCAATTAACAATGTACATATTGTATAATTTGAACTAAAGGTAAACGATTAAGTCGCCGTCTTGTATTAAATTTAAAATAATTAGAATATTAATTTATTTAAAATATTCTAGAAGAAAAGATTGATTCGAAGCAGGATTGCCATCTGTACGATAATTATCGGATTTGTACGATTTTTTCAGGGGCCGTAAGATGTACATCTTACGGCTCCTGAAAAAAATCGGTTAGGAGTTGAAAGTTGAAATTTGGTACACAGTTAGGGTACGTCAGAGAACGCATACTAAGAAGGGATTTTTCGAAATTCCTCCCCACGGAGGAGAGGGACAGGATTAAGGCTTAACATTTCCATCAACAATGGAAGTGTCAAATTATCATACCACGATTATTTGTACAAATAATCGTGGTGATAATTTCAGAAATACGCCTTAGGCCGCGACTCCACTAGCCGTAAAACGGCCGTAAAACCCCTCGCCGTAAAAGCTTTTAATCACGTGACCAAGATATTTTACGCCTGAGCTGGTCGTAAAACCAACGTAAAAGCGAGTTGAGCAGTGTTCAACTTTCGAAGAGAATACGACCGTAAACCGGTACCATCCACCAATCAGAAGTCAGTGAAATCTAGGTCATCGTGACACGGTGCGAAAATGGCGGAAAACGAGCTTTTGTGTACCGTCCCACAGAGCGGTAGGCTGCCACCTTGACCGCTCGACCATCCGGCCGTCCCACTTTTGTACTGTACAGGTACTATGTATCGCCTTCTCATTGATAGTTCGTGTCTTTTTCTCCACTAGAGGACTAAATTTTCGGAAGTTTTTGTTTACTCGTTAGATACTACAGGTATACCTCGAGTTACGTCGTTCTCGATTATACGTCGTTTGTCAAAAAAGTATATGGAAAAATAAAAATCAAGTTTAAGTTATTTTATTCGACTTTACATCCGTCCGCCACAAATATTGAAGTCGTAATATCACTAGAAAAGCGTTAAAAGCACATAAAATCATATTAAAATATGTACATTTACAGTAAATGTTAATATAATCATCATAAATCCTAGAGAACAAAACATGAAAACATTGTGTTTCTGTGTTGTCGTCTTATTTAGCAGTCTTTGAGTGCTTATTATTGGCGTTTTCGGTCGTAGTTTCGACTTACGTAGCCTCTCCTGAAACCAATTACCGACGTAAGGCGAGGTATACCTGTACTGTATATTGTCGATTATAAGGCGCACTTTTTTCATACTTTTCAAAACTGCTATATTTTTAAACCGACTGATAAAATGCTCAAATTGTTGTACAAAGAAAATTTGTACAAATAAATATTCTGTTGAAATTCCATTAAACTTCTACTTCGACAAAATATAAGTACATTTTATTACATAGTAGTTTTCATCTAGTGAGCTATCTAGAACTGAGCCTTTTTGACATAGGGCAGCGTTTCTTAAACTAAGAAGTTGCAAGCACTTCAGGGAGGTACTGTACATTAAAAATTTTAGACTCGCAAAAATTTTGATAAACTAAAATTTATATATAGGAAGTAAATACGGTATATAAAGATGTGTTACATATTTATTGATAATTGTTTGTTAATGTTTGATATGTTAAAATTGCTTGAAAAACGTAAACTTTAGATTGTCATGTAAGGAGTGTCGTGAAATCATTGTAAATGAGGTTTAAAAACTTTTTTGTTGTAAGAAAGGATTTCAGATAAAAAGTTTGAGATTTACATGTAGGGGGAATCTAGTTAATACATCTATGGATAGAGGGCGTAATTGTGACGGATCAAGATGGCTGTACGATAATTTTCTTTTGTAAGGATGGCAACTTGATTCGGCACAAGATTTGAACCATCAACTTCTGCTTACTATACATCTTAGTCATATTATCGCGAAATAATGGTTTCTGTTTCGAAGAATAGCTCGAAAAATTACATCATACCATGTCATTCTGCTATTGTTAAAGATAACGCGAGGTATCCAGCGTTTGCTCTGAGAATCTACTCACAAGTTCGTGGAAAAAAGAGAAAATTCGTGTCTGATTAACTGGGAAAGAAATATCATGGCCAGTGGCACACTCAGGCTTTACTTTAATGTTCCCAGTACACCGTTGAAATAATAATATATATGTGCATCTCTTTATTTGCCGAACCGCTTCAGCCATAAAGTATTAGTCATTGTAAGAAAATATGTATCAAAATAGCAGTTCAGTCTCAATTTATTTATTTATTCTGATATTTCAATTATCATATGAATATGCATTTTCAGACATGAAACTTCAGGTGAACGTGATCAGCGACAGGACCTGAATGTTGTTGGCGCTTTCTTTGTATAGCTGAATCTGCCGAATCATTGTATCAGTCAAATAAATTAAAAGTTACTGTTTTAGATTTTAAAAACGTTTACCCATTTGTCAAATTACAACCCTAATTTTACTATCTACTGAGAAAATTAAATACACTAAAATGGATAGCAAGCATCAATAAATATTGATAAAGCTAGCGAAAATAATACGTTTCTCTTTATTCTTCAAGTTTGAAGAAAAGGTGTATATTCAAAGAAAGAGACCTTGTAGGCAGTCCTGGTGTGACTTCATTAGTAAGGAATTGAATCACACACATCCTGAAAGTCAAAAATAATAAAATGTTCTATATATTTATAGAACATTTTGTTATTTCTAATATTTTGTTATATACACAATGTGCCGATCACTTGAAGGCACAATTCTAGATGTATGTGAGGGGTTGAAACCTTAACAGGGCTGTAGAGCATAATGTGAGCCCGCAGGTTTTGAGGGCATAAATTCGAGAGTTAAAAGGGGGTTCATGACCCGCAAGTTCGATAGGAAGTCATCGTGATCAGATCAAAAAGAGAAAACAAAAGTCCCAGTCATCCCGAGTCAGCCAATTAGTCACCGAACAGTGAATAATAGACTGACTCAGTGCCAACCACGATGGCATAAAAACCTGATCGACTCTGGAAAGGGGGCGATCATCCAGGAAGGTCTGCATCCAGTGTCTCCAGCCCCGGACATAAGACTGATGCCAGCTTCCATAGTCCAGGAGGTAGTCGCATACGGTCATCGGACCACATATCAAGGTATATCGACTTTGTAAACTCTCTCCCACTCGAGGTTAGGCACGTGACTAATTTATTGGTTAGATCGCGATTAGCGATAGGGATATTTTATCCGCATTTTAGCAGTAATTATCTGTATATCTTTATTTTATGTGTGTCTTTAGTGTATGTTCGCTTTTGTTAGTTAATAAACCTTTATTGTTATTTGCCAAACCTGTCTCCTGACAAAGTAAGGACGCCTGTAGACTTACTGACGCACCTCACCACTCACTTTTTTTCCTCTTAGCCATCCAACGACAACGAGGTCGGGTTTTACCAACTCGTGCAGCTTAAGTGGTCAGCGAGGTTTTCCCCCTGACCCTCTGCTTATCTCACAATAGTGATAAGAACAAAAAAGTCTAATGAACCAAGGCTGTACGGACGACCCTTCGCGAGTTATTTTTCACAAATTGCTTTGCTCGTTAAGCGAGGTTCCACTGTATATAATAGTGATTTTAAGACACTGATTGCAAATGTACAATACATACGCATTGTACTAATACCGAACCAGAGTTTCTAAATTTCAATCCGGACGAACGCTCTAAGAATTGAGGTAGGAAATATAGAGTGAGAGATGATTATTTGAATGATTTCTTTGTTTAATAATGTTATTTTCTATATCGATGAATAATATCTAGGCCTACTTATAAATAAAAACGGGATAATCTGGGATATTTTATTGAAAACCAGGATATTTTTCCAAGCTGGAACAAAGAGCCAAAAACTGGGACTGTCCCGGTTAATTCGGGACGACTGGTCACTTTATCCAAGACACATTACTGGAATTCACTAGAATTCGAGAAGTTGCCACAATACAAGGATACAGCGGCCGGATGGCCGAGCGGTCAAGGTTAGCAGCCTGCCGCCCTGGGGGACCCGGGAGCGAATCCGGACAGGTCGAAAAATCCCCAGGAATTTTTCGGGGGGTGGTCCGTCCGGATATGTCGGTCCCCGTCCCTCACCACCCGGCCGCCCCATTGTGGGCCTGGCCGAACCCATAATGGGCTTGCTATAAGAGGCCCTCTTAGTGCCCACAGGGCGAAAAGAGTTTACAAAAAAAAAAATAAATACAAGGATACTTATATTGCCTTATTATCAGGCTCAAAATAAACTCTTAAATCATAGAAATAAATATGCTCAAAACAGGGAACTTCTGTGATGGCGTACAAGAAACTTTTACACAATACAGTAGAGCAGCGCTGTCCAACTTATCATAGCCTGCGGGCCATATTTTCTTCACCAAACATTTCGGGGGCCAAGAAGGTTGATAAATGAAAACTCAGTTTATGTTAATTAAAAAAATATTTTATTTATACTAAAAAGAAAACTTTAAAATATTCGTAATATATTAATGAGAACATTGTGGCCGTAATTTTCACATAGTAAAATAATTTTAATATTAATAATAATAATTTTAGTAACATAAATTTATTCATAGTAAAATGTACTCGCAGGCCGTAAAAATAATTTGGCGGGCCGTATACGGCACGCGGGCCGCCAGTTGGACAGCCCTGCAGTAGAGCATCGATTATCCGACCCCTGATTAACCGACCGCGTTCTAGTCGGCAAATTCAAATGTCCGCTAGTGATGTGGCGCTACAATATTTGGTTATGTCTTGCTACTTTAATATTACTTTTGTTAAATTTTTGCATGTTTAGCTGGCAGCACTGGCTCGACCATTGAAAGGAGGCTAGTATTTAAACCAGGCCCAGAGTCGGTAGATTAACTGGTCTTTCGACTACCTATCTTCGCTAGTAGCTAAAATCAACTAGAGACAAATGTTACCACCAGGGGCATTGCAATCACTACAAGAGCGCTAGATCGAATCGCAGTGAGGTCGAATATTTTTTTTTTAATTGAAAGTTATATAACCTTCGAGTTCGATTTCATAATTTTCTATGAATTTTATTATAAGAATGAAAAGGCTTTTATTTAAACCCAAAACCAGGTTTATGGATAAATAAATGACACTTAATAAAACATTAAACACCTTCCATCGCTGAGAAATGTTTATTTAATAAAGATTGATATTCAGTTAAATAAATGACAAGGAACAAAACTGAAATAATAGTACAATTATTAAATTGTGCTATTATGCCAATTTATTATACGTTAAAAATTTATTATACATACAAACAAATTATATTACACATAATTATAATTATAATAATAATTATTATTATTTGCGCTATTAAAATTTACTTTAAGTGAGAAATTTTTCTATGTTTTTTACTTTCAATTGATGAAATAAATGATTGATTAATCGTTCGCGTGAAAAAATGCAATCGACAGGTAACAAAAAAGTGCAAAAATCTGGAGGTCAAGTAGGACTTGTGACCAGCATTGTGGCATCCTATCATCAATGTAACAGAACACTGATTTAATATAATATCCATTATTGAAAAATAAACATTCATGTTTGGGTTTGTTAATTGTTCACATACTTTGCTTTCTGCCCAGTACATCAATTGGCAAAGCTTATAGCTTGGATATAACAAACCTCCTCGAGATTTGATGAATGTAAATGTCTTCTCTGGTGCAGCATCTTCAGGTTTTGCTGTTAATATATTTTTGCATTCATCACAACCAAGTGATGGCAGCAGATGACGAACAATGTAACCTCCTAAATAATGTAAAATAAACTTAAATGTTTCTGGTGCACAATAATCGTGATCTAATAATTCATTATCAGTAGGATCTCCACAGGGCAGGCTTGGATTACAAAGCAAATTTTGTAAATGTTCTTCCAATTGTTCTTGAACTTCCTTAAATGGTTTTTTATGACTCTGAAGAAGATTTTTTAAAGTAACAAGGGAAGATCCAGGATCAGTTTGAACTGATGCTCGTTTGGGAGGACGAACCAAACTGTACACAGTCATCAGTCTATACAGGTATAAGAACTGTACTGTTGTGGGATGAGAATTGCTTCCACTTCCTTGTCTTATCATTCCAAAGAAACGCTAATTGAAAAGAAAACATAAGTTAAGAGTTTAATACAAGATTATATAATCATTACACTAAGTCAGTTTTACCTCTAATGGGTCCTGATTAAAGTGAGCTGTCAAGATATAATATGAGTTTGGAAGCAATTGTTTAATGAGTGCTGAGATACTAGTTAGCGTCAAGCGTAGATTTTCTGCTGTCTGGTGGCTCAAAAATCCCTTTTGATCACTGCTTTCAATCTGTAATCTGAATGTTTCCCATCTATTTAACCATTCTAGAGATTCTTCAATAACCTATTTTAAAAAAGTTGTTTATTAAAACATTTATAGTTTTTCCTAGTGAATCATTACTATTACCTTGAGATCATTTGAATCATGTCTGATTCCATCCTGTGGCAATCTGCGATTTAAAGCATCAAAAAGAGCATTGATGCGACGTATGAAACTTATTGTAACATCTGCATTCTTTAGGCTAGCAACCTCACGCTGTTTATAAAACAGCATAGCATCAGCAAAAGTATTACTAAATATCTATAAAGAAATGAGATAAATAAAAGTATTCTTATCAAATCAGATTATATAAGTAAAAAAAAAAAAGTGTTACTTGAGCTGCCAGCAATACACTCATTCTCTGGAAGTTATTGGGATTAACATGTATTTCAGTTACTTTGGGACATGCCTTTAATCCCTTTGGTAATTTGGAATCTTCATCAACAACTGCTTTAAAATGCTGTAATTCAACCCTTCCTTCAGGAAACTAAAAGTAAAAATGAAGAATAATGCAATGGCTTATATTATAAATTAGGTGAAAACACTTTATTTTCTTAGTTTTACCTGAAAGTATCTACTTTTCAAAAGATTGTTTCGCATACATTTTAAAATATGTGGTACATCAATAATTGCCAGTACTTGTCTATCTGCAGCAGGATTTGTAAATGAGCATTGTACATTATTTGTGTCTGCACAAATTCCTAAAGCTTTTAAAGCTGCTTTGTTTGTGCTGGCACCATCACAAACTATTGCATTGACTATTATACCACACTGCTCTAAATGAATAATTGCTTGCAAAATAAGTTTTGCAACAGTAGAACCTGGGACAGAGCTTTTTGAACAGAATGTGCCAATACATTGTACCCAACTAGCAAAGTGAGGTCTGAACATAAACACTAGGCCATGATCACCTGCTGTAAATTCACTCTGTGGCAACACAGAATTATCACCACAATCAACAAGTCCAATCATTTCACCAGTAGCTTTTGAAAGTTCTATATGTTTTTGAAGTGTAATTTCATCAAAAATTAAAACTCCCTGGCATTCTGTTTGTGGAATAGTCTCCAATTTTGACTTTAAAATAACAAAAAGATCTTCATCAAATCCAAATTTGGCATTAATGCCTCTGATATATTGATGCAGTGTAGACTGACAAGGTAAAGGCAAGTAATCATTATTTCTCAAAAATTCATAGACAGATGGTGACCTAATTTTTAAAAGCAAACAGTCAAGTAACCAATTAATGTCATATCTCATACCCTTTTTGCTTTTTATATGGCATGCTTTCAGCATGTGCTCTATTACAAGTTTCTGTCTCGGTGGTAAGGAATCAAGTTTATCAGCTGACAACTGTTTTATTTTAAGTTCAGCATTTTCTTGATGAAGCTTGAGATTTTCTGTTTGAAGAGTTTTCAGTTTCTTCTTATAGATCATCTTTTGCTTTCTGCACCGATACAAATCCTCTTTGACTTTTAACAATTCAGACTGCAAAGCAGAGATTTTATTGACATATAACAGCTCAGGATGCTGTGTAGTTGCTGCTTCAGATGTGGAGGGTTCTTCTATTTCATTTTCTACAGTTGTTACTTGAGAGTGTGTATCATGCAAATCTAATGATTGATAAAAAAATATAAAAAAAATCAGACAATTAATCTTAAAGTATTTATAAGAAAAGTTAGGCCACAGAGAGATAGCCCTCAGTGAATCACAGTGGGTCTCACAAACCCAGCTCAATCTTTAGTTAGCATTTTTTAAATATAAAATGTTCCTTAAAAATACTGAAAAAATTTATATTTTTCCAACTTTTCGGCCCGATCAACATGAGATTAGAACGTTTTTTTTATTTGATTTTACTTAGACTAGATGTCTTAAGCTTCCAATCGAAAAATTTATATTAAAACACAGGGTCCGAGAGACCCACTGCAACTCAGGCAAGGGCAAAAAGTTACATGGCTCACTAAGGATTAAGATTACATAAAAAACATATAAATATTTACCTTTGGTATTGACTTTTCGGTATCTCTTCGTAGATGGTTCTTCATTTCTTGTGAGACATCGCGTTGATCGTTTTTGAGGTACAGACTTACTAATGTACTTAGGACAATTAGGGAAGTTTGATGGATATGCATCTGACGTTAATGCCCAGCGATCTCGTGGAATTTCTACTTTCTCTCCATTTATAACATGGGAGTAGGTTTTTAAAATAAATCTACTCGCAAAATGTACGTCACAAACATAACATTTACTTGTTAGCTTCTTGTCGTCTCGTAGAATGCATCGCATCCACTTCTCAATCTTATCGCTAGGAACACGGAAGAAATGTCTCTTCTCGTTCGATGACTTATATCCTGCCTTGCATCCTGGCACAAAGCACGTTGGCATTTTTATGTAGCTAAAAAAAACAATTATTATAAGTCGAAATCACTGAGTTCTGTATATCCAAAGCAAGAACCCCAAACTCAAAAGGCTCTTCTGCCAACAATGGCGCCAACTAGCGGCAAAAATTGGCTCTAGCTAAGTTTGAACTATGAGTCGAAAGACCAATTAATCTACCGACTCTGACCAGGCCTAATACACTATACTAATAATGTATTTTTTCATACTTTTCGGTCATCCGACTTTTCAGTTATCCGACCAACCCCAGTCCCCAATTTAGTCGGAATAACTGTATATACAATACCGAAAAATCAGAACGATTAAAAAAAAGAGAGAGGTTGAAGTTTACTTACGTGCACCGTCATGGCGACTCTTATGTAATCTCGATAGCATGCGCGATTAGAAATTCGATGTAGGTGGCGCTGATCAAATTGTTCATTTTTATGTAAATTTTCTTCAATAATCATCCATCTGAAAATAAAAGGAATTATGCAAATTTTTAATTTTCCCGATGGAGCAGACGTAAGGTGTTTGTTGTGTTTATTTTTTTCGAATGTTTGTACTTTTATTTATTTTGTACTTTAAAAACTAGGAATTTTTTGATAATGTATTTTACGAAAGTATGTTGTATGATCTTGTATGATTTTTTGTATGTTTTCTCCTCGCATTATGGTGTACCAGTATGGGCGCGTTTTTTTATGCAGCGCTCGAGAAGCGCTTTACAGCTAATCCTCTGAAACCCGTTTCTAAATGGCCAACACTGCTCGTGACGTCATTTCGCTACACTTTCGCTGCATAAAAAAACGCGCCCTATGTCTTAAATAAATAAATAAATAAAGATATAGTCAAGCACAAAAATCCACAGTGTCTTTCATTCGCACGGAAATAAATCCTATGAGTTATGTAAGTACTGTATTTAATTTTATTATTATTATATTTTTATTTTCAACTATATCTGTACGTTCGTTACGATCCAAACTGTCTTGTTCTATCCACAGATTAGGGACGGCCGGATGGCTGAACGGTTAAGGTGGCAGCCTACCGGGACCCGGGATCGAATCCGAACGGGGGAGTGTGCCCGTCCCTCACCAGTCGGTCGCCCCATTGTGGGCCTGACCGAACTCATAATGGGTCTGCTAAAAAAAGAGGCTCTGTTAGTACCTATAGGGCCGAAAAAGCTAATAATAAATAAATAACCCTTGCAGGTTAGAATAGACTTGTTAATTCCTGCTTATGACGTTTCTTCTAGTTTCGATACCTGCCGTTAAAGCGCTAAATACAAATGATAGCGATCTCTCGTTGGCTAGTTAAAAAAATTTGTTATTACAGAAAGTATGAAGTTGACAGTCTATCCATTATAATCTGTGGTCGTACCTATTTAATATAATTTTTAAATTAAGCATTTTATTTAATATTCTTTTCAGTTGTATCCTAATGTTGGTCTCTAGAAAGAATGAAAAACATTTGTGAAAATAAATGATACTACTGATGAAAAGCTTATTTAGAGAAATACAGATATGCAATTCTGGTTTTCGCCAAATACGAAAATATAAATTTCGATATACTTTTATAAAGCTTTAATAAATATAAAGGTTTTTAAAGGAATTTATAAACATCATAAAGTTGGAAGCACAAAACTATGATAACAAAGTTACTCAAAACACTTAAATCCTAAATTCACTACTTTTAAAACAAAAATTAAATTTCACCATTATTACATTCAAATTAAAAGCGTATCGTTTTACAATATTTAATTTCATTCATAATCATAAATTTGGTATTTCAATTATTTAGATATTTTCAATTTTTCGAAGGTAACAGTAAATCCAACCAACACCACTTAAAAATCGATACAAGGACGATAAAATGGCGACATGTTTGAACACGTTCCAAGTTTTAGGAATATTCTTACGCTTTAATATATCGACTTTTACATGGTTTATCTTCCGTTTTTAATAAATATTGACAATAATTCATTATTTTCAACAATTCAATATAGTGTTTTTACAATTTTATATAAAGTTCTTTGTTTTGTATTAGCTATTTTTTGGCGGTTTTTCTTTTCCGGTGCTGCCAGATTGTCTTCGCTTGATAGTTTTCGTTGTTTACCAATTGATGACAAGTCTTCATAGAATTTTTCATCAATTCGAAAATTTCGAATTTTTTCACCTCTAAAAGGTGTTAAATAGGTAAGAAATAATAATTAATTCGAGAAATTTATAATATTCGTATAACTTTATATTTTTTTTTTACATTAATTTATCATTGTAGGCCTATCAATGGCAACTAATGGTATAAGTCGATTATATGTGACTTTGTCGCTTCTGAGATTTAAACTGATGATTTATTACCTTTAAACAACGTAATCGCGACTTTTAAATGGTAAAATTATAATTTGCATCAACAAATTTGATTAAATAACATAAAAATGTTCATTTTTAAAGTAATTTTCATGCTGAATGCAGTGATTTGCTTACATTTATATATTTTTTCCAGCGCATTTAAGGTCAATCACTCCAAATATTTATATAAATTATATACTTATTATTATATTTATATAGGTTTTGTGTGGTTTTTAGTTAAAAATACATAAAATTTGTGTGATATTTTGTGTTAAAATAGTGATTTTTAATGCTTTATGACTCGCAGTTCATGTATGGAGAAGTTAATTAAGATTAATAAACTGTTTGGTTTTAATTATGTAAATAGTCTGTGATTTATTATATAAATCTAATGGAATCAATTACTTATCAAATTAATCAATGCACTTTTAATAATTGGTGAAAGTTTAGATAATGCTAAAACTTTCAATCCTGTTAATGTCCCGAACAACTTGAACCGTCCACCATTAAAGATTACCTGTTAGCATTATTTAAACTTCACCCACTATTAAAGATACATTTATTAACCACAGTGGCTAGTATTCTTAAAATCTTTTTGTTCTCTTCATGTGATAGTATTGAAATAATTGTAAGTCACTAATAAACATGATAATTTATTAACATCTTATGAGTTAGATGTGTGAGCAGTAAATTTGCATATTTGTTCTTTAATCCAGTATGATTTGCCTTAATTTTTAACTAATAATGGATGGAATCCTTTACTGTTTAATGTTTTAGTACAACAAATATTAAAATAATTGTTGCAGTTAACGAATCAAAATAGTCCCATTCCACTAAATAGGTTTATAATGAGGAAAAACACTGAATTATTCTGAAATCTAAATATGTTCATAATCTGATAATATAGCCTGTTATTATATATATTATATGTTTACAATTCATGTAAAAAAGTTTAACATTTACAACTATTATACTTAATAAATTAAAAACCATCATGTAAAGATGTATGAAAATTTTTTATTTTATAAATATTGTAAATATATTAATATTTCATTTCAGAAATTTACATTTGTTAAAATAACATACACATTTATCAGTTTGATTCCAGTCTTTCATTAAACAATTTAAATAATATTGACTATATGATATGACATACACATTGTTTTCATTAAACAGGCAAAATGTTTGACGATGATAAGATTATGAAATTTGTTATGGTATAAGTTGAAGGACATACAACATAATGTTAGCTGATGATTTAAGTTTTGAAAACAGTTTTGTGTTATGATTTTATAAAAATTTGTGAAACTAATTTAGGTTTTATTTTAATTTCTTGATATCTTTTCAAAAGAAATGTTTGTTTTCAGTTCTGACCATGTGTTATTTTCTGATACTACTATAGTTATATGGAATATATTATTGAACCTAGTATATACAGAAAATATTGCTTTTATTTATATTTTTAATTGCATTATCAAATTTTGAGATTTTTAATAAAAACTATGAAGATACATACATTATTTATTTTGATTTGTTAGAAAATTGTTCTTATATAACTTCTTTAATAAATAGAGATCAAATTATATCTAGATTTCAGTTTCAGTTACACTTTCATTTTAGGAAGCTGAGATAAAAGTTATACTGCAATATTCATCAAATAGTAAATTCCACAGATTTTAATGATTTGTCATGTAATTTGCAGAAATGTTTTGGAAAATTTCAAATGTGAAATCTTAATTTCATTTTTGTAAGTCATTAGTATTATAAATAGAGTATAACTAGTACAGAGATAAAATGGATAGGTACTGATTAATTTCTATTTCAGATTAATTTATTTTTTATTATTAGCTAACATTTAAAAAAAGCAATGATAGTACTGTAGTCTATATATATTTAAAGTGAACAAAGTCACTTAGTTTGCATATTTCCTATTGATCAAATTAAGCAAATGAGGTCTCATGTTAAACCTCTTGATCTGTAGTTGTGCAGAAAATTGTAAAAATTTGAATATACTGTATTTTGAGTTGATAAGATTATTAATGATTTTAACGATTTTTAATTGATCATATGATCATTAGTACAGTCACATGATCTATTATTAGAATCTCTTATTTTATACATAATTTATATATGAAATTAAGCTGATTAATTTCAGATAATAATATAAAACTAAATAATTTTAAACAGTTTTACATTTTTTCACATGACTATTTGTATTAACATATACTTCACTTTGATGATAGTATTCATAAGCAAGATGTTAAATACATTGAATTTATTATATGTTTTATTTTATTTCATTTTGATTTGTATTATACAATGAAAAGAATGGATGAAATTTCAAATTGATGAAAAAGCAAAAACTTGGCTGTTGGGTAAGATTTGTTTGTCTAATTGTCTATTAAAGTATGGAATCACTTATTACTGGAAATAAAGGAAATAAACAGTTGTTACCATGTCACAAAAATGCTTTGACTGAAATTTCCTTTAAAAGATTTAGTTAAAAATTTTGTTACATTTTAACTGATAAATGTATCTACTGTTTACATTTATAGTTCATTTTTAGTAATTCTTTGTACTTTGTAACATTGCACTTCACAATTTCTATATTTTGTATAATTGTATTTTTATTTATATTTTACTTTTAGTTTATCTTTTGTATCCTGAAAGAGGCCTTGCCATGTCATCTAATAAAATAATTTTATTGAATAATCTTAATCATTATGTTCATTAAAGTTTATTGAATAAAGCATTGGAGGTCTGAAGTATGTACGGTATTAGTGCATATGGTCTACATTATAATTTTGTAAATTAATAAAATGTAGATTAATATTTTTATTAAGAGTTTATAACACCAATTTTTAACCATACTTATGCAATTTCAAAACACACTTATGTGATTTTTATTTTTTCATTGTTATAAAATAAGTACACAGCTAAAATATCTTTTGTTTGCTAAAATATATATATATTTTTTTTTATTATAACCCCTCTTCAGTTAGCATTCTAGAGAAGAGAGGGTAATAATCAAAGACCTAAAATGCATTTTAGCAAAGAAAAAATTTTTAGTTGTGTATTTATTTTATAATAGACAATGAAAAAATAAAAAGTTATGATATAGCATAAGTTTGATTACAAATTGGTGTGATAAACCCTTAATAATATTCATCTATATTTTATTAAGTTACAAAATTATAATAATAAAAGGGTAAAAAGCTTCAAAATGAAATTAAATGGTCTATATTATGAAGGCAACGTAGAAATATTCATGGTTTAGTGCTTTGTTGAATATCTATTTTAAAAAATTTAAGACTAGTAATTTATTACTTTCTTTACCTTCAGCAAACAATTATGTCCAGTAGACATCCAAAAAAGTTATCATTATCATCGTCTTTCCTTTCCTCTACATTAAGTTGTTATACTTTGGACAAGCCATTAACAAAATTAATCAATAATTTCTTGAAAATTTCATTGAGTTTAGCCAATAAGAATTTTCATAAAAATAAAAATTACTTATAAGGAAAATAAAAATGATATATCTACCAGAAATATTGTTTTTACAAAGTTTGTGATTTAAATTAAATTTATCTTTAATAAAATATTGTACTCTTAGCTATTTAATTTAGGTTCATTTTACTAAACATCAATCTCAGTCATTCTTAACAGGAAAATTTACTAATATTAATGTAAAAAAAAAGATAGTTTAATGTAGATGTATGTTTAAAAACAACAAAAATTTATATATTTAATTAATATGTGAGTCTTATGTGAGACTAATATACAATGAATACTATGATATGCTTCTTGTCTAGTCTTCTTAATGGTTTGTGAGCTCTAAGGTTGGCTTTACTTTACTGCTAGTGGTGGTGTAATAAGTCTAGCGGTAAAGTAAAGCCAACCTTAGAGCTCACAAGACTAATATACAATAAATGCTTTCATTTTTATTCTTAATTGGTTCCTAGAAATCTGTACTAAATGAAACTCATCTACAATCAGTTGAGTCTCATAAATTGATTATGTTCTTGGAACTATAAATTGAGTTACATTTTAATCCAAGATAGCCAGCAAAATGTATAGCAATTTATCTAGTCAGGATAAATTTATATTTGTCATAAAAGTGATCAATTGTAGCATTTTCCATTCATAAGGTTTTTTCTTTAGCAGTTTGGCTACAGGATTTAAAATTCTTGTAGTAAAATCTGGAAAAACTCTCCATATATAGAGAAAAATGGCTTCAATATGTATCTTGAATGTCGCTGGGTAGAATACCTCATGCAGTGTTACAGTATCAACCACGAGGATGACGATGATCTGGATGTCACAAAAACGACTCCTAGATCTTGTCTAGCTGAGACCGAAATGGGTCCCAACATGGCCTAAATTCATGAAAGGTGTATGATGATGATACTTTGTAAAATTTTAAAAGTGCCGAATATACAAGAAGTATATTGCAAGCGAATATGCAAGAAGTAAAATGGCAATTTGGCAACTAAATAATCACCTCTGTTACACTCACTGTTGCCACTCTAAATATTTTGTAGGCCCTATCTACATAAGTATTTTCAATGTTGTCTAGATGTTTTCTCCCAAAATTTTTAGCATATGGCCTAATGAATTTAGATGTTTTATTTTTTCACAGAATTTGTAATAGCATGTAGCCTATGAGATTCAGATGTTTTTATTTCATTTTTTAGATATTTTGTTTCAATTAGAGTTAGCAAGACTGAAACTTATTCTGGCCACATTTGGCCATCTTGGCCATTGTTGCACGTGTCCTACCTTAGTTGGGTTCAAATTGATAGTCAGCATTTGCGATTATTTCGTACTGTACCAGTACATTAAATTAATTTAATCTCCAAAATGCCAAAAAGAAACCCGTGTGTTTACTGATGATTGAAAAAAGTCTGTGATCATATTGACAAAGTGAAATATGAACTGTGCTTTTCAGAATTTTCAGTAACTATGGTGGGTGTTCAAACATTAAAAATCACTTGAAATGTGCAAAACATAAGGCAAGCAATAGGAACTTTCTCAAATATATTGTCATATTTTAAATGTACTGATTTAAGTGACAAAGAATTTTTAAAGAAAGTTCACACTAATGATAAATATTAGTAACTTCTTAATAAATAAGATATGTTTAGTTGAGTTATTAAAAATTGCTTTGAACTTGTTTTTGTTAACACTTTCTTTATTTAGCCTTTTCAATCATGGGTACTTATGCTAGTAGGCTTTATTTTCTGTGAGTATTTTCTCAAAATTGTCCCGGTTTGAGAAAAAAATATTATGGTAAGCCTAGTAATAGCTGTATCTTTCTTAGATAGACTGCTTTCTCAAAGTCAGACTTTTTAATTGGCTATCTTCAGTTATAATCATCATAAGTCTAAATACACTTTTGACTAAATACTTATTTCTTTGGGCTATTTTTATTAGATTCATTTGACTAAACTCCTTTCACAATCTACAGAAGTCAGTGGCTAAATGATTGCTATTATAATTATACAGGTATACCTCGTCTTACGTCGGTAATTGGTTCCAGGAGAGGCGACGTAAGTCGAATTTACTTGTATGGTTACAACGTAAGTCATAGTTTTGACTTACATCGTAACTAAACGCCAATAATGAGCACTTAAAGACCGCTAAATAAGATGACAACACATAAACACAGATGTTTTCATGTTTCGTTCTCTAAGATTTATGAGGATTATACTAACATTTACTATAAATATACAATATGATTATATACAAATATTTTAATATGATTTTATGTGCTTTTAATGCTTTTCTAGTGATATTACGACTTCAATGTTTGTGGCAGACGGATTTAAAGTTGAATAAACTGATTTAAACTTGATTTTTATTTTTCCATATACTTTCTTGACAAACGACGTATAATTGGGAACGACATAACTCGAGGTATACCTGTACTGAATAAGTTATGAATTCTTTCTTTATATTGATTTTATAAACAGACTTATTTTATTGTACAGTACATCCCTTGTAAACAAGTTTTTTTATTACGATTTACCCTGAACATCCCCTTCAGTTCAGACTTTGAGTAGGCTCACCTTCTAACAATAACAACAATGTTGTTTTTATATATGTAATACGTAAGTTATAAAGTACAGCATTGTAATGTAATCACCATATTTGAACAGATTCCACTCAGAAAAATTAACTGTTAAGTGAAAGTGACTCTCTCCAAAGAGCTTTCAGATAAACTGGACCTTCTCATTTTCATAGTATTCATTACAAGATAGTTTGTAAGCCAAAGTCAACCAATCAAAAGCATAATTTTAATTTCCAAGCATTAAATGGGTGTGAATTCAAGGAAATCAGTTAGAAATTATTTAACTGTTGATACTAGAATCAAACCTAAAATTTAAATTACAAACAAATGAAATTCATTGACAGTTACAAAGTTTGTTAGCATTGGGTCATAAAATTAATTAACTTGTAAATTTCAATAATTCCTAATGTCAGTAATAACACCACTATTACCTATCACACATTGTCAATTTGCCAGATGTAAAATGACTAAATTTCAGCAGACAAAAATTTTATTTAATTACATCAATTTTTTCAGTGATTGTACTGTTTTTTCGGTGTTTTATTTTAATTGAACACATATAATAAAATAATATATACTGTAAGTGTTTAAAAGAAAAACAGATAATGAAATGAAACATAATTTCATTTCATTATCTGTTACTTATTCACTTATGCAATAGAATTGGTGTTATAAATCCTTAATAAAAATATTAATCTACATTTTATTAATTTACAAAATTATAGTGTAGACCATATGCACTGGTACATACATCAGACCTCTAATGCTTTATTCAATAAACTTTAATGAACATAATTTCATACATAAAAAGTCTTTTTTCTATTGTTTGAAAAAAATATAAAATAAAATTTTTTTATTTAATTAAACAAAACAACGAAGTTAATAAAATCTAAAATGTTAATGAGTAATACATAAATAGTAATAGTTAAGAAGTACAGTAGAGTATCGATTATCCGACTCAATTGGGGACTGGAGTTGGTCGGAAAACTGAAAAAACAGATAACCGAAAAGTATGAAAAATACATTATTAGTATAGTATATTATTATATCCCATTAGTATATTATAATTAGTATATTAGTATATTGCTATTAACCTACTTCGTGTTGAATTTTCATTGATGTTAAACCTAACAAAATTTTTTTTTAAATAATAATCGTCGCTATTGTATCGTTAAAAATTATTTCTTTATTTTGCACAAAATAAATACAAAAATAAAGAAAAATAGAAAATTAAGCCTGGTTTAAATACTGGCCTTCTTTTCATGGTCGAGTCAGTGTTGTCAGCTAAAACATGCAAAAATTTAACAAAAATAATATTAAAGTAGCCAAGACATAGCCAAATATTGTAGCGCCACATCGCTAGCAGACATTTGAATTTGCCGACTAGAACGCGGTCGGTTAACCGATGTGACAGTTGATCGGGGGTTGGATAATCGATGCTCTACTGTACTATTAAAATATGTGGAGCCATTATTTATTAGTATAAAGTTTAAATTTTTAGTTTATTCTGATCTTGAAATAAAATTTTTTAATTCTTTGGGAGACTAATTTTTTTTAGATAAAAATTAGTAGTTTGATACAATTCATCAAAAATTGGTAGCTAGCCATGTAGATATTGTGGCACTTGTGAGAGAGGGTGCACAAGTACTGTCTTGCATGTAACAAGTCTTGTGGCATTAGTCTACAGTTATAGTTACTATAATTCATATTCCCATCAGTGAAATTTTCATGATCACGAATTTTCATAATATGCAGTGGTGTCTCATACTTTGAATTTGATTCATTCCAGGAGGTCGTTCAAACTCCGAGTCATTCGAAGTCCGAAGCAATTTTTTCCATTAGAATTAAGAGAAAATAAATTAATCCATTTCCAGATCCTAAACAATACTCATTTTGATAAACTTAAATTATGTGTATTTGCTGTTTTAAGATAAAAAGTAACACAATTAAATAAATCTACTAATAAATTAAACCTGAATACAATAAATAGAATATATAAAACTGTATAATAAAATAAAAATTACATTTATTGTTCACCCATTGCTGACTTTGACATCTTAAACATGGCTGCTATATTTGCTACATGTGTACTAGTTTAATACTTTTTGATAAGTTACTTTTTCATCTTAATCATCAATATTACACCTTTTCTCTTACTTGTTAGACTTCATTACTTCCGCACATTCTCAGAAGCCATGATTAATAAGTAAAGGTGATATTGGGTTGAATAGAAACTTTTTGTGTATTTTTAATTTTAACATCTATCTTTACTTAATATAGATGTGTGATTTAATTATAACTATAACAGTTGTTTGCAACTGTTATAATTAAATATTACATTATTTAACACATTATTACTAATTTGAGATTGTATTCTTTGTTTGGAAGCTTATTTTACACTTGGAGTACATTTTTTTTTTTTTTTTTAACCACACAGTTCATACTCTGAACAAATTTTTGTCAAAAGTAGCATTCAAACCCTGAAGTATTTGAAATATGAGGTACTGTACCACTGTGTTTTGTTGCAACTTCCCCTTCTAGCCATACCAGGTTTATGTGCTTCAAACAACTATAAACATCTAAAATTAATAATAAGGTTGGTCTAAAGAAAAGTTTGCTTTTTGGCAAATGCAATTACAGTAGAACCTCAATTATCCGGACCTTGATTATCCAGATTTTCGATTATCTGTATTGTTCAAAATAAAAATTTTATGAATTTGCTGATTTGCATTGGCAAATTGCGACACTGTTTATGTACGTGATGGAATTCATAACTTTTTTTGTTCCAACAACGTCTCACCTGGCACAGTGGTTGTAAACTTTTTAATACATTTTGCATCATAATAAAAATATAACTTGACATACATATTTATAAATAACTAGCTGCAAGTACCCACTTTGCTGGATTTTTTTTTTGTTCGTACATTTATATATAATATAGTTTTTTTAATATAAAAGACATGCATTAAAAGACTTTTCTTTTCCTAGCAGATAAGTCCAGCATTGCTCAGGCAAAAAGTAACAATAGTGAAGATTAAGATTATTATGTTATAGCCAACCTTACCCGTTTTCACAGAATGCAAGAATTAGGTCCCCCTGTTTCCAGAGACTAATTAGAGAATTTTTAGATGGGTCTAAAAATATGTTCGATTTCCTGTGATTTAAAAAATGCATAAAACCCCATCTGTGCCTGTAAATCTTATATGTTGCTTTCTCTTAACACTTCCATTCTTAACATTTTTATTGTTAACACTTCCATTCTTAACACTTTCAACCCACATATCTCTCATCTGTTATCTGTGACTTCGTTCGTGCGGATTTTGCAAGCAAACCCTATTTACATTCAATATTTCAACAACCATAGTAAATTGTTATATAACACCTACCGCTGAGAATGATGAGAATTGCTGAGAATCAAACGAATTGTTTTCAATTTGATTAATTTTCTGGAACATTTACAATCATTCTATAATTGAACCAACATAAAAAAACAAATTCGAATTTAAAACAGTTCGAACATTTGATTGAAAAATCGAAATATATAAAAAATTTTTATAACAATGTCTGAAATGTTATCAATTTAATACTCAATGAAGACTAAACGTAGTTAAATACGAATAGGATACGAATCATCTAAAATAGTACAGTAGAAGCTGTTCTTCTAGTTAAGACTTAATGCTTTCCCTCTCCCCCCGTGGGGGAATTTTGAAAAATCCTTTCTTAGTGTGCATTTTCATGGCATACCCTAACTGTGTACCAAATTTCACCTCTTTAGGTGGTTGCATCAGTTAATGTTATCAGAAATGTCCAAAAGTCTTTCTGAAATAATATAGAATATTATGGAACATTTTTGAAAGATATAAAAATTATTAAAGTAATCCAAAACTTACCAGAATATTTGTTGTTTGTTTTCATCATTTAATTTTTTTAATTATTTGATTATTAAAAAAATGTACTATGATGTAATATTAATTTAAAAAGAAATGAGAGGGGGTAGGTTGTAGGGGTGAAGAATGAGAGTGAGGACAGAGAATATGTGTGAGAATTCTACAATATTCCAAAAATTTCTGGAACTTTCTAGAAAAAACTGGAACATTCTCATTGAACTGTCACACATTTTCAAAGTCAACTACTTTCAACCCCCATATCTCCCACACTCTTATAGCTATCGAGACGCAACCACCATAGTGCACGATGGGAGACTTGGGGCTACTAATTAAAAAACATAATTAAAAACAAAAAATTCGAATCTAAAATAGTACAGTAGAAGCCGTTCTTCAGATTAAGACTTAATGCTTCCCCCCGCGTGGGGAATTTCGAAAAATCTCTTCTTAGTGTGCATTTTCATGACGTACCCTAACTGTGTACCAAATTTCACCTCTAGGTTCTGGAACTTTCTAGAAATAACTGGAACATTCTCATTGAAGCATCATACATTTTTGTAGTCAACCACTTTCAACCCCCATATCTCCCACACCCTTATAGCTATCGAGACGCAACCACCATAGTGCACGATGGGAGACTTGGGGCTACTACCACACACAAACACTATTCATGTGCGATGTGTAGTTTTGGCTGCAGAGTGAGATATAGGCACACACACGTCCATTTTTATATATATATAGATTTATATTCAAATTACATCATTTCTATGGCCAAGGACAGTGTAAGGCATGGGCGGCATGGGCCACCGCCTACAGCCTTGAGGTCCAAGGGGCCTCGCGCCTCGAAGGTTTATGCATTACTTAAAAGCTGTGAATGTGTCGAAAAAATTTTACTCGTCATAAAATGATAAATAGTTTGCATTTTTATGAATAAAAATTTGACAGTTTCAACTGCTTTTTATTTTATAAAATCCGTCTTCTTGCGCCATCAGAGGGCCTCGCAAAATGAACCTTGCCCACATCAGATTTAGGTCTTGCCCTGCCACTGTCTATGGCACTGATCTGTCTGGACATTCTGTGGTGATACAATATGCATTGTTACAAAAATTGCTGGTTATGGATCAATTGTACCATTTGGAGCAGCGCAAGTGAGAACGGCGATGCGTGTGTGACAGTGATACTTTCTTGGGATTCTTTTTAAACAATAGGCAGTCTGTTAGTGTAGTCCAAATATTGAAGCTATATGTAAATCTAGACAAATAAAAATTATTCATACTGTATGTACACGTCTTTCACTGTCAATTATTATTGTTATTATTTTTTTTGATTATCTGGATTTTTCCTTATCTGGACTACCTTCATCCCCAATTAGTCCAGATAATCGAGGTTCTACTGTATATTTCATCTCACCAAATTCAATATTGCAAAAGCAATTTAACAAGCAGGGATGAGGACAACACTACAATTGTAAATAATAATTTTATTGTGTACTGAAATTTCTATGATCAGAATGATGATGTATTTTCATATTCACATATAAGAACTTTTATAATTAGCCTAAATACATGTTTTTGAAAATGTCAGACAAGTGTGAAAATACATGGATGCTGTTTTTTCAATTCAAGGATGTAAAAATTCATGGACAGAAAGGTGGTCCATGAATTTTTTCACAGAGCGTGTTGGTAATCAGTTTTATTTCAGACATATATATGTCAACATGGATCTCATCAATTGTGATGTGCTGTTTTTTTGTTATGTACAGAATTATTTAAAAACAAAAAAAAGACATAGGCAATATTGGGTACATTCGTTTGATCGTAACTGGCCTTCTTTTTTCTTATTTCTGCTTTTATAAAGCTCAAATAAAGTTTCTCTCAATTCTGGCCTCTCAGTAATTTGTATTATCATTTTACTAATATCCATGTCCATCTTTTAGAATATGTGTGTATCATACATCCTTCAGCAGGAACGATACCAAATAGTATTTCCTTGAAACAATGTTACCGCATTTGTTGTTTTTCACGCTTGTCTGATGACCATAGGCTTGGAGTGTATCTCCCAGCATGCAATGGTGACAATGTCACGAGATGATCGTGAACAATATGGCGACCCATTTGTGCTACACAACATGATTTTTCACATCTGCGTTCGTCTGACTGTTCCCATATGTTTTATGCAATCCTATGATGGATGTGAAATCATGCTTGTCTGACATTAGCCTTATAATGTAACTATTTATTAATACTATTTAAATTAGATATAGTTAGTTAGTAGATGAAATTTAAATATTTCTTTCAGACGTGTAAAATTACAAATACAGTACATTCATCTTTATTTTGTAGTATTTTACACACACTTTTTTTTATTATTATTTATTAATAAAACTTCTAAGATAGTTTCTTTTAAGTCACACAACTAAATAAATTGTTGTTTTATTTCTGGCATTTTCTACTTCTCTTCAGTTGCTTTTACACTAAAATCACTTTACAATAATTATAAACACATTTTCTAAAAAATAAATTATAATAATTGTTTCTATTCACAACTCTTTTTACCAGATTCCATATTTTTTGTATTATATTCAGTATAATATTTGTTTTATATATTTGATTTTTCTAGTCTATTTCCTTTTTTTCCACACTATCAAAATTATTGAATATAATTTTAAATTAAAAATTCCAAAACATTTTTTTGAAAGCCATGTTAAAATGTATTACAATGTTTAAATGAATTATTTACAATAATTTTCTTTTGCATCACATTCAGTATACCGTATTTTACGGACTATAAGATGCTACAGACTATAAGACGCACCTTAATTTTTAAGCAATTTTTTAAAAAAAATACCTATAAGACGCTACGGACTATAAGACACACCTGAATTTTGGAAGCAATTTTTCAAAGAAAAAAGTGCGTCTTTTAGTCCGTAAAATACGGTATTTGATTTTAACATTTGATTTTTTTTCTCTTTCTTTTCTCATTGCAAAAGTTAACAAATATAATTGTAAATAAAAAATTACAACATACATTAAAAACTGTTAAAATCTGTTGCAATATTTAAATTGTTAAATAAATCACTTACTATTTATTTATTTTTGTTTTTGGTTACCAATTCAATTTAGTATTCATTTTTTATATTATAAACAATGAATTTTTCTATTTTATTTTATAAACATTCATAATTTTCTAGGGCAGAAAAGTGCCTGAAATGCATTTCCTGAAATAAAATAATTTATTTAGTTGGTATGCAGCTTTCTTAAAAGAAACTATTACAGGAAAAATTAACAAGATTTCAAACTCAGAGAGTTTGAAATCTCGTTAATTTGTAACTTTACTATTTGTCCCAGCTGCAGATATAGCGATTTTTATGTTAAGGCATTCAGTTAGTTCGAAATATGGCTACTTCAAAATTTGAAGTGAAAATTCTGTCCAAACTGTGATGTGCATATGGTAACTCGTTCATTTAGATCAAAGTGCCTCCATACTGTTATAGAACAATAGACCAAGAATAACTCTTATCTGGTGAATATGGCTTTGCTTTTACAATAACACATTTTTGGGTGTCACTTTATCCATAGACTACACTTTTTTTTCTCTCACAAAAAATACAGTTGGTTTTGGGATTGCAAGATTACAGACAGAGATATTTATAGAGCTCTAAGCTACTACATTTGGGTGACTTACTACTTTTGGTCCATTTTAAAGAATAATTTTGATTCCATTTTGAGGAATTCTGTTTTGCATTTTATAAAATCTGTCTGGCAACCTATGAGGTTCTCACTGGAGACATGCTATTTACCTACAGTTCATTTATATTATTAATATTATTATTATTAATAATTATTAATTAACAAAAATAGCATTCTGTATACATAACCATATACTATTTGCTTAATAAATTACATCAATTAAGTTACATGTCATTTGGCTTATTGCACAGAAATGTGTAAATCTTGGATAATTCAAAGTTGCAATTATTTTGTCCTTTGAATTTTGAACTAATAAGAATTTCCTGTGTATAAGTTTATTTAACAGCATTCATTTTCTTATTAATTTATGCAATTGCTTATTCTCATCATTATTAAATGTCAACATTGTAAATATAAACTTGGTACTGTACAGTCATCATCTGTTAAAGTAAAAGTTAAAAACTTCCTTTGAAGTTTAAAATTCCAAAATACTAGTAATATGTTGTTGAACAACATTAACAACAACGTGGAAAGTATGTTCGTAGTAATATGTTGTTGTTACTATGAACATATTTTCCACGAATACTTCTGAATAACCAAATTGTTAATGCTAATGTTATTTATTTTATAGCATTATTAAACTTTTCATTTGTTAATGTTTATGACATACTACCTGGAAATGAAATTAAAATAAACTGAAACTGATTACCAAATAATGCTTACAATTAATATGAATAATATTTCCAAGCAGACATTTCCATTAGTTTGTGCTGATAATTTGTCAAGGATAATATATTATCTTTTTAAAATGTGAACAATTGCCAAGTGACCATCTATATGTGAATTATTACTGTACATAACAGCATTACCAATACCAATTCTATCTGTGTCATTCTAGGCAGTTTATACTTACCCTAGGTAAAGTCCAAAAATTTTCATGTAGCAATTTGTTTTACATATAGACAGTTCAAAAAGTTTAGAATAATTTAGCTTTATCATAAAATGCCTACCCTTGAATGACAATAACTAAGTGAAATAAAATATGAAAAATTAAATAAGGGGATATTTAAGCCTAATCTTTTAGCTACATTTTCGTCTAAAACTATTAATTTCTAAATAGTCATAATTTGATATTCAAGAAATTTAGGATATTTGAAATCATATTTAAAAAGTTTAGAATAATATGAAATAAATTAATAAATATTATCTAATTACAGTCAAACCTGTTTTTATGCGGGGGATAGGGACCGCATTAAAAAAAACGCATTAAAAAAAATCTCACGAAACTTCACGAATGGCTGTAAATAATAGTTTTCGCAACACAATTTAAAAAATAATTTTTTTATGTGGTCAACAGGGACCGCATAAAAAAAGTCTCACATAGAAAATAACTCAAAATCGTACGAAATAGAATTTATTGACAACAGATGTCAGCACTTGACTGCATCGTCTGGTCTATCGTCTGTTTTACATATTTTTGTCCAGGTGGTGTTTTGTTGACTTAAAAAGTAAATTATTTCATTTTTCGCATATTCATGCAATAATATTACTGTAATAAGTGCATTTATGCTATAATAAGTTTATTTAGCTATAATAAGTCAACGTGAGACATGACGAATCGCACGAGACTAGTCGCCAACTATACCGCACAAATTAAAAATTCGCATTAAAAAAATCGCACAAATAAAAATCGCACATAAAAGGAGCGCATAAAAACAGGTTTGACTGTATAAGTAATAGTTATACTTTACTGCAGTTATGTAAATGGTATTATAGTTAGTGTTGTATAAATTACAATCTATCAATTGTCACAAAAGCATGGTGAACACTATGGGCAAGAAACAACAATTAAGCCTGGATTAAAGAGCCAAAATTATTGATTTACATGAGAAAAATATTAATTAAGAAATAAGAAACAGCAAAGTGAATTGTTTGAAGTCTAAAGTACAAAAAATCAAAAGTTTAATGAAACTAGGTTTAAATGTTGAAAAATGTGCTGGTCATCCAAAATTTACTTCAGAAATGACAGAAATCAGCACCTAGAAAAATTGTAAAACAAAATAGACTTGAAAGCTCACAACTGATGTCACAAGAATTGAAATCTGTGACTGGAAAACAAATGTCAAAAACGACAGTTTACAATTATTTGAAGGAGATGGGTTATAAAGCAGCCAAACCAGAAACCTCGTCTGACAAAAATTCAAAAGAAAAAATAATTAACCTGGACAAGAAATATAAATTTTACACCCAAACAATGGCAAAAAGTAATGACAAAAGTATAATTTGTGTTTATTTAAATTATGGAAGAAAAGTTTGGCACTTGAAATGTGAAATCAACAATTCACGTTGTTTACAAGTCCCACTAAAGTTATGTTGTGTTCACTTGACTATAGTGGACTTGCAAAATTGTGATTTCTTAATAGACAGTAAATGGTGATATTTTAGAATATTTCTTCATTCCATCAATGGAAGATCATTTTCAAAATGATGCAATCCTTCAACAGGATGGAGTTAAAGGTCATACATTCAAAAATGCTAAAGAATGGTTTACATCTAAAAACATAAAGCTTTCAGATTGGCCTGAAAACTCACCAGACTTGTCCCCAATTAAAAATATTTGGTCCATTTGTAAAATATGACTGCAAGAATCTAATCCCACCAACAAAAAAGATTTCAAAGAAAAACACAAAATTTGGTCTGAAATTAGTCTTAACAATGTCAATCATTTATTGATAGTATGCCAAAGAGAATATATTCTGAAATTCATAATAAAAGTGATTTAACCAACTATTAGAATAATATCATCTATACTTTTTGAACACGATTTCAAATATTCTAAATTTTTTGAACATCATTCACTTAAGTAAAAAAATTATGACTCTAACACTATTTAGAAATTAATATTCTTGGATAGAAATATGGCTAAAAGTCCAGTGTGGGGAAGTTCTTAATAGTTTAGAGTTCCCTGTGCAGGTACGAAGAAAAATGTATCCAATAGGGTAAACACATTCTACGACACCAATGAAAGAACCAAAAGTTTATTTCACCTTCCTCAAGTTTAGTTCAAGACTCACCACTATCACAGCAATACATTAATTCTTCACCAACTTTACCACAGCCACTGTTCGTGACACTCATAACCTGAGAAAAAAGAGGGGAAAGTTAACACTTTTTCACACTTTGGGACCTACTCTCACCATATCTTTTCTTCTCATTCACCAAACCAAAAGTGCTGTTTCTGTCCTGTATCCCTCCACAAGGGTTCTTCTAGATCCAGGTCCCTTTGACATCATTGAGCCCTTGGGGCTTGGATTCTACTGCTTGACAAACCTGTTTGGATAGTCTGTGGGAAAAATTGCATGGAAATTCTGGGGCAATGTGCAAATTTTTCAAACATAAAAACAAAATGCAAATTAAAAATGTGATCTTACAAATTGTTACCAGGTGTGACACAACACTTATAAACAGTCAACATTATGTAGGCTACTCATTAGTAGAGCAGAGCACTGTGGAAATACCTTATACTCACAAACACTACTGTGAAATGATTATATGTTATGAGAAAAATGAGATGAAATGCATGAGAAACATCATGTAGATTCCACAAATGTTTTCCAGCTGCATCAAGACCAAGATGTTTTTAACATATACTAAAGCAAAATAAAACTCATTGTTTTTACTAATTTACACTTTTGAGTGCCATTCACTTGATTGTTGAGTTGTTTCAGTATCAAAAGCATAGATCCCTGTTTCATCATCTGTAATGATGCATTTTAAGAGTGATTCATCTCAAGAAAACATTTCCTCAGCCACTTGAACATGATGATGTTTTTGGAAAAAAATTAACATTTTTGGGATGACTCAAGAAGCAACACACTGCCAGCCCAAATCATTTAAAATTGTTTGACAAGATCCAAATGATAACAGAACATGTTTAATAACATTCATAATTGTTAAACGATGATCATTGAGCACCAAATCTCTGACTTTAGGAACATGTTGTTTATCAGTTGAAGTGGATGGTCTACCAGAGCGAAGTTTGTTTATCTTTGATGCATTCTCTGCCATCCTTCAGCATTTTGTACCACTTGGAAACTCTTATTTTTGATAGACTACAGTCACCATGGGCTTTTTGCAACATTTCCAATGTTTTTGTAGCAGTAATTCTGTTACCAAAATAAAATTTAATACACATTTTTTGCTTAAATACACTCAACATTTTAAAAAAAATTGCCAGTGCAAAAATTCTTTACACACAAAAGAAGCTTTACAGTCAAACCTGTCTATAATTGAACCCCAAGGGACCAAACAAGTCTTCTGTAGTAGACAGGTTTCCACTATATACAGGTTACCTACTGTAGGTATCCCTTGATTAGGGGGATTAATAAATTTCTCAATGTTATTGCATGTATCAAAATCACGTTAATCAAATGCAGTGGTACCTCGGTACTCAACTGAACAATCACCACCCACTACAACAGATTTTCGGTTAATAACAAATATTTTTATTTTAGTGTTCCCATATACATGCCATATTAATGTACTACTTTTTGATTGTAATAAACTTTATCCTTTCAGTTTTCTTGTTCAATAGCAGTTTGCATCTTCCCATTCTGTGATCACTCCGTGTTGAAGTTGTTGAAAACTTTGCAGTCATAGATTACAAATTTCTTTTTTGATATAATGTAGTTGATTCCATTATTGGTTCCATTTGCATTTCTCCAAGTCCATTTCCTTTATAGTTTCATTTTGACATCAATCACAGGATTGTTACTGTGATGGATGTCAGGGAAATAGAATAATAGTGTAAACTTGTCACAGATTGTATCTTTACTGAAGACTGATTGGCAAATACTCTGATCCATCTTCAGTAAAGATACAATCTGTGCAGTTAAATGCAGTTAAATAAAATATCTGGGAATAAAATAGTCTTCTGAGTAATTCTTGGAACTTGGGTGGATGTTGGATTTAAAGGACATAACATTTTGTTTTATTTGTTCAAAAAGAAATCTTCTTTTAAGTGATTATAAAAGTAAGTGATTATATCTGACAAATGTTGCTAATTTTAGCTTAGTATTTAGCTTAGTACTGAAGTTTATTTATACTACTATAATAAATTTTCTGTAAAGACATTTTAAAAAGTCCAGAAAGTTTGTTGATTTTTCCAGCAACATTTAAAACTGCATGTGTGGCACCATCTGTTATGACATTTTATTATTAAAAACTTTTTATATTTTGAAGTATTATAAAATGGCAAAAAGCTTAATTTTGAGGGTAGGGATGGGTTTTATAAAAAATTGTAAATGCTAATAATGAATAGAATCATCATTAAGTTCAACCCTGCTCAAGATATGACACACAATCCCCCTTTATCTCTTTACTCTGTTGACCTTTAACCACCAAAGTTTAAATCAAAATTTTAGCATCAATTTTCCTAAAACAAACCTCCCTGCAAAATTTCAGAAATTTTCAACAAAAAGCACAGGAGTTATTAAACTTCAAAGAGGGTGAACAAAATCATGCTCCACACACTAACATCCCTACATACAGATAAAAAATTCAGAATTTTGAATTGCCCAACATTTCAAGGTCTTCTGGGTTCAAAAATATAAAAATCTTGGTAGTCACTTTTTGAACAATCCCTGTACTTTTCTCTGTTATGTATAACAAAGCCAGGAAAGTAAAAGATTAGTATCGAAACTCACCCTTTTGGCACTGCAGGCAACAAAAACAAGCAGTTTCCTTTACACAAGCACACAGGTTGCAACTAAGTTCTAGGTATTAAAGTGGCTAAAACTGTGGTGTCTTTTTCTGGACCTGCATTAAAACAAAAATGCATTGAAAAATATACAATATTGAAGACAATACAAAAAAAAAATTTTTTTTTTTGAAATTATGTTCTGGTGATTGTGAATGAATTTTTTGTATATAGTCTTAAGATATTTCATCTAAAAGCATATTAATCAGGAACAGTATATAAGAATAATGAAAATAAATAACTGAATAAACAATATCCTTACATTGGTCTATACATTTTTGAATAATTTTAATTATATTTTTGAATATTTATGACAGTTTTTTTTCATTTTTTAATACAAAAATCATAGTAAAATTATAATAATATTTTATATGATATAAAAATTTTATTTCTAAGTTGTTTATAATTACAATTCATTAATTGTAATACTTTTACAGATAATCTTGTTTATATAATGAGACATTGTATTTCAATGTCTCATTATATAAACAATAATAGAATACAGATAATATAGATAAGGCAAGAATACAGATAATATATAAATAATAATATCTGTATTCTTGCCAATCCAGCATTCCTTGCACAGAGGAATGCCAGATTAGAGAGCATACTATATTACTAAGTGGCTATAGACCTAAAGGCAGTGAATAACACATAATTTCTCTTCTTTTGGTACCAATTCTTCTTTGGGGGCAGACAGAAAATAATACAGAGCATAGACATGCAGTACTAAATAAGTTTATGGGTTCTTAGCGCTTTTCCACGAAGGATGACAATCGCACTCACAATATTGTTTATTGTTCATTATTTATTGATAACAGTCACTTCGTATTTGGTTTTATATTCGAATAAAAAACCTGAATGAGTGAAAAAAGCAACTAAGCATTTTGCATTTCTTTTGTACTACTTCACGTAATCTTCAGTTGATCAATGTCCAAATTTTCTTCAAAAATTTGCAGTAATTATCCTTCATAATCCCTAAATATGTGGTAATTAGCCTTTATAATCCCTAAATATGCAGTAATTAGCCTTTATAATCCCTAGATATGTGGTAATTAGCCTTTATAATCTCTAGATATGTGGCAATTATCCTTGCTAATCTAGTCCTTTATAACACCGGTCTGCAACCGGTGGTCTTAATACAGCACACTCTTGCTAATCTGGTCCTTTATAACAGCGGTCTGCAACCGTTGCAGACCGCTGTTATAAAGGACCAGATTAGCAAGAGTGTGCTGTATTAGAAAAGAAAAAATTTATAGTTATTACAGTTAAGCATACATCAGTAAATATTTTATAGAATTATCAGAAAGTAACAATATAGACTTGTTTATGAGGCAAATTAATTTTAAATATAAAATATTTTCTTTATCATGTATTGTTTATTATAACATGACATGCAGAACATTATTAATTAGTATATCATATTTGAATTATTTATTAAAATAAAAGTGCTACTTTAGTGAATAATATTCTTGAGAGACACGTAATCACTAAAAATAAAAATATTTTACAAAACTATCAGTACTTACATCATTGATATTCTGCTTTTTCTTACTATGGATCAGATTTCTATTGACCTTTATTTTTCCCCTCCCTTATAATTCTAATTACAATATGCTAATCATTCTTCATTTATTATGAAATCCATATTTCCATTATAGAATTTTTATTTTATGTAATTTGTATAAATTTTATTTAATAATAATAACATTTTGATACAAATTATATTTTTCAGGTATAATTTCCAGTTAATATGGGATGATCAGACTTTTTATTATTCTTTGTTAAAAAGATTTACTTGACAACATTATTTTTAAGAAGGTAAGTTTAAAATATTGTAAGGTAAAATTATCTAAAAGAAATAGTTCTGAATATCTGAATAACATTTAGCATTAAGAAAGAGAAAGATACATCATTCTAGAATGAATAATCAAACAAATGTGTATAGAAGATATGAGATGTGTCATTCCAAAATACATCTGGTCCATTTTTGCTTAATTTTCAGTATTCAATAAAGTCTTTTAATTTTAAAGCTTTAAACTTGGCAATGTTAACTTTGGTTTATAAGGATAGCATTTTCTGGCTCTCTTAGGCTCTTAGGGCTGTATTGTGTCAGTTATTCCATTAATATTAAGCTTAAAATACTAAATCATTAATTACTAAAATTTTGTACTTCAAAATGCAGCATCATGCATTAAAAGTTAATTATATAAATCATTAAAGTTACATAATATAATCATATTATAATTTTCAAATTTTTTTGCATTGATTTTTGCAATTTTATAATAGAATCAAATATAGATAACTCAGAAAAACTTCAGTTCTTAATTTGTTATTAATCTTTAATCAAACTTAAATGGATCAAATTTTCTCTCTTATAATTTAGTTTTTTTCATCAAAATCATTTGTTTGATTGTCTTATCATATAATTAATATTAGTTATATTACTAGTTATTAAATATTTTGTTGAACAATTTGATGATTAGCAAACTTTAACACAGTTAAATGTTTTAGTCATTAAAACAACCACATGATAATTTTAGTTGTAATATTAACAAAATATCTGATATTGAAATTGTTGTTAGACTATATTTTAATATTTTCAGTTTGTTTTATCAAAGGTGATGATTTTTTAAGTAAATAAAACATAATTAAGATGAATCACTACTGAATATATATATATATATATAAATATCCATTCTTACAGTAAGTTTAATTGTAGGTGATAGGGTATTTGATTCTTGTAACCAAATGTTAAGTTTGGTTTGAATGATAAAACAATGGAAGTGTTTCCGTTGGAGGAATCTGCTCCTGGTGGGATACTGAATGGATCGAATCCAACTCAACTTGAAAAAATGAAAGAATGGGATGCAAATTTTACACAGTTCGAAAGTATGTTATATAATTAAATTATTTATGTAATTAAATTTTTCATTATTAAATAGCTGATTTTTTCTGTATTAATTTTACAGAAGTTTTAGAAGCTGCATGTCAAAGAAACGATGACGATAAACTTCCTTCACAGTCATATTTAAGCTCATTTAACTGTTCGTCATCGTCAGAGAACTTCTTTACGTCTCCTCAAGTTTCAAATAAAGATAATAATTTGTGGAATTATCCTACAGTGTCTTGTACAGAACAATATGATGAGAAAAAGAATAATGTTGACTGTACTAAAAGAACAAAATTCTCTGAATGTTTGTTAAATGCAAATGATCTAACTGAGGAAAAATCTTGCAACAAAGAAAAGAATAATACTGAAGAAATGGATGTACAAGAAGAAAGTGAACAAAATAAAAGTGAAAGTTCTGATAGTGAAGAAGAAGAAGAAAGTGAAGAAGAGAAGCAAGTGAAAAAAGAAGAGGAGAAGAAAAAGAAGAAGAAGAAAACTAAAAAAAAGAAGTTGCCTTTTGAACGATGCAACATCAGGTAAAGAAATAATTAATAAAATTTATATTATGTGTATGTATTAAAATAAAATATTTTAATTTTAATTATTAGAGAGATTATCCCAGAATCAGAATTGGATGCTGAAACATTAGCTGCCCAGAGAGAAGAACAAGAAAGAATAAGACGATTACAAGAAGCACAACAAAGAGCCTTACTCGAGGCTCAACAAAGAGTCGTACTTGATCCACAACAAAGATTATTTCATCAGCAGGTGCCAGTTCGTAAATCATTAGAAATGAAACCATTAAGTCTAGATAATGCACGTTCCAAAGCCTTTTGGGATAAACATTTGAATTGGATATCAAATGCAAAAACTTGTAATTCTACACCAGAAATAAATTTTACATTTAATCCAGTGAAAAAAGATACAGATATTGTAATACTTGATAGCAGTGAAGATGAACAGCCTCCTGAAATAAATCCTGAAAATAATACATATCAAGTTAAAGAGAAAGGTTTGTCATATTATATTATATTTGTATTAATAAATGTTAATATTTCATCATACATACATCAAAATTTATCATATTGAAATATTTAATATATTTATATATAATAAGTTTAGAACAAGTGGAAATTAACATTAAAGCTGTTAAGCTTTAAGAGATTAATAATTTCAAAAATGAGTTTAATAATTCTAGAATTAAGTAAAAAAGATTGAACTGTGAAAAGATAGATAAATTAAAAATGAAATAATTTTCACACAAATTGCAAGTAGATGAGGTTTCTTGAAACGAAACAGCAATTAAGTAGTTGAAAACAGCAATGTCTATTTTTCACAAATTTAATTTTTTATTACACTAAATTAAAAATATTTAGAATATTTTATTTTAGAATATATCCAAAAAATATTTTTGGAATAAATTTTGAAGTTAAATTTTATTAGTAATCTCATTGGATGCTTTTGAAGCTAAAGCAATTTCATGATTGGAATGAAAATGAATGCTTAGTATCATGGTACAGGATTGCCAAAGTTATTGATTCAAAAATATTTTTTGCAGTAATGACAATTTAAATTTTTGTTGAGTTTACAGATTTAACAATTAAACAAATATAATAAATATACTTTAATTTATGTAATTATTAATTCTAATAATAATCATCTTTATTTATAGTGTTTTTGTTGTATTTAATAAATATAATTATAGAAAATAATAATATATATGTTATGGACAAAGTGATTAATTGGGCATTATTCATAATGCTCAGTCATTATGAATAATGACCAAAAAGGGCATGCAGTGTGATAAATATTGATTAATTTATCAAATTGACCGATCATTATGAATACTGCTATCACTTAGTCAAACAAAGTGATGATAATACGTTGAGGAGTGATCATCCAACATACTTTGAATTGGCACTCTGAGTTGCCGATTGTATCGCGTTGAGTGCATATCGTGTTCAGTACTGAATTTTAAATTGTGCAACATTAATTAATTTGATTAAAAAACTTAATTTAGAAATATTTATTTTTTGTGAATTATTTCAAAGTATTTTAAAAAGAACATGCAATCTTTTAAAACTAAGTACTATTAACTATATTAATTAAATGGTAAAATTTTATCTATGTGCACCATCATGGCAGTGGTTGCAACTGCTTGTGCTCCTGACGGATTCCTCCTGGAGGGGAGTCGTCAGCAGGCCACCAATTGTTTAACGTCACTAGATATTGATACATACTTGTTATTGATACGTGTGTTCAAGAATTACCGTGAATAAATAACTAGTGATGTTAAACAATCGGCAGCTTCCAGCGGCTCCCCTCCAAGAGGAATCCGTTGAGAGCACAAACAGTTGCAACCGCCGCCAAATTTGGTACTAAACACAATACACATGCGCAACTCAGATATGAGTGCTGATTGGCTAGTGTATTTTTGGATGATCACTCCTCAACATATTATTATCACTTTGCCCGACTAGATGATAGCAGTATTCATAATGACCGGTCAATTTGATAAATTATTGAAATTTATTACAATGCCCGATTTTGTTGGTCATTATTCATAATGATCGGGCATTATGAATAATGCCTGTATTAATCACTTTGTCCATAACCTATACACTAAAACCTCAATTTAGTGCCACTGTTTATTTATCTCTGAAATTGGCACTAGACTGAATTATTTCAAACAATATGAATTATGTAATATATACTATAATAATTCTATACCAACTTTAGATGTAAGAGTTTTGAAAATTGTGATATGATGATAAAAATGTTTGCAATGCAAAATCCTGCATTTAGTGATTTGCAGACATGGAAGGGTTTTTTTTGTTTATTATTTACAGGGAAGATTCATTTACAAGTATTCATTGGTGCTATTTAGCAGGGCAGTCTATTGAAGTTTGACTGTATACATGTTAAAAGTATATTTATGTTTATTAAAATTCTATACATGTATGCCTCACTTTACAACCTATCTGCTTAACGACCAATCGAGTTTCGACCTGCAGTTCGGGGAATCCCCTTTCTCAGCTTGAGTGTCGATCAGTGGTGAATGGTGACGTGTGCACTAAGCATACTATAATAGCCTTTTTATAAATAAATTTGAAGTTTGTTGCATAATTTGTATAATTTTACAACAATCCTATATTCCCGGCGCAAGCTCCTCGCTTATTGACCAATTCGCTTAACAACGTAGTCATCGGAACGGAACTTCGTCGTAAAGTGAGGAGTACCTGTATACAAGTACAACCAAAAATTTTAATTTTTGTTTTACATAAAATGTTTTTTATAGGTAGATTTTTATTATATCATATTTTTTCATTTCTGATTATAAGATTGCACTACATGTTGGGCTTGGCTCATCTCATTCTCAGATCACAACAAAAATAAAACCAGCATTAAACACTTTAAAAGTATAAGTTTTTAAGTTTTTTTGAAATATAGGTATCCCTTAGGGTCCATTTACACACAACAATGATGTGCCAGCACAGTGACCATTTGGTGACAGTGACGTCGAGCACAGCACAGTAATGAGTATTTACACACAACAGTGACGTGACCATGCTGTCAGTGAGTGGTCATGGACTTTTCTGAGGATGTATTGGCTATGATAGCTATGTTTCGATGAAGAAGAAAAAGAAATGCAATTAAGAAAGCACCGCAAGTGGGTACATCAAGCATGGCAAAAAAGATCAACAGAATAGGAGTTTCATACTCTTTATAAAAAATTGAGGTGACAAATCTATATTTTTTGAATATTTTCAAATGTCCCAGCATGCATTTCATATTTTATTAAACAAAACAGAGAAAATACTCATTTTGTATCTAATGTCCATATATTTCGAATGAGATAAATCAAATAGAACAGAGTGTTGATGCACAATTTCAATTAAATGTTCGTCATCCGTTGGAAAACAAAATTTACCATCAGTGAAAATATCATTCCCATCAAATGTACTTTTACGGTAAGGTCATGCCACTCCACTGCATGGCACTGTGACGGACGAGTCTGGACATGGTGGTTTAAAACTAGGTCAACGATTTCTCATAGGCAAAAATTCACCGTACTGTGCCAGCACGTCATTGTTGTGTGCAAATGGACCTTTATATAGCATGGTTTTTCAAAAAAGGGCTATGTTATGTGAATCTGTTCTACACAAAACAAAAGACAAATGTAAAACATAGGATTATGTTCCAGAAGTTAGCAAAAGTATACTATTTTTTTTCATTACTAAGAGAAATATGTTTATTAAAGCAATTGATATTTTAGTTAAATGAAGGTATTTTCTTTTTACGAAAATATCATTATCATCTGACATCTGAGCTTTTTTGTTGATGTTAATCAGAAATACCAGCAATGTCTTCATTTTTTTATTTTTATCATAATTTTCAATGGCTGACAAAATAAAAATATGTTATTAATTGATAATTTGTTCTAGCAGGTCACGTTTGTTCAGTCGAGTACCATGTGATTTTTTTTTCCAGAATTTGAGTTCAAATACCGTATTTGTAAAATCGTTGAACAAAACACAGCAGTACCTTGGTTCCCAACTGGAATAATTTGAGTACCAAGATACTGCTGTGTTTCATTCATCATTTTTACAAATGATTTCTTACCTACAGTTAAAAACAGTTTAATAACACTTACCTAAAAATCTTTAAATAAACTTTACTAGATACAAAGATTAATCTATAAAAACAAACCACAGTGACAGTCTTAAAGTCTAAAATCTGAAATAAACAACAATGATACCTGGTTGATAAGAAAGCTAGGACAAGGAATAAAAAATTCTACTATCAGTTTTCGTTAAAGTAAACCTGACAATAGGTACAAACAAATTTAAAAGTTCAATATTCTAAAATCTGTGGGCAAATTTGAGATAACACACATGCTTACTTGAATTAAAAAAAAATTGAATAATTGAAGTTGGCACCTAAAAATTGTGAAATTTTGTATGGAGGATTTCCAATACCGTGTTAAGAGCGAAACCAGAAGTCATGTTGTACAGGGATATCCCCAATTTTCAAACCATGTTGTAGAAACATCGTGTTATACAAGGGATACCTGTATTTAAAATGTTTGATATTTGTTCCATTTAAGAAACAGAATTTTTTTATTTAGTTTTATAAATTTTACAATAAAGCCTTGTTTATATAAGGCTAGATACCAAAACAAGGCAAAAACAACCACAGCAGAAAAAATCTGGCTAAAATACTACAATGATAAATGAATTAAATTCTATAGTACATACACTGCTTACAGAAAATTTTAAATACCGGAAACAAGGCATATAACAAACGTTCCAAGTCTTGTACATACATAATAGCTTGATATAAAAAAGATCTAAGCCCTGCATTTAGATATGTGTCGACAAGAATTATAGCGAGTAGCTTTCATATGAACACACAAGTATATATTACAGAGGGAAATAAATCCATTAAAACTTTTATAAGAAAAGAATTATATCAAAATACATAATATGGCTATTAAAATTCAATAACATTAAATATGATCAAGCAATATGCATAGATTTAGTGTAAGGAAGGTTACTTAACTTATTTAAAAGGAAATACACCTATCTAGCATCACAGTTATCTTATTCAAAGAAGACTGTTTGGCAGAAGACCATATTGGGAGGTCATAATTGACAATAGACCGAATAAACAGCTCTTAGTATTGAACTTTGATATAATGCTGTGACAGTGACTCCACATGATTCCACATCTAACAGCTAAAGTTTTAAAGTTTTAGTTATCTTTACAATTTTATTATTAAAAGTTAATTTCTCATCAAACAATTCCAAGATCATAAATTACTAGTGATGTAACGAATATTCGGTTACTACCCGGTATTCGGCCTATTTTTCACTATTCGGCCGAATACCGAATATTTAATCACTATTCGGCCGAATACTGAATACCTAAAAACAGGAGTAAGAAATAACAAAAACACAGTAAATTAATCATTTTTGTAACTTTTATTAATGCTGAACATTAAACTATAATTATTAAAGTTAATAAGAAATAGCATCTAACTCTAGTATTAAATTATTTCGTAATTAAATATTATTATAGCCTTTATCTAGCTCGATATCTTATGGCATTGATGGCGTGTAGGTTAGAATGTATCGGGCATTAATGTTATTGTTTAGTTAATTATATTATATTCGTATTCACATATATTTTAATATTTATACGATATATTTGAACTGTTCCACAACTGGGGAGAAACTAGACCATATTATGTCACCACAAAAGTATATTCTTAGGGTACTATTCAGTCTACAAATACGTAGTAAAAACAAAATTTTAGTGTTTAATTAAAGAGTTAAAATGATCGATTGCAAATAAAATAACATAAGTTATAACTTACATCTAAATACCAACAACTGCCGAATCGTATCGGGCTATTTACGGCTATTACATAAATTATAAACCAATTTGGCACTAGAGGTAGACGTTAGGCTCCATCTCATATTAACTTTAATAATTATAATTTAATTAATAAATTTAAATAATTTAGACCTAATGGAAGAAAAATCGTAGTGACAGCAGGCCAATAGAGAGCACGGTGCGCGATCTTTGCCATAATGCGGTTTGCGCGCCAATTTTCGTACGTGCGTTAATCAAGCCGAATATTCGGCCATGCGGCAATGTTCCTAGCCGAATATTCGGTATTAGGCTGAGGCTGAATATACTATTCGTTACATCACTATAAATTACATATTGAATTGTAAAGTTGTCAAAATGAAAAGAAAAATATGTTGGATTTTTTATTAGTGAAAAACACATTACAGTAGATTTTGAAAAGTTAATATTTAAATTTGTTGATTCCTTCCATTTAGTAAGATATATTAAATTTCTCTGTAGAGAAATAGTGACCCTATTTCTCTACTTACATTCTCAGCATAAGCATAAATAAGAGAAATATATCCTGAAAAAAGAAAATGTAAATAAGTGAGTAAAAATCTACTTAGGACAGAACTCCTGAGGGATGCCATACAAAGAAGAGAACTCAAAAAACTAAACTCAACAAGTTTGTTTTACATATTCTTAATAGTTATTAAACCACATGATGATTACCTGATCAATCTAATATAATTCAGAGTGTGTTTGTAGGAAAAGTGGTGGGACCATAGAATAAAAAGCATATATCAGATCAAAATATACAATATAAGTACACTTCTTTTTCTTAAAATTCCAGTGTTTTATTTTATATATAGATAAGATTGGTTATAAGTTATATATCTCTAATATTACAATGCTGAAAATTACTGTTTCTACAAGCAATAGGGTCATAAAAGTAATCAAATAAAATGTATTCAAAAGTTTTCAATTGGTTGTAATGTGATTGGCCTGTATAAATTTCTTTCTTTTTTGTGTAGCAGTTATCAGCAAAGCTTTCTATTGATTCAGAATATAACTATAATGTAGCTTTGGAAAAACAAAGGATAAAATTGTTGCAGCAGTGGCAGCAATATTTTAGTGAAAACTGCAAGAACATTATTTGAATTATTATAAGATAAATTTGAAATAATCATATATAAACTAGAAAACAAAAAAATTAAATGAGAAAAATTTATTGAATTAGCTTTCAAAGGTTCATAAGATTCCTGTGAGGAAATGGTTTAAAAAGAAAGATTTTAATTTATTACATCTCTTATAAATTGACTCATTATTAAATGAAATACTGTATTATATTTATAGTTTCTTTTATAGAAATGAGGAAGAAAACTCCAGGAAAAAATTAAGGGTCAGACAAAAATTACCTGCAACACTATTAATCCTTATAACAAATTTCACATTTAGTATGAAGCTTTTGGATTAGTCTGTATATACAAATCTCGGATTACTAGAGCCCATTACCATTTATTCTATTTTATTTCATAGCTGTTTAAGAAACAGTGAAGACCATAGCTGAGAAGACTTGTCAAGTTTTTTGTAAAAAAGAATAGATTTTTCACAGGCAGAAAAAATTTTATATATATCAAATTCAATTTTTGTGAAATTACTGACATTCATCAATAATGTCCTGTATACAGGATTAGAAAGAGGGTTTTTAGAGCTTCCCCAATGGGAAATGCTGAAAGCATTAATTGTATGGAATTTTAATATGATTAGAATTAATTCCTTGTTACCAGAGAAGTAGAAATTGTACAAAACACTAAACCCAAGTAAGAATTTCTTGTAGTAAAATGTACCGTACATCCTGTGTAAATTTAAAAAATGAAAAAATTTTGTGTAAAAAAAAATACCATTCAGGAGGTTCTAAAAATATTAGACAGGTTTGTGATCTAACCAGATAATAATAGTTAGGATAAAATCAATGCAAATAATAACTTTATAACTTAAAAAGAAACACAAAACAGTAAGAATTTAACTTATTAAAAATCATCTCTTTATTAGAGTGAAGAGAGTATGATATAATAATTGTAATATTAAAAATAGACAATTCTACAGCTAAAATTGAATCAAATAATTGATGAAGAGTTTTAATATCAATGAACAATTGATAAAATAACAAAATGTATCCTCTATGCTGACCTTCATGAGATAGAGCCCAATGAAACTAGCCAGTTGCAATAATAATCAATATTGGTGGCATTTTCATGTTTCTGACTTCCCATAACAATGATTAGATCATACTCATTGTACATTAAAGCTTGGAGGAAAGAACATTTGTTGTTAATTGATTGTACAGTACATTTTGCAAAAAAAAAAATGTTAAATAAGTGAATCAGAGTTAACCCTCAATGATGTATTCACAGTGAGTATGCAATTAGGAATCGTGAATACAGTAGCCAAAATAATGTATTTGACAGCACTTGATGTTAGTTTATTTCTGTTGTGATCTGAAGGTGGAACGATTCTACCTCAAAAATGTTTATCTAATAAATATTTTCTGGCTTCTTAAAACTTTTCTGCTGTTTTTGTGTGTAAATACAATGGTAGAAAATTCTGAAATTTTAAAAATTTCATTTGGATAAATTTCTTTTTAGAGAAAAATGTAATAGATATATCCAGTTCAGATGAAGAAAACAAAGAAATAAAACATTTTAATAGAGGAGATGATGATGATATTGTCATGTTAAGTGATGAAGAAGGGGAAATTGAAGACCCAAACAATAGTGGCTCTCATACTGATGATTGTCTAAATCGGCCAGATGCAGAAGGAAGAGTTCTGGTAAATCTTGGTCACCCTAGTGAAGATCCTGATATATATCTTGCACCTCAGTTATCCAGGATAGTAAAACCTCATCAGGTAAAATGGCAAACTTTTACTTTAAAAATAATGCATAAAATTGGTAAGATTTAACTAAGATAGGGTTAAAAAAAAAACATTTATTTTTAATTAATTTTGCATTTTCATAGTAATATGACATCCTAATCAAAAGCTTTCTAGAATTTAAATTTATCACAGATTTCTCTAAGACCAATTTTAAAATTAAATTAAAGAGCTGTTAAAATTAACATAAAATATAAAATAGAATTATAAACTATTCAAAACCATTCATTCTGTTGCTTGTTAAATGTTTTATTATTTGTTTGCATTTTTGTAGTACAGTAGAAATTTGTTCATCTGACACCTACAAGACCAGAGGGTACTGGATTATGTGGTGTATTTGTATTTTTTGAAAGTTCGGGAAGTTCTATGCAAACATTTTGCAATGTTCAGATTGTGGGCATTTGTTGCACATTTTATATCAGTGCACTTCTTTATGTTTCTGATTTGTTTATTCATGCTTTTTAATTAGTGTGAAAATGATATAACGTATAACTATACTGCATTAAGATTGATTGAAAAACCTACAAAAACTTCAACTAATGAACACATTTGAAATCTGCACAAAATTCTGATTTACAGCATATTAATATACCAGATTGTCATCAAACAATTCTGGATTATCAGCTGCTTTTTAGAGGATTTCAGATTAACTTCTACTGTGACAAAAATTTAGGTTTAATGACATCTTCATTTCATCCTCTTGTATTTTTCTATGAATTTTATAGCCTATTATAAAATTAGTTATAATTATTTTTTAAATTAAAATCCCTTTCAAGCAAATCAGAATTTTTTTTTATTAAATACCATATTACTTCAAATATAAGCTGCCTTCGAATTTCAGTTACAGTAGGAGTTTAAAATTGGAAAAAATAATAAAAAACAAAAACGATTTTATATATATGATTTGCATCAATCGCAAGGTATCTTCCTTTTTTAGGTCCCAAGAATGATTTTCTGTCCTTTTAGACACACTCCACTATAGTAGTGAAGTGCTTATGTTAGGAGTTTTGTGTGTCTATCAAATATGTGCACGCACATGCTTCGTTCAGTCAATGCTTCCATTTATTGGACACGTCCACACGCATGTGCAATGAGACAGTTTACTTTCGTTACCTAAGTTTTGTTCCATTCAGTCTATACATTGCGTATATCCATGCGCAAGCACAAAAAGGAACTGGACATTTTTATTTACAGTCACTGTAAGCTATAGTAAAAACTACCTGGTTCCTCTGGAATCTATAAACCACACCCCTTACTGTATATTCAGTGAAAAATTCTTCTGAACAACTACTTGATTCCAAGAATTTATAAAATTTATTTTAAACAAAATTAATACTTGATTTGCTTTTGTGGAGCATGTTATCAGATCGGCTTGACCAAGTTTGTTTACACTAAAATAATTTTTCCTTTGTGGTTCTCCCACAATGCACATTTATATCATCAACCATAAATCTTTTACCAGCTGCATGATTTCCTATTTCTCCAGTGCACAATATAACTTTTCTTTTGAATTCAGCATCATATGTAAACCATTTTTCCTTTATTAGTGAGTATGGGTAATAAAAAAAATTTGATTCTACACAGCTGCTATCAAACAACAACTGGATAAAATCAGAAAAGTGTGAACAGGGAACCATCAAATAAACTGCTGTCAATGATTGCAATACTATGCACATGCATAGAGTGTAAAGTAAAGACCCAGTTGTTGTGGGAACTGGGAGATCAACAGAAATAAGAAGTTAAAATATTTGCATTGAATTTAAGCCACGTCTTAATTTCGCATCTTAAAAATGGAATAAAAAGTGTGGCTTAAATTCGAAATAGTAAGGTTTATATTCAAAACTGTATTAACTGTAGTAAGTGGGGTGTTTCTGTATTTCACAATTTAGAAAACAAAAACTTAAAAGGTATTTGAATATTTTTATAAAAAAGAAAAAATAATATATGCTAAAGTCAATATATGTTTAGAATTTAATTTTTGTTGCTTAGTGTAATATATAAACGATTCAGTAATTTGTAATGAGTATTGAAAAATCACATAAGCTTGTAAATGAACAAATTTAATTGGTTTCAGGTGCTTTTGCTTAAGGCATTGCAAACTTTTTCAAGAACATTTGGATAGAACAATGTTCCATTTCATTCTCAGTGTTCCTGAAGAAATTTACAATGTCACAAGTAAAAGTATCCAAAACCTGATTAAATCTATTCTTTCATGTGACAACTTTTTTGTCTGTTCACAAATTATCACATCTTTCACTTACTAATTTTGGTGTACATCTCTCTTAATTTTTCATATATTAGCTCAACCTAACTCCTTTATTCAGGATATGACCTTGATGTAATTTCATTTTAAGATGTTTTCATATTCTAACATTCTAACTCTTTTGATATATTTGATGATGTTGATTTAATCAAAACTAGTAATAAATTTGTTACTAATTAATAAAGCAATAAATAACTATTAATAATAAAGCTTTATTAATTATTTTTATCCCAATTTTAAATTCCAATGCATGTTATTAACCTGCTCTTAATACATTTATTGGAATAATAATACACAGACAGATGTTATCAAAATATCTATTTTAGAAGTCTCATTTAGATTTGGGATTTTAATTCTAATACACTGGCAAAAGCTGTAAAATAAAGATTTCTGCAAATTTAATTAGAAATCATTTTTTATAATTTAAGGCCAGTTTATAGTCCAACAGCAACATGGAATTTCAGCATTGCTAGCTGTCACTGGACAAGAACATCATTTGGTTTATATTCAAACTCTGTACGGTGTTGAAGTTAAATAATGTTCATTTTTGGAGTTGTGTCACTAGGTCAGAAGGGACACCTGTAATTTGACATCTGGTGGAGCAGAAGAAATGAAAGTGGTGGAACTTTGCAAACTTCACTGTTGCAGTACCACACTGCCTTTGGATTATAAACTGATCCTTAATTTAAAGAATAATCATGTAGTTACAAACAAAAACTTAATGTGAAACTTTCAGTTGAAATCAAAATTGTTAATATAACCAAAAACTCAATTTATCTATAGAATTATAAACATAAAATTAAAAATTTATTGTTTTTTAATTGTGAAATAATAATAATAATAATAATTTTTTTTAATGTAATTTAGATTGGAGGAATTCGTTTTCTCTATGACAATGTTGTAGAAAATCTGAAACGATATCAAACTTCAACTGGATTTGGTTGTATTTTAGCTCATAGTATGGGATTAGGTAAAACAGTGCAAGTAAGAATATTTTTTTAGTATTATTTTTTAAATAAAACTAAATAAAATTTCATAAATTTACTAATGTGTTTATTTTTTCAGGTCATTTCATTTGTAGATATTTATTTATGCCATACATCAGCTCGATCCGTTCTATGTATCGTACCAATTAATACCATTCAAAATTGGATGGCTGAATTTGACATGTGGTTACCAGCAAAGAGTTCTTTGACGGAAGAACAACTAAAGAAAGGAGATATCCGACCAAGGAATTTTAACATTTATTTATTGAATGAAAATTACAAAACAACATCGGCAAGGGCTAACTTAATAAGTAAGTTAAATTAATATGTTTTTTGAGTAGTTTTACGGAAGTTACAAATAAAATTCAGAAATAAAACACTGAAATAAAAAGTTTTTTACTTTTGTACATGAAGAATAATTATTAGGCTTCCATTTAACTGTTTGATGAATTAGAATAATAATTCTAATGTGTTTTTTTTATTTGTGTGTAATATTTAAAATAGGTGCTGTTAATATATTGTTTGATTGGATAAAACATGGATCATATGGGCAATCTATAACTAGGTGTGCCTCCTGGGCATTCTTTCTATGGGAAACTGGTCCCTATTTAGGTGTTAGACAAATGAAGAAAACTTGGAAAACTTCAAATGGCCAGCCTGTTGGTCAGGTGCAAACCCACAATCAACTACAGTGTTTGGTGAATCTATTCACCCAGTGAATGACAATTTGAAAATTAAACTAATTTTAAATTGTTGATAGATTTTTTACTGTTTCTTTGAATATTATATATTTTTTTAATTTAATTGCCATACCCTAATTTATGTGATCTGCAAACATTTTGTTTTAGTTACTCTTTATGCATTTTATTTTTCTTATTTATTCTACGTCAGTTTGATGTAGAAATAATAGTTTGAATTGTTAGTAACTTATAAATTTTTATGTTGTTATTTTTAACTATCTGATAATTTCTTACCTCTCTGGAAAGTTTTTGAAATTCATTATTGTAATTAATGGGCCATATTTCAAATCTTTTTTATTTGTAGTTTGGCTATTATATCCATGTCATAAGCATAAACAAAACAAGTCAAGAGTAAGTTTATATGGAGAAGTATTACCAGGAAGTGTACCTTATCTCATTGGAGTCTTGCATTTGTAATACAAGCAAATATAGAATTTTCTTTGGATAATCACAAATTAAGGCTGTTATGAAAAATTAAATTTAAACAATATGAAGGTTATTAAAAATAGATTCATGAAACACTTTAGATTTCAAGTGTCACCATAAGAAAAGGTCTAGTGGGTTCATAGTGGTTAAACATTCTGGCTATTCTTTTGCTCCCCAATATTTAATCCACCTTCTTGGAAACCTTTCATCCAAACTGTTTTGTACTTCCAAAACATAATGGGGAATTTCATCATGCTGAAATATTACATTATTGTTATGGGCCTAGCCAATACTGGGTTATCTTTCTTCCTGAATGATGCAATTTATTGTAGGTATGATAACAATATGTAACAGATGTAGATAAATGGGAGCTGTAAGACTGTCTTCAATAAAACAAAGTCCAGTAATTCAATTTATCAAGATTCCTACCTAGACATTAATTTTAACTGGATGATATCTGTATGCCTACTTGAATTCTCTGGAAATTTCCTTAGATCAAATTCAGCAACTTCAATTAACAGGACCATTTGGATTAAAAAAAAAAAAAAGATGGGTAACCTTATCAGGGAAATATATCTGATTTAGCAAGATTTTGAATTATTTTTTTTGGTAAAACTTGTACAAAACTCCACTCTTCTATCAAAATTGAGATAGTACTTTTTATTATTCTATCTAAATATTTTGTAAATTTCAAAGTAATTAATTAATTAATTAGTATTTCTAGTCTTAGTCTTTTATCTTTTCTGTTATTATATTTAGCATAGGCATATTTGCAATATTTAAAATGGCATTTTCTGAAATGAAAACAAGAATCTCTGCTTAATTTTAAAAGATTTTTTTTAATAGAAATTTATATATTTTTACATTTCTGTTCATTGTAATTTATGTTTCTTAACATTTGAAAATATGAAACAGAAATATTCTTTTTATAATTAAAAACATCAACAGGATTTTAAAATTGACAATAATAATTACACCAATAATTTTTTTAGTGGAATGGCAGAAGATGGGAGGAGTGTTGTTAATGGGATATGAAATGTATCGAATGTTAGCACTCAAAAAGTTGTCTAAAAAAAACAATCGAAGAAAGAAACGGCAAAGAGAAGAAACTATAGTGAATGAAGTGGAAGACGATGCTCAGATTAAAAAGTTATTGGATGGTAATAATTTGTTTAAAATTTCATTTTCTTGTTATTTTAAATTACTATTTGGCACGTTAAATGTTTCATTGAATTTTGTGTAATCTGGATATTCTGCAACAAAACAAATTACTTTTAAGACAAATTTCAATTGTCTTAAAAGTAAATTTTATGTCTAATAATAAATATTTGCATTTAAACATCTGACCATACACCATTCTCTCTGGTTGATGAAGGACACTGGTATTCTTGTGCTAGTACAGTAAGACCCCACTTAATGCGGCGGATATGTTCCTAGACGACAAAGCGCTAAATGAAACAGTATTAAACGAGGTCATTTTAACATGGAGTAAATTGGAAAAAGGGAACACACGACTAAAAATAAGCAGATTTTACTATAATTTTAAATTATTTTTATATTAATTTGCATAATAATATATATTAATTAACACACAAACATATGCACACAAAAGTGTAAAGTTCATTTTTTGTAACAAAAGTCCTATCTTTTTTGCAATTCTTGTTTTTGCAATAAAATTGTGTAGTTTCATTTGTTGCTTTTTTCTTTTGTTAAGCAAATGTCGATAGCAAGAGATAGCATCCAAAACATCATTGTTTTGCTTTTGCATTCCTTTCAAAATCTGGATCATTTGCTACAATTTTGATCAACGATTTCAGTTATTGTTATCAAACTTTCACTAATGAAATCTGTAGAGAAATTCTTTGGGTTCTTCATTTTCAGAAACTCTATTTTCCAGTTCTACATGAATTCCTTGTTCTGCCAGTTCTTGAAGGTCGTCGTTGATAAGGCTCTCACCAGAAACCTGCAGTAACTCCTCAATATCCTGCTCGTCTACATCTCCTAGTCCTGCTGTATCGATGAGGTTGACAATTTGGTCAACCAAATGATACAGCAATAGGCTTTTCTCATTGAGAATTCTTGGATACCTTCAAGCCGTAACTTCTTCCATACTCTGTTCATGCATTGATCAGTTAATTCTTGCCAAGTGAAATCAATATTGCCTATGGCATCCATGATGTTATATTTGTTTCAAAATTGCACCAAACATACATAGATTTAAGGAAAGTACAGCACTATGACCAATTGCCACCTTTTATTGATTGGTTTGTGTTCGGGAATAATTGTATTATACGAATCAATGAAATTCTGCAATAATTTGAATCGGCGTAAATTTTTTTAGCTTTTTTTAAGGCTTTGAGCAGACCGCATTATATCAAATCAGTGTTAATCGAGGCAGTGTTAAGCAGAGTCTTACTGTATTTAAAAGTTGCTAAACTTGTGGAATTTTATTTTCACACAAAAAGTGTGAAATATGGCATCATGATAGATGATACAAAATGTCTAATAAAAAGTTAGCTTGAATACAAATTGCTTAATGTAATGATTGTCTTCATTGTAAGATATCTATATTTGAATAATAATATAATTAGTTTTGTACTGTACAGTATTTCTAGCAGAATTCACAAGACCATACAATAATAGATGTATTTTAAATCAGTAAACATGCATAGGTTACTGTAGTAAACTATCAATTTTTGATGTTTCAGAAAGATTAAGCAAATCTAGCACTGATATTCATAGTTATGACAGGTGAATAATTATAATCAGTTGCCAAAAAGACCATTTATGGTGTTTTTTCCATTTAAGTAAATCTACAAGCCTAACAGTTGTTTGCTTTACATATAATATTCATTTTAGCTTTCTGTCTGTCTATTTTAAATCTTTAAATTGTTATAATTACTGTTTATTTTAATTTAAACTGTGGTTTGTCTTTAAAAAATTATTCATTGTGAAATAGTTTTATCTTTAATATATTTTTATGTTGTACAACGTGAAATTTCTACAATTAGAATGCTGTCAGATGAATGACAAGATCATTTTCAATTTCAAAAAGCAAGCTGTCAACACCACAGGATGACAGTTTGGTTTTTTAATGTTATATATTATATATAATATATTTAATATGTAATTTAACTAATTCTACATATAAAATTTATGGTATCGTTTTGGATTGCAAAGTGTTCATATTTTTATCACTTGATTATTATCTATATAATTCTTGACTGATAGGAGCATGTTTTTAATTGATATTTTTCAATGTCATTTTAATTCCTTTTTTGTATTAGGATGATGATAAACTAAAATGGGAATTTATGATTGTTACAGATTTATCTGATTAAGTTATGTAATGGGAGAATCTTTTTTAATTAGAATATAAATTTTTATATTCACTTTTTACTTATTGTCCTGGATTTTTATTAATGCATTTTAAAATAATAAGGAGTTTTTACTTTTATGGCTGTTATGTATGTATAACAATGAAAAGTATTGGAATTATGTAAAATTTGACCCTTCCTGTTTTTTGAAAATCTCCATGTTTTGAAACCTTCCAAACCCAAAAAAAGTCAAGGAAAGGGGGAAAAATTCTATGGGTTTGTGTGTATATGTTGACGTCTATTTCATGTAATATTTCAGGATGGGCTAATGATTAAGAAACAAAATTTTGCAGGTAGCTTGTGTTTTAAGGGCATTGATGCAATTAAATTTTGGTGGTTAAAGGTCAACAGGGCAGGGAGATAGAAGAGGGGTGCACTTAATGAAAATTTTACATGTTATTACCATTTAAAAATTTTTAATAAAACTCATTTCTACTCTCAAAATTAAACTTTTTGTCATTTTATAATAATTAATAATATAAAACTTTTATGAAAAAAATCTCATAACAGATGGTGCCTCACACAATTTATTTATTAATAGTATGATTAATAATCTAACAAGTAAGTTATTTTTAAATAAAATTGCTTAACAACCAAGAAAGTTATCCAACCCATTGCTAGATTTTTTTGAAAATAGAATCAGTTAACTAATTTTGTTGCCAAATTAGTCCACCAAAAAATTGAAGAAATTTTATCAGTGATTTGAAATTAACACAAAATATAAAAAAATAAATGCATAATTTAGAGGCATACAACACTTAATACGAGGGTAATTAAAAGTTCTGGAAAAATAATTGACCCAGAGCAAGACTTAAATCTGCAATTCCTGCAGACTGTGCAGATGTGTTGCCACTTATGCTACCTGAACTTTCATCCAATCTTCACCTCCCACAAGAGAGCTGCGAGTTTGAGTCCCACTCCAGTCCAATTCTTTTTTCCAGCACTTCTAAATTAAATATTGATTTATTTATAGTTATTAAATTTATCCAAACGTAGTGCCTAATGTCTGTCTCTAAGCAAAATTACTTAATATATAATTATTAAATGGTAGCTGTAAAGGATATATATTCCTGAATATTTAATTATAATACTTAAATATATTGAAGCTACAATAAAGGTCTAGAACAGGGGTGGCAAACCTATGGCATGCATGTTCAAAGTGGCATATAAGGAGAAATCATTTGGCCTGTAACGTATCATACAATTTTGATTCATCATCTGTCTTTTTTTAATCATCCTTTCAGTTTATCACCTGATCATCATTTTTTCAGCAAGCTTTTTCACTGGTGTTGGGATGTTTAATTGAAATTGAGGAAATCTTGTCACGATTTCCTCAATTCCAATTCTTCCACATTTTATAAGCAAATTAATTGTTTGTTTCAGTCAAAGATTAAGAAGTTTTTAAATTATGATATTAACAATTAAATATTAGTTTATTGGAAACTTTCATGTTGACAAAGCAGAGAGTACACGATATTCCATACATGAAATGATGTTAGTCACAGTGCATCTTCCCATCTATCTTTCTCTCCCCATGTCATTGCATCACCAACGAAGCAGTTTCCAAAGATGATAATCCTAGATGAGATGATAGAATAGTTCGTTGAGTAAAAAGGGAATTAGCTGTAATTTCTTTGGGAGTAGTGTTGCAATATTAACTTTATCTGAAATAAGATTACAAATTTATTTTTTAGAACACAATAAAGCATGCATATCCACATATAAATTGAGAATTTTCATGTTTCTTTTGGAAAATTAAATCTGGATTTCCCAATCACTTTCCATTCTTAAGCTTGATGTTTATTAATGAATGTACCATGCTTGTAATATAAACCATTAATTTTTCTAAACAGATAAACTTTAGAAAGTATTCAAAATAATCTGAATTGAGAGTTTTCAATAGAATCAAAATCAGAATTGGGAGAAACTTTGGTATCATTCCATCACTATTTTTTACATTTATTCTAATTAAAGCATATTCATTCAATTTCTTTAAATATCATTATTTGAAGTCTAAAACTTTGGCATGCATACTTAGCTTTAAAGATGTTTATCTTTAAAACTAAGTATACTTACTATGTGGCACATGAGCTCAAAAAGGTTTGTCATTCCTGGTCTAGAAGAATTGCATGCAGTTCACGAGCTATGGTTTGGTCATCCTGGGCATTTAGTAACATGTATATTTTGCATACTGTATCATTAAATATTAAATTTAAAATTTGGAGTGAAAAATAGTCATGTCAATAAAGAAATTTGTTAGAAAAAAAGTGCAGACAAAAGTTTATAATAAATTTTTCCTATTGAACTGTCTATCACCAAGTGAAGTGGACACTGAAAAAAATTGTAGTGAAGTGATACTGTGTTTTATGAAATTTGGAAGTTACTACCAAGAGATATTTCATCGGAAAAACATTAACTAAAGAAAAATTCTGCTGGATATGCCTGCACTTTTAAATACTCTTTAGATTTTAATTTAAATTTAATTTGTATACTAGTACTTTTTATATATTAACAGGACTTATTATACTGGAAAATATTTCTTCATCCATATTTTCCAGTATAATAAGTCCTGTTAATATATAAAAGTACAAGTATACAAATGAAATTTAAATTAAGATAAAAAGGACCACAAAGGCATAATAATTATCAGGTCAGTCCATAAGTTCATGCGTATTTTTATCTACAAAAAAAGCAGCAGAAAATTTTAATTAAATTTTATTTCAATCTATAATGTATTCACCATTATTTTGTACAATTTCTTGCCATCTTGATGGTAGCTTTTTAATCCCGTCTTCATAAAATGATTTCGATTTTGAATCAAAATATTCAGAAATAGCCTTTTTTACATTGTTTTTATCCTCAAAAGTTTTCCCTTTTAAAAAATTCTGCAAACTGCAAAAAAGATGATAATCACTGGGAGCAATATCTGGCGAATATGGTGGATGAGGTAAAATTTCCCAGTTGTAGCTTTCAAGTTTCTGTATAGTTATTTTTGCAGTGTGTGGTCTGGCATTGTTATGCTGCAAGAGAACCTGCTTTCTGTTCACTAACGACGGTCGATTTTTTTTTCATTTTCATTTTTCATTTAAATGCTCTAATTGCTCACAATACATTTGAGCTGTAATTGTTTGATTAGGTTCTAACAGCTCAAAGTGAATTACATCTGACATATCCCACCAAACAGACAGAAGAATTTTTTTTGGATGCAACCCACCTTTTGCAGTCGGTTTTGGCTGCTTGTCGCGATCCATCCATTGTCTTTTTCTTGTCACATTATTATAGAGGATCCATTTTTCATCTCCAGTAACCAGCTTACCAAGAAAAGGTTCTAAAGCAATGCGGGATAAAAAAGACGTGCAAATGTTTACATGTTGTTGTCGGTTAGCTATTGACAGTTCATGTGGTATCCATTTTCCTAGCTTTGAAACTTTTCCAATTTGTTGTAGGTGTCTATGAACAGTTTCATGGGATGAATTTAAACATTCCACAATTTCATCAACTGTTAAAGATGGTTCTGCTTCAACTAGTGCAGAGAGAGCATCATGATCAAAGTCAACGGGTCTTTCCAGTACAAGCCTTATCCTCCACACTAAAATCATTGTTTCTAAATTTTTCAAACCACTTCTGCACAGTCCTTGCACTAATTACAATTTGATTATGTACCGTATTTATATTTTTGGCTGCATTTGTAGCATTCTCACCACTTAAAAATAAAAAGTATAAAACATGTCTTTTATATTCATCGGTTACTTCCATTTTAACGAAAATAAACAACTGAAATGTTCACAATTCTGAACAGTATTATATGAATGAGATCCAATTTAACACTTCAGTGTAAAAATTATCACATTAGACTGACATTTTTAACAGCAAAACAAGGTTTTTCTCAAGGTCATAAAAATGTGCATTGACTTATAAACTGACCTGATAATTACTCTTTAGATTTACTTTTACTTTGAAAATGATTTTTATTAAATCATACTTTTTTAAAATCAAATTAGCATCTGTGTAATTACAAAAATTAGAAAATTAAATGCTTTGTTTTTATAAATCTGACTGTGATATATATTTATAAATAAGAAAAAATAAAACTAGAATATATGTCGGATTATTTTTTGATTAACATAAATAGTAATTCTGTTATCCATTTTTTGATAAATAATTTAATTTTTATTTTAAGATATCTATTGTGCACTTGTTAATCCTGGACCTGATCTCATAATATGTGACGAAGGACATCGTATTAAAAATTGTCAAGCAAGTACATCCATGGCTCTGAAAAGCATTCTTACAAAGTATATCATAATAATTTATTTGGATACAAATTTTATTTTTTATATTTTATCATGTAGTAATAAAATTTATTTTATTTAACTATAGAAGACGAATTGTTCTTACTGGCTATCCTCTACAAAATAATATGTTGGAATATTGGTGCATGGTTGATTTTGTACGCCCAAATTATCTAGGCACACGTTCTGAATTCTGTAACATGTTTGAAAGACCAATACAGAATGGTCAGTGCATTGACAGTACGCCTAGAGATCGTCAGTTAATGCGCTTCCGTTCCCATGTTCTTCATAGTCTTCTTGTTGGATTTGTTCAAAGGTTAAGATATGACTAAACTCTTTTAATTGATAAATTTTAGTGAAATAATTATACTGTTCTATTAAATATTTAGATTTATTTTTTATAAAATATAATAAAACTAAAATATTATAAATCAAGATTGCAATATATAGATATGTTATCACATTGCGCTTTTTTTCTTTTTCATTTTGAATGAAGATAGATAAAAATAAATTTGATAACATATCTATAGATCACAATATTGAAGTTATAAATTATTAATATAGTTTTTTATTTTATGATCTGAAATTATGTGCATTTTCTCTACTAAGAATAATTAAAATATTTAATCAAGAGTTAATCAAGATAAAATAGTCAATATTTAATTGACTATTTTTTTAGCTAATAAATGAAAAAATTGGCTGTTACATCAACATAATAATAGTGCGATTTTTGAATTTCAAATCAATAAAACTGACAAAAAAAAATTTTTACATAAATTATACACATAACTTCTATTTACAAAAACAAATACAGCAAGTCCTCACTTAATATTATTGATAGGTTCTTGGAAACTGACATAAAGCAAAATGACATAACGAAACCAATTTTACCATAGGCTAAATAATATAAATAAGATATAATTTGATTAATATAATTTCAGTTGGATTGTGTTTTCAACCTCCAGTATTTATTTTCCACTTCATAGAATCAATTTATTGTTTATGAAGAAAATTCAATAATAATAGTTGTAAATGACTTGTAATCATTTATAAATATTGTTGAAATATTCTTTCCTCAACAATGTTATAATGAAACAACAATAAGTGAAAGCTTGCTGTAGTATATAAAATAAGACAATTACCTGAATTCACTGTAATATAGATGGATTTATTCAGATTAAAAACTTAAAAATCTTTAGCCTTAATTTGAAATACTGTATCATTTTGAGAAAGCTAACAAAAGTTAATCTCCATTTATTCAGATTGCCCATAGCCACTGCCTCAAAAGAATTAAATTCTAGATAAAAACAGATTTGTATTCCTTCTACAGATGCTATAACAGATTTCTAAAATGTAGTTTATCTCATATATGTAAGTGTAAATGGATGTATTCTACATGAATACCTCATTGAATATAGATGTGGTATTTGCTTGGATAAACATTCAACTAAACAATACAATTTTCAATTATTCAATAAGTTTGTTGGATTCAAGATATTAGTTATCATGGACAGATTAATATTGAACTTTCCTTCATGTTGAAATAATATTCTTTTCATCTTGTTTCTCAATATTCTTATCTATGATCCTATTGGTTTGCTATAGTTAGTAATTATTTTTTTCTTTCCTGCTTTAACTCTTTTAAAACTGAAAAGTTATAAATTATTATATAAATTTCCTTTTATATATATTTAATATATAATAAAATAAAATAAATATATATGTATTTATTTATTTATTTTTATTATATCTGAAAAAGCATTTTTTTTAAAGATGAAAATATTTATAAAATATATAAAATAAAAGAAGCAAATAAAGAATAGGTTTGAGAATCCTTTTGATTTATCAATAAATCATTTTTGGCTTATAATATTTTACAAAAATTTAAATTGTTAATATTCCTTAGAGTGTTATTAGATTAAGAATAAGGTTTTGTTTGCTAAACTATTAAAGAAATTTAAGAAAAAGTACAGTGCAAGATGAAAAGTTAAGGTTGCCTATGATTTTTTCAGTAAAATATTTTAGGATAGTTACAGCTGAGTGACTAGACACTGTGCAAATAGAAGTACAGTAGAAACTGCTTGGGCAACCACCTGCATTCGATGGACACCTATCAAAACAGACAAAAATTTCTGGCATGGAATAGTTTATACATAGAGTCTTCGTTTAAGTTACCTGTATTAAACGACCACCTGTGTAACGTGCCCACGGGCATCGATTTTTGGTCCTAAACAACATCAATTTGGTCTGAAACATCAACTGTAATAAGCGACCACTTCCACGAATATATCTGGTCTAAACTCTTGTTCGAGCCCACCTTGGACACGTCTCCCACTTTTGAAATTAGGTGCAGGTGTTAATGAATTAGTCTAGCAACAAAAGAAATTCATTTCAGTTTGTTTGAAATTGTCCGAAAAACGAAAGAAATGTGAAGTGCTGTCGTTAGAGGATCAGGTTAAAGTTATCAGAAAAAGTGAAAATGGTTTATCGCAACGGCAATTAGCCACAAAGTTTAACTGTGGGAAAACAAAATTTATTTTACCGTAGACCTACAGTATTTTCCTTAGGAGTATAAAATATTGTATATGGTACAATTAATCGGCTGGTCTCATCGTTTGATAAAATTTATTTTATTTTATTTTATTTTATAAACTCATTTACAGTACATGTGCAATAAATAGTTTCTGTATCAACCTACCTTATTTCTGCAATATTTTTATAAAAACAATATTCAAGTAATTTTCGCAGGCAAACAATAAACACATTAACACAAAATCAGTTTTACAGGCAACCTTCCTTTTTCGATTCCACGATTGTCATTGATGTAATGAAATCGTATTAGGAGAAGAAATAATAAAATCGTTTTATTATTAATTAATAATTTTTTATTGTACTTAAGAAAATATTAAATATTTAAAAATACAGTATTTTTAAAGTTAAAATAAGATTAAACTAATGAAAACCAAAACCAAAGTGGTGGAGAGATACCATGCACTTTTATGTTGATGAGTTAATACACGTAACTGAGGAGCAAACGAAGAGAACCAACTTGAATTAATTATCTCGGAAAAAAGAAAGTATGCATTTTAATCGAGAAAATACAAATATTGTATTAACCTTTAAAATACTGGTATTAAATCTGTCTTATAAAATCACGACGACTTCTGTTAATCGAGTTATCTGATAAGAATAAAATACAGTCCCAAAGTAGATCTATTGTTAAAAAAATTCTCTTATTTTTGCTCACCTCGAGTTTTGCTTAGTATATATGACTTTTAGCCATATCTGTGAACAAAATATGTGTAGAAATATGGTATTACAGCACCACCTGTATTGGACAACCATCTGTCTAAAAGACCACTTTTTGAAGGAACCATGAGCGGTCGCCATAGACAGGTTTTACTGTATATTGTAACAAATTTCACCACTTTTTATTAACACATCTGCTGCCAATTTGCATCATGTGACCTTCACAACACAAAATAGCATCAACTGGCTGCAAATGTTTTACTATATTTACAAAAAAGTAATAAGTTTAAATTTAATTTTATAATCAAGGATGATAAAAATTAAAATTTTTATTGGCACCAGATAAAATATAAAAGCTATTGAAATATTCTGTGTATTTGACCACTATCAAAGTTTGTTATATAGCAAAAAATTATTAGGATTGGAATATAAACATCTTTCATGGAAAAGAGTTTCATCTTTTATCATTATTATCATTTTCATCATTTTATCTAAAAATGCAGAAATTTTAAATACATTAAGACCCTGCTTTAACACTGCCTTGATTAACGTTGATTTGATATAACGTGGTCTGCTTGAAGCCTTAAAAAAGCTCCAAATTTATGCTGATACAAATTATCGTGGCATTTCGTTGATTCATATATAATATGATTATTCCCAAACACGAACCAATCAGCAGAAGGTGGCAATTTGTTGGAGCACTATACTTCCCTTAAATCTAAGTTTGGTGCAATTTTGGAAAGAATATAACATTGTGGATGCCATAGGTAATATCGACTTCGCTTGGCAAGAATTAACTGATCAATGCATGAACAGAGTATGGAAGAAGTTATGGCTTGAAAGTATCTAAGGATTCTCAACAAGAAGAGCCTATCACTGTATCATTTGGTTGACTAAATTGTCAACCTAATCGATACAGCAGGACTAGGAGATGTAGACGAGCAGGATATTGAGGAGTTACTGCAGGTTTCTGGTGAGAGCCTTACCAACGATGACCTTCAAGAACTAGCAGAACAAGGAATTTGTGTAGAACTAGAAAATAGTCATCCTGAAAACAAAGAATCCAAATAATTTCTCTACAGATTTCCTTAGTAAAAGTTTGGTAACGATAACCGAAATCATTGATTAAATTGTAGCAAATGATCCAGATTTTGAAAGGAGTGCAAAAGCAAAACGAAGCACTTGGGATGCGATCTCCAGCTACCAACATTTGCTTAAGGAAAGAAAAAAAGCGACAAATGAAACTACACCACTTTATTGCAAAAAATCAAGAATTTTAGAAGAGCCGGAACCTTCATCATAAACTTTACCTTTCTATGTGGATATGTTTATGTGTTATTTAACATATATTATTATTAAAATTAATATAAAAATAACTTAAAATTAAAGTAAAATCTGTTGATCTTTGGTCACATGTTCCCTTTCCCTTCTGTGTTAAAATGACCTTGTTTAATGCTGTTTTGCTTAGCGCTTTGTTGTCTAGGAATGCATCCCCTGCATTAAGTGGTATCTTACTGTACTAGCACAAGAATACCAGTGTCTTTCATCAACCAGAGAGAATGGTGTATGGTCAGACATTACCTCAAAATTTTTATTTTTCATTGAAAGCAACTTGTCATATCCAAGGTTATTCATGATTTTCATTCAACATGATGATCCTACAATATGGTTTAATTTAAATTGAATTTCTGCTAAGGCTCACATATTGCAATTGAAGTACATAAAAGAAAATGCAAAGGCATTTGGATGCCAAATGGCCACCAAATGGATTTATGTGTAGGAATAAATTTTTAGTTGCCCTGGCACCCAGAATTTTATCACCTCTGATATATATACTGATATTCTGTAATAATACATTGGACAAAAGTTTCAGACCACTTAAAAATATTGTCCGTAGTGGCCAAATGGATAAAACCACTGAAAACTGATAGTTGGTCATAGGTTTACATCTGACAAATAGGCTGGCTGCCTGTAGTTTTCCAAGTTTTCTTCACATGTCTTGGCACCCAAATAGAGGTTGGTTTCTCTTAAAAATCTTTCTGGGGGCATCCCCCTTGTTAGATCTCCCCGTGTGTTGCATTGCCGTACTACATCAAACCAAACTACTTCAAAATATTTTTTACTATAATATAAAATTTACATAGAGTTTATTTAAATGGAACAAATTTGTGCATACCATCCAGATGGAAAATTTGAGTGTAAGATTGCAAAATTTAAACAGTCAAAAATTATTTACAATTATTTACAAGATCCTGACAATTATGGAAGAAAATCTCATACAGAACAGTTACCTATCTGCCAAGGACAAACAGATGATTTTGAGATATACAAGCACTACAAATGAGTCTGTTTCAAACATTACAAGACAACAATTGCAACCTCCAATTAGCTTAAGAACTGCTCTTAGGTTAATAGCAACATGAGATAAACTTTAATATGTGAAAATGAAAGCAAATCCACAATTGAGAAAGGCAATTTTGCAAGGACATATGTTTCAAATAGTGAATTTTTAGGAAAATATTTCCCTTAGTGAAGCATTTAATCTTGATGTGTCTTCATTTTCATTGTCACAACCTAAAAAAAGATTCATGGCTTCTCTCTCATCAAGTTCTGGATGGAGGTTGAGTTACAACATGGCTTTTACAGTACAAACGAAATCAAGTTTTGCAGTTTTTGTTATGAATATCAACATGATTGCATGAATGTTGATTTATGGAATCATTTTTTGCCATTACGACACAAGCTAAATAATGCAAACTTTATATTATCGCAAGATAATGCATCTATCCATGGTATGCATTCAACTACAGAATGGCTAACAGAAAAATATTAAATCATTGAAGTGGTCAGCATACTGACCACTTCAATGATTTAATATTTTTCTGTTAGCCATTCATTTCTGTTAGCCATTCTGTTAACCATTAATATGTTGTCCCACTCATAACCCAGAATAGAGAATCTATGAGGGTGATCTTGCATGCACAGTCTGTACTAATGGAAAGCAATATAACAACATCAAGGAACTTGAAGCAACCATAATATCTGCTTGAAATATATTCTCTCTGAATTTCTGTTGGCTCTAGCAAATTTTATGTTTTTGTGTTTAATACAAGTAATTGAACATAAAGGAAAGCATTGTAACAATTATTAAACAATATAGTTTTTATTTTTATTTGTATCACTTATATTGATTTGTAAAGCCGGTCTCTAACTTTCATCGAGTATATTATTACAAAAGAAAATTTAAACTTATTACATTTTTATAAATATATTGTAGTGCTGTAGTGAACATAAAATTACAACTTTCATAAAGATTTTTACTGAGAAAACTATAAGTGATCTTAAAGTTTTGTCTTGCACTGTAAAATAATAAAATTTTAAAATATAAATGTTAAAATTTCATTTTATATATTTTGTATATATTATTCAATTCCAAGCAAAGATATGAATATGAATGAGAAAGTACTTACATCATTATCTCATAGTAAATTTTTTTTTTATTTTCAAGTGTTTTTCACAATTTAAATTTTCTGAATATGAAGGAAATTTTACTGGAGTACTTTTACAATAACTGCATAATTCTGGAGGAACAAGACGTAGGTCTACATAATTTGGGCATGAATGGATAGCACTGGATGGAATGTAGCGCATTGGATGTATTTGAAATTTTTCACTGGGATTAAAGAAGGCAAATATGACGTAATAAAAAGAGGAACAATACAGCATTAGTGAGTTTTGCTAATGTGGAAGATATAAGAATCATTCGGGATAATGCAAGGATATTTGAGGAGTGTTTCTTCACCTTCCCATGTGTCCATGACCAAATGAATTCAGATATATCAACAGAAAATCTATGGAGATTGCCTGAATTGGTGCAGACACTAAAATCTAGCCCCAACGTGGAAATATGCAACAGTTCAACCTACAGATTTTGTCATAGTGTATTTTAATACATTATTATTTTGTTCTGATACTCTTTATTACAATCTTGTCTCAATCCGTAACATGTTAATAATTGGTTATACTGCTTATATTTGATTCTTTCAAATTTTTAAAGAACAGTTGAATTTCTATAGTTTGATATTAAAGAACACCTGAAGAAGGATGGTAAAGTAGACCAAAAACATTAGTTTTAAAATTATTTCACTGTTTATGATGATGTTTTATTATTAATAATAATTGCATTTATATAACAGAAGTGTTTTTACTAAGAATCTTTTATTACTAATCAAACAATACATCCAGATTCTTATCATTCTATAATAAGGGTACTTAATTAGTTAGATAATAAGCAGTTTGGCTGGAGGTAGGCAGTTAAGCTACCATCTTGTGTTGGCTACCTCTAACCAAACTGTTTATTATCTAACTAATTAAGTACCCTTATAAGAATCTGGATGTATTGTTCGATTAGTAGTAGGTATCGTGTTAATTATATATGTAACCTTTTATAATATTATGTTGATATAATTTCTTTATTATGTTTACTATGATTACATTTTAAAAATATACAAATTTACATTTTTATTTACTAATGCTACAAATTAAATTAAAATTATTTAATCTTAGGAGAGGTCATTCTGTTCTGCAAGAAACCTTGCCACGAAAAGAAGAGCACGTACTACTTATCCGAATGACTCCTATACAAAGGACATTATATAGAACATTTGTAAAAAATCTCATTCATGTACAAAATGCTTCTAATCCATTAAGATTATTTGCTGTTTGTTGTAAGGTAGGATATTAAAAAATTTATTTTACTATTTTAAGTATTATCATTTAAAAAAATAAATTATTATTTCTTCTAAGATATGGAATCATCCTGATATACTATATAACATTCTTCAAGATCGTAAGGCAGAACTCGGTGAGGATAACGATCTAGATATAGAGCTTGGAAATTTAATATCTGCAGCTGCATCAGGGAACAAAATTAATATGCGGAAAAAACGTAAAAAGAAACACCATTATGCTTACTAATTTAAATTGAAATTTCGATATTAATCTTGTTTTAATTTAATACAATTTTCTTAGGGGTAAATAAAGATATCGGAAATATGGGACGATCATTTCTAAATGGTTTTTCTCAGGAAACCGGGACTAGTATTAGAGATAAATATGATTCATCTATCAGTTATGATTGGGTGAGTAATAGTTTGTGTAAGTTTAAATTAACTTCTATTAAATTGAATGAATAGCTTATGTAATAAAAATTCTTTCAGGCTATTCCACTTATGTCGAACTATATACCAGGTGTATTAGAAAACAGTCATAAGATGACTGTTTTGTTTTCTATTATTGAAAGAACTCTTAGGATTGGAGATAAACTACTTATTTTCAGTCAATCACTATTTACATTAGATTTGATTGAAAAATTCCTTAATCAACGTAACGTTCCACCTAGACTGGGAATAATTAACAGTAGTTTAGGTCCTGTCAAATGGTGTAGAAACAAACACTATTTTAGTAAGTATTTTTTAAGTAATTTAAATAAATTATTATATTTATGTAATTCAAACAATTTCTAATTTAAATTTGTAATTAGGATTGGATGGTAGCACCTCGCCTCAAGACCGCGAAAAGTTAATCAATGAATTCAATACAAATGCAAATATTAGTCTCTTCCTCCTTTCAACAAGAGCCGGATGTCTTGGAATTAACTTGATTGGAGCCAATCGTATAGTTGTGATTGATGCTTCATGGAATCCCTGTCATGATGCTCAGGTATAATTTTAATATTATTTGAATTGTGTTGTTGTATTTATAAATTAATTTCATTGGTTGTAATATGATTCATATACTATACACTCTTACTAACGTGGCTTCTCGATTATCTGACAGATTGCCTATGCACTTTTGTTTGTATGAAATATTAGTCATGTTACACATTCAGTTTTTCTGTTTACTTGGGTTTCATTTCTATGTACAATATTGCACCATATTACCCATCCATCTGCCTCCAAAAAGAATTGATATTAAAGGGTGACAGGTCACATCATTCAATGCCTTTAGGCCTTTATGCTCTTGGTAATCTGACTTACTCTGTACAAGAAATGGCCAGATTAGCAAAAGTCTAGTGAACTGATATTTTAGCTTTTCTTCAAACATTTTTTCTTGAAAATAATAAAATGAATTTTATAATATTCAGTTGTTAAAATATATATTAATATAAAACATTTGCATTTATTAAAAAGAATTATATATATTCATTTTTGTGTGTGACTATATATGTAAAAAATGTAATTAATAAATGATTAAAATATTAAATTTGGCAATTTGTGACTCTCATTTTTAAAATCATTAAGATCATAATGGTGTGAAAGAGAAAACGATTTAAAAAAAATAGTTTCAAATAATTAAATTTATTGTAAGCTTATAAAAATAAGTTAAATCAGCAATGATACCATTCAAATTAAGATGCATTTTTTCCACTTTAAAATTGGAGTATATCTTAAATTTAGTTTTTGTCACTCTTCAAATTAGCATCCTTTTTTTTTCTTAAAAATATCTTTTAAAAAGTAAGATTCATTTTAAATTCAAAGTTATACATCATCTCTCTTCCCCTTTCTTTGTATCTAGTATACACAAGTAAAAGATGTCAATACAAAATAAACCAAAATTAATATTTACAGGCTGTCTGTAGAATTTATCGCTATGGTCAACAAAAGCCTTGTTACATCTATAGACTGGTCACAGATAATAGTTTAGAAAAACGTATTTATGACAGACAAGTAAACAAACAAGGAATAGCAGGTAATTACATAAAGCAGTTATTTGGTAATCTTTAATTGCTTATATTTTCTTAATTGTAGTAAGCTTATTAATAATATAATTTTTTTCCTTTTTAATATAAAAGTATATATCATATATTTTATTCACAGATCGTGTTGTTGACGAATTGAATCCAGAAAGCAATTTTACATGGAAAGAAGTAACTACATTGATCCATGATAATGAGCAAGATAATATGCTTCAAGACTTAAGTGTTTATGCTTCAAAATATAATGATGAAGTTTTAAAATATTTATGCACAGATTTGAATCAGTGCCTCAGTAGAGTTAGTATTCTAAAATATACCATTTTAAGAAAATTTTAATTGAAAATAATTTCTTATATTTGTATTTATTACTTTGCTCGTAATATTTCCCAGGAACCATTCGAACACGAATCCTTGCTCTCTGATCGCAAAGAATTGAAATTGACTAAACACGAGAAGAGGCTTGCTAAACAGAGTTATGAAATGGAAAAAAGAGCAAACATGATTAGTAATTATAATCGACCTTCCTATACTAGTGTTTATCCTGGAAATTCATCAGGTAGCTTTAGTTTTCAGGGAACAAATGTTAGGTGAGTATTTTTAATTCTTAATCTATTTTATGAATATTCAATTTCTTATCTTTTGCCAATTTGTGTTTTAGGGCACCTTGGTTATCGCAAAATTCAACCATTCTACCGTCCCAATCTACACCTCTACCGATGCAACCTGTAGGACCTTCTGGATTGAATCACATTCAGAATAGACCACTTCCTCCTCATTTGGTTCACAGTTTATTAAGACAAGGTGTTGTTGTGCAGCATCTTACAGTTCCAAGTGGTACTAAATTTAATCATTAATGTATTTTTTAGAGATGTAACCAATACCAACATATTGGCATATCAGAATGATCTCATCATGTCTGTTCATTTTGCAAACCGATACTTCAACTTTTCTTTTTTTCATATTTATCTTTCACATTGTTTTACCATAACAGGCATTCAAACAGGGCAACATACATACCATAAACCATCTGCATTTTATCCTATTTCACTTCCCCGACTACTGTTATATGCTATCTCAGTATCTCACTTGACAGATGTAGTAAAAATACTAAATTATAATTAACAGAAGAATTATATAATTTTTCATTTTTTGTTTATTATTTTTAGTACTAATAAAATAAATTTTCCATTAGGAAAAACTATTGATTCTGAAATTTCATTTGAATTTTCTATAACCTGTATAGTTTTCTGGTAAATAACATCTATCTATAAAATCATTTAAACATTTGAATGACATAAAGTGAACATTTAATTTAATAGATTCCACCTTCAATCCTAATTACAGTACTGTTAATATTTGGATATACACCATTAATTCTTTATAGTCTATTATAAAACATTATAATATGCTATAATATATGAATGATATATAAAATCTTAAAATTTTATAGCATAATTATTATATGAATATGTTTCTGTATACAAATAAAGATCAAGAAATTTGAAAATATAGCAGGTTTTAATACTAGTGTACCTTTTTTTCTTATTAATCATTCCATCTATCATTTATTTCCCATAGTTTAACAAAGTGTGATGATGTGACATTCGGGGAAGTGAGATTTGAGGAAACTGAGTTGTAATCATAACTTGTGGTAGACAGAGCATTCTCTGTGCACACGGTTAGTTACTGATGGCCACATGATGTATGGTTGTTGTCACTTTTGGTTTAGTTTTGATGGAATACTGAAACACAATCTGCTAAGGGGAGATGACTCCTGGCAAACGTTCTATTGGAAACTGGTGTTAGATCAAGTGAAGAAAATCCAGAACTCCACATGGCCAACCGTTGGTAAGGCAAAAACCCATGACCATTAACAGTGTTCAATGCCACTTTTGGTGAGCACCAGTTTAGTGCTCACCAAAAGGTCTACTTTGCAAGATACTAAACACGTTTTTGTCAATGAACAGGCAACATGTTGCCAGATCTGGAATTTATTTCCAGATTTAGCAATATTTCAAGCTAATTGACAATTTGGTAACAGCTTTTCAATCTGATGATTTTTCTGTACTATTATAAATGTATTCAAGGTTGGTTCAATTTTTTCTAAAAACAGGGCCAGTCAAGCACATGGGCAAACTAGACAATTACAATTGCCTAGGGTCCAGATCTTAAAGGAGACCATGAATCAATTTTAAACTTTTGTTTCTTTATATTTGAATTTAAATGGTTAGAAAAAGAGAATATTCTGTAAGCCAACACCTATAGAGTACGGTTGGAAGCAAGTTTCAGATTGGATTAGTTGGAAAATTATTGATATCAGCAGAATTCAGTACCTTATCATCTCTAATATTTTTTTATAAAATGACAGCAATCTGTCATCAATATTTGTTTATAAGCCTGTTAAACAATTTAATAATTTCCAAGTATAAATTGAAATAAAATTGTTTATTAATTGACCAAACATTGTAGTAATGCATTTCGTGACTTTCAGATATTAACATTCCTGGCAATACAGCTGGTTCACCATCTGTAGTAATCAAAGCTGGTCAAGAAGTTCTAGTCATGAAGACTCAGAAAGGTATGTATCTCAATCTACCGGATGGAAGAATAGTGGCCATACGACTTCCAAATGCTGTAGAAGAAACCCTTTCCCGAACAGAAAATTTACAGAAAGGTAATCATAACTTCACAGTTGCTTTGAGTGAGTGGAACAACTGACAAAATTAATTATAAAATTTTATTTCAGATTTAAGTCAGACAACTGTTAAATTATTTGAACCTTCTGCTGATAGATCACAACAGTGCATTGGTGTAAGTATTAAACTTTGCTTAAAATGTTTTTAAACGAAAATTAAAACTATTTTATTTATTTAGATTGTTCAACAATCACTTCATTGTGGAGGAACAGTGAGATTCATACCTCCTGGATCGAATGCCGCTACAGAAAACAGATTTCCTGAAGTAATAGATTTGAGTGACGACAGCGATCAGGGTGAAGTAGTTATCACTAACGAAGTGCTTCCAACAGAAAAATCTGAAAACACATTACCGACGACAAACTGGCCCGAGAGTTCGGCCTCGTCTTCCACTCCATATAATTTTAATCAGCAAACTGATAACCAAACCCACATTCCAGAAAAGATCGACACGTCTTGTGGAATAGGATGATAACTGCCACCCAGTTTAAATGTTTATGTCCACCAAAGATGTATTTGTATTAAATAGTTGCTCATCTGTTTATTTCAAAGCTTAGTTTTTAAGCTTTTTATCCTCTTCCGTAAGCATCACGAGTAGACAACAAATGCATTTAAGTTTATCGATTCAAAGAGTGGACGTAAAGATTCGCATTTATTTTAATCATAGTTTGACTCGTCAAAAGAAACTCTAGACAAGTTGGAAAGTTAAAGCTGCTTTTCTTTCCCTCCTATTTAAAAAATAAAAATTTTTGATTAGATAGAAGTATTAGAAGTCCGAGAACATTCGATGTCGATCATACTTCAGCTGTGCTAATTAACATTTATTCTGGTTGTGGACTGTCTCGAACTCAATCTGTGTGGTCGATTCATATTGTCTGAGCAGCATTAAATTTCTCATTTATCACAAATTGTATTTAGATGAGTATGAATTTAAATATTGTCCTTTTTGACTTATTTTTTTGTATGTTGTAAAATGTCCATTTTCATAATCATGTACTTTGCATTAAAAAAAAACAAAAAAAAAATTGTCAGAAATAGCTTTTACTGTTGTAATTATGTACAAAAACTTTAATAAAATATCAAAACACTTTTAGTGAACATTTTCATCCTTTTGGTTCGAAAACTAAATTTTTAGGTAATGCCATTCAGACTTACAAGGGGAGGGCACGACCTGGGAAATTCACTTTGGGATGAGACTTGGTATATAGGTAGTACTCCTTTAGGATGTTCAATCCTCAAAACAAGAAAGCGCAATGGCCAGCCAATTTTAAGAAAAAGGCCTTTAAAAATTCGAGCTCAGCTTATGTACTAATAAGTTTCGCTAGGTCGGCAGCTTCTGAGCAGCTCGGTTGACATCGTTCTTAGCTACCGCCAAGTCGTTCAGGGTTCAAATCTCTGTCTCGATTAGTATTTTTTTTTTCTTTCTAAACATTTTTTAAAATAAGTATTTTGAATATATATAAATATTAAAATTTTATTATAATAAATAATTTCATTTAAAAAAATGTTTAACACATATTACATGTCATTTTAATTATAATAATACAAAATAATTAATAATAATAGTTATAAATAATTAGTTATGAAACAATAGTTTTCATTTATTATTCTATTGCATCAAATTTTTCAAAGGTTACTACTCTTATTAATTCTCACCACTTAAAAATAAAAAGTATAAAACATGTCTTTTATATTCATCCTTTACTTCCATTTTAACAAAAATAAACAACTAGAATGTTTCCAATTCCAACAGTATTATATAAATGAGATCCAATTTAACACTTCAGTGTGAAAAGTATCACATTAGACTGACATTTTCAACAGCAAAACAAGATTTTTCTCAAGGTCATAAAAATGCGCATGGACTTATGGACTGACCTGATATTTGGAGTGTCAGTTTACTTTTGGATTTCGAAGAGATCATAGTGTTCCGTAATATATCACACCATAATACAAATAGTTTCAATATTTTACAGTAAAATGTCTGTGAATGAAGATACTATGTTTACCAACAGTTGATGATGATGATTATTAATATACTTATTAATTATTTTGTATTATTATAATTAAAATGACATGTAATATGTGTTAAACATTTTTTAAATGGAATTATTTGTTATAATAAAATTTTAATATTTATATATATTCAAAATACTTTTTTAAAAATCTTTAGAAAGAAAAAAAAAATACTAATCGAGACAGAAATTTGAACCCTGAATGACTTGGCGGTAGCCAAGAACGATGTCAACTGAGCTACTCAGCAGCTGCTAACCTAGCGAAACTTATTAGTACATAAGCTGAGCTCAAATTTTTAAAGGCCTCTTTCTTAAAATTGGCTGGCCATTGCACTTTCTTGTTTTGAGGATTGAACATCCCAAAGGAGTACTACCTATATACCAAGTCTCATCCCAAAGTGAATTTCCTAGGTCATGCCCTCCCCTTGTTAGATTAAGCTAGTTCCGTTAAGATTTTTTTTGTTCTTAAATGTGTCAAATTCCTCCCATTTCCTGGAACAGATAAATGTTTGCACAAATGAACACGGGGCTATATTCTAGCCTAGATTTCCACAATACTAATATAACTTTATTTGCGATTTAACAATATTTTCCTACAACTTACTTGCATGGAGTAGATTTGGCAATGCCGACTTCTTTTATTTGGTTTTAACTGTTATTCTTTAGTACAAAGATATGTCTACTTGGGTACTGTGATCTATGCAAATGATTGTTTTGAGAAAATTAGCTCTTGCTACTTCTATTCTCCCTCATTTCTTCAGTACAAAGTATTTTTCAGTATTTGTTATCCCTTAAAAAATCCAGATTTGCATTGTCAGCAGAACAGTAACAAGTACGGCTTCATCAAATCTACTCCTTATTTGCAAACTTTAATATATAATGTGTATGATTAATTTTGTTTTTATTTGAGAAGAAAAAAAAATATTGTAGACAAATTTAAGTGAAAATTTTCAGTTTATTTGAAAATGTTACATGTTGATAAAAGTTAAAATTTTCAAACAAGTTGAAAATTTTGGGTTTTCTTTAACAACTAAAGTGAAATCCACAAATAAATTAACTTTGTGATGTTGAAAGAAACTGATGACTCGGTGCTACAATATTCGACGCCGTATCTTTCAGTACAACTGCCATTATATAAAATTACCATTTCTTTTGTAGCACAAATTAAATGTCTGGATGAATGTCCTAAGTCCCATTTCCATTACAATTCTTGATGGAAATATTTTGGTTTTAATTCTTCTATTCTCTTGATGTAGTCTGCTTTCTCGATACATCCTTCGCATCTCTCATCCCAGTCGGAAAGGATTTTCTTCAGATCTCTTACTTTCAATTTTTTCAAATCTACGGTATTGAGGTCAATTACCTTTTCTGAAAAAGAAAATAAAACCAATAAATAATCTTAAGCCCTTACAGGGTAATTTTGTCGGCATCCACTCACCATATCTTAGTTCACATATTTGCGAATCCTTTTTCTTCAGTCTCTCACATATTTTATCTGCCGGCAGACCCCAGCTCATGGGTTTCGACATTTCTGCTAAAATAGACGTGGCGGATTCTTCTAGTCCTCCTAAATAATAACACTAAAAAAATTTTGATTTTTAAATATTAAATTCCTAATATGGAATTTCCCTTTAACAAAAATCACTTACAAAACGATTTTCTGCTTTCTTTGTATTTAGACAGAGATCTTTAAATTTCTGTTCTATTTTGGCTGGCAGAGACTTCTCGTCATCTGTTAGACTCTTAGCTAGTTTATTTATTACTCCCAAGCAAACTTTAAATAATAATAACTCATTAGTGATATAAACAATCACATTTGTTCTTAACTGCTAAAAGTATAGAAAGCTCACCTTCACATTCACCTTCCCTTAAGCTTAATGTGTAAGGTAATACTGCTATGAGACTAGCAACTATCATCAATGATTGTAAAACTTCCATTTTGTTTTATTTCCTGTAATAAAAATTATAAAATTATGATTTTTTTTTATTATTTAACTTATAAAACATTTTTTAATGTCTTTCATTGCTTACTTTATTAAATTTAAAAGCAATAATAATGCTTGTCAAAGCAGCATTAAAAGTAATTCACAGATTACAAAAACTAACAAAGCAATTTGCCTAGAAATAGGTGGTTAGGAAGCCATCTTGTGGTAAATTTAATAATTAGAAATAACTTTAAATTAAAAGTTATAATACAGTGTTTTGAAGAAAAGATTGGCCCAGCAAGGTACTCTAACCTGGACTGCCAGTTATGTTATCTGAACCTCTATTCAATCTCTGCTTCCAGAGCTGTTAATGTACATATAACCATGCGAGTCACTGCCAACTGGGGACAACTTTAGTGCCTATGGCTCTCCTTGGTTCCGAGCAGACTATACTCTTATTCCAGCATTATTATTATATCTTTCCAAGTCAAAATATAAGCCTACTATGGTAGCATTTAATTAAGCAACCTATGATGAAGGTTAGAACAATTTAACAAATGCTTCTTTTAGATTAAAATAATCTTTATAATTAGACTTTAAACTGTTGCATTGTATAGACTTTTAAACCGAAAAACTAGGAATTATTATTCTAAAATACCCGTATAATCTTAAATCAACATTTAATAATTTTTAATGAATTCAGTTATTGGTCCAAATACATTTTCAGATCTAACAAGTGTCATTACATTTTTATGGAATAAAGGGGGAGTCGTGGACGGTGCTGGTGACTTTTTATGCGAGGCTAGAAGTGACGTTTTATCGTAGTATTGTGGAAAGTAATTGAATATGGCGTATCAGAAAGTTCACGAATACACAAATATTTTAGGAATAAGTTTAATAATGTGCTTATTGCAAATTGCGGGGATAGAGTCTAACCCTGGGCCTTTGGCTAGATCTCCTCAGGAGATTGATCGTGCAGATATGCAAAGTAAGAGGCGTGGAAGACCCCGGAAAGGTAGTGCGAAAGAATTAGAGAGTGGAGATGAGTTATTGAATCTGATGCAGGGTGAACAAGAACAAATTGTAGAAATCCCTTCTATAACTAAAAGTGGGATAGTGAGAGATTCAAACATTCAAGACTACTTTGCAGTGGCCGCGGAAGAGGACGAATGTGAAACGGAAGAGACCCAATATACTTTAAAAGGAATATACGAGTTAATTCAGGAAAAGTTTATGCAGTTAAATTCAGATTTAAGTACGATAAAAGTAGAAGTAACCTCACTAAAAGTAGAAGTAACCTCACTAAAGGAAGAGAATAGAAAACTGAAAGAAGAATTGGATAAAGCCTTCCAGAGAGTGACCGACCTCGACCAGTTAGTTAAGTCTGGTAAACAACTGCAAGGTAAGCTGGAGTTTCAAATTGACTCTTTGAGAAACGAGAAAGTAAAGAATAATATTATAGTCCTGAACTTCCCGTTTAAGACAAACGATCTCGCGGATGAAATTAATTATTATATTAAGAACGAACTAGAATTACCTGACTGTTTGCCTGATAGTTTGGTCAGAGTGTCGGGCGGGGATGATAAATCTATTGTGAAAATTATATTAAGTTCTATCTATGAGAGAAACTCGATTTTGCGAGAGTTCTGGAAAAAGAGGTCAAAATTGTCAGGTACAGGAAAGGGAAAGCCTCTATTTATAGCAGATCTATGTAAGAGATCCAGGATCAGAAGGAAAAAATTAACTTCGATGATAAGTCAAGAAAAAGCAAAGGGACATAAAATAAAGGTTAGAGACGATTGCTTCATAAAAGATGGTAATATCTTTACGTATGATTTAAATTCGGAAGAAGTAATACAGATTAATTATTTTTTATGAGTCGCCAGACTGTTGATAGAGAGAGGCGGGAACAGGAGAGGTTGAAATCTGATGTTAAAAAACTGACTAATATTAAGGAAAATAGTAATCTCTACCAGGAGAGTTCATTAAACTTGTTACCTCTAGACCAAGTCGAGGAAAATATTCAGGCTATCTTAGACAAAATTAGTATAAGCTTTTGGAATATCCAAGGCCTTTTTAAAAAAATCTATAAAGACCCTGTTAAGCAGTTTTTACAATCGCATGAAGTAATGGGATTCACAGAGACTTGGATACCAGATATAAATAAGATAGGGAAGAGACCCCTAGAAGATAAGTTTTGGATTCTATATAGTAATGCTCAAAAGCCACAAAAATTTGGTCGACCAGTTGGGGGCTTGTTACTATTAATTAAGAAATCGTTTGGTCAACTAGTGCAAACACATATTACTTCCAGTTTTATATTCGCCTTGGTGGAATTAAACCAGAGGCTACAATTGTTGTGGGGAGAAGCGAGATTGGGAATCGTTCTAGTATATATATCCCCATCGTCAGCTGCTATAGGGCATATTGTAGAGATACAAGAAAAAATCAACCAATGGTTAATATATTCCGACCTTTGGGTGTTAGGTGGAGATTTTAATGGACGTATAGGCGACAAACTGGATACGATATATAAAGGAAAAAGTTTGAGAATTGATAATGCGAGGATATCGAAGGATAGAGTGTCGAACAATAATGGAGAAGTACTGTTAAATTTTACACGTGAAAATAATTTCTTTATGCTAAATGGGAGATTTACCGGAGATATTCCAGCGGAATATACGTTTATAAGCCACACTGGCAAGTCAGTCATAGATTATATCATTTGTTCAGAGGAGATGCTTAGTAAGTGTATAAAGTTGTCGATTCTTGACCTTGATCACTCAGATCATTTTCCAGTACAGTTGTTGTTGTCCGGAGATAGTCCAAGAGTGGAGTTCTGCCAGAACAAACTACAGAAACATAAAGAGGCGGGATCGTTGGGAAGTAGAAGGTTTGATAAACAGAAATTGTCACAAGATTTGCCAAAAAAGTTTGAGGAGATATTAGTCCAAGAATCACTCCACAGACCGATTGATAATTATGAGAATCTAATTGCGATAATAGATGCGTGTCGTGTAAAGTACAGGCAGGGATGTGAACCACGGAGATTTAAACAGATTTGGTATGACAATAGATGTTACTACTACAAGATAAGGAAGCAAAAGAGTTTAGCTCAGTTTAGGAAAACAAATCAAGAAGCAGCCTGGAAGAAATATGTACAGAACAAAAGATGGTACAGGAATTTTGTGAAGGCAAAAAAGAAAAGATATTTATCCGAACTTAACGATAGGCTGATAGAAGCTAAGGACTCGAAAGTATTCTGGGATATCATAAATGATTTTCGTCGACCCACTGGTTATTTACGAGAGCCAAGTTGTGTACCGTACACTAGTTGGCTACAGTATTTTGAAGGGTTCTCAGCCGATTATCGTAATAAAATGGATCAAGTTTATGTGGAAGAATCTTATACTGAGGTAAAAACTAGTGAAGAAGTGTTTAGTGTCCAGGAATTACAAAGATGCGTTGCGAAACTTAAAGTGAAATCAGCACCAGGTATAGATAATATTCCTAATAAATTAATTAAAAATTTACCAGTATCTATACTTAGTTATCTTGCAAGACAATATAATGGCTTTTATTCAAGAGTAGTAGTTCCAGTTGACTGGAACAAAGTAATATTCTTCATGTTATACAAGAAAGGGGAAAGGTTAATACCTGGCAATTACCGTCCCATTGCATTATTACCGACGTTTCGTAAGCTGTTTACATCAGTGCTGCTTTCCAGGTTTATTGCATGGATTGACAGAGAAAATCTTAGGAATCCCACGCAGTTTGCCTTTGTCAAAAAAGGTGGGACTCAGTTAGCTCTATTTGTGTTAATGGCCATTGTACAAATTCAGCTGTATAAGAAGAGACAGAAAGTTTTCGCCTTATTCCTAGATATAGAGAAGGCATATGATGCAGTAAATATTAAAAACCTTCAAAATAAAATGCGATACTATCAAGCGGAGACTTTAATGGTAGAAATGATAGGATTGTTATTTGGAAGCTATGAAGCGACTATTAGACAAGATGACACGCAGTGGGCGCCGTTTAGGATAGATCGTGGGCTGTTACAGGGTGACCCATGGTCCCCCCACCTCTTTAATTTTTATACTTTTGATTTAAATAACAGTTTTGAAAGGGAAGAGGATGGATTCTTGATTGAAGAAAATATAGTTCACTCCATTGTCTATGCAGATGATATTGTGATAATCGCCCCCACTGCTGCTGCTCTACGGAGGAAAATTCAGCAAACAATGTTATATTTTAATAAATTAAAATTGAATATTAATCCGAAGAAATCGGCTATCATGGTGTTTAGAAATGGTTCTAAGCTTTCAAAGAGGAACATGTCATTTTATATTAATAAAGAGGAATTAAAAATAGTCAATGAAATAAAGTTTTTAGGGGTAATCTTAACCCCTATGTTGTCCTTTGAAAAACAAGTCAAAATGTCACTGGTCAAGGCAAATAAGTTAATAGGAAGTATAGGAATGTTATTTTCAAAAATTAAATTAAAAAACACCCAAACGCAATTTAAACTGTTTAATTCAATAATTGTAAATGCAACAAGCTATGCAGCCCCAATTTGGTGTTTGCCAAAATATCAGAAGTTAGAAGCGATTCAAAATAAGTTCATACGGAGAGTGTTTTTACTGGACTATAAAATCCCTGGAAGCATACTAAGATTAGAGTTGAATAGATTCAGAATGACGTCAATGTTGGTTAAGAGATGTGTAAAATTTTTAATGAAGGTGAGAGACAGTGGGCAGTTGTTGTTTAGTCTTTTGAACCAATTATATAGGAAATCATTACGAATCGAATCGAGAAAGAACTGGGTAAGTCACCTGACTAGAGTAATTAATAATTTTGGATTTTCGATGGGCCCGTTTATACACCTTCCGGAGATTAGTGGAGATTTATGTAGACAGCTTACTAGAAATGTAATGGAGAATTCATTGATACTTGATGTGGAGGATATCCGGACACGAAAGATGCCGATTCCATATAATATAATACTGGACTACCCTAATATTAATAATTACATGTTGTTTAATCTCCCCTTTGGTGTTAAGAGGTTCTTCGTCCAGCTTCGCCTTAATAATGATGTAATAACGATTGAAAACAAGATTTATATTTATTCTAAAATTGAATGTCCGAGGTGTTTAAAAAACTTCTCTAAATTTCATCTGGTCTGTGGATGCGAAAAAGCAATAGTGCTAAGACAAAGTTTCGATTTAAATAATTTAAATGAGTGCTCCTCGGAAAAAGAAATGTATATGTTTTTTCATGTGGCTAAGTTAAAATCTATTTATAACTTGTATAATTTTGTTAAAAAATTTGTAACTATGTAACTGTTTATTTAATGAATGTTGATCATAACTCCCCTTGTAACAGGCCAAGGCCTATTACAAATAAAGATGAATTGAATTGAATTGAATTTACATTTTAATAAGTACATATTACATTGATCACTTCTTGAATTCTGTATGTAATCTATTTTATAATCTTAAAAAGATCCTCAAAAGACAATCGTGTAACATTATTTTATACAAGGAAATGCAACAATGCATTAAATATACGGTCGGTTTCCACACAAATCAATTTACGGGTGGATTCTAATCTAATCTTTAACAATAAAAAAAAAATTATATATATATATATATTCAAGCCTTTGAATTTATTGCCGGCGGATTCAAACGGTAAGGAAGATTGGAAGATTTCGAACAGTGAGCAAGATCAGCTCTCTCAAGTGTAAGCAAGTATGGAAATTTCAAACAAGCAATTTTCTCCATTACCCTTCTTTCAGTCCAAAAATGCAGTTAAGAAAGTGTGCTCATTACGTCAAGCTCCAATAAATAAATAAAATTAAAGAAATTAACTTTATGTTAAGTGCATATTGGTGCAGGAACTAGAATCATGTTGAAGAGATGATTTTTAATGTAGAATTTCATAAAGGAAAAAAAAAATTCGATTTTTTTTCAAACGAATCTTCTATAAAATCAAATTTCCTGTGTTAAAAACCACATATTTGTCCTTATACTAAACGAATTAGTTGGAAGATACTTTAGTTAAATCATACATACAGGAATATAGAACTAAGTAGCTAAAAGTAACTTCTACCGCGAATTGTATTCATTGAACGCTGTCCACTCATACTTTGTAGTTTTTAAACATAAATATTATTTAAAACGTGTTTTAAATGACGTAAAACGTATACTTACAATAAACAAAGCTTAGTAGACGTGTTATAATAATATTTAAGACGAGACAGACGTCACACAAGATACGATTTCGATTGAAAATAATAATAACTGAATACTGTTCCTTTGACAAATCTCGATTTTAGCTTAAAGGACATTTGTCTTCTTCTGATTGGTCGATTTCTCTAAGACGCCATCTTACGAATAGAATCCTGGAAACAATAGAATAATTTTCATTTATTTTAAATAACTTTCAAACTCGATTTATTATTTTTTAATTAGTAATTTTTAAAATGATATATTAATTTTGTATACTAAATTATTTTTATTTAACTTTTAATATTATGTAATTTTTTTCTTTAATTATGGCGTTATTATACCTGAACGAACGTTTTATATGTTATCATCATGGTTACTAGATAATATGAATGGGGAACTGTTATTGTTCTCGCTCTTCGTTTTCGTTCTAGGGACAACTGCTCCCGATAAGACGGCGTTCCGGTTGTCCAACCGGCAAAGTTAGCGAGAATTGCATACCACGCGTGTATTTTTAAAAGTGTTTTTTTGTTTTGTTGTTAATTATTTCAGCTTTATTTTTGAGTTTTTTGTAATATACGATTGTCGATTTGGCTTTAGATCGTTTATTTTTAAAGAAACGAGGCCGAAATAGTTGATTTTTACGAAGCAGCACGTGAATTCAGAATCGGTGAATTTCTTTCTAGCAAGTGAGATGTGCAAATGTCGTGCACAGAGTTGCCATAAGAGAGTATAACAAGACGTACTGTACAACAGGAGTTCACATCTTTACATCACTTGCAGACTGCATTATTTGCTTCAAAACATAACATTAAATTTTTACAAATTAATATCGATTTATTAATTAATTAAGTCAACTTATAAGAATAAAATTTTCGTATAGAATAGAATTACCAAATAACCTGATGCGAAGGGAAGACAATTCCTGTAGAAAAAATGTCGAAAAGGAGGACGCATAAGAGGAAAATTTTGAGTTAAAGTGTACCTAGGTAACCCTATGGCGGCATTTCCGGTAATCTCGATAGCATTTGCGATTACAAATGCAAATTTTTAATTTTCGTGGGCCGAGGACGCATGTTCTAACCTAACTTAACCTATTCTAATAAATTGCCAAATTATTGGTAATTTATTAGGGAATAGAATAGGTTAGGTTAGGTTTTTTTTGTAACTCTTTCCGCCCTGTGGGCACTAAGAGGCCTCTTATAGCAAGCCCATTATGGATTCGGCCAGGACCACAATGGGGCGGCCGGGTGGTGAGGGACGGGGACCGACATATCCGAATACACCACCCTCCGAAAAATTCCTGGGGATTTTTCGACCCGTCCGGATTCGATCCCGGGTCCCCCAGGGCGGCAGGCTGCTAATCTTGACCGCTCGGCCATCCGGCCGCTAGGTTAGGTAGGTTAGAACATGTTCTCTGATTCCAGCAAACAGAAGAAAAGAATAATTTGATAATTAAAATTATTAAAATAGGTTAAGTTAGAACGTGCGTCCTCGGGCCCACGAAAATTAAAAAATTTGCATTTGTAATCGCAAATGCTATCGAGATTCCGGAAGTGCCGCCATAGGAGTTACCTAGGAACACTTTAACCTAATTTTGTAAAAAAAAAAAAAAAAAAAAAAAAAAAAAAAAAAAAAAAAAAAAGATTTTTTGTTGAACCTTTACAAATACGAATTGCTTTTCAAAAGTATTTTTGAAACACAAACTTAATTGTTCACATTTTAATTAAGGTTGTCGCACAAAATCGTATTTTTCTGGTGTGCTGATTCTGTTAAGCAGTTATTCGTTTCTTCAGATTTCATCATAAAATTCTAAACAATTACGATTGTTAAAGTTGAATTTCACCATAACGGCATAACCAGACTTTTTACTGTTTCAATTGTCATTTTGTTTCGTTCATCTGTCCACTGAGATTTCACCAGACTTAATACTTTTTCAGTGGTGGCATTGTGCGTGGGAATTGAAAACGTATTGGCAAATTTTAAGCAATTCAGAATGTAATTTCACATCGTCTGTTGCCTGTCAATAACAAGCCATTTTTCACTAAGTAAATTTTCATTTAAATTAGAATTTGCCTTTAAATAATTTGGGTGTACTATAGATTACTATCTATGGAATTTCAGGACTTTGATTATATATTGGAACTCAGGGGACCGAGATGAGTTCAACGGTACCCTATTTTTGGACCGGAGACGAAAAATAAAAAAAGTTATCATACTTTTTCACTTATCATACTTTTTTAATGCTCTCATGAAGACGGCACCATAGTTGCTAGTACTGCCATCTTGCGGTAAAGTCTGCAAACCATGACGTCGGACTACGGTCATCTCCCGGAGGGTTAAACACGCGATACGAGAGCGGAGAGAGCGACGCGACTTCCGATCATCGCGCGATCGCCATTTCGGTTAATGTTACTTATGGCAGCGAACATGGCGGCCCGACTGACCTCTCGTATGGGCGCCACCACACGCCGCCATGTGCTAAACTAGTGATCGATTCACGGTAGTTCTTGAACAAAGTAAAAAAAGGGGGAAAACATCTACTAAAGGCAATTTTAACGGCAAGCGACGGGACTCCCGATCGCGATAGCGAGGCCGACTTAGCGGAGAGCGACGCGACTCCCTATCATCGCGTGATCGCTGGAAAAAAGTATGATAACTTTTTTATTTTTCGTCTCCGGTCCAAAAATAGGGTATCGTTGAACTCGTCTCGGTCCCCTCAGTTCAGATATATACTCAAAGTCTCGAAATTCCATAGATAGTAATCTATAGTATCCCCAATAATTTTTCAAAGAACTATACTGATTAACGCACTTCGAATCGTCAACTGCAATATTTCTTTCGTTTAGATATTCAATACTTTCCATAATATCCTCCCAGACAGGGATTTTTGTAAGTGACATCCAATTAAAAACTTTGAATTACAAAAATTGAAAATTCCAATGATTTAAGTACTCAAGTCCAGTTCGATACATAATCAAGCAATTTCTTTTTATATTTTGGCATTCTTTCTCCAATTCTGCATTTTTGTTCAGAATTTTATTCACTGTCAATGGGAGAAAATTTGTTTCTAACCTAACTTTTAAAATATCAGAAACTTCTTCCAAAATAGACATTGTTTCTATTTACCGTATATCTCGGAGGATAAGACGATAGTTGAACCATAAAAAATGGCCCCGAAAATCCGGGTCGTCTTATAGGACAGATACAAAAAAATTAGATTGAAATTTATATAAATTAAGACCATTATAAAAAGACAGACAAACCGTAATTATTTACTAGAAGAGAGTAGGGTATGTGCACAAAATAGAATAGCCCATACAATGTTTTTGTGAATAGTCGTGGTCATTACCCAAATGCCCGAATTAGTGCGAATGTTTGCAAAAATCGCCAGATGCAAGAAAATAAAATTTGTTCATTCGAAAAATTACAAATAGGACATAATTCCATATACGCTATACAGTATTATTATTCAGATAATGATTGCTGATCTAAACTAAATTCATAGGCCGTTGATAGTTTGGGGGTCGTCTTATAGGACAGATATATGCTAAAACTATAAAACTTTGACGAAAATTTATACATCGTCTTATCCGCCGAGATATACGGTACACAATTAGATTCTTTTTCCATTTTTTAAAAACTTTGGTGAAAACTGTAGGCTAATTAATGTACAAACATTAGATATACTTCATCTAATGGGTTTTCAAATAATGATTTAAGCACAACTGGATGCTTCTCAATAGATAAGAAATAACTTTTTAGTGGCTCATACACAGGCCCGCCGTAAGCGGGCGTGCAAGGCGTGCACCGCACGCGGGCGGCACGTCCAGGGGGCGACAAATTGGTATTGCACACGGGCGCTCAAACAGCTCGCGGCGCTGCTGCTCATACATTTCTAATACTCGTGCGATTACCTGATATAAGGATAACCAACGGGTCTTGAAATGACTAAGAATTTGCTTATATTCAATTTTGACAAAAGAATAAAATTCTTTTAATTGCCACTAATAAAACCAGTAGTAAATAGCCAGGACGATAATTACATCAAAATTTTACAACAAAATTCTAAAAACAATTTTTCTGGAATTTTCTTGTAAATCTTAAATATAAAAATTTAATTTTGTATACACTTAACAATTGTGGTCTTTATCAAAATTTTGCACAATTATTAGTATGATTTTTTAAAGTTTTTATTTGTGTAAGTAAGTTTCTGGCTTTTTACGTTAGGTGGCGTAAATACTTATTCTTCATTTTTACCGAAGCACGTGGTTTTCGTTATTTTGACGTTTAGGTAACTTATTGATACGTGTAAATGACGACTTTCGGATTATATTTCGGCACGACAAATACCTGTTTAGCAGCTTGCAAGGTTAGAAGATTCGTTAATTATTTTTAAATATGCAATTATCACACTTTGTATTTACTTTTAGTTCGTGGGATAAAGTTAATCGATCAAATGTAAATCTGTTGAATCTAGGATAAAAGTTTATCCTTCATACATGGCGCGTTTTTTCCTAATTTCGCGACTCATATTTCATCCACTTATAATCTTGCTTGCCAACCAGCAACGTTTTGCATGCTCCATCAATGGACAGGCCGCTTTTCCCTTTTGTCGGCGTTTTTAAAGAATGCCAAACGATCGCCTAAATATCGGGCTATAACGTGGCTAGTTAAATGATTAGTATAAAGCAAATTGCTTTATACTAATCATTCAGATGATGTTTTTAAAGAATTTAATATTACCATCACGTAAACACTTCATTTAATGAGTCTAATGCCAATATATAGTATATGCTGACGATATTGAATGTATTCTGTTACGAGTGACTGAAGTGAATCAGATTCCTTCAATTTAGGAAGAACCAAGACATATTTTTATATATGAGAGTTGGCTTAAGTGTGAGAATTTTAGCTCAAATATGATAATTTGGTTAATGTTACCTATGGTTCCAAAATGGCGGCTCGTCTCCTATTCCAGCGAATAAAAGAAAAGAAACAATGGGGACGCACGTTCTAATCTATTCTAATAAATTACCATAATTTTTACCAACAAAATTATTAGAATAGGTTAGGTTAGGTTAGAACATGCGTCCCCACTATTTCCTTTCTTCTATTCGCTGGAATCGGAGACGAGCCGCCATTTTAGAACCATAGGTAACATTAACCGATAATTTTAAACGACAGATGTGAAAAATTGCATTTTTTAAGTCTGGCAATAATAGTGCCCTTACATTAGTGATTAAATCAATTGCAGACAACTCATTATAAGAAAGAAACGAGTTATTTTTACAATTAGACCAAATTATTGAGCAGGTTATAGTTTTTTTTTTTTACCCAAAAAGAAGAAAATTTGATTCATCACTTAAGAATATACAGACCATATGTTATGAACTTTTTCAAGAAAAGAAACCATATGATTCTTTGAGATTTGTGAGATTTTTCAAAGATTTATAATCTTTAAATAGGTTAATGATGGTCTTTCCACACAGCATTGCAGTGTGGCAAATGAAAAAAATATTCTCTATGATAAGAAAAAGTAAGACAGAAATAGGAAATAAATCACAACCAGAAAAATCATTGTCCATAATAATTGCTGTGAAAGTAAATAAACTGACTGATAGCAACTGTCATGAGTACACTGTAACACTAAGAAAGCAAATCATAATGCATATAGCCAGAGGCACTCTTCATGCAACGATATCAAGACTCCTGACAGATCGAGATGGAACACCTCATAAATCTACACCTAGGTTTATGATGTGTTCCATAAAATACTTCATCTTTTTAAAGTTGTGATGTTAAAGAGTATAAAGCTTTTGCATTACTCTTAACAGTGTTTATGGCAGTAGCTTTATAAAATATCATATACAGAGATAAAATAAATTTTGTTTATTAAAAGTATTTAATATAAGCCTTGTACAATATTAATGTTAATAACGAATTTTTCATTTTTTATATTGTCTGCATTTTTCTACCAACATCTCAACTACCATTTGTACTAAAGATTGGCAAGTATGTGTAATTGAGATAGAAGGCCGAAACTTTGAGGACATAACTACAATAAGTCCAATGACAATGCATTTTACTGATGTTTTAGAGGGTCGAGAGGATGGTGGGAAGAATATTACAGTAGAATCTTGTTTTAACAGATGTTTTGGATCACTGAAAATCATCTGTTGTTTTGAGAATCTGTTATATCATGAACAATAGATTTCCCTGTATACCCGGGAAAGTATTCATTATTTGAAAAAATCTGTTTTTAAATCCCCTTCATATAAGAAATATCTCTACTTGAAATTATTCAGTTTCTTGAGATCTTTATCCTTTATTCTATAGAAAATGTGTTACAAGGTATACCTTACATGTACAGTACATTATGCCTTATGCTTCTAGGCTTCTTTTGGCTACATCATCAGTATGAAATGTTACTGTTAAGTGAGCAGGATGGTGTGATTTCAAGTTGTGATAGCCCCAATTTGCCAGATACCTTGCAGACATGCACTTCTGGAAGCATCAAGTCGGAAGTATCTTCCCACTATTAATCAATGTGCTACAAGAGGACACTAACTTTCTTTTAACTCATATTGATATGGTTTTACTTTTAGTTTTTATCTTTTATTTTACAATGTGCAGCTGTAACATTAGCAACGTAAACCATACTGATTGCACACATATTTTGCTCCGTGTGCAATGTATTTCTTTAAAATTCAGTACTGGAAACACCCAAATATCAATTAAACATTGAAAAATGTGATGTTTACAGAAGATGGGGTTAGAAAAAATTTTTTATTTTGAGTTACAGATATGTTAAAAGGAAGTAAAATTACATTTATTTGGTAGGACCTGGAAAAAAATTTATTATTCTGAGAAATCCGTCTTTACATGATCTGTTAAAACAAGATTCTACTGTGTATCCCATAACCTGATAAATAATTGGATTTTAGGAAATAATACTACACTTTTATTTAATAGTCTTGGCTAATGAATGAGTGAGTCAATGCAATGAATCAAATCAGTAGAAGTGTTGGTGAGTCAAGTCTTGTTATTCAGCCTTTTTGAAACATCAATTCAATTTAAACATGTTCCTGTAAACCGTTAAATCTTATTTTATCTTACAAAAAATTGATAATTGAATTTTCATACACTAATAAAATATTACATTTAACTATCCTGATATGTTTTAATATCTAAATTTCATTTTTAATTTGCTCATTTACCCATCATGAATTTTTTTATTTTAGTTTAAGTTATGAATCTAAAAACAACAGTAAAAACTAAACATTTGCAATATCTTATCAAGAGCCATGAGTTTTGATGTATCAATGAGACCTGCATTACACTCATTGGTTGAGTTTCAGTTCAGTGTGTGTGTGTGGTTTTATCAATGAGTCAACTCATCTAAGAATATAGTAATATTTTGGTTTTTGTTGACTTCAGTTATCTTCAATTTTTTGTCACAAAAAATTTGCCTTTGTTACCCCAGATTTTGTCAGCATGCCCAAGTGACCTCCTGCTAATTTTGCGAAAACATAGGGCAACCCACACATTTTCCTGCTCAATGTGGTGGTGTTTCTCATTGTGTGAGCATTACCCCGTGCATCTAGCCAAACAATTCCATTACTTTCCTTTTAGCTCCATCATGGAACCAAAGAAAGTTTCCAGAACCAGCAGCCCTTTGAACAACATGTTAAATGTTCATTTATTCTTTCCATTACTTTTTATATTCATTTTATATTAATTTCTTATTGTTTTTAGTATTAAACACAATATTTATTTTTTATAAAATGTGTTTTTGGTATGTATTTTGGAGTGTCTAGAACGAATTAATTGGGATTTACATTGATTCATATGGAAATAATTGCCTCAGTTTTTGTTGGTTTCGGATTTGCCAATTGTTTTGGGATGGATTGTCGACGAAAACCGAGGTATCACTGTATATTATATCTCACAGATCAAAACTTTTGTTGATAGGTTTATATGTACTTTAGCAACCTACAGAATAACAAAAATTTTGCCCAAGTTTTCAATATGAATTTTACAAAATCCATTATGGTTACAGCTAAGCTGTTGAAAATGCTGTATCTGATGATGGCAACAAAGATTCTTATCATGTTTTTTTTTATTTTTGAGAAAAGATCATTAAAAAATATTCTGCATATTTTAATAAGTTTCAGAATTTTTGTTGGTGTTTGCAGTACAGTCTTGGTAATCTGGTCATTTGCTAGTTTGACAACCAGTAATCCAATACTAGTCTATTCTCAGGTTTTACCAGAACTATTGCCAAGTCATAGACAAGCTTTCCACTAAATTTGAACATCTTCCCAGTAAACATGACATAATATTGAGCCTGAACTTGGCTTGATATTAAAGATTGTTAGGTTTGTCATCTTAGGATGTTCAAAAAAAAAGTATCTTAAAACATATTACTTTATAAGTATAAAAATTGGTCTCTGAAATTTTCTACCTAAAATACCTTACCTTCCACTAAAATCATGCAGTCACTTTGATTTCCCACTAAATCAGTATTGCCAAATTGGTGGATTCCCATCGACTTAGAAAAACTGGTTATTGGCAACAGCAATATGCCCAGATGACAAAGTGGCAGAAGCAATTAAAAATTGTTTTGAAAGAATCAACAATTAATTTGAAAACTCTAAAATGATTCTTCTCCTTTCATATTTTTTTGCTAGTTTATGTATGTTTTGATTAATACAATGTACTAATATGTAAATAAGTGTTTTTTTGTAAATGATTAAACCATTAAATTCATCTTACTTTCAATAATCCAGCAATCTGCTTAATTTGATAGTCTTCCAGTCCCATCTGTCTCAAATTATGAAGTACTGTGTAGAAATAGTATTAAAGATCATTTTAGAACATCCAAAATCATTCTGATTGCTAAAAGAAATTTGATGTTTGGTACAATTATTCAGATCTTAATTGCTCTAGAATCAGATTATAGTCTACTATTTAAAATAATGAACAAATTATTCAGAAATATTTGATTTGTTTCATCATAATGTGACAGTATGAAGCATACCAAATTAATATATTATCTAGCTACTTGTTTTCTATAACCAAATGGTTTCATATTTTGTTTCAATTTTTCAGTAATGTAAAAATTCAAGAAAACCAAATGTTACATTAATTTTTCAGGATGGAAATCTTAAAGTTCTTGCTAATGATGCTGGAGATAGAGTGACACCAGCAATTGTTTCATTTGCAGGTGGAGAAAAGGTAAGTTTTAGGTTTCTTTAATTATTTAATTCCAATTTTTTCAAATAACTTTCTCATATTTTTTCATTAGAATATAGGTTTACCTGCCAAACTTCATCTGTCCAGAAATGCTCAGGTTACTATTTGTTGCATAAAACAGCTCTTAATCAATGAAGATTCTATAGATGTTGATAAAATAGAAACAGAATGCAAAATTGTGAATGAAAATGGTCTAAAATATGAAATTGAAGAAGGTGGAAAAATACAATATTATTCTCCACAAGATGTCCTATTATTAATTTTTCAGAAATTGCTAGGTGAGTTTGTTTATGGAATGTGAATTGGCTCATTATACTATACATACACACACACACATATATATATCAATGTGTATTTAAAATTTTACAGAGATAGCAAAGAGCCACAGTGATGGAGAGGAAGAATATTGTACTGTATTAACTGTTCCATTGCATACATCAAAAAATCAAAAGAGAATGATTAGGTAATATTTTATAACTACTTGTTAAGTCTTGATATAAACAAGTATGCACCACTTAATAATGGGCCACATATTTGACAGTGGTCCCATAAGATTATAATGGAGCTGAAAAATTTGTTGTAACTACCTGTATTTCATCTATATTTAATTATATAAATACTTATTATTGTGTTACATTTGTCTATATGAACTAGTAAACTATATCATATGGATTTTTCTAAGGATATTGTGATGACTTCTTGATATATTTCTCAGAATGTATCTCATTTGCTAAGTGGTGCATACCTGCGTAAGATAGTTTCAACAGTGAACTAAATTTTTGGCATTTTGGCAAGTTAACTATTATGCTACTTAATTTTTGTAGTAGAGATTTGTCCGTCAGAATTCCTTAACTAAATTATTATTTTTTATTTATGAAGATGTCTTACTTTCAATTTTATAAATTACAAAAAGTTAGAATTTGGAATAGATTTGTGTGATAAGTCAATGTTGTTACTGGAAAATTAAATAACTAAATACAAACAAGTTTCTGTCAAGCCTTTACATCTTGTTTTTAACCAGTTTTTATTGGTTTTATGCTTTTACTACCTTTATTAGTCAATTTTTTAATGTTTTAATGAAAATAATTTTAAACAACTACTCCCCACACCAGGATATAGTTAATCACGTACTTCTAACTGGTTATGGTGTGCATATAAACAAAACAAAAGCTTTTACAAAGATCCATCAGTGAATTGTTACAAAACTTGATGAAGAACTCGGATGGAGTTCAAAAACATTTGTTTTTGTTTGTTTTGTTTATGTGCACATATAAACTCGCCAACTTTTAGGGGCAATAAGTTAATTGCGTGTCAGGAAAACCTAGGGGCGAATCGTATGTGGGTGGAGGCAGCAGGAGACAAAGATGACAAGTGTCTTACACAAAAATCGTTTATTTTGTCATAAAGTTAACTTACACTAGGAACAAAACAATCTGCTTTTGAGCCGGTGTTCATTTCGATGATCGTCATCTTGTGGCAGGTCGTCCTTTGGTCAAGGTTGGTGCTGCAGCCCCGGGGCAGGCGTAGATGGTGGGATGATCTTCTGGGTCACAAGATCTCAAGTCCGGAGGGGTCGGCTGAGATGTGTTGGCACTTTGGAACAGTTTGGAGGAGATGCACCAAAATCTTGAGGAGAACTGACACATGACCTTGAGACTTGGGGGTTTTATAAGATTTTTTCCCACATCTTACCCTTTTGATTGGTCCTGTTTGTCCTCTCTCTTACCCCGATTGGTCATTCTTTTGTCTCTAGGCAAAACCTGAGACCAATCTGGGTTGGGAAAGGTCCGAGAGGTGTTGACAGAGCTTTTGAAATCCGTGCTTGTATTTTACTCCATCATGGCCCTTTTCTCTGATATCTTTGAACCTAAACGGTCTACCAGATGTTCTTGTGGCCACTTACCCCCTAACAGGTTCGGGCTTACATGACTTGACAGATGTCCTTTTGGTCATTAACCCGACACTTGTTCGCAAGCACCTTGACAAAGCTCCCTCTCTTTCAGTTGACATTTCCCTCTGTCATTTTTCATCGCATCATGTTTGTTTTAAAATAAGTAAGAAAGTTTCCTTCCTGTCTGGTCTACATCACCAACATGTGTTCCTGACCCAATTTGACCTCCGAAACTTCCCAACTTAGGAACTTTATAGTTATTCGTAATTTTGACTCAATTTTAGGGACTTCACACACACACCATAATCAGTTCAGAGTACTTTGTAGAAATAAAATGATTTTTATTGTCTTAATTGTTCTACCCTGCGGTTTTAATAATTAGTTATTCCAATTGTCACTATAATTATTTTTAGTTTTACCAATTTACATAATAAAATAAGGACTGAAGGGAGGCATAGCATTTGAAATGCATATCCGTTGTAAATCATACAAAATAAATCAATTTTTCCATCAAAAGGAGTGTTTCAGTATGATTTATTCTCAATAGCAACTTTATGCTAAGTTTCAAAGAACATACAATATATAAATTTAGATGCATAACCAAATGATTTTCATCAAAATTTATTTAAAATAAACTGGACCAACTGGCAGAACCTATGTATCTAAAATAATATATATATATATATATATATAATATTTAAACTGTTCAAATAGCATAATTTTGATATGCCTCAGAGATAAGAACTATAGGTTATAATCTTGCACTATTCCATTTTCAGATTTCTAAATTATTGAATAATTAATTTATCATGCTTTTATCTTTTTGAAGATAAATTTACATATTATATGAGTAACTGTATTTCGTTGAATTGGTGCCCAGGTAGTTATTTGCATGGGTCAAAATCCCTGGCACAAATTTAAGGCCTAGTGTGCTAATTTGAGGAAATACAGTAAATTATCTATTAAAGTAGTCTAGATTCTAATTTATTTTACAATAATTGACATTAAAGAGACTTCTTTAATTGGTAATTTGTGTATTAAACTATATAACATATGCAAACCAACCCAATAATTAATTTAAATATCAAACAAACAGCTAGATTCTTTTTAGACTACTGAAGGCTAATTAATTATTAAGTAATTTGGCTAGAGGTAGGCAGTTAAGTTGTCACCTTGTATATTTAATAATTAGAAACAAAAAAATTTAATTTAGAATATTCAAGAAGAAAAGATTGGCCAGAGTGGGACAACAACTCTTTAGCAACTCAGGCAGATGCATTGTTGGTTATATTATCCAGACCACCATCCAGTCTTTGCTTCCAACTCAATTAATCAATTTAGATATTAACCATACAGATTATTTGTGGTACCAACTGACATTAGAAACAGAAACTTAACCAACTACCTCCAGCCGAATTACTTAATAATTAATTAGCCTGATAAAGAATCTGGCTGTTTGATAACTAGTGTTAAATCCATCTGATCCTTTTTAATCTTTGACTAAAACTACACAAGAATAATGAAACTGTCACCATAATAATTTAGCATGAAAATTTCGTCAAATTAGCATTTTTGACTTTTTCAAAGCTGCAGGAAATACTGATTAGTTTGAAATTCAAGGGAGAAAATAATCATGACTTTGAATTATTGAGTTTCAAATTGTTCAATATTTACATATTTTTGTACAATATGCCAAATGCCATGTAATTGAGTAATTTATTAAGGAAACAGAATATGGTTACATATACAGAATACTATTTTGATTAATTAATAGTAATAATATAAGTAAACTGTAGGTAAACAGCATGTGTCCAGTTAGAAGCTCACAGGTTGCCAAATACATTTTATAAAAAGTAAAGCAGAATTCCTTGAAATGTAGCCCAAATTATTTTTAAAATAATTTGGGCTACATTTCAAGCATTTGGGCCCAAAAAGTAGTAAGTTTACCAAATGTAGTAGCATGGAGCCGGCAAATATCTCAATCTGCTACTTGTAACCCAATCTTGCAATCTCAAAAACCAGCTGTATTTTATGAGATAAGAGAAAAAGTGTACTCCATGGATAAGGTGACACCCAAAATGTTTTACTGTAAAAGCAAAGCCGTAATGACCAGATTACAATTGTTCTCTTATAGCATGGATGTACTTCAATCTAAGTGATCAAGTTAAAATGGGCATGTCACAGTTTGGACAGAATTTTCACCTTGAATTTCGAAGTAGCAGTATTTTGAACTAACTGAATTCTCTTAACATGTAAATTTCCATATCCCTGGCCTGGCCAAAAGTACAATTATGAACTAACGGGATTTTGAACTATCCTAATTTGAATTAATGAGGATCTCTTATATTTTTTTATTTTTACACTCACTAATCTGAACTCTCTAATGTAATCTATGTAAGATTGCTGCCGCAGTTAAGACCTGTTGTTCTAGGATCTCCAGGATCAAATCCAAGCAAAGAATTTTCCAGAAAGTTTTCACGTGTGGTCTTCCCTTGATACATCAGGTCTCATTCCTCACCACTCAATTCCCTCATTAAGGGCCTGCCAAAACCACAGTTGGTATAGAAAAAAGGCCCTCTTAGTGCCCACACAGTAGAGAGACAAAAAAAAATTAATAATGAAAACAATTTTGACTGATTTTTGCCTCCATGTGTAATGCATATTTTAACATAAATACGTGTATTGCAGTCCTTAATAATTTTCTTTACATATAGCCTATTATCTGAACAACTATATACTATAATTTGTGAATTAGTGAGAGTATATTATAGTAAAAATTGGATTTTTAATGTCAAAAATATGGTTTAAAGTATAAAAATTATATCAAAAATATAAAAAGTTTGGGAATACAAGCTTTGTAGCTTTATGCCAAGACAATTACAGAGCTTACTGTGAATGTGACCAAATGTTGAAAGCACACTATTACATTGATGCTGAACTAGGTGGCAGTTTCCATAATTTTACCATTAGTTGGACAAATGACAGGAATATGTGAATTTGTCAGTCCTGCTACCAAACTTTTGATTTTATTTATATTGCTTTGAAGAAAGATTGTGGATGAAGGTATGCTTCTGCATCAAAGAGTTGCAAGAACAATCATCGCAGTCACTCTACTTCCTATGCAGCCATTCATGCACTTTTCTCTTTGTTCTGCATTTAATGCATTTGCCCTTGTATGAGATACTTGCTATGTACTGTAAGTCGAATAGTGGAATGGATGTAAAATACTTTCCATTCTCTTTTTTATGATTTGTCTGTAAGACTGTAAGTGTTCATTTGCAAGCTGGATCAACCATTCTTGAGTTTCATCTGTTAGTGTAGCAATGTCACTCTGTATTCAATCTAGAAATTGGTTTCAGCCAAAGTTTTAAATACTTTTCTTAGTGGTACAGATTGTAATTATTAACAACATTATTGTAAGCAAAACAAAATGGATTCCAGTCGAATATACTTCATGCAGTCTCCGTTGGAAAAAATTTGTACAATTTAGATGTCACAAATAATGATTACACATAAATTATCCCTGTAATTTGTGTAAAATCAAACCTGTAGATTCAACTACAGGTTTGATTTTTGACATTAAAAGTTCAATAAGAGTGGGAAAGAAGCTATTTCCAGTTGGGATACTTCTGCTTGTGTAAAACTTAGGGTATGAAAGATAGAAGAGAGAATTTCCATTTTGTTTTGAATGACATTTTGATAAATATCTTTGAATGTATTTTTGTTTTTCCTGTATTCTTCCATGTAGAGATGATGATGAGGTTTTGTGTTTTGTTACTCAGTCAATAAAGAATATAAATGAATATCCATATATAATCTGGATGGAGATTTAAATTTAAGAAAGAACTTTAATGACATGTCATATAAAGTTCAAGGATCAAATTGCAAGAACAATCATACCGTGCAATCTTTTTTCTAGACAATCATTGCATAAAATAGTTGACCAAAGATGCAATAATCTAATTAATATTGTTTTTGACAAGCAACCTTACATTTTAAATGGTTTAATGAGATAGGATTATTCTAGTAATTTTTACATGTTAGAGTGAATGGCTGTTTGGTTTCAGATTATGCTTTAGTGACTTGTGACCTTTTGGAGTATTTTTATTTTGTGGTAACAAAAGAGTTATCTTTGGACCATTTCTCAGTGAATTTACTCTTATACTTCTAATAACTAATCTACTGTATATATATAAAATTGAATTTACGTCTGTCTTTTTGTCTGTCCATTTGTTCAAATATTGCACGAGAACAGCTGAATCAATTTCTTAGAAACTTTCTACATATATTGGGGATAGTCCTGGAAAGCTATTTTTGAATTCACATCTCTGTGTTTGTCTGTTCAAGTATCATACAAGAACAGTGAAATCCCTCTTGGGCTATAGAATGTATTTAGAGTAAATTTCTGTGTAAAATTGTTTTTGTTTGGTTCTATTATAAGTCTGTATTGTTTTTCCCATTTATACATCTTCATTTGTATGTATTTTATACAAGTATCTTTACTTAATATCATTTGCCTGAGCAAAGCTTCAACTAGTTGCTATTTAATAACAAGATATACAAACATTCTTCATAAAAAGTTCTTGTAATTGGGCTGCAATTTGAAAAAATTGTAGACCTATAAATTTCCACTGTTGTCTGTTCTTTAATCTCAAGATTGGAGTTAGATACATGAAAGTCAAGACCAAATATAGAAAGCTTAGGGGCAGGAGGCCCCAATTAATTATATATGAACTTCTGAAGCAAACAGGAAATCATGTTATTTCAATTAAAAAATTTCTCCCGAATTAGCAATGGAGTTGTGCCATTAGACAGATGACTGGCACAACTCCATGTCACAATAATTAATTATGATGTACAGGGGCAACACCCTACAGGACTAATTTGAGATGGAGAGAGTATATTTTAAATTAAATAAATTCAAAATATGATTAGACAGATGACTGGCACAACTCCATGTCACAATAATTAATTGCTTGTTATCTATGTTATGTACTCCAGACTATAGGAGTTTTCATAAATGGTCATATAACAAATTGATTGATTAAATAAATTTTAATGGCTCTACATATTTTTTATATAAAATGACAGTTATAACAAAAGTACCATAGTTACTGCTGTCTGTGCTATGCCAAGTTATTATGTAATACAAATATTTATCTGAATATTTTCAAATTTCCATTATTACAAGAGATTTTCATTATTTAAATATTCAGCAATATTTTGTTTTCTTAACATTTTTTTTTTTTTTTTTGAATGATTTCTTTAGATAAATATCAAAATATTTGTTAAGCCAAATGATCGCCATAATTAATCAGACTATTATTATGTTATAATTAATAATTAGAAACTAAGTAATTTGATACTAGAGGTAGACATTAATTTCCAATTATTAATTATAGCATAATAATAGTCTGATTAATTACGGCGATCGCTTGGCTTAGTATCAGTATGTCAGGCTTCGGGATGTTGATGTATATATATTGTGTGTTAAGATTCGATGATGGATATCTGAAAATAGATATACACTACTATAAATATTCAGGAAGATACAGAGAAATATCTGATCACACAAACCAAAAATATCATTGAAAGTAAAGATTGCCACACAAAGATTATCCTATTTTGGTCATGTGCCAGCTAACATGCCTGAAGACAGAGTGCTAGTATGGGTTGTCAGGTTAAGAAGAAGCAGACTAAAAAAGAACTTGGCAATTAGATGCTGTCAAAGTCAACACAAGCATTGCCATGAGTAAACTGAAGGAGGCCATACTAGATGAGTAATTGGTGTAGGATGACCCGTGAGATGACTGAGAGTCTGTGACAACTCAGTTACTCTGTGGATCATCTCAGCCAATTAAACTTTGTAGCACATGTTGTGTAGAACAAAAGATTTTTCTTGTAACAGAGCCATTAAAATTTGTTTTATTTGATTTTTGATACGAGATGTAACATTTTAAGATAATTTACTTTTCTTTATAAGTTATAACAGATCAGTATTTTATAGTTTTATACCTTATAATTTTAAATTTTATTTATGTTTTTACAGGGATATTGCTGTCAAAGCTGGTTTCAAGATTCTTAGGATCATTAGCGAACCTTCTGCTGCTTTACTTGCTTACACTATTACTCAGAAACCTTTAAATATTGTTTGGTAATATAACTTTAATGTTTTAAATTTATTTTATTGTTTTTAAGATTTAGTTTTTCTGAGAATAATTTAGAGTTGCATATATTTTGACAGCCACTACCTCATTTATCGAGCAGGTGGAACCTCCGTCGATGTCACTGTAATTGCAGTTGTGAATGGATTATATCAAGTCTTATCTTATGTAAGAAAGAATTCTATTGGTGGAAATCATTTCACAAATGAACTGGTGGAATATTGCATACAAGAATTTCTAAGGTTTTTTTTCACATAATAATAAATAGTTATGAATTTTAGATGGTTTAATTACCTTTTGTTATAATTAAAAGCATCAGAGCCAAAAAATTTGTATTGTTTTAGATTAAAGCATATATTAAATCAAGAACAGTGGAACCTCGCTTAATGGGCATAATTCATTCCAGTATCGTGCTTGTAATGCGAAACACTTGTTAAGTGAAACAATTTTTTCCATATAAATTAATGTAAAATATAGTAATGCATTTCATGCCAAAAAAAATACTCAAATATTTTATGTATGGCATCTGTTTAAAGAAAATCATACAATATACATTGTTAAAGAGTGTGAATCATTTTTCTTCTAGCATGGAATGAACCAAACTGGAAATTGAATTTGATTTGCAGAAAACAAAAATATTGAAATTTAATTTGGAATTGGTCATCAAATTTAATACGAGATGGCAGCATAACTGCCTACCTTTAGTCAAATTATTTAATTTTTAATATTTAATTATAGCCTTTACATAGCCCAAGAATTCAGCATATCGTTTGGCTTGTTTATTGTAAAACGGGCTATGGTTGTTGATGTTTATATGTAATATGTCTGAATGCAAGTTTGGAAAAATGTGTGATCACAAGCAACACTAAGATGCTAGCGGAACGAGTGCTAAACACAGATTGATGTAGCATGCGCACAATCCGGACGTCCCCTTTCCTCATCACTCGTTACGCAAAATGTTGCTCGTTAAGCGAGTCATTTTTTTAGAATATATTTTGCTCATTGTGCAAATTACTCCTTATAAGAGGTGCTCATTAAGTGAGGTACCACTGTAATCAATTTAAAAGAATACATTTATTAGTTTTGTTTTAATTTTGAAGCATTATTACTGTTATAAGTTTAGAAATATTTTTGTTCTTGTAACTAAACTGAAATTTATTTAAAAGCAATTTTGGCAAGTTTATCATCATCTAATTGAACTGAATAATTTGAATGGAAAAATAAGGCTATAGTGATAGATGTATTTTGAAACCGTGCTGGTAGTTTTTGTTGATTCATAAACTCCATAAGGTTTAAATACACGGACACTTGGCAATGTTTATCAGAAAGTTTATTTTTGATAAACATTGTCAAGTGTCCGTGTATCTAAACCTTATGGAGTTTATGAATCAAGGCTACAGTGAATTGAAATTTTGGTTTTATTGACTTTGACATTAAAAGGATACATTAGAACAATTGAAGATTATTATTGAATATTATTATTAATAAATAGTAATTAATACAGTATTGTTTTCCTGCTCTTTTTACTTTCCTGGCTCTGTTATATATATCAGAGGGAAAGTATGGTGATTGGTCAAAAAATGATCCCATCAAGATTTTTACATTTTTGGCCTTGGTCCTTTGAAATGTCGAGAAATGCAAAAAAGTTTGGGAATTTTTTTTCTCTGTGTATGGTTGGCAGTGTGTATGTGTGGGGCATTGTTTTGTTCACCTTCTTTGAAACTTAATAACTCCTGTGCTTTTTGTCAAAAATTTCTAAAATTTTTCAGAGATGTTTGTATATTAGGGTGTTAATGTTATTTAATTTTGATGGTTAAAGGTCGACGGGGTGGAGAGATAAAGGGGGTTGTGTGTCATACCATATTTTCACAGATTGTCCAGCATGTTGGTCTATCTGGGAAGACCATGAAAACATATATTTCCATATGGTGAAAACCAGCATGCTGGTTTAATTAACTGAGGTGGTACATCACTCTCTAGAGTGCACATGAAAAAACAAACAAGTTAAGTCACATAAAAAGGAAGGAATTTTTATTCCAAAACTGTGAAACTGTCAGCATTACATCAAAAACTACAGTTATATGTTTAATTTCTGCATTTCTTAGTCTTTCTAAAGATGTAAAATACTTGTGGAATGTCAAAAGTGCTTTTCTTAGGTTTATTTTATTGTAATGTGATCCAAAAGTACAAAAATAAACATATTAAATTTCAGAAAGTCACTGTAAATTATCTCAACTTACACTGATTAACGTCTTTGTGTGAAATTTGAGAGGAAGGTGTTACTTTTAAGGTCAAGTTAGATTATCAGTGCAGCCCACACTGACTTACTACTACTACTAATGTCAATAAGCCATTAATTGTTTTATTGTCCTGTAAGTGAAAACTCTCTTCCTGATTTTAAGTCAGTCAAATTACACAAATTACAATGTTATTATTTAACATTTATCTAACAGATAGTTTTGTTAGATTTGATTAATTTTACTGTTTAGTCACAGTTTAACCAATATGCTGTTAACCCCAGAATTTCTGGCATGCTGGTCTCCCCCGTTATGTGGCATGCTGGTCAATCCACAAAAATATGGCATCTTGAGAAGGGTTGGACATAATGACAATTTTACTCATTATTAGCATTTACAATTTTTTATAAAACTTATCCTTACCCTCAAAATTAATCTTTTTGCCATTCTATAATAATTAAAAATATAAAAAGTTTTTTAATAAAACATCATAATAGATGGCAGTACCAAATTTTAAATGTTGCCAAGAAGGTTAAGCAACTCATTGGATTTTTTAAATAGGTTATGGATGGACACTAACAGCCGATTGCAGAGACAGAGTTTACCTTAAACGACATTTAATAACAGAACGGCCTATAGACAGTGGCTGGCTGAACTGCGGTTTAAAATGCATTTTAAAGACGATGAGCATCTATTTCTGAATGCCCTCTACATGATATTTGGCAAAACATTGGCTCTTACTTTCTTGGCCATTACTCCCCTGTTTTAGGAGTCGTTATTTGTTTGTGACGTCAGAAAAGGTTGCCAACTATATTCCGAAAGCTTCCTGAAATAAAATCTTAAGGCCATCAACAACCATTGTTCGGCAGTTAATGACGACCCTTTTCCATTTTGATATTTAATTTCATCGCCAATACGGTTTAAAAAACGAACAAAATCCATATTTAGAAAATTTATACCGAATTTGAAATTCATCTTGGGAATAGATTTTTAAGGAATTATTTCGACATCGTCTCCCTTTGTAACTGTCGAAATGTAATAGTAATAATAAAATATTTAAAATTATTCATTTTTTATTTCTGTAAAAAGATTTCTGTAATTATTAAAATTGGTCTCGTTTGTTTAACAGAACGTTCTGACTAGGTGATTAACTACAATGACTCTGAAATGCATTAACGTTTTTTAACCGACACGATACTCAAATTGTAAAAAATGCATCCGACTTAAATTAATTGTAGTTTTAAGTCTTCACCCATTTGAATATTGGAATTGGAACATTTAAAACAAATTTAAAATATTTAATTTTGTTATTTTTGCTCCAAGCAATTAATTAATGAATAATTTTGTCGATTTGCATCATTTACAACATTTATCGAAGGAATGATATCCACTTATCTAAACTTTTCCACCAACAAATCTATCACTCGAATTAAAAAGTCCTCTAAACCTGCTGTCGAGTGAGTCTAGAAAGTAGGTCAAATAACTTGTTTCTAATTGCTGTATACATTGTAGCAAGCTTGAAACGCTCTCTCTGCAATGAAATGTTTCTGAACCACGGTCTACCTGATCTGTAACCATTGTCGGCCTCTAAACATTCTTTCTGCAATCGGCTGTAGAATGCCTTTTTTCTTGAACATTATTGGATTAGCTGAGCCTACATGCTGGAGAGGAACAAACTTAACATCTTTGAATCACCCATGAAAATTTCTGAACAGGCCAAGATTCAAACTTGGTCCCTGGAGCAGCAGGCTGGTAGTTTTATTGCCTCAATCATTTGACCATCAACTTTCTAATAACAATAATAAAGACATGAACTCACCAATGGTGCTTACATTCCTCAAAAGTGAAATCACAATACCACAAAGGAATGTGTGTAGCCAAATACAAATTGCAGGACTGATAGATGTAACAGAGATATGCAAATGATTAGGTTTGTGCATGCATCAGGTCATGTGGTACCTAGTTTCAGGCTATAAAGACCAGCTGTCAGCTCAGGCCATAAATGCTATCAGTAATGGTTTACAACAGAAGCATAGAAAATGTCTCAGAGATGACAGCAAGTTGAATACCACTAGTTAACAGCTGCATGACCTCAGTTTGTCAATGCATGCAGTTGCCATGTGTGATGGTACAATGTGAGTACCATCCAGCAATATGTGACACAATGGATGTAGGAACATCTGCAAACACATCAGAGAGAGTGGATCAGACCAGTGCACAACAGAGTGAACAGACTAGAGAGTTGCTGAATGGCCTTTCAGGATCCATTTGCCAAAGTATGTAACATCTGAAATTGCCTGTTGCCATCAATGGGTGCATCTGTGTCCACCCAGACCATTTGCAACAAGTTGCATGAAGTTGGACTACACACACAGCAACCAGCAACTGTGGTGTCTATGTCATTGCAACTGGACCACAAAATGGCATCGGGTATTGTTTACAGGTGAATCTGACTTCTATCTATGTGGGAATGGCAGCCGTGGATGAATGTGGCGATATTCCAAGGAATGCTATTGTGAGAACCCGAATTTACGGGCAAAATATAAATTTAAATTAGTCTTTATTTTGACATCAATAACCAAATTCCAAACCAAAAGCCGACCCGTCTTAGGGAATGACTGTATTTCCCCTCCCCTCGAAACTCGAAACTGAGTCACTATGGAACTAAAGACAAAATTCGCTTATTGGCGAGAAAATTAACGAGGGGACGAAATAAAAAGGAGGGGAGCAAGGACAGAGTCGTCGTCGTTCGTAGCTCCCGCCTCTAGTCGGACTCGGAGCCTCTACGCCGAAATTCTACGTTCAAAGCCTCTACGCCACTACGATTGGATTCTGTATTGACTCAGTCCTCCAACTCCAATACTTGTAGAGGTATGACGACCACTTATTTGTAAACTCTCTCTCGGGTTCAAACTTTCCTAAGATAGTACGTAATATCTCTGTCAATGTTATCTGGTGTAACTGTTCTTTATTGTTTCGTAATAAATTCTGTTTGTTATTTTAACTGGTGTAATTTATTCGAATCTTGCCTCTGTCTTATCAACGAGCCCCCTCTCCTTCTCCACTCGACCTGACAAGTAATTAGTTCCAGACTGGACAGCCATCCTTGACAGTGGGCAGGTTTTACCGACCTGTTAACCGAGAAAAAGGAGGTCCGACGCTGTCCAACCTCCCAGTGAACCCACACTATGTGCCAGACCTTTTCACCAAGCATCACACCAGCCCACATCAGACATTGTGGTTTGGGGAGGCATCATGTTCAATCAACAGACAACCCTGGCGTACATTTCTGGTACCCTAACATTGGACCAGTACATCACACACATTGTTGGGCCTGTGGTTTGGCACTGATGCAGGCCACTCCCAACACAGTGTTCCAGCAAGACAATGCCTAATTGCATGTCGTATGGTGAACTCTCACCAGCCTGAATAGAATTCACATCTTTACGAGGTTGGCAGCCTCACTGGATCTCTTCCATTGAACACCTGTGGGACCTCCTCTGATATGATGTGCATCAGGGCCCACCACCAAATACTGCTATGGGGTACAACTCCATAGGCTTCGGACAGTCTCACTACCACATACTGTAGACAATATGCTTGCCATAGTAGACACAGCTTGGTAAGGGATATTTCAAGCAACCATTAATTGCCTTATTGATAGTATGCTTTGCCATATAGCTGCCCATGGGGACCATATTCATTATTATAGAAACAGGTGTCTGTTGCATATCTTTGTTATTTTAATCATTTGCATATCTCTGTCACCTCTACTGGTCCTGCAATGTGCATTGGGCTACATGCATTCCTTTGTGGTATTGTGATTTCACTTTTGAGGAATGTATAAATAAACTTCAGGTTTACTTTTAAGCATGTTCTTCTGTATATATTTTTATTCTGTGATTTTTGAATGCTTTTTGCATATTAATAGTACAGTACTATTAATTTAAATGATTCTAAATACCGTTTTTAACAATTATTTTCTAGACAATACAAAGTTAACATCAAAGAAAGTAAACGTTCAGTATACAAGCTGCATTCTGCTGCTGAAACATGCAAAAATATTTTGACAAACATGACCTCAGCCCAGTGCTCTGTCGAATCTTTATATGACGGAATTGATTTTACCGTAAATATAGGAAGGTAGTAACAAGATAATTTTATCATTCATTCAATAATATATAAATAAGTTATTTTATTTAAAATCTGGATCATTATAAAATAAATTAATTTTTCATAAGAGGAAGATTTGAATCTCTTATTAATAACAAGTTACAAGAATGTATTGAACCTATTCAAGATGCTCTTGGCAAAGCAAAATTGAATAAAGAAGATATTCACAAAGTATGTAGTTGGTAAAAAATTTAATATTTTTAATATAAAAACTTTTCTTTTACATAATTTCTTTACTTTTAACAGGTAATTTTAGTTGGAGGAACTTCTAAAACTCCTCGTCTCGTACAGATAATTAGCAACATGTTTAGTTCGGCAGAAATTCTAAATTCTATCTCGTCCGACGAAGCCATCGCCTTGGGAGCAGCGGCAGAGGCAGCTCTTCTGGTATCAGAAGATAAATTAGAATTTGAAACAGAACCAGAATCTGAAATAGAGACTCTAAGCGAAACTATTTATATGAAAGTTAGTATAAAAATATTTTATTTGTTAAATATCAGTAGCAAAGTATATTTACATCAATCTGTTTTTGTAAACAGGATCCAAATAATGATGGTTTAATTCCATTAATTTCAAAGAGTACACCTATTCCTGCTAAACAAGAAAAAATCTTTACCTTATCTAATTTGCAGAATTTTATTCATTTGAAATTTTATGAAGGACCAGTTGGTTGCTCTACAAATAGCAATGAACTTAAACTATTGGCAAAGGTACTAAATTTAACAGAAGAAATATATATATATCTTTATCGAGTGTATTTAGAAAACTAATAATTCTATAATTTTTAGTTAATTTTAAAGGAAGTTCCTAATAATGCTGAAGTCATCGTTAATACGCTAATCAAAACGTAAGTTATTAAAACTATTTTATAAATTTTTTAAATTGAGATTAACCTTTCCTGCATAAGGACAAATTCTCTCCTAAATATGTGAAAGATTTTGTTACATTTCTTATGTTTATGCACATTTAAAAATATTATATTTTAATTATATGCAGGAAATGTCTTTTATATGGTGGCTAGGAGCAATTTAATGTTAAAATTTTTTATGCTGAATATACAGTATAATGGGTGCACAATCGTTTTTGTTATGCCACCATTACAACTGCTTTGTTGATACTCTCATCTTCACAATTTGCATGAACAAACCAAATGTTTCAATGTTAGCAGGAATATAACAAGAATAATAGTATTTTTCGACAAATAAACAGTAAAATCTGGAAAACAAATATTTATGTTGTCATGCACATTTTTTGCATCTCTTTTTTTTATGGACATGCCTCCAGATGGCTCATCAATATATACTCATTAGACAGCCAGATGGCTGAGGGTCAAGGTGATAGCCTACCACTCTAGGGAACCTGGGATTGAATCTGGATGGGTTGAAAAAGCCCCAGAAATTTTTCAGGTGGTTGTTTGTCTGGAAATGTCATGCCCCGTCCCTCACCACCCGGCTGTCCCATTGTAGGTCTGGCCAAACCATAATGGGCTTGATAAAATGGGACTTCACCCACAGAGTGGAGAGTTAAAAATATATATATATATATAAAACTTGGCTGACTGTATTTAATTTTTAAAAAATATAAAAATATCACGAATGCACAAAGAAAAAATTTTTGCATTTATTTTCCTTTTCTATATTTTTTTTTCTTTGTATATTTGTGATATATATATATAATATAAAAATTATATAAAATGATTACAGTTGTGCACCCATTCTCACTTACTAATTTGCCAAAAATTTGGCTAATAAAAACAAGTGAAATAATCTTTCTTTGAAATGTGAGTTACGCATATGTTTATCTTTCATATTAGAGAAGGTTCGGGTCTTAATTTAGAAGTTTAGTGACATTTTTGTTACTGGAAATATGTTTGAACATTTTTAACTTTTGTTTACATCAAATAGCCTATAGTAGAATTGCTTTGTTGTGTGTTGTTTTGTTTAAAATCACAAAATAAATCTCACATTTTGTAACAGTTTCTGCAATGTTATCTTTATCCTTTACAATCACAGATTATTTTTATGTTATTCTAAAACGTTTTAAATTGGTCCCCTTTGGTTATTTTAGCACTGGAACAAGCATGCACTTAAGCAATGCTGGACAGATGTCTTTTGCCTGAGCAGATGTTTAAATGGTTAATAAAAGTTCATATATAACAAGCTATTCTTCCAATTTCAGTATTAGCAGTATTCTCTTTTGGTAAAGCCTTCCCAAACCTTCCCTTTATGGAATCCCAAGCTTTGAATCATTTTCAGAATTTTTGATGCAACCATAGTGACACTGGACACTACAGTTTGATTATTATATTTGTCTCGATTGTTGATATTATTTGAGAATAAATTTACTCTATAATTGCTTACATAGGAAAAGTATACATTTTGTAGTCAATCACTTTCTGAGATCTTCATCAGGTTATTCTTTTGATAAAAAAAAAATATATATATATAAAATTAAAACTTGGCTGACTGTATTTAATTTTAAAAAAATATAAAAATATCACAAATACACAAAGAACTTCTATAAGAGGTAGTACAAAGTACAGTAAGCAGAGTACAGAAAGCAGAAGTAGAACAGTTTGGATTATAGTCCATAGTATATACATACAAAATGTAGCACTGTAATTTTGTGCCTTGATGAATTTCTTTCAGAACCTGCTCTGTCTTAACTCAGTTACTCTAAATATTCATTTAGAAGGCTCAAACTAGAAAGCATTAGTAACATTATAAGCCAGTCTGCACTTCATGAGAACAGAAAAGAGAAGGAAAAACAATACTAAATAGGTTTAGTGCACAACACTGCATTTAACTAAAAGAGAATGGAAGTATGTGATTACCAAAAGAGAAAAGTAGACAAACTTTTCTCATTTACTAAAGCTTTAATTATAATCATTTCAGTTTACCTTTTGATAAGTTAATCAAATCTGAATGATAAATTGTAATTTATTGCTTAAAATTATATAAAATCTTTACATAAATATTTAAAACTTTCCTAAAATTTTTAAAAATTTTAAAAAGAACTTTAAATCTCATACAAGAAATCAAGGATGATCTCAATTAATTTGAGAAGAGAATAAATTAACATAATTCTTAAATACATTCTTGACATCAAAAACTATTAAAAATCCTCCACAATAGCATCCGTGTTATATAATCGCACTGGATGAAAATAAAGAAAAAAGGACTCGAACTATTGTTTGTATAACCTTAACAATTCATTTATTGAATTTAATTTAACTTCAAAGTTTAACTATATTATCTTCAGTTATAAACTGCAGGTACAGAAAGTGCATGCATGTTTTGAAGTACAAATGCTTATGGGAAGAATGGAAAAGAAAAGAGTTTCTTTTCTCTTGTTGTTATATGGACAATAAAAATATTCTGTATTATTGAGGACAGTTAAACAGAAACCAGAACATTTTTTTCTCAAAGATAACTTTTTTGTTGTTACTGAGGGTATCCTCAATGGGAAGCTTTTCTTGCTTTTAGAAGAATGGCACTCTATGAAAGCTATGAACTCTGAACAGGCATTTCGACAGAACAATTTGTAATCCTTATTTCTTTTTTGTCGCACCATTTGTGGACATTTTTTTTTTTTTGAGGAATTCTTTTTGACACTTTTTAGTTCACAAAATGATTCTGATCTCTCTGTTGGCAAATTTCAATAAATGGCAAATGAAGCTCTTTGTTAAGCTGTCGTTTTTGACTTAGAACCTGTACTAAGTAAACAGAATCAAGGAAAGCAATGCTTTTGTGACCTCTAAGAAAGCATAAAAGCCAATTTAGCAAAAAAAGCTACAGATTAATACATATGTAATGGAAATATTCATTTTCAATAATTTTTTTAACAACAGTTTAAATTTCATAATGATTGTCACCCTATGTATTTAAATACACCAACAACTGTCGTAAATGATCGGGCTAAATTTTGGATAAATGATTATTCATTTTATTAAGAGATGGTGCCTAACGCCCAACTCTAGCGCCAAATTTATTTCTAATCTATAATCATTTATCCAAAATTTAGCCCGATCATTTACGGCAGTTGTTGGTGTATTTGCTTACGATATCGGGTTTTGTTTGACGTATGTTTGTACCTATCTATTTATTTTACATTACACATATTGTTCTCATGTAGCTGTGGTAAAGTATTTTTTCTTTAATCATTCAACAATAAATGTACTGAACACTAAATCTAAATTCAAAACCAAAGTTTTGTATAATAGTTATTTATCAACATTCAAAATTCACTTTTGATACTGAGAGTCAAATCCAAACATTAAACCCAAACCCATTCTAGTATATGCAAAGAATGCATTTGAATGACAAAGACCTATCTTGTCAAGAATGGCATTGGCATTCAGAGAGCCTGTTATAATCAGTGGCAGCTTAAGAATGAAATGTTAGTCTTTTGTTAATAAAGTGGTGATAATTGGTGATAACACTCTTAATTTGCCATTACTGATATCAGCAGCTTGTAAAATGAAAATTTATTAATTGGAAGATATTAAATAAACATGTTCTCTTCTATATTTACTGAAAGATGAATTGATTGCTTCAGAAACTTCTGCAGCATTTACATCTTATCTAGTTATAAAAATACTATTAGAAACAGGAAACTGCAAGAGATGTTTCTTATCTCTTATATTAGCATAATATTTAATTTATTATGGTTAGTTATAATAATAATAATAGTTTTTACATTTCAGTGACGGTTCTGTACATTTGACCTGTACGGAGAAAACTCTTAACAAATCCGAAAGTATTTTGATAGGAGGAACTTGAGTTCTCGCGTCCATCGGTCGGTCAGTTTATTAAAACTGTTATCTATTATAATTAAATGTACGAATTTACAGAGATTGTAAATAAAATAATTAATAACCTATAAATTTGTATTAAAAATTCTGTGTAAATTGTTTTAATTTCAATTTTCATAAATTATTTTATGCAAAGTAAATTTGAAGGGTAAATTAAATAGAATTTAAATATTATTTTCCTTTATTAGGATTTAAAAATGTCTATTGAAATGTTCACTTTACATCAATGTACAAAGCATTTCGTCCAAAAAGTTTCCTCTTAATCTGGCCAAATGTAAAACAAACTAATTTAGACTTAAAGTAGCTTTAATATAGCCAAATGTAAGCCTTTTAGGCCTGCATTTGCAATAGATTTATTTAGCTTATGTTTCTCAGCTGTTACATTTAAAGGTAATTTTCACAAAACCTCTTTTTATAATAGACAATTTTGTTTGGTCCCACAAGTGATCATTATAGAGAGGTTTACTTAAAAATATGTATGTATAGTAATAGTTAATTTAGTACAGTATTTTAGGATATAGATTCTTACTTAAATACATTTATATGGGTGATATTTCAATGATTTTGTAAGTAAGGACTTTGTCTCTAAAAATCTACACTAATTCTAAGCTGAAACATATGCAATATGAATATTGTCTTCATCAACAGATGAGATGATTTTATTTCTAATTGTATAGGATATTTTAGGTTACGTTCTTTTGGAATTTAGAATACTATGCTTAAAATACTAAGAACACAGAAAAGTACAAGGTGATTCTTTTGGCACTAAACCCTTATACATTAATCCTTCATATGCTTTTTTGTATAGCTCTTGCTTTTTATACACTCTTCAATGCAATAGCTCGTCGATAAATCTGCAGTGTTCAACTTTTCGGCAAATAAAGGTGCTTTATTTCTCAACTCTTATAATTTACCCCGTTTTATTTATGCTTGTGTTTAAATCTCGTCTTTATACTCCAACACTAATATAATGAATTAAATTTTAGAATTATCCTTTTTAAATGCTGAAATGTTCTGTAATGAATCAAAATTCAAATTTTATATTGATATAATTTCCCTAGACGTTACATATCATCTGTGAGGTATCTCCAAAATTCTGCTATTTGTTTATCCTGAAAGCATTTAAATTATGTGAAATCATATTATAACACATCTATGTAATTGCCGCAACCGACACTAAAAAATGGTCAAGGTCACTTAATTTTTTAGTGTTAGTTCCAGTAATTATGTAGATGTGTAATGATTTAACATTTAAAAGATTAAAATGTAATTTTTAAATGAAGAAAACAAATATTTATTTTTTGATATGCAAAGAACAGTTCTGAAACTACATCACAGTTTCTGCCAGAAGTTCAAAATAAATTATCAAAGCAAATTTCCTAAGATTTATGAAACTAGTTGTAAAGGTTTAATAATATGATAATTTTGTAATGCCACTGTTACTATATCATTACTCCCTGCTTTCGTTTGAAATTTTGAATATTTTTTTAAATCTAATATTAAAGTTTTATTAAATTTTATCAGAAGAATTTTAATATATTTGGATATTCAAGTAGATTACGTTATGTTAGCAATTGTATATCATTGAATCTCATTGATCAATACATAATTCAAGGAGGACTCTAGGACATTGGAAGACTTACGGAATTGGTCGAGGCTCCAATTTCTAGCAAAATACATCCAGCTGTACCTCAAACGGTCATTTTGGTTTGATACTAGTGCTGTTACAATAAGGCAGACGTCCCGTGAACTGAATTTCTTGCAGAACTTGGTGACCAAGACTGCAGTTTGAGTTTTGAGCACGGAGAGATTTACAGTTAGGGATAGAATAAATGCTAGGACTTTAATGAAACTCCAGAATGAAAAAATCAAGAAATATCAGATCTAGGAATGGGATAGCCATGCTATCACTCTGACCAATCCAGGAAACATTTGAAGAAATCCAGATACCTGTTTTGTAGTGGGACTAGGCAAGAAAAATTTGATGACTTGTACATTAATTTATAGCAAAACAATTTGGCAAGTCTTTGATTAAAAGGCCTTTTTGAATCACTTTGTATATATGCTATATATTATATTAATACAAATATTCTAAAAATATGCTAATCTACATTTAAAAAACATAGAAATGAATGCAATGCATCAGACGACAAAACTTGCAGTTTGAAAAAGTTTATTGTAAACATTAATAAAAACAATTTATATAAAAAATGTTATTGCAATCAATACACAATGAGATTTTGTATAAGGTTTTATTGGTACATCAAGGAATATATGTAATCTGAAAATTATATATTTGGATACAGAATCAGCGAAAGGCAGATTCTCTATGAGTAAACTCTTTAGCGTGTGTAACATTTAACATTTCCAACAACAATCTAAGACGCGCCTACGATTCGAAACTCGGCGGGTGCTCTAGGCCTGGTCGTTCCGGCCGGACGGAGGTACTCTGAATCGATCCATTCCCGTGTAATTTCCAAGGTAAAACGGCTTAAGAATTAACAGATGAATTTGTTTATCGAATTGACCGTGTAAATGAATATCAAGATATTATAAAATGCGCAGAGAGAGATTACATCCTGTGTTAACAATATAGAAATAACATTTTTTAAAATTTAAATACAAGAAAACTCTTATTAGAAAACCTAATTTCAAACGAAGCCGACGAGAAATATATTAGGATCCAAAAAACAAAACGGACTCCGACGCAAAGGCGGGATTCCGAATTCAAAACCCCTGCCAGTCGGACAGCTCCGACTCATCTTCGGTCTCTACTCCTATGCAGCGGATCCCGGTCTTCAAGAATGGGGTGCCCTTTCCTCTACCCAGAACCCTGGCATGCAGGACCAGCATGACCGTTTCCGCCGGATCGTCACAGGACTCCAACAGGATCTGCTCCTTCAGAAGCTTTTCTTTATGTGCCAGCATCTCTAGAACTATTTCGTAGGAAGTTCCGGATGGACAGAGGGGCCTCAATTCGTTGACACGCAAGTTAATGTTGGGAGGATTCATGTTCCTGACGGCAAGAGGGCCCGTTTGCTTGATACTATCGAATCCAAACTTTATCTCGTACTTGTGCTGCAGCTGAAGAAAACCAAGATGAACGTGTATAGTCGAGTCTTTCATAGGAGAGACAAGAATATCGGCATCGTGTCGGAAGACGTCTTCCGATTCGGGAAAATGAACGCGATGTACACTTGTACCTTCCATTACTGATTCATTTTCCGAGATTCCGTACCTCGAATAGTTCGATAATCGATTCTAACGCTGATACAAAACCGTAAACTACGACGCTCAAAAACACACGACTTCCGCCATTACTGTTTACAGTAATTTTTTAAAGCATTCTAGCGCCATCTCTTGGCATAAGCAATAATTTATCTTTAACATAAATCCAACGAAACGAATAGATTTTTTAAGAAAATCATTAAATAAAAATAAACAAACACTTATTTATTTAATACATTATTAGAAATTCTATAGTTTAGAATATTTAAATTTTAAAAACGAATTTATATAATTTCTTCCTTCCTCGATAGATGGCAGCATTACGAATCTATTATTATTTTATTAATGCGGATGTGACGTAACGAGAGAGAGACAATTAACGATAACTTGCGTCATAAAATTTGATTACGTCAGTAAAATTTAAATAAAATTTCCAATTGTTATGTCACTTTAAAGTATTTTATTTCGTAAATCAAAGATTCCTTAATAACGTATGAAGTAATAAAAGTAGAGAGATTTCTATTTATGGAGAATGTATTGAAAAGTTATGAAATTGATTATTTATATTTTATTTTAAAAATAAAAATATGGTCAAGCGATCGCTTTAAATTTCAGATGGCATTAATTATATTTTACGTAAGTACTTAAATAAGTTACCTTTTAAACGAAGGAATAAGATTGGTTGATTCGATCTTTGTTGCTACCTCAAGTTTGGTCGGAATTGTTTCAGTTCCAGACGTATTGTTAAAATTATTTTATTATTAACCTGTCGTTTGAAATAGGTTTTGTCATTGGCTTGCTTGACCAGCTATATTAAAGCCGCTTTATCTTTACCATTATGGTACAGTGAGATCCATAATGAGGATAAATACGGTTCTGGAAATCGAATCCGGATCCCCAGATTAGCAGACCGGTACTGTTACCACCTGTTCATTCGCCCGTAAATAATAATTTTTTTTAATTATTATTGTGATACCGCGTATCTACAACAATTTAAGAGCATCGAGAATTAGTTTTTGAACTCAGTTGTTAACTTCAGAATTAACCAAAGGATCATTTAAATAAGATGGATCCTGACTTTCCAACCGTATAATACATGATGAAATGTCTATAACTTTTGAATTTCATTCATAACTCGGATAAGGATAAGTGATTTTAAATTATATTAATTGTGAAAGATAAATTATTTAATTACGATAAACATCCTGTTTTTACGTTATTCTAAGCGCGATAAAGTCTTATCACTATTGATAAGCTTATCCTTAGAAAATCGTAAAACAAGATGGATTTATCAATGAGGATAACTTTAATATAATTTGATAAGATGAATATAGCAATTATTATTCTATATTCCTAATTAACTTGAAAAGATTTTAATTATATTAAAAATCGCTTTAAAGTTTATCAATAGTGTATCGATTTTGTTTACTAACCTCTTCGCAGTGGAGATGTATTAATATGTCAGTTCTGAAGAATACATCAAACGAGAACTGAACTAGGACTCTCCGGAAATACACCTCTATTTTCACCTTTTCGTAGTCAATTATTGACGTAAAGCCTCAGATAATACATATGTTTGGACATTATCTAATATTTCTTTCGGAAAAATCTATAAAATCTAATTTCTGTATTAAATTTTCAGCAAAATATTAAATTTTTATGCATTCCATTTATAATATATATACAAGAATTTATTTCAAAAATTGAAATATATCAAACTTTAAAAATTTGTATTGAAGTAAAGGAGTAATGTAAAATAAACGCGTTTCTTAATAGATTAACGCTTCGTCCATCCGGCCTTTCTTTTGGATAAAAGTACTTGTCTGAGTTTTTGCCCACCAATGGTCGAGTTGATAAAACCACTGAATAATGATAGTTTGTCGTGGTTTCGCGCCCTACGAGATGGCCGTACGGAGTGAGTTTCTTCACGAGTCATATCCAAATAGCAGACAATTTCTCTTAGAAAGTCCTCCTGGGAAGCATCCTCCTTGATGTATCACGGATGTGTTGCGTTGCCTTATCCAACAAACTAACCAATTCTGAGGTATCCGGAGTCGCTCTACATTAATTCAAATATTCATCAATGGATTGACTCGAATATATCGACCGCCATCTTTCTCACTACAAGCTTAATCAAATCTATGTATCATATACAGAGGGAGTTCTTTTCCTCGAGGTGGTTTACACTATAGCAAAATAATGCGGCGCAAGAGGCTTATTAACCTTATAGACCCCTATTCACACTACCGTAGTGAGATGGCTGAGCAGTGAAGTTGTCAACCTTCCTCTTAGGGGACTGAGGAACGAATCCCCAGAGCGGAAGGTTCGAAAAACCCCAGGAAATTTTTCAAGTGGTCCTTTAAGTATATGCCAGGCTCCATCTCTCACCGGTTGCGTCCCTTTAAGGGCCTCGCCGAACCAGCCGAGCTTGATAGACGGCCCTTTTAGTCCCATGGAGCCAATGTTATAGGAATTAGGTGTATTCCTCGCTCTAGAACCCTGATGTCTCTGGAAACGGGCAAAGACGTCAATGTAGTTGTGCTTGTCTGGAGTGTCCAGAGCCTGGTTACCGTGTGCGCGCGGCGAGGTATCCATAATCCCCCAACACCACCCGAGTCAAATCAGAACGGTCTAGATGAACAATTTGGCGAAACGGCATCCTGCTTCCCTCAGCCCAATGACCTGGACTTTGTTAAACTCCGTCAACAGAATGTAATGTTTCTGACTGCAAGGTAAAGGCCTGCAATAGCCTCAAAAGCAACAAATATATTTAAAATTTAAACACAGTGAACCTCTTCGAGTTTTCTTATTGAATACTGGTGTAGCGATTTTAAGGTGATTTTAAGATTTTGTGGCATCATCTGGTGTGCAATTGGACCACAAATGTAATCATTCATAAAGCTGAGACATCGCTGTATGCCGAATCTTGCAGTCATCGAACAAATTAAAATGTAACCAAATACATAACCAGAATGGCTAACGTCATGAAAACTATCGTTGACTTTGACGTCACGATACCTCAGCAAGGCCGGATGACCGAGCGGTTAAGGTGGGCAGCCTAACGCTCTGTGGATCCGGGATCGAATCCGTACGGGTCGAAAAACCCCCAGAAATTTTTCGGGAGTGGTCCGACCAAATATGTCGGCCCCCGTCCCTCACCACCCGGCCGCCCCATTGTGTGCCTGGCCGAATCCATAATGGGCTTGCTAAGACACCCACAGGGCAGAGTTTAAAGCACAGCAGAGTTAAAAAAAAAGCGCAACTAAGTTTTCATTTTCTCTCGGTAAGCCTACTGGCAGTGCGGGTCTTTGTCAGTAAATGTAAATAAAAGAAATTCTGTACACACGCACACTAACAAAGACCTAATCTATTATTACTGTTTTACGTGAATTATGAACATTATCGACAGGAATTTTCCATATAATTAAAATAATTCTGTATCGATTTTTATTAATATTTCGTGTATTACAATTATCGATAAATATGCATTCAAAGAATAAAGCCGAGCAAAGACAATTTTAATTTGAATAAAATTGTCTTTGTTCGGTTTCATTTTTTAAACTAAACTATTAAATGACTTCACTAAATACCTTTTGGTGACACTCATTAATTGATTAATTCAACATCATTCCTGTGTTTCCTTGGCTGTATCTAAAGTGTGCGATATTGTTATGTATCACTTTCTATAGCTCTCTGAATTGTTAGCATTCCTCGTGAAGCAGTGTCTAACAAGAAATTGATGGGTACATTTATATGAATTGACAACATTTAATGAAATTTACGATTACATATCAATGTTCACAGCAATAACATAGGATGACTAAAACATTCTTTACATAATACATAAAATATATTTCACGTTAGGATCGATGAATCAGCTTCTAAAAGATTTCTTTTCAAGTTTGTGAAAACCTTCCGGTGACTTCCGTCACTTAAAGTTTTTCTTTGTCCGTATTTGTTAATACTTTTATTTAAATCACATTCGGATAGGCATTTATTCACCGTATTAATTTCGTGTCTTTCTTCCATAACGACGTCGACGTTAATGGCGGAATCTGGTGTGATGTCTTCGGTGCCGCAAGCGACACTCACCATGTCCTTACGCAAATCTAAACGAAACGGATGATTCTGCAGAGGAGAAACAGTATATCCGTTCACGTGATGCGGTTCTCTTGTCCAAAATCTGAAGAGGGTCACGTCGAAACTGTTTCCAGCACTTTCGGAACTGCAGCTACTACCTAATCTTCCTTCCGCTTGTTTGGCAGGAGTTAACTGATCTGAAGTATCGGCACTGTTATCGGTAGTTGCAAAACTGCAAGGGCTTGACTTTCGACCGTAATGACACCGAAAAATTGGTGAATGGGAATCTTCTAACGAAGGTGTTTTCGAGCCGGCACACGCTAAAATGGAATCTTGTTCTTCGCTCTTTGCTTCTGGAGAAGAATACAGGAATTCGTTCCATTTGGAAATACACATCATATTTTCTTGCAGCCCTTTATCTTCACATATTTCCGATTCTTCATTAATAGTGGTAATGAAATTGCGATTACATATTTTCGAGCGCGAAACCGGTGAATTTTTGACCGGCGCCAAACCCGAGAACAACTCTGAAGATTGCTCGAATGAGGATGAAATTTGGCATTGATTTTGATTCCTGTTTCGCGCGCCTCCGTTACAACAAGAAAAATGACCAAACATTGAATATCTATAATAGCAATTCCTAGTTTTATATACGAGAAAGCAACAGCATAGACATATCATAACCTCCAAGCTTCTATCTACGGTGTGATAACACCACAGAGACCACGGCGAACAAGTTTCAAAATTAAAAACCAAAGCCGAAAGGCCGTAAATATTGATAATCGCTATTAAAATGAATAAAATGGAAACTATTAAAGATATTTTAACCACCAGATAATAATTTAACTTGCCGAAATTTGTTTTATTGGCACGAGAACGAGTGAAAGTCGATCTTAAATATTCGCCGTGTTTGATGATGGCAATTTTCAACAATTCTCTAAAATTATATAAATAAATGAGTGATAAATAATTAGACCACGTTATGAATATTATTTGACAGATCATAAATAAAATTATGTATCGCCCAAACCATCCAGACATAATATCAGAAATCAAGGAGAAGAGAAAATGAAAAGTAATAATGGAGAGAACGGCGAAGGGGCGTGGAAATTTCAGGTTGATGGATTGAAAATAAATTAGAAAAATTAAACCAAAACCTGAACTAATACTCGGATAAGCGGTTTTATAAATAAAATATCTGAATAATTTTAAATTATTCGAATTATAAGAATCGTAAATTAAAAATATAACTCTTAATGTCGATGACATCAAGAGCATTGAATTTAAGAAGAAAAAATATTTTCGGTAACGATTATCTGATACTGTTAAGAACAGTAAAATATTTATAATAGAATAAATGGAAGAAATAGTAAATAGAATCGAGAATAAATAAATGTGAAAATCCCAAAATAATTTTAGCAGATGATCGTCATTATGGACGATTAACGTCATCAAAAGTGAACAGCTCTCTCTAGCGTTGCCAGTTTTGATATCATTAGAAATATTTTTCAAATTTATATTAATCGTACTGGTTTCGGATACCGAAACACCGCCGCGATCGTCGTTAAAATTAAAGTTTTCGTTGAAATAATCCGGACCGTTCTTTAAGAAAATCGTTTCGTTCGAATCGGCGAAGAAATAATCGAAATTTTGAGATTTACTAATTGTTAAAATTGTATAAACAAATATCGATTTGAACATTTTTCTATAGAAACCGGACAAGAAACGCTTATACAAGATTAACTATTGGAGAGATATTACCTAGGAAAATATAAAAGCAACCACTATGATATTTTTAAAAAATACTGCTATTTTAAAGATATTATTTTAAAATTATACTCACTCCCGTTGAAAAAATAATAATAAATTTAAAAAAGCCTCCTTTCTGTCGTCTTCGATCAGCGAGAAGCGCTCCAGTCGGTCACGTGGTTATTAAAGAAAATCTTCCAATAGCAAAGTCGCCCTCTTGCGGCATATTTTTCCAAACTCCCTCGGGATTTCAGCAATTTGAGACTCACATCTTGCCCAGTTTTTGCTTACGTTTGACAAAAATAAATTCGGCCCGACAAACTTTACGAGCTTAACTTATATCCTTTGAGTATTTTAAGGCTTAATCGATACATATATGTATTCTCCCACTCGACCAAGTGACCTATTCTTAACCTTTACAAACTTTATTCTAGTTAGTAATTTAATTTTAAAACAAAGCTAAAATATTTGAAAAATAAACAGCAGAAACACTTAAATTTTTACGAAAAACATTATTTTACGAAGCTATTAAGAAATTTTTTCAGAGAAACGCGTTTAAATGCCGACACGCAGTCATTTATAGCGCGGTTCTCGTTTTTATAACGCTAAACCTTTAATTATTCTATTATTAACTAAGAAAACTTCATCGTAAAATTAAAAAAAAAGTAATCTTCCACTTAACCATCAAAAGACCAAATATTTCGATACAAACTACAAGAAAACAGAAAAACAACTGATTTTATACCATAAAGAAGACGGCGTATCAGAGATGTTACCGAATTTCCCTAGAGGGATATTTAAGGGAGCCCCTCTTCCCGATATATTCTCTGAGGAGGAGATATTTATACGAATTTGTCACGATTATATCGTTGCATTACGATCTGTAAATCGATGGCAAGGCCGGGATTTATATACAGAAAACAATCCGTGAACAATAGTTTAATCGGTAGCGAAAATGAGGGGGGGAGAGAATCGTACCGCCCCCGTTGTAAGTGCACGTGCACTTAGCTGCCTCACGTTATGACTAGGTAAAGCAACCGTTTTTCTTGCTTCTGCTGTCGTTAATTGGCTGATTAGCTGATTCGGAGTGACTATCCCATTCCTTTTTCCTACTCATTACGTCATAACTCAATTTCTTTTGAAGCAAAAGAGAGGAAAAAAAAAGCCTACTTCTCCTCCAGAATTGCCTAATATTAGGAAAATGGACATCGGATTATTAAAAATAGACACCTTTGGGGTCTCCCAGATTCAAGAAATTCCCGTGCCAAATACCTTCGAGGTCCTCGGTATATTTTTTAAATTGGTTTTTATGTAGTAAATCATGAAAAAAAAACGAGTTCCCACTTTAATATACAAGAATTATTCAAAATATTAATGAAAATAAAAAAGGCGAAATTTAAAATTAAATTTAAACGAGAAAGACGAGGATTATGATTGATTGAATGTGACGGATTTTTTATGAAATTTATTTTTTCGGATTTGAATTCGAAAGCGGTTGACAAGTCGGGCGCCTCTTACGTGACGTCACGTCTGTCGTACCCGCTCTTTCATCGACTTTCATTTAAATAAAAGTAAAGAATAATCGTACTATTATAGAACTCAACATAGCAAATTTAAGACAATTTCTGGTACCGTAAAACCCGTCTAAAACGGACAAAGTCTGTATCGTACATTTCCTGTTTATACGGGTTTTACCGTGTTATCGCGACTATTTTATACGACAAACGGCTTTATTTACGAAGAAATTTTTACTATGGATGAAAAGAAAGATACACATTTCAAAGAAAAGCGTCGTTTATTTAAAAAGAAAACAAATCTGTGAGCATCACACAACTTAGCCCACGTGTGTACACGCGACACGAGAGCAAATACGAGTAAAGAAAGGAAAGGGAAAAGTACTAATCATTCCGAAAATCAATAGGTGCAACCGCGCGAAATAACGAATCGCCTCCGTCAAACTTGGTCCTCCTTTCTTACCAAAGACACACACCCACACAGTATCGAAAACAGAGTAAAAATCGTGTTCGGAACATCAAAACACTCGAAAATTACGTTTATAAGCACGTACAGAATGTATTGGCTTCGGGTGGATCGAACCCACCATTAGTAGGTCTTAATTAGCTTCTCTGTCTCTAGTTACGGTTTCTTTTTATAATGTTTTTATACCGAAGGGTAAAATAAGTAATACACATAAAGCCTATTATTTTATAATCCATTATCCCCAACACTTTTATGCAAATTTACATAATAAATTCGAAATAACATCTGAACTTTAAGTAATGTCAACTCGGCTAGTACGAGGCACGCTTGAAAACACTGAATTTTCTAAATAAAAATTCAGATATTTTTAATATAGTGTTACACGAGATACAATCGTCTAGTCGACTTGTACAAATCAAACCTCGATATAACGCAACCACTCGTTCGATTCTGAAATTTAGTGAGATCTAAGCACGAGTCACATAATTTGGTGATTCTTTTTGCAATGTAAACTCCTACAATTTGTAATTCAGAGTTATCGAAGGATAGTACTTATGAGGAGAATCCGTTCTCGGGCACTGATGGTTGTACCGGGGTGACGCTATATCAAGGTTCGACTGTTATATTATAAAATACGTCGTTTAAAACCATTTTTCCTCATCATTTATTTTGTATTCTGCTTATTAATATCAATACTAATGCCACTGATCTCAGTCACAGTAAACTTTTATTTAATTAAACGATAATAATTTAAGAGGTCGAACCGTAAATATGTATTATTTTCTACTACATAAAACCGATAATTGACCTACTATCGCACTAATTTCGGAGAATAAACCACTTTACTAAAGTAACGTGGTGTTATTTCAGACTCGGTGTAATCAGATTTCTGCCTTTAAGAAGGGACTCTACCCAAAGAACTAAAGTGGGTCTTTCTTCCGAATGCCTGCCAAAATTTCGGATCGATAACGATCGAAGCAGTTCCCCTTCGTATCGGCAATTACGGGCAGAGTATCGCCCCAGTAATTGCTTTAATAAATTAAATTTAAACGAACGAAATTCATACGAAACGCTACACGACGATTCGGCAGTTAGAATTAGCAAATATGGAGAAAAGAGGGGTGTTGAGATGAAAGAGAACACTTGTTAGAGATTATCTGCGGTGATAGACTATCGGATCTTTATGGAAAAAGTGGAAGTTGTTACTGATACAATCGTCTAGTCGACTAACAAGACCCTAGAGGACTGTTGTTGATGTGCAACCGACAAAGTGGCTCGTTGAAGACGACAATTAACACTCCCTATGACAAATCATCTCGTTCGATCTCGTTCCTGAGCATTTTTCACGAGATGCAAGTAAATTAAGAGAGATTTTACGACTTGATTTCCCGTATAACGCGTGTAAAACTCTGCTACTCGTTTAAAAGTCGGCTTAAACGAGGAATAAATTTAGGAATTTTTACTAAAATAATACATAAATTCTCTTCGACACCCTTTGCTATTCCTGTTTTAAACTTTGTAAACATAATTTTAAAAGTATCTAGATTTATAAATTATATAAAAAATAACGAAATCTTGAGCATTAAAAAAAAAAAAGATTTAAGCACTAAAATAAGCAAAAAGAATTTTTTTAAATGTAAGATAAATCCAATTTTATCAGTTCTATTACCGAATGAATTCATTTACTAGAATTTAATTGCAATTCTAGAAAATTTATTCACTAAAAAAGACATCACATCTTATGTCTAACAGTTCTAAAAATAAATTTAATAATAATAATAAACATTCAATTTTATTCTATTGTAATTCATCTCCAGTAAACTCACAAAACTTAAGATTGATGCTTAGCCACTACTGGAAGTTATAGCTTGATTAATGCGTCCACTAGCATGTCTGTCCATCATATAAACTCCAATTCTCAACTATTACGAAGAATCACAGAATTAAAATACGACGAAGTTCAGCAAGTACTAAGCTAAGCTTTTTCTAGACTTTAATAATTGACAATTAACATTGTTTTTTGCCTTTTACTTCAATTCAATAAAATAAAATTTGTCGTAAAAAAAGAGGTTTAATTTCGAAACCTACTTGTGATTATTATATAATATCAAAACACAATGGGTTCTCAAAGGCATTTACTACATCGAGTTAATTGCATCCCAGAAAGAAATATCAACGAAATTTATCGATCTTCTGAAGGATAATTTAATAAAAGTTAAACAAGTTAAAGTACGACAAAAATAATTGTTTAATTAGAGATGGACCAGTCGCAATGTTATTAGGAGCGAGTTGTAACAATTGTCAATCCTTTGATAGAAACAAAAGAGCTACAAAAACATTGAGTAAAACGTTTTACGTAACTGATTCTTCTCCCGGATATAAAATCCAACGTCATTTTAAAGGACGATTACAGGATAAAGAAAATGGAGAAAGGGTATTTGTATTATAGGAACAAATTCCTTTGTAAAAGTCATTTGTTTCTTATCTGTTTCAATTAAAATAAGAGATTCGATCAAATAAATTGGCTAATCATACATAATATATGTAAAGTGCAGACCAAAAGTCAGTTTGCCATGCTATGTGCATGCAACATAAACGGTAAACAGAGTTTAGAATAACGTGTTTTTCCTTTTGTAATATCTCGGGAAAACACAGTTGAATTAACTGAATTTTCTAGTTAATTTAGTTAGTTAATTGCAATTTATCGTTTACAACAGTTGACTGACTTCTTAGCATTCTGTATCACGTGTATACAGGAAGGATGAAGCTTGATGGGTCTAAGACAGACGAAATTAAGTTTTGGGGTTTTCTAAGAGGAGAAAAATCTTTAATTCTTTTATTGATTTTATTCATATTCGTTTAAGGTTTATGGCATTAGGAGAGAAGTAGGGCCTACGTTCTCCGTAAATTACAGATCCTATCTCATATATGGAGATGATTTTATATAGTTTATATATTATTTAAAATTATTTTAGTTTTTTATAAATATTTAAAGCATCCATATTTAATTAACTGTCATTTTACTATGGAAAAATCAATCATAGATAACTCGACCTTGAAGCTTCCACAGACAAAAAAAATGTAAACAGGAATTCACGTTATAAAAGTATTAAAGTGTTAAATTTAATAAAAATGTACAGAAAATACGAGCGAAAAAACACGTTTATAAATAATCGGAGGCGTAAGAAATTGGAAAAATCACTGGAGTGTCACCTAATAATAAAAAAAGGGGAGCTATCCTAGTAATAAATGGGATTACCTCGATCCGATCTACGTAATACTCCAGCATCCATTTGAAAATAAAACAGGATCCGAACAAAATTTGGGATCATCCTCAAATCGATGGAGAGGGGTGGTAAATCATTATTGGAAGCCGACAAGGGTGAAGTAAAGCGATACAGCTCCAGTCACGGATGTAGAGAACTATAAAACCGGAGATAATGCGCACTCGAGTGCAAACACTAAAGTCTAAAACCACTAGAAAATTACTGAAAAACTATTCTCGTCTACAGAAAAAGATTGCTTTTTCCCCTCTCTTCTTCCCCCCTTTCCTTCTAATTTAACGATATTTTATTGATAAAGTGTTGATAATTTAACGAACAATTATCAACACTGTTTCTCTCCATCTTCCTCCCAAATAAGGAAAGAAAAAGAAAAAATTAACATCTGTTGATCCATCTCTTCCTCCTCCTTCACTTGGTAAGGAAGTCCCCCTCTTTTGAGAAGATCAATCGTTATAAATTTAAAAATAACGGCTATTTTATGGACCTCCTTCATATTAATTCGTTACACGAAAAAAAAAAACTCAACTCCGTACCACTTAAATTCAACGACGCGCTCCAATAAAAATTGTAATTTAAATCGATTAGCATTCATTATTCAATTAGCTTAAATGCAATCAACTTATGAACCGACGAGCTGTGTAATCCAATACAACTGATAGGTCGGAGAGAGATTTGAAATCGGTTTGAAAACTGGAAAAATTCAATTAAATTTTGGATAAATTTATGTAATTTATCACGCGATTCTATGTATATGACGCTTTATATTTTAGCGAAATTGTTTTTTGAATTATTTAATCCCCAACTTTTGTCGGAAATTAAATATAAAAAGGAAATCCCGTGTTTTCCTGCTTATTTAACATACACAAAAGGTCAAATCTGTGGACCGATAAGCAAACATGGTGCCATCTGCTATCAATATGGTAAGTTATTATTAAAAGAAAACATTCAATATATAAAATTAAAAGCAATTATTGTTGATATTTATTAAATTATTTTTAAAAAAATCATATAATACTTTCACATAAAAATATGATTTATCTGAAAAGTTTATACAAAATTTCAATTCAAAGACTTATTTTGGCATCTATAGATGAGGTCAATGAGTTTATTGCACATCTATGGTCATTCGATTGCAATTTAAACTGTGTTTGGCCCCCACGGCATGACCGATGGCAAAACAATATACTCTAGAGTCAATAATAATACCCTGTTCACTATATTCTGAAAATAAAGGGGGGTTTTCCATGCGTTAACATTGAATTTAACTACTTATTTTTAAGAATTGGTGTATTGCAAGGACTTACCATTCAATCTCTGAAGAAGATCATCGATTGGAATATGAACAACCTCAATGTGGTCTGCAATAATTAAAATTTTCGTATAAAACATGTTATTTCTTTAATAAAATGTAAATGAATATACAAACCTTCATCTGCAGGCTTTTGTATGGGAATTTTGTTTAAAGGATTATCTCCATCAATCTAAAATTAAGAAGAATTTACTTATACTTTATTTTGTTACATTATTAAATTAAAAACCTTAATGAACCTACCTCCACACTTACAACTTTCATAGTACAATTAGATAATCCAGGATCTAAGGCAGTTGCTGGAAAATTTCGAAATAAATTTTATTTTCTAATCTTTCTGAATTTTCAATTATAATTAAGGCAATATAGTACCAAACCAAATACCAAAATTCCAGAAATATGGAATTACCAGAAAATTAGCTATTTTTGTAACTTGCCAGTTTTAAATTTGGCAGGCTATAGTACGGCTGTAGTTTGTCACATGGCCACTTTGTTTTCCATGGTGTATGCATTGCACAGTGCCAGATCCAGTGAGAATGCTGACATACAACATATTAAAAACAGTATCATTCTCTACTTTCTGCTATTTTATACTTTAACTATATATCTAGACTGTGTCCAGAAATCCAGACCCTATCTAGTCCCAAGCTTGCCAGCTATTTGGCCTGATACCATCAATTACATCTTTAGAATACAAACATAAGAGTGTCCGTATAAAACTATCAGACCTCCTTAAATAATGAAGCATTAGTTATGCAAGTTTCAATGTTTTGTGAATGGGACTAAGTTTCTCTGTCCAATTTTATTTTATCCCTCTTTTTTCCAATATGAAAATTACAATAATTTGGGCCAGCTTTATTCAAATAGCCTGTATCTTCAATGGAGCAGAATGATGCAGTACAACTGAATTCTTCCTTTTAGAACAAATTTAAATAAATTTTATTTTTTATTGTGTTCTAAATCATCCTATTCTGTTTTATTCATTAAAGATGTCTCGAGATGATAAAGTTGTATTCTGTGTCTGTACATTAAAGATAAATTTAAAAAAATTTTTTTGATTAAAGTTTTTTGTTAAAAATTAGAAAAACTAAAAAATGTATAATGTAACTAAATTATAACCTTATTCTTTCCAGCAGATAATTTCCGTCTTGTCCTAATGTTTTTCTCTTCCTTAGATCTTTATTGTTATAAATTTGAATAGTCAGAAAAGTTATAGTTCTGAAACTCTTAAGATTTTTTTCTTTTACTAAAAACATTATTTGAAGGAAGGCATACCCAATGAAGTATCAAATATGTAAACAGTTGTACATTATAATCCATATGTTGTTTTATGATTTGAGCTGTATGCATTGCTTTTACCCCTAAGGCTACAAAGAGAATTTGTACAGCAAAACTATCAAACAAGTTTCTCTTCAGCCAATTTCGTGTCAAACAAATTAAGGCTATTTCAGTCAGTCTTAATAATAATCGAAGTTAAGATGATCTTCTCAATATAATAAAGATTACATAACATATTGGCACAATGAAACAGTATTTCTTTTAATTTCTATATAATGTTTTTCCCACACTTGTGCAAAATTTGAATTATTTTATAGCCAAATTATTTAAGACTTTATTAACCAAATAAGTAGATTTTCTATAACTGTAGATTATCCACAACATAACTGTTCCTTAGTAAACAAGTATGTTAAGAATTATAAAAATAAAAATGAAACTGTTATAATTCTAAGATACAGGATTTTTTAAAATTCCTTTCATAAAGTTTAATTTTTATAATTTATTAATATGTATGTAATAATTAATACTCTTCTTTGTATATACTTCACATCAAGAAATTATTTTTAAAAATGAAAATAATGTAGCATAGTGTATAAAAATCATTTATGACAATTATATAACTACCTGGACTTTCATGTTTAATTGAAGTAAATGTATAGCCTGTTTCTTCTTTCAATTCTCTTACAGCTGTTTCTTCAGCAGATTCAGAAGATTGAACTAAACCTAAGGAAATGATATTGTGCTTTATGTAAATCTTCATTTCAGATAAAATTTACTAATTAAAATCTATATACACATATAACCTACCTGCTGGAAATTCCAAAGTGAATGCTTTCAGAGCTGGCCGATATTGTTTGACTAAAACTAAACAGTCATATTTCAACATTCTTCTTAAGACAGCCAAAGTTCCAACGCCTGAAAAAACAAAATTTATAACTGATTCATTTTATTCTTAAAATATCATTAAGCTAGTGTCATTAGATTTATATATTTCCATTCCCTGCAGTTTTTTTTAAATACTTAAAATGTAATTACATACAAAACAAAACCCCATGTATGTTAATAATCAGAAGGATGACTGCTAGATACTGGTTAATATCACACTATTAACTCCTAACTCAATAACCTAAAAACAGCAATAGTACCACCGCTTACCTGAAAAGAAAACTCGATATCTATTTGAAATAGATGAAACTCAGACTAAAGTTTTAAAATAGAATGGCATGATTTTCTTACAAGCCGTCTCCACCACTCGGCATGCAATGACATATATGAAAATGTTTGCTTTTAAAGTGATTCTTTTGCTGGGTTTTTAGGTTATTGAGTTAGGTGCTCTTAGTTAATAATCAAATTATACAACTGCATCTTATTGGTCTACAGTATGGTTAATATGGTTATATCTTCTAAATCAATTGGTCTGGAAGCTGAGATTGAATGGAGGTCCTATAGCATAAAATGTAATTCATATATGTGATAAGCAAGAATTGCAAGTTTGAATTATGCTCCAGATCAATCTTTTCTTCCAAAATATTTTAAATTAATTTACATATTTTTAATAATTACATTTAACGTGAGATGGTTGCATAACCATCTACTTCTAGTCCAAATCATTTAGTATCTTAATAATTAATCAGTCATAATATAGCCTGATAAGATTCAGGCCATATAATTAATACTTAATACAAATGGTTGATTGAGCAATGTGAAGCATAAAAAGACTATATAGTTGACCATAACTTTACTTATTATAGGCACATCTAACCCATAATAATATAAGTCAACATGGTGCATAACTTTTAATGGATACACTATCCATTAAAAGTATAGATTTGAATAAAACTCAAAACTAATCCTCCACAAAAAGAGGTGGCCATAACCACCAGCCAAATGGCCAAGGTGGTTGAAGTCTACAACTCTGAAGGACTCGGAATTGAAGCTGGACAAACAGCTCTGTAAATTATTCCATGGATGGTCTGTCCTGGATACATCAGGCCCATCCTTTTGCCACTCACAGCTGCTCCATCATGGTCTGGCCAAACCCCAAAAGACTCAAAAAAAATGGGCCTCTTAGTACCCACAAAGGAGAGAGTTAAAAAAATCATTACATGTTAACAATTAATAAATCTGCATAAGAAAGTATCATTAATAGTGTTTAGGGAGGAAAAGCAACTCTTAAATGAATTTCATAATTAAAATTAAATCTAAGTTTTAAGCATAATTTAAAGAAATCCTTAAATTTCTATAAATTATGCTTATTTTAATATTATCATCTATTCAATTTGCATAAATTTTACCATTTATTATGCTATTAGCAATTTAAAATAGTGTATATTATTTTTGAATTGCAAATCTAATATAATCTTGAATGTTGTTAATGCCAACAACAGAGAGAATTTTTATTAATTACAGTTTTCTTGATCACTAAATGAACTTTATAATGTTGAAGATAAAAAATTTTTTTAACAATGCTATCTTTATGGATTAAAAGTATTAATTATTTAACTTGATTAATATAAATGCATATCTCTATCACTTTATAAATATCTTGTAATTACATCAAAAGGTGCTTTGAGAATTCAAATCTGTTAATACTAATTTTTTAATGTTTACAAAACATTTAGTTAAAGTTGTATGAAATCACTTAATAATTATTAAAATTTATAGAATGAATATATGTAAATTTTACTATAAAAATATTAAAAACACAAACGTTTAAACGTATTATAAGTGCTAAATATAAACTTGAAACAAATTTAACAGAAAAATTTTAATTTCAGCTTGAAAGTCAGTTTCTCAGATTCTAAACAGTTCTGCAAATTTTGAGAGAGAAAATGGTCATTTTTTAATGTAGAAGTTCAAGCAGGAGCTTTCTGCATTTTCTAAAAATGCTCTTGTTGACTTTACACAAAAATGTAAGATTATATGAAAAGTTTATAATTGCAAGTTAAAATCAGCAGGTAACCCTCATTGTTGCATAACTTGCACCCACTTTTAAATACAGATATTCTGCAGGTTATCCATACAAAACTATGTGATGTAATTGCTAATATCTTGTCATACTTCATTAGGAAACAATATTTTTAGAGTATTTATGTACTGTATATTGTTATTCATTAAGAATGTTCTTTTAAAAAATCAATTAAGTGTAAATTACAAAATCAGAAACAATAAAAAATTTTATTAGTTATCAAACAAAACATTTATAATTAAAAATAAAGTTACAATTTTCTTATATGTATTGAAAAAATAAAAAAAAACATTGTGTGTCAAGAATTAGGATTTAATCATTTAAATACTTATATATTGTCAAAATCCAATATTAAATAAAATAGTTCATTCATTTCACTGAAAATAAAAAACAGCATGAAAAGGAAGTATCAAATGACTTAATTTATAAAAAAATTATTTCTGGGAAATATCAATATGTCTAGTTTTTCTGGCAATATTCCAGTAATGAATAATACAGCTGTAGTGCATGTATAAAAGATTTCATTCATTTTGATAAGATATGAAAAATGTTTAATCTAAATAGTTTAGTAAATGCAATTAATATCAAAATTAAATTCTTAATACACGAATAATTTAGCACAATATTATATATATAAAATTACTAATATGGAATTAAAAGTTTATAAAAAATTTACATTGAAAAGAATAAAACATTTTTATAATTCAAATGAAGACAATGGAAAATAATATTCAATTTCAGTCTTAAATAAATCACTAAATAGACTTATCTATTGATTATATATTTTTAAAATCAATGATTTCATCACATTTAATGAAAAGTATAGTAGTAAAATTAAATGCCATGGAAATTGCATTGCCTATGATATATATCAAAAAAGTATTCAACAGGTGTGAAAAGTAACATATTTTAGTTATGATTGCAATTTCTATAATTGCTTTTACAGTTTTTGTCAAAACTTCTACCTTTAATCCTTACTCAACTATTTGAGTTATCCAATTAATTTTTTTTTTTGTAGCTAAAATACATTCACACTTTAAACAATCATTATAGTCCAGTAACAAAGTTTTTTTATTGAAAAAATTTTTGTTACTGGACTTTAAAGGTTGTTTAAAGTGTGTGATTTGTTCTAGTATTAAGGAGGAGGTAATTTTAAAACACATTCTATTTGAAAGTATTCTAGTAGATTGGTTTCTCTTATCTTTCAAGTTAGTATGCAATGTTTTAAATTTTAGTTACATCACTAAAGCATAAATATTTGAGTAAGTTTTGAAGATTTTATGGTGAAATAACATGACACACATTTTACTGTAAATGAATGAATCATAGTGCTTGTAAATCAAAATCAACAATTTCAGAGTCACATGTTCTCAGTAGGTGATATGTGGTACAGAGAAGTAAACAAAAATAAAATAAAATTTATTACATATAAAGTTAACTGTACTTAAATGTTATTTCACCACACCAACAATACTGTTAATGAGCACTGTTACAGTGTAGTGGAGTCAGTAAATGAAAAATCCAACTCCAATAAATTTGCAATATGCAACTCCAACCTTACCCTTTTTTAAAATGTGACACTATAATTCCTTTTATAAGAAAGATACCACTGAGTACAGTGGAAACTCGGTTAACAAACAAATTAAAATCTAAAAACTATCAGATGTTACTGGAAAAAAAAATTCCCATTTAGATCACATTTTAGAGACAGAAAATGTACTAACAAGAGAATGCACCCTGCCATAACTCAAAGAAAATTCAAGACTGCCTTCAGGGAAAGAAAATTAATGTTTTACCCTGGTTATTGAGAAGTCCTGACTTAAATCCCATTGAAACCTTTAGGGGATTTTAAACATTGTTAGTTCTGAAAAAACAAAAAATTCTTAACAGACTGTAAAGCTGGCAAGGGCTCTTGATCAACTTTCCCAGCACTCAAACAGGAGGTTAAGAGAACTACGAAGTCTGATAATTTTCAATTATACTACAATATAAATTTAAACACCAACAAAAGCTTATAAAGGTGTAATTTTCTTGAATTATGATAAAAATTGCTGTTAAAAAATATTTAAGTTTAAAAAATACAAGGGTATTTTTTAAATAAGGTCCATTTGTGAATGAGAGTGAGAATAATGTGCAATCATGGCAGTATGCATGCGCTTCTGCTCCGAGCAAGCTTGGCGCGCATTTCGACACCATTTGCAGCCATATCGTCTGTCTGTATGCTGAGCTGTAGAAGTTTAAAATGTTTAAGAAAATTGAGTCTCCCACTGACTGTGAGATATGATTTGTTATTCGATTCTTGAGTGCAAGAAACTTGGCAGCAGCAGAAATTCACTGTCAGATTTGTGAAGTTTACGGTGATAATGCTATGAGTGACAGTAAAGTTCGAAAATGAGTAAGAATGTTCAAGGATGGGCGAGTTAATGTGCATGATGAGCCACGTCCTGGCCGACCTCTGATTTCTGAAGATTTGGTTCGTGATGTGGATAACAAAATTCAAGAAGACCGACGATTCATGATTTCAACGTTATCAATTGAATTTCCAGAGATTTCAAGATCAGTTTTGTATACCATTGTTTCGGAGAAACTGAATTATTGAAAATTGTGTTCTTGGTGAGTTGCAAGACTGCTTTCTGACGATCACAAAACAAAAAGATTGGACAGTGCTTTATCATTTTTGACTCGATACGACCATCCACACAGTCCAGACCTTGCAACCAGTGATTTTGACTTGTTTCAATACTTGAAGGAGTTTCTTAGTGGTCAACGGTTCAACGACAATGAAGAAGTGAAAACTGCAGTCATGGATTCGGCTTCTTCACAGGCGGCAGATTTCTTTGAAGTTGGAATTCAAAAAATTGTTTAGTGGTATGACAAATGTTTAAACAAAAATGGAAATTATGTAGAAAAGTAGATAAAAGTATGTAGAATATGGAAAAAAATATATTTTAATGATATTTACAGTATTTTTGTTCTTATTAAAAAACGGACCTTATTTAAAAAATAGCCTTCGTACTAAGATATTGGCCCAAGGTTAAAATTGTAGCACAATCTGTTATGAGATTTTATTTAAAAAATTTTTATAGTATTAATTATAATAAAAAGACAAAATGCTCAATTTTGAAGGTAGAGACGAGTTTTTAAAAAAGTATTGTAAATGCCAATAATGAGTCATTTACAATATATTTTAAATTAAATTTTCATTAAGTCAGACCTCACTCAAGACATGACAAACCCCCATCTCCCCTTTGACCTAAAGGTTAAGGGGAGATGGGGGTTTGTCATATCATTGATCCTATTAAATTTTATTTTAGTTAGTACATTTAATATGTTAATTATCAAGCAGAATTTACAGTATGTTAATTAACAACAATTATTTAAAATTATGTTGTTCCATTTTAAAAGTTTTACAGCATCTGAAGAATTTTTTTTTATTTTTAATAATGGTTACCACCGGGATATCACAAAATAGTTACTGCATCAGTACATTTTCATTTAATTTAAACTGACAAAGCAGTTCAGTGCTCTTACAAGCCAAAATAAGCTGGCACATATACAAGCATGCTCGTATATGCAAAGTAGAACATGTGTTTCAAAAATGCAAAAACAAGTAATTTTCATAAGAACAGGATCATATTTGCACAGAAACACTTTAAATTTAATTTTTATAAAATTGCTAAGTTATGTTTTGTTAACTTACAATCAGAATCTTCATGACACTGTTTTGTTTGTCGACTCACAACTTCACAAGTTCTAAAGAAAAAAAAAAACACAATTAGAAATTAGTTTATCGTCTATTATAAAATTACCTATATAACTTTTTTATTAAATTTATTTATATTTATAGCTCAAGTTATAAATATAAAAATTAAATTTCTTATCTAATCAGTTTTAGTAGATGCCTTTTAACCAAGAACAGTTATCATTTAGATAATTTATTTACTTATTTATTTTTTTTTCCAATTAAATCTCTCTTATTAAAGTTAAAAATATAAATTTATCAAAATTTATGTATTGAATAAAAATATTTTCCATGTGTCATCACTATCTTAATAAATTATTATAAAATTCAACATCTTACTTTAAGAGATTTTAATTAATTATATATTATATATTTTAGATTAAAAAAGAATTGATAGAATATTTATCATTTACATCATCCCAAATGATAATTAAAAACAAATTCGTTTGAAGTTTGTTGAAGTGCAGAATTTATTTTTGATAAGCAATAAGATTTTTTTCTATTTATAAACTCATTAAATATATTTCTACAGAATTGCATTAATATTTTTAACATTTAGAACAGTATTATTTGATAAATAAAGTAAAATATTCAAAATTAACATCTTTATTATAAATAGTTATTGCTAGATAATAATGGTATTTTAGCCAGTTTTTATTGGTTTTAACGTTTTTGTGTTTTTACTTCTTTTAATTCTCAAATTTTTTCTGTTTTAGCAAGTTTTATTTTTTCACTTTACAGTTTTACCCTACATTTTTAACACTTAGATATTCCAGTAGATCATTAGTTATTATATATAATGGGAGAACTAAAATATAAGGACTGAAGAGAGGCACTGGCCTGAAATGCATTTCCTTTCATAAAAAAATAAAAAATAAAATCTACATTTTCCATTGAATAAAGTGTTCCTGTATGATAAGTTCTCTTTAGCAATTTGTGCACTTAATTTCAAAAGAACATACAATAATGGTTTTTGTTTAAATTAATAAAATATATTATTTCAAATAATATATTATTAATAGATTTAAATTAATGATCAGTGTATTTGTAAAGTTAAAGATTACAAACTAATAAAATTATATCAAATAATAATTATTTTTTATAAATAAAAAACTTCTATAATAAAAATCTTAAAATGAAAATTTAGAATTTATTTGTTTAAATGCGTAACAGAAATATTGTAGTATTATAATGTGTATATTTATTCTTACGTCAAGGTGACATTGATATAAACTTTTGACTATGTTTAAATATAGCTATTAATCTTCTCTTCAAAGGTCATTTTGGGGTTTAATATACTGCACTTTGTATCCTTAAACCAACATGATATTTATCTTTAAAAAATGAATGGAGTCATTCAAATTTTTAGAATAAAGAAAAATGTGCTTTCAAAAGCATTTTAATAACCAATTTTGTATTTTTAAATATAAATTTTTAAAATAAAACAATTGTTACTAACACGAAAGACCTATTTAGATGATATTAAGCTTTTAAATCAACAAAAATACTTTAAAAATTAATTATGTAATGTGCATTTATATTAAGTGTTTAGATTCTGTAAGACTGAAAATTGTTTTAAAATGTTTATTAGTTATATTCATTCAATACCTTTCAAGTCCTGTGCTATCTTTATACGTGTATTTTGCAAGGTTAAGTTTGTTTCCAGTTGCAATTGCCTATAAAAGAAAAACAAATAAATTTATAAGTTGCTAATTGATACCAAACTGCATATAATTCACATGTTGTGCACGTGTTATATTGCTGATACATAAGATAAAGAAAATTGTGCAACACAACTGATAAGAATACAAAAATAGATATCTCTTGTTGAAATCATAATGCTTAGAATATACTCTAAGATAAATTGTTAAAAAAGCAATTCAATATTTTATTATATAACTGAAATTATTTGAAAATAACTGGCATATTTAAAAACTTCAAACAAATAAAATGCATATTAATTTTTAAAATGTTTTAATTAAAATATAATTTTAAAAATTTCATAGATACAAAAGTTATAAAATACAATAATTCTTATTAATTATTTTCCATAATTCTTTTCTTTTAGTTCAGTTTTTTAAATACAAAGCAAAGTAACTTATTTAGTAACAAATTATACTTTTTAAAGAAATGTTTCAAATGCACAACTTAAAACTTGCATTCAAATTTACCTATTTTGATAATACTGAAGAAAATTTAAAAATTCATTTCAATGAAATTAAATTTTTGTACTATGCAAACTTAAGATTCACTGAGTTTATTCAGTTCACTTCACTGAGCCAATGTTAAACAATGTTAAAATTATCCAATGTACATTTTATTTTAGTGGCAAAAAATGTGAACTGAGAAGTTTAATACATAATTTTATATATATATATACATACACAGTAGAGCATCGATTATCCAACTGACCCCCAATTAACCAACTTATCGGTTAACCGACTGCGTTCTAGTCGGCAAATTCAAATGTCCGCTAGTGATGTGGCACTACTATATTTGGTTGTCTTGGCTACTTTATTATTATTTTTGTTAAATTTTTGCATGTTTTAGCTGGCAGCACTGGCTCGACCATGAAAGGGAGGCTAGTATTTAAACCAGGCCTAATACATTATACTAATAATGTATTTTTTCATACTTTTCGGTTATCCGACTTTTCAGTTATCCGACCAACCCCAGTCTCCAGTTAAGTCAGATAATCGATGCTCTACTGTATATATATGTATATATATATATATATATATATATATATTAATGACTTAAATGATATTAAAAAATAAATTTTTGTCAAGTTTAGCTTAATAATATTTAACTTTTTTTAATAAATTAAACAATGCAAAGCTACAATAATTGAATTTACAAAATTTGAATATACATGGTATGATCCAAAAGTTCGGGGAATGCAGTAATCTACAACAACAAAAGCATGTATTTGAAGTTACAGCGTATGAAATGGATTCTACCAAACCACCTCTACGTGTTCAGGTTAATTTCACCCATGTCATATGATTAAACCGCGAGCACTGCTGTTTTTTTCCGGAGATAGTTACCTTTGTCCTGCGACGTAATCAAAGTGGAGTTTCAAGAACAACCTCCAACATTTCGACTTCACCGTGACTTTTCACCGCAGAATTACCGTACACCTTTCTTAGCAATTTTAAAATCTCCGTAGGTGTTTTACCTAAACGCTGACAAAATTTAATGTTGGAGGTTGTTCGTGAAACTCCACTTTGATTACGTCGCAGGACGAAGGTAACTATCTCCAGAAAAAAACAGCAGCGCTCGCAGTTTAATCACATAACATGGGTGAAATTAACCTGAACACGTAGAGGTGGTTTGGTAGAATCCATTTCGTACGCTGTAACTTCAAATACATGCTTTTGTTGTCGTAGATTACTGCATTCCCCAAACTTTTGGATCGTACCACGTATAATCATTTTTTCAATTTGTTTGAATTAAAGTCTGGACACACAACCAAATATATTTATTTTTAACAAATGACATTTTCAATATAGTTTCTATCATTAGTTTGTACATTTTGATAATTGTCACAAACAAGATGCATTAATATTATATCTCTGTTGACCTAGCATATTCTTTAATGATGTGTTGCTTTGGATAATTAATAACAACAACTTTACTGAATAACCCTCTCCTTTTGTATACCCAAGAAGTAATCAAACAAATTCACATCAAGAGAGTGAAGGAACTATTCCACAGTGCCACATCTCCCATCATTTGAAAAATTTTTATTTGAAAATCTTGCTGCTAGTTATGTTAACATTGGTAACTCACAAGTAAGCTGATTTATAGAGCAGGCTCAGTGAAGTGAACTGAATAAACTCAGTGAATCAGTTAAGTTCAAAGAGCTGGTCAATTGGTTCTGAAAAAGATCCTTTTTGGCTCAAATAGAAGTAGCTTATTAAGTGACCACAGAGACAGCTCGTTCACATCTCTTAGAGGTGAGTGATCTGTCTGTTATAGTTACAGCACTAGTCACTTCTTAGCTGATTAGTGCTGTAACTGTTCATGGCTACTCTACTCTTGAAAGTTACTTTTTATTGTTTTAATCTATAGATGTAGACCTTTATTCAGTTCTAGCTATTCTGTTACTTTATAATTGAGCTAATCAGCTTAAACTTGTTCAGCTCTTAATGCAGCATAGTTTTCATGGTAATAAATTACTATAAGCAACTGTTATAATAGATATTTTTATAAAATAAATAAATACTTTTATAGAAAATATTTTATTTTAATGAAATAAGTTTTTAAATAACAATCCTAAAGCTTGCCAATTTTAATAAACTTACAATCAATTTTTGGTGAAAGCAGGACATAAATAATTATTATTTAAAGAACGTTTATCGTCAAAAATACCTTTAATAATTATGATTAAATTAATATTTTAATAATTATTATAGAAGGCTCTAGAAGAAAAGAATCAGCCCGAAGCAGAACCGGAACCTGCAACACCTGACTCACTTTGGACTGATTATTTTTGATTTAGAAAATTCTGGAAGAAAACAAACTCTTAATAATTTGAATTGTCATGATCCTATAATTATTAATATAACCACTTCTTTTAACCCTTTCCATGCGGTTATACGCCTTTAGGCGTATGTCACGTGACTTGCTATTAATTTGTGATGCGGCATACGCCTTTAGGCGTAATTAATCAAAAAATTCGATTATTTTGCGTTATATTCGATTTTCCAGCGATCTTAGCTTTGATTCGCTCTTCTGTAGGTCGATTGACTTTGTTTAAGCCAAAAAGTGTTTTGTGACCACCCCTGGACCATAAATATTTCGGTAAAATAGACCCCCTACCATTCTACAGCAAATCTTCGCAGTTAACTACACAGTTGACTGAAAACAATCAAAGGGAAACTCCTTCTACAGTTTTATTGGGTATCTTCTGTCTTTGTTGACATTACTTAAACTAATCACAGACTTGTGAGAGGGAAATTTACCGCGAAAAATCCTGTCTTTAACCTTCCAAGTAAAATGTAAACAATCGCAATAAATCCGCTTTTTAAATCGTTTTCTAGCATTAATTAACTAATTTAATGTACGTAGACATTAAATTAGCTAATTCTACAATATTTCGGCTAGTAAATATGTTTTTAAAACTATCTAGCAATAAATATTTCCAGGAAACTCCACCTCCCTATAGTAAATCTATGGAAGATCTTCTTGCTGTTAATTGGCTTTAAAAATTTTGTTTCTATGCCTATTATGCTCTAATTGGTAATTTATAGTATGACTGAATCAACTTCAATGAATGAGAGTTTTTTTTTAAACCATTTGGTCGGGATTTTCCCGCGAAGAACCAATCCACGTGATTAAAGTCTGAATGTAAACAAACGTTAAAAAATAGCTATATTCATCATTTTAGAGGCGTAATTCTACTAGTTTTCATGTTATTTGACTTTATTTAGACAAGAAGATTTCTTACCAAAAGATATTTCAAAGACATTCAAACCTTCTATCTGAAAAATTTACCGAAAAACTCATTACTTCCGGATATTGCGTAATTGCAGGAAAAAATTAACTAATTGCTTATTTTAGTGTATTTTTGTATAAAGCCTTGAAAAAATATAAAAAAGTGTCAAATATTCACTATTTTAAGCAAAAATATATGATGATAAACTTGAACGTGTTGCTTTACGATAACAATCAACTCCTCTCCCTGCCAAGTAATTTGAGACATAGTGTAAATAATGGCAATAACTTCTTCCCCGCTCTAGCTAGAGAGATGGGGTTTGTTTTGTTTAAAAGAAGACAGATGTATCTAACTAACAAATGTACAAAATTTAGCGATTTTCTGTAAATTAATTATTTTTTCTTTTGTTCGTAAGCTTCAAATTTTAATATTATTTTAAATTTCTATGAAACTAAAAATTAAACAATCGTAAACTGTGATATGTTTTTAATGAAACACAAAAAGCAGATTAAACATCGCGATATTTCGCTTCAAATATCGCGATTTAAAAAGTATCCAAAAAGTGCAAAAAATGCGCCGCATGACGAATTCCACTCAATTATTTGCTGTAGATCGCTAGCATGGAAAGGGTTAATAGAACTATTAATAGAGAAACATCTGAATTGAAAGTCTCAACTATGTATTTATATATAAAGGCTTACACATTTCTGGCTATATCAAAAAAATATCAAGTAGGCCTAAATTACAAAATTTGTGCATTAATTCATTTTATTAATCTGGATCCATATTATAAAGATTAAAGTACTAAAATACCTTGTGTATGTCAGACATCAGTTTTAATGCAATTTCATGAGCAAAATGATAGTTAGCAATAAATTTTTAGAATTATAATATAAATGATAATCAAGTTAATCAATTAAAGTACCTTATTGGTTTTACTTCTATTTTTTAATATAGATATAAAAAAAATTAGTTTAAGTTTATTAATGTGATAAATTATAATGTTAAATTTTTTAATAAAATATGTGATCTTTAAATTATAACAAACAATGACATTGTTGTTGTTGTTATTAATTTATAGCTTACTTTAATGGCAAAACATCGTTTTTTAATGCGTTGTAACATCAAATATTAAACAAGATGAAATTAAATGAGTAAAATAGCAAAGTGAGTTATTGGTCAACACTAATGTGATTCAGAGTCAAAAGAACAAGATCACAAAAAAGAGTTACTTTATGCACTCTTTCAAAATACTTGCGGAAATGGCTAAATATATAATTTAGGTTACTAATATACAAATAATTATTAAAAGCTAATATATCAAAAGTCGAAAAACTTCAAAATTAAAATAAATAATTTTGAATACAAAACATTAAATAATTATATAATCAAATAAAATAAAGCTATATAATTACAAGAATGAAATAAGAGAATGCTCTTAAGAAAATTAACCTTTAATATTTAATTATGACAAATAAAGAATGATCAGCATTGCTCCAGAACTGAAAGGGGATCGAGTTGTTTTCATTATAAGGTAGTGTACGTTTCCTACAGGGTGGCAGAGAGTAACTATGAAAAATTTGGTGCAAATCAGTCAAAGAGTTTGGCAACTTGTGGGGATTAAATCAGGGGAAGGAGTGAGAACTCAATTTATGTAGGTAGATACCCCATAACTTAAGACTAATTCTTATTTTTAAATAATGGTACTGTAGGATTAATACTAAAACAATGAACACACAAAAATACTATTGGTCTGAGAACAAAAGTTTAGTTTCATTTAAGGGAAATAAATTTGTTCCTTATAGTTGTATCTAATAAGATTATTATTATAAGAGACAAACAACCAAGACAATATAAACAAAGCATGTACATAACTACACAAAACTAACCAAATAGATAAGAGAATAAGTTTAAAAAAGCCCACCAAGTGGCAAAGGAAATTGACTTCAAATGGAGCAGACAAACAACAATACAACAATGAAAAACAAATACCAGGGTAAAAATATTTGCAAATTTTTTATATTTCCAAACGAGATTATATATATTCATATAAAACCTCATAACTGAGTCTTAACAGTGCTTTAATATAAAAAGATTAATTTCTATTATTTTCTAGTTAATTTATCATATTAATGTATGTATCTAAAGTAATAACATAAATTTCATTTACAATTTATTCTCATAAGTATGAAATTTAAATCAATAGACAAACCTCTTCCGAAATATGTTTATAATCAGAAGAATCAAGTTTTGAACCATAGTAATCCGGCGAACTCATGGTACGTTGAGGCTTTATCTTTAATATATAGTAGGTATTTGAAGGTTTATCTGCAAAAGATCAAATTTTAAATTAAATCTATGTAAATATTCATAATTTAAAAATAATCAGATCAATTTGAAAATACTAAAATGATTGATTTATAATTAAACAAATAAAAGAACATTTCAACAATATATCAAGTTATAAAGTATCAAAAATCATCATCATCATCGATTCTAATTTATGTTTCATGCTAAATTCAAATTGATTTGTTTGGAATACAACTGTGTCTGACATCACTCGTTTGTATTTTTGCAAGCTGAAGATAGCAAAAAACACTAAATAAAGGATAATTTTGCTTCCTGATAGTAGTAATTTTATCTTTAAAATTAATTTTCATTATAGCATTGTGACACAAAAATAAAAGCAAAAACATTATTTACAACTTTTTAATTACTGATAAATAAATAGGGATTATGAATAATATTTTTAATATGTAAAGTTAGAGAAAAAAATCATTACAGATGGAGATCCACTTCAGCTATCCAGATATTGAGTAAGAAACATGTTGATTTAAGATATTGTCATATTATAAATTACACCTCACTTATGATGTATTTAACATTCTTTAGATATAATTTTAGCAGTTCAAATTAGGTACTAATTTAATAAATTTTATTTCCTCTTTTGGTATAATTTGATCAAATTATATAACAAACTACATCATTTATCATCATAGTTTCATTAATCATAAAATGATAATTTTTTTATTTGATGGATCAACTTAATAAAATTATATCTAGTTGTGTAATATAAAAATTAAGAAAAAAAATTACTAGTAGCATTGAATATTATACTGTATAGTTAATAAAAATTATTGTATGAAAATATCTGTAGAGAAAATTATAATTTCAAATGAAATTACCTTCTTCTCAATAACAGGTGGAACGAATTACTGAACACATTCAACAAAACCTTTAGCAACCAGTAACAAAAATTTTAATGTAAAAACTTTGACGAACGTTTTCGATCTTAAACAAGATCTGCATCAGGTCAACAATGATATTCCAAATTGGAATGCACAGACTTTTTCAAATATTTTTAAATAAATAAAACAAAAACAATGTAAAGTTCTGCATATTCCAGTTTGGAATATCGTTGTTGACCTGATGCAGATCTTGTTTAAGATCAAAAATGTTCGTCAAAGGTTTTACATTAAAATTTTCATTACTGGATGTTAAAGGTTTTGTTGAATATGTTTATAACTTACAACTTAAATTTTGATATCAAAAGGAAAAATTTTGAAGTTGACAAGATTAAATTATATAAAATTTTTTAAAAGAATTTAAGTCATTAGAAAATAATGTATACTATTACCATCTTTGAGTTATCCATGTTTAAGAAAGATGCTAATTGTATACATTATTTTCTTATTATATATTGTCTTGTTCATACTAAACAATAAAATATTCAACATTTTCTATAATATGTTCTTTTTAAAACTTCTCGAAGCACCAGAAAAATAGAGCAATCTTTCATTGCTTTAAAATTAAAATGGATTTATGCCAAGAACACATGTACAGCAGAAATGCAAATGATGAAAATATTTTCTAATGTTTCTATCAAAACTAAACAAAATTGAGTAGAGCAAGGTTCTTCTTTTTACTTGCTAAGAACTCTCTCTATTGAACTGTATCCTGCAGTAGTGATCTCTCAAAATAGTGCTGATAATAATTCTAGTAAAAGGGGTCTTACAAAGATTCCAGAAGCAGCAGATACTCTTCACTAGTCCATACATCAAGAGAAATACTAAAAATCTAAACTTGTAAGACTAAATGTAAATATTCAAGATTATTTATGGTTTACTAGTTTTTAACATATCTCTCAATACATTTCTGCCAATAGTATTAATCACAAATCTATAAACTCGTCATATAAATAGTCAACATCTTTACTCAAAAACCCTGAAACCTAGCTATATCTTTCACAAAAATATTGCATTTGAAAAAAGGAACAGTTCATATTAAAACTGAAACCAACTTTTGTAGAAAGTTTGTCTTTGCCTCACAGTGTACAGTACATGTAATGAAGAAAAGCTAGTATTGTACAATTTTAAAGGGAAACAAATCAAAAGGGCTGATATTTACTGTGGATGATGCAAAGGCTGACAGGTATCAAAGAGGCAAAACAATTGGCAACTCTGCATTTACAGGCATGTCATTAGGCTAAAATTATGTGAGGTCTTGATATTTACAGATATTAAAAAGTGAGACGTTTGTATTATCGCTTTGTTCATTGAATGGATTTGATTAAAAAGTGAACTCTAAGCTCCAAAAATTACTTCCTTTTCTGAACCTAAAGACAAAATTATTCTTGCACCTCAAGTTACAAGGAGAACTTGTATAGCAAAACCAGTCAAACAACTTTTCATTCAGCCAATTTCATCTTGAATGGATTAAGCCAGTGGTTTCCAATTGGCATTGGCAGGGGGCTGTAGCACCCACAAAAAGAAACAAGTGAGAAAGAGGGGCACTGGAGGAAGGTACTGACCAAATGGTAACCATAAGCAAGGGTTGGGATCAATGATAAACCTTTCCTTATCTTCTTACTTGTTTTAAAATAGAGGAAGCATTGAATTTAACGGTTTCCAGATGTGCAGTACAATGTAAAGTAAGGACAAAGTGTGAGATTCATAAAAAAGTTTTTCTAAGAATATTTCCAAGATTTTCTCACACAAGGGAAATGGGATATTAAGTATATGTTTATGGAACAATACATATACTCAATGGGTTTATGGAACCATGGTGGCTCATAAAAAGTTTGGGAGTAACTGGATTAAGCTGATTTTGGCCAATTTCTTATTTAGAATTAAAATTGTAGTTAAAAGTTATGTAAAGTGATTACTTATATAAAATATTAATAAGATAATTCTTGCATTTCTTAATTAAACAACAAAAGCAAGCAAAAATTAAAAAAATAAACAGAATAATACAAAATTAAATTACACAGAACTCTCATATTTGTAAGGATTCTGTGTAAAGCCTTTTTACAAAGAAATAAGAAATTTCTGCAAATACCATATTTACTTGACTAAGACAAACCTTAATTTCTATATGCTCATTCACAATTTTTTCGTATTTGAAAAATGAGATAACCCAAGATAAATTTTTGATAATCTTAGTGATTCTGCTGATATACATTTGTTCAGATTTTATTGCACAGCAAAGTAAATTATACATCACAGTCTTCCTGGTATCAAAGCTGAAAACCTCTTCACTTTCCATGTTCCACATGCAACCATTCTCAGGTGTTATTTTTAGCATGGTAAATGCAACATTTCATGTGTGTGCACTCCACAATTTTTCTGGGATTTTCATCCAGATAGTTACAACATTACTATAGTAGACTGTGAGTTAGCAAGAGTGAGTTAAGTTTACCTCTTGGTACGAAAGATTGATAATTAGAACATATTATATTAAATCTAAGACATCCTATTTTGTGAGTTACTAAAACTGAAAAAAAAAATCCTCTCTCTTACATTTAACTCCAATCTTTAAAACAATTAGCAACAATAAAATAAGCATTTATAAATAGACGAAAAAATTAGTTAATGTAATATAGAAGAAAGTAGTTAAACATGAAATACAATGAAAAAAATCTATTGTTATTATTTCAAAGCCAAACAGCTTGTGACAATATGGCTGGACATTCCCATTACTTGTGAATCTGGATGTGGAAATATGTATGCAATTTAAAAACAATAATATTCAAATAATAATAATAATAGCGATAATAGTTATCATCGTTTTTCAGAAATAAATCACAAAGCTAAAAGTACATTAAAAACAATCCACAAATATAAACACTTAAATGTAAATGTTAAATCTTAATCTAGTAAGTTTTTGAAGTTTAAATTACTGAAAAATGCTTAAAATTTTATGAAAGCATTTTTAATTTTCCCAACAAACTTTTATTTTATATTAACTAATTTTGAAATGGACGTTAAAGAACTCTCAAATATGTGATATTACTTCAGACCTTTTGAAACTGTTGAATTTCAAAAAGTCTGAAGTCTAATTAAATTTTGAAGAAATAAATTTTGCATTTTATATTTAATACTTGAATTCAATTGATACTGGTAATGAAATTTAAGAAATACAAAATTCAGATGCATAGAAGACTAGAAAGAACCATCTCTCTGATAAAAGACTCTTAAATAAAAGCAAAAACTAATAATAATAAACATGAAATGCATAAAAAGACTAACCAATCTGCTGAATTTTTATTATTAGGTTATTTTAAGTGTTATCAAGCTATTTAAATCTGGCAAATCATTTGGTTATTCTAATAAATTGGGTTATGGATGTTATATATACAAAAGAAAGAAAAAAAAAAAACAGTAGAAATATATAAAACCATAAAAATGAAAACAAAGACAAAAATAAAAATACAATATAATAATTGTTTCTTCAGACAGTCTTTTGGTATGAAATTACAAATGAAACATAAAACAAAACTATTCGTTTTAATTTTATTCCATTTGGAATTTCATACCAAAAGACTGATTTAAAAAATTTTTTATTCAGTATTTAAAAAAAAACTAAATAAACTGTTTCATAATTCATTCCATTAATAAAATAGATAAGAATTTCTCAACAGTTTTTAACTTTTACTCATTACTTAATCTGTGTAAAAAATTTCTTGATTACTATTTGGAATGCAATAGCACAGGAAAAGACATTGAGCAATTTCAATGTTAAGAAAAATAAATAGTGCAATGTTGTTACATTTCAGAATGTGTAAATTATAAAGTGAATGTTATAGAATAATCCTAGAAGTGAAGTCTAGACTAACTGAAACAACCACAATTTATTTAAATTGTGGCTAATAGACAATTGTTAATTGTGTCGTAAACAAAAAATAATTGGTTTAAACAACCTTCTGACTATATTACATTATAGAAATATCTTGTTCCAGTAACTGAACCAGTATTATATAATATAAAATATAGTAGTTTGCATTAAAAAAAATAGCAAGAGTAATCCAATCCAATAATCACAAATATAAAAATTCACAAATAGAAATTATTAACCAGCAAAGCATATTTTGAAACTAAAAATAAACTACATTAAATAACATACTCGCAGAATGTACTGTACTCCTGTACAGCAATACGTACATCAGTGCTATACTTAGTTTGTTACATATAATTTTAATCAACTGTTGCATTTTAGAATCATACATTTTGCATAAATAATATACACTAAAGTCCTGGTCACACTATGCGATTTCCAGCCGCACAGGCGACTGCAACCGCGACAGCTGTTCCCATTAACTAGTAATCCCCCCTCAAAAACCGGCGCGATTGCAATCGCAACTAGAAACAAAAAGTTTGTTCTACTCGCGCCGATTGCAAACGCGCATTCAATCAGCAAACTCCTTTGTGTCACATCATACGGTGACAACATTGAAAATAGTTCGTCCTCATGGCGGATAGTTAGAGGATTTATACTTTTACAGAATCGAGATTGATTGAGCTTATTCAGGCTCACGAATACCTGTGGGATTTTAATTCTTTGTTTTATCGAAGATTTTATCTTTTTGTGTATTCTCGCCAGCTATATCAAAATACTGGATGGTAAGCAGTTCCTTTTCTGGAATGAATAAAATAAAAAAAGGCAATAAAATAATTGCCTTTTTTTATTTTATTCATTCCAGAAAAGGAACTGCTTACCATTTTAATAAGAAAAGTGGCTAAAATTCCGTAAGTATTATGAAGTAGAACGTAAAATGTCAGTAAACTCACGGAAGTAGTCAAAAACAAGCTACTGTAATTTTATTGGTTTATTATAGGGTCACGTATTCCGAGTTGCAACGTCAATGAACAATGTGTGACCACGAGAAGACGTGCGCGACTCGCACTTGTTGCAGTTGCAGTCGCCTGCGCGGCTGGAAATCGCATTGTGTGCCAGGGCTTAAGGAATGCACTGGTAAATTACAAAGTTATTATTTGGCAGATTCTGTCATATAATAATCTCTCTATGTAATTTCATCTTAAACTGTCACCTAAAAGAGTGGTTCTGAACTACTAATATCTAGTTTCTTTCAGAAACTAAAAAATGTTTACATATCATATTTTATATATATACAAATATATATATATATTTGTAATACATAATAGAAATAATGAAAACCATAACTTATTAAAATCACAGACTATCCAAAATACCTTCACTTTCCTCTTTTCACATCAGGAACTAATATAAAACATGGTGAAGAAACCATTTTGGATAGTTTACATTTGTGATTTTAAAGAACTTTAATGTATTTTTTAAATATATTTTGTTTTATCAAATTAGACATTATTTTTTATAAACATTAAAAACATTTTTTAAGTTAAAATATTAGTTGAATTTCATTATTTCTATTAGTATGTATCAGGTAACCAAAAAAGTTCTGTCGTTTTTTGTTGAAAGAAAACAAACATAAAAATGTATAGGAAATAACACAATTTATTCGTCAAAATAACCACCCTCACATTCAATAACCTTTTCCTAACAGGAAACAAGCTTATAAATTCCATTTGTATAAAAGTCACGATCTTTAGAGTCGAAAAACTTCTCTAACTCCGTTTCCATAGCCTTTCTATTTCTGAACTGTCGATTTCGCAGATGATTATCTAGACTTAAAAATAGGTGATAGTCCGAAGGGCTAATGTCAGGGGAATAAGAAGGGTGCAAAAGAGGTTCCCATCCAAGGGTCTGAATTGCGTCAGAGGTCACACGCGCGACGTGAGGTCTATAGCATTATCGTGTAGGAAAAAAATGCCTTTACGGTTCACTAAAGCTGGCTGTTTTTTCAAAAGTGATTGGTGAACTCAATGGAGTTGGTCCCTGTAGACATTAACAGTAATAGTCTGGTCAGATGGTATAAGTTCATAGTGAACAATTCCATTTGCAGTCCACCATACACACAATATAGGAAGGTGTCATTTGCTGAGCTTGTAAACTTTCCCAAGACTATGCAAATGTAAACAGACAGTTTCATCATTTATGGAGAACCTTTGTGCTAACATCTGACAAGTTTGAGCAGAATCTTCTTCGATTGCAGCCTGTGATTCATCATCATTAATGACATATACTTCCTGTGACGCATCATTAATGACATATCCTTCCTGATCCGCCCTTCCTGTGACGCATCTTTAAGCGACTCATCGCCGGAAGAAACATTTCTAAACCACCTTTGGGTAGTGCGAGTGCTGACAGAACCTTGTCCGAAAGCCTGGCATATTTTTTTGAGCCATTTGCACAGCATTTGTTCCAAGTTTAAACTCATACAACATACAAACACAAATTGTAGAGTTTGGAGTACTCATCTTCAGGTCAATTTTTATATTATTAAGAGATAACCTTTCTGCTTTTCTTTATATAGATATATAGATATATTCTTTATATAGATGAGTCAGCATTAAATCTTGATTAACATATTGCTGGAATTTTAGTGCCATCTATTGTGTATTGCATGTAACATTCTTTAAACTTTGTAGTTTCACAAAAAACAACAGAACTTTTTTGGTTACCTGATATATATTACAAATATAATTTATTCATCATATTCAACACACTTTTTTTTCTGATTTTGCAAATGAGACTCATAATATTAGGGAAGTTACAAAAAAAAACTGTCATGTTCTTTACTTAGAAATGAAGATCATATTTTTGAAATAGCACCTTTGTGGGGAAGTACTCAATCTTTAGAGTATTCCCCGTGCAGGAACAAAACAAAAAGAAACTTCAAAGAAATAAATCACACACTCTATGACTCCAATGCAAGGAACTTAAAGTTTATTTTAGTCCTTCCAATCACTACTCTGTCCCTTCGTTATAACAGACACTAAAACAAAAGAAACAACACACAAAAAAAAAAAAAAAAAAAAAACAATCTTGCTACTCTATCGTCTACACGTCCTCTCTCCATTCTTTCTTCCAAAAAAAGTCCCTTCTTCTTTTGTTGAGCATGCGCAATCTCCCTCTCTCTCTCTCTCTCTTTTTTTTTCCCCAAAAATGCAGGACACCCAAAGATCACGCAATAGAACACGTGATCTTTGGACCACATATCTCCCCTCCTCCCATTAACTTTTACAACAGGAAGCTTTTACGGGCATGAGGGCCTGTCCCTCCTTTACACCGTGAACCACTCAAGGGGTTGGTTACGAGCCGGTTAGACAACAGAACACGTAGTCTTCAGACCACACCTTTCAAACAAGTATTGTATTTTAGATTATGTAACTGCTCTAATTGCAGTAGCTGAAGATGGCTTTAAAAAATTGAAAAATGTTTCTGAAAAATACTTTTCAGTTGCCTTAAACAAACAATAATTATAACTTAATACATTTAATGGAATTTATACATTTTTCTAATAATTTCATGAATATAATTTCTGACAAATCTCGTAAATACAAAATATAAAATACTACTTTCACATGAATCTTGAAATATCTCCAGCAAAAAAAATTTTCAATAAACTATAATATAGATGAATGTTTTCAGTCAGATCTGATGCAGATCTTATTCATAGTTGTGTTCCAAATTGCAATACTAGCTTGAACATGATGTATTTTGAATATTATTGGATACATTTAAATATATATATATAAGAATATTATAATTACAAAGTATTATAAATTAGAGAGAGCATAAAAGAAATGCTTGAAAGAAAAGTGCATCCATTTTTGTTTCAAACATAGTATAGGGATTTTCATTACTAAAAAATCCTTATACTTTGTATCTGCCTATGCTACAAAAATACGTTCCTATCTAAAAGTTCTACAAAAAATAGTCCTGAATGTAATGGAACTTTTAAATGTAAAAACAGATATCTGAAGAACCTAGGATTGCCATCTTTTGGTTTTCCAAATTAAGGACAATGATAGCGATGCATGATAGAGGGTCATAACTGGGGCAAGTCACGAGCTACAAAGGAATGTCAGTAACATTAGAAACACTAATGATTAATATTAATCATAAATTTTTTGTTTTTCTTATCCATTTTGCTGTTTAAGGGCATTTTATCACTAAATAAGGACACAAGGACACTGCAACCAAAGACTGTCCTCACCAAATAAGGGCACTAAAAGTACCATAAATTATACTATTCTAAAAATTTATGAACAACTGGTTACTTTTCAGAGACAATTGCATACTTATAAGTTACCAAAACATATTAAAATTCTCAGAATAAACATTCCAAAAAACTAGGTAAAAATCAACAGAAAAGAATGACAAATAAAAATGTAAAAAGTCTTACCAACGGATTTTTCGAACTTATCGCAGCTATACATTTTGAAATTTGGACGGAGAGCTCTTACAGCGAGTATTAAATTTAAAACTGAATTTAGATATATTTATACACGATTAACTCTTTATCTACAGAAAGAATCAAAGTCCCATTGAAAATGAACTTTGAGTTTTTACTTCCACGTTCTACTTTTCTTATTGGTAAACAAAATAAGTCATTATCAGGCTGCAGTCATTCTATATATAGGCCTAGTCCATTTTTAATTATGATGTTAATAAATAACCTATAAAAGTTTTCAGATAACGTATGGAAACTTAGAGGGAAACAATATTAAATAAAAATACCCTCCGACATTTTTTATATATTTGCCATTATGGTATTTAATCATAGAAATAATTTTTTTCTTCTTCTTAAATGGATAGAAGTTACTTCTAGGCGATTGTTTACGTATCCAAATTAACTAAAATTAACCTCTATCCATAATTTCATGGCCACATGTATGTGTTTCCTTCAATAAACTTATTTTAAGCGCATTTAATTTTTAAATTACTTATATAATAAAAATCTTTTGTTTTTACCATTAATAATAAATAAATATTATAATGATTAATTAGTTTAGATGATTTAAATTTAAATTTAAAAAACACGAAGATAAATCCTCCCCATTCGTCACTTACACTTCTGAAGGTGACAATGTTGCCAGCTGGTATATTTTGATTTATTAAAATTTTAAATATAAATTTTAAATTATTATCATTAAATTACCATTTTTTAAATTTATTAATTTATATATTTGCATTATATTTATAAAAGAAGCCATTTTTTAATCATTTGAAAATTCTGAATTAATAACTTAAGATTAATTTGCATGTTTTATCATTATTGTACGGTACTGTTCATAAGCAAGGAGCAGCTTAACAAGTGAACCAATAGAATTTACAATATTATTTTTTATAAAAGTCATCAATTAAAAATATTAAAAATTGTTTTTATTGAAATATCATAGCAGATGGCGCTACACGCAGTTTTCAATGTTGCTGGGAAAGTTAAACAACTCATTACTGGAATTTTTTAAAGCTTATCTTAATTATTGATTTGATTTATAAGAATATATTTTATATATTAAATGGATACGATACTTCTAGATAATAAAAAAATTAATTTAAGAAAAACATCAAAATTGTACCTTATCTCTTAAGTAGGATTCCGGCTACTTCGCGAAAGAGATTGCAGACTAGTATTAAATGGAATAAATATTTCACAATCTTGTCATAAAACCGTGCAATCGTTATTACTCAGTTTTGGTTTCTCCTCTGTGAAAAGTGAATTTTCATTCTTGCTTTCTACGAACTTGTTGAAACGTGACTTTGTGGCATCAGCGTTTCACTTCTAAACAGATAGGAGTTTGTTTCTCATTACTAACATGTAGTGGTAGAAACAATCTAACGGATTATGAGGTTTTTCTGACACATAACAATTCACGATGCCACGTTGTTCCAAAACATTCCGTTTTTCTAAGTTGGTCTACCACAGGTTCCCACACTTTTTGAACATTATTTTGAATTTGACTAATCGCACTTTTAGATAAAAGTTTAGATTGAGCACAATGACGAACGAAGGAAGAAGAAAAAAGTAGACACTAACATGGTTTCAGAATCCATAGCTGAAGCCATAGAATCTGTGAAGACAACTGGATACATCCTCTGGCGGGAAACTTGACAGCGACAATATTACAGTAACCACAAGGAAACGAAAAAACGGAGACAGACGGGGACAAGTCTTCTTTCCAGGGACAAAATCGGTGACGCTTTCTTGTCGGGGACAGAGACCTTACTTTTGGGATTACCCTCATAATATCTACAGGATGTACTGCAAGAATGGAACCATGTCAGTTATTTTGACTGTTGTTTGTTTATTTTTTTACAAATACAGCTTGTTTCTGAGTAAGGAGGAACAATTTCAAGTTATCTTGATAGTAAAGATCCGAAGTTGCCGAAGAGTTTAACATTCAAATCGCTATGTATGATTGATAGGAAGTCTGTCTATTAAAACTCTTCGGCAACTTCACGCTGATTTAAGATTCCACTATCAAGTTAACTTGAAATCGTTTCTTTTTACTCAGAAACATGCTTTACCTGTAAAAGAATAAGCAAAGACTACTTAACTATAGTTCCAGACTAGTAGTATACCCTGTATTTTACGTCTACGATGATTCAGATAACTATTCTATGGCCAGATAGCCGAGCGGATAAATGTCAGCCTACCACTCTTAGGAACCCGGAATCAATCCGGAGTCGAAAAATATGTCGGGCCCCATCCCTCACCACCGTCCGCTCCATTGTGGGTCTGGCTTGATAAGAATGTCTCTTAGTGACCGCAGAGCAGAAAGAACACCTATCATTTATTATACCAAAGAATGATTATCTCATGTATTATCATTAAGTTAATTTGTTTCACAAATCGTAACTTAGAAATGAAGAAATTGTCGTATATAAGCACATTTAGTACTGCTTTGATCTTTTTATTTTAAAATATACAGCAATTATAATTCTAACCATTACGACTAATCAAACTGTCTTCGATAATTACTAAACTTCGATTTAAAAAATTCGGCTTGTAATAATGAACAAAAAACGGCATTCTATTCATATGTAAAATTCACATTTAGTCCAAGAAATAAATAGACAAATAACTTGAAACTAGATCCAGTTTATGGACATCCAACAGGACAACTTATCTCGGGTCCCGAATGAACGCGGGCTCCAAATTTAATCTTTTATATCAGAAATACGATACAAATTAAAGTTTCTTTTGATAAGCGATAAATAGAATCTGTTTTTATTGATTTTATTTATATATTTTATGGCTTTGAAGAGAAATGGGCCTTCTTTTGTTACTGGCATGGACGCAAGCAAGGCCTCTCTGGCTTGCAGCTATTAAATAATCGCTTGAAATTTTTCAAGAAAATAAAAAATTATAACCAATCTTCCAAGTAAAAATATATGAAATATGAATCATTACGAGAAAACTAAATATGATAAACCAAATTTAAAATATTTTTTTTCGGTTAATCTACTGACCGATTTACGTTTATCTGACTTGTAACACTTTTCTTAAAATAAATATCAATTGTAAACACGTGAAATAATTTAATATTTCACGTAAGCAAGGTGTGATAATGTCAAAATAGATAACGTGACTTTGATGCGAACAATTCTCTTATCGCTCCATTGTAACAAAGGAATTATTGTAATAGTGCAGTGACCACAAAACTTGTTATAAACACGTTCCGATGTCCCACTTTGAAAACAGCTATCCGATTGTGCAACATTTAAAAATATTTATTCAATGTCGACATTGAACAGATATTATTAATAGAATTTGTTTTTTTTTATTTTATAAATAATATAAATATTTTCTGATGATTTAAGTAGTAAAATATTTTATATTATTATTATCTTTTAAACTCTTTCCTCTCCGTGGGCCTCTTTTAGCAAGCCCATTATGGATTTGGCCAGGCCCACAACGAACCAGCCGGGTGGTGAGGGACGGGGACCACATATCCGGTCGGACTACCCCTCGAAAAGTTTCTGGGGAGTTTTCGTTCGGTTCGATCCCAGCCGCTTAATTAATATTTTATGTTATTGATACAGTTTACTTTTTAAAAACTTTTTCTATTTTGTTGGCTTTAAAAGAGCCCTCTTTTTTATCAAGTCTATCGTGGGTTCGGTCGAATCCAAACTGGGGCAGCCGGGTGGTGAGGGACGGGGCCCGATATATCCGGAAGGACCACCACTTGAAAAATTCCTGGGGCTGGGCCATCGCTCTGGGTTCTCCACAGTGGTAGGCTCCCACCTTGACCGCTTGGTCATCCGGCCTACCCGGGTCTCTAGAATGGTAGGTTGTTTGGCCATCCAGCGTGTATTTTATAGCCAGATGGCTGAGAAGTGTTAGCCTGTAACTTTTGAGGGACCGGGATCGATTCTCGATGGGTCAATATGTACAGTAGTGGAAACTTCATATTTCTTAGTGCCCACAGGATGGATAAACTTCGTTGTTTATAGTTAATAATTTAAAATTATAATAAATAGTAATTTTATAATACAATATATTATTATTTACTTTATCTTTTGAAAAAGTTATTATTTATTATTGTTTATACTTTAGTTGATACTAGAGGTCGTATTATGATCGTAAACAAAATGATGGAGGGATGCGTTAAGAATCACGTGTAGAAATGTATTATAAATAGATGTAATTCAAATGGCGCAAAAAGTTAATGAACGTAAGGCTATTTTTATTTTGTATTTCACATATGCATTTTTATGTATTGTTTATAAATTTATTCTATTAATGTTTCTCATTTTTTATAAGAATTTAAAACATAGGTTTTCGGAAAACTATTAAACTAATATCATAAATTACGTCATTTCTGCAATGAAGTTTATAACTTCCTTTTGAAAATAATCCATTATAATAATGGCAGGTTACAAGGGTCTGTTAAAATATGATTGTTTGGTGAATATTCAAGGGAAGACTCCTCAAAAGCTGACTCTTATAACCAACAAGAGACCACCTTTCTTACATTTTCCAGCATATATCTGTATTAAAACACAAATGTTTTTGGGCCTGCAGGTTTTGAACAAAAAACTGAATTATGACATTTAAAAACAATAAAACTAAAACCTTACAATTGTTGGTTTGTTTTATTCCTCGACTGCCTTTTATCGAAGACCCAAAACTAAGGAAACCGAAAAATACTGGAAGTTGTATAGATTGCACCCTATGGAATTTTGGGACTTTGAGTATATATCTTAACTCGGGGAACCAAGATGAGGAAAACGATATCCTACTTTTGGACCAGAGACCAAAAATAAGAAAGTTATCATATTAACTATTTCATGCCCTTCACAATACATTCTACTCCATTTTAGAGTTTTCCACTAGATGGCCTGCTTGTAGTTCAGTATATGTTTTTTTTTTTTTTTTCTTTTGTTCGAGAACTACCGTGAATCAATAACTAGTGATGTTAAACACTGGGTGGCCTGCCAGTGGCTCCCCTCCGGGAGGAGTCTGTCGAGAGCACGAACAGTCAAACGCCATCTAGTGGAAAACTTTAAAATAGCGTAGAATGCGTTGTGAAAGGCAAGAAATTGTAATATAATTTCTTGCCTTTCACAATGCATTCTACGCTATTGTTTTTAAGACTGTTGGTTTGTTTTACTCCTCAACTGCTTTTTATCAGAGACTAAAGAAACTCGGAGCAGAAAAATATTTTAATTTTTCAAAACAAGCTATGCATTTATTGCTTTAAAGATTGTTTCTGCCCCATTGTATATATTAAAACAAATTACAGCATTCTAAATGATAGAATGATATAATTTGGGACACTTTGCTTTTTGTTTGAAAACCTAATGCAGGCCCCTAAATGAGGCCAAAAACATTTTTTTATAATAAAATTGTTTGCTGGAAAAAGTAAGAAAGGTGGTCTCTTGATGGATAAATAATCTTATTCATTATCATTTACTTCATAGCAACTAATAAGCTTCACAATAATATTTATATTGATTGTTTTCATTACCTGTTTCTGTAGATTTTTTAAGCCTAAAATTTTGGCTTTTTTTCAGTAGCTTACATTACTCAAGGGACTCCTAGGAAGTCTATATTAAAAAAAGTTCATTATGTGATGTAAGTTACTGAAAAAAGCCAAAATTTTAGGATTAAAATATTAATATTGATCATCTAGGACAGGTGGGAAACCTTTGGCATGCATGCCCAAAGTGGCACGTCAGAAAAATCATTTAACATGTAACGTAATATGCGATTTTGGTTTATCACCTTTCAATCATCCTTTCAATTTATCACCCAATCATCCGTTTTCCAATCAGATTCTTTACATTCATTCTAATTAATTCATTTATTCATTAATCAGTCCAAACTTATGGCACGCATAAACATTTTAAATATAATCATGCTTGCTATATGGCACACAGACTCAAAAAGGTTAGCCATACCTGTTCTAGGAGATCAATGCAATCTAGAGTTTGCTACTTCCTCAGAGCTAGAATCTAACTATAGAGGCAGTGGCATAGATAGGGTTTGTGCTGCCCAGGACAATCTTTGAGTTTGGCACTTCCACAGAAAAAACAACATAATACACATCAAACATACATAGAGAAAAGGTGAAAAAGATATTTAGTCATAGGGAAAATCCTCTCAAAAAAATTAATACACTGTTACTAGTGTTGTTTTTAATTAAGCACAGTAAAAGCTTAGATATGATAGTCAATAAGGCCATCTTCAAGGAAATAGTCTTTGAAAGTTGCTATATTGAATGGTGTTTGTGTGGAAAAATAAAATTATGTTTGGCACCTTGTATCCTTCTATATCCCAACAGAAAAGAACTTTCCATTTTGTTGCAGTAGACCAAAAGTGCTGCCCAGAGCAGACTGTTCTCCCTGTTATGCTACTGCATAGAAGGTATTAAGCTAGTGATATCTGTAAATATCAAATTTGTAATTCTTCATTTTAGTGAATATATTGGTAAGATTCTACACTGAAAGATTCTCTATACATTTAAAATAAATTGTATAGAGGGAACACAACTAACAATACAATTATCTGTTTGTTTATTCTGTTCTCTTTCAAGATAAACATCTAAAAGAAATTTTCTTATTAATGAACTTGAGGGAACCAATATTTATAGTTGTAGGGCAGAGGGCGCCACCGCGACCTTTGCCCTCTGACATCACTTTGCTCTCGAACACCGACAAGGAGAGACATTTTTCTTTGTGTTCCATGCCAACCTAATCTACTGTAAATACCTCTTAATAGTGAATAATACTACTGTATATATCTAGCTAACACGACGAATAAAGTAAGATATTTTGCCAGGATCAGTGTCTCTGTTGATCTTCACAGATGAACAAAGAACACAGGACACACGGCTGAGATCGAAACGATTGTCATCCAAGTTAGGGCCAAACTCGAACCAATTCTACCGAAACGCACCGACAGATTTTAGTCTCATCACTAAATAGTGTTTGATGTAAAAAGAATTCTATATGTGGAGAATAACAAGTTAATGCTTTACAAGTATTGGCAAGTGCCAAATCGACAGAGGGTGCTCAATATGGCTGTCAAAACAGGTAAGGAACCGACCATGTGTTTGTTCAATGTCTGAGCCAATTCAGTTTCCATCAGTGACGACTACTGCGATGACCAAATGGAGAACAAATCATTGAATTTATGTCAAATTCTAGACTGTATCGGCGACAGGAAACATTGTCTTGTAGAAGGTGAAGCCATTTTGGATGCTGGACACATCGTATTTTGTAGATTAAACTCTAACAACAACACTGAAAGTTTATGTTGTTGTTTTAGTGTTGCAATCTCAGATATTGTCGTTTTAATACATCTCAATTATGGGGAGAATGCACGTGCAAAGCGGGGCTGTCTGGTTTTTGTAAACATGTGATAGCCGAGCATAATATTAAAATTAAAACAAAAATCGTAAATTAACTTATAATATTTTCAATTAAGAATATTTTTAAAAATTTGACTGGAAAGTTATCTTGACATATGTATATGAAGATAGAAAATTTACCTATTTTCTTTCCGATCTGCATACAAAAAGAATTTTTCGACAGGCATGTCCATTTACAAAAACAACTAGACATTTTCTTTTTATGTGGATGGCTTCAGATTTTCAAAAGAATAATTTTCAAACTTGAATTGGAATATTACTGCTACGTCATGACTACATAAGAATTTTTATTTAAAAATGAAATAAAAGACTATCGTGTGTAGTATTAAAACACTTCTCACCTGTTACACGTTAACAGGTGAGAAGTGTTTAAATATTTTAAGCAGTATACACCATGTTCCAATATAAAAACATAACTATTATGATAAATAAAACTATGTTCAGTGTTGTTGTTAGAGTTTAATCCACAAAATACGATGTGTCCAGCATCCAAAACGGCTTCACCTTCTACAAGACAACGTTTCCTGTCAGTTCCTTACCTGTTTCGGCAGCCATCTTGAACGGCCTCTGTCGGATTTGGCGCTTGCCAATAAAATGCACTTAGAAATAAACTTTCGTTGTAATGTATGAACAAAACTAAAAATGTATGATATGTTTAATTTCTTTGCATTTCTGTTGTAAACCTTTCATAATGGCATTTCAGGCTGTTTTATTTGTGGTACTGTTGCAGAAATTAGCTGAAATCCATGAAAACACTAAGGAAAGTGCAAAAACCAGCTGTTTTGTTACAAAGGAAAGCTACTCCTAAAACTTTGGATTTTTAATTAATAGTCATTAGCTTTTAATGTCTCAAATCTGTAGTTAGGAGACAAAAAAGTCAAAAATAAATGTTTTTAGTAAGCAAAAAAATCTTGTGACATTGACATAAAAAGTGTTGCAAATTTTCTTCACAATTTATCCCAATTGACGAGAAATTGTAGGATCTGGAAACTTTTTCTGTCTGAAATCATCCATAATTTTTGAAGATTATAGTACTTGTAGCTAGTCTCCTTAACCTGTCCACAAACACATATTTTTAATGTATTCTGCCATAATGTGAATGGTAGGAGTTTGCAATAAAGGGAATTTTACCAGATTTTAAAATTTGTTCATTTTATACAGGGATCCTACGCACCTGGAAAGTCAGGGATCAAGTCAGGGATTTTCATTAGTTTCGGAAAAAGTCATGGAAAGTCAGGGAATTTGTTGAAAATTGTCAAAAAGTCAGGGAATTTGTCGAAAACTGTCAAAAAGTCAGGGAATTTGTCTCCTTAACTGCCTTGCTGATTTCGTTTGCTGAATATGGCTGAACAAGCGTAGCCATCTGCAGGCGGCAAGAAGTAATGCTGCAATCTTTAATAAGAAAATATACCAGAATCCGTTTTTAATCTGAAATGGCGCTTTTCACCGTTCTGAAGCCATATAATTTTACAGTTGTGGATTAATAACAGGATAAACTACTATTATGTAATAGTGTTTAATTTTTAATTTTAATAATTCAGCGATTATAAAAAGATGAATTTGTTAATTAGAATAAAAAATAACTAATTAAAAATTAGTTTACAAACTTTTAAAACTTGAAATCGTAATTTATTAGATTGTTCACTTCAAAATAGCTAAATAGATCAGTAAAAATCCGTGATTTAATTGTTTTTCACGTTTAAAACATTACTATACAACATAAAAAATTATAAATAGCTACCCGACATTTACAGTAAAATGCTGGCGCCGACTAGTAGTTTTTTACATTTGTTGTTACGACTTTCCTTGAAAAGAACTGTACTGCAAGCGTATTTTTCCCCCTCTCCCGTTAATTTCCGCAACTTCGATACATAGTTTAATAATTAGTTTAACAGAAATGATGTGGTAACAAATATCCACTGATTTTGGCAAATTTAGGCATCATACTTGTAATAGATATACTGTAGTTATCGTTTTGAAAATCAACTAGGTAATCCGATAGTTTAACCAATGTTAACTTGCTTATAATTAATTATAAATTTAAAAAATTAATTAAATTACTAAAAAAATTAAAATAAATTTGATTATCTTTTGTGCGAAACAACAACAAAACAATTTTTATAGTTACGTTGCAAAAGAAAAAGATTTGTAGTTACGATTCTATGCGCTGAACTTCTATATTTTATTAACATATAATTGTAATTTCGTTTGATGTTTATTTCTGAACACTCAAACCTGTTTTTGTGCGGTATATGAAAATTTCAATCAAATTGGAACATAATTGACTTCTGTAAAATTTTTTAAAACTCTATTGGATGTTTTCTATGACATCAAGTTTTTTTCATTTTTTATTAAGTAAAATTTTTTTCTCATTTTTTTTTCGGTTCCCTGGTATTTTAATAGCATAAAAATCAGAAATATTGTGTTAAATGTAGACTGCAGGTGTGAAATTTCAGGCCTTGTTAAATGAAAGAATAACACTTCCTGCAGCTATATTTATCAAATAAAAGTATTTTTTAACAATTACTTTTAACTTTTTATATAGTTTATCTGTAAAACCACTTTTTGGGAGGGTGTTTATTTCGCGGGAATTATTTCCGGCAAATTTTTTTAATGTTAGATTCGTATTTAAGTGGAAATAATTAATATAAAAAATAAACTTCTTAGAGGATTTTTCCCCCATTAGGGATTGCAGAAAAAGGCCCAAGGAGTTAAAAAAGCAATTCCTAGTTATTTCGTACGATTTTGAGTTATTTTCCACGTGAGACTTTTTTTATGCGGTCCCTATTCACCGCATAAAAAAAATACTTTTTAATTGTGTTGCGAAAACTATTTTTTATAGCTACTCGTGAAGTTTCCTGCGATTTTTTTTATGCGGTCCCTATCCACCGCACAAAAACAGGTTTGAGTGTATTTATTTTATTTTATTTAAATTCTATACATTTTAAGAATCCTAATTTTCGTAATACTATGACGTCATAGGAATACAAGTCTCACTAAAATAGAAAAACGTAAAAAAATTAAATTATTAGATGAAAAAAAAGGAATGAATAAAAATTTTTTTATAGAAACTTGAGAAATAGTCAAGACAGTGCAGCTCTCAAGATCGATCATTTGGATTGGAGTTGGATTTTCCATTCTTTGAAAAGACAATGAATACTTCTGTGAACTCTGATTCTTCGATTGACGAAAGTAAATCGGAGAATCCATTAGATCCCCATCATAAAGCGTGAGTGACAGTCCGAAACCAATCCAGGGAACGATCGAGGGACAGGAAGGTGATAAAAGCTGATGTCTCAAAGACACGAGGCTGTCGAGAGTCATCTCTTCCGTAGCCATCGCCACCAATCACCTCCAGTCATTTGCCTTTTCCCCCCACTTTATCTCCACTATTTCTCTGCTGCTGCTACCTTTTCCTTCCACAAATTAGCAGTTGCCTTTCAAAAGGAGGACTTTTCTAACTCGGGAAAAATACGAGTGATATATGTTAGTGCTACACATCAAACAGAAATCAAATGAACTTTCCTTTCCGGATCGTTCACTGAACATTGCTCCGGATTCCACTACTGTCACTATAAACTTAAGATGAGAAACGAAGACAACTTTAGCTATATTGTAAGCATATTTTTACAATAAACGGGTTAAATGGTAAAGAGATGTCTTCGTCCGTCTGTACCATGTTTCCCACATACTTATTAGTCCCTCGACTTTCCTGACGTTGGGTGAATTAACTTTATCCCCTTTATTTTCCCAAAGGAAAAGAGTCATCATATCTCACAAGCGAAACACGAAGTTTCAAATCTTATGTTCTAATTGACATTTGAAATTATGTTAAACCTGAGGAAGGCTATTTAAGATTGCTGAAAACATTAGTTCATTTATTAAAATTTGCTATAAAAGTGAGAAAGATGGTTTGTGATATGATTTGCAATAATTATAAGATTTGTAATTAAGGGTTAAAATAGATAAATTTTGTCTTCATTCTTAAGAAAATTTTATGCAAAGACAAAATTTAATGCGAAATTAAATAATAAATAAAAATTATTAAAAATAATTATTAAAACTCTGGCCTTTACACTGAAACCAAAATCAAAATGGCGGTAACGAAACATTTTTTTTCTTTTAATGAGTTGCCAATTCAGCTAATTTTTTGCTAGATTTAGTGGATTTGTTAGAGAAGCTATAGTAAAAACTTACACCTATTAAATTAAAAAAAATAAAAACTTACACCTATTCCTCTTTATATACAATCTATTTTTACGCCATTTTGAAATAATGTGGTTGACAAAAGAAAACTATTTCTTTTTTTACATGATCGATTTTTTTATGAGGGAAAAAATACTTTATTTGAAAATTTTTAAATTTAACTTTTTGTTAAAATTGTGTTGCTGTTTAAAAAAAGTTACTCTTTTTGTTGAAAGATTTTAAAATTATGTGTTTCTAAGTCAAGAGTTCATTTTAAGTACAGTACAGTACTATTTGTATATCAAAGAATACTGTTTGTTGATTTTATGCTATCTTGTATTTACTAGATTTACATACAAATAATATTGATAAATGATGATAAAATAAAAAGCTCATGTTTCATTTGTAAATTGCTTATTTTTTCATTACATTGAAGTTGTGGATTCTATCATACATTTTTCTACAGGATGTATGTACTGTATTTTTTTAATGTGGCAGTCTTTGAAACATACAACTAGGCAAAAAGAGGGATAGATATACTCGATGTTCGCACTAAATAAAATGCTGTTTTATTATGTCGATATTCCACGCCGTAAGAAATGTGAGGGTCAGGGAATTTGGGCAAAGTTGGTCAGGGAAAATCAGGGAATTCAAAACAAAAATTTGAGTAGGAACCCTGTTTATAGCATAATAAATCCACATGTTTGTATACTGCATTTGCCTGGAATTCTCAGTTGTTTGATTTAGGGAGAAGTTTATTATAGGGAATATCAGAATTAGGGAATTTTCTGTATATCCTTGTTTCAATGGGAACTCTGCCGATACTGATTCAATTGATTGGCTTATCATAAAGCATCAGATTTTTCTATCAATTCTTTATAATAAATATGATAAAAATGAATAGATTATTACTTTGTTTATATCAGTAATGAATGTGCCATGCCATTGTTTTTTAGAATGGGCTCACTCTTTGATTTTCTTGCCTTCTTGATAACCTTTTCATTAACTGTAGGTATTTGTAGATAACTACAGTTCTACAAATTTAGAACTAGATGTAGATATTTTGCAAAGGGCATTTATTACCCTGATTGGATAAGGTAGAGTCTCAGAAACTTGACTCTCAAAAACTCAACCTTCTGTAAAACTCATCGCATCATTCAAAAAAAAAAAAAAAAAACATGTAATCTAGGTTTTGCCTGTATAATTTAATACCAGGATCAAATAAGTTATTATTTGAATTGCTGGCAAAATTTGATGATAACATCAATTTCATGCGTTAACAAAGAATATAACTCTTTTTTCAAGGTGCCACTGCCAAACACCATGATGCAAATGTCACTAAGTTGAAAGTAGTTTCTTTTTAATTAAAATTTAACTACAAATAGAAATAGTCTTTATTTGTACATAGTTTATACGTATATGAATTTGCACATAAAACACCTTTATGAAAATTCTGCTATTTAAAATAGCATCATCAATATTCTATAAAACTTGTCATTTTCAGTAACTCCTCACCTTCTCAGTCCACATTAAGTCGAGGTTATGGGACTCTACTGTATATCAATTGATATAAATTAATAAATGATCTATTGTCTTGTAACCACTTATTTCTTAGCATTTTCAGAATTAGCAAACAATATCTATTTTCTGCAACAAAGATTTTCGTATATTTTCTTCTTGCATTTTTAGCATGCTCCACTATAGTAGTGAAGTGCTTATGTTAGGACTTTTGTGTGTGTGTGTCAGACATTATGTATTTTAGATTATGATCTGTTCAATCCATTTATTGCGTATGTCCATGTCATGCACAAAAGGGAACTGAACATTTTTGTTTACGGTTACTGTAAGCTATAGTAAAAACTATGCAGTTCCTCTGGAATCTACAAACCATATCCCTTACTGTATAGTTGGTGAAAAATTCTTCTGAACAACTACTTGATTCCAAGAATTTATAAAATTTATTTAAACAAAATTAATAATTGATTCACTTTTGTGGAGCATGCTATCAGATTGGCTTGATCAACCTTGTTTAAAATGTATTTACTATTTTATCTCTGATAGTAGACAATAACTTTATAGTTTATCTGTTATAGAACTGTTCTATGGCTATTAAGCTAGGTTTACGTTGGCATACAAACTGCTATAAAGTAGATACGAACTGCCAGTTTATCCCTTTTTGGCAATTATTCAACCAGTTTGTTAATTAAGAGTTGAAAATATCTCAACTTTTGCTGAATTTCTGTTTGTTTGACCAATCAACTTTTCACAACTAGTATTTGAAATCTTTTCAACCAGTCACGTTCTAACTCAGTTTGTGTCATGTGGTATGAAACAAAGATTTCACTTTGATTATTGTTCCTCTTATTATTAAAAAATGGCTGATGGTGATTTACATAGTAAAAATATATTGAAGAATATAAAAAAACTTTTTGTCTCTACAATCTGTTGTTTTGCAGTCACTGTGACAAACTAAAAATAATCTTCAGTTATAGATACCACCTTTCATTTGATGCTAAACCTCTGTAAAAATATAAAAATTTTTTGTACACTTCAATACATTTTTATTATATTTGTTTTGTTCATTCATTTGGCAATGTGAACCTAGCTTTAGGGCTATTAAAAATATCAATTAATTTGCAGTACACCTATAAAAAGTTTATATTTAATATTTATTTATTTTTCAGTAGAGAATTATACAAAATCAGAAGTAGTTGAAATCGAAGGAGAAATTGATCCTTGTTTTAAAGGATTTATAGATGATATAATATGCATTAAAGTAAAAACGGGTAGTAAGTTACAAAATATACTACGATTTGCTTTAAAGGCATTTAAGGTAAATTTTATGTTAAAATCTATGAATAGTTTTATAAAAACTACTAGCATTTTGTAGAAGTTGGAGATATTGTAGTATATTTATTTTATTGAATTAACTTTAGGATGAAACTAATCAACAGATTTTATTTACTGGTGTGGGACACGCTATTAACAAAACAATTACTTGTGCCGAAATTACAAAACGAAAGTTTAAGGTAAGAAAGAGCATAGTAATACCGATTTCAATGAAAAGATCTGTATTTTATATATAAGAGACTTTAAGGCTGTGATTCTCAAAGTTACCAATCTTCAGACCTCTTAAATTGAATAACAGATGAACTGCAGACTATTCAGGTCCCTGTACATTTCTTATCTTGTAAATATCACTTTAGATAATGATAGACAAAATATTTTGGCACACTGATAATCTAACATAAGAGATATGTGATATGTGAAAAATATTCTTTTCTCTGGCTAAGCAACATAGAATTGATTTTGGAAAAACAGCTAGATCAGTCTGTGAATTATTTGGCACATGCTTTGGTGAGTACTGGTGGTCCAATAGTCCACAGATCATACTTTGAGAATCACTGCTTTAAAGAATGTGTTTTGTTGGTTTTTTATAATACAGTCAATTTGCATTAATACAAATTACTACTAGATCAGTAGTTCACTTTTACAAAAATTCATATTAATGATTTTCAGAGCCAAGGTCAAGGTTTTATAATTTAGGAAGTTAAAGCTTTAATAGGTGATTGAAATCTCTAAATTATATTTTGAATTAATTCACTAAATAAAACAAAATTTATTTACAAAAACAAATTAATATTTTAAATGATTTTCAAATCAAACAAAATGAGGAAATTGTTTTCACTGTTGAAGTGTGGAGCAGTATATCAGAATGGTTAAATAAAACAAAGCTAAAAGAAATCCATGATTTTTCTCTGTCAAAGACTGTTTGAAAAAGTAGAAAGTATTTTTTTATACCAAATGAATAAAAAAGGAACCAAACTTGGCATCACTAATGCACACGCTGACATACACATGTTTGCTTTGCATGTTACCACATCCATTTAAAGAGGTGGGCATCCTTAAACTTTACCTCCTATTTTCTGATTACAGCAGGATGGTCTGCTAAAACTAATGTTTGAATTGCTCTTCAATTGGAGGTTGAACTTGTCTTTCCTTACTAGGAGAAGAAAATCTATTCTACTCAAAATGGAACATTTATTATAATACCACTTTTTATTGTTCACGTTGAAAAGTGTAAAAAGCAACCATTCTTCGAAATAAAAATATTTCTTGGGGTGTGAAAGTAATTTACAGTTTGCTTCAATGAATTCTAGTAAAATTTTTGTTCTCTTTATCCCATGAAAGTTAACATTGTGACAATGGTATTTTGCCAGGGCAATAGCAAAACTTGTTTTAACATGAGAATTCACTTTATTGGTGTTTGTTTAAAGATGAGTGGACTGTATAGTTATTTTATTAATAATCCATTTATAATTTAAAAAATGATATTGCACAGAAATTAAATAGATTCCATTATAAAGAACAACTTATAGTTTTAAACAAAGGAAATTCTGACTTTTAGTCTTAAGTTAATAAATTTACAAAAATCACAGAAACACGCAAGAACTTTCAACAGTAGTTAATTCTGTCATCTTCAGGCATGTAGAGTTTGAAGATCAAATGATTTTTGAAGTTGGAATGATTGACTTTAAATTGAAACAAGTAAAGAAAATTAAAAAAGGTCAATAAAAGTTGCAGTTTTTGAAAAACATACTTAAAAATGCTAGTGCACTTGGTACAACCTTCTTTACTGTGTTTGAATACAACTGTTCCAACTTCAAAAAAATTTCATGTTCAAACTTTGTATGTCTGAAGATGACAGAATTGACTACTTTCAAAAATTTTTTTGTGATTTTTATAAGCTTGTTATTTTTAAATATATTAGCTTAATACCAAAAGTCAGAATTTCTTTTGTTAATCCTCTTTACTGTATGATGCAATTTAAATTCTCATTTCAACTAAATAGTTTTATTGTTTGTTTTTAGAACATAATGATAATGTCACTTGAGTAGATGCGAATATAATGATGTTATTACTATATGATGCTTGGGCCTGAGGATCTTTGATCATATCTACAACCAGGTTGGTTGACCATCCCAATATGGTTGGGACAATCCCAATTTAGAATTTCATTGGTGAATTTCTTTATGTCCTTATGTTACAATATGAAACTATGAGCACTAAGTTTTGGCTCTATGAAGGACTTATTGCATACTATTGACAAAGTTAGAGTAACCACACAGAAGTCGGTAGACACAGGTTTATTATGACAACGGTATGCATTTTCTGCCCCTCTTCAGCTGTATTTGTTACAATTCAGCGGATACAGGTGTCTACAAAAATACAAGTGGTTTTTTTGTTACAAACATTTGGGTTTTGGATTAAAATAGTACAACATTACATTTTTATACACAGATAAAAGGAACATTCTATTCTGTTGCTGATGCATGGATGACTTTATTTTTGGGATTTTTCAGAGACGAATATATACATACAGTTTTCAGTACAAATGGTAACCAAAGATTATAATTGTTGCTAATGAAATTTATTGTGAAGTAAATACTGTGGTAAACAAACATAATACAAAGTTATAAACAGGATAACAATTAAATAATAGGAGCTGTTTTAAGATAGGTTACATAAGTTTTAGCAGACAGTCAGCTCATACAATGTTCTCTCCACAAGGTGGTGTAAGGAACTGAGTCCGAACGTTATTTTTATTTTATTATTATTTCCGTTTTATTATCTTTTGTTTGGGGCTTATGTTTATTTAGGACGAAGGTTCCCCACCACTCTCTTGTTAGTAATGAAAAGTGAAGATAAAACAACTCACAGAGAAATAAGCGCTGTAGGAAAAATCTTGCGCACTTGCGCTGCCCGGCGGAAGTAACAGTCCGCAAAAAAAAAAATGGAGGGGGGAGTCCCCACAATCACTAGTAGAGAAATACTTGATAAACCGTCTTAAACATCCTAGAAAATTATGATAAATATTTTGTAAACGGTTTATAAGCTTTGTCGGAAACTTAAAGCTGCCAGAAAAGAAAGTTAATGTTAGCAACTAAGTATGTAAATAAGAGGAGTAACCCAGCTCAAGTGTGACGTCACCTCACAGTATAAAACCCGTACGTTAACCGAAGAAGGAGAGGTGAATTCCAAATCGAGGCGACTGTGAGAGCGAGGTTAATTCGAAAGCGAAGTATTTTCTGATAGAAGTCCAGATTGATAATTGGACGATCCAAGGTGTTAAAGAGGAGTTCGATTGACGATTTGACGATATTGAAAGGATTGAGGAAATAGTTTCTTCGTATAGTGAGGTGACGGATAGACGTTTAATTAGTAAGAGATTTTGTTCATAGTTTCTAAGTATTTGATTTGTCGAATTTCAAAGGGGAATTACTATTAATTTAAGCTAAGTAGCTAAGTTTATTGTCGGGTTGACTTGTTGATTTTCGTTAATAAATTTTGTTTGGAATTATTGATATTTGTACGTAGTGCGTTCTAGTTGCTAATTAAATATATTTGAACTTTTGATCTGACTTGCTATTTGTCGTTACTATTACTAATTTTTCGGTACACGCTTAAAAGCCCAGGCCTGGAAAACTAATCTCGAATCCGCGTAAAGTACCCGTTAGGTTAACGGAAGTTTTACCGACCGTAATTATAGTCGGTTTCCTAAGATACTAAAATTAAGTACTTTACAGTGGTATCCAGTGTTGGTGATATAAGTATTACCTGCTGGCTAATAGGTTTCAGATGTTTAAGTAAGGGTGCCAGATGGGATCTAGTTGTTTCTGTGTTTTCATTTATTCTTATGTTATCATGGATTTTGATAATTTCTAAATGTTTGTATAATTTGCAGTTGGTAGTATTTCTTTTGCTTTTTAATTTTTTTTTACAAATCTTTATTAATATTGCAATTATGGAATACACAATGGACAGTGGAGTTTTCAAGGTTGTATTATAGCATTGATGTGTTCTTTAAAGTGTATTTTTAACTTTCTTTTGGTTTCACCAACATAAGTGTGGTTACAACTACAGAAAAATTTTATAAACCACATTGTTTTTCTGGGTACATGCTAATTATGTCAAGGGAAGTTAGTCTAATATTTCTATGGATGTTTAATTGTTGTAGATTGTTAATGAGGGCATCAGCACTGATGATGCTATACTGGGAGTTATATATAGCTTTTAACTTTTCTTTGATAAATAGTTCAAGGTTGTACATTACATAATGGTGTCTATTAATTAATGGTCTGCATTTTATTGGGGTTTTGTGGGTTTTAACTCTAAAACTGAATTTTGGTGTCCTATTAAGATTGGTTAATATACATTTAGCTTCATCAATAGTAATTACCTTTTCTGTTTTCAAATTGTTTATAAGTTTTTTCATGTCACAATGTATTTTAAAGATAGAGTTTGCTGGGAGTTTTTGGTAGTTATCCTTGCTGAGGATTTTAGAAGATTTCACTGTGTTGTACTTTGTTCATGATGATAATCTGATTTGTTTTATCGGCTTTGATTATTTTTAAATTATGCTGTTAAGTAATTCCCTAATAGCCTTCACATTATTATTAAATTTGTATATTTTCTTCCTTTGAGATTTACTTAATGAGTATCTTGTTAATAAATTTTATAATTGTTTTTAATGTTTTGAGGTCAAAGTGCTGTCTATGTTATGTAATATGCCTTTTATTGTGATTATTACCTCTTTTTTGGGGGGTTCCATGGGGCCATTGTATGTAAGGCCCAACACTAGAACTTCCTGCATGTTTTTTGGTAGTTTTATATCTGAAAGACTTATTATTAGGTTGTTTAACCAATTTTTCTTCTCTATTAATGTGTGGTCTCTATTAATCTCAATGATGGTCTGACAATCTGTCTACTTATTGTTATTTCTGTTAATAGTTAATTGATCTATCTTTTCCATATATTTTCATTATTCTGGAAATTTTTTCTCATCTCTAATGATCTGATCAGTTCTCTCTTCCACCATCATTATAGTATCTATTCAATAAGTAAAAAAAAAAGCAATTTATGTATTGACAATTGACTCAATGAAATGTATAAAAATTAGTATGTGATCGCTTGCTGTTCTCTCAAAAATTGATAGTATTGAGAGAAATTGGTGTGAAATGGGGATGGGATGGGCAACCTTTTTCTATGTAAGGGCCACATTTCAAAACTTTTGAACTGACATGGGCCACATATAAGATAAAAGAGGGAAAAAATGCCGGTAAATCACAATATTTAGTCGTATATAAATTAGAATAGGTATAATTAAATTAGCTTCTAGAACTGATGTAAACGTAATATATCGGAAACATTTGGTTAAATATTAGTCACTGCTAGTTTTAAATTAGTTTCATTGTGAGTCTGTATTAATATTTACTAAATTCATTGTGGATATACTATTCACATACATAATTTGTAGAAAATAACATTTGAATTTTTGCTGCATACTTCTGTAAGCTGGGAAATTGATACATTTATATATATTTTATGCGATGTGGGCCATGGGTTGCCCATCTCTGCAATAAAGTGTGAGACAGGATAAAGTTGGGGAGCCTTACTAAAGCTCAGCCTAGGGACCCAGATGGTAATTAATCTAACATTTGCCTTTATGTTGTTTTTGAACAACATGCTGGTACCAACTGGGTGTTTCCTCCACACTGAAAATTATTTCCACTCCTCATTGAAAGTGATATTCTCACATGCTTCCTGTATGTATTATTCCTGATTTGTCCCACATTTCAACACTCCTTCAGTAAACTTACCAAGAGTTTCATATCTCTAACATTCACAAAATCTCTAGCCTTCTTGAGATTAAAAAAAACTACAAAACTTTTTGTAATTTTGTTTTCTTACTGTATTGTCTGGTAAAACTGACAAAACAGTGCTGTGGAACATGTGCAGAAACTAGTCAAATGCATCTGGATGCCTAATCACAAGGTCCATAGAAAGATGTGCATTTGCTCTAGTGCTTTGCTGGGTTGTGACATAGACAAACATCCATACAAGGATTGTAAGCTTGTAGCAGGAAGATCCAAACAGATTTATCATCTGGAGAGATTTCACCATGTTTGTGTGATGTAAAAAGTCTCTTGCTTCAATGCACTGTTACCCATCCATATGGCATTTAGTGCCCGAGTTTTATCTGAACAAACACCTAGATTGTGTGAAAGCAGCCTTATAAATTAAATGTAATAATACCAAATTTATTTTCTATTGCAGGATATTCATCAAATTACAAAGATAAATTATAAAAAGTAAGATTAACTATTGTTATTTTTTAATAGACAATCATTCAATTACATAAAATATCAAACTTGTTATAAAATATTATATTTATCTAATACAAGATTCTGTATTTGAATATATTTACTTATATATATACATAATAGTATAAAGATGATTTGATTATGGCTAAAATCTAGTACTTTTCTATATTTTGTAATTGTAGACTGAATATCCAAATATATTTTGACAAAATCATATGAACCAGTTAAATCAATATCTTTTATATTTTTAGGGTAGAAGAAATATGGAAACCTAAAATTGAAGAATTAGACAGTTTGAAAGTTATACGTGAAATACCAGCAATATACATCCTGTTGAGTAAACAACCTTTAAATGCTGAAGAACCTGGGTAATAGTGAAGTTATTAAAATTTAAAAAAATTATTGAATTTCTAAAATATAATAATAATAAATCCAGGTATCAAGCGCCAGGTTCATCTGATGCCTTTTGGAAGAAATCGGAAGATAAACCACAAAAGATACGCCGAAGAGCACAGGCGACATATGAGCTACCAGGAAGTTTGAGTCAAAAACATCAGAAAAAATAAATTACATAATTTTTTGAAATATATTTTATGACTAATTAAATATAATTTATTTAATAAAAGAGTTATGTATATTTATATTTTGCATTGAAGTTTTGAATTGCACAAAATCTATTTTTATTTTGTGAATATAAATTTTATAGGTAGAAAACTATTGTACAATGTTAAAGCCAAAAATTTTGCTGGTGAATGTAATGTAACTATCTGCATATCTGCAACTATCACACAGATGCAATTTATTCCTTCTAGTAAAAATGTCTGAAATGACAAGTCAGTCCAAAGTGCACAAATCCAGTGAATGCTAAGCATGAAGGGATTGTAAGAGCAATAATGAATGATACAGTGATAGTTTTCAAATTTGCATTTAAATATACTGCACAATAATTTTGGAGATAAAATTTGACTAAAAGAGTGTGATATATATCAGGGCTGGCCAAACTTTTCTAACATGAGCCATATATTGCCTGTCAGAAATACAAGAACTGCATTCCCTATTGCAGCGATTCTCAACCTTCTTAGCTCTGTAACCCCCCCAAATAGTAAATATAAATAAAATTAATATTTTGTGACCCCTACCCAAAGGAATAACAACAGTAAGCCTTACTATTACTAATTGAATTTTGACTAATAAATTATATTTTTAAAAATTTACAATATCACATTGCACTAATTTTATACATTTAGAAAATACTGACAGTATAAAAAATGTAATACAACTATTCCTATTATTTTAAGTCGCTGCATTTATAGCGACGGGTATGAACATGCATGTATGATGTGTACATACATGAGCAATTTACAAGTTCCAACTTGACGTGTACGTGCTCTTTGTAATTTGATCTAAGCGTGGAGAAAATTTTAAATGAAAAACAAATGTAACCATCACATTAATTTCTTTTCTTTACATGTGTACTTATTGTAAGTAAAACATTTATAAGTTTATTATAAATGATTTTTTTCTCATGAAATGATTTCATTATTGTCCCCAGGTTGAGAAACACTGCTCTATTGAAACTGTATTTTATACAATAGAGGTGAACTCCTGAATATTTAATTTCTATAATTAGACTGGAAATTCCCCCATTGGGCATGATGGAATAGTTTTTATGAGAAAGTAGAGATTGAATTCAGAAGAGAAGAAATTCAAGAAGAGTTGGTAGTATAAAGTACTAAATTTGTAGAAATATTATCTGTTGTAATAAAGAGCAACAAAACAAAATTTTACCTTAAGTGGATAAAAATAGTAGGAGGTATAGCAAATTCACTTACACACACACAAACAGATGGCCTTTATATTGTATAAATATTTTAATATTTTTTTTTACCAGTTTGTAGATCCTCAAAACATGTACCGTAGTTCTTTTAACATGAAGTAATAGAAGTATAAGATAAAATTGTTCCCTTTTCATTCAAGCTGACTGTATACATTCTTGACACTACTTTTTCACTTCCTCTTTCATTTCTGCCATTTTCCTTTGGAGTACACATAATGATAAGGAATTTCTATATACAAAAGAATTGTGAGCTGCTTTATCAGACAAATTAAGTGCAAAGAAATGAATTAGCTTTGTTGCTTTATTTTGTGCTGTTTTCAGTGCTTCTTGTTCATTAAAAATAAAGTGTGTTGATGAGGCAAGTGAACTGGCAATCTTATTACAGTGTGTTGATCATGCATTGGAAACTAACATTGGCCACATAACTTTGTTTGCACTTACACAGTACATACTTCCACATTGATGTGTATAATATTTTATTCCAATATTTTTCCATATGTATCTCTGGGCCTTTCCAATTTAATTTTTCCTTTGTGACAGCAAGAATTAAATTTACCATCAACTGGGCACTCTTGTGCAAAATGTAGTGATTTACAAAAGTGACATTTGACGAACCACAGTCGTATTTCAACACATTTTCTTCATATAACTGAACTGCCTGTTCTGCTATTAGTACAGGGTGGTTATAATTAAAGTTGCCCTACTCAGATCTGTATAGAGCCCATTCTTGTTGACATATTTTGACAAAACTTGTTTATACATTATATGGATCATAGGGAAAAAGAAAATGCAAAAAAAATATTTAGTTCAAATTTCTACCACTAGAAGAAAAAATGGTGCATGAAGAACAAGAAACACAAAATGAAAACATGCAAAAGGTTTTTATTCAGAACATTTGTTCAATGTGGAATCCTTTTGCTTCAATCATATATTCAAAGCATCTTACAGCACGTTCAACAGTAGCCCGATAGTTTCTTGAGGAATTGCAGCAACATTGTGTGTTATGTTTGCTTTCAATTTGGGCAGAGTCCATATGCCTCCTCTATAGACATGATCTTTCAGATATTCCCACAACCGAAAGTCACATGGATTAAAGTCTGGAGAACAAGACCAGGCATTTGGAAAATTTCTCAAAATTACACAATCATTTCCAAATTTGTCATGAAGCAGTTCCTTCACTTATTGGGCAATATGCGGTGTTGCCCTCATCTTGCATGAAAACAGTAGTCTCTAAATATCTTCGTTTTTGTAAAGCAGGAATGATGTGATGCAGCAGTTCACAGTAATGGGCACCCATTACAGAACACCTATTAGGGGCTTGAGGTGGATCTCCTCAAAGAAAAAGGGGCCAAGAATGAAGTCAGAAGTGACACCACACCAAACAGTGATGTAAGCAGAGTGCTGCTCTTAAGTATCCCATATTCGGTTCTGAGTATTCACTGCTCCGTCTAGGGTGAATGTGTCTCTTCTGACCACAAAATGTTCCATGGCCATGCATTGTCAACAGCTATTCTGGCCAAAAACTGGCAAGCAAACTCTGTGTTGTTCTGGATCTTGAGGGATACCACTAAAATGGATTGCATAAATTTTTCGAACCGTAGACCAAAGAAGAGATAAATCACATGAAACTGCTCGAGCACTTGCCAAAGAATGTTGGGAAGTGTTTGCTCTGTCAATCACAGCAATGGTGACATGCTCCACAATTTCATTTGAAATCCTTTTCTGACCTCTTCCTGGCAATACACCCAACTCTCCAGTTTCTTCAAATTTGGTAATTATCTTTCTCAAACTGTACCCCAACAAGGGCCCTATTCACAAGCATTTCAAGCATCGATATTCTCGCAATGCAGCCGAACCATTACTGCTCCAATAGAACAACTTTACCAGTAAAGCTTGACTTTCTTCTGTAAAGGCATAATAAAGAATGATAATGATAAAGATCATCATCAACTACTAGCTTTTTAAAAAGTTCCTAATTTGCATAGTGTCTGCTGCTTGCACCATTTTTTCACCTAGTGGTAGAAATTTGAACTAAATATTTTTTGCATTTTTATTTTCCCCATGGTCCATATAATGTATATATCAAGTTTCATCAAAATACATCAATGAGAATGGGCTCTACACAGGTCTGAGTAAGGCAACTTTAATTATAACCACCCTGTACAAAGATTGTACAGGGTATTCCAAAGAAATGATTCTTCTTTGAACAATTTTTACTTGGTCCATTTCAAGTCGAGCTTGATGTCATGCTTCTGCAGCCCTTGATGAAGCCATTCTTACTCAATGTCGCTCAAATCGGACTTCACAGCCTTCAGGGGTCTCTGTTGTCCTTATTGTTTTAGATGCAACATTCTATGACAAGGGGATGGAAAAACTCGTCCACAGATATGACAAATGCCTCAATCTTCAAGATGATTATGTCATGTTTGTATCTAACTTTTGGTAATAAATTCATTTTGTTATTTACACTTGTCTTTGTTTTATGGATTGTCGGAGGTTGAAAAAGAAACAGCCTTCGGATAATGGCTTTATGTTTGAGGAAACGCACTACAGTATTATGAGGATGGAATCTGAATTTGACATAAGCTTTTTCATGTTGTTTCTTTGTAGTAAGATAATGCTTTTGCTTCAATTTCCTTCAGAAAGAATATTTAAAAAATGAATTAATTAGTCAGCCAAAACCTGTTTGGGATATTCTCGAAAAAACAATGCAGTCAACTGGTCATCTTCTAAACCTTCTATAAGCTAAGTTCTCACCTCACTGAGAAATAGAATTTGTTGTCTGTAGTATTAATCAATAATTTTATAGTCAGTATAATTCATGTGTAAGAGTTCTTTGGCTGTGAGAAATGATCATATTCATTATTAATTCTTTGCACAGATGGCTGAGCCACCCCTGGCCTCCTTCAAGCTAAAGCCTGACTAATATTTCATAACAAAACATTACCTTATAATTATGTGCGCATATATATATATATATATGTTACAGTAAAAACCCGTTTTTAGTGAAAACATGTTTTAACTAGTTGAAACTAGTTTTTACTGGATGTCATTGTTAAAACTAGAATTTACTGCTAGTCAAAAATAAATTTGAGTTAAAACTAGTTTTAACTAGACAAAACGGTTTTAACAAAATGGCTTAGTAAAAACTGTTTCAACCAAGGTCATTCAGCTAACACGTTCCTATAGTGTATGCTGAATTTCGTATCACTTTAACCCTTTTCCCCCGACATCTTGTTTACGTTTATTTTGCGATCCCTCCTAGGGCAATATAGGTTAGTCAGGCGATATTATTTTAAAAGTTTACCAAAAATCAAATTATCATTATATCTATATGAAAAAAATCACTTACATTTATTAATATCTTTAGTTTTAAATATGATATTTTTCAATGCATTTTATTAGAAAAACTTATATATTATTTTTTTTCTTATATCAGAACTGACACAAAACTTGATAATTTGTAACATTTTGTGAAAATTAACATTGTCTAGTTACATAGTTGTTTGCTGGCACTGAGCCAGAAAGACATATTGAATTGTACAAAACAATATTCTACAACACTTATGCATGTATGTTTATTTGTTGTGAAATTATTGCACATTATATCAAACATTTGGTTGAAATCAAAATTTTATACTGCTATCAACTAATATAATGAATTATTATACTTTATTCACTTCATATCGAACGAGATTATATCTGTTGTTAATAAATTTTACAAAAATCGATATTTACCAAAGTAACAACGAATCAGTACCCTCGAAGTTTTGCTTAAAAAGCCAGGGTACTGATTGATCAGTGCCTTCAGGGACAAAGGGTTAATTAATGTTAATAACACAGACATGTGACCAATATTTTCAATAAATATCCTATTAAATAATACAAATGTTTTAATCCCAATCATCACTTTATTTATTTCCCCCAAACATATTTATGTAGCTAAAATTAGTTTTAACTAATGTTAAAAGTTAAAAAGTTAATGTTTGATTTTAGTTTTACCTAAAATCAAAACATGTACAGCAGTAAATTCTAGTTTTAACTAGACAAAACGGGTTATAACAATGACATCCAGTAAAAACTAGTTAAAACGCATTTTCACTAAAAACGGGTTTTTACTGTAACATACATACTAACAGGGGAACTGTAAGACAAACTATAGGCAAACTAATATAATGTATTTGTTTGTTAGCTGACCCCAGAAAATCAAAAAAATAAAACAAACAAAGATTAATCAAGCAAAAGGAATAAATTTTACACTATTTAATTGTTCAGTTACTGTCATCATATGACAGCAACAAAGAAGCAAGTGATGATGAATCTGTCTTCATACAGATCATCATCTGTGCCATCAAGTACATTTGAGATCAAATACTTTTTAAATGCACAAGTGATGACTTCTCTAAAAATACTTTTTCATGCATGCAGAAACTTATCTGTGGCAGCTTCTAGTGATATTTTTTCAAATTTTCAACTACACAGCATCACCTACTTTACTGACTGCATTAATGATATCAATTCTAAGCCAAGGAACATTTTTTGAACCACAAAAAATAAAAAAATAAAAAAAATTAAAAATTAAAATAAAATAATAATAATAATAAATAAAAAAAGGTTGGCTTGCAATCTGGAATATATGGTAATGGCTCTATCTGTTTTGGAACAATGTGGACATAAGACAAATGCATCTAGTCAAACTGCTTGGCCGGCATAACAAGGTAGTGGTGAAAGTTTGACCATGAAACTTGGAGCAAGTGCTAACTTTGCATTGCTAGAATAACCAGTTTGCAAAGTTCAAGAAGACCATATCCATGGCTGACAGTGTGCATTCAGGTTAGACAAAAACCACTGTTAATTCTCCTGTCAAAATCTTTGCAAGACCAGATGTTGAATGTATCACTCAAACTGCTATTTTGCCTATGGTGTGAGATTTAAGAGATGCTTTGTATATTATTAAACAATTGGACTATATGCAGTTCAGTAAGATTATTACCAATGTGATAGGTATTATCAAAGTGCTTAACAAATAACAAGACAGGACATGTCTATGCAATGTTTTCAGATTTACTATATCATTATTTACTTGTAACTTGCTTTAAAGTTAAGTTTCAAGAAACTAATGAGTAAGACCTTGCTTTAAGGCTTAACCAGATCTTTCAGATTCTTTCTTATAATAATTAGTTCTGCATCAATTAATTTCCTTATAAATACAAACTAAATATTTCTAGGTAATTTATTTTTAAAAATCAACTTTTGTATTGTCAAAAAATTCTTTTTGAATCTCTGTTTATTTTAAAATCTCTACTTTACTATTAATACAGAAAAATATAAGTACACCTTTTTGCTTAAATACATAATTGTAAACAAACAACAGTTGAAAAAAATGGAAGTTAATACTGAAATGTAACATTTAAAACAAAGTAAGAGATGATTCTTATATTTTTTTGAAAAAATTCTATATTACATTTTTAGTATAATTTTCATAATCATACATAGCCATATGAATTTTACATCCTAAACAACATAACCTTGGATAAGAAATCATGTTTTAATAAAAAAGGGAAGAAATGCCTACTCATAAAACAATCTTCTTCTTATATTATCCCTTACACATTAAAAATAAATTATATTTTTAAAAACATCATTATATACATTATTGTGCAAAAGAAAATTAATTTTGTCCTTAAGCAGAAGACTGACTTAGCAATATGACAATAATCACATGCACTTTATGTACATATACAGCTTTGTAAATGTACTGAACAGGCTATGTAAAAATTTCAGGTCATTATTTTATCAAATAAATATTACTCACTATGAATTTGTAGACTAGAATCTCATGGATTACAGACTCAAATTTGAATGGGCTGACAAATTTAGCTTTGTGCAAAAGCCTTTATGTATTTTTCTTTTTACATAGTTAACAATTGGTCATCACGTTCTTCTTCTTCTCTATCTAAGCAGTCGTCTATTCCTCTATATGCCTGAGACTGGTGTCTCGAACCACAACGGCAGAGAAAATCACATCCATCCTAAACACATTTAAATGTTGTTAAATGTTTAATGGTTTAAAAACTCTGCTTTTTCTTTACATTTAAACTTACCTCGTCTACTACTACTTTATCAATTAATAGGACTTATTATACTGGATTTATGGATGCAGCAATTAGGTCTTACAGATCAGAAATAATATTGTTTATTTAAATCACCTGAACACACACACTTTAACATTGGGTTTTGGACCTGTTTGTCCCTCATCAGCAGGCATTTAAAAGACATTTTATACAATTAAAATAAATTTTGCTGCAATCATAAATAAACATAAAATTCCCAACAATAATACAATAAAATTCTTACAAATTCTGGGTTTTTAAACACATTTCTAATTCCGAGCATATTCAAAGTCAATATTAACCAAATAATTCTATACATATTCCTGTCTTTTAAAACACAAATAATTAAATTAAATAAATTTTTTTAGTTTAAAACTTAAAACCAAAAACTTACATCATTGATATTTCACGTTCACTTAAACTTCACCCCAATCCGTTCCAATCCTTCCTTTTATACGTCTCCCCCTCTCTTCCGTCAATGATTCCTCTCCATGATTGGTGTATCTCTCTTCCGGTATTTATTCTATCCATTTGTTTAATTATATTGATGTGTTTGTATCAATTTCGCAATCTTTTGAATTACAGTGTTCAGCCGCTGCTGAATTTGCATATTTTCCTTTAATTACTCAAATATGTTCACTTCATCTTATTTTTAATTTTCATTTTGTTTCACCAATATATGTTTTTTTTTTTTTTTTTGGTTACAACTACAATTAAATGAATACACCATATCTTTTTCTTCTGTTATGTCGTATTTTTCTTCATTTCTATAACAGATATTTTTTAGTTGAATTTATTTTTTCCGGTGTTAAATTAATTCTACTTCTTACTGCTTTTTTAATTCTTTCAAATGACTTTGGAACATACCTTAATTTAACAAATTTTTTCTCTTTATCCAGTAATTTTAATTGTTTATCATTTTCCTATCCATTTATTCAGTAAGTATTTTAGATAAACATTTGAATTATTTCTTCTTCTTCTTGTTTCTGTGTTTCAGTCTTGCTTGTTCTTTGTCTTATTTTATTCATATACATTTAAAAATATGTTATAATTCATACTAACCGGAATGACTGATTTATAATTAAACCTATACAAATTCCCAAAATAATTAAACTTATTTATAAAAAAATACGTTATCGTCTTTTAATTGTTATATCTAGATAGTTTATGCTATTCTGTTTTTCTTTTTCTAGTTCAAATTTAATATTTTTTTTTATCTTATTAGCCTTTTTTATAATTATATTTTCATTTGTTTTTCTTTTATCAAAAATTATTATATGGTCATCAACATACCTGTTGTAAAATTCAATGCCCTCTATATTTCTAATCTGTTCATCAATTTGTATCATTGATATTTCAGCCAGTTTTGGACCTATGCATGTTCCCATAGGTATTCCTTCCAATAGGTATTTAATATAAGGGTAAAAACACAAAATTCCTGTTAACTATAGACCTCTAATAGATGTTAGAAATTATATATATTACAATTTAGAAAAATATTTAAAACATAAATTAAATTCATTAGAAGTATCTAGATATAGCATAAAGAACGTAGACGAATTACTAAAAAATTTACAAAATATTACAATTTATGAAAATATGTATTTAATATCACTAGATGTTGTAAATATGTACCCTAGCATTTCAATTGAAGATATAGAAACTTCTTTAATAAAAATGAAAGTGCCAAATTAGATAATTAAATCATGTTTAATTATAATCAAAAACAATTATTTTCAGTTCGATAAAAAATTCTACACCCAAACAGAAGGAATACCTATGGGAATATGCATAGGTCCAAAACTGGCTGAAATATCAATGATACAAATCGATGAACAGATTAGAAATATAGAGGGCATTGAATTTTACAACAGGTATGTTGATGACCATATAATAATTTTTGATAAAAGAAAAACAAATGAAAATATAATTATAAAAAAGGCTAATAAGATAAAAAAAAATATTAAATTTGAACTAGAAAAAGAAAAACAGAATAGCATAAACTATCTAGATATAACAATTAAAAGACGATAACGTATTTTTTTATAAATAAGTTCAATTATTTTGGGAATTTGTATAGGTTTAATTATAAATCAGTCATTCCGGTTAGTATGAATTATAACATATTTTTAAATGTATATGAATAAAATAAGACAAAGAACAAGCAAGACTGAAACACAGAAACAAGAAGAAGAAGAAATAATTCAAATGTTTATCTAAAATACTTACTGAATAAATGGATAGGAAAATGATAAACAATTAAAATTACTGGATAAAGAGAAAAAATTTGTTAAATTAAGGTATGTTCCAAAGTCATTTGAAAGAATTAAAAAAGCAGTAAGAAGTAGAATTAATTTAACACCGGAAAAAATAAATTCAACTAAAAAATATCTGTTATAGAAATGAAGAAAAATACGACATAACAGAAGAAAAAGATATGGTGTATTCATTTAATTGTAGTTGTAACCAAAAAAAAAAAAAAAAACATATATTGGTGAAACAAAATGAAAATTAAAAATAAGATGAAGTGAACATATTTGAGTAATTAAAGGAAAATATGCAAATTCAGCAGTGGCTGAACACTGTAATTCAAAAGATTGCGAAATTGATACAAACACATCAATATAATTAAACAAACGGATAGAATAAATACCGAAAGAGAGATACACCAATCATGGAGAGGAATCATTGACGGAAGAGAGGGGGAGACGTATAAAAGGAAGGATTGGAACGGATTGGGGTGAAGTTTAAGTGAATGTGAAATATCAATGATGTAAGTTTTTGGTTTTAAGTTTTAAACTAAAAAAATTTATTTAATTTAATTATTTATGTTTTAAATGACAGGAATATGTATAGAATTATTTGGTTAATATTGACTTTGAATATGCTCGGAATTAGAAATGTGTTTAAAAACCCAGAATTTGTAAGAATTTTATTGTATTATTGTTGGGAATTTTATGTTTATTTATGATTGTAGCAAAATTTATTTTAATTGTATAAAATGTCTTTTAAATGCCTGCTGATGAGGGACAAACAGGTCCAAAACCCAATGTTAAAGTGTGTGTGTTCAGGTGATTTAAATAAACATTATTATTTCTGATCTATAAGACCTAATTGCTGCATCCATAAATCCAGTATAATAAGTCCTGTTAATTGATAAAGTATTAGTAGATGAGATAAGTTTAAATTAAGATAAGGACACAAAGGCATATTAACTAAACTCTGCTTTTTCATTTATTAAAATTAGTCAAAAAATACTTACAGCTTGTAAATTACCAAAATCTTGCCAAAATGAATAATTTGGAATTTGCTCTAATCCTTTGGCTCCTACCACTATTCGGTGATATAATAATCCAAACAGAAAATATAAACCGGTAGAACTGAAAAATCTGTTTAAATGAAAACAACATTTAATCATAAATGCTTAATAATTGCTACTCACTGAATAGTACAGAATAGTACAGTAAATTCAGCTTAAACAACCTTTGTAGGTCCAGAACAAAACTTCAAATGTGAAATAATATACTGACTAACATTTGAATCAATACTGATCTTCATCAGATCATTTATAGTCTATAAATGGAATATGTCAAAAAAACATGTTACAAAAATTTAAGATTAACATAACTATTTTTTATATTATGTAACAATGTAAGATTTTTTAATAAAACTTACAGGTGTTTTGAAAACAAAATAATTAATACATAAAATATGCCATAACAAAAAATTTAGTAAATAAAACACACATTCAATATTGAAAAAAGTTGCCAGGCCTAAGATTTTTTCTTTTAACTATCATCATCTAATATTTAGCAACAGTGGTTCTAGGCAATTTATTATATATTTTTTTAAATTTGCATTTTATTTACTACATTTTTTTTTATTATGGCATATTTTATGTGATAACAAACAAAAAGAAACTACTCAACATCAACCAACCTCCAGCAATTAACCATTGCACGAACATTTTCATCTATTTTCAGGTGGAATATTACGATTCTATGATGAAATTCTTCATTTCAAATCGCAAGCACCTAGTAGTTGTGGCACCTGTCTATTGGTGGATGCATATGATGTCATAAAATATGCATCAACAGGAACGTCATCAGTTAGGTGTTGATGATTGTAAAACTTCCAAGCCAGTGGGAACAACTCCATATCTTTGTGGTTGATGGTGCATTTCAGTGTGTACAATTCAAAATGAAGAATTTCATTGTAGAATTGTAATATTCCACCTGAAGATGTCTACTTTAAGGTAGATGAAAATGTTTGTGCAATGGTTTAATTGCTGAAGTTTGGTTGACATTGTGTTTTTTGATTGCTTGTATATCCAGTATTGTGTTGTCATCAAACTTTTATGTAGTAATTATTTTATCAAAATTCCTATGTTTTATAAAAAATTTTAATTTTTTTTTCATATTATATAATTATATATATCACACACTCAATGTTTATGGACGTCAGTGTTTGGGAATTCAATCATTCATGATTGGAAATTTACGCATCAAAATTTCAACTTTTGTAAAAGCTTTGTGACAAACTTTTGTGACAACCTTTGAGGAAATGGGGCGTTACATACTACTGTAAATTGAGTGACACTGCACAAACTAGTTATTCTTTTTTTGCAATAATTTTAGATAGTTAAGCCCAAACTATTTTTAAACTAAATTTAAAAAGTAAAAATACATTAAAATTCCACATGATACTAGTTTACTTCATTAAATAATCACTGTACAAACCCATTCATATGGTATCTGTCATATGTTATATTACTGTTTTATTTATTTTTCCTTTTGACTAAAAATGATTTTTGCAGCACTATAAACCATACAGTATATTTATTTAATAAAACTGTTCATTTTCTGAAAATTTTTTAAAACAGCAGTAATACGTAAAGTCTTGGAACAAATTACAAATTTAACATTGAAAACGGAATTCAAAGTTGAGAATTTGATGTTCATGAAGGATTACTTGATCCCAATTATTTACAGACATGGCTATTTATACACACAGTATGTATACGCAATTGACTATTTATACATATATTTCTACAATACATATTCTACTATATATTTCTACTATACATTCTATATGTCAGACGATTGCAGCAGGCTCCATTTTTGCCAGCTGTTACTAGAAATTTAGTTCAAAAGAAAACTGTTTTAATTTTTTCTAGTTTCTAATTTTCATTAACCACAAATAGCAAACAGTTCATTGTAAACACAAAAGACAATCCAGATTTCAACATACAATTTGCTGGATTACTTGACATTTTCACCAATAAGGATGCATCCAAAAGGAGGCTTTTGGGTGCGGCATCACAACTAGTATAATTAATTAATACTCACTAAGCCCAACAAGTCCAAAGCATCATCATCGGAAGCAGCAATGGTTAATGAATTGCTACTAGATCATTCTGGTAGAAAACATATTTTTATACATACATACATACATATTTATACATATATTATATATTTCTTTGTGTCAGAAAAGTGTTTGAGTTTGTTTTGATCAAAATGGCCGTTCATGCAGAGTTACTCACAGAAATGAATTATATAATCGAATATAATTAGGATATCAATAATTGAAATTTAGGATATCCTAAATTATAAACAACATTAAAACTGTCATCTTTACGTCATGGCTTTAAAAGGGTTAAATAGTCAATCGAGTATACATACTGTATGTATAAATAGCCAAACAAGTATACATACTGTATGTATAAATAGCCACTTTGATTATTTACTAACACGAGGAGAGCAGTGTATATTAGTTTTAAATTTCTGTAACATATCCTTCTACACATTGTTTGTAGAATGTAAATGACCTGATGAAGATCAGTATTGATTGAAAACATTAATTTTGAAAAAAATATATATATTGTAATGTTTTGTTTTGTTTTGGATCTACAAAGTTTATTTAAGCTGTATTTACTATATTACTTTAATTATTTTAGTAAAAAAAAAAAAATCACAAAATAGTACAGTAAAATAGTAATATTGAATTCCTTCTGAATTAATTTTAAGCAAAAGAATGGAAAGTTTGCTTGGATTTGCACATAACTACTACTCAAAAGTGAAATTGCAACACTACAAAGGAATGCGTGTGGCCACAAGTAAATTGCAGAACCAGTAAAGGTAACAGAGATAAGCAAATTATTAAGTTTGCATACACATTGAGTCTTGTAGTATACAGTTTCTGACTATAAAGACCAGTATCCTGCTTGGGCTGTAAACTATCAGGACAGTTCACAGTAGCTAAACTAAAGTGTAGAAAATGTCTCAGAGATGATAGCAAGCTGAATACCATGTTAATGGCTGGAGAACAAAACTGTATCTTGGTTTGTCAACGTGCACAGTTCAGGAGTGACATGAGTACCATCCAGTGATGTATGACAAGGTGGACACAGGAAGCATGCCAGAGAGAGTGGATAGCACCAGTGCATGACAGACCACACAGACTGGCAGATTTGCTGAATGGGCCCAATGCCATTTGGATGTCATATGCCATGGCAAATAGGCCATCAGGAGGACCTATTTGCCATGGCATATGACATCCAAAACCACCTGTTGCTATCAACGGATGCATCTGCTTCTACCCATTTGCAACAGACATGAAGTCAGGCTGCATGCATGGCAACCAGAAACCAGGGTGCACCATACCATGGTGTCATTGTCATTACAACTGACCACTGAATGGCATCAGGTATTGTTTACAGTTGAATCCCACTTCTATGGAGGAATAACAGCTGTGGACAGGTATGGTGGTATCCCAGAGAATGCTACATGCCAGCCCTTTTTTGATGAGTGTCACACTGGTCCCACACCAGGCGTATTGGTTTAGGGAGATATCGTATTCAATCAGTAGACAGTCCTGGTGCACATTTCCAGTATGCTAACAGGGGAGTACATCATACAAATTGTTTGACCATTGGTGCAGACTGCACCCAACATAGTGTTCCAACAAGACAATGCCTGACCACATATTGCATGATAAACCCTCACCAGCCTGAACGGAATTCACATCCTTTCCTGGCCAGCAGCCTTGCCAGATCTCTCTCCCATTGAACACCTGTGGAACTCATGAGGTGCACCAGAACTACTGCCACATACTGTAGATGACATGCGTGCTGCAGTGGACACAGCTTGGCAAAGGATACCTCAGGCAACCATTAATTGATAGTATGCCTCACCATATAGTGGCCTATATAGCTGCCCATGGGAGGAGAGCATATTCATTACTGAACAAACAGGTGTCTGTTGCATATATGTATTTGTTCTTTTAATCATTTGTATATCTCTGTCATTCCTACAATTTGTGCAATGTGCATGTGGCTTTGCATATTTTTAATACATGCCAGAATGAAATGATGAAATGTGTTTACACAAATGAAACTGAAATCAAGACTGTAGTCTTAGTTTCAGTTTCATTTGTGTAAACACATTTCTACAGTAGCAGTAAAGTCTACTGTATCTCCACTTTTGACTTCATTTGTGTAAGCAAATTTCTTCATTTTGGCACATATTAATAGTTGTCCTGTAAATTTATGTATTTTTAATGTAATTTGTTCTAAAAAATTAAAATTTGAAAATTTGTATAAAAATTTGCAATTAATTAATATATTTTGATTAACATTCATTTGTAATCACTTTTGATGATGATATTTTGGAATATCAAAAACATTCAAGCTATAAAAATATTGTTTATTTAAAAAGAAAAACAAAGTTTTTTTGGTGTTAAATAAACAATTATTAAGTTAATATTTTGTGATGTATGCTTTGCCCACTCTATTTCACAATAAAACAGTACAATTATCAGTCCTGAAAACATAATATCTACAAAGAATTTCACAAAAAAAGAATTAAATATTAACAATGTTCAATAAATAAATGATATCAACAACACTTAAATTTTTAAATTCATATGAAGAAAAATCTAGTTTAGATAAGTAATGTGTATATTAAAAATAACTGCATTTTCTTGACATATAAATCAAGGAAAAGTGTATACAATTTGTTTTAAAAGGATAAATTCTTAATACATACATGATACAGAAAATACTTCCAAAACTTAATACATCTTCCTTTTTAGGACAAATTTTTGCAGTTTTTAATTCAAACTGATAAAAACAGAGTTCTTTATCAAATTCTCTTCTTTCTTCCACAAATCTAAATTCATCCTAAGTACATAAAATAATATATATTATTTTAAAATTATTATTAAAAATTATTTATAAACATAGTTAAATCTCAATAACTGATCACCCACAGTCTGGACAAATAGTCACATTTTGCCAGTTTTCTCAATCTTCCATAGATGCTAATATAATTATATTTCCATTAATTTGTTACTACATCCATTATATATCCAATTAACTGTCAGAATTTTCTATACCCATTTTTTACTAAAACAGAATAATACTCTTTCTCAAAAAAGCAAATGACTGAAAATGAGGATCCTTTTTACTTTTAAATTTCTTCCACCTTGTGGGCACTAAAAGCTTTTTTTATGCCCATCATGAGTTTAACTAGGCCATAGGTAGTGGGGGGAATAGAACCTAATGTATTTCACTCAATTTACCCATGGCTTCAAATTCTGGGTCAATACAAAAATTAACATTTTCCCAGAGTAACAGAATAATATTTTTACCACTTCAGTCATCCAACTGCCATATTCCAGTACTTCATTATAGAAACTGATGCATTCTTGTTATTCACTCTTGACTTTCTGTGTGCATTCTTTAGATGATATCAATAACAAATCTAAGTCTTTGTCCATTATATTATTTCTTTTTTCTCTATATTATTTTTTTAGATGCTCTTATTAGTGATATAGAATAGATACAAAGTTACAATGACATATGTGGCAAATAAGACATCTACATTTGAAAGTGTCTTTTTGTGCACCCTGGCTTTTCCTCCTCTCCTCTTTAAATGTTCTTTTTTTAACAGAAATTATAATCCCTTATATGTTTAAAGTATGATTAGAAAAATTTGATTACCTTGACATATTTTCAGTGTTCTTATGCCAACTTTCTTTCAATAATATCTGGTAACATGTCATAGTAAAGTCCTCTGGCTAAAATGTAGCAATGGGTATGTGATTTTCAACTTAAAAGATTTCATTAATCTCTGTAGGAAATTAAACTAATAACGTTTTTGTGGTTTGATTTTTTAAACTATGTTAAATAATTTCTAAACAAAACAAAGCATTGCGGCAGTTGGGTATAAAAATAAAAAATTATCAAATTTTGAGAAATGTAAATAAGAAAATAAATATAATTTTAATAGATTTGAATAAACATATTTATATAATACAATAACTGTATATTTTGCATATGCAGAAAAAGTATTGCACCTCTAGTAGCAACTCCTACTCAGAATAATTTTTGTCTAGTTAAATAGTCACTCCACTTAACTGGCCAGTATTTCCTAATCCTGCAAATAACCAGTTATTGAGGTTCCACTTTATATTTATTACATATGTAATAATAATACAGTAGACCCCCACTATAACACAGGTTCATATAACACAAATTCGTATAACACGGCGAAAAAATTGCAATTGTGTTTGTATAACACGCTAAAAGAGACTCACGGTAAAACTTCATCACCAGCTCGTGTTGCGACAGGATTGGTCGAGTCTGGACCAATAGCGGATATTGCACAAACCGTTGAGTTTAAATGAGCAGCAGACCTACTTAAAACCATTTATTATTTAACGGCCATAAAAATTATATTTATATTAATGATGTCTCCAAAGTTCAGCAAATTTTTCGCAGAAAAATAACTTCCCAGGAAACACGTGCCCACCGTTCGATGAGCCGTGCTGCAACGAAAACAAGCTTAAGCAATGGTGTCGTTGAACGGTGCACACTCAGTAAGTAATCCTACAATTTTTTGTTTATAGCATAGTTTATATGGATTATTCCCAAAAAATTATACATGATTTGGAAATGTTGAGTCAAATTAGTCTAGAATCGGTTAATTTTATGGAAGAAAACCTTTCAAACAGCTGTAGCCCCTAAACTGCACACGTGCCGGGCTGTGATTGGCTCATGTATTTAAGTGACTCATACAACACAGAATTCATATAACACAGAACGTATCTACCGTGTTATAGAGGGGTCTACTGTAATAATAATTTGAAAACATGATCCACTGATGAGGCCTGATAATATTGGCGAAATGCATTTGGATAAAGGGGAAAAAGTATAATAAACGTTTTTAAATTGTTAACCATTTATGTTGTAAATTCTTTGAAGTTGGTGCTGATAGAATGTTGTTTTTTTTTTTACTTGAAGACTATTTTCTGAATTTTTAATTCTTTAATTATAGTTATATATTTAAATTACAGTACATAACTGATCCCATTGCTTAATTTAATTTATATTTTAAATAATAGAATTTTGCTTTTATAATTAATTATTAGATTTACGTAAATAAACAACAACTAACCCGTTACATATAAAGATCAACAACTGCTGAATTATCGGGCTAGCAAATGACTATAGTAATATTAATAATTAAAGTTAGGCGTTAGTAGCCTAACTTTAATTGCTACTAGAGTTAGGCGTTAGGCGCCATCTCTTGCTAAATTTAATAATTAGAATTTTAATTAAATAATTTAAATAAATTTAGGCCTAACTGGAAGAAAAGAAATCGGCCCGAAGCGGGATTCGAACCCGCAACTTCTGCTATCCGTGCAGACACGTTACCAGTTACGCTACCCGGACCTTCGGTCCGATCCTCCGACTATAGCCATTTGCTAGCCCGATAATTCGGCAGTTGTTGATCTTTATTAGATTTACATTAATCATACCACAATTTAGATTTTGATATACTTACTGTGGTTGCAGATTCATCACATATGATCATAATATCAGTTAAACGAGGTTTGTGTGTGCAATGAGCAATATAATTATTTCCACCATAATACTGTAATGATATCCATACACCTAAAATGAAAAATAATTTAAAACTTACTTTACAATGTGGTCTCTCAAATTGTGATTTGCTGATCTGCCATAATACATTTACAATGCAAAATTAAATTCATTCAAAAATAACCATATTTAAACATGATCATAGAACAAAAAATGCTTAAAGATGTCATTTTGTATAAATCTTTTTTAATATTTTAAGAAATTTATATTAAAAAAGGAAAAATTAAATAAATTAATTAAGTAAAAATTGAATTATGAATCAGCAATCAATGGCAAAAGCTAATTAACACTGAATCTATTAGCATTTTAAGACCAATCAAGAAGAAGTAAAAGTGAGGAGCTGATAAATAAACTAATGAATTTCAAGTCAATATCAAACTGGACAATATAAAACCAAAAACAACAAGCAATCATTTATTGTGACATTGTCACAATGCTGGGCTACAATTTTTAATCATATTTAATTTAAATATGCTCTCCACCTCAAATTAGTAGTGGCTTGCCAATGTACATCATACTTTTCCTTAACAATACAGTTGTGCCAGTCATCTATCAAACATCTTTCAGGGGAAAATTTTTGAATTGAAATAATGTGACTTCTGGTTTGCATTGAAGTTCATATATAGTTAATTGGGAGCTCCTGTCCCTAAGGTTTTCATATCTGGTTTCATTCTTCATCTAACTAACTTCATTTTCAAGATTAAGGAAAGATGGACAGAAGGATGACAATGGGAATTTATAGGTCTGCAATTTTTTCAAATTGCATCCCAAACATACCTTTTTAATCCAGCAATTATTTTAAACACAAAACCAAAAATGTTATCTTAAATAGTCATGATCAGGTTCAAATGATCAATAATAATGAATTCTAGAATGGCTGATCATTCAAACCTGATCATGGCTATTTAAGATCAATGTTCCCTCTAAGTTGCGTGGCTGAGCACTGCTCAAATTGTTGCCATGCACGAGAATTTATGTGCCGCACAGGTGAGCATGCACACTGATTTGAATTGTTGTTTACTTATTTCTCACTCTGTCTGCAATATGATTATTGCTACATATATTTTGATTAAATACATTAAATCATTGACAAAAGATAATATTTTGTATGGAAGTATGTTTTAAAATGAATTTTAATCTCTACTTTATAATTAATTATTTTAATTTCTATAGGAAAAAATAAGATTTTATATGTATATGCCCAGAAAAATGTTTTGCTCAGAATCTGCTCAGCAAAAATTTTTTTTGCTCAGGGAAGTATATGTTCTGCTCATCTACAAAAAAAATTAGAGAGAACATTGTTTAAGATAAACACAATATAAATATTTTTGACTAACAATGAATTAATACAAAAATAATTATTATTTAAATGTATTTAAACAATAATGAAATTTTAAATCAAACTATCTAGAAAATATATATTATTTAACTTTATCCCCTCCACAAATTTATGATGTATAATTTGTTATTACATCCAAAAAAATTCACAACTCTTAAGACTTCTTTTCCTTTCCCAGCTGGTATAAAATTATAACAATGTGTTTGGATCAATAAATTTCAACCCCTCCTGGTTTTTTTCATTTCTCAACATTGTGAACACTTCAGAAGCCCAAAATGTAAAAACCTCTTACAAAATAGTGTATGTGTGTGTTGACATTTTATATTATATCTCAGGACTAGACAAACCAAAAATTTTGAAAATTTGGCAGGGCTATTTCTGTGTATGGATGTAGTTAAATTTTGGTGATTAAAAGTCAAAGGAGTGAGGAGAGATCATGGATCAGATTTAATGAAAATTTTACTTGTGTTTGGCATTTATGATTTTTTTAAAAGTCACCCTTACCCCCAAAATAGGGCTTTTGCTTTTTTTTATAATGATTAATAATATAAAAAAATTATTCTTTAATAAAATCTCATACAATTCTGTATGGTGTTATGTATTATCTTGAGCCATATTCTTAGTGTTTTTTTAAACTTAAATATTCTGAATAATTCTATGGCAATACAAATGAACAGGGTCTAATCGTAATAGAAAAGTCCACAAAACCTTTGTGTTACTTAAATATTCTTTTTTTTTTAGAAATAGAGAAACTTCTTGTAATTCAACAAATTATTTAAATTTTATATCCTAGTATAATACAAAAATTATTAGACTTCCTTTCTGGTCTCCTTAACCTCCCATTCAAATATCAGGAAAGTCAAGAGAACCATTGCCAGTTTTCCTTTTAATATATTGTGCTAATAAATTATGTATTGTATGTTTGATGGTGCAAATATACCAGGCTAAAATCTATAGTCTTTGTGGATAAAAACCATTCCTATCAATTTTAAAGTGCTTCTTCATACTCCGTTAGTGCTTTGAATAATTTTCTTTGCTTTCTAAGATTAAATAACAGAGTTAATACAATACATTTTTTTTCCTTCAAAATTTACAGAAATTAGTATTTAATATGAAATATTTATCTTATATCTCAATATTCTTATATCTGATAACTATCCATGACCACAGATAAAACAGATGTGTTTCTTCTATAAAAAATAACTATTACTACTAATGATATACTTAAATTTTATCCTAAATTGTTTAATAAAATAATATAACATTTCTGGCATTTACTAGAAATCAACAGAGGTCTCAAAAATTTTTATATGTAATATAATAAATACATAAAAATAATCTCAATACTTACTCCCACCCATAACTTCTGTGTTATTAATTAATCCAAGACTGTAAATGGTGTCATTATCTTTGGTAATCTGGATAGCCCCAGACATTGGATCTTGAGAACTAACTCCTTTACAAATACCAACTTTGTAAATATAACTAGCCTTGTCTTTTTCATTTACATATTCAGTTGTATGTCTAATAAAGAAAAACAATTAATTTTATAAAATAATTATTTCATTTTACTATTGACTTATGTAATTAAGTTATATAATTGCAGAACCTCTGAGAACAAAACCTCTCAGAGAGATGATTTTTGCCACCCCTCTGAGGTTTTGTTCTCAGAGGGACATATGATCTAATACATTTTCTGCAAAGTGGTTCAAATAAAAATGTTTTCTTACTTTACATGTTGCCTTATTAACCTCATTTTACATCTACACATGGTTACTATTAAAGTGGTAATTATTGTAGAAATTAGAAACTTTTGTTCCTTTTTAATGAACTCTTTTTCATTCACATAATTTGACAACCAGCTGATCTAATACTCTTTGCTATGGGTTGATTATCTAATTAACATTTTATATAGCAAATTATTCTATATTTATATAAGTATATAAGTTATAAAATGAAATATTTCAAATCAGAAAAAAATAATTTAAAATCACACATCTACAGTCTAAATAATGAATGAATTTATAACTTATTAAAATTTAAAATATTTAATTCTAATATTTTTTAGATTTTAATAAATATTTTAATATAAATAATTTAATTCTATATATCCTAATTGAATTTAATAAAACAAAAATATCTTATACAGACAGTCTCTGTGTTAAGAATACTTGACTTACAGATAACTCACACTGCTACAAAGCTTGTAAATTACAAGCTTTGTAGCAGCTTAAAAAAATATTAATTAAATACAAGGGTTTGGAATAATGACTGTATGCACTAGTTTGAGACTTATAAACACTCCATGTGGATACTGCAGTTTGTTGACTTGAGTTCAGTTTGTCTCGAATCACTGTGCTGTTATTGTTGACAGTAAATACCAACCTTATATATATGTTGCAACTACGGTTTCTGTAACGGGATCTCGGCTGTTTTTTAATATGGGAAATATCCCAGAAAATTCTTCTCATCCTGGGAAATCCCACAAATTTCTTAAAAGTTACTTACTTTGTGTCAAGGTTGAAGAAATTTTTCAAATAGAAAGTATAATTAACTCAAACTGTCAGAATACATTTGTATTTATTAATTTTAAGCATGCTTATTAGTTTTTTAAATTTTTCCTTGTTATGTCATGTCACAGATTGTTAATAATTAATATGTAGCCTATTTGTGGCAGGACTGAAATTCTTTACTTATCAGAACCCGTAATATCTTGAATAATTATTATGAAAGCCAAATAAACTGCCAAATTATTGGGCTATAAGCTTGATGCTGCTATTAAAACAGCTGAGATAGACAAACCAAGAATACTAAAGAGCAAAAAAGTACTGCAATGCATCTCAAAAATACACTACAAATCTTCAAGGCTACAGGTGAAAAAATACATAACATCTGTCTTCTCTTAAATTCATTAAAGACGATTCCACCCACATCAATCGACTGAATCAGAAAGGACATTCTCAGTAGCAGGACTTTTCATTACTAAAATAAGAACCAGATTGAGGAATAGGAGTATCATCATTGCTTTTTAAAATCTTCTTATAAAAATTTACAATATTTTGTATTGTTTTATTTAAAAAACAAAAATTACATTCTAAGTTAGACATTTGATCTAAGTTCATATTTTCTTTAAATTTTCAACTCAATTCAAAGACATTTATTTTTTTTTGTTGTAAGCAGTTTCCAACAAACTTTAATAAATTTTTTCTATTTGTGAAAATTTCTTCATAATTCAAAGGTAATTTCTAATACATATTTTATACATCATCATCATTATTATTATTTTGGAAGTTGTAGGATGTATTAAATTACTTAAAAATGAAAAAATAATTATATTCAATAAACAGTAAAAAAACATTACAGATGGATACTAGTCCAATCTTCACTGTTTGCCATGTCCAATCACCAGGAACAACTATTTCCATTGCTGAGACAACCTTTCTTTAGAGGCTATGCCTCTGCACAAATATGTAAAACAGTTTAAAATGTTAATTATATTCAATTTCAAGGTTTATTTTATATCTTAAAAATAATTAATTATATCCTGGGAAACAGATCACTTTTTCTCGAAATCCCGGGACATGTGAAGGACCGGGAAATGAGAAACCCTAGTTCCAACTTATTTACAAATTCAACTTAAAGACAGACTTAGGAATGAAACTCATTTGTAACTTGGAAACTGTCCATACTCAATAACAACATAAAAGCCAAAGGTGCATGTGAAAAGCAATTAGGAGAATGAGAATTTATTTTTTGCCAATGCTTCTTAGGGACCTCATATTAGTGGTAAATGTAAAATTAGAAAAGTTTGATTGTATGCAATTGATTGTTTCAAATAAATATATGCTGTTTTAAAAATAACTTTATGTTGATATGTAAACTTTTTATGTATGCATATGATGTAGATCTAGGATAGGACCCATAATCCAATTCCAGCTTGTAAGCATGTGTAATCTGGCATACAGTGTCTTTCAAAATAAATGTAATAAATGAAATATCTTAAAATTGTATTTTGTTCTTCTTAATAAAATCAACTTATATGTAAAGATATGTGTAAATATCACAATGAAGAGCACAAAACTGTTTATGACAATTTTTTTCATTAATTCTCATTTTAATAATACTAAAAATTATGAAAATCTGAAAAAGTTTGGCCCTTATATTTTGTTTGGTCTGATATTTAAAAAGGTTGCATATCTCTGTTTTAAATAATGGAAAAATTCTACAAATGTCAATTAATTAAAAAGATGCATTGTTCAAATAATACTTAGTATTTGGGTTTTTATACTAGCATTTCTTTAAATTCATACAGTTCATTGGGATTTGTGACTGAAATTCATTTAGTCTCATTAACACAATTTGTCTGTTTATAATTTAATTGTAATGAAAAAATCCAGCAACAAGTTGCTTAACTTTTCTAGCAACGTTTAAAACTACATTTGGTGCCATCTGTTATGATATTTCATTAAACATTTTATACCTTTATTATAAAATAGCAAAAGCTTAATTTTGAGGGTAGGGATGGGTTTTATATGAAAACTGTAAATGCTAGTAATGACTAGAATTGTCATTAGGTCTGACCCTACTCAAGATACCTTACTCAAGATGACCCTACACGACCCCCTCTATCTCCCCACCCTCTTGACCTTTAAACATCAAAATTTAATAGTATCAATCCCCTAATACACAAACCTCGCTGAAAAATTTCAGAAATTTTCAATAAAAATCATAGGAGTGAATAGTGAGGTTGTGGCCAAAGTTTTCATCTCTAAAACATGAACGTCAAACATCGCTATCAGCGGTTGTAAGCCATGCTCAACATTTGATGTTCACATTCTAGAAATGAAAACTTCAGCTTCAACCGCACTATTGTGATTCAAAGCGGTGAACAACCTTGTGAACCACATACACACAAACATTCATACATACAGAAAAAACCTAAGAATTTTTTTTTCATTTTTTCAATGTTTCAAGATCCTCCGTGTCCAAAAATGTATAAATCTTGGGAGGGGCCATACTTTCCCTCCGTTATATATAACAAAGCCAGGAAAGTAATAAAATGCTACTAATGTTTATTTTTTGCTTAGAACTATTTTCTGAAAACAGAGCACACAACTAGAAAAATATTATCATGTGAACTTTTCTTAGTGGTATTAGTGGCATAAGAATTTGTTCTTCTAAGCCTACTTACTAGTCCATGAATAAATTATCAGTTAGAAAATATTTGCAAAACTTTAACTTTTACGTTATTTCTTCAACATCAGGATGGTCTGAGAACTGTTAAAAACATAATTTAAGGAGAGGGGTTTGCCAAAAGTACATCATCGTACACAACACAGGAGAAGGATCAGAAGTGTCTCAAAAACTACACACTTGATGGATAGTCCCAAAAATACAAAAATCACCTAAAAGATATTCTTCTGAATTCATTTATCAATGAGGTTTTTCCATCTCATTTTTAACACTATGTACAAATATATACTTACTCATTAAGAAAGACACATTTATTGATCTGTTAGAAAGGTAAAGCAGTGAAAATGCAGATTAATTCTGATAGCACCTACTAATTTCATTGTTTGAATTTCTCATATATATTTATTTTTATTTTAATTTAAAAAAAGGTTAAAAAAGTTTTGATTGTCTGAACATAATTTATCTGAACATTTTTAGAGGCCAAATAAACTGCTGACTTATTGGATATGTAATTAATTAATTACTAAATAATTTGTCTGGAGGTAGGACGTTATGCTGCCATCTCATACCACATATAAAATTTAAATTAAAAATTTTCTGGAATAATAAGTTTAATTTATTATTACTATTGAATCTAGTACAAGATGTCAGCATAACTTCCTATCTCTAAGCAAATTATTTAGTATTTAATTAATTACATGGTCATATTATAGCCTGATAATTTGGCAAGTCATTTGGCATTAACTATAAACTGGGGTTTTTTTAGTTGATATTCATGGATTTTTAGAAGTACTATCTATAAAATGTTATGAAAAAGACATAGTTACTAATCAGAAGACAACTAGAAATGATTCACTGATATTTATATTAGATTTCATTATTTACTTATTTATTGAGAATACATCATAATTTTCAAAATAACAATTAGAAGTATTTATTTTTATTCTAATATTTAGAAATAAATAAATAAAAAATATGAAGAGATGTATGTGTAATATTCTTAGTGTTATGTTGGTGAAATGACAAATAATTAAATTAAAGTTCATTTATTGTTGTAAACATCCCACAGAGCAAAACTTGTAAATTATCTGTATCATTTACATTAATTTCTAGAACAAATTAGGGCACTACTTCTCATTAATTTGTCCTAAAAAATGTTTACTCTTATTAAACTATTTGAAATGCTTATAAGTAAACCATAATAAATACTAATAGTAATAATAGTAAATTTATGTTGTTATTAAATTTAGGATGTTTACCTATTGTATCACAGTTTGAAATAGAGAATGCATTGCTTAGTAAAACAGCTTTAATACAGTTTAATAAGTAAACCGATGACATAACCTGTTTCAAATAAAACAGACTGTCATTGGTTTGCTTAGCCAACTAAACTAAAACAGCTTTACTAGGTAATGCATCCAGAATTACTGTATTTCAGTTATATGTGATATCTATCAATACTAGTTTACTTAATTCATCAGTTTGTGCAATATGTAAATTAATTTCCTGCTCTAGGATTTTTATTTAGTATGCTTGAATTTTTATAATATTTTTATATGTATGCAATTTTGCAGTATGCAATTTTGCAGTATGCAATTGTTTTATATTATTAAGTAATATTTATTCAATATCTCTTCCTCTAATTAGAACATATTTATATGTATTTAAAACAGTAAAAAATACTAGTACCGTGTATGGGGAAGATGCTTCTAAACTCCAAATATGTCAAATGTGGTTTTGGAAGTTTTGTTCAGGAAATTTTGAACTAAAGGATACAAAACATATAGGCACCCAAAAGCTGTTGAAGAGAAATTGTTAAAGATTGATGAATAACAACTCATGAATTTGCAACAGATCTTAGTGTGTCACAGACACTTATTGTTGAAACACTTGAAATGGTTGTAAAACATACTGATGATTGTGTTCCTCAAGCATTTTTTTTTTTTCCACTTATGAAGGAAAACGAATTGAATTGAGTATAATTTTGTCTGACGAAAGTAGACAGCTGTAAGGTTTCATTTTATTTTAAACTGGTTACTCACTCTTATCTTTGAGAACTTTTTTACAGATGAATAAAAAGATTAAAGTTAAAATAAAAATATTTGTTATTAACCAAAAATTTGTTCTAGTGGGTGGTGATTGTTTGGTCAAGTACTGTATTTGATTAGCACAATTTTGATATATATGGTAACATTGAGAAATTTAATTAATCGCATTAATCAAGGGATACCTACAGTAGGTAATCTGTATATAGCAGAAACCTTCTACTACAGAAAAAAATGAAAACAGAATATTAATGATGTGACCAGACATGCAGAAATATTAGTGATTGAATGCTTTCTTGGGAGTAGAAATTTCTTTGTCATAAATGGCATTGAAATGATAGTGTATACAGTATCAGACCAAATATCTGGTTGTCAAAAAATACCAGAAAATTGCTTATTTTTGAAATTGGCTAGTTTTGAATTTGACAGGCTATAGTACAGCTGTAGTTTGCCACAGGACTGCTTTGTTTTGGGTTCCATGGAACACATCATACAATGCCAATTCCAGTGCAACTGCTGGCATACAGTGCGATAAATATAATTTTGTTCTTCACTTTCCATTTTTTATTTTCTATTTTAAGTATATATTTAGTCCATATCAAGAAAACCAGAAATCGGGACTATTTCTGGTCCCAAGCTTCCCAGATATTGATCTGTACTGATCTGAACTACAGTATCTGATACTGTACTGAAAACACATCATCTCTAGTCCTAAAAAAAATTTATTACATTACTATTAATTTTAACCTACAAATCACGTCACATAAGACTATTATAAATGTTCTATACTACTTAAGTAGCATTTCAAAATAAGTTATATTACATTATAACTTACATTATAACATACTGTGGCATCACCATTGTGCCACCATGGATATATTGCAAGAATTATGAAATTGCAGAACTATAGAATTGAGAATATGAGCAATTATTTATGCTGGGCTGTAATTTTTAATTTATTTAATTTAAAATATATGCTCTCCACCTCAAATTAGTAGTATCTTGCCCCTATATCATATTTTTCCTTTAACACTAGAGTTGTGTCTGTCATCTATTAATAACTGCTTTCAGGAAAAAGTTTTGAATTGAAATAACATGACTTCCGGTTTGCATCAAAAGTTTGTATATAGTTAATCAGGGCCTCTGCCCTAAGGTTTCCATATCTAGTCTCATCTGTCATCTATCTAACTCCATTCTTGAGATAAAGAAAAGCTGGACAGACGGATGACAGTGGGAATTTATAGGTTATAATTGATTTTGAAATAACTAATAGAAATTCATTCATAATGCCTACTTTCTTAGTAATTGTTAGTGTTTTCATATTTTAAATTATAAAGAGTATTTTCAATCATTTTTATACAAGTTTAAATTTTTGCAATGTAAAGAAAAAAGAATGTTACATGTATTGTGAGAAAATATCTTTTAAAACTGATAGGATTTAGGTGATAAATTTGACCCAAGAGGCACCTAATGCCTCCCTCTTGGTCAAATTTATTATTATTATAGTTATTATATAGTTTGATGTCATATGGCAATATGGCAGTCTATGATTACCAAGAAATGCTTAATTATAGGAGTCTTGACTGTTATAATTAATTTTCAAGTGGTAAAGTAGGTGAAATTTTAATTAACAAATTGTCACAAAACATTTGTGTCCTTAAGACAAATGTAGAGTCATCACAAACCTATCTGAAAAGTAATCATTCTGTATGGACTTGTGTCTAATGATGGTAAAATTATTTATCTAGCCAGATGTACATGCATGGCTGTACAGTACATCTAGATAGATAACCCAGATCAGCCATTTTCTTCTTAAATTTTTATCACATGGAAACGAATGTAACTGGAACAATTAAATACACTGACAATCTCAATGCAGCATGTTCGTGTTTTCATGTATATCACATACACTTTCAAACCACTTATAAAGCACTCTCTGGCTATTATGGTAGCCAACCACTGCACAATATCCACCTGCACTAGTTTTAAAAAACATGCCACTAATAAAAAAATAAAAATTGCAAACCTACACTAATGACTAGCAGTATCTTAATGGCTGCCAAGACATACGTCCTCGTGTGACAGAATTCAAAAACACATTCCAGAAACTTGTGGATATAAATACGCGTATATGATGGGATAAGGCAGCATAACAAGGATGATCTGTCAAGGAAGTACACCCGAGAGCAACAATCTATCAAGTTTCTATTTAGAAAATTGACTCTTATTTAGATATTAGGCAAATGAAGCAAACTCTGGAAAAAGCCACATAGCTAGCCTGTCAGTCCAGGTACTTTACGTATCAGGACTTGCAGTTAGCATTCAGATATTTTATCTATTTGGCCACTGGCGGGCACCTGCAGACATATATACATAAGTCTATTGTATATAAAACAGATCCGATATCTATTGCAAATTTTGAAATTTCTTAAATCAAATGACCCCAATGTCAAACAAGCATTATTTGGGTTTTAATTAAACAAGAAAAATGTAGTTGTTAACTGAAATTTGATAGAAGTTACTTTTAGGTCATTTACTTTTATATATGTATACACAAATTACTTAAAAATAACTTCTATCTGAGATTTTTATCAGTTATATAACTATTGCCCAACCATCGTCGGTGTTGCTTGAAATTAAATAGTTGTTTTACTATTTAATTCCTTGTTTATCCTATGAATTTTCTCCTCACCCAATCGCTCTTACACTTTTTCTTTTAAAGGCTCCAATCGTTGCAACAGTTGCTTTTCTACTTCGGTCCACTTGGTATTGTTACCCCTTAAACGACATTCGGATGACGCTAGATTTAATAAATTCGGGACGAATAATATGGATAAAAATAGTAATGTCTCTGCAGACATATTTAAATTGCTTTCCAAATATTAAATGTTGACACAAAAACAAGGAAAACAAAACGACATTTTCATTGCTTCGTTTTGAAGGCGACCTCTATCAAAGTTTAGTGTTGCCAAGGTCTAAAAGACATTTACCTTAAAATTCGTCAAAAATCCCTAAATTTCTTAAAGATTATTTAATTTAATAAAAACTATGTTGTAATATTAAAAAGTTGTTAGTATCTATTACTGTAACAATTTAAGTCATCACTGTTTTTTTTTTTCTTCTTGCTGCCCTTTTTTTTTTTTAACTCTTTTCGCCTTGTGGGCACTAAGAGGGCCTCTTTTAGAAGGCCCATTATGGGTTCGGCCAGGCCCACAATGGGGCAACCGGGTGGTGAGGGACGGGGCCTGACATATCCGAACGGACCACCCCCCGAAAAATTCCTGGGGATTATTCGACCCGTTCGGATTCGATCCCGGGTCCCCCAGAGCGGTAGGCTGCCACCTTGACCGCTCGGCCATCCGGCCGCTTCTTGCTGCCCTGTGAGCACTAAGAGGGCCTCTTATAGGAAGCCATTATAGGTTCGGCCAGGCCCACAATGGGGCGGAGGGGTGGTGAGGGACGGGGGCCGACATATCCGTTCGGACCACCCTCCGAAAATTGCTCAGACAGGACTATGCACTATCATCTATTTTATTCAATATTTATATAGAAGAAACTACTAGGGAAACTAACTATAATGGTATAAACATAAATGGTAAAATCTTCAACACAATATGTTTTGTAGATGACGTAGCTCAGGTGTTACAAACTGTGAACAAGCGCTATAGAAGGCAATAAGAGACCTTGAAGGTGCATTAAAACTTGAAAATAAATCATAAGCAGATAAAAGTAATGATTTGTCCAAGAGGAAATGAGACATGCTAAAATAACACTAGTGGGAAAGGAATTATACAGCAGTGGCGTGCCGTCATTGGATGCGGTAAAAGTGCCGCTTCCCTTGTATTTTCTAAAATATAAATTTTCATATTTTAACATTGTTTGAATTAATTAAAATTAATATTTTATTATAATTACATTATATATCTTATTACAAATTTCTATACTACATGTGAAATAAACGATAAGATTGCTATTGTATATTCGAATATCAGTGGCGGAATGGAAGCGATGTATTGTCAAAACCATATAACTATTGTATTTCATAACTTAAACTGACAAAATACAAAGAAATAGTTTTGAGTATAATAATTTGGCCACCCACTGTAGGTGTAAAGATGATATTACTTCATGAGCAATTGGAGATAGAGAAAATTAGCATTGGACGTCATGAATCTTGGTTTTTCGTCTTCGAGATAATGCTTTTCGGCTAAATGATACAAGCTTTAAAGAACTTTGTCGTTTTTCGAAGCCATTACTATTACATTTCGAAGCCATTACATTTATGCAATGAATTACGAAAAAAGCTAGAGCTAGGGCCGAATTTACAAGTAAGCTATGTAAGCTATAGCTTAGAACCTCGAGTTTCAAAGGAGCTCAAAAATTTCTACAAAAAGAAAATTGAAGTCAAATTTTGTAATTTGTTTTTTACAAACCAACAAAATATACGTTACTTTTTATTTTGTGTAATATTTAATTATATTAATAACCAATATTGTTTATATTATATTTCTAGTGATCCCATCTTTTTAATATAAAATTTATTTGATTTTTATAGGTAGATTTTCTTAACTTTTAGCAGCTTTTTTGTCACCGAAAAGTGACGAAAACGAAATTTTTAATGTTTTCCTTTTTGAATTGTACCAGTGGCGTGCCGTCATTGGAAGCGATGGAAGCGCCGCTTCCACCTTCCAATGACCTTCCCTTGTATTTTATAAAATATAAATTTTCATATTTTAACGTACTTTGCATTAATTAAAATTAATATTTTATTATAACTGCATTATGTATCTTTTACAAATTTCTACACTACATGTGAAAAAAACGATAAGATTGCTATTGTATATTCGAATGATTGAATGGCGGAAGGAGTGTCGAAACCGGGTCAGTTTCCAATCAGCCAGATTATATAGGCTTTGTCACATGCGGTTTACAGAGCACCAACCTCACCCGGTTTAGCTGGTAGAAGCGACACACTCATAAAGAGTTTTACTTTATATCCCGGAGCAGTTGTGGGCTCTTAGCCACCTGCCTATCAACTTCCAAGCAGCCAGATTATAGGCATTGGCGCATGCGCTTTACAGAGCACCAACGTCACGGTTTAGCTGGTAGAAACGACACACGCGTAAAGAGTTCGACTTTATATCCCGGAGCGGTGGTGGGCTGTTAGCCGCCTGCTAGATATTCGGCCACCCTCGCCCGATTATGTGAATCACGAGCAGACTAGATCAACGGCGGACAACCCCCGGCCCGCGGGCCAGCTACGGCTCGCGAAAAGTTTCTATCCGGCCCGCGAGATCTTTAATAGATTATTAAATTGGAAAAATAACTAATTAATAGTTATTTTTCCAATTCTTTGTAATTTTCGAAAACGATAAGAGAAATAAATGTAGTAATTAACTTTTTATTTATTTATTTCATATTTGCAGACTAAAAAAATTACGAGTCACAAGAAGGCGTCAATTAACTACTACGGAGCGGAAAAAAACGTAAAATTTATTCTGGCCCGTGTTATAAAAAAGGTTGCCCACCCTGAGACTGGATTTATAACTTAACCCAACCGATAGGAATTTACTGGCGTGTTTTTATGATAGTTCTGTATAGTTGACAGGAGATTAAAAAAATCCATTAAAATATTTGATATATTTATTCTGCGTTTATTCCGCTCTCCCATCTTATATTACTTACGGATTTCAATGTTAAACCGGTGATATTACGATTTAGTATGTCCCATCTGTAAGGGGATGCAGAAAAAACGTGTACAATTCTAGTACAGTGTTAAAAATTAACTGTTACTTTGGCAGCATCATTTACAACCAAATTTAATGAATGAGACGTACAGTACATACAATGGTACAAAAAAAAGCTCTAGAATTTATTTTCCTTAAATTTACGATTTATATATCCGTTGTCATAAAAATTTGTCTTTCCACTGTTTTCCCAAGACTACAGATATTCAGGTACAAAGTAACTGGTTTCGACTTATTTCTACTTAAGAAGTGACTAAATAATTAAGAGATTAGGGAATGGGGACATAAATAAAACCCTGTTGAAAGAGCCAGAATTTTACTTCAACAAAAGCTTAATAGAACCAATCACTCGCTCAGTACAGTGGGAAACTGATTTCCGTGTACACCTGGTATTAAAACGAATTAGTTAGAAAACGAATGACTATTAAGTTTAACAAATTTAGATTTTTACAGCTACGGTGAGAAACGTTTAAAATTTACAACAGCCCTGTGGCGTCCTTTGAGATATACTAGTGATGCGACAAAAGAGGCATTTGACATTGACCGGTATCGGCACCCTCGGGATTTGGCACGCACACACTCACTACACACCTACCTGGACCGTCACTAGTTCCATCCATTAGCTACTCGTATCAAGATATTTGACTAAGTGGATTGTTTTAAGATTTAAAAAGTAAAGAATATTTTATGTTATTTTTATGTACGTTTCTTTACAAAGCTATATTTTAATTATAATTTTCTTTAAAAGTATATTAATACAATCGAACAATACATTGTACCAGGTATGTATATCCACCGCACATTTTATTTCACCGAGTAAGTTTTTATAATTTATTTTTAATTTTAGCCCTTATATCGTGGCTAGCGATTCAGAATGTAATTGTGATATTAAAATACATTTAGAGAAGTCTACAGTTTTTACTGGCTTATCGAACAAATGAATACGAATGGACCCTAGACCAGTAATTCTTAACAGGGGGGCCGCGGCCCCTGGGGGTCCATAAGAAGTTTGCTGGGGGCCGCCAAATTATGCAAAATTTCCTTCAGAATATAATAAAAAGAAAATTGATGTATAATCTGAATATCGTATTGAAAAGTGAAATAAGAAAGATAAAGTTTTCCTATTTAGTTTTTATTTATTTATTTTGTATTTCTTCCTACATACAACTTTGTTAGTACAGAAGAAATAAATGAAATATGCTACTTACACCGCAGTATTTACTTCTTTTATTCCAAAGCAATTTTAAGAAACTATTAATGCTTGGAATTTTAAAAATAATTAGGAAAAATAGTAGGCTTTGAAAATTTAAATATTTTTGCAAAAGATATACAAAATCCTTACGACAAGTGGGCGTTTTAGTTTTAGTTTAGTTTTAGCATCGACATTGGATCGATTTATCGACATGTTTCTTATTTTATTTTCCGTTAAAAATTAATGAGTTTTCATGTTTAATTGTGAAGTTTGAATGTTATTTAAATAGATAATGAAATAATAAAGTTATGATTTACATTTATTATATAAAAAATAAAGCAATAATAAAAAAATCAATTTATTATAGATAAATTATCAAATATAAATTATTATTAAAAAATGGGGGTCACAAAAAAATTATGAAATATTTGGTGGGCGGCGAGTATAAAAAGGTTAAGAACCACTGCCCTAGACCATCACTGACGCGCAATTAACTGATTGCCCCTGGAAGTCGGCTTCTTACAGAAACACAGCTTCCCTGTCATCAAATGTCCACGGCATCGCCACTGATTCATTTTGTATTTGTTTTACTTTTTTAAAAGCATGTTTTCCTAAATTGTGGCCCACCGTAATGTTACGAGTGATCAAAGTGGCCCGCAAAACAATTTGGGCTGGCCAGGCCTGGACTAAATACACGACAGCGTAATCTGAGTAACTCTACATGCATTTTTACACCTTTTTTTTAGATTGTCTATTTCCCAAAGATTTTTTTTTAAATCGCATTTCAAAAAAATATGATGAACCTCAAAAACATACTTTACGAAAATGTTACTCATTTTAAAATATTTGTAAACGTATTCTTTATAACTTTTTTCTTTTCATTTTCGCGTTTGTTTTAATGTGTTCTAATGTTTTTTTTCCGTTACATCTTTTTAGCTCATTTATTTATTTGTTATTACTTTCCTGGATGTTATATATCACACAAGAAAAGTATGGTGATCGGTCATAAAATGACCCCCCCTCTAGATTTTTAATTTTTGGAACTCTGGAAACTTTTTGAAACGTTGAGAAATGAACAAAAAAATTCGGAGGTAATTTCTGTATGTATGGATGTTAGTGTAAAGGGGGCACGATTTTGTTTACCTTTTAATCTTAACTCAGGTGCTTTGTAAAAAATTTCCGAAATTTTGCAGGGTTTATTAGGGGATTGATGCTATTAAATTTTGGTGGTTAAAGGTCGAATGTCTCCATTAGGATCAGACTTAATTACGATTTTATTCGTTATTAACATTTACGATTTTTTTTTTATAAAACCCATCCCTGCGGTAAAAATTAACCTTTTTCATAATAGTTAAAAATATAAAGTTTTTAAATAAAATATAACAGATGGCGCCATCAAATGTTGCCGGGAAAGTTAGGCAACACGTTGCCGGATTTTTTGATTTTATTGTCAAGCAGAGGGTGGACATCTTTTGTCTCAATCACACTTCCTGTTATAACTAAAATAAATAAATTCTGCAGTTTATTAATAATACATGTACTGTACAACTGTATACTAACATATTACCTTATTATATTACCTGTATATTATATTACTAACACATACAAACTATATTGCAAATTCAGTAAGCATTAGCATTCTCATAAGCTGATCACTTCAAAATGAGAGCAATTGGTCATAGAATTCCCTGTACTCCTGCTTCATATACTGACACATTGGCCTTTAAATCTTCCTTTCTTTTGTTATTGAAAATAATCTACCGTAAAAAATGGGAAGTTGTAGAGTGGGCAGAACTGTAAGGTGTTTGGCTCTTCCTTTCCTCAGGATGACATACTGCTTCCAAGGTTGCAGTAAACTGTAACTGTTGTGAGCATACACAACAGAAGAGTCATCACATAGAAATTTGAACCATATTCTTCGTGTAATTAAATTGTATGTAATAGTCCTAATATGTAGCAATTTCCACTCACCTGACAGGGGCAGTTCTTTCCATGTAGCTGTTTTCTTCTTCAGCTTTGGTATGGCTGACATCTCTCAGCCTCTTCCTTTTTAATATCCTTCCACTCAGACATGTTAATCTTTCATTTTCTTGACTTTTTGACATGATTTAGACTGCTGGATGAAATGTGAATAATCTCATTGTCAACCATCTTGTTTGCCATACAACAGTGCTTCCCTAAAATCATTCAAGTGTCTAAACACAAGTGCAACACAATTAGATACTAATAGGCCAAATTTCCTATCTAGTCTACTAGTAGGCTAGATAGGAAATTAGGCCTACTAGTATCTAATTATATGAAGGAAGTACTATACATGCAATGTTCCATAAAAATGTCGCCTTTCCTAAAAATATGCCATACAGCATTGTTCTGGGGCATACTTCAATTGCTCAAGCTCAATGCATGGAAAAATAAATTTAGTTTATTTATATATAACACTGAAGACAAACTCTGCCCAAAAGGGACCACCATTTTTTTCTGTGTTCCAGACAATACACGTTCTTGGTGACTGATTTTTCTTTTTAGGCTGCTTGTCGCCAGAAGTTAAAAAAGTCTTTTTAAAAAACACAAAATATATCAAATGAAAATTACAAGTAATTTCTAAAATTTCTTTTTTAACTTCTGGCAATAAGCAGCCTAAAAAGAAAGGTCAGTCACCAAGAACTTGTATTGTTGGAACACAGAAAAAATAAATGGTGGTCTCTTTCGGGCAGACTTTGTCTTCAATGTTATAAAATAATGATCTCCATCGGACAAACATTCACAAATTAGTTTATTTATTCAAAGTTAAGACTAATTTACCAGATTTATTGTTATTAAATTGCATACTTGGAGCATTATGTATACTGCATTTGATTGAGATTTACCTAATAGTTATTTTAACAGAGAGATGTAAACACTTTAAATATGATCAACATGTAGAAAAACACTATATTATTAGAATAAATTATTTTTATATGAGAGATAAAGCTCAAAACTTGCAACTGTTTGCATCTAAAATTAAAATTATTATATTATTGAATTCTATAATCTTCAAAAACTACTTGGATTAAATAAACATTTAATAACTTTACATAAAATTATTACAAAAGACATGTTTGTGAAATTTCAAATTTTCTTATATGAATTCTTCTATCAGACAAATATGAAACTGCACAATAAACAAATACAAGAAGAATTTAAAGAAATTGATATTTTATAATCCACTTCTTATAGGAGGTGAAACCAAAATTACTCCATCTCCACGAACAAAAAGCATTTGGATGTTCCTTTTTGTAGTCTACATAAGAAAAAATAATACATTTAATATTAAATAGCTTCATATTAGTGAACATATTTAATTTTTCAAAACTTAAAATTTTAATTTATACTATTTAACTTTATTATATGCAATATCACATATTCGTGTAGCAGCAGACATTTACACAGAAACAAGAGTTCCCATTAAAATTTGACAACACATAAATAACTATTCCCTAAATGAGATTTGAAATTAAAATCTAGTAAATAACATCTTAACAAATTTTACTGTCAGATCAGCTAAATAGTAACCATACATTTTTAAAACTAATTATAAACTATAATAAACATAACTACAAATTATTCATATAAATACATAGATTCAGGGTTAGTTTGAATGTATCAATAGAATTAGTTGTAAAAGATTAGCAAATTAAAATAACAATTATAAATAATTTTTAATATTTCAGGATTCAAAGCATAAACTGAACAAGTAAATAGTGCTCTACATCTAAATTAATTACAGTACATTCTTCATAATCTGGCCCTTACTAATCTATCATCTCAATTTTCTAGCATATCCACAGTGAGCCTATGCACTTCTGTTTCTGTGAAAATGTTAATTATACCACACATCATATTTTCATGGGTTTTATGTAAGTATAGAGCAAGTTGGAGTACAGTATATCATTTGCACTAGGCATGCTGTCAAAGTGGACAGATGTCCAGTCAATTTCCTTGTGCACAGACAGCCATTCTTTACATTGTTTTTACCATAAATGAATTGACTTGCTGTTGATGGTATATTTTTTTGCTTATTCTGCTCAGAAGCAACATTAATGGCAACCACTATTAACAATGCTTTGTTGCTCACACATGAACAACTCTACATCTGCACACAATGCCTTCTCTCTTGCAGAGACAGCCATTTTCACTAAATGCAGTCAGGTGACAGATATATAGAAAAGTTTACCATTGGCAGAATAAAACAAAATTTTCATAGTTTCTTTGTGTCACTGTGTGTTTTACTAAAATAAAGTTAATAACCAGTGTGTACAGATTTCTTTAAACACCAGAGATCTTTTTGACTAACCCTATACATTTATGAAAAAACTGAGTGATTAATTTATACATATATTTAAAAAACTTTAGATGCAGAAGTTTGTTAATTTGATACCTACAGGATCAATTGGTGTCAATTAATCAAAAATGCCAAATTATTGAATGTTTTTGTATTTTTTGCAAAATTTGATAAGTTAAATGTGATCCAAATGTTACAGATATTGCCATGCATTTTGTACCACAGTACACTGTGTACACTTCCATTTTGTTTACTCATGCTGAAGATGATACAGTGCATGACTATACTGTTATCACAGTATATGAAAAAATGTTAATGAACATGTTATTGCTTGGGGTCTTTAAGCACACCATGTGCCAAAACAAATATTAATTTGCAGAATACTAACATGCCATTTCATTGGCTATTTTTCAATGGATGCCAGATTACTGGACATTCTGGATCATCAAATGCTGAGTCAACAAATTTCTAGTGTATTATATAATATATAAAAATTTTTTCAGTTTATATTATAGATATTATAACTAGTGATGTAATGAATAGCATATTCATCCTCAGCCGAATATTGGCCATTCGGCCACGCTCCTGGCCGAATGGCCAAATATTCAGCCAAACTATTCGGCTTGATTAACGCACGTACGAAAATTGGTGCGCAAACCGCATTATGGCAAGGATCGCAAACCCTGCTCTCTATTGGCCCGCTGTCACTACAATATTTTCTTCCAGTAGGCCTAAATTATTTAAATTAATTAATTAAATTATAATTATTAAAGTTAATATGAGATAGAGCCGAACGTCTACCTCTAGCAGAGCCGTAACTAGGGTATGGCCAACATGGCTCCCGCCATAGGCGCCGATTTAATAAAGGCGCCAGCAAGGTTTTGGAATAATATGTATTCGAAATTAATAACACAAAAAAACTTCTATAATTATATTTATATAGTATTTATTATCTGTAATTTTTATGAACATATATTTCAGAAATAAACTGCCATTTTTATTTTTATTTAATAACAAAAATTAAAAAGGCGCGCCATTTTTATTCTTGGCCATAGGCGTCCAAAATCCTAGTTACGACACTGACCTCTAGTGCCAAATTGGTTTATAATTTATGTAATAGCCGTAAATAGCCCGATATGATTCGGCAGTTGTTGGTATTTAGATGTAAGTTATAATTTATAAGTTATTTTATTTGCAATCGATCTTTTTAACTCTTTAATTAAGCACTAAAATTTTGTTTTTACTATGTATTTGTAGACTGAATAGTACCATAAGGATATATTTTAGTGGGGACATATGGTCTAGTTTCTCCCCAGTTGTGGAACAGATCAAATATATTATATACTAGTTACTCATCTTCTAGAAATAGATAAATAATTCTTTCATTAAATATGATAAGTTTCGAATAAAACATTTCGTAAATCATTTTAAAATATCGTAAAAAATATAAAAATATATGCGAATACGAATATAACATAATTAACTAAACAATAACATTAATGCCTGATACATTCTAACCTACATGCCATCAATGCCATTAGATATCGGGCTATAATATTATTTTAATTACGAAATAATTTAATACTAGAGTTAGACGCTATTTCTTATTAACTGTAATAATTATAGTTTAATGTTCAGCATTAATAAAAGTTACCAAAATGATTAATTTACTGTGTTTTTGTTATTTCTTCCTCCTGTTTTTAGGTATTCGGTCGAATAGTGATTAAATATTCGGTATTCGGCCAAATAATGATTTAAATATTTGGTATTCGGCCGAATACCAGGTAGTAACTGAATATTCGTTACATCACTAATTATAACAGAAATATATATTTTAGAAACAGAATCTTATTTATTCTATAATATTCTATATGAGATATAAGAGTAATTTTAACCAATTGCAATATTTTTGTAACAGTTTGTGTATATGTATTACACCATAAGCTTCAATTATGAATATTTCTGAACAGCACAAATAGCTATTATAAAGTATTTATGTAAAATGAAAGTATGTAAAACTGTCTTAGCATATATTTATATCTGTAAGCTGGTTTATTATGAGCTAGCAGGTAGGCCCGGCGTTGCTTGGGCAAAAGTAACGATAGCAAAGATTAAAATTATTACTTTATAGTCACAAAAGAAAAAGAGTAATTTCATCAACAAACTAAGGTAAGGTCAAATTTGAAAATCGAATGTTCTAATATTGTTTGATTTTCATGACTTGTTCTGATTATATCGTTCAATTTTCATTGAATGCTCTAAAGAAGAAAGGTCGAGAAAAACCGAACTAATGTGTTTAAATTTGAAAATCGAATATGTTCTAATGTATTACTCTTTTCCTTTCTTTCTTTTTTTTTTTCCTCCAGTGCCGGTAAATCTTGCACGTCGCTTTCTCTTGTTCTCCATTGTTATGTGACACTTCCATTGTTACTTAACATTTCCATTGTTACTTCACACTTCCATTGTTACTTACACTTCCATGTTGATGGAGAGTATTTTCGAAAAAAATCCCTTCTTAGTGTGCGTCTCTCGTGACGTACCCTAACTGTGTACCAAATTTCAACTTTCAACTCCTAACCGTTTGGGCTCTGCACTGATTATTATTATATTATTATTATTATGAACTCGTCTCGAATTATATATATATATAGATTAATAACAAAATTATATCTTATATAATGTGTCCATTTAAACATCTTTCCAATATTACATAAGCGTATGTGCAGTGGCGTAGCTATGGTTCTCCAGGCCTGGTGCGGAACCAGATTTTTGGACCCCTGAAAAAATTTTTCGGCAGGGGTGTCCTTTTTCTGTAATGGTAATCGGGAACATCCAAATGAAGACAAGTAATTTTTTCTATAAATTTTGGCTTTTGAACTTATTTAGTTAAAAACATTGTGTTTAGACGTTCAATTTCTTTCATTTGATGAGTGATGCATTAGGTATTTTTTTGTTTTGTTTATGTAAATGGAAAATATTTTTGTGTAATGGTTTATATAGTGTATAACTAGATTACAGTTGAGTTGCTGGTTTTCCTGTGTACCGTATTTTACAGACTATGAGACGCACTTTTTTCTTCGAAAAATTGCCTCCAAAATTCAGGGGCATCTTATAGTCCGTAGCATCTTATAGGTATTTTTTTTATTTAAAAATTGCTTAAAAATTAAGGTGAGTCTTATAGTCTGTAAAATACGGTAATAGGGGCCCCAGGTTGAGCAATCAAATGCCAAATTTTGCTTTGTTCTGATTGCCGTGAAAAATTTTTCTGGTCTTTTTTCTTGTGATTTTGGGGCCCCGTGGACTCCCTTCGCTTTCCATGGGCCCGATGTGGACCACACCTACTGCACCCCCTAGCTACGCCACTACATATGTGTGTGATGCATACACTCATACAATGCTGGAAAATGTGCATCATACACTTTAACACATTTTATGGATCAACAAGGTATTGTTTTCCTAGAATGGAGTGTATAACCATTACAGTGTGCACTATTGGGCAGTGTGTGTTCTACAATGCACCCAATATAAGCAACACCAAATGTCTGGTCCTAAACAGATGATATAGAATTTGGGATGAGCAGCTTTTTAGTCTCATATTCATTGATGGTCCTCTGATTAATGATTGATATCTAAACATTCTAGATACTATGGTGGATGAATGACTTCATGACTTGCAATTGATGCAACTACAGTAGTTTGATGTCAGCACAATGGTATTCAAGCTCATCCCTAGAGAGATATGTATGAGTCTTGCAGAAAAATTTGGCAACTGATTAACAGAGCCAATTCCATGACCAACAAATGTCTTCTCTGCATTTTTACCATGGAGTTACTTAAAAACATGTGCATGGTACTTATCCAGCAGTGCCACAAGCTAATGGGCAGATGCAGATACAATAGATCCATGAAATGGTGATACCAGGAATGTTAGATGCCATTCATAACATCATGCTTGACTGTATCTTTATATAAATTGTTTTGAACATGTTCTCTAACAAAATAAAGCTCACTTTTTTTGTACCAATTTCTGCAATGTTGTCTTTATCCTTTACAGTCAATTATTTGTGTGTTTTGCTAAAATGTCTTAAATTGCTTTCCTTTAGTTATTTTAGCACTGGACCAAGAAAGCACCAGCAATGCTGGGAAGATCTTATTTTGTTTAATTTTGGAAAGATCTCTTTTGCTAGGATGTTTAAGTGGATACCTTGTATATTTAAGTATTTTTACAAAGAACCTTAATCCACCAGTGGTGTAGCGAGGGGGTGCAAGGAGGTGTATCATGCACCGGGCACCACTCGCAGAGGGGCGCCCAAATGGTCTCCAAGACAAACTATATGTGTTTCTGGAGGGGAGAGAGGGGCACCAATAAAGTGTCGGGCACCAGTTATGTTTGCTACACCACTGTAATCCACATAGGATAATAAATAAACAGAACAGTAATTTTAATAATTACAGTTATCATGTGAAAATAATAAATGTTATACAGTTATGCATTTCAAAAAAATACAATCCATAAAATCTTAAAAATATATTAGTCAATGTATTGATGGAGAAAATCTTTAATAAATTTCTAAATATTCATTATTTCAAATTTTATAAAAGGAAAAATCTTGATATAATTAGCCTTCATTTGTATTACATAAAATTTCCATCTGATAAAATTTATTATTCAGTAGAAACAGGCAGTAAAATACACCAGAATTTTCTGATTATTGATGATTACTATTAGAGCACACTCTTGCTAATCTGACTCATAATAATGTAAAATATCCCATGTGAGTGCCTATGCACTTCCAGTTTCCATGAAAATGCTAATCATGTCACAACCCATTTTCCTGTTTATTCAAATTTCACTTCTCTGTACAGTATTGTATGTCAGTGCACTGTATTCTTTGCCCACCTGCCTCCAAAAAAAAAAAAAATCAGTACCAAAGGATGACAGATTACATCATTCATTGCCTTTAGGCCTATACATTCTCAGTAATTTGGTATCTCTCTATGCAAGGAATGGCTGGAATAGCAAGAGTATTTGTATTAAAAAAAAAAAAAAGAATTAGATCAACTTGTTTCCATTAAATCCATGTTTGTGAAAAATAATTATAAAGGTATGTGAAATATGAATATACTTTTTTTATACAAATATATACAATTAATTTCTTTAACTATTCAATAAAAGAACTTAACTCCTACTTTACCAACAGATGATTAGACAATGACTTTAACAACAGATAAACATTGCAGGATTAACAGCTAATTTATAGCTGTTAAGTATGCAATTTGTCTGATTGTGTCTCTATTGGTAAAATGGGGGATTAGTCCATTAATATAGATTTTAATAAATTATAAGATATATATTTATTTACCTTATAAACTTCTTCATATGTTTCTTCATCAATTTCTACAGTTGTAACAGTTTCTTCCACATCACCAAGAATCATATTTAAATGTTGATCATAAGCCTAAAATAATGTAATTTAATTTAAAAATGAAAAATAAATACATACAGAGTGTCCAAAAAGTCTTTCTATAGTGGATATTGTAGGTTTTAGTAGACCGCTTTCATTTAAATTGGTTTGTGATGAAATTTGTACCATAGGCAGCATTGTATCCGCTTCATTATTCCAGTCTCAACTTGTTTAGGTGGTTTAATGTGCAGTTTGCATGTCACAGTGTCTTTGTTCAGTATAACCTATAATACCTGCTACGAAAAGACTTTTTAAACATCCTATATATATATAAACACACACATGCACATGTATGAAGTCCTGAGTAAGACCCAAGCTCAGATATTGGAATTTTAATGAGTGTCTGATTGAGAAGTTGAACTTTGACTCTAGCAAATAACAAAATAAAGATGAAATGGGAAAAGAAAACAAAACACTTTTGGAGAAAAGAAAATGTCATGTGAAAAAAGTTAAAATTTTTAGTAGTGAGAAGGGTCATAATGTGCTAAAATACAAGCAAAAGTTCTAAAGTTCACGAAGCATTGCTTGGTTGGAGTTGAGATGCGGTGTCAAATTGTATATTGACAAACAACCTTTCTTGCAGCCTGATCTGATAATTTCACCTGGATACAGAGAAAAGATCAATTAGAAAATGATGAGTAGTAGTCAAAACCAATCGGAGCATTTAATTTGGAGACAAACTCTATAAAAACCCACATTTCAAGAGCATGGAGACTTTCTTTTCCCAAATATGGCGACACACAATCATCTTGTCTTGTCTTTTCTTTGCACTTGTGTTCTGATTACCACATATATCACACCTTTGTCTGTATCTTCAACTCAACGATTACCATCTGTCATATCTCCAGTCATCAATGACATTGCCCTGAGGCCAACGAATCATCAGAGTAACATAACCAATGACTTAGCCTCTATTCTGGACTTTCCCAAGAACACCAAGAAGACATTGCCTAAACACATCTTTCAAACTGAGGAATTTTGTAAACATCTTTTGAGTTATTAAAACAGGTAATATAGTAACCATGGAGTCTGCATCAATGCCTGTCACACCCATATGCGACCCCCTCACACCTCTGTTCATCCTGAATTGAAACCATTCCTATTGGCAATCTCACACATGCACATGTACAAACAAACAAAATCATTTAAAACATATATCATCATTTTTAAATAAGAAAATTATAAATTAAAACATCTCAAAAATTTATAAATTTATTGTCTAAAATTCAAAAGAATTGTTATACATTATTATTAAATTAGAAGTCTACTTAAATTAATAAATTATTATCTATCACATTAAAGGATAAAAACTATATTCTGATAGATCAGGGATCGGCAATCTTTCAGTGATGTTGTGCCAAACCTAAGTTATAGTGTTATTCCCGACATGATTCTACCAGATATCTTTATCAGATATCAATGAGAATGAATAAAGATATCTGATAGAAAACTTGCCAAGTGTCTTTGAAGAAAAAACACACAACATTAGTGTTTATCAAGTCTAAATTATAGAACAAAACATGGTTTCATAAAACAAATCAATAAATTTTTTTTATTACCGCGACAGCCTAGTGTGGCCTAATCATGAGGGCCACAGGCAGAGAAAACTAAACCTGGGGAAAAAACCTATGAAACATATCGGAAAATTCCGGGAAAAAAATTTTACATAGGTATTTTTCAATTAAATTAAAATAATTATTTTACACAGTAAAATATATGTATGTTTACAATAACCTTATTTTTAAATGAAATTTACAACTTCCTAGTTGAAATCTAGTTGAAAGTACAGTATTTTGTGTAAATTTTATAAATCATCAAATTGCCTACTTTTAAAAGGGGACCCCACTGTATTTGTGCCCACAGGCCTCTAATTGTTAAATCTGGCCTTGGTCATCTAACAGGCAACACAGTGAGAACTGCTTGCCTATCATTTTAGTTCAAAATACAAGAAGTTTTATATTAAAATGATAAGCAAGCAATTCTGTAAGAGCACTCACACTGAACGTTTCGCTTCATGCAGTCCGTTTTGCAACTTTTTTAAAATGATGTCAATCCTGAAAATTTCGGGATCAGGTAAACTTAATCCCGAAAATTTCAGGACTAAAAAGTGATCGGAATCCCGAAATCAAATCCTCTACTTTGGACATGCATGCCAAAGGTTACATTGGGGTTAGCCCAGATGTAACCTTTCGATATATTATCAAAATAATAGTTCAGTTCTTATCTATGTCAAATATTTCTTCTTTTTCTTTAAGTCTTGATTTCACTCTTTTGATATATAAGAGAAAGAATTTTTTTTTTTTCACTTTTGCCTTTTTCCACTGTTTGGGTATTAAGAGGGCCCTTTTTCCATATTGATTGTGGGTTCAACCAAGCCTGCAATGGAGCCTGATGATGAGAGATGGAGTCTGACATATCCAGGACAAATCACTTGTGAAAAATTCCTGGAGAGCTACTCAACAACAAGATTTAATCCTGGGTCCCCAGAGCAGTTGGCCAATACCTTACTGTGATGTATTTCACCCATAATGATAGCCTTATTTCAAAAATTGCTATAAACCACAGTTCAGTTATGATAGAATGTATGTATTAATGTCACTAAACGAATGCACTAAAATTTTCTTATTATAATCACTTTGGAATTCCCCTATATTCATGATAACTGGGGGAGGAGTAAGTAAAATAAAAAAAAACTAATTAAATACTGGACATTCTGGTTTTATTAACTCTGACATTAAAACAGAGATTTCCAATCTTTTTCTTGCATTGACCCCATATAGAAAATATTTTTTGCAATTAGTGGTCATGTATTTGTATCAGAATACAAATATCAAGGTGTAAAATTAATATTAACTAGGACATCGTGAGACTTTGTCATATCACAATAGAATTGAGATGACGCCTCGAGGTGGATACAAAGAAGCGATCCTCGCACTTGTTAGAAACAGTGATGACAATCCTTTTACCCAATGGTTGCAGACAGGAGAACTTTGCACTTTCTGCCACGAAAGAGGCTATCTTTTCATCTGCCAGTCACAAAATAGACAATCCTTGCCCAGGCACATAGAGACAATCCTTTTACTTACCAACATGAAGACATAATCCAAGAACAAAGCAATCGGTGCCAATGCCCACCAGTGATTAAGTGGATAAAACCACCGAACACTGTTAGTTGGTTGTGAGATTGTGCCTGGACAAAAGGCAGGATACATGGAGTTTCCCAAGTTTTCTTCATGTTAGTAACACCTGAATAGGGGCCCAGTTTCCCATACATTGCCATACATGAACCAAAACTTAAAACAATTGATGAGTTAGTGCTGTGGAAATTATCTCAGTTCTTCAAATTCTTAAAATAACCTGATTTTCCATGACTTTAAGTGAGAGTTTTTAAAACACCTGACATTTACTTGACCTACCTGACCAGTACACACCTGGAACTGTAAGCAAAAACAAAGTATTTCTGCATTTCATTTGTTCCAATGTCTAACATTCATTTAAATTTAGCTAACGACATATATTTAATTTAAACTGATTTTGAAATACTCACGTGAAGTCTCCCTCTCAATTCTCTGTCATTTCTCATTTTCACATAGATCCTCTCGTCCAAACTTAATCTAATGAGGTCTAATGGTTCCTCGACTGAATTTGTCGGACCCTAAAATGTAATATTGTTATTTAAAAAATATCATTATAAACAAGTCGCAATTAAAAATACAAGCTTCTATGGTTTAATCCGTACCTGCTCATTGTCATCCGCCATTTTTTTAAAATGAAGGATGAGTGTTGCCAATTACTGTCACTTTCAAACTTGTATTAAAATATAAAAATTATTACACTATCACTGGTATGGAAATCTGTAATTATAAAAATTAAGTGTAATAATAATAATTAAAACAGTATATAAAATAAATAACAGAAGAAATATAAATACAGTAAGAACCCGCTTAACGCTAATTCAATATAATGCGGTCTGCTCGACGCCTTAAAAAAAAAAAAAAACGCTCAAAATTTACGCCGATTCAAATTATCGCGGCATTTCATCAATCGTTCGTATATAATACGATTATTTACAAACACGAACCAATCAGCAAAGGGTGATAATTCATAAAGTACTTTATAATAGATTTAAAGTATAATAGTACTTAAAATGACAGTGTAATAGTACTTTAAAATAGATTTAAGGAAAGTACACTATGTTTGTTTTGTGCAATTTTGGAAAAAATATAACATCGTGGATGCTATAGGAAATATCGACTTGGATGGCAAGAATTAACTGATAAATGCATGAACGAAGTGTGGGAGAAGTTCTGGCTGAAGGTATCCAAGAATTCTCAACGAGAAGGGCCTATCGCTATATCGTTAGGTTGACCAAATTGTCAACCTAATCAATACAGCATGTAGATGAGCAGGATATTGAGAAGTTACTGCAAGTTTCTGGTGAGAGCCTTATCAACAACGACCTTCAAGAACTGGCAGAACAAGGAATTCGTGTAGAACTGGAAAATAGAGATTCTGAAAACGAAGAACCCAAGGAATTTCTCTACAGATTTCCTTAGTGAAAGTTTGGTAACGATAACCAAAAAATCGTCGATCAAATTGTAGCGAATGATTCAGATTTTGAAAGAAGTGCAAAAGCAAAACGAGGCGTTTTGGATGCGATCTTCTGCTATCGACAATTGCTTAAGGGGAGAAAAGCGACAAATGAAACTAGAAGATAAAAACGAAAATCAAGAATTTCAGAAGAGCCAAGGCCTTCGTCACAAAAAATGAACTTTACACTTCTGTGTGCAGTGCCGTAACTAGGCAGTTGCAACAGGTGCACCCGCACAGGGCCCACTTGGAAGGGAGCCCAAAATGCATGTATATGTTTTATTAATTTCCCAAACCTAATTAGTTAAGGGGCCTAAATGCAATTTCTTGCACAGGGCACAGGAATGGCTAGTTACGGCACTGTCTGTGTGCATATGTTTATGTGTTATTTAACATATATTATATGCAAATTAATATAAAAAATAACTTAAAATTATAGTAAAATCTGTTTATTTTGGTCGCGTGTTCCCATTTCTCTTTTTACTCTACGTTAAAATGACTTCGTTTAATGCTGTTTCGCTTAGCGCTTTGTCGTCTAGGAACGTATTCCCCGCGTTAAGCGGGGTCTTACTGCTTATTTATAGACCCACTTCATAGTTATCCCTGCTTTAGTTTTTCTTTATTGTTTATTATTTCATTAACTCAAAGTTGGCTCATTTTAAGAATATGGCTGGTCACAATTACAAGTAGTCATGATCAGTGGTGATACTCAGCGGGTTCGCACAGGTTCGGCCGAACCCGTTGTTAAAATTTTCAGTTTTCCGAACCTTGTTAAACACACGGAACATTTCTCAGTGTTTTTTTTAATAATATATTAAAATATACGTATTATACTCTGTAATACTACTAAACTAGAGTCTTATACCCCGTTCGCACGAGCATTTCAATCTAGATTGTGAGCAAGGTCGGGGACTATGTCTTGGCGCGATCTCTCTCGACCGTTTCAATCTCGACCGAAACGAGGTTTAATCGCGATCGATTCAAGAGAGTTCTTGAAACTAGATCCAGTCATAAGAGAGATCCCGGAATTCCACGCATGCGTGAAAATACAAGATGGCTGCGGAACACGTGTCGGGCTATGAACAGCGAAATTAAAAGGATATCGTATTTCGAGAGATGATGACATCTGTCTATTATCAGCAGTGCCATTCATTTCTCTGCCAAAAAAAAAAGGTCGACAGCACTAATATACTATTGTTACCTGGTCTTCGCCCAGGGTTCGTTACGTTCCAAATACGCCACTGATTATTAGATATATCGCAAGAAAAGGTATTGTATTTATTTCTAGCCAAAACTTCCATTTCCTTTGTCGGTGATTGTCAGGGAAAATTTTTCTGCTAGCGAACCTTTGTGAACTATTTCGAATATCACCACTGGCCATGACTCATATTGGAGTTAAGCAGAATGGGTGAGAAATGAAGGGACAATGGAGCTCCATGTTTATAGAAAATTGAATTCAAAGGAAAAAGGAATTTAACCCTTAACTAAGATGGTGCGAGTTAAAATGACCCAACTTAGTTTTCTTTTTAATTTTTGAAGTAAATAACAAGACATTTCTTTCTTTAACCCTTTATTGAAATGTTTCTAAACAAGACAAAATATTCTGTAGCGATAAGTTAAATGCATTTCTAAACGTTCTTAATTTTACTTTCCTGGCTGTTGTGTATATATAACAAGGGAAAGTATTGGGATTGTGTCTAATTTGACCCTTAAAGTTTTTTTTTTTCTTTTTGCAAATCTACACGTTTTGAGACTTCCTGAACTAAAACAGTAAAAAAGAAAGGCAAAGATATTCCGTGTATGTGTGTCGGCGTCTATAACAAACGAAATTTGGCATGGTATCTTGTGTATTTTTAAAAATTCTTTTCGCCTTGTGAACACGAAGAGGATCTCTTTTAGCACACCCATTATGGGTTCAGCCAGGCATACCATGGGCTTGGCCGAAGGTGGTCAGGGACGGAGCCAACATATCCGGACGGACCGCCACTTGAAAAATTCCTAGGATTCTTTGACCCGTCCAGATTCGATCTCGGATACCCAGAGCAGTAGACTGCCACCTTGACCACTCGGCCATCCGTCTGATATGACCTTCTTTGTAATAATTAAAGAAAATCTAGAAAATAGCTAAATTCGAGATGAAACAATCTAGCAATTAGATAAACACTTATCTAATTGCTTAAATCTCAAATTTAGGGGCAAACAAAATAATCTAGAATTAGATGTGAAATATAGATTCTAAAGTGACAATCCTGCCCAATACGTATTCAGACTTCAATGTTTTGATTTAAAGTAAAATGGCCGTCGATAGTACCTGTCGTTGTCACCAAGAGCACTGTATCTAAGGTCACAGTGAAGTGGCTATATCTAGCCACTGTAGGTCACAGCCATTCTATGTGGTATATTCTAGCTCTATTCTGCCTAGTACAGGAATTAAGTGAACTTAATACATGCGCACGGAGGCCGGAAGTTGCCGTCTCGAGCGTGGAAAAAACGTAGTAAGTTCGTTGTTTAAAAGCTGTAATTCGACGAAGCATTTCTGTTATTTATTTATTTAAGTTTTTGATTAATTCGAAAGTTTCGCGTATTACTCTAAAGTGACCAGATATGTTAGGTTGAAATGCGGGACGCTTTTGTGTTGTGGGAGCTAAAAATGGGGTGGACCTCCAACATACATAAATATATTAATAAAAACTAATTCATTAATAAATAATTTAGTAGAAAAATATATAAATACATAAATGCATAAATAAACTTAAAAATAACTCTATAGAATTTTTTTTTACAACTTGATGGCGCTGTTTGTATATCTGTCATGCAAGGTCTGTATAAGAAGGTCAGGACACGCTCCCGTGATTCTATGCGGCAGCGGCCATGTTGGGGCATATCGATAGAAATCACCATACGTGGTCCCTGCGCGAGTCAACTATTATTACGTATATACGTACTCAGAACGTTAAACAATAAGTTATTCTGTGGCACCTAATTGTAAAAGTAAGTCTACCGACCTTGGATTGTTTAGATTTCCCGCAGATAAGCGGAGGAAAGCGAAATGGGTGCAGAACCGCAGACGGGATAAGTGGCAGCCAACCGAACATTCTAAACTATGCGAGAGTAGTGTATATTATGTATTTTTCTATAGGTACTGTCTTAGATGTACAGTACACTCAAACCTGTTTTTGTGCGGTGGATAGGGACCGCATAAAAAAAGTCTCGCGTAGAAAATAACTCAAAACCTTACGAAATAACTAGGAATTGCTTTTTAACTCCTCGGGCCTTTTTCTGCCATCCCTAATGGGAAAAAATCCTCTAAGAATTTTATTTTTTATATTAATTAATTAATTCCACTTAAATACCGATCTAACGTTAAAAAGTTAAAAATAATCGTTAAAAAATGATTTTATTTGATAAATATAGCTGCGGAAAGTGTTATTTCATTTAACAAGGCATGAAATTTCACACCCGCACTCTAAAGACGGAGGGGAGCTAACTTACCGCATCTGTTCAAATATAACATAATATTTATGATTTTTACGCTATTAAAATGAGAGGGGACCGAAAAAGACGTATGAGAAAAAAATTTTACGGAATAAAAAATGAAAAAACCTGCCGATGTCATAGAAAACATCCGATAGAGTTTTAAAAAATTTACAGGAGTCAATTATGTTCCAATTTGATTGAAATTTTCATATACCGCACAAAAACAGGTTTGAGTGTATACGTGAGCTCGCATTAAATTATTTGTTGTTCAGCTTCATTTCGAAGAATCTCGGTTAGAACTGTTCATCTCAACTTTTCTGTAAGTGACATTACATATTTTTGCCAGAGATACGAACAGTACTTTGAATGTAAAAAAACTGTATGGAAGCAAAAACTCATTTATGCGTACTTCTGTTGACTTCCGAAAATGGTATTTTATTATATTTGTATCTTGGGTGTTTACGGAGAAAGAAGTTATGTCTCGGATAAGCTCTGTTAAAAATATCGTCAAATTGTGTTTAATATTATCCTTTTTGATTAAATTTTATATAATTAGGAAAATATGACGTTTAAGCCTTTGTAAAGCCAAAAATGTTCGTTAATTAAACGTTAGTCCGGTATTTATTTTTTAATTCATTAATATTGTATTGGTAAATGCTTTAAAATAAAATTTTGGATAACTTATGTTATTGCATTACTTTACCAAGCGCTTATATACGTAATTGCATCAGTTTTAGCGCCTATTTAATTAGTTTCATTCACCACAGCGAGTGATGCTGATGATTGTTTCTTTTAAACTATTTGATCGAAAAGTTACGTAAAATTGGGGATGCGTAATCATCCGAAATTATTATTATAATTTTGACTGGAAATCGCTGGATTTATGCAATTTTAGTTTAATTAATGTCGTATAAAACTGACTGCTCGTACACGTTTGCTTAAAACGCGTGACTCAAAATACCCTAAAATGGCGGCTCGAGAAGTAGGTCACGCGTGTCCTGACCTTCTTATACAGACCTTGGGTGCGTTCTTTAATAGCGGTCGCTGTGCGTCTCCGCTACTACGGGAGTGCGCTGCTGTTTGTAGGCATTTAGGAACGACGGTGAAAGAAAGAAAGAAAGATGGCAGCGCCCGCACTATCATAGTATCGTAACGGAGGAATCTGTAATTCTAAAATATGAGCTTTTAAAGGCAAAAGAAGGGTCCCAATTGTAAAATTTAACCATAAAATGAATTATTTGTTGAAAGAGCATTCAAAATAGCCACGAAAAAAATTAGAATGCCGGCTACCATTCGAAAAAAAAATTCGAAAGGACACTTACATCACCGCGTGCGCTAACTTGCGCTTTCACAATTTCCAAATTTTCATTCATAAAACCACATAATGGACCCGGAAACGAAACTATTTGAGCCATGGAGGACGTCATGTTGCTTTCCACCGTAAACTACTGCTACAAGCAGGACCGGATTATCGAATAGGCAAAGTAGACAAATGTCTAGGGCCCGTAATTCGGAGGGGCCCGGCTTCAGTGCAGAAGATTTCTGTGTTTCAAAACAAGTTAAAAATTATTTAAGAAATTCGATAGGACAGAAAAGGCTGTATTTAACAATGGTTAGTAAGCTGCGGTCGACCAGCCATTGCCTAAAAAAAAAAAAAAAAAAAAAAAAAAGTCAACAGCCACCCGTGCGTCAGAAGTAATGTACTTACTGTACGCCACGAGATCTCTCGCACCATCTAGAAATCTTCCTAGGGCCGCCTCTCGTGGTAGTACTGACGTATGGTTATGATTTATTTTCTAAATCTAAACTTATACGTCGCGACATCGCATATTCGATATAGTGTTCAAGTTGCTCGAATGCGAAGATATTACAATTCAATAGTGTTTTATAAAAGAGTTAAAAAGGATGACACCACGGTGTGACTTGGGGTGACACCACGATATCCGCACCGGGTGTCACCCATGCTACCTACGCTAATGTCACATTATATAAGATTTGTTTAGAAGCAACTTATTTAAATGGGGCCCCAATTTAAATTTTGTCTAGGGCCCGCTAGAGGCTTAATCCGGCGCTGGCTACAAGCGGCCGTTTTTGCCGTTCGACGGCGCGCACTCCCACCGGAATTTAGGAACGCGTTCTGCAGGAATTTTTAAACGGATGTCGCTTGCGTAGAGTTACGCGGAGGAATAAAAGAACGCACCCCTTACTGTCATGGTATGCCTAGAACGGCCTCTAGGGGCGCCCCTAGATAATATTTAAATTAATAATAAATTCAGTATATTATTATTGCAATAGGAATTTATTATTGAATTATTGATATGAATTTATTATTTATACCAGTGATTCTCAAAGTGGGGGTCGTGAAAAATATTTGGGGGTCGCTGAAAAATTGATGCCAGATCAATTTTTTCAAATATTTTATAAATTTACTATGGATTCATGTTTAGAAATAATAGAAATAAAAAATATATAAAATAATTTTTACTTAAATAAATTGCACATATAAATAATAAAAATAACATAAATATTTAAATACGAGCCTAATCCCCTCCCTCCGGGATGTTTTTTGACATATACTTATTCTTCGGGGGTCCTTTGAAATTTTTAAGTGCAGAAGGGGGGTCGCGGTCCAAAAAGTTTGAGAAACACTGATTTATACCACTGAATGATACCGTTGCTGCTAGAACACCCACTAGGGGGCGTCCCGGGCTACTAGTAGTAAAAGAAAACGACACTTTTGTGCTCTTGACAACTTGCGAACATGTTGAAAATGTTACATGACCAAATGCGGGACACTTTCCGGGACGGTGTTCAATGCGGGACTAACAACCCAAATCCGGGACGTCTGGTCACCTTATATCACTCACTTCTGTGTATAATACTTACCATAGATATGAACCAGCAACTTTTTTTATTTTAAAAATGTATATTTTGAATACGTTGAACTAACGATTAGCTCAAAAAACATTAACTAACTTATAATGGAGAACAAAGTTAAAGTCTTAAATATACTGAAATCATAAATTTAGATTAAATTCAAACTGAAATGCCTCACTCATCAAATGAAATCCTCATTGAATTTCATTTGATATTTTTAAACAATTTCTATAGTTTGGTGCTTCTTCAAAACTTTAAATACAGTTTAAATAATCAATAAATATAAGTAAGTTATAACAAAAACAAATAATTTTTAACGATTAATTTTATTCAATTTGTATGTATTTTTCTTTTTTATTTTTGATTTTTTTTGGCAAATTCACTATTGGTATGATTAAAAGGCTTCCTTAGTGAGTTACAGGCACTAAAAAGTATTTAAATCATATCCATAGTGGGTACGTCCAGGCCAGTAGCTCACTTAGGATTCACTCTTGGGGGTGCTGAGTTAAACGGATAAAAAAGTTTCTAATGCGAATTCGATAAAATTTCCACCTTATGTGACCGCTATTCATAAGCAGTATAGAAATAGAATAAACCACAGAATATAAATTATACTGGTAAAAAATGAATTTTAATTAGGAAAATTTTCTTCTGTTTGTTTTCCTTTTTCTTTGGAAGGGCCAGGACCGCTTGGTCCTCCTGGATACTCCACTGGCCTATGCCCGCAATTGAAGTGGTCGGGTAGTGAGCGACGGGGTTCGTCATATCAGAGTCAAACATTCCACGAAAAACTCCTACGGTCGATCGCCGGGGCTCAACTGCTTTGGCCATGGGTTTCTGTTGTGTCCAGTGACAGAATTCAATGAGACCTTGAGAATCGATGTCGCAAAGTTTTTGATGCAATGTTACGTAAAAGGGGATGTAGGCCTATTTCGTTCTCATTCTAAACTCTGCAAACACTCAAAATGTTCATACCAGAATCCAAAGGTATTCTTCAAATGGAATCACCAGGGCAGCGAGAACATCCACCAACCGTTGTGTTGAGGTTGAATGTAGCTGATTTCGGGTATACGGATTGCCAAACTTTAGAATACACGACGGGATTGGATTGATGGGCTAAGGGGATGCCCCGAGAGGACTTTCCATGGAAAACTGGGCCTTATTTAAGTATTAGACATATGAATATAATCCGAAAAACTCCACGTGACCAGTCCGCCGGCCAAGCGCAAACCCGCGAACTACTACCAGTGTTCAATATTTTTATTTTTTTATTTCAAGATACTATGGCCGTAGGTCTTTTCCAAGCATCTGAAAGACGGTCAGTAGCTACAACTTAACAAAACAGTAAAAGACAAATACAAATTTACATAAATACGGTTACAAATTCAAAATAATTAGTTTAAGTCGCCTAATAATTAAACTAAGTCGCCCCGTTTAATCCTGTTTCTTTTACGTTGCCAATTCTTGATAGCAGCTTTCGCTACAAAATAAAAAAAAATCTTCCTAACCTGCGACGAACGGCTTTCAAAAAAACGTGTAGTACGGGTGGTCTGAAACATTCTGTATACATATATTTTGCTAACCATTCGATTTCTATTTTAAGATTACTACTACTACTACGAGTTTTATTTAATAGCAGTCAAATAATAGTAACTTCAAACATAGCCAAATCACGTGTCTTACGTATAAACAAACTCTCTCGCTTTGTATATTTCTAATTGTCTTTTTAACAAATGAATGAGATGTTTTAAAGCGTTAAACATACTTGCCGAATAAGAAAATGTGAGTAAAATATAGTCGCAACTACTTAAATAAACATATTCGGTTACTTTAAAACGCAAGAATTAAATTTTTGTCGCAGAAAGACAACTAAAATGAATTATTGTGACATCGTCACACGTCGGGTTGCGTTGTTAATCATATATTAATAATTTTCATTAATTACGTAATGCTATTTTCGTATTTTTAAACTACCACCCCAACTTCTGTAACACTCTTTAACGTCGTCCACATATCCACTCCAAAATAACGTAACGCGTATTCTCAATCGATCCCCTTAATTGTAGAGTAAAGTAACCTGAGCGTGCGAATTTTAATTTCTCGATAATGGCAATATTGATTAGGCTTAATTGATTGATTCGTTCTATACAAAGGTTTGTATGTTGTATACAAACTCAGCCCGCCACCATAACGAAAGAGGACGAGTTTCTGTAAACTGTGAATCATTAAATTGAATCTTGTGAAATTTTCAACCTTCTGAAATACTTTACATCTGGAATAACGAGTTCTCAGATCTTTAAAGTGGACATGATGATTTTTATTTATTGATAGAAAGTCACTTTGTTAGAGGCATGTGGTTAGGCATGTCCACAAAATTTCAGCCTTCTATGTATCTTAGTCATCGTATCTTAATTGAAACTAGATGAAATTTGGGTTGCAAGGTTTGAGGACACGCTACAAAGAAAATTAAGTAAAAGCGTTTAATAATAACATAGGAAAAAAGTGTTTAAGATGTGTCCCTAAGCAGTTACCAGCCCATCAGTGGACGACGGCCGGATGGCCGAGCGGTAAAGGTGGCAGCCTACCGCTCTGGGGGACCCGGGATCGAATCCGAACGGGTCGAATAATCCCCAGGAATTTTTCGGGGGGTGGTCCGTTCGGATATGTCGGGCCCCGTCCCTCACCCCCGGTCGCCCCATTGTGGGCCTGGCGAACCCATAATGGGCCTACTAAAAGAGGCCCTCTTAGTGCCCACAGGGCGGAAAGAGTTTTAAAAAATAATAAAAAAAAAGCCATCAGTGGCGAGTGAATAAAACCACTGAACACTGGTAGTTGGCCGCGGGTTCGCGCACGATCAACAGGCCGGTAACGTGGAATTTTCCGGATTTCCTTCACCTAAATAGAGGGCATTTTCCGTAGAGAATCCTCCCGGAAGGCATCACCCTTGGCAGAAACGCCCATACGTTTTGTTGCTTTATCCCATCAATCCTAATCCTACAGACAGCCGGGTGGCCGAACGGTCAAGGTGGCAGCCTATCGCTCTGGGAACCCGGAATTGAATCCGGAGCGGAGTATGTCGGGCGACGGGGTCCGACATATCCCTCACCATCCGGTCGCCCATTGTGGGCTCGCTACAAGAAGCACTCCAGTAGCCACAGGGCATAGAGTTAAAAAAAAAAACCTAAACCCCTCTGCAATTACTAGATTTATTTTTCGAATACGATTTTGTAGAATATGTCCAGGTTGATGACAGTATTAATGCTAATTAATGTATGGAATAAACACAGTAAACTCCATAGATAAATAGATAGATAAAACTCAATTCATTTTCAAATTACACCGCCATCCAGCTCACGACAGAAGCTCTCCCTACGAAGAGATAAAGTAGCCAATAAAGAAGCTACTTTAAGTCATGCAATCAAATACAGCTGATCTGCTATTTTACTTAGTGACCACCCGCTCGCAGCACCATATTTTTCTTATCAGAGAGCATTTAAACTATGTTTTTATTTGTATATCAAAATATTATATCTGAATTTTAATAGTTACTTTATTGTTCGAAATTAATTTAAATGTATAAATTGTAGAAGTAAAATTAAAAATCCCACATTTTTGCAATGTGTGAAATTTAATTTCAGTTCTACGGCTAAACCTTTGAACAACGGCCACTAAAGGAAACAAAAATAAACCTGTTTGGACGTTATTTTATACGCAATTTTGTTTAAAAAACGAAAAAAAAAATGGCCGCTGTTTAGAGGTTACCTACCATTCTCTAGTTTTGTATTATGCAAATATGATTAATACTTTTTATCAATTAGACCCTTTTTGTATGGGAGGGTAACTTTAAAAAAATAATAATTATGAAATTACCTCCTTTTAAGTAATGATAGTAACCAAACAGGAAACGCTCAAGAATAATAAACCGAATATAACGGAATTTTCCTCCTCTTTCCACTCTGTGGGTACTAAGAGGGCCTTTTTTCAGGCCCATCGTGGGTTCGCTCAGGTCCACAAGGGCGATATAAGGAGTCCGATATATACGGGACGGATCACCTCCGTTAAATTTCTGGGGTTTTTCGACTTCTATAATGGTAGGTTGTCGCCTTAACCGTCTCGTCCATCTGGCCACTGAATATTTATAGGTACGGTTTGTAGTACAGGCAGACTAACATCTTGACTCTATATTGCAAGATGAAAGCAATTAACAGAAAAGTGCGAATGAATAGCTGGATGATATAATCGCTTTGATGAGTTTGCTCTATTTTTAATAGTTCTGTTTCTCTCGTCCTCACAAGGATTGTAGGATTGATGGATAAAAGCAACACAACGTGTGGGCGATCTGCCATCCGAGAGGACTTTCTATAAGAAATTGGCCTCTACTTAGATATTAGGCACGTGACGAAAACCCGAAAAATTCCACGTGGTGAGGCGCGAACCCGCGACCTGTTGGCTTCGGGTTCGTGCCACAGATGGACGTACTTTATACAGAAATGGCGGATGGACACATACACACCGTAGTTTGAAGGTTATTTCGTATGCATTTTTGTACGTTCCCGAAAAAAACGCACGCCGTTTAAAGATTCGACTGTATATATAAACAAATGAAATCATCATTGAGACAAATCTAACTAGAGATTATATTTCTTATTCATTCACAAAGTTAACGATTATTTTTGTAAATTATATTTCTTCAAAGAGCGTGACGTAAGAACTTTGCTATTGATATAGTAATGTTATTGGTTAGAAAATCACGACATAACTATTTAATGTTCGTTACCTTTACTCATAGAACTAACGTAAAGAAAGCAAGGAGCGAACTAACGCTGACGTCAAGGAAATGACTGTTCTGCTAATCTCGGATATCGTAGATGATATCATCACGAATATGACATAAAAGTAAATAAGAAAAATCCGAATAATCGAGTTTACATAGAAACGTAGCTCCGTTACAATTTCTATCCCTATAAATTAAATGTTATTTTTACTAATAAAAAGTAAAATTATTGCTGCTTTTTATTAATAAAGAAATATTCTATTGATACGTATTGTATTTCATTTATTAGAAAAAAAATAAACAAGGCAAAAGGAGCCGCCCTATCCCGTACAAGCTCTCGACTTTCTATATGAAACTGGACTAGGTGTTAGATACGCGAATAAATCTGCGAAGATCCCGTGCTGCCAATCTGTTGCTCAGGCTTGAACCCGCGACCATCAGCTTCAGTAGCAGTATCTACAAGATCACTAGTGGACCCACTTCTTGAAGGGCACGAGAAAGGTCAGGGGTGAGGATTGGAATCACTAATCCCAGCTTTTCAATAAGTCAAAGAGCTATAAATGATCAGTTGTAATTACCCATTATTCGTATATCTATGATATATGCACCCAGGCTCAAAATTCAATAATTTTTCCCATAAGCGCTGGGGAATGTCTCTCCTCTCTCCCGCAAATCCGCCGTGACCATGGAACATATAGCAACATATTAGACGCCACGGGCGACTATAACAACTGTCTGTAATCATTTTAATTACAGACAATTTACAGCAGTTATACTGTCAGTTGTAGTTCCGGATATCTACGTTACAGATCACAATTTTTAGTTCGACTCCTCTTCACTTACAACTACAACAATGTTTTGAGTCTATAATCAACTAAAATATATATCTTGTGCTGTAAAAATATAAAAGATAGTTCTAAAATTCACGATGATGGATTATCATCTACGAAAAAATGCTAAAACTTGAAAATTCTCACACAAATGAACCGCCAAACAACGGCCATTTTTAAATATTTCAGCCAGTGTCCGCCGTCCAGAGGTTTGGCTGTAATTAAATCCCGAGCCATTAACTGAATTTAAAATTTCGCGTAATATTATACAGTTTAGGCAAAGAAATGCTTCAACTGCGTTACGACAGGAGGGCGTTGCTCGGGTTTCACACTAAAAACAGGTAAATTGTTAGAAAACTGCGGTTACCAGGATAAGAGATTATACATTTTTATAACAATAAAATTCCTCAAAATATTAATTTTTATCGATAAATATCCCGCTTAGAATTGATAAAGCTCAAGGAGAATAAAATCGATTGGCGATACACTTGGCAAAAGGTTAAAAGTCCTACCGAAACAGATTTCTTCACTCCGTCACCTGTCGTATATTTACACAAGTTTTTTTTTTTTTTTTTGCGAATTATACACGATGTTTCCACCGTAAACGCCGCCGAACGCACGAAAAGTCTAAATATAAAGATTTTAAATAGTGAAAACAACCTAAAAACACAGGCAATAAATTTTTAAACTGGGAATTACTATTTCTGTTTACGACTGGCTTTGTTCCCATCCGCCCATTTGAAGTGGAAACGCTCCAAGTATAACAAACCACGTAAACTAACCTTCGCCAGTTAATCACGAGACGCGACACGAAGTAAAATAAAAATAAAAAATCAGAATTTTCATTCCTTCACCAACCTTGAAACAGTAAAAAGCTGCATTACTCACTCGACAGTGTAACTAAATGAATGTAACCTATCACGTGTAGCGATAGTACGCTATCGGATAGTTAAAAGGAGTTTAGCGCTTTAAATAACATTGACTAAAAGATAAAACAATGAAATTTGATATAAACATTACTTTCTTTTATTTATCATCATCATTTTAAAAAATAATAATAAGATACTTTCTTTGATTCCCTATACTCGAATGGAATGTTTGTATTGTTTTTTCCAGCTACAAATCTAGCACCTCTATTGTGTTAATAGATAAGAACTATATTAGGGACCTCTAAAAACACCTACTAGTTTCTTTTATTTGATTAAAACACAGACTAGGCCCGGATTTTGCGATTTAGAACGTAAAACTTCAGTCCCATTCGTCGATCTGGATACCAGAATCGGGCGTAGAACCGTTTGCAGTATGTATCGTTTTGCATTTACACTCCCCCACGTGGGCACAGGTGATGTTTAATTGTCTTTCAAAGTCGACTAATTGCTCCATGAAGTTAAAATTCGGCGATATGTTGTTCTTTCTCTTCTTAACTAAATCGTAAGCGTCGTTGAGCGATAGGTTAAGCGTGTGCATCAAGTAAGCTAGTGTTATAGTAACAGAGCGGCTTATGCCCGCTAAACAGTGCACCAGAACTCCTTGATTGCGATCTCGACCCTCGTCTGTAAAGAAAAAAAACAACAAATCAGTATTTTTTTACACAAGCGCTTTTTTGTGGGCTTAATTTACGAATCTATTAACCTCGTAACTGCGGCTGTTAGCGCGACATTCCATAGCTATTTCCCACACGGTGCCATCTGCCCTTTCTAAATTCACAATCCCGGATGTAGTAAGGCTAATCATTCACCTTCCCAGACATTAAAGGCTTGGTTGCAGCCGAGACGTTTGACTGAAAGAGGCATACAACAATGGCTACAGTCGAATGACGAACAACAGGAAAGGTGGTTATGATAGTTTCCTCTTCTCCACCCACTTCCTGTTATACAATACGTCCCCCCGTATCCGGGACGACTTCCGGGGATGAGGCAGCTGTATAGTGCTTAAGTAGGGGAAAACATTACTTTCTATTACGAATCGCTGACTGCATCGATGCATCGATAATAACTCATTGTTTCTACACCATTCAGCTGGCCCCTGTTACACTTTACCATTTAACAACTTAGCCAGCCGCGCAATTATAAACAGGATATGCGGCAATTACTTATGTTACGCCGACAGAAACAGTTTTTTTTTTCTACGTAACCAAACATAGAAAATAAACAGTTTCGTTAACACTTATCAGTAGAGGTCTCAAAAGTGGTCGATAAGACATTTTCAAGGGTCAAAAATTAGTGATATATATAAATAGCTGAATGGGTTATGTATACGACAATTAAGAATGTTGTAAATTTGCACGCTGTAAGTAGATCATTTCTATGAAAACAATGTGCGGGTTAATACTGACTCAACAGATTTATTTAATAATTAACTGTATTAGGAAAGAGGGTGGAAGAATCTTGAGGGGATCGACAGTTCGTGGACTCCTTAGAAACGTAAAGTGTGTTTACTTATCCTGAAGTGTATGAAACGATTAAATGTTTATGAATGTATGAGGATGTAGAGTTATCGCGGGGATAAAATAGGTCAAGGACGAGATGACCCTAGATTATACACCCCATGTTTGTGTGTTAAATTCAAAATTTGATCATTTTTACTTACAAGCGTTCGATGTAATAAAAAAAAACCGCATTTAACATCGATATAAACCATCAGAAACGTCATAAAACCCGTCTGATGGTACGCTTCACTTGGCAAAACTTTCGTCCAAAACGTCCTTCACAAACTTTTTGGCAGGTTTCCAAAGTCGCTCCCGTTTCCGTTCGACCTCTTCGCCCGCTGCCGTAGTGTGACGTCATTTCCTGTCCGCGGGGCAACTTTAGTTTAAGTGTCAGAAGTTTTTCCTTCCCGCCTACCCCCCGAAATGCCTTTAATGAAATAATAGCATCCGACTTCCTGTCTGTTTCGGAATTAAAGTAACGTGACGCATCTAAAAAAGGGGGAATATAAATGTGTTTTTTGAACCGGGGATGGAGTTGCTATGCCAGATAAAATCAAAAACGGGAATTATGTACTAATTCAGTGATATATAAAACCCGACAAAAAGATAAACAAGCGATAACGTATCATGAAACGAGACGAGTTCAGTATTTGGGGTGAGATGATGAAATTCGTAAACAAGTCGTAACGATAAAGTAGCTGTTTACACAACTGGTGGGTACTTTGAATCGTCAGTTTTGCAACCCCCCACCGATTAATAAATTAACAAACACTAAAATCCTTACCGATAAATGCTATGGCATCCGTAAAAAACTGCGAAATCTTCTGAGACCAATCGTCCTGTATGGGTATCTGCATGTATTTGATACCCAAATCGTCCTGTTGAAAAGTGTTGGGTAGATTGGGCGTAACGTTGAGGATGTAACGAATTTTATACTTTTTTAAAGCGTCTAAATCCGTAGAATTGTCGGCGTTGCCCAAAAACAACCAAGGTATTATCTCGATCGGGAATGGAAGATCTTTAGTCGAGTTATCCGAGTAGTTACGATTGGTATCTGTTACGGTGGTGATGCAAAGATTCTCTAATCCCAATAACGAAGGTTCTATGGGCCTCCTTCGATTTTCGCACCATTCCGGATACGTGCGCTTGAAATCATTAAAGCTTCCTGAAAATAAATCGAATTTTTTAATTGGGGTTTAAGAGGGGAGGGTGATTTCTCTCGACATTGACCCGGATTTTAAGTAAAAGAATCCGTTTTATTGTTTATCGAAGAGGAGTAAGTAGTCGATAGAGTAACAATTTCGATCGTTACATCGAGAATAAACGCCTTTGGCAACATTCCCAACCCAGATTTTGTTCGAATGAATGAAAGGCAACACTTTAAAACCGAACCCACCCACTTACTAGTTCTACTTTTCATTTTTTTTTCTTTTTTTAAGCGCTAACACGATTCGTCTGTAGTTTATTTTTAGTTATAAGAAATCACATTAATGTTTAAAAATTATCCCATCGACGTCCTTGATTTAATTCTTCCTCGTTTTCAAATGTGTTCCATTCACGTAAAAAACTAAGCATTAGTTCCACCTGCAACGATTTACAAAGAACGGGAAGTGGTAAAGAAACTTATTTCCGGTCGCCCGATGTTCCTTTTATAGTAAACTATCGCGTTTCCGCTCGTTAAAATGCAGAAAATTTACTAAAAAAAGGCCTCGTATTTACCTTGTAAACAGTATGTCCTGTAGCCATCCTTCTGCAACCTTTTATAAAGGGTTGAAATCACACTAGTTTCGTTCCATTGATAGTCTCCACCCCCGTCGTACAACACAACGATTCCGGATTTCCAAAATTTCGCAAACTTATCTCGACTTTCCGTGTCCTTAATGATACTTTTGAGACACAGTTGACCATTGGCCAGCCTCCTCATCACCAAAGTCGAAGGTGGTATTGTAACGTTGATGGCTCCTCTGACGTGTAGTTCGTGGTAATCGTCGGGTAATCTACAATCCACGATCAACAGTTGCGAATTGTTTTCACGGATTCGGCTCAAGAACTCATCCAAATTTACTAGTTGATAATTATAGTTCATGTTATAAGCTTCGTTGTATACTCTAGAAGGCATTTCGAAGCTGGCAACCCCACTACAACCTTTCATTCACCACTCGTTTGTACTTTATACTTAACTCCGCTGACTCCGCCTGTGTCATGTGACTCGCTTGGAATTGGGTAGGAGAACGGTGACGTCAATAGCGTGACTGGTTGCAACCACTTCGTTTTTTCTCCCCCTAAAAGTATGGACGGAGAAACACTTCCTTCCCCTTTTATAAAGGAGTGTAGTTTGTTTTCTTATAAAATATTCATACTTTTCTCGTTTAAGATAAGGGATACAACGATTTAATCATAAGTAAACTTACACTTAGTTTAATTATACTCTTCCACTTTTAATCTTTAGCCTCGACCTCTCTAACACAGATACATACTTTTTAAACGTGAATTTTTATAGAATTAATTGGGCAATTAATTAACTAAACACTGTTTAATATGTCGGAAGGTGCGAAAAATAATTTGAAAAATTTAAATTCGTGGCGCCATCTTTCAGTATAAAATTGAATTAACAGTTAAAACAAAGCTGTAATTTTACTCCTTTATAAGTTTTATATTAAAAGAAAAACATTTTAAGCTTAAAAAAACTATATAAATGAAGTTTTATCTTAAAAATATATCGATTTTGATACGCTTAGTTTGACTTTTTTTAAAGTTGTTTAATTGGAAAATATCATTATGTAACACACTTCTAAAGGTCAATTTAATGTTTTTCTCGACTGATTTATATCGAAATTAAACTAGAATTACATAATTCTATATTTTTATTTATGTCGATTACTTTCTATACACAGAACTGACCTCTAGAACACAGTTTTGTATGCAGAAACACACTATAATTTTCTATCTAGTGTAATTCAGGAGCCTAACTTAAACAAATGTATAAACACTAAAAAAGCAATACTTTATAGCAGCATTTCTCAACTAGTGGTACACGCACCCCTACAGGGTAGTGGTACAAGTGTGGTACAAGGCTCGGAGGGGTACGCCTTGGTAAAGATTGAGAACCGCTGCTTTACAGTATTTATATGTAACTCTTACAGCGATTTTGCCGCAATTTCTACTTTTAAAAGAGGAAAAAATTCCGTCGAAAAGGGAATAAACAACTAATTTTTCTATACAATCAGTAAAAATTCTTTTATTATACAATTAAAAACTATATAGGAACATACCTGAAAATATAAAATGCATTTTAATCGTAAACAAACTTATTATAAATATAACACGAAGTTTATAGTTTTATATAATTATGAAATTTTATTTTATTACCTATTAATGACTTAATTAGCACGTGACAGGTGCAAAGAAAGTGAAATGTGCAGGGGGAAACCAGTGATTAGTTAGGATTGACGACCTTTTCCTTTCATTTTGCCTGGAGATACGAATGCACCTGTGATACTTAGGTCACTGATAAGTGCCTCTTTTTTTTTTTTTTTTTTTTTTTATATGGAGTTATAAGGTTTAAACCGCAAATGATCAATTTATAAAGTAAAATTGACGAAAATTTTATGTAAATTTAACATAAAAACCTTTTTATATACTACATAAAACCATTATTACTATTATTTATGACGATAGAAATGATGTCTTGATCCGAAACCTTGTAACTAAATTATTTACAGTCGAACCTCCGAGCAACGGCCACCGACGGGAGACATTAAAAATGGCCGTTGTTTGGAGGTTATATTGTAAGCATTTTTGTTCGACATTCTTGAAATAATGGCCGACGTTGGGAGGTGCCGTTACTGCAGGTTCGACTGATTTATATTCAGATTTTTGTTCTTTAAATCTAGTTTTTCACCTACATTACCCCACTTTTTTTAAATAAATACTTTTTACATAAGTTACGATTAATCACTATAAACGAATCCAATTATGTTCAGCTACATAGCCAAATCTCTGAACATAAAAAATGGCTGTTGTTTGCAAGTTATTTTGTTTGTATTTAAAAGAGAAACGTTCTTAAAAACTTGGCCGTCGTTGAAAGGTGCCTGTTATTGCAGGTTCAACTGCCTTTTTTTTATAAGTTTGTATTCAAAGTTTTGTTCTTTAAATCTAGTTTTTCATTTACATTATCTCACTTTTTAAAAATAAATACTTTCAATTTATTCCCTGTCGGTGTTCGTCGTTCAGAGGTTCGACGGTATGTACTGCGAAACTAATTTAATGTAACTCGTAACAGTTTTTTTAAATTAAAATTTGAAATTTTAATAGTTATACATGAAGTTAACACATGCCACGTCGCGTTTAGCAGTGTTCTAAACATCAACAGCCTCTGGCAACGAATTCATCAAAGTAAAAAAAATTATGTAGCTTTAAATCATTTAAATTAAGCTCGTGTATTTCTAGATTAATAAATAATTTATTTCTCTGAGACTTTTAAAATAATATAAAGTTAAACTATGTTTTACTGAAAGGAGAAGCGTTACGTTAACTCTAAAGCAGGCTATAATGTATTGATTTAAACAGTTTCCTCTCATCAGTATAGCTCAATAACACGTATAAAATGGAATACTACACTTAAAAATATATTTTATTCACAATTGAGACTTATTTTTAATTGATCGGCACTATTTATCCATCAAAAATAGAGTTTGTACTGAGCAAATTCTGGGTAGAACCGAGTACAATCAAACCTCTGAACGACGGCCACTGACGAAAGAATAAACTATTCACTGCTATTTAGAGGCCGTTATTAGAGGTTCGACTGTATATATTTTCTCATTTTCGCCTTTAACTGTTACAGAATAGTGAAAATGAGATTCGTGAGTTGGTCTGTTGAGTTTTTCCATTTATTGGACCACCCAGTGTATGCATATAAGGAGCTCTTATAAGAGATACTTGGTGGTCCCCTTCCAGTCCTGATATGATGTAAATGATATCAGTTTACATATCAGATATCAAATCATCAATCTTTATATAAGACGAAGAACATGATGCAGCTAAGAGTAACGGTTTTTTTTCCTAACTTATTGACCAGATAATTTGGCATTCTTTAATTCGAATATTTATTAAAATAGCTTTTAGTAATGCTGAATTTATACAAAATTAACTATTTTTCTTCAATTATACCTTTAGATATCTTTAAATAATCGCCTAGTACTACGATTAAAACGTTATCAACATCAAAATTTAGTGTCATTAATGCCAAATTACTAGCTTCGAACGCGATATATTTTTTATTAAACGAATAGAATTAACTGTAACTTTAAATATCATCGTCTACATAATTTCTGATATTGATTTATATTATAGAACTTGTTATAGTGTTATCTTATACACACAACATTTACTGATTGGTTATAATTATGCATATGTTATAGTACAGAAATGGATGATTCAGCTGTTACTTTGGTCAATAGACGTATCTACTTTTTATAAATATAAAAGATATAAAAGCAGATATTGAACTTTTATACAGTTTATCTTTTTCTTAAAAATAATAGCAAATGTTTTATATACTGTATATAATTTTCGTATCGTGTATTTTACATAAATGTCTAAATTTTGGGTGCCGCTCTCTGTTCGAAACTAGGACAAATGATCTGCATATAAGTTATACATAATCAAGTAAATCTGTGTATGCATACTGTATGTATACCTACATAAAGTTAGGTAGTTATATATATGCATATGTATATACTTACGGGCTGTCCGTTAATTATGTCTGCATTTTTCTTGAAATTTTTACTCTCCCTCTCCTTCTTGTCCCAGTTTGTCCAAGTTTCCCTAACCTACTCCCTCCCCTCTTCGGACGTCCAACAAAACTCGACTTCCTTAATTAAACCTTTATCACCTTACGAATGATAGATACCATAAGTAGAAACGAAACGTACAAGAGATTTTGAAATAAATATAATAAAAATGCATAAACTGTATAAAATTTAATGAAATAAATGAACGTCCATTGAAGTGCAACTCCCTTCCCCTTGTCCGACATGTTGTAAACACTCCCCCCAGTGTGGACGTCATTTATGGACAGTCCCTTACATCTAGTCGGATAGGTCTTCAAACATAAATACATATATATGTATATATACATACAGTAAGTAGGTCTATAGGAACAGTAAGCCCACTTGGACAAGATCTCTGGCAAATAGGAGCAGCAAATCTTTTATGTATTAAAGACTTTAGAGAAATAGTGAAAAAATCTGTTTTTATTCGCATATTTTATGTTTTCAGAGCGTCAGAACACCGCATTCGACTCGAATCCTATTCCACCCTTCTCAAATCTTCAGTAATAAATTAAGTAAAACATAAGTAATTTTTTAAAATTAACTATTTATTTTTCTTCGTTATAATAAAAAACTGTAAAATATTTTCACCTCACGATAGAGAATTTCTGCTTTCTTCCATTTTTCTTAACCTTTCTTCGTTTAATGTAATTCGTTGCTCTAATATTGATACGGTCTGAAAGTCAATTACAGATAATTAATTTAAAAACAACGAGATCTCTATTTAACGACGTTCGATCAGAATAATGATAAATAGAGATATGATAATTTAACATTTAAAAGATGTATAATCAAATTGCTATTTAACGTTTTGAGTGTTAAATGCAGGGATTTAATAATAAGACCTCTTTTTAACGTTTTTTTCTACAAATCGATCAAAGTGGCGGCTAAATGAGAAATGTGGTAAATTAAAATATAGAATTAAACCCCTAATTAACGTCTCGAGAGCTATTAAGGCGAGGTTTTAATATTAAAAATGAAACTTTCGTTTACATTTCTTTCTAGGGTTCGTTCAAAATAGTGTTAAACAAGGGTATGATTATTTAAAATATAAAATATGTATAATTAAAATTCCCATTTAACGAATGGAGAACGATTAGAAGGTTATGGGCAGGAATTTAATAACTAAAATATGCAAAATTAATACATTGTATAGTACGGAGAATGATTAAAAAAAAAACGTTAAACGAAGTGTGAAAGTTTCAAATGGAAAATAAGTACAGTTTAACATGTTAAGTTTGACCAAAAAACAGTTTTAAATTCGGAAAATGCTATAAACGGGATTGTCCTCCTATTTAACGTTATAAGCTTTATTAAAATATTGTTAAATACGAGAATAAATGCTAAATGTTATAAAAGGGATGGGGTCCCATAATTGACATGTTAAGCCCGACAAAGAAAGGGGGAAATATTATAAAAAATGGGAAAAAACTGTTAAAGAAGAGAACGCTAATTCGAGAATTTTGTATGTTTCAATGCCAAGAACGACATCTAACCTGTGTTAATATGTCAAGTTGCTTGATTATATGTTGCAGGGTTCTCGAGTGCTGCGGCAATTCGACTTTTTCTTCTAAAGAAACGGTAACAGGTTCTTCGATTTCTTTCTTTTCTTCGTCCTTTAAAAGGGAATTTCAAGCGATTAATAAAAATTTAATAATATAAATAAAAATAAAACAAATTACACACCGAACTTTTTGCAGATAAACCAGATGTCGAGTCACCACACGAAGGTGTTTCCACTACGGATCCAATATCTGTGATATTCATTTCGTTATCTCCGGTTTCTTTACAGTTCAGACGTGCAACGACCTAAAAAAAGGTCAAAGGTGAGATCTAGTCGAGTAATTGTCCACCTGTGTGCGCGTGCCGTGACGGTGCGTTGTGATGATTCGATAAGAAGTTAAAAGGGTTCCGTTAGTAACGTCTTACCTCAGTTACGCGTCGTTGCGTATGACAATTTTTAACTGCTGGAGGTTGGTTCCAGACTTTATCGTATTTCAAATCTGTGTAATCTAATTGGTCGAAATTGGTCCTCCACACCATCACCTATTTACGTTTTTTAAGAAAGAATAGTAATAAACCATTAAAATTTCGTAAAATAAAGAAAAAAACTTCAACAGACGCAGCTGGACGTAACACTTGGGCAATTTTTATACCATAAATAATATAAAAAATCCCAACGTGTTGTCGTTTATTTGGAAAATAAAGTTATTTTGGATGATTTAAAACTAATTTGGAACAGTTAATAAGAAATATTTATTTAATTTTATGATTAAAAACCGAGGATGCCAACAATTTGCAATAATTTCGCGTGTTTCGGCATCGCTCCCGCTTCACCAAACATTTTTAAATGTTCTTTTTTACTAGAACGCATTCATAAAACAGAAAACATTGTAATGTACATTTTATAACGTTTTCTGTACAGAATATGAGTACATTGTAATCTCTGTTAAAGTATGGAGAGTGATAAGAAATGTTAAACGATAATTTCAAATGCAAAATAAATACAATAAACCGCTAACAAAAGAAAAGAAGATTTTAAATACGGGAAATGCTTTAAATGGGATCGGACTCCTACCTGACATTAAACTTGATAAAAAGTGTTGAATACAAGAAATGCTATGAAGGGGTTCGTACTCTTAGTTGTTAGTTAGATAAAGAATGTTAAATACAAGAATACTATAAATGGTTTCCAAATGAATTTAGAACGCATTCATAAAACAGAAAACGTTTCAGTTAATTATTTTGCAACCGTTATTAGTTGAGAAAGCAAGAATTGTTTAGTAAAATTGCTTATCACCAAAGAGCATTATAGTATTTTTAAAAGTAATTATGACTACAAATGTCGGCCGTAAAAGAATTACTTTGTTTAGTGTTCACTTAATTAGAAAAGTCTTTAATCCAAATATGCATTCACACGCCAACTTCAACTTTATACTTGAAAGTAGGCTACTTGCATATGCAATATACTATTGCCTGCAACGTTTTAGGTACGAGTAAGTAATGAGATCAAATAAATAAATTAATATTGTAAATTTCTTTCTTTAAGAATCCATTAAAATCTGGATATCGAACACTACATCGCACAATGGTGTTTGTAAGCTCCTCCTCGTCTAAGTACAGCCGAACCTCTAACAATGGCCGCCTGTAAAAGACGGCATTCGTTTAGAAACTTATTATTATTATTTTCTAATGCATACAAAACAGCCTCCAAACAACGGCCATTTTCTATGTTCTCGACAGTGACCGTTGTTCAGAGTTTTGACTGTACAGTACATATAAAACTACTAAACTTCAAGACTAAAGTTTGTGTTGCCTTTGAGTTACGAATATATATACTGTATATAAATATATTTTAAATAAATTTCGTCCTGATTTTTACTGTCATAGAAAAATATAAACAGTTAAATCTCGAGTTTAGTGCCTCACTTGTTCGTCTCTGAAATCGGCACTAAATCGAATATAGCGATAAATCGGAGAACCGCAAACGATAAAAATTAGCTTGCTGATTATAAAATAGTTATGCTCATATTTATAAAGCAATAGGGATGAACAGGTGAACAGCTGAACAGAAGATAGAGACGAATTACAGGCCTGCAACTATAGAACAGTTTTGCGCTTCTTTATCAAGATAAAATGAATTTTACGTTAAACAAATAATAAAGAACAGGACGATGAAAATGATGATGATGATTTAATCGGAATTAGTCTCATTCGACAATTATGGAACAATTCTACACGCTTTTATAAAAGTAATAAACAGACAGACGAAGAGCATTTCTCAGTTAAATATAAATTAATAACGAAGAAAACAATCTTATCTACTTAAACGTAAAAATAAATGTAAATTATTTACTAAAATAATGGAAACTTTCTCAATCCCTTTTACAAAAACAACAAAAAAGAAGAAATTTCCGACTAAATATTTGTCGAAGTCTTTACAAAATAATTCCGTAGAACATCGCCAGATGAGAAAATTTCAAGTTATTTACAATTTTCTAGACGAAACATAAGCAAATTCATGATTTTTGATTCAAGAAAAACCAACAAACATTGTGAAAACACGCATCGTAACCAGTAAACAATTGTAAAGACGTCTCTAATCAATTCAATTGAATAAATTCTATTTCGCGCATCGTTTTTCTTCAACTTCTGAGAAAAACAATAGATTCATCTTCATAGAAAATTAAATTAAAGTCTGAATCATATGAATTAACGGGCCATTACAGTAAACACCATCTTATGAGACTTAAATGCGTATTTATTGGTTAATTCTCACCCTCTTCTAAGCCTCTTGATATAGTCGAACCTCGATAAAACGCCTTTCTATATAGCGCCAATGCTCCGACTTCTTTCATTTACGAACATCCGATTTTCAGAGTTCGTTGTCTTATATAGCCCATTTTATATAAAACTCATCGCTTGTGTTCCGTTCCTCCAGTTCGATTTCTATAGCGCTATACAGAGGTCTCACTGTACTATTTACGGCTTTTGTTTGAGCGTAATTCTACAAAATCTACAGAGAATCCAAACATAATTATGCGTATTACAGCATCTAAACTTGTTTCCAACATCAGATAATACATAAAAATAGAATAATTTTGGCATCTAACTATAATTTTGACTGGAAAAAAATGTCAAAATTTATACATGGAGATGCCCGTTTATCAACTTGTCTGACGAAAAATGTGATAATTATGTTGATTTATAAGAGATTTTTTCAATAAAATCGTCGAATAATTCGGCTCGTGTGACCTTTAGAAAGGTCATTTTTTTCTTCATATCGAATTTAATGTTCTCTAATGCCTTTAACTGGATTAAATTCCGATCCAGTTTGTCCACTTGAAGAAGAATAAAACAAATATTTTTGGTGCTTGAAAACAACAAAAAATAAAAATGAGGAAGAAAACTTGATGCAATCGTTATATTAATTAATTGTGAGTAATAATAAGTAATTTAAAACAAATTAATTCACGTGACACCCGTGAATAACGCGCGAGAATAATACAAAATGATTAATAAAAGGGCTCGTTAACTACTACCCACGTTAAAATGACACAACAAATTTCTGTAAAATAGCAAAAATTAATTAATTTCCGTTAAAAAATGGCGTTAAAAGCTTACTTAAAACAATAGAATTAATTTAAAAACAATTTTCTTTTTTAAAATGATCATAAATGACGTCACAGCACCAGCTGCATCAGTTACAACCAGTCAAAAAAGTAAGTTAAATTAAAGAAAAATAAAAATGATTGAAGTAGTCGGAACCCGGGTATGTGTTCAACTGGAACGCTGAGTGATGAATATGAGGTTGTTGCCATCTGTTGTAGCGCCGCTTCCCTGAAATCTAATCCTTCAACTAGTCATTTGAGACATCTCGCATCCACTGTGCATAATAAATACACCCATTTGCATACTATATATGCAAATTTATAATCTTAAAATAAAGAAAAAAACACAAATAAGGACTATAACCATATTCTTCGCCATATTAGCATGGAATTTTACGATGTGAACACCGAAAAACGGGCGGATAATGCTTAATAATTCGATAAAAATGCAATTGTGTTCTAAATTATAATTAAAATTCGAGCTTTTAGGCGTGTTTACTGCGTTTAAAACGTTATGCCAGAGTTTAAACACACGTAAATTTTAACGTTAAAATGGTTTAAAAAATTGGTTTAAATGGTTTAAAAATTTAGGCAAAGCATCCCTTCCCAAATTAATTTATGGGACTTTTCTTTTAAAAAAGTTATAAAATGCCAGTTTTTTGTGGGGAAGGAAGCAGTTTTATTAATATTCCACCTTTATAGCTAACGAACCCAACATGAATTTCTAATATACTTAACTAAATATGTGCAATGTTTACATGATGTTAATATTCCGGATGGTGTTCGCAGGTGTTCTATAACTATCGGAGCGCAAAAATTTATTTGTAAAACAAAAAAGATAAAAAATAAAAATAAAAATAAAAAAAATAACACGTATCACACAGAATTTGTGTTCCATCAGTATTTTTGAAAGTTTTAAAGGTAGGCCACGTTGAAATTGCTATTACGAATTTCATACGCGATGCGACGTCGCGCCACGTCGCGAGAGTTACAAATGGCGATGCGCTGCGCTGCGAATCGGTAACAGGTGAGTTTATTACAATTTAGCGTAAATACTAGCAATATTTAATGCCTCGGAAAGTATCTATCCAATTTTCACTTGGCCACCAATGACTGAGTGGATAAAACACTGTAGTTAGTCGCGGGTTCGCGTCTCACCAACCAGTCACGTGGAGTTTTCCGGTTTTTCTTCACGTTTAACACCTTAATAGGGGCCAATTTTCCATAAAAAAAAGTCCACACCCATTGGCAGATTGCCCCCTGTGTTGAGTTGAAACCCTCAAACCAAATCACTTTTCTGAAATCTAAATTGTTTCTACCTACCAACCTATTTTATCCCTGTCACATACCAAGTGATATGATAGCTTCTACCATATCACATCGCCATATTAATGGAGCGCTTGCTAGATAGAAGCTTTTCCCAGCTTCAATCTAGCAAGAACGCCAAAAAAGCTCCATCTTCGAGCATTAATAGAGTATGTCCATAATAATCTATGAAAAATCACGAGAATCCAGCAGTCTTTTTTATCGATGGAAAGGTGTGCTGAGTAATACGTCAATTTACGAGAGAGTTGGGAAGATCATTTGGATTTCAGAAATATGCGAGATTTGCAGCATATATTTTTCTGAAACTGAAAACATTTGCGACACATCCTTCACATTTCTAAGATGCAAACTAAGCGTTAGCCGCAGATTTCTGTGATTTATATATATTTCTATTATGGTGTTGGCCATTATAACGGGCAAAACCGAATTCTTATGTACAAATAGCTCTTATATGTTACTACACATCCCTACAAAAAGCAGAACCTCCAAACAGCGGCCAGTTTTGTTCCCGTTGTTCACAGTTTGACTGTATTTGAGTTTCCGAATCGAATTTTAACTATGATATTTCCCATTATTTTGATAGAATATAAATTTCAATCCGGCAGTAGTATCAAATACTCCTTTAAAATTGAAAATTATTGAGATATTTGTCATACACAAAAAGATTTAAGTGATTTTCTTTATGACAGCTTATGGGAAATCAGACCTCGATTTACGACGATTATTTAATGTTTCCTCCCCCAGGTAATCAATTTATGTTACAAAAGCGGTTTACTATATATTAGTTCAGGTAGTATATATATAAAAGGCATATATTGCATATATCCTATGTATAGGCTATATGTCCACTTATGAGAATTCTACGAAGTAGGCTATATATAAATATATAGGGGTACTTATATAAATTTATAGTCTATATTTGTATATAACTTTTGGCTTAAAGACCTACACTAGCTCTTTACGCATTGATTCAAATAGTCTTTTTGGGCTGCAATTTGCATTTTTATTTTAAAAATCATGGTGTGTCGCAGGAATCTTATTAAATTTAAAGCGTGTCGCTAATCCAGAAAGGTTGGGGAACCCTGATGTAAACAATGGTCACTGAAGGCAACAGAAAGCGATCGCTGTTTGTAGGTTATCTTGTACGCAATTCATAAAGAAACGTTCTTGAAAAAATGGTCTTTATTGGACGTTCCACTGTATTTATTCAGATTTACCAGAGAAAATTATATTAGATTTATAGAATAAGATAACGCAAAATGTACATGATCTGCCAAGGGGGAACTTTCTGTGGGAAAGGGCTCCAATTTTGGTGTCAGACACGCGAAGTAAACCCAGAAAACTCAAATCGGGCGCAAACTTGTGACCGACTACCAGTGTTCGGTGGGTTTATGCCGAGTTGACTTTAATAAAGTTTAATATTGACGATTTACAAAAGACTCGCCAAAGCCATGTGCCACAATCGCATATATTTAAGCCCAGATGTTCGAAGAATCCACAGTTTTTTATCTGGAGAACCTTAGATACTTAGCATGTACAGTACGTGTACACCGGTTTATTCAAGGATTAACCCAGGAAATTTTGATTAAAACAATAAAAAATCCATTCAAATGTCACAAAAAGGATGTGATAAAGAATCACTTAAATCTAAAAATAATTATGATAAATGCCGAGTTATCAAATGAAACAAAATAAACCATTATCATCATTTATCACTTAACAATTAAAATAATTAACAAAAAATTTCATAATTGAGCATAATTTATATTCTATAAAATTCAACATATTATTTACTTAATTTTAGATAAATTATAAGTAGTTTAAGACCAATTTGAAGAAAATCGGATTTAATTATAAATACAATCGAACCCCTGAACTACGGTCACTGGAATATATAAAAAAGACTGTTTGGATATTATTTTATATGCAATTTTGTTCAACATTCTTGAAAAAAAATGGGCGTCGTTGTTGTTGAGAAAACACCAGAAAGCACAAATTAAAATTATCTATAAAGAAAATCGAGAACTCGTCGCATTTAATACGATCTAAATCAGAATCTTTACATCATCATATCCGGTTCTTGTCATCCGCCGATAGAAATATACGATTAAAAAACAACCACAAAACCTCCAAACTGTTTCGCATAACTCCACAGACTTAAACACTACAAAAACTGGAAATTAAGCAGCAATTCTTAAGAAATTATGCAGCAACGTTAATGCATTCTACTACACTAAACCATTTCTGTTGAAAAAATCCTTTAAAAAAAAAGAACGTAACAGTCCACACAAATTTCGCGTAACTTACATAAATCGTGATAACTAATCTTTAAACGTCACGGATTTTATAAAATTAAAGATTTTATACTTCGATAAGTGCCGTTAAATACAATAAATTTAGAAGAAAATCGGATAAAAGTTGGGCTACAAAATGATTTATTCACGTTTTTTTAGGTATTTAAAATAAGATATTCCGGAAACAAATTGCTACGTATATAAATTTCTCTTCGCATTCTATACATAAAAATTCGAGCAAAATTACGATCAAAAAAGTCCTAATTTTCAGACCTTCGGGAACACAATCTACATTACACAAATTGATCGTAGTTAAAGAGTAAGTGTTTGGAGCTCTCTGTGAAAAGAACTATTGAGCCATTCTCGACCAAATTTGGTGTATATATTGTCCCGAGTATGCAGTTTCGATTTACGGAAAAAAAATTTGGCGCTGCTAGCTCCTTAATGTCCATATCATGGGCTTTTTCTAACGAATTTCGGATATAAAAGGTGTTGCAAAACGTCCTTCATAACTCTTTGACAGGTTCAATTTGCCCGACCGTGTGTTACTTGTTAAACCCTTCTATCAATAAAACAGCAATGCCAGCACGGCATATTTGTAATTGAAATTAAATGATTGCAGCACTTTGTTTCTTAACCCCGAAATTCGTTAGAAAACACACGTGGAGATGTCCCACGCGTATGGATGAAGAGTGCACTCTTTAGATATATATACACATTGTATAAGTGTATTTGTCATCAAACAAATCTCTCTCCTGTACACATTTGATTTTTCTTCATTTATTTATTTACAAAGGTAAGGGGGGTTCCCTGGTTACGCAAATGAAGGATTTCTTTCGCAAAAGAAGTTCCTTTTAATGATCTCTGCATTCATTATCTTAAGAATGAGATGATAACATAGTTGCTAAGGGACTAGTTATATTGTACACGGGTCTATATACAAATATAAAACTACACAGTTTACAGTTTCAGAATGAAGATAAGATAAATTTATGACGAATCAGCCAATAACTATTTAGATAACATAAGTATAAAAGAGTTTTTAATAGCTAAAGTTTTGTATAATTAGTATAATTTACTACACTACTAGATATTAATATTTAATTAAATTATCAAATAAGTTTCTAAATTTGATATTTTTATACGCGTAGAATATTATACAGTCAAATCTACGAACAGCGTTGATAGGAACATAGCAAACTGGCCGCTGTTTAGAGAGTAATTACTGTATTTCATACGCATTTCAGAAACAAACGTGGACGTCGTTGGGAGGTTCCCGTTATTGGAAGTCCAACCGTATTTGTATAAATAATTTTTTCATTTAACGCTTAAAATACTACCGTTCCTCATTTAATAAACAAGTAAATAATGTATAATAAATTATAAATACTGAATTTGCTTATCTCTGTATAATAAAGATAAAGAAAAATTTATATATTATTAAAAACAAAGATGAATGAATGAATGAGAAGGTTCATGTGTAATCTCTAGTTTAAGATTAAAAGTAAATAAACTTTATAATGAATCAAACAATTGAACATAACGTATTTTTATGACTCATTTATTATTGTTTCATTAATTTCCTAAAAATGCTTAGTAATGTCTAGAATTACAAAATTCATTTTTTATCTATATTAATTAATTAAGAAAAAAATTTTAGAAAATTTACTAGTGTTGTTTTCTTCTACTTTGGGGTGCCAGGCACCTTTCCCCTCTGGGTGCGTCACTGGGATACGATCAAATTTCAGTTTTGTATATTAACAAACTCATTCATTAACTACAAATTACACTGAAGATAATTCAACTAGATGTTTCTTGAAGTAATTTCAAGATTACAATTCTTTAATTAACATTTAAACGTTGTACAGTTTCTGTGAGTCTTTTTAAGTTAGTGGCACCAAAGATGTTCTTATATGCATTAACGAATAGTAATAGAGCTAAAGAACTGCACTTGTAAAATAAATATACAGATAATATTATAAAGTAGCGAAACGCGTATCATTGATTAAGAACCACTGGTTTAATCAGTAACATTAATATACAGGGTGTCCCACAAGTCCATAACTGTACGAGTTATGTTGATCTTTGTTTATTCTTTTACAGATAAGCTGAGTAGGGAAGAACAATTGAAATTATTTTGATGGGGTGGAGTTACAAGAGTTTGGCTCTAAATTTCCCATTAATCACATACGTTTCTTTAGCTGAATGCGGATCAAAATAACTTGAATTCGTTTCGCTCCGCTCAGTACTACGCTTTACCTTAAAGAATAAACAACACAACACTTACGGTTCTGGACTTTGGGACACCCTGTATATCAGTGGGTAATTCAAGTTTCTATACATTATTCATTGAGTTAAATGGCGCTCAATATTATAAGTGACTGTTCAATAAGATAAATTCAATGCAGACATTTGAATCACCCTTTATAAATTAGTATGCATTCAGAATACTATACACAGTGCCGATTTACATACAAACTAAATAAGAACTGGCTTAGGGCATAGAGTTACCAGGAGCCACATTTTAGTCTCAAAGACGGTTTATACATATTACTTATTATTATTATTTGATGAAGAAGGAAGGGACTCTTGTAAGTTGTCGCGTAGGACACAACATGTCTAAATCCCTCTGACTGTAGAGAATTATCCTCCTGTAAGGCAGCTTTCCACGCAGACACCTTAACAGATTATACTGTATATAAATAGGAAATGTTGAATTTTGTATTTGAATCTGCATTGTTTCCGTTTATAGAATAATAAAGAATAAATATTTTATTTAAAATAATAAAAATTGTAGCATCTTCATTACATAGAGTCTACTTTTTAGATTAATATGCTTACTATTTTTAATTTAGAATTACAGCAAACCTTTAAATGACGGCCACTGACGGAAACAATAAAAATGTCTATTATTTGGAGATTAATTTGTATGCATTTTGTTAAAAAAAAAAGTTCCTAAAAAACTGGTCGCTGTTTAAAGTTGGCCTTATTGGAGGTTCTACGAATTTACTCCTTAAATAAAGAATAATAATAAGTAGATTGAAATATACACACAATGAGTTATTCTATTGTTTAAATGATGATAAGAAATCAATTAAAATTGCAAAATATTATTTATTGATTTTTACGATTAAATGTTTAAAATGTAGAAAACTGAATTTTAGCCCTTTGTTTTAATAATAATAATAATAATAATAATGAGAAAAGTTATCTATAGAAAGCTCATAGAAGCATCAATCACTTCTATAAAGAGCCCTCGAAGAGAGTTGGGAATAATTTCCCGGGCCTGGAGAGAACTTGGCGACCCAAAGAGGTTCCTACTCCTGTAAAATTAATGTTATTTTTATTAAAATAAAATAAAATCTTTAAAACTGCTTTTTGTTAAGAAACGAACATTTTACGTATTTCACGTATTCAAAAATAGACGGCAAAGGAGGCTCTCTCTATCCCGGGCCTCATACAAGCTCTGGACAGCCCTGCTTCACTACAGCATCGAAACTAATTATTTAATGATAATGCCCAAGTTTTCTAAATATTTTATTGATTTTTCACTGAAACCTCGATTCTATGGTAAAATTTACTATAAAATCAATCCATAACAATCTTTTATTGGAATAAAAAAAAGAAAGAAAAAAAATGAAATCTCTAAACTGAAATTGCTTCCGCTCGTTGCATTTAACAATAAATAAAAATCTATCTTTAATTAAAAATAATATTTCAGATAAAAATTAACTCCACGTCGAGAAAAAAAAAAATTGCTGATGTCAATCTTTAAAATCAGGTTTGATAAATCTGTAAAAACAATTTTACAGGTGCATGATATTAAAATGGCACGCACTTAGAATTATCTTTAAGAGATGCCATTAATTTTCGAATTAAAACAGAATTTTTTAAATTCGAATTTTTATCGGATAGGAATTATTTAAAATTTATCCGTGTTCAGGAAGAGTCCCTAAGCGAGACTATTAAATTTCCCATGAACTTGGTATCAGAAACTGAAAATACATCTTGAAAATAATAGCTTTACCTATATAAACATTATATAGAGATGTCTAATATTTAATTATGGCATTTTATCAGGGGCGGATCTAGGTTTTTCGGGGCCTAGGGCTTATTGAAGTCCAATGGGGCCCCATTTTTTTGTTAATACAAATAATACTATAAATTATCATCATTATTATATTATTAATATTAACTATTTTTTACTATACCATAAGTGCTCATTGTTAATGATAAAGCATTAAAAATTTTTGATAATAATTCAATTTTTGTGGACCCTTGACACTTATTGAGGCCCAGGGCTTAAGTCCTATTAATTCTTATGTAGATTTCCCCCTGCATTTTATGCATTATAATTGGAAATGTATAGAAGCAACAAAAGTGAGGTTATAAAGCAAGTAGTATGAGCTACGTTATTGACCCTAATTTCACTATGGATGAAGGAGGAAAAATAATACTCTTACTGGTAAATCATCATGAAAATCTGGGCGATCTGACTAGAAACTGAAACATCACAGTTGTAGACTATTTGGATGACAAACAACATTACAAGAGATGGAGAAAGACAACCCAAAAATCAGGAAGATCCAGATTGAATTCATAACTGGAGGGATCGTTTCAAATTGGATCCTGATCTTTCTGGTAGAATAATGTATAGGAGACTGCTGACAATGCTGAAAAGACAAAGGACTAACATCAATTTTTAATCAGACTGTCCAAAAATTTTTAAGATCCGATTGGAATTCGAACCAAAATCCTCAAGGTAATAACTGTTGTAGGCTGTCTACATTATTTCAGATGCAGTTTTAATACATAAAACTTTTTAAAAATACATTTAAATGTTGTTACAAATTATATTTACACATATTTCGTCCATATTCTATCAGTAAAGCTTCATAAAGTTGGATTTTAAAATCAACAAAAATCATTGAATCTTTTGAATGAACAGTTACTCCACTTTTATATTTTCTGAAGTGGAGCAGCAGCTGTTTCTATCAAAATTGTTGAATATATAATGTCAGTTCTCAAAAATCCATTATGTACTGTACAAGCCAATGTTCCCTCTAAGCTGCGCGGCTGCGCACTGCTAAAATTGTTGCCGCGCACGAGAATTTATCTGCCGCGCAGGCGAGCATGCACACTAATTTGAATTGTTGTTTACTTGTAAAAATGTCGTTTACTTATTTCTCACTCTGTCTGCAACATGATTATTGCTACGTATATTTCGATTAAATACATTAAATCATTGACAAAAGATAATATTTTGTATGGAAGTATGTTTTAAAATAAATTTTAATCTCTACTTTATAATTAATTATTTTAATTTTTATAGGAAAAAATAAGATTTTATATATATATGCTCAGAAAAATTTTTTGCTCAGAATCTGCTCAGCAAAAATGTTTTTTGCTCAGAAAAGTATATGTTCTGCTCATCTACAAAAAAAATTAGAGGGAACATTGGTACAAGCTATCCTTAGACTATGTAAAGTTTTATTCATAAAATATTTACGAAATGCATTTAATTTTTGTTTCAGATGAATATTTAACATCTGTAATTTGTTCTGATGAAATACTAAAGTTTGGAACTTAAAACAATTGGAATAGAATTTTGAAACTGGTTTCTGCTTAGAGATGCTTTGAGCTAAGTGGCAATCATACAATTTTTCAAAAATAATTTCTGCATGAATTTCTACAGAATACTCAACATTAATCTAAAAATCTCTTGAATTCTGAATGATTTTAATAATTTTTATAGTCATCTCCAATGGTCTCAAGATATAGCAAATATTCTGTACTTATAAACTTGCTACAAATAGACTGGAAAAAAAATAAGCTGTATACTAATTTTAATGGTTAGTCCAATATTTATATTTAAATAAGTTAGTTATATTTGATGCTGGAAGATTTTGACATTCAAAATTATTATTATTATTATTATGTTGGGTTAAGTGAGATATACTCGGTTAACACCAGTGGCTGTGTACTATGCCGGACCAAAGTCAAGGCATAGTAACCAAAACAGAAATTAAAGAAGTGTATCAGTGTGTGTGTCTGTATTCAGGAAGTTTCTCACAATATGACATGTATTCAATATAGTGGCCTTCTGTAGTGTGATGTATGTGTTTCTATTCAATTATAATGTTCCCAAGTTTTTGTGTAGTGTGTGTGGTATGACACCTGCAGAGGAGAAAGCGACAGGTACAATAAGCACCCTATTCATCCTCCACAGATGCCTTATTTCCTGGGCAAGTTCTGTGTACTTGCTAATTTTTTCAGTGCATGCGTTTTGTATATTGTGAGTGTTTGGAATGAATATGTCTATAATGTATGTGATTTTATTGTGTTTGTCAATGAGTGTGATGTCTGGTCTGTTGTGGTAAATTGTTTTATCTGTGATTATGGCTCTGTCGTAGTACATTTTGTGCGTGTTGTTTTCCAATATTGTCTGTGGAATGTATTTGTAGTATGGTTCGTGGATGTCTACTAATTTGTGTTTCTTTGCAAGCTCTTGGTGTATTATATTTGCTACTTGATTATGTCTGTGTAAATAATCTGTCTGTGCCAAGAGCTTGCAACCAGAGGTGATGTGTTGTATAGTTTCTGGCATGATGTGACATTTTCTGCATGTGTCATTTGTGAGTGTTGCCTCTTTGAGTATGTGTTTTCTGTAGTTTTTAGTATTTATGACCTGATCCTGTATGGCAATCATGAATCCTTCCGTCTCCCCAAAGAGGTATCCCTAAGCTAACCAGCTGTTTGATGCAGTTTTGTCAACAAAATCATGGGCCAGATCATAAGGATGCCTGCCATGGAGTGCCTTTCGAGCCCACGATTGCTTAATGGTGTCTATGCTTTTTATATGTTGTGTTGTGTCCATGTGATGTGAGTGTAAGTTTAATGGTGTGTTATTTGAGTCTGCCAGAGTTACTGCTTTATGTAATTGTGATGTTTCTTGTTTTTTGTAGAAAAACTCTCGCAGTGACTGTATTTGTTTTGTAGTGAAGGTTAACTATGTCAATCAGGCCACGTCCACCATCTTTACGTGGAAGGGTTAATCTTTCTGTGGCAGATTTAGGATGATGTTGTGTATGCTTAGTAAGTGTTGTTCTTGTTTTCCTTTGGAGTTGCTCAAGATCTGTGTGAGTCCAATGTATAACTCCAAAAGAATATGTAAGTACTGGAATGACACATGTGTTTATTGCTTTAACTGTATGTTTTGCATTTAACTGTGTTCTGAGACTAGCATTTAACCTACTTTGGTATTCTTTAATTAATCTTTGCTTTATTTGTGTATGTTCTGTTAGTTTGGCCTGTTGGAATCCTAAATACTTATAGAACTCGCCCTCTTCCATGGATTCAATAACGTCTCCATTTCCAAGCGCAAAATCTTCTTCCTTCAGGATTCCTTTTTTTATGTAAAGTGTTTTGAATTCATCTAGGCCAAATTCCATTTGTATGTCCTTGGTGTATGAATGTGTGATTTGTAGGAGTTGATGAAGTTGTTTTTGTGTGGATGCATAAAGTTTTATGTCATCCATGTACATGAGATGTGACAGTGTAAACTGTGTTGTTTTTTCATGTCTGATATTGTAACCATATTGCATGTTGTTTAACATGTTGGATAATGGATTCAGGGCTAAGCAGAACCAGAGAGGACTCAAGGAATCTCCTTGAAAAATTCCTCGCCTAATAAAAATTTGCTTTTACAAAAATTTGCCCTTTTTACAAAAAAATGTTATATTTTTAATTGTGTTGGGATTGTCACTTGTGGACATTTTAGACTATTTTACATATTTGTGCAGAGTTGTAGCCTACAAAGAAAGGTCATCTCTGCAGTGAAGAATGGTTGTTCCAGGTGATTGGACATGGTGAGCAAGCAGGATACGACTAGTATTTGTACTGCAATATTTACTTTATGAAATTGTAATTTCCACCAGCCCTTTTTACAAAAAAATTTGCTTTGTTTCTATGGAAGTGTTACTAACCCTGAGATGTAGTGTTGATCTCCAGTGCTGCATAGTGTTTTGAAAGAATGCAATGAGTGATGGATGTATTTTGTACATGTGTAGGATATGTAACAGCCAACTGTGTAGAACACTGTTGAATACTTTTCTGTAGTCTATATATGCCATGTGTATATTTCTGTGTTGTTTGTGTGCTTGCCGTAGAATGACTGAATCTATGAGTAACTGTTCTTTGCATCCCTTGTGATTTCTACGGCAACCTTTTTGTTGTTCCGTTAGAATGACGTGTTCTTCAATATGTTTGTATATTTTGTTTGCGATACAGGATGTCAATAATTTGTACAGTGTTGGAAGACATGTAATTGATCTGTATTGTGTGGGATCTGTGGTATTGTTGTTTTTAGGTTTCATGTAGGTGATGCCCTGAGTAAGAAAATTTGGCATGTCTTGTGGATTGATGATGATGTGTGTTAGGTGTTTAGCTAGTTCCTGGTGCAGTGATGTAAACTTTTTGTACCAGAAATTGTGAATGTTGTCTACACCAGGTGTCTTCCAGTTGTGTGTTCTGTTAACAGTGCATTGGAAATCATGTATGTTTATTTCAGCACAGGGCATAGTTGGTATGTTGTGCAAGTTTCTGTTCTCCTCCTTGATCCAGCCTGCATCAGCATTATGCATGACAGCACTGGACCAAAGAGAAGACCAATATGTTGTGAGTTCTTCTTCTGTTGGTGTGCCACTGTGCTGTGTATCAGTGTTTGCTTTGTTATTAATTTGTCTGTAAAAGAGTTTTTCATTGTTTGTAAATAATTTATTTTGTTGTTTTCATAGTGTACATGTTTTGTATCGTTTGAATCTACGTGCTTTGGCAGCAAGTTTTTGTTTTAGTGTATCAATGTATTCTGTAATGTGTGTGTTGTGATGTTCATGTTTTGTGTGTGTTTTTATTTTCTTGAAAATGTTTTTGAGCTGTTTCCTTAATTTAGGTGTTATGTTGTTTTTAGTGTATTGTGTCAGCCTGCCTAATTGCTGTCTAATATCATTTATTTGTATTTCTATTCTTCTCTGCCAGGCAGGCTTGTGATAGAATTTTGTTTTCTGTGTATTTGTCTGTGATTGTACTTTCAGTCCATGGTGTGTCACTACCGTGACTGCCCCAGCATAAACTAATGTATGAATGTCTGTGAGTGTAGAAATTGAATGAATGTAGTGTGGTATTAAGTGAGTGTTTACATAATTTAGTGTTTTTCCTACTTCTTTGACATGTTGATTTTTGGTATTCGTGGTCTTTGTGTGGGATCTGTACCTGTATATTTAGTGAGTGTTTCCTGAAATATAAGTGAGAGCGTATTAACTAAATCCATGTCTATGTTATCAGTGATGGATGAGGAAGTGTCTGTAGTATCATTAGTGGTAATTGTTGTATGTGTGTTATTATCAATGCTTGTTGCTGGATTATCCTGACAAGTTACATAATCTTCATTAATGTTAGATGTTTCTGTCTGTTGATGTATTTGATCAGCAACCTGTTCTTTGATAAGTTCAAGTGTTGTTTGTGGAATAAGGTTGTTGTGTATAATTGTTTTTTTTTTGATCAACAACCCTTTGTTCAGTGACAGTGAGATGAGGATACTGTTCTATGGTGTAGTTGTCTGTATGCTGTCATGTTTGTTTCGAGTTTTGTGATTGTGTAGTAAGTACGGATGATAAACTTGTTCATTTCTACTGTCCATTTCATCCGTTGGCATGGTTTTCCAGCCTTTGTGGTCTGTGGATGCATTGCCACAGAAACACGAAGGCTGGGTTGGTTCCTCACATCTGTTGAGGGCATTGCAGTAGCCATGCTTGGGCCGGTGCTGCTTTCGCCACTGGTAACCAAGGGAGACTGTGGCCTATTTTTCGAACGTGAACCTCTGTTTAACCCACAAACGCGGACCTTGTTAACCCGGGCGACGTCCGAGCCAGTATCACATTTAGATCTGGTTACTACCATGATACATATCTCCACAGAATGTGGATGTGTGGTCACTCTTAGCTTCATTTCTCCCCATAGACCTTACTGGCATGGGTGTCCCTACCAGGAGCTTGTGCTCCAGCCTGCATTACCCTATGGATCAGTAAAATTACTGGGCTCTCCCACCACGACCAGGTGGTCACCACCTGATCGTGGTGGGATAATAATAAGAGTTATTATTATTATTATTATGTATTCACTTTGTATGTCTGTTTTACAGATTTTTTTAAGATAGAATTTATAATAAATTTTGAAAAATTAAATATCAATTATTGTAAGTAATCTATATACTTTAGTGAAACTTGAAAACTTTTAAAAAAAATTATTCAAGAGATCTGTTAGATTATATAAATAATATAAGCGTTAGTCAGAAAGTAAGGCCTCCTACTTTATTTCTCTTTTATTTTACCAGAAAACTAAGTGAAATTTACACAGCATGTAGCCACAACTCTACTGACTAACTTCTTGTTTTTCAATATAATCTCTGTCCTTTTCAATGGTTTTTGTCCATCTTTTAATTAACAAGGGCATGTATTCCCATGCAGTAAAAATCAGTATCCTTCCTCAGCCATTAGTGCACAGAATTTTTCAGGGTCTCCTCTCCTTTAGTGGCCTGAATGGATTTTATTCTGATTGTATTCTGATGATGACAAGCCAGTGCTGTATGGTAAATAAGGCAACACTTTTCATCCAATATTTGCATCTTATGAGTGGTTTGCACACTGATGTGTGGTCTTGCATTGTCATGCAAAAGAAAAACATCCACAGAAGCTTCTGTTGGGTGAACTTGCCTTAAGATGTGCTTTAAGCTTCTTAAGGTACTGATGTATTAAACAATCATACACATGTGCACTTGTGTTAAAAAAATCCACCAGAATCGCATCCTCCATGTCCCAAAACACTGTCGCTATAACTTTTCCTGTAATGATATGTTTTTGAATTTTTTCTTCTTCAGTGATGATGTGTGATGCCATTCTATCGACTATCTGTTAGAATCACATTCAAAGAAATAAACTCAAGTCTCATTCCCTGTCACAATTTTTGCCAGAAACCCCCCTTCCATATTAGAATGGTACAACAGGTCAGTGGCTATTGTTTTCCTTAACTCTTTATCTGATCAGTCAATCTTTTCAGTATTCACTGTGCACAAACCTTTGAGTAGCCCAGTCTATCAATAATGGCCATCACATGGCCTTTACCAATGGAAAGCATGTGGCACAATTCATCAGTTGTTACCTGGCAGTCTGCAGGAATGATCTCATTGACTCATTGCATATTCCATGGAGTCACTGCAGTAGCTGGCTGGCTGGCTGCTCTTCATTAGCCAAGGAAGCAACAAACCCAGTGTCTAACAGAGCTGATATCCACTGTTGCATCCCAATAAACATTCTTGAGTCATTCTTCAATAAACATTCATAATGAAAATTAATGTTTCACCTTCTGCAGTCAGGAATTCTATCACAAATTGCTATATTATAAGCATGTCAATGTCAGTCATTTTCTAAAACAATGCAGTGCTGCCACCTGTTGACTTACAAAGCTGTTATTACTTGTAGCCAAAGGACTACAGATAAAGGTAGGGGAATTGAACCAAATTCAAATTTCTTATACTAACAACTTATTTAACAAGAAAAAAAATAGAAGGCATTACTTTCTGACTATCCCTCATAATTAAAATTTTATCCTTGATATTAAAGATCAAATATAATTTTAATAATTTAACAAAATTACCCTCTTCTCAATAACTGGAATGAATTATGAAGCACAATCAACAAAACCTTAAACAACCAGTAATGAAATTTTAATGTAAATTGACAAACATTTTCGGTCTTAAACAAGATCTGCAATTAATTATTATTATTCTGTAATATGTTATGTCTTATATTTATATCTGTTTTAATTTTATACTTCTTAAAAATACCACCAATTATTTTTATTTATAATTTTTTTGTTTTACAGCATTATATTTTCGTTCTAATTATTTAAAGTAATTTTTTGAAAAGTTGTGTTCTGTGCATTTCAATTTGGAATGCCGTTGTTGACCTGATGCAGATCTTGTTTAATAATTTAATTAATTACATTTTATTTTATTCAACTGATCCAAGAAATTATTTTTCATAATATAATCTGGCTAAAAGTTTAACAGTATGGAGAGTAATACAGCCTATTTGAGATAAAATACCAGCAGAAATTATAGACAGCCAATGTATGAACATTGATATGATGCTTGTAACTGTAGAAATAATGTTTGTCTGTTTTGCTAATGCTGAAGTTAGAGATTTTATGGAATGATGCTAAAGTACTAAAGTAATTAAGAGCATTGGATCATCCACATGTGGTAACTACCAAAAAATTTAGATATACAGAAAGAAACTAATGGGATAATATTTGAGAGCAAAGGATGCAGAGTCATTAAGTATGGCATGAAAATTCTTACATCTAACTCCCTGAAAGTCTTCATTGATTAAGGGGATTTGCTGTATTCTTAATTACAATTAATAACATGTATTAATAACCTTTTATTGAGAGTTACTTAAACATCTAAAACCTCAAAATGCAGATTTTAATCAAAAAACATTTTAACTCTACATACATTACAAACTCAATCATCTGAAATAATTTTCAGAAAGAAACAAAGTAGAACATATAGCATTATATACACCACAGAGTATATATAATACACAGAGACCCAACTCTCCATGTAACCGGAAATTACTATGTAATCTGTTGTTCGTAGTGCCACAAAACTAGGTCTTATACACAACATTAAATTGGATTTTGAGTAAATCAATTTACTTTCAAATACAGTAAGTGTATTATACAATTTTTCAAATACAATAAGTGTATTAAACAATTTTTCCCATATAAATTAATGTAAAATATGATAATGCATTCCATTCCAAAAAAATACTCAAATATTTTATGTATAACATTTATTTAAAGAAAATTATACAATACAGTAAAGTCCTGTATAACGTGCAAATAATGCAAGCAATAACCCTCGAACTTTGTCAATCAGAGGTATATGTTTTTTTTTTTCAACTTATAGGCCAAGGTTTAAACTTTCATAAATTGTGTGATAATACAGGTTTTGATAACGTGATTTCCTATAATGTGTAACAAATCCCCCGCATTGTATGGGACTCTATGTATTGTTAAGGATCATGAATCATCTTCATCTTTTCTTCTAGCATGGAATGAACCAACCTGGAATGTGAATTTGATTGGCAAACAAAAAAAAAAAAAAAAATCAAAATACAGTAATTTCTAATATATTTTATTACAGCCTTTATATAGCCCAAGAACTTGGCATATTGTTTGGCATGTTTATTATATAATGGGCTATGGTTGTTGATGTTTATATGTAATATGTCTGAACACAAGTTTGGAAAAATGTATGATCACAAGCAACACTAAGATGCTAGTGAAATGAGTGCTAAACACAGACTGATGTAGCATGTGCACAATCCAGGACATCCCCTCTCCTTATCACTTGTTATGTGAAATGTTGCTCGTTAAGCAAGTCATTTTTTACAATTTGTTTTGCTCATTATGCAATTTACTTGTTATGAGAGGTGCTCATTAAATGAGGTTGCACTGTAGTGCTGTTTTCCTCAAACTTATCACAATGACTTCTGTATATTATAACTCTCTTTTTATTCTTTTAACAAAATGCATTTCAGACTCATATTGTTCCCCTTCAGTTGTTATATAGTTGTTACATAATAAAATTTGGTGAATAAATCAAATAGTAAATACAAATTTGGTCTTTAAAATTCTTCAAAAACCTTATTAAATGTATGCTGTAAGAAACTCATAAAAGCTCTCTGTAGTTTACTCATACTTAAACATGTGCTCATCTTATGGTATCTATCTTGTGAATTTAATAAGGTTTTTGAAGAATTTTAAAGACCAAATGTGTATTTACTATTTGTTTTGTTCACCAAATTTTATTATGTAATAACTATATAACAACTGAAGAGGGACAATATGAGACTGAAATGCGTTTTTTTAAAAGAATAAAAAGAGAGTTATAACATACAGATGTGAGAGCCTGGACTTGACAATACAGTTTTGAACAAAATTTTTGTCGAAATTTATTAAAACTTGCTATAATTTTTCCCATGATTATTAATCGTAAAAGGATATGATTGTATCTCTCAATGGAGTCACTTCCCTTTCTCAGGTGACACATCGAATGTGTCAACTGGAACCTACAATCAAAATTCAACCATTGGTCCCGACTTATGACATTTCCAAATAAGGGCACGAGAAGAAACTGGAAGGACTCCCTAATAAAAAGAAGGGGATTGATGATGATCACCATTTGTCACCATCGAAAGTTCACCATCTTTGGACTAGTGTTCTCACCCAATCTTTTTGGATACTGCTTAAGCCACCGCCCACCATCTATTGTCTTAAGACATCAAGAAACTTTCGCACTCTTTAGACTTGTCGAAGATTCTAACGAACAATCTTGCAGACCAGAAGTTCATCGATCCTCTGAGCCTGTAATGAAAGAACCAACCTTGATTTAACTAAGGTATTTATCAACTTGTGGACTAGTGTGAACTCTCTCTCTTTCGGTCAGGGATCTGCAATATTAATGATAATAGCTACCTTGTAGAGATCCTTATAAAATTAGCATCTAGCTAAGATCCTTACATAACTTATGTAATGCAGACTGCATTACATAATACAGAAATGCAAACTGCTTATGTAAATAAATGGGTATTGTTTAATGCTAAGTTTGTAGTTGAGTGCACTTCTTCCACTGGCTGTCTCTCAACCCTTCTCCGCCCCAAATCCAAGAACCCACACATGTGACTGCTCGTGCAAAAATGATCTTAACAGCCATCGCAATTTCTGTGCCCATTGAGACACAATGGTATCAATCCTGACGTGGCATCAAAGAGGTGCTGACCTTGCGGTCACACAGAAATCGTAGTGATAAGTTTGGGAAAACAGCTGGTTGCTGAAATAATAATCTGAACAAATCATTGATTGTTCTGAGCCTCTTGAATCAGTTTCTGAGTGAGACAAGGGACAGAAAGAAAAGATGCCTATCCATCAGCCTCATCTAATCCAGTGTTCTGCAACCGTTTTCTACTTGTGGCACACCTATGACTCAACACGACTCAACACAGCACACTAAAATGTTATTCCCCTCAAAAACATATATGATACTATTAATAGAATTTTGTAATGCCATAAACCTATTATTATTATTATGTTGGGCTTTGTGAGTTATTCTCGGTTGACACCGATGGCCGTGTAGTATGCCGGACCAGAGTCAAGGCATAGAAATTTCAAAACAAGACAAAAATTAAATAAGTGTGTCAGTATTCAGGAATTTTCTCACAATATGACATGTATTCAATATAGTGGCCTTCTGTAGTGTGATGTATGTGTTTCTATTCAATTATAATGTTCCCAGGCTATTGTGTAGTGTGTGTGGTATGACACCTCTAGAGGAGAGAGCAACAGGTACAATAAGCACCCTATTCATCCTCCACAGATGCCTTATTTCCTGGGCGAGATCTGTGTACTTGCTGATTTTTTTAGTGCATGTGTTTTGTACATTGTGATTGTTTGGAATGGATATGTCTATAATGTATGTGATTTTATTGTGTTTGTCAATGAGTGTGATGTCTGGTCTGTTGTGGTAAATTGTTTTGTAATTATGGCTCTGTCATACATTTTGTGCATGTTGTTTTTCAATACTGTCTGTTGAATGTAGGTCTATTTGTAATATGGTTTGTGGATGTCTACTAATTTGTGTTTCTTTGCAAGCTCTTGATGTATTATATTTGCTACTCGATTATGTCTATGTAAATTACCTGTCTGTGCCAAGAGCTTGCAACCAGAAATGATGTGTTTTATGGTTTCTGGCATGATGTGACATTTTCTGCATGTGTCATTTGTGAGTGTTGCATCTTTGAGTATGTGTTTTCTGTAGTTTTTAGTATTTATGACCTGATCCTGTAAGGCAATCATGAATCCTTCCATCTCCCCAAAGAGACATCCCCAAGTTAACCAGCTGTTTAATGCAGTTTTGTCAACAAAATCCTGGGCCGGGTCATAGAATGCCTGCCATGGAGTGCCTCTCGAGCCCACGATTGTTTAATGGTATTTATGCTTTTTATATGTTGTGTTGTGTCCGTACGACATATAGTGTAAGTTTAATGGTGTGTTATTCGAGTCTGCTAGAGTTACTGCTTTATGTAACTGTAATGTTTCTTGTTTTCTGTGGAAAAACTCTTGCAGTGACTGTATTTGCTTGTAGTGAAGGTTAGCTATGTAAATTACCATCTTTGCATGTCTACCATTTTTACATGGAAGGGTTAATCTTTCTGTGGCAGATTTATGGAGATGTTGTTTATGCTTAGTAAGTGTGGTTCTTGTTTTCCTTTGGAGTTGTGAAGATCTGTGTGAGTCCAATGTATAACTCCAAAAGAATAAGTGAGTACTGGGACGACATATGTGTTTATTGTATTAACATCATCTTATTTCATCAGTGCTGTGGCAGAGAATGAAATACAAGTATAAGAGACACAACAACTGTAATAAAAATATATAAATAAAACTTGAAATTAATAGAATATGTAAAAGTTTACGTCACACCTTTCACCTTGCAGCAGCACACTGGTTGCAGAACACTGATCTAATCAATCAATCAATACAACAGGTAGATGGTGGTAGTAGACCACACATTTGGCACTTAGAAAAGCATACGAATTCATGAAAAAAATGGCAAATTTTCATTAGAATTGTTGACATGGGCATGATAAAACCCAATAATCTTGAGATTCAATAATGAATCTCAAGAAAATTAAAGCATCAAGGACATCCGATAATATATTGCTATTACTTACCTGAAAATTAAATAGAATACAGGAAGAGGAATCAGTAGACCATTATCTACACAAACTTCAAAGAAAAAGTAATAGATAGTGTCAGATTGGATGGGAGAGTTCATATTATTGGTAAAAGAGAGAAACAGAGATGGTGCCAGTTCCAAAATTGTTCAGGTAAGCCCCTCACATACTGTACAAAATGTGATGTGATTTTATGTACTTCTTGCTTTCCTCAACTTCATAAATGATTTCATTTCATATTGTTTGTTTGGATTTGAACAATTCAAATAAAGCAGTTTTTGATTAATAATTGAATATTTTTTATTCTAATTCGTCATAGTAATAATTTATACAGTATTTAAAAACTGAACAGAACAAAGATAAGGAAATTAAAATCAGCTGTTTTCTGTGAAGGAGAGCACAAGTGCCCAGCATCCTATTTATATCAATAGAACAGTGATTTTTTTCCATTTCTATGAGTTGGAAATGATTTACACTTTAGTAATACACTATTCAAGACACTGTTAAAATGGGTTTATTATATTTTAATAAAATTTTAAAAATAAAATAATTTTGGCATTAACAGGCTAGGGAGATATTTAAAGACTATTATTAATAAAATTTCAAATATTTAAAAATTAAATACATTTTTAACTTTGGTATTAGAAAATGAACAGTTTTCAAAGTTTATTTTTTTAAACAACAAGAATAGAATGAACTTTGTTTTGTTCCCTTTATATTTAAAACTGGCATTATTTTGTTTTTATTATTGAGCTATTAAATATTTAAAATTCTTTTTGAAATAGATAAATAAAACTGTTGTATACATAAAGTAGTAAAATAAATATGCTAATTTAAATGTTACATTATGAAATCAATACAAGTTTATCACTGTATTGATTTCACAATATAAGTAATAAAATTTCATGAATGCTGTTAAATGGAACTAAAAAACTCACCTCATTATCATTTCCTCCAGAAGCAAAGAACTCTCCAGAATGTGAAAAAGCAACTGCATTCACAGCATCCTAAAATTTTATTTCAAATTAAATCTAAATTATTAACCTCAAAATGCAATCTAATTCATTTAAATTAATTATTAACAACTACATTATCATAATCAATTAAAACATGTTTTAACTATGCATATACAAGGTATTCATAAAAAAAATGATATGGTTTTACAAGAGTGTAACTATGTCATTTTTTGATGAGAAAACATAATGCAAGCATTGATTCATCACTAAACTGTCCAAGTTTCATCTCATATAGAGAACACGTATGAATGTTATCTTATGTGACTAAATCATCATCACTCTGCCTCCTTGCCATATTTGTGTCATGCTATTCATGGGGTGTATATAGTTTGGCTTACAACTGAACATTTATCATATGTAAAAAATGGCATTTTTATCAGGTTATTTAACAACTCTTACTGGTCGAGACACTGACTGGTACAAAAGTAAAATTTAATTGTGAAGTTGATCTGTACAAAGATGACTTAAAATCGTTCTTAGAAGATGTACTGTACTTCGTGGCCAAAGACAGAATATGATGACATCTTATAATTTTGCTTATGAATATGTATTTTTTACTATATTATGTATACATTTATTTATTATAATAGTGAAAAACTTGTATAATCAATTTAGAGAAATTTTAATTTTTACATGTACACTTATTGTTCTTTAGGCTTCTTTCAAAAATAATTTATTTAATAACCTTCAAAAATTTTCATGACACACTGGTTGAAAATCACTGATCTAAAAAGATACTTAACAGTCAAAGTGCAACCAGGATATACAAAAGACATTTCCATAAATAAAAATTTTATTAAGTAAACATCTCTTCAATCTGAAAAATTCTTCAGTAGACTACCTCACAGCCAATTTACTTAATCAACAGTTAAAATAGCTACCATTAGAAAATTCAGAAAAAATAAAAATTTTGTCATGAATTAAATTTCATATTACCTGATGGCCATGCAATGTATAAATTAATCTTCCTTCTAAGAGATCAAAGATTTTCATTGTAGTATCTGAAGATCCAGTAATAATATGATTTCCAGACGGATGGAATGAAAAACTATTTACAGGACCATCATGAACTGAAATTTCAATTAAATTATAATTTAAAAAAAAGTAGTAGTAGTAGTAATAATAATAATAATAATAATAATTCAATAATAATAATAATTACATCCTGTATCGCAAACAAAATATACAAACATGTTGAAGAACACGACATTCTAACAGAACAACAAAAAGGTTGCCGTAGAAATCACAAGGGATGCAAAGAACAGTTACTCATAGATTCAGTCATTTTACGGCAAGCACACAAACAACACAGAAACATACACATGGCATATATAGACTACAGAAAAGCATTCGACAGTGTTCCACACAGTTGGCTGCTACATATTCTACACATGTACAAAATACATCCATCACTCATTACATTCTTCCAAAACACTATGCAGCACTGGAGAACAACACTACATCTCAGGGTTCATAACACTTCCATACAAACAAACCAAATCTTTATTAGGCGAGGAATTTTTCAAGGAGATTCCTTGAGTCCTCTCTGGTTCTGCCTAGCCTTGAATCCATTATCCAACATGTTAAACAACACACAATATGGCTACAATATCAGGCATGAAAAAACAACACAGTATACACTGTCACATCTCATGTACATGGATGACATAAAACTTTATGCATCCACACAAAAACAACTTCATCAACTCCTACAAATCACACATTCATACACCAAGGACATACAAATGGAATTTGGCCTAGATAAATGCAAAACAGTTCACATAGAAAAAGGAATCCTGAAGAAAGAAGATTTTGCGCTTGGAAATGGAGACATAATTGAATCCATGGAAGAGGGCGAGTTCTACAAGTATTTAGGATTCCAACAGGCCAAACTAACAGAACATACACAAATAAAGCAAAGATTAATTAAAGAATACCAAAGTAGGTTAAATGCTATTCTCAGAACACAATTAAATGCAAAACACACAGTTAAAGCAATAAACACATATGTCATCCCAGTACTCACATATTCTTTTGGAGTTATACATTGGACTCACACTGATCTTGAGCAACTCCAAAGGAAAACAAGAACAACACTTACTAAGCATAAACAACATCATCCTAAATCCGCCACAGAAAGATTAACCCTTCCACGTAAAGATGGCGGACGTGGCCTGATTGACATAGTTAACCTTCACTACAAACAAATACAGTCACTGCGAGAGTTTTTCTACAAAAAACAAGAAACATCACAATTACATAAAGCAGTAACTCTAGCAGACTCGAATAACACACCATTAAACTTACACTCACATCATATGGACACAACACAACATATAAAAAGCATAGACACCATTAAGCAATCGTGGGCTCGAAAGGCACTCCATGGCAGGCATCCTTACGATCTGGCCCAGGATTTTGTTGACAAAACTGCATCAAACAGCTGGTTAGCTCGGGGATGCCTCTTTGGGGAGACGGAAGGATTCATGATTGCCATACAGGATCAGGTCATAAATACTAAAAACTACAGAAAACACATACTCAAAGATGCAACACTCACAAATGACACATGCAGAAAATGTCACATCATGCCAGAAACTATACAACACATCACCTCTGGTTGCAAGCTCTTGGCACAGACAGATTATTTACACAGACATAATCAAGTAGCAAATATAATACACCAAGAGCTTGCAAAGAAACACAAATTAGTAGACATCCACGAACCATACTACAAATACATTCCACAGACAGTATTGGAAAACGACACGCACAAAATGTACTACGACAGAGCCATAATCACAGATAAAACAATTTACCACAACAGACCAGACATCACACTCATTGACAAACACAATAAAATCACATACATTATAGACATATCCATTCCAAACACTCACAATATACAAAACGCATGCACTGAAAAAATTAGCAAGTACACAGAACTCGCCCAGGAAATAAGGCATCTGTGGAGGATGGATAGGGTGCTTATTGTACCTGTTGTTCTCTCCTCTACAGGTGTCATACCACACACACTACACAAAAGCCTGGGCACATTAGAATTGAATAGAAACACATACATCACACTACAGAAGGCCACTATATTGAATACATGTCATATTGTGAGAAAATTCCTGAATACAGACACACACACTGATACACTTCTTTAATTTCTGTTTTGGTTACTATGGCTTGACTTTGGTCCGGCATAGTACACAGCCACCGGTGTTAACCGAGTATATCTCACTTAACCCAACATAATAATTAAAATAACTAAAAATATTAATTAGTATTTTATTAGATTGTAACTATTAAAAAAGCAGTTTTTATGAGAAATCTGACATGTACAGAAGTATAATTGATCTTAGAACAATTAATCACATAGATGATCGGCCGAATGGCTAAGCGGTCAAGGGGGCAGCCTACCACTCTGAGGGACCCGAGTTCGAAACCCGACGGGTCAAAAAATCCCCAGGAATTTTTCGGGGGGTGGTCCATTCAGATATGTCAGGCCCCGTCCCTCACCACCTAGCCACTCCATTGTAGGCCTGGCCAAACCCATAATGGGCTTGCTTAAAGAGGCCCTCTTAGTGGCCTCAGGGCAAAAAGAGTTTAAAAAAAAAAAAAAAATTACATAGATGATCAATTATATATTTTAGTGCACAAAAACTATTTATTGAACAATTCACCACTAATCAAACATATGGTTTTACTCTCATGCATTCAAATATCCAAAGATATATGAATATAAATACAATATTATTGTATGTTAAAACTGATATTAAATCATATTTGAATAACAGACTATTCTCTATTTAATTTTATATTAATTAAACTTAAAAATTCTACAACAACATTAATTTCGTTTATTAATTAAAAATTATAAATGTCAAATCTGTCATTCCCAATAAGTGTTAATATCATAATAAAATGATAAATTAATGTCAAGAAATGATAATTTGGAGATCATATTGTTTTGATATAATCTAACAATTCTTTTTATAGATACAATTAGTAACCAATTAAGAAAAACAGAAAAAACTGTCATTGCTTACTTACACATGAAATAACATTCAAATATTACCAATTAATTCAGAGTTTTTAAAATAATTAAACATATGCATTTTTTTCAAATGACCTTTCTTTTACAAAACCAAAAATATGAATTATAGGTTCAAGTTTGGGTCAGAAACCTTAGGAATTTTTCAAGGATACTCTGTCTGGATATGTTGATCTCTAACTCTCCTCACCATCTGGATGCCTCATTGCAAATTTGGCCAAACCCACAACAGACCCAGAGAAAAACCTCTTAGTGCCCACAGGGCATAAATAGAAAATAATAATAATGAAAACAATTAAACAATACTTGTCTTTTCCTGTTATTTCAATTTATTACCTATGCATACATTTCACTATGTAAATTTGTTTGTAAACTATAAAAAATTAAAGTTCATTAACAATTAAATAATTTCTATTTATTTTTTTTTATTGTTTATGTATATGTACAGTACCTGTGTATATATTTATATATTTTTATACAATTGAAAGCTACTTTCAAAATAGAACCCTGAAATTTCTGTTTAGGTATTGTTCACCAGAAAGACAAACAGAGGATGTCCTCAATAATCTGTTCTGGATCTTTTTTATTGAAATATAGTGCTTAACATGCTCATTAAGGAAACTATAGCTCATGGCATTGATGTTTTGGCTTATGCTGATAATGCAATATTTCTTATTAAGGGCAAGACCTTTAATACAATAATCAAAAAGGCAAATGATGTACTAAATACTGTGTATAAGTGGGCAGTTGAACATAAATTGGAAATTAATGGACAGAAAACTGAAGCTATGTTTTTTGCATATGTATAAAATTAATATATTTAATGGTAGGTTAATCTATAATGGAAGTGCAATTGAGCTTGTTAACATGATCAAATTACTGGGTATATATGTAAACAGAAGTCTAAAGTGGTATGCACATATTATGTATATAGCTAGAAAAGCCAAATGAATACTATTGGCCTTAACCAGGTGCTTTAAAGTGATGTGGGAATCAACCTATGAGATACTCCTTGATATTTACTTGAAGGCAGTTCAACCAATGATTTTATATGATGCTGAAATTTGGGGACTAGCAATTAATATAAACTGTTACTGTAATTCCTTAAGGAAAACTCAGTTATGGATACTTTTAAGAATGATAAGATGATACAGAACTGTTTCAGATGAAGCAGTTAATATTATCTCAGGTATTCCTCCTGTTACATCTCAAAGTGCTGTAGATCACTGATAAGTTAAGAAACAGAGAAAAATTATCTAATACGGTATTGAGGATGTTGAGAACAAAGAATAATGTTTGCTTTCATCCATCATTGGAACTAATTCATGTAGTAGATTTTAAAGATATATTAACAATTCAGAGTGCATCTGTTATACAGATGGTAGTAAAACACTGACTGGTGTTGGAGCTGGATTTGCAGTATTTCACTATAATGTTTTAACACAAAGTTCTAGTTATAGATTAAGTAATTATTGTTCTATATTTCAGGCAGAATTATATGCTATAGACAGATTTTTACATTGCTTATCACTTGATATTATGTTTTTTAATACTGTATTTGAATGTTGTGACTCCCCATCAATAATTTTGTTAATTTATTGTTGTGACTCCCAGTCAGTGTTGTTAATATAAAATGCAATAGATTATAAGATTCTACAACTTATAATGGAATTAAATAGTAAAGATGTTAAAGTAATATTCTCCTGAGTTAAGGGGCATTCTGGAGTAATTGGAAATGAAATAGCTGATAAGTTAGTTAAAAAGGAACAACAAAATTGCTTGAATATAAGCTTGCCTGAACTACATTAAAGATCTTACAAAAAAGAAAACTATATGGAATGCAAAATACAGTACATCAGTACAAATTCTGATATATATACATGAATGGAAAATACAATGTTTACTACAGATTTTGTAAACCACAGTTTCTTTCAGGATATGGTGTTTTTTTTTAGAATATCTTCATAGATTTAATGTTAGTAATAATCCAGTGTGTCAGTTTTGTCAAGAAAGCATAAAAATTGCCATACACTTGTTTTTTAGTTGTCCTAACTTCCATGTATGTAGTAGATATGGAATGAAAACTCAGTCTAATGATAGTGCAGTAATTTATAATAAATCTTTGAAAATACTTAAGTCTAAATATATTATGAAGAATGTACAAAAATATTTACTGCTATATAATATCTAAAGTAATATTGAATATCAGAATCACTTCAAAAACCACTTGAAATTACTATTTGTTAACTTTAGAATGAATTTTATAATTTTTGTCTCACTTTAATACCTGCATTTAATCTAATTATATATTTTGTATCTGTTATATTCAAATGTGCTAATTATATAATGTCATAAAATGATACTATGCTATACGTATGTGATGCATGGATTGTGTACATGTGTGTAAATAAATAAAAAATATTATTATTATTGTGTGAAATTTTTAACTGAAGTGGTGTACTAGTCATATACTATTATAATTAAATATTTAAATATAACATATATACAGTAGACCCCCCTATAACACAGGTTCATATAAGACGGATTCGTATAATACGACAGAAAAATTGCAATTGTGTTCTTATAACATGCTAAAAGAGGCTCATATAACACGGTAAAAGAATGAGACAGATCGTCATGGCTGACTTGTGTCTTGACAGGATTGATTGAATCTGGACCAATAGTGGACATTGCACAAACCGTTGAGTTTAAACGAGCAGCGAACCTACTAAAAACATTTATTGTTCAACGGTCATAAAAATTATATTTCTATTAATGATGTCTCCAAAGTTCAGTGAATTTTTCGTAGAAAGAATAACTTACCAGGAAATCCGTCCGCCATTCGATGAGCTGCTCCACGACAAAAACAAGCTTAAGCATGGCATCTTTGAACGGTGCGCACTCGGTAAGTATTCCTACAATTTTTGTTTATAGCATAGTTTATATGGATTATTCCCAAAAAATTATACGTGTTTTGGAAATGTTCAAGTCAAATTAGTGTAGAAATGATTAATTTTATGGAAGAAAACCTTTCAAACAGCCGTACTCCCTATAACCCGGAACATATCTACCATGTTATGGGAGATCTACTGTATATATATATTATATAATTCTATATATTGGTATACTATCATAATTCAAGAGATATCTGTATATCATTAATTTTACAATAATATTTTTTGTAATATAGAAAAATTAACTTTATTAAATTAAATTATAATTAACTTTATAATAGTAGCATTTTTTATAAGAATGAAATTTTAATAAGTGTACAGTTACCTCTATAAACTTGGAGTAATTTTTTCATTCTCAAATCCCATATTTTTATAGATCCTTCCACTCCAGAAGCTGCAATACATGTTCCACTTTGATGAAAAGCTACACAACTAATGTACCTGAATAGAAAATCACAAATAATTAAAGACTTCTAATATAAATATAATTAAAATTTTTTCACTACTATTATAAACCATTAATAGATTATTATTTTTATTTTAATAACTCTACATAAAATTCTTGTTCAAAGAAAAACTACTTCATAAAATTTTAAAATACATAAAACTATAAATCTATAAATTAAAAAATTAATTTTAAAACTGCTGTCTATTTATTATATTCATAAAAAACTGTCTTCATTTATAATTAACCATATAATAATTTAACACAGAAAATGTATATTTTGAGACTTTTGTTCTCATTCATCAGATTGATAAAGAACAATAAATTGAAATGCATTTGTAAAAAATCCTATGGATCTGCTCATAAATGCTCAGATTCAACTGCTGATTTACCAATTGCTGGCAGACTCACAAACAGAGGGATAGGTTAGATAGTGACTGACCAACTACTAATGATGTCTTCACTGTTACCAAATCAGTAAGGATCAGAAAGCATTTCCAGACTATAAATTTACCCTCTTAATGGCCACAGACCATAAAATATTTTTTAAAAATTCCATATTTAAATAAAGTACTAAAATAAATACATAGATTATTATTTTGAATCTATTTAACATCAAACTCTTCAATTAAAATATTAAAGATCTTAATAAATTTTAAAAGAGGCATTTGAAACAGTTTTTTTTTTTTCCATTTGTCCTTCCTATCCTATCTATTTGTCCTTAGACCTTTATCCTATAAAAATTGGGGTTTTTTTTCCTGTATGTATGGATGTTAGTGTGTATGGGGAGGCCAAATTTTGTTCATCCTCTTTGAAGCTTAATAACTCCTGTGTTTTTTGTCGAAGATTTTGAAATTTTGCAGGCAATTTGTGTATTAAGGGGATTGATGCTATTAAATTTTGGTGATTAAAGAGGGGGTGGGAGATAAAGGGAGTCGTGTGTCCTATCTCAATTAGGGCTGGACTTAATGATCATTTTCATCATTAACTCATCGTAGACTGCATATCTTATTAAAACACTACACTCATGACACCTTATAAATTTGCAGCCGTGTTTATTCGGTACGAACGAACGTTTTCGGTCGTGTTTAACGACCTTCTTCAGGAAATATCCAAAAAATTTCGAACACAACGAAAATCTGCAAAAACAAACAAACTTCGGAACGTTTTTAAAAATATTCTAAAGAGAATTGCGTGCGCCATCTCTACATCGATGCGTATTAAATAACACATTACATGAGAATAAAATAAAAATAAATAACAGACAATGAAAAGTAATATGCTCCTTGGAGACATTAAAAATAAAATACAAACATAAACTATGGTGCAAGCTGAACGGCGCACAGAACATAGGGAAGGAGAGGAGCTGTGCAGAGACAAAAAACTACGGTTTCTGTCCTTGTGTAGGCTTCCGCATATCCGCTTTTCTGAGGTTTACATGTCGCCTGAGCGCCAGGCTGCAGATATTTTACTAGCCTCTCTGAAGTTGATAGATTGTCCTTTCTGGCTTGCTTTGCAGATATGCCAAGCTTCTGTATAACGGAGGTGCTTTACGTTGCACTGTTTGTACTAATCTTGCTTGGGCCCATTCAGCTTGGACTTCTTGGGGATCTGCCAGGACGTAAGTCGCCAATGCAGTGCATGGTTGTTCGCTTCTTATATTTCTCTGATGTTCCGCCAGCCTTTCCTTGAGTGATCTTCTGGTGGCTCTGATGTAAAATAGCTTATTTTGCCTCCGTGTGTCCGTAATAGGGATCCTGTAAACCCCCGGAAGGGAGTTAGTGTCCATGGCGTCTTTATCCGCTCTTAGCAGCTGGTATATAGTGGGATTCCGTTTATATATTATTCTTTTGTTTGTGGCAGTTCCTATACGTTTATAGATGCTGCCCAGTTCCGCTCTGTATTCCATCAATGTAAACTCCTCTGTATTTAGGAGGTTTCGCTCCTTATTGCGTGTCGTAATCTCGCTAGTGAAAGCTTTAGGACTAATCCCGTTCTTCTGAGCTAGCTTAATGATGTAGTTCATCTCTTCGTTTTTGTCTTGGGTACTACTACAGTGTGTGTGTGCTCGTGCAGCGAGCGCTCGGAATGCTGCGAGTTTGTACGTCGGCGGGTCGTGCGAGTTCCATGGGATAAAGATTGGGTTGTAAGTAGGCTTTCTGTATACCTTAGTACGGAAAGCTCCTTGGCTGTCGAACTGTATAGATAAATCTAGAAAGTGTATAAGCTTATCATTTTCTTGCTCGAGTTCGATCTCGAGGCCGAATTTGTTATCGTTGATGTCCGTTATGAATTGGTGTAAGTTGGGTTTGACATTCCAGAAAACAACCACATCATCAACGTACCTTGCATATGTTAGGATTTGCGTTGCATATTTTGGCAGGAGTGCATTCTCCAGAGTTCTTAGAACCATCTCGCATAAAGTACTTGCCAGGGGGCTACCCATGGCTACACCCTTCTGTTGCGTGTAAGCGACGCCATTAAAGCTAAAGATGGATGAGAATGTGGTTAGGTGCGCCATCTCTAGTATTTGTTTTCTCTTCTTTTCTGGGGACTTGATCACGGTTAACAGGAAATCCCTTAGATGACAGAAGCATGGTTCCAGCTTGACAGAGGGATACAGAGCCTTGAAGTCTAATACGGTCATATATTTAATTTCTTGCGGGTTCATGTTAGCCATTTTCTGTAGAAGGTCTAGGGGTTGTTTTATGCTGTAAGGGCTCTGGGGTAAATATTTATTAACGAAGCCATTAACCAACCTTTCTAGTAAGATTGTGGGTGCGCATCCTTTATCTACCACCGGCCTTAATGCCTTATCTTTTTTATGAGTTTTGGCGAACCCAAATAGCCTAGGTATCGAGGGAGAGTGGACTACGACTTTTGTCAGACCCAGTTCTTTAGCCAGCGGTGTGATGGCAAATTTTTTAATCCTTGCTTGTAGTTTCTCTATTGCACTTGGATGCGCTGTAATACACTGCGTGTCTTTTATGTATTTTAGCATGAGGTTGTCATAAGTACTTCTATTCATGACCACTAAGTCCTTTGACTTATCTGCCCTTGTGAGCACGATATTATTAGCTTTCAGCCATTCTTTAGTTTTCCTGATATAGTACCAGATGGGGTCGCTGTCTTTTTTACTATTTGCATGCTTGATTTTGAACGCGACTTCCCATCTAAATTTTTTATTAATAATATAGTATATTTATAATTATATAATTTTCCCATCATTTATAATGTTTCTTTCTTGATCTCGCTGAGTTGCAGCCAAATAAACACGGCTGCAAATTTATAAGGTGTCATGAGTGTAGTGTTTTAATTTTCATCATTATTAGCATTTGCAATTTTTTATAAAACCCATTCCTACCCTGAAAATTAAGCTTTTTGCCATTTTATAATAGTTAAAAATATAAAAAATTTTTAATAATAAAATATCATAACAGATGGTGCCAATAATGCAGTTTTAAATGTTGCTGGGAAAGTTAAGCAACTCATTACTGGATGTTTTGGTAAAGATATTGAGATATTCATTAAAATGAGTATTTAGCTTTTGCACCATAACAAAAGAATATTTTATTTTCCATTCATTATGTATATAATAAATTTTACTTACTTTTGATACAGGAATTTTTCATAAAACTGAAATTGTTAAGGCACAACAAAAAAATTCTAAATTATTGGGTTGTTTGGAAAGTAATTTTGTTTTTTTATTACTAGAGGAATTAGATGTATTTTTACCAGCCAATTTTATTTTAAACCACATTTTCATTATATACTTCAACAGCTGACATTTTAAGGCTTATTTGTAAAAAATTTTGTTTGATTCTGTACAATTGTTTTTTTTCGGTGTCCCATCAAATTTGGAAAATCGAAAGCATCATTTTCGGCATATTTTGCTTTTTTATAACTAAAAAACCAAAATGCTGTTCAAACAAGAAAAAAATTGTGGTACATGTTTGGAGAAGATGTGTTGAGAGAAAAACAGTGCCAAAACTGGTTTACAAAATTGCGTTCTGGCAATTTTAATATAGAAGATACACCACATTCTGGATGGCCATTTGAAGCTAATGAAAACAAAATAAAGGTACTGATTGAAGCAATCTGCCATATAACAACACGTGAAATCACTAAGCGATTAAATCTGCTAAATTGAACTGTTTATTATTACTTAAAACGAATTGGTTTCGTTTCAAATCTCAATATATGGGTTCCACATGTTATTAAAGAGAGATGCTCTCTATGGTGGAATTTCAAAGAAATTTTTTTTGAGCTTTTACCAGACAATTTAACAATTCATTTGAAAGTGTACTGCCATTGAGTAAACAAATTGAGTAATATCATCAAACAGAAAAGGCCAGAATTGGTCAACAAACAAAGTGTAGTGTTTTACCATGATAATGCCAAATTTCACACAAGTTTGGTAACTCGTCAGAAACTGTTATAGTTTAGATGGGATGTGTTATCACACCAACCATATTCGCCAGATCGGACACATTCAGATTATTACTTGTTCCGGTCTATACAAATTTTTTTTAACTGTAAAACATTTACTTGAAATGACAATGTCAAAAATCACTTGGATCAGTTTTTTGTAAACAACGATCAAAATGTTTATGAATGTGAAATCATGCTACTACCAGAAACAATGACAACATGTATTTGACCAAAATGGTCAATATATAATTCAATAAAATATTCATTTATTATAAGAATATTGTTCGGAAATTACTTTCCGAACAACCTAATAAGAACATAAGCAGATATGAACACTATACAAATGACATAGCAATTCCTTATGTTCCTCATTCTGTCTGAAAGCTTTTCACTGGGCTGAAATCAGAAACAAATGACTTTAACATATTATCTCACAGAGTATAGTGACATGCAATCAATCTGTAGCAACAGTTGTAAAATTTTCTCACTGGAAAATATGAAATTAATATTCCTAAGGAAATTACGAATGTTTTTCATGTTTTCACACTGTATGATAAATCAATCTATCATGACTGACTTGCGGACAGGTCTGTTCAAAAGCAAAGAATTCCAAAAAGTTCATCTTCAAATAACAAAATCAATACTTTAATCTGTGTAAAATTATGTTTAAAATGCTATTATGAATGTACTTGCATTAAATAAATTTATAATTTTTTGATATATATTATATCTATATATAATATATAATATATGTATATATATCAGATATATATCTATATAATATATATATAAATATAGATATCTTAATATAATATAATATTTTTCTACTCTACAAAATGAATTAAGTATGAATTTTACATAAAAGATTTCTACTTACCCTCCTTGTTCAGGAAATGAATGAATACATTCTTTTGTATTAGTATCCCATAATTTGACTGTTTTATCATCGCCTCCAGAAACTATCATTTTCCCATTTGGTGAAAATCTAATACATAAAATTAATTAAATATTATATATAAACAGTATTATGAATATCATTTTTTAAATCTTATAAACCATTTTAACCATTAAATACAGTTTTTAAATAAATAAAAAAAAATACGTACAAAATACATTAAAATTCATAGGGTTCGAAAGAAACACAAAATTAGTTAACTCTTTAACTAATCTTCTTGCTATATACCTGAATACAATTTCATCTTAAATCAAACATTTCTTCTTGCTATATACCTGAATACAAAATTGTTTTTACCTCTCAGGGTTTAGTGGTGAGGAATGGTTCATTCTTCTCCCAGTGGTGAAAGAATTCAAATTTGTTTTTAATTGGGAGAATAGCATGCAGGAAGAATCAGGATTGTCTTGCTGCTATTATTCATTTCTCAATTATTATTCTTTTAATTAAATTTGCTGTTTTCTAATATTAGAAAACACTTATTTTGTGCTTTTTATTTGAAATAAAATTATTTGGTATGGATTGGTCATTTCTAAATAGCAAACTAATTCACACTTAATTTATTCTTTGTTAGCAATTGCTTTATGCTTTTGTTGAGGTTTGAGAGTTTTAGTTATTCTATTTAGCTGTTGGTCATGTGATTTTTCTCTTTTTAAAATAATTTACTTGTTCCTTTATATTTTATATCCACAGTTCCCAAACCATAGGCCATGAGAAGAGCTGTGTGGGTTGCAAGAGGTTTTACAATTGCCCAATGTGTTTGACCCAAAGACTTAACCTTGTACCTTTGCCACTCTGCCACACCTAAACCATTGCAGCTTTCTTAAATCTCTCTTCAGTGGCATCATCTACAGGGTAAGATCTTTAATTTGAAAAATGACCATATTTTTAGCCCCAGTCATTTACTTAAACTAAATCAGACAAACTGAAATCCTCTTTCAATTAATATATAGATATATACAGTAGATCATGGGCAATTCCCCCAGAATATCACTTTTTCAAACATGTAGATTCTGCTTTCTTGATGATTATGAAAAAGGATTAAGGGATTAAGATTAAGATTTTAACAGTTTATTTCTCTAGGTTTTTTTCTTGGTTGAAACTGTCTAAAAATCCAAACCATAGTTCATCAATATAAGATCCAGTAAAAAATTTATCTGATTAATATTCTTCTTACCTGGCAGATCTTACCCAATTACAATGATGACAAAGAGAATACAAAAATTTTTGTCTATTAGTTAGCCAAACCTACAAAATTAATGAACAGTTTTAGAACTTATATAATTTGATTAAAAAGTTATTCAATAATCTATATATATATACTTTTTACAAGCAATTATACTGAAATAATACGAACCTTAATTGTCTTATCACTCGAACCTGTTAATAAATATTGCGAATCATTAGAAAAGTCAACACATCTAACAGCTGCTAAGTGTGCTTTGAATATAGTTGATTCTCCTTTTCTATAAAATTATGAAAAACATTTTAAAAAATTACAGAATAGAAACAAACTCATTAATAATTATAAAGATTATAGGATGTGTTTTTGTACTAACATGCTTGGTGTCCACAATCTAACAGTTTTATCTTTAGATGCTGATGCAATTAGATTTCCAGAAGGAGAAAACTTAACATGCAACACTACATCCTATTAAAATATAAACTATTGGTAAAATTTTTAAGGTTTATTTTATTTAATAAACTTTAATTTGGCAAGATTTCATCTCTCCCAAGCACCATTGCCATCCTGCTAGGTTATCAGTTATTCCTATATGAGCAAAGACAAAAAAGAATTATTGATCAAGAGTGATTGTTCATAATATATGGTTCCTTTAAAACAGTGGTTCTTAACCTTTTAGTGATGACGGACCATTTATCAGAATTTTTCTCTTGCCATGGACCACGAGCTGCTTGGCAGTAATATAAGTTCTTATAAGGTTGTTCTATAAATTAAACATGTATAAAATTATTCGAAACCAAGAGTATTATATTATTTGCAAGAATGTTACATTAATTATATTATTTTAGTGCAATTTTTGTAACTGCATAGTGTTTACCAACTGCTGAATTCTTTGTTCAGTGCTACTCAAAGCCAAACGCATGTCGGCACTGGCATACAACCGATTTCGATGTTTACTTTTAATTATCAAAAGCACTGAGAATCCTTGCTTGCATAAATATGTGGTTGAAAATAAAGTTAGGTACTGTAAAGCAATTTCTCGAATTTTAGAGAAAGCAATAGCTTTATGGCTCAAAAAATCTTCAAGATTAATTCCTGTCTCGAAAGTATCCTTGAAGTTACTATCATGTTACATTTCGATTAACTCTTCTTGTATTTTATCCGGCACCTCAGAAATGTTGACTATGAAAGGATTGTGGATCAGTTTCCGAATAATGTCTTCCAGGAGGTCTTTTAAAGGAAACTGGCCCCTATTCAGGTGTTACAAACGTGGAGAAAACCCGAAGAACTCTACGTGCCAGCCCGTCCGAACACAGTGGGAACCCGCGACCAAACTCTCAGCGTTTAGCGACAGAACTGCTTGGCCACTGGTGGGCATCTCAGCACACTGTCTGTCAATAATTGGGTTCAATGTATCAAATGCAGAAAAATTCTTTCTTTCAACTTTGCTGATCAATAGGTTGATTTTAGCGATAAACGTACTGATTTTATCTTCAAATGCAAATATATTGCTAGTGCCTTCCAATTTCATATTTCCTGACTGTTGCAGTTGAAGGTTCAATTTATTTAGTTTGTGCAAAAAAATCCACTAAATAAGCAAAATGTATTTGAAATTTGAACTGACAAAACTCATCGTCAACTCGTTGTCATTTATTTAATAATTTTAGGATGACTTCACGGACCACTTCGGGTGCTTTCAGGGACCACCGGTTAAGAACCACTGCTTTAAAATCTTCTGCAGTGCAGAAATAATTTGCAAAAGTTTATGAAAATTCAAGATCAAACAAATTGAAATAATATCCCAATGGAGTGTTTAAAATTAGTGTTTTCTTCTTTACAAGAGGGTACTAAAACTGCTTATATCAGACAAAATGTATAATCAACATAAAGTTATTTATTGATATATATTTAGTGTACAGCAGTCACGAAGACCTGTGCCATTATGTAATCTTAATTAATTAAGCTGATATTTGTAATGAACATTCAGACTAAACTTTATCAAGATGAGAATAAAGATGAGAATAAATTATATATTGTTAGTTTGCATATCATTGGCATATATACAGTCGAGTCTGCATAAGTCGACACCCGGATAACTCGACACCATCGGTTAAGTAGTCACTTTTCTGTGGTCCCGGCCGACTTACATAGGCATTAATGTTAAAAAACTCTGGTTTACTCAACACCGTTTAACTCGTCACCACTGGATAAGTCAACATATTTTTGCTGTCCCACACTCCAATAAGTCGTCACCCCTCCTGAAAAAATGAATTCACTCCACACGTGTGGTGCAAACTCATTTTTTTTCAGGAGGGGGAGTCGATTTATTTATTAATATATAATTAATATATTTAATAATATATTAATATTATTAATATATATATACATATTAATAAAAATGCCTTAACATTTTACGTATTTTTATGTATAAAATAATAACAGATAAACAAAAGGAAAATATACAATCTACATCAAAGTCACACCAGAATCCAATTTTGCATTTTCTCACGCTAGAGGCATTAAGAATCCTTAGACATTACTTGCCAACAATTGACAATTGTGAAGATGGCGTTTTCAAGGCATTCATGATTGTTGAAAAAGGAAGTCGAGACAGTTAAGTGCTCAAAACAAACAACACTAAACGAATTTTTCAGTTTTTCATCTAGAGTATTTGTAAATGGAGGACACAATGTATTGTAAGCCTATACTATTGTATAACGCACTACTGTATTTTATTAATTGTAGTTTTGTGGTTTTTTTTTCCAACTTCGCTTTAGTCGTCACATCGGATAAATCAACACATTTCCACTTCCCCTTGAGGTGTCAATTTATGTGGAGTCGACTGTATTTTAAAATCTAGTGAACTCACAGTTATGAGTATGTTGATACTCAGCAGGCTTAAAGCCTGCAACTCTCCAGAAAAAAGAAAAAAATGCATGTGGCCCACATCCAGAAAAGTTTGCTGTTCACTGGTGTATACAGTCAATAATGTATGATGTATGATAACAAAATTAAAATGTTTACTATACATATATAGAATAAAGATTATAAAGTACCCCTTAGTAAACAGTTAAAAGGAATCTTTGTAAAAACAAATAATGGATTTTTGGGTATCTGACTAAAACGGAATGAATGCAAGAAAAATTTTGGAGCATAAATTCTCATAGTCACTTGTGGATCTGTAGTTCAGTTTGTTTTTTTTTTGTTTATGTAGGGAACCATAGTTGAATACTAATGTTACTTGATAAAGACAAAAATCTTGCCTTTAATTTAATAACAAATTTTTCACCTTATGACCAAGAAACCGATAGGCTCTCATCTGCTGTTTAAAATGCCATACCATGATACAGTTATCCATACTGCTTGATACTAAAAATAAGTAAAAATCATAATTAAATGTTTAATTAATAATAATTCTGCTTAATTTTAATAGATATTTAATTATTTAAATTCTTTAAAAAATCGACACATTGTAAAACAATTCATCAAAGCTGACAAAGTAAATTATAAATTTTTTTTATAACTTGAAAAATTTCAAACTTTTGAAATTTCTTCTTATATTACACCAACTAGTCTAATTTGAATTTCAATTCAGACCCCTCATAGCAACAGATCAATATTTTTTTGACTATGGTAAGAATAAAATATATATTCTTTACTTCTTGTTGTGCCATATGCTTAAAGAATGTCAGATACCATCAATGAGATTTGTGCCTATCTGAGGCTCTTCTGAACAATGCATTGATATCTGTCTTATATCAATCATATAAATTTTTCAGCCACAATATTCTTTGCTCATCCAATATGTTTTCCTCTATTTTTCCAAGAATAATATTTTGCAGTAAACAATATTATCATTCTTCATAATTTGCTCAAAACACTCCAAATCATCTTCTTTATAGTGTCTATAATTTCAGTTTTTTTATTTAATCATTCATTACAATTGACATTAATTACAAATAAACTTTGATATCTTTTGTTTTATTAGTTGGACAATACTTAAAAAATAATTAACATGTTTTAACTTCCATAATTACTTGTATATTTTAAGTGAATTAAATTATGAAAATAAATTGATTTATTTACCATAATCTCATTAACATAGAATATTATAATTATTAGAATTATTAAAATTTAATAAATCAGTTTTCCTGTTCCAATGCTTAATAAATTAATTAAATAATTTAAAAGAAAAATTGGAAATTTGATTCTAACAAAAATTTAGTCCTCTTATACAGGGTGGGCCAGCGAAAAATAAAACGGCAGTGTGTTCGTGTTCGTCCAAGCAAAGCGCTCGGACAGGTCAATTTTACTCTCGAGGGGACATCTTTTGCAATAAAGTTTTTGCGATTCTGAATACAACAGACAACAAAAAATTTTAAAAACTCATTTATTTTGTATTAACTAAACAAGCATTTATTTCGAAAAAAATGTTTGTTTAGTTAATATTCAGAATCGCAAAAACTTTATTGCAAAAGATGTCCCCTCGAGAGTAAAATCGACCTGTCCAAGCGCTTTGCTTGGACGAACACGAATGCTCTGCCGTTTCGTTTTCGCTGGCCCACCCTGTATAATTATAAATTTAAAAAAGTGGTTTAGCCTATCATCAGGTTGCAAACATTACAAATAATTATCATGGGAACCATTACCATAACATCACATGTTTAAGCAGTAAAAAAGGTCATCAATTACATATACAGTTTTTGAGCCACTTTTGATCCCTCTCCTTTCCAGTCACATACAATAGTGTACTTTTGGTAAACCCCTCCCCCCTGTAATTACATGTACAGTACAATAGTTCATGAACCAAATACATTAAAGAAATAACTTAAAATAGTTCTTCAAATATTTTCTGACAGTTTATTCACATGACTAGTAAGTAGACTTAACACAGTAAGTAGTAAGTAGAACTTAAGGATAAATTCATTTGCCAGTTAATATCACTAAGAAAAAAATTCCATGCATACAATGCCTCAACCTCTTACAATGTACATCAAAAGAAAATGATATAGTTTTTACAAGAATGCAATAGAATACAGTAAAACTTCTCTTAACTCAAACATCTGTATCTTGAATATTTCTTTAACTCTAGCAAAATAAAGCACTTAGCAGGTCTCAATGGAATAGCATAGGAATTTAATGCCTCCAACTCAAATTTCCCTTAACTCAAATTTTCTCCAAGTTGAAGTTTTTCCATGAAAAACTTCAACTTGTCCCCTGACACCAATTTATGTTACTTTCAACTTCCTTTGAATTTTAATATTTATTCTATTCAAAGTGATCCTAATTATCAAATTTCCATAAAATTTTTCAGACAGTTAGTTGTATCTACTCTCCAACACCAATTTTTAGGCAATGTTCCAGTCAAAAGTAAGAAGTCCTCTTGTTTTATCTCAACAACATACACTTGTACCTGCAAAGCTGTTCGATTCCATTAATTACATTGAACATTTCGGTGAAAGGCATTATATGGGCTGTTTTTAAAAACAAAACTATCAAAGATTCTTTATATAATACAAGAGAGATAAAGGTACAAATCTGTTCAGAATTGATATGTTTTACTCTATTGTTCTTTAACTCGAATCGTCTAGAACTCAAAGTTTTTCCTGCCCCTTGGAGCTTTAAGTTAGAGAAATTTTACTGTATATATTTTCAAAATATAAGTAAAACAAAATCAAATTTCTTTAAATATTTAACAGAGATGACAAATAATTTTACTTACATAAACATAAAATCAAATCCAATTTGTAAATATATGTTCTATTTTTTGTTTTTTTAAATAAAATCTATGTCATTTCCTTCATTATCCAATCCCACCAGTGGCAGAATACATAGAAACTACCAAACACCAGTAGTTGATTGTGGGTTTTCACCTGGCCAACAAGCTGGCCACATGGAGTTTTTGAATTTAAACTTTTCATGTTTCTAATATCTAAATAAAGGCCAGTTTTCCATAGCAATGCCACCAGAAGGCATCTCCCCACTGGTACATCACCCAATTGTTGCATTCCTGTATTTCATGAAACCAAACTAAAATCTTCACTGCTCATTACCATAGCATCAAAAGGAATAGTCGCCATAACAATTATTTGGCACATTTGACCTAATGATGGGCTAACAGCCTAGAACCAATAGTAAGAACTCTGTATTTGTTTTACTCCATTAAAGCATTTAATTTAAAATTCTGTAAGTAAAACAATTAACTTTATAACTGTTAAAATGTTATTTTATATCTATAATTATATACTTGAGACTGAATTATGGCATATTTTGTATATTAACAATTAATAAACGTATCAAGTTTATTTACCTAATTGTTTCATATTGGGATTAAAATCAACTGCTGTAATACTTCCTTTATGACCTTTAAAATATCTTTCCAACGTAGGATCACCCTATATTCATTGAATAAACAGAAAAATAAATAAACTTCACATTCTCTTTCACAGAAGAATTAATGTTAAATAGCGCATTAATTAGTAAAGTTTATCGTGCTTACGTTTGTCGACGACATTTTCCCTCGAACTTATAATGAATCTATATATTAAAATTTATTTATATTACACAACTTTCTCTAAATTCAGAACGTAAACATAAAACTCATTCAAAATGAACCGCACACACGATAGCGCCCTCTGCTTAATTTTAAAAATTTGAAGAAAAAAAATTATTAAAAAATTTATAATTATTAAATCAAATGGATTTACCGTACTATTAGATTATTACTATTAAATTAAATTAGTCGAGATGAGATTTTTAAGATCCGAAATGGCGAACGAGCCAGCTTGTTTTTTTTTTTTTTTTTTCAATTCTTTCCACCCTGTGGGCACTAAAAGAGCTTGTTCGGCTAGAATTCACAATGGGGCGGCCGGGTGGTGAGGGATGAGGATTAACATATCCCGACAGACCACCCCTGAAAAAGTCCCGGGAATTATTTGACCCATCCGGATACGATCCCGGGTTTCCCAAAGCAGTAGGCTGCCACCTTGACCGGTCGGCCATCCGATCGTCTAAATGAGCCATTAAATAAAATAAAATTTATAGGATAGCTGGCTCATTCAGACTTAATTAAACACAGTTTTCAGTTAAAGATATGTATTACATAGCTTTAACTGAAAACTGTGTTTAATTAAACAAACAAATACAAAAGAACAACAGAGCAGCACATGCCTTCCGCGCTACTTAACATGGCTGAACACGGTACAAGAAAAAAGCGCGGAAGATCTGACGCCCCCTGGCAGTTGACAATAACACAATGTGAAATTCACATTCCTTGACAGGTTATGTATCAAATCCCGTTTGGGGCAAAATTTTTGAATATCTCCATATGAACCAGTAGAAACAGAAGAAAATTTTTGAATTGAAATAACCTGACTTGCGGTACGTTAGGAAGTTCATATATCTGGTCTTCTTTCTCTTGCGATTTCCATGTCTGGTGTCGATTTCTCATCTACAAGAAATCTACAGTTTTGCCCTAGATTTAGGGAATTTTAGTTGCGAAGACTTTGGGAAATTTAGGGAAATTTTAAAAGGGGAATTTTACACAATTTTTTGCGACTTATATTAAAATTCATTCATGCTCAATAGAATATTTTGTGGTTTCTTGATGCGTCCTCTTCGGCAGATCGCTCAGGTGTCGCATTGCCGTAACCAAATAAACCAAACCAATCTTAATAGTTTTCCTATAAATGCGATATTTACGAGGACATGGACATCTCGCACCTCCCCTGATTTCATCCTCTCCTACTAACTGATAAACCCATTGCCCCAAACTTCTTTCACTGATACTGCTTAAGATCTAACGTTCAGCCAAATTAATGTAGTCTATGTGTAACGATTTTAAGGTACAAAATAGAGCTCGAAGTCTTTTTCTGTGCCGATGTTTATTTTTCCTATTTTTTTATCATGGTGACATTGCTTCATTATACATTTCCTGTATAATGTGCACTTTATTTACATGTTAACTCTTACTGTCAAATCTGATTATGCCACAACTTTCAAAAGTTTCCTTTACTGTTTTTTGCTGAGCTTTAATTTTTCAACTTGGTATCACCAGTTTTTTTATAGGATCACATAAAAGCAACCATTCTCGCATTTTTACAATATTTTTTTTTTTTTTTTTTACTTAAACAAGCTTTATATAAAGCAGTGGCGTGCCGTGACATTTGATGACAGGGAAGCTGTGTTTCTGTAAGAAGCCGACTTCCAGGGGCAATCAGTTAATTGCGCGTCAGTGATGGTCTAGGGCAGTGGTTCTTAACCTTTTTATACTCGCCGCCCACCAAATATTTCATAATTTTTTTGTGACCCCCATTTTTTAATAATAATTTATATTTGATAATTTGATAATTTATCTATAATAAATTGATTTTTTTATTATTGCTTTATTTTTTATATAATAAATGTAAATCATAACTTTATTATTTCATTATCTATTTAAATAACATTCAAACTTCACAATTAAACACGAAAACTCATTAATTTTTAACAGAAAATAAAATAAGAAACATGTCGATAAATCGATCCAATGTCGATGCTAAAACTAAACTAAAACTAAAACGCCCACTTGTCGTAAGGATTTTGCATATCTTTTGCAAAAATATTTAAATTTTCAAAGCCTACTATTTTTCCTAATTATTTTTAAAATTCCAAGCATTAATAGTTTCTTAAAATTGCTTTGGAATAAAAGAAGTAAATACTGCGGTGTAAGTAGCATATTTACATTTATTTCTTCTGTACTAACAAAGTTGTATGTAGGAAGAAATACAAAATAAATAAATAAAAACTAAATAGAAAAACTTTATCTTTCTTATTTCACTTTTCAATACGATATTCGGATTATACATCAATTTTCTTTTTATTGTATTCTGAAGGAAATTTTGCATAATTTGGCGGCCCCCGGCAAACTTCTTATGGACCCCCAGGAGCCGCGGCCCCCCTGTTAAGAATTACTGGTCTAGGGTCCATTCGTATTCATTTGTTCGATAAGCCAGTAAAAACTGTAGACTTCTCTAAATGTATTTTTAATATCACAATTACATTCTGAATCTCTAGCCACGATATAAGGGCTAAAATTAAAAATAAATTATAAAAACTTACTCGGTGAAATAAAATGTGCGGTGGATATACATACCTGGTACAATGTATTGTTCGATTGTATTAATATACTTTTAAAGAAAATTATAATTAAAATATAGCTTTGTAAAGAAACGTACATAAAAATAACATAAAATATTCTTTACTTTTTAAATCTTAAAACAATCCACTTAGTCAAATATCTTGATACGAGTAGCTAATGGATGGAACTAGTGACGGTCCAGGTAGGTGTGTAGTGAGTGCGTGCGTGCCAAATCCCGAGGGTGCCGATACCGGTCAATGTCAAATGCCTCTTTTGTCGCATCACTAGTATATCTCAAAGGACGCCACAGGGCTGTTGTAAATTTTAAACGTTTCTCACCGTAGCTGTAAAAATCTAACTATGTTAAACTTAATAGTCATTCGTTTTCTAACTAATTCGTTTTAATACCAGGTGTACACGGAAATCAGTTTCCCACTGTACTGAGCGAGTGATTGGTTCTGTTAAGCTTTTGTTGAAGTAAAATTCTGGCTCTTTCAACAGGGTTTTATTTATGTCCCCATTCCCTAATCTCTTAATTATTTAGTCACTTCTTAAGTAGAAATAAGTCGAAACCAGTTACTTTGTACCTGAATATCTGTAGTCTTGGGAAAACAGTGGAAAGACAAATTTTTATGACAACGGATATATAAATCGTAAATTTAAGGAAAATAAATTCTAGAGCTTTTTTTTTGTACCATTGTATGTACTGTACGTCTCATTCATTAAATTTGGTTGTAAATGATGCTGCCAAAGTAACAGTTAATTTTTTAACACTTACTAGAATTGTACACGTTTTTTCTGCATCCCCTTACAGATGAGACATACTAAATCGTAATATCACCGGTTTAACATCGAAATCCGTAAGTAATATAAGATGGGAGAGCGGAATAAACGCAGAATAAATATATCAAATATTTTAATGGAGTTTTTTTAAACTCCTGTCAACTATACAGAACTATCATAAAAACGTGCCAGTAAACTCCTATCGGTTGGGTTGTTATAAATCTAGTCTAGGGTGGGCAACCCTTTTTATAACATGGGCCAGAATAAATTTTACGTTTTTTTCCGCGCCGTAGTAGTTAATTGACGCCTTCTTGTGACTCGTAATTTTTTTAGTCTGCAAATATGAAATAAATATATAAAAAGTTAATTACTACATTTATTTCTCTTATCGTTTTCGAAAATTACAAAGAATTAGAAAATAACTATAATAGTTATTTTTCTAACTATTAACTATTAATAGTTATTTTTCCAATTTAATAATCTATTAAAGATCTCGCGGGCCGGATAAAAACTTTTCGCCAGCCGTAGCTGGCCCGCGGGTTGCCCGCCGTTGATCTAGTCTGCTCGTGATTCACATAATCGAGCGAGGGTGGCCGAATATCTAGCAGGCGGCTAACAGCCCACAACCGCTCCGGGATATAAAGTCGCGTACTCTTTACGCGTGTGTCGCTTCTACCAGCTAAACCGTGACGTTTGTGCTATGTAAAGCGCATGCGCCAATGCCTATAATCTGGCTGCTTGGAAGTTGACAGGCAGGCGGATAACAGCCCACAACCGCTCCGGGATATAAAGCTGTACTCTTTACGAGTGTGTCGCTTCTACCAGCTAAACCGGGTGAGGTTGGTGCACTGTAAACCGCATGTGCTAATGCCTATATAATCTGGCTGATTGGAGACTGACCCGGTTTCTACATTCCTTCCGCCACCGAATTATTCGAATATACAATAGCAATCTTATCGTTTTTTTTTCACATGTAGTATAGAAATTTGTAAAAGATACATAATGCAGTTATAATAAAATATTAATTTTAATTAATTCAAAGTACGTTAAAATATGAAAATTTATATTTTATAAAATTCAAGGGAAGGTCATTGGAAGGTGGAATCGGCGCTTCCATCGCTTCCAATGACGGCACGCCACTGATATAAAGTCTTTTGGACGTTAAGGTTAGGAACTCTGATCATGTGCGGGACCATCACAACCTATCAACACGGATCACTTTTCAAATATTAATAGTAGATCGGTATTAAGTAGTAGTCGTTAACCGTCTTCTCTCCAGAAAAAGGACAGCTACTACTTTTGGTCGAATTAACTTCAACCTCCTTCTGCAACAGTCCCGAATTTCTGTAGGACCCTTGGTGGCGTTCAAATAAGAAAATTACATAATACGAGGTTATCGGCCAGCACAAAATATGATATAAGTGGTTTTCCAAGCGCAGAGTTTAAACATTTGATTCCTTTTTCGCGAAATTTGATTCGTTGGCAGGTCACCGTTTGATATTCGGCAGTGAATGAAACAGTTTGTTAGTGCTAACGTTAGAAAAAAAAATGCGATATTTTATCTTATTTTTTAATATATCGTATTTTCCATTGGTGTCTGTCTACTTGACCAATGAAATTGTGCCATCCGAGTATAGCGATTAAAATGACAATGGTAGGCTAAAATAACGGAACTATTTATATCGTTTTCGTTTTAATAATTGTTATATCTATAGTATTTGATTTATATTTACAAAGGTTATTTTACGTAAGAATTCATCACACCGAGTGGCCAATTTTAAAACATTTAAAAACACATTTTAAAAATTCTTTACTATCTACAATTTAAAGAATTTTTAATATTGGCCACTCGGTGTGATGAATTCTTACGTAAAATAACCTTTGTAGATATAAATCAAATACTATAATATAATATAAGGGTCAGAAGTACGAAATAATCTAATAATCTTAACTTTTGCTGTTATTTTTTTTCCGAGCAACGCCGGGCTTATCTTTTTTTTTTTTTTTAACTCTTTCCGCCCTGTGGGCACTAAGAGGGCCTCTTATAGCAAGCCCATTATGGGGTCGGCCAGCCCACAATGGGGTGGCCGGGTGGTGAGGGACGGGGACCGACATATCCGGATGCACCACCCCCCGAAAAATTCCTGGGGATTTTTTGAGCCGTCCGGATTCGATCCCGGGTCCCCAGGGCGGCAGGCTGCTAACCTTGACCGCTCGGCCATCCGGCCGCTAACGCCGGGCTTATCTGCTAGTATACAATAAAATTTGTGTAAACTAAAATCGCACGGTACCGAATTATTTTTTCCTTTTCGCAAGTCTTCGTTTTATTTTAGACAGGTTTTACTGTGTTTATTTATTTCCATAAATGAGAAATGACTAGACGTTCGACTAGAAATGACTAGACAAATGACGTTTGACAAATGACGATGAGAAATGACTAGACAAATGACGTTTGAGGTTCAAAAGATCAACGTTCACTTATATAATTGATCAAATAAAATTTCAATTTTTTATAATTTTTGTTAAAATTCGTAAGAGTTAGAGTACAATAAAATTAATTGTTTTCGTGTTTACACATAATATTAGTGTTATAAAAGGATACATTTTCTGTTTGAATAAAATAATTTCATTGAGATATGCCTGTAGCTACAATTTAAATCTTAATTAAGCAATTGTAAGTTAAACCTACTTTTAAAAATCTCATATACGTTATATAAGAGCTGTCGAATATATGAAACCCTTGAGTTTTTTAAACTTTTTCCGATCTATGGGCACTAAGAAGGCCTTTTCAAGAAGCCCATTATGGGGCGGTCGAAAGGTCCGACATATCCGACGGACCACCTACCAAAAAATCCTGGTGCTTTTTCGACCTGTCCGGATTTCTTTTTTTTTTTTTTTTTTTTTGTAACTCTTTCCGCCCTGTGGGCACTAAGAGGGCCTCTAATAGCAAGTCCATTATGGGTTTGGCCATGCCCACAATGGGGCGGCCAGGTGGTGAAAGACGGGGACCGACATATCCGGACGGACCACCCCCCGAAAAATTCCTGGGATTTTTCGACCCGTCCGGATTCGATCCCGGGTCCCCAGGGCGGCAGGCTGCTAACCTTGACCGCTCGGCCATCCGGCCGCTCCCTGTCCGGATTTGATTCCAGTTTCCCGGAAGACATACCAGATAATCGAGAAGTCGGATTAGCGAGCTTACTGTATACAGTACCGGACCAGTATTCGGCTTTCAAAAAACTGTCTATTTTTGAAATTGGCAGTTTTGAATTTGACAGGCAGTAGTAAAGCTGTAGTAAAGCTGTAGTTCAATGCGCAGCTGCTTTGTTATGGTTTCCATGAAGTACGACACCAATTTCAATGTAACTGCTGGCATATGGTGTGTTGAATATAATTTCGTTCATTTTACATTTTATATTTTGATTATATATTTAGCTTGTCTCAGAAATCCTGACTACTTTCGGTCCCAAGCTTTCCGGTAACGTATTTAATTATTCTAAAAAATATCTTTCCACAAGTTCATGACATCACTACCTTTTGTTCGTTCGACAATTTTTTCATTTAACAATCGTATTTGTTCTTCATTAAAATGATTTTTCCAATCTCCAATAATCCCTTTTCTAACATACGTCCCACCTTCTGTATCCTTCCCACTTTGATTAAAATTCTGTATAGCTTTCATCGCTCCAGGAGGTAAATTTTTATCTTCTAGCCATTTTTTGTCCTTTTTAAAAAACACATCTAGGTTCTTCTTACTGCTTTCTTTCATATAATCAAAGCTGCTGTAACGAATAATATTTTCTAATATTTTCGCATCATTCAAAACACATTTTTCATATTCTTCACCAAGAAATTTGGCTATTTTCAAAATTTCTCCTTTAATATCTTTCTTGAGATCTTCGTATGTTACAAAATGAACGTTGTTGTCATTTTTATGTTTGTACCATTCAAGAAGGTGATCGAAATAATCTCCGTATCCTAAGTTACCTTCGAGAAAGACTTCAAGAAATTCTTGAAAATTTAATTCGCCAGGAAACGGCAGCAGTTTCATAAAATGGTAATATGAAACACAGCAATCTCTAGGGTTTCTGGTAACATAAATATATTTAGAATCTGGCGAGTAAGGCACTGCAAAAAAAGGTAAATGTGTTCTCATGCCTTTAGGTTTAGCCGTTTCTAAGTATTCTGCTCCCAAAACTTCTACAAAAGGAAAGCTAAAAATTAAATCTAACGGATCTTCTGATACTTGACCTTTAGCAAGAATCAACTTGACTATCTGATGCATCCAAGTTGTTCCACATTTCGGATAACTAGCAAGAAATAAATCTCCAGTTTTCGCTTTATAATTCATTCCAGATAAAAAATGTTCTTCTGATAAAAAAGTGAACATGTGTACTCCACCCACTTCCTTATAATATTTCATCTTCTCCATTATATAATTTTCTATTGTGTATTAAATATATATTATAATAGAATATTAATTTAATACATTTAATTTTAAATATTCTACTTACTGTTTTTTTGCGCACGATAGTAAACTCCAATGTTCACAAGTTGATTGTTAACAATTAAAAATGTATAAGACCTTGTCGTATCGACAAGATTAGATAATACTTTTAGATATGACTAATCGTATTCTCATCGTTTTGTCGGAAACTGAAAAATATAAAATTAATCATGTAAAATTTACGGAGAGGCGAATAAATAAACGAAACAGTTAAAAGTAATCATAACGTTCGATTCGGAAACATACATTACTATGAGGGCATTGTCTGAAGCTAATACAGCTGAATAAGCAAACTAATGACGTAGCCCCTTTCAAATGAAACGAGATGTGTCATTGGCTTGCTTATCCAGCTATATTAAGACGACGGCAAGATCCGAAAATAATAAACACGAATATATTTCGTAATATATAAAATACATTATAAGGCCTTAATATATTAATAATGCAATTTAAACTCGTGAATTTCATAAAATTTAATGTGCCAGGAAACAAACGAATTAGGACGTGACAATTTACTACTGAAGCTAAACAGAAAAGGATGTGCAATCGCAATTTATATTTGTCATCGATAAGAATTTGTGATACTATAAAATCAAATCCTATATTTGAATTAATAAATACAATTAAAATTTATAGCAGGGTCTTTTTATCTCACGGTCTGTTAACTGGTGACGTTTTCTATTCTTAGATTCCAAAGAGGATAATTTTGGCCGACAGAGAGCGCAAAGACTGGCAGTTCGTATGAACGTCTAGACCAGTGATTCTCAAGCTTCTTAGCTCCCCGATCCCCAAATAGTAAATATAAAATAAAATTAATATTTCGCGACCCCCACCCAAAGGAATAATAACAGTAAGCCTTACTATTACTAATTGAATTTTGACTGTAATTATAATTACGCCTCTTTTTTAAATACAGCGCTAAAAACTAAATACAATAGTCGTCTTTTATCACTCGAAAACAATTTACTTTTGTGTGTTTCTAACGTAGATCCACGTATAGAGAAAATTTTAAATGAAAAACAAATGCAACCATCACATTAATTTCTTTTTTTTTACATGTGTACAGTAGCCTACATGTGAGAAAAGGTTGGGAACCACTAGTCTAGACCTCGAGTGAGCATTAACGTCAATTTCTTCCGCACCGTAACGCATATGCAAAGTCAGCTTTTTCGCCTGATCCGAAGAGTAACACCACAGATTAATTTGTTGTAAACAGGGCTGTGGAGTTGGAGTTGGAGTCAGAGTTGTGGAGTTTTGGTATTTTAGTCGGAGTCGTCAAAAATCCGCCGACTTTGACTTCTTTTTACTTCCAAACTTGTTATGTATATAACAACGGAAAGGTACAGGAATCGTGTCAAATTTCACACTCCGAGATTTTTGCAAATCTACACGTTCGGAGACATTTTTTGGATTCTTCAGACCCGAAAAAATGTCAAATAAAGAGGAAAAATTCTCATGTGTGTGTGTGTGTGTTGGCATCTAATTTGTTTAATTTCTTTATTTTCTGTTTTGAGATATTAAACAATATCTCAAAATGGGTAAAGTTTAAGAAACTAAATTTAGCACGGTAGCTTGGGTATTAATGCTATTAAATTTTGGTTCTTAATTGAAAATAGACAAGATGAAGACATAGGAGTCATGTGTCACATCTCCAGTGTGGTCAAACTTAATGACTATTTTACTCGTTATGAACGTTCACAATTTTTTTATAAAACTCATCTCTACCCTCAAAATTAAGCTTTTTGTCATTTTATAATAGCACAGTGAAACCCGTTAAGATGTTTTCGCCTGAGATGTTAGAATGTGTATGGGGGGAACGATTTAGTTCGACCACTTTAAAGCTTAATAACTCTTTGTTAAATCATCTGTCTTTGATTTAAAAACCACAGAAGTTATTAGGTTTCAAACAAGGTGAAAAAATCGTGCCCCACACAAACAATCTAACATACATACAGGAGGAAAAAAACCGATATTTCGACATTTCAACGTGTCCTGAGTTCAAAAATGTAAAAATTTAGGAGGGGTCATTTTTTTGACCGATCGCTACACTTCCCCTTGTTATATATAACAGCCGGGAAAGCAAAAATTATCGAATACATATTTATATATTGACTGTATCATTACTTAGAGGAGTCTTTTAGCTTTGTAATAAAAACATTTCTACGTTCTATTTTATTAGAAATCTATTTACTAAATCTTTTATTCTGAGGACACGTGATGACATCAGAATATATTTTTCGGGGGGTGGTCCGTCCGGATATGTCGGTCCCCGTCCCTCACCACCCGGCCGCCTCATTGTGGGCCTGGCCGAACCCATAATGGACTTGCTATAAGAGGCCCTCTTAGTGCCCACAGGGCGGAAAAAGTTACAAAAAAAAAAAAAAAAAAAAAAGACATTAGAATATCCTGATCTGTTTTGATAACAAGTCCGCTTCAGGCTGGAGTCGGAGTTGGAGTGGGATTAGTAAGGCAAAGTCGGAGTCGGTAGATTTTTACACGACTCTGCAGCCGTGGTTGTAAAGCTAGCACTTTTATCATCGTTTATGATAGTGTTAACGTCGTGGAATTCGTTATACGTTAAATAAAATGGAATGTAGTGAATGTGGTTTAAAATAAATTCATTGACAAAGTTTAAACAGGCGTATTAAAACGATTATGACAACAGCATCTATTATGGTGAAAGTTCAAAGGTTGTGTTACGAGGGAAATTTGCCGGCCACTTTAAAGTGCGAAAAGATATTCAATATTCTGGAATTTATTATCTTAAAAGCTGCGGCGGCATAGGTGTAATATTTTCATTAATCATTCATTGAAAAAAAAAGCAAACATGTTCAAAAATTACACTTACTCGATAACTAACAAACAGACAAATCACTATATCCATTTATGTTAGTCACTTAGATAATAAATTATATTATACAGTAAGACTCCGCTTAACGTGGGGGATGCGTTCCTAGACGACAAAGCGCTAAGCAAAACGTAGGTCATTTTAACGTAGAGAAAGGGAAACACGCGACCAAAAATAAACAGATTTTACTATAATTTTAAGTTATTTTTATATTAATTTGCATAATAATATATGTTAAATAACACGTAAACATACGCACACACAAGTGTAAAGTTCATTTTTTGTCCTGGCTCTTCTGAAATTCTTGTTTTTTTGCGTAGTTTCATTTGTTGCTTTTCTCCCCTTAAGCAAATGTCGATAGCAGAAGATCGCATTCAAAACGCCTCGTTTTGCTTTTGCACTCCTTTCAAAATCTGAATCATTCGCTACAATTTGATCGACGATTTCGGTTATCGTTACCAAACTTTTACTAAGGAAATCTGTAGAGAAATTCCTTGGGTTCTTCGTTTTCAGAATCTCTATTTTCCAGTTCTACACAAATTCTTTGTTCTGCCAGTTTTTTAAGGTTGTCGTTGATAAGGCTCTCACCAGAAACCTGCAGTAAGTCCTCAATGTCCTGCTCGTCTACATATCCTAGTCCTGCTGTATCGATTAGGTTGACCAAATTGTCAACCTAACGATATAGCGATAGGCTCTTCTCGTTGAGAATTCTTGGATACCTTCAGCCATAACTTCTTTCAACTCCGTTCATGCATTTATCAGTTAATTCTTGTCAAGCCAAGTCGATATTGCATATGGCATCCATGTTGTTATATTTTTTCCAAAATTGCACAAAACAAACATAGATTTAAGGAAAATACAGCGCTACGACAAATTACCACTTTTTGCTAATTGATTCGTTTTGTAAACAATCGTATTATATATATTACCGGCAAAACCCGATTTTACGCCAAACTAGTCAGAATTGTTATTCAAGTACATTAATGGTTAAATATATTAATGGTTAATTTAAGTTCATCACAAAACACATAAAATTGAGTTCATTTTTAATTTTAGTTTGGTTTTAAAAGTTATTTTTATTATTTCGTTTGAATTTTTGAAAATATTTTCGAAAGGTAATTGAAGCCATGCACTTTTAAAGGTAATTACCTTTAAAAGTGCATGGCTTAATAAAAAAAAAAAAAATACAAATTGATAAGTACTGATTAGCTTATTCTTATTTTATAGTTTTGTACAAGCGTTGTGTCACTTCTAATCAATGCCGTTTCGGTTAATGTTACCCTATGTTCGATACCCTAGGTATCGAAGATGGCGGCTCGTCTCCGATTCCAGCGATCAGAAGACAGGGAACAGTGGGGACGCACGTTCTAACCTAACCTAACCTAACCTATTCCAATAATTTGGTTGCTAATAATTATGGTAATTTATTAGAATAGGTTAGCTTAGAACGCGCGTCCCCACCGTCTTCTGATTGCTGGAATCGGAGACGATCCGCCATCTTCAATACCTAGGGTAACATCAACCCCGTTTTTTATAATTAAGTAGACTATGTTTGAATAAATATTGTTCACCTAATTGATTGTCTTTTAATTTTATTTTAACTATTAATATATTTAACCATTAATGTACTTGAATAATAATTCTAAATTAGTTTGGCCTGACACGCTTACGCCAAACTAGTTTGGCGTAAAATCGGGTTTAGCCGGTAACATATATAAATCAATGAAATGCCGCGATAATTTGAATCGCCGTAAGTTTTGAGCGTTTTTTAGGCTTCGAGTAGACCGCGTTATATCAAATCGAGGCAGTGTTAAGTGTGAATGCGAGAATATCGAACACATTTCTCACCCCTTGAAATGGCTAGCAAATCGCCTTCGTAACTCGACATTTGAACTCTGTCTAAATCAACCTTCGTCCACCCATCCGTTCATAACAAGTTTCATTTTTCTTTGTGGTTCTTCTGCCGACGCGATTTTTGATGAATTAATAATTAATCAATGTACGATTATTTACGTTTTGTCGCAATTTTTATGTGCCATTTGAAGTGTCCTGTCAATCTGTTTGCTATCTACAATTCAATTAAAATGATATTTCTACAGCCGAAAAGATAAATAATATACTGTATACATACCCTACATTTTAATTATATATGCTACGTATACTGTCTCTGATAGAATAATATGTACTTTTTTTTTTTTTTTTTTTTTTTTTAACTCTTTCCGCCCTGTGGGCACTAAGAGGGCCTCTTTTAGTAGGCCCATTATGGGTTCGGCCAGGCCCACAATGGGGCGACCGGGTGGTGAGGGACGGGGCCCGACATATCCGAACGGACCACCCCCCGAAAAATTCCTGGGGATTATTCGACCCGTTCGGATTCGATCCCGGGTCCCCCAGAGCGGTAGGCTGCCACCTTTGCCAGCTCGGCATCCGGCCGTGAATAATATGTACAGTACTAATATAGAAAACATCAACTTTAAAAAACTGATTTTGTTTTGTGATAAGTAGATAAACAACCTGCACTTAAATACTTTAATATTTTTCTCATTTCGCCCTTAAAGTTTTCGCTTGCCTTAGTCCAAGCGACTATTCTGGCTTTGAGTAGCCCACCCGACTGTTTGTGGAGTACTCGATGATGTAGTTATCAATATAATAACTCAGCAGCCGCATGGATTCGCCCCACGCGGGCGCTGAGGTGCGAGCGACAGCGAGCAGAGAAGAGCCAGTGGGGTAGCGTGGATGTCAGCCGACCGGGGCGGAGGAAAATTTCGCCGCCCCCTTATTTAGGTATTATTATTATTTATTGTGAAATTTTGCCGCCCCCTTAAAGTGCCGCCCGGGGCGGGCCGCCCCTGCCGCCCCTACCACGCTACGCCACTGAGAAGAGCATAACTATTTGTAGAGCATCGGTCGAGGCTTGCTATCGCTTGTCTTGATCGACGCTGAACATGGAGAATAGGCAGCTGTACTGGTTCAAGGTAAATACTGTTTTATGTTAGTAGAAGTTAATGCATTTATTTGTTACAGGCATCGATCGCCATGCCTATAATTTAACTTGCTTGCAAGCATGACGTCCGTAAGCAAGATGGCGACCGGAACTGCTGCCGTTTGGTTTCCACATTTGGATACGAATATCTGGCAAAGAGTCGAACTTTTCTTTATTCTTTACCGATAAATATTGTTAGCTTGTTTGATCACCGTTCTGGACTGTCTGTTAAACATGCGACAAGCTTAGTGGAGCACAGCGTGACTCCGTATAGCGCTGGAAGTAGGCTGTATGCTGATTTCGGGGATATAAGTGTCACATATAAAGGTATAGTTCCTTTGATTTTTCTTCGATATTATTGCACCACTTTAGGAGATGCATACATAGGTGATAAAATTAATGCAACTACTAATTCCATTAGTTTATTCTTTTTCTTTTCCTCTTACTTGTTAACTCTCCGTCCACAGGGCGGAAAGAGTTAACAAGTAAGAGGGCCTCTTTTAGCAAGCCCATTATGGGTTTGGCCAGGTTCACCATGGGACGGCTGGGTGGTGAGGGACGCGGCCCGACATATCCGGACGGACCACCCTCGAAAATTTCCTGGGGATTTTTTGACCTGTCCGGATTCTATCCCGAGAGGTAGGAATGCCACTTTGACCGCTCTGTCATCCGGCCGCAAATTCGATTACTTTCAATCAAGACAGCAAATGATAAGGATGCTCTTTATTTTAAACCATTTTGATCATGTTACATAAAGTTATGATTGCATAATCATCTGAAATTATTATTTGACAGGCATTTCACTGGTTTTGTAATTTTGTAATTATGTTATTTATGTCGTAAAAAAACTAACTGCTCGTACAAGTTTGTTTAAACCTGTATTATTCAAGAAGACCCAAAATGGAGGCTCCACAAATAAGGTAACGTTTGTGTCCAGACCTATGTATATAGATTTTGATTCGTTAAACTTTGTTACGAGAACGTGCTTTAATTGTTTATATTATAGGCCTATATCAGTGTTTTCCAACTTTTTTGAATTAGCGACACACTTTGAATTTAATTAGCATTATTTTTAAGATAAAAATGTTTAAAATTATTTTAAAACTAAAAACGTGTCTATTTAAACATTTAAACTTGTCTATTTAACTTATTTAAATTAAAACTGCTTACGGTAGATTTAAAACATTTTGATAATATGGAAGTTAAATTAACAAGACAAACCTCGCAATTTTACAAATCTGTCCGTATATATTTATTATTATTTTTTAATATATATTAAAAGCAAAATGTTCCGTCATCGCCGAACGTAGATAAAGTAAATTTAAAAATTAATTTCATTTACAATTTGAAAATTTCAAAACAATTTTTAAACCGATTTTAAAAACACTTTAAATTTTTGATCGATTCGGTTTATATTTTAATTAATTAATTTTGGTTTTATTTTTAGTTTCGATTTCGTGTAAAGGCCAGTTTAATTATTATTTTATTATTTTCAATTTTAATTCTTATGTTTAGTTTTAATTTTTGCTTTAATATATTTAGTATTCATTTCGTTTTAGTTTTTATAATTATTTTTGATAATTTTTATTTATTCATTATTATTTAATTTTGCATTAATTTTACCTGCAGTTTTTGAATCCTTACTTACATTTTTAAAAACTAATTATAACTCTTTTCTTTTGTTACATAAATATAGAAATTGTTTTAGTGTCATTTCGCAGAAAAGATATACTAATGTAAATTTAATTTTTTAGTAATTTCATTTATTTTTGTTTTATAAATTTGCCTGCTGTTTAATTAGTTATATATATATACACATCATTTATACAATACTAAAGACAGTGCATAGGACAATTTTGCAATTAAATTTACAAATTTACATTCAAATTCACAATAAATAACACATAAGTGTTTATTAATCAAATATTATAAAGATGATAAAACTGCCATAATATTATGCAGTTAATATTTGACAATCAAAAATAACGATAAAAAATCCTAAATTTGTCTTGTAAATCTCTTCCTAGCTTGGTTCCTGTTGTTGCCACTTTAATATTTGTGTTTCTGCTCAATCCTTGTTATAGTTCGTTCTGTACTATTATACAATAGATATCACCATACAATAGATAGCACACAAACAACATACAACGCCAGGGAAATGTTCCCTGAATATTGTCTGATTAATTGTAGGTGCTATGATCAGCGAAGACCCTCATCTCACTGCCAAAAGTGCATTAACAGATTTAAAGTCAAAAGGATTTTATGCCATCCAGTAGAGGCATTACATAAATTTCTTATGTTTTTATAATACATTTTTTCAAAATCTTTGTGTAATTTACAACAGATAAGCGTGTTATCAATGAGGTTTTGAATGATGGTTGCTTAAACAGCTTGCGAACTCAACTTCTCTAACGGCTAAAATTATTCAAGTCTACATCACTTATAGGCTTCGGTTTTTACAAGAGAAAAATTCTGTTTTAAGATCGAAAGTTACTACTAAAAATGCTCGAAAGTTATCACATTCTCAATAAATTATTACCTAATTTTATGCAAATTATAAACCTTTACAAAGTCATTTTAGTGTTACTTTATTGCTTAGTGTAGTTTCTCTTCGTCTAAATCAACCAGTAACGAAACAATCTCAAATATTGTTGTATTTCTTTTTATCTCTTTAATAATAATTAAAAAAGCATTTTCTCAGAAAACTTTAAAGTTTCTAGTTAATGCTATAATCAAATGTAAAAAAAAAACACATTTCTGATGTAAATTAGCATATTTTCTTAAGAAACAAATTCTTTTTAATGAAAGAAATTAGTCATGATTACCGTAATAACTTTAATATACTTTAAAAAATTAAAATACACTTTTATTGGTCATATTCTTTGAGATTGGGGAGAGGGAATGCTGAGGATGAGAATCACTCATCCTCATACATCACTACTGTGCATTTACACACACACATCGTGATTAAATTCTACATTTGAGGTGGAAAGGATGGGGATTTTGGATTAGGAAATAATGGTGAGGATGGGAAACCCCCAAAACATTATTAAAATGCATTGTTATCGGATTTAAGTATGTCCTCAAAGTTTCAGCTTTCCATCTTAATTAGGCGTGGATGAAATTTGACTTGTAAGAATTTAGTACATGATACAAAGCAAAATAATAATAATCTACGCTTATCTGATTGTAAATAATCAATTCGAATTATAAATTATATTTTATCTTAATCTCTGTTTGATAAATGTTATTTAAATAAAAATGAAACCAAACTGTTCATCATATGTTTTAAAAATTGTCATTTATTTTTCAAGTCAAAATCCTACTTGCCCTTCATCATCCATGGGAAATCAGTTTGTTTTCATATTGTGAACTACATGCAATTTACATCATTTTGAAAGGTACGTTCGAAAAGTAATTTAATATCTGATAATTTTTTGATATTACATATGTAAAAATTAATTAGAAAATAATGAAAAACATAGTAAAATAAACTGAAAAACGTTAATTATATTTCGTAACATCAATTTTTTCTGTTACAAATTAAGATTAGGAATTTATACTTTTTCTAGATTTTTATTAATTCAATAATTTAAAACTATTCTTCTTTAACTCATAAAGCTATATTATGCTTTATTTTAAACTCTTCAGATACTAGCATATCCTGTTTTTCATATTAAGGCAATCGATTAATCCCTTAATCAAATCAATTTTTATTTTCTTCGTTCTTTCTGGGATGAAGGCTTTTAACTCCTACTCGAAATAATATCCTCCTCACAGTTACTGAACTAACTTTTACTTCAGTATACTGTTTCCAGTCAGTTTTCAGGTCTATAAATGGAGAATATTGGTTTATGTGACAAATGCTTTAAAATTCCGTCTTGGGATGAATAGACTGTAGAGGCTGTTTGGGAGAGCTTAGATAGCAAACTAGACATTATTGACTAATTATACTACACACGAGAAGCTATTTCATGTGTAGAAGATGAAAATTACATCGATGAGACAGAAAAACTGAATTTAAACTAAACAATACGATTACGTCACATATCAGATCGGTCACTCGACAAATTAAAGGCGATTTAGTATCGTGTGTAATTAAATTACAGAATGATAATGCAATATTATGAATTGAAAGAGTATGCAATTTTTTTGAAAATTATAAAGATCACTAGACTACTTACTACTGTATCAAGATATATCAATTTATCAACACATCAAACTTATATATACTGTATGTTAGGATCAAAGACTGAAAACGCTAATTTGAGCAAAAAAATCGACCAAAACGCGTTGGAATTCTTAGATCTAGCCACAACGCGAATTTCATGTCGTGGCACTCAAAAATGAGCACTACGCTATAGCATTTTCAAATAAGACCACAAAGCGAAGTTCGCGTCGAGATTCTTTTAATAATCAACCAAAACGAGATCTGGCAAAATGAAAATGCTACAATGCGTTGTGGACGTTTATATGATAACGTGATAAAAATATATGTGCAAAAATAAGTAAAAAGTTTTTGCACCGATATTTTTAATAAATAATTTATATATGAGGGGGGTGCTGTCTGACTGCCGTGGCTGTTGGCCTGAACTTTTTGCTCTCTTGTCATTCCGTTATTTGATTAAAAGAACCATAGTGTAATAAAGGTAACTCTTCATTTTCTTTTATAATTCACAGCCAAGAAGACAATTTGCTATCAATTGTTTTGTTTAAGAATTCTTGATACTTACGTGTGATATCTTAAAATCCTATATACTCACAGAAAAATTTATTTGTAAGTTATTTTGTCAATTGATTGCAAATTTGTTTTCAATAAGGACACTTCCATAAAGAGACTAACTCCAAATAAATTTTTATATTAAATTAATTTAATATTAGTAAAAAATAATGATAAATAGAAGTTTCTGTCTTAGAAATTTAAGGGCTACATATAAGGTAAATGAGGGTAAATGTCTACTTTCGTTATAATTCTCAATTCAGTCGTACGTTAATATTTGATTTTATTCTAAATAAGAAAGAAATTTCTTAAAAAGAAAGAAAGAAAATCACCAATCTTCCTTGTTGAGCTGCTCAGGTCAGAGCATTGGTCAGAACCTAGAAAACACGACGCTTCTCCTTCGCTGTCAGCTTTTCATTCTGCCCGAATGCCTTCTTGCCAGCCGCAAACTAGGCAATGCCTTCGCTTCCAGAGGCAATTTTTATGGTAGCCTACGTGAATATTTTGTTTCGACGATCGAGCAAATTTGCCACTTGTGATATCACTCATGATATAGTTCTCAGAACTAATGAACTTTTCGTGTACCCCTCTACGAACTATTGCTCGGTAGTTTGTTTTGTAAAATGACGACGACCTACAGCGCGACTTGCATCAGCAAATGGAAGCAGCTGAAGTTAACATCAGCTAGCTTTGGCTGCTTCCATTTGTTCTCAGAAATTTAATAAATAAACAAAAACGAGATCGGGGACCCGATAGATTGATAAATCTTCATAAAATTAATGAAATAATTTATATTCTTACTTCTATGAAATTGTACCAAATAGCTTTGTTTCGGAATCCCAGCATAGCGAAGACTTGGCCGAAATGTGAGGCACAAACGTGTAGCCTATGGCGCATGCTCCTTTTTCGCAAACTTTCAAATGCGCATGAGCGTCGCCGATCGTCGCCCGAAAACTCCAACTTCTTGGATCTAAGAAGCCTACTTTCCGTCGAAGGTTATGACGTAGAGTGACGTTGGATCGATGACCGAGCAATCGATGGTCGACCGGGCGATGATCGAATGAATTTGCTTCGATATTGCCTAGTTTGGTTGCCTTTCTTTATGCAGCGCTGCTCGATCGCTACACAGCAAAGCGTTTCTAAATGAAGCGCTATCGTTTAGCGAATCGTTTCTAAACATTTGCTGCAACAAAGATAAAACAGCTTTTTTGCCCGCTACACGTTCAAAGCAAAATGGACGCTTGTAGGCCTATGTATAATGCGATATCATGCTGTGAAAATAAACAAGTTGAATTGACTATTGATAAAAATATGAAAAGATTAAGAAGGATAAAATTTTTGAAATTACTCTGAAAATCATCTAAAGAATAGTCTATTATATCTTAAACATAATTATTTAACTTCTGTCTTTTTACTTAGTTCACATTTTTGGAAAAAGCCGTGCTCAATCCTTTATACCTCTTTTTTTTGTTATTTTGTCGTTCTTTAATTTAAACACTACTTTTGGTTGTAGCCTAACTGAAATTAAAGAGTAGATTGCGGCGTCCAAGTTTAGCTGGAGCAGAAAACCTTTCTAAAGCCTTTCCAGCAGTAGAAAAATGATTACTGTATGCTTCTTATTTTCCTTTACGAATGGTCACGATGATTATGTTGATTATTTTTTGTATCACACTGAAAATTATAAAAATTATCACAGTTTTTAATTACAGTTTTAAAGTACAGAAATCCATTAAAAGTCAACAAAACACTTAGAATAGTTGATTTGACTTTAACGTTGTTAATTTTATTAAATAATTTCTAATAAAATAAAAACTTATTTAAATCTTGTAATTTAATCTTAAGGTGGAAATTGTATTCGTACGAGGAAGCGTTTTTAATAATTGAGAAAAAATTAGAATATAAAATTTGGCAGAAACTCGATTCTCTTGTGAATATTCATTAGACACGTTAGCAATTGAACAAGTTCGATGTAATATATTAATGCAAAGAACATCGTACATTATCAACTCGAGTTAAGTCTTATTAAAGTGAGTAAATTTAGCGAATTTTTAATGTAATGTACCAAAATATAAGTGAGAAATTTCGTTAAATTTATTGTAATTGTAGTTTTAAATTTTTAAAAGGAATAGAGAAAAATCAAGATTTGTGGATACTTCAGGTTAAGGCAACAGGATAGCTCAGATGACGAATTTTTCCAAAAATAAAACGTTCTTGTTTAACGGTGTTTAGCAGTGAAAATAAATTTTAACATGCAATATTTTTGGTTGTGATTGTTAGGTAATTATTGATTGCTTTAATAAACACATTTCTCTTAATTACGAAAAAGTATAGTATACTTTTGCTAACTTCTGGAAGCTAACCCTATGTTTTGTACTAGTCCTTTGTTTCGTATAGCACAGATTCGCATAACACGGCACTTTTACCATATTATACGTGAGATAACTGTATATGAGTTATATGTATGTGCTATTAAATTTTGGTGATTAAAGATCGAGGAGATGGGAAGATAGATGGGGTCGTGTGTTATACAAGGTATCTTGAGTGGAGTCGGACTTAATGAAAATTTGACTCGTTATTCGCATTCACAACTTTTTTAAAAAGTCATCTCCACCTAAAAATTAAGCCTTTTGCTTTCTTATAATAATTAATAATATAGAAATTTTGTAAGGGTATTTTTTATTTGATATTATTGGGTTCGTGAAGTGTCAAACAGCGAGAAAATGCAAAATACTGTATATCAATAGCAATAAATAAGTAAAGTAATTAATAAATAAATTAAGTTACTTATTTATTACTATGTTTTTACTTAATTAAACTAAAATAAAAACTAAAAATTCGGGTGGGGTCAAAATTTGATATCTTACAATACTTTCCCTAATAAGATATGGGAAATTTTATAATAAATTATCCTGTATCTCTACACACATACAGCCAAATCTCTCAACAACGAATTTAACGGAACACCGTTTAATGAAAATCGTCTCATGCATGTTGCATGAGACAATTTTCATTAAATGCATGTTGAATGCGTAAAGTAGCATCCGGGACAAACCACACATGGAGAAATTTCCTGTACAGTACAGGTATTATTGATACAAACGAAACAACATACGTGCATAATAAGCTTGATTACTCAGTATATACTGTATATTTAAAGTACAGTGGTGCCTCGTATAACGGACGCTGCGAACAACGGACTTTCCGGCATAATTGGTGACTGCTCCATGGGTGCGTTTTTAATAGCGGTCGCTCTGCGTCTCCGCTACTACAGGAGTGTGCTGCTGTTTGTAGGCATTTAGGAACGACGGTGAAAGAAAGAAAGATGGCGGCGCCTACGCTATCGATAGTATCGTGATGGAGGAATCTATAATTCTAAAATATGAGCTTTAAAAGGCAAAAGAAGGGTCCCAATTGTAAAATTTAACCATAAAATGGATTATTTGTTGAAAGAGCATTCAAAATAGCCTCGAAAAAAATTCGTAAAGACAGTTACATCACCGCGTGCGCTAACTCGCGCTTTCACAATTTCTAAATTCTCATTCATAAAACCACATAATGGGCCCGGTAACGAAACTATCTGAGCCATGGAGGACGCCATGTTGCTTTCCACCGTAAACTATTGCTACAAGCGGCCGTTTTTGCCGTTCGGCGGCGTGCACTCCCACCGGAATTTAGGAACGCGTTCCGCAGGAATTTTTAAACGGATGTCGCTCGCGCAGAGTTAGGACTGTTTCACACTGTCACCGACTGGTCCGACCGGTCCGATCCGACCGATCCTATAATCGGACCGACTAGTAGTAAAAGAATTCACACTGAGTACGATTATGTCGGTGGCCGACTCGTAAGGACCAATCGGAACGCGTCTTACAGATCAGAACACTAGCCAATCGTGGTAAGTTTTTCAATTTAAACAGAAAACATGGCCGTCTTTATAAGGTTGTCGTGTGTTCGCGGGCTAACGACACCATTTTAGCATTTTTAATGTCGCTTTCTCTTGTAAATGAAATGTATTATGGTGAATTAAAGTAATTCGTTTTGTTAATATCGATGAGTGCCTGCGTATTTCTTAATAAAGTTGTTCTTAAACGAAGCAAATAGACGGAAATAAAAAATCGTTCGTAACTTTTAAACGGTTGATCGTAAGTAATATTTTTTTAATACCAATCGATTCAGCGTATCAAATTACATTTAGATATGTCTACGTCTATTCGTTAATATGAAGTTTAAGACTATTTTTTTAGCTGGATACCTTTCGCTTTACTCTAACCAATTATTTTTTTCAATGTCGCCTTTATAATCGGCTCGCCGAATATCATAAAGCCATGGATATTTTCTAACTTCGTTTATTAAAGCTTCCGAGAAACTTTACCTTCCGCCATTTTCTAACTTCGGATAAATCTAAACTCTGATTGGTTATAGCTTCGAAGCTCTCATTGGCTGTAGCTCACCGACTGCTCCGACGCGACTACAAATATTTAACTTTTTAAATCTGTCCGACTGGAACGACCAGTCTGTCGACCGACTGCTGTTGCCATGGCAATACGACTAGGAGTCGGACCGGTCGGCCCAGTCGGTCATAGTGTGAAACAGCCCTTACGCGGAGGAATAAAAGAACGCACCCCATGTTCATTTTTTATGCTGCGGAACGAATTAGATGTTTTAACATGTATTTCTACGGGAAAACGCGTTTCGTATAAAGGACGTTTCACTTAATGGACGTGCACCTGGAATGGATTAAGTACGTTATATGAGGCACCACTGTATATTTATTTACACTACTTTTGTTTATTCACACTGTTTATTTGTATAGTAAATCCTGTCCAAAACGTAACCCGAATAAAATGGGAACCTGTTTCAATAGAAAAATATTTGTAATATATGATTCCAGTTTCCACAGGTTTTACTACCTGTGAAAGACCAACTTATGGAGGCTTTCCGTTTTGATCAAGTTCATGTCTGGCTGATTCTATTAACAAGTGTTATTTTTACAAATGTAAAATATCTGAATGTTATTATAATATTTCTTAGTAGGTAATCTTTTTTATCTTATATAATACAGTAAACATATATGCCAGATATCTACTTATACCTTATTACATGACTAGCGATATTTTGAAGTTACGTGATGTATTACTTTTTAATATTCATAGATATTTAAAATTGGAAAACTTTGCTAGTTAACACAGTTTCGAAAAGAATCTGACATTAATCGAGTAAAATTTCTCTTATTTACTTTACTTCGAGGTGCACAACACTAGATTCCATTGACTTAATGTGAATTTCCGAATCTACCGATTGAAATACGCTCGTAGGGTAAGTATTGAGAAATATATTGTTAACTGATGATATACTTTATAGGACTATTCAATTAAACGCAAAAATGGATCCGTATTTGGTTGTGACGTAATATAACAAATGTATATGCAAATGCATGTTCACTTTGTAGATATTCGAAGAGATGGGATATGAATAAGAGTCGAATCATACGATTTAGGTTCAAATAATAGAAATTAAACTGCATTTCAATTTTAAATTTGATTCCAGTATCAACAGTTAAACGATTTATAACTGATATTCTTGGATTCTCGACCATTTATTGTTTGAAAATTGAAATTAGCCTATGATTTTGATTGACTGACAAGTTTTAACTATAAACATTTTGGAAAATTGAATGTTGAAAATTTATCTTTCTCAAAATTTTAAATTTTTTGCTGTGATTGGTTAGAAAAAAACAGTTGACTAATTTTGATTTTAAAAACAGTATAAATATGCGGTTTCTGTTTGTTATCTCTACTTTCTGAAGTTATGCGCCAGTTTCCTATATTGTAAGTACAGGTATCCCTCGTATAACACGGTAGTTACGTTGCCTAAAAGTGCCGTGTTGTGCGAATCCGTGCTATACGAAACAAAGGACTAATACAAAACAGGGTTAGGTTCCAAAAGTTAAAAGAAAAAGTATACAATTCCTTTTAGTTACTAAGAGAAAAATGTTTATTAAAGCAATAAAGAATTCATTTACATTCAATAATTAACTGACGATCACAATTAAAAGTATTGAACTGCGCATTAATATTAATTTTAATTAAAGGAGAACGTTTTCTTTTACAAAGTATCGTCATTTTCTGAGCTTTTTTGTTGATCTTGAACATAAATATTAGCAACGTCTTCATTTTTTAATTTTTATCATAATTTTTTATGTATGACAAAATAAAAATGTTAGTAATGAAAAATTTGTTTTTGAGGATCGCGTTTGTTGTCGAGTACCGAGCCATTTTTTCCCCAGAATTTGTGTTCAAATACCGAATTGTTCGAATTGGGAACTGTTCGAGTACCGAGATACCGCTGTATTTCGATGAATGAAGTAATCAATCGTAGGTAAGCAATAGCTGCGGTTAAAAAAAGTTTAATAACACTTACCTAAAAGTTTTTAAATAAACTTTACTAAACACGAAGATGAACCTATAAAAATAAAACACAGTTAAAGGTTAAAATCTGAAATCAACGACGACACCTGGTTGATAGGAAAGTTAGGCCAAGGAAGAATGAGAATTGAACTATCAGTTTTCTTTAAACCTAACGAGAGGTACGAAACAAATTGAAAATTTTAATATTCTAAGATCCGTGGGCAAATTTCAGACAACACGCGTGCTTACTTGAATAAAAAAAATAAAAAAATAAAAATATTGAATAACGGAGTTTATACTTAAAAACTGAAATATTGTACGGAGGATTTCCAAAACCGTGTTGTATGAGGGATACCTGTATATTTATACTCTTTATATATCGCATTGGCCCGAGTATTGGACGATGTTTTTTTCTAGTGTTTTTTAATGAATTAATTTTCAGGGTTTTCAACACGTAGAAGATAATCTTGTTACAGTAATTTGTTGTAGTTGTTGTTTAAATAGAATTTTATCGGTTAATAATCGATATTTTGACAAAACCCGAGAAACTCCACATGACTTGTCTGGCTAAGTGGAGTTTCCGGGATTTCCCAAAACCTAAATAAGGGCCGATTTCCCAACAAAAGTCCTGCCAGGAGACACCTCCTCTTGGCAGATTGTCCACGTGTTGTGCTGCTCGTTGGTGAGCGCGAATTTGCGTCCGTCAACTACTAGTGTTAAGTAGTTTTATCCACTCGGCCACTAACGGACGAGTTTGAACTGCTACTTATCCCTGCATTGTGTACTTTAATTACGATCACCCCGTATATCTAAACATACACAATGCCAACCAGATAAAGTAATCGTTAAATTGCACTTTACGTTTACTGATTTAAACAAAAATTACATTTTATTTCGGCATTAACATTATAGCATAGCGCATCAATCAATGCTACGTGTAACGCCACCAATACCATAAAGTTATAAACAATATGAAAATATTACTTTGATATGCTTTGTGATAATGTTGTAACTTTATGATATATCAATTGATAGGTTACGATATGCAATAGTTAGTCGTTGATATGACACTAGTTTATTTGAAATACCTTAAAATTTAAATTTGATACGCATATTTTAATTATAAATTCGATATATCGTATAGGCTAATATTTAATTAGATTTTCTATGTTTAAAAATTTAACTCAAACATTTCATACTTTGTAAGATTATTTGTTTATTTACAGCTTCCGCTTAGTCCTGAAGTTTTCTTAAAGAGTCAAAAATTACGAGGTGAATTTAATGTAACGTAAATAAATTTTTCGTGATTTTTTACAATTATGGGTAAAAGATTCTTATCGTACGATTTAAACCGAAGCTACTTAATCGATACGCTATCTCTTTTTTATGGTATCGGATCGTGGATTGCCATGACCGGATTATGGGTAGAACTTCCCGTACTAACACCAAAATTACCAGAAGGTTGGAGTTTGGCTTCGCGTCTAGCTTTAGTGTTACAATTTGCCAACGTTTCTTGTATCATTTATGGAATTGGAAAGAGATATTGGCCACGTTATTTCAACGAAGTTACGGGAACGCATGCACAAATGCTCATAGGGGCTCTATCGTGCATCTTGCTCATCCCTTTTTGGCATATGACTGTATATAATCACAGCATATCTTTGTTTATCCTATCGTTCGGATTAGCTATCGTTGATTGTGCATCTTCTATAGTCTTTGTTCCTTACATGGCACGGTTTCCATCCATTTATATGACACCCTACTTAATTGGAGAAGGTATCAGTGGATTTCTGCCGAGTATAGTAGCATTGATTCAAGACGTAGAAGAACTAAAGTGCATAAACGTCACCTCAGTACGTAATAATCAAACAATTATCGAACCGAAACTTTTCATAGAAGAACCACGATTTCCACCCGAAGTATTTTTTGCGATTTTACTTGCCATGGTGATGCTAAGTTGGATTTCCTTCTGTTTACTAAACTATTTACCTGTTTGCAAGAACAAAATGGTAAATTTATATTGTTTCCTAATTATTATATATTTCTGAAATCAAAATTTTAAGATTTCAAAAGCTTTTGTAGATTTTATCGAAAACGGAATTGAAAACGTGCGACGATTTCAAAGAAAATTTCGAACTCGAAGAGGCCGAAGAACTAAGTCAGAAAGTCAATACAACTAAATACGAAGAATGTTCAATCTCTAAAAGCTTGTATATATATTTATTATCTTTAGAAACTCTTGCTTCATTGACAACGTTTGGTATCTTTCCAGCAATTCAGGTATTTATGTAATAAGAACTATAGTATGGCAAATCTGGAAACACCCTTATATCTGGAGCAATGTTGATAAAATTGACTTCGTAGATACTAAAATAATAATTGAGCAGGAACTTTTTATTTTTTGATGATGGTGGTGTTCGGGGTCGTCGTCTTGAATGCAGTTCACAATTTTCAAATAGGAAAGGGGTTATGTCATATATCAGTTAACCCTAAAATTCGCACAAAATAACAATGAAAGCACCAGTTTTGCGTCAATTATTTTCGTTTAGGAGCTATTGACAAAGTGTTTACATGCTAAAGTTGAGACAAAACTGGTGCTTTCATTGTCTTTCTGTGCGAATTTTAGGGTTAACTGATATATAACATGATCAATTTAAAAATTGTGAGTTGCATTCAAGATGGCGGCCACAAACAGCACCCTCATCAAAAAGTAGAGCTCCCACCCGATTATTATCTTGAAACATAGGAAAATTTTGATAAAATTGTTCGAGTTAAATAAATATTTCCAGACTTTTGCTCTCCTGTACAATATGCTTTCAATTTTAAAAGAAATTTGACTGTAATTTTATACAAATTTTATTATAAAACAAAAGAAAACTGTATTTTGCAGCCATATTCTTGTCTTCCATACGGGACCCAAGAATATCATCTTTCGGTGACGCTTTCTGGATTGGCTTACCCTTTATCGTGCCTTTTGGCTTTATTTGTGGAAACAAAAAGCATCACAAAAATCTCCATATTGTCGGCTATATCTACTGTTATAAGTATTTATTTGCTGATGACGGCCATAATGAGTCCATCGCCTCCTCTAGTGAATACCAACTCGGGTTCTATAATAATAGTAAATATATTAATTAATTGTATTATAGGTCATTAACGAAGATAATTTAAAATATTTATGTTTTCAGGTGTGTAGTTGGGTGTTGTTTATTGGTATATTTTCATATGTGAAGACAATGATCGCTCTTCTGATGAGAAACAGAGGAAACAATGCACTGTTTTGGTATGGAGCTGTGACACAAATAGGAGCTGCCGTTGGCGCTGTTCTTATGTTTTTGTTGGTCAACGTAGCAAATGTATTCCAGGATGAAGAAAACTGTGCTATTTAAAAATCTGTATAAAGAATGGGATATTCAACTGTATGAGTAGTATACTTTCTGTGTAGTTTCGAAATACTTCTAAAAATACTTTATTGTATAACTCTAAATTTAAATAAAAACTATTTAATTACTTTCTCGATTGCTATAGAATATAGCACAAGGAAAGTATCGTAATCGGTCAAATTTTGATCCTCTTTTTTTGAATTTTTCGATGTTTTGACACTCCCTGGATCCACTGGCGGGTTTCCCATTAGACCAGGACCTACAAGCCAGGGACCAGGGACTATAAATAATAACCTTTCGTTTTTCTAAACACTCACGGTCGTATAAAATAGATTTTTGAAAATAATTATATGAGTGTTTACAAGCTCATCTTACATGAAATTTAATTTTTATGAAAGTCATGAAATAGTAATATTTTATGACTTTCATAATATAATAATATATACAGTATATCACATTTTAATAGGTAAAATTTGTATAGTGCATTTTATTTACTGTACATGAAGGAACAGTAAATGAAAGAAAGAAAGAAGTAAGTATTCATATCAATTGCGAGCCTAAAAAATTGAAAAAACCTGGGTAAGTATAAAAAACGTAATAGAACACAAACTAATTTAATATATTGATATTTTTTATAAATGTGTGTTACATTTATTAAGAAATTATTAAATTATATTATTTGTCTACACACATTGTCAATTGCATATGATCTGTATTTGATTGAGAAGTTCGTTTAACTAACCGCTGAAGATTACATTACATTGTTTGGCCTTTTCATAGTTGTGGAAGAATTGCATTTAATATGTTTCTTTTTTAGTAAAATGAGAACGTTGTTGCTTTATTGCACTTTTATTGGCAGGCACTTGATAAATCGCAACTAATATATTTATATATTTTTTTCATAAAAGTAATAATTGAGGTTGCCACTTGTCCTAAAATTACAATAGATGTCCTACGTCCTACATGAAAGGGACTATCCATAAATGATAACCACACTGGAAGGAAGGAAGGGGTGTTACGACTATTCGGATATAATTGGACAAGGAGGAGGGTGGACGTCCATTTATTTCATTACATTTTATACATTTTATGCATTTTATTACATTTACTTCAAAATTTCTTGTATGTTTCGTTTCTACTTATGGTATCTATCATTCATAAGGTGATAAAGGTTTAAGAAAAGTAAATTTTGTTAGATATCCGAAGAGGGGAGAAAATTAGGAAAATTTGGACAAACTGGGACAATGGGAAAGAGGAAAAAAAAATTTCAAAAAAAAAAAAAAAAAATGCGACGTAATTTATAGACAGCCCCAAAGCTTCATTGTTGTATTTAAAATTTGTAAACAAAAGACCATTTATGTTAAAAAATTAAGTCATTTTGAACATTTAAAAAGAGACACAAGAACATTCAATTAATTTCTGAACCACATAAGATTTTGTTGACAATAATAATTTCTTCCAACAGTGAAAAGTTTAATTTTGCTACACACTTCTATTTTTGCCCATAGCGGGAAGCGCTAAAATCGGCATTGGATTTCATTGAACAAAGTATAAGTATCATTTTTAAAAGCAGTTCCGTACAATTTTCTGAAAATGTATAGAATGATGTAGAACTATTGAAATGTGCGAAGAATGATAAAAATATAAGTTCAGACATAATGAATGGACAACATATATAGTATATTATCTTTATATGCGGTGTTGTAAGGACCCAGACGAGGTCCGAAATCGCAAAAATGCAGAATTCTGTTGTGAAAAAAATAACGATAAATTATATGAGAGAGAGAGAGAGAGAAAAAAAACTCTTAATCAAAACAACGTAACGAAAAATGTAAACAACGAGTCTCGGGATGACGTCAACACGTGTTAAACGACCTGTTAATGTTCAGTCCAAAGGTAGAACTCTGACACACGCGCTCATAAAGAGGTATAAGTTTGACACAAGTATTCAAAGGAAAAAATTGAACTAAGGGAAAACAATTTCAGAAAAAGGGAAAAATTGGAGAGAGAAAAATATCGCGTGATCGTTAGAATTCCAAAATGACATCAATTACAAACAACGGATTAAATTATGAGTGCAGGTGTTGTAGTTCTATCAACAATCTTGGAGCATAGTCGACAAAGGGTGTCAAATAGACACCTCGAATCGGACCTTTCCCGCGACCCGACATGGTCTCGTTTTGCGCTTGAAAACAAAGGGGAGACCAATCGGGAAGCGAGGAAAGGGACGAGGGACCAATCCGCAAGGTGGAAAGTACACGAGAAAAACGTATAAAAACTGGGACTTCAAGGTCGCAAGAGTTTTTTCGGAATGACGGACATGCCTCTTGTGGATTAAGACAGTGTGTGTAGTGTCGTCACTCGGAACGTTAAGTGTGTCACCGCCCGTCACCATCGCCATCGTCCAACAGCCCTTCTCGTCCACCCGGATAGATCTACCTTCCGAACTCTTACGTTCTGAAGATCGCCGAGATTTGGAACAACCTAACCGATGTAAGCATGTATTCGTCCAAATAAACAGTTTTCCGCATGTAAACACTTGTCATCATTTGTCTCCTTCGCAACCGCCCACATACACGGGTTCCCTTCAGCTCATCCTGACGCGGGATTAATTGTATCCCCCTTTAAAGTCGGCGAATCTTACAGTGTTATATTCAATTATTGATAAGTAGGACACCGCGGGACTTTGTCGTATCCCGAAAGAATTGAGGTGGAAAGCCGGAAAGAAAGAAACGATTCCTGCACTTGTTAGGCACAGAAGAGTCCATTTGTTAGACACTTTAGTTAGACGCACACAATGTTGCTTTTATTTTTGACTTCTAGGCCTAAATTCCGTTGGGCCTGCTCAGTCACTTCAGAGAGCAAAGTCATTGTCACTTTAATACTTCTGTATATCAAAAACGAAGTCATGGACTTCTATTTTTTACATTTAAATGGACTCTCACAACGTTTTTCGATTTCAATTAATGTAAAATGGACACAATTCTGTAAGTCACATTGAAGTTAACTGGCGTTGCTAACGCCTTGCCTCAACTAGTAAATGAACCCGGCGTCGTCCGGGTACAAAATAACAGCAAAGTGTCAGATTATTAGATTATTTCGTACTTCTAAACCTTCTATTATATTGTAGTATTTGATTTACATAACTACAAATGTTATCTTATGTTAGGGTTTATCACACCGTGTGCCCAATCTAACACATTTTGAAAATTCTTTAAATTGTGTACAGTAGAGAAAGAAAATTTTAAAAATGTATTAGATTGGTCACTCGGTGTGATAAACCCTTACGTAAGATAACATTTATAACAGAGCTTGCTAAAAGAGACCCTCTTAGTGCCCAGAGGGCAGAAGGAGTTAAAAAAAAAGTCCACGATGAGCTTGATAAGAGTTCAGAAATGAGACAGAAAAAGCTATTTAAGTTATTTCGTGTAGCCTCTAACATACAGCGCCAAATTTCATTGTAGCTGGTAAATTTTAAAATGTTTTTTCGAAAATCGAAACCGCATACTCGGGACGGTAAGTGTATCAAATTTGGTTGAATTCGGACAGAATTGAGATAACGCTTCTATCAAAAAATTATGGTGCCGATTTTCAAATGTGTATATGAACAGCATAAAAATTTCTTTTCTGCGAAAATATGGCACGATCGTGGAGCAGGGCCCTGAAAATATTGCACGATCGTGGGAACCGTTTTCAGGGCAGAACGAAAGAAAAAACAAAATGGCTTCTTCATCGCGTATTTTAAAAAGCTTTTTTAATTTACTAGTTTGTATTTTAAAAATAATAAACTAATTACGTAATCAATTAATATAATTTGAACTATATTCAAAATATACGTTTTCCATCTTTTATTTTTGAGATAGAAGAGTAGTCATTTTCAAAATGGCTGCCTTCATCTCGTATCTCGAGGTTCATCGAGCAAGTTTCGTTAATTAAGCTTATTTTTCGTAAAAATAAACCAAATATTTATTATCGTCATTATTAGATAAAAGTTATCTTATCTGTTTACATAACAACATGATTTGGCAGAGTTCATTTTATTTGGAAAGGATATTTATTTGAGGACGATTTATTTCCTTTATATTATCTTAAGCTTAAACATTTTCCTCCTAACGCCAAAATGTTTCAGACAGGTGTCTTGATATTAACTTCCCCAGCCCATCACATTATAAACAAAGTAAGTACCTATTTAGCATCAGCTAAGCAGCTTATAAGCAACAGATTATATATCAAAATCGAGCCCAATTTTAATCAGTTTCGTAACCAAACTAAAATACCTACTTCGCCTGCATCAGAATATCAATTATTACTCAATTTAATTCCTACAATTTATGCTCAAGCTTCAAAAGCATGTTCACATTTAGATGTCAGAGTGCTACAGACATTTGCCAAAACAACAAATCCTATTGAGAATGTATCTACTAAACTGGATATCATTCTTATAGACAACCTTGTAAAGACGGAAGATGTTAGCAGTTATTTTAAACAGAGTTTCTCTACCGAATGTTCCATTATACGTCACTTGAACGTTAACGATTCTAATTCTACCTCTGTGGATGAATATTCCAAGTTTTTTAACGATGAGGGACCCATCGAGATGTATGGAAACACCGTGCTGGGAGGCACTTTTGATCATCTTCATAACGGACACAAAATATTTTTAAGTGCCGCCGTTCTTCGTACGAAACGGCAACTGGTGGTCGGAGTTACCGATGGAGCCATGTTAAAGAGTAATTTTGTTATTATTACTTTTAAATTAAATATTTCATTTCTAGTTATTTATAAATTTGTAAATATATTTTTAATTTTACAAAAGAAATAATTTGCCTGAATTATTTAAAATTATACATATAGATGGATAATTTACTGAATATGAGTAAAGTTAACACATTTAAGTGTTAACTTTAAATTCTCATAAATGCACTATCTGCAGCTTATTTAGGAACTTATTTACATTTTTCTAAATGTAAATAAGTTATTTACATTTTTCTAAATGTAAATAAGTTCTCTGGGTAAATTAAAATAAATAAATTCTCTGAGCTGCAAAACATGCCAATTATTAACATGATTTGAGTTGGGAATGGGGTGTAAACATGTTTTTACATATAAAAAAATGATTGTGTTTACACCACATTCCTAATCTAGTAAAATAAGTGATAAAAAGAATACTACAAAAAATCATTTTGTTAAAATATTAGAGGTCGGTCATTAATTATGTGTATAGTTTAAGAGTGAGGGGATTATAAAAAGTACATCATTGTACACAAAGGAGAAGAGGTCAAGGCATTGGACATTTTTATTGGTATTAGCAGCATACAAATTTGTTTTTATAAGCCCACTTACTAGTCATATGAATTAACTATCAGTTAGTATTTGCAGAACTTTTTAAAGTCATTTTGTCAATGTCAAAGGGATCTATGAAATATTGTACATATAATTAAAGATGAGGGTTTGTCTAAAGTATCGTATGTGACAAAAGGAAAAAGTGAAAAATGGAACAAAACTGTAGAAATAGTTAATGGACAGCCTGTTTACAAGAATTGTTCAATCAACTTAGATAGGTTAATATGTTATATAAAATACCCATCAAACACCAAAAGTCCAGTTTGAAAGCATAAATTTAATCCAAAACAAATATTTTTGATTACCTAAAGCAACCATCATCAGATTACAGAACTATTCTAAATATGAACATAAATTTGGAACAAACAAATTTAAAAGGTTGGAATGACATCTCTGATTGGTTAAAATTAAAAATGGACTTCAAATAATGATGCCCATGTTTTCAGAAGTGTGTTGTTATCCTTAAAATTGATGGATCCCATCTATCAATTCTATATAATCCATTAAATAATACAATCCAGTTACTAAGCTGTTTTATTCACAGTTAATATGTTTAAACTTTAAAGAAATAATTCCTGCTAAGAATTGTCAGAGCCAGCAAGAAAAGGCATATTCAACTTTTTAAATAACAATGAATTGTATACCAGGAAAGGAATGGCTATATATCAAGACTGTCTTGGTGATATGTTATCCATCACATAACAAATCACTAAGTCCAAAACTATTACTAATCTGTCTCAGTTGTCGGGTATACCCTCCAGTGTGATTGCCTATGCACATACAAAACCATGAAATTGTTAGTCATGTCATACATCTTGTTTTTTCTTTTTACTCTGGTTTTATTTCTTTACACAAATATAATCGTCAGAAAACCTAATTATTAGTTTAAAACCAAATGACTGCCAGATTACAGTCAAACCTGTTTTTATGCGCTCTTTTTATGTGCGATTTTTATTTGTGCGATTTTTTTAATGCGAATTTTTAATTTGTGCGGTATAGTTGGCGACTAGTCTCGTGCGATTCGTCATGTCTCACGTTGACTTATTATAGCTAAATAAACTTATTATAGCATAAATGCACTTATTATAGTAATATTATTGCATGAATATGCGAAAAATGAAATAATTTACTTTTTAAGTCAACAAAACACCACCTGGACAAAAATATGTAAAACAGACGATAGACCAGACGATGCAGTCAAGTGCTGACATCTGTTGTCAATAAATTCTATTTCGTACGGTTTTGAGTTATTTTCTATGTGAGACTTTTTTTATGCGGTCCCTGTTGACCGCATAAAAAAATTATTTTTTAATTGTGTTGCGAAAACTATTATTTACAGCCATTCGTGAAGTTTCGTGAGATTTTTTTTAATGCGTTTTTTTTAATGCGGTCCCTATCCCCCGCATAAAAACAGGTTTGACTGTATATTGAACTATATTAATGCTATCATTAATAATTAAATATTAAGTAATTTTTTACATTTCTTTGTGCATTATTGCATGTCAGTATGTTCAATTATATGACATCCAAAAATAATTTTTACTGAACAGATACAAACAAACATTCATTGCTTTTAGGCAGCTTTAGGATTATTCACTCTCAGTAATCTGATAGTTTTATAAATCTGGCATCTATCTGTGCAAAGAATGACTAGATTAGTGAAAATCTACTGTATTTCTCATGTTGTATTATTTTTGTAATACATGTACTGTACAGGATGGTTCACTTGAGATTAGTTAGCATTTATTAGGGGAATATTTCTAGACAGCTATTTAGAAACTAAATCATTATGGCAGACTTTATATCATATAAATGCAGAAAACCTGTTGGTGTTCCAGTTAATCAAATGCTAAACCAAAGTTTGTCTTATAACTGAGTCTATTTTAATCAGGAGACAAAGTTCAGTTGGCAAAAGAAACTTTATTTGCTATGCATTTTAAGATTTAAACACATCCTCTTTAGGTGGAACACTCCAGTTTTATGCATACACAATATACTGCTGTTTAAATTCTGAAATGCATAGCAAATAAATTTAATAATTTAATATATTTCAATATTTAATGTGAACATTGAAATGATTAAGTTTGCTTTTTTTATTTTCTTAGAAAAAATTTTATGGGAATTGATTAAACCTATCGATCAAAGAATTTCTGCTCTAAAGGAGTTTTTAACAGACATTGATCCAACTATATCATATAATATAGTTCCTATTTATGATCCTTTTGGTCCATCAATAGAAGTACCAGGATATGACTGTATAATTGTCACTGAAGAAACTTTGAAAGGAGGATACAGGGTCAATGAAGAAAGAAAGAAAAGAGTATATCTATTCTGTTATTTTGTATAAATGTTAATGTTATTAAGATAGAAGAATTAATAAATTTATATAGTATAACTTTCATTATATAATAACATATAAAGTAAAAAGTTTTTATATATTTTACGTAAAAAAACAGAATATGCCAGAGTTGAAAATATATAAAATTCCTGTTTTAAGTGATCCAGAAAGGAATGCTTTTGAGGAACTCAAAATTAGTTCTTCATCACTTCGTATGAGATCACTTGGAACGTTAATACAGTATCCAAAGGTAAGTACAAGACTAGATTTGAATAAAGTATTTTATTAAATAAAATGAAATTTAACAGAAGTTGTACAAGGATTTATTTTGACAGCCAAAACCTCATCTGCTTAATTCTCCATATATAATTGGTGTCACAGGAGGAATAGCCAGTGGAAAATCTGCAATTGTGAAGCACTTACAGCAGTTGGGAGCTGCAGTAGTTGATTGTGATCGTCTCAGCCACAAGAGTTATGAACCCAAGTCAAAATTATATAATCAGATAGTTGAAGAATTTGGGAAGGACATAGTCAATTTGGATGGTTTTATAAATCGTAAAGCACTGGGTGTAAAAGTATTCGGAAACGAGGCAAGTTATCATATACTAAAATGTGTTAAATAAATTGAATTAAAATTAACAAACATTTTTGTTTTTAGAATCTTAGAAGAAAGTTAAATAATCTAGTGTGGCCTGAGGTTATACGAATGGCTGACGAGGAAATTAAACAACATGCAAAGAAAGGTAAATGTTTGTATTAAAATAAGGAAAAATGTAAAATGAACATTTGAAACAGAAAAAATTAACAATAGAAAACTTACAATAATTGAAAGAAATTAATTTTTTTTATTTATTTTGTATATTACATTTATTCTCAAGTAAAATTCAGAAATTATCTAATTATCTACATAAGCATTTATTCCTGATAATTATATCAGGAATAAATGCTTATGTATGAAACTACAAAATATATAATAAGGCCAAGTTGATAAAGTGTCACCTACCATTCTAGTTTCCACTTTTAAATCTGGATTGGATCTTTGGAAATTTTCACTAGTGGTTTGACATTCTTGGAAGTTTACATATGGTTAATTCTATTACTTGCCACTCAGATACCCATTACAGGCTTGACCAAACCCTTGATAGACATGAAAAAGAACTCTTAGTTTTCACAAGATCAAATCAGATTGGGGATCAAATTTTCAGAAATCAAATTTTCATGGGTATTTTGACTCTGTAATGAAAATTTCTTTAATATATTAGGCCCTATATCGTGCTGCTAATACTATTGTGAGCATGATTGAACCAACAATGGGCATGAAAACAGACTCTTTAAGTTTTCACAAACTTATAAATAATAATAACAAGAATTGTTAGAAGTATTTAATTCTGAAAATTATGTAAAAATTTAAATCAAGCAAAAATTTTCCAAATAAATAATAATTTCATCAGTCATCCACTCCAGGAAAAGTTTGTGATATTTACTGTATATGTTTGTGACATTATGTAAATATAGGTTTGATAATTTTATAAAATTGAATTTTCCTTCAAGCAAAACACTTTTCCTCCTCAAATTTAGAAACAAACAGAATCGGTTGAAAAATAAGCAAATTTCCTTGTATTTTGTAAGCATTGTTTGATTAGTTAAGGAAACAAGATTGTTATTTACTTAATTAGTGGTTTGGAACTTTAATATTATCTTTTAAGCATATTTTATTTTCTCTTTTTTTCTTGTTTGAAAGAATTTTCAAATAAGTAAAAACTATAGAAAATAGCTTTTGTATTTTTCGTCTGTCTATAAGATTTCTCAAAGAGCTAAAGAATAGAAATTTTCAGTGTTGTTGAGTGGCGAGGGATGGGCCCAACCATCAGCACTTGCAGAATAATTTCTTTCATCACATTAATTTGGCTTCCCTTTTCTTTTGCCTTGTACTCCACAGATTTTTATCTTTGAAACATCAGCCTCTTCAATCAACCAAACAATTTTAATCCTAACACTAATTTCTTTTGGCCTAACCACATTATATTCCTTCCCATTATATCCAGACAGACCACCCCAAAAAATTTCTTGTGGTTTTTTGACTCTGGGTCCCCCAGAGTGGTAGGGTGTACATTAACCACTTAGCCATCTGATTGTTTTTTTTTTTTACTGTCCTAGTATGAAGTCATACAGGATATCTAAAATTTATTGACCACTTGCAAAACATAGGAATGGGATATTGCGTAACAGTTTTTTGCATTGAATACAGCAATTAAGAAACTTTTATTTCTTTGTAAAATGGGCTGGCAGAATTACAATTTAATAAAAAGTAAAAATACCTTACAGATTGTCACCTGTGGACATTTTAAACTATTTTGCATATTTGTGCAGAGGCATAGCCTCTAAAGAAAGGTTGTCTCTGCAATGGAAATAGTTGTTCCTGGTGATTGGACATGGCAAGCAGTGAAGATAGGACTAGTATCCATCTGTAACGTATTTTTACTTTTTATTAAGAAACTTTTACTCAATTTTGTAATTTATTTAAATTTCAATCAATTTAAATATATATAAGATTTTATTTATACAAAACTTTCACTATAAACAATTTATAACAATTCATTTATATTATTTACATTAAAAAATTCTATGTTTATTTTCTTTCTTTGTTAAAGGACTTCAAGTAATAGTAAATTCTGAGTCTAATGAAATATTTTAAAAGAAAATATTTAGGCATGAAGGCACTGGCATCACAACAAGTTTCATGTATGTCTATATTCATATTATGGAACTTACTTTTTATTTATGAGCATGATGTTCAAAATTTTATATATTTTTTGACAGATAAATGCAGTCGTGATTCAGTAAATCTCTTTTCCCATTTGTAAACCACTTTTACATATACTATTTAAAAAATATTTGTGCAAGATATCAATTTATACTTTAAATAAAAACTTTTATCAAGCTATTTTTCAAATTTGGAAATTTCTTTGTAGTTCAAAATTTAAAAATGAGAACAGTCTGTTATTGAAATTATAATATCTTACTGAAGGATAAACTAATTTTTATGAAAAAAGAATGCAAAATTGTAGATTTTTGTTATCAAAAATATATCAAATAATACAATAATAAAATAGTATAAAATACAAAGATTTATTTCATCCTGATTACAAATATTATAAATTTCATTTCTAGTAATCAAATCAGTACTTTAAGTATCCTATTTATAAACCAAAAATTCAATTTTATTTTAAAATATATAGTTGTATTTATTAAACACTTCTTGATATAGTTTAATTAATATTCTAAGTTATTAATTTATTATTAACTTAATATAGCAATGATAAAAATAATTAAAACTATTCTTACATATCACAGGGAAATTGAAATACTTTTATCTTAATTTTTTACTTTACAATTGTGGCAATTGACAGCATCAACAATATCTTCCCTAACTTTTTATAATTTTGTCAATAAGATATCAGTAATTTATTCAAAAAAAACAATTATAAGAAATAATTACAAGACAAAAAATAATAACTACATATCAGAGAAGAAAACTGATTGATTCGAAATGATTATCTGTAGAATAAACTCCAGATATCCTTGTTTTGTTACGTTCAAGATGGCAAATACAGTCTTGCGCATTGGTAATTTGTCAGTTAGAAAAGTCTGGAGTGTGTATACTCTATTCTTTACTCTGCCTGTACCTTATGCGTATCAAGATATTAGCACAGTAGTGCATCTTTGTTGAGACATTAAAGTAAATAGCACATGGAAGTATATACTATAGAGCAGTGTACTGGCTCTATATCCTGTGTCATGCTGCGAGATACCATATTTGATTCACATTTCTGGCATTCTGAATAGTTGCTGCTACATAAAAAATCTTTTAGAAACTGTAGTAGTATCATTCCTTTGGATAATTGCTGACATTCTCTTTCAACATAACATTGCTCATCCAAATATATGGCACAGATTGTCAGGACTTCCTCCATAAACAACAGATATCAGTTATTTCTTGTACCATAAGTAATTTGCAATAAATTTTGCAAAAAAGACTTTAATTTATAGAGATATATAATATGCATAGAATAAATAAATATATTAAATAATTTCAGGAGTATCCATTATTGTAATGGAAGTGGCTCTTTTATTGGAAGCAGGATGGGAAGATAAAGTGCACCAAGTCTGGGTTTGCATCATTCCCGAAAAAGAGGTAAGCTTAATTTGGATCATATTTGACAACAGTTAAACATTTCTTAATTCTATCAAAAATTTTCATAGGCAATAAAGAGAATTAGGGAACGAGACGGTTTATCGGAAGAGCAGGCTTTACAGAGAATAAATTCTCAAATGTCAAACAAGGAGAGGGTGGATAGAGCAAATGTGATATTTTGTAGTTTTTGGGAGCCAGAATATACTGTATCACAGGTATTTAAGCATTTAGCATAAATATATTTTAAAAACACACAAGCAAGCTAAAAAATTTATTTTTTTAGGTAAATAAAGCATGGGACCAGTTACAAAAATTTTTGACTTCATAATGTAATTAAAGATAGTAATATATAGAATTTTTAAAGTTAATTATTGGGATTATATTCTAAAAGTCTACATTGTTTTTGGGATATATACATATTTGATGAAAAAATTGTGAGAATCAAATTTTTGTATTTTTTTTTTTCTTTTTTTTTTTGAGACTGGATAAATTACCAAAATGTGTAAATTGAACTAATATATCATAAAATGGCAATTTAAAATATTTGTATATTTATAAGATGTTATTTATAGTTATGAAAGAAATAAAGTTATACTAATATATTTTCATATTTTTGTGTTGTCAACTAGAAAAGGGTTATTTGGATCTGTTTTCTTATTAACAAATAATTATGTTGTTCTACAAGTTTAGGCAATGACATTAAAATTTCTTTATAGGCCTACTGATAGAGTTTCAAAGTGTAAAGATTAAATTTCTATTTGTACAAATATAAAGTTAAAATTTGCCAAGTTTAATAGTCTTTTTTTCTTTTGAGAATTGACTGAACAATACCAGTGCCATCTTAGAGATCTTTTTCATGATAGAGGATAGCAAATTTTTCCTCTAATTCCTGTCATGATCTGCTTCCAAAAATTCCATATAAATCCTGAAATCACTAAATTATTCCATCATTAATACTAAATTGAATAATATATATATATATATAATGCACATCTTTTTAAATATTTATTTTCACAATTGGGTTTTCTACACAAAGATGCAGGGAGGGGATGCATTTTCATCAGTCAGATGTTATTCATTATTAACATTTACAATTTTTTTTTATAAAACTCATCACTACCCTCAAAATTAAGGTTTTTGCCATTTGAAGATAATTAAGAATATAAAAAGTTATAAGTAAAGGTTTCTTCCAATACTGAGACTAGTGGTATTTATCATGTCTTTCTTAATTATCTGCAATTAACAGAGACCGAAATTAAAACAGTTTGCTTTATTTAGTCTATTTAATAATGCATTTTGGATTGGTAATTTTCCAATCCCTATTTGGGCTTGTGGCTTCAGTGTCTAAGGTTGTTGTCTACAACATGATGAACAAAAGGTTAGTTTGCGTTAATATACTTTTGTTATTCACAATGATGCATGTAGTGCACAATTTGTACACATCCTAATGCTGCAGTTTCAACATATCAGTCTCTTTCACTTACTGGCCTGTTTTCTTTGTCTATTTTTGATGAGCAAATACAACAACTTCTTCCATTTCCCGTAATTATTAACTTATTACCTTTTAGAAGGATTTTAACTTCACCAGTGTGGTTCATAACATGTAGGGTTTCCCATTTCCCAGTCCTTTGCTCGTCCCTGGATTCCGAGAAAAAGTGATCTGTTTCCCAGGATATAATTAATTATTTTTAAGATATAAAATAAATCTTGAAATGGGATAATATAATTATTCTTCATTTTTAAATTGAGATGAAAATTTAAAGAAAACAAAGAACTTAGATCAAAGTTCTAACTTAGAACACCATGGGTGATTTGAAAGTTAATCTAGTGTCGCTGTCTTTAGTTTACAAGATTTCTAACGTCATTTCAGTTCTACATTAATTTCCTAACATTATATAACTTAGTTAAGAGTAATTTAATTATTAAGGTTCAAAAAGTTTTATATTGTGTGAATCATTTTTGTCAAACTTTACATATGATATTTTGTCGTTTATTGTAATGGCAGAGTTTGGAAAACATCAACAATTTTCTTGGTAAAAGTGTACTTCAATTTTTCATTTTTTAGTATCGGAATATCCTGAATTTAATTTTGACAAAAGAATTTCATCAGTTGGTTCGTTTGCCACAAAGTTTGGTATGCAACCTGCAGATGCAGATTGTTTGAAATGTGACGGTCGTGGTAAATTAAATTATTGAAAGGATCGTGATTCTGTTTCTTTTAGATGTCATAAATGCAAGATGAACAGTTCGTCATTTGAAGTAATTTTTAAACGTAAATCTGGGAAAATTTCTCGGGGAACTACTTTTTCGTTTATTTGGCATCTAATTTGCATTAGAATGTACTGTTTGGCTGTGGGCGTGAGTAGTCGAACAGCTGTTGACTGGGCGAATTTCATACGTCACATAATGATTGTTTCATCGTCTAATTTTACCGGAATGAAAATTGGATGGACCTGGAAAGGTTTTCGAAATCGACGAGATTGTTGTGAGCAAAAGGAAAAAACTAGAACGGTTTGACCAGTTTGTTCAGCATACCAGTAAGTTTTAACTAAGAGCGGGACGTGTTTTAGTTTGGAAAGAGCCAGATATTGTACAGTACCTACGGTACTTCCAGCCCTGAAAGTAAGGACCGATAAGTCCGAAAATCGTAAGAGGAAGAATGTAGACGTGTGCTAAGGAGGTACAATTCTAGGTCCGAATGAGGAGGTTGGGACTTTAACAGAGCTGTAGAGCATACTTTTTTTGTTCCTTCTGATAGGAACAAAAAAAGTCTAATAAACCATGGGTGTACGGGCGACCCTTCCCGAGATATAGGCCCCCCAAAATGACTATATGGCAGCGAACATGGCGGCCCGACTGACCTCTCGTACGGGCGCCACCACGTGCTAAACTAGTGATCGATTCACGGTAGTTCTTGAACGAAGTAAAAAAATGGGGAAAACGTTTCGAAACGTCTACTAAAGGCAATTTTAACGGCAAGCGACGGGACTCCCGTAAAATCGTAAAAAAAATATTGGGTCACGTGACCCGGCTTTTTTGCTCGCGAACCCGCATAACGTAGGCGCAACTTTCGAAGGCTATATCTCGCGAAGGGTCACATATAGAGGTTTGGTTCTTTTGACTTTTTCGCTCGCACAGGGGGGTCGACAATTTGCCCCCTCCCGCCCCCTCATTCGGACCTAGAATCTTGCCGCTAAGGATGCGAAAAAAGTTTCTATGATGGAAAAGGATGAAGTTACGAAAGAATCATCCGAACCATGTTTTTTACCGAATAAATCGGAGAAAAGGAATTATCAATAGAAATATGTCAACGGTAAGTGAAAGTTTATTTTTTAAATGCCGGTGTAGTAAGTAGCTGCGCAAAGTCCACAAACAAGATGGCGACCGGAAGTGCCACCATAGGGACTACCTAAGTGAAATTTTACCAATCCGGTTTATGAAGAAATACTTCATACTCACTTGTATCCTTGCCCAATTCGCGCAACCTGGCGTAATGCTGTTGTCGAAGCTACTGGTTAAACATTAAGACAGCATTGACGCGATTATTGAAGATATTACAGGTAAAGAAATTTCAGTGTCCTGCCACAAACGGGCTACACATTGATTATTGACTCGGTGGCATGCTATAACAAGCAAAAATTTTAAAAACTAATAAGTGGGCTTAAAATTAATAAATACAAATGTGTTCTGACAGTTTGAGAGTTAATTATACTATTTATTTGCAAAATTTTCTCAACCTTAACACAAAATAAGAAAAAAGTAAACTTAAGAAATTTGTGGGATTTTCCAGGTTAAAAAACAGCTAGGATCCCGTTAGAGAAACCCTAATAACATGACTAAGGTCAAAATGTAGTTTATTAGCGAGGTTGAGGCCGAAGTTTTAAATGCGAAAACGTGTACGACGGACGTTCACGTTTTCGCGTTGAAAACTTCGGCCTCAACCTCGCTATTGTAATTATTTTCACAAGTTAAAACCAAAATTTTCACAAACTATAATCAAAATAAACAAAACAAGAACACTACTAATATTCTGCAAAAGAAAAAAAAACATTGCCCGAAAAAAAATCAACAACGTAGTGTAGTACCGATCAGGCTGACCTGAATACGCTATAAATAATCATATGGCTGTGAGAGTAAAGCCCTTCAACACCTGGTTCGTCCTTGTATTACAAAAATAGTTATATTGAGGGTTAAGTACTACATTTACCCCTTTAAACTGATCTTACCCTCTTTGTAATAATTAAATAAAATCTAGAAAATAGCTAAATTCGAGATGAAACAATCTAGATTTATATCACTTATCTAATTGCTTAAATCTCAAATCTATGAGAAAACAATAATATAGATTCAGATGAGAAAAATCTATTGAGACTTCGATGTTTTGACTTAAAGTGAAATGGCGGTCGATAGTACCCGTCGTTGCCACCAAGAGTGCTTTATGTCACAACCACTCTATGTAGGGTACGTTCGTAAAGTCGAACGAGTTAAACGAGAATGGCGTCATCGTTATTCTTACAGTAGAGAGTCGAAAATCGGAATCAATTGGGGACTGGGGGTGTTCAGATTAGTGATTTGTTCCGATTACCGATTATGTACGAAAAAATATTAACCTGTCCAATGTTCAAATTTTTCTCCGTTGCGTGTCGCTTCGTGTTGAGTTTTCGTCAATGTCAAGCCTAAGGAAAATTTTTATAATAATCGAGGCTATCGTATCGTTAAAAATTATTTCTTCATTTTATACAAAAAAAATGAAAATATTTTTATTTTATTTTGAATAAAGATGGGTGAAAACTCAGGCCTACTCATGGGTATTGCCTGAGTGTGAAAATGAAGAAAAGTTCAGTAAAGATGAAGACGAAAGAAAGGGGATAGGAAAGTGGGTGAAAAGGGAAGGTTGCCGATTTTATAAAAGAAACATAAATTATGTACATGCGGCACTGGGCCGTTTGAACAAATCCTAAAACTACACAAAATATAACCCTACAAACTTATACCTGCAGTAAATATGATACAGATATTTACAGTCAGTTGCAGTCATAGATCACACAGCAATTACATACAAAGCAAGGATAAACGACTGCTTGCCGTTACACATTGCAGATACACTCTAAGAGAAACAATAATAAATTGTACATACAGTGTTGTATACAAAAGAAAACAAGGCACCGCTTAACTCTGACTAGGAGTTATTGAAAAGGAACAGTACACGATACAATTATAATGTGTGCACGAAGGTTAAAGCACAAAAACAGTACTTAAAACACAACGAAAGTTGAAGCAGTTCTTTCATGTGAAGCTTGGCTCCAATGCTCTTGTTTCTGTAATGAATGTAGTAAGTTCCTTAAATAGTTCACCATTAGATACTAGGCACCTTAAAGGGCATGGCCAATTATGACCATGTTTCAGAGTCTTGTAGATGAGCCTTGTTCTGTTCCTGTCGTACATATTGCACTGAAAAATGAAATGTTCCACGTTTTGAACAGAAGATCCATCGCACTCACAAATGTCATCCTCGCTGTACCCGAACCTATGTAAATAGTATTTAAAGTTTCCGTGGCCGGCGAGTGTTTGCGTTATGGCACTATTTAACTCCAAGTGTTTCGTGCGAAGTCTCTCCAGAACATTAGGAAGAAATTCAAACGTGACTCTGTAAAGTACTATTTTTAGTATCTTAGGAAACAGACTATAATTACGGTCGGTAAAACTTCCGTTAACCTAACGGGTACTTTACGCGGATTCGAGATTAGTTTGCCAGGCCTGGGCTTTTAAGCGTGCACCGAAAAATTAGGAATAATAACGATAAATATCAAGTCAAATCAAAAGTTCAAATATATTTAATTAGCAACTAGAACGTACTACGTAAAAAATGTCAATAATCCAAACAAAATTTATTAACGAAAATCAACAAGTCAACCCGACAATAAACTCAGCTACTTAGCTTAACTTAATATTAATTCCCCTTTGAATATTCGACAATCAAATACTTAGAAACTATGAACAAAATCTCTTACTAATTAAACGTCTATCCGTCACCTCACTATCCGAAGAAACTATTTCCTCAATCCTTTCGATATCGTCAAATCGTCAATCGAACTCCTCTTTAACACCTTGGATCGTCCAATTATCAATCTGGACTTCCATCAGAAAATACTTTGCTTTCGAATTAACCTCGCTCTCAAAGTCGCCTCGATTTGGAATTCACCTCTCCTTCTTCGGTTAACGTACGGGTTTTATACTGTGAGGTGACGTCACACTTGAGCTGGGTTACTCCCCTTATTTACATACTTAGTTGCTAACATTAACTTTCTTTTCTGGCAGCTTTAAGTTTCCGACAAAGCTTATAAACCGTTTGCAAAATATTTATCATAATTTTCTGGGATGTTTAAGACGGTTTATCAAGTATTTCTCTACTAGTGATTGTGGGGACTCCCCCCTCCATTTTTTTTCTGCGGACTGTTACTTCCGCCGGGCAGCGCAAGTGCGCAAGATGTTTCCTACGGCGCTTATTTCTCTGTGAGTTGTTTTATCTTCATTTTTCATTACTAACAAGAGAGTGGTGGGAACCTTCGTCCTAAATAAACATAAACCATAAACAAAAGATAATAAAACGGAAATAATAATAAAATAAAAATAACGTTCGGACTCAGTTCCTTACAACTCTTCCTGTTTCACTCTTGCACCATTCGGCCTGCCAAAGAAACGTAGCAGTGTTCTCAATCAAAGTCCTGATATTGTTGTAAGTAAGCTGAGGATAGATGATCTCCCCTGTTTTCTTGGCATGTTGTTTTGCTATTCTATCGGCCTGTTCGTTCCCTTGCACTCCGCTATGTCCCCTAATCCAAGAGAAGCTTACCTTGAAGTTCCTCACATCTTGTAAGACTTCATGTATAAGATTGGTCGTATGGCACTGTTTCTTATACCCAATAATCTTTTGTAATGCAGTTTGACTATCGGTTCAAATTCGTACGTGTCCCTTATGATTTTTAAGGTCTCGAATATATACCAGCGCCCGATATATGGCAAACAACTCTGCTTCAGGCACGTTACAATAGTTGGCCAATTTAAAACCAGCTGTGTACTTAAAGTCGGCATTGCCATGAATTGAGTGGACAAAGGAAGCTCCAACATTCTCCCCACTCTTCGACCCGTCTGTGAAAATAAAGTGCATAGGGAATGGATTATCATACATATCTGTGATAAACACACTCTTGTTCCTTGCAGGGTGAGCATAATTGGTCTTTTCTTTGAAATTTCCTTCTTGCTCGAAGGTATTGAGGAGATCCCAATCAAGGTTGGGCAGGCAACCAATGTTGGCATATTTAGTCAGTTTGTTAAGATTTTCTGTTGTGATCAAAATGTTGTCTAAAGTCCAGGTCCATGTCAGTATTTTGACTTTGAGATGTAAGGGCATGATACCAGCTAAAACCTGCAGTGCTGCATTTGAAGTGGTAAAATAAATATATTGAAGAATATAAAAACATAATAAGGGTGTACTATAGATTACCACCTATGGAATTTCAGGACTTTGATTATATATTTGAACTCAGGGGACCGAGACGAGTTTAACGGTACCCTATTTTTGGACCGGAGACGAAAAATAAAAAAGTTATCATAGTTTTTTAATGCTCTCATGAAGACGGCACCATAGTTGCTAGTACTGCCATCTTGCGGTAAAGTCTGCAAACCCTGACGTCGGACTACGGTCATCTCCCGGAGCGTTAAACACGCGATACGAGAGCGGAGAGAGCGACGCGACTTCCGATCATCGCGCGATCGCCATTTCGGTTAATGTTACTTATGGCAGCGAACATGGCGGCCGTTCCCACTGTTCGTGCTCCCGACTGACCTCCCGGAGGGAAGCCGCCGGCAGGCCGCCATGTGCTAAACGTCACTAGTTATTGATTCACGGTAGTTCTTGAACAAAGTAAAAAAAAAGGGGAAAACGTCTACTAAAGGCAATTTTAACGGCAAGCAACGCGACTCCCGATCGCAATAGCGAGGACGACTTAGCGGAGAGAGCGACGCGACTCCCTATCATCGCGCGATCGCTGGAAAAAAGTATGATAACTTTTTTATTTTTCGTCTCCGGTCCAAAAGTAGGGTATCGTTGAACTCGTCTCGGTCTCCTGTGTTCAGATATATACTCAAAAACCGAAATTCCATAGGTAGTAATCTATAGTATCCCCCATAAAAATTATACTTTAGAACTAAATCTAGTATCAAAAACGTTCGATTCAGCACAACAGTCCGACTGAAAATCGTTCCGATTACCGGCAATTCCGATTAACGACTCTACTGTATTTCGTTAGACTTTTCGAACGATTCATTATAACTCAATGGCTGTTTCTAAAATCGAAGATATGAATGTTGCTAGTGCAGTCTTATCCGAAATATTTTTCTTAGGTTGCTTCGGATGGACAGTTATTTCAATCATTTCACCTTTTAATTCACAATTTAAACACGAGTAAATCTTTTTTTTTGTTTTTTTTTGTAACTCTTCTTTCCGCCCTGTGGGCACTAAGAGGGCCTCTTACAGCAAGCCCATTATGGGTTCGGCCAGGCCCACAATGGGGCGGCCGGGTGGTGAGGGACGGAAACCGACATTTCCGGACGGACCACCCCCCGAAAAAATTCCTGGGGATTTTTCGACCCGTCAGGATTTGATCCCGGGTCCCCCAGGGCGGCAGGCTGCTAACCTTGACCGCTCGGCCATCCGGCCGTACTCGAGTAGATCTAGAAACATCGATATCGTCGGGCGCCATTTTCTTAACGAAGTAAACTAACTCCTTCCTTCGTGAGCTTCGACAGAGTTTCGTTCGAAACGTCATCACCGCAGAGCATGCGCACTGAGCGAGACTACTACTTTTCGAACGATTCGTTACTAACGCGTTTAACTCGTTCGACTTAACGAACGTACCCATAGTATCAGAGTGGATAGATATACTGGTCCTTGCGCTGTACTGAACTCTCAAGTTTGATTAATAACTCAGGTTGCCGAAAAATGGCGTGAGAGTCGCTTTATGGCTAGAAGCGTTTTGTTTATCTATTTGGTTAGTCGGTAGTTTTCCCGTTTTCAAGCGTTTTTCTAACTGTTTTCTACTGTTCTGTCAAAAATCTTATTCGTAATTATAGTTTTTAATTTTATATCATGTATAAAGAAAGAGAAAGTATATTTGGTTTATAAAAAGAATTAATAAAATGGTTTTTAAATTACAGATGAGGATTTAGATAAATCGAAAATATAACTCTTTTCGACTTAATTTTTCCAGGTTTTAAATAAAGATATGTTTAAAACTGTTAAAAATAATATTTCAAGAATACTATAGTAGAGATAACAGAGACTTACCACAATGCTACTGGTAACATAAAAATGACACTTCTATCATCAGAATGCACTCGTCTGTCATTTTAATGTTACCAGTAGCATTGTGGTAAGTCTCTGTTTTTTTTTTTTTTTTTTTTAACTCTTTCCGCCCTGTGGGCACTAAGAGGGCCTCTTTTAGTAGAGGCATTATGGATTCGGCCAGGCACACAATGGGGCGACCGGGTGGTGAGGGACGGGGCCCGACATATCCGAACGGACCACCCCCCGAAAAATTCCTGGGGATTATTCGACCCGTTCGGATTCGATCCCGGGTTCCCCAGAGCGGTAGGCTGCCACCTTGACCGCTCGGCCATCCGACCGCCGGTAAGTCTCTGTTATCTCTACTATAGTATTTGAGATATTAGTTTCAACAATTTTAAAGGCAAGAAGCTCTTTTATAATGTTTAAACTTATATTGCTACATATTGTAAATGAAAGTTTTGTACATAATGTTCTTGTATAATATTTCTGTTTAATAAATAGGTAATGGTAAAATAAGTAAATAAATTTTCATTTTACTGTTTTGTTTTATTACATATCTATGACAATATATAACCTTAGGAAAACCATAGCTTATCCTCTGACACATTTAAATAGTTTGTTTTTATCTGAACTAAATTTCTATGACTATTTTTTAAAATAATTTATTAACTTTAATACTACATAAAATGTGCTATACAATTTTACTTGATTTAGTATAATGAGAAATAGTACATGGGATGAAATAGTTTTGTATTTTCGACATGAGAAATTACATTTATTATGACACTCACATTGACTCTACATATTTTGATAATTTATATAATACTCTGCACTATCAAAAGTAGAATATGAATGCAGATTTATTGATGGCCTACTACGCCTATCCTTATATAGGTTTAAAATATCACTAACATGTTTTTCTTTTAGCCTCCATGTCATCACTAATCACTGTTAATATCTAATAATACTGTCTACTGTCTGAACTCTTGCATCCTACATTTACCTATTTTATTTGTCAACCTCTAACTCGTCATCCTCTAATCATCTTTAAGTTATTATGTGTCTGTAAATATCTTGAATATGTTGTCTAAATAATCGGAATTTCCTCTTTTTCCTCTAACAGCCTATATTTGAAATCCAAGAAATAAATCTACTGACTTTTTATCCCCTTCTCTAACCTATTTCTAACTTTTTTGGTTGAACTTTAATCTCTCTCTCTCTATCTCATTAATAAACACAATATAAATTGTGAATAACATGTATCATAGCTGTTTTCTCACTGCAAACTACAATAATTCACCTAATATTAATAAATAAAAAAATATATATAGGCTTAACCTTGATAAACTCCAAAGGCACCCTAAATATTAAATCTTTTTTTAAATCTATCCTATCTTAACACATGGTTTAACATTTCTATACATTTCCATAATCAAATGTATATAATTCTCATCATTCCTTTTTCTTCCTGATTCAGAGAGTTCTCGGGAATCCCGAAGACATCCCATATTAATAATGTATATACAGGCTTAACTATAAATTTTTTGACTACGTTTTCTTGACCTTAATGAAAACTCCCAAAAATATTTAAAAACTAGCAGGTAGGCCCAGCGTTGCTCGGGCAAAAGTAACGATAGCGAAGATTAAGATTATTACGTTATAGTCACAAAAGAAAAAAAGTAATTTTATCAACAAACTAATTATTTCTAAAGAAAGGTCGAATTTGAAAATCGAATGTTCTAATACTGTTCGATTTTTACGACGTGTTCTGATTATATCGTTCGATTTTCATCGAATGTTCTAAAGAAGAAGGGTCGAGAAAAACCGAACAAATCTGTTTAAATTTGAAAATCGAATATGTTTTAACATATTACTCTTTTTCTTTCTTTTTTTTCTCCTGCGCCCGTAAATCTTGCACGTCGCTTTCTCTTGTTCTTCATTGTTACTTAACACTATCATTGTTACTTAACACTTTGGTGTAACACAATTGTGTAACCCTGGCTTCTTTAAAAAAGACAACTTTCAACCCCTACCCGTTTGGACACGTCTCGATAATGTATATAGAAACTTTAATCCTGCCCCTCCCCCCGTGGAGAGGAATTTCGAAAAATCCCTTCTTAGTGTGCGTTCTCGGGACATACCCTATGTACCAAATTTCAACTTTCAACTCCTAACCGTTTGGGCTCTGCGCTGATTATTATTATTATTATTATTATTATCAACTCGTCTCGATTATATATATAGATGAACACAAATTGTAAGCGACAAACAGTCTAATTAATTTAAAGTCTAAAATCGTGAAAGTGACAGTTATAGTAATATAAATATTAACGACATTTACGAATAATGATCAAAACAGGATTAAAATAGTATTTATAAGCAATCCTTTAAAAAAGACAAAAGAAACGTCGTGAGCTAAAAACGTGAGAATTTCATATATTAAAAGAATTTCCAATGTTTGCATCTGACTCTCCCTATGCTCAACCAAACTTCGGACAACGCGCGATCGAAGCGCTCGAAGTGGCAGAAATATTTATTAAACCAGAACAGTAGTATTACAGCTATTGGCAGCACAAGGACCAGTATATGATTATATCTATCGACTCTGGTATAGTATATTCTAGCTAGTTATTTTAAAGTTTGAACTTTGCCAAGTAGCCATCTCAGCTCAAAGTCTGAGCTATATTCTAGCTCGTTGCTTATTTATTTGACTCATTGGCTCATTCAGGATTTAATTTTTGGGAAGACGAGTTAAACGGATAAAAAAGTTTTAATGGAAATTCAATAAATTTCCATCTTATGTGATCGCTAATTCATTAGAAGTATAGAAATAGAAAACACGACACACTGTAAATAAAAAATGAATTTTAATTAGGAAAAGATGTTTGGAAAATTTTCTAGTGTTTTTCCTTTGGAAGGTGACAGGTTTCCCTGGCTTCTCTCTGGATGCACCACTGATTTGACTAAACTTCTGAATCGAACACTGCATAATTTACATTTATTCGTATAAATATTATAAATAAGTCTGAATAGATCGTTATCAATCGTAGGGGGCAATCACTTGATGGAGATTGAAGAAATCTTGCCGTCATTTCCGCGGTGGTGATTCCGCAGCGAGATTTGGTTGTGTTCCTAAACTCAGCGCCTTATAAAACACGGAGTTTTTTTTTTTTTTTAACTCTTTCCGCCCTGTGGGCACTAAGAGGGCCTTTTTTTAGTAGGCCCATTATGGGTTCGGCCAGGCCCACAATGGGGCGACCGGGTGCTGAGGGACGGGGCCCGACATGTCCGAACGGACCACCCCCCGAAAAATTCCTGGGGATTATTCGACCCGTTCGGATTCGATCCCGGGTCCCCCAGAGCGGTAGGCTGCCACCTTTACCGCTCGGCCATCCGGCCAAAACACGGAGTTTAGAAACGCAGTGTTTTAGTGCCTTTTTTTCACTTTATTTTTGATGAGTTTGGTTATATATATATATATATATATAACCAGTACCAATTAAGCGTGGCATCCAAGAAGGATGTGGAAGTAACGTAATTACTTAAGTAACCTAAAAAGAAAGGTTATCTATGAAAAAAAAAACAAAAATTATTTCGAAGCATGAAAGCGGTACTGTACATATGTGGCAGATCTGGAGGCCATGTTTAAGATGCAGAAGTTTGCGTTATTCTTAATAAACTCATACTTAGTTGAAGTCTTTGCAGACATATAATTTGAAATTTTATATCAAAATAGAAATACAGTAGGACCTGCTTAAGGTGATCAGCCTTGAAACCAATATAAATGGTATGATTAATTAATACTTTGTAGCCTGAGGAAATTATTTCTCATGTTTCAGTTTTTAGAACAATTATCTAATGTGGAATAAATTTAGTTTCTCACGGTAGCTGTTGTTGAAGCAATTTCTGATAATGGAAAATACAATAATATGTGGGAGGCAGATGTTGACCTCCTCTTGTCGACACCACCAGGACATGTTTTGGACTGTTAGCAGCCTGCGTGCTACACATATTTGACCGCCCCTATCAATGCTGATCGCGAGTAAATTCAAAACCCGTGAGAGCGTACTATCGATAGTTTCATGTAGTTGACAGGGGTTAGAAACATCCATTAAAGTTAATTTTAATTTTATTCAAATCAAACCTCCCCGTTGATAATAGGCGCCTTTCTGCGCCGCCATGAAATACAAGCTGCAAATTAAAGTGAAATTTTTCTTATTTAGTATATGGATATGTGTATATAAAAATTTATTTAAATTAACAACGCGCACAACAATTTAAATAAACAAAGTTGTTTATTTAAATTGGGCTGCAATTTTAAAAAATTGTAGACCTATAAATTCCCACTGTCGTCCGTCCGAATGTCTGTTCTTCCTTAATCTCGAGAACGGAGTTCGATACATGAAACTCAAGACCAAATATAAAAAGCTTAGGGGCGGCATGTCCCGAGTAACTATACATCATTCAAAAAGTTCTCCCCGAAAGGAGTTAGATAACGACCGGCAGGAGCCAGTTGATTATTATATTTACAGTATGAAAAATTAGTAGCGGCCGGATGGCCGAGCGGTCAAAGTGGTAGTCTACCGCTCTGGGGGACCCGGGATCGAATCCGAACGGGTCGAAAAAATCCCCAGGAATTTTTCGGGGGGTGGTCCGTTCGGATATGTCGGGCCCCGTCCCTCACCACCCGGTCGCCCCATTGTGGGCTTGGCCGAACCCATAATGGGCCTACTAAAAGAGGCTCTCTTAGTGCCCACAGGGCGGAAAGAGTTAAAAAAAAAGTATGAAAAGTTAATTTTTTAGTGCACTATCGACCGCCAGCGTGCATGCTCGCACTGCGTACCTACCAAAACCGGCGCTGTCATTCCAAGCGAAACTTTGTCGGCCTACCATCCATCTTTCCTATGTGTTTATATGTATAATCTTTGGCCCAAGTTTGTTTAGATTTGTTGAAATCCGGTCGTGTTAGAAATAATTGGCTGTTTAGATCCTGAAACGCGTCGTGAAGAAAATGGTGTCAATTTCTCACCGAAATAATATATTGTGTAAGAGATATGGTACCAGTACATTGCAGACCAACTAAAAACAATTTATGTGCAAGTATCCTGCGTACAATAAGAAACTTTATATGGAAGTGTCGCTACTTGTTATACTTTCAATACCTGGTATAACAAAGTGACGGCCGGACACAACAAGACTTCAGTCTACCGCTCTGAGATCGATTTCGGGCTGTTGAAGAACCCGGGGCGATCTGTACCTGGTGTGTTAAGACAGTCCGGCAGCCCAAATTGTGGATCTTCAGAAACCGACGATGGGTTGGTTAAGATTAAAACGGCCCTCCATAAACAAACAAAAAACAAAAAATCACCGACTGTCATATTGCAAGTGTGATGAAATATACGATGAGCACGAAGATCTTTAATTGATGATCTTAGGTAAGAGTTAGCAATACTGAAATACGAGCGAGATTTGTGCGCAGATAATTTCTTACTATAATAAATTTACAGAGATTTAACAGAAAAATTCATCACAAAGCGATTATCTATGCGAATGTGTAAAATTCCATTTAATCCACACAAATTGTGATTACCAGAGCCCCTTCGGCCGCCAATTTAAAGTGTTTTAATCTTTAAAATTGGCGTTTCCACTTCCCGGGGCGAGGACCCAGGGGTTGGATTTGTGGGAAGCGAGTGTTCGGGTTATTTCATTGTGTCGAATTACAGAGAACGAGGCGCTTGACGTGTAAGTGCCTGAATGCGAGAATTCGAGTAAAGGTATATCTTCGTGTATATACCTGGTATAACGGTGTATATCTTCGTGTACAGTGATGATGTGTCCGTGTGTGATCGAAGAACATCTTTCAGCGTATCTAAAAACAGAAAAACAGTAAATTACGATACGAGAATAAGATGTGTTGAAAATGAAACGAAAGAGTTCTTACCATCGGAGATTTCGGAAAATATTCGCTTGTACGATAAGTGTCCTCTTCGTGGTAAAGTTGGGGAGAGAGAAGTATCTCTCTCCCAAATGTTCCTACAAAACACAAAGACAGCGGGAAAAGGAGAGGTTGATTCATTTATTATCTAAAGTCAACATTATTACCTTTATCAGACAGTCTTTCTTCCCGAACAGTGTTATGAGAAGAACGAAGGACCTGACCTAGCCTAGCCTAACCTAACCTACCCTAACCGGAAGCTCAATCCTCATAACAGCTGTTTGGGAAGAAAGGTCGGCCGAATGTCGCGTCCGATGAGTAAACGTGTCACGTCCGGGTGGTCACATTCGGGAGTCAAATCTGTTGTCGTCGACCGAGTGTCGCGTTCGGGAGACAAGTCCATAGGTCACGACCGGGTAAGAGAAGTCACGTCCGGGAAAAGGTGTCGAGTCCGGGTGAAAAGTGTCGAATCCGGTAAGAAAGGTGCATCGGGGTGAAGAAGAGGAAATCGAAGAAGATCACCGCCTAGACCAAGGAAACCGCAGCCGTCCGTAGCGACAAAACGGACACGGACAGCACGGTCCCTCAACTTCGGCGGCTCTCTCCTCCGATTCCTCCCCGTTCCGACTTCGGCAAGGCAGTGGTGTCGCCGTCGCGGACGAACGGGCAGAAAGCGACCGACCAGAAAATGTCAACTCGGAGAAGTTGTCATTTTCTACATCCTCCACAGCAAGGTCTGTGGCCGGATGACCCCTGAAGACCTTAGCCAAGTGCACTGGACCCCGGGTGTAGTGTCGCATGATCCCGACTCCGGGAGGATGCCACGCCACGCGCACTTGGGAAAGGTCTTCTTCACCCGCTGCCTCGGGCTCGTCGAGCCCCCGCTCCTCCAACAGCAAGGAACGACTGACTCGTTCCGCGTCGTCCGAGGAACCCCTCCCTCCGACGCCACCGCATTCTTCTGTCGGAACCTCTGGCGAAACCACTCCAACATCTTCGTTCTGAAAAAAAAAAATTTGCAATTAGTCGATTAAAACAAAAGCTTAAATTAATGTCTAAATTCTTCCGAGAAAAGCAAAATGCTCTCCGCAGCTGCCTTTTTAAATCTAAAAGATTCGAATCCGACCATCGAACGACGTGCCGAGATGTCTTCTGGGACCGATTAACCAGAAAAAGTTCAAGATTATACTCACGACAAATCGGAATTCGGATAGCTCGCGTTAGATCCTACCGGAAATTGCTAGAACGTTCCAACTGTATTTGCAGTAGAGACGACCGACCCGGAACGAAGAAACTCTCTTACGTGTAATTTGTATTTGTACGACAGTAAATTAAAGACACGCCGCACGTAGCCATAAGGAAAAGGCACTCGAGCCCAAGTCGTAACAAGTGTTTCCTTCTAGAGCAATTTACCCTAACGTGTACGTCACATAAACGCAACGACGGCATTTAAAAGAGTTTCGTGCAAAGAAATTGCCAACGAGTCAACCAAAACACAAGACAAACGTACGAAGAAGCGAAACGTGCCCACAGCCCAACTCACCATTCGGGACACGAACGTTTAAGTGGCACGAAGCAGTGGTGATATTCAACGGATTCGCACAGGTTCGGCCGAACCCGTTGGTAAAATTTTCAGTTTCCTGAACCTTGTTAAACACACGTAACATTTCTCAGTGGTTTTGTTTCTTTTAAAAAATATATTAAAATATACGTATTATACTCTGTAACACTACTAAACTAGAGCCTTGTACCCCGTTCGCACCGAGCATTTCAATCTAGATTGTGAGTAAGGTCGGGGACTATGCCTTGGTGCGATCTCTCTCGACCGTTTCAATCTCAACAGAAACGAGATTTAATCGCGATCGATTCAAGAGAGTTCTTGAAACATCCAGTCATAAGAGAGATCCCACAATCTCACGCGCGCGAGATAATACAAGATGGCTGTGGAACACGTGTCGGGCTATGGACAGCGAAATAAAAAGGATATTGTATTTCGAGAGACGATGACATCTGTCTATTATCAGCAGTGCCATTCGGGGTGAAAAATTTCTCTGCAAAAAAAAAAAAAAAAAGTCGACAGCACTAATATACTATTGTTACCTGGTCTTCGCCCAGGGCCCCTTACGTTCCAAATACGCCACTGATTATTAGATATATCGCAAGAAAAGGTATTGTATTTATTTCTAGCCAAAACTTCCATTTTGTTTGTCGGCGATTGTCAGGGAAACATTTTCTGCTAGCGAACTCTTTGTTAAATATTTCGAATATCACCACTGGGCAGAAGGTTACGTGGCCCAGTGGTGATCTTCATAGGTGAAAAACCGTTCATTTGTACATGGGATAACTGCAATCGTAAGTTTTCAAGATCGGACGAATTATCAAGGCATAAAAGAACTCACGGGTGAAAAGAAATTTGTTTGTGCAATATGTGAGAGAAGATTTATGTGTAGTGATCATCTTGCAAAACATTTTAAACGTCACTCCAGTACCAAACTTGGAGGGTGGCAATCAAATAAAAACAACGAAACATATTCAGTTGCCGAAGAAATGTCAAACATCGATGCATTACCATCAACAGTTCAAGTTTTATTTTCCATTTGAGCATTTTATCTGAGGACTATATTTAGTTATGCAAAAGAAATTTTTGGAGCAATAACATTTTTATTACTGACTCTTATAAATTAATCATTGGTAATGAAATCGCACACATGCCACTCTTCTGGATATTTTCGTCACGTCTCTGCTAAAATCGACCAATTAAGACCCAAGATGGCGTGTACGCAATGCATCGTGGGAGCGTGACACGACCTTATGTTTAAGAGACCTTGCCAAAAACATAGACATTGTAGTTTACGTTTCTTAATCATTTAGCAGACATTTACGGTCACACAAAGATTCGTAATATGTTGATCTTTACAGATGAAGCATGTAATAAAAAATACTGGTCAACAATTATATTTTTAAAAAGAAAAATTCACTAATTTTATTGAGCTGTTTGTACAAGGCAATATTTGTACCAATATACATATTTTTAATGTAAACTGTACTATTCGTAAGGCAAACACGTTTAATGAAAAGCCAAATATTTGGCTCGAGCGTGGAATAATGAGAACCAAAATAAACTCGCTATCAAGATGGAGTCGCATCGAAGGCACCATCGTGTCATGTAAGTATGAACGAACAGCGGAAGGGTTACGACCGGAGCATACCCGATTTGATGGAGATAAAATCCACTTACATCTATTCGAGGACGATTATAAAATTTTACAACAATAGGGAGGGAAGAACTTATTTGGAACGCGAAATTAAAACAACAGCTGTTGGTTACAAACTTAATAAATAAAATATGTATATTAGATTACATGTTTTGGCAAGTAGAATAAAAATATCACAAGTAATTTGAATTCGTGTTTAAAATTCATTAAGAATCTTTTGGAATTTATAAAAAAAATTCTCGTTAAAATTATTAGGTGGTTACTAATTCTGTAATTTATTCCGTAACACTCGTTAGATTAAAAACAAAACACGAAAATCGTTAACCCTGAGCCATTTTGTATCCGATTCCCTGATTAGAAAAAGAAATGCTCATTCTTTTTCTTTGATGTTCTGTTCTCGTGCAAAAAATACAGATTGCTTGACGTTGAAGTTTAATCGGTTTTCTGACAATATAGTTCTTTTAACGATTTCAACTCGTCGATGAGAGCCTTATTCTGGTTTTCGAGAACGGCCACGCGATTCTCTAAACATTTTATATATTCTTTCTTCTTCCTTCTGCACTCTTTAGCAGCTTCCCTAAATAAATAAATATTAATTAATGGTAAGTAATCAATAGAATATTTTAAAAATAATAACGTAACTATTCCATTTTTCAAAACAAATTCTGTTATTGTCATTTACCATTTAATGTACTGTACTGTACTGTACTGTACATGTTTATAGTAATGTGTCTTATTTTTTATGGAATGATGATTACTTTATGAACGTCACTACTGAAAACTAGTCAATCCTAAAAATAATGAAATAATCTTCAGTGGAAATATTCTTGTGTTTGCATTAGAAATGAGTAATAAAGAAATTGATAATATATATACTGTAGAAATTTAATTCTCAGTAAAACAATTGTTCTGAAGTAGAATTACTTTACAGACAACTAAAATATCACCGTGAACCCCAATTCAGTATTTTTTTCTGTGGACCCCGGTTGAGAACCACTGTTCTAATCTCATGCAAAGAAATTTGACAGAGATTAGGCTATAAGATCCATAAGTTTTGCACATTCAACTATTCACAAAATATGATCAATTCTACAATACATCAACAAATGTTTAAGTTGCTAAAACATGTCTATGAGACTGGACATCAAAAATACATGTTTTATGGTTATATTTCATGTTGATTTACTATCAAAATGTCCTCAAAAAATGTGTGTTAGGGAATTATTATTGTTTTTCAAAATTAACACATTAATAGGGAGATTATGTAGAGAAAACAAAATGCAAAAACAATTACCAAAGTAGTTTGTTGTTTTATATTTCACTTACCTATTTTTTAATAACCGCAACTCTCGTTTTCTAGATGCCTCCTCTGCTATTTGGTGCTGGCTCTGGATGTTTGAAGACGATGACATGACGACACCCTGTGGCAGACCCGAGGCAGTCGACCCCGTTCTAATTTGATATGCTTGAAGATCGGCAGCAGATACTGTAACTAGCAGTTATGAGAATTTATACATATTAGAAGTGCTACAATCTAGATATAATTTGTAGACTTTTAGCATTGTGTAGCAAAAATAAATTTTTCTACTAGACTTTTTATAAAGTTTAATTACCTGGAACAAAAAACTGTCCATCTTGACCTTGAGCGGCATACTGGACAATCGTTCCTGTGGTCCCTGATGTAGAATTAGTCATAGTTTGAAGATTAAGTGTCTGAAGATTGCTCAGACCACCTTCTTGAGTCCCAGTTGATAATTGTATTGCCGATGCTGGAACTACTAATTAGTTTTAAAATCAACACAAGTCAGATTTCATATTATATAAGATTTATTATTGAGAATTCATTAAAGATATACCTTTCAGTAAACCTGCTGCTGTATGGTATCGAGTATTACCAACAACTATTGTGTTTCCGGTGTCAGATTCCTGGCTTGATGTTTCGGAGCCACTAGTCGTCGTCGTCTCTTCTTTAACATCATTTGTTAAACTTGCAACTGCACCTTGTGTCTCCGCAGACGATAGTTCACTCAGTATCTTACGATATGATGGTCGCCTTGCAAGGATTTCTCTACGTTTTCTTGATTCTTCTGATGAAATATAAGAAGCTACAATTCCATCACTATCGTTATCTTCTTTAGTTGCCTGTATGAGCTGTAAAAAGTATTGCCCTATATATTAATAATTCTAATTGTTAATTTTCAGAGATTTTTAAAAGTACAAAAAAAAAAAAAATACAGAAAATTTGAAACAGAATCAAAGTGCATATAGGATATTTACAATAAGTGTTAACATCTGATATAAAAAAATTAAGTTGTTGAACAATTTATTGTTAAAATGAAAATATATGTTCAGATTTGTTTTTAAATTATTTTTATTAATAAAAATTATTTTAGTTTATTTGATAAAATCTCAAAAATCATCAAGAAAAGAAAAATGCTCATAGGAAAAAACCCCATCAATTCAATATTGATTTAAAAATATAAACTGCTCCTTCACTTGCTTCAGCTGAATGGAAAGAGAATCAGCCAGCAGTTTACATTTTTAAAACAATGCCAAATCAATGGGTGTTTGTCCTATGAGAATCTTCCATATGAAGATTCTAAGGATTATACTTTAGAAGTTACTTAAGTAAAGATATTTATACATAAAAAGGAAAAAAAATGGATATTCAGTCTTAAATCTGACAGATAAGAGGCAACTTGTAGTTTTCCAAATTCTGTAAATTATCTTCAAAATGCTTTTAAGCAATATAAAACATTGTTAGACAAAACATGTGTTACAAAAGTTTTATATTCAAATTACCAAAAGATTTGCAGATATTTAGACTTGAATACAAAATTAAATTTTACTTTTTATAATAGTTAATATAACATGTAGATTTTATTATAATTCCTCTTGAAATGATTAACCAAACTATCAGTCTTTGAAATTCCCCCCTCTCTTTCCACCTTGCAGACATTAAGAGGATTTTTTTCCAGGCCCATGATGGAACCAGCCAGATGGAGGGAGAGAGACTACCCCTCTGAAAAATACCTGGGGTTTTTTACCCGTTTAGATTCAATCCTAGGTCCTACAAAACAGCTGGGCCAATACCCAAACTAACTCAGTCATTGAATCTGCAGAAGTGTCTTTGAATTAAAACTGCTGACTTTATGGTATCACGACAATTCCTGATATTTAACACCCAAAAACTTGTCAATATATTTAATTTTTAATGACTATTCTCTTCGGGCAACAATGAGATTGTGGAAAATAATATGATAAAAATTTTTTAAAACCAGACTTCTGAATCTTAAGGAATATTTTTACACATTTATATTAGGTGATTTGCATGTTTATTTCTATTTAGTTAATGGGTGATTATTTTGTATTTCAAATTCTTTGGACTTTTTATAACCAACTTTCAGAATGCAATTACTTTCCTTAAACTCAAATTTACTACCAAATAAGAAATAAAATTTAAATTTGTAAAAGTTACAGATAGTGGTACCTAAATGGAACTGAGAAAAATTAAAAAAATCCAGTAACTAGTTCCCAGTAGTTATGAGATTTTATTTTAATAACATCATTTATATTATTAATCATAATAAATAAAATTGTGTGTGATATCATCTGTTATGAGATTGTTATAAAAAAAAAGTTTTATATTAATTATTATAAAACAAAGCTTAATTTTCAGTGTAGAAGTTAGTTTTATTTTAAAAAAAACTGTAAATGCTAATAACAATATCTTCATTAAGTCTGTCTTCTCTCAAGATATGATACATGACTTCCATCTTCCCACCATCTCGACTTTTAACCATCAAAATTTAATAGCATCAACGTCCAAAATAGCTACCAGGTCAAAAATTTATTTCTTAATCTTTACTCCATCCTGAGATAATAAATGAAACAGATGCCAATACATACACACACACATGGAATTTTTCCTCCTCATTATCCTTTTTTTTTTTTTTTTATTTTTTTGGATTCAGGAGTTCTCAAAATGTGGAGGTTTGCAAAAGACCCAGAGGTTAAATTTAACAAGGGAAAGTATTGGAGTCATGACATGTGTACATAATAACCAGAAAAGTAAAGCCAATTATCCAACACCTTAACAAATAAATTTTGTGTAAGGCACAATAATCCATTTGATTCCTCAAATCAATTACTTCTTCATTGCAATAGTTTGTATTTTCACTGCTAAACCCCAACACTACCATAAAAACTGCTAACAGAACCAAGCACTTATTCAGAATTCAAATAGTTTAAGCAACAATGAATTTTTATCACAGTAAGATAATAGGAATGAGATTCAAATTCAGATGTTTCTCCAGATGACTCCAAAAAACTGCAATTAAATAGTTCTAAATTATTTCAATATTAGATATATATTAAATTCCATAGAGGCATCCATTTATTTGGCACAAATCTTAAAAGATTAAAGGCAAATCACAAATTAATTAGAATCTGTTTCAGTTATTTGGGACAATGCCATTTGATCAGGATAGTGATTGCTAGATGGCACGCTTATGACATGTGGTAGGGACACTGGTTATGTCATCATTGATTTATTCAGGGAAAGCACTTGTATAAATTCTGCTTGCAATACACTAAAGACAACAGGATGCTTAATCCCAGAAACAGAAGTGTGAATGCAAAAATGGCTATCTTTGCATTCACACTTCTGTTGAGAAAACCTCATGTCTTTAGTCTTATCTGCACTCTGTGCAAGAAGTTTTGGCATCCAGCATCCTAATAAATGTATAAATAGTGAAATTTTGCACCATTTTCCCTTAGTGTCTTGTGCAACTATACCAGGGATGTCCAACCTGCAGCCCACTTATATTTTTTATGCAGCCCACTGCACCCTAAATTTTTTAAAATATATTTTCACTTATTTTGGTAAAGTATGTTGTAAAAATTATTCTCCGGTTTCACCGGATACACTTTGATGCCATAATGACATAATTGGTGTCAGAAAATTGTTTTATGTTGAAAACTGTTATGCATGGGGGTAGTACATGTTGTGAACAATTCTTTTTTTGCATTAAAAACATCAAAACTGCTGAAAGTTGAGTGATTTCCATTTAAGTAACATTCTTAGAATTAAGACTAGTATCATAAAAGCAGATATTGACATTATTATTAAAAAGAAAGGCAATGTCAAAAATCGCATTGAATTTATTTTTATTTTGTTTATATATAATTTTTTTTACTGTCAATAATAAAATATTTTTTGTAATAATATACAGTAGAGTCCTGCTAATCCAAACATGTTTCAGTCTGTGGAGAGGAAATTTTTTAGCTAACAAAATATACGTTTCCCTCCCTCCCAGTTGAATTAAAATGGTATTAATGGTACAAATAGATTTAGAGTTCCACAACAAAAAAAAATTGTATTTTATTGTTGTACTATATTAATACTGCACAAAATTAATAAATCAGTGTTTGACATGGTCTATTAAAACAGCAGATCTATATTGTAGTACTTACACACAAAAACAGAAACAAAAGTCATTGATGGTGTTGGATCTATATAATCCTTGTGAGAACTTTTTGAGTTTGGGAAAATATCTCCTGTGATTTATCCCACATATTTTCTGGATCTAAGATTGTTGTCATCTGTTGTTTGGCTAAAAATCAGGTTACAATCATTGAAATGTGCACCAACATGTTGTAATGAAGGGGAACCATTCTCTGCTTTGATGAAAATTTGGTTGAATGTGTTGGGTTATTTTGAGCAAACAATCTATAACTTGTTGTAGAACAGATTCCAGAGACTGCTTACAGTATTCTTCAGACACAAATTTTCATTGGTGTTGCTTATGGATGAACATCATCCAACAAATGTTAACCATTACAGCAAGATTTGTATTATTAATACAAATTGGCTTTAATAACCATTCATCTCTGTGAGTTCTTTTCATTAATTCAGAGAGTTCTGATAGTTTTTTGCATTTGAAATACAGCATAACTGCAGCTTAAAGCTCTATTTCTCACACAAAGATAAAAAAATTTGCACTACTCACTAGGATTAAGTAAATGAACAAAAATTGCTTACTGAGAAATTCATGCATTGCCCAACAAATAGCACAATTAAAAAAGTCATTCTGGGAACATTCCAAACAAACTGTATTACTTTCAAGTTCAGTTTGAAGTTTTACCAAAATAAATCTTTAGGAAGTATTTAATTCTGAGTGTTGTGAATGCAGATATTTTAAAGTTTGACATTAACAATTCAGTTATCAATAATTAAATTCAAGTTTTGACATTTTATCAAATATTCATCTGTTCATTAAAAAATTATTTGTAAAACTTCTATAAAATTGCATTCTTGTTTATGATTTTTAAATTAGTAAAAATTGAATTTTTGTCAATCCTTATTATTGAATCTTAATAAGCTAAACATTTTATAATTTGACAAATTTAGTATATTTCAAATTTGACATAATTTGAAATATACTAAATTCAAAACAAATCTTTAAGAGCTATTTTTTAAATTTTAATTCTTTCTAGCCTGTGGGCAGTTAGACTGTCATTTTATGTGCCTGTAATGGATTTGGCCAGGCCCACAAGACCCAACATGTATGGATCAATTCATTTGTAAAAATTTAAGAGCTAATCACAGATTCAAACTCGAATCCCCAAAGCAGCAGGTTCATATGCTTGCCATTGTTGCAGGTTACTGTTTAAGCTTAGAGTTTTGAGAGGAAGGACCAAAAAAAAAAAAAAAAAAAAAAAATTCCAAACTCCAGACATAGATGAAAAAGAAAAAATATGTCTTTTATTATTCTGAAACCTTTTCATTACATTTTAAATGCACTATATAAAAATTAGTTTATGAACCTCAATATTGATAAAATTTTTAAAAATCTTACTTGAACAGGATGTACATTATTTTCTCCTTCTGTACTTTGAATTACAGATCCTTGTCCTCCAATTTTGTTCAAAAGTATGACATTCTTTGATAACTAAAATTTTAATTAAAAATAAAATAATTCTTAAAACTTTTGCAATATTTTTAACACTGAATTTATATTTAATATAAATAATTAAAAAAATCATTGTGCAATAAAGAATGTCCAATAGCTTTGGCTCCATTACAAATAACACAGAATTTTCAAAAGTATTAAAACTGTATTTATGAAACATGGCTATTACATAAATTACAGTTTCTCTCTATTATGTATTAATGTTTATAAATAAAACTATATTTCCTTACTGAAGAGACAATATAAAATAAAATAATCAACCATTCCAACTTCAGCAAAAATTCTTTAATCCTAAGAACGTTTTCAAACGCATTAAGCGTCCATCTTCAGTTACATCTTTAAATTAAATATGAAATTCGAAACAAATATTACGTAAATTAACGGTACGATTACAATAAATAAATAAATACATAAAAAATAAAAATAAAATAAACAGGATTATCGTAATTTACAAAATTATGCCAATATTTCATAAACAAAAATAAAATAAAAATAAAACAAAAAATAAAAACGAAACAAAAAACCAACATGCGGTTTAAACCAATCACGGATTATCACAGTATTTCTTTACAATTGCCTTCATCCGTCATTAAAGATTATCGTACTTCTATGTTTAGCCCAAATCATCGCACAAAGATTTCCAAGCTGTGGAAAGCCCATCAGCGTCCCTATAATTAATGCATTGCGTACTTCTCTGCGCTCTGTGGATTTCCAATTTTTCGAAAAACTTTATTGCGTGTCTCGATCTAGTAGACCTGATGATAGAGGCTTGGTCCCAAAAGACCGTGATGCCTTGCTGCTTAGCATAACTGGCCAGGACGGTACTATCAACTGATTTTTCCACCGATCGCTTGTGTTCATTAATCCTCTTTTTTAAATTTCTCAAAGTTGCCCCTATATATACTAATTTAGAATCGAACCTATGATCTCTTAATTGTATCGAATAAATTCCTGTTAGTGAGTTACGCTCATACTTCATCTTATCATTCCTTAAAAGCTTGTATATGGTCGGATTACGTCAATAAATAACCTGCAAATTCCTACTCCTGGAAATCCTTTTAACTAACGGCTTAAGAAAAGGAATGTAATCAAGGATCACTTTTTCTCTTGGTTGGTTTCTACTCCTCCCACGTGTTCGGTTATGGTCTTTCTTGATGAGAGCATCTATTTTTTCTGTTCTGTAGCCATGTTGCAAAGCCGTTGTTCGGATGTATTGTAGCTCTTTAATTGTATCTAAAACATCGGTGCAGTGTGTGTGTGCTCTCTGTATCCACGAGTGAAATACTGCCATCTTGATATGCCCAGGGTCTGCGGAGTTCTTAGGGATAACGATTGGGTCTGATGTCGGATTCCGATAGACATTCGTGCGGATTTCCCCTCCTACACGTTATAGTGAGATCCAAGAAATTAACACTGTTATAACTTTGCTGATCCATCTCTAGAGTTAAACCATAGGGGTTTTGATTCATTAAATCTATAAACTTTTTGATGTTGCGATTGTCCTTCCACACGATAAAGATGTCATCCACGTATCTCACGTATAATAAAATATCATCCCCTACTATCGGGAGAATACTGCTTTCTAGCTTGCAGAGTACGAATTCGCAGAGTATATAAGACATAGGGCTACCCATCGGTACTCCTCGCCCCTGTATATAAGTTTTGTCCTCAAAGCCAAAGAAAGATGTGTGACATATCAAGTCCGCTAATTCCAAGATCTGGGTGTGGTACTTTGCAGCGTTCTTAATATTGGCGAATAAAAGAATTTTTGCTGAAGAATTTTTGCTGAAAATAAAGAATTTTTGCTGAAGTTGGAATGGTTGATTATTTTATTTTATTAATGTTTATGTTCACTATGACTCCACTGTAGGCCTTTTGTTGCAGCATTTCCAGGTGCTGTCCATAACTACTTTTCTAGACTCATGGGTGACCTCTCTATTAATTTGCCCCCAAATTCTTCTTTTCAATGCAGAAAGTTTCAGGTGGATTAGATTGTCCTTGATACCTGGCTTTGGAGAGAGCCCAAATCACCCTATTCCAAATATTGTGGAATAGGGAAATTTGGGTGGTACTGTACATTGGGAGCATTGTCCTTCTTTGAGAGAAAATTAAGATTTATGGAAAAAGGTAATATGTCCCTTTTTTGGCATAATGATGCCAAGTCCAGCCAGAACAAGATTTCCTTGATTTTTTTTGATGTTTGGTTATAAACAGGTTTAATCCCTTTTTGATACATTTGTTCAGGTATGTATCAGCATTCTTAGTCCCTCTGCAAAGTATGGTTGTGAAGTGTTTCCATTTACATCCATAGCTTGCCACACTAACAAAAGGAACCCAGGAGGTTGTCGTAATTGATTTTGATGAAATTTTGTGGCTGTGTAGTATTTACTCGTACTTAAAACTCTACCAAAGCCACAGGACCCACGATTAGTTTTTCTAGAACTATTAATACCATGTAGAAGTGCCATTCATGTGTTCATGGCATGGCCTAATCAGTTAAGGTGTTGCATGAAGAGTGTTAATATGTGTGTGTGAATCCCAAACAAGATAATTTTTTTTTTACATTTAATTTAATCTTATTGTTATTAAATTTGTTATGTACAATTTTTATGCCGTTTGTAATTATTGAATTTTAAATTTATTATTCTTTATAAAATATCAGCAAATTCAAAAATAATTTTTCAAGAATTCAAAATTTTTGGCACAAAAAAAAATATACATGAAATAAATGCTTACAATTACTGTTTCATAAGAATATGACAACATTTTGGGTGGTATTTATCATAAAAACAGTTAAAACCTAATGGTTCAGTATACCATACATGCAATCATTGCTACTTCATTTTATTTTAATAACAGAGGGTGGAAAACAAACTTTATTAAGGCTTTTGAAAATATTTCTTTTGTGTGAATTTAAGATGCAAGCAATGCATATTTTAACATGTCACAAAAACTGGTGTGCCCAACTGGTGATTTAGAGAGTGTATTTTAATAGCATCTTCATGATTGGCTATTTCTCTATTGGTTTTAAGGAGATAACTGCAGTGCACTAGTGCTCGTTGATGCCATAGGAATATCCATATCTCACAAACCAAATACAGTTTAAGCAAAAATGTCTTCTATAAAAATTTGTCTAACATGCTTATAGTTTTATTTATACTGTCCCTCATTGGGGTCACTGGTGAATGAAAAGAGAGAATCCTAGCTGTCAACTTTGGTTGCTTCCCTTTCTATATCAAAGGGACTCACCTGATACACTCTAGCGATGCCCTGACCTCTCCGGAAAAACTGAACAGTCCAGGCAGAAAGCATAATCTTCATCTAGTTTTCTTTCCTGATTAGATTAGGCCTATCTACTTACTAATATATTATACACAGTATATATAATATATTTTTTGCTGAAAAGAGTATGGATGCTGTTTAGTTGCTTATTACAATATCTTCCTATCCTTATATATGAAATGTAATATAAATGTATTGATATGTATAATATAAGAACCTACATTACATTAAACAATACAAAATGTGATTATAATGTTATATGTATTTTCTAAATATGGAATAATCAAAAATAAAAAAAAATAAATTTTTGATGACTAAAAACTGTACATAAATTTAATAACAATAAATTTTTTGTTTTACATTTATAATTTAATCCTCTCATTTGGGATTCAAACTTGAATATGGTCTTCAAGAATGCATTTAACCCAGTCACGCCATACCATTAATACATGAATTCTGCATAGGTATTAATAGTTCTAGAAAACTTTAATTGTGATTTTCTCAAAAAGGCCTGAATAGTGGGTCCTGCAGCTTTGGTAGAGTTTAAGTATGAGTAAATACTACACATCCACAAAATGTTGTCAAAACCGGTTGTTGTAACTAATCTGTTACAACTTGATCTGAGTGTCAAGTCAATTACTACATACTTTTCATTTGTCTGAGAGAGTTCTTGTGTAGTCGTCACCCTAGTCAGTTGTATCCAAGAGTGAATAAAGTTAATTGTTAATTAACTACATGTTTTTATGTGAAGCAGTGTTGAAAACAAAATCGATATAAAATTGTTGATAACAACCTCCCGGGTTCCCCCTTGTAAGTGTCTTTTTGGATATTTAGCTTTGTCCTTGAATTTGCTGTGGTAATCCACATCCTCTGGATCTCTGCTATGAAAATATTTCCTCCCAGGTATATCTGAGGGATTGTAAGTACACATGTTTTGTCATCAATAACAAGCATTTTCCATAGATTTTTCTGAGGCCTTTTTTGACCCAGGTGTCCAGGTCACCAAAATACTTTGACATATTCACTGCTACATGTCCCTTAATATTCAACTCAAGCATTTTTATGTAATTGAGACCAGATTTAGCTGAGTTCTTTCTGGGCTATGGATGAAACAGATGTGTTCAGATTCTTCTGGAACTCCTTTTCAACTCTGCTCAACATTTTGTCTTTTGATTTCACAGGTACTGGGCCAGGTAGCTTCTTATAGTTTGCATAACCTTGTTCCATAAATCTTGTGATTATCTTCTCTATTGATTTTAGACCTTCTCTCATTTACAAAGTATGCTGCTGTTATTTTAAAACTTCTGCATCCAATTGATTTATAAAACTGAACAATATGTTGAATGAAATATTTGTTTGCAACACACGTCATCATTGCCTCATGATTCAAATGTAGCTTGCTGACTGGTTGTTGAATGTACAGGAACTTCACCATATTTGAACATATCCACTGCTCTTGAAATAAATCCATCACTAATGAATGACATGTGAAATGGAGCCCGAGATATTGCACATCCCTTACAAAGTAACAATATACAATGATATATCTGTAATATTAAAATTTAATTATATTGGATAAATTTATTAAATTATGCAAAAATAAATAAAAGAATATGGTGTTTTAGTAAAGTTGATAATATTTTATTTTATTTTCAATTTTGTATAGAAGTAAACAATCCATGCAACCTGACAATGCATTGCTTTGACATAATCCTTTTGTTGTGAAGAAGAGAAAAGATTATATTAAGACAGGTTACTGCCAAGGATAAACTAAATACAATTTGTGACTGTCAATAACTGTTTGGAAATTAATCAGGTCATTTTATATTTGGATCATCAATTGGCAAAATGTAATTTAGAAATTACTGACAAGTCATATAATATGCTTCAGTTCTATATCTATGTCAAAATATAGCATCAAATTGATGTCATTTCATCTAAAATATTTTGACAAGTTTGTGTAAATCAGTGTTTCTCAACCTTTTTATCATCGCAGACTGGTAAAATTATCCTAACTTGTCCATATCGCAGACCAGTAAAATTATCCATAATTTTACATGGACCAGTAATTATATATGAGTATGAATTATGCTTATTTATTATGTTTACACAGTATATACTTATCTAATGTTAGCTACTAAATGTAACAGAGTACATATAGTAACTAATATTACGATTGAAATGTCATCCATAATCAACTGCACCAGAATCAGTACAATCAAATATTGTTCTGTGGATCAGTGAAATTTTTTTGCAGACTGGCAATTGAGAAACACTTTTTATTTGCCATCCTGATTAATGAGAGATAACATGTTATTTCTCATTAATCAGGGCGGCAAAGAAAAAGGCAACAGGTTCAGGTAGAAAAGAATCCAGAGAACCTATGGAAATAATAAATCATCACAAATTTTACAAAGCTTCAAATAGAATAGGTATAAATTTTGCAACTGCTACTGTAGAAATGAAAATTTATGAATACAGATCCTGTGAACATAAGATCTGACTGAATACATTAGACTAAATTTCAGTACCATAATTTATTTCTTTTGATGCTATTTGAAAATATTTTAAATAATATATCAGTAATAAATTTATAATCATTTTCTTATTGTATTTTAAATCACTACAATACATCCAATTGTGTTTTTATGCAGTAGATACATCTTTACATGGATTTTTCAGGAACCAAAGATATGATCTGTACAGAAAATGGAAAATTGGTTCCAGACCTTAAAAACCAGTAAAAATAATACAATAAACCAATTATATAACAGAATATGTTTAAACAAAGTATTTTAATTTTTGTTAATAAATCAAAGGAAAGGCCATTGTAACTTATTTATTAGGATTGTATGCTACTACACCGGATTGAACTAAAAAACTTACTTTAAGCCTGTTACCAGTGTGACGTCACCGATCCAAGCGATAGAATTCGGAATCGTATTCCAGTAGGATTTTATTCGAATTGCATTCGATTAACGGTCGTCAGTTACCTGAGGAAGAACTTAATAGTTCGAAAACATTCGTAACGGTTTTTTAAGTGAAGCACACCAGCAACAGGCTTAAAGTAAGTTTTTTAGTAACTTATTTATTCTCAAAATTTTAAAAATTTATATTATTTGCACAAATTTTATCTTAATTTATTTTACTTGACTATTTTAATTAAACATCAAAATGCCTCTAGCTTTTAACACCAAATGGAATATAGAAACTATTCTGTATTGAAAGGATTGAATTGATTGGTTAAGGCAATGCAACAGATGGACTTCTGCCAAGAAAGAGGTGCCTCTGAAACAACTTTCTATGGGAAATTTGAACTTCTATTTAGATATTACACACACAAAGAAAACCTGGAAAACTCCATGTAACCAGCCCATTGGTTGCACAAACCCAGGACCAACTACCAGCATTTGATAGTAACATTTACTCAACCACTGGTAGGTCTTGTATGGAAAGAAATCAGAAGAAACTCAGTCATACAAAAAACCATCAAACTTTGAATTTAATTTTTTTCTGGCCATTTCAATGTGGAATAAAGTCAGAATAAAGAACTGACTGTTGCTACGCATTCAAATAAATCATAAAAACCATCAAAAAGTTGTCCATAAATTACATCTTCATTTTTCTTGAAATTTTTACTCCATCTTCCTTCATTGTCCCAGTTAATCCAAGTTTCTGTAATCTCCTCCATTCTTTAGACATCCAACAAAACTCAACCCCCCTGAAAACCTTTATCACTTTATGAATAATAAAATGCATAAACTGTACAAAATTTAATGAAATGAAATGAACGTCCATTGAAGTTCATACCCCTTCATCCGATCTGTCATAACCTCCTCCCCTTTCCAGTGTGGAGGCCATTTATGGACATCTCCAAAACTTAAAATTTACTTGGGTGTGTTAAGCAGACTTAAATGCAAATTCTAAAAATTTTTGTTCAAAAATGAGAATTTTTCCAGAAAATGAACTATGAATACTTTTTCTTTAAAACTGAATGGAGATGTTTAAAATGTAAATTTATTGAAACATATCAAATCATGTAAAAAGAAAATTTTGATTTAACAATCTAGAAATAATGATTTGTAAAAAAATCTATGTAAAAACAGAATTGGGTGTATATGTATTAATCTATATTTTATTAAAATTAAAAAATAAAGAAATTCCACAATTATGTTGTAAAGCCATAAGGATACTGAAGAAATAGCTCAATGATAGTACAGAAATCTGGCCACTACTTTCTCTTTTGTGCGATTAGAACAAGAAAGAAATGTGGCCACTTCAAATTAAGCAGAGCCAAGGTAATTCATTATGTATCATATAGAAGTATGATATCAGTAACGAGATTGTAAAAATCTCTAAAAATACAATTTGATAACTATCTTGTTACATATCCTAGAAATGAGTGACTGAAATACTGAAATATTTTTGAAATAAATACAAAATATTGACCGTAAAATGTTTATAAAAATTTTACATAAAAAAAATCTTATCTGGAATATTATTTATATCTATTGTTTTATTCATATTGCATATATAAAACTATGTAAAATTATTATTAGTTTATGTACCAAATAAATAAAGTAAACAATCAATGCTTTGAATTTCTGAAAATTTGTAAAAGCTTTAAAGTATTCATTATTTTATATAATATAGGAGGCTACTTGATTTGTTTTACTCCTTATTTTGCTTGGCCAAAAGTGCATCAAAATTGTTACAGGAAGAACTCTATTTTTCCACGTAGTCTCCTTTTCCCAGTTTCTTATTGATCAAAAATACTACTTGTTGCTACAATTTCTAGTAACTCTTGGAGTCATAATTTCACCCTTCTTCAACAATCTCCTTGTTATTATTGCATAACATATTAGATAAAGTGGTAATTTTACATTACAAGTTCATGTTTGCCTAGGATGTTGCATAAAGGTCCTTTTACATAAGTTTATATAATTTAAAGCCAGTATCACACAATGCTTTATATTGTACTGTATAAGGTCTAGAATATAGTAATTATACTTATTAAATGTTGTGGCGTTACCAAAATAAACTTTACAAATGAGAATGTTCACCAGTACTCAGTGGCGTAGCGTGGGTGTCAGCCGCCCAGGGCGGAGAAAAATTTTGCCGCCCCCTTATTTAGGTATTTTACAAGATATTATTATTTATTGTAAAATTTTGCCACCCCCTATAAGTGCCGCCTGGGGCGGGCCGCCCCTGCCGCCCCCACTATGCTACGCCACTGCCAGTACTGTACCTTCAGTAGCATAAAGTTACCATCGTCAGGCAAATGGTCTAGAATCCTAGTAACACTGCATTTGAAGTACAGCAATCATTTGAAGTACAGAATTTGTACAGATATGTGATTGTCAGTGACAATCACATCGCTGTACAAATCTGAGCTGCAAAAATGCAAGACCCGAAAATGCCTAAAACTGCCACTGATAATGGTAAACATGATCATTACATTCAATAATGATAAGATCATTGAAGAGATGATGATGTTCAAGAAAAGAAAAATTCTAGCAACAAGAAACATAAACTTTCATTTATATATAATGAAAAACTATGTAAAATGTTGGACTATTCCAGAAAACTACAAATGTTGGACAAAATAATGTGAACACCAGTGACATCAAACTGAATGTTTATTAATATGAGGTTGGATCACACTTCACTTTTAGGACAGTATTTATCTAACTTGAGATAAAGATTATGGATAGAGGAATATTTCCACATTCTTTATGAAGAATGGATTTCAAGTTCCAAGTGTCTGTGAAGGAAAAACATGATGTGCAGCTTGGCCTACAAAATTCCCCACAATAGTTTGATGATGTTGAGATCAGGTGATTGTGGAAGCAAAGGAAATGAACTTTATGCTGATTTTCATCAAATGTGCCCAGTTGTGGTTTGATTTTCATCAAACTACAACTGGACACATTTGGCAGTATGGAGTGATGCATTGTAGTCTTGGAACATTGCTTCTACAGTTGGAAACAAAACTTGCACCATGAGATAAAATTGATCACTCAGAAGTTCAGCATAATGTTATGCCATGATCTTTCCTTTGAGTGTCAAATGTCCAGCTATTGATACACATTACTATTCTTACACAAGTGTTCACATTATTTTCTCCAACCTCTATAAACTTCTTTATATATAAGCCATAATTTTCTGGATAGATATACAACTAATCCTATTAGAAACTTGAGATGATATCAATTTTTGGCCAAGAAAACAGGAAAAAACATACCAAGCTTAAATTACTAAAACTTATATTATTAAAACAAAAATGGTTCTTTTTGTTTTAAAATATGTATCTAATCATAAATTAAATTCACAGAAAGCAAAATAAATACCGTAATTTCCTGGAAATAACCCACAGGTTATCTGGGTAAAGTCAATTTGTAAGGGGCATGGGTTCGCTACAGGTTATTTGTCAATTTTAATTTGAACTCTGAGCTTGGCCAACAGCTTTTTCTTTGTCTAAAACTTACTAATAATGTCATTAAAAATATTCAAAAATCCAAAATCCTTTGTGTCTCACATATTTATCTGCCACTAAAGACAGACACACACACACAACACACACACACATTTGAACTAGAGTAAATGTTATATTGGATTGATCTAGAGTAAATGTTACATTTACTCTAGATCAATCCATCTGAATCAATAATTATTAATATAATGCTAGTAGACAATATAGGTATAAAAAATGCAAGGGTTTAAAGTGGATTTTGTAGTCTAAAATACGAGCGTTATTTTTTTCAACCTCCACCGACCCAGAATAAAAAACAAGAAAGAAGAACAAAACCACTTTATTTGTAGAAGGTAGTTACAGCCTTCACACATAATTTCCTTCTCAATTCAGGCAGACATCATACCGTGACACCGGCTTTTGTATACCCATGTCAAAGAACGTTGCCACCAGGCCATTCAGCCAACCTTTAACACTCAGTCAATGGTATACAGCGTGGACCTTGAAATTTGAGGAAATTTCTCACTGAGCTCAGAAATTGTGAACCAACACCTTTCTTGCACCAAATTGATCCACTCTATCCACCAAATTGTTGGTCATCACACACTTCCTTCCTTGACTGCTCTCATTATGAATGTTGTCACATCCTTGTTTGAATTTCCTGCATCATTCACGCATGCATCCGTAGCTCATGAGGTTCTCACGATACAGATTACACATCCTTCGATGAGTTTCACCTCCACTCAGCTTATGGAAATTAAATTACTGTTTGTACTTCACAGTTGGCAGGAGATTGGATTGGCGACATCATGTTTACGTGCTTACTGCAGCATAGCAAATGTATAAAATAGCTTGGCACAATGCTAAGTGGTGAAGGAATATACTACTCACTAGGTGTACACCCTGTCCCTGTCTCACATGCTTCCAATTTTTTTCATGCATTAGGGGAGGTTGAAAAAAAATAACCCTCATATATATTTAAAACTATAATATTCACTTAACCATATAATGTTTCATTTTGTTTATATACAACAATACTACACTCTACCATTTTATTAATAAAATCAAAACTAAAGATGATATCATTCTGTTTTGATTTATCTAGTTAATTTAGAACTCAGTTCTTTGTATTTTGAGGTTGGGTTGAAAATGTTTGTTTTAATAAAACTAGTGCTGGAAAGTATGTAAGGTGTAATGTGATTAGTATTTAGTTACTTTTTTAAACTGTAGAGTTCAAATTTCTGTTTAATATCAATTAAAGTAACATTCATATACATTATTATTTAATATCTTCAAATTGAATGAATCCTGAATAGGCAGCATATTTTTACCAGTTAGAAATAAAACTGTTTTCTCTGGATGCCAAAGTTTATTAATATATAAAAAAATGTTTTCAGCCTGTTTTAGACAGTACTGACTTTAGTTTTATCTGTACACCATGCAAGTAATTTTGTCATGCCCCAAACTTGATAATCAATGCATAAATAACATAAATTTTGCACCCATTTTATCTCAGCACCCTGTGCAGCCATACAATTTCATTGTATCTAGAGAGCTGGCACTGATCTTAGACCAATATCAGCTTATATATATATAAAAATGTTTGAAAAATGGAACATCTGATACAAATCAAACAACAATATTTAAATTATAAGCATGCAAAATTATCTTGAAAAATAGTATTTACTTTTAAATTAAAATAAAAGTAATTATAAAAATATTTCAAATATAAAACTAATAATAAAACATTTTAATTTTGAAACGAATTTAAAAGTATTAAATAATGATATTTTGATTTTTACATCTACCCCTTAACAACATTAAAATGTTAAGAGGGATGGAATGTCTGAGACCATGCCTTTTAAACTGCAAATTGGTTAAGTGGCACATCTTCAATAACAATAACATTAGAGGATAAAGTATTTGCTACCTCGGGTAATATGCAGGAAATTATGGTAATAAATTTATATAGAAAAAAGTACCCATACCACAAATACATAATCAGTTGTATCATACCTGTACGGATTGTACGGTGGTACCACTGGGTGCCTGTATGACCGAGTGCTGGTTAGGACTAGGCTGTATGACCGACTGTACTGGTTGACTAGGTATGGCAACGTGTACTATGGACACAGACCCACCAGTCTGAGGTACTGCTATTGCCTGAGTTGTGGGTGATGATGATGATACCACCTTCAGTACAGCACAAGAAATAAACATACTTTTTTAAAATACACTTAAACTGATTAACAAGTATAAATTATCACTTTTAATACTGTATAAAATAACCAGCAGCCAACACAAGACATACAATACAATTTTTTAGTTTATCAAATGCCATTTTAAAAAATTTTTTAAAAAGTGCATTTAATATTGTATTTTTAAATATTAAACATATGAAATTAAAATTAAAATGACATAGTACATATCTTATAACTTCAAACATTTTTTAAAAATTTTTGAAGTTTGTTAAATGAAAGTCTGATCCATTTAAGACTCAAAAAACCTGGTGGACAGAACGGAAACACCAAGACTGTGTATATATATATTTTTATTATTACATAAAAAATATATACTTTCTTACTACGTTTATTTATATTTTTTGAGGTCTCCAGAACGAATTAATCAAATTTCCATAAAAACCTATGGTAAATCGATAATCAGGTTAACAAACAATTCGGATAGCAAACAAAATCTTGGAATGGATTATGTTCGTTAACCAATCACCCACTGTAATATAGAGTTTTAAAACCACTCAAAACTGCTGTGTTTATTTCATTATCAAAGTTTGAATTTATTATCTCTGTACTATTTTACTTTTATTTTGAATGAAATATAATTGTATACTGTCAAAAACTTTAAGAAAATCTTAGTTTTATTAGAATAATAAACATTCTAAGAAAACTATAGGTCAATATGCTTTTACAAAAATGCTGGCAAAGGTTCTTGTATGACTTTTCTTGCACTCAAACAGGATGTTAAAAGACTAAGAAAGTCCAATAATTTTCAATTATAGTATGATATAAAATTTAAATAATAATAAAGGCTTATGAGAAGTAATTTTGTTGAATTATGAAAAATTTCTATATTTTTCAAAAAAGAATATTTAAAAGTTAACAGATGGCACCACATATAGATTATTTTAAAAAAATTTTATAAAACTATCATTATTAATTTAAGTAGGTGTAGTAAAGATATTATGTAGGATTTTTTTCTAGAACTTTTATTTGATTACCAGATAAAATATAATAATTGCATGTTATATATTATATAATAATAGTTGATATTAATGAAAAATAAAACTGTTTTCAAGTTACCTTATTGAAACAGTTCAAGTTTTATAAATCAATACTCAAATGTTTCATTAAAGCATTGCAAAGTATAAAATTTAATATTTTCATGTATTATAATATAATATTTTCAATAATTATCTGTAAGTATATATAATATTTTCAATAATATATCTATCCATTTCTAAGCAAAAAATATAAATAAATACAGTCTTTAATATATTTATATTATTTAAAATAATAGATTTTGGGTAATAGCTATCTAAAACTAATTTTAAAAATCTGTCATACTTGAAAAAAAACATTGGATCAGATGTATTTTAGATTACAGAGCTCAATTTATATAGTATTTATTCTTCATTAACCATACATAAAACTATATTTAAAAACTAAAATTTTGAAAACAAGAAAATAAGAAATTTGTGTTTGGCAATTTTTCAATAGGAACTTGGATTAGAAATAGAGAATTAGATATGATAGATTTTAGCAATCTAATTTTACTTGTCACTGAATATTTGAAATGAACTGAGTGAATTTTCTCACGTGCTTACAACGAATATGACTAAATTCAATTTTGTTTATTATGTAGGCAAAATTGAAGTGAATGATAGTGGGTTTTACCAGCAATGAAATTAAAGTAACAACAATCCAGACTGAATTAAAACCAAAATTCATACTGCGTAGCAGGAGAATTTTTACTATATGGTTATCCAGCCAATACTTATCAAAAATATAATCTTTATGGATGTATTCAATAATAAATTATTTAAACACAATTGTTTTTCAGGTGTTTATGTTTTTTGACAAATAATAATAGTTTTGCAGCTACTGTAATCAAGAATACTTAAATTCCCAAAGTAATTCTCAATACAAGTAACTAAACTAATTAGAATATACTTTTATGATAGTTTACAATCAAAAATTATGTCCTCAAAACATTTTCAAATCACTCAAGACTGATCTTCAAGAATATCTACTCTAAATTGACTAATGAAGCTCACTTTTACAGTTAGACTATTATAGTCTAACTGTATATAGATCATTTAAATATTCAGTAAAATTCTACTGAAAATCAGTTCTGAGTAACTTGAAAACTTTTATACAGAATCAAAATTTAAATTCAAAAAATATGGATGAATTGTATATTGCCTATTCGGAAAATTTCAATTATATATACTAATATAATAATTAACATTAATAATACATATAATTAATATGAAGGCTTAATGCCTTTATATTAAATTTTTCTTCATTCTTATAGTATAAAAAATAATAATAAAACTGTCATTTTTTCTCAAACCTAATTCCAGTTTGCATAGTTATAACTTTGTGATATTATTCATTTTTAATATCTAAAATTTCTATCTATCTAATGCAGGCATTTCCAAATCTTTTTGACTCTCAACCCCATCAAGGATTCCTTGACTTTTTATCAACCCTCTTCCTGATTTTTGTTAATAGTTAATAATAATAATAATAAATAAATAAATTTGATAAGCCAGTATAAAATTTTTATTTATAAAAGTATTTACTTTCTCATAAATATGGCTTTTTATTTCTATTATCCTGAATTTTTGGTTTTGTTAAATCTCAACAATTCCCAGCTTATTAGCTAAATATTTCTGTTAAAAAATTTAATACATTTTTTAAAATATTGTATATTTTGAACACTACTATATTTAATTGAAAAACTCTTAAGTTACTCACATGTTTAATGTTTGTAGGAGAAGTGAAGAGTACAGTTCCATTTGTTCTTCCTGTTGCAGATGATGTTCTTATCTCTGTCTGACCATTTCCTGGTGTAACAACAACTGTTGCAGACGATGCTGGAGTTTTATCATTATTTTGTGAAGTTAATGATGATCCGCTGTTTTGATTTTCTGACAATCTTTCCATATGCTGAAAAAATATAAATGTTTTTTAGTAAATTATTAAAATGAAAATGATATAATAATGAGTAAAAGTTTCTTATTCCAATAGTGAGACTAGTGACCTTTATCACATCTTTCTTAATTATCTGCAATAATCAGAGACCAGAATTAAAACAATTCACTTAATTTGCCTTTATGTCTCTCCTAGAGAGAGACAACAACCTTGGACACTGAAGCCTGAAGAGGGATTAAACTAATCTTTAAGTTTTGCTCTCAAATTGGATATGTACATAAAAAGGAAAATTATTCTAAAACCTTGAATTTAATTGGCATTATAAGTAGAATATTCATACTAGTATGTTAACTAAAAAGTAAAAATATAACCAACTTTAAGGGTAAATGTTCAGATTTGAAAGTATTCAAACTAAAATAAATTTTAAAATTTATATTCAATGAAAGTACATTGCATATAAAAAGACCAAATTAAAATCTAAACAAAAATTTTAAAATAAGAATCAAAATCTTTAGGAATTATTTAGAATACCATATAAGTAATCAAGTAAGACAAATTAACAGTCTATTGAAAAAAAAAAAGTACAAATTAAAGTTCATAAACTTTTTATTGGAGCACATTAATTTTTCAGTCATGCTAATTCACTGTTGTTTCTCCTGATAATGACATTTTCAACACTTGTAAATTATATTGTGACTATTCCTACTGATCAACTTAATGCTTGTTAAATTTTATCATATGCAATTTAACATGCATTGTCAATTCTTTGAAATATTACATCATAAAGTGAGTTTTAAATTAATAATTTTTCAATGATTTTTAATAATTTACAGCAATTCACTGATAACTAAACACTTAAATAAATTAATCAAATTCTATTTATTATTTATTTCTTAGTTTATTTTGTTTAAGATTGTTAATCCTTAGGTAAAGCTGCATGCTATTGAACATATCCCCAGTTGTAGACAGAAAAACAACTATCAGTAATGATGGTTGGCTGGGAATAAGATCAATCTAAGTAGCAAATAAGCAATTGCAGACAAGTAGCCCTCAGCAACTTGCATAGGTCCAGTGTGGTGAGGTAATGCACCAAAACCACTCGTGAATATAAATAAACATTATATTCATCACGAACCTATAACAGTAGATCATTCCTTAACAATGATAAGCTTACTGATCTGGAAAATAAATGTGATAGGTCTTTCAGAGATACACAGGACAGAACAGTTGCAGACTCTTAAGAGTGGGCATATGCTCTATCATAACCAGGCCAATATCACTTCAAATGGATGATTAGGCTTTTTGATCCATAAATGATTAACAGACTAAAATTCACTTGAGATTACTTCCACAGACTTGCATAAATCACTGTTTGGTTAAATCAAAGACAGTTTTTGCATATCATTTAAACTTATGTCCCAACATCTCTCTGACAAGAATACTGAAGAGTTTTATGAAATCCTAATCACAATTTGTATTATACAACTATTCTTGGGGATTTTTAATGGAAAGGTAGGGCAATAAGAATAAGATGAGATCTCAAGTAGGCCTACTTGGAACATGCCAAAAAAATACTAGAGGAAGTATTCTTGCTGAATTCTTTGAATAAAATGCTGTGTACATTATGAATATTTTTAATAAGAAAAAGGCAAATAGAAAACAGACACAGATAAGCCTCAATAGTGAAATAAAAAATGAAATTGATTTCATTCTCTAAACAGGAAAAATATTGTCATGAATGTTATTGTATTAAACAAATTTAATATCAGTAATAACCACAGATTAGTTAGTACTACTGTACAGCTAAACATGAGAGTCAAATAGAGTGAAACGGGTAGGAAAGCAGACTCAAAAATATGAAGATTCTAACAGATGTCAAAAAATTTAGAAATACAGAAATACTCTGCATAAGTCGACACCCAGATAACTCTTCATTCGTCGGTTACGGAGTAAATTTTTTGTGGTCTTGGCCAACTTACGTAGGCAATAATGTTATTAATGTTAAAAAACTCAGTTTACTCAACATCGTTTAATTTGTTACCATTGGATAAATCAACATACTTTTTCTGTTTCACACTTTTTAGAATTCTAAGTCGACTCCCCCCTGAAAAATGAGTTAACACCACACAGCTTGTTGTATGGTGTGAACTCATTTTTTCAGAAGGGGACTCAACTTATCAGACATCAAAAAAGTGTGAAACAGAAAAAGTATGTTGATTTATCCAGTGGTGACGAATTAAACGATGTTGAGTAAACCGAGTTTTTTAACATTAATAACATTATTGCTTATGTAAGTCAGCCGGAACCACAGAAAATTGACTAATTAACCTACGGTGACGAGTTATCCAGGTGTCAACTTGTGCAGAGTCGACTGTATACTATTTGAAGAACTAGGCTACAATATTAAATTTCCTTGATTTAAATGAAACAAAGGCAAAAACTGTAGAACTAACGCATTCTTATAACAAGTAGTAGAATTGCAAGAATGATAATTGATAAGCCTAACAAGCAATTATTTTAGTGTGACATTATCACAATGTGAGGCTGCAATTTTTAATCATATTCTTAATTTATTTAATTTAAAATATATGCTCAAATTAGTAGTGTCTTGCCCCTGTATATCATATTTTTCCTGCTAGTCTTCTAACTCCTTTGAGGGAAAAATTTTTTTAACTGAAATAACATGACTTTTGATGCAAACTGGAAGTTCTATAGTATATATAGGTATATAGTTAATCTGGACTTTCTGCCACTAAGCTTTCCATATCTGGTCTTGATTTTCATCTATCTAACTCTGTTCTTGAGATTAAGGAAGGACAGACTGGCAGATGGATGACAGTGGGAATTTATACCAGTAAGTCTACAAGTTTTTCAAATTGCAGCCCAACAAGCTCTTGCAAAACCTAGATGTTGTAGATTTATTACAGAAATAGAACACCAAAACATGACTTAAATTCAAAGAATAGACTTGAATATTCTATACTCTGTAATTAGTTAGGAAAAGTTAAATTAATTAAGAAAGAAATAAGATATTAGGGCATACAAAGCAGATCAAAGAAACAATAAAAGTTTAGAGAAGAAACTGATTAATTATTGACATAAATATGTCAAACAACCTTATATAAATTAGCACATACCTTACTCTAAACTTTAAACTCTAGCTAATGTTTCACCATAGTTGTTTAGGTATCTCGTAGAGTATTGTCCAGGCCCTGAATACATTGTCCTCTTACAATTTATTGAACTTCCTTTACTTTTTGATTTATAAATTTAAAACTTTGATATACTTTAAGCTGAAATTCTCCCTTGAAGATCTGACAACTCTTGCTTCATCCCATTTTACAAATATCTCTTCTTTCATAGCATATCTAGCAAGTGCTGTAGATGGTATCTCTGATGTATGGTGTAGTTATGTTTTATCTTACTCATCAACAATCTTGCTATGACCGCAACATATTCATGGTCCTGTATGTCCCTATTTTCCTTAAGAAGTATCCTTTATACTTAGAGCTGCCAGATGTTTTCTGACTGCCATCTAGTAGCACAAGGACTTTTTCCCCTATATATGTTATGTAGATGCACATTATAGTTCACAATCTTGTACATCCTATGTTCTTTTATACTGAGGATAGAGGTAAATGGAAGATCATGACAGAGATCATCATCTGGCAAGCCAAATGAATTAGATAGTAGTGATGTTGGTCAGTTAGTTCTACGAGTTTATTCTATTATGCATTGTTCCAAATTATTTTTGAACTAGTTTCTTTCATGTAGAAACAATTATTTTCCCCAAGTGGAATGCTGAGCACTTTGATTCATTACACTATTGAATACACCTGGATTAAAAATAAAATGGAAATAAATTTAAATATGGTTTACTGATTTATATAAATTCTTGATTTATTAAAAAAAAATCTGGAATTTTTAAAAGTGATTTGCCTAACATTCTCATTAGAAGTCATAAGTATATTGAAAGAATAAGTTATTAACTGTAATGAATGTTAGCTAACAAAACTACAATTTATAAATTATTAGATCACTACAAATGAAATGGCAGTTTTTTAAAATTTAAACTTTCTGACCTTGTAGTTCAACTTTTTCCACATGAACAGTATTGTATGTTTGCAATTGGAAGAGCACACATGTAATATTTGAATTTAAACATGTAATCTCATTTATATTGTGAGTTCCACATGTTTAAGAATACTTTTTCTGATGGTGTGGAAAAAACAAATTGAATAATTTTCTTTTACAAGTAAGAACATAATGTAGCTGAAGCAACCTGAAATACCAATAAAACTTTCGGTGAAGATTCTGTGAGTGAGCAGGTCACAAGGCATTGATTCAAAAAATTTCATTCAGGAGGGGTCTGAAAGCATTTGTAGTGACTGTTGAATTTTATTTCGCACTGGTTAAAGGATTTTTGCGAGTAGCATTTTGTATTCATTCTGGGAATAGATCTCAAAAATCAGAACTGAAGATCATCAACAAATCAGAACATTATCTGACTGTTCGGGAAATCGCAGAAAGGTTGAACATACTGGACATTAGATGTCGATAAATGGTTGAATAAACATGTTAGGGAAAGTCAAGAAACATGATAAATAAGTACCACAAGAACTCAGTGAGAGAGGTAAGGAGCATCATTTGGAGGTCTGTAGTTCTTTAATTATTTGTCACAAAAATGAAAGTATTCAAATGAAATTCTTCCCCATCCACCTTCTCTGAACATTTTGCCAACAGACTATCACTTGTTTTTATATATTTGGACAGTTTTTAGGCAAGGAAAGTCAACAGGATGCAATAAAAAGTACTTTTAACGGCTTTTTGGCTTCTCATTCTCATGATTTCTATTAAACTGGCACTAATGCATTTCTATTGTATTGGGAAGAGTGTTTTAATGTTGGCAGAGACAATTTTGATTGAATATGTACATTTTAAATTAAATAAATAAATGTTCAAAGTAAGAAGTAAAAATCAGCCATTTCATTTGCAACCACCTAATATTTTGTACAATGAATAACAGTAGTTCTCTACATTAACTTTATAAATATATCATATTCCATTTCAAAGAAACTGACTTAAGAAAAAACATTCATATTCATTTCAAAATGACTCATATCGAAGAATTTAGCTAGTGATAGGAAATATTATTTATTCAAAGGATCTAAATTGTCTTTCATAAAAATTGCCCCCTTTTTTTCTTGGTTATTTAAACATATATTTTCATTGAATATGATAAAAGAAACATGAAATCATAAAATTTATTAAATTATCTATTAAAGAATGTTGTTATCATATTAAATGTCACTCCATAATTTATTTTGTATATGACAGAGCAGTAAAGTTGATATGTTTGTTTCTGGCCTTTTTGTGCTCTATGAGTGATAAAGGGCCTAAAACCACAAATAAAAAAAAATATGTTTGACTACAAATGAATTAAAAACTGTAAAGATAGAAATCCATAAAATTCAAGACATTAACTTCTTTGTTTATTATTTATAATTCTGTTTGTTGACATAGCAACAAGTTCAAATAATTAGAATAAGAATTCCATTATCAGTTTTATTAAAGGAACTGTGACAGTGGCGTGCTGTCATTGGAAGGGATGGAAGGGCTGCTTCCACCTTCCAATGACCTTCCCTTGTATTTTATAAAATATAAATTTTCATATTTTAACGTACTTTGAATTAATTAAAATTAATATTTTATTATAACTGTATCATGTATCTTTTACAAATTTCTATACTACATGTGAAAAAAAACGATAAGATTGCTATTGTATATTCGAATAATTCAGTGGTGGAAGGAATGTCGAAACTGGTCAGTTTCCAATCAGCCAGATTATATAGGCATTGGCACATGTGGTTTACAGAGCATCAACCTCACCCGAAGCAACACACGCATAAAGCATCCAATTTCCCAGACCAGTTCTGAGCTGTTAGCCGCCTACTTGTCAGCTTTCAAGCAGCCAGATTATAGGCATTGGCACATGTGCTTTACAGAGCACCAACATCATGGTTTAGCTGGTAGAAGCAACACATGCATAAAGCATCCAATTTTATATCCTAGACCGGTTGTGGGTTGTTAGCTGCCTGCCTGCTAGATATTCGGCTGCCCTCGCCCCATTATGTGAATTGCGAGTAGAATTATAACTTAACCCAATCGATAGGAGTTTACTGGCATGTTTTTATGATAGTTCTGTATAGTTGATAGGAGTTAAAAAAATCCATTAAAATATTTGATATATTTATTCTGTGTTTATTCTGCTCTCCCATCTTATATTACTTACGGATTTCAATGTTAAACCGATGATATTACAGATTATAGCATGTCCCATCTGTAAAGGAATGCAGAAAAAACGTGTACAATTCTTGTATAATGTTAAAAAATTAACTGTTACTTTGGCAGCATCATTTACAACCAAATTTAATGAATGAGACATACAAGGTACAAAAAAAGCTCTAGAATTTATTTTTCTTAAATTTACGATTTATATATCCGTTGTCATAAAAATTTGTCTTTCCAATGTTTTCCCAAGACTACAGATATTTAAGTACAAAGTAACTGGTTTCGACTTATTTCTACTAAGTAGTAGTTAAATGATTAAGAGATTAGGGAATGGGGACATAAATAAAACCCTGCTGAAAGAGCCAGAATTTTACTTAAACAAAAGCTTAACGAACCAATCACTATCTCAGTACAGTGGGGAACTGATTTCCATGTACATCTGGTATTAAAACGAATTAGTTAGAAAACAAATGACTATTAAGTTTAACATATTTAGATTTTTACAGCTATGGTGAGAAACGTTTAAAATTTACAACAGCCCTGTCGCGTCCTTTGAGATGTACTAGTGATGCGACAAAAGAGGCATTTGACATTGACCGGTATCAGCACCCTCGGGATTTGGCAACCTGCGTGCATGCACGCGCCGCACACCTACCAGGAACGTCTCTGATTCCATTCATTAGCCACTCGTAGGGAGCAATTTCACTAAGTGGACTGTTTTAAGATTTAAAAAGTAAAGAATATTTTGTTATTTTTATGTACGTTTCTTCACAAAGTTATATTTAATTATAAGTTTCTTTAAAAGTATATTCATACAATTGAAGAATTTTTTGTACTAGGCATGTATATTCGTCACACATTTTGTTTTACCAAGTAAGTTTTTTTTTTATAATTTTAATTTTAGCCCTTATATCATGGCTAGTAATTCAAAAATTTATTTTAAAAATGTTTTGGCTGAAGACCATATAATAAAAAAAAAAAACATTATTAAAAGAGAAAGACCGATGCCTAAATTAAATATAAATACGTCAACAAAAAAATTTCGACATTTTAATGATAAAATTTATGATGAATGATAATTCTTTCGTGAAATTGAAGCAATTTGGAAATCAAACTAGAATAGAATTTAACATTGGTAGACAATATAAAATAAATATTGAAAATTATAACAAGCTAATTACAATTAATAGATATATCTAAATTAATAGATGTTATATGTTTTTTCTCAAAGCAAGAATTGGCATTTAGAGGGCATGGGAATTTATTGAATCTAATAAGAAAATTCAATATAATTACCTCTGTTATTTATTAAGTACATCAGATAATCTATTAAAAATACATTTAAAGAAGTATACGGTTTTTACTGGCTTATCGAACAAACGAATATGAACGGGCCCTGACGCGCAATTAATTGATTTCCCCTGTAAGTTGGCTTCTTACAGAAACACAGCTTCCCTATCATCAAATGTCACGGCATGCCACTGAACTGTAATATTGCTTTAAACAACAAATGAAAGAGACCATCAAAAGCAATTGTTGACAAATAGCAAGAAAATCCAGGAAAAAAAAGTCATTTCACAACAATTGAACTACAGATTTCTCGAACTATGGTAGATAGAGTGGTAAATTGGTATCATAAGACATCCATTTCTCAAAGGTGAAGTCCCAGTGGAAAATATGGTGCTTACAACTCACAACTCAACCAGAAGATAATCAAAGTCATTTCCAAAAATTACCATATGTTAGTGAAAGATATTGCAAAAAAAATTGTATTCTTTAATTTGCAAGAAAAATGCTTCTTTGGTTTTAGAATATAAAACATACGTGAAGGCTGACTTCTGACACATCCAGGCTCATGCTATTATATAATGTTTGAAGAAAAAGTTCTTCAAGAATCTCAAACATTAATTGGTGTTGGAAAGTTTGGCTCAAAATATTTGGTATGATTAGCAATTTGCCAGTGTGGATTGAAAAGTTTGTTGTTTGTGACAAAAGGAAATATTAGTGCTAAAATTTATATTAATGTTTAAAAAAAAAATCTTCTTTTTTCAGAAATCATGGTGGCCATACTTTGTTTTGGCCAGTTTTGGTAACAACACAATATGCAAAATCCATAAGTGAGCTGGCTGGAACATGAAATCAATTTTGTATTTAGAGACATGAATCCAAATGTATCACAATGCTGACCAATAGAAAGATTTGTCTCTTGTAAAAAAATAACTAAAAAAGAAAAAAACAGAACAAACAGTAAAAGAGGTTAGATCTTTTTCTCTGAAGTGGAAAAGAGCAGTCACAATGATTGAAGGAAATACTGTCAAAAATGTTATAAAGAACATTAAAAAAACTTTGAAAAAATGGAGCAAAACTTAAATGTTATAATTATTTAAGTCTTAGATGTATTTTAAAAAACAAACTTTTACATAAAAGTAAAATCTTTCCGATTACATTACAAACAAAAGTTATTAACTTGTTCTATGTTACAGTCCTTATGTTACTTCTTTCCCTTCTTAAACAGTTTGTTTTTTAGTTTAATTTGTAACAGAGATAAATAAAAGCAATATTTTTGAATTGTATTATACGAACACAGGCTGTTTACAACATGTAAAGCATTTTGAGGTTAATTTGGAAAAAATTATGTAGTTATGAATTTTTATAATGACAACTGATAACAGTTGTCTCTTATCAGTTGTCCTGAAATGCATATTTTCACAAAGACTAGGAAGCTGAAACTTGTAAGGTTACTATTGTTTGTAGCTTCTGACGTTAGTAATTTTTTTAAATAGGAGGATAACTTCTCTGAATAACTCTCAACCAGGTGAACTAATGTTTTCTATGTCTGATACTTACTCTTCCACCTGTATGACTCAGACGATCCTACTAGTAGCAAAGCTACCATCATGCAACAAGACCCACCAGAAAAAAGTAGAAACATCAGTGGGCTTCTATTGTTAGATAAACAAATGATTTGCAAATCTTGCATTGATTATTTAAGTGTGGAACGAGTATTTGTCTTCTACAATATAAATACTAAGCAAGAAACATATCGTGACTGTAGAAAATTATATTCCAATTAGACTAAAAAAACAAAAAATGTTTTTTAGGAATTCCACAATGGCTTTTAAATTATTTTCCACATATTAGCAACATAAAATCAAACTATACAAGTATTTTAAGAGTATAATACGCCTTTTATATTGAAATTGCCATCTTTAAATTTCCAAAACAAAATAAATAATTAAACTTTAGTAAATAATCGCGTCCTCGATCCAACGACAAGTGAAATGATTCGATATTCGAAAGTCTTCAGGTTATAATCATTACCACGTGTTACGAGTTCGAAAATATTAAGCGATGACGTCATCGTAGGGTAAAGTTAGCGATGAGATCATCCAATCAGCTACTGAGTCAGTTGTAAATTAGAACATTAAACCCCGTCATGACGTCATCGGTACGAACGACGCACTTGTCTCGAAAACAAAAATCACACCAACACGTTTATTTTTTATTTCATCCTTAAAAAGAATGCATATTTTATCGTTTACTTTTTTAAAAATTTCTTATTATATATAAATAAAATCAAATTAAATAAAGCGAATTCGAGAAGTTTGGGAAATATATTTTATGAAAGTGGCGGCGCAGAATATCCGGTTTCGATCACGTGAGGATATGGCGTCATCGAAGTTTATTTATAGAATGAAAGGAATAAACACCCCGATTGACGTCATGCCAAGCAAATGCAGAAATTTTTCTCTTAACTATTGAGTAATTCTCAAACTGTACAAAATGCGAAATAAATATAATTTTTTTTTAAATTTCGAATAAAATTTAAAAGATAATTCAGTATGCGATTGAAACATCGATGACGACATTCACTTATGATGGGAATAATCAGTAACTGAAATTCAAATGTTATTACTATTATTGTTCTCATTATTTTCATTTAAAGTCTTAAAAATGTTAAATAAATATAAATAAACATTAAGATTTTTAATCCGAATAAATATCTTTATGTACGATCACATGACGAAACGTTCCGGAATGACGTCATATCATAAGATTGAAAATGACTCAAACTCAAAACAACTTCAAAAAAAAAATCTATAAATTTTTTATATGAAATAGACATTTTATTACGTTATCATCATAATAATAATTTAAAGAAATATTTCGTAAAACAAAATTTTGACAAAACAATTAACTATGACTTACTTAATCTATGAAGACTTGCGTTTTTAGTAAATGTAATTTTTAAAAGTTATTCAATTATACCAATTTTATATGTCGAAATTTCGTTTAAAAATAGCTGTAACTTATTTTTCCAGTGCACCCTGTAGACCTTGCAATATTGATGAATAGTGCAAAATCAATTTTATATTGCAACATATAACGTTTATTGGATAAAATATGGCTCGAGTTAATGAAATAATCAATTCAAATTGTTATCAACAACATTGATATAGAGATCTTTAAGACAAAATAATAGATTTTTAATGTTTAACAAGATTTTTCTTTATATATCTCCTATATGGATCCTATCTCAATCAGTTTAATTTTTAAAAAATGCTCGTTAGAAATAATAATTCAAATTCTTAAAATTATATGAAATACAATTAAAGCTTCATCTCCAAATTTGGTTTCAAAAGTTTAAATGTTACGAATTTTTCTTCTTTAATTACTACATTTATATAGTTTTAATGATTTAATCTGCAGTAATTCTAATTTTCAGAAAGAAATTTGATAGCAACTTCTAATAAGAACTCTGATATAAGGTCAATATAATGAAATGTATACTGCAGTTCAGAGACTTTTTAAATATTAAATAATGTATAGAAAATTAATATAAAGATTAAATTGTATCTATTAATTTCAGTTAAAGATGTTTAACCATCATTTTTAATCATGTAAAAAAAAAAAATTATTTATTCCAATTAACTTTCTATCCAAGTATTCTTTACATATCATCTCTTAATTTTTAATAAATTTCATTATCTGATGTTTCATTCAACAACAAAAAATTTCGTTTAAAATATTAAAGAATTTTACGTATATTGTTTAATTAATGCAATTATTTCAGTTTAAAGTGAGGTCTGGATTCCATGCACTGTGGTGTGTAAGTAAAATAGTAACTATTTTTGTTCTTTGAATCATTAACTAATTCTATTTTTATTCAAATAATTTTGAAATAATTTCAATGATTAGTTTTAATATAAAAATTCAATGTTTGTTTTGAAATATCATTAAGAAACAATTTTAAAATATATTAGAAATGTAATTATCATTTATTTTTAACAAATAAATTAGAAATGTATCTGTAATTGTGGAATTTCATAAACATGTAATACAATTAATTACATATATGCTTAATGTAAATACATTCACATCCCCTATAATTTATAATTATTGCATTCTTTTATGGTCATATTAAACATACAAATTATAATAAATAAACAGTAGTAATAAACAGAATAAATCCAAATTAATGATGATGATAATGTTTAAGGTAGAACTAAACATGATGTGAATTATAAACTTATAACAATTTAAACTTTTTATATGCAACCAAAATTATAATTATATTAACTCCAATTTTTATAAATTTATAATAGTATAATATATGGGATTATCATCAAAGTTTTAAAGTTCATTCATTATTTATGAAAATTAAACAATTTAGACTGATATATCAAATAACAAGTATCATTTATATTCATTATATATGAAAATCTTACTTGATAATTCTAAAACTAACATTTTTCACATCATAGTGAAGCTAATAACCTGAAACTAATCATCATCAACAATGCCACATACAAGTATAAGTTAACATGGAAAGTACTGTAAGCGTTAATAAATAAAACAGTTTTTTTAAGTAAAAGTTCTATAATTAGCCATGCAAATAAAACGTTAAAATAAGCATTAACGAAAGATAATCGAGCAAAAACGCTCGTAACGTTATAGTTAAGCCTAACGAAGATATGTTTTCAGTCACGTTCGCTACTCTGATTGTTGTTATTATTGCTCCGCTGAGTTACTTACCATCCAGTTACGTATTTCTCGTCGTCACAGAATTTGCAGCACTCCGACTGGATAATATGGTAGAAACGTAGCAGCCACGTCAAAGATCTTCGTCACTGAACACACCGTCTTTACACTTGCATATAAACGTCCATTACTGCGCAGGACGTCATTTTAAATCCACAAAGCTATTGGCTCGTTTGAACGGTGATGTCATCTCTATTTCACTACTATTGGTTATCTCAAATTGTCTTTTTCGTATATGGTAATGTTTAATGACTATCTGAAAGAGAGATCGTGATTGGTTTTTTGTTATATAGAAGCTGTATGGGTAAATTCTTATCTATAGATAATCAATGGGTTGATAAGTGTCGTTTCGAGAATGACGCAGTTACGTAGTTTAATGTCGTGATCAGTTAAACTGTCGTTCACAATATTAGTTCTTTTAGTAAATACGTTTACTGTTTGATATATATTGTTCGAACATACAGTTATAATTTAAATATTTGTTTTCATTTATGTTGAATATGGTTCATTGCACGTTATCCAACTTAAACATTTTCATTAATTTCTATTTAAAAAAGAATTAGGTAAAAACCAAACTCAACGGCCGTCAATATAATTAAAAACATTAACATTCTAGCAAACATTAATACATTTTGCTGGAATGTTGATGTTTTTGCCCGTAACGAGCTAAAATATAAATAAGGTTATTATAAAACAAACTTCCTTTACTTCGTTTTCTGTCAGAAATGATACGACTTAATTTATGCATAAAAATTGAGATGAAGATTGCTTATTTCTTGCACATTAAACATACAAATCTAGTTTAATGAGTATGTTGCCTAGTAAAGTGGCCTTAATAGAGCTAGATAAGCAAGCCAGTGACATAGTGTGTTTCAAATGAAACAAGCGTCATTGGTTTGCTTATTCAACTGTATTAAAGCTGCTTTAATAGGTAAAGTACAGTGTACTTAATTTATTTATTTCTGTTTTGGATGATAAATACTAAAAATGTTAATCATTGATGATAGTTCTGAACCCAATCTATACAAACTTAAAAAAAATAACTGGTGGTCTAGAATAACCAGTTATTTTTTAATATATAAAAAAACCAATATTATTTAACATTTGTGTACAAAGACTAAATCATGTAAATGTGTCATTTTAAATTTGATCAATCGTTGTGATATTACTCTTGAACATTCTTGAACTAATTTTCTGAAGATATTACTAATGGCTATAGTCAGTGTAAATGTCTGAAATCTTGAGATACTTAGTTACACTAATTGCATTAACTTTTTATACAGGATTACTTCAACCTATCTACTGCAAAACTTAGAAATATCCAAGTCATGTAGATGGTGATTATTTTTTAGAAAAATGAATTGTCAGCAAGCTTAGATATCAACACAATGGGAAATGCCTCTAAAAAAGAATTAGTCTTTTAATATAAAGCAAATAATGCAAAGATTTAAAAATTAACAAATGTTTTTTAACAGCTTTAAATAGTCATCCTGCAGTTTAGAAACAGTGTTATAAATAAAAATGTTAGGTCTATATTCATTAATTATGTGTACAGTTTAAGAAGGAGTTTGCAAAAAGTGCATCATTGCACAGATGGGAAAAAAGTCCATGCATAATTGTCTGCATGGACATTTCTAGTGATATTAATGGCATATGAATTTGTTCTTATAGACCTACTTACTATTCTTGTGAATAAACTATAAAAAGTTTAACAAATATTTTCTGAAAGTCATATCTTTAATATCAGGCCTTTGAACTATGGTGCACACAATTAAAGAGGAAGGAGTTTGCCAAAAATATGTCATTATACATGACATGAAGGGAGAGAGAATCAAACATGGCTCAAAAATTACATGTAATTAATGGATGATTCCTTAATGTTCTGAAATGAAGAATAAATTTAAAACAAAATGTCTAAACAGTGAATGAGAAAATGACAAATTGTTTAATGTAACAGATTGGTTTTTATTCATTTTACAAATTTTCATATTCACTACTAAATTTTATTTTTCATCTAAATGCTCAATGTTTTATTTTGCATTATTTTTTAATTAAACAATTGAGTGTTGATATAATAGATCCTGACAGTGGTGTAGCTAGGGGGTGCGAAAGGTGCGGTCCGCACCAGGCCCCTGGAAACGATAGGCCCATGGGAGCCCCAGGAAAAAAGACCCGAAAAATTTTCACGGTAATCAGAACAAAGCAAAATTTAGCATTTGGATGCTCGAGCTGGGGCTCCTATTACACAGGGAAACCAGCAACTCAACTGTAATCTAGTTATACACTATATAAACCACTACACAAAAATATTTTAATCTGTTTACATAAACAAAACAAAAAAATACCTAACACATCATTCGTCAAATGAAAGAAATTGAACGTCTAAATGCAATGTTTTTAACAGAATAAATAAATTCAAAAGCCGAAATTTATAGAAAAAATTACTTGTTTTCGTTTGGACGTTCCCGATTACCATCACAGAAAAAGGACACCCCTGCCGAAAAATTTTTTTTGGGGGCCCACAAATCTGATTCCGCACCGGGCCCGGAGAATCCTAGCTACACCACTGGATCGTGATATAACGATGTTTATATGATGATACTGTTTTTACCTGTTTTATATACTTAGAGTAAAATAAATGCTAATTAACTTGATTCTTAATCCAGAATTGTTAATATTGTCATTAATAGAACAAATCATTATCAAATGAATTAGTGCTATACAATTGCTCAATAATGGCTTGTAAAATCTGATTTCAAACAGTTCATTAATTCTGAAGTTTTTCCAAAAATACTATAAATAACCTTGTAAATTATTGGCAAGATGCTTAGAGCATGATGTAATTTAAATATCAAGGTAACCAAGAAAGTTGTCATTTTTCCATAACTACAAATTCAGAGTACTTATGCAAATCACTTGATAGATGGAGTTATAATTTTAGTGATGTGGAAAACAAGAGATATTAAAGCATCTATTGATATGCAAAAAAGTTGAAAAGATATGCCTGAATAGCATATCAAGTACTTTGAAAATAAGTACTCTAACCTCTGTTATTTGTGCTTGTATGTTGTATGTGTTTAAACTGGAAACAAAAGCTGTGCAAGTGGTCCAAAAACTTTCTAGGCTACCATTACTGTAGATATCTACTGTGCCCAACTTCATCAGGTTCATGAAGCACTTTAAAGCAATAACACTAGTGAACTGTAAAGGCATTCTCTTCTTACAGGATAATGGCCACATGTTGCATGTGTAACCTGTGATAAGATTCAGTCTTGGATGGATGGGAACTTCTTATGCACCCTTCTTATTCTCCTGACATTAGTCCTTCAAACTACCACCTTTTATGCTTAGACAACATCTGTGGAATCATTCAGAAACAAAAAGGCTGTGGAAGAGGCATTGGAGAGATTTTTTGACCCTGAAAATTGCAATTTTTACATATATGTGTGCATGCATCAAACAACTAACAGAAATATCTTTAGGAATATATATTCATATCGATTTTGATTTTGGTCAAAAACGTGGGCCAAATAAATGCAATTGTTAACAGACCAATAGAATTCAGAGATATTTATGGATTTCTGAGGGAATGACAGTTTCTATCTGAACGATATTCCATTTAATTCATATGCTTTTCAATAGACAAAAATGGTATTTATATGCTTGTTTTCCATTGAGAAAAAAGTATTGCACATGAACACTAACTCTGTGCAAAAAGTTTTGGTGAACCCCAAGCTTCCTAATCAAAGAATAAAGATTTTGCACCTATTTTTTCTTTTGGCCAAGATTAATTGTACCTAGAGTCAGCACTGTTCTGTATTGTCTAAAAGAATTCGTTATCAGAAGATCAAATATCAATGATATAATTATAATGGAAATAAATTTTTGCTACTCTATATTTCAGATATTCCTATTAAAAATATATTGAATAACATCTAACACAAAAATAGGAAACCTGTTGCCTTTAAGAAGCATGCAACTCTTAATGATAAATAATAAATAATTAGTGCAGAATAGTATAACATAAAAATACTCAAAAATATTTCTGTTTCTTAATGCTTCAGATAAATTAACAAAGAAATAGATTATGAACAAGTAATGTAATATTTTTGCTCATTTTGCTTAATTATTTATTATAATAAAGTGCTGTGTAAATATATTCTAAATGCAAATCTTTATGGAACTTGCAATACAATATGATGCAATTATGAAATCCCCTGAAATGGGATGTGGCTTTTCTCATCTCTGTGAACATTTTTCTTTCTTTGTTATTTTCAGAATATCAATACATACTTGAACTATAAAAATTATCTCCTTTTTTATTTTTTATATGAAAATACAATACCAAAGCCAGGGTCATATTTACATATTTGTTACTGGGGCATACAGGCTGATTTTGCCAACTGATAGCTATGGCAGATACTTCATACAAAGTGGCAGTCAAGAAGGCTGGTTCTCCTATCCTATTCTCCCCATCTCTCATGTTTCTTCTTTATACATCTGTATTTCTCTTAATTCCAAAAATATATTATTTGTTTTTTGATAGTGTGATTTTGTTGACTATTCAGTGGAATTTGCCAACATTGGGGTGAAATGACTCATCAAACTCTCCATAGCTTTGCCCCTGTCCAAAGCATCCAAAGCTGTAATATATACTCTAAATCAATCAACTTTATTAAATGTTGATTAACATAAGCATCTGCTCCAAAAGACAATAAAAGAATGAAAGAAACTACTGTAAATTATATTGATATCTAGCACAACTCTCATCATTGATTTCTTTAGTGTTTATGAGAATGCAATGAAATCATCCTCAAATGTTTTGGCAAGCATATTCTGTTAAATATTTATATATTTATTCTTTTAAAATTGCATTTAAAATTAAATTTATTCTAATGAATATTCTTCCTTAAACAATTTTAGAATAACTTCTTGAAATACACATATACAGGCAATAAAGAATGTGATCTATTACAGTGGTCACACATGAATATCCTGCATCATATTTTTTTTTACTAATAATATGTCTACTTCAGTTGTTATTTAATTAATTCAGTTCCAAACATGTCATCTACAAATGTATTTAAATAATTTAGTGTATGCACAAAGTTTATGTTTCAATTGTAAAGTCTGATGAAGGCTTATGAATGTTTCTGAAAATAGTTCTAAAAGGAAAAGGATTAAGTGCTGGAGTGAATAAAAGGTTAATTGTTTGAGCAGATCTATTAAAATTTATTATTTCTATTTGAACAGAAGTTCTAGAATTTTATTCTATTCCATTTTCTAAATCTTATTTAATTCAAAATAGTTTTAAAAACTAAGATTCGAGTCTTCAATTATGAGCTGTGCATAGCCAAAAATGTTACTTAAAAAATAAGAGTTTTGATTCCTTGACTTAGTTGTTTTAGCTTTTAAAAATCATATATATCCCTAAATATAAGATTAATAACTTTTAGATATTTTTAAAATAAAACTGTGGAAGAATAAAAGAATTTTTTATGTGTTCAAGGTAACAAAAGAATTTTATTTAGTTAGTTATATTTTATTACATTATTTGTTCTTTATTCTAAACTTTAAAGCTCAGTTGTGTTAAATATCAACAGCTGTACCAACTTGTCTAAGGGAAGTCAACTATCACTGAAGCCTGAAAGTTGAAAGGCACAATGCCTTTCAGCTTTCAGGCTTCAGTGATAGTTGACCAGAAGCTAAGAAGCAAGGTCTGACTTGTCCAGTACCCCAGCTACCTGAAGATCTGTAAAGGCAGTTGCAGCCAGCCTCTTCAACAGGGTCTAGTAGCTGCCAAACAATATAGAATTCCAAGTAGCTGCTGCCTTATCCTAAAGTTGAAATCCCAGCAACTACAAGCATTTTTGGAAAATCCATGCAGTTGTAGCCTAGATTCAATCCTGAACCACCAGAGTAGCAAGCAAAGCTAAGCTGCTCTGGCTTCAATCTGTACATATTATCAATTTGCATAATCAGGGTGACAATAAATGAGAAGTGCATCCCAAAAAATAATTTTCCATTAAGTCAATAATGATTAAGTAACATTATATTGTAAGCAATTTATAACATCATTAATGCATATAAAATGATAAAGTACAGAGTATGTTTTAATTTAGAGATCTTTGACTTTTTACCTTATTGATAAAAAATCTAGCAGAAGAAAAATGCTTATTTTTCCTATTAGTTAAAACAAATTATATTTTTTAGACTACTGTACTTTGTAAATTTAGTAATTGAAGATTAAAACTCTAGTACCTGATAAAGTAGTTTTAATAATTTTGGTTTTTACAAACTAACAACAGGTGTTTCAATTCTGTTTTAATCCAATAAAATATTTAAATTATCCATATTAACTGTTGCATCTGTTACTATCCATATAAGAAGAAACAATGATTGTCATATTCCTGATTCTCTTTTTTTAATGAACTATCAATATTTATTTTCATTTGTACAGGATAATGTTTATATAAGATTGAATAAACATGGTGTTCAATCTTATATAAACACAGGGTGTTCTGCTCAAAAGTACCAAATTTGATTTGGCTATAAAAAATTAATAATTAAAGATATAAGTTCACCAAAGATTTTATATAAGAGAAAAACCACCAAATTTCATCCAAAAATCACCATCCAGGACATGCTGCAGCATGTCCTGTCTCACAGTGGCAATGGCTGAGATGATGTGCTCCTGAAGATCTCTGACTGAAGTTGCATAAACCACATCTGTCACATCACAGAAAGAAATCTAAGGGGGGTCAGACTTGGTGATCATGCTATTAGGCATTATTCTAGACTAGTGGTGTGCAACCAGTGGGTTACGAGAAAATTTTTTGGGGTTGCCAAATTCAAAGAAATTTATTTAACAATAAAAAATATAAGGTTTTTCTTCAACAAGTATCAGGTACCAGTAAAGTAGTGAAATGAAATTATATTATTTATAAAAACTATAAGAAACTATTTATAAGAACTATATTTATTTACGAAAACAATTGTCTGTATTAGTACCTAATACCTATACTTCAGCAACCAGCAGGTGAACACACAATGATACTGATAATGTTGCGGCAACAGAAACACATGTTAACACACGCATATTTAGCATGCAGTGCACCAGTATAGTCATAGCACAGTAAACATCTACTTTCTATCCAGGGATCATGACAAAATTTTACACAAAATGGGGGGTTGGAAATGAAAATATTTGCACACTACTGTTCTAGACCACAACTTGCACTTTCTCTTGTGGTGAAGCCATGATTGGACAATAATGCTCATAATTTGACTTCTGTGCCATCATGCAATATGAAAAAAATCTTTATAAAACTTGAGTTCTTCTACCAGATGCCACTTATTTCTTTTATATATCTTAAACTATTTATTTTTTATGGAAAATTAAAATCAGGTACTTTGAACAGAACACACAGTATTATGCAGACCTCTTCTGATTCGTATAGTTTTAATAAATTGCCATATTTTTGTCAGTTAACAAGATTAATTGTTTTTCTACACAATCTAAATTAAATTATTTATAATAAATATAATCATTATTAAAAAATAATTAATATATTTATATATAAAATTTATACTAAAAAATAATCCAAATATTTTGTTATTTTGAGACATCTGTACATAAGCCACATTCTCTATCAGAACAGTATTTTATACATAATGTATAGTTAAAATATATTTATTATAATAAACAACACAGCTACAAGATGAAGAAAGTTAGATAGTGCCCACTAATAGTAAGCATAATGTCTATTGGAAGAAGATAAAACTTATTGTAAACTGAAAGTTGCACATTCTGTACAGCATTGTCATTCTTACCTCATGTTAAAATAAAGTGTGAGTGTGTTGAATGCTGTGTTGTTAAAGTGAAAAATGGTTGCACCCAATTCCAAAAGAATAGAAATAATAGGTGCCCTCTAATAAACAATGCAATTGCCTCTGTCATATGCATATGAGTTTTGGCTTCAGGATGTTTGTTGGCAAATGAAGGTCTAAACCAGGGATGGGCAATCTTTTTCTATGTAAGGGCCACATTTCAAAACTTTTGAACTCATGTAGGCTGCATACAAGAGAAAAGAGGAAAAAAAGTTGGTAAATTACGATTATTTATTCATATATAATTATAAATTAGCATAGTTATACTTAATTTAGCTTCTGGAACTGATATAAATGTAATATATTGGAAATATTTGGTTAAATAGTAGACACTGCTAGCTTTAAATTAGTTTCAGTGTGGCTGTTAGCTGGCTTTTTGTTTTAATTTTTACTAAATTCCTTGTGGAAAAACTATTCACATACATAAGTTGCAGATAACATTTGAATTTTTGCTGCATACTTCCTTAAGCTGGAAAATTGATATATTTATTCATATTTTGTACGGGCCGCAGGTTGCCCATCCCTGGTCTAAACAGTGTTTTTAATTAAGATTAGCAGTGCTGAAGACTAACAGTAAATAAAACACTAGGTTTTTCACAGAAAAAAAATTAATGTTTTGTTTGTGAAACAACTCAATTTTTCATTTTTATTTTACATACATATATAATTTTATTTAGCTTTTTGTTATACATAGTAGAGCAGATTGAACATGCTCTTGAAGGAAGAGACAGATACAATTAGTATGTGTACCAGATATAAGTAATGTTCTACAGTGAAATGTGTCATGATTCTACATGTTTTTAGGAAAATAAATGCATATTACTAGAAGTGGGACCACAAACTGCCAGTCTTCTAGAATTGATCTGTGGACCCTAGTTTGGGAAATGATACTCTAGAGAATATTAGATTTTTATTTGGCATCTTTCCTTGCTGACTGTGATCTTACTCAGCAATCTAACATGTGAACATTTGGGATTATAGATGGTTGGCTATATCACTTTCTCTGAATCAAAAGCTGCATATCAGCAGGTCCTATATACTACATATATATAATGACAGATAAAAAATGTCAACAGTCATCTGGTAAAGGAACTAAAAAGCACATATCATGACAAATATTATAATCATTCCTTAATATTCCTCTCCTCCAAATTAAATCACCACAATGTTTTGTAGCATCTTTATGTGCAAAATACAGGTGCACATAAATTATTGGAAAATTTTTTAAGACCATATTTCCACCAATATTGAACAGAAACACACGACATTATAACCCTGTGAAAGAGGAATATTTGCAGTTTCGTACTGACCTCAAATGTATTTGGTGTGCACCCCATGTGTGGCATAGCTGATGTCCAGGCAGCACTCCTACTCTTGCCAAACTTTCTCAGGCAATGTGATGTTCCTGATGGTAGTATTGATGCACTTCCACAATATGGCTGTATCGTTAGAAGTGGAGGAACTTAAACATTGTCTTTAATGAAATCATATACTGTAAGGTCCAATGACTGGGGTGAATCATGTGTAGATGTTGTCTAGATCAGGGGTGGCCAACTTTTGTATATATAAGATCTACTTTTTATCTTAAAAATGCGTCGCGATCGACTTGTTGTCATAAGCATAGTGTAAGTGGGGAGGGGAGGTGTGAAATACATACTATGTTTATACACTGTGTTTCAGTACGTGGTGCACTGCTTATGAGTCGAGTCATAACTGCATGCATACTGTTGTGTTTGGTTACAAATATAATACATTAAGTCAAGACATCGCAAGCGATCGACCAAAATTGGATTGGAGATCGACCGGTCGATCGCGATCGACTTGTTGGCCACCCCTGGTCTAGATGATGTACAACTACAATTGTTTCCATAGAATCTCATCACTGTAGACTTTTATTCAATTTTTGACTGGCTCTCCATATAGATTTCTAGGATTTTCTTTTACACATACTGTTGACTGCTTCTTTGGTAACACTTTGCCTCCCCACATAACCTTTCACTTGATGACAGATGCATCCTCTATCACAAAATTGCTTTTACCACCTTCAGATTGATGGTGCAAAGAACCACAATATGCATATTGTCATTGAAATGCATGTTGAACAATACTGTTACTTAATGCATATTCCAGGACATAACAACTACAGTTGACTAGTAAGGCAGCCATTTTCTTTATCATTGATGTGCACTTTCCCCACCTGATGGCAGCAGCACTAAGGCCATTCTAAATGTACGTTCACAGTGTATAATTGACAGGAATTTTATGATTCTTAGAACACTACCAACTCACCCATGGGTGTAACAAAATAATCCAATAATTTCTTTACATTCTGTATTTTATCTTTATTCTCATTGATTAAAACTTCTATAATTTATTTGTTCTGAAGATGAATGCTATATTTGAAAATGTCTTATTTTTACTAAAAAATTGTTTGCTATAAACTTTTTGCAATATTTTAATAGAAAGATTGCATGATTTAAACATATAATAATTTTTATTGAGCAATTACTTAATTATATATTTGAAATATTTGATCAAAAAAATAAGTCTATTTTAATTCAATAAACCTTCATTTGAGATTACAAAATAATTTTTTTTTGTATTAGACTAATTACTACGGCACAACAAAATGTACTGTTTCTTCACATATAATATATATATCTTAATTCCTATGGAACCAACGTGTGGCAGTTGCATTGAATTTTAATAGTAAAATCATTCTAAATGCTTGATAGTAATATTCACAAATTTATTCTAAATTGAAACAAAATTTTTTCATGCAGCATTTATATATCATAATAAATAGTTTCAATTCCTCATAGTTTTCCAATAATGTCACACAGTGCCAATTTTAGAATCAGTTTGCCCATAGGCAATATTTCAGTGCAGCCCATGCATGTTTTAATTAAAGATTAATAGGTATCAAATAAGTGACACAATGATCTTCATAATAATTTTATCACTTTGATAAATACAAATCATCATGTTCCTTAGAAATGAGCAATTGTAATGATTCCTTATAGATAGCCATTAGAAAGAAGAAAAAATTATTTGATTATTCCTTGTTCATTTTCTTTTGTAGCAACATGCAGGCAATTTTTTGCTTATAATGCTCAGTGGTAAAATTGGCACCGATGCCACAATATCTTTATAAATAACAGGGTTGCATAATCAGCTTTTTCTGATTTTACCAACACATACTGTAAGGAAATTCTCATAGGAAATGTATTAGTTATTGTAAATAATTTGTGTAAACAGGATAAATTATAGCTAATCAAAGTGTTATTTGTATACAGATTTGGTCAGTTCTTCAGTTTTTTATCAGCAAATATTTTAAATTTTAATAAACTTATTATGCAACCTAGCAGTCTTGAATAATGTCTTGGTCATCAATTAAATGTGGTTGGGAAACACTGCTTTCTGTCTTACATACATATCTTCATGCCCACTTCTCAGAAGAGGTGAGCAACAGACAAGAAGGATTGCACACATACACTCATCCATTTATCTGATTCCTACAAACACTACTGTCTTTGCACACCTCTTTCATATCCGCTACCTTATCGCTTAGCACTCTTTCTGATACCTCTTTTTTCTGTATTAAAAATGACTAATTTAAATAAGAAATCACAATTAATTAAATTATTAAATGATAATGAAATAACACTAAAACTTTATCATTGTTATAATACATTAAAATAATATTTCAGAGAATTTACTAGTTTAATATAAATAATTAAATTTAATTATTTTTAATTATTGATTTTATTTAATAACAACTGTATACATATAATTTTTGATGATAAATAATGAAATTGAGTCACAAAAATTTTAACTGACAAATTCAATTATTTACTTGAGTATTTGTTTTAAAACAGTTGAAATGCTGGAAAGGCTGCTTGCTCTGGATTTAACATGTCAGCAAGAAAATATATAGTGCCAGCAAGACCTGCATACAAAATAAATTCTAAAAATTTATGACCTGATTAAAAATAAACTAAATTTATATTATTATAAAAAAGTAATTCTTTATAAAGAACTTATATCAAAGTACATAATAATGTTAAAAACCTTATTTTTAAATTTAAATTTCTATATAATTTTTTAAAAACGTAATATAAAAGATAAAATCTATGTCAATATAACAGCAGAATTTAAATTGTTTTTCCTTGTTTGTCAAGCTAAAGGTTCAAATTGTATTTTCAAATATGAATGTTTATATTATTAGTTTCTAATTTCTAATATAATAGTACTGAAGTTTTTACAATTGATGGAAAAAGGCAATGTAACACATGGGCAATCTACCAAAGAGGACTTTCTCTAAAAACTGGCCCTTACTCAAGTGTTAGAAACAGGAAATTCCACATGGCCAGCCCATTGGTTGGGTTCAAATCCACAGCCAACTATTAGTGTTTGGTACAGTGGAACCCTGTTTATCCAGATCCAGTTTATCCAGAATAAATCCAAATCTCCAGTTTATCCAGAATAAGAAAGATAGACATACAGAAAACCTATATATGCAAAAAAAAATCAAAGAACTAACTTGTAAGTAGTACATTCTTGCCTGAGTATAATGTTACCATTGTAAAAATACTGTTTTCCTTTGGCACAATGCCAATTTTGATCACTTGTGACTTTATAACAGAGGATCTGGTAACAAAAATAAATACAGTACAGTACATTACAATTACAGTAGAGCGTCGATAAGTGGAACCAATTGGGGACTGGGGTCCTTCCAGTTAATGATTTGTTCCAGTTTCCGACTTTGTACGAAAAAATACATTAACCTGTCTGATGTTCAAATTTTTCTCCGTTGCGTATCGCTTCCTGTTGAATTTTTCTCCGTTGCGTGTCGCTTTGTGTTGAATTTTCGTCGATTTTAAGCCTAACGAAAATTATAATAATCATCGAGGCTATCGTATCATTAAAAATTATTTCTGCATTTTGTACAAACAAAATAAATATATTAAAGAATATAAAAAAATTATACTTTAGAAGTAAATTTAGTATCAAAAACATTCGATTCAGCACGACACAGTCCGACTGAAAATCGTTCCACTTTCCGGCCATTCCACTTACCGACGTTCCACTTATCGACGCTCTACTGTACTTCGGTTCAAATTAGTCCTTTGATTTCCCTATGGAGTGAGCGCTAAGTCTAATTACTAGTAGACCTTGAAAAAGGTCATAAAGATAAGTTCTAGAAGTTCCTCATGTAAATGGTCAGGAAACTTATGTACAGTACATGCACTGTCCAGCTGATAGAAAATAATGAACTGATGTATGTAGATATGTCTTTTGCTTTATACTGTTAATATTGTTGTAAACGTATATATAATGTACAATAAATAAAATATAAAGTACATCAAAACTGTGTTATTTAAGTCGTTAACAAATTTTCAGTTATCCGGATTGGGCCCAGTCCTGTTTGAGTCAGACAATTCAGTCAATAAATAAATGGACTGAATTGGATTCCTAGAAATAAAGAAAAACAACAAATGGGCAACATACCAAGAGGAGAGCCTCTCAGGAGAACTTTCTGTTAGGATACTGGTCTCTGTTTAAGTGTTAGACACATGAAGAATACCTAGAAAATGCCACACGACCAGCCTGTTGGTTGGGTGCAAATCCATGACAAACTACCAGTGTTCAGTGGTTTTATCACTTGACCACTGGTGGACATAAATAAATGATTTAACATTTTCAAAATTTCTGTCTTTCAAATAGCTTTTTTAATATCAAAAATTAATTTTAACATGATTAAACCAGTCATTTTAGTGTTCAGTTTTTTATTGTTGAGAACAGAAGTTATCTTTTGTTTCTCTCTCAAGAATGATCAATCAATAATGTCTCTTCATCTCTCTTATAAACTTGAACAGTATAATATAAATAGTATGTCCCTAAATTCATTCTGAAACAAACAATAAACGTTTTAATTTCTTCAGAATAAGATGTGCACAGTAATCTGTAGTTTGAAGATTCCCAAGCTAAGAATCCTCATCACATATTGTAAAGGAGTATAGTTTTATATTGGCAAGTATCATCTATTTTATACATCAACCATATAAAAAATTAATTATTGTACAATTTTTTGTGGATATTTTATAGTGAGTATTAGACATTTTTATAAAAAATTTGATAGACTATTACTTCATTTTTTCATTATTGAAGTAGAACAAATAATTGAATGTTATGAACTAACATTATAAATGATTAATGGCAAAAGAACCTGTCAAATTGAATGGACTGTAAAAAGAACTTTAAACATTTTATTAAATTATTAAAGATAAACTATCTGCTATTAATTAAATGCTACAAAAATCAATTTCATATAAAAGAAAAATAATCTAGATCATCAATTCTCACAAATTGCATTAGCATGCTAATTTTATTAATATACATTTGTTTAATACCAATACAAACTAAATTTATAATAAATATCCTACAAAACTATAATAATTCTTTATGTGAAAATAACTTTCTTGGGATGGTGAGAAACAAAAACAAAAGGTTGCAATTCATATAATTAAATATATAAAGTGTAATGAATAATAACTGATGGTTAAAAGTTTCTTATATATTAGACAATCAAAGTACATTGACATAAAGAGTCTGCTGATGTATAAAAACCAAATAGTCAGAACTCAGAAATCTACAAGGCCAAGGCATCAACCTATTGATAGAGAAACCCATGATTGAATCTGGGCATTAAAAACCAAGGAATATTTTTGGAGGTGATCCATTCCAGATATGTCAGCTCCCATTCCTAGCTACTTAGCCACCCCACTGCAGGCATGGCCAAACTTTTGGCCAGATCGCCAAGGAGTCAAAGTGGCAGCCTACTGCTCTGGGGGACCTGGGATTGAATCTGAACAGGTCAAAAAATCCCCAGGAATTTTTCAGGGGGTGGTCCGACCAGATATGTCAGCCCCTGTCCCTCACCAACCAGCCGCCCCATTGTGGGCCTGGCCAAACCCATAATGGGCTTGCTAGAAAAGGCCCTCTTAGTGCCCATAGGGCAGAAAGAGTTAAAATGAAAGCATGGCCAAATCTATGATAGGTATGATTAAAAAGTTCTCTTAGTGTATACAAGGATGAAAGATAAAAAGAATATTCAGAATAGCATTTGATTATAAAGTAATATGTACAGTTATAAGTCTGTTAAGCTATTCATACAAACTAAATGATAATACAATTAATTTAGATAACAGTCAAAGTTTTTTTATGAGTTTTCCATTAATAAAAATAAGCTTGGTGCTTGGAAGCAAAATGTAGAAAATAATAATACAGGTAAAAAATCTTGTGAGTATTGCTTTAGAACACCACGCTTATCTTCACCAAAGAAAAACTCCTAAAAAAAAATTTTGACTGGTGTCTAAATTGTCATAAGTTTTTACTGGGCAAAATTTTTTTACATCTCAGATGTTTCTGTTTGAATTTTAATTGTGTTTGTTTAATAATTGTATTATTATGTCAAGACATAAGAGAATGATGTACAATTCATTTGGTGACCGCCGAGCACCAAATGAACACATTGCCAACCAACACACTGCTAACTGACACTCAATACACCATTCAGAAAAATCATTATAAAAAGTTTTAAATTGCATAAATTTGAGCTTTTGTAATTCTGAGTAACATTCTGAATAAAACTGATTTGTTTCCATGCAATTTTATCTTTATAAGCATACAATTAAGCTATAAAACTAAATTAGCTCTATGGGAAACCTCATGAACTTTGATCTATAAACCACAAAGTTTTGTGAGCACCTCACTGATAACAAGAAAGGCTTAAGTTTAAAATTTGAGCTTTCTAGACTCAGTAGGTTTTTTTTGTACAAGCATCTGCAGTGCTCTGGATGAAGAAAAAGAAGAATTTTTGCACTTTTCAATTGCTTATATTTCGACAGCCACTTTACAAAAAATCTTGAAATTTTGCACACTACCTAAGAAAACAATTTTCTTTCAAAAAAGATATTCAGAATTACTTCAGGTGTTTGAGGCAGAGGAATCGACCCCGAAAATCAACAATTCTGATTCCTGTATATACACTGTGTGTGTGTGTATATATATATGTCAGTCAGTGACTTTTTTACTTGACAGGGAGTCACTGCCATGCCTCATGATCATGTTTAATAAAATAATCCTTGAATCATAATCTCCATCTATTCCATTCCTTTCTAAAGGCTACTTCAAAGGATTATAATAGTTATAGTAACACAAAACATGGAGAATTAAAATTCCAATTTACTTTAAATGAACTCCATGTATATTACATTACACTAAAATCCGAAGAAATATATTGAACTCTCATGTGAATACTGTATTATGCTCATGTACTATTATTCCTTCATAAAAAAATATTGATTTATGTAATTTTAAAAATTCTCATACATACAATTTTCTTTACACAACTGTGTATGTGATCAGTGATCACATATATAGTTGCATAAAGCTGATCAGTAAAGTATAGGTATATGTGAGTGAATAAGATAAACAAAAAAAATCATAAACTAATGAATTATCTGTGAATTTAAATTTATTTTAGAATAAACATTGTTTTTTGCTTACCTTCAAATAGAGACAGTGGACGATCTGGTATACGACAACCATGTTTTCCATAATCAAAACACCATTCAGCAAACTATAAAGTATACTATTACATTTCTTCTATTTTTTAATTTTTCAAATTTCACAATATAAAATAAGTAATACCTTCAATGCTCTCCACAGATGACGTTTTTCATCTGTCAACTGATAAAGAACTAAAAAAGCATATGCATTGCCTGAAACACCATGGCAAATACCATAACCTTTCCTCAATAGTCCTCGTCTCCAAATTAAATCTCCACATTGTTTTGCAGCATCTAAATACTTCTGTTCTCCAAACACCTAATTAAATGAAAATTACTTAGAACATTTCATAATTTTACAATTTGCAATAATGTTCTTAATATAGTCACCTTATATGCAAGACCAAATAAATGAATGGCACCTGGGGCTCCGTGACACCAGTGAACAAGTCGATCACTTTTATTTCCTAATGAAGATGGCATATTTCCAGAGGGAAATCTTATTTCCAATAAGAAATCTATACTTGGTTTTACTAAAGAATTAAGTTCCTCTAAAGATATGTATTCACGAGCCTAACAATATCAGAATAATAATTAATTTTGCATTTCAAAACATTTAATTTCAGCTGAAAAAAATTTATAAATCAAATGACTGATTTTCTCTCTTACAGGCATTAAAAGCCCTTTTTCTCATGGATTCAGTCAAGTAAATCAGAAGTTAGAGATAGAAACCAAAGCTATAAAAAATAAAATAATTTTAATATTAATTAAACTTAATATTACTAAAAAAAAATTATTATTAGTAATTATTAAACTTAGCAATTTTTCAAATCATAATAATCTAATACCATTGAAGTATTCTCATCATTGGTTCAGGGGAGAGAGATTTGTTAGTAACTGACAATTTTGATAATGGTGGAAGGTGAGTCTAATAGTATAAGATTCTATAGTTGATTCATTGTCTGTTTTTCTCTTCAGTCATCACAAAAATATTATTTTCAGACAATTTTCATGTGTATTTGCAAATGATTTTAACATCTGGCCTGATGACATAATTAGGGGAAAGGGGTTATTTGATTTCTGATAACTGGTGGTGATGAGGAGAGAGATCAAAAAATGGCAAAGTTTTGTTGATATAATACTTGAACAGTCCCCTATGTAGATAGATTTATAACTAATAATTTAAACCTATACTGATGATGATGATAATGATAAAAAAATTATATTTTCTTTTGTCTTACTATTGATTATTATTAATTATATTTTTATTTACAGTTATTTAATCAATATATATGAAACTAATATTGTTTATTTAGAATTATTATAAACTGCAACAGAAGTATGAAGAGCATTGCAAACCAACGTGAAACACCATGGGCATCCATAAGTAGAGTCCTTAGTATATTAATAAGCAGTTAGAAATAAATAAGAAATTATTTATTTTTATTTTAAGTCTTTCCTTATGATAAGTATATATTGAAACCTTTCCAATATCATATCAAAACTAATTAGCTGAACTACAGAACATTGTACTGAATATTAGATTGGATTAGATTGATGTTTGCCTTACTCCATCACAAGGCAAACACAACACATGGACAATCTGCCAAGAGGAAACTGCCCCTATTTAGATGTTAGACACATGAATAAAAACCAAAAACTGCATTGCCAGCCCATTGGTGACACACAAATCCACAATGAACTAACTACCAAGTGTTTGGTGCTTTTACCTACTCAGTCTCTGGTAAGCATGCTGAATATCAGAAACACATCTTTTATCACTACAAAAAGAAGAAATTAAACAAAATAATTATTAACTGTGATTTTTGGTTTACTGTTTAGTGTAGCTAATACTATAAAACTTTAATTACCTATATCTCTAACAGAAATCCAATAAATGGTAGTTCAGATTTTCTAATTGAATCGTGAACCCCATGTATATTTCTTTATTTTAGTTTAAATATTTTTATCACAAAAAGTGATATAACTTAAATGGCATAATGAGTGGCAGAAATCATGTGTTGCCTGTTTATTTTCAATACTTGATAGTACACAGACTATTTCACAATTAGTTAACTGCTCAAGATGAAACTACATATTATTTTAAAATAAATTTAAACACTCAAACAGACCAAAGGAGAATTATTTAATACTAGCAGACCCGGCCACGCGTTGCTGTGGCTCAAAATGTATCTATTATAAATGTATAACGCCTCCCCCGTGGGGGAAATTTCAAAAAATCCCTTCTTAGTGTACATTCTCTTGACGCACCCTATTAAAACGCAATCAAACAGGCATCTAAAATAGTATAATAAAAGTCGAGTTCTTCACAGTAAGCCTTAATCCTGTCCCTCTCCCCCGCAAGGGAATATCGAAAAATCCCTTTTTAGTGTATATTCTGTTGACGTAACCTATTAAAACGCAATTAAAAACGCAAAAAACCGCATCTAAAATAGTATAATAGAAGCCAAGTTCTTCACAGTAAGCCTTAATCCTGTCCCTCTCCCCCGCAAGGGATTATCGAAAAATCCCTTTTTAGTGTATATTTTGTTGACGTCACCTATTAAAACGCAATTAAAAACGCAAAAAACCGCATGCAAAATAGTATAAATAGAAGCAGAGTTCTTCACAGTAAGCCTTAATCCTGTCCCTTTCCCCGCTGGGGAATATCGAAAAATCCCTTTTTAGTGTATATTCTGTTGACGTAACCTATTAAAAACGCAAAAAACCGCGTGCAAAATAGTATAAATAAAAGCCGAGTTCTTCACAGTAAGCCTTAATCTTGTCCCTTTCCCCGCTGAGGAATATCGAAAAATCCCTTTTTAGTGTATATTCTGTTGACGTCACCTATTAAAACGCAATTAAAAACGCAGAAAACCGCATGCAAAATAGTATAAATAGAAGCCGAGTTCTTCACAGTAAGCCTTAATCCTGTCCCTTTCCCCGCTGAGGAATATCGAAAAATCCCTTTTTAGTGTATATTCTGTTGACGTAACCTATTAAAACGCAATTAAAAACGCAAAAAACCGCATGCAAAATAGTATAAAGTAGAAGCCGAGTTCTTCACAGTAAGCCTTAATCTTGTCCCTTTCCCCGCTGAGGAATATCGAAAAATCCCTTTTTAGTGTATATTCTGTTGACGTAACCTATTAAAAACGCAAAAAACCGCGTGCAAAATAGTATAAATAGAAGCCGAGTTCTTCACAGTAAGCCTTAATCTTGTTCCTTTCCCCGCTGAGGAATATCGAAAAATCCCTTTTTAGTGTATATTCTGTTGACGTAACCTATTAAAACGCAATTAAAAACGCAAAAAACCGCATGCAAAATAGTATAAGTAGAAGCCGAGTTCTTCACAGTAAGCCTTAATCTTGTCCCTTTCCCCGCTGAGGAATATCGAAAAATCCCTTTTTAGTGTATATTCTGTTGACATAACCTATTAAAACGCAATTAAAAACGCAAAAAACCGCATGCAAAATAGTATAATAGAAGCCGAGTTCTTCACGGTAAGCCTTAATCCCGCCAATCAACCCCCAGTAGGGGGAATTTAGACGTGTATATTATATACAAACACTTGCGTATTCGAATGCAACGTTGTGTCAAAATTCAAAAGGAATCGGTAGGAACAAACAAACGTTATATTTTATTTATATAGATAGATAGAAAATGATCTGCTTTAGTCCATTCTAACAGAAAAGCATAATGCCTCACAGAAAAGCCAACTTAGGTTGTCAGAAGTTAGCGCCATCTGTTGGACATGAAAGCCTTAATCCATATATAAATATATTTTTGAAAGGGGGGAAATAGTGGTCTTCACTTATGCCACAAACCTTCGCGGGAGTGTATTAAACAACTTCCCAAAGTTTCATGGCAATCGGATAAATAGTGTGGTAATGCATGAAGGACAGACACACAGACACACACACAGACAGACATACATTCGTTTTTATATATATAGATTGCTTTGTTTGAAATCTAATTCAAATCTTTTACTCCAAATTTTTTCATAAAAGGATGGCAATAAACAAGGTAGCAATTTCTTTTTCCATTTGTGTAAATACAATAAAATTTCTTTATATTTTATTAAAAATTTGAAGTACAAAAGAAATAAGTGATCAAACAATGAATAATTCTAATATTTGTTAATTAAAATTTAGTTCTAAATAAAATGTAAATATTTCAAAGTATAATAAAACAAAACTGGCAATTCAAATAGTTAAATAACTATAAAATATTGAAAAAATCCTTAAAAATTATACATAATTTATTTAAGTAAATTTGGCTCAAAAATGAATGTTGTAACTAAAACATTTTCTTATAAACTGTTCAAAACTTTCAAATCTTTAAATACTTTTTCTGAACATTCTATACCTAATATAATATTACATTCATATTGATAAGATTTGAAATAATTCTCATATTTTGCATTAATATTAATTTATAAGATAATATACAACTACAGAGTGAATCAAAAATCAACACACATAGTGACTGCATAATAAGGTCAGCCCTTTATATGAATCACAAAATAATTCTACATGTGTATTTTCTAACCAATTGCACATATGTATTCCTCTCATTTGTAGTGAGCATGTGTTAATGTAACTAGTGTAATATATATATATATATATATATATATTATATATAATATATAATATAGTGTAATATATAATATATATATATATTACACTAGTTACATTAACACATGCTCACTACAAATGAGAGGAATACATATGTGCAATTGGTTAGAAAATACACATGTAGAATTATTTTGTGATTCATATAAAGGGCTGACCTTATTATGCAGTCACTATGTGTGTTGATTTTTGATTCACTCTGTAGTTGTATATTATCTTATAAATTAATATTAATGCAAAATATGAGAATTATTTCAAATCTTATCAATATGAATCAATATATATATATTTATTTATTTATTTGAAGATCACATTGTGTCAGGTGAAGTTACAATGTGATCTTCATATGACAAATAAAAATCAAAAAATGAAAACTGGTGCCATAAGAGGCCATTCTAAGGAAACACAATGGCTAATCCAATGATGTATGAAGAATTTTGAGTCAATCTGTACAGTAAATCATTTATTTGATTCAGTATATACATAATTACCTGCAAAAGCATATATAAAATTCCTATAAGACCATGAGCAGCTCCTATGTAACATTTATCATGCCAACTATACATGAGAGGGGATTTGTAGTCACCAGATTTTGACATTTGTTGACCCGATCGAAGTATAGATGATATTACCTATTTTAAGAAATTTAAAAATATCAAAAGAATTTATAAAAAAAGGAAATTACTTAAAGGAATTGGTAATTAAATATTGATTAAAGTTTTCAAATCAGTTTACTTTCTCTTCAGTTAAAAATACAACTCTTTTCTGTTTAAATTAGAACATAAACTGAAAATATGAAAATATTTAATGTATTTTTTTTATAGGAAATCAAACTTATTAACCTGTTGAACTAAAGTATGATTAATACAATCTCCACTGATATGCTTCATGACAAACAGTAATGCAAATAAATATCCAGCACGTCCAAATAACATTTCATCTGGTAATCCACTCTGAAGAGAGATCACATCTCTACTAATCTTCTCAAGACTGTGAAATTAAAGCTTAATGTTACTTTTAAAAGATAGAGAAAATCTTATTTTTAATCTGTTACATACCTTTCTAATAAATCTTGACTTTGTTGAAATTTTCCTGTCTTCTTATAAAGCACTGCAGCTACTGCTAAAGGTCCAGCATCACCACATAAGAAAGAAAATCGCTTGTGTTTCAATGCCGATAAAGGTTTTTCGGAATAATACAAAGACTTAGTAAAATAGTGGTCCTTCTTCCCATTATCCAACACATTTGACAAGTGATAATACATTAAAGAAATACCTTTAAATTTTTAAGAAAATTAATTATATTTAACAAAATATTATTTAAAAAATCTTAAAACTTAATCCAGATATTACCTGATGTTCCAGTATAGACAGAATAGTCAAACCAGTCCACTCCTTTTTTTAATTCTGACTCAAGTTTTTGTAGCAATTTTATTAAATTATCATACAAAGATTCCCTTTCATTCTTAGATAACTGTAATGAAAAGACAGAAATATTTCCAAAATTTATTATCTTCATATTTTAATTTTCAATTAAAAATATTTAAATGAATTACCAATGATCATTTCTCAATGTTGTTATTATTATTTACAGAATTATATATTACCATATTTTATGCCATATAACATGCACCCGCATTTCAGCACAATATTTAGGAAAAAGTACAGTAGACTCTCAGTTAACTGGCACCCACGGAGAGTGGAAGATTCCAGATAAATATAATTTCTGGTGGCTTGAGAGTTATTATTAAAAGTAGGTCTAACTAACACTATACTATACCCCATATGATATCATACCATAAACTCTGTATTAACTTGATATTTAATGCTGAAATACAGTAATTAAAGGTAAATTAAGACAAATAAAGACAATCTTAATGTAACAAAGTTTCATTATAAAACTAGTCTGTGAATACAGTGTGCAATTTTAGTTAAATGGCTGGAGTGGGAGACAAACATGCAGTGCACAAAGCATTGACTTACTCACGGCACAACATGCCAAGTTTAAACTTACATTTCTGCTAAAAATTGATTTTATTTTAATTTTTACTTAGTCTTATTTCTTTGAATTTTTTGCTGGTTGCTTGAGTTCTAGTTAACAGAAATTCTTCTGTATTTAATGTATTTAAGCAATACTGTGTCTTCGACCCTGTCCCAAATTTTTTTATTATATTCTGGTTTTAACGCATTTGAAACCGTGTCAATAATTATTGTTGTCTCCTAAACACTATAAAGTGCAGACACTCAGACACTTGGCAATCTTCATCTTAGGTTTATTTCAGTTGATACATGCACCTGTGTTTTGTGCAAGTTTCGGGCTTCTTGAGGCCTCTCCCCAGCCAACTAAAATACATAATACATACAAATTAAATATACAATATATAAAACATAAAAACCTTTCTGTACATATATAAAACCTTATTTACAGTTGTTTTAAACAGTATATTATGGTTAAAAAAGTAAAATTACAATGCATATTTTTATTTACTAGGGAAAAAGAGGAGTTTAAAAGAAGTCATTACAATTAAAATTCATCATTAAAATATTCAACATATATATATGCAACAGTTGCTTAGCTAAAGCAAAAACTAATAATAAAAATAATAATGTGTTTAATTAAACAATAGCATTTTTATTCAAGAGTTGGGCTAGATAGAAGTTAGATGTAGTCTTTTGAAAGCCATTTGTAAATTTATTAGGCTATGGGCAATTTTTGGACAAAAGTTGGATCTTATATGCTGTAAATATGTAATTAAATGTTAAATTTTATCATTAAATCATCATTAATAAAACTATAGAAGTATTTTTCCTATTTCCTTATAATAATTTTAAATCAACTTTATGATTTCACTTACAAATACATTTTTATCTTCAATTTTACATTCAATTAATCATTAGAAAGCAAAATATGTTTCCTGAAAGTTTATGGAATGAAAATTACTCCAAAAATATTTTAAAAAATCAAGTATCCACAGTGTTTTTGTTGCTAACACTATTTTATAGAAATGTGAAAATCAAACAAGAAAAGAAAAGGAAAACAACTCAAGGATAATCTCATCAGAAGCTAGTATATGTCAAATATGACTTGAAAGTGTGTCAACTTATGTTTTCTCAGAGTTGACAGTGACACCTTATAAAACCTTTCCCTCAACTTTGCCAACTCTAAGGAGTTTGCAACTTTGAATATGACAAAGAACAGCCAATTTTAGTCAGTCATTGCCCATTCTTCATTCCTTTAAGATCTGTGCCTGTGTACTATTACCTTCTGCAGTTTTGTGTGCCTCCTTCGGATTTCTTGTCATCCTTCTGTTTGTGTGCTGCTATTCTCCAGAACTGTTAACTGACATCAAGAACTTATTTCCTGTCCCCACAATGTGGGATTTCTAGATCAGACTTGTAAGGTACCAAAATATGTGAACTTTCTCTCTCTGCAATGATAATGTGCTTAAGTGCAAATACTGTGTCTTGTTTAGCTGTGTAATGCATTGTACAAATTTTTATGCCATCTAATAAATGTTTAAGTGTAGTTAATTGTGTCGAGTGACTCTCCTTTCCAACTGAATCTCGTCATTTCCTATTCCATACTCTTACCCTAGTCTCACGAGACTGTATTATTACCATCCAGAAAAACACTCAAAACTCATGTAGTAGGTGTAACCATCTTGGTGTCAGAAATTTCCGAGCGTAATCACTTACATTCAGTAATAGGAAAGCTAAAAAGCTGTATAAAACTCCACTGGGATAGCCTGGACCTCACACTAGTCTCAGAGAAAAACACAAATGGAGATGTTACATTAGTGTCAGAATAAAACAAGTAAATAGAACTCTCACAGTGGTACCTGGACTTCATCTGGCAACCCTCACAGAAGTTATAAGTTTATGATAAGTAATTTATATATTTATATAAATTACTTATCAAACAATAAACTAGCTGTTACAAAATCAGAAAAACTTAAAAAAATTTAATTTGAAACTATTTTGAGTTTAAAATCATTCTGTAAACATCTGATATAACTTTTTAGTCTATCTAAGGGTAGTTAAGTTTTCTTAATTACAAATATGCCCAGGCTAAAACACAACTCACTGAGGAAGAGATTATGAAATAAATGTTTGATATTACTAAAACATTGGAAAGTTCAACTTCAGAAATATATCAGATACTTCAGAAAAGTGAGAACTGAGGTGTAGACAGTAACAATGACAACATATAGAGATGATCAACAAATTTTGCAACTGGTGACCAATAATTGATGCTTTATAAAAACCAGCAGCTAATGTTTTTGAATGCAGGGTGTCTAAAAGCACTAAGGTTAAAGCAATTGCACATCTAGTTTACACTAAAATGGCTACACAACCATCTCTGAATCAGAACACATTAGTTCAAGAATGAATTGGACAAGAGAACATAGGTCATGAAAGGAAGAATGGAAGATAATCCTCTTCAGCAATGAAACAAAATGGAATTTAGATGTGTCTGATAGTTGTTTGTTGTTGTCATGATTTGAGGAACCTAAGACGTTTTATATCACACAACAGGAAAGGAAAAATTCACAGTTTGGGCAGTTCTTAAATATCACAGTTAAGGTCTAACTTTCTAATGGTCTTCATCAATAGCAGATAGAAATCAGAATACCAAAAGATATTAGAAGAGTTTCTTTTTCCTACTGAAAAACAACTTTGAGAGGAAGATGGTTTTTCAGAAAGATAATGCATCCATAATAATTCCTATTCAACTTAAACATGGTTTAAAGAAAAATATGTTGAACTTATAATGTACCCCACAAGAAGCTATGATTAGGGATTCCTGATACCACAAAAGTATTGATACAGGTATTGGCATTGGGTATCGAAACTGGAAATTTTGTGATGTTGCTGTTCAATCTGTGGCTTGATTTTGAAACATTTTGTGTAATTGAAACTTTTAATTTTAACATAAATAACATGCTTTATTCTAGTTAGTTATTATTAACAAATTATTAAACCTGATTTCTAATATAAACTAAATGCTACCAATACTGTATTAGTTGATTTGAGATTTTAATATATCTTCAAGTTTTTCAAATACACTCAAACCTGTTTTTGTGCGGTCCTTTTTTGTGCGATTTTTTTACACGTGCAATGTGTTTTGTGCAATTATTTTTTTGCAGTATACCAATTTGATTAAAATTCATATACTGCACACAAAAAATCACACAAAACAAATCGCACAAAAACAGGTTTGAGTGTAATTAGCAAATTATTTATAAATAGTAATCTGAATTCTAAGTGTATTGTAAATAGATTCTGGAAATGAAATTTGATGTAATAAATTTATTGATTTTTGGTCATTATATTTACTACATAAGTTTAACTTAACCAAAAATATTTTGTAAAATTTGGTTTTGGTTGGTTGCTTTCAAACCCGAATTCAGTTTCAGTTTTGAATTCAGCTGCAAAATCCAATTTCCGTTGACTCTTACCTGTCTGTGAAAAATGTAACAATAGCAGATCTAATACCCAAGGAAGTATCAATACCAGTCGGTAATGGACCAAGCATATCGAGTATGAAAAGTACTTTCTATCAAAAGAAAGTATAAATATGGCATTGGTATTGGCAGTATTGAGACATCCCTAGCCCTGATGAATCCAATTAAGAACCAGTGAAATTACTTCTAGGCAAGTATAAGCAAATGAATAGTAGTAATGCTGTGTACACTCCTGACCAAAACAAAATATTTTGTACCATTTGGAAGTCTGGATCTGATACAATGTGCCATACTCATATTGTAACAGTTTCAGGCTGTATGGTTTAAAATGACAAAGACAGTGCAGATGTGAGACTCCATTATACAGTTTTTATTAAACTTGGATTTTACATCAACATAATGTTTATCACCACCAAAGAATCAAGCACACATCATACCTAAGAAAGGAATATGGATCTGGTTTTTTACTGTATCTGATCTTCCTTGCTTCTCTACCATCTCAAGAAGTGATATATATTTATGCAGGCCCTTGATCACTTTTATTGAAATTGGTAGCAGCCCAATTAATGGCATCAGTTCTTCTTAGTTGGTGTACTGTTGGTCTTGATATATTTGCACTTCTAAAATATGTAAGGTATTTCTTGATACTTAGATCTGGCCTTCTCACAGGTTGGCCTGGAAATACCAGATGACTTGTCTGGTTTTATGATATGACTCATTATCCTTCTGCCATATCATTTTCTGTGGCCATACTGGTACTTAATCCATGGGAGAAAGATGTGCTAAAAGTCCGACAGTTAATTACTGCTGTTATGTTGATACTTTCTGATTGACAAGCATAACTTTGAGGTTTCTCATTGAAGTGGCTCCTTTGAAGCTGCTAATGCTTCACAAGCATTAGCAGCTTCAAAATGCACACATTGATAGTGGTGTACAGTGCAATTATATCTAAGCACATGAGCAAAAGTTGTCTGAAAAACGCTGGCTCAATGAATGTGGCAATGAAGCAAGCAAATTGCCTCAAACAGCAAAATGTTCAAAAGGAGAAAAAATAAATAAAAACTGAATACAGTAAATATATTTTAAAGTTACAAAATTGTAAAAAGGCTTTGTCATATTTTAATTTTAAAAAAGTTTTAAAGAACAATAAAGAAAAAGCTGTGCATTTGCCTAGGGAACTTTTTGTCATTGTGAATACTTTTTATTATTCATTGAAGTTTTAAAAAAATTAAATCATGACAAAGCATTTTTAAATGTTTGTAATTTTTACTATTATGAAAAAAAAATATGGACAGTTCAACAAAAATTGACTACAGGGAAGATACTACTGTGATTAAAAAATATTGAGAATGGTTCATTTAAACTGCATCTTGCAAGAAGGCACTATCATCATCTTTTCATCATTTGGTACGACTTTCATTGACATCTAGAAACAGTCCGTATGTCATCATGTTTTATTTGCAAATAAATGTTTGTTTTGTGTGTAAAGAATTTTTGTGCCAGCAATTTTTCAAAATGTTCAATGTAATTGTGCAAAGAATGTGCATTAATTTTTGTTTTTTCAATAGAATTATTGTTACAAGTGTTGGAAATATTGTTTTTGAAACATTTCTGACATTTTTGTTGGAAATTTTAATGAATAAATTCAAATCTTGCATTTTATTGAACCATTTCCAATACTTTTTGATCACAGAAGTAAAAACTTTAACTCCAGCCTACAAGAAAAACATTGTTTTGTGGGGGGTACTTTATCTATTGAATGTTTTAATCATTGTACACATTTTTTATCATTTTTTGAAACCTTTTTATAAAATTTATATAGTTCATACAAAAGTGCTTATGCTAGAAATGCTCTCTGTTGGCAATCATTCTAGAAACAAGCAGCAAGAATTAATTTTACTTCAAGTGAATGTTATTATCTAGCGGTATCGTCATCTGAATATCATTTTATATTCAACTGATAATCATTTTATATTCAACTCAGTGCTTCTCATACAAGTTCTTCCCATCTGAAGCAAACTTCCTCACAATACATTCTGTTGCACAGAATGTACCACACTATTTTCACAAATATAACATATCATATAGCATTTGATAATGCACCTCTGCAAGGTCACTTTCCTACTTATGTTAGAACTTTTGTTCACATTTTTAAGAGTTGAAATCTAACTCATTTTTCAACTCATAAATCAAATTTTATGAGTTGAAATCTAAATGAGGAGAAAGATCTAAAAATTTTGAGAAAGTTTTCTAACATCTTGACCAGCTACTCATTACCTGCATCTGATTTTGGTCATTTGGCATTTTAAGATTTATACAAACGTGCTTTTATATATTTGGATATTATAAATTTGTGGTATGCAATGACACTGTTCTTAAATACATAGTTTTGAATTTATATATTTTACATAGAAAACATTTTATATACATATATTAATATTTTTACTCACCTTCAAAGGATCATTTACATTTAATAGATGTTTACTACTATCGTATTCAGGATATGGATTATCAAATTCTCGCACTTCAGTCATTTTGTCTAAAACAGTAAAGTTTACATTATATATTAATAAATTATCAAGATTTCTTTTACAAAATTTAATTAAGTCTCTCAATCTATTTTATCTTTGTTGATGTTTATTAACAGAGATTTGAATCAATGAATTTAGTCTGGAGAATGAATATACAGTAATTCCTTTAAAAATATAAATCCTTGTATTTGAGAGCACAATTACCAAACTTTAAAAATAATATAAACCTTAACTCAACCAAATCAACTTAATTTGCATATTATTTTTGTTGTGGATAAATATTTTGTTCATATTGTATAGAATGCTCACACAATCTCTATGCACAACATTCTATCTTGTAATAATTGCTTTGTTTTTCTGATAGGGTTTCAATACAACATACACCACTTGTATTTTAGTTCATGATTTAACAAAATGGAATAATTTGTTTTGGAGCATTAAAAAACAAAGTTTTTTAACTCTATCTTACAACAGTTGAAGCCTAAAAATAGCTACGACAAATTGATTTATTGATTTTCAAATACCAACATGAAAGATGTTCAGAACATGGAATAAAATTGAAATGGGTGTAGAGAATGTTAAGAGCACACAGATAGCTTCTGCAGTAATTAGCATGCATAGAAACTGTGTAACCACTCTAATAATTATTTTTGATGATAAAGATGTAAACAAGCATTTAGTGTATGTATAAAATATTAAACTTGATAGCTTCATAAGTTCAAGAGGCACTGTACCATACAAGTTGGCAGATTGTGAAACAATGATTTTCATTCATGCTTTAGACTTCTCATCCTCATCCTGTTTGTAAATACAGTAATACCTCAGTTTTCATTGACTTCGGTTATTGTTGGTTTCAGTTTTCATCAATTTTTTTCGCAAAAAATTTGTCTCGGTTTTCATCAATTGCCTCAGATTTCGTCGGCAGGCCCAAGTGATATCGCTGTTAATTTTGTGAAAACAAAGGGCGACCCACGTGTTTTCCGGCTTAGTGTGACATTATTTCTCATTGTGTGAGCATTACCCCACGATGGCCCACCATTGGCCAAAGTTTCCATTCCCTGAACACTGGGAGTTCGGTTGTGGATTCACGCTTCGCCAGGGTGGGCTGGTTACATGAAGTTTTCCGGGTTTTCTCCACATCTGTAATGCCTGAATAGGGGCCAGTTACCCTTAAATGGATTTCCCAGAAGACTTTATTCCCATCGATACAACCATCATAAACACATACAACTGCTATTACATGACAATTACATCACACTTTATCACAGGGCGATATAGGCTAGGTCATGTCCAACTAGCTTCTACAAGACAAGACATTACCCCGCATGTCTAGCCAAACAATTCTATTGCTTTCATCTTAATGCTAATTATCTTATTGTTAATCTTAATGCTTTTATCTTTATGCTAATTAGTCTTTTATGTTAATTTCTTATTTCTTTTAGTATTTAACGCTATATTAATTCTCTATAAAATGTGTTGTTGGTATGTATTTTGTAGTGTCTAGAACGAATTAATTGGATTTACATTGATTCATATGGAAATAAATGCCTCGGTTTTGGTCGGTTTCGGATTTCGCCGATTGTTTTCGGAAGAATTATCGACGAAAACCGAGGTATCAGTGAATATGATGAACCTTTTAGATAGCTGATTTGTAAACGAGCTACCAAAAGGTTCATTTTTACAGGCTTATATTAGATAATGCCAAAATAAACAAACTTATTATAAGTACACAAAATATAGAAAATTGAATCTTTAACATTTAAATTTAATTTTCATTTTTAGAACATTTACCAATTATTCAAAATTTTCGTCAGCATTAAACTGTTTGTTGATTAAATAGTCGATTTCTCTTGTTTTGATTACACAAATAAACACAGATTGCTTCTAGTCATACTGTTGGATAGAAGAATAACAATTTTAAAATTTTACGTTTGTTCTGTCATATTTGACGCTGCTGTTGTTATGGTAAGTTTTCGTTGCCAACCCTATTGTTTTTTTAACATAATATATTTTTTATTTGTTGTTTATTAATAGATTTAAGATTGAATTATGCTGTCTAATAATTATAAACTGATTAAAAACGTTATTATTTGCATTAATTCTAAAATCGATATTTAATTACTTCGAATAATTTCGGCCGGATCAAGGTGGCAACCTGCCGCTTTGGGGACCCGGGATCGAAAAATTCCTGGGGATTTTTCGATCCCGGGTCCCCCTCCCGAAACGGTGATCCGATCGGATATGTCGGCCGCCCCATTGTGGGCCTGGCCGAATCCATAATGGGCTTGCTAAAAGAGGTCCTCTTAGTGCCCACAAGGCAAAAAGAGCAAAAAAAAAACTTTGAATAATTCAACTTTGCCAACAATCATCTTATTAATTGAAAAAAGTAAATTAAATAAATAGAATTTATATTATAATTTAACGAATTAAAACAACTTACTATGAATTATGATGTTTTAACTCATTTGCAGTATGTTTCGGACAGCAATTGATAAGATTTTTTGCGTAAGGGCCTATCCACACATTCGATATTAACTGAATACCAGACAAACATTTGATGAATACTGAATACTTTTTTAACTCTATCTGGTTGGTGAACACTAAGACGGCCTCTTTTAGCAAGCCCACAATGGGACGAGCGGGTGGTGAGGGACGGGACCCGACAAATTTCTGGGGATTTTTCGACCCGTCCGGATTCGATTCCGGGTCCCCAGAGCGGATTTCGGGTCCCCAGAGCGGTAGACTGCCACCTTGACCGCTCGGCCATCCCGCCGTAAAAACCAAAAACCAAATACTGTGAACGATTTACTCGTGATGAATGTTCGGTATTCACCGTTTCCCGATTCTTGTCGGTAAATTGTGCTGAATCAAAGGATACGAATATTCGCCTTCACGTATTTGAGTTGTCCATCCATACTATTCGGCATTCGGCGAATAGCGAATGTGTGGATTAGGTCATCAATGTTTTCATTTTAGTCTTTTGAAAACTAAATCTTATCGTTTTTTTAGAATTTTGTGGGGAAGTACTCGATCTTTAGAGTATTCCCCGTGCAGGAACAAAATGAAAAGAAACTTCAATGAAATAAATCACTCACTCTATGACTCCAATGCAAGGAACTTAAAGTTTATTTCAGTCCTTCCAATCACTACTCTGTCCCTTCGCTATAACAGACACTAAAACAAAAGAAACAACACACACAAAAAAAACAATCTCGCGACTCTACCGTCTACACGTCTACTCTCTCTTCTTTCTTCCGAAAAAGTCCTTCTTCTTCCTTGAGCATGCGCGATCTCCTTCCCCCTCTCTGTTTTTCTTCCGAAAACGCGGCCCATCCTTTCTTTACCCTGCGGCCCACCCAAGGATCACGCAATAGAACACGTGATCTTTGGACCACATATCTCCCCTTCTCCCATTAACTTTTACAACAACAACAAACGGAATATTTTTTTTTTTTTTTCTTACACTATAAGTAATGTTGGGCTCACCGATATGCTACATTTTGTATCTTTACAAAGTTTAATATCTAATTGTAGTTTCCACGACTCAATGCACGGAAGTCAATTTGACGCCTTCTCAAGTTGTACCCGTCACTCAAACTATCTTCAGTTTGAGGTATTCTCTCACCTTGATCTTTATAATTCTCATCATTTTCTGGTAGAACAGTTTCCCTTTGTCTATATGCCCTACGCTCGATTTGTTCCTCCTCTTCGTTATCTCGTATCTCGTCAGCTCTGACTGGTAATTTTCGTGGCGTACGTCCTTTCTTTTTTCTAAGATTAGCCAATTTGCTCTCGGGACCAACATACCTCTTGAGCCGGTCAATGTGGACTGTTTGGTCATCCCCATCCTTACATCCCCTTATTCTTACGTTCACTTCGTTTATCCTATCAACTATGCGGAAAGGCTCCAAATACTTTGCAGAGAATTTTCGTTTTGTAGGATCATGAAGAGGTCGTGCTAGCCAAACTAATTCTCCTACTTCAAATTTTCGGAGAGAGCGGTGTCTATTCCAATATTCCCGACTCATTCTTTTGCTCTCGTCACTCAGAGCGCGCGCTATTTTATGCGCAGTCTCGAGTCTCTCCACGAGATCTGAGCGGTAACTTTCTATGTTCTGGTTCCACTCGACTCTGTCTATCTTGTCACCATTAGGGAAACGGGGGTCAAAACCGTAAATTAAAAAATTGGGCGTCTCACCTGTGGCTGAATTTACAGCGTTTCTATACGCGAACATGGCTGCTGGGAGGTGGGTATCCCAATTACGATTATCCCCATCTGATATGCGGGCGATAATTTCAACAATTGTTTTATTAAACCGTTCGATGAGGCCATTAGACGTGGGACGGTATGCGGTCGTCACTCTTCGTTTGACCTCTAACATTCGGCACACTTCCTCCATCGTACTAGATGTCAAATTCGGTCCTCGATCCGATATTAGTACGGTCGGGCACCCGAATCGACAGACGAAATTGCAAAAGAATGCCTCGGCGATTGTGTTTGCATCTTGGGAGGGGATGGCCACGGCTTCAGCATATCTTGAGAATAAATCAATGAATACGAGTATATAGCGGTTTGATCGTTCCGTTACTGGGAGTGGTCCTATAAGATCAACAGAGACTTCGACCATGGGGCGCGACGCTGTTTTGAAATCCTGGACGGGGGCTTTTCCTTTGTGACGATTATAACGCTGGCACACCTTGCACACTCTAACGAATTCCTCTATCCTTTTCCACATCTTCGGAAAGTAGAAATGGCGTTTAACTGCAGCAAACGTTTTGGCGATTCCCATGTGACCGGCAAGGGGGTGACAATGATGTGTCGAAATAATTTGATTGACTGCACTTTCACCAACACATCTTCTAATCATTCGACAGTCATCATCTACTTGGTTAATCGTCACAAGTTCACTGTCGATAATATCGAAATTTTCTATAGGCATATCCACCGTGTCGTTTGGTCTCTCTATCCCAAGAATTTTTCGTTTAATTGGACCGAAAATTTTATCGGTGTCCTGAGACTTTATTATGAGTTTGTCAATCTCTTCCATGGGTCTAGACTGATTCGATGTCACATTATTTGTAATCACATCACTGTGAACCCTTGAGAGAAAATCCGCAACCACGTTCTCTTTTCCTTTTACATGAGCCAAAGTTAGATCATATTCGCTCAATTCCATGGCCCATCGCATTAGGCGTCGGTTGTGATTCTGCATATGTTGTAGAAATACTAGTGGTTTATGATCGGAGTAAACAATCACCGGGCGTCCAAGTACAAGATATCTAAAATGACGTAATGCTAGGACGATGGCCAGGCATTCCTTTTCCACAGTCGAGTACATCCTCTCGTTCCCTTGCAGCTTCTTACTATAAAATCCTATTGGGCTGACATGTTCCTTCTCCCCCACCCTCTGGTTCAACACTGCCCCTATGCATCCCTCGCTGGCATCGGTACTCAAAAGGAATTCGCTCCCAAAATCAGGATGCCCCAACGTTTGGGTGTTAAGTAACATTTCTTTAATTCTCTTAAAACTCTTTTCACATTTATAATTCCAATCGAATTTCGCTCCCTTTTTAGTTAAGTCGGTTAAGGGCTGTACTATATGGGCGAGATTTTGAATAAATGGTCGGTAATAATTGACCATTCCGAGGAATGCTCTAACGTCCTTTGTGCGAGATGGCGCCGGTACGTCCGTTATCGCTTTGACGTTCTCAGGATCAGGTTTGATTCCCTTTCCGTTTATGATGTGGCCTAAGTATCTTATCTCAGGAACACAAAATTTACACTTCTCTGGATTTAATTTTAGTTCTGCCTTATCTATGGCCTCCATAACTTTATGGATGAGTGATATATGTTCGCCTAAGTCGCTAGAGAATAGGACAACGTCGTCTTGGAATACAAAGCACGAATGTCCTATGAAACGAGCCAAGACGCAATTCATCACACTCTGGAAGTAACGACCACTGTTTTTTCCGCCCTGGGGCATGCGACACAGTTGATATTTCCCCCAGGGCGTGGAGAAAGCAAAAACCTCCCTTTTCTCCTTCTTGATGGGGATCTGAAAGTACCCCGAGCTCAAATCAAGGACTGAAAACACCTTACTTCCTCTGAATTGTGTCAGAATATCATCAACCCTCATCATAGGGAAGTCCTGACTAATGGTTACGTCATTTATCCGTCGTAAGTCCAACGTAAATCTAATGTCTCCATCGTCTTTGTTTACGATGTGTATGGGAGAGTTCCAAGGAGAATTACTCTCTTCTATGATTCCAGCCTCCAGGTAGGAGTTTATTTTCTCTTTCAACTTGGGAAGCATGATGTGGGGTATCCTATATTGCCGAGTGTTTATCGGTCTAGACTCAGATAGCTCGATATCATGGCAAAATTTTGATGTTCCTGTTAGGTTTTCAAGCTTTGAGGAGAAGCAAGAAGAGAAGGTATGTATCAAGTTAAGCATTTTACTTTGGTGGGGAGGAGGGATATGATCCACTTTTATTCCCTTTGGAACTGTACTTGTGGCATGACTCATCACTGTGAGCGTACACTCGTTACTTTTGTCTTCCTGTGTCCATGTGCTGATTTTATATAACAATTTGCATATCACTTCGCACTTTCGCAGGAAGTCGATTCCAAGAATGGCGTCATAATCAACAAACGTATTTGCTTTGACGCTCCCAAACTTCTGTTTTATGATCTTGCCACCACATGAGAGTTTCATACAAATTACGGGTTCACAAGTTACAGACGGTCCACTTATTCCCTTCACCGATAGGGTTTCGTTGACTATCTCGCAATTATCTCCGTCTAGTAGCATCTTTACTGTGTCAAGATTCATTAACGACCTTTCCGACCCTGTATCGATGAGAAATCGGACCTTCGTCGTCCCAATTGCTCCTCCGCATACCGGTAAACCATTAGTGTTTTGTCTTATGTTCAGAGCCAGCTTACAAACATGGCTGAGCCTGCAATCCTGGCCACTATTGCAAGCCCTTGTTAGTTTAACTGTTGTTTTGTTTTTGTCGGGCAGTTACGTGCAATATGTCCCGGATAACCACAAGCGTAACACACATAGTCTGCTGCTTCTCGTATCTGGTCTTTTCTGTTAATGGTTGTCATTCGACTCATGTTCTCCGAAAGTTCTTCCACCTGTCTTACAAGCTTCTCTACGGTTTCTCTCAAATTGCCTCCCTTGTGTTCACCTGCTCCCTTATTGTTGGTGATATCCTCCTCAGTTTTTGTGGTGGTTTCTGCCATATTAACGTAACACGTGTTCTCTTTACGAAAAAACCTTTGCTCGATCTCATTAGCCTTCTCTGCCAGTCCGACTGCTTTATCAAACGATACGGGTTGATGGTTCAGTACTTCACGACGTAAACGAATATCTAAGCCCCTAATAAATTGATCCAAAAGTAATTGTCCTTTGTTAGGTTCAAGATGTGGATTAGCCTCGATCACTTGGTCAACCGCTTCGCATAAGCGAACACGGAACTCCCATAGATCTTCTTCTTTCCGTTGTCTAATACCTGTATATTGTCTTAAAGCCTCTCCGCCGTCCTTCACACACTGTTGAAATTTTCTAATGATTCTTTCCCTTATTTTATCATAGTCTTCTCCATACATAGCCCGGGCCTCATTAAGAAAAGTTAGAGGTTTCCCTTTTAACCTAGCACTGGCTATTGTAAGGTAATCCGACTTTCTCCATGCGGCTAGCTTAGCAACGTTTTCAAATTGTAAGAAAAATTCTCTAATCGAAATCATGTCTGATGGTGTCCCTGTGAATGTGGGGACCATTCCGAGGTATCCGGCAATTAACGGTGGACACATCGCCGACTGTTCTGCTGAACTAACCTGGGTTTCGGATTCCATTTTCGTTGATCGTGTTTTCACAACCTGAACTACTATAACTTGGTGTGAAAATGGAGTCTTGAGAGCATATCCTGTCGCGGACGCCAATTATGTGGGGAAGTACTCGATCTTTAGAGTATTCCCCGTGCAGGAACAAAATGAAAAGAAACTTCAATGAAATAAATCACTCACTCTATGACTCCAATGCAAGGAACTTAAAGTTTATTTCAGTCCTTCCAATCACTACTCTGTCCCTTCGCTATAACAGACACTAAAACAAAAGAAACAACACACACAAAAAAAACAATCTCGCGACTCTACCGTCTACACGTCTACTCTCTCTTCTTTCTTCCGAAAAAGTCCTTCTTCTTCCTTGAGCATGCGCGATCTCCTTCCCCCTCTCTGTTTTTCTTCCGAAAACGCGGCCCATCCTTTCTTTACCCTGCGGCCCACCCAAGGATCACGCAATAGAACACGTGATCTTTGGACCACATATCTCCCCTTCTCCCATTAACTTTTACAACAGGAAGCTTTTACGCTATGAGTGCCTCTCCCTTCTTTACACTGTGAACCACCCAAGGGGTTGGTTACGAGTCGGTTAGGTAACAGAACACGTGGTCTTCAGACCACAATTTAGTTTATTTTTTAATTTGGTTTATAGTTTAGATATTTATTTTCTCTAGTCCTTTCTTGCAAAACAGTTTTATCGTGTTCTTTAAAAAAAATATTTTCTATATAAATAGCATCGCTAGACCCTATATACCAGGGGTGGCCAACTTTTGTGCACATAAGATCTACTTTTTATCGTAAAAATGTGTCGCGATCGACTTGTTGTCATAGGCATAGTCTAAGTGGCGAGGGGGGTGTGAAATACATACTATGTTTATACACTGTTTCAGTACGAAGTGCACTCACTGCTTATGAGTCGAGTCATAACTGCATGCATACAGTTGCGTTCGGTTACAAATATAATACATTAAGTCAAGACATCGCTAGCGATCGACCAAAATTGGCTTGGCGATCGACCGGTCGATCGCGATCGACTTGTTGGCCACCCCTGCTATATACTATAAAGCTAAACTCCAACCAAATGCCGAATTCTATCGGGCTTTTCTAGCCCGATAGATTCGGCACTTGGTCAGAGTTTAGCTAAAACTTCTTTATTTTTCACGTTTACATTCTTCTGCATTGGTGAAAGTGATACTATTCACTATCTTTTTCTTTTATGCTTTTTTTTCACCGTTATTTTCTAGGAATTATCACATCCACAGAGTCAAAAAATACTAGCCAATCAACATGTTGCCGTGGGAGTGTTGGTGAATGAGGAGGAAAGCAACGAAAGAAGTTAATGACGGTAAGGACTGTGAATAATGAATCATGGTTAACGAAAAGAACACAGGAAAAAGTTTTTAATATGAAATCAGTCAAAACAGTGGAAAAATTGAAAAATTGTGAGAGAGCATCGAAAAAGTTTGTGCCTTTAAACAAGGGAAATATTGTATTTTCCGAAATGCATCTGGGTGAAATAAAGTTGTTGCTTGGGTAATATTTTTGGAGTCTGTGAATGTGATACTTTCCATGAAATAACGGTGTTTGAACCAATTACATTTTGAGATTTTAAAAAAGGGAATAGAAGCAAAAGAGATAAGTCATAGATTTGAACTACTCTTAACTACAAAAGCAACGGCACAAATTATTGTTTGAGAATTGTTCATATATCTCGGACGAACATTCGTCTACCCGCAACGAATCGACACGACAAATAATCGAATGTTTAACATTCGATTATTTGTCGTATGTGCTGGGCAAATGACAAGCATTTCAGCAAATAGTTTGGCGAAAGGCGAATATGCCTTTGAATACGCGTAAGATTCGAGATTCGGATCTCCTTCGAAATGTTCTTTTTTTAATCGATTTTCAGTTGTAAAACTAAATTAATAATAAATGTTATTAAAATATTCGATAATTTTACTAAAAGTGCTAAATTTTTCTAAATTAAAACGAATTTAATAAAAATGAACAATTATTTATTGCGACATCGTTACAATCTCGAGCTGAAATTTTTTAGATCTCGATGCACAATGCTCTTGATTATAGTAGTGTCTTACCCCTGTACATCATACTTTTCCTGTTAACAAGAGAGTCATGCCAGTCATCTATCGATCTCTGTTCTGGAAAGAAAATTTTTGAATTGAAATAACGTGACTTCCGGTTCAAATCAGAAGTGGGTATATAGTTAATCAAAGCCTCCTCGGCTCCTAAACTTTCCATATCTGGTCTCGACTTTCATCTATCTAACTCCGTCCTCGAGATTAAGGAAGGGCAGACATACAGACTCCAGTAGGAATTTATAGCTCTGCAATTAAAAATTGAAGTTCAATAAAGTGCGTAATTCACTTGTTCCGACCAGTAATTGTTAATATATTGTTTACAGCAGTGTTTCTCAAACTTTTTGGACCGCGACACCCCTTATGCACTAAAAAATTTCAAAGGACCCCCGAAGAATAAGTATGTGTCAAAAAACATCCCGGAGGGAGAGGGTTAGGCTCGTATTTAAATATTTATATTATTTTTATTATTTATATGTGCAATTTAAGTAAAAATTATTTTATATATTTTTTATTTCTATTATTTCTAAACATGAATCCATAGTAAATTTATAAAATATTTGAAAAAATTGATCTGGCATCAATTTTTCAGCGACCCCCCAAATATTTTTCACGACCCCCTTGGGGGTCGCGACCCCCACTTTGAGAATCACTGGTTTACAGGGAAAGAATAGACAACTAAGGCAATACTACGAGAAGAAGAATTTTAGAAAAGATCTTCGTCCAGAAGAGGATCGAGACAGGCTGACAATGATGATGATATTGTTCAATCATAAGCAGATGTAGCGGTGCTAGCAGACTACGAAAGGGGGCACAAGCTATAAAAATAGTCATTATACATTATGCAAAAAGCTTCAAACTATGATAACGTCGAATCAACGCTCCTACAAAGTAGCATTGATTACAATCGGGCCAAGTTTCGGTCAACGTACAGTACGATGAAGTTTCATGAGACAATAGACAAATATCGTTTATTAGTTTATTTTTTATTGGTAGAATAAGTTAGAAGTCATGAATTTTCTTTTGTTTGTTGATAATGAAATTTAGTCTCTCTTAGAGATTAAGAAAAGGGCAACACAGACAAAAAGGGAGACATGTTCCTCAATATACGGGCGCCCCTGACCAGATGCCTCTGTAATATTAATAATATTTATATTAATATATGTGACATAAGCATATGAATGTAATATGTTTATTAATATATTTGCCATAAAAGTTTTATGGCACGGCTTTATGGCACGGTTGACACAAACATTGTGTTTATACATAATTTTGATTTCCATAAGTATAGTGCTATAGGTGTAGTCTAACCTCAAAATACCGTATGACAATTCGTTTATTATTAGCGATTATGGCATTCATAGAAATTGGCCCACTCGCTCCGCTCGTGTGCCAAACTTCCATTCATGCCATAATCGCCTGTATTATAAACTAATTGCATAACATACTATTAATGCAAGAGTTTGTAAGTACTAATTTAATAAAACAAATATACATTATAACTCTGGCTTCCTAAATTTAAAATCTGTTTATTGCATTGTAACTTCGAAGTAATTTTTATGGTAAAGCTTTCATTTCATTGAAATGAAAGTTCCACCATTTAAATTTTCTATGACATTCCTTTTATTCTTGCTTTCTATAAGGACTTTTTTGCTTACACCTTTAGATTTAGGTACAGGAAGACTAAATACAGTCAAACCTGTTTTTATGCGGGGGATAGGGACCGCATTAAAAAAAACGCATTAAAAAAAATCTCACGAAACTTCACGAATGGCTGTAAATAATAGTTTTCGCAACACAATTAAAAAAAAATAATTTTTTTATGCGGTCAATAGGGACCGCATAAAAAAAGTCTCACATAGAAAATAACTCAAAACCGTACGAAATAGAATTTATTGACAACAGATGTCAGCACTTGACTGCATCGTCTGGTCTATCGTCTGTTTTACATATTTTTGTCCAGGTGGTGTTTTGTTGACTTAAAAAGTAAATTATTTCATTTTTCGCATATTCATGCAATAATATTACTATAATAAGTGCATTTATGCTATAATAAGTTTATTTAGCTATAATAAGTCAACGTGAGACATGACGAATCGCACGAGACTAGTCGCCAACTATACCGCACAAATTAAAAAATTCGCATTAAAAAAATCGCACAAATAAAAATCGCACATAAAAAGAGTGCATAAAAACAGGTTTGACTGTATATCGTGAAGGAAATCGAAGCAGGATTTACATGCGGTATTTGAACGAACGTCGCGCTATAAAGTATCACTAATAGTTCGAATCTTTGGAAAAATTAATAGAAAACGAAACGTTCCAACAATTACTGATTAGAACATAGAATTGAATATTCCGCCTAAATAGCTATAGAATGACTTACAAGATTTTGGATTCTTTCGATTTCGGTTTTGAGTTAAAGCGATCTTTTAAAAATTCGACCTAATATATATACATACAGTTTTATATATATATATATAGACACACTGGGCAAGTGGAAAGTAACTAGACATTGAGAGATCGCTATAATTTTTGTAAAAGTAATGCGATCATAATAAAATTTATATTTTCATGTACACCAATCAATGGAATTTTATAATTTCCGATCGGTAATGTGGGACGAGACCGAGAGAGGCTGCACGCGCTGTGGCAATAATAACAGTGGACCACTTGTCTGTTCAGGAGCGAGTACAGATTGCTGTACGTTATGAGATGTGGAAATCGGGGGTTGCTGTGCAGAGATGGTGGCGTACGGTGAACGAATGTTATGCCACAATCCATCCGGAAACAATCAAGAATTCTCATTCGAAGCTAAAATTACCACAGGTTCGGTTGCGATGCACAGAGAAGTGCGATCCATCCCCATCACAATCTGAGGAAAACATGGTTGATGGCGCCAATACCTACATTAAATTTTAAAATATGTATTCGTTTTCCCATTTAATCAGATACATATTAAATAAACTTCATCATTTTAGAAGGAGGTGGGGGTATTTAGAAAGACGTTACGTAATGCTAGGATTTCGACCCTTTAGATAACAACAATTCAAGGTTTTTTTTTTTTAAGTATCGCATAGCGAATCTTACCACCTATGTCACTGTTTTATGCGTTATACGTTTAATTAATAAAATAATGTATAGTCAGCGCAACTAGAATTGGCCCTTGGGGTTGGTTCATTTTTAGTCTTTAGGAGCGAAAGAATTGTTTATGAATACACATATACTCTCTTGGGCTTCATTGTCTTGAAAAGAGGTCGAGCGGTTAATTTATTTAATTACATCAGCATTATCATGTTCTATGAAATATTTATATTTATTAAAAATTCTTAATTTGTAAACAAGAATTTTATCAATCTGTCCTATAGAACATTAAGATGAACCAACCCAACAGCCAACTCTGGTCGCGCTGACTATAACGTTCAATACCCCGTGATATGATTATTCCTTAGTAAAATTAAGGAGATCGGTGGAAGATACGCGTTTTGTAATTTTTGCATTGTGAAAGGCATTGTGAAAGGCAAGAAATCGTAAATACGATAACTTTCTTATTTTTCGTTTCCGGTCCAAAAGTAGGGTATCGTTGAACTCGGGGGATCGAGACGAGTTCAACGATACCCTACTTTTGGACCGGAAACGAAAAATAAGAAAGTTATCGTATTTACGATTTATTGTACTCAAAATCCCAAAATTCCATGGGGAGTAATCTATACAACATCCGAATCATATTTAGGATAAACCACTCTTTTATCAAATGATCCTCCAGAACAGTAATTTTCAAACTAGCCCTGGGCCAAATCACCACCTAAACATATATGACACATTACTTATAAATGATATGATTTGTATTAATATATTCCATATATACTTTTAGTATATGTGGAATACACAAAATATTTATAGCCCGCCTACCTACAATTTTCTCTGCCAATCGAAAAGTTTGGGCACCGGTGCTCCACACCTTTTCTATTTCAATTTCAGAAAAAATAAAGTAATTTTCAGAAAATTTAACTTTGATTTCAGAAACGGTAAATTTATTTTCAGATGAAGTTAAATTAGTATTAATTTTAAGCATAATTTTTGAACGGTAATCAGTTAGCTTATGATTCAGACTTCGATTGAATTAATGTCATATTAAATTTCTATGAATAAATTGTGCAATTGTTAGATACAAATTAACTGTAGCATCTATTCGAACTTGATAGTTTAGACTAAAGCTAGCCTGTATTGCATTAATTAATGCTAACTTTAGCCTAATCCTAAAAGACAAGAGGAAACTATAATATGATGTAATATTCTAGAATATTACATCATATTATAAGAATAAGTTATCAATATAACTTATATTTATTAAATATTTAACAATTTCTTCCAAGTTTCGTATTCCATTTCCATATAAGTTATTTCCATTCCACATTCATGTACAGTACATTTGTAGTCAAGTTCAGGCCCAAATCGAATCGAGGAGGGCTAACAGGAATTGAAATGTCGTTGCTAAAATAATTCTTATCCCATTACTGAGTGTTATAGAAGTATACTACACTAAATTTTAATTATTTCATACGTTATTAAAATGATAAATCAAACGATATTTTGTTATCATTTGAAACTTATAAAAATGATGCTTTATATTATTAAGTTTTTAAATTGTTATAAATCATTTAATTTAGTTCATTTAATATACTATTCGTTGGTAACTTAAGACAGCTTGTAATTCTAAACTCTGAATTGTCAATCTGATAACAAGGTTTATGATTTCAAATGCATTCATCTAATAAGTTAGGTGGAAGAGATTTTAAATATCAAAAAGATTACATTAAAAATAGTCATTACTTTCATATGTTTTTGAGATTGATTGGTGGAAAATTCAAAATTTTGTTTCAAAATATAAGAACTGTAAGTTTATTCAAAAATCAAATACAACTTGCGATTATCAAATAATATTTTTACGTTTTGTTAATAGGGTTTGTCATTAGAAACTGTAACTAAACAGTATTTATAATAGCAAATATTTTGTAAAAAATTACTGTAAAAAACAATAAGAAAAAATAAAGTGTGCTTCTAACTCGTGACAACAGCTATGCAAGCAAACCAAGTACAGTGGTTCATACGAAACGAGTTATACCATTGGTTTGCTTACTTAACAGCTTGTCACTTAAAAGCACCCAAAAATAAAATAAAATTGTTAATGGTTCTGACTTCAAGTAAATTGAACATTTGCAATATTGGAACAAAGTTCACTCACTTTATTGAAGTGATAATTAAAATGATTTAATTTGAACTGTTTATAACTTCCATATCCGTCGTGTGATGTCAGTCACTGTCTTTGACATCATATCGAAAACATATAATGATGGCCTCGAGACGACCCCAGCTCCAGTGTTTTAACTAATTATGTTCTAACTAAAGACAACGTCACCGCAAAACGATTACGTCGATGTTACTCGGACACGATTTTAAATGCAGGATATCTTTCGAATCGATCGCATCAATGTTTCGAATGAATTGAATAATTTAATGAAGGAACGTAGAAACTTTTCGAGACTTTATACTCGTATCCTCTTTTTAAGTACGTACATTAGAGCCTCATTTTAACGGACCTCTATTTAACGGACAAAATTTCCGGTCCGTATGTGAAAATTAACACCCTGTTAATTTTAAAATGCTTTTTATATGCAATTAAATTAAAAGGTTATTTTTCATATCGAAGAGTCACCGATTACTAATAACATTATTTATTTGTTTAGTTAAATACCACCCCAACCTTTAATCACCAAAATTTAATAAAATCAATCCCCTAATAAATAAACCTCTCTGCAAAATTTCAGAAATTTTCGACAAAAGTACGGGAGTTATTAAGCTTCAGAGCTTCATGATAAACACACACATACACACTCTAACATCCATAAATACAGAAATTACCCCAAAATATTTTTGCATTTCTCGACGTTTCAAGGTGTCCTAAGTCCAAAAATGCAAAAATCTTGGGGGGGATCATTTTTTGACTGATTGCCATACTTTCCCTCTGTTATATATAACAGCCCGAAAAATAAAAATACCATGACACTAGCTGAAAGTTAAAATTACACGCTGTTATGAAATATCATTAAAAATAACTTTTATATTATTAATTATTATAAAAGTGCTTAAGTTTAGAGATAGAGATGAGTTTTTAAAAATATTGTAAATGCCATAACAGTAAAATTTTCATTAAGTCCTACCCTTCGTGTTCCATACTCCAAAATTTAATACAGTAGCATCAATGCTTCTTATATATAAGTTACCATACCAAATTTAGTTTTTTTTTTTTTTTTTAAATCTTTATCTTTACCCTATCTTAAGATATTCAACGAAATAAAAGCCAACACACACATGCTCGTATGCACGGAACGTTTTTCCTTTTTTTTTTGTTTTTGACATTTTTAGATACAGGAGATCTCAAAACGTCGAGATTTGCAAAAACCAGAAGGGTCAAATTCGACACGATTACAATATTTCCTCGTGTTACGTTATAGCAGCCGGGAAAGTAAAATGCTTTTTGAATATCAAACATGACAATGAAATAATTTGATATTATCCAGAGTGCTCGAATATTAAAGCTGTAGAAATTGAGATAGTAAGAAGTGACATCTCGTTCCAATTTACACAAACGTACACTTTATTCTGGAAAAATCATTCAAACACCGGTTAAGTGAAAGTGGTATACTTAATTTTCCTTGCTGTTTTGTTATTCAGTATTAATTTTTAAAATATTCTTTTAAACTTCATAATTAGCACCTACTAGATTATATTCAATCTATTCATTTGGTGAGCAATAGTAAACCGGTACTTACGTATTATGATACAGTAAACAATACCACAATACATGTAGGCCTGCTTATTAAATGATAATTGTTTAACTGAACACAAAATAAAATAGAAATAAAAATAGAAAATAATTCACAAGCTTAATTAACATTATAGTCACATAAAGAAGAAAAATAAATATTCCGAACATATTCTTTGGGTCTGTGACACTGTTCTGTCATTTATCAAACAAGTAAATGAAGCAAGATCTATGGAAAATGACGCTGCTGAATGGATCCACGAGCATGCTTCTAGACTCATTTATAAAGCGAACAATTTTGTATAAATATAATGTTTCTATTCTTTAATCATCCTATGTGCAAAATCAGCTAAGCAGAAAAGACAGGTTGCAAATTACACACGCTGTAATTTGCAACCTGTCTTTTGGAGATTTGGTACAATAAATATATTTTTATGATCATATAATAATAGAGCATAAAAATTTTATTGTGATAAAATGTAAATCCGGCTTTGATCTTTAAACTTCACGATTACGAGTGTACTTTTGAAGATATGTAACACTAAGTAGATAAAAGGGTTAAGTTGGATGCATACTAAGTAGGGATTGCAATTGCTGGATCCCTCATCCAGCAATCCAGCTGGATCCAGCGCATTCTTCGGCCTGCTGGATCCAGCACCAAGTGCTGGATCCAGCACTTGACTCTCAATTAACTTGGATCCAGATCCAAGTTAATTGAGTATTTGCGGATCCAGCGTTGCGGATCCGCAAATACTCAATTAACTTTCTAAATAATTGCACAAAAGTCTACGTCGTCGCGTTGCCGCTTTGCTAACTACTAGACTGCTACTAATTACTTACTCACTACTTTACTAACACTAATAATTAAATTACTTATAAATAAACTATACCTTAATCAATCTAGCAAAATTTAATAAAATAATAACGTATTCGCTTTTAACGATCTTCTTCAGTTACAAAAAAATGCAACATTAACTACAGAACATAAAATGTGTTTGGAATAAATATAAAAATAATAGTGCTTAATTACATCCCATTTTTTTAAAACAAGATACATAGATGTACTGCCAGGTCTGATAATTTTCGTATTGTATACCGACGTAATTCCACTGTTTTCAAACTTTTAAGAAACGATAAAAAGAAAGAGGATCGGAATTCAACAACGGGTATATATTCGGTGCCTTTACACAACCAACGTTTCAATTCCAAGCTTGTTTATGTGGGTGCAACGATGCGCAGTTTAAAACAAAGGCTCAAGAACACAAATATACAATCAGTAAGAACCTTGACAACACTGCCCTGGCATCATACGCAAGACAGAATGATGTTAACGTCCAATGGGATCAAGCGGCAATTATAAAAACGACGACGAATAGGCAAACGGTCAAACATCTTTAGAGATTGGAAATCTGCAAGGCGCACATGACAACTGGTTGTATAAACCATAGAGATGCTGTTATTAACGGACAATGCTGGTTTCGTTGGATTTTATATACAGGGTGTTTTTTTTTTTAAACTGACGGTACTCAGAGACATCTGTAGAGCAATCTAACAGCCGGACTGTCGCCAAATTTGGAAGAGTGACTAAGGACGACATGGGAAAGAGATTCCGTGACAAAAAAAGTAGTACCCAAATTTGCCGGTTGGGTGGATTTGGCGCTGTTGTAGCAAAACAGCTAAGAATCTGCATGAAATCCAGCTGCAATTAACAAACACACGAATGAATAATCGGACAGCGGTTTCAGTGTAATAACGAAAGTTTAATTAATCAGCAAATAACCTTCTCCCTTCTTCAATGTGATCACCGTCCTGCTGGACAACTCATTGCATCCTGAACACCGTGTTCTCTATGGCCAACGTAACATGTCCGCAGGAATGTTCATCACAGTTCGAGAAATGTTGTCCTTCAAAGTCATCTAGTTTGGGACACTACCAAGATAGACCTTGGACTTTAAGTAACCCCACAGGAAAAAGTAACATGGGGTTAGATCCGAGGAGCGAGGCGGCCATGCAAGTGGAAAAAAGCGACTGATGACCCTTTCTTCAGTGAAGTGCTGGTAGCTTTTTCGCTACAACAGCGCCAAATCCTCCTCTACCGGCGAATTTAGATACTACTTTTTTGTCACGGAATCTCTTTCCCATGTCGTCCTTAGTCACTCTCCCAAATTTGGCGACAGTCCGGCTGTTAGATTGCTCTACAGATGTCTCTGAGTACCGTCAGTTAAAAAAAAAACACCCTGTATATATTTTTTCCGCTATTTATTTTGTTTATTTATCTATATTTTGTCTGTTTGGGCGTTTTCCATTAATTTTTATATTTATTCCGAACACATTTTATGTTTTATATTTAATGTTCTATTTTTTTTGTAACCGAGGAAGATCGTTAAAAACGATTGAAAACGTTATTATTTTATTAAATTTTGCTGGATTGATAAAGGTGTAGTTTATTTAACTTATTCTACTTCCAGTACATAGTTTTATATACTGTACTTATAAATAACTACAGACTAATATGTAGAGCCTATATATGAAAACTGGTAAGACTGATAGTCACTTAGCCACTGATTATCCGTCTTTACATTATTATAATATATTAATATAAATTAAACAGTAGAATTACCTTTGCTATTATTTAACTTAAAGATTACATTATAATTATAATCTAACTAAACATTTAAAGTTAATTATCTCTATCTCAAGTGTTAAACCGAACCAAACTTAAGTTTACTACCTAAATGTGTAAGAAGTTTTACTGATTTATAGTGACCAGTCTAAATAATAAAAGCTTCTTAAGTATTTTTTTAAAATGTTTTATTTCATTAAAAAAACAAAACATAAATTGCAGGATAGATAGACAGATAACACTTTATTGCAGCAAAAATACATCCACGCTGGATCCGCGCTGGATCCAGCTGGAATAATTTCAATCCAGCAAAAATCCAGCTGGATTCAAAACACTGCTGGATTGCAATCCCTAATACTAAGTTATAATTGTACCGGCACACAAAAATTTTTCCAGAAAATGATAAAATATATTTCACGATATTCACGCTTTATGTATAATATCGAACCTCTGAACACGGCCACTGATAAGAACATAAAAATGGCCGTTGTTTGGAGTTTGTATTTTAAGCATTTTTTGTTAAAAAGAATAGAAAAATTTTCTGAAAAATGACCATCGTTGGAGGTCCGACTGTATAAAGAATTTAAATAGCGACAATAGTATAGAAAGGAAAACAATTACACAAATGAAAAGTCAGATCTTTATTATAATCTTCCAACAACAAATCTTGTACATCGATTTATTTATTATGTATATATATATAGTATTTTCGCGTCCATAAAAACACTATTTTAATCGATTAAAACAACATCAATTTTTCTATAATAATAATAATAATAATTGATGGAAGCATCTTGTTTTATTTAACAATAAATTCATCTAAGAAGCCACGTTTCTCAATCTGTAGCCCACGGGATCTAATCTGTAGCCCACGGGATCCTAGAATCGTTTATTTATCTTAACAAATGATTCGATAGAAACCCCTAGATCGAGTAAGGTTGAGAATTTGGCTAATCTAGAACCATTAACTGTAGTGCATTTACAATAAGAGACAACTGCAAAAAGAAAACAAAGTAATTGTCTTTTCGCATAATTTCGAAAGCTATTTATAAATTCATATATGTATATATATATATTTACACACACATCAAAAATAAATACGGATATAAACTCAAAATTATATATATATATATATATATATATATATACATATTTTAATAAATAGTATACGACACATACACTTAAAGACTAGATTCTGGTAATCTTCTCAACCAGTAGCTCGCGAACTCGTATTCCCGTTAACGTAATATTGTATTGGGAAAATCATTGAGAAGTTGGTGTGGAATATATATATATATATATCCAAGTGAAAATTGTATATAGCGTTAACAAATGTGCTCCAGAATTATGATAAAGCATGAATATCGTGACAAATACTGTTATTTTACATATATATAAAATTTGAATTGTGATAATTATCTCCCTATTTAAAAAATGTTTTTTTCTGTTTTCGTTTCATGACTAGATCCTAGACTCGCATCAGTAATGGCACAGGCTTGTTTTTATTTTTATTATTTATCATGAAAAAGATAAATCTAAATGACTTTATCCTTATAAATTTTTGATGTGTGTATAAAAGAGACTTTTTAAAATTTTCCTTTACAAATAAGGAAAACTTGGTAAAGTTTTCGAACCTTTCTTCTATAAAAAAAAAACCTCAACAATCGATCCATCTTAACCACTCTATTTAAAAAGAGGATTAATTAATTTTTTAAAGTTTTTTTTTAATCCTAAATCCTTTATTATTTACCATCATTTTAATATATTTAAAATATATTTTATTGATATATATATATATTTTTATTGCTTTACTTGCAGTAGGATGGAGATTGCTTCCTAAAAAAATCGCAATAGTTCCATCATTTCCGTTTCCTTTTATTTAATTTTTTCATTTTTTTTCATTTAAATTGTTTTAAAAAAGCAAAATAAATTAAATGGAAATTATTTTGGCATTTTTATAAAACAATTTCTCTCTTTAATTTACTTTAATTAAATTATGCCCATGTGCGTTCCTAGAAAATTAAATAGAAATATGGAAGAATTCGTAATTATTTTATTAGAAAAATTTTAAATAATAAGAGATTCGATTATATATAAATTGAGTATTTTAATAATAATATTAAAAAAAACATTAAAAAATAAATTTTAAAAATCTCTTGATGAAGCGACAACGTAATAAAAGAGAAATGTGTCGATTAAAATTAAAAGCGAGCCACGTGACCGCCAGGGAGAGCTTCGGGCACGTCACGTGATCGGGGAGTTAAAATTAAATTAATTATTATTTCACTTTTTTAATTTTCTAGCGAATGCAATAAAGAGAATGAGGAGAAAATAAATAAATATATATTTTTAGAATTAAAAAAAAATAAATACATAAAATATTTTAATTGGATATATTTAAAAAGTAAAATCAGTTGCTGTTTTCAGTCATTAAAAATCTAAAAATGCAAACCAGCTGCTGTTTTAACTATTTTTAACTATCTAAATCGTGCGATTTATATATATATATATAAATTTTTTTGATGGATATCTTCCACTCACGTGCTCGCTATATGATAAATATTACCTTTTCGTGTGACTTTTTTTCGCTATTTCGACGGGGTTTTGAAGTCCAGCTTCATAGAAGTTTAACTAGGAGGAGAGGGGATGGAAAGATCGTAATGGGAGTGTTTAGAATAGGAGACGGTAAAGGAGGAACTGTAGGGGGTTAATTACGCTTTGTATTGATGCGCCGGTAGCCTTTAGTGGGCGTTTCCTGTTCTAGATCATCCCAACCTGGATCCCATACGTCATCGTCGCTCTCCCCCATCGCTCCCTGTTCGTCGCGATAATCGATCAATAGACGTTCGCTCTCCTGTCCTTTCCATTCTCGCGATAGAAGAGGAGATCTGCCAGGACCACCCCTTTTGGATTTACTAGGTGTTTTGGCGTTCGCACTGCGTCGTGGGGAAAGTGCCATTTCGGTCCACTCGTCGTTAATTAATTTATCCTCGCTTTGATTCTCCATATTTGATTTATTAGGCGATCTGAAACGGGAAAGATTTTTTTTCCTCTTCAAAAAAATTCGTTTAAAAAAATTGTTGTTCTTTATTTTATTTATTAACAAACCTTGTTTGGCTGCTTCCTTTACCGCATTTTATCTCCTTTTCCAAAACGGTTTGATCATGTAATAAGGGTGTATTGCTATTATCGGGATCTCTATTCCTGTGAACGGGTGAAGGGTAAATTATACACTAGATGGCAGCACTTTTTTTAATAAAAATTAATTAGAAATTACGACCGCTTAATAAATAAAGACAATTATTTTACCTAATTATATAAAAATCTTCTTATTAATAATAATTAATTTTATGAATATTTAATTCACAATTTAGAATAATAATAATGATTTTAAGCGCAAAACACTAAAAAATGGTTTAGTCAGCATTTTTTAAAAAATCATAAACATCTGAAAGATGATCCTACATGGCTACGTCCGAATTGATAAAAATTATTATTAATTTTCTTAAATTAATAAAGAAACGAACCGGTAGACGAACGACGAAATAGCAAATATTAAAGAACGAATTAATATAAAATTCACATCGCTGAAATGTATAACGGAACAGTTTTAAACATCTCAATACCATATGGAGTACGTACGTAAGAAGTAGATGGCATATATAGATGGCGCTGATTTTGTATATATTATTACTTACTTGCTTAAGTCTCCGACACGATAACCTTTCCTCAAATTGGTAGACGACTTGTCGCCCAATACTTGATGATTTGTCGCTAACCAATCCATACCGAAAGTCGGGTTTAACGTCTCTTCTATGTTTACTACGTTGTTTCTGATCAATAAAGAGACGGTGGAGCCGCAGTGCGACTGTCTTCACCTGACGGCTCTACCTCTCTGAATGGAGTTAAACCGTCGATGTACATTTACCAATGTTGATGCTTTTACTCTATCGATTACCCTTAGTACACCAGTTGTGTACGTGACGATAACGCGTAATTTCACCGATCCCGCGCCCCCGTCTACGTTTTGATTACTAGACACTCCTAGAACGAATAATCTTGAAAAATTACGTAATTAGCTACTTTAATAGCGCCCGATCTCGTTCTAAATGACTTCGATTCGACTTTCCTCTCCTCCTCTAGACTCCATCTTTAAATCCTACAATGTGTACGGAATCACGTTTACTGCACGTTCGTTCGGATAGTTAGAAATTGCACGTCTACATCTTAGCTTATGTCTACCGCATCGCATAAATTCGTGGACTTAACGCATTAAAGTACATATATGCATATAGACTAATGTGTATTAAATTGCGCGTCGATATTGCAGTGGGGACCGAGTTTTAATGGTAATTTTGATATTTTATGCGCCATAATACCGTAAAAAAGAAAGGATATTTTGAAATATTTCACCAAGTCCTTAAAATTTTTTAATAAAGATTTTATACCGCTCTGTTAAGGTTATTTGAGTACGAATATTAGACATTTCACTCTTATGTTAAAAAATTTGATAATAAAAACGGAACAATTAAAATTCAATTTTGTAAAATGATTTTAAGAACTTAAAGATTTCAATAAATGATCTATACATGAATATTTTATAAGGAACCATATTTATTGATTTTAAAATATTTTTCCAAAAATTGGAATAATTTAATATAACTTAAATTTAAGAATTGATTGGACCAGTAGCAGAATGTCTCCCAATATTCAAACAAAACAAAAAAAATCAAGTCACACAAACACATTATTAAGATACTATTATTTAATTGATTTAACCATTCATTATTATTAATAAATTGCATGTTAAATAAATTTATCCAAAGAATGTCTTCTTGAAACTTAATCCACTTAAAGAAAGAGATTCTATCTAGCGGTGATAGGAAAAATGGAATGTACAAGTGAAGAAGCTGAATCTGTCCCGTGTAGTAATATCAGGCAAACACGGCCTCGGCCACCGGAAGCAAGTGCACTCCTTCGGATCCACCAGAGGCCTGTTCGGATGCCTCGGCCGCTGAGGTCCATTCGGGTGAGAGTGCCTTCACCAGGTGAGACCATGAACTTAGCTGCTGAAGGAAGATTCTGAAAAAAGTAAGGATAAAATCAAGAGAACGGTTCAAAATTGTGGCAGTGTTCTAGATGCGGCAGAAGTGGCTTACAATGCGTGTCGGGGAAGGTAGAATTTCAGGGCCGGTTTTTCAAAACCGTTGAAATTGGAGGCGGCGCAAATAGTGTAGGCTCCCATGTTCTCGAAGACAATCCACTCGCCGATCTTCATGTCTGGCATGTAGCACAACTCCACGATTCTGTCCATGCTGTCGCAAGTGGGACCCCACAGGCTGGTACGGAATACGGGCTCGTCTCTTTTGTCCTATTACAAAAACAGATTGTCGCAGTGTCAACACCTTGTTGGAACTATAAAAAGAATTGACGAGAACGCCATTCGTTAAAAATCTTTCTACTTGGAGGAAAATATACTAAATATATCCTTGCTTTGTTTAAAAGCAACTTTGGTATTTTCAAATTATCTAGTAAAAACAACAAGATTAAATGGCAGTTATCTCTTCTGTAGTACCTAAATTCTATGTTAAAAATTAAGATTACAAAACAAGTATTAAATTACTTAAATACTTTATTTATAAATTATAGAATATTCAATAAAGACAATTATAATATGTATTTAAAATAAATAATAATAATTTCACAATTCATAAAAATTACAAATTGTACAATACTTCATTTAAGAATGACCCAAAAGGATTTTCCTGTTGTTGATTTCATACCTTATAATCAACAAAGAATGAGTGAGCAAGTTTCAATTTTGTGTCCAATAGAGAGAATTGGTGACATAAAAATATGCTACATAATTCATAATTATTGTTCTATCTTATTTGAATTGCTGGTATCTTTTAAATTTTTCTTTGTTTGGGCTATTTTATTGGTTTGGGATAGAAATCCTTTGTCCTCTGACATTTTCTATATGTAATTAAAATAAATTTCTTTTGGGTCAACATCTAATATTTATGAAATTCTACAAAGAAATAGTCAAGAATTGCAGGTAAAACAATCTGAATATAATTAAAAATCACTACAATAGTTAGTGATTAATATATATTTCGTGTTGCTAGGTAATGAATGTTATGAAGTGGATTTAATTTTACTACAGATAAAAATAGACAACCATATAGCTTCAGTTTTATCGAAGATGGAAACAAATTATTACAAGGTCAACCAGTAAAAATAAAGGATAGAAAGAACATGTAGCTACCATAACTGGGAGAAAACAGCAACAATTCTTCTACCTCACCAAGCCACTTTTTGGCAAATAAATATTTAAATTATTGAATTAAACTGAAGACAAGTTTTAGAATACATAATGGAGAATATATCTATTTTTTCCAAACAGTAAATGGAATTTCAGATTTCCAGCAAAGTATTCTCTCTTTATATCGTGAGAAAATACACACATTATTGTCTAAATCTTGACTTTATTAAAAATAAATAAATAAAACACTACTGTAGAATGCTGGATCAGAACTACTTTGCATCTGTTCGGAATTCCAGATAATAGAGTAATCTCATGAATAGTATTAACGAAATGAAATACAAACATCATATGCTCAATACATACTGGAACAGTTGACACTAAAACACTGTTCATTCATACTCCAACAGATAACATTTAATAGAATTACTGTTCACAACTTCATATACCTGGGATCCAAACTTAACTGTAAGAAAAAATGCACCAAGAAATTCAGTGATAAGTTATGGCAACAAAAGTTTCATTGGTCTGTAAAGACATTCAAGGACAAGTTTAATTATACAAAATGCTTATCTGATCTGTTTTAACTTATGCATCTGAAATCTGGATCCTCACAAAAATGACAAAAGAACACTAGAATGTATTGCAAAAATTCTCGGAAGTATTCTCATAGTAGCCTGGAAAGGGCCAATGGAGAAAGCAATAAAACCAGATATTAAATTCATCAAACTAAACTAGGCTACACAAAATGTGTGCAGCTCAGTTTAGTCTATTGTGGATTTTTCCATACTAAAAAAAAAAAAAAAAAACTAGAGGAATACTAAAAGAAGGGGTGTTTGCTTAAAACGACCATACCCTACATCCTGGGTTACTAAACTGGCTAAAAATATAATTTGAAATATTTTCATCAATCTCTCATAACATTATGCAATTTTGGATCAATTAGTGGATCTTTGCACAATGTTAAATTAAAGCTGAATCAAAATTATTTTGAACATCCCATATTTCAAACAGATAGCAACTGCTATATAGAATTCTGAGCAGACCTCTTGAATAAAAATCAACATGTATGACAATGTTGAAGTTTTAAACTTAAAAATTGTTTTTATACCAGTTAAATACATACAAATTAATTTTGGTCACTTAATTAACAAAATATGTATATGAACATATATATGAAACTTCAGAATAGAGAGATTACTTAATTGTTTTTATTAGTAAATTAATGAGAACATTTTGGATAACAATTACTATCAGGACAAATATTAAAAAATTTCTGTATTGATAAATATATAAAATTTGTAATTAAAGAAATAGTAGTGTTCCACAAAAATCAAATAATAATTACAACTTATTAGTTACTATTAAATACAAATAAAAATAAAATTAAGTAATTTTTTACTTAAGCAACTCACTGCAAGAGGATGTGGTGAGACTTCAGCATGATCAAATATCAGACAGTTGAATGATCCATAGACACCATCACTCAAATAATACATAAATGTCCTCTCTTCTAAGCCTGGTAAGAGGGAAAAAAACCCAATTGAAAACCTATTTTAATTGGAATGCAAACATAACTGGCATCTAAAATTTAAAACAAAATACCAATTTTTTTTTTTACATTTCCATATATAAACTTTTTGAATAATGAATATCCAAATAAAAAAATTTTTCTTTTCATTCTTGTCAAAAGAATGTTTTAAAAACATTCCATAATAGGTTAGCTAATAGTTTAATGATATTTAGCATAATAGGCTAAACATCATTAAACAAGAATGTTTTCTTTTTGATAAAACATCTTCTGGAACTTTCCTGTTGATCTTAATCTGAAGTATCAGCAACCTCTTCATTTTTCTCTACTTTTTCCATAAAATCTGACATTTTTGTTTGCTTGCGTCTGCCTAAGATATCTTTAAAAATTTAATTTTTTTTAATGTATTAACTTCTAATTTAATCAATAAAAACAAAACACAAAATCAGTCTTCTAAATGAACCAGGAAGACTATCACAACAATAGACACCTGGTTTACAGGAAGATAATTCCACAAATTAAAAAAAATTGGGCAAAGACATGAGACAACACACATGCTTGCTGAGTAAAAAAATGATGGTATTTGCACTTAAAAACTGACAGTCTGTACAGAGATGTCTTCAAACCCATGTTGAGTGAAGAATATATATATAAAATCAACAGATGCACACAGGTATTGTTGATTTACTAACAAACCCTACAATAGGAAGTACCTATGGATCCCTTGAGTGTGTGAAAACTGTCTTATTATTACTAGTTGTTTCATTATCAGATCTTGGAGAATGTGGACTATGAATCAGATAAAACTATTTATGGATGAAAACTTAGAATAATATATAGTAGTACAAATTTTAATTTTACTAATTCTTATGTTTAAATAAATAAAAGAAAATAGAAAGTATATAACATATGGATATAAACAATTCCAAGGAACAGGTTTCATTTTCAAATTGAGACATGTCTGTATTATAAATTTTGTTTAAAAAAATTTAAAACTGACCTTCATTTGGAATCATTACTTCTCTTTTAGCTATGATGTTAGTGATCAGAGTAAAAGCTGATGCTACAAAGAAACGGCCAGGTTCTGCAATAATTCTTATACCAGAATCTGCAGGAAAATATGCATCCAATGCCTTATTGACCACAGCTGAAATCTACAAAAAATTGTTTTATTAGATTTTGAATTCAAATATAAAAAACAATTTGGCTAAATAAATAAAATCTTTCCAAGCTATTTTTAAACTATAATTTAATTTATACAGGAAGTGTTGCTATTTCATAAATATATTAATAAATTTCAGTTGTGTATTTATAGATTAAAATTTCAGTGGATTCAAAAGGAAATTTCACAATTTCAAATTGAATATCAACACACATGAAGGTCTGCTAGTGTTCAGAGTCAATGATTTTAGGCATATGTGTAGAATGAACTTGCTTGCAGAAGATTACTATAACAACTCATTTTAAAAGATACATATCCACATGGAAGTATAAGCAATTATAAGAGCAGTGTTCAGATCTTCATGGCAACATGATACTTTTCCATGGAAGTGATTAACTACACAGCACAGAGATTCCCAACAAAACCTTTTTATGAAAAAGGTTTTGTTGGGAAACATTGCATCTATAGGAAACTAGTACCACCAGAGTTGGCATGGAAAATTTTCACATATTTGTCTTTAAAGATTTTTTATTAAATTATTATATTTCTTCTATGGTGAAGACATCAAAATGTGTTACCATAACATGATTGATGCAACACACATTCTACACCTTTAAGATCAATAAACTCCTATGACAAGTTTTAAGCCTGAGTCTCTCAACAATTTGAGAGACTTAGGCTTAAAATAAATAAATAAATAATAATAATAACAACATTCTTTTGGAGTTATACATTGGACTCACACAGATCTTGAGCAACTCCAAATAAAAACGAGAACCACACTTACTAAGCATAAACATAAACAACCTCATCCTAAATCCACCACAGAAAGATTAACCCTTCCATGTAAGGACATGGAAGAGTTAATCTTGGTGGTCATGGCCTGATTGATAGTTAACCTTCACTACAAACAAATACAGTCACTGCGAGAGTTTTTCCACAAAAAACAAGAAACATCACAGTTACATAAAGCAGTAACTCTAGCAGACTCGAATAACACACCATAAAACTTACACCATATGTCGTACAGACATGACACAACATATAAAAAGCATAGACACCATTAAACAATCGTGGGCTTGAAAAGCACTCCATGGCAGGCATCCCTATGACCTGGCCCAGGATTTTGTTGACAAAACAGCATCAAACAGCTGGTTAGCTCGGGGATGCCTCTTTGGAGAGACGAAAGGATTCATGATTGCCATACAGGATCAAGTCATAAATACTAAAAACTACAGAAAAAACAAACTCATACTCATACATACAACACTCACAAATGACACATGCAGAAAATGTCATATCATGCCAGAAACTATATAACACATCACTTCTGGTTATAAGCTCTTGGCATAGACAGATTATCTACATAGACATAATCAAGTAGCAAATATAATACATTACGAGCTTGCAAAGAAACACAAATTAATAGACATCCACGAACCATACTACAAATACATTCCACAGACAGTATTGGAAAACAACACGCACAAAATGTACTATGAGAGCCATAATCACAGATAAAACAATTTACCACAACAGACCAGACATCATACTCGTTGACAAACACAATAAAATCACATACATTATAGACATATCCAAACTCTCATAATGTACAAAACACACGCACTGAAAAAGTCGGCAAGTACACAGAACTTGCCCAGGAAATAAGGCATCTGTGGAGGATGGATAAGGTGCTTATTGTACCTGTTGTTCTCGCCTCTACAGTGTCATACCACACACACTACACAAAAGCCTGAGAACATCACAATTAAATAGAAATGTATACATCACACTACAGAAGGCATATACAGGAAGAATACATGTCATATTGTGAGGAAATTCCTGAATACAGACACACACTGACACATTTCTTTAATTTTTGTTGTGGTTACTAAGCCTTGACTTTGGTCCGGTCTAGTGCACAGCCACCGGTGTTAACCGAGTATATCTCACATAACCCAACACAATAATAATAATATAATGTGTACCAGAAATTAAATAAACTATACCTTTATCAATCCAGAAAAATTTAATAATGTTTTCAATCATTTTTAACGATCTTTTTCAGTTACAAAAAAATAGAACATTAAATATAGAACATAAAATGTGTTTGGAATAAATATAAAAATTAATGGAAAATGCCCAAGCGAACAACATATAGATAAACAAAATAAATAGCGAAAAGGAAGGAAAAAAAATATAAGATATATCAACGAAACCAGCATTGTTTGTTAATAACATTAATTAATGTAAAAGGATCTCCACACGGTAGACAATGCATCCGCATCTCTCTGGTTTATACAACCAATTGCCATGTGCGCCTTGTAGATTTCCAATCTCTCAAGATGTTTAACTGTTTGCCTATTCGTCATCATTTTTATAATTGCTGCTTGATCCCATTGGACGTTAACATCCTGCTGTTTTGCATATGATGCCAGTGCAGTGTTGTCAAGGTTCTTACTGATTGTATATTTGTGCTTCTTGAACCTTTGTTTTAAACTGTGCATCATTGCACCCACAAACAAGCTTGGAATTGAAACGTTGGTCATGTAAAAGGCACTGAATATATACCTGTTGTTGAAATTCCGATCCTCTTTCTTTTTATCGTTTCTTAAAAGTTTGAAAACAGTGAGATTACATCAGTATACAATGCGAAAATTATTAGACCTGGTAGTACATCTATGTATCTTGTTTAAAAATGGGATGTAATTAAGCACTATTCTTTTCTTACTGTCCACCATTGGAGAATGCTGTGCTGTGGATTGGATGGATGTAATAAGATCATCTATCTCCTCCCTGTGATATCCCATGTTGTTGGGCTATCTTAAGAATGTACTCCAGCACCCTTATCATGTTTTACAAGCTTGTGCAATGTGTATAAGCATGTTTAATCCATGCCCTGAAAGATGCCAACTTGACGTGCTTGGGATTGATGGATTGGCATGGGATAATAATGGGCTGAAAACAGGGTTTACTGTATATGTCAGTCCAGATCTCCCCTTGCTTGCATGTGATGGAAATGTCCAGGAAGTTCATTGGTATCACTCTTTTGGTCAAGCTGTAGTGTTAAACCGTAAGGGTTGTTGCTGATCTTGCGATACACGGCAACTGGCTGCATAAACCATAGAAATGCGGACGCATTGTCTACCGCGTGGAATCCTTTTACATTAATTAATGTTATTAATGGACAATGCTGGTTTTATTGTTATATCTTATTTTTTTTTCCTTTTCGCTATTTATTTTGTTTATTTATCTATATTTTGTCCGCTTGGGCATTTTCTGTTAATTTTTATATTTATTCCGAACACATTTTATGTTCTATATTTAATTAATGTTCTATTTTTTTGTAACTGAGGAAGATCGTTAAAAACGATTGAAAACGTTATTATTTTATTAAATTTTGCTGGATTGATAAAATTGTAGTTTATTTAACTTATTCTACTTCCAGTAGATAGTTGTTATATGTACCAGAAATACTTTAACACAGTAAACTGACAATACTGAATGAAAGTCCTCTCTTTAATTTATGCATACAGTAAATTTATTTTCTGTCCAACCTTCATTAAAACATTGAAAATGTCGGAAGTAGAAAGATAGAGTTGCTAAATTATAATAAATTAACAAATTTAAAAAATAGCTTAGGAAAAATTCAACAAATTTTTGAGAAGAATTGTAAATTCAATACACAAATTTTAAAATACTTACTTCTTCAAAAGATGCAGAAGGCCCTCTTGAGCCTGGAAATCCACCTCCAATGTCAAGAAGAGTAAAACTGAATCCTAACCTTTCTCCAATGTTAAAAACGTGATGAGCGGATTCAATTGCCTTATGGTAAGCATTTGCATCTAAACAGCCACTTCCAACATGAAAACTAATCAAATAACAGACATTTAGGAAAAGTTTAATATTTTATTAAGATTAAATTGGAAATTTATTAAACTACTGTAAAATGAAATCTGAAATGTATAATGAAATTTCACAGTTATTTTTAAGATAAGTGCATGTCAGTGTCCTAGAAATTTGGGTTATTTTATTATTATTATAGAAACAATGACTTTAGTAGCAAATATTTCTAATTCCTCAAAGAAAGACACTACTTAAGGTATGCCAAACAATTCTTTGAATATCAACAGACAAAATACATTCTTCCACTTTTCATGTTAAGTTGTCTAACTCAAAATGTTTAAATATTTTAGTTTGACTAAAATTATTCAACATACAGAACTGTTGCTACACATGTGAAATTAAATCATTTAATTAATGTAGTGATTATTAAAACATTTAATTTTAAACAAAGAAAAAAAATTAAGAAAATTTATACATTAACTCGTTTTTAGTTTGTTATAATAATTAAAAAAAAAAAAAAAAAGCAGATTCTAATAATAACCAGCTAGATTAATTATTAGAATCTGCTAATTTATTTTGTATATCAATTTGTTACATAATTTAATTAACAATTCCTTTTTCTTATACATAGTAGTAATTATTGTAAATTGCCTTCTCATAATGCCTAATTTATAACCATTTTAATAAATTTAGATTGATTTTATACAATAATTTAAACAGAATTTAAGTTAAATTCTAAATTTAGCAATTTTTTAAATTAATGATAATTTTGCAACAGTGTAATTCAATCAGTAATTTATCCTACAGATCTAGATGTACAGTACAAATTATAAGATAAGATAATATTTTTTACTGATTTTTAAAGTATACAATTTTTTTTTTTTTTTAAATATTAAAACTAATCCACAAATCACAAGTAAAAAGCCCTCTAAATGCATTATTCAGAGGCAATCTCACAAAGTTTTTCAAGTTGTAAAAGTTCAAGAGTCAAGGAACATTCATTTAAAAAGATTACTTGTTTCTTGACAATCCAAATATTTGTTGTACGGTTTGAAAATATTAGTGTCTAGTTTTTGTATGATTTATTTCATCTAAATATTAAGTTTTAGAATATTCATAAAAAAATTATTTTTTAAAAATCATAAAATGTACTAACCTTACTCCAATTACATTTACTCCTAACTGTTTGGCTACTTGTAGTAAATGGGTTGCATCACCCACATCACATCCAAATTTAATACCCAGTCGACAAATTGAACTGCTATCATCTACTCTGATACGAAGGACCATTCTACATTTAAAAAAAATGCAAAATTCAGTTACAAATAAATTATAGTTTTTATAATAGTTCCAGAAATTATTCTTACTGTGCCCCAGGATGAAGATTTTTTGTCTTATGCAATTCTATTTCATTATCGAATGTCATCACATTCACACCAACGGATGCAGCATGCTTAATAAAAGATCCAGTTTTGCAAGGATTGGCATAAATAATTCTAGAAGGATCAACACCCATGTTAAGAACTGCTTCAATTTCAGCCTAGAAATACATCATTACCACCATCTTAAAAGTAGCAAAAACAATGATCATTTATTAAAATATATTAACTAATTTACCTTACTAGCACAATCAAATCCAGTTCCAAGTGCAGCTAAAAGTTCCAAAATTAAAGGAGAATCATTACATTTGACGGCTGTAAAGTAAGTTAATTTTGTAAATAAGATAACTTTGTAGTGTAAAATAATATAAAGCAATGTATATTCAACTACTACCATAAAATGGATGAATACGTGACATATTCAGCTTCCATAATTTATATTTATATACAACATCTCCAAGATCCACTGTATAAAATGGTTCCTCAAAACCCTTTAAAAAAAATTCATAAATTTTTACATTACTGTATAATAATCAAAAATATTCAATTGAAACACAAGATACCTCAACTGCAATTTCTTTCACAAGATCTGCAACAGTTTTATCGCTCACAATCTCCACAGAGGGTAAACCTGTTTGTGACTTCATGATTGCAGAGGCGACAATTCACTAAATTACACAATACTTTCGTCAGCAATGAAAAATTCCTAAAAAATAAATAAATTTATCAGAAAACAAATAATGTAATGTACAGTACATTTTATGAATCTTGGCCAGATTGCTGTAATGCACAGTAGCAAGTACAAGTTTACATCAACAAGCAAACAGCACAGGCTGTATGAATTGAACATAATCAGAACTACATTTTGGAGAAATAGCTGGATAATTTAGGCAATGTGCAGCTCCTTGCAAAACTTGCATTTACAATAATTTTATTTGAAGTCTTAGAAATGGTTACTATATAAAAAAAAAAAACAAATTTCTACTTCAACAGACTAAACATCTTAGGAAAATAATACACACACTCATTTATAGAGCTTGCAAATTTCATTGTATGTCTCAACCACTGACATTGATGCATAGCCAGTTTAGTTTTACATAATGTTATGGCTAAGAAAAATAATAAAACTTAAGATCAGGTTTAAAAAGAACTTAAATGATCAATTACATGTAATATTCATAGATTTAGTCATTTAGCTAACTGTTCTTTGTCTCTTCCAAAACCTTTAAATTTCTGGTACAATACAAATATAGATACAGAACAGATCTGTATCTATATTCGTATCATACCGGAAATTCAAAGGTTTTGGAAGAGACAATTATATGCACCAGTATTTATCATTGAAAGTTGTAACTGTTCTTTGCATTCGCTGTGATTTCTATGGCAACCTTTTCGTTGTTCTGCAAGAATGTTGTCAACATGTTCATACATTTTGTTTGCAATACAGGATGTCAATAATTTATGTAATGTTGGAAGACATGTAATTAGTCTGTATTATGTGGGGTCTATAAATGGTGTTTTTAGGTTTCATGTAAGTGATGCCGAGTAAGAAATTTTGGCATGTCTTGTGGATTGGTGATGGTGTGTGTTAAGTGTTTAGCTGGTTCCTGGTACAGTGATGTAAACTTTTTGTATCGGAAATTGTGAATGTTGTCTACACCAGATTCTTCCAGCTGTGTGTTCTGTTAACAGCATATCTGATGTCATGTACATTTACTTCAGCACAGGGCATAGTTGGTATGTTGTGCAAATTTTTGTTCTCCTCCTTGATCTAGCCTGCATCAGCATTGTGTGTAACAACATCTAGACCAAAGAGAAGACCAATAAGTTGTGAGTTCTGTTTGTGTGCCACTGTGCTGTGTATCAGTGGTTGTTTTGGTACTAATTTGTCTGTAAAAGAGTTTTTCATAATTTATTTTGTTGTTTTCGTAGTGAACATGTTTTGTATCATTTGAGTTTACGTGCTTTGGCTGCAAGTTTTTGTTTTAGTGTATCAATGTATTCTGTAATGTGTATTGTGATGTTTTGTGTGTGTTTTGATTTTCTTGAAAATTTTTTTGAGTTGTTTCTTTAACCCTTTTGTGACCGGGGTACCGATCTACCGTAAGCCTAATTGTTAAGCAAAAAGGCCAGGGTACTGATTGATCGTTACCAACGTTACCAAAGTAAAGTTGAAAACAATTTTCATAAAATGATCTAAACTAAATCTTATTAATTACAACTAATTTATTCGTAAATAACCTGTAATTAAATTATATATATTCAATCAGAGTTGAGTCAAAGGTTATACCTGTTTACAACTATCAAACATTTCATTATTAAATATTTAAAAACAAAAATTCAAGCAAGCATGCATGCTGTCTCAAATTTGCCAATGGATTTTAGAATATTGAAATTTCAATTATTTTGTGCTTGTCATCAGGTTCACTTTAATGAAAACTGATAGAACAAGAAAGAAAAAGATCGCACTTTCCTATCAACCAGAGCCGTGTTCAGAATTCTTTTTAAGTCTAGTTATGCTGCAATGTGGAACTCATTTCTAACTACTGGTGACTCCTCCCACCATTAGCTAGCTAGTTCAGTTACCTTCTTTTATCTATGCTAACTTCTACTAGTGACATCATTGTTTGTGCTTTGTCGTACAATTTGTAAGATGGCTGCTCATGTTGGACTAAATATATTTTATTATAAGAATCACAAAGTTATTCTCTCATTCTAAAATGACTTTGAAATGTAAATTTATCAGTGGTGTGCCATCCATGGAAGCTGTGAAAGTGCCACTTCCCTTGTATTTTCTAAAATGTAAATACATATTATGTGATTATTTTCATATTTTAAACACACTTTGAATTAATTAAAATTAGTATTTTATTGTAACTGCATTATGTATCTTATTTCTATAATACATGTGAAAAACAATGATAAGCTTGCTATTGTATATTCGTATATGCATATTCCCAATGGAAGCACTGTGTTGTCGAATATAGGATAGCTTCCACGACAAAAATATTTTAATCATGCAAAGCAGCCAGATTATACACATTCGTGTAGGCACTTTACAGAGCACCAACCTTACGTGGTTTAGCTCATGCATGCTACACACCAAAATATCATATAACACTTCCAATGATTCTATTGAGAGCCAGCACAGCTTCCCTGTCATCAAATGTCACCACAAGCCACTGAAAAATCATCATATGTCAGTATAACAGATTCCAAATACATTTTAACAGAACACAGCAGTCCACTTTGTTGAATACAATTAATAATTGCTTCATTAATTTCATCACAATCTGACACAGTTTCTATTTGAATAATTGTATCGGTTACTTCATCCTTTTCAACCAGTTCATTTGAGACAATTGTTGCAATCATAGTTTTAACTTTGTCCACCTTTTTGCCCAGTTGTCTAAGAATAATCGTTCAATGATGCTCAGAACATTCTTAGCTCTGCCCACTAAGCCACTCAAAATTCTAACTTAGGTGTTCTGTGTTATTGAACACAGCCCAGGTGTCATTGTCATTGCTTTCAGACTTTAAGACGTCACTGTGTTTTCTTTTTATAGATTAACCTTCGTATTTACTAAAGTTTCTTTAAACATTTTTAGGTAAGTGTTATTAAACATTTTTTAACTGTTGGTTTAACTGTAATCAATCATAAATTGATAAATGAAATACAGTGGTATCTTGGTACTCAAAACACAAATTCTGGAAAAAAGTCGCTTGATACTTGACTGAACAAATTTTCAAATAATAACATTTTTATTTCGTCATCTATAAAAACTTTTTAATGAAAAAAATAAAAACTACGAAAGTGTTGCCAATATTTCTGCTCAAGATCAACAAAAAAAGCTGAGATGATGACAATACTTTGTAAAAAGAAAACATCCTTGTTTAACTAAAATTAATATTAACGAATCACACAGTACTTTTAATTGTGATTGGAAATAAATTATCAATTGCTTTAATAAACATATTTCTCTATGTAATAAAAAAGAATAATATACTTTTTGCTAACTTCTGGAATGTAACCCCATGTTTTGTATTAGTCCTTTGTTTCATATAACATGGATTCGTGTAATAAAGCAGTTTTTCTGAATGTAACTACTACCATGTTATACCTGTATTTGAAATCTTTGATATTTTTACAAAAAGTCTGAGTTTAGGAATTATTGTTATAACTAACTGTCCAAGCAGTAAAAGAGAAAACACAAACTAATCACCTGAACATGAAATGAAGCCATGTACTAGCCGGTGTATAATTTATAATTATTATTGTCCGGTTATGTATTTTTGACATATTACTATCCTTATAAAAATTTTAAAAATAAGACATGCATTAAGCTAAACACTAATTTTGTACAAATACGTAATACGTTATGGAATACTCAGAGCATTCTATTAAAAAAAACCTACAAATTCAGCAATTAAACCCGAAACAGGATTCTTAAATAAATTTAAAATGTTTATATTTCTCAATAAATTGCTTGCTGAAAAAGTGTTTATGGTGTTTAGTTTGTGTTTTTTCAAGTTCAAAAATTTCAAAAAATTTTGTATTGCTCAGCTGTGGCAAAGTTCTAATACATATTCAAGATCCAGTACATTGGCTCTATTCTTATTCTGGAAAGTACTGATTATAATCATCCATTTGCTATATAGAGTTAATTATGAATATTTGAAGTACAAATACAGGAAATTCTTGTTAATTTGAACTCTGATAGTTCAAAATTCTGTTAGTTTGTAACTGCACTTTTGTCCCAACAGGCTATATATATAGAGATTTACATGTAAAAGAATTTGGTTAGTTCGAAATACAGTTACTTCAAAATTTTAAGTAAAAATTCTGTCTGAACTGTGACAGTGTACATTAACTTGTTCATTTATATCGAAGTGCCTCTAGGCTGTAAGAGAATAATAGACCAATAACAATGTTAATCTGGTCAATATGACTGATTTTACAGTAACATATTTTCATGTGTCACCTTACACATGCACTACCCTTTTTCAATTCCTACTATTAGTTCCCACACTCCCTATATTTATATATCTTGTTCAAATTTTCAATCATTAATAAAATACTTTTTATTCATCCACTAAAGTTCAAATACATTTTTTAAAACTTGTAGTGGATGACACTTGATGTTAATACAGTTTTTTCAAATATTAATTCATTAATTAATTAAATTTAAACTGTGGCACCCGTCAGCAATATGCTGATTCCGACCGATAGAGGGCGCAAGGAGAAAAAAAGTGAACTTTGAACTACTCATTCACTTTTCGGACCAACAATAACAGGAGACTGACGTTAGAACAAGTGGTCAGCACAACTAAAATAAAATTTGTCTTTGTTGACCTAAGTGGAATTGACTTTAAAAAAATTTTTTTTTATATTACTTGTTTCCTCTTATTTCATAAAATATGGCTGGTTTTTGAAATTGCAAGAATCGGCTACAAATAACAGATTGGAATATTTGTAAGCTCTAGTAACCTAGAGCTTACAAATATCCCAATATCTACTTTTGGGCAACTTTGAAAATAATTTGGGCTACATTTCAAGGAATTCTGCTTCGTTTTCTTTTTAATAAAACCTATCTGGCTACCTGTAAGGTTCTCACTGGACACAAATAAACTGAAGGTAAACAGCTTATTATTATTATTAGAGAGGTTGAGAGACACATATTCAGCCCAAAACAAACGGCAGATGGACGAGCGCCACAATCTGGCAATTTTACATGGTTGATAATGGTGTTTTGCTATGTCTAGAATGGCAAGTAGATGATCAAAAAAAAAAAAGAGAGAAGTTTAAACCGTACTTGTGGTTAAAATTATGACTTATTTTATTAAAATGATTATTTAAGCATTAACGAATAATATTGTAAAGAAACAGACAATTTTAATCCAGAAATTATTCAACTTTTTAGCAAGTGATGTGAAGTGCCTATAGAATTTACATATATTTGCCTTCATAATAGCTTATCTTAAGGTAGGTTTGTTCTTCCACGGCATCTACCATCAACAGTGTAATATGTTTGTAAATTTTCTAAAAATTAATTTTCCGAGCTGCTTTCGAATTTACATAAACCACTACTTTCCTCGACAAAAGTATGAGGTAGTCCCATCGTCTGATCATACAGTAGGAGATACAACGCTAATTAAAAATAATTATTTCGTATTATTAAACATGCTATAAATACTTTTAAACAGTTTAATTTGTTTATTTACCTTCACTAGTAACCCTTGATGTTAAATGTATTTGCCACTTTTTCAACAAATTTCCCGTGAGTCAATGCGCAATGTTCACTGAGTCACGTGATGTTGTGAACGTGTGCCGCAAGGTCTTTTACTTCAACTTAAAACGTCAAACATTTACTTGCCATACAAGTTTAATGTTTGTACTTGCACCTCAAGCTCTCTATTAATTAACAAAATTAGCATTCTGTATAAGTAACCATATTCTGTTTGCTTAATAAATTACATTGGTTACATGGATTTTGGCATAGTATACAGAAATATGTAAATCTTGGATAATTTGAAATTGCAAATATTCCCCCCCCTGAATTTCAAACTAATGAGGATTTCCTGTACTAATATTCATGATTGTATGTAGAATTAATGTTTAATATCAAGAAAATTTATATTAATATTAATGTATTTTCTTGATTGAGACAAAATGTTTTCAAAAGTATTTCCAATTTTTAAAATATATTAAGTGCAGCAAAGATACCTCAAAGTGTTGCTAGCATTGCAAAGAAACAAATTTTTCAATTTTACATAATTCTAGGATTTAGAACTATATGAAATTGGCAGTTAGAAACCATATAGAATTAAAGATAAAGCAAAATGTTGCACTAAAAAATACAATTTGGCTAGCACAAGTTGATAATTGATGTCTATACTTATACTGACTTCAAAGGCAAGTATGATGCTTGAATGGGTCACAGCTACATGATTAATACAGTAAATTATGTATAAAATTTCATTGTATTTAATAGTATTTAAAATTACTATATGCAAAAGTTTTTCTGAAAAAATTCTAATTCTAAAAATATGTTAAACATGAATTTTTAAAAAATTCTAGAAATTGGATATTTGAAAATACAGTAGAGAGTCGTTTATCCAAATCAATTGAGGACTGGGGTTGTTCAGATAACTGATTATGTACAAAAAAATATATTAACCTATCCCATGTTGAAATTTTTCTCCGTTGCATGTCGCTTCGTGTTGAATTTTCGTCGATCTTAAACTTAACGAAAATTTTTATAATAATCAAGGCTATTGTATCGTTAAAAATTATTTCTTTATTTTGTACAAACAAAATAAATATATTGAAAAATATAAAAACATAAAAAATATACTTTAGAAGTAAATTTAGTATCAAAAAAGTTCAATTCAGCACAACACAGTCCGACTGGAAAGCGTACAGATAACCGGTGTTTGGATAAACGACTCTACTGTATATTAGATCAAAAATTGTCTTTGACTTCATGTTTAAGAACACACGACTTTTTTATTTGCTTTTTTGTATATATCATGGACATCTAATCTAATAAATAATAAATACCATTTACAGAAAATTTAAACTTCACAATATACACATGTAAATAAACTGAAATGATTTTATACAAAATAAATAATTTTCTTACTTTTCAGTCAGCTAAATCGTTAGCGGTGGTAGGTTCTATAATTGATACCAAAAGTGGCCGCCTCTACATCCACAAACTACAAACAGGAGTACACCCCCTGAGGTTGAATGTTAGTCAGCAAGTTTGTTCTAGAAGAAAAATAAAAACATTATTTTCTGTAATTTTCAGTAAATTGCTGTAATCAGTTTCTATAACCCAACTAAATTAACATTTCTGGAAATTTACTACAATAAAAATTAATAGTGTACCAATTATTACAAATCCAGGAATACAGTCAAACCTGTTTTTATGCGGGGGATAGGGACCGCATTAAAAAAAAATCTCACGAAACTTCACGAATGGCTGTAAAAAATAGTTTTCGCAACACAATTAAAAAAATAATTTTTTTATGCGGTCAACAGGGACCGCATAAAAAAAGTCTCACATAGAAAATAACTCAAAACCGTACGAAATAGAATTTATTGACAACAGATGTCAGCACTTGACTGCATCGTCTGGTCTATCGTCTGTTTTACATATTTTTGTCCAGGTGGTGTTTTGTTGACTTAAAAAGTAAATTATTTCATTTTTCGCATATTCATGCAATAATATTACTATAATAAGTGCATTTATGCTATAATAAGTTTATTTAGCTATAATAAGTCAACGTGAGACATGACGAATCGCACGAGACTAGTCACCAACTATACCGCACAAATAAAAATCACACATAAAAAGAGCGCATAAAAACAGGTTTGACTGTACTTGCATAAAAGAAATCCACTAATATATAACAAAATTGAATAATAAAATATCTCTAATTTTTTGAGCATTTTTAATTAAACATCAAAATTTAAAATAATTCTATAACACAAAACTACCAGATACACTTGTATTACCAAATAATCTGGCAGATTATTTATCAGGCTATATTAACTAAGAATAATTACTAAAATTGAATTCAAACTGCTTTGTATCTGATTATTAATTAGCCTTACAGATTGCTTAGTAAATTTTGCAATACTTTTTCTGTATAAGGAACTGCTTCTATGTGAGTTTTGATGAAATGTTCTAGGAAAATAAACTTATTACATTTGCTTACTAGTGTAAATAAAAAATTGAAGCCATTTGTACAATCCTTAAACAGGACTTAAAGAAACTTCAATTAATACATTATTAATAATATGGAATTTGGCATTTGTTTTCAGACTTCAGAAACTGTTAAGTAACAAGGTTGATCAATAAAAATAAGCTTCAGAAAAATATTGACATTAAAATAATTTATAACAAAACATTAAAATGAATTTTGTAACAAAAATTTAAGTATTTAAAATAATGAAAAACAAATACTATAAATCACAAAGCCAGCTTTTTATTAACTAAAAAAAAAAATGTTTACAAACTTCTTAAAAACTGTAAAAAACCAATGCCACATTTAAATTTCTTAAAAAAATGTTCACTTCCTGACAAAGTTCCCAGTTTACAAAATGTTCTCACAACAGACCCTTCTCTGTAGGCTACTCTTAGAGCTGGAGCTTTTTCTCTGTAGTCAATCTCCATCAGAACTTTGTCTTGAAGTGTACATTTTTTAATGATCATTAGAATTTTTTTTAAAGAAAGTAAAAGAAATGTTTTTAGTTGAAAGTTAATAAGATACATCGTAAAATTATTTTTTCAACATTTAATTACGAGAACAGTAGCTTATTTGAATTTCTAAAAAGTATTCCAGAAAATTTAAATCATTTTGGAAATTCAGAACTGGAAAGGAGTTACACTCAAACCATTCAAAGTTCAAAATGATTGCTCTCCAGTTTTGATCTTTGAACCTGAAATACAGAGATAAGTTATATATAAATACAGTTAAACCTGTCTATCTCAAATCTCATTGGAATGAGAGGAAAAAATTGGAGATGGGTTTGCGATATAAAGGTTAATACACAGTAAACAGTAATAGGTCTGGTTGGAGGAACAGTATTTTATTAATTAATACAAATAGAGGTATGTGCTGTACTTGCTATAGATATAAATAAAACATTTTCACATACCTTAACAGAAATAGTTTTTTCAACAGTTTCTAATGCCCAACTGTCTTCAAACAACAAGACGAAAGCCAAACTCGTAGCCAATCGGAGAGAAGCAGCATTAATTGCAACTATGTAATGCAAAGAATGTTTCTCAACAGCAATTCATGCTATCAAAATGTAGTCACTAAGCTTTGAATTTGCAATTGACACTTTAGTCCATAGTTTGAGATAGAGGTTTTGGGAGAAATATTTGAGATAAATATGGAAATTGAATTTAGGCTGAAAATGCAAGAGGGAAAAATAAATTTCAAGATAGAGGTTTGAGATAAACATGTTTGAGAATAGACTAGTTCAACTGTATATATCTCATAATATATTTTTCATAAAATATAAATATGAATGAATTATATACAAGAGAAAACTCATTTATTTAACTTTGAAGTCAAATCAAAAAAGGTTTGTTTTTGATTGTTTTCTTACAGTTAAATTTATGTATGCATGTTATACATACTGTACTTACAAATACTTTACATGGCAGCATGACATAACAGTGCAAGCGGTAGCTAGGTCAAAGAACTTGGATCACCTGGTATATAACCCTGCTCATCTAAAACTTTCCACTAATTTCAACACACAATAATTAGTTAAAATTAGTGCAAAGGTACATTTTTAAAATATATTTTACATAAAACTAAAAAATAATTAGGATAAATGTATAAAAATTTCATAAATTCATAAAAAAGAAAATTATCTTTTGCAACATATTATATTCATAGTCTCAAAAAAAAGTTATTTCATTTTATTAAATATATTCTAGCATTTTTGGCCATCATCATGAGAAGTTACACAAAGCATACAACCAGATCAATTTGCTCCTATATGCAAATTTCAAAAATCAGACAAACAGCATTTAATCATTGAGAAATTTTAATGAATAAAAACAATTGTCTCCTATTGGAATTATCTTCCATCTTCCATGATTACAGGGGAAAAAAAAAACTTCTATAAAAGATTGTCAACGAATCACACATGGAGGCTACGCCCTGTGATTAATAATTGTAACAGGCAAACATTTTTATGTTAATCTGTAATTTGAATCCCTACGTTAAAATGACAAGGATTATTGTTATTTTATTGTCTTATTTTGTAACATTTAAATAAAAAAAATTTTGTTTATTGTATTCTGAGTTACAAAAGAATGATGTAACCAACTTTTTATTATCGGTGTTATTGTCATTGATAAAAGAGAGGTTGCTAAATACTTATTGTAATGTTTTCCACTAAGATATGTGTAACGCGGAAACTTGCAAAATAACGTAATGATATCTACTTATTATTGTATTCCAAATAGCTAATTATTAACCGCATACTCAAACGTTATATATTTAATCATCTGTTTTGACTCAACAATTCTGTCACAAACTATCACTATTGTAAATATTGTAAAAATGTTTTGATTATTTCTGTATTCCTTATGAAAATGTTCTAATAAATGCAATGCCAACGCTGTGGGGTTCCATGGAACCTATGGTTGCTTTTTCACACGTTCCTATCTTTCTCTATTCCTCTTCCCTCTTATCTCTAACTTTTTTCTTCTTCCTTCCTCTTCATAACAGGGTAAAGTCCAGTGCTTTAAAACAGATAGCCCTTCTCTTCTTTAATCTTGGATTGGATTGTCTGTTTGGCATATCAGGTTTTAACATGTATGAATGTGTTCATTTGAAACATATATGGCTGTCTCTTTTTTACCATTTTATTTTTACACATTTGCTCTTCTAAATTTACTGAAACAATGATTTTCATCATCTCAGTACTACATGAGATTCGTTTGCATAAATGTGTGTATTGATAAAGTTCATTTACAGCATTGCATTCTGTATGAATTGCAACAAGTAGAAAGGGCTATGGAAGAATGTAGAAATTTGGTGAACGTTTTTGGTGAAGACAGTTTCTGACAGAAATGCAGGAGATAGTTCAAAAAATTAGAAGCAGGTAATTTTGACCTTAATGACAAATTCAAGAGTCCCATTTTGGTAATGCACATCTTGTCAAAGATTCAACAACAAGCTGTCCCTATCAGTAAATAGACTAGTCCCTGTCAATGTGCATTTTTACAACTGAACCAAGATTTGAGAAACAAGCTGTACAAACTGTTAAGGAATGACAAAGACCTTAAAGACAGGCCCGGAATACCAGGAGTTTATGTCCTGGCCTTGTGATGCACATTGTTTGGCAAAGAGCAAAGTTAATTCATCCTATGCAAAACATCTCAAAATTAAAAAGAGACTGGAGCATTTAGAAGTCTATAAATCTGCCAGATCTAGCTCTATCAATTCAATGATTAAGAGTATATATCTAAGGCCTGGAAGTCACATTTTGAAATCTAATCTGAGCTGAATACTATATTATGACAACCCAATTTTTCTTTTACTAGATTATTTTTTGTTTATTCATACCTGTTTTATGTTAGAAAAATTAAAATTTTAATTATACTATTTAAATTTTTAACATTAACAATTATAAATTCAAAAATCGATATTCTATTATTGTGCCCCCATCTGCATTCTCTTAAAACTTGTAGTTTCCTGATGAGGATCATTTAAATGGTTGTAAACATTAGCAATAAATAAATTTTCTTGGAATAATATAGCATTCAATATTTTATATACTCTAGTCTTTGCTATCATAAGTACAGGTGGCTGTTAGTCTAGCACAATGCATTCACCAGTTATATATCATCTTTTACTTTATCACAAATAATGATTTATGATTTCAACCTTTTGTGTAACTTTTTGTAAGTTAAATATTGATGGATATTGAAGAACTTTCTAATATAGCAGCATGTTCGTGTTCCTTATAAGTGATCAACATTTCGTTTTGTTTTGTCTGCTGTATTAATCAATAGAATTGATCTGTAGACATCACAACTGTCTTTGTTTTCTATTGGTTATTGACTTCCCGTTTCTGCTTACAATAGAAGTTGAAATATTTGATTTGATAGAAGTTTATTTTCTGAACCCTTCCTATACAACAGAGATGGGAAACATTTTTCTTTTCCTTTTTTTTTTTTTTTTTTTTTTGTTAGAAACAGAACTACAATTTATAATAATCATTATTTAATTAGGATTAGAAATATTAAAATTACATTCTTGAAAATAAAACATTTGAAAATCCAAAAAAACCATACATACAAAAATCAATTTATATATTTTGTTTTACTTTTATTAGTTAAGTATGTAAAAACTTAAGTCAATAATTTTAGAATAAAGATTATTAAAGCAATATGGCTAAATCAAACATCTGAAAACATATTTTAATTAAATATACAAAACAGAATATTTTCAATTCTTTTATCAGAAAGGTAATTTAACTTGTTAAAAAATTAATGGCTTTTCTTAATCACCACAACTCTTCATAGTCAAATATCGTGAAAGCCATGACACAAATTTCACTTTGTGGTTGTTTTGAGTTAGCCACAATGCATTTTGGCTGTTTTTACAAATGCCATGATGCGAATTTTGCTTCGTGGCTGTTTTAAAACGATCAGTCTTTGAGCCTAACATATACAGTGGAACCTCGCTTAACAAGCATAATTCGTTCCAGAACCTTACTCGTAATGCGAAACACTCATTAAGTGAAACAATTTTTCCCATAGAAATTTATGTAAAATACGATAATGCATTCCATGCCGAAAAAATACTCAGATATTATGTATAAAGTTTATTCAAAGAAAATTATACAATATACACTGTTAAGGAGCGTCAATAATCTTCATCTTTTCTTTTAGCACAGAATGAACTAATCTGGAGTGCAAATTCGATTTGCAGAAAAAAAAAAAAAAAAACATAATATGTCTGATAAAGATGCCAAACGATATGCCAAATTCTTGGGCTATGCAAAGGCTATAATTAAATATTAGAAATTAATTAATTTGACTAGAGGTAGACAGTTATGCTGCTGTCTCATATTAAATTTAATAATTATAAATAATTAACTTATAATTTAGACATTTTTAAAATTTAATTTGGAATTGGTCATTAAATTTAGATGGCAGCATAACTGCCTACCTCTAGTCAAATTAATTAATTTCTAATATGAAATTATAGCCTTTACGTAGCCCAACTTGGCATATCATTTGACGTATTTATTATATAACAGACTATGACTGTTGATGTTTATATGTAATGTGTGTGAAATCAAGGTTGGAAAAATGTGTGATCACGAGCAACACGAAAATGATAGTGGAACGAGTGCTAAACACGAACTGATGAGCATGCACACAATCTGGGACTTCTCCTGTCCTCGTCATTCGTTATGTGAAACATCGCTTGTTAAGCAAGTCATTTTTTACATTTTATTTTTGCTCGTTATGAGAGTAGCTCGTTAAGCGAGGTTCCACTGTATATATATAAATTTGATAAATGAATCACATATAATTCAATTTATATTCACAAATTCAGAAAGCCTTAGTCATCAAGATGATCCTAAAAACATTTTAAGATGCACAAATTTCTACATAATTAGCACAGAAATTCATAGCCAGTAGGATGCTTGTGGCCTGGCGTCAATTGTTTTACAGACCATATAAATAATGAAAAAATACGTGGTTTATGTTGTTAAGTATACTGTAACACAAGTATACTGTAACATATTACTAATATATCTATCTGTGTGTGTTTGCGAATTCCTTATAACTCCTGCAATTTTTGTCCAATTCAGATGAAATTTTGATTATATTCATTTTATGTTCTGATGGAAAGTATAGGCTACTTATTTTGCAGAACTATTAGCTATAGAATATATGTTTTATAGATTTCAGATCGGTGATCGCACTGTTGTTGCAGTGATGTCAGCGACATGTGATGTTCATGCTCAATGAGGTAATTTCCTTTAAGTTACATTTTTAAATATTTTGACTAATAATGAAGTAACTTAAAATACACTATATTTAAAGTTTAAAGTTAAAAATGCCTAGGGGAAAGCTTAAGAGTAAGTCTATGTATTGAATGGACATAGAGCATGATAAAGCAACGAATTTATTGATCAACTCTATGTTGCTTTATCACATTCAAGAAACCAAAACAATATTAAACTGTCTATTACTAAAGGAAGACATCAAGGAAACTTTTTATAAGATAATAGAGTATTTACTCAGAATGTATAAAAAAATTTTGTAAAGATTTTAATATTTCTTTTAATATAAAGGCCATCATCTTTTTGTGTGAGAAAATGAATTCTCTATTACTCCTATTATTTTTGCCCACTCCAGGTAAAATTTTGTTTTTCTGCTCTTTATGTTCCAGGTCCACCAGTGGCCAAGCAGCTTTGTTCCCTGAACACTGGTAATTTGGTTGTGGGTTACACCCTGCCAGGAGGGGCTGGCCATGTGGAGTTTTCCAGGTTTTTTTCTCCAAATCTTTAATGTCTAAATAGGGGCCAGTTACCCTTAAAAGATCTCTCAGAAGGCATCCCCACTAGGGAATTGCCCAAATGTTGCATTGCTGTACATAACAAAACAAACAACTCTATGTTACAGCAGATAGTATAAACTATTTAATCTGTAGAAATATTAGCAAATTTTCTTGAAATATCTACTCTTCTCAATTCTTCAATCTCTACTTTCTCATAAAGAGTATTCTGTCATGCTTGATGGGGTTTCTAGTTAATATAGTTAACAATAATATATATTTACTTATGAATAAGTAAATATATATTATTGTTTTTATAGATTAATCTTAGTATTTAGTAAAGTTTATTTAAACATTTTTAAGCATTATTAAACTGTTTTTAGCCATAGGTAAGTAATCATTCATTAACACGTTGACTGCCAACTACGAGATGACTCGTAGTTTTTGTTACTGCCCAGGACACCACGTATGAGTTATATCATAGTTTGTTTCCTTGCCATATTTGTGCAGCTACGATGTAATTTGTAGTATATTAGTGTAAATATGAATAGATAGCCTCAGGGGTAAGAACAAAAAAATCAAGTTTTGCCTAATTGAACAGAACATTTATTAATAAATGAACAGAAAATATAATCATACAAAAATTCATTCAAAATAGAAAGCAAAACAATATTTTTATTGTTTGTGATAATTTTTAAAACAATCTTCAACGCAAAGGACTGGCTTCTCTGGACAGAAATAACGCGTGGTACAAATTCGACATGGCTTTGTGGGATGCTGTTTTTTTTCAGTAGGTGGGATACTCTGTAAATAGTGAAGCTCTTGCAGTCTAATTTTTTTTGAAACTGGTTGAATCTCTTCTCCAATCAATGCTTCAACGAATGCTTCTGTAAACTAAGAAATTTAGACGCACATCTCTGATTGGCTGTAGCAAGGTGACAGGATGAATTGTGTCTGTGCACGAATTAACTCGTAGTTTGGCTTTAGTGAAGAGCTTTCTGTTACACAAGCCAACTACGAGATAATTCGTAATATCTTTTTCTTAAAAAAAAAAAAAAAAAAAAAAAAAAAAAAAAAAAAAAAAAAAAAACACATTCTGTATGCTTTTTGATTATTACTATGTACTCTGATTAGAGTTTTTAATAATACTGCTAACATAATTAAATTAAGTTGGCGTTTTAGACCAGAATCCTAAAAAGTCACGTGGCAGTCAACGTGTTAAAATAATAAATGAAATACAGCAGTATCTTGGTACTTGAACTGTTCTCAACTCAAACAATTCGGTATTTAAACACAAATTCTGAAAAAAAATCACTTAGTCCTTGATTGAACAAATGCAACCCACTAGAACAAATTTTCAATTACAGTAATAACAATTTTATTTTGTCTCACAAAAACTTTTATGGCAAAAATTTTAAAAAATGAAGACAATGCTGATATTTCAGTAATGCTCTGAATGAGAGGTTTCACATCCCCAAAATTGTAGACCCCTATACAAGTAAAAAAAGGTAAAGGAACTAGGAAGGAAAAAGGTAAAGGAACTAGGAAGGAAAAAGGTAAAGGTAACAGAACTTTTGTGAGATATTCACCTCCAAAGGTCAGTTTTTAACATGTATTAATCTACTGTCTATTCTCCATGCTATGTACCAGGAAGGCAAGCAATAGCAAGCCTTGACCAATTTCCTCATGTAGCCATGTGTTTCAGTGTGAGCAATAGTGAGCACTACAGCATGTAAGTGGGAGAAAGCCCCTATACCCCCAAAACTATATAACATCAAATACTTCTTGAACAGTCAAGTAGGCTACTCGAAGCCATAGATTAAGAAAGAGAAAATGGAAAACTTCCATAAGGTGTGTGAGGTACCAATGTTTACGGCAGCACCACTAGTGACAAGGGAGAGAAGCACACAAGATACTTCTTAACCTGTGAAAAAACTGAGTGAAATTGCAGTCACTTTCCTTTAAATGTATTTTTGAATAAGCAGTAATTGTCAAGTTAATATTATCGCCTGCTCCCAAATTGGGCAAGTAATTTAGATGAACTGCAGAAGATAAAAAAAAACACATAGCAAACAACTTTATTTAAAATTTCCAAATTTTTCATATTTAAACATATACTTTCTATGATTACATGATATTCCTATATGATTTTATTATATTATATGATTATGTATTATATTATACTACATATGTGATTTTCTAAATATTTTAAAATTTCTTCTATACATTTATTATACAATAAAACATATATATTCATCTATATATGTGCTGTATTGTTTGACTTATAGCTCTGCTGTTGATAGATATTGTGAATTTGATATAGGGACACAGATTTCTAGTAATTACAGCAAAAATCATTGTTTTTGCTCAGTCATTAACAGCAGTTCTTCACAACATCATGGAAGTTTTTCCATTTTCAACCATTCATAATTGTCATTACCCAGAAACAACCAACAATCTCCTGAAAGATCAGGCTATAATGATTGGCTAATTAAATGATTGATATAAAGTAATTTGTTACTAGAGGTAGATGTTAAGAGATGATGCCTAACTAAATTAATAATTATAATTTAAATAAATTATTAAATAAATTTAGAACCTTCTGGAATAAAAGAACTGACCCAGGGAGGGGGCTTGAACCCGCAACCTCTGCTACAGTGTTATAACTCTATGTATGCTAAATTGGTATTATGTGTTTGTAAGCTGATGAGGTCCTTGCACCCGAACACATCCTTTCCTAAATTTGATGGTGATTATTAAAGACTAATTTTTTTGTAAAAGAAAATCTGGTCTATTTTTCAGTCAGACTTGATGTGATAAGCCCTCCAAATTGTTGAAATCCTATTTATTAGGTTATCTAACTATCTAAACATATTTCTCTTAGTAATGAAAAAGAATAGTATAGATCTACTTTTATTAACTTTTGGAACTTAACTCCATGTTTTGTATAGCACAGATTTGCATAACAGAACTTTTTTGAAATTTAACTACCACATTATACGAGAGACACTGTACATTCAAGCAATGTTGAAACTGATCTTTATTTTATATTTAATACAGCAACAGATCTTGCTTGAGAATGATCAAAATTTAGAAGTGGAATAAAAAATAATTATAAGAAGTTATATAGATTACTCCTTATGGAATTTTGGGACTTATATATTTAGTATATATCTGAACTCGGGGGACCGACACGAATTCAACGGTACCCTACTTTTGAACCGGAGACCAAAGATAAGAAAGTTAGCAGATTAACAATTTCTTGCCTTTCACAGTGTTTTTTGAGTAGTTTGCACATTTTCACTGCTAGGTGGTGTTACTTGCAATTTAGTTTACACACTTTACTGCTAGATGGCAATACTAGCAACTATCGTGTCTTCTGTGTAGAATGCAGCTTAATTTTCTTTTTTCTATGCAGCAGAATGCAGCTTTAAAACAAAGATTAGCTCAACAGCCTGTTTTCCCTAGGTGAATTTTAAAAATGAACTTCCTTAAGCTAGCATTAGAAGTAGTCAAAGATAAGGAAACATGTATCAAGTGGTTACAAGATTAGGGTCTCCTTCATAAAGCAAAAAAGTGTAATAGAGGCAAAGAGTGGATGAAATTAGAAGTGTTCATCAAAGAGAAAGATAAAGGCAAAGGATAGGGACACCTGCGATGCCAGAAACAGGGACAGGAACAACAAGTCACTACTGGTACTTTCTTTCAGCAAGTCCAAATCTCACCATGAAAAGCAATTATTCTAATGTACTGCTGGGTGCACTAGATAAAGCAATCCACAAATTGTCGCTTGAAAATGAGAAGATCTCCCTGAACACCATGGTAGATTAGTTCAATTACTGTCATGAAGGCACTAGATGCAGAATACGGAACAGAAGGAAAAACTGGTGGACCCGGTCACATAGTGAAAGTCGATGAAATGAAATTAGGATGCCGAAAGTACAATCGTGGCAGGATGGTGGATGAACACTGGTTGTTGAACATGATCAACTGAGCAAGTAATTGCCCAGTTATCAGGCTATCAATTAGAGATATGCCCTGAAAATTGCCAAGACAAGCCGGCATTGGTTGCCCTCATACAGAAGCATGTAGAACATGGAACTACAATCATCACAAATCTTTGGAAAGGATATAGTGGATTAGAAGAATATGGATATGAGCACAAAACCGTTAATCATAGTGAGAATTTTGTAAATTCCGAAGATGATGCCAATACACAAACTGTAGAATCTAACCAACGACCACTGAGAAAGCAACTCAGTCATGGAGAAATAACAGACGCTAATCTGACTTTAGATCTGTGTGAGTATCTGTGACTCCGTGATGCACGGCAACAGGATGGACACCTTCCTCAAGTTAATCAAGAACATTAAGCAACAATATCCTCTGTAATGTGTAAGTTGTTAAAGCTTGATTATCAAGAAACATGATGAGATAATGAAATACTTTTCTAATAGGGACAACATGTATAAAGAATCAGAAGATATTATTTACTGCTACATAGAAGAAGCCAAGATGTGAGTAACTGTACCCAGATGATGTGGTGTCTTACAAATGTGTTAATTTAATGATATGATTACACATTTATTTTAAATATACTTAATATTTAAGTATTTTAAAACTTATCCCATTTGAATTTTTATCTCACTTAAACTTTCGTTCCAATTTATCTCAACTGAATTTGTACTTTTGTAGTTCAGCTTAAAAACCATATATAGAATAGAATGCACTGTACTGCCTTTCAGTGCATTCTATTCTGTTGTATTTCATTCTATTCTACAGAGCATTCTAACCCAACCTAATCTAACTTAAGGCATAGAATGCAGTGTGAAAGGCAAGAAATCGTTAAGCTGCTAACTTTCTTATCTGTGGTCTCTGGTCCAAAAGTAGGGTACTGTTGAACTTGTCTTGGTCCAGAGTTCAGATATATACTCAGTCCCGAAATTCCATAGGGAGTAATCTATATAACTTCCAATTATGATATATTGTCTGCATATTTAGTTCATTACTAATAATATAATTTATGGCATGATTAATGGTAATATTAAAAAGAGAACAGTCTTCAGACTTTTTCTTGAAGACTGTTCTATTTACTAGCATATTTAGTTCAATCTCTCACTTAACATATATACTACCATCTATTACTAGTATTTACATTTTCTAGAGAATGTTAATGGAAGTTATAATTTATTTATTTATTTAACAATTTATTTAACTATTGCTAGTCTTTAAAACAGCTCATTAGTTTATATGTATACTGTATACTTTCAGTGTTCTTTGTTTATTATTAATTAAAAATAAATACACTATTCCAATTTGTTAAATGAGTTTTAACAAGCTAAGGATTGTCAAATGTTTGACTGAAAATATGTCTTATATTGTGTTGGCTACATGAACTGAGTGGTTGTTTGAAGTATTTAACACAGTTTTGTTAATGTTAGGCTAGGTAATACATTAATCGATTTTATAATATTTAAAATCAATGTTAATGACTCCTTAACATGAAGTTTGTGATCTTTGAATTATGGTAGAGGTACAGAGGTTACTTTTAGATATTTACATTACATACATACAAATTACCAAAAAGAAACTTCTACCAAAAAATTTTTTTGTTTCATTTAATTTACTAAAGATTCAACATGTTATAGACGAAATCTCAATAAAATTTACTGGTTTTACTCGTTAAATGAAAAAAGACATAATTAAAACTGACAAAACATTTACAAATAGGAATAAAGATTGATAATTTAAAGGCTGTTAACCTTAAAAAATGGAAAACGTGTTCAACTGTACTAATTAAATAATCGGTAATTTATATACGAATAAACTTATGAAAACGGCAAATGAATGTTACTTAACTCACCTTGCTAAAACCAAAGCCGTAATTATGGTTTGTGCCAATCGATTCTGTTGGATTACGGCAATGTTTCTCTTATATATACACGTTACAAATCGCTAATCGTCCACCATCTTTAATAACGTCTAGTACAAAGTCAAGTCTCGGGCTAAAAGATAAACGATGCTAATTGGTCGATTTAAATAACGGTTGTAAAAAAAATAACATGACGTAAAAAAATAAAAAATATTGTAACAAAATATTTTAATTTAAATTAATTTTTTGTTATAATTTGAAATTAAATTTTAAAAAACTTAACTTAATTTGAACCATTTTAAGAAAATTTCAATTGTTATATATGTATTTCATAAAATAAAATAATTAAATTAATTATTCTAATTTTTTAAATATAACTTAAAAAATTATAAAAATATTTTTATTTTGGGCCAATTAATTAAACAAAGTCAAAATTAATTTTATTATTAAAGTCAAAGTATATTAAATTATAATCGCTTTAATTTTTAGATTAAATATTAATAAAATCTATTTAAATTATATAAAATTTATAAATAAATTACTTAATAAAAATAAAATATTTTAAAAAAATTTAATTTAGCCAATTAATGATAATCAAAAAAAAATTTTAAATATATTTTTTTTCTTCTTAGAAGAATGTTCTTTTATAATATTTTAATAATACTGTATATTAAATTATTGAAAAACTTTAAAAATATTTAAAAAATTAATTATTTTAATAAAATTTTTAAATATTTATATTAAATAATAAACTTACACTCAAACGGGTATATTTACTTTCGTATTTGAACTATAAATACATTAATTCAAATTAATTGTTAAAATTGATTATAAATTCTTAAATAGATTAATTTCAAAATAATTTTATTTATTTTGATATTTTTAGCCAATAATAATGATTTGCGATTTTCCAAATTAAGCGTATCAGATGATATTTTATAAAATTTTAAATAATTTATTTATTTAAATAAAATTTTAAAAGAAAATAAATTATTAAATTGATAATTATTACGATAATATTTCATTGAATTACTGTACTTTATTATAATTCTTTCTTACATTGTGATGGATATTATTTGAAACAATTGTACAATTATTCGATTGTATAATTGTATAAATGTTAATTTTTAATGTTATTTCGCCGTTGATATAATTATTTTAAACTCATCGAATTTGGTGGCTAATTTGTTCGTAGATTGGATCAAAAATTAAAATCTGATTCAAAAATTCTGTTAGCCAATCAAAATAATATTTAATTTAAAAATCCTATTACCCAATATCAAAACAACTAACATTTGTACGTATTTAAAAAGTTTCATTATCCAATCAAAAGTAATGAAATACAGATTTAAAAAATCCCATTATGGATAAATAAAAATTTAAAAAAAAAAATTCAATCATCCAATCGACAATAGCTAAATTTGAATTAAAAATTCTGTTACCCAATTAAAACTAGCCAAATTTAAATTTAAAAATCCAATTAGCCAATCAAAAAACCTAAATTTTTTGGATCAAGAAACCTCATTAACTACTTAAAAAATCCAATTAACAGACAATTTCTATTAAAGTATATTAAAAAAAAATTCATGAAAACGATTCACAAACCAAATAATTAAATCAAAATTATCGGGAATTAACTTTAAAGAACAAAATTAATTTTCCTAGGTAAACTTTATTTAGACATTCAATCAAGGTCGGTGGGTGTCAGGAATTGCAATATCCGTTACAATTCCGTTCATTACGAAGGGTACAGAGTTGAACAGAATATCTGAATGACGCAAGGAATCAGAAGTTCTACTGAACCTCGTCCTTTTTCCATAGGCTAACTTAACACGTGATGAACCTATACATATATAGAAATTAATCTTCGTTACAAAAAAATGTCATGTAATTCTATAAACTTTGTAATTTTTCTTTAAAGTAATTTAAATTTGTTTAAAATGTTTATAAATTTTAGAAGTTATAAAGGTACTACAGTCTATAAATGGATTACATACGGAGCTGGAAATATAATCTAGTCTGTGGAGTTAGTAGCGTAACTAGAATCGATATTAGAGGACCCAAATTAGAACGTGCAAACCTACATTCGTTTTAGATGTAGCCACTAACATTATGGATGAAGAGTAAACGCTTAAGATGTTGTATAAACATTCGAATAAACGTGTTTGTCACATGTACTGTACCTTCATGCACGAAAGAGCGTTTATTACATTAAAGGGCATTAAGAGAGCCTTTACCAAGCCCGTGGTGAGGGATGATAAATTTATGGGATTTTCAACCGCCTGGATTCATTTCAAGCCCCAGACCGGTAGACCTTTAACTGCTGGTCTTTTTCTACGATTACTTATTTATAAAAATAAAGGTGGCCAAGTTACTGGATCCACCTATTTATTCTACTGCGTGGAGTTGGAATTGAAGACCCACAGCGAATTGTACACAAAACTAGAATTATAACTCACAATTTTAATACCTATGTTGTTGGAATTATAGTTCCTGTGAAACTTAAAATTTAATTAATCTTAAATTATAACCTTATAACTCAATATAAAAATTTTTTAAATGTAAATTTATTTTAAAGTTCTTAAACACCTTAACTTTAAACTCACAATTATGAAATACTAAAAAGAGTTTTTACTGCTTATAAACTTAGAACTAGCATAGATGAAAATCATTATGGAAAGCTTAAGGAAAGCCGGAAGCCCGATTAATTATATAAGAACTTTCGGTCTGGACTGGAAGTCACGCGATTGTTAAATTAAATAATGATTAAAAATGAAAGCCTGGATTCTGACGATATCACAATAATGTACATTCGACTTTTTGTATTAAAAAGTTTAATTAAAAAATAAATATGAAATACAACTAAAAAAATCAAATCTTATCGCATTACAACGAATAAGTAATTTTTAATTTTATTACTAAAATATTCTTTTAAAAAATGATTTCCCATCGATAAAAAACACGTTTAAAAATAAAATATATGCTAAATAATTTTGAAATAAATAAATTCATTTAAGTATAAACTTATATACTGTAACGTTTTACAACGGCTAACTTTACGATGATTTTCTAACGATTAATTCAATAAAAAAAATGAAAGATCTATTGTAATTTATGCCAAACTTAAGTGCCATATCTTTTGTTTGCACAGTAATTCATGATTCATGCTACAGCCATGTGCCATATATTTTGTGAGTCATCTCGCTGTATTATTTTATAATCGAAATTATATATCCCGGAACGTAATCTCAATTTATGTCACTGAGTCTAGACGAAATACGACGGTTCACTATACGGCATTTACCAGTATTCAATTAGGTCGTGGTATATAATTTATGCCATATTTCTGTCGACAATTTCAATATAGTATTAATTAATTAAAGTTATATTCGTGTATAACAGAACGAAATCTCGATTTATGATGCTAAACTTACAGAAAATGATCGTCTCACATAACGACTATTCCTAATAATCAATTATGTCGTAAAGCGAGATCTATTAAAATATTTTTATTTTATTTAAAATTAATTTTTTAAGTTTTGTTTTGTCAAAAAAGGGAGTTAAACATAATAAATGCATCATAAAAATATAATAAAATGTATAAAAATTAATGTGTATATATATATATATATATGGTGTACAAATATGTTCAAATAAAAACAATCAAATGTAAATAATTAAATAATAAACTTTGAACCAATAATCGCCTGAAGAGCAATGACGTCAAACTATACAATTTCCTTGTGTATATTAGTCTATTTAAAGAAATGAAGGTTTAGATAAAGGCATATTGAGCAATATACAAAAATTGCTAGTAACTAAATATTAAAAAATAAAAATAAATGAATTCAAATAAGAATATTTTAACTATTATAATTATTTATTACAATTTTGGATCTTTTATTTTGTTATTTATTATTAAAAGTTTTAAAAATTAATCTAAATTTTTTGAATTTATTAATATTATAATAATATTAATTATTTAATATAATTTTATTTTAAATATTTTAAAATTCAGATAATTTTGGAATTTTTAGAAATTTAAACTATAAAAAAATTTTAAAACACAAATTATTTTAAATTTAAATGATTTTTTAAATTATTTTATAAATTATTTAAAATAATTAACGCCAAATAATTAGCATTTTAACAATATTTTAAAAGATATTGTTTTAGAGTTTTTTTAAAATAATTATTAAATTTTAAAAGAAGTGTAATTTTTAAAATAGATTTTTTAAAATTAAAATAAACTTAAGTAAATTTTCTAACAATTTAAATACTTTCAAATCAAATTGAGGAGTTTAAACAAGTTTAAACAGTTTTTAAATAAAAAATAAAAAAAATTCTAGAAGTATTTATGTTTCTAGATTAACCTATTTAATTTTTTTTTTAAATATTTAATTCCGGATTATTTGAACAAAAATTATTTTATATTATTGTTTTTTCAAAATAGTTTTCCTTTCACCACTTATGTAGTATATCTGAATATTTGTTCTAGTTTAAATAAGAAGTTTATTCGGGTAAACGTTAAAAAATATAGAAAATTTGTAAATAATTATTAAGAATTAACGTCTAATAATTACAGCACAGACTCTTATACACCTTTTTACACACAGCCGTCTAATAATTATTAACTACTTTTCTGTATTAAATTATAATAATTTTTTTAGTTAGAAAATTTAGAAAATTAAGAATTTAGTAGATTAAAACAAATTAGAAAAGATTTTAATAAATTTAAATGTAAAACTCCTATAACTCCATAAAGTGTTATAATATTCAGCTAGTTTTATGAGATTTTGTATCACATCACATAAAATTAACTATTAATTAATAATTACTAAGAATTATTATAATATAATTTTTAGTAATTATTAACTAATTTTCTATATTTATTTTCCACATTAAATTTACTTTTCTAAATTCACTAACAATTATTATGAATTATTTTAACAGAACTCTCAATAATAATTCCTAATTAACCTTGATACAATTATAATTTTATGTACTAAATATGTTTTTATTATGAGTGAATAAAGAAAAATTATTATTATAAACTTTTTATAAATTATATATTTATATAAATTACAATATACAGTTTACAAAATATAAAATATACAAATTTAAAATTTTAATTAAAATTTTGTTTAAGTAAAATTAAAAATTAACAGTATTTAATTAAAATTTAAACACAGTTATAAGTTTGAATGTTTTATGTAAATCTATAATTTAAGATTTAACTTTAAGTTTTTAGTTTTATTTTAAAAGAACGTACACAGTTTATACTTATATATTTGAAACATCAATGAATATTATCCACTTATATCAGTGGTCCTTAACCAGGGGTCCATGGGCTTCGAAGGGTAAAAATCAACTTATTATCTTAATTTTATACTATTGTTATTAATTATTTTGTGAAAGAAGCACATATATTACTGTATTATGTTTTTAATTTTAATTAATAAATGTATTTCTATATAACTGGTTTCTGTAATTTTATTTTATACATTTAAAAATATTATTCCAAGAATTGATCCATGAACTTAACCTGACTGGAAAAGGGGTCCATAGAACAAAAAAGGTTAACACATTACTCATATGTTTTTACATACAGTATATACATTATATTCATATATATCTCTTTAACACTTAATGGAGTTTTTGTAGGGTTTATAACAAATTTTTTTTATTATTTTAAAAAATTTACTGAAGTAATTTAATTGTAATTTAGCATAAACGTTTATATTCAATTTTAAAGCGTAACTCAACGATAAATGTACCATTTTATCAATTATTTTTGCAATATTTTCATGTGTACATTAATGTGCTTTTGCAATCGACTGTCTAGTTTAGTCCAGTTTTAACAACTGATATGTGGGACGAGTTGAATAACGTCATGAATGACTTTGTGACGTAATCTAATTGATCGTTCGTTATTGTTAAACAACTTTGGATGTTATATATCCGCCTTCGGTGTTTAGATTTATCAAAGCTGTAACATGAGTGAAATTTTGTGTTTTGATTTTATTTTCTAAGGAAATGAATAAAAATAAATATCAAAAATGTAAAAAGTAAATCAAATTTTTGACATAAAACGTTTAAATTATTAAAAATTAAGATAAATTAAACCAATTACCAAATTTTTGTATCGAAGATAAGTTTCCTTTATGCATAAAATATAGACTACTTTTTTAAATGTATATACTATATTTCATTTATTAATATTAAAAAATTGTACGAAATGGTCCAGAGACAAATTTATAAGTTTAACAAGCTATGGGGCCTTGCTCCATTCTCAGAAACAATATTATAATAAATAATAGTATTCTCTTTTATTATTTGATGAAGGAGAAGACCTGTTACATATTAAAGCCACAAGACTAATAAATAAATCTATTTTGAAGCGGCCCAAAAGTCAGTCGACCTTATTTTGTATTATGTTCTCCAGATACAATCGTAAATTTAAATAGTGAACTTAGTTTAGACAGTTTAGAACAAAGTGTTATAACAATTAATAATATAATAACGCTTTTGTACGGTACAAATATATTTTTACTGTTGTTTCATTGAGGACAAAAAATTGTTTTAAATCACAATCAATATTACAAATTTACGACAATTAAATTCAATTATATCAAAATTATAATTGAAAATAAATTAAATATCTTAGTAAAATTGTATTTTTAATAAAAGGAATAAGTATATGAAAGTTTATAATGTATCAATAGTTTGAATTAAGATCTATGTTAGGGAAAAAGAGATCTGTAATTTAGAGGGATAACAAAAATAACAATATAATTTCAATGTCAAAATTTATTTTATTATTACAAAATGAAAGAATATTTGTTAGATAGGAAAAATGAACTAAAGATACGATTATTTATCAACCAAACCTTAATTTGCACATAGTTACGCTCACATTGTATTCATTCATTGTAATCATCATTATTTTAATATTTTGTTTTCCTTATATGTATTCAAAATATTTTCGATTAAACTAATCAAAATATTTATCTATTACACTAAATCAGCGGTTCCCAACCTTTTTTTTTTACCAGGAACCACTTTGATTTCATTGTTGTTAGCAGGGACCACAAGGTTTAAGAAAAATAAACTGTGTCAGTCTAAAAATAAACTTTAATCAAAACTGTTAACATAAGTAACCGTTAAACGCAAGAGTAACATGCTTTAACAGTACTATTATAATAGAAAACATAACATTTTTAGTAAAAATTAAATTCAGTTTGTATCAATGTGGGAATAATAATTTAAAACGAATAAAAGTTTTAAATCTTTCGCGGACCACTGGTTGGGAACCGCTGCACTAAATTTTAATAAATTTATTTTTAGTAATGATTCAACCCGTTTAAATACCCAAAAATTCGGATAATTTTTAAGATAAATTTCATCGAAACAACTCTGAAATTGTGTTATCTTTACTGGCACTCCCTCAATAACGTCACTGAAATTTTTTGTTTTGTAAAAATGTATTCATTACATAGTGTAGTCTATAATCAGAATAAATGGTACTATAAATATATGACCTGTTTATCCATAGGAAAGACCAACAGGCATTTTGCTTGACACGTTCGGGCTCCTGTTGGCTTCGGGGCCGGGTTCAATTGCACTTTGGGCAACTCCGCCACTGACTGGAGTGCAGTTTGAGCTATATTTATCCCATTAAAAAAAAAAAGTTATGAAACTGTCAACCAATTAAACGAGCTTGAGAGAGAGCTTGTCGTTGGACTACGGGATAGTTGCTGATCATTCCGAAGAATCGCTCGGTATCTTAAATGTAGCTTATAGGGTCGTTTCTCAACTGGTGGCCTTGGACTCCTAGGGGTCCGCTGTCCATCATGGTGTCGGGTTTTAAGGGTATTATCGCGACACGAGAAACGTTAAGAACCACTGGCCTACAGTACAGATAAAGCAGTAGCAAGGTGTTGAAAGTAGTGGGTGCAGGAGGGCATCCATAAACGTCGTAAAGGCTCTGATAGGCACAAGATTCAAGCAGTGATCTTTACTGCTGGAAAAAATCGTCAGATAACGAGACTAAGAATTATCCAAAAATTATTTTATGTAAAAATAAAACAATTACATGCTCAAATAATAAATTAAACTTGAAAACAATAATAAAATATGTAAATAATGTATAATAAAATGCAGCAGCGCCGCTAGCTGTTTGAGCGCCCGTGTGCAATACCGATTACGCCGCCTCTGTTTAACTTTCTGCACGCACAAACGCTTCACAGAGATTGCTCATGTTGGCTATAGCGTTGTTTGTCATCTCTATCTAGAACAATGTCATTCTTGAAAAAGAGCATCTTGAAACTCCTGGAGTGTTCTTGGCAAAGTCTTACGGATTGGACTGTGATCTAAGGCAATATAACACATGGGCAATTTGCAAAGTAGGGATGCCTCCGGGAAGGCTTTTCATGAAAAAATGGCCCCATATTTAGGTGTTAGACTGTGAAGAAAATCCGGAAACAAGTGGCCAACCCGCGACCAACCAACACGGTTCTATGGTTTTATTCACTCGTTCACTGGTATGCTTAGAGACTTACAGAATGCAATTGATTTCTCTAGAACGTTCCAATCATGTTATACGGGATTTAATTTCGAAGATTTTGCTGGCCATTCAATGTGACGAATATCTTTACTGTCGAGGAAGTGGATAATGAATGCTGCCCCACGAGCACTAACGAATAAGAATTCTTATTCGTATTCGTTACTTTATACCATTCCACTCCAGGTCCACACCAACATGACTGGATGTTGAGAAACATGACTGGATGTAGGGATGCCAAATTATTCCTAAAAATTTTTAAGGCATTAATCCAAACTCAAACCCGGTTTATATAGTGGAAAGTTTTGCTGTCAAGACCATCCAGATATTAAATTTCGTATATTCTATATAGGTGCATCATCATGATTTTTATAAAAAAATAAATTATATACCACCCATTCTAATAGAGTAGAATTTATTTTAGAAAAATTACACAAATTTTAAAATAATTTTGATCGTACGTGGCCCACCAGTGGCCAAGCGTTCCGTTCCCTGAACACTGGGAGTTTGGTCGTGAGTTTGCCTCGCTCGGATGAGCTGGCCACGTCGAGTTTTCCGGGTTTTCTCCACGTCTGTAACGCCTGAATAGAAGCCAGTTACCTTTAAAAAGATCTCCTGGAAGGCATCCATCTAGGCAGATCGCCCAAGTGTTGCGTTGCCATAACTTAACAAAACAAACATTTTATCGTACATAATCACTGTATTTTGATTTAAACTTTGGCACATATTCATTCAGTGTTTATCCTCCTAATTTAAAATAAGTACGATAAGAATTTATCAGAAACATTACAGATAATAGGACAAATTATTAAAAATTCGAACACAGATCAAAATATTGTTTATTTTTATACGAAGAATATTTCACCTAAGAGATAAATCCAGTCGAAAGTGATAACTTGTATATCACAATTCGTCACTTATCTCTATAAGTTAATAACTGATATTATATAATCTGTAATGGCCATTAAAGTAATTACGTAGGGAATGCCAAAATGATTCTCACGATTAAGAAATAAAATACACGAATTTCTCGAAATTATAATTTGTGTAATGTTTAATTAATTAATACTTATATTTGAAAAAATGAATAATGTTTTCGTTCTATCCATTTGGTTTGATGCGCAAATTTTAGTTTTAAACTCGTAGGTTGAAATATTTTTAATGATTTTAATATACTTTTCACAAAGCATTACTGAGAATTTTATTTCATATTATGCATGCTTCTCAGTTTTCTTGCATAAAATTTTATATATTTGAATTTAATTTCAATTTTTATAGAGTGGTCACCAGGACCGTCAAGAGGAGAGATAAGAATTTTTTCCCGCCAGGAGAAAGCTTAGAGACCATAGTGATTTCTAATTCCTACTCCTATAAAATTAATGTTATTTTTGAAGTATTGAACACGAGATCGTGTTATTAACAATTACATGGCTTTTTTCCACCTTAATAAAGGTGGAAGAAACACTTCTAAAATAGTACAAAACGGTTTCACAACAAATTAATATTATTTTTACTAACAGGAAATAAAATTTATAAGATCGCTTTTTATTAATAAAGAATTATTTTACGTATTGTATTTCATTTTTTTTCGAAAAACAAAAGACTAAAGAGGCCCGTTAAGTGGTAAAAAGACACACACTATTCCCGGGCCTCATGCAAGCTCTCGACGGTCCTGGTTAACACCATTAAACATTATTAATTAGTCATTGGGTTCGCATTTCACCAACGGGCTGGCCATGTGAAGTTTTCTGGATTTTCTTCCTACGTCTAACACCTACTTAGGGCCTAGTTTCCCTATCTGATTCCCTATCGGATTTTCTTTCTACGTCTAACACCTACATAGGGCCTAGTTTCTCATAGAGAGTCCTCTCCACTCTTGGCAGTTCGCCTACGTGTTGCGTTGCTCCTGTCAGCATCCCACTGGATTCATGATGAGATTTTGAATACACCGAATATCCGAGGCAGATGACATTTTATTTCGTTAGAATTAAAATAGGTAGGGATTACTCTAAGGTAAATTATTTATATGTATAGTAGAAAGTAGTTAAAACTGTTACCGACCTAGGCGTGAAACGAAATCTTCCCAAAATTGACACTGGTAGTTATATTAATAGAAATAGTGAAGACGTTCGTAAGAAATTGACAAATTAATAATTTTTCACGTTAAAAAAAAGGCAGCATTAAATTATAATGAATATATATACAGTAGTGCCTCATATAACGTACTTAATCCGTTCCAGGTGCACGTCCGTTAAGTGAAACGTCCGTTATACGAAACGCATTTTCCCATAGAAATACATGTTAAAACATCTAATTCGTTCCGCAGCATAAAATAACCGTACTGTATCATAAAATAAATGAACATGGGGTGCGTTCTTTTATTCCTCCGCGTAACTCTTCGCGAGCGACATCCGTTTAAAAATTCCTGCGGAACGCGTTCCTAAATTCCGGTGGGAGTGCGCGCCGTCGAACGGCAAAAACGGCCGCTTGTAGCAGTAGTTTACGGTGGAAAACAACATGGCGTCTTCCATGGCTCAGATAGTTTCGTTTCCGGGTCCATTATGTGGTTTTATGAATGAAAATTTAGAAATTGTGAAAGCGCAAGTTAGTGCACGCGGTGATGTGTCTTTACGAATTTTTTTCGAATGGTAGCCCGCATTCTAATTTTTTTCGTGGCTATTTTGAATGCGCTTTCAACAAATAATCCATTTTATGGTTAAATTTTACAATTGGGGCCCTTCTTTTGCCTTTAGAAGCTCATATTTTAGAATTATAGATTCCTTCATCACGATAATATCGATAGCGCGGGTGCCGCCATCTTTCTTTCTTTCACCGTCATTCCTAAATGCCTACAAACAGCAGCGCAGTCCCGTAGTAGCAGAGACGCAGAGCGACCGCTATTAAAGAACGCACCCATGGAGCAGTCATCAATTATGCCGGAAAGTCCGTTGTTCGCTGCCAGTCCGTTGCTCGAGTCACGTAACGGCCAAACAGAAAGTCCGTTGTTCGCAGCGTCCGTTATTCGAGTCGTACGTTATACGAGGCACCACTGTATACCTTTTAAAATATTATTTATGTTAATAATAAAATGATATCTGAATGTCTAAATTATTACATTTAAATGCTAAATGGTATTCTTTCTTTCATTGAAATACTCTGTTTTCTATTACGTTCAGAGGACTAAAAGAAACTTGTTTTGACTAAAAGAAATATGGCGACAGTTTCAAGTTGCTTCCGTCTGGTGGCGTTTCCGCCTCTCAATGTTTACCTCGTTCGTCAATGAATTATTTGGTCACCGACTGCAAGCAGAAAAGTAGTGAAAATGACTGCATTGGTCGCTAGGTGCGCTTCGAACATTTGGGATCCGCTACAATGTGAAAACAGTAGAAGGCCTTTTATTTTTCAGTCGTTTAATCATTTGTTTTTTAGTCATTTGATCATTAGCATTTATTAATTAATGCATTTAGTTATTAGCATTTAATCGTTAAGGGATTTAGTTATTTAGTCATTTAGATTTTACTCATTTAGTCATTAGCAAACATTCCGACGTGCTTTGTTTCCGGGTGCAATTCCGAATTTCCTAGTGAAAAAGACAATAAAAGGCACTTTTTAAAAGTGCCAGAAAATCGTTTGGAACACTGGAGAAGATTCATTCTCACTTGAAGCTAAATTAACCACAAAGGCTGGTATATGTGACAAGCATTTTGAGGATCAATTATTATAAAATAATTCGGTCACGCAATTAGTGCAGATTCCATGTGATAGATTGGCACTGACTCCGGATGCTTTTCTATCTGAATTCTACTTTTCCTATATACAGGGTGGGCCAGCGAAAACGAAACGGCAGAGTGTTCGTGTTCGTCCAAGCAAAGCGCTCGGACAGGTCGATTTTACTCTCGAGGGGACATCTTTTGCATTAAAGTTTTTGCGATTCTGAATACAACAGACAACAAAAAATTTTAAAAACTCATTTATTTTGTATTAACTAAACAAACATTTATTTCGAAAAAAATTGTTTGTTTAGTTAATATTCAGAATCGCAAAAACTTTATTGCATAAGATGTCCCCTCGAGAGTAAAATCGACCTGTCCGAGCGCTTTGCTTGGACGAACACGAACACTCTGCCGTTTCGTTTTCGCTGGCCCACCCTGTATATATCGAAAGCAATGATCAACTGCCCAGTATTTGTAACGACAGTGACATAGGTACGATAACGTATATATATTTTTTATACGTGAAATAAACAGTTTAATAGTAGAACAAAATCAAAAGATTATAAAAGTTTTCAAGTTTGACATAGATATAGTAAGAAAAAGTAATGGCTTTATTTGGGTATTTGTTCAGTTATGACGACGCAACACTTAAACGATCTTCCTAGGGGGTGGCGTCCGGGAGGTCTTTTTAAAGGAAACTGGCCCCTATTTAGGCGTTACAGATGTGGAGAAAACCCGCGTCCGAGCGAGGAGCGAGTCCACAACAGAACTCCTAGTGTTCAGGGAACGAAGACCGTTTGGCCACTGGTGGACCGTAATGACTTTGACCATTTTTGTCAATTTTAATGAATTTTTTGTCTCTTGTTTATGTTTTGCTTTTTATTAGTTCTTTAAAATGTTAACAAACTATGTAAAAATTCATATATGTAAAAACGAGGTTTGAATATTTAATGTTTTACAAAAGCTTTCTGTGAAAAAAAAAATATATATATATATATATTATTTTATTATATATATATATATATATATTACAAAAATGTAAATAATAATTTTAAAGATGTTAATCCTAATACAGATTGTATTAAAACTTATTATGAAATTTATGCGAAACACATAGAAGCCATATAAAACCTAAAATTGTTTTAATGCAATTTTCCACTTCAGCTTTGAAAATGTTTATCAAATCAAAGATGAAAAATGATCCAATCTTTCTTCATCACGTCTGATTTGTTTGATGCAACCAAAATGTTCAATCTCACCATAAACAGAATATATTTTTTAATAAATTATCAGCTTATATCCAATGAAATGTTATGTATGTACACATAACAATGCTTAAAATGTTTCAAAATGTTTATAGATGTTAATAATTTACTGTACAATAATAAACTTTATATAACTTGATGATAATTTGTAACAACTAGACGATGATGAAAGATGATAAAATTTTAATTCTGGGGTGCATATACTTTTGGAATCAAACTGATCCAAGATCACTTCGATCGTTCAAATCGTGTATACAAAGGAACTACTGCGATCCGATCAATCTCTATTTGCGTATACAAACGCCATCTAGGATCAACTGGATCGCGATCAAACTAATCCGAGCGGAGAATAGGATCGTTTGGATCGGATAAAAAAGATTAAAGATGGCGGCTTCCATGGTTAAAGTTAAGCTTACAGTAAATAACGAAGAAACACGTTTAATTGTTGACAAAGAAACTTATTTAAAACTATTAAATGGCAAGTAAAAACATCATTATTAAAATATCCGATAAACTGAGATGAAAAAATAAGTATTTAGAGACAATTTTGAGAAGTTGAACTTCATGAATGTATGGCGTGCACTTTCATCTTTTCTGCAAGTTTTATTTTCTTTAAGTTTGTAAAATTTTTATTTAAATGTTATTTTGTGGAAAACAATTTTATTCATAGAGTAATACGAATTAAAATTCGTATGAATGAGCACAAACAATTTTGTCAAATAAAGGATAATTCATAACAACGTATGTCGTTTAGTACTAACTACAGTTTTAATATCGAGAGATAAAATGGATAATTTTAATTTAATTAATTGATCCTTGTTAGTTAACATATACAGAGTTACAAAGATATTATACGTATAATATTTTTAAAACTCAGTATATGTTAACTAACGAGGAGAGACTATTAATAACTAACAAATGTTTGCCGCCATCTTCGATCCTACTAGTATACTTTCCGCCATGACAGAAACTATCTGTATCACGTGACAAGGACTGATCCGCTTTTACAGATCGATTCATACAAAACGAAAAGTATATGCACCCCTGGTCTTACCGATTACTAGTTCACTCGATATATTTCGCTAGAGGCGCTACGATCGGTCTCATCTAACCAATGTGTTCCTGCAGCTAGACGCTTGTCATACAGTAATAAGGCCCACTTAATGCCCACAGGGAGGGAAAAAATTTAAAAAGAAAACTAGACTTAGAAATAATCCTGGAAAAGTAAATATGGCTCTAGAGCCATGTTCAGTATTGATACACCCTGTTTTTATTGATACTAATCCATTAATTCTTTCGATGCCATAATATACTGTAACAATATTCGTTATTAATTTTCTTGAATAATAAATAAACATATTAGTCATTCTTTCATCAAAATTACGAAATTATTGTTTTTACAAATAAAATATAATTTTTTAATGAAATAACTGATACACTGTATATAGTGTTTCGAAATTGATACGAAAGTCTCTCGTTCTGTCGAGATAAAAAAAAATCCAAATTTCGTTTCGCAATTATTTCTACATAAACAATTGAAATTATAAAATGATTTCTTTCGTAATAATGGATAGTTTAACGATGACAACAAATTTTGGGTTGTCATCGTGAAACTATGACAACCCAGATATATACTAGCAGATGAGCCCGACGTTGCTCGGGCAAAGCATAACAGCAAAGATTAAGATTGTTTTGTACTTTTAACCCTTCTACTATATTATATTATAGTATTTGATTTATATTTACAAAGATTATCTTATGTAAGAGTTTATCACACTGAGTAACCAATCTAACACATTTAAAAAATTTTTCAAATTGTTTACAGTAGAGAAATAAAGAATTATTAAAATATGTTAGATTGGGCACTTGGTGTGCTAAATCCATACATAAGATAACTTTTATAGTTATATAGCCGATCTTACTCGTTTTCACCAGGTACAAGAATTAGACACCCCTCTTCTGAGGCTAATTATAAAATTTTTAGATGAGTCTAAAAATATGTTCGATTTCCTGCAAAAATCGCAAAAACACCACATTTAAAATAGTATAATAGAAGCCAATTTCTTCGGATTAATCCTTAACACTCTCCCTCTCCTCAGCGGGAGAATTTCTAAAAGTTTCTTTTTATTGTACATTCTCATGACGTATCCTAACTGTATACCAAATTTCAACTTTCAACTCCTAACCGTTTGGGCTCTGAGATTATTATTAACATCACCAACCCATCTCGATTATATTATAAGATAGGATTAGTTTTACATGAATACTTTATAATTCACCATGCTAGTAATTATTTAACAGATAAATAGGTACTGTACCTTTCATTTTTGGAGATTTGAGGAGTGTAAATACCTATCTAATCTTTACTAAATCAGGCAAGTAGACGGCCGGATGGCCGAACGGTCAAGGTGGTAGCCTACCGCTCTGGGACTCGGGATCGAATCCGGACGAGTCGAAATCGAAAAATCCCCAGGAATTTTTCGGGGAGTCGTTTGTCCGGATATGTCGGATCCCGTTCCTCACCTCTCGGCCACCCCATTGTGGGCCTGGCCGAACCCATAATGGATTTGCTAAAAGAAGCTCTCTTAGTGCTCACAGGGCGAAAAAGTTAAAAGAAAAAAAAAAAAACAGGCAAGTAGGTAGGTACTGCACCTAAATAGCAAACGAAGTGTTTAGATTAGTAAATGACAAGAAATGAAAGTTGATAAACCATTTATGGCCACTTTCATTGCCATAGAACAGGTGACAAGTAAAAATTACTGTATCCATTTGTGATCAACTATCTAAGCATTAAAATGTAGGCTATTTAGAACAGAACTTTGTAATACAATTCTCTATTGTGCTTTTTGTAAATGAAAGACTAACAAACTTAAGGATTACTACATTGGCTGCCTGACAAGATTCACTTGGATCAGGCAGCCATTGATAACTCGTTAATAAAAGTAAAAAATATTTATTATAAATGTCATTGATGTATCAGTTGTCAAACAGCAATATACAAAATTCGTGGCGGGAAGCTTATAATTAAATAAAAAATACAGTCAAACCTGTTTTTGCGCGGTTTTTTTCTGTGCGATTTTTATTTGTGCGATTTTTTGTGCGGTATATGAAAATTTCAATCAAATTGGAACATAATTGACTCCTGTAAAATTTTTAAAAACTCTATTGGTTGTTTTCTATGACATCAGCAGGTTTTTTCATTTTTTATTCAGAAAAATTTTTTTCTCATACGTTTATTTCGGTCCCCTCTTATTTTAATAGCATAAAAACCATAAATATTATGTTATATTTGAACAGATGCGGTAAGTTAGCTCCCCTCCAGCTTTAGACTGCAGGTGTGAAATTTCACGCCTTGTTAAATGAAATAACACTTCCTGCAGCTATATTTATCAAATAAAATCATTATTTAACGATTATTTTTAACTTTTTAATGTTAGATTCGTATTTAAGTGGAAATAATTAATTAATATAAAAATTAAAATTCTTAGAGGATTTTTTCCCCATTAGGTGTTGCAGAAAAAGGCCCAAGGAGTTAAAAAAGCAATTCCTAGTTATTTCGTACGGTTTCGAGTTATTTTCTACGTGAGACTTCTTTTATGCGGTCCCTATTCACCGCATAAAAAAATATTTTTTTAATTGTGTTGCGAAAACTATTTTTTATAGCCACTCGTGAAGTTTCGCGCGATTTTTTTTATGCATTCTCTTTTATGCGGTTCCTATCCCCCGCACAAAAACAGGTTTGACTGTATAGCCAAAATAGCCCTAGCGATAACAAATGGCTTTACTTTGTAGAAAATTACGGTGTGCACCACATGCTTGCTTAAGTGAATATCGGAATTTTCTAGGCTTATATGCCTTCCGAGAGGTCTTTTAAACGTAACTGGCCCCTATCCAGACATTACAGAAAACCCGGAAAACTGTCCTGGCGTGGCGCGAACCCACGACCAAACTTCCATTTTTCAGGGAACGAAACAGCTTGGCCACTGGTGGGCTTTCTCGATATATTAATAAATTATAGTTTATGCATGTATTTTGAGTCTTGCGATTCTTATTTTCGAATTAGTTTACAGACCTGAAGCAGGTCTATAAATTGGCCGAAAACGTTTGTTCTGTGATTAAAGTTATTGCTGGAAAAGTACGAATGGTGTGTTTTTTTATTATTATTTTATCGTCAAATCTTGGATTATTAAAAAAGAATTTTTTCAATTGGCTACTTTTGAACTACTTTTTAGAACATTTTTGGTTACAAAAGCTAAAAACATCTGGCAACGTGCATAATTGTCGTCTGTCAAATTGAAATTGTCTATTGAGGTAAACTGCAAACAATTGACGGTAAGATTCAAGGGCTTTATTCATGCTCTGAATGAGACAATTGGGACCTTATCAGAGCTGTAGAGCATATTCGTAGGAGCAAAAAAAGTCAAAAGGAACCATACCTCTATAAGCGACCCTTCGTGAATTACAACCCCCCAAAAGATCGCGTTAAGCTCTGCTTACTATCACGTTTAACTATTTCGTCCATGTGACTATGCTGGCTCTCGAGTAGCCCACTTGACTGTTCGTGGAGTACGTGATGTTATATAGTTTTAGGGGATGGGGCTCTCCCACCCAGACATGAGGTGCAAGTGATAGTGAGCACCAAAGCGCCCGACTACAAGGTGAGCGATAACAAGCCTTGACGATGCGGAGCACGGAAAATAGGCAATATACTGTTACATGTTAAAACTTAATATCTCGTGAAGGGTCACATCTATAGGTATGGTTCCTTTAACTTTTTTGCTTGTATAGGGGAGGTCTACAATTCTCGACGGGAGTATGAAACTCCTCATTCAGGGCTTGAATCTTACCCAAAAACATTTATTTGATCATTTTAACAGCCAATAAAATTTAGAAGTTGATAATGTGAAAAGGCAGCTTTAAAATGCCTACTTACCATTTTTTGTTTTTAACACGTTGACTGCCACGTGACATTTTATCAGGTACTGGTACATTTTAAACTAATATTATTTGAGATGTACAAGAAAACTCTAATAAACATAAAATAATGTCAACATATGTAAAAGTTAAAGATTAAAAACTAAAATAAAAGTACATTGGATAAGGTAACATCATAATAAAATGACAAAAGTACTAAATTCTTATTTTTACTTGTAATGTTTCTTGAAAATCAAATGCACTGACTTTCAAACATGTGAAACATTATTAAATTCTTTATACTAAATACTTTAACATGGATAAATGTAAATGTATATACATGGAGTCATCTGTTCCTTCCTGTTGGAGGAGCAGAGGAGATGTCGTCATCGACGCTCAACCCAGTATATACTGATCGGATAGTATTCCTCCGAACTTTGAGACTCTCCCTTGTAATTCCAGCCTTTTATTTTCTGACAGAAAAAATTCTTTTATAGTATTCCCAAGACTGTCAGGCGAGCACTAGTTAAGTTTTGCATCAATTTTTATTTTTGAAAGATGAGAGTATAATAGCAAAGGTAGAGAATGGGCAGATGTTTGATGTTGCTGGGCAGTACGGCTTGAACAGTTCTACAGTAGGCAGCAGTTCAATCTTATTAAGAAAGATACAGTATAATTGAGAAGACTTAAGCAGCTTAAGGAGTAACAAAAATCACATCTGAGAAATAAAGAACATTGAAGAGCTCATAGTGGAACCTGAAATTGATCTGACGACAGAAGAATGCCAAGAAACTTGGCTAGATATGTTTTCTTCTGAAAAAGGATAAATGACAATATCTGCTATTAAAGATCTTTCGAAGAAGTGGGAGGATATCAGAACAACGGTCTTTGAATGGCATCCAAACCAAGTTGAGGTTAATAGGCTTGGGGATCTCTACAGTTACAATGCTATTAATTACTTCTGAAAAATCCTGAAGAAGAGAGGAAAGCAATTGGCATTAGACAGATTCTTTAACCTCACAAATGGAAAAAACATGACTAATAAAAACACAAGACTGTGTATATATGTATTTTTATTATTATGTATAAATAAACGTAGTAAGAAAGTATATATTTTTTCTTATGTAATTGTATTGTAGACAAATACACGAAAATTCAAATTTTCATTCCTTTCTGACTTACAGAGGATAAATAACTTTTCAATTCTAAAACATTATGTTAACAATGAAGTAAAATTAAAATTAAAAACGTAAAACAAACCAGCTTTGCAGAGAGAAACACTTTTATTACTTTGATATATTCCCTAAATGCATTTTGCCAGATAACTTGGACTCTTCTGTAGGGTTATTTCTCAAGTTCCAACAATTATCCGTCATTAAATAGTTTATTTAGTATATATTTTTTAGTTTCTGGAGTTTCCAGATCGAATTTATCAAATTCCCATAAAAACCGTTGGTAAATTGATAATCGGTTAATGAACAATTCGGATAGCGAACAAAGTCTTAGAACAGATTATGTTTGTTAACCGGTCACCCATTGTACTAATATGCCAACTTATTAGGTTAAATGTTACAGATTCAATATTACTTTTATACATAAGTGAAACATTAGGGTGCGACTATGCAGATGTAAGTGAGCGAGAATGTGGCAAGACGTGATAAATATCAAACCCTGTCAGATATGTGTGAGAACCAGAAATTTGCTCATCCCAGAGAGATTTCTCGCTTCTCGCAACCTCTCGCTTGCTACTAAATTCATGTCTCCATAGTCGCACCCTTACTTTAAGAAAAAAGGTTTCATGAAAAATTATAATCATGAATATACTGTTACATTGACAGTTTGAAAAGGTTATAAAATATAATATAGTTATCACTTATCTTCTCCATGTGCTGAATTTTATATAAAGAAATATACTTCCTTTAATATTTAATTTATATATGAAACAAATTAAATTTTAGTTACATTTTATTAGTTTTTTAAAATTTACTTTTTACTTTGATTGTATTTTTTTTCAGATATGTCTTCACTTTCTGTGATAGGTAATGAATTGTCCAATTTGAGTGAATTAGAAAAAATTATTAGTAATGGAAAGAATATAACTATTGATATTGCCCAGGATCTTTCACAAATAAACAAGAAAGGTATTGCAAATCGATAATTTCATATACAGTAAAACCTATCTAAAACAGAAACCTGACTAAATGAGAAAAAATTTTGGAACAGCAATTTTCTATATTAAATTTTATAAGTCAGAAACCTGTCTGACAGAAAAGGAATAGAGTTTTTTGGGTATGAAAAACAAAACTTGACATGAATAAAATGGAAAATTAAGATTTCACTTACAAGTAAATAAAATTGCCTCCAGTTATAACACCACAGGCATGACAAACTATTTCAAAACAAGGGCATATACAGATATGAGATCTTTCTTGGAATTAACCGGGGGGAGGCAGAATCAAGTTCTTTAAGAATTGAATGAGTTTCTGATGATTAAGCTCAGGAGAACATGCAAATCATGAAAACAATGTGAATAAGGTGACATAATGCTGCCAATTTGCCTTGTATAGAGTAGTTAGTAACAAACTAGTACCACTGTTCTCAATTACTGTTATATTCCAGTTATTTTAGGAGTTATCACACAAAGAGACTTGAGACCATTATTTTATTATTAACCTATTCAATATAATTGTAAGAAGTTTTTTAGAGAAAAAAATCGCACGAGGAGGCGAGGAAAAAAAGCAGGGGGCACTAGTTGTTTTTGACAAGAAGAAGAAGAAAGATGGCTGCTTAGTCACTGTATATAATCTTTCAATATAATTAAAATTAGTTCAGTAGTTTTGTTACCGTTGCCTTTTCGTGTCTTTGAAAACAAATTGTACACTTCAGTCGGAGTCGTACAATAATATATAGAGTTCAACTCTGATATCTAAAATCCATTTTGGCACATTTTGCTGTGCCCTCTCCAGTTAGATTTCGTTCAGCAAAAAGTGCCAAAATGCATTTTAGATGTTGAATGCTGTATATTATATTGGATAGGTTTATAATAAAATAATGGTCTCAAGTCTCTTTGTGTGATAACTCCTGAAATAACTGGAATATAACAGTAATTGAGAACTAATTAGGGTATAAGAAGTGAGTCTGTAAACATATAATATTAAACTAGTATTAAGAATAACATTGTGAGTAATTAGAGGAGGTTGAATATAGAATTAAAATTCTTCAAGAAGTCAGGTTATAGAATAACTTGGTTTCTGCATTACTGTAATGCAAGTTAAAATTTTCAACAACAGACCAAATGCTAGTTGTTGGTACTGGAATTGGCTTGTTTGCTGGTTATGTGAGTTTATGTGGAATACTTTCAATAACTCTTAGTATTTGAATAACAAGATTTTGTTATAATCAAATATTCCTCAATTTTTGCATTTGGATACTCCATCTTTAGTTGGAATCATTTTGGATTAAATCTAGTAATAAAATGTTTTTTATATATAATAAAGGTGATTTCACTGTAAAAATGAACTTCATGACATTTATCTGGTATACTTTAAAGATAAAAAAAAAAAAAAAGACTGAAACCTGCCCAAAATGGAAAAAATTCAGTATTGGTCAATTTTGGTTTACATAGGTTTTACTATATCTGTATAAAATTGCAAAGTTAGTATCATATAAATTATAGTTCTAATATTATTTTTTGTAATCATATATGTAGAAATTCTCCATTAGGAAATGTTATTCCTAATCTGTATAGTTGAGTATAGGTTTATAACAGCAGTTGGCAACCTTTCTGACCCCATGGACCACTAAACTCTCAACTTTGAATCCTGTGGGCCACTATTATGAATTTTTTTAAACGATACAAAATGTGTAGAATAATGATCATAAAAGTTCAATTTTACTATATTAATATGAAATTCGTGTTTAATTATAACAAATTAATGCAAGTCTACAGTTCATTGCTGCTTGTTTGAAATAAGTTTATGGATTCTTAGCATTTTCCACAAAGAACAACAATCGTACTCACAATATTGTTTATTGTTCATTATTTATTGATAACAGTCGCTTTGTATTTGGTTTTAGATGTGAATTGATCAATGTCCAAATTTCTTACGGACCACCCAAGTTTTTTTGCGGACTATCAATGATCCACTGACCATCGGTTGTCAACTGCTGGTTTATAACACTCCAATGGAGAACACTATAGAGTGTGTTTTAAATAAAGTTTTGAAAAAGCATCTTTAAAAAAATGGTAATTTATTACATTAGTGCTTTGTATAAAGTAAAAATTATTTTAAAATCAGCGATGATTGTTTTTTCTCACAGACTGCTCATAGAGAGATCTTTTCAATGCTGAGATATATACTGTTTGAATATCTTATACTTATCTTATACTTCAAGGTATTCTAGCATAACAAATGCTGCTGGTTGTTGTCCATGATAAGATCTCAATATCAGCTTCTGCTGCAATATTATCATCTACACAGTTGTCTGTTGAATCAGAATTGCAGAACAATCAGACAGTATACTCATAATACTAACAATATTATTGTTTGTATTGGGGCATATTACTAGGGTTTTGATGAATTGATGCAGTTGTTGCAACTTTGTAGTGCAATTTGATGGCATACAGCTGATTTTACTAGTGATGACTATTATTTCTGACTTTTGTATCTTGTTTAAGGGAAAACTCAGGAAGGAAGGTAGACGAGTTTGGCACAAAACTTTCAAGAAGCTCAAGTTATAAGTGTTTTAAAATGAAAGGTGAGTGCAGCACTCACCCTTGAGTAATGGTGGCTTAAAATTTTAGGCTGTAGCTATCTCTTGTATATAAATTAAAATAGCATTTTTATAAGATTTAAAATATTAAATAGCTTTCAAGTCAAATGTTAATAAAATAAATCTTGAAGTCATTTTTTTCTAAGCATTAATTGGATGAATGAAACTTAATTTTGTCATCCTATTGAATTGACTATTACATTTTATCACTTCTCTTATATGGGTGTAGTATATCTGAACTTTTTTTGATGTAGAGGAATAAATTTTTTAGGTTTCAAGCAAAAAGTGCTTTATCCGAGGTAAAAATGTGTGGCACACTATGGGAGGAAAATAGAATATAAAATTATATGTTATGATTGTACTTGACTATATGGTATTTCATATAGAATTGTATATCTGTGCAGATATTTTCTTCAACATGTTATTGGAACAAGTAAACTTCATAAAAACAAAGAAACTGTAGAGAAATGATAAGCTTATTCATAAGAAACAGTAGACCATTACAAAACTGCTCAGTTTTATGTTTAGTTGATGGGATTATATTTGTTCAAATATTGAGAACACTGAAAGGCAAGCCAAGGTTGTTTTTAGTGTAAAAGTGTTACTTACCAAATTAACAATATTTTTTTTATTTGTTTTATGAAACTGTGTCTTGTTCTATAATTTAGACTTGATAAACACTAATGTTGTGTGTTTTTTCTTCAAAGACACTTGGCAAGTTTTCTATCAGATATCTTTATTCATTCAACGAGAATGAATAAAGATATCTGATAGAAAACTTGCCAAGTGTCTTTGAAGAAAAAACACACAACATTAGTGTTTATCAAGTCTAAAATATTTTTTTTATTGAAATTTGTTGAACTGTTAGAATGTAGTTGCAAGAAATATTTCAATTAGACTTTAAGTTGAACTCTGTATATGCAGAGTTACACTTGCATTAAAAATGGATTTAATAAAACATTAAACTGTTGACTGAAATGAACTGACCAATGAAGTAATACAAAATATATTACTAGCTTAACTGATACATTATTATTAATATGACTGATGGTAGATGGATAAAACTGAAACTGTTTTACGAAAAAATGCTGTGGAAGTAAATCAAGGAACATAAGTGTGTTCAGATTTCTCTCAATTGCTAATTTCCTTTGCAAAGTCCTCTGATTTCCTTAGAGAAGAAGCACACTGGTCACAGGCACTGTAGTTGTTTTAATTCCTTGTAATCTTTTGAAAGTTTAAAATTGAAGCAATATATTGCATGTTGCAATTAGATTTTACTCCCTACTTTATTATATGATTTAATTTTAACTATAATACCTAATTATCTAGAGTAGTGATTCCCAACTGCTGAGGTGCACCATTTCCCTTGGGAGGCATGGAACACCTTCAGGAGAGAAGCAAACCGATGCACACAATACTATTTAGTGTATGACTGACAAGTAAGTGTATGTGAATGAAAATGGACAAACACAATGTTATAGTCCTCCACACGCATGTGATGTTTTTCCATCGCTCTCTTATTAGTTTTCTTCATCGCATACATAACACTCATTGGGACAGTAAGCATATATTTTACTTAATTTAAACCAATTGTCTTGATATCTAGAATGGACTGCTATTTGAAGAGAACTATGAGAAGTGAAGAATCTGCAGACCAAAGTGAATGTAATAATAGTAATGAATAAAGAAAAAGAAAAGTGGCACAATATGATACAAATTATATCAAGTTCAGATGTTCTTGTTTTTGTAGCAAATCTGGCATTTGATAGCCTCAGTATGTCATTTGTTTTCAAGTTCTTGCCAATGATAGCCTTAAAAGCTTGCAAAGCTTAAAAGATATCTGGAAACAGTGCACGAAAATTATATACACAACAATTGTGAGTTTTTTGTTCAAAAATAGAAGATGGAATTGAAACGGCAGAAGACTGTAATGTCAAAAAAAGCCATGGTATTGCAGGAAGCATTGATAGCTTCTTATGTAGTGGCTATGAAAATCGTTAAATGTAAGAAATTACACACTATTGCTGAGAATTTGTTGCTTCTGGCAGCTTTAGAAATGTGTCACATTATGAATGGAGATGCAGCTGCAAAGGCATTATAAACTATTCCACTGTCAAATAATAAGTCTCATGGCAAATCAATTGCTTGGTATGCATTTGAAAATACAGTTAATTCAACAAGTAAAATAAAGTCAAATATTTTCATTACAACTCTATGAATCAACCAACATTTCATCACAGGATCAGCTTATTTGTTATGTGAGATAAGCCACAGAAGGAAATATAAGAGAAGAGTTACTGCTTTATAAAACAATCCCAACAACAATTTCAGGTGAAGACATATTCACTTACTTCACAAATTTGTGTGTTGAAAACTTGACTTGGATTGATTATATAGGTTTATGCACTGACGGCTCTGCAGTTATGACAGGGAAGAATACTGGCCTTGTAACTCGAGTGAAAGCCACAGCTTTGGCAGTAAAATGACCTTCATGTGGGACTGACAGAGTTAGAACCAAACATCGATCATTTTGTGCAATTAAAAATAAGCTCAAATTTCACATTGATGTTTGCAGTTTGTTAAAATATGAAAAACATTTTTTTAAATTTACATTATTATGACTTTATTCAGAAGGAATGAAATCCTGGTTGTACACTATATCCATTTTATTTGTGCAAAGTGCTGCAGATAGGTATATTTGTATTTTTAGTAGTGTAATTGTATTTTTGCTTCATATTTTCAATCAAACTTTACTGATATTATTTAATTTGTAATAAAAAATAAATAAATACTGAATACAGAGCGATAAACACATATGCGTATGCTAGGGGAGGCTACATTGCACTCAATCTCCGATTGGGGCGGCATACTATAGAAAAGGTAGAAAATACCTTCTGATATGTCATCAAAACTAGAAAATAATTTAAAACCTTCAATTCTACTCTATTATTAAAAATTCAAATATGAATTTAAATATATATAATAACTTTTTAAAATAAATTTAAATTTTTATAATTTTATAAGCTGCCGAATTTCTGAATGTTTATTAATTCAATAAAACTATAAAAATGTTATTAATTTATAACATATAAAATTTTTTATTAGTAATTTTCTTTTGATAGAATCCTCTGTAGATATGTTGAAACAATTGGAAGATTGCATGATAGACTTTCTTAACTTAGAAAATGAAATGCTACAGTTTCAGGAAGCTGCAGAACAAATTAGACAAAAGGTAATATTAAAAAAAATATTAAAATATTAAAAAATAATAATGAAAATTAAATATTATTTTTTATAATATTTCCTAATGTTAAATCTTAATGAATTGATATTTTTAATTAGGGAAACATTGTTAAAGGTTTTACTGAAATATTATCCAACAACAAATTGGATCTAATTATTAGTCACTTATTAGCTATTAACTCAATGTTATTTTTTTACATATGTTAATATTAAATAGCTCTTAGAACAAATATAAAATTAAAATTAAGCATTTGTTTTAATAATTACTTTCTTGTTGGTTCATTTTATATATGAATTATATTCTGAAAGAAAGAAAGAAAGAAAAAAAGAATAATTTGAATCAATTGCCATCTTTTTGAGATGGCAATTGACTCAAATTATTTTTTATATTTGCATACAAAAATGCTGAAATATGAGGGCTGTTTGAAAGTTAACCTCCAGTAGCCAGTGAAATACAAGAATAAAGACAAACTATATTTATTATACACAAAAGTTACATACATACATATCTTAGCTACTTCTCGACATAACTTCTGCCAGAATTCAGGCATTTGTTGTAACATGGCACCATTTTTTGTATCCCTTCATCAAAGAAATTTTCTGCATGGAGTCCAGCCATTCACAAAAGCCATGAATCAGTTCCTCATTGGATTTGAATTGCTGCATCCCCCACTACACTTTCATTTTTGGGAATAAATGAGTTGCTTGGTATGAGGTTTGGGCTATAGATGGGGTGATCAAACAATTCCCATTGAAACTCTGAGAGCAGTTCCTGTGAACACGTGTTGTCATGAACAATATGCCTTGCCTCTTGTTCTGAATTGCCCTTCCAAGAAATTCAATTGATTGTTATTCAGAAAAGAGAAAATGACTACAATTTTTTGAGACTATAGAGGAGTGTTGCTGACAGATTTTATGAAACTTGGAACTGCTATTACTTTGCAGGTGTACTCTGAAATCAGTGTGGTGGAGTCAGTAAACAAAACATCTGACTCTGGCAAACGTGCAATATGCAATTCCAACTTTACCCTTTTTAAAATGTCATGCTACGATTTTTTTTATAATAAAGATATCACTAGACATCTGAATATTTTTATCTAAAATTTCTGTAAAAAAAGTTGTATTAAAATTGATGGTGAGAAAAAAAAAAGATATAACAAATTTACCTTGGAAAAATTTCACGTACTGTACATAAAGAAATACACTACAATTTAATAGCCAAAAGAATTCCACTTTTATTAGTTAATTATGAAAAATATATTTAAATTTAATGATTTTCAAGAAAAAAATTAAATAAACAGTCACAAACAAAACCTTTTACTAGTGTTGTACTTGACTTGATGTCAAGTACAACACTGGTAAAAGGTTTTGTTTGTGACTGTTTATTACTCACTCCAGTGTTAATAGTTAGAAGATGTTTAAAAAAATTAAATACAATGAAATGCAAAAATAATTTGATGAATGATGTAATAAATTGGTCTGTGAAATAGTTTCTCCCACTTTGGCTACAACAGGAATAGTTAATTTCCTACAGATGGTTGCCTAAACTTAAACTAGTAAATAATATGCTGAAACAATCCTTAATTACATTTTGCAGTTTGCTCTTCCTCTTAGTCTGTTGAAGTTAGATTCTTATCTTGATTTTATGTTTTTCATTGTTTTTCTATTGATTGTTTTAAGACCAAATTATGTTTTTGAAGCTATAATAAATAGTCATAGAAGGACAGTGAAAAATTTAAATAGTCAAAATTAGTAAAAAAAAAACAATTGATTTCCAAAGTAAAACGTCTGAGATGTAAAAAAGTATTGGGCTAAGTAAAAATTATGGCACACAAAATAAAGTCAAATTTTTTCTTGGGAGCTTTTCTTTGGTAAAAATGAGCTTGGCACTTTGAAGTAATACTATATGCATTTACTTTCCAGGTGTGATCCCATGACTAACTACAGTATTCAGTGGATTTATCCATTTTGCCACTGGTGGGCTTTAAATTAATAAAAACTGTTTTCTGAAAGTATAGAGCATGTCACATTTTGCTATGAAATGGCCTTCATGGGTTAATATCATTTTGATATCTAAATTTATTGAAGTGTCTGTTTTTAAGAAATTTCTTTAGATACTAATTAATTAAAAAGCATTCTTAATACTTTCAATTTTACCTATAGTAAACTTCAAGGTCAGAGTCTCTAGAGTCTAAAGAATTTTAGACTCCATCCAAAAACATTTGAGTCTCCACAACACTGTGAAACTAAAAAAACTTTGAAGAGTGCAGAACAGGAGGCAACCATGTTGTCAGGCCTGATTGTTGTCCATGACAATGCACATTCACAGACATTATGCCAACAGTTTTGATGGGAGTTGTTTGATCACCCCACCTATAGCCCAAGTGCAGTTGGGGATGCAGCAATTCAAATCCAATGAGGAAATGATTTATGGCATTTGTGAATGGCTAGACTCCAGGCAGAAAATTTCTTTGAGAGGATACAAAAAATGATGCCATGTTACAACAAATGCTTGAATTCTGGCAGAAGTTATGTCGAAAAGTAGCTATGTACCTTTTGTGTATAATAAATATAGTTTGTCTTATTCTTGCATTTTTCACTGCTTTACAAGAGGTTAATTTTTGAGTAGAACTTGAAGTTTAATGAACCAGAAAAAATATTTATTACATTAAATGTTTTTGAATAGAATCATCTATCTTCAGATTACATCAAAATTGAATTTCTCAAATACAATACTATACAACATTCTTAAACAGAATAAATTGCCTTAACAGATATTAACAACATTAAATATTAAATTAAGTAAATGCAAAAAAATATAAATAAATTAGATCATATACAAATAATTTCCAAACAAAACTACAAAACACACAAAGACAATCTGTATACAGTGTTAACTAGCACCACTCAATAAAATTGTATATAATATAGTTTGTTAATGAAAATTGATTCCTAGGCTCTTAACACCAAAAACTAAGAGTTGAAACTTTTTTTTTTTTTTTACAAATAATAAACAACTCAAAGCCTGATGTATATACAGAAATATACCAACGATTGCCTTAAATATCGGACTATAATCTGGCTAATTAAATGATTGATATAAAAGTAATTTGTCTCTAGAGGTAGATGTTAGATGTCATCACTAACTAAATTAAATAATTATAATTTTAATAAATTATTAAATAAATTTAGAACCTTCTGGAATAAAAAACTGACCTGGGGCGGGGCTTGAACCCGCAGCCTCCGCTTGCCATGCAGTGCACTTGCCAGTTGTGCCACCCAGACATCAAGCAATTGATTATTTATATATATATATATATAAATAATAAACAACTCAAAGCCCGATGTATATAAGTTGTTTATTATTTCTATTTCTATTTATATATATATATATATACACCTCGTATATGTATATATAATACCTCGCTAGGTAATGCGTTAGCTGGCTGAGTGCCATTGTGGAGATGTTCTTAGGCTGTGGACGTAGGAGTTGTACCCAGAAAATGCCGTATTTAACCAAGTAAGGTTATATCTAAATTAATATACCTCTGGAAGCAAAGACTCACTCGGGGTCCCGGTGGTGCACTGGCAAGCGGAGGTTGTGGGTTCAAGCCCCTTCCCAGGTCAGTTCTTTTATTCCAGAAGGTTCTAAATTTATTTATTAATTTAGTTAAGAGATGACATCTAATGTCTACCTCTAGAGACAAATTACTTTATCAATCATTTAACTAGCCAGATTTATAGCCCGATATTTAAGGCGATCGTTGGTTATTTCTCTTTTTTTACATTTAACAAAAAGCATCTTTTGATGGTATGATAACCACTTTTGTTGCCATATGGAGTGGATGTAACTTTGAATTAAATAAAACAATTACCTCTTCCTCCTACTTGACCTCTTGACTGTTGTTTGCAAGTTCTTACTTGTACTGTATTCGAACAATAGATGTAAGATGTTCTAGTGTGTGATGTTATGATGTGCTGATAATATGGAAACAGAAATGTATATTCTGATTTTATCTTAAATATTAATTCAAATTGTGTGAAGTACATTTGAATAAATTTGCAATAAAAATTTAAAAAACACTTTTCTGAAACACAGTTGTTCCACAGAAACAAGTTGAGAGCTACTTTACTATAGTTAAGCTCTGCAAGTCCTTGATCATCTGATAACACTCCACTGTTGCCATGTATCTGTAACTGTCCCATTTGCTTTGCTAGAAACCTGCATTCTATCAAAGTAGGGGGGGGTTACATTTTCCCATAACTGGTCAGAGTTCTTTCCTACCCCTGAGTTTTGGCAAAGTCAAACAATCTTAGCATACTATATGCCAGAACAATAAATTTCATAATAAATGGCAGACTTTGAACTAGGCCAGATTTATAAAGGCTGTGTACCCTGCTTAGTAATTTTGCCACAGATCCATCAAGCACCATAATGCAATCTATGCTACATATATAGTCCATTGAACCTTGTTTGTACATGTCCCTTTTTATTACTACAAGTGTTTTACTTTTGTCTGCTCTTGTCACACAACCAAACTGTCATGCTTTGGAATAGTGTGCATTCCTTTTCACAGCCATGCTGCATATATCTAGCAGAGTTATGGATGCCTTCCATCTGTACAGATCTTGGCAGCAGCGCCGCTAGCTGTTTGAGCGCCCGTGTGCAATACCGATTATGCCGCCCCTGTTTAACTACGACTACCTACGCTGAACCTGCCATCAATACCAATTTGCCGCCCCCTGGACATGCCGCCCATGTGCGGTGCACGCCTTGCACGCCCGCTTATGGCGGGCCTGGATCTTGGTTGATATTGTCTAATGGTCAAACAATTAGTTCCATTTCAGGGATAAAGAGGTCCATTTTCTATTCAGACCTGACTGAGTACATTAGACCATACTTAAGGACTTCAAGCTAAAATTCTGTAAGAAATCAATTTACCATGATACAACATCCTAGAGTTCTGGTGCACTTGGTGTCCACTAACTTTAGGTCATTGCTTCTTCTTCAGTGAAGTCATCTACACACAAAAGGGACATGCTTATTAGTAGCGCAATGGCTGGACTACTAAGTGAGCTAGTAGAGAGGAAACTTAAATCTATCTTTATATCTAAATACATCAACAACATATATTACATATATTGACAATATATTCAACATCTGGAAATTAAACCAAACATTAATGGATTTTTAGACATTTAACAACAATTCTTACCTTGGAATTGGAACAAGAAAGCTTGACATTGGCTTGACATCCAGGAATTGCCTGGATAAACAAATCACAGTGAAAGACAGGGGCCTTAAAAACTGAGTGTTACCAGTATATCAAACCAACCTTTTCACCTTTCTGCATTCCATTTTCATTAGTAGATCCTCTCTCTCACAAGTTTGCAACCTTTTTGGCCCTAATCAGGGCAACTTACAATGCGCACACACACACGCACACACCCTCCATTACAGATGCATGCAAAGACTTGAGTAAACTCCATAAAATTGATCATGTGTAAATTCAAACAATTATATCTTTTGATGTCTTTTAATTCTTTCTTTTTATTTTATGTGTCCCTGGAAATTTACAAATATGTGTTTGACAAAACTGTAAATTTTTAAACTATTATAATAATTAAGTTTTAACAAAAAATTTCTTCATAGATGAACTTTATTTTCTTTTAATGTAATTTTTAAATTTGATGAAAACGTTCAAAGTTCAAACATAATTAACACATTTTTGAGTAAACTTTAATTATAAAATTCATTAATTGTTCTGATTTTGAATTTTAATATTTTTTACAGTTAGCAAGTAAAGATTCAAATGAAAATTTTGATATTGATGCAACTCTTCAGCAAGCAGTAAAAGAAATATCTAAAAACAATACAGATATGGCATTAAAACAACATCCTTCATATCAGAAATTAAAAACTATAATAAATCAATGTGTGCATCAAAGTAAGCCATATCATTTTGCTATATTAAAAATTAAAACTTTTTTAATATAACTAAAATTCTTGAATATTATTGATTTTAAATTAAATTCATAATTATAATAAACTTTTAACAGTTATAATTTGCATTATGCAATTTGATATTTTTTTACTTTTCTACTGCTTTATTGCTAGACATTAGAAGTATCTTTTATGACAAACTTACCAACAATAATTCACAAAGCTATTTCAGTACACTGACTTTAAATGCTAATATTTTCAACCTTTTTAAAAGATCATCCTCAGGCTAATTTAAATACATTGATGTTTTTAAGAGACAGAATAAAACACCACTAGAGAACAGTATTTCAAAAGTTTTTTTACAGGCATAAATCAAAAGTTTAAACTTCAATTGCTTCTCCTGAAAAATTATCATTTTTGAATTATGACATTACAGTGGTACCTCATATAGCGTACTTAGTCTGTTCCAAGTGCACATCCATTAAGTGAAACGTCCGTTATACTAAACACATTTTCCCATAGAAATACATGTTAAAACATCTAATTCGTTCTGCAGCATAAAATAACCGTACTGTATCATAAAAAAATGAACATGGGGTGCGTTCTTTTATTCTTCCACGTAACTGCGCGAGCGACATCCGTATAAAAATTCCTGCGGAACACGTTCCTAAATTCCGGTGGGAGTGCGTGCCGTCGAACAGCAAAAGCTTGCCGTCGAACGGTCGGCCGCTTGTAGCAGTAGTTTATTGTGGAAAGCAACATGGCGTCCTCCATGGTTCAGATAGTTTCGTTTCTGGGTCCATTATGTGGTTTTATGAATGAGAATTTAGAAATTGTGAAAGCGCGAGTTAGCGCATGCGGTGATGTAAGTGTCTTTACGAATTTTTTTTCGAGGCTATTTTGAATGCTCTTTCAACAAATAATCCATTTTATGGTTAAATTGGGACCCTTCTTTTGCCTTTTAAAGCTCATAGTTTAGAATTATAGATTCCTCCATCACAATACTATCGATAGTGCGGGTGCCGCCGTCTTTCTTTCTTTCACCGTCATTCCTAAATGCCTACAAACAGCAGCGCACTCTCGTAGTAGCAGAGATGCAGAGCAATTGCTATTAAAGAATGCACCCACGGAGTAGTCACCAATTATGCCGGAAAGTCCGTTGTTCACAGCCAGTCGTTGCTCGAGTCACATAATGGCCAAACAGAAAGTCCGTTATTTGAGGCATACGTTATACGAGGTACTACTGTATTGCATTTAATGAGAGGCATGATGTAATGAGTTGACAATGAAAAAGCAAATAACTGAATTTAACATTTATTTATTACTAAAATAATAATTTATAGAACCTGAACTGACTAGAATTACTAACTTTAAATGTAAAATAATTTGGTATTAAAGATTTATCTATACATCAATATTAACAAACTAGAACACTACAACTAAATGACTATGAGCTATGCTTTAATGGAGTATATAAACAACCATTATATAGCTTTCAAATATGTTAGAATTATCTCACTCATCTTCAGAAAAGCAAATAAATAAGAACATACTGTGGGAACTCAAATAGAAAGTTTAGATATTTTGAATACAAAATTAAAACTAAATAGGAATAAATAAATTATTACATAAAGTCAAGGTGAGATTATTAACAGTAATAAATTAAAATTAAAAAGAACTATCTCCACACAAAAAGCTATTCCTGATGAGAAAATCTATGATATATTTAATAATATCAAATCTAGATATTTTTGCATTTTACCTTAAGCTAATATTCACTCCCTATCTTTTCAACAATGTAAACATAACTTATTTATTTCTTTTTCCAATGTTAAGTCTGCTATAGATAGCCTAAACAACTCTGATTATAGTCCAGACTCAATTCCTGCACAATTTTATAAAAAGCTAAAAGCAATATCAGCTGTTATTCTCTCCAAATTTTTCACAAGGTTATTAAACTCTAGTCACATTCCAAATCAATGGTTAATTTCTAATATAAAGGTTCTCCCCAAAAAAGATAATTCATTTAGACCAATAACTATTCTATCAGCCATGTTAAAAATTTTTGAAATTTGCTTATATAATAAAATCTATATCTATACCCAAACTACCTCCAGATTTTCTCCTTAACAATACTGCAGCATCCGTAACCTTTCTACTACCACCAACCTTCTTGAAACAATTTATACTAATCTGCAAAGTTTTGAGAACAAAAAAGCTACTTACATAATTTATATTGACATTTCCCAAGCCTTTGACTCTATTATTCCTAATTTACTACTTAAGATGCTAAGTGATTATTTTGATTTAGGTGATCTAAATCACTCTCTCTACTCTTGGTTAAACAATTACTATTTATCTATATAGACTATGTAAGATTCACATTGGTGATTTTGATTTTTTCCTTTTCTCCCCCATCTGCAGCACACCTCAAGGTTCTGTATTAAGCATGCTTTTTTTCTCAGCTTACATAGATAAATTATTAATCAATCCACACTCTAAAATAATTGCCTACACTGATGACATTAAAATTTTATCCAGTGATCTCTCCTCCCTTCAGGCTATTAGTCAATTCTTTATGTTCCATTTTTGCCACTATAATCTAAAAATCAACATCCATAAAACTGTTATTATGTGCTTTTTCCCTACTCCACAATCCTTACCACCCTTAAATATTTATCGATTCTACTAAAATAAACTATGTTCAGTCTCATTGTAACCTTGGTGTCATATTTGAAAAATTAATTGTCCATGAACATATCTCTTACATTATTAAATCCCTTGCCATTAGATGTGGATTTATCTGGCATTTTTGCAAAAATATTTCTTCAAAGCTGTACTTACAACAATTTTCTTTACTAATTTTCAATCAATTATTGTTTACCCGTCTGGGCCTTGGCTGCCCCTTATCTGCTTCAAAAAATACAATCTGAATTAGATAAAGTTTATTTTCTGATACATAAATTCTGCAATTTACCCTTTACTGATAACCATGATGTAGTAAGAGTTTGCCTTGGTTTTCCTAATCTTTCTGATTGCTTAAAATATTTTGATCGCATTCTCTGCTTTAAATATTTCAATGGTCTGATTTCAAGCTACTGGTTAGAACTCCAAATCCCAATTGTAAGAACCTGCAATACATCATGCTTCTTCATCTCATTTTTTGCCTTTCTCTCTCACAAAGATTTTTTTTTTAACCATATAGCATCTCATGCAGCCTGTGGAACTATACCTACATTGTGATTTTAACTTTTTTAAAAATAAATGTACAGTGAAATCTCGCTTAACAAGCACCTCGCATAACGAGTGTTTTGCATAATGAGCAAAATAAATTGTGAAAAAATGACTCGCTTAATGAGCGAATTTTTGCACAACGAATAGCCAGGTGAGGGGAAGTCCTGGATTGTGCACATGCTCCATCTAGCACTTGTTCAGCTAGCATCTTAGTGTTGCGTGTGATCACACATTTTTCCAAACTTTTTCTAACACATATTACGTATAAACATCAACAATCATAGGCCATTATATAATAAACACGCCAAATGATATGCCAAATTCTTGGGCTACATAAAGGCTATAATTTCATATTAGAAATTAATTAATTTGACTAGAGGTAGGCAGTTATGCTGTCATCTTGTATTAAATTTAATGACTAATTCCAAATTAAATTCCAGAAATGTCTAAATTAAAAATTTATTATTTATAATTATTAAATTTAATGCAAGATAAAAGCATAACTGTTTACCTCTAGTCAAATTAATTATAATTCTAATATTTAATTATAACCTTTGCATAGCCCAAAAATTTGACATATTGGTTGGTGTGTTTATCAGACAAATTATCTGATTTCTTTGGTTTTCTGCAAATTGAATTTGTATTTTAGGTTGGTTCATTCTGCACTAGAAGAAAAGATGATGATTCACGCTTCTTAATAATGTTTATTGTATAATTTTCTTTGAATAAACATTATACGTAAAATGGTGGAGAATATTTTTCGGCATGGAACGCATTATCGTATTTTATGCTCATTTTTATGAGAAAAATTGTTTCGCTTAATGAGTGTTTCGCATTACGAGTGAGACGCTAGAATGAATTATGCTCGTTAAGAGAGGTTCCACTGTAAATCTATTTTGTATTATATATAATGTAACTTTTGTTTTGCTATGTTTTTAATTTTTATTATGTCTTTTATATTGTTATTATTTTATTGGGGATCCTTTTTTATTTCTTGTTATGAGGGGGGTGGAATACAATCGTCTTCGACATTTCCAATTGTACTAAATAAATAAATAAAATAAGCAATATTGTTTTTAACAGGATGCCGTGGCAGTTAAGTAGACTTTTCATACTTTACTGCTAAGTCTGTATGGATATGCAGAAGCAACTAATGTAAGCTACCAAGAGATTTAGACAATTTAGCACAGTGGTTGGGGAACCGGGGTAAATTACCCCAAATGAGGTAAAAATGAAATTATGGGGGTAATAAGGAGTTTCTCCAAAACCTAAAGAGTAAAAGTTTTCAATGAAAATATTGTGTTCCAAAATGATAATTTTATCTGGTTTGTCTATTATTTATTATTTTCATGATTCATTTTCAGTGTAAAATGATTCAATAAATAGTGTTTAATTTAAATTTGTATTGATTTTCTCCTTTTCAAAGTGAGGGGGTAATATCGACTTACACAAATATATTTTGGGGTAATGGCTAAAAAAGTTTACCACCTCCTGATTTAGCAAGACCCTTGGAAGTGGCTAACGTGCTCTACAGCTAACTGCCATTTCAATGCCATTAAAAATAACATTGCCTAGTTACTTTGCCTGTTGCCTTTGGCTGTTATGTATAAAAGGGAGAGTATGGTAACTGGTCAAAATAAACCAGCAACGAGTTGCTCAACTTTTCTGGCAAAATTTTTGAGTTGCCATCTGTAATCATATTTTATTAAAACCTTTTTTATATTTTTAACTATTATAAAATGGCAAAAAGCTTAATTTTGAGGGTATGGATGAGTTTTATAAAAAAAAAAAAAAAAAACAAAAGGCTAATAATGAGTAAAATCCAACTGTACTGGAGATACACACAATTCCCATTATCTCTCCATCCTCTCAACCTTTAACCACTAAAATTTAATAGCATCCTTTGGGGATCCTTGTACTAAATAAATAAATAAAAGTAAGCAATATTGTTTTTAACAGGATGCCCTAATAAACAAATCTCCCTGCAAAATTTTATAAATTTTCTACAAAAAGCATGGGAGTTATTAAGCTTCAAACAGGGTGAACAAAATTGTGCCCACCTTCACCCACTAACATCCATACATATAGAAATTACCCCTGAATTCTTGTTGCTGTTCTTGACATTTCAAGATGGTCTAAGTCCAAATATGTAAAAATCTTGGGGGTCATTTTTACTTTCCCTCTTATATATAGGGTGAAGCAAAAGTAGGTGGAATAGGGTTTGTGTTAGGGTTATACTATAACAATGGTGTATATTTAACTTGGTTATGGTTATGGTTGAAAAATTACATCAGAGATGCATTTCAAGAAATTAATACACAAAGATAATTGTATATGTAATCTTAATAAATGTTATCATTTATTGTCCACCTACTTTTAGCTCATCCTGTATAACAACCAGAAAAGTAAAAGACTCTAAGACTTTTACATATTTGGACTTGGACCTTGAAATGCCAAAATGAAGAAAACAAGCAATTATTTATTGTGACATTGTCACAATGCTGGGCTACAATTTTTAATCATATTTTTAATTTATTTAATTTAAAATGTATACTCTCCACCTTCAAATTAGTAGTGTATTGCCCCTGTACGTCATACTTTTCCATTAGCAATGGAGTTGTGCCAGTCATCTATCTAACTGCTTTCAAGGGAAAAGTTTTGAATTGAATTAACGTGACTTCAGGCTGGTATTGGAAGTTCTTATACAGTTAATCGGGATCCCCTGCCCCTAAGCTTTCTCTATCTGATCTTGACTTTCATGTATCTAACTCTGTTCTCAAGATTAAGGAAGGACAGATGGATGGATAGACAACAGTGGGAATTTATAGGTCCACAATTTTATCAAATAGCAGCACAAAACACTGGAGAATTTTTTTGAATGTATGAATGTTTGTATGTATACGAAGCATGATTTTGTTCACCCATTTTGAGCTTAATAATTCCTGTGCTTTTTGTTGAAAATTCTAAAATTTTGCAGGAAGGTTTGGTTATTAGGGGGATTGATGCTACTAAATCTTGGTGGTTAACCAGTTGGAGAGATGGACAGAATCATGTGTCATGTCTTGAGTGAGGTCAGACTTAATGAAGATTTTACTTGTTAGCATTTAATAAAAGTCATTTCTACTCACAAAATTAAGCTTTTTGCCATTTTATAATTATTAATAATAATATAGTTTTTAACAAAATCTTACAACAGATGGTTTCACACACAATTTTAAATGGTTTTTTGTCAGGAAAGTTATGCAACTCATTGCTGGATTTTTTTTATCTTACTATTTACTGTTAATAATCTTTCCTTGTCTTTGTTTTTATTTATTTATTATTCTTATTTAGTTTCTATTTTATTTTGCTTTCAAAATATTTGAATATTCTGTTTGTGTTTCCATAGCAATGTGTTCCATAGTTATTGTTCATTTTTTCCTTTCCTGCAGATGAGATTTTTGTACTTGAAAGCTACGTAATGGTTGTTTATTCACTCCATTAAAGCATACCTCATAGTTTTAGTTATATATCAATTTTACATGGTAAATTAATTTTAGCATTATGGAAGAAAATAAATATTTTACTTGATATTGCTATAGAAATCAATGGTGAACAGGAATTATGTGAAGATGATGATGCAATTATTGTTAAGCAAAGTTCTGGTATGAAAGATCCTATTACACAACTAGAAATTAAAGATCCTGTAAAGAACATTTATTGCAATCATGTTTATGATAAGACAAGCATACTGAATTACATGAGAAGAAGAGAAAAAAAGTAAATATTAAATTTATAATATCAATAAAACTTTATCATTTATTGATTTATTTCTAATTTAATACAAAATTTCTCTTATTTCAGATGTCCGTATATTGGTTGTACAAATCCACATCCTTTGCAGCAAAAAGATTTGATTTAGCAGCAAGCCTATTTGATTTGGTACAGAAAATCCAAATATTTAAACAAAAAAAAATTAAAAATGATGAAGTAACAAGATGGCTATAATGAATTACATGGGATAAAAAGTAAACATCAAATCTGAAATATAAATAATAATTTTTCATATTTTTATTAATTTTAATAACATAAATCACATGTATATAATTAAATATCACTAATAAAAACTTGATCAGTGATGATTTCTGGAGGTTTTATCCATAAAGGGTTACATGAAGAGGTATGGTTCCTTTGACTTTTTTGCTTCTAAGGGCATGCTCTGCAGCTCTGTTGAGATCCCAACAGTGTCTTTCACATCTACAATTGTACTCACAAGTCAGTTTAGAATGTTCAGTTCTCTGTCATTCAGCCTATCTGCAGTTCTGCACCCATTTTTGCTTTTCTTTGATTATCTGCGAGAAATCTAAATAATCTAACATCTAAAGATTTACTTTTACAATTTGTTGACACACAATAGCCCATTCTCTCACTTTTGTAGAAGTCTTTGAACAGATGGAAATAAAGACAGCTATCATGTTCTGCCATGATTGAAGATTTGCCAATATTCTGCATTAATATGAAAATTATCACCTTTAATTGTCCAGCACAAATGTTTTAACAAAAATAAAAACGTTTTCGATCGTTTTCAACGGTCATCTTCAGTTACAACTCAAATTAAAAAAGAACGATAAAATAGAATTAAATACGAAAATAATAAATGCGCATGCGCAACTATAAATATATCGCGCATGATGCCTAATATACAGAATAAATGAATAAAATTATGTAAACAAAAATACGTGGCCGCATCTCTTGTATGTTGTTATTGTTTATCTTTATAAAACGATTTCCATGCGGTTGATAAAGAATCCGCGTCTCTATGATTGATACATCCCGTTTTTTCTTGGGCTTTATATATTTCTAGCTTTTCTAGATGTTTGATTGTATGTCTATTGTTCGTCGGCTTGATGACGGAAGCTTGGTCCCACAATACCTCAATATCTTGTTGCTTGGCGTATGAAGCTAGAACCGTACTGTCCAGATTCTTATTAATCGAGTACTGGTGTTCTTTGATTCTTTGCTCTAAGTGCCGTAAAGTAGCTCCCACATAAACAATATCCGAATTAAATCGTTGGTCCTTTATTGGTATGGAGTAAACCCCCGTTAAAGAGTTCCGATCTTCTCTCTTCTTGTCATTCCTTAACAATTTGTAAACTGTCGGATTACGTCGGTAAACGATACGTATATTATTGGCCTTAGCAATTTCGTTTATCATTTTGTTCAAGAAGGGATAATAATTGATTACCATCTTCTGTTTACCGTTATCCGCGGGAGAGTGATTACTTCGATTCTGGAACGTTGTGATAAGTTTTTCTACTATATTTCTCTGGTAACCTTGTTGTGTTGCTATTTCGAGTATGTAATCCAATTCTTTATAGGTATCACATATGTTTGTGCAATGATTCATACAAATACCATCAACACATCCTGGAGCTGTCTGATTTAATATGTTATACATCCTTCTTTCAATTTGAAGGGAGAGTTTTCCTGCAAGGTAGAGGGGTGCCAATGGGCAGTCCGATGTCGGCTATACTATGCGATTTGGTGTTACGACAACTCGAAAATACTATTCTTCCCGGATTCCAAAATGATATTATTCTATACACTAGATACATAGACGATATATTCATTCTATGGAATAATAAGCACAACACTCAACGATTCCTAAATGATATCAATGATAACCCTTATGGTTTAACTTTACAACTGGACCAGGAGAGCTATAATAATGTTCATTTCCTCGATATTAATATCACCTGCGGGGAAGGGGAAATCAAGACGAACATTTACCGGAAACCGGGTCTAAATACTATCATCATCCCGAATCAATCGGTGGATCCCAGGCATATTAAGTATGCGGCGTTCCGATCTTGGATCAAGCGTGCCTATACTCATTGCACAAACATATGTGATACCTATAAAGAATTGGATTACATACTCGAAATAGCAACACAACAAGGTTACCAGAGAAATATAGTAGAAAAACTTATCACAACGTTCCAGAATCGAAGTAATCACTCTCCCGCGGATAACGGTAAACAGAAGATGGTAATCAATTATTATCCCTTCTTGAACAAAATGATAAACGAAATTGCTAAGGCCAATAATATACGTATCGTTTACCGACGTAATCCGACAGTTTACAAATTGTTAAGGAATGACAAGAAGAGAGAAGATCGGAACTCTTTAACGGGGGTTTACTCCATACCAATAAAGGACCAACGATTTAATTCGGATATTGTTTATGTGGGAGCTACTTTACGGCACTTAGAGCAAAGAATCAAAGAACACCAGTACTCGATTAATAAGAATCTGGACAGTACGGTTCTAGCTTCATACGCCAAGCAACAAGATATTGAGGTATTGTGGGACCAAGCTTCCGTCATCAAGCCGACGAACAATAGACATACAATCAAACATCTAGAAAAGCTAGAAATATATAAAGCCCAAGAAAAAACGGGATGTATCAATCATAGAGACGCGGATTCTTTATCAACCGCATGGAAATCGTTTTATAAAGATAAACAATAACAACATACAAGAGATGCGGCCACGTATTTTTGTTTACATAATTTTATTCATTTATTCTGTATATTAGGCATCATGCGCGATATATTTATAGTTGCGCATGCGCATTTATTATTTTCGTATTTAATTCTATTTTATCGTTCTTTTTTTAATTTGAGTTGTAACTGAAGATGACCGTTGAAAACGATCGAAAACGTTTTTATTTTTGTTAAAACATTTGTGCTGGACAATTAAAGGTGATAATTTTCATATTAAGTCTAATTTCCAGTAATTTAAAGTTGGTTTCTGCATTAATAAGCCCACGGAACATAACATGGATAAGTATATTGAAAAACCATAAAAATCTTCACTACAAAAGCTTGTAAGTCAATGTCAAGATCTGTGCCGTGTTGAAAGCAATCATTAAGAACATATAGGGCATCCCATTTTGTTAATGTTTAGCTAACCTCTTCAAATTTGCAAACATTTTTACCACCAAATACTATATTGCAATAATTACCCTCAAAGCTACACATTTATTTTACCTAGATTTTTTAGTTTTTCACTGATATAAATTGTAATAGTTTCTGCCGTTTTAATGGGCTGCTTTCTACGTTAACCATTAATTTTCCTATTCCTAAAAACCTATTTTTTTAGTTAAAACAGTGAATAAGAATTTGAAACACCTTTATACTACCATCGTTGCTAGTATGTGTTGAAACATCAATAAAGAGAATAACGTCTCTCAACTGGAACAATTCGTAATATCTTAAACCACACTTTAAATTTCCATCAAAACAGGGCTTTATTATTTCACTAACGACCAGCTTAACCGATCATCGTCAGGTGAAAAAGAATAGAACAAATTACTGACGGTGCATTAGAACAGTGATTCTCAAAGTGGGGGTCGTGAAAAATATTTGGGGGGTCGCTGAAAAATTGATTCTAGATCAATTTTTTTCAAATATTTTATAAATTTACTATGGATTCATGTTTAGAAATAATAGAAATAAAAACTATATAAAATAATTTTTACTTAAATAAATTGCACATATAAATAATAAAAATAATATAAATATTTAAATACGAGCCTAACCCCCTCCCTCCGGGATGTTTTTCGACCCATACTCATTCTTCGGGGGTCCTTTGAAATTTTTAAGTGCAGAAGGGGAGTCGCGGTTCAAAAAGTTTGAGAAACACTGCATTAGAAGACAAATGTGTAGTTACACTTATTCCAAAACTTTAAACATTCAAAAATATAAGAACAGAAATTTTCCGATCTCCACTCGAATATTTACATTAATTTTAAAAATAGACGTCGCTTCTCGTAAGCGGTAAAAGATGTCAGCCTACCGCTCCGGAAGACCGAAATCGAATCCGGACGGTTCGAAAAACCTCAGGAATTTTTCGGGGGACTTTCAGTCCGGATATGTCTGGTTCCTTCCTTTACCACTCAGCCATCTCATTGTGGGTCTAGCAAACCCATAATATACTGTACCAGTGTACGCTTTCCATTTGTTTACGCATGCTCTAATGCATCAATCCAGAAAAGTGCAACGTAATAGCTCCTCCAAGAAAATAGCAGATACATTAAACAATTATATTGTTTTTGTGTTGTTTATAGTTCCTAACGATTCTATTTAGCATACCTTTTTTCATTAAAAAAAAATCCCGAATTTCATGTTTGACATCATAATGAAGATGTAAAATTGGAATTAACCTCCTCCGCCTTTTTTGGGGGAGGTTAAGGTTAGTCAGACGAGCGTGAAAATGCACTGACAGTGTTTTTCGATTCGCGGACAGAAAAGCGCCCGTCTTACTTTCCATGAAACGCGTTGGTAATTAGTTTCATTTCAGACGTGTATACGTCAACACGGCTCTCATAGATTGCGACGTGCTGTTTATTACCTACAGAAGTACAGTATTTAAAAACAAAAAAAAACGACGTTGGCAATATCGGGTATACATTCTTTTGATCGTAACTGGTTTTCCTTTTTTCTTATTTCTGCTTTTATAAAGTTCAAACGAAATTTCTCTCAATTCTAGCCCCTCATTAATTTTTACGATCGTTTTACTAATAAGTTGCGGCCGAAGTTTTCATCTCTAAAATGTAAACGTCGAACGTTGAGCGCCACCATCTTGAAAGCCTAGAAGTTTGACAATGGCAATTGGAACGTAGAGCACTGACGTTCCAAATGCCATTGTCAAACTTCTAGGCTTTCAAGATGGTGGCGCTCAACGTTCGACGTTTACATTTTAGAGATGAAAACTTCGGCCGCAACCTCTCTATTAGCCTGAATCGTCCGGCACTATAAATATCATTAAAAATTAAATGCTTAATTAAAAATGACGAGTTTATGGGGCCATTCAAATATTACCTCGGCAAAAATTTGCCTTTTTTTGATATCCCCTCCGCTTATCATTACTAGTCATTAGAAATCAAGTTCTCTTCCATCTAATTAGTCTCCAAACTAAAACTTCATGAAACAATTGTTTAATTGCTTCACACGTAACATTAAGAATCCGTTGAGGAAATGGGGAACATCCTTGCGGAAGGCTTCCCAACTGATGTTCTCGCCATATTCCATAAATCTAGATTTCAGAAAGTAATTTTATTTATTAAATATTTAAAGATGAATTATAATAAATTGTATAAATTGCATTTCATGAAATTTAGTTGCTAGATTGCAATGATCTGGCAAGTGACAACTAATCATTTATGCTCAGCAAAAATTAGGTGTTTGGTGAAATTGGTATAATTATCATTTGCCAAATCATTGCGATCTTTATTTTGCCAGACTGACATATCACAAAATATAAAAATCATGCACTCTTCATATTCCAGCAAGAATATGAAGAGCGCATGACATATATACAGTAGTTTAAAAGAAATACTGTAATAATAGTACAGTCAACCCCCACAAATTTTATGATGAAAGGGGAGAAAATTATAGGGTGTAATGTTACGTTGTCAAAGACTCACCCTCTCTCCTCATAATCATCAATACAAATAAACTCTCCCTCCTCATAAACTACGGATGTAATACCTGAATGGACGTTATTGGAACTTTTCAGTGTAAATTCTGAAATCCGAAAAGCGGGTGACTGGTTGGCTGCGGCGGTTAAGGCGTTAGCCTATTTTTCTGGAGACCTGGGATTGAATCTGGGTGGTCAAAAGACATCAGGGATTTTTCCTGGATGGGCTGTCTTGGATAATATTGGCTGGAAAAGAGAAAAATACCAATCATTCGTCATAACTTTGTCGCATTTAGGCCTACTTTTCAATTTTTTTATTGAGCGTCCAATTCTTACCCCTTGTATTATCAAATAATATAAACCTATTTTTAACAGATTAAATTAATAATCATCCACGACAAGCTTGGAAAGTGGAAAAATTAATAAGAGTTGAAGGTGTTCGTGTAAGCCAGGCAGTCTTACCTACTAAGACGGCCATTTTAGCAAGCCCGTTATGGGTTCGACCAGGTCCACAATGAGCGATCGGATTGTGAGAGACAGGAACAGACTATTCCCGAAAAATGTCTGGGGTTTTTCGACCCGTCTGGATTTAATTTAGGGTCTCCCAGAGTGACAGGTTACCACCGCTCGGCCAATCGGCAGTCAATCATTCTTACCATACCAAGTCTATACAATTTTTAATTTCCCCGCTCTGTTATATATAACAGAGAGAAAGTATTGCGACCGGTCAAAAAATGAACCCCTCCATTTTTACATTCCGGATTCGGAGCCTTGAAACGTCGAGAAATGCAAAAAAATTCGGGGCTAATTTCTGTATGTATAAATGTTAGTGTGTGTGTAGGCGGGCACGATTTTGTTCACCCTGTTTGAAGCTTAATAACTCCCGTGCTTTTTGTAGAAAATTTCTGAAATTTGCAGGGTGGTTTGTTTATTAGGAGATTGATGCTATTAAATTTCGGTGTTTAAAGGTCGAAGGGATGGGGAGATAAATGAGGTCTTGTGTCACATCTCGAGTAGGGTCGGACTTCATTTCGATTTTACTCGTTATTAGCATTTACAATTTTTTTTATAAAACCCATTATACCCTCAAAATTAATTTTTTTTGCCATTTTATAATAATAAAAAAAATACAAAAAGTTTTTAAAAATAAAATATAAAGATGGCGCCTCACACGCAGTTTTTTATTTTGCCGGGAAAGTTAAGCAGCTCGTTTCTGGATTTTTTCAGTTTCGCTCCTCATTTATTAATCTACCCCACCAATCATTTACACCTGGTTACGGGACTGCTTTTATACCGATGGCAGTTTTCACTATCTAGTTCGTGATACCTTGTTTTGATTGGACGGATTGATCTTTGTATGCTGTTTTATATTTTGAATATTTGTTTTAAGAATAGAGGATAAGATAATATGTGTAATCTTTACAAATTTACACAACATCTTATCCTCTGTGAAGAGATTTAAGAATTAAGATTTTAAAGACACTAAATAAGTAAAATACAGATAATCCTTGTATAATACGGTACTTATACAACGCGATTTTTATGTAGGAATTCATATGAAATCATCTGTTTATCAAGTAAATGTTCTTTCATTTACTACAACATAGTTCGCCAATGTAGATTGTGCATTTCCCCTCAAACGGCGAAAGTTTTTGTCACCTAAGAAACTTCAGAAACAATTGCAAAAAAGCACTCATCATACTCATAACGGACTTCTTGAAAACTAAACCAGTAAAAGAATTCGAAATTGAAAGTTATAGCAATGTTCAAAAGGTTTCGAGCGATGAAGTCATCCGGCCATTGGCAAATATATGATATCGGCGAAATGTTGTATGTTTTTCCTCCAATGTCAGAAGAGGTCCTACGTATAAGAGAAAAAAGGCGATGCTAAGGGTCTCGCGCTTTCAGAGGCCTCGCAAATTTGGTAGTTTATTTTAGTATTTAAAACATGAAATTGGTAATTATTGAAAATATAACTTTATCGGTATCTGTTGCATCTACAGAACAATCATTTTCAAGTTAAAATTGATCAAGAACATCCTCCATCAAGAGAGGCTTTCTTCATTTTCCATCTTATCCATTGAAAGAGAAATATTGCCTCAAAACTGGACTTGATTGTTACAATTGATGAATTCAGTGCTGCCAAAAACATGAGTGCAATTTTGTAGCTGAGTATCTATACAACTGTCGAATTTTCCAGTTCATTATTCAACTATTGTACACATCTTTATTGCTTTAATTTATGTTTTACTGTCTGTTTATATATTAATGTAGATGTAAAGTAATCGGCCGGATGCCCGAGCAGTCAAGATATCTGCCTACCACTCTGGGGGACTTGGGTTCGAATCCAAATGAGTCGACTAATCCCCAGGAATTTTTTGGGGGTGGTTTGTCTGGGTATGTCTGGCCCGTTCGCCCCATTTTGGTCCCTGACTGAAACTGTAATGGACTTGCTAATGGAGGCTCTCTTAGTGCTCACAGGGCGGAAAGAGTTTAACAAATAAAAAAAAAAGACCTAAAGAAATTTACCTTCAACGCTTCAACGGGCCAGTTTAGTTTTTCCATGCCAACGTAATACTTGTGCGATCTGCCTAGGGGGATGACTTTGGAAAATCTTTTTAAGGGTAACTTGCCCCTATTCAGGCGTTACAGACGTGAAGAAAATCCGGAAAACTCCACGTAGCCAGCCCGTCCTGGCGGGCGCGAACCCAGACCTAACTCCCAGTGTTCAAGGAACAAAACTGCTTGGGCACTTTGTTTCTGGGCCTTAACGGACCAGAAACAAATTTTGCCTAGACTTCCTTTGTTCAATGTACCGAGGTTTTAAAGTTTCAGACATGTTCAAAGCATCAAATATGTATATGGTGTATGGATGAAAAATACTAACAAATAAGTAAAATCCTATATATAATATCCTTGCAATATATTTGGTTATAATTTAAAATTCAGTTGATATCACACCGAAAAATTCCATTTAACTCAGATTACGTTATGAAATTGATACCTAAAAGGCCTTCAGTTTCCGCATTAGACAGGTTTTTCGGTTTATAAAAGTATTTCACGTAAAAAATTGCTCGGATAGGTAGTTTATTTTCCGTTTCAGATGCTTCCGTTTTAGACAGGTTTTACAGTTTTATCTTCAAATTTTTACATTTTCTCTGTTGTGAGATTATTTTCAACAGGATTATCGACAATAATTTAAATTCAATGATAGGAAATGATTTAAATATAACCTACATTCCAAATGTTCACAAATAATACCAGAATAACTTTTGAAGTGCATATTTAATTAATCAACTTTAAATTAGTGCTGATTTTATTATTTATATTAAATGTTCTTCCAATAAATAATTGAAAAACTTGAATGAAGCGTCTGTAAATAACTGAGATTGAAACTTTTTAAGCAATGTTATGGCGTTGTATTCATTTTTCTTCTGCAAAACACGTTCTTGTTTTTTTTATTAAAAATGTTACGTCACATATTACCCCATTAGATGCCAATTTTAAAAAATAAACACGTAGCATTGGTGAGCTGCCAACATCAATTATAGAAAACAACGTATCAACGACCGTGAGCTACTAGAGTGAGGTCATTTCTGCAAAATACAATTACCAGCAAACAGTAACAACGTATCGCTGGCATATCGTATCGTTAAAATATACATTAACGATAATTATCGCGTCCAAATAACTTAGCTGGACAAATTAGATAAGAATAATTTAAAAGTTATAAATATATTTAAAATTTTTTGTATGATGATTGTATATTATCTGGCTGTTTATTGTTTAAACTGCCGTTCGTTTTGTTTCGAAACTGTAATTAAGTGATGAAATGAATATTAATCCTGTTTAAATCCATAGATTTATAATAAAATTAATTCCTTTGTGTCAGTATATTTTATATGAAATCGATTATTCAAGTGTCAAAAATTGCACTTGAAATTCGATTTTTGTAGCATCATTGAGCTTCCTGCGATCTATCTGTCTCGTTTTATATCCGTGAAATGCAATTCGAATCCCTCAAGACAACCTCAGAACCGCCAAGAACTTGTATGGGATTCAAGGTGGAGCGGGCCCCTTTTATCATTCCTGTTTTTCTTTTTTATAAATGGAATTCGCAGAATGTTTCTTTATTAATAAAAAGCAGTTTTACAGATTTTAATTTTTATTAGTAAAAATAATTTAATTTATAGCGTAAGACGGGGGACTTTTTCTCTTGTTATCTTTGAGTCTATCGAGAAGGAGCTATCTCTGAGTCTATCTATTGAGTCTATCTTATTAACTATCGAGTGGGAGAGGCTGGGGAAAATCCCCCTCTCGATAGTCCTGGATAGCATTCAAATACCAGATAGAATTCAAAGTGAAACACTTTACTAGTCGTAGGCTGAATTTAGACTTATTTCGATCTTAAATGTATAACATATGATTAATATCTTACACATTTAAAATTAAATGTGTAAGATATTAATGAGGCCTTAAGCTGTATTTAAATTAGCTTATGGCTGTGACTGATCGTTCCCATGGAAAGAACTTCAATAGTCTATCATCGAGTTAAACCAATGGAACTTTATATGCTTAACATGAAGATTTTATATGATATAGCCTAAACTTATATAAATGCAAACTGTGTGTTAAAAAGCAGCTTTAAATACACCCGGAAGTTATAGATTTTATCAAAACTCTTGAACCCGAATATTAACATTTAAACTGAAAATTTAATTCAGAATGAGCTCTATGTTGACATCATCATAGCTCCAATACTAATAAATAAATGAAATTAAGTTTTTTCTAGTATGCTTAACAGTAGAAGCAAACTTTTCTATTGCCTGTATCTTTAAACTTTTTAAAAATACGGGAATAGTTAAACTTTAATTGTCATTATAAATATTATAGTTAAATAAATACTATAAATAAACTTTAATTATATAAATAAATTTTAACTAATAGATTATTATTATTAAGTAATTATACTTTCACAATAAATATTTTACCAATAACTTCATAATATATAATATAATACTGTATAACAGATTTAAAATTAAAAGTGGATCTTATCAAATAAAAAATATTTAGAAAAAATACATAAATGCGATATTTTATAAGTTTTGTAGATAAATATTGAGTACAGTATTTGAATACAATAGATAAGATATTTACTGCATTTGTTTTCAAATTTTGACCTAATAGTTTTTTTACTGTAATTTTATTGTACTATTCTTACTGTATTCGGTGATAAACCGACATTTTTGGTACCGAGAAGCTTTAACTGTTATAGCAACCCCTTCACAACCATCAACAATAGAGCAAAACATCCAAAAATAGTTGCTTCGGGCCCCTTTGGATCAAAGGCCCCGAAGCTTCGCTAGTTTCAGAGTAGATATGCCACTGACTCTACTGTAGTTTTTCGTTTACTATAAAAATTGAATTTATTTTTTTCAATCAAGTTATTAATTCTTGAATGTTTAATCTTACATTATTAAAATATTTATTTTGTGATATAACAATTTATGGTTAATGATATTAATGTTAACAATATATCGTAAATCAATGTAATTACAAAATGCTTTAGCACAATGCAATCACTTAAAATGCTTACTTTAAGTATTTAATAATAAACCGTTGAGATAAGATAAGATCATTAATTTCATCATAAAAGAAATTAAACTAAAATTAATTTAAAATTTATTTCGTTTTTTAACATTCTAAGTTTTTCTTTCTTTATAAATTGAATTTTATTAAATCTTAATTTTTAATATTTAGAAGCTTAAACAATTACTTCTTAATCAGTTGTTTTCATGTACAGTACACTATATATATATAATTTATTTGTTTTGTATTATTTGCCTACCTTCGATTAGATAGATCTATGATAAAAGTGAACATATTTAATATTTAATAAATTATGTGAAAATAATATATTTTAGATGTTAATATCTTAAAGTTTTAAGGATTTTCTTTGTAATTATAATTTATATACTGTATAAATATTTAACATGGCCTCTACAGGTCTTGAGAGGCTCCAGTATATTAAAAACATACAAAATGGCATTAAAGAATTAGGCCTATATTGTATTTTTTTAAGTAATAAAATCTGACAAAAAATAAAGAGATTTTCTTAATTCATAAGAAATGCAATGGTAATTTTTAACAAAGATTTTTGAGGCACCACAATTGTGGTCTCTCTATAGAGCCTCACTATTGTGGCGTCCCGAAAACACACTGTATAGGATATAGGGCCTCACTCAGTTGTTTAGGAAGTAGAGTATGTTTATAAATACTTTTTATTCAAGAAATTGGGGGTAACATCACTGCTCCCTTAATCCACTTAACAAATTACAATTGATGACGTAACTGAATAATAAATTATAAAACTATTTTGAGATTTGGTAATGATTAACGTCACGAACTTTGTACTGAATACGTGTCTAGAAATAAATTCTAAAAGTAGAACTATAAAGAAGGAAAATGATTAAAAATAAAGGGTAATATACGAAATGCGATTCATAAATATGCAATATCAATGTCGTTAGATGTCATTAGAAAGAATTCATAACTGTAAACATGTTCGAGAAGTGCGCAAATACGAAAAAAAGACGGCGTCGTCAATAGCTAAACGTGTTCACCATCACGCCTTCTAAATTACTCATGCCGCCGTCACACCCGTAGCACGTGTATCCCTAGCTGTGTATCACGCGGCGATCATATGATCAGTTGCATCCGATTGGTCGCCTCAGACGTGCCCACGCTTTCCGTTGTCGTTGATTGGTAGTGACGTAAGTGATCCACATGATTTTGTTTTGATTCAATCAACACACCCATCGTCCTTATGGTTGGGTATAAAAGGAAGTTGCGAAGAATTTTAAGGTTTTTATTTTGTTTTAAGATCTTTTCTGATCAACGTCTCGTTCCATGGTGCTAAACATGTCTACTGTCTTTTCACCTCTTACACCACCGCATATTTATCCTGTAAGTATTAAATGCAGTCAGAAAATGGAAAATAAAACCATCAAATTTGACTCCCTTGCTTTATTTTTATATATATATGTATATATTTCTGGTAAAAGTTACTTTTAGGTAATGTTTATATACATACAACAGATACAAATTACTTAAAAGTAACTTCTACTATACTTTCTTTTCTCTGTGTATAAAAAATATGTAAATGTCCTAGACTTTTATGTTTTTAGATGTAGAATTAGTTATTAAGCTTTATTAATAATTATATATATAAAAAATACAGAAAAATAAATTCGGCATTTAATAATAACCAAAAAAAAAGTATAAAAACTGTATTAAAAGTTGATTTGAACTCTCAAAAATTGATTAAATTGGATTTATAATTGAAGTTTTCAACTGTTTAACATGTAAAAAGTTGCACTTTGATACATGTTGTGAAACATAAACAATCCTGTGACTACTGATAAAATATTCTCTACCTTATATATATATTTAGCTGTAGATTAATCAAAATAATCTTTTAACTGATATCAATCCAGCACAAACGATAAACATTTTTTTGTGTAAAGTTCTTCAATTTTAAATAGAACAGATACTTCAAGCGTCGGATACTAAAATAATTCTTTATTTTATTAGTTTATTTTAAAAATTCAACAAACGAAGCTCTTGAATTTTCATAAATAATTTTATTTCATTTTTGAAAGAAATTCTTTGGCATTTTTATTGCTTTTGAAAATATTCTTTTCTTTTAAATAGTACAGATTATGTGTGTCATTAAGGATTGAATGTAATTTGGGTTTAAATTTGAATGATTCATATTCCTTAATTAGTTAATTAACTTTTTAAATCTAAAAATCTAATGAATAAAATGGTTGTTTATCAATTTTGTATTGTGCTTTATTTATTTGAACATAATTATTAGAAATTGATTAGTATTTTATTGCTTCTTTAAAATATTTTAAACAGAACAAATTATTTGTAAGTTGAAACTTTTTAATGGATACATTCTCAGCAATGTATGTGTATCGAGTTGCCTAAGGATTGTGCATTGACAATAGGGCAACTAGAGGGTAATGGGGTTTCGGAAAAAAACATATTCGAGGCTCTATAGCAAATTAAATCGTCACAGTAAAGAAAGTAAATGAAAAACAGTTCAAATACTATTTATTTATTTATTGACTTTGTATAGCAGTTTCTACTTTCTTGGAGCCTGGGGCAATTTGCCATCTTCTGGGTATCCCTGGTTCACAAATGAAAAGTTCCTTCCTTCATGATGTAGTAGATTGACTTAACACCTAGCAACAACTACATGTTTGGATTTTAAATTCTTTTTGGCTTGATGACACTATAAACTTGAAAGTGCTCTTACTTATAAATGTTGTTTTATTCCATTAAAGCAGTTTTGATTTTTGTTAGTCTGAGATTTTAAACTTTGTTATTTATGAAAAAATTATGTAACATAAGCATCTAATGTAATTTAGTTTTAAATTTATCAAAAAATCAAATAAATGAAACATTTGGATTTTTATAAATAATTTTACTGTATTTAAAAAAACAAAATTCTTAGAGCACTTTTATTGTTTTTGAAAATGTTCCTGAATTTTTAGTAGATTCTTTATTGTGAAAATTCAATGAAATTTTGTTTTTAGTATAAATAATTCTTTAATTTTTTAAAAATATTTTATGATGTCTGTTAGAAATTGCTAGTAAAAACTTTCATTTCATTAATTATTTAAGAAATTAAATGAAGAAAAGATATTTTATAAGATAATCTGTTAATAATTATTTTTCTAAGTTAAAATTTTATAAATTGTCAACTGTGTGTTTTGAAAATATCAGTTGTTACTTCTTATCAGAGGTCAAAAACATGTGGAACTTTGAGGATATGTAAAGTTATTTATTCTATATCTTTGATTATTTAATAAAAATTAAAATGAAATGCCATTTTCTAATTAAAAAAAAATATGTATTTTTTTAAAATTATAGTATTTTTGTGCAGATTACACACAGGTTATCTGTATTTAAAGAGTTAGAAAGAAAATGTGGGTTATATGATGGGATGAGTTTTATGCCAATTTTAAACTGCAGTTACAAACTTGCACCTATGGAGTAACAGTTGTTCTGTGGATGTGGAGTATATAGTGGAGCATATTAAATGGCCAAGTGGTTAAGGTTGCAGCCCTGGAGGACCTAGGATTGAATCTAGATGGGTCAAAAACCCCAGGAATTTTTCTGGGAGGTATTCTCCCTGGGAATGTAAAGTCCCATCCCTCATCACCCAGCAGCTTCACTGTGGGCCTGCCAATCCCGTAATGGGCGAGAGTTAAATGAAAATAAACAAAGATTTTATTTTTATTGTAGAAATAGTCTACAATATATAAGCACAAAAATATAGTAAATTTTTTAAATGAGAATATGTAATTAAAAGAAATCAACCTGAAAGTGTAATGAAATTACAAATTAACTTATAGCTTTTGCTATGGAAAAAATTAAAATGAACCCTGTTTTCGAAAACCTTGGAAATCAAACAGTTTTGTAAAACAGTAGATGATATATTAAGCACATTGTTATTTAATTTTATAAAAATAAAAACACTTACTTCATCTTATAAAACAAGAAAATACATTATTATTTACTTCTTTATTCTTCAGTATGTGATAGAAGTTGTTAAATGTTCAGTTCATGCTGTTGATATAATTTTTTTATTTGTTTAAATTTAAAAGTTGAATATTTTTCAGGATGAACCAATTAAATCGACAAGTAATAGTCATCAGTTGGGACATATGGATTTTGATGCTGTAGAAACTCTTCTATCGATTGGTCAGCAACCGAATCAGTTTGATCTTGAATGTAGAAACAACTGCCACAAATCCGTAACTGTGATAACTCCACCACATTCAGAAGATGAGCAAGAAGAATCTTTGCAGAATTGCGAAAAGAATTCAGAATTGGCAAGGGTATGAAATGATGCAATAAATTGTAATCTTAAAATAAATGTTTTCTACATTGTGTTTTCTAGAGATAAATGATAAAAAATGAATGATGTTGTTAAGCTGATCAGATAAGAAAATATATTAGATAAGTTTTTACAGAAAAAAATTATTTATTTCAGCTGATGTAAAATCATGAAACTTAGTAATATAATAACAGATTATTTAGAATTAGAACTTTTGTTAATCAGAATAGTAGTATAATGTTCAAAATACTAAGTTTGAATTCTTTGAAAGTTTGCTTTATACCAGTACCTGAACATTGCTTTATAGTATTGCTTAAGTTATTAATGCATAAATTAATAAAAACAATAGGTTTTTATTAATTTACGCATTAATTACTTTTATTACTAAAATCTGTTTACAAGCACTTGGTTATATATTATTTTCTTGGCACAGGATCCTATCAGACTAAACTACATCAAACATCAATAAAAAGATAATAAGTAAACATACAATAAATAGATAAACAATAGATTTGTTTTATACCTTGATTTAGCAATTTTTCATGACATAATGAAAGAAGGGAAAGTCTTAGCTATTCTCCTATAAAAATAAAGCCATTTTACATTGATATAACCATTCTGTAAATGGTAGAATCTCATGTATGTCTTTTAGAACCCTAAATCAAGAAATCTGGGAGGGGGAAAAAACTGTCTTCTTAGGTGAAAATATGCCTTAATGTTTAAAAAATCACGTTTTAAGTCAAAATAGAAGATCATTTCTAGAAAAAATTGAAATTTTTTCCATTAATTCATTAAAAATACTGTATAAATATAGTTTGTTAATGAATTAATGGAAAAAATTATAATATGTAAATATGAAAACCCATTTCTTCCAAGACATGATGATAGTGATACTAATTCCAGTAAGAATAATAGTAGTGTGCTTGTACATTTGTAGAATTTAAAACCATAATTTGATTGATTTTTTTCGTTTTTCTGATTCAACTGTCATTTAATTACTAAAAACAAATGTATGTAATGATAAATTTCTACATTTTTTAATTTTTAAAATTACTTCAAATAATATCAGATTGTAAAGGTGAAATTTGGGTAGACATTTTGAAAAACTTTATTGACAATTAACTCATCAACAATTACAGTTCAGTCTGGTAGGTAATCACTATCAATATCAATCAAATCTTGCTGCAAATTTTCAATCCCATAAGCATAGAATGATTGGAGTTTTTCTTTGAAGAAAGTTTTGAGCATCTGGTATTGCCATTAAACTGTATATTGGCAGAATGAGGTTCTACAAGACACAAAATGGATGGTAGTCAGTTGGAGCCTAGTCTGGGCTGTAAGGTGAATAGGCAGAAATCCCAGTCCAAACTGGCCAGCTAAGGTCATCTTTGCTCTATGTGCTGGTGTGTTGTGGAATGGTATTGGACTTTATCAATTTTTAGATGGAGTTTTTTCATGACGGTGATATTGGATGGAAGCAGCTTGATTTTGATGACACTAACAAATGCAGATCATTGCCTTCTGCACTATCGACCAGTTGAAATTTGCAACAGCCGGTTGATTTTTTTTTACCCACAAATGCTTTAACAAATGCTTTGCAGATGAAATCACAAAAGTAGCTACAATGCTTTTTGCATTGTAGCCACTTTTGAAGTGATAGAGCAACAGCATGCAAATGTGTTCTTTCATAAGTTGTATATTGTCAGACATTGCTGATGTGTAAATTTCTGATGAAATATGTAATCAAATGCCCTTTGGTTACTCTACTAGATACCTACATTAAATGTTCTAGAACATTTTTTCCAATCATTTCTAGAAAAAATTGAAATGTCTAAATTTTATTTTTACAAATTAGAACTAAACATCATATGTACAGTTTTCAAACAAAAAAATATGTATTGGAATCAATTAAAAACAGAACGTTAGCAGAAATTCTAAGCCAAAAACATTCCATTTTTTAATTGATTCTGATACATATTTGCTGAATAACTGTACATGGTGTTTATTTTTAATTTGTGTAAGTTCCAGCTTTTGGGGATTTCTTTTGTTTATCTTTACAACCTGATATAATTTTAAAAGATAGTTTTTAAGTTTTAGAGTATTTTTCTTATTTAGGCACAAAGTTCTTTGACAGTAATTGACATCTTCCCACTAAAATTGAAAAAAAATTGGAAAATTTTTAATATAATGATCATTCATTATAATACCAGTTTTCTAAAGATTGCTAAAAATAACTTTATAATAAAGTCAAAACATGCAAAAGTTATTGAAGAACAGCCTGCACATATATAATATATATATATATTATATATATATATATATATATATATACAGTCAAACCTGTTTTTATGCGGGGGATAGGAACCGCATTAAAAAAGACGCATTAAAAAAAATCGCACGAAACTTCACGAATGGCTGTAAAAAATAGTTTTCGCAACACAATTAAAAAATATTTTTTTTTTATGCGGTCAACAGGGACCGCATAAAAAAAGTCTCACATAGAAAATAACTCAAAACCGTACGAAATAGAATTTATTGACAACAGATGTCAGCACTTGACTGCATTGTCTGGTCTATCGTCTGTTTTACATATTTTTGTCCAGGTGGTGTTTTGTTGACTTAAAAAGTAAATTATTTCATTTTTCGCATATTCATGCACTAATATTACTATAATAAGTGCATTTATGCTATAATAAGTTTATTTAGCTATAATAAGTCAACGTGAGACATGACGAATCGCACGAAACTAGTCGCCAACTATACCGCACAAAAAAAACCGCATAAATTAAAAATTCGCATTAAAAAAATTGCACAAATAAAAATCGCACATAAAAAGAGCGCATAAAAACAGGTTTGACTGTATATATAGGATCGTCCAAAAAGAATGCTATTATTTTAAATTACTGTAATTATGTTAATTATTACCTGAGAATTATGCTATGTACTGTACATCAATCAATAGAGTAGCTTAAATGTCCAAGTTTCATCTTCATTTGCATACAAACATCTTTTTGTCTATTGCTTCTAGGAAGTGCCAAAAACAAAAATGGCAACTTCACAACAGAGAAGGCATTGTGTTCTGCAGTCCACAGGCTCTGAATCAGTCATCATTGTGCAACAAAGAATGTTTGCCTTACATGGTGGATAACTTTGAAATGTTTTGCAGACAATTTCAAAATGGAAAAGAAAAAAAAGTGTAAAGCACTTTTGGATGTAGGATGATTCAAAACTGATGCTCATTAAATACTTTAAATAATGTTTGGCTTTGCTTTTTTTATGTATAGTCTAATATTAACATATCATAGGGAAAAATATTATGTTGTTATTAGGTTTATGGCTTATTATGGTTTTATAATCTTTATTGGAAGACAACTACTATTATGTAGAATACAAGTTTAAGCTTGAAAAATGAAATGAGGAATATTAAAAGCAGATGAATGTAGACTGATTTTATTGCAATGAATATTTGTTTCATAGGAAAAGTATAGCCTATACAAATAAGAATTATTAGAATTATAAGCATTGTTTCTGTCACATTAACAATTATGTTTAGACTAAATAGTTACTGAAAAATGATATCTTGTCATTGAATATTTGGATACATAAAGATTGTTTATATTTTCAGGATTTAGCTAAAATATGATATAAATAAAAATATTTTTCAAATTATTTTGATACAACTATATTCAAGTCTTGTGAAATGAAACATTTGAATTTCATTTCATTCATTTTGAATCAAATTGTTTACTTTTGTTTGGTTGATTTTTTTGGAGGGATGCTTAATTGTTTCTGATATCATATTAATAGAATTGAATAAATCATAATATTTTTATGAAACATTCAACATAAATATGTTGATTTTCTGATATTTTTAGTTATGATACAATATGAATTGTCCCAGATCAGAATAATTTGAGACTTCTACTTGAACTTATATCTTGAAAGTTGAAATATCCAATTAACTTCCACCTTTATAATGTCGGCATTTCAGAAAACTATTTAGAAAGTGACTGTCCAGTTTATCTTACATTAAACTCATTGAATTTTTTTATTGTTGTAAAGTAAATTAAAATAATTATACACTGAAAACAAAAGTTTTACTTGACTGCACAGTGTTTCTCCTTGTTTACAACAGTATTACTTTCCACCACAATAGCTAATGAAATTGAAATGAAATAAGATGCCGTTACCATTTTAGTTTATTCGCTTCAATTTTTAAACTTAATGGTGTACAAATCTGTTTTATATTAATTAAATGGGCATTCATTTAAATTTTTAATTATCATTGAAAACTTTCAAGTTAGAAGACAGTAGTAAAATAAATACAAATCTAAAGACTGAATGAATCTTTAACCTGTATCATGTTGGATGTTATCTATATTAAAATTATTTTCTATTTAATTTTTTCCAAGTTTATTTTAGCATTTATTATTGTTATCTTCACTTATTTTATAAGTATTATTAAATGTGTAATGAGTTAAATCTTCAAATGCCAGATTATTCAGGCTATATTTTGGATTACTATCAGTAATTAATATAAAATAATTTTTTAGACTGTTATTTTGTACTGATATTAATAAAACAATAATTTTTAGTATTAGTTTTTTAACAAAATAAATTTTTCAGAATTTTGATATTCAGTATAATCAATGAAGTGAATGTTTTTCTTTGCAGTTGCTTTTAACAAACACTCCGCCACCAACTCCAAATCCTCCAACTGCCATGCCAGTATCGGTAATAGTTCGTGGACCTAAAGCAGCCAATGTGCCAAGTTTTACAACCAGTAATTTGAAATCAGATGTACTTAAGATGACAAATTCTACCGAGAGAAATCAGTTGTCCGATGGTCCAAAAAACAAAAGTTTGCCTGTTTCATTAGTAAAACAATTCCATCTTCCAACCCGTCAATCGAGCAGAATTTCAACCATGAATATGCCCACTATAACAACAACTGCCCAGACAGGGGTTTCAGTGTCAGTTAGCACACAGACAATGCCTGTCATGTCAATATTACAGAATCCTGTGGGAGAAGTGAATGCTTTATCAAATAGCAAACCTATTGCTATTGCTCCAAAAATATTTACTCCAGCCATCATTCCAGTCATACCTTCAGTACCTTCAAATGATTCGCAGACAATCATTCTTGCTCATATTCCCACATCTTCACCAACTCTGTTGTCTGGAAGTAATTCATCTGTATTACAGTTTGTTGTTCCAACATCTCTTCCTCAAAATCAAGCGATACCTGTAGGAAAAGAAACCATTGCAACCAAACAGCGCTTACTTGCTCCGGCACCTCTCGTAATTACTGCTCCTATTAAATCGTGCAATGCACCTCCAGATATCAGAAGACGAGCTTATCAATGCAATTATCCTAACTGCTCAAAAACATACTACAAAAGTTCACATTTAAAAGCTCATATAAGAACTCATACTGGTATTTATCCATTTTATTTTAAAATTTTACACGTGAAATTTTATTTACATTGAATTAAATAAATGTTAAGAATTGTTTTTCTTTCATAGGTGAAAAGCCATTCATTTGTACATGGGATAACTGCAATCGTAAGTTTTCAAGATCGGACGAATTATCAAGGCATAAAAGAACTCACACGGGTGAAAAGAAATTTGTTTGTGCAATATGTGAGAGAAGATTTATGCGTAGTGATCATCTTGCAAAACATTTTAAACGTCACTCCAGTACCAAACTTGGAGGATGGCAATCAAATAAAAACAACGAAACATATTCAGTTGTCGAAGAAATGTCAAACATCGATGCATTACCATCAACAGTTCAAGTTTTATTTTCTTCGTCCATTTGAGCATTTTATCTGAGGACTATATTTAGTTATGCAAAAGAAATTTTTTGAGCAAGAACATTTTTATTACTGACTCTTATAAATTAATCATTGGTAATGAAATCACACACATGCCAACTCTTCTGAGTATTTTTTTTTAGTAACAAATACATGAGATATTCATCACTCTAATTAATATATTGATCTAAAAACTACTTTTAATGTAAAATGGTTGTTACTTTTAATGTAAAAGTTGGATTGTTGAAATGTTTGTATTCAAATATTTATTTCATTATGTTCATTTGTATATAGAAAATCAGTTTACATAAAGTTAATGAAAAAAGCATATTCAATTTAGTTGATTTTTTACATTTTAATATATTTTATTTATTCTTGTAAGCTTTTGTTAAAAATTAGAATTGAAAATAGTGAGAAGACAAAATATTCTGCTCTTTTTAAAGAAATTTTTTGAGTTTAAATTCAATTCAAACTACTTTTCTTGGATGAAAAACTTTAGAAAGGTTACGTACAGGAAAGGCTATTACCAGGAGTCAACAAGAGAAACATTTCAGGTTTTTTCTCATGTTAACTCATGATCAGGGCCATGGAGGGAACTAAGAATTTTTTCTCAGGCCAAGAGAAAACTTAGGGGCCCATAAAGGTTCCTACCTTGATAAAATAAATGCTATTTTTACTAACAAACAATAAAATCTGTAAGACTGCTTTTTTCAGTTAAGTAACATTCTACATACAGTATTTCATTTTTTAAAAAAAGAAAAATGAAAATGGTGAAAGAGCCCACTATTTGAGGCCCCATTCCAGCTCTCAATGGCTTTGCTCATGAAAGGCAGAAAATCTGAAAGTGCTGGGATTCTTCACTTCAAAAAAATAATAGTCTTCAATAATATAGCTGCTATTTTTAAACATTTTTATTCCATAATTGGAAAATAATGCAAAATGTATTTCTTTAATATTTTTTTTTCTTATGCATTAATATAAAGTATATAAAATGACTTATTTGGAATAGAATATTAATTATAAGCTATACAAGAAATAACATTTCAAAATGTCATTATAAACACGAATATGGAAAGTTTAGTTTGTAAATTTTAACAAGATTTTGTTTATTTCATCTAATCCCATGCAACATCAGAATCTGTTGTAACTGGCGCCAAAAGACGCGTTATTATTAGCGAGGTTGATGCCGACGTTTTAAACGCGAAAACGTGTACGTCGGACGTTCAGCGCCGCTTTCCCGTAAGCCTAGAAGTTTGACAATGGCGTTTGGAATATCGAGCATGATTCCACTGACTTTCCAAACACCATTGTCAAACTTCTAGGCTTACAGGAAAGCGGCGCTGAACGTCGGACGTACACGTTTTCGCGTTTAAAACTTCGGCCTCAACCTCGCCATTGGCCGTATGACACAGCCTTAATGTTAATTTGCATAACAAATTGAAGATGTTCATTCATAAGATAACTGTAATAAAAGTTTCAAGCTTTTAATTATATAAAAGGATTAACATTCAAAATAATATATTTTCCATACATTATAAAACGTCATATATTCAGTGGCGTAGCGTAGTGGGGGCGGCAAAATTTCACAATAAATAATATCTTGTAAAACTTTTTGTAATAAAAATGTGTGATTATCATATTGCAAAACATATATACATGACTTTTTTATTTGTAACCTGTACAATACACAATAACGATGATTGTTCTTGCCGAAGTGTTCTTTAGAATTACTGCATATTTTAGTCTTTTAAATTGAGATACCTAAATAAGGGGGCGGCAAAATTTTCCTCCGCCCTGGGCGGCTGATTTCCACGCTACGCCACTGCATATATTAATAATTGAAAAAATAAATCCTTAATATAAAACTTTATAATGTATTGATTTTTCCGAAATTAAACATAAATTTTATATAACAACTTTTAATATGCATAAAAAATAGAACAATAAAAATACAACATCGAATGGAATATGAAAGTTATTGATGATAACATTTTAGTTCGGATGCTCACTAATAAAATTGAATTAATTTTAACGATACGTTGCCATTTTTTTTCCCGGCGTTGGCCGAGAAAAAAGTAACAAACATTAAAACGAAAACCACATAAAGAGTTTGGTTATTTTAGCCTACCATTGTCACGTTTATTGCGATACTCGAATGGTATGAAACGACACAATTTTATTGGTTTAGTAAAGTGACTCTCAACCTTTTCTTTTGTCACGGTACACACGGTTACTTCGGTAAGTACCGCAGAACAACCGATGACGTCATAACTGAGTTTTAAACGCAGTTGGTTGTTTAGGTAACATTTTCTAAACGCCTTGTTAAGTATCGGCACCGGTAACACCGGTACAATTTCCAAGAAGGTAGAACCGATTGAACTACTTGTCTGACTTCGCTTATCTGTGGGTATTCGCAGTTGCGGTACACTTTAAAAATCTCGCGGCACACGCGGTAATAATGCCTTCCGGGAGGTTCGTTTAAAGGTAACTGACTCTTATTTAGGCGTTACAGACGTGGAGAAAACCCGGAAAACTTCACGTGGCCAGCCGTGACGAAGCGCGAACCCACGACCGAACTCCCAGTGTTGAGAGAACGGAGCCGTTGGCCAATGGTAAGCCGTCGCGGGGTAATGCTTACATAACGAGAAATAACGCCACGCTGAGTTGGAAAACGCATGGGTCGTCCTTTGTTTTCGAAAAATTAGCAGCGAGGTCACTTAAGCACGGACGAAATCCGAGACAAATTTTTCGCGAAAAAATCGACGATAACCGAAGTCAACGAAAACCGAGGTATTACTGCATTATTTATCAATTCTGCAAATTAAAGTCATAAAAATTATATATTGATGTGATGAACAGTCATAGTATCTGTATTATGTATTTCCTGCAGGTGTGTAGCTTTTTGCCTTAGATTGTCATGGCAGACGCAAAGATGGCGGCCCAGTTCAGGATCTAGTAGTTATATGTCGTTTGCAGAAACAACTTCTAAACTTATGTTTAACACACCACATAACAACATTTTTGTCCTTTTTTTAGGATAAACAAACACATTCGTGAATCTTTAATTTTAATAACTACTGCAAGTTCTAAAAATAAAACATTATATTAAAATAAGGCATTATTCTATTCGAAAAGTCTGTACATTTCATTAAAGGATTTAGATTTTTCTTCACTAAGATATTTAGGTAACATATCTGCAATATTGTTTGAGCTTGACATATAATGTATTCAAAGGACAGTTTTCTCGCTCACCATGTCATGATTTAAAAAAAAAATTGTCAATTTTGATCTGTTTTTTCTTTCTTAAGTTCACTAAACAGGGTTGTTTCTCGCCATGCATTCTGTCAAATACATCCATAGAGTCCCTGAGATTTAGGCATCTTCCTTTTACAGTGAGCTTACACATCTCCAGAATTTCCGAAAATTTCGCTATGACAGGTATTAACCTGATTTCGCCAGGTTTTTTACGGGATCACATAAAAGCCATTATTCTCGCCTTTTTACATGATTTTTTAAAATTTAAACAAGCATTATATGAAGTCTTTCGGACGTTAAAGTTAGCAACTTCGGTCACTTGCAGGGCCATCAAAACCTATCCAACACGGATTACTTTTCAAATACTGATAGTAGACCGGTATTAATTAGCAGTCGTCTGACCATCCTCTCTTCCCGGGAGGAGGTCAACGGCTACTTTTGGTCGAATTACTTCAAACCCCTTTCGCAACAGACCGTCCTTTCTATCGGACAAGCGATATGGTGGCATTCAATAGGAAAATTACATAATACGAGGTTACTGGCCAGTAGTGCCGTAACTAGGGCGGTGCCAGCGGTGCCCAGGCACAGGGCGTAGACCCTGGGGAGGCGTAGAAATGACCTGGACCAAGTTTTATATCATAGTTTTAAGGCATAGGATAGTTACAGAAGCTCGCACCGGGCGCATACGACTCTTAAAAGACTATTTACGACGCTGCTGGCCAGCACAAAATACGATTTAAGTGGTTTTCGAGAGTTTCGAGTTTAAATATTTGGTCCATTTTTCGCGAAATTTGATTGGTTGTCCGATCACCATTTGATATTCGGCAATGAATGAAACAGTTTGTTAGTGCTAACATTAGAAAAAAGTACGATATCTTATCTTATTTTGTAAGGTAGTGTATCGTATTTTGCATTGGTGTCTACTTGATCAATAAAATTGTGCCATTTCGTAACACCCGCGTTTCGCGAAAAACGTGACAATCGTAGGCTGAAATAACCAAACTCTTTATATGATTTTCATGTTAATGTTTGTTATATTACAGTATTTAATTTATATAACAAGAAAGATTATTTTACGTAAGGGTTTATCGCATCGAGTGACCAATCTAACACATTTTAAAAATTATTTACTCCTTTACTGTACACAATTTAAAGAATTTTAAAAATGTGTTAAATTGGCCACTCGGTGTGATAATCTCTTACGTAAGATAACCTTTGTAAATATAAATCAAACACTACAATATAATGTAATAGAAGGATTAGAAATACGAAATAATCTAATAAACTTAATGTTTGTGCTTATTTTTTGCCCGGTCAACACCGGGCTTACCTGCTAGTTTTTAATAATTAAAAACTAACAATTCCTCATATTTAACATAAATTAATAAAAGAATAATAATTGAATTGTATGTCATTATATATGTATATAGATATTTTATACAAATGACAGGCGATTTGCGCGTGGTGCCATCTAGTAGACAAAAACAGAACTATTTAGTGGGGAAGAAAGGTCGCCATGTTGTGGATTGATTAGAAAGCCTACATTCAATTTGACAATTTGTCACAATAAAGGTGAAGATAAATAAATCGTAAAAAATTATTTTAAACCCATATGAGGAGTGGATTGAGAACGGGTGAGTCACGTTTTATCTTTAAACCATTTTTGATAATATAAAAGGTCATTGGACTTTAACGTCAGACGACTTTTTGTAATCTTAAAAAAATATGTATAAAAAATTCAATACCAATGTTATTATTTTTGATTAAAAAAACAACAGAAAATTGTAAATTAAATTAAATTTCAATTTTATAAATTTTCTCATTGTTTACATTTAAAATGTATTTGAAATGCCACAAATGATGCATAAATTAGTCTAAAAAATCCAATTTAAATCGCCAAATTTTATTTATTAAAAACAAAAAACAGTAGAATTGCAAAATATGACGTATTTAAAATTTTTTAAAAAGATAGAAAAATTTTATTTTTATTTTATTAAAATCTATAAATATATATTTATGTAGTAAGTGATATGGCGCTCCTTAATTGAATTTTGTGTTTTTATGGATAAATGTGCGATCGATCTTCACTTCTAAAATTCACGAATTTTAAGTGGAGTTATGTGGAGAAGTAAGGCAACAGGTGTTTGATTTTTGAATACGTATTTATAAAGGTTAGAATCGAATAAAAACAAACATATAAATGTATTAAAATGTGTTTTTTTCCTCCATCTAGAAGATTTGATACACTGTACATCAATGAGGATGGAAAGTCTTTATTGATATTTTAATGAATTCTATATTATTTTTAATATACAGTCGATTAAGATGAGATTCAGTAAGATGTCTGTGATTATTGTGTAGTGAATAAGTTCAAAAGAATACTTTTGCTGGTTTGGAATTGTTTAATAGTTTGGTTTAATAGTAGTTTAATACTGGAATGGTTTAATAGTGAATATACTGGTTTATCTAGGGCAATTTGGGGAGAGTTTTCTCTTCCGAAGGTAGAAATTTTCCCCAAAGCAGAGAAAGCAAGCACTCATTAAATCTATGCTCATAAAATTAAATGAATTTTTGCTTACGAGTTCGGAAGGTCCTTTTATGGGCTTTGTGAAACGACATCTGAGCCATACCAAGGCTTCGGAAATTGTGTACCTATGGTATGATTGTTTTTGAGGAAAGTTTGTAAAACTAATAAAAGAACTGCTGTCTTTTGGTATTATGTACTTTAATCATTTCGTAAATGACAGCTAGGCGTGTACTTTTGACATTATATTAATGACGTCAGTTTAAACTAGACTTGCCTAACAATCCAGCAAAAATAAACATCCACAATCTAAACACAAACATTTTTAATTACATTGAGTATGTTAATAATAATAATAATGTCATCTTCGGGTGAAGAAGATGCTAATATATTTTTAAAAATTTATATCTATGTTTTCCAGATGAATAAACAGTTGCAGTCCTTGCATTGTATGAGGATGGACATTCCATAGGGGTGTAAAGTAATGATTGAGATCGGTGGTTCTCAATCTTTTTTTACCCATGGACCCCTTTTCCTCTTAATTTTTTTTGTGGACCCCAACAGACATTGCACAGGAAAAAAAACCTTATATTTTTCACTAATAAAAAAAGAAAGGAAAATGTTCAGAATGTCACTGCCAAGTGACATGACGCTGATGGCATAAGATTCTCTTAACAAACCCCGGCTTTATAATCTTTCTTTGACCTTTGTCAATGAGATATATATGTTGTATATGTATTCAATATTTTAAATAATTTATATTTTAACCCTTATGCAAGAAATGAGTAATAAAGAAATTGACAATATATGTACTGTAGAAATTTAATTCTCAGTAAAAGAATTGTTCTGAAGTGGAATTATTCTATAGACCACTAAAATATCACCATTAACCCCTAATTTGGTATTTTTTCTGTGGACCCCCCAGTAATGTTACATGGACCCCGGTTGAGAATCACTGTTCTATATAGTTCTGTGGAAATTTTGGTTTTACAAATGTCATCTTACTGTTTTAATATTTGGCTTTGTAATTTTCTACTTGGGGCCCTGATATATATCACTTTTTCATCATTGTTTTGGTGGTTGTAAGGGCATTATGTATATGTCTGATTTTCTAACTTAGATAATTTGTTCCTGTCATTACATAGAATTTTACATAAGGGTAGCTGTGGTTTTATTGGAATGTTAAATCCTGACTTTTGAAATCAGCTGGTAATGCATAAGGACACAGACTCAAGATATGTTGTTTGCCAGAAGATGACATTAATATAGTGTTGAAAATACTTGTCTAGTTGTTGTATGTGAAATTATTGAATTACATAATACTGAAAGATGGTGTTTCTTTTATTAGTTATATAATTTTTGATATCAAGGATGTATTTATCCTTTTTGAATTCTAAGGACAGTTTGGCTGCTAGTACTAACATGTATTATTATAGCAATAGCAGCTAACGTTTTCAACCCCGTTGGGGTTGGAAACATTGGAAACGAAGAAACCGAAGCTTCGGTTTCTTCGTTCCATTCACTGGCATTTGAAACTATTTTTGTGCTGTGCCTGAAGAAGACCCCAACGGGGTTGAAAACGTTAGCAGTTATATAAACACCTAATGCTGGATTGTGAAGGTTTTACGTGGAAGAAAGAATTATAATTCATCCAGTTTACAGTAAGAAGTATAGTTGTTATAGCAATAGCCACAAAAAAAATGAAATAGCATCTCAGCTATGATTATTGACATTAACTGGAAAAATTAGTCAAAATGTGGGGATCACATGTTTTAAAAATGAAACTAAAATATCTTTTACTTTGTTTCTAATCAAATCATTCACTTCTTACATCATTGCCTACTTAAACTGTTATCTGCTTGCAGTAAGGATAAGTTAGTCTCACTTATCAAATCACAGTTTCATTTCATGTGAAAAAAGATATCTAAATAGAGCTTCAGAAAAAACCAAAAAAAAAAAAAAAACAATCCATTTTTATTTCAAACCTTTTTGACACTACTTAAAATGGGTAAAATTTCTTGTCAGTTTGAATTAAAACAAAATATTCACTCTTTTACTACTTGGAAAATTGCAATTACCATAGCCAAACATTATGGTTTGGTTATGGTAATTGTGATTTGTTTGCTAAAGATAAATAAAATAGAATGCAAAACCTGGCCACAATATTTGCATTGGATCAGTCGAGTCCACATAAGTTGTCATAGGTGTAACTAGTCACTGTTAGTTAAATAGTTAGTTTTCTGTGGTCCCGGCCGACTTAAGTAGGCATTAATGTTAAAAACTCTGGTTTATTCAACACCGTTTAACTCATCACCACTGGATAAATTGACATACTTTTTCTGTCCCACACTTATTTAGATGTCTGATAAGTCGACTCGCCTTCCTGAAAAAACTTTGCAAGCCGAATTTGTAAAACAAGAAAACCTTCCAAGAACATTGGTGGAAATTCTGAAGAAAAAAGAGGAAATTAAGAAACTTTTTCTTGGATCTTTATTGTGGCTCTCTCAATAATGCCAGAGAAAGTCGTCATACAAAGTTGTGGAAGATGCTCTGGTATGTTGGCTAAAGCAAATTCATTCATCGAATCTTCCTGTTTCAGGACGATACTGAAACAAAAAGTGATGGAAATCGCTGGGATACTTGGAGTAGAAACCAACTGTAGTGCCAGTGATGGGTGGTCAGAGAATACTGTATAAAGCACTACTGTATTTTCTTAATTGTTGGTTTTTTTTCAACTTTATTTTAGTCATCATATTGGATAACTTGACACATTTCCATTTATGAGAACTTGGCTGTAATTTTTTATATTGCAAATTTCTCTGGGACTGCTTTAATTTCTCCCAAACCTTGTTTGCACAATTGGATATATTCTGCATTTCTGTGCTACTTTACTTTTCAGGAGTCAGGACCTTCCTGACAAGTAAAATAGTCCCTGACTGACTATATATACAGGAATTAGAGTTACCGATTTTCGGGGACGATTTCTCTGTCTCCCAAACATCTAAAGTAATTCCAAATAACTCATTTTAAAGAAAGTTGTTTTCTTAGGTAGTGTGCAAAATTTCAAGATTTTATTTAATGCAGTTGCCAAAATATAAGCAATTGGAAAGTGCAGAAATTGCCAAAAATGTTGTATTTTCTTCTCTTTTGTTTTCTTCATCTGGCACTGTAGACACTCATAGAGTAAAAACTACTGGGCCTAGAAAGCGCAAATTTTAAACTTAAACCTTGAGGTGAGGTGCTCATGAAACTTAGGGGTTGATAGGTCAAAGTTCACAGGGTTTCTCCATAGAGCTAATTCAGTTTTACAGCTTAATTTTATGCTTATAAAGATAAAATTGCATGAAAACAAATTTTATTCAAAATGTTACTCAGAAGTACAAAAGCTCAAATTTATGTGAATAAAAACTTTTTATAACAATTTTTCTAAACAGCATATCAAAAGCATTGGTCGGGAGTAGTGCGTTTAGTTGGCGGTGCATTGGTCATTGATGCATTCAGTCAGCGCCAACCAAAATGAATATTTAAAAGCATTCAGTTGGCAGCACATTTGGTCAGCGGCATGTTCGGTCACAAGCACCAACTGAATTGTACATCATTTTCTTATGTGTTGATGTAATAATACAATTATTAAACAAAATCAATTGATATCCAAACAAATAATCTGAGATGTAAAAAAATTTATGACAATTTAGATGATGGTCAAAATTTTTCTCAGCAGTTTTTCTTTGGTAAAGATAAGCTTGGCACTTGGAAGCAGTACCCACAAGATTTTCACCTGTATTGTTTTCTACATTTTGCCTCCAAGCACCAAGCCTATGTTTACCAAAGAAAAACTCCTAAGAAAAATTTTGACTGTCATGTGAATTCTCATAAACTTTTACTTGGTTTAATTTTTTTACATCTCAGATGTTTTTGTTTGGATCTTATTATTACTAGTCACAGTGCTCTATTAATGTTGTTTACTTTTTACAGAGAAAATGCAGCAGGCAAACAACAATGAATAAATTACTATTAATTATTTAATAAATTTTCAAGATACATGTTTTTTAATTGACCTTGTAATATTAATATTACAGTCAAAATTTCACAATTAAGAACTGGCGTTTATAACTAGCCCTTTCAAAACCTTTTTATTTCCAGTTAAATATAATAATATTTACTTGCATGAACGAACATTTTCGTATCTCTATCGAGATCTGCTTCAGGTTTGATAATATATGTTTCAGTAAAAACCCGTTTTTAGTTAAAACATGTTTTAACTAGAAACTAGTTTTTACTGGATGTCATTGTTATAACTAGAATTTACTGCTAATCAAAAATGAATGAGTTAAAACTAGTTTTAACTAGACAAAACGTGTTTTAACAAAATGGCTTAGTAAAAACTGTTTCGACCGAGGTCATTCAGCTAACACGTTCCTATAGTGTATGATGAATTTCGTATCGCTTTAACTCTTTTCCCCCGACATCTTGTTTACGTTTATTTTGCAATTCCTCCTAAGGCAATATAGGTCAGTCGGGTGATATTATTTTAAAAGTTCACCAAAAATCAAATTATCATTATATCTATATGAAAAAATCACTTACATTTATTAATATCTTTAGTTTTAAATGCAATATTTTTCGATACATTTTATTAGAAAAATTTATAAGAAAAATAGTAATATATATCAGAACTGACACATAAACTTGATAATTTGTAACATTTTGTGAAAATTAACATTGTCTAGTTACATAGTTGTTTGCTGGCACTGAGCCAGAAAGACATTGTTTTGTACAATTCGATATAACACTTATGCATGTATGTTTGTTTGTTGTGAAATTATCGCACATTATTGTTCCTAAGTACAGGTTGCTACTTAGGAAAGTGATTGAGGACACTTAATTAATGGAGATTATTGTGCAGATAAAAATAAATAAATAAATGGACAACTAATTACTGTTCAATTTAAATTTTTATGTTTAATTGTCAGAACGAAGTGACGACTAATACTTGACTTCATGCATTCCTTGTCTACATTATAACTCTACAATGAGTTGTCTGATCTTGATGAAATTTTCTAGGACAACTCATCATTACTCAAGGTTGAACTGATTAAAATTTCAACTCTCAAAAATGATCCATTTTTGTAGAACTGGAGATAAGGGTCAAAACGAAGATCATGTCTTTCTTCAGTATGGATCATTTTTGAGAGTTGAAATTTTAATCATTTCATCCTTGAGTGTGATGAGTCATCCTAGAAAATTTCATCAAGATTGGACAACTCATTCTAGAGTTATAATGTTGACAAGGAATGCATGAAGTCAAGAGTTAGTCACTTCCTGCACGCGCGTATAGAAGCGTCATCTAGTGGCCGGAAAATATGACAAGCATTAACACGGTAATTTTGAAAGGTAAATGTTATCGCTAACTAGATACACAACAACAAATATAAAGAATCTTTATAGAATAATAAGTTTTAAAAAGTTTTCTTTTTAAAATGTGGAGCAGCAGCGATCAATATTGATGGCTTTAGGATCCATTCTCTCCTTCGTCTTCCTATCGTTAGTACAAAATTTCGATCTCTAAATGGAGAAGCTGCACAGAGATTCCAGATTGAGATGAAGTCACTTAAATTCATCATCATCGATGAAATGTCAATGATTGGTGCAAAAATGCTTTACATGGCCGAGAGAAGATTGAGGGAGATAAACCCTGAGAAAGATGAGCCATTTAGTGGATTCTTTATCTATTTGTTTGGTGATTTTCGTCAGCTTCCTCCTGTTAAAGATACTCTTCTCTCCTCGAGTGTTTTTTACAATGTAATGTCCAAACAAGGTAGGGACCTTGTTGGCACATTACATTATATTCACATTTGATTCTTTTGAGAAGTTCATTGAACTTAGTAATTCTCATAGACAAAATAGCACAGATAGTTCCTTCACAGATGTCTTACAACATCTAGCTTCAGGTGATTTCTCTGATACAGATCTGAACATTCTGACAACAAGAAATGGAGCCTATTTATCCAGAAATGAACTTGATCAGTTCCAAACGGCAGTAGAGTTATATCCAACAAATGAGCAAGTTAAACAAAATAACGAAGACTACTTGCAGTCAACTGGGTACCCTGTTGCTTATATAGCACCTGAAAACACTCCAGATATTGTCCTGCCTTTGTCCAAAGATGATTCAGCTCTTGGTCTCTCCAAGTATTCAGTTAATGTCAGAATCATGCTGAGAGTCAACTTATTGGTGCAAGGAGGTCTCGTCAATGGTTCACTATGAACTATACGCTACATTATATATGCTCCTAATGCTCGCCCTCCAGCTCTTCCTCTGTTTATTTTAGTGGAATTCGATAGCTATCAGGAACCTTTCATCTATGATAATCTGTTTCCAATAATCTCCATAACACGCTGTTTGAACAATGGCAATATATTGCGATCTCGTAGACAGTTTCTCCTTACCTTAGCATACTCGATGACTATACATAAATCACAGGGATTAACTGTTCCAAAAATCAAAATAGATATAGGGAAAAAAGAGACAGCTATCGGTCTTACCTATGTTACATTGAGTCAAGTGAAAAAAATAACTGACTCAGTATTTTTAAAGAGTTACAATAAAGATCACTACGAGTCAATCTGTAAGTCCAAGGACCATAGTGATAGACAGAATTTCACGAGATGTTGGCATAGCAATTAATTAATGGCTTATTCTGACCTTATATATGTACAGTATAGTACCTTTAAATGATCCTATAGAAATCAAATACATTGTTGAGAATGAATGATTTTTTGTTTCTTTTTTCCCTCAATCTAGAACAATCATTCTTGACGGGGGCCACGGCTCTCTGGGGGTCCATAACAAGTTTGCCGGGGGCCACCAAATTATGCAAAATTTCTTTCAGAATATAAGAAAATTGATGTATAACTGAATATCATATTAAAAAGTGAAATAAGAAAGATAAAGTTTTCCTATTTAGTTTTTTTTATTTATTTCTTATTTCTTCCTACATACAACTTTGTTAGTACAGAAGAAATAAATGCAAATATGCTACTTACACTGCAGTATTTACTTCTTTTATTCCAAAGTAATTCTAAGAAACTATTAATGCTTGGAATTTTAAAAATAATTAGGAAAAATAGTAGGCTTAGTAGTTGGCTTTGAAAATTTAAATATTTTTGCAAAAGATATGCAAAATCTTTACCACAAGTTGTGGGTATTTTAGTTTAGTTTTAGCATCGACTTTGGATCAATTTATCAACATGTTTTTTATTTTTTGATAAAAATTAATGCGTTTTCGTGTTTAATTGTGAAGTTTGAATGCTATTTAAATAGATCATGAAATAATAAAGTTATGATTTACATTTATTGGTTTATATAAAAAAATAAAGTAATAATAAAAAAAACAATTTATTATAGATAATTTAACAAATATAAATTATTATTAAAAAAATGGGGGTCACAAAAAAATTATGAAATATTTGGTGGGCCACGAGTATAAGAAGGTTAAGAACCGCTTATCTAGAAAATAAAGGTGTGAGCAGCTTCGTTCCAACTACACGCTGATACAGTGTTACTTAACTAGTTTAAAACAGTGAAAGTTTACTATTACTGGGCTGCAATTTGAAAAAAAATTGAAACTATAAATTTCCACTCTCATCTGTCTGTTCATTTGTCTTTCTTTAATCTTGAGAATGGAGTTGGATAGATGAAAATTGAGACTAGATTCACTATATGTGAACTTCTGAATTGGACTGGAAGTCACATGATTTCATTTCAAAATTTTTTCCTTACTATATGGAGTGAATTTGGTATAGAATTAATTCTTATGATAAACTAATATTTATTTGGTAAATTAATTAATGACTTGAAACCGTGTTGCGCTTAATTCTTGTTAATTATGAAACACAATATAGTGCTTTGACGATAGGGATTGCAATCCAGCAGTGTTTTGAATCCAGCTGGATTTTTGCTGGATTGAAATCATTCCAGCTGGATCCAGCGCGGATCCAGCGTGGATGTATTTTTGGTGCAATAAAGTGTTATCTGTCTATCTATCTATCCTGCAATTTATGTTTTTTTTTAATGAAATAAAACATTTTTTAAAAATACTTAAAAAGCTTTTATTATTTAGACTGGTCACTATAAATCAGTAAAACTTTTTACACATTTAGGTAGTAAACTTAACTTTGGTTCGGTTTAACATTCGAGATAGAGATAATTAACTTTAAATGTTTAGTTAGATTATAATTATAATGTAATCTTTAAGTTAAATGATAGCAAAGGTAATTCTACTGATTAATTTATATTACCGTATTTTACGGACTATAAGACGCTACGGATTATAAGACGCACCTGAATTTTGGAGGCAATTTTTCGAAGAAAAAAAATGCGTCTTATAGTCCGTAAAATACGGTAATATATTATAATAATGTAAAGACGGATAATCAGTGGCTAAGTGGCTATCAGTCTTACCAGTTTTCATATATAGGCTCTACATATTAGTCTGTAGTTATTTATAAGTATATAAAACTATGTACTGGAAGTAGAATAAGTTAAATAAACTACACCTTTATCAATCCAGCAAAATTTAATAAAATAATAACGTTTTCAATCGTTTTTAACGATCTTCCTTGGTTACAAAAAAAATAGAACATTAAATATAGAACATAAAATGTGTTCGGAATAAATATGAAAATTAACGGAAAACGCCCAAATGGACAAAATATAGATAAATAAACAAAATAAATAGCGGAAAAAATATACACAGGGTGTTTTTTTAAACTGACGGTACTCAGAAACATCTGTAGAGCAATCTAGCAGCCAGACTGTCGCCAAATTTGGGAGAGTGACCAAGGACGACATGGAAAAGAGATTTTGTGAAGAAAAAAAGTAGTACCTAAATTCGCCGGTAGAGGAGGATTTGGCGCTGTTGTAGCGAAAAAGCTACCAGCACTTCACTGAAGAAAGGTCCCGGATCTAACCCCATGTTACTTCTTCCTGTGGGGGTTACTTAACGTCCAAGCTCTATCTTGGTAGTGTCCCAAACTTGATGACTTTGAAGGACAACATTTCTCGAACTGTGATGAACATTCCTGCGGAGCCATGTTACGTTCGGCCATAGAGAACACGGTGTTCAGGATGCAATGAGTTGTCCAGCAGGACAGTGATCACATTGAAGAAGGGAGAAGGTTATTTGCTGATTAATTAAACTTTCGTTATTACACTGAAACCTCTGTCTAATTATTCATTCGTGTGTTTGTTAATTGCAGCTGGATTTTATGCAGATTCTTAGCTGTTTTGCTACAACAGTGCCAAATCCACCCCTACCGGAAAATTTGGGTACTACTTTTTTCTTCGCGGAATCTCTTTCCCATGTCGTCCTTAGTCACTCTCCCAAATTTGGCGACAGTCCGGCTGTTAGATTGCTCTACAGATGTCTCTGAGTACCGTCAGTTTAAAAAAACACCCTGTATATAAGATCCAACGAAACCAGCATTGTCCGTTAATAACATTAATTAATGTAAAAGGATCTCCACATGGTAGACAATGAGTCCGCATCTCTATGGTTTATACGACCAGTTGTCATGTGTGCCTTGCAGATTTCCAATCTCTCAAGATGTTTGACCGTTTGCCTATTCGTCATCGTTTTTATAATTGCCGCTTGATCCCATTGGACGTTAACATCCTTCTGTCTTGCGTATGGTGCCAGCGCAGTGTTGTCAAGGTTCTTACTGATTGTATATTTGTGCTCTTGAGCCTTTGTTTTAAACTGCGCATCGTTGCACCCACATAAACAAGCTTGGAATTGAAACGTTGGTTGTGTAAAGGCACCGAATATATACTCGTTGTTGAATTCCGATCCTCTTTCTTTTTATCGTTTCTTAAAAGTTTGAAAATAGTGGGACTACGTCGGTATACAATACGAAAATTATTAGACCTGGCAGTACATCTATGTATCTTGTTTAAAAATGGAATGTAATTAAGCACTATTCTTTTTACATTTATTCCAAACACATTTTATGTTTTATAGTTAATGTTGTATTTTTTTGTAACTGAGGAAGATCGTTAAAGCGATTGAATACATTATTATTTTATTAAATTTTGTTGGATTGATTAAGGTATAGTTTATTTATAAGTAATTTAATTATTAGTGTTAGTAAAGTAGTGAGTAAGTAATTAGTAGCAGTCTAGTAGTTAGCAAAGCGGCAACGTGACAATGTAGACTTTTGCACAATTATTTAGAAAGTTAATTGAGTATTTGTGGATCCGCAGCGCTGGGTCCAGCACGAAGTGCTGGATCCAGCAGGCCGAAGAATGCGCTGGATCCATCTGGATTGCTGGATGAGGGATCCAGCAATTGCAATCCCTATTTGACGATCACTTGGCTTTCTTTTCCCTTTTATTTAGTGACTAGTCAACTAAATAAAAGGGAAAAGAAAGCCAAGTGATCATCAAAGCACTATATTGTGTTTCGTAATTAACATTTATTTGGTAGTTAAACATTTGCCGTTTACCCACCTAAGAGGATATTTCTTGCATTAAAATGAAACATTTCATCTTAATTCATTAATGCCACTGCTAATCAGCTTTACACCTTTACTCTGCTTGTCAAATAGTCCATGTATTGCTTTTTTATGAAAAAATAGAAGTATTGAATATAGAGAAATATCCTCTTAGGTGGGAAACAGCATGTGTTTAAATACCAAATAAATGTTAGTACAAAGTATTACATGATTTGCATGTAGCAATGTTCTCCTTGTAAGATCAGTAATATATCAATTGACTCTCTAAGATGTACTGTACAGTACAGTAATACCTCGACTTACGCTACCCCAACTTACACGAACCCAGAATTACGCAATTTTCAAATCTCGATGATTTGTCTTTTGTTTGAGTGCCACGCAACTCTCGATTACTCACTCCCCCACACTATTGTTCAGCTTACATGTTTGGATGTGTTGCGCGGAATTGACGCATAGCTACAATTTATTTTGTGTTATTCATTTCTGTGTTTGTTATATCTATGGAGACTTGAGAGACTCTACTATGTCATCCAAATGAAGTAGAACTGATTCTTTTGCATCAAACAAGAAAAGAAAAACTTTATCTTTGGAATGTAAAGTTAACATTATTAAAGGCTTCGATACAAAAATGAAAATTTGTGATTTGGCAAAGAAGTTTGATCTACCTGAATTGACGGTCAGAATAATTATAAAAGGTAAAGAAAAAATTCTCGATGCTGTGAAAAATGCTCAATCTTTAAATTCAAGCGTTATTCGTAAACGTCACGGTATTATCGCTGAGATGGAAACAATGTTATCTAAGATTTTATTAAACATTTTTTTTCTAAATTTGTTTTCTTTAGTCTCTGGCCCAAATTAAAAATAATTTGTATGTATTTATATACGAAGTTATACCCTGACTTATGCGAATTCGACTTACGCGGTTATCGCTCGGCCCCACCTATCGCGTAAGTTCAGGGTATTACTGTACAATATTCACATGATCTTACTTTTTCTGTGATAAAAGTCATGTGAAAAATAACATCATCATAGAAAAACTAATCAGTTTCAGATTCAGCATCAAAAGTTATATTTATTTAAATTAAAATATGATTAAAAATTGCAGCCTGGCATTGTGATGATGTCACAATAAGTATTTTTATTTTTTTATGATAATTTTTCTGTGATGTAAAAAGAACTTTTCCATCATGCTGCATTGCTCATGAAATAAATAGCACTGAGGACACTATTTTTCAGCATTATCCATGTCTAATAACAAAAAGAAATATTCACACAAGCACTTTCAGCATTTTCAAAAACATCTTCACCAAGCGAAAAGCAAAAGAACATATGCTTGAATGCTAGTATAAAATTTTTAAATTTTAATGTTAAACCATTCTAGATGGAACACAATTATGAAATTTGAATTTGAAAATAAGGATGAATTGATTCCTGCATAGAGAGTCAACTACATAGAATGTAGATTAGTACTGCTTTACCATACTGAAAAAGATTATATTGAAGTAGTAGTTTTCCTTATACAGTGGAACCTTGGTATACGACCTTAATCCGTTCCTGATGTTTGGACTTGTACCGAATAGGACATATACCAAACCAACCTTTCCCATAAGATGTAATGTAAAAATGATTAATCCATTCTCATGTAAAAAAAAACCCTCTTGATATGATATATTAATGGGGTTGTAAAATAATTTAAACACTGTTTGAGCACATTAATAAAAAAATAAATTTTATTATAGATTTTTAAAGTTATTATTGTATATTGTTTTGTATTATTTAAATCATTAAATCAAAATCAAATCAAATAAAACTTTCCTTAATACTAATAATCTGTTTAGAAATTGATTAAACCCCTTTTGCAACGTTAGCAGATTTAATAATGTCTTTATTTTTCACGGTTGTCGATATCGTTGTTGTCGGAATACAGTATGCAACGGTTAAATCTCGAACACCCATGCCACCTTCATATTTCTCAACAATCTCTTTTTTTCAGTTCCATTGTGATTCTAGTCATTTTTTTAGTTTTCTGTTGCTTTTCATTTGCCTTTTTGCAATTCATGATTAATAAAAATAATAAAATTTTACTTACAAATTAAAATCAGAAGCAATTTAACAAAGTTATAAATGATGGGACTGCGAACGTCTAGTCTGGTCTAGTACACCGATAGTGCTACTTGTTCACAGATGGCACGTATAATTGAATTAAGTCGTATAATGAACAAAAGTTGTATACCGAGCAAAATTTGTTTTGTCCAAACAGGACGTATTCTGAATTGGACATATTCTAAAGCAGACATATACCAAGGTTCCACTGTATGTTACTTTGTTAAGGATTTATACAGTGTGGCCTAGAGTTTCTCCAATGGGATCCCGGGATTCCAGCTGTTTTTTTAACCCGAGAAATATCTCAGAAAGTTCTTCTCATCCCAGGAAATCCTGCAAATTTCATAAAAATTCACTTTTTTCTTATTTTGTGTTAAAGTTGAAAAAATTTTGCAAATAGAAAGTATAATTAATCCATAAACTATAAGAATACATTTGTATTTATTAATTTTAAGCCTGCTTATTAGTTTTTTAAATTTTTGCTTATTATGGCATGTCACAAATGGTCAATAATCAATATGTAGCTTATTTGTGACAGGACTCTGAAAATGCTTTACTTGTCAGAACCTGTAGTATCTGGAATAATTGTGCTTATGCTGTCTTAATTTTTAACCACACACCAGTAGCTTTAATAACTGCATTATGCCAGGTTGTGCCTATTTGCACAACCTGGCATAATGCAGGCAAGGATACAAATGAGCACGATGTATTCAAGTATGAAGGTTTTCTTCATAAACCTGATTATTAAAGCCAAATGAACTGCTGAATTATCGGGCGATAAGCTTGAAGCCACTATTAAAGCAGTGAGGAACACAAATCAAGAGTATTAGACAGCAAAAGAACTACTGTAACACATCTCGAAAACCAATTAGAAATCTTCCAGGCTACAGATGAAAAAACACATAACATCCATCTTCTCTTAAATGCATTAAAGACAATTCCATCCACATCAATTGAATTGAAAAGGGCATTCTTGGTAGCAGGACTTTTCTTTAGTAAAATAAGAATCAAATTGAGTGATGGGAGTATTGACCATCTTTGCTTTTTAAAATCTTATTATAAAAATTTACAATAATATTTTGTATTGTTTTATTTAAATAACAAAAATTACCTTCTAACTTAGAAGTTTGATTTAAGTTCATTTTTTTCTTTAAATTTTCAACTCAATTCAAAGGCATTTTTGTTGTAAGCAGTTTCCAACAACCTTTAATAAATTTTTTCTATTTGTGAAAATTTATATGTAATTCAAAAGTAATTTTTTATATATATTTTACACAGCATTATTAATATTATTATTTTCGAGATTGCAGGACATATTAAGTTACTTAAAAATTAAAAATAATTATATCATTCGATTTTAAGATTTATTTTATATTTGAAAAATAATTAATTATATCCTGGGATCCTGGGAAACGGTTCACTTTTTCCCAGAACCCCGAAACAAGCAAAAGACTGGGAAATGAAAAACCCTAGTGTGACCCATAGTCTTGAGAGCTTCAATGTGGGTTTGTTGCATGGCTCTAGTTCAGCAGTTCCCAACCTTTTTTGGACCAGGGACCACTTTGATTTCATTGTTGCTAGCAGGGACCACAAGGTTTAAGAAAAATAAACTGTCAATCTAAAAATAAACTTTAATCAAAACTTAACATAAGTAATCGTTAAACTCAAGAGTAACATGCTTTAACAGTACTATTATAATAGAAAACATATCATTTTTAGTAAAAATTAAATTCAATTTGTATCAATGTGGGAATAATAACTCAAAATTAATAAAAGTTTTAAATCTTTCGCGGACCATATTTTAGCTCTTGCGGACCACTGGTTGGGAACCACTGCTCTAGTTTCTTGATAAACAAATCCTCCCAGATAAAATTTTTGTACTACTGTTTTTGCTGTAGCATGGGTATATGCTTTTCTAATGTGAATAAGTTGTTCCTGTCATTGCATAATATTCTATGCAAAGTCATTGTGGTTTAATTGGAAGAGTAAGCCTAAATTTTCTAAATCTTTTTACATGTGGAGTGAGACTGATCCAAAATATGGAATAGAGGAGCTTGAGGGTGAGATTTTCTTGTTTTGTATCTAAAGTAGTAGGTGTCTATGCACTAAGGCATTAATGTACTTGAACTTTGCATTTGGGTATCTTGCATACCACTGTGGTAATGATCTATAATTCTTTATGTATCAACATTTATGAGGAGGGAAGCAAGTATGCTCTACAAGCAAGTGCTGTAATAGTATTATTAACATACTTAGGGGGTTGGAAAGATGTGGCAGTTGTGATGAGAGGACAGTTCTAATTTGTGATGTACACCATAATAAAGGCTGGTAGGCAACCTATTTATTAAAAGATCTAGAAATTGTATCTTGGAATCTTTGTATTATGAAGTTTACTGAAGGATATACCTTGGATAAAAGAATTGTGCCAGCTCATCAGTTGTCCCATCTCATGCTGACAAATTATTGTCAACATATTGAACATATAATAGTGGATAACTGCAGAGGTGCAGAAAATACCGTAAACCCAATGTTTTTCATGATTAGTTCAGCCGGGACTGCTGAAAGGATCAAGCCCATTGGCACTTCTTGTTTTTATTTTCAGAAACAAGAAGTGCCAATGGGCTTGATCCTTTAATAATGAAATTTATCTTCAGAGATAAACTTCATTATTAAAGTGAAAATAATTAGACTCTGTAAAGGGCAAGTAAAAGGGCCTTGCAGATTTCCAATACCTGTTGCATAGAAAATCCTTTGTTTAATAAAATTATATTTGTTAGCATTACTGCCTTGAAGTAGGGCACAGATGGATATAAAGAAACAACATCTATTTTATAAAATTGGAACTCATTTAGTGCTAAAGATCCAAGTATTTTATTGATTGCTTCAATGGCAGATGATACCACAAATTCAAAATGAGGCATTAAAGGGTCTAAGAAACTTTGCTAATTCTTGCTCTAAGAAGTATGTGATATGGGCACATTTGTTTACCAGGGGGCACAAAATTTAAATTATTTCATTCACAAAAATTATTGTGATAAAAAATAAAAAATAAATCTTGCTATTGAGGGCTGTCATTTTTTTGGCAGCCCAATAAAGTAGTGTATTTAGTGAATGTGTGGTATGTTCCTTGAAGCTAGAAGTATTTATGACAACCTACAAAATCACTTACTTCCCATAAATACAGAAGCATTAATGTTTCTTCATTACAATTTATCATTCTTGAATTGCTATTATTAATAGATATTTGCTTAAGATCACATATTAAAGCTAGATTTGTTTTGGAAAGAAATAGATAATACAGTAGAGCATCGTTTATCCAAATTAATTGGGGACTAGGGTTGTTCGGATAACTGATTATGTACGAAAAAATATATTAACCTATCCCATGTTGAAATTTTTCTCCGTTGCGTGACGTTTCATGTTGAATTTTCGTCGATTTTAAGCCTAACGAAAATTTTTATAATAATAATCGAGGCTATTGTATCGTTAAAAATTATTTCTTTATTTTGTACAAACAAAATAAATATATTGAAAATTATAAAAACAAAAAAATTATACTTTAGAAGTTAATCTAATATCAAAAACATTTGATTCAGCACGACACAGTCCAACTGGAAAGCTTTCGGTTAACTGGCTTTCGGATAAACGATGCTCTACTGTATTTTTAAATATATGAGATTAATGCTATTTTCATTATATTTTGTGTTTTATTTATTTATCTTTTCTTTCTCTCCCCATCTAAAATGAGATTATTTGGCCAAATAGTTTAACTTTAAGGAAATGTTTTGTCCTAGTATTGAATATACACATTTAATATTCAGCTGAAAACCAAATACTTACTTTATAGCCAAATACCAAATAATGCCAAATATTTGGTCTACTGTACAGTAAATTACATGACAGTATAAAAATGTTTTAAAATATGTATTTGTCTGTAGTTCTTTTTGACTTAGAGTTAGTGCAAAGACAAGATGAAAAAAGTTTTAGACGGTGCTCTCTAATTGTAAATGCACTATTTATTGGAAGATAAGTCTTACTGAAAACTGAAAAACTGTACTGTACAGCAGTGGTTCTCAATCTTTTTGTAGTCGGGGAACACTAAACTTTCACATTGTTTTCTGCGGAACACTTACAATACACCAACTTTAAAGCAGGGGTGGCAAACCTTTTTGAAATCAAGTGTACTCGGTCTATTAGATGACAACATTGGCATTTGCTAATTACATTCCCATACAGAAATTATTTTACATTGTATTGATTTTTTTTTTGCAACAATTTTTAATTGTATATTTGTTTTTTCGTGGAACACTTGAAGTGACTTCACAGAGCACTCATGTTCCACAGACCACAGATTGAGAATCACTGTTGTACATTTCATGCTATTCAGAATCGTCAGTCCAACTTTACATTAAAATAAAGTATGTGTGTTTTGAGTGTTGCATTGTTATTCAAATAATAACAAAGTAAAAAATTACTGGATTTATTCCATTATATCTTCTCAAATAATAATTGCACCCAATTCCTAAAGAATAGAAATAGTCGCCATCTAATAAACAATGCAATTACAAGCTGAAAAAACTTGCATATTGCATATGCGACTGCATATTGTTTCTTACAATAAATGCAGTATTTTAAATAGGAAGGAGGAAAAATGATCTGGCCGAAAAAGAGTGTGATATGTCATGTTATGGGAAAAAGCAATTCCTAAGGAATTATTACGTTTTTCCTGTTCCTTTACCCTTTTCCTTATGGAAAAGTCTATTGGTATGGTCTGACACTGTTACATACTAGTAGATGATTTAAAATTAGAATTGTATTTATAATGTTGGCAGCAAAATGTGATCTTGCTATGGCTGAACTGACCACACCTGTTACTATAGTCATTAGAAAATCTTCATTTTAGAAGGCATTAGAAAACTTTTCATCTTGTAATTAGGAAATCATTTTATATAATTTATGTATTTTTGGTATTCATTTCTTCAAAATAGAATTTATGGTTTAACATGGTAAAAAAAGATGTCCGTTGTCCAGAATTCATCTTAAAAGTTAATTGTAACGTGTCCAGAATTCATCTTAAAAGTTAATTATAACGTGTCCAGAATTCATGTTAAATCTGAAAAAGCAGTGGTATAAGAATTTATGGTTTTTAAAAAAATGTTTAAATTAAACATTACTTTTGATATTCCAATTATAGTCAAAACCAGACATAAATTAAGTTTGGCTAGGCTATGCTGTTTGTGTATATGTATATGTGCTTGTGTGTGCGTGTATGTGTTTTTATAAAAGAAACTCAGAATTGAAGATTTGTTAAATTTATTTAACTTTTCGATGCTCTTAATCTTTTTAGTACCAGATGGCCAAGGTGACTAAAACATGTACAGTAGAATCTTGCTTTAACAGATTGCAGAACAAGTTTCTTGGAATAGTGGATTTTTTCCCATGTCTTGCCAAATCAATATAATTTTATCTCCTTTTAGCAGATCCCTAACTTGGAATAAGAGATTTTTTTCTAGTCCAGTCTATTGTAAACTTTTCATTTTTTTCAATGTTTAGTTAATACTGTATTTGGGTGTTTCTGAACTTGTTACATCTGACTGATATACATACAGTTCAAGAACATTCTGACACTGGTGGCAAGGATAGTGCCAAAATTTAGTGAGGCCATCAATTCTTTCCAAATCAATAAACAAACAGAATGTATACATGACATGAATATCAAGCAGTTGTTGTATTCAATAGTCTGAAAACTGATATCAAAACAGACCAAAATGGACAAGTTTTTTAACAAATCAAAGTCAAGTGTAGTGCTAATGAGCATATGTGAACGTTCTTCTTTAACTGCACTTAATTACAACTCAAGCATCGACACAAAAATCTCTATAATGCAGCCTTTTTAATTTGATTTTCTATTTTATTCTATTTTCTATTTTCTATTTGATATTTTCAGCCATTTTGAAAGGCCTTCATCAGGAAATATAATAATCGAATGATTCTTATTTTTAAACTGACATTTGTTCTGGAACATTATACATTTTTAATACTTACTTTTTTATGCCACAACAACGCGTGGCCGGGTCAGCTAGTATATACATAAATACAATCTATAATGGTACTTGTACCAATATACACAAAATATAAAATACACGAATAAATAACTAGCTAAAATAAAATAAGTAAGTAACTAAATATGTAAATACAATAAATATGTAAAAATATGAAAAAATACATAACACAATTGCTAAAATAGAGAACACCAAAGTGCCTGCTTCTTTAATGCTGTTCGTCCCTTTATTTTATAATATAATAATCAAATTAGGCTTGCTTTCCAAGCTGCTGATATTTTACTGGACACACTAAAATTTATTGCTAATCCTTTTTGGTATGTCTTATACAGGGTGTTTCACAGCTTCTCCACAAAGTTTTTTTTGAATAACTTTTTTGAAAATTTGAATTTTTTAATGAAATTTTTAGCAAAGATAGAAGATGAGAAAGGAAATTAATGCAAGATATTTTCAAAATGTCTGCCCTCTATTGAGATGCAGTAGCACAGTCTCTCTTGGAAATTAGCAATCGCATTACTACAGGTCTGATCTGAGATGCCCTTCATGATGCTCTCGATGCTTTCTCTCATCTGACTTTGTGATAGAAGCAATTCCTTTTTGTTCAAAGTGCCACCTACAAAAAATTGAGGCTGAAAACGGCACAGTTCAAAAGTTATTCAAAAAAAAGTTTGTGGAGAAGCTGTGAAACACCCTGTATATCTGCCATGTTTCAGCATATTTCAAGTGCCTCTTGTCTTGGATCTTTTGTATTATTTTAGCCCTTTGCCAATCCACAGTGACTTCTGTTGGGTCTGCTATAGCATATGTAGCACAGTGACTGGTTGCTCATTTTGTACGTTCTTTTCATGCTTTTTCAGTCTTTATTTTAAAGATCTCTTTGTGGCTCCGATGTAGTATAGCTCTTTTTGTCTCCTTTCATCTTCTATGGTATTCTATATACTCCTGGAATCAAGCTCTGGTCTATGTCTTTCTTGTCTGTACGTAGCATTTGGTATACTGTGAGATTCCTTTTAAAAAGTATCTTTTTGTTTGTTGCTGCTCCTATTTCTTTGTAAATATTGCTTAAAGATGCCATGTATTTCATTACTGTGTATTTTTTTATTCTTTCCTGGTCATTACTTTCTTTATTGTCTATTTTTGTTTTGTTAATATTTTAATTTAATTTAATTTATTTATTATATTTTTATTTAATAATGGCTTTTATCATATTCTGGTAGATACCTTTCTGCCTAGCTAGTTCTTTGACATGATCTAATTCTTTAATTCTGTCTTGTGGGTTGCTGCAGTGTGTGTACGCTCTCTTTTTAAGTGTGCAGAATGCTGCTATTTTATAAAATGCTGGGTCTTAGGAGTTCCATGGTATAAACAGAGGGTTATATGTCGCTTTTCTGTAAACTTTTGTTACGATTTTCCCTCTTTTCTCTATTTTTATTGCTATGTCTAGAAAATGCATACTTTTGTCATTCTCTTGCTCTAGTTTGAGTTCTAGGTTGAACTTGTTGGAATTGACATTTCTGATAAGTTGTTAGATATCTGGTTTTTCTTTCCATATAATCAATACATCATCAACATAGCATGCATTTCTAAGAAAAAAAATTATGATAAGTTTTATATAAATTTTATTTATTCTAATTTCAACATCAGTTTTTAGTAAGAATATACCGTATTTTATGGACTATAAGACGCACTTTTTTCTTTGAAAAATTGCCTTCAAAATTCAGGTGCGTCTTATAGTCCGTAGCGACTTATACATATTTTTTTTTTAAAAATTGCTTAAAAATTAAGGTGCGTCTTATAGTCTGTAGCGTCTTATAGTCCGTAAAATACGGTATATATTCAAAAAATAGAGAACTGAATTAAGATTTTAAATAGCCCACTCCATAATTTGTATGTCAAATTGTTAACAAATAGATTGGAAGTTGAAGAATTGTTTGCTGAATTATAACATTCCAAGGTCTAATTTTATAAATAATTTACATGTAAACTAAGATGATAAATTAAAACATAGTTTTAAAGCCATTACTATTTTTTTAACATAGTTTAAGGACATTCAATATATTACTGTAAATATAAAATTTTACAGATTGCAAAAGAAGCATTTTAAAAGTTGGCAATAAAAAAGAATAATTTTGATTAAAAGAAAATAAATCTATTTTATTACTTAAACAGTAGATTAAATAACAATGTTCTTTCAGAATTCATTTTGCTTTTTTGAATATAATAGCATATTTAAATGTGAATGCTATTCTTTTTTATTCAAAGTAACTTGATTCTTAATAATGTAAAGCTTCAGGGACAAATTATTTCTTTTCACTTCAGACATAAATCTTAATACTGTACACTGTTTGGCAACTGTCCAATGTGTCATTATTTGTTACACTTATCCACTGATGAAATAATTGCTGAAGAAATCTAGGAGTAATTTCTAGCAATTTATCAATTTTATGCATTGTTTATCTCATAATGAATGATGTGATTGAAGTGAATTGTCTGACAGTTGAGAATTTAAGTAACATGATAGACAATCTGAATGATATGAATGAGTCTATAAAGAAAACAACTGGCATACATTACTAACTATTTTGTTAATCTATTTCAATATTGATTTACAAAGGATACATTCATACAAGTTTATAGTTCAAATTTATTCTTGAAGTTTTTCCCAAAAGGTAATTTGATTCTGTAAATTCTAGTAGTAGTAATGAATTGTTTTAATCAAATATTATATATCAATATATTTATTATGCTTTCAAATGTAAGAATTTTTATAAATTATTATAGAAAATTGCTGGAAATTCCATAGTATCAGATAAAATAATGGAAAAAGTTTCAATTGCATTTATATATTCTTATTCTTTATATTTATTGTTTTTATTGATGCTGATACACATTTTTTTAGGAAAATATTTATTGTTATTTTAAAATCTTTCCAATAATTCCTTTTAATTCTAATACTGTAGCTTACATAAATACTAATATGAATATATATAATACTAAATGAACAGCTCTATTCTTTATTTGGCTGCTTAAGGCTAATTAATTACTAAAGAATATGGCTAGAGGTAGGCAGTTAAGCCAAAATCTTGCATTAAATTTAATACAAGATGGTGAGAGATTTCTTCTATTGATCACACTTTGACAGAAAATTTTTCAGTGTGTAAAAATAAGAAAATTGCTTTACTTGACTTTGTATTTGATCAAAGCAAAAACTTCAGAAAACATATCAATGTTTTCTGTTTCTGTTTATATTTTGTCATGTTTTATGCATGAGTGTTTGTAGCCTAAGTCCATTCCAATTTAAAATCATCAGAAAAATTATTGTGATTTTCTTATGTATGGACAAATTTAAAAAGAACATACTACCAAAAATGCAGAAAGAGCTTGGGGTATAAAATTTGAGCCTATTCTCTCTAAAAGTTCAAATTTAAGTTGGTAAATCATCCAAGATGATATCTAAAAGTTTATATTTTATATGAAAAAGCACAAAGAAATTTTACTTAGAACAGGTATGCTTTTTTCTTTTTAGTTTAAAATATATTCTTGAATGTGTATTTTGTTTCTTGTGCTGTTTTATTTTTGTTTTTTTATCATTTCAACTTTTACAAATATAGCAAATACTGGGTCTAGCTTAAAAGCTGGTAAAAAAAAGAAGGAAAAAAACTTACATTTTGAAGTAGTGACAGAAAACTTGTTTAAGCCAGAATGTTTACATAGTTCTGTGCAATTCTTGTTTTTACAGGTTTTCCTTTACATTAAAATTTTATTTTAAACTTAGAATATTAACATTTTTTTACATTTAGATATTTTTACAATTTATTTAGATTCATCTTCTTTAGTTTATTCTCCCTCAGTATATTTATTTTGATCATATTCTAATCATCATAGAATTAAGTGATTTTCTGATCCTTTTCATTAAATAGGAGGATTCCTCAGAGATCTGTTGTAAGAGTACAGGTTGTGTTTATTCTGTGCTTAAATTGAATAATCGATTTAATCATCATGTATTTACAGCTTATACAGAAGATACAAAAATACTAAATGTTTTAGTGAAGAACTACAATCTAATCTGTAGTAATAAAATGGCTCCTTAAAAATTTTTTATGAATTAAAAATTAATAAATAAATATATACTTGCTTACTGAAGAATCAATAACATAAAATAAATAACCATTCAAACTTCAGCACAAGTTCTTTAATATTAAGAATGTTTTCAAACGCATTAAGCGTCCATCATCAGTTACTTTCTTTAAATCGAATGTGAAATTTGAACAAAAATTACGTAAATTAAATTTTAAATAATCGTTAATAAATGCAAAAAATACAAAAATTAACAATAGGCTTAAAGTAAACAAAATAAAATAATCTATGATTATCGTAATTTTACAATTACGCCAATACGTCACAAAATAAAATAAATACAACAGGAAACAAAAAACTAACAATAGGCTTAAAATAAACAAGGATAATCTAGGATTATCTTAATTTTACAATTACGCTAACCCGTCACAAAAAGACTTCCAAGCGGTGGAAAGCCCATCAGCGTCCCTATAGTTGATGCAATGTGTGTGCTCTTCTGCGCCCTGTGGATTTCCAATTTTTCCAAAAATTTTATCACATGCTTCGATCTAGTAGACTTGATGATAGAGGCTTGGTCCCAAAAAACTGTGATGCCCTGTTGCTTGGCATAATTGGCAAGGACTGTACTATCAACCGCTTTGCTCACCGACTGCTTATGTTCATTAATCCTCTTTTTCAAATTCCTCAACGTTGCCCCCGTATATACTAATTTAGAGTCGAACCTATGGTCCCTTAGTGGTATTGAGTATATTCCTGTTAAGGAGTTATGATCATAATTCATCTTGTCATTTCTTAATAGCTTGTATATAGTGGGATTGTGTCGATAAATGATTTGCAAGTTCTTACTTTTAGAAATCCTCTTAACAAACGGCTTAAGAAAAGGTATGTAATCGAGTACCACTTTTTCTTTTTGTTGGTTTCTATTCCTCCCGTGCACCAGGTTAGGATCTTTCTTGATGAGAGCATCTATTTTTTCTCCTCTGTAGCCATTCTGCAAAGCTGTTCTTCGGATATACTGTAGTTCTTTAACTGTATCAGAAACGTCCGTGCAATGCATGTGTGCCTTCTTTATCCAAGAGCAAAATATCGCCATTTTGATATGCTCTTTGATATGAGATGTATAAAAATATATTTTGTAACTATATACATTATATAACTTATATAATGTAAATATTTTCTGTGATTATATACAATTTTATTTGTTGGTTACAAGTAAATATATTTTTTCAGATGTCAAATGACTTATACGATTAATTTTGAAAATAGTTTGTCATTTGACATCTGAAAAACATATTTACTTATAATCTACAGATAAAATTGTATAATCAAAGAAAATATTTACATTATACAAGAGCAAATATTTGATGACATATTTTGTTATATAAAGATGCCATACATCCCACCAATTTATGAGGAATGAAATATTCCTGATAAATTGGTATGGCATCTTTATATTTTTCCTTTGTAACTGATCTGATGGTAGCATATAATGAAAGTAATCGAATATTTTGATATATTTTTGACCTTCCTCTTTTGGATGAAAGATTTAAAACATGGAATTCAGCATCATAATGCACAGATGTCTTACAGAACATTTTATATTCAGCAGTTTTTAGAAATCACATCAGCTGTATTTGTAACCAGCAGAGAGATTTTTCTATCAGTATTTTGTATTCTTGTTTTTGATTCTATCTAATGACAGCAAGGAATTAATTAATTTTTTCTTCACAAATCACAAATTTATGAGAGAGTGAGTGACTTAGGCCATTTTCAAAATAAACAAGAATTGAAGTTTGTTTAATGACCCAACTAAAATGTTCTCAAGGCAAATATGTCAGCAAAGGCAAGTGGAACACCAGGAGTATACTCCATCCCTCTGGTAGATCAACAATTTCAACATAAACTTACATATGTGGGAGCTAAGTGAGGAGCTTGAAAGCAAGACTTGAGGAACATAAATCTTTATATATTAAAAACAAAATGTTTCGTCCCCATCAAAACTGAAACCAATACTTTACAAAGAAGCAGTGTGTAAATCATATCAGGTTGCAGATGGCGTCTACAATTCGTTCCTCAAAAGGACCAGCCATTAACTTTCTATGTGGACTCGGCATGAATTTGTGGAAAGGGCTAACAAAGGGAAAAGAAGGAATTTGTGTGGGGATAGGAGACACAAAAAGACTTCACTTTTGACTTAGAGTTAAAGTTAAAGAGATAGCTATTCATTTGCTCCAGTAGCATCTATTCTTTAAGTTTGATTTTTGAATAATAATCTTTGAATATATACAGAATACAGATATACAGATTTAGGTTTAGTTTTATATTATTTTGAATAATTTTTCTCTACCAAGTATATATATTAAAAGCAAAATTTTCGGCCACAGCCACACACAAATAACATATATTTATAAATTAATTAGATTTATGTTTTGAAGATTTCAAAACAACTTTTAAATAGTTTTTAAAAATGATTTAATTTTCAATTTATTTGATTTTAATTAGTTATGATTTTATTTTTAATTTGGTTTTGATTTTGGTGTAAAGGCCAGAATTTTAATTATATTATTGGGCTGCAATTTGAAAAAATTGTAGACCTATAAATTCTTACTGTTGTCCATCTGTTTGTCTTCCTTTAATCTGGGCACATTTTTTTATGCAGCGAAAATGTAGCGAAATGATGTCACGAGCAGCGTTGGCCATTTAGAAACGGGTTTCAGAGTGTTCGCTGTAAAGCGCTTCTCGAGTGCTGCATAAAAAACGCACCCTCTCAAGAACAGAGTTTGATAAATGAAAGACTAGACCAGATATGGAAACCATGAGGATAGGAAGTCCTGATTACCTATACAGTGGGTGATCAGTTAACGAACATAATTTGTTCCAAGACTGTATTTTCTGTTGGTACCTGAATTGTTCATTAACCAATTATTAATTTACCACAGATTTTTATGGGAATTTGATTAATTTATTCTAGAGACCCCAAAAAATAAATAAAAAATTATAAACTTTCTTACTATGTGTATTTATATGTAATAATAAAAAATATTTATATATACAGTCTTGCATTTTTATCAGTCATGTTCTCTTTTGCATTTGTGGGATGTTAAAGAATCTATCCAATGTCAATTGCTTTTCTTGCTTCTTCAGGATTTTTCGAAAGTAATTAATAGCAATGTCATTGTAGAGATCCTAAGCTCTTTAACCTCAACCTGGTTTGGATGCCATTCTAAGACAGTTGTTCTGACATCCTCCCATTTCTTCAAAAGATTTTTAATAGCAGATGTTGGCATTAGTCCTCTTTCATTTTCCTCTTTTTTAGAAGAAAACATATCTTACTGAGTTTCTTGGTGTTCTTCATTTAAGAGTTCTTGGAGTTCTGTTGTCAGATCAGTTTCAGGTTCTATTATGAGCTTGTCAATGTACTTTATTTCTCAGATGTGATTTTCATTACTCCTTTAGCTGCTTGAGTCTTCTTGATTATATCTTTCTTAGCTAAGATTGTGCCTACTGTTGATCTGTTCAAGCCATACTTCCTAGTCACATCAGACATCTCTACCCCTCTCTTTACCTTGGCTATTATACTCTCGCCTTTTGAAAATAAAAACCAATGCAAAACTTAATGAGTGCTGTCCAACAGTCTTGCAAAGACCTTAAAAAATTTCTTTTGTTAGAAATGTAAACAAAAAGCTGGAATTAGAAAGGAAAGTCTCAAAGTTCAGAGGAGTATTATCCAATTGGTATTGGCTGAGCATCAATGTCGACATCTCCCAAGCTTTGAAAGGTTTCAAATTGTCACCTAGAGACAAGGGAAGATCAATCGGTATTCACTATTTTACGTTGCTTCATCTTGTGTTTGTTCTGTGAGGTGTTCAATATCTGAACATGTATTTGTTGTCTGAACATAAAAATCTTCCACAAAAGTGTTCATTGTCTGATTTGTTCGCAGTCTGAACTGTTTGTTAACTGATCACCCACTGTATATGAACTTCTGATGCAAACCAGAAGTCATATTATTTCAGTTCAAAAATTTCTCCCAAAAGGTCTTAGATAGATAACTGGCATAACTCTGTTATTAAAGGAAAAGTATGATGTGTAAGGGCAAACCACTACTAATTTGAGGTGGATAGCATATATTTTAAATTAAATAAATAAAAATTTCAGCCCAGCATTGTGACAATGTCATAATAAATAATTGCTGGTTCCAGCAATGTATTTATTAAGATAAAAACATTTTCAATCATTACTTCCTAACTTTAAGAAATATATATAGACATAGAGGCAGCTGATTCTAATAATCTTACACTGGTATATCAATGTTACCCAACAGTTTTCAAAATCTTAAAGAATGATAAAACACCATATGATCATAACTCTGTGTCTGGTACTCCATTCCAATAAAAACTGATATATTACAAAAAAAATAGAAACTTGTATACATAGGTGCAAAGGGATATAATCTCTAACAATGAATTAAAGGAGTACAAATACACAATTGATTATGAACACTGCATTACTGGCCTATTCTCATCATCATGACATATAAGTAAACAGGAAACAACTAAATTTAGAAGAAAAAAATATATTTCTTACTAGACTATACAAATACTTGAGTCCATATCTGTCTGTCCCTTCACACGCTTTTGTAGAGGCGTTAACAAGTCTACGACGGAACCGTTCTTTTATTTGAGGCTAACAACTGCCGAATTATCGGGCTAGCAAATGACTATAGTAATATTAATAATTTAAGTTAATTTGATACTAGAGTTAGGCGTTAGGCGCCATCTCTTGCTAAATTTAATAATTAGAATTTTAATTAAATAATTTAAATAAATTTAGGCTTAACTGGAAGAAAAGAATCGGATCGAAGCGGGATTCGAACCCGCAACTTCTGCTATCCGTGCAGACACGTTACCAGTTACACTACCCGGACCTTCGGTCCGATCCTCCCCTTCCGGTTGATATAAGATTACCGTACGACCATCGACGGCTATTACAATGCCGGCTGGGGACACATTAATTGCCCACGTCCTCCCAAAGGCACTCAACCGGCCATCGCAAACCCCAGCAAGGCGTATACATATAAATAAACAACAACTAACCCTTTATATATAAAGACCAACAACTGCCGAATTATCGGGCTAGCAAATGGCTATAGTAATATTAATAATTTAAGTTAATTTGGTACTAGAGTTAGGCGTTAGGCGCCATCTCTTGCTAAATTTAATAATTAGAATAAATAATTTGGTTATTTATATGTATACGCCTTGCCGGGGTTTGCGATGGCCGGTTGAGTGCCTTTGGGAGGACGTGGGCAATTAACGTGTCCCCAGCCGGCATTGTAATAGCCGTCGATGGTCGTACGGTAATCTTATATCAACTGGAAGGGGAGGATCGGACCGAAGGTCCGGGTAGCGTAACTGGTAACGTGTCTGCGCGGATAGCAGAAGTTGCGGGTTCGAATCCCGCTTCGGGCCGATTCTTTTCTTCCAGTTAAGCCTAAATTTATTTAAATTATTTAATTAAAATTCTAATTATTAAATTTAGCAAGAGATGGCGCCTAATGCCTAACTCTAGTACCAAATTAACTTAAATTATTAATATTACTATAGCCATTTGCTAGCCCGATAATTCGGCAGTTGTTGGTCTTTATATATAACGGGCTAGTTGTTGTTTATTTATTTGAGGCTACTGTTCGCCAACAAATGTAAAAGTTAAAAGTCCTCTAGCGGTAGCACACAATTGTATAATGTAATTATTATTTTTAAAAATTGTGTGTGCTACCACTAGAGGACTTTTAACTTTTTTACATTTGTTGGCGGACAGTAGCCTCAAATAAAAGGATGGTTTTGCTGTAGACTTGTTAATGCCTCTACAAAAGCGTGTGAAGGGACTGATAGATATGGACTCAAGTATTTGTATAGTCTAGTAAGAAATATATTTTTTTCTTCTAAATGTGAAATTGTCCCGGCAATTTTATAAGGAAACAACTAAAAGTCATTAAGAGAATAATACAAAAATTACATACAGTATTTTCATATATGATCAAAAAGATCTATTTCTATTGTTTATATAAAATTTACACGGTACTAAAAACAGATTATAAATTGAAATAAAATGGTTTGATAATGTATACCGATCTCAAACAATTATACTTAGAAACTAAATGTTTGGCTGGAGCCAGAGTTAGAAAATTCACCTGGAACAGATCTGGAGCAAGGAACCATAATCAGGACCTCTGTTCCAAAGCTTTGCCTCTGTATAGGAATATTCTCATTCTGAAGTGATATTTATTTATTCATTCTTTGGATATAAATGTTCATCATATTATAGTGTTAAAACATAAACTTTAAATATGTTTTATAGAGAATATTTTCTATACATTAATTATAGTTTGATTAGTCTGAGAATAATCCTAAAATTACCTATAATTATATGAGCCATTCACAGGCCAAATTGATTAACTTCGTTTGTAAATCCTTAATATAATCATTATTATTTTTACATTTATCATGTAACTAATTTTATGTATCATTACATTAAAGCTATGCTTTAATTTAACAGTATATATATAGATACATTCTACAATGTTTATATTTAAATTTAAAGTTTAAAAAGGAATATAATAAAATAATTTACATTATAAATTTTTATACTTTTTGTTATATGGAGTTAATCGATTTGGCAAGTGAGCAGTTCATAAGTGTGATAAAAATACCTATTTTTATCATTTACATAACATTTATATGAAGTAACAGAAGCAGATTATAAATAAAAGTAAAAAAATAAAGTAGTTTGAATAATGCATTCCTGTCTCAAACAATTTCACTTAAAAATGAAATGTTTGGTTGGAACTGGAGCAGGAGCTAGCAAATTATCTGGAGTGGAGCTGGAACTTGAGCCATGATCAAGATTTCTGCTTCAAAGTCCTGCTTGTAAAAGCTTCTTTAGTTTTCTGAACAAGTCAAAATCATAGGTAGATATGTTTTGTGAATAGGGCAGATGTTTAAAGATCTTCCAACCATTTCTACATTGTAACAATGCCGAGTGCCATATCAGCAATATGGCACTAGGCATTGTCATATAACAAAACTGGCTGTTCTTGCATAAATGCAAGTCATAAATGATATTCAAGAAATTTTATAAGTAATCACCTCTAAGCCTTTGGATTTCCAGTAATGTTCAAACATTAGTTCAATTACTATATGTAATTGAACTAATGTTTATGATTCTTAATCCAGAATCTGCTACCAGTACCAGTAATTTCTCTAGAAAGTTATATTTGAAAAATTTTTTATGAGATCAATTCCCATTGACAAATGCCATTTTAGCTTCAGTAGCATGGTCCTTGCACGCTATCTGTGGAAACAGCATTGTTGACAGTGTTTGTATAGCACCTGTTACATGACAGTGTAACAGGTGCTATACATGGCTGGAGACTATGTGGAGGGCTTGTAAAAACTTTGGCAAATACAACTTACTTTGTAATTTTTTGTTCATTAGTGACTAATAATTATGACTTGATACAATTCTTGTTGTTAAAAAGATTTTCTATAAAATAATCTTGAATTTAAGTTTTCATAAGTAGAATCAATATTTAATAGTAGGGAGACTTTCAATAGGTGTAATCAATTGTATTACTATAAAGCCTGAAGAAGAGCCCAGACGGGGCTTCGTAAAAAACGTTAGCATTCCTTGCAATTCTACCACTCTGGTTATCGGGTTTTACGTAAGTTTGTTTTTTGTATTCAATAGGTGTATTTATCTGTTTCTTTCTATATGTTGATATAATGTTTTTCTGAATACAAATTTTTATTAAAATCATTGAATATAACAATAGATTTGTATTATAGTAGGCATTTATTAAAATTTACAGAATTAACTATAGCATTTATTTTTCAAGTTCAATTGTCAGCTATTATCATCTGCCTTGCATGAAGAAATTGCAAGAAAATGTTTTTCACTTAGAACAAAGAGAGTACCATATGCTTTAATTATATATATTTAATAAAATTAATTGCCAGGACATAAGTATAAACTTGGAAGAATTACAAAAATTTTCCTAAGGACTTCTTTTAGTTAGCAGGAAATAGAGTTTGTCCCTAGGAAATATTTTGTAATTTTTTCAAGCCTTAATTTTATATACAAAACGTTTTAATATGATAACATACTTTTATTCTTGTTACTTAACTTTTATCACAATTATATAAATAAAAATATCTTCTCTCTACAGCAGGACCAATATCTTTCCTGTTGAGAAGGTATTGATCCCTTAGGAGTTGATTAGCAAATTAGATACATACTGTAAATGCATATATATTTTAATGTTGTTTATTTATTTAGCAAATAGAATCATTTAAAAATTCTTGAAAATATTTTCACTATCATTTTCAAAACTTTTCAAATATAAAAGAATTAGAAAAAATAGTATTTGTGTATGTATAATTGTTTAAGGGGAACCCCCTCATCTATAGTAAATTTTAGTCTTATGTCAACTGCAATTTTTATTGCTTGGATATAAATTATTTAATAATTTATATCCAATTATATGGTACATTTTGTGTGTCTGTGTGTGTAAATTTGAGATACTATAGAATTCAAATTAAATTTTGAAAATGTTTATTTTTAAAGATCCAGCAACAAGCATGGATAGTGGACATTTTTCAGATGACTTGAGTTCCAGTTCTCAAGGCCTTCCTCCTGATTATCGCCTTCTCATGGCAGAAATGAGTAAATATATTTTTTTAAATTATCAATGCACTCATTTATTATTATTAACAGCTAATTATTTTGTGTAATATTTTCAACAGAATATTCTTTAAAATGTGTAATAGACAAAAAGTACTTTGTTGATAAATTCCTAAATAGGAAAAATAGATCAGAATTTTGTTTTTTATATTGTCTATGTAGACCTTGTTTATAAATAGGACTTATTTTATATAATATTATATAATTATAGGTTATTATACTGGTATAGTTTTATATTAGCAAAAAGGATGAAGTCTTAGTAATAAAAATGAAGTAAAAAGCAACAGGTGAAAATAAAGACATTTTGCTTTTTGACTAAGACTTCTTCCTTTTTGTTAATTCAAAACTATACAGTACTAGTATAATAAGTCCTATTTATAAAGAAGGTCTATATGGACAATATAAAAAACAAAATTGAAATATTAATGACATAGAGGCACAAAGAATTAAGATTAGAAGTTTATTTACATTATATTCATATACATATCATAACATTTTTCTTTCATATACAAGGTGAGGCATTTAATCTGAAGAAATGAAAGAAGTTAGCTTCAAAACAAAGCATTGCAGAGGAAATGTTTAAAATGTGTTTGTTTTGAAGGCACAAGGGTAACAGGTTTGTTTATTTATATTTTAAGCACATTTTCAAGGTCATATTAAGGTCAGTTTATTTTCAAATGAAAACTTATAGTTTCTATAGTGGCAGCTGAATCTACATGAAATAACAAATAACTTTTGCCTGAAAAATCTTTTTGTTTATCACTTACTTTGCACAATGAAAAATAAGTGATTAAACAGAAAGATCTTTATGGCAAAAGTTATTTGTTATTTTGTGCTCAAAATAAAACATAAACCTATTATTCTTCTGCCTTCAAAACAAACATATTTTATTTTAAACATTTTCCTCTGCAATGCTTTGTTTTGGAGATACAGTAGAGCATCGTTTATCCAAAAGCCGGTCAACCAAAAGCTTTCCAGTTGGACTGTGTCGTGCTGAATTGAACGTTTTTGATACTAGATTAACTTCTAAAGTATAATTTTTTTTGTTTTTATATTTTTCAATATATTTATTTTGTTTGTACAAAATAAAGAAATAATTTTTGACGATACAATAGCCCTGATTATTAGTATAAAAATTTTCGTTAGGCTTAAAATCGACAAAAATTCAACACGAAGCGACACACAACGGAGAAAAATTCAACATCAGATAGTTTAATATATTTTTTCGTACATAATCGGTTATCCAAAAAAATCAGTTATCCGAACAACCCCAGTCCCCAATCGGTTCGGATAAACGATGCTCTACTGTATTTCACTTTTCAGATTTAGTACCTCACCCTGTATAGAAGGGTCTGAAGATTGTAAAAATGTCCATTAAGTAGAGGTGTCTGCTAATGGAGTGTCCGTTAATGGAGGTTTTGCCGTATTACCTCCTCGCATTTTGGTATTTTGTTATAGGTTATCTATGCAATTTCAGAACTCCCTCTTTGCTTCCTCCCCTAACTCTGCTTGAGAGTTATATACACTGAGTAAGTTTCAATTTAAATCTGCCTTTCCAAGGAACACCTTTATCATCAGTTCTGTCATTTATTCTTTTTATTTCTACTACTTTCTTCTTCAGCTCTTTACAGACCACAATCCCAACTCTGTTCCTTTCATTTCTCATCCCAGAATACCATAACTTATAGTCACAATCAATTTCTGTAGCCTTCTCTCCTTTTTATTTTCTCCGATTGTAAGCAGGACATGCTTACTCTCCTTTTCTTTAGGATATCTGCCAATTCTTTGCTCTTACCTGTTAGTGTCACTATGTTTTTATGTTAGTGTCACTATGTCACTATGCTGAGTTTGACTTAAGAAGGGAAATATTGATATATGTGAAATTTTGTTTGAGTTTAAGAGTAGAAAAATACCAAAACTTTCACTTTTATACGTGAAATTTTATTTATAATTGTCATAAAACATTTTTTTTGGCCTTATAATCATTTCATGATAATTATAAATAAAATTTCTAGCATAAGAGTGAAAGTTTTGATACTATAGAGTGAGCTAGACAAGAATGAATAAAGTAGAAAAATATGTTATATTATGTAAGATGTTTTCCAGGACTAACAATTCAGTTTGACTTAATAAGGGTTTCATGATTAGAGGTTTTACTATATATTATAAATTTAGTAATTATGTTGTTTTGCTTTGCTCCTCATATTTTACACTTTGAATAATATATAGTACATACTTGTATGAATTCTTTATAAATATAATTATAAATTCTTAAATATGATATAATGAATTAATATTATATAAAAATATTAGATTATTTTTTTATATGTGATGATAATTATGTTTTATATGCTTTGTTTTTTCAGAAGCACAGAATTTTGATGTTATTAGATTCTCCTCTTACCGTACAGCATGCAAACTAAGATTTATTCAGAAGAGAACTAATTGTACATGCATATTTTTTTTAATTTCATGAAATTATTTTTCTTTCTTATAGTTGTAATAAATTTGATTTTTTTTTTCAGTGCATTTAGTAGACATCTGGAATATTATAGAAGCATTCCGTGAAAATGGCTTGAACATTATAGAACCTAAATTGGATGTGCCCATATCCCGTTTGGAAACTCTTATATCTTCAATATTCTTCCAATTAAATAAAAGGCTTCCATCAACACAACAAATTGATATAAATCAAAGTATATCAATGTTACTTACTTGGTTATTAGTCACTTATGATCCGTAAGTGGAAAAAAATGTAATTAGATTATTTATATTCATTATTTTTTGGTTGAGTATAGTGTTATTTCTATTTTTAATAGAGAAGAGACTGGTAAGATTCATGTGATGTCCATAAAAGTATCTTTGGCTACAATGTGTGCAGGAAAGCTAATGGATAAATTACTTTGTAAGTACTTAGTATGAAGTATGAATTTACGTGTGGATATAAGATGATTTTCATTACTCATTTCACCTGCTTTAATTGCGATATTAATTTTTTCATTTCAGATATATTTTCTTTAATCTCAGACCAAAATGGACATCTTGTGTTTAGTAAATTTTCTGATTTTATAAAAGAAATTTTAGCTCTTCCATGCTCAGTTTTAGAATCTCCTTCATTTTGTTATAGTGATGGTTTAGCCAGTACTATTTTTGATGGGGTAAATTCTAAGTTCATCAATTTTATATTTTTATATAAAGAAAACATAAATATTTTAAAAATACAAATAAATTAATTCCTTAAGTATAGATTTTAAATGAAATAAACACTTATCCCTTCAAATTTTTTATTAGACAACCATTCAAAACCCCACCTGCCTCAAACTAGGCAATGCCATTGCTTTCGACATGACATCAGATGCAATTTTTATCATACGTGCATGATTGTTAATGATTTGGCAATATCAATTCTTGTGATGTAGTTCTACAGAACCAATGAACATTTTGTCTCCCTCTCTATGAACTATTGCTCTGTAGTTTATATTCTAAAATGGCAATGACAATTTGTTGAAGTTAGCTTCAGCTGCTTTCATTTGTTGTCTGTTTGGCTGAAATTTAATAACTAAATGAAAAGAAAATTTGGACTTGATAGATTTCAATAATTTCAATAAAATCAATGAAATATTTTATATTCTTATATCTATGAAAATATATCAAACAGCTTTTTGTTTTGTAATCCCATCATAGTGAAGACATGACCGAAATGTGACAAAGATTATAGCACAAATGCACACCTTTGTGGCCTACAGCTCATGCTCTTTCTCACAAACTTTCAAATACACATGAGCATTGCTGATCATCACCTGAAAAATTCAACTTCTTGGATCTGAGAAGTGTCAAATGGACTACCTGTTTTCCATCAAAGGTATAATGTAGAGTGAATCGAGTTGATGACCTGGCAATCAATGGTCAACCATGTGACAATCAAACATTTCATTCAACATTGCCTTCAACCAGTTTGCTACAATATTGCCTAGTTTGCAGTGGCTAAACAGAATCTCTAAAACATCTACAAACAGAATGACTACTAAAACAATTTTTCATACACAATTACTTTTGATTACAGTTGTTTTTTTATAAATTTAAAAATATTTTACTTAATTTCTTTTAAATTTTTAAGTACTTTTGTTAAAATTAATATATACATATACATCTAGAAAGTCAGGAATTTTCAGTAATGTTAGGAAACAGTCATGAAAAGTCAGGAAATTTGCCTTCTTGGCTGTCTTTTTTTTCTTTTGCTGACAATATGCTTGACTAAGTATAGCTGTCTGCAGGCAGCAAGAAGTAATGTGGTGCATTACAGCTTATGAAAAGGAGTGCAGAATATTTTCAGGACTCAAAATTTTCCCCAAGCATACACAAAATTCCCCAAAAATTTACAAGGTACAAAAAATAATAACTAATTTTAATTTAAATCATATTATTTATCATTTTTTATTTTAATAATTTTGATTACATAACAAAACAATTTCTGTTTTTTTTCCAGTTTTTTTTATTTTATAAATTTCAAGAAATTTATTAAGAGATAAATTTAATAAATATATACTTTTGTACAAGGATTATACAGGATTTGTTAATGAATAATAGATAAATAAATTATTGCTTTTTTTCTTTATTTCAAAGTCTTATAGATTTGTGGTTGTGGATTAATAACAGAATAAACTACTTTAATTTAATAAAACATTTTATTTTTAGTTGTAATACTTTGGCAATTATAAAAGATATATAACTGTTAATTAGAAAAAATAACTAATTAAAAAGCTAGAGAAGCAATAGCATATGTTCATAGTAAGTCAAATGCTGTTTTATTTTGTCAATGTGACATAAGGACATGAAGTTCAAGGAAAGTCATAGAATTTAAAACAAAAATTTGAGTAGGATCTCTGTATATAAATTAAAGGACAAATGATAACAAATAAAAGTAAAATATTTGAAATTAAAAAGTATGAAATTTTGCATCAATAAATTTTATGGTTTTGTGATTTGTTTACAATCATCATACTAAACAGTATAATGATTGTGAAAAAATTTCCACTTAAAGAATTCTTTAAACAAAAAAATTAAAGCAACAAGAAGTTAACAGAAACAACTTAAGCAATAAAAACAAAATGAATAAGTGAAATCACTTTACCCTATAAAAATTGAATAAGTGTTTATTTAATAAAAATTTGTTAATGTTTTAAAAATACTTATTATATGAATTGTTGTATTTGTTAATTAAATTAAATGTTTTTCCCCTTTTTTAGCAAGCAAAAATTAATGTAAATGATTTTTTGGATACCTTAATGTCAGATCCAGCCCCACAGTGCCTTGTATGGTTTCCATTATTTCATAGAATGGGAAATGTAGAGAATGGTAATATGTTCATAAATCAAAATTCATAAATATTTTAATATAATTAGTTTTACTTATATGAAGTTACAAACAAATTTAATTACATTTTCAGTTCTACATCCTGTTCAATGTGATGGTTGCAATCGTGAAGCATTTTTAGGTTTTCGATATAAATGTCAACGTTGTTATAATTATCAATTATGCCAAGATTGTTTTTGGAGAGGAAGAGTCTCTGGAAATCATACAAATCAGCATGAGATGAAAGAATATACTCATTATGTAAACATACATTATGTAAATTTTTTAAATTAAAAAGTTTAGATTATATAAAATATTCTTTGTTTTTCAGAAATCTCCTAGAAAACAAATAGGACATTCAATTCGAAAATCATTTAAATGTGTTCCAGAAAAGCAAACAAATTCTATTCCAAGATTTCCAGAAGAACCTGAAAATACTTTAAATTTATCTCATATAGTGTAAGTAAATGTTATAGATGTAAAATTTTATTCACAATAATAATAATAATATATTAAAGGATTATAAACAACAAATGTGGATTAATTTCTAGCTAAAACTGCATTTCAGTGATTATTGTGTGTGCATATATGAGCAATTGAAATATTGATAATACTGTATTGAAAAATGGCATGACCTAAATCAGTTAAATAAACATTTGATATTAATATTAATAGCTACTTTTGAATTTGCTATTATTTAAAAGGACTTATCAGACCACAGTTTTTTAGTTGGAAAGTTCACTAAGAAATCTATTTAACTATGTACAATTTGGATCTATTACTACACTTCATCAGTTGGTTTTTTATTGTGTATTCTTGTCTTTTCAAGTTTTATTTGACATTCAATTTTAATTCTCCTTCAGTATCATTTGGTATTCACAACAATGTTTACTAACATAAAGTAGTGAACATGTAGATAAAAACTTTGAAGTTTGAATTTCAGATTAATTTTCAGAACATTTAAACTAAAGATGATAAAATATTAGAATATTGTCTAATATTTATTTAGAACATGCATTAATAAGAATTTCACATTTGTACCAAATGAAATTCATCTGTTTTGTGCTCTAACAATTAAGTCATTTTTTAAATTTTCAGAACATTTTGACAACTGTAGCTTCAAGTTCCACAAATTTTGAAATGATTTAGTGAACAAAACAGATGAATTTCATTCAGTAAAATATGAAAATCTTATGAAATCTCTAAATAAACATTTGATAAGAAACATGAATTTTTAAATTTCTTTCTTTCTTGTTTCTTTTTCATCTGCTGATATAAAATTTTTGTTTTCTGCATATTAACATTTACAGATCAAAGGATTATTTTGCCCCTCTGCTCTGACCCAGTAACTACTTTCTGCTGTGCACCCTCCTGCAGCAGCACTGCTAAACTGTACAGAGCCATTTCAAGCCATTTCATTATATCATGAGTTGTGGCAGCCAAACAAATGGGACTTTTCTGAGTGGGAGATGGCACTTCACTGTTTAATAGTGCTGTGACAGGAGGTCATGCAGCACAAAACCAACCTAATAGAATTGCTCTTATTCTGTATATTGTTTTGATTAGCATTGATTTTGATTTTTAAAAATTAATTTTAATCATATATGATAAATTATATAATTACTATGTAATAAAAACTAAATTATGTTATTTATTTATCTTTTTGGAGATATATCAATTTTACAGTGTTTATCACAAACCTCTGTTATTATTTATTTCTAACATTTTGTTAATGTTATGATCTTTTATAAAATTTCATAAATTTGGTATTTTTTAAAATTTATACATGGAATATAACTAAGAATAATTATAAGTTGTCGACATTTAGGGGCAATAAGTTCATTGTGCGTCAGGAAAAGCCTAGGGACTGATCGTATGTGGGTGGTGGTGGCAGAGGCAAAGATGACAAATGTCTTACAATAACTATTTATTTTAACATTAAAGTGAACTTACAAAAGAACAATACACGGTGCGATCTAGATCATCTACTGGGTGAGGAGCTCCGGATGACAGCGGTCGGATGCGGGATGATGAAGCTCCAGGGCAATGAAAAAGAAGAGTCTGTAGAATCGGTGGGGAACGTCAGTGTAGGGAGTGGGTGGCTGACAGATGATTTGACGAACACTTGCAGGTGGAAAGCTCCGTCTTCTCTGACTCTCGACCTTGGTTTGGGAGTTTTTATACGATTTTCCCTTGAATCTTCTTCTCTTGATCCCTTTTTCCCAATTGGTCATTCTTTTGTTTCTAAGCAAGATGAAAACTAAGTCTGGCTGGGGATGGTGCCCAAACGTTGACAACTATGCTCATAATTTATACCTTTTGCCCCCCCTCTCTTGGACATCTGACTAGACTGATCAACCAGATGTTCTGTGTCTGCCTACCCCCCTTTCAAGACAGTTCCGAGCTCACATGATCTAACAGGTGTCTTTGACCATAAGTCTCTCCTCCCTTTTCTTGATTGTGTACATCCTGACTCTTATATACAAGCACCCTGACAAAGCCCCTCTCTCACTTGGTGGACATTCCCTTTTGCCGTCCATCACCGTGTCACATTTGTTTTAGCACAAATGCTTCACTTCAGTCGAGATTACTGCCCGACACGTGTTCTCAGTCTGATTGAACTTCCGAAATTCCCTGACATAGCAATTTTAGTAAATAATCGAAATTCCGATGCAATCTTCACAATTAAATTAGTTACTTACAAAATTTTTTTTTTATAGTTTTAAAGATCAAATGTTGAAATTAAGGTTATTAGCATTAAATAAATTATTGTTAGAGAAAAGAAAATAAATAAAATAAATACATATATATATATATATATATATATATATATACACATATACATATACAAGGGTTATTTTTTAAATAAGATCAGTTTGTGAATGAGAGTGAGAATGACGCATGATTGCAGCAGTTCACATGCGTCTGCTTCAAGCATGATTTGAGTGCATTTAGATGCCACTTGCAGCTGTATCAGCTGTCTGTGTGCTGAGCTGTAGAAGTTTATAATGTTTAAGAAAATTGAGTCACTTATCCTGTGAGGTATGATCTGTTATTCGATTCTTGAGTACAAGAAACTTGACAGCAGCAGAAATTCACCATCAGATTTGTGAAGTTTAGGGTGATAATGCTATGAGTGACAGTAAAGTTCGAAAGTGGGTGAGAATGTTCAAGGATAGGTGGGTTAATGTGCATGATGAGCCATGCTCTGACCAACCTTCTCTGAGTTCTGAAGATTTGGTTTGTGATGTGGATAACAAAATTTGAGAGGACCGACGATTCACGATTTCAATGTTATCAATTGAATTTCTACAGGTTTCAAGGCCAGTTTTGTATACCATTGTTTTGGAGAAACTGAATTATCGAAAATTGTGTTCTCGATGGATTCCAAGACTGCTTTCTTGCAATCACAAAACAAAACGATTGGGCAGTGCTCATTGTTGATTTGATACAATCAGGAAGGAGATGAATTGTTGGACCACATCTTTACAAGAGATGAGACTTGGGTGTTTTGTGTTTTGGGGAGACATGTAACTCTTGAGTCCAAGCAACAATCAATAGAATGGCAACACACATCATCGCCAACCAAAGTGAAAGCCAAACAGACAATTTCAGCACAAAAGATCATGGCAACTGTCTTTTGGGACAGGAAAGAGATTTTGTTAGTGGATTTTATGCTGAGAGGCACAACAGTCAATTCTGATGCATATTGTGTGACCTTGAGAAAACTCCGGTGTGCAATACAAAACAAGCGGCATGGCCTACTGTCTTCCAGTGTGATGTTGCTCTACGACAAGGCAAGGCCACATGTTTCTGCACAAACACACGATATAATCAGTTCTTTTGGATGTGAACAACTAGATCATTCACCTTACAGTCCAGACTTTGCACCCAGTGATTTTCATTTGTTTCAGTACTTAAAGAAGTTCCTTGGTGGTTCAATGGTTCAACAACGATGAAGAAGTGAAAACTGCAGTCGTGGATTTGACTTCTTGCAGGCAGCAGATTTCTTTGAAGTCGGAATTCAAAAAATTGTTGAGTGTGGTATGACAGATGTTTGAACAAAATGGAAATTATGTAGAATATGGGAAACCATCTGGTCATGGTGGGAGAGCCCAGTAATTTTACTGATCCATAGAGCAATGCAGGTTGGAGCACAAGCTCCTGGTAGGGACACCCATGCTAGTAAGGTCTATGGGGAGAAATGAAGCTAAGAGTGACCACACCCACATTCTGAGGAGATATTTATCATGGTAGTAACCAGATCTAAGTTTGATACTAGCTTGGACATCACCTGGGTTAACAAGGTCCACGTGCGTGGGTTAGGCAGAGGCTCAAGTTTGAAAAATAGGCCACAGTCTCTCTTGGTTACTGGTGGCAAAAGCAGCACCAGTTCAAGCATGGCTACTGCAATGTTCTTAACAGATGTGAGGAACCAACCTAGCCTTGGTGTTTATATGGCAATGCATCCACAGACCACAAAGGCTGGAAAACCACACCAATGGAAGAAATGGACAATAGAAATGAACGAGTTTATCATCTATACTTACTACACCATCACAAGACTCGAAACAAACATGACAGCATACAGACAACAACTACACCATAGATTCACACAACAATATCGTCACCTCACTGTCACCAAACAAAGGGTTGTTGATCAAAAAAGAATAATTATACACAACAACCTTATTCCACAAACAACACTTATCAAACAACAGGTTGCTGATCAAATATATCAACATTAATGAAGATCAGGTAACTTGTCAGGATAATCCATCAACAAGCACTGATAATAGCACACACACAGCTACCACTAGTGATACTACAGACACTTCCTCATCCACCACTGATAACACAGATGTAGATTTAGTTAATATGCTCTCACTCACTTATATTTCAGGAAACACTCACAAAATATATAGGTACAGATCCCACACAAAGACCACAAATACCAAAAATCAACAAGTCAAAGGTAGGAAGAAGGACAAACACTAAATTATGTAAACACTCACTCACGACCACACTACATCCATTTAATTTCTACACTCAGACATTTATACAATAGTTTATGCTGGGACAGTCACAATTTTTCTTGTACTCAAAAGTGTTCCATGACTTCAAAAAGGCTAAGAACTACTGGTCTAGACTCAGGTGCTTTTTCAAATATGTGCTATGAGAAAGCAAGGTTTTTCAACATTAAACCACTTCATGCAAGAGAATTAAACTTGAACTAAATTTATATTTACAAATATCTGGAAATTATTCAATGTAAATAAATTTTTATTTGCTTTCTTATTAACTTTTACAAATTATATTTAAATCGTACCTAGTGGGATTGAAAAGATTATACTCAAAGAACTTTGTTTATTCAGAGAAAAATGTGTATTGATGCTAAAAGAAATATATGAATATAAAATTATTTGCTCTATAACTTCTGTATGTTGTTGTAAGTGAAGAACTTCAAAATCTAATGTATTATAAGCACATTGAATATTAAAATTCATAATTACAATAGAATTTTATACTTTACAACAGAATAAATTTTGCAGTAAATTTTCAGCAGCCTTCTCATCATGTTTTGACAATCATTTGATTAGTAGAGACAGGTGTAAACTAAAAAAGAAATCAGTATAATAATTGTATAATGAAATAATAACAAATTACTGTGTATAATTAGTAAAATTCTCAAAAAATTTGTAATTTTCCTTCAACAGTTTAGTATACTACATATTATGAAGAAATGGATGTCATTGTATAAATATGCAAATTTTGACTTGATTTAAAAAATAAATATATTTTATCAAAAATTTTTTTATCATAATATATTATTTTTATATTTTTTCAGAATATATGTTTTCTTACAAAATTTTTAAAAAATCAAATAATTAAATGTAGTTTTCAAAAAATATTTTATGTCTAGTACTGAATAGTTGATTTATAATTATTAACTAACAAATTAGAGTTGTGCTCTTTCATTGCAAATATGTTTCCATGATTTGTCAAGACAACCATATTTACCAGAGGTCTGAACCTGATCCATTCTGTTAAGACATTTAGATGTCATTACAGAAAATAACACACAGCAATATTTGCCATTCTAATTAACAACACAAGAACTGCCAAACATTATCATGATAACTTGTATCATTTATTGCCATTTTGTTTTGTCAGTTTCTGGAATTTCACCAGAGTAGTAATATTGCCAGGTAACAAAATTTGGACTAAATATCAGAAACACTGCATATTTTAATTGTTAGTGCTAAACTTAGAATAAACAACAGCATAACTGGCTCTTTTTAATTGAATTATGAGTTTCACAAATATGTCCTTTTTATTTAAACTAAAATATGCAATTCAGTCTTAAAAAATTAATTAATGTTAATATATTTTCCAGTGGAAAGATTTTGTACCAAATCAAAACTGATCTATATAAAACCTGAATTATTAAACATATTCAAATAAAGGAACCAAAATTTTAGAAAAGAGAATTCCTCATTTTGTCGTACTTGTTATTTTTTCCAGAACTGTTTCCCTATAGTATTATGATTATTATTGTCTAATCTTTTGTAGTGAGGTATTCAAAAATAAAAAAGATATATTTTGAGAAAAGTTAAATTGTCCTTTTTAAATTGAATTAAGAAAACTAAAATCTGACTGAACTTAACACCTCACATAAATTTTATAATTTCAAATTTTGTTAATGAATTGCTATTTTTTAATTTAATGCAGTATAAATATTAAATTTAAATTTAATATTTTTATTAAGTTCTGTGTTTTGGATATGAATGCTATGATAAATTTATAACAAAATAAAAATTTTCTCCAAAGGCCACCATCTCCTATACCTAGTCACAATGGATTTCCAGATACTGGCAATCTTTCTTTTGATTTATCATCTTTAGATAGTAGATCATCAACAAAAAGGTATTTTATTAATAAATTTTATTACTTTGAAAAATATTTTAATTTTTACGAATTAATTTTTATTTATATTTATAATTTTTTCAGTCCATTTCGTAGTTTAGATTCATTTCGTGGAGATGATGAACATAGGCTTATTGCAAGATATGCAGCCCGACTTGCAGATTCCCATAATAATGTATGTTATGTTATGTATTTATTTACATTAGTTTTCTCTTCTAATATTTTAATATAAATTAACAGAAAAATATTCAGTAATGTTGCTTGGACAAAATTGGAAGGATCAATACAGAGAAAGATATAAATCTTTCATCATTAGATTATTTTACATATAACTTTCTAACAGTAATGCAAGAGTGCTCACCTAATGATTAATGAACAAAATAAATTTAAATAATGTTTTGTTAATTATTATCATTTTAATTTTAAGAATGCATTATTAAATTTCAGAAATATCTATGTTGTTTATAAAATTGTTGTATTAAATGAAAATGCATTTATAGCATGTATTTCTCCATGAGATTAAAGTAAAAAGTTATTTTGTGAACAGTCAACAGCTCTTTTTCAATCAATAAATTTATTATGAAATACATTCTTTTGAAAATGTTTGTTTATCTTGTTAGAAGATAAGTTTTATTTTTTGAAAAATAAAATATATAGAATTACAATTAGTGTATTAACATTCAACAAATTTTTCTGCTTTATTAATTGGCTATTATTGTGATTGATCTATATTGCCCTCTTCTAAGATTTTAAGAGTGAGTATTGAAGAATACCTGAGTATTAGAATGACTTTTTGATGTGATGCATACAACACACTATTGGCTATCAGCTCAGTTTTATCCATAATAGCATGTTTTGCAATGAAATTATCAAGCTTGATGTGAGAAATGGAGAATTTTCTGATCCAAACTATTCAATATTTATGAAATCTTATTATTCTAGGATGGGAAAACTCAAATTTTTTTGTGATGGTAAAGGTTATTTTACTATGTGGCTATCTTACTGATGAAAATTAAGAAGAAAAAATTATAAAACTAATTAATTAATTAATTAGAAAGAAGTTGAAAACATTAAAAAAATAACATTTACAAACTACAAATTTTATAGTTAGAATAATGTTAATTTATTGTATATACATTAAAATGTGATAATTTGAAAATTTATTAATTATATTAATTAATTTCATATATTTACTACTAATAACAAATTTGATAAATTATTATTATTAAATATTTTTTAGGTTAGAAGTCCTTCAGACATAAATTTAACTGTGGATAGTGGAAGACAGAGAGATTTAATTGCTCAATTAGAAGTCAAAAATAGGTATGGTAATGAATTAATTTAAAAATTAATGATTGAAATATTACAGTAACTTACAGTTTGAAATGTAAATCATGTAAAAGAATTTATTTTTTTACTTTTTTTTTATACAAATTTATGAAGAGAGATTATGAGAGAAATTATTAGATTAAGAAAACAACAGGAACAGGAAGATGCGGTGATGAGATCAGAACAGAATCCAACGTTGTTGGCAGAGTTGAGAGCTTTAAGGCAAAGGAAAGATGAATTAGAATCTCATCTGTCAAGTCTTCAAGAAAGTAGAAGAGAATTAATGGTGCAACTTGAAGCTCTCATGAAATTACTAAAGGTATTTCTCAGTTGTGAATTATTGATTTCATATTGTAATATTCAATTGATTCAAAATTAACTTGTTCAAAATATTATTATTACATATGATGAGTGCAAAATTAAAATATTGTAATTACAGAAAATTAAATTCAGAGAACATATAAGTTACATTTCATATTCCATAAAATTTTTACGACTGCATTAAAAAACATATTAAACACATGTCGATATATCGGATTAAATTGCCACAAGGGAACCAACCATTACTAAAGAAAAACATAGTAGTTTTCATATTATAATTTTTTGTTTTTATTTTACTTTAATTCTTGTAGACCCAGGTTTATTCAAGATCAGATTTTGTAATTCTTGATTAATATTTGTCAATAATTAATCAAGAAATAAGAGTGCATTTTATTTTGGTCATCCTTCTCTATTCATTTTTTAACTGTTTATTTTTTGAACTGATTATTAAAATTTTAGAATTATCAAAGCTTAATGATTTAATATTATAAAAGCTAAAATATCTTTTATTTTATCATAATTAAAATTAATTTTCATTTAGTTAAAATAAAATATATTAAATAGTATTGCTTCTGTAATTTTGTTATTGTTTAGTTGTTTGTTGAATGTTATAGTTGTGTATAATAAGTAATATTTGTTATTGTTCTAATAAATGATCTAGACATAAAATTTCTTCTTTACTTCACAACTAGGTGCATATGTATACACTGGGTATCTTTAACATCACTCTTTATGCCCAATGCCTACCTATGCACCTAGTTGTGAAGTAAAGAATAATTAGAAGACATGGTTTCAGAATAAGTCAATAAAATTTCTTGTTTATTACTTTTGTTTTTCATTATTTGAAATGATGTAGAATTGAGAATATTACCAGACCTGTAATTAATAAAATAAAATTGTCAAAAATGCTTTTTAGATTACTTATGAAAAAATAATGTGGTTTTACAAAATATTATTGAATAAGTTTATATTTATTTTATTTATGCTTTTTATGTTTAGTGTTCTGTAATAAATTCCTTACTTAATTTTGATAGCTACCAAATTTTCTGTCAAACATAACAAGTTAACAAACAAGACTAATATTTTTACAAATTATTAGCCTTGCCAATACCATACACTGCAAATGGATTGATTGCTGAGGCAGTTAAGGCATTGCCTACTATTTTGTGGGAACCAGGATTGAATTCAGGTGGTTGAGAAATCCTAGGAATGGATCATACTTAAGACACCACATCTGGGATTCTTCTGCAACTAGGTGATAAGGGACCAGGCTGCTCACCACCCAGCTGCTGCATTATGGGTCTTAAAAAGGCTATATTATTAGTGCTCAAAGGATGGAAAATGAAAAAAATAATAATTTATAAGTTCAGCTGACTGAAATTCAAAAAAAAAACTATTATATGATGTTTAATAATAATAACAACAACCCTCTTGCCAGTCACTACCTTGCTGAGGTGTGAGAGCTCAGTAGTTCTGATGAACCATAGAGCTATGTTGGCTGGAACATCTGCTCCTGGTAGGTCAGTCACTCATGCCAGTGAGGTCTATGGAGAGAAATGAAGCTAAAAATGTCTGAATCCACCTCTGTAGAAATCTAACCATGGTGATAACATGATCCAAGTGAAATATTGGCTTGCAAGTCATCTAAGTTAACAAGGTCTGCACTCATGAGTTACATGTTTGAAAAATATATCATAACTCTCCATTGCACTGGTCCAAGTATGGCTACTGTAATACCCACACCAGTTTCGGGAAACTAGCCTAATTTTGGTCCTGGTCACACATGACAATGATGGCAATGAAATCATCACAAATTTCAAAACATCTTGCTTTTTGCTCATCTGTCATGAGGTGCAGCACAAATTGTGAAAAAAACTTTGGACTATTCAAATCTTCATGAATGATGACTTGCACTGTGTCATTGCTTATGCCCACTTCTATCAATTGCACAGTCAATCACTGATCTGTTTCTTGCAGGCTTTGCATCTGCTTGATCATGTTGGGTGTTTTGCTTGTCAATGGCCAATCTGAATGCAGCTTATCTATCAATGATTCCTTACTGTTGTGAAAGTATTTAAGCCAAAAAAAAAAAAAAACAATAATCTTTAAAAATTGTAAAATTTTTAAAAATAAACGAGTTTTAAAAAATTAACTCTTTTTTATCCGATTTCGAATGAGCTAAGAACTGAGATGGACACTGAAAATTAACAAATATTCCTTACTTTATTGTTCTTTATCCATACGTTATTATCTGAATTATCCAAATGCATTTCACAAATTTCTTTGCCTCTTCAGTGGATATTACACTTTTTCAACACTGTTACATTTATACTCTATCAAGTTTTCCCAGCATGCATCTACAGATAAACCCGTATTCAGATTGATGGTATTTGCATAACTTTTGATACAATAATGTTCTGCGATGCGTCTTGTTACAATATTATCTATTTTATACAATATTTTAATATTACTTCTATTTATGATACAATTATTATTTTTACAATGTTGATACCATGGGGATTCGGTTCTTTTCAGACGAATTGCTGCCTCATGCTCTTTATCTTTAACACGTTGTTCAAGTTGTCTTCCTGTTTCACCAACATAGATCTTACTTCTTGGACATGTGCATATTAGTTTGTAGACGACTCCTGCTTTTTTCAAAGGGTCGCTTGAATGTCCTACCCTTTCTCTGTTCACCACATAAATACTTTTGCTTAATCTATTTTTCTGCTCACCCACTAAGTTGACAGAACAATTTTTAAAGTTATTTTTATATCTTTCAAAAAATTTTTTAATATATGGAATTTTTATGTATAGATTATTACTTTTTTCATTTTTTACATTATATCTACTTATGGTATAACTATTGTACCACTTACGTATTACTTGTTGGGGGTAATCGTTAAGCATATATTTTTTAAATAGGTTTTCAGTTTCAAGTTCTATATACTTCTGCAATGTCGTTCTGTTAAAAATTTTTCTTAGTTCCATTAGGAAAACATTTCTTTTTATACCTAAAGAACAGTACGATTTATAGTTGATTACTTTATCATTATTGCAAGTCTTTGTATACTTACGAAATAGTAGTGTTTTTTCTTGTCGTGTGATTGTGACATCTAAATAGTTAATTTCATTATTTTTCTCTTCTTCGTAGGTGAATCTAATATCATTGTTTAAACTGTTTGCATAAGTTTCAATGTTTTTGGCTGTGGTAATATTGGAATCATACAGGATCAATATGTCGTCTACATACCTGGCGTAGAAGGAAATGCCTTGGAACTGGAAAATCTTTTGATCTAATGATGTCATGCATATATCTGCAATCTTCGGGCCTATAACGGACCCCATTGCTATCCCATCTTTTTGTCGATAAAAGTTTGTAGAAACCGAAAAATAGTTGTTTTTAAAAGCGAATTGTATAAATTCTAAAATGTAATTAGGTAAACTATAATTATTTAAACATTCTAAAACAAAGTTCCACTTAATTGATGGGTACATTGATTTTACATCCAGACTCATAAGTCTAAAGGATTCCTTACTTTGGCCATATAACAGATGCGAGATTAGTTGATCTGTATTTTTTGACCAGTATAAAGTAAAGAAGAGTATAAAATTAACCCAAAAATTTGATTACCCTTCAACAGCACATAAAGAAGAATGGCTAAATAAATTAATTATAAATTTGACAAACGTTGATGTTTCGAATGATTATTTACGGCTATTGTCGTATGGAGATAATATGAATTTCCCCATTTTTTCAAAGTCAATTGAAGTTGTAGCAGAAATAGAGAGCGCTATTCGACGAATCCCAGGAAAATCAAAAGACAAAGAACAGTTGAGAATACACTTAAGCAAAGATCTTCAAAAGTTTAAAGGAAAAGGTGCGTACAACCAATATATAGTAGATAAAAAAGCAGTTAATATAACTAGTAAAATGAATAGATTAATCAAATACTTTAAATATAAACAATTATCCATCATAAAAGCAGATAAATCTCACGCACTCATAATTATTACGAATTCAGATTTACAATTGAAGAAAAAAGAAATAGTATCTACTGATGAATATGAACAACTACATAATAATCCAACTGAAGATATTAAAAAAGGATTAATAAAGTTAATGAAGACACATAAAAAAGAATTTACAAACCAAGATTATAAAAAGATAATAGACTTTAACAGGATACGTATACCGCAACTTAATATCAGACTTAAAACTCATAAAGTAGGAAATGTTTATAGACCTCTTGTGGATTTTAAATTTTCTATATTATATAATTTAGAACATTATATAAAAAATTATTTACAGTGCATACCAGATTCTAGCTACAGTATAAAAAATACAGATCAACTAATCTCGCATCTGTTATATGGCCAAAGTAAGGAATCCTTTAGACTTATGAGTCTGGATGTAAAATCAATGTACCCATCAATTAAGTGGAACTTTGTTTTAGAATGTTTAAATAATTATAGTTTACCTAATTACATTTTAGAATTTATACAATTCGCTTTTAAAAACAACTATTTTTCGGTTTCTACAAACTTTTATCGACAAAAAGATGGGATAGCAATGGGGTCCGTTATAGGCCCGAAGATTGCAGATATATGCATGACATCATTAGATCAAAAGATTTTCCAGTTCCAAGGCATTTCCTTCTAAGCCAGGTATGTAGACGACATATTGATCCTGTATGATTCCAATATTACCACAGCCAAAAACATTGAAACTTATGCAAACAGTTTAAACAATGATATTAGATTCACCTACGAAGAAGAGAAAAATAATGAAATTAACTATTTAGATGTCACAATCACACGACAAGAAAAAACACTACTATTTCGTAAGTATACAAAGACTTGCAATAATGATAAAGTAATCAACTATAAATCGTACTGTTCTTTAGGTATAAAAAGAAATGTTTTCCTAATGGAACTAAGAAAAATTTTTAACAGAACGACATTGCAGAAGTATATAGAACTTGAAACTGAAAACCTGTTTAAAAAATATATGCTTAACGATTACCCCCAACAAGTAATACGTAAGTGGTACAATAGTTATACCATAAGTAGATATAATGTAAAAAATGAAAAAAGTAATAATCTATACATAAAAATTCCATATATTAAAAAATTTTTTGAAAGATATAAAAATAACTTTAAAAATTGTTCTGTCAACTTAGTGGGTGAGCAGAAAAATAGATTAAGCAAAAGTATTTATGTGGTGAACAGAGAAAGGGTAGGACATTCAAGCGACCCTTTGAAAAAAGCAGGAGTCGTCTACAAACTAATATGCACATGTCCAAGAAGTAAGATCTATGTTGGTGAAACAGGAAGACAACTTGAACAACGTGTTAAAGAGCATGAGGCGGCAATTCGTCTGAAAAGAACCGAATCCCCATGGTATCAACATTGTAAAAATAATAATTGTATCATAAATAGAAGTAATATTAAAATATTGTATAAAATAGATAATATTGTAACAAGACGCATCGCAGAACATTATTGTATCAAAAGTTATGCAAATACCATCAATCTGAATACGGGTTTATCTGTAGATGCATGCTGGGAAAACTTGATAGAGTATAAATGTAACAGTGTTGAAAAAGTGTAATATCCACTGAAGAGGCAAAGAAATTTGTGAAATGCATTTGGATAATTCAGATAATAACGTATGGATAAAGAACAATAAAGTAAGGAATATTTGTTAATTTTCAGTGTCCATCTCAGTTCTTAGCTCATTCGAAATCGGATAAAAAAGAGTTAATTTTTTGAAACTCGTTTATTTTTAAAAATTTTACAATTTTTAAAGATTATTGTTTTTAACGTATACACTAACCGATCCCATTGCTTGATATTTATTTATTATTTAAGCCAGTCATACACACATTTTTTTTTCTGATAGCATCATTCCCATACACTTTGATCAATGTTTCATGCATTTCTGTTGCTGTTTTTCCTTTTCTCCAATTTGAAGCAGAACTTTACATTGTGCTGTTTCATTTCTCTTTGATGTCACCAGTCATACAGACTAGGGTTTCTCATTTCCCGGTCTTTTGCTTGTCCCAGGATTCCGGGATAAAAGTGAACTGTTTCCTGGGATCCCGGGAAATCCCGGGACAAATTTAATTATTTTTAAGATATACAAATTATCATGAAATCAAATGATATAATTATTTTTCGTCTTTTAAAGTAATTAAATACGTTCTGCAACCTCCAAAATCATATTAATAACGCTAAGATATATATTAAAAATTTCCTTTGAATTACATAGAAATTTTCACAAATATAAAAAATTTATTACAGTTTGCTGGAAACTGCATGCAACAACAACAAAATGCTTTGAATTGAGTTTAAAAAAAAAAGAACTTAGATCAAACTTCTAACTTAGAAGGTAATTTTTGTTTTTTAAATAAAATATAATACAAAATATTGCAAATTTTTATAAGATTTTAAAAAGCAGATATATTCAATACAGTACTCCGATCACTCAATCTAATTTTTATTTTAGTAATGAAAAGTCTTGCTAACGAGAATGCCTTTACCGATTTAATTGGTGTGATTGGAATCGTGCTTAATGCATTTAAGAGAAGACAAATATGTGTTTTTCACCTGTATCCTGAAAGATTTCTAGTTCGTTTTTGAGATTGTAGTACTTCTTTTGCTCTCTATTTGCTCTCTATTCTTGATTTGTCTACCTCGACGGCTCTAATAGAAACATCATTGCCCAATAATTCGGCAGTTCATTTGTCTTTAATAATCAGGTTATGAAGAAAAACTTTATACTTGCAGACTTCGTACTCATTTGTATCCTGGCCCAATTTGCACAACTTGGCGTTAAGCAGTTATTGAAGCTACTGGGCATGGTTAAAAATTAAGACAACATAAGCACAATTATTACAGATATTACAGGTAAAGAATTTTGAGAGTCCTGCTACAAATAAGCTACGTATTGATTATTGACCATTTGTGACGTGCCATAACAAGTAAAAATTAAAAAAAAAACTAATAAGTAGGTTTAAAATTAATAAATACAAATGTATTCTGACAGTTTATGAGTTAACTACACTTTCTATTTGCAAAATTTCTTCAACCTTAACACAAAATAAGAAAAAAGTGAAATTTTAAGAAATTTGCAGGATTTCCCAGGGTAAAAAAAATTTCCCGGGATATTTCCCGGGTTAAAAAAATAACTGGGATCCCGTGAACCCGTTTGAGAAACCCTAATACAGACTATGCTTGAATGGCTATGGTGGATATCACTTTTAGCTACACATACAGTCTGTTTTAAAATTACAAACACACCAAACATTTTTCAATAACAAAAACATTAACTATAGTAATGTATTTATTATATTAGTATGTTGTTTACAACATCAATTTAAACATTTTCTGAAATTTTTAGAGCAATCTGACAATTACAAAAAAAATTATCACAGATTTTCAATTTTTGAGCATTTCAAAAGTATAAACACAGGTGCATAAAATTAGTATAATAATTTTTTTTATTAATAATTGGTTTAATTAATCAGTTGTCACCAGAGGTGAGTATCACTCATTATTAAAAACGTGATGGTTTTTTTGTGATTTAAAACAATGCCTCATGGAAAAACACTAACAGAGTTGGAAATATGTGAAATTTACCAACTAAAAGGATTAGGACAATCTCTAAGACAAATTTCGTCAGCTGTAAATCGATCTACACATGCTGTGAGAAATGTGTTAATTTGGTGAAAATTATGGTAGAAATAAGTGATTTGGAAGCCTAAACTCCTTACACCTAGAAATGAAAGAAAAGTTTTTCAGATACTGATGGTCAACAAGTTTCTGTCAGAGAAGCATCTTCAACATTGCCAATTGCAGTTTCACCAGCAACTGTATGGAGATGTAAGCATAATCATAAAAATGCCAAATTTACAAAAATGGCTGCCAACCAAAATTAACACAGTTGTACAAAACAGCTAGATTAAACTGGGCCAAAGACAAAGATGATATAGAAAAAAGAGTGGAAACAAATAGTCTTTTCAGATGAAAAAAAGTGGAATTTGGATGGACTTAATGGTTATAGTCACTACTGGCATGATTTGAGAAAGAATGAAGAAGTCAGAATGAGTAGACAGCAAGGTGGAGGATCTGTGATGGTGTGGACAGTATTTGGATGGGGAGGTAAAACAGATATTGTATTTATAGAAGGTAGAATGAATTCAGAAAAGTATCAAGAACTGTTGTATCAAAATTTAATAACTTTTGGATTACTTATTGGGGGAGAAAACTGGCAATTCCAACAGGATAATACTGCCATTCATACATCAAAGTCAACTAAAAATTGGTTTGCTGAAAAAAAATTAATGTAATTGATTGGCCTTCACGGAGCCCTGATATGAACCTGATAGAGAATGTTTGGGGCATTATGAGTCATCTTGTTTATGGCCAAAACAGACAATACAATACTGTAAATGAATTGAAATTAGCTATCATGGATTGTTGGGAAAATAAACAACAACAACTTCAAAAACTAGTAAAATGTATGCCTGATAAAGTATTTAAACTAATTAAATCAAATGGTGGACGTACAAAATATTGAAACATCACAATACGTTTTTTTATTATCACAGATTTTCAATTTTTTATTGTTTCAAAAATTGAAAATCTGTGATAATTTTTTTTTGTAATTGTCAGATTGCTCTAAAAATTTCAGAAAATGTTTAAATTGATATTGTAAACAATATATTAATATAATAAATACATTACAATTGTTAATGTTCTTGTTATTGAAAAATGTTGGGTGTGTTTATAATTTTGAAACAGACTGTATTCCATGTTGGGAGGTGCTTCTGGACATGTTCATGGATGTTTGTATGCATGCTCTAACTTGTTGCAATCATTACATTTGAGATATTCTAACATTCATCAAATGTTCTGACATACCATATAGGTTTGGAATTGTGTTGACTCTTCTTTCCTGTTAACAATTCAAATCAATGGTAATTGATTTAATTAACAAGAAAAAATTACATACAAAAATATTTCTTTATTAAAATTGTTTTGTTAAAATATGATTACAGTGTGTATAATTCTTTCTTAATGTTAACTTTCATTATTCAGATTTCTGTAGATTTCAAACTGATAATCACTTAACTTTACTTAACTTTTGTAGAAAATTTACAGAATTATCATATAACTTATGATAAGATACAGAATTATGTTTTTGAATTGTAGGAAATTTACAGTACAATTATCATATATAAAATAAATTTTTTTCTCTGTTAAAGAAAAAAATTCAAAAGTTTTAATTATTGAGAAAATTTATAGTGTATAAAACTAAATTAATAAATTGTTATTTATGAATTTATGATTATGACAGTTCTTTATAAATTTTTTACAAATTCAAATAGAAACAATAATTAAATTTTATGCAAGAGTAAGATAATAAAATTTTGCAATTAAGTTCCAACTTATGAAATTTTTATCATAGAGAATATACTTCTAGTTTGTCACTTTTTAGATTTGGTCACATTTTGTAATGCTTAGTACAAACAGTAATAATAATTTTGGTAGTAAGAAGTTTGGAGTAGATTGTTTAAACGACTAATAATATGTAAATGTGTTAATGCTTGTTCCCAATTGTAATGCAAAGTTCAGGACCTTAATTGCTAAATTTTTTATAATATAGTATGTATGAAATTTGTTTATTACGGTCATCTTATATTTGAAAATTTATATTTTTGATTTTAATAAATACATTACTGAAATAAAAATAAAATAAATGTACTTCTTTCTTTAGGCTTGTTTTCTTGTTTCTTTTAAAAAATAGCAACTTATTTATAGAATATTTTACATATATTAAAATCCTAGTATATTGTTAACTATCAGGATAAATAGTAATGTGATAAGTTTACTTTATTAGTTAGGAATGTTAAAATGTGATTAAAATCTCTTTTCAGAATCATCAAACTTCACCTCGATCTACCCCAAACAGTTCACCTCGATCAGGAACTTCTAAATCTCCACCGCTGTCGACTCCGTACCCTTTGTCCTCATCAAAGAGTGCCCCGACGACTCCTGGAAGTTGTGCCCCAACTACCGACAGTATGACCGGAACGGGTAATGATGGCAGACTATCGTTTGGCCAACAAGGAAGTACCCGCAGCTTGAGAAATGACTTGTTAGTGGCTGCAGATTCTGTAACCAATGCAATGTCATCTTTAGTCAGAGAACTGAATTCAGGTGAGTGAATTCGTGTAAGATGGTTTATCTGGATATGTTTAAGTATTGCATATATTAATGAGTGATGTTATGTTATTACATTAAATACAGATTCAGATGAGGAAGGAGCAGGTACCAGCAAAGTACTAAGCAGCAGTAGAGGTCAGAAATTAAATTCTTAAAATATATACTAAAAATATCTTAACAGGAAATAATTTAAAGTTGTTGTTTATTGAAAGAATATTATTATATGTCATAAAAGTATTATTGCTTAAAGTATTAAAATGTTTATATAAATTATCAAAAAAGTTTAATTAAAACTCAGATTTTGAAACTGAAGACACAGAAAGTGCTGTAGAAAGTCTGGAAGGAGGGGGAACTCTGTGGCGCGAAGAACGACACCGAGCACAAGAGAGCAAATTCATGGCTGAAATTCATGCTCGAAATATGTTGGCAGCTGAAGATAATGAAAACATAAATGAAGAAGAGGATGAAGAATTATATGATAATGATCCTAGAGTAAGTAAATAAATAAATAATAAAAATGGCCTCAGAGTAGATTTTCCTTACTTTATTTTATTTGACTCTATATTTTTTATTTTTATTTCAACTTACTAGGGCATGCTGATAACTGTTTTATTTTAAGTTTTATCTTTTTATGGTTTATTTTTCATTTCATAGGTCAATGAAGTAAAGTCCAGTTGACACAATTAACCTTTTGCAATCACCATCCCTATACCCTTTTCCAGGATCTCGATATGTTTCATCATCACTCTTCGATGACAACGGACGACGAAAGCTACGTTCGAACAGATGATGACGAAGAAGGTGGCAATACTGACTGGGAAGAAACAATGCGACGCTGGGTGAACCGTTAAGACTGTCATCATGAAACAAAGCCAAAGTCTTCTCGGCCGCATCGGATTTGTTATGGGACTATTTTGAAGATTCGAGAATAGTTTGGAGCCCACTTGCAGATGACCATGATTGCAACTTTTGTCATTTATAATAGTGATGGGTTTGAAAAGTTAATCTCCTTTTATGATAGGAAGTAATGAAAATTACAAATTTAAATTTTTAATTGATTTAATCAAAAGTAACATATCAGGTATTAGAGTTTCCAAAATAAGGGATCAATTACAAAACAGTTATTAACAGTGTTTAATATATTTTTAAAATTGTTCTCACCTTCAAAAAAATTAATTAAATTGAATTTAAAATTATTTTAAGCTTATTGAAACTAATTTTTCTGGGACCAAAATATTTATTATTTTAATTTTTTACATATTTTATCTATGAAAGAAGTTTGTAATTTTCAATTTTTCAACAACAAAAAAAATCTAGATTGAATTTTCTTTAAAAAATTTCTTGGCTATTTAAGTAACTTAATTAAAAATTTTTAGTATTTTTAATGTATTTTCTTTAAACATTTATAACTTTTTTTATGTAATTATTTAAATAGGTTTTGAAGGTGAGTGCTTAATTCAAATTATCACAAAATAAACCAGTTACAATGTTTAACAAAACAAAAAACTAAGTACAAGAGAATGTAATGCTATCTCAATTGAACAGTTTTTAATCATTGCTCAACATGAAAGGAGCAGTTCTTACATGTTTTGTATAGTTGTATTTGTATTGTGATTAACAGAATATGGCACAGTCTAATGTGTTAAAAATTTTTCTGGATTTTGTTTCCATGTCATTTGTAATATTGCAAAATACAAAAGATTTGTAAATCTGTTTAATGTAAAATGTTTTGAATCAGTCATCTTTATTTTCAGTATAAATTTTTTGAATTCATATGTATTAAACTATTCTGTATTCAGGAAATGTTTAATACATAAATTTTGAAATTTTACTGTAAATAAAGTGGAATTTCATCAATAATGTTTTACATTAAATAAATTTACAAGTTTTTAATTTGTTTGTTATAAAATATTGTTAAATGCTATCGTGTTACATGAAAATCTTTCATTTATAATTTATATAAAACTTTCATTGCAGTTATTGACTTTAAATCATGAATTTTTAAGAGTACAGTGATATTAACGAAACACTTTTTAAATGAAAAGCACATAAACTATATACTGCAATTTACATATGTTGTACAAAGAAACTATCATATTATGCAAGGTTGCACTCACACATGTAGAAAACTGATTAGAAATATAATACAGAGTCAAAAGCAATTTTTAATGTTATGTCTATAAAAGTGGATTATTTTTGTTTGAACTTACTAGTTTTTTTTTATAATTTGCAAGAACAGACTAATTGCTGGAAGAGGTGCAAAAGACAACTGACTTGATTAACTTTTGATATTTACTGTATATTTAATTAAAAAGAAATGAAAAAACATAAATACAATGCTTATAAAAATGTTATAAAAAAAACCTGTAAAGAAAATGTGTGTGAATGCAATCTATGAAGTTACATTAGAAGTTTAAAAACATTTTAAAATTTGTATAAAAGGTTACAGAACATTTCTAAGCCTCTTCTTTTTTAATACTAAAATGAATCATTTATGATTTATCTGTTAATGAAACTAATCTGATTGTTCAAAATAATTGAATAATTGTTTTCTTTTCTTTACTTTCAGTTCTTGAACTGAATTAAATCTTAAACAAAACAAAAATCTATCTTAAAAGTTTTTGTTTTTCTCCATCTTTATATTCTGATGTGTTTGTCGCATGTTGTACATACCATTGAAAATAACTTATATAAAATTTATTTATAATGTATGACAGTTAACATTGCAAAACAATCATTGTTGAAATATTAAATACCATAATAGTTAATTGTATTTAGTAAACATATCCTATGGCAATGCAAACATATAAACATATATTAATAATGTTTAATAGTTGTTTGGCAAAATTTCTCTGAATAAGTGTATTTTCAGAAAATAATCCTCATGAATATGACAACTGACTGCATTGTTAAAATTCAAACTTTATAAAATAGACAATAATGATTTCTTATGTTGAATTTAGTAAAAGTTTCTAATATTAAAAAAAAAATTAACTTACAATAACAGAATTGCAGTTTTAATCCAATGTATTAATTTACATTAGACAAATACATAAAACAGAGTATCAAATATATTTGATTTTAAATTTTATAAAGAATTATATAATAAAATTATTTTTCACCCATTTAATGAATACTTTTTCTTTTAATTGAAACAATATTCTAATTAAGTTCATACATTAGTTGATTAATGTGTAAACTTAATAAACTTTAAACAAATTTCTTGCAGTTAACTTTATATATGTAAATAGAAAACATCAAAAAGTTAGAGAGATAATTTATCTTTTTAAGTTTCCTTTATTAAATCTTTTTGATAACTTAAAAGTAAAATAATCTTTTAAATTATTGTCATCAAATTTATTATTTACATTGCTTAAAATAATTTGTACTGCTTGGAAATTAGGAAACTGCCATGCCGAGCCACACCACTTGCTTTTCTATAAAATTTAATAATTTTGCTCAAATTTGAAGTATTAAAAGTAAATGAAAATATATATATTTTTTTAATATACAGTAGAGAGTCGAAAATCGGCATCAATTGGGGACTCGGGTTGTTCAGATTAGGGATTTGTTCCGATTACGGTCTATGTACGAAAAAATATATTAACCTGTCCGATGTTCAAATTTTTCTTCGTTGCGTGTCGCTTCCTGTTGAATTTTTCTCCGTTGCGTGTCGCTTCGTGTTGAATTTTCGTCGATTTTAAGCCTAACGAAAATTTTTATAATAATAATCGAGGCTATCATATCGTTAAAAATTATTTCTGCATTTTGTACAAACAAAATAAATATATTGAAGAATATACATGAAACATTTATACTTTATGAATTATACTTTAATGAACATGAAAATTATACATGAAACATGAAAATTATACTTTAGAAGTAAATTTAGTATCAAAAACGTTCGATTCAGCACGACACAGTCCGACTGAAAATCGTGCCGATTATTGGGCGATTCCGATTACCAGGGTGCCGATTTTCGACTCTCTACTGTATATATAAATTTTATTATAAAATTATATAAATATTTTAAAATACTTGGTACACATTTGCATTTTATGAAATAATTTAGGCTTAGTAAATTACAAGAGTAATTTTAATAAATTATTTTATCACTTTTATAAAATTTGTTATTTTTAAGTTTAGTTTTTTCAAATGCTTTAAATAAATTCAGTAATACAAATTTAAAATATTACAGTTTGCTTAAACGATATTTTATGGAGTTATCAAATGTGTTGTTGAAGTGCTCTTATGTAACAGAGACAGAGTCAGATATCAAACTATTGGTCATTTTCAAGCCAGTTAGATTAGTATCATGCCCGTAGGAATTCTAGGTAGTAAAGCCAAAGTTGAAAATGTTAAATTTTAACGTAATGCCAAAGTTGACATTGCATAGTTATATTCCTAATTGCAGGTAACATCATAGTTCTTTGAATTCTTTGCAAATTGTTCACATAGATTCCCTAATTTGTTAATGATCTTGGTTTTATGAGATATAATAAGCATGAAATTGGTAATTTTGGTAAAAGATGTGTGATTGCATCTTCCAAGGGCCAAAGATATTTTTTTTTATTTGAATGTTTAATTATATTTGGTATTATTTATAAATAATAGACAATAATAAATGAGTAACATAATTCATTAAATTTTTAATGCTAGGTTTACAGTTCTTGAGCTTTAAACCTAGAAAAAAAAATTTGTTTACAGATTACAATTATCTATCCTTAGATATTACAGTTTTTACAATAATAAGAAGATAAAAATAACTGAAATATTATTGGGTACAAAGCATTTTGACAAAATTCAAATTATTTATATAATGAAACAGATATTGTGAAAAATTTTTAGTTTGTTTATGTTTGTATTATGTTTAAATGAATAGAGATACGGTGTGACTTCAGTTTACAGGCATACCTCATTCTCAAAGATCTTGTAAATAGGGGCAAGCTTTTCCATTATTTCTTTTGGTCGATATTTGTATCTTTATTCTATACCAACATTCTACCAATAACATTAAAGTATTACAAAATATTATTTACATATCAGTCAGTTGTTATAAATGAAGTAAATGTTGATCAGGCAAATTCATATAAAAGGAGCAAAATATGAAATAAAAGAAGGGAATATGTAAGTTATCACACACACTTTATTTAATGTTAAGAAAATCAAAGTTAGTTAAGATAATAAGTAAGCAGAAAATAAATAAAACAGAACAAAATAAAATTGTTTTTAATAAATAAAATTTTAATCTCTGACAGAAGGATCTATAACATAGGGGGAAAAATTCACTAAATTACACAATTGCATTCAAATGAATGGCACTAGCTCTAATGAATAAAGATGCAACATGAACGAAACATAAGTAGAGACTGTAACTTTATCAACCATCCAATTGGAGTTCACAGGAATTTCAATTTAGTCTTGCTCATGAACGGAATATTTTGTTGTTGCAAATATCAGTCGCTACCCATTGTATCGAGTATTTCATTTTGTAAATATGGAAACTATTTACAAAATGAGCTAAAAGAAAATGACTCATCAAATACTCTTAAATAGAAGTCTTACTATAGTTTTGAATTTTATATATTTATATTTATTATGTACTGTACATTGTAATAAATAATACACTCACTTATACTATAAAATGATATTAAAATGGTATTCATTCTAAAAGTTATTAAAAAAATTGCAACATACAGTAATTCAATTAAAAGTAATTTTTTCCTTTTGTAGAATAAAATGATTGACAGTATTTATAATCAGTAAGTTTATCAATGATGACTTTAATTGACAAGGAGACATCCACAATTTGACATCCTGAATTTTACTGAAATTTCAATGTGATTTAGTGAACCTTTTTTATTAATGCACGGTAACATAACTCATACCAATGAACAGTAGTTTATGAGAAATCATTATTTAAACTTTTGATGTTAAACTAGCCTACCCCTCATTACGATTTGTTTATAAAACAAATTGTAATGAGGGGTAGACTAGTGAGAAAAAGCATCAGGTTAAAAAGCTCAACATCATGAGTTCATCCCACTTTCTTCCAACTTTTTTTACAATTTCTTCTGAAGTGTGTAATCCAGTGAATTATTAGAAAATATATTTGGCCCAAGATACTATTCTGTAATTATTAAAATCATTTACATATTTTTGAGCCAACAACTGTGACTAATAAATCGATACTTTTCCTACAGTTGTTTAAGGATCATTTACATAACAGAAAATGTCTTAATACTTATTTAATAAAAACTGTAAACTGTGATCATTTTATAAATAATTATAATAAAATAATAATTTAATAAGTAAGCATCTTTATATTTACACTACAAATAAAATTATAAACTTTTTATACATTTTGTCAAGAGCATTGTATTTGTCAAGAGCATATATTTTTTTGTCAAGAGCATTATAAAACATTTAATAAGAAATAGAAATGGCACATGTGTTTTTGGATACACAGGAATAAATTGTTTATAATTTTGGTTATACTTAAATTATTATCTCTATGAATTAGTTTATTTGTACTAAAATTCATAAAATGGTCTAGTTTAAACAATGAAATTTTTGTAGTTATTAAATCTGGATGTAAATTTGTCAAATTATATTTTTTTATACAATAATTTTGATTTTTCAGATAAAATAAAGAGGGGGGGGAGAATATTTTATATTCATACATTCCTTTTAAAGCTCAAGAATGAAATATGTATTTAACAGCATTTTGAATCTGTTTAAGGCTTTGAAAAAACTTAAAAATATGTATTTTTTAAAATCTTGTTTAGAAACTGAATAATGCAGTGTGCTGTCTGATATATTTATTCACTGATTATTTTATTATTTGTTTAATTTTCATTCCTTACATATCAAATTTTGAGTTCATTAACTAAAAACCATTTCTAGAAATGTTTTTACAGTAAAGTCTCGAAAGAACAGTCTGTTTGAAGTAATGGCGTTCTTTGCAATCCATTGCACTTTCTGAAGAAAAAATAAATATAGCAATAAAAAATAGACAGTTTAGGAGATAAATATCAATAAAAATTTTTAAATAAAATTCTGATTCAATTTTAATTTTTTTCTTTAAAGAATGGCTGACAATTTTTACACATTAAAAAATACATAGAGGAGACTAAAATGTTTTTATTTTTCATTATGTCCAATCACTACATTATTCCTGATGATTGAACATGATGAAAAATGAAAACATTTTAGTCTCTTCTATGTATTTTTTAATAAATTTTTTTTTTAAAGAAATATATCAAGTGGCTAATTATTCCTTCCAAAATATTGGAAAAAAATGGGATGGGACTCAAATTTGGATCATGGCAAAAAATCAAAAATAAGTCAATATTTTTCATTTTCTGTAGTGTCAATATTTCTGTTTTTTAAACTTCTTATACAAACATTCCACAGGGTATATCCTATTTTGTTTTCTCTTTTGAGCCATTCATCATTGAAAATGTTTGCATTTTATTTTATAAAAACTTGCAAAGTAACAGAAAACATGAAAATAATTTTAAAATTTTTTAAAAATTAAAAGAAAAAATAAAATAAAATTAGGCTCAATCCCACAGCCAGGATTTTTTCTGTAGCAGCCTTAAAGATGCCTGGATCAGGTGCATAGTACTGTACATTCTAGTCCGTATTCGAAAAATGTAGTTTAAAGCGAAAACAGACATGAGATTTTTAAAATCTTAATTTAAATAAATAAATAAAAAATTGGTCAAATTCTTTGGTTGACTGATAGACGAAATCTTTGAAGGAGCAAGACCCTGAAATGTTTCGCTTAGTTACATGAGTAATTAGGGATGGGGGACAAGGTCATACCCATTGTATACATCTCTACAATAAATTTACACACACATTTAAATAGTGTTTATTGGGTTTCAGGGAAGAGTCATTTGTCAGTAAAAACGTAAGTAAAATGCACTGTTATCGGACTTAAGTACATCCTCAAAGTTTCAGCCTTCTATCTTAATAGTGGATGAAATTCAAATTGCAAGATTTGAGGATGATACAAAGCTTGTTAAACAAAAAATGTCAAGTAATTTTGGCATCCTTAGTTCTGATGCCACTCTTTTGAGATTTTTCATACTTTGTTGTTGTTCTAACATCTTTTCTGTAACAAAATGTAGGGGAGGAATGGGACACTTTTGGAAAAAGTATGTCAAAAACATAAGCAATGAAAGAACTTTTAAGTCTTTCTTTTTTTAGCTTGTTAGTTTGAACCATCTGTCATCTGTATCTTCTGAAAAGTATTAGAAGTTTCAATGCTGACATTTGATAGAAAAATTATAAGTTTTGTATGCTGTGACAAATGTCCCACTCCTCCCTTTTATTAGGGAGGAGTGGGACAGTTCATAAAAGGATAACAAATTCACAAAATTGGTATTAAAATACTTATTTAGCAATTATAAATAGTTATTACTGATGTGTGTATCTATACAATATTAGTTTTACTGAGATAGTCATACTATCAACACAAGGTTTTGCTGTAAAGTTTCATAGTATTTTACAGCAGTATTTCCTTGAAATGCTTGATTTGAGGTATTAAAAAAAACTTTACTACATGATTATAAATAAATAATTTATTCAGAATACTGTGAGTCAACATTTAACTGAGAACATAAGAAAATGAACCAACAATCACTGCAAATATTTATTGGACATTATATGCAGATAAATTACCGTATATTTCTGCAGATAAGACGATAGTTGAATCATAAAAAAAAAGCCCCCAAAATCCGGGGTCGTCTTTTAGGACAGATACAAAAAAATTAGATTGAAATTTATATAAATTAAAACCATTATTAAAAAGACGGACAAACCGTAATGATTTACTAGTAGAGAGTAGGGCATGTCCACAAAATAGAATATCCCATATGACTTTTTGTGAATAGTCAAGGTCATTACCTGAATGCCCGAATCAATGCGAATGTTTGCAACAATAGCAAGGCAGAAAATAAAATTTGTTCATTCAAAAAATTACGAATAGGACATAATTTCGTATATGCTATACAGTGTTATTATCCAGAAGATGATCACTGATCTAAACTAAATTCATAGGCCATTGATAGTTTGGGGGTCGTCTTATAGGACAGATATATGCTAAAACTATAAAACTTTGATAAAAATTTATACCTCATCTTATCTGAAGGTCGTCTTATCTGTGGAAATATATGGTAATATATTTTTCATAAATAGATTTCAGTTTATCCATGAAGTCATCAATATTCTTCTTATTGAAGCTAGTAGTTCTTCCAAAGCTAGTGGCTTCTGGTGATTGCAATTAAAGCTGTAAATGATGTGCCATAAACCCCTTGAACCAGTCATATCCTGCAGTTTTATTGAAATTCTATGAACTGGGGTATGTTTTATTCAAGTCAGCAGCAGCAAACTCGTATGCCAAATTTCTTACCTGCACTGTTGTCAGGCCATAGTGCATTTTACTTGCACTAAGCAAGTAATTTCTTAACTTTGCTTCTTCCTCCACAGAGAAAACCATTCCACAAATTAGGTTAGACTGGAATACTACAGACTCCTTGTCTGAAATGCTATTAAATTTTACATATCTTGCTAGTGCTGATTTTGATAAATTTGTGGCTTTTGTAACTTTCTTTATACTCTTTCACTTGTCACACACCATGTTCACTGCTTGAAGAATCACACTGTTGGCTGGTGTTGATTTTGTTGGATCTTTCTTCCATTTATGTGGCATTTTTCCTGAAAATAAAAACAAAGACTATAAAATTTAACACTACATCAGAAAAATTATTATTAGGGAGGAATGGGACAGTAATGTCTCACTCCTCCCTATTATGCAGTGTCCCAGACCTCCTTACTGGAAGGTTTTGTATTATACTTGCTATAACTAGACATTGGTGGAAATAGCAAGAAAGTAATATAAAAAAATTGTACTATAAAAATACTGCTTTCAATTCCTGTATTAAGCACTAAAAGATATCTTTAACATAAAGTTTTAGATTACATCAGATATTGGTATTAATATTTACCTGGAGCAGTGTAATGTAATTTTCTCTTCTAAAGCCTCTTCTGTTGAAACAATTCATCATCCATTTTATAAGAAAATACAAGTGCAGCCACTTGCACTTGGGGACAAATAAAGATTTACAATAAATAAATAGGAAATCAGAAAATTCAAGTGTCCCACTCCTCCCAGTGTCTCATACCTCCCTTGTCTTTCCTACATTTTTGTTTCCATAAGAAGACATTGCAGGAATACTGATAATCTGCAAACATTTTTAAAAGATAGATTGTAAATTAAGTTACTTAAAGTTTGAAGTTCAAAATATGCATTTGTCACAACTAGTGATTAAAAAAGATAACCAAACCTTACATGAGTGATACTTTGGTTTTAATAGAACCAGCTGTGAGTTAAGTTACTTTTGTTTTGTGGCTATCAGTACTTTCAGTACCAGTTTTTTAAGAAAAATTACAATGTAAAGTGAATGTGGTTCGGTGGCAGTTTAGTAAGTCTTTCTTCATAAGTATGATTCCAAATTTTTTTGTTGACTTTCATGTTGATTTGTGAAGAGCAATTCAATCTGCCATGATTCCATGCCAGTCAATTCTTCCGATTGGTTAACATTTAGAGAATTGTTCTCACTCCAAAACACTTCTTTGCATTAGTTTATTTTGAAATGCTTTTCAAAACATTTGTTTAATTGACACTAAACTGACTTTTTGTTTGTTTGCTTTATGTGTATATTAACATTACTGGAACCAAATGAAAAGTCAGTGTAGTATCAATTTGTGAAGCAGTTTTAGCTGGAAGGAATAATAAGTTTTTATATTTGTTTAATTGATTCTAACTGCTTCTTTATGATAATTAACCAACTTTTGGGTCACACTACACATATATATCTTTTGTAGAAAGATTTGTAACTAATCACTTAATCACTTTCTTGTTGAAAAAATATATATATATTTTTCAACAAGAAACACATATATATATGTGTGTGTGTGTATAATGTAGGGACTAAGGTAACTTATAGCTCACTTTTTTAAGTATTATCTACTGTTATTGTTGTCGCAACTCTAATATCCAGCTAGTTATAAAACCATTTTCTATTGTTCTAAGTTGTTGTTATCTTGATATTTGCAGTCTGTTTCTTGATAGCATGCTAGTAAATGATTTTTTTTGGTTCCTTCAAAAGAAACATAGAACCAGACATCCAATGCAAGTATGTGATTTATTGTACTGTACATGTAAGGATTTGCAGATACAGTACACTCATTGGAAGATCCAAAAAATATAAAAATATACACTCCTCTCCAATTGTATAGTGATGTCCTACTCTCTCTCGATATTGTCAGTGTTGCCACTACAGTCTGTTTCATTTGAAGGAACCAAATAAGTTTTCAAAGACATTTTGGGATAGTAAAAGTTTTGTTTAACAAAAAAGTTACAATAGTGGTTAATTTAAAGTACATGCCAACCTTTCACATACTTCTTGCTTCATTCTTATGCAGTAGAAACCAAATGCTCATTTCACACTTTTAGTATGGTCTTGCTTAGATTATCTTTGATACATACATAAATGTTTTGCTAGTGTTGCATCATCTATTGAAGCGTGGAACAAGTATGTTGTATTCTATGGCATTAGAATAACCTGTGCGCATAGTTTATTTTGTCACACAAAGTAGTAATCTAAAGGATTTTAAATCCTTTGAAATATTTTGGTATTGCTGGAACTCCTTTCATATAGTTTTTGAAATGTACTGTAAATGACCATTCCATTTTTGAATTGTTTAAACACAAGGCCTTAGAATATAAGGTTGTCTCATACAGAAGAACGATTCATATTGGTTGCATATTCAACATTATTTGAATGCCAAAACAAAGAATCTAGTTATATCCTTATGGTTAAAACATCACCCTAGTTTTATTTATGCAGTATTATTTCATTTATTATGATTTATACTTATTTATAAACCATACATCTTCTGGCAAGTCAATTTGGTTAATTAATGACATTATAGATGTTTTATCTAAATTTAGATTATTTAAGTCATTTTCATATTTTCTGTAAAAACTTATTCATTTTTTTTTTTTTTTACTTTCCTGGTTGCTGTTATATATAACAGAGGAAACTATGGCAAATGGTCAAAAAATAACTTCCCAAGATTTTTAAATTTTTTGACTCTGGACCTTGAAGTGTTGACCATGATTTTCTGTTTGTGTGGGGGGCACAATTTTGTTCACTCTCTGTGAAACTTAATAATTTCTGTACTTTTTGTCGAAAAGTTCTGAAATTTTTCAGGGAGGTTTGTGTATTAGGGGATTGATGCTATTAAATTTTGGTGGTTAAAGGTTGAGGGAATGGGAGATAAATAGAGTCGTTTCATATCTCAAGTAGAGTCATACTTAATGAAGATTTTACTCATTATTAGCATTTACAATTTTTGTAAAACCCATCCTTACTCTCAAAATGAAGCTTTTTGCCATTTTATAATAATTAAAAATATAAAAAGTTTTAAAATAAAGTATTATAACAGATGATGCCACATATGCAGTTTTAAATGTTGCTAGGAAAGTTAAGCAATGCATTTCTGGATTTTTTTTATTTAATTTTTTTTAACTAAATTGAAGAAATTTTCTGTTGATTGTGATAATCCATCATACAACAAATCCTGAATATAAGACATTATTGTAAAATTATATTCATTTTTAGTTTGGTGACTAAGAGTTCCTAAATTAAGATATTTTTAATTGTATTTTCTTACAGTCCATCTTGCTAAATATTGTAATCCATCAATTTTTTAATTCATATAATAAATTTTCTTCTATGTTGTCCTTTGATTTCTCACACACATTATTATCATTTACATTTACACTGCATGAATTTTTAGATAATTCTTGTTCTTTAGAACTGATGTATCTGAAACTTCTTGCATTAAAGCAGTAAACCTGCTTCATCAAACATGTCATTTATTAAGTTTCAGCTAGCTTATTTTCAGTGTTTAATTTATCTTGTAATATTTCAGGTGATTTACCTAAAATTCTCATTTGCATTCTATATACCAGGGGTGGCCAACAAGTCGATCGCGATGCCAATTTTGGTCGATTGCTCGCGATGTCTTAACTTAATGTGTTACACTTGTAACTGAATGCAACGCGTGAACGTAACGCGCAAAAGCAACAATATGCATGCAGTTATGACTGGACTCGTAGAAAACACAGCCATTTAGCTTGAATATTTGATACTGTCATGCGGTAGCTTCTTTTCTTTAGTATTAACAATATTATTATTATTAATCAATATTGTTTATCCACGGTGACAACGTTGAGTTTCAATTTTTCATTTGTTTAAAATGTAAGTACCTGTTCTTTATGTTTTAAATTAAATTATGGCTTTTCTTACCTATCTATTTACTTGATAAGTGAGCGTTTTCGGCAACAGACCTCTATATTTTTGGATTTTTGGAAATACGTCAATTGAGAAAAATATCCCAGAATCACCAAATGTAGCAAATATATTTATTCCTGTTTCGGAACTACATACCTGTGTGAATTGGCATTTTCATACTTAAAGTTAACGAAGACTAAACATTCTGTCCGGACTGATTCCCATACTGAAGAATCATTATTATTATCTTTGTCAGGATATACACCTAATTATGTTTCCTTGGTAAGAGACGTGCAAACTCAGTCCTCCCATTAATGTAACGTAATAAAATAAATTCTAAATCTGTCTTCATCAGTAGCTAATTTGAATTAATAAATATTGTTAATAATTACTCATGTTGTTTTAATTCCCCCGGACGTGAGTATTTTGGCCCGTTAAATAATTACGTTGTTTTTTACGTAGGTAGATATACAGGGTGTTTTAGTACAAAGAGCACTCCTCCGAGCTATTGATAGATTAGCAAAAAATAAGTCTAAAAGTCTTATATCATTCTTCCATGATAAATTTTCCTTGCCCAAAAAAAAAAAAAAAAATCGCGAAAGTAAAATCTTATAATCAAATTATCAGCCGTACTGTGCAGTTTTATAACAACTTTTTCAAGTTTACGAACAAATAGTACCACAATTTATACATTGTAATTGATTAAAAAAATTAAGTTATATTTTAAGTTAATAAAAATCTATCTTGAAAGTGTCGAAAAATCGATTTTTTTAGGTGCCGCCTGTACGGAATGAACTCGTAACTGCAAATATCAAAAGTTGGGTCTGGAAATTTATTTTCTTTATGAGCCTATATCTTGAAAACTTAATAAGTGATTTAAAAAATAAAAAATAGTTTTGAACATATATTTTCCTTATCTACCCATAGCTCGCGGGAGTGCACCTTGTACTGAAGCACAGTGTATAAACATAGTATGTATTTCACACCCCCTCGCCACTTAGACTATGCCTACGACAACAAGTCGATCGCGAGACATTTTTACGATAAAAAGTAGATCTTATGTACACAAAAGTTGGCCACCCCTGCTATATACTACCTCAAATGGACTAGGGTAATCATTTAAACTATCTCTAGCTTGAATTTGAGAAAACAGAGTTTTTTCTAAAGAATTTCAGTTTATGTCAAAATATAATGATATTTAGGAAATTTTGAAGTAAGATCTAAATATAAATCTTTAGATATAAGTATTTCTTTTTTGAAATATTTTAAGTTACTGTTTGGACACATAATTCATACTTTCAATTATTCTATAAGTATTATCAAGTATATCGTTTTGTTCAGTTATTTTAGTGCAACAAACATATTTAGAAAGATAATCAGTTGTGTAATGAAAATTAGGTGAGGTATTCATAAGATTAAGCTGTGCTTTACTTGATGATATAAACCAGGGATAGTCAACCTTTTTATACCTACTGTCCACTTTTGTATCTTTGTTGATAGTAAAATTTTCTAACCACCCATGGTTCTGCAGTAAGTAAATTTAGCGCAACTGCAAAGTACTTGTAATTTTTGAATGGCGGTTTAGTAAAAATATGTAGTTAAATTTATCTTTTCATTTATATTTTGCATATGTTTATAATACACAGAAATTTTTTTTGCCAAGTGTTCTTTTTTATGTCAAACTGAAAAAAGTAGCTGAATCTGGCAATGCCAACCCTACCACAAAACAAGCTCAACTCGAGTGATGGCCACTGTTACAGTACAACCTGCTCCGTCAGTGAGTCATGGATGCGTGGTGATAACGGAAAGTAACTTTGGCATTGGACAAAACCCCTACCAACCACCACGAAAGCTCAAATTGCCCACTAGTGGGTGGTAGGGACCAGGTTGACTACCACTGATGTAAACTCAGATGTGTTAATTTATTTTTTAATAGCATGGAAATAGAATTAGAAAATAATTCTCAAAATAATCTAATATTTTGTTGAAATTTCTTACTTATAATACATTTTTATTTTACTTTACAGCAAACTTTTAATTTATTACAATCTACTTGAAATAATTGTTTTAATAATTCTTTGTTTATTAATGTACAATCTGAAGTTATAAAACCTTATCTAAAAACCAATTTCTAATAAATTTTAATAAACAAGGTGTGTTTGGGAAATAGTATATATTATTTCCATTAGATGGATGTAAATTTATACATCCAATGAATGTATTTATCTTTAATTGTTTCCATAATTCTTATATTTTGCCATCACAGTCACTAACAAAAGCAACTCTTGAAATAACATTAAATAAAACTTGTGTTTTATTTTTAAAATCAAAATTCATGGAAACTATTAGTTGACATGTCCTCTTGCCATTACTAAAACTTAATTATTAGATCCAATAACTTTATTCTTCACTCTATCACATTCATATACAGGGCAAGGCATATACCTGAAAAAGTGAAATATTTCCAAAACGAAGTATTGCAAAGGAAATTGTTTGTTTTGAAAGCAGAAGAGTAACAGGTTTATATATATGTGAAATAACAAATAACTTTTGCCTGGAAAATTTTTGTGTTTATCATTTACCTCTGACAACATTTAAATTTTAAAGGAAGGCTTATTAACATTTTTCTTTTCAAAATAGAAATTAATACTTTTATTAGCAATACATAAAAATTCAATTTTAATGAGTAAATTTACCTACAAAGTGTCAAAATGATGACCTTCAACCATTTTTCAGTACATTCAAGAAAAGATTGGTGAACAAAAACTATAGATGTTCATTTAAAAAAACAAGTTGACTTTAATATATCTTGAAATAAAAAAATAAAAAAAATTGTTACCCTTCCATCTTCTAAATAAACACATTTTATTTTAAACATTTTCCTCTGCAACAATGTTTTGTAGATATTTCACTTTTTCTGATTAAATGCCTCAGCTTGTATATACTGTACCCAAAATATCAATAAAATTTTAAAACAAGTGATTAAAAATATTATTGAATTATGTGGATTCATTAGGTAGATATATATTTACCTATATTTATCTCATCAAACTGTAGAATTAAGTTTTCTCTCTTCTGAAAATTCAGTCTTTAATTTTCCTGATGTTCATACAATATGTCTCACTGTAGATTTATTTTTGAAGTCCATTGTTGAAGTGCTGAAACTGCAGCTAAAGGGATATTCATTTGATTTCTTAGATATAAGTATGATCTTATTCTTAAATATCTCAAAGTATATGGCAAATTTATATCTTCTTTCTTCCATTTAATTTTTCTTTTTTTTCAGCAGTTTATATATACAGGGTGGGGCAGAAAGGACAGACATTTTTGAAATGACTACAACTCACCACCAGGTGAAGTGACAACTGTGTAGCAGGTAACATGAAAGTAGTGAGGTCTTAGCATTGTCTTTTCCGTTGAAGGTATGGAGCCATGGATGATAGAGCACTGTGTGTTTGCTTACGACTGAGGAAACAGTCATACGCAAAGGGGATCTCACAGTCGTACACATCTGATGAGAATACGTTTCCACATCCTTGCATACAATGGAAACATATTCCCATCAGACATGTGTGATTTCAACAGGATGGGGTGACAGCTTACACAGTTAGAGCATCAATTGCCTCATTTCCAGGTTCAGTAACATTCATTGGCCTCCTTGTTTGCCCAACCTATCCATATGCGATAATTTCTTGTGGGGACACCTCAAGACGTGTATATGAGCCTGTTCTTTGCAAGAACTGAAGGAAGCTATTTGTGTGGAAGTCACCAAAATTGTCTCCAGAAATGCATCAGTGATAATGGACACCATGTGGAAGATGTTGTTTTCCACATTTAATTCTGTAAAATGCTATTTCAATACAAACTCACATCATCCAATAAATATTGTTTGTAGTAACATTACAGATGTGATTTTTTTTAAAAATGTCCATCCTTTCTGCCCCACCCTGTATATGTGTTTCTGTAAAGGTACCTTTCAATATTTACATTTTCTGTTCTGTGCGATGCAATTAACTCATTATCTAGTTCTGCTTATAGTCCAGACTCAGTTCCATCCATCTTTTACGAAAAATTAGTACCAGTTTCTGCATCTATTTTTCTTCATTTATTTCCTATCATTCTCAACTTATGCTTTATACTGACTCAGTGGACTATGTCTATGATGTCTTTCCTATCTAAAAAAGATCCTAACTCTGTCCTTCTCCCATGTGTAACTTTGACCATTCAAAACCTGTTTATCATTCAATTTATTAGCCAATTACTTCCAGTATTAGTGCAGCTCAGCATTCTGGCACCAATCACCATTCAACACAAGTAACTTTTTAGAAATACAACCAAATTTGAATTAAAACTTCCTTTGATCATTGTTTATATAGATACAGTAGAGCATCGAGTATCCGAAACAATTTGGGACTGGGATTGTTCAAATAACTGATTTTTCGGATAACTGATCATGAAAAAATATATTAACCTATCCATTTGAAACTTCTCCGTTGTCTGTCGCTTCATGTTGAATTTTCGTCAATGTTAAGCCTAACGAAAATTTTTAAAAATAATAATTGTGGCTATTGTATTGTTAAAAATTATTTATTTATTTTGCACAAAAAAAATAAATATATTGAAAAATATAAAAACAAAAGTATTATATTTTGGATGATCAGAATGTTTTTGATACTAATATTTTGGAAGTTGATTAACTTCCAAAATATTAGTATTAAAAACATTCTGATCAACGAAATAGCGTATGTTCGTAAAGTTGAACGAGTTAAACGAGAATGACATCATTGTTATTCTTATTTCATTAGACTTTTTGACCGATTTGTTTATAGCTAAATGGCTGTTTCTAAAATCGAAGATATGAATATTACTAGGGCAGCCTTATCCAAAATATTTTTCTTAGATTGCTTCCGATGGACAGTCTTATTTCTATCATTTCACCTTTTAATTCATAATTTAAACACTCGAGTAGATTTACAAGCATCAGTATCGTCAGGCACCATTTTCTTAACAAAGTAAACTAATTCTTTCCACTGTGATCTTCGTTAGAGTTTTGTTTGAAACGTCATCACCGCAGAGCATGTGCACTGAGCGAGACTACTTCTTTTTGAATGATTCGTTACTAACGCATTTAACTCTTTTGACTTTATGAACATACCCATAGAACAACAACAAGTTATTTCTTTAGCTTCTGTTGTCCTATCCTAAAACTCTCCAGTTATAAGGAAAAACAGAATGGTTATAGGCTAAAACTTTTTCCTGCAAAACTTGTGGCGCAACAAGTAATAAGACCACAGAACACAGAGTAGTTTTACAACGAGTTATTTTATCTCGTTGCCCTCTCTTGGTCGCACCAGTACTGCCAGCTAAAATATGCACACCAACAAAAATAATATATACCAAGATGTAGCCAAATATTTCAGCGCCACAGCACTGTCGGAAATTTGAATTTGCTGACTGGGAACGCTTTTGGTTAACCGATGTTTCAGTTGATCAATATTTGGATAATTGATGCTCTACTATATTTCTTCAGTTCTGTGATACTGAATATACTCCTTGAATAGCTACAGAATTTGTTATAAATAATCATATCCTAGCTTGATTCAATAATTACTTCATACTGCATATGTATAAAATAAAAACCTCCAACTTTTTCATCTAACAGTTTTCACCTTCAATTGATATCCCTCAAGGCTCAAAACTTAGTAAATTGTTCTTTATTACTTATGTTAGGCTCAAAGACCAAACTCGCTAATTGAGCGAAAAAAACGACCACAACGTGTGGCTAGTTCAAAACAGCCACAATATGACTTTCACTTCGTGGCCATTTCTACAAACAACCACAAAGCAAAATTCATGTTGTGGCATTTGTAAAAACGACCAGAATGCATGTGGCTAACTCAAAATGATCAAGCGAAATTCGTGTTGAGGCTTTCATGATATTTGACGACGATGTGTTGTGGTGATTAAGAAAAGCCATAATGCGTTCTGAACATTAGCTGATGCAACAACGATAGAGGATCATGACACACAGTAGTTTGTAACTTTAAAATATGGATTCTAGCCTCAAAACATTTTTATTTACAATTTTTAATGCCAAACAACATTAGTTCTACAAGTTTTCCTAGAAAGTTAATTTTCATACTTAAAAAAAATTTTAAAGAAAAATATATGGAGAAAATACAAATTTGTTTTTTTTGTTTTGCTAAAAAGTGCTAAAGGTCTAACTACTTGTAGGTGCTTGATATACCATAGCAGCTGATTTTTATTTTATTGTTTAAAGTTAAAAACCACTGTGCGACGGATTTATTATGGTTAAAAGCCACACATTCTGGATGTTAACTAATAATAAGATAATGATAAGAAAATAAAACTTTTTTTTTCATTATGATTTATTTATCTTCATTCATCTTATATAAGTATGTAACAAAATTATTCATCACACAGAAATGTAACTTTACTTTTCAACATCTAATCATTCAGGAAAATCTGTTGTGGTGCTCAATGTCAATGAGATGTCAACGTTTTCTGACAACTAATTTACTAAAAATAATTACTTTGTCAGGAACTTTTATTAATAAATCAGTCTTTTTTATGAGAATCGAGAATGTTGTAGTTATTTTCACTGATTGTTTTTGAACGGATTATCAACGAAAACCGAGGTATCACTGTACAGTGATAATAAGCTAAAGTAATAATAGATCAATCTGCATTATTACTTTAGCTTCTGTTGTCCTATCCTAAAACTTTCCAGTTATAAGGAAAAACAGAATGGTTTTAGGCTAAAACTTTTTCCAGCAGCTAATGTTCAGAAAGCTTTATGGCTTTTCTTAAACACCACAACGCATCGTAGTCAAATATCATGAAAGCTATGACACAGAATTCACTTTGTGGTCATTTTGAATTAGCCACAATGCATTGTGGTCATTTTTTTCACTCAATGAGCAATTTCAGTCTTTGAGCCTAACACTTAAATAAATGTCTAACTCATATCCTCCTCTTTCATTAATACCTATGCAAATGACATTAAAATTGATAACCATTGTCAGATAATTGTTATTCTTAAACTTAATAAATTGTTTTAATCTTTAAACCTATCAATTAATTCCTGAAAAACTAAAGTAATGATATATAACCTTGTAGATCTCCCACTAGCATTAATTTATGTATTGACAATCAGTCAATACATAAATATGTCAATCTTTAGAAATTGTTAATTCTGTTTTTGATCTTGGCATTATATTTGATACTAAACTTTCCTTTAAACTTCATATTGACAACTTAATTTCAAAAATTTTTATATGATGTGCTATGCTATGACACAACTTCAAAACCATTTGTAATAAGAACACCCTATATGCTATTTTCTTCACCAGTATCCAGTTCTTAATAGATTACTCTTTACCTGTATGGGCTTCAGCTTCTCCTTCATTGCTCAATATACTTAGTGTTGAAATTAATAAGAAAATTTCTTTTTCTTAATAAATTAGGTCATCTTCTGAGAAGTAACTTTCCTGAAGTTAGTTGTTCTCATTTAGGCGTACCAGCATGTTCAACTCTATTGATTATTTCGACCAGTATTGATTATTTTGAATATTCACCTACAAATATTTTAACAGTCTACTTCCATCACATTACATTAATACATATATTCCTTCTGGTAATACAAGACAGCTATCATGTTTCCCTGCCCCCTTTTTCCATCTTAACATAACAAGTAAATCATTTTTCTTCAACCATTCAGGCAACCAAGAAAATTGAATATAAATTATATTTTAAATTACATAAATTCAAATCTTTATGTAAAAAAAATTATATTCTTAAAGTTTTACCTCCCCTTTCCTTTTCTTTTTTTAACAGGTATTGTTGTTTTGAAAGGTAGCCGTTTTTTTATCTATGCAACATCATCTGTAAAAGTATGAATAAATAAAATAAATAAATAAATAAATAAAATAACCTGTTTTACTTTTAAATTCATTTTTTTTTTTCTTACATTCTTTTTGAATGGTGACAGTTTTACTTTTCCAAAATTTTATATTTTTTTGTATTACTTGCATTCTTATTTTAGTAAATTAATTCTTCATTTTTAAAACAGAATTTTCATGTTTTCATTTAAAATTAAGATTCTCTAATATTTTACATTCATCATCACATTTAAGAGATTCTTCTGGTTTATTTACATTTAATGGTTTTTTTTTAATTTCTTTTTAATAAATGGTTCCTGCTTTGATTTGACTGACTAATAATATTTTTCATTTTCTACATTTCCTAAACTGAGTAATTGGAATAGAATTTTCTTCAATTTAGGTTTTGCTGACATACCTAATAACTCATATTTTAAATTCATCTTAAAATTATTTTCTGTGAAATGATTAAAGCAAACATAAGAAGAATTAGGATTCTAGTTGTTTTCTATTTTACAATTTTGAATAAATTTTTTTCATATGATTGGATCTTTAGTAAACCTGATATAAATTTTTATATTTTGAATTTTTATAAATTTAGTCACAAATGCAGTTCTGAATGAGGCAATTGGGACCTTATCAGAGCTGTAGACTATGCCCATAGGAATAAAAAAGTCAAAGGAACAGTTTCATTATTTTCATATAATTTTTGTCAATGTAATTTGTCAACACATGTTTAATAATAGTAATAACAATAGATATATTTGCCTTCAAACATGAAAACTCTATTTTTGTTATTTTGATAATCTTTAAATCTTTTTTTTGTTAAATTGTTAAATCTTTAAATTTTTTTCTTGTTAATCTATTGTGAAGTACTTGCTTGGTATTCAGATATGTATCCAAAACCTGGCAGGAAGTTCCTCACACAGCTATATGAGACAACTTTATATTAAGGCAAGGTTATTTTATTTCTCTGGTTTATGTACAAATGCATTTTTGCCAACCACCACCATCAGGTAGAAAAGACAACAGATAAATGCTGGATATATTGTATTCAATTACCTACTCAATAACCAAAACTCCAGCAAAAAATCCTTTACTTATACAAACATTTACAGCCTGATGATGTCCAGTGAAATGTGGACAAAAACGTTGGCATAAGTAAAGGATTTTTTGCTGGAGTTTAGGCTATTGTGATTGAATACCATCAGATGGTACAAGTATTCAGCATACTGTATATATTTGTTCATTCACTATTGGAGATGTTAGATAATAAGAAATGCTTATACAAAACTATTTATAATCAATATTTGATTTAGATCTGTTTTTTTTCTTTTCTTTTAATGCCACATATTGCTAATCTTAATTATAACATTTAAGTCTACTTTTTTTGTAATAAGAAAAATTAGGAGCTAACACATTATTTCCACCCCCAAGAATAATTTGTTTATTAAATCCATTATGCCAACTTTTTAATAACATCCATATGGTATAAAATAAATTAAGCAATAAAATTTAACAATGACAATTTACTATTTACTATATAGTGATCAGTAGTTATACAACAGTAACAACATCTGCATTCTGAAAATGGTTAATTTGTTGCTTTCAGCTGGTGTTAAACCTACTATATGAATATTCATAATGCATAAATCTATCATTAATTAATTGTACATAGTTTCAGGAATTGAAATAGATAAAATTTATTTTAAATTTTCAAATTATTCTTTATCATTTTATTCTATCAAAATGTAAAGACTAGTATAAATGTGCTAACTTGCAACAAGCTTTGGTATTCAGTTGTGCATAATCTTTGAAGGATAAATCAACCTTCTTTTGTTCTTAAGGTTGTTAGCAGAGTTACTGCACTCCAACGTGGACTTTCTTGTACTAATACTCCAGTGCATACATTCCATTTTCTATCAATAATCTTTTGAACAATAAAACTCCCTAGGTAAAAAACAATGTTTTCTGCTGTAGGAACCATAGCATGATCATGGCCTCTTATCTGGATCAAGTATACTCTTGGTTCCAGAAGAAAGCCTGTAGCTTCTTTTTTCTCTCTCCAAAATGATGACATTCCTGTTTTGTCTTGCTTGGAGTTTTAACCTAATGAGCGTATTAACTGATCCATTCTCAATAGTTTCTAGTTTAGGGGGCTGCACCAGATTGTAAACAGACATTAATTGATATAGGTAGAGGAACTGAAAAGTAGTTGGGAGAAGGTAACCTCCACCTCTTTGATGTGTAATATCAAAAAATATTTATGAAAAATAGAAGAAAAAATACAGTGCAAAAAGTTTATAAATTAAGAAAGCAGGAAAAAAAATGTTCCTAGCTTTTAACTGCAGTATGATGCTTCTGATTTAAATTCAGATATTGATATTCAACTTCAGATTTTAATACTGTAGTCATTACTATATTCAATTTTATGATTACTTACTTCAAGAGGATGAATTTAAAACATAGGAAAAGCCTTCATCCAAAAATGTATTTGCAAGATTCAAGGCACTGTGAAGTGTCAACTGCCAACTTGAAGCAACACTTAAGAAGTGATGCTTCTTGTCTGGAGACAAACTGTCTATGTAGTTCTCCCATGAATCCAGTCAAGTGACAGCATCCAGAATGATATAGTACATGTAGAACATAAATTGATTAATTTTAAATATGTAATGTATGATGTATAATATGTTATCTTTAGCTCAGGGAAACACTTCAGTTAATAGCTTTCTGTTAATGTGTGTGTTTAATGTATCAACTGTTCCAAAAAGTCACAAATTTTATTGTACAAGATATATCCTGCAAGATCTTCAACACTTTGTAAACAATATTGCAAACTTGTAGCAACAGTGTTGCCGAACAGCTAAATATATAATAAATGATAAATAGTTAATATAAAGTTAATAATAAAGTTAATAAAAATGGGACTAGCATGAAGTATTTGAAGATGAAGTGTTTAGCTGCTTCTCTATCAAGTTTTGTATAGCCCTGAGGCATTTCCAGCTTTTTTCTCTTTTCCATGTCCTGAAAGTGCTGTAAATGCACCTCTCCATCTGGAAACTTACCAAAAGAATTCAGTACTGTGAGTTAGTTACTTTTATTCATCATAACTATGCTTTTGTAATCTTACCTTGAATACTTTCACTTTCAATAAGTTATTCCTTAAACCTGTGGTTCTCGATCTGTGTTCTGCAGAACACAGGTGCTCTGTGCTCTGTGAAGCCACTTCAAGTGTTCCATGAAAAAATCAAATATACAGTTAAAAATTGTTGCAAAAGAAAAATCGATACAATGTAAAATAATTTTTGTATGGTAATGTAATCAGCAAATGCCGATGATGTCATATACTAGACCAAGTGCACTCTTGATTTCAAAAAAGTTTTCCACTCCTGCTTTAAAGCTAATGTATTGTAAGTGTTCTGCAAAAAAAATGTCAAAGTATAGTGTTCCCTGACTTCAAAAAGATTGAGAACTACAGCCTTAAACATTTCAAATAGTGAGGCACATCGATAAGTGCAAATACATTTTTATTAGTTACTGGATTTTGGAAAGCAAATCTTGGCTTTTCTTTTCTTCCATCAATCCCTAAAAGGCTTGTTTATTTGTAGCTGAGTCATCACATACAGTACTCTTTACAATAGCTCCACATTACCTTAAGCATACAATAGCTTTGATGATCATTTTTCTCAGAACATTATTGGGAGTTGTCCCTTTAGCACAAAATGTTCCAATAATTTAGGCCCAACCACCTAAAAATGGTTGGAACATAAAAACTAAAGTATGGTCACCTGAAGAAGTGTCCTCATAATCAATGTTCCCTCTAATTTTTTTGTAGATGAGCAGAACATATACTTCTCTGAGCAAAAAAAAATTTTTGCCGAGCAGATTCTGAGCAAAAAATTTTTCTGAGCATACATATAAAATCTTATTTTTTCCTATAAAAATTAAAATAATTAATTATAAAGTAGAGATTAAAATTCATTTTAAAACATACTTCCATACAAAATATTATTTTTTGTCAATGGTTTAATGTATTTAATCGAAATATACGTAGCAATAATCATGTTGCAGACAGAGTGAGAAATAAGTAAACAACAATTCAAATCAGTGTGCATGCTCATCTGCGTCGCACATAAATTCTTGTGTGCGGCAACAATTTGAGCAGTGCGTGGCCGCGCAGCTTAGAGGGAACATTGCTCATAATTAAATTCACCAAAGTCCATTAAGCCAATGAGTTTGCCATTGTGCTTAACAGAAGCAATATGCTTTTACAGAGATTTCATCTCACATCAGGACACCTTTTCTTTCATGTTCTGGAAGTTCAACTAACTTCTCCTTCAAATGTTCAAACAGTTGTTTATTTAATCCAAACTTTGCATTTATGCATGCAACATATCTTTGCAACGTAGTCCAGTCTGGAAGTGGGATGTATTTATTCTCTTAAAAATTTGTATGCTCCTGGAGACCAAATTCATAAAAGTAAACTTCCTAATATCCAGTCTGAGTCATATTGCATGTTTTTTAAGATTATTTATTGTTGCTCATATTGTATGTTTAATAAACAAATGATGTCGGGTGGGCAATTGTTCAGATAGTGCTTTTAGTTCTTCCAATTCCTTCTTCATTGCTTCAAATCTTTTTTCCATTTCAGCATACTTTTTTCACATCATTGTTGTCTTATAAAGTTATATCTTCCAATTCATTGCATATAGCTTGGTTTTCTGTAGTCCTGGTGTGAATGAACTTGAACTTGACAGTGAACCTATATATTCTGCAGGTGTTGATACTGTATACTCAGACCAAGCTAAGGATCCTAAAACTAAAAATTGTTTAAAGTTACAGTCAGTGTGGATAGCCAATAAAATTATAAATAGGTAACCTAGTTTACTTATTGTAGTTTACTATTTGTTTTATTCCAATTCCATTGTATCAAAATTTATTTACTAGAACAACTAAAATTTTCAGGAAGATGAAAATATAGTCTAAGAAGATGTAGTCTAATATATTTAAGCCAGTGAAGGTAAACCATCCTAGCTTATTTTAATTTACCGTCATCATTTATCAGGGCTTCTTGGCTTGGGGTCATGTTTGAAATGCCATTCATGTCTTAGAAGGCGATTTTCTTATTGGCAGCAGGATTTTTTAAAAATATTTCGTCAGTTTAGGAATAATGTGGGAATCTCTTCAGGGGTTAAATCCCATTTTCTTGTTCAATTTCAATACTCTGGCCATTTATATTATGTTTGTAAGTTTTTAAAATAAATTTTGGATCAAAATATACATCATAAACATGGTAGTTTGTTGTCAAAGACTTATCCTTTTTTGGTATGGTTCTATTCCACTTCTCCAAAAATGCTTCTCTAACTTCAAAGAAATGTCTTTTTTGAACATTACTCTTTAAAGCTTCACATTTTTTTTTCTATAATCAATATTACATTACATCTAGGTACTAAACATGTCAGCATGATAGCTTTTCGTTGAAGATGCAAAGTCAGCGCCACCAACAGCATTAGTCATTTCTTTAATAGAGTCGTACACAACTAGAGTAAATAACATTGATTTTAGAACCTTGGTTCAAACGTATTTCGTTACTTTTTTACATTCGCCTTTACGAAAATAATATCTAACTTGTAAACTAGGTTAGTTTAGAATTTAATGTTAATTGAAATTTAGTAAACAAACATTATATATTTGTGTAAGTAATAATTCAAACGTTTCTTAATAACACAATTAATTCCTTAATTTTTATTAAGTTATTTTTGGGCTATAATAAAAATGATTGATTATGATAACGAATTTAGTCTAAAAGTAAATGGGGCCACCACCCGGTATTGATGATTAGATTAATCAGAGATTAGATTAATAATATAAGATGGCAGCATAATTTCCTACTCTAAGACCAGATTCGTTAGTTTAATTATTCTTGTTATAGTCCAAAAATAACCTTGTTAGACTTACAAGTTAGTCGAATTATTTCGACTAACGTATAAGTCGACAATATTAGGAATAATGAAAAATAATACATAAAGTATCTAATTATAACATGAATTAATTAATTTCTAAATTTCAGTAAATACTGTATGTGGACTAAACACAATTCAAGGAAAAAAAACTCATAGAATTTTATATTCTCAAAACGTATAAAAGATGGACCAAAAGTCAGTTAACTATTGTAAAGACTAAATTTCTATCTCATTGAAATACTCTGCAAAAATTGTCCGGAACGAGTTTAATTGGTCGATATACATTTGTATAAGGCGCTTGGACACTTTCACAGACTTGCTAAGCAGATGAATCTATCGCCGTCCAAGTCTAAAAGCACGGTTAACTGATTTCTGGCTACCTTCTATTTGATTTAGTGAATCGGTTTGGATTGTCCGGTCAGTGCCGTAACTAGACAGGGAGACAGGTGTACCGCAAAGGGTTCGGGACAGTGGGCATAAAAAAAATTGTCAAGTATGGTGCAATAATAAATTTGTTCATAAATACACGTGAATTATTTAGATATATTTCGTGTGCACAATTTTTTTATAAACAATTGTTTTATTATTATTTCCCCCAAAAATTAAGGAGCCCAAAAATAAAACGTTGTAAAACTTTGCCCGGGACGGATGAAAAGCAAGTTACGACACTGCCCAGGACACATCTCACATTACCAGATAGGTATATTTTATTTACCATTTAAAAATACGAAATAAATATAGTAAGTATGCTTCTACACTTATATAACTTGACGATTTTCGAAGGTTTAATAGCATTAAATAATCTTTTTAATTCCTAAATTATAAGATTACCGAGGACCAAGATAATTGTCTTCCATTTTCTATGTTTCTTTTCACAATTTTATTCTGTTTAATCGTTTTTGTTAAACGTACACGTATAGAACCACATTTGCCACGATTATATTTTCGTATATTTCACACATTACTCACACTCGTCTTGTAGTAACTGTAATTCACTATAGGGGTTGTCCAAAAGTCGGTTAATCGAGATACATTTCACGAACTATTAAAACCGGTTCGAAACAGCCGCACGTAGTAGTTGAACGAGTAATAACTGGCTGTACGGTTAACCGAATTTTGGGCCATCCCACGTATACTGATTGCAAAAAAAATTTGGTGTTATTATTAATTGTTGACTGGTTGATCGGAATCTATTTACATATCAGCAGCCTAGTCAATTTATAAATGCAAAAGCAAACATCCCTCTACAACATATCCAAAAATTGTTCTGATTGTTAAGAAATTTCTGGTGTTGTTTTGTACCTGAGAAGCCAACAGAATGTGCGTTTATAATTTGAATAAAATAATTATTTGCACGAAACTGTATCGATAGCTTCTTAAACAATTTTCCAGACAGTCGAATACAATGCATATCATACACGATTGTTTTAAAACACAAATAGTCACTTAAAAAAAATGTGCCTCCGTTGTTATAACATCTCGAATGAGTAAGCAGAAATTGTTAATCGTAATAACTTTTTAGATATTAATTTCAAAAGTCAAAGCAATACAATTTGGAAAATTGATTTTAACATTAAAAAAATTCGGTTTTATAATAATAATGTTGCCAGATAAAAGTTAAAATTTCTGGACTTTATCAGTGACATTTTGAACTGTTCTCCTCGATACTTTTTATTCAAAACAATTTGAAGTTCGACATTGAACGAGTGGAGAAATTCAAGAAAAATCAAACAGAAATTTCTTAAGATTTTATATTTGAAAAAAGTCACTAATACACGTTTGTGTTAGTAAAATATTGTTTTTCTATTCGACATCCCGTCGCGTTTCTATCAATGGATCTTTATGCGTGGGCCAAAATTTGCATTGTGTAATGTACGGGACGGCCCAAACTTCGGTTAACCGTTGCTGTCTCATTCGCATACCGTACCAGGAATTCACTGTACACGGTTAACCGATTTTTGGGCTGTATCGTGTGCGTTTTTAGCGATTTCTTGTACAGATGGTAGGCTATATATTTCCATTGGAAAAAATGATTTAATCTCTAGTGCCAAAACTTTTTTCCTTTTTGTATTTATAAATGTTGTGTTTTATTTTCTTGTTCTTTCGTGTTTTAGCGTGTGCTATTATATACTTATTCAATTAAAGTATGTATATGTAAATATATAAATATTACTATAATAACAACAATAATAAAAATTAATGTTTAATTAACGATTAATAAATTTATATATATAAAATATATATACAGCAAGAGAAGAAACATTTTTAAATAAAATGTTCGATAAATTTTTAAAATTCGAATGTGAATACATTAAAATAAAAAGCTATTGAAATTGTGCTTTTATTATTATTATTATTATTATTACTACACAATATCAATTTTTCTTATTAATAATAGGAAATTTTGATTAAATAAAAAAATTTTAAAAAGTTTTCGAATGTCTGAATTATTGGAAATTAATGTTTGTGGACGGTAAATCGCTATTTCCATAAACGGCTTTGAAGCACTTCCGCTACGCAAGCTCTCAAATACAATTGGGAAACGCGTTTCTCGTGTAGAAGATATTTTTAAAAATGTGGAATAAAGAAAATGTAATCGCTTTTTTGTAAAACGGTGGCATTTTGCAGACGTGATTGTTCGTGCCCGAGCAATGGGCTGACCGCGTGGAGTTTTTCGGATTTTCTTCTTCCGTCTTGGACTGTTCTCGTAGAGAAGCCTCGGGAGGCTATTCCATTTCCTCAGATCGCCTTCGTGTTGCGCTTCTTTACGGCCTATCCGTCAATTCAATTCGCACCAAGATGTCTGCACCTACGTGCGTGATATCTGCGATGCGGATTATTCCGGGTGGCCCATAAAACAGTTAAACGTTATAATTAATTATGTTCCCACCTGTTTTGTAAAAGAAAAACACGTTTCTAAACTCCAGTTTAAGATTCGTGCCCGCGAGTGTCTGGAACGCACGCAACACAATACTAATTTTGGGCTACCCTGTATATTCGTAATTTACAATTTGCGATGGTCAATTACAGTCGCTAATTGGGCTGCAATTTGAAAAAAAATTATGTTTATAAATTCCCACTGTCGCCTGCCTGTCCTTCCTTAATCTCGAAAACGGAGTTAGTTAGACGAAAATCGAAACCAGATATGGAAAGCTTAGGGCAGGAGGCTCGATTAACTGTATACGAACTTCCGGTACAAACCGGAAGTCAGGTTATTTCAATTCAAAAATGTTTCCCCGAATGGAGTTGGATAGATAACAGCCACAACGTAAATCGTATTGCTAACGTAAAAGTATGATGTTCAGGTGCAAGACCCTACAGGAATTTGAGGTGGAGAACATATATTTTAAATTAAATTAATTAAACATATGATTAAAAATTGCAGCCCGGCATTAAGACGATCTCACAATAAATAATTGTTCGTTTATTCTAAATCAAAGTGGATTGGATACGACGTACCAAATTTTGGAAGAATTCGCACCAGATAGATTTGTGGATCGTTTGTATTTTTACGTAAGTCGAAGCGCGAGTAATTTGCGTACAACGTCGTATCAATCGTATCGATCGATTGAGAATCGACTGTTTCGGTTACTGATCGATCGCTTATTATTAAACATTGATTATCGCTAACCTACATAATTATAATAAATATACATTATAATTGTATATTTACCGAAATAAGCAATGGAAATATTTTAAAGCCACCCTTCTCGCCGATTTTTAATTTTGAGATTAAATTCTTTTAACTTTTTCGGATTATATAAAATTCCGTTACCATAAAAGTTTATTAGATTTGACCGGATGTAAGTAATATATTATTATTATACTCGTTTTCATTTGAGATTTGCCTTAAGTGAAAAAATGGAAATAATTGCCAGTTACTTACGACATTTCAGACTTGTCCAATAGAAAATCAGTATATGTGTAGTGATCGCGTCTCAGTCATAATTCGAAAGGCGATCGAAGATCCGCCAGTTCTGATGTAATCTAAACACATGGCGAGTGTGAAGCCACTTAACCTAAATGCAGCGGCTGTCGAAGCTAAAGGTTTAGAAGTATCCTACGGAATCAAGGCTAACAGGGTCAAAATTTTGAATGGTATCGACTTGGATGTGCGGAAAGGATCTATGTAAGTACAAGTTACGAGTTACTAGTCTTAAGCGATTTTGATTTATTAAGTTGCTTATAATCTAGCAAGCTACCAGTATTAAGTTATGTCTTGTAGCGTGTAATATAATTTTAATGCAACGGGATCCTGGGGACAGCCTTTGAATTTTGACGTTAAGTGATATTTGACCTTAAATGGTATTATATAATTTTGATTTCAGAAAAAGTTATATTGCGTTAGTGATAATATTAAACTATATATTTCATCTTCGGACTGCAATTTCTATTTTCGGATAAATTGAGAATTTTGTACTTTTCGGCCAATTGAAAATATGAAAAAGCACCAGAATCGTCAATTAATTTTTAATGATTTGAATCTACAAATCCTTAATACTAATGTACAATATTAAAAAGACAACAGGATTTTCGTGCAATATACATATTGCCCGATGGAACTAGAAAGTTTCATTGCTGAAATTTTGAATGTATAAATCGGCTAAATTCACTTGTATTTTGTTAAAATTTTATGAAAGTATTAATTCTGACAGTAAGCGAAAGGAATATCGACGTTCACCGATATTCTTTAGTAATCTAGATGTGTATTTCGAATTAGGAAAACGTTAATGTAACGGTTAACCGAGTTTCCCACAGGAGTTCGGTACTGTACATTAGAGCACAGGGTTTCTGTTGTGATCCCAAAAACTCTTGATACTACACGAGAATGTACTGTATTTGAGGTTTCTGTAATTTAAGTTCGCCGTTTTTACGGCCGTATTCACAATCGATGATAAAGCGTTTTTAACTCGATCCTCAAAAAGTAAACTTCTAACAAGCTCTCGATCCTCGATTGTGAATACGGATATTAGAGTTTCGCGTAAACCATTTTTAATATCTCGATTAAGAAATCTTAAAAATGATTAAGAATGTGAATTATTTTGTCACGATACAACCAATTTATGTATTATACGATTAAGAATTGGGCTTTAAATGTGTGAACGTTACTTTTCCGGTTAACCATATTACGAATGAAAATCCAGTCTTCGTATTGCTAATTACCCATTAACAGTTATGGAATACTCTTTTAATATTATTAAGAAATTAAACTTTAATTGATGCTAAGAACGGAAAGGGCTTCGTCAATTTTTGAAATTTAGTTTCGGAGCATATAAGAACCTAGAATTTTGCCTATCGAAATTATAGATTCTTGTATACTCGGAAATATGCTCTTGTATGCAGAAAAATGATGATAATCTACGGAAAAACTATCGCTTTTTATGCTTATCATTCTCAGAATCTCTCTCTCTCCCCCTCTAAATTTTCGTAACGTTAAATAATTTGAACGAAAAAATTAATACATTTCGTTATATCGTATCGTGTACGCAAAAATTACATTATTTATAAATAATTTGGAACTTCTGTTAGGAAATAGAGAAAAACTTAATTATTCTTCGTGGTAGTTACGGATACTTCTATAAAAATCAATGTAGATACGAGATTCTAATGCAAATTTTTAATCAATCAATTGTAAGTTTATGGAATAACTTTAAAATTATCGACTTGCTTACGTGCGGATTATATAATGTAAGTGAAAGTCAGGCTCTTATGTTTTTTGTTTTACAATTATTATTATTAAATTAATAGGAGTTTTCTATTACTTGTGTGTATTTATACATATAGGCTATATGTTTTGCAACAATGTAATAATATTATTATTGTGTTGGGTTTAGTGGGTTATACTCGGTTGACACCAGTGGCAGTGTACTATGCCGGACCAAAGTCAAGGCATAGCAACCAAAACAAAACTAAAATTAAATAAGTGTATCAGTGTCTGTATTCAGGCATTTCCTAACAATATGGCATGTATTCAATATAGTGGCCTTCTGTAGTGTAATGCATGTATTTTTATTCAATTGTAATGTTCCCAGGCTTTTGTGTAGTGTTTATTATTATTATTATATATTATATATATTATAATACGGAACAAGTTATAAGTTGTAAAGTTATATATATATAAGGGAAATGTGATTGTAGATCAATGGTACTTTTCATTCACGAAAGTCTATAATAAATTGATCGAGTGATTCAAGAAAGTCGATCACAACCCAATACAAGTTGGTCGAGCTTGCTATAAACTATCGTCTCGAACAGCCAGTGGAGAAATTTGGACATTGATGAACTCAAGGTTACGCGAAGTATTACGAAAGAAATTCAAAATGCTTGGTTGCTTTTCTCACTCATTGGGGAGGTTTTATTGCACCAAAAACGAAATGACTGTTATTAATAAGTAATAATGCAATAAATCAATAAATAATGTGAGTGCGAATGTCGTCCTTGGCGGAAACAAGCCAAGAATCCATAAATTTATTTCTAACAAGCAGCAACAAACATCACACTACTTTGTTATAATTTGTACCATTGAATTTCATGTTAATAAAGTAAAATGGAACTTTTACGATCATTAATCTATAGATATTTGTGTCGTTTAAAAAACTGATGATACTGATCCGTTGGATTCAAAATTATAAGTTTAGTGGTATGCGAGATCAGAAAGGTTTGCTACCGCTCATATAGAATAACAAGTATACAGATTCGTAGATGATTTTAACCGTTCTTAATTAAAATGTAAGTCGATTAGCCGACTTTTGGTCACCTTGTATAAATAAATAAATGTGTGTATATTCATACTTAATTATTTATACAAAGTGGCTCAAAAATCGGTTAATTGACTTATATTTTAATTAAGAACGGTTAAAATCGCCTACAGATTTGTAAACTTGTTATTCTAGATGATAAATTATAATTTATGAGCAGGCTCGACCAACTTGTTATGATCGATTTTCTTGAATCACTCGATCAATTTATGTTAGACTTTCGTGAACCAAAAGTACAATTTGATCTACAATCATATTTCCGTTCTAAGTTGTAACGTTTATTAATCGATTTTTTAAAACATAATAATAATTTTATTACATTGTTTCAAAACGACAGTAGATTGAATTATGAAAAATATGATAGCAGACATCATAGAATACACTTTACTTTTTCTAGTGAACGGCACGACGTTCGTCTTTCTACAGCTTGCCTTTGATAATTTTAGTAAAAAACAACTCGATAAATGGTCACGTTTACCCGTTTCTTTTAATCTTCCGTAGATGCTAATAAAAGTAAATTCTCATTAATTCGTGATTAGACCAATCCCTAATACTAATTTTACGCGACGTAATTTAATCGGCACAAGATTTATCCCGATTAAGTTAATCGGGAACAACAAGAATATAGGTCAAGATTGGGTTCGTAAAGATTTCGCGGTGGACTTAGATTCAGAGGACACCATTCTGTCTGCTAATTGCAGCAGAAGGTATATATCTGCTACAATTAAGAATATCTGTTTTGTATATCAAAAATACCAAAAAAGAAGCAATATTATCACGTATTTTTATAGTTAGTGAAACTATTATAAGATAAACGTGTATAATTGCCAATAGCGAATACATGTGCATTTCTGGGATGCAGGATGGACGAAAGATCAGTTAACCGTGTTGTGTGTTTGTGTTTAGCTACACGAATATGAATGTCAAACTGAATTTATTAAACTTTTGTAGTTTATATATTGAACAAGAATGCCCTCGTTTTTAACATTTCTTGTAAAGTTTGTAAGTAAATTGTTGTCTTATGCAAATATTTTAGGTGATCAAATCAGAAAAGTGGGTATCCAAGTTTCATGCAAATCTATATAGGGTCGTAGAAAATAAGTATGAAAAATTTGGAGCAAATCTATCAAAAAGCTTAGAACAGAGAGAGACAAACATTTTATTATATTTAAAATTGATGAGAACTGTTTAGTCCAAATGTTCCGACGAACCGTCCAGTCCAATAGTTCCGATGGAAAATAACGGTTTCGAGGAACTGTCTAGTCTAAGGCTGGAGTCACACTTAAAGAAAAAAAGCTCACGTAACCGTAATGGCAATTTTCCGTTTAGTGTGAAGTCCGTGTTTCGCACGTAAAATCGTGAAAGAAAAGAACACGGAATAAAAAAAATAACGAACTTCTTCGACATCTAGTGTCATTGCACATGAAAGAAGAAGTTCGTTATTTTTTTTATTCCGTGTTCTTTTCTTTCACGATTAAATTAAGTAAACGATTCAGTAAATGTCCACCATCAGCTTTATCAACTGAGACGTTTAATGTTGTCAACAACTTGTAAAACAAGACAAAAAGAGTAGTTCGTACTCTTGTCCCCCTTTCCTTGTGGATAGAGGATATTGGATTTGAACAATTTTCTTTTTGTCATCCATTTGTTAAATGTTAATTTAAATGTGAATAAAATTCATTTAAATGTACAACCAATATCCAGAATACAAATGTTGCTTTAAACTTGTTTAAAGGATGCTCCAATGAAGAAAAAGAGTTTTAAATAAAAATATTCATCGTAAAATTACATTTCTGACATAACTTTTCTCTTTATGCAAAAACATACTATTTAAATTACTAATCTCATTCTAAGATTCGTTTTAAAAATCAAAATGTATGTCAAACGTTAACGATTTCTCAAACTACCATTTCCAATGTTCAAATTATTCGTTTATGGTTCTTTTATCCCTATTCCACTTCATTTACTGTACATTTTCATCAGTGGCGTGCGGTGACAATTTTCAAATGGGACCAGATGTGAGAAAATCCATTTTTCATACATTAGAACAATTATTATTTAAACACCCGGGAGAAAAAATTCATTTTATTCGTATATTATTGGCACATGAATTTTATTCTCCCAGCTCCGTTATATATAACAGAGGGAAAGTATGATCCCCAAAATTTTTACATTTGGATTCAGGGGGCCTTGAAACGAGGGGACCGAGAAATGCAAAGTAATCGGAATTTTTTTCCTGTGTGTATGGATGTTTGTGTATGTGTGTGGAGGCATGATTTTTGTTCACCCTCTTTGAAGCTTAATAACTCCTGTGCTTTTTTCGAAAATTTCTGAAATTTTGCAGGAAGGTTCGTGTATTAGGGGAATTGATGCTGTTAAATTTTGATGGTTAAAGGTCGAGGGGGTGGGGAAATCAAGGGGTCGTGTAATATCTCGTTAGGTCGGACTTAATGATGATTTTATTCGTTATTAGCATTTACAGTTTTTTTTTTTTTAATATAAAACCCATTTTTACTTTCAAAAGGAAGCTTTCCGCCATTTTATAATAATTAAAAATATAAAAACTTTTTAAATAAAATAGAATACAGCACGAAAATTGTTGATTGTCTTCACTCCGCTGTGACGAATCGTCAGCTGCATCATTCACAGATTGAAACCTCGCTATGTTTCGCTGCGAGGGACCCGTTTCTCCCAACGAGTCCACTTCCATGTTGAATTTAAAGTCTTTTAAGTAGATTTACACTTTAGATGAAAACTTAACTGTTTTAAGATAATAGAAATACAAAAATCACTAATGCAATTTTATTTTCAATAAGTGCAAGAAACAAAATCCCTTATTACAGAACCGCTTGGACGCGCACAAAACACAACAGTATGACAGGAATACGTGCTAGTCGTGTCGATGAATCGACTAAAGGAGCCCCGAGGGGTGTTCAGGTTGGTTCGTGGAAGATTTGAAATCAGTGCAAAGGAAGGGAGCAGGGATGGGAAAAATACACGAAGAAATACACATTTTTCAAGCTAAAGGTTTCAGATAAAGAAGCATTAAAATAATATTTAGACGGTATTTCAGGGAATTTAAAGGGACTAGCCTAGTCCCTCTAGTCTATTCGCGAAACGCCATATTTTTAATACTTTTTGCACAAGCACTGTTTCTAGATTACCTTCCGTGCATCGTAGTTTTCTTTTTAAAATTTGCTAAATTTTTCTCAACTTTTTGCTAATTAATATCAGCTTTGTCTTACGGCATGCATTTTTGCATGTACAGTGGGTGATCCGTTAACGAACATAATCCGTTCCAAGACTTTGTTCGCTATCTGAATTGTTAGTTAACCGATTATCGATTTACCATAGGTTTTAATGGGAATTTGATTAATTTGTTCTGGAGACCCCCAAAAATAAAAAAATATATATATACAGGTAGGCCTCCTACAAAACGGTAGATACGTTCCTTGAAAATACCGCGTTATGGGAAATCGTGTTATAGGAGACACTAACTTAATACAAAAACTGGGATTCAGTTCTAAAAAGAGAAAAACTGCCTTTTATGGTGTAACATTTTCATCATTTTTTAAATTTATGTACATAAAAAGCTTAAATAAAATTCAACATCATATAAAAACTAAAAAGATTATGATTTCAAGTCAATATCAAAAAGAAACATACAGTAATGTTATGCTCACAAATTCAGTCCTCATCGTCACTTATTATAGTTGTTCGAGAATGTTTGACTGGCCTTATTTCAAGATCTGAGCTTGTTTCATCAAGTTTCACTGCACTTATGTGATCCGTTGCGATTTTTCTGTTATGTGAAAGATAATTCGTTTCTAAATACACTAAACCGCGTTGTAAGAAAATTTCCGCGTTTTTCCAACCCTGTTGTAAAGGTACCGCGTTTTAAAAGGCCTACCTGTACTTACTACGTTTATTTATATGTAATAATATTAAATAATAAATATCCCAAGCCTATTAACCTCAACCTGGTGTTTGGTTGCCATTCTAAGACCGTTGTTCTGACATCCTCCCACTTATTTAAAAGATCTTTAATAGCAGATGTCGGCATTAATCCCCTTTTTCAGAAGAAAACATATCTCGCCGAGTTTCTTAGTGATCTTCATTCAAGAGTTCTTGGCGTTCTTCTGTCGTCAGATCAGTTTCAGGTTCCATTATGAGCTCTTCAATGTTCTTTATTTCTTTATTTCTGCCTACTCTCTACCTTTGCTATTATACTCTCACCTTTTGAAAATAAAAACCAACACAAAACTTAACGAGTGCCTGCCAGACAGTCTCGCGAATACTATAAAAGAGTTGTATCTGTCAGAAAAATAAAAGGCTGGAATTACAAGGGAAATTTTCAAAGTTCGGAGGAATACTATCAGTATATACCGGGTTGAGCGTCGATATCGACGACTCCCGCGCTCCGAAAAGTTTCGAATTGTTGCCTGAAGACAAGGGAAGACCAATCGGCATTCATTATTTTACGTCGCTTCTTCTTGTGTTTGTTCATGAGGTGTTCGTTGTCCGAACATAAAAATCTTTCGCGAAAGTGTTCGTTATCCGGTTTGTTCGTTAACCGATCACCCACTTTATTCAGATTTCTGGATGTATAGTTTGCAATAAAATTTAACAGTTTCTCTTACAGTATTTGTTTTATATAACTTTCCAATTGACGCATGCTTTTTGAAGCATTTGCAAATATTAATTTTATTTTTTTATGTTTCACTATTGCAATCCATAAATATAACTGCGCTCAGACTTTTAACTATTTGTCACAACTTTTTAAATAATTCAATAGTAATTCCGGGATAACAAATTGTTAACGTTTAGACTTTATAGTAATTGAGTTTTTTTAGTGTTCTGTGGTAATACAAAGAAATTATGGTAACACGCGTAGGGTAACTAGTTTTTCGAAAATCGAGGGTTTTTCAACTGCAATTATAGCGACGGACAATAAATCACGAAAGTTTTTGTTATAATTATAAATTTAAAAATTTTCTTTTCGCTATTTTAATTCGTTTTTATTTTTCTCATTAGCAAGTAAGATTCAGTTATACTGTAAATTCTGTTAGCGCTAAATCGATATGTTTACTTTTGACGAAGCAAATCGATGCCGTGTAGAAGTATAGAAACACGTGCATTGTACATTCCACCATCAGAAATAGAAAAATTCGAAATATTTATGATGTTTGAAAGTTATGAAGAGAACAAATTATACAAGGAACACACCAGCAATTGACTATTTCAACTTTATTGTACCGGGAAATGCATTTCGGGCCCTTGCCCCTCTTCAGTCCTTTATTACAGAACTTTGACTTTATTAAAATTATGTTAGAAAAAGAATATAGTAATTTCTATTATTTTGTATGTAATATTATTATTGTTATTGTTCAATTTTTTTTACAATACTGCTTTATGTAAAAATATTTTTTGGGAAAATGATTTAGTTTATTCATTTGAAATTAAAGTGATAAACACTTAATAACCCAGTGAATAAAACATATATTTTTGTTTTGAACATTACACTTTTATTTTATTTAAAATGAGATCAAACTAGACAAGTTTGTTTTTTTAAATATCATGTTCAAATACCTATTGCCAGAGGTTGTAGTTCCAATGACCCATTATGATAAAGCCTGATTTCCAATATTTGTTGATATATGAAATATTCAAAAATCGATAGGTAATTTCCCATTTTAAAAATTAAGTTTCATATATAGATGGAAACAATAATAATAATTACTATTATTATTATGATTTTGCAGTTATGGATTACTAGGACCGAGTGGCTGTGGTAAGACAACATTACTAAGATGTATAGTTGGCAGGGTGAAACCAGATCAAGGTGTTGTCAAAGTATTTGGTGCCGTACCCGGTTCATCTGGTTCCTCTATACCTGGTCGAGGTGTTGGCTATATGCCTCAGGTAAATTATATATTATCGTATTTCTTGGACTTTTAATGATACAAGCAACATATTAATTTCTGTATATTATTAATACCTAATAATATATTTAAAAGTTTTACTAACTGTTATTAACAAGCATTTAGTGAAACTTAAATAAAGCATTAAGTGCAGAAGAGGTATAAGAATGTTGTGCTGTTAGTCGCCACTTAATTATTTTTTTAATTTTAAGAAGAAATTATGTCATATTTCTAGGTTCTATTGTTTATTTAACAACTACATTATTTGCGTTGTAGAAAAAATTTTAGTGAATTTGCCAAAGCGTGCAAAAGCAATTTAAAAAAAGCTTTCACAAGGCTCTTAAAAGTTGGAGGCACTGGACTAAAGCCTTATTAGGCCTTATGTAGATCCGCTACTGCTGCGAACAGAGATAAGTGCACATTCACAGATGGGATGCAGATTAAGGAGACTGGTGGTATCTGCTGAAGTAAATACAGTATTGCAATACTTCGTATATAAAGTTGATTTTATTTATCAGTTTTACAATTATATCGAATGAAAAATTTCTGTTTTTAATGTTTATTATTGAAAAAGGAGAAATAAATTTTTAGTGGAATATATTCAAATATCAAATGAATGAATTCTAATAATGCGTTCATCACGTTTTTCTTTGTAGGAAAGATTATTTCACGAGCTATCCCATGACATAGAGGGTTAACTATTTTCAGATAAAAACTTTAATATAGTTTTTACTAACAAAGTTTGCAAATATTATTTAAAGTAAATTGATTCCATATTCAATATAAATAAACAATATTCTAATACATTGGTATAAATCTTCAGTTATTTCCGTTTTTGATCGTCCTGATCCGTTCACTTCTTTTATCACCTCTCTAAATTGACAATTGATCATATTTTCTCTATTTGAAAAATTAGAAAAAAACCCTTAATTCTGTCAGTTTGGTCGGTGACGTTTCACTGAAACTGGAAGTACAGTAGAGCGTCGTTATCCGAAAACCGGTTATCCAAAACGTCGATTATCCGAAAGAGTTCCAGTCGGGCTGTGTCGTTCTGAATCAAACGTTTTTGATACTAGATTAACTTCTAAAGTATAATTTTCATGTTTTTATATTCTTCAATATATTTATTTTGTTTGTACAAAATAAAGAAATAATTTTTAACGATACAATAGCCTCGATTATTATTATAAAAATTTTCGTTAAGCTTAAAATCGACGAAAATTCAACACGAAGCGACACGCAACGGAGAAAAATTTCAACGTGGGATAAGTTATATTTTTTCGTACATAATCGGTTATCCGAACAACCCTAGTCCCCAATTGATTTGGATAAACGACGCTCTACTGTACCATGACAAAATATTCACTTTTAAAAAAGATATTCGAAGGATGTGTTTGAAATTAAGCTACATCAATACAAACTTCATCATTCGGTGAAATTTCACCTCAAGATGAAACACCAATAGTAGTAAAACAATATAGATATTACTGCATAAGTTATAAAATGATGACTCATTTCAATAAATAAACATTATTTACAATAAAATTGTCTTCAAACAATTGCGAATTTAATAACAGTTGGAATGACGTTGAATTGTGATAAAGCATATGTACCAATTTTACATATGACTGTATTTTAATTGAATAAAAACAGTCCATTTTGACGGATTCCTGCTACTACAGGTGTTAAATGAATTTTGAATCATCTTACATACGATGTATATATACAGTTCTTTCATATACGTGTGTCTAGGAAAATGCAATTCTAAATATGGATACGAGGAAAGTTTTAACTGATGCGCGACTATAATTATTTATTATAATTACTCATGATAACCAAATCGCTATCATTATTATTAATAATCCACGCATTCGGGAAATAATAACAAATCGCTTTTGTTTATTGGACCTATTCATTGTCCAAAACACATATTCCTTAAGAGTTCATTATAATATAAAAAATTTGGATATAAAATAAAGATGAAATGAGATACCTTTCTTTCGTTAGGAAATAGCCTTATATAGAGAATTTACAATTGTGGACATTCTTACTTATTATGGTAACTTATATGGATTGGAGATGAACTTCATTCTCGATCGAATCGATTTTTTAGTCAAATTTCTGGATCTTCCTGATAAAAGTCGTCTTATAAAACATCTCAGGTATAAAATAAATAAATATATAGCTTCTACATGAAAATATTAAGATTTATATAATTATATATATATATATTATTTTTTAGTGGTGGTCAGCAACGTCGAGTTTCCATTGCGGTAGCTCTGATCCATCTCCCTCCTCTTTTGATATTAGACGAACCTACTGTTGGAGTCGACCCACTTCTGAGACAAAAGTAACTATTTTTAATTAATATTTTACAGTGATAAGTTTTCCTATAGAAGAGGAACGATTAAGTTTATTATTATTTTTTTTTATTTAATAAGAATTTTTGGTATACTAGTAAAATAATTAATTTTAGTCACAAACTAGAAGAAAGCGTTCGAGAAAAATTGCATATAATGATATTTAATTAAATCTAATTTAATTTCGATATATTACTAAATTAATCATTATTGCAAATAAAAAGATTGTTAAATGTAAATTGGAAAAATGTCATATTTTTAACATCTTTCATGTTTTATTCTTATAAATGAAATAATAATAATTTTCAACTTTTGCATTGATCGATTCCGTTTCAAAATAAAAATGTTCGAAACTAAAATGAGAAGAGAATCCAAATTCATAAATATTTAGTGCTACAAAAGTCAATTAGCCGAGAAACATTGTAATTAAGATTATTTTAAGAATGATTAAAATCGGTTTAGAGCAGATTCCGTAAAACGACCGAATGCAGATGATCCAAACTGGTTTTAATAGTATTTTAAGCAAGGCCAGCAGATAACCGAGTCTGTCGGTTTGCTGCTCATAAGGACCCGGAATCGAATCCGTGCAATCAACCCCAGGAGTTTTTCTAGGATTGTCTGTCCCGGATATATTTTGTCCCGTCCCTCATTAACTCGGCGCCAATAAATGGGCTTGGCAGAGCCAATAATGTGGATGGGAAAAGGCCCTCTCATTAGTGACTGCAGGGAGGAGGGTCAAAAATAAAAGTAAATCATTACGCAAGATGGGAGTGTGTCTTAAGCACCGAAGTAGACTCGCTGGGTGGCATAAAACCGTTTATTCGAGAGTGTTAGCTGCGATATCTTCCAAATGACACGTGATTGGAACTTGGGGAATACAATCCTTGTTGGGTGAAAAAGGTCCCTTTCTTGATGATCACAGTTGTATAAGACCGGAGGAGCTGTATCCCTGGTCGGATAAGTCTAAGATGTTTCGGTTCGCCGGACCTTGGGTGTGCGGATTAAGTCTTGGGTTGCGACTTCGGTCCGAAAGTAGGAAGAGCGGCGCAAACATAGTCCGATGAGTCGTGAATCACAACTGTGAAGCTTGATATCACCGAATGTGAGACGGAATGGATGAATCTTACAACCGCTGTCGAGAGAAATCTGTACGGGAGAGATAACACGGGCGCACAATAAGTTGTCAGAGCTGGAACTGTTCGGAGGAAAAAGGGATATGTGGAATAGAACCTCGTGTCGTTGGGACACGGGTTATTAACGTCTCGATCCTTCGATCGCATATCCTGATTGGTTTCTTGACTCTTTTCAGGAGTAATTTGAGACCATCTCGGGCCGCGGGAGAAGTCAACGCCGAATTCCGATCCCAACTGGGCGTACATGTAATTATACGGATGATGTGGGTGTTGGATCCCCAGAGGTTTTAGAAATAAAATATAAACTAAAAAAGATTTATCTTAAACTACAAATTTAAAATTATATTTTATTAATGAATAATTCAATATCGATCACTTATTTCATTTCATATAGTAAAAGAAAAAAAAAAATGAATTCTCGGTTATCAATCGCTCGCTTACTTATATAAGTTTACATCGCTACTGGATTGTTCTAGAAGAAAGATCATAGTTCGGATATCGGATTGTTTTTGAAGTTTCCTTCTAGATGTATCTGTAAGACAAATGTGCTAGAATGTTCCCGATACATCTGGGCGTCCATTAATTACCCGCCCGACATCTGTCTGGTGGGTATATAAGGGACGCTTAATCCTTATTTTGATTGTACTTTTTAGATCATTCTTTCAAATCTTTCCAGAACAAAATTTTAGTTAAGCCGCTGCCAATCGGAGATGGTTGATCGTAGGACTTACGTTGTTTATATCCGTCCCGTTATTGTGTAAATGTCAAACAAAATATTTTGTTTTTCTATTCTTCCTTTCTATTCAAAACTTCAAGGCAAATTTAGCTGAAGGGTTGGGACCGTTCCGTAGCCTCACTGATTACTATATAGAAAAGCAGATTAGTATTATTATTAAGTGTAAATTTTACAAATGCATTCTTAATAATTGTTTTTTTTCTCTTTTTTATAGTATATGGAATCATCTCGTAGCACTTTCGACTAATCAGAAAATGACAATCATCATTACAACACACTACATTGAAGAAGCCAGGCAAGCTAATATGGTAATATTCTATTTTAATTTTAAAAAATACATTAAACACAATTTTTTATATAAAGATACTGGTAATGAATGATAACTTAAATACGGACTATATTATTATTGGGCTGCAATTTGAAAAAATTGTAGGCCTATAAATTCTCTGTCGTCCATCCTTTTATCTTTCCTTAATTTTGAGAACGGAGTTTGAAAGAAGAGACCAGATATGAAAACCTAGAGCAGGAGGTTTTGATATATGAACTTCCGATGCAAACCGGAAGTCATGTTATTTAAATTCAAAAATTTTCCCCTGTAAAGTGTTAGATAGATGACTGGCACGACTCTATTCTAAAAGGAAAAGTATGATATACAATTGGAAAACCCCTACTAATTTAAGGTGAAGAGAATATATTTTAAACTAGCAGTACCCGCCACGCGTTGCTGTGCTCAAAATGTATCTATTATAAATGTATAACACTTCCCCGCGGGGGGAATTTCGAAAAATCCCTTCTTAGTGTACATTCTCTTGACCTACCCTATTAAAACGCAATCAAAAACAAAAAACCGCATTTAAAATAGTATCATAGAAGCCCAGTTCTGCACGGTAAGCCTTAATTTTGTCCCTCTCCCCCACGGGGGAAATTTCGACATCTATATTATATAAAAACTCGCGTATTCGAATGCAACGTTGTGTCAAAATTTCAAAGCAATTGGTGAAGAACTTTCGGAGATTAGCTATTAGGAACAAACGAACATGTACATTTTTATTTATATACATTAAATAAATTTAAAATATGATTAAAAATTGCACCTGGCATTGTGACGATCTCACAATAAATAATTGCTCGTTATTATTACTTTTACTCTCTATGTGGGCACTAAGAGGGTCTTATTTTCAAACCCGTTGTGGGCATAAAAAAAAGTCTTCTTACACAAGTTAGTGCCCACAGTGTAGAAAGAATGAAAAATGAAAGAGTATAAAAAACGTAACTAAGTTTTGTAATATAATTTTATTTTTTGATCGACCAACCTAATAAACTTTTACGAATAAGTAAAAATATGGTGGCAGATCATCGAATGCTTTTGATTTATGAAAGTAGATCATATCCTTCTAGAAATTAGCCAGGCCTGCTTTAGACTAAAGTACCAGTATGGAAGAAATATATTTTTATTTGACTCGAAACTAACTTTACGGGATAAAATAGTGTTTTTTTGTTTTTTTTTCTGTTCGACGTTTTTTTTCGTTCGTTTTTTCCGTGGACGAGACAGTAAAGGCGTGAACCCATCGCTTTGGGAGACCTAGGTTCAAGTCTGGGTCGATAACTTTAAGAATTTTTAATGAGCGGCCCATCCCTGGCCATCTGGTGCCCCCTATTATAGGCCTAGCCGAATAGAAAAGCTTAATTTTCGACTAATCAGAAAAACACAATCATCAGCAACACATTACACCAAAGAAATCAGGTATGCTAATATGGTAATATTCTACTTTGATGTTTAAAAATACATTAAACACACCAAGTTTTTATATAAAGATTCTTCCAAATTCACTTCAAGGCAAATTCAATTGAAGAGTTCGGTTGGTTGGTTTGTTAAGTCATGGCAACGCAACACTAGGGCGATCTGCCTAGGGGGAATGCCTTCCTGAAGGTCTTTTTTAAGGGTAACTGGCCCCTATTCGGGCGTCACAGACGTGGAGAAAACCCGGAAAACTCCACATAGCCAGCCCATCGTGGCGAGGCGCGAACCCACGACCGAAATCCTAGTGTTCAGGGAACGGAACGATTGACCACTAATGGGCCCCTGAAGGGTTCGGAGGTTCGGACTCTTATCCTGAGAAGAGAGTCAAAAATTAAAAACTCTTTCTGTAACACTAACAGAGGGTTTTCTCATAGCTATCACGAATTCACACTGAGAAATACCTATCAAGTCACCCAACAAAAATTCTGAGCAGAGCCCAGCTTGAATCCGGGTATCTTAGAAAAGCAGGTTGATGCTTTTACCATCTTGGACATCCTGTGTATACAGTAATAGTGCGAAGACGTATCATCAAATAAACATTATTAATGCGTAAATTTTAACAGCCAAATGGTCGAGAAGTCACGATAGCAACCTACCGCTCTGGGGGACACGGGATCGAATCAGAAAAGGTCGAAAAACCCCAGGGATTTTTCAGGAAGTGGTCCTTTTTTTTTGTGGTCCGTAAAGATGTGCCGGGCTCTGTCTTTCACCACCCGGTCGTCCCATTGTGGACCTGGCCAAACCCATAATGGGCTTGCTAAAAACGCCTCTTAGTGCTCGCAGTGCGGAGAGTTAAAAAATATGTGATTTAAATACAATGTAATAGCGAGGTTGAGGCCGAAGTTTTAAACGCGAAAACATGTACGTCGGACGTTCAGCGCCACCTTCCTGTAAGGCTAGAAGTTTGACAATGGCGTTTGGAATGCCAAGCATGATTCCATTGAGTTTTCAAACGCCATTGTCAAACTTCTAGGCTTACAGGAAAGCGGCGCTGAACGTCCGAATACACGTTTTTGCGTTTAAAACTTCGGCCTCAACCTCGCTAATATTACCTTCCAGAAAACCAGCAGATTTTCTGCATTCACTTAAAATATCCCAATACGTTATCAATAAATGTTTGCGATAGATAATTTTATCGCGACTATTTGTTTATGATTAACGCAGCTAATTTAATTATTATTATCTGATGAGCTTTTGCATAATTGTGATACGTCAGTTCGCTTTGTACAGAATGATACTCTAACAACGTGTAATAAGCACTATAATCAAAATGGCAGCTCGATATCGAAAGCAAATGCTAACGGTAAAAGACCAAGTGGCTCCATTTAGTGTTTATTTTCAGGATAAACATTAAATGATTTTATTTCGTAATTGAGTTAATAATAATTCTACATTAGTGACATCCGTTTATTCCGTTCTTCTTACAATTAGAACAAGTAAACAACAAATTCACATTAAAATCTGATACTGGAGATCTTCAGGTTGTTTATAAACTATATTTTTAGTCGTGTGTCATATTATTGGTCATATATTGAATGTTTTACAAATTTATTCCCTTAGGTAGGACTTTTAAGAAGAGGGCGCCTGTTGGCCAACGCTGATCCGGAGACCTTAATGAAAGAACACCACATGAATACGCTGGAAGAAGTATTTTTAAAACTGTGCCAAAAAGATTTGGAAACAAGCGATGGAAATACAACTGCCATCGAAATGAATAATTTAGAATACAGTAATACGCCAGAAACTCTACAGGTAATAAGTAAATCTGTATCAAAATGAGTCTGTAAAAAACGAATGCACATGTAGTAAAACTGCACACACAGCCGTGGAAAGCAATCGGGATCTCTCGGTCCTTTCTATCCCTGGTTCTGACACGATTCTGTTTATTACAATTCTTTCTTTCTTTTTTTTTTTTATCCCTTTAGGTGCTTGCAAGGGCCGGAGCAAAATGGAAATGCGGAGTTTCATCGTTAGAAACTCAAAATAATAATAATACTTTATTACATATTTCAATATACTGTTAGATGTAATATTAATAAGAACAGATTACAAAGCACACAAAAATGAAAATAATAGCTAAAATTATTTTTGTTTTAGTAATGGTAATGTTTTTTACAAGAATTTACATTTATTAATGCGGTAACTTCGTATGAAATTTTCCTTGCGGGTTTTTGGGCAAAATCGTTTTCAACGTCATTAAAAATGTAAAAAACATTTGATAAAACAATATCAAATGTTTTTTTAGATAAATACAATTTTTTGAGAACGATCTTTCTTCCGGAGGGACTGTCACTGCATTTGTTAACTAATGTAATTTTGGAGACAGCGACAACATTGAGTATACAGGTATACCTCGAGTTACGTCGTTTCGAATTACGTCGTTCTCGATTATATGTCGTTTGTCAAAAAAGTATATGGAAAAATAAAAATCAAGTTTAAGTCATTTTATTCGACTTTACATCCGTCCGCCACAAATATCGAAGTCGTAATATCGCTAGAAAAGCGTTAAAAGCACATAAAATCATATTAAAATATGTACATTTACAGTAAATGTTAATATAATCATCATAAATCCTAGAGAACGAAAAATGAGAACATCTGTGTTTCTGTGTTGTCGTCTTATTTAGCTGTCTTTAAGTACTCATTATTGGCGTTTTCCACCGTAGTTTCGACTACCGTCGTAACTACACAAGTAAATTCGACTTACGTCGTCTCTCCTGGAACCAATTACCGACGTAAGGCGAGGTATACCTGTATATCAATAAATTTAAATGCATTGAAAGCTATTATTTTTCCTGGAACAATTTTCGTAAACGAATTTAAACTCTTCATACAAATTGACTTTATGTAAGTCTGAATTTAATTCTAAATATAAGTTTCTACGGTATTTTATTTATTCATTTATTCTTCTTTCCAACTTTTCTTGTAATTTATGTACAAAATCATACAAAAAATTACCTTTGAAAAATTGCTTGATTTGAATACACTTCAAAGCGAATAAATTATTCTTTTGATTGTTGGTTGTATCTTTAATAATGAGATAATGAGATGTTACTAAATTATATATATAGTATATATAGTTACAGTGTATAGTATAATATAGTGTGTAATTATAATTTAGCAACATCTCAGTATTGAAGATACCACAATCAAAGGTTTAACTTAAATATATATATATTTAAGTTAAACCTTCGATTGTGGTATCTTCAATATTGAGATGTATACCTAAATATATTATATATATATATATTTATTTCCACAGTTTTTAAAAAAATATATTTTACATATCCTTATTATTTTATTCTATTATTTTATTATATTTTATTCTACAGTTTTTTTTACATAAATGTATTATACACGGTAAAAAAAATAGAATATAGTATTCTACAGCAGGCCTGTTCTACAATATAATATACATACATACATACAAATACAGTATTTATTTCTACAGAATTAATTATTTCTAGAAAATAATATCCGTGGTAAATAAAAACTGCAGAAATGAGTGAGTGAGAGTATGTATATATGTATAAATTTAATTTATATGTGCATTATATATATTTGTTTTGCATAATTTTAGGTAAACTCGATTCAGCATTATAATAGCGAATCGAAAATGCAAGTTGACGAAGATAACATTGCCGATGTCATCTCCGACATAGTGATGAGAAGAAGCACTATCGTCAGCTCCACGAATCAACCAATGGTGCAACAAACACCTCAAATTCCGGACAATTATAAAGGGAATACTGGTGCAAAGAAAACCAAAGCTATATTTATGAAAAATATGTCTAGATTAACCAGGAATATTCCGTAAGTAATCGTTTCGACAATTATTATTATTTAAAAGAAAAACTACTGTACATAGACTATATAATTTGTTTCGTTATGAGTTTTAAATTGCAGAGTAACGAAACACACTGAATAGAACAGACCCGTAAAGTTGAAGAAGCCTCTATCTAGTTTACGAACAAAAATATATGTAGTCTATTATAAATATTCAGCATTTCAAATTCCTAATTTGTAATGGCCCATCAGCGTTCGAGTGCATAATACCATTGAACACTAATAGTTGTGCGCGGGTTTGCGCCCAAATACTAATGTTCAACTTGGAAAACTCCACGTGGCCGTGCTAGCCACTTAGATTTTTTCCCGGGTTTTCTTCGTGTGTTTAATTAAGGGGCCAGTTTTCCATATAAAGTAATCCCGGAAGGCACTCCCCTTTGGCAGGATCGTCCACGGTTTCATTGTCTTATTGCATCAGTTCAATCCTAATTTGTAGTAACGATCAAAAATGAACTACCTAAACTTTACGTAATTTACTGCCAAAATTTAGTACTATTTTATATCAACAAAATTAGAATTTGTCCTTCAAATTACTAATATTGGAGATCAAAACGAGTTAATTCAGTTTATTTATGGTCCTGTCCCTTTCAGCTAAATTATGAAATTCATTTGTAGTATGGATTACTCATAAGGTTAGTACTGTACTAAATGTTAGCAACATGAGCTAATTCGAATAGCTCATTTTAATCTCTGTCCCTAATACAAATAATACGAAATTAATAGTAAGATCTGGCAATACAGTAGAGCATCGATTATCCGACCCACGATTAACCGACCGCGTTCTAGTCGGCAAATTCAAATGTCCGCTAGTGATGTGGCGCTACTATAATTGGTTGTCTTGGCTACATTAATATTATTTTTGTTAAATTTTTGCATGTTTTAGCTGGCAGCACTGGCTCGACCATGAAAGGGAGCTAGTATTTAAACCAGGCCTAATACACTATACTAATAATGCATTTTTTTCATACTTTTCGGCTATCCGACTTTTCAGATATCCGACCAACCCCGGTCCCCAATTAAGTCGGATAATCGATGCTCTATTGTACTTCTAATGAAATTCCGAATCTATTCGGACGGTCCATAAATTACGTAACGCAGATATGAGTGGTGAATATGTAAGTAATCACTACGATACAAGGGGTGAGTGTTTTCAATAACTTTACGTAATGTTAGAGTCTCAACTGTCGGGTAACAAATGATTCATTTTTGTTTCTGAAGTGTTGCATAAAAATCTATATTTGTCACACATGTAATTGATAAAATAATCAAACGTTCGGTATCCATGCCGATCATTATTTCTTAATACAGTTAAGGGGGTCGATGGAGGATATGCGTTAGGTAATTTTAGGGTATGAGCGACAGCGTTACGGGGTTGGAATGGTAGTTGAAAAATATAAAAATAGCATTACGTAATTTATGGACGACCCCTCATCACGAAGTTGGAATAGCCCACATTTGATCGTTAGTACAAGTTAAAGGTTTGAAATAGTACATATATTTTTGTTCATAAATTTGATATGGCTTTCTCCAACTGTGAGGATCCAAACAGATATTGGGGCAATTAAAGAAATTCAAAGTCTGTAGCGTATTCGTAAATTGTTCCAGAATCTATTCCGAGAGAACATGTAAATATTGAACTTCAAATGTACTTTACTGAAATTTCGCTTGTAACAGTATAGAAGTATATATATCAAAATATTCATAATTTGTTACAAAGAAAATTTTAATAATTAAACTGTCTTTCAATTGAACTTATTTTTTAATAGTTTATTACTAATACAAGTATTCTTACCCGCCATCCACGCTGCATTATTTTGCATTTGCGTTGGAAGAGAACCGTTTGATCTTAAAATTGGCGTTATTAACAACGAGAAAGGTGACCAGATGGCAAAAGAATTTCTTGGTCTCTTGTCTAGTAAAACAGTTAAAAGAGTAAGTTCAAATTCTTTGGTTTGAAGTAATGATTATTAGAATAATATGCTCGAATAAGGTACGTTCCCTTATCACGTAAATGTTATATACCTATAGATGGAATATAATAGTACAAGTAATGCAGTCGAACACGTCAAAAGTGGGAAACTGTGGGCCGCCGTCAGCGTGGACGAGGATTTTACAGAATGTTTATTTGAAAGGTTTGTATATTTTTATACTACTGTACTATTAACCTTGTACATTTGTTTATTCGTTTAATGATAGTTTTCTGTACAGATGGAGTTGGTAGGTTTAATATATTTCCACGTGTAGGCCATATCGTCATCGACATAGTCGATACACGAAAATAGACTTACTACGTTCATGTAATAGTAACAAAAAGACTGTTCGGTAACATATCATCTTATCGTAGTAGTAAGATGATACGTTACCGAACTTGAAGGTGAAAACTCGGTCGGAATCGAAGCACCTCATTAAATACTTCCAGTCGGTACTTAATTTCTTTATGGAAGTCGATCTGAATAATCCACGTGTCTCGTAATTGAGGCCATCATGTAATAAATCAAAAATTTTAAATTAAGAAAATGTTTAGTTTGATCGGCAATAAATTATTAGGTAGGCCAAGAATAGATCGCGTTTGTTTTTACAGGATTTATTTTGATCTAAAACATTAGTAAAAATTTGCGTTATGCGTTGAATGTAGAATTCGGCATAAATATTTCCCCGCAAAACTGAATTTATTTCCACATAAATTTTTGCCCTATGCGCTGTGCGCGGCGCTCAAGTCGTGTGTAGTATCTTACTCATATTTGATTTTAATGGACAGATATTAAAAGGCTACTGTACTTCTTTTGTCAATTGATTAGTTTTGTAAATTTCCGTAATGAAGTTAAACAAAGAGTATGCGATACTTTTAATACAAGTGTACGAAAAACGCAGGCATCTCACAGTAGCAGTAACACATACTCCAGTGATTGTCACGAAAAACTAAGTTTTCACATCCAAATACGAGTGCTGCGCAATCCTTTTGATGTCTTTTAAAAAACCAACATTAAATGGATCGCGTGCGTTGAACATGGCGAAAATTCTTGTGCGCGTCCTGTGCTGTGCATACATCTACTTATGAAGTTTTATTTGCGCGGTCAAAAATTTTCGCCGAATGCAGCGCCTAATGCAAATTTTTACTAATATAGACGCATCCTTATATGTTTCAATAAATTTTCGTACTTTTTGTCTAGAAAACTGCTATTTAAAAAAAAATAATAATAATAAAGATTTCTTTATTATTATTATTATATGAAAATAATAGAATTTTCATATAATGCTGCAACAAGCTCAAGTAAATTTTATTGATGTTTTTACGACTTAGTGAATTTATGAAGCGATAATCGATAATCGGATATTTCGTTCCGATTATATCCGGTGACTGAATTAAATTTTTTTCTGTCTATTCAAAGTTTGGCGATTGCGTTTCTTACGATTTCTTTTAATATGAAATCAGCTTTTAGCCTAATAGCAAATGGCATACAATAACTCAGGCATTTGGTGTTTAATTGAAATATCGAGGAAATTATATTATTCGCACAAGTTTTATTTTATATTTTGGAGATAAATCAAAGGAGGAGCAGTTTGAAATTAATTATTAACTAGAATTGAAATATTTCGTTTAAATATGCCGTGTTGTGTTAATTGGTTTACCTATCATTTTTACTGGCTTTTACCAATCTCCTATTTTTCTATAAGGACGCAATTTTTTTCCTACACTGTTTAATTTTTTTCTTTATGTCTACCTTGTAAAAACAGATCCGAGTGTATTCACTCATTCGTAAGTCTTTGATTAATATGTTAACATTATTTTGAGAAATGGAAAGATTTGAGTGCTTCTGAACAGAAAAAAAATTGATGAAAGACTCTCATTAATGGTGTAATTAAAAATTAAAGACACAAGTACATCTCGATTTTTAAAACCCGGTCTGGAATCACAAAAGTGTTTCCAATATCGTGAAGTTACCCGAAACTATCGATATTTTTATATTTCGTATTCATAAAATACGTCATGGAATTTACGACAAAACGAAAAAGTGACATCGAGATGTCTGTCGGCAATCACCGGTAATCGCTTCATATTTTATACAGCCAATCGGGTGTTTCTTAGTGACGTATTTTTAGAAATTTTTTCGCTTTTGGCATGTTTGCAAAGTTTGAACATAATATAAATGTTTCATAAATGACATACAGTGGGACTGTCTGACTGGACAAAACCAGAAATAATTTTTATAGTAGCGAGGTTGAGGCCGAAGTTTTAAACGCAAAAACGTGTATTCGGACGTTCAGCGCCGCTTTCCTGTAAGCCTAGAAGTTTGACAATGGCGTTTGAAAACTCAATGGAATCATTCTCGACATTCCAAACGCCATTGTCAAACTTCTAGGCTTAGAAAATGATTGAAAAACACGTTTAGGTTACACTCGTGGTGACGAAATATTAATTAGGCCATCATCCGACTAGCCAAATACTACGGCACCTCGCGAGAAAAAATACTCTGATTTAATTTTCTGAACATAAAATATTCGAAACAAAGGGCCACATTAATTCTTATGTAAGTGCAATAATATCTGATCGGTAAACAGTAATGTATTTTGGATTTCTATCTAATGATAGTATTCTAGGAATGATCATCAATATTTTAAGAATGTCTTCCTTCATGTTTTTCTAATCTAATTATAACATTTAAATTTGCTTTCATTTCTATTTATTTGATTGACTTCTGCCCTGATAATTTTATTATTACTAGACTTCAACTTGGAATCGCAGCAGATGAGGATGTCATTGACTGTAGCACAATTACCATCGATATGGACATGTCCAGTAAGTTGTTGCTTTCAATCATTGTCCGTTATTTTCAAAATTATCATATCCTTTAAGTTTCTATTACAAATAAGTTCTAATGATTATTCACATAAATGTAATCAAAGATTATTTATAAAAATGAAATAATTACAGAGGTCATTAAATAATGCAACATTTTAATTTTAAAATTATGTAGTTTACTAAATAAAAAATGCCGAATGCTGGATGGCCATGCCATGCTGGTCAGTAAGTGCTTGTAATTATGGAAAGACTGTTTCTACTTAGCATACTTTATGCACAAGTACACTGCTTGTGGAATAATTTAGGTTGAGTTTCCTGTAATGCAGGGGTTCCCAAGTTGTGTTCCGCCAATAAAAATTTCGGTTAAAAAAAAAAAAAAATCTGTTGAGTCTAGTGGTATATGAATGTGCCAATGTAGATTTCGGACGTGGGGTCTAATTGTTCTAGTCTCGGATGGAGTCCTCCGTGACGATTCGAGACTATAAACGTGCTAAAGTTATTGATAGATTTATAAACAGTGGGGACCGATTTATCAGTAACAGAACGAACCGAAATCGTGATATGATGTTTGGCAAGGTAATGAAAACCATAAAAACAGTAAAACATAAAATAAAGCTCAAAATAATCCTTTAAATAATCAATCTTAAAAAGGATCCAATATATAAATAAAAATACAACTATTAAATCTGTACTCGTATATATATTAAAACCAAAATGTTCTTTCACCACTACACACAAATAACGTAAATTTAAAAATAAATTTGATTTACAATTTGAAAATTTCAAAACAACCTTCAAGCGGTTTTTTAAATCGTTGCTTTAATTTTCCGTTTTCGTGTAATATCTAGTATGCTTTTATTCCTTGATATCTACAGGGTTCCAACATTTTTTATTAAGGTGAAAAGATTCCGTGATAAAAATAAGTTGGGAACCTCTGCTATAATGTAATGTTTGTATTACAGGAAGCATTAAGAAAGAGAGTGAGAATTTTGAAAAAGAACTCCCACGTTTTCTAAACTTCACATACTAACCTTTAATTCCCTTATATTCTTGTCCACACACTTTTCTGAAGTTTGACTGAACCGTAATTGGTGATTGTTTCGTAAAACCACAGAACAAATTAAGCTTTCTTCTGCAAAGATGCCATTTTGATACTGGTGATTGCAGTTTTATCTGGACTGTTCACAGTCTGTGCAACATTACAGGGCCACAAGCAATGTGTTTCTACTTAAGGAAAGATTTTATGGCCATTTTCTATATAGAGTGTATATGAATAAATTTACCATTAATCTTTATACAGGATGTTACAAATAAAAGTAAGCAAGTCCTAAAACTTGAAAATAATTAAAGATGAGAGGATTGGCCTAATATAACCAAACAAGGTTCAGGTGAACTGTACAACACTTGCCCAACTGTTGGCATGTGTATGTGTTAGAGAGCCCAGATTATGGGGATCCTAATGCAGTGTTAGTTTCTCGCCAAAGTTCAATTGTACAGGGGTCAAAAATGGTATCATTGGAAAGTACAGTAAATGATATTATTGGTACATTCAAATCTAAACAAAATTTGGTCCGAAGTCGTGTTTGATTAACTTGCGCTGCTGTTGAGAAAAGTAAACAACATAAACGTGTAAGTCAGTGGTTCTCAACCTTTCTGACATTCAGCACCATTCATTTACCTTTTATTACACGGAGCATTAGCATCAATATATTCAAAAATTGAATAAGCAATTCTATGCTTACTATTCTCAGGAAACAATGAAGCAATAAACTAATAAACTTTAATATATTGAATAAAATAGAAACAGAATTGTCTACGAATATAGCAATGGGAATAAATTTGAATAAAAATTTTAAAATCTTTCATGGAACGCTCGAGATAGGTTTTGCGGAACACTAGTTAAGAACCACTGATGAAAGGCAGGTAGGCAAGCATGTAAACAGACAATTTTCATTAGCATGCATGTTTACGTGCTTTAACCTGCCTTTCCTGACCTGTTAACTTACGCCGTTGAGTAAAGCAATCAAAAACGATATCAGAGTAAATGTTTAGATTTTAATGTCAGGGTGGTCATAAAGTAACTTGACCAACTAGCAGTGATCTCGATAGCAAGGAATCCATTGAAACTTTTATAGATAAGTACACGGTGACATGCACTTACAATATACGAAAATATTGTAAGTGCATGCCACCCGAACACACATCACGGTTAAAGTGATACGTGTTCAGGTATATAACCATATTAACCATATATAAAAAAATTTCCAATACAAACACTGGAAATTCATGATGTCACAGAATTCTGCATGACGGAAAACAGCCTAAGACGTTAGAACTGTGTCCGTAGACCGAAAAACAACAAAGATATCAGTGTTTGAGCAATGGAAAGTGAGTGAGCCAATACCCGCGACGGAAGACCTGTATACGTTTGAGGATGAGGCAGCAGAACACTACTGAAGCTTATTGTGAGGTATAAAAGCATCTGTCGAGCATAATTCAGACAAAGGCTGCATTTTCACAGTTTCTGCTTTGTTTATGCATTTCGCGTTGTAACAAAAACAAAAAATGTGAAAATGCATGCTGTCCGAATTCTGCTTGAAAAATGCTTTTTTACTATAATTCGCTTCCCCTCATCCGCGAACCTGTACGGGGTTAGCTCGCTTCCCATTGTTTAAACACTTCTACCATTATTGTTTTTCATTCTACACACAACGTTCCAACGCCTTATGTTGACATAGAACAAAGAATCTGATTACATATTGAATTTCTAGTGTTTGTATTGGAAATTTTCGATATACGGTTACGTTAAGTGTAACCGTGATGTGTGTTCTACCCATATTTTCGTATATTGTGAGTGCATATCACTCTGTATTTATCTACCAAAGTTTTAATGGATTCTTTGTTATCCGTGTTCCCAAGATCGCCGCTAGTTGGGCAAGTTACTTTTTGATCCAACGAGTTTTAATGAGAAACCCCCGTAGGACTCCATAACTCGGGGTCTCCAATACATACACTTGCCAACTTTTGGGCACACGCCGATCCTTTGCATCTTGTTTGTCCGTAAGGTGGGAAGATTTGACTAATTTAGTCATTCTCAAGTTATGGGACTTATTCACTTTCACTTCATTTGTAATACCTTTAAAAAGATATATTTGAAATGTGATTAAATCAGATTGAAAATTCTGTTTCATCGATTTTAATGTGCATTTATAAAGCAGTGAAGCCATCTAGCAGGCAAAGCTTTAAGTTCTTAATGAACGTGTAAACAAAACCGAGAAATTTTTTAATTTTATGTTTATTTATTCATTTCAACGGCATAAACTCAAAAAGAAGTTTCACAAAGCGGTAAACCTTTATACATATTTTATTTTTGAGTGGAAAGGAAATGTTTTCAAATACTTGAAAATGTATGAATGAGGAAGGAATACTAAATAAAGCTGGAGTTGCGGCTCAAAGGATTATAGACCCAAATTCGGGGAATGGAGAGAAAGGTCAAAAGATAAAAAGTAGTGAGAAAGGATAAATAGACCTTCTTATGCAAATATTAACCCTTAATTTTCCAACCTTTCTCACTACTTTATCTTTTGTCCTTGCATTTGGGTCTATAATCCTTTGAGTTCCAACCCCAGCTTTATTTAGTATTCCTTCCAGCTTTGCATTTTTTTATCTACCTAGTTTTTTAGTTTAGCATTAAAAAATATCATTTGGCACATTGGCTACTTTTTGGGCTACATATTATTTATAAATATATTAGTCAAATAAAAATGCACTTTAAAATGGTGTTTCGTCCTTTTTTATTAATTAGACACCCAAATAAAACAAATATTTGTGTTTTTCAAATAAATTTTTGTTTGTCTGTCTCCTTTATAATAAATGAATTTATCTATTTCTAAGTAATTTTTTTAAATATCCTTTTTTCCGATAAAGTTTTATTACTTATTATTATAATCTAGACATGTTAATCCTTAAATATCTCATATACTTGTATATTTAAGGATTGAGCTACAAGTATATACAAGATACTTGTGACCCAAAACTCCATGACTTCTTTCAATGTGGCCCAGAGAAACAAAAAGATTGGATACCCTGATTTACACGATCATTACGTTTAAAAAGAACTTCACGATTAGTATCATATGCTCAAGGAAACTGAGAAGGAAAAGCAGAATCCTTTGAATATTTTCTTTTTGAATGAAGCAGTGGATAGAAATCAACGGAGTTAAAATGGTCTGAGCATATTTTTGTATATTTCTTAGAGCTAGCGTTCTCTCGTTATTTTCACTAGCTAAATTTTTTAGCTCCTTATTTTTAGGAAAAGAAATGTTACATGATGAATTATAACATCTTCGTACACAAAAATAATTTTTAAAGTCCTTTTTTCCATCGTTTCTCTTATATTTTCTATCGTATGGTTAAAGCATTTGCAAGTAGATGGCATCACTGATCATTGAAACTGATGTATATGTTCATTTATGATTCGGATGCACCTAAACGTGCAACCATTCTAAATCAGTTTTAAACCATTCTTAAAATACACTGCCGAAAATGGAAATTCCAGATCAAGGATGATTTATACGAGATGAACGAAAATTACACAAAATATTTATGTATATGAATCACTACATTGATGAGAGTTTCAAGGGCACAACTCACTAGATGCATTTACTATGGCTTTGTATATGCAAATTAAAATGTCGTGTGGAGCTGTTTATATGCATTGTCGTTACTATGAAAAGCTGTGGTCACATTAGCTACAACATACAGAATGCCTCAAAGGCAACAACAAACTGCAGATCAGCAATTGATCCAGTTTGAATGAGGTGTGTGATAGGCCACGAGAGCCTGGATTTTCATTTCGTGAGATCGCGGAAGAATGGATTGAGACGTGTCCACCATGTACGACTGTTGACAGCAATGGTCTAGGGAAGGCACTACTACCAACAGACTAGGATCCAAACTCTCCTGGACCATTGGAAATAGAGAGATCGGCATGTACGCAGGATGTTCCTGGAGAATTGGAGGGCGTCTGTGGCAGAAATTCGAGCAGTAGTGGCACCTGGTGTCACCACAAGAACTGTTCCGAATTATCTTCTGGAGAATTGCCTCTTTCCAGATGTCTGTGGCATGTTTAATGATCACTTCAGTCCACCGTTTGATGCATCTTCAGTAATGTCATGCAAGAGTACATTGGAAGACAGAATGGAATTCTATGGCATTCACAGACAAGAGCTTTTTCTGCCTTGGTACCAATGATGGATTTACATGGATCAGGAGAACTCTTGGAGAATGTCTTGGCAGGCAGCATCCATTGTCGGCATACCAATCCAACTCTAGGCATTGTGGTCTGGGGATGGATCTCATTTGACAACATGATCCCCTTATGGTTAATCCTGAACACAATGGCAGCAAACGTTTTTATCAGAATGGTGATCAAACCCATTGTTCTGCCGTTCAAGAACAATATTGAGGGGTTATATGTTACCCTGCATATTAGCAGGGTAACATATAACCCCTGCGATGCTAATATGTTACCCTGGTCAGTAAGATCAGATGTTTTGCCAATAAAGCATGTTTGGGACATGACTGGATGACAGATCCAGACTTATTTACAACCATTGCTGATTTGACCCTACAGATGCAGCAGGCATGGAATGCCATCCCACAAAATGACATCCAATACCTCTACAATCAGATGCATATACACGAGGACACTAATATTCAACATGACGGTGATTACAGTGGGTATTTAGATGGATAAAATTCAACTTTCATGTGGTGCTGCACACTCATTTTGTGACATACTCTTGGAACTCATATCAATGTAATCATGTAGATAAATATTTTGTGTAAGTTCGTTCACCTAGTATCAACTCCTCTTTGGTGCTGGGATTTCAGTTTCCGGCAGCGTATACTTGATTAAATGGATTTAATTGATAGAGGGGAGGCAACAAAACACATGGGAAATCTGCCAAAAGGATGCCTTATGGGAGGTCTGGGGGACCTATCTACGGGAAAATGGCCCTTTAGGATTTTTTTATTCCTCAGATGGACTAGATAAAAAGATCATAAATAGAGCCCATAATGGAGCAACATATCCAGGATGGACCACCTCAAAAATTCCTATCTGGATTTGTTCCAGGTCCTTCAGCGGTACAGTACAGTAGATTGAAAAACTCGTTTAATGTGTCAATCATTTTCTTATTGTAGCGTCTCTAACTTGATAAAGAAATAAGGATGCTGCAGGAAAAAATTATCAATATCGAATTACTGCACTTTTAGTACTTTCAGTAACACACATAAGAAGTATTATGGTGTGTGCTGCTCAGCACTATATTTTATGACACCAGTGGCTGAGTGTATAACACCACTGAATACTGGTTAGTTGCGGGATTAAGTCTCACCAACAGGCTGGTCAAGTGGAGTTTTTCAGTTTTCTTCACGTCTAACACGTGAAAAAAACTTCAAAAATTTCACGCTGCCAACCCACTGGTCAGATGTGAACCCACAACCAACTTCTAGTGTTTAATGGTTTTTATTCACGTAGCCACTGAAGGGGCTTGATTAACTGCATCTTGGCTACTCTGTGTTTTAGTTATTATTCAATACATTAAATGGAAAACATTGATTAATTCAGCAAATTGATTTTACTTACAAAATTTGTTTTACAGATCCATCAGTTACTTATACCTTATTCAAAGCTTTCCTTGATGCCTTCCAGAAGTTTGCTTATGACGCCATAGAAAAAGCTCATCTTAATCCTTCGCTTTTGAAACTCCCGTTACAAGTAATGTTACTAGATTATTTAATAAAAATGGCGATTTAATGCACAAAATTAATTAATTAATTAATTTTCAGTTAAATCCTATTTATGGATCACTTCATCCCAACTTTACAGAATGTATCTTACCTGGTGTTGTTCTCATGTAATTTCTGGTTTTTTTTTTTTTTAATATTTAAAATAATTTATTACACTTATTTAGAGGCAATTAACTGAAAATTGGTTAATTTCAGTGTTATATTCATAATGGCAGAAGCATTGACAGCTTTGTCACTAGTTAGTGAAAAGAGGGACGGATTAATGGAAAGAGATTGGATTGCAGGTCATTCTCTGAAATATTTATTTATGCACTATTCAATTTTTGTATTTTTACCATTCTGGTGCTTACAATTTTAGGTGCAACGGAAACGAACATCATCATTGCTCTGGCAATGACACAGTTCATAGTTATGGTAGTGCAAGTGGGATTCTGTCATTTTATGATTTTAGTTTTGTTTGCAGTGAAGTTGAGAGGATCATTTTTTCTTCTATGGTTGCTCACCATCTTACAAGGAGCTTGTGGGATGACTTGTGGTAAGAGAAACAGTTAAAATATTTACTAAAGATTACTAGATTTTAGTATGTTAACTAAGATACAATTTTAGGTTTGGCAATTTCAACAGTTTCTAATAATGAAAATACAGCCATTATGCTACTGTTAGGAAACTTTTTTCCGAATTTTTTTTTGAGTGGTAAGTAATATTTTTATTACTGTATTGCATCATTTTGTATTTTTCTTGCATTATTATTCCTGTACTTTGTATGCAGACAGCAATGACATGCATGACTACAATTGACAAACAGCAAACATTATCTAAATATATAAAATTACTTGTCCTGACTGACTGAGTCACTGATTCATCATCAGCCAGAGCAAACCGCTGAACGTAGAGGTGAAATTTGGTACAGTTAGGGTACGTCATGAAAACGCACAATAAGAAGAGATTTTTCGAAATTCTCCCGCGGGGGAGAGAGAGAGAGCATTAAGGCTTAACCTGAAGAACGGCTTCTACTTTACTATTTTAGATGCGATTTTTTGTTTCTGGTGGTAATAACTTAATTTCCAAATGTACAATATTTATGTATTACGACTTTTTAACCAAATGTTCGAACCGTTTTAAATTCGAATTTGTTACTACATATTTGTTCGATTATAGAACGATTGCAAACGTTCTAGAAAATTGATAAAATTGAAAACGTTCGATTGCATTAGATTCTCAGTAAAAAGGGGTACCGTATTTTACGGACTATAAGATGCTATGGACTATAAGACGCATCTGAATTTTGGAGGCAATTTTTCGAAAGAAAAAGTGCGTCTTCTAGTCCGTAAAATACGGTATGTGTAACGCAAGTAATTTTATATATTTGGGGCTGAATTGAGGGCTATTTCTATCAAATTGCAAAATCCTCGCGGGCAAAGCCGTAGGTAACAGCTAGTTTGTCATAAAACAAATACAGTGGTAATTCTTACTTCGAATGCTAAATTCAACAAAAATTCGCATCGAAGTTCGAGCGATGCTTCAAAGTTCGAACTTCCCCCGCAGTTAAAGATGAACTGGAAGTGTAAAATAAGCTTCTTCATTAAGAATACAATCTCAAATTAGCAATAATGTGTTAAATGTCACAACTGTTATAATTAAATCCCACTATTTTAACGTAAGTAACGACAGCTGTTAAAAAAAAATAGCAGAAACTTCTATCACTTTCACTTAATCAATACATCCGAGACGTATGTGGAAGCAACGAAATCTAACAAGAGGAAGGCTGTGATATCGATGAGATGAAAAAGGAACTAATCCCAAAGCATGAAAACAGTACATCATTTGGGGGAGTTGGCCGCCATGTTTAAGATGCCAAAGCGACGGTGTGGGATCAGTAAATGCAATTTTCATTTTATTACACAGTATTTACGTATTCTATTTATTGTTTTCGTGTTTTAATTTATTATCAGGCCATTTAATTGTGTTATTTTTACTTTAAATTATATGTATTCGCTATTTTAAGTTGATCGAAATAGGATCTATTTAGGGTCTGGGAATGGATTAATAGGAATCGTTTAGGGTCTGTTTCCAATGGAAAAAAATACCTCGGACTTCGAACTGTCTCCTGAATGAATGAAATTCGAAGTACCAGGCACCATAGTATACATTGAAATTGATGTAAAAGTAGCCTATATGATATTCTAACAAAATAAACCTTTATATAATCATAATCAAACATCTTTACTACACCCGATACCTGTAAAGCTATACACCAACCAAAGCCGAATATAATCGGGCGAGAAATGGCTATAATACTAATAATTTAATAGACAATTTGGCATTAGAGGTAGACGTTAGGCGCCTGGGAAACACTGGTCTATACTGATTATATTCGGCTTTGGTTGGTATATAGCTTTATATAATCCTTAATTTTGGAAGATATATTCTGAAAATATGAGATTTGTGTAGTTTAGAATATCCTCCTGCACTTTAATAAAGATGCTTAAAACTTGCTTTTAAATTCTATTTTTTAGGGATTGTTTGGCCAGTTGAAGCCATGCCATATGCACTGAGATACATCAGTTACACGATGCCTCAGACATATGCAGCAGAGAAGCCATGAGATCGTTGTTTGCAAGAGGATGGGGGTTTCACTCATGACGTCATATGGAAGGCATTCGCAATCACATTTTTTTGGACTCAGTCTTATTTGGTTTTCTCAAGAATAAGTTTGAATGTGAAAAAATAGTTTTCATGGTGCTCAGCAAATTTCTTTTGTACTTAATTAATAACATTATAAATTTCTAAAACTACAAAACACACACGCACACAAAAAAACAATTGATTTGTAGTTACAATATTTAATTTTTTTTTTTTTTTTACAAAAATGACACCTCTTCAATTATTACTGTAGATTAGAAAATTATCAATATTCTGTTGGTAATTTCAATAACCTAATATAAAATTATTAAAGTTTCTTCATTTACAATTGATTGTAATAGGTTAATAATAATAATAAATCCTCGGTATATTAACCTCTATTTAATGATTCTCTATTGTGTTTCTCTGCCAATTCTTATATTTTTATTTTTCCGGCTATTATATATAACAGAGGGAAAGTATGGCGATCGGTCAAAAAATGACCCCCACGATTTCTACACTTTTGTGCTCAGGACACCTTGAAACGTCGAGAAATGCAAAAAAAAATTCAGGGGTTCTTTCTGTGTGTGGGGCACAATTTTGTTCGCCCTCTTTGAAGCTTAATAACTGCTGTGCTTTCGTCGAAAATTTCCGAAATTTTGCAAGTAGGTTTATTAGGGCCATGGTTTTCAATCTTTTTGAAGTTGGAGAACACTAAACTTTGATATTTTTTCTGCAGAACACTTACAATAGTTTTAAAGCAGGGGTAGAAAAAAATTTTTGAAATCGAGTACACTCGGTCTAGTATATGACATCATTGGCGTTTGCTGATTACATTCCCATACAAAAATTATTTTACATTGTATCGATTTTTCTTTTGCAACAATTTTTAATTAATTGTATATTTGATTTTTTTGCGGAACACTTGAAGTGGCTTCATGAAGCGCCTGTGTTCTGCGGACTACGAATTGAGAACCACTGTATTAGGGGATTGATGTTATTAAATTTTGGTGGTTAAAGATCGAGGGGATGGAAAGATAATGGGGTTGTATCTCCAGTAGGGTCTGACAATTTTATTTGTAATTAGCATTTACAATTTTTTTTACAAAACCCATCCCTATCCTTAAAATTAAGCTATTTGCCATTTTATAACAGTTTTGAATAAAATATCATAACATATGGCACCACCAAAATGTTGCTGGAAAAGTTAAGCAACTCGTTGCTAGACTTTTTTATGAATTACAGTAATGAGTTATAGAAATAATAAAATAGCAGATATGACATGAATAAAATCACTTAATTTTGCTGAAAATATGAACATTTAGAGAAATGCTATTAAAATTATTTTTCATTATTATATAGAAAAATGATTTTAATAATTTATTTTTGAAAAATAAAAATGTTAATTATTTGCAGCTATATGGCCTTTAGTAAAAAATATAATTTTAAAGATGAGAAATACTGTATATATGGTAAGTTGCCTTCCATGTTCATGAGGGCTAGGGATGCAGGATTCCCACAAAAGAGATAAAACCATGAATAATTTCTAGATATAAAAAAGTTTTAGGGATCTAGAGACCCATTGACCATATTTAACACACTGTATTATATGCAATACATGTACAGTACTTAGCAGTAAAATTATTAAAATTTATACAGTATAGTACTGTTTTATACAAACTAATAATAAAAGTTGAGAAGAACACTACACACTGACCATTCTCACCAAATCCTAGCTGCTTCAACCAACTTTTGAAGTCATCCACAATGATCTACTATTCACTTTTATCCACACACTTCCAAAGTAATTCACCATCATCATCTCAAATCAAGAATTTTATCTAATGAGACTAAACTGAAAGAGCTAAGGCAGAAGCTCAAAAGGAAAAAGATGACAAGTTTAGATAAACCACTAATTGACACAAGTTAAACTGAAAGCTGCTTCTGAACTTAAACTATCATTGCACAACACTATTGGGAGACTTATTACAACACGTTTAAATATTCATCATACCCATTATTTCCACAACTACTGTGGAATATATATGAAATCATCATTTGCTAAATTTACATAACATGATATGCACACAGAATGACTTTTTCTTGATATAACATAATTTAATCTTACTGTAGCTATTTGTTTCTTTGCCGACAATCTAAATCTGCTCTCTCTAAATCAAATCAGCTTGCATATCAGATATGATTTTCTATTTCTCAGCCCAGAATACCATTGAACCATTGAAAACACCTTGCTAACAGTATTCAATAAAGTTATCCCTCTTTAATTACTTAGCTGAAATAATTCCAATTTTTAAATTAGGAGACATATAACCTATTTTCCTGCTTTTCAAATATATTCTGGTCTTCAATATTTCATTAAAAATACTTAATATAGAATGTTGGAAGTTGGCAGATGAGCATCTGTTAAAGAAATTATTATCTCCATTATCCAAATAACTTGCATTTATATCTCATAACAAATGATCTCTATCTAAATTAATACTGAACAATAGACTTTTGATATGAATAACCAACTCTGTTTTGATCTTACTCCCAAAACAGAATTTATTATTATTTTCTAATTTACAAATTCACTTCCAAAATGTTTGGGATAACTTACAATTTGTAAGCAGTCAAATAATTTAATCAGAGATTCTTCTTGTTTACTTTTACAGAGACTCCTGAAAATTTCCTTCAACAGCAATATTCTTTTAATCTCTATTCCTCACCTAATCTCCATTTCATCAGTGTATTTTTCATATCATTCTTCTTTTCTGAATACAAATTATCAAACCATTCTAACCCATGCTTTATGAGCCCAATTTCTTTTTCTCTTGATCTCTCAGCCTTATTATTATACTCAACACCACTTCCATTAGCACTTTTAACTCTGTCATCTTACAATCAAACTGAATATCCTAGCTTATATCCTGGATTTCACCTACAAAAACTATAATTCTTCTATCTTTTACCAATCCTATCTGCTTGTCTATGATAAACTTTTTTCAAATCTTTAGCAGTGATTTCTAATTAAAGCATCAATTACTAAAATACTTTCAATTCTCTTTGGCCAAACCATTTATACACATTTAATCAATTACACTTTTACCAAAGTGGAAAAAAGTACACAGTATTTTCCTTGCACATTCTTCTTGATTCTCCCATTTACAATCATCAGACCTTTCAGTTCACATAATTCTACTAACTTCAAATTCAATTTTATTAATATGTTTATCTTTCAGAACATTGATAAATACTATAATTCAGCAGGGGATTGATACCATTTTCTCCAATCCATTCCATTCAAAGTTCCTACTCTTTCATTGAAATCTCCCATTAAATATATTTCCTCTTTCTGATAAATATCAAGCATTATTTCCACTAACTTGTAACACTTATGTGAGATTGGGGGATTCTGGGTTAACTCCTTTTCCACATGCAGGATGGTAAATATTAAAATTACCAGGTAAAGAAAATTAGTTAGATCTTTTTTTGTCTGTCCTGACACCAGTTGAGAAAAGTGAAGGATCGTGTCTCAACTCGCAACAAAATTAATATATCTTATCTTCCAAGTGGCTGAAGATATAACAACTTGACCGGAATTTTAGGAGGGTTTATTGTTACATGGTTTACGTGGGCCGACGATGGAGTTAAGCATTAAATCAACGAATAAGCATATAACTATAATTTTATTATATGAAAAACAGAATGGTAAAGTTCAACAATCAGATATGGGAGGATATTTAGATCTAATTCACTAAGTCTATCCAAACGAGGAAGAGTTTATGTAGCATAAAATCATATTACCTGGCATTCACATACTTCTGAGGTGGAGAGTTGAGAGTCCCTAGGAACACACAGAGGAATTGGGTGAAGGATGACTAAAGCATTGGATGCTTGGTAAGGGTGCCAAAACAAGAGCAGTGGCTAAATATTTCACATCCAGTACAAACATCAGACGAGAGCAAGTTGGAAGGTGACCTTTCACCTTTTATACTAACCATCATCCAATAGCAGCATTGGAATCTCATGCCATGCTTCCAACATGAGGAGGAAGTCAGATGGTCTTGCAGGAAGTCGAGTGAGATACTGTGTTCAAACTATCACTTTAAGAGAAATTAAATCGTTATTCTCCATGAATCAGAGGAAGTCAAAGACTGATAATGTTTATCATCAAGTAAAATTTGAAATAATTTTAAAACATTATTTTAATAAATTTGTTAAAATATTTCCCCTTAAATTCAGATTCTCACACTTAACATAAACTTTGTTTTTCCAACATACATCAAATAACCAATCCTCAAAAGGACAAACCACAATGTCTTTCAGTTCTTTATCTATTACTAATATCATTCCACCTTTTTTATGCCCTTTCTCAAATACTGGTAGCACTAATCTTGTAAGTAATGTATATATGACTTTTATATATCTGATGGTAGCTTCCTAATATCCATTTCTCCCAGCCAAGTTTTCATCCAATACAATACCATATTTTCCAGCATATAAGACGACTTTTTATCTCAAGTACCTGCATGTCATAAGCATTTGAATTAACATTACCATATTGAAATCAAATCTGATTTTTTTTTTTTTTTTACTTTTATTTTTGGTGTGCGTTGGAAGAGGGATAGTCTTATACGGTGAGTATATCCCAAACTCTATATTTTAACTGTAAAAGTCGGGTCGTCTTATACGCCGGAAAGTACGGTATATGAAACTCACAATTTTCCAATAATCTATTTCACATTCCTTCTTCCACCCATTAATGTTCCAACTATGGACTTTTAGGGTAGTTTGCTTATTCAATAAATCATACTAATCACTTCTGAAAAAGAATCGTTAGTGGCAGAAGTGTTCTTTTTATTCTTAACATCCTTGTGTGCATTTTCACTTATCACCAATTTATCATCTTTAAAGTAACAAAGTTTTCTCTGTTTTCTAGCCAATCTTAAATTATTCATTTGTTTCCTTCTATTCTCCCTCTATTCCAAGGAAAGATCTATTATACACACAACCTGTCTCCAATCAGACATCAAAAATACTATTAATAACTTCTAACTTTTTAAAGAAAGTTCTCTCTTCATGTCAAATGAAACACAGATAATCAAAACCACTGCTTTCTTCATTCTATCTATTCTAAACTTAATGCAGTCAAGAATTTGATAAACCAGATACTTCTCTGACCAACTCTGAAATTGTCGCTAATAAATTTTGTTTCATTCACCTCTACATTAAACAATACTAAGTTTCTCTTTCTTAAATTATTTTCAAGTATATTAACCCTTAGTTAAAATAGTAATAACCTACACATCATTGCATTCATGCTCTGTTTCTAATTTTTTAATTCTCTCAACCAACATATTAATCTTGTCATTCATTTCCATAAGACTTCCACCAAATGCAATTCTGACTCTATTTTTGATTCTAGTAATATATCTTTTATGTGAAAGATTAATTTTAATATTATCAACCACAGATCAAGAGAGTTAGAAGTCAACCAATTATCACTCATTTTACTATAAATACTTGGACAGTTGGCTAACTTCAAACTCTGACTTTTGATCCTTAAATGTGAATTATGGACATAAGATGATAAAAAAAATGTAATAAAATTCTCCAGAAAATTTTCTTTTTATCTAATTGTGATTGTTAAATACAAAAAAATAAAACCAATTAATTCTAAATGAAATGCTGGATAAATTTCAGTTCAGATGTTTTTATATGTGGTAGAATCTGCTTATTGGAATCACTTTGAAACTGTTATTGGTATTTATTATTACTAATATGGCCACATTAGTAATATTAACTGACCAATAACAGTAAAATTAAATATAATAAATAAATAAGATTATAACTAGTGGAAATTCTGGTTTTACTGACTCACATTAAAAAGGCATATTAAAACAATGTATAAATCTTCATATTACACAACTCGTAATTATAATTATTATTATTAATTAATTAATGTGTAATTTATTGTCTGCTATTGTCTTTATCAGCTGCTAACATAATATGCAAGGTGGGAACAAAAGTCTCTTCCTGGCTAATTATTTCAAAAACTACTAAGAGGCCAGTCATCATAAACCTTTTGTCAATGATTACTATGTCAGGCATGCACTAAACAAAAGCACAGATTTCTACCTCAGCTCCTAATGAAAGTAAGGCAACATTGTCAGTTACAAAGTTGTAGCATGTAAAAAAATATACACAATTACTTTTCGGTGAATTTCAAAATATCAATCCCAGGATGGAACCCATGAACAGGCTGTCAAATATAACAGGTAAATGCTTCACTGCATAACATAAAAGGGATAGCAGTGCAACATTGCTTAACACAAATGCAATGCCAGCAGTGCAATAAGTTCAGGTTAGCAGTGATAGGATATGAAAATGATCCAATTTAATAAAAAATATCAAACACTTAAATAAAATAGTATTAACATTACTGCTAATCCAAACCTAACTACACATTCAACTTGAGGAGCCAAACGGGGGTCGACTTGTCAGAACAGAGGTCTGAATGTGGGCTATCAATCGAGAAATTAAAGATCTCCTTTTCAGACACGAATAGGAAGAATTAAATGTCCCGATTGAACAATGAAAGTTTTATTAAAACAATAGAAAAGACTAAAGTCAAGGAAAACATGGCTGGAGAGGAATCTTATTTAGTTGCTAAACTGACCTCTCCCATGCCCTCCGATTGGTTTAGAGTTGGTTGTCACCAGGTGATGAGTCGAGACCAATGAAAAGGCGACTTTATGGGAAAAACTTATAAAACCATGCAAATCAAGGTTGTGATGTTCTTCATTCATAGTTCTCCTCTCCTGGATTTTTGCTGCTGTTATTCAACAACGAAAGCTTTTTCGACATTTTGGGATTTGTCTTCGCCATCCCATCCAGCAAGTTTTGCCCAGTACACCCCATTGCCAGAAATCATCTCTTCAAGTTGTGCTGTGCATCCCGGGGCCATCGCTCTCCACATCACCTTCGCCGGAAGAGAAACGATCGTCGGAACATTTGAACTTTTTGTACAGACTGGTTTCCCACATTTGGATAGGCTTTATGCCTTGTTATAAGAATAGTTGTAAGAAATTTTTATTTTACTAAACAGTTTAAGATGGAAAACTGCCTCAGTGAGTCTTTCCACTCCCACATGACAGTATTGATCGCTTGATTGTCATCACCTTTTTCCACTAAATCGGCTAACCTCAAACAATTATTCTCACATTACTTTCATGTCATGGAGCAATGCAGTTGTGAAAAAGAGGACAATTATTACTGCTAATTTAAGAAATTATAATTATTTACTATTTGTTAAAAAGTTCAACTAAGCCTGAGATTGCAATCTTCCAGCAATCACTACTCATCCAGGGAAATTTGTCAAAAATCTTGGATTGCATAGCAATCAAACTCTACAAACGATTTTACCAAATTTGGGCAGATACTAATGCATTTAAAAGAGGAACAAGATAAAAGGGGAAGTCAGAGAAGATCAAAGGTTCATTTTTCTGAATTTGCTCTTTTGTTGGTTTTGTGTTCACTGTTCTCTCATATCTTCTCCCAAGGACATATCCTGATACTGCCTCTATTACTTAATCCATCTCCTGGATGTCTTCTGCTTTGTTTATGAGAATGTTTGCTGTTGAACTGTGTTTGCAGCAAATTGTGTGGTGAAAGACTATTCCCCAATAAGGAAAAGAGACTTTACCCAAAGAAAGACTTTAAGATGTTCTCCCCATGACTCATGGAAAGGATTATCAACAAACTCCAGGTATTTGACTCCTCGTGTGTGTGCTTTCAGATGTAACTATCTCTTTCTCTCTGAAGGCAGACATGTCTGGATAGGTGTATAATCCTCTCATGTTAAATAAATCTTTTGTTGCTTTTAAGAATAATACAGTTTCCAAGTGAATTACTACTGGATTGTCTCTTGAATTCCTCCTTTGTCTACTTACCAAGTTCCCATAGGGGACTGCTTGTGTTCAGGTTTTTATTTTGATTCACAGGCATAACCTATATGGTGTCAGAACATCATGATTGTAGAGGTTGTCGTGCACCTCACACTGGTGTCTCTTGAACCTCAAACAATGCTTATGTGTTGTGCAGTAAAACAGTCAAATATGATAGGCTATCATATTTGACAGCCTAGAACAGTGATTCTCAAAGTGGGGGTCGCAAAAAATATTTGGGGGGTCGCAGAAAAATTGATGACAGATCAATTTTTTGTCAAATATTTTATAAATTTACTATGATTCATGTTTAGAATTAGTAAAATAAAAAATGTATAAAATAATTTTTACTTAAATAAATTGCACATATAAATAATAAAAATAATATGAATATTTTAATACGAGACTGAATATAACATTCAAAAATTTGTGCGCTATTCGGGAATCTCCCAAGTTTCCACTCCCTGCCTGAACTATGATAGAACAACCTTCGGAACCAAGTTTAGTAAGCAAACATTGAATTCTTTTTGACTTAGTGTGAGAACAGAGTATCCATTATTCGCTGAATTAGCAATGGTAGTTCTCTTACTATTTGCAACTATTTATTTATGCGAAATGGCATTTTCGGTAATGACCAATATCAAAACAAAGCAGCACTCTCGTCTTAGCAACATAGAAATTGCTATGAGACCTGCAGTGACTGATATTAAACCAAGGTTTAATTTATTGTGCCAAAATAAGCAGCCTCACCCATCACATTAAATTTAAAATATGTTTAACTTAACTAATTGAGTTTACTAATGTCAAAACATGTACATAGAATATTTTGTTCAAATATGTACCAAAGATAAGTTTTTAATTTTTAATAATACTAAAAATAAATTTGCTATAAAATTATGAGTGTTTCAATGCAATTAAACAAAAAAAAAATTAACTCCTAAATTTAAATTAATCCCCCCTCCAGGATGTTTTTCTACACATATGCATTTTTCAGGGGTCCTTTGAAATTTTTAAGTGCAAAATGGGGGTTGCAGACCAAAAAGTTTGAGAAACACTGGCCTAGAAAACACGAGAAGGAATAATAAAAAACTGTATAGCTTGGTGAAGAGTGGGAGAAAACAAATATGATCAAAAATAAGAATGGAGAACTGATTACACAAGAGGAAGACATAAGAAAAAAGTATTTCCAAAAATTATTAAATGTACAATGAGACACCTAAGGAGGCAGAAGAATAATGTTCATTTTGAAAGAACAGATGGAGGGGAGAGACAGAGAGGAGGATGATATAACACACACACACACACAGGTGGAGACCACATTAAAGAAAATGAAGATGGGCAAAACTATGGGAATTGATGAAGTCACAGTGGATATCAGGTCACCTGGGAATATGTTGCCTAACAAGGGTTATGAAGGCATCATGGAGAGATAAGAAAGTACCATCTGAATGGGGAAAAGGTATTATATTCCCAATATTCAAGAAAGGGGACAGAAAAAAATTGAAAATTGCAGAGGGATAACATTGTTATCCCATATAACCAAAATTTTTGAGAGAGTTTTAGAGTGCAAGATCAGAAAAGTGGTGGACCACTTTTCTGATCTTATATAATCATATATTATATAAAATATAACCAACTAGAAGAGGAACAACATGGGTTCAGAAGAAAATGATCTACTACAGATATGATATTTTCTGTGAGATTGCTGAGGGTAAAGAGTTGGAAATACAACAAAGACTTAGTAATGATTTTTATAGATATTGAGAAAGCATATGTTAACATCTCAAGACAGATGGTGTGGAGGGCCCTAGAGTAAGGGAATCTCAGCAAAAATTATGCAATGACACCACAAGCCTAAGTTGTATCAAAACAGGAGTTGGGAAAACAGAGTGGCTTGAAGTACAGGACTTTGACATGTTTTGTCACCACTTCTGTTTATAATCACAATGGATGAAATTCATAAGAATGTAAAAACAAAGAAAAGGCTTAATGGAAAGAACTTGAGGACTCAGCTATTTTCAGATGACATAATACTAATGGGAGACACAGAAGTACAACATCAATTGACTGAGTGGAACAGGGATCAAGAGGAATGGGGAATGAAGATAAGCAGAGAGAAAAGCAAGACAGTGGTGATGTTAAGGAGAATTCAGAAGAGGAGAGGGAAAATCAAACTGAATGGAGAATTATTAGAGGATGTTGACAGCTTTAAATACCTGGGAACAAAAATATCTAAGGTTGGAGAGTTAAACAAAGAAATAAGTACAAGAATACAGCAAATGGTGTCTTCTACCAAAGTATGAGAACTTTGATCTGGAAAAAGAAGTGCCACTCAAATGTAAGGAGGTCATTTATCAATTATATTTTGTTTCTGTATTGACTTATGGAATTGCAGCATGGACTACATCATGGAGAAAAGACGAAGATTCAGGCAGCAGAAATGAATTTCTCAGGAGCATGCCAAGTAAGACCAGACGAGACAGGATGAGAAATGAAGAAATAAGGAGAAGAACAAGAATGAAAAATTTGGAGGAGAAGATAGAACATATTAGACCGAGATGGTTTGGACATACTAAGAGAATAGAAGACAATATCAAAGTAGATATTGGAGAAGGAGTGGGGAGAGAAGATCCAGGAAGAGGTGGATGGACAAGATAGTTAAAGACCTAAGAAAAAAAACTGATGATGTTTGCAGAGGAGTGGTGGATAGATAGATAGAGATGGAAGTCGTTTTGTCCATGGTCCAAACCTAAGCTTCATTGGATTAAGGGTGAAGAAGAAGAGTTGACAGCCTGTTTTGGGATCCCACTTGATATTTCAAAATGGACAAGGTTACTCAGATACTCTTACTTTATAGGTCATACTTTTTCACATGCTACAACTTTGTAATTGACAACGTTGCTCTATTTTTCATTAGGAGCCACAATTACAACAGTCCTCTCTAATAAAGGGCTGGAGGAGATGGAAATTCACACCATTTAATGAGTGCCTGACATATAGTACACATCAGCAAAAAGTGTATGGTGATTGTCTTATTTATTTTTGAAATAACTGACCAGGGAGAGATTTTGTCATCACTTCATATATAATTGAAGAAAGAAAATCCAAAAGTTTCAATAATTTAAACTATTGTATGGAGAGCAAATAATAATTAAAATTATTAACATTTAATATTTGAAAACACTGCTGTGCAGTGTTTAAATATTAAATTGTTTAAAAATGCCTGTGTACTGAAGATTGCTTATTGCAACCAGAGATTGGTTTCAGTTGAGTTTTATATTTTAAATTAGGCATTTTGAGAAATACTAATTTTGATAATATTAGTGATAACAATAAATAAAGCCTACTCTCTGAAAGTTTGGTTTACATTGTTTTGGTTATTTAAACTTTCGTTTCAAAGTTTTATTAATTTTGTTATATTTATTTTTAAATAGATTTTGATTTTAAAAATCTGAGTTTTATTACAACTTTTATCTTCAGATAAATTTTTAAATAGTTTTTTTTATTTTATATAGATTAATATTTAAATTTATTATTTAATCATTTTTGTTACTTGTTACTCCATATGGTTATGACATAAAAATAGAATTTTTCTGCCTCAAAAAATATTATTATTAAAAGATGAATTCAGTAAATGAACCAATTACATCAGTGCCTATATGGACGGACCATTTAGTAAAAGAACTGGTTTTGGTGCACAACTTTCAGAAAAAAATCAGTTACTTCCAGAGCCAGCAATAAGTGCAGCATTTAGACTGTTTTCCATCAGTGAGTGCAACAATATGCCTGCTCCCATGTGTTATCAATTTCATTATAAAGAATACAAATTTTGTTTACTTTTGGATGATAAATTATCTCAGATAGTAGGTGTGTTATATAAATATCATTGTATAATATTTTTTTCTGAGTAGCAGCAAGATTCTAACTATTACTTTTCCAACATTTCAAATCATTTATAACAATGAATCTACATTACATCATTTCCTATGTACTGCAAGAACTGTTACCAGTACCCAAGTTTATTTACTGAACTCGTCTAAAGAAGTTTTTTAAATTTACATTGAGATAAATGTAAGAACTCATTCACCTATTATCCAAGTATTGAATTATTGTTACAACATGTGGTTGCATATTATGCCACATAATAGCACAGATTGATGTGTGAGAACAGAACATTATGGATGAATGGAGGTTTACTGGTCTGTTTTTTGTATAATGCACCATCAGATTGCATTTTTTTAAAATAAACTGATATTCTAGCACATTATGAAAATGTTAACATTTTTTGAATCACAATATATATTTCCAAATTCTAATGGGTCACTTTTGAATTGTGTATTTTCCTTGGAGAAAAAATGAATGAATTAATGAAATAATTATTTTCAATCATTTCATAAATCTGTGTAACCTTGTTACTGGTTGCAATATACTGACTATTATTTGAATTATGTTATTTCTTTTACTGATGCATTACTCTTAATCAGTTAAAAAATGCAATCTCTACCCTTGCCCAAATTTTTGAGCAAATAAGCCAGTTATAAGCAAAAATTTATATTTTGGTAATTATTTGTAATCTGAACATTTTATGCTCAACATAAATATTGGGCTATATGAAAGCATGAATAAGTAAAATAAATAAATTACAAAATTAATTTTAAAAATAATTTTTTCGAAAACTGTAGAATAAGTAGCGATTTCTCATTAAATAATTTTATGCTTTAAATTATTCTAAAATTCAATTTGTTACAGTTTGGATGTGCTCAGCAGAGATAAAGTACAAATTTTCAATAAAGTCATTTGCTGAGAGAATATTTTTTACTCACTAACGTTTTTAGTCTATTCCTATAGGCCAGGGGTGGGCAAGCAAGAGTTCAGTGGGAGCTGAAATGTAGGTTTTGCAAAATGCATGGGAGCTGCAGTTCTGTACTGTCGTGGCAGATAGTATGGTAAGGTGTGCAAATTTTATTATATAATATAAAACAAATATTGAATTTTTTAAATAAACATATTTTCACAAAATTATAAAAATAATAAAAAACAGAAATTAACACTTTCAGCAAGAGCTGCATGTAACTCAAAAAGAGCTGCATTTGTCCATGCCTGCTATAGGCTATCATCAGATTTCTTAAAACAGTTTAAATGGAATGTTCTATTCGTGTGACATTTTCTATAAAATTTAATTTTTGAAGTTTGAAGTATTCTAAATACAAATTTAGAATTCAAACTTCAAATGTATGAGACAAATTAAATAACTTATGAACAGGGTTCTACTCAAATTTTTGTTTTGAATTCCACGACTTTCCCTGACCAACTTTGTCCAAATTCCCTAACTCTCACATTTCTTACAGTACGGAATATCGACATAATAAAATAGCATTTTTCTTACTGTGAACATCGAGTACTGTACATCTGTCCCTCTTTTTGTACAGTTGATATATTCCAAAGACTGTGCCAAAAAGTACAGTACATACATCCTGTAGAAAAATGTTTGATAGGATCCACAATGTCAATGTAATGAAAAAAATAAGCAATTTACAGATAAAACATGAGCTTTTTTATTTTATCATTCATCATTATTATTTGTATGTAAATTTAGTAAACACAAGGTAGTATAAAATCAACAAATAGTATTCTCTGATATACAAATAGTACTGTACTGTGCTTAAAAAAAGATGCTCTTTTTGTTGAAATATTGGTTTTAAAATTCAAGTTTTTTAAACAGCAATATGATTTTAACAAAAAGTTAAATTTAAAAATTTTTTCCCATGTAAAAAAATCAATTGGGCTACCTATTCGATATTCAAAACTATAACATACTACAGTATTACTACAGCTATGATCAATGTTGCCAGTTTTTAAGCCCTAAATTTGCCAAAATCAGTGATATTTGTTACCCAACTTTATTTCTATTAAACTATGTATTAAAGTGCAGAAAATTAACAGAAGAGAGAAAGAGAGAAATGCACTTGTAGTACAGTACTTTCAAGAAAAATCGTAACAACAAACATAAAATGCTCGTGCCTCTCACCAGTCGACAAGAGTATTTTACATCTTTTATTGTAAACATCGGGTAACTGTTTAAAACATTACTATACAACATAAAAAATTATAAAAGGGAAAAACTATTAAATTGTAGATTTTTTTACAGTTCACTTCAAAACAGCTAAATACTACTTTGAAGTGAACTGAATTGCTGGAGTTTCAAAAGTGTATTATTTGCTGCTATTTTTTTATTTACAGTTGGTTTTCTCACACTTCATTTCAAGATTCTCCAAAGACCTGAATCAAATCTGCAATTGTAAACAATTCCCAATATTACTTTAAAAATATTGTTCTCTTCATTTTCAGCTGCAAAAATTTCTTTATCAAAAGTTCTTCTGAGGTGAATAAATTACTCAAACTTCAGTTGTGTATTTGAACATTAACTACATTACTGCATTTTAACTGTTTAAAAATATTTTTTGCAATAAATTTTCAAATTGCCATTATTATTTGAATGATATAGGCAATTCATTATCACAGATTAACAAGTCCACGCCTTGCTCTAAACTTTTTAATTTCAGCATAAGTTGCCCTTTTTTCACCTTATAATGAAATTCCTTATTAATGAGAATAAAAATGTATTTATTAGGTAACAGAAAAATATTTATAAAACAAGAAATTGCAATGAATAAGCTGATCATAGAGAGACAAAACAGAATAAGAGATGTTAATTTGTGCTTGATGTACAAGTGAAATGATGTAAATGATATACCTGTATACTGAAAAGTGAATCAAATGTTCTTATTAAACAAGAGAATGTATGTATTCACTAACTTCCATGAAAGTAATTATAGACTCCTTAAAAAATTCTGTATTTTCATTTTTATAAATACAAAGAATTTGTAAACATAACATAATTTTATATTAATATAGACAATTGTCAGACCAAATACATTTTTTAATTTTTTCTTTTATTGTCTACTAAAAAATAAAAACTAAAATTTTACTATATTTAACTTCTTTTTTTTTCATTATTGGAAGGACCCATACAGACTGAAATTTTCTTTTAAACACATTTTTATTCTGGCCACAGTAAATAATAAATATTTTTGCATGTTAACAATGCCGACGACAAAAAATCCAAAAGAAATATTCCAGTAATGTGTATCAAACAAAAATTTCCAAGTAAAATCATATATATATATTTATCATTAATTTACACAACTCATGATTTTATTTAAAAATATGCTTTTCCCCCTCCATTTTTTTTTTATTTTGGTGTGAAAGTTTTAACAGTTTCAAACATAAACAAGAGACGGAACGGTACAAGATACATTATTTAATACAGGAAGTTCATTCAAATCATTAACTAAATGTTGAAGAAGGAAAAAAAAAACAATAAAAATACAAAAAAGAATAACTACCAAAAATAGAACCTATCTATGGTATGATATTCCATTTATTATAACAAATGGAAAAATGTTAGCTTTGAGCAAGCTGAATTCTGTTCTATACATATTTACAACTCATACTTGCATTCTTTTATTATAAATTGGTGAGGTTTATAAAAAAATTATTGATACGTCGAAAGTATATTTATATATATTTATATATATAAACAGTTTCATTAGAAACTTGTTACACTCTTAACATAAATTGCTACCAAATGATTTTCGACCATTTTAATAATTAAACTTTTGTAACTTAAATAATAATTGAAAAAAATAATGCAAAAAAATAATAATAATAATATAATACTACTATAAAAGGTTTAATTAGAATTAAAAATAATCAAAATAACAGATTATGTACAGAAAAATTCATCAGCAGATATCATCGTTATATATATATTAAATAATTTTACATTTGATCTAGTTAAGAGTTTTAAAAAAATTCTTTTTTCAAATTGCAAGATTTCATCTTTTTTTGTTTTAGATCTGTTTTGCTTAGCAAAAAATAATTATAATAATAAAATTAAGCATGATAAAAAAAAGACATCACTTCACGCATATTTTCTTAACAAAGTATTTATATTAATTTTGATTAAAATTCATTTTTTTAAAACACTGTTTTTCATTTATAAATACCTAACTTTTTTACCCAATAAGTATTTTTCAAATTAAATAAATTAAATTAACACTAATGCAATTTTACACATTATTAAATAATTATGTTGCATTTTAATATTTAAATTCTTCTGCCACTCTAACACATGAAATTACTTTAAATTTTTTCAAAACTAAGGTTAAAAGTCTACAGAATTAGTAGTAAAATATCGATAAGCAGTCATTAATTATTAATTAAATAATATAAATTTTATATGTAGACAGATATATTGGTATACACGTTTTAAAAATAATAAAAATTTTTCATAAAACATTTTTAAGATCTCTCTTGAATTTCAATTATACAACTGTGATGCAATATAAAACTGTATAAAACTCTGATAATAGAGAAATGATTATATATATATATATATAATTTTTTTTTTGTTTTCTTTTGCTATTGCTTTATTTTCCTTATCAAATTGCTTTTGAATTTCAATTTTTTTATTATGTTCTGACTGCATAGTCACTAATTATATATTACTGCATTTAATTCCTACAAGACAGTTTCAATTTTAAAATATTTCTGATTACCGTATTTACACGCACATAAGATGAGAGTTTTTATTCATTTTTCACTGTTTCAAAAACCTAGGTCGTCCTATATGCGCGAGTGAAGAATTTTTTGAATTTTTGCAATAATTTTTGTAAACTGTGGATTCGCATTTTTTACTGGATGCTTACCCTCTGGTGTTTAAAAAAAAGTATTTTATCTGGGTCATTTCAATCATTTTTGTGTGTTGTTAGGAGTAAAGATGAATAGCAATAGGAAAAACAAAGCTTTTGAATTGAATTCAAAATCACATGGGAGTCCAATATCAGTTTTAATCCATTCCCACGTGAAAACAGATGATTATTCAGAAATCAGAATTCGGAGAAACTCATAAGCATAATCAACAGAAAGTGGATTCGACTTAAGAATTGGCAAAAAAGGTTCCTAATTATCCAGCTTTAAATGAACAAATTATGTTGTCAATTTTACAAGATTTTTCCTTAAAGTTTAAAATGCCAGTAATTTTTGCAGGACGATGTGTGCATTTACGTGCATTTGATATTTTATTTGTGATTAAACAAAATAAAATTAGAACTGTATTATTAAATCTAATGTTCTCTCTTTTGATCTTTAAAGTCACACCTCATCCTATATGCGAGATAGTCTTATACGCGAGTAAATACGGTATATACTTAAGCAAAATTAATGAGGGTATTAAAAGTTAGGTGTTTATTAACATATCATAGAACTGCAATAAAATCTTAAAATCATCATAGCTTAAAAACTTTTTGTAGTGGGTAATTGATTTCAACGCAAAATTGATATGCCATGTAAAAAAAACTCATAGTAATAATAATAAAAAATGATAGAAGGAAAAATATGAGGAATTACCGAATAAAATCTGTACATTCAATTTGATGTTGGATACAAACAGATGAAAAGTTGTTCTATTGCTTGAGCAGTTACCTAATGAGACAGGTTACACACAGACGTGATGGACCAATGCAATCGTCGTGACAGAAAGCTCCACATTTCCGACACATAACCATGGCTTTGAGGTTACATGCACAATTATTATTTCCACTGATATCTGAAGGTGGAATGGTTCCTCCAGGATTGCCTTCGGAAGCTGTTTCGGAATTCACCCCGTTTACTAAGGCGTGCGGAGATCGTCCAGTGGTACCGTGCATATTAGACGACTGTATGGGTGCTGTTACAACTGTAGTTGTGCCGTTTACGGATGGGAAAATAGAAGCTGTTGACACAATCGGTAATGGAGTGACCATCGTTACTGCTGGAGAGTGTCCATCATTAAGAGGCAAATGATTGTTAAATCCAGTTCGATCTTGTGTCATGAGTATACTGCCAGGTGCTACGGGATATGATGTCTGGGATATTCCGGCAGCATTTACAGCAATTCCAGAATGTTGCAGTGGAAAACCACTCATTAATAACTGGCTGTTAACAACAAGACCTGTGCTTGCTGAAACTCCACAATCTCCAAGTTGCAACGGCACCTGACCAAAAACCATTCCTAATCCATTATTCAAACCTGTGGCAACTCTCATTTCCAAGTGACTCATTTCTCCTGCCAAAGTTACAACATTTCTTCCATTTTTCATTAATTGACCGGCTGAGAATGAAAGATTTCCAAATGAATTAGTACCTCCTGTGCCAGGAAATCGAGCACAAGAGGTATTACCTACCACTAAAAAAGACTGCGACAATGGCCGTGACAGACAATTATTCAACTGAACTAGTGAATTTATTCGTTTATTACATATATCTTGACAACTGTTGTATTTTTTAATATTAGGAAGCAAGTAAGTTTCATTTGGACTGCAATCTTTCGATACCAAAATTGGTGGTGCACTAGATGGCCTCCATCTTGATTCAACAGATGACAAAGAAATAGGAGTATCACAGTGCTGTTCTTCTAATTTTTCTTGGCAAAAATTTTCTTCCTTTGCTTCAATATTTGTTTCTTGATCTGCATCTTGAATGCTTTCTACTGAATCACAACCACTGGTACTATTCTTGCAACATTGATCTTCTGTTGTTGGTAAATCATTTGATGTCTCCTCTTCTTTGGCACTTTCCATTAAAATGGTTGTAGACTGATTAGAATTCTCTTTCTCCGAAGACTGAATTTCTGTAATTTCATCTTGTACATCATCTTCAGCAATGTAAAGTTCATCACTCTCCTGTAAAAATATTAAAAATATATATAAATACGTAAACATTTCAAAGTCCAATAGTTATATTAAAGTCAAACAATTACTGGATTAAATTTGGTTGCATTACCACTACTAATAATTATTAAATACTGAGTAATTTGGTACTAGAAGTAGGTGTTAGGTACTATCTCTTATTCAATTTAATCATTAGTAGTGGTAATATAGTCCAATTTAAGTTGGTTTGACTTTAAAAATATATATAATTTAACAAACTGAATTTTATTAATGCAAATGTTATATTTATTGAAAAATAATATTTTTAAATATTGCTATTTTTGAAATATAGTCACTTGCTGCTGCTTAACTATTATAACTGCTTCTAAGAAAATTATTGTTGATAGAATCTATCATTAGTCAGCTATTACTGTTATACAGAATGCTAAGGACTCTGCACCTGACTGCCTTTGATGGTTCAAGTCTAGTGTTTTGCATTTCATAATAATTAATATATAATGAATAAGTAACTAAGTAATAAAAGAATTAATATAGAATAATCAATAAGAAGCAAAACAAAATATAATTTAAATTTTGTTATAAATTATTAGTTAAAACCATGGTTCCCAATTACAGGGGTACGCGAAATTACATGAAGGGGTATGCATGGAAATCTAAAATCGGTCGATTTAAAATTTAAATGCATGAGACTCAACTCAAAGCAATCAAAAAAATAATGGGTGGACCATCAAAAATTCGGCAATTTACAACATGATGTCGAATGCACAAATTTGTTTATTTATAACAAGATATTCTCAAAATTTCATCAAAAAAATGCATTTGTGACAATACCTAAATGAAATTCTTACACAAGAAGCAAAAATTGTACAATTAACACAATTTGTGTTTGCAAAATTGACAGACAGAATTACCTTCAAATTTATAATAATAGTATGGATTAATATGAATTTCTGCTATAAGGGGTATGCGAGTTTGAGCTCTTTCTTGAAGTGGTACGCAGGAAAAACTAATTGGGAACCACTGAGTTAAAACAAGTGTTTAAAAAAGAGGCAAGTGGCATTAATTGATCATTGGGATGCTGTGGCATTCTGTGAGCACTGGGATCAAACTCTGATACCCCATAAATCCTAAAACATTTGAAGTTTTTGAAATTTTGAACTTTTCTAGTAATACACCCACCCAACATCCTTTTTTTTTTAATGACTATTTTGTTTTTCTGTAAGAAGACTTCTGTTCAAATGTTTCATTTCAGAGAATATATCAGTTATTTTATTATATAACAGTAATATATTATAATCTACACTACATACAGAATACTATAGAAAAAGTAAATTCTGAAAATGAGTGCTTTGTAAACTTTGTGCAATGGTTTAGAATGATTCTAATTTTAAGAAAAAGAAAATATTTTGGAAATTGGTAGAATATTGGATTCCTCAGTTATTTAGTCAAAAGCAAAGATGCCATGCCATTAAGATAGGCCCAAAAGTTGAGCTTGACAGAATCAAAAGTACACAAGTATTAACGAACATACTGGTTATACTCTGGTTTCTCCTCAGGTTATACTAAACTATTTTTTGTAGAACTAACTTTTAAATATCTTGCAAAGATCAATTAATTAAGGATTGACATTATATAAAATTAATATTTGGAACGTTGTCAGTATGTGATCACAAAATTGTTAAATGATGATAATTAAGTACCATACTGTAATAATAAACAATGAAATATAATTAAATGATTAGTTGAATTAACTTGCTTTTTGAATACACTGTAATCTTTGCACTATTTTGAAATTCAAATAGCAGGCATCCCTCATACAACACAACATTCCTACAACATGATTTAAGAATTGGGGATATCCCCATACAACACAGTTTCATTCTAACATGGCTGTTGAAAACACCCCTGGACAAAACATCACAATTTTTAAGTGTAAACCCTGTCATTTGATATTTTTTAATCAATGCAAATGTGGTGTCTCATATTTACCCATGGATTTTAGGATATTAAAATTTTAAATATTGTTTTGAGCCTTTCACTTGGTATTCTTTAATGACAATAGACTACAATTTTTCTTCTTCCTTGTCCTGGCTTTCCTATACACCAGGTGTCACTATTATTGGTGATAGTGGTGGTCGGCAACCAGTGGTCTGTGAGAAAATTTGGGTGGTCTGTGGATAAATTCGGGCATTGATCAACTGAAGGTTATGCGAAGTATTACGAAAAAAATGCAAAATGCGTAGTTGCTTTTTTCACTCATTGGGGGGAGGTTTATTTGAATCTAAACCAAATAGGGAGTGACTATTATCAATAAATAATAAACAATATTATGAGTGTGATTGTCGTCCTTTGTGGAAAAGTGCTAAGAATCCATAAACTTATTTCAAACAAGCAGCAATGAACTTTAGGCTTGCATTAATTTGTTATAATTAAACAAGCGAGTTTCATATTATTTTAGTAAAATTTAACTTTTATGATCATTATTCTACAGATTTTGTATCGTTTAAAAAAATTCACGATAGTGGTCAGGATTCAAAATTGTGAGTTTAGTGGTCCGTGAGGTCAGAAAGGTTGCAGACCGCTGATCTAAATGAACCCAAGATGGTTGCAGTGTTTTTTTTTTTTTTTAACTAAAAGTTACTACATAGAAAGATTAAATTTTTAAGGATAGGCTTGCATTTGCTTATCAGATTTTATAAAAAATGTATAGAAAAATAAAGATGTTGCTGATACTTCAGATTAAGGTTAATAGAAAAGCTCAGATGATGACGATATTTTGCCAAAAAACATTCTCATTTAAGAGTTTTTAGCAGTGAAGAAAAAATCAACATAATATTAACATACAATATTTTTGATTGTGATTATTAAGTAATCAATAATTAACTAACAAACATATTTCTCTTAGAAAAAGTACACTATTCTTTTTTGTAATTAACTTCTGGAACTTAACCCTATGTTTTGTACCATCCTTTGTTTCATATAGCATAGATTTGCATAACATGACAGAACCTAACTGCCTACCTTCCTTCAGAACCTAACATAGGTTTAATATCATTAAAGAAACTACAATTATACAGCAGATAACTGTAGTTTCTTTAATGATATAAAACCTATGTACAAGAAAATAAAAATCAACTGGTGAAAGTTAAAATTCTGTGCATTCATACATACATCTACATACATTTCTAATTTGCTTTTTATCTTATTGCTTCATAAATTTCAGTGTAATGGTTTGAAATTTGGAAAGATTTAAAACTATCATAACTATCAGCGAGGTTACCTAAAATTAAAAAATTATCCAGAGGAATCACTACAAACACTAATATGTTTGAAAATAAAGTTGAACTGTTTCACAAAGTGAACAAAATATAACAATATGACACAGTAAAAAAATATGGTATTTATATTACTTGGACTACATTGCCTTATTTTGTTCAATAGGGTAGATGTACCAGTTTTGGCCAGTGTACCAGTTCTGGCCAGAAAACAAATTTAACTTGAAATATAATCACCACACATTCAAATCTGTCCAATGACACAAACTTTTATTGTTAACTGTTCACACAGTTAACAATAAAAGTGTTCATTTGGATAGTTCTTTATTTGGCCAGTTCTACCTGGGCCAAACTAGTGACAGCTACCACTATGAACAGAATTCTAGATGAATTGAAAATCCCATTATTTTTCAGCATGATCTATCTGGATATGTCAAGCCCTATATCAGGGGTGGCAAACCTATGGCACGCATGCCCAAAGTGGCACGTAAGAGAAATCATCTGGCACGTAATGTATCATATGATTTCTGTCCTTTTCAATCATTCTTTCTGTTTATCACCCGATCATCCTTTTTTCAATCAGATTTTTTTACATTTATTCGAATTAAAGCATATTTGTTTAATTTCTTTAAATATTATTATTCGAAGTCTAAGACTTTGGCACGCATTAACATCTTTAAAGCTAAGTATGCTTACAATATAGCACGTGGACTCAAAAAGGTTCGCCATCCCTGCCCTAAATCATACCACCTGCCTTGTCCCTTTGTGCACCTAGCTGAACCCATGATGGGCTTGCTAAAAGAACCTCTTAATGCCCACAGGATGGAAAAAGTTATTTAATTATTTACACGATGCTCCAGTTTTGTGTTATTAATGTATTTTAATGTAATGTTGGGTAAACTTTGTTATTTGGGGAATCTATTGTCCATTGAGATTGGTTCAGATTAAATGTAAAATAAATAATTATTATAACTTTTAAATGTAAGTTTTATGGAATTAAATCTTATATATAAAAGTTATAATATTTCTTTAAACTAGAATTCAATTAAAATAGCAATTACAAAACTCTATCACAGATCATTTGAAAAAAGGCTGATCATCATAAGGTATAATTACATCTCTGAATGAGAAAGTTGGGACCTTATCAGAACTGTAGACCATACCAATAGGAGAAAAAGTCAAAGGAACCATATCTCTTCACAAGATACAGCTCCCTGAAATTATCTTACTTCCAGGTCACATGATTTGCATTGCTCTGCTAAGACTATTGTGTTTAACTATTTAGCCCAGGGATGGGCAACCTTTTTCTATGTAAGGGCCACATTTGAAACTTCTGAATTAACGCGGGCCGCACATAAGAAAAAAATAAAAAATACGGGTAAATCACAAATATTTATTCATAAATTAACATAGGTATACTGTACTTAATGTGACTGCTGGAATTGATGCGAATGTAATATATCAGATATATTTGGCTGAATATTTGTCATTGCTAATTTTAAATTATTTTTTAGATGAGAGTCTGTTAGCCGATTTCTTGTTTTACTTTTCACTAAATTCATTGCAGAAAAAAACTGTTCGCATACGTAAGTTGTACAAAATAAGGACAGAATTTTTGCCGCATACTTTCTTAAGTTAGGAAATTGATTTTCTTTGATAAAAGTTTTATAAAAATCTACCAAATTTTTTTCTTTAAAAGTATCTTTCAAATCTAAATTACTTTGCAAGTCTATTAACTCCAATTGAAGTTCATTTGGTACGTTTTCTATGTTTACTGAAAAAGGTGCCGTAATTATTCGTATTTCGTTTTCTCGGCTAAGAAATTTTTCGAATCTATTTTTAAATTCTTGTTCTAGTTCTTCGACTTTCTCTGCATATTTAAAATAATTTTTAGGTTCGGTGCGTTCTAATAAAGTGGGGAAAAAGTGACAATTTTTGTTACGCAATTGCGTGCTCCATAATTTGAGCTTGGATATAAATGCTTTTATAAAGGTTATAAATTCAGATATGATAAGATTTTTTCCTTGCATTTTTATATTTAATTCTGACAAATGCATTGTAATATCGACAAAAAACGCAAGTTCTGTCAGCCATTCGCAGTCTGAAAGTTCTTTAACAGGTTTTCCTTTCATTTCCATAAATAATTTTATTTCTGGTAAGAGATTGTAAAATCTTTGTAAAACTGAAGATTTGCTTAACCATCTGACGTCAGTAAAATAAACAACGTCATTATTTTCAGCATCAATATCAGACAAAAATTCTTTAAATTGACGATGGTTCAATGCACGACCTCTCAGAAAGTTCACTGTGGATACTACTATATCCATAACATGTTCCATATTAATTTTCTTAGCGCATAAATTCTCCACGTGCAAAACACAATGGCAAATAAATAAATCATTTGGATTTTCGTTTTGTGCTAATTTATTCGAGAGAATACCAATTAAACCGCGTCGCTCTCCTCTGAAAGACTGGGCGCCATCAGTTGTAATTCCACTCAGTTTTAATAGTGAGAGTTCATTTTTATCTAAGGTTTTTTCTAAAGCCCCGTACATAATTTCTCCTGTAGTATTTCCTTTTAGCCCAACTAAATCTAAAAATTCTTCAGTAATGTTTAATTCTGAATCAACGCCTCGAATGAAAATTGCAAGTTGAACCGTATCTGTTATGTCGGTGGATTCATCCAAACAAATGGAAAAATATTCAAAGGCTTTTACTCGTTTTTTTAATGATTCGTCAACATTATCTGCCATTTCATCGATTCTTCTCGCAACTGTTCGTCGAGATAAACTAATATTAGAAAAAATCTTCTTCTGATCAGGACATATAATTTCAACTGCTTTTTCAATACATTGCTTTATAAACATTCCATCAGAATAACAATGAAGAGTTTTTGCCAATAGATTACAAATTTCATAACTGGCTTTTGTAACGGATTCAGATTCATTATTTGTTTTCATTAAGAATGCTTGCTGGGAGGTTACGGCTTTCATCAGTTTTTCCACTTTCTGTTTTCTTAAGTCTCCAGTAAACTGGTCGTATTTATTGGAATGTTTAGTGGTGTAATGCCTTTTAACGTTATATTCCTTAAAAACTGCAATACTTTCCGAACAAATTAAACAAACAAGATTTTTTTCATAATGAATGAAAAAGTAATCATATTTCCACGACTCATTATAAATTCGATTTTCATCTTCAATTTTTCTTTTCTTTCTTGTTGACATCTATAAATTGAGGATAAATAAAATGAATAAAATACTGCACTAATAAATATAGTAAAAGCTCGATGTAACAAACTACTATGGAATTGAAGATATTGGTTCATCACAATGAAAGTCCATTTTATCGCGATAACTCATTACTACGGACTCGTCCGTTATATCGAACAGTATATTATTATATAGTAGAATCACGTTAGAACGGGATCTTGATTAAATTGATTTTCAACTTTAGACTAATTACCACCTGTATCAAAATTGTCTACATAAAAAAAAATATTGTTAGATTAAAGCAAAAAACGAAGAGTAAAAACGGCTACTACTGCTGTACTTTTCTTAATTTAAAATGTTACCCTATTACGCAGCCTAAATTATATCAGACAAAGTAAAAGACTTTTTAGTTTTAGTAGAACTGTCATATTTAAGAAAAGTCTGTTATTTTTCTCTCTCTATCGAAATGTCTGAAGTTGTCTATTTATTCCCAGACATTTCTTTACCAACTTCATCTTGATATTTTCCATCTTAAATCTAACGAAATATATCTATTTTTTGTATTAAATCTAAAGCTTATCGTCTTCTTTTATGATCCATATCTTCGCTTTACAAACAATTGAAATCCACGACGCATCACTCATGGCGAAATGAAACCAAAACTGAACAATGCTGGGCTGCAATTTTTAATCACATTTTTAATTAATCTAATTTTTAAGGTATATGTTCTCCGCCTCAAATTAGTAGTGCCAGTCATTTATCTAACTCCTTTCGGGGGAAATTTTTGAATTGAAATAACGTGACTTCGGTTTTGAACCGGAAGTTCGTAAATAGTTAATTGGGGCCTCCTGCCCCTAGTTTAAGGAAAGACAGACGGACGACAGTGGGAATTTATAGATTTGCAAATTTTTCAAGTTGCAGTCCAAAAACAAGTCGATCAGAAAACGAAACCAAAACTGCATGTAAGGTGAAAATCTACACCGAAAAAATAATTAAAATAAACTTTATATTAATTTTGCGTTTACTTTTGTCAAATAAAATGAATAAAACTACGACTATGGGGAAATAACTAGTCACTTCTCGACTTACGACGGGATTCGGTTCCGCAACTTCGGACGAGGTGATCGTAACTCGAGAAGTGACTGTAAAACAATGACTTGACTAAATGAAACGGCGACTAAAAAGTCCGTAAGAACCATGGTCTGCGAGGACTAAAAAATAATCCGAAGTAGCAGGAGTCCGTTACAAGGAATGAGTTTTTTTTTTTTTTTTAATAATTTTCTTTTACTTTTGGCCAGACCGACATCAGCAACCGTTTGTTATATCGAGCTTTTATTGTACAAAACCACGTGCGAACCTCAAGGACAGTTTTAGCATTGAAAATAATGCAAAGTTGAAACGTTTTCATATGTGGGTTTTGTATTTTATTACTGTCCAGTTCTAAGTCTAAATTGTTCTTAAAATATTAATAATTCTCTAGTTCAAACATTTTTAATTTCAATTTTGGAAATTAATAGTAACATTTATTATTAAACAGAAATTCTAACTTGGATATTTAAAATTCGAAATTCCACATTAAAAATTCTATTTTCGTAAAATTTCAAATATTTAACATACCTTTTTCTATAATTCGGACAAACCACAGTAGATTAATAGTAAAAATGTAGAAAATACCAAAAAATTAAATGCAACGATACAAAGCGTTGGTAAAACTTTACAGCTCAATATGAAGTATCGTGTGAAGTCGGGTTAAATTACCAGATACCTTGCAATTAGAGTTGGCCCTCGGATTGGTTTATTTTTGCGTCTTTAAGGGGCAATAGAATTGTTTACGAATGCATATTACTCCCTCGAGCTTCATTTAGTCTTGAAAAAGGGTCAAGCGCGTATGGATAGTCAACAAAAGTACACGTGCATTTGTAAACAATTGTAGCACCCCTTAAAAACGCAAAAATGAATCAACCCAAGGGCCGTCTCTAGCTGTGTCGAATATATATACGAAGCGGGTTCTTGGTATTTAGTACGATTACAGACGAGTAGATGTTAGTATTTTAAATTTTTATTTTATAGACCGTTATATTGTTTTGTAATATTTTGTGCGACGCGGGCCGCACAATATACTAACGCGGGCCGCATGCGGCCCGGGGGCCGCAGGTTGCCCATCCCTGATTTAGCCCATGCAACTATACTGCCTTTGAGTAGCCCACTTGACCATTCATGGAGTACTTGATGTTATATAGTTTTAGGGAGTGTGGGGACTTGTCTCCATGCAGGCAATGAGATGTGAGCAACAGCAAGCACTGAAGTGCACATAACATGGGGAGTATAGGCAGTATGCTGGTTCAAGGTAACTGACCTTTGGAGGCAAATATCTTGCAAAGGGTTGCTTGTACAGGTATGGTTCATTTGACTTATTTGCTTATATAGAGGGGCTTATAGCCCCAAGTCATTCAGAGTTTGCATCTTATCCATCAGATTTGCAAACATAAAAGTAAATAAAAAGTCTTAGATCATAATGTATTCAGACAAAAACAATTACCTAAATTGTTAGAGATTGTGATCCACTTTTTAATCTGACTAATAAATTTGATAACTGGATTAATTACTATCATAAAAAATGTATGTCATCACCCATCCTAGACTAATAATTATTTAATCATTAATATTAAATAAATTTAGAAATAATTGAAGAAACGATCTGTGTGACTTCAAAAAACTGGTCATGAAATCTAATTTAGACATTATAACATTCAAGATACATTTTGCTTATTTTTTATACCTTATAATGTCTGAAAACAGAATAGATATGTTTCAAGTCAACTAGCATAACTGAATATTTTTTCAGGTAGATAAAATCCAAGTGAATTTCTCCCCCTTCTAATATAACCAAATCAATCAAAACTTCAATTCAGAGAAACTGATAGCATGATTTCATACTAATTTACCAGTCTACCACATGTGAGAGTATTTACTAACACAGGAAATTCTATTTATAATTATATTCAATTACTTACACCATTTGTCATCATCTTATTTCCATCAACCTTTTATGATTATTATTCTACAGATTTTGTATTGTTTGAAAAAATTCAGGACAGTGGTTAGGATTCAAAATTGTGAGTTTAGTGGTCCGTGAGGTCAGAAAGGTTGCAGACCGCTGATCTAAATGAACCCAAGATGGTAAGTCTTAACACTTTCTACTTTCAACTACTAATTTGCATAATCTAAACAACAATAAAAGGGAATGCATTTCATAAAATGATAAAATTATAATAATGCCTTTAATAAATGAATAAATAACTTCATGATTCAGTTATGATAAATTAAATTTTAAATGCTAAATTTGTAAAATTCTATGTAAATTAGCACAATCTCTCTAGTGTGTATAAAACACAATTGTAAAGTTTTTCTCCATATAAACTATTCAGATCAGAAGAAGTAAAGCCGATTAGAAAACTGTTCTGTCAGTGAGTAATTAAAAGATCTTGGAGTTGTTGCTTTTTAAATTATTAGTTCCATAATTAGGCTAATCTAGACTAAATATACAGGATGTTTATAATTAAAGTTCCACTTTGAAATGGCCAGAAAAATGAAAACTACTGGACAGAATGTTGTCAAACTTGGTAATAGTGTACAGGACATCATGGGATTTTATTTCCTGCAAAAAAAAAAAAAAAAAAAAAAATATAGTTGAAAAACTCACCACCAACGGGAAATGGCACTGGCTGCAATATTGTTAAACAAAATAAGAAATGAAGACATCACTGAAAATGTTTTTAATGCTTTTAATTAATGCTTTTAAAACGTGTTACAGAGCATGTTCAACATGGCATCACCATTTTTTGAAAGCAATTAAATTAAAATGCTAAGAGCTACTGTCAAGAACACAGTAATGCAATGTAACTTGCTTATCAAAAATGATGGACACCACATTGAACATACTCTGTAATGCATTTTTAAAACAGATTTAAAAATTTTCAACGATGTCTTCATGTCTTATTTCATTTAACAATATTGTAGACAGTGCTATTTCCCATTGGTGGTGAGTTTTGAACTTTTTTTTTTCCACAGGAAATAAAATCCCATGATGTCCTGTACACTATTACCAAGTTTGATAACATTCTGCCCAGTAGTTTTCATTTTATGGCCATTTCAAAGTGGAACTTTAATTATAAATACCTTGTATTTTCAGGAACTGTAAAAAATATTCAGTACTCATAAAATAGCTGGTTCTAATAAAGTTTATTTTTCCACATTCTTTATTTTAATCCAACAGAATATTGCTGATCTTTTGCAAAGTATGAAATGACTTCTTGTAACTGTTCACAAAATTTTGGTACATTTTCTTCATGATTAGCATAAAGTGTACACACACACAAAAAAACCATTATATTTACAGGTATCCCTAGTTTTGCTCTAACACAGTTCAAGAACTGGGTAAATTTCCTGTACAACACAGTTCAAGAATTGAAAACATTCCCATACAAAACATCACAATTTTTATAAATACCATCATTTCAATATATTTTTTTAATTCAAGCAAGCATGTGTGTTGTCTCGTATTTGAAAATTTCAATGTTCTAAATTCCTTGGGCAATGTTTTGTGCCTTTCATCCACTTTTTAAAATGAGAACTAATTTATAGGAAGCTAGAAAAATTGTGCAAACAAAGCCAGTGACACACTAGGTGTCACTGGTTTTGGTAATAGTGCTGTAAATGAACCCAAAGCATTGTCACCATACTTTAAAACAAAGTAATAAAGTATAAAACAAAACACTGTCACCATACTTTGTTTTATAGATTAAGTTTTTAAGGATAGGATTGCATTTGCCTTTTTATGTTGTAACTTTTAATTTAATCTATCAGATTTTACAAAAAATGTAGAGAAAAATCAAGATGCTGCCAATAATTGAGGTTAAGGTCAACAGGAATGATTAGATGACAATATTTTGCCAGAAAGAAAATGTCCTCATTTAATAGTGTTTAGCAGTGAGGAAAAAATTAATATTAATGTGCAATACTTTTGATAGTTAATTAATGAATTCTTTAATAATCACACACAAATGTATATCTTAATAGTAAAGTATACTATTCTTTTTTGAAAACGTTTGGAACTTAATTCTGTTTTGTACTAGTCCTTCATTTCATATGGCACGGATTCACGTAACATGGCACTAGTGTATTATATGGATGATACATACATACTACATATATATAATAAAAGGATAGCTTATGATACTAGATTTGCATTCAATGATCTTTTCTTACATTAATAGTCTACAGTAGTTCCTAACCTTTTTTATTTGTTGACTCGTTCCAAAATTAGATTTAATTTTCTAACCTCTAACTAAACTAGTCCAAATAAGATTAAACAAAAAATCAAATAGGAATTAAAACAGTATATGTCTTTTTCTCTCTCTTATTATTTTATGTTGGGTTAAGTGAGATATACTCGGTTAACACTGGTGGCTGTGTACTATGCCAGAGCAAAGTCAAGGCATAGCAATCAAAACAAAACTAAAATTAAATAAGTGTATCAGTGTGTGTGTCTGTATTCAGGAATTTTCTCACAATATGACATGTATTCAATATAGTGGCCTTCTGTAGTGTGATGTATGTGTTTCTATTCAATTCTAATGTGCCCAGGCTTTTGTGTAGTGTGTGTGGTATGATACCTGTAGAGGAGAGAAGAACAGGTACAATAAGCACCCTATCCATCCTCCACAGATGCCTTATTTCCTGGGCGAGTTCTGTGTACTTGCTAATTTTTTCAGTGCATGCATTTTGTATATTGTGAGTGTTTGGAATAGATATGTCTATAATGTATGTAATTTTATTGTGTTTGTCAATGAGTGTGATGTCTGGTCTGTTGTGGTAAATTGTTTTATCTGTGATTATGGCTCTGTCGTAGTACATTTTGTGCGTGTTGTTTTCCAATACTGTCTGTGGAATGTATTTGTAGTATGGTTCGTGGATGTCTACTAATTTGTGTTTCTTTGCAAGCTCTTGGTGTATTATATTTGCTACTTGATTATGTCTGTGTAAATAATCTGTCTGTGCCAACAGCTTGCAACCAGAAGTGATGTGTTATATAGTTTCTGGCATGATGTGACATTTTCTGCATATGTCAATTGTGAGTGTTGTATCTTTGAGTATGTGTTTTCTGTAGTTTTTACTATTTATGACCTGATCCTGTATGGCAATCATGAATCCTTCCATCTCCCCAAAGAGGCATCCCCGAGCTAACCAGCTGTCTGATGCAGTTTTGTCAACAAAATCCTGGGCCAGGTCATAGGGATGTCTGCAATAGTGTGTCTTTCGAGCCCATGATTGCTTAATGCGTTCAGCCCTTAGCCCGAGATATCTCGGGCAAGTTGTATAGCGTTACAAAAAATGGGGTCCTTTAGGACCCCTAAAAAATTTTTTTTTTTTTTTTTTTGATTTTTCGGATGTTTTCTAAGTCTCCAAATTTTTTGAAAAATTTTTACCCGCGCGAAAAAATTTTATTGCGAGTTTAATTAACCTTTAATGACACGCAATTAACGCTTAATGGTTTTTTTATGGGATTTTTTTATAAAACTTTATTCATCTTTCTAAAGTTCTAGTGCGTCGATTTTACTTCGGTAAAGTTATTTAAAGCTATTTTCTGATGTCAAAAACAGCATCCAATAGTTTTTTAATTTTTTTAATTAATAGATTTTATTATATATACGTTTAATTAAGTCCGGGGGGTCGGAAATTTCAATTAAAATCGTAATTTTAAAAAAATATTTAGAAATATACCGCCATCTAGTATTCACCCTACTTTTTACCCTTCTCCTCCCGAGAGTTTCATGAGAATGTCCCGCGAAAGACGACACCAGCTGTTCTCAAGGTCATCCAGCTGTGTAAACAATGACACATCGGTGTCAAGTTTCGCGCTAAGGCGAGACAAAGGAAATTGTACTTTGAAGCTTTTTCTTCAAAATTAACACATTTCTATAATTTTTTTTTCGTTTTTATGTTTAACTACATTAAAATTAAAAAGTATTTAATTCGCCAGAGTCTGAACGAGTTAATGGTGTCTTTGCTTTATATATGTTGTTTTGTGTCCATAAGATGTGAGTGTAAGTTTAATGGTGTGTTATTTCAGTCTGCTAGAGTTACTGCCTTATGTAACTGTGATGTTTGTAGTTTTTTGTAGGAAAACTCTAGCAATGTCTGTATTTTTTTTTTTTTTTTGTAGTGAAGGTTTGCTATTTCAATCAGGCCATGTCTGCTATCTTTAATCCTCACTCAGTAATCATCATCATCATCACTAACAGAATTATTAAGATCTTTGATTCTGTTAGTCTCAATTTACACAATTTTAATTTGAATAGTGTTTTTTACTAATTCCAAAATACTGTACAATATAATATTTGTATTTGTGTGATGTGATTAGGTAATACATGTTATGGAAATTTCAAAGAAAATTCCTTTATCATATATGAAAGGAAAGTATATATCTCTTTTATATACTTTGTAGCATATAAAATGCTTCAAATTACATTTATAAATTTGAATAAAAATCCATTAAGATAAGTATGAATGTGTATTACTTTTAAAATCCAATTAAGGTGGAGTGGATGCTTAAATCATTGATTTCAAATTCAAATTCCATTGTGCATGTACTATACATTTATTTAATATTTATGTTAAATTTTTAAAAATTTATTACATGACTAAAAAACTTACTTGTGAAGGTTCTTGATTATTTAAATCATTGAAGCAATCTGAAACTACAGCCAATTCTGTAGTAGTAACAGTATCACTACAGTCATCCTCTCGCCTATCATTGCTATCAACAGAAATCTGTTCAATAGTGGTGGATTCTGCCTCCAGAGATGTGCATGCATCAAGACCACTAGTGACTACTAAAACAGGATTTTTATCATCTGTAGAACAATCACTCTCAGCTAATATAGTACCATCTTCTGCTGTTATGACTACAGTTGTAGGATTTGTGGTTTCACCACTTGAATCAACAGTGAATGCAACATCACTGGTGAGAAGAATAACTTGATCAGAATTAGGACTTGTTGGTTGATTTTCAGTATCAGTGACAACAACAATAGATGGTTGATCTGATATAGCATTAGAAGTTAATGTTAAATTTGATGGTAAAGATACCATAGATCCATTGCTAATAATAACTGCTTCTTGTCCTGCAGGAGGCAAGACAACCTCATTGCTTTCTACTGAAGTAGTTTCAACTTCTTCAGTAATTGATGTTTCTGTTACCATGCCAATGATGTCTGGCTCAATTGTTTTAATTTGTAAAGTTGTAGATCCGAGACCAAGTGCAAAATTGTCATTGGTAGGCGAACATGTAGTTAAAAGCAAAGGACTTGAAGAGGATTGCAGTGTTACTTGTTGTGATGTAACAGTTTGCAAAAGTGTTGGCCCACTAGTTCCAGAAATAGAATGGTTACCAACCGTTACTACTCTACCTAAAGACTGCGGCATTACAGATGCTGCAGTGGAAGTGCATTGTTCAGAAATACTTGTCTTGGTGACTGTGGACACAATGCCTGGACGAGCTTTGAATTGCATATGACCACTACTTATGAAATTTGAGCGATTTCTGCTTGATTCAAGAACTGCCTGACATATCTGATATGATCGTTCCAAGTTGACTCCATCAGAATTTCTATTCAATCCACGACGACCAACTTGTGGGCGAACCACAGGAACTGAACGTATGGTTATTGGGGGAACTAGGCTGGGACTTCGAGCCTAACGAATAAAAGTATAATTGATCAATGTTTCAAGTATTTAATTAATTATTACTAACAAATGAAGAATGTTTTAAACTATATTACTACATTATAAGTTTATTGAAAGTTTTTTGAATTATTGTGATTAATAGATTATAATTTATTTTTGAAAATGAAAAACACTTGATTTGAATTCAGGTTTAAATATAGAAAAAATTGTATTTTCTTGTTTATTGTTCTAGAGAGTATTAAAAAATCATTTTATTGACAGTTATTTTTAATTATAATTTATGTAAAGCCTTCCTCAACTTACCTAAATATTTGATTTTGCAAAATCAAATATTTAGGTAATTTTTTCCATAAACTGATTTTTATGTATGTGGGGAGATCAATAAATAAGTTTTGGTGGTCTAGTATAACAACAAGAATTTATTTACAAGAACATGAGATACATAGAATTATAGTTCCATCTGTCTTCTACTTTCTGATGTAACCACCATCTATCTGTATTCAAACATTTGTTATACTGGTGTACCAATACCTCAAATCCCCTTGTAAAGGTAGTGTCCAGAGTATGCAAAATGTGCCACACCTTGCTCTCAACATCACCATTGTTCTGAAAGCACTTCTCTTGCAGTTTATTCTACAGTGTAGGGAACAAATGAAAATCATTTGGCAACAAGTCAGGACTGTAAGGCAGATGTTACAATTACTCCCAACCCAGTTGTTGAAAACATTCTTGTGTGACCATGGCGGTATGTGGACATGCATTATTATTCAAAAATGACATCCTCACTCAAGATGCTTTTACTTTGATGGCTGATTTCAGATTGCAAAGGGTACACAGTAATGAGCAGCATTAACAATTAATCCATGTTCAAAAAATCCCACAAGAAGAACTCCTTTGGCATCCCAGGAAACAAGTCAAGACCTTTTCTGAAGAATTTGTCACTGAACTTTTCAGAGGAGAATTTATATACTTCCATTCTATAACACAATTTTTGATTCAGGAGTGTAGTAGTAGGCCCATGTCTTGTCTCCAGTCACTATCCAACCCAAAAATGCATTTCCATCCTTCTGATAATGAATGACTTGTTCCACCCACAATCCCATCTGATCACGATGAATCAGAACTGTAAGCTGGTGAGGTACCTCTTGCAGCTACTGTACCCTAATGTTTCTTGAATGATGTTATGAGCTGTGCCAAAGGATTCTCAACAGGATTTTGGCCACCTTATGCTCTTTGATCCTTTTGTTTCCTTGAATCAAAGAATTCACACATTCAGCATTTTCTTTCTCAGAGGACAGACACTGGTTTGCTATTCATTGCACAAACTCATTCATCTGCTAAAGAACTCTTGACACCATTTCTACACAGCCTGTTCAGACATTACAGTCTTTCTGTAAACCTCAACCAATCTTCTGTGAATTTCATTTCCAGATTAACCTCTAGCCCATCTGTACAAAATTACAGCCTACATCTTGCTAGTCCAGCTCTCAAACATTTGAATTCCACCTACCAGTGAACATTCTTGGAATGGTGAACACTTCCAAAAGATGTCTGCTGTACACGAGTGGGGCATGCCAGCACCACCACAAAAAACAACCCATACAGATAACAAATGTCACTACTTGAAAATATAGTCTGTATTCTTACAAATCATTTAGTATAGGTATACCAGACCACTGAAACTTATTTATTGATCTCCCCTTATATGTCAAGATTACTCAAATAAGTTGTTCAATGAGTTATATGCTCTTTCTGTACTGAACTTTCTAATTACTGAGAAAAAGTAACATTCTTGCATTTTCTTTCATTTATTTTCTACCATTAGTCCAAATTACATATCTATTTAATTAAGCAAGGTTCTAGCCCAATAGTTATCCAGCTTTTATCATTTGTGTATTAGTACAATCTTCACTTGGTTTTCTCTATGTATTTATGTTAAAAATTAGCATTAAAGCATTAAAGTAAATGCATTTAGCAAATCAAAAAACTTGTTAAATGCATTTACTTTTCTAAAATGAGGTATTTCAATCTTTAGCAAATAGCTAAATCAAAAATTTTTGTATATTAATAAATAAAGCTTAGATTATCTGATCTCTATTTTGTTTATTTACTTATCACTGCAAATATTTTTGTCAAAGAATTTGTAATACTTACTGCTGATCGAGGTATTATTTTTGGTTTTACAGTGGAGTTTGCAGCTTCTTGAACATTTTGCTGTAAAAAAAAAAAAAAAAAAATACATCTTTGATTAAATTTTTTACAATATTTTATAATTTATAAATTAAATCAAAATTAGGCAGTCAACAGAGAGGCTACAACCAAAGTTCAAACGTTAAACTTGAATGGCAAGCAGAAGTACACGTTTGACATTTGAACTCCAAGTAAAACACATTGCGCCTCACGTTCATGTCATGCACTGACTCAGGATATTGTTGAAAAACAGCAAAACGCGTTTAACAACAACAAATGTTACTAGCGAAGGTAAATAAACAAATTAAACTATTTTAAAGTATTTATAGGATGTTTAATAACACTAAATAATTATTTTTAATTAGCGTCATGTCTCCTACCATAAAACAGGATTACCTCATGCTTTTGTTGAGGGAAGTAGTGGCTTATGTAAATCTGAAAGCAGCTCAGGAAATTAATTTTTAGAAAATTTACAAATGTATTATGCTGTTGATAGTAGAAGATGCTGTGAAAGAACAAACCTACTCCTAAGGAATTATGTTAAGCTATTATGAACAAAAATATATGTGAATTCTAAAGGCAATTCACATCACTTGCAAAAAAATTGAATAAATAAATAATTTCTGGATTAAAATCATCTGTTTCTATACAATATTATACAAATTCTATACAAATGCTTAAATAATCATTATTTTTTTAAAATATGTCATAATTTTAACTCCAAACACGCCAAAAAAAAAAGAGAAGTTTAGGCCAAACTTTTACTCGCCATGCTAGATGTAGTGAACACTATTATGAATCTTCTAGAATTGCCAGATGGCGGCACTTGATATCTGATGTTCACATTTTAGGATGAAAACATCAGCTGCAACCTCTCTAATCAGATGTTTCAATTAGAAAATGAAATAGCCCATAAGCTCCATTTCTCTTACTGTTAAACATAACATTTTTGAAATTTGTTCCCAATTCAAAAACTAAGAAATAAAAAAAAATCATTACTTATTTAAATAATTAGTAGGAATTAATAAAATGTCTGTTTTTCTCTTATTATATTCTATAAAATAAATATAAATTTCACATATAATAAATAGTTCTAAAAACAAAACATTGACAATCTGTCTTGTTTTAGGTAAGATGCACAAAAAAATCAAATGCTTCATATATGCTCTAGATTTAACATTGACAATTCAACCTGTAAACAATCCTGCATTCAAATCATTCCTTGAGAAGTACATGCAAAGATCACCAGATGAGAGCACCTTTAGAAAAAATTACATAACATCAATTTATGAAAATTTCTTCAAGAAAATAAAAGAGGTGGTTGGCAAGGATGAAGTAGGATTCATGTTAGATGAAACTACTGATGATCTGCAAAGATGTACAGTAAAACCTGTCTAAGGCAACTACCCACAGTTTCTTCAAAAAGTGGTCCTTTAGACAGGCGGTCGTCCAATACATGTGGTGCTGTAACACCGTATCCGCATGTATTTTGCACACAGATATGGCTACTAAGCAAAACTCAAGGTGAGCAAAAATAAGCAAATTTTTTCAACAATAGAGCTGTATTGGTACTGTATTTTATTCTTATCGGATAACTCGATTAACAGAACTCATCGTGATTTTATAAGACAGATTTAATACCAGTATTTTAAAGATTAATACAGTATTCGCATTTTCTCGATTATAATGCACACTTTCTTTTTTCTGACTTAATTCAACTTGGTTCTCTTCGTTCACTCCTCAGTAATGCGTATTACGTCATCAATATAGAAGCACGTGGTATCTCTCCACCACTTTGGTTTTGGTTTTCGTTAGTTTAATCTTATTTTAACTTTAAAAAGGCTGTATTTTTTTTAATATTTAATATTTTCTTAAGTTCAATAAAAAATCATTAATTAATAATAAAACGATTGTATTATTTCTTCTCACAATATGATTTCATTACATCAATGACAATCACAGAATCAAAAAAAAAAAAAATTGTCTGTAAAACCGTTTTTTGCATTAATGCGTTTTTCGTTCTTTGAATATTTTGCGTGCTCTATGTATAAACTATTCCGTGCCAGAAATGTTTGCCCGTTTTGACAGGTGCCCGTTGAATGCAGGTGGTCACCTTAGCAGTTTTCACTGTATATTGAATGTGCTAGTGTTTCCATTATCTGGTGAATAGGTAAACCCATGCTTTTTAAGACATATCAACTTGAGAAGACAAATGCCTGCACAGTAATGCAGACATTCAATGATTTATGCATGAAGCTGTGGCTAGGGAACATACAATACAAAAAAGTTAGACTTCAGCATGCTATATGCTTTCAGTTTTCCAATAACTGAAGGCCAATTATATGCAATACATGTACCAATGTGACATGTACTGCATATGAACTACAACATATTTGTGAAAATATTAGGAAGAAATACAGTAGGCTAAATGACTTCATTGCTGCTCTGAAGAAGATTCTTGTAAAAAGCCCCCAGTTGTTAAGTTTTGTACTGAGAAGTCACTGGGCTCCACCTACCATAATTTTTTGTCATAACCGAGTCGGAAACTTAGGTAAGATGCACAGTTTTCTTGTATGAAAACTTCAAAAAAATCAAATGCTTCATATATGCTCTAGATTTAACACAGCAGCCATCAAGCAGGCTCAACAACTGGTCAACAACAAAGACCTAGAGTTGGAACTTTTTGCAATACATGGCTACAAGTATTTGCCTGATGTGATTCAGAGTTTGAAAGTAGAAAGTATGGAAAAGGAGGAAAAGTGGAAGAAGCTGATGACAGTGAGGGACGACCTCAATGGATTTGTCAAAGCCACATTTGAATTAAATCAGAACAATCCAGATATGGAAACCTTTGGAACTTCAATTGAACTCCCTTTCTGAGCACTTACATTGGTTTCAATTGATGTTGATTGAAATTTCTCCACATACAAGGATCTCCTGAGCTCAAAGCACCAGCAATTTTTAAAAACATAGAAATATTGTGTGTAATCCAGTATAACAAATTGGTTAAAATCCAATAAATATCATGTTTACCTCCTAAATATGCTTATGGTATTTGCCATAATTTTGGATAAAGAATGTTCATGTAACTGATTTAGACCTAAGTAAATGCATTTCATCAACACCTTTTCTTGCACGATTTTATATACTTTTTCAGAATCACTTTTTCCCATTGTCTGACCATAAATTTACATCTTAAAATTTATTCTCTAGTAATAAACATTTGGGAAAGCAGAAAAATGGTTTCTCATTCTGATGTGCAATGAACAATTTAGTTTCCATTTGATGCATTAGTTTTATATTTATGATATATTATAAATTAACTTATTAATGTGTGTGTGTGTACATATATAAATCTTAGATAATATAGAAAAAAAAACATTATATTACCTCTTGTTCCTGATCAGAGGTAGACTGAGTTGTATTTGGTTGAGGAGTACCCTCTGTAGTTTCTGTTGCTGTTACACTTGCTGTAACAGCTTCAAAAAAGAAATAAACAATAAATAAATCAATTAAAATTCATTAAAAACTATTCTAAAATTTTATAACAGTTCAGATATTTTGATAAATTATATATATAACACAATTATTTTTTTCTGAAAATAGTTAAAATATTGAAATATTAAATGGTTATCAAATCAAAGTATCATCATACACTTAACACCTTATTCTTGCCGAGAAAATTTATTCAAAACAAACGTTTTCAGCCTGATTCACAGGCCATCTTCAGGTTTAGAATACATTTGAATTAAAAATTCTATCATTGGAACACAAAATTCAAATTCAAAATTAATAAGATACATTTAAACAAAAATTAAATAGACAACATAAATACCAATAAACTAAAACATAAAATATATAAACATGCAAGAAACGAATATATAAGTATTAATAAATGCAATACTAAGACATTCAATAAAACAGTTATAACTATTGGTTAGAGCCCTTATTAAAGTTCCTAACCATGAACTTCCACGCAGAGGGTAGACTTTCTGCGTCCCTCGCATTTAGACAGCCTTCTTGTAATCTACTCCTATAAATCTGTAACTTTTCTGCCGTCAATGCCAAAGATGGAGAAGATAAAGTGTTTATGATGGTCGCCTCATTCCATTTAACTATAGCTCCTGGCGCTTGCGCCATTTGGGACAAAATTGTTGTATTAGACCTCTTTCTGATGTTATAACTATGCTCCTTGATTCTAAGCCCTAAACTTCTAGTGGTTACTCCAATGTAGTCTTTTTTAACGCCCAATTGCATGTTCTCATATGGAATTTTATAAACTCCTGCTTTCTCTTCTGATTTTATACCATCCTTATCATTCCTGAGGATTTTGTATAAATTAGGCGCCCTTTTTAAAAGCATTCTCGAATCTTTTTTGTGTGCAATCTCCTTCATGACTGTATTCATACTCTCATTATACGTAAATTTTACGCTTTTATTGGGAGCATTTTTAAAAAACCTTTTTTCGATGTTGGCTTCATACTTCTTAATTAATCCCAGAATCGTACTTTTTTGGTAACCTAGGGCCTTGGCTACGTCTATTATTCTATTCATTTCTTTCCTCCTGTCTTGTACTCTTTCACAATACAAAAATGCTCTTCTTATTAAAGCTCTGAAAGCCGCAATTTTATATTTATACGGATCCTTGGATTGGGAGGGAATGTACAAAGGGCTGTGTGATGGTTTAATAAAAACGTTAGTGGACAGGTGGCCTTTTCTGAATGTAATATCAATGTCGAGAAAATGCAGATTCAAGGAACTCTTCTGTTCCAATCTTAAAGTAAGGCCATCATTGTTACAGTTGATGTTATCCAAAAAATCCTTGATTCTGCTGTTATTTCTCCATAATATAAATAAGTCATCAACGTATCTGCTAAAATACATGATATCATCCTTAAAAACATGAAAAACTCTTCTTTCCAGTCTTCGAACCACCAATTCACATAGGATCCCTGAAAGCGGGCTTCCCATAGGGACCCCTCTTCTCTGTCTGTAGACTTGCCCATTAAAAATGAAGCAAGACTCACGGCAGACCAAACTAGCCAAACTCTCTACTTCTTCAGTATAATTAAGCAATTCTGAGTTATTACAGTATAAGAAGTCCAATAGCGCCTCCTCACACGATTCTATCCTAACCGACGGATACATGCTCTCATAATCGAAAACAGTTGCAACTTCATCCTCCATTAATGCTATATTCTGCAGATCTTTAACCACTTTTATAGGATCCCGTGCCACTAGAGTATCTGTGCCTAGCTGCGAGGATAAATACTCATGCAACTTCTTCTCCAACACAAACGTGGGACCTCTGCATTTCTCTACCACAGGTCTTATTTCTTTACCGGTTTTATGCACCTTAGCGAAAGCAAATAACCTAGGTGTTCCAGGCCTAGGGTTCCTACACTTCCTGAGAAAAGGCAAAGCCTTGGAAAGCTTAGAGACCTCTAGTTTTCTGACCTTCCTATCCAATCTTCCAATAAAATTGTTGTTGATCTTTTCACATTCCGTCTTTACGATATAATCCATTAGTGCTTCGTTATATGTACTCCTTTTCATGATGACCAGTTGCTTACTTTTATCCGCCCTAGTCAATACCAATTCATTCTGCCTTAACCAATTCTTAGTGAGCCGGATATCACTACTTCCAATATCTTGCTTTCGGTCCTTCTGCCTGTTGTTAAGGACTGCTTTCCATCTGAAGTACTCTTTTTCTAAATCGTCTAGTCCAACAATGCCCCTTTCAATTTCCTGTACTGAGGTTTCCCAATTCATAGCCTCCATTGGAACAAAATTTGGGCCTTTTTCTAGGAGCTTCTTGATCCTTCCTGGTACCTCTATTTGGTCCCATGTGCGGAAAGTAATAAGGTTTTTCTTTGTATTACTAACCTTTTGCTTGTGCATAATCCATTGCAATTTCTTTACATAGTTATTAGTATAATTCTTCTGGACCGTTTCAGCTAGACCGACTACCCTTTTATTAACATCCACTAGTTTCTCTGCGAGGGACGCAGAAAGTCTACCCTCTGCGTGGAAGTTCATGGTTAGGAACTTTAATAAGGGCTCTAACCAATAGTTATAACTGTTTTATTGAATGTCTTAGTATTGCATTTATTAATACTTATATATTCGTTTCTTGCATGTTTATATATTTTATGTTTTAGTTTATTGGTATTTATGTTGTCTATTTAATTTTTGTTTAAATGTATCTTATTAATTTTGAATTTGAATTTTGTGTTCCAATGATAGAATTTTTAATTCAAATGTATTCTAAACCTGAAGATGGCCTGTGAATCAGGCTGAAAACGTTTGTTTTGAATAAATTTTCTCGGCAAGAATAAGGTGTTAAGTGTATGAATATATATATTTTGCTGAGTGCTTTGTGATATTTCAAAGTATCATCATCATCATCATCAGATGCTAATCATTGATATTGGTTAAATTTATATTTTCGACAATTCTCTATTTTTTTATGCTTTTTACTTTTATTTGTTTATTTGCAAAAAATATTCTGTTTGCTGATAAACTATCAAAGACTGAAATATCAAATCAATATTGTTTTTACAATAATTTTAATCATCATCATATTGTGGAACCTAGTTAACCCAGAATAGTTCAAAGTCATTTTCTTTTCCCAATCATCCAGCATAGGAATTTACATGTTAAATCAAGCTGGCTAATTCAAATGGGGTTTTGATACAGTATTTTCATAAACACTCCAGAATTTTAATTTTTCTTTAAATAAAATAATTAGCAATCATCCATAGAATAAACTAATCAGAAACATTCTATAAAGCATGGAAACCGTATACAACTAAACACGTACCTGAACCGGTTACCAGTGTTGAAGAAAAGACAAATAAATATCGTAAACGTTTTCAAACCTTAATAGTTCTTCTTCAGACAATGAAAAAGAGTTTACGATATTTATTCGTCTTTTCTCCAACATCAGTAACTGGTTCAGGTACGTGTTGATTTCATCCCAATGTTTTGTGAATGTAGAAGTTTACAACTAAACATTAACATCATGTCATGTGATGGCAAGTGGTGGTCAAGGCTTCCAGACAGTGTGTGTGGTATAGATACATACTGTAAAAGCTGTTTGAACTTTCTTTTTCTTGAACATTTTATTTGATTACTGATGGAGTTCTCTGACTAGCTGACATCATAAATAAATGGATAAATTTTGATAAATTAATTTTAAAAAACAATTATAGTTTAATTCTAAGTAAAAATTTACATTGGAAATATTAAAACCCTTATTCTTATCAGCTTTTTATTAAAAGCAAATTTTACAAGTTATTAGTTATTCACTTATGCGGAGTCGACTGTATATAGATTTATAAGTCGACACCTGGATAACTTGACACTTGGTGGTTATGTAGTCAGTTTTTTGTGGTCACGGCCGACTTACATAGGCATTAATGTTATTAACCTTAAAAAACTCGGTTTACTTGACATCGTGTAACTCGTCACCACTGGATAAATCAACATACTTTTTCTGTTTCACACTTTTTAGAATTCTGATAAGTCGACTCCCCTCTGAAAAATGAGTTCACATCGTACAATAAGCTGTATGGTGTGAACTCATTTTTTGGGGGGGAGTCGACTTATCAGAATTCTAAAAAGTGTGAAACAGAAAAAGTATGTTGATTTATCCAATGGTGACGAGTTACACGATGTCAAGTAAACCGAGTTTTTTTAAGGTTAATAACATTACTGCCTATGTAAGTTGGCCGGGACTACAAAAAACTGACTACATAACCAACGAGTGTCGAGTTATCCGGGTGTCAACTTATGCAGAGTCAACTGTATATATACATAGATATAATATATACTAGCAGTACCTGTTATGCATTGCTGTGGCTCAAAATGTATCTACAGTAGAGAGTCGTTAATCCGAATCAATTGGGAACTGGGGTTGTTCGGATTAGTGATTTGTTTGGATAACCGATTATGTATGAAAAAATATATTAACCTGTCTGATGTTCAAATTTTTCTTCATTTGTGTCGCTTCGTGTTGAATTTTTATCGATTTTAAGCCTAACGAAAATTTTTATAATAATAATCGAGGCTATTGTATCGTTAAAAATTATTTCTTTATTTTGTACAAACAAAATAAATATATTGAAGAATATAAAAACATGAAAATTATACTTTAGAAGTAATTCTATTATCAAAAATGTTCGATTCAGCACGACATAGTCCGACTGAAAATCGTTCAGATAACCAGCGATTCGGATTACCAGGGTTCAGATTAATGACTCTCTACTGTATTATAAATGTATAACAATTCTCTGCGAGGGAATTTCGAAAAATCCCTTCTTAGTGTACATTCTCTTGATGTACCCTATTAAAACACAATCAAAAATGCAAAAACTGCATCTAAAATAGTATAATAGAAGCCCAGTTCTTCACGGTAAGCCTTAATTTTGTCCCTCTCCTGCGTGGGGGGGATTTTGACATCTATATTATATAAAAACACGTGCGTATTTGAATGCAGCGTTGTGTCAAAATTTCAAAGCAATTGGTGAAGAACTTTCGGAGATTAGCTATTAAGAACAAATAAACATGTACAGTACATTTTTATTTATACTGTATAGATAAATTTAAATTTTGCATTTTGCAAGAGAAAGTTTTTACACAACTAAGTAGATGTGAAATGAAATGTATTCTTTTCTTTGAATATTAATTCAACTATTAAATTCTAAAAGACTTGTAAAATTTAATTGTTATTAATAAATGTTCATAATATTAATGTAAAAAATTTTACACCAATATTAATAACATTAATATTAGTGTAATTAATATTAATAATATTAATAACACATGCATTTTTTTCTTTGTGCAAGAGATCCTTCTGTTTAAAAAGTTTGGGAACCCACATTTTTTTTTTTTTTTTGGATTGTAAGAAAGAGTGAATAGATTAATCTGGTTAATTGAGCTGAGCTGAGCTGAGCTGAGCTGAGCTGATTATAAAAGATGAGAGTTGTACATTACAAGGTCATAAAAAACATTCATATCATAATTTAAATATGTAGTTATTTTTAAAAATACTTTAATAAAATGCTCTTATATATTTTATTATAATGCTTTGCTTTGTTGTTTCTAAAAACCTATCTTAAGAATGCTTTTCATTTAATATTCTAAAATGTACAGCATGCATAATAAAGTCTTTATATATCCACATAACTGACAAACTCAGATAGCTAACTAAAGTTATGAATATGATGTAAATTGACAAAGTATTACAAGACAAGACGACCACTTGCGTGCACCTAGCAATAAAATTCAAAATTAGTACTACTCTCTTGAAAATGGTGCACAGTATGGGAAGAAAGTCAATTACAAAGTCAAAGTCAAAAAGCATGATCAATTTAGTATGAAAAAACTCCTGCATACATGAAGAGAAAGTGTGAAATGCTAATGCGCACATCAAGCAAAGACAGTAAAATACGTGATATAAATAAAACATAAACACACATTTTTCATTTTCCTACATCTTCGTGTGTCATACACTGTGCATCACACACACTTGTCAGTGTATAAGGATTCTACTATGTACTCTGTATTAAATAACTTTGTAGTATTTAAATGTCTATTCTGATGATAAATTTGTTAGCATTCAAATTTCCATATATTAAATTTCAAGTTATTAACCTTAGTAAATTTTTAATGCCTAGAAACACTAATAAACTATTATTGATGTTGTTTAGTGTGTAGTTGGAAATACATAAATGAAAAAATTATAGTCCTGCAATATAATTTTATCCTTTTCCTTTAAACTGCATTATTCAGATTCTGTTTCTTTTTATCATGAACCTATAAAAAAAATATGTTGTGTTCCTGGTTTAATGAAACAAATAAGATCACTTTAAATATGTACAGTGGATGTCACACCAACAATTGCTCTGACTCAATAGAAAAATTCAAACAAAAGGCGTTAACGAACATTTTATTTTTCTGCAAGCGCTTTCAACATAGTAATTCACATCATCCTCAGGTAGTAATAGAATCAAACAGATTTTGAATGGATTTTTAAAATTGAAACAATAATGACATTAGCCATTTGGAACATAACATAACAACTTTAAGAATAAGAAAATTTAAAACATTAACATGAAAAATGCATAACGTCAACACACATGTGCCTTAATACACAGAGAACATGGTAAACGCATTAGTCATTTGGAATGTGAATGACAACCTTGAGAGTAAGAAAACTTAAAACATTAATTTGTGTGTTTTGGCTTCAAAGGGCATTAACAAAAGGTATTAACTTACTTTAATGCCTTTTGTGTGAATTTTCTCAAGTTAGAACAATTGTTGGCATGACATCAACCATACGTATTTAAATTACCTTAGAAGATAAGCATTGAAAAACAGATGTTCTTTTCTATGTTGAATCTAGAAAAGCTGTGGCATAGGTTACATGCCCAGCTGGTCTTTCTGTTAAAGTGCAGAGGGCATAACTTAACACCCAAGTGCATCACCATCCACTACCGGGCCTTTCCTTTGTGTCTACAGGGTGCTTTGAAATGTGTGGAAAAATTTCTCCTCTCAAAGTTAATTAAAAACAAGCACAAGTGTCTGGCAGATGCTGAACTCAAATTCTACATTGCCCACCTGCAATTTACCAAATCCTGGGACCCGGCCTCTCTCTATGACCAACTTGGGAAATTGCACAGTATTACATTGGGTTTTGCTCAAGAGGTAAAGACAAGGTTGAACAAGAAATTCCAATGGCTCTGTGCTACATGCAAACAACATAATATGGTGCAGCAACCCCCTTTCACAACTACATGGAGGAGCTTGTTCCATTCAAGTAACCAAGATATTGCAATGAGGACCCAAGTATATCTCCACCACCACATGACATGGATGCCTCTGAAGCAGTCCCAGTGGCCCTGGTAGTACTCGAGCTGCCAAGTGACAGCCAGATTCCTGCAAATGGAGCTATTGGTCATTTTGACATTTGCCTTGGTGAAACAGTCTTCTGCAGGTGCCAAAAACTGCCTTTGTGACCATTCTGTAAAACATTACTTGTCAGCAGTCAACATGAGGCTTAGACAAAGACAAGAAGTTTGTCTTGTGCAGGGAAGAGGACTTTTTATGCAAGGCCACAGACTTCCTCAACCACTCACACGTCGCGATCTTACAGGAGGACCCAACTCCAGCTGTGTTAAGGAAGACAAAGAAAATAGTCTCTCTTTCAGGTGTAACTTCAGTCCTTTCAGGGTGCTTGGACACCCCCTTCCAATGTTGCCTGCCGCAGGCTTTTCTTTGAAGCCAAAATGCACAAAGTGGGCTGGCCATTAAGGCCACTGGTTAACAAGATGTTCCACCCCACCTACTACTTCAAAAAAGCACTTGCTCAGCTTCTTGATGGGCTTCTTCCTTCCTCCTCCCATGTCACACCCTCATCCATTGCAGCTAAAGCAGTATTATCCACTACACTAGCTGCTTTGTCCACGAGACCACACTATATTGCAAAAATTGCTGGAGCTATTCAACCAGCAAAATTATCAAACTAAATTGCCGAACATTGTCAAACTCCGCACCAAGTGCCATAAAAAAGTCAACAGCAGCAGCTTGTCCCATCTCTGCCTTGCAACCTACTGCACTGACTGCCCACCATCCTTAACTTAAGGATCTCACCATTCTTGAGGAGCACATGATATCCACTTTGTGTCCCATTCATGCACATCTAATCACTTGCATATGGAGACCAGTACAGCCTCAAAGGCAACATTGTCAATGTGCCCATCAACATGAGTGACACCATCAACACCCGTCCTCCCCTGGAATTTTGACCAGATGCACACCATACAAGTGCATGTAATATAGCAGATGAGCAACACCAACGCCTACTGCTACAAGATGATCAGACTGCAAAAGGTGGTGTTGGCCACAAGGTATGTTGATGTTATAATATGTGATAATATGTTGATGTGATATAAAATAAAACTTTTTGTTTTCTGTTCTTTCCTTGTAAACAAACAATTGTTTGTGGTGGAGGGTGCCACCATTAACAAAGAGTTTTTGAGTCAATATACTCAAAGGTGGAGAATTTTATTGTGGACCACCAGGACCATCGAAAGGCTCAGGCAGTGGCTGAACCAATGGAAGTCGACCAACTAGTGAGCAAAAGTGACCCAAAAGCCGAGACTGTGGATAGAGCTGCCAATGAAGAAGATGAGTGGTGGGACGAGGTCCAAGAACATGATTCAATCAATCCCGGCACCCAGATCACACTTCTCCATGACTAAAATGAAGCAATTCAGTATGTGCCTGGCAAAGGACACCAGCCAATTGGCCTGTTGAGAGACCCAAATGCCAAGTACCTGGCATTCCCTAAGAATTATGCTGGTGAAACACCAACCCTTGTCACATCGTACCACCTATGCTGCTCAGGTGAATACAAAGTGCACCCTGAGGACTGCCAATTCAGCACCGCTATTGAACATCTCTTCACGATGCAAAAGATGATGATGCGCAAAGTTGCCGACTCGTATCAATATCACCTTGCACCACAAACGACCCCAACAACCAGTCACCACTGGCCAACTGCTCGACGACCAACAACTCGAGAACCTGATTAATGCTCATATTAGTAAGTGCCCATGATAGATGCTGCTTGAATAATTCAACTAACCATTTCTTATTTCTTTACAGGCTTTTGCGTGCTTGCGTGTCATGTACTGCTGCGCCAATTGGGCTGTCCCACTTTCTTCTTTACGCTGTCAATAGCCCAAACTCTTGGTGATCCTCACAAAGGTTCTCAAGGGCGAGGATATCACTGAAGATGAGGCATTGTAGCTGCCATGGATTGCACTAGCAGGCAAGATTTATGATGACCCTGTCACCAGTGCCCGGTACTTTGCTAAATGGATTGATACACTCTTCAACGACCTCAAACAAAGTAACAACACTGTGTTCACACCATACAAGGTGGACAACTTTCAGCACTGTGGATTGGAACACAACTACAGTCTCTTATAGATGGCCAATGACAAAGGCGGCAAAAGAGAATGCCAAACATCACCGTGATATGATTCAAGAAACCGTTAATCTGCCAATGATTGCATCACCTTCATTGACCAATACATCACCTGTTCCCGCCACAAAGTGTCATCTGAACTGATCGAGCTGCACACACATAAGCACACATTCACTTGCAAGCAGATGGTGCATGGAAGGGTCACTTGCTGGTTTGGTTTTCCGATCTTCCCAATGCGGCAAACATGAATCCTGGAACTGCTACCCAAAGAGCAGAGCGATGACCTCAAGATGCAACTGGATTGCATCAGGCATCTTACTAAAAGATGTTACAACTGAACTGTCACAAACAAAACCTTTTTTACCAGTATTGAACTTAAACTAAACTTCCGAACGTTTTCAGCCTTCACCAAGGCCTGCATCAGGTGCTAAACTAAACTGGCTTCCTACTTGGAAATTCATCACCAGGACCAGGACTCAACCCAGATTACCTATTTATGCCAATCTATGTTGAGCCCAACCAAATGAGCAATAATGACTTAGTAGCTTCTACTGACATCAACAATGATAACAAGGACGAGGACAACTGCTATGATAACAGTGGCGAAAGTGATGATTCATCACTCTGGCTGTCAAAGTTTGCAACACAACTGTGGTCTGCAACTTTCCCATCAGTAACGACCAGGACATTGTGTTGCCCATCTACCTCTGACTGTATGTGAAGTTTTTGTGCTCTCCTCACTGCTTTGTTTAATTGTTATTTTTACTGTAATGTAACATGTTACTTGCATTCTATACTGCACTTATCCTTTGCATTATCTGACATGTCGGCACAGCCAATTTTCTTTTGTGTTTAACTTCCCAACCTTTTGTATTCTCGCTCCAGTGGTGGGAAGTAGTCTTTATGTAAATTTTGCTCCTTACTGTTCAAATTTTTCCTATTGTAATACCAGCATCACTGTGCTTGTCATGCTCAGGCTATTGCTTTCTGCATCTGCTTTTATTTCTGTTATTATGTTTGTATACTATTTTTACTGCATATATTGTTCTTTGTTTTCTGTTGTCACCCATCCATTATTAAAAATTCCTGTGTATTCATCCCATTTTGTGAATTTTGTATAATTTTGGTCCTAATAAATACTGATGCAGCTCTTGGGGACCCCTTCCTCTTCCCCTTCATTTCCACTTTCTAATCTATCTTTCTCTTTCTTTTTCTCCATCTTAAGTTCTTCCCAGCCTTCTTTCTTTTTCAATCTTTAGGGCAAAGTTAGTTTACATAACAAACAGCTCTCTAATCCTTTATAACAACAACAACCCTTATGCATGTGTGCAGTACATTATGAACTACATCAACAAGGCCAACCATAGCATGTCCAAGCTGTTGCACAAGGTAGTGGAAGACACTCGGCTTGGCAACATGTCCCATTGCAATTGGCAGAAAATTTCTCAACATGACCGAGATCTCAGCTCAAGAAGCAACCTATTTGCTGTAGATATCAGTGTCCAAGGGCAGCCACACTGTGACCTACATCAACACTGGAATGCCTGAAGACCAAGTTTGAATGGTGCGGCCCTTCCATCAACTTTGATCATGGAACCCTGAATCCATCGATGTCCTCCTGCCAAACATACTGGACTGTTATGCCGATCAACCAGAAGCAATGGTGGACCTCTCCTTGGCAGAAGCCATTGCCAACTATGATTACATTCCATCTCAAAGCCGTTCCAGAAAGACTGTTCAGCCCACAGATGACTTTGATGAAGACCAATATGAGCCTGAGGACATTAATGATGACGATGAGCAACAAGAAGTGTCCCAAGGTGAGGCTGCTCAACCCAATGACACTATGCGTGTGGCCAACTTAAACGGACACTTCTGAAAACACACAATGAGCAAGGTGATTCACTACAGGTGTTTCAACCAACAACAGGACGAGATCAACTACTGCCACAAACACCTAATGTTGTTTACCCGTGGCAAAATGAAACCACCAACCTGCTTGACCCAGTCACACTGTACCAAAATTGGCACATACAGGAAAAAATCACAAGTGTTCTCAAATGCTTTTCACCACAGGTCAATGAAGAAGAGTTGCAACAGGCCATGGAATGAGCACGACAGCAACAAAGAGAGGAGGATGACCCACCCAAGCCGAACAAAAAGGAGATGATGACAAGTTGGTTGTCTTCTGTCCTTGAAGATCACAAGCAGGATGTGGCTTCTCACAAGTGGATGCACTCCCACTGAATCTTGATGATCACCGATACCAGATCACTTTGCAATGACACCTTTCTCGAGTATATCGCCAATCTGAATCAAGGACAATGAAAGATTTTCCTGGAGGCTCTGCATCGCATCAAGTGTGGTGAGAGGTTCCATCTTTACATCTCTAGAGGTGCTGGTGTTGGCAAGTCTTTTCTGATCAACATGCTGTACCAGGTGGCAATTAGAAGCAAAATCTACATTGCCTGCTCGAGGGCCACCACAGCTTCAGGCCTAATCATAGTCAGCACCTTCAACCCACTTGGACCAAGGTCTGCTACTGACTCAGTTAAGATCAAGATGCGGTGGCTGAGGGCAGAAGTGCCTTTTGAATTCAAACTACCAAATCTGGCCACAATAGCCTACAGAAGTTCGGAAGATCATCTTCCACAATGTGGGGCACCTGACCAAGAAATTCCAAGGAATGTTCGCAGACCAGACCTAGAGTGGCTGATGCACTTCTCTGTGATCACACCAACTCCATTTATGACTTCCAGCAATTTGGCTTTCATGAACTTGTCCACATCCCCAGTACTCGTGGCTATAACAACACAGGAAGTCTTGTTGCGATGTGAGAGTCACTTCCTGGAGAATCTCAAACTGGTCACATTCACAATGCACATCTGATAGAATTGCGTTTTTCCACGCTAGTCAACTGGGCGACATCACCATCATTTTGAGGTATGCATCCCCTTGGGCAAGCCGATGCACCCTCTTCAATGCTCTTAACCAATGCGTCCCGATTCCCACTCCAACCTCCTTGCTTATAGTCAGAGACTTCAACATCAACTTGAAGAATGACGATGAGGCTGGCCCTCTACTTGACCTTATAACCGACCTTGGCTTTCATAATCTCCTGGAATCAACAGTAAGCACCGCCAATAAAAACATACAAATCAATGTGGCCTTCAGCAACATGGACTGCATTCAAGCCACTGTTTACGAATGTGCCACCTCCTACCACAAGCTACTCTTCATTACAATTTAGGTGGCCTTTCAATGTACCCAATTAATTCATTTAACATTCTATATTCTCTTAATATTTCTATACACAATAAATTTCACTGGTTGGCTTTTCCTCATTGGAGAGTACTCATTTTTCTCTTTTCCTTAGGGCTCAACTGCACACTGTTTTCTGAATCTTGGTGACATAGTCTCATCCCAAACATGGCTTTGCCATTTTACTTGTTGTGCCTATTGTCCTCACTTTCTCTGGCATCATATCACATACACTACACAAAAGTCTAGAAATATTAAGCCTCAATAAAAACACCTCAATAAAAACATATACATGGCACTACAGAAAGCTGCAATACTGAACATATGACACATTGTTAAAAACTTTCTGTACATGGACACATACACTAATAACACAGAAGTTTAATGTTACACTTGTTTGGATAGCTATGCCTTGACTTTAGTCTTGCATAGCACTTAGCACCAGTACCAGCTGAGCATGACACTTGCAATGCAATAGTAAAACATTTAGCTCAGAAGATTAAATAAAAGCCTCATTATACAGAATATTATAGACAGGAACATCCCATTCTGTGGCACAGGAGAAATAAAACCCACCAGATGAGAGAGCATTGTTTAAGTTGTAGTTTGATCTTCACAGAAAAACAAATCACCATTTTTATATCACCATATTAAAATGTTTCAAATATATGTGATTAAATATTAACTTTTATATAATAATATGGTGGGGTATGGTATGACATGTCATGGTTCATTTTTTGGGGTCATTCTAAACTTTGTATTGTATTGTTATTGTTATAATTTCAATTATTGAATCTGAATACAAAAAAGAAAAACAAACAAACACCTTTACACCAATTTGTATAAAAAAACAATATATAGAGAAACATTTTATTTAAAAATATTCTTTGAAATTCAACACGTACAGTACATATGCTAGTTTTGCATAAACTCTTGCTTTTATTCTAAGTAACTTTTCTTCTTTATGTAACTTTCCTTTAAGAAAATACTGTTCTACAGCATAAGACATTTCCATTTACCTCAACACTTGAGAATCAGTGACATGAGACAAGTCAGTGAGGCAATGTTGGTACATGTTATTGCATGTTGCCAAACTCTTCATTCTAATTTTTGTGAGTAAACTTTTTGTCTATTCACCTAGTACAGAATTAAATTAAGATTTATTTATAATCATAACATTTTAATGTACTGTATATTCTTTATTCAGATAAATTTTTCCCCAAATGATGACTTAAATACTACTAACTCAATAACCAAAACACTAGAAAAAAAAGCTCATTTTAACTTGGCAAACATTTTTCTCCATCTTGAATGAACATCTTCAGGCTTTAATGTTCAAAATTGAAACCACATGTATTGAAACATCTGAACTCAAAGATGTAACTACTTGTTGATTGGTGGAGATGGTTTCATAATAATTTTGAAGATCTCATGTATATGTAGTGGATTAGTAATGATGAAGACACATTACCATTGGTGTGGAAGATTTGCCTATATCACCATTGATCCACTACATATTCACATGGTCTGCAAGATTATCATGAAGCCATCTCCACCAATCAACAAGGAATTACTTCTTTGAATTTGCATGTTCCAATACATGTGGTTCCAATAAACAACCAATCACACCGGGATATAGTTAATCACATATTCTGAACCAATCACAGTTCAGAATATATGATTAGAATGACACCAAAAATAAACCACATGTCACATCATACCACAAATTAGTTCCAATATTAAACATTTAACTCTTTAAACATGAAATCAGCCAAAATTGGCCTTATCTATTAAAATGAAAATTGGTTGATTGAAAAGTTGTCAGACTAGTTTTGCTATACAGGTTTCCCTTGTAGCCTGAGGAGTAAAAACAATTTAGTCATTAGCAACAGAGATGAATTAAGTTTTCAGAGCTTAAAGAGTTAAAGCCTGAAGATGTTCATTGACAATAGAGAAAAATGTTTGCTGAGTTAAAATTAGCTGTTTTTGATGGTTTTTGGGTTATTGAGTTAGTAGTCTAGTTAACTTCCCCCCCTAAAAAGTTTAAATGTAATGTTGTTTTGAGATGAATTAAATATTATCCACTCATTACCTGTTCTATTGATTGTTTTATTTTGAAATTAGGGAAAAAAATTGATTATAAGTTCATTAAATAAGTATATATACAGTCAAACCTGTTTTTATGCGGTCTTTTTTTGTGTGATTTTTTTATTTGTGGGATTTTTTTATGTGATTTTTTATTTGTGCGGTTTTTTTGTGCGATTTTTTATTTGTGCAGTATAGTTGGCGACTAGTCTCGTGCGATTTATCATGTCTCACGTTGACTTATTATAGCTAAATAAACTTATTATAGCATAAATGAACTTATTATAGTAATATTATTGCATGAATATGCGAAAAATGAAATAATTTATTTTTTAAGTCAACAAAACACCACCTGGACAAAAATATGTAAAACAGATGATAGACAAGACGATGCAGTCAAGTGCTGACATCTGTTGTCAATAAATTCTATTTTGTACGGTTTTGAGTTATTTTCTATGTGAGACTTTTTTTATGCGGTCCCTATTGACCGCATAAAAAAGTATTTTTTTAATTGTGTTGCGAAAACTATTTTTTATAGCCACTCGTGAAAGTTTTGTGCGATTTTTTTATGCGTTTTTTTTATGCGGTTCCTATCCACCGCATAAAAACAGGTTTGACTGTATATACTGTCTTGTATCATATGTCTTGCATTTTCTATAAAAAGTAAAAGCTCAATATTATGGACCCCAATATAATGACCGAATATTATTACAGATGGCTGATGTTGGTCTGGCCAAAAGTATAGAAAAATTATAAGAAAACTTATTCTCTATAATGTGTAATGGACTATGGCTACTACTACTACTACTACTACTACTACTACTGACTATTTTTCAGGTCTTGCATACCACTGTCCTTCATTATTATGGACATTTTAGCAGCGCCAGCACTAGAGTTCATGCCACCAGGGACAAGACATACATTTGGTGCCCTTTATCCCTCTACATAAAACAAAAAAAAAAACTGTTTTAAAATGCCATACCTATTAGAAGTGGAAAGAAATATTTAAATTAGTGTTGCAACGAATAGTATATTCAGCCAGGAGCGTGGCCGAATACCAAATATTCAACCAGGAGCATGGCCGAATAGCTGAATATTCGGCTAAACTATTCGGCTTGATTAACACACATACAAAAATTGGTGCGCAAACCACTTTATGGCAAGAACCCTGCTCTCTATTTGCCCGTTGTCACTATGCTTCGCCAATTGCTTTAATTCTTAACAGCTATAGCAGAGAGACAGGAGCGTCATGGCAGTATGTGATAAATGATTATATCAAATGTGGATAACAATAAAATGACCTACATGTGTAAATAACGAAAAAAGAACAGAGAAGGACTGCAAAGTGAAAATGTGAAAATAAATATGAAATTGAGTTGACAGCATAATCGAACAAGTCGAGGCAGTTTATTGGCGTAAAATATGCGGCTATCAATGCAAAATAATTGTTTTCATAGACTTCAGAAAGCTAAATGCTTGTAATGAAAGTCACTTAGAGTGCACAGGCAAAAACCTGGGGCCTTTCAGACTACCAAGCTGTCTCAAATCTGTGAAATCATAACTGTGACTTATACCGACGTCCTAACTGTCTCTTTTCTCCGTTATCACCAGGCTATGAGTCACGTAATTGTAAAATGGGAAATCTACGACAGAGAAGTGACAAATCGAAAGTATTGTGTGCGCACATTATGATATATGCATAGGTATACGTGGACTAGAGCAACAGAGGAAAGAGAAAGGGAAGAGCAAAGACGAGCACTTAAAAAGAAGGATAGGCAGGGTCAGACCCTCAGATGTGTCACGATTCTTGAACAAATAGGTATGTATGTGTGCTGATCTTTGTAATTATAAATTGTGAATACATGTCACTAATATTATTTTATTTTTTATTTTGTGCAGATTGTAAGTTATAAATAAATATAAACAAACAACACTAACCCAATAACATTAAATCTAAACACCAAAATAATTAATTTACTGTGTTTTTGTTATTTCTTACTCCTGTTTTTAGGTATTCAGTATTTGGCCGAATAGTGATTAAATATTTGGCATTCGGCCAAACTGATTAAATATTCAGTATTCAGCCGAATAGCGAAAAACAGGCTGAATACTGACTAGTAACCGAATATTCGTTTCATCATTAGTTTAAATGTTTTTAAATTTTAAGTGGATTTAAACTATTTTAAATAAAATTATATTACTACAATGGTTTCACTGTTCATTATTTTCAGTCACGAAAATTTATGAAAAATGCCACCCTGGGCAAACACCCAGTTTTCCCATGTGATAGTATCACTCGCCCTGCTTTTTAGTTGCCATTTTGTTTTATTGCAATTATCATATATTTACTTTATTTGCAAAATATAAATACAAAAAAATATAAAATTCATTTTTAAATAATTTTCTCAGCATAAATTTTCACATTACATTTAGTTTTCCTTTCATTTTCTGATTGACTAGTTTTGTTCACGTTTGATTTTGTTTTCTTTATTAGCAATGAAACTTGATTTGTTATGTAAAGCAAAGCCATGGATCATAAGAGAAGATGAAAAGCTTTAGATTTAACACACAAAATTGATATAATTTGTCAGATTGAAGATGGAAAATTTCAAGCCAACATTGGTAAAGAAATGAGTAAGCAAATAATTTCAGACATTTGAAAAGCAAGAGAAAAACTTCAACAGGCTCTCCTTACTTATAACAGTTTCATCAAAAAAGTAAAAGGTAAAGTCTTATACTATCCATTATAGGATTTAGGCTACGTAATAGGGTAAAATTTTAAATTAAGAGAATTATATGAACAGCATCCTTACGCAGCAAAAAGTAATTATACAGTAATCTTTTTCATGTATGCAATTTTAATGCAGGTGACACTTACTCTGAAGTTGAAAAACCAGTTTTTGAAATGGATAGAAAAAACAACAAATTTCTTTCAATAGTTCCAATATGTGAAAAAGCCATGAAGATTGCAGAACTTTAGCTGGACAGTTTTAAAGCAAGCAAACAATGGCTAATCTACAGTACTTTTCCCACGTTTCCAGCAGCCACCTGTAAAATCTAAAGTGCAAACATTTTCAGCTCCATTCAGTGGTCAGCTTCAAGCAAATTCCAAAACATTATAAATGTTTTGGAATTTTTTTTTTATAAAGTTTTGACTGCCAATGCAAATCTTCAAAAAAATGCATGAAGCTGGCCACTGAATGGGGCTGAAAATGTTTGCACTTTGGATTTTACAAGAGGCTGTTGGAAACATGTGAAAGATACTGTAGATTAGTAATACAATAATTCCAGCTTTATACTGTATATAGTCTGTATGAAGGATGATTTATATATTTTATAAATGTAATGTTATTACCTTTGTAACTGTGTCTGGGGAATCAAGTTCAGCAGACAAAAATGCAACAAAAGAATGGATAACAAATAAATGGCCTCTAATACCATAAAAGTACAAGCTGAGTTACCATGCTGCTATGTGCTAATATAACAGGAAGCAAAAGACAAAAATTGCTTGCCATTGGTTGAAACAAAAACCCACAGGCATTTAAAAACATTCAAATTCATTCTACATTGTACAAGAGCAACAAAAATGATTGGATGACTCAAACTTTGTTTCATGAATGACTTTGGTCTCAAAGAAAAAGAATTAGCAGAACAAAAAAAATTCTTCTAGTGATGGACAATTGCACTGCATGCTCTTCTCCAAAAACCTTAAAAGTGGATTGAATTGTGTTACTTATCAGCAAATGTAACATCACTCATTCAGCCAATGAATCAAGTAGAAATCTGGAATGTTAAGATCTGTTACAGAAGACAAATGTTGGCAAAATTTTACATCAAATAGAAACAGAAGCCTTGTCGAAACCAAGTTTATTAGATGCTTTAAAAAGATGTTCTGAAGCTCAGGATCTCTTACAATTGAACACTATTTTAAACATGCAGTTTTTTGTTGATGACAGTGATAGCAACCGTTTGACCAGTGGGGCAGCTGAGACTGTTGATTCAGAGACAACAATGAAGATGAAAGTAGTGAAATAAAACAATCCAGGTAGTACAAGACTACAGAGCACTTACATGGTTTATCATATTACATGCTTCAAGTGAAACAATATCCAAAATAGGTGCTCAAAAATGTGGTCTCCTTAGAATACTGGATTGAAACCATACCAAAACAAGTAAAACAAAGAAATTTTAGTAATTTTTTGGCTACAAGTTTACTATGTTTTTGTTTTTGTTCACTTAAAATTATATTTACTGGTTTCTTTCAAAAATAAATGCCTTCATTATGCTTTGTTTCTTAGTAAACCAGAAAGTTTTATTTAAGTTACAGCTGCAGCTAAAAAAATTTTTTCTTAAAACAATTCTTAAAAATATTTTTTTTTTAAAATAATAATAATAAATAAATGTATTGTTTTTACAACTTTCATTAAGATCTGGCCTATATACTTTACAACTGAAATTTTGTTAACTACATAACTGACTTTTGTCCACAATGTCAATATAGAGTAACAGACAAGTTGATATTACTATATACATAGAATACCCTTATATTCACAATAACAGAGCTGCTGAAAAAAGATAAAAATACATTGATTTAGCATCTGCACTTGGAGAAATTATCTGCAGTTTGTGCATATTTTCTCCAGATCTATTCTAACATGATACTCTATTGTATAGCAATGGACTTTTCGATATAACAGACAAGTCTGTCATAACAAGTAATCAAGATAAAATGTACTTTATTATAACAGACCAATTTCTTCAGTCCTGTGGTAGTCCATTATATTGAGCTTTTACTGTATATACAGGATTACTGTGAAATAATGGGACAAACTTTGGGAAAAGATTCCTCACAGAAAAAAAAAAAAGGCATTTAAACATATGTCCAGAAATAAAGTTTTTTGAGAAATCAAACCTCTTATGACAATGGTGAGTGCAAGACTGATTTTATTAAACAAATCTCTTATTACCACTTGTATATTACATATTACAAAAGTATTCTTACACTCTTACATATTGACTAAAGTGAGTTGAAACCCACTTTATTCAATACAAATATGGTGGAACAACCAAAAGTCAATAAGAACAAAAAAAAATTCATAAAATAAGTCTATCAATCAGCATGTACACAATGAATCACATTTTTAATTTCAGAAATAAAAACAGAATAAAAGCACAAGCAAGAGTTGAAGGAATAGAATTAACAAAAAAAAAAAATATAGAGATACACTGGTCATACATTCTGAATTATAAAGATTAAAGTTTTAATTCTTAAATAATTCTAACTTGAGAGTCTATTCAGATAGGATATGGGCAACTTTTCCATAAGTATATAAATCTCACAAAAGCATTTCATAAAACACATTTTTTGAAAAAATAAGAAATAAGAAATCTTCATTTCTATTTATGATTTATGTTACACTTTTAACATATTCTTATTTTTATATTAAATTATGCTTATTTATGGAAGAATTTATTTCACAAACTTTTAAAACATTCATAAAAATGTTATATTGAATTTTAAAACTTATTTATTTCCAGTGATTTATGTGATTTTCTATAAATATAAATTTAAAAAAAAAAATGTTAATATATGTTTAAATATCCATAAACTTCCAAAATTAATTTTATTAAAGAAATATTATATCAATTTATTTTGTTTTTATGGAAGTAAACTTGATTAATTTTCTTATCTGTATAAATTTTGATACATTAATTTCTGTATGAATAAATACTACAATTTTGTTTTTGTATCTACCAGGAACTTTGTTACAAACATTTGTCATAACAATGGACAAAGAGTTGAACATTAAGTTTTGCTACAAGTTAGATTAAAATTTCACTAAAACTAAGTCTATTATAGCAAGCATATAGTGATATAACAATATCATGTGCACAGGCTCAAATGTTATTAAGCATTTTCCTGACAGAATAAAACAGTTTAAGGTCAGGTGACCTGAAACTGAAAACACTAACTGGGTCAATAATTTTTAATGTCAATTTGTTTGCAAAAGGTCACAAAGATTACAAATTGTTTCAGTTGTGCTTTCTTAAATGGAATGAAATAAAACTCTTCACTATTCAAACATGTGTACATCGTATAACTGTATTACTATAGACTTACTGTAATCCAGATGGCACTTTTATTCAGCTTGAAACAAAATTTAATACTAATTCTTTGTTTTCCCATAGTTGCAGACTACTGTTTGTCTAGTTTAGTCTCATGATAACAAAATAAAGGAATAGTTTTAGAAATTAATTTAGTAAAAATCAGTCTTGAAACTTTATGGACATAAGTTGTAAATGCAAAACAAATACAAAATTATGTGCTGTTATTGAGATGAATACAATGATTTGTAAATGATAATATACTGAAATAATATTTTTCATATCTTTTAACTCATTATTTCTTTTAGTAAGTTATATAATTCATGATGATGAAAACATTTTCTTGAAAATATTCTCAATACTAGTTTCACCCAGTGATTTAATTAATAATAGTGTTTGGTCAACATAAATTAAAATTTAAAAATTTATTAAATTTTCAATGTTTAGAATTTATTATAGAAAAAGTATATATGAAAAATAACTAATACTTCAATGTTTTATCAAATTATATATACACAACTTTTCTAATTTATTTAAGAATAATTAAGACTTTAATAAATAAAAATTTCCAAACAAAATACTTACCATCAAGATAAGTATTCTGTTTTTTTTCCATTAAATTTTTAATTTATTTAGATTAAATTAAATATAAAATAAAAACTACATACTTGTAATAACGGGATTTGTTGTAAATCCAGTGCTGGGTTTTATTTTTTTATTACAAGTCAACGACGAAGAATCTATAGTTATTTTCAGAGGCCTTTTAAGTGACGAAGAATCGTTACTTGTTCCGTCAGACACGTTGCATGCTAATTTGGAATGGGATACAGCATTGAGATTTGATGATACCTGATGAATTACAATAAGGGAATTTTCTGTGAAAATATGAATCTTGTAATCCATAATGTAATTTATTATTAATTATCTTAGGGATGATGTTTCTAACTATCCAATAATTTACCTGATAGTTATTTGTAGATGAACTAACAGCTACGGAGGAACGATGTTTAAGAATCGCTGGAACCAATCTGTTCTTCTTCACCAATTGTTTAATTTTAATTGTTGGCACATGTTTAGATGGTGTTGTAAGTGAAGATTTCAAGGGTGATGCACCCATTAAAAATGAAGATGTTTTTCCTTGTTCAGGAAAATCAGATGTGGGTCTATGGTAAAAAGAGTTATTTAAAGAACTATAAAATATTTAAACTATTTTTTTCTTATGTAATCAACTCTTATTGTAAAAATAAACTTGTGGACTTCCATCATACTAGATTTGTTATATGTAAAAAATTTCACACTTAAATAAACAACCATTGCAAAAACCAAAAAACCAGCATAAATGATAAAAAACTCATATTAGCAAACATGTTCCTGTGTTAAATGGACATCTTCAGACTCTTAACATTCTAGATTTGAAATATAGAGGCTTGTTTATTAGTGGACTGGACACTTCAACAGTCTCATATACTGCAAAATTATGAAAAGTGGGTCTTTCAAGCTGTTGGAAATGAATCTGCATCCTTAAAGTTAATGGTTACATCTCTTGCAGCAGCTTTATAAATTTCTAACAGCTCCAGAAATTTCAGTCAAGTTCTATTGCCTGTATAATGTATTATAGAAGTCAGGTACTATAAAAATGTACCTCAATTTCAGGGTCATAGACATAGGTGGCCAAGTCAGTGGTGTTAGGTTTCTATTTATAGAAGTCTAAACATCCCCCTGCCTTGGCCACCTATGTCAGTGCCCTGGTATGTGAGTGGTGATGCATGGTTTTGTGGCACCTACATATTCTAATGCTCTGTTAAATCAGTGATGATTAAGAATCAGTGGTATAGAATACACCAAAAGATTAACCAGTTTTTAGCAGTTATTTGAATTTCACACTTTTTGTCCAAATGATACCATATTACCTTGGATAATACTCTGTTATGTGAGTTGTTCTAAAACAGTGAGTTGTTCTAACTTGAGTGTTCTAAAACAGTTACAATCATTTATATTTATGCAGATGTAGTGTCTTTTTATCATTAAAATACAATAAACTACTCATAAAAATATCTTCATATGCACAGATTCTGGTTTACCAAGCTTTTAAAATGAAAAAATAATGAAATAAATTTATCAAAATTTAATCAAATTTTTCTACATTTATAAGATATGAATATATCAATAATTTACATAACTGTAATATTCATGCAAAGATTTAACCTTAATATACTGCAGTCTGAGCAAAGATTGTCTGCAACATACTGTACAGTATTTTTAAGAATGATAAAATTGTCTGCGGAAAGTTGAGTTTTCTTGAAAATAGTGTTAATGTAGCTAATAAAAAAAACAGTGACAATATGAGAAAAAAACTGTAAAAAATAAGCCTTATTCCAAGATAACTCAAGGCAAAACAGTCAAGTGGAATGTTGTATGTTGGGTTATTAAATGTACAGTACATTTAATAACATACTATTATCAAATCTGATGAAGTAAAATACTGCATATGATTCATTTATATCTGACTAATTGTAACCCAAAATTACAAATACTACTAATTATAATTTTAAATTTTATTATTTAGTAACTAGTTGTAAACTAAACACACAGTGAAACCTCAATCATATGGCTACAGAAAAAACAAAAGACATACAGAAGAAGAAACAGTCATATTTGACTGTATATATTTGCTAAGTCAAAAAAACATACATCAATGATGTTTTTTCATCATGAAGTCCAATCTGTTCTACAGGTAGATGCAAAATCACTACAAACCACTACTTGCTACATCACACTCCAGAAAATTAATTGCTGTTACTACTAGCAATTGGATATTAACATTTTTGTGTGTGTACAAACTTAAAAAATTATAGAATTCATATTCTTCAGGATTAAAAATTCTGGCCAATAGATGCAAAAAAAATTGAGAAACAAGTGATGCAAGTTTAATTTTCATAATTCAAATAAAAAATTTTTTTTTCAATATTGAATGATAGTTCTGGAAAAGCAATACATCCAACAACAATAAATTGAAGTTTCACTGTAGTTTAAACAATGTTTCTGAACAGAAACATTAGGAAATTCCATAAAAGTCTTTAAAAATAATTTTAAACTCTCAGAAGAATATAATTATTATTATATATTAAATAACTCCAAATAAATGAAAAAATTATATCAAGAATTAATAGCCATTCTAAAAGATACTCACTTCTGGCCCCATACAGGCTCAAAATACTTAATCTGAAAAAAATTATTAAAATTAATTAAAACAAACTAAAATGTATTAAAAAATATATTATGATTTAATTGCTATGAAAACATGAATAAATAAATACTCACTGACATCTGTAATGGTTCCAGTAGACAAGCCACATTGGCACAAACAAACATTTTAAATCACTTTCAGAGATCTTCAGGTTACAATGCATTTCCATAAATTGAATGCTATTATTTGAACAATCGTTTTAAAATGGAACATTCTATACACCACGTAAAGATATTCACATTAAAAACATAAATGTGATGTACTTAATGACAAAATATAACATAATCATTTTTTTTGTTAGTTAGAAATGAAATCCAGGTATGTAAAAGTCATCACATGGTATATAAAATGTTCCATTTTAAAGTAGTTGTTCAAATAACAGCATTCAATTTACAGAAATGCATAATAACCTGAAGATGATGTCTGAAAGTGACCGAAAATGTTTAAACATCCCTAAGCCCGATGAGTATATAATATAATATTTATATTATGAGTATATAAGTTTATATTATGATTGTATAATATAATATTTAATATTTACTTAAATTATAATTATTAACTTAGATAAGAGATGGCACCTAATGTCTACCTGTAGACCGAAAATGTTTGTTTGTGCCAATATAGCTGTCTCTACTGGAAGCAGTACAGAAGATGTCTGTGAATATTTATATCACTTTCCAGTTTCTCAGGTGTTTTATAGCATAAAGAAATCTTTACATGTATAATCTAGTAAAAAATTTTAATGAAACTGCTATGTATTATTATATAAAAATATAAATTATGAAATATTCAGTAAATTCAATATAGTAAAAGCATGAAAATAAAGGAATCTTAATACTTTAATTCTATACAAAAATAACACCCAATTACTGGTTGATATTAATAATAATAAAATTTTTTTAAATAATTTCTTTTGCTGGTTCATTGGTTTAGTGACAGTAGAACTTTTATCTTTAATTCTATCATTTTACGGTATTTTCTTTACTTTTTATTCCAAAACTAATAAATATCGAAAATTGTTTAATTGAAAAAATTAATTATTGCAATTTTTAAAATTCTGAATACACAAACTGAAATACAAAAAAAAACAAGAGATAGAAAACACCATAAGCAGGCCTAGGAGTGCTATTTCCCCTTTGAAAAAGTGAGAAAAGTGAGTTGAAATACAGAAAAAAGTGAATAAAAAGTGAGTGCAATAGTGACAAAACAAAGTGAAAACACAGAAGGAAAACTCAGCAAAATAGCGGTAAAAATTGTTATTTTCTTTTTATTCTGTTATGGTTAAACACATTTTAAAAATTTCTGTATATACTGTAATATAGTAGCCACTCGTTATATCGCTTTTTTTTTGTCCCCCAAATTTTAAAAGCATTTGAGTCAATTAATTTTAAATTACCAATTGCCACTGAATTTCTATTTGCAACGAAATACGAGAAAGAGCTAAATATGCAGAACAGGTGGATAGATCCATTGTCATTTGTTTCCTTTTGATATAAAAATTGTTTATTTGTTAGTTTTAAGTACAGTCTCCTCATTTACAAGTTTCTGTGAATTCGAAATTTCATACCTTTATGTGAATTAACGGTATTGCGTCAATTCACATAAAGGTGTGAAATTTCGAATTCACCAGCATAATGTGTAAGGAAAAGATCTCTAATTCTGAACGAAAACTTTAAAATTTTTATACAGTAGTAACTTTATTTTGCTTTTTAGAGAATTTTTACTCTAATTTTATAAGTTTTGATGTTCTATTATATATTCAATATTTATTTTTTTAAATTTTCAATTACAGTATTTATAATTTTTATTGAAAAATATAAACTACACGAATTTCTAATAAGCGATTTATATAGTACTGTATAATAAAATCGCAATTGATGTTTTGTTTTTATATCGACAGTATTTGTCTTTCAATGTCATTCTTAAAGAAACAATAATGCTAAATGGGCGTTCATGGTTTCGTATGGGCGTTCGATGTTTACGTAAACGTCAATTAATTCGATATAACCTACGAATAAAATTCAGGATTGAAAAACTAAGCTTATTTTATATCAGAAACACTTGCTGATGAAAGAATAGCGATTCCATAGCATGTATAATCTGTTCAGTAAAAGCCCAGAATTTTTATTACTCGGTTATATCGCGTTTTTTTTCTGTCTCCCGATAACCAGTGGCTTCTGTATTTCAAGTAAACCATGAATACTTGAAAAGTCTTTGGCTTCTGTAAATAATCAGTCATGAAAGATGATGTTCTTTTATTAAGATTATTCTGCATGTTATCAGCTTCCTTCTTTTTCGCTTCCTCTTGCTTTTGAACACTTAACACTAATAAGCATCACACGTGCTGCTTGTACTTCATTCATGTTCTTGCTGTTAATAGCCTTCTCCAGTTTTTTTGTTTGCTGCTTCTAACAAAACTTGGACTGTCGCATGTATTTCATTTTCTTCTACATTTTTCTGGTTTAAACTCAGTTGCAGTTCCATAATCTTCATGTTACGAACAGCTTTCTTTTGTTGTTCTTCAAAACATTTCTGTGCTCTTTTTTCCGTTTCTCTTATTCTTTTAACTTCTTTTCATTTTCCAATCGTTCTTGATAATTTCTATGCACCGAGGAAGCTAATTTCAGTCGTCCTTTGTAATAGGTACAAGGTGTGGGCTTTGGTCATACATGTTTAGTCTCTCCTTAACAATCAAAAGTGAATTAAGCATTCTTTCTAACACTGATGCTCTATCAGGAGAAAGTGCCCGGCATAAAATTGATCCTCTCTTTCATGGGAACGGGATTTTCGATGCTGATTTCACTAATTTGGCTATTCTCGGATATTTATCATTATCAGAAACTGTTTATTTTTTAATGCTTCGAGATGTGTAAATATTGATTTCCAAATAAAATAATAAATCTGAAATAAATATACTCCAAATAATATAAGTAAAATAATATTTTATTAATGATTTCATAAATAACAAAGAAACTTTTTCCTGCAGATGAATAAAAACCAACATCGTTGCAAAGTTGTTAACCTTTGGGAAGCGTGTGAAAATCTTTCTCACAAGCAATTACGTGTTGTACTTTTTACAACACTTCGAATATTTTAATTTATTTGGTAAATTTTATATGTAAATATGAATTTACATTTTCGTTTACTTTTTTAGTCTCTCAATTAATGCACAATTATAATCGGCATAAGAGAAGATTAAAAAATGGATATTTCACAAGCAAAGTAATCACACATTTTATGAAAATAACACTTACTATATGGAATAATTATACTTGTAGTCAATTTAAACATACATTTATGGGAAGATGTAGATGTGATTTAACATTAACAATATGCTATGAAATCATTAAAGTAATTTTATTAAACTCAAGTTTATGAAATTATTTAAAGATAAATCAAGTAAAAAAATATTTTTGTAAACGACAACTCCATAACCCGATTGTTAATTAAAACCAAATAATCTGCCAAATTATTGGGCTATAACCAGGATAACTAAATGGTCAGAAACGAAATCTTTTTTAGTGGTAGGAGGTTACGCTACTCATCTCGTGTTAATTTTAATAATTATATATTTTGAATTTAAAAGCGGCAGCAGTGTTGTCAGCTTGAGAGATTAATCCCTCTGCGTAATGTGTTTTCCCCTGCAAAAGGACTTTAGTGATTTTCTTAGAAAACAGCCAAAACCGCAGGGATGCTTAGAATACTTATTTTTAAACTCTGTAGAAGGAAATGCAATTCGGATAAGGTAGATTTTGGCGAATAATGAAAATATGGCATGAGTACATAACTTTACTCAACACTGGCTTCTGAATTTGTAATGAGAGGGATTTTTTAAGTGCATAAAAGATTTTTTTAAATACGTTAAATAAATTTTTGTTTCCTATAACCTAACGACACTGAGCGGGCAGTTGCAATTTTGAGTCTGCTCAGGGCCGCGTATTTTCTTCTAAAAAATTCTATTCCGATAGTCCGATAATTCGGCAATTCGTTTGGCTTTAAAATTATTTTTGGTTTGTCCCACATCTTAATTAAGCACGTGAAAATGACCAAAAAAGTGAGAAAAGTGAGAAAATGACCTGAAAAGTGAGAAAAGTGAGGATACTTCAGAAAAGTGAGTACAAGTGAGAAAAGTGAGCGACTCCGAGGCCTGCATAAGTTTCTTGTCTCTTGCAAGCAGGAAATGCAAAGCAGCTCAACTGCTCATGTGATATTTATTAACAAACCACAGACTACCCTTGGCCAATGTGTAATAAAACAGTAGATTTAACAAAGCCATAGGGACAAGATTTGTCATTCTTAACTGAAGACAAATTGTAAGCATAAATGAGATAATTCCTGTGGTGACCACTGCTTTTGGATATTCCCAGTTTTAGGAATCTAAAGGGAATTTAAGAATTACACATACAGATACAGACATGAGATAGGTGGTCATAGATCGAAACCACCAACAGCTTTTCAGTCTTGTAACCATTAAGCAATAACCAACATTGAGGCAAATTATGTACCATTTCAATATTAGTGTCTGATGACCCAGTCTGTTTACTGTACAGTAAACATTCCATTCCATTGGTTCCATAGTCATCAATCTATACATATACAAAGGGTATTTTTTAAATAAGGTCCGTTTTTTAATAAGAAGAAAAATGCCGTAAATATCATTAAAATATATTTTTCCCCATATTCTACATACTTTTATCTACTTTTCTACATAATTTTTGTTCAAACATTTGTCATATCGCTCAACAATTTTTTGAATTCCAACTTCAAAGAAATCTGCTGCCTGCCACCGGAAGACAGTAGGTCACACCACTTGTTTTGTATGCCACGCTGGAGTTTTCTCAAGGTCACATATATGCATCAGAATTGACTGTTGGGCCTCTCAGCATAAAATCCATTAACAAAATCACTTTTCTGTCCCAAAAGACAGTTGCCATGATCTTTCATGCTGAAATCGAATAACAAATTGTATCTCAATCGGCAGGTGACTTAATTTTCTTAAACATTATAAACTTCTACAGCACACAGACAGACAATATGGCTGCAAATGGCACCGAAATGGATGCAAAGCCTGCTGGGAGCGGATGCTCATGCACACTGCTGATCGCATGTCATTCTCACTCTCATTCACAAACAGACCTTATTTAAAAAATAGCCCTCGTATCACTGCTAACACCCAGATAGTGTACTCATCATAGTAACTCATCTGGGTCAAGCAATGTTGATGTTGAGATATGGATGACCAGCTGCATATTGCAAGCCAAAGCATAGGGATTTTTAAAATAGCAGAATTTTAAAAAACATAGTATTTTTTCATAACATAGTTTATTCATTTTTATGATGTAGATATATAGAGAATGGTAAAACCTCAATTATCCAAATTAATTGGGACCTTGAACTGTCTGTATAAGCAGAATATTTAGATAACTGGATTTTTGCTTAAATTAATCATTTTTTTTTCTATCCAAATGTATTGTGCCCTGTAATGTACTGGTATATTTGTACACAATTATGTGCAAATAAAATATTAAATGTGAAAATGTACCTACAAATGAGTATAGTTTATTACCTCCCTTAACTGGATGTCTTCTTAAATACACTCAAAAAAACCCAAACTCCAGCAATAGTGTGCAATTTTCTTATCCAGAAACATTGAATCAAGATATCTATATATCATAAACCTACATCTTTCATCCCTGCTATATCACATGATCTGTATTCATATAAATTAGCAAGTTTCAAAGTTATAATAAGAAGAGCATACACACATTCATCTAACATCAATGATACAAGCAATTCAACATGAATATCAACCCAAAGTTATTAGGGAATTAATACAAGAATACCTATAGCATAAAGAAAAAACAAATTATTTAGTAATTAATTAAATGTAATCGTGGAAAACTATCCCAATGTAATCTCGTGGTGGTTGTTTGGCTTTACAATATATATATATATATATATATAATGTCTTATTCATGATTTAACACTTGAAAATAATTTAACAGGATTTTTTTTAATTTAATAAAAAATACATGTTACAAAACTGTGAATAGCAAATACTGATGCATTTGATTAACAATTTTTCAAAATTGACTTGGCAATTGGAATTGACTGGTTGACCAGCCTAGCTGTAAATACAAGCTCCTGTACACTCGCTGCTTTGCAAGAGAGAAGTTGTCAAATAGTTATCAGCCACTTATTATTATCAAAACAATCTTGAACTAATGTAATCACAATAAGCAACAACTATGCTTATTATAAAGTTGTCACTATTTTATTTATAATATATATATTATAAATAAATATTACAACTCTAAATTTTACAGTTTTTAAAAATTTGTGTGTTTATGTGTATATAAATCAAAAACTCAAAACTTCATTAACATTCTTGAAACCATGTTGGTATTTTTTCCTTCGTTCAAACATGATGTAGTGCGACCAATTGGCATTTTTCATCATTAACTTTTATTCCACTGAATAAAAGTTAATGATGAAAAATGCCAAGTGGTCAAGTAATTGCACTACATTGCATTTGAACAAAAGAAAAAAATCGAATAAAACTGCCAAATCTAACAAATTTATGAATATATTGTATCACAAACATCAATTCACTGATAGCTAATAGTTTTCAGCATAATTAAAAAAGAAAAAAGTTCTTCTAAAAACAATATTAACATCAAACTAAAAGAAAACTTGTAAGGATACTTCACATAACATGAACTAAATTTTCTGAGTTATTTTAAATAACTTAACATGCATTAAAATTTAATTTTTCTAATATCGTCCATTCAAATTAATATTTAACTTTTTCAAATTCTCATAATGATTGAGTAATACCTTCCAAGGATCTAATTTGCTATGCTCACGCTCTGCCTCAGCTTTTAATTTCTGTTGATTTTCAGGTGTAAATTCCCCTTCAGCTAATCTCTCTCTCCATTCTTGACAAGATCGGGCAAAGAACTCATTACTAAGAGCAGATGCACTCAGCCTCACAGAATATTCAGGACCGATGACATGATCTATTGGTGGAAGAAGCTGTACTAGTCGATACTGATAGAGTGGTGGGAGACTTGCAAATGTGTGCTTATTCAAAAGTGCCTGAAATAATTTTAAAACTTTAAATAAATTTCTTCATACACATACACAAACAAACCCATTAAATATTCATATTTACAAAATTATCCATCTATATTTAATTTAAAAGATTATAATCATTTGCATTTATAGTAATTAATCAAATTTTCAAAACCATGTGATTTTACTTGCTGATATTTTAATTATAACAATAATGTTTCTTAATTTTATACCAATATAACTATACAATATATGTTAAAAGTTTAATTTTTAAAATTCTGATAGTTCAAATAAATTTTTAATTACTTTAATATATCCTTAAAAACAAAATGAGAATAGTTTAAAACTTACTCTTAAATTGGTATTAACCAAAATAGAATCTGGCGTTTCCAAGTCTATACATCCTTTCTTTGTCTGTGCAATTTGAGCAGCTTCAAAAATGGAAGCAAAAAATTTATATAATCTATAATACATTTATATTTTTTAATCTTTATAAAATTTATTTTATTACAATATATAAATTTACATATAATGCACTCTGGAAAATTATAACCTTACTACTAAAATGTTGAGAATTTGACTATAACAATAACTTAAGAAATAGAGACAAAGATAAAAGTTTTATAAAACTAAACAACTAAACAAGGAGAGGTTAGCTGTTTGGGTCTCCAATGTGAACAAAACTTGGTTATCATGTAGCCCTAAACACAAACAGCTCCTTTTCCAAATAATAAAACCAATTTCTCAAGTGTTTCCAAAAAATAGGTCTAACATAATTGAGTGTTTAGTTTATACGTCTGAAAGTTCTGCATCTTCTCAGAATGGCAATAACCAAGTGGATAAGGTGCTAAGCATTGGGACTACATGATATGGATTCAATTCTTTGTGATTTTAGTTGTTTTTTTTTTAAATGTGTAAGATAATTATTTTACCATATCATTAGCATTATTATTACTATTAATATTCTTCACATTTAAAGCTTACAAAACAAGAGATTAAAAATCGTGATATCATTTCCTGTTTATCAAAACAGAAATTTCTGTAGATTTAACTGTTTTATGTCGTTAAATAAAACTTTTATCTCTTCAGATTTATTTTCAGATATTTTTGTTCATGGTTACATACGTCCACAAGTGAATAAGCTTCAGACGTTACTGTGAACAAAAAAGAAAAGTCTGATATGAAAACAGAGTGGCATAGTCACAGAGTATTTTTTTAATTCTTAATGTTATGAGTATATCAAACATCACAAAGCCCAATATGTATATAGAAACACTGTCAAATAATTACCGTAAATAATTAGGTTATAATTCTGCTAATTTAATGATTAAAACTAAGTAATTTGCAACTAGAAGTAGACATTAGGCACCATCTCTTAACTAAATTAATAATTATAAATTTTAATAATTTAACAAATAATTTAGAATCATCTGGAAGAAAAGAATTAACCCAGGATGGGACTTGAACCCACAACCTATGCTTGGCCACTAAATTTAGATATAACCTTATGCGGTTAATCACAACACTAGCTGTGGATGGCTCATACATCCATGGCCTAAGTACAACTCCACAACAGCAAATTTAGATATAACTGCATAAAGTTATCTAAATTCAAATAAATCTGAAAGCAAAGGCTAGCTCAGGGTTCAGCTGGCATAACTGGCAAGAACACCACATGACAAGTGGAGGTTATGGGTTCAAACCCCACCCTGGGTCAGTTCTTTTCTTCAAGGTGATTCTAAATTATTTATTAAATTATTAAAATTATAATTATTAATTTAGTTACAAGATGGCACCTAATGTCTACCTCTAGTAGCAAATTACTTAGTATTAATCATTAAATTAGCAGAGTTACAATCTGATTATTTAAGGCAATTGTTCGGTGATGTTAATGTTATGGACAATTTCCTTACATGCTTATGTTTGTTATATTTACGACCATAGCTGAAAATAAATATGAAGAAATAAAAGTTTTATTTGATGACATAAAACAGTTAAATTTACAGAAACTTCTTTTTTGCTAAACAGGAAATGTCGTCACAATTTTTAATCTCTTGTTTTGTAAGCTTTAAACATGAGGAATAATAATAGTAATAATAATAATGCTAATAATATGGGAAAATAATAAAATAATTATGTTACACATAAGAAAAAGCAAACTAAAATTGCAAAGGATCAAATCCATACCATGTAGCTCCAGTGCCTAGCATCTTATCCATTCAGCTATCTCCATTCCAAGAAGATATGGAACTTACAGACTTATAAGCTAAACACTCAATTTTCAGAAGCCTGTTTTTTCAGACATGATTGAGAAATGGGACCTAGTATTTAGACAAGATAATATTTGTGTTTAGAATTACAGTAGAGAGTCGAAAATCGGAATCAATTGGGGACTGGGGTTGTTCCGATTAGTCATTTGTTCCGATTACCCATTATGTACGAAAAAATACATTAACCTGTCTGATGTTCAAATTTTTCTCGATTGCGTGTTGCTTTGTGTTGAATTTTTCTCCGTTGCGTGTCGCTTCGCGTTGAATTTTCGTCGATTTTAAGCCTAACGAAAATTTTTATAATAATAATCGAGGCTATTGTATTGTTAAAAATTATTTCTTTATTTTGTACAAACAAAATAAATATATTGAAGAATATAAATAACATGAAAATTATACTTTAGAAGTAAATCTAGTATCAAAAACGTTCGATTCAACATGACACAGTCCGACTGAAAATTGTTCCGATTACCGGCCATTCCGATTACCGACTCTCTACTGTACATGATCACCAAGTGTCGTTCGAATCAGTGACTGGAACGTCTGACCTCTTTGTAAGTGGAAATCCAATCATATCCCTTGTTATATTGTTGGATGCATCTATTACAAAAATTTGCATATTTATTAAAAAAAAAAACTAATTCTAATTGCTAAAAAAATATAACCTCATTTAAAATAAAACCTTTTATTTCAGCAAAATGTATCAATAGAATAAGTTTTAATAATTAATTAGACCTTTAGACCTCCATTATACTGAAACTGAAAAATTCTGTTTGGCATTCTTCTGACGAAACTGTCTGAAATTTCTTGTTTAAGATAAACCCATGTCATTTGAATAGCTGCTCTGAGCTGTTGGACTGTGCCATATTGTTGGTTACTGACATAAACTCTTCAAACTAGAATTTCAGACATTTTCTATTTGACTGAAATCTAGTGAACATGGTGAATAGAAGATAATTGTGACGTGTTTACTTGCAAACCAGTTCCTTGTGCTGGCATTTATTGTGCGTAAATTCCAGGGAAATGTTTTAATCTTTAAGGAAGGAAATTAATGCATCCTCCAACTTCCAAGTAGACCTCACTATTCATAAGACAAGATACAAATGCCAGCCTGAGCTTCATCATGAAAACTGAAGCTTCCAGAACAATTAAACTGTAGGTCTATGGTAAAATAAATTGCATTTTCCCACAGTTAAACTTTGAAGCTAAATGCCATTGGGATAAACCATTTTCACTTTCTCTGATAACTTTAACACGCTCTTGTAACGACAGCATTTCGCATTTCTTTCATTTTATGGACAATTTCAAACAAACAAATGAATTTCCTTTGTTGTTAGACTAATTCATTAACACCTGCACCTAATTTCAAGGGTGGGAGAAGTGTCCGAGGTAGGTTCAAACAAGAATTTAGATCAGATATATTTGTGAAAGTAGTTGCTTATTACAGTTGTTGTATGTTGTTTCTGACCGAAAATCGATGCCCGCAGTCACGTTACACAGGTGGTCATTTAATACAAGTAACTTATACAAAGACTATGTATAAACTATTCCATGCCAGAAACTTTTGCCTGTTTTGACAGGTGTAGGTGATCACCTAAGCAGTTTTTATTGTATATCTAAACATTTTAAAAAACAATACTAAAAAATAAATAATAGAAATATAATTACCTGCACTTAATTTTTTATTTGACCTCTTCCTTGGCTAAAACAATAGTAAATATTTAATTATTAAATTATAAATTTGAATTAAAAATTACTATAGAAAATTTTTGTATACATTACAATACCTTTAAACTTAAACCAGGAATTGAAGCAAGTAACTCCCTCATTGTTTGAGGTTTTTTATGAGAAGGTTCTAATCTTTTTTCTAAATTTCCACAATCTCTATATTTATCGTCAGCTAAAAGAAAAATGAAATTAGAAAGTTCTATAATTTCAAAGCCTTTATACACTTGAAAAATAATTTAGAAGTTTAATTAAAATCTAATAAAACCATTTTGTTGTAAAACTCTGCACTATGTATTCAAAGATTTTCTTACATCATACACATAACATAGTGAATACAGTCTGATGATGCTTTGGATAATAAAAGTAAAAGTATTAAATTCATTAAATTTTTGATTTGTGTAGTTTGATTACTAGTGTCATTGATAATCAATGAACATATATTACTGAAATGTCAACAGTATATTTTGAATGTACATATTATAACAATCTATTATAACCCAGCTCTTATTTTTAACTAAATACAAACAACACCTTAAAACTGAGGTAGTTAAATCACTTTACTAAATGTTTCTCAGTTCTATTGACAAGCCCTTGTCAGATAAATAGCGTTCAAATTTTGAACAACTTAACATTGAACATTTCTTTAAAAATTGACAAGGGCTCATCAACAGAGCTGAAAACATTTAGTAAACTACCCCATTTAACCGATTTAACTACCCCAGTCTTAAGGTTTTGTTTGTATTTAGTGCCTATTATAATGCTGAACTTCAACAAAAGTGCCTATTTGTTTGTAAAGATCACACTGTTTATTGATAAATCTAAAATTTTTCACACGGTCAAATTATCTTTTCAAAGATGTAAAACAAATTACTGTTCAATTTTTCAATACTTATCAAAGACTGATAAGTACTGAAAAATTGAACAGTAATTTATTTTCTTTACTCCTTTTAGTGCATTGTTATAGCTATTATGTGATAAAGGCTATAACAACAACATTATGAAATATCTAGAAATTCTATGATTTTAAATATTTAATAATGTATTCAATATAATTAATGCTTATTTATACCTTAAACTGAAGAATAATTCTAAATAAGTTTAACAATTAAATTGAAACTTATATGATGAACTTTCTTACTGTTTTTTCAAAACAGCAATTTATCAGCCAAGCATCTTCAATCTGGATTATTTTTGAATTATAATTAAATTATTAAATAATCATATTATGTAATTTTACCTAAAAATTATTTATTTATATCTATAATTGTTTACAAAGATATAAATAATTACACACATACAAATGCATATGCAAAATTAAATCTATGAAATAAACTAATTTAGGATAACTGAATTAGATGATGACAATAATGTGTAATAGATCTAATAATTCAAAAAATATATTATTGTAATACAATATACAGTAAACCCTCAATTTATTGAATTAATAGGGACTAATGGATGCCCATTAACACCAAAAGTCCATAAACTCAAATGTTACAAAGGAAATCATTTTTACTCTTTTCAAATCCTAATACAAATAACTAAATGCAAAAATAGCTTTAATACAATACAGAATATGCATTTATTAAATTATAAAAAAACAACAAGTCAGCAATGTTCTAAAAATAAAGCATCTGTAAAACAACATTTGGAATTAACAATAATAAAGCAATATGGCTTTTGATTTATGGACATCAAAAACAGTATTTTTTGGATCAAAAACAGTATTGTTTTAAATTTCACAAACTCATATTGCTGAGATGCTTTGTTCTAATTTTTCAATTAGCTCTATTCTGTGCCACATTTAAGTTCATACACTTTCTTTTAACTTTTCAGTTCAATCAATTGATGCTATTTTAAACTGAAAGTATTAAGAAATTATTTAAGGTGTTTGTTGCATTGCATCAAAATTTTAGGCTTGCGAATTAATTTAGTAGACCAATTTGTATACATCACAGCAATTTTTCTGTGATGATCTGCTAAAATTTGTTTTTTGACTGCTTAAAGCAATCTGTTCTGCACAATATGCAACAATTACTTTTTAAAAATAACAATAATTTTGTTAACAATGAAAAATAAAATAAAGAGCCCTGATCTAAATGAAGTAAGAATAACAAAAAGAATCTATGATGAAAATCAATTAAGAACACAGGAAACACTGGAAATATTCAAGTCCACATCAAATAATAATTGTATTAACCATAAAGACTCAGAATCTCTATCTAATGCATGATGATTGTTCTTTATACATAAGAAATGCATAAACATACGGAATTACTATGGTTTATTTTATTTGTATTTTTAACTTTATTATTTATATACTCAGCATTTCATTAATATGTAATCATTCAAAAATATATACTTATGTATACACATTCACAATATTCAAAAAGAATTTTATAAATAATAACATTGAATATTTGAAAACATTTCAATCTGGGAATTTTGAATTTAAAATTTCAAACCTGAAGCAGGTTTATAACTGGAACAGGTAATAAACTGGAAACGTTTGTTATACAAACTCTTTCTGCTGGAAGATGTTAATTATCTTGCTAGTTATCCATTCCAGTTGTAATTTTGAACTTTAGTGAACAAAATGACATTGGTCTAAATATAGTGCCAAAATTTATCAAGGACATCAAGTCATTCCAAATCATGATCTTCCTGACAAATTTTAGCATAAATAAACAGACTGTACTTGACATTGCTAATATCATGCAGCTGTTGTATTCAATAGGCAGAAAAGTGGCAAAACAAACCAAGATGAATGACTTTTTAAGTCAAATCATGAAGTCAAGTGCTAATGCACATAAGTAATTTGCCTCTTTTTGTGCTTACGGTATATACAATTTCCATCAGCCTAGTTGTACACATGACATAATACACAGTAGTCACCACTGAACTTAGACCAGGCTGCAGTTAATATGTCATCCAATAAATAGGTTTAAAAAAAGATTAGCTTTTGATTCATTGCATGAATGTTTTACATAATTTAGATCAAATATACAGTAATTAATCTTTATTTTTGCTAAATATCAACTTGATATATTGCAAGTTTAACAAAATTAAGCCAGTCAAACTTAAGTCATAGGCATCAAAAAACATAGACCAGCCGCATCACCCATGCCAATGAACATAGACCAGCCAATGATTTGCATTTAAATAATGTTACAATTGCAGTATTTCTGAAACAACTGATTATTTTAGCCTCACTTTAGCCTGCAGTAATCATGCGAATGATATAAGGTGCTCTTTTAGTTTTATTTACAAACCTTTGCATTTTATCTACAATGACCAGCAGAAAAGCTATTTCAGATGATTTAAAGAATGCTATCATCGCTAAACAAAGTCGTGGCATGTCTGAGAAAGCTATTAGAAAAAAGCTAATGCTAAGCAAGATGACAGTGCACTAGATTATTGTTTATTACACTAACCATGGCCATGTTAAGCCTAACAAAGCTGTGGACATCAGCAACAATTACTTTTTAAAAATAGCAATAATTTTGTTAACAATGAAAAATAAAATAAAGAGCCCTGATCTAAATGAAGTAAGAATAACAAAAAGAATCTATGATGAAAATCAATTAAGAACACAGGAAACACTGGAAATATTCAAGTCCACATCAAATAATAATTGTATTAACCATTGATGATAGGAGTTTTAAAAGCATTGTAAAAAACAACTGCTATGCCACAGATATTGAATGTAACTATAATATGAAATGATACAACTGGAAAGAATGTATCTGTTTCAACAACACGTAGGAGACTACAAGAAATACATTTACAGTTTTATGCAGCACGTGAAAAACCTTTGCTAACAGCACATCAAATGAAGAAACAGATACAGTGATCCAAAGAACATCTTTCATGGTCTCAACAAAAGTGGCATGAAATTCCGTGGTATGATAAATCAAACTTTGAATTATTAGCAACAGACAAAAGCAAACGTATCATTCAATCTGCCAGCCAAGCTAATGAGCCATCATTGTTATACCGCTCAGTGAAGTTTCCTGCCAGCTTCATGGTTTGGAGATGTGAGTGCCAGTGGTATGGGTCAGTTGACATTTGTTGATGGAACACTTGCTTCAGAGCAATACATTAACATTCTACAACAGTATTTATTTCCGTCTATAGCAAAGCTATATCCAAATAGAGCCTGCATTTTCCATCAGGATAGGGCCACATGTCATACAAGCAGGAAAACAAAACAGTGGCATGCAGAAAAGAACACAGAAGTTCTTCCTTGGCCATCCAACAGCCCAAATCTTTCATCAATTGAGAATGTATGAAACATTATGAAGAGACGTCTGCGAAAAACATGCCTTCAAACAGTTGAAGGACTAAAAGCTTCCATCTTAACTATCTGGAATTCCATAATGGCAGATGAATGTAAACACCTAGTCAACAGCATGCCAAAACGCATGGATGGTGTTTTGGCTACAAAGGTGATGCAACAAAATATTAAACATGCAGTGGTCTATGTTCATTGACAGGGGTGATGCAGAGGTCTTTGATGCCTGTGACTCAAGTTTGACAGGCTCAATCTTATTAAACCCGCAAGATATCAAGTTGATATTTAGCAAAAATAAAGATAAATTACTGTATATTTGTTCTAAATTATGTAAAACATTCACTACTGTATAATCTTATAACATACATGTTTCTATAGAATAAAGAATAGAGATCTCAAGAGATGAAATAATTTCAAGTACAAGTATTTCTTGGTTAATGTTACCCTAGGTATACAAAATAGCAGCTTGTCTCTGACTCCAGCATACAGAAGTGAGGAAACAGTGGGGGCGCACGTTTTCTAAACATATTCTAATAATTATGATAATTTATTAGAATAGGTTAGGTTTAGAAAATAAAAATTTTTTAAATAATGGATATTTTCCTGGGTGTGTGGGAAATCTGTTGTTTACAATATAATGAATTCTTGGACTAACAGATGATTTTTGGTATCCCAAGTGATCCATTAAAACCAAATTCTACTGTACAAAGAACCTCTTAATGCTAACATTGTGCACTCTGCATCAACATGGTGTAAACTCAACTTGCTGATCTTGATCAGCTGACAAATCAGATCAATTTCTTTCCAGCATCCTGCCTATCCTCTCTATTTCTTAATTGTTGATCAAAACAGGAGTGAAATACACACAGACAAACATCTCATAACCCAATATATTTGTAATATTACATTGGACTACTTTTCCACAATTATTTTTAATTAATTACTAAATAATTAATTAAATAGATGAAAAATTATTTAGTAATTAATTTAAAATAATTGTGGAAAAGTAAGTCAACATAATCCAATAGTTGTTTAGCTTACAGATATGAAAGAAATGCACACTGTACCAATAAATCCAAAATTCATTAAAATTCAATCTGTTAAATCAAGAGATTACTGTAATGTAATTCAAAACTCTTTCCTATAAATAATACTGAGAGAATATTGTTTGCTATAAGAAAGATATTTATTTGCTGCAACTTAAGGGCAATAATAGCATCATAAAAATATGACAATTGACTTGACTGAAAATCATAATTTTACTTTATTTCAATATGACACTAATAACAAGTTATTTTATTTTATATTTATGAATATTAACTCTGTCCTGTGTATATCAAAAGATTCAGTTCACTTGGGTATCTAGTTGTCTGATAAAATGTTAATACAGTGACTCAAAAATGTTCACAACTTTCATTTTTCTTTTTAAATTATAAAACCTGAATATGTATTTAAATATGTAGATTTTATATGCATATTAAAATTAGTTTCTTGGGTTGAAACATTAAATAATCTCTTAGTTAAAATGGTTAGCACAAAATATTAGAATTTCAACAATCAAGCATTTGAAGATTTTCTTTGCTTTTCAACAATATTTTCAAAAGGTTAAAAAACCCATTTAAAAATGTTTATTTCATCAAAATATTTCTCAATTTAAAGCATAATAATTGTTCCCAACTAGAGTTAACTACGAAACAATTTTATATGCAACAAAAGCAGGATATTTGTGCTCTAGTCATCTTGTCATCAGTCAAAAACAATTGTCTCGTGTATGATGTAAGTGTAGGAAGTCTGTCTAAAATATGTCAAGAGAAGGTCCAATGCCAAAAAGCAATATCTGGTCAACCAAGAGCTTTAGACACAGTACAAAAACAGAATATTGTGAAAAGAGTAACATGTAAAAAATTGAAACCACAGTTGATTTTAAAAAAAAAGTCTTAAAAGAATATCACAAATTAAATACAGTAAGTCCTCTACTTACAAACTTAATCCGTTCGTAGCAATTGTTCGCAAGTCGAAAAGTTCGTAACTCAAAAAGACGATGTTTGGCACAAAAACTCAAATACAACGTTGGTTTTACAATTATGTAATGTTTAGGCTGCTTGAATAATGTTGAATTAAGATTGTTGAAGGGAAGTATAAATTCAAATCAATCACATGTACAGTACAGTACAGTACATTATTTATTAAAATTACTCATTTAAAACAACTACAAATTATGTTAATGTTATAACGTAACATTATCACAACTACAAACTATATTAATGTTATAACGTAAAACTTCAAAAATAAACTTGACTATACATAAAAAATAACCAACTGCACTTTAACCCACCATCTGCTGGCTTTGTTCGTAACTTCAAAAGTTCATAAGTCGAATGTTCGTAAGTAGAAGACTGCCTGTATTAGTGCTCAAACAGTTAATCTGTTATGTTTCAACGAATTCCTAAGAGTAACAGTTAAAGAAAAAAATACCCTTACTAATTAAAAGACACAGAAAACTTAGATTGAAATGTGCAGAGAAATATAAAAACTGGACTGCAGCTGATTAGAAGAATGTAATTTTTTCAAATGAAACAAAAATTAACCATTTATGAAGTGATGGATGCAAATGGTATTAGAAAAATAAAAACTCACAGTTATAGTTTCATTAACTGTGATGAAACTATAACTGTGATACCAACTGTAAAACATGATGGGAATTCATTAATGATATGGAGTTGTATAATAGCATACAGACCTGGAAATCTTGTTCAAATTGATGGCCAAATAGATTTTAAGTTTTATTGTGATATTTTAAAGGATGACTTGATGAGTACAATACATTACACAGTTGTATAAATTAAAACGGTTAATGTGAGCCTAGGTATACAAAATGGCGGCGCTTCCAGTCACCATCTTGTTTGCACGCGCAAATGTGCAAACAAGACAGCGACCATCGACAATAACCTAAACGCGCCTATATTTAAACTTTTTTAAAACTAAAACATTTTTAAAACGTAAATTTGCTACTTACTTTTCCTCCTGCTTTTGGTTACTTTTCCTACTCTTGGACCAAAAACGAAAAATAAAAAAGTCATCATACTACCTATAAATTCAATCGATGCATGGATGAAGTGAATTACGAGATTCTATACATCAGTGGTTCAAACAAAATTTGCCTGTATTGTACATAAATTTTACTCCTCTTAAGAACTGCAGACTTACAATTCACATCTCTCGCCTTATCATCTATGATAGGCAGCATCTCCATAGAGGGTGGCACCTGCTATCCACGGCCACCTAGCCTTCCATGTGTCGTTCACATTGACTTTCGGGTCGGAAATCACTATTACATATCCTTGGTTATGACAAATTTAACTCGTTTAACACACATTTACACACTTTTAAACACATTTAACACACATTTGCACACTTTAAATGCACAATTCAACCACATATAAACCCTTTACAAAATTTTTATCTCACTTGCACAATGTTAACACACCTTTAATACACTTTTATGACATTTAACATGCATTAAACACATTAAGGACACGTTTAACATGTTAATTACTATTGATAAACTTTCCTCCTCGATAACTTTAGACTTCGAGTAAATTGTACAAACTTTAAAAAATCATAGACACTTTTAAAAAAATTAACAACATGCATAATCCGTCTACATCGTAACCAAAATTCAAAATTCACATTATTCCTCATGTTTCCTGAACAGAATTTTTTGATGGATATTTGCATAAAGGCATCATTACTATCAGCACCATCTACATTTCTTTTCTAAAAACACTTGCCATCAAGGTTACCGAAACACCGCCATTTTCTATACCTAGGCTCACATTAACCATTAAAACTAAAAAGTATTATTTTTCAACAGGATAATGATCCTAAACATATGGTTAAATCTTGCTTCAGCAGTTGCATATTGAATTTTTGAATTGGCCTCCTAAATCAGATTTAAACCCAAATGAAAATCTGTAGAACCAATTCAAATGTGTCATAAATGATTTTCCTAACCCAGCTAGCAGTATAAATTAACTAAGAGAAAGAGCTGAGAGAGTTTGGGAAAAAATAAAGATAGCTGTCTAAAATTAATTGACAGCATGCCTTAAAGAATTAACAAGTCATGCTGTCAAAGATAGTCACACACATCATTAATAGAAGATTTAAACTTTTATTTTTTTCCCTATTAAAATATGGAACAAAATTATTGTTCCTTATTTTACTTTAATATGCTAAACAATAGCTTTTTTGCCATCATTTCAGAAGATTCAAGAAGGCTTTTTGAGAAGACGCAAAGTGTTGTAAATAAATTTCTTATAACTTTTTATGCTAAACCTAACAGAAATGTTAAGAAACCAACTTTAAATTACTGGAAATTAGACTTAATATGAAAATTATCACCTTTAATTGTCCAGCACAAATGTTTTAACAAAAATAAAAACGTTTTCGATCGTTTTCAACGGTCATCTTCAGTTACAACTCAAATTAAAAAAAGAACGATAAAATAGAATTAAATACGAAAATAATAAATGCGCATGCGCAACTATAAATATATCGCGCATGATGCCTAATATACAGAATAAACGAATAAAATTATGTAAACAAAAATACGTGGCCGCATCTCTTGTATGTTGTTATTGTTTATCTTTATAAAACGATTTCCATGCGGTTGATAAAGAATCCGCGTCTCTATGATTGATACATCCCGTTTTTTCTTGGGCTTTATATATTTCTAGCTTTTCTAGATGTTTGATTGTATGTCTATTGTTCGTCGCTTGATGCAGAAGCATGGCACACCAGTACTCGATTAATAAGAATCTGGACAGTACGGTTCTAGCTTCATACGCCAAGCAACAAGATATTGAGGTATTGTGGGACCAAGCTTCCGTCATCAAGCCGACGAACAATAGACATACAATCAAACATCTAGAAAAGCTAGAAATATATAAAGCCCAAGAAAAAACGGGATGTATCAATCATAGAGACGCGGATTCTTTATCAACCGCATGGAAATCGTTTTATAAAGATAAACAATAACAACATACAAGAGATGCGGCCACGTATTTTTGTTTACATAATTTTATTCGTTTATTCTGTATATTAGGCATCATGCGCGATATATTTATAGTTGCGCATGCGCATTTATTATTTTCGTATTTAATTCTATTTTATCGTTCTTTTTTTAATTTGAGTTGTAACTGAAGATGACCGTTGAAAACGATCGAAAACGTTTTTATTTTTGTTAAAACATTTGTGCTGGACAATTAAAGGTGATAATTTTCATATTAAGAAATGTTAAGTCAATAAACTAATTATTATAAAAGTATTTGAACATTTTTTTGAATCATTTAAAGAACAATTTGCCAAACAACTGTAAATAGCAATTTACATTGAGATGTATCTGTATTTACATGTCTTAATTGTCATTTATTTATTAGCTGCTGTTGTGTGTGTGTGTGTGTGTGTGTGTGTGTGTGTGTGTGTGTGTGTGTGTGTGTGTGTGAGAGAGAGAGAGAGAGAACTTGAACATTACACTATATTTGCATAATACTTCTCTTGTTTATAATGAAAATTATTATTATTATTAAAAAAATAATGGAAAAATAATTTAAACAACTTTTTAAAGCAAAATAATATGCTTAATAATAGTAATAGATAATTAAAACACAAATTTCTTACAGTTAAAATTATAATTTGGAGGAGGCGGAAGAGGTTTCATAATGATACGTGGAATGCCAGGAGTTGACGTCCCACTTGCAGCTATAGCTGTATTTCTTCGTCGACGTTTCTGCTGTTGTCTCAAAGCATGTTTAATAGCTCTTTGACTATGACTTTGCGATACCTAGTAAATATATATATGTATATATTAAATATCAGATAATATAAATTATCATTTACTTTCTTTCATAAAAAAATTTAAATAGTTTTAAATTGGAATACATTATACTAATTCTCAAATTAAGAAATGAAATGTTAAAATCTTTAACAGTGAGATATTCTATTAAGTTAACAAATTTTGCAATCATCCACAGGAGAAAACAGATTGATAATGCAGACATTTTTTGAATATCCCTTGTATTATGTGAAAAACTAAGTTCTGAGTGACCAAAAATACATCAGTTTTTTCTGTGAAAAATTTGTCTTGGTTTTTGTCAGTGTGCCCATGTGATCTCACTGCTAACTTTGCAAGAACAAAGGGTGGCCCACACATTTACCTGCTTAGTGTGGCATTGCTTCTTGTTGAGTGAACATTACCCCGATCATCTAGCCAAACAGTTCCATTGCTTTCCTTTTAGTTCCACTATGGAGACCCACCAGTGGCCAAGCGGTTCCATTTCCTAAACACTGGAAGTTCGATCGTGGGGTCATGCCTTATCAGGATGAGCTGGCCATATGAAGTTTTCTGGGTTTCCTCCACAACTGTAATGCCTGAATAGGGGCCAGTTACCCTTAAAAAGGCATCCCAAAAGGCATTCCCCTAAGCAAAAAAAAAAAACCAAAAACATCCTTCCCAAGTGTCCAAAGAAAGTTTCCAGAGCCAGTAGCCTTTCGAATGTCATGTTAAATGTTCATTTATTCTTTGGTTCATTTATTGTTTTTAGTATTAAACACTATATTTATTCTCTATAAAATGTGTTTTTGGTATGTATTTTGGAATGTCTAGAACGAATTACTTGGATTTACATCGATTCATATAGAAATAATTGCCTCAGTTTTTGTCAGTTTTGGATTTCGCCAATTGTTTTTGGACGGATTAAAAACGAAAACACTGTATTTAAAAAGTGTATGATGTCAAACAATTCATCAGCATAATTGGCAATGATTTACCGATATTCTTTTTTATTACTCATAGTTATTTAGACTTTGTTACTGATTTTTTTTATGCTTTACGTGTTTATTTTCTTATGAATACATAGAATCAACTCTCCCACTCATTAATGCAAAAATAAAATGTAACTAAAGTGGCTTGTATTTGGTTTGATCTTCAGGCTGATCATAATTAAAGAGTGCACTGTGTTGAACAAACTATGTCTCAGAGACTCACTGCTAAGCAAGATCACTTTGATGCACATGGCAGATCTTGTTCTCATTCTCCAATCCTCTTTGGTATTGCTGGTTTTAAGCGCAATCTTTGAAACTTTGCCAGCTTTGGCTACGGCCATGACCACGAGGTCATCCACGATGCATTTTTAGTGAAATTAGCCTATCCAATTTCAAATCTTTTCTCTGTTGCATGTCATTCTGGGTTGAATTTTTGCTGATGCCTAGCGAAAATTTTCCACTTTTGAAAAAATAATCATGACTATCGTATCATCCAAAATTATTTTATTACTTTGCACAAACAATATATATATAATATATTAATAAATGTAAAAAGAAAACAAATTATATTTCAAAAGTTAATTTTAATATAAAATTATAACAACTAGTACCATCTGTTTTGAAAAATGTTCCAATACTGAAATGAGATATCTTGGGTCAACTGGTCAAGGTCAGCACATGGCAACCAGAGATATGTCGGGAATAACACAGCACAGGTAAATGGTTTTTTCAAAGATTTGTTTGTCAAAATTCGATTTCTCATTTCAAATTTCCCAATGCACACGTTTGTCAAAATTCGATTTTGCAACATTCACATTTCCAACTTTCCAACAAGCAACACGTGTGCAAATCTCGTACTACTGCCTGTTCATAGTATGTTGCCATTTTGAATTTTATTTTGACTCTGTTCTCAGTCCCGAGTACCTACAAGTCTAATTTTTTTTATGCACACATGATTTGGGCACTTAATACTCTGTGACAAATTGCAACTCACGATTTCATACCTCTAAGCTGGTAAGCAAGCAGGCAAGTACGATTTTATAAACAACACATAGTATTGTCAATAAATAACTTAAAGTAATCAGATCTGACAAAATTAATTGTTAAATGTTAAAGACAACATTCTTCTGAGTACTATAAAACAACAACATTGTATTTGACCAACTTCTAGCCAGGAAGAAAGCTTTTGTTTAGGAGGGGAATAAAACAAATAACTATTTGTTGACATTAGTATTGAGTCATCACAGCTCTACAGTCAACTCTCACTAAAGTAATAAAGTTTTACTACTCTGATATGGATAAAAAACATTTCCTATCCAATGAAACCCAACGTCAATTTGTGAAACTTGAGATAATTTACAGCAAACAAAGTTGATAAGTTTATGTTTTTGCTTTTTTTGGATAAGTTTACAATAAAATAAACCAATAAACTCATTTTTGACAATCCATGAGTATTTTACATTGTTATAGAGAAGACAAAATGAAAAAATTAACTATATAATAATAGTTTCAGATGTAAATGCTGAAAATTTCACAATTTTGGAATAATTACTGGCATCTGTAAGACATCATGTGAGTCAACTAAGGTAGTTGACTTTGCACACAACTACTTCAGGTAAAAATACAAAATATAATTAAAAAGAATTTTTTTCTTTCTTCCTTTTCTCTAGCAAATATGGTTTTAGCCTGTCATTTTAATATTAATTTATTCTGACAATAAAAACGTTTAGTGTTCTTTCACATGTGTCATTTGAAGTGGCAAATTTTTCTTTTGTAAAAACCAACACCTGAACTATTACCCATAAATTTTCTTTCAATCAGAAGAAAAATCTATTTTTCATTTTCTAAAGTACATTCATTAAAATTAATAGTTAAAAACTTTTGTAATTAGTATTAAAAAGTGGAAACATAGTTTTATTGACATATTAACAAGGAGAATGTTAACTAAGTTAGGTAGTGCTACAATTGATTGGAAATGAAATAATTCCAGTTATGTAGGATATTTTGCTATCTGTATACTTATCATCTGCATCTCCTTCTTCAGCCTGTGATCCACAAACAAGATGTTCATGCTAGTTTTGCATAAATGTTGTGTTATTATAAAATGCTTTTTTATATAACCTTTATTCAATTTAAAAAACTTTTAAATTTGATTTTTACAATTAAGAAAAACAGATAATATAAATATTTGTAAAAATCAACCAGAAGATTTATTTAATCTTTAATTATTATAAATCAAATGAAAACCAGATAAAGTATGACAAACTAACATTAAAAAAATAACCATGTAACTCCAGCAAATTTATATATTTTGGATGTTTTTGACCACCTTTAAAAGTCTTCCTTGTAAATAAATATAACAATCAGGACAAATACAATTATTATTTAAAAAATGTATATTGTTATACCTTTGCAGGTGACGTTGTGATAATATTTGACGTTTGTATATTGGAAGAAATGGACCTAATCGGACACTTTTCCATTGAAACATTTTCTTGAGTGTTTTCAACATCTTTGCTATCACCATTAACTAAAGTTTCCTCTGTAGATTTCTGTGTAACAGAATTTTCAGCTGCATCACTTTCACGAGAAGATTCACTAACACTTAATAAAGTTTCAGTTGTACTGGATCCAAAAGAATTGCTATCTTGTTGATTTTGAACATTTCCTTGATAATGATTTCCACTGATTCCTTGTGGAGGAGAAGGCTTAAAACCAGATGGGAGTTTCACATATAAAACTGAAAATAAAATATAAATTGTGAAAAAATTGTTTTATTATTATTTATTTATAAAAAAATTTTAATTTGATAACTAATTCTGAAAAAAAAAGTGCTTTAAAATCAAAGGCTTTAAATAATTTATACTTTCACAATAAAACTCTATCCATTTGCTAAAATTTATCTATATGTTTATTTTATTAAAAAATTTATCTATGATCTAATAATATATATTTTTTATTCCACACTTCAATTTTCCTAATTATTCTTCAAAAATTATTAAAAGTACTAAATTTTTTTCAAAAAATTATTATTAATTCAAAAATGTACAATATTGAAACTACATACAAAATAATTTCTGAAGTCTTCTGGACTGATGGAGTCAACCTTTCTTTATATTCCTTCCTATACCTATACTTATGCAAATTGTTTAAAAGTGTCATCAGATGTTTGTAAGTTTTTTTTTGTCAAATAAAGATTAAAATATTACAAATATATGACATCATGAAAACTTTTAAACAATTTGCATTAGTATAGGCAGAGAAGGCATATAAAGAAATGTCAACTCTGCTAGCCTTAACTGAGTTCTTGTGATTGTGAATGGACATGCAGAAGACTCCAAAAATTTTTTCTCTGGTATTTAGTCTTCAATATAGTAATAGTTTTAAATATATTTCATCTTGGATTTTTTAATCTCTATCATTACTTTATTAATTTCCAACTAATAATGACAAATTTTCTGATTTCTTTTGTACAGAGTGCAAAATCATTATTCTTTCTTCAACATATGTAAAAAATATTCGCAATCTAATTCATTTGATTTGTTTGTAATATAAGGTATAAGAGATAACACTGAAATATTCTAAATACAAACAAATTTGTGACATAAAATATAGACTTTACATAATGAATGAAGGGGAGTTTACTTCAAAGGTAATTAATGACATCAATTGCTACATGTTACTGCATACCAATTTAGAAATAAAATTGTTCCATAAACAACAGCTTATTACCTTATTTTTGAAACTAAATAAATTTTATTATTATGTATTAATTTCAAGCAAACTGTTATTATTTTTAAAAAAATTAGTGATATTCTATGCAAAATGCTGAAGTTTGACAGAAAATGTTCAAAAATTCTGAAATACATTTAATTTGCAAAAAATTGATTATATTTGATAATAAAATTTCCTTCATGAAAAAAAATTCTTGAATTAATCTTTTTAAAGAAAAGTTCAGCATGTTAGAATGCCAGTGCTCAGAACTTTGCTAAAAACAATGTCATTTCTGATGCAATATATACTGCGCTTCCCACAGCAGTTTGGTTTATGTAAATTAATATAATCTCTGAATTTAATAATAGCTAACATTTGTGGATAATAATAATACAGTAATACCTCAACTTACGCGATTTTCAAATTGAGTCGATTTATCTTTTGTTTGAGCGCCATGCAACTCTTGATTGCTCACCCCCCCACATTATTGTTCAGCTTAATGTTCGGACATGTGGTGCGGAATCGACGAATAGCTACAATTTATTTTGTGTTTGTCAGGGTAGAATCGTGCAGGAACACAATTTCCACCTTTTTTTTAAACTGGTAACAGTCGCTGTTACAAAAAGACGGTTGAGGAAGCGACTGTTAGAGTTTGAATGCGTATCCACTGATTGGTCATCAGACCGTCACACCACCTGCGGACCTCCAAAAAAGCTACAATTGTCGGGAATTGCTGATTAGTCAACCGAAATTGATCAAGAACTGCTGATTTTATGAAGCCTTCTACACCAAAATAACTTCGGTTTACGATTTTAATAATATAATTTGTTATACATATGTATTATCTAAGATTTTATTAAACATTTTCTTCTAAATTATTGTTTTCTTTAGTCTCCAGCCCCAATTAAAAATAATCTGTATGTATTTATATGCAAAATTATACCTTAACTTACTTGAATTCGACTTACGTGGTTATCACTCAGTCCCACCTATTGTGTAAGTTTGGGGTATTACTGTATATACAACAAAGTTTACTGTTAGTTTACTGCATTCTTTTTTTCATACAACTAAGTTTTAAACATCTTTTACTCTTTTTTTCTAGCAATTTCTTTAATTAATTAAATAAATAAGAGAACAAATGCTTTTGGCTATTTTAAATGGCCTTCTTCAGGTTCTACAACATTGGAACGTCAGTTAACACATATTTGAAATTCGTTTTCATTCTTATAATGTCATTGTCTTTACAAATTTCTTTCTTTTTTTTTTAAATTACAAATAACGTTGTAGAACCTGAAGAAGGCCATTTAAAATAGCTGAAAGCATTTGTTCTCTTATTTATTTAATTAATTAAAGAAATTGCTAGAAAAAAAGAGTGAAAGGTGTTTTAAAACTTAGTTACAGAAGTTCTAGCTTTCTACACACAGAATTTTTCGTACAATTTTACTCCTGAACTATTTTTATTTATATAAGTATATTTTGTACAGACCTCCTTTTCTTTCTTTAATTATTTGTTCTTGTGAAGTAGTGTGTCCTGATTCAATATCAGAATCTTCATTTCCTGTATCCATTCCTGTATCATCTTCTTCCACTTCCATTCTAACTGCACCCTCAGGAATATCACTCTAAAAATTAAAATTTAAATTAAATAAACAAACTTAAATAAATCAAGATATTAATATTTAATGTTTAAAAAATAAACTTTTTGTATTATTTTTATACATTTTATTAAGGCTATTCTAGAAAGTTTTTTTAGAACCATGACAGTAATAGATGAATAAATAGGAATAATTAAATATATCTGATATGCAGAAGATATATTCATAATACGTCTAAACAAATATAAACAATATCATAAGCAAGAAACAAGAAAATTATCATAAATGCGTTAAACAGCGTATCGCTATAATTACTAACACTTTCAACAAAACTATTTCTGTCTTTGTCAATGAAACTATCTCCGTCTTTGTTTAACGCCTGTATGATAATTTTCTTGTTTCTTGCTTATCCAATGATCGGTGTGAAGTCTAACCATTGTTACAATTAACAATATCATGAAAACTGTAAACAGGTCAGCAGTAATTTAAAATTTGAAAGAGAATTAGAGAATAACCATATATTACCATTTCTAAATGTTAAAAAAGAAAGAAAAGAAAGCAATTAAAAATATACAGTAAAACCCCGTTAAAAAGTTTTTGAAGGGACCACTCTAAAAATACTTCTTAGGGAAGAAAACATATAGAAATTGTAAAAAAATAATTATTTATCTATATAATCAATTTTATTTCAATATCAAGATAATATAATATGGCATAGTGTAACATAGAATAGTAAGATGAACTGACTACAGCAGGTGATGAAGTGGTGGTGTCAATAGTTAATGGACAGCACTGGATAGGGAATATGGTCAAAACAATACGACCCCAGCTAATTTAGTGACTACCTCAGGTATGCAAGTATTTGATATACAATATAGTGAATATTTGGCCACTTTATTAAAACCTTTCTGTTTTTATAAGTGATAAAGTTATGGTGAGAAAAAAGATTATAATTTGTCTTCAACATAAACTTCTTAAGTGTGTAAAATATCATTGATGAAACTGATATTTTGGAATTTCTTACACAGAAAATTGTTATGTGGAAAACTTTAACACACACCTTATGGTGTAAATGCCAGGACCAGAGATATTGGATTTCTTATGAGGAAAAACTTCTTAAGCAGAAACTTCTTAAATGGATTCTACTATAGTAAATTTTAAAAATTTTGCAATGTACAGAGACAATTACTTTTTCTTCTCAAGTTCTGAATCTATAAAACAAAATGTGTTTAAAATGAAAATGCAACTGAACACTATGATATGGTGACTACACTATGATGAACCTGCAAATGAAACCATACTCCCAAGCCTACCTGAGTGATACTAGCCTGCCATTACTTGAATACCATCAAATGACCTTCAAAGGTCAGGACTATATGACTTTGCACTTTTCCGTCACCAAGGAAAAGCTCAAGGGACACAAGTTTTCCAATGATATGGAACTTGTTGCATTGTGTTGAACAGAAGAGAGGGAACTAGGAGAGAATCTTTGTTAAACTTCTTAATACACTAGGTCAAAATATAAATCTTCTTACTGGAAACGAATTAACCAGAGCAAAATTTCTAAAGTGCAAATGTTTTCGACGCCCCTCCTGGGCTCTCCTTCAGGCGTTCACTCAAAACTGTTGCAAGCTAGTTCTTTAAACTTTATAAGATGTTTGATTTCATATTCCTAATGCACATGCACTCCAAAACTTAATCAAACATCGTGAACCAATATAAGATTCGAAATGCAAACCGTTTATAATTCAAATGTTTATAAACCCAAACAAATATAAAATAAAAAATAACCTAAATTTAAATGTTATCGTCCATTAGGAATTGCCACACTGTAGAAAGTGTCATTTCTTCCTTATAATTAATGCTAGTGGATTCACATTCTGCCTTAAGTATTTCCATTGCTTCTAAAATCTTTAGGTGATCTTGGTGTGGGGTGGTGAGAACTATATGTGCTCTGTCAAATTCGGCTGTGATGTCAGGGTCTGTTGGGTCAAGTCAAAAGAGCTGTTGTACATTTATTGTGTCGTATGTCCGACTTATGCTCCTTCAATCGTGTGTCTAAGGACCTTTTAGTTGCACCCACATACACCATTTCTCTATCAAATCTGTCATCCTTTATGGGGACTTTGTAGATGCCTGATAATCTATGCCGGTCTTTTCCATTCCTTAGTAGGCTATAAATGGTCAGACACCTCCTGTATGCTACTTTGATCTCCTGTTTCTTAGCAATGGCTATATATATTGACTTCAAAATTAGGTTATACATGACGGGCACTATCATCTTGTCATCTCCACTTTCTCTATTATGTCCTTCTGGAACAGGCATTGTAATCTGCTTACATTTATAGCTTTCACATAACTTATGTATAAAGTGGGTGTGTTCATACTCCCTTGCTATCTCTTCTATGTTTTTTATTTCATGCGTCAATGCTTGTATGGTAGAAAAATGTGTGTACGCTCTCATGATTAATGCTCTGAAAGATGATATTTTATACGAAAAGGGGTCACAAGATCGTATTGGAATGTATGTCGTGACCGCTGTTGGTTTTCTATACACCACCGTCTGTATGTTTGGTCCTTCAAATACAATGTCTATATCCAAAAAATTGACCCTGTTCCGGTTGTGTTGCTCAATCTCAACAGAAAGACCATAGGGATTGCTGTTCAATACGTGTATTAACTCTTGAAGATCCGGCTTGCTCCTCCAAAAGACGATTATGTCATTCTATAGAGGATAATATTTGAGAGGAAATTAGGTAAGGTTCTGCTTTCCAACATTCTTACCACCAACTCACAAAGGTTCCCATAGGAACACTCCTACCTTGAGCGTACATCTTCCCTTTAAATTGGAATGCCAAATTATAACATGCCAAATGAGCCAACTCCAATATATCCTGGTGCATTGTTCTATCTCCTATTTCTTCAAACAATAAGTCCCTGATTGCACAAAAACATGATGGGAGCTTTATTGATGGATATAGTGATCTGAAGTCCATCATAGTAACGTAAGTGGGGGAGGCTAATAGTTTAAGCTGTTCTAACAGCTGTACTGGGTTAGATATTGTGTACTGATAACCTTTCAAGTGAGTGGCAAGTATGGAGTGTATTGCCACTCACTTGGAAGTACTCTGAATAGTCTGTCATATGGGGACTGCAGAGGTCTATGTCTGTGTCATGGCATACAAAGACGTGCGAGCAGGTCTGCAGATCTCGGAATACAAACGTTTGATGTGTGCCATAATTACACGGTGAAGTGAAACAGAACGTAATCATAAAATTCTGCACTGGAGATCAGAGATGAAATTGGACATTTCTATCGTATTGTCGTTGGCAGTTACAAAAAATTCTCCAGGAAAGCACAGTGTCCATAAACTAGCTTGGCTGCAGTGGTGTGAATGTTGTCTTTGTAGACGGTCCGAATTCCCAAGAGTATGATAGGCAGGTCATCTGTCCAGCGATTGGAAGAGTGACACTTGATTGCTGCCTTGAGTTGCTGGTAGAATTGCTTGATTATTCCATTGGTGGCTGGATGAAAGGCAGTGGTGTGGATCCTCAACATCCCTATCAGCACTGTCAGTGCTTTAAACAAGTGGGACTCGAATTGTTGTGAAATGCCAGAACAACTGATCAATCTTCAAAAAATGTTTTCGCTATGGCAGCAGCTGTAATCTCCGACATGGGAAATGCTTCTGGCCAATGGGAAAAACAGTCGATTGCCATGAGGCAATATGTAAAACCATTGGATGGTGAAAGCGGTCCAACAATGTCAATGTGGACATGGTCAAATCATTGATTTGGCAGAGCAAATGATCCAGTCAGTGATACAGTGTGTTGAGTGATTTTGTTCTTCTGGAACGAGATACAGTTTTGTACAAACTTCTTGCAGTCACACTCAATGGGCAGGGTGCCCCATTGATTAGTATTGCGTCTTTTGTGAGCTATAGATTGTCTTTTTATCGGCATTTATTTGCTGCGTTCTGTCTGCTCTTTTGTGGTGCTTAGTACTGATCCAGGGGAAGCAAAGTTGCACCTCCTTGTGGTCCTGCCTGTTAGTAGCCCGAAAGGACGAAGCCAAGCAACTCTTGCATTTGTGTGACTTCAATAACAGTCCTTTTCAGGACTATGTCGGCCAAGCGGCCGCATGTTTCAGAATCAGACGACGAGGTGTCGTCGCAGGGAGATATGGACACTGTAGTGGAAGAAGACAAGGTGAAAATCATGGAAAGACTCTGTGATGATGTGCAAGAGTACATGGTTAAGAACTGCCTGTTGCCTACGCACAGCGGAGCATGTGACTTTTGTGTATGCACAGTTCGACAAGATTGTCGATCTGCTGCGAGAGAAGACTCAAGACCCGCTGCAAGCCGCAGTGGAGAGTTTACCGGAAAAAATCGACAAGGTCCTGGAGACCAGGAACCAAGCCGGGCCAAATTTTGCACGAGTCATCACGAAGAGGAGCCCAAAACCCAAGTAAGAAATTATCCTCATCGACCCAGAAAACGACAATTAGGATGCAGAGAAGACAAAAGAAATTCTCAAAAAGAATATTAGTCCAAAGCAGATGGGCATTGGAATACAAGCAGTGCGTAAACCTCGATGTCGGGCCATACAAAGGACTTTTTAACGAGACGACACACGGCTCTCACCCCCGGGTGTGACAAACCGTGTAGTGAGGCAATCGCCTGATGTCGGAAGTTTTTGGTAACAAACAGATGAGCGTTGAGTGTAGATGTATCGCAGTAAAGCTGTGCCGTAGTATTTGGAATGGTAATCTGTTTTAGCTGTAGGCCTGTGTTTGAACAAAGGAGTTGCCTAAGTTCATTGTCGGATTCCTGGATGGAGGCAAGTGCCAGGAAGCCAATCGCCTGCATGATAATCTCTATACGAGACAAACTCCTTTTAGGTTGACCAGATACTTGAGGAATTGCACTTCGTGTTTGCCAAATACACACTTTGATGCATTGATTACGACTCCATAGTCATGAAGTCTACTAAACAATTTGAGTAAGTGCTGTAGATGTCCGGCTTTGTCTCAGAACGCTATGAGTATGTTGTCGATAAATACATAGCAAAAATTGAGATCACAGGTAACTTCATCCATGAAGTATTGAAATGTTTGTGCAGCGTTGCACAAACCAAAAGACATAAAGTTGAACTCGTATAGTCCAAACAGTGTGATGACATCCATCTTTGAGATATCCTCTGGGGCTATAAGAATATGATGAAAAGCATGGACTAGGTTAAGAAACACCTACAACCGTGGAGAGTAGATGCAAAATCCTCTATGTGAGGAACAGGATAACGATTGGGAACAGTTTTGCGTTAAGTACATGGTAGTCGCTGCAGGGTCACCACTGGTTGTCCTTGTTTGGAATGAGGTGTAACAGCAATGAACAGCTGCTGGTTGGCAGATTCCTTGAGAGAGCATGAACTCAAATTTGTGCTTAGCCAGTATGTACTTATCTGGTGCAAGTTGTTGGAATTTGCAGTGTACTGGCTGTCCAAGCATTGTGATGATGTGATGGACCGTGGAATGTCAAACGGGTGCAATAGTTGGAGATGAACGTATTATTTCGAGAAACTTGCTCAGTAGTTGGTGATATGGCAAGTCGCCAGCAATAGTCTGGACAGACGTAGTGACACTGCAAATATGTCCATGGCTTACAAGTTTCATGGTTGAGTCAATGAGATGTTTGTTGCAAAGGTCTGGAAAAAGTTCATAATGGAATAAAAAGTCAGCTCCTATTAACAGTTGTGTAACATTGGCAACAATGAATCGCCATGTGAAATTCCATCAAAGAGAAAAATCAGATGTGATTGTCGCATGACAATATGTTTTGATTGCTGTTCCATTCGCTGAAGAGTTGGTAATCTTCTACACAGCGCCTTGGAAGACACAAAGCTGGGTAGATGGAGACATCGCCACCAGTGTCGATCAGGAATGCCACTTTGGACATACAGTCAGTGACGAATAGGCGATAGGTTGGATTTTCGAAATCAGTCACCATCTCTAATGACTTTCATTTTCGTTTTCCAGCAAACAAGGCGGTCGGCATCATCAGGCATTTGTGCCAAATTTCATATGGTACCAGCAGATATTGTTAGGAGAGGCAGTAGGTGGAGAGTGTCGACTGAGTCTGCCACGAGATTTTAGTACTGTACAAACATTAGAAAGTATAAATGCTTTAAAGACAGGTGAACTTGTAAAATTGAGTGTGTAGCAAGTAATAGATTGTGCAACTGGAACAAACTGTGGTTGTGATGGTGGAGATACTTGCAAGGCCTTTGGATGTATGAGAATAAAATGAAAATTTTAACTGAAAAACAATATCCTTTAACTGACAAAGAGGACAACTGTAGCCATAAGGCCAAAAGAAAGTGTAGGATTAAAATTTAATTATACTGTGAAGATTTAAATGGATCAGAAGAAAAAATGCTAAAATTACTGGCATTTCATGGCCCTTTGGTCGATAGTGTTGATTCCACAACATGGCAGGATTATCTTGGTGGAATTATTCAATATCATTGTGAAGATAACAATAATCATGCTGTTCAAATAGTCGGTTATGATTTAACTGGTAATATTCCTTATTATGTTGTTCATAAATCTTGGGGAACAGAATTTGGTATCAGTGGTTACTTGAAAATTGCAATTGAAAAAATTTATACGGCATTGCACTAGAAGTGTCAGCATTGGATGTTGTATGAAGCTAAATTTATATTTATATAAAAGAATTTTTGTTGAGTTGCAATATAAATGTAAGGTGGCGTGTTAACTAATATACATTCATCTGGCAACACTTGTAAAAAAGTTGTTGGTTGACGAGTTTTCGTCCTGTTGTTCAGATTAAGATTGTACAATAGAAGGTAAAGGTGTAAATGTGTATTGCTTGTTATTAAAGTAAAGAAAAGAAGTAAATAAGAAGAAAAGGTAATTTTTATTTATTATCTTAACAACCACATTAGCTAAAGATTCAGGAGAAACAAACATTATGATCATGCATTGTGTTTCTTCTGCATATCCACAAAATTCGTCTCTTCCTAGACTGCTTTTCACTGAAGAAATTATAGTTATAGCATTTGTATTTCTCCTGATATTACATAAAATCAACATATAATAATAGTAACTGAAGATTATGTCAAAAATATATAAATCACAGGAATCATTGAAACATTTTTCTATCAAATGTGTTAATTGATAGGTAAACACTGAAGTTTGTTACTATAAATTAATTTCATTTAAGATTAATTTTTAGTCTACAGTTATCTAGAAATATATCATAATAAAATTTTTATAAGCTTACTGTTAATCCAAAGACACTTGTTGATCCAGCCACTCTGTAAAACATTGCATCTGACCCTTTGGAATGAACATGCAACATAGCATTTAAACAAGCAAGAGAAGCTGGCCCACTAAAAAATATATAAATACATATTTCACATAAGATATAAGAAAATATATACTTTATACTTATTATGTATTTTATAATGCATATACAGTGTCTTCCAAAAAAAATTACAGTTATTTAAAATGGTAGAATGTTAATTGGGCCCAGTTATGCAAAAAGCTACCAGGTTTGTTTGTTTATGGTAATGTGATATCTGGGCAATCTGCTAAGAGGGGGATGTCTCCTAGGAGAACCTTCAAAGGGAGTGAATGATTCCCAAACGGGGATATGTGTACTCCCAGGGGTATGTGCTTGGTAGTTTAAGGGTATGCAAAAAAAAAAAAATAAAAAAAATTAATTACAGTGGATGTACTATAAGAATATTTGAATTCTGTGTTGCAACTCGACGCTTAGTTTTAAATAAAAGATATAATTATTCTTTTATTATATTTATCTGTGTCCTTCCTCCAACACTTTGATTAAAAAAAACATTTTTTAACATGTAATTGTACAGTGTTGTATAATTGACCAAGACACCACTGTTTGATGAATATGCAAATTAAAATTAACAAAAACGAGAAATAGGAAATAAAACTTAGGAAAATTGGCTGATGAGGGGTTTTTCAATCTTTTTTGACTTGGGTACTGCAAGTCAAAAAAGATTAGGAACCACTGTTCTAAGGAAAAACAGCTTCTATTTAGCTGTTACAAATGTAAAGAAAAATCTGTAAAAATCAACCCAAATACTGGTAGTTTTATCCACTTAACAACTGGTAGGCACCAAAAAGCTACCACTCCTCAAAAGCCAAAAATATGTTAAAGCCATGAATAAATTCAGTATTATTTAATCTTTATTTCACAGAAATAACCAAACTGCACAAATCCTATTGATGTATTTAAAAAGCTTGGTGACTACACAGTTAGTATTTTTGACTTATTCTGAAACTATGTCCTCTTTTAATTATTCTTTATTTCACAACTGGGTGCATAGGTAGACACTGGGTATCTTTAACACCTCTTTACTAAATGTCTTAAAGAAAAAGTCAATGGAAGAAGAGCATATGCCTGAAACGTTTATCAGTGTGTAAGATATTCCTAAATAAAGAGTAATGTTAAAGATGCCCAGTGTCTACCTTTGTACCCAGTTGTGAAGTAAAGAATACTCAGTATTTTGTTTGAAAATGAAAAACTTTAACTGTGATTTACTCAGTTTAAGTATGTTGTGGGTTGGTAGCCTTTTGCATAACTGGATCCTATTATCACCTGAAAAGTATACAATGTACCCCAATTGATAGAGTAAAAGTCCAAATTTCATCTACCATCTGCACACAAACATCTTTTTGTCTGTTGCTTATAGAAAGCACCATAAACAAAAATGACTTCTGCAACAGAGAAAGTATTTCATATTCTGTAGTTTGCAAAATCAGAATCAGTCTTCATTGTGCAATACGATTTTCATTGATTTTTTTGAGTTTCACAGACAATTTCAAAGTAATCCATCAATGTAAGGTAAACAGTCTTGGTGCAAAATGATAACTGGCCCCAACTATGCAGACTACTGAATGCAAAATAGTTTCTCTGTTGCAGAGTTATCATTTTTGTTTACAGCACTTCCTAGAGGCAGTAGACAAAAAAATGTTTGAATGCAGATGATAGATGAAACTGGAACAGTTACTCTATTGATTGCTGTACAATACATACTTCTCAGGTAATAATTAATATAATTATAGTAATTTAAATGGTAGCATTCTTTCTGAAAGACCCTGTAAATTAAATAATAAAAATATGAAAAAGTATTTTATACTAGGAGTCACGCTGCATAAACCAAAATCACTACTTGGCGATACTTTTAGTAAAATGCCAATAAAAATATAATGCTGGCAATAAAAACCTTAGTCTGCTTATTTTGACATTCAGCAATTGAATTCAATTGAATCACAATGCATGCTTCAGGAAAAACAGCAGAATGTATAGCTCCTATATGATGGGAGGCCCTTGCACCACACACCTAGCAAAGTCATGTCATCACATGGCGAGTTGCACGGGAAAGCAGGAAGTAATGTTGAGAATCAAAGACAGTTTTCATGCAATGCCACCCAGCATTTCTAGATCGCGGATTTTTGGAGGGGTGACGACATATTTCCACTTTCATCTCTGTTTAGTAGACTAAAGCATAAAAATTTTGATATGATAGAATTTGTGAAATACTGTTTAAGCAGTGTGATGAAACATGTTGTTTGGAATTATTCATTAAAAAATTATTCAAAAATGATTCTTATTTCTGTGTGACAGCTTAACATGTTATTTTTGCTTTCCAGACTCCAAACTGATAAGGTTACACTACATTAATTAGTAAGTAAAACTGGTGGCAGTAAATAATTTGAAGTGACAAAAAAAATTTTAAACTGGTGAAATGGTTGGCAATTTCTCAAATTTTCCAGAGCAATCCTTGTTTATATATATATACAGTCAAACCTGTTTTTATGCGGGGGATAGGGACCGCATTAAAAAAAACGCATTAAAAAAAATCTCACGAAACTTCACGAATGGCTGTAAATAATAGTTTTCGCGACACAATTAAAAAATATTTTTTTTATGCGGTCAACAGGGACCGCATAAAAAAGTCTCACATAGAAAATAACTCAAAACCGTACGAAATAGAATTTATTGACAACAGATGTCAGCACTTGACTGCATCGTCTGGTCTATCGTCTGTTTTACATATTTTTGTCCAGGTGGTGTTTTGTTGACTTAAAAAGTAAATTATTTCATTTTTCGCATATTCATGCAATAATATTACTATAATAAGTGCATTTATGCTATAATAAGTTTATTTAGCTATAATAAGTCAACGTAAGACATGACGAATCGCACGAGACTAGTCGCCAACTATACCGCACAAATTAAAAATTCGCATTAAAAAAATCGCACAAATAAAAATCGCACATAAAAAGAACGCATAAAAACAGGTTTGACTGTATATATATATATATAAAGTACATAAGATAAATAATATAACAAAATTTTAAGAATTTAAGAAAATGTCTCAAGGGTAATATATATACCATATTTACTCACGGATGAGACAGGCTTTTTATTCATTTTTCACCACTTCAAAAACATAGATCGTCCTATATGCGCAAGCAAACGGTTCTTTGCAATATGTGTGCAGTCAAACAGGTTGGCTGCACACATATGCCTGATCAAACGATCCAACTGTGTTGTTGTTTTTTGTGGTCTAAATGACTTTTTGGCAGAAACAATGGTCCCATATATTTGAAAATGCTTCACCACTTTTGCAATAACACTTTTATGCATATTAAAGATTTTACCAATTTCAGTAAAGGTCATTTTTTCTTTCATACACATATCTACCATTCTTTGTTTAATATCATTTGATAATTTTATTCTTCAAGGCATTCTGTTATATTTCTTATAAAATCAGTTAATATATATCACTCTTCATCCAACTGATTATGATTGCATTCTGTTTCACACAACAGTGCAAACTAATTTTCATACTTCCTTTTGGTAGCTCTACTTTTGTCACAGTGTAAAATATAAAAACTTTCGTTTTTTCTTTGGTAAATCAAATTTAAAATAAAATCTGTTTGATTCAATTGAGTATTTTGACTCTTTTTTTTTGGTGCTCTTTTCAACTATCACAATATTAATTGTGGAGTAGGTGATAAACAAAGTAGAGCTTGCATTTTTTAAAAATATGTCAAGAATAGCTGTACTTTTGGCCACTACTGTAAATACTTTTTGTTAGCATTAATATAAGAGACACAGATGCATTATCAAATGTTTTGGAAAGCTTTTTATGATAATCCAAAGAAAAAGTTTATTATAATAACTCAATTGAATAATCGGGTATTAAAATAAAATTATGTAGAATACATTTGTTGTAAAGTTTAATTTGATAATTTTAAATTGTGTAAATTTCAAAAATAATTTAAATTTTGAATTGAGTTTGAATGTAGAAAACTACAAAAAGAGCTGTAAAAACGTAAGTAAAAATTAAAACAATGCGATCAGTAATAATATTCTTAACAAGATTGTAGATTCTAAAAGTAAAATTATTTCTAGATTAAAACAAGTAAATATACTCTTTACATCCGACTTCGAGAGACTTAATCAGCAGACAAATGTAAAGATGAAGTAAAGAAAATAAGTGATGTAAAGAAAATAGAAAAGTTAATTATAAAATCAGCAATGAAAACGAAAGGTAAAAAAATCTTTTTATTACGTAGAAAATTTAAACAGATGAAAAGACTTAATGGAAATAGTAATAATATAAATAATAATCTAGATCAGTACATCCAAAATAAAAATATTAAATTAAATGAAAAATTTGATCATCCTACTAATACAGAAAAACAAGAATGGCTGAATAAATTGATAGTCAATTTCTCAAATGTTGAGATACCACGTGATTACTTACGATTGTTATCCTGGGGATATAATATGAACCTCCCCATGGTATTCCAAGTCATTTCCAATAATAGTGAAATTGAAAATGCCATACGAAACATTCTCAGAAATATTGAAGAAAAGAAGAAACTAAGGACTATTTTAAGCAGAGACTTAGCAAAGTACAAAGATAAAAAATGGCATTAACAGGGATTATATAGTTGATAAAAAAGCAATTTAAGTATTTAATAAATCAAAGAGGTTAATTAAATTGTAAATAAGGCAATATGATGATATGGTGAGCTGTATGGAAGTTTGAAGCCGTGATCTGTCTTCTACCAGAGTCTTCTCCTTTCCATCAAGCCGGGAGACAAATGTATCACACTGACAAGCATAACTTCCTTTGGACTACCCTGAGCTTCCGGGGTGCAAGCTTTTATTTGATTGTCATGGGAAAGGGATCACGTGATTGTCCAATCATGTAATCCCTTTCCCACGACAATCGATGTTGACAATGACAATGCATTTTCTGACACCTGTGTGTCAACTTTCCCATCAGATTGCTGACAATCAGGGTGACCTCTGATCTGAAACTATTCGATAGTTTTTCTATCAACGGATGTTTAAACATCTTTTGAAAAAAAATTCATGTTACAATTTTTTTTGCATATTTGTGAATTTCACAAAGCCAATCAACATTAAAACTGGTAATTTAAAATAATTATAGTGGAACCAACAAATTTACAGTAATTTATAGAAATTATTATTAGTTCTCTTAAAAAATCTAGAAGCTGAAAAATGCTAAATTCTTATAATTTCTGCCTATCATCTAAAAGTAAAAACCAATTTGCATATTCAGTTAAGTATCGTAATTTACTGTGATGCTGTATCAATATTTAAATTAATAGTACAAAAATAAAAATATGAAATAATATTCATAATATCTACATACAAAAATACAGAAACAAGTTGCATAACTTTCCCAGCTGTTATGAGATTTTATTTTAAAAATAAAATTTATATTATTAATCCTAATAAATAAAATTTGTGTGTAGCACCATCTTTTGAGATTTTATAGAAAAATTTTTTTATTATTAATTTAATTACTATAAAATGGCAAGAAACATAATTTTTAGGGTAGTGATGAGTTTCATAAAAATTTGTAAATGCTAATAGTGAGTAAAATCGACATCACGTCCAACGTCTTTAGAGATATGACACATGATACTCCTCTATCACCTCACTCCTCAACCTTTAACTACCAAAATTTAATAAAACCAATACCCTTTATACACAAGTTATCATGCCAAATTTTGTTTGTTAATCTTTATCCCATTTTGAGATATTAAAATAAAATAGATGCCAACACAGACATACACCCATGGAAATTTTTCCCCAATTTTTTTTTTTACTTTCTTGGGTTCAGGGTCTCAAAACTTGAATATTTGCAAGAAGCTTGCAGGATTAAATTTGACACAATTCCAATAATTTTCCTTGTTATGTATACATAACAGCCTGGAAAGTAAAACAAAAGTTATTTCAAACTGCAGAAATATTTAAACAAATCACATCATCAATACCAATAACCAGCAAAAATGAAAAACTTTTACTGTAATTTAACATTTTCTTCCATTTATAACAGATATTGTCAGGTTTAACTAATGGAGTTTATAGTATTCCAACTCAGGATTTGTCAATACAGCAGAGAGTCGTTAATCGGAATCAATTGGGGACTGGGGTTGTTCAGATTAGTGATTTGTTCGAATTACTGATTATGTACGAAAAAATATATTAACCTGTCCAATGTTCAAATTTTTCTTTGTTGTGTGTTGCTTCGTGTTGAATTTTCGTCGATTTTAAGCCTAACAAAAATTTTTATAATAATAATCGAGGCTATCGTATCGTTAAAAATTATTTCTTCATTTTGTACAAACAAAATATATATATTGAAGAATATAATAACATGAAAATTATACTTTAGAAGTAAATCTAGTATCAAAAATGTTTGATTCAGCACGACACAGTCCGACTGAAAATCGTTCCGATTACCAGCGATTCCAATTACTGGGGTTCAGATTAACGACTCTCTACTGTATATTCTCAGGAAACACATGCTCACATCTAACACTTTAGATAACAATGTGCAAGTGGATTTTGAACAAGACATGATTTCTACACCATGCAACAGAACTGTCTTGGCTGAAACATCTGGAAAGGGTAATCTACAAAGCCTTCAGGAGAGGGACAGCAGTTAACTTCAAGAAAGCAGACTACTTTTTCAGCCTGGAGAGCACTATTTGAACTGGTCTAATTCAATGCATCATGTCTGACATGTGCAACTTTGCATGTTAAATCTGTAATTAAACAAAAAAAAAAATTCTGTTCTAAGACTAATTTTTTTTTGTTTTTCAATTTAAGTTCCATCAGTTAAACCTTATGATGTCTGTTATAAATGAGAGAAAACATCAGTTACAATAAAAGTTTTTCATTTTTGCTGGTTATTGGTGTTAATGGTGTGATTTGATTACATATTAAGCCAGTATCTTGATGATTGGTACTGCAGAAATATTTTCTTTTCTAATGAAAAAATTAAATATAATTTAAGATGTTAAAACTATATTTTGTTAACAGAAACAAAAATCAACACCTTAAACAAAGCTGCTTGTATTTTTCGAGATCAGCTATTTCCTTGCCATCAGAAATTAGAGAACACATCCAGGGTATTAGAGTAGGAAGAGACGGTAATTCTATTATGCAGGAAGTCATGGATATAAAGGTTGAAGATTCTAAGGGGACAAAACTCAAAAGCTCATAACCCTCAAGATCTAATACACTAAGAGGTAATTATAAGACTACTAAATCAATTTAGATTTACAGAAGAGGCCTTACCTACAAGGTCATTAATTGCAGAGACAGACTACCTTAACAAAGAAACATCTTATATTAGTCAAACAATTTAAAATTTATTCAGCAATATAAAAATAGCATAACAAAGCACAAAACATGCATGTAACAAAATAAGTATGTATAATATATAAGTTTATTGCATAGTTAAAGAATATATGTAAGAATACACAAACTTATAAAAATTCAAAATACTATTTACAATGAAAAAAAACTATTTAAAAGAAATTTAAGCAAAACTAAAAATACTGAAAACAAACATAAATGTAAAGTAATCAATTGAAAATTACTAATCACTCTCTACTCACAAAAAGTACAGTATATTGAAAACATCTTAAAAAACAAAACACCCAGACAGAATATAAAAAATTTATAACCAGTTTTTAAAATTTATCTGAATGCCAAGTTATTTAGAGGATAGTATTAGCCTAATTATTAACTATATTAGGAAATTTGGTCTAAAAATAGGTTTATCAATCTATTTTTAGGTCAGTTTACATAGTACAATTAATTAATAATTGGCTTAATTCTAACCCATAAGTAACTCAATTTTTAGATCTAATAGGCAAAACTAAATAATTCAGAATTTACTATAGCAATTTGCAAAATTCACAATTATCATTTCCTAAAATTTAAAAATTATTGGTTAAAACAATAAATCAACACCTTCAACCTTCCAGCAAAACCTAAACTAATATTTTCTTTATTCTCAAAGATGTTCCAGTTGGATATGATTCAATTTAATTAAACATTTATAGTGTACTGATAATGAGTACTTATCAAATATATTATTCAAATTTTATAATACTTTCAATTGTATTTTTATTTTTTATCATTTTTTACTCACTCATAAATACCCTTACACAGGCGCACAAACAAGTATGAGACATAAATAAAAGATGTTAAAAGTTGCTTTAAATGCAGACTAATAATTTTTTTACCTAATATTATACTGTACAGTGTCTTATAAATATTGCCATAATAATGATATTCTGATTAACAAAACAGTGAAGAAGAAATTTACAGTATATAACATAATAAATAATAATTATTTAATAATTATTTAAATCATATACCTTGATTATAATAAAGTATTCAATAAAAAACCACACACAAATACTCACAGCATTTATACACATTTTTGATCTACTTTTAGACACTATTCAATTCTACATCATATGTAATTGTCTTCAATAGAAAAAAATGATATTTTCTATTGAACTCACAGTGCTACTGATAACACGAAAACAACACTTCTATCAACAGAATGCAACTTTATTACTGGTATGCATTTTGGTACACAAGGGTCTTTTGTACCAAAATTCTTTCCAGTAATATGTTTTATATATTGAATGATATCAATACAAAAGAATGATATCAAAAGAAGAAAATGTTTATATACCGAATAGCTGAATTTTTAATAAAGGAAAAACATATAAATCCTATATATACACTGATCATCATCTGGCACCCAAAACACTTTCTTTGTCTAGTCATGGTCTGTTTCTTAGACTGAAAATATGGCTTATACACTAGTGTTTATTAACTTGGATATTTCTTATTTAATAGAGATATAATTAAATATTCTAATATTCCATCAAATACAAATTTTATTATCCTAATAGCATTTTTTATACTTATAATAACTCTATTATATTATTAATAACTTCATAACAACTATGGTTAATGATTTATACCAGTGGTCTTCAACAGGATGCAGCAACATGTCAGGAATGCCACGAAATATGAAAACGGATTGAAAAGTTTCCAGAATTGCTGCTAGGGGGTATGTTTGAAAATATTCTTCGTGCACTGCAGTAGCAAATTTTTTATATGTACTGACTCCGAATTTCACATCGATCTGGCCAATAGTTCGGTTTTTACAAGCAGTGAAGTAAAATATCCTGTGTGCCTGTTCATTCATACATGAAGAAAAACAAAATTTGAGCTGTTACCAAATTTTTCCATTTGGAAGGAAAACCCACAATAAAAATCAAATCTAGGTTGGACAATCAACTTGGCAATTCAGCATCTTCATTTTCCATGATATGCTTTTGGTTTTAGAATTCAAGCATGGCTGCACACACACAAATGTTGAACCACGTTCGGGACATCAAAGAACTGTTACCACTCCAGGAATTGTGGATAAAATCCATGACATAATGTTAGATCTCCAAATCAAAGTGCATGAGATTGAGGAAGTTGTGGGTATATCCTATGAACGAGTATTCATATTTTGCATAAAGAATTGAGTTTAAAGTAGTTGTCTGCAACATGGCTGCCACATTTTTTCCATAGCAAAAATGCAATCAAGTCCAAATTTCAGCCAAGAGTTTGAAATTGTTTAACAGGTTTGGAACTGTTTAAGAGGAATCAAACAGATTTCAAGTAATGATTTGTGACAATAGATGATACCTAGATTCACAACTACATACCTGAAACAAAAATTCAATCAAAACAGAGAATTAGCATTCCACAGAAGGTGAAGACCATTATTCATTCAGTTGGCAAGATGATGGCATCAGTTTTTTGGAATTTTGTTAAGTGACTATCTTGTCACTGGCCAATACTATGAAACACTTTTGGAAAACTCAAAGCAACAATCCAAGAAAAATGTCCAGGAATGATCAATAAAAAGTATTGCTGTACAACAACAATGTGCCTGCTCATTCAAGTGCAGTTGTTTCACAAAAACCAACATAAATTAAGTTTGAAATCCTTCTGCATCCATCATATTTGTCAGATTTGGCTCCCTCAAATTTCTACCTATTCTGAAACTCAAAACATTTCTAGCAGGAAAGAGATTTTGGTCCAATGAAGAGATGATCGAGGTCATAAACAGCTATTTTGGAATCAGAGAAAATATCTTCTGGGAGGGAATCGAAAAGCTTGAGAAATGTTGGATCAACTATAAGTCATGATCAAAAAGTTTCCATTCGAAGGCTGTACAGTCCAGATTTGGTATGCCAGTCATGCAAAGCACCATGATCATTTAGGCAAGCATCCCACTGCTTCACCAGGTTGAATATATCCCGTTGGTAAAATTCCTGTTTCTGCTGCTTGAAAAAGTCCAAAACTGCCTGCTGCACTTCTATGTCTGACCAGAACCATTGACCTTTTAAAGACTTCTTTAAGAGACCGAAGGTGTGAAAATCATATGGGGAGAGATCAAGACTGTAAGGCAGGTGCTCAAGTGTCTCCCACTTTAGTGCATGTAACTTCTGCGTTTCGATATTTGCGGTATAGGGATGTGCATTATCATGGAGCAGAATCACCCATTTTGCAGTTTTCCTGGACGTTTTGCCTTAATCGCATGTCATAATCTCTCCAGTGTTTTGCAGTACCATGCCCCAGTGATTGAGATACTTGGTTCCTTGAAATCAATAAGCAATGGGCCCTGGTAATTGAAGAACAGGGTAAACATCACTTTACCAGCAGATGACTGGCTCTTGAACTTCTTGGGATGAAGGGACGAAGGATGACACCACTGAATGGTCACCGCTTTCAACTCAGGTTCCCAGTGGTGGCACCAGCTTTTGTCGCCAGCAACAATGTGCTGAAAGAATGTGTTACTTTTAACATTGAAACATATCAGGTGCTTCAGGGAAACAGCCATCTGTTTTGATTGTTGTTTGGACTTTAAATGCCTGGGGGTATCCACTGACTGCAGACCTTACGGTAGCCTAACTCCTGCCAGATTATGTGTTGCACGCTACCGAAGCTTATGTCGAGATCTTTTGAAAGCACACATATGGATATGCGACAATCCGTCCTAATTGCATCATCAGTTGTCTGCTTGTTGTTTGTATTGGATGTGGCTGGCCTCCCAGATCGACCTGCATCTTAGGTCAAATCACGACCAGCTCTGAACTTTGTACACTATTCCACTATGGTGGTTTTCGACAGGCATGCTTCTCCATACACATTCTTCAATCTCTAATGAATGTCTACCAGTGTGTTTCCTTTGGCAGCCAAAAAAAGAATCACAGCACATTCTTCCTGTTTGGACACATGTGGTATTAACGTCGCCATTGTTCACGTTTCAGCATTTTCTACACAATAATCCCACGCCTCGCTGTTGGTGTGTATATACCCCACATCAGCAATGTGCTAATTTGCATATATGCTGCAGCCACATCCTTAAACGGAAATGTTTTGATCACCCCTTATATGTTAAGATTTGAGGGGATTATATTGGAAAATAAAGCACAACTTGGAAATCATTTACAGTCAAACCTGTTTTTATGCGCTCTTTTTATGTGCGATTTTTATTTGTGCGGTATAGTTGGCGACTAGTCTCGTGCGATTCGTCATGTCTTATGTTGACTTATTATAGCTAAATAAACTTATTATAGCATAAATGCACTTATTATAGTAATATTATTGCATGAATATGCGAAAAATGAAATAATTTACTTTTTAAGTCAACAAAACACCACCTGGACAAAAATATGTAAAACAGACGATAGACCAGACGATGCAGTCAAGTGCTGACATCTGTTGTCAATAAATTCTATTTCGTACGGTTTTGAGTTATTTTCTATGTGAGACTTTTTTTATGCGGTCCCTGTTGACCGCATAAAAAAAATATTTTTTTAATTGTGTCGCGAAAACTATTATTTACAGCCATTCGTGAAGTTTCGTGAGATTTTTTTTATGCGTTTTTTTTTTAATGCGGTCCCTATCCCCCGCATAAAAACAGGTTTGACTGTATTTTGTTTTCATTGTCATTCCAAAAACTTTTCAATCCACCCTTGTATAGGTGTTGAACAGCACCATAACACTTCTTACATATATTACTAAAAGTATGCAAAATGCAAAAACTATGTATCAATATAGTAGTAGGGATGCTGCATTAAAAAAATTACCAAGTTGAGATACCACTGTTAGAAAAGGGGTAGAAAAATATTGTTAATACTATAAGTAAGTTTAAATCAGGGGTTATGAACCTCTAGCCCAAAGAAGTTATCCAGCCTGTTTAGCTTATTTTAACCAACATATTTAAAGAAGGAAGTTTGTTAAATTTTTAGAAATCTCTGCCAGTAGCGAATTTTAAGTTTCAAGAAGTTTGCATGGGAATATTTCATAATTTTGCTTCTGATTACTTTTGTGACCTTATCAAGTGATATTACAATTTTGAATGCTAGACTGAATTGAAGCTAGATTGGAAATCTGACACAGGCTTATGAAATATGCCAAAAACATTTGTGTTCTTAATAAATGTGTTTGTTGGAAATGCAAGGTTGGTGGATGGTATTAAAATTTTCAGATTAAATATTGTTTAAATATATATTGTTTAAATATATATTGTTTAAAAAATTATAAAATTATTATAAGATTGCAAAACAGATATGAGAGCATCAGAAAGCAATGTGGAACATCGAGGTTGAACCACTGAAGGCAATCAGGTGTGGAACACCTAGTACATTCAATCATAAAATGTTATAAATTATTTTCTAAATATAAATATAACAATAAGTTTAATTTTTTTTTTAAATTTCTTTGATTATAAAATTATAAAAATGGCACAGAGATGTAACAGTTCTGTGTCAAATAACACTGACATATCTATTTTGCAGAATAAGTAATCATTACATATTCAATCGCTTGATATCATTCAACAACAACTATTAAAGGATTAATTATACTGGCTAAAATGATTAGTATAGCCAGTGTATGATCACATGTCTAATATGAATATTAAGTTTTCAGTAAAATTGGATAATTACATCAAAATCTTACAATGTCATAAATAAGCAACATAAGCAATATTATCATAATAATTAAATGTTCCAAATACAGACATTCTCATCTTTCAGAATTTTGCTTTCAGATAAATCAGTCTTTTGTACATAACATTTCAATATACCTAAATTATTTTTCATATGCCAGATTCAGACTTTTGCAAATTTTCAGCCAATAAACAAGTTTGAATCACTTTCAGTTTTGATTTTGATAACTTTGATTTTCAAATTATTTGTAAAAATTCATTTTTGTCTGTTTCCTGTTTAATTTATAGTTTTAATGCTTTAAATAATGTTTTATTCACTTTAATATACTCATTGTAAGAATCTAAAACATTCCAACTGTAATAAAAAATTTTATAAATTTTCCTTTTTAGCATTCTGGAAACAGAATTTCCTTTAACATGCAACTCTGTTGTTTAACTTTTGTACAGATTTTTAGAAATGCATTTTATCTGAAAGTTCAGAACTTCTGTATGTAAAAAGCAATAACAAATCAAATTTTAGCAAATTAAATTACTAATTAAAAGTAAACAATTTACCTGACATCTTTTAAACCTTTTGAACGAATAATATTAAATATATCCTTATGTCCCATTGGAGTCTTAGGATACATATCAAGAACCTAAAAAAATAATAAATATAAAATTGTTAACATTATAAAAAGCAAGTTAACAGAATCTCTTATATATCAAATTAATTAACTGACTAGAAACTTAAAAGTATTTTTGAAATTGTAATGTAAATCTTTTTTTAAAAATATTTGACACAAATTTCACAAATTACAAGCAAATAGAAGAAAAATATGGTAATGTTCCTTTAGTTTGTCTCCTTCATATTAATACATCATGTATTGAATAGTTTTATTGTAAATATTTCAATAGTTATTACAATTAAAAGCATTCTGAAAACAAAATGCATACTTGACAGGTGACATCTTGAAACAAACCTCATTACTACAATTTAATTTATAAGTTTGACAGTGAAATACTGAAATTTACAAAATGTTATTGAAAGCAATTATGTTTTCATTCTTTAATATACATTTTACTGTTTTTTTATATGTATAAAAAAATTAATAAAAGCATTTTAAAATTTATATATTTTGTAATTATGTAATTTATGTAATTTAGGTCTAATGCTTGACCAGTTCTCAATTTGACTGGCAGCTTCTCGCATTGACCAAACAGATCAACCAATATCTGATTCATGTGCTACAAATCTTTGCTTCATACTTTGCCTGCCAACTTGGGATTGACTGGTGGCAACTAGCCAAAATCTGACATGTTACATCAAATGTGTATACAGGATCTGTGCAGGTAATTTCATCTATGATTCCCTAACCAATCATGACATTATTCCCCAACCTAATAAGGTCACTGCATTTCCATTTTAATATTCCATTGTGTAATATTCAGCAAAGACTATTTAAGGCCATTTTGTACACAATTATATAAATTTTTTATTAAAAACTCTTTATTCACTCACAAAAAAAAAAAAAAAAGAAAAACTTTGCATAAAATTGATTACGTACTTAGCTATGTCATTTCTACGTCATATAAAAAATTTCATGATTTTATTTAAATTAATTCGTAAATTTTATTTAAATAAGAGTATGATTCACACCGCAAAATAAAGTAAAGTAAAATCAAATTTTCTTAAAGTGAGGAGGCAGGAAATTCAAAATAATTTAAACAGAATAAATTGCACACACTGTGAGAGGGAAAAACTGCTTATCACATGCTAGTTTTGTTCCAGTATGGGCCCAATCAAGATCATTACTAAGTACTGGATTTTTCGGATCGGTAAAAGTGGAGTTTCAGATCTGAAATCGGATCAAACAGATCATGTTTTCAAATTTATTCTCGAAACAAAAAAATAATAAAAATAAAACATAATTATTAAATTTTCTTCAGTTATCTGTTTATTAATGAATGCAGTATACAATATTATACATTGTTTGAAAATGACCATGCACATACAAGGAATCTATTAATATTTTCTTCTCACAGACTATATCGATGGTCAGTGAGAATGTTTTTATACAATCAAAAACTTCTCTCAGCCTCGACTGTAGTCAGAGAGAGTATTTCAGCAAAGGTGCATACATCCTCAGAGATCTCTGACGATTTTCCGACTAGACAGCTATTAACTTTGCAAAGCACATAAAAACCACTGTTCTTTTCCAAAAGTGCCATTAGCTTTGTGCAAAGTTTGTTTCCACACACACCAGGAAAGTTTTGTATAGAATCCTCTGCTGTTTGAAAAATTTTTAGAGATTCTTCAAGTGACAACCCTCTTGCTTTTAATGTTTCAATGATATCCAGAAAATTAAACAAATGGGCACAGATGTAAACTAGAAAAGTGGTTAAATGTGGATTCTCCAAAGTTTCCTTGACATCCCAATGAAAGAACTTTCTGATTCATCCAGTTCATCGATAAAATTTTGAAAGTCACATAAATGTTCCACATAGAATAGTGCCACTTTTATCCGTGCGCCTCATCTCGTGATTACGGGAGAGGGTAGCAAAAGAGTATCTGGCACACACTCGTGATACATAGCAGCTCACATTGGTGCCTTTGTAAATACAGTCGACTCCGCATAAGTCGTCACTTGGATAACTTGACACCATCGGTTAAGTAGTCAGTTTTCTGTGGTCCCGGCCGACTTACATAGGCATTAATGTTAAAAAACTCCGGTTTACTCGACACCGTTTAACTCGTTACTACTGGATAAGTTGACATACTTTTGCTGTCCCACACTCTGATAAGTCGTCACCTCCTCCTGAAAAAATGAATTCACTCTGCACATACGGTGAGAACTCATTTTTTTTCAGGAGGAGTCAATTTATTTATTAATATATAATTAATATATTTAATAATATAATAATATATTATTATTATCAATAATATATATTTACATATTAATAAAAATGCATTAACATTTTATATATTTTTATGTATAAAATAATAACAGATAAACAAAAGGAAAATATACAATCTACATCAACGTCACACCAGAGTCCAATTTTGCATTTTCTCATGCTAGAAGCATTAAGAATCCTTAGACATTACTTGCCAACAATTGACAATTGCAAAGATGATGTTTTCAAGGCATTCATGATCGTTGAAAAAGAAAGTCGAAACAGTTAAGTGCTCAAAACAAACAACACTAAATGAATTTTTCAGTTTTTCATCTACAGAGTAATTGTAAATGGAAGACAATGTATTGTAAGCCTATACTACTGTATAATGCCCTACTGTATTTTCCTAACTGTAATTTTGTGGTTTTTTTTCCAACTTCGCTTTAGTTGTCACATCGGATAACTCAACACATTTCCACTTTCCCTTGGGATGTCAACTTACGCGGACTCGACTGTAGTTTCTTGCCGGAACAAATGAGTAGGATGTTTACATCTTTAAAATGTAAACAAACTTGTTTGGCCAGAAGACGTAAGGTGTGATTCAGGCAAGTTACAAGAATCAGATTATATAAAAAAGGCTTCAAAATGCACACATTTTGAAGCCTTTATGTCTGCTGCACCGTAAGCATGACAAGAACTTTTTCAGTATTCTGGAGAAATTTATCTTGCCACAATAACATTTGACCTTCCTGAACAAATCTTGCTATCGCCTCTGCATTTGTCCTCTCCAGAAATTTGCATAAAAGAAGATGGAAAAGGCTGTTCTTATATTTATCAAGTTTTCCTACTATCATTGAAACAACATATAGTCACTTGAGTCTATAGTTTCATCTACAGCAAATCATATAGCATTGTCACTAATTTCTTTGCAGATTTCTTCAAGCACTTCCTGGTGAACATATGGAAGATAATTCTTCTGCAGTGTTGATTTATCGGGAAGATTCTGCTTCGTGTATTTTTCTAAGTACTTCCTGAGCAAGGGATGCTTCAGTTTATGCAATTCTATATTACATCCTATAAGGGTTCTTATTGTATCTAAGAAAAATATATTTTCTTGATCCTGAGATTCTATTTTTGTGATCAGCATGTGGTATGTTCTATCCTGTCAACGTGCTGCTCGTATGTCTTGAAGTATGCACAAAATCCTCGAAATGTTATTTCTTCATGCACACAAATGCATTTTGACATACCTGACAGAACACTTTTGAGCCATCAATTGTGAAATCTCTTGGTTAAGTTTGCTCCCTTCATCCACTTCAGCAAAAGTTCATACACAGAACTTTTATGCTTACCCATTAAATTTCTTAGTCTGAGATTTTTACTCTAGCCTCAATTAACACAATTAACACTTTTTCCAAATGAAAAGAAAAGGAACCATGAGAGGTAAAATAAATTCCCAAATAATTAAAGTTTGGTACAACTACCAACCTGTGTTTCTCCAAATAAAATTTATCTGATTTTTTAATTTGCCTCCTCTGAGAAAAATCGTTATTTTTGTCCTTTCCAAATTAACTGTTAAATAATTATTGTGACAGTATTCTTGAAGTAAACATAGTCTCTCCTGGAGAGTCACAACTGAATTTACCATTAACACAAAATTGTCTGCATAAAAAAAACAATTTATATTTTTATAGGGTGAAATTGCAATTGTGGAAGTTTGGCCTTGTAAAGATTTCGGAAAGTCATTTAGAAAAAGAACAAAAAGGAATGGGCTTAAGGTTCTCCTTGAGGTAATCCTTTAAAAGATTCTTCTATTGAATAGTAAGTATTGGAAATTTTTTAGTAAATTGATAAACTTTGTTCAAAGGCCCATATGTTCTAGTTTGAACCATAATATGTCATATCTATAAAATCGAAAGCTTTTTTAAAGATATGAAACCTACATACAGTTTTTTTGTTTTCTTAATAGTATTAATTGAACAATTTCATTTAAAATAAACAAGCTATATTTGACACCTCTATTATTGACATAAACTTCTTGATAAGGAGTGATAATATTGTGGTTTTTCAGAAAGTTGAGTTTAAAATACCCCACTCCCTAGACACTAATATGTGGAAATCCGGGGTTAAGAGAAGGTTGTCTCTCACCCATGTTCGGATTCGGACCTGAGAAACTCACCCACATCATCACTGAATGAGATGATAGTAATATTTTGTTTTGTCAACAGGAAGTTCTTATGATCTTCCTTTAGATTTTTTCCTGACACCAGTTTAATTAGCATGTTAGGCACACCATATAATATTTTTATACTTTTGTCTGAAGGGGAGGATCATGGACTCCCGATAAGACTTCAGCAAATATTTGACATCAAGAACAAGATCACTTAAACAAACTAAAAACAATATTTAATGAAAATAACAAATATAAATGTACAAATTGAGATTACACACAGACAGTTTCTAAAGTCCCTATCTAAACGTGAGAGAGAGTTTACATCAAATAAAACTTACTACCTCTGTTGACAAATGTTTATCTTTCGTTGGGCTGTCGCATATCGGTCTTTGATTAATATATTTCTTATGGAGAGGTTAATTGGCAATTCTAGGCTGACGGAGATCTCTTTAAGACATCCATACCTCCATGTGGCAGTTCCTTCTATGGCCGTCTGCTTCAAGTTTGCAATTTCTTTCCCTTTTATTCTAAATTCCTCTAATAATTCTAGTAAATTGGGTTTTAGGTTTGGTAACATTTGACAGGATATTATTTCTGATGCAAATGGCCAGATATTTGTTGGAGATCTGTGATAACATCTTTCCCAAAGGAAGTTTTACTTCCCTTCCAATGAATTTGACAGAAATGTGTTAATTTTTTTGCTAAAATATTACTTTAATTTTACTAATTGATTTAAATAAAACTTATTCTTTGTCTCACAATTCTCACAATATTATACACTTCCATCCATAGTTAAAGGCAGTTTGTTAATATAGATGAGAACGATTTCCTTAATATATTGATTTAAGCTATTGGACGATAATTGGCTGGTAATAATCTGTTTCTTTCTTATATAACATTTTTTAAACAGATTTGTTTCCAAGTAGTAGGAAATGCACCATGAGATTTAAATGAGTTAAACATATTTAAAATGTTGTTTAATATTTCGCTTGGAAGACATTTAATCATTTCATTTCTGATTTTATCCAAACAAGGTGATTTGCAAACTTTTAATTTTCTTACTTCTTACTTCTAACTGCATACTCTAGTTCTGACTAAGATTTTGGATCGTCTAGAAGAGATCTTTGATTGAAAGACTTTTTAAAAGAATAGCTGTTTGAGGACCTGAAAAGGGCAAATTCAAAAAATCGAACTAAATCTCACTTGAAATTACATTTGCAGTATGCCTTCATTGTTCTAAACTTGTTTACCAATGACAAAATTCTTTTGTATTTTTTGTATGTTGTAATTGTAACTTAATTTTGGCTAGAAATAACTTTTTCTTAGCTTTTCACAATGACTTGTAACTTTTATTTAATTTGCGATACTCTTCTAACAGTTCTCTTGATTTATTTTTGCGAAATTTTCTTAATGAACTATTCATTTTTCTTTTTAACATCAAACAATTGTTTATCAAATGGCTTTAATGAACTAGTCATTCTCAACATTCCACTTTGGGTTGCTGAAATCAATAGCTTTTGTAAGAATTCTGAGTAAAAATTCAACACATCCAATAAAAACCTCATCTTCAGTGATTTACGAAATGAGGTGACTGACAAAACGTATTTGTCAAGCTTATCCTTGTTCCATGCATAGAGGTTTCTGTAGTTTGCATGTCTTTATTTTTTCCCTGTTAAAATTAAATATCTCAGAAGTGGGAAAATGGTCTGAATTGAATTTCTCCAAGATTTTAAAGTCTTTCAAATTATCCAACAGATTAACATTAACATTAAACTATCAAGTCTATTACCGACATACCATTTGAAGAAATGAAAGTGAAATTTGCCAGATAGTCATTTCTGCAACAGCCATTTAATATATATAATCCATATGATTTAATCAATTGTAGATATTTTTTCATCTGAGGTTACACACCTTGTTGTTAGATTTGCGAGGATTTTAAAACTTGAATGTTAGGACCATAATAAAGGTTATCTAATTCCTCTCCTATTCTTGCATTATTGTCTCCTATTATGAGTATTTCGTTACTGAGAGAAGACTGTATTAAATTTCCCAACTCATTTAATAATTCATTATAATGAACAATATTTAAATAGACAAGGATAATGACCAAATTGGTTTGTTTCAATAAATTTTCAGAATTGAGCTTAATTGCTATAAAGTAATCAGATTTCAGTTGCACCTCTGGCTGTCTTAGAGCAGCAGTCTGTAACCTTTCTGACCTCACGGACCACTAAACTCACAATTTTGAATCCCATGAACCACTATCATGAATTTTTTTAAACAATACAAAATCTGCAGAATAATGATCATAAAAGTTCAATTTTAGTATATTAATATGAAACTCGCTTGTTTAATTATATCAAATTAATGCAAGCCTAAAGTTCATTACTGCTTGTTTGAAATAAGTTAATAGATTCTCAATGCTTTTCCACAAAGGATGACAATTGCAGTCACAATATGGTTTATTGTCCATTATTTATTGATAACAGTCACTTTATATTTGGTTTTAGATTCAAATAAAAACCCCAAATGAGTGAAAAAAAAGCAACTAAGCATTTTGCATTTCTTTCCTAATACTTTGCGTAACCTTCAGTTAATCAATGTCCAAATTTCTCCATGGACCACCCACATTTTCTCACAGACCATCAATGGTCCATGCACCACCAGTTGCTGACCGCTGTCCTAGAACACAAGAAATTGCTAGAATTAGTCCTCCCGATGGTCGACCCAGACCTAATAGTTTCCTTACTAGTTGTTGTAATATAAATAAATTTGGATTTAAAACTGAGATCATGCTCTTGTAAGAAAAAGTGAATCAGGTTTTAACTATAGCAACATCACAAGTTTGCAGAATCTGAACAAATTCTTGATCTTTTATGGTTATACTTAATGATCCCTGGCAGTTCCAAGAAAAAATTTCAAGTGTAGAAATATTAACAGATCTATCTTCCTTTTGAACTTCTATTAAACTTTCTGAGTGCTGTTTCTGTCTAAAAAGGCTTCTATCTTCTGCAAATCATTAGCTTCCAAGTTATAAGTGAATTGTTTTTCTGTCAATTATCAAACAGTCTGCTCTTAAATAGGCATTTTTATTTAAAGATTTTGCCTTCATAAAATGAGGCAAGTTTTTTATGATCTATAAGTTAAATTATTGAAAACTTTGACTCTAGAATAAATTTGAATTCCTTGAATTTGTTTTAAATTTTTGAAAATCAATCTTTTGTCATTTAGACCATTTAGTTCCATTAATATCAAACTACTTTTTGGAATTCTATAGCAAGTTTTCAGAAAAATACATTCTCCATTATTTCATTTAGTCAATTTAAGAAATTCTGTAACATTATTTATCAATTTTTCATCATTGTCCATTAACCCAGAGATAACGAATTAAAAAAAATAATATAGTTATGAAATGAATCTAACAAAAAAGATTGCATAAAAAAATTGTCTGTATATACTGTTCTAAACATTGTTAACTCTTCAATTTTCTTTTCTATACAGGTAAAACTTTCTTTGTGCTCTTTATGCAAATTATTTAACCAATCGAATTTTTATGACAGTTTGTCCAACTTAGAATAGTTTCAAACCGTTCTTCAGAAAAAGAGAAATTTCTCAGAGATTGGAGAACTGACTTCCTGAGACAGAAAATAGTCTTTGAGACGAGATGTCTAACACCGGTTCACTTGGAGATTGCCAACATTTACCAATAGACGATGAACCTATACTGTGGAGAGGAAAGGGGAGTACGAGATATTGGTCCAGGATTCTGTTCCACACCTCCCATCTCCAATAAAATAAGAATTAACAATAATGATAATAAGTCAAATAAAAGCACTTCAAGCCAAAAATTAATTAATTCTTTAAAATTCTGACTTAATAATGCAAAAAGAACACCAAGTTTAAACCTCGTAAAAAACACCTCAGCAGCTTTGTTAAACACATAGCACTCCCACTTAATTTTAATGTTACTCCAATAGTTATATAGTTAAGTCCAATAGTTATATTAAAGCCAAATTATTGCCAAATTAAATCAGACTACATTATTGCTATTATGAGATGCTACCTCTTATTAAATTTAATAAGAGATCATGTCTAATGCTACCTCCACACCAAATTATGTAGTATTTAATTATTAATAATAGCAATAATATAGCCTGATTTAATTCAGCAATCATTTGGCAAGGGTCATTTCCTTGACATTTTGGACCTTGCACTCTGTTCTCACTCTTCTACACTTAACATCTTTCTTGAATTTAATCAATTTATTTACTTTCCTGTTGAGACAATCCTCTGTTGCTTTAGAACCACTATGACCAGCATCTTACCTAACTCTTCCAGTTTTTCCCCAACACTGGTTCATTAACACTCACTCCTCCTTTAATTATAACAGAGAACCATTGAGTTGAGACATTGTCAATTTCAGAATCTTTACTTTTATATTTCCTTTTTTAGGGCCTTTTCTGTTTTTCAACGTGCATCTCTTTATCCCTTAATTTTTTTCTTCCTAATAAATGAGGTGCAAATTTCTTTTTTTCTCCAATACTCTCCATCAGAAAACAAAAACTGGTATTCAGTGGATGACTTTTAATTTGATTTCAGTAAAGAAATTTTCTGAGCTGATGTCAAATCTGTGATATTTGAAAACTTCAAATTATATAAATTTTACAAAATTTCACAGAACTAAACCACAACACAATCTTTACACTTGTCTAACAACCACATTAAATTGAACCTATATATAGTTCAAACTGTTCATTAGTACCAGTGATGAATCTCTGATTAATTCCAGCAACTCTATTGCCAAATTGTCTTGAGTGAATGTATAAATTTCTAGAAATGAGGTAGTAAGAAAAAACAAGACCTGTTTTTTCTTTTTGAGATTGTATAAGAAGTGGAGAAAGAATATCTGAAATCCAATTAAATGAAAGGGGGATCTCCCCCTTCCAAAAAAAAAGCAAGGTAAATTCTGCTTATTTTCTTTTGTTTTTTCTGATTTGTCTCAAATAAATGGCTTCCCTGGTTAATTGATGATTTTATTAACTAAAATCTTCTGTAACAACTGAGAACTGTGCATACTGTAATATTATCATCAAAAACACTCACCAAACCAGAAATTAATGTTATACTGCTGGATTTTTTGGTTTGGTGAGTGTTTTTGAAATTAATAAAATCTTCTGAAAACAAACTTCACCCGTGACTACCGGTACATATAAAGTCTAATCCAGCAACTTCAACCTTCAAATTTCCGGTATAAACGACGAAAATTAACAGAAAAAACTAACGTTTTCGAATCTCCATCGAGATCTTCTTCAGGTTCGTTAATGGAATGTCATGAGAATAGAACTCTTTTGAAGTTCAAAAAATCGAACATCTCCAGCGTGCGATGACGATGCAAAACATAAGATTGATATAATAGACCTGAGGCTACTAACGTAACGTCGCAAAATATCAATGCAGGAAATAAAACCATGTCTACCATCGTGGATTGACCTCCGAGATGTATCGCCACGCGTACGATAAAACGTTGCTGTCTTTGTAATTAATGCATTTTCCCAATTTGGTAGCTCTGTAAATCTCCAGGGTCTCCAATGCCCTAACGTGGTCCATTTTGAACGACTTCTTAATGAGGGTGGCGTTATCGAAGTCCGCTTTTACATCGGGGTCCGTGGCATACGTCGACAGGGCGGTGGTGTGCCTTTTTTTGGCAACGTCATTCTTATGCTCAGAAACCCTTTTTTGGAGGGATCTCTTGGTAGAACCAATATATACTAGGTCCCTTTGGAATCTGTGGTCTCTTAACGGGATACTATAAATGCCCGGTGCCCTTAAAATGCTCGGTTTGTCCTTGGCGTTTCTGAGAAGCGAATAGATAGATGGCGTTCTCGTGTACGCTAACTTGGTGCCCTTCCTTAGCGCTATTTCCCTGTACAAGGAATGGAGGTCTTTGTTGTATAGTACGAACCTGAAGAAGATCTCGATGGAGATTCGAACCTGAAGAAGATCTCGATGGAGATTCGAAAACGTTAGTTTTTTCTGTTAATTTTCGTTGTTTATACCGGAAATTTAAAGGTTGAAGTTGCTGGATTAGATAAAATCTTCTGTATGCAAAAAATCTTCCAAAGCTAAAACCTTTCTTTAACCTGTCAGCTGCGCACTCGATAATCCGAAACAACACCGCTGTTGCGTACAGGTTTTGTGGTTTTTAAAGTGGTTTTTCAATTTGCGATATCTCGCTTAAAAATTGTAGTAGATATAATCTGTTTTCAGTTTTCTATCACGTACATATTACACTTTACGATTGTTAACTTCAAAATATTATGTACGTTTAAAAAAATTAATAAAATTTAAGATTTTAAAATATTTAAAAAATCGTTTTTTTTATAAATTTTCCATTAATTTGTTACATACGTTACTTAGACATGTATATTTTCTGTCAAATAAAAAAAACTGCAGCTTTCTAAATCAACGTAGAGAAATAATATGGCCTATAGATTATAACGCCGATCGGCGTGGGGGGTGGTGGCCTTTCTAAATCTAGGTTAATACACTTTTATTACTGATGATGTGTATTTGATTCTATTTATACGTTATTTAATTTATTGTACTAATAGTAGACTATAATAAGCGATTATTACTTTATTATATTAACGACTATACATGTATATCTTATGTATTACGGAAGTACCACCATAACCGGAAGTACTTTGTTTTTTGAAAGATTTATGGCTGAATGGCTTAAAAAACAAGCTTATTTGTTAAATAGGATAAATATACATAAAAATTTATTAAATTCATGCTAAAAATAGATAAGAATAACGATTTATAATTGTTTGTTTACGTTTGTAGCTGACAATGTAGCTCGAAGTTGGTATAACTTTTTCCAAGAAAGTTCCCACCCCACAAACCCAAGTCAATGCTTATTGGTCAAAGGATAGTCATTTAGCTATAATATACCAATTAGAACTTAACGGGCATGCTAACTAGGATTTTATTGTCAAATGAACAAAAGAAAGGTCTCCCATAGACTTAACATGGAATGGAGGAGTTTTGTGCCTAAATTTAAAAATACGGGGTGGTAACAAATATCTTATTCGTTGAAACAGACTTAGTCTATGTAGATAAAAGCCAATCAGTGCTTAAATCGCCACCAACTAGTTAATTACGAAAGAAAATTGACAGTTTACTCCAACTGGAGTTACTCCGAACTTTAACGGTTGAAGTTGCTGGATTAGATAAAATCTTCTGTATGCAAAAAATCTTCCAAAGCTAAAACCTTTCTTAACACTAAACAACACAACACTTTCATTATGATTTCCATCAACATTCTTTATTAGAAAAATGTTCTCGGCCTCATTTAGGGCTTGCTTCAGGTTTTACATTATTCCAATTGCACAGTTTACTACATATTCCCTACTACAAATCATTTTAAATATTTTAATGTTTAAAATAAAATTTTTAAAAAATTAGAACATTTCTGTTTGGAATATGCTGTGCAATTGGAATAGTACAAAACCTGAAACAGGCCCTAAATGAGGCCAAAAACGTTTTTCACACACAATGTTGATGGAAATCATAATGAAGGTGTTGTATTGTTTAATCTTTTGTATAAAGCCACACCAACTTCCATATAAAATCAGGCTATTTTCTGGCAATTATAATTATAGTCATCAGAAAACAACCCAATCTTATATGGCAGTTGGTATGGCTTTATACTAATGAATTGGGACTTGTGTACATATGTATTCATAATGCCCGTATTAATCACTTTGCATTAATGCACTTTGCATTATGAATAATGACCAAAAAGGGTGGGCAGTGTAATAAATATTAATTAATTTATCAACTTGACCGGTCATTATGAATACTGCTATCACCTAGTTGGGCAAAGTGATAATAATAAGTTGAGGAGTGATCATACAACATACACTAGCCAATGGGCACTCAGTTGCATGTGCGTATTGCGTTTAGTACCGAATTTGGCGGCAGTCACGACTGTTTGTGCTCTTGACAGATTCCTCCTGGAGGGGAGCCACTGGCAGGCCGCCGATTGTTTAACGTCACTAGTTATTTATTCACGGTAGTTCTTGAACACATGTATCAATAACTAGTATGTATCAATATCTAGTAACGTTAAACAATCGGTGGCTCTCCTCCGGGAAAAAACCATCGAGAGCACAAACAGTCTATGACCACCGCCAAGATGATGCACATAGGTAAAAATTTCCCATTTAATTAATATAGTTAATACTACTTAGTTTTAAAAGATTACATTTTCTTTTTAAAATACTTTGAAATAATTCACAAAAAATAAATATTTCTAAATGAAATAAGTGGAGGTTTTCTAAATCAAATGTTAAATTCGGGATTTTTTATTAGAAAAAAAGACGAATTAAAAAATCAAAAGACGCTCATAAATCTGACAACTACTAAAAATAAAGAATTACTAAAATCTTCATTTATTGCATCTCTTCACATTGCTAAAGCAAAATAACAATTTACAATAGCCGAAGAATTATTAAAACCTGCCAAGTTTAATATTTGTAAAGAACTATTTGAACCATTTTGTGAAACAAAATTATTTAAATAGATAATGAAATAATAAAGTTATAATTTACATTTATTATATAAAAAAATAAAGCAATAATAAAAAAATCAATTTATTATAGATAATTTAACAAATATAAATTATTATTTAAAAAATGGGGGTCACAAAAAAATTATGAAATATTTGGTGGGCCGCGAGTATAAAAAGGTTAAGAACCACTGATATATATTATAAACTATAATAAAACAATAAGAATATACACTTAAATATAAGCTCTAAAATAATGTATCCTATGTAAGATAACTCCCATTTCAGAATAGAATATTTAGGAAAAAGTATTTGGTGTATTTAAGCCATCCTGCACCTTTTGGCATTCAGCCCTTTTCTACTATATTCTGGTTTTAAAAAAGTAAATTAGAATGGGAACTTTTTTATTGGGGAAAAAAGTTTAAAAGAAGTCATTTGCAATTAAAATGTACCATTAATATATTCTACATGAATACATGCAAAAGCTGCTTAGCTATAACAAATAATATGTTTAGTTAAACAACAACATTTTCACACAAAAATTGGGATAGATAGAATTAACAGACTATATTAACGGAATTAACTGTAACCTAGTGAAGACAGTTTTAAATAAATTTTCTTATAGGGAAATTCATTAACTTATGAAGATCACAAAGCATTTTCTTCAACTTTTGCACAATAAACCATTTTCTGAATTTCAAGATCAGGTTGATAAGTTAAAATAAGGTCTACATAAAAGCAGTAAAGTCATATTATATGTTGTAAAATATGGTATTTTCTTGCAGAATTTTCTTTTAAAATTTGAAATGCATGGAAAATGTCTGGAAAAGCTATATATATATATATATCTATTTATAATATTTATTCAAACATAGTCTACTTAATTATAAAAAATGGGGTTAATGTTATCCTATGTATTGAAGGTGGCAGCTCTTATCCAATTCCAGCAATCAGAAGACAGGGAACAGTGGGGACGCGCGTTCTAACCTAACCTAACCTAACCTAACCTATTCTCAATGTCAGATGTGGTAGCTGTATATACGTAATGTGAGTGTATGTTTCTTTAATCCAAATAAATAAATCCAGTAGACTTCCTCACAGCAATAGCTGTGAGGAAGTCTACTGAAGACTTATTATATTGCTCTATATTGCTGTGAGGAATGTATTGCTGTGAGGAAGTCTACTGGATTTATCTATTCGGATTAAAGAGACATATATTGACACTAACCTATTTGAATAAATTACCATAATTATTAAGTAGACTATGTTTGAATAAATATTGTTCATCTATTTGATTGCCTTTTAATTTTATTTTAACCATTAATATACTTGAATAATAGTTTTGTGTAGGCCAAACTAGTTTTGTGTAGGCCAAACTAGTTTGGTGTAAAATCGGGTTTTGCTGATAATATATACATATTATCACTCATAAAACCAACACCAGCACATAAAAAGAAAAAAAACGTTCTATTTTTGTTAGTTGTTTGTTCAATATCGTATATACCCGAGGATGTCTATTTCACATAGACAAAAACATTTGTAAATTTTTCCTTTTTTTCTTGTTTTCTTTTTGTTATGTGCTGGTGTTGGTTTTATGAGTGATATATCTATGAAGGATCAAATTATAGGACAAAAAGCTTTACTATATTATAATAAATTATTATATTAAATAAAATTCCTAATTTTTTTCTTGTTTTTGGAATATATATATACAGTCAAACCTGTTTTTATGCGCTCTTTTTATGTGCGATTTTTATTTGTGCGATTTTTTTAATGCGAATTTTTAATTTGTGCGGTATAGTTGGCGACTAGTCTCGTGCGATTCGTCATGTCTTACGTTGACTTATTATAGCTAAATAAACTTATTATAGCATAAATGCACTTATTATAGTAATATTATTGCATGAATATGCGAAAAATGAAATAATTTACTTTTTAAGTCAACAAAACACCACCTGGACAAAAATATGTAAAACAGACGATAGACCAGACGATGCAGTCAAGTGCTGACATCTGTTGTCAATAAATTCTATTTCGTATGGTTTTGAGTTATTTTCTATGTGAGACTTTTTTATGCGGTCCCTGTTGACCGCATAAAAAAAATATTTTTTAATTGTGTCGCGAAAACTATTATTTACAGCCATTCGTGAAGTTTCGTGAGATTTTTTTTAATGTGTTTTTTTTAATGCGGTCCCTATCCCCCGCATAAAAACAGGTTTGACTGTATATAATTCTTTAAAAAAATGAAATTAGTATTTAACAAATCTGCAATTACCACATGTTAACATACCACCTGTAACACAGATTTTAAACTGTTCTCAAATAAATTAATGTGAACAGCTGTTCCTAAATTAGTATTTCCTAATCGTTCTGTTATTGATAACTCCTTTTGACATATTCTTGTAAGACCATAACACTATAACACAATTTTCATTTTTAAAAGTTTTAACACACTGTATTTACTACATAAATCTATTTCAGGCACAATTAACTTTTCAAATACAGTCAAACCTGTTTTTATGCGATGGATAGGAACCACATAAAAAAAAACGCATAAAAAAAATTGCACGAAACTTCACGAGTGGCTATAAAAAATAGTTTTTGCAACACAATTAAAAAAATATTTTTTATGAGGTCAATAGGGACCACATAAAAAAAGTCTCACATAGAAAATAACTCAAAACCGTACGAAATAGAATTTATTGACAACAGATGTCAGCACTTGACTGCATCGTCTCGTCTATCGTCTGTTTTACATATTTTTGTTTAGGTGGTGTTTTGTCGACTTAAAAAATAAATTATTTCATTTTTCGCATATTCATGCAATAATATTACTATAATAAGTTCATTTATGCTATAATAAGTTTATTTAGCTATAATAAGTCAACGTGAGACATGACAAATCGCACGAGAACTAGTCGCCAACTATACCGCACAAAAAAAATCGCATAAAAAAATCGCACAAAAAAAGACCGCATAAAAACAGGTTTGCATGTATAGTCAAACTTCAGTGTTTGAATGCCTCACTTTTTGAGCAATTTGGTTCACAAACAGAATTTCAAAATCAATTTACCCCAGTTGCCATATGATAACTTGATTGGTAAACAAGCTATTCGGCAAGAGCTGGCCAGATATTAGAGACACACAGATGATCAACTTATACTTCCCATGTTAAAGAAAATTGATAGCCTGACCAATCAACAACAGGGTTACTGATCAAGAAGTTAGTGGCACTGAGATTGCATTGCATCATTAGACATCACAACACAAATCATTGATGACATTGCAATTTTAATTAGATTTCAATATGCATGCAGGAAAGATATTTCTGTTTTTTGGTACATACTACAGTTGAATCTAAATCAAAGTAATTAATAAAAACCATTTTAATTGACATTCACGTAATATAAATGGCGTATAAATATAAATAAATGACGACTAACCCGTTACAAAGCTATACATCCACCAAAGCCGAATTATCGGGCTAGAGTCGGCTATAATAAATAAATAATTAATATGACAATTTGGCATTAGAGCTTGGCGTTAGGCGCCATCTCTTACTATAAGAGAATAAGAGATGGCGCCTAACACCAAGCTCTAATGCCAAATTGTCATATTAACTATTTATTTATTATAGCCGACTCTAGCCCAATAATTCGGCTTTGGTGGATGTATATAAATGGCAGCCAAGAATTTGTGTTTAAATATGCTTAAGTTAAATTAAATAACAAAAATTTATTAATACAATATATTATACATAATAGCATATTGCATTTATTATATACAGTATATATTTATATTTATATGCATGAAATACAGCTAAAAAGGTAAAAAAGGAGGAAGTTGTGTTTTGGAGGTCAAGAACAGATTAATCCATTTTATATTGTTTCTTAAGGGAAAATTTGTTTCAATTTCAAAACAAATTGGTTTTCAAACAACTTTTAGGAATGAATTATGATTAAAACCAAGGTTTGACTGTAGTTCAACAAATATCATCATACTATGCATAAATATATTGTATGTTAGTTTCTTAGACACTAATATGTAGTTTGGTGTTTGAATATGCAACAAAAACATCCTGTTGCTATTGGATACCAAAACATTGGTATTATCAATAGTAGTTAAGACTAGGTTCCAGAAATAAGGGTAAGCTGGCAAGCTTACACTTATTATTAAACTTACTATATAATAAATTTAAATATCTATAATTTAACAAGCAATTATTTATTGTGACACTCATCACAATGCTCTCAATTTTTGTAGTCTTGCACCTGGTATATCATATTTTTCCTGTTAACAATGGAGTCATGCCAGTCATCTAACTCCATTCAGGAGAAAATTTGTGAATTAAAATAACATGACTTCTGGTACAAACCAGTTCATACATATTTAATCAGGACCTCCTGTCCCTAAGCTTTCTACATCTGGTCTTGACTTTCATCTATCTTACTTTGTTCTCTAGATTATGGAAGGACAGATAAACAGAGGCCAATATGAATTTATTGGTATACAAATTTTTGAAAATTGCAGCCTAATCAGGATAAATCAAACACTAAGAAGAGTACAGGAGTCAACCTTTCAATTTGGTTAAATTTTTTTGAGACTTCCATGTCCCATCCTGTTAATGCTTTTGAATTCCTCCTAAACACTCAACAGAAGTACTAGGATATTCTTATTAAAATTTAAGGTTTGAACTTTTTAGGTCTGATAAAGTCCTGAAAAATGTTTAACCAAATAACAAATTGACTCATATACTCTTCTTACCATTTTATTTATGCTCATCGGGCTACAATTTCAAAAAATTGTAGACCTATAAATTTCCACTGTTCTCTGTCTATCTTTCCTTAATCTCAAGAACAGAGTTAGATAGATGAAATCTAATACCACATATGGAAACCCTAGGGACAGGAAGCCTCAATTAATTATATAACTACTTTCAATGCAAACCAGAAGTCACATTATTTCAATTCAAAACTTTTCTCCTGAAAGTAGTTAATAGATGACCAGTATGACTCTACTGTTAAAGGAAAAGGATGATATACAGGGACAAGATACTACTAATTTGAGGTGGAGAGCATATATTTTAGATTAAATAAATTAAAAATATGATTAAAAAATTGCTGCTTGGCATTGTGATGATGTCACAATAAATAACTGCTCATTTTATGTGGAGTTAGACTACTCTGAAGTTATCTATAATAATTAAATATTTAATATCACGCAGATTTGAATGAGTTAACATGAATACAAAATACTTAAAATATTAATGACTGAGTTAGAACTTAACCTTTGGTACATACACAGTGAATGTACTTAATGTAACTTTTTGAAACAGTAAATGAGCAGAAAACAATTTAAAATTCATCACGATATCAGTTTTGGTTTTATGCAAATTCTTTATGAAATTTTTCCCTCTAGAATTACTAAATGCAAATTTTGATAATTTAAAGAATTAATTAATATTGTTTATTAGAAATAACATTAACTTGTCATTCAAATCTTCAATTAGAATGTGTTTATATCTTGGCAAGATGAGATTTTATATTAAAATGAAAGTTTTAAGTTTAATTTATTGACTAATAATAATAAAATATCACATTTCAAATTAAATTTTGTTTTTTAAAGTTGTTTTTAATAGCATCTTATTAAATTTTTGCTATTATTATTAAGTATTGGCATAATCATTCAGAAATGTATTTCACATTTCTAATTTGCTTATAATTAACAATTTAAATAAATTATGTTTAAATAATAAATATATAATGAATAAACTCCAGTTTTCATAATAAAACCCAAACACTCTTTATGACAGTTACAAATTTAAATTAAGCATTGTTCATGTAACAATTTTGGCAGGCAAGCCTCATTTGCCTGAAAATGCTGTAGAAACAATATTTAAGTTTTATTTATGAGCCAATACAAGAACTTAAAAATCTTTTATTTATTAAAAAACTTATCTTTATTAAACTATTCTTATGAAGTAGAGATTACAATATTTAAATAAATATGATTTTGAAATTTAAATTAATGTAAGAAATTTTTCTTTGTAACTTTCATTAATTTGTAAAATAAATTTGAAAAAAAAAAAGTTAAAATTTATAAAATAAACAACATTAAACAAAACTGACAGAAAAATATGATAAATTTAGACCAACAGTATATTATTTTCTTAGCTTTTAATAATCATCATCAATAAAATCCAAGAAAATTTTAGACTTACAAATTGATTCATAATTTGAAGTAGAATATGTGTAGAATATACTGTTTATCAACATCTATGTTAAATTTCAAAATAAGATTAATCTAATTTTCAAATATAATAATTCATCAAGTATAATTCCAAATATTTATTATTCTTGTATACTTCAACCTAAAATGTATTTTTCTGGTATAATTTCCATAATTATGATTAAAATATAAAAAGAAAACTTTAATTTTTTATTTTTCCCCATTTCCATTTCTATCTTCATTATAATACAGGCACATTCTTGTTAAAAAAGGTTTAAAATAAAATCAATTAACTAATACATAATAATCTAGCATTTGATTGATAATCATCTTGACTGTCATAACAATTTTTTCTTACAACCTAGCATTATTTAAAATTAAACTTATTAGCAAATTTCAAAAAGAAATTCAATTTAAGTATTGGTATAGCATTAATTTTAAGAAAATAACCACACATTAATTTTTCTTCTTTACTAGTTTCAAGATCCATTGGATTATAATATTGCTGAATTTCATGGCCCTCTTTACATAAAGAGAATATACATATCTTTTATAAGAATAGATATGTATTATATCAATGGTGCGGTTTTCTTTATATTGCTTTAAAAATCAATTCTTTAAATATTTCTTCAAAAAATTGATGAGCCTTCATAGGTTAAATCTGAAGAAGTTAACCAATGTTTTTTGTCTGGACTGCGTTTCATCAAAGACAAAAACTTCTGAGTGTTATCTTCGTTATTCTTTATTCACTATGCATTTCGGGTGCAAGATTTTTTTGTGTAACTTGCACCCCTCATCAGGTGTTACATTTCTACAAATTGGTATAAACACAATTATTACAGTGATTATTACGGTAAAATTACAACTTTACAAATTACAACTATTATTACAACTTTCATTATTTGGATATATTTACACAATAGTGAACTAACTTGTTTTATGTTTAGACATACAGCTATGTGATATTGATGTATCCCCTAAGGCATTTCTAACTGTCTTTCTTTCTGTTTGCTTGCTCTTTAGCCCCTCTCATTTCCTCCCATACATTGTCAATCTCCATGCCATTATTTAAGTTTATGGTTTTGTTTTTATTAACAATTGCAAAGTGTTCTTTGAATTTACATAGATAACTGTCTTTTTCTCTGTGGATTATTTTTACACTTTTTTCATTGATTGTGCATCCAAACCTGTTGCAGTGATTTGTCTATATTGATTGGTTATATTTAAGTCTAATCCACAGAGAAAAAGCCAGTTATCTATGTAAATTCAAAGAACACTTTGCAATTGTTAATAAAAACAAAACCATAAACTTAAATAATGGCATGGAGATTGACAATGTATGGGAGGAAATGAGAGGGGCTAAAGAGCAAGCAAACAGAAAGAAAGACAGTTAGAAATGCCTTAGGGGATACATCAATATCACATAGCTGTATGTCTAAACATAAAACAAGTTAGTTCACTATTGTGTAAATATATCCAAATAATGAAAGTTGTAATAATAGTTGTAATTTGTAAAGTTGTAATTTTACCGTAATAATCACTGTAATAATTGTGTTTATACCAATTTGTAGAAATGTAACACCTGATGAGGGGTGCAAGTTACACAAAAAAATCTTGCACCCGAAATGCATAGTGAATAAAGAATAACGAAGATAACACTCAGAAGTTTTTGTCTTTGATGAAACGCAGTCCAGACAAAAAACATTGGTTAACTTCTTCAGATTTAACCTATGAAGTCTCATCAATTTTTTGAAGAAATATTTAAAGAATTGATTTTTAAAGCAATACATATCTTTGAAAAATTGTTACCACATCTATGACAATTATCATTCAATATGACATAAATATCCAAATTCATAATTTGATTTTTATTCAATTTAATTTGTATGAAAATTTTTTTAACATTATAAGGCAAATTTATATGTATGTAATTAATGTAATAATACTAGGAAAATTTAATGTAATCATGTACAAATTATGATTTTTATCCTCTATAATCTTATTGACATCTCATACCAAGGATGTCTCAAATAAAATTTGGACCAACTGAATAAAAAAATAATTTCTAAATTCATTTTTCTCCAAGAATGATCATATAGAAATACCATAATTATTTAAATTATTACACAACTGATAAACCCAATTATTTTTATTATTGGAGTTACAATACATTTTTATATCCTTATAATTAATTAGCTTAAGCAATATTTGATTATTGTCCAGTAATCTCATTAGAAATTTAACCATTCTTTTTATAAAATATAGGAATAAATTGAATCTATTTAATTCCAATCCTAAAGCATTCCCTAAATTTTAATGAAAACAATCTTCATATAATTTTATTTTGTATAGTCTTGTTTTCTATGCATTACTGAACCCCAAATAAGAGAAGCATATCTCAAATTCATAATTATTGAACTAACCAATTTGAATTGAACATAAGTATTTCTCATCTTTAAATGCCTAAAAAATCTTAAAACATTCATAATCAATAAGTCTGATTTTCTTAAACATTCTCTATAACGTTTCTGAATTTATAAAATGGTGGACAACTTAACTCATATATATGAGGGCAGTTTTTTTTTCAACTTCCAATGGGCCATAAAAAATATAAATAACAAAATGAATTTATTACCAAAAGTTAGGTACGAACATGGTTACTTTTTGACATAATCACCATGAAGATTGAGGCATTTGTCATATCTGTGGACGAGCTTTTCCATCCCCTCTTCATAGAATGTTGCTGCCAGTGAACTGAGATTGCCTTAACGATATTGTTTTGAAGATCGTCATTACTCTAAAACCTCTGTTCTCTTAGCCACATTTTCAATTCAGGAAAGAGGTGGAATTCTTCATATATTAAAAAGTTCCAAGCTGGGTGGAAGTCTGAAAGGTAGAAGTCTTCACCACCTTTAAACACCTGGTGTATAACCCCAATTCAGTGCCAAGCAACTTCCACCTCTTTCCTGAACTAAAAACATGACTAAAAGGGCAGAGATTTAAGACTAATGACAATCTTCAAAACAATGTTAAGGCCCATCTCAAATCATTGGCAGCAACATTCTACAAAGAGGGGATGGAAAAGCTTGTCCACAGATATGACAAATGCTTCAATCTTCACAGTGATTATGTCAAAAAGTCCCCTGATGTTTATCTTAAAGATCTAGGTAATCATCCCATGTTTAGGATTTACACTGATGGTTCCAAGATGGATAATGATGTGGGTGTCACTTTTGTAGTTTACTCCAACTTAGGCCGCAAGCTTCACAATGCTTGCTTCTGTCTAGATACACACTGCTCAATAGCACAGGTGGAAACTTTAGCTATTTACATGAGCTTAATTCACATTAGGTGCAGGAAGGACAAAGGACACTACTTACACTATCACATTTATTCTGACAGTAGGATAGCTTTACATAGGATTGCAAAGTCTGATATCCACTTAAAACTCTTCCATCTCATACACCACATTCTCAGACACTTAGACAACAAAATTAAAATAGATTTCCAATGGGTCCCGGGTCATGTGGGAGTTCTCGGCAATGAGACTGCCGACAGTCTTGCCAAACAAACTGCAGACACTAATACTTTCAGTTACATTCCTACCTCATACATGAACAATCACGTCAAGAAGCAAATCTTCATTCTCTGGCAAGACAGCTGGGACCGTGACACCACTTGTAGGCTCACCTACATTTTCATCCCCAAGGTTGACACTACTGCGACTCTTCACCACTGAGTGAGAGTGCACCCTAGTTACATCCTCACTCAGCTACTTACAGGACACAGAAACTTTAAGCAATACTTGCATATATTTAACCTTGGGGACAATCCACAATGCAACTGTGGTATTCAGGAGAACCAAATGCCACTTCACTTAGTTTATTTCTGCAATAGGTACAATCACATGAGGGATAGTTTAATGAGAGCTGCTTTCTTGAAGGGTACAACTGGCCTTGCAATCCGCACCAACTCATTCACATGCGTACAATGTTCCATCATCTACTTGCATTCAAATCCCTTAGTGGGGCTCTTGAGAGCTCTCACTCTGGGGGCATGGATGGCAATTAGCTTTCCCTTGCTTTGTTTCAACTGTTGGTATATAGCTGCCTTTCAACTTTGTATTTTAATTCTTATTTTCTGTTTTCTTTTTCAGTCTAAATTTGTAAGTTAGATTAGGGACTCTTAGCTTGGTGTGACCAGAGGGTCGGAGTCTCTTTGACCCCTCGTCAGGATGTGACACCACTGAGTCTTTCAGGACTCGCAAATCGCGACGGGGAGTTGTCATATCACGCGAGCAGCCACAGGTGAGCGTCCGTCACCTGCGTTACTAAATAAATAAATAATAATAATAATAATAATAATAATAATAATAATAATAATAAACAAGAAATATCACAATTACATAAAGCAGTAACTCTAGCAGACTCGAATAACACACCATTAAACTTACACTCTCATAATATGGACACAACACAACATATAAAAAGCATAGACACCATTAAGCAATCGTGGGCTCGAAAGGCACTCCATGGCAGGCATCCTTACGATCTGGCCCAGGATTTTGTTGACAAAACTGCGTCAAACAGCTGGTTAGCTCGGGGATGCCTCTTTGGGGAGACGGAAGGATTCATGATTGCCATACAGGATCAGGTCATAAATACTAAAAACTACAGAAAACACATACTCAAAGATGCAACACTCACAAATGACACATGCAGAAAATGTCACATCATGTCAGAAACTATACAACACATCACCTCTGGTTGCAAGCTCTTGGCACAGACAGATTATTTACACAGACATAATCAAGTAGCAAATATAATACACCAAGAGCTTGCAAAGAAACACAAATTAGTAGACATCCACGAACCATACTACAAATACATTCCACAGACAGTATTGGAAAACAACACGCACAAAATGTACTACGACAGAGCCATAATCACAGATAAAACAATTTACCACAACAGACCAGACATCACACTCATTGACAAACACAATAAAATCACATACATTATAGACATATCCATTCCAAACACTCACAATATACAAAACGCATGCACTGAAAAAATTAGCAAGTACACAGAACTCGCCCAGGAAATAAGGCATCTGTGGAGGATGGATAGGGTGCTTATTGTACCTGTTGTTCTCTCCTCTACAGGTGTCATACCACACACACTACACAAAAGCCTGGGCACATTAGAATTGAATAGAAACACATACATCACACTACAGAAGGCCACTATATTGAATACATGTCATATTGTGAGAAAATTCCTGAATACAGACACACACACTGATACACTTCTTTAATTTCTGTTTTGGTTACTATGCCTTGACTTTGGTCCGGCATAGTACACAGCCACCGGTGTTAACCGAGTATATCTCACTTAACCCAACATAATAATAATAACTCTCCCGTGGTCACCACCTGGTCGTGGTGGGAGAGCCCAGTAATTTTACTGATCCATAGGGCAATGCAGGCTGGAGCATAAGCTCCTGGTAGGGACACCCATGCCAGTAAGGTCTATGGGGAGAAATGAAGCTAAGAGTGACCACGCCCACATTCTGTGGAGATATTCATCATGGTAATAACTAGATCAAAGTGTGATACCGGCTCGGACGTCGCCCGGGTTAACAAGGTCCGCGTTCGTGGGTTAGGCAGAGGCTCACGTTCGAAAAATAGGTCACAGTCTCCCTTGGTTACCGGTGGAGAAAGCAGCACCGGCCCAAGCATGGCTACTGCAATGCCCTCAACAGATGTGAGGAACCAACCCAGCCTTGGTGTTTCTGTGGCAATGCATCCACAGACCACAAAGGCTGGAAAACCACGCCAACGGATGAAATGGACAGTAGAAATGAACGAGTTTATCATCCGTACTTATTACACCATCACAAAACTCGAAACAAACATGACAGCATACAGACAACAACTACACCATAGATTCACACAACAGTATCCTCATCTCACTGTCACCGAACAAAGGGTTGTTGATCAAAAAAGAACAATTATACACAACAACCTTATTCCACAAACAACACTTGAACTTATCAAACAACAGGTTGCTGATCAAATACATCAACAGACAGAAACATCTAACATTAATGAAGATCATGTAACCTGTCAGGATAATCCAGCAACAAGCATTGATAATAACACACATACAACAATTACCACTAATGATACTACAGACACTTCCTCATCCATCACTGATAACATAGACTTGGATTTAGTTAATACGCTCTCACTTATATTTCAGGAAACACTCACTAAATATACAGGTACAGATCCCACACAACGACCACGAATACCAAAAATCAACACATCAAAGGAAGTAGGAAAAACACTAAATTATGTAAACACTCACTTACTACCACACTACATTCATTCAATTTCTACACTCTCAGACATTCATACATTAGTTTATGCTGGGGCAGTCACAGTAGTGACACAACATGGACTGAAAGTACAATCACAGACAAATACACAGAAAACACAATTCTATCACAAACCTGCCTGGCAGAGAAGAATAGAAACACAAATAAATGACATTAGACAGCAATTAGGCAGGCTGACACAATACACTAAAAACAACATAACACCCAAATTAAGGAAACAGCTCAAAAACATTTTCAAGAAAATAAAAACACACACAAAACACGAACATCACAACACACGCATTACAGAATACATTGATACACTAAAACAAAAACTTGCTGCCAAAGCACGTAGACTCAAACGATACAAAACATGTACACTACGAAAACAACAAAATAAATTATTTACAAACAATGAAAAACTCTTTTACAGACAAATTAATAACAAAGCAAACACTGTTACACAGCACAGTGGCACACCAACAGAAGAAGAACTCACAACATATTGGTCCTCTCTTTGGTCCAGTGCTGTCACGCACAATGCCGATGCAGGCTGGATCGAGGAGGAGAACAGAAACTTGCACAACATACCAACTATGCCCTGTGCTGAAATAAACATACATGATTTCCAATACACTGTTAACAGAACACACAACTGGAAGACACCTGGTGTAGACAACATTCACAATTTCTGGTACAAAAAGTTCACATCACTGCACCAGGAACTAGCTAAACACCTAACACACATCATCATCAATCCACAAGACATGCCAAATTTTCTTACTCAGGGCATCACCTACATGAAACCTAAAAACAACAATACCACAGACCCCACACAATACAGACCAATTACATGTCTTCCAACACTGTACAAATTATTGACATCCTGTATTGCAAACAAAATATACAAACATGTTGAAGAACACGACATTCTAACAGAACAACAAAAAGGTTGTCGTAGAAACCACAGGGGATGCAAAGAACAGTTACTCATAGATTCAGTCATTCTACGGCAAGCACACAGACAACACAGAAACATACACATGGCATATATAGACTACAGAAAAGCATTCGACAGTGTTCCACACAGTTGGCTGCTACATATCCTACACATGTACAAAATACATCCATCACTCATTGCATTCTTTCAAAACACTATGCAGCACTGGAGAACAACACTACATCTCAGGGCCCATAACACTTCCATACAAACAAACCAAATTTTTATTAGGCGAGGAATTTTTCAAGGAGATTCCTTGAGTCCTCTCTGGTTCTGCTTAGCCCTGAACCCATTATCCAACATGTTAAACAACACGCAATATGGTTACAATATCAGACACAAAAAAACAACACAGTTTACACTGTCACATCTCATGTACATGGATGACATAAAACTTTATGCATCCACACAAAAACAACTTCATCAACTCCTACAAATCACACATTCATACACCAAGGACATACAAATGGAATTTGGCCTAGATAAATGCAAAACAGTTCACATAGAAAAAGGAATCCTGAAGAAAGAAGATTTTGCACTTGGAAATGGAGACATTATTGAATCCATGGAAGAGGGCGAGTTCTACAAGTATTTAGGATTCCAACAGGCCAAACTAACAGAACATACACAAATAAAGCAAAGATTAATTAAAGAATACCAAAGTAGGTTAAATGCTATTCTCAGAACACAATTAAATGCAAAACACACAGTTAAAGCAATAAACACATATGTCATCCCAGTACTCACATATTCTTTTGGAGTTATACATTGGACTCACACAGATCTTGAGCAACTCCAAAGGAAAACAAGAACAACACTTACTAAGCATAAACAACATCATCCTAAATCCGCCACAGAAAGATTAACCCTTCCACGTAAAGATGGCGGACGTGGCCTGATTGACATAGTTAACCTTCACTACAAACAAATACAGTCACTGCGAGAGTTTTTCTACAAAAAACAAGAAACATCACAATTACATAAAGCAGTAACTCTAGCAGACTCGAATAACACACCATTAAACTTACACTCACATCATATGGACACAACACAACATATAAAAAGCATAGACACCATTAAGCAATCGTGGGCTCGAAAGGCACTCCATGGCAGGCATCCTTACGATCTGGCCCAGGATTTTGTTGACAAAACTGCGTCAAACAGCTGGTTAGCTCGGGGATGCCTCTTTGGGGAGACGGAAGGATTCATGATTGCCATACAGGATCAGGTCATAAATACTAAAAACTACAGAAAACACATACTCAAAGATGCAACACTCACAAATGACACATGCAGAAAATGTCACATCATGCCAGAAACTATACAACACATCACCTCTGGTTGCAAGCTCTTGGCACAGACAGATTATTTACACAGACATAACCAAGTAGCAAATATAATACACCAAGAGCTTGCAAAGAAACACAAATTAGCAGACATCCACGAACCATACTACAAATACATTCCACAGACAGTATTGGAAAACGACACGCACAAAATGTACTACGACAGAGCCATAATCACAGATAAAACAATTTACCACAACAGACCAGACATCACACTCATTGACAAACACAATAAAATCACATACATTATAGACATATCCATTCCAAACACTCACAATATACAAAACGCATGCACTGAAAAAATTAGCAAGTACACAGAACTCGCCCAGGAAATAAGGCATCTGTGGAGGATGGATGGGGTGCTTATTGTACCTGTAGTTCTCTCCTCTACAGGTGTCATACCACACACACTACACAAAAGCCTGGGCACATTAGAATTGAATAGAAACACATACATCACTCTACAGAAGGCCACTATATTGAATACATGTCATATTGTGAGAAAATTCCTGAATACAGACACACACACTGATACACTTCTTTAATTTCTGTTTTGGTTACTATGCCTTGACTTTGGTCCGGCATAGTACTTAGCCACCGGTGTTAACCGAGTATATCTAACTTAACCCAACATAATAATAAAATTTTAAAAAATTTGGGGTCTCGCTCATTTGTCTCTGTTGGTCTGTTCATCTTGTGTAGTTTGTCTTTGTTTGCTTTTTGCACTGTCTGTCTAGCTGTTAAGTAGTATTAAGATTTGCAATCAGTTTTATTAGTATTAAGTAGATATAAGTCTTCCTACTAACAGCCACTTGGCACTAACTTCTACACTTAGTGGTGGCACTCAGTTATTGTTGTTTGCTACACTCAGACTTTTAGACCCTTCAGGGGACTACAGCCTTGCAGCCTAAACTGCTTGCCAACATCAAACATATGAAGGGTACTGTAGCCTTATGTACACCGTTCAGAGGAATCCCTTCTTTCTCTACTGTCTATCTCCTCTTCCTCCTTCTTCCCCTCCCCTTACCCTCTTTTCTACCTGCTAAATACTTTGTGAATGACCAATGTCTTTCTCGTATGTATGTATGTAAAAAAGTAACCAAGTTTGTACCTAACTTTTCGTAATAAATTCATTTTGTTACTTACACTTGTCTTTTTTTTATGGACCATCAGAGGTTGAAAAAAAAAAAAGCCTACGTATATGATTTCTTGTATTACATTTAATTTTTCCTAGTTAATAAAAAAAAGACATTCATTCTTTTAAAGGTTTACCATCATTACAAGAAAAAAAACCAGACATAACTTTTTAAAGTTAATATTCAATTTTAACAAATAAAAATTTAAAATTCTAGTAGTAATTATTAGAAAATGTTTGTTTTAAACTGTTTGAAATTGTTATGAAAGTAAAGTATAACAATCTATTTAAACATTGAATATAATAAATATATAAATATTAGCTTTTAACTTATAATTATATATAAAATTAAAATAATTTAATTTTTTTCTCATATTCAAAAAATTTATTTAAATTTAAAAACTTCTAAAAATTAATTTTTTAATCATTTTATTTATAAACAAATTGTAAAGATAATTTAAGAATGTTTATGTAAATACTTTTTAATATTTACATAAACATTCTTAAATTATCTTCACAATTTACTTATCTTTATGCAAATTAATAATGATATGGAAATTTTATTTACTGTTTTGTTTTTTAAATATTAAAATTTAAAAATATCAAAACACAATATTTAAAATTAATTTTTTATTCAATCATAAAAACCTAAATAACTAATAAATCTAATAAAACTAATTTATCAAAAGTCAGAATTTTATAATATTCAAATCAAAAATATTCAAAAAATTCAAAATTAATATAAATCTCAAATTATCTCATAACATTTAAGATCTGATATTAAAGCACAGATCAGTTTTTTTCATATTTAAAATAGAAACTCTTTTTTTTTAATAATTTTATAAAGTAAGCTATAAACTTGTGTGTGTATATATTTGCTTATTTGTTATCTTTGGGCATTACAGTTCAAATGAACAATATTGCAGCATTAAAAATAAAACACTAAAATTTGTTTATTGTAATCACTTTGAAATGTTCATATAGCAATGATAACCAATTGATTACATTAAGCAGCATAAAGTAAATACATAAATAAGACTACACTTAGGGAAAATTCTGATTTTAATGTAAGGCATGTTTTAACAATTTAAAAAATTTATAATGTGAAAATTTACTAATAATAATTACTAGTAATGATTAATAGCAATTTATCCAAATTGTTTACCTTTTTTCTACAGTAATTCTCTAATAAAAAACTCATATTCATAATACTGTTACAGGATACTAAATGTTTCAGGCATTACTTAACACTGATGACTATGTATTATCAGCACATATTAAAGCTGATAGCACAAAAAGACAACTTAAAAATGCTTATTTAGTTAAAAATAATAACTATAACTAAAACTCTAATTACAATAAGAAAAATTTTTCTAAGTGTATTTTAACTTATGTGATTTGAATGCTACTAAGTTGGATAACAGACAAATAATGATGACACCCATGATTACAATTAGCAGATCCTATTACATATAAAACAGTTTAGGATTTTATGCATTTGTATTGTAATTTATGTAGTTTATTGTATAGTTTTAAAATAAAGATGATCTCAAATATAAAATTATTTTATATTCTTTTAAATTTCTGGTATATTATATATTCTTTCTTGTAATAAATATTTGCTCTTTTACTTTCTTTTACAGAATCAAAATTCTTGTTACATAAAGCTAGAGATAAATTTTTTTAAATTACTTTTAGTTATGTTTTCAGAAGATATAATTTCCATATAAAATGTCCAAAATTAACAAAGTAATAAATCTGAAATATAGAACTAAATATACATATGTTAAGTGTATTTAGCATTTATAATGTATATTACATTAATAAGTTATTGATTTTATTAATTGAATATTAACTTCTATATTCAATTTATGTTTTCCAAAAAAATATTTCTGAAGTCATTAAAAAAAAAAGTAATAAAATTACCATTATTACTCAACTTCATTTTTTATAATAATTAGTTTTGAATCTGTAATCATTTAAGCAACATGCATATATTAATGCCATTCTTTTTTTAGAAATTTAAAATTAAAATATCTTTGAAATTTTTCTAAAAAATGAAAAACATTATTCCAAAAACATTAAAAATAATAAAATTATTATTTATATGTATTTAATGCTTTAAAAAAACAAATAATAATAATTATAATACAATATTAATTGAAATAAGTTGAATGATCTTATTATATATTATATATATTTATTTATTTATTTGTGTATGTATACATATATATTATTATTATTCTCTTGTCTATAATAATCAACATTTACATTTGATATAACAAAATGTCTTAAAATTAAAAAGCTAACATTTCGACCACATTTACTGACCATCTGCAGATTGAAATACATTGCTTATTCTGGATTTGCACCTGAAGATATCCAATAAATATGACTATTAAATAGAACAAAACATTTGCCAATTTTTTTTAATTTTAATATTTTTTGTTACACAAGTGCTGCCAATTATTATATGCCAGACATTTAGTTTTACAGTCTTACACAGCTTCGCTTGTCAATCTTTAAGTCATTTAATGGTAATAATTACACTTAATCTGACAATACATAAACAAAAAAATTAAACTATACTAAGTACTTCTACCTTTCCCCTTATACTGAAGAAAAGTAAACTGAAAAATGAAGTAAGGTAGAAATATCTCCAATAAATTTAGATTTTGTTTATGTATTGTGAAACTGTATGAAATTATAAATATTTCCAAATTCGAATATTAAAGTGAAATTTTAAACTTTCAAATATTTTAAATTATATATTTGTTTATATTTGAAAATAAAATTAATTAATGTGGAGATAAACATTAATTTTCCAAAAAAATTTATAAGAAAATAGATAATGGTCTGTAATAATTCAATAATCAAGTTAATTAATATATAAAAATTTAAATTAATAGTCATAAATTGTAAGAAAAAGTTATAAAATTTTAATATTTACATAATTAACAATTAATTAAGATACAATTTTATACATATATAAATATAACTGAGTATTGTAACTGTTGTAAGATTAAATAATATAGAGGAATACATTAAAAACAATAATTGATTATATAAATATATTAAATATAAGAGATGAAAACAAGATGACATCTCTGTCAAAATTTCTTTGATGACAATACAAAAATATATTTTTTTATTAAAGTGTTATATATATATATATATATATATAATTATATTGTTGATTATAAGAAGAATATATAGATATTTAATGAAATAAAATTAATTTTATTTCATTTATTATATAGCGATATATAAATTTTAAATGATTAAATTGTATTAATCCAATTTTTCATATTCATCAAATTACAATATGCAAATGTTCATACTCACTAGTTTGGCAGCTTCTGTCCAAGTTTTTGCTTTCTTTTTCCTAAGTCTATTATCCTTGCTAATTTCTTGTTGCATTTTTGTCATTTATACATTAAATAAAATCGACTACATCACATCTTTTCTTATTTTATATAAACTTCTTTAGTTTCAAAAGATTGAACGATTTCTTCTTCAGTCCGCCATCTTTGAAGGAAGGACAACAACGTCACGTGAACCGTGTGGGATTATTATATTGGTTATTGTAACATCCAATCATCTTGTTTATTTTAGATTTGATTGGTTTTTAAATTTTTGAAACGCGAACACGTGGCAATCAATAAATATATAGCAATTTCGATCTTCATTTTTTTTCTACATTATTATAATTTACTTTTCCTATTACTAATATAGAAAATGTCTTTTATAATTTTTAAAATATCAGTATTTAATGCCACATTCTTTACTGTATTAAACTTAACTAATTTCATTTATCATTTATTTCCTTTTTAATATGTATTTAATATGTTTATACTTATTAATTATATGTATTTAATATATTTAAACACATATAAATAAACTTCCTTAAACTGCCTATTTAAATAAAGAATTTTATAGAAAGAGAAAATGTATTTCTTACTTTATTTACAGTATGCTTCTTATTAATTAATAAAGAAATATTAAAACGTTATATATTAAATTGAGATTTAACAAATATATAATTAATAATGTATACATAATAAATTTATTACATATATATATATGATTTCATAATTCCTGAATAAACTATGAACTATAAATAAATTTGAATAAATTTGTTTTCAGAAACACTAATAAAAAAATTATAGATTGATCTACAACATTTCCTATTAATATGACAAATCTTATTGATTTTAGACTTAAATCATTACAAATACAAATTAATATTGAGACTATTTATTATTTATAGAAAAATAATTAAATCTTTGCTTGTAATTACAATGCAATGTTTATACTTTTAGAAATTTTTATTTATTTAGAACAAAATATTTTATGTTTATTTAATTAATTTTGTTACATCATGTAATTGATTAATTAACTACATAAAACAATATTTAACAATAATAATAATATAACCAATTATAATAATTTTAAAATGAAATATGATTTATTATAATATATTTATGTAATATCAATATAGAACTTAAAAATAAAGGGCTAGCTATTATTATAAGCCAGTTGGGAGTTAACTGTAGTATTCATGTTACAACTGTGCTGATTATTTACTCCTTTTTATTTAAATAATTCCTTTATAACTATGTATTTAAATTTTTCAATAAGTTTTACTAAGTAGACCATGCACATAAAATTTGGGATGTAATTAATTCATTACTTTATTATTATTATTATGTTGGGAATGTCATGCTCAGCTGATACTGGTGCCAAGTGCTATGCCTGACTAAAGTCAAGGCATAGCTACCTAAACAAATGTTACATTAAGCTTCTGTGTTGTTGTTATTGTTATTATTACTAATTCTTTCCATCCTAAGAACACTAAGAACTTTTTTCAAGTCCATGATGGGTCACCCAGCACCCCATTGTGGGATGCTGGGTAGTGACATATGGATAGAAATATTTTTCTAAAACTTATTGTTTAAAATTTAAATAAGGAAGGCCAGAAAAAATCTCAAGCCCAAGGCTGTCAAAGTTACATCCTTTTTGTTGTCTGGTATTTGGAACGCCCTACATAAAGACCCTAATAGCACAAATTATTGATGTAATAGTGGGCCAATAATGGATTCGTTTTTTTTTTTTTTTTTTTACATTTATCAATATTACCAATGAAAATACAATCGTTAGCGAATTCTTCGTTTCAATAATCACAATAACAAATACGTCCAAGTTAATCTGTAAAATTAAATATTTTTAAAATTATGTTTATTAATTATTATTAATATATTTTTAATGTACAAAGTTAGATTTTAAACGAAAAAAATATTTAAACTAAGTTTAAGAAAATCTGTATAAATCTTATAATCGAGATGGGTTGATGATAATAATAATGATAATAATAAGCGCAGAGCCCAAACGGATAGGAGTTGAAAGTTGAAATTTGGTACACAGTTAGGGTACTGTACGTCATGAGAATGAACACTAAGAAGGAATTTTTGGAAATCCCTCCCCGCGGGTAGAGGGAGAAAGTTAAGGATTACCTTGAAGAACTCTGCTTGTATTGTACTATTTCGATGCGGATTTTGCGTTTTTGCGGGAAATCGAACATAATTTTAGACCCATCTAATTAGCCTCGGAAGAGGGTAGGACCTAAGGGTGCGACTATGCAGACGCGAGCGAGCGAATTTTCCGAGCGAGAGAGAATATGTGGCGAGAAGAGGCAAGACGCGATTAATATCAAACCCTGTCAGATATGTGCGAGAACCAGAAATTCGCTCTCACCAGCGATATTTCTCGCTTCTCTCTTGTGCGTGGTTTTCCTTTGCGAAAACTATACCTCTCGCTTGTTCTAAATTCGCGTCTGCATAGTCGCACCCTAATTCTTGCACCCGGTGAAAACGGGTAAGATCGGTTACATAACTATAAATGTTATCTTACGCAAGGTTTACACCAAAATGACACCAAATGACCAATCTAACACATTTTTAAAATTATTTATTCCTCTACTGGAATAAAGAATTTTTAATCCGGTAGAGGAATCAAATACTATAATATAACATAATAGAAGGATTAGAAGTACGAAATAATCTAATTAATCTTAAATCTTTGTAGTAGTTTTTTTTTTTTTTTTTTTTTTTTGCTTGAGTAACGCCGGGTTCATCTACTAGTGATTCTATAAATTATTATATTATTTTAAAATAATCTCAATGCTTCTTTGAAATGAAATATAATTACTGCTTCTTGAAGTATGCGACTGTAAATTGTCTTATTACAGATTGCTTTACTAACAAGTAAAAATTACGTTCTTCTCAGTTGAGAGAAATTATTTAACTTTTGGGAATATTTTATCTATTACTACATACCGAACATTCCGTGTTATTCTTCGAATATTTGATTACTTGAGATAAGTTTTCAATTTGGTTTTTTTTATTTTTTATTTTTTCTTCTTCTTCTTCTTTTTTCTTTTTTACTCTTTGTTATCCTATACGTGTTACTACATCCAGTAAATGCTATGCTTAACATTCATAATTATAACACAATAAGAGAACCAAACTAACTCTTCACATTTAGACAATATAAGATAAACAGTTCTGGATGCGCGCCTGATAGCTAAACTAACGCGCATAGTACCTTAGAATCGATGTCACAGCCATCGAACTTCGATGCATTGTACAGCACTAATTCCTAGCATATTACTTGTGTTGAGTGATGCTTTATTGTAGTTTATATTCCAATGCAGTGTTTGAGAAGATGATATCCCATTGGGTGATGGCGATTAGTTTTACCTATCAATACATTTTTTCAATGATGGGCCACATACAGCGGCCGGATGGCCGAGCGGTTAAGGTGGCAGCCTACCGCTCTGGGGGACCCGGGATCGAGTCCGAACGGGTCGAAAAATCCCCAGGAATTTTTCGGGGGGTGGTCCGTTCGGATATGTCGGGCCCCGTCCCTCACCACCCGGTCGCCCCATTGTGGGCCTGGCCGAACCCATAATGGGCCTACTAAAAGAGGCCCTCTTAGTGCCCGCAGGGCGGAAAGAGTTAAAAAAAAAGATGGACCACGTACGGTACATACTGCTCAATTTCAATTACATAAGTTCCATTTAGAAACTATAAAATGTTTTAATTGTAAATGAAATTTTTCTAACTCATTCTCCCTTATGGGTAACTTACCAAGAGGGACTTTTTAGCAAGTCCACAATAGGTTTGGTCAAGCCTACTGGCGAGGGATTCCCGAAAAATTCCTGGGGTTTTTCGACCCGTCCCAGGAAATCAAACTTCTAACTTATAAGGTAATTTTCGTTACTTAAATAAAACATAATACAAAATATTATTGTAAGGCAGTAAGCTGCCACTTTAACCGCCTGACCACAGCTAATTTAAAGCTGCCACTTTAAAAATTGTTTACTTGTCAGAACCTGTAATATCTGGAATAATTGTACTTATGCTGTCTTAATTTTTAACCATGCCCAGTAAGTGCATTATGCCAGATTGTGCAAATTTGGCAAGGATACAAACGAGTACAACGTGTACAAGTATGAAGTTTTTCTACATAAACCTGATTATTAAAGCCAAACGAATTGCTGAATTATCGGGCTATAAGCTCGATGCCGCTATTAAAGCAGCAGAGATAGACAAATCAAGAATAGTTGAGAGCAAAAAAAGTACTGCAACGCATCTCGAAAACGAACTAGAAATCTTCGACGCTACGGGTGAAAAAACACGTAACATTTATCTTCTCTTAAATGCATTAAAGACGATTCCCCCACATCCATTGAATTGGAAAGGGCATTTTCGGTATCGGGACTTTTCATTATTAAAATAATAACAAGATTGTGTGATCGGAGTATTGACCATTTTTGGTATTCAAAATCTTATAAAAATTTACAATAATATTTTGTATTCTGTATCATTTAAAAAACGAAAATTACCTTCTAAGTTAGAAGTTTGATCTAAGTTCATTTTTTCTTTAAATTTTCGACTCAATTCAAAAGCATTTTTGTTGTAAGCAGTTTCCAACAAACTTTAATAAACTTTTTCTATTTGTGAAATTTTCTACGTAATTTTTTACAAAACATTATTATTATTATGTTGGGTTAAGTGAGATATACTCGGTTAACACCGGTGGCTGTGTACTATGCCGGACCAAAGTCAAGGCATAGTAACCAAAACAGAAATTAAAGAAGTGTATCAGTGTGTGTGTCTGTATTCAAGAATTTTCTCACAATATGACGTGCATTCAATATAGTGGCCTTCTGTAGTGTGATGTATGTGTTTCTATTCAATTGTAATGTGCCCAGGCTTTTGGGTAGTGTGTGTGGTGTGACACCTGTAGAGGAGAGAACAACAGGTACAATATGCACCCTATCCATCCTCCACAGATGCCTTATTTTCCTGGGCGAGTTCTGTGTACTTGCTAATTTTTTCAGTGCATGCGTTTTGTATATTGTGAGTGTTTGGAACGGATATGTCTATAATGAATTATTGATGATGTATTATTAATGATTTTATTGTGTTTGTTAATGAGTGTGATGTCTGGTCTGTTGTTGTAAACAGCGCCGGATTAAGCCTCTAGCGGGCCCTAGACAAAATTTAAATTGGGGCCCTATTTAAATAAGTTGCTTCTAAACAAATCTTATATAATGTGACATTAGCGTAGCTAGCATAGGTGACACCCGGTGCAGATATCGAGGTGTCACCCCAAGTCACACCGTAGTGTCACCCTTTTTAACTGTTTTATAAAACACTATTGAATTGTGATAACTTCGCACTTGATGGCCGGATGGCCGAGCGGTTAAGGTGGCAGCCTACCGCTCTGGGGGACCCGGGATCGAATCCGAACGGGTCGAATAATCCCCAGGAATTTTTCGGGGGTGGTCCGTTCGGATATGTCGGGCCCCGTCCCTCACCACCCGGTCGCCCCATTGTGGGCCTGGCCGAACCCATAATGGGCCTACTGAAAGAGGCCCTCTTAGTGCTCACAGGGCGGAAAGAGTTAAAAAAAAAAAAAAAAAAAAAAAACTTCGCACTCGAGCAACTTGAACGCTACATCGAATATGCGATGTCGCGAAGTATAAGTTTAAATTTAGAAAATGAATCATAACCATACATCAGTATTACTATGAGAGGCGGCCCTAGGAATATTTCTAGATGGTGCGAGAGATCTCGTGGGAGAGATTACTTCTGACGCACGGATGGCTGTTGACTTTTTTTTTTTTTTTTTTTTTTTTTTTAGGCAATGGCTAATGAAGCCGGGCCCCTCCGAATTACGGGCCCTAGACATTTGCCTACTTTGCCTATTCGATAATCCGGCCCTGGTTGTAAATTGTGATTATGGCTCTGTCGTAGTACATTTTGTGTGTGTTGTTTTCCAATACTTTCTGTGGAATGTATTTGTAGTATGGTTCGTGAATGTCTACTAATTTGTGTTTCTTTGCAAGCTCTTGGTGTATTATATTTGCTACTTGATTATGTCTGTGCCGAGAGCTTGCAACCAGAGGTAATGTGTTGTATAGTTTCTGGCATGATGTGACATTTTCTGCATGTGTCATTTGTGAGTGTTCGCATCTTTGAGTATGTTTTCTGTAGTTTTTAGTATTTATGACCTGATTCTGTATGGCAATCATGAATCCTTCCGTCTCCCGAAAGAGGCATCCCCGAGCTAACCGCAGTTTTGTCAACTTATTATTATTATTATTATTATTATGAAGGTCGCAGGTTGTATTAAGTTACTAAAAATGAAAAATAATTGTATCATTCGATTTTAAGATTTATTTTATATCTTAAGAATAATTAATTATAATTCGGGATCCCGGGAAACAGTTCACTTTTTCCCCGGAATCTAGGAACAAGCAAAAGACCAGGAAATGAGAAACTCTAATCGAGACTCCACTGTAATTTATAAAAATTTTATCATATATAATTTTGTTATTGTTTTTATAAATTAATACACATAGTTAAGTTTTACTTAATAAAAAAAATAAAAGTCGGATAGTTTCTGGTGTAATAAATATACGTATCCCTACGTTAAGAAACATTTTTGTTAACATATGGCAACACTTTCAGCGAAAAAGCAGTCAATAGGGGTACAGAATTTTCTGCTTTATTCGTTCGTTGTATGTCGTTTAGAGAATAGAAATTTGATTTTAAAAACAAAGAAATGGGTTTAGAAATCGAAACAATCAAACCAGGAGACGGTAGGATCATTTATTTCGTATCGTATTTAAATATTATTTATTGATATGTATTTATATTTTTCTTACTGCTTTTAGGTCAAACCTTTCCAAAAACCGGTCAGACCGTTGTTGTCCATTATACCGGTGAGTTGGTTTGTTTAATTTTCTTTCGTTCTGTTATAACAACTGCCTTAAAATAAACTTTCGGCATATCGAACTTTTCTCTTTACAGAAAATGAAAAATAAATCATACAAGATTAATTTTAGGAAGTGAATTAATATAATTTTTCTTAAATTTTTAATTAGATCCAGGAAATATATTTTCCAATTTATTATATGGATTTCATAATTAAATTTGGTGATGATTGCTAAGTATAAAATAAATTAGAGCTAATGAAAAGTATAAAGTAGTTATTGTAGTGTAGAAAGGGAGGGGCCCCTTACCATTGTAAATAACTAAATTAAGAAAACTTCACATAAGTATCAAAAAAAGGGTGTTAATTGTACAGGACTCTGCACTGTTCATGCTGCTATTACTTAAGCTCGTTTGTATTGTATGCTGCCATTACATTAGATGACAGATGTATACAAAATATGTCACTAGATTATGCGGCTATCTCATAATGTCACTCATTTCAGCCGTGTGACATCTCTGACATATTTCCTAAGAACTTTTCTGGACTGAGAAGAGACTGTGGACCACAGTTTGATAAACATTGCATTTGTTATGTTTCTGGTAATACTGTAACATTCTACAACAAATCATACTTACTTAAAATTTGATAACAAATTATTTTTCAACATTAACTCTGCAAAACAAAAACAACAAATAAATTATCAAATTACTTAAAATTCAGATTAAATACTTATAATACTAAATAAATAAAGATAGACATGTTATCTAAATTCACAAATATATATATATTTTATATAACTGTTTTATTTTAAAATTTGAACTAAAGTTATATAATAATGTGTATAAGACTTTTTCATTTAGAGATAAAATGTTTCATTTAAAACAGTAGATGTAATGTGTGTTAGAGCAGTGCTTTTGAAACTTTGTGAAATTAAATAAAAATAATTATAAAATAGACCAGCACAGAAAGATGCGAAGTTCAATCGGATGCAGGCAAAGTTTATCAGCATTGAGTTAATTCTTAACTTTGTTTTTAATTTTTTTTATAAATTGATTGTGTGAGACCCACCATTTCCCCCCCCTCAAAAAAAAATTTGTTGTTAATGTATACATACATACATACATGTATTTGAGAATTGTTATTTACATTATCTGTATAATTTTTGTTTTAATTACTTTATTTTAATCTTTTTGCTAATAATGTATTTGCTTTAATTAATTAATCAGTTAGAAATTTTATTGTATTTTAAATTTTGTGTGTATTTTATATCCTTTTTTTTGTTCTGTCTGGTTGTGTAAAGAACAACTGTTAGCTATCAGACAAGGATGCCCTTTGGACCCACATCTTGTGAAGATAGGTATGTAAAAATGGCACCACGATTGTTTATCTATCAACAAATGTTGTAAAGAATTTCGCCTATTTTTCCGATTTTAGGGACCCTCTTTCCAAAGTTTCAGTAGTATGAATTTAAAATAATTTAGAGAAACAAATTAGAATAAGAAATTTATCAATTAACTGTTATAAATCTCACAACATGCAAAGGAAAAGATGAGGGGGATGTCTGTCATTTCCCACTTTTTCAATGGTGTTATATGAACGATGGTATGCTATCCATGTCACATGGACACACATCATTCTTCATTGACAAGAGAGGAGAGAGGACCACTAGATGACCAATCATACATTTTACAAATTACCTCACCTTCCTCCAGAATAAAAGGTGATTGGTCAAAAACAAAGAATAAAATAGAAAGAAGTGACGAAATTAACAGAGTGAGACAGGGATTAAGATACTGACTGGCAGACAGGTGATTGACCGGACAAGAGACAATCGACCTAGTGAAGGACCAAGTAAAGGAGAAAGAAGACAAAAAGGAAGAAGAGAACAGGGAGAGAAGGTGAAGAGAAGACAACTCTTTTCCTGGTATGTTGTGAGTTGTGCAGTTTTGGTACCCCCGTTATAGACAGAAATAAGCCAATTTCCTAAATCGGATTTTATAATTTTGTTCAGAACTTTGTTTTTCAGTAATAAACTCTTGTTATTTGTACTTGACTCTGCATTCATCCTCCTGAGAGGCTCATTCCTGGACTTCAGAGTGATTCTTACCCTCGCACCTTAACTATTTTTGTTTTGCTTTTTGTCTAAATCGGAGGTGAGTTTGACAAAACACACCTGGTAGCAGGACCTTACTCTAAACTTGCATAATCTAATTTTTGATGGTCCCCAACCCCCACAATTGTTAGTATCTATAGTCTGTTAATATAAACAACACTACTAAACCAGATACATTGCAATAACACACTTTCAACTGCCGTAAATTGTAGAGTTTTAATTTGGCAATAATAATTATAAATTACTAATAAATTTGGCTTTAAAGGGAGGCATTAAGTGCCATCTTGTATTAAATTTAATAATAATTTTAATTAAATAATTTTAGATTAAAGTGGAAGAAATTAAAGGCGATTGGATCGGATGATTGGTAGCATAACTGGCAACACATTCGCACGGTAAGCGGCAGTTGCAGGTTTGAGTCCTGCTCTGGGTCAATTCTTTTCTTCCAGTTTAATCTAAAATTATTATTAAATTTAATACAAGATGGCACCTAACACCTCCCTCTAGGGCCAAATTTATTAGTAATTTATAATTATTATTGCCAAATTATAGCCTGATGATTTACAGCAATTAAAGGTATATAGTCTGTTAAAATCATTTGTTAGTGAATAGTTAAAATGATGAAAAGGTGTTAACATTAAATAATATACAATTAATTTTGATACTTTCATAATATGAAAACATCAAATAACATTGTTAAGAAATTCATTAGTAAGATAAAGCACGAGAAATGAAGTTCGGGATGAATAAAATGAATCTACACAGGCATGACAGAGTGATGTTAGAGCTCTTTCCCTTATAAGTTGAACATTGTCATTTGTGTAGATTCAAAAATTTCAATTAAAAAAAATGAAAATAATAAATGCAATACTATTATTAAATAATACAAGACTAAAATGAAGAAGAATAGGATTTGTTAGAGAGAAATATACACAATATTAAAAATTTAATACTTCCTATTCTAAGTATTTCCTGTTTTTTAAAGAGTAATTTTCTAGAAAAGTTTTAAGGCTGCTATACAAGTAATTTGATAGTTTATTTGTTGTGGTTTTTTGCAGTTAATGTTGAAAAATAAGTTATTGTTATCAAATTTTAAGTCAGTAAATTTTGCTGTAGCATCTTATGATATTATCAGAAATATAACAAATGCAATGTTTATCAAACTGTGGTCCACAGTCTCTTCAGAGTCTGAAAAGTTCTCAGGAAATATGTCAGAAATGTCACATGACTGAAGTGAGTGACATTTTGAGGTAGTCAAGTGACATGCTTTGTATGCATCTGCCGTCCAATGTGATACTCCACAATGAAAATGAGCTTAAGCAATGGTGGCCCAAACAGTGCAGAATTGGTAAGTAGTCCTATCGGTTTTTGTTTATAGTGTCTTTTTATGAGTTGGCACCAAATAATTCTGTGTTTTGCAAATGACTATCATATATGTCTCTTAAGAACAAAATTGAGAAAGTGATGCTATACTTCTATGCTAGTACCGAAAAAAGATTTGAATGTGACAAATGCACTTGCACTTTTGTACAGTAAGACCCCTATTATCTAAGGTAATGCAGACTGATGCTATCTTGGGTAACTGAAAACACTGATAAAATGGATGACTATGGCCATTTTGGATTAAAAATTACAAACAAAATAATGTGTTAACACTTTTAAGCCTCTTTTCATTCATTAGTGAATTTAATTATAGTTTTATAAGAACAGACATTTTATTTATTACACAGCTAATAACATGTAAAAATAGTTTTAAGAATGAAAATGTGTATTGTAGTTATGTTTTAATCTGAATGATTTGTCTCACATTAAAGTTAAACAATAAAAAGTAACAAACAAATTACAGGCTTACCCCAGGTTATGATCGTTTCATGGTAAAACAAACTGCAAATACAGTCGTCATATATTTCTACCCCTATCATGATCTATTCCCACCAATATGATCTTCTTAATTATTTTTTAACAATATAGCTGATTTTATAACCAATGAACAGAAACAGTCTGATAATTTAATTTGTAAGTCCTTTATAACATTCCAGAGTAGAGGTCCAGATATTATGCCTTGAAGACAGTTTTTATTTAAGGAGCATTTTTTTTTAACAAATCCTGATTTAAGCACAGCAGTTATGTCTTTTAAGAAATGAATGAGCAAGTAGAAAATACTTGCTAAATTTGTGGTACTTTAGTAATTTTAAAATTGAAGACTACCATGCATTGTCAATTGCACCTTTGATGTCTAGAAATATTAAGAGACATCAACCTCTTCTTCTGTCCTTGCTATAGATTATCAAACAATTTAACAAGGGCATTGTCTGTGGAATGCTGGGGCATGAAACCATATTGGTCATTACTCAAAAACTTTCCATGAAATGAAACTTTCTTTAAATAAGTAAAAAAATATATATGGGAAATAGCAATTCACAATATAACTACTATTTTATGGAACACATTATATATGTAACCTGGAGTATTCCTGTATTTTGTAATAAATGTATTCTATTATTATTTTAAATTCTCTTTAAAAAGTCCTTTAAATTTTTTTTAAAGCAGTTCCTCCCTTTGTCACAATTCCCTGCCACTAAGTCTTGGCATCATTTTTTGTGGTTGGTTTGTTTCAGATATGTCAGGCTCTATCTCTCACCACACTGTTGTCCTCATTATGGGTCTGGCCAAACTCATAATGGACACGGAGAAAAGGCTCTCTTATACCCATAAGACATTTTTTTTAAATCACTTTAGTATCAGCTGCTCACTTGATACAGTTTGGATTTCAAATACTAGCATTTATAGACTTGATGAATTTACAGCAAAGTTTTTTGAATGTGAAAAGTAGTGTATTCACCGTGGATGATGTGGAACTTCAGTTAATTGGGGCTCAGGTAATTTGGGTTTTACTGTAATGTATGTACATGCAAAGAGTGTGTTGCATTGTAAAGCAGCTTTAATATAATAGCTGAATGAGCAAGCCAAGCAAGCCATTGGCTTGTTCATCCAACATCCATTTAAGTTGTTATTGGTTTTAAAAGTATTTCATTTGTGAAAATGCATAGAAATTTGGTTGTAATAATATGTACTTTGGTCAAAAATATTATTAATACAAAGATTACATCAATTCTATCTTATTTTCTTGACAATTATAAATTCAGTACCTTTATTATCTTGGCAACTATTTACTTGAGCCTATGAATGTTTTTGGCCTTCTTGTAAGATCTGTTTCAGAATATTAATTAAAATTACAGTTCAAATTCTGCAGTGTTCCATTTTAAAATTATAAAATAAATTCAAAATCCTTAATGCCTGCAGGCCAGTTACAAAATAAAAAATAAGTGCAGTTTGCTGTCTTTATAAATATTTCCTGGCATTCTATTGTATGCAACAACAATACAGTGAGGTATTGATATGGTAGTTTGCTATTCAGTTGCTATCTGCTCTATGCATTTAAGTTTATCTAATGTACTGTGTTTAAGATATTAACACACTGTGTGAAAGTCCTTCTTACAAACATTAAATATTTACATCAAAATAGATAATTGGGTTGTGATAAAATAGGGTTGATAATCAGCTCTAAGATCTATGTTGCTATTAGTTTGGTTCCCTTTAGGTCTAAAGGCTAGTTCACACTGAGCAAATAGTGATAGTGAATGAGAAAAGCAAAAAGCGATTTTTATTTGCTTAGCAAAATTGATCATACAGCCAAAAACAAAAAGCAATTGCGAATTTTAAGGAGCCAATAATTTGCAAGTGAGATAAAACATCATCTCAAAAAACAAAATGGCCACATCTGATATTCTGTCAGTGACCATCTTTATTTATTGAGAAAGACAGATAAATCAAAAAGAAAATGTTGCGGGGTGAGAGGAATATTAAAAATCCATAATTACAACATTTACTCTATTGTGTGAGAAGTTTCTGTAGCCCCTTGAAAACAACAAGAACCACATGACAACTAATGGGAATACAATTGATGGTGAAATTTTTTTGCTAGTGAATAAGCTCGACAATTCCGGACTTCAAAGTGATTTGCAAAATGGTAAAATTCATCAGAAACGACGTCATATCTGACATGTTATTCACTCTGTTTTTCACTTTTGCCAGCAAATTGCACTCAGTGTGAACTAATTTTAAGAAATGTACTGATGTATTCCTCATATGTTGTAGCTTCAGTTGGAGGTCAAAGAGATTGTTATTAAATTCAAGATCATTGATCTCTGTCAAGAAATCTGTTTGTATTAGGTTTTTATTCTAGATAATCAATATATTGTCAACTTACCTTTGTATAGAACAGTGATTCCCAACCGGTGGTTTGCGAACCCCTGGGGGTTCGCAGTGTTTGCAGAGGGGGTTCGCGAAAATAATATTGTAATGGCGGATTTTTTAAAACGCCATTAAAATCAAAAGCAAAAAAAAAAAAACAAAACAAAAACACAAAAATTAAAGAACACACCCACTAGAAAATAATAAAAGTTAACTCACGCCAAAGTTGCATATATTTCTGATAATTAGCACTGAGTTCAGCGTTAACGTAGATTCTTCTTTTTATTGCAAGCACTTTCGACAAAAAATTACGATCGTCGTCTTCAGGCGAATGTGGAAAGAACAAATTTGAAAGAGGCACGTGCCGAACGTTCCAAACCGAATAACGGAAGATTTTCGTTGGCGAATTTTTAAAAAATATAATGTATTCTTTTAGCGTTCGGTAACTTCGCCGGTTCGAAGGAGATTTTAGATCGGCACGAATTGACGGTGCATGCGCTGAAAAGCTCACACGCTACGTGTGCGCTTGTCGGCGTGTTTGAGTGTTTATGCGCTTGTAAAGAGTGACCCAAATTTCGGGCAAGTCCAGGGTGGGGACGTTGCATGCCTCTGCTGTTATTGTGAGGATCGCTTCCCAGCGCATAATACACTCAAACACGCCGACAAGCGCACACGTAGCGTGTGAGCTTTTCAGCGCATGCACCGTCAATTCGTGCCGATCTAAAATCTCCTTCGAACCGGCGAAGTTACCGAACGCTAAAAGAATACATTATATTTTTAAAAATTCGCCAACGAAAATCTTCCGTTATTCGGTTTGGAACGTTCGGCACGTGCCTCTTTCAAATTTGTTCTTTCCACATTCGCCTGAAGACGACGATCGTAATTTTTCGTCGAAAGTGCTTGCAATAAAAAGAAGAATCTACGTTAACGCTGAACTCAGTGCTAATTATCAGAAATATATGCAACTTTGGCGTGAGTTAACTTTTATTATTTTCTACAAGCAATGGAAACTGCGAAAAACTGTTTCTTCACGTTGCTGAAATTACAGATAGAATGGCAAAAATTGCTCGCCCAACTACATTTCCTACTAACGTGCAGAGCCAAAAGAGTAGTTCCCAAATGCATACAACTTAAGCGCAAAAAGTTTCCGGAGTGTATTCGAGGAACGCTTCCGAAAGTAGAACAGTCCCTTTTGACCAAGCTAATTAGAAATAAACGTAAGTGCATCGCGGAAGCGGAGAAAAGAACCTATGTGGCACATCTGGGATTTTCCAAAGTCTGTGACCCCTCCAAGTTGTACACTCAGATAGGCAAAATACAAAGTATAGCTTCGGTCGCAACTCAAAAAACTAAAAAGAGGCTGAGCAAAAAACTCCAGTGGCTACTCAAGTTTTCGTATGCACAAAAAACAGTGGCAGTACCAACTCCGTATCATAACTACACAGAAGAAAGTGTGCCCACGATTGTGCATAACATGTTGCAACGAGGTCCGAAATATATCCCCCCTCCCTCAAGCTCCGATTTTGACCAGCTGGTCCCGGCCGCCCTAGCGGCCATAAAGTCCTGCCAACCTACACCCATGCATCAGCAAATGGAACTAGAGGTCTTCACGAAGCTTGCTACAACAAAGCGATCACAAGGTGCACCAAAAAACCGTGGAAACCACCAGGTAGTAACACGATTCTTAGCCACGAATGGTCTCAGGCTCTTAATGTCAGATAAGGACAGAAGATTTGTCTTATGCAGAGAGAACGATTTTACTTCTAGAGCGAATGACTTTCTGTTGCATTCATGCTCAGTGGAGATGGACAGAGATCCAACGCCAACTGTACTGCGAAAGGCAAGGAAAATTATAACACTGCCAGGACTAGCACTGACTTTATCTGGTCACCTTGAACCTCCATCAAATGTTGCCTGCCCTAGGCTGTTCTTTCAACCCAAAACGCATAAAGAGAACTGGCCGTTACGACCTTTAGTAAACAAAAGGTCGCATCCAACTTACCACCTGGAAAAAGCCCTGGCAAAATTTCTACGAGAGCTGCTCCCGGAGTCACCATTTGTCACTCCCTCCTCCATAGAAGCCAAGACCACCATCGAAGCCAACATCACAAGAGCAAACATCAACATCTGCACCTTCTACAAAATGGACGTGATATCGCTATACCCTTCCGTCCCCACGTTTGAAGCCGTAATGCTAGCCAATACTATGCTCCTTAAGAAAGGTCTCACAGTTCAGCAGGTACTAGATATTCGCGAAGCGTTGATCTTCGTCACTGAAAACAATTATTTCCGCTTCAACCAGAAAATCTATCTCCAGAAACAGGGTGTCCCTATGGGCTCCCCTCTCTCTGCAGTCTTGGCCGAGCTCGTCATGAGGGACGTGGAGCAAAAAACTTTCAACGCACCGCTCACTATTTGCTACCCCCTGTTATACCTACGATATGTTGACGACATCCTAGTAGCATGGGGGAATTCAGAGGAAGAATTTATCCGATTTATGCAGCGACTATCAAGCGTTTATCCCACCATCAAATTCACTTGGGAAAAGGAGCGGAACCAGACAATAACATTTCTGGATATGCAGATACAGAAATCGCCGGAAGGACCACGGTTTGCGGTATACCACAAGTCCGACATGATTCCCCACATCACTCCAGCTGACGCCTTCCAACCATCGCGGTATATCAATGCCGCCATAGCAGCTCTCATCAGAAGGGCGATACTGCTTCCCTCATCGCAGGACCTAATAAATGATGAATTGGAAATCATACGAATGGCAGTATTACACGCTGGGTTCACAGGCGCCAAATTTACGCATGTACTGCGTAGAGTGAACGATTCCATCCACCCGTTCACCACGCTACACAACAAAAAAGAAATGGCAATAGTACCGTCAACATTACCATATCTAGGAGCACAGTCCATACTCATTAGCCGTATATTCCGGCGGTACGGCTTCGTGCTCCCCTTGACCCCTCTACCCAGCCTACGCAGAACCATATGCAACGACCGAGACAAAATCAGCGCATTAGAAAAATCGGGGGTCTACGCGGTGCCACTACAAAATCCAACAACAGGAGAAATAGAGAAATATATAGGGGCAACAACAAGAATGATCGCCTGCCGTATCGCGGAACACCAGGATGATATAAATAAAGGAAGGCAAACAACAGAGCTGACCAAAAAAGTTCTACAACAAGGTTACACTCCGCTTTGGTCAGAAACAGCGCTCCTAAAAAGCTCCAACAATAGAAAAATAATATTCATCTGGGAAGCGATCCTCACAATAACAGCAGAGGCATGCAACGTCCCCACCCTGGACTTGCCCGAAATTTGGGTCACTCTTTACAAGCGCATAAACACTCAAACACGCCGACAAGCGCACACGTAGCGTGTGAGCTTTTCAGCGCATGCACCGTCAATTCGTGCCGATCTAAAATCTCCTTCGAACCGGCGAAGTTACCGAACGCTAAAAGAATACATTATATTTTTAAAAATTCGCCAACGAAAATCTTCCGTTATTCGGTTTGGAACGTTCGGCACGTGCCTCTTTCAAATTTGTTCTTTCCACATTCGCCTGAAGACGACGATCGTAATTTTTCGTCGAAAGTGCTTGCAATAAAAAGAAGAATCTACGTTAACGCTGAACTCAGTGCTAATTATCAGAAATATAAACACACCCACTGTAAACAGATTGTTCGCTGCCTGTTTGTTAAGAAATCTATAATAAATTTCAATATTTTCATTTCTTTTTTCCTTATTTGTTTTTCAAAATTACTTCATCAATATCAAATTATATCAACAATTTTATACCTTATAATTTATTCCTCTTATTCAAGTAATCAAATACTATTCTCTTTTTATTACAAACATTTATTTATATTTAAAACATTTTATCAATGTGATTAGTATCATGTTCTGCTTTATATTTAAAATCATTGCAGCAGTTTTCCCTTCTATGTAATATTTTTTTTTACAATACAATTGGAAATAAATATCAAATTAAGGCAGTTTACTACAGATTTTAGAATTAGATACTTGTTCACAACCGGAAACTGGGAGAGTAGTGTTGTATTAACCGACGTTCATACATAGGCTTAGCACTTGTAAAGCTTGAGTGATAGTGATACTGTGACTGTCAAGTTCTCGTGTAAATGATTTAATAATTATTAATTTAATTATTATTATAGCTTATTTTTATTATGGATCGATGGTTAAAAACGGGTCGTTTAGAAACGAGACATGATAATCGAGATGATAGTACTGAAAGCTGTAGTGAGGTACCGTTTCACCAGACGAAAAACAAAGGAAATGATGATAGAAAAGAGAAAAAGCGAAAATATGACAGCGACTATCTACAATTGGGTTTTCATTTTACTGGGGATGAGTCGGAACCTAAACCGCTTTGTGTTATATGTAACGAAGTTCTTGCCAACAGCAGTTTAAAACCATCACTTCTTCGTAGACATATTGAAACAAAACATCCGACACACAAAGATAAACCTCTTGAATATTTCAAAAGAAAATTAGCAGATATCAAAAAGTGTAGTCTTTCTTCTTTCTTGACTTCAAACGAAGATAGTAAAATGGCCCTTGAAGCATCATTTCGAGTAAGCTATAGAATTACAAGATCTGGACAAGCGCATACAATAGCAGAAAATTTAATTGGACCATGTGCGAAAGATATCGCCAAATGTATGCTTGGGGAAAAGGCAGCAAAGAAAATTGAGCTAGTTCCCTTATCAAACAACACGGTGTCGCGTAGAATTAATGACTTGGCTAATTATGTGGAGAACGAACTTCTAAAAAGAATAAAATTGAATTATTTTGCAATTCAACTTGACGAATCGACGGATGTAACAAATGCCGCAGTCTTGCTTGTCTACGTTAGATATCTTTTTACGAATATTGTTCAAGAAGATGTACTATTTGCAAAACCTTTGAAAACCTACACAACTGGAGAAGCGATTTTCGATATGATCAATGGGTATTTTGAAAAGAATGGAATAAGCTGGTCTTATTGTGTGGGTGTGTGTACAGATGGTGCAAAATCAATGACAGGAAAATTTTCTGGTTTTGTGGCACGGGTGAAGAAGATCAACGAGAAAATTCAATGGACTCATTGTTGTATTCATAGACAAGCTTTAGTATGTAAGCGTATTCCTGCAGAGTTATCTACTACTTTAAGTGATGCTGTGAAAATTGTGAACTTTATAAAATCGCGTGCTACAAATTGCCGTCTATTCCGTACGCTTTGTGAGGATTTTGGAAGTTTCCACGTTTCTTTACTACTTCACACAGAAGTTAGATGGCTTTCCCGTGGTAAAGTTTTGACGCGTTTGTTTGAATTGAAGTCTGAAGTTCAAGCATTTTTTATTGATCATCCGTTTCATTTGTCTTCTTGTATATCCGATGTTCTTTGGCTGCAAAAGCTTGCGTATTTAGCTGACATTTTTTTGTAAACTGAATGAATTAAATATGTCTTTACAAGGCGAGGGTGTCACCATTTTCAGTGTACATGATAGAATTGAGGCTATGTTGAAAAAGATCAATTTTTGGATTCAATGCCTGCAGATGAATGAGTATGGATGTTTCGATTCTGTCAGCACTTTTTTTATCAGAAAATTCAATTAAACTTGACGAAAACATTAAAAGGAGTATATGTGAACATCTGAACTATCTTCGATTAACTTTCGATGACTATTTTCCCAACAGATGCAATATATCCATCTCAAACAACTGGATACGTAATCCATTTCAAGGAAATGTAAGTTCAGAAACCTCTCTAAATATACTGGAAAAAGAAAAACTCATAGAGTTATCTTGTGACAGTTCTCTAGAAGCAATTTTTAAAGATCAATCTTTAATTGACTTCTGGCTCAGTATACAAAATGAATATCCTGTTCTGTCAAAAAAAGCCATTGAAGTTCTATTACCATTTTGCACAACATATCTATGCGAGAAAGGATTTTCAACATATACTTATCTGAAAGATAAATACAGAAACAGGTTAAATGCAGAACCTGATCTAAGACTGAAATTGTCAGATATTGAGCCTAACTTTGAATTGCTTTGTTCTATCAAACAGCCACAAATATCCCATTAAGAGTTTTTCCAAATGTAAAACATAAGAACCAGTTTGTTAAATTTATCTTGTTTTCAACTTTTATAGCCATCATTTTAGTCTTATTAATGTTTTATTTAAATGTTTCACGATTAATATAATCAATATTATTCTGCAATATGTAAAATATATATTCTATCAAATTTTATTGCTTTTTTTTACCTGTCATTAACGACTACATAGGGGGTTCGTCAAATTTTTCGGACCTTTCTTTTGGTTCGCGAGGAAAAAAAGGTTGGGAAACACTGGTATAGAATAATGTGTAGGAGAACACTTGGTAAAAAGGTTTTTTTCATATTTGTGATTATTAACTCACAAAGCTCCCCAGAGGATTGCCCCAAAAGTTTTAATTGTTATATTTAAAGAATGATATGTTGCATAATAGATGGGTAAGTCCTAACATTTGATGATGTTGGGATGATTTCAATTATTGATGTCAAAATTATTTATATTTCAAGAACCCTGTAAAGGATTCAGATACCTCTTACATTGTTATTTCAAATGCACTTTTGTGAAAACAAGAGGAGATAGCCCATTTCAAAGTATAGGTGACTCAATGATAAAATTCAAAAGATAATCCACTTTAAAACAATATTTATCAATATCCCAAAAAATGAGTAACAAAGATGGATGCTGAAACTGATATATTTATGATATAAATGTTTCTTTTGTGATAAAATTAGATTGTAATGCAAAGTTAGAACGTTAGGGAAAAGAGTTGTCCTAAAATTGTGCCAGTCAATTTGAAATGCTAATGTCATTTTATCATTTCAGATGTTTTACAAGTATTTTTCTTATAATACAATAGGATATCCATCAGTTGGAACATATATTAGCAATAAAAAGAACGTGCCAAAATTTGACAAAAAACTTCAGAGAATAGGGACCTAGGTGGCAAGGTGGCAGGATTCAAAGGAAGTTTTTATAATTAGTACCTGCCAAAGACATAGGAATGACTTCATTTGGGGGGGCCAGTGCAAGGTCCAAGGTGCAAGTGCTCTATAAAAAGGTGAATGTTAAATTTGTTATAGGGAAGTGATATGAATTTTGGTTTTTGTTTTAATTTCTTGATGAAATTCCACATAATTCTATTTGCAAAAATTATTACACTCATACTATACTTTTATTAATCAACAGAGTTTCTCATGGTTGCCTATACTCAACTACTTATCCTAGCTGCTAACTGAATATAATAATTTTTGTAACCTATGGTTACATAATTAAAGATTTTCTTGAACAAACTTGTAAATACTATATTCTATTTGTGCTGTCTAATATACTTCCAGACAAAGCTATTTCAGTTTTACCTACAAGGACAATTGCCAGTAAATTGCTTTAGAAAGTCTTTGAGATCGAGTTCATCTAATATGTCTTAAGAATATCACCACATCAGATAGTTCAATTACTGCTGCATTGTGGTGGTCTTTAGATACCTTTTCAACCTGCACATAGCTACAAATGTCTATCATTTGTTACATTGAGAAGCTGCTCATCTCTTGAATAACTGGCAGTCCTCTCAATTGTTGGAATCAAAATATCAGCTCCCCAATTACCAAATCTATTGCTTTATAGTACTTTTGTTGATAGAAGCCCTTGCATTCAGTAAATTGATTAGGTGCTGCACTATCATCTAATATTTTCAGGGCCATCCAAATTTGCTTTGGGAGATATGGCTGCATTTTTGCTGTTTTCTGCATTAGCCAAAATTTTTGCATAAAATGTAAACTCATCTGATTTTAGCCAACAATGTGTTTGACAATGACAGCTGTAGCTGATGTCACTTCTTGGATGCTTGTATCTTTCCTTTGGTGGCTCTGTTTCATTGGAGAAAACATTGTAAAAATGCCAAACCATAATATGTTTTGAAATTTTCAATTTGTGCAAGAAACCTCCTGTTTTCCTGGCATATTCATCACTTTTAGTTTTATTGACAATTTATAGCATGTCACATAGAGCATTATAGTTATCTAGAACAGCTGTTGTTGTTCCTGTCTGAAAGTCCATCTTCTGTAGGGTTGTTAGATATTTTGGGATAAAATTCAGGACAAAATGAGTTCTTTCATCCAAAATATGGGATGCTTCAATTCCAGGACGTGCAATAGAAGTGTATTTTTATTCTGCCTGTGTGAGAAATATATTTCAAATGTGGAAAAAGAAAAAGATACTTCATTGTAGGAACAGTTTTTAGAATAAAGTTGTCCTGTCATTTGATGATAGTCAGAAAAAATCCAGGACAATCCTGAAAATCAGGACCTGTGACAATCCTAATCTTGTGGAAATAGCAGTTTAAGACTCATTTTGATGTTACATGTACTTTTGTCCCTTAGGTTAGCAAATAAGGTTTATCTCTCAAGTGAAAATCTGATAAGGTCTACCACTTCCATGACAAGATCTGTGGCATTAGGGACTGGAAGACACTGCTGAAAGACTTTCTGTAAACACATTAATAGATATTTTTGGTAATTTGAAAAGGACAAAGGACTACTACTGAAAAAATGTTGGCAAAAAGAAAACTAGTAGAAGGAACTACAAGAAAATGCTATATTTGATGTGCTACCAAGAAAATTGGAAAACAGCAAAGATTGTTTGCACTATGTTCAAAACTGTACTTTGCAAAAATTGTTTTATGCCCTATCATTCATAAAATATCTGTGTATGTTTATAAATTGTCTTAGCAATTATTATGGGGAAATAAATTTGTTTTGAAAAAATAACATATATTGTTGGCTATCATAAAGTACTATTGGGACTTGTGTCTTATTAGAAAATACAATCATCACAATACTACTGGTGTAAAAATTCAATAAAATAAATACATAATTACCAAAAAAACCAGCAATAATTCACATCCAAACAAATGTTTTTTACAGTTTTCAACGGTCATCATCATGTTTGATTCCAAAAATTCGAAAATTGCATCTTGATGTTATGTGCATGCCTGATGTAGTGCTTTAACAAATTAGTCCTATAACTGCTGTTTAAAAAATTTTGATGTTTATATAAAATATGCAGACAAACTTGATGTAGATCTATTATATGTCAAAATATGCCCACGCAGTCGCCAACAAGTTCGTTTTATTGAAATTGGTGGCCATTCCCTTCTTGAACGCTTTAAATATCTCCAGTTGTTCGAGATATTTTAGGCTGGCTTGGTGCTCACACAGTTGTATTAATCGTGCATTATCAAAGTCCACCCTGACATCATCATCAAGGCGAAAGAAACCAATGCCGTAGTGGAAAGGCATTTTTGAATGGAGTATTTGTGCTCCTTGATCCTTGTTTTAAGGCAGCATGCAGTAGCACCAATATATTTGCCTGGACAGTTCACTCTGTGATTGTAAATAGGGATAGAATATATTCCTGGGATTATTAGAAAATCCCAGTGTCATACATATTTTCACTCTTCCTCAAATAAATCATCATGTTTAAAAAATTTTGAGCATTGGAAATAAAACCACTTATTATACTTAAATAAAATTAAAAAAGAGGTTAAAGAAATATTTAAAAAATGAAAGGGCTAATTAATAACTTAATTGCTGGAAAATGTATTTAGGGTGTTCAAGCTAAATTAGTTTCAGCTTAGAAGTATTTTTATTAACCAAGTAGTCAAAATAGCAAGTTAAGAGAATAATATAGAGCAGCTTATAAAAATAAGAGAAACTTTTCAAAGTTGTCTCATTTCTCAACCTAATTGAAAGTATTTTTGATAAATATGTGGTCTCTGATTTCTTTGTAATTTATTAAAGGTGTAATTAAATACAATTGATTTTTATGTAATTTTCCATGGAGATAACTTCTCTAAAATGTTTTTTTCATTTTATATGAAAATGATAATTTAACTCAGACCATGTTTGCAACTAACATTTTTTCTAATTATAGCTTAAAACAAAAAATCAACCAGAAAAGATAAGGTGTTTCAAGTTGTATTAATGGACCACAAAACAGAAAAACTGCCTAGGAAACACACCTTAAGAAACTAAAAATTGCAGTCATCAGAAAATCAGCTTATCAAAAACAACAAAGTGTGTCTCCAAATTCTACAGAAGTTAGGAATTTGTAAGATATTTTTTAAAATATGTGATCAAAAACACTTATTTCAACAGTACAACCAAAAACTTATATTAAATTAACTTCTATTACACCATTTGTATTCTAAAATAGAGATGATAAAGTTTTTCTGTTAGGTACAAAAATGTGCAAGCATTCAATGGAATGATGTTACAGTAGATGGAGGTAATTACAGGTACTTCTCACTTTACGACCGAGTTCCGTTCCAACGACTACATCGTTAAGTGAATTGGTCGATAAGCGAGGAGCTTGCGCCGGGAATATAGGTCCATTGTAAAATTATACAAATTATGCAACAAACTTCAAATTTATTCATAAAAAGACTATTATAGTATGCTATTAGCCTATTATAGTACGTTCAAGCCTATTATAGTATGCTTAGTGCGCATGTCACCATTTGCCACTGACTCCAAATTCTACTTGAATTTGCTTGAGTCTCAGCTTGAGCTTGACACTCAAGCTGAGAAAGGGGATTCCCTGAATTGCAGGTCGAAACTCGATTGGTCGTTAAGCAGATAGGTTGTAAAGTGAGGAGTACCTGTAGTCAAAATTTTTAAGAAAAAATTTGGGCTAATCACCTCCACAGCAAAAGTGTGTTAATAGTCAATGTTGTGTTTTCATTAGATCCACAGTTTTGGACCATAAACAATGGAGATTACAAACAAAAAATCTTAAACAAGACAAGTTCAAAAAGACTCAATTCAGTAATTTAACATAAAGGATATTGTCCAAGAGCAAGGTTAATTTAGTAATTACAGTAAAACCCTTACTCTTGTGTCAAAGTTTGTGCAGATGTATCAATTAAACCATTGTCATAATGACATGCCAATGTTCAAATATTTTGAATCAAAATGCTTTTGATGATAACTGTTGTCTGAAGATGAAGAAAAACAATATCCAGAAAACATTCATTAAGTAAAAACTAAGACTTCAGTATTAAGAGGATATAAATTTTTCTTTTTATTTAAATCCACTATAAAAACATTGTTACTCATTTATGTACAGATATACTGTGTTGGCCTGAATATTAGTTGTTTTTCCCAATTTACAAGGGAAAAAAATTGCTCTCAACTTATATTCAAGTCTGGTTCATGTTTACTTCAGTTTTGATAACTCTTTGGTACACATTATACAGAGTTAAATTGACACTAAAATTTTGAACATCAATTGTTTAGCAGTGCTAAATGTCAGTTAAGTTGTGTCTTGTCTTGCTGCAGTCTTCAAAATAACTAAAGGAATTACATGTTCAGTGCAATTGTAAATAATCCATTAGTTGATTGTTCAAAAACCAAGCGATTGTTTTTATTGGATTCAACAGAATTCACTCAGTTTTGGTAATGTCTACAGAAATTTTATTTTGGTATCTTTTATTTTACTCCTAGGATTCTATTAATTGAGTGATTGTCAAAAATGGTGGAAGCTTACTGAAAGTTCACAGCAAAATTTTTTTTGTTGTAAAGTGCAAATTTCTATTATAATCATATAGAATACATAAATCTATAAATTATATGTTTTAGAAAAGCTTTATAAAAAAGTTTTAGACAGTTATAAAAAAAATAAGAATCAAAAATGAAATAGTCTGAAATATGCAAGGAAGTGTACTCTTCTAGTGTGATGTAGGGCAGCTTGCTACCTGACACAAGACATTGTTGCAGTTTTGTTCTATAATTAGAAAGATTAAATGAAATTAATCTTTTATTTATTTTATTTTTAATGACGACAAAAAAAATTAATAAGCTACAGTTTGTGCTTATGTGTCTAATACATGTATTTCTTTCTATGAAACGAATTATTTGAATATGATTTTCTGATCAACTATGGATGATTTAAGTGCAATTTGTAAAAATTACTAAGATATCAATTAAAAATTAATTAAAGTAATTTTGAAAACAAAGAAATGCAATTGAATGTAACTACTTTTCATAAACAATTGCATAGGTAAAAAGTAATAAAAGTTTCACTTACAAGTTTTCTGAAAGTAGAGCAGTTCTGTGAAACATTTCATTAGTCTTAATGGCATAAAGCAAGCCTGGCCAACCCAAAATGTTTTGCGGGCCACTTTGATCACGCATAACATTACGGTGGGCCACAATTTAGGCAAACATGCTTTTAAAAAAGTAAAACAAATTACAAAATGAATAAGATTTTATTGTTATATCAAGAGTTCGTACTCGCACTTGTGCATTATAACAATGACACATGCAAATTTTCATTTATTTAATTGTTTTGGTATACACATAATGGGAAACAAAAGTTGTAATAGATATGATATCGCTTAGTGGGCCACACAATTCTTTGCTTTATGCCAGGCCTGGCATAAAGCAAAGAAGCAATTACAATTAATTTATATGGAAAATATTTTTGAGTTTCCCAAACTCAAAATTAACTAGTAAATTACACCAAATAACACAAAATAATACTAACACACAGTAGACCAGAAATAATATAATATAAATACAGTTTACACAAAGTAGAAATGTGAGTACAGTGTAGTTAATGAAACCATACAAGAATTACTCTCTCTGGAAAGTAACCTTTAAACTATGAAACTGCTCTTATCTCAAAAACAGATCAAACCATCCATGGCTATCTTTAAATTCCATTTTTGCAATATTTTTATCACTATCATCCATTATTTCTATTTCAGCTTATTGAAAAAACTGATTTCTTAAGAAACATAACGGAACATCGTACTTTGTATATCCATCAGTCCATTCAAGCAACATATTTCGTTTTATTTATTTTTCTAATGGATGCATAAAATAAATCAACATAAAGCACAAATGCTAACAGGCAGAATTAAAAGCTAAGATGGCTTGATATTGAATGTAGTTCCCAGGGAAAAAGCTTGAAAACTCCTATTGCTGCTTGGAGTGCACACTGTCTCTAAACTTGCTCTCTGAAAAACAAACACTAAGTGCTATTTTTAATTTTCACTGTTTTTTTTTTTTTGTAAAACTGAAAATTCTCTTCAAACTTCTTTTGTTAAGTAAATACATGTATTAATATAGATTTTTGATAAAAATGAAATGATGTAAAGTGAACTTTTATAAAGTGTGGGATACCTGTATTCAGGTAAATCTTAGAATTACAGTAGAATTATGAAAGCTTGTTGGTGATACACAATTATAAAGAGTTCTAAGAAATGTTATTGGACAGAACAAAGGATGTGCTGTTCAAAAAGGCTTCATGATGGAAAAAAAATAGGAAACAGGAATGATCATGACAAAAGTTCTGATGAAGATGAAAGTGATAAAGTATTGTTTCAATGGCTTTCCAACTTTTTTTTTTAATGCAAATTGTTAATTTTGAATTCAAATAAAAGGTCAATTTATATTTGGGACCTAATTTTTTTCAAAAAATAATCATTCTAAAATTAGGAGTTGATTTACATTGGATTCAATATTATAATTATCAAGTAGGCAAAATGATAGTTTTAAAGTGAGGAGTTCTGATATTGTAGTTGATTCATGCTACGTTTTCCATTATTCAGTGAGACATCAGCGCATTGATAAAACTGCTTCCATATTTTAGCTTGCTTGCAGCACCATCTCAAAATGCTTACAAAATTTCATTAACAAGGTTGAGGAGCGCTAGCTGTTTGCTAAGACAACGAGCGAAATATGGCAGCGCCATGTTCAAAGGTTTTAATTGAACTAGAAGATAAAAATTTTCTTTTAAATATGGATGAAAGAACTTATGACAGTTTTTCTATCTGAAAGACTGAGACTGACAGGCGTAATTGTCTTTTCGTCTTCGTATGTCAGATACAAAGACTGAATTTCTTAGTTATATTATTTGTATCTTGATTTTAGATATCAAGTAATAATATAATAGTTAGCATTATATAACCCAGATGTCAACGTTCAGCAAAACCATTATATATATTTTTCATTTTTTATTACCTATATTTTATAATGCAATCTATGGTATATATGTACTCACAGCACATTGTTTTGTGTACCTTTATAATTTATCACTATTGCTTGTTAAAGATCTTGTGAATGAAAGTAATTAATTATTTACTGTGTATAATTTAAAACTAGTAAATGTTTCATATTTTCATTAGAAACAGCAACCAATATCAAAATTTATTTTAAAGAACTCGTGAAGACATCGTTCAGCACAGTTGATCTAGGCTTGCTTGAAAATATCGTCACTGTATCTAGACACAATGTCATGAACATAACCAGATATTTTGGACCTATCTTCCTGATATTCCTCATTGGAATCGATCGCAGCTATTAAAGACGAGTCTTGTAGCTCATCGTAGTCATTTTTGAAAAAGCTAGAATTGAGATTTATAACCGATTGCGAACAAATACTCTAAACATTTATAATAGATGCTGTGAAAACGTAATCCATTTTTATTAGCACAGTGCTAGCTGTTGTGTTCCTTCTAACATGTCAGCAGGAAATTAAATATTTCACATATCTGCTAGCAGATATCAAGTGCTACGCTGAATAACGGAAAATGTGGATGTTTTTCTTTATATATTTGTGTCCATTTCAGTTTGTTGTTAATAAAACAAATACAGAATTATGTGCTTATGAGAATCATGGCTTCATCCAAACCAGATATGAGGAAATATTCACAAACTATGTAGTGCAATATTTTGCAAATTTTGACAGTCTCCCTTCTTGGTAACTCTATGGCCAGACAAAGTGATCTCTTGCCACTAAAACAGCATACTCTAATGAAGTTGGACCCAAAATACTTCAAATTTGAGAATGAAATAAATAAAAGTCAGTCATCACTTAACAACTTACCTGTTTAATGATCTTGATTATGACCAGTTCTCCAGTGCACGAAATCCTCTTTCTTAGTTTGTCTTGTTCCTGCAGTCAGTCAGTATTCATTACTCAATGCATTTACAATCTCTAAAACTACATATTTTGTTCATAAATTTGTATTTTGTGCACCTCATAGTACAAGATCAAGTGAGGAGTAATGGCACCAGATGGGAAAATAGCAAAACTTTTTTGCAAATCTGAACAAACATAAAGATTAAGAGATCAGTTACAAGTAACAAATATGGAATGTGACAAAAATACTACAATGCACTCAATTACAAAATTTTGGAATAGTAATGGGAAATCTCATATAATAAAGCTGTTATAAGACTTTTCCTGGAACTTCTTTCCACACATTCTGAAATGCTGTACCAAGTGATGATATTTGGCATAGTATCAGTATCCTCTTTATCTTCCCATTTACATCTTGGTTTCTAAAACTTATTTTTTATAATAATAAATTTAATAAAGTAATTATAACCACAATTACATAAACACACTACTGTTGCATCACCAGTTTTCAATCAATATTGCCAATTTATTCCTCTGTTTACCATTGCTTTAGTCTAACAGTTTTCCCAATACTATGGTCCTGCTTTGCACATAATGTCATATCTGTGATATTATCAACAGATGATATTACAACTCAAAAGAATTTTTGACAACTAAAATAATATATTTAAAGTGCTATCTGTAGCTTTGCTGTGAAATATTTCATTTTATTTACACACAACAACATTACTTTTTGTCATTTTGTTACAGAAAGTGAAACTAAAGACGACATTGGGTTAATGTTACCTATGGTAGCGAACATGGCAGCTCGTCTCTGAAACAGTGGGGACGCACGTTCTAACCTAACCTATTCTAATAAATTACCATAATTATTGCCAACCAAATTATCAGAATAGGGGTAATTTATTAGAATAGGTTAGGTTAGAACGGTCATCCCCACTGTTTCAGAGACGAGCCGCCATGTTCGCTACCATAGGTAACATTAACCCGACATTATTACTGTTTTGATATATTTGTATCATTTTTTAGATAATTTTAGTGTAGAAGTTCATTTTATACTAATTAAAGTAATTGTCTGTGTGATGAGTATATATATATATAAACTTGGTCATTTTCTTTTATTCTCATACTTACTGATATTATTATAATGAAAATTCAATGTTACGTTATAATTGTTGCATTAATCACAGAAATTACACACCTGAGACTAAAAGAATATTATGTGGCACAAAAGTGTTAAAATATTTTTAAGATGGTCAGAATTAGTATGTTTTTCATCCAACTCCACCCCAAAATTATTCTTAATGACTCCATAGCCCTGTTGTTATAAAATTATTTAATTTAAAAGTTCAAAATATTTGTTTTCATTATTTGATGATTTGATTTAATTTTTTAACAGCTTGATGATGATATTTAAATTAAAAATTGTTTATACTGGTATTTATAGGAACATTAGACAATGGACAGATATTTGATTCATCACGAGACCGAAATAAACCTTTTAAATTTCAAATAGGAAAAGGAGAAGTTATTAGAGGATGGGATGAAGGAGTAGCTCAAGTAAGTGTTTTAATAATGTATGATGCAAGTATTTCTTTTTATAAATTTTCAATTTTTTTGTGACATTCAAAATGAAAATTTTTTTTGGAGTGTTCTGTCTGGCAGTCTATGGAATGGCATGAATATTCATTCATGATATGTGCTGCTTCGGTTTGATGCAATTAATTGTTCTACTTATATCATAATACCCTTTTTTAACTTTTGTTTTGTGATGACCTCTAAAAGTAAATTGTGTGTAATGAGTGTGTGTGTGTTTTAGAAAAGGAGGAGACATTGTGCCATTGTCTGGTAACTTTGTATGTATTCTAGACTGCAGCCTAGTCCCCTGGTACAAGGGTGCTTTTACTCTGCTTTGTATATAAACTGATACTGCTGTTATTTGCTTTGCAACTGTCAATTTGTACATATTCATTGTTAACGCTTTACATTGCGATCGGGATAAGCTCTCCCGACTACCATATAATGTAAACTGTATCCTGCTTCCAACCATTAATTTCCATGTGTTTATTGAATACTGGTATTAATCAGAAAAGCTTTATGAACAGGATAAGTCCTTCTGTATACTGATATACACTTTATCTCATTGTATTCGCACTTACTAATTGTATTCGTTAAGAGTTAAGACTGCAAAACCGATATGTGGACGGGGAAGTGCCCCGTAGCATGATCGGCAACACTGTACATAATGTTCTCATTCGTCCCGTGGGGGCCCCCGGTAGCTTCTTTTCACACTTTCCTATCTCCCTGTGTTTCCTCTTCTACCTAACTTCTTACTTTCCTAATTTCTTTTTTCTGTTTCCTACAGGGTTAAGTCTGTGTTATAACGGATAGCCCTTCTTATCTTTAACATCACATTCTAGACAGGTTTCTTTGGTATTAGAGAGTATGCGCTGAAGTTTTTCTCTCTAAAACATGACCGTCGAGCACCGCCATCTTGTAATCCTAGTAGTGGTTGGATGTTATTGATAGCAATACCCATTGATATATGTTGATATTTTTAAGCAAAACATTGATAGTATCAACACTATCAGTTATCTGATTTGCAATTGGTTGCTAACCTATGTAAAATGGATGTCAAATAAAGACAGATAGGAAACAATCAGATTTATTTAATAAACAAACAACTATATACTTCAATTAAAAAATTTTTTTAAGAAATATTAAATAGTTTACATTTCTCAGCTTTATTCAGCTTCTCTTCTCAGAGATAATGTCTCTGGCTGTCGAGAAGACTCTCTCAACAGAGGAACTACAAATGCAACCATATTTGTGATAAATTGTTTTCAGATTATCAAAATAAGGATATTCACCATTGTTGACTCAAAATTGAAGTGGGTTGGAATGTGAAGGCTCGATAGGTCATTTTACTGCCAGAAAGCAATAATTGTGTTCGTTGTTGAAATATTTGTATTTGGTGAATGTCTACTCTTTTTAAAAAATCAAAAAAATCAGTTACGTTATTTAGACTTATTTTCTTGTTCAATTTCATGTCCAGATGGTACGGCATTCATTCAAGTTGAATTTATTATATTTGCAAGTTCATTTATTATTGCTTTTTGAAAAATTTATGTAGTTCTCCTTGAGTCGAAAAAGTAGGGCTTTTGAATCTAGATGTAAAATTGTTAAAATGCCACATGTAGTTTGTGTTTTGTAACCATTTAATTTTTTGATTACTCCTTCTTTTAATGATTGCAATACTTTTTACTACATTCTGTGGTAACAGAATTTTCTAGTGTCTTTAGCTTGACATGAAATCCATGAACAATTGGAACAATTGAAGATATTGTAACCTATGTATCACCCAAGATGCTGTTAGTTGCTTGTTCAAAAGATTCTAAACAATTACAACTTTCTTGTAAAACTACAATTTCTTCAGTTGTTGGTGGCAAGGAAGATTTTGGTAATGAAATAAAAGCGAGTCCTATATTGTCTTTTAATTCTAATAAACTTCTTATCATATTTAGATAACTATTCCAACAAGTTACTATTTTCCAAGTTACTTTTTTAGGCATTTTCTTTGTTCAGTTTGGATATCTTGGAGTTTTTCAGAAGCTTTGGTTCAGGTTTTAAAGCGAGTTACTCCTTACATTTTTTTTTTATTCTTATCAGTTCTTCATCTCCTACTAGATCATCCTGAATAGCGAGGTTTAGGCTGTGGGCAAAACAAGGTAGATTCTTGATTTTTAATATGCTACATGCACCTAACATGTTGGCTGCATTATCAATAGTTATGCATATGATTTTATCTTCTAGAGACCATTTTAAAAACTTCTTTCAACAAATTTGTTATATTCTCTGGTGTATGAGCAGTAGCCACTATCTGTGTTTCAAGTACACACGATGTAAATATATCATTAAAAATAAAATGGCATGTTATAGTTAAATATGACTGATTATACAAGTCACATATCGGTAGTTATGGATACATGTTTCACTGTATTGATCATAACTTTCAATTTTTCTTTACACTCTTTGTATAAGTTTGGTACAAGTATGTTGCCGATATATTTCAGTGAGGGTAGTTTATATCTTGGTTCTAATTCGTGTATAAATTGCACAAATTCCTTATCATTAATGATAGAATACAGTTGTGAATCACATGCAATGAATATTGCCAATTTTTTATTTATATTAGTTGCCCTTTTGCTATTGACATCGAAAACATCTTGATCATTGGTGAAATATTGACTTACTTTTTCTTGTTGTGTCAATGGCCACTTCAATGATTAGTTTTCTAAATCTTGAGCTCTAGATGTTGAAACTGACTTAACATTATTGCTAAGAAAAGCTTTTCTAAATTCAACAGGATGTAAATGTTTTATATGATCCCTTAAATTTGATGTGTTTTCCGATGTTTTGTACATGTTTTTACATAAACATTTTGCAAGTTGTTTGCCTTTCTCATCAATTTGGAAATACTCCCAAATATTAGATTTTTTTCTGATGGATATTCTACAATTAAAGATAACAAAACTTCACAGCTACTGGTTAAACTTAGAAAGAATAGATGGCGTTTACTCAAAGGTAACAATATTAAAAATTTTTTAAACTGAATTTAAAATATGATGATAAAAAAGAAATATTTAGTTTCATGTGAAAAGTACAATAGAAAATTGGACTATCGATAGCGATGATATTTTTAAAACATCGATAGTACCGATAGCGTTATTGATAGTATCTGATCACTAAATCCTAGAAGTTTGACAATTTTGTTTGGAACGTCAAGCATAGTGAATAGAAGTTCAGCTTAAACATCAGTATTTTTCTGTTTTTGGCTAAAATTATAATGTATTTTATTAAAATAATGATTATTTAAGCATTTGTGAATAATGTTGTAAAGAAACAGAAGATTTTAATCCAGAAATTATTTAATTATTCAATTTTTTTGCAAGTGATGTGAAGTGCCTATAGAATTTTTATATATTTGTGTTTATAATAGCTTATCATAATTCTGTAAAAGTACTAATATAAAATAATTATAACTGTACAAAAATTTTTCTGTTTGATGTTATTGAAGGGTAAGTTAGAGATGGATTAAAATAACATGCTGTTCGAGTTTTTTTTTTTTTGGTTGGGGTTGTATGGGTTGTATATCATTCAAAAGGCTTAATTGAAAATTGAAAATTATTTCCCAAAATTTCCAAATTGGAACATTGGAAATATTTGTATAAATATTTGTATAAAAATATTGGAAATATTGTATAAAAACTTGATATCTTTGATATTTTGTTTGTTAATGTTAATTTTTTCTTAAACAAGTTGTGCCACTTGCACAACTTGTTTGTGTGTTTTACTGCAAGTGTTACAGATTTTATGATAAGCTACTGACTAACATGGTGCAATTGTTTTAGTGATGTTTTTTTTATATGACACCAGTATATCAGTTTACTTTTGTATACCAAATGTTGACTTTCGAGAATGGGATGATGTTTGAAAGATTGGTGTTTTGTAATACACCTTTGTAGTCTTTATTCATTTGTGAGACCTCGTTGGTTCTTTTGACCAGCATTCTACCATTCTCTATGCCCAATGGACTATATACAGTGGAACCTTGTTTAATGAGCATAATTCATTCCAGAATCTTACTCATAATGCGAAACACTCGTTAAGCAAAACAGTTTTTCCCATAGAAATTAATGTAAAATACGATAATGCATTCCATGCTGAAAAAATACTCAAATATTTTATGTATAACATTTATTCAAAGAAAATTACACAATATACACTGTTAAAAAGAGTGACTCATCTTCATCTTTTCTTCTAGCACGGAATGAACCAACCTGGAATGCGAATTCAATTTGCAAAAAAAAAAAATCACAGATATGCTTGATGAAGACGCCAAATGATATGCCAAATTCTTGGGCCATGCAAAGGCTATAATTAAATATTAGAAATTAATTAATTTGACTTGAGGTAGGCAGTTTTGCTGCCATCTCATATTAAATTTAATAATTATAAATAATTAATTTTTAATTTAGATATTTTAAAAATTTAATTTGGAATTGATCATTAAATTTAGTAAGAGATGGTGTGTTTATTATTATATAACGGGCTATGATTGTCGATGTTTATATGGAATATGTGAACACAAGTTTGGAAAAATGTGTGAGTGATCACTAGCGACACTAAGATGATAGCTGAACGAGTGCTGAACACTGACTGATGGAACGTGTGCACAATCTTGAATTTCCCATCTCCTTGTCACTTGTTAAGCGAGTCAAATTTTTACAATTTTGTTTTGCTCGTTAAGTGAGGTTTCACTGTAACTCCAAATGTTTCATGAATCTATCTAAAACACTGTACATTGTATCAGCTTCATGTACACAGTTGTGTCCTGCCTCTTCAAATTTTTGTTCAATTTAGAGAAACATTATATTGCCCATTTTTGAGAAATTCCATGATGGCAGACATGAAAGTATTTCTATTTATTTATTTATTTATTATATTGAATTTGGCAATGTCTCGCAGACAATATTTGCCACCCACATTACAACAATCCTAATTAATTTAAAAAAAAAAATGTGGTAAAACTAAAATAAGAAAACAACGTGAGAGTAATAAAACAATAACAAAACCAATGAAAAATTATTTGAAGTGTAGTATCTTTTTACAATTGGCTTTGAATTTATAGAAGTCAAGGAACAATTATCTTCAATTTTGGTAGTGGTTTTTTGATAGCAGTAGAAAAAAAGATCTGATTGTTACATTCGGGCGGCAGTAGGACATATGGATACAAGTTAATAATCTACTGTTAAATATAGAATGTAGATAAAGGTGTAATGAGCAGGAAGAAGGCTGTTAAAATATTTGTATATATAAATATGAAAATAATCTATATGTTGGAATAAGTTAGGAAGGCTGAGACAGATTTGTGACATCAGGAGAGTTAGTAGATGGCAGATGTGATAGATTGTTGAGGGTAAAAAAAATTTTGTTTAGCTCTATTTAAGTTTATTTAATGTAGATACAGGAGCCGAGGCCGATGTAGGTAATGCATAATCAGTTAAAGATTGGAAATTAGCAAAAAGAAAATAGCATGGAGTGTGTTTTTATTTGAAATGTTTTTAAAATTTTGCCAAAGCATTCTGTGGCAGATGGATAATTTTTTGTTGAATTTTCTATATGTAGGTTAAAAGAAAATCTGTTATCAAATGTGACACCAAGGTCTATTAACAAGGACACTATTAACAATCTCTAGACACTGACAATTAAGGAAAAAATTATTACTGGGAACAACAAGGTTAAAAATCATAACTCTTGTGTTGTTAGGGTTTATTGAAAGGTTTAATAATTTAAATGACTTGTTTATATGATCAATATCTTTTTGTAGTGTATGTTGGCAACTATTAGTTTTTATGTCAACTTTAACATAATAATAAATAAAGTAATAATAAATGTTGTTTAAAAAAGAAATACTTGGGATTATCTATTTGTGAATATGATTGTGCTAGGGAGGCCCTAGTGTTAAAGTTACTTTCCAACTTGACAGAACTCCTTTGACTTGGTGTCCTCATTTCAATCTCAAATTTCTACTTTTTCTATTACCAGTTTTAAATCTGACCATTGCACAATTCAAATTATTCTTAACAAAATTCACACCTTCATTCCATATAACATTTGTACTATTTTGATTCCCAATTGGTCAACGGTTAAATGATTTTCATTGTCTAAGTGTTTGAGTTTTCTTGATTGGTTATTTCTTCTGGATCCTTCAATTAACATTAAACCATAAACACTAAATATTTATAACTTTTTCTTACACCCTAATAAGCAGTTCTTAAATTATAAAAGAATAAACCTAAACAGTCAAAAAGGCATACAAGAACACTAAAGAAAATGTGCAATCATATTTGATCTTTATGACATAGATGGAAAGAAAACAGAGATCCCCTCTCACTCTACATTTATAATGTTACCTTAAAGCAGTATTACAAAGAATGTAAACTAAATTATCTAAATTATATTCAAAATTGTTACTGATTTTGCTTTTGATCCTAAAACATTCTGGCTCTTTGTTCCTAAATTTTAAAAGTGCATTCAAAAGTCACAACAACATTGCCAATAGTGAGATATACAACATCTATAATCAAACTAAATCACATTTTTTCCATATGATACCTGAAGGTCAATTTAAACTTCTATGTCCTAATTTAAACTATAAAAATCTATTTGGTCACGCCCCCTCCCAATCCATATTCTCCTAAGCAATTCTTCTTGATGTCATAAAATTCGTAAATACTTTCATCTATAGTCCTGATCACATTCCTACTATTGTTTGTAAAAAGCTAGCACCTATTTCTGCCTCTGTGTTTCTACATTTATTTTCCTTGATCCTAGACTCTGGATTTTTACCTACACAGTGGTCACTGTCTCTAGTCTGTTACCTAAAAAAGTACCTAATTCTTTCCGGCCAAAAAACTTTTTGAAACCCTTCTGTATAGATCAATGTATTATTCAATTATATCTTGCCTCTCTTTTTGCCAACATTCTAGTTTAGACAATTTCTCAACCACTAATAATCTATTAGAAATTCAATACGTAATACTGAAAAACTATGAATTAAAACTTCTAACATATGTTGTCTATATTGATATTTCTAAAGCTTTTTGACTGTTTAACTCCTAACATTTTTCTGAATTGTCAACTGAATTAAATGGCACTATTTTAATATGGCTTAATAATTATTTTCTACTTTGTATTTATAAAATTAAAATACCTGATTTCTATTTCAGTCAATTTTCTCCTCTAATAGGCATTCCACAGGGATCTATACCCAGCAATCTATTTTTTTATAGCTTATATTAAACCTCTCTCTAGCATCACTACCTCTTTTATAAATGCATATGCTGATGACATAAAAATTGCTAATAGTTGCCAACACACACTACAAAAAGATATAGATCATATAAACAAGTCATTTAAATTACTAAAGTTTTCAATAAACCCTAACAAAACAAAAGTTATGAATTTTAGCCTTGTGACAAGTTGACAAGATGATATAAATAATTGAATGATTTTTGTTATTTACTCCCATTGAGTTTTTAAAACCTAGATATTAACATAGTAATTTTTATTTCAGATGAGTTTAGGTCAAAGAGCAAAACTGATCTGTTCTCCTGATTATGCATATGGTTCAGTTGGTCATCCAGGAATATATCCTTTTTTGTCTTAAGTGTTTATTATTATAATTCTTGCAATATTGAAGTTTTGTTGAAGTTAATAATGAAGTTTTTAAATTATAAATAAATATATTTTAATTATTTAAGTATGTTGATTAAAAGCAATATTGCAAAGAATCATGCAACTTTGTCAGGCAATGTCCCAAGGTCACTAGCATGACTTCTATGGGTTTACAGAATTGAGTTCATTCTCAAAATTTGGTGGGCTGATTTTGATGAAACTTTGCCATTTTCCATTAATTGTGATGAGGAATCTATATATGTAGTGAAGGTCCATTTAAATGTAAAATATAAGGGTCCATTACTTCATTTTCAATATACCAGGGAGTCAAAGTGACAATGTCCATCCTCCCTGACATGATTGAGCACACCTGATTGGATTTAGGGGTGAAAAATCAAAAAAAGCATTGTGTGCATCTAATGGAAAATAGGTGGAAAAAATGAACAAAACACAATGATCGCTTTTTCGTGCAAGGATTGCATCTCCCATGGCTCGCAGGTACTTGTCCCATGGCAAGTCTTGGAAAGGCAGGGGCAGAGGGGGTATGTATCCAGGGTGCTAATCTTCCAAAATTATTACATATGCAAACTAATAAATTCATAGAAAACTCATCTGTAAGTATTAAAAATTATGTTATGAAATATAATAAGCATTATGTTAATAAAAAGTGATTTTATAATTTAAAATTAATATATTCAATAGGATCAGTTATTTAGTTAAAATGAATAAAAATAACTATAGTTGGAGTATCATGTTAACACTCCAATAAGTTGCATGATGACCTAGTTATTATTTACTTATTACAGAATTTGGGATCTTGTGTTAAGATTAATGATTAAAATTAATTTTAAAATTTTGAAAGAAAACATTGAGTGAAAGTGGAATTTGAACTCAGAACTTTTACTTTACAGACGTTTTAGATTTATTACCAGTCATACTGCCGTTAGATCTCTGTCTGGTATTTGTTTCCTGGTCTATATAAATTCTGTAATATAATTATTTATTTATAATTAATGTCATAATTCCTTTCCTTGGAATTGGTGTTGATTGAGTGTTTTAGCTAAGAGACTGGTTTTCTATATTTTATCTTTAAAAATTTTTAGAAATATAGCCATTTTTATTTATTTTAAGTGATTTTATAATTTTTCAATTTTTAAGACTAATGAAAGGCTTATCTAAAAGGCACCATATTTAAGTTTGCCTCTGGTGCCAAATGCCAGCCATATATATAAGTATAAGGATAGGCTCTTTTGTGGTAACAAGTGCAAAATTCATCTGTTTGCATCCATCAGGTACAAGGATTGCCTCTTCTGTGCTTAACAAGCACAAGAATAATTTCTTTCTTTCTGGCTCCACCTCATTTCTATTGCGTATCATGTTAACACTCCAATAAGTTGCATGATGACCTAGTTATTATTTACTTATTACAGAATTTGGGATCTTGTGTTAAGATTAATGATTAAAATTAATTTTAAAATTTTGAAAGAAAACATTGAGTGAAAGTGGAATTTGAACTCAGAACTTTTACTTTACAGACTTTTTAGATTTATTACCAGTCATACTGCCGTTAGATCTCTGTCTGGTATTTGTTTCCTGGTCTATATAAATTCTGTAATATAATTATTTATTTATTGACTAGAATTAAGTCAATTACTAATCTGGGCTTGAGACATATATTATATATTGATAAAATCTAAGTAATTTTTTAATTTTTATTTTACTCTTTAGTAACAGTAATAAGTCTAACACAAATTATACATTGATACAAATTAATCTTGACATACAGAAAAGATACAGTATACATTTGATATTAACATTACAATGAGCAATTTTAAATTAAAAATGTGTCTTAGATTTTAAGTATGTCACTTCACTAAAATATCAATAGAATAAAGGTCTTTTAATATTATTTGCTGAAAGATTTATTTTTTCAGACTCAAATGAACTTCTGGTGAAAGTTTTTACAATTGTTATTTCATCTTTTAAATTGCTTGGTTTTTTGAAATTTAACAATGGGGAATAATGTAATTCTTGTTACAGACAGTTAGAAACATATTAAACAAATGCAGAGTTTAATATAAAAATATGGTCAGGACAAATTTATCATTACAAAAAATCTTTAAAAAAATTCCTCAAAGACAATATATACAAATATATCTTTATTCCAATCCAGTCCTTTCAAATGCACATTTGAGGAATTAACAATCTCACGGCAGAGTTAACCTTTCTTTATAGGCTGCTCATTCACCTCTAAATGTAAAACAGTTAAAATATCCCTCTGGTGGTAGCACTTCATATATTTACTTAATTTTATATGAAGTGCCACCATTTGAAAGGACTGGATTGGATGTGGAATAAAGACACGTTTGTCTTTGAGGAATCTTTTTAAAGATTTTTTGTAAAAATGAGAGGTCTATGTACTCAAAATACATTCCTCATATTAATTAAAGTTATATTTATTATTCAAATAATGAGTCTAGTTCTTTCTCATCTTGATGTGATAAGCCCTTTTTATTATGGCTGCAATTTGATAGGCTATTCATTTAATGTGTATGTATGCCATTTGCCAAAATACTTAAAAATGCAACTTAAGGGAAATTTCCTCGTCAAGCATGACTGTCATGTGGTTTTTTTATTTATTTATTACGCATACTGGATTTTTATTCCTTGATGCGGGGAGCAAAACCATCTCCCAAACAAAACACTTAAATACAATAAACATAATCAAACAAAATTATACAATGATAAATAACAATTCAGTTGTAAAATAAATTATATAAAATTTACAAAATCAAATACAGTAATTAAATAAAGTTTAAAGATCGGGAGCATCTGTCAATATAATACAAAATACCAAAAAATAGAAACCAAAATGGCAAATTGCTTACCTATAAATAGAAAAAAAATTAGTATCGAAGACACAGCACTGACAGATGCTCCCAAACAGCACTAACAACAAGGCTAGATTTATAGTAGAGGAATCACGCCCCCTAAAACAAAATTTTAACAGATTTTCTTAGAAAACAAAATACATTAAATTTATAACAAGGTTTCGATAAAATTTTAAGGAAAAAAAACCTGGTAAGAACTTCGCAACCAAAGATTTCTTTACGTAACACTTTAAGACGCCCACATTTAGCCAGAATATGCCAGGCATCCACAATTTCTTTCTCAACACAAAAGTTACACAATTCTCTCGAGTAATTATTTAAAAAGTTTAACGAATTACACCTAGCCTGTATAAATAAACACAAAATATTAAGGGAAACATCTTGATTATATAAAGAATTATCAAAAAACGTAACATTCAAATTCTTATACCAACAATTATATACGCTTTTACTTATTTTTTCATTTATATTATATAAAAAATTATCAAAAATGTTTACAAGGAGAAGAGACCAGTCCATTAGATCCAAATCATCATTAATAAAATTAATACCATGATTATTGCATGTATCTATAAGATAACGTGTCCAATCTATAGACTTTTTGTTAAGTATAAATTTCAGACAAACCTTACTCAGACGATGATCATCGAGCTTAGAAATTCTATTAATCCAATTTCTTATCCTACTAAATATTATAAGTTTTATAGGGGTCAAAGCACATTCCATCATAATTAAATAACCTGGTGTACAACGAGGTAAATAAAATAAGTTTTTAATAAATTCAGTCTGTATACCATCACCATTAGTCAGATTAAAACCCCAAATCTCTGAAGCATATAACAAAGAGGGCAATACCACAGTTTTCAATAGACGTAAATAATCTCTCAGATTACGTAATTTGGCAGATCTCCCCAACTGAATGACTTTATTCATCAATAATCTGGCATGAGTTCTCTTATTAGTGTAATGCGTATGGAATAAACCATTAGACGAAAATGTAACACCCAAATATTTGTAATTAGAGACAACTTGAATTGGAGAACCCTTAAACCACCATTTATCTGCCCTCGCACTCTTACCTCCTCTTCGAAAAACAACAATCTTGGACTTATTCAAATTCAATTTCAAACCATTTTCATCTAAATAAATTGCGAATTTATCAATCAATCTTTGAAGTCCAATCACAGAGTCAGATAAAATTACAATATCGTCTGCATAAGCTAGTATTTTAATTTGGAAACCATCTATTTCTATACCATCACCAGAAGAATTAATAAAACCAAAGAGATCGTTCAAAAAAATACCAAACAAGATTGGACTCAAAATACAGCCCTGCTTAACACCAGTCTTAGAAAACATTAATGGCGAACAGTTCCCACCATCTCTTACCATAAACGAGGAATTTTCATACAAAGCAACAAGTAAAGATATAAATTTATAACTGAAACCATAACGCAACATCTTAGACCACAGCAAGTTCCTACAAACTCTGTCAAACGCAGAAGATAAATCCACAAAAAAAGCATACACCTTCCTCCGTTTCCGTAAAAAAGTTTTCTGAATAACCGTGTACAAAACAAAAATATTATCCAATGTGGAATAACTAGCTCGGAATCCTGCCTGATTCTCATGCAATATATTATTAACTTCTAACCACCTAATCAGTCTTCTATACAAAATAATACAAAACAATTTCGAAACACAAGATGATAGCCATATACCTCTATAATTACCAGGAACATCCTTCCTACCATTCTTAAAAATCGGAATTAGAATACTCGTCTTCCAAGACTCCGGTATTATCCCAGTATCAAAAATCTTTGAAAAAAGACACAAAATATGTGGTCTCAGAGTCTCAAAATTCCAAAATTCCATCGGGATCCCGTCAAAACCTGGCGCTTTATTTGGCTTATACCTCCTCAGAGCATCATTAAGCTCACCTGCACAAAGTTCATGGTCCAAAAGTTCATCATACCAATTCCTACAATAATTAAAAATAGAAAAATCAACAAAATAAGGGTCCAGGGAACCAAATAAATTAAAAAAGTGATGAAACCAATCATCAATAGATATAAAGCAGAAATTACAAGACTTAGTCCGCTTAACGTGTCGGAAATAATTCCAAAAAAGCCTATTATCTTTCCCGAAACAATTTTGAATTTTTCCAGCAAATAATTTTTTTTTCGCAATGCAAAATCGCTTCGCCAAACTTCGTAACATAACAAAACGCAAACGATCATTAGAATCATTACTCTTTCTAAAAGATCTCCAGGCTCTATTCCTAGCGCAAATTAACATCCTACAGTCCGAATCGAACCACGAAAAAGAATTCTTATGTCTCCTAATATTAAATCCACACTTACAAGCCAAATTAAAAAGAAGATTACTCAGGTCTTCCATTGAATCAAACCCATTCAAGACACATATTTCCTCCAAAGCCAACCTTAATTCATCCTTTCTAGATTCATCCCAGAACAATCTATTAATCCTCTGCCTCTTCTCTAAAGAAACCGATCTATCATTTCCACAGGCCAGTCGTAAAATCAAAGGGTTATGGTCGGAATCCAAAAACTGACCCATCGTTAAAGAGAGAATATCTTTCCAAATTAACGGAGAAACTATGACCAGATCAATAACTGAACAGCCACGACTAGAGATAAAAGAATATTCACCCGCTTCATCACCTAAACATCTTCCATTACCAATAATCAAATTCAAATCATCACATAGATGAAGCAACTTTCTACCAAAAGAATCAATCACCAAGTCTTTCGAATTCCTATGCAAAGGACAAACAATACCAAAAGAATTGCAAAAAGCGTCAGAAATTATATTCCCCAATCCAATCCTAGCATTAAAATCACCAGCAATCATTACATTCTTGTCATGTAATATCAAACCAATTAAAGTTTCAAAAATAGACTGCCAGTCATTTTCCCTAAAATAAACAAAACATACCAAAATATTACCAAGTTCGGCACCAAATTTGACAAGTATTAGAAAGTTATCTTGATAAATAACAACGCAGGGAAAAGAGGATCTTATTGCCAATAACCAACCTGCACAATAACGACCTTTCGTATGTAACTTAAAAGCCTTACCAAAGTAGAGATTATAACCTTGCAAACAATCAGTTACCTCCGAATTTCTATTAGTAGAACCATACCAAGTTTCAGAAAGAAATATAATATCGTACTGCAATAGATACTTCCAAAAAAACTCGGGTTTATTAAACAAACCAGCACAATTCCAAATTAAAAAGGAAGTACCCCTATCCGGCAATTGCTAGGATGAGACAGGCTTAACCTGGTCACAGTCAACATCGTAAAAGTACTTCGTTCCGTCAATAATAATTTTATCATAAACTACTTTTACCATTCGCGCTCCAGAAAGTTTTGACTGTCTACCGAAATCACGAAGCTTAAATCTAATATTTCTCAATCTAGGAGAAAAGTCATCATTTACATAAACACCATCCGGTTTTAATTCCAGAATTCGTTTCTTAAAGTTCATTTTTTCATAATAATCAACAAAAGTACAAATAATTAATCTAGGGGAATTAGCCTTTTTCTTTCCCACTCTCATTGCCCTACCAATCTTAATGTCGGGCATCTGTAAGACTCGCGTAGCAAATTCAACTATTTTCTCTTTCGTTTCTAGAAATGATTCATCCCGTACCTCTTCTAGACCGGAAATGACAACATTATTTATACGACGTTGGTTATCCAAAAAATCAAGTTCTCGAGTAATATCATTAAACTTTCTCGTAACATTACTTTGATCGCTTAAACCACAATTTTTATCAGCCAATTTTTCCAATATCTCTAATCTGGTATCTAAGTCACCCAAACCTTCATCCAAATTTTTTAACCATTCCGATACATAATTTAATCTTGAAATAAGTTCATCAACCTTAGAATTCATGGAAAAATGTAAACGCAACAGAACACGCATACCCTCTTCGAGGTTAAAATTTTCTCCTTCCAGAAGATATGCAAATTCTTCCTCCTCGCGACTCTTCAAAGATTTCTTTTTACTGCTGGTCTCTCCTTCCGTTAAACTCGGTGAAAACGACTTTCTTTTCGGATTAACCGCCATAATTGTAAAGACTTACCTATAACTATAAATAGAAAAAAAAATTAGTATCGAAGACACAGCACTGACAGATGCTCCCAAACAGCACTAACAACAAGGCTAGATTTATAGTAGAGGAATCACGCCCCCTGGTAAGAACTTCGCAACCAAAGATTTCTTTACGTAACACTTTAAGACGCCCACATTTAGCCAGAATATGCCAGGCATCCACAATTTCTTTCTCAACACAAAAGTTACACAATTCTCTCGAGTAATTATTTAAAAAGTTTAACGAATTACACCTAGCCTAAAACTATAAATAGAAAAAAAAAATTAGTATCGAAGACACAGCACTGACAGATGCTCCCAAACGTCATGTGGTTACTGACATCATTGCAACATACATGCAATAACCAATCCAAAATGGATAAAATGTTTATTCTATATCTAATTCCACAAAATAAGTAGTCTATACTTTCCATCAGAATGTAAAATAACTATAACCAAAATTTCATCTGGATTGGACAAAAATTTCAGGAGTTATAAGGAAATTACACATGCAAACACACACACAAACAAACAAACAAACATTCATACATACAGAAATTACCCCTGAATCTTTTTGCATTTCTCAATGTTTCAAATGTTCCAAGTCCAAAATGTAAAAATCTTGGGGGGTCATTTTGCTGGATCACATACTTTTCCTCTGTTATATATAAAAAGCTGAGAAGGTAAAAAGATAAACACTTTCTTACAAACATTTTTACTTCTGTTTAGCAATTAATCTTACATGAGTTAAAACTTGTAGTCAATACATGTGTGGCATATGAAAATAATTGTACTATGTACAGTACATTTTATATAATATAAATATAGTATTGATTCTTTGCCTAAGGACTATTATTTTCTTTATTTCTTTGTATTATTTAATTATCATGTTAACACTCCAATTACTCTTAGGTAGAAAGAGTACCACTTAGTCTGGGATTACCCAGGTATATATTATATTGATATAATATATCAACATAACATGTGTGTTTATGTTCGTATTAGTATTAGATTCAAAGATTTAAAAATGCACAACGAGCAGAAAAACAACCATAACATTGTGGCTTTACACAAACAGCCGTAATGAGTTCTAGAATCTAAAAAACTGCCTAAATGAAAAATTTATGTCAGAACTGTTAAAAAAAAAAAAAAGACTAAACATGTTCAAGCATTATCAACATACCACAACATATTGTTGCAGAAACAACAAAAGACATTTTTATTAGTGATGTAACAAATAGTATATTCCACCTCAGCCGAATACTGAATATTTGGCTAGGAGAGTGGCCGAATACCGAATATTCGGCCGGGAGTGTGGCCGAATGGCCGAATATTCGGCCAAACTATTCGGCTTGATTAACGCAAGTACGAAAATTGGCGCGCAAACCGCATTATGGCAAGGATCGTGCACCCTGCTCTCTATTTGCCCGCTGTCACTATGATTTTTTCTTCCAGTAGGTGTAAATTATTTAAATTAATTAATTAAATTATAATTATTAAAGTTAATATGAGATGGAGCCTAACGTCTACCTCTAGGGCCAAATTGGTTTATAATTTATGTAATAGCCGTAAATAGCCCGATATGATTCGGCAGTTGTTGGTATTTAGATGTAAGTTATAACTTATAAGTTATTTTATTTGCAATCGATCTTTTTAACTCTTTAATTAAGCACTAAAATTTTGTTTTTACTACGTATTTGTAGACTGAGTAGTACCCTAAGGATATACTTTAGTGGGGACGTATGGTCTAGTTTCTGCCCAGTTGTGGAACAGAACAAATATATTATTGGGGGTTTTCTATTTGTGAAGTTTTGTGATATTTTGTTGCTATTGTTTTTGTCAATATTTTTAAAATTAACATGATTTCAAATGTTATCTTTTGCATATAATGAAAAATGCTCGTTCTTTGTTTTATATATAAAATAAATTATATAATAGTTACTCATCTTCTAGAAATAAATAAATAATTCTTTCTTTAAATACGATAAGTTTCAATAAAATGTTTCGTAAATCATTTTAAAACATCGTAAAAAATATTAAAATATATGCGAATACGAATATAACATAATTAACTAAACAATAACATTAATGCCCGATACATTCTAACCTACACGCCATCAATGCCATAAGATATCGGGCTAGATAAATTCTATAATATTATTTAATTACGAAATAATTTAATACTTCTTATTAACTTTATTTTTATTTCTTATTTATTTTTATTCGCTATTTCTTATTAACTTTAATAATTATAATTTAATTTTCAGCATTAATAAAAGTTACCAAAATGATTAATTTACTGTGTTTTTGTTATTTCTTACTCCTGTTTTGAGGTATTCGGTATTCGGCCGAATAGTGAAAAATAGGCCAAATACTGGGTAGTAACCAAATATTCGTTAAAATCACTAATTTTTATCACACATGCATACAATCAAGTTGACATGAAAGAAGGCCTATTTGGGTGGTTCTGTGCCATGGTAAGTTTTAAACTTCTGACATCAACTTCTTCAACATATGTGCATCTTCAAGTTTGCCATCTCTTTGATCAAATAAATATAGTCTGTATGCAAGGCTTTGTAATCTGCAATTGTGAGAGGTACTGCATTGATTGAAAGTGCAGATGTTTGGAAGATATCAACTGTAATTTTAAATAAACACCTACTCAAAAACCTTTAAATAGTGCAGCCAAACTTTAACATTGTCATGTATTATTGTCATTTTTTTAAACAGTCCTGACACAAATTTCATGTCTTGGCATTTTAAAAAATGCCAAATCATCTTAATTCTTTATAAGCAGCCAGGATGTGAAGTTTTCTATTGTTGCTTTATAGAAACAGCCACAATATGTTAGGATAGTTTTTCCATATACTGAGCATTTTTGATCTTTGAGGCTTAACATATGTATGTGTATATATATATATTGGTAGTCATTGCCAGGTGGCATCAAGTTAAGGAAATTGCAAGTTACAAAAGTTTGAAAATCACTGCCTAGAGTGCCAGAATCAGCTTTTGGGGTGTTGCAAACTTCTAGGTGTTTGATTTGTTATACACTAGAATAAGTAATTTAGTATGACAGTTTCGAAAACAAGTAACATTAATTGGCTTATTGTCATTTGGTTTAGTAAGTAGCCTTCATAACTAGTGTGAAGCAAATCTTACTGTGAGAGTGAAAGAACTCTCAAAGAAAAGGTTTGATCAAATAATGAGTAAATCACAAAGTGAGGATCCACAGTGTAATTTGAAAAATGTATTTTATTTTTATCTTAATGTATATTTGTAATGTATATGTAAGTATAAAGTATATTTATCTGAAGTTATTTAAATAAATGTTTACCTTAACATTAATACTATTCCACCAAATGCAACTTTAACATTTGATGTTGAGCTTATTAAGTTAGAATAACTCAATTCAACCTTCTGTGACATCAGTTTTGAATATCAGCTACCTGTCTACTAAACTGGTTTTTTTTTTATTTTTTTTTAATTGCTTTTAATTTGATGTGATTTATATGTTTTCACACCTTTTACTGATTTTTTTTAAAACTTATTTTACTTGTACAGAAAGCATTTAATATTTTTACTTTAAGAAATTTAACTATTACTATACACTAAAATTACATATTGATACATCAAAATTTGTTTGTTTTGAAAAAATATATATATAATTATTTCCAACAACTTATAAAAGTAACCTAAAAATTTTTCTTGTCTATATTCATAAATTATTAATAACATTTATTTATATTATTATAATGCTTGTACATTTATTTTTGTTTATTAAGCTTTTTTTTATACAAATTTTATATTGTATAAGTTTAAAACAACTGAAAGAATTTTTCAGTATTTATATATTTCCTAATATAAATTTCAAGCAAATTTCTGCTTTGGTAAATATTTGTTAGTTAGAAACACTTTCTGGTCTTTAAACATAATTTAAAATTCTCAAAATATTAAATCAGAGTGAAGAAATATAAATTAGCAATATAAAACTAAAGTTTATGTAGAAGTTTATTGCAAATTCTGGTTTTTCAATTAAATTTTCAATAGATTGAATTGAAATTTCCTACCTTTCTTCAGCTTTGGCCTTTACATAGTTACTAGAAGCTGTTTGCCCATTTTCTTAAGGTTTAAGGCTTAATTTAAATTTCAGAAAAACTCAAAATTCATCATCACAATTTCTTTTAACACTTATTTTCCTGAAATTTGAATTTCTGTTAACAATTCTTTCAATTTTATAAAATTGAAATTTAATGTTTCATACAGCTTTCTATACTCCAGGTTTTCTAATCTTTCAACCCATTAAAAAGACTTGTTTTTTTTTTTTTTTTTTTTTCTTTCTTTCTTTCTTTAATCTTGTATCTTATAATGTAGAGTGGCCTAAAGTCAGTTAACTGAAGTACTGCATATTTTAAGAGCAGTTAAAATTGATTTAGAACAGTTGCATGTTGTTTTCCAGGATTCTTCCACTTCCAGTGAAGCAACTGAATTAATGATGACATGCAGCTGTTTCAAACTGGTTTTGATCTCTCTTAAAATATATCATAATTGATTTTTGATTCAATCTATGTAATGATCACTCTCTCAACAAATGTCCTGATTGACTTTATGTAATTGGTAACAATAATAAGCACTTTCTCATTCTATGAAAAATATCAAAGCAGTCTTGAAACAATTTGTGATGACTTTGATATTGAAATCATCCTTTTGGAATCATTGCATACCTTATATTTTTCATACATATATCTTGTATGAATATATTTTGTGAAATATATTAATATAATATATACATATTAAAAATGATCCTTTAGTGTTCTATTGAATGTGGAATGTTTGAACATTGGAAATTTTTTCCTAAATTTAGCTTGTGTCCTAATTTTTAAATGTATTTAAAATCAATCTATGAATTTCTTAATCTCAAATTCTTTGATAATTATCCAAATATATTAATGTTATAAATATTTAAGTCTCATTCTCGGAAATCTTAGTTCAAAAATTAGTCATTGATGATGAAAAATTGTAATATTCATATATTGAAAATTTTTTCTATATGCACACACAACAAAATGGAAGACCGTTCATTTGCAGATATGGCTTATACAATTCTTTGTCTGCATTGTTATGCATACTGAGTGTATCAGAAGCAATATCATCCTTCCAAAGTAACATTCTCTCTTGCACATTTGAAAAAATAAATGCCCAATTGTTGCTCTGCTTTGAGAATCTTTCAAACAATGCTAGTCAACAGCATATCAGTTGTGCCATAAGATATGGTATAAAATAAAAGTACAAATATTTTATAGATCAGAGTTTAAAACTGCCAATTCCTCACTCAGTAAGCAAATTGAAATGCATTCTACTTATTTGTCTGCAAGTGTGCTGTCATCTTAACTGCAAGGCCAGTATCTTGTTAAAATGGAAACCCTAAAATGTTCAAAATGCAAGAAATTTAACTTTATATATATATATAAAGAATAAAGTTCATTTCTTAAATCTAGACATTCTAATCAGCAGTACTGTCCTCAATAGTTACAATCACTGTAATAGAATTTACAAAACCCTATTCTTTGTATTAATAACAAACATGTTAATGTGCAATGTCAAATAAAACCTTTTTGAATGTCCTGAGAATCTATTTAACTGAGTTGTTGATCTGTGAAACTGGTGGAAAATAAATGCTTAATTTCATGATAAATTTTGTTTTTATTTTTCTTTATTTGAAAATAATTTTTTTACTTACATTCTGCCTAATTTATATAATTTGATGCAATGGTTTGATAATACTGCTGTTATATGCAATGTAAACATCTAGAAAACCAAAATTATTCTTTATTCAATAAGATTTTTGGCCATTCTGTGGCCATCCTCAACTTGCAACAAATGCAAATAATAGTTTGTACAGAATGATTCACTTAGGACTGAACACTTATGTAGAATATCTCGGTGTAAAATGAAAAGATGAGCTTGAAAAATGAATGAAGCAATTGATATGTATTACTTGTGTGAAGAAGCCATTGGGCACAAGGGCTGTTTCCTAAATGCCACTTAATTGGCACGGGTTTGTAAAACCTGCTCACACTGTCATCAGATGACTTTAAAACTGATAGGAGGGCAAGTTATTGAGTGGGGAGGAGTGATGGGTCAGTCAATAGGTGTTCTTTTGACCAAATAAGACTGACAGGTCTTTAACATTTAACAAAAATAAAGTTTATTATATATCTAAATCTAAGAGATACATATGGATCATACAATGAAAAGTTAAAAGCAGTTAAAATATAAATTCTTACAAAAAAGAATGGTGACTAATCTAGTTCCTATGCTGCTTGCCTAATTCCGTGACCGATGTGAGAGAAGAGTTCACAAATATCTAAGTATACCTCTATGTTTTAGCTGATGTGACACTTGTTCATTCATATGAAAGCTTCGTAGTCAATGAATGTCTTCATTCTTTATTTTCCCAGAAAGGATCATGTCCGTTTCATGGAGATTGACTGGCCACAATCACAGATATAACTTCCTGAGTTCAAGTGCCTAACTTCTGGTGTCTCCACTTTTTATACGATTTGTGTGGGAATTTAGTCATGTGATCTTTCATTGTTTTGAAAGCAAAGGTTACTTTTGCAGGTGTGTGAGCTTGACTATGACTTGCATTGACGTCATGTTGTCACTTTTCTCTTCTTTCACCATTCAATGTTATTGTTTCACAACAGTGTGTTAACTTACCCATCCATTTGTTGCTAGTTGAATTGTCATTCAATCTGATTCTATGCGAGGGTTTTTTCCTAATGATCGGGATGTTTACATAAAAATTTTTGTAGAAATGGGTTGAAACAACCCCAAAACCTCGTGGATCTCACACTTGGAAAAATATGCCACCTGCCAGCTAGGCAGTCCCACAAATCTAATGCCACATTGTTTCACATTTGCCGATATGTAGTGTCAGATATAGGTATCCTTTGCTTAATACACAAAATTAATTACAGTAATCCCTTTATATATGTGGAAGTAAGTTTTAATTTATGCAGTTTTACCAGCTGTCTTTACTTAACATAGATATACCATACTTTGATTAATGCAATTTTGATATACAAAGTAGGATTCAGGGATTAATTAATCATGTTAATCAAGGGATACCTATATATGTCTGGACATGGTGGTGAGTACTTCCAACAACTTCTATAACATATTCCTGTTTGTCATGGATGAAGACATGTTTCTTACATTTGTGATTTCCAGGAAGTTGAGGCAAAACTCACCCCACTCCTGACACCAATATGTGAGAAGCCAAGGGCATGGGTTGTTCCCCCTAAATGCCACTTACTCGGCATGGATAGGCGAAATTCACTCACGTTGTCTGTGGGTGGCTTAGGAAACACGTAAATCATAAGATGGTGGCTTCCAACCAGGAACTGACACCAGTTAGGATAATTATGTACATCCTAACTGCGATTTGTAAGACTATTTAAGATTAGGAGGGCTCATTTATTTTTTGAAACCGTGTTTTACTGTTTTATTGAGTGTTGAACACAAGATTGTGTTATTAATTAAACACTTGGCTTTTTTCCATTTTTATTCAGTTGATACGGGTACTTCTACACATTTCGGGCACTTAGCCCCTCATCAGTCAACTAAACAAGAAAGAGTATATACAGTATTTTGAATATCACATCATACAAAGGTAAACGATATAGAAATTTATTTAAACACGTACATTTTTCTAGACATACCATTAAACTCGCTATGTAAGCAAGGACACGTATACATCACTAGTTCAGATTTTTCCAACTAGGACAATAAAATGACTGCATCAATCTTATAAAATCTACGTACAAGGTTGTAATAGAAAAACGTTATTTTCACAGATGAGGGTCGTATTTGGGTTGGGTGTTATGGTGATGCAAGAAAATTTGTTTGGAGAAGTGCAGATGAGAAATTTAAAGAAGACTATCTGAATAGAAACACTTTTCAACAAGTATAATGATTTGAACTGCATGTCAGCTATATGGATCTGAAATAGAATAGCTCTATGGGGAACACTCGTAAATTTTGACTTACCGACCCAGAAGTTTCGCCAGCACCTCGCTGATAACGAGAAAGTGTAAAATTTGAGCTTTCTCAACCCAATAGTTTTTTCTCTAGGAACATTGCAGGATGAAGAAACTATAGCTTATTTGGTGATTTTTGCATTTTTCGATTGCTTATATTTTGGCAACCCCTTAGAAAATCCTGAAATTTTGTACACTACCTAAGAAAACGATTATCTTTCGAACGAGATATTCAGAAGTACAGTAAGACTCTGCTTAATGCTGCCTCGATATAACGCAGTCTGCTCAAAGCCTAAAAGAAATGTTCAAAATTTACGCCAATTCAAAATATCGTGGCATTTTATTGATTCGTATATAATACGATTATTTACGAACACAAACCAATCGGCGAAAGGTAGTAATTCGTCATAACGTAAATCTATGTTTCGTGCAATTTTGGAAAAAAATATAACATCATGAATGCCATAGGCAATATAATAGCGACTTCGCTTGGTAAGAATTAACTGATAAATGCATGAACGAAGTGTAGAAAAAGTTATTGCTGAAGATATCCAAGAATTCTCAACGAGAAGAGCCTATCGTTAGGTTGAACAAATTGTCAACCTAATTGATACAGCAGGACTATGATATGTAGACGAGCAGGATATTGAGGAGTTACTGCAGGTTTCTGGTGAGAGCCTTACCAATGACGACCTTCAAGAACTGGCAGAACAAGGAATTCATGTAGAACTAGAAAATAGAGATTCTGAAAACGAAGAACCCAAAGAATTTCTCTACAGATTTTCTTAGTAAAAGTTTGGTAACGATAACCGAAATCGTTTATCAAATTGTAGCATGTGCCTTACGTCTTTTCCTGCTCTCCCTTCACCACGTGGTGGGTCCGACTCGGTGTAGAGGAGTTGTGTAAATCTAACTTCTCCCCGAGACACATCCTCCAATAAATTTCCCACCCCTGGTAACCAAGGGTGGGAGATTTATTGGAGGATGTGTCTCGGGGAGAAGTTAGAAAGGATGAAGAAGGAGAAGCAAAGTAGTGGTGATGTGAGTGAAAGTGCGTGTAGAATTAGTTGGGAAGCGAGAAAGTAAAGACTGTGCAACTAGGTCAGCTGGAAGATTTCGTTTTTGAACTGTTTTCTGTCTGATGAGAAGTAAAAGAAGGGGTACACTTCAAACTCATTGTCGGTACGTTTTATGTCTGCCCGTTACGGGAATTCTGTAACATATTATTTGTCGGGAGAATTGTGTGTTAACGCTATTCAGTAGATTGGATTGTCAGGCTCCGTACGCTCCTGTGTTTCCCTGGATGTATTGCATGTTCCCAAGGAAAATTAAAGGGTTATCTTGTTAATTTGGATAGTTGTCTTTGTTTAGTCCCTATTGAGATAAATGGATTCCCCCTTCTAAGCGTCTGCTGTATCAAGCATGCTTGTTATCAAGTTTGTCCCATCGAAGAAATCACTAAAGTTCTCTGTGTCGACTCATTCGTACTTTCTATACTCACAAGCAAATGATCCTGATTTTGAAAGGAGTGCAAAAAAACAAGACGAGGCGTTTTGGATGCGATTTTCTACTACTGACATTTGCTTAATGGAGGAAGAAAACTGACAAATGAAACTACGCTTATCGCAAAAAACAAGAATTTCAAAAAGCCAGGACCTTCATCACAAAACATGAACTTTACATTTCTGTGTGCATATGTTTGTGTTGTTTAACATATACAGTATTATTATTAAGCCGGATGCATACCTGCGGCGCGGCCAGGAAAAGTGGCAGAATGACGTCACGTTTTCTCGCCGCAGAAGTCGATTTTGTGCTGCTTTTCTCGTGCCGCAAAAGTTTGTTGAATTTTATCTTTTGCGGCGATCGCCGCCAAGATGCGTTTCTATCAGCCAATGACAGTTTATTTGGTAATCACGTGAGAAAATACAATCACGTGGTATTTTTAATCGCAAAAGTTCGACACTGTGCCGAAATGTAAGCGGATTGCCGCTTGTGTGGTGGTGCTGCTGCGTGACGAAGATGCGTTTGCGACACCTCTTTTTCTTGCTGCGGTGCCGCCGCATGTGTGCATCCTTCTTAAAGGAGGAATAAAATATGATCAAAAACTGCAACCCGGCATTAATTAACTGCTTGTTTTTTTTAATGGCAACCATTTTAATTAGTTGAATAATCAGAATCTTATACTGCAGGGCAAGTATGAGATATGCTTTTCGGTCAAAGAAATATTGGCTGGCTTTATAATCTGTGAATGGGATGAAGTTGCTATTTACATATTAGAAAGAATTGGAATTCTTTATAGAGTTACGAATGATAGCATGTAAACTGTAAATTGATTTAAGACCTGCCCAGCTCATGAATGTCTAACAATACCATTCGACACTATTTGTTATGGACTGCTAATTAGTAAGGTGATCATACGTTCTTTATTTCACAGGTCTGCCTTTTCGATTTTTTAAAATGTAAAATGGCCAGTTTGTCTTTTATTTTGTGAACTGAAACAGTAAATTGAATATTGGTTTCTTATTCGGAAACCAATATTTAATTTACCTACTTTATTTTATGCAATTTATAAATTTTACCAAACCTACATTGATTATTTAAATAACTGGAGCAGCTCTTTTGTGTAAATGAAAGTACAGGTAACCCCCGTATAACACGGGAGTTACGTTCCAAAAAATTGCCGTGTTATGCGAAACAAAGAACTAGTGCAAAAAGGGGGGTTAGGTTCCAAAAATTAAAAAAAAAAACATACTGTTAAATCCTTGTTTAAATCGGATTTATGATTCGCAAAAGGCCGATGCAGGCATCGGGGCATACAAAATTACAAATAAAAATAATACTGTACTGAATATTATACTGTAAAAATATAAAAAATATATAAAATAATTTATATTGTTAATTTAAATAATTGCTACGGGCGCCCCTAGTGGCCATTTTTGGCATTTGAAAAACTGGATTCTATCATGATAGAATCCAGTTTTTCAGCTTTATATAGTAGATTTTTTTAATGGTTAAAATACTTATTTAAGTAAATATTTTACCAGATTATTCATCCTATATGATGATCTCAGTATGAGAATCATCAACTGGTAACAGTTTTTAATACATTTCATGTTGTACGAGGGTTTTGCCTAATTCCTGAACCGTGTTAGAGTGAATCCGTGCTATAGAAGTGCCGTGTTATATGGGGTTACCTGTATTTGAATGAGACCTACTATGAGAAACCCCTCTGTGGGTGGGTTAAAAGTTATGTCATCAGTGAAAAGTTCTAAGAATGTCGAGAAAACTAAGTTAGTGTCGCTTTTGATCAGACGTTTTTCCAAACGTGTTCACACATATTACTTATAAACATCAACAACCATAGCCCGTTATATAATAAACACGCCAAACGATATGCCAAATTCTTGGGTCATTAAATTTAATGACCGATTCCAAATTAAATTTTAGAAATGTCTGAATTAAAAATTAACTATTTATAATAATTACATTTAATACAAGATGAAAACATAACTGCCTACCTCTAGTCAAATTTAATTTCTAATATTTAATTATAGCCTTTACATAACCCAAGAATTTGGCATATCATTTGGAGCGTTTGTCAAATATATTAGCTGTATACTTTCGTCCGAGCGCCACGCTCATTGGGCGTATTCAAAATCTCGGCACCAATCCAGTGAGATGCTGCCGGAAGTGATGCAACTGCTGGCGTTTTCTAGAGCAGTGGTCTCCAAAGTAGGGCACGTGTACCCCAGGGGATACGCCAAATTTTCCTTCAAAATACTGTATATGTCTGTCTAATCTTACAGTCATACTCCCGAAGAAATAGGCTCACGACCACTTGCAATCATACATGATTATAGAGGGAAAAAATTCAAATTGCGGGTAGCGGGAAATTTAGCAGGAATTATTTATTTATAGTGGCAATATAGTTAGCAAATTTTTTGACGCGTAAAAACTGAGTAACTTATTTCATAAACATAGATTTTATATGTACATTTTTTAATTTATTTGAAAACTTTTATTGCAGACGAGTGAGATTCATTTAGACTCAACATTCCAGATTCAACTTGTCCAAATATATATTCGAGAACCCAAAGACAATAGATTTTTGAACAGGTATGCGACACCGGTCAAGACACAATATTTATATATATACCGTATTTACTCTCATATAAGACGAGGTTTATATTCACTTTTCACTGATTCAAAAACCGAAGTCGTCCTATACGCGCGAACGAAGGATTTTTTGCATTTTTGCAATTTTTGTGAACCGTGTATTCGTATTTTTTTTTTTTTTTTTTACCGGATGCTCACCTTATGATGTTTAAAAACAAAAGTATTTTATCTGGGTCGTTTGAATAGTTCTTGAGAATTGTAAGGAGTAAAGATGAATAGCAATAGGAAAAGCAAAGCTTTTGAATTGAAATTCCAAAATCACACGGGAGCCCGATATAATCCATTTCCACGTGAAAACAGATGATTATTTGGAAATGAGAATTCGGAGAAACTCATAAGTGTAATCGACGGAGAATGGATTCGACTGTTAAGAATTGGCAAAAAAAGGTTCAGCTTTACAGGAACAAATTACGAGGTATGTTATCGATTTTACAAGATTTTTCCTTAAAGTTTAAAATGCCAGTAATTTTTGCGGGACAATGTGTAAATTTACGCGCATCTAATATTTTATTTGTGATTAAACGAAATAAAATTAGAATTGTAATAATAAATCTAATTTTTATTTTTATTTTGATCTTTAAAGGTCACACCTCGTCCTATATGCGAGATCGTCTTATAAGCGAGTAAATACGGTATATTATAACATATATAATTATTTTCGTCTTAGAGGTGCGCGATCAAAAAGTTTGAAGATCACTGTTCTAGAAACACAGACGCTGACTGCCAGGAACTTCGGGAGAGAAAAACAAGAAAAATGGTGAACGATGTAAACTTCCATGTTACATTAAATTTATTTTTGAACTTATTTAATGAGAACAGATTAATGGAAAATGAATATTTCGAAAAGAGAAATAGGGACGAAGAATTTTTAAATTTCCGTAGGAATTTTAACCCTTTTTCTCTCCCCACACTAAGAAGGGAATTTTCAAAAATTCCTTCTTAGTATGCATTCTCATGATGTACCTGTGTACCAATTTCAACTTTCAACTTCTAACCGCGATTATCATCAACCCATCTCAATTATAAGAAATTTTTTTTTTAAACAAAATCTGATAACAAATGACGCCACACAATTTTATTTTTGCTTTTTATTAATAACTCATAACGGCCAGAAAAGTTACGCAACTTCCTTTGTTAGATTTTTTGGATTCAGGTGGTCTCAAAACATGGAGATTTACAAAAACTCGGAGGGTCAAATCTGACACGATTCCAATACTTTCCCTTATGTACAGTACACAACAGCCGGGAGGGTAAAAAGCAGGTTGGGTTTATTTTTCTCTAAAACTGAAAAGCATAACTTTTATTATAAAATACAGTGGAACCTCGCGTAACGAGCATAATTCGTTCCAGAGTCTTACTCGTAATGCGAAACAGTTTTTTTCCATAGAAATTAATGTAAAATACGATAATGCGTTCCACACCGAAAAAATGCTCAAATGTTTTATGTATAACGTTTATTCAAAAAAATAAAATATAAAAAATGTACAATATACACTGTTAAGGAGCGTGGATCATCATCTTTTCATCTATCGCGGAATGAACCATCCTGGAATGAATTCGATTTGCAGAAACAAAAAAAAAAAAAAAAAAAACATTACAGCTAATATGTTTGATAAACACTCCAAACGATGGGCCAAATTCTTGGGTTATGTAAAGGCTATAATTAAATATTAGAAATTAATTAATTTGACTAGAGGTAGGCAGTTATGTTTCCATCTCGTATTAAATGTAATTATTATAAATAGTTAATTTTTAATTCAGACATTTCTAAAAGTTAATTTGGAATCGGTCATTAAGTAAACACTTCGCAACATTAGCATAGAACGCTGAAAAACTTGAAATAGGCCTATATAAAAGCAGCTGAAAGATAAGTGCATTAATGCAAGCGATGCGGACACCTTAGCAACAGCAGGAAAATGCATTGTACAAAATAAGTTTTTTAGAAGCTTCTAATTACCTCATTTTCCACTGTATAATTTTTGTACATTTTTGAGTTATTTATTTTGCATTTTAATATTATTCATTATTTATATCAATTTTTAAGTTATTTTTGCTTTATATTCAAATATTTAAACGTTGTTGTTCTTTCTTTTATTCTGTTTATGTATTGTTGATGTATTCTGTTTATACTTCGGAACGATATTTAACGGTAAGGATGTTCCAAGAGAAATGTAGCCCGAGGATGGTCTGTTAGACTAGGTTGAAAACGTTTGCCAAATAAAATGAATCTCAGCAGCCAAAAAGGTGTTGAGAGATATTTTGAAGATAAGTAAAATCTGATTGCAAACGTTTTTATTTCAATAAGTTTGTAGCTGGATTTATCAAGGTTTAGTTTATTTGTTTACAAACGAGTTTTATAAAAGTTTTTGAATTGATATAGCGAACAAATATATTATTTTAATATTATGTGTAAAAAATGGGTTATAAACACCAAAAGAGATTTACTGAAACATGACAGCATTTATCTGTCAAAAAATATGACAAATTTTGAACATGCTCGTAAAGGAAAAGTAAGTTTCTTAATATACAGTAAAACTTCGTTATTTCGGAACTCAAGGGACAAGAAAACAACGACTTCGAATTATCCGAACTTTTTTCAAATCGAAGTTTTTTGTAATTCTCGAATAAAATTATCTTATATAATTTCACCCGTTCATTTACAAATGTGTTAATATTAAGTTATTACTCAGTAATTTAAGCCTATTTGGAAAAAAAATCGTCAGTTGGCGTGTACTTAATGAAAACGTAACCAAATTACATTCAAAGCAAGACCTGAAAATAACATACGAAAGAAACTTAAGTGCTTCAATAAGAATTACCGCGAATTTCGTCTAGAGCAGCGATTCCCAACCCGGGGTACGCAATATGTTGTTTAGGGGTACAGACAAAAGTTAGTTATTATGGCAGAAAAAATAATATATTAATTTGTGATACATAATATATTATTAATAAAGTTTGTGATTGTTCCTTGCAACAATCACAAACTATTATACATTTCAAAATGCAAAAATAGAAATAAAAACTTATGCTGCCGATTGTACAATGCAACAGACCAATAAATGTTGCGAAGTCAGTCAATGGTAATGGTGATACCATTATGTGTGATTAGTGATTATGCTACGGACTTTTGATGGTGGGGTGTATTACCGTTATTATTATTATCTCTCAACAATATCCCCACGTGTTGTTTGAAAAAAGTATTTTTTTTTTTTGTTTATAAAAAGTATTTTTTATTGTTAACAAGGAAAAGGACATAGCTAGTTTCTCAAGATTTTCTCTACAAGCAGTAATTTTTTCATTAATTTTTTATTGACAAGACTATGTCTTGTTTATAAAATCGTACTGCCTGCTGTGTTACCAGCTTAGAGGTATGAAGGAGTACATGTCAGAAGTTGCAATTTGGCACAAAGTATTAGGTGCCCAAATCATACGCGCATAAAAAAATCCAGACTTGTATCTACAAGTCTGGTATTCAGGGGACCGAAAACGAAGTCAAAATAAAATTCAAAATGGCGACACTCTTTACAGACAATGAGAGATTTGCGCATGCGTTGCTCGTTGGGAAGTTGGAAATGCCACGGGGGTACGCTAATGAAAAAAGGTTGGGAATCGCTGAGGATCAATGGCTAGTTTTATGAAGAATTTAGTTCGAGATTACGAAAATCACGTTATGAAAACAAGCTCTATTATAAGCACGCATTCTATCGTAAATATGCACGAGTAGGAGGTGGAAGGGTCAACTACTCGTGGCATTACTCCACAATTTATATTGTGGTACATTCACTGATGAGGGGTTGGAAATACATTGTGCCAACCCGAAATGCATTTGTAGTCCGTTCATAAAAATAAAAATAGTTTGTTGACCAGTCTGCTGTGAGATAAGTCTACCAGTCTACAAGGTTTACAGAGACTAATCCACATTGCGACTAAATTATATTAAGTACGCTTTTAGCCCCCATCTAAAAATATTTAGAACATGAAATTGTAAAATTTTTTTATTAGAAAAAAGTCTATAAAATGTATGATACGCATACTATACGTGTAATAGTTTAACTTCTTTGATGAAAGCATTAAGGAAGAAAGTTTAGTAATTTTTATATAGATCTAAATAAAACATTAACTGTTCAAAAACATCAGCAATATTAAATTTTAAACATATTTAATCTTTAATATAATTAAATAAAAATATTGCACGAAGAAGACTCGTTTTGTAAGTGTACTTTGGAGTGTTTATTCTAATTTAGTTTAGGCTAGGCTCCGCCTAATCTTGTCAGCACATCAAAGACAACGACGAGTGCGAATACCCTTTAACAGCGATTCTCAATCTCCTTATCTCCGCGACCCTCCAAATAGTAAATATAAATAAAACTAATATTTCGCAACCCCCACCCAAAGGAATAATAATAGTAAGCCTTACTATTACTAATTGAATTTTGACTGTAATTATAAATGTAAATTTTTTAAATATTATATAATCACATTGCACTAATTTTATACATTAAGAAAATACCGACAGTATAAAAAATGTAATACAACTATTCCTATTATTTTACGTTGCTGCGTTTATAGCGACAGGTATGAACACGCATGTATGATGTGCACATACATGAGCAATTTACAAGTTCTAATTTGATGTGTATATACGTGCTCTTTTTAATTTGATCCACGCATGGAGAAAATTTTAAATGAAAAACAAATGCAACCATCACATTAATTTCTTTTCTTTACATGTGTACTTATTGTAAGTAAAACGTTTATAACTTTATAATAAATGATTTTTTTTTTCTCATAAAATTATTTCATTATTGTCTCGCAACTCCTTTGGGGGTCGCGACCCCCAGGTTAAGAATCGCTGCCCTATAATTTACTCTGGTTCGACTGTATTATTTTAAAATCGCTAACAAGAAATAATAAAACTAATAAATCCACGCGTAAAAATAAATAAATTAATTAAATTTCTACGTTTTTAAATGCGAGGTATTTTTTTTAATAGTAATTTTATATAATGATAGAATGTAGATAACGATCTACCAGTCGGTTAGTGTTTATCAAATCCTTATACAAACAATACCTCGTTATTTGTATTCTACGCTGTATATTCAAGCACGAAGCATACTTTTTAACCTTGAAATCACAAATAAAAGTTAGAAAGAAAAACAATTGAAATAAGGAATATAAACTAATTTAAAAAATTTATAGATAATTTAATCTATATTTTATGACTGTGTTAGAAATTATTTTAAAAAAGGCAGACGAATATGATATTTAGTCAGTGAGCATCTTACTCCTTATGGGACTAATTGTTCACAATTGAAAAATCAATTGAAAGGTTGCAGACGATATCTGACGAATGGAATTATAATCAAACTAGTAAAAACACGTGACTGACGCACGCACTGAAACATGATAATTTCGTTTTAGTTCCTTAGTTATAAACTATAACTGGAAGCTATAAACAGAATTTACATTGTTAAAAAGGTAATTTTGTGATTACCATTTTGTGTGTTAATTAATTATTAATAATTGATAGTATAGTGGAGTAATTTATGGTAGAACTTTTAAGTATTTTGTGTAAATGAGTTACCTAAAGATAACCTACCAGTTAAGTAACTTATTTTTAATTGTATTTTTTAAAATTTAATTTAAAAACATAATTAAATACACTTTAAAAAAATAAAATGAATTTAATCTTTTATTTATAATTAATTAACGTTATTTTATAAATAAGAAAATTGAAAAATAAATGAAATTATTGTATAACCTAGCCTACCATTTTTGAATTTTTTACGTAGCAAGTATATGAACATATAATGTATATAAGGCTAATAAGTGTATCAGTGTTTTTTAAGTTTTCTTGCAGTACCCCTATTTCTTTATTAATTAAAGTAACTATTGCATTGCTACGTTGATAACGAAGTATTATAGCACTGCTCGGCACTATATTTCACAGTGTCCCGAAACCCGTATTTTGGTACCCTGGTGTACCACAGCACTCTGGTTGAAGACCACTACACTATACACATAGCATATATATTTACTTAATATATAGGAACAGATTTAAACTTGTGAAATGATCCTAAGCTGTTTTATGTAAGAGACCCTTTCTTTTTGAATAATTAACTTCAAAGTGTGAGATACTAAATTGTTAACTTTGTCAGATAAGGTAATATTGGAACTATATAAGACTCCATATATATGTGTGTATATATATATATATATATATATTACATATATATAACAAGTAAAGATTAATAAGTAAATTATATGCTAAAAATTTTTAATATATATAATATACAAGAAAAATATATTATAAAGTTAAATTTTGCTGTGGTTTTATTTTAAATTTATAATACATTACTTTTTTTAACATTCAAGTTAGAATATAAAAGGATGAATCAAAATTAATGATTAATTTGTTTATTAATAAATCTAATTTAAAAATAATTAATAAAAGATATTAAATATAGTATTTAAAATAAAAGACACAAAAAACCTTACACACGCTGTTTCTAGCAATTAAGGTTTTTTGTGTCTTTGATTTTAAATTAGTTCTAGCTTTGAGTGCAGAGAGTATGTAAAATACTTAACATGTTAAAGTTTCAAAGTTTTTGAAGCTAAAAGGTTGTGTAATGTTTCATTAGTTGTGGGGTACAATTGTTATATATTTAATAGAAAGGAAATAAATATTAAGGAAGTTTTTACACAGCTCTTTGGTGTTTATTTAATATTTGTTTTTCTTTTCTACATTAAAAGTAATTTGAAACATTTAAAAATATACTTAAAAATAGTTTTTATTTATACTAACTGCCAAATAATTTTTTTGTAAAATTTTAAAGTTTTATTTATAAAAGTTATTTAATAAAAAATATTTAAAACAATTATATTTTCTTTTTATAAAAAAAAAATAAAAATAAAAATTGCAGGAAAATCATAACAACAATAATTCAAATAAAAAGAAAGGAAAAATGCCATTTGTGTGTTTATTCATCCATTCAAAATGATGAATTTACCTTTATACAAAATTTGTTCTCAACAATAAAAAATGAATAATTGAAAATACGTTTATATTATTATAAAAAAATTTCTTAAATTAATAAGTGATTAAAAGATAAAATAATTATTTATATTTTAGATTATATTTTTTACAATTTCTGTTACAAAAATAAAGTGAGATTTTTCTTGAATGATCAACTTTACACTTTATAAATATGCATTTTTTAATATGAATAATTTCTTTCTATTTTACTTTGTGTAAGAATCTTTTTAAATCAAATTAAAATGGCTTTCCTTGAAATGAAAACTGTTTAGAAAATTCTAACGTCTTTTAACCTATTGACATTCAATTACAAAAATGAGCATATAGACCAAACTCATTAGTATTTTTCCTTCAAGAAAGCAATTTAAATTGTATTTATGTTTGAGGAACTTCCTTAAAAATAATCTATTTAAAATGAGTTTTTTCTTTTCTATTTTTTTAATTTTCTAAACTAGATAAACTAGATTTGCTTGATGTTTAGTTTGGAATGTCTGGAAACAAAATAGCAGGCCATCCAGTTTGGATGACTGGTAGTTTGCTTCAGGTACTTTTTGATTGATGCTCATATATATCTGGTATTTTTTATTAAAATGAAAGGATAATTCTAATTGAAATTCAAAAATTGGAGAGATTTTAAAGAAAACACACATAGAAAAAGAAAAATACTGATAATTAATCTATTTACTACAATTTCTACATTCTTCTGTAACAAAATTACAAAACTGTATTCATTTCTTATAGCAATAGGAATGAAATATTTTTTATGTGGAAAAAATAAGCAAAAAGATATCTGAAAAAAAATTTTCCTTTATTATATTATATCTGTAGAAATTGAGATTTGCATAAGAATTATGTGGGAAAATAATTGGGTACACAATGAACACCTTCTGAATTAATAATGAACACTTGGTTATTATTGATATTGAAAATAGAAAAAGTACAATAAATAATAATGTACTGAACTTTGACAGAAAACTCATCTCAACACTTTTATTGACATTTATGCACTCTGCATTTGATTCATCTTTCCTATGTTCATCTCTCACTGGATTGTCATGCCCCCTACATCTTTGCAGGAGGACCCTTGAAACTCATTTTAAGATTTTCACAATTGTAATAAAAATCAAGCAACTAAAGTGTATCAAAATCAAAAAAATGTGTAAGCTGTTCCAGATGAATGCAGTTCAATACATAATGATGCTGTTAATACTTCATCAGAGACTGTTCCTTTAGTCATTCTTCACTCTTTTCAAGTAGGAAATCCATTTTCATATTCAACAGAGTGCACAGAAAGAGTCAACAGTAAATGGCAAAATATTTTCATGGTGCTTTTTGTATTTTACATTAATTACAGACCATGAAGCATTTGTAACTAGAGAAAAATCTGAGTAAATGCTTTCATAAAGTGATACCTACTCCACTTCAATAACTGTTAACTGCCTTGAAAAGTGGCGAGTAGAAATCTGTAATTGTCTGGACATTATTAACATTAAACAATTCCTTTCACAATTGGCCAAGATGAAAAATTCAGTGCTTACACTGATTTCATAATGTTCTGATTTGTATCTACAATACCTGCAAACATCCACAACAGGTGGACATGTATAAAAATGATTTATTATTATTAATATTAATAAAATGCAATAAAAATCATTAATTCTACTGAGTTCAAATCAGTTTGACCATCTCTGTTGCAGTCATGGATGAATTTACAATAGGCATGAAAAACAAGCTTTCTTAATGCCCAAATTAGTCAATGCACCTTTAACAGTGGGTAAAGTTTAAATAACACTAGCATTTTGACCCAATTAATGAGCCACCATTAGGTGTATACAATTTTGTACAGAGATTACCTTTTTACTGTATAATATTTACTGTATTTGTTTCTTAAGTGACACCCTGTACAAAGGATATTTGTACCTTGTGCTAAATAAATAATAGGTATACAATTGATTACTTTAGCTGAGTAATCACAGTATCTAGTTCTTTTTTGTTTCTTAATGCCTATTAGGCAGAAAGTGTTTTAAAAAACTGAATTCAATTAATAGCAACTTTTGATCATTACAATGAATTTATTTAACAAATCTCTAGTTCATTATAAATATCTAAAAATTTTATAATTTAAATAAATAGGAATACTAATTTTTAATTAATTTTCTTAGTGGAAAGCTTATTTTCCAAGTTAACAGAAATACTTTTTAATTATGATTAACATAATTTTCTGCTAATTCAAATCTTGTTTAAATGATTCACATTATATCTTTGGAAAGAGATTTCATATTTGTCATACATGTTTACATTTTTATTATTACTCATTATTGTATTGCAATTTGAAAAAGTTGTAAACCTATAAATTCCACTGTCGTCCATCTGTCTGTCTTTCCTTAATCTTGAGAACTGAGTTAGATAGATGAAAGACAAGACCAGAGCAGTAGGCCCTGGGTAACTATATATGATCTTCCAATGCAAACCAGAAGTCATGTTATTTCAATTCAAAAATTTTCTCCTGAAAGATGTTTGTTAGATGACCAACACAACTCTACTGTTAAAGGAAAAGTATAATGTACAGGGGCAAGCCACTACTAATTTGAGGTGGAAAACATATATTTTAAGTTAAATACATTAAAAATATGATTAAAAATTGCAGCCTGACATTGTGGTAATGTCACAATAAGTAATTGATTGTTAACAATATAAATTTTTATGTATATACTTGTACTGAATATGTATGACATTGATTTCATTTGTACAAATGATTGACTTGTTTAGAAGGGGATGAGACGGTTTTAAAACTGACCTTGTAGCATTGTAATCTCTTTCCCTATTGCGGAATCATTTTATGTTTGTTTATGATTCTTTTTTTTATCATTTTATGACAGAATAGTGATCTGCAGACAGAATTCTCTCCAACAATAGCATTGATATCTTTACAAAATCTTAAATTTTCCTAATTTATGGACATTCACTATCTACAAACTATAATTACTATTAATAAGTTGTATAGAAGTGAGTTACATTTCCATTAGAAAGAACTGGGTTTGCAAATTGTGCTTAATGCATGCTAAAAATTAGGGTACTTCAGAAAATTAGTGATATTTTTTAATCTAAATAGTGAGTTTTAATTTTAGTCTTTTTCATAATTATAGAAATACTTTTCTTATTTTATCTTCCTTTGCTCTTGCTCTTGTCCTTCATTCTTTATAAAGAAGAGTATCCTTGATTTCAGAATATAATTATGCAGGAACACAGGAGAGAAAATTAAAAAGAAATATCTTGTTCAAGTTTCTGTAATTGTTGAAAAGAATTTTTAAAAAATTAGAATTAGCTATCTGGATAAGAAAAGTAATTGGTTCCATTATTCCTCACAGTAGATTTGTTAATAAAATTAGATGCCAAATACTGTTACAAAATTTTAGCTACACAATTGCCTATTGGCATTACAAAAAAAAAACCTTATTTTTAAGTACTTTCAACAGTATATAGCTATCCTCTTCAGACAATATCATTCATAGAGAACAGTTATATACTGTTGAAAGTACTTCAAAATAAATCTTTTCCTGTAATGCTGAACAATTGTGTACCTAAGTTTTTTGTAATAGATTTGTTCTGTTTCAATAAGAAAAAGACTTTTGGTGATTTTTTTTTTTTTTTTTTTTAATAATCTGAATAATTCTCTTCATGTATCTACAAGATTAACACAAATCAAACCATCTTATGTATAGTGTGTGCACATATATATATAAAGGTGCACTATGTTTAACTGTCTATGAGAGCAATGTCAGAAAGTTCATACCATATTAGAGCAGGACTGGGTTTTGTTGCACTAATAAAGAAAATGTATCAGTTAATTTGTTAATGCCAAAATTTAGGAAGCATGACCTGGGTTACTATTTCTATTTAGCACAAGGTTTTTATTACTACCAAACAGAGAATGTCCACCAGTTCAAATATAAATTGTAATAAAGTTTAAATCTTAATTTATACTCTACTATATTAAATTCTTGTCATTTGTATTACTCTTTAATTACTTTTTAACTTGGTTCACTTTTTCAATCATCAACACTAAATTCTGGCATTAAAGAATTAACTGATACATTTCCTCTATGCAACAAACCCAGCCCCTGCTCTTATAAAGCATGAACTTTCTAGTATTGCCCTCCTATGGACAATTATTCATGGCACATCATGTATATATAAAAGTAATTCTCTCTAGGTTATATTATCATATGTAGATATATTGCAAACATAAACAGTATTCTTCACAAACACATACAATTATTAATTATTCTAAAGCAAGAGTAAGCTTTAAATAGCCATGCTATATAAAAATTAAAATGAAATCAAATTTAATATCTTGATAAATAATTTATATTTTTAAGATGATTAGTTACTGAATTCAGTAATTATTTGATTCAGTAACACAAAAAAACCTTTCACACTTTGTTTCTAGCACTTAAATCACTAAGTACAAATGTTTTCGGCTGTTTTGAATAGCCTTCTTCAGGTACAATAAGGTTGGTTGGAACGTCGGTTAGCAGATATTTACGTGACGTCAGTGTTCCAACCGACCTTATTGTACCTGAAGAAGGCCATTAAAAATGGCTCGAAAATGTTTGTACTTAGTGATTTAATTGCTAGAAACAAAGTGTGAAAGGTTTTTTGTGTTACTGATTTTAAGTAGTTCTAGCTTTGAGTGCAGACAATTATTTGATTAAAATGAAATTTTATATAGAGAAACAGCTTTAGATAAATTGATAATTTGAGTGAAATCTGTTTATCAAAATTGATTAAATCTTTGTTCAAAAGCCAAAAGAGCAAAGATCAGATATTGTTTTGATTAAAAGTCTACATAATGTAATTTATTTGTTATCTGTAAAAATAACAATAAATCTTTGTAATTTAATGCTGTTAAAGATTTATATATGTCTACATTATTTAATGATGTACAGTATTTAAAACATAATATAATATGTATTTATATATTAGCCATTTTTTTTCACTCTCTGGCAGGCATAAAGATGCTATCTCTTTTATGCCCATTATTGATTTGAGCAAGCTGATGATGGGGTAGTTGGATAATGGGAGATTACTACTCGTAGTCAAGATTCAGATCGAGACTAAAACCATAGTCCTGGTGAAGCAGGCTGATATTTTTATTACCTTTATCATTTGATCAACTGCCAAATGTTGCTTAAATAATGTATGGAAAGCAAGTTGTCAAGATTTGAGAAATGATTTGATTACACATCTCATCAATCAATATGTTTTTACACACACAACAAATAGATATGAATACCAGATAACTGTCATTTGGTTCAAGACATGACAATGCATTTTATATTGCATTGTCATCATTGTTTCTGGCTAAAAGTATGGAATCTGTGTGGGTTTTGTGATATGACTAAAATAATCAATAAATATTTTTAAAAATTTACATATAATTTAATTTTTATCATGTTGTCAGGATTGGATGTTGATTGTGTGATCCTGTGTAAAAAAGAAGAAAAGAATAATTTTTAGGAATAAATTGTTTTAAATAGTTTGAATAGAGCCTCATTCTGTTTGAAGATATGCTGTAGAATGTTTTTTTTTAAAAAAATAATTTGAATAGAGAATATTTTGTAACAAAGAGGGAACAGTTTATAAGTATATTTTTATCTTATTGCAGATCATACTTATAATCATATAAATGAATCTGTTACTTTTGGCTCCTAGCCAGAAACATGGACTCTGTAGGACTTTTTTCATAAACAAGAATATACTGTATTCTGTCTGTATAACAAGTCCTCTCTTTCTTCTGTAAAAAACTATAAAGTTTCATTTTTTCTTCCCTATCATCATCTCATCTATTTTATCTTTAAAGTATACAAAGAATTTAATATATATATGTATTACGTTTTTATTTTAGAATAATGGGTACTCAATTATTGAAAGATACTCTTGCTGCAAAAATAAGTACTAGAATTAAGGCTGCAGTTGTGGGTGCAGGTATCATTGGTGTATCAACAGCCATTCAGATATTGGAACTTGTACCTGGAGTACAAGTAACATTGATTTCAGAAGACTTTAGTCCAAACACTACTGGAGATGGTAGTGCTGGATTTTGGTGTCCATATTTGCTAGGAGATCTACCAAAGGATACACTAAGGTATAATTTTTAAATGCTATATTGATTATTTTAATATGATTTCTTGAATATAACTTTATTTTTAACTTTTCTTAAGAAAATGGTGCCAAGATACATATGATTTTTTGCTTAACCTATATTTAACTCCTGAAAGTAATGATTATGGAATTGGTCTTCTTTCTGCATATTTTTTATATGAGAAACCCTTTGTAAGTATTGATTTTTAATTTAAACTTTTTGTAAGAAAATATAAATGAAAATTGATTGCAAGATTAATTAAATTTTAGTATTATTAATTTATAAGGAAATTTTTTGTAAATTCAAGCAATCACTGTAGAAATTCAAGGAGTCAACCTGTTTATTTCTAATGAAATGTTTTTGGAGACATTTCCATCTCGTCATATTGACACTGAACAAATTCAAGCACAGAAAAAGCTAAAAAGCCTTTCATCTGAAATAAATAACTTGATTTATAGGAATTGTTTGAATTCAGCAACCCTTTGATAATGAGTTACTGAATTCAAGGACATTTGGTCTAATTTGAACTAATCTTAGAGTTCTACACAGTGAAAAAGAGCCAAGCAGTTCACTCCATGTCATTGGATATTAGCAATGTTAAAAGTTTTTCTGAGTTTATTTTAAAAATGATTAATCATTTGCTTTATTTCTATCAATTTCTATCTATTATTTCTATCTATTTCTATCATTCTAGTAAAGTGTGTATGGAATGACAAAATTACCATATACCTTTTACTCTTTAAATTTGTGATTTCTTTATTTTTCTGGACTCGGGACTGATTAGGCACCAGGTGAGGTTTGACGACAGCACTAGTAATTTTATGTCATCTCCACACTAGCAATTGTATTGACCAGGTCCTATACTGCAAGTTTAACTGTGACATATTTTATTAATTAAACATCACAGTAATATATCTGATTTCTGCTGTCTAACATTAATGTTGTGATAGAAATCTAATATTTTTAGATTTATTACAACTTTATTAACATTTATATTATATATTATCTTATCTTTTTTTTTAGGAAGTTCCTCAATTCGCAGATTATTTTACTTCTTACAGAAAACTTACAGAAAAAGATTTGAAATTATTTCCTAGTCAATATAAGTAAGTTTTTGTACTATTTAATAAATTAAATTTAAAATTTTTACAATGATATTTACCAAATTTTAAAAATTATATATAAAATGGTCAATATTACTCATAGGAAATAAATAAATTATATAACAAATAGTATATTTTATAGTATAAAATAGGAATTAAATTCTAATGAAATTATTATAGATAAATTAAAACAGATTGTTAGAAGGAGTGAATATCTGTATCTGGCACCTATTCTAATAACATATGCTTTACTATTTCTGCAAGATCAAAAACCAATTTTGATTCAAAATTTGATGAAAAGAAGTCTTCTGTATTGAAAAGCCAAATAATAAATAAAAAGTTTAGAAGAGTCACATACAGTTACTCTTCAATTTAGCACTATCATTTGTTTACCAACAAAACTGGCCCTAAATTAAATGTAATATATTAAACCAAAGTTCCTCAAACAATAATAATTAAATAGTAATGACTACTATACAGAAGTTTAAATTTGAGTTTGAAAATCTCTTGATTTGGCAGTAACGCTGTTGTTTGCTTTGCAAAATCATGCATTTAGTAATTCACAAATACCAAGGATTCTCTGACATCTTTTGAAAGATTAATTCATGAGTATATGCTGGTATGTTATAAAGGAGATGATATTTAGGAACGTTCCATATCAAGTTTAATTGCATACATCTTAGATTTTGTGTATGATAAGATTCTAGATAATAAAAAGTTATTGATAATATTACCATTCATTACCTTTTTATTATTTATTTTTTAACAATGGAAAGTAAACTATTTTTTTTATGCAAATTAGAAACCTAATAGATTGATAAATATTGAAAAAACAAATAAAATGTTTTTACCAAAATAAAATGTCTTTTTACATTTTTAAATATTACATCTGTAGTGACAATCGCCTTCAACATATAAAAAATGAAAGAACCAATTCAGACATCTCTGACAAGAATAAATAGATAATTCTTAACATATAGTAATATGACCAGATCCTGAAGTGTGAAAAGCAGAACATTAGGCTTGATGCTTCACTGCACTGTCAAATGAGTCACTGATTGATTCTGGTCAATGATTGTTAGTTTTCTAGTTTTGACATCGTTGATGATGGTATTATATTAATACCAATGAACATTTTACTTATTTGTATATTCTTGTTTACAAAATATCAACCTACAGCAATAGCAATAATGAACAACTAATTATGGCTCTGAGTATAGTTTTGTCTGCTTTATTGACAGTGAATGAAAAAGTATGAAAGCATACATCAGAACCTTTAAAGGGAAAGTAAAATCAGTTGTTTAAGTACAAAGAATTGAATAAATATACTATTTCTGAATTACCAACAACTAAACAAATAATCAAAAAATTTCTCTATTCTTATAAAAATTAAAAAAGGTAAGTATATAATTATTTTAATTCAGATTATTAGCAAAACTCATCAGTTCTCTTTTGTAACAGGTTTGTTAAACTGTATATGGAACATAATTACTATTCTCCAACAGACAGAACTGCCAGACTGGGCAGTAAATCAGCAATTGGACTACTGTTTCTATAAATTGGATATTAAAATTTTTATGTATAATTTATACACAATTCATCTTTGAAAAACAAATAATGGCTATATTAATAAATATAGCTATATAATATAGCTATATAGCTATATAATAAATATTGGCTATTTTTGAATAATTGAAAAATGTCCCACTTTTGGACTATTTCATGAACAGTTTTTTAAAATTGGAACTCTCCTATGTAATTTAGGAGTTTGGTTACTAAAATATAGCTCTGTTACACCTTTGTTAATATAGGTAAAATAATCATACAAGCAACTTATCCAATGTAAAACAACAGAAAACACAAAACTGGGTTTTGTTGCCACTCATTAAATATGTTTAAATTTTGTAATATGCCATTCAAATCTTAAGTAACATTTTTGTTCAATAATATGGTTTTAACCTAAAGATGATCATTCAATATGATTACAGCAAAACAATTCTTTATTGCTAATGTTTTCAATTATAAGATAATGAGGTTATTACAGGAAATTTGTTTGAAATTCAGGGACAAAATATTTGTGACTTTGAATTATCGAATTATCTGAGATTTACATATTTCTGTGCAATATGCCAAGTGCCATGTAACTGATGTAATTTGTTAAGCGAACAGAATATGGCTACTTATACAGAATGAAATTTTTATTAATTAATAATAATAATATAAATAAACTGCAGGTAAACAGCATGTGTCCAGTGAGAACATCACAGGTCACCAGATAGGTTTTATAAAAAGTAAAGCAGAATTCCTTGAAATGTAGCCCAAATTATTTTTAAAGTTGCCCAAAAGTAGTAGCCTACAGTCCTACAAATACAGTAATACCTTTGTTTTTGTTGACTTCGATTATTGTCAGTTTTGGTTTTCGTTGATTTTTTTCACGAAAAATTTGTCTCGGTTTTTGTCGATTGCCTCAGATTTCGTCGGCATGCTCAAGTGACCTCGCTGCTAAAACAAAGGGCGACCCATGCGTTTTCTGGCACAGTGTGGCATTATTTTTCATTGTGTGAACATTACCCCACGATAGCCCATCATTGGCCAGTGGTTCTATTCCCTGAAAACTGGGAGTTTGGTCGTGGGTTCGCACTTCGCCAGGATGGGCTGGCCATGTGAAGTTTACTGGGTATTCTCCACATCTGTAATGCTCGAATAGGGGCCAGTTACCCTTAAATGGATTTCCCAGAAGCCATTATTCCCCCCGATATGACCATTATAAACACATACAAATACTATTACATGACAATTACGTCACACTTAACATGGGATGATATAGGCTAAAAGCTTATGTCCAACTAGCTTCTACAAGACAAGACATTACCTTACATGTCTAGCTGAACAATTCCATTGCTTTCATCTTAATGCTAATTATCTTATTTTTAATCTTAATGCTTTTATCATTATGCTAATTAGTCTTTTATGTTAATTTTGTATTGCTTTTAGTATTTGATGCTGTATTAATTCTCTATAAAATGTGTTTTTGGTATGTGTTTTGGAGTGTCTAGAATGAATTATTTGGATTTACATTGATTTATGTGGAAATAATTGCCTCAGTTTTGGATTTCACCAATTGTTTTCGGATGGATTATTGACAAAAACCGAGGTATCACTGTATCTCAATTCTACTTGTAGCTTAATCTCGCAATCCCAAAAACCAGACATATTTTATGAGATAAGAGAAAAAAGGGTAGTCCTTGGTAAGGTGACACTCAAAAATTTGTTACTGTAAGAATAAAGTCATATTGACCAGATTATAGTTGTTCTTGGTCTGTTGTTCTCTTATGGCATGGAGGCACTTTAATCTAAATGAAGGAGTTAATATACGTATATCACAGGTCAAACAGAATTTTCACTTCAAATTACAAAGCAGCCATATTTCGACCTAACCAAATTCCTTAATATGTAAATCTCTATATCCCTGTCCTAGATAAAAGTACAGTTACAAACTAATGAGATTTCAAACTATCTGAGTTCCTGTAATTTATTTAAACCAGTTATTTAAAAACTGATTTTCTTAACTTTAAAATCCTTGCACTTTTTTATTCTGAACAAATGTTTTTGGTTTCATCAAAATATATTTATATATACAATATTGATAATCATTTGATATGGATTTTATATTTCATGAATTTATATAAAAAGGATGTTACAAATCTGTACTTGCCTGGGAACTCTCATTAATTAAAATTACCACTGAATGTTATAAGATAAAACTAGTTGTTTATAATTAAAAAAAGTGTCAATAGTAATCAAATGATGATATTTTTTAGAAAATAATACTTTTTTGTCATATAAAAAATGTTGTTTATGTTTAACATAGCAATTTATTTTAAGAATTAATGAATTTCTTATCTTTATAGATATGGTGCCTTTGCAACTACATTTTATACAGAATGTACTAAACTTATTCCCTTTCTCATGAAAAGGTAATGAATGTTACAAATCTTTTTTATAAGTAATTGTTATATTGTTGTTATTTACACATTAATAACTCGTATATAGTGCCGAATTATTTTTATAACAGTTTACAATAAGATTTGATCTGTTTCTTTTCTACCTTGCTGATTCGAGATAACTTGTGTTTTAAAATTTTTTTATTGGATTTAAAACTGTAACAGTTATTTTTGCATTTTTTAAATGACTTTAACAGTTCTCTGAATGATAAAAACAATTTTAAAAATGTCTACAAAATTTCTCTATTCTTATAAAAATTAAAAAATATCTCTAATTATTTTAGCTCTGATAATTAGCAAAAATCATCACCTTGGTTTTGTAACAGATTCACACGATGGTACTTGATATGAATTTATTATTATCTGACAGACAGCAGTGCCAGACTGGGCAATAAATCAGCAATCAGGCTACTGTTTTTTTTTACTATTAATGTTTAAAAAAAGGAATTTTTTTATTCTGGGAAAGACTGAAGAATAAAATATAATCAGATTTTCTACTTAAATTTTATATTGATATAAGTATTAATTCAGTTTATTATTGACAGATATTAATTAAGATTATAAATTATTTCAAATTTTGAAAATTTTTATACAGTTTTTTTTATGATCTATTGGGTCAGTTCAATCTTTCTTTTTCCTAATATTTATTTTATTTGGTTGCAGAGTCTGCTCATTTGCACTGGATTCATCATTTTTATGTGATCTTTTGCATGAAACAAAATAATTTTAGAATATCTTATGATGCTTTACACTGATGATTTACAACCATTTTGAGTTAGTGACACACTAAAGCCAAAGGTGTTACATGTGAAGTAGAATTAAAAGTGGACTGAACTTGTGACATAGATTTTACTGTTTAAACACAAACTTTTACATTATACCACTTTCAAAATAAGCTTTTTTTATAGCTATATACTTGCCAGCATCCAAATACTTTATTAAAGCAGTTCCAGAAGCCATTATTTATTGTCTTTAAGGGCTTTTGTTATTGTGGTTCCACCTGTGTTGTTAATTAGAACCCATGGCTCTTCAATTTCTCGTTTTAGATAATCCACAAATAAAGGAAAAACTGTTTCTCTACTTTGTGTTTTCTGAATTTTTGTGGTACATTTATGAAAAGTTTGCAGCGAATTAGTTGAGAACTATTGTTTTAAACCAATAACGAAAAGTTAATTATTTTTAGCTAGAATTAAGATGTTGTTAATTAAATTAGATCAGATGAACAATAAAAGATTACTAAAACTCTTGAAATACCATTCGACAAGCAAAAGAGATCTTTTTCCTGTTAAAGAAAAGCCAATTACTAGATGGTGGATCAATCAGAAACTGGAATAGGTGACATCTAATTCTTGTGACTGGATGATGACAATTAGAAATTAATTTTAAAGTTTAATTACTAATTATCAATTTTAGAATAAGACAGTAGTTTTATCTCCTATCTTTAAATTACAGAATTTGTTTTAATTACTTAAAATTAGTTTAATTCTAACCCAAAATAATCCAACATCTCAGTATATTGTGCTACCAAAATTGGGCTATGATTTATTTTATTTCTTGAATTGATTTTATGCTTAATATAAGTAGTGGTTTTGAAATTCAGTTCCAGATTTTGTAATTCTGAATCTTATCTTTTTATTGTTTCTAGTTATTTATATATAATCATTAATTTTATTTCTTGTAAACTATATAAAACAATAAAATCTCTCTCTATATATATTTTTAAGATATAACTTTCAAAGTCAATGTATTTATATCATATATTTTTATTTCAGATTTCAAGATAAACATGGAAAAATAATCAAAAGAAAAATTACTTCATTTAGTGAGGTGAATATTTTTTATTTTACTTAACCAAGTATTTATTGAAATAATTTAATTAATAATTTAAATTGTTAATTAATTTTCTTTTTTCAGCTAGCAGGTGAATATCATATTGTTATAAATTGCACAGGTATTGGTGCATCTCAAATTGTATCTGATTCCAAACTTAAACCAATTAGAGGTCAAGTTATAAGGGTATCATTTAATTTTTTTGTATTATAAATAAAATTAGAATAATAATAACTTAAATTTTTTAACTGTTTTACTTACATGCTTTTCAAATCAAAACTGATGTGCGTTTGAATAATTTGCAAAACTCTACTTTTGGATTGAATTTATGGTATAGATTACTTGATCCTTTATCAATATTATAATTAGAGACTGCAATACCAGAGAGATATTTAATCCTAGCTAGAATGATGGGATTAAAGAAGTGTGTGGTCTGTTATGGAACAATAAAAACATTCTATATTGTATTAGGACATGATATTACTCCATTATTGCACATGATGTTTTTTGATTTTATGTAAAATGTAAATAACCTTAACAAAAATAGCTTTTCAGTTGGTAAAATAAAATAAAACATGCATTTATGGGAAAATGTAAAGAAAATTTTACTACAGGAATTACTAGTTTACTTATTATCTTAAACAAATAGTGGATAATATAATTGTTTTGGTTTGTTGATCAAAGTGATATCAATCTCAAAATTCTTAGTCTTGTTCTAACAATATGACAATCCAATTGAGAAAAATGAGAGGCAGATACCATTTTATCCCACAGATATTTAAGAAAATTAAGCATAAATTAACTAAACTTGAGCCTTGAATGGCTATCTGAATGATCAGAAGTGATGTCTTTTGTTCCATTATTTCAATGTCTAATGCCAATCCTGAAATCCCATGATTTGTGTCTACATAATCCTAGGATTTCACAATTGATATTTTTGAAAGGATCCCAGTATTGCAATTCCTAACTAGAATCATAGCAAGAATTATTTACAGGAACTCTAGTTCCTGTAAATAATTCTTGAGGATTTTGATTATAAAAGCTTTGACAGTGCTGACTCAATGGAAATTGTGCCTAGGGGAAACCAACTTGTTGTTCCTGTTTCCATAACTGTTGCCAATAGAGAGCATGTCTAGTGCTAGTACTCTTTTATGAACTCCCCCCCTTTTCAACATTTTTGGCCATCCCTTTCATCTTTTGGCCATCCCTTATTTTTGGCCATCCCTTATTGCTTGAGGCAACTGCCTCAAGCAATAAGATGAAAGGGATGGCCCAAAATCTTGAAATCTTAATCACTTCACTCATTGAGCTGACCCTACTTTGACAATTTGACAGATGTTCTTACAAATTAAGCAAATCTTTGTGAAATATGAATAAGTAGGCATCTACCTTTCTGAATGTTTTCTCCAACGTATTAACTGGAGTAATACTTTTCGATATTCACTAATGCTTTCAATGCCCCTCCTGGGCTCTTCCTCAGGCATTCGAAAACGTTGAGTATATCATCCCGGTGTATTAGAAGTGGAGAATATTCATCTACCTGCCTTTCTGATTAAAGATATAAAATTGGTTTGCATTGTTTCCATATTTAAGTACTATTCTTAAAGTGCATAGCATTCAGTAATTGTAAAGTCAATTTTAACGTAAGTATTGTTTATAAAATTTATTGCCTTTAATATCTTCAAGCCCACCACCTATTTTGAAAATAACATTTATGAATTGCAATGCCAAATGATCAATCAAATATGTAATGTAATCAAAACCAATAATTGTAGCAATGTAATTAGATAATCAACTGAACTATTTTTGCTCTTTAAGAATAATTAAAATAACAAATTAGATCTAAAGGTAGATGTTTAGACTACATCTTGTAGTTTAAGCACTTACCTTTAGACTTTACTAATTACACCTTTACACATACCCTTACTTTAATTAGAAATTACATTAATTCAGTTTCTTGATTCAGTTTCATTGATTTGATCTTCCTTGGTCTTCCTCTTGATCTCGCATTAATGATGATTAAATTATAATGATCTTTCTGCAATCATTCTTCAAAACTGATTTAAAATATTTATTATAAGCAAGTAAGCTTGCCAGTTCTTTTGAGAAAAAAAAGATAGATTTTCCACAATGAATCATATATTTTATTATGTTGTATAGAACATTGTTTAATTAACTTACACACTATTTACTCGTCCTGATATTTTTCATGTGATTTAGCTGCTCTTAATTTTTTCATCCTGTTTTGCAAATTGGTAAAATTGCTTACAAGTGAAAGGGAAATTGTGTATAATTTTAGTTCTGCTTTGATCAGCTCTGGATGGCTCTTGTTTCTAACATATGTCTTGTTTATAACATATAACATATGTAACATATGTCTATAACATATTTATTCTTCATTACTGAAAAACACCCTTTCTACAAAGTTATTAGAATCTGGAATGCTTAGAAAACTTATGATTTTTTTTTTTTTTTTTTTTTTTTTTTAACTTTTTCCGCCCTGTGGGCACTAAGAGGGCCTCTTATAGCAAGCCCATTATGGGTTCGGCCAGGCCCACAATGTGGCGACCGGGTGGTGAGGGACGGGGCCCGACATATCCGAACGGACCACCCCCCGAAAAATTCCTGGGGATTATTCGACCCGTTCGGATTCGATCCTGGGTCCCCCAGAGCGGTAGGCTGCCACCTTGACCGCTCGGCCATCTGGCCGTCTGTATGATTTTATTTAAGTTTGAAACTCTTTCCTTATAAACTTTAGAAAAAAATACAGCCACTTATCAATATCACTGCCTTGATAATTAATATTCTCCAATAAAACATCTCTACTCTCACAAATTCCTCATAAAGCTCATCAGGTTCACAAATTCTTGCAATTTTAATGCATCAACAGCAATTTCTTCTTCCTGATTCAAAGAAAAGCTCTAACTTAGAATACTGATTATTTTCTGTAAAGTAATACTGATTTTCAAAGTAATGCAATACATTTACATAAAACTCACAAAATTCATTTGTAATTTTATTCTGTTTTGGTTGTGACAGGAATTTCAAATGTTTTTGGTAGCATTTCCAAAATAGTGATCTTTGATTCTTTGTTCAATTTTCTTCTTTATTGCTTTAGGAAACATGCATTTGAAAGATTCTGACACACAATTCACGTTTTTCAAGAGCTATGATGGTAGCATCAAGTAGTTCCCCCACATTAACAAAGAAATGAAAATATAATTCAAAATATATGTCTGAATCTGGGTCATTTTGGAACATTTTTGAAAAAACTGGGACAGTCGTCAAGGCTTTGAAAGGAGCTCTTTATATTGCTAATTTCAAATCAATCTTTTAACAACTGCTGTTAAACTGAGCTATCTAGTTGGCACATGACACAAATTTCTGACCACTCTATTTCAAAAAAAGATTTATTTCTTCCTTGTTTTTCAATCACTGAAAAATGACTAAAAACTTTCATAACAATATTTTCAATCTCACTATCTAGTCTGTCCATTGCATATTTCATTGCTTTAGGAAACAGGTGATTTGAATAATTAGCTTTTACAATATTTGCATTTTTTATGTTAAGAAGCTGATTTCCAAAGTTTACAATAAATAGCATTACATCAATTACAGAGATGCAGACACTTTTTTGTCTGCTCGGCACTCCATGTATTAAATATAAGCAATTGTTTTACAAAGCACAACCCAAAATGCTAATTTTTATCTTTATATTACTTTATTTATTTTACTGTACTTTATTATTTTATACTTTATTTTTTACATTCGTTTGGTTTATATCTGTTATTTCTTATTGGTTATCATTGTATTTAAATTTATATGTATCCTATGTATTCTTGAATGTTTATTTTTTTGATTCTGTTAATTTGGTTTGGTTCTAATTGATGAAGGCCTGTTAATTTTGGGTTATAAATGTTCTTAAAGTATTAAAATATTTGCTTTATTTCACAAGGTGTCATTTTTATTTAATGTTATATGCAGAGATATACATTGGGTTCAAATGGAATTTCTCAAGACTTTCACATAACATTGAAGTTATAGATTTGACATTCACTTGCTCTTTCAACAAAGTCCACAATTTTAATTGTTTTCAAAATCTTTTCTTGAATCAAAATATCTAACACAAATTGAGAACATTTTCCAGTTTCCTTTCTGTGAGGCATTGTTAGCAACGAAGAAAAACTGGCTAGACCTTTTATGGTTATTAAGAACTTCCACAAAAATCGTTAAAATTTTGGTGCAAGAAGCTATTTCCTTTTCAGTTATTAAAGAAGATTTGAATCCCAACTTATGAAACTTTTCAAAAAACTTTAAAAGGCCTTTTAAATGTGAATTTGCAGTACTAATATCTATATTAGAATTTTGAAATATCTTGCTCACAATATATGCTTCATTCAGTATGTCATACAAAATGACCAAACTTAAGTTCAAATGAACTTTATTTTCGATTGATTGGATTTCGTTTTCATGTCACTGGTATGTTCATAAAGGTATTTCAAAGCTAGAGAAAATTGTGGTACTTGGAATCTCACAGATTTCACACTTTTGAGGCAACATTCCCATCTCATTTTTGACAGTGGTTTTGGAGTTAGATGTTTGACATACTCTTTTAATATGCCCCAGCATATCACAGAACTTGCAAAAATATTATATATTCTTTGTAAAGTCCTAAAAAATGAATTTGCAAGAGATGATGATTTTTGAAATGTCTCCAATATCTAAATTCAAATTATGACTTTTTGCATACAAAATGGTGTGGTACAAGTTTTTTACTTGTGTCATGCCATTTTGTATGATAGCCATCTAAATTTATCAGTTATAATTTCAGGCCAAGTACCCAGGATCATTGATATCGACATTTTAGTCTTCTTCACTTTGTTGATTCTCTTGAAGCTGTGGTCCTCTGAATAATTCATCTTGTTCTTTGTTCAATGCCAACAAAAATCCTCCATCTGCAGTGGCGTGCCGTGACATTTGATGATAGGGAAGCTGTGTTTCTGTAAGAAGCCGACTTTCAGGGGCAATCAGTTAATTGCGCGTCAGTGATGGTCTAGGGTCCATTCGTACGTGCGAATGACAAAAATAAACAATTTATGTACTTTAATTCTAAAATACAAATAATACATACATAATACAATTATAGAAAAACTTGTTTCTTTTTTTTATTTTCTATAAATTAACTCTATTCGGCGATGTTTTCCCGCAAAGTCGTTAATTACTTTATCATAAAAGTCACTCGTCGTTGATTCCATCAACGTATTTAAAAGTTCTTTTTCTATAGAAAGCAACGCTAGTGACGACAATCTTTCCTCCGACTGAGTGTTCCTGGCGAATGTATGAATTCGCTTCATTGTTGAAAAACTACGCTCAACAGACGCACTGGTAGATGGTATTGTAAAAATTAATGATATTAAACCATATAATTCTATTAGTACGTCTTTGTTTAGGTCATCATTAATTATAATATTTTTTATGTCTAAGAGTGACTTGCCAATATAGTCCGGACACGAATATAAATATTGCAATTCACTACGTAATTTACATAAATTAAAAAATTCTCCATAAAATTTACGTAAAGCATTAAAACTCTCTTCGGGAAATTGTTTTTCATAATATTTAAAATTATTAAAATCTAAAAGTGATAAAAATTCTAGAGATTTTATGTCGGCAAATCTGTCAATACAATTTTGTATCAATGTATCCATTATTTCATAAAACAGACGTCTATATAAATCCTTTTTAGACTCAATATCAGTATGTCTCATTCCTCTTTTTGGTTGAATTTCTAAAAAAGTTTCATCTTTTTTCAAAGCGTCCCAAATCAAATCAAAATCATTTCTTTTCTGTCGTAAAAAATCAATAAAGTGATTTATTCTAGTAATACAATATGCTATATTAAAATTTTTTTTTGTAATATATCAAAAAGGATATCTGAATGTGCAAATATTTGATGAAAAACTAGTAATAAAAAGTGAAAATCAAAATCTATTAAATAATGGTATAATCCTCTTGCGGCAATTGTAGTATCAGAATCCCATTGTTCTGGACTTTCAACCATATTCAACAACAAAAGTTTTAATTCTTCTTTATACTCCATAACGCAGTTTACAATCCTGCTATTGTAATTCCATCTAATAGGTGTGGCTGAAGGAAAACGCTTATTGACTTCTAGGTCTAAGGCGTGAGATCTTTTAGAAGATTTAGAAAAAAATGAAGAAAATCCTGTCATAGTTTGAAAAAATATTTTACATTCTTTTATATATCCAACAGATTGAGAGAAAACTAGGTTCAATCTGTGAGCATAACAGTGTACGAAAATAGCATGTTTGGATATTTCTTTAATTTTAGCTCGGACACCATTATGTTGTCCGGCCATTACGGCAGCACCGTCGTATGTTTGTGCCACTAATTTTTTAGTGCATTGAAATTCGTCTAAGTAACTCTTAATGTGAGTGAATAACGAATTTGCGTCTCTGTTCTCACTCACATCAGTAAAGCCCACAAATCTTTCTTCGACGTTACCGTTTTCTTTCACGTAACGAAATACAGTCGACATCTGGGCTCTGTGGCTAATGTCCGTTGTTTCATCTACAATTATAGCAACAAATTTTGCGTTTTCAATTTCTTTTTTAATTTCTTGCAATAAAACGTTTCCTAACGAATTAACGAGCTCATTTTGAATTTTGTTCGATAAGCCAGTAAAAACTGTAGACTTCTCTAAATGCATTTTTAATTGATTATCTGACGTACTTAATAAAGAAACGAGTTCAATATAATTACCTCTGTTATTAGATTCAATACATTCCCTATGCCCTCTAAATGCCAATTCTTGCTTTGCTAAAAAGCATGTAATATCTATTAATTTAGATACAATATATCTATTAGCCGTAACTATCTTGTTATAATTTTCAATATTAATTTTATATTGTTTACTAATGTTAAATTCTATTCTATTTTGATTTCCAAATTGCTTCAATTTTACGAAAGAATCGATGTGACATTTACGATTTTCGTGTCTTTTTCTAGCTTTACTCAAATTATTTAAATCGTCAAAGCCATTCTTATTCCACACACTAATTTCATTTGAAAATAATAGGCAAGGCCAACAAAACAATTTTTGCATTTTTATGCATCCACAAAGCCATTTTACGTCTTGATAAATTTTATCGTGAAAATGTCGAACAAATTTTTTTGTCGAAGTACTTATATTTAATTTAGGCGTTGGTCTTTCTCTTTTAATAATGGTTTCTTTTTCATTATATGGTCTTGAGCCAAAACTTTTTTTAAGTAAATTTTCAATATCACAATTACAGTTTAAATCGCTAGCCATGATATAAGGGCTAAAATTAAAAATAAAATTATTAAAACTTACTTAGTAAAATAAAATTTGTGATGGATATACAATTATACATACCTGGTACAAAATATTCAATTGTATGAATATACTTTTGCGAAGAAACGTATATAAAAATAACATAAAATATTGTTTATTTTTAAATATTTAAACAATCCACTGAGTTAAAATTGCTCCCTGCGAGTGGCTCACGAATGGAAACAGAGACGATTTTGGTAGGTGTACAGTGAATGCATGCATGACAAATCCCGAGGGTGCCGATACCGGTCAATGTCAAATGCCTCTTTTGTCGCATCACTAGTATATCTCAAAGGACGCGACAGGGCCGTTGTAAATTTTAAACGTTTCTCACCATAGATGTAAATATGTTAAACTTAATAGTCATTTGTTTTCTAACTACTGCAATTCGTTTTAGTACCAGGTGTACACGGAAATCAGTTCCCCACTGTACTGAGCTAGTAATTGCTTCGGTTAAGCTTTTGTTTAAGTCAGCAGGGTTTTACTTATGTCACCATTCCCTAATCTCTTAATTATTTAACTACTTCTTAGTAGAAATAACTCGAAACCAGTTACTTTGTACTCGAATATCTGTAGTCTTGGGAAAAAAGTGGAAAGAAATTTTTATGACAACCGATACTTAGATCGTACATTTAAGGAAAATAAATTCTAGAGCTTTTTTTGTACCATTGTACGTCTCATTCATTAAATTTGGTTGTAAATAATGATGCCAAAGTAACAGTTAATTTTTTAACATTATACAAGAATTGTACACGTTTTTTCTGCATTCCCTTACAGATGGGACATACTATAATCGTAATATCACCGGTTTAACATTGAAACCCGTAAGTAATATAAGATGGGAGAGCGGAATAAATATATCAAATATTTTAATGGATTTTTTTTAAACTCCCGTCAACTATACAGAACTATCATAAAAACATGCCAGTAAACTCCTATCGGTTGGGTTAAGTTATAAATCTAGTCTAGGGTGGGCAACCTTTTTTATAACACGGGCCAGAATAAATTTTACGTTTTTCCGCGGGCCGTAGTAGTTAATTGACGCCTTTTTGTGACTCGTAATTTTTTTAGTCTGCAAATATGAAATAAATAAATAAAAAGTTTATACTACATTTATTTCTCTTATCGTTTTCGAAAATTACAAAGAATTGGAAAATTAACTATTAATTAGTTATTTTTCCAATTTAATAATCTATTAAAGATCTCGCGGGCCGGATAGAAACTTTTCGCGAGCCGTAGCTGGCCCGCGGGCCGGGGTTGCCCGCCGTTGATCTAGTCTACTCGTGATTCACGTAATCGGGCGAGAGCGGCCGAATATCTAGCAGGCAGGCGGCTAAACAGCCCACAACCGGTCCGGGATATAAAGTTAGAAGCTTTATGTGTGAAGCATCCACCAGCTAAACCGGGTGACGTTGGTGCTCTGTAAAGCGCATGCGCCAATGCCTATAATCTGGCTGCTTGGAAGTTGACAGGCAGGTGGCTAACAGCCCACAACCGCTCCGGGATATAAAGCTGTACTCTTTACGAGTGTGTCGCTTACCCGGTTTAGCCGGGTGAGCTAAACCGGGTGAGGTTGGTGCACTGTAAACCGCATGTGCTAATGCCTATATAATCTGGCTGATTGGAGACTGACCCGGTTTCGACATTCCTTCCGCCACCGAATTATTCGAATATACAATAGCAATCTTATCGTTTTTTTTCACATGTAGTATAGAAATTTGTAAAAGATACATAATGCAGTTATAATAAAATATTAATTTTAATTAATTCAAAGTACGTTAAAATATGAAAATTTATATTTTATAAAATTCAACGGAAAGTCATTGGAAGGTGGAATCGGCGCTTCCATCGCTTCCAATGACGGCACGCCACTGTCCATCTGTATATTTCCCTCTACTTCATGATTATCTTCCCATTTCTCAGTTTTCTTATCATTGCTTTTTTCTTCATTAAGACAAGAGCTGGCTTTATGATGATCAGGATTATTTTCGTGAATGTCACATAGCATAACTTCATTTCCACAAGTTTCATCTTTCAGTAACTGTGAATTATGCATTTCTTCAGTTTGTTGCACATTTTTGGTTTTTAAAAATTTTCCAAGGAAGCTCCTCTGTTTTACTGCAATTTTTTCTCTTCCTTTTTTTCTTTAATTTATCAGAGCCACACGCATACTTTCTTCCAGCATCTCTGTCTCTACTAGTCATGTTGCAAAATTGACTGAAAACAATATTATAAAACACATACAAACACTACAATAAGTATAGATAATGTAATACATAAGTAAATTAAGTAAATAATATACAGTAGAGCATTGATTATCAGAAACAATTCGGAACTGGGTAGTTCAGATAACTGATTTTTTTGGATAACTGATCATGTACAAAAGAATATATTAACCTATCCCATATTGAAATTTTTCTTTGTTGCGTGTCGCTTTGCATTGAATTTTTGTCGATGTTAAGCCTAACGAAAATTTTTTTAAAATAATAATTGTGGCTATTGTATGGTTAAAAAAAGTTATTTCTTTATTTTGCACAAACAAAATAAATATATTGAAAAATATAAAAACAAAAAAGTCATATTTCAGAAGTTAATCTAGTATCAAAAACGTTTCAATTCAGCACAGCACACATCTCAACACAGTCCTCGGAAAAACACCACACAAAACAAGCAAAGCTCACCACTCACGAAGGGAAAAAAAGCCTTGTTCAAATACTGGCACGTCCTTAAGTACTGTACCTTCTCATGGTCATCAATTATCTGAATGTCATGCCAGTATTACCAGCTAAAACACACACACCAACAAAATAATATTGGAGTAGCCTGAGACATAGCCAAATATTACAGTGCCACAGCACTAGTGGAAATTTGAATTTTCTGACTGGAATACTTTTGGTTAACCGATGTTTTGGTTGATCGGTATTCAGATAATTGATGCTCTACTGTATATACTTACAATTCACTTTTTTAGTAGTATGATTATAACAACAATGAGTCATATTTTCCTTTGTCTTGATAATACATATATTTCTAGTTATATTATTCGATAAAGTTCAATATATTATTATTCAATAATATATTACATTAAACACTTATCTTCCTTTTAAATACGAATATTATATTTATTTCATACCTCACAATAAAAATGTACAATATATGATGAGCTGTTACAACATAAGCACAATGGACCATGGTTTTTACTTTTCTCATAGACTGCACTAGCTATCTGCAAGTGTAGTGATTGACTCAAAGCACCCAACCTTGCCTTTGAGTGGTCAATGTGAAATGTGCGCTAATTGCTTGATGATTTTCAAATATATGTATATTCAAATTAAAACAAAAAAAAAATAAAAAGAAAATGAAACCATTTTGATTTTGCAAAATCAGTCAGAGGCATGGGGCCTTTTGCACTTGCACCATTTGCACCTTGGGCCAGCTCTGACTTCAAATTAATTTTTTGGTACTATCGAAACCGTGTTGTTATTTGTATTTGGTATACTGGCACAATGAAGTGACCCTTAATCAACACTTGGCACGTTTTCCATCTTTATTTAGTTAGTTCTTAGTGCTGTGCTTTTTCCATATCTTCTTATTCTGATATACAGCACCAAGAACTAACTAAATAAAGATGGAAAACTTGCCAAATGTTGATTAAGGGTCACTTCATTGTGCCAGTATACCAAATTCATATTGTTTTGGACAGGCACACATTTCCATACACCTTTGCTGTTCTGTGATGAATTCCACTATTTACGTCCTTATACAACCAAAACAGGATAGTGGCATGTTGGTCTGATTTAGATGCCTTTGTTTGCAACAATGCCATCAATGTGTCCTGCATGTTCCAGATGCAATTCTGAGTGCAACAAATATGTTACTTATCATATGACTACATCACTGGCTTTATATTGACTTAACCTGAACAAAATTTATGTCATACATTTGACTGCAGTGCTATCAAACAGAAACTTTTTGATAACCCTTTGTACAAATCCTGATACATAAACCACATGTCCACTCAAAGAAACAAACCGACAGTCCAGGATAGAACAGAGAGAACCAACAGAAGACAGGATAAGTATATCCTAAAAGTTTGAGTGAATTCAGATTCCATCCAGAGCCAAAATGCATTTTCTTTTTTGGATCTTGGTTTCTTTCTTTAAATTGAGATATGATATGTAAATCAGGATTTATTCTTTGACTATTTCTGCTTATCAAAAATTTCAGGTACTTTGCACTAGAACAAATAACAATACAAAAATTATATACAATTAACAAAATATTTTCATCTAAAGAATTAAGTTAGTCTTCTAATTAGTATAATAAATTGATAATGCATAAAAACTTTGCCTAGCTTGAAAGCAAATTGTTTAAATTGTTGCTTTCTGTTTATTCAGAAAATAAATGTCACAAAGTTACAACTAGTATTTGATTTGTTGCTTTTATTAACTTTTATTGATTTATTATTATTTTTTGACTAGGTTAAAGCTCCTTGGGTTAAACATGCAATTTTAGCATCTCCATACTATATTTTACCAAAGTAAGTTAAAATTAATTTAAAATTAAATAAAATTAATGGACATTCTTCTGAGAAAAGTCAATATTTAAAGTTGTCTACATATTTCAAGTAGTGCCAAACAATCTGCTGGATTTTCTATTGGTCTATCAAGCTATATTAAGGCTAATTAATATTAAATGTTCCAATCTTCCAGAAAACTGGAAAGGTAATTAAAAAAAAACACACTAACATTATGTTTTTCCCAGCAGGGTGGAAAAATTAACATGAATACAAGAAAATTAAGATAAAGCAAACTCTTTGGGTCTACTCCTAAGACCTGTTTCAGATTGATAAAATTGTTTTGATTTTCAAAAAATAGAATGTATATTTAGATAATATTTAATTATAATACAAAACATTTATATGTTTTTACATAAATTAAATAAAACTTTATTGAAAAAAGATATCACATATTGTATTAATAAAATATTTATTGTGCATTTGTTTTTAGCATTAATACTATCAAAGAATGATTGGACTACAGATTCCTAAAATTAGAAAAAGTTATAATTAATTATATTTGCAAAATTTTCATAATAATAATATAAATATTTTTACATTACAGTTCAGAAACAGTTATCTTAGGTGGTACTTCACAAGTTGATGATTGGAATTGTGAAGTGGATGAAAATGATCATAAAAAAATTTTTCAAGGTTGTTGCAAGATTGTACCCAGTTTGAAAGTAAGTCCATTTTATTAATTTAAAAAGGTATGAATAGCACATTTTGCTAGGAGAGTCATACTATTGAAAATGTAAAATATATAACTTAGCTTGAAAGTTTCAATGTAAGAAAACGTGAAAGCATTCTTATATATGTGATCACTTACAGAAATAAAAAATTCTTTTAGCATCATGTCAATATACAGAGTAGAAGTTAACACCAGACAGTTTATGATTATAAGTCTGTGCTTGTCAAATATTTCTACTGTATATATTTCTTGCTGTTTGTATTATTACATTTGTGATGTCTTATTGTAAATTTATTTATTGATATGTAATGTGATAATGACTGAGGCAGTTCAGGTGTTGATTTACCACTCCAGGGAATCTGAGAACAAATCTGGAGGTCTAAAAAACCCCAGGAATTTTTTGATGGTGGCCCATCAGTCCTTCACTTTCCCCACCACTCCTTTTTACCCTTCGGGTGGGATTATCGTTTCCAAGAAAGAGTCAACGTAGAGAACAATAGAAGGGACGGCGCCGTGGGTCTCGAGGAACGAAAGGTGAATCATTTTTGGACTGGACTGTGGAGAGTGAAGAGGTGAAAAGGAAGCTCTCGACCGAGGCGGATAAGTGAGCAGCAAAGACAAAGGGAAGGATACGACGGGGGAGTGAGAGATTCACCGAGAACACGGGAAGATAAAAATAATCAAACAGGACTCAAGAGTGGTATCCCACCAAGTATTTCAATATTCAACTATTTTTTATCTACATGTATATATTGTTCCTCCCTGTAGTTATAAGTAGGATAAGTTTAGTTTTAAGATCTGCACGCGTATAATTTTGTCGGGTTCCGCTTCGAGCGCGGTTTTTAGACTGAGAAAAAAAAAAGGGCCTTTTTGTAAAGTTGGGATTCATAAAGAACCGGCTTCTGTTCTTTCTGACGAGAATAAAATCGTACATTCGTTAGAAGTAACGTGTGTCAATTATTATTTTGTGTCGGTCTGTTCGCGGAAACCGTTACACCTCGTCACGAAACATCACAATGGCGTCCGCGACAGGATCCCAACTGTAACAAAGGCATCTTATTATTGTTTCAAGTATCCACGTGACGTTTTATTGTTAATTTGTGTATAGCAAAATTGCAAATTGTATTGTAATGGCCACGAGTTGCCAAGTCGAGAGTTCTAATACCAATGATGGGGTTGGTTTCAGTCCGCCGTTAGTAGTTACGGGTTTTCTGGGCATGATCCCCATGTTCTCAGGATCACCGAATGATACCGTAAACGTAAAACAGTTTTTTCAAACTGTCGAAAATATAGCGCGCCTAGCCAGCTGGAATGACGAGGTAAAGGTAGCGGTGCTACAATCCAGGCTGAAAGGTGAGCCGCTGACCACTTTTATGTGCCTGTTGGAACAATACCCCGGTTCTTATAAGGATATAAAGCGCGATCTAATCAAGTGCTTTAGTAAAAGAGAGGCTGGCGACAGGGACATCGTCGACCAGCTCTTGAATCTTAGGCAAGGAAGTAGCGAATCTGTGACGGACTTCTCAGTACGAACAAGGACCTTGCTAGCAAGGGCGGTAAAGGATAATGAGAAGCTAAGTATGTTGCGCGATGATGTGATATTAGAGCGTTTTATCAAGGGTTTAAGGGGAGGCCTTAAAAGCAATGTGCTACGGAGAGCCCCGAAAACATTAGATGAGGCGTTTGAAATTGCCGAGACCGAGGAGTCAATAGAGGTCGAATGTAACGGTCGTTTCGACCGAAGGGGAGTTAGCATAGTGACGGAAGAGAGATCTGACACAGTGGTTGGGGGGTGCGATAGCATGGAATCACGAAAGGACAAAGGTGATAAGAGAATTATAGAATTGGAAAAGAAAGTCGATACGCTAGTCGAGGCAGTAAGCAGATTGTTAGATGAAAGAAAAAGGGAGAGTAGGGATACTTCTAATAAACGATGTTACGCATGCGATAATGTAGGGCATTTCGCCCGGGACTGCCCAAGCCGCAAGAACCCCCATTTAAACTGGTAAAGGAGCGTCAGAAGGGTCAGCATAACGTTCCTTACATAAAACTCAGTCTGACCAATAAGATAGTCAAGTCGCGGAATGGCCTTCCCATCGCTGAGGGGAAAATCGGGAATACTAAGCTATATTTCCTGGTCGATACCGGCGCGGAGAGATCAATAATAAGTTCGGCTGTGATAGAGGGCTTGTCGCGGAAGGACGTAAGGGGCGCAACAATAGAGGGCGAGAATGTAGGAATCAGGGGGATAAACGGCGCTGTTACCGAATCCGAGAAAGTCCTAAGGGTTAAGATAAGTTACAGCGACCAAGAATGTAATGCGACGGTAGCGTGCATGCACTTGCCCGACCATATTGATTACGACGGCATTTTAGGAATGGACGCTGTCAACAACGCATACAAGATCATTGATGGTGTGAGGATGGCTGTGAAAGGGATTGCCCCTAACCATAGCATAGATAAGGGGGAGTATAATGAATGCCTTAATGTCACTCCTGTAACAATTAAGGGTCTGGAGGGTTTGTGCCAAGAGGAGAAAAAATGGGTTTACGAAATATTTGAGAGACACCCGGGATGTTTCGCCGAGTCTATTGAGGAGCTAACGGGTATGATTGGGGTATCACACAAGCCAGAAATTGACCAAAGTAAACCGGTGAGTACACGCCAATACCGGATTCCGGAGTGTTATTTACCGAAATTAAAAGCATTAACGGAGTCTTATTTAAAAGCAGGGATCATCGAGGAGAGTTCGTCTGCGTGGAACTCGCCCATTCACATTGTAGAGAAAGATAATGGGGAAATCCGGATGACCCTGGATCTCCGACGGGTCAATGACCTCACTGAGACGCAAGAGTTCCCCATCGCTCGCGTAGATGAAATCCTGAGCAAATTTCACGGCAGTAAATTTTTCTCAGTATTAGATCTGAAATCCGGCTATTTCCAAATAAGCTTGGATGCATCTGTTAGGCATGTTTATGCTTTCTCCACTCCGTGGGGCAAATTCCAGATGTGCCGCCTCCCACAGGGAGCGAAAAATAGTGGCCGGTTCTTCCAAGCCGTGATGTCCAAGGTGTTGGCCCGTTTTGTAGGGATAAATTGTTATATTTTCCAGGATGATGTTGTACTATTTTCCAAGTCCCTCGATGACCATATAACTCTATTGGGTGAGGTCATAAGCACACTCGATAGGAGCAACCTAAAGTTGCATCCATCAAAAAGCCGCTTTATCGTAAGCGAGGTTAAGTATCTGGGGCATATTATAAGCCAGAGTGGGATACTCCCGGACGAGGACAATGTCAAGGCAATACGTGATGTGAAAGCCCCCCGTAATATAAAAGGCGTCCGGAGTTTCCTAGGTATGGTCGGTTTTTTTAGGTGCTTCATACCACGTTTCTCCGATTTGGCATTACCTTTAACCAATTTGACTAAAAAGAATAGGAAATTTTTATGGGATAAGAAGTGTCAGGAAAGTTTTGATGAATTTAAAACCATGTTATCAAAGCCCCCCCTCTTAAGACACCCCAACTTTGACGCCCCATTTCACCTATATACCGATGCATCGGATAAGTGTGTTGGTGCGGTACTGGGGCAAATGGAAAGCAGTGATTTCTACCCGGTGGGATACTTTAGCCGGAAGTTCAATGATACCGAAGAGAAGTACTCCACGATCGAGAAGGAGTGTTTGGCGATGGTTTTGTCCCTGCGCCACTTTAAACCTGTTGTGTTAGGATATCCGATTGTAATACACACTGATCATAAGCCACTTGTGTTTATGAGCAATATGAGAAATCATAATAGGAGATTAATGAGATGGTCGATGGAACTGGCAGATTACGATGTAAAGATCAATCACATAAAAGGAAAGCATAATGGGATAGCCGACGCGCTGTCGCGGCCAAGCTCAGGGATGGGAGAGGTGAGAAATGAAGTGTGTAATAGCGTCGTAGAAAATCAAGAACTTTGGCAGAAAGTGGTTGAATCTCAAGGGGAAGATGAATTCTTAAAAAAAATACGGGAAGGCCACAAACATCAAGGGAAAGGCGGATGGGTGCCTAGTGGAAGAGATGGATCTGAATTCCAGTTAGATGGTGATGTGGTCGTACACGTAAAGCCCGGAAAAATGGGGCTCAGGAGGTGGACTCGCATATGCGTAGGGAAGGACATGACCGACCAGGTGATATGGCTATTCCATAGTTCGCCGCTGTCTGGTCACCTAGGTGTGAAAAAAACGTGTGATCTTATTGACAGGTATTACTACATCAAAGACCTGAAAAGCCGCGTTAAGCGTATAATAAAAGGGTGCAAGACCTGCCAAAGGTACAATCTACACGGGGGTCGAGCGCCGTTTCAGGAAACGGAAACTGCAGAGTTTCCCTTCCAGAAGGTGGCTACTGACATAATTGGTCCTCTCCAAACATCTTACGGGGGGAATAAGTACATCCTTACGGTCGTCGATTTATATACTCGGTACGGGGAAGCAATGCCTGTCCCCAATCAATCAGCCCAGGTTGTTGCTGAGGCGATCTTTAATAACATCATTTGTAGGTATGGGTGCCCTGAGGTGATCGTCTCTGACAGGGGAGCGAACTTCACCTCCAGCACGTTCCAAAAGGTGTGCGACGAGCTCACGATTAAACATAATGTGACAACCGCATATAGACCGTGTTCCAATTCGGTGTGCGAACGATTTAACAAAACCATCTGTGGTATAATTGCAAAAATATCAGGAGGTAACAACCGTGATTGGGACAGATTCATCAACACGGGTCTATTTGCATATAATAATTCAACCCATTCCGCTACGGATGAGTCTCCTGCTTATCTATTATATGGTTTCGATCCTCGGTTCCCAAGTGCTTTTCCTGAAGAAAACCTAGAAAATCAACAAGGCCGAGAGCACGGCCCGAGGTTTATTGATAAGTTAAATGCAATAAGAGAAGCGGCATATGAACTGGGAAGGAATCGAAACTCGAGAAATAGGGGGCGGATAAATGAGGGGAGGAAACAAAGCGTGTGGAAGGAGGGTCAAAGAGTGTGGTTGATGCGTAAAGGAAAAAGGAAAGGCTTGGGGAAGTTTTCCCCCAAGTACCTGGGACCGTATAGGATCTCACGCGTCTTAGGACCCGTCACGGTGGAGTTGAGGAGCAACCGGCGGAAAGGGAAGTGGGTGGTGCACACCGATCGGATTAAGCCATGCTACTCCCCAATATATAGGGAGAGCAGAAAAGTATCCTCGCACCATCGCAAAGATGAGGAAGTACGGGAAGAAGCCGATGACTTAGAAAGCGGTGAACCGGAGGAATACATAAGGACTTGGATTCCCCGACGGAATATAGGGCCAGATCCGACGTCACTTCAATCGAGAAACGAGGAGAGGGAGGACACGGAAAGCGACCCCACTACCGTGAGAGACGCGGAACCTCAACACCGTTATAATTTAAGGAGAAATAAAGTAAACTACCGTAGGTTGCACTACGGGGTTTGATTCTTCGGGGGGGCGTATGTGGCCGTCGGCCATGTTATTCGCGTATTTTATATGTTTTTAATATGTAATATAACTAGTGTTAGAAATTCCTTTGTTTCTTTTGTATTATCTATCCTCCTTCACTTTCCCCACCACTCCTTTTTACCCTTCGGGTGGGATTATCGTTTCCAAGAAGGAGTCAACGTAGAGAACAATAGAAGGGACGGCGTCGTGGGTCTCGAGGAACGAAAGGTGAATCATTTTTTGGACTGGACTGTGGAGAGTGAAGAGGTAAGAAGGAAGCTCTCGATCGAGGCGGATAAGTGAGCAGCAGAGACAAAGGGAAGGATACGACGGGGGAGTGAGAGATCCACCGAGAACACGGGAAGATAAAAAATAATCAAACAGGACTCAAGAGTGGCATTCCACCAAGTATTTCAATATTCAACTATTTTTTATCTACATGTATATATTGTTCATCCCTGTATTATAAGTAGGATAAGTTTAGTTTTAAGATCTGCACGCGTATAATTTTGTCGGGTTCCGCTTCGAGCGCGGTTTTTAGACTGAGAGAAAAAAAAGGCCTTTTTGTAAAGTTGGGATTCATAAAGAACCGGCTTCTGTTCTTTACTAGAAATAAAAAATTCTTTTAGCATCATGTCAATATACAGAGTAGAAGTTAACACCAGACAGTTTATGATTATAAGTCTGTGCTTGTCAAATATTTCTACTGTATATATTTCTTGCTGTTTGTATTATTACATTTGTGATGTCTTATTGTAAATTTATTTATTGATATGTAATGTGATAATGACTGAGGCAGTTCAGGTGTTGATTTACCACTCCAGGGAATCTGAGAACAAATCTGGAGGTCTAAAAAACCCCAGGAATTTTTTGATGGTGGCCCATCAGTCCATTGCCACCTGGCTATCCCAAACCCACCATTGGTATAGAGGAGAAAAAAAAGCTCTCTTGGTAACCATTGGTCAGAAAGAATAAGAAAAGTATGTAAGATATATGAGACGATCACCAGAAAAGTGGTAGAAATGATGAATGTTTTTCTTTATTATAGTATAAAAAATATTAATTCAAAATTAGACAAAATAATAAATGCCAAAAATGCAAACATCTAGCTAATTTTTTTTTTTTAACTAAGGTTAAACTTTATTATTAATGAGTATATTGGTGATAATGTTTAACCTCAAGTTACATTTTCTTTTTGTACTACTTTTCTACTGTATTCTTCATGTTATAAATGTAAATTCTTATAATTGGGTTTTGAAATGCCTAAAGTAAGTCATTGTGCACTCCCCAAGAGATTACTTAAGAAATCCAATTTCTAAATTACCTTCAGTTGGACTTTAGAGTCAAACTAAAGGTAATTTTTTTTTTTGCCAAAGCTGAAGAAATTGTATAATGCTAAAAAGTAAAGATTTTTTTTTGTTTTTATTCCTTGCTAGCTTTACATATTTAATCTTGATATCAAAGTGCAAAAGTAATTGTCTGTTTTTAACAGTTCACATGTATCTTTTTGATGTTCCAAGAACAAACATTTTGAGACTTAATTCAAAATAATACTAAGGCTAGTCAGACATTATTAAATTATTTTATTTCTTATTTCAAAACATTTTCTCATTTACTATCAATAAAAATAATCATTGCTTGCTTTAACAACTGTAACAAAATCATATTTTTCTAGAAAAATTATGAACTAAAAAAAAATGACTGTAATCATTCCTTTTTAAGATTAGTTTTGTTAGTTTCATACTGCACAACAATAAACTAAACTATCAGTTATTTTTTCATTTGACTGATAATTTTTTCTATGTGTTAGTTCTCTTAACTAAAACAGAACTAAAAATTTGTCAAAAATCCATTCCTTAAACATATGATTGATCTTCTAGTTAAGTTTGCAACAAAATGTGTTGATAAACAAATCTAGATATTATAAAACACAATAAATTCTATTATCATCATAACAGATTATTATTTTGTCCAATGAAAGACAAAGTATTCTACTTGCATACACAATCATGTCACTTAACTGTACTGTTTTATTTTACTAATGTGAAATTAGAAACACATGGGTATCTGCTAGTTGTCACTGTGTACGTGCAAGCAATAGCAATTAGGCAATAAACTTTGGGAAAACCTTCGGACCAAACTTGGCCAGACACTACTGATCAGTAAAAAAAAACTTCTGGGGAAAAAGTGGCAGAGGTTGCCTATGCTTAAAAAAAAGAATCTATATGAACAAGTCTGCCAGGAGAGAGAGCTGTACAGCTGTACACTCACAAATGAGATGCATAATTCTATATACAGATAAATCTTATAATTTTATTGTACAACAACAATATCTAAACGTGAATATGTTAAAGTCATAAAATTAATTATTAAATAACATCAATATTTTTTATAATTTTACAATAATTTCTTACATAATTTATAGAGAAAGATTAGAAACAAAAACGTTGTTTTTATTTTTACATTTATTTTTGATGATAAATTGCTTTGAATGTCATTGCTTTTTGATCTGCTTGTTCGTGGGAAAATCTGGTTTACCATGATTGTGTTTCAGTTTTCCTATATACTGTATATTATTGGATGGTTGAGGTGGTAATGATATCAGCCTGCATTCTAGAGACCTAGGATTAAGTCTGGGTTAACCTGAATATATAAATCCCATCCCTCACTCTCTAGCTAACCAGAGTGTGAGGGATTTGTATAACCTAACTTCTGGTTAGCCAGAGTTAGGTTACTGTATACCAGACTGAACCCATGGTGGATATGAAAAAAGCCTTTTAGTGCCAAAATAAGGAAAGGATTTAAAATTTATATAAGAAATATTTTTATTAGTTTGATTTAGAAATTGCTAATAGTAATAAAGTACAATTTAAATGAACTTCTTTTATGTAATTATTAAATATAATTTTTATTAATTTATTCAGAAAGCCGAAATTGTTAACAAGTGGGTGGGTCTTAGACCCGGACGTTCGATGCCTCGCATAGAACATGAAACGACTTTTATTAATGGTAAAAAACTAGAGGTATGATTTTTAAGCAGTTTTTTAATAGTAGCAAATAACTTATTTTTAAGTATCTAACACAAACTTTAAGAACATAAATACCAATTGATGAAGTCCGAACAATGGTCTAAACCAAAATGAATCCAAAAGCATACTAAAAAATACAATAAATAAGATGACTTGAAACTCATTTTCTAGCATGTTCACATTATTTCATGATTATATTGAGAAAACTAGATATAGTTTCTTTTGAAGAGCAACTTGAAATATTAACTTTGGATAAAATTTTTTTTAAATTGAAAAAATGGATTAGATTACTTTGCATTCAATTGTTCATTTAAATAATAAATTATTTAATAACACCTTACTTCACAAACCAATAACCTATGCGAAGTAAGGTTAAGCAACAAACAACAAATGTTTTCTCAACTCCTTCAGAGTTCTTCCTCAGGTTTTTTAATTCAAAATTAGCTGGATCTTCTAAATTCATTCTAGAACATAATATTCGAATATATAATCAAACTGTAAGATGAAGAGATCAAACATGGAATTTATGCACATGCGTACACCTGTGTTACTTTTAAATAAGATTGACAATTAAACTCTGCTGTCAAGTAAAGCCTGCAGTATACACAGAATACCACTTGTGGTATTCTGTGTGTGGAGTAGTAAGGATGAATACCAGAAGTGGTTAGAGGCGGTGGAGATTTTTAAGGCTTACTGCAAGTCCCCATGCATTAATTTTAGGGAAGAGATGAGTTTATCAATGGCTTGGCAGGCTTTACTTGACAGCAGAGTTTAATTGTCAATCTTATTTAAAAGTAACACAGGAGTACGCATGTGCATAAATTCCATGTTTGATCTCTTCATCTTACAGTTTAATTATATATTTGAATATTATGTTCTAGAATGAATTTAGATGATCCAGCTAATTTCGAATTAAAAAACCTGAGGAAGAACTCTGAAGGAGTTAAGAAAACATTTGTTATTTGTTGCTTAACCTTACTTTGCACCAGCTATTTGTTTTAGTGTGTGTTATATTTTCATTATCCTGATGTGGTATTCATTTAAAAATTAGAAGTATGACTGATTTTCATAAAATTTTACTGCCTAAAATATTTCAAAGGATTAAAAAAACACCTGCAGTAGCTTCTTAATCCTGGAAAATGATAAACCAGACCAAAGTTTCATTAAGCTTGATGTTATAAATTGAAGTTAATTCCTCAAAAGATAATTTGAATTGTGATCAAATGAGTTTACTTGTGAGTTTGGAACTGCCAGGAGTTTGCATTATCCAAATAACTCTTTGTCACTAGCTCTAAGGTTTAGAGTTAGTTTGTTATTGTTGCTTAAAGTAAATGCAATCACTAGGAATGTCTCTCCACTATAAAAATTTTCTCTTTGTAAGTTACATAAAGAAGAAAATTTATAGAAAATTGATGAAACAATTTACAGATGATTTGAAGTATTTTTGCATAAAGATTTACTTTTAGAAACTTTTTAGTAAATGACAATCTGTATGTAGCAAAAATAGATTGTTGTAAACCAGAAGTTATCTTAGGAAAGATTTCAAGACATTTGTGTGCACTTAGAAGTCAGATGCATTAAATTTTATTATAAATTTATTACTATAAAAACTAGATTGCTGTTTGTTTTTTAAACTTGTAAAACTGAAACAATGACATTGAATCACAAACTGTATAGTGTACATTTTCTAGATAAAACAATGTCAAATTGCTATAAAAGTGCATGCCATCCCAGGTAAAGGTCCACTAGTCAAAGTTTAAAATAGTTAAAAATTCTGATTTTAATAGTTTTAATAGTAATACTTTAATGTTATGAAATTTTGGCATAAACAGATATCTGTTTACCCTTATAAGTTCATTAAATCAAGGGTTTTACTGTGTATTCTTTTCAAACATAGTTGTGTTTTTAATTATTTAAATCAGTTCAAAATTTTATAAATTTGTTTTCAAAAATTCTAAATTATTTCTTTTATAAATACTAAAGATTATCTTTAGGCATGTTTTAAACTAAACTTGTTTAAAATTTAGGTTGAGAAAAACATAAAAATACATCCAAATTAATTATTTAAAATGATGGAGTCAGATTATTTATCAAATTCTTATGTAATTGTATTGTAGAGAGAAATACATGAAAAATCAGTTTTGTAAATAATGAAGTAAAAGTTAAAAATAAAAAAGTTAAAGGCAAACCAAGATATTATTTAAGAGATTTGATTGGTTTTGTACTGGCTAATAATTATTTTACAGTAAAAGAAAACTTTTACCGCCAAATAGATGGCTTTTCCATGGGTTCAGTTATTGGACCGAAACTAGCAGAAATCTATATGTTAGATATGAATAAAACTTTATCAAACCTAAAGGGCATTATATTTTTTGCAAGATATGTTGATGACGTATTGATTATTTATAATAGTGTAATAACAACACCTATTCAAATATTGAAACAAGCCAATGAAATTAACTCAAATATGAAATTAATCCAAGAATCTGAAAGTATAATAAAATAAACTATTTAGATATAACAATTACATGATTTACAGATAGTTTTGAATATTGTAAATTTGAAAAACCATGTGGTGATAAAAAAGTAATTAATTTCAAATCATATTGCTGTAGAAATCAAAAACATAATATATATTTAATGGAAATAAGAAAGATATTTTCCATAATAACAAAAACAGATATAAGTGAACAGGAAATAAAAGCAACACTCAAGAAGTATATTCTAAACGGATATCCAATGAAAATATTAAATAATTGGTATAACCAATTCATACTGAACAGATATAAAGTGAAAGAAAAACAAGAAATAAAACAGTACATATCATTTCTTTACATAAAAAGGCATGTATGAAAAATATAATAAAATTCTTAATCAGAATCTAATTAAACTAGCTCCAACTCAAAATAATAGGTTATCCAATCTGTTGATTATAATAAGTATTAAATAGGATCTATTAGCAAAAAAAGAAGGCATGGTCTACAGACTTGAATGCACATGTATATTCCAAGTTTCTATATTGGTGAAATGAAGAGAAAACTAAAGATCAGATTGTCGGAACATTTAGCAGCTGCAAGATTAAAAATGGCTAATTCTCCCATTTTTTATCATTGTAGTATTAATAATTGTGAAATTAATATTAATAATGTAAAAATTGTTTATAAGGAAAACAATAATGTAAAAAGAAAAGTTAGAGAACATTTTGCCATAATTATGCAAAACAATATGGTTAATTTAAATATGGGTGTGTTGACAGCTGCATTCTAGGAAACTTTTGTTGGATATATAGATGGAAATCCATAATAGGATATTGTTGGAGTTTTGAACTGTATGCTGATAGCCCTACTGAAGAGGCCTGTTTGCAAAATGCATTTAGGGAATTTATTGACATAATGAAGTGTTTTCTCTGCACTTGGGTTTGCCTTTAACTTCTTTATTTTCAACTTTTATTTCATTATTTACATAATTAGAGTTTTAAAGTTATCTGTCCTCCATAAGTCAGAGTGGAAAGAAAAATTGATTTTTCATGTATTTCCCTACAATACAATTACATAAGAATTTGATAAAAGTACATTTTGATCAATCTCATTTGATCAATTTCAAATCAAATCAAATCTCATTTTGATCAATGCTGCATTTCCATCTACTTAGATAAGTGATCTTAACCTTTCAACAGTGGAACAGTCAGGTGTGGGGCTCCCACTTAGTTGTGGAGAAGAAATATGGGAAATTTTTAAAGTATATTTTCAAGTGTTTTTTTTCTCATTACCGTTTTGGAAAAAAATTTTGTAAACAGTTCTGTCTAGTAAAGAAAAGTCTCTTTTTATTGTTACATAATTCATTTTTTATGTGAATTTCTTTTTTGCGGTAGTTTTTGGCGATACCCCCAAAAGAATTTAGCGAGTATAGTTGTCCCTCACCACTGCCACACGATTGCCTTGGACGATTACAATTGTCCCTCACTGTTAAGAGGTTAAGTTTTCACTTCAGCAAACTTATTTGATGTTGTCCTTATTGAGAACAACATTAATGTGTCTAAGACAAAGGTTCCTGATGTGGTCACCAGTAACTCAGGAAAAGGGTGATTTGGCACCAGTTGGCAAATTTTTTTAATATTTAAAAATACATCACAATGATTATTACATTATTAATTTTATATCTTTAAATTTTCATAAAGTAAAATGCATAGTGTTCAATTACAAAATTATTAAACTATTTTTTTTTTTTTTTTTTTTTTGAATCATTGGAAAGAAAGCAAGTAACAAATTAAAATCTGATTTTGGAAATGGGTAAACAAGCAAAATAGATTGAAAACCTCTAAGACTATGGGATTAGACTTATTTAAAATTGAATGATATGGATATTATATAAGTGAATGGTATAGAATCAACATATTGTTTAATTATTTGCATCATTCTGAAAGGAAAAGTTTAAAAGAAACTTGATATTTGATAAATTTTGATATTGTAATGAAAATCTATATTCAGGAATGTTTTACAGTTTAATCTAAAAATGCAATAAAATTGCTAATTATAAAGTCATTTGAAAAGTTTCAATTAAAGACATTTTCTTTGTATATGAAATCTACAAATGTAATTATTTTTTATATAAAATATTATGTTTGTTTTTACAGATAATACACAACTATGGACACGGCGGATCAGGTGTCACACTATTTTGGGGATGCGCCAAAGAAGTTGTGGACAAATTACAGGAATTAAAAAATACTATTTATTTACAACAAGCAAAGTTGTAAAATTACAAATAATTCAAAGTGCCAATTAATTTGATCTTAAATTCCAGAGCAGCTCATTAAATATTTTTATTAGTTATTTTTCTAATAGAAGATTTATCACAAAGTTGCAGAATATTATTATACTTTTTTGATACATTTAATGATGCCTGTTATTATTATTGTTATACTTAATCTAATAAATTTGAATTTATTAGATTATATCATAGAAATATGGAATGAAGCCCATTAACTGTAAATATGTGGACAATACAAATTGTTGAAATGTATAAGTGCCATATAACAGAGTAGAGGTATCAATGGTTGGATGTGATCAATTTGTACTTCAACAGTTCCTTTATATCTTTCAATAATTTGGATTGATAATCTGTTATTGTTATCTTCATTTTATTGTATAATGTATTTTAATTGTTCTTCCAATCAATTTTTAAATTTTGAAAAATGCAATATGTTTACATATCTGCATACTACACCAGGATAAATATAAAATAAGACACACTACAACCAATAACCGGTGCAAAGTATGATTAAGTCTTGAATTATAAACAAATTTTAAATTCATTTATGATTTTGGAAGATCCAGCTCATTTAGAATTAAGTAAACCTGAGGAAGAACTCAGAAAGGGTTATGAAAACGTTTGTCATTCAAGACTTCATCATACTTTGCATTGGTTGTAGAGAGTCTTATTTTGCAATGTTAAATTTAGTATAAACATATTTTCCAAACAATAGGTCATAGTTCCTAAATAAAAGTAAAAAGTCATCAATTATATTTCTGGGTCTCCAAGATCCATAAATATATTTAATGACTTTTTATAAGTACTATAATGATGATTTTTTAGTCTTACTACCCTGAAGGCACCAAGAAGGTGGTTTTTTTTTTTTTTTTTTTTGCTGTAATGCATTCAGGCCAACCTGCCTGTAAAAATTTATAAGATATAATGCTGTCTTGAAGTCTTGAACCCAGATTTCATAGAGTGGCATCTGTTACTACCTGGCCATGTGGCCAACCGTATTTTCAGGCAACATCTTAGTCTTCCAATACATTATAAAGAGTTGCGACTGAGAAAAGATTGCAGAATGTATTGTGTTGAATCTTTATAACATAGAATAAATTATAAGCATATATAAAATATTAATCACTTATATTAAAGATAATTATTTCTATATATTCAAGAAATTTGTAGTAATATAATAAATTTAAAACAGTACTTTGATTTGAAAACAATACGTACGATACATGCATACAATTATGTTTATTGCTTTTCAAATTAAAATTATATAAAACCTATTTTAAAATATTCCTATATAATTTGATATTAATAACAATGTGTATATAAAAAGTTTAAAACACTTGCCACATTAGAAAAATTTCAATAGTGCCTAAGGTAGTCTTTTAAAATTAATGCATCTACATTCACTTACAATTTATAAATATATATTTTCTATATTCTTAAACTTAAGAGAGAATAAAAATTTATTTATATGTAGTATGTTTATCCTGATGTTTATCCTAATTATAAGTGATTCAAGTATAGAAATACAGTGAGTGATTGGTTGACGAACATAATCCGTTCCAAGACTTTGTTCGTTAATTGATTATCAATTTACCATAGGTTTTTATGGAAATTTGATCAATTCGTTCTGGAGAACCCAAAAAATAAAAAATATATACTTTCTTACTACATTTATTTATATGTAGTAATAAAAATACATATATACACAATCTTGCATTTTTATTAGTCATGTTTTTTCCATTTGTGGAGATTAAAGAATCTGTCTAATGTCGATTGTTTTTCTCTCTTCAGGATTTTTCAGAAGTATTTTAATAGCATTGTAATTTGTTTTTATTGTTACAACTAGGTGCATAGATAGACACTGGGCATTTCTTACATCATCTTTATTCGGAGTATCCTATTAGCCGAGATGTGTTTTGGGCATCTATCTTCTGTCGGCATTACTATCGGGATTAGCACATCATGAAGGTCTGATGAGCTAGGTGATGTTCAGTGTAATGGTACTTTTAACTGTGAATATATTTTAAACTATAAAGATATTTTAACTGTAAGTAAGTAATTTTAAACTAGATGTATATACATTACTACCACCTTACAAGATATTCTGATAGTAATTAATGTCAACAGATAAACTCTATTTCACACCTTAATTTGTCCAGCATACTGTTAAAATTTTCATAAAAACGTTTTCGATCACTTTTAGCGATCTTCATCAGTTACAGATTACAAAGAACGAACAAAAAACGGTAATTTATACACCGGGACTGGAATTATTTAATTTTTCACGTTAGTGGTGACGTCATTATGAACGGAGTTGCGTTTTTCACCGAAACATTCGATCTTTTTTAAATTCGAATTTTTGTTCGTTCTTTGTAATCTGTAACTGATGAAGATCGCTAAAAGTGATCGAAAACGTTTTTATGAAAATTTTAACAGTATGCTGGACAAATTAAGGCGTGAAATAGAGTTTATTTCGTGATAGTATCCAGTAAGCATTTCTTATTATGTCAACAGATAGACTAGGTGCATAGACTGATGTCAGAAATTCCCAGCTGGGCATTTCTGACATCAGTCTATGCACCTAGTCAATGACAATAAAAACAGATAAAAGAATACACGGTTTCAGAATACACAGCATTGTAATTGTAAAGATCCCTGAGCCTATTAACCTCAACCTGGTTTGGATGCCATTCTAAGACCATTGTTCTGACATTCTCCCATTTCTTCATCAGATGTTTAATAGCAGATATCGGCATTAATCCTCTTTTTCAGAAGAAAACATATCTTGCCGAGTTTCTTGGTGTTCTTCATTCAAGAGTTCTTGGCATCAGATCAGTTTCAGGTTCCATTATGAGCTCTTCGATGTTCTTTATTTCTCAGATGCAAGTTTTGTTACTCCTTTAGCAGCTTGAGTCTTCTTGATTATACAGTATCTTTCTTAGATAAGATTGAACTGCGGCCTACTGTAAAACTGTTCAAGCCATACTGCTCAGCAACATCAGACATCTGCCCACTCTCTATCATTGCTATTATACCTTTTGAAAATAAAAGCCAACACAAAATTTAACAAGTGCTCGCCCAACAGTCTCATGAATACTATAAAAGAATTGTTTCTGTCAGAAAAATAAAAAGTGCAATTACAGGGGAGAGTCAAAGTTTGGAAGAATACTATCTGATCAGTATATACCCGGTTGAGCGTCGATGTCGATGTCTCCCGCACTCCGAAAAGTTCCAAATTGTTTCCTGAAGACAAGGAAAGACCAATCGGTATTCATTATTTTACATTGCTGCTTCTTGTGTTTGTTCTGTGAGGTGTTCCTGGTCCGAACATAAAAATCTTTCACAACAGTGTTTGTAATCCAATTTGTTCATTAACCGATCACCCACTGTATATTACGATTTAGCACAAATATAAATTTATAGATAAAGGTCCTGTGTGTTTACTCACATTTACATGGTTTCTTGCTTACATGTAAAGAATGAGAATATTGTATGCTTACAAGATAAATTTCTACAATTAGACATATCAGTTAACACACATTGTTGTCATAAATTTTTTAATAAATAAATGCCAAAGAAGTTTACTCTGCATCATTTGGCCTACAAAATATTTGTATTTTAGAAAACCAAAGAATAAATAACATTGATTTGCTACATTAAATATGTTTGTACCGTCAGATGACAAAGGAAGCACAGCCATTTTATTGATGCAGGGCATCAACAAATTATCAATTATTATATTATTTTGTATGCAAATATGCCAAGTAATAGATGGCATTTTACATTTAAATTAATAATTAAAAGTAAATTTATGAATTTATTTATACATATATTTTTTGGTCATATCAATATGATTATGAAATATCATTTCTTTCTTTAGTATTAAATAATCTTTCAAAATTTAAATAAATGAATAATTATAATCCTTTTAAATATATCTTTCCTGAAATTTTTGAAAAATATTAAATACACTCGTTTCCTCTGTTGGATTTGATTTCTAATTTTTTTAAAAATATTTAACAAGAATTGTAAATTTTTGTAACAAATTGTAACCAAAAGTATCTTATTTGAGTGTTACACAAAAATATTTTTATCCATGATCTGTAAACAGAAACTTGTTAATTATTATATAATTTGTAAAATTATGTATGAAATATTGTTTGTGAATGATATAAAGTTAGCAAATAAAATATGACATTGTAAATTTGCATGCTTTAATTTTGTGCATTACAAATTAGTTTAACAATCAATTTCTTTTATCACTTAAAAGATTTTAATAGAAAAATTTAGTGAATGTCTTATAATATACATTGTATTTCAAGCAATAGCTTTATTTTTAGGAATACAAAGCAAATAAACTTGATACTTGAAACTCTGTATTTGAATACTTTGCACTGAATTTGTAAACTTGAATACAGAATTTTTAAATAACACTGTCTGTTGAAGGAAAGGATTGTTAAGTGGTGCACACAATGAGGGTGAGGAGGACAATAATCAATAGGAATGGCAGTGGCGTAGCTATGTTCTCTGGCCCGGCGCGGAACCAGATTTGTGGGCCCCCGAAAAAATTTTTTGGGTCTTTTTTCTTGTGATTTTGGGGCCTCCATGGGCCTATCGCTTTCCAGGGGCCCAATGTGGACCATACCTACCGCACCCCTCCTAGCTACGCCACTGAGGAATGGGCTACATTCTTATGTCTTTAAGGTAAATGATTTAACTTTTTCTGGAAAATAGTTCTATATGAAGTGTACTGTCTGATACAAAATGAACTATCTTGAGAGGAGGAAATTCATTGTCTTGTTCATGTCAAGAACACCATACATTATCCAAGTGCCAGTCAGTACAACTAGAGACACACCGTATAATCAGTGCTGCCGCCTACTTCTGATGGAACTACCCAAGGTCCTAGGACCTTGGGAACTACCTTCGTTTTACCCTAGATTACCCTAAATTGAGAAAACTGAGCTCATGCTCGGATAAAAAAAAAAAAGACTAACGATCCTATGACGCAGACCCTGTACTATTATCGTGAAATAATAATCAGAACAATTCTTAATTCATTGTTTTTAAAAACTAAAATGTCTTAGGATTTTTAGGCTTTAACAGAGGTATTACTCTACATCTGACATGGAGAGTGCCAATGGCCCAATAGCATGAAGGTTGAGAAAAGCGAAATCCTATTCGGGTCTAATATAGTGTACACCCGTGTACGTAGTACATTTCTTTAGCTTCTGTTGTCCTATTCTAAAACCCTCCAGATAGGGGAAAACAGAACGGTTTTAGGCTAAAACTTTTTCCGGCGAAACTTGTGGCGCGATGGATAATAGCATCAGATCAAAGGGCACTTTGACCGTAGATTTACCCTAAACATTACCCTGAGAGGTTGAAATTACCCTAGAAACGGCAGCACTGCATATATTACCCATTCATAAACAGTTTCAGTAATATTTCCAACAATTGGTACGTGCCAATTAGAAATTTGTTATACTTTCAAGTTTTTGTTTCAAGACAGCTATTATTTTTTAAAATAAAAATTATTGGATTCCTTATATTTATATAATGTATAAGATCGACGGGCTCTTCTGCAGGAAAATATATATATTTTCTTTTTTAGTTTTTCGGCTCTGTTATACATAACAGAAGGGAAGTATGGCGATCGGTTGACCACCAACATTTTTACATTTTTGGAAAATTTTAATTTTTACATCGTTTCGAAACCTTGAAACGTCGAGAAATAAATAAATAAATAAATAAAATTGGGTTTTCTGTGGAGACACGATTGTTTACCTCTTTTAAACTTAATAACTCCTGTACATTTCGTCGAAAATTTCTGAAATTTTGCACGGAGGTTTGTTTATTGGAGGGATTGGTGCTATAAATTAAATTTTAGTGAATAATTAAAGATCGAGGGACTGGGAGATAAAGGTGGGTCGTGTGTCATATCTGACTTGTAAGTAGTATCAAATTTAATGGCGATTTTACTCGTTATTAGCATTTACAATTTTTTATAAGACCCATCCCTATTCTAAAAAATTAAGCCTTTGCCATTTTATAATAAAAATATAAAAAGGTTTTTTAATAAAATATTCAAAACAAATGGCGACACACGCAGTTTTCAATGTTGCCGGATTTTCTTTCCAAGATGGAGAATGTGAAATCAAATAGAAACTAGAAGAGAGCTTGCGTTTGTATTAGGGCTGTAGAGTCGGAATCGGGAGGAATTTCTGGCCAGAGGAGTCGGGAAAATTGTGTTCGACTCCGACATTTTAAATTCTATTTCGTTTTTTTTTTAATTTAAATGAAAGAAATTTATTTTATATTTAATAATTTTTTAAAATGGTTTTGTATTTTGTTATAATTCATTTATTTTAAATACAAAATGCAACAATTTAATTTATTAAATATGTATCAATAGTTTTCTGTGTAGTATTTGTGTTTAGTAGTTAAATTATTTTGATCCAATTGAATTTGAATATTTTTGATTCATTCTTTTATTATCCCCGCTCTATTTTTCTGAATGAGCGAGACTAATTGATTAGAGTATACAGTGGGTGATCGGTTAACGAACAAACCGGATAACGAATACTTTCGCGAAAGACTTTTATGTTCGGACAACGAACACCTCACAGAACAAACACAAGAAGCAGCAATGTAAAATAATGAATATTTATTAGTCTTCCCTTGTCTTCAGGCAACAATTCGAAACTTTTCGGAGCGCGGGAGACGTCGACATCGACGTTCAACCCGGTATATACTGATAGTATTCTTCCGAACTTTGAAACTCTCCCTTGTAATTCCAGCCTTTTATTTTTCTGGTAGAAACAATTCTTTTATAGTATTCGCGAGACTGTCCGGGCGGGTACTCGTTAAGTTTTGCATCGATTTTTATTTTCGAAAGGTGGGAGTATAATAGCAAAGGTAGAGAATGGGCAGAAGATGTTTAATGTTGCTGGGCAGTATGGCTTGAACAGTTCTACAGTAGGCCGCAGTTCAATCTTATCTAAGAAAGATACTGTATAATCAAGAAGACTCAAGCTGCTAAAGGAGTAACAAAAATCACATCTGAGAAATAAAAAACATCGAAGAGCTCATAATGGAACCTGAAACGGATCTGACGCAGAAGAACACTAAGAACTTTTGAATGAAAAACACCAAGAAACTCGGCAAGATATATTTTTTTCTGAAAAGAGGATTAATGCCGATATCTGCTCTTAAACGTCTTTTGAAGAAGTGGGAGGATGTCAGAACAACGGTCTTAGAGTGGCATCCAAACCAAGTTGAAGTTGATAAGCTTGGGGATTTCTACAATTATAATGCAATTAATTATTTCTGAAAAATCCTGAAGAGAGAAAAGCAATCGACATTAGACAGATTCTTTAATCCCCACAAACGGAAAAAACATGACTAATAAAAATGCAAGACTGTGTATATATGTATTATTATTATTATTATTATTATTATTATTATGTTGGGTTAAGTGAGATATACTCGGTTAACACCGGTGGCTGTGTACTATGCCGGACCAAAGTCAAGGCATAGTAACCAAAACAGAAATTAAAGAAGTGTATCAGTGTGTGTGTCTGTATTCAGGAATTTTCTTACAATATGACATGTATTCAATATAGTGGCCTTCTGTAGTGTGATGTATGTCTTTCTATTCAATTGTAATGTGCCCAGGCTTTTGTGTAGTGTGTGGTATGACACCTGTAGAGGAGAGAACAACAGGTACAATAAGCACCCTATCCATCCTCCACAGATGCCTTATTTCCTGGGCGAGTTCTGTGTACTTGCTAATTTTTTCAGTGCATGCGTTTTGTATATTGTGAGTGTTTGGAATGGATATGTCTATAATGTATGTGATTTTATTGTGTTTGTCAATGAGTGTGATGTCTGGTCTGTTGTGGTAAATTGTTTTATCTGTGATTATGGCTCTGTCGTAGTACATTTTGTGCGTGTTGTTTTCCAATACTGTCTGTGGAATGTATTTGTAGTATGGTTCGTGGATGTCTGCTAATTTGTGTTTCTTTGCAAGCTCTTGGTGTATTATATTTGATACTTGGTTATGTCTGTGTAAATAATCTGTCTGTGCCAAGAGCTTGCAACCAGAGGTGATGTGTTGTATAGTTTCTGGCATGATATGACATTTTCTGCATGTGTCATTTGTGAGTGTTGCATCTTTGAGTATGTGTTTTCTGTAGTTTTTAGTATTTATGACCTGATCCTGTATGGCAATCACGAATCCTTCCGTCTCCCCAAAGAGGCATCCCCTAGCTAACCAGCTGTTTGACGCAGTTTTGTCAACAAAATCCTGGGCCAGATCGTAAGGATGCCTGCCATGGAGTGCCTTTCGAGCCCACGATTGCTTAATGGTGTCTATGCTTTTTATATGTTGTGTTGTGTCCATATGATGTGAGTGTAAGTTTAATGGTGTGTTATTCGAGTCTGCTAGAGTTACTGCTTTATGTAATTGTGATGTTTCTTGTTTTTTGTAGAAAAACTCTCGCAGTGACTGTATTTGTTTGTAGTGAAGGTTAACTATGTCAATCAGGCCACGTCCGCCATCTTTACGTGGAAGGGTTAATCTTTCTGTGGCGGATTTAGGATGATGTTGTTTATGCTTAGTAAGTGTTGTTCTTGTTTTCCTTTGGAGTTGCTCAAGATCAGTGTGAGTCCAATGTATAACTCCAAAAGAATATGTGAGTACTGGGATGACATATGTGTTTATTGCTTTAACTGTGTGTTTTGCATTTAATTGTGTTCTGAGAATAGCATTTAACCTACTTTGGTATTCTTTAATTAATCTTTGCTTTATTTGTGTATGTTCTGTTAGTTTGGCCTGTTGGAATCCTAAATACTTGTAGAACTCGCCCTCTTCCATGGATTCAATAACGTCTCCATTTCCAAGTGCAAAATCTTCTTTCTTCAGGATTCCTTTTTCTATGTGAAGTGTTTTGCATTTATCTAGGCCAAATTCCATTTGTATGTCCTTGGTGTATGAATGTGTGATTTGTAGAAGTTGATGAAGTTGTTTTGTGTGGATGCATAAAGTTATGGATGCATTATTTCATCCATGTACATGAGATGTGACAGTGTATACTGTGTTGTTTTTTCATGCCTGATATTGTAGCCATATTGTGTGTTGTCTAACATGTTGGATAATGGATTCAAGGCTAGGCAAAACCAGAGAGGACTCAAGGAATCTCCTTGAAAAATTCCTCGCCTAATAAAGATTTGGTTTGTGATTAATTGTCTGTAAAAGAGTTTTTCATTGTTTGGAAGTGTTATGAACCCTGAGATGTAGTGTTGTTCTCCAGTGCTGCATAGCGTTTTGAAAGAATGTGATGAGTGATGGATGTATTTTGTACATGTGTAGAATATGTAGCAGCCAACTGTGTGGAACACTGTCGAATGCTTTTCTGTAGTCTATATATGCCATGTGTATGTTTCTGTGTTGTTTGTGTGCTTGCCGTAGAATGACTGAATCTATGAGTAACTGTTCTTTGCATCCCTTGTGATTTCTACGGCAACCTTTTTGTTGTTCTGTTAGAATGTCGTGTTCTTCAACATGTTTGTATATTTTGTTTGCAATACAGGATGTCAATAATTTGTAGAGTGTTGGAAGACATGTAATTGGTCTGTATTGTGTGGGGTCTGTGGTATTGTTGTTTTTAGGTTTCATGTAGGTGATGCCCTGAGTAAGAAAATTTGGCATGTCTTGTGGATTGATGATGATGTGTGTTAGATGTTTAGCTAGTTCCTGGTGCAGTGATGTAAACTTTTTGTACCAGAAATTGTGAATGTTGTCTACACCAGGTGTCTTCCAGTTGTGTGTTCTGTTAACAGTGTATTGGAAATCATGTATGTTTATTTCAACACAGGGCATAGTTGGTATGTTGTGTAAGTTTTTGTTCTCCTCCTCGATCCAGCCTGCTTCAGCATTGTGCGTGACAGCACTGGACCAAAGAGAAGACCAATAAGTTGTGAGTTCTTCTTCTGTTGGTGTGCCACTGTGCTGTGTATCAGTGTTTGCTTTGTTATTAATTTGTCTGTAAAAGAGTTTTTCATTGTTTGTAAATAATTTATTTTGTTGTTTTCGTAGTGTACATGTTTTGTATCGTTTGAGTCTACGTGCTTTGGCAGCAAGTTTTTGTTTTAGTGTATCAATGTATTCTGTAATGCGTGTGTTGTGAAGTTCATGTTTTGTGTGTGTTTTTATTTTCTTGAAAATGTTTTTGAGCTGTTTCCTTAATTTGGGTGTTATGTTGTTTTTATGTATTGTGTTAGCCTGCCTAATTGCTGTCTAATGTTATTTATTTGTGTTTCTATTCTTCTGTGCCAGGCAGGCTTGTGATAGAATTTTGTTTTCTGTGTGTTTGTCTGTGATTGTACTTTCAGTCCATGGTGTGTCACTACTGTGACTGCCCCAGCATAAACTAATGTATGAATGTCTGCGAGTGTAGAAATTGAATGAATGTAGTGTGGTAGTAAGTGAGTGTTTACATAATTTAGTGTTTTTTCTTACTTCCTTTGACGTATTGATTTTTGGTATTCGTGGTCGTTGTGTGGGATCTGTACCTGTATATTTAGTGAGTGTTTCCTGAAATATAAGTGAGAGCGTATTAACTAAATCCAAGTCTTTGTTATCAGTGATGGATGAGGAAGTGTCTGTAGTATCATTAGTGGTAATTGTTGTATGTGTGTTATTATCAATGCTTGTTGCTGGATTATCCTGACAGGTTACATGATCTTCATTAATGTTAGATGTTTCTGTCTGTTGATGTATTTGATCAGCAACCTGTTGTTTGATAAGTTCAAGTGTTGTTTGTGGAGATAAGGTTGTTGTGTATAATTGTTCTTTTTTGATCAACAACCCTTTGTTCGGTGACAGTGAGGTGAGGATACTGTTGTGTGAATCTATGGTGTAGTTGTTGTCTGTATGCAGTCATGTTTGTTTCGAGTTTTGTGATGGTGTAGTAAGTACGGATGATAAACTCGTTCATTTCTACTGTCCATTTCATCCGTTGGCGTGGTTTTCCAGCCTTTGTGGTCTGTGGATGCATTGCCACAGAAACACCAAGGCTGGGTTGATTCCTCACATCTGTTGAGGGCATTGCAGTAGCCATGCTTGGGCCGGTGCTGCTTTCGCCACCGGTAACCAAGGGAGACTGTGGCCTATTTTTCGAACGTGAGCCTCTGCCTAACCCACGAACGCGGACCTTGTTAACCCGGGCGACGTCCGAGCCGGTATCACATTTAGATCTGGTTACTACCATGATATATATCTCCACAGAATGTGGGTGTGTGGTCACTCTTAGCTTCATTTCTCCCCATAGACCTTACTGGCATGGGTGTTCCTACCAGGAGCTTGTGCTCCAGCCTGCATTGCCCTATGGATCAGTAAAATTACTGGGCTCTCCCACCACGACCAGGTGGTGACCACAGGAGAGTTATTATTATTATTATTATATATAAATGTAGTAAGAAAGTATATATTTTTTTTTATTTTCTGGGGTCTCCAGAACAAATTAATCAAATTCCCATAAAAACCTATGCTAAATCGATAAACGGTTAATGAACAATTCTGATAGCGAACAAAGTCTTGGAACGGATTATGTTCGTTAATGGATCACTGTATATATTTTTTTTCTGAACAAGGAGCTGAAGTAGCTAGATCGCACACTTTTTAGTTGGACTACCTTTTCTGGAAAAGTGAAAATGAAGTGCAAAAACTGTAGAATAAAGATATGTAGATGTAGAATATTATCGTTCCCCTTTTTCCTCTTATTAATATTTGTTAAAAATTAATTTTTAAAATACAAATTAATATTAATGTAAGTTAAATATTAAAAATACTAACTATAAAAGTATTTGGGTAAATGTCCGAAGTTTCTTTTAGAGTTCAGAGTAAAGTAACCCTCTAAGAGTGCCTCTGCCCCCCCCCATAAAATGACTTGGTATTTACTTTTGCCGGAGTCGGGAGTCGGAGTCGAGTGTTTTTTTACCGACTCCTCAGTCCTGGTTTGTATCAAACCGATTAAGGGCTAGAAGAAGAGAATTCTTCCAAGGAAGAAATCGAGAACAAAGAGAAGACGAGATGCTCCCAGAGTTGCAGGCCCAGAAAGAGGAAAGGAGTTTCGAAGAGGAAAAAAGATTTGTTAATGTACTGTACAAGATATTAAAGGTAAATTAAACAGCATTTATTTTAAAATATACCAATTAATTATATTCATAAAACTGAATATACAGGATAACACAATACTCACAAAGAAATAATACAGAATAAATTTAAATTTACCCAGTATTACCTTATACAGTACAGTGAAACCTCACATAACGAGTGTTTTGCATAACGAGCAAAATAAATTGTGAAAAAATGACTCGCTTAACAAGCGAATTTTCGCATAACAAGGGGCTAGGAGAGGAGGAAGTCCCAGATTGTGCGCATGCTCCATCTAGCACTCGTTCAGCTAGCATCTTAGTGTCGCTTGTGATCACACATTTTTCCAATCTTATTCCAATACATATTACGTATAAACTTCAACAACCATAGCCCGTTATATTGTGGCTGTCAGCCATATTGTGTTTTTTTTTTGTGTTTCTTTTATAGTTTATAAGTTATAAATACATGTACATATATATATTTTTCTTTCTTTCTTTCTTCTTCCTTCATTTCTACTTTATTTCCGTTCTTTTGTCTCAACAAGTCGTATATCAACCGTTTTCGCTGGAGGGGGAGGATTACCCCTTCTAAGAACCGGGGGATAAACAAAGAAGGGGGTATTAGGACTTCCACGAATTTGGGAGTGTGAAAAAAAGAAAAGTGGAAGCCCTGAGGACTAAGAGGTAGAAGAACGGAAACTTTTTGGCTAGACCTCGAGAGGAATGGTGGTGCAAGGCAGCGTTCGAGACGCCAAAGAGAGAGAAAGAAAGGAAGCTGCAGGACCGTCGAGGCCAGAAAAATAGGCACGAGGTCCAGAGAGCGCCGAGAGGATAGGAGAATATCGAGGACGAACAGCCGAATAAAGAGGAGGAAAGGCTACCATTTGTGGAAAGATACTTCCCCGAGTGTATCGATCGATTGTGGACCCGGGTACTTTCTGTCTATTTCTATATACTTTCTATCTTTTCTAAGTCTATCCGTTTCCCTATTACATTAGTTTTAAGGTAGTTATAAGTTTAGTTTTTAAGTCGGTTGTAAAGATCTTATGTTACGCGCGCGTGTATTATCGCTTGTACGCGAATAAGTGGCGACCTCTTCCCCAGTGAGGATATTCAAGTTGGGATTAATTGTAAATAATAAAGAAAAGAACCGTGTTTCGAGAGAAATAAAGGAATATTTAATTGTATATATAAGTTTTTATGTTCCTATTTATAACGTTTGTTCGCGTACGTACAAATCTCTCGATACGAACAACCACAATATAATAAACACGCCAAACGATATGTCAAATTCTTGGGCTACGTAAAGGCTATAATTAAATATTAGAAATTAATTAATTTGACTAGAAGTAGGCAGTTATGCTGCCATCTCGTATTAAATTTAATGACCAATTCCAAATTAAATTTTAGAAATGTGCGAATTAAAAATTAATTATTTATAATTATTAAATTTAATACGAGATGGAAACATAACTGCCTACGTCTAGTCAGAATAATTAATTTCTAATGTTTAATTATAGCCTTTACGTAGCCCAAGAATTTGGCATATCATTTGGTGGGTTTATCAAACATATTATCTGTGATTTTTTTTTTTTTTTGTTTTCTGCAAATCGAATTCGCATTTCAGGTTGTTTCATTCCGCGCTAGAAGAAAAGACGATGATGATTCACGCTCCTTAACAATGTTTATTGTATAATTTTCTTTGAATAAACATTATACATAAAATATTTGAGTATATTTTTCGGCGTGGAACGCATTATCGTATTTTACGTTAATTTGTATGGGAAAACATGTTTCGTTTAACGAGTGTTTCGCATTACGAGTAAGACTCTGGAACGAATTATGCTCGTTAAGCGAGGTTTCACTGTATTTGTATTTTTAGATTTTGGTCTGTTAAAAAAAACCACCCCACTAAGACCCTACTTGTGTAAGCTTGCTTTTGTTCCCCTGAAAATGCTAGTAACATATCACTAAAAACAACCTTCTTATATAGTATTATTAATATTTTTCCCCCTGAAAAATTCGATTTTTGGGATTAACTGGTATATTAGCATTGTAGGTATATTACGTCTTTAAACTACGCGATCCTGCCTTTGCAGGTGTATGAAAACACTTGACAATTCAAAATTTGCGGCAAAAATTACCTCATTACACATGCTCTGTTACAGCACATGAAGTTTTCGAACATTCGTAAGTCAGTTCGGAAAAATGGTTTCAAAAGAGGATATACAGTATTAAGAAAGCGTATTGTACAAATGTAGGAAAATAAAGCGAACCACTCAAAAAATAGGCAGTGGAGCATTTTTTAGCCTAAGGCCATAGCAAATGAACTGCGTATAATATTTTGAAGAAACGTGAAATATCTGGAACGTGGAAAAGAAGGCCAGAAAGTGGAAGAAAGCCGGTTGTTACGAATGCTAAAAATTTAAGATTATTGCGACAATGAAACTTCGAATACTTAAAAGATTTAATAAATATAAAAATAAAAACAGTGACTCGCGAGTATAAATCGATCCAATTTATTTCGGATTTAATTACAGATCATCGAGAGAACAAAGAAAAAGTTTATTAAATGAAAATAAAAAATAAGAAATAAAATTGAAAAGATGGTTGTTGTTATGTGTTTCGTGTTAGAAAACTTTTATAATTCTTTAAAAGATACATTCGTGATTGTTCTAGTTGACTGGCCCGAGAGAAAGAAGGATTAACTTTATTAATTAGAAACATAAACATACATACACACACACACACACCACACACACACACACACACACACACACCACACACACACACACCACACACACACACATATATATTTATATATTAATGATATAAATATTTATAATAATACATATTAATATAATTAATATTATATATATATATATATAATAAGTAAGAAAATGAATTAAATATGAAATTAGATTGTTACAGTGATGTTAATGCTTGTATTAAGAATTTATTCAATACAAATTACGGAAATAATGACAAAATAGCGAGGTTGAGGCCGAAGTTTTAAACGCGAAAACGTGTATGTCGAACGTTCAGCGCCGCTTTCCTGTAAGCCTAGAAGTTTGACAATGGTGTTTGGAAAGTCAGTGGAGGAATCATGCTTGACTTTCCAAACGCCATTGTCAAACTTCTAGGCTTACAGGAAAGCGGCGCTGAACGTCCGACGTACACGTTTTCGAGTTTAAAACTTCGGCCTCAATCTCGCTAATATTAATATTAGATGCATTTATAAATGCAGTGGCGTGCCGTGACATTTGATTATAGGGAAGCTGTGTTTCTTTAAGAAGCCGACTTCCAGGGGCAATCAGTTAATTGCGCGTCAGTGATGGTCTAAGGTCCATTCGTACGTGCGTGGTGGCAGAGGAGACAAAGATGACAAATATCTGACAACAACCGTTTCTTTTAACATAAAATAAACATCCACTATGTACAAAGTTTGCTTTAGGACAATCAGCCATTCCGACATCCTGGGCGTCGATTTGGTTCTTTGATCGTCGGTCGAAGGTGGCCCCGGGACAGTAGCGTTGACAAGTCTGTAAGGCACGGTGTGACGGTTTAAGTCCGAAGTGGCACGGGTTACAGGTTGGCACAATAGACGAGAAACTGCTTTTTTTGCGCGTTGACACACGGCGTTTTAGTTATTCGGGACGTTAACCGAGTGTGCGGTTCCTCGATTGTCAGGGATTCTGTCAATCTCCGTTCTTTCTTTCGTCCATTTTGATTGGTCATTCTCCCTCAATCATGCTTCCCGAGTGGCTGGTTCCTCGTTACTAAGCGTAACGAGACTCCTACCTGGAGTGCGAGAAAAGTCAAAATCGAAGATGAATTCGATCTTCCACCGATCATAGGACGACTTACTTCCGCGATTTATAATTTCTGCGTCGCAGTTTGATATAAACAATGGGTTTCTGACTACAAATGATTTTATCCTGTGTTTTTTGAAACTAATAAATATTTCTCTAAATTAACCGTTTTTTCGCGTCTTTCGTGACGGGTCAGACCTGTCCAGAACCTCATATTTCCATAAAAGTTTTAAACAAATACTGGAAATGACAAAAAATAAACAATTTATGTATTTTAATTCTAAAATACAGATAACACATAGAATACATAATACAAATTGATATGATACAAACAATAATAGAAAAACTTGTTTTTTAATTTTTTATAAACTAACTCTATTCAGCGATTTTTTTCGCAAAGTCGTTAATTACTTTATCATAAAAGTCGCTGGTCGTCGACTCCATCAACGTATCTAAAGCGCTTTTTCTGTCGAAAGCAACGCCAGCGACGACAATTTTTCCTTCAATCGAGTGTTCCTGGCCAATGTATGAATTCACTTCGTGGTCGAAAAACTGCGCTCGACAGACCCATTGGTAGATGTACCGTAAAAATTAATGATATTAAATCATATAATTCTTTTAGTACGTCTTTGTTCGGATCGTCATTAATTATAATATGTTTTATGTCTAAGAGTTACTTGTCAATAGAGTCCGGACACGAATATAAATATTGTGATTCATTGCGTAATTTAGATAAATCAAAAAATTTCCCATAAAATTGTTTTTCATAATATTTAAAACGATTAACATCTAAAAGTGATGAAAATTCTAAAGATTTTATGTCTGAAAATCCGTCAATATAATTATAATTAAATATAACTTTGCAAAGAAACGTACATAAAAATAACATTGAATATTCTTTACTTTTTAAATCTTAAAACAATTCACTTAGCCACTGGTAGGGAGCTATTTGACTAAGGATAGAATCGTTGGAAGCGTTATGGTGTGTAGCATCCACCAACTAAACCGCCAGAGGCTGGTGCTCTGTAAAGCCGGATGCACACATGCAGCGCGGCAAGAAAAAGCGGCAGAATGACGTCACTTTTTATCGCCGCAGAGGTCTATTTCGTGCCGCTTTTCTCGTGCCGCGAAAGTTAGTCGAATTCTATCTTTTACGGCGGCCGCCGCCAAGACGCGTTTCTATCAGCCAATAACATTTCGTCTGGTAGTCACGTGAGAAAATACAATCACGTGGTGTTTTAATGGCGGAAAGTTCGACGTGGTTAACCGAGATAACTAACATCAGAATAAAGAGGAAAGAATAATAAATTTAACACAAATTCTACACAGATACAGTAATCATATATTATTTAATTCAAAGAACAATACAACCGAATCTTACTCGAAATAGTATTCTTTATCGAAAGATCTTAATCGAAGAATTAGCCTATTTTGTACATCAGTTCCTTATCGATCCAATAAAATATCTCGGCAAGATTCTTGCCAATACGATATCTCTAATCCAAAATATTCATTCGAATCTTCGACGAAATCTTCTAGCTAAATAAAACGAGCCGTACAAAACATAATTTGTAAACACGTGGATAGTGGACTGTCGATATCGTTCGCCATCTTGAATACTGAACGCATGCGCCGAAATGTAAACGGATTGCCGCTTGTGTGGTCGTGTTGCCGCGCGGCGAAGACGCGTTTGCGTCACCGCTTTTCCTTGTCGCGCCGCATGTGTGCATCTGGCTTAAAGCGTCTGCGCCATTGCCTGTAAATTGGCTGGCTTTACACCATTCAAATATTTTCGCCCTGGAAGCTGTCCCGTATTCGACAATACAGCGCTTCCATTGGGAATATGCATATACAAATTTAGAATTGAATATATAATAGCCATCTTAACGTTGTTTTTCACATATATTTTATTATTATTAACCCAGGGGTTCTCAATCTTTTTTATACTGCGACTCCCTTTACAGGCTGTATTTTTTTGCGACGCCCTTCTAAAAGAAGATACTTACGTGTAGCTCTAGCAGACATTAAAATTACTTTATTATTCAAAGAAAACTCCAAAGAATATAGAATCTTAATAATTATTACTTATTAGAAAACATAACAGTACAATTAATGAGAAGGATGAGCTTGCTTTTCTGAGCATAACTTCTCAAATTGGGGCTGAAGTTTTGAAATGGCTACTCTTCTTTGTACTCTTTCCTGAGTCTTCGACACGTTTTCTATTTATTTGAATAAAGTTATCCGTTTTACGATGCATAGATTAAATACAACACACTTGAAATCAAAACACTGATTTATCAACGCTTATAATCGACGAAAACAAAAGACTGAACGAAAGAACAAGAAAATGGAAGAGCGGGGAGATGAGACGCATGCGCCGCGCACTCACTCATTACGTCGCGTGCAGGCGACCTGTGGGTATCGTCTCCCGACTCCCTAGGATATCGCCGAGACGCCCCAGGGCGTCGCGGGAAGCCCTGATTATAACCGCATTATGTATTTTATTACAGATTTCTCTATGAAATCTGTAATAAAATACATAATGCGGTTATAATAAAATATTAATTTTAAGTAATTCAAAGTACGTTCAAATATGAAAAGAATCGCTCAATGTGTATTTATATTTTAAAAAATACAAGGGAAGCTGCGGAAGCGCAGCTTTCCTTGACCTTTCCTTTCCCTTGACATTTATACAGTGACGGCACGCCACTGTATAAATGCTTCCAGTGGCGTGCCGTGACATTTGATGATAGGGAAGCTGTGTTTCTGTAAAAAGCCGACTTACAGGGGCAATCAATTGCGCGTCAGGGCCCGTTCGTATTCGTTTGTTCGATAAGCCAGTAAAAACCGTAACTTCTTTAAATGTATTTTTAATAGATTATCTGACGTACTTAATAAATAACAGAGGTAATTATATTGAACTTTCTTATTAAATTCAATAAATTCCCTATGCCTTCTAAATGCCAATTCTCGCTTTGAGAAAAAACATATAACATTTATTAATTTAGATATATCTATTAATCGTAATTATCTCGTTATAATTTTCAATATTTATTTTATATTGTCTACCAATGTTAAATTCTATTCCTCTTTGATTTCCAAATTGCTTCAATTTTACGAAAGAATCGTCATTCGTCATAAATTTTATCTTCAAAATGTCGAAATTTTTTGTCGACGTATTTATAGTTAATTTTGGCATTGGTCTTTCTCTTTTAATAATATTTTCTTTTTCATTATACGGTCTTGAGCCAAAACTTTTTTAAAATAACTTTTTGAATCACTAGCCACGATATAAGGGCTAAAATTAAAATTATCAGAAAAACTTACTTGGTAAAACAAAATGTGTGATGAATATACATGCGTAGTACAAAAAATTCTTCAATTGTACGAATATACTTTTAAAGAAACTTATAATTAAATATAACTTTGTGGAGAAACGTACATAAAAATAACAAAATATTCTTTACTTTTTAAATCTTAAAACAATCCACTTAGTGAAATAGCTCCCTACGAGTGGCTAATGAATGGAATCAGAAACGGTCCAGGTAGTCTCTGATTCCATTCAGGTCCAGGTAAAAAGTCAAAAGGTGTGTGCGTGCCAAATCCCGAGGGTGTCGATACCGGTCAATGTCAAATGCCTCTTTTGTCGCATCACTAGTATATATCAAAGGACGCGACAGGGTTGTTGTAGATTTTAAACGTTTCTCACCATAGCTGTAAAAACCTAAATATGTTAAACTTAACAGGTTGTCCGTCGTTCGTTTTGTAACTAATTCGTTTTAGGACCGAGTGTTCACGGAAATTTCCAAAATTTACAACTTTTCGGTCACTCTCATTGAACTGGAAAAATTTCTGTCTTACATCTAATATTATGAAGAGAACAGACCCCACTGTACTCGGCAAGAGATTGGTTTGGTTAAGCTTCTGTTTAAGAAGCTTAATTGAACCAATCTCTTGTCGAGAACCAAAGTAAAATTTCGGCTTTTTCATCGGGGTTTTATTTATGTTTCTAATTCCCTAATCGCTTAATTATTTAACTACTACTTAAGTAGAAATAAGTCGAAACTAGTTACTTTGTACTCGAATATCTATAGTCTTGGGAAAGAAGCGGAAAGAAATTTTTATGACAACCGATACATAAATCGTAAATTTAAGGAAAATAAATTCTAGAGCTTTTTTGTACCATTGTACTGTACGTCTCATTCATTAAATTTGGTTGTAAATGATGCTGCCATAGTAACAGTTAATTTTTTAACACTGTACTAGAATTGTACACGTTTTTTCTGCATCCCCTTACAGATGGGACATACTAAATCGTAATATCACCGGTTTAACATTGAAATCCGTAAGTAATATAAGATGGGAGAGCGGAATAAACGCGAAATAAATACAGTTAAACTTGTTTTTATGCGCTCTTTTTATGTGCGATTTTTATTTGTGCGATTTTTATTTGTGCGATTTTTTTAATGCGAATTTTTAATTTGTGCGGTATAGTTGGCGACTAGTCTCGTGCGATTCGTCATGTCTTACGTTGACTTATTATAGCTAAATAAACTTATTATAGCATAAATGCACTTATTATAGTAATATTATTGCATGAATATGCGAAAAATGAAATAATTTACTTTTTAAGTCAACAAAACACCACCTGGACAAAAATATGTAAAAAGACGATAGACCAGACGATGCAGTCAAGTGCTGACATCTGTTGTCAATAAATTCTATTTCGTATGGTTTTGAGTTATTTTCTATGTGAGACTTTTTTATGCGGTCCCTGTTGACCGCATAAAAAAATATTTTTTTAATTGTGTCGCGAAAACTATTATTTACAGCCATTCGTGAAGTTTCGTGAGATTTTTTTAATGTGTTTTTTTTAATGCGGTCCCTATCCCCCGCATAAAAACAGGTTTGACTGTATATCAAATATTTTAATGGATTTTTTTAAACTTTAAAATGGATATTTTAAACAAATATTTTAATGGATTGTTTTTAAATTTTAAAATGGATTTTTTAAACAAATATTTTAATGGATTTTTTTAAAACTATACAGAACTATCATAAAAACATGCCAGCAGTGGCGTGCCGTCATTGGAAGCGATGGAAGCGCCGATTCCACCTTCCAATGACCTTCCCTTGTATTTTATAAAATATAAATTTTCATATTTTAACGTACTTTGCATTAATTAAAATTAATATTTTATTATAACTGCATTATGTATCTTTTACAAATTTCTATACAACATGTGAATAAAACGATAAGATTGTTATTGTATATTCGAATAATTCGGTGGCGGAAGGAGTGTCGAAACCGGGTCAGTTTCCAATCAGCCAGATTATATAGGCATTGTCACATGCGGTTTACAGAGCACCAACCTCACCCGGTTTAGCTGGTAGAAGCGACACACGTATAAAGAGTCCTACTTTATATCCCAGAGCGGTTGTGGGCTGTTAGCCACCTGCCTGTCAACTTCCAAGCAGCCAGATTATAGGCATTGGCGCATGCGCTTTACAGAGCACCAACGTCACTGTTTAGCTGGTAGAAGCGACACACGCGTAAAGAGTCCGACTTTAACAGCCCACAACCGCTCCGGGATATAGCCGCCTGCTAGATATTCGGCCACCCTCGCCCGATTATGTGAATCACGAGTAGACTAGATCAACGGCGGACAACCCCCGGCCCGCGGGCCAGCTACGGCTGGCGAAAAGTTTCTATCCGGTCCGCGAGATCTTTAATAGATTATTAAATTGGAAAAATAACTAATTAATAGTTATTTTTCCAATTCTTTGTAATTTTCGAAAACGATAAGAGAAATAAATGTAGTAATTAACTTTTTATTTATTTATTTCATATTTGCAGACTAAAAAAATTACGAGTCACAAGAAAGCGTCAATTAACTACTACGGCCTGCGGAAAAAACGTAAAATTTATTCTGGCCCATGTTATAAAAAAGGTTGCCCATCCTAGACTAGATTTATAACTTAACCCAACCGATAGGAGTTTACTGGCATGTTTTTATGATAGTTCTGTATAGTTGACGGGAGTTTAAAAAAATCCATTAAAATATTTGATACATTTATTCCGCGTTTATTCTGCTCTCCCGTCTTATATTACTTACGGATTTCAATGTTAAACCGGTGATATTACGATTTAGTATGTCCCATCTGTAAGGGGATGCAGAAAAAACGTGTACAATTCTAGTACAGTGATAAAAAAATTAACCGTTACTTTGGTTGCATCATTTACAACCAAATTTAATGAATGAGACGTACAATGGTACAAAAAAAGCTCTAGAATTTATTTTCCTTAAATTTATGATTTATGAATTGGTTGTCATAAAAATTTCTTTTCACTTCTTTCCCAAGACTACAGATATTCGAGAACAAAGTAACCGGTTTCGACTTATTTCTATTTAAGAAGTAGTTAAATAATTAAGCGATTAGGGAATTAGAAACATAAATAAAACCCCGATGAAAAAGCCGAAATTTAAGTTATAAATCTAGTCTAGAGTGGGCAACCTTTTTTATAACATGGGCCAGAATAAATTTTACGTTTTTTCCGTCGGGCCGTAGTAGTTAATTGACGCCTTCTTGTGACTTGTAATTATTTTAGTCTGCAAATATGAAATAAATAAATAAAAAGTTAATTACTACATTTATTTCTCTTATCGTTTCCGAAAATTACAAAGAATTGGAAAAATAACTATTAATTAGTTATTTTTCCAATTTAATAATCTATTAAAGATCTCGCGGACCGGATAGAAACTTTTCGCGAGCCGTAGCTGGCCCGCGGGCCGGGGGTTGCCCGCCGTTGATCTAGTCTGCTCGTGATTCACATAATCGGGCGAGAGCGGCCGAACATCTAGCAGGCAGGCGGCTAACAGCCCACAACCGGTCCGGGATATAAAATTAGACGCTTTATGTGTGAAGCATCCACCGGCTAAACCGGATGACGTTGGTGCTCTGTAAAGCGCATGCGCCAATGCCTATAATCTGGCTGCTTGGAAGTTGACGGGCAGGCGGCTAACAGCTCAGAACCGGTCCGGGATATAAAATTAGATGCTTTATGCGTGTCGCTTCTACCAGCTAAACCGGGTGAGGTTGGTGCTCTGTAAACAGCGTGTGCCAATGCCTATATAATCTGGCTGATTGGAAACACCTGGTTTTGACATTCCTTCCGCCACCGAATTATTCGAATATACAATAGCAATCTTATCGTTTTTTTCACATGTAGTATAGAAATTTGTAAAAGATACATAATGCAGTTATAATAAAATATTAATTTTAATTAATGCAAAGTACGTTAAAATATGAAAATCTATATTTTATAAAATACAGGAAAGGTCATTGGAAGGTGGAATCGGCGCTTCCATCGCTTCCAATGACGGCACGCCACTGAATGCTTCTAAAACTGATAGGCTTATATAAAATGAAGTTTGAAATCAATAAAAAATAAACCAACAACGAGTTGCTCAACTTTCCTGGAAACATTTAAAATTTTGGTGATGCCATCTGTTATCATATTTTATTTAAAAACCTTTTAATCTCTATTATAAAATAGCAAAAAGCTTAATTTTGAGAATGGGGTGAATTTTGTAAAAAGTTATAAATGCTAATAACGAGTAAACTCGTCGTTAAGTCGACCCTACTGGAGATACACACGACCCTCATTATTTCCTAACCCTTCGAATTTTAAATACCAAAATTTAATAGCGTAAATATCTTTAATAAACAAATCTTCCTGGAAATTTCAGAAATTTTCGACCAAAAAAAAAAAAAAAAAAAAAAAACACGAGTTATTAAGCTTCAAAGAGGGTGAACAAAATCGTGCCCCTGCAAATATATATTAATTAACATCCATACAGGGGTCCGGATGGCCGAGCGGTCAAGGCGGCAGCCTATCGCTCTGGGAGACCCTTAATCGAATCCGGACGAGGTCGAAAAATTCCCAGGAATTTTTTGGGAGGTGGTCCGTTCGGATATGTCTAGCCTCGTCCCTCACCACCGGTCGCCCCATTGTGGGCCTGGCCGAACCCATAATAGGCCTTCTAAAAGAGGCCCTGTAGTGCCCAAAGGACGGAAAGAGTTTTTTTTTAAAAAAAAAAAAAAGCTATACAGAATAAAACCCCGAGATTTTTGGATTTCTCGACGTTTGAAGTGTCCTAAGTTCAAAAAATGTAAAAATCTGGAGGGGCAGTTTTTGCTAGATCGCCATGCTTTCCCTCTATAACAGCCGGGAAAGTAAAAAAGAAAAGCTAGATCAATATAAAATATTTACAGAACTACTTCAGAAGAAACTTTAAAAAAAAGGCAATATGTCAAAAAAATTTCTTTAAAATATTAATACAGTAAAGCATCGATTATCCGACACAATTGGGGACTGGGGTTGGTCGGATAACCGAAAAGTATGAAAAAATACATTATTAGTATATTAGTATATCCCATGTAATTAGTATATTAGTATATCGCTATTAACCTACTTCGCGTTGAATTTTCATCGATGTTAAGCCTAACAAAATTTTTTTTAAAATAATAATCGTTGCTATTGTATCGTTAAAAATTATTTCTTTATTTTGCACAAAATAAATACAAAAATAAAGGAAATAGAAAATTAAGCCTGGTTTAAATACTGTCCTCCCTTTCATGGTCGAGCCAGTGTTGCCAGCTAAAACACGCAAAAATTTAACAAAAATAACTACATTTAACTAAAGTAGCCAAGACATAGCCAAATATTGTAGCGCCATATCATTAGCAGACATTTGAATTTGCCGACTAGGAACGCGGTCGGTTAACCGATGTGACGATTGATCGGGGGTCGAATAATCGATGCTCTACTGTAAATCCGGTATTATATATTTATTGTGGAAATTGTATTTCGAAGATTGAAAGAACAACGAGAATATAAGAGTAGATAATGGAAATTAATTCATTGCCTTTGAACTTTTGTGGCGCGAAAACAATTATAGTGATGATCAAAGGCTGAGAGTAAAGGCAGGATAAACCATATTCCAGCCTCCTCACTCAAAGAAAGAAAAAAAGTAAAAAATTAATTCAAACTTAAGGCGAAATATGCGTTACTTGTGAATTTTCTATAGGACAATTTGTAGAGGCAATGAAGGAAAAAATATAGTAACTGTTCCGGATGACGATGGCCACTGGTGCACCCAGGGGGTGGGCCAAGGGGTCCTGACATCCCAAAAGTAAAAGGAAAAGAAACACTAGCAAATTATCAAAAAATATTTTCTTAATTAAAATTCTTTTTTTTCAATTTACCGTATTTACTCGCATATAGGGCCAGGTGTGACTTTAAAGATCAAAATAAAGAAAATTAGGTTTATTAATACAATTCTAATTTTATATCAAATGCAAAAATTACTAGCAATTTAAACTTTAATTATGAATTAGCGGTCACATAACGTGGAAACTTTATTGAGTTCTCATTAAAAATTTTTTATCCGTTCAACTCTGCTCCCCCAAGATTAAATCTTGAGTGCACCACTGACGATGGCTATCCCGCTGCATTATTTAAAAAGATTAAAAAGAAAATAGAACTCCGATTATCCAAGGCGAACCCGTAAGTGAATACATACATGACCTTTCTTATACCGTAATTCATGAAAGAAAGTTCAAAACGGTAACACATATTACAAAATGATTCGTTAATCTTTTGATTTCTGTTAAATTTTCTTTAAATGATAAAAGGTAAGATAAATCATTTACATTAAAATTAATAAATCACCCTGTCGCCTCATTCTGGGATTGGCGTGAAGGATATGATTAAAAGGTCCCTCTTAGTGCTCACAGAGTCTAAAAGAAAAAGAAACAAAAATTAATAACTGTCATTGTTGATACATCGTTTTTTTTATAATTATCAAATTTTTATAAACTTTCTTAACCACTAAGCCACTAAGCACAACTGCTAACTCACTCTCGAAAATCATTTGGATAAAACGTCTACTTAAGGCAAAAATTTTCAAAAATTTATCGATTTTCGCAAGAATTGAACTCGCATTCTTCACCTTCACGTGAAAAATACTGAAATCCTTGCATTTTACCGATTGAGCTACTGCCTGTTGATTTCAATTTTCATTACAAACTGCTAAAACTCTATTTAAAGTATTAATAATTAGGTTAATGTTACCCGTGGTATCGAAGATGGCGACAGGAAAATTTTTTCCCTAGATACTAAACGGCGACGGGGAAATTTATTAATTTGCATAATGCGACAGATAGTACGGGTACGCCCCCTAACGTTTAGATCACTCGGTATTCTACTTCGAGATTATCCATTGTTAATCTGATTCCAGATTATCACTCGAGAATCTGATTTGAGATTACCGGAAACGCGGCCATCTCGAACGTAGGGAAAAAAATTTTCCCCGTCGCCGTCTAGTATCTAGGGAAAAAATTCCCCGTCGCCATCTTCGATACCACAGGAAATATTAACCAATAATTAAATTTAATTGATGAATTAATATTTGAAAAAACTGTATTAACATCAAGTGTCATCCACTAGAAGTTTTAAAAATGTATTTGAACTTGAGTGGATGAATAAAAAGTATTTTATTAACGATTGAAAATTTGAACAAGATATGTATGTATGTATATATATATATATACATATATATATATATATATATATAGGGAGAGTGTGAACTAATAGTAGGAATTTAAAAATATGCCACTAATCTGAGGAAGAGCATTACCCAGAAGGCAAAGATAATATTAAGATATTTTTAAATTATTATTTTAATATATTTTTTTCTCAAACTTTGTCACGACATCTTTCATCCTAAAATCACATGAAGGTCTTTCTTCAATTAAAATAATCTTTCTCCATCTAGTTCCATATGAACTACAAGTGCAGTTATGAGCTATACGTGAAAAGCGTGTAGTCAGCTATAAACGCGTGCGCGCAAAAGTCCGACAGGTTTAGGCATTAAACTTGCTTAAACTTGTATAATCGTGTCTGACGACGGACTATTTCATTCGGGTAAAAATGTCTTAACGAAACGTTTTATCTAAAAGCATTTAATCCTGATTTACCACGTTTTTGCGTTTCGTTTGATCAGTGTGCGTTGAGTCTATGTAAATCATTGAAAAAACAGTTTTAAGCAAGTTTTTAACGTGTTTAAACATGTTTATTCAGAAAAGTTTTGTATAAGGATGTTTTGTATCAATGTGCATTCAGTCTAAGAAAATTATTTCGTATCTTAATTAAACGCATAACCTAGAAGAGAACTGTTCCAGGTAATGCGTTAAGATATGAAACTCAAAGAATTAATTTAATACTTCCACTTCTAAATTATAAAATTGCCTTTTCAGATTCGTATAAATAAAAATTTATATAATTATTAATGACAATCTGTCAAATATCATCACATATTATCCTTGTAACAAGGTGATCCCTTTAACAGAATAAAAAGTTTATTGAATTGAATAATTTCATCATATTTTTTAAATTTACACTTCTCCCTATTTAACGCCGAATACAACCATACAGCCTTATATGCGGGAAATTCTGAGCGTATTTATCAAATTATAAGTATCATGACGTAATGCACAAGACCATATGAAAAAAAGGTAAAATTAGAGAAGCGCAACATTAAAGAAACTTGTGAGAACATTATAACGGGGTTATAGGTTAAACAGAGGAGGAAACTTACAAGCAAACGCCGTTTCTATTAATTAATTTATTAATAAGATTTCAACGAAAATAACAGTAAGGTCAGATTAATTTATATTTAACTTGTAAATGTAGTTAGGAGTTAATTAGAAAATTTTAAATGAACTCCTCGAAAGATACACGAAAAGGCTAAGATATTAATTGACGAATTCGGTTCGATTAGAGTATTTTGAAGAATAAAGTAGTGGTTTTACGTCTAGAAAAACTAGAAAAATTGTGCAAAAAAACTAAATAACCATATCGCGTATAGAAAAATCTATGAAGCGTTACGGAACATCTTTAACCTAGTACGGTTATTTATTTTATGACAAAACTATACGACCTATCAATGTTCTAATTTAGATTTGCAGTTAGTTGAACTTGGTTGATGATGGAGAGACAGACACTACTAGCTCTGGTAGCTTTTGTGAGTATAGTCAATTAATTATTATTATTATTATTACATATTTTACATGTAAATCCTATAAATTATGTCTTATACTAGAGTCGAGTCTATAAAATGCTGTAAACGTATTATTCTCCATACAAATAATTAACTCCGGATGTGTCGTATAGCCTACACCCCACGTTACTATTCCAATTAAGTTATTTGGCCAAAGATGTAGAAATAAAAGTCGAATCGTTGAATTGTGACAGCATTTTGTTAGAAAGGTTGTTGCTGTTACGCATGAAGAGTGTGCAATTTTTTTCGAGTACCAATCTTTGTTAAGGTAGTATTTGATGTTATGTGAGAGAGAAGTTAAACACGAATTTTATTTAAAATATGTTACTTTTTATCTACATTTCGTGAATTTCTAAATGTATTAAAAAGTTAGGCTCAGCAGAGCATGTAAAGAAGCACTATTTATTTTAGGAAATGGTCTAGCGATTCCACAAAATAGAGAGGGGTTTCGGATAGAGGGGTTAATATACCACAGATGTTCGCCGGTTCCAATTGAGAGTTCAATTTAGAGGGGTGTCTAGGATGTCCGACTCGAGGGTTCTAGGTTCTACTATACTTATCCTGTGTATATGCTAATTGACTTTCTGATTACCCGGTTGATGTGAATTATGCACAAATAACCAAATAAAACGTTTATAAAACTACTAAATCTTTAACATTTATGCACCACAACACGATCATTGAGTACAAGTATCAGTAGACTTAATCTTCCAATAAAAGTAGCACAACAGGATAAACACGTTGAAGAATTTCCAGGAAGTATTATCTTGCCACTCATCATTCAACACCTCTACCTTTGTAATATAAGGGACAACGAAGGTAAGTTTCTTTGCGTGAGAGTAATTTACGTCACTCTCTACGTTTACTTAAACGTCTACTTTATAAGTATAGTACTGTACATCGAAATTTAAAATTGTATATTTTATATAGAGATATAATATTGGTTATATGTAAATACAGCAAAATAGCAGTACACGGACACAAAAATCTATCCGTATACAGCGTCCCGAACAGAGGAGTTTCTATGCTACGTGTTACTATATTACTAATTAACTAATTAACCAATTAGTTTTACAGGGCGATCCAAAAATCACTACTAAAAGTTACGTGCCGATGTTATAAACGATAAAACGTAGGTGCCACTAGTACCGGATTTATATAGGCCTACCGTAAAAGCTATATGTTAGGGTCTCGTTCTACGAGGGTCCTAACTCCATTATCAAAAGCTACTTACAGTATATGCATTGCCCGTTATTAAACGGCAGTATATTAAGGTGCTTTTGATAATGAAGCGAGGGTATGTTGGTGAAGGAGAGGGCCTGTTTCATGCCATAGGGCCACAAGCATAAATCGGGTTTTGCAAAAAACTAACTGAACAACTTAAAACTTGTTCAGTTACGTTTTTGCAAAGCCCGATTTATACTTTTAAGTTTTATTGAAAAATTAATCACAAATATTTATTTAGCTGGGGAAAAAAGCTAAATTGGAAACAAATATTAATTGCAGAACAGAGCAGTTAATTCTGACAAGTGGCCAATAGCCATTAAATATTATGTACTTTTCTTGGATTTCCGATGTTTAAGGTTTGATATTTTATTTTATAAATAACTAAATCTTTTATAAATTTTAAGCTTTTAAACATAAATAAAACTGAATTATTAATAATTATGATAAATATAACAGTGATATTTTTTAATAACTAACAGATTTTTTTATCATTTCTCTTTTAAATTTATATTCGATACAAGTTATCCTATTTTTAATTAATTATAAAAACTATACAATTATCTAATAAAATACTTGATCAAGAAATCGAACTCGTTAGTGGGGTAGAGTTAAAGGGCTTCCTGAACTGATAAGTTTTACAGACTCGTTAATTTGTGTAGTGTATACGAGTTTACGATTGTCATATCAATACTAATATCGATACTAAATCAAAAATACTAAATACTAATTATGTACAGTACATACATGCTGTTGTAAACAAACAGACTTAAATATATATGATTATAAGATATGAAACATAACAAAATATGTTTAATAGCAATAATAATAATAATTTAATATCAAATTCGGTACGTCTGATTGAGTAAATTTTCGGAAACAAGACGTAATATAGGCCTACATTCTGAATATAGGATATTTAAATGCTTTTGAATAGTAAAAAATAGATTTATACCTTAAAAATTTTTATTTGGATTATTTTCATTTGATATTTGTCAAATGAATTTTTTTAGTTAGTTCTGTAACTAATCTTTAAACAAATTCATAGAAAGAAATTATACAAATATACATCAAGCGAAACCCGATATAATGAGCAAATAGGCCTAAACCAACAACTGCTGTTGGTGTATATTGTTGATGTATTTGAAAGAAATTATGTTAAAATTATTTATTTACATTTTTTATTTGTTTTATAATTAATTTAATAATAAAAATAATTAATCTAATACATAAGTGTATTATATAGCAGGGATGGCCAACTTTTGTGCACATAAGATCTACTTTTTATCGTAAAAATGTGTCGCGATCGACTTGTTGTCATCGGCATAGTCTAAGTGGGGAGGGGAAGTGCGAAATACATACTATGTTTATACACTGTGTTTCAGTACGAAGTGCACTCACTGCTTATGAGTCGAGTCATAACTGCATGCATACAGTTGCGTTCGGTTACAAATATAATACATTAAGTCAAGACATCGCTAGCGATCGACCAAAATTGGCTTGGCGATCGACCGGTCGATCGCGATCGACTTGTTGGCCACCCCTGTTATATAGGATTTATAGTCGTAGTTTTCTCCTATTTTGGCCCTTCTCACCCTGTGAGCAATAAGAGAGTATTTCTTATACGCCCACAATGCGGTGACCAGCGATTCGATTTCTGATCACCAGAAACCTTAAGTTGTCGCCTTAATCGCCTCAGCTATCTGTCCCTCTATACAGATTTTACTATAATATGGCGAAAGTTTAAAAATTTTATATAAAAAAAATGATTATTGTCGATTTTTTCGTAACTATTATTATTTCTCAACAGATAAGTAATGTTTTACTTGGGAAATTCCGTTGAATTTTCTGTTATATTCCCCACGAAAAAAAAACAATCGTTAATTAAAGTTGGGAAATACTTTTTCGTGCTAAGCTTTGCGAATTCGAAGTAAACTTTGAAAAGAAAACTTTACGAAATTTTCCACCGAACTTCATAAACACGAGTTATAGGATACGGCAAAGCAATATTTGGCAATTTGCCAAAGGGAATGTTTCCCCGGAGGGTTTTCTATGGAAAAATGGCCCCTATTGAAGTGTTATCACCTTGATGGGCGCGGGTCCAGGAAAAGTGAATGAGGTTGCTTTTGTTTTTTGTTGAGTTCGTCCATGATGAGTTGATGGAAATAGTTACGCTGGGCTTTGTTGCTTATGCTCCAGAGAGCGGCCTGGCTGTCGGAACAGATGCAGACCTGCTTTCTGCATCTCACCAACCTCAGTCTCTCAGATCATACGAAGACTGAGCTAATAAGTTATCTAAATATTGGCATCCTTCCCAGCCTGGATATGCAACATACTCTCGTGCTTAACCACAAAAACACCCAAGACTCTCTTCACAGGGGTTGCAGGCACCCTGCTTTATCTCCTACCATTAATTTTCTTACTGATCCAAGTGTTTCAAACATCAACAATGCCAACACCATCTTCACAGATATGTCAAAATCTTTTTCTGGTACGGGCGCTGCCATTGTGAACAGAAATAGCGACTGAACACATCCGGTCCACAAAAAGGGCTTTAAACTTGCGGATTACTGCCCTATTATGCAAGCGGAACAGTACGCCATTCACAAAGTATTGGTTTACATTAACAATTCCAATCAGCTTCGCCAGCTAGCCGTGTTGGACTTTACGCTTAGATGTATTGGTGGGATGCCAGTAATCACTTGTAGAGCGGATGTGGGGGCTATCCTGTAGGCCTTGCTGATCTTGAGGAGACTGACACGCTGAGCCTTTAGAAGCTTACGCTTTACGTGTACTTTGTCCATTGCGTCCCTCCAAAAAAGCGCACCATAGAGGATGGCCGGTTCGTTGGCCAGACGGTAGATATTTGTTAAGTTCTTGTTGTTGAGGCCCTGCGAGAAAGCAGAGAAGGTTCGAAAGTTTTATGGCCTTGTCACAAGTGTTTTTTTTTAAATGTAAATATTCCATTTGAAGCCTTGATCGATAGTAATGCCGAGATATTTTATACTGTTGGGCAGAAATATTTCGAACACATTCGAATTATCTCATCTGGAAAAGTAATCAGTGTTTCCAAAACTTTTTCGATCGCGGATCTCTTCGACCTCAAAAAATTTATTGCGTATTCTCCAATTCTACCTTACATTTTTCGCGATTGTTTCCCTCTCGATGCTTTTCGCGATTTTACCCTGTCTCCAGAGTAATCTAATGTAGTATACATTAATTATAAATGCCCTGTAGCTTATTTGTTTTTTGAAACCGTGTTTTACAGTTTTATTGAGCGTTGAACACAAGATTGTGTTCAACACTCTATAAATCCCCTGTTTATAAAGAAGTAGGGATGCCGCAAAACAAAACAATTGAGGAGTTACTGCAGGTTTCTGATGAGAGTCTTACCTTGTTCTGCCAGTTCTTGAAGAACTGGCAGAACAAGGAATCCACGTGGAACTGGAAAATAGAGATTCTGAAAACGAATTACCCAAAAAACTTGCTACAGATTTCCTTAGTAAAATTTTGGTAGTGATAACCGAAATCGTTGATCAAATTGTAGCGAATGGTCCTGATTTTGAAAGGAGTGCAAAAGCAAAACGAGGCGTTTTTGATGCGATCTTCTGCTACCGACATTTGCTTAAGGAAAAAAAAAAACCGACAAATGAAACTACAAGACTATCGCAAAAAACAAGAATTTCAGAAAAGCCAGGACCTTCAATCACAAAAAATGAACTTCACATTTCTGTTTGCATATGTTTATGTGTTATTTAACATATATTATTATGCAAATCAATATAAAAATAACTTAAAATTATAGCAAAATTTGCTTATTTTTGGTCGCGTGTTCCCCTTTCCTTATTTACTCTACGTTAAAATGACCTCGTTTAACGCTGTTTCGCTTAGCGCTTTGTCGTCTGGAGACGCATCCCCCGCGTTAAGCGGGGTCTTACTGTAGTAATTCATGTTATTTTTTGCCGTTGTGAAATATTCAGTCGCAAACAACATTATGTTGAGAATATGACGTATAATAATATTCATCTAAGTCAGTGATTCTCAATCTTCTTAACTCCACGTCCCCCAAATAGTAAATATAAATAAAATTAATATTTCGCGACCCCCACCCAAAGGAATAACGGTAAGCCTTACTATTACTAATTGAATTGTAATTATAGATTAAATGTAAATTTTTTAAAATATTGTATAATCACATTGCACTAATTTTATACATTAAGAAAATAGATCCACATATGGAGAAAATTTTAAATGAAAAACAAATGCAACCAACACATTAATTTCTTTTTCTTTACATGTGTACTTATTGTAAGAAAAATGTTTATAATAAATTATTTTTTCTCATAAAATGATTTCATTATTGTTTCGCGAGCCCCTTTAATATCACCGAGACCCCCTTGGGGGTCGCGATCCCCAAGTTGAGAAACGCTGATCCAAATATAAGTAAGTTAAATAATGCGATGAGTGATTATGCAATGATGGGGAATGGAGAGAACATCAGGAAGTGTTCACGTGCGTCTGACCTAGATAAGTCGGATATTCGTTACCCTGCCGTTCCATTGTGAACCAGGCCGAATCCATTTTTCAGACACCTTTCGATTCGAAAGGTGTCTGGAAAAAGCCTTCTTAGTGCCCAGGTCGGAGTCAAAAATCAAAACAAAGAAATGCTCATATTCAACCTGGATGGCCAAACCTGTTCCTATGATCTATACTGTAGATCATAGGAACAGGTTTGGCCATCGCAGGACCAATTTTTGCCGCCAATATTAGAAATATAATATTATAATATAATTCTATAATTCTAAATATAATTCCAGTTTCAAACTATATCTGCTAGTGTGTAATACAAGTCAAACCAACAGACATTTTCATAGGAGTTATGATAAAGGAAAAGAGGAAAAAATACTTTATTGCTTCCACCCTTAACATGAGAACCACTCTCTTCTTTTGGCAAGACCACTTTTTTCCTCTTCTATGGGCCTATAATTTGTAAAATTTCCCTCATAAGTATTATAGGCCATACTATTTTACAATAGTATGGCCTATAACAGTGTTTCCCAAACTTTTTGGTCCGCGGCCCCCCTTTCGCACTTAAAAATTTCACAGGACCACCGAAGAATGACTATGTGTAGGAAAACATCCCGGAGGAAGGGAGTTAAGTACCCTCTCATGGTCGCTCCAGTGCTGCCAGCTAAAAACGAATACCAACTAAAATATTATTGGAGTAGCCCAAGACATAGCCAAATATTGCAGCGCCACAGCACTAGCGGAAATTCGAATTTGCCGACTGAAAAGCTTTCGGTTGATCGGTTTTTGGATAACGACGCTCTACTGTATTTCTAACTCGACTTGCCTACAGACACAACGCTGCTAGCGAACACCGTTCCAAATGACAATGTTGTTCTATCATAGTTTAGGCTGAGAGTAGAACTCGGAGGATTTCCCAAAAGCTCACAAATTTATGAATATTAGGCTCGTATTAAAATATTTATATTGTTTTTATTATTTATATGTGCAATTTATTTAAGTAAAGATTATTTTATTTATTTTTTATTTCTATTATTTCTAAACATGAATCCATAGTAAATTTATAAAATATTTGAAAAAAAATTGATCTGGCATCAATTTTTCAGTGACCCCCAAATATTTTTCGCGACCCCCCACTTTGAGAATCACTGGCCTATAATACTTATTTGTGTACCAAATCAGTGTTCTATAAAAATATTAAAATTATGTGGGTGTATATTTCTGTTTGGGGAAAGTAATGATGATAAAAATTCTCGCAAATTAAAGCTCTGTTAACCCGTGCAGAAAATTGATCATCAAGATACTATAAAACAGAATACATCTATTTTGTCTGCTATTTTAACATTTCTGGTAAATTATTTTGCAATTACTTATATGAAAACGTTGATGAAAACAGTAAAGTTTAAATATTTTATCTTGTTTAAAACAAATATTTTGTCAACCCTTTAATAGATAACATTAAAGGGTTGATAGTATCACTGCTAAATGGACGGATGCCCGAACGGCCGAAATTACAACCTGCAGCTCTGAGAGAATCGGGATCGAATATGGACAGGTCGAAAAACCTCCGGAATTTTTGGAGATATGGTCTATTGGTCTATCTGGATATGTTCGGCCTCATCCGCCCCATTGTAAGCTTGGCCGAACCCATAATGGGCTTGCTAAAAGTAGGCTCTCTTGTTGTCCTAATAGTAGAAAGAATTAAAAAAAAAAAAAAAAAAAAAATAGTACCATTGCTTTGAACTTCGGAAACTCAATTCACAGATCAGAAACCTTAAACAGAAGTTAATACACGATTTTATCACACCAATTAAAAAATCATCGAAGCATTTGTGAATTAAAAAGTTTTGATTGAATTATTAACACCAGATATCGGTAAACTGTTAGCTAAGTGTCTGGTTATAGTTACATCCATTACAGTAGATCAGACCAGCAATGACATCAACCAACACGGATAAATAGTAAGGAACCCTTATTGTGATGTCAATTATACGATCTGGACCAGTTTCGAACCCGGAGTCATATGTGAATGACAATGTCAAATTCACGTGGTGCAAACTTTAAACGAGTTTCTGCCACGAGGCACTCTTAACACAAAATTTCTAGACACAAACTGACTTGTGAGATTCAAATCCGGGATCGGGACTCATTTCTCATCCTTCACCCGAGTGTACCAATCCCATTTCGAGTTAGACTTTCCCAAAACAGAAGCTGTGGTTGATCTTGTAAATTCGTTAATTAACAACAATCCATTTTAGGTTTTACTGGACATGTTAAAAAACATGGAATATGCTTACGAGTTTTTTTGTTACACACTGTACAAATTATGATAATTAACTAGTAAAATTAGAAAAGTAGAATAAAGTATAACAGAGTTTTTACTTTTTATGAATGTAGACAACTTTCAGATGAAAACAAAAAATACGTTTCCTGTTTGTCACGATACTTTTCTATTTGAAATTTTCCGCATGCGTACACTGCCCTTAAGCTAAACAAGTTTTTACAACAGACTTCATCTCTTATTTTATGTCGTTACGCTTGTATAAACTACAGTTTATAAGTAAACTTTACTGTGTATATATATATAAATATACAGTATATTAATTAATTTCAATCAATTCTTTATTATGATAATATTTTTTAAAATTCAAACTTTTTTGAGGTGTGCATTTCTTTATAAACGTTATACAGCATAAACATTGCATTTATAATTAAATTTATAAATGCAATGTTTGTCCAATTTATTCATTACGTTATGAAATTGTTTATAAATTCCCGTTATATTATATATAACGGGAATTTATTACTCGTATTATACATTCAGAAGAAATATACTTCATTGTATCTAAAGTCCTCTATTGCGTAAAGTATAAAGTAATGCTTTTGTAGAGAATTAAAGAAAAATCCCAAGTTTGTTGATAGTGCCGGATTATCGACTAGACATGTACTTTATCATAATTTATAAATAACCCTAAAGCTACAATTAGACTTTATTAGTTTATGATTTAAAATTATATAGAGGACCCCAGGAGACTGAGGCTCCTTTACATAATGTCGGTCTCGATCCCGACTATTTGTTGGTGATTTTAGAAAGTCATTAATAGCCGTTCCAATTATATTATTGATATTATTGAAATAATTTGCCAGCTACGAGTTAGTTATAAGTATAATTTAGATAAATATTTAGAAATTATTCCTCTGCAAAATTTATTAAAATTTATAAATTTAAGTTTACGTTCTGTTTGCGTTTGTATACAACTAATAATACTACTGTCTTCGTTTCTGTCCTTATCTATGATGTTGCTTAAATTTTTTTTTCTATTCTCCTTTTTTATTTCCTTGCAAATGGAAAGTGGAAATACAATGCAAAAAACCGAAGCTCGTGTACTTCTTGACTTTTCTTATCGATTTCTTTTAGTTACAGCAAAAAATAACTTCTATAAACTGCTTCAAACAACTTAACTCGAGTGTTATTTTTTTAAAAGATAAATACATGAATACGTAGATGTCTAGGTTTGTGTGGAAAAGACAATGCCTTAAACGTTGAAAACCATATTACATACACATACTTACTGGAATTAATATTAAAAACACATCTAAAAGGCCTTAAACTTTTAATATTGTTTGCAATAATTATTATAAACTAACACATAATGTTTGTATATAACTTGTTTTACAAGATAAAGATGGAGAATTTTGGTACAAAATTTGGTAGGCTATTTACTGCTACTGTAAGGCCGCCGATTTCCAGGGGAAAACAGTTAATCACGCGTCAGGAAAACCTAGGGTCGAAATCGTATGTGGGTGGTGGCGGTAGGAGACAAAGATGACAAATGTCTTACACAAAACCGTTTATTCTAACTACTAAGTTAACTTACATATTATTGAGGTACAACACGATCTAGATCATTAGGGCAATGTAGGTATGGTGACGTTGGAAACGTTCCGGGCTTCCTAGGTCGTTTTCGGAGAGACAGTCTTCTTGTGGCGCTGATAAATGAAGGGATGTGGTCCCGTTGTAGAGGAGGAGGAGTTCTGTCGGCCTCTGTAGATGGCAACCCCTTTTTCGGGATCTTCGGACAGTCTTGACTGGTGCAGACTCGACTGGAGAGGAACCGCCTGTCTGGAGGAGAACCGCCGCACTTCTTCCAAGAATGACCGAAGGAGAATCGAACTCCCTGTCTGGAGGGGAGAACCGCCTGTCTGGAAGAGAATTGCCCTTCGACCCTAAGATCCGGGGGTTTTATAAGATTTTCCCGAAACCCGAGACCGATCCGGGTCGAGAGGGGTTGTCGGAGCCTTTGAAGTTCGCGCTCGTGTTTTACGCCGTTATGGCTCCAAACAATCTGCCATATGTTCTGGCGGCTAATTTCCCCTCTTTGTTTCTCACTCCCGACACTTGTTTGAGAGCACCTGGACAAAGCTCCTCTCTTGGTTGACATCCCCTCGGTCGTTCGTCATCGAGTCGCGTTTGTTTTAGGATAAGTTTTAAGAAAGTTTCTTTCGTGTCTGGTCTGCATCACCAACACGTGTTCCTGACCCGAGTTGACTCTCGAAATATCCGGCTTTAGAACTTTATAATTATTCACCACTTCTATGCGTTTTTGCGATCCCTATACTACAATAGTTGATAGAATAATCTGATTATTAATATTTCACATTAATTATGTAAGAAATTATTAAAAACTTCGTAAATTGCGAGACTGATTTCTTTGTGCGCCATTTTGGTGACTAGTACAACATTATCACGATTTAAGTCTACATAAATATCGTGGGAACGTTCCTTAATTGCCAGTGATAATTATCCAAAACTCTGATCTCCAATTTCAAAAAATGTTTTGGTTGTCTTGTTTTTGTTTCAAAAAACATGTTCAAAAGTTGTAATAAGAAAATTAACTATTACAAAATACGAAAGCATCCATTACCAATGAATTTTTTTTTTTACTGATAGATGCAGATAATTTAGCACATTGCAAATTAAAAAATTAATAAAAAAATTATAAAAGATTACTTTAATGAAATTAAATATTACATTTTGAATTTGCATTCTGTTTTTTCGAGTATTTTTGCAACTTTTTCTGTGCTGAGACCACTGAGAGGGCTGTTTTTTCATGAAGTCGTGGGTTCGGACAAGCCCACGTTGGGGATGGCCAAGTGACGAGGGAGGGACCGGGGCCCGGCATATCCTGGTGAACTAACTACGGTCAAACTTGTATATAACGAAGTCGCTAAATCCTGAAAAAAATCGCTATAGGGAAATTTCGTAATTTCGCTCTCTTCGTAATATGCTTCACACTTATTAAGAGAATTAAAACTGCTTTATCTACATCGATGTAAACGCAAGTTCCAGCACGTTTTCCTTTGGGTCTCGCATCATCGGCTAATTTGAAACTTGATAAACTACTTACTTTTCCAAACTTTGCTTTAATGCCTTTCTTTTTTGAGCCTTTATCAACTCTTCCAACACATTAATTTTTTTAGTAATTCTTAAACACTAGGCTATATTAACAGTTCTTCAGATTCCAGCTGGACTATTTATTAAATAAAATCTCAATAATCTCAAAAATTAGTCCAGTAACTATCAAAATTATCAGCTTTCTAACGTTTTCGACATTCGTTAATTGTAAATCGTTTTTCTGTCAACAACGGCATTTGGGCCTAATCTTTCTCCCCTTCTTTACAATCAGTAGCCGCGTGGGGGGCAGATTACATGATGGTTTTAAAAGCTGAAAACAAGTATTTCTCACACCTGGGCCGCGATTTTACAGATTGATACCTGAAATTGAATCTAAACTCGCACTCGACCCAGAGGGTCGAGTGCGAGTTTAGTTTTTTAAAGATCGATTGTTCTTACAAATTAAAAAAAAAATTCGTTATATAGAAGTTTAACTGTTTAACAGCAATTTTACATATATGATTGGCTGAAAGAGCAGTGTACGATGCAAAAATTCGTTATATTGAGAAATTCGCTATATAGAAGTTCTTAATATAGAAGTTTAACTGTAATTAATAGATGCGGACCCGAACCTGGATCCCAGAGCAGCAAGTTGGTGTGTTTACCGCTTCATCCAACCGCCGTCTTAAATATAAATCACACGGACTATTTTCATAAACGTAATAAAAAAAACTTGAATTTGAAACATTGTAGGAATAATGGGATAAGGCAATGCAACACATGGGCGATCTGCCAAGGGCAAGCGCCTTTCGAGAGGACTTTCTTCGAGATGTTAGACCTCTAGATGTTAGACATGTGAAGAAAGCCAGGGAAACTACCCTGGTTCGAATCTGGAAAATTGAAAAACCCCAGAAATTGTTCGTATGCTGACACCCATGAAAAATTCCTGCGACGTGTCTCGGATATGTCGGGCCCGTCTTCACTACTCTGATTGTGAAAGTCGGATGGCCGAGCAGTCAAGGTGGTCCGGGGGACCCAGGATCTAAACCGGTCGGGTCGAAAAATCCTTCAGGTGGTGGTCAGTCTAGATATGTCGGACCCGTCCCTTACCACCCGGCTGCCCCATTGTGGGCCTGGCCGAACCCATAATGGACTTGCTAAAAGAGTCGCTCTTACTGCCCACAGGGCGGAAGAAGCTAAAAAGAAAAAAAATACAGTCCATTGAGGCCTGGCCGAAATATAATAGGTATGGAGGAAAAAAGTCTTTTTTGTGTCTTCCGGTCGAAAAGAGTAAAAAAAAGAAAAAGCAAAACTTAAACGTGTTGAGAATTTCATATAGTACGAACTCATTTAACAAATCTATTCGTTTAAGGAAGGAGGTCGTACTCACGTGATTCACTCATATTCCAAGCTGGCAAACGTAATTGGGACTTAAACCGTTAAATCAAAATGTCATTTCTCATTCCTCGTCCGATTGCTTGTCCAAATTAAGTAAAAAATGAAGCAGATTATATAGCCAATCATGCGCCGATGTCATGAATAATATAATACAATTTTACTTTAGTTTTTCTCGTTTAGTCCGAAAAAATTTTAATTGATACCAATATGGGTCAGTTTATTACATAATATAAAGGGTGGAACAAAAACTCGTAATGTTTTTAATTTACATCGAAAATACGAAATAGTAAGTACGCCAAATTTTGTTTAACTCCATTGGATTTTCGTATCGGAACTTAATTTTAATCTAAGTAAAAATTAATTATTTCTGGCAATTTCTTCGACAACCTAACTTCTTAAAATCATTACTATGGGGTCAGTTATAATGGGCGCGTTGCCTGGTAAAGCGGCTTTGATACAGCTGTACCAATCATTACCGTTTCAACCTTTTTAATTGCCATCTCTTTTTTATGATAAAAAAAAAGTTTCTTTTACCAAAACCAAAACATAAAAAAGAGATGGTAATTAAAAAGGTTGACAAACACAAAATTAATATTTCTTCAGCTTGTATAAATCCAGAATTATGGATATTCTTAATAAAATTTAGAGCAACTGATTCTTAAAAATAGGACATCAGAATAACTGACATATATATGGAATTCCAATTAAAAAACCATTATATGTAATAAAATCTCTAACGACTGCATTAATTTAACAAACGGATAGTGAAATTCAATTAGCATTCATTACGCATGAGTGAGTTCTGGTTAATTTTGACTTTCAACTCTGTTAGTGAAACATTATTGGTTCCACATTAAGATCTACCAATACAGAGAGATTATACTATGTATTGCAGTTGTTTGTCGGTTCTAATTAAAACAGTACAATTTAAAAGTGTCCAATATATAGGAGGATGCAATTAATTCTGTAGTCATTCATTTTCCAGTCAAATCTATTTTACAACTAAAAATCTTGAATTTTGTGAAGTTATTGTACAGACAAAGCAAAGAATACGTTATTCGTTGTTATGAAATTTACAATTGGCTTACAATTTAAATCCCTTTGTAAGCCAATTAATTGTAAGCTTCATAATAGTTTTATTTTAAAATTTAAATTTTAAAATATTAAATCACCACTTAGGCCTAAATGGCATTAATTTTACTTTTCCAATAACAGATATTACTGAACTCTAGAATTCTGTCCATTGTATCTTTTTTTAATTTAATTTCTAATTGATTTATAACACAAAATTAAATTTAGTGAATGACGCCAAAACTATTTTCTCTGTCTGCAGTAGTATTTCTATTCGAGAACCGTAACCGGTTAAAATTGCTAATTAGCTAAGCAATTATTTTCTCATGATTGGTTTTATTTGCAGATTCTGTAAACAAACTAATCGTGCAAGAGTAATCTGTAAAAGTTGCTTGAATACCACTCAATATTCATAATTTTTAGATAAAATCAAGAAACAACTAGAAACTGAATCCATAGAAATTTATTAAATTCTAATAATTGAAATGTCTTAATTTAAACTAATTTATTTAACTAAACTAAACTTGTTTATATATACAGTATATATGTTATATAAACAAGTTTAGTTTAAATAATAATAACTTATAAACAAGTTATAGATATATATATTATCATATAATTTGGCTATTTCTGTCCTGCGAGTAATTAGGAGGACTTTCCCCATGTTCATTATGGGTTCGATCTCATGATCGAACCTATAATGGGACATTCACGGTGGTTGGGTGACGAAAGACGGGCTTGAAATATCTACAGGTCAAACTAATCATAAAAATTCCTGACCGAACTTGAATCCGAATCCTCAGAATAGCCGGATTATACATTTACTGCCCGACTTACTTGAGTCCATTTGAAGATTGGTCATGAACGTTTGATCGTTCACGGCCGACGTTTTCCCACATACACATACATACGCAAACATTTATTGGTGTTAACTAATATACGTAAAACCACAAAGCACATATTTTTTTCCGAAAGTACATAAAATACTCACGTAAATTTCATATTTTTCAATTTAAATATAATTTTTATAATTTTACCAAATTTGACTGTGATTTTATTAAAACGATGATTGTCTTTGTTGCTGTTCTACTTAAAAATCTTTTTTAGCGATTGTAAGCGATGTTCAGCCAACCAAGCAAAGAGAATTTTTTTAGAATTCAAAAGCTCTCAAAAGGTTATTGAACAAAATAAGGATAAACTAAAATATATTATATCAGAGGTTGGCAACCTGTGACACGCGAGGACGATTTTCAATGGCACTCTAATTGAATAATTGAATAGAAATGTAGTAGAAATTATGTTTTAATTATTAATTACACGTTTAAATGGAAGCCATAGTTCAGTGTAGGCCGAGGTACATTAAAAACCGAATCTCCTGCATGTATATTTATATTACAGCTCGTGCGTTTACGCCCTGTGTCGCCATCTACGTGTTGTGCATGCGCTTCAAAATCAAGAATATAATTCAATTAACAACTTAACTTCAAAATTATATATTTTTTAAGTCCACTATAAACGGAACAATTTTGAGAATAGACTATATATAACAAAATTCGTAGAATCTGTCGGCATTCGGAATAACACTAATTTACCGCGCGAAAGGTTGCCGACCCCTGTATTATGTTATTAGTTTAGTATAAATCTAACAGGATATTGTTAATTTTACATATTCATGCACATAACTTTCTTTTAATTTCTAAATACAAACTTTTTCATTTCAATATCTATAACTTTTTAACTTTCTTTTTTTGCATAGATTGCATAAAAACGTTTTCTTTACAATTTTCGAATATTTTATACGTTAATTGATTTGATTCATAAATCTTTTCCTTCAGTAATACGAAGCTACAACAGAAATTACTGTAGTAAGTTTTTCATCAGCGAGAACGTGAGATTATGCATACAAGAACTTGAGAATATAAAAACATCTACAAGAACCTAGTACAGTACTACATGAAATTTATTAGTACGACACGAAAAAACAAAGCCACATGTTATTAAAGGAACTATTCTAATAATCCTATTATTATCTAAGAGTAAATTATTAGTTTTTAAGACAATAAAATTATTGGACAGATATCAACAATGTTAACAACCGAATGTTAGCAGAGAAAAAAAAGAGGATTTTCTAACCGGTTTGGTTAAATGATTGCTTGAATTAACTTGCACTCGACGATTCCAAGTTACTTGAATTAGATTTCTGACGTAAAAAAATAAAGCATTATTAAATATTTAAACATTAATTAAATTGCTTTTTAACTCTTTAAAAAACTGAAGATACATAACATTGTAATTCAATTACAATTTAAAAAACTGAAGATATATAACATTGTAATTCAATTACAATTTAAAAAACTGAAGATACATAACATTGTAATTCAATTATAGAGTATAGCTCAGATTAGTCCCATCAAAAATTATTTTCCGGTTTTTTCTTTATATTCTTTCTACTCTGTAGGAAGTGAGATCCATTTTTGTGCCATTCGTGGGTTTAGATAATCTTATAATAGATATAAGGTACTGTATAATACGGCGATATACTTTGAATTTATGGTTACGATTTCTTTTTAAATAACGTCTCACTCGAACAAAGTGAATTAGAATCCAAAAACTAACCTGCAAGATGTCCTTTGAACATTTATAAAAAATTTTAATTTATAAAGATTACACAGAATTGCCCAAAAATCAATTAACCGTTGTAAAGACTAAATTAGTACCTTATTCGGATAATTAAATACCTAGTCATATCTTTTGTATTGCTCCTACCAATTTTGAGAGAGAAAGACAGCCTGAATAGCTTGGTCAAATCTCTCGCAACACTACATTTGTATAAGTGTATTTCAAACACAAAAATCGGGGAGTTAGCTGAATTTTGAACCATCCTGTGTATTTAATTCGAATTACGAATTTACAATTTTAGGTAAAGTAAACTTGAAATTCTCTTGTTAGATGGTAGTGGCCATAGTTGTAATATTCATCGGAGGATATTTCTGCGGTGTTAACGTCGCCTACGCACAAAGAGGGCAAAAGAATATAAACACGGGACCTTCTTCAGGTAATTTATACTAAATGTATAATTTTTTCTATATTTAAACGATATAAATGAAATATAATCGATTGTTTAAAACAGAAAAACTAACGGAGCAAACTGGTCCGTGGTACCAGCAGCCGTGTTTTCCCGAAAGGAACATCTGCCCTTCAGAGTATTTACCTTAATTTTCATTCTTAAAATCTCAACTTAAACTATTATTCTAAACCTGTTCCATAGTTTCAGGAATCCCCCATTGTTATTAATTTCTTTAGATGGTTTTCGACCAGATTATTTTGCCAAAACTCCAACGCTCAAACGTTTAGCTCATTGTGGAGCGAGTGCACCATACATGAAGCCTGTGTTCCCTACAAAAACATTTCCTAACCATTATTCAATTGTAACGGTAAGATTTTAAGTAAATAATATCTAGAATGGATAATAAGCAAGTTATTAACGAAGGAAAAACATCTCAGGGATTGTATCCGGAATCACACGGGATAATTGACAACAATATCTATGATCCAAAACTTAGAAGATTGTTCAGCGTAAGACGGGGACAAGATAATTACAACCCCATCTGGTGGGAAGCGGAACCGGTACGTCATTTTAAGTTTTTTTTTTTTTTTTAAATACTTTTAAATTAATTTATAATTTAACTACCATATTAAACAGTTGTGGGTGACGGCTGAGAAACAGGGAAAGATAACAGGTACTTATTTTTGGCCTGGATCGGAAATCAAAATTAATGGAACTAGACCAACTTATTACATTAAGTACAATAAGTAAGTGTAATTTTGTGCTCTGTACAAATCAATATTTCGTGAAATTTTCAAAACTTATAATTAAATGACTAGTTATTATTGGCTGGCCCAAAAGTCACTTAACTGTTTTCAGATTGTACTGATGGGTAAAGGCAACGCATGTGGACGATCTGCATGACAGGATGCCTCCCGGGAGGACTTTCTATGGAAAACTGGCTCCTATTTAGATGTTAGACACGAAAACTTCACGCGTCTAACTCTTTGGTGACGCGACCAGCGTTCATCGGTTTTATCTACCGGTCACTGGTGGGCTCTTAATCATTTTGTGTTTTAATTGGGGCCTATGCAAATACTTAATACTCAAATTTTGCGATTATTATTAAAAATATATTAACCCAGTTGCAGGAATTGCTGGAAAATTCACGGTTAACTGACTTCTGGACAATGCTTTATTACGCTTACTTTTTAATTTTCGAACTTAATTTTTTAAAATAGCAAAGTTAGTTGGAAAACTCGATTAGAGACGATTTTATCGTGGTTAGAATTACCAGAGGAAAGTAGACCATCTTTTTTGACTTTATACATTAACGAACCCGATCACGCCAGCCATGCACATGGACCAGAATCTCCACAAGTATGCTAAGAATTCAAGCAAAAAAAAAATTATAATAAAGAAATAAAAAAAAGCTTAACATAGTTTCTTGTTACAGGTGAATGCAGTTTTAGCAAAATTGGATTCTTTTATTGAACTCATGATCACGTCTCTGCAACAGAGAAATTTATTGGGCTGTATCAATATCATTATAGTCTCGGATCATGGTAAACATTTCGTTTTCCCCATTCAAATTTACATTTTATATATATTTAATTAAACAAACAAGATGTTAAACATGTACAGTACTTTCAAAAATACTTTCCAATATTACAATAAACTTTTGTTCGACAAATTAAAATTATTTTAGGAATGGCAAAAAGCGATTGCAACAAAGTCATCGAATTAGATAATTACATCAATTCTTCGGAAGTTTTCCTATCTCCTGGACCTATAGGAAGGATCCGTCCTAAAGGAAAAAGTAAGGATATCTTTTATGAAATGCATTTGGTAATTTGTGGTCAAGTTTCTTTCTACTATAAACTGTGATATTTGTTTCTTCCATTACGAAAACCTACATTTCCGCTATAGCCATATTTGTGGCACCCTCCACTTTTTAAAATTAAATTTGAAGATTTTTGCCCCGAGGATGCTAACTTAAGAGGAACCTTTTTTCTCACGATGAGTCATGTAAGTTCGATCAGGTTCACAATGGGATTATAGGATTAAAAAGACCCTCTTAGCGCCTACAGGGCAGAAGAATTTTTTAAAAAGAAAAGCAACAGGCCATCCAGCCGCTTGTTAGTTCTTTCTACAACAAATAAATACATAAAATAAAATACTGTTGAATACGGATTAATAGAGGGAAGTAACGATTAGCGAATTGTTGCTTCTCTCTATTAATGCCAATTCATAGAGAGAATGTCAATTAGCTAATGCCAATTATATGTTGTGTTCGATGTCACGACCAACTACTTTATACGAGATATATGATAACAAACAATAATTGCCAATGCGTTGTCTAGCGGACAGTAACAATCGCAGCTTATACTTGTGAGCACTACTCTTATGTTGACCTTTCTTTATTGCTAGACCTATTACACCGTCACTAGGCACAAGATCAGCCTTAGAAAATCACTTTATTTTTCCAAAATCGTAATCGTAGCTTAATATTTTAAAAATACCAATTTTCAACCGAACTCACACTCAGTATAAAGAACAATTGCTAAAATCGTCACTAAACATTATTGGCTGCTGTGAGACATTTATTTTCTTATACACTAACGTTTTAAACCTACGCATTAGGCGTGAGACAACGCTGAAAACGTTAGTGTATAAGCAAATAAATGTGTCTTAGCAGCTACAGGTGTTTAGTGATGATTTTATTAATTACTAATTTTTATCTAGCAGAATCTTTGAAATAAGCGGAATTGATTCGTTGTTTCCGAAATCCATTACATTGAGGTCCGTAAAATCAAGAGTTAACAGTATTGTGTTTTGATCATAATATAAAAACATGTTTAACTAATCTTTGAATATTTACGTTAGCTGTTGATCTCATCCTGTGAGAAACTATTTTATTTATTGACACTGGATCATTATTGACTGATTTTATTATCATGGACTACTTTAAAATTTTTATCTTATCAATAGTACTGATTATATTGTGAAAATATCTGTTCTATTACATGATACCCTTACTGTTAAGTTTTACGCCAATATTAATGCTGTTGTAAAACTGAACATTAAGTTATATGGTTATCGACAATTACATATATATATATATATATATATGTTAAAAAGATGGTTAAATTTCAGGAACTGTTGAAAGTGTAGTAGAAATCCTTCGTTGCAACAGACCAGAATTACTCGTTTATAAGAAAAATGATCTGCCAAAACGTTATCATTATTCATATAATAATAAAATAGAACCCATTATCGTCGATCTTCCTTCAGGATGGGCCATAGAGAAGTAAGTTTAATATTTTTACAATTGACTTCTATCAAAAAAGATCCCTACAATCCTTAAGGGTTTTGGCCCTTACTGAAATTGGCTGAAAGTTTAGTATGTCAGAGATTTTGACTAGCAGATGTAAAGTCTCAATGGGCATTAAGCTCGAAAATGGCTAGTTTTTTCCCTAGAGCCGTTCGAATTTATAAATGTATGTACAGAGTGGTAACAAAAGTGTTCCTTGACCAATTATTTCAAAAATTAATAGGAAGATCATTGTAGATGAAAAATTGAACGAACCTTTCAATTCATTCCGAAACATCAAGTATTAATAGGATTCCGGAAAAGTCCGTAAAATATGACAAAAAAATACTTTACTGCACAGCCACATTCATTTCATTTACGCTATGCAGTGATGCATAGCGTGCAGTGATGGGGTAGCAGTGCATCACTGCATAGCATAAATGAAATGCGGGAATATTTGAATTTTTTTAAAACTCTGTCCGCTCACTAAGAGGACCTCTTTTAGCAGACCCATTATATCTTCGGCCAGGCCCACAATAGGCAGCCGGGTGGTGAGGGAAGAAGCCGGCCACATCCGTACGAAGCACCTGAAAAATTTCTGGGGATTTTTCGACCCATCCGGATTCGATCCCAGAGCGGTAGGCTGCCACCTTAACTGCTCGGCCATCCGGTCATCTGAATGGTTAATATACAGTTAAGTTAGCAATGATATGGATATATATTAAGAAAAAAAAAAGCTGACAAGGGCTCTTGCTCGACTTTTCCGGCATTCAAAGGATGTTAAGAGGAATATTAGAAAGTCCGACAATTTTCAATTATACTAGAATGTAAAATTTAAATAACAACAATAGCTCAAAAGGAGTAATTTTGTTGATACTGTATATGATAAAAACCTTCATTTTAAAAAAGTACAATAAGTTTAAAAAACACTATGGCACTAGCTCAAAGTTAAAATTGTATATAGCGCAAACTGTTACGAGTTGTTATTAAAATATAACTGTTATATTATTAATTATTATAAAAATGCAAAATGGCTTAATTTTGAGGATAATGACGCATTTTAAAAAGTATTGTAAATACCAATAACGAGTAAAAGTTTCATTAAATCTGATTCCACTCGAGATACGTATGACCAGTGGTGATATTCGAAATATTTAACAAAGGGTTCGCTAGCAGAAAATTTTTCCCTGACAATCACCGACAAACGAAATGGAAGTTTTGGCTAGAAATAAATACAATACCTTTTCTTGCAATATATCTAATAATCAGTGGCGTATTTGGAACGTAACGAGCCCTGGGCGAAGACCAGGTAACAATATTATATTAGTGCTGCCGACCTTCTTTTTTAGGCAGAGAAATTTTTCACCCCGAATGGCACTGCTGATAATAGACAGATGTCATCATCTCTCGAAATACAATATCCTTTTTTTATTTCGCTGTCCATAGCCCGACACGTGTTCCACGGCCATCTTGTATTATCTCGCGCGCGTGGGATTGTGGGATCTCTCTTATGACTGGATCTTGTTTCAAGAACTCTCTTGAATCGATCGCGATTAAACCTCGTATCGGTCGAGATTGAAACGGTCGAGAGAGATCACACAAAGACATGGTCCCCGACCTTGCTCACAGTCTAGATTAAAATGCTAGGTGCGAATGGGGTATAAGGGTCTAGTTTAGTAGTGTTACAGAGTATTATACGTATATTTTAATATATTTTTTAAAAGAAACAAAACCACTGAGAAATGTTACTTGTGTTTAACAAGGTTCGGGAAACTGAAAATTTTAACAACGGGTTCGGCCTAACCTGTGCGAACCCGCTGAATATCACCACTGCGTACGACACCTCTGTCTTCCCATCTTGTCGGGTTCCATACTCCAAAATTTAATAGCCTGAATTCCCCTTTTAAAAGTTACCATGCCGAATTTCGTTTCTTAATCTTTATTCAATCCAGAGATATTAAACGAAATATACACACACCTAGAAATTTTTACTTTTTTTGACGTTTTGAGTTCAGGAGTCTGAAAACGTCGAGATTTGCAAAAAAAAAACCCGGAGGGTCAAATTTAATACAACACGATTACAATAATTTTCCGTGTTATGTCATAACAACCGGGAAAACCAAAATGATCTGATTTAACAGGATATATCAATACATCGTTAAATAAAACAGCGCTATCTTAATCACCATGTCACTACTAATCTAAAAGTAATCGCAGATTAAACAACTCCTACGTTGCATTTGTGTTATGCAGCGAAGCATTTCCCTACCATATTTGAAAGCCTGTTCCGGAATTTCACTGGATATTTCGGACTGCATTAAATGGTAATAGTACTGAAATAGTAATTTACTCAATAAAACTTATAAAGTAGTTTTTCCATAAGTCAATACTCAACAAGAGGTACTCTTTCATATGGGGACTGCATTTCGGGCATTTTTTGACCTTCTTCAGTCCAAGTTCTTAAGAAGTTCCCATTCAGCAACATATTCACTATAGAATTTTCTAACATTCAAATTCTTTTTGTGCATTACGCTTTACCGTAGCATTATTTGTCTTATTCTGTTTTCTATTATGACATTTACCTCTTGTTGAGTGTCGCTTTCAGAAAATAGTTTAATCGAACATACAAGTAAAAAAGAGCGTGAGTGAAGAAAGTTGATTTCCCTATTAGTTTTTGAAATAATAGGTCTGGGAGAGACCTTTGCCGTCACTCTGTTTATACATCTGTAATATATTCAAACGGTTTTAACAAAAAAAAAAGTAATTTTTAAGCTTTGTGTCTATTGAGACTTTACATCCATTAGTCAAGAACTATAACATACTTGTATTTAAATTCAACCAATTTCACTAACTTGTAAGAGTCAAAACCTATAAGGATTGAGTGAGGTTCTTTATTTCTCCAACTTCTTTACAGCACGTATTTCTTTGCCTCCTAATTATTATGCCTTTGTGTCTTTTCTATCTTAATTTAAAATTTATTTTGTATACTAGTACTTTTTATATATTAACAGGACTTATTATACTGGAAAATATGGATGCAGATATTTAGTTTTATCTGCATCCATATTTTCCAGTATAATAAGACCTGTTAATACATAAAAAGTACTAGTATACAAAATAAATTTTAAATTCTTTGCCTCCCTTTATTGGAGCTCGACACAGTTTCTATCCAGCTCATCTTTCTTAAGAATAATTTGGTTTAACGGGATACTGAAACGCAACACGTGAGGGATCTTCCAAAGGGGGTTGCCTTCCGGGAGGAGTTTCTGTGGGAAGCTGGCCCTTATGGAACACTGGTCGCGAGGTTTTATCCACTCGGCGACTGGTAGGTTCAATAAGAATGTTTGTTTCTTTAGTTATGGCAACGCAACACTTGGGCGATCTGCCTAAGGGGATGCCTTCCGGGAGGTCTTTTTAAGGAAAACTGGCTCCTATTTAGGCGTTACAGACGTGGAGAAAACCCGGAAAACTCCATGTGGCCAGCCCGTACGAGCGAGGCGCGAACCCACGATCGAACTCCCAGTGTTCAGGAAACGAAGACCGCTTGGCCACTGGTGGGCCCCTCCGTAAGAATGAACTGGATCAAAACTATGTTGAGAATAGGCTGAAAACACAAAAGTACTAAGATTTTAGTAGAATTTTTCGTCTTAAACTCCGAAAAAGCAACAGAGAATTATGCGTGGTAATTCACTTTGTAAATCCATCTAAATTTTACATTGTCAGTTAGAGTAATCTAATATACTGTAATTCCATTTTACAATAACTTATAGGTCATCAATAAAATTAAATTTATAACAATCCTAATTTATAATATAGTAATTTTACAGTAATACTATTTTGTAGTAAATTCAATGCGAGGAATTGTCGAGGAGGAAATCATGGATACGATTATTTACATCCCGAAATGAATGTAATTTCTCTAATAAATATTAAGATAATTCTTGATTTAATTTGAAAATTATTAATTTTTCCTCTTTTAATGCAAATTTGCAGGCAATATTTTTAGCTTTTGGACCTTCGTTTAAGAAGAACCTTCTAGTAGAACCATTTATAAATATAGAACTTTACGAATTAATGGCAGGTAAGCTTACAAAGCACGTCCAAAAGCCAGTTAACCGTGTTTGTTTTGCGTTGCAGTTGTGAGAATTAAGTATAAACTATTTTCAGCTATTTTTATAAGTAACAAAATAGCTATAGGAGATAAGCAATTTACTTTTTACAACAGTTAACTGACTTACGGATAACCCTGCTTCTTAAAACTTTAAATTTAAGAAACTTATATTATATCATTTCATCCTAGTATCCTTAATATATAATCTTATACCATAGATGTCAAGAAAGCATACTATTGCTTAGAAACGTTCCTTCGTAGAATATATAAGCAAGCTTTTTGATATAGTGTAAGTCAGAAAAGTCAGAAAAGTAAGAGTGAAAAGTCAGTTAACCATTGTAGAAACTAAGCTGCTGTCTGATTTAAATATTTTATTACTTATAAACTTCATAAAAACTATTCCAAACGGGATTCTTCTTATTCTTGTTCAATAAAAAAATTACTATGCTTGAAATTGTTATGCTGGTTATCTTATTTTGGGCCATATACATCGATAAATTCTGATATACAGAAGTAAAATTTTTCTTTAAATATTTTTAAAATTAGAATTGATAGATGTAATTCCGAATCCGAATAACGGAACTAAGGGAAGTTTGCACTATATCCTGAATAATCCTATGGCACTTTCTGCTTCTTCGACACATAAAGCTATCACGGCGTGCGTTATTACAAATTTGCAAAGTTCAAAATTCAAAGGATGTAACTGTCCAAATGTAAGAAATTAAAGTGAATAATGTAATTATTCGAATTTTGGGTTTGTTATTCTAATTAGAACCTTTTTTTATAGGGAAGTTTACATCAAATTTCTCCACCATCAGATTTTAAACATAAACAAGAAGTCATTCTACCATGGGGTGCACCTATGATAAAGGATTCAGAATCTACATCGATTTGTCATTTGATGAATCCCGATTACGTTACGGCATTTCATAAGAAACTGAAACAACCCGCTTGGATTTCTTTTCCCCTTACAAGAAAGGTAAAATTCATTATTATTATTATTAATAGGGAAGGAAGGTCCACTTATATACAAGTTATACATAATATTTTAATTTTTAGACGTCAATAATGTCGGGTGAAGCCAGATTTTTCCATGGAAAATGCTGGATATTAGATCAAAGAATTCCATTTGAAAACCAAGCAAATTGTACAGATTACAGTATACTGAACAGGGATCATTCTGCAATACAACAACGTTCTTTATTTCCACCAGGTAATTTCCATACTTACTATTATCATGTTTTAATAACACAAAGTATACGATTTTCTATTTATTTTTCAGCATTTGCTAGTTCTGCAAATAGTGAATCTTCGGTGCAATTGATGACTAATGCCGTGCCAATGTACAAAACATTTTACTCGGAGATATGGACACAATTTTTGATACTTTTAAGCAAATGGACGCAAAAATATGATTCATTGAATATTATAATGGGACCGGCATTTGACGAAAGAGGCAATGGGTTAAAAATGCCAGTCGGTGAACTGCTGTAAGTACTAAATTTTGATGAATTATAAAGAGATCTAAAAATATTTCTTGAAAGTTTTAAAATCACGAAACCGAGAATTCAAAAATGTCAAACATTTTATTTAAGTGTTTATAAGCACGCGTGTAGCCTAATCCTATAAAAGAAAACAATGTTTACAAAGCATTTACAATTTTATATTGATCGATGTACCAACATTTGGTGGGCTACATAACTGACCACAATTAGGCCATCATAACTGATGGTTGGGAAAGGGTGCTCCAATCCTGCTGCTTGCAATAAATTATAGAGATCGAGAGCAGTTTTAAATCCGGATTTCCAGACTGGATGATAAAGATAAGAATTTGTTTCGAATCTGGATCGGCTCAAAAGTTTTCATTGACGATTGACCAGGATCCGTTGGGCCTGTCTATCACTAAGGTTGGCTCAATTATGAGCCAGGCAAAACCATAATGGATATGAACAAAGGTCCCTTAGTACCCATAGGATAAATTTTTTTAAGCAAATTTCCACGACAGTAGGGCCTTGGTACTTCAAATTATGATCTTAATATTTTGATAACTATGCTAATTACCTTCTTAAGTGCAAAGGTTTGGTTTGGTTTGTTGAGATACACAAGATCGATCTGCGAGGGTTGGAGTTTCCTACAAAGTCTCTGGACTTTGTGGGAAACTGAGCCCTACTTAGATGCAACACTTAAAACCCCTCAGAAAACTCCTCGTAGCCGCCCGTTGGTCAGGCGCGAATCCTGACCAACAGTGTTCAGTGGTTTAAGTTTCTCAACCACTGATAGATACTTAATTGCGATGGATATATTTATTATATATGTTTTTCAATTAGTTAATTATATAATAAAAACATTACTTAATGAAATTAGTATAAAACTAACTTTTTAATTAAATCTGGTAATATTTTAAACAGAGAACGTCACAACAATAAAATTCCAATACCAACTCATTACTTTGCTGTGATAACACGTTGCGAAGCATCTAACGTCCCGTTGAATTCGTGTCGTTCGGCAGATTTAGACGTTTTATCGTTTTTGATTCCTCACAAACCGTTCCCAGAAAACTGCCAAGTAAGAGTTTTTAACATTCAAAATCCCAGGGAAAATACTATTGTTATTAAACTAATTATTTAAATATTTTACAGAACATCAATGAATACTTCCTTAAGCATTCGGCCACCGTTAAAGATATAGAAGTGCTGACTGGACTCAAATTTTTTACGTCATTATCACCTTATACGGCAATAGCCTTACAGACTCGTTTGACTGACTACGAATGGTTTAACGTGAAATGAATTGAATTAAATTTCTTTTGTGTAATTTATTATTCGACGATTATCTTTAATTTTGTTATCTTGTATACAACATTAATTTTAAAAACACATACACGATGAATTAAAATATACTTATAATTATATTAAAAGTAAAATTCTTCTGTAATTAGGCCGAATTTGCACATAAGCAAAATAAGCTGCAGCTTAGGGCTTCGTGTTATGAGTCTATAGTTTAAGATCTCACATTTTTACATGTATCATTATTTAATGGAGGGGAAAGGGCCTGTTATATCTTAGGTTCTCAATAAATCTAAGCTCAACCCTGTCTATTTGTAATGCATTCAAATTTAATTATAAAGTAAATATAAATTCTCAGTTATTCGAGATAACGATACCAAAGAGCCAATGGCGGAATAAATTTTTAGAGGGAGGTACAAAAAGGAAACAATGTATGCCTTACAAAATTTTTACTATCTTGGGTACCCGGCTTTACTCGGGAAAACCCTCAAAAGGGGAGTGCAGCTACGCCTTGAGTACCCTCTTACATCCGCCCGTTAGAGCAGGTCTTATTTTATTATTTACGAATGGAGAAATTGACAACCGAATGGACTTGATGATTAAGGGTTACCTTACTGCTCTGGAGACCCAAGATCGAATCCAGCAGATGTAAAAAACCCTGGGAATTTAAAAAAATAAATCTGTTATAACAAATAAGCGATCGGAGCCGACATCGTCAAGTACTTTGAACTGAGCCACACAATCAGTCAAATAGGCAATTGTAAAATCTATCACAGAAGCACCCGAGAAGTAAGTAAAGTTTGCCGAAAAATCAATCAGATAACGACCATTTAATAAATACGACCATTAGATCTAAAACATTCAAAAAATCTCTTACTCGGGTGTTTAACACTGAATCACCAGAGGAGCGAGGCTTCGCAAGTATAGTATTGTTACCATCATAATAAGTATCCAATTCGAGCCAACCAGCAACAGATCTCTGTAGTCCAAATCGACAACAATAATATCCAGTTTATCCAAAAGATAAATATAGAGATAAGAATTATAAATAAAGTAGATCTACAACTGAATAACTTTGTCATGAACAAAAATGTCTAAACATAATAAAATACAGTTAAACCTCGGTTTACGAACTTAATTTTTCCTAACTGAAACAAATTTTTCTATAAGAAACAATGTAAAATGAATTAAGGAACGATGACAGTTTCAAGAAAAAATTTTCAACGCAAACGTGAGCAATTCATTACATAATTTCGGAAAATTCAACCCCGATGACATCCATGATTCTAGGACATAGGTAGACACTGTTTATTTATAAAACTGATAATTTTTTCAGACAATTATCATCCTAACAGTACGTATATTTGATACTGTTAATTGTCAAGCAATTGGCTCTCAATCTTTACTTCAAGTTCTTGCCTCATTATAAAAGGTAATATATTTCCGAATGCGGACTCTCGGATCATTCAGAACAACCCTCGAAGAACAAACTGTCGAAGAACAACCCTCTGGGTTGTTCTTCGACAGTTTTAGATATTACAGACCATTTATTCAAGAAAATAAAAGATATATCGGAGAAATTAAGTTAAAAACTTAGACACAACTCAACAAATTATCTGCCAGGCTTCGAAAACCGGAAGCTATCACATTTTTCGTCTTCAGCTCATGGCACTATGTAGATGATAATATAAAAGCAGGGCTGTGGAGTCGGAGTCGTAGAGTTTTGGTGTTTTCGAGTCAGGATGTCGTCAAAAAATCCGCCGAATCCGACTTCTTTTTTATTTTCCAACTTGTTATGTATATGTTACCAGCAAAACGATTTTACGCCAAACTAGTTTGGCGTAGAATCGGGTTTTGCCGGTAACATATATAAAACGGAAAAGTATTGGAGTCATATCAAATTTGACCCACCGAGGTTTTTGCAAATCTACACGTTTGGAGACCTCCTGAACCCAAAAAAATGTCAGATAAAAAGGAAAAATTCGTGTGTGTTGGCGTATAATTTGTTTAATTTCTTTATTCTCTGTTCTGAGATATTAAACAATATTTCAGAATTACGTTTAAGAAACTAAATTTGGCACAGTAGCTTGTGTATAAAGGGGCGTTAATGCTATTAAATTTTGGTTCTTCATTAAAGATAGACAAGATGGAAACATAGGAGTCGTGTCATATCTCCAATGTGGTCGGATTTAATGACTATTTTACTCATTATTAGCGTTCACAATTTTTTATTAAGCTTTTTGTTATTTTATAATAGTACAGTAAAACCTGTTAAAGATGTTCTCGCCTGAGATGTTAGAATGTGTATGGGAGCACGATTTAGTTCAACCGCTTTGAAGCTTAATAACTCCTGTGTTGAACCATCCGACTCCGATTTAAAAACCACAGAAGTTATTAGGCTTCAAACAGGGTGAACAAAATCGTGCCCCACACAGACAATCTAGTATAATACATAACATACATACAGGAAAAATAACTGAATATTTTGCATATTTCGACATTTCAACGTGTCCTGAGTTCAAAAATATAAAAATTTAGGAGTGGTCATTTTTTGACCGATCGCTACACTTTCCCTCTGTTATATATAACAGCCGGAAAAGTAAAAATTATCGAATACATATTTATATATTGACTGTATCATTACTTAGAGGAGTCTTTTAGCTTTGGAATAAAAACGTTTCTACGTTCTATTTTATTAGAAATCTATTTATTAAATCTTTTATTCTGAGGTCACGTGATGACGTCAGAATTTCCGGGTCTATTTTAGTAACAAGTCCACCCCTGGTAGGAGTCGGTTTGTTTGTTTAGTTATGGCAACGCAACACTTGGGAAATCTGCCTAGAGGGGATGCCTTCCGGTAGGTCTTTTTAAGGAAAACTGGCCCCTATTTAGGCGTTACAGACATGGGGCCCCAAAAAACTCCACCTGGCCAGCCCGTCCGAGCGAAGCACGAACCCACGACCGAACTCCCAGTGTTCAGGGAACGAAGACTGCTTGGCCACTGGTGGGCCTGGTCGGAGTCGGAGGACTCCGACCAGGCTTTTATACAGGGCTGTGGAGTCATTATGAACATTTTCATAACAACTCCACAGCCTTGTATAAAAATGAAAACTTATTTATTAACTCTTTTTGTCATTTCTTTGAAAGCAAAGCTTTTCTACCTTGACTTCCATTAAATGTTCTATATTTGCTCCTCAAAGTCTTTGTGTAAATTAATTGTGTACAGTAATATTATCAAAACATGCTTCCAAAAAAGACAATATTTTGAGAAATCTCAGAACATGAATTAGATAGTAAGGAAACTTCAGGCAAGAATACTTAAAGCTACGGCCATGAAGACAGCGAGAACTTCGTAGCGATATCGCTCTCACAGATATCAGGCACTATTTGATTTTTATTGCGGTTTGAAGTTCTCTCTTTATATAAGTATTATGCTTGCGCATTATCTCCTTGCCTCGTTTTCGGTGTGTATAATTCAAACACGGCTTCTTCAGCATATAAGGACAAGAATAAAAATCTCTAAGAAAACTTTAATTAATTCCGTTATATCGATGACTTTGAATCGCTTATGGGATAAGCGATTCAAAGTCATCGAAACAGAGATACTGTGTACTATACGTCGTCGTTGATCCGTTTTCTTTGTATACGCCCGAACGAAAGGGAAAAATTCACGCAACTGCACAATAATGTTAGCGAGAGCGAAAAACAAGAAAGAGGGAAACGTAATTTTATGTCGAATCGGCAGAAAACTCAGCAACTAGTACCATGTTAATCATAGGAACAATACACATTATACTGTTGCTCGACGAGATAATAGAATTCGGTGGACGGATGGACGAAGAAGTATGGGAAGAAGTATGGGATGAGAGGATGAGAGACCCGAACAGGACTCCCAATTCCACCAATCGAATATATATATATAACAATAGCAATAACAGCACACTCACAACATCCACACCTTAATTTGAAATACGAGAAGCGGGCTTAAACTATAAGAAAAACGAGAAATAAATATAAATATGGTTTATTGCGTTCGTGTTGTCTTGTTTATTGTTAAGTTAATTGTTTATTGCCCTTGCCTTATAAATTTATAATTTGTAAACTATAATGAACATTGCTTTTAACACCATACTAGTACAAGAAGAGACCGGTAAAAGGCCGCCAACGATCTCGAAAGCCCACTGGAAGATGATAATAAATTTCTATAAACACTCAACATTTTCATAACCTAATCAAATATCGGTATGGTTTTATATCATGCAGATATTTTCCAGAACTTCTGTTTTTTTCCCCTTTGATTCTGTCCGCCCTGTGAGCACTAAGAATGGTCAGGTACAATAGAATATCCATTGCCTTATTGTGCCTGACCCCAACAGAATAACAGAACTATTAGTTAAGTGTAAGAATTTAGAAATACAGTGGTGCCTCGAATAACGGACGCTGCGAACAACGGATTTTCTGTTTGGCCGTTACGTGACTCGTTACGGACTGGCTGCGAACAACGGACTTTCCGGCATAATTGGTGACTGCTCCATGGGTGCGTTCTTTAATAGCGGTCGTTCTGCGTCTCCGCTACTACGGGAGTGCGCTGCTGTTTGTAGGCATTTAGGAACGACGGTGAAAGAAAGATGGCGGCGCCCGCCCTATCGATAGTATCGTGATAGAGGAATCTATAATTCTAAAATATGAGCTTTCAAAGGCAAAAGAAGGGTCCCAATTGTAAAATTTAACCATAAAATAGATTATTTGTTGAAAGAGCATTCAAAATAGCCTCAAAAAATTCGTAAAGACACTTACATCACCGCGTGCGCTAACTCGCGCTTTCACAATTTCTAAATTCTCATTTATAAAACCACATAATGGACGCGGAAACGAAACTATCTGAGCCATGGAGGACGCCATGTTGCTTTCCACCGTAGACTACTGCTACAATCGGCCGTTTTTGCCGTTCGACGGCGCGCACTCCCACCGGAATTTTGGAACGCGTTCCGCAGGAATATTTAAACGGGTGTCGCTCGCGCAGATTTACGCGGAGGAATAAAAGAATGCACCCCATGTTCATTTTTTATGATACAGTACGGTTATTTTATGCTGCGGAACGAATTAGATGTTTTAACATGTATTTCTATGGGAAAATGAGTTTCGTATAACGGACGTTTCACTTAACGGACGTGCACCTGGAACGGATTGAGTACGTTATATGAGGCACCACTGTATCTTTTCAGTGCTCACACGTAGCAGATTTGAAAAAGCATCAAAGTTATCAAATAAGAGTTTTCATTGGATACTGAGGGTATCAATTTCAAAATACTCTAGTGTCATTAGTAAGCGTGAAATCAGTCCACGATTGTAATCAGTAAGCAGAGTTCCACAGTAATCGGACAATTCTACTTGGTCTATCAATTCATAACTATTTCGTTGATGATGTATATATAAAAATGAATGAAAATATCTAATAAGTAACGTATTTGACGACCAAGACCGAAGCAGTTAAGCTTACTGATCTGCAGCATTCGAAACTGAATTCGAGTTCCAGGAATTTTTGTGGGAGGTTTGTTTTGGATATGTCGGGTCCGGGCCATTTTAACCGTTAGTCACTCTAGGAACGGGCCTAGAGCCCGAAAAACGGAAATTCCGCGGCCCGGGAAGATGTAAAACACTAAACAAACTGTTTTACAGATTCAATTACAGTCAAACCTGTTTTTTTTTGTGCGATTTTTTATTTGTGCGATTTTTTTATGCGTTTTTTTAATGCGGTCCCTGTCCACCGCATAAAAACAGGTTTGACTGTATTATGCCTTTGTGTCCTTTATCATAACTTAAATTTATCTTTGTATACTAGTACATTTATCAATTAACAGGACTTATTATACTGGAAAACTATGGATGCAGATATTTAGTCTTACAGATCAGAAATAATATCTTTTATTTAGTTCACCTGATGAATTGTAAATATATATTATGAAATTGTAAATATGAATTGTAAATAAATTGGAATGAATTGTAAATATATATTAAGTGAAAAAAAATAATCAAAGATGTAAGTTGTTAATGTAAAAATTTTAGATGAAATTACAATTAGGCTATAAATTTAATAAGATTAATTATGATGTATATAAGAAATAGGTATATGTTTCGAATTATATGGTTAATGTGGATTACAAGTATATCTGGATTTGTAAAGAAGTTCGGAAATACAGAATCTGTAAGAATTTTATTATTTTATTGTCGGGAAATTAATGTGTTTATTTTAATTTTTTATAATTGTAACAAAAAACATTTTAATTGTTAATTGTAGAAAGTGCTGTTTAAATGCCTGCTGAGGAGGGACAAACAAGTCCGAAACACAAGCTTAAAGTGTATGTGTTCAGGTGAACTAAATAAAAATTATTATTTCTGATCTGTAAGACTAAATATCTGCATCCATAGTTTTCCAGTATAATAAGTCCTGTTAATTGATAAATGTACTAGTATACAAAGATAAATTTAAAACTGTTTTACAGAAATCAAGAAAAACATATAAGTATCTACTGCGGTCTAGTGCCTACAGTACCTTCAACTTCTTACTCCACTACTGCTGTCAGCTGTAGTGGAGTGAGAAGTTGAAGTGCCGGAGGGGATTCGAAATACCTGAAAGCCTAGGGGTCGGGCCATTGGTTAATACGATCCTGATCTTTTATCACTAGCTGAACCCATAATGGATATGATTTTTAAAAACCTCTTACTGTCCGCGGAGCAAACAAAATCAAAAGTTGAAAATGTATTAATAAATTGAAAAAATAGAAACTTGTTAAATATTAAAAACTGCATAAAAAATCCAGTCTTCAAATTTGTAAAATGTGTTTTTATATGGTCAAATAAAATTCCAAATTTAAAAAATTGGTTTGACGGTAACGCCCTCTGTACGTCAGTACTTAATTTATTTTTAAATGTCATGCACGAAAACATACGTGACACGCTCTAGAAGGCGCATCTCAAAATGACTGGATTGTGGAGAAAAATACAGTATATAAAACATAACAAACAATTAATCAAATGTTTGCTTTCTAAACTATAAATACTGCGATATGATAACATTTATCATCATATTTTCCATTGATTGTTGAATATAACTCGTTTCATTATTGTCAATATATTCGAATTTAAAGAATTAGAAATTGAATTTTTTCCCGTTTTTTTAAATCACATTGTCACCGACAGAATGATTTTTCACTCAAAGAACAATGTCCATACAGAATATGCGATGCAACGTCATTTCTAGTGTTTACAAAATGACTTTTTTAGAAGTAGCTAGTAGTAGTGGAAGTGCACATAAATAAATACTATATAAAAGTAGTTCGATCATCGCTTACTGATAAATTTCTGTATTTTGTATTATCATTCAATGCGCAGGATGTCTACTCAAATCCAGAAACAATATTCCAACTTTTCCAGGTTGACGTGAAATATTTTCAGGTTATGAAGCATTACGCTTATATCAATAAATCAAAAAACAGAAATGAAATGAAATGCTGTTTAATCAAACAGAGGAATCAAATTACAAACTATTATACTGTTTAATCATTATCAAAACGTAGTTCCGGTTAGTTTAGAAATAGTTAGAATAATCAAATTACAATTTTCTATAGTTTTTATCTGTTCAATTTTCTGAAGGTGTTTCTTGCATATGTTTTTTTTTGTTTTTTGTTTTTTTTTGGCTTTTTCTATGAAAGTGACTTTAACTCACCTTTAACTGGAATGCAATTTGAAAAATTGTAGACCTATAAATTTCCCACTGTAGTCCGTCCGTTGTCCGTCTTTCCGTAACCTCGAGAACAGAGTTAGATATATGAAAGACGAGACCAGAAATGAAAAGCTTAGAGGCAGTTTGCCCGATTAACTGCATATGAATTTCCAATGCAAACTGGAAGTTACGTTATTTCAATTCAAAAATTTTTTCCTGTAAGGAATTAGATTGATGAGGGCATGACTCTATTGCTAACAAGAAAAGTATGATGCACAGGGCTTGCTAACAGGAAAAGTATTATATACAGGTGAACGATACTACTAATTTGAGGTGGGGAGCATATATTTTAAATTAAATAGACTAAAAATATTATTACAAATTGCAGCCCGGCATTACGACGATGTCACAATAAATAATTGCTCTTTCGATTTTGCTTTTCCGGCTGTTGTAGACTATATAACAGAAGAAAAGTATGACGGTCAGTCAAAAATTGACTCCCAAGACGTTTACATTTTTGAAACTAAAGGACCTTAAAACATCGAAAAATGCAAAAAAAAAACAAAAAAAACAAAAAAAAAAATTAAAAGATTTTTTCTGTATGTTAGTGTGTGTGGGGAGCACAATTAATTCACCCATTTTAAGCTTAATAACTCTATTTTTTTTTTTTTTTTTTATGGAAAAATTTCTAAAATTTTGCAGGAATGTATTAAGGGGATTGATGCTATTAAATTTTAGTGGTTTAAGGTCGAGCGGGGGGAGCTAGAGGGAGTCGTATCTCGAGTAGGATTGGACTTAGGATTTCACTTGTTATTAACATTTACAATTTAAAAAAAATAATAATAAAACGCGTCTCTGCCCTCAAAATTAAGTTTTGCCATTTGATAATAGTTAATAATATAGAAAGTTTTAAAATAAAATATCATAACAGACAATTGTAATTTTAAATGCTTTGCCGGGAATTTACGCAACTCGTTGCTGAATTTTTTCTCATTAGCTCTTTTCATTTCAACTTGATAAAATTATTTTCTCCAATGCTTCCATATATAGAATGTGCATTTCTTGCTTCAAGAATGAGCGGTTTAGATATTTCAACATTTTTTGATCAACCAGCAGTGATAACAATCATAAACACGCTGTGCCACAAGAGACTCATTTGAGATTGTTATTAAACACTCCTTGTTGATTGAGAAACTACGCTTTACAGATGAATTTTCACGTGACAAAGTTACGTAGAAATTTATCAATTTATTCATTCATTTATTCATTTTTATTTTCTTTGTTTACAGAATTATGTAAACAAAGAAAATAAAATGTTCACTATCAACAACACGAGTGAGAGAACTGTACATATGATATAGTCTATCATTTTTAATAGTAAATGCTTGGCATGCATTCTTTAGTGCTTCTACAGAAAAAAACAATTGATAATCCTACAGAATTTCATTTGCTGCTCCACCTCTATCCCAATTATGAGCACAAACACACCCAAACACATCCAATGCATCTGATGCTCGTTTTTCTCCAGAACGAGCATCTGATATAGCCTTGGGGAATAGGCAAGCAGCACATCTAGTAAACTTATATTTCAAAGGAAGTTTCTCTAATATTTTCTCTGTAAACTTTGCTAAGCAGTTATGACAGTCTTGTCTAAACTGAAGAGTTGCTGTATCGTGTATGGCATTTCTTACTGAAGCAATGGTAGCTTCATACCCAAGATCAACATCTTTGGCTAGTTTTAAACTTTCTTTGCAATGTCAACATTAACTAGGCCAGAATAACTACTGTACCCAGCACTAATTCTTTATAAATGCAGACATTAGCGCCTTCTCAATACTACCCAATTCATCATACAGAAATAACACCATAGGAAAATCTGTTTGAAACACAATCAGAAAATCTTCAATGTCAGCAGCGCCATGGATTGAAAAAATGCCAACTCAGCTGGGAAAATAGGATCTAATAATGCTTTTTGTGTTACTGTAAAGCTTTTGCAAGTTGGTTGTGTCTTTTCTGCTTTGGCTCGTGTGTTATGTCTTTAAATGAGGCTTCATTTCAACAGCTCTTTCTTACAACATCATGTTCTCCAACCATCTTATGATACAAAACTTTTTAGAAAATAATTTGGATCCTGTATAAGTACTTTAATCTGCTCTTCGTACATTATATAAAATATACAGTAAATATACAGGTATCCCTTGATTAATGCAACTAATTAATCCCACGATGCTACCGCGTATATCAAAATCGCGTTAATCAAATACAGCGATACCTAGATACTCGACCGAACAATCACGACCTCTAGAACAAATTTTCGATTAATAACAAATATTTTTATTTTAATTTTGTCATCAGTAAAGGTTTTATGAGTAAAGATCTCATTGAGTAAATAAAATGAAACCTTAGGGCTCCCTAGGGTATTAAGAAAAAGGCAATCCAATGACAAAGAGGGCACGTGTCCCAAGTGCTCCAATATACGGGTGCCCGAGTTCAAGTGTGCGGGAAGCATTTTCCTAATGCGTTGGAAGCATTGATGAAACATTCCTTCACAACCTCTTCGCCGGTAAATTGTTTCAGACGTTTACCAAGTATGTAACAAATTTCATACGATGCTCTCGTCATCGCTGCACTTTTGTGATAACGTCACTGAAATAACTTTGTTGTTGTTACAATGGCTTCTTAAAGAAAGTTATGTTTTCACATCTTATTAAAGATCTCTGATGTAAAGTATCATTAAATGTTTTGTGTTTCGTGGTATAATGACGAACAATGTTATATGCTTTTAATAAATAATAAAACTGAGGTCAAAGCCCACTGCTCACTAGTGTTTTGGAAAAGCAATTCAATCCCTCACAGTTGTGTTTAACTTTGACCGAATGGTAAAACCACTGAACACTGGTCGCGGATTTGTGCCCGATCAATGGACCGATTTCAAGATTTTCTTCACTTGTGTAACATCTAAATAGGAGCCAATTTCCAAAGTCTTTCCAGGAGACAACTCTCTTTGGCAAATCCTCCATGTGTTGCATTTCTTCTTCCATCTATCCCAATCCCAACTCTCATAGTTGCATAAAATTCGCTAACTAATGTACAGATATTAGCGGATTAAACTACTGAACGTAACGCAATCAGTGTGTTTAAATCAATTTTCTTACGTATGTTAATAATAAATGTGCCAAAGTAAACTTTCTAAATTAGAGTATCACATTTCTAATATCATTTTCGTATTTTGCCAGTCTTCACCTGCACTTTCATGATAAAACATGCAATTTATAAACAAAAAAACACTACAGAATGTTAATGAATTAATAAAAGAAGAGATCCAAAACTGAAAGTTTAAAATTCATATTTTAAAATCATCGAGAGCAAGGCAATAACTCCGCGCAAAGTGATAAAGCCACTGACTGACTATATATGCAGGAATAAAGATCTAAAAGCTCAAATTTCAAACTTAAGACTTTCTAGCTACCAGTGAGGTGCTGGAAAAACTTCCGGATCGGTAGGTCAATGTTCACGGGGATTCCCTGTAGAGCTATTTTACTTTTCTCGATTAATTTTATGCTTAAAAGGATAAAATTGCACAGAAACGAATGATTTTTATTCAACACATTATCCAGAATAACGAAAGCTCAAATTTATGCAAATTAAAACTTTTTATAACGATTTTACTAATGGCGTATCGAAAAAGTTCGGTCGGCGGCCGTCGCGTCTCCGAGAGAACTGTACAGTACGGTATGTCGTCGTCTTAGGTCTTGCTGTAACAACACAATCATTAATCAAAAACGATTGATATCCAAACAAACGTGAAATGTAAAAAAACTGTGACAAGTAAAAAATTATGACAATTTGGATAACAGTCCAATTTTTACCTAGCAGTTTTTCTTTGGTAGAGATAAGCTTGGCGCTTCGAAGCGAAATGTAGAAAACATTAAAACACGCAGAAGTCTTGTGAGTATCGCTTCGAAACGCCCGACAAAATTGGACTATTATCCAAATTGTCATAATTTTTTACTTGACGCAATTTTTTACATCTCACATGTTTTTATTTAGATACAAATTTTCATCGAAAAAGGAAACACATATTTATTATAAACAAAATACTGAAATTAGAGAAGATCCGTAATCAACGTTAACATTTTTCATGCCAAAAATTTAAAATATTTTTATTTGATTAAAGTTATGGCTTATCAAATTGATAAGCGAGTAAAGAAAAACAAGACAAAGCTGATAAAATTATATTTCCGGAATCGTTATCTTTAGACTATCTGATTTATTTGTTTTCAATATGTTATATAAATCAGTAATTTCAGCAATATGATCACCTTTGCGGAGAATAACAACTCGTTAACTTAAAACGAGTCAATTCGCCACGCTAAAATTAACATAATCATCATCTTTTTTTTAAATCTAAATAAGTTATAATAAAGAGTATGGAACTCGAACCGATCTCACTATTTAGCTAATATTTCGCTATTTTTAAATAGAAACGTCATTGTGAATTTACACGGAAAAGTTAAAATAATACTAATTAAAGTAAAATATGAAAACGACCTTCCAAAGTTTATAAGCGTGCCGATAGAATATAGTAACCTAGATTATTATTCAAATTTAAAATTAAAATGTGCTTGCTTAACAACTTAGAATCACAGACAAGTGTGGTAAATAAGCAGATAACTCAGTTACCATTGATGCAATTGCTTAAGATTTTAGGTAATAGGTGAATTTTTAGGTGACTGAGTTAAGATTTTAGCAAACTGATAGATAAATTTCGAATAAATTCAACTTAACCGAGTTAAAATTTTAGGAAAAAATGATAAATAAATTTTAATCCTATCGGCTTTAACTTAGATTGTAAATCAAATTGAAAATTAAAATGCATTTGGTCATTGAATTAAAATTTTGGATAATTTTCAAATTGAATAATAAAGCGACAAAAGTGGACCGTTTTTATCGCTCTTTATTGTGATTATAACTAAAAAAAATTCATTGCATTTTAACAAAACAACAAAAACCTTTTGTCTCGTTAAGCTATATGACTTTGAATTTATATAATTATGTAGGTTAATTAAATTCATTCCTTTTTGTTAAAATAGGAATTATGTAGCAGGTTTAGCAGTGCGCTTTTGATTATTTTATAACGAATACCTACAAAAAATTAATTTTCTAAAAAATTTCTTTAATAAAATGAAAAAAAACAAAATTAAATTAAATTATAAAAACCATTTCGTTACAGATTTATCTCAAAAATATTATACTTAAAATACCGAGTGAGTAAATTTAATATAGTAATTTTGATAAATTTAATTTTAAAAAATTATCTTGATAAAATTTAATAGTTTTTTGAGAAACTGTCAAAGATTTACAAAGATATTCAATGTAATTTATGCTAATATTAAGTCGTTTATTTTTTCACAACATATTTGGAAATGGCAGGTGCTGTATTACAGATATTTTTTATTTTTAAAGTGCCGTATTTGAATTTGTATTATATTTTTTAAAAAAATTAATCTTTAAGGAACCGAAATCGAAATTTTCTTCCAAAATTTAAAATACAATACATTCAAATCATGTAAAATGATAGGTAATAGCTGTAATTCGCGTTAGATAAAAACAGGAAGATATAATGTTCAAAACTACATTTTTTAATGAAATTTTTCAAGGCTTGCATGTGGTATATTATAGGCTTATCTATGTATACCGACACGCAAGTCTTAAAAAATATCATTAAAAAGCATAATTTTAAACACTGTATCTTCCTGCTCTTATTTAGCGCGAATTGCAACTAATATCGCAGAATACGCACGGAATAATCGTAAAATAAATCGCATAATATAAATACAAAATCAGAGAACAGGCTATACACCGAATAATCGCAAAACAATAGAAAAATATACAAATGTGCTATTTTTACATATATACATATACTATATACTATAAATATACAATATGCTATTTTCTTTAATTTTTGTAAATAGTTTGAAACACTTTGCAAAAATTATTATATATAAAAAAAAGAACAATAAAAAATTATCTCCCGACATTTATGATATATAACACATTTGTTAATCTGAATGCATCTGAATACGACAGAAAGATTAAAAATAAAGTATAAATATAAATTAAACGTCCTTCAGAATTCTAATCCTTTAATTTAAAATGTCACGTTACGGTAATGTAAACCTATTTGTAAAAATGCCAAAAAAATAAATAAATAAATTTTAAAATTAAAAAAATAATTTGCAATTTATATGAGTTTCACGTTAGAATCGAGTACGAGTTTATGCCCTATTAAATTTACTTAACAATAATCAAGGCCAAGTATTATGATGACCCAAATTTTCACTGAAGATTTCTTCTTTTGATATAACAAAAAAAAAAAAAAAAACTAACAAATTATTCTTCTTCATACAATTTACAAAATGTCATTAAGTTTTTGACGGTAAAGATTATATAAATTACACAAGTTAAAATGAAATTACACGATGTGGGTAGAATAGAAAGTAAAGGCGTCAAGGCTAGGTTCAAAGATTAAGGACAAATATAGAAAAATCTACAATTGTCTTCAGATATTTGAAAGCGTGAATCATAAGTAATGTTCAGAATTTTAATTTAAAATATTAAATTAGTTTCAAAAATAAAATGTAATTAATGTCGGCTTTACTTTAGTAACAAATAGTATAATAAATTATACAATTGTATAACTGTATTTATGACAATTAAATTATATCCATCAAAACTATGGCAACTAAACTATATTTATTCAAAATAACTAATAAATTGCATCAATACTATGGTCAATTAAACTAGTTCCGAAACTAAACTAAGCAACTATGCCAAACTAAACTATAATTAAATTGTATTCATCTAAACTGCAGCAACTAACTGTAGAAATTGTCTTAAATTTAACTAAATAATACTAAAATTTACAAATTTCACGTTATATCAATTATCTTTTTAATAATATTGATAAAATTTAATAGTAAAAGACACATAACACCAGTCTTCAATGTACAGTACTTGAATACAATTTTTACTAAAACTGGCCTGCATATTAGATAAACTCGGTTGTAAACGGATAAAAGCTTTCTACTCTACTGATTTTGTACTTATTCTACCAAAACTCTTCTTAACAAGGCGATTCTAACAGGGCATTTTTATAGTAGAATAACAATGAAATAAGCTCTTTTATTTAAATTATTTAGATGAAAACAAATTCTTCCTACATCTCCCACATTGATGTTATCTAAAATAATTACGGATTTGATTTGCAACAACCAATTAACTTTTAACATTTAACGAATCTTATGTTTGACTAAGTTCCCAAAATACAATAAAAGATTGCTATCTAAATTGATAAAAACTTTATTACTTAATAGTCCATTGAATTAGAAGGGAGAATGCTAATCTTTGTTATATTTTTCCTATGAAATTAAAGAACTGTGTAAAGTTTAATCAACGACGAAACGAAGTAATTTTCCTTATTTTGTCAAAGAAAAATGCATTTTTATTACTTTTAATTTCCGACTAGAGATGGAGCCACGGATTATTATACAAAAATAACATATTTATATGTCATATATACGTAAGGATTTTTTAAAAAAATGGCATGTGTAGGCCTATATGTGTCATTTTTCTAATCCTTATACTGTAATGATGTTTTAAACAGTTTTTTTTCTTGCTTTATATGATAATGTGCTGAAAAATGTATGTAATTAATTTATGACAGCTCGAAAATTAATACGTATGTGTAAAACATGAATCCATAAATTAAACCTGCAGTTATTTTATTTGGGTCTCTTATGTCGAAACAATATGATGAAATATATAAAAATTATCACTTACCTATTGAGAAAAAATGGAGAGGATGTCACACAAATTTCAATGTAGAGCTATTATAAAGTCCTTGTTCAACTTTAATAATTTTTGATGTACACAAGATAGAAATATCCTGTCAATGGCATATAAAAGCTTGATTTCTAAAATATTTATATTTTAGTATTATCTATTCTTAATAATTTATTTTCACTACCTTTTAACTGATGAAAATGGTGACAGTGGGTTATGCCTGGCGGAAAGTCCATGACATCTGATATATAGTAAAACTTTGTAATTAAGCTTTTATATGTAGTTCACGAGATATTTCTACCACGTATAAATCCAAAATTATTAAAGTTTAAAAGTTAAATAAGGACTCTATGATAAATCTTGATAAAAATACTTTCAAAACTGGAGCTTTTGTAGGTTATGTAACAGGTTTGGCACTTATTTCCACTACTTTTTTTGCTCTTTTATATGCATATAATCCTTTTTTTTTCTTGTTCTTCCTTTTTAATGCGGTAACAAATCTGTTCATCGTTCAAGTCATGCGATAACAATAGTTAAACAATCTATCTGACTAAATGATAATGTAGAAACAGGTCTATTGCTAAACTGACCAAGTTCATTGCTCTCACAGGAAGTTCAAATTGTCTTCATATTTCCGGTGAATGGTCAAACATGAAATTCATCCAAAATGCCAACTTTCTGACTTAAGTTTCTTCTGTTTAAATTCATCGGTATTATGCATAATGCAATTAAAATTAATTCTTTTTCGTAAAACTGTACCGTTATTTTGTCAATAGATCACAAAGCATAAAAAAAAAAGTAGGGAAAAAGGGAGAGATTCGTAGACAAGTCGTCAACTTAGCCTTGTGTAACTGAACAAAACAGTTTCTTCCCTAATGAGATCGTAAAACTGCCAGCGCTATCATAAAAAATTCGAAATAAAAAAACATATAGAAAAATACAATTAAAAATAAAGGTCAGACGAGGACACAATTTTATTATTTTAAATAAAATTATTTACTTTTATTGTAATTGTGTTATTAATTCATCCTCAATACAAAAATGATCAATGTTTAATTTTTACAAGAAGTTGTAAATCTTATTTTTCATTATTTAAAATAGTGTTTTTTTCAATTATAACTATCGAATATTTATAATTTTATTTATAAGTATTTTTTACTCATATTTAAATGCCGTTAAATCATTTAAAATTTAAAACTTTTTAAATCGCGGCATTAATATTAAATTAGCTAACCGTAAAACTACGTATTACGTAATAATCATATTTTTAAAAATTGGCACAAAAACTTTAATATTTAAAAAAATATATTTTTTACTATTTAAAAAATATCGAAATTATTAATAAGTCGTCTTCATTAATTATTAATTCAATTATTAAAATATGAATATGGCACGTGATTCGGAGTCAATCACAATTATGGAAAGATAACCAAATGACTTTTCGTAGCAAATCCGCTTAGCGATTTTCATTATAAATTTATTACACGTTTTATTACATATATAAATACGAATGTTAATAATATATAATTTATTTCATACATTAAATTTATTTGTGCAAACGAAGACCAAACGATCTTCTGACTCTGGCGCATCCGAGTCGACCGCCATTTCTCCCCGCAGGCAACAAATGAACTGGTCCTTCGAGCTGCGATCTCAACTGTGCTGTGACGAGCCGAACAGAGATATTGGGAGCAGACGTGCTTCGTGTGTGTTGTGTGGTGCTTTAAAAATCATAACAGTCTTCCATATTTGACGATAATAATGTGTGTCAATATAATTCGGACGAAGAAATGACGCCTTACGTTGTTAACGAAGAAAGTGACAGTCCCCCGGCCGTGTCACAAATCCCCAAATCAATCATGGTTAATGGCGAACCACCGGATCAGTTAGAAAAAAAGGCAGGAACACCGGAAAGCATCGCTAGCAGTAGTAAAAGTGTGACGAATGGGAATGGTAAAATAGGAAAAGGTACATTAAAAAGGTAAGCCCCTATTGGTATTTAGGGAAATTTCAATGGAGTCTGCTGATGCTGCTGCGCTGGGAAGACCGCTTTCCAGGGGATAACGCATCCTTTCCTTCTAGCAATACACGAAGATCGGATCGGATTTCGTCACGTTTATACGTCAAATCGTGAAGGTTAATGTACTTAATCTTTTATATACACCATTGCTAGATCGAAAATGCGATCTTCTCAGTCGCTTCTCTAATATGTCGGAATTTTTATACGCTCTTCCAATGTTTAGAAGTATTTGTGTTATTCAATCATCGCGTTAAACGTGACTTGTAATAAGTTGAAAATATTTCAAACGTAAAGAAACTCAATTGATGTAAACAGCTATGTGACGTCATTCACGTTTCGCGTGTTTTGAAGCACCTGTCGCGTTACGTCATACGTGTACATAACTCACCCACAGAATAGAATTCGGAGATAATTTATAATCGTTAAATTAAACTGATCGAAAATGTGTAATTAAAAAGTATGTCGTGGAGTAATTAATACGTCATTCCATGTTTTATATACATTATTAACGCATTACACAATGCCTAGAAACCATACATAAAAACACACTTACACCTACGTCTTTACATAGGAATTATTACTCCGCTGTCACTTATTAATCTGTTTATTTTAGCTTCTAGGAAAAACAATAAGGATATTTAATTTCCCCTACTTATAATGCCGAGCCATTGTTTGTATTCTTGTCATCTTCCGTAAAAAATAATTCTTATTGCATCACTACTAATGAAGAGTGGGTGACACTTCTGTACTCGATTATGTCGCAACATTAACCAATATTCAATTTTATTATTTCCGCCTTTAGAGTATTATATATTTATTGATGTTAATACGGAACTTGTTACTATTGCCACGATTTATTTTTAATTAAAGAAATTTGTTCTGAAGGTTTCCTGTATCGAGCTACAAAATTTCATTATATGGAAACTGCCATTTTTTAAGGTTAGTCACATAGTCGTGTATTGAATTACAAATTAAATACTTGTTTACTCATTTCAAAACTGTTATTACAATAACAAAGAAGCGAAGCTATTCAATTCCGCCCCCGTTTGTTAGTATTTTTTTTAAAAATATATCCATCGAAAACGTAAATAAGATGATAAAAATTTATATAATATGATCTGATTGTATCGTCCGATTTGTAATCTCATAGTTTGTTATAGGATTTCAAACGGTTAGTCACACATAACATCCTTCCATATCTTAATATACAGTATGTTATCTCAGAAACAGCATTTCTCTGGTAACAAGGCAGAGAAAACATTTTAAAAAGTTTTGTTGGCATAAAACTGAGATTTTTATAGGTCAAGACGTCGTAAAAATAAAAGACGTCTGCATAAGCGAAGCATATTTTTCTGCGGTATTTAATATTAAATTGGAATTAAAGAGGAAAGGGATTTTTATATTTGTTTTATAACTTCTACGAAACGTGCTCTATGTTATTGCCACGTTGACAATAGACGATTGATAGCATATCCGAGTTGAATTACAACCATCCTTCAGACGTGACACGATACTAAAGACGATGGATTTTTATTAAAATGCAATATTAATCGTGAAAAACCGATAGTAATCGGTATGTAATAATGTTTCAAGAATTAGTTGGATAATACATTTTTCGTAACTAAGCTATTTGTAATATATTAGGATATAATGTTGCAACATGGAATTTTCGTATAAGATTTATGACTTTTGCTTATATTATGACTTTGCATAAGATCCTAAAGAGGAAAAACAATCCCCGAATGTCATAAATCTAACATATTCAATTCCTATCTGAGTTAAAATTGATTCGAAACCAAACACTTCTATTCTTATTTATTGTCCCGTAAAACTTAATCTGCTCGTGAAAGTCATATTATATTACATCCTTAAAGATATTTTTGCTTCGTTATAATCCGTATTATATGTATTGTTCCATACTTTATTTTCATTAAGTCTTAGTATTGACTGCTTTATTGTAGAAACTTATCTCCTATGATAAAGTAAAATGCAAAGAAACTGGTTTATTGAAAGGCTTCATTGTTTCAATAACGTGAGAAAACGTTTGGCTTTATTTCTTTTTCAGATCATTTTGTTTTAATATTACACAATTGATAGATCGCATTCTTGCCAGCTTCGTAGTACATAAAAATGGGGATATAATTGAACAGTTTGTGTGGATCCGAAGCTGCAGATGTCTTCTGGATCACTTCCTAATTGACTCGAGTCTGGCTCGTGGGCTACACTAGGAGGTTTTATGTTTCTTTTGTTATTCCCCCGGCTTCATACAATGTACTGTACCTGGATACTAGCGAGCACCGTACAATTCGATAGATTATTAGGAGGAAGTTATCGATGTCTCGTATATTTTTGACATTCACCCAAAAGTTGAAAAAATCAATTCTGAAAAAAAGAAGGAAAAAGATTTCTGAGAGGCAATGTTTTAAAAGTTTTTATCTTAATTTAGTGTAAATAATATTGTACTGTATATTAATGTATATAAATCGGTTAAAGGAACATAATTCCATATATTAAAACATATGGAAAGAGGACATTATAATATATTTTTCAAGTATAAAAACGGGAACATTTTCTAAAACCGCGTAGCAACCGTCCCTGCCATCTGTTTTATTGGCTCACTCTTCTAATACACAAGCCAGCGGAATTATTAAACGTTTATAGCGCAGATTGTATTTCTAATCATGTATTTCAAATTCCACAAATAGACATTTCCTTAATTCTCAGCGTGTGATCATATATATCAAACCAGTTCCTTGTATAAATATATTCGAGGTGAACGAGTTGTGCCCACATTGTATTTTACTTCCAAGACACTGAGTATGGCGACCTCCGTTACACTTAGAAGGGCCATACCGATATCGATTTATATTAAGACAACTTTTTATTTTTTTCATTCGAAAATATTATATTATATCAAAAATGTAGATGTTATCTACCTAACAATGGGATAATCTAGTTATAATCTTGTCGGGAATGTCGTAAACCTTGGGCACGATCGAATGCGAAAGACGTGTATAAGTTATAACCATTAGAACCACAAATAGGAACTTATTTGCAGGCAATCTTCCCACGTCTTTATTGCCTGCTGTCGTCTCCGGTCACACGTTCGACTTTTCGATGTGCAGGTGGTAATAGCAATTTGCAATTGCCCCTCGGGGTTCGTTTATTTGATAGATTATGTATCGATCTTCCTCTTTTCTTCTTTTTTTATAACTGTACGCGAACTGATAAATTGATAATTTATCTACCTAATATGAGTATTTTTTTTTCAATTTCAAAGTGAAATAATTAGATTAAAACACATTAGAACACTCTCCTTTTAAAAATAAACACACAAAACGACTTCTGAAAGACCGTTTTGTGTCATTTCCTGTTTTGTGTCAATGGAATTTTTCTAATTATTAATTTTTCTTTATTAAATTTGTGAAGGACCTTCCTTAAAATGACTGTAAATTATTTTACTCGAGTAATAAGGAAGAAAAAATATTTATAAACAATAATATCCGTCTCCGTTTTTTAATGTCAATGCTCCTAATTTTGGAATTTCTTGGTGTGTGGTGCATATCTTAACAGCGGGGTGCATGCTTTAATTCGACACTCCAATTAAAAACTTGGAGGGCAAAGTATTTTATATTCAGCCAGCGTAGGAACCATTGGTGTCTTTTCATAATAGTAATAATAATAATTCCCATAAATGCATAATTAATGTGAGATAAAATGCAAGAGTGTGAAGAGAAACGAGGTGGGAAATTTCGAAGTAAAATCTTCACCAACCAGTTTATTTTATCGAGGTCTTTTCTTGCATTATCTTTAGCATAATTGTAAAATCTCGGCCATTTTGATGAATGGTGGGAGACAAAGAAATCTCATTTTAAAGTTTAAAAACCAAACCCTCTGTTAGCCTGTTAAAGGTGAGAAGTAACAATGCAAGTAAATTTGGGACAAAGTAACTTTTAAACGGAACTCATTCGTTGCAAATTAACTATCCGAATTTGTTTAATTCCATTTATTTAATATATAATAACTACGGAATAACTAGAAGTTAAACTAATCTTTAAAGTTTTAAAAATATAGTATTTAACTATATTTTTAAAACTTTAAAGATTAGTTTTCTGCAAACCAGCATGATCGATAGTTGAAAAATAAATAATTATTACAGTCATTAAGGTAAATGTACAAAAATCATATTAAAGCCTCATAAAGATTTATAACAAATATACTCTCTAAGTCTCTAATTTAAGATATAAACTTATTTGTTACTTTTTGTCGATTTTTTAAAGTAATAAAACATTCCAAGTTATCTTTAAAACTCTAATATTAGAGTTTTAAAGATAACTTGGAATGTTTTACTTTTAATTATTAAATTTATACTTTTGCAGATAATATCTCGCATGATATAATAAAAACATCGACTTATATTTATTAGATTTTGATGATTTTTGATTTATATGAAGCTATTAAAGTTTAAAAAAAAAACAACACGAATGCTTGCTAAATTCAAAAATGACTTCGATATTTTTAAAATAAAACAAATTTTCTTTAATTTTCTAATTATAAATTCGTTTTTTTAGTTTTATTTGGCTTAAAATTTTGTTAAGCGAAAACATTTTTATTAATTTAGTTTTATTTAATGATATTTTTCCAACCCAAGAACTCGTTATCAAAGTAAAAAAATTAAAGATGATAAGAACTTGTTTGTTCGTTTGTTTATATTTTGTATTTATCAATACTAAAATTTGTAAAGGAAATAAATAATAAAATATTATTTATTTATTTATTTATACAAAGATGTGAACAAACTTCGATAATGGTTAACGCCATGTTGACTGAATAAATTATATTTTTTAAACGTTTAAAATCAATTTTACAAAATAAGTAATTTAGTAAGTTCTTAGTAATAATTTCGCAAAAGGTGTATCTAGACTCATTTTTTTCTTATTTAAATGAAAAGATTAATGGGGTCTATGCTGTAAAAGCATTTAAGAAATGCCCTATCGCGTGCAAAATACATGGTACATCATCTTTCATTGTGTAATTTGTGTCGTTTAAACAACATTTAATAATATTTTTTTAATATTTCAAATATTTTTTCTTAACAATTTAGTGAAGTTCACCTTCACTAAATTGTTAAGAAAAAATATTTGAAATATTAAAAAAATATGTGACTATATATGCCGTAGAATAATGTTAATAAATAATTTTCCACATATTTGTAACTTATCAAATCTCCCAACAACGGCCATCTGTAAATAGCGGCCATTTTTAGGAACTTTTTTTAAACAAAAATACATACAAAATAACCTCCAAACAACGGCCATTATTAAATTTATATTCCTGTCGGTGGGCCGTTATTAGAGGTTTGACTGTAATGTATATACAATTATTTACCTATTACAACTTAGTCGAGATTTTAAAAATATTTTTACAGTATAGATTTTACTGTTTTTTTATTTTTAGTTAAATAAATAATTTTTATTAAAAAGTTTCAAGAAAGTTTTGTAAAATTATTTATTTAATTAAAAATAATAAATTCTAAAGTGTAAAATAAAATTTAAAAACTGGTAAATATGTGGTAAGTACTTGTAAATGGTAAATTATTTACCATTTGAATAACATTAAAAATGATTGTGTAATATATATAATTATCCGGAGTGGATTGTTAATGAAAAATGTCTGAAATATTAATGGAATATTTACAGCTTTTCTATTGTTTACTCGGCTACATTCTTTACTGAATACCTTCTTCCGACATTAAAAAGGGATATTCGTCTCGGATCACGCATATTCGTGTCAACCTTACTCTTAAACCAAAACACGAGAAAACACGTAAAAGATTTCGACACGAGACCACGCCCTAATTTAACAACGAATTAAAAAATATTCTCTCAAGTACGTTTGCTTGTTGCCCATCTCTTCTCTTATAAACTTATTTAAGAGTAGGAAAATAGTGTATTAAGTTATATAATAGATCTTTCTGTCTAACAGGCCTACTGGTTGTATTTTTAATTAATTCATTTATATAGAAAAAAATGCTTTAAAAGACCGGAAATTATTTTTCGATTTGTTTCTTTCCTTTAGTTAATTGCTTAAAAGGGTTTTTTTTTCTAGGTTTGTTTTATCTTAAGAATTATTTTTAACAGTCTGAAATCTTATTAAACGAATTCAATTTTTTATTTGGTTCGATTAGAGTACTTCAAGAAGTCAATTTTAAAACATATTTATTCAAGTAGCTAAATAAATTATACGTCGTTAATTAAACCAGAAAATAAGGGGGGGAATAGTCTTCATCTTGTATATTTGCTGATTTAAAAGCTGTTTTTTCCATGACAATTTCTGCCAGTTCCAGCAATAAAGAGGATTTGATATATTTTTTTGGCTGAAATCCCACGCTAGTTTCATCTCTATCACGTTCTAAATCTGATATGCAAGTTTTATGCTTAACGTCTGGAAGCCCGACGAAGATTTCAAGAACTTTTCTAGAATTTTTTTGTCGTTTATGTTGCTAGATCTTAATCGATTTTGGCAATCGATTCTTTGTGTTTTTTCCCGAAAGGTCTTTTATAAAATTGCTAGATTAAACTCGATAAATATATGTATAATCATGCGATTTCGAATGATGGATCATGATACCGGTCGGGTGATTGCTCTGGTAAGAGATGGGACGAGACACGAATACCAGAGTTTCCGGTTCGTGTCATCTCTTATCAATAACACTGACTTGTGTGTTATGTATGTGTATATATATATATATATATATATTCTTCTTCTTTTTTCACATTTTCGACACGAAAACCACCAGAATGAATATCTCGGCTGACGATCCCGGAACTCGACTAGAAACGTACACTCCCATTACACGGCGAGGGTGGAAGAGTCGGATCATTATCTGGCTACCGAAGTTCACCCCGTGAATTATAGATAATTAATGAAAGGTTTTTTCGATGGGCTTTTATAAAACCAACCATTGTACCGGATTTCTTGATAAATTTCTTTTTCTCTCCCCACTTCTTTGCCTGTATGAATTTAATACTTCTCGCTGCCGTTTGTAGTTCGTTAATCAAATGAATCTAAGAGTCACGGGTATATAATAATGGCTTTTATCTCGTTTTTGTAAAGACTAGGAAGTGTGTATGTATGTGCTAGGATTTCATGTGCGTGATGCGATCGTCAGATCGGTTCGTGTAGGGAGTTTGTCATAAACTATCTTAAAATTGCGTGATTTGGTGATAAAATAGTTAAGTTTTTTTTATAGCTAAAAGTATGAGATTGCAATTTCTGTAACAGAATGAAAGCATTGCGCATCGAATGTCACGAATTAGCTTGATGTGGCACGAGTTAATGGCACATTTTTTAGTTGTGAAAGTTTACAGTACGTGCGTAGATCTAACCTAACCTTGTAGCAAACCGAGTAAAAATGAAAATTAACTCGTTAATCCTTTCTAAAAATAGAGCAGAATATATACGATATTCATCTATCAAAATTAATCCAATTAGGCAATTATCTGAAGGAAAATGTTTTTCTCGATAACGAGAATCGTTATGAAAGCTATCTGCCATTACAAAATAAATTACGCGTAATAGAATAAGATGATATAGCTTATAATACGAGAGAAACTCACGTAACGAGATGCAAAGGGTGAGATTTTCAGCTTCTAGTTTAATCCGTAAATATCATGATACAGAATAACTGTCATTAAATAATTTCGTGTAATTTTTACCAAATCTTTTGTTAGCTTTGACTACGAAATTAAAGGTAACAAGGGGAAGGAATTTCTTGTTACAGGACATTCCTCACACTTTTAGTATCGAAACTGCTGTGTGTAATTTTTATCTGTGTCGCACGAGATTTCGATTAGTTACGAATGGATTGACGATCAGTCCCTCAACCGAAACAGGGATTAGTACTTGAATTCGTCTTTAAATCTTTTTGTCTTTTCCTTAAAACGTTACTAAAACGACCTTCCCGACCAAAAATCGGATTCGGAATGAGAAGTGAGAAAGAATACTTTTCGCACGCACTCGAGTATGATCTGTTGTAGTGGTCATTGAACTGTCGAGAAGAGATTTTCGAGTGTTTGGAGGTCAAAAGTAACCACCGCAAGGCCATTATATGGATTGTTTTGCACGAATGCGTCGCTATCAGAAGCTGAATGTTAGCAGTATTCATTTGCATACTGCTCCGGTCAATTATAAAAGCGGGGGACATGTCTCTCTTTTTTTTCTTCTTCTTTTTACACTCCTCCCCTCGTTAATTACAAGCCATTTCTTATTTTCCTGCTTTGCGAATGATTGATTGCACGTGTTTCGAGGCTAAAGTCATATTTTTTTTTACGTTTTGATGGTGACAAATTTCCTATTTGTCAAACTGATGCGTTAGAAATGCTTAAGGAAATTTTCATTTGAAGGAAGTCCGTTCGCACGCAACCATTGCAAATTGATAAAGAAAGTAGTCGAAATTAATGTAAAATTTTCTTATTCCTTTATTATTTATATCCAAAACTTTAATTAGAAGAGGAATTCTCTTCGAGGGAAATTTTCTAGTTGTGTTTTACAAATTTACATTACGAGCACCGTGTGGAGAGGTAACACTAATTTAGTTTTAAATTCTTCTTAAAAATATTACTAATAACTAATTAAAATCCGCGACACAACATATTGTGTTTTCCCGTGGTTTAAATTGATCCTACATAAAGTCATTCTAATTTGTTGAAATGAAATAGACTCACGCCCATATTGAATTATTAGTATAAAACTATCGATTAATCGATGGGTTAATTAATAAGTTTGGTCTAAAGAAAATCAAGGTGATCGAACCACCTTAATTCGGATAGGTTCTCTTGGGGTCTAACAAAAGGCATACCACAGAGTTCGATTCCACTTGTAAGTTCATTAAAAACTCTCCACCCTCTCTCACACTCGCTCTCTTTTTTTTTCTGACAATCCAATCAGTACGTGCCCTAAGGCAAATATTCTCTAAAATCGTTAGACCGTATTCAAAGCACTGCCGACTACAGATCAAAGGTCAAAACGACTAGAAAGGAATCAAAAAGATCCGAGGACTATGGTTTTTTTAATGGCCATTATCGTATAATCTCGCTTCGGAAGTTAAGAATTCGAAACTAATTAAATCGATCGATATGAAAATCTCGTGTTTCGCATCATTTTCATTTTCTTTTGTCCTTATACTATTTATAAACCTTCCGTTCAAGGTTGCACCTTATAACGAAAAATGGAAATTTACTGATTAGCAGTGCTCCCGACGTTGCTTCGGTTGCTCGAACTCAATATGCATTCTTCCACCTCTAAAGCTCACCCCCTAATATAATAGCTGTCATTAGGGGGATGGTTATTTATTCAAGGAGAAGATTCGTCGCTACCGTTGGACGGTATCGAACGATGTTGCCGAACAAAGACGCTGTAAATCTATAATACCGTCGGTTTAGTAAAGCGTTATCAGATTTCTCTTTGTCGTGAAGGTACCATTTTGTCGAAGATTAAATTGTGGGTAGGATGTTCGAGCGCGTGACCGATAGAGCCGAAAATCATCTGAAGATCTTTTCGTTAAGTGCCTAAACAGGTTTGAAAGGATGCTAATTATCGCATAAGTTCGTTCCTTTTCGACCTCCCGACTCCGAATGGTTCGGAAAATAGACACGTCATACCAACGGCTCGTTGAACTCGTGACACGAGAAGCCAAAGAATTAATTACTTTGCAACTCCGTTTCGATTGTGGTAATTCTTGTTTGGTAGAATGTTTCTTAAGTGAGGAACACGGAGAATTGAGAATTCTTCATATTTTTGGTTGCTTTGGCGCGATAACCGATCCCCGAATTTGTGTCGGGGTTATACTCTAAAGTCTAATTTACAAAAGAGAAAAATCGCTATTAAAATAAAAGAGTCGATTAGAAACAAAAGACATCCCCTCGAAAAGTCAGATAAAAAATTCGAGTCTACTTTTTAATGTGATAAGTATGCGCCTTTATATGATTCAGACAGTTAATCCATCTCGTCTCGGTGACTCAGACTCGATAAGCCTCTGTGTGTTTTATCAGAAGCTAATGGCACAAAATGAAGATGCCGTAGGCACTACCACACCTATTTTATGAGTAAGGATACCTAATATTCGACTCGTCGTTCCCTTATTTTTAATTAGTAAATTGCTAAAATTAGCTATGCAGATTTTTATCTCATCGAGTCTAACTCCTGTATAGTCTACTTTACTGTTATGTTTACGTGCTAGCGACAAAGCTGCACACTCTAATTTAAGAAGTGTTAAACGTGTTGCAAGAACGTAAACGATCTGTGTCGAGTAATGAATATTAAGTATTTTGTTTTGTGTTTCTTGCAGGGTGTCATTCGGTAGTTCCAAGGGTTCCATGGTTGAAACACTAGTCTACGACCATCACGAAGAGTTGCCATATTTGCCTCCTTTCAACACAGCATTGGTGCAAAAGTAAGTACCATTCTTTTATTTGTAGTTTGCACTCCACGACCCCCGTTGGACCTCTGCCATTAGAATCATCCGCGCAGCTGCTATATTACTATAGACGCGTGTTGCACGCCACGTAAGTTTATGGCTTTCGAGGGTGACCATTGTTCGTTGCCCCGGGATACTCGCGAAGTGACAGCTGAGTCCACTGTTTACCCTGTCCGTTTCGGGGCCATCTGTTCTCGACCCGTGCTGGAAATAGTGTGTCCGGTGGACGGGTCAAGGCGGGAAGAGACGAGGATGTTGTTACCATGGAAACCGGTCGTATCCAGAATCAATGCGTCTCTCCTGCACTGCAGTTTTATTCGGTCGGTCCAGAAATAGAAACATCGTGCCGCTCCGACGTATAACGATAACGATACGTTAAGCAAAACGCGCCGAAGACGACTATAATAAAGATGGATGCCGGCGTTCGTTCGTTTGTCCATCCGTAACGCGCTAGGAAGCCGACCGAACAATGCCATAATGCCACAGATCGGCATGAGTCACGGTGCGGGCCGAAAAGAAATGACGAAGAGCATCGAGTCGATGATTCACGACTGACTTAATCACAATCTCTCTTCCCTCTCCGTTCTCGATCCGGAATAACATTCGACTAACTCGGCGCGTAATTCGCTTACGCGTGACGTAAAATAATTGCACCCTCCTCCATCGATTAAACCGGAATTCTACGCGTGAAACTAACGGAGAGCCTTTTTTTTCCTATTTGATAAATAAACCCGAGAAGGTTCCGTGACCACTTTTTAGCTTATGGACTGATGAGTAATCGTCACGATGAATGTGGCATACCTATCAACGCGAGCTCGTCCACGTCCGATCGATTTTTAGTCTTTGGCATCTCAATAGGAAGGAGTCTAACCGATCGACTAGTCGCTTCAGTCCGAGATTTGGGCAACGAGCCAGAACCATCTCGATGTGTTGCGGTACGCAAACACTACGGACGAAGCTAATTTTTAGAGACGGAACCTATTCGAAGCGCTAAGTTAACAAGCAAATTTGCCACCGCCCCGGTAGACAATGTGGGTGTTAATTGCCATTTTAGTAATTCGTCACGCGGATGACCACCGTCCGTAATATATTCTAGCGGGCGAGCCGTTACTCGTTTCATTGTTAACGTTTTAAAATGATTCACGTGTTTGACCAACGTGACGTCAGTCAGAATAACATTTCCTGATTATCTTTCTCCTGAAGGTTATCGATTCGACGAACGTAGGCCCGTATTCGCTTATGGAAAGACGTCGTATTGTCTAGATTATTATGGATCCAGAGCCGCAGTTGGCAGAAATTTCTATAAACAAAGGTCACTCGGAAGGAAGCCGTATGCGTTACGGTACATTCGCGCGCGCAATGCCGCGCATCTTTATTAGGGTTAATAGATCACGTGGTTTCGGTTAAGGTTATCTTATTGTTATTATCTTCGGTTTACGTCATCCTTTGTTCGTTCATTTAAATAATTTCTCTCGCTCCGATATGCTAAATTAGTGTTACTTCATCGAATTAGCGTGTTTGTTTGTTTATTTTTGTGCTGGCAGTTAGGGGGTTGACGTTTTAACGGATGGCGACGAAATCTCGAAGAAACGCGCCAGTTTTTATACGAAGGTTTCGCGTCTTTGTCGGGGCCCGATAAAACGTCTACGATGGTGTTCCCCCCTTCGGTGCCCCTCGACTAGAGAAAAAGGGCACCGGAAATGGCAGAATGGAGCGGAGAAACGCTGCGACCGGTTATATCTCCGGTCGACAGAAAAAAAACTCGTAAAATGCAAATCCTCCATTTAAGTTCCTCGCGAAACCAGACCTTTTTCAAATGACATCCGGTCAGCGGCTAATCGTGGAAGACGGCTTCGAAATTAAATTCGTGAAGAAGACACCAGACGTCGCCTTGATTTTAAAAAATGAGAAGGGGCGTTGTTGCTCTTTTCTCCGGTTTCCGGTGAAATCTTTTGTTTCCTAGGCTGAGATCACGTGAACGCTGGTCACGTGACGAGCCGACAAATTTCAAGACGGGATGTGGAGTTCAAGGTCTGCAGGTAAAATGACTTCCTTTTTTATTACGTTTATGTTGGCATTTGGATGACGCCCTTCTCTATATAACTTTTATTTTATCTCATGTTATTGTTATTTAAAATTCGTGCCACGTAATGTGGCTTAACACGAAAAAATAAAATTCAAAACAATTCGTAAAATTACAACGCACTTTCGTCTTCGCCAGAGGTTTCGATTCACGTCGCCATCTAACGAACGTGAACGAAAACAAATATTTCAGAAAATAAATACGTGAATAAATAGTTAATTTTTTTCATCTCCGATAGATGGCAACATAGTAGTGGTTTTAAAATTTCTATTTCTGAATTCTTTTATTTTTAAATCCTGAATTTAAATTTTATACGTAAATACAGTATTACGGGATATAAACAGCTGCCGGCTTTAACGACATGTCTCGCTTTATTATTTTATTCTTTTAATCATTAAAATATAAACGTAAACTTCGTAACAATTAAATCTTCATTTCATTTTTATTGCATTTTAATTTGAATAATAATTTGTGTACATTTTTTCTATATAATCTCTTAACAAGCTTTTTTCAATTTTAAAATTTTATTGTTAAAAATATATATATTGTTTTTATTAGCAAAAATTTATTTTATTTTATTTAATTATTATTGTTGTTGTTGTTGTTATTATTATTATTATTATTTATTATATTTTTATTATAATTTTGATTAAGTGTTGCCAGACCTAGTAATAAAAAATAAATTATTTTAATTTTTTTATTTCTAAATCTAACATTATTTTAAATAACTTGTGTTCATTTTGTATTTTATTTTTCAATAATTATTATTATATTTCAAAATCTGGAATGTTTTAAAATAATTTTATTGAAATAAAATCTGAAATATTTGCTCGACGTTGTTTTGTATTTTCACGTATTACGTTTCAAAAACATGCGAACGCACGACGACATTAATGGTTTGTATCACATTGTTTATAAAATGCAACATAACTGTTTAATTTTAGTCCAGCATTACACATAAACGCGGATGCATTTAGGGGAGCCAAGTCGAACAGCAACCGGCCTAACAAAAGTATTCGCGTCGTAAAATTATTGGAAACGCACGTGCGATTTAACTAGTTCGACGACCCAAAGCCGGGGGCCGAATAAGGTCAAGGACGGAAGCGAAGTGACTTTTTCGACTTCCTGTCTGGAACGTAAAGGAGACCGACGGCCATTTTCATCAGAAAAAAAGGAATCGAATTTTATTTTATTTTCTATGTCGACGATAGAAAGTCCAAGCGTGAGAATCGGAATATTGAACTTTTGACTCCTGACGCGACGCTATATGTTATAAATATATAGGTCAAGGCTGATCTTAACTACATCGTAAACGATATCAATAAAAAGTAACAACGAAGCCGTTGTAATTAAAATGTGTACATCCAGATGTGACAAGCTTTTTGCCTCGCGTCTATTCGTCACGTATGAAAAAAATCGCTATTTAACGTTAAAGGTCATCGAAACTTTACGGTCTACAGAATTATCAGGGGAGGAAATCGTTAAGAAGCCAAAGAATCTCCAAAAAATTGTTTAGGAAAAAAATGATTTGTAATTATGAACTCTGTTCGATTTACATTTTTGATACGTTAAAGATCGCGGGTTTATCACCTTTTAAAAATATACGCGCACGAAGAAGATAACTCTTAAAAATGGAGCGGTGCTAATACTTTAGGCAAAGTATGTTGAAAAATATCCTCTCTTTCCTTTTTATTTTTAAAAGAAGATCGCTTCGATGATCAAGCTCTTATTTATTGTTTAACATACGTAACTGGTAATTTGGAAGAGTTACGCCGTAAACAGGGATGTGCCATTTTTTACCTCTTTTTTTTTCTTGTGGAAAATTCCTCGAACGTGACGCGAGGAATCAGTAATCGAGTTTGCGGGCGGCCCAGGCGAATAACTAGTTCAAAAATAAACTAAGATTAGCGACGATGCTAGTCTTTAGATAGTAGCGGGCGTGTGAAAATGTTCGCCTTTAGTTTATGTTACGGAGTTATTTCGTAACTTTTGCGATAAAATAAAATAAATTATATAAAATTTTATGAAAATTTCGGTTGATTTGTTCGTGAAAATTTAGCTTCCAAAACCTATGGGTTCGTGACATCACGCCTTTCTTCCATTGTTTTTCTAAATATTCGTTTGTGAGGTCACAGGAGGCAAGAAAATCGTGAATCAGCTGCCGCATTGTCGATTTTGTTGAATTCGAAAAGGAGTCGTGATTATCAAAATATTTCCAAACATTTTTTTAAAGCACTCAAATAAACCGTACCAGTACATATCTCAAGTGAGGGAGATGATAAAATACGAAGTAGGGAAGAATGTTTTGTCCAATTGCCGTATTCGTTATTTCGGTTGCGGCTCGTGCACCTGTTAACACGTTTCCAAACACACGAAAGAGTCATTCACCGCACACCCCCTCACCTAGCAAAATCGCCTAGTCCCACTTCCTCCCGCCCGATATCCTCGTTTTAGTTGTGGTTAACGCGTCGGTTCATTCGGATTTTTACTTTAAAGCGTAATCGTACATACACAAGGTCGAGTCAGGCACGTGGGCGAGACTGGTTCCCCCCGTTCGAGTTTTACAACTCGATAAAAACCTCTTTTATTCCTTAGTTTATGTAGCAGTAGCGTAAGCGATCGGAAACGTGGGTGAAAGGATAAGAAACGGCGGCCATATCTAATAGGCGACGAGGCCATTTAAGACAGGTAAGCTATTTGTATCCGCATCCTGCCGCTTCTAAACGAGTTAAATGCCGCATCTCGTTTAATATTTATCTTGTTTAGTCGAATCTCTATCCTGTTGTTTTGTGTATGTATGCCACGCTGCCGACTGGGTGTGGCACGAACTGATTGCACATCCTTTCTCCCGCTTGCCGCTGGTCGAAAAATCTCTTTTAATTGAATTCGTTGATTGATCGATATTTGCGGGAAGGAATTTCATTTCTGTTTTCTAATCGTTTTTTCCCCGTTAATCTGTACCCTTTCCAGAAAGGTGCGCGCATTACATGTGTCGCGACGTTTGTTTATTATTATTAAAAAATTGACGCCCGACCATTACAGAAATCCAGGTGGCGCGATGCGCGATAATCTGTGACGGACAGTGCGATTGATGGCGATTAAAAAAAAAAAAAAAGGACAGTTGCTAATTGTTAATCGTTATGCGATATCCGTACAAGATCGTCTTTCGGGATTATTTCAGGTTTAGTATCTTACGAAATATACCCGTTTAAATGCGATTTGATCATCCGCACGAGACCTGTTAGCCCCATTTCGTTTGTTGCTTAGCGATAGTCGCTGACGTCACGTTTTCTATGACGATACTTTAATCGACGTTAATTCGGCTCCGAACTAGGGAGTGTTTTATTTTCGTCACGCGTGCGAATCGAAGCACTTTATCAGGTTTCTTTCGAACCGCCTGTGGGTTTAGAGTTGTTTCCCGTCACGTGATTCTCGAATCGGAAGCTTTATCCCCCCCTGGTCGCTGCTCAACGTTGAAGGCGGCCTTCGAGGCGGGCGCCACGTTTAAAAAGGATAAGTTTCCGAAACGGAAGCGACGATTTCCTTTTCCGCATGGGAACCACACGTGGACAATAGACGCGAGGAAACTGAGTATAAGAGTTCCCACGTCCTTACTGCGGAAAGGTCTGTGTGTCTGTGTATAGAGTAGAAGCGACACGCACGCTTCTGGTATCGAAATAATCGGCTCTCGCAAAGAAAAGAAAAAAAGTGGTGTCTGTATCCCGCAGTTTGATCTTTTTCTTCTTTCCAGTAACGGAAAGCCCGCAAATCCGCCATCCAAGGTTCGCGTATCGTTCTTCGAATCGCAGCGTCCACACTACGTTACAACACCCGAATCTCCCGACGTACCTCTGGACGTTTATCTTCCCGTCATGTCGGCGTCGTCGGAAGTGCAATCGCCAAATTACGAACGGCAGCAGAGGTGAGTATCGTCACTTCCTCCCTCTTTTTTAGAAAATAATAATCGGTCGGGATTTTGGATTAAGTCCAGTAGTCGCGTGAAGCGACGTCGCATCTCCCGCGGCAAATCGATGCGCGGCTATAAATAGCGATGCTGCCGGTGAGGGCGCTCGCCTTTTTCTCGTGCGGCGCGCGCGCTAGAACGTCGTTCGGCGGTCGTCCGACGTAACGAACACGTCGTTATCGCCCGATGACCCAAGATATGGCCGCTGTGGACGCTCGACTTCACGTCTACTACGTGATGGTCCCGAGGAAAGGGTGAGTGAGTAAGCATTTCTTCGCCGACCGGACGACGGGGATGGCGAGTCTCAACATGGCCGCCGAGCAGAAGTGACGCAGCATCGCAATTCCGGATTCTTCCGTCGGTTTCGTCCCACGTCTCTGACGGAACGGCTAATTACGGGAGGGGGAGGCCGGACGACGCCTCGCGCCCCACCCCCTCCAATTACGTATTCAACGACGCGGAGACGTTCGTTACGCGAAAATGTCAAATGATGTTGCGTTAACGAATTGCGTGCGGGAGGAGTCGATTGTCTACTGCCGGCATCCTTCTCCCGGCGCCTACGAAGGCGATTGCGACGACTTATTTCCGGCCTAACGAGCGAGTTAACGAATGTTCTTGTGTTATTACTCGGGTTCTTTATTGTTCCTTTATTGTACCGTGTCAAACGGGGACTCTCGGCACGTTAGATTTAAGGATGATTTGTTAATTTGGGCAGTTGGTCTGAGACCTTTTGGCAGATTATAATTCTCTTCCTCTCTTTTCCAGCGTCGACGGCGGAATCGACAATCCGTTCCGGCCCGATGGAGAGCTGAGCCGTGAGGCTGACACCATCGTCAGCCTCATAAAGGAGGGCAAGCCCATCACGCCCGTTGGGAGCGGGCCGGAGGTGCTCGTTCCTGCTACTGCCACTGAGTCACAGGAGGTTCCGCCGGCACCGGAGGAACGGACGGATCATATTGATGGAGCGGTCTCTGAGCTGGCGGATGGGGGCGGAGTGGTCCCGGCCGGGACTGGCGCCCCAGACTGCGGAAAGGCGGGTGCCAATGGCAGCGCGCCGAAGGATGCGGGGCCGGCGGAGCCCGGCGTGGTGGAGGTTCGCCGTGGGATTGTCGCGCCGCCCTCCGATGCTCCGCAGGTGGAGCAGGTGGTCATAAAGAAAAAGCCAAAGTGTAAGTGTTGCGTGATTCAGTAATGAGAGATTGAGAGACTGGCTTTCTTCGGACGCGCGTCCCGCGAGAGGCGGGGCGTCGGTCGTACTCTGCGACGCTTTCGACTGTCGAGACGAGTCGTCTTTGTGGTTTTGTAATTTGTATGTGGCAGACTTTTTAGTTTGGTTTCTAGAAGGGGCGGCGGAGAGGACATCCACGTCGAACGACCCGTTGCGTGGAGTGCCTCTCCCGGTGTCGATTTTGTTTGATCCGGTGGCCGTACGGCATCGTGGTGAGCTTAATCCGAAAGTACGGCTTATTGGAATAATAATAAAGTAATGGCATCACCACAAGCAACTCGTGATTTTATAAATCACTCTTAATCTTTGTATTTTTAAGTATTTATGTGCATTGTCGGCACAGAATTTAACTATCGGTTCCCGTTGCTTAGCTATCCCGACATTTTATTTGTGTGCCTTTATTACAATATATATATACATAAAAATACATTCGTACATATATATAATATATATATGCGGGCAGAAATCGAAGTGCATTCTAGTAGGAAAATTAATTTTTTAATTCAAAACCTTAACGTATGTCAAGAAACGGATGGAGACGTCCGATTGGCCGAATTTTGAACACGGCGGATGTATTTTTCTTTTTTAATACCTTCGTTATCTGTTCGAATAAATTTCATCCAGACAGACTGCAACTATTAAATAAATATCCTTCACTTAAAAAACAGATGCTGGAAAATCATTAACTTTTACAAACCATTAAAACGTGCATTTATGGTGTAAATAGTTTACATATTACTTTTGCTATATAGAAAGCCATCTATTTTCGGTGACAGAATTTTTACCAGACCCACAGTGGAAGACCGCACGCAGTTTATCGAGGGGCGCAAGACACCGTATACGAAAAAATCTTCGGGGGGAAACCCCCGAGTGCCCGATGCGCCTGAGCCATAATATGCAGCAGACTAACATAAGGCAGACTATCGAATACTTTCGAAAATAACAATGTTTTTTGTTAATGGCTATGTGCGCCCACAACCTCTCGGCGATAAGATCCCCAAATGCAGCATTTAAGATTAGAGTAAATGTACGGTTGTGAATTTTTACTGCAGATATATTTATAAAAAAAAAGCAGGTGTAATTTTGTAAATACAAACTTTTTTCGATTTAGTCATGTTTTGATATGTTTAAATACAGTTTAGTCTTTTTTTTTTTTTTTAAATATATATATATGAATGGGTTATAAAAAGTGATTATTTATCTGGGATTTGTACCATATAAAAAAAGTATTTATTTAAATTTTTTGCTACAAATTTTTTTGTTGTTTTTGAAATGTGTGTAGAATATTGCATAGGCCATATTTTTTATTTACTCTAAAATCATAGACGATTGGAAGAACATAGTTCCTGTTATTTGTTGCCATGTCAATTTAATTTATTTTTTATGCTCGAGTGCTTAAGACTATGTTGACGTATTCTTAATTATATTCTGTTCCATACTTTTGCCGAGAAGCCCGACACTTTTTGTGGATTGCAACGTCTGCAATCTCAAAAACTGGTCGTTTTTGTCCCTTTTCCTCTGTCGGTTGTTCTTGCACAACTTTTACGGACAGACGGTGAGATTGTCGCCACTGTTAGTTAGTTTTTTTTTTTTTTTTGAGTGACGAAATTTTACAGTGCGGCTGGAAAATTTTTTAATGTAGATTCTGGTGTAAATTATTTGCACTGGAAATTATTTAAAATTGAAACTAATGCATGAAGATTTTTCTAAATGAAAATCAACTAGTCACTCAAGTTAATGAAAAATTACTTAGTAATTGTATAATACAAAAGATAAATGTAAAATTGATGTTTGCAGAAATATTTCTATGCGAGCGATGATCATCTGGCTATGTTTCTTATACGTATAAAATATATATATATATAAATACATGCAGAACTATTCATGATGTAATGGGGAAGGCATCAGAAATTTAACCAGGAGAAGAAATTGCTAATGCTCTGACAAAATATGGGCTTAACGTAGCATTAGATTGAGTCATCTCTCGATATTCCCATAGCCGGATACTGCCGCTCGCGCACGTGACGACCGAAGTATCTCGCGCCACAGACGAAAAATTACTTTCCGAGCAAAAACATCCACGCGTCCCCGTGAAATATGTTCCTTTTATCTGTATCCATTATTGACAATAGATAAAATTATGTAAATTTCAATTGCTTGCATATTCTGTTTGGAATAAAAAGGTATCTATGACTCTCTAAGCTGCTTGTTAATCTTATTTCAATGTATGTACTAATTGGGAAAACAATATGAATACCATTTATAAAACATAACATGCCCCTGCAAAAGCTGTTTCACTGCCACACACCAATGTTCGATAGTGAAGGAATTTAAAGATAGTAATTGCCATTAACAAATGCCAAACCATGCACATTAAAACAGCAGCAAAATTTGTTAAAATTGCCAACATAAATTTTCAATATTAAATATAAAAATTTATTTTAAACAACATTACAATATACAAGCAATAAAAACCATTATACAATTGATTTTTTTTTTATAATACATTGTGGTTTTATCTGCTGTATTTTTACCAAAGTAGCACCAGAATAATTAATTTTTTGACATCTTAATTCCATTTAGTTTGGTGAGTGTTTAACAAAACAATGCAACTTTTTACTTCCAAATTTATCTCTAAAACTTCTGCTTTAGTCTCTTGGTATTTATTTAAATATTTTTAAAATTCTTGTGCAAATATAATTTAACAACAACAACAACTATACAAACTTGCAAAATGTGGGTTGCTCTTTCATAAGTTAAGTCGACCTTTTAACAAATTCACTAAATATCAATATATATTATTTCTTGATATACTGTGCCATGGCTTCTGTGTTGCGATGTCTCCAAATATCAAATTTAAATTTAACAAAAGGCTTAATTCTGATATTCGGAATATATATTTATTTATTGAAATCTTACGAATCTCGGCCCCCTGGCAAGACGTGATCTCTTTATGTAGACCACCACAAGTATCATGATCAGGACCAGGAGTGACAGAGTGCATCCGATGAGAATGTTACGGGATGAGGCAGTGTTGGGCCGCTTGCGCGTGTCTTGTGGTGCCACAGGTTTATGGAATGGTACCGGGGTGGTGGTCTCAACGATGCTTTTGATTTGCTGCTCTGGTATTTTCACACAACTGCTGTAGTTATGGTGACTTTGGAAAGAGATTGCACACAGATGCAGTCTGATGCAGATTTTGTCACAGAGACCGTTTTCCTTTCCAACTGTTGTGAAGTTGTAATACTTTTCAAAGAAACCCGGTTTTGTTTTCAGCTTTTTGAACAATTCTTCAAGAGACCGAGTGGTCACGTCTTCCAATTCATATTCTTTTGTGAAAGTGTAAAATAATTTCCAAGTGAATTCAGAAGAGTCATTCTCTTGATTGTCAAGTTTCTGTAAAAAATTTCGTAATATTGCATAATCATATACAATTATTCAATATTTTAATTACAATTACTTACTGTGTCAAAAAGCTTGTTTGCCTTTGTTAAATTCAAGAAGAAATGATCATAATCTAAAATTTTACCATCCTGTCTGTTGTAATAATAAAGCCGAATAGATGGATTGGGAGAGACGCTCACTCCCTTCATACTGGGTTCTATGCTGTGCCAGGGAGTTATTGATGAAGACAGTAACATGGAGGATGTAATCCGATCTGAAAAAGATCATTGGTATAGGTTTTTAATACTTTAAATTTTGCAAGTAACAAGTATAAATAAGCAATGAACCTATTTGTTATTGTGCATTCACATTGTTGTTTCATTTGGCTTTGAAATTTCCAACAACTTAAAGTATAAAAATAATTGCTCATTGACTAGATTATTTGGTAAACAAGGAGTTAAAATTTCATGACATAGCACTAAGAAAATGTAGCATAAAAACAACATTCCATAAGAATTCAAAAAATGCTCTGCATTTCTGTTGTTTGCTCATGTTTAAGTTTTATTAATGCATATTAACAAAAATTATTGTTCTATGGAAGATGTCTTCAAATAAAACAAAATTCCAATAAACCATATCCAAAAGTAGAAATATTTTGCAGTTAAAGTTTGTATGTAGCCTCGACCTTCAAAGTGTAGTGTGTATGTCTTGTAGTACATGGAGATACAACAGGTGGTACACAAATGTGTTCTGATGATAAATTTAAAACTGTTTAAAACTTTTAATTACATTAAAAGTTTACATTGTACATGGCAAAAATAGACTGGATTAGACAAAAAGGCTAATGGAAAGTCTGAAAATCAACTCCTTAAACAAAATTGTTATAGTAAGAATGTATAAAACATTATTATATTTGGGTGGCATAATTGCTGCAACCTGGTAACCATAAATACATAGCATTTTCATGAAACTGAATGAGACAAATATTGCCACACATTCTTTGCTAACAATGGAAAATTACCATAGTTATTATACTGATTGGATAAAGTGCATTAAGAATCAATTTTATTACAAAAATTGAATTCTTGACAGTTTCAAGGAGGCATTAACTATCTATCATGACTACCAGCATATCATCATGTCACATAATTCCTCCCAGTCTTATCAATGTGACAATGAAGGATACAGTTTTAACAACATATTTTTAAAAATGGCAAACATCATGTTGGTCACATTTGGAATTAAACTATAAGACAAAAGCTTTTAGGGATTGTATTATGTTGGTCATTTGCAAATAAATTAAAATCATTGTTTCATTTTCTAAACTGATTTTACATACCGACAGTAAAGTATGGAGATTTCACATTGCATACAACAATCATTCATACTGCCATTACTCAATTTTTTAAACTAACAGTGACAGTATTAAACAAGTGAAGAATTTTATTATAAAAAATCTTATAACTAAGCTCAGTAGTCAGAAATTAACCCTAGAATGAAAAAAAACAGAACATCCTATTTGATATTCTGTTTCTTCTGTTATGAGTTGCAAAAATTTCTAGCAGTTAATCTTTAAGGAATTAGGAGAATTTAGTATGGCAATTGAAGCAATTCAAATAATCATTGTCTTGGGGCTTTTCAAAGTCAAGTTTTATTTCAAAACAATAATATAGAATAGATTACAACATTTGAGGTAATTATTTTCTATTATTTTTAATAAAAGATTTTCATTGTCTTTATTGTAAAAGTGAGTGTGAAGCAAGTGAAGTTTTAGTTTAAAATAAAATATACTTTTATCTAATCTAATTGGATGTCATTGTATATCGAGAATAATAGTTTATTTTAAATATAAAATTTTGAAGTAGAATTGAGGTGGTCATTGGATGACATCAATTTGAATTTAAGGGCACCAGAATCTATTGTTTTCTTTTTACTTTCTGGAATTCTTTTTGCTTTTAGTTTGTTTTACAGTTATGTCTCTTAACTTATTATTTTTGATTATTATTAAACACAAATTTCAAAATCAGAATCTTTATCTGAATAATCAATACTTTTCTAAAATTTAGTTTGTGCAATTAGCAGTTATACATTATATTTTAACCTTGTATAGATTTTAACAGCAGTAGCTAAATTTTTTCACAAAAACTTTTAGTTTACATTTATAGTAAAAATTAAAAAACAGCTCTCTAAATATTATGGGTGAAGACTTATTTATTATTTTTGTTTTATAAATAATAATAATATTTGATAATACAGAATGCAATATATAATATAATTAAAACACTTCTATATAAAATATTGTACAGTTTGCTTTCTGAAAAATGTTGAAGGATGGTCACAGAAGACTAGTAACAGCTACTACAGATTTATATGTCCCAATGTCACAATATGAGATACTTTTGCTTTAATTAAAACAAATATGATAGAATCTATATGTATAAAGAAGTAATGAATTAATGTCCCTAAAGATGGATCACACTTGTTTTATATTGTCATATTGTATTGATGTGGACAGCACCTGTTGTACCATTCAGTATCAAATTGTTGATACAATGACAAGGAGTGATCACATTCATTGCATATCAGTTTTTTGCTGTTATGTCAGAGTGGTGATATACAATGTAGGAAAACCAATCAGGATGTGCACACATTTTGCTAGTCTGTTGCTTTTCAGTTCCCTAGAGGAGTGCATAGGCTTAACCACCACAAGTTTGTGTTTATGTATGGAATGGAGTGGAGTAAGGAGGACATTATAAAACTAATTCCATGACTTCTTCATTATATTCTTAAAAGAAAGATGTGTGGTCATTTCTCCTTGAAACTGCTTCCAAACTGAAGCTCCACCCATTCCTAGCTTTTAAACAGAAAAATGATTTGGGATACAAATATGGGAAAAAAATAAGCTACCTTGCATTGTTTCACTAGATTGATATGCCACAGTGATATGAGGATAAACAAGTCTGGACCCACCTTATCATTTGATTAGAGTGATACATGGTATATAGATCTGACGTGTCGAAACAAGTATTTGAGCTGAGCAAAGGATCTATCATCATTATAAAAATTTTAATTATTTAAATCTCTTATACAAAAATATCGTGAAAAAATAAAAAGTTAAAGATTAAGCAAGTATATTTATACATGCTTAATCTTCACACACATATCTAATGTGTGTTGGTGACATTCATTAATCAAATACCTTTAAGGCTTCAAATACTAGCCTCAAGAACCTTATAAATAGATCATTTAAAAAAGTTAAACGGAATGAAAGTATAAAGTAAATTAGTCTGAGAGTGACGGCCAATGCTGGTTAGCCAAGACTATGAAAGCTAAAATTGCTGAAGCAACAGGACTCTAAAATATAACTGATTATTTTATCATTTTACTGCAATTTCTTAAGACATTCTAGTTAACTATATCTTGCTTCATGGATGCAAGACTGACAATATTAGAGAAAACAGACTTTTGGGGTATTTGAATTGAAATATTAGGTGATCTGAAAACTTTGTACTTAACATTGTGTGTGATGTTATCAGACAAAAGTCTCTTCAGCAAACATCACAGCCTATCTTAATAATAAAGATAATTGTAATAATAATACAGCTTAAATGGCTTTGTCATACTGACAAGCAGATATCCCCAAATGAGTCTTAGATGATCTTATACTATATTCTACAGGAACAACCTGGATTAATGATAAAAAAAAGACTACCTACTGAAAAGATGCAGACACAGAAAACATGGTGTAGCTATCTTAAACAATTAGATGAGTGAAGCAACAATTCCCGGGAAACTAACAAAGTAATAAGTTTCTGAAAAACAATTCTATTTATAATTTTCCAAAAGCAGAGGAATACAAGTGGTAGATGAGCAAAGAATTATATTAATTTTGAAATATGCAGTAGAGTATAAATAGTACTTATTTTATTTTAAGAATGAACAAGAGAATAATTTATCCTATTTTACATTATAAAGTTTAACAAAAATTGAGCTATTTTTTAAAAGATTCCTTTATGGTGTCCAGTTATGTGGAATGAAAAATTATATGTTGAGAATGTAAATGGCAACGAGAAAAGTTTTTTCTCATTGCCATTTACATTCTCAACATGTAATATTATGTACCATATTATGTACAACATGTAATATTATGTACCATAAATATTCAAATTTAAATTCAAAATCTTTAATAATGGATACACAATAAAAATTCACATTAAAGAATCAAATTATGGAATTTTCACCAGAAATTTGTTTTATTATAATACTTTTTTTATATTAAAGCTAATAAATTTTATTTTTTATCATCAATAAACACTTCAAAGATACCATGACTTAAAAATCCATAAATTATGAAAGGTCAGCTGATTTATTTGGATTAGTCTCTCTAAACAAGAATTAAATTCTTATGGTAAAAGATAACTACATCACCTTTGACTTTTGTACTGGGATCAAGCCTTTGTGCCAATTGGACCCACATTATCATGTGCACAAATTCCTATATTGAATCTAATAAATTACTTGATTTTCTTGAAGCTTCTTGTCCTTTAATTTGATAATTTATGGAGATGGATGACAAGTCTTAATTTATGTTCCTATATGATACATTCTTTAAATAGCCCTTATACAGAATGCATTTCAGGTCTTAAACCCTTTTTCAGCTGCAGACTATTCCATAAGAAAACACTGGTTGTTATAAAAAATTTCATGTGAAGCTAAAGTTAAACCAAAAACTTTAGGATCCATGTTTTGAAATTTTCCAAAATCTGACTTCCTAAAACTGAACATATTTCATAAACTTATCCAGTCTGGATCTTTTAGTGTCAAGAATTTTTTAAGATAAAAAAAATTGATAGGTAAATTTCTAATACTTGATAAAATGTTTTTGATTATGCATTTGACCATCATCAATATCCATTAAGAAACAACAATTATTTTGAGTAATTGAATGTTCTTAAAATACCTAAGTACTCAAGCCACCATAAATATTCAAACATAATTCAGAAGCTGGATGAAGATCTGAAATTCTTTGTCAAACTAGGCTTATATATACACCACAATTTGTGAAGGAAACTCTGAGATACAGACAAATTTGTTCCGATGGTTAGACATTGTTTCTTCTATTCCTCAAGCAGAAAAACTACATAAATGAATTGCTAGAGAAAAAGAATTGCATTGGAATCTACTAGAAAAATTTAGGAAACACTAATGCTTTTGGAATGATTTTCTAATGTAATGCATTGTCAGAAGTACAGACTAAAGAATGGTGTCAAATGAAAATATGTTTAAAAGAAGACAAATTGTCACTGCCAATCTTTATATCAATGGCAGTTTATCAAGATAAGATGAAAAACTATTTGATAGAAATTGACTCTGAAAACCTTAGTAAGGACCCCAAGATCTCTATACTCAATAAGGTAAAAGCTATAGTAGAAGAATTGAAAAACTAGAAAGAATCAGAATTTCAAAGTCCTACTACAGTATTACCTAGATTAGTATACCTGTTTGTAAATGTTTAAGTGGTATCAAGTATTTGTAAAGATCATGCTAACACTAAAAAAAATATATTTTCAATATGTTAAATTTAATGCTAAACAATTCATATTACTAATGGAAGCATTTCTCAACCTGTGGTCCACAATGATGGGACAGATGGTCTCTGACGGCCAACTTAAATTTAAAAAGATTTAAAACTGAATTGTCATTGAGCAGTTTTATAGTTTATTTCCAATTTAATTAATTATGTTTCCATATGTATTCAAAAAACTTTCAGATTTATTATAAATGGCACAGTATGTCCCAAATGTTGGTAATACATCTATAGGTTTAAAAAAATTAGACCAATGTAATTTAGTGGTCTTTAGAATTTTTTAGATATTTTACTGGTCCTTGTGCTTAAAAAGGTTGAGAAAAAGATGACTTATGGAATAGAAACTTTTATAAACAATTAGCAAGGATCCTAATGGAATCTCCTATGGTGGGTAACAAAGCTGTGACACAGGAAGTGATTTTTGTGGGAGACATGTTGCCATGTCACAGTGGGAGAGCAGTCATCAGGGAGTCAAATCCCTGACTTTGGGAGACAAAATGTTTCCCTGTCTCATGCTATAACTAATGAGAAATGAGCATGCCTAGACTTATCTTGAGTACAGCCCTTGTTACAACACAAAAATAAAAATAGAGGAAAGTAGAGGAAAATAGCTTGTGGATAGTTGATAGGACACAATGTTTAATTTCATTAATTCAATTGTATGAACCAATTTGTAAATACACTATTAAAGAATATCACAAAAGGTACATAAGGCTATCACATAGAAAAGCTAGAAAAATAATCAATTTTTTCAGGAACTGATGCAATTTTTCCCTCTATATTATTATCTACAAAATCTTTGTAACCATTTATATTTATTTTGAATTTCAAAACTTCATTTAAATCAATCTAATTTTCTTTCACTTTACATTCACAGTGGAGTTACTTTTTCACAGGGCCAAGAGGATTCATCTAATGAATCTAGTAGTACAACCAATGAAGAATCAATAAACCTACACTGGAATTTATTTTTAAATATTTTTTTCTTCATTCAAAAAGAAAAGACAATGAAATTGTATTTAGGAAAATTTTGCTTAAAGAGATAGAAAAATATTGAATGTGTGGTTACTTTGCATAGTTCTAATTCAGAAAACATTGTATTTTTATTGTTTTCAGAATTGTATGATTAAATAGAAGTCATAGCTTTTAATATATAAAACACTGTTTATCCTTCCTCATTATCCATTCATTAAGAATTTTAACAACCAGCTCACTAAATTTTAAAAAATGGTAACAACAGACTTGCACAAGCCAGTTCTAACACACCACTGGTTACAGTACATTGTCTTAACAGTATGACTTTATTCCAAAGAAGTTGCAAAGTATCACTATGGCTCTTAGAACAAGTATATATTTTAATTTTTAATAAATACAGACATATGCATCAATCTCATATATCACAACTGTGGAAGATGTTAATAAACAGCATAGATTTTCTTAAATATATGAAGAAAACTGATGATGCATGTATGGTCAAAAACATTTTATCAATAAAAAAACAAGCATTTCCTAAACTAAGAGTGGTAACTTGTTACAGTTTATTAATTTTTTGTTATATGTTTAGCATATAGAATGATTTTAATTTAAATTTCAACAAGGATATCTTGGGATGAACATGGATATTATGTTAAATACACATAATACTGTAATTTGATTTTACGTTAATTGATTTTAGTAAGAAAAAACTATTTTTGCAGAAGGCTAAGGTATTTCCAATGTCATTCTAACTGAATTTAATTATACTTATTTTAATAGTCATATGCATAATGAAATCTGATTATTTTTAATTCATTCTGTAATGGAAAAAGGGAGACTGTAAATTATACATGTGCATTTTAGAATAATGGATTAATTCCATGTCCTACATTAAAAGCAGCACATAACATCCATAAACATTAATATTTGTAATACAAGAATTACATTAACCCATTTTAAAAATTAATGGTAAAAATGATTTAATTCTCAAAATGAGAATGAGAAAAAACGATTAGATTAAGGTATGAATGGTTTTAGCGTTCAGTTAAATTATCTGGACGGCAAATAAAGTTTAAAATGTAATATATTGAAAAATTTGGAATTCATGTCATTATTATTAAATAGCATTATAATAATTTAAATATATACAAGTTATTACAATTATTTTGCTGTATATATACATATATATATATAGAATAAGGTAACTTCGTTTCAAAAACATCCTTTCAAACATGAATCTGTCAGCAATCCAGGTATGTTGTGCCTACTTTCAAGACTCAAAACTCAACAAAATCAATTGGATAAAATCAACGGCAGTTGTATAACCTATAACAAGCTGGCAGCCAATATAGACAAAAAGAATTCAATCACTAATCATCTATAATTTATTATTATTATTTTTTTAATTTTAAATATTTGTCTGTCATAATTTATATTCTGTTATAAGTGAATATTAGCAATATATTTTTAAAAAAACTTGTATTTCAATGATATTCACACAAAAGATCTTCACACTGAAATCTTCATGTAATCAAATCAGAAACATAAATACAAGATACTGTAAGATATGGACAAATTGTTGTTTGACCAATGAGATATTTAATGTTTCTTCACATTTAATTTCTGTATTAAAAATAAATCTTTGATGTGATTAACATTTTTTATATTTGATTTATTTTGATGGAAGGTTATATTTATTTACAATATTTTGTTAAACTGTTTTGGTATTAGAGATGTGCATATACTTAACACATTAGACCAGGGCTGTCCAACTGGCGGCCCGCGAGCCGTATACGGCCCGCCAAATTATTTATACGGCCTGCGAGTACATTTTACTATGAATAAATTTATGTTACTAAATTATTATTATTAATATTAAACTTATTTTACAATGTGAAAATTACGGCCACAATGTTCTCATTAATATATTACGAATATTTTAAAGTTTTCTTTTTAGTATAAATGAAATATTTTTTTAATTAACATAAACTGACTTTTCATTTATCAACCTTCTTGGCCCCCGAAACGTTTGGTGAAGAAAATATGGCCCGCGGGCTATGATAAGTTGGACAGCGCTGCATTAGACAGAATTGTACAAAAATAAGAAAAATATCCAATATCAGTCTTGGATGTTGAGCTGTGGCTAACAAAAATCTGCAATTACGAAACCATTGGAAAAACCAGAAGTGCAGGATTGAATCAAATTGTTTAATGGCACTAACCTCTTGGGTCAAACTGCTGTATGACCAATTGGAAATGTTAAAATGTACGAGAATATATTTGTTGGAGTTGTATTATGCAAAATGCAGCAAATAAAGTTGATTAAAAACTCACTAAGTTGTGGGGAATTTGTACAGCAATAATTGAAATGATAAGGATATAGTGTGGTACTTTGTCAAAACTTTGCTAGAACTGCAGTTTTTTTAAAAATTTAACTCTGGCCCAAATTTAATTACAATTAATAGTTCATGTTGGCTAAGTTAACATACTGGATTTTAGCTTCATTCACTAATTTGAATAATACAAAATACTCACTTTGAATTTGGCTATAATTCAATAAATTCACATAAAAACTAGAGTTTTGAGAAAAATGTAAATTAATGTGTAGATTTGATAAATCCCCTATGATTTGATGAATGAATGAAAAAACTAAGGGTTATTAGCATCATATAAATGATACATATAGGAATTAAACTCTAATGTAATTGTTTGTGTCAAAAAATTACAATAAGAACTTTTCAATAATTTATAAAATGTGTCTAAAGCTATGTTGACAAGTGAGAGTGGAAAAAATTCTGACATGAAAATAATTATAACTGAAACATTAACAGATTTTCAAAATTGCATTCCTAACAGCTGTTTGAAGTAATATGCATAATTTAGACATTCTTCTCATGCACCACAACAGAACCAGTGTACATTATTGTATACATAAAAGATACTGTATGTTAGCTACTTAATTTAAAGACTGTTGTAGATAGTAAACAGGTTTTCAAACTACTTGTACTTGGCCAGAGATTTGATGTTTGCACAACTGATAATACTGAACCAAAACCACTCTGTTTTATCCATAAAAAAATCCTCTGGACAATCAGTAAAATCATTTAAAGACAATGATGACAACTGATTGATAAAAAGAATGTAAATAAATTGTCACTAATAATTATGGAATTAGGCATACAATTCTGTAATTATTATTGCAAAGCATATAAATAAGCATCAATATTGGCATAATCTGGAATTAGACAGTAACTAGAGAGGCACAGAATACCTTATGTACTTTTGCAGCTAATTACTCTTTAATCAAACTAACATTTTCAGCTGTATTAATAAGAAAAAACCTGATAAAGACTAATTAATAAAGCCAAAAATGTTAGTTTGATTAAAGAGTAATTTGCTGGAAAAGTACATAGGGTATTTTGTGTATCTCTAGTTATAAATAAGCATAGCTTAGAAAATTTTACACACATGAATCTTGTCTCCATTGTGCAATAATGTTAAAATTGTACAACTAAAATACAGATGATGGAGATCCCACATTAGAAAAAATTCACTTGTAACTGTCAAAAATTACATTTTAGTGTTAATTTATAGTAGATTTTGGATTTGAACTGTTCTTTTATGGAATGTAGGCAGGCATGTGTGGGTAACACTTGTATAAAGTAGTCTGTTAAGATATTTTTAACATTCCTCTTATATAGAGTATTAAATGGTTTTTTCCAATATGATTCATGGAAGAGGTACTTAGCAATACCTTGTGTTGTCATAATGATTTCCATTTCAAAAAGATTTTAGTTTCGTTTTTTGTTTTGGAAAATTTAAAAGTATCTTATTAAATCTAAATGTTTTCAAATTATTTGTGATCTCCAAAGCTTTACTTTAAAGTAAATATGTATAATTTTGAAAAATGTCTATTTTTTAAATGTCATTTCATGTCAAGTATTGAATAATAAATTTTAGGTACATAATTACAAATTTTCTAAAAGAAATCTATTAGAATCTTTCAAATAACGACCATAGAATGACAGATTACAATGTTTATAAATCAATGTTACAAATTTAATTCATTTTAAAAATTATGAGAAAACTGAATAAAATTTATTCCTTTCATTATTCCTTAAAATATTCTAAAGTTGTCCAAAGTCAAAGACTCTATCCTTTAATTTATCTAGAATTAATATTTTTTGTAATTAAAATCATCAACTTTTCTGATACAGTAGAGTCCCAGAAACTTGATCCTTGGTATATCAACATTCTATAAAACTCATTGGTGTCTTAAGAAAAACCATATTATTTAATTTTTATCTCTGTAACTTAACACTAGGATCAAATAATTTATTATTCTTCATTGGCAACACTTGATAACATGAATTCTCTATGTTAATGAAGAATAAAACCTCTTTTCTGAGATGCCACAGTAAAACACCACATCAAATATCACTAACTGAAAAGTAGCTATTAAATAAATTTTAATTTTAAAAATATTAGCTAACAACAAATAGAAATAACCACTATTGGTATGTAGTTAATATATACATGAATTTGCATATATAATATCTTTACAAAAATTTTGCTGTTTAGACTAGCATTGCTATGCCATAAAACATGTCATTCTCAGTAACTTATCATCTCAGTCCACATTAAGTAGAGTTTGCAGGAGTCTTCTGTAGTTGTAAATTTTTATCAAGATGAATAAATAATTTTGAGCCTCTCTTTTTTGGACTGCAATTTGAAAAAATTGTAGACCTATAAATTCCCACTGTCATCCATCCACCTTTCCTTAATCTCCAAGAATAGAGTTAGATAGATGAAAGATGAAACCAGATATGGAAACCTTAAGAGCAGGAGATCCTGATTAACTATCAGAACTTCTAATATAAACTAGAAGTCACATTATTTCACTTCAAAAATTTCCCCCAAAAGGAGTTAGATAGATGACCAGCATAACTCTATTGTTAAAGGAAAAGTATGATGTAGAGGGGCAAGCCACTACTATTTTGAGGTGGAGAGCATATATTTTAAATTAAATAAATTAAAAATATGATTAAAAATTGCAACCTGGCAATGTATGTAATGTATTGTGACAATGTACAATAAATAATTCCTTGTTTTCAGTTTATTTTTTGTTCAGTTGTATTTGCATTTTGTAGAGGTGGTTTGCCTTTTTATACTTTACACTTCAATAATCTATGTAGTTCCAATTACATTCCCAATACAATTAAAAAATCAAATTAAAATGTCACATTTTATGGATTCTCACTTTCTTAGTTACACAATTTTTTCTTATTTATTGAAAAATTGTGAATAAAAGATAACAAGAGGAATTTACCTTTCAAAAAGTTGGAAAAAATTAAGAAACTATTGAAAAAACACAAATATTAATTATAGAAACAAATCACTAAACAGCCAGATATTTATCAGTACCTGTTTTAAAATTAAAGAGAAACAAAAAAATTAATTCAAATTTGAAATGAAATCAAAACTGATCACATTTGTTTCTAAAACTTATTCAAAACATTTTTAAAAATATTTGTCCTATCAGGTTATCCGAGTTAAAAAAAATAATTTGATGATAGATGCATGTTATTCACCAATTTTAAATTGCAATTACAAACTCTTTGAATTAAAGGATGGTTGTATTAACCTTTCAGCAGTGGGAGAGTCAGGTATGGTTCTATCCCTTAGTAGTGGAGAATATACCCGAAAAATTTTTAAAGTATTTTTTCACGCAATTTTTCTCATTTCCGTTTTAGAAAAAGTATTTGTAAACAGTTATGTCTAGTAAAGAACTCTTTTTTTATTGTTACATAATTCATTTTTTATGTGAATTTTTTTTTGCGGTAGTTTTTGGCTAGATTTTGGTGATACCCCCAAAAGAATTTAACGTATATATACGTCCCTCACCACTGCCACATGATCGCCCTCGACGTATATATACGTCCCTCACTGCTGAGTGGTTAATGCCAGGGATGAGGATGGATTAGCTTCTGCATGGAAATTCTACATAAGAAAAATTAATATATAAAAATTCTTAGTCCATACCTGCCCTTATATTTTGATGCTTTTTCACATATTTATTTTATTATATTATTTATATAGTTATTGCTTCAGTGTATTTAGTATATTTTATTTTGTTATTTATTTGTTAATTTATCTATTATTTTCATTTTAAATTTGAATGTATAATGTTCGGACGTTTCATTGTTACAATTTTAAAAATACATTCGAATTCAATTACACCTGCAGATGGCCTATTCTATGAGGCTGAAAATGTTTTGTTAAACATTTCTCAGTGATAGGAGGTGTTTGATGTTTCATCAAGTCTTTGAATAGCTTTTCCTTCGTCTAAAGTCACTAAGGTCCATAATTTCCTTCGTCTAAAGTCCATAAATTACGTAAGGGTGATTTCAACCATTATAGACCGCCACCCACCCGTGTAAAAAACCGTAATATTTTCTTTAATCCCCTTCCCCATCTTACGTAATATTTAGGCATGATTTAAAAAAAGATTTTAACAAAAAAAATTTTTTTATGAAACCCCAAAAATCTTAGGTCCAAAATATATAATTATTAATTAGTTAATTAATATGTACTATTATTTATAAAGACTTTATGTGAACAAATTTAAAAATATAAAAATTTAATGAATTCGAATGAACAACTTATTTTAAGAACTTTATTTTTTAATTATTAACAATCTTTTCATTATTATCATCATTAATCAACGTCATAATATTCATTTTTATATTAATTTTAATTTTCACAAAAAGATGCAAAAAACTTTGACAGATCCACTAGCTAGTGCACGTGTAAACAGAAACGTCATACAAAACAAAACGAGAGAGAGAAACCACCAGACTGCCTTTCTCCCATGATAAAAAATGTGTAGAGCGTGAATCTGCTAGCGTTATTATTCTATCACGCCACACGAGATGGCATTGGTACAATGAGCACTCTTAATAGAAACCACCAAATTGAAGCCAAATTCAAAACTCCACCACTCAACGAGATCAAAAAATAAAAATAAGAATATTACGTAAGACGAGATCTATTACCCCCTACCCCTGAGTAAGAAATTGTAAGAAATCCTTGACCCCCACCCACCCCAAAATACCTTACGTAATTTATGGATGGCCCCTAAGGGCATCTTCAGAAAATACAAAAAATCCTTTGTGCTTTGCATCTGCTACCACAATTTTTTCCAAAATTGCCAAAGACATATGCATGGCAACAGTGATTACTTTTTAAAGTACAGTTTTAATTAGTAATTTTAAAGTTTTTCTTTAAAAAAATGCACCTTTGAGATTTAGAATTTATATCAAATAATAAAAGCAGATTTTAAATGCATATTAAGAATAATTATTTATTACTACTGTTAAATAAGAAACTTTTGAAAAGGAGCTGTAAAAATTCAAAAATGTTTAGATTTAATAAAATATTCTATATTTTAATTTAAACAGAAAAACCATAAAATTTTTGAAGTATGAAACAAAAATTGTGATTTGTATGTAAATACTTGTAAAATTTTTTTACAGAGTAGCAGATATAAATTTAAACACAGTATATTAAGGCATAGGAACATCTATTATAGAACAGAATATTCATTCAGGTGTTGCATTTCAAATCTGTTTAGGAATTTTGATTTAAGGAATTTAGACATTTTGATTATTTATACATACATGGTGATTTCATTCAATTTTGAAAACCAGAAAATTTATCTATATGAGCATTATATTTTAATATCTACAGAACAGCATATTTGATGTAAAGCAAAACTTTGATAATTACTATAATTTTTCCTTATTGTTGTTATGAGTATTAAAGTTTTATAATTAACAATGGAACTAAGTAAAAAAAAATAATGCTTTAATATATAAATACAACTATGAAATTTATACTGATTCCATAGCTAGAATCACCAAGAGAAGAAAGTGATACATTCTCTGGGTCTGGAGGGATTTAGGTTAGAAAAGTCACTGCAACCCTTTTACACTTTCATAATTTTAACAAAGTTTATAAATAAAATATATCTATCTTTTACTACTTAAAAATCAAAAAATTATTTCTATGATATATGAAGTCAGTCTGGAAAGTTTGTGAACTTTGCAAATAGAAGTTATTTGCATTTCCCTAGAAGCTAGTCAGTTTTATCACCCTTGGAGTAGTCCCCTCCTGAGTCTATGCACCAAATCCAGAATTTCTGCATGAAACGAATGCTTTCTGAAATACTTCTCTTGGGATGATGTGCAGTTCTACTAGTGAATTTTCCTTAACATCATCAATGGATTCAAAATGGCAACTTTTGAGAGCAGATTTTAATTTGAAAAACAAAATGAAGTCTGCTGTGGCTTAGTCCAGTGAATACGGATGTTCGGGAACAAATGAAGTCGAGTTCTTAACCAAAAACGTTTATGAGCAGTGATATGTGGGCAAGTGCATTGTCATGATGCTGTTCTCTTAAGTAGTCGATCTTTTCTTCCTCACTGCTTCATGAAGATGTTTCATCACCTCTAGACAGTATTCCAAGTGAATGACATCTTTCAAATTGAACAAAACCTTCACATTAGACCAAACTTGTCATGCCTTTATGGATTGTGGTAAAAATTTTCCCACCCACTATGATAATTAATGTTTTTTTCCACATTGTACCCATAGACCCACCTACTGGGTTATCAGAGTTTAAAAAACAATTTGATGATAGATGCATGTTATGCACCAATTTTACAGAGTAGCAGATATAAATGTAATATTAGTAGTACTGTGGGTAGTAGGAAACATGTCTCATCCCTGGTGATGATGTTTTTCATGAAATCATCAGACATAGCCCATCCCAGAAACTCTTCACTCACTTGACTCACTGAAAGAAAATTGCAAAATGAAATCAGTGTGTTTACACGAATGTAACACAGCAGCAAATGAAGATAGAACAAACTGCTTTTGGCAGATAGTACACAAAACTTGCCGCTAGAGAGCTATGCAAGCTGCATTCAGATTCAATTATCAGTTGGTATGCAATTTAAAAAATTTGCAAACTTTCCAGTCAGACCTAATAATTGGAGAAAACACCCACCAGAATGATTCTCAGTGACTAGATTCGTAGGAGTATATTAATCATACAGTAAAAAATTTATCACATAAGATAAGAGCAGAAATTAAAAATAGAATTATCTAGAAAATAAATTTTATATGTCATTCTTGTAATTTGGATTTTTCTGTATCTACAATGTTAATAGTAATTGATTAAATCAGAAAAATCAAGTCGTAATCTCTTAAGCAGTTATCTTCAAATTTGTCACAATCAATATAGTAAAATAATAGACTATCTTTTTAAGAATTAGGTTTATAAATAGAATAACAATCTGAGTTTATTTAAATTGAATTTTACTATTGAGTATATCTTAGGATAAAAATCTAAGTTCATTTATTGGACAGACAGGCTCGCTTCTAAGTTCACATATTTCTACTGGTTTTTAGATCTGAAAAAGTTTTTTGGTTGTCCCAATATCATGATTATGCAATGCTACTTCATTAATCATGAATACTTTCTTTGCTATCCTAAATTTAAAGGCATTGTTTAAAATATAGTAGATCTCTACTTTTACAGGCTAGTTGATTCCATTGAAAACAGTCATTATGCAAGTTGTTATGACGGAAATAGGGTGGGTTATTTCATAAATTTAGCATCATAAATTGAGATGGCATTTACAACTGATATGAAATCCTGTATAAAATTCATATCAGTTGTAAAACTGGGCTGTAAAGAAACAGTTGTAAAGTGGAAAGTAATGTACACATAAGTTGAAAAATGTATAATAATAAATTAGTAATTTACTTATTTACTGATCTGATTAACATGTGTAAAAAAAATGTCATCTTTTGTATCCATAATCATCATCCCATTCAATAGCATCAAATTTTGGAAAATTATTTTCCATAGTAGGAAAATTTATCATATACACTGTTTGTAGGAATTGTACATTTATGTTTAATATATTAAATGAATAATTCTGATATATTTTATCAATTGTATACAAGAGTCATACGATAAGAACTTTATGCTACAGGTTTGAAATCTAATCATACAATCATTTTCAATTGACAGTCTTTTTATCAGAATAACTATAATTGATTATGCTTACATTTCATAACAGGAATTTGATAAAGTGATAAAAAACATTCTGTCCAATTTCAATTACAAAATTCTAATAAATGATATAACAACAAAATTTTCTGGATAATTTAACAGTTGACAGATTAACATTTAATTTTTCTAACTTTTGCTGAAAGCAAAAAGTAGAATAAAATTGATTTCAATAAACTTTGTGATAAAATGCTTTGAAGTGTTATAAATAGATAGAAGTAAAAATGTTCTTCAAAAAGTATTCCTTTCTTCTTCAATTATTACTAAATAAGTTTTTATTGGATAAGTACATTATGTTATATTATGTTATACAAAAACAATTTTATAAAGCTTCCTGTAAATGCTATCTATCAAGTTCTGTCAGGATCTACTGTATTGCTATCATAAAAGCATGTCTATGATGAATCAATAATCTAATTGTATATATAATTTATCAAATCAATTGTAAAATAAAAGATATGCTATGTTTGCACAGACTTTTAAATGATTGTCTCAACTAAAAAAAAGCTACAGAACTCAAATGAAAGAAAAAAAACTATACGTCACTATGTTGTCCGATTATAGTTGTAAGATGTTATATTGATTAGAATGAGTTATTGTAAGAATAGATCTACTGTTTGGTATTGACTTGATGGAATTAATCCTTGAGACCCAAAAAATTTGATTGTATTGTACAAATCTGAAACAATATTTAGGAAATGTATAGGAAAGACAATGTTAAATTATATTAATTAGATAAACCAAACTTTAAGGTGGTTTATCCAGGAGAAAAATTTAAAATAGTAGGAACTGATGAAAATTGACAGTTTTATTCAATTAAAATACAATAAGACCATTTAAAATTTGTTATTCTACACAAAAATCATCAGTATAGAAAATGTTTTTCAGGTCCATCTATAGGTGGTTTGCATCTGCCTGTTCCCAATGCCATGAGGCTTCTTTCAATTTTGCATCTGGGATCCAGGGTGGTAATTTAGCATTCTAAGACCAACCCAATTCAACTGGATTCGGATTAATGATGATCAAAATGGCAACCCACCTTGTGATTAAAAAAACTTTTAATCCTACCAGCAATTGGACATTCAAGTTTATTTCAGAATTTAAATAATAAGAAGAAACCAAGTTATCTTCAATTCCATCATGTCCAATCACCAGGAACAAAATAGTCTTCCTTCATAGAGATGACTGTTTTGTTCCTGGTGATTGGACGTGACAGAACTGAAGACTATTTTGTTTCTTCGTATTTTTTAAATTGTAAAAATACCATTTTCCATTTTAATTGAAATTTATTTCAGAACTTTTTGAAATACAATATTTTGAGTCCATCCTTCCAAGGCAGGCAAATCATTGAGATTTGGGTGTGAAATTTTTACTGCTATAGATTTTATGATCTGGATTGGGAAAGGGACATAAATCATAACATGTTTGAAAACTAGCTCTGGTAAATAATTATCAACTTTACACAGTCTGTCCTTAACTTTTATTTATTGTCATAGTGAAAGCCAGGATGATGAAGAAATTAAAGTCATTTAATTGTAAAAAGAGCAGTGCCAGAACCATCCAAGGAAGCGTATGAATGGTTCTGCGATGTTTGCCCATCATGATTTCAGCATTATGTTATTAAACATATCATGTATAATTATTCTAGTTCCTTTAGCCAACCTTTTTTAGGGTCAAGGTTTCTGATGAGCATGACTTCAGCTCCAATGTTAACTTATGTGGTGGAAGTCCACTCATCTGAATTGTGTGCAGAAATTATCTTGGGTAGCTCATACTCATTCTGGTCATTCGAAACTGTGCTGTATAAGCTCAAATACATTTTATTTTCTCCAGACAGGGCAGCAACACTTTTATCATTTATGTTTGTACACTGCAAATTCTTTGGACACAAAATGGCTTGACACCTCATTTCATCAAGTGTTAGTGAATTGTTGTCTGAGCTAAAAAATTTCTTCTAGAGACCACCATGACACAGCATTTCTTGTGTACATGTGATTGAGCTTTCAATCATGGCTTGCTCTTGTTCTTGCTGCTCAACTTCTGCTATCATTTTGTAATAGTGTTTGAAAGAGTTCACCCCAGCAATCATGTCATACAGCATCACCATTAGCACTGGACTGGAAGTCGCATTTCCAGACATTCTGATGTTTGTTGCTTCTGCTTCTATAATCAAAAGCTGAGTATATGCTCACTCTTCTTCTGTCAAGGACCGTATTTGTAATGAGGTTGCCCATTGATCTTTAACATGTATGGTCTGCAGCCAGCTGGAGCTCCAGTCTCATTGGCAACGAAGGAAGTGAATGACAACACACTGTTGTATCTTTGGATGTTATTTAGGTATTCTCAAGTAATTGAGATTTTTCCACATAGAATGTTCTCAACAACCTCAGGAGAACAGGTAGAATACAACTTCACTTTTCCATTATGGCAACAATCACTAAAATGAAAGTTGTTTCTACCACCAATTTTTTTGCATTCAAAATGTAAAGCCAAACAACTTGGTTACAGAAGACAGTGGTCCAAGATCAAAATAATTTGGTTGAACATTTGGGTTGAGGGCTTTTTTTGAAAAGATGGAGTCATGCATTTGTGGCTAAAGGAATGACTAATGGCTCAATCTTGCCCTCCAAAATCTGAGTCTAAAATCAACAGCTTGCTATAATATCTGAATGGTTCCAATTTCAATCTATCCTAGAGCCTCTGCGATATCAAGAATTTGTTTTTCTTGAGACGAATCAATGACAACTTCAATCATTGTTGTCATAACGCACGTTCTTCCTCTGTGAAAAACAACATGCCACAGAGGATCATTCTTCTACTTCTAATCTCAGTTGCATTCTCTAACACTGGTAAGACAGTAAGGCTTTTTTCCTCTGCTTTCTTGGCTGTGTAGTTTTATCACTAAAATAATTTTCACTTCAGTCATCTGTCTAGATGTTGAGAGTAGCAGATGCTCAACATCTAGACTTTGCTCCTGTTCCTCAATGTTAAATAAAAAAAAAATGAATAGTTAAATTGAAAATAAGCTAATTATACTGTAATTAGTATGATAATTAAGATAAATAGTTTACAGTAAAAATCAATTATATGAGGGGAAAAAATAAAAATAAAAAGCATGCAGATGAAATACTGTTTATAATGGTCAAAACAACAGTGAACAATGTTGTTATAAACACTTAATATTAACTCTTTAAACTGAAAATTTCTTCTTGCTACATATCTGGACACAATATTGTTTTTACTCTTGAAACTAAGCTTTAGTGGTGGCAAGTCTTCTAGTCAGTAGTGGAAGAGTTTAAATCTGTTTTAGGTGAGGAAAATGGCATGAGGGAAGAATCAGGATTGTCTTGCTGCTATTATTTGTGCAGTTGTTTCTCAATTATTATGCTTTTAATTATATTTGCTCTTTTATAATATTAAAAAACACTTATTTTGTGCTTTTATTTAAAATAAAATTATTTTCAATGGAATGATTATTTTTAAATAGTGAACAATTCACACTTAATTTACTTTTTGTTAGCAATTGTTTCATGCTTCTGTTGAGTTTTGAGAGTTTTAGTTATGCTGTTGATCATGTGATGATTTTTCTCTTTTGTTTAGAATATTTTACTTGTTTCTTTATATTCTATAACCAGTTTCCAAAATGTAAGTCATGAGAAGAGCTGTGGGGGTTGAACAGATTTTACAATCACCTGACATGTCTGTTCTGTAAATTTAACATTGTATCTTTGCCACTCCACTACACCACACCTAAACCATTGCTCTTTTCTCAAATATCTCTTCAATGCCATTATCTCTAGGGTAAGATCTTTATAATTTGATACTTGAACTGTATTTTTAGCTCAACCATTTACTCAAATTAAATCAGAAAAACTGAAACCCTCTTTCAAATAATATACAGAAAATTCATTATATACTGAATGAGCAAAAATGAAATGCCAATATATTACAGTTATTAAAATTGTTAGATACCATAATGTAATGTTAAAATATTGAATTTTATACAAATCACAAATGATAATATTGGTCTAAGTCTTAACTGTTTTTAGCAATAATAAAGTTTTAGTAGTCAAGCACAATACAATGCTTATGATACATTTGAAGTCATACCACATGTAAATAAATTCAATGTTGCTTTTATGCACTTACAGTATGTCGTTAAAATATACAACTTAAACCTCTCACTTCCCCAACTTCTGTTTATTGTGCAGATACATTGCCAATTACACTACTAACTCCAGACTCATCTTTTCTTCTAGAATAATTTAAATTATTTGATTTAATTCAAAAATTAAATAAATATAATTATCAAATTTATTACAAGATCTAACCATCTTCTTTTAGTCCAAATTACATAATATCTTAGATACCAATTAGCCACATTCTATCCTGACTGTCAATCCTTTCATCTTATCACTTGACCATTAAAACAGACTCATTTGCTAAAAAAAGTGTTTCATTATATAATTAACTGACAACTACTTTTTTCAAAATAGTTAATTACAAATGAGAAAGAATATTTATGACATTTATTATGTATAAATCATAATATTGCAAATTTCATAAGCTATCTAAACTAACTTCAAATGAAGCTTCTAATTCCTATACAAATATCTGTATCTGATGACACAAAGTTGTAATAATTTGATTTTTTAATAAACTGAATTTAGATATTATGGTCAATAATTATTCATATAAAGTGAATACTTTAAGAAAAATATTCAATCTCAACAACAAAAGAAAAAAAATATTTTTATCAAAGCAATGTCTAACAACATATCAATGTAATAACTAAAATCAAAAAATTGAAAAGGAAAGTTATTGATAGTATTGCATTTTTGATCTAGTATCATTCAATTGTCACATTTATTCATAACTGTCTAAATGATTTTTAATGACAAGAACTTTCTTAAAACAAAGTCAATGAAGATATCTCAACATGATTTATATTAGCTGCAAAATTTTTTTTTATAGAGAATGCTAATGGATCATTTGGAAATGGAGACAGTAAGAAATGATTATCATATCATTGATTAAATATGTATTAATTTTTTGTTTTGAAAAAAAATTTATTTAAAACATTATTTTTAACCCCATGACATATATCACAACTGTGCTTGCTGAATAAGAAATTTTAAGAAATTTATTTGAAATTTATCTACAAAGATTTAACATTGAGAAAGAGAAATTAATGCATATGCAATAAATAATATACTATCAAACTGATTTGTAAATTAATATATTTTCATCTCTAACAAGTATGACATTTCATATATTTTTTTATTGCAGTTTCATGATAAATAATTGTTATGATATTACTACTACAAGAAATACATGTAACAGAGAGAAAACCCAACAACAAATAGAGAAGAAAGTGATAATGCTAGTAATATTAAATATATGCTCATATTTTATATTTGTTCAGGTTTTTATATTTTCTTATTTTTGAGAAATTTTCCTCTTACTTTTATTATTTAGAGTATTTTTCATTAGGCATTTGTTATTTGATTAATAAGAATTATGTATTAGTAAAACTAAGATAATATAATATGTTCCAAATTGGATATTTATATCATCAAATGAGTATAATAGATGTAAATACATTTGCTTTTAATAATATAATAATAAAGTATATTTAAAATTACTATAAACACACAGCAATACACATCAATATTAAGTGTAACTTTTTTCATATTATAAAAATATATAAATAAATAACGACTAACCCGTTATAAAGCTACGATCGGACTGAAGGTCCAGGTAGCGTAACTGGTAACGTGTCTGCACGGATAGCAGAAGTTGCGGGTTCGAGTCCCGCTTCGGGCCGATTTCTTTTCCTCCAGTTCCAAATTATTAAAATTATTTATTTAATTTAATTATAATTATTAAGTTTAGTAAAAGATGGTGCCTAACGCCAAGCTCTAGTGCCAAATTGTCTTATTAATTAGTTATTTATTATAGCCAAATCTAGCCCGAGAATTCGGCTCTTGTGGATGTATAGCTTATAAAAATATATTTACATCTTATTCATTAAATTAAATTTATTTATATATAAATTTAAACAATTCAATTCATATCATGTAAATAAATAAATATTTTGTTAAGATAATTCTTAAATGAATCAATTTTATTTCATTTAAATTTCATTAATGAATTTAATAACATTAGTTAACTTAAAACATGTGGTCACAAATTATATGTCAATACTTTTCATATAAATAATTTTGTGGAAAATTATATATATTCAATCTACAAAATTATTTAAATTACTACCATAAAATAAGGATTAATTTTTATATCACTTATATTTCTCATTGTAATTTAGAAGCCAGACGTAATAAACTGTGCTAAGCACTAATACATGATTACAGGTAAATTTTACTTAACTACATTACTAAAAATTACAGAACTATAAATGCTACAACTATAAGAGTTAATAAAATGAAATATTGTTTATTGAATTTTGTTTAAAAAAAAAAAAAAAACATAATTTAGAGATATAAAAACAAAAAGACAGTTGTTATATCAGGAAATTTTTATCATCTGCTGCATACTAAAATCTGCTAAATATTAATAAATCAAGAATCAAGGCTTTTGTTCTTTGTTTTATATATATAAAATTATTACTAATTCATATTTATTATTCATTATGCAGCTGGAGGAATTCCAATCATTATAGTCCTTACCAAAATGTAATATTTCATCCCTTCTTAATGTAATATTAGAAATGAAAAATTCATTTTTCAGATTTATTTCCTTGAAAGGTTATTGACTGATTTTTGTATGCAACTGAATTTTAATAATTAAAAAATCTAATCTGCTTAAAAAAATTAAGTTTATTTTTAATTTATTAATGAATAAATTAATATTAATTGTGTAATGTACAGATTTGCATAAATTATAGGAATAAAATTGTTTTTAACATAAATTCTGCACATAAAGTTTTGATATATGGTTAATAATGCATTCAGCACATTTCCAAAGAATGTAGGATGATTTTGAGGTCAAACATCTCTCTGTCTTTAGCTCTATAATAATATTAGCTCTATATTAGTCTCGGTCTTATCTCTATCTTAGGACGGACATATTTAAACTATAATTTATTTATATTTTGTATATTAGTTTAAATTTAATAGAATAAAAAAAGAAATTTTTAACACAAGCATTGTTCTAAATTTTATTTAAGCTGTTGTGATATTTTCTTACTCTCAAAACTCTATAATCAGTTTAAATAATTATTTCTGAATATAAAAAAGAGAGATTATTATAGCTTTAATATTGAAACATGCTTGAGAATGCAATTCTATATTAACATATTCTATCTTATTTATTACATGTAAACAAATAAGACAGCATAGTCTTATTGTTTTTTTATCGTAATAACAAAACTAATAAAATTAAAGCAAATGCAGATGTAAAACTCAAAATCACTAAATTATATTATTCAGATAACACTGTATTGATTGTAGAAATTAAATGTGATTTACAAATACAAAGGAACTTATCTTAGACAACCATCTAAAATTGTATAAAAACAGTCATTTTTCAGACATGGTTTTAAAAAGGAAATATACTTTTTCATAGCATTCAGCATTATACTAATAAACATTTGAAACTTGCTTTGTATTTATACTGTTATTTCCCATTCTGACATTTAGGAAATTCAACAGCTACATGAGAGATTTCTCTTTCACTGAAGATTTTTTATTTCCATGATTCGTCTAAATTTTGTCATTTCTACAGATGTCAGAGTAAAAGCTTGAATTCTCTAGCCTGATATTGATTAAAATTCTAACATGTATGCTAGAGTCTCACTCAAGACTTATTGTTGACTCATGTTTACATTCACATTATGTAATGTTTATTTTACACATTTTCTTTTTTTATAATGAAATATATTTTTAGCAGATTCAGACCCTCTCTAGGCCTCACATTTCTTTCTCATTCATTGAGAAGCAAGAATTAACTGATTTTGGTTTTCCCCACAGTTAAATTCCTTTGCCAAGTGTTGTGATTTTCTAGTTTCAATTTGCTTAACAACAAATCCTTTACTTTAAAATAAGAAGAGAAAGTTTCCTTCTGCTGCATATAAGACATATTGCTTACACTGAACAGACTTAAACATGAAACTGTAAAAATCTTTTAATTCTCAGAAAAATGTTATTATAAGGGGAAATGGATCAAAAAAGGGGCAAAGACAGATCCAGCTAGATGTGTAGCCAGCCTGATATGCACTGTAATTTACAAATTTAAAACTCACATTATTATTGCAGTATTTAAGATTAATTTTTAAATTTGATTTTATTCTAAATATAATAGGGTATTCTAAATAAATTACAATAATTAAAAATTTTCAAATTCTTTGCACTCCTTCCCTAAACTGAAGAGATTGTTGTGCCCTAAGATGTTATCAGCATCAAAAACAGAAAAGAATAAAGACCCATTAACAATAAACTTTGCCTCAGAATCCACTGTCCTGTTTTCAGCTGGTTGTTAGTAGAAAAAAATTATGTTTAAATGCAATTTTGCATTTACAATATATAGTACACAGTATTCCACTTTTAAACCATTTGCAGTATACATGGTAATTTAAAAAATGTGTCTTTTGCAGTACATTGAATAGATGATCTTTTCAAAGAGAATCAAATTTGACTGATCATATGGGCTAAAAAAAATCCATTCTGGAGAAAACTGATCATATTGTCATAATGAGGATGTTCTCCTGAAAAGGGTGGTCATTTTCAGAGGTTTTGCTATATGTAAAAAATGAAGGATGTAATGTAATATGAAAATATCTCTTTATTTAACATTAAATACATTATGTTATTTTATTTTCATTATTTACTTTATTTTTATTATATCCTTAGAAAAATAAATGTTTATAAAAACAAATAATAGAAAAACAAAATTTAAAAAAAATCTGAATATAGCTGGTTAATTATAGAATACTCAATTCTTAATCAAGTATTTTTTAAGTAAGTATTTCTTTTTCTAATCCAATATTTATTTATTATGTATTGATTACTATCATGTAGGTATAATACCTATATACAATAGTAATTGGATATACCTATTACAGTATAAGGAATATACTTAGTAATGGTAGTAGTAGTAATAGTAGTACACCAAGAGTGAAACATAAATAACCAGTAAATCATTATGCATAAAATAAAAAAACTCAATAAGTTAATAAAATTAGAAACAAAAGTTAATAATTATTAATGTCTTTTAATATCAGAAATATGAATCAGAAGTTTGAATTACTAAAATAAATGCCAATGAATAAAATCTTAAATAATAAAAATTTATTGACTTTTATAAAATTATTAGAAAAATCCCAGATATTTTTGTGATGATACCAATGATGAATGCCAGAAATAATCTGATCTTCATTTGTTAAATATAATGTTTTAAATCAAATTAATGCCAAAAGTAGTCTGATTTATGAACAGTGTTTCTAAATCAGATTACTTTTGACATTAATGCTTTGTTTCTTAAATATCTATCTCAAATTGAAGCAAGAGGCTATGTAACAAAATATTTTTAAAAATAATAATAGTAAAACTAAAAATATCAAAATATAACAAAGTTAAAAATTTTTAAAGTACAGTCATGTTCTCTTTACTGTCTATAATTGAAGTGCTTGAATTCATAAATCTCTAAATTCATTTCTTTTGAGATCTAATGTTATTCTACTTTTATAGAGACAAATCCTTTACTTTTTGAAGAATGCATTCTCAAGACATGAAAAAAATTTTTTTTCTTTAGTGTGTGTGTAAAAACTTTTGCAAATTAATATATATTTATAAATATACTTGATGTATGTCATGTATTAATAAACTATTTATACATATTAAGAAAAAATTAGATAATGTATTATATGTAATATCATGCACAATTTCACAACATTTAGTTTGTATAATATATATATATAGTATCATAAAAATGATATTTGTAAAGTGGAATAATCAAAAATAGATTCATTACCTTTGTTGCGAAATAATCCAAATAGATCTGCATGCAAATGAGCAAAAAACTGTCCAGCTATAACATTACTGTATTTGTTTACTATATCAATGTACTTTTCATTAAATCTTTCTTGATATAAAGATGGATTTATTTCATTCCATACTCCTCTGTTACTGTGTCCTGGAGATACATGTCCAATTATGTAAACCTGAAACATTTTCAAATTATCAGATCAGAACTTTGAAAATTTAACATACCATATTTACTCACATATAAGACAAGATTTTTATTCATTTTCCACTGGTTCAAAAACCTAGGTTGTCCTGTACGTGTGAGCAAAGGATTTTGGGTTTTTGCAAAAATTTTTGCATTTTTTACTGGATGCTTAACTTCTGGTGTTTAAAAACAAAAGTATTTTATCTGGGTTGTTTCAGTTGTTCTTGTGTACTGTCAGGAGTAAAGATGAATAGCAATAGGAAAAGCAAAGCTTTTGAATTGAATTCTAAAATCATACGGGAGCTCGATGTAAGTTTTAATCCATTCTCACGTGAAAACAGATGGATTACTTAGGAATCGGAACTCCTTAAAGTTTAAAATGACAGTAATTTTTGCGGGACAATGTGCGGGTGTACTATAGATTACTCCCTATGGAATTTCAGGACTTTGATTATATATTTGAACTCAGGGGACCGAGACGAGTTTAACGGTACCCTATTTTTGGACCGGAAACAAAAAATAAAAAAGTTATCACACTTTTTAAGTTACCATACTTTTTTAATGCTCTCATGCAGACGGCACCGTAGTTGCTAGTATTGCCATCTTGCGGTAAAGTCTGCAAACCATGACGTCGGACTACGGTCATCTCCCGGAGCGTTAAACACGCAATACGAGAGTGGAGAGAGCGATGCGACTTCCGATCATCGCGCGATCACCATTTCGGTTAATGTTACTTATGGCAGCGAACATGGTGGCCCGACTGACCTCTCATATGGGCGCCACCACACGCCGCCATGTGATAAACTAGTGATCGATTCACGGTAGTTCTTGAACAAAGTAAAAAAAAGGGGGAAAACGTCTAAAGGCAATTTTAACGGCAAGCCACGCGACTCCCGATTGCGATAGCGAGGCTGACTTAGCGACTCCCTATCATCGCGCGATCGCCGGAAAAAAATATGATGACTTTTTTATTTTTCGTCTCTGGTCCAAAAGTAAAGTATCGTTGAACTCGTCTCGGTCCTGAGTTCAGATATATACCCAAACACACGAAATTCCATAGGGAGTAATCTATAGTATACCCCAATGTGCATTTATGTGCATTTGATAATATTTTATTTGTGATGAAATGAAATAAAATTAGAATTGTATTAATAAATCTTATTTTCTTTATTTTGATCTTTAAGGTCACACCTCGTCCTATATGCGAGATCATCTCATATGTGATTAAATACAGTATATTCTGAAATAAATTAAAATTTAAATCTGATGTTTAATATAAGCAAGATGATCTATTAAAGAAGAAGATAATTTATATTAAACTAATCATCTTACTTCAGCTTTTAAGAAAAATTTGTTTTTCAAATTTTTGCCTTTATCATTTCGAACAACCTTTTGATTAATTAATTATTCTGTGTTTGGTTAACACAGGCAAATTATCTTACAGTTATTATTATTATACTAGCCTTCTGTATCTTTGTAATTACAAGATAATACTAAGCATTATAATAAAATTTAATCTAAATTATAGTCACTATATTACTAATAAATTTGAGAAACTTTTATAGACATAATTAAAATGACATGTTTGATATATTTTGGATATTACAAATGCAATATGCAAAACCTATCAAAACCTGTATTATTCTGTATATAAGTAAATTATTTTTGAGAATATACACAAATATCTTTTATTAATTTTTTCTTATTACTTGTATTTGTTTTGTATTATTATATTTGTTTTTTTATGAATTATAATCTTATTTAAAGATTAGTATTATTTAGAAAAAAATTTTGTTTTACACAGCACGAATGCATTATGAGCTATATACAACAAGTTTTAATTTCACAAATCAAAATCATTTATAATATAAGTAATGAAATTAACCAGTACAGATAAAAGACAAGTAATGAAATCTCAGTATGAATTTCCTCGTCTATAAAAATGGACTTTCCAGTTAAAATCTTCGGAATAGTCTTGGAAAGGATATAAATAAAATTTGATAGAAATTGGTTTAGCCATTCTCACATGATACTTGAACAGACAGACAGGCAGAAAGAACCAGTAAATTTCAAGACAATGCTATAAAAACTTCACTTATTGAAATCATAATTCAGTTATAGTTATCTTCAGGTAAATAGGCATTTTTAAGCTATTGTTTATATAACAATAAAATTTATCTCTGAAATAATGCTTTAAAGTATTTCAATCTCTTCAGCTATTATAAAATATACTATGTTAGGAATTCCACCCATGTCTATACACTCAAACCTGTTTTTGTACGGTCTTTTTTGTGCGATTTTTTATACGTGCAATGTGTTTTGTGCAATTATATTTGTGCAGTATACCAATTTGATTGAAATTCACATACCGCACACAAAAAATCACACAAAACAAATCGCACAAATAAAAAATCACACAAAAATAGACCACACAAAAACAGGTTTGTGTACACAATACAAAAACTTTTTAGTTTATCTCCATATTTACAAAACACAAGCATATATATATTTTTAAAAATCTTTATTAACAATAAAAAAGTTCAAATTCTGAATCTTGTATAACAAAAGTATGTTATCACTTCAAAAGTTAAGGTTTTACAAAATCAGTACTTGGTTGCTCAACCAATTACATCAATAACTTCTTCTACTTATTTAGGAATGCTTTTTCAGTTTTTCAATTCTTTGTTGTTTCTAACATGATGCAGCGTAATCCAGTGACCACTTGGCTTATTTTCATTTTTATTTCAGTTGATATGTGTATACATTCCATGTATCAACTGAATCTTTTCCACATTTTCAATTCTTTCTTATCTAGCTTGATCTCAATGTTCAAAAATTATGGCTATAAATCCAATAATTGAAGCTCTCGGGATGTATGGTGCTAGCCCTCAGAATCACATTTCTGAGATAACTGAATTTGAATGTTTGAAAAAAAAATCCCAAAATGATGAGATAACAGCCACATCTACAGGTAATGTTCAGAGAGCAAAAATATTAACACACAACTATTCACATGTTTTAGGACTTTTTCAAACATTCAAACTCAGAGATGTGATTCTCAGGGTTAGCACTATATATCTCTGAGGGCTTCAATTCATGGAATTAAACAATCTATTTCATCCAGAAATGCTCAATGCATGAGAATGATTTTCGTAGACTGATAAAGTCAACTGCAGCAATATTTCTGGTGACTGCATTGTCCATTAGTATAAACTTTTTGCAAAGATTGTGCTATTTTGTAAATAAAATAAAAAGTTTTTGATAATTATCATTGCATAAAAAGTTGTATTTTTGCTTTGAATACTGGAGTTTATTCTCTCAAGAACTAGTGTAGAATGCACATTATAATAAACATTCAATTAAATGTTTTGTTATAACCAAATCAGTTATCTAAATTTTAGGGCTTATCACACTAGTGAATATGATATTACCAAAAAATTTCTTTATTTTGTATCTAAGTTTACAAAAGAAGAAAAAAATTTTACAATAATTGAATCTAAAATGTATACAATACACCCAAAATGCATTTCAGACTCTTTTGGGGTACCTCTTCAGTTGATGTTTTTATGAAGTAAAATATACATTAAAGTTACATTAAAAGGTTTAAATAACCACAAAAACATCACAATTAAAGAAACTGATGAAATCTATTGTACAGCACATGAGATAACATCTAGTTTTCATATAATTTATCCAGCCTCAGATAGAGCTACACACAATTAACAATAATCAGTAACAAACTACATTTAGCATTAAGTGATAAAGACAATGGACTTAACACTCACCATTGAAAATTTAAATAACTGGTTTGGTTATCACAAAAAATTTAATGTAACTAAGGGTAAAAATGATGAACAAAACACACAATTGTTGATTGATGACAAAAGTAAACATTGAAAGAAAAGATGTGTCAGTAAATAGTTAGCCATGTGAGGATAGGATGCTGAAGTATTTCAGCATATAAGAATGTACTGATAGTTCTTCCAAACTAAAAAGACAAGCATAAAAGAAAATGCTTAAACTAGGCAACATGGATTTACATGCCTATTGTCAGATAAAACATCTTTATTGACAAGAAAACAGTACAGAGAGAGGGTAATATGAGCTAAATGGCATATGGACTGGAGCATTGATTCAGTTACAATATGTATCCAAATTTAACTTTCATGGATCTGATAGCAAATTTTTTTTTTGTTAAGCAAAGAAAATGTTTGATCATAATAAGGATTTCTTGATGTAGCCAGTAGTTTCCAATGAATCAAATTGTCTGGGAATGCACATGCAGTAAAGAAGTTGACAGACTACACTTTATAATTAGTATGTGAATGCAAAACTTGAAAATTTTGAACTTGAACATTTTAAATAATAAAAATTCTTACAAGCAACCCAGACCAGATGCCTAAGCTGGCCAAGTAACAGCCCTGATTTCAATCTTATTGAGAACTGCTGGCATATTAGATGTGAAAATTGCAGAGAAGAGACCTGATAATAAACAGCACTGGAGCAGGATTTTAGAAGAGAGAATATAATAATGGCTGCTCTATGTTGGAGTGCTGAAAAGTTGTTATTAAGACTCAAGTCGGTTCCAGTAGTAAAGCCAGAAAAACCCAAAGGGGGCAAAAAACTCAAGCCTCCTTTGGATTTTCTAGATATGCCACAGTAGCTCCCCATTATATATCATAAATGTTGAGAGAGAAACCAAATAAGCAATATATCAGATAGCACAATATAACCAATGTATCTAGCCATCTATTTGTCTATTTTTGATTTCCATGTTAACTTGTTTCTTTGTAGAATCAAGAAGAAACCAAAGACATGCTACATAAGCTATTACATAAGCTATAATGCTACATTGAATTTTTCAGACCACAGTCTCTCCAATACTGTTAATGAGCACTGTCACAAGAACTTGCTGTTTACGATTATGGAAGGGAGAAAAGTTCACAGCACTATGGCCTGAAAAACATGACATGAACAGTCATTTCTCATTAAATGGGATCCTAATACCTCAGTAGTAGTTCATAGTGGCTACAGGAGTTTAAACCCAAAAAATGACACCAGAAAAATTTGTTTGAACTTCAAAACGTTTTTAAAAACATTTATGACGACAAATATGGTTTATTGGGGACCATCCAAATATAGTGATTTTGCATGTGTTAATAACAGGTACTTATAAGGGCTATTGTATTTGAAAAATTATATCATTCATTTGGATATATTTTACTTTTTTGTCTTCCAAATATAAAAGTTCTTTAGCCAATAATTTTTTAAAAATCAGTTTCCATTGAATTTCTATTGCAAATTATATTTCAATAATTGATTTTGAAACTACCATTGTATGCTTTCCTGACAACATTTGGTGGGACCACCTGTTGTTATATTTTATTTTTAAAATTTTAATATTTTTAGCTATTATAAAATGGCAAAAAGCTTAATTTTGAGGGTAGGAATGGATTTTATAAAAAATTGTAAATGCTAATAACAAGTATAATTATCATTAATTCTGATCCTACCAGAGATACATATGACCCCCTTTATCTAACTACCTTGTCAATCTTTAATCACTAAAATTTAACAGCTTCAATCCCCCCCAATAAACAAACCTCCCTGCAAGATTTCAGAAATTTTCGACCAAAAGCACAAGAGTTATTAAGCTTCAAAGAGGGTGAACAAAATTGTGCCAGCATACACACACACAAAAATCCCTTTTTTTTCCATTTCTCAGTTTCAAGGTCTTCTGAGTACAAAAATGTAAAAATATTGGGGGTCATTTTATGACCAATTGCTATGCTTTCCTTCTGTTATATATAACAGCAGGGAAAGTAAAATGAAGATATTGCTGATATTTCTGATTAAGATCAACAAAAAAGCTCAGATGATGATGAAACTTTGTAAAAAGAAAATACCCTCATTCAACTAAAATTAATATTAATGCATCATACAGTACTTTTATAATTGTGATTGTCAGTTAATTATTGATTGGAAATAAATTATCGATTACTTTAATAAACATTTTTCTCTAAGTAATGAAAAAGAATAGTATACTTTTGCTAACTTTTGGAACCTAACCCTATGTTTTGCATTAGTCCTTTATTTTGTATAGAACATATTTACATAGCATGAAACTCTTTCAGAATGTAACTACCATGTTATACAAGGGATACTTGTATAACATCTATCATAGTTGATAGAATATCTGTCTGCTACTGTATTCTGTATACTGTATTCTTAAGTATTTTATATAGATTTCTGTCCATTTTTCTGAAATTACTACCAATTTACAAATTCATGATCAGAAAATAAGCCTAAACCTACTATGAAATAAATAAGCCTATGAAATATTTACAATATTTCATAGTACTTTGTATCGCACCTTTTTGAATGCCTAACCATCATTCAACACACAGTTCTTTTTTTCATTTAATTCATTCAAATTTACTGTCATCACACTATTTTTTCACTAGAATTTTTCTCTAGAACAATTCCAGCATTAATAGATACTTTTTTTTAGTAATTATTTATCATGAAAGTCTTTCATGATAATTTTTTCAGAAATTATTGGCTTTCTCACCAATCTTGAAAATTATTTTAATTTAACCTTCATTGAATAATTTGTGAACTAATATTTTATCCAGATTTCATTTGGTTTCTTTAAAAATTATCATTGGTGTCTTTTTTAACTTGAGATGTTTATTTCATTTTTTCACTTGTTCTACATGGTTGATCTGTTCTACTTAGGTTTCTCATTGCACAACTTTTCAACCTTTCATCATTAGTTTCCTAACAGCTTCATGACTAATTCCAAGTGGACTGAATACATATCTGTCACAGTATCCTTGGGTACATAAATCAAAACATCAAGTTATTCTTCACTGACATTTTTCACTTGAGTTTCTGTTATATTTCAGGTTTTCTCAAAATATAAACAATGTAATTAAAGCAAACTTTATTTAACCAAACCTTATAGTATACAGTGATTTATACAAATATCACACAATGTATTAACATTCCCAATCTCATTTAAATACTTTATTTATTTATTTTATCAAACATTAATAGAAAACAAATGCAATTATTATTTTTTTTTAAATTAAAAAATACTTCAAATAGTTTTTATTGTTGATTTACAAGAGCCAAAATTAGCTCGTTGTGTGTTATCTGATTCTGATGTCATGCATGCATTTCTGGTGGCATGTAACTTTAGACAGCAATAAATAGAAAAAAAAATGTCTAAATATACATTTTGAGTAGTAAATTTATTTCCCATTGTGGGTATTACTGGGTTCTAAGAGCTGATTTTTCCAACTTTTCTTGGAATTTGAGAACAAGAAAACAAAATATTTCAGCACAGACAGGAATTTCTTTCTGCCCAGAAACACTATTTCAGTGGCATCACTCTAGTGTTTCAAATTGCTTTACAATTTCTAATAATTCTCTATATAAACAATATCAATTTTAAATTGATTAAATAAGTGTAAAGAGTTTTTAAAAATTCTAATAAAGAACAATCAATGAAAATATGAAAGAAAATGCTGCAATTTAAAATAATACAGAGCAAAATTAAACATATGCTAATGGCACTTAACTTAATAAACCACTTATATATTCTGTATTCCATGAGAAATCGAGATTATTTTATACTTAGGTATCAAATTTATTTTACTTTTTTAAAGATTTGAAAATTTTCCAATAATCTACTCAATATTCTCTTTCAACTGTACTAAATTTATTCTTTAATTTCTAAAAGTGTTTGTCTTATGAAACAATTTTTTCTTAGAAAACTTAGTGTTTTTTTAATAAAAAAGATACAATGTTGGTTAGTAACATGTAATTTTATGTTATGCCTCTTATAACTATATTTTACTGAAGACTAAGACCATAAATTCAACTTTTATAGAACTTTAATGCTATACATTTAAGATGCTACACATCCCTCTTCAGGCTAAAAACTGTTTTTAAAAAGTACAAAATTACAAATGAATAAGGTAAATTAGACAATTAAAGCCATCACTGATCTTTATTACAATTATTGAAACACATGGACCCTAAATTTTTAGGTATAATTTCATTTATTTTGGTAAAGTATGTCATAAAAATTATGCTCATTTCACTGGCTACACTTTGATATAATAATGATGTAACTGGTGCTAGAAAACTGTACTACCCCACATGCATAACATACTGTTGTAAACAATTCTTTTTGTGCATGAAAAACATCAAAACTGCTGAAAAAAATAAGTTGAGTGATTCCCATTTAACTAACATTCTTAGAATTAAGACTAGTACCATAAAAGCAGATGTTGACAATATTATAAAAAGAAGGCAATGTCAAAAATTGCATTAAATTTATTTTTAATTTGTGTGAGTATAATTTCTTTTACTATCAATAATATGGTATTTTTTGTAATTATATATACATTTGTTGTTAAAATTTGATATTCAAATTTTGAACTTTTTAAAAGCATATATTTATATAAAGTACATTTGTGTCTCACTGAATGTACCTAAATTTCTAATTTGGTCCATTAGGAAAAAAGGTTGGACAACCCTGGTTTAAATCATCAAATTTTAGAATCTGCTTATCATCAATTTTAGTACTATCATACATTAGAAATATATCATTGACATATCTTGCCATAAAAATTACTCCTTGTTGAAGTGCTATTTTCTTAATTAATTTCAATCATAACTATTTTTGTTAATTTTGGTCCTATAACTGTTCCAATGCTTTCTATTTGTTCCTTCTATAGTATTTTTCTCCTATTTTAAAGAAATTATCGTGATAACTGTAAGTAATTAGTTTTACCAAATTAGGTGAGATTTCTAAATAATTTAACCTATTGTTATCATCATTCCATTTTATTGATTGACATTGAAACAATATCCAAACTCATAATTCTAAATGTAGGTTTAATTTCAATTCTTGCTATCTAGAAATTAAATCATCAGCATTTTTTTAGTGCATAAGGCAAATTAGATATATAATTTAATGACCTTTTTAAGAAGATTTCTAAATTATACAGTATTGAATCTCTAAAGTCCACTAATGGTCTGCACTACAGTATTTAGAAAATATGGTATTAATTTGGCAGTAAAACATGCAATAAATCAAAAGATCTGTTAATTAAAACAAATAATTCATGTATGGAAAAATTGAATATATCAGGTATAGTTTATATGTTAAATTGTATTTGTGATAGCAAAGTGTACTATATTGATGACACCCATAGACCTTTAGGAATTGGAGTAAAAGAGTACAAATCAGCAATCAGATTAAAGTACAAACAATCTCCATGGTTTATCCATTATAGCAAATATAATTGTACCATTGATAAAAATAATGTAAAAATATTAGCTAAAGAAAAAAATAATTACTTAAGAAAATTTAAAGAGCATATAATGATAATGAATAAAAATAAAACATTAATAAATTTAAATAGAGGAACGAAAACAGATGACGTATGGGATGACATCATCTTCAGTATATGGGATTGTGCTGAAGACACAGGTAGAATAGTGAGAAAGTCTTACATATCCATGTGTATGGTTTCAATAATTGTAAAAAAGATCAGTGATGGCTTTAATTGTCGAATTTACCTTATTTGTAATTTTGTACATTTTTAAAACATTTTTAGCCTGAAGAAGGATGTGTAGCATCTTAAATGCATAGCATTAAAGTTTTATAAAAGTTAATTTTATGGTCTTGGTCTTCAGTAAAAAACAGTTATAAGAGGCATAACATAAAATTACATATTAGCCAACATAATGCTTTTTAATAACAAAGACAAAGTTTTCTAAATTTATTTTGTCTTTCTGTAATAAATCTAGTTCTATTCATATACTTCATAACAGTGAATGGATGAGTGAGTGAATGAGGACAATGTAGCTTTATTAGGTAATATATATTTTATATTGCCTATTAAACAAACAATAAATTTATATTAAAAGATTAATGTGTATTAAAAATTTTTTAAATTAATATATAAAGTTCTAAATACTGTACTAACTTTTTTCCCTTCTTTTTCAGCTTCCATCAATTCATTTTCCAGCCAAATATATTGATTGGCAGGATCAGTGGAATTCAGTGTTAAAGTATTGGATTTATACCATAAAATTGTATTCAATCCAAGAATGGTCAAACTTGATGAAAGAGGAAATGAATAATATCCACCTACAAAAAAAAGTTATTTTTGTTAAAATTATATTATAATGCTTGCTTAATTAAGAATATATTTACCTTGAAGAAATGTATTCCAAGTAGAATTGGGGAGAATTTCATTCCATCTACCTGTAGTAAGATACTGATTGTAGTAAGTAGTAGTGGCATTTTGTGGTATTGTATCTGGTGGAAAAGTATCATGATTTCCAAGCACAGGTAGAATAGTTGAATTTGGAAACTTTAGTGATAATAACTGTGTTATTTTAGCCAATATACTTGTTATACTTTTAAAATTAGGTGATGGATTCCATATATGTGGAGCATTATCTCTAAAACAGGAAATATAATTATTATTTTTAAAGGTTCATTATAATATACTTATTATTTTATATATTAAGTTTTCTTTATATTTTGAAACTGAAATATTTTAATTCTAAAGTTGTTTATATATAAAGATCTGATATATACAATGAATTAGTAACTCTTACTTGCATATTTATCTTAATTTATGTTTCAAAACAAGGCCATCAATTTTTTCTGTACTGTCATGTGTTACAAAATTTTTGTAGATTTATTGAAATAGTTTAATTAAATAAACTTTTGGAAAAAGGTTTGAATTTTAAGTACTTCAGATGTATTTTGTTATAAAATCAGACACAACAAACAGAAGAATAGTAATTTAAAAAACAAGTAATGAAAAGAAAAAATGATGCATTAATAGATTTTTAAACTTTCTGCATTTATAACATTTTATGATGCAAATATTTTTTTAAAATTAAATAGTTAATATTTTGGATTATTAAATTCTGTGTGGTCAGATGGCTTCTGTGAGGTACAAAGTGCACTATAAATAAATAAATAAATAAGTAAATAAAATAATAAAATCAATCATCAAAAATTCTGAAAAATTGGTACTTTCCTAAAATGATATTCTCTGTGATAAAAAGATTTTGCATTGGTTTTATCATTTCTCAGAAAAAATGTATGGTTTCTCACAGAAGCCGTGCAACTAAGTTACAATATATCTTTCTATTATTTCAATCCCTTAACCTCAATTTTGTAACAGGACCTTCAGGCTACAAAAATATGCACACAGAAGCAACTGGAAATAACTTCAGAGAAATAACAGATTGAAATTTAATATGTTTGTTTGCATTCCAAATCATTATGTAAAGACATTTATAAAAATAATAATGCTATCAATAAGCATGTGTTTTATATTGATAGAAGACAAATGATGGAAATCAGATTTTTAACTAAAAATTAGCTTCTCACAATGCACATGATCATTGTATTGTTAATTGCTATTTATTTTTGTACTTCTTAAATCTCACAACTCGACAAATGTAGGTCTAATACAGGATACATGTTTAAAAAGAGCATAATAAAATTAATCACTTTGAATTGTCATTTTAGTGTGCATTTTGGTCTAAACCCCTCTTCAGCTGTTGACAATTCTTTAAAAAAAACTGGTCCTGAGTAAAGTCACAAGAAAAAAATATTTTAGTTTAATATTAAGACATAAAAGGCTTATGTAATATCACATTTTGAGTACTAAATATGATATGAATTTTTTTTTAAGAAACCAAAAGAATTAAAACCAAAATGAATTTACTTGGGAGGGAGTCAGTTATTTTATTTATCAAAATGTGATTGAAAAACAAAGTGTGAACTAAAAAAGAAAAGGGTTAAAACTATAAAAAATAAATATTAAGTAACTAAAATAATTTTTTTACCCATGTAAAAGAATTAAGAGTTTTTAGATCACATTTTGATAAATAAAATAACTGACTCCCTCCCAAGTAAATTCATTATGGTTTTAATTCTTTTGGTTTCTTATAAAAAAAATTCATATCATATTTAGTACTCAAAATGTATTATTATATAAGCCTTTTATGTCTTAATATTAAACTGAAATATTTTTTTCTTGTGACTTTACTCTGGACCAGTTTTTAAAGAATTGTCACAATTGAAATGCACACTAAAACAATTCAAAAGGAATTAATTTTATCATGCTCTTTTAAACATACATCATGTATGGTAATTCCTATATTTGTCAAGTTTGGAAAGTTAAGAAGTACAACAATTGAAGAGGGCAAGAAGCTTTGAACACATCAAGCTATTTATTTTGTTATCTGGCAGTACTGGTGCTATATTCTTAACTATAATTTAGAAAAAATACAAAGTATTTTTAAAAACACTTTTAAGAATTTAAGAATTTTCTAATATAAATGTGATTAGTTTAAAATACTTTAAAGAAAGCACACTCAATAGAAAACTGAAAAAGTGCCAATAAAAGTTGGGAAGATGAGCTATAACATGGTAATTTTGATACATGAAACTTCAAAGTCAGCAACAGTAACTGCAATCGTCAACGTTGTTGATAAATGAGAACATAATACTTAGCTTGGATGTCATGCCAACAGTTGTATTAACACAATTAAAAACTTCAGATAAGGAGGCATTAAACGAAATTAAAAGAAATATTTTATTTCTGCAAACGCTTTTGACGTAATTTACACACATCGTCCTCAGGCAGTTTGAATGACAGAGAATTTAAACTGCCTGCTAATTCTCTCTGTCATTCAAACTGCCTGAGGACAACATGCATAAATTACATCAAAAGTGCTTGCAGAAATAAAATATTTCTTTTAATTTCGTTTAACGCCTCCTTATCTGAAGTTTTTAATTGTGTTAATGAGAACATAAGTCAATGGACTGATAAAATGGCAGTGCCCTCTAGTAGTGCGTGAAATAAGAGCAGTATAATGTCCAATTTTTGACAAAAAAAAATATTTAAAACATTTTGGCACATGCAGGTATTGTACAGTAAGGAGACACCTAAATGAGTTGCACACAGATGTACAAGTAGAGTTCCAAGGTTCTGAAAACAGCCACAAATCTGTGGAAGATTTTCCATGGTATTCACTGCAGTCCCAGCCATAGAGAGAGAACCTTCCACAGAACTGTGGCTGTTTTCAGAACCTTACAACTTTACTTGTATACCTGTGTGAAACTCATGCATGTGCAAATGGATGTCAATTGATTTTTTTGTCAAAAATTGAACACTACAATGCTCTTGCTTTGTGCACTACTGGAGAGGCATCACCATTTTATCAATCTATTGTCTTATATTCTCATACATCAATGATGTTGCCAGTTACTGTTGCCCCTGACTAGGAAGTTGTGTGTCTTAAAATTAATATGCTTCCAACTTTTAAGTGCACTTTTCCTGTTTTTTATTGAACATGTCTTGTAGTTTGTGGAATGCCAAGGTACCTGACTTATTTTTTAATATAATATTTTTCAAAAATAATTAATATGAAATCAAAATATATTTCTAAGTGTGCCAATTATTTATTTTTTTTATTTGAATTGTTATCATTAAAAAAGTTCTCTAATGCCTGGCGTAATCAACATTTATTGCATTTATAATCATTACAAAAATTTTATTGTAATTTTATAACCAAACTAAATAAAAATTTAAAAATAATTAAAAGTGATGTTTACAGTTGTTTGTAATATTACAATTTGTAATTTGTATCATTAATAAACATCAGCATTACATATTGTATTTTTGCACAAGTTTCAAGAAAAAGGAAGCAGTTTTGTCTATTTTTTTAAAAAGTATTAAAAGTTTCCTCAGACAAGTAATTTCAAATTTTCATCTTTTTTTTTTTTTACATAAAATTTATAATATATAAGACTCATCCTGCATTAATATTAAATTATAGTAATTATATGAACTACAATGTATTATAAAATAATAAAAGAATGAATGACAGAACATCCTATCAAAATTACTTTCAAACTTCTTGATAAAAAATAAATAAAACTGATTTGATGTTTAACTTTAGAGCAGCATTTCTCAACCTGGGCAATATCACTCCCTTGTGGGCATTTACAGCATTTTAAAGGGCAATAAGCTCTAATTTACATTTTGGGACAAATTAAAAATTTGCTGGACAATTTAACAGCAAATGAATATTTTTCTTACTTTTACAATCTGGTTCCACTATAAGAAGACCTTTAGTGACTAAAAGTCACAATATATAATTGTAATTACATATATCTAATGCTAACCAAGTTCCTAATGAATATAACACCACAACGTGTTAGTGATAACTCACTTGACTGAGTAGGTTAGTCAAGCAAATAAGTTATCAATAGCCCTTTGCAACATCATAATTAATCCTTTTGATATAGATGTAAATATGATGCCCACACATTTGCAAGAAAGTTCAAATTGATTTGCAAAACAGTGCCAAAGCCAAAATTTTATATACATAAGATAATATTGAAATATTTTGGATGAGAAATAGAAACAAGTTTAAAATGCTATGGAATGATATTGATATGCTAATTATGATAATTCCAACTTCTTATCACAGAGAAAAAGAATTTAATACTGCTCTTCAGTTGTCCAAATCAAACAATTGTTTGTAAATAACTCAAAAAGGGAATTTGAGATTATTTTTAACTAGTTTCAAACCAAATTAAAACAAGTTTGCTCAACTTTGTCAGCCTCAAAGATCACATTAATAATAATTACTTATCTTTAGATGTCGATTTTAGAGTTTGTTATTTTTGTGAAATCTGTATTTTGAATAAATAAATAATTATGTACAATCTTTATATAAAATGTAAAACACAAAAAGTAATATATAAAATATAAGAAAATAAGGGGTAAATTTTATAGAAGAAGAGGGGGAGATATCTTTTTAAGAGAAGGGAGTGATATTATGCTTCGATACTTATAAAGGTTAATTCTGAAAACATTAAGAAACACTAAAGCAAACTTAATCTGAATTTCATTCATTTCAAACTTTAAAGAAGATATATCTGATATTTTAGCACAGTGTACTTGTATACTTCATTATTATTTGTCATACAGAAAATTTATAATTCTTTCTACATATTTAAAAGTTTATATCAATAATTAATCAAGTCTGATAATTAACTCATTGAACAACCTCTGAATTTTATTGTTTTTGTTGTAGTTTAGTTTTATAATTCAATTTGTCTATTGTTTTCAATTTTATTCTATTTCAGTAGTAATTGACCATGGAATACTTCAAAAATAAACTATATGAAATTGTTTCTATCCACAAAAGGTTACTATATCACTTTAAGTTATGTTTGTAAGTGGTTGAGTAATCTCTAAATAAAGATCAACATCTGTTTTTAAAGTGCATTCCTGTCCATGTGTAAAAATATTTCTGGAAGACATCAACTTTTATATAATACTTTCAAGATTATTTTAAATACATAGATACATAAATATAAAAAATGCATCTAACAATTTCAAATTCTTTGGGACAATTTTTAAATAAAAAAAATTATTAAAATGTATACAAAATTATTTGTATATCCTATTAATTTTACATATTATATTATATTAACTGAAACTGATTTGTAATAATGAGAATGCTACAATACAGGGTGGGAAAGAAAGTCACTTAACACCCCTGCTACAGAATATAGAATGTACCCAAAGAATATACATTTAGCCCATTGTGTAGCATGCATAACCCTGTATAACCTTTTGAGGTAAGTCAATAAAATCTTTCAGCAATCTATTCCTTGTTAAATTCTGATCCTAAATGATGTGTCATATGACCCCTTCCCATTTACAGTTTCAAAGTTGCATTCAAGATGGTGGCCTTGCATGTAACACATTAATCTGTTTCCTTCTTTGTCTAATGTGTTCCTGACATGAGTAAATTTACTTTCAATACATTCTGTATTCTGTAGCAGGGGTGTTAAGTGACTTTCCTTCCCATCCTGTAAATTTGCAAACCTAGTGACAATATGTAACTGAATTAAAAACCAATATAAATGAGGATAAAATAAATTATTATGTAACAAAATATTTATTGTTTTAGAATATACAACTTCATTTGAAATTGTATAAATTGTGCTTGCATCTAAAATGATACTTATAAATTTTAAAATTGGTTTTTTTCTTCTTTAAATGTCTATCTTATAAACATACATAATAAAAATTACTAAATCTAAATCGATATAATTCAAAATTATAAATTATATTAATAAAGTCCAAAAAAAATAATAACATCATCCATAATGTATTACCCTGTCCATATAATGAAGTCTGGATCACTTTTATACTTAATCATAGCTTCTATAGAAGAATTAACCAAGAGCCAAGGAGAATCACAGTTGAAATTTCCATAATCTCCATTGAGATAATCACCTGTAGTACTTATTGTCAAATGACACATTTCATTTGGATTTCCTCGTATGGAATATTGTTTATCCCAATGAATATCAGTGATTTGCCAAAATGTACCTACATTAAATACACATAGTATTTATTAATAAAGATTGTAATAAACTGCTAAATAATAATTTAAATATATATGTAAATATACTTCTTTAAAACAATCAAATATGTTAAGAAATAAAAACTATAATTAAAACAAATTTTTTAAATATGTAATAAACTGCATTTCTTTCATTTTTAGAATGCTTCAATGACTTTCCTTAAGAATCTAGCATCCTAAATGTGAAGAAATATCATAACATTTTAAAAATAAATGTAATCTAAAGAAAAAAGATTAAAATAATAAAATAAATAAACAACAAGACGAGGAAAATAATTATTATGAAATGATGGTTAAATTATACTAAGATTTTCTCATAATAATTCTTTTGAGGCATTAATAATTTAATTGACATATTTTAAAAATTCTTTCAAATTGATAATATTGGTTTGTTTGGAAAGTTCATAGCAATTTTTAAGTGAAATAAAAGAAACTGTTTTAAGATTAACAAGTAAAATGGCAAGGCCATATTTGGGACAAGACTATGTATTGGAGACTCACTACTAAGCGGGATCACTTTGACGCTCACGGCAAGTCTCATTCTCCAATCATCTTTGGTATCACTGGTTTTGAGTGTGATCATTCAAACTTCGCCGGCCGCAGCCATGATAAAAAAAAAAAAAACAAGTGTCAATAATGCATGTTGTTCTCATCCATTTTTGCAACACAACAAATTAAACGATATTTGAATAATCTTGACGGTTCTTTTTGTAAGTGACATATCTCAAGGTCCTTTATTGTAATATTCATTGGTTTGTACAATTCTAATCATTTTTGTGTCAATCAGTGTCTCAACTGTCAGCTATCAAAAATCGCTACAAACTTTCCAAACAACCCAATATATATTATAGATTTAAGTTCTACATTTACTAAAAAATTTAACACCTTCTTGATAAGAATTAAGGAAAAATTAGATTAAACTTGCATGCTGATATACAGCCAAACCTCAGTTTTTGAATGACTCACTCACTTTTTGAACAAATCAGTTTACAAATAGAATTTCAAACTCATATTTGTCCTGGTTAATGTACTGTACAATAACTCAGTTGCCAAACAAACTACTCAGCAAGAGCTGACCACATATTAGAGATGGTCAACTCCTTATACTTCTGTCTTAAAGAAAGTTGACGGCCCAACCAATCAACAACAGGACTATTGATTCAGAAGTGGTGCTGAGATTGCCTGCATCATTAAACAGGAATCATTGACAATGTTGCTATTTAAATTATATTTCAACAAACATGGAGGAAAGATACTACTACTGTTTTTTTAGTATATGTCGCAGTTGAATTTAAATCAAATTAATAAAAACTGTATTAACTGATATTCACATAATATAAATGGCATCCAAGAATTCATCTTTAAAGGTGCTTAAATCAAATTAAATAAAAATTTATTATATATAATAAATTGCATTTGTAGGTATTTTTAACATAAAATACAGCTAAAAAAGTAAAAAAGGCTTTATTTTGAGGCTCAGGAACAGATTAATCCATTTTAAATTGTTTCTTATGGCAAAATTTGTTATTATTTTAGAACAACTTTTAGGAATGAATTATATTTGAAAAGCAAGATTTGACTGTATTATATAATGCTTATTCATTTTTATTCCTTAACTAAAGATACATTATTTAGAATGCTACATGTAAAGAAAAAAAGCATAAGAAATTTAAAATAACCATAAATTTCTCATAACAATATCAGAAGTAAGTCAGCATCTATCTAAACATTTTCACATCAATAAATTTATTTTATGTGATATGCTTGTCTAGTCTTGTGTTCAATTATATGAGCACTAAGGTGGCTTTCCTTTTTTGCTAGACTTATTATACCATCAATAAGGAGGAGGACAAGCTTTAGAAAAACTTTTTATTTCTTTGAGTATACCCAAAGAAATAAAAAGTATAATAAGTCTAGTGAAATTTATTTTAATATTAAAAGTTTTTAATACACAGATTGGAAAGTAGGACAATGTAATTGAAGTAGTTCATTAAAATGGAAATTAAATGCTTAATATAATTGAAATATTTAATTTCTTCTAATAAAATTTCCATGATTGCATAACTCATTGTTATGGAAATAATAGTAAGAAAGAATACTTGCCACATACAGATAATACAAATTGTTAATTATCATATAACAAAATGATAATTTTAATAGTTTTTGTCAGTTTCTCAACATCTATAAAAGGCCATAATAAATTCAAGATTAAACAAGTAATTATTTATTGTGACATTAAAATTTGATGCCCAGTACAGTGGCAATCATATATTTAATTTATTTAATTTCAAATGTATGCTCTCCACCTTAAATTAGTACTGTAGTATCTTGCTCCTGTACTGTATCTGTACATCATACTTTTCTGTCAGCAATGGAGTCATGCCTGTGATCTATCTAACTCCTTTCAAGAAAAAATTTTTAAACTGAAACAACATGACTTCCAGTTTACATTGGGAGTTCATATATAGTTAAATTGGGACCTCCTGCCCCTAAGCTTTCCATATCTGGTCTTATTATCTAACACCATTTAAGATTAAAAAAAGATGGATAGATGATAGTGGGAATTTATAGGCAGACCTATAAATTGACAAATATTTAATATGTCATTATAGGTCTGCCTATAATGACATTAAATATTTGGGTGCAATTTTTTCAAATTGCAACCCAAATATTTAATATATGTCATTGTAATAAAAAAAATTTAATATTCTTACAAGAGTGTTAAAAAAATTAGACTAAAAATCCATGAGAGATAATTATCTCTATCATTAAATGCTTCTGATAATTATATTAATTTTGTTATTTATAAAGTGTTATAAAGTTTCTTCTTTAAAGTAAAATAATATATTAATTAATAAACTGCAGTAATACTAGATGAAAAGAAATTTTATTCTTATATCAATGAACTTGAATTGAAAAAATATAAAATTAATTTACAGAAATAAATTCATATCAAAAAGAAGTGAGCATAAATATTTCTTTACACAATGATGAATTTACCATTTTATAATAAAATATAGTTGTTACTCATTACTTTTATCATCACCAAGCTATAGGCATAATTGTAAATGAATCTAACCTATTCATGTCATTAACATCAAATTTTATCTTAAAAAACTGCACTAATTAGAATTAAATCTCTATATTCCAAGATTTCAACCAAGATTAGTGGTTATAATTATAAGCATGTTTTAGTATTTCATTCTATTATTATTAATTTTTCATTTCATCACTATCTTAATGGTATGGCATGAAAATGAAATGTTTATTGACAGATATCATACAGACTTAATTGATTTTTCCCATGTAAGCCAATGTTATAACTACAGTTAATCTCCTTACAAAAAATGTTTAGGGATATTACCAATTTATTGAAAAATTATGATTTAATTTAATTAATTTTTTTTCAACTGCATGAAAATACTATAAATACACTCAAAAAATTTGAAGACATCCAGTTAATAAAGTAGTAATTAATACATAATATAATGATAGGACTAATACAGTAATTTTAAAACAAAAAATATTTATACTAATCTAAAGAACACAAGTGCTCCAGACTCTAGAATCCCTATATTTGAGGTTCTTGGATCCTAACTGCTTGGCTGACCAGAGATACACAAATACACAGTTACAGAATTGAATCATTAAAATTACAACTTATTTGCCTTATTAAAGGAATATAAGCTTGATGTTTAACATTGATAGTATATTGGAAGTCAAAGATAGAGATTCAGTCAATTGCCTTTTGTTTTTATTTGAAAACAAAAGGCAATTTAAATTAACATATATGTCACAATAGTTAATGTATATAAATACCGCTGTTTTGTTATATAAATCTCAGAACTGCAATTACGTTTATACACTTTATATAATATGAAACAATGGTCATTTTAGTTTCAGATGCTGCGAGAACGACCTTGATACGTTAATATAAATTTAACTTTAAAATTTCAACGTAAATTACCTTGAAAAGTATAAAAAATAAAGGCATAATCGTTTAATTAAACGATTATTTTAGGCAGTATTTTGATCATTTATCAAGCATATGTTCTACAGATCAAATGGAAACAAAACACATTTGCTAATAGCGAAAATTTTATTCGTGACTAAATAAATTTAAAATTTATAATGACGCTCGATTCTATTCACTATATATCCGAATTTCGCAAGAACCGTCAGAACCGAATAAGTAGTTAATCAACTTCGCACGTTCTCATTCCTTCCGGCGAAAATGCCGTAATCTTCTTAGACAGAACATGCTGAACGAAGACGAATTTGGAAATAAAATATTTCTTGTTCCTAATATTTTTAAAATAATATTTGGAGAAGAATTATAAAGATTTTAATTAATAAATCTTGGAAACGATATAGCAAGTGAAATTTGCTTTTATTCTTAGTTTGATTTTTGCCTCTATATCCAGTAATATATTGATTTTGTGATAAATTATCAATATTTCGGTATACACATTCTTGCAGACGTTTTGCCCTGCAATTATTTAAAATCAGTAATTTAGTAAAATAATTTTCAACGATATTTAGCTTGAATCAAATAGTAGGCTAAATCGAAAAAACTGCTAGCGTCCCTGACAAGTACACCGCACCCGCATAGTGCGCCAATCAAAAATATTTTCGATACCAAGTAAATTTGAAAAAATTTATATGATAATTAAGCGTATTAATATGCAGGCAAAATTCCAACGTCTTTAAAAATTCCTTCGAAAAACGTAAACGAAAAAAGAGTGTAGCTATAAATAACGGCACAGAGAATCCAGATACTGTGTCTTCACGTGCGCTCCCAAATACTAGAAATTCTTTTCTAAACACCGTATTTTATTGAAAATAAATCAGCTGAGTAGTGTGTGTCATTTACATTTATACGTTAAACTCGTTCAGTATTAAAAACTGGAAGACATGTTTAATTTTTTGAGTGTCATATTATTCTCCTCTCGTTATAAAGACCCTTTACATAAACAAAACTTCAAAGTGTTTAGACTTCCAAAAAATTATCTGTTTTAAGAACTGGGAAGAATATATATCAAATTCTAGTCAGTTCCTCCCCCCTTTAAATTCTTAAAATCTTAATTTCAATTCTATTTCACTGACGAAGGTGCTGTGTTGATGTTATCACCTAACGTTAAAATTTGAATAGATGAATTCAATTTACTTTTATAAATATAAAGAAAAGCATATCCAAATGTACTTATTCTTGTTTAAATTTAACTCAGGCATTATTAATTTTTCAAAAATAAAAAAAAGAAACATTTTTGTCTTAACAAAAGCACAAGCACGAATGAATGCATTGTTACTTAATAATGGTTGAATATATTTCTATACGGTGTAATACAATTATATCAGATCGAGGACATCACATTCTTTAACGTTGAACAAGCAGAATGCTAACCGATATAAGAAACCGTAATATCTATTAAAAAACGGTTACCTAAGTATTTTACTCTGATATTCAACCACACTCTAATGTAAATGAAAATTTTAAGTAACCCAAGTTATAAATGTATCTCCAAATGTAATAACCTTCTTTGAGTAACACGAGCAAAACAAAACAAAAAAAAAAAAAAAAAAAACACGGAGTTAAAAAAATTCAATTTACGTGAATCTTTTACATAAGCTTCTAAAATTTTTGTCCCACTTTTTCGTTTCAAGATTACGCAAGTGCTGAAAAAGCTTATAAAAACACAGCGAGTATGCCTGAATATACTATCATTAATTCTGCTCTAAAATAAAAAAAGTAACTAATCTTCCGGATCTTCTTTACAACAATTCGAAGCAGTGTTTGTCAAAGTATTGGAAAATTAAAAATAAAGACGCATTTTTAACATCTTTTTAAGTGGAACAACTGAGAAGAGTACGTATATCGCATACTGATGAAATAAGTTTTTATTGTAGAAAAAAGATTCTGTTGAAACGACAGTGTTTCTGTCAGGATCAAATTATTCAATTATTTTAGTTAACTTTGTTTTTTATTTTTTTAATTTCCTCAAAATGTTTAAAATAACAAAATTATACAATACAGGTATACCTCGCCTTACGTCGGTAATTGGTTCCAGGAGAGGCGACGTAAGTCGAATTTACTTGTGTAGTTACGACGTAAGTCGAAACTACGGTGGAAAACGCCAATAATGAGCACTTAAAGACAGCTAAATAAGACGACAACACAGAAACATGTTTTCATGTTTCGTTCTCTAGGATTTATGATGATTATATTAACATTTACTGTAAATGTACATATTTTAATATGATTTTATGTGCTTTTAACGCTTTTCTAGCGATATTACGACTTCGATATTTGTGGCGGACGGATGTAAAGTCGAATAAATGACTTAAACTTGATTTTTATTTTTCCATATACTTTTTTGACAAACGACGTATAATCGAGAACGACGTAACTCGAGGTATACCTGTATTTATAATTTTGACTGAATACAACAGAAGTATTACGAGTAAATTAATTAAATAATAAAATTCCAACTCGATAGATAATCGTTGGTTATTATATTAGTGAATAAACAGTGACTTTTATATTTTAAAATCTTTGAGAGCAACAAATTCAACAGAAATGAGAAAATGATAGACATTAATTTTTGTCGAATCCAAAAAAGAGATATGGTCTTGACCTAATTTTATAAGGTCAAATATTAGCCCTAACCTTAAACTCTCGTTAACTTTTCTGCTAAGTTGTAGACGAGATCGATTTATTAAATTAAAAATACTTAAAAGTGATGATTTTCAAGCATTTACTATTATTAATGTAATTCAAACCATAAGAATGTTAAATGCATTAATAGACGTTAGAAAGCCTTAACTTTTACTAGAAAATACCGTTTCAATATATTTTTATATATACTGTATATATAGACAAGCCACCTTGCAAGCCGTTTTACGCCTGTCTGCTTTGATGTTTACTGCTCATACCGTTAAAACTATATAAGATAAACACACCGCTATAAATTTAATAACCCTTTTAAATTAATACCAACTGAAGATGGACTATTTCCAATAGTCAGAAATGCATTTTGGTTATTTATGTTCATTACTCATACTGATGTAATCGTTTTTATTGTACACCCTTTTTGTTTTATTAAATGTTCTACATTGATTCCTGAGTGTTTGTGCCTATTATCACTGGTGTGATAAGCCTTGTTATCATCTACTTCACGTTAGTAGATATTCAATTTAATTTAATTATTTTTATATAATCAGAAATGTGTAAGATTAATTCAAAATGTCCTCGAATTATAAAATCTTTCAATTTAAAAAAAATAATAATAATAAATAAAATAAATTTCCTGTACAGTAGTTAGGACATACCTGTGATGTTCTGATAGACATGTAAATACAATACTGAACAGAACTGCGAAATAAAGAATATTACGAGGACTGAAATTAACTCATTTCAAAATGATTATATACTAATCAATTTAACTAATTAAACTTTTTGTATAAACGTATCTCTGAAGATAAATATGGGAAATCGACGCAACTCTCAATCTTCATGTAACATTTTACAAGCTTAGTATTTCTCTATCAAAATAGACAGAAATGTAAGCTAAATTATAAGGATTTCGAATCAGTCCCTTTTTAAATTAAGAACGATAGAAGGGTATATAGAATATATATTTTTGATATCTTCCCAAAAAAGAGATCAAATCTGAGAAATATTTTGGACAATGAACAATATTATCTGTCAATATTTTATTATTTGGGAAATGCTAATGAGTGTGTCGAGGGTTAGGGACCGTCCATAAATTACGTAAGGTATTTTGGGAATGGTGGTGGGGTCAAGGATTTTTATTTGAATAAGTGCACTACTCCTATGGGTATATAACACTAAGAATACATAAACCAAACTAGAAATTAAAAATAATCTTATCTTCCATATTTTTTGAACATAATTGTAAAAAGTATCAAACAGTGGCTTCTGAACAAGCTTATCGAGTGGATATGGCCACCTGGAACCAAGCGTAAAGATTTCTAATTTCAGAATAAGTCTATCTTGATCGTAAATTGGACAATGATAGATCATATGGTCGACGGTGTCTAGGTTTTCTGTAGAGCAAAAGCAAGAGGCAGTTTCTGTCCGGTTATACATGCTCAGTAAATAGTTGAGCAGTAGCAAACGTTAAATCTCTAAGTGGTGACGAGAACCTGCATTCAACACTAGGAAAATAATCTTATTATTCTACCAGTTTTACTGCTCAACTATTGTTGATTCCACTTTTGCATAGCGTTGTCATAAATATAATTTTTAAGGCTGCTGCGTGAGAGAGGGTTATGAGTGTAGTCCAAGTCAGTGTCCTTTCCAGCTCACTTAGCCTCAAAGTCGGCTTTTTCATTTCCTAGTATGCCCGTATGGCCACGAACAAACGTAAAAGTTATCTTATTTACAAGATTTTTAATATGTTGCTGGATATATGTGATTTTATTGCTATTGAAATTGGTATTTATTATAAATTTTAGGACGGACTAAGAATCACTGTAAATGTTGATAAACAGAGTTTTGTTTGGTAGTGAAGTGGCCCACTGAACAGCTTGGTAGACAGCGTCTTCTTCAGCTTGATACGTGGGGGTACCCTCTAACTTATTTTGGGCAAAATATGTCAGTTTGGAGGAAGATACAGATACTTGAGCGGACATGAAGGGGCTTTTGGACCCATCTGTGTAGATATTAATGTCTGCATGGTTATCCATGGAGGAATGTACCCTGGGGATAACCTTGTTTACAGGGTGATGATCAGAGATAGGGTAATTGCAATATGGTAGCATTTGAACAGCCGTAGATAGGAGTAGAGACTGTTGTTGAGCTTTGATGTTTGTAGTTCTGATGTAGTAGTTCAGAATCTTTTCTACAATACATAGTGGCAAAGGAAGGAGCTCTGCTAGAATCAGAGGGGCATTGGTAGAAACAGTTCTGCAGCACTTTGAAATTCTGATGGCAAACTGTCTTGGAAGAGAGAGTAATTTACTTGCTACTGAATTTTCACTAGTTACATGATCCCAGCTATAGGCCGCGTAAAGTAGCATTGGTTGTATTGCCCCATTATATACAGTTTTATAAGCTTTATGATTTAGTTCCCCGGTGCACCTAGCACATTTTATCAGCATGTAGTTTATTTTCTTGGCCTTAGCCAAGATGTAACCAATATGGCAAAAGAATGTGGTTTCTATTTTCTCTTGTTTTATTTTGTATGAAGTTTCTGTTTACACGTGCATTAGCTGGTCGATCTGTCAAAGTTTTTTGCGTCCTTTTGTGAAAATTAAAATTAATATAAAAATGAATATTATGATGTTGATTAATGATGATAATAAAAAAATTGTTAATAATTAAAAAATAAAGTTCTTAAAATAAATTGTTCATTTGAATTCATTAAATTTTTATATTTTAAAATTTGTTTACATAGTCTTTTATAAATAATAGTACATATTAATTAACTAATTATTAATTATATATTTTGGACCTAAAGTTTTTAGGGTTTCATTAAAAAAATTTATTTTCGGTAAAACATTTCTATAAAATTATGCCTAAATATTACGTAAGATAGGGAAGGGGAGGGGGATCAAAGAAAATATTACGGTTTCTTACACAGGGGTGGGTGGGGGTCTAGAATGGCCAAAATCGCCCTTACGTAATTTATGGACGACCCCTTAGAGGAAAAAGCCGGAAATTTTTTGGAGATCTAGCAATATGGTTCCGGAGCTCGTTTTCTAAATCAAAGAGTAAATAATAAACGGTCCAATTATCGAAATGCTTATGAAAGTGATTAAAATATCTAGACACAAGGAAAAATGGATTTAAAGGTTTGCATTTCAATCGAATTAAAAATACTGATAAAGCCTTCTAAGTTTGTCCACGTTCACAGTAGTCGATAATCGGTATCTGAGTGAGTGAAATAGACAAAAAATTTTCTACACAATCGTGCGGGAAAAAGAAAAAATGCTTTATTCCATATAAAACAAAGTTCCATCACCGTTTTTCTTATTAGACACACATTTTAAGTAAAGTGCTTAAATAAAATTTGTTTTTGGCAGGCAATGATACTCTACTTTTGGACCAGAGACCAAAAATGAGAGAGTATATCAGAATCATATTTATGATTTCTTGCCTTTCACAATGCCATTTTACGCCATTTTAGAGTTTTCCACTAGGTGGCGCTGCTTGTAGTATACGTTTCCTTTTGTTTAAGAACTACCGTGAATCAATAGCGAGGTTGAGGCCGAATTAAACACGAAAACGTATACGTCGGACGTTCAGCGCCGCTTTCTTGTAAGCCTAGAAGTTTGACAATGGTGTTTGGAATGTCGAGCATGATTCCACTGACTTTCCAAACGCCATTGTCAAACTTCTAGGCTTACAGGAAAGCGACGCTGAACGTCCGACGTACACGTTTTCGTGTTTAAACCTTCGGCCTCAACCGCGCTAATAACTAGTGACGTTAAACACTGGGCGAATGCCTGCCGGCGGATCCCCTCCGGGAGGAATTCATCGGGAGCACGAATAGTCTAACGCCACTTAGTGGAAAACTCTAAAATGGCATAGAATGCATTGTGAAAGGCAAGAAATCATAAATATAACTTTCTTATTTTTCGTCTCCGGTCCAAAAGTAGGGTATCGTTGAACCTGTCTCGGTCCCGAGTTAAGATATATACTCAAAGTCCCGAAATTCTATAGGGTGCAATCAATATATAACAGCCCAAAAATTTTGTTTAAACTCATTAATATACCTCAGAAACTGAAAGATGCTAAGTGGTAAGTAGGTTACCTGCTTACTGGTATATCACTTAAAGTGCAATATAATATTTCTTAAATAAATATGAAAACAAAAATGAAAATTAACGGAACTTTTTGACAAGAGAAACTAAACTGTATGTAACAACACTTTCCTTTTTTTCTTTTACTCTACCGAATAAGGCAAAGATTTATAAAACTGGACATTTTTTTAAAAATATTTTTTCTGCTCTGCGGGCATTAAGAGGGCCTCTTTTAGCAAGCCCATTATGGGTTCGGCCAGACGCTCAATGGGGTAGCCGGCTGGTGAGGGACAGGCCCGACATACCTCGACGGACCACCCTCCCCGAAAATTTCCTGAGGATTTTTTCGATTTACCAGGACTCTATCCCGGGTCCCCAAGAGCAGTAGGATGCTAAAAACTGGACATGTTCAGGCACATTTATTACTGGTGTTGGTCCAGAGCAAAGAGCGGTCGTTGTAATTTTCCAATGACAATGGACCAGATCTCTTATTTAAGTTGTTTTGTCAACAGTAGTACATTTTACCGTTATAAAGTCAACAATCGATAGTTGTGATCAATGTGGCTTGTATTAAAAAATATTTTACCTAATAATTCATTCTTCCTTACATTAAATCCAACAATGTCAGTTCATTTAAAAGTTTTTCCTCATCCTCGATTCAGATAGAACCCACTCTAAGGTTCTCACTAAACTTTATAATGATTTTTTAGACTTTATAACCTAGAGTACATTATACAGGCTTAGCCTTTTTTGCGAAACGAAAGACTGGTATAAGCTGAAAAGACACAAACAATTCACCAGCCTTTTTAATCGCATATGAAATCACACTGTGAACGGAGTCTCTTTCACATTGTCTGTGACTAGTGATAAAGAAACGAAGACTCACTTCATCTAAGCGTTTCAACTGCGAAATAATGTATATGTTATGTAAGAGCTGCCACGATGTAATTCTGATTTTGTCTACCACACCAATCGGATAATAAATTAGAAGTGTAGAACTTCCTTTAATACGGGTATTAATTTTTCAAAAGACAAAATATATTAAAAGCGGTGGTCGTGTGACTGGAAAACATGGCGGCTTAATGTTTGACCTTGAAACATTTCCCGTTGAGTCTCATTTCACTAATCGGGGTATAGAGAAAGAAAATTCCACATAATTTCCGAATAATTTTGAGACGAAGAGGCATAAGTCTACGTTTTTAATGATAAAGGCGTATCTAGTGTTTATGGCGTCTCTCGAGAAAAGTCCATAAATTACATTTTCATCAGATATTTGAGAAACACCCGACGTTTATCATTCCATAGAATGCAAACGGTGTTACATAGAGATACGCAGCTCCATCACAACACAAAGGACCCAGGCTTATATTAATTTAAAGGCGTATCTAACTCATTTTGTCCAAATCTCGAGATAGGCTACGTCTTTACGTATTTTCATCGACGATGTATAAATTCATTATACAAATGATTTTTAAGAGAATTAAATAAACCAAATATTATTTTTGTGCCATAAATGGATTTCAAATTATTCAAATCATTAAATTCTAATTTTTTAAAGTTTCACTTGAATATTTTAGTCTAGTTTTATTTATACTATACATAAAACAATCAAAATACTATTGTTTAATCTCATTACAGATTAGAACTGATTATCTGAGGTAATGGGAACCAATGTTATCTCAGATAACTGAAAACCTAGATGACCATGGTCATTTAAAATTAAATACGAATACAAAAAAATTTATATGGTATCGCTTAAGCCTCTTTTTTGTACATTAGTGAACTTAATCATATATATGAACAATATTTTTACGTTATTTATTATACATCTGACCCATAAAACAGGCGTGTATTATTGTAGTTACATTGGTTACATTTTAATATGAATTTGTCTCATATTAAAGTTAAATGGTAAAATGTAACAGGAACAAACCATTTTGTTTTACGCATTATCATTTTAAACATTTTTTTATGAATTATAGTTTAAAGAAAGTAGCGTATTCACTTCGCATTATCCAAAACGAGTCTAAACCTCAGTAATTTAATAACTAAAAAATAAATATAGTAGAATCCCAAAATGTTTATTTTCTAGTTATTAAATTACATCATGCTTTTAAGTTTATAACATTATATTCTGTTTTTCACTTCGAATTATTGTGGAAATGTTTTGAAATATGATACACAGGAGGTAGGCTATTTATAGTAGTAGCTTCATCATATCCTTGTATTTTTATATGTAATGAATCTAGTATTTTTATATAACAGGTATTCTTGCGATGTTTCCAGACCTTGGCAATCTCCCTTGTCTGATTTATGATAATCTACCCAATTTTTTGGATCTGTGACAGTTTAATTAGAATTCCAGCGACATACTATAATTTTTAAAATTCATTTCTAATTAAAAACTTGTTCATTTTATTGTCTGCTTAAAATGTAAAATAAATTGCGGTTGCTTTTAAAAAAATTGATAATATGGAAGTTAAATTTACTGAGACGAAAATTCACAATTTTACAAATATACTATTAAAATATATATATATATTTGAATCGATGCTTAAAGAGCTGGCTGGTATCGGTCTTTAAGCTGATAAATCTCAACGTTATAGAAGCTTCAAAGTTGGCGGCATACGTATAAACGCACGCAGCTGTTTTGAGGGAATGGTATGCCGATACTGCAAATTTTGCAACAATTGGCATTAGTGAATGCCTCCTCTCTTCGGTCGGTAATATTAATTTAAAAGATTAATGAAATTTTTTAAATAAATAGAAAAAAATTTTTTTAATTCAAAATTCGAAAAAATATTTAATATTTCCGTGATTTGATGGATTTGAAAATTTCGTATATTTGATGAATTTTAAACCACGTTTTAAAATTTCAGTTTTATTTAAGTAGAGATTTGTTGTATCAAAGATAAAATTTAAGTTAATTTTTCTGGTTTCTTGAGGATTTAATCTCGAATAACTGAATAAAGAAAAACGTACACATTCATTTTTCATAAAACTCGTTAGTCTTATCAAACTGTTAATAACAAGAATGCTGTAAAAAATTCTTGTCACATCTAAGAAAAAAAGGAATTAGATATTCCGTTCATATTTTTTATCATCTCTTTAATATGACGACGAAATAGTTTAATTCAAATCTGAAAAGAAACAATATAAAAACATTGTGAATGATTACAACACAAATTATGCTAAATTAAATGATTCAAAGTATTTCACAATTAAAAAACGAAACAAATGCAGTGTTGTCTCATTGATATTTCATACAGACAACAAGCAACTAATTTTAAATGATGAATTACATATCTATTATTACATCTTAAATAATGTCAACTTAATATTTTACCTGGAAAGTTCTCCACAGCCATTTCTGTAGAATAATTACGCTTGTCTCTGAATCTTTTAAATTTAACGAAAATTTATTCCTGCAATTCTCGAAACTAGATGATCACTAAGATTTTTGAAAATGTCTCTTAATCATTTAAAGAAAAGTTCAGTCAAATATTTCAAATCTTGGAAGATAAATTTACATTTTTAATTTTTAAAACCCGTTCTTTTCTTTATTTGAAATTTATTTTTACATAAAAATATTTTATTGAAGTATTAATATCTAAACACTGATTACAAAAGTAATTTTGCAATCAAATTTTACGGGATCAGTTAAAATTATGCACAGAATTGAATTAAATTCTGATCTAGATATTTTAGGCTAAATTATAATAGCCTATATTGAGCAATTATTAACTAACAACGTAATCAACTACTGAGTGAGTCAAGTATTCTTTTTAGATCCAAATCTTACTCAACCTTGATGAAAAACTTTTAAAGTTCTATCAAAGTCAAGTAAGACTTAAATCTAGAAAAAATAGAAAATAACTATAAACAGGAAACCAAAAGTTAGTTATATTTTTTATCTCGGTTAACTGACTTTTGGCCCAATGTATACATCATAATTATTAAAGTACAGTTAAATAAATTTCCGGGTACAAATAAACTAAAAATATTTTAGTCAAATCATTTCTCTGCTCCTTAAAATAAATAAACCATAAGAACACAGTAGGCATTTCTAATACAGCCTACATGTAGTATATAAATGTAAACAGGTATTATATAAATAAATCTGGTTTAGATCTTTTTTTTTTCTTTTTGTTTTTAATTCTAGTCATCTTGGTATATTTTATATTGCAAAATACTAAGTTTTTTCTTGTATTTTGTAACATAATAATTTTTATACGTTTTGAAACGCAAAACTTTGTAAATTGTAGTTATTTAATTGTTGTAACAGACCGATAAATCGAAAGAAATCAAACGTTCTTTATATATATATATTCAAAAATCGCAATCATATTTAATGTAATTAATTTAGTAAATGTGTCCTTTTTATTTGCTCATATTGGTTCATATCATTACAGTACAAGTAATAAATAAAACTGAATTTTATTGGATTGATTATGAGATTAAACCACCAAACAATCTGATGTGAATCGGATCCTTTCAAAGCAGAGGAATTCGAGAGAAATTTATCTTATGAAATTACATTATTGATCTCAATTTCATCCAATAACTGGATAAAGTGATCAATAACGTAATGCACAATATATAATACGCTATAATAATGTAAATACAATTTAGTTTAGATTGAGTTCAAATCACTCCTGTACTTCGAAACTTTTATTTTAGAACTGTTAAGTCGTTAAAAAACAACTAACAGTTCTAAACTTTTCAATACCATTCTTTCAATGCTTTTAAAAAAAAATATTGAAAAAATATTTTATTTGCCATGTAACAGTGATGTAACCATTTTTTATATCTTACGCATTAATTGTTATTTCTTTTATTTTAATGTTATTTAAAATTGTTTCTTCTTACGTTTCTTCTTTGTTTCTTTTAACTGGATTTATTGTAATGAGGGCAGTTAACAAAAGTTTTTTTTAAAAAAAACCATACTGTAATTAAATATTAAATAAAATAAAAAATAAAAATCACAAAAATTAGCTTCTTTACAAAACTAAAAATAGCTGCCTAATTAAGTCAGATTCATAATCGTAATCAAGCATCAAATAAGGGACTATGATTATTATTAAATCGAGAATGAGAAACTTTAATTTGTTATAGAGAATCATTTAAAAACAATCATTTTAAAGAAAATTTCAATCGAATATTTCAATTTCAGCTTAAAACACAGAGGAGAAAAATGCGACTATTTAACTACTAATTTTCAAGCCATTTCGTCTTATTATTTTATTAGTTCAAATATTTCAAAACTTTTCCTTGACCGATGGAATAAGATAAATAGATCAATCGAACAACTCTCTCTCTTACTTTGTAAAGGTTAATACGAAATTGAATAAGAACTGAACTTACGTAATGAAGTACTGAATACAGAAGAATACAATTTCCTGTGATATATTTTTCGATTTTCAATCTATCTAAAATCTTAACAGTAATTCTTTTCTTTCAACCAAATTCTTCACTTCACATAGTGTCAAACTTTAAGCAATTTCTTTAAACAATTCGATAGTTTTTCTTTAAAAACAGTTCTTTAAAAAAAACGCGCAAGAAAAACCATACAATAGCAATGTTTAAAAAATATGAAATCTTTTTTTCATAAATTTTTCGTTAACAAATTCTAAATAAATTCAAAAAAAATCACTCGATACCTACAAAATAATTTTTTAATACACAAATTACATCGCATATAATATTAATGGCTGACTAAATAAGATTTCCAGTTCGGCGATTTTAACGCTTCGTCGAACTACAAGCGGTACTGGATATGGTATATTATTTCGTAATTAATTAGATTATTTTTAATACACGAATTCCCCCTTAAAATTATGTAATATTTAATTATATTATAATAGACCAAATTTCTAAATGTCCAACATTTGTACTGTAAAATATACGATATAAACAATAGAAAAAAAATAATTTATCTTAACAGAATACATACATAGTAACTAAGTTTTCATATTTTTGTGTGGCATAGTTTTTTCTCGTGTATTTTACACGAGAAAAAACTGTTTTTATTTTAAAATGTTTCAAATATTATTTTTCCAAGTAACCAGTATTAAATTCAATGTTAAATTACTATTAAAAACAGAATTTAATTTAAACTCCGTTAAGTCATTAATGCTTCTTCCTCTCTCAAAACAGAGTTATCGTCACAGTTTTTGTGAAAAAACAGCGAAAATAATAAACAAAACAGTTTCCTATTTTTTTAATCTCATAATTCGTAACATTTATCATTTAATTACATCGTATCATCAAGAGTCAATTAAGTCTACCTGCATATAGGACATAAAGCACTTACGTATTCTGAAGATTTGGTCTCTTATTTGAAACCAACTTATGGCGTATAATCTTACAAACTATCTATTCAGCAACTTTCTCCACACCTTCCTGTCCAGACACACTCATGCCTCTTCTAGTACTCTTCCTCAATTCTCTTTCTGACCTTACGTTCTATACTCGTCCACTTGTTCCGACTAAGACTTTCTCGGCCTTCCTCTACTTCGCTTCCCATCCATCTTTCCCATGTATACCCTCTTCAATAATTCTTTTATTCTCTCAACATGGGAAATCGACCCTATGATAGTTCGGCCATCTTTTCAACATAGTCTCTTCTTGTTATGCCACACACTCCTCTCAAATGCCTCATCTCACATGCAGTAATGCGACTCCTATAACTCTTCTGCCATACCCAAGTTTTGCTATCATAACACTGAACCACAGTGTTGAATGAACACAGAAACCGCGACACTCCCATACACAACCATTCGTGGCTCTGGATATCCTTTGATCCCTTGCAAATCTACTTGTAACCACAGCCTGCTCCAAGATCCTCACCTTGTGATGAGCAGGCTTGTGTGATCTCTAGACCCTATGAGCTATTTCAGCGAAAGCTTTGCTACCGATAAGAATACCCATGCTGAACAAGTCAGAGCTATCCTCTGAAGGGTCAGACTAAGGCGGGATCACTGGTCCTCCAGATATGGGGTAGTCTCACGCAAAACCCCCAACCATATAAAAATTTTCTTAGGAGAGGTGGGGCTCCGGACATAGACAGCTGTTCCCCACCAACCAGAAAGCAATTCGTAATTAGACCAATAATTTTAGAACAAACGAGTCAATTTGACTCAGATTTTGTAGTCAAGAGCAACCTGTTTTACGCATTTAAGTGTACGTACACAAAAATTTAAAAATCATTTCTCAAGTAAGTACTTTACTTCGAATAATGTATTTCTGATTCAAGGCATTTCTACCCAGAGCAGCAAGCTGATGCCCTTACCATTCAGCTGCTTCTATGGCATAATCGTTGTATATATAATAAAAGGATTGGGAGTTGAGTGCTATTGTCTTAGTATCAATAATAAAAACAGCTCCTTAAGAGGAAGCTACAAGAACTGAGTATTTTCAGTAATTCGTACGAAAGAAATGTTTATAATAATAATTTATTTGCTAGTCAGTAGCACCTTCGATTATTATGAATTTAGATAAGACACTTTAAAACAGTTTTAATACAACTATGATAGTTTCAGGATACAGAATGGTGATAACCTTGCATCTAAGTGCATCTAACCTTGCACCTAATCTTAATTACCGATAGAAGTCTCATTTGTTAGTCACGAATTTCTCTTATTTTTCATTAATCGGGCAACGATGAACTCTTATCTTTTGCATAATGGTTAAAAAACAGAATTGATCAAGTTACAAAATATGATATGTAGCCTTGATTGTTTTAATCATGGAAATATTGCGGAAATTTAACGAAAAGCGTAGTTTTTGCAGCTACAAGTAATGTATGAAAAAGTAACTTCGTTCTGAACTCTGAACTGACGCACATTTCTCAACCGGTATAAAATCTGCTAATACTTTTGTTGTGTTAAAAGAAAGCCTTACATATCGGCGATATAGGATGATAATGTCATTTATCAAATAACCAAGCTGCTTTCCGTCATTGGTTTTTAATTTGATTTTGCAATAAATTATTTATTAAAGTCTTGAAGGTCTTATTTCGTTTTCAGGACATTAAATTAGATATTTCATTAGCAGCTAGAAAGTGGAATTCGAGGATTCTCATTTCCAACAGGGATCAGATCCGATCTAGATCTTCACAATTCCTTTCAAAGGTTCGTTCCATATACTGCAAGTAATGCACATAATGAACCAAATAGCCTTCAGCATATAATCTCATGTTAAATAATCTGTAATATTGTGAATTTAAATATCTGTTTTCCAAATACGATCATACAGAACGTCAAATAATCACATAAATCATCTTAAAGAAAACAAAAACATCGAAATCAAACTCAATAAAGAGCAAAGCTGCTTTTACGCATATATTTTTATTGGACAGCTATTTATAATATAAAATCTGCGAGTCCGAAATTTCAGATACTATATTCGATTTTAATTGGATAGTTCTATTTAAGGGACTACCATGTAACGACGTGCAAGGACGGAGTTATAAAAGAATGGTGTGGAAGCCACATCGGAAACACTTTTCTCGGCCATTGGTACTCAACCAACAAAATTCCAATTTAATCATTACTGACACGAAAAATTCCGTTGACAACCAAATAGTAAGTGGATGGAACCGATGGTAGATGAATGGTTGCACTAATAATATACAGTATAAACAAAACTAGTGAACTAAACTACCATATGTTCAATCAAAAATAGTGGAATTACAGTATCGTATAGATGCAACTTTTTAAACTTAAGCCTTTCTGATTATCAGTGTTGCTGGCAAAACTTTCGAAAGAATATTGCAAGCATCTTTTACATATCTGGGCAAAAAATTAAAAAAAACCAACATAAAATTTTATTTGTATTCATAATTTTAGTAAACAAGGTTCAAAATTTTATCCAGAAAGAACTTCTGTTAATTACCTTCGATAAATGAACCAGTTGTTGTAATACGATAAAGCGTATCAATCAACTACCAATAACGATAGATACAAAGTAATACAGTAGCACTCTGAATGTTCCCTTAAAGTAATTATAATTGTTCAAACCACAGGTAAGGCAATATAGATTTGATCTTAATAGCGATTTCTCCGCCCCAAATGTCTATAGTAATTCTGAAAATCTCGTTCGAAAGAAACTTGATTTCTTGGATAGTGTGCAAAATTTCAGGTTTTTTAACGTAAATATAAGCAATTAAAAGTGTAAAAATCGAAAAAACAGGTGTATTTTCTTTTCTTCGGCCACCACTGCAGACGCTTCTAGAGAAGAAACCATTGGGCCTATTAAGCTCAAATTTTAAACTTAAGCCTTTCTGATTATCAGTGTTGCTGGCAAAACTTTCGGATCGATATGTCAAAGTTTACACGGTTCCCTGCAGAACTATTTTATTTTTATGGCTTAATAGACCATTTTTATGGCTTGTAAGGATAAAATTGCACAGAAACGAATGATTTTTATTCAACACATTATCCAGAATAACAAAAGCTCAAATTTATGCAAATTAAAATTTTTTATAACGATTTTACTAATGGCATATCGAAAGAGTTCGGTCGGCGGCCGTCGTCCAGTGAACTGTATAATTCGTCATGGTCTTAATCCTGATGTAATAACAGAATCAGTAGGGTAGATGTACCAGTTTTGGCCAGTGTAGTACCAGTTCTGGCCAGAAAATCAAATTTAACTTAAAAATATAATCACAAATGAAACAAACTTTTATTGTTAACTGTGTGAACAGTTAACAATAAAAGTTTGTTTCATTGGACAGATTTGAATATGTGGTGATTATATTTTTAAGTTAAATTTGTTTTCTGGCCAGAACTGGTACACTGGCCAAAACTGGTACATCTACCCTAATCAAAAACAATTGATATCCAAACAAAAACATCTTAGATGCAAAAAAATTGCGACAATATGGATAACAGTCAAATATTTTTTTTTTTTCTCAAAAATTTTTCTTCGTTAAAGATGAGCTTGGCGATTCGAAGTAATAGCAAATTTTAGCAAATATTAATACAGGTAAAAATCTTGTGGTTACCGCTTCGAAACGCCAAGCGTATCTTTACCAAAGAAAAACTCCTAAAAAAACCCGACTATCATCCAAATTGTCACAATTTTTTACATTTCAGATGTTTTTGTTTGGATTTTGTATTTTTTCTATGAATATTTTAAATAAAGTCGTTTGTAATTGTTATTTTTACGTAATCATAACTGTAATGCTCTTGGAAATATTTTGAATAGTGAATTTTATATTTCACCACACAATTATTTCCAACTATTTATCTAAAATCAGTTTCAGTACAAAATTATTTGACGTTTTACCTGCCTGATTACTTATTGCATTGTTGTTACTACGGTTTCTCAAACGGAATATCGGGATCTCGGTTTTTTAACCCTGGAAATATCCCGGAAAATCCCACAAATTTCTTAAAAATTCACTTTTTTCTTTTTTGTGTTAAGGTTGAAGAAATTTTGCAAATAGGAAGTATAATTAAATCATAAACTATCAGAATACATTTGTATTTATTCATTTTAAACCTACTTATTCGTTTTTAAATTTTTGCTTGTTATGACATCTCATGGATTGTCAATAATCAATATGTATTTGTGGCAGGACTGAAAATTCTTTACTTGCCAGAACCTGTAATATCTTGAATAATTGCGCCGATATTGTCATAATTTTAACTATGCCCAGTAGCTTCGATAACTGCATTGTGCCAGGTTGTGAAATTGGGATAGAAAGTACGAAGTCTGCAAATATGAAGTTTTTCTTCATAAACCTGATTATTAAAGCCAAACGAACTGTCGAATTATCGGGCTATAAGCTTGATACCGCTATTAAAGCAGCCGAGACAGACAAATCAAGAATAGTTCAGAACAAAAGAAGTACTGCAACGCTTCTCGAAAACGAACTAGAAATCTTCGACGCTACAGCTGAAAAAACACGTAACATTTGTCCTCTCTTAAATGCATTAAGACGATTCCACCCACATCCATTGAATTGGAAATGGCATTTTCAGTGGCAGGACTTTTCATTATTAAAATAATAACAAGATTGAGTGATCGGAGTATTGACCATCTTTGGTTTTCAAAATCTTATAAAAATTTACAATAATATTTAGTATTATGTTTCATTTAAAAAACGAAAATTACCTGTTAAGTTAGAAGTTTGATCCAAGTTCATTTTTTCTTTAAATTTTCAATTCAATTTAAGGCATTTTTTTTTTGTAAGCAGTTTCCAACAAACTAATAATTTTTTTTCTATTTGTCAAAATTTCTACGTAATTCAATGGTAATTTTTATATATATTTTACACAGCATTATTAATATTATGATTTTGGAGGTTGCAGAACGTATTAAATTACTTTTAAAAATGAAAAATAATTATATCATTCGATTTCAAGATATTTTTTATATTTTAAAAATAATTAATTATATCCCGGGATCCCCGGAAACAGGTCACTTTTTTCCCGGAATCCCAGGACAAGCAAAAAACCTGGAAATGACAAACCCTAGTTGTTACACTACATAGAGTACATAGTATGAATGTCAATTTAAAAATCTCTTAAATTGCGTTTTCTTTCTAATAAACAATAACAAATACTGTTTTGTTCCTGAGGTTGTGAAAGAAGAACAAGAATGAAGACTTATTGTTTCTTCCAAACTGAATGTTTTATTACATATCTAATCATTTAAATTCTATTGAAATTCTACACGAACTGAAATAATCTCTATCTGAAAATCAAAATATCGACAGAACAAAGGCATCATTTTTCTTATCTATTGAGAGAAGTTAACTATAATTCACTTAGAAGTATCAAAGTTTTCACAAGTTTGAATTTTTTCTTGCCACATAAAATTCCTAATAGTAATACAATTAATTGTTAATATTCATTGTAAATGTAAAGACTGAATGGAACGATTTCATTTTAAAATACATTATAAAAAATTTATTTAAAATATGCACTCTCCACCTCAAATCAGTAGTGTTTTTGCCCCTGTACAGTACAGTGTACACCATACTTTTCTTGCTAGCAATTATCTTGCTGGTCATCTAACTCCTTTCAGGGGAAAATTTTTGAATTGAAGTAACATAACTTCAGACTGGCATCAGAAGGTCATATATAGTTAATAAGGGCCACCTCCCATCCCTAAGCTTTCCATATCTGATCTCAACTTTCATGTATCTAATTCCATTCTTGAGATTAAGGATGGACAGACAGAATGAAGTGGGAATTTATAAGTCAAAAATTTTATAAAATTTCAGCCTAATAATAGTTTAGCAGTTTACATTTCACAGCTATACTGTACTTGACTCTACCAGAAAGTACATTACTGCAACTCAAGATCAAGTCAATCAACAAAAATTGTTTTAAAAGGACAATGATTATAGAGGAAAACTCATTATCACATTCTCAGTAACAACATTCCAACACAAATATCTTGCTGATACCTACTATGAAAGCAAAAATCCAGAACAAATTGCATAACTTTCGCAGCTGTTAAAAAATAACTTTTACAGTATATTTTAAATTATAATAAATAAAATTGTGTTTGGTACCATCTGTTATTACATTTTGTTGTAAAAACTTACGCCTTACTGCAGTAGTTGAAGCATAGATGGGCATCGCCTGTACGCTATGTTGAACCCTTGTCTTTTCGCAATTATTCTATATAAAGGTGCTAAGATCGGGTTGTACGAAAGGAGTACGATATTTTTCCCATTACCCGGTGGATCAGGACAGCTGCCATTTTCATAATTTCTTTCTAGTTGCTGTACCAATCTGCTGTACCCGTGCTCTTTCACCACTTCCTGTAAGTATTCAATTTCCTGCTGTAACGCTTCCTGTGTGGCGCTGTGGGTGTGCGCTCTTTTAACCAGGGACCTGAATTCTGCCATCTTATATCCATACGGGTCACAAGAATCCTCTGGTATGTAAGTTGAGCTGCCTTTCTTGTGACCCATATGGGTATAAGATGGCAGCATTCAGGTCCCTGGTTAAAAGAGCACACACCCACAGCGCCACACAAGAAGCGTTACAGCAGGAAATTGAATACTTACAGGAAGTGGTGAAAGAGCACGGGTACAGCAGATTGGTACAGCAACTAGAAAGAAATTATGAAAATGGCAGCTGTCCTGATCCACCGGGTAATGGGAATAATGAGAAAGCAGCGAAAAATATCGTACTCCTTTCGTACAACCCGATCTTAGCACCTTTATATAGAAAAATTGCGAAATAGACAAGGATTCAACATAGCATACAGGCGATGCCCATCTATGCTTCAATTACTGCGGAATGATAAGGATAGACCAAATAGGGACAAACTTCCTGGGGTATACGCTATCCCAGTAACGGATAATAGATGCAATAAGGAATTGGTGTACATTGGATCCACCAAAAGAGCGGTGGAATTAAGATGGAAAGAGCACCATCAGGAACATTGTACATGGGAGAGCTAACACCTCATTGACGGTTTATGCATCAGATCCAGAAATAATCCCGGACTTCAAGGCCACGAAACTACTGGCTACCACTAAGCATGCAGATCAAATTCGATGGTTAGAGCAGATGGAAATTTATAAGGCCTTCCAATCATCCCAGCCGATAAATGCAAAAGACGAAGTGAAGTTGTCGCTAGCATGGCAGGCCCTACTGCAAAAAGCGAATACGGAGTAAAGGAAAGGAAAGATACTGCTGGTCTTTTTATTGAAGGGTTTGAGCTTTTTAAGATTTTTTAAGTTTTTAAGATTTATAAAGTGAACTTGGGAAGCGTTTCTTTCGGATAAATGTTCTACAGAAGCTAATGGAACAATTTTGAATTTTCGAATGGCACGCGATTAAGAGTATTAAGTATTCGATTTGTCAAACACCAATTGGAAGAGAATTTAGGCTTGAGAATGGACCCAGAGGGGAGTCCGAAAACGTTCGCCGTAGAAAATTAAATAGACTTGCACCGGTTATTAGGTTTGTGTTGGAGTTTTGAACACACATTTAATTCAAAAGATACAATTTCAAACAAATTGTATAAGTATTAAAATACCATTATTGCACTGATATTTATATATATCCTTTTATCTGATTAATGACAAAATTTAACTCATGTTGTCTATCATATGTAACACTTCACATATTGGTTATGTATAGACAGTCTGAGAGGTACCACAAGGTCTAATTTAATAAAAATAAAGTAATACATTAATTGCAGATAAATATTACATATGCCTATCTTTTAAGTAATTGGTTTGATCACTTTTTTGCTTGACTTGATAATCCCCAAATTTATTAGGTATTTATCAATCTTTATGAATATGGAATCTATGTTTTCCATGCTTTTATTAGTATTATTATTTAAATAAAACAAAAGAAAATAAATTTAAAACTTTTTAAAATGTTACCATTTATGAAAAATTTAACTAGTCATAGTTTTTCTATTAATACAGCCAGACAAGAAAATCAACACATGTAATAAAATGAATCTTTGATATTAAATGATATTTGATTCTTAGTAAATATAATAAAATTTTAGAATTTTCATATGACACTCATTTGAAATATTAGCCTAATCTATAATTTTAAAATGCATTATAAAACTAAATTTTTAGACAAGCTTAAATTTTTAATTTGCAAATACAGTAGACATTCAGTTAAATAAATGAAAATTTCTGTCCTGATTGAAAAAATATGTAAACTTTCTTCTTTTATTCTTAGAAAGAATATGATAAAAGAGGAGTCAATAAGTATAGATTAGTTAATGTATGTTATATTTTATTCCTACTTATACATTATTATAAATTTTAATCCATCCTGTACATTGTAAGTTCACTATTAATGTTATAAAAAAAATTCAATTTAGCACACTTTCAGCAGTAGCAGACACCTCTTCCACCAATCAGTATGTTAAATCAAGGCTACTGTATATATTTTGTTTACAATTTAGGATCATTTAAATAAACTATTATTATTTTATTGAAGATTTAATTAAAAATAAATAACTAGATAAAATTTTATATATCTATTAAGATTTATATTATGAAAACCAACCATTAAACAGTACATTCATATTTAATCTTATAACGCACAAGCTGTAAAAACATTATGGAGTTCAAAGTTAATATTATTTCTTAAACATAAAAATTTTAATTTTTGATAAGTGCTTTTGTCCTTATCTAATTAAAGCTTAGCTTAAATATTTTCTACTTACTTAAACCTATAATTTATTTAAACAGATCTAATTGTATTTTGTTTAACATAAAATATCAACTAAGTTATAATTAAGAATTTTTTAAAATAAGAATATACATATTTTGACTATTGATTTCAGTATATAACAATCAACTATTAAATGTTAATTAAATTATTAAAAATTGGTTTTTGTAAAGAATAATTATAAGAACAACTAATGTGCATGTGTGAATGCACACAATGACTGATGATTGATGTTAAATAGATATAGGCATTAATTATTTAATTATTAATAAATTATAAAGAATATTCAAATGACAGTTTATAATATACTTGAGCAGAATATAAAAATGTTTAAATACAAATTTCATATAAATTTCCCTGAAATTTTAAATTATTTTCATCTATTAGTTTTATCATTTTTAAGATTTTTTTTTATAAATCATGTAGTTACTATGCTGAAAACCATATGGATAATAATAAATCCTACTGAAATTTAATAAATAAATAAAATGTTATGAATTTTAAATCTGGAAATCATTTCTTTTTCTTCAATTGTTAAATCCTTATATTTAAAAAATTATTATAAACTACAGTTTATTAGTAAGTTATGTCATGGTACTAAAAAAAACTTTATTTAAAAATAGATTTACTTTATCATATTTATGATAGTTAAATCAAAACTTATATATATATATATATATATATAATATAAGTCTAGTTTTATATGTATTATATTTAAAATTATATTAAATCTTGCATTTAAAGCTTAATAACATTCTAATGCATGCATATTTATTATACTGCAATTGCTTTAAATTATTTTTTGCTTTAACAATTCTAATCTATGCAATTATTATAATAGAAATTATTTAATATATTTAAATAACAATCGTTTTTATAATAAATTAATATTAATAAAAAATAATTCTTGCTAAGTAAATTAATAATCTGATGAATACAACAAAGCTTAGAGAAGAAATCATAAATGTTAATTTAAACACTGACATTTCAAACTTCCCATTAATTTGAAATGGATTTCAAAACAGATTTATGTTAATCTTGTCACATATATGAGATTTCTTAACTTTTCTTTTTTAAATTATCATCATCATCATCATCATCATTATTATTATTAAGGAATGTTCAAAAGAGAGTAGTGCAAAAGTTTATACAGTCTATAGTGGTAATTCTTAACCACATATTAATAAATTGCCCTGCAGTTAGATTTTTAAAATTTACCTCTTGTGTTCATCATCTTGCAAAATGTTAAAAATAAAAAAATCAAACGGTTTATAATAGATATATGAACAGAAATCTTTAAGCAGCTGTTATGTTTTGTTCACAAATATTTGAATTTTCACTCATTCACACACACAAACCCTCACAAGGTGACATTTAACAATTAATATTTTAATTCATTTTTAATAGTGCAGTAGTAGTAACAAAGCTCCCTTTTTAGGACAGTTTAAATGCTTTATCAATTTTATTGCCAAATTAATGACAATCTGATGAAGTATTAGATTTTTTTCCTTATTCTAAATATAGATTATTTGAATACACTCAGATTCATTAATATTTAGCTTTATCACCAATTTTTAAATGATTGTTATTTTTCTGTAAGTGTTTACTGATGTGTTATAGATTTGTCCTCATTTTTAAAAGATTTTTATAATATGATTTTATTCTAATATTTTAAAATACAATCCTATTTAAAATTTTAACCAGTTATCTCACTATTCTAAATGACTATTCTTGTCTAATTTTTCTACTTTTATTTGACAAAGGAAATATAATGTATTTGAATCTTTCTACAAAAGTAATCTGAATATGGCTTCTTAAAAGTTCTTTCACGTGGGACTTATTTAAACTATAAGATATAAGTTTATAAAACAATATTTTCATTTAACCAAATCAGCTAAAATGAAAATTAACATATGTTTATCATAAGCATATCAAAAGCATATGTTTATCATATAATTTTCTTACATTATCAGGACTATTGAAGGCTTGTACAGAGTCCAGGGATAGAGTAGTCCCTTTTGCAATTGTTTTGAATGAGTGGAATATATAAAATGTTTCTTTATTAATTAACAAAAAGCAGTCTGAAAGATTTTATTTTTTGTTACTAAAATTAACATTAATTTATAGTGGTAGAAACAGCTACAGGCCCAAAGTTTTCCTCAAACCTTGGGAAAAAATCCCCATCTTTCCTCCCTCTCTATCTTTCAGTAATATGAAGCCAACAATGTACATAATTAAATCGTTATAAATGAATTAACCAGCTGCTAAAAGTGGTTTGATTAAGTTTAAAGAATGCTAATGTTTTTGACCAGGTTAATGGACTATCTTCACACATGGACAATTGAAAGTGACATCTCTGTCCACCCTTGAAAATGGCCCATTAACTGAATCAAAAACACCAGCGTTATTTAACTTCATCCATTGCTTAAAGTGCATTAATTCAGCTGACTAACAACAATGGCTAGCTCATCCTTGCCATTATGCTGAAATCATGTAATTAGTATTTGATTCTATAACGATAAAAATTGTCGATTAATCAATTAATACGTAAGATAACATCTGTGTTTAAGTTTCTATCTGGAACAGAATTAGATTATATATTGAACTCATTGTGACAGATTCAGGATTAAACAAAACAAATTTAAATACCATTTTTGTTTCTATCTTGTTCTATTTTAATGAATTAGACTTATTTTAACATTTCTTTCACATTAATTGTTGCATTCTCGAAAGTAAAATACCAAACTTTGAAATACAAAACGTCCATACGGTTACCATGGCAACATTCCCAAACTCACCAAACAAGCATCATCATTTTAATTAAAACTCCCGAATTCAATTAACGAGGCACGTGTTCATTTAATTACGATAAATTAACTAAGAAACTCCATCATCAGCTGCTTTAATGATATTCAATTTACGAAAATCAAACGAACTTACCAACATTTCCATCTTCGGTAGGATAACTCCGAATCAAAATGAATTGGAAGAAAAGCAATGACAACGCACAAAACTGCTGCTTTAATGACATAATTGACGTTTTTTTTCGCTTGCTAACTTCACATTAACCCTTCCTTAATTTAAAAACTCTCTCTAAAAACCAAACAGATCAGACGAAGTAAACCAATGACGTCATAAACTAGCGCCCTCTATCTAACGTAAATATATTTTTTAATTATGGAGCGTGCAGAATTTACGAAATATATTAACATTCTTTTTAATATATTCATTCGTATAATTTCACGTTCTAAATTTCATATAATAATTTTATTCGTATTTATAAATATACATAAAATAATTACACGAAAACGACGAATCATCAAAAACAAAAATACAATTTATGTTCTTATGGTCACTATGGAAACAATTCAAAATTATTTCATTTTAATTCTTATATACGTAATTTTTTTTTATTTTTTTTACAAAACTTTAAATAATCTTATGAAATTTTAATCATTTGTTTTTCATTTTTATTTTTTAATTCGCTTAATTTATTTCACGCTTTACTGCTTGACGCAACTGTTTACTGGAACGTTTCATAAGAGATCAGAAATTAAAAATAAAAAAAACCTCATTAATATTTTACTGACATAACAAGGAAAAACGATTGAAAAATTAAGATTAAAAATAAGAAATCAGTAATAATAGTAATAACAATTAAATTTGATATTTTTAAATAAACAGAACTTGTTATAGGCAATATTCTTGAACCAGAAAACTGTTATATTAATCATGAATAACAAATTTGTTTTATTTAACTTTCAAAATTACAGCTTAGTAAGCTTAACTAAATCTCCAATAAAATCTTTCTTTTAATAATAAAATCATTAATTTCACTTAAAAAAAATTAATTTCAAAATCTTTCCTTGTACATAAATAATCAAATTAAAAGTTGAACCTTTCCTTTATAAATGGTTAACTGACTTTTGTGTCTTCTCTCATCCCAAAAGTCAGCAAACAATTGTAAAGACTAAATTACTGCCTTGTTTGAAGATTTTACTATTTACAAGTTTTGCAGAAATGGCTAAAAAGTATGACATTTTTGTTCAATATACAAATTACAATGTTTTGACATAGCAAATTATAAATATTTAAAATTCTTTGATAGCTTGTCTGAGCAATTCACACAGTTAGCCAACTTTTGGATCACCCTGTGGTATATGTATATAATTTACATATGTTCATATAATGAAAGGTTTAATTTTAAAATGATTTTTTGTGTGTTGTAAATATATAAGATAAGTAAAAAAATTTACATAAATTAACCATTTGTTACTTATATCTATACATAGTAAATAATTAGCTTCATGCCTATTATTTCCATGCTACATTAATTGCTTTGCACACTTAAAGCTCATTAAATAATTACACATATTGCCAAGGGTACTATTTATTTCCATGCTATAGTAAAATTCTGTATTTTTCCGCACGAGGAACCTTGTTGATAACTAATCTTCCGTCGTAACTCAACGAAGCAAACAACCAGGGATCTGCACTGGACCATTCTGTGGAATAAACACTATCTTCGTGCTCTTCATAAGTAGCAATGACACCATCCTGAAACACTTTCCTATAAAGCAAAGAAAATTTTAATTATTATTATTATTCAATTATGATATTTAATAGATAAATGAAATGAGCATTTATTGCTATATACACATATATATAAAATAAACTGTGTAACCTATATTTTGTAATATTTCTGCATAACTAGTAGTAATAATATTCACTTCATTTCATACAATATATTATGTAATATGTTAAATTAACATAAACAAATATATAGAATGGCTGAAAGTCAGTTAACCATTCTAAAGACTAAATTGCTGTCTTATTCAACATACACATTTTTTTGCCAATTTTGTCAAAGAAAAATGCCCCATTCTACACTTAGTCATTCACAAATATACCTGAAAAACAAGATTAACTGACTTTCAGTCTCTGCTGTGTATAGTGTAAGAAGCTACATTAAAAGAAATCCCATAAAATAAAATTTATTATTCATATAGAATTAATTTTGAAACTTTTATAATAAGATACTGAAAAAAATATGTTTGATTTTATTGCCATTTTTCCTTATAAAACACTTAAGGCTATATAGATATTATGTAATTGTTTAGGAAAACCAGTATAGATAATTAGCTATTCACATAAATTAATGCATTTTTTTTATACTCAATTTTCCTTGACATATTTTATTACATCCTGTTATTCTTATAAGTGTTTAATGTAAAAGTATACTGTTAAAATCAACAAATTAATGTATAAACCAATAAACAAAATAAGCCCTAACTTTCAATCTAAAGAAGTATTTTAAATTCTTTTAGTAATTTAAAAATAATGTAAATTTCTCTCTCAAATTCTATTTTTGATTTTAATTTTGTCTAAATTCAATTTTATAATTTATATTTTATTGATAGAATTTGAAATTCATTATAAACATTAAATCATTTTAGATTTAATATTTATAATATTAAATATTATAAACATTAAATATTATAATATTGAATATTATAAAATAAAATATTAAAAAATTATATTAATTTATTTATTCTGTTATTATTATTTAAAATAAAGAAAACAATTCTATTGAAAGTAATAAAGTTTTAATAAAATTGTATTTATTTCCAAATTATAATAATCATAACTATAATTATTTTTAATTAATGATTCATTTGATTCAATTAAGTTTCTTTAAAAATTTCACCAGTAAATATTTATGTAAAAACAAATCACTTTCAAAATGTTAAAAAAATATTTTAAAACAAATTTAACTTAAAAGTGGCAAAATAAGATCCAAGTTTTTGAGACTTGATCAATTTAATAACAGGATTATTTTTGTATTGTATAGATCAATAATTCTCAAAATTATTTGATCATTGAACTACTTAAACTGAGAAGGAGAATAATAAAATAAAATAATAATAAAAATAATAATTGCATTATCATCATTGTTTAAAATACAGAAATGTTAAGTATACTTTAAAATAGTAGTTGAATTTTTTTAAGTAACAACACATAATACAAGTTATTTTAATTGTAGCCTGTTTATTTATACACAATTTTTTAAAATCATATTTATGTCTTTTCCTATATAGACTATTTAAAATAGTCTTATAGGAATTTTGTTTCCATTTTAGAATTAATGAAAGTTATTTTTAATAGTGAATCAACTATGCATTTTACATATAGTATTATAGTATACATTTTACATATGTATTTATGAAAAACATTGATTAAAGGATTGTTTACTACAATTATCTTATACAGGTGTATGCATTTATTGATACTAATATTATGTTCCCTTCACTGTTTTTATAGTGTATTCTTAATTTTTTCCTTGCTTTTCACATGTGAATTTATCTTAATAGAAAAGTAGTGTGGAATTTCCTGATACATGTGGTTCCACTTTGACATGCTTTCTTTGCAGATTCCTGCCTTAAGGAGGTCATTCGTTTGCCTTCTGAGGTCAGGCAAGTAACTATATGGGATACAGTATTGCTTCACTTTGATAGGGTGCTCCAAAACTAACTCAACTCTTCGTCTGACCTTCCAAATGGCCCTTAATTAGTTTAAATGCCTACACTTATCACACTGCCTTGCCAGATGCCCTTTCTCCCCATACGCATAACACCTTCTATTGTCCCATCCATTTTCTTTCAGGGTTTCCATTTCCCTTCATGCACTCAGTTAATGATGCAACCAACTCCCTCAATGCCCGAATTTGGCCCTCAAGCTCTGCCATACAGCTGCTCACTCTGTCTTTCTTCTCAGAGCACAAACCCCTATGTTCTGAATTCGTGCATACCTCATTCATTATCCTTTTCTGCACACCACCTCAATCTTCTCCTCTTCCTCTGCCCTACATATCACTTGGTCCAAGGTTTTCAGATAACTTTGCATCACCTGTCTCCGGATGTCAACGACCAAACCCCTCAAAAAACACTTCTTCACAGCGTTATCCTGGAGCATAGCCAAGTTGCCGTTTTGAGCTACAGCATGTGAGAACAATAACCTTATCTGTATCACGTACAGTACTTGCAGACTTTTTTCCCCTTTCTTTTGAGGTATTTTTAAGACTTGATTGAAGGAATCTTGTTCTTTGTCCCTCTGATTAAAGCATTTAATGAGGCCTGTTTTTATCTCCTCATAACTAATCCCTCAGATTGAAAAACACTGACAGTGGTTTACCCTTAAGCCTAGACTGAATGACAGTGATTTTTACTGCCTCCTCCCAACTGGTAAGGGATGCTACATTTTCCTCCATTTGGTAGAAGTGGCATATATCCAAAACATCGCCAGGCAAGTTCATAAAACATGGGATCATCCCCATGAACCCAGTAACAATGGGGACACTACTGACCTCCTCCATCGCCATTCCAGATTGTCCTACCAAATCGTGACTTTCCATCAGGAACAATAAATAAACAAAAACCAAAAGTATGGCAGCACCAAGTCAAATACAGTATACAAACAACAGGGCCTGGAACATGAACCGGATGAAACGAAGAGGAAAGAAAGGGACATATGCTGAACCAACTATTCACAATGATTAATCACGACCTTGTCATGGATGCCAATGTAGGTACTCCTGTAGCATGTGGTCTGCGGGGTTCAAAGAACAGTCAAACCGAATAGTCGGCGTAACAGCGTAGTTTTGTAAACAAAAGTTTATTTGAGAACAAATACGCGACTAATGAACAAATACAGGATTCAAAGTTCGATTGCATAACAATATGATTCCCAATTCGCTCTCTCCTGACCTTCCTTCCTTATGTGAAACCCTCCTTTCTCCCGACAGACCGTACAAAAACCGATAACACTAAAGCCCTGGTCACACTATGCGATTTCCAGCCGCGCGGGCGACTGCAACCGCGACGGCTGTTCCCGTTAACTGGTAATCCCCCCTCGAAAACCGGCGCGACTGCAACCACAACTAGAAACAAAAAGTTTGTTCTACTGGCGACGGTTGCAAACGCGCATCCAATCAGAAAACGTCTTTGTGCCACGTCATACTTTGTGTTGTATATTTGTCAACATATCTTGATTATAACATTTGTATTAACTCAGTTTCAGTACATTTAAATGCTATATTTGATATAAATCAAATCTGAATTTATAAAAGTTATTGTTAGATTTATTTTAAAAAGTTTGATTACTTTTAATAATATACAATTGAATAAAATAAATGCTTATATAAAAGAAAAAAATATATCGATTATAAATGAATTAAATCATTCAAGCTTTCCTCTAAACAACACTTACCCTCAAATATTCACTTTTATAAGATTGATAAATAGCATCCAAAACTTCTGGGATAATGACTGATATCGAATTATGGGCCACTCTAAATTGATATGCCAAACTACGAAACGTTTCTCCTAAATTATATATAAGTATTGGTATTCATACGGATATATCCCCTATAACCTACGGCATCCGAAAGCCTTAATTCATTCATCAGCTGGTGAAAGAAAGCACGATTGTTTAGCCCGTTGATTTTCATTTCGTCAAGTTTTAACCCAGCATGAACGTTTTTTCTTATTTTTCTCTTCGTATATTCTCGCCAGCTCTAACAAAATTATCGCCTTTTTTCTTTTATTCATTCCAGAAAAGGAACTGCTTGCTATTTTAATAAGAAAAGTAGCTAAAATTCCGTAAATACTCTGAAGTAGAACGTAAAATGTCGGTAAACTCACGAAAGTAGACAAAAACAAGCTACTGTAATTTTATTGGTTTATTATAGGGTCACGTGTTCCGAGTTGCAACGTCAACGAACAATGTGTGACCACGAGAAGACGCGCGCGACTCGCGCTTGTTGCAGTTGCGGTCGCCTGCGCGGCTGGAAATCGCATAGTGTGACCAGGGCTTAAGGTAACACCAAATAAACAGTTGGGGAAAAAATTATACAATAATACATACAACATTTTCTTTGAATCAAAAACTCATTGGTCAGCGTACTATAGTTCATCCTTTACCCTACTTGGATGGCGATCTTTTTTTTTCGTTTACATATTGCCTCAATGAAAATGGATTCCCTTCCAATCCAAGATTTCTTCAATCTTTGGATGATTGGTTCTCTTATACCTCTTTCCTAGTCCTCCATAACCTGCGGCATCCTCCAGTCATTCATGTATGAAGAAATCCCACAAACAAAAAGCCTCCTCACGTGGGTTACCCTTATTTTTATACCACCAACCAGCGGATGTCGCGCCGTCACATGTGCCCGCACTTTGGGCCAATCACCATATCCACACTCTGCCAGCAGAGAACTGCCGGTACCAAGGAAGGAAACGGAGAGGGATCTGCACAAGAACAGACATGTGACAAATAGAAAACAAACAAAAAATAAAGTAAAAATAATATACATAAATAGCCATGAAGCACTACAGGTCTCTTGGAATCCTAAATACAGTGGAGCATGCCAATATGACCACCTCTGTAACATGATCATCTTCCTATAGTGACCAATTTTATTTGGCCTGAAATACTCAATAGATTTTGCAAACACTTTTTCTCTGTATAGTGACCATTGTTATACAGTAGAGACTCATAAATTGGAACCCCGGTAATCGGCACGATTTTCAGTTGGACTGTGTCGTGCTGAATCGAACGTTTTTGATACTAAATTTACTTCTAAAGTATAATTTTCATGTTTTTATATTTTTCAATATATTTATTTTGTTTGTACAAAATGCAGAAATAATTTTTAACGATACGATAGCCTCGATTATTATTATAAAAATTTTCGTTAGGCTTAAAATTGACAAAAATTCAACACAAAGCGACACGCAATGGAGAAAAATTTGAACATCGGACAGGTTAATATATTTTTTCGTACATAATCCGTAATCGGAACAAATCCCTAATCTGAACAACCCCAGTCCCCAATTGATTCCGATTTTCGGTTAACTACTGTATATCCAATTTTCCTGAAATATAACCTGTTAAAATGACCACTTTACTGAAAAAAGCTGGTGGGTTGTGAGTTTTTGGGTTACTGGTGTGGACAATAAGGAATTCTACTTGCAGGTCAAAATCTGCCTCCCACATGTAGTAGTACTGAGGCTCTATAAGCAAATACTATGCAACTTCAAAATTAATTAATGTCTTTAAGAATCCTTCTGTGAATTGTTTTGTCTGTTCAATATGAGCTCCTTGCTGTTTGGCAACAAACTTACATCACCATTTCCATGAGTCAAACATTTGTTTACATCTTTCAGAGGTTACATTTGACCATTTGTCTTTAAGTACTTTCTAAATACCACTCGGAGTTGTAGTATGTCAGTGGAAAAGTTGTTTAAGGAATCCAAAACTGAAGAAGTCTGAAGGGCTGATGTCTGGTGATTCAGTAAGACTATCCCATTTTTTTTATATAATCAAGACCTGTTGAAGCTTTAAGATATTTGAGATACTCCTCAGTTTCCTTTGCAGTGTGAGAAGAGGCTTTGTCATGATAGAACACAACTTTGCCCATCTCTCCTAGATACATGCAAAGAACTTTTCTTTCTAAATATGGCTTAAGTACATTGCTGATATATTAGTCAAAATTTACATTATAGAAATATACAAATATAGAAGCTTGATATCATCAAATTAAAATTTGTCCCTGACGCGGCATATCCTATCCAATCTAAAACTGTCATGAAAAAGCAGAGAAAATTTACTATGATGCTAATTAAGATTTTTAAAAATCAGAAATAACTGCTAAAGAAATGCAAAGCAGCTTTTTATGCTTTAATTCAATTTTGTTATATTAATTTGATTATACTGTTTTTACTCAAACAACAAATTAGACCAATCAAATTTGATTAGTCCAATTTCCACCACAACATTAGCCTATGTAGAAATCTTTAATGGCATTTATCAGTAACAGGGGAGAAAATGTATACTAATTTAAATTTTTTTTCTAAATTTCTTTTAAGTTTTAAGAATTTGCCAAAAAATTAATCTTGTTTTTTCAAAATGATTAAATGACATATTAATTTTCAAAAATAAAAAAGAAAAAATGTTTTTTTTGCCCAAAAATAGTCTCAATTTTTTCCTGTCTTAATTTTCATAAAGTTGTCTAACTGGGAGGACTCTAGATCAATGTGGCACACTATTTCCTATTTTGGAGGAAGTTCTGGTTCATTTTCTTGTTTTTTGAGCAGTGTGTCTAAAGTTTTTAATTTTTTTCTTACCCGCCATATTAGACCTACTGGTGGGATAATTATCCTACTTGGCTACCAAAAAAGTTACAAAAAAAAAAAAGAGTTAAAAATCTCATTAACACTCTATTGCAACTGGAAGTGGCTCACCTATTATACAGGGTGGTCCACAGAAAAGTAGCCCACCAATAGACATGAAGAATGAACAAGTGGACTGCTTGTCTAAAGCTTTATTGACTTACCCACAGAACAGATGCTGAAAGTGATTACCGTCCATGTCTATGCACCTCTGGGCATAAACCCTGTAGATTGTTAACTGGTCATAAACTTTTTAAGAATTTATCTTCAGAGGGAGGAAAAATCATAGGTAATAATATTGTGTTTCTAATCTATCAGATAATTTAACCTAAAAACATTAAATGGAAAGGTTTGGAATTTTTTTCTATAGTCATTATTTTGTTGAAAATAATAAATTATCAACCTCCAGAAGAGGGTGCAGCTACATCCTGTGCACCTTCTCTAAATCTGCCATTGACATAATCATCTTCTTCATAAGTTCAAATAAGAATAAGAAAAAAAAACAATTGAATCAAAGGTATTTGAGACAATACAATAAATGCCATATTGCCTCAAACAATTTAAGACATACTCCACTTCAAAAAAAAATTAGATTCTAATTAGAAATAAAAATTAAATATAGTTTTAAAAAGTTTATTAAAAAGTCAAAATGTAAATAATATATTTGAAACAAATTATAATTAACAAAACTTAAAAAAAAAACACATGAAATTCTGCAAAATTTTCATTCGTGTTTGAACAGTTGCCACTTTTTCAAAATTGCTGACCTGGACATTTTATAATTAGGATATTATAATTAAAGATAAAAAAAATTAGGTTTTTTTATTGTGAATAGAAAATAAATATTTTTTTTATTAGAAGGTAAACATGTACAGTACAGTATATACTGTATTATATTATTAAAGTAATACAATAATCACATGTGGCATATCCAAGAATAATTAATAACATTCCAATGTTGATGTTAATTGCAAAAATAATACATAAAAGTAAGAATAATAAATAACAACACATACCAACAATAATAATATTAAGTTACAAAAGATACATTGTATTTGATACAATATATAATATAAATACAAGGTGTTGCAGCTGGAGTTGCCCAGACATGCGATTCCCGCCTTTTTCGGTTATAACAGAAGTTTTGTAATTCAAATTGGTAGCCGTTACAAAGTTTGTTGGAAAGCGACTGTTGGAGAATGTCAGTTAGGAAACTGCTGTTTGTTTGAAATCTATGATCAGCGATTGGCTGGCAGAGATTGTACATTGGCCGGACAAGCTGGAGGCATCTGACACTGATTGGTGGAGCAGATTCGAACTCCGACGAGTATAAAAGCATCAACTCTAGGTGGGAAAAGGTTCCCTTTGAACTTGGAAAGAGAGAGCTTTTTTTGGACTAACAAGTGCTAGGTGTGCTAAAAGGACTCGAGGACTTACTGCAGATACATCTGTGCAAGAAAGGTCACAAGGTGTTCTTCCAACGGACCTGTTACGGATTCAGTGACTGTCCGAACTCTTAGTTGTACATGTTTGAAAATTTGTTAATCACCATATCGTTGTTTTCTGTCGTCGTGAACTTTGTAACCTTTGTAATATTCATTGTTAATATAAATGTTTGTGTTATTGTCAACTATACGTAGCGAACACCCGTTTTTGAATTTGACTCGAGGTATGCGCTATGTCATTTTACAGCCGAGAACTGAACAATGCACATGTCAGTTTTAAACCAGTTAGGGACTTGTGTTGGAACAAACCTAATATTTGCCAGAGATATTTGCAAGTTAGAATTTTAAAAGTACATTTTCTGTCACTCTTAGCCTAGGGGTAAGTTTGGGTGGCGGGTGTGAAGTTAGTCTTTAATTGTTAAAATAAAATACTGGCAAATATTTTTATAAATTTATTTTGTTTCATCATAATTTCACAATTTCTACGAAACTGGACAAATTAATATTTAATCCAGACCATAAATTTAAAAACCGGCTTGTCCAGGTGAGAATCGGCCTGACAGCAACACTATGTTTGAAGAATGACAAAAAATATTCTGAATTTAAAAAACAACTTGAATTTAAAATGCACTCCAATTTTAAGTTCAGTGTACAAAAATATGTATTGAATTTAAAGCAATATATGCATTTAAAAAATTTTTTAAATTACTAAAGTATACTAATTTTTGATATTTTCTATTTGAAATTATTAAATTTATAATTAAATTACAGTAGAGCATCGATTATCCAACTCAATTGGGGACTGGGGTTGGTCGGATAACTGAAAAGTCGGATAACCGAAAAGTATGAAAAAATACATTATTAGTATAGTGTATTAGGCCTGGTTTAAATACTAGCCTCCCTTTCATGGTCGAGCCAGTGCTGCCAGCTAAAACATGCAAAAATTTAACAAAAATAATATTAAAGTAGCCAAGACATAACCAAATATTGTAGCGCCACATCACTAGCGGACATTTGAATTTGCCGACTAGAACGCGGTCGGTTAACCGATAAGTCGGTTAATCGGGGGTCGGATAATCGATGCTCTACTGTATTTATAAATTTCAAAATTTAATAAATATAAAGATTTAAAATAAACTAATTTAATAATTTCAAGGGAATTTTCTAATATATTTCCTATTACATTTCAAACAATGAAAAATAAATAAGCAAAACAGTTTATGATCATATTAATTAATGGTTAATGTTACCTTAGGATCCAAAATGGTGGCGGTGAGATTTTTTCCCTGCTTCGGAGACTACTACGGAGAAAAAAATTTTCCCTAGAGTCGTGACGTCGACGCTGTTGAGAATTTTTCCCCGTTCGGTTTCGACGCTGCGTTTGACGTGGCCGAGTTTCCTGTAACCTCGAAACGGACGGTAGTGTGTATTTGCGACAGTAGAGGGAGCTTTTTCGTAGCGTCGTGCGAGAGTAAAATCAGCGGGAAATACGTAGGGGTGTTACGAATGAATATGCAAATGCATGATCTACGACGTGATTCTGTTCCTTTTCGGGCAATTTTATGCAAATTGACTAGTTTCCAGTTGGAATCGTTTGCTGTAGTGTTGCGACGAATTGCGTATTGGAATAATTGCTGTTTTATTTTGTTACGATATTTCATTCTCACACAATTTATTATCGGTAAACGTATAGTTTATTTGCAATTGTTCGATAATGAGTAGTTTTGCAGATTTGAGTTGCAACGACGAATTTTGGTCGAAATGCACCACCCGTGATTTCTCCATGTTAATTGAAGACGACTTTTTGGAACCAGGTTTGCCTCCCAGTATCGATAACGCATTGAAATTTGCTGTAAAATTAGGCATACAGCCGACCGAGTCCGTTTGCATTCATTGCGATTCTTTATGCAAATTATACTATCGGAGTAATAGAGAAAGCTGTTTCTTGCGATGTAGTAAGTGCGGAACAAAGACCTCTGCCTTTGATGGAACATTTAAAAGTAAATTTGGCCACATTTCTTGGAGTTGCATTCTGTCGTTTATATGGCACTAACTATGTCTGGAATGTATGGCGACGACCTCGGCGATTGCGGCAGGCAAATCCAGAAAAACGGGAGTCGATTGGTCCAATCACATACGGTTGGTATTGCTTATAGCTTTGAGTAATTTGACATCGTTTAAAAAAGGAGTGCCGAATAAAACGGTGGAAATCGACGAGACCGTAATATGTAAAAGAAAGTACGAGAAAGGGCGTATATTTAAAAATATGTTCGGAAAGGAAAAAAAGATAGGAAGAAGCAGACAACCACCATCGAAAAGTGAGTAAAAAAATTCTTTTTTTTTATTGTTTATTTCGGTTAATATCCGCGGAGTGTGCAGAGAAATTTCAAGATGGCGGCCGGAAACGCAGCCATCTTGAATCGAGGGAAAATTTTTTCCCCGTCGCAGTCTCCAACGTAGGGAAAAATTTCCCCCGCCGCCATTTTGGATCCTAGGGTAACATTAACCTAATTAATAATATACATATTTGATTTCAATTTGCAGTTTTTCTTACTTGTCTTGATCGCCATCATCTACCGATGATGTTTCTTCGTCTTCTAGTAAATGTCCAAAAGGTTCTGAAGAAATTGAGGCAACCCGCGATAATATTACACGAGAGTCGCTGCTTGAAGTTAAAACTAATTGGTCATGAAAATGATTATAACGAATAGTCCAAATCCTGAAATATTTTAATTACTTCTTTAATAGCTAATAGAAAAATAATTCAATTTCAAAATGTTCTTTTATTTATTAAATTAAATTAAAACTAATAATACTTTTAATATTATAAAGCACTCAGCAAATCATTATAGATATACGTACTTAACACCTTACTCTTGCCGAGAAAAAATATATTTATTTGCAACAAACAAACAAACGTTTTCAGCCTGCTTCACAGGCCATCTTCAGGCTTGGAATACATTTGAAATTAAAATTCCATCCATGGAATACAAAAATTCAAATTCAAAATTAAATAAGGTACAATCAAAATAAAATATTGAATAACTAACATAAAGCAAAAAATAACAAAAAATATATAAAAATGTAACAAATGAATACGTAAGCATTAATAAATGCAAATTTCTAAGACATACAATAAAACCATTATATTGATTGGTTAGAGCCCTTATTAAACTTCTTAACCATAAACTTCCATGCAGAGGGAAGACTTTCTGCGTCCCTCGCATTAAGACAGCCTTCTTGTAATCTACTTCTAAAAATCTGCAACTTTTCCGCTGTCAAGGCTAATGATGGAGACGATAAAGGATTTATGATGGCCGCCTCATTCCATTTGACCGTAGCTCCTGGCGCTTGCGCCATTTGGGACAAAACTGTTGCATTAGACCCCTTTCTGATATTATAACTATGCTCCTTGATTCTAATTCCTAAACTTCTAGTGGTTACTCCGATGTAATCTTTTTTAACGCCCAATTGCATGTTTTCATACGGAATTTTATAAACTCCTGCTTTCTCTTCTGCCTTTATAACATCTTTATCATTCCTGAGGATTTTGTATAAATTAGGGGCCCTTTTTATAAGCATCTTCGAACTTTTTCTGTGTGCTATTTCTTTCATGACTGTATTCATACTTTCATTATATGTAAACTTTACAAATTTATTGGGAGCATTCTTAAAACATCCTTTCTTGATGTTGTGTTCATATTTCTTAATTATTCCTAGAATTGTACTTTTTTGGTAACCTAGGGTCCTGGCTACATTTATTATTCTATCTATTTCTTTCGTCCTGTCTTGGGGCGTTAAAAAAGATTACATCGGAGTAACCACTAGAAGTTTAGGAATTAGAATCAAGGAGCATAGTTATAATATCAGAAAGGGGTCTAATGCAACAGTTTTGTCCCAAATGGCGCAAGCGCCAGGAGCTACGGTCAAATGGAATGAGGCGGCCATCATAAATCCTTTATCGTCTCCATCATTAGCCTTGACAGCGGAAAAGTTGCAGATTTTTAGAAGTAGATTACAAGAAGGCTGTCTTAATGCGAGGGACGCAGAAAGTCTTCCCTCTGCATGGAAGTTTATGGTTAAGAAGTTTAATAAGGGCTCTAACCAATCAATATAATGGTTTTATTGTATGTCTTAGAAATTTGCATTTATTAATGCTTACGTATTCATTTGTTACATTTTTATATATTTTTTGTTATTTTTTGCTTTATGTTAGTTATTCAATATTTTATTTTGATTGTACCTTATTTAATTTTGAATTTGAATTTTTGTATTCCATGGATGGAATTTTAATTTCAAATGTATTCCAAGCCTGAAGATGGCCTGTGAAGCAGGCTGAAAACGTTTGTTTGTTTGTTGCAAATAAATATATTTTTTCTCGGCAAGAGTAAGGTGTTAAGTACGTATATCAATAATACTTTTATTTAACATTATAATTATCATGGGAAAGAAAAAGAAATTTATGCATTCAATAAATTATCATTATTGTGGTAGCATTCATTTCATATTTTGTATAAGCCTATTTTATTTAGCATATATCTATTTACAGCTGTACAGTTATAAAATACAGTCAAACCCTTGACAATAACTACTGACAGGAAGAAAACATGGCCGTTGTTCAGAAGTGGTCATTAATGGGAGGTAAACTGAAAATTGCATGTAATACTTGAAGGAAAATGTAATTCATTACCTTTAACATTATACAAAAATCACAAAAAAAATTTGTACACAGGTCCTTTTTGAATGTGCAGAGAACACCTAAAAAAAACACACATCAGTCTTTTATTGCAGGCTATAACCTATATTGAAATAAGTAAAAAAAAAAAAGTGTCTTATGACAGTGATGATAATTTAAAAATTTCTCCAAATTCTTTTTTAAAAAACATCTAAAACACTGTTAGTCCTTGGTGTTGAAATTTAGTTACCACTGTCAGAAGATGACAATGTTACTTCTTTACATATTTTAACAGAAATCATAGCCTACAATAAATGATTGATTTACACTTGTGTTTTTAAGTTTTCTGCACATTCAAGAGGAACTTTTGTGCAAATTTTTTTTGCAATTGTCTAAAATGTTAAACTTAGTTAATCCTTGATGTTTTTTTAAGAAAAGTTTATTTTTTATGCCAATTTTATTAACCACACATAAAAACCAGTATCCAAAACTAGCCACCTTATCAATAATGACTAATTTTGTACAGTGCATTATTATTTCTATATCATTTTGAGGAGAGTGGCCATTGTGAAAAGATTAAAAGTAAGTTTTTTTAGCAGTTGGGGCATTGTTGGAAATGACCATTGTGTAGAGGTTATTTTGTATGCATTTTTGTTCAAATAGAAATGTTCCTGAAAAGTAGCCACTGTTTAGAGTGATTGTTATTGGCAGCTCACTATATTATCAAAAGTTTAAAGGTTTAAAAGTTGTATAATGTCAAAATAAATACAGTACAGTGCATTCTCTCTAATCCACACCAAATTTGTTTTTTCCACTAATGTTCAAGCCAAACTTTTAAAAAATTTGTATAGGTATGTTATTGACTATCTTCCGGTGTTGAGTATTGGGAAGTTATAAAAAATTCATAATTACTTTATAAAAAATGAAAAATTTGTAAAATTAATATATACTATACATTTTAATATAAATGTGCCAAATATTGTATAATTTTTTAAAATACAGTAGACCCATGTTGTACGAGTCACTTAAATACATGAGCCAATCACAGCCCGGCACTTGTGCAGTTTAGGGGCTATGGCTGTTTGAAACGTTTTTTTCCATAAAATTAATCAATTCTAGACTAATTTGACTCAACATTTCCAAATCACGTATAATTTTTTGGGAATAATCCAAACTATGCCATAAACCAGTGGTTCTTAACCAGGGTGCATGCACCTCAGGGGTCATGCACCCTCGGGGGTGCGAGAGAGCTTTCCAGGGGTGCAAAAGAAATTTAAAAAATATATACGAACAAGCAACCATATTCTCTACAAACCGTGGTACCCAGCAACATGGCATCCCCATGTCTTCACTCTCTACCATCTCACTTCTACACTCTCTACTCTACTGTCTCTCAGCACATTGTGCTTGTCATCAGTTGTCAGTACATGCAGTTAATGTAGTCACATTGTTACGTGCAGTACAGAAACTAGTTAAGACATGTTCGCATACCTTGAATAAAAACGTAAACAAAGTTTGTAACAATATTTACAGGTAACCCCGTATAACATGGCACTTCTATAGCACGGATTCACTCTAACATGGTTCTAGAATTGGATAAAAACTCTCGTACAACAAATATACACCATTTTTTAAGGGGGGTGCAAGACCAATAAAAAGGTTAAAAACAGCTGCTATAAACAAAAAATTGTAGGATTACTTGCCGAGTGTGCACCATTTGATGACGCCATTGCTTAAGCTTGTTTTCGTCACAGAGCAGCTTATCAAATGGTAGGCACGTTTCCTGATAAGTTATTTTTCTGCAAAAAATTTGCTGAACTTTGGAGATATCATTAATATAAATATAATTTTTATGGCAGTTGAATAATAAATGTTTTTTAGTAGGTCCAGTGCTCGTTTAAACTCAACTGTTTGTACAATATCCGCTATTGGTCCAGATTCGACCAATCCTGTCACGACACGAGTCGGCAATGACATTTTAGCATGTTATATGAACACAATTGCAATTTTTTTGCCATGTTATACGAATCCATGTTATATGAACACAATTGCAATTTTTTTGCCATGTTATACGAATCCATGTTATATGAACCCGTGTTATAGGGGGGTCTACTGTATACATATTTGTATTTAGTTCTTTATAACTTCCTTTTCTTTATACATAACTCTCCCCACTAATTTGAATTTTTCATTAATAAAAAGAACCCTGTACAATAATTAGATTAGCACGAGTGCACTGTACTTAAAATACAGAAAAAATCTGTTAACCAGGTATAAATCAAGTAAAAATCACCAGAAAAGATAAAGGGATTGCTAAGTGATATATTTGAACAACTAATCTTTGGAAACTTTTTCCAATGTTTTGTCAGAAAATATAATAATTACCAATGAATTAGGAGTTTTATATAATCTTTACATATATAACAACTCCACAAGCCAGAGTTTTGATTAAAGCCAGATTATCTGCCAAATTATTGGGCTATAAGACTAATGTTTCTTACAGTTACTGATAGAAAGTGTGAGGAAGTTATGAATTTTCTGTGTGACTTCAAGACATTCAAAATGCAAATCTTTGAATGAGTTGCCCTTTATATAAGTGATTTCTTTTTCTTTTGAAGAATCTGCATTACTGCACATTCTCTGTTTCTTGGAAGTAACTTTCTCATTGCTTGTAAGTTTGTAACTTAAAAATTGCCAGGTGATCTTCCAAATTATCAAGTTATTCCGCTAGACAAATATTTTGTATCTAATTATATATAAAACATATAGCACAGCTCTAGCACAATATACAAGTGAACAAGGTTGTCTCCATGATGAACAGAGGGTTTTAAAACACACATTCAATAATCACAAACTAAGGACCCTGGAGGTGTTTAATATGTTTGTGATAACCCTTAAAGGAAGTTGCATTAATAGTAAAAAATCCATATCTATATTCATGGCATAATAATCAATATTAGATAGCCCCTTAAAAAAAGAGCAGCAACCAATAATACATCTGATAATAAGACTAAATTACAAATTTTTCTATTTTTTGGTTGGTTTATTGATATTTATTATAGACATTTATTTATTTATTTATTCATTTGTTTCGTTAAAACTGACGACAAAAGTGATATCACTTTGCTATTCCATCATCCATTGTCGCATGCGAGTACCAGACTTAACTAAAAGAAAAAAGGGGAAAAAATACAGGACGACTTCTACGGCCTGTTAGCTTTTTGACCTGAGAGTGTTTCAATTTACACTTTCTCAGCATCAGAATTACCTTTCCCATGACCTTTGTGACATCTCCAAGGTATTTTGCTGTTTTAATATACAACAGAATGGCTGATCACCAGTTCCTCCAACAGTTCAGTCTGAGTCTCACCTACTTCACTCACTCCACCTATGGGTTGCTCCCTCACCCAACCATTTCACATCCAAAGACAAATTAGTGTGATTTAGACCTTTTCCTAAATGATCCCAAATGATCCTCCAGTCAACAAGTATCAAACCTCCTACATAATATAACAATCTCCACAACAAGGTATTTATCAGGCCATGATCACTTTGTGAACTCTCTTGCTCTCTCTCTCTCTCTCATGTTTAACAACTCACAACTAAAAGGACTTGTTAGAATGTAGAATCCTTTAATTAATAATTGAATATTTGTTTTGTTAATCTGTAGTGTGTGTAATTCCTTCCACTGTCTCTGAACCTTCTCCATCCTGAGTCCAACTGCTTACACAAGCGACTGCTCACATGACTTAACAATAACCAAAATAAACAGCTGCAGTGGTTGCTGTGTCTTCAATCCTGACATAGGCATTGCTGACATGGTGTCGACCCCTCAGTTAAGTGGTGCAGAAGTAATGGGGACACTTTGTGCATTATCACACTGGTGTCAGCAGTGGGATATATTTCCTCCTGGAAATACAAAAAACCTAGAGAGCAAGTTTAAAAAAGTGAGGGATAGAAAAATTCGTGAAGTTTAGGCAAATTCTCAAAAAGAAAAAAGAAGCAAATTCCAACAATCACAGTGGTGTCAGAAGGATAGAAAAATATTTAAATTTGAAATAATTCTCAGATGGGAAATAAACAGCAATTAAAAAGAAAATATTATTAAGTCTTAGTTCCAACTTATCACAAAAGAAAAGCTTACAAAACTTGCAAATTCAATAGTGAGATTGAGGCCAAAGTTTTCAATGGAAAAACATGTAAGTCAGCATTCGGTGCTGCTTTCCTGTAAGCCTAGAAGTTTGACAATGGCGTTTGGAAAGTCAGTGAAATCATGCTTGACATTCCAAAGGCCATTGCCAAACTTCTAGGCTTACAGGAAACCAACACCAAACGTCTGACATATACGTTTTTGCATTGAAAACTTCAGCCTCCACCTTGCTAATGTCTCTGATATATGACATCATAATAAGGAATATAGAAATAGCTTTTATGTTACTGCGTAGAAAATATGAAACTAATATTTACTGTAAATCTTTAAATTTTGATGAATTTTGTCATATATTGCTATAGTAAGTGTATAATAAAATAGGTTTTAACCTAATACATAGACAAAATTTTATGTATAAACTATCATAATCATATATACCATAAAAAGGAAAAAACAAATTTTCAGAAGTGTTGGTACTTTTGGTCATTAGTGTCTACACAAACATGCCAGAATTTTTAGCTATAATTAGGCCAATAATTAATAAAACTAAGTAACTTGACTTAAAGGTAGACTGATTGCAAACTTGTGCAAACACTAATAATTATAAATTAATTTTTAATTAAATTAAATAATTCAGAAAATTCTAGAAAGAAAGATCAATTAGGAGTAGGACTAAAACTTGCTATTTCTGTTTAGTATGTAAAATATAACATTGATTATACTACTTAGGTCTCTATCGAATCTTTGATTCCAGACCTACATTAATCTGAATCATACAGGTGTTTAGATATCAATATACAAGTACCCCTCGTACAACACAGTAGTTACATTCCAAAAAGTGCCATGTTATTTAAATCTGTGCTATATGAAACAAAGGACTAATACGAAACTTTGGGTTAGGTTCCGAAAAAAAATAGTAAACAAAAGTTTACTATTCTTTTTTGTTACTAAGAGAAATATGTTTATCAAAGCAATCACTAACTAACAGTCACAATTATAAAAGTACTGTATGATGCACGAATATTAATTTTAGTTAAATGAAGGCATTTTATTTTTACAAAGTATCATCATCTTCAAAGCTTTTTTATTGATCTTGATCAGAAATATCAGCAATGTCTTCATTTTATTTATTTTTACCGTAAAAATTTTTTGGATGGCAAAATAAAAAAAATGCTAAAGTTATACTTAGAAATGCTACAATTATCAACATGCAGGAGAAGCTGAGATCCAACTTGAAGAAACATTACATCAAAAAACTGTACTGGATTCTCCACTTCCAAATACCCAAGAGCTGCGGCCAACATGAACGTCCATTTATTCTATGGGATGACATAAAAGTCCCTGGATTTGTCAAATAAATCCTCAAATTTGGACCAGCATTCACCCCTACTCTTCTTAACCTTCTCCCCTACTACACTTTAAGAACTTGTATCCTGGATTTGGAAATCCTGTTACAAGGTCTTTCAGATATATAAAAGGAGTATTATAGATGGATATCCATGTTCAAAATTAAAAAACACTAGGGACTCAGAGGAAGTTCTTGAACTTAGAGAAAACATTAAACACACAGCTAGATGGATACGTCTAAACAAGGTTAGCTTAGTCAGGGTAGATAAAGCCAAACTATTGGTGCTCATGAAAAGTGAAACCTATGAAAGAAGCCTATGTGAATACCTTGATATAACTCAATGCACTGAGGTAAAAAGTAACTGGATTGATAAGTTACATTCAAGAGTTAAGCATTTCTCCGGCACAAAATTGGCTACCAAACTAAGTATGAGGAACGTTATAATAAATGCACCTGATGTCCTTAAATTGTTTGCCTTTGCTAAAACTTATAGGCAAGGGCAACATTTATGCCCAGTTGTTAATAAAGCCAAAGCTCTCACATATAAATTGGAGAGAGCTATGCATAACATACTTACTCTGCATCTGGATGGGTATCTCCAACCCAGCAGAATTAATTGAGCAGTTCAAGGTAATCGCCTCCCCCAATTGCATTACGGTCTTGGATTTTAGATCCTTTTACCCCTCGATTGAACTGCCTCCCTGTTTCTGCACCCTCAGGGACTTCCTCTTTACTAAGAGTAGACAGTCCAGCTCTACACCAACATATACTGGAATTGGCCCACTTAATTTGTTACAGTTCAGTATTTCAATTTGATGGGGTAGGTCTCATCTTGTCTTCTGCTTAGAAAAGTCTTTAGTTTCTTTATTTTCTTCTCTTGTGGGAGATTATTTTGATATTGTTTATCATTCCTAGAAGCCATAAACCATATATTTAAGAAGCTAGGAAACTTTTCTCCTCTATCATACAGACTTTCTATAAAACTGATGCAATTTCTTTATATCCTTCTGTTCCTATATTTGAGAAAGTTATGTTAGCAAATTCTTATTGTTATATAGTAGTCTTCATGTTATCAAGTACTTGCTGTAAGAGGCTTTAGAATTAGCAATATACAGCAATTATAATTTTGAGGACTAGAACAAAGAATCTTTATGGACTTCACTGACTGTTAAATTTCTTAAGATATGTGAATGATAACTTGATTGCATTGAAGTCATTTAGTTTTAATAAGTTACATGCAAATATACTGTTATTAAAAATCAGATTTTTGAAAGAAGAAAGCTTGGTTTGGAATAATTTTCAGTTCATAATATACATTCATTAAACGAGTATTAATTTATAACTGAAAATCATTTGATACTAAAAATCACTGAAAAGTAAACAAAATTCTTTTACTTACCAATGAGAATGATTAGAAAGAATCATAACTGGAATGTTAGAATTTCTTATATCCCAAAATTTTGCTTGACAGTCATCACCACACGATGCAAGATAATATTGTCGATTAGGATTAAAATCAAATTCTCGCACTAACTGTCCATGAGCTCCTTCAATCAACCAGATTTGCCTATTAATATAAATTTACATACATATATTCATAATAAACAAACTCCATTCTTTTCTGGATGTAGTTTTTATTATAAAAAATCTTTTAATATAACATGGCCTGTTCTTAGCTCCTCAATCCCATTGTTTGGGGTCTGTCAAGGCAGTTTCATGATAACGTCAATAGGAGTGCTGTTACAGACCATGGAATATCATGTATTACATATGAGTTAGAGTGAAAAAAAATCCAAAAATAATTTATTGTCACATCTATCTTCCAAAAATCTATATTGAATCTATAAGACAGTGATTTTATTTAACTATTCTTGAGAAAATTTATCATTTTTTGCTATTAAAAATATAAAATAGTAAAAATATGCTTTCTTCAAAAACTATCATTTGCACATGTATGAAGCCAAGTGCATTTAAAGAAAAATGTAGCAATTGTTTGTAGCAAGTTTCGTGGAATTTGTTGTCACCCTGCACTCCCTTTCTCTAAGTATGTGAACCTCGATCAGGTGTCAGGCGGGTGACATAACTTATGACCTTTATGTAAACACTTGTCCACTTCCCCGCGCACTTTCTTTCCTGTTTTCGAATGGATTAGACGTAGAAATAAACTTTCTTTGTTAAATGTTAACTCTGATTTGACTGAATCATTTGCATTAGTCCAACAATCGGTTATGGGCCCAGAGAACGCAGAAAACGCAGGAAACGTTTAAAGAACAAGTCACCCAAGTGATATCTTGTTTCCGAGTAAGGCTTCCGAAGAAAAATACTGAGAGAACAAAGAAAGATGGCCGAGAAAGCTAAAGGATTGAGTTCAATACCCAAGTTAAATGGATCGAACTACCTAATATGGAAATATATAATAAAGAATCTATTAGAAGGTCAAGATCTGATGCACGTACTCGAAAGACCCAAACCAGAAATTCCTGGAGAAACAGCCACTCCCGAAGACAAAGCAGCCTACGATACATGGCGGAAGAAGAACAGCGAAGCTCTTAGAATCATCACATGCACAATGGAAGAACACGAGGTTAGTCTAATTTTGAATCTAAGCGCTGCACGCGATGTTTGGGAAGACCTAGAACGAAGATACGAAGGTCGATTAGACACTAAACGAAAAATGTGTCGATCAAAGCTCTCGAAATTAAAAATGGAGAGGTGCGAAAACTGGAAGGAATATATTAGAAGGGCTCGCGAACTAAAGTGAAGACACCAATATTCAAATGCCTAGAAGATCGGATAGAATCAGAGAACAAATCCAACGAGGAATCAGACCAAACTACGACGAAAATTTCTCAGATACAGACGAATGGAGTGATACGGATGTGGTAAATATGACGCAAGATTTCACACCAAATACCTTCGAAGAAGCAACTACTTGCCGAGAACAAAAATCATGGTGGAAAGCCATGAAAGATGAATATCAATCACTAATAAGACACAGAGTATGGGACCTAGTAGATAGAGAACCGAACACTAATGTCATAAAATCAAAATGGGTATACAAAAACAAAATGAACCCGGATGGATCTATAAATACGAAAAAGGCCCGACTAGTAGCCCTGGGATGTTCTCAAAAGTATGGAATAAATTACAAAGAAACATTTTCACCTGTAATGAAATTAGAAACGCTAAGAATCCTGTTAGTAACGGCAATACAAAAGAATTGGAAGATAAGTCAATATGATGTTAAAACAGCCTACTTGCATAGCAATTTAGACGAATGCATATATATGGAACAACCGATGGGATTCGTTAGAGAAGGAAAAGAATCAAAAATATGCAAATTAAATCGCTCCATCTATGGCTTAAAACAGGCTGGAAGAGCCTGGTTCAGGACGATTACTGAACACCTGTGCCAAAACGGGTTCGAACAATTAAAAGCAGACCCCTGCGCGTTTAAATACCAAGCAGATGGAAACACCCTATACTTAGGATTACATGTTGATGACATGGTAACAATATCCTCGAATAAGCGAATCGAACACGAAGCCATGGGAAAAATTGCGAAATATTTCGACTTAGTTAACCTAGGGAACCCTAAATGCGTTTTAGGAATAGAAATAACGAAATCTGAAGATGGAATAAAACTGACGCAACAGAGACAAATAAAAGAGATACTTAGAAAATTCAAAATGGAGGATTGTAAGCCAGTAAACACACCCATGGATCCCAACCAACGATTAGACGACAGTGAAGGATCACCGTGTGGAAATAAGAAACATTTCCAAGAAATTTTGGGAAGCGTGATGTATGTCAGTTTAACAACGAGACCCGATTTGTGCCAGCCGATCAGCGAACTGTCACAATACGCACAAAATCCGAAGGAAATACATGTCCAAGCAGCGAAACGACTGATACGATATTTAAAAGGAACCCAAACTAAGGGAATCGTATACAAACGTGACCAAAACACCAACTTAATCGGATACGCAGATGCTAATTGGAAAGACGGAAATGCAGGTCAACGTTCGAATAGCGGATACCTTTTTCTACTAGGACAGAACCTCTTATCATGGAAATGCAAGAAGCAAAATCAAACGGCGTTATCAACATGCGAAAGTGAATTGACGGCATTAACCGAGGCTACGAGAGAATCATCATGGCTACAAATGATCCTAAATGAATTAGAAGAGAAAGGTTCTAACCAAACAATCACGATTTATAGCGATAACCAGGCTGCGATTAGTTTGATCAACAACGGAAGTCCTAACTACAAGACGAAACATGTAGTAAGAAAAATAGCCTATGTACACGAAAACGTTAGATCAGGTAATGTTGTTATTAAATACATCCCAACGGAAGAAATGGCGGCAGATTTTTTGACAAAACCATTAAACGCGTTTAAATTGAAAATCTGTTTAGACAGAATCAATGTGAAATAAACATTGTATTAAGTGAGAATAAATGTAAGCACGAAACTTCCCCAAAAAGGGGGGATTTGTAGCAATTGTTTGTAGCAAGTTTCGTGGAATTTGTTGTCACCCTGCACTCCCTTTCTCTAAGTATGTGAACCTCGATCAGGTGTCAGGCGGGTGACATAACTTATGACCTTTATGTAAACACTTGTCCACTTCCCCGCGCACTTTCTTTCCTGTTTTCGAATGGATTAGACGTAGAAATAAACTTTCTTTGTTAAATGTTAACTCTGATTTGACTGAATCATTTGCATTAGTCCAACAAAAAAGCTTCATTGTTTTTTGAAGAAATAATTATATGTTAGATTAAGATACCGGTGATCCAAAAAAAAAGTGAGACACGAGGAAATAACATTGAAAATTAACCAATATAAAATTACAACTGCTAAGCTGTACAGTGGAACCTCACTTAACGAGCATAATTTGTTCCAGAGTCTTACTTGTAATGTGAAACACTCATTAAGCGAAGCAATTTTTCCCATAGAAATTAATGTAAAATGCGATAATGCATTCCACGCCAAAAAAATGCTCAAATGTTTATGTATAATATTTATTCAAAAAAAAATTGTACAATATACACTGTTAAAGAGTGTGAATCATCATCATCTTTTCTTCTAGCGCAGAATGAACCATCCTGGAATGAGAATTTGATTTGCAGAAACAAAAAAAAAAAAAAACATCACAGCTAATATGTTTGATAAACACTCCAAACGATATGCCAAATTCTTGGGTTATGTAAAGGCTATAATTAAATATTAGAAATTAATTAATTTGACTAGAGGTAGGCAGTTATGTTTCTATCTTGTATTAAATTTAATAATTATAAATAGTTACTTTTTAATTCAGACATTTCTAAAATTTAATTTGGAATCAGTCATTAAATACGGGCAATGGTGTTTAATGTTTATAAGTAATATGCGTGAACACAAGTTTGGAAAAGTATGTGATCACAAGTGACACTAAGATGCTAGCGGAAGGAGTGCTAAACAGACTGATGGAGCATGCCGCATGCACACAATTTGGGACTTCCCCTCTCCTCATCACTCGTTACGTGAAATATCGCTCGTTAAGCTAGGCAAATTTTTACAATTTGTTTTGCTCATTATGCGAAATACTCATTGTGCGAGGTGCTCGTTAAGCGAGGTTCCACTGTATTTAAAAGGTTACTGATGTTCAGATTGTATTAATTATCTAAATTGAAACTTATTGGTACAAGAATTATTAAGTTTCAATAGATAAAAGTGTTAAAAACAAAAAAAATCTAGTAATCCACGAATATAAAAAAATAATTTATTTTTAAATTTACTACTGATTTGTATTTCAAAAATTAGTAATCTTTGAATAATAAAAATTTATTTGTAAATTATTATAATTGATTTCATTATTGTTTGGTAAATAAATAAGAGTAATTTAATTTAAGGAATATTGCTAAATTATTAATTATTTTTAATATGAAAAAAGAAAAATTAATTAAAATAATTTTTTTATTTTGAGAGGTGAATTTTAAGGGTTCCTTGATTTATGAGCCCTAGGCACATGTCTCGCGTGCCTGTGCAGAAATTCACCACTGTCTCTATGTATTACTTTCTTCACAACATTCCAACTTACATGTCATTAGGCTGCAGCAAGCTTCCTTTGGCATCTTCTCTGGATATTTTTTTAATCCATGCCTTTCATATACTATCCTGCAAAGGAATTTCATGGAATGATGTCTTCCTGACACCCGGAGTATCATTTCAACATTTCATTGATTTGCAACATGGTACAAAGCAATAAACCATACCAGTTTATGTAACCTATGTCCTTAATTAATCACATTATTGTCTTATTTGCCTTTGCGCTCATACAAATGAAATTATGTGAAACAACTTCACCAGAAACATGTTCAGCTAGTACAATGCCATTGAAATGTGAAGATGAGCATGGCCAGATGAGCAACAAAACCATGCAAATTGGCTGGCAGACACTTTTTGAAGCTAAGAACAGGCCCTAATATGTATGAGAAGGCCATGAATATAATAAAAGTTTTTTTCTATTTAAAACTACATAATAAATCCAAACAGAAATGTTATTTTAACCTGCTACCTTTGAATAGGCAATTTTATAATAAAATTTATTTAACTTTATAAAGCATTTTTGTATTATCATATTCATTATTTTTTTCCAATCAAAACATAATTTGGGAGAATAAAGTTGTTTACAGACATATTTAGTTAGAGGATTTGATTTATGTATGATTTATGTATATGTATGTGTATATGTGTATACACATACATATACGTAGGGGAGACATAGAGGAGATCTTAGGCTGTCTGCAGGGAAACGACTGAAATAGACGGACACTAAAATCGAAAGTTTGCTGAATACTTAGGAATCATCAGATCTGAGATAGTGAAAAAGACAGTGAAAAGTGAATTCGGCACAAGACCCCATTTGAGAAGAGTGAAGACCAAACAAAAGGAAAGCCCGGATGCCTCACCAGCACTCTTTTTTTTCTTATTATTATTCTTACCCCTCATCTCATCCTTTCCTTCTCTATTTCTCCTTTAGTTTAAGTTAGTTTAAGATAGTTTAAGTTAGTTATAATATTTCAGGAAAATATCTCAACAGGAAAGAACCATTGTCACGAAAACATGTCACCTTCCTTTGTTCATACAAAGATCTATCACAGCAATCTTGTATATATTGGCATTGCATAGCTGGGATCCTAAAAAATCTAGTGTATATAGAGCTGCGCAAACAGTTACCGTATTTTACGGACTATAAGACGCACTTTTTCTTCGAAAAATTGCCTCCAAAATTCAGGTGCGTCTTATAGTCCATAGCGTCTTATAGGTATTTTTTTTTTTTTAAATTGCTTAAAAATTAAGGTGCGTCTTATAGTCCCTAGCGTCTTATAGTCCGTAAAATACGGTAATAAAATATTTTATTGTGTACAACCTTGTATTGTATTGTTCATCCGTGTGCTCACCACAACTATATCCACTAACTTTACAACTGACAACAGCAGTGCACTCAGATGTTTTGATCAATAGCCCAACTTAATACAATGTACTAATATCATGCAAATAAATAAACGTTTTCTTTCCAAATGATTAAACCATTGAATTCACCTTACTTCTAATAATCCAGCAATCTTAATCCAATAGTGTTCTGGTCTGATATATAACAAATTACTTGGATTGTACTGTATACGTTTGTGTCAAAAGTGATCATATAAAAATGCCATCTGAACATATTTGATCATTTGATAGTAGTCTTAATTGATTCAAATGTTTTAATTCAATTTAATTTGATTTTAATAATTACATTTTTTAATAAAATAAGACATAAGACTTTTATCATATTTCAAGCATATCACTATCCATGAATAACCTCCATTTTTTATTACTATGAAATTAAGATAATTTTATTCTCAAACCTTTGAATATAAACTAAAAAATAATTATTTTTAATATAAACTAGTAGTTTATATGTAAAACAGTATTTAACTAAACTGTACATACTGCATAGATCTTAAATCCCAACCTCGTATACTGGTATCAACAGCAGTGGCTATCTGACTACAATTTTGATGGGGATTCCACTGTACAGATGTAAACTTTGGTTTTCCTTTTAAATCTGCAGTAGCTGAAGCTTTTAACTAGAATTTTTTAAAAATATTTTACATTAGCATATCAAAAATGTAATGAATTTTGTATTTTTAATGAATTGTAATGCATATGAAAAAATTTATTAATTTTACAGCAAAATGACTATTTTTGAATTAAATTAAATTACTACATTTTTTATTCATAAATTTTTTATAAAGTTAAGTAATCTGAATAATTTTTAGAAATGAAATTTAAGTAGTAATTATTAATCAAATATAAACCTAAAGAAAGAATTATTTTTAAGCTGTATCTATGCTAAACATTTATCTAAATTTGATCTAAAAAAAGATAGATGACAGCACTATAATCTTGTATCTAGATTAAATAATTAATAATTAAAATAATTTTAAAAATTTTAGTGGAGAAATTTATATACAGCTGACTTCAAATTCCAAATAATATCCAACTTTTAATATCTGGTAAATAATTTGAAAACAAACAAACATTTTCAACTACTTTTAGCAATCATCAGGATGATTGTTCAACCTGATGATGGCTTCTAAAGTACCTGAAAATATTTATTTTTAAATTATTTGCTGGAAATTAAAAGTTGAATTTTATTACTACTAGCATAAAGTTTGAAAGACCAGGCTGATTCAGTGGTATTACCTGATTGAAAAGAATTGAGGGGAGTAGTCAGCGTGATGAGAAAGTGTAGGAAAGGTTGCAAATGGGAAGTGTTTTATGGTGTCTGCATTGCATTTATTACTAGAAACTATAGTACCTAACCATAAAAAAAAATTACAAGTTGGATATTATTAAAATTTCCATGAAAACATTAAGAGTTAAGCTTGTAATTCCTAAATACTAAACAGGCACATTACCATTCATGCAACTAACATAGGACTTCCATTCAATTTTTGTTTCCAGGGTCTGGATTCACAAATACCCCATATTGTAATTTATGCTGAAATTCCTCATAAGTTGTCAAATACAAAAAGTCTTGTATTCACAAAGCACATCATAAGTTATGATATTGTAAAAAGTATCATAAATACTACAATATTTAATAGTTCTTGTAACCCAATGTACTTGGAAAGATGGTGTCTGACTATTTAGCTCTACTGATAAATAATCAAGTTGATAATTTTTCTCAACTGTCTCGCTCAAATATTTCTGATTCAAAACTTCTAAAATGTTAACAAATGCCAAAGAGAGTAATCAAATTCCTCACAGGGGAATTAAATCTGTTTATAGAATGTCATATGAAAAAATTTCATTCATTATTACTTTATGTTACTGTTCTTTTAGAAAAACTATTAGTTTGTCAATTTCTTTAATATTTCTACTGTTATCAATTATAGGAAGTTTCCATTGCATGCATAGAGATCAGTTATGGTTTTCTTCTATATTTTAATCCTTTCTATTGCTTTTCTTCTTTGTATGCCATCTATGAAGCATTTTAATTCTAATAAAATTAAATTGGGTTATTTTCTCAGACATCACAAACAAGCAATGTTAAAAAAAAAAATCATGAAGAAAAGTGTTCTGATTGGCTCTATTAAAACTGAAGCAGTCACTAGTGATGTCATAAAACAACACACTCATTTACCAGTCTCTTCTGTTGTCATAAATGCTACATGTTTTGGAAATACAAAATATAAAGTTGTTAGTATCTCTCTGACTTGAAACTATATCATATATTACAAGATGTTTGTGAATCCAGGCCCTGGCATGTTAGTTTTAGACTTTCCATATAACTATAATGTTTAATTATCACCATGCTGACATTGAGCAAACTAAAGCAATTATTTTTATTTGATGTTTAAATATAAGATTATTTCAATTTTTACTGTATCTATTTACTTAAATTATTGTAATAACTAGTATACTTCTATAACTTTGGTTCAGCTTGCAACTGCACTGTTTATTAGACAGTGCACTTACTATTAGAGGAAAAATATTATTTCTATTCTTTGAAGATTGGGTGTGACTATTATTCAAGGGAAACTATCAATGGAATAAATGCAGTAACTTTTTCACTTTATTATTATTTGAGTAGCAATGTAACACTCAGCACATTTTATTTCAACATACAAGTAAAATAAGATGACAACAGACAGAACAGACTGTGCAATTTTTCAGATTAAAATAAGCCTTATGTTCTTCCAATAGACAGCACACTTGCTATTAGAAGGTGCTATCTATAATGTTTTTCATCTTGCAGTTATGCTGTTTATTAGAATTAATACAGTATATTTATTTCATCTGTAAAAAAATTCAAGCATTTCTGATCATCTGTCAATGTGTCAATGATCATCTGTTAATTAAAACTGCATGGATGAGAAAAAATTTCAATTTAAAAATTTTGGAAGAAAAATTTTTTAATATAAAAATTTCTTCTTCAAAGCATATATATTATATTAAATATACATTTCTATCAATAAAACATATACCTTTGCCTGGCTATTGTTTGCAAGGTCCCATAATAAAATATGTTCATCAACCAGAGAAATTAATTGATTTCCTTCCACAGGATGCCATACAATGCTAAAAAATATATTGTTGCTTTAAACTTCTACATAATATTATATTAAAAGTACAGTACATTACAGACATTAAAGAACATATCTGATACAAGAAATACATTTAAATAACCTTTTCACATCACTTCCATAGGATGCTGTTTCTAACTTTGTCACTAATTCTACTGATGAAACTGTGGTTAAACTCTCATCTGAAGGACTATCATTACCTTCTTTAGATGGTGGAATTGCCCAAATTGCTCCTTCCATCTCACATTTGCCATCTGAAACTAAAAATAAAATTTATTTAAAATCTCATATTTAAAAAAATATTTAGGTTTTTCTAAATTTTAAATAAATTAAAAAATACAGCATTATATATTTTACAAAAAAATTCCATATTTATTTTAAGATTTACTGAGATGATTATAGCAAGTTGAAATGTAATCAGAATTAACTGGTGATGATGCTATGTGCCAAATTTCGCCTGCACTATGTAGAAATACTCTTTTGGATAATATGCTATTTTCTTCATCATATTCTAGTTGATGAATCTAAAATATAAAATGTAACATATAAATTATAAAATTAAATACATTTATATGAATATAATATAAAATTTATCTAACAAATGCAATATAATTATGGAAATTCTAATGTTTCTAAATTTTCAACAATAAGCCAAATAAAAGTTTTTAGGTTATAAGTTTGTAATTTTTAAACTAATTTCAAATCCCATAAGATCTAATATACTTTTTTTTTTGTCTCTTTCCACCCTGTATATCCAATTTTGGTTTGGCCAGACCCACATGGGCAACTGGGTGGCAAAGTATAAGGCCCCACTAATCCAGAATAGACTACTCCTAGCAAGTTACTTGCAAGGATTTGACTCCAGGTCTCCAAAGCAGTAGGCTGATGCCTTAAAAGCCTCAGCCATCCAGCCATCAAATTCAATACATTAATAAAATCAATCATTAATATTAATATTTTACCAAGTTTGGATTTTTATAATTTTGAATTATATACTTGATAGTATATGGCATACATCATACCATATTTTTGCAGATTGACGACCATACCACATATAAACAGGGGGAGACTAGCATGCTGGTTACAGTATAAATAAGTAATTATTTGAATTTTAATAATTTTTTTGTTTTTGTAGTTGCAAATATACCATCTTTACAGTATCAAAATTTATATTAAATTTATATTTAATATTTATATTTAATTATATTTAGTCTGTAAATATAACATAAAATTTTTCATAAATTATCTATTCAATTAAATCTATTTCAGTATATCAAAGAATTCTATAAAATTATTTTTGAGCTATAATTAAACTATAGAATTTGTTTACAGTTAGTTCATTAAGCTATTGCATTACATAAAAATTAATAATTAGCAATTACTTTTAATTTTAATTATTAACCTTACCATAAGATGGTGACTTAACTGCATACCTTTAGTTCATATTCCATAGTTTAAACTATCAATAATTAGCTTAATTCTAACCCAAAAATATTTTGATAGTTGCATATGTTTAGCTACTAAAAATTGGGCTATAGGTATATTTATATAAACTCTATACAGTGGGTGATCGGTTAACGAACATAATCTGTTCCAAGACTTTGTTCGCTATCCAAATTGTTCATTAACCGATTATCGATTTACCATAGGTTTTTATGGAAATTTGATTAATTCGTTCTGGAGACTCCAAAAAATAAAAAAATATGTACTTTCTTACTATGTTTATTTATATGTAATAACTAGCTGTTACCTGCGGCTTTGCCCACTCGGATTTTGCAATTTGATAGAAATAACCCTCCCTTGGTACTTCACTAAGGTTCTCAATCATTAGTTGTTATTAATTTGGTAAAATTACTGATTTCTGTTTGTTTCAAACTATGGACGGCTAATGCACCTAAATTCAAGTTTCAAATATTATAGGATTCCGAGATATGATAAATCTGAGTTTAATTTTTTTTCAAAACATAAATGACATTATCTGAAATTCCCTAAATTTAAATAAATAATAAAATGTAAAAATACGGAGCATTCACAAAGATAGAACCTTTGTCGTTGCACACCATCAGTAGTCCATCAAAATTACAAAAATTACGGAGACGACCTTCCCTTTTAGGCTACTGCCTCTGCAACAAACATGCAAAAATGGTAAACCACTGTTTCGCCACTATCACAATAATATTTTTTAAAAAATTAACAAAGTAAAATCGTGGCCAACGTTATTTCAGACACCATAGTAACTATTTAATTTATAACAATCTAAATGTATAAACGTCTCACATGCATGACAATCAAACACGGGTTGTATCAACTTATACTAACTTATAACTTTCTTACAATTAAGGAAAATGAAAATAAGCAAAACGGATAGAAAAGGAATTTTGTAGAGACATGCTCTTGGTACCCGGGGTTTTTCGTAGCGACATGCTCTTGGATAGGACACCACTTCGAAACTCTCCCTTATTCATGACCCTCTTCTTGTCGTAGACCTTTCATCTATTCCTGACTTCGTTGTTTGTCCTCAAGGTTTTCTGTCCATAGTCTATTTTTTCTTTCTAACTTCTTCGACACCTCTCAGTCTCAGATTGTTCTTCTCGAGGTCTGGAGCACTCTTTTTCCCTCCCTACTTCTTCGAGGTTCTCACCATAAGCGGCTCTTTCTCTGTCCATTTGGCCCCAGGGCCCCACACTGTCTTTTGTTCTATTTATTTTTGTGGAAAAGATAATCCTACCCAAGGGCAAAAGAGTTAGATAGGCACACTATAATCGAACAAATATGTAATAACAAATTAGAATTTAAACGGTTCGAACATTTGGCTAAAAAATCATAATACGTAAATATTGTACATTTGGAAATTAAGTTATTACCATCAGAAATAAAAAAATCGCATCTGAAATAGTAGAGTAGAAGCCGTTCTTCCAGTTAAACCTTAATGCTCTCCCCGCAAGGAAATTTTAAAAAATTGCTTCTTAGTGTGTTTCCATGACGTATCCTAACTATGTACCAAATTTCATTACTTTAGGTTCAGCGGTTTGCTCTGGGCAATGATTAATCAGTCAGTCAGTCAGTCAGGACAAGTAGTTTTATATATATATAGATAAAAATACATGTATACTCAGTCTTGCATTTTTATTAGTAATGTTTTTTTCTGTTTGTGGGGGTTAAAGAATCTGTTCAATATTGATTGATTTTCTCTCTTCAAGATTTTTCAGAAGTAATTAATAGCATTGTAATTGTAGAGATCCCCAAGCCTATTAACCTCATTCTGGTTTGGATGCCATTTGGACGCCCATTGTTCTGACATCCTCCAACTTCTTCAAACGATCTTTAATTGCTTGAGACTTCTTGATATATCTTTCATAGCTAAGACTGTGTTTACTGTAGACCTGTTCAAACCATAATGCCTAGCAACATCAGACGTCTTCTGCCCACTCTCTACCTTGGCTATGATCTCTTGATTGGTTTCTATGGTGAGCACAGTTTTTGACATTCCACTGATTTTATGCTCCATAATATTATTAGTTTATTTTTTAAATAGTAAGTTCAGAAAAGCACTTACAAAAATTCAGAGAACAGAAATCAACTAGCGCACAAAAAATTTTTTAAATGCAAAGGCTCGGATGAAATTCAAAATTTGGTATTAAAATGTTAACGAATATCCAATGGGACAGTTAAACTGTCACCTTTCATAAACAAAAACTGACGCAAAACTTAAGGAGTACCCGCCCAACAGTCTTGTAAAGACTATAAAAAATTATTTGTCAGAAAGGTAAACAAAAAACTGAAATTACAAGGGAAAGTTTCAAAATTCAGAGAAATAATAGCCAATCAGTATTGGGTTGAAGATCGATATCAATGTTTTTAGAGCTCCAACAGTTTTGAATTGTCACCTGGAGACAAGGGAAGACAAATTGGTATTCACTATTTTACGTCACTTCTTTTTCTGTATGTTCTGTGAAGTGTTCATTGTCCAAACATAAAAATCTTTCGCAAAAGTGTTCGTTATCCAAAATGTTTGTTAACTGATCACCCACTGTATTTCAAATTTTTATCTTAAAAGTCTTATTTGTCTTAAAATTAATTGCTTATATGACATAGCTGACTACTAAAAAAAGAAACAAAATCATTAATGAATGAGATAAAAGCCAAGAAAAATAATTTAAAATATTCAATTTACTTTCCAGTACTATATTGAAAACTTTACATGTAACTTTCCATTCAATATAAAATTCAGTATTGGAATTTTTTAAAAAAATAATTAAATAATTTTTAAAATGAATACCTGATTTTCAAACTTGAGTGATTGTGTTCCTACAAAAAAACGTGCAATTTCTGTTTCAGCTACCTGGGTACAAAGTGCTCGAGCCTAAATATAATAATAATAATAATAATAATTTGATTTTAAAAAATATTGCACATATTTGTTAACTAATACATAAATAATAATATATAGGATGCACAGTGCAGTCCTTGTAGACTGATGTGTGAGCAAGACACAATAATGAATGCAAGAAGACATAGAAAAATGAAAAACACACATTATAAATAAACAAGAGAAATTAATGAGAACATATGAACAAACACACAAGAAATACATATTTTACTGTCTATGCTGTGTGCAAGAAAACTAGGTCTTTTGTAACAGAAGTGTCTTAATTCATCCTGAAGGATACAGGCAACAAAATTAATGAGTCAGTTAGCATCAAGGTCAAATTCTGTCAATTGCTGAACCCTAGTCTTTTTTGAGTCACCAAAGTATGATAATGCTATACTTCAATGGCAGCTATACTATACTATATTCAGCTATACTTCAATGATAATGCTATACTATTGTGTGATTGGTTGTTGACATATGTCAACAACCAATCACACAATAGAAAGTTGTTTTTGTTCACAATGTTTCATGTATTAAGAAAAATGCATAATGTGAAAAAAATGTTCAATGAAATATTAATCAAAGTTGTAAGATTTATTATGTTTTATTTATAAGTATTTATTTAAGTATTTATTTATTTATTATGTAAGATATATATTGTTTTGTTTAAATTATATAGAGAGAAACTTAATCCAAAATCTTCTCCCAAGCTTTCTTGTTGAACCATAAGTGATTGGATGTCTCCAAAACTTATGTTACAATGGAAATCACTAAAGAACAATAGTTGAAAACAAAGACATTAAAAGACACTGACATTTACTGTTGCATTTATTTTGCCACACTTAGATATCAGCATTAAAAGATCAATATATTTGTAATAATCATATTTGCATGCATTTATTCTAAATAATTTACTTCAATAAAGGCGTCTACACAAAAATGTTTAAGGGAGATAAGATATAATTGATATTTAGAAATTTTCTCCCTTTAACAAATTCCAATTTATAATTGTCAATAGGAAAGTTTTTATATTAAATGAAACAAGAAATATGAAAGAATAAAAATGGTATCTATTACAGGAACCAAAATATTAGTTAAGTATGAAAAATAATGTTTCTTGATGACAATTTCCTATCAAGATCACAATTAACTTGGAAGTAACACCCATTTTTTTACAATTTATTAAACCTATTTTTTCAATATACTAGACAGTTATAATTAAAGGGGAGAATTTAGTTTAGAGCTCCATGTAGAAAACTACTGAACCAAATGTAATAAAATTTGATATTCATACTTTCTCAACCATAGATTTCAATTTTGCAAATAAAAAGTTTACTTCCAAAATTTCCTGATGAAGAAAATTTGGCATTAATGTTTCTGCAATTTGCATATTAAATAAGTTGTGGAACAACTTTAGAATTTATAAAGGATTGCAAAGTGTGTTCAAAGTAGGTTAGCAATAAGTCATGGTGCTTATGTTAACTGATTGCACATTACTTGATAACCTTACTATCAAAGCAGCATCTGCAGTTAAAGAATTTTGGCATTTAAAGTCCCTGTGACAAGATTCTCTGACCATTATTAATGATTTTGTGTTTTGAGAAAATAGAAATTTTCAATGTAAAACCAGGAGGAGTTCACAAACTGGTGGAACCAACAAAAACGAAGGAAGTTGCAACTGCCTTTGTGGAGCAATAAACAGAAATTTCTCAACACAATTGTAGTATCTTGCAATATTACAGTAATTGGAATTGGACATATCCTATCCTACAATGCTGAAAATGTAGCAAATTTGTGGCAAATGTTGGCTATCAAATATCCTGTAGGATATTTCATAGTCATAAATTTTCTATCAATTTCTTTACCAATTTCCAGTGTCATTTAAAATTTAAATGATAAAATTTTTCCAACAAATTTAAATAGGCCTAAATAACAAAATAAGTAACTTGTAAAAAAAAGTTTAGTCTACAGAGACAATGTTATCTTATTTCTCCTTCAAATTTATGTTTATAAATCTATTAACAAAATAAAAATACAATATTTTCATTTTACAAACTAACATTTGTAAAAACAATAGTAAATACTATATAACAGTTATATTAAACAAGCAATTATTTACTGTGACATTGTCACAATGTCAAACTGCAATTTTTAATCATATTTTTAATTTATTTAATATATATGCTCTCCACCTAAAATTAGTAGTGGCTTGTCCCTGTACCTCATACTTTTCCTTTAATAATAGAGTCATGTCTCTCATTTACATAACATCTTTCAGGAGAAAATTTTTGAATTGAAATAATATGACTTCCAGTTTCATCAGAAGTTTATATGTAGTTAACTGGGGCCTCCTGCCCCTAAGGTTTCCATATCTGGTCTCATTTTTCATCTATCTAACTTCATTCTTGAAGATTAAGGAAAGATGGATGAACGACAGTGGGAATTTATAGGTCTACAACTTTTTCAAACTGCAGCCCAACATGAAAAACGCAGCTACAATAAATTAGTTTCACTGCCAACATGATTATATCTTTACTGGCAAACTGTCATTGCAGAAATATATTCGTTTATACATGATTATCTCAGTTCCTGTAAGAGAAATGACATTCATAATTCATCCTGTTTTATTACAAGCAACAATTTTTTGTTGACATGAATAAATGTTGTATTGGAAATTTTTAAACAGAAAAATTTTGTTTTTACACCAAAAAACTAAAAATTTGCACATCAAATCAACTTTTCAAAAGCTTTTTTTCTATTTCTAATGTATGAGAAAATTACATGTATATTTTTGCACATACTTTAAGTACATGGCATGTTTTTTAAGTAAGTACCATTTAAAACAGGACTGCTGCAGTGCTAAGGTTGGTATTCGTGAATGTGTGCTGAGTACCTACATCTGTTGGCTAGCCACAGACGCAATTACGGAAGCATTTATTCTTTTTATGTTTGTTTGTGTGTGTTTAAAATATGTGAGACAATTGAAAATCCCGCCGATTCTGAAGTACATGCGGTGATTTGTTTTTTTAATGCAAAAGACGTGAAAGTGACTGACATTCATCAGCAGATTAGTGAGGTGTACGGTAAAAACATTATGAGCGATGGAATGGTAAGAAAATGGGTTAGAGCAGGCATGTCAAAGATACGGCCCAAAAGACAGTTATTTGTGGCCTGCAACATAAATTCAATAATGCTATTTGTTTATATTTTATCATCTTGATACCAAAGAAAATGTGATATTTTGTACTTAAACAAATAATACTTAATAAACAAAATTGTTGAATGCAATAATTATTATTATTATTATTATTGTTGTTTCATTTTTATTTATTCGTATTACTTAGAGTTATTTATTTTATTTGATTTATTTTTATGTTTAATTTTTTATTTACATTATGTTTTCTCTATTTTGTCTTTTGAATTTCAAATTAAAGTCCATCTTCACAAGATCATTTATTACATAATTCGCACTACTTTGCATATAAAATGAGTGTTTTTGAAATATTAGTAAATTACAGTTTATTCCTGTACTTTGAGTTTTGCAATCCTTATTTTCGGATCAGTTTACAGACCTGCTTCAGACCTGTAAATTGGCTGAAAATGTTTGTTCTGTGATTAAACTTATTGCTGGAAAAGTACAAATGGTGTTTTTTTTTCTTAATTTATTGTCAAATCTCAGGTTATTAATTAAAAAAGAGTTTCTGAGTCAGCTACTTTTGGCTATTTTTTAGAAAATTTTTGGCTACAAAAAGCTAAAAACATCTGGCCCACTGTCATACTCCAGACAAAAAATTGGCACTTAAGTAGTTTGAGTTTGACACCCCTGGATTAGAGCAATTAAAGATAGCTGTACTAATGTCCATAATGAGGAGCATAGTGAGAGACCATCTGTCATTATTGAAGACTTGGGGCCATATTCTGGTCACTTAGCTCTCGTCTCTTCTTTCATCGATGAATGACATCAAATCGAGAGATGAAATTAATCTCTCATACACAGTGGCAATTCTGATCATTCATAACGATCTCGTCTTCATCAATGATGTCACAATACTACTAGGTTGATTATACATGCTCGGGTTATCTGCACGCACAACACAGTATAGAATTTTAACTAATAAAATTGTAAAATTTTCGAAAATGCAGAGTAAGTATTCATAGATCATGTGGCAATGAAAGCACATGTTCAAATAAAGCACATAATTTCAATGAAGTCGATTTTTTGTTTTATAATGGTTTTACAGATTGTAACATCAATTTGTCTCTGAACAAATAAAAATTTTAATAACCTAAGTTAGAAAAGCATGCATACTTAGATATTTTTCGAAATATTACCATCTAATTTCTCCTTAACTATCTAAGTAAGATTAACATCATATTCGATAGTTCAGTAATTGATGTAGGATAATTAAGTAAAAAAAAATGGAATCAGGGGTGTTTCCGAGTAGACACTGGAAAAAAAATCAGAAGCATTTTCTCTCTCGAAATATTCTTTCCCAAGATAGGGAATGTTTTGTAATGTGATCATACAGCACGAGTAGCATCAAGTCGTCTAAATTGGATATAACAAAATCGAGGCGAAAGATGATAGACCAGTTGGAAAACTACTATCCACTCGTCTCTGATAAACAAGAGAAGCAAAGAAAGAAAAAGTTGTCCAGAATCACATTTAGAGAGACATAAACAAATGATTAGCCAATTGGCGACTGGCTTGAGAGAGACAACAGATGAGAGATGATGACCAGAATACGGCCATTGGTGCAGAAAGTTGTTGCAAAAGTTCAAGAAAACAGATACTTCACGATTTTATCATCCAAAACAAAAAGCGTGGCAAGCTCAGTAAGGAGATTGTTTACCTTCATGACAATGTCTGTCCACACATGACTCTAAGAACCAAGCGGCAGGTTTCTATGAGAATGAAATTCAGAAGCTGGTTGTACGATATGAAAAGTGCTTTTATATTGGAGAAAATTATGTTGAAAAGTAGATTAAGGTACAGGCTTTCATGTAAGAATAAAATTATTTTAAAAAATTGCAGTTGTGTTTTTTAATATCAAAATGGTACTTAAAAGACAAGCCTCATATATCTTTTTGTTAATTTTATTAAACAATACTTTTTTATGAGAAATTTATGGATATTATCATAACATTTCTGAAACTTTTCCATATTATATTATCAAAATTATATTTCTATCCACCTTCTATTCATAAATTATAGATAAATACATATCAGAGATTCTCACCAGATCCTATTTATATTTAACTACATGAAAAAAAATGAAATAAATATAAAATTTAATATAAAAAGCTACCTGAAATTCCAAACCATAAATAATAGGTGCATCATCTTCCATTTTAACAATTCCTAAACAACAAAAATTTAAATTTAAATGTAAGAAATTTGAATTATGCATGTTAAGATTTTATATATATTTACAATTTTATTTCTTTGTCAATGTATGTTTTTCTTTTTCACATAATTATTAATATGATTGGAAGACAATAAAATTTCACATATTTTTTTTAATAAAAATGATTTCATAAAATTTTTAAAAATATACATTTTCAAAAAAGCAATTTTTACTGTGTACTAAAAAAGTTAATAAACCCAATATCATATTTTTTCATGATGGCTCATCTAAATTACATTCTCATATTTTAAATTACAAACTCATATCATATTTTCTCAAGATGGCTCATCTAAATTACATTCAAAACATGTAAATAATGCTCTTCCAAAACATAATAATATATTACTTTATAACAACATACAGTTATATTCTTTTACATAAGTCTACCAAATATACCATATTTTTGCAAAATGACCAACTATCCAGGGTATACCATGAAATCAGTTATTTCTGTATGATAAAAACAGGCATGCCAGTTTGTCCCAGAGGAGCATGCTGGTTTAAGTGAGGTTATAGATCACTCTCTAGAGGGCACATTAAAAAAAAAGAAAACAAGTTATGTCATGTAAAAAAAAATGAGCTTTTATTCTAAAACTGTGAAACTGTCAGCATTACATCAAAAACTACAATTATATTTTTAATTTCTTCATTTTGTCTTCATTTTAATGACATAAAATACTTGTGGAATTCCAAAAGTACATTTTTATGTGTATTTTATTGTTATTTGATTCAAAAATGCAAAAATAAACATATTAACCTGCGGTGAATGCTGGATCTCACAAACCCACACAACTTTCATACATACATACATCATACATACTTTGATTTCTGTATGAAACATTCATATTTTGCTTGCAATGAACATACTGCTATGTTACAATATAATGATTTCTTTGATATATCTTAGGAAAAAGTTGAGATTATTGAAAAAAAAAAAAAAAAAGCTTTTACATCTATTAAAACACCTTCTGTATATATAATTGATACTTTTTAGTAACCTAAAAAACATTGTGGAAAAATACATACAAGTTTACTCGCATGGATCTGTCAGACCCAAAGCATTCATTCCCAAGATTTTTCGACACAATTTATCATAGGGTTAAATTTAAGATACTCACCATAAATTATCTCAGCTTACACAGATTAACGTTGGCTTTGTGAAATTTGAGAGGAAGGTGTTATTTTTAAAGTCAGATAGATGTTCAGTGTAGCCCACACTCACTAACTACTAATGTCAATAAGTTGTTAATGGTTTTATTGTCTTGTAAAGAAAAACTTTCTTCTTGATTTTACACCAGTCAAATTACAATGTCAAATTGATTTTAAGTCTATCAAATTATTATTTTACTGTACTCAAAAGAATGCTTTCTTTAATGCTTCATTAACAACTAGTTTCGTTAGATCTGATTAATTTTATATTTTAGCTGCAGTTCAACTGGCATGCTGCCTCCCCCTTTTATATGCAGCATGCTGGTCAATCCATAAAAATATGGTAAGATAATCAAAATTAGCCTGGGATTATTTTCCAGGAAATGATAGATTTACATTATACTTTTAACTATATTTTAAAAATATCTCTTATAAATTTTTAAAAATTTTACAATGTTAATTGTTTGGTCAAGTCTAATGCTGAGAAGTCTATCACCTAATTCGTAATATTACATGTAGAATCTATAATGATATTCATTATATTATATTATTGGGGATACTATAGATTACTATCTATGGAATTTCGGGACTTGAGTATATATCTGAACTGAGGGGACCGAGACGAGTTCAACAATACCCTACTTTTGGACCAGAGACAAAAAATAAAAAAGTTATCATACTTTTTTCGGCGATCGCGCGATGATAGGGAGTTGCGTCGCTCTCCACTAAGTTGGCCTCGCTATCGCGATCGGAAGTCCTGTCGCTTGCCATTAAAATTGCCTTTAGTAGATGTTTCCCCTTTTTTTTACTTTGTTCAAGAACTACCATGAATCGATCACTAGTTTAGCACATGGCGGCGTGTGGTGGCTCCCATACGAGAGGTCAGTCGAGCCGCCATGTTCGCTGCCATAAGTAACATTAACCGAAATGGCGATTGCACGATGATCGGAAGTCGCGTTCGCTCTCTCCGCTCTCGTATCGCGTGTTTAATGCTCCGGGAGATGACCGTAGTCCAACATCATGGTTTGCAGACTTTACCGCAAGATGGCAGTACTAGCGCCTATGGTGCCGTCTTCATGAGAGCATTAAAAAAGTATGGTAAGTGAAAAAGTATGATAACTTTTTTATTTTTCGTCTTCGGTCCAAAAATAGGGTACCGTTGAACTCGTCTCGGTCCCCTGAGTTCCAATATATAATCAAAGTCCTGAAATTCCGTAGATAGTAATCTATAGTACACCCATATTATTAATACATTTTTAAGTGTAATGATTTTTTCTCTAATGATTTTGTTATAAAACTTCAGATCCAGTCCTAAATTTAGAAGCTTTATAATACCACAAAACATTAATATCTTTTGCACTAATTCTATTTCACTTTCACTCACTAATGGCAAAGTGGATAAAAACCACAACCCTGATAGCTAATCATAGGTTCATGTAAGACTAATGGGCTGGCCACATGGAGTTTCCTGTTTTCTTCATGTGTCTAACACACCTAAATAGGAAAGAGTTTCCCATCAAAATTCCTTCCAGAAGACATGCTCCCTTGGCAGATTACCTACATGTTGCATTTCCTTACTCCATCACCCACTTTCATTTTATTTGCTCAATTTCTCACAATTAATGCATCTCTTATGAAGTTATAACAATGGCATATAAATGACTGTTTTACTATATGAAAAACAGCACTAAAGAGGATAAATATAACTACTTGAAATGCATACTTCAAGTTAAAGTTCCAATCTCTCATTTAGCTTATGTGTATTGATAATATTATCCTCTTTAATCTTAATGTTTTTATGTTGTTTTTAAGTGTGTACAGTCCTATAAAGCTAGATTGTCATATAAAAAAGTCAATTAATACTAGAAACAGTAAATTTTATTCACAGTATAGAAATAAGTAACATTATGAAAAAAATTTCTATATTTCATGCAGATTTATGCAAAAAATGTAGAAACATATAGATAAAATTTTATCTCTATAATATATTATTGACAAATTAATAGAGTTGTAAATTATCCCTTTAAGAGAATGCAACCAAAAGGAATTATAAGTTCAAGAGCAATCTTTCAAAAGTTAGGGCTCACTTTCTGCACTGCTACAATTTGCAAAAAACCAGAATAATATCTGAAAATAGTGTTTAAAATTAATGCTTCTCTCTTTATAGAAGACAATTTTATTCAATGCATAAAATACTATTTGAGCCAGATCAGTTCATTGTTAGATACCTTTAAAATTCCATAGAATTGAGTAACTAAGCTAAACTTTCATACAATCAAACTATTAATTCAAAATAAAATATAGAAATTATAAGGTTCTTTTCATAAACAATTCAGAGGAACTTTTAAAAAATTAAAATCAATTTTTGATATATCTGGCCAAACTAGAGAGTTCAAAGAATAATTTGCAGTAAAGCATCTTGTAAAAGGTACATGAATTAACAATGCAGCGATTAATTTGAATTGGGAATTGGAAAAAATTGAGCATTTTCCAGTATTCGGAATAAGAATCGAGCAAGTTTTGTCATGATTTCCAATTCTTAAAATAATTTTTTCGCATTTAATATGAAAATTAATTTATTTCGGTTGGAGATTAAAAATTTTTTAAATTGCAATATTGACAATTAAGTATTAGTTTATTGAAAACTTTCATATTGACAAATCAGAGAGTACATGACAACCTATTCCTGAGTTTATGTTTGTCATGGCAGACTTTTCTTTCATATAGGTGGCATGAGAGATTGCACCTGGTCAATACTAACTCTCACCATTTTTGGCAAGATAGGGTTACATGATGGGATAGTTCTTCAAGTAAAAGAGAATTAGCTGTAATTTCTTTGAGGGTAGTGTTGTAATATTAACATTATCTAAATAAGATTACAAATATATTTTGTAGTATACAATAAAAGCATGCTTATCCACATATAAATGGAGAATTTTCAGGTTTCTTTCAAAATATTGATTCTGGATTTTCCAATCATCTTCCATTCTTGCACTTGATGTTTATTAGTTAATGAATGTATCATACTCATAATGTAAATCATTAATTTTTATAAACTAAATTAAACTTTAGAAAGTATTCAAAAGAATCAGAATTGAGAGAAATTTAGTAGTTAAGGTAGTGATTATTATTTTTAACTCTTTCTGCCTTGTGGGCACTAAGAGAGGCTTTTCAGCAAGATTATGGGTTAGCCCAGATCCATAATGGGGCAGTCAGGTGGGGACGGACAGGACCCAACTTATTCAGACAGACCATCCCTCAGTAATTCCTGGGGTTTATCAACTAATCCAGATTCAATCCCAAGTTCTAGAATGGTAGGTTGCCATCTTAACTGCTCAGCCATCCAGCCTAAAGTAGCAATTTTCAACCAGTGTGCCATAGCAAACTAGAGCACCACATAGTAGTGATGAACAGCACCATTTAACATGTATTATTAAAATTTATTATACATTCAAACATAATTAAAACTATAAATTATTTAATAAGTTTGTAATCCGTTTATTAAAAATACTGTATACAATTTAAACTGTGCATGCATATTTATAGTGCATATTAAAACGTATAAAAAGTAAGGTTACCACTATTAAGGAAACATTAAAAGAAAACACTAGGTTAAGGTGTCAGCCTACTACTCTGGAAAATCCAGGAACAAACCTAATCAAATCAAAAAATCTCATAAATCTTTTAGTAGTGTCACTACCAGGCCACTCCACCATAGGCCCAGCCAAACCCACAATAGGCTCAATAAAAAGGTGCTCTCAGAGTCCACAAGGTGGAAATAATCAGCAAAATAGGGGGAATAAAAATAGACCCTTAGTCTTCCTTGGTTTTTGCTTTTATAGCAATAATTTATAACTTTACAAAACACAGTAATGCCCAAACAGAGATAAAATCCAGTAAGATTGCAGATGTGAATAATACCATTGAAACCCAAACAATGCTATAGTGTATGCCCATAAGAGCAAAAAACTTCAAAGGAACCACACTTCTAAGCACGACCCTTTGCGAGATATAGCACCCCCCAAAATCAGCCTAAAGCCTACTTCCAGACACTATATGGAGTCATGTTGTGTGCTCCAATAAGTGTGTTATATGTTTAACAATCAGTACAGCACAGTATTACTGCTTATTCTCCATGCTCCACATTGGTCAAGGAGAGTGATAGCAAGCACTGACCGACACTGACAGTCGTGTGCCAAGATGCAAGTGAAAGCAAGCACCAAAGTATCCACTCAGGGAAAAGCCCCCACACCCCATAAAACTATATAACATCAAGTACTCCACAAACAATCAAGTGGGCTACTCAAAGCCAGCAGTCACGTGGGCTAAATAGTTAAATGCAACAGACTTAGTGGAGCACGGCACAACTTGCAATCGAGTGCAGCCGATTTCGGGTGCTATATCTCGTGAAGGGTCACACTTAGAAGCATGGTTCCTTTAAATTTGTTTGCTCCTACGGGCATGCTCTATAGCTCTGTTAAGGCCCCAACAGCGTCATTCACATCAACAATTATACCTAAAATCCTGCCAATATACAGAAACACATCACATTTTAGCAGAAAAAATATATTTACAAATTTATTTAACCTTACCTTTTATTTATATTGAGTGGTTTCATATATTATACAAAGCGACTTTAATTTCAAACACGGAGCTGAAATTAAAAGAAAATGTTAAATCTTTCAAACCGCACGAAAATTTTAAAATGCTCGGAAAAAAAGAAAAAATAAATAAATAAATAAAAGACAATATTTAAAATTCGTAAGGTTAAATGCGAGAAATGTAAAATTTATATTAGAAAAACGAAATTAGTAAACAAAACATGAAAATAAATATTCTTAAAACGTAAATACTTGTCCATTAACAGCACTGTAGAAGCTGATTAGGAACGTGTTGCCAACTGTAAAATAATTCTTTTTCTACATGACAATTTAAATGCTTATACGATGAAAAAACTAATTAGCTATACATCAAAAGGAATCAAGTATAATAATTTTAAATTTTGGCTTCTTACTTGGGCAGCCCTATATTTTTCCCTTTATTATTCTTCTGTTATTTAAGGCGCCATTTAACGCTTTTTATTTTAAACTCTGCCTTGTCGTGATGTTTGAAAACAGAGTAATTTTTCATAGTTGTGGAAAACGCGTTTCAATTATTAAAATATATGTCTATAGTGAGATGTTTGATAGTTTTATATTAAGTGATGTATAAAGAATATGCAGTCGAGTCCGCATAAGTCGTCATAGGTATAACTCGACACCGTCGGTTATGTGCGGCCGGATGGCCGAGCGGTCAAGGTTAGCAACCTGTCGGCCTGGGGGACCCGGGATCGAATCTGGATGGGTCGAAAAATCCCCAAGAATTTTTCGGTGGGTTGTCCGTCCGGAGATGTCGATCCCCGTTCCTCACTTCCCGGTCGCCCCATTGTAGGCCTGGGCCGACCCATAATGGGCTTGCTATAAGAGTTCCTCTTAGTGCCCATGGGGCGGAAAGAGTTACAAAAAAAACCGTCGGTTAAATAGTCAATTTTCTGTGGTCCCGGCCGAGTTACATAGGCATTAATGTTAAAGAACTCTGGTTTACTCGACACCGTTCAACTCGTCACCACTGGATAAATCGACATACTTTTTCTGTCCCACATTCGTTTAGACATCTGATAAGTCGATCCCTCCTGAATACACGAGTTCACACCGCACAGTGCAGTGTGAACTCATTTTTTCAGGAGGGGAGTCGAATTATTAATTACGAAATAATTTAATACTAGAGTTAGATGCTATTTCTTATTAACTTTAATAATTATAGTTTATTGTTCAGCATTAATACGAGTTACAAAAATGATTAATTTACTGTGTTTTTGTCATTTCTTACTCCTGTTTTTAGGTATTCGGTATTCGGCCGAATAGTGATTAAATATTCGGTATTCGGTCGAATAGTGATTTAAATATTCGGTATTCGGCCGAATAGTGAAAAACAGGCCGAATACGCCGAATACCGGGTAGTAACCGAATATTCGTTACATCACTAATATCAACGTCACAGCAGAATCAGACTTTGCATTTTCTCACGTCATGCGTTATTTGTAGCACATTTCTGTTAGAAATGAGTGTCCGAAAGCTAACAACGCTTACGCTGAAGGAAAAAATACAAACTTGTTTCTGAATTTGAACGTAAGAAAACTTCGCAAGCCGAATTTGCAAAACAAAAAACAAAAAGCCTTCCAAAAACAACATTGGTGGGAATCCTGAAGAAAAAAAAAAATTAAGAAACTTTTTCTTGAATTTTCGTTGCGGCTGTTTCGAAAACGCCAGAGAAAGTAGCCGTACAAAAATGTCGAAGATGCTCTGGTACGCTTTTTTTTTTTTTTTTTTTTTTTTTTTTAAACTCTTTCCGCCCTGTGGGCACTAAGAGGGCCTCTTTAATAGGCCCATTATGGGTTCGGCCAGGCCCACAATGGTGCGACCGGGTGGTGAGGGACGGGGCCCGACATATCCGAACGGACCACCCCCCGAAAAATTCCTGGGGATTATTCGACCCGTTCGGATTCGATCCCGGGTCCCCCAGAGCGGTAGGCTGCCACCTTTACCGCTCGGCCATCCGGCCGTCTGCTCTGGTACGCTGGCTAAAGCAAATTCGTTCATCGAATCTTCCTGTTTCGGGACAGATACTGAAACAAAAGGCAATGGAAATTGCTGGGGTACTTGAAATAGAAACCAACTTTAGTGCCAGTGATGGATGGTCAAACATGCTCCCACAGCGAGTATTATAGAAGGAGATCAAATTACAAAGAGCACGTACTGTACACATCAAGTTGGAACTTGTAAATTGCTCATGTACTGTACGTACACGTCATACATGCACATTCATACCCGTCGCTATACACGTAGCGACATAAATAATAAAAATAGTTGTATTACATTTTTTATACTGTCGGTATTTTTTAATGTATAAAATTAGTGCAATATGATTATATAATATTTTTAAAAATTTACATTTACAATTACAGTCAAAATTCAATTAGTAATAGTAAGACTTACTGTTATTATTCCTTTGGGTGGGAATCGCGAATATTAATTTTATTTATATTTACTATTTGGGGGTCGCGAAGCTAAGAAGATTGAGAATCGCTGTATTAAAATATATGTCTAGAATAAAATGTTTGATAATATTACTTTAAAATAAACGAATAATTGTTCATCTGTAAATTTTATTTTTATAATTTTATTTATTAGAAAAAAGCATTATCTTTAAAAAGTTAAAATAATCTTGTTTTTAATAAATATTATTTTAATAAAATAATCCTTTCTGAAATATTTCAAACCGATTAATGTATTTACATAACACGTGACGTAAAAACATGATGTAATATTAATACGTCACACGTTGTTAAAAATATATTCTAACAATATCTAACGAATTGTTACAATACATTGTTCTCTTTTCTATTGTAAGTGAGCATTGTGAAGACAGGAGACGCCGACGAAAGGTGGAGAAGGCTCTCTGTATCTCGCAGCTTTAAGGACCGCTTGGGTGAAGACAGGAGATGCTGATAGGGCGAAGAGGGCTCTCTGTGTCACGTTTCTTTAAGGCCCGCTCGAGTAAAGAGGCTGACGGGAGATGGAGAGGCCTCCGAGTGTCCCGCATGTTTCATGCCCGCTCGGGTGAAGACAGGAGACGCCGAAGAAACAGGGAGAAGGCTTTTTGTGTCCCGTTTTATTAAATCTCGCGCAGTGCAAATATTTTTTTGTTTTTGTTTATTGAGGTTCGGTATGAGTTTGAAATTTTGTGGCCCTAACGCGCGTTTTATTACGAAATGGCATCTTACTTGTTAGTAGGTTTCTTTCTTTTATTATTACTAGTTGTAATATTGCATTCATTAGTTAAGATAGTAACAAAACGGTGAGTTTCGAATAGTTCATTTGAAGTAATCAGAGGAAATTATAAATATTTTCATTGTGTGAGTTAAGACGAATGAAACTCGGCAAGTGATGTCAGTCGCTTATAAAGCTGCATTCTTTCCAACTCTTGGTGGAACTCTGAAGCAGCCACCTCCAAGTGGTGAGTTCTGGGTTGTCGTTTGTCTGGAAATGACAAAGGGCAAGCAAAGAGCTGCTTGTTTCTTTCAATTGAATAATAAAGAATGAAAACATGCCAATATAAACAGAAACTACAAAAGTAATTAAAGTTAAAAGAAGTAAGTATCTAGCTTTAGTATAAATCGCTTTAAGGCAACGCGACACGTCAGTGATCTGCCGAGGAGGATGCATCCCGGAAAGACGTTTATGTAAAGTCGGGCTCAATTGAAGTGTTACTGATGGGAAGAAAACCCAGAAAACTGCACTTGGCCGGTCCATTGGCCATGCTCGAACCCATGACCGACTAACGTTGTTCGGTGGTTTTATCTACTGGGTTACTGGAGTATACTTATTAGGCTGCAATTTGAGCTATAAATTCCAGTCGTCCGTCCGTCTCTGATTTTCTTTAATCTCCAGAACGGTGTTAAATAGATGAAAGTCGAGACTAGACGTCGAAATAGTAACAGAAAAGGACTAGATTACCTATATACGAACTTCCGATTTGTACCGCAAGTCACGTTATTTTAATACAAAAATTTTCCCCCGAATGGAGTTGTATCCTTTGTCAAAATTGTATGTATGTTCTCGCAGACGTACCGCCAGGTTTCTTCTAGTCACACCACATAATCTTTTTCGATTCCTAACTGTTGATTTTCAAATGGAATTTTATATACTCCAGCTTTACCTTCCTTTTTTACGCTGTCTTTATCGTTCCGTAGCAAGCTACAGATATTAGGTGCTCTTTTATAGATTATTCTCGATTTTTATAAAAAAAAAAAGAGCATTCGATACAACGTTGACAAACGACACAACACAATATTATCAATTATAGCACAGACTGAACGAACGATTGTAAAATGGGAAGAGGCTAAAGTCATTTAAACGGTGCACTCTCCATCCATTGCGTTGGAGATGGAAAAAGTGGAAATTTATAAAAGTAAAATGAAAAACCGTTTCCTAAAAGCTATGGATGCTAATGCGCTTCCAACAACGTGGAAATATATAATAGAAAAAAGAATGGCACTTAAAAACCCTTAAATCATTTCTTTCTACACTTAGCTTTGTTTTCTATGTTTTATTTGTTTATTTATTTATTTAATATACACACTTCTTTCAATTTATTTTAAAGTTAAATTATTTTTTGAATTTTAAATATGTAAAATATTCGAAAACGGTACGTTCCATTTTGGAACATTTATAATATTAAACCTGACGATGGCCTATATTAGATAGGGTGAACATTTTCTATTCTAACAAACTACTTTATACCCATAGCAGCCGCCATTGTGTAGTTCGCGCTAATACCGCTAGGTGTCAGATCTATCGTTGGCACAAGCGAATAGTGAATGTAGTGAGTAAATTTTTCCAGACTCAAAATGCCACTCTTGGTCAGGCTAGTGACCACTTAACAAGTACTATAGATACTTTCGAAGCATGCAGAAATCAGTTCAAAATTTGGACAGACATCAAGCAGTTTTCTGAAAAGCACGAGATTTCACTAGTACCTGTTAGAGTCTCAAAAAGGAGGCGTCAACAAAAAGAATTTTATAGAGTCGATTGTGTGCAAAAGCAATACATTAGATTTTTGAGCCGATTCACAATCAGAAGAATACTGGAAGATCAACATTTACTACCAGTGGTAGATAATATCATAGAAAATCTGAAACGCCAATTTGAAAATTTACTGTTAGCTCGTGCGGTGAACGCATTTCTTAAATTGGACATGAAGAACGGAGAAGATTTCATCAGTAATTATAAAAAAAAAAATCTTAAGAATTGTTACATCAGCCTTGGAAGCTGAAGCGATGGTCACGAAGAACATGATTCAATTGAAAAATGTTGAGATGAATGCTGAAAGTTTGAGAAACCACATTTAAAAAAGTGCTACTCTAATTTATATAAACTTTTTCAAGCAACAATAGTACTCACAGTGAGCTCCATCGACTGTGAACGAAGTTTTTCTGTTATGAGGCGGATAAAAACGTGGCATAGAAGCACAATGCTACAAGAACGATTCTCTCACATGTCACTGCTCAACATAGAGAATGCCATTGTCAAGGAAAAAATTACAGCCGAAAAAGTGTTGAGCCGATTTGCAAAAAGAAACAGAAAGCTGAAGCTAATTTAATTGGGTATAGTGTACCCAGTGAAAGTCTAGATCTAGATTAAAGACGGTGAACTATATTAAAGAATGGTAAAAAAAAAAATAATTGATTGGTTAATTTTTGTTTAAGGCATTGCTATAGTTTGATATTAATGTTACGAGAACGTATGATTAAAGGAAGTTTCATATTATATGTGTGTTAATTAAGTTATTGTCGATTCCTATAGAAATTCCATTTTAATGAACAATAATTTGAAATAATTCGATTTTGTGTCAGGCTGGCCTCTACTAGGACCCTATAACAAAACCCTGGCTACGCCATTGGTTAAGTTATAAATCTACTCGCGATTCACATAATGAGGCGAGGGCGGCCAAATATCCAGCAGGCAGGCGACTAACAGCCCAGAACCGGTCCTGGGTGGAATCATTGAAAGCGTTATACGATATTTTGGTGTGTAGTATTCACCAGCTAAACCGAGTGAGGTTGATGCTCCGTAAAGCGCATTCGCAAATGCGTATAATCTGGCTGCTTTCCACGATTCAGATATTTTCGCCGTGGAAGCTGTCCCGTATCAGCGCTTCCCACTCTGCCACTGATATTATTCGAATATACAATAGCAATCTTATCGTTTTTTTTCACATGTAGTATAGAAATTTGTAATAAGATACATAATGCGGTTATAATAAAATATTAATTTTAATTAATTCAAAGTACATATTATAACGAATTTAGTCTCTATAATCCAAAAAACTTTTGGTAGACTAATCTCACATCATTGTGGTTGGCAAATTGATACCAAAAGTTTTTTGGATTACAGAGACTAAATTCGTTATAATATCTACTGTACAGCAAAACATTTATATTAAAGAATAATTCAAAGTACGTTAAAATATGAAAATAATCGCGCAATATGTATTTATATTTTAGAAAATACAAGGAAAGCGGGACTTCCGCCGCTTCCAAGGACAGAACGCCACTGATTTAAGATGATCTTAAAATTATGTAAATAGATGTGTAACACGTACAGCTAGAGGTACACAAAGAATAATCTTAAGTGTTGAATGAAACAGTCAATCAGTAAATTTTTAAAAAGACAATATGAAGTTGAAGGACATGAAAGTTATGAATGTGCTCTTTAGCTCGAGCATTACGCTCGAGCTAAAGAGAACATTCATAATTTTCATGCATTTATTGCCGCATTAACAATAAATGTTAATAATATAATTAAAATTAATATTTTATTATAACCATATTATGTATCTTATTACAAATTTCTATACTACATGTGAAAAAAACGATAAGATTGCTATTGTATATTCGAATGTCAGTGGCGGAATGGAATCGCTTACGAGACAGCTTCCACAGCGAGAATAACTGAATGGTGTAAAACAGCCAGGGGGCATTGGCGCATGCGCTTTACAGAGCACCAACCTCAGCCGGTTTAGTTGGTGGAAGCTACACACATGTAACGCTTCCAACGTTTCTATCCCTTAGCCACTGGGTAGGGAACTATCTGGCTAAGTGAATTGTTTAAGATTTAAAAAGTAGAGTCTAACTAAATAAAGATGGAAAACTTGCCCAGTGTTGATTAAGCGCCACTTCATTGTGCCAGTATACCAAATATAAATAACAACACGGTTTCGATTGTACCAAGTAAAGAGTATTTAATATTATTTTTATGTAGTTTTTTGCGAAGTTATATTTAATTATAATTTTCTTTTAATAAATTGTATTTAATAATATACTGTAATTATATTGACAGATTTTCAGACATAAAATCTTTAGAATTTTTATCACTTTTAGATGTTAATAATTTTAATATTATGAAAAACAATTTTCCAAGCGTGTTTTAATTCTTTAAATTAAGTAAATTTTATGGGAAATTTTTTGATTTATCTAAATTACGTAGCGAATCGCAATATTTATATTCTTGTCCGGACTGTATTAACAAGTAACTCTTAAACATAAAACATAATGTAATTAATGTCGATCCAAACAAAGACGTACTAAAAGAATTATATGATTTAATATCATTAATTTTTATGGTACCATCTACCAGCGCGTCTGTAGAGCGCAGTTTTTCGACCACGAAGCAAATTCATACATTGGCCAGGAACACTCGGTCGGAGGAAAAATTGTGGTCGCTAGTGTTGCTTTCGATAGAAAAAGAGCTTTCAAATACGTTGATGGCGTCGACCAGCGACTTTTATGATAAAGTAATTAACGACTTGGAGAAAATTGCCGGATAGAGTTAGTTCATAAAAAATTAAAAAAACAAGTTTTTCTATCATTGTTTGTATCATATCAATTTGTGTTATGTATGTATTATTTGTATTTTAGAACTAAAATACATAAATTGTTTATTTTTGTCATTTCCAGTATTTGTTTAAAACTTTTATGGAAATGTCATGTACAGTACCAGACAGGTCTGACCCGTCACGAAAGGCGCGAAAAAACGGTTAATTTAGAGAAAATTTTATTAGTTTAAAAAAACATAGGTAAAAGTCGGACACCCATTGTTTATATCAAACTGCGAGGCAGAAACCATAAATCGCGGAAGGAAGTCGTCCTATGATCGGTGGAAGATCGAATTCATCTTCGATTTTGATTTCTCGCCCTCCAGGTAAGAGTCTCGTTACGTTTAGTAACGAGGGATCAACCACTCGGAAAGCGTGATTGAGGGAGAATGACCAATCAAAATGGACGAAAGAAAGAACAGAGATTGATACAATCTCCGACAATCGAGGACACCTGGGGTGCATATACTTTTGGAATCAAACTGATCCAAGATCACTTCGATCGTTCAAATCGTGTATACAAAGGAACTACTGCGATCCGAACAATCTCTATTTGCGTATACAAACGCCATCTAGGATCAACTGGATCGCGAATAAACTAATCCGAGCGGAGGGTAGGATCGTTTGGATTGGTTAAAAGAGATTAAAGATGGCGGCTTCCATGGTTGAAGTTAAGCTTACAGTAAATAACGAAGAAACACGTTTAATTGTTGACAAGGAAACTTATTTAAAACTTATAAATGGCAAGTAAAACATCATTATTAAAATATCCGATAAACTGAGATGAAAAAATAAGTATTTAGAGACAATTTTGCGAAGTTGTACCTCAAGAATGTATGGCGGGCACTTTCATCTTTCCTGCAAGTTTTATTTTTTAATTTTGTGAAATTTTTATTTAAATTTTATTTTGTGGAAAACAATTTTATTCATATAGTAATACGATTCACAAATTCGTATGAATGAGCCCAAACAATTTTGTCAAATAAACGATAATTCATAACAGCGTATGTCATCTAGTTCTAACTACAGTTTTAATATCGAGGGATAAAATGGATTATTTTAATTTAATTAATTTATCCTTGTTAGTTAACATACACAAAGTTTCAAAGATATTATACGTATAATATTTTTAAAACTCAGTATATGTTAACTAACAAGGAGAGACTATTATTAACTAACAAATGTTTGCCGCCATCTTCGATCCTACTTTCCGCCATGACAGAAGCTATCTGTATCAGGTAACAAGGACTGATCCGCTTTTACAGATCGATCCATACAAAACGAAAAGTATATGCACCCCTGGCACTCGGTTAAAGTTCCGAATAACCAAAACGCCGTGTGTCAACGCGCAAAAAAAAAAAAAAAAAAAAAAAAACAATTTCTCCTCTATTGTGTCAACCTGTATCCCGTGCCACTTCGGACTTCGACCATGTCCCCGACTCCAACGGACGAAGTCTCCCCGTCCCTTACAGACTTGTCAACGCCACTGTCCAGGGGCCAACTACGATCGACTATCGAAGAACCACATCGACGCCCAGGACGTCCGAACGGCTAATTGTCCTTAAGCAAACTATTTTGTACATAGTGTATGTTTATTTTATGTTAAAATAAACGGTTTTTGTCAGATACTTGTCGTCTTTGTCTCTGCAGCCACCACCCACGTACGAATGGACCCTAGACGATTACTGACGCGCAATTAATTGATTGCCCCTGGAAGTCGACTTCTTACAGAAACACAGCTTCCCTATCATTAAATGTCACGGCACGCCACTGGTGCGTCGGACGTTCAGCGCCGTTTTCCTGTAAGCCTGAAAGTTCGACAATGATGCTTGGAAAGTCGGTCAAACTTCTAGGCTTACAGGAAAGCGGCACTGAACGACCGACGTATACGTTTTCGCTTTTAAAACTTCGGCCTCAACCTCGCTAATATGACATCTGTGAGGGTCGCAAAAGCGTATCGAAATTTCGACTAATTATAAAGTTCCGAAGTCGGGAAATTTCGGAGGTTAAACCGGAACAAGAAATTGTATCGGATAATCCCCAGGAATTTTTCGGGAGGGGTGGTCCGGTCGGATATGTCGCGCCCCGTCCCTCCGTCCCGATCGCCCCATTGTGGGCCTGGCCGAACCCATAATGGGCCTACTAAAAGAGGCCTTCTTAGTGCCCACAGGGCGGAAAGAGTTAAAAAAAAATCAAATATTCAGATATGTTTTATTATTCAAACGTTTGCATAATTAAATTAATAATTTCTCAGAGGTATAAGGTGTCTGAGTAGTAATGTTAATATATATATAAATTCTAAAATAATTCTGGTAGTTAATCAATTTTTATTATTACGATTCAAACTCACAAGTTCGAGATTCTCAGGTGGCGCTCCGGAACATAAACATGTCTAATGGATTAGGGGGCGGCTGAACTGGTAATTATAAAATATGAATTTGGTAAAATTTATTTATTTTGATCGTTATCAGACTCTATTGTGGAATTTGAGAAACTTTGATATAATGCGGAAGATATGTTATAACATTTATAAAACATAATCTATCTCTGAAACACGTCACGTCTTTTACTGCAAAAATCCAAACTATTCAGTTCGAAGAATTAATTATATACAGTATTTAGTTTATTTCTTGTATTTTGAACATTAAAAATAAGATCTATAATACTCCTTAGAATTTGAATGAAAGTTGATGCCAGCAAATCTACATGGTTTGAGTGTGTGTGATTCAATATACCACAATAGAATAAAATATGTTTTTCTTTAGTAATAGATATGATACACTAAGTATTTCAGTAGGGGGTAAATAATGAATTACACTTTAATGCCACAGCTTAAGCACATAGCTTTAGTTAAGATAGCTACCAATTGTGGAATCAAGATGACATTAGGGCTTTAATGGTAAAGTTCTATTTTCCATTACTTGGTAGTGAAAGAAGAGAAAATGGCAAGAGATAAAAGACAAAGTAATAGAAAAAGTACCACAGCTTTCACAACCAGAACCTTTAAAAAAGGAAATATTGGATTTTATTAATTAAGCCAACAGGCTTACAAATATTAAAATGGATGGAATATCATCAAAATTTTTTGACTGGAAGCTATGTTAAAAAAAACTTAAGTAGGTTTTTCTGGACACCACAAGGGACAGTAGATAAAAAGAAAACAGCAGAAGTATTAATTAAGGATGAGAGTTTAGATATTACCGGATGCTACAGATTGGCATGTATTTACTGCTTAGAGGGTGATGTAAGAGAATTATGGGGTTCAATGCCTGAAAGAAAGAAAAGAGCTTTTTATAATGACGGACATCAAGTTTTTCTCGAGCATGTGCTGGTAGTGTTCTGGACTTATGATATAAAAGGAGAAGTAGCTAGATTAAATGGTCTGATTAAAAAAATCAAAGGAAAAGAAATACCCCCTTATCAGTTCGCATTTGAATATGCAGCAGTTAGTGGTAATAAAGCGGCAACTGAGTATTTTTTGCAAAAATTAACCTCTAGGGAAAGAGAAGAGTCCTTGGTAAGGTATGCAGGATACATAGCAAATAGACGTTGTGACTCTGCTCGCAATCTTACTGACTTTCCTAAAGAACACTATGCTGATGTTTTATGTTTTTTACTTTCACAAATGAATGAGGAGCAACAAATAGAAGTATTTAAAAGCTACCTGTATAAAGTGTTAAAATGTTTTTTGGATTGGCTGTGGCAAAGTCTCTTTATGGAAAGAGCAAATCGCATGTGGGATTTTCTTTCCAAGGAGGATTATGATTGTCTATTGAGAATAATTATTAATAAAGTAATAAATGGCTATAAGGATTGCAATTATCAAAAACTTTTTGGAGAATTTTGGCAGCAAAGCCCTAATGCTTATAAAAGATGTTATAGATGAATGTGCTAGTGGGTTTCTACTATCAAAACTATTTAAGATTAAAGACGAAAAAAACATCAAATTGATCTTGAAAGATGCAACCCTTATAGAAAAAAAGAAACTTATTTTCTGTGATAGGGGGCAAGATATTTGCCAAGATTTGATTTATGATGATAAATGGAATTTACTGAAGTTCTTTGTTCAAGAGTGTATACCATCCAAAGGCATAATGGTTTGAATTCTTCTTTAAAGAAGAATTCAAAGAACTTATCATACGCCGTTGCTCGGAAGAAAAACTAGAGAGAGAAAAAGATATATGGAATAAGTTTTCTCAATTATTGGATGATTTTATTGAAAAAGATTATAAAAAGAAAGGTATGGAAGAAAGTGATAGTAGTTTAGCTAAGAGGCTTTATAGTATAGAATTTAAGGAAATAGTGCATAATATGAAAAAATAGGTGAAAAAATACCAAAAGCAACAGCTAAAACAAAACACATTGCTGAATTAATAGAACTATTACTTACTAACCTGATTAACCCAAGTAACAATAAAGGTAATCCAGTTCTTGCAGTGGATAAAGAAAAGCCCGTAGGGTTTGCTGAAAAGTTTAGTTTATTTCTTGATGAAATTCCAAATATTGGTTCAACATCTGAGCCAGAATTTTTTATTTATAGCATATTAGGCTCGGTTTTGACTGTCTGAAAGTGGACTAGTAGAAAAACTTGGTGTTAATAAGGTATACGTTAAGCATACTAAGGAAGATGTTGAATATGTGCAAGGCAGTAAAAAAGTAAAAGGTGAAGTTAATGTTGTAAAACTATGTTTTTCTCTTGAAAAAGATGGAAGAAAACAAGTAGCCCTTAGAGTTTTTACAAATGATCAGATTACAAGTGATTTAGGAAATAGATATTGTTATAATGATGATGAACTTGAAGAAATAGCAAAAAAACTAGGTATTTCCGACATAGATAACACACATATAGATGAATATTCTTTTCATATGAGTACTGAAAGAGACCCAGGCAATAAATTTGTCTTGTTTCCCTTGAGCATGTTTTCTATTATCCCAAATTTCTCATTCTTATCAATTGACAAGAATGAGATGTCGGTGTTAAATAATTACAGGAAACCTTCGTTAATTTGAACTCAGATAGTTGGAAATCCCGTTAGTTCATAACCGTACTATTTGTCCTGGCTTATACATAGTTATTTACAAGTTAAGGAATTTGGCTATTTTGAAATTTGAAGTGAAAATTCTGTCAGAACTGTGATATGTACTGTACATGATAGCTCATTTGTTGGGCTGCAATTTGAAAAAATTGTAGGCCTATAAATTTCCACAGTTGTCTGTCCGTTCATCTTTTCGTAATTTCGAGAATGGAGTTACATAGATGAAAGACAATACGAGATAAACCTTAGGGGAGAAGGTCCCGATTAACTATATACAAACTTCTGATGCAAAATGGAACTTGTGTTAGTTCAATTCAAAAATTTTCCCCCAAAAGGTGTTAGATAAATGAGTGACATGACTCATTATTAATGGAAAAGTATGAGGTACAGGGGCAAGACACTACTAATTTGAGGTAGGGAGCATTAATTTAAGTTAAATAAATCAAAAATTGCAGCCTGGCATTGCGACAATGTCAATAAATAATTGTTCGTTTAGATCAAAGTGCCTCCATACTATAAGTGAACAATAGACCAAGAAAAATTTTAATCTGGTCAATATGGCTTTGCTTTTATAGTAACTCATTTTTGGATATCACCTTATTCATGGACAATTTTTTTTCTTATCTCATAAAATATGGCTAGGTTTCAGGGTTGCAAGATTGGGGTACAAGTAGCAGTTTGAGATATTTGTAGGACTATAGGCTACTACATTTAGACAACTTACCACTTTAAAAATACTTTGGGCTGAATTTCGAGGAATTCTGCTTTACTTTTTGTAGTGATATGGGACCTACTCTTCCTCCCCGAGTGTGATCTGTGTTATTTGTAGATATGTATGCTACTCTATGGTATATACTTTGCTGAATTTATATTTTATATGTTATTTTATTTATTGTTCTAAAAATGCTAAAGTTTAAATTTAAAAAGAATGTTGAAAAAAAAAATTGAAAGAGACTGTTCTAAATTTGGAATGAGAAACAAAAATGAGAGTATTCAAATGCTGGAAAGTTTAAAGAAAGGTTCATTATTTTTTTGGAGAATTAAAGAAATGTTTCAAATTCTTCTTGCTCGAAGGTTTTTCTTTTAGAAAAGGACCTGTGGTGATAGAGGATCACCTACACATTTTATAAAACCTATCTGGCAACTTGTGAAGTTCTTGCTGGACGAGTGCTGTTTACCTGCAGTTTATTTATATTATTATTAATTAACAAAAATAGTGTTCTGTATATGTAGCTTTATTCCATTTGATTATTAAATTACATTAGTTATATGGCATTTGGCATATTGTACAGAAATATCTAAATTTTGGATAATTCAAAGTTGCAATTATTTTGTCACTTGAATTTTAAACTAATGAGGATTTCCTGTATTATTATAACATCATCATAAGCACTTTGAACATTTTATCAATGTCATCTTCAGGCAAAGAAAAAAATGTAATTCATGAACATTAGAATAAAATTTAGAAAGCAAATGTTAACTATTTGAAATTGGAATATAAAGTTGCAGTTAAATTTAAATGAACTTAGTCATAAGAATAGCATGCTCCTGGAAAGATATTAGCACAGCAGTTGATGTATTGAAAGAAGTCGGAATATACTTTACAAAGTGATACATATTTACATATCTTTAATAAACTTAGAATTACAGTCAATAAGTAACATGATGATAACATATTAAAGTACAAACTTTTAAAGAGTGATACCCAAATTTTTGGGAGTTCCAGCATGGATTTATTACAGGGTTTCAATCTTTCAATAAATAAAGCCTCCCAAATGAAAGTAACTTTTGTGTTCTTAGTTTTGTAAAGTGCTTGTTACAGATATTGTTCTGGAATTCAGTTAGACATATTTGTAATTTTCTTGTTGTGGCTCCTGATGTAAAAAAGATTTGCATTGCTAACTGGCTTTGTAATGGAATCAAATAAGCACTATTTTCCTAGCGTGGATAATAGTCTTTTTTGTTGCAGAGGATTCTGTGTAAGGTTATTTGAGGTTTAATCAGAAGATTAAGCCCATAATTTTTGAAATTTTTGACAATGTAATGTGGCCCTAGGATTGGATTGGACGGGGTTATAAGTGTAAACATCCCTTTCTTTGTAATTAATGCTGTAGGCAGGAAGAGTGACACATGTACCTAGGTATTGATATTTTTAAATTTTTCAGACATATATCTCTCTTTGTAGCTATTGCTATTTCATTCTTTTAAACTAATCTTTAAAGGCCAAAAATAGAATTTCTATGAATTTGAATTAACATTCTACATACACATATATGAAGAATTTAACTTTTCATTAAGTAGTGATTAAGGGTTTAAAATTCATACATCAGAATCAGTAGATAATATAAAATTTAAGCATAAGTGCAACTATGCTTTCAGTCATCCAGGACAAACTATGATTCCTTCACCTCTTCTTGTTTTTGAGATTTGGGATGTTGATATGATGATTTAGTTCACACCACTTCTAGTCTGCCTTTCTCTTTATATGGTTTTTTCTTTTTTGCTTGGCACCCTCTTACTTGTTACCAATAAATTATCTCTTAAAATTTATTTTCAAGTAATTATACAGACTTTTCTTGGTGGGCATGTGCCTCATCTGCATCCCTTGTTGCATTATGATCTAAATACATATTTTAATAAATAACAAGAAATATATCCAATGGAACATACATTCTAGATTCATCAGATATTCAAATGAAATTAAATAAATTCTTCAATATCTCTTTGATGAATGATTAAATGATCTATAAACAGTGTGGATAAGATGATGATAAAGTATATGTAGTAAGTATTAGAAATGCAGATTCTAAGCTATCTTTAAAAACACAAAAATAAGATGATAGAGACCCATACTCTGAGTTATACTCCAAACTACATCTCAAGTTATAACTTTATTACTTTTTCTGAATATAGTGTAGATAGAACCTACAGTTTTATAGTAATACTAGTCATGTTTATATGAATGTTATATCATGGATTTTAACGTCCAGATTTCACATTATGTTAGTTTTTTCATTTTGTCAATAATAATCTAAGCTGGAACAAGTCCAGTGTAAGAAGACAATAGACAAACCTTACACACTACTTCAGAATAAAATTAAAATAGATTCTATTTTGGAATAAAATGTTTTTTGACCCAGATGCATATAAAGTAGCCATATTCAGGATGTTAATAAAACAAGCCCATTCACACTGCTCCAGCATCAAAGACACCATGAACAAGCTAAAATACATAGAAAAGTTTGCAACCGAACATGGGTACAGTAAAAAACTTATTCATATCATAGCATGCAGGTTAGATAGAGCTAATAGTATATATCCAACCATTACACATCCATCACATCAAATAAACAGGTGACACACACAAAAATGTACTCACTAATGATGGCAAACTTAGAATAAGAAAAAACTACACTGTCTTTTGGTGTTAAAGTCATTTACTTGAAGAGTTTTTAACTACAAGCAAGTAAAAGAGGGGCAACAACAATATGATGTGGTTTAAAAATCATGGTGTCTTTATAGTCAGTAGGATTATTTCATTTTATTTTTACTCTTAATTGTATTCTACTTTTTATTTTAAACTTAATTGTATTTTATTTTATATTATAATTTTTGTTATTGGTAAATCAAAATTCCTTATGATTTAAAACATGTAATTGCATCAAAGATTATTTTATACTCACAGACACTTTCCATATTGGTTCCAGCAGATAGATTTAATGTAAAAAAACAACTAACCAATTTTTCCAATCACTTTCAGAGATCTTTGTCAGGTTAATATACTGTTCCATAAATCAAATGTTATTCGGGCAGCTTTATTTGTTTCTTGTTTTAACTGAACATTCTATGTGCTATGTGATGATATTCAAGTTCGAAACATAAATGTAATGTACAGTACATAATGAAGAAATTTGGCATAAAAAATTTTTTAGAGTATGCACATAATTTTACAAATATTTCAAACTTTTATTTCAAAATAGAATCTCTATTTAAATTTCATTCTGTAACCTGATGAAGGCTTATCAATCAGCTCAAAAATGTCTGTTTTGATTAAATTTGTTGCTGGAAAAGTGTGTACAGTCTATGTCTTTTTTCATTTTAAACAAATTGTAGTGGAGTATATTTAATGGCTGGATGGCCAAATCGTTAAGGTGGCAGTATACCACTCTAGGGGACCCAAGATCAAATTTGGATGAGTCAAAAAAAATTTTGAGAATTTTTTAGGGCCTAGTCTGTCCACTCCACATATATTTTACATTTTGTATTTGTATTTATTTTTATTTATAATGTTTGTACAAAAAGTACAAAACAGCCAACATGGAATTATAAAAAATCTACATATTATATTAATTGTTTCAATAATATGTAATTTAAATATATAAAATGTAATATGCTGAATGTAACAATATACGAATATATGTCGGTAAAAAAAATGTAGCGGCTACGACCGCAATAGTGTATCCAACTCTCTGTAAAGCATTGAGCGAAACAGAGAACGTTTGAAAATAAAGTGGAGCACCGGAAGCCTGACATTTATTGCCAGGTAGAAGGTCTGCTCTATTACTAAGTAGGCCTAGTCTGTCCAGATATGTTGGGCCTCATCCCTCACCATCCAGCTGCCCCATTGTGGACCTGATTGACCATTAATAGGCTTGCAAAACTCTTAGTGTCCATAGGGTGGAAAGAGTTAAAATAAAAAAATTGGAATATATTCCATATAAATATTATTATTGCCATGTGGTTTACAGATTATTGCTATCACTGTTATCTTCCATTCTTTTCTCTCTTCTAATTTTATCCTTTCATTATTGTCTGCTTTCAATTCAGTCGGTTTAAATCTTGCTTTACTTGGTCAATTCATCTTTCTTGTGGACTTCTCTTGATCTAGTAGTCATTATATTCCACTCCAACACTATTCTAAGTAGATCTGCTTCATTTCTCCTCATTACATGCACATTCCACCATAATTATATAATCAATTAATAATACAAATTCCTTATTGGCTATAATGCTACTGTATTTAATTAGCTAATGAATCTGGCATTATCAATTGATTATTAATAGATAATTTAGGCTTGCTTTACTACATGATTTGTAAGTCTATATAAATTTTAATTGTATATTTTTTATATCTTTTTAAACAATCAAATATATTTAGTTTTCTTTTAACATATAAAAAATATGTATTATTTTTTAAATAAAATAATAATAATTTTTATGCATAGCTTATCAATAAGCAACTATGGAGAAGAAAGAATTGCCAGAAGAATTTTCCAATAGAGAACAGACTAAAATTGAAGGTTTAAAAAATAACTTTGTGCCCAGTTATGTTGAAAATTACACCAAGAATGAATTTCCAATCGATGAAACAAATCTAGAAACTGAAAGCACTCAATCAATTCAGTCTCTAGGAAGATTCAAACTTTCTTCATCCACTCCAAATGATTCCGATTTACAGTTTGAAGAATTAGAAACTGTTGCATTAGATATACAAGAAGAAACAAAAAATGTAAAATTACCAAGTACTCCAATTGAACAACCACAGCAGCCATCTGTATCAAAAGTCGAATTACAACTCATCTTTGGACCCGAAATAGATGTGTCAAGTAAATCTGAATCTAATGTGGTGGGTACAACTTTTGGCAATCAAATAATAACAGGTTCTGTGGATAATAGTGTCAATTTAGGTGATGGAAAAGTCACTGAAAGTACTTGTGAATTTCAGGTAAGTTTTGAAAATTCATATTAAAAATTTTAATTATATTTTAAAATATGAACAATAGAATAAACTTAATTGCAAAAATTTTAGATCTGAAAGAGAAATATTAATGATTTTAAAAGTTAGTTATAACATAAATTTAACTAAAACAACAACATTCTTTTATAGGTTGAAGATGACAAATCTGAGCAACCAGTGCTAACAAAGTACTTTACAAATATTCCACCTGAAACAAGTGCCATGATAGATCCGTTAGCTGAAGATTTCTTCAATTCAGTTTCGACAAATGTTTCTCCTATGATGAAGAGTGTTTCAGAGATTGCAGTCTTTCAGACTTCCAAACCGGATGATGGTCAAACTGTCAGTCTAGAAGATACAAATTTCACCATTGAGAAAGATAATGAAATCACAGAGGATCTACAAGAAAGAGATAAGCTTAGCATTAGTAATGGGTATCAATCTGAAGAACTACCATCATCAAGAAAACCATCTAGTGATCAAGAAGATAAACCTAACTTAAGTAAATTTTTTGCTGATGAGAAAGGAGGAAGTGATCCAGAAGGAAAAGCTTTTTTTGATGCTCTTGCTGGAATTGGTAACACTGGTTCTGCATTTGTATTAGCTTCTCTTCAACCTGAAGACAGCACATCTGTATCAGTAACATCTATGAATCCATTAGTGACAATGACTCAAGAAGAAATTATATCTGATAATGGAGATTTGAATAATTATTATGATGCTTGGATACCTTCTAAGAAAACTCAAAAAATTCTAGAAGCTGCAAGAAAAGCAGTTCCTGGTACATTCTTTGCAGAAAAAGACCAATTAACAATGCCTGGAATCATAATAGAAGAAGAATTGGTAAGAAACTTATCAAATTATGCTATATTTTTGTCTTTATTCTGTGTGTCTTAATTTTATATATTGTCAAACTTCTCTTCTGATTAATATTTGACGAATTTTAATCTATAGATTGATCACTTATTTAATATTATATTGTTTAGATCAGAACATATCCTTTATGACAAATTTTTTACTTTGTCAAATGAATATTTTATTGTAAAAAACTGAAATTATTTATACAGTATAATCTTTGCAAACCAGCTGTTTACTAGTTTGACATGTCCAATAATCCAACACTAGTCAACTCTTGGGTATTATCGGCACTGTTGCCAAGTGATACACAAGCTTTCCACTAGTTGAAACTCCAGTTCCACTAAATGCAGCATAATATTGAGCCCAAGCTTGAACACTCTAGCTTAGGAACAATATTAAAGATTGTTAGGGTTATCATCATAAGCTGCTTTAAAAAGATAGGGTATCTCATAACACAATACTCTATAAATATAAAAATTAGTCTCCAAAATTTCCTACAAAAATACTGCATCTCCTACTAAATTTTCAATGGTCACTTCAATTTTTCACTAAATTTAGTTAGAATCAATCAATGTGGCAACACTGGTAGCAAAGGCAGCATGCTTGGATGCTTTAATCAGCAGTCCAACTTGTGTTTTGCTGCATCATTAAATCTTTACTGGCAAAATGTTTATGTTCTCAATTGTTTACATTACTCACTATTATTCTATACTAGCAGATAAGCCTGGCATTGCTTGGGCAAAAAGTAACGATAGCAAAGATTAAGATTATTACATTGTAGCCAATCTTACCTGTTTTCACAGAATGCAAGAATTAGGTCCCCCTGTTTCCAGACAAATTAGACAATTTTTAGATGGGTCTAAAAATATGTTTGATTTCTCGCAAAAATGCAAAAAACTGCATCTGCACCTGTAAATCTTGCACATCGCTTTCTCTTAACACTTCCATTGTTAAGGAATACACTTCTTTCATCCCCATGTGGTACCCTACTAAAACACAGTTAAAAACAAAAAATTGCATCTAAAATAGTACATTAGAAGCTGAGTTCTTTAAGATAAGCCTTAATTCTTTCCCTCGCCTCCGCGGGGGAATTTCAAAAAATCCCTTCTTAGTGTACGTTCTTGTGACGTACTCTGTGTACCAAATTTCAACTTTCAACTCCTAACTGTTTGGGGGCTCTGCACTTATTATTATTATTATCAACTCATCTCGATTATATATACAGTAGCACATCGATTATCTGACCCTCGATTAACCGACTGCGTTCTAGTCGGCAAATTCAAATGTCCGCTAGTGATGTGGCGCTACAATATTTGGTTATGTCTTGGCTACTTTAATATTATTTTTGTTAAATTTTTGCATGTTTTAGCTGGCAGCACTGGCTTGACCATGAAAGGGAGGCTAGTATTTAAACCAGGCCTAATACACTATACTAATAATGTATTTTTTCATACTTTTCGGTTATCAACTTTCCAGTTATCCGACCAACCCAAGTCCCCAATTAAGTCGGATAATCGATGCTCTACTGTATTATACTATATATACAGGGTGGGCCAGCGAAAACGAAACGGCAGAGTGTTCGTCCAAGCAAAGCGCTCGGACAGGTTGATTTTACTCTCGAGGGGACATCTTTTGCAATAAAGTTTTTGCGATTCTGAATACAACAGACAACAAAAATTTTAAAAACTCATTTATTTTGTATTAACTAAACAAACATTTATTTCGAAAAAATGTTTGTTTAGTTAATATTCAGAATCGCAAAAACTTTATTGCAAAAGATGTCCCCTCGAGAGTAAAATCGACCTGTCCGAGCGCTTTAGTTATCCGACCAACCCCAGTCCCCAATTAAGTCGGATAATCGATGCTCTACTGTATATACTATATATAGATATGTTTTTGATTAATACAATGTTCTAATATTTTGCAAATAAATGAATATTTTCTTTCCAAATGATTAAACCATAGAATTTATCTTACTTCTGGCAATCTGGCTTACTTCAATAATCTGGCAATCTCTTTAATCCAACAGTTCTGGGTCCTTATATATCAGATTACTGAGAGTGTACTATAATAACTTATTTGACGGCTCAAGTTAACACAAATAATTACAGATGAATGTGTGGATTTGTGGCCTCAAATTACAAGGATTATGATCCTTAAGTTTTGGGCAGCTAAATCATGCACTATTTGCATGATTTTGCTGCTCAATTTGGTCTGTTGACCAGTTTTGACAACACAAAACATGTTGCCCAACAAGTTTGACAACATTGGTTTTCTGAAAGTTTGGAAAACATGAGTTTGTTACCACCAACATCCAATTAGTAAACAACTTGAATGATAGAGCCTACTAGCACCCATGTATAACTATAGAGTAGTAACATCCATCATCATGATTAGGAAAGCAAAAAATGCAGGAAATAATAGTGTGATAGAATTTTATCAAGATAAGAATATTTTTATAATAGTATGGATAATATGTGGCTAAAGTTTACAGTTATATTTTGTATATGTACTAGGGTTATAAATAAAACACTTTCTCACCATATGACTAGAGGAAAATATTGTCTAGTATTTGCTCTCTGCTAGAATTGTTATGCAAAAACCCATCTGACAACCTCATCAATCAGCAAATCATCAAGTTCACCTACTTTAGATTTGTGCCAAATTCTGAAAGATATTCTGTTGGAATGTATTTAATTTTGCTTTGGATTTTGTTTCAATTTGTGTGTTCTGCCACATAAATCATGTTGCATGTTTATGCATACCTAGTTGCATACAGAAAATAAGCATTGTTTATGCTACCTACAAAACTTGGATCACATTTTCCCAGTGATGGTCTAGGGTCCATTCGTACGTGCGAATGACAAAAATAAACAATTTATGTACTTTAATTCTAAAATACAAATAATACATACATAATACAATTATAGAAAAACTTGTTTCTTTTTTTTATTTTCTATAAATTAACTCTATTCGGCGATGTTTTCCCGCAAAGTCGTTAATTACTTTATCATAAAACTCGTCGTTGATTCCATCAACGTATTTAAAAGTTCTTTTTCTATAGAAAGCAACGCTAGTGACGACAATCTTTCCTCCGACTGAGTGTTCCTGGCGAATGTATGAATTCGCTTCATTGTTGAAAAACTACGCTCAACAGACGCACTGGTAGATGGTATTGTAAAAATTAATGATATTAAACCATATAATTCTATTAGTACGTCTTTGTTTAGGTCATCATTAATTATAATATTTTTTATGTCTAAGAGTGACTTGCCAATATAGTCCGGACACGAATATAAATATTGCAATTCACTACGTAATTTACATAAATTAAAAAATTCTCCATAAAATTTACGTAAAGCATTAAAACTCTCTTCGGGAAATTGTTTTTCATAATATTTAAAATTATTAAAATCTAAAAGTGATAAAAATTCTAGAGATTTTATGTCGGCAAATCTGTCAATACAATTTTGTATCAATGTATCCATTATTTCATAAAACAGACGTCTATATAAATCCTTTTTAGACTCAATATCAGTATGTCTCATTCCTCTTTTTGGTTGAATTTCTAAAAAAGTTTCATCTTTTTTCAAAGCGTCCCAAATCAAATCAAAATCATTTCTTTTCTGTCGTAAAAAATCAATAAAGTGATTTATTCTAGTAATACAATATGCTATATTAAAATTTTTTTTTGTAATATATCAAAAAGGATATCTGAATGTGCAAATATTTGATGAAAAACTAGTAATAAAAAGTGAAAATCAAAATCTATTAAATAATGGTATAATCCTCTTGCGGCAATTGTAGTATCAGAATCCCATTGTTCTGGACTTTCAACCATATTCAACAACAAAAGTTTTAATTCTTCTTTATACTCCATAACGCAGTTTACAATCCTGCTATTGTAATTCCATCTAATAGGTGTGGCTGAAGGAAAACGCTTATTGACTTCTAGATCTAAGGCGTGAGATCTTTTAGAAGATTTAGAAAAAAATGAAGAAAATCCTGTCATAGTTTGAAAAAATATTTTACATTCTTTTATATATCCAACAGATTGAGAGAAAACTAGGTTCAATCTGTGAGCATAACAGTGTACGAAAATAGCATGTTTGGATATTTCTTTAATTTTAGCTCGGACACCATTATGTTGTCCGGCCATTACGGCAGCACCGTCGTATGTTTGTGCCACTAATTTTTTAGTGCATTGAAATTCGTCTAAGTAACTCTTAATGTGAGTGAATAACGAATTTGCGTCTCTGTTCTCACTCACATCAGTAAAGCCCACAAATCTTTCTTCGACGTTACCGTTTTCTTTCACGTAACGAAATACAGTCGACATCTGGGCTCTGTGGCTAATGTCCGTTGTTTCATCTACAATTATAGCAACAAATTTTGCGTTTTCAATTTCTTTTTTAATTTCTTGCAATAAAACGTTTCCTAACGAATTAACGAGCTCATTTTGAATTTTGTTCGATAAGCCAGTAAAAACTGTAGACTTCTCTAAATGCATTTTTAATTGATTATCTGACGTACTTAATAAAGAAACGAGTTCAATATAATTACCTCTGTTATTAGATTCAATACATTCCCTATGCCCTCTAAATGCCAATTCTTGCTTTGCTAAAAAGCATGTAATATCTATTAATTTAGATACAATATATCTATTAGCCGTAACTATCTTGTTATAATTTTCAATATTAATTTTATATTGTTTACTAATGTTAAATTCTATTCTATTTTGATTTCCAAATTGCTTCAATTTTACGAAAGAATCGATGTGACATTTACGATTTTCGTGTCTTTTTCTAGCTTTACTCAAATTATTTAAATCGTCAAAGCCATTCTTATTCCACACACTAATTTCATTTGAAAATAATAGGCAAGGCCAACAAAACAATTTTTGCATTTTTATGCATCCACAAAGCCATTTTACGTCTTGATAAATTTTATCGTGAAAATGTCGAACAAATTTTTTTGTCGAAGTACTTATATTTAATTTAGGCGTTGGTCTTTCTCTTTTAATAATGGCTTCTTTTTCATTATATTGTCTTGAGCCAAAACTTTTTTTAAGTAAATTTTCAATATCACAATTACAGTTTAAATCGCTAGCCATGATATAAGGGCTAAAATTAAAAATAAAATTATTAAAACTTACTTAGTAAAATAAAATTTGTGATGGATATACAATTATACATACCTGGTACAAAATATTCAATTGTATGAATATACTTTTGCGAAGAAACGTATATAAAAATAACATAAAATATTGTTTATTTTTAAATATTTAAACAATCCACTGAGTTAAAATTGCTCCCTGCGAGTGGCTCACGAATGGAAACAGAGACGATTTTGGTAGGTGTACAGTGAATGCATGCATGACAAATCCCGAGGGTGCCGATACCGGTCAATGTCAAATGCCTCTTTTGTCGCATCACTAGTATATCTCAAAGGACGCGACAGGGCCGTTGTAAATTTTAAACGTTTCTCACCATAGATGTAAATATGTTAAACTTAATAGTCATTTGTTTTCTAACTACTGCAATTCATTTTAGTACCAGGTGTACACGGAAATCAGTTCCCCACTGTACTGAGCTAGTAATTGCTTCGGTTAAGCTTTTGTTTAAGTCAGCAGGGTTTTACTTATGTCACCATTCCCTAATCTCTTAATTATTTAACTACTTCTTAGTAGAAATAACTCGAAACCAGTTACTTTGTACTCGAATATCTGTAGTCTTGGGAAAAAAGTGGAAAGAAATTTTTATGACAACCGATACTTAGATCGTACATTTAAGGAAAATAAATTCTAGAGCTTTTTTTGTACCATTGTACGTCTCATTCATTAAATTTGGTTGTAAATAATGATGCCAAAGTAACAGTTAATTTTTTAACATTATACAAGAATTGTACACGTTTTTTCTGCATTCCCTTACAGATGGGACATACTATAATCGTAATATCACCGGTTTAACATTGAAACCCGTAAGTAATATAAGATGGGAGAGCGGAATAAATATATCAAATATTTTAATGGATTTTTTTAAACTCCCGTCAACTATACAGAACTATCATAAAAACATGCCAGTAAACTCCTATCGGTTGGGTTAAGTTATAAATCTAGTCTAGGGTGGGCAACCTTTTTTATAACACGGGCCAGAATAAATTTTACGTTTTTCCGCGGGCCGTAGTAGTTAATTGACGCCTTTTTGTGACTCGTAATTTTTTTAGTCTGCAAATATGAAATAAATAAATAAAAAGTTTATACTACATTTATTTCTCTTATCGTTTTCGAAAATTACAAAGAATTGGAAAATTAACTATTAATTAGTTATTTTTCCAATTTAATAATCTATTAAAGATCTCGCGGGCCGGATAGAAACTTTTCGCGAGCCGTAGCTGGCCCGCGGGCCGGGGTTGCCCGCCGTTGATCTAGTCTACTTGTGATTCACGTAATCGGGCGAGAGCGGCCGAATATCTAGCAGGCAGGCGGCTAAACAGCCCACAACCGGTCCGGGATATAAAGTTAGAAGCTTTATGTGTGAAGCATCCACCAGCTAAACTGGGTGACGTTGGTGCTCTGTAAAGCGCATGCGCCAATGCCTATAATCTGGCTGCTTGGAAGTTGACAGGCAGGTGGCTAACAGCCCACAACCGCTCCGGGATATAAAGCTGTACTCTTTACGAGTGTGTCGCTTACCCAGTTTAGCCGGTGAGCTAAACCGGGTGAGGTTGGTGCACTGTAAACCGCATGTGCTAATGCCTATATAATCTGGCTGATTGGAGACTGACCCGGTTTCGACATTCCTTCCGCCACCGAATTATTCGAATATACAATAGCAATCTTATCGTTTTTTTTCACGTGTTAGTATAGAAATTTTAATAGACTAGAGTATTGCTAGTATTTGCTCTCTGCTAGAATTGTTATGCAAAAACCCATCTGACAACCTCATCAATCAGCAAATCATCAAGTTCACCTACTTTAGATTTGTGCCAAATTCTGAAAGATATTCTGTTGGAATGTATTTAATTTTGCTTTGGATTTTGTTTCAATTTGTGTGTTCTGCCACATAAATCATGTTGCATGTTTATGCATACCTAGTTGCATACAGAAAATAAGCATTGTTTATGCTACCTACAAAACTTGGATCACATTTTACCCAACTAAAGCTTTGCTTGAAATGAAAATTTCTTATGTACTTCTCAACAATTCCTGGCTTAGTACAATAGTCCACCCCCACCTTATTAAAATGAAAACATCTCTCTATAGTGATTTACAAATAATTTTAGTACTACTTTAGTAATCATCTTCAGTATATAGTATACAAATAGAGTAAACAGTTTCAATTTTTTTACTTGGAAATTAAGTTTTCAAAGATAGCTGAAAATCATACAATGAGAGTAAGATAATAGTTGACTCAAATGCTTTTTTTTACCTTATGAGTTTACCATATTTTTGCAAATTGTCTGGCATATCAATCTATCTGGGAAGACCATGAAATCAGATATTTCTATATGGTAAAACGGCATGCTGGTTTATCTTGGGTTTATACATTCCACTTTAGAGAGTGTGTGAAAAAAACAAACAAGTTAATTTCTTCATGTTGTCTTCTTTCTAATGATTTAAAATACTCTTGGAATTCTGAAAATGCTTTTTTATGTTTATTTTATTGTAATTTGATTCAAAAACACAAAAATAAACCTATTAAATTAAAGAAACTCCCTGTAAATTATCTTAACTTACACCTATTAACATCCATTTTGTGTGAAATTTGAGAGAAAGATGTTATTTTTAAGGTCAGATAGATATTCAGTGTAGCCCACACCAACTAACTACTAATATCAATAAGTTGTTAATGGTTTTATTGTTGTGAGGTTCCTAAAATTAAGTCGAAAATTTGATTAATTATAAAATTTCTAAGATGGGAAATTTCGGAGGTCAAAGCGGATCAAGAACATGTTGGTGCGGTAGACTCGACAGAAAGGAAAACACTTGTTCTAAAACAAACTCGACGCCGTGATGAATGATGGAGGGGATGTTTACCAGGTGAGAGGGGGCTTTGTCATGATGCTTGTCTACAAGAGTTGAGATGTAAACAATCAAGAAAAAGGGGGACTAATGACCAAAAGGACACCTGTTAGGTCATGTGAGCCCTAAACCATCTGGGGGGAGTAAACTAACTGGACATAAAACAGCTGGTAAATTGATCAAGACAAATGTCTGAGAAAGACTATAATGGTGTAAATTACGAGTGCAGGTGTCAAGACCCCGTCAGCATTTCTTGGTTCTTTCCTGACACAAATTGGTTCCAGTTTCATTTAGAAACAGAATGACCAATCGGGAGAAAGGGAAAGGGACACAGGACAAATCAAGAGGGGGAAAATTAAGGGGAAATCGTATAAAATCTCTGAATCAAGGCTGGAGAAAGAAGACGACGACTGAGTTTTCCACCTGCCAAAAGTGTTCATTAGCACGTCAACCAACGACCCATTCCATATGCCAATGTCCCTCTACCGACTCTACGGACTCTCCTTCCCCAATGTCCCAGGGCACACATCCCATACCCGACCACCGTCATCCAGAGCTCTGCACCTAAGATGATCTAGATCACATCTTGTGTTACTATTATGTGAGTTACTTATACTTAAAATAAACGGTTCTTGTAAGATACTTGTCATCTTTGCATCCGCCACCACCACCCACATGATCAGTCCCTAGGCTTTGAAAACACTCTTCCTGATTTTAAGTCAGTCAGATGTTATTATTTTATTGTACTTGGAAGAATGTTTTCTGTAACATTTAATTAACAACCAGTTTTGTTAGGTCTGATTAATTTTATATATTAGTTGCAGTTTAACTAGCATGCCGGTAACCCTGGGGTTTCCAGCATGCTGGTCTCCCCCATTTGTGTGTGGCATGCCGGTCATTCTGGAAAAATATGGTATATTTTAAAGTTTAATTTGTGCATTTTATTAGTATGAACTTTGGACTTAATTTAAAGCTATTTTGTATGTGTGCATTATATTTAATCATACATATCTGTTATATTTTCTTGATACAGAATACAATATTATTCTTAGTATTTATTCTTATGTTAATTGAATTTCAAGTATTTTCCAAGAACAATTTAATATTTTAATGTACTGAATCATATTGCCTACAAGGTTAAATATAATATAATTTTGTTTGTAATAATTCTTTTATTTTTCTTTTTGTAGGAAGATCCAATTAAAACACTGTTGACTGAAGTTTCACCAGAACTGACAAAGGATCGTGTAGTTTTGACTGTAAATAGTGTTTCACAGGATGAAACTGGATTGAGGCAGTTAATTGTAAGAGACATAATTTTCAAATTTAAATTAATTTTTGAAAAACTTAACTATGAGCGGTTAACTAGTTTATAGTAAACTAAATCGCGGTTAAAATTCTGTGTATGAATATTTAGTATTTTAACTGTTATATTCATATATTCTATACTTCTGTGAATATATTATATCTTTGTCATTCTAAATGTTTCATGAGAGGATACACTAATCTAGATATAGGATTTTTTAGGAAATTGTCAAGAATCAAAACCATCACTAAGACTCATGGCTTCCCAGTAATTTAATATTTTTCTATAAAAATTCTACATCACTTGGTTAGATTAGCAGATTCACTTGTAAATAAAATATTTAGAATAGTAAGATGTGTCTTTATGGAAGAAGTATACAGCAGTATGACAAATACAGATGGATTCAACAGTGTGTTATATATTTATTATTAAAATTTATTCTGAATTTTAAAATTAATTTATAGTCTATAGATAGTATGAAGGAAATCTAGCAATATTAACTTATTAGATTTTGCAAATAGATACAATAAAACTTGTGTAAAATTGACTTGTACAAGATGAATATTTTTCTGGTTTGGCAGGTTTCCATTTTGAACAGGTTTTTTTTAAACAAAAAATTGATATGTTCTGAAAAATTTTTATCGTTTAGGCAGATTTCTGTTTTGCTAAGGTTTTGGTTTGAACAGGTTTATTGTATATATTTTACATCAATGTTTATACTTATAAAGTATAGCAATTATTTACCAAACTAATCAGTTTTAAAAAGGTGACACATTTAATTCCACTACTAAAAATCCACCAAAATGATAAGCTATTTAAATTCACTCAATCAACAGCCAGATGGCCAATACAGTAAAAGTGATGATCTGCCAGTTCTAAGATGGCTGAGTTTGAGTCTGGATTGGTTCAAAAGTTTTTGTATATGAGTCAACCATATATAATTTAAGTCTCACTTCTCATTTATCTAGTCACTGTCATTGTGGATTTGGCCATTATTCCATGCAAAAGAGAGTGGAATTAAAATTTAAAAACAAATACTCAGTCATATTGTATAACAGTTTGATAATACAAATTATGAAAGTCTCATCAAATTCAAATGTAATTAATTATAAAAATTTTAACACTGCATAAACAATTTGGAGATGAAAAGCATCTAATGTATGCCACTCTGTCTCCCATGTGAATGGCAAAAAATTTTAAAAAATATATTATTTTCCACATCATTGTGTTAAAATATTAATTAAATGAAAACTATATTAGTGTATTCTCTATAAAACACAACTAGATATATGTTACCTCATATATCATACAATATGATCAATTTATAATAAAATTATAAATTTTTATTACTAATATTTTCAGGCTGCGGGATGTTACCATGCAGCTATCAATTTAACTACGATTCTGTTAACAAATGCAGGTCAGGGAGTGGGACAAGGAGGCCACCCATCTCGAAACACTCCGTATACTCTTCAGGTGTGGATATATTTTAAATGTTAATGTTTCACTTTAATCTTTTTTATAGTTAGTTTTAGAAATAAGATAATTGAATAAAAATAAACTCTTTAAATTCTGATATGGCAGAAAACTTCCTAGCTCATTATCTATATATAAAAGCTGTACTTCTCTCTACAACATACACACACTTCAGAGTCCAAATACACATTGTCCTTGATTTTCATCAGCAATGATCTTTGTTCCCTCTCCTTCTTGCTACAGTCATCCTGCAGACACTTCTGGACCCAAGGCATGTTGACCCCATGGCTGTAATAAACACATTCAGTGATACAAGAGAATGTACAATTTAAGTCATTTTTATTTAATATAGGACTTATTTAAATGTTTGCAATAATGATCAAGTATTCAGTATTCCTGTTGTTAATTTTTAATTCATTGTGCACATGAATTAAAAATTAATAACAGAAATTTTAATTCATTTCTAGAAAGCACATGGTGTAATCATGCCACTATGTATGTGATATTGTCTATATGAAACAAAGAATTATTTTAAATCAATTGCATTAATTGGCTATAATTTATGACTTCTTTATCTGACATTCCTTCTGTTGGTGCAACATTTAGACAAGATTGTCATTGACAGTTCCTGCAAACTAATGAACAATGCAGTCCCAACTTTCACAACCTTTTGAGCAGTTGCAAAAATGATGTTCAGAAGACAATCTGGTACAGGAAATTGTGATGCTTGTTTCAGCTCCAACAAATTATTCTTCAAAACCCATCCCTATTCTTTGGGATTCAGTTCATTACCTAGCCATGTTTGGACTTGATAATACACTCAAACTAGGTGCTCTTCAGCTGCACTAGTTGTAAGTGGTAATAAATTCAAGTTTACTGCTTTGCTGTTCACAATAGACTTCATAAAGGACTAATGTGTGTATTGGGCTGCAGTTTTCAAAAATTGTAGACCTATAAATTCCCACTGGTGTCCCTTTCTAAATCTCAAGAATATGGAGTTAGATAGATGAAAATCAAGACCAAATATGGAAAGCTTAGGGCAGAATGCCCTGATTAACTATATATGATCTTCTGGTTTGGACCAGAAGTTACATTATTTCAATTAAAAAATTTTCTCCTGAACAGAGTTAGACGATCAGCATGACTCCATTGTTAACAGGAAAAGTATGATGTATAGGTGCAAGACACTACTAAATTTGAGAGCATTGTTACAAAAATTTGCAGCCCAGTGTTGAGACAATGTTATAATAAATAATTGCTTATTTGTAGCTGGAACCTTCTTTTAATGATGCATCATACACACAGTGTATTCCCAAGAAAAATTGTATTCCATTAGAATAAATTAACTCACAAGAAACAAATCTTGCAAACTCTGTCATTTTTGTAATAGTTTCAAAGCTGTGTAAAACAACAGCTGGTACAAACAATTATGGTAAAGAACAGATGATATGTCACATCTGGAGAATGCATGTAAAAATATAATTGATCTCTAACTTTTATGTTTGTCAAAGCTCCTTGAAAAGTAAATTTTTTGCTCAATCTTTCCTTTTTTAGGTTTGAGGAAAAAAATCTCTTTATGAACAGGCATACAAGTGTTAGAATCACCAATAAATCAAAATCTTTCTCAATGACAATGGTTGTGTTTCTACATGCATTTTCAAGTGCAGTTTCAATAATCAAAACATCAGCATCATCTTGAACATGCTTGACAGTTAAATTAATACCCTAGAATTTTTGCATGGAAATTAATCTGTTTTTATTGTTGATATTGGAATGAAATTTCTCTTGGCTTGCTATTACAGTCATCTTTATTTCAAAAAGAACATTGGCAGGAGACATTTTGGTGGATAGACGAAGTTGTTCCATGGCTTTTACACTTCTGTTGCTATTACTGTATCCATCAAAAATGATAATAATGTTCAAACTGAAATATTTTTGCATGTACTTCAAATATTATGAATATATTGATCTGAAAGTTTCATTTTGATGCCATACAATATGCACAAAATAAATCCTTCATTGAGGACAAGTTGCACTTTTGAGATCAGGTTAGACTGCTAATGGCCTGAAGCTGTTGAAGAAAGATGGTGTTTTTGTTTTTAACATTTCCACTTCATAGAAGAGTGATACAGGACATAGAGCTAATTCATATTTTAAAAAGTCACAGACCTTTTTGCCAGATCTTTTCAAGACACTGATCTTTCGAAACAACAATGGGTCAGTGGGCACATTATGAACTTTCCCATGATTATTAACTGTTAAAAGTGAAAATACTCTGTTGGTATGCAAAAATTTGATGCCATTAATATTAATATTATGAAGGAGATTATGAATTACAAAAACACAACACCACTATACAAAAGAGCACCCATAATATATATCTTACTAAGAAACAACAAGGATAAGATCAAAGAAGAAGGGCAAGCAGACGTATACACGATACCATATAAGAATGATCAGTTGGATGTCAACGAAGAGTATGTGGGTGTCACAACCAGAAGCCTAAACAAAAGACTAAAAGAACACAAGTACAACATAAACAAAGGGCACTATTCAACAGCGTTATCAAAGATGGCACAAACGGATGGATCCATTGTGGAATGGGATGAAGCCAGAATTGTTGCACCAATATGTTCACCAACTCTTGTATTACCATTAGAAAAATGCTAAATTTATAAATCTAGCCTGACTGGAAAGTGTTTGAATTATAAGGATGTCACAATTTTACCTTCAGCTTGGAAGTATGTAATCAAAAAGAACTTGTAGTTTAATGCAGAACATGCAATCAATGCAAAAACCCTATGTTGTTATGTTTATATTTGTATTTATTTTATTGTATTTTATTTCATTATTTATTTTAATTAGTTCAATTTCAGTATTCAATGGACTAGTTTATATTTTATATATTTTGAATTTAACATATTGTTCAAAATGCTTTGAATTCAAATTCCTTGGCGATTCGATAAAAACTGTTCTAAAAGAACTATTGTAAAAGTTCAGGTAGAATCAATAACATGATGATGACCCCTTGAGTGGGTTGAAAACGTTTGTTCAACATAATAAACAAAGTCTCTCAGCAATAAGGTGTGTTTGATATACAATATTCAAAGAGTCTGAGTATAGATTAAAGATTAATATTTTCACTAACCTTTTTCCCCCATCATGTTAATACCAATATTCAATAGTTTATGACAGTTTATTTTCTCATATGAATATCAAACCTAGAAATATTGCAGTAAAGTAAAAAAAAAGTTCATGCTGAATTTCCACAGAAATTATTGCTTGTATCAAAAAATTGATAAGAACCATTTTTGTAAAATCTTCTCATCTTTAAGTTTATATACACCTTCATTGCTGTAAAATCAACAGCAACAGAGACATTAATGAAAAACTAATTTTACATTCCTTGTAAACAACTTTTTAATACTGAAACATTAAACATACAGCAGAATGCTGGGAACTTTTGACATTTCATTTAGTATGTCTAAATGAAAAGTGTATAAAAATTCAGCTTGCTTAAAATTTCTCTGCAGAAATGACTTTTTATTTTGTCTAAAGTGACTGGTCTATATACCTTACTTATTTGTTTCCAAGTTGGTGCAACTGCCTAACTGCTGTTGATTGGGACACTCAAAGTTTTTCTGCAATTTCTAATTTGGATATTGTAGTTTGGATAAGTTTCCACTGCACAGCAATTTCAGCATTTTCTAAGCTAAAAGGTCATCAAAATGAAGTTCATCTTCTAGACTGAAATCCCTTTTTCTAAATTTTTTTGAATCAGTGCTGCCATTGAAGGCTTTACTATACATACACACTACCTACATTGTTCATTACACAGCTGTAACTGCAGTGTTATGTTTTTTTAAATTCATATAATAATATATGCCTTAAATGTTCTTCTGAGAAGCTTGTTTTGATTGACACTAATAATTTAACTTTTGAACTGATTGGTTTATTATACAAGTTATGCTATAGCATGAAAACAATCCTTAAAAAAAAAACACTACTTATGACTCAACTCAATATTACTACATACGTTAGCCGGCATAGCCAATATATTTAATAAAATGTTATGTATAATATAAATAATAATAATAAATTTCAAATTATAAAGCTCACTAGATGGTTGTTTTAATATTAATTGAAATTAAAATTGAAAGCTAAGTCTGTCAAAGCAGTCACCTGTTACTCAACACATTGATTTCTCAATGGCTAAAATATTAGCAATTGGGTAGAGTTTTTGTGCTCTAACTAATTTCTTATTTCTAAAAATCATAATTACAAGATATCAAAGATGCCTTATTAACCCATTCCTAGAACTCTTTCCAAATGATAACTAATGTTTCCTAAAGGTAAACGATTGCTCTCATAAGAATCTCTGTTCATAGAAGTTTTGCTATTCATTCAAAGTTGAATTAACAAAGAAGTGTATGCATTTATAGATCCTTAAAATAAATAGATGCATAATGAAATATGATATTAGTAGTATATTGTCTTCTTAGTGAATTGTTGATGTCAATTGTTATGTCATCATTATACACCATAATTTTTTCTGTTGTAAACTTAGGGAACATTATTATTGGTACTATTATTGTAAAATTCTGCCCCGACATCTTTGTTTAGGCATAGACCTATCTTAGTGCAGAGTATAAGCAGGAATTTTGAAAAGGCTCTATGGGATTAAAAGGAAGGAATTGTGTGAGAATCTGATTTTTTTTCCCTTCTTAGACAGGAAGAAATATCGAAAAACAAAGGAAGACTGGAGTTTTTTCTTTATAATGATTCTAATGTGTCATTCTATGGACTAGAACTTCCGTTATATATATTATAACATATTACTGTATTTTATCTATATACAAGGTGGGCCAGCAAAAACGAAACGGCAGAGTGTTCGTGTTCGTCCAAGCAAAGCGCTCAGACAGGTCGATTTTACTCTCGAGGGGACATCTTTTGCAATAAAGTTTTTGCGATTCTGAATATTAACTAAACAATCATTTTTTTCGAAATAAATGCTTTTTTAGTTAATACAAAATAAATGAGTTTTTAAAATTTTTTGTTGTCTGTTGTATTCAGAATCGCAAAAACTTTATTGCAAAAGATATCCCCTCGAGAGTAAAATCGACCTGTCCGAGCGCTTTGCTTGGACGAACACGAACACTCTGTCGTTTCGTTTTCGCTGGCCCACCCTGTATATAATTGAGATGGGTTGTTGATGATGATAATAAGCGCAGAACCCAAACAGTTAGGAGTTCAAAGTTGAAATTTGGTACACAGTTGGGGTATGTCATGAGAATGTACGTACACTAAGAAGGGATTTTTCAAAATTCTCCCCACAGGGAGAAGTGTTAACAATGGAAGTGTTAAGAATGGAGTGTTAACAATGAAAGTGTTAAGAGAAAGCAACATGCAAGATTTACAGACACAGATGCAATTTTTTGCATTTTTGCAGGAAATTGAACATATGTTTAGACCCATCTAAAAATTATCTAATTAGTCTGGAAACAGGGGGACCTAATTCTTGCATTCTGTGAAAATGGGTAAGAGAATATTATAATGTAATATAATCTTAATCTTTGCTATCGTTACTTTTTGTCTGAGCAACTCCAGGCTTATCTGCTAGTACATTAATAAATGAATGGGTCATTACCTTTTAATTCCTACTCATTAATTTAAAGTCCTATTGAGCTTTTAACTAGATAGTGGTTGAGCATTTTTTAGGTTTCTCTCCGCTTCAGATCGTTATAAATTAACTAAGTAGCAGATTAATCAAATAAGAATAGCTTTAACTGAGCACTATTTGAGTTTTAAATGAAAAGATAATAATAAAAAGTTATAAATTTATATTATTATTATTAAGTTTTCGTAAATTTGTGTAAAGTTATAATGGATTAATTAAAATTTTTTCATACAATTTCTTTAGCTTTGGTTCACGAGACTGGCATTATTTATTAAATTGAGAAAATTTTCTTTGGCCGAAGTTGAAAGCGAAGTATTTTCTGACCTTGATCAACCAGACATGTTTTATGAATTTTACCAAGATGCATACAAAGGAAAAAAAGGTATACTTCTGAGTAATTTATATACTTAATATATTACTAATAAATACAATATGTATTAATACATTTAGGATCCATGGCACCATTCTCTTTTCGATTATTGTTGGCTGAACTGTCTCAGTATCAGGGAAATCATCAGAGAACTTTAGACAAGTTGTATTCTTTACTTGAAACAGTATCTCTTGTAAGTTTTTATATATTATTAATAAATTTTAATAAATTACTAGGGGTCTGTTCCTGGAAACCTAACCCTGACATTTTCAATGGTTTTGCAGCATTTTTTTCTTGTGTTGTGAATTACAATTTTTTATATATAAATAAAAAAATACCAAATAATAATCACAGTTTATTATCTAATGATAAGACAAAAAAACAAATGCAGAACAAATTAATAAGCATCTTTCAATGGTGCTTAATCAACATTTGCATACCAAATTGTTCTATGTAGCAGCTAAGATGAATTTTGACATCTAGTGTCCAAAATATTTTGACTTATATGAAATTTTTATTCAAACTTACTTATTTATTTTTTTCTTTCTAAGACTGCTCTATGAGGCCATCGTAACTTCATTATAATAAAATAACATTGGCCTTATTGACATTGGCTAGATTGTCACTCTATAATAATTTATAAGTTAATTTTTTGAATTGTTAGATGTGCAAAAAATGAAATATCAACATTTACTTTCTGAAAGTGATACAAAAAACTGTAATTAATTTGAACTTGGATAGTTCAAAATTCTGTTTATTTGTAACTGTACTATTTTGTCCCAGCCAGGGATATAAAGATTTACATGTCAAGGAATTTAGTTAGTTCGAAATATGGCTACTTTGAAATTTGAAGTGAAAATTCTATCCAAAATGTACTATGCATATGTTAACTCATTCATTTAGATGAAAGTTCCCTCTAAACTTTAAGAGAACAGTAAACCAAGAACCACTCTAATTTGGTTAATATGACATCGCATTTACAGGAACACATTTTCAGGTGTCATCTTACCCATGGATTATTCTTTTTTCTTATGTTATAAAATACAGTTGGGTTTTGGATATTTGGAATTTTAAGATTGGACTACAGGTAGCAGACAGATATTTGTAAGGCATTGGCTAACTTACTACTATTTAGGCCACTTTAAAAATAAATTGGGCTATATTTTGAGGAATTCTGCTTTAGTTTTTATAAAACCTATCTGGTAACCTGTGAGGTTCTCATTAGACATGTGCTGTTTACCTGCAGTTTATTTATATTATTATTATTATTAATTAATTAATGTAAATAACATTCTGTTTATGTAGCCATATTCCATTTGCTGAATAAATTATATCAATTACATGGTATTTGGCATGTTGTACAGAAATATCTAAATGTCAGATAAAGTTGTGATTATTAATTCCCTTGAATTTCGAACTAATGAGGATTTCCTGTAGTTATACCTATACTAAAACTGTATACCATTTTAATGTAGCTTTTAATTGTACCATTGATGTAGCAATCAAAACTACATTAAAATTGAGGAATATATATTATTTATTATTATTAATTTTAAAAGATTATAATGTGTACAACAAATTTTCTACAAGAATATAAAATAATAAAAAAATTAATTTTTTTTCTTCTATATTTTTGATATCAAACTGTAACAAATTTTAAACGAAACAAAAGATTTTCAAATAAAAAAATAATCAGTCAGTCAAAGCAATTTCAAATTTATTTTTTATTTTGAATATTAGATTCTTCAGAATTTGAAGAATGGATTTTCTGAAGATGGAAGTGAAGCTAACATGACTGACACCATTAGAAAGAGTGAGAATACTTTTTACTTATTATTATAGACTATTTGGAGCTTTCATATCAAGATTGTTAAATGTACTCAATAAATATCTTCAAACTATACTTCTTATAAAGAAATTATTATATTTAAATGAAAAATTTTCTGTAAAGACCCTGTTTTAGTGGGGTATTGAAGATTGACTATAAAACTTAATGGTATTCTTGCAGCAAAGTTGGTGGTGTAACTTGACTTCATATTTGTATTGAATTCTGAAGTTTGTATTATTAACTGGACAAGATGGAAGTGATACAATTGAATGAATTTGGTTGAGACTTTAATGCATGCACAATAAAGATAATTAATAGTACCAGGAATTGGGAATTATAACATCAAACACTATATTGTATATAGTTTGGTATCTAGTGGAACAACAGTTAAAGAACTTTGCTACTCTAACAAGCCAAGTTTCCAAGTAACAAATGGATATCAAAATTTATTTTATACCAATCAAAAGAACACTTGCTGGTTAATCAGAATCATTTTTTAAAAAATTGATTTTCTGTAATATTACTGATTTGATTCATATTTGCCTGAAGTTTTATTGAATAATAATAATTCAATAATTAAAATTAGAAAATTTAAATGAAATACAGTAGAGACTCATTAATCGGAACCCCGGTAATTGGAATCGCCGGTAATCGGAACGATTTTCAGTCGGACTGTCTCATGCTGAATCGAACGTTTTTGATACAAAATTTACTTCTAAAGTATAATTTTCATGTTTTTATATTCTTCAATATATTTATTTTGTTTGTACAAAATGCAGAAATAATTTTTAATGATACGATAGCCTCGATTATTATTATAAAAATTTTCGTTAGGCTTAAAATCGACAAAAATTCAACACGAAGCGACACGCAATGGAGAAAAATTTGAACATTGGACAGGTTAATATATTTATTCGTACATAATCGGTAATCGGAACAAATCGCTAATCTGAACAACCCCAGTCCCAAATTGATTCCGATTTTCGGTTCTCTGCTGTAATATCTTTGATGAACTCGTGACAAATTTCAGCTAACTGTTGATGACACTCAATCAAATTCTTGTCTGAATTGTATAATTGCAAGTTTTACTCTTTAAATATCAAATTTTTGTTTGCTGCTATATTATGATTCTTACAAAAAAAATCAACTTTTATAACTGAATTTGATTTAGGAATAGATGTTCTATCAAGTGATGCAAAAAAATCCTGTTTTCGATTTGTTACTCTAAAACCTGGCTTGTAAACTACTATTAATATGAAGATGTATTTTGAGATTTCAGTTAATTGAAGCTGTATTCTCTTCTATAAAATATGATTTGATGCTTTTGGTCATATGAGAACTAAAATTTTTTCAAAAGTATCATTTTCATCTGATTCTTTAAATCAGCTTGTAGAAAAATATTAAAAAAATACATTATTGAGATTTTATTTTTAATTCATTATTTTTTTCAAGCATAGTAGCTCAAAAGGGCTCAAAGACCATAAATGTGATTTTATAAAAGAAAAGAAATATGATTAAGAAATCACATAAATGTTATTATATTCCGAACTTTTGTGTAGATCAAAACATTACTCTGATGTGATTTGTGACATTTTGCATATTGTGCAAAATGAACATTTTTGCTTCCAAGCCTGATTTTTCATAATACATAAATATTATGAAAAATCAAATTTGGTCACTATGTCTTTCCCTTGATGTATGGTGTAGTATTTAAAATAATATAGATACATTTTACTTGTATTTGTTTGCTAAAAAATTTTGTTTTATTGCAGTGTCAATTCAATTGTGGGAAGAAAGAGAGCGGAGAATTTTATATTCGTTAATTAACTGTGTTCTTTCCTTGAAGGTAAGTTTTCCGATGTTTATGTTGTAGAGAAAAATACAAAAAATTTGTGTGTGTCTTGCGAGAAAGTTTAGGACTATCTGTGGACTCCGTGTGGACATGTAAAAATGCTATATTAACATAAGTATGATTCTCAGTAATTACTGTTACTCACAGGCAAACTTTGATAATCATTACATTAATACCTAACAATATAATAATTTGCTTCTTGTCCTCTGTTGAAATTTTATGCCATCAAGCTTCTATATAGGCTTCTAATCTGAGAACTATCACACCAGTCGGAGAATGTTTTCAATTGGACACCAAGACTGTTTTAGCTTTGTACTTTATTTAATTTGCATTTTTGACAGTTCCAGGCCTCAAAGTGCCATTTCCCTCTGAAAAGGGAGAAAAGTGAATTGAAATACAGAAAAAGTGAGTGCGATAGTGACAAAACAAAGAGAAAACATGGAAGGAAAACTTAGCAAAATAGCAGTAAAAGTTTTTTTTTATTGTTATGATTAAATACATTTTAAAACTTTCTTTATATACTGTAATATTTCCATTAAACCACAAATACTTAATAAGTCTTTGGCTTCTTCCGTAAACAATCAGTCAGAAAGATGATGTTCTTTTATTAAGATTTTTCTGGATGCTTTCAGCTTCCTCTTGTTTTTGAACACTTTTAACACTAACAAGCATGACATGTGCTGTGTATTTCATTCATGTTCTTGCTATTAATGGCCTTCTCCAGTTTTTTGTTTGCTGCTTCTAACAAAACTTGACCTGTCTTGTGTATTTCACTTTCTTCTACTTTTTCTGTTTTAAGCTCTGCTGCAGTGCCAAAATCTTTTCCTTGTCATAAACAGCTTTCTTTTGATGGTCTTCAAAATGTTTCTGTGCTTCCTCCTCGTCTCTTTTTTTCTGTTTCTTTTAACTTCTTTTCATTTTTCAATTGTTCTTGATAATGTCTGTGCTGAGGCAGTTAATTTCAGTAGTCCTTTGTAATAGGTACAAGGTGTAGGCTTTGGTCATACATGTTTAGTCCCTCCTTAACAAGCAAAAGTGAATTAAACATTCTTTCTGACATCAATGCTCTATCAGGATGAAGTGCCCGGCATAAAATTGAAAATCCCTGTTTCACATCAGTATTGCCATGAGAGAGAGTCAATATTGATTTCACCAATTTGGTTATACTGGAATATCTTGCATTCCCAAGGGAGTTAACCAATTTAAAATACTGACTCCAATAATAATCAATTCTCTCACTTGTTGAGCTCCCTCCTTTTACCAAACTGAATTTAAAGACATGTTCAGATCAAAAGAGAGTGAGAGCGACATACGAATTCTGTGGTATTTGCGTGTTCCCTGACTTTCCATGACTTTTTCTGCTAAAAATCTTATTCCTTGACTTTCCAGGTCTATACAGACCCTGTACATGAAAGGGATTTTTGTTTCCTATAACTTAACAACACCAAACAGCAGTTGCGGTTTGAGTTCTGCTCTGGCCAAGTATTTTCTTCCAGAAAATTCTAGTTTGATAGTTCGGCAGATCGTCTGGCTTTAAAAGTATTTTTGATTGGTCCCACATCTTCCTAATTAAGCACGTGGAAATGACTAGAAAAGTGAAGACTCCAAGGCCTGCAGTTCTGTCCCTCTTCATCATTCTAATATCATGTATCCAGAAACACAATATTAGAATAATAGAATTCTTTTTTAGAAAGTAATGTAGTTGTAAAAGAACTTGTACCCCAAAAAGTATCTTCTTTAAAATTGAAGAGGGAAAAAACTGTCCAAAATGCATATTAAATAAAAAAAAAACAGCTAAAAAAGGTCTCTTCATGTTCATTCCCCAAAAGGAGTGATAAGTTCTCAGATTAGAAGCCAATATAGAAGCTTGATAACATTAAAATGATAAATTGAAACATTCACTTCTTAATTAATTCATTCTGTTCAACAACATATCAAGCCAAGCCATTAATTTATGCCTGAAGGAAATAAAGATTTACTTAAGACTATGAATCTACAGTACAGGTACTGTACCTACAATTCAGATATACTTGATAGAAGAACATAGCAACTAGTTAGAAATGTAACTAGACACACAGGTTCTAGCACAGCAAGGGACCAGTCAAATACATGTATATCAAATGTGGGCCATGCTCAATACTATAAGGTAAACCAAAACATACTGTGATTTTAAAAAGGGTCTAACAAAGGCCTTTTTGTTGCCAGGCCTTTATGACTCATGTAAACAGACATTTGAATTTTTTCTGTATTAATCACCACAAGATGTTAGAAACATTGATTTTTAGAAGAGAAATCACCAAGATTACAGGCCAGATATGATGCCTTAACAGGTGCCAGTTTGCAACCCCTGCACTAGCATAACTTTGTTTGGAATTACTTGAAGAGCTTAAGTAGCAAGCAGGATGTCACAGTAACTGTTATAACATATATAATTAAATGCATTTTTATCTTTCATATACCATAAAAATGTATAGATTTTGGAAGACACACTCTAAAAAGCAGATTAAGCTGATAACACTCACTACACACTAAAAGATTCCTTTTCCATGGAATTGTTACAAATGGTAACTGACTCATTTACAAAACTTGTATAAGAAATAAAATACTCAACTTGAGCTATCATTTACAAAAGAATTGGCTCAATCACTGTAACAAGCATCTCTATATTTGGCTGAAAATATTACTCTTGAAAAAATTGCAGGAAATAAATTATGTGCACCTAGCATTTGTGAGGTTAGCCGACCAACTGCATTAGTCAGGATTGTTGCACGATCACGACCAACATGTGGGAGTAGGAAAAACTCAGAGGTGGGTTCCCCATCGTCAAACCGTTTAATAATAATAAAAATTTCTTACAGCTATCTTTATAATAAGGCATAATGCCTATCCAAAGGTGGAAACAAGTCTGTACAAAAAGTTCAGATGTTCCGATGATCGAGAGGTTGAGAGCGATGACCCCAGGGCACTCAGCGCAACTTGGAAAGATGACTTCTGGCGACTAGGTGTACCTTGACAATTCTTGATGGGATGGGAGAACAAAGATCAAATTTTGGGATGTCAAAACAGCTTTTGTTATGGAATCCCAGGAGCACAAAAACCCATAGAGGCACACCAAGAACGTCATAAAAACCATCTGGAAAAAAGATGCAAGTTCTTTTGGGTCTCAAATCGAACATTCTGATAGGTCGATGCCAACTTGCTCCCACTCTCCAATTGGTCCCCTTCTTCGTTACGAATTATAATGAGATCAGAACCCAGATCATAGGATGGAAATTGATTATGAATATCAAATTGATTATATTAAAACAATACTCACTCGATTTGGTGAAAAAAAATTAGTAGTTCTTAGGGATAGAGAATTGAGAGAATTTCAAGTTTTTCTTCCTGATCGTTTTAATAAAAAATTAGAGAATGAGGATTTAGATAAGATAAGAGATTTTAAATTTGTATACAGGGGTATGAGAGATTGTGGGAATAAGTATAAAGCTCATATTATTGAGTTTGTTTGACTTTTTTTATATTTTCTCTTTGAAATTAATGAGATTTCATTGGTTTTGATTTTGTTTACATTCATTGATTTTGAAAAATTTCATTGAATTTAAAATCTTTACAATTTCATGAATTTTAGTATTGGTTTTGATTAAATTCATATAATTTAAAAAATTTAAATTTGGGGACAGAATCTACATTTTTCTACTACTACCGTTTCCTCCATCCCCGAGCTCTCCCCTGTGCTTCAGGAGATTGTGGCTGTGGCCAAAACCCCATTTGTAACAACTCAGCACCCCCTGGTATTTGCCACCTTCCTGCTTTCCTCTGTGTTTGAGGCGATTGCAGGAAAGGGAGCGGTTGTAATGATTGTTGAGGTCCTTCATGGGCTTCCTTCAATGGCTTCCTGTCTACGGGATTCTTTTTGGTTCAGTTTTCCTGCCGTGCCTACTCAACACTTTCCTATTGACTATTTCTATTTCTGCTTGTAATTCTGGGGAAAGTTTGGCCCCCAGAGGCAAAATGAGCAGCTCTGGCTGTGGGAATTCCAGCTTTCTCCTCACTCGCATTAACACCTGTCACACTGTCTCTTTGCCCATCCTATGGCTTGGTGCTGACTTTCATGTTCTGGAGACAAAGGAGGGGATTCCAGGGGTTCCCATTCCTCATCCTCTCTCTCATCCCAGATACCTTGCAAGGCTACATAGGGGTTTTCGATATGTATGCCCTCTGCCATCATACTGCATATAAGAAGACAAGAAAGTGACAACTTTAATTTGATTTTCCCTCAAAGTCTAAGTTAAAAAAAAAAAAGTAAAGCTTCAGCAATGATAGTTAAAAGGTATCTCAAGCCTTACTATAAGAAAAAAAAAGGGGGGGAGGAAAGTCGAATGATGAAGAATAAAGCTTGTCGTTTATTCCATCTTCATAGAAATCCCGCCTGTCTATAACACGCTCACCTCTAGAGCTTATTGCTCTCGCATTCTCTCTGCTACTTTCGAGGTTAAGGTCAAACAATTGCCGTTCTGCATTATCCTTTGAGCTTCGCTGGTTATAACTTCGAGGAATGGATCTCCCTCTTCCTTTGATCTCAATCCTCTCCAGGAATTGAGCGGCCTTGCATTTATTAGCCACTATCCGTACTATAATATATAAATAGAAGAATTCGTTTTCTATCTTAGTTTTGATGATCTGAACTAGAAAATGCCATCAATAGCACTTCTGACGAGTGGTCCAAACCAGAGGTGAAGTCAGGTCCAATCCAGTTACAGCTATGTGTACTACATGATTGTTCAGACACAACATTGTCTGATGGTGTTCTGACAGATGGGGATATGCCTGTTGGTATGTGCCTTCCCATTGGCTGGGTCTAGGGAAGGACATTGGCATGTCTTCAAAGGGAAATACTTCTCATGTCCTTCCTTCGGAGAGCACCTTCATTTCTGAGCGCCCATTGTCTCTATATTTACAGGGTAGGGCTATTAGTTCCGACATCTTCTTCAACATGAGATTCCGATAGTTCCCCATCTCACCCCGACAAGTGAGACAGTTATTAACTCGAACTTTACAGTGAGAACAGAGCACATGACCTACTCTACACTGATACACTGGTAGTGACATGTAATTTTAACATACTGGACACTTGAAGAGAGCTATCATTGCAGGGTCTGTCGGAGGATTGCTTGGTGCTTCCTGGCTAGATTCTGAAAGACGAGTCACCGAACTCTGTTGATCTTCCATGTTTTAGGACTTCTAAACAAAAGAAGAATGAAATTAATTTAATATAAGGGAATAATATAGATTATATCTTTCTGTGTTATTCAAACTCGTATAGATACATCTTTTTCTTTTCTTTTAACAACCAGCAGGGAGGTATGGGTATTTTCCCTGTGCTCCATTATATTCATCTTCCTTGGAAAGGAAGGGTTTCTACCTCTATGGGAGATGTTCAGTATTCCTTGTGCAAGGATAGAGTTGTAAATGTTTCCCCAGCATCTAGAATTGTAGCCTGAGAATTTGGTTTAACTGCTACAGGCATTAATTCAAACACTTCTATAGGGTTTGCCTCTCTTGCTTGTCTGATCCTAGGTAACGAGAGTGTTCTTCCTCTCCTCTTTCCTCTTTTACAACATCTATGTTTACTTGTCCAAACAACCAGAAATACTATGACAGTAAAAATTACTAGAACGATAGAGACTAGATTCCAAACGATTGGGATATAACTGGGGTGTATGGGTGAATTTGCATAAATATCAGATTTTACCAACTCCAAGGACCAATCTCCTGCTTCTTTTTTTTTTGAATATTCAAGGTTGTGTTTTTTAAATATTTCTGAAGGAGCTCTGTTTCTGTTTGGTTAAGAATATCTGTAATAGCCGGTACTACATTGCAATCCGAGATCACCATCTTATAAGTTGTTCCAGCTTGAAAGTGTGATGTTAGACGCACACTGGGCATGTGTCCGACACAATTCATCGGTAATTTGAAGATGCCAGTATTGTTTAACTTGATCATAGCTACTTGCAGTCGCTTTAGACTGGTGAGTTGATTACACTCTGCGATCTGGTTCATGGGTGCAGGAGTTGAATAGATCCAAGTTCCTTCCTCATCAATTCTTTGAAATAATCCCATGGGTTTATTTTTGCAAAGCCAAGCAGTAATGGAGTGCTCAGTAAGTGGTTGACAAGATCTTGCTGGAAGATCACATCTCCCTGCAGCTGAATGTAGGCTGTAAATACTGTTGCAAAATTGCCTGGTAACATTACACATTGACAGTTCCATCCAAATAAACAACTACTAGCCCATTATAGATAACGATCAACTACTGCTGAATTATCGGGCTAGCAAATGGCTATAGTAATATTAATAATTTAAGATAATTTGGTACTAGAGTTAGGCGTTAGGCGCCATCTCTTGCTAAATTTAATAATTAAATAATTATTTAATTAAAAATTCTAATTATTAAATTTAGCAAGAGATGGCGCCTAATGCCTAACTCTAGTGCCAAATTATCTTAAATTATTAATATTACTACAGTAGAGCATCGATTATCCGACCCCCGATTAATCGACTTATTGGCTAACCGACCGCGTTCTAGTCGGCAAATTCAAATGTCCGCTAGTGATGTGGCACTACAATATTTGGTTATGTCTTGGCTACTTTAATATTATTTTTGTTAAATTTTTGCATGTTTTAGCTGGCAGCACTGGCTCGACCATGAAAGGGAGGCTAGTATTTAAACCAGGCCTAATACACTATACTAATAATGTATTATTTCATACTTTTCGGTTATCCGACCAACCCTGAGTCCCCAATTAAGTCGGATAATCGATGCTCTGCTGCAGGGGTGGCCAACTTTTGTGCACATAAGATCTACTTTTTATCGTAAAAATGTGTCGCGATCGACTTGTTGTCATAGGCATAGTCTAAGTGGGGAGGGGGAAGTATGAAATACATACTATGTTTATACACTGTTTCAGTACGAAGTGCACTCACTGCTTATGAGTCGAGTCATAACTGCATGCATACAGTTGCGTTCGGTTACAAATATAATACATTAAGTCAAGACATCGCTAGCGATCGACCAAAATTGGCTTGGCGATTGACCGGTCGATCGCGATCGACTTGTTGGCCACCCCTGCTCTACTGTATAGCCATTTGCTAGCCCGATAATTTGGCAGTAGTTGATCGTTATCTATAACGGGCTAGTAGTTGTTTATTTGTATATATACGCCTTGCCGGGGTTTGCGATGGCCGGTTGAGTGCCTTTGGGAGGACGTGGACAATTAATGTGTCCCCAGCCAGCATTGTAATGACCATCGATGGTCGTACGGTAATCTTATATCAGCTGGAGGAGGAGAGCGGATCGGAGGTTCGGGTAGTGTAACTGGTAACGTGTCTGCACGGATAGCAGAAGTTGAGGGTTTGAGTCCCGCTTCGGGCCGTTTCTTTTCTTCCAGTTAGAATTTTTAATTAAATAATTTAAATAAATTTAGGCCTAATTATTAAATTTAGCAAGGGATGGCACCTAACGCCTAACTCTAGTACCAAATTATCTTAAATTATTAATATTACTATAACCATTTGCTAGCACGATAATTCGGCAGTAGTTGATCGACAGTTCCATCATACAGAACAAAATCACCAATACCCTAATACTCAAAACACCTTCACAGTTGAACCATGCTTGGAAAAACTCAACTTCTTGCTTCACACAGTTTTGAGTGTGTCCTTCATTTGGCTGGCAGATAACTCTATGTCCAATATTTCCATAAAAGACTGGAAAGACTGAGGTCACTCTCTGCCATTGAGTACTGGCCATTACAGGTGATCCCTAGCCCATAAAAACTGCTTCTTTTGCTGAACTGGAATCAACATATGCTCTCTTATATGAAAAGTATCCCATGTCATGTAACCTGTTACTAGTAATTCATCAAGATACAGGTCAGCCTGTTCATTTTCTCCACAGTTTTGCAGCTTCCACAAACATATTAGGCCTATATTTCATGACAAACCAATACAAAATTTTGATCTTTCTTTCCCTAACAGTAGTCATTTGCAATCTGCCATTACTGCATCTAGGTGTCTGAGGATTTGTGAATAAAACCAGTTTCTTCATAGTGTTTGAGGAAGGTTCTGACAGTGGACTCATTCAAACACTTTCCAAGCAATCTGCACTATATAGCTGTTCTGTTTTGTCATTTTTGGGGATCTTATAGCATATTGCACGTGCAGTCCTAGCCTGTGTTATTCCATTTTTCACATTTTGAACAATGCACACAAGACTACACAAGATTTTATAGTTCTCTTTGTTTGCATACTGCCAGTTGAGCAATATCTGCCAAATGCTGGGTACGTGTAAATTTATTGCCTGCAATTTTTTGGAGGAATAATGCTTTCAGGCATATATGGAGATGTCTGTTACAGTGATTGAGCCAATTTTTTTGTAAAAACAGCTCAAGTAGAATACTTTATTTCTTAAATGAGTTTCATTTCTCTTACCATTTATAACAACCATGAATACATGTATATTTATTGCAAAGATTCAATTTTAGAAATTTCTAAAAAATTAACCTGTTATGAGATTATTGAACTATTATGTTCAATTTATAAATTTCATAACAGCTTTACATCTTTTCTTCTTAACTGTGTATAATTTTATATAAGAACTTTTATTGTAATTTAAGGATTACGTCATGGCCGTAAAGTTGTTAGATCTTTTGATACAAAAAGATGAGTCTCACAAACCACAGCTTCTTTCAGCCTTTGGTAGATTATATTTACAGGTAACATTCATTTATTATTATTAAATATTTTTATAAGGGATTATATTTCATGTTTATTTTTTATGTACATTAGTTAGGAGATGTCAAAGCTGCCCAAGAATGTTTCAGTCAAGTCACCATAATCCGATCATCTCTACCAAAAGAAACATGGCATGAAGTTGAAGAGCTCGTCAACAAGTAAACTTTTTATCTATTGATTAGGCAAATTAATAATATATCTATTTAATTAAGAACAGGAACTTTTTTAGAGCTATGATGGCAATTGCACAGAATGGATATGCTGATGCATACAATTACTACAAACAGGCTTATTCTTTAGATTCGAACAAACCAATGGTAATATTCTTTGTTACTTTGTATTAAAACTGTATATTTTTTAATGATTTATCTTACCTTATCTTACCCCACAGCTACTGAATAACATGGCCATCTGTTTGCTCTATATGGGGAAACTGAAAGAGGCATTGGCTTTGCTCGAGAAAACTGTACAGGGCAACACACCCATGTGTCTGCACGATGGGATCATTTTCAACATATGCACATTATACGAACTGGAATCTTCTCAGAGCTTCTCTAGAAAACAGACCATGCTTAATCTGGTGGCAAAACATGCTTCTGACAATTTCAATACTTGGTGTTTGAAAATTCAGCAATCTCACTAGATATTTTAATACAGCATACACAATATTCCTCTGTATGAAAATGTTATTCACAGTACTTACAATTAATTTGACAATGTAAAAAGATGTAACAAGTATTAAGTATTTACAAATTATTTCAGTCATTTTAATTTCTTAGAATCCAACCAAACCACATTATTTCAAACTGCATCTGACTTTGTGTAGATTCCTGGAAAAGAAATGTTTTAGACTTATCTCTAAATTTTGAAATAAAAATATTTAAAATTACCTTGTCACTTAAGACTTTAGGATGACACACATTTTCTGCATCAGATATCTTGATATTCAGCTCTCTCAAATACATCTAATTATAAAATATTTGAAATAATATCAGTTTCACTTTTTTGTAACTAAGCATCTTTGATATAATACAAATTAAATCTCTGTAGGTATATAACTTGTAATTTAAAAACTTAATGACTATTTCTTTTAAAAATTCAAATCTCTGTAAACAATCTTAACAATTGATTTGAATTTTACATGAGACAGTGTAATTTTTCACCATTTGACACTGATTTTGTGCTCCAGCTCCAGACCATAACACTACCATCTCTAAATTTTATGGTTGACACAGCACAGTTCTTCAGATGCTGTTCACTGGACATCCACCAGATCTAGACATGATCATCAGAATGCCAATCATGTACCCTGATTTGTCACTCCATAATGCTGTCTTGCACTGATCAATGTCCAATGTTGCCATTCTCTGCACTAAGTTAAATGATGGCAAGCATTAACCAATGCAAATATATATATTTGCTTGTGGACAAAGCATAACCTTGATAACAAAGAATAAACAACCCACAGTTCTATCATATAGAAGTGATTAGCAATGATTACTGTATCTGATAATGGGCCCAAAGTCTCAAGTGTGTTATGTGTCTGGTAGATCATGGTTGTTTCATCACATTTCCACTTGACCATGGAATATTTACAGGGTCCATACAGGTACAGTGATACCTTGATTTCCATCAATAATCCATCCAAAAACAATCAGAAAAATCAGAAACCGATGAAAACCAAGTCAATTATTTCTATATGAATCAATGTAAAGCCAATTAATTCGTTCTAGACACTCCAAAATACATACCAAAAACACATTTACAAATACTAAAAGCAATAAGAAATTAACATAAAAGACTAATTAGCATTAAGATGAAAGCAATGGAATTATTCGGCTAGACACGGGTAATGTCTTGACTTGTGCAATCTAGTTGGACACGAGCTTCTAGCCTATATCGCCCGGGAATCCGTTTAAGGGTAACTGGCCCCTATTTGGGCATTACAGACATGGAGAAAACCCAGAAAACTTCATGTGGCCAGCCCATGCTGGTGAAGCATGAACCCACGAACCCCAAACTCCTAGTGTTAAGGGAATGGAACCATTGGCCAATGGTGGGCCATGCGGGGTAATGTTCACACAATGAGAAATAATGCCACACTGTGCCAGAAAACACATGGGTTGCCCTTTGTTTTTGCAAAATTAGCAGTGAGGTCACTTGAGCACACCTATGAAATCCAAGGCAATCGACGAAAACTGAGACAAATTTTTCACAAAAAAAAATCGAGAACTGAAACCAACAATAACCAAGGTATTACTGTAATTCCATCTGTGGTTCTCTGACCAATTATGATATTATTTCCCTGACTTATTAACATCTGCCTTTCCCCTTCCCATTATGTAATATTCAGCCAGGTCTATTTAAGTCCATTTTGTACACAATTATATAAATTTTTTTATTAACCCCTTCTGGGATCTTCCTCAGGCATCTTATAATTGTAAACTAACCGGATCTTCTAAAATGAACACAAATATAAAATTCAAGCATGTTCGAATAGAGTGATTGAAATTTCGTATGACAAGTTCTTCTGCACATGTGTTCTCATATGTTCAAACATAACAATCGTTGTTAAAAAACGATTTTAATATCAAGTTGTACTTAATTAAACTTGTGTACAAGGATGAATTTGAATAACGAGAACTTATTCACATACATTTCCATGTTTCTGTAAATAAGATTGAATGTTAACTATCAGTGTCAAGTATAGTCTGCCATGCCACTGAAAGACACATCTCGTCTCTAAAATTAATGCACATGAATGTGCAAGCAAGCTTTAAAAATCTCAATCACCTCTAACCATTTGAGGTGATGAGGATGATTTGGGCTCTGGTGAAGTCTGCTGTCAGGGTCCATTGCATATGTGGAGAGTGCAGTGGTACTCCTATTATGTTGTATATCCAATTTATGCTCCCATATCTTGACTCCCATTGAACATTTAGTGGAGCTGATGTACACCATTTCCCTATCATATCTGTTGTCTCTGATAGGGACACTATAAATACTTGGTAGTCTGTCGGAGTTAGAGGGGTCTTTTCCATTATGTAGTAGGTTGAAAATGGTGGGATCTTGTATGTAATACTGACCCAATGTCTCTTTGCAATAGTGATGTACAATGATTTAAAATAGGGGTTAAAGTGAGAAGGATCCTCTCCATATTCTTTTCATGCTTATCCCTCTATTTCCGTCAAAATGTTGGAAGCTGCCTGTGCACGTCTGTATCGTTCAGAGATTCTTTGTGTAAGCCAAGGTGCATGGATACAACAAGCTATCTCTTCTATATGGCTTAATTCCTCTCTCGGTGCTTGCGAAGTAGAAGAATGCTCTTCTAATTAAGGTCTGAAAGGCTGCCATCTGGCATAAGGCATCATATTGCCACATGTATCTAGGCAAAAAGAAGTCCTACAAGGTACTAAAAGTTTATTTAAATTGTACCGTTGTTCCACAGGAAACTATCCCATTGCTAAGACATTGTAATCACTTTATTACCATCATCATGCATTTGCACTAATAAAGTTTCATTTGATTCCAACATCACACCTTGGTATAGAAGCATTTTTGTTAATGGATGTATATACTGTATGATCTGTTTCTCTTTTGTCATCTGAATGTTTTGGATAACATGATTTTTCATCAAATATCAAAAGGAGGAGGATATTAATAAAATAATTTAAGAAACAATGTAAATATAAGTTGAGCATTTGGGATTGATCCCCAAACAAGTAAGTTGTTTTGGTAATTCTTCTTAAAGTAATTTTTATAAAGTGCATACCTCTGACATATCTTTGATAAATTCATCATCTATATCCATTGTGCTAATTAATTCATTAATCTGGAAAAAAAATAATGATTAATCTCTTAAAGTACCAAACATAAGAAAACAAATTACTCACCAGTTTCTGCTGCCGGGAGTTATTTTTTAAGGCAAATGACCGATAACCGAGTATACATGTTTGCAGCAGGACTCTGAAAATAAATTATAATTTACAAATATTATTATTTATCTTAAAATAAATAAATCATTTGAAAATTTAAAGCCAAAATTTATTCATATTTATAAATAAGAGACATGCAAGTTAAAATTTGTGATGTTTTTTCATATCTTTTGTAAAAAAGTATAATTTCTAGCTTGTAATTTATACATATATTTATTTTAATTAAACTTATTTTTAGCACGTGGAGGCTTTGTTTTTGAGTTCAATCCCTGTATACAAAATTTTTTTTTAACATTTTAAAATTTCTTATGTAGAATTTTTAAGGTCATTGAAAATATATTTTTTTGATCACTCCATTTTTATGGGGTGGTCAAAAAAGTACATAAATAACACAAAATGTGATTATAATGTTATAAATGTAATGAAGGTTTTTATAGACTTCTTAATTGAAATATTACAACCATCATAAAAAATGAAAAGTTTTTATTAATAATAGATTCTTGGGATAATCAAATAAGTTCTCAAATATATGACAAAATTTTTGTAGATGATGGAAGATATTCCATCTTTCAAATTAAAAATTATTTTGCCAAAACGTATTCATGTTTATCAGCCTTGTGATGTTTATTTTAATAAACAGGTTAAAAACTTTATCAAAAAATTACAAAATTATTGTTACCTTCTTAAAACCAGTGGAGTACACCAGTTTTTGTGACTTGGTTTGAGTCTCAAATAACACATAAAAGAAATGTTTTCATACATGTTAATGAAGTTTATTTTTCATTCCCTGTTGTTAAAACAAAATAATAAGACTTCAAACAAAATAGCAATGGTTGTATGTGTATGGTGCAATGAGCCATTACATTTTAACTGTTTTTATGATAACATGACTGCATTTTGGGTAGTATTTTATTATGAAACAGTCATTGTAATATTTATTGTATTTACCTATATAATAATTTTTTTTTTTGCAAAAAAGAAAACTTAAAATTGTAGAAAAAGAAAATAAATTTCCTGATATTTTATAATAATAATAATAAACTTTACTGTCAATAATTAAAAAATGGCATAAAAATTATACATAAGAAATTTAAAAATGATAAGATTAAATTATAAATGTAAAAAAAAACCTTTGTTTTTGGGTTCAATCCCCATACCAAAAGCCCACATAACACCTTAACTAATCACACCATGCCACTACTTCACGAATTAGTCTTCCATACTAGTATTAAGGGTGGTAAAAAACTTTCATCCTAATTTTCTTGAGAATGCCTGAATAGTGGATCCTGTGACTTTGGTAGAGTTGAAGTACAAGTAAATACCTCAAATCCACCAAATTTTGTTGAAATCAGTGATGAATTACTACTTGGTTCCACTTGTCAATGCAGTGAGCCATTTCTTAACAGCTCTCTATTGTATTGAAAGACATGACTGGCTCCTTAAAAATTTTGTTATAGCTCTGACATCAAACATCCTGTATGGCTATTCAAATACATGCAATATAGCTAAATGAAAAGTAAAATGAGTGAGAACAATACTGTACAGCTGAAGAGAAGTGGGTTTTATATTTCTGAATCAAACGAATAAAAGTATAATTATAAATATATGAACTGAAAGAAAAACACAAAATAATTACACTTGATTTTAACCAAATTTACACATTATACACACAAGCTAAAGCTTACTTTATGTTTACACTGGGAACATTAAAATTAAACATGATTCATTAAATGAGTTTAAGTGAATTTAACTATTATGCTGTTCACAATAATATTTCCTGTCATATGGCACAATGACTACATTCATTATCAAATCAATTAGCAATAAACATTAATTAAAATACAAAAATTATATTTCTGAAACACCAGAAATTTAAAGGCGGCTTATCTGATTATCTTCGGGACCTCTGTGTAATGGGAAAGCGTGACTACTCTACAATGAGTTTTTAAACTCCCCACATTATCTTGCTTAATTTAAATGGCTTCATGACATTTTAATTAGTTTGGCTGAACTAATTTTGTACATATTACAACTGCTAAACTAGTTTGATGATTTAAACTCATTTAACTTTTCTATTATAAACATCATATTAAGGTCTCGTGGTATGAGGCTATTTAAGGCCTTTCACTTTTAAATTTATTTTAATGTAGTAGAGTTGAGGACCCTATATAACATAGGGGTCGTATATGTTTTAGTTTAGGCCATGACAAATCTAAATCCATCTCCAATCTATTCTAACTGTAATGGGAAAAATTATGGTCAAAAATACTGCTCTTAAAATGCTGATGAAGCTGATTGGGAAATCCATCAAAGTTTATGAAAATATATTTTTTAAAATTAAATTTTGTTCTAATTATTATCTATTATTATGGCATTACATATACTATCAGGTTGTAAAGACTGCTCACAATTACCACAACATTTTGTGTAGTCAAAAAAGTATGGCCACATTTCTTTATGCAGCAAGAGTGTAGCAAAATGACTTCACAAGCAGCATTGGCCATTTAGAAATGGATTTCAGAGTGTTTGCTGTAAAGTGCTTCTCAAGTGCTGCATAAAGAAATGCAGCCTATGTAAACCAATATATATAATTGTACTTGAGATTTAGATATACTGAAGCAATCTATTTGCACAAAGAAGCATTTATGCAATAAGTGACTCAACCAAAACAAAATGTTGGCTTACTGTCTGAAAAACTAATTAACTGAAGGCTCTATATTCAAATTAAATTGTAAAATTAAAATTCTAATATACTGTACTTACCTTGCTCTTATCAAACAGGCACAAACTATTAATGACTCTTTACCACACATCAAATTATTATAAGTGGAGCATTTTGTTTCCATTGTATTATTTTCTTGATTACAAATCTGGACTTCTGTTTGATAATCTTTACTTTCATCAGTAAAATTATCTCTTGTGTCATTTTCTAAATGCTTACTTTGTTTGTCTGCTAAAGTTTTGTTACTTTTGGGAATATTCAAAAGACTGGATTGCAATTTGCTATTGAATTTTATTCCAAATATTCCAGAATAACAAAAAGCAATTCGTATCCAGAAGTCATAATTCCAGGGATGATACTTCAAACAATTCTGAAGTAATTTAAGTTCATCTGAAAAAATAATTTTAGGATTAGTTTTAAATATAATAAAAATAGTTTATTTTGAACTTTACATTTAATCCAAACAATTTATCACCAAATTTACCTTCATATCTTCCCATCTTATGATAAATGGTCGCTAGAAGATTCCAATCGGCGATATTCTGGTCAACATTCTGAGATGATGAATGCTGCATGATGAAATAGTTTTGTCTTTTAGTTATATTTTAATTATATGTTATTTAGTTATTTATATGAAATTTATATACCTACTAATTGTAAAGCATATTGAAGAGCTTCTCCATTATCTTCAAGACAAAGAAAGGAGCGAGATATTCCTTCCAAACAGTCACGCTTCACAGTCATATTGCTATCATCCAATAAATCTAAACATCTTAAGTATTTTTCTGCAGATTCTCTGTATCTGTGTTGATAATATAGGAAATCGGCTTGAAATTTTAATGTGGTGATTCCATCTTCACAATTGCTATCTTTATTAAACCACTGAAAGATGATAAAATTTGTTAATTGGCATTAACTTTTAAATTTTATAAGTAGGTTTAACTGAGATCAGCAGAAATTGCTTTCATATGGTGCTGCATGTAAATATTATGACTAAAGCCTGTGAAATCAATACGAAGAATACACTGAGTTCAGCATTAAATACACATTTGCTTGTCACAAGTACTTTCTTGTGTATTTAACGCTGAACTCAGTGTATTCTTTGTATCAATTATACAGTATTTGGCGTGAAAATTATCATAGTGATAATTAAAACCTGTGAATTGGATAATGCTAGCTTTGTCTAAGTCTTTTGGTTAAAGCAAGTAACACGCTATTCATTTTGAACTTATTCTAGTCAGAAGCAGTGTAAAGTACTAAATTAACACCGAATAACAAAATCACTATGTTTAAGACCCAACGGGTACTTTACGTGGGTTCGCGAAAGATGAAGCCAGGCCTGGACTTCGCGGATACGGAACTTATATCTAAAATTTATTAGTCAAACAAAGTAAAATAAAGTCAAGTTTTAATCTGAACAAATACTACACAACTAATTAAAGTCCAAAACAAATTTATTCTATAAAGGACATGCCATTGAACCGACAACCAAAAGAAAACTTATCAATTATTACTTAGAACTAATCCCCTGATATTTCCGACAACAAAAGATCAAAATTTAAACTATCTACAACGCAAAACTAGAATCTAAATCTATCCGTCACCTCCACTATCCGAATCCTTTCTTCAATTTCTTCTATTCGAAACTTTCTTATCCTTTCCAATCTGGAATCAGCTGTTCGATCCTCTCTCGATAGTACACCTCTCGTAGTCAGGGAAAGCTCACCTCGCTCTGTTGCCGGAATTCGCTGGCTTTATAGTGGTACGGTGACGTTACACTTTGTTGGCTGAAACCACCCCCTCATTTACATACTTACTGTCTAACAAATACTTTAATTTTATCTGGGCAGCGAGTGTTACAATTTACTAAAGACTTTTACAAAATATTTAATATTAAGTAGTTCCATACTTGAGATGTCTTTTTAAGTCGTTTAGTATTCTTACTTTCTACGTGTATGTGGGGACTCCCCCTTTTTCCAATCGGATCGTCCGTCCGACTTCCGATATCGGGCGCGCAATGGCGCGTTTGTTTTGTTTTACGGCGCTTCGTCGGTGACCGTAAGTTGGTTTTATAATTTTTGTTTATCCGGAGGGTGAGTGGGGAACTTTCGCCCTAACTAAACATAAGCCCCAAAATAAAAATACTCATAACGAAAACAAAAAGATAAAATAAAAATACAGCTCGGACTCAGTTCCTTACAGCAGATAAAGCTAAAATTGTCTAAAAATAGATGACTGAAGCAAGAACAAAACTTAAAATTTGGGCTTTATCCACCCTATTTTGGAATTGCTGGCTGGATAGTTAAACTGTTGTCCTACCACTCAGGAGACCCAGGAACAAATCCAGATGGGTCAAAAAATCCCAAGAATTTCTTGAGGTTGTCTATCTCAGATATGTCAGGTGACAACAGACAAGATCCTTATCATCCAACTGTCCAACCAAGAGCTTGGACAAATCCAAAATGGGCTTAATAAAAAGGCTCTCTTCATGCCTGCAGGGCAGAAAGAGAGAAAAAAAAATTCTATTTTGGATAAAGCAAGGAGAAAATTTTGGTTTTCACTTTAGCTGGATAATTTGCAAGCTGTCCAATGTAGGTTGGATGGATAAAGAAGAAATTTTGTTTTATAAATCAAGTAGAATTTATTATTTCTCCATTGCACAGAAAATCAGGCAATTTGAAATAAATGTTGCCAGTTATTTCACACCAAATTACTCTGATTTAGTCAACAAAAAGAAAAAAACCTGTAAAGTTAAAAATTGCAGATTTAGTTTTAAAGTAACAAAAAGAAATAGTTTGATTTACAGAATACCAATATGTTCAGTACATAGATCTTAAATGGCATACACTGTATGTTGATCACAGTAATGCATACAGTTGAAAAATGTTAAAAGATCTGGTGAAATTAACATTTTTGCATTTTTGCAGTACTGAAACTATTTTTTATTTGACGCTTAACAGTGTGTTATTGTGGTTTTGTGTTTGAAAGGACTTTTAAGACAGATATTTTTGTCAATAGTACTTACTAATATAATGTAGCCCTGAAGTTTATGAATGTTTTTTTTAAGAAGTCATGATAGGCATGAAAAAATTGTTGCCATATTGCCAATTAGCTGGAAATCTGATGGTAATTTGCCAGATCTTGCAACATTGTCTTGTTTTCACTATGCACATAATGGCTAAATAGCAAAAAGCAAAATGCTCATGCCATAAAAACACAACTTATGTACTCAGCTCTATCCAAACAATGGTAGATAGACTCCATATTATCCAGATAATATTTTAAGCATTGTTCCTGCTTCATCCATCTGTTTTTGGATAATGTAAGCTTTATCCACTATTAACTTGAATAAAGTTTAAAATGAATAGATTACTTCTTATTTTAAGACTTGGATAAAGCTAGCACTAATCAGCTAATTCTAGCTTTATCTGATTCACAGACACTTTAGTCATAACACATACATATACAAGGATGGATCAAGAAATTCCAGAACTGATTAAAATAAATTATAAAACCAAGATATATTCAAAACCTTATGAATAATATCAATAATTATGGCTAGATGGAGTATTTTTGGCATGTGAATAATTCACAGTACAAATGACAGAAATCTATTAGGTTAAGCAAAAAGTCTACATTTAAATATTGATAGGAAGTGCTTTTAATGGAAGGAAATATCTTCAATAATGTAATTTTCCATGCTGTGTTATGAAGATTATTGCCAATTAAACACACTCTCACTATTCATAAGTCACAAGTGACTCATCAGTTCATGTTTTTCAAGTCTGAATGTCAAAAGAATATTACAATAAGTAATATTATAAAGTTATTGTGATGTTGCTATGAAGTCATAGGTTGTCTTTGTCTCCAAGATCTGTTGAATTACACAAGGTAATTTTGTATATACCTAGAACTTTGATATCAATCAGGATACAGGACTGACAAAGACAGGTTATGACATGGTCTCATGGATTTCAATAATACTGTTTGTGTGGATAAGCCTTGTTATGAACCTTTATTGAGAAAAGGAAGAAGGTGCACTTCTCAATTGCTTTTAAGAAAATCAGTTAAAAAATTTCAAGAGACATAAATTTTGTGGAAACTTTCATTGAAGATCATATGGTTTGGCAGCAACATGCCTTGCTCGTACTTGCATAATTACTGGTTTGTCTCTCAATGAGTGAATTTGTTTTTTTTTCAAATCAATACACTTTTTACATAAAATAATTGAAAATTACATAGATTTATGCATTTTGTCTATTTATTTCTTATTAAAAACATGCATTTTCTTCCTTCCTTGAAAATTTGTTTTTGGAATTGTCTTGTTTTAAAAAATATGAAATTTTTTGAAAAATTCAATCAAGTTTATTTTCAGAATACTACCAAAGAAAAATGAAACATAGAGAAGCAATGCCTAATGATATTTTTTAATTCTGTAGAATGCAGTGCCTCTCATGAACTGGAGAAAAACAACTTTTGAATTTGTTTGAAATGCTTTATTTGGAAATATAATCCAGATGCTAAGAGAATGGATTTTGATGATGTATATATGACAGGACAAAGCACTCCCATAGGCATATATCTCCAAGATTCCTATTGTGTTAATTGTAGAATACTTTACAAATCCATGGAAAGTGATAAAACTTGCTAACAAGGTGTAGAGAAAAATCTTGATTAATGTAACGCTGTTGTCATGTTATGTTTTATTTTGATAAAAGTGTAAATTGGTGATTCTCAAACTTTTTTGGTTTGCAGTGCACTGTGAAACATGTAAAATTTTTCTGACATACTTTATGAACAAAATTATAAACACATTAAGTTACTATAGCGCACAGCTATTTTTAATTTAATAGTCTATAGACCTAACCTAGCTAATAGTTAATCATGAATGGAATAAATCATAAACAAATGAGTTTCTTCCATTTTAAAAATATATATTCATAATATTTATGGCATACCATTTGCAAATCACTGGTGTAAGTAAGAATTTTACATTAATACCCATTATATAATTGGTGTAATATATTTACATCATACTAATGCAAAGTCATCCAATACACTACAGATTATATAGTAAAACAACCAAATGACATCATTTGTGAGAGGGAATTAAAAATGTGGAATTTTTATGTAACATTCATTTACAGATGTCCTCATATATTCAAAGGACATACCATAAATAAATAAATGTATGTGGCTTTCCACAGTCAGGTGTCGTCTCGATGGTATTTCTTAAATGCCATCGAGAAGACACCTGACTGTGGAAAGAAAACAATTAGAAATTAATTCATGACAGTGCATCAGTCTAATTCCCTGCCAAGCATTTGCTGACTGTATTGAGTCATTTTACTTACCAGACCTTGCTCCTGAAGTTCCAGACAAATAAATTCTTTACCAAAACTTGCTCAAAATTTTTGAATTAAATAGAAATAACAAAATGCCAAGGAAGAGAAAATATTTTTGTTTACAGTTCACATTTCACATGGGTGATATAAAAAATTTTAGTCCTAAGATCAACCATTTATGGTTGGGATTGGAATTCAGTGGGAATTACATGTCAACATCAACCTCTCCTGGGATTGAACTGTCTCAAATTATCCTGGAAACAGGTACAAGACCATTTGTCATGAGTGATAAAAAGACTGAATAGACAAAAACTTGTTTATCAAGGTTATAAGGTTCCTTGTTGCAATTCTTTCATAAATTTCTTTTTCAATAAAAATTCCTTTTGCACAGTTCTTTCTACAGCAATTGCCTCTGTTCTTGTTCCTTTGGTGTGTCCCTTCTATCAGGTCTTTCCATCATGTCTTGGTAAGCCTTTGTTCATAACTAATTACAGCAAGTAACAAGAGACTTTTTGTCTCCCAAAAGTTAAAGCAAATTGACTCCACAACAACTGATCACCCACTGCCAGAGAAACAGGTTTTTCTGTCACCCCAGCAACACCTCTCTCATAAAAATTGCCTAGTGTGTCAGTTTTTAGATTCTTCACTTGCTGACATGAGATATGGTTGGGCTCCAGGGCAATCAACCAATGAGTGATTTGTAAATTGCATCAATCTTTGACAATGGGACTACTTCTCACAATCAAATGAGCTTGCAAACTAAATTTTTTCCAAGATTACACAGGAGAATTTTGTAAGTCTTCAATTTATTCTTCCAATAAAAAAAAATGAAATACAGTCAAATCTGTTTTCAAACTTAATTCATCCTAAAAGTTGTTTGAAAACCAATTTATTCTAAAACCAAAACATTTTCCCATAAGAAACAACAAAAAATGGATTAATCTGTTCCTAACCCCCAAAACAGCCTTATTTTTTTACATTTTTAGCTATATTTCATGCATAAAAATGCAATATAATATTATATTATCCATATCTACATGTGTATCTATTTTGTATATTTATATATTTTAAAGCAAAATGTTCCATCATCACCAATAGAAACCAAAACTGAAACTAACACTTTACAAAGAAGTGCTATAGAGCAGGCCTGGCCAACCCGTTGCCTGCATGTGGCCTGTCATGTTAAATTGTGTGGCTCGCTAGGCAATATTATATATCTATTAAAACTTTTGTTTCCCATTATGAGTACACCAAAACAATTAAATAAATGAAAATTTGCATGTGTCATTGTTATAATGCACAAGTGTGAGTACGAATTCTTGATATAACAATAAAATCTTATTCATTTTGTAATTTGTTTTACTTTTTTAAAAGCATGTTTGCCTAAATTGTGTCCCACCGTAATTTTACACGTGATCAAAGTGGCCTGTGAAACAATTTGGGTTGGCCAGGCCTGCTATAGAGACTCAATTCTGACTGCCTGCATGAAATATAACCAAATCAATCAAGATGGGCTTTATCCACACTTTCCAAAATATTATGTTTCAATTGATTTTATTTTATTTTTAGCTTCAGTTTCAGTATAAAGGTTAGAGTTTTAATTACTTGGCTACCTAGTATTAATAAATGCTAAATATTATTATTATAATATAGCAGGTAAACCTAGCATTGCCTGGGCAAAAAATAAAAACCAGCATTAAGTTCACTTTGTACTTCTAACCCTTCTATTATATTATATTATAGTATTTGATTTGTATAACTATAAAGGTTATCTTACATAAGAGTTTATCACATCAAATGAACAATCTAACACATTTTAAACTTTATTCCTCTACTGTACACAATTTAAACAAAGAATTTTTAATTTAAAATGTGTTAGATTGGTCACTTGGTGTGATAAACCCTTACTTAAGATGACCTTTGTAGTTATATAAATCAAATACTATATGTAGGGTTGCCATAATTACCAAGCATTGATACTGGACATTTATTTAAGTGCTAAATAAATAAAACATGAAAAAAGTGGGTAGATGGCTTATTTTATTTTGATAAAAAAATCAATAAAGTATTGTTCAACTCTTGACTAACACCGGGAATTTACTACACTCATAACAAAAACGAACCTGTTACCGGCGCGTATCTTGTAAAAATTGTTCATGAGACAATTTTTTATAAGATACACGCTGGTAACAGGTTCATTTTTGTTGTAAGTGTAATCAATAAAGTTTAAGCAATCTAATACAATGAACACACAGAATAATAAAAAAGATGCAAGGCTAATCCTTTTTAGCCCAGTGATATTTTAAAGTTGATTTTACTTTCTTAATTATATCATTTTCTTCTTTCACATAATTATAAAATTGGGCACAAGTCATTATAAAATTATAACGACAAATCAAAATTGTTTCAATTGTCTCCACTGACAACCTGTTTCTTTCATCCGACCACTGAGTTGACATTAGGGAAAATATTCTCCCCATATTTGCATTGTGGGTTGGAATGGCAAATACATATTCACATAGCTTTATTAGATATGACTTTTGATCAATATGCTTTGTATCTGCAAAAAACTTCAGCTATTTCTCTCCCATACTCAATTTCATAATTGCTTTATAGTTTTGGTTGATATTATTTTTCTCTAAATAGACTTTAGATATACAGACTGGTTGAATAGAATCTCAGTGTTGTCAATATCGATGTTTCTTACTTGTAAATATGCAATAGTATGTTCTATTTCTGGGGCGCCACCACGTGCCAGCCACTTCACACAGAGTTTAGGGAGAAAATAAGCCAAATAGTAATATGGGACTGAGTAGTGAAATACGGTGACAGTCCCATATATCTCGAATGTTTGGCAACCCTAACTATATGATACAATACACATATATCAAATACTACATGATCTGCCAAGGCAAATGCATCTTGGGAAGACATATGCAAAGCTGTCTCCTATTTAGGTGTTACTAATGTAAAGAAAATCCAGAAAACTGCACATGGCCAGTCCATTGGTGATGTGTGACTGACTACTGGTTTTGCTGGTTTTATCCACTCTGTTACCGAAGGGTACTTATTGTACTGCATCTTGAAAAACTTATAAATCTGTAAATTCACTGTCATCCATCTGCTGTCTATCCCTAATCTCAAGAATGGAGTTAGATAGATGAATGCCAAGACCATATATGGAAAGCTTATGGGCAGGAGGACCCAAGTGACTATATCCGAACTTCCGACGGAAACCAAAAGTCATTATTTCAATTAAAAACTTTTGCCCTGAACAGAGTTAGATACATAACTGGCACAACTCTCTTGCTAACAAGAAAAGTATGATGTTCAGGAGCAAAACACTACTGCACTCCATGCAGATGTGTCCAAGTGCTATGTGCTACCTGTTGCAATAATGGTTTAATGGTGCATCTATTTTGCATTATATCATTGTTGCAATAATTAAGTGGATATGACAAGATACAATTTTAAAAATATATATTTTTGTAAGAATTACATTTACTTTAGTTTCTTAAATAATGCTATATGTATAGCTAGAAAATTGAATAACAGAAATTAACTGATATGTAGAAATCCAACAATATTTTGGCACAAGATGTATGACATGATCTAAGTTAGAAGTATTTGAATGTAATTTTCAGGTTTCATAGCAATTAGTCAAACGGCTTAGGCATGCAAAACATACAAAAAAATGGAAGTCGAATCTTACTCGCATGCACATTGAAATATAATTTGAATAACTACATCATCGATGGTTTGTGTCGTGACATCTAACAAAGCAAAGCGACCAGCACCACTACCTTCTAAATTGGTAGTCCCGTTGTCAATTGGAAGGGTCATCAACTTTCTTTAATGCAAGAATTATAGGAAGTCAACCATCTGCGGATGGCTCTCGCCAAATAGCTCGTTCGGCAACCGGGGCAAACATGGCATTCAAAATTATGTTAGTAAACAGAGGCATTCGAAAACTGAAGTTTTACCATATAGGAAAGCAATGCTTGATACAATTATTCGGTTCAGACTATCTCAGTATGCTCTACAGCTCTGTTAAAGTCCCAACCGCGTCATTCGAACCTGTAATTGTGCCCATCTTTCCCCCAAAGTGATCAGACAATTGATGCAATTCTTGCACTGAGTTATGATTCCCAATCACGTAAACCTCACCCTCTTTAAAAAGCAGTTTCTTTTCAAAACATTTTTAAGTGCAAAAGGGATCAAAGCTAATGCCCCCTAAAACACATCTTGAAACCTGCTTTTCCAATTATATAGTCACTGGAATAAATGTCTAAATAACCAAGACCAGTATTCTGAAAAGTTGGATTTGTAAATACATGTTAGTGCTGTATTTTCTACGATAAACAAATCGGTTAAAGTGTACCTAGGTAACACAATGGCGGTGCTTTGGTTAGGTTAACTACGTTTTTAGTAGACGTTTCCTGTTTTTTCTTTTGTTCAAGAACTACCGTGAATCAATAACTAGTGACGTTAAACACTGGGTGGCCTGCCGGCGGCTTTCCTCCGGGAGGATCCGTCAGGAGCACGAACAGTCAGAAGTGCCGCTATTGGGGTTATCTAGGTACCCACTTTAACCAAAAAATCAATCAGTCTTATAACTCTGATTCTACCCGGTATAAATAAAATCGTAAAAGTCACTACCACCATTAATTTATTACAGAAACATACCTCGTTATTATATATCTTTGGTTCATATAAACCAGACGTTTCGTCGTTCTTATTTTTAGGAGTTTCGAATAAATCGTCGTCTAATTCAGCACCAAAATTCATTTTCTGAAAATTTTTTTAAGTTAACAATATAACCAATCACACGAAAAAGTTAGTATACATGTTGACTCGAAACCGCAGCGCCGAAACGGCAGAAATCTGAACAATTTCTTAAATTTTATTTTAAAATTGTTATTGAAATTTTGATAATATTTTTCATTCGAGCAAGTTTTTTGTTAATAGAGCTAATTATGAAAATGTAAAAATGATTTTTCATACGCGACATCCAATACACTACAGATGATTGTCGGAAGGCCGAAGAGGTTCGGCCACTCTGAGGAACCCGGAATCGATGGACAGCATCTCTCGAAATCCGGTGCCCCATTACGGGCCCAGCCAAACCAAAATGGCCTCGATAAAGACCCTCTTAATGCCTACAGAACGAAATAAAACAAATTATATGCCAATGCATATAAAAGCCACTCATTTAAATGTGTGACAGTGTTAAAAAATTAAGCTAAAAATAAAATAAAAAGCCCAAAAAACTTATTTTTTCACGTCCATAACGAATTAAAGAAATGATTAACGGTACAATTGAAGTCCATAATAGCTGCAAGATACCTGATCTTTAAGAATTTGGATGTGTTTCATAGACTATATTGTAAAGTTCCCAAAATTATGTAAGGTATTCATAATTACACTGTGTAAATCAATATCGATCATCTTTTTATATTCTGTATAAGACATTGAATAAACTTGAAGTAAAATGTTAAAAGAGCAAACACATTTAATCGTAAGATTTGATAAAATTAATAATAAAAATGGATTAAAAATATTTTAACTTTATACTTTAATTGGATCTTATTACACTTAATATTTTAGAATTTTTTGAAATTTTGTGGTAACCCTTGGCTCTTCTCATACTCTTGTCAATTAATTTAGGATATTGTACTATAAGCTAGTTAATATGGAAAATTATATACAAATGAGATTTCAATGTTTCACAAATGCTTAACTTTTATCAATCCATTCAGATTCTTGATTATAACAATAAGAAATGATTATAAAAGGTAAATAAGTAAAATTTTATTAAAAATAAACGTCCTCCTCAAACTCGATTGTTCAATAAAAAAGAAATTTATCAGAAATCTACATGCAAGTCAATGGAATATGGTCATCCTCTTCAAAAATACTTTGATTAACTTGACTAAATATTTGAATTGCAAAATATTTGCAGGGGGCAAATCTTTGGACTTGCTTATCATGCTTAAGAGAAAGTTCTGACTATCAATATACTTTTTATATTAGAACAAATATGCCAATAATAATTTATTCTAACGTGTAAACTTTTTTATCATTTGTGTTTCCTTTTACATTGGCAGCTAGTGGTTAACCGTTTTAAGCCAGTGCCATGCTTGCGGGAACTCTATCGCTTGCTTGTGTGGAGGTTTTCCGCAGCAAACAATTCTGTGCACATGACGTCATTCGAAGCATTTAAGGTCAGATTGTATTGAAAGCTTTTGGCAGCCATTAAGCATACATGTATTGTGTACAGGGGCAGATCTACATAGTGACTAATAGGGCTTAAGCTCTGAGCCCCGTGTCAAGGGCCCACAAAAATTGAATTATCATAAATTTTTTAATACTTTTTCATTATTATGTATTTCATGTGTAGGTATAATGGACTTCATAATATTCCATACTTTTTTATTCACACCAAATAACATTTCTGCCTATTGTTTAGTGCTAGATATAGGCTTATTATATCTTTCATGCCCAAAAATTTTGGTCAGGATTCACCCGAATATTTGATACCATAATTTTTAAACAATATAATTTTAAAGTCTAAAAATGAAGAAATTACGCTAAATAAATAAATAAATTTTGCAACTTTTGAGGACAGAACAATATATACAGGGTGTTTCAAAATTGTCTTTAGAACATATATTCATACACTTAACACCTTATTCTTGCCGAGAAAATTTATTCAAAACAAACGTTTTCAGCCTGATTCACAGGCCATCTTCAGGTTTAGAATACATTTGAACTAAAATGCCTGTGAATCAGGCTGAAAACGTTTGTTTTGAATAAATTTTCTCGGCAAGAATAAGGTGTTAAGTGTATGAATATATATATTTTGCTGAGATACAGGGTGTTTCAAAATTGTCTTTAGAACTTTGTAAATAGAAATTTATTCAGATTTAGCCATACATATCAAGTTTCAATTAAACTTTTGCACCGAAAACTCCCACTGCAATGTGCTTGGTGTGATTCTCAGGAGGGTGGATTGGTCAGGGTGATAAGCGGGCTTAAAATTAATAAACTGTAATAATAATACATTTTTACTTATGAGTTAATTATACTTTCTATTTGCAAAATTTCCTCAACCTTAACACAAAATAAGAAAAAAGTGAATTTTTTAGAAATTTGCAGAATTTCCTGGGTTAAAAAAACTGGGAACCTGTTTGAGAAAACCTAGTATGTATGGTACAGTTTAAAAAAAAACCCCATTTGGTTCACAGATTAATTTATTACTTCTTTAATTAACTTAAGATAACTGAAATTATATTAAAATTATTTAAAATCTTTTCTTAAAAGTTTATTCTCAAAACACAATTCTATTTTTTTTTTATAAAATTATATTTTTTTGTATAATACTAGAAGCGATGTTTATACAAAATAAATACTCCTCTGGAATATTTTTGATTTATATACATATACACGTGTGCAAAGTAAAAAAACTGAAATTTAAAAATCTGCATCAACTGTAAAGCACTGTTCTTCTTTTTTCACCATCACTCCACACTTTTGATACTCTCCCACTTTCTTTTCAAAAAAATTTGTCTTTCCTTCCAGAGAAATGTGCTCCATGAAATCGAATGGATTTTCAACATTATATACCTATTAAAAACAAGTTTTAATGGATGAAGACAATAAAATGTTTAACATCATGCTACTCACCTTGCCACATCCCAACTCAACCAGAAGGCGATCTGCCACAAATTCAATGTAGCGTCTCATGAGGTTGCAGTTCATTCCAATTAAGGCAACAGGAAGAGCTTCTGTTAGAAACTCTTGTTCTATCATGACCGCATCTTTAATTATTTTGATAATTCGCTCTTTGGAAGGTTTATTTATCAAGTGACTGAACATTAAACAAGCAAAATCACAATGAAGACCCTGTAATGGTATTATAAAACAATATAAGAATATTGTCATTAATTCTAAGAAATTCATTTGAAAGAATTAACATTATAAATGACATATCATGATGGGGAATTGATGCATAGAACATTGATGTGAGAAGCTAACTTAAAATTTAAATGATATATTTACAATACTAAATAATGAATTAAATTTATACATGAAGGGTAATTTCATGACATCACAAACTGGCCATTTTTGTTACTGTCCTGTTGAGTTGCAAGAAAAATTGAAATCTTGAAAATTTATTTACTAGACTTGAATAACATTTGAAACTCCTTGCTGGTATCAAGTCTAAATCAGAGGTCACCAAACTCTTTTCACAGAGGGTCATATAACAGAGAATGACAAGTGAAGGCCTCATAACCATTTTGTTCAATACGATATACTGAATACACAAAAAATAGCAATGACCAATATATTTATTTACCAATACACTAACACGATTGCTGCAGCAAGCTCATAATCACTTAAATCTCTACCTCTTAAGTTCCTACTCTGCAACAGTGCTGCGCTAAGTGCTGTGGAAGAAAAAGCCCAATCTTGCTGTCTTTCAGCTGATGTACTAAAGTGTCAAGAAATGTTCGTTAACCTTATATTTTTGCAAAAACAAAGTTCTGAAGGTAAAAAGCTGAAGTGCATCAAGGCAGAGTATTCTGCAGTGCTGAACGGCATCTTAAGGGGCAGCTAGATTGAACTTTAAAACCCTTCTAGTACTGAAACATTGCATTTGAAGGATTGTTTACAGGATATTTTTTGGTCTCTAGGCCTTTAGAACAGTAAAAATATTGCCACTTCCTCACAGAACACCACAAGACATATATATATTTACTTTGCTTTTAGTTGCTTTACTTTCAATCTATAGCAGAGGTTCCTTTGAATGATTTTCTAGCTTTAGTTTATGGTGTTTTTATGGTTTCCATTATCTTGTGAAACATTATATCATGATTTCAGTTTGTTCTATTACCAATAAATTGGTTCTCACTGTTTATAAAGCTATAAATAACTTTAGCACTTGTATAGTCTCCAATGGAGTCCTCGTATCTTCATACAAGGACTCGATCTGAGACTAACCTCACATCCCAAATCTGCATCAGCACATTCATACATCAATAGACAACAGATTTTATTGTAAAACCCTGATCTACAGTATAACTGATATTAAATACTCCTATTAAGTGTGCATCTTGAAAGCTGATAAATTTCTGATAAAATCATTTCAGATAATGTTGACAGTTGAGGCACATGATACAATAATTGTCAACATAAGTTATAAACACATTTAGTTATAAAAATTCACTTTTATAGCAAAAATAATTATATACACTTAAAACAATAATCCCAGCTTTACGGAGTGTTGTGCATAAACAAAATGAAACATTACTTTCCACAGTTACTTTTTTGTTAACAAAATCAAAACTAAAGGTGATCCAAACTCCAAAACTGCTCCTGTGATACTTGTTTTCTGATCCTGATAGGTGTTTGCACTAACTTGTTCAATGATTGTAGTATAAACATGTATTATGCACAGGAAAGTGCCTGTGAAACAATTTGACTGATCCAATGCAAACAAAATAAGTCATTTTATTCTATCACATCACTGTCAATTCCTTGGTCAACCTTGCAACTTGTAGCAATGTAAACAGCTGCACCTCCCACCTTTGCTTTGCTCTCTACCTGGAGCATTCAATGAATCATGTCCAAATTTCGAGATCATGTAATACTAGTGTGTCAGACTGGACAATTTCAAATTGACTATTTTTCTGAGGATACCAGATACTAGACATTATAGATTATCAGGTGTTGGATTAAACAAACCTCTACTGAATTATTACATTTTATTTTAGAGATTTAAGATTTAAAATAATACATACATACATACATACATCATATATATATATATATATATAATATATATATTAATTTCTACTACTTATCATTGTTGATGACTGTTTATTAAATAAAAAGTGAAGGGCTTAATGAATTGAAGAAAAGACAAACATGTAATAGCTTTTTCTAAATTTAAGGGAAAGATATGACGAAATTTTTACAATCATAATGCTGGAGATTTATGAAATAAAATTCCCATTGGATTTAATAGTTTATAATAATTTCAGCTCTCTTTTCAAACCAAACAAACTTCTGTCTTATATGAAAAATGTTATGTAACCCAAGTTATTGTTTGCAATTACCCATAAATGATTTTAATTTACTAATTCAAAAAAAATCTAAAATAACCTGCATTATATGAAGAAATAATATTAATGTGCAAAATAATACAAAAACTGCCTCATATCCTTAGTAAAAATATGAGAAATCAATTTTTCTTTTCTTTTCTTTTTTTTTTGAAAAATATGTATATTGCAAAACAAACATTCACTAATTAGCTTTGTTTTTACCCATTACATCTGACCACCTGACTTGTGACCTGACATCATTGTTACTTATCCACAGATCATATTAAAAACAAATACTCTTAAATGGCAACTTTTAAATTAAAAATTTAGATGACTCACTTCATCTCTGCTGATTAATTCATTACTGAATGTTAATCCAGGCATCAGACCCCTCTTTTTTAACCAAAAAATTGCTGCAAATGATCCAGAAAAGAAGATTCCTTCGACTGCTGCAAATGCAACAACACGTTCTCCAAATGTGGAGGTCAAATCGTTTATCCAATTTATTGCCCAGTCAGCTTTTCTTTTGACACAGGGTAATGTCTCTATTGCATTAAATAATTTGTCTCTGGGAAAGGGAAAAAAAGCAATATGTATTTAGAAATCATTTTATAAAAATATAACTATAATAGTTTCAATGAAAAAGATATACTACTATTTAATTACTTTCTATATAGGTTAAAATATAATTGACCAAACATTATTCTGGTTCCAATATTTAGTACAGGTACTACTCACTTTATGACCTATCTGCTTAACGACCACTCGCACTTACGACCAATCGAGTTCCAGCTTACAATTCAGGGAATCCCCTTTCTCAGCTTGAGTGTCGGTCAGTGGCGAATGGTGACATGCGCACTAAGTGTACTATAATAGACTTGCACGTACTATAATAGTCTTTTTATGAATAAATTTAAAGTTTGTTGCATAATTTGTATAATTTTACAACAATCCTATATTCCCGGCGCAAGCTCCTCACTTATCGACCAATTCACTTAACGACGTAGTCGTCAGAACGGAACTCGGACATAAAGTGAGGTCTGTAATTTTAAACCATAAAATTTTTAAAACTACCATTGATATATAATTACCTGAAGATCAAAACCAAAGATTATGGTTATTTCAATAATTTTTATCCCATAACAAAGGCATAACTACAATATTCTCTAATGGCCTTTGAAATCTGTCTTTACATAAACCCAAATGTCTATGTTCAAAACATTATGTACCAATTAATTTTAGAATATTTTGAATTTTCTGTCCATAATTATTTCAGGATCAAAGCAAGTGTTCATAGGATAATTCATACTTTTGTTTTTTTTAATTCAAATTATCTAAAAGCTATTACAGCATAAAACATTCATCCAATTTTCAAAAATTTAAAATTCATATAAAACACAGTTATGACAACAGTTCTGTTTTAGTTAATAACTTTACTTATCAACAACAAGAAACATTTTAGTAACTTCTGCTCAAACGGTTTCTTGTTATTAATACCTCATAGTTTAGTCTGATATGCACTAAAAAAGGTTATCCATGAAGAGACCATTTAAAGTATATTAAATGCTCCAAAACTGGCTTCAATATCTTTATTAAAGTTTAAAATTGCATTCAAAAATCCATTAGTTTCAATGACAGAATATATATAACTAATATATTGTATAATGTATTATACAAATGTATTGTTCATTATAACTAATAAAAGGGAAATACAGTAGAGCATCAATTATCCGACCCCCGATTAACCGATTTATCGGTTAACTGACCGCATTCTAGTCGGCAAATTCAAATGTCCGCTAGTGATGTGGCGCTACAATATTTGGTTATGTCTTGGCTACTTTATTATTATTTTTGTTAAATTTTTGCATGTTTTAGCTGGCAGCACTGGCTCGACCATGAAAGGGAGGCTAGTATTTAAACCAGGCCTAATACACTATACTAATAATGTATTTTTTCATACTTTTCGGTTATCCGACCAACCCGTCCTCAATTAAGTCGGATAATCGATGCTCTACTGTATATTAATATTGATCTAATGTACTTCCATAGTTAAAGCTACCACCAACCAAAGCCGAAACTTCCATAGTTATTTTATTTTCAATAGAATAATGTTTATTATAAAAATAAGCAACTGTTTGTTCATCATTTCCACATAGAAAAATCAGCAATGCAAATCATTTTGCTGGTTTTAATTTATGCAAATGATGCATTACCTTTCATCAGGATCTGATATATATGTATCAATTAACAGGCTGTACATCTCTGAATGAACATTTTCTATTGCAATCTGAAAGCCATAGAAGCAGCGTGCTTCGGTTACTTGAACTTCTTGACTAAAACGGTCTACCTAAAAAAAAAGACCCAAATAATCATCAATTAAAATAGATATCTATAAAAAAAAAAAACTATCTTATTTGTTAGTTTTTACAACATCATACAAAAATAACCAAAGCATATACTAACCAAATTTTCATTTACTATGCCATCACTAGCAGCAAAGAAAGCTAATACATGAGAAATAAAATGCTTTTCATCATCATTCAAGAGTTCCCAATGAGCAAGGTCCTTTGAAAGGTCAACTTCTTCTACCGTCCAGAATGAAGCTTCAGCTTTCTTGTACATCTGCCAGATATCCGGATATTCAATGGGAAAAATGACAAAGCGTCTTGGGTTTTCTCGCAACAATGGTTCATCTGACTCTAAAGTAACTGGTTTCTCTTGCTTCTTAGTTTTTATCACCTAAAATAAATTACTTCATATTTTAAAATTCATTTGAAGTTTTATTTGTTAAATATTTCAAAAAATTAAACTCACCTGTGAAATATGTGGCAAATTCTGGAAAAAAAAAATTTAATTATACAAATCATTTAAAAGCAAGCAATTCAATAAAGAGATGAAGAATGCTTACTCTAATACAGAAATTATTATTATTAATTTTTTAAAATAATACTTTATCACTCATAATACAGAAGAGGAACTCTTAACACATTCATTAAAGACAGATGGACATAAGTGGTAAAATTAAGGCAACATTAAAGAGAATAACATGTCCCATGAAATGTCTCCTTTAACCTTGACAATTAAAATAGGCAATTGGATAAACCCATTGTTCACATTTAATGGTTGCCTTATTTTGTTGCTTTCATATGCACTGGTTCAAACTTTATGATAATATTTCTATAATTATATGCAACACTAGAAATGCATAATACTAATGGTCAGAAAGGAAAGCATAAAACATTAATCATAAACTTATCTATTTTTGGTTTCTAAACTAATCTGTAACAAATTATTAATAATATTTCAATAACTATTGAATGATTATTAATAATTTGTTGACCTATCAAAATCTCTAAGAATAGCATTACAATAGTCTCAATAGTTTGATTACCCACCCTTAAATCAAAGTACATAAAATTTTTATATATTTTGGTTGAGTACATACAGTATTTGGGTAATTCAAATCAAGTGTGTGATGTGAGACACTGAAATTGTAAGCACATTGAAAGATATAACATTGACTTTCAATTTATTGCATTGTGAAATGACATGGTTGTCAGATAATTCCAGATAGAGTTGCCACTTATCCTTTATTGTAGAGGACATTATATAAATAATAATATATTGCATGTAAAATACATAATGTTAAATTGTTTAATAATACATGTTAATGATAAACATGATATTTATTGCCTTTACTTTTTACTATTTTCCATTGTATATATATTCCATATATTCAAGCTCTTTAATTTAAGTTGATTAGGAATGATCAAATTATCAATCTCAAGACTCTACTGTACTTATTGTCAATAGTATATTCCAGGATTAAATTTTAAACATATATAATGAATTGTTACCTGCTTTTGACTGTCTTGCAAAATTCTTGGTTTTCTTTCAGGTAATCCACCATCCTAAACAAAGCACATAAAAGACTAAGCCTAAAATATTCAATTTCTGTAGTTTATTACTATTTTTAATAATTAGTTAGCTACTTAATTCATCACAATGTTCATTTGTATTAAATCCATTCCATAAACCATATGGAAGAAATAAAATGTATTAGAATTGATAACATTTTAATAAATTATTAATATATAGTTCAAGCTTAATTTAAATTGTCCAAAAATAATCAGTAATGCAAATCATCCTTAATTATGAATTTTTTACTTTTATTATTCAATATTTAAAATAGTTCTCTTGAAATTTCAAACTAATACACATATACACACATTTAATTGCATAAACTTAATATTTTTTTCAATATAAAAATGTTAGTCATATAATAAAAACAGAGATATTACATATAAACATGTTACTGGGTTAAACTAAGATAAAAATACACAAAGATCTAAAAAATTAAATAAGAATTTTAAAAGAATTTTCTTGCACATTCCCTTACATCTAATTACTTATAACTGTTCAGAAAGCCTGGATGTAAATGATTAAATGTATTTTTTTTTTTTTTTGTGTCATGATAATTATTAAACATGTATCCAATTAAAACCAAAATTTTCTATAGTACATTACTGTTGATTTTAAATGTGAATTTGTTTCTTAAAATATCTAATACCTATATTTGTGTTAAAATTTATTCCGTATCTTGTAACAGTACAAATATATTCAAAGTAATCCACTTACTGCTATTGCTTTGCATTGTGAAATAACAAAAAATTAATTTAAATCAGTGTTCTCCCAAGGAAAACACTTATATTATTTATATTATAACATTTATATTTACATTAAGTCAACCTGTAATATTCATTAGCTGTATTGCCTAAGGAAATAAAACCATACTCAATAGTGTAACTAGTCTATAGTCCTGATTATTTAAAAAAGTTAATCTATATTAATCGTCACAACTTGTTAAATTATTAAACAGTCTTTATAGAAAAAAAAAATGGGAATTTTGGTTAATTCTGTTGAGTAATTTATTTAACCTAAGAATAAAAATCAACTTTGTTAGTTTACCCAGATGAAAATAAATAGAAAACAATCACTTTACATTAAAGAATATATAAACTAGAGAAAGAATTTTTACGAAAGTTTTAAACGATTCTCCAACGTCATTTTTTTCCAGTTTACAAAAAATGCCGCCAAATCATCTAACAACATTTCGCGCCAAGTTATATATTACAAAATAATTTACCATATTTTCCTTCATCGAAGCGAAATTCTTGGTATATCCATTTTTATTAATGGATTTAAGCACTTTCGAAGACATTATTTCAAGCTTACGAAACGAAAAATAAGTTAAAATAGAAGACACGTACGTCGACTCCTGACCAGACCAAGCAACGCACAGACCTACAATAACAAGTATCTCAAACAGCTCTACTTTTCATTCATAGTTGGCGCTAATTTTGACCAATAACTATCCAGAGTAGTACGCGTTAACCAATAGGATTCAACCAACGTAAATTCATCATCCAATCTCTTTAAAGTTTAAAAAAATAAATAATGATAAAAAAAATTCCGACTTACCATTAATTAACGGAACTTCTTATTTGTTAATTTACGTTCAAACATAATTCCAAATTTTCGTAATTAAAATAATATTTGATAAAACATTTTATAATTTATTCTTTCAGATTTATGTCGTTCCTACTTTTAAAAAAAATATAAAATCAATCAGAATTATTTAATTACTTTGAAATTATTAAAATAATAATTTCAAAGTAATTAAATAGTATATTGTATCGTATTTTTAATAGAGTTTGATTTCTGTAAATTATTTTAAAGAAAAGCTCAAAAACAATTCGTTTAAAACTACATTCGAGTTTATTCCTGAATGATCACGTGATTCTCTTATCCATTGATCTCTAACATGTTGTATCACAAAATGATGAAATAATTTTAAAAGTTTTCGAATTATTTATATAAATTAATTATATCATTATTGCATACAGCTTTTAAAAAAATACTTTCGGGTTAGAATTGTTTTAAAATTTGAATTTTGCAAGTTATGACCTTCAGAAAGTCACGTGGCATTTCAAGAATCAACACGAAATCAATGCCTATTATTACTCATTAAATAAGTAAATCCGTTTAATTCAGCTGACAAGAAGCTGGTTACTTAATCGGTTATATTTTATTTTAGAAATTAAATTTATTTTGTTATTGAACACGTCTACGGGTCAATTTTTTGGTCTGAGTGTTTTTTAACGCTGTAATATAATATTATATCTAAACATACAGCTTATTTATTTCTATTTAATTTATAATTATTTATATAAAAACATTTTAAGCGTGTGAACTTATAATGTATTCCTTTTTTATATTTTTCTTAATATTTTCGTATATATAGTGATAAACAATTGTCTTTAATATAAGCAAAATATAATTTATTCTATATTGTACATCCTAATCAATACTAAATATTCATTAAGGAATATTTAATTATTATTTTTACTTTATTTAATGTATAAATACCATCCAAATATTATAAAATATATATTCTACCAATACAGTATAATAACTTAATGGGATCAAGGATTTGGTTTATTCTGAGAATTGATATATATATATATATATATATATATGTATATTATTCTCTCTATTTATCTCTATATTTTGTTGTATATTTACATAATTTTTAAATTACATTTTATTGAAATAATAATGAGTAAGATTTATTGTTCTGTTCTATCTGAAGGGATGTGTTCGTTTCTGATTATTGTGCAATTAAAGCCATTTTTCGGAACGTAGGATTAAAAAAAAATTGTGTTATACTCTATATTTTTAATTTTATTATTGATAAATAGCCACTCAGTTTGTATGTAAATTTAACGCACTATATTTAAAAATTTGTTTTTTGCTGGAGATTTTAAAACAATAGAAATTCGTTTAAAAATTATAAAATCTATTTTAAAGTTTAAATCTCTTGTATTTTTAATATAATTCTTAAATCATATTTTATTAAAATAATATAAAAGAAACGAAAATGTTTAATTCTTTCAGCTGGACATCTAAAGTCGTGGGTTCGGTTCCTGATCGCAATAGAGAACATTTTTCGGTTTCCGGACTTAAATTTATATATTAGAGTTTATGTTGTCGATTGATAAAATTAAGCATTTGTTTATTATTCGAACTTTAAAAAGCATTTAAAAAAATTATTTTCCTTTTTACTGAAAACATAAATTTGTAATAAAAGGAAAACAATCCACGTAATGAACTTTAAATACTGTACTTCTATCGGATAATATGCTATCAATGTGACGAATAATTAGAGTTCTGCATTTAACTGATAAATTCGAAAGGTCGGACAATCTTAACTCACCATCAAGGCACGAAACCGTAGTTGTGCCACGTGACTGGTTTCATTTATTTTTATTTATTCTAGAAATTGTGAAATATGTTATTAATTTAATAAGACAAAATTCACAAAAATCGAAATTAAATTAAATTAAATTAACATCCTTTTCATATAAATATTCTTTAAAAAATTAGTTTTGAATATTTCCGAATGATGGCGTTATAAATTTACCGCAATTCTACCGTTAAATTGCATTAACGAGAATTTTCATTGTTGTATCACGATTAGGTCATACTTATTTATTATTATTGTTTTTTTAGCTTGAAATTAAAAACCTGTATTTTTAAAAGTTTATTCGTGGTAATTTATTAATAATTTTAATATTTCTTTCTAAACTTTTAATAATTATTTAAAATTGTTATATAACTCGTAAATTATATGCCTTAGAGACTTTCAAATGATTCTACGTACCATTTTCCATCTACACAAAATTTTTGTTTCCGATTAATTTATAAATGCAGAAACTATAATTTCAAGAGTATTACTGCCCTAAATCAAATTAAATACTAAGTTAACTCACGATTTATTTCCATAGATGTATCCCTTTCTTTCTCAAGAAGGACATTTTGGAGTAAACAAGTTCAATTTGTTACCGGTACGGTATTGAGTAAGTGAGCGCTATCAAGTGACGCAAGGTACAGTACTTGCATATTCATCCGAGGCGGATCGGGATTCGTACCCATGTTTTTCGGAGATTTGAGATGACCTAGATTTTAATTTGCATTATGACTCTACAAGATGGCCACAATCTTCCCGTTATCCCGTTATTTATACAATTATTTCTTATAAAAACCTGCTATGCCGACCGGTACAAAACAAATGATTTGTATAAACTAATGCATGTAAGGGTAAGGGTATGGCGTTTTGTGGCTATCCAGTAGAGAAGTGTTTCTCAATGCCTGTCTGAAGAAAAATATTCGACCTTACTGATGCTGGCGCAGTTGAGTACGGTGACATTTAAATAGTAATCTAGTGCTTTGTTATCTATCTGCTTGTGCTATCATCTATGTGCTTTGTTACTCTGAATAAGCATAATTCACAGTTGCATATAATTACTGGTCCACGTAAAGTCATCCATAATTTTACTAGTCTGCAATGAAAAACCGGTTGAGAAATTGCTGTAGAGAATAAATTTTAACGTAACTAAGATATACTTAATGAAAGGGGCCTTTTATATAAAGCTTATATAATATAAAAGCCGTGTCACACCATACTCGCTTTCTTAGTGTCATTTCGCTGTTCATTACTAATATTTTTGTCCTATATCTGTATCCGTATAATGAATGCAAAGAAATTGGTTAAAAGGCCTTAAAAGTACTTAAAACGGCCATGTATACACGAATGAGATCCTATCTCGAATCATGTACAGTACAATACGGTGTCACAAGGTCTTAAAAAATCTATTCCTAGTAAAAACCCATTACATTAATAATGCAATATAATGGTTAGTGTGATAATAAAACTAGCCGAATAGTCAGACGAAAAAAGCATCGATTTGCCGCTCTGGGAGTTGGATAGATGGGATAAAGCATGGATCTGCCACGAGGTTCCTCCCGGAAGTACTTTCTATAGTAAGCTGACCCCTATTTAGGTGTTTAATTAAATGAAGAAAATCCGGAAAACCCCACATGGTAGTCACGGGATTGAATCCGGACAAGAATTACAGAAATGTTTCAAAGGAAGTGTCCTGAAAATCTTCGGGCACCGCCTCTCCCATTATGAGTCTGGCCGAATCCACGATAGATCTAGAAACAAGGTTTTTTTAGTGCTCACAGAACGGAGAGTCAAAAATACGTTTTTTAATGCGATAGATTGAATTAATAAAGACGAATTATCGAATAACCTGTAGCAGTGTTTCTAAACCTTTTTCGTAACACGAACCGGTAAAATTATGGATAACTAAGTGGACCAGTAACTTTATGCGACTATGAATTATGCTTATTTATTACGCTTATACAGTACATACTTATCTAGTTTCTGTACGTAACAAAATACATACAGTTACTCTAGATTACTATTTAAATGTCACCCTAATCATCTGCGCTAGCATCAGTGAGTTCAAATATTTTTCTGCGGACCGGTGAAATTTTTCCGCGGATCGTCACCGGTCCATGGACCGGCCGTTGGGAAACGCTGATCTATAGCATTAATCTGTTAAAATGTAAGGCAAATGCAGTAACTTTAAGAGGCGGACCAACATAGGTAAATCTTCGATTTGTAAAATTATTGGATCGGATTGTTCAGGAACTACAGTACTTGCTGGAGATCGCTTTAAGTGATTTACTCTTTCAAGAAACATTGTCGGACCTGCATAAACTGGAAGCTCAAGTCCTACCAACACATCACCAAGCAAGTAAAGGAAACATTTGTCCTTCTGCTTCTATTCCTTTTTTTTTTTTTTAAATTCAATATGTAACCGGTTCAAACACCATTATTTTCTAGGAATATGACATCCACAGACTTCAAAAATACGAGCCAATCAACAACTTTATTTTTGAATACATTTGGATAAAATAAAGTTGTTGATTGGCTAGTACTTTTGGAGTCTTTTTTTTTTTTTAACTCTTTCCGCCCTGTGGGCACTAAGAGGGCCTCTTATAGACGGCCCATTATGGGTTCGGCCAGGCCCACAATGGGGCGACCGGGTGGTGAGGGACGGGGCCCGACATATCCGAACGGACCACCCCCGAAAAATTTCTGGGGATTATTCGACCCGTTCGGATTCGATCCCGGGTCCCCCAGAGCGGTAGGCTGCCACCTTGACCGCTCGGCCATCCGGCCGTCAATATTTTTTTTTTTTTTTTGGAGTCTGTGGATGTCATATTCCTAGAAAATAACGGTGTTTGAACCGATTACATATTGAAATTTAAAGGAAACATTAATGCTAATGCTGCTTTGTAGTTTTTTTTTTTTTTTTTTTTTTTTTTTTTAACTCTTTCCGCCCTGTGGGCACTAAGAGGGCCTCTTTAGTAGGCCCATTATGGGTTCGGCCAGGCCCACAATGGGGCGACCGGGTGGTGAGGGACGGGGCCCGACATATCCGAACGGACCACCCCCCGAAAAATTCCTGGGGATTATTCGACCCGTTCGGATTCGATCCCGGGTCCCCCAGAGCGGCAGGCTGCCACCTTTACCGCTCGGCCATCCGGCCGTCTGCTTTGTAGTTTGTAAACACTATTTTTATATAAATCAAACATTGACTCATAAATGACGCAAACTTATAGCTGATGTTATAAAAATTATAAATACTTTTGTTGTTCGTGACAGTCATCTTGAATTTTGTATAGATTCGCTAAACTGTCTTTTAACAAATCTACTTAACTTTACGAGGCAATAACCTAGAAGTTCGTTAATTCGGCACCCGATAATCCGGAATTATCGGATGATAATTCCGGATTATCGGGTGCCGAATTCGGGTGCGGATTGTCGGGGACATTCTAGTGCTCCGCGCGTCGGAATATATTAGGACACATGGTACGCTAAAAACCCACATTCTGTATTGTACTGAACGAATATTGTTTTACGAGAGCTGACACACGCTTTGTGCTAGGTGACGTCATTACTGGTATATTTTCTTCCTATAAGCCAAAGCGAAAATAACGGACCTAAAAACAGGTTTCTCGTTAATGTCGATTCTGGACAATACAGAGTTCATTAACGTTTCCTCATATTTTCGATCGATCTTAACACAGTATAGCCACACATTGTATTGTCTTCAGACTGATTATGCTTCCGATTTGTGCGCGCTGGTAAAAATATACGGCAATGTCTGCAACGTTCAGATCACAGGAGACTTATCGAATTTTGCGAAAATACAAAAGCCTCCGGTAATCTGGCCCCGTACGGGATTTAAATCCCTCGTATCGGATTTAAGAATACTACTGTATGTAGTTATTTCTATTTCAGCCAGTGGCATTTTACGATAGGGAAGCTGTGCCGATCCTGGATAGAATCATTGGAAGCGTTATATGATAGTGTGATGTGTAGCATCCATGAGTTAAACTGCTTGAGCTTGGTGTTCTGTAAAGCGCATGCATTAGCTTCCCAGGACGAATCTAGCTCAGATTTTTCTGTTGACGAAGGACCTCAACTTTCTCTCAGAGTGAACTCAACGACTTAGTAAGTAACTTAGGTCTTTCAAAAGATGCAGCTGAATTGCTAGGATCAAGGCTAAAAAACAAAAACCTGCTATCATCTGGGATCTCATTTTCGTGGTACAGGCATCGAGAGAGAGAATTTACTCAATTTTTCTCCAAAGAGGAAAATCTAGTTTATTGTAATGATGTTTATGGGCTCATGAAGTGCTTTGAAATAGAATATGATTCATCAGAATGGCGCATATTCATTGATTCGTCTAAAACTAGCCTCAAAGCATTCTTGCTGCATAATGGAAACGTATTTGCATCTCTTCCTATGGGACACTCGGTTCATATGGGAGAAAACTATACTGACTTGGCTACGATTCTTGAGAAAATCAAATATCAAGAGCATCAATGGATAGTTTGTGGAATTTTCAAAATAGTAACCATGTTGTTGAGTCAGCAGGGAGGTTATACAAAATATCCTTGCTTTCTTTGTTTATGGGATAGTAGAGTGAGACAGCTGCACTGGACAAAAACTGACTAGCCACCACGAGACAGTTTAACTCCCGGCAAGAAAAACGTCATGAATATGACATTGGTTCCTCCAGAAAAAAGTGTTATTACCACCTTTTCATATTATATTGGGGCTCATAAAGCAGTTTGTCAAATCACTACCAAGAGATGGGGATTGTTTTAGATATCTGTGTTCCAAGTTCCCAAAACTGTCTGAAGCAGTTAAAAGGGGGAGTTTTTACTGGCCTTGACATAAGAAAACTTTTATCTGATCCCCTCTTTTTGGAAACAATGGGAGAAAAGGAAAAAGAAGCATGGGACTCTTTCAAGAATGTAGTGCATAAGTTTTTGGGGAATACTAAGGACCCTGACTACAAAACCATTGTACAACGCATGCTGGCAACGTATGAAGCTCAAGAATGCAAGATGAGCTTAATTAATAAAAGTTCATTTCTTACACTCCCATATTGACTATTTTCCCGAAAACTTGGGAGCCTACAGTAAAGAACAGGGTGAAAGATTTCACTGGGAAGTCCGTGATATCGAGAGACATTACCAAGGAAATTGGGATGTCAATATGTTAGCTGACTACTGTTGGATGCTCAATCGAGAAACCAGAGAAGAAAATCGGAAGCGAGTTCGGAGAAGCATCAAAGAGAGAAGAAAAAAGAGCAAAAGAGAAGAAAAAAGGTTTCATAAAAAAAAAAGAGTAGACCTAAAATTGTGTATAAATATCAAAAACAATTTTTTAATTAGTTGTAAAAAAATATATTTAGTTCATTGTAATAAATAACAGTTTTTATCAAAAATTTGTTTTTATTTTGCAAAAAACCTATACGTGATGGGATGTTACGGAAGTCACTTTTAGAATCTCCAATCTTTAAAACATAATTCAGCAAAAATATCCCATGCAGCTAAGGAAAAAAAAATTTGCAGACCTGTGTTATAAGTAGGTCTGACTCCCAGTATAATTGTTCGACACAATGGATAGAAAATGACATTTCCGAGGTTATTAATGAAAGCTAATAACCAGAATGCCCTCCTTTATTTACGATTACTTTGCAAACTTATCTGTCATCGACTGGATCAACCTTTGAAGAAAACTCCAAGGAATTTCTTCATTTCTCAATGAATGCAGTCTTTAGGTCTCTGGTGTTATCATATTGCTTCCCATTTGCATAGACTGACCTGACCAGAAGTTCCCAGACACACTGTATACAGTTCAAATCTGCTAACATGACTGGCCAATCCACGACTTGAACTTTGTTGGCCAAAAAATTATTTCCAGGTAATATTGGCTGTATGGATGGGAGCATTATCTTGCTGAAACTGTCACTGATGACCTCCCCAGTCTTAAACCTTTTCTCCTGTAACTACACTACATTTCTCCATTATTCCTTCCAGCTCATATGATTTCTGGCCAAAATCAGTCTGGCAGCCTTGTATTTGTTTGTAAGCTTTGTTCTGACTTTCTTTTGGTGTATTTGAGATGATTGACAGCATGAAATACATTCAAATTGTCTATAAGCTTACTCTATATTTGGGTTTTGCAGTAATATTTCTGAGAGAGCTTGTTCCATTCGTAATTTTCCTTGAACTTGCTTGTTTCTTACAAGAAGCAAGTTTTGTGGCCTTCCAGAATTCTTAAATAATTCTCAAATTGCTCTTCCTACTTTTATTGACTCACCAGCTTTCACTTAAAACATTTATTTTAATTTTCAAACACTGAAAGTATCTTGTCCTCATCCATTCTGCCCTTTCTGAATTAACAATGTCTTGCTGTACAATTTGTGGTTGCCATAGAGCTAGTGGAACTGCGTTGAGCGCCACCTGTACGCAGGCAAAGGAAACTTTTTCAGGAAAATACGAGCGTCTTTGGGTTAGATACGTACTGAGACGCGGTGCTTGTTTTCTGCCTGTGATAATGAAAAACAGCTTTCTGCCAACAAAACTTCAAAAAATAACTGTTGTGTGGTCGGTTGTAGTGTTACCTATATTACTGAGCCGCCAAGTACAGTCAAACCTGTTTTTGTGCGGTCTTTTTCTCTGCGATTTGTTTTGTGCGATTTTTTTTGTGCGGTATATGAAAATTTCAATCAAATTGGAACATAATTGACTCCTGTAAAATTTTTAAAAACTCTATTGGTTGTTTTCTATGACATCAGCAGGTTTTTTCATTTTTTATTCAGAAAAATTTTTTCTCATACGTTTATTTCGGTTCCCTCTTATTTTAATAGCATAAAAACCATAAATATTATGTTATATTTGAACAGATGCGGTAAGTTAGCTCCCCTCCAGCTTTAGACTGCAGGTGTGAAATTTCACACCTTGTTAAATGAAATAACACTTCCTGCAGCTATATTTATCGAATAAAATCATTATTTAATGATTATTTTTAACTTTTTAATGTTAGATTCGTATTTAAGTGGAAATAATTAATTAATATAAAAATTAAAATTCTTAGAGGATTTTTTCCCCATTAGGTGTTGCAGAAAAAGGCCCAAGGAGTTAAAAAAGCAATTCCTAGTTATTTCGTACGGTTTCGAGTTATTTTCTACGTGAGACTTTTTTATGCGGTCCCTATTCACCGCATAAAAAAATATTTTTTTTATTGTGTTGCGAAAACTATTTTTTATAGCCACTCGTGAAGTTTCGCGCGATTTTTTTTTATGCATTTTCTTTTATGCGGTCCCTATCCCCCGCACAAAAACAGGTTTGACTGTAGTTTTATTTGTTCCTGCATGAATAATAGGCCTACCCTGGGATGAAAGAGAAATGGCTGACTGCAATTTAATTCCTGAGGTTAATTACATAATGATGTGTTGCATTCTAACCAATTTCCAATCTCCTGTTAACCTTAATTGGTTCTATTTTAAATTTAGTTTTCTAATGTAAAGTTTAGTAATTTTCTTTTTTTATGTTATTTTGTTCATCTGACAGATATTAATTGGCATATGATGTGATATTTGAATTTACGAGATTTGTGGAATAAAGGAGTAAGAAGCAAAATTAGTATTTTGAGGAAATGAGGATAAGAATTTCCCTGTTAATACAATACTATTAGCTATTGCTACGGTCCTTATTGAAGTTCCTTTATATATATGGTTAGTTACAAATTTCATTATTTACCATGAAATAGATATATAGTTTACTTCTTCCACACCACTCTTTAAATTGTACAAAATTAAGAGTATAATAAATATAAAAATATTAATACTGCTCAGTCCCAATGATCTACAGTCACTTCTCGAGTTACAACCATTCGCACTTATGACGAAAAATTTCATTAAAAAATTTTTTAAATGTATCAATTTTTTTATAGGTTTCGTAGAATATATATCATATACATATATATCTTGCACGCTTTTGGCGATTGATTGCGTCATCTTTAGTTTTGTTGTGTAGTTAGTTACCCTTCGCGTGTGCTTGTGCAAGATGGCTAACTGTTTTGTTGAAGTACAGTCACTTCTTGACTTACATCCGAAGTTGCTGAACCAAACCCCGTCGTAAGTCGAGAAGTGACTGTATTGACTAATGCAGGCATTACTTTGACCTTAAACTGCAGAATGTATGTATATATTATATATTATTAAATATATACTTATAAATAATATATAAATTTAGAATTTATCAAATTTCTATTTATTAAAATATAAATAGTTTTACATGTAACATACAAAATTCATACAGGATAAATTCATATGTTGTAAGAATGCTATTATTCCTCAACAACAATCAAATGAACAAAATGATGAAACAAAAGTAATGAACATGAAGTACTGAACTTTAAAATTATCACATTGAAAAATCACTGGTAAGATCATCATCATCAGAATCTTCCTCACTAGAATGTTTTTGTATGGTTGAAGCGGATGATGGTTTCCAAGTGTAACATTTTATCATTGTTGCTTTTAAGAACTCGATTTTGTAGTTTAATTTTTATTAAATTTAATTGCAAAAAAAATACGTTCAACTGCTGCACTTGAATGAGGAAGCAATGAAAACATCTATTTACTGCCAAAGTAGAAAAATATAGAAATATAGAATTAAAATGAATGTTTTGAAAGGTACTAAATTGAAAGGAAAGATATTAGGATTTCATAAATAGTACTAGGAAAATGGTGTTGGGTATCTTGGTACTAGAACAAGTAAAAAGATGTTAGATTAGTACAAAAGTACTAGGTGAAACAACACTGGTGCTGCCTTTGTAGCCCTGATTCTGTTACCCGGCGTCGCCGCTAGAGGCGCCTCAATCTAGTTTCGCTGTTCCTTCCACTAGCTCTATAGCAATAACTACATGTCGGTAGTTGGTTTCATAGATATCCAGTTAATCCAGTCAACATATTTAAAAAAATTAATTCATATATATGTGGTGCCCATCCCCCACGCTGATATGACTTGCTCGAGTCTGATGTCGTGCGCAGGCGGGGAAAAAAGACGGACCATTAGTTAGAAAAAGCAGCAGCAATGACATAGCGCAAACGACGTCTCCGCTTCAATACGATTAATATCCGTTTAATAATTAGTACAAAGATGATTTGTTTAGTGTTCTTCATTTCGTAATGTTTTCTGTATCATATTAAAATATACGTCATTACATGTTATAAGAAGCTCTTCGTATTCTTTCTTAAACTGCGTTCTGTATATGCTTCTCAACCCCCAGCCCAGCCATCTATAGACACCAATATATATATATGAATTAAATTCTTGAGTGTTCTTATTATTGAACACTATAAATTTTCTTGTGAATTAATTAATTAATTAACCTGTTTATTTAGAATCTTAACTGTTAGTGTGTGTCTTTATGAAAGAAATGAGTGGTAACAATCAGACTGATAGCTCTTAGAACTTTCAAAATTATTCATAAAATATTCGATCTTCTTAACTTTATTGTAATTCTGTAAATTGTAATTCTCTACTTGACAGTAGTATCTGCAGCTATGTCATGCATTTTGCTTATGCATTTTTGTGTCTTCTGCTCATAGATTTACTTGAAGTTATCCTTCAAGTTTCTTGAAATCACAAAATGATCAGTTTGTGTTTAGGGATGTTGCATCTAACACTTGATTTTTCAGAAAAACCATCAGTGGTATAATTAATACTTATAGTGAAAAATGGGCATGGTCTGTTCTTTGTTGCTAAGTGCTTTAGTAAAAGTATCAACATAAATTATTACAGTAGAGCGTCGTTTATCCAAATCAATTGGTGACGGGTTGTTCGGATAACCGATTATGTTCGAAAAAATATAACCTATCCCATGTTGAAATTTTTCTCCGTTGCGTGTCGCTTTGTGTTGAATTTTTGTCAATTTTAAGCCTAACGAAAAGTTTTATAATAATAATCGAGGCTATTGTATCGTTAAAAATTATTTCTTTATTTTGTACAAACAAAATAAATATATTGAAAAATATAAAAACAAAAAATTATACTTCAGAAGTTAATCTAGTATCAAAAACGTTCGATTCAGCAGGACACAGTCCAACTGGAAAGCTTTTGGTTAACCGACGTTTCGGTTGACCGGCTTTCGGATAAGACGCTCTACTGTATAAATAAATGTTAACTATTATGTTAAATACAGTTTGAAAGTAGTACGTACAGTACATCTGAGAGGCAATCCGATATTTATGGCTGTAATTTGTAATTTCAAAAGCCACTTTTCAATTTTAAGATTTTATTCAGTTTATGGCTGTTAATAATATATTCTTTGTATGAAATTAAAAAATATATACGATATAACATAACTATAAAATTGTTTGATATTGCATATTACTTTTGGATTTAGAACAAAAATTAGTTTGAGTCTGCTGAATTAATTATAAAATTAACAAATACTTTATTTTAATTGTTTTATAGCATAAAATTTGAACAATATACTATTAAATGAAATATGAAAAAAGCATATATGTTTATTTTGAACAAATTATTATTTTTTATGTACAGACTAGAAGAAAAATTATTTGAGACTTGATTCATATTTATACAAAATAAAGTAATTTCTACAGTCAGTAGAGTTTCTTTTAAAAAGTATATTCTGCTTGAATGTATTACATTTATATAATACTGGAAAATATAATAAGCTTTCGTTAAAAAAATTATGCAAACATTTTTGCATCTTTTTATAGAAATAAAGCAAGGTTTTAATCATGACTAGAATTAAAGCTATTTAGAGATGAACAAACAAAAATTTGTTTCTTGTCAATTATCTAAACTTCATACATGCCATTTAAAACTAGTTCTTAGTTTACTTACGTCTGCAAGCTGGACGATATTTACTTTCACTTAATTTGTAATGGTAAAAACAAAAAAAATCTTAAAATTATTAGCAAAGTTATTTTATATCCCCAAAATGTCCTAATATATAACAAACTTTAACATTGTATGTATGTCAGCAAATAGAAACTTAACTGAAATGTTATAACACATTCCAGCAACAATTACAAGTCAGTAAATTGTAACTTAGATCATACTAGTTGTGGCTTTATAGTGGAAAATGAAAACCAAATTTATATGGTTCCATCCAGACTCTTGTTAATTTGTCAATTTAGAATGTAAATTAAATGGAATATTATATATGTATGTAGAACTGCATTAAAAATTTAACGAGCAGACTGTTCTTCTTCGTACATACTACATTGCTTACATCGGCAACAAAACAAACATGGGGCAGCAAGGATCAAGAACGGAGCAGCCACTAGCATAAGTAATCCAAAACCGGCAAATATTCCAACAACCTATACAAAATCAATATTGAAGTTTATCAAATAAATAAATAAAATAATAATAATAAATGATGATAATATATTTCACAATTTTAAATTTACCTGAGTTCTATGCCAAGCAACTGAAGCTCTGGAATGTCCTAATTTATTTTTACATGGTCCTTTATCATAATGTCTCAACAAAAAGTCATCCTAATGAATTAATTATTATTAAATTCCTTTTCCTAAAATAAATTTTGTTAATTAAGATGATAAATAACTTACATCCAAAGAAGCAAGACAGTACCAACAAAATACATGTTTACAATGCTTGCACATCATCTGGGCACACCCTTCATCTCTTTCAATAGGTATATGACATTTAGGACAGCGTTTAATGAAAGATTCATCATCGTCACTGGACATAAAACTGAAAATAAACCTGCATAAATTAGCATAATGTGAATGTACTAATTACATAAATTAGTATCATTAAAATTAATAAAATGAATCAAGAAGAAAAGAAAGAAGATTCAAAACACCAAAAGTATTTTTATCTCATTATACTTCATTACTGAAAAAGAAGTGATGTCATATGCAGAAGTAGTCTCTTTTGCATATGATATCACTAATAAGCTAAAGTATTTAAATACTTATTTAAAGATCAATACTACTGATATTTTCTGAATTTATCCTAAGTTTACAATGATACGAGGGTAGGCTGAAAAGTAATGCACACATGCTTGTAGAACATGAACAAAAACAAATAGCAAGATTGGGCAAAAAGTACATTAAAGTACAATTCTTAAGCTTCAAAATCATATATTTATTTTTTAACATAGTCACTGTTAAGGTTAACACATTTCTCCCAACCTGTAACAAGTTTTTTCATTCCATCACTGAAAAATTCTTCAGACTTTTCTCGAATCCAGGACTTGACAGCTGCCTTCACCTCATCGTCCAAGGTGTAATGATGTAATGATTACCCTTGAGGTCTCTCTTGAGTAAAGGAAAAAAATAAGAATCGCAAGGTGCAAGATTGGGGGAATAAGGAGGGTGTGGAATCGGTTCAAACTTCAGGTTTCGCAGAGCTTCTCCAGTTGTGCGCAAGGTGTGTGGACCAACATTGTCATGTTGCAAGATTATTGGCGCCAGGCTGCCTCTAACACAACGAACTTGACATTGGAAGTGTTTTAGAGTCTGTATGTACTGAGAATTTACTGTTGCTCCTCGTTCCAGAAAAATCGGTCACACACATTGGTGAGCATCCCAAAACACAGTCAAAAGAAGTTTTTTTGCGGATGGTTGTGTTTTGAACTTTTTCGCCTGAGGAGAAGATGGATGTTAATATTCAGTGCTCATTTTCTCTTCCGAGTCGTAATGATGGATCCATGACTCATCCCCCGTCACAATATTCAAAAGAAAGTCGTCTCCTTCGTCACAATAGCGCTGCAAAAGTCGCTCACAGCATTCCAATCAACGCTGTTTGTTCTCGTCTGTGAGAAGGCATGGTACCCATCGTGCACAGATTTTTATGGTATCCTAATTGTTCAATAATGAAGCCAACACATTCCTTGGATATTCCAATATGGTTTGCGATACGCTTTTGAGTGATTTGCCAGTCATTTTGAATCAAATCATCAATGAGTTTGCGATGTTTATCGTCTATGGCAGTGACTAAATGTCCGCCGTGTGTTTCATCAACAATTATGGCTTTTCCAGGCTTGCAACCATGAAATTTTATTACCCATCAATTTACAGTAGACCTATCAATGGCATCATCACCATAAACAGCCTTTAAATGATGATGAATCTCAGTAGGAGTCACTTTTTCAGCAGTTAAAAATTCGATAACAACACACTGTTTAACTTGCATTGACATAGCGCTAGAACACGTCTCCATACTTCTGCTTCTTGAAATACATTGGATGAACGCAACGACCTCAAACCTGCATATGTGTATAGAGGGAATGTTACTTCCACATGCCACCTGGCACACTTCTGAAAGTCATTTCATTCGTGCTCTACAAGCAAATTTGCATTAGTTTTCAGCCTACCCTCATATATTAAAAGCTGCTTGTGCTATTGCATATGTATATGTATACAGATGCTTAGTCTTATTATTACATTTTGGATGAATTTTTGAAGTACTAATCTTAAAAGTTTATAAAAATTGCAAACAACAGTGAAAAATTTCATTACTACAATGTTACTGACTTCGACACTATCAAATCAGCAGCAATGGAACCTGAGAATTCATGCAAAAACAAAAAATGACAATATGCAATAGAAATAAATCCACATTGATTATTTATTAAAACTGGCCAAAGACTGACTTCAATGCCACCCCATGACCAGCAAGACAACTTCACAATCTGTACAGAATTACAATTTTAGACATATGGTCAAATTGTAAGTATTATACCTTGACAAATGGTCCTGTATTATACCTTGTATATTACTGTTTTTATATTACATAAATAAATACCAATATATAATAATTAAAATTAGTACATTATAAGCTACATAGCCAAGTTCAACTTTACCTATTACATTATGTCTGACCTACAATGTTCAGCAACATTATAAGAGATGAGCAATAATGCCCTAATCTCGAAAGTGGTCACAAAAAAGCTTGAGAATAGACTAGATTTGAAGCTATATCTTACTGCATAGCCATCTGGCTATTAACATATTTGAAATAAAGTAAAATAAAAATCAACTTACTCTTCTTTTTCTTTCTTTTCTTTTTTTATATCTTCACATGTTTTGGTTGCATGCCAATATTCTTTACAGTAAGAACAAAATGTTAGGCTACACTGAAATAAAAGTAATTTTCAGTTTGTAACAATGAATCTTAAAATATTAAATTCAATTTAATTTAATTTGGTTTAAATTATTTTATTATTATATAAAAATTTTTTATTTAAAAAAAAATATATTCAATATATACCATAGGCACCCATAACAGGCAGCAGTTTCTCCTGATATTTAGTCAAGGACATAAATTTCATTAAATTATTATCTCAATAACCAATTGGCTATTGAGATATATATATATAAGGCTTATCAAACAGTAATGGAGCCAAGATAATTGAGATCACATTAAAAAAATAATAATAAAAAAGACCGACTTTATTTTGTGGGATTTTTTTTTGATGTGATTGATTTCCTTGATTCCATTACAATTTCATAAGTCTCATATCTCCAACTGGTTATTGAGATAATTATATTTTTTTGGCTCTCAAATACAAATGTGCTACTACTTAAACACTTTGCTTTTTCTGATCTTTTAATAAAGATGAGAAAAAGCTAAATGTTTTAGTAGCAGCACATTTTTGTGTTTGAGAGCCAAAGAAATTATAAAACATGGTTTTGGAGTGTAAAGAGATAATTATAATTTATTAAAGGAAGGAAGCTTACAACTACACAAATTTTATTACTTCACAGCAGAGTTAAAAAAACTCTCCCAAGATCTGCTTTCATGATTTGTTTTTTCAATATGACAGTACCACAATACAGTACTAATTTCAACTGAAAACTTAAATATTAAAACTAAATACTGTTTTAGGTATAATTCTATCATTTCAATTTAATAAATACAGTATAATAAATTTAAATAAAATAATGCCTTTTATTTATTTTTTTTACATATTACAAAGGTTTTGGGTGCCGGGCACCCACTTGGTTTTTGAAAGGGGCAGAGTGTAAAAAGACAAACTAAGTCAGTTTTAGTGCAGTAGGCCCACTCATTGCCAAATTGTTTAGCACCCAAAAGCATCCAAATCACAAACCTGCCCCCAAAACAGTGAATAGCACCCAAACTACCAGCTTCCTGCTTTTTTACATTTTCAAAGAATATGTTGACAATTCAATCTTTTATTTTTGGTGGTTTTTATTCATTCACTTGAGGAGAAAAAAACAAATTCATTATACTGGACCACATATGCTGAGGAAAAAAAATACTTAGCTTTAATTAGCTAGATAATTAGCTTACTCTCTTCTTTTGTTAAGAGAAAAGGGGGTAAAGTGGAATTTTCTGGACTAAACTAAGCCTTAGGGTTGTTCTAAGAATGTAAACAGATTCACTAAAAATCTGCAACACATGTTTTCTTTTCTAAGAAAAAAACAATCTAGAAAATTCTGTATTGATGTCACCTTACCCTGACTTGTGAGCACAACAGTTCCAATTTTCTTTATTCAGTGTCAGTGACATTAAAAAATGGCAAAATTGTCCTCATCTAAACTGAACATTTTAGCAAATAAGTTTAAAGATGAGGGCGTATGCACAGAGAGAAAAGTTCTTTGCTGGTCCATTTGCAATTATGTGATTTTAGTTGATGTGAAATACCAAGAAACAAAAATCAGGAGACATGAGTTCAGAAAGGCATAGAGAAGGCAAACAAAAAAGGAGGAATTTCGAGCAGATATTTATACAGGCCTCATTTCAAAGAGGAGAAGAATTTCAGAAGGCTAATAATATGTTTCATGCAGATTTAACAACTGTTCTTCTGCAGGCAAATATACCCTTATATAATGTAAACAATCCAGCCTTTAAGTCATTTCTCCAGAAATATATGGGAAAGCTTGTCCCTGACGAGAGCACTCAGAAAAAACTATGTGAAACCAGTTTATGATCAAACAATATCTACAATCCTAGACATTGTCAGAGACAATCCTGCAGTGTTTATACTGGACGAAACAACAGATTAAATAAAACGGTACATGCTGAACGTTCTTGTTGCACCACTGACTAGATGCTATGTACAACCAATGTTGTTTAAAATGTACCAACTTAAAAATATGAACTTGACTACAGTGTCCCACACTTTCAATGATGTTTGCATCAAGTTGTAGCCAAATGGTGTCCAGTACAAAAAGGTTTGGCTTGTCATTACAGATCAAGCATCTTACATGTCAGCATTCTCGAATTTGAAGTGTATCTATAACAACCTAAAACATGTGACTCTTGTCTTGTCCATGCCTACACTGAGTATGTGAACATATTCATATAGAATATAGCAATGCCAATGACTTCATTTTGAAAATGAAAATGGTTCTTCTCAAGTGCCCTAGACAGGAGCACTTGAACCAAGATGCTGTTACCACCCAGTCTAGTGGTCACCACTTCTTGGGGATCTTGGACAAACAGCATGGTATTCTACTGTGAGAACTTCGAGAAAATTAATGCATTTATCAACTAACTTCCTCCTGGCGATTCTGCGGCCATCAAGAAACTGGTCGCCAATCCAATAGTGACCACAGAGCCCTACTCCGTGCATTCATACAAGTTATTGGTGGATAAAATCAACGAGCTGGAAAGATGTGGAACTGAAATGCAGGATTAGTAGAATGTTGTAAGTCAGGTGCTTGATGTACTGGACTGTTTTACCCTGGACAAACTCAGATCTAGTTTATAAAAAAAATCCCAATTTGAAAAATATTTTGGATTGCACTGAACTAGAATTCCGAGTAAAAATCAAACATGTCCACTTAGTCTCGGTTCACATAGAAAAATCTTTTTCCTTATATAAAGACATTCTATCCGCCAAACGAGAAAACTTCACTTTTAAGAACATTGAAATGGTTACTGTTGTAATTACAATGCTCATCTTTATGTCTAAATTGCAAAAAACAATTATATAGTTTGTAAATATAGTACATCTTGTTGGTTTTTATCTTAATAATACAGCATCTAAAAGCACCCAAACTAGCACTCAATCCATTCTAAAAAATGCACCCAAAAATCTGGACCTTACATATTACCTTTGAATGGAGATGGATGGAAATTGAGAATTTGTTTTAAATTTTGATGTAGTTTAAATTAAGTTTACTGCAATGTGGAAAAAAATCAGTTAATTTAATACTGAATATATGTGACTACAAAATCTGAGTGCATTCAATAAACTTTTGACAATGTTTGGCACATTATTGAAAAATTTCTGGTTAGTGACAATTGAAAATATCTGGCAACATTAGTTTAATGTAAATTATTTTGTAAGTGGCAGAATTTTTATTTTGTTTTGATGTGCAAGGGTAATATAGAGTATTGAGTTAATTGTAACAAAAAGAATCCAGCAGTTTTTAAATTTTGTCAATAATGGAATATGTGGTTCAAATACAGTGAAGGAAAATGAAGAATCATGCTCAGGTTTGAATTCACAACTTCAGACAAGCCTTGCTTAATGAGCACTTTGCATAACAAGCAAAATAAATTGTAAAAAAATGACTCGCTTAATGAGTGAATTTTCACATAACGAGTGGCCAGGAGAGGGGATTGTGTGCATGTTCCATCTAGCACTCATTCAGCTAGCATCTTAGTGTCACTTGTGATCACACATTTTTCCAAACTTTTTCCAACACATATTATGTATAAACATCAACAACCATAGCCTGTTAAATAATAAACACACCAAACGATATGCCAAATTCTTGGGCTACGTAAAGGCTATAATTAAATATTAGAAATTAATTAATTTGACTAGAAGTAGGCAGTTATGCTGCCATCTCGTATTAAATTTAATGACCAATTCCAAATTAAATTCCAGAAATGTCTAAATTAAAAATTAACTATTTATAATTATTAAATTTAATACAAGATGGAAACATAACTGCCTACCTCTAGTCAAATTAATTAATTTCTAATATTTAATTATAGCCTTTGCATAGCCCAAGAATTTGGCATATTGGTTGGTGTGTTTATCGGACAAATTATCTGATTTTTTTTTGGTTTTCTGCAAATCAAATTTGCATTTCAGGTTGGTTCATTCTGCGCTAGAAGAAAAGATGATGATTCATGCTCCTTAACAATGTTTATTGTATAATTTTCTTTGAATACACATTATACATAAAATATTCGAGTATATTTTTCGGCATGGAATGCATTATCGTATTTTACATTAATTTCTATGGGAAAAATTGTTTCACTTAAAATGTGTTTCGCATTACAAGTAGGACTCTGGAACAAATTATGCTCGTTAAGTGAGGTTCCACTGTATTTTATGCACATGAAATGCTAACTAATAGAGTCAGACTACATATATTAACAAATCCTACACATCCTAAAAAAGGACTATGATTTTAAAAAATATGAGGAGTAAATGTCCATTTAGAATGACTTTAAACATACCTTTGTCTACATTACTCATAAAAAAAAAAAAAAAAACAAAAGTACTCTCTGTAAACATTTTGCTTTGTTCAGGCTTTGTGGTAAGTCACATTAATTATTGTGGAGAATTCGTTACCCATCCATAAACAAATGAAGAAATTCACAAAATAGGCTAAAGTACTGTACATTATGGCATCCAAATGATAGCAAGAAGCCATTGAAAGCCAGGAAACTTTTTAAAAGTAATGAAAGATAGCATTGAAAGTGTGAGGAACTGGAGGTATAAGATATTAATTTATACCTCTTAATCGGCAACAAATCCATAAGATTTGCCCACTTTGTTGAAAGATGGCTATATTTTATGAGGAGATCAAAGATCATAAAATCCCGATCTACAGTCAGAATTCCAGACACCAGATATGGAAGTATCTCATGCCCTATCATGTGTTTAAGATATCGTTTGATTAGGAGGGCTAATACAATGCTGAGTGGGGAGAATCGCAGGCAAGTTGATAGGTGTCAATTGAAGTAATGAACAAAATGAGTAACAAAACAAATAAAATTTAATATATCTATATATTATACAAAGAAAATGATTAAGTATAAACGAAAACTAAATAAGCTAAAATACCTTAAAAATAACCCTATATGAGAGAGAGTTTACAATAATATTTAATAATACCTCTTTAAATATTTCATTTCGCGGACCTTTCCTTGTGGAAATTAGAGGAGATCAGGCACAAAATATGTCCGATGATTGTATGTTTAATCCGCGCTGAGTTTGGCACGTAAACTCCTTTTATACAAATATTCTCTTCCAATGAGAATTAAGTAATTTGACCATCTGATGGGATGTCAAGATGAGTCTTATTTAGTCAGCTATTTAGTCATAGGAGAGATAACGATCTCTCTCAGGAATTAACAGTCAAAAAGGAAATGTTTGTTCCTTGTTCTCCTCGATTTTTAACTCTTATAAAAGGAAAAAGTTTCAGATTTAATATCGAAATATTATATTAATCTTTAAAATCTTATAATATATCAACATCCATATTCAGATTCTCACAAAAGTATTGAAGTTTTTTTGTAATGAACATGTAAAGAAAAATATCAAGAACCAGGTTTACGAAATCTATCTTCTCACCTCTTGTTTTGTGCTGAGTTTGATTTACCTTTAAGAGGAGCATTAACAAAAAAAGCTGTCTTGATAAATTTCTAAAGTTTAGAATGGAGTCAGATGAGAGACTAAAGTTCATTTGAAAAATTGATCATAAAATGCAACACACAAGAGTTTACAGAACACAAAATTAACTGCTGGAAGCAAGATTGCAAGTTTTACAAGATAATATAATAAAGCATTGTCCTCAACAAAGATTTATTTTTGGATTGTATCTGATGAAATGATGGATATTGGTAGGATTGAGCAACTGTCACCAGCTGTCAGGTTTTTTGAGAATCAGACAAACTATTCACATAGAATTTCTACTTTTTGTACCATTAGATCATTTTGATGCAGGATATGTTGCAAATGCAATTATTTCTATTTCATCTCTATGGGGTCTACATTTTTCAGGCAGAACTGCAATGGTTGCAGCACAATAACAGGAAAAGTAAGTGGAGTCCAAAAGAGAATCACTGAGAAGTACCTTTTAGCTTTATTTCTCCAATATGTTAGTCATAATGAGATAGTTGCAGCACTTTATAAATGTCTTATGAAAGAAACCAAGAAACACATCAAGGCATTCCAACTTAATCGTGCCATAACATATGTTTATCATCATTCAATAATTATTGCGAGTATTCAGCAAAAGTCTAATCTGTAACAGAAAAACTATAAACAATTAATAACATCTGCTGTAAACTGTAGATTATGTTAAACATTTAATTGAACTAATAGCAGTTGGTAGAAAGAAAGAATGCACATAAGTCTTTCAAAGAAATTATGGTAAATACTGGCCAAATGGCCAAAGCTGTTGGAATAGGTAAAATTGTGGTTCCTTTTATTGAAATTTGATAAATGTTTTGTTCTAGTCATGCTTTTGAGTTCCTTAAAGATTACTATAGAATTTGAGCTTTATTTTGTATTTAGAATCACTAACTGAGTTATTGAATGACAGGTTCTCCAAAGAAAAATATGATCTTTTGAATTGAGTTACCAAAAACTGGAAGCAGGAATACTATATGAAAAGAAAAATCATACATTAAATTCCAGTAATATTTAAGAACTTTTTAGACAGAGATCTCTGGGTTTTACAGTATACCCATCACTGATGGCAATTTAAAATAATACTAACACATATTGGTTCCACCATAAGATCATTACATAAAAGAGAGAAGGAGCATAAGTATGGTATTGATACCAACAAACTCAACATCACCCTATCCATGTAAGTACACAGCCAGGGGTCAAAGTTAACCTGTAGGATGTCAAAATGGTGAGATGGACTTTTTAAATACACTGGAACCTCGCTTAACGAGCATAATTTGTTCCAGAATCTTACTTGTAATATGAAACAATTTTTCCATAGAAATTAATGTAAAATATGATAATGCGTTCCATGCTGAAAAAATACTCAAATGTTTTATGTATAACATTTATTCAAAAAAAAAAAAAAAATTGTACAATATACACTGTTAAGGAGCACGAATCATCATCATCTTTTCTTCTAGTGTGGAATGAACCATTCTGGAATGATAATTCAATTTGGAGAAAAAAAAAAAAAAAAAAAAAAAAATCACAGCTGATATGTTTGATAAACACTCCAAACGAGATGCCAAATTCTTGGGTTATGTAAAGGCTATAATTAAATATTGGAAATTAATTAATTTGATTTATTAATTAATTTGATTAATTTTTAATTCAGACGTTTCTAAAATTTAATTTGGAATCGATCATTAAATTTATTGACCCAAGAATTTGGCATATCGTTTGGCATGTTTATTATATAATGGGCTATGGTTGTTGATGTTTATAAGTAATATGTGAGAACACAAGTTTGGAAAAATATGTGATCAGAAGCAACACTAAGATGCTAGTGGAACGAGGGCTAAACACAGACTGATGGAGCATGCCACATGCACATAATTTGGGATTTCCTGTCTCCTCATCACTCGTTATGCAAAACATTGCTCGTTAAGCGAGGCAAATGTTTACAATTTGTTTTGCTCGTTATGCAAAATACTCGTTGTGCAAGGTGCTCGTTAAGCGAGGTTCCACTGTATACTAAATTAGAACTTTTGAAAAACTAAAAATTTTTAAGGCATCTATAAAAAATACATTGTATTAATTTTAAAAACTGCCAAACTATATCATCTTGCCATATCTGCCAAACTATATACTTCTTTGATAAGCCAGTGAGAAGTCACAACTAAGATGTAGTTAAATTGCTCTCTGTTAAGTTGTTAATATTTTGAAAATATTTCTTATAAAATTTCTCCAAAGGGCATCATAAAATATATTATTCTTCTAGGTTCAAATATTCCAAATTTTGAATTTTATATATTATTTCAAAATGTCAAATGTTAAATCTGTATAATGTATATTTTAGAACGGGGTTTCTCAAAGTGGGCGATAACGCCCCCTTGTGGGTGGTGAATAAATCTAGGGGGCGCTGGAGGCAAGGTACTGAACGGTGACCAAAGGCAAAAGTTGGGGTCACTGACAGCCGTTCCCTTACCTCTGTTAAACGAATAAGAGGAAACATTGCGATTAATGGTTTCCAGATGTTGAGAACAATGTACGGTACGGGCACTCTGTGTGAGATTCATAGAAAAGTTTTCCTAAGAATATTTCCAATCCTTTCTCATACAAGAGAAAATGGGTTATGGGGCATTGGGTATAACTTTATGGAACAAAGGGGGCAGTGGATTGGAAAAGTTTGAGAATAACTATTTTAGAACAATGATGCCTTCTATAAATCAAGCATTAATTTATAAAAACACAGATCTGATGCAGGTCTTATATACTACCAAGAAAGATAAAAACATTTGTTTTTTAAATTAAATATTACTGGAATTTAGTATATGGTTTTTTCTTTTCATGTAGTAATTGAGTTACCTTCATTTCAAAAAGTGAAAGCTAAACTGGAATGATTTCAAGAAAACACATTTCAAATATAAACCAAAACTTACAGGATATTGCTGGAAAATTTGATGAGGAAGAAAGGACATGATACAGTCTACAGAAAGGAAACCCTAACAAAAACTCTGAAAATCTGGATTTAATTAACTGCTTAAAGCACCTATCACTAAGATATGAAAAGTGTTTTCAATTGGTCTATAAGAGATCCCATGCTTAGTCATAAGGTCATTTAGGTACAAATTTCAGATCTCAGTAAGAAAAGTAAATTATTAAAATTTACACTTGTTAATTATACATTGAAGGAAAAAAGTGTTAGTTTTTGCAAATAATATTTGCAGGGATGATTTAATATATCTGCTACCTCAAGCACTTCTTTGTGATTGTTTTTATTCTCTAATTATGTAATTTGTCCTAGAATTTTTTAAAAAAGAATAATTGTTATATTTTAGGCCATGAAAATATACAATGAAACATGAAATATATTCTAATTTTTGTAAACTTAATACAATAATCCCAGTGCTTAAAAACAAGTGAAGTCGTGACTTTGAAGTACAATGAATAACAGCAGATTTAAGAAAGTGCACAAATTGAAGTTATGTACAGTACCTTTCTTTTAAATAACTTATTTATATTTGTAATTGTCTATGTAATTTCACACATAAATCACTTATGCTCTTCAAAACAAATTTTAAATTTATTGCATATCTTCATATATGTTTCCAATCTGGCCCACAGGCTACTGGTTGAAAACCATTGACCTAGATCCTAATAGTTTACCCAAGACAATTTTGTATGAACACTTCATATAACAACCAAACACCATTGATATCTACAATGGATTAATAGAGCTATCTAGAATTACTAGGTGTAACTTGTAACTCAATATCCCTCTAAACAGAGAAGGTTCCAAATTTTAATAATTTGGAATAAATATTTTTGTGAAATGGAAAATGCTTAATTCTAGTAAAATTACTCTAAATATTAATGGATTTATTGACTAAATTACTTAAACTACCTTGAGCAATTTTGCAGAAACACTTTATTATATTTAATAAATATCAAATACAAGAATTAATTTGGCAACAAAAAAATTATTCTTATGTTTAGGATTACAGGAATAAAAAAGTATTTAGTTTATTTTGTATTTAAATTGAAAAAAAGAAAATTTAAAGTATTTTTGGGTGAACTATTACTGTATTTTAGTATTTCTTAAAATTATTATTGTTTTTGTTAATATGCTATTGTATTAAATTACTTTTAATTACATTCATAAATGGAAATATTTAAGAAATACTGTTTTTCCAATCATTTTCAATTACATATAATAATATGCTCACATGACCATTACATACATTCTCTCTCCACTCATTTTAACAACCAATATTATCTTTATACTTGAGCATGAATTACTATATAAAGCATTACATAAGCTATTTAAAAAGTTTCTAATTCTCATTTATAAATTAAAAAACTCTAGATAAACTTTAATATTCTTATTTATAATTCCTGATTAATCATCTAAACTAAAAACTACTATAAAGCATTTACACTTCAATAAGACAGTTATATAATTTATTCTTTATGCAAAAGATACCTGGCAATGTCAATTTTATAAATGAATATTTAGTCATTCATAAAGTAATTACACTATCAAGAATTTGCTTTACCATTACATTACAAATGGTGTTAAATTACCATTTAGTATTTCTGTCATAATGAACAAAAAACTGCATTTAATCATATAACTGATTAAATTTTTCATGTATGACATCTGTATACAATCTTATGATGCAAATCTTTTGCTGCTTGTAGTATAAAAAATTTGCCAATTTGAAATATGTTTGGAACTAAAATTTTGATGCTTAAGCTCATAATTGCTTTTATCTGACTTTGTGTATTTGTTATTATAGCATCAGTAGAGAAAAATAAAAATTATATTGATATATAATGTTACCTGTAGAATAAAATACTTACATTGGGACAGTGAACAGGAATTCCTTGATTAGTATCTGATGATTTTACAAAACATACAGTTTCACAATTCACTCTAGGACACCATGTTCTGTGAGGATCAAGTTCCACTTCTAAAAGAATTTTCATATATCCGATTAAAAATTATATTTTTAATATTAAAAATAAAAATGTAAAAAATATAAAAATATATTCATTAATTAACAAAAGTAATATTTTAACTTTGAAAAACTTATAATAATAATACAGTAGAGTGTCGTTTATCCGAATCAATTGCGGACTGGGGTTATTCGGATAACCGATTATGTACGAAAAAATATATTAACCTGTCCGATATTGAAATTTTCCTCTGTTGCGTGTTGCTTCGTGTTGAATTTTTCTCCGTTGTGCGTCGTTTCGTGTTGAATTTTCATCGATTTTAAGCCTAACGAAAATTTTTATAATAATAATCGAGGCTATTGTATCGTTAAAAATTATTTCTTTATTTTGTACAAACAAAATAAATATATTGAAGAATATAAAAACATAAAAATTATACTTTAGAATTTAGAAGTAAATCTAGTATCAAAAACGTTCGATTCAGCACGACACAGTCCGACTGAAAAGCATTCGGATAACCGAAGTTCGGATAAACGACTCTCTACTGTATTATTATTATTAAAACAATAAAAATATTTCATATTTTTTCAATAAAATAAATTATTAGAAATTAAAGTTTTATTTTTGGACAGTAGTAGTAATACTAGTTTGTTATAAAAATATAAATTTATGAGAACTAAAATTATATCTATATAAACTGACCATACTACCATAGTTGTATTAATATGAGAATAATGTAATCTTAAATGGTTTATATGTATTATTTTAATAACACAGAGATTAATAAAAGAATGAGAAATCAGATAATCATTAACTAATTTAGCAAATGTGTTAATTTTTTGAATATTTTGGCAAGCAGCTTGCCAAAATAGCTGTATTTCCTAATTATTATATTTATATATGTGATGTGAACATTAATATAACTAGTAAATAGCCAGAATGATAATTGCATTTAAAATTTACAAGAATAAAAAAGAAAATTTCACAAAAAGTTAACAGAAGAAAACAGGCTTCTTCATCTTTATCCTATGTCCCATTTACATTTCAGGAACAAACACTTGTGAATTTTTTTTGTTTTTTTAAATTTTCTTTAAATTTTAAGACGTGATGTGAAATTTTACTTTTTATTTTTAATTTATGTGATAATTTTCAGAACTAAAACTCAATTAGAAATAAATATTTTTAAATATTAAATAATCATATTTATTATTTTCATAACAACATGAAATTTTCTATAGAAATAGTTTAATAGATCTGATGATTCTAATCATATATTTCTCTTAATTAACTGTTACTTTTTTTGTAACAAACTTTTTGATTCCTTTTTCAATTTATTTTTATTTTAATAAATAAAAATAGAATTACAGCAAAATTACAATTTTCATATACCTCACTCCTGTTTGCTCACTTAAATTCTAAGTAAGCAAACAGAAGTGGTTGCTTATTATAATAAATAAGAGATTTAGTTTACTATTTCATCTTTAACATTTTTAGCAGTGTCATTCATTCATCAATCTATAAAAACAGATATACCATCATTTTTGTAAATAAAACTTTGTACTCTAAAGATAAATTATTGACATTAGGTCATCAGATACATAGGAATAAAATCATTAATTTATATTTCAGTTTTTAAGGACCAATTCTTCATTCCTGTTTTCCAGGACATTCATTTCACAAATTTGAACTGTCTTGTTCCAACTCTAAGATGAGAACATAAGTGTTTTTTCCACAATATCCAAGAGTTCTTTAATGCTAGGTTGACTGATTTAAATAATATTACTTTCTATAATTTTGAACTAATTAAAAATAAATTATAAACATTTATATCTAAAATTTGAAAAGAATTTATTTTTTTGATGTTAAAATTTAATAAATTTTCAGAAAGTTTTTAAAACACTTTTATTTACCTCTATTAAGCTTGAATCTTTGAAACATTTCATAAACTTCTTGGCCAACTAAACGTTCAATCTGTGCATAATGATAATAATTTAATATAAATTCTATTTACATTTATTTATATTTGTTTTAAAAATGTTAGTTTCTCATTAAATCTTACTTCTGATGAGTGTATTTTTCCTTCTTGACTGCAGTCAGCATCTGGACAAGTAAGTACTACATTGCCCTCCTTAATGTTAAGAGTGAGATACTGTTGAACACACTGAAACATTGAAAATGTATCAAGTAATAGAATATTACTTTTTAAATGTTAAACAAAAACAGTAAAGGCACAAAATTTCATAATAAAAAAAAATATATAAATTTTGAAACTTAAGATATGATAAACTATATTTGTAGAAACAGTTAAGCTACATGTATTTATAACATTTACATTCATTATAAATAAATGCATCAAACATTTGCTAAATTTTATTATTATTATTTGATAATTGAATAATGATTGTTCAAATCTTTAAATCATCAAAATGATTATATTTTATTGCAAAATTAAACAATTTTAGTTACATTATTTAGCATTTATCACTGCGCTTTCAAAAGCTTTAGAAATATTGAATAATCTGTATTAAACATACTTTCATTATATTGTGTATACAGAATTCAAAGCAGTGGCACTCTCAGACTATAAAAAAGGGCACCACACATTATGCAAGAAGCTCCAAACTATGATTCAACATCAGATCAGCACTCCAAAGGGGTGCTGGTTGCATTTGGGAATAACTTGGCCTTGAAAACAAGGAAAGTGGATTTGGTCAATACACAAGGAACAAATAACTAAAAATATTTTTAAAATTTTGTAGAAAAATGTTTGTTTTTTTTAAAATGTTTTTTAAATGTGTAAATTCAAGAGCCATTTTTTAAAATAAAAAATAGCTGCATAGGACAATGGACAAATATCATTCATTGGTTTCTTTTGTATTTGCAGAATTTGCTAGATGTCATGAATGTTATGTTGTGTTTCTTGATCATGAAATTTGGGGCCACTCTTGGAGATAAAGAAAAAGGCAACCCAAATGAAAAAGAGGCCCATGTCCTGATGTCCCTGATTGAAAAGGAAAGTCTGTTCCTTCGTATAACTTTTAAACAACCTGTTATAGAACCAGGCAAGTAATTAGCACCTATAGGAAAATGGACCATGTTCAATGGATTGCAAATCCACTACTAAATAAAATTAACTCAAACTAACAGAGATAGACAAAAAAGTTCAATTACAAAATGAAAGAGCATTGTTTATTTAGTATGAACCAATACTTTGTTCAGAAGAAACATTTATAGGAAAGAGCAGAAAACACCAAGAAAGCATCAGCAAAAAACTAATTTCCAATGTTTGGAAACAGTTATTGGATATGGTGATTGTATAGAATGTTCACCATGGTCACTCAACTTAACACCAACGGACTTCTTTAGGGAATACCTAAAAAAGAAAGAAAAGAAAAAAAAATCAAGTATACACTACAAAACCTTTAACCACAGCAGATTTAAAGGAACACATCATCAATGCCTCTAATTCTATGCAATGCTAAATACTACTCTGGATGACATTGTGTCTTGAATTCAAAAGTACATTATTACTGATGATATACACTTTGAATAATGTGTACAAACTACCTGGCAGGTCAATTGCACATGTGCTGCATAAACTTTGCATTATATCTGTGCTGTTTTGTTCATAAATATTTACTACTTTCTTAGTCTTTTCTGCTCTTTCCTGTAAATGTTTCTGTTGAAACAAGTATCATTTTGTACTAAATGCTCTTTCATTTTGCACTTGGACTTTTTTGCCTATCTGAGTATTAATTTTCTTTAGTTCTATATTTTACCACTGGGGTGATAAAATTGAATTAAATGGATTGCACATGGTAATTTTCCTATATGTAACAATTACTCATGTTACTGGTGATTTAAAAGTTATATAGGGGTGAACAGACTTTCCTCCAAGCCCTGTGTATAAAAGTAGGTTAACTAGTGTACCTATAAAATTAAAAATTTATTAGTTATACACAAGTTGTCTTCTAGCAAAAGTTTGGTTTTTTAAATGTAACTAGATGGCAAAACTAGTATCACCAGTCAAATTCAAAACTTTAAACATTATTTTAATTGTGCACAATAGCATTTGTATTGGTTCATAACAATCCTTTGTGTGGTGTGAAATGTAAGGGTTATTTTGTAACCCTTGTCAGAAAATTGCAATGGAGCAACATTAAGTTCTGCCTAAAACTAAAGAAAACTTTTACTGAAACATTTAAGTTACTGCAAGAAGTATATGGGATGATTTCCTATGCCAAACACAAGTTTACGACTGGTTTAGTCAATTCAAAATGGCTGGAAGTCACAATTGAAAAAAAATCCAAAAAGTGGTTGTCTGAAGATGTCAACTATGGACAGTAACATTGATAAAGTGAATCAAGTATTAAGAAAGGCTCAATGTGATCTGTAGAATGTTGGCAGAGGAGTTGGGAGTGTTAAAGGACTCCATCCACATAATTTTACACAGTCATTTAAACAAGTGTAAGGTCTGTTTATACTTTGTTCCACATTCACTCACCAAGGAACAAAAACAGCCACAAATTCATCATGCTGAGGACATCAAAATAGCTCACACAATTCAAATTTTCACAAAAAATATTGTCATGGTGGTGAGACATCGTGCTACCAGTATGACCTGTTGATGAAACTTCAAAATTCCACATGGTAATCAGACAAGTCAAAGCCAAAGAAACTTTGTTTCTAAAAATTGCAGGTCAAGACCATGCTCGTCTGTTTTTATGACTCCAAGAGTATTGTGTACAAGGAATTTGTCCCAAATGTAATGTATACTGTATCTTTCTTAGATAAGATTGAACTGTGGCCTACTGTAGAACTGTTCAAGCAATACTACCCAGCAACATCAGACATCTGCCCAATCTCTACCTTTGCTATTATACTTTCACCTTTTGAAAATAAAAACAGACACAAAACTTAACAAGTGCCCACCTGGCAAATTCTTGTGAATACTATAAAAGAATTGTTTCTTTGAAATAAATTGATATATTTTAAGATGTATCATTTAATAAAAATGTTAATAATAAACTTCTCTAGTAGTACAATAAAAAATTAAAACTATGGAATTAGTAATATTTTAAAATTATTTGTAAAATTCTAGAAATAAAGATTATTCTCAGATTAAAAGTACGAGTAAGAAACTACTCTTTTTTAACCGATTAATTGTCATTGTAATATTGATAGGAATAATGTAAAAATATTGTATAAAGTAGAAAACTGGTTTAAAAGAAGAGTTATAGAACATTTTTGTATTACTGAATATGCAAATTTGATAAACCAAAATGTTGGTATGAATGTCAATGCATGCTGGAAACGAATAACCAGTATAAAGTGAGCTAGTTGTTTGATGTTAGATTATCCACTGATGAGGCTACAATAGCGAAATGCATTTGGAGTTTTTGAATCTAATAAACAACAAGAATTTGGTTATGGTTGAAGTATAGTATTTCTTTTTAGTTAATCATCTGTTTGCTAATATAAATCATTCAAAATCAATTTAAAAAAAAAAGTAGTTTCTTACTTGTACTTTTAATCTGAGAATAATCTTTATTTTTAGAATTTTACAAATAATTTCTCTAGTACTACTTTGATATACTACTTTTAAAGTAAAAACAAATTATAATAATTTTCTTGCAAAATAGTACAGCCCCAGAAGAAGATTTTGAACAGCAGCAGCTATGCGAAAAATTATCGATTACAGGAATTTTTATTTGTTGACAAATAATCCTAGAGTAATAAAATTTCTGAAGTTTATTTCTAACAATAAGAGATTTTATTATACAAAATATCATACTGGAAAAATAATTTGGAATATAAAAACATCTTTTCTAGATGTAGTCTGGAAAAAGTTTTTGAAAATAGTAGGAAAAAAAAAAAAAATGGAAATTACTTTGTTCGGGCTCCTTTGGTCTGACAGCTTTAATGCAGGAATATACTGATTTAACAAGTTCTGAGCAATAGTCTTCATTCATTTCCTTCCAACTCTGTACCAAAGCAGCTTTCAATTCTTCCTTTGTGATAGGTTGTTTTTCTATCCACCAACATCTTCAGTTTAGTTCACAGATTTTCAACATTTAAATCAGGGCTATTTAGTGGCCAAGGTAAAGATTTAATGTTCCACTTTTTCAAAAATTTGTATTTTTTTTTGTACAATGATAACTTGAATTATCATTTTGGAAAACAACTTCCTCATCCCCAAATTCATTTTCCACCACAGGAATCAGACAAGTGTCCAAAATTTCATAGTACACTTTGCCATATACAGTTTATTTTAGAAGACACAGTTCTCCCTTGTCTTTTGCTGATATGCAGTTCCTTATCATAAGACCAACAAGGAATTTTTTAAACAATGCAAAAAATACACTGAGTTCAGCGTTATATACACATTTGCTTGTTGCAAGTACTTTCGACGAACATTATTGTCGTCGTCGTCAGGCAAGTACATAAATTTGCCGAAAAAACTTTAAATAGAACTAATTCGATATTTTGCCCGATTAAACCTTATTGCCGTCACCTGACGATGACAGCAATAAGGTTCATTGAAAAGTACTTGAGACAAGCAAATGTGTATATAACGCTGAACTCAGTGTATTTTTCGCATTCTTTATACAGTATTTGGCGTGAAAATTATAGTGATATTTGAGGAATTTTTTCTTATGGAAAAGTCATTCTTGTTGAAACTTTTCATCTGTCCTGCACTATACAAATTGTTCTTCATTGTCTTCATATTCAACATAGTCCGTTTTCATCTAAAAAAAAAAAAAAAAGCTTTTTCCCAATCATTAAATAGTCCACTTTTGAAAATGCCTTGCCCATTTCATTTGTTTTTTCATGTGTTGTTTTGTCTTGAATAGTTTTGTTCTGGATTTTCATTTAATCAGGTTTGAACTGTATGATTGTAAACATTGGCATAGTGAACTTTCTATTTAACATTTAATTCTTTTGACATAACTTTTTGATTTTGTAGGCAGATGCATCTTAAGGCATGATCTTGATTCTTGCTTGTTACTCTTGGATGGCCAGTTCTCTTCAATGTTTTTACACTTCAAGATTGTTCATATTTCTTCAATGCATAATTTACTGCTGAAACACCATAACCCTGCTGTTGAGAAGCTTCTCTCCGAGTTTTCTCGTCCAAAATCAAAGTCACCATTTGGTTTTGAAAATGCATGTGTATTCTTTGACAGGACCCAATTTAAAGCAACGTAAAGACAACAATAATGGAAATAGATGTATGTAATACTTTCAGACAACTAATTTGCATAAACTAGTATGATTATTGTTACAGAGAATGCTTTAACACATTTTTTTATACTCCAAATTATTTTTCCAATAGGATATTTTGCATAATAAAAGCACTTATCGTTAGAAAAATTATTACTCAGAATTTCTGTAAAGGAGTCAATGTCCGATCATTAATTCTTGTTTTGGGGCGATTATTTTTACATAGCTATTGTTTGAAAACTTTTTCTACAGGTTGTATATGCATCTCATATATTATATTTCTTTTGTAATTTTAGCCAAGCAAAAAAGAATTCTTGAAAATTTGCAATTTTTCACTTTGATTTGTTTACATCATGATATTTTATTGCATTTGAAATCTATTTTGTTTCAAATATCATTCATTAAGCATTTGATCAATTAACTTCTCTATTTATATTGCAGTGATGGCAGTAAGTCAAAATATATGTTACATGATTTTCCAAAAACATCTTTAATTTTTCAAGAATCCTAGGGAATTCTTTCTTTAGAATCCTGATTCATTTTAAAAGTTCTCATATCTATATATATTTATATAAACCATTGCTGCCAATCATCAGTTGTTACTTTTATAGATATAGAGTTGAGATGAGGCTGTATATAAAATTTTTGGCATTCCAATCCTTTTAGTTGGCAGCACATACTTTACCAGATAATCAGGCAGGTGATTGGTTTTCTGCAAACAAAAGTGGAAAACAGCATACCAATAACACGTATTACTATACATGCAGTCTTCCAGAGAAAATAATAATATAAATTATTAATATCACAAAATATGCCTTTAGTACAGCTATGTGGTTGTATGAATTTTGTATGAAAACAAATCACTGCTGCATAAGTTATATTTGTCTAAAAAAATGCAAAGTCTATGCTACTGAGAATACTACAGCATATGTGTAGTAAAGTAATATGCAAAATAAATTAATAAAAATAAAATTGTTTGGGTTTTGTAATTTATGGTTTACCATTAAATTGTAGCCTTCTTATTTTTAACTCTGAAGTATGCAAGCATTCTGGTAAAAAAAACAAGTTTGGATGTGGGAATAGGAGGGAGTTCTGTTTGGTCCCTTATTGGTTGTACCAAAATATGACTAGTTTAATGTAATTACTGATGATAAAAATTCTACTTACACTTTGCATTATCAAAAGAAAATATTACAGATTTGTGAAGAGATAAAAACAAATATAATATATATATTAAAAAAAAATTTCAATTTAGTTATTCAAATGCAGAAAATTAATCTGTTATAATGTTTTAATGAAAGCAAATTTATTAAAGTTAATCATTATTAATAAAATTAAATAAAATCTGAGATAAGAAAAAAACTATCACAAAAGATGAATTATTACTGTATTTAGTTTGTTTAGAAAAAAGGACCATTTTACTCAAATATATATACATACATAGTATATTTATAAACAAATTATAAAAATTAATATGTATTAAATATACACTACTATGTTTAGAAGTAGAGTAATCTTAAAAGATTCTATGTTAACGAGATGAATAAATAAGAACATCTAACAATGATATATAAGCATGTTCAGGAAGACAGTTTGGTTATGGACTCAATGCTTTTGCTGAGTATATTTACTATAATAGTTCTAATGTTAAATTGTACATGTATCAATTTTCTCTGCAGGCAATCCAACTTTTGGATATAACGCATACCTAAAAAAATCTCAAACAGTTGCAAATTATAAAGAATTAGAAATTCTCCCATCAAGCATGATGGAATATTTTTATGAGAAAGTGAAGATTGAAGAATTGAGAGAGCTCCAAGTCAAGTTTGATGTTCTGATGCTGTTTCAGCAGCCCTCGATGAAGTCATTCTTACTCGAAGTTACTCAAGTATAGAATCTAGATCTAAAAGAATAAGAACTACAGAGACCCCTGAAGACTGTGAAGTCTGCTTCACAGTCTTCAGGGGTCTTGGTAGTTCTTATTCTTTTAGATCTAGAATTTACCTGACCAATTTTACTCTTATGCTTTCCCTAGTCATCCCCCCAACAAAATAGTGAGTCTTTTTAATTCCACATTGAAAAACAAAGATGAATTCTATATACCTTAATTAGGTGAACAATAACATTTTCTAAATAACAGGCTTGTTAGATCATTACTTCCAATTGGATAATAGAACATCACGTGAGTGGTCACTTGGATTTTGACTGGTCACAAATTTTTTTAAAATTTGTTATAAAGTGACATGATGACGCTATCTATTTTTAAAGTTTAAATTTTAAATTTAATGAAGTTTAAAATACACCATTTGCCAAAATATTTTAAAATGTAACTTAAAAAGAAATTTCCTTGTCAAGCATGAATGTCACGTGATAATTGAAGTCACTGCAATGTATGTGCAATCACTGATCCCAAAGCAATAAAACATTTATTCTATAGCTAATACTTCCACAAAATAAGTAGTCTATACTTCCCTTCAGAACATAAAATGATAACAAAACTTTCATCTAGATTGGATAAAAATTGCAGGAATTATAAGGAATTCACACATACACAGACAACAGCTTTTATATTAGTAATGTTCTGTTCACAACGTTAAAAAGAAAACTTACAAAAATCTCTTAAGAAAGTTTGTTCTTTTACAGTGAATACATTATTTTTATTTTAAAATGATTTGATGCTACTGAAACCAGACTTGATATGATAAAGTAGTGCTTCCTGTTAGTGTTGGCAGCAACCACCACTTTACCTTATCTTGTAATTTTTAATCAACTGAAAAAGGTACAAAAGTCAATTTGGTATACAAAAACAATTTAGCAGCTATCAAAGTATTATGTACAAAAGAATGAATTGTCTAAAAATCAAGGATTGCTCTTTTCTGTTCTTTATTACCACACTGACATCTATTTGTCACAAAATCAATTTATCTAACTCAAAATGTTTTATATTACATTAATTACTGCAAAAAACTGGACATACTACTAAAGAAAAATAAAATTGAATCCAGTAACAAAAAACCAAATTTAATAAATAAGATCAAAAATGTTAGTTTACTTATTTATATACAAGTGGAAAAGTCTGAAGAAAAGAGATTTAAAGATCAAAAACATTAGTTCACTTGTTAAATTTTTTTTGTTACTGGATTCAGCTGTTTTTTGAGTTAGTTTTATATTAGATATTCTAATTTCCACTTTACCTTGTGAAAATTTTTATTACAGAATAGGTCATTTTATATACTATTGTTTTTCATTTTTGAAATACTATATATAAATTTAAATTCCACTCACTTGTATATTACTTTGTAAACTCTTAATAAACAGGTACTTTCTGTAAATTAGGAAGTCATATTGGGTGTTTGAATGACTATTTAAACTCCAAGGAAAAGTGTAGATATGCAAACAGTCTGAATTTATATTGAAAATTTATACTGGAATACTGTGCACAGAGCTTACATTTTTTGGAATAAATTATAGGTAATGTGATTTAAGAATTAGCCCACAAATATTCAGCTTCAAGAAACAAATTTAAAACAAAAAATAGAATTATATGAATAATGGAATAAATAAATAATAAAACATTAATAGATCTTTTTGTTTTCTTTTTCTTCTTAGATATTTTTTAAAATGTACTTTTTAAGTAATAAAAAAACTGTCAGACATTTTTAGAAAGGAATTAAAATTTGAATTCTAAGTACTGATTAATAATTAGTCATGCAATAAATAATCTGTTATTAGAATTTTGACATTTCCATATTACTTATGTGTAAGAGTAATATACCAATATGTAAGAGTGAAAGAAAAGCATGCTACAATACAGAAGTCATAAATATCACAGGAAAAAGAAATCAACTTTTTACTGAACTATTTATGCATTTCATACATTATAGCTTGTATATCTAAATGAGAGCTAGGTTTGAAATTCCAACAGTATAATTACTAATCAAGACTGACTAAGTTTTTTGCTGCCCCTGTATTTTTAAAAAATGGGATCAGAAAAATATAAAATTAATTAATTTATATATAAAACATAATTTTTATAAAAGTTAAATTACAACTGAAATGAAAAAATTAATTTTTTATAGAATTTTTATAGAATTACTTTTTGTGAAATGCTATCCCTAAAAAAGTGTTACCTAAGCAGTTTTGTTCTCTTTGCTAGATAAAGTTTCTCAATCAGTGTGCAAAATATTTTGGTTGCATGAAAATGCATGTTGGATGTAAACTTTAACTATTTTTATTTTCTTTCCTAATTTACACATAATTGTGGCATTTCTACTTGATGTGTTTATCATATAAACCTTTTTAACATCAATTAAAATTTATATAGGTGTCCTATATGAAAAAATTTGTAATGTGCAAAATTTTATCATCATGAGAAACTTTTGTATAAATATAAAAAAAAAATTTAAGCTATTATATAGTAATTATCATAGTTTTAAGTTTAATTTAAAAAGAAAATTATGTAAATGGTACTCACTGTTTTACAAAATATACATCCACAATTGTCCAACTGATGCATTTCAGAAATTGGCATCATTACTAAACAGAGCCTACACAATATCAAATGATGATTAAAGTCACATTTAATATTTGATTTAGAAGATACATCTATAACATTTACAATATTAGTTTTCCAAGAGTGCCCAGTTTCTAGACTAGTATTTGCTTTAGGACATAATGTACTTTCTGGAGACACATTTTGACTACTTTTGGAAACTACTGAACCTGAATTTTCCATCCAGGTAGAATGCAACATACCATATACATCACCACTGCTAAATGAAGTTTTGAAAGGACTTTGTTCCAAAGGTTTATTATTACATGGAGATGGACTCTTGCTTCTGGATGGCCACAGTCTTCCAAACATATAAGATGAACTGAATTTTTTACCATTATTACACACTGTTAAATTAGCATCACAGGATTTTGATAGACGTACTTCAGATTTCTGATGATGGACTTTGGTTGAAGTGGGATTTACAGCTTTTCCTGTTTTGCTTTCCCTATTTCTTCTCAACAACCACTTGAAAGAGAAATGGCTATTACTTTGCTTCTCTAAGTTCTCCATTTTCCATACCAATCACAAAGTTACAGTTTGATAAATTACTGATATAGTCAGTATTTAAAGGTTTGTAAAATACAAAGCTACTAATTGTCTTGTAGTGTTAACTGAAATCACCAGCTGTAAAAATTAAATTTAAAAATTATTAGAATGATAGATTTTGAAAATTAAAAATAATTTTAAATAGAAACAAATGAAAATACTATTCAAATTTTTATATATATATATATATATATATATATATATATATATATATTTACAGTACATTATCCTGCTAAAAATCTAATTCTTACAGATTTTATCCATATAGTTTTAACTATATGGATAAAATGATGCATAAAAATACAAATGTCATGCACAAGTTTTATTTTATCACTAAGTTTACATTTTTCTTTTTGATAACTCTCTCCATTAAGTTATTTATATAAATATTTTTAATTCAGTTGAAATTTATCTACATCAATATATTGAAAAGTTTATCTTTTTGTTTTGATATCTGAAATATGTCAGCAAAAGAATGAAACTTTAATAATCTTAAAATTATGTTCTTTTTTCCTAAGAAAGTAATTTTATATAAAAAGAAAATACATATAATATATATAATTAGCATGATAAGATCAACATCTGAATACTTTATATGGAGTCATAAAAAGAATTTTGAGAAATACTCTTCTTTGCAAAATATCAGAACAATTTTTTAAAACAGAATGTAAAAGAAGCATAAAATGATCTTTGGTTTTTTTTTTCTTTGAAAAAATAAAGTTTATTGTAAAAAGAAATTAATGAACTGCATTTGCCAGCTGGCTTCAATGCATCATTAAATATTTGCATGCAATTATTTCAATATGTGAAAGTTATAATATGATCATAAATGCATGATACAGAAAAATAAAATTCAGGAATATTGAACATTACATCTGAATTTCATATTTTGAAAATCTATAAAAAAAACTTCTATTTGATATTATAATCTAAACCTGTGACACGCAAACTATGAATCACAATAAAAATTTTGTCACTCACAAGAAAAATTTTAAAATACATAATCTAAAAAAAAGAACCAAGTCTCATACTACGCTACTACTCGTACTACTAGAAATTTGGTACAAACCCAAAACATTTTAGTTGTTTTTTCTTAGTTCTAATTATCTTAGAAAGAAGGATTTAACAATAAAAAAGTTTGTGGATTTAAATTAAACTTAAAAAATAATTTATCTAGTATGTAATAGCAATTATATCTTAAATTCATAAAAAGTAGTAGTATTTTTATTTAAGCATCCATTCAATTAAAACAGGAAAAAATCTAAAAATGTATTACTTAAACTTATAGTACAAATTTAAGAAAATATTGTACTGGTAGCATTGCAACAAAAATAAATAATATTTAATGAAATACTCAGATAATTTTAAAGTGCTTAACTAAATTTAATTATTAATTCATAAATTTATATTTTATGAATTGTTATTTAAAAAATTCTAACAAATGATGGTCAAAATTATTTCGAAATGTAAGTAAAATGTCACTAGATTTACTGAGTTATAATTCTGCTAATTTCATAAATTTCTTCATGAAATCTACAGAATTGTAGTTCAATAAATCTGGGAATATCTGGGTTATACTAACATTCTAAAATGAAAAAATCTAATTTACATTTATTCAATTTAAAATAGCGATATTTCAGTTTAAAGATGACAGAAAGAACTGATTATTACAAATACAAAAATGCCTAATAGTAGATAAACAGTCTATTTTTGCACTACTTATTAAAAATATTATGTAAAATGATAATTAAAAACTTGATTATTGACATTTTACAATTAAAATCATTATTTTATTACAATTACACAGTGCAAAGCTGTTGTTTTATTCTTAAAAGATTAAATATATAAGATAAATAGTAAAAATAGATAACACATCTTAAGATCTCTAATAAATAAAAATTTTTACTACAGTGTACTTTGGCTGCATATAAAATATAAAAACTAAGAAGCAAAGCTAATAGTCTAGTTTGTAACATTAGTTATTTTCTAGGGTGACAGCAGAGTAAGCTTACATCACTTAAAGATATAAAATATTTGATTTTAAAAGTATCCATTTGGAAACTTTTATATTCATCTATTGACAAAATTTAACTATCACCGAAACTTTTATTAACATCTATTGACAAAATTTAACTATCATGGAAAAAATATATAAAAGGAAAGGAGGACTATTTTAAAGTTTCACATATTAGTTTCAATAAAAAAAAACTTTCTTAAATAACAATAAAATGATTAACCAACAAATATCAAATGATAGGATTTTAAAGTTTTCCCATCACAAGTATCAATATAAAATTAGATTTAAAATGTAATATTAAATAATTTTGTTTGTGTACATTGTACCAGATTAGATTATTTTTTTATGTGAACAAAATATTGAAAAATTGATTACTCCATTTTGGCGTGTTCTAAAATAAGTTCCTTGCGTCATTGGTTCTGCCATTTTTACTACAATAATTATTCTATCATGTTAAATTTAAATTTTACATTTAAAATTGTTGAAATATACATTTTTTATATATACATTTTATTACTAATTCAAACTATTTTTTTTTTTAAATATCAAGATTCTGAAATAAGTTATTATTTAAAGCTACAAATGTAACATTTTAAACTCTGCATTTATTCTAGAATAAAGTGGCTTCCCATTTAATGCAATTATAAAGGACACCATTACATTTGAAATTTCAAATTTACTGGAATTTGATCTTCCTTCTTCAAATTCTGTTGATAATTTATTGCTCCTATTTGAATTAAATTAATTTCAGTAAATAATTACCAGTATGAGTTTTTCCTTAAATAGTTATTAACAGTTAAATTATAAAAAGAGGAACACTTTTAAACTCATATTGTATACAGTGGTGCCTCGTATAACGTACGCCTCGAATAACAGACGCTGCGAACAACGGACTTTGTTTGGCTGTTACGTGACTCAGAGCAACGGACTGGCTGCGAACAACGGACTTTCCGGCATAATTGGTGACTACTCCATGGGTGCGTTCTTTAATAGCGGTCGCTCTGTGTCTCCGCTACTACGGGAGTGCGCTGCTGTTTGTAGGCATTTAGGAATGACGGTGAAAGAAAAAAAAATGGCAGCGCCCGCACTATCGATAGTATCGTGATGGAGGAATCTATAATTCTAAAATATGAGCTTTTAAAAATAAAAGAAGGGTCCCAATTGTAAAATTTAACCATGAAATGGATTATTTGTTGAAAGAACATTCAAAATAGCCACGAAAAAAATTTGAATGCCGGGTACCATTCGAAAAAAATTTGTAAAGACATATCACCGCGTGCGCTAACTCGCGCTTTCACAATTTCTAAATTTTCATTCATAAAACCACATAATGGACCTGGAAACGAAACTATCTGAGCCATGGAGGCGCCATGTTGCTTTCCACCATAAACTACTGCTACAAGCGGCCATTTTTGCCGTTCGACAGTGCCCACTCCCATCGGAATTTAGGAACGCGTTCTGCAGGAATTTTTAAATGGATGTCGCTCGCGCAGAGTTACGCGGAGGAATAAAAGAACGCACTTCATGTTCATTTTTTTTAATGATACAGTACGGTTATTTTATGCTGCGGAACGAATTAGATGTTTTAACATGTATTTCTATGGGAAAATGCGTTTCGTATAACGGACGTTTCACTTAACGGACATGCACCTGGAACGGATTAAGTACGTTATATGAGGCACTACTGTATATGTAAGATGTTATAGTTTCTAATCTTCAGAATCAGATATTTAAGTGGTATTTTCATATTTTCCTCTTCATTTTCAGCTGTTTTTCAACAAATGGAAAGACTTGGACAAATGGAAAACTAAGACTATAAGACTATAAAATGCAGAACTGTATGTCAATGGAACAATTTGTTAAAATAATAATTTAATGTATTAGTCAACAGTTAATAATATTAATACTGATTCCAATTCTATGAGTTGGCTTTAAGACAATCTTTCAAGCTATATTCTTAAGAAAGTTAAAACGGAAAAAGGAAAGAAAATACTTATGTAAAGTTGAAATATATACAGGGTAATTCAGAACTCATAGGACAAACTTTAAGGCAGGGATGGGCAACCTTTATCTATGTAAGGGCCGCATTTCAAAACTTTTAAACTGACGTGGGCCGCATTTCAAAACTTTTAAACTGACGTGGGCCGCATACAAGAGAAAAGAGGGGGAATGTCAGTAAATCACAATTATTTATTCATATATAGCAAAGGTATACTTAATTTAGCATTTGGAACTGATGTGAATGTAATATATCAGAAATATTTGGTTAAATATTAGTCACTGCTAGTTTTAAATTAATTTTTAGTGTCTCTCTTAGTCAGTTTCTTGTTTTAATTTTTACTAAATTCATTGTGGAAAAACTTCACATACATAAGTTGTAGAAAATAACATTTGAATTTTTGCTGCATACTTCCTTAAGCTTGATATATTTATTCATATTTTATGCGACACGGGCTGCAAAAAATATTACTGCAGGCTGCATGCGGCCCAAGGACCACGGATTGCCCATCCCTGCTTTAAGGGATGGTAGAGTACACAACAAAAAACCTTTCTTTGTATAGTTAAAATATGGGTGAAAGTTATACATTAAGGCACAAGAAATAACACATGAAAGGAAACAAATTGTTTACTTACAGCATCATTGATAAGTGCATCTTTGCAGCAATGTTTACAATTGCTCAAAATTGCATCCACCAATAGTAATACATGTTTGGCAGCACTGATGGAGTGATTGGCATTTCAGCATTGATGTGTGCAATTACCTGGATGCCACATTTGGGCATGATGGATTGGCCATGGTGGACCAGTCCATTGGCCAACCCGATCACCCAATTTATCAAGCCTCAATTACTTCTTATGAGGACATCTGAAGGCCCTTGTTTATGAGAATCCAGTTGACTCTGTTGAGGATCTCATCAGTCCAATATCCATTGTGGATGCATGTGTATGAGAAATATCTGGCATCTTTGAAACTATATGCCAAACACTCCATTAACACTGCCAAGCATATATTACTGTTGTAAACATAATTTTGAACAATTATGTAAACATTGGAGTAAAGATGCACTTGTCAATGATGCTGTAAGTAAACAATTTATGTTTCCTTTCATGTTATTTTTTGTGTCTGTGCCTCAATGTGTCACTTGCATCCATACTTTAACTATACAAAAAAATTTTTTTGTTGTGTACTCTTACCATCCCTTAAAGTTTGTTGCATGAGTTCTGAAATCACCCTATATATCATAGATGAAAATGTTAAACTTGACATAAGCAGTTTGTTCTCTTTATTTTATTGTAATAAAGTGAATTCTCTGTAACCTAAGAGTATATTACAATCTTGCATGAAAACATGACCAAGGGCATCGCCAGGGGGAGGGGCAGAGGGGCAGTTGCCCTCCCCTAGAAATTCGAAAAAGTTATTTAAATGCTAAGTTTTAATTAAAATAATCTTCTTAGGCTTCTTGTAAGTTAAAGAAAATGTTTTATTTGAGATATTTCTTTTCCGGTACATAGTAAATGATTAAAACTTTATGAATCGTTTCTATAAGTCTATTTTTTATCTGAAGATAAACTTTGGATTTTGTTTTTATTCATATGTGATTTCATAAAAAAATGGATTAGTAGGAAATTAATCATCAACAAGAAAATATTGTAACAAGCAGTTTATTCCTCTTCCTTCAGAAGTGTCAAAGTAAAGACATTTTTAAATAAAATGGACATACTTCTATGACAGCAATTTAATAACCTAATTTAAAATCAATGCTGTAAGACCATTAATTAGAAAGTACTGTACGTAAACTCTCTTTTAACAAACAAAAACTACATGAACTACTGTACATAACATAAATTCTCTCACCTACACAGTCAAATTGTATCTAAATATTAAAAAGATAAATATTTTAATAAAAATAAATTCTTTTAAGATTTTTAAAAATGCAAATAGAGATTTGTGGTGTTTGTGTTCTCTTTAACAAAATGTTTTACAACTCTATAACACAATACAATGGAATCAAAACATATATACACAGGCTACCATTCAATTTCATTGTGTTCTATTTTAGAATTTGTAAAGCTTGAAAAAGTTTATTATAAAGAATGAAAATACTTGTTGCTAATCTTTATTTTGAATGTCAGTGTGTATAAATATCTTTAAAATCATTGCAGATGAAAAATCTAAAACAGTATAATATTGGTTAAAGTATGTAGATGATATAGTACAGTACCTTAATAATAAAACAAACAAATTAGTGTGAAAATTTAAAGCATTAAATTAAAAATGAAACCTCAATTCAGTAAAAAATGTTAGTCCCTAGGAAGCATATATTTTTAGCTTTACCTTTTTGATATACATTTTTTACACACACCTATAATTTGAGAGGAGAAGAACAAGATTGATTTCTATTAAATTAATATGCAAAAATAAAATGTTAAAAATAGTTAAAAACTTATTTAACAAATTGAAGAAAAATTATTTTAAATTCAACATTAAAATATAAATTTTTTGTATGCATTAAATATAAATAATTACCGTATTTTACGGACTATAAGATGCATTTTTTTCTTCGAAAAATTCCTCCAAAATTCAGGCGCGTCTTATAGTCCGTAGCATCTTATATGTATTTTATATGTATTTAAAAAAAAAAAATGCTTAAAAATTAAAGTGCGTCTTATAGTCTGTAGCGTCTTATAGTCCGTAAAATACGGTATTTTTGAATCTAATTTTTACAGGTAAAGAACTTATAAACAAAGATCTGAAATTTAAGTAAAATATTTATATTTACATATAACATACATTACATCACATTGCATTTATAATAATGCTTATAATTATATTTATTAATAACCGAATTCAAAATAAATTATTTAAATTTTATACAATAAGTATTTCTAACTGTTTTTATACATGTTCATTTCAGAATCTTTTTGGTTGCCTACCTCAATGCTATTCAAACTATGGTCCACAGACTAGTACTGGTCACAAACAGTTTATTACTGGAGCTCAATGAAATTACATTTAAAATTTCATAATTCTATATATTTTATTACTTTTGTTTTTCTTTATTACTTAAGCATTTAATAGTGAGGTTGAAGTTGAAATTTTAAACACGAAAACATGTACTTCGGACATTCAGCGCTGCTTTCCTGTAAGCCTAGAAATTTGACAATGGTGTTTGGAAAGTCAGTGAAATCATGCTCGACATTCCAAATGCTATTGTCAAACTTCTAGGCTTACAGGAAAGTGGCACTGAACGTCCGATGTACACGTTTTCATGTTTAAAACTTCAGCCTCAACCTCACTAATATCAGGGGTGGACTGATAACTGAAAATCAGCCAACAAATCTATTTTTTCAAAATGATTAGAAAATAGGGTTCTTTTTAACTACTTTTAAATAATTTCACAAAAATACTGATCTACAAAGGATTGAAATGGAAAAAAACTGATCTGTGAACACAAAGCTTAAAAAGTACTAGCTTATGTAATTGTTTATAAGCATAAAGAAAATACATTTTAAAAAATCACATTTCAGAACGTTTCAACAGATGGATGTCATTCCCAAAGTAAAGCATTACAGTTTTATGCAGTTATCAAGAAGAAAACAATAAATTATGATAAACTCATAGAGAAATAATATCAATGAGATAAGATGTCTTGTATAAAGTAGGGGGAGAAAGTTAAAAATATTGATATTAATAACAACAATACAAATACTAAAATAATAATTCTCTGATTATTTTTTAATAAACTTTGAACATAATTAAAATTAAAATTAAAATTAAAATTAATAATTTACACATTTAATTTAATTAAATAATGGATTTTATGTCCAAATATCTAAAATTTATTCTGAACTGTTCTTTTTTATCAGTTTGGTTATTGGCCTATATTTGCATGTTAAAGAAATTTTCTGTAACAAAGTTATTGAAGTGAATAATTTTATCTTCACTACAGCAGAATAATTAAAGCAGAACTTGAAAGCTTAATACAGTAACAGAAAAAAAAAACAGCTATGTACAAATACAATGAATGAATGATAAATTTTTAATTATACATTTACCATATTTGCAATGCTATTCTTAATTTCAGTGTATCAGACTTTCATTTATTAAAATGGTTTTTATTAATGTATATAATGTTATAACAAAAAAATCATTTACATTATGAAAAACTTTTTAAAAAAATTCAAGTTATTCTGTTAAAATAAAATATAAAAATAATATTTCCATAACATTCAGCCACTGTCTTAAGAATGTAACAGAATAATTTAATTCAAAATAATCTAAAAAAGTAAAAAGTATATTTAATTCTTTAAAGAAAACAGTTTAAAACTGAATTCCTTAAATTTGTAAATTAAGAAGCAAACAAATAAATGTTCAATAATTGCAATTTTAGAAAAATGTTTTGTCCAAAGGCAAGACATTAAATTAGGATTATATTCCAATAAAACCTAAACTGAATAATAATAAATCAGTAAATCAAACTGTTTTTCAATTATATAATTACTTCAAAATCTTTCTCATTGTTGTGATGAATTATTTTTTCTAAATCTAGGTCAGGAGACATTTTTGTTGGCTAGACATCTAAACTATGATAACTGCAGTTATTTCTTTACTTGATAGAACACTTAGAATTAACCTTGACATTAACTTTCTTACAAAATATATTTTATTAATAATACTTATTATGATAAAATATAGATCAAAATGACACTAATAAGTTTTCAATCTAGTTATAAAAATATAATTATCATCATTCTTATACATATAAAATTAGAAATTTTAACTGTAGATCTGGTTATGAATAATATTTTAAATATAAAAAAAGAAAGAGTTTAGCTTTATTTTCCATTCATGTTAACTAATTTTATAAGTAACATGCACTTATTTTCAATTATAAATTCATTCATTCATTTTATAAAATCTATATAACAGATGTTGTATATTGTAAATGATTTTTACTAAATTATTATTCTTTAATTATTTGTGTTATGTAGTTTAAAAAACAGTAAAATTGTTTTAGAATATTTTTTTTAAAATCAAAATGACAAGAGTACATTTGTTAACAATTACAATATGCAATATTTTTATCAATTGCTTAGTTAAACATTTTATAATTAGTGATGACTCATACAATTTAGAGGAAAAAACATGTAATACTATACAGATATTATAACTTGGTTATTTACTCCAGTATCAAGATCAAAATTAATATCCAATAAAAATAGATGTATGAAATAATCAAAAGGCTACAAAATTTTAATATATAAGAACTATTTACTAGCAGGTGATTTATTTTTATAACTATTTACTGATATTGAAAGAATAAACCTGTTGTTAAAATAATACTTTTTAGTTTACATAGATATAATAAAAAAGATTTTAAAAAAGGTAATTAGTAGGTATTCTAGATTTTTTAAAAAATTCTATACTCGAAAAGTCCTTAAAGACCTTAACAAATGTAAAATCTACAAGACTAAACATGTGATAACTGGTTAATTAAATTAATGGTATGATATCTGAATAAAAGCCAACATATTGATAATTGCTATATTATATTTCAGATGATTTCTCATTTTATATGAATCATGTATATTTTCTGGATGAGTTCATGAAACTAATTGTGAAATCCAACAATGAAAATAATGACTGAACATCTAATCAACTACTATTCAGCAAAATATTGACCTTATCATATAGTTATTGTTCATTAACCATGAACAGCTATATGGTGTAACTAACTAAATTAAAAAAAAAAAAAAATATTTTTAACATCTCAGTTCTTTGGACTTATCACAATATTACCACATTATATATATATATTATATATATTTCTATTATTACTATAATAAATAAATTACAACACTTTTTGTAGCACTTTAAAAACAAAGTCCTACTATATTCAGGATGCTTCTAACAAAAACTGGTAAACAAAGAGTTAAAGATAACAGAGGACTTGGAAATATTTATACAGACACAACGCATTCACACTGTAAAAGTAAAATGTATTTTTCCTAATGAAACAATGTTTCTGATATATTCCTCAAACAGAATACCTAGACGAAAGCATTACTTAAATACTTTCTTACATATGGCAAGACAGCATAAACAGTATAAACATTTACTGCTCTATAAATTTACATAAAAATAACTACCACCATATTTTACAGACTATAAGACGCTAGGGACTATAATACGCACCTTAATTTTTAAGCAATTTAAAAAAAAAATACCTATAAGATGCTATGGACTATAAGACGCACCTGAATTTTGGAGGCAATTTTTCGAAGAAAAAAGTGCGTCTTATAGTCCGTAAAATACGGTATATTTTAATAAAATTTTCATAATTTCTCCATCATTTATATTTTTAACTAATTGAAATATTAATTTTATATTTCAAAATTTTAGTTTAATGTTTAATACTAAAAATTTATTTAATCAAATTAATAATAAAATAAAAAGATATAAATAAATAAATATTAAGAAATTTTCTTAAACGTTATTTTTTAAAATTTGCTTAAATTTATACACAATACAAATAGGATACGTTCAGTATTATTTTCACAAATTAGATTAAAATCATTCTTAATGTATTTAAATGGAAAAAAACTCAAACAAGTAATTAACAATCAACTATGAATAGCACAAAATTAACTACATGGGGAAAAACATCAAAGAAAACATGACATTTGACATCTCAATATTCAGTGAGCGAAGTCTAAACAAAAAAAAGTCTAGCATGAATCACAGAAATTACATTGTAATTTAATTTTTTTTAAATCTAAAACAAACGAGCAGAAAATAAAAGAAATTTATATTTTGGATGTGGTATGATGCAAAGACAAATTCTTCCCTACCTAGAGTTAAGAATGTTGCTTCTGAACATTTTATCAAACAACAAAAAATTGCAATAGTTATCTTTAACTTTATTTGATATTTCATCCTGATCAATAATATACTATTTGGGACAGTATACAGGCAACAGGATATCTCCATAACAACCGTATAGGTGTGGTTAAAAAACCAATAGTTTTGACATTTCCTATGTAAATCCTAATTTATGTTTTTGATATGCTAAATTTATAATCTTTACACAGAAAAATTATGTATGTATATATTATCTGATAGGCCTACATCAGTTATTAATCTCTCTATTCTTTTTCACAGCAGAGAGTATAATAATCTCTCTTCAATTCAAGTAGATGTTACTTTTAAGTACATACAATTCAATTAGAAGTTAAGAACTAACTTCTACTGTTTTATATGTCTAATTCCACTTAATTAATTCTCTGCAATGATTAAATTAAAGAAAATTAATAACTAAACAATAACCCATAATCTCATTTGGTAAATGTAATGCCGAAAGGTCAATTGATTAACGATCAAGTTGTTTTTAAAAAAATAATAATAATAAAATAAAGCTTAAACTGGTTCAAGTTCAAATAATTCAATCGATATCGTTCTAACAATTCAACAAACAAACAAACAAACATCGAACACACACTTTTACATCGTTAACACTTTGACAGATGAATTCATCATCGTAATTAATAATTAAATTCTAATTAAATAATTGCTTTTATGTGTTTTCTCGTTTAATTTATGCCGACTGATAGTACAATTAATATAATATAAGCGATGTTACGCTATATAAAAGCCGAAATTGCTACTTACATTTTGCAGTCGATTAGAAGAAATGCTCAGCTGACGACTGTTTTTTGGCAAAATATCAGAACATTTCCACGTGCTGTTCACGTGAACACTTCGTTCCCATTGGAGGAATGATGCGCGTGCGTTGTTAAAATCTTACTGCGGACCAAACGATAATTTCGTGCTTTTTTTTTTTTCTTAATAAATTTCTTTTTAATTTCGATTTTTTTATTTTAAATAAAAAATAATAATTTTATTTTATTATTAATACTTTATAAAATTTAGTCGATATTAATATTTATAAACGAGAAGTTAAGATTAAATGTTTATTTTCTTCCAATATTCGCGTTCTTAAATATTTGTTCTGTGTCAAAAATAATTTAAAATGTAAATATATATAAATATAAATTTTAAAGCGTTAGAAATTAATATTAAAAACAGTAAAAAAAATAAATAGATTTAAAAAATAGTTTTGGAAAAATATATTTTTGAAAAATTCAATTAAAACACACTTCTAAAAACAAATTTTAAATAATAATACTAATATATATATATATAACATATTTAATTAAAATTGTATTTAAAAGTAATTTGAAAAACTAATTTTATCAAAAATACAATTTTTCTAAAAATATATAATAAAATTCAGGGATACTTCTAAGTGATAAAGCAGCTAAGTAAGCAAACCAATGGTTTAGTTCGCTTCATATGAAACAAACTACACCATTGGTTTGTTTAATTAGCTACTTGTGAAGCACACCAAATTTAAAGCCCCTAACTTAAATATTATGCTTCAAACTTGAATATTAACAATTAATTTGATATTTCCTCAATAATATAAGTAATTTAAAAATTCAAATTCAATTTATTTTGTGGTTGTTATTTCAAACTTAAACTTCAAATCAGAAAGACAACTATTTTAATTAAGAAAAAAAAAATTGCAAATCCACAATTTACTGAAATTAAATATTGTAGACTATTTTATTTTAAATAAAAAAAGTAATAAATAAATTAAATGCAAACTTAAAACTTAAATAATTATTATTTGCAAGGAATAGAGGAAGCAAGAAATTGAAGAGAATCAAGATTATATATTCTAAATCATAAACTATAAAAATTATAAGTTCTATATTTCATATTACTATATGAAATATTACATATTACTTTCTGTTTAAAATCATACAGTTCTGTTAATTAATTAATCAAGGTCTAAATTTTATCAGAAAAGACTACAGATTAACAATAAAAAACTTTTTGTCTATGGAAAAGTATTAAAACCATTCTAATTCGCTTTTACTTTAGAGTACCTAAAAGTTTTTTATTTTCTATGTAAATCTTTATTTTATACATTGTATATGTATAGTTTGTGTGGTAGATATAAATTTTTGAGTTGAATTTATGTATGAGAATAAATGACACTATAAACAGTTAAAAAGTATAAAAAAATATTCACTCAATATTATATGAAACAATTAGAAAATATTATAAGCAATTTGAATTATGTTTATGTACTGTATAAATTAATTTCATAATTTATGCTTAATGAAAACAGCTGTAGTAAAAGTTCATTGTCCTATAGATTTTTTTTATTATTATCAAACTATAATCTTTTGTTTATCTCGTTACACCGTTCTGGTGTCATGACCTCTCGTTATAATGTTCAGTATTTTTAAATGAAAGGATATCAAATTATAAAATCTCTTAAATATTAAATATTTATTTTACCTACTCAAACGAATAGTTTGTATGTGTATCAATACATAATAAAATATACAATTCAATTGAGTTAATTTTTTAAACAAAACATTTCATTTGAGAGGAAATTTCTCTTTTATAATTTGCACAAAAAGACCTAAAATTATAGAATATTTAACTTAAATTCTCAAAATTTTTCCATATATTATGAAAGGTTGTGGGTTCGTCCCAAACTATCTAGACTTTTAAGTGAATGTGAATTTTTACATTACATTTTTCATCTATTTATCTAAATTTTATTTTCTTGTTTTTCCCAAACCTTACAAGAAGTAAAAACGCTTGATATAGGCGACTTTACTTTCAAAAAAGGAATCTCAAGATACAAAAACCACGTTGTTATACCTGGATAATTCAGGAGGCATGGTACAATAATACTTACAAACCATTGAGAGATATCAATCGATAATTGCTCTACGAGACAAAGTAAAAACAAATGGAAATTATTTTTGTTCTATTAATAATTATGTCGTAGGCAATTTCTCTTATAAAGTTAGACATAATAAACAAAACTGATTTTAATTAATTAATTACAATGTATGAATTTATTTTAAATTTTAAGTTTATCCATGTATATGTGCTGAATTCGATTTAATCTGTTGCTAGTATTATATAACGTCGTTTTTATAACTAATTTTTAAATTTTTTTTATGTTTAAAACAAAGAAAAAGAAAGGTCAAATAAGTGCTGAATTTTATCCACTGTCTTTTAGATATTAAATTGACCATATTAAATCACAAATTATTTAAAATATATACAGTCGAACCTCCAATAACGGCTACCTCTAAACAGCGGACATTTCTTCAGAAACATTTTTAAATAAAAATTCATACATAATAATTCTCAATGGCCAATTTTTTCCATTAGCGGCCATTATCCAGAGGTTTGACTGTACACACGTAATTAACTTTAAAATTTATAAAGTTAATTTTGATCAACTTATTTATAAAATATTTCTGTATAAATAAATTACTTCTATATTATTTTTTTAGTGGCAAACAATTTGTAGTTACTCAAAAAGTTATTTTTTATTCGATAATTTTAAAAATAATAATGTTTAAATGCATTTATTTATTGAATAAACCGCTTCACGAAATGCACTTAAGCAGGAAAAAAGTTTTTATTAATTCATATACCAGACAATTTTATTTATATATTTATTATATCGATCCTATTTTCAATTCTCCACCATCTTTCGACTTGATGTGTAAAAGCCATTTTTCTTTCTCCTCCAGATATTTTGGACCTTTTCCAAATGTTACAAGTTCACCAGATGATTATACAAACTTCAAAATCATTGTTACTATTTTTAATGATTTCAACCTAAACCTTTTATTCGTGACCTCTTAAACTGCTAGTTCACTCAATAAACTTTTTAAATCATTCTTTTGAATTAGGTCAATTGAGGATAAAAAAGCATTTTGGGGAATATCTTCAGAATTTGGACTTTAAATTTAGATTCTTACGGTTTATATCTATCGTTTGGAATATTAAATATTATATTGATACTGTATTTATGTATATATGTAAATATTGATGATATTTCAATTTTATGTTTCACTTTCTAAACGGTAGATCGCGAGCTCTCGGAAGAGCGCAAATTGTATTTGAAATAAAAGGGATGTCGCGGAGTATGAAAAAGGCTGAGAAGTATTACTTTATATTATATTTAATCGCTAATCTTTAAGATTTGTTATTTCATATTAAATTTTCTTGTTAATTATGATATATTGAAGGAAAAACTTCGTTTAATAGCATATAAACTTTTGTTTATAAATATTTAATAAAACAAAGAGGAAGAGGAAGGTCGCATAACTTCCGATTTCCTTTATAGATAAGAGTATAAACACATTATTATTTAAAGAAACGAATTACAAATATTAGTATAACAATAAATAATAAACAGATTTTAATGTTTAAAAGCATTTTATAACAGCTAAGCGAAAGTTTAAAAAATTGTTCGCGAACCCAGCGTTGAGAGATTTCATATTAGTTGAAAAACTTGTCAAATTAAAATATATAAATAAATTAAAATGTTACTATTTATATAGAAATACTATCAACGAAAAGATTTAAATTCTTTTTAAATAGAAATCAGGCTTAAATATTATTTACTTGACTAGAAATTTCAATTTAATACAGGTATTTAGCATAAATTTAATTTTTATAATTGCTTTAAAATGTTTCAAAACTATTTAGATCAATCTGTTAACCTCTATTTATATGTGGTTTTAACTAGTGAATAATTACTAATACATTTTACTTTCGTCTCTGTTGTTTTTTTAAGGTCTCCACCCTGTTACTATAGTAACATATTACATATTTGAATAAGTGACGTCACTGGAAATTTGAAGAGAAATTTTGTTTTATTTTTATTTTTTTTCAATCAACAATCCATTTAAATAGCTTTTGAACGATTAAATTATAATTTTAAAAATGTATATTGTTTTCATGTTATTATTATTATTATTATCATCATCATCATCTGGCTGTATTTAATTTAATTCTTTGTATTAAGCCTAAATAATTAGACTTAATTTAATTTTTCAAATATTTGAATATTCAAAAACATTTGCTAAAATGATGTAAAATTATTTATAAAAGTATAATAAAGCTGAAAATTTTAAAAATTATGTTTTTTAATTATTTTTTAGAATATTTTAAATAAATTTTTTAGATGAAAGTGCCATACTGTGATAATGATTATATGATTTTTTAAAAGATTTCTGGATGAAATAAAAAATTTTTTATTATATATAATATTTTGATTTTAATCAATGTTAATTATTTTTCTAAAAATGTTTTTGTTATATTTCTCTATAACAAAAACATCATCTAAATCATGAAATCATCTAAAAAAATCATCATTTTTCCAATCCAAAACTTAGCAATTGCTTTCTTTGGAACTTGATTTGCTATTTAAGCTGTTATGCATGTAAAATATTCTTAAATATTAGAAGAATGTTAAAATATAATTTTTTAAAACAATTTTTACCAATTGTGATAAAAAAATATATAAATTTTATTTTATTTTTTGGACATTAATTTATAAATTTTTTTAAATTAAATTATTATACTTGATTGTAAATAAATGAAGTTTGAGTTTATAACGTTTAACATTTTAATATAGTCTATTTTTTTTCAATATCTTCCTTTAAATGAAATTCTGAAAACTTTAAAAAATTAAATACATTTTTTATAATTTAGAATTTTAAAATATTCATGTTTGAATTTTGAAGTTTTAGAATTTTTTCATTTTTTTTTTATCTGGAAAATTTTCGTTAAACATATTTATTTTCTTTAAAAAATATATTTTTAATATTAAAATTAATAAAAAATTTAAATTAAAATTCATATTTTTAGTTTGCATTTTAGTTTTTAATTTTGATTAGTTTCGATATTTTGACATTGAATGAACTTTAAAAAAGTGCTTAAAATATAATTTATTGTTTATATATTAAAGAAATCTATGTAAATAATATGAAAAACTCAAATTTAAAATATAAAAAATGTATTTATTGATAAGTTTTTTATTAATAACATTAAAAAGATACATAAATGGAGGTACTTAATTATATCAATGACAATAAGTAAGAGAACATCTTTAATTTGAATTAATTATAATTAATTCTTAATATATTTAATTTTGATTTTATATTTTTTAAGAATTAAGGTAATTCTTTTAAAATGGTTCTTCCATTTAAAATAATGAAAATCAATGCTGAATTCTAGACATTTAGTAATAGAAAATGCATTATAATTTTGTTTTTGGCTATTTTTTAGTTACAAATTGATAAATATAGTTATAAATTTGATATTTCAGTACAAATCATTCAATAAAACATGTAAGTTTAAAGTGTGGGACCAGTCTTGAAAGATTAGAAATTAATTATAATGAAATATGATCTAACAAAGAAAATAGAGCTTCTACCTTAATCAGAGAGAAAATGGTCAAAATATTGTAATATTTTAAAATAAAAAAATATTAAAGAGTAAACATTTATCAAGATCATTAAACTTATATTTTAGCAGTGGCAGTCTTAATTTGTAAGAGATACTAAACATGCTTGAGCTTAGCAATAATGTATGGTATTCAAAAAGACATGTTTTCATTTTAACTTTAAAAAATGATCTTTCGCCATCGAAATATATTCATGATGTTTTCTTTTTAGAATAATTCGTACTCATTCATAATTTTTCATCTAAAAGTCTATGGTAAAACAAGTTGTAATGTATAAGTTACACATATTATAAAATTTTATTTGTTTTTATTGATATAATTTCAAGCTTTCAATATATTTCTTGTTGTTAAAAAGAAATAAAATACCAACGATAGTTTGTACTTTTTTCCTTTTAAATCTACAAATTATTTGTATATAATTTTAATAAAAATTAATTTATATTCTCGTTTTATCATTCCAAAAAGTTGATTCATTTCTACACAATTAATTAGAATGACAAGTGAGTAGAATTTTGTCCAGAAGCTTCAATATTCATAATTAAACTGTAAACTATTTGAAATAAATCACAATTATAAACAATTATATTATACATTTTTATGATATTTTATTTTATTTTTTGAACATTAATTTATAAATTTTTTAATTAAATTATTATACTTGATTGTAAATAAATAAAGTTTGAGTTTATAATATTTTCATAAAAATGTATTTTATTATAATAAAATATAAGATTTTATTAATACTTCGAAATTTCTTAGAAAATCTGAAGATCGAAGGATTCCAAAATGGTGACTTTAGATAATGGTTAATGTTCCTAGTACAAATTCGTTTTTATTAATTAAGACGCAACAATTTATCTTTAGAATTTATATAAATATAACTAATTAAATAATTTTACATAAAAATTTAAAATAAACGCTTCATATTCTGGTAATCTGACATAGTCATATGTGACAGACACAAATAACTTAGTCGGACAGAACTTTGACTTAAACAAATAAGTTAGAGTTTACACTCTGATTATTTTGAGATACAATAATAAATTTTTAAATTAGATTTTTATCAACGGAGACTATAAACTATAAATATATTTTTCTTTCGCTAAATTAAGAATTAGAATTTGAAATGATAGCCCAACGGGAACATTTTATAAAAAAAAGACTTTTAAGTCTATTTTTATTCTTTGCTGGGGTTAACTTAGATGCAGCATTTTTATTTACCACGTAAAGTGTGCATAAATGTATCTTCCAAGAACATTTTAAAAATGAGATATTTAAAAATATTTTGACACTACAGGTACTCCTCACTTTACGACCTATCTGCTTAACGACCACTCGCACTTACGACCAATCGAGTTTCGACCTGCAATTCGGGGAATCCCCTTTCTCGGCTTAAGTGTCGGTCAGTGGCGTATGGTGACATGCGCACTAAACCTACTATAATAGTCTTATAGTACTAGAATAGGCTAATAGCGTACTATAATAGTCTTTTTATGAATAAATTTGAAGTTTGTTGCATAATTTGTATAATTTTACAACGATCCTATATTCCCGACGCAAGCCCTCGTTTATCGACCAATTCGCTTAACGACGTAGTCGTCGGAACGGAACTCGGTCGTAAAGTGAGGAGTATCTGTATTGTAATTGCAAGTTTAAGGTATGCCGATATTCGGGGAGAACAAAAATAGGTACATATATAGTTGTAAATCTAAGAAATGCAGTTGGCGTTCATTATTATTATTATTTTTTATCTTTTATTATTTCGTCATATTTCTCATTTGTGATTTAATTTATGCACAAAAATAAATGTTTTTCCTTTCATATTTTTTCATGCGTGTTTTTTTTCATAATAACAACTGTATATCTACATTTTCACCCCCTGTATATGTATAATAGTATATTTACATCCAAAAAGGAAGAGCAGCGGGGCCTTTTGCACCGATCACAAACATGGATGCCTGAAATTATCTTTTATAAAGAAAACCTTGTGTTTAATTGATTTTATTCGCATATGTTTAGTTTTCAAAAGAGATGGATCCATTTTTTTGATTGGTCGGACCCGTCATCTTAGTTTCTACGTATTGATATAAAATTATAAAGGATGTCCTAAAATTAACGCAGGATTTAAATTTCGCGCCATTTTTATCACATTGGGTTGACAGCGTCACTCAAAGTGACATCTTGTAGTAAACACATTGCAGTTGGTTAATATGGAGCGATATGCGATGGAGGAGCAGCATATAATGATGATCAAAGTTTATTCCAAGTACGGAGAAAGTTTTGCTGCGACTGTGGGCAAATTACGTGGCATTTTCGGTCGAAGAAACATGCTAAACGAAACGACTGTAAAAAGAGCGTGTAAAGAAAAACCGATGCATGCCCAACGAGTGACAGTTTGGAGTCGTGGAGTGATTGGACCATGTTTCTTCGAAGATGATGCTGAAAATGCAGTTACTGTTAATGGTATAGCCTATATTATCGCATGTGTGAGGACCCAGTCAAGGTCCGAATCGCAACCTAAATAAAAGGGCAAAGGACCAAGGAATTCGTTAGAGTTCCGGTTACGAATGGCGAAGGAAAAACAAACCGCGAGTGAAAAATAAAGGTTGTTTTTGTTGGAGGTGTAAGTTAAGAAAGAAAATGTCGGAGAACGGACCAAAGTCGAGGGAGATGTAGCGAGAGAGGAATCAGGTTCGGGCGCGCATCTGACCTCTCCCGCGCCCTCTGATCGGTTTCGAATTGTCACCTTGTGACTAGAAAGGACCAATGGTAGAACGAATCGAGAGAAAAAAAACAAAAATCACGAGTCCGAAAAAGGACGTTCTTGGTTCCTAGTCGGAGTTCTTGGATACGTAGCGAGAGATTCTACCACCTTGGTCATGAGTGCTACGATTGGAGATAGAAAGGGACTTATCGACGAAAGTGTCGGACTAACGGACTTCCATCGACCGCCAAGAACGACGTTCGTCGAAGAAGTATTAATTGAGACCCAGGAGTACACCCCGGGGTCGACAAGAGACCATCCACCCGTACGGGACGACCTGGACCGAAGACGAGAATCTATCGGATCTTCTCTTATTGAACTTTTAGTAGGCTTATTGTTCCATCGAGACACCTCCTGTTCTAAATCTTGTAAGAAACTTTTCGATGTCATTAAACGGGTTAATATGGGAAACCTGTCTCCGTGAGTTCTACCACACCCACACGACGGGGCTGACCGCGAGGTCATCACGACGGTTTTTCACCCCCTTCGGCTAGCCTTACACATGATGATATCTGATTTTTGTGGCCTCATTTGGACAGCATGAATTTGAGTGATTTGTGGTTCCAGCAGGATAATGCCACCTATCATATGGCACATGAAACAACCGAGTTGTTACGGCAGAAATTTCATGGGCGACTCATCCACACAACAGCGATCAGAACTGGCCACCAAGATCGTACGATCTGACACCATGCAACGTTTTTCTCTGGGATTTGTAAAGTCCAAAGTTTATGCCACTAAAATAAAAACAATTCCTGATTTAAAAGCAGAAATTTGAAAAGTTATCGTCGAAATTGAGTCACAATTGTGCAAAAATATAATTGAAAATTTTGTGAGGCTGCCCGGGGAGAAAAAGAAATTTAAAAAATAATAACGATTACAAGAGATATATCGTTATCATCTCTATTGCCGTCTGGACTGGCGAGCGTAACAATCAACGACATGTGGGAGCGGTTGAGTCAGAGATCGATGCCTCGTTTACAAAGAACACAACCCGTTTATTGACAATTTAACTTACAAATAAAGTATTATTGTCACGAAAGTTGAAGTCCTTGTATATTTCGGCGCGTAGTCTTCGAAAGAAGAAGAGGAAAGTCCGGCGAGGAAAGTGGTTTCCTATAGCTGACCGGATGTTGCATTTTAAGACCAGTTCTCGAACAGAAAACAATGTCCGGTGAATGTAGATCAGATTTTCCGAAGTTTTTTTCAACGACAGTCTATAGCTTTTGGAGAATGCATCGGCAAAAGACGAAGATGGAACCTTGCAGGAAATACCCCAGTGAGGGACATAGCCTCGCGGAACGCCACGGCAAAGAACCGAGTGTCTTGTCTGAGGGTTGATATGGAGATTTCTCTCTTAGCTATGTTCTCCGATACCGAATGTCTTTCTTTCTTTCTTTCGTTAATATGGAGATTCTGGCCAGATCGCCTTTTCTCCGAGATACCGAGTGTTCCTGTAGCCTGGGCTTAAATATCGCGTGGTCTCGTAAATTGTTACTTTATTGGTTATTAATCCCCTATCTCGGCCCCCGATTGGTCTTTCTCAGTTACCAGATGAAATTGGACCAGATCAGTTCCCGAGAAAGACGATTGTTTATTCTTCTTTTTTTTCAATTTAATATGGAGATTATAGCCTTTGCTGCTCTTTCTCCGACCGACGGATTGTTTATTAAATACTAATATAATTCGACACCTTCTTTCGTTTGGTGTTGAACGAGCCTTGTACCTTAACTAACATTTTCTTTTTATGTTCATTTTGTCTTATAAAGAATTTAATTTACTAATTTTTCACCTTTTTTTATCCCGTGGTTTTAATATTAAAATAATTTTATTTTTCTCCGTTTCCTTTATAATTTAGTTCCTTTAATTTTAATTAATCGCGAAGATCAAGATTCGTTTTTTTGTTTGAATATGTGGTTAAAAGATGTTTTTCATCACAACCCAAGGCCTCACAATTTTGTCAAAAGAATATGAGTGTGTCAGATGAGTCGTAGGGGACATTTGTCAGATATTTTATTCTATATTTAATGTTTATCCTTTAAAATGATGTAACAACTTTGCCAATTAATCAATAAATAATACATTCTTTTTAAAATTTAAATCCTGCGTTACTTTTGGGACACCCTATGTACACCTTTGGGATGTTTATAAAATTTACACATAAAATCACATATTTTAAAACAGTGATAAACTTAGGCTGAAAAAATGATCACCATTTTAAAATATATGTAACTTTATATACAGGGTAATTCATTTACAATGCAAATTGCAAATATCTCCTGAAATATACATTAAATTGAAAAGAATGTCTTATATGAAAATTTATTATTTTGGAGAGGCCTTTTGAACCACATGAAAATTAAAACACCCCTCCCTTGTGGGTGTGGCGAGAGTAACTAGATTTTCGAATGATATCCTCAATCTCTGTATTTTTGGATTTTTTATTGAAAAATAACAGCATTTTATTCCAAACAATTTTTTGATTAATGTAAAGTTAAAAAGTTATTAGCATTTTTAGTACTTTTGAAAAATAAGGCTTCACTGTAAAGAAGGGATGATAGAAATGAAAAAGTTTAATGAAATAATATAAAAGAGATTAATATTTATCATTTGCTAGATCTGACATTTCCAGATTTTCATCTCTGGAGAATGTTAAAAGAAAAGTGCTATCACGAGGTATCCATAATGTGTAAAAATATGAAACAATGTATTATTGATACTTGCGCTTCAATTGACTCACAAATTTTGAAGAGGACTGTGCAGTTATTGAGAAATGTATTGATGTAAATGTCACCGTTTGAACATTTGCTGAAATTAACACTCAACATATTTTTATAAAAATTTGTATTTTTACATAAATTTTTAATATAAATTGTTTATTTTGATTTTTCTTGTTATTTCTTAAGTGGTAATAAATTAGATTATAAAAATCATTTTATACGTATTATTATTCAAAAATACTAAAATTTATAAAAACTTTTTAAATTAAAATTAAAAAATAATTAAAAAATATTAGAAGTTTCATTTGAAAATCAAAAGTTACCCACAAGGAGAAGAGATGTTTTAATTTATATTTGGTTCAAAATAATAAACTTTCACGTAAGACACTTTTTCAATTTTATGTGTATTTCAAAAGATATTTGCAATTGGCATTATAAATGGACTACCCTATATATGTATATATGCTTATTTGTGTATGTACCCGGCTGGACTTAGACATGTTGTGGCCCTAATTTACGACATTATAACAGGTCCCTCCTATCCATCAAATAATGATACATGTAAAAATGTAAGGCGTTAAGCTATAGACTCATAACGCGAAGTCCTTAGCTACAGCCTGTTTAGCTTATGTATATATCCAGCTTTACATATATGTTGAAAAATTCTACATATACCAAGATGTACTTGCATACAGTCAAATACAGAACAGTGTTCACTTTCAACATTAACATAATATTATTATAATGACAGAAATATAATCTATACTTTAAACTGGCGCGTGAATTTATATATATATGTTACAGTCAAAACCCATTTTTAGTTAGAACGCGTTTTAGCTAGTTGAAACTAGTTTATACTGGATGTCTTTGTTAAAACTCGTTTTCTGTAGTTAAAACTAGAATTTACTGCTAGTCAAAAATGAATTTGAGTTAAAACTAGTTTTAACTAGACAAAACGGGTTTTTATCAAAGACATCCAGTATAAACTAGTTTCAACTAGTTAAAACGCGTTCTAACTAAAAACGGGTTTTGACTGTAACATATATATATGTAAGCGCTAATATTTTATTGGATGTTATCTGACAGTCTATAGGGCCTCTCAGAGGTCGAGAGAGACCTGAACAACGTAACTTCTTGAAGGCTTTCAGTGTATTAAAAAATATTGCGTTAAAAATTGTATTATATTTTATAAACGATAAAATTTGGTTAAAAAATACAAAAATGTAATGAATAATTTTTTTAAAATGGCTCTGCTGATCTCTCTATGATAGAGCCTAGTTATGATCTTCTGTAAGGAATTTTACGAGTGACTTGATTTTGAAAATGTTATAAAAACTACAATGTAGAAAATTGATGGTTATTTAAATAAATTTCATTTTTGGGGATTAAAATAGATATGTGTTTAATTTTATCTTACCTCCCACGTTATAAAACTTATGTAGGAGATTGCGTGTTTGAGGTAAGGCCACAGCGAGTCACAGTGACATTTATAAACACTCCGAAATAACTTGTAAGCCCCTCAGCAGAGCCGAGTTTCTATTTGTTAAGGCCCTAAGCTATTATGTGGGAGGTTCTTCCCGTTTCAACAAATTTTAATAAAAGCGCGAGATCTCAGACACTAACTTTTTTTTAGCTTACATAGAAATTCTACAAATTTTAAAAAAATATGGGTTCTAAGCAAATATATTTTTCAGGCTCTAATATTATAAAACTCGGAAGTATAATCGTAAATTAAAAAGTGCCAAGATGCCAAGAATTACTTATTATTCCTTCACCTTTTTTAAGATTTTACACTTGCATGTAAATTTCTCAGTTTTTATTACTTTCCCGGCTTATAACAGAGGGAAAATATGGCGATTAGTAAAAGAAAGACCCCAAAATTACGTTTTTGTACTTCAGACACCTTAAAACATCGAGAAATGCAAAAAATTCGGAAAAAAATTTTTGTATGTATGAATATCATTGTGTGCGTGGGGGCATGATTTTGTTCACCCTGTTTGAAGTTTAATAATTCTTATGCTTTTTGTCGAAAATTTCTGAAATTTTGCAAGAAGATTTGCTTATTAGGGGGATTGATACTATTAAATTTTGGTGATTAAAAGTCGAGGGGAAGGGGAAAATAATGGGGGTCGTGTGTATTTCCAGTAAGTCGGACTTAATGGCGATTTTATCATTATTAGCATTTACAACTTTTTATAAAACCCATCCCTATCCTCAAAATTAAACTTTTGCCATTTTATAATAGTTAAAAATATAACAAGTTTTCTTAATAAAATATGATAATAGATGGCTCCACCAAAATTTTAATATTTCCGGGAAACTTGAGCAACTTGTTGCTGGTTTATTTGTTTTTTATTTTTATTTGTACGAAGTACGAAACGAAACAATTATTACATAAAAATTAAAGTGTAATGTCTTAAACGTAATATTGATAAGTTACTCAAACAGTTTCCATAACTCTGTCTCTCCCTTAATTTGCGTACTCACTAATCGCAAGCGAGAATCCTCTGCTGCATGGTGACGAAACAGCCACGTCTTTACACAAGGAACAGCGTTGAAAGATTGAGAAGGTGGTCCATGTACTTTGATGAAAATTAAATATGCAATATTCCGCATCAGCAGATTGAAACGAATGCTATTAAGTTAATTGCACAAAGTCCCCTTTCACCCTCATGCACACTGGTTGTAATGGTTTTCAACACATCGATTCGACGAGAGTTTGTGAAACTCGTCTTCCGCCTTCGTCGAAGTGATATCGAAAACCATTTGTTATTAGATTTCTATTTTCGAGACGGAATCGCAAGTACAGTACATTTGAGGCGGAGTAAATCGATATCCCAAGTTTGAATCGTCTATGGAGTTTCGTATGGGCAAAGCGTAGCTTTGTGGCGCAATATCTGCAAAGCGGCTTAAATGACAAAAAGTGACCTACACTTTGAAAGTGTATAAGTCCATTTATTCATACATTGAGATGTTTAAGAGTTTGAGTTTGAATCAACTAAAAAATATTGGCAAACGCTAATAAATGAGGGTAATGTTTTTAAAACCATAAAATTGTTAAAGAAAATAAACGATTTGATTTTTTTAGCTATAAATGGACTTATACCTTTTTCAATAATAACAAATTATGAAAAATATAAACATTAACAATTTTAAATTTATATTTTAATTGAAGTTGGCTTTTCTGATATGTATTCTGATATTAATGTAAAAAATAATAATTAAAATGAGAACATGCAAGTAAATAAATAATCAACTTTATTAAGAAATATTTTCAGTGGTATTATATAAGAAGTTTTAAATAAACCACTATGAAAAGTAAATTACTTCGTTAAGATATCAATAACTAAGTGGCTGGATGACCGAGCGGTCAATGTTAGCAGCCTGCTGCCCTGGAGGATCCGGGATCGAATCCGGACGAGTCGAAAAATCCCCAGGAATTTTTCGGGAGGTGGTGCATCCGGATACGTCGGTCCCCGTCCCACACCACCCGGCCGCCCCATTGTTGGCCTGGCCGAACCCATAATGGGCTTGTTATAAGTGGCCCTCTTAGTACCTCACAGGGCGACGGCCGGATGGCCGAGCGGTAAAGGTGGCAGCCTACCGCTCTGGGGGACCCGGGATCGAATCCGAACGGGTCGAATAATCCCCAGGAATTTTTCGGGGGGTGGTCCGTTCGGATATGTCGGGCCCCGTCCCTCACCAGCCGGTCGCCCCATTGTGGGCCTGGCCGAACCCATAATGGGCCTACTAAAAAGGCCCTCTTAGTGCCCACAGGGCGGAAAGAGTTAAAAAAAAAAAAAAAAAAAAAAAAAAAAAAAAAAAAGTACCCACAGGGCGGAAAGAGTTACAAAAAAAAAACAGATAATAATAACAAATGTATTCACATTTCAATCTTATTTCTTCTTTACACTTAGAATTAGCTATTTTACGTTATAGAAAGTTATTTCAATTATTGATTATTTTTTATTTTATTTTTTTTTTTTTGTAACTCTTTCCGCCCAGTGGGCACTAAGAGGGCTTCTTATAGCAAGCCCATTATGGGTTCGGCCAGGCCCACAATGGGGCGGCCGGGTGGTGAGGGACGGGGACCGACATATCCGGACGGACCACCCCCCGAAAAATTCCTGGGGATTTCTCGACTCGTCCGGATTTGATCCCTGGTCCACAAGGGCGGTAGGCTGCTAACCTTGACCCCTCGACCATCCGGCCGCTAACAATTATTGATTATTACGAATGGACTTATTCCATTTTCAAAACAAACAAATAATAATAATAAAACATTTTACAGTTAAACTTCTTTTGATTAATTTATGAACATATTGTATACCATTGACTTTGTTATTATAAATATAAAAAAAGAGCATGTATGCCTCTCTAAAACTATTATTAACTCATTTTTTTCCAAAAATGGGCTTATACCACTTAAAAAAGATTCTTATTCGTAATCAGCGCAAAAATCTTTGCAAGAAGTAATTTGCTCTGTATTTTTAGCTGAGATATTGTACAGTACATAGCTTAAAGTCCAATTTAGATGGTCTCAAAGTACAAGGGGTTTCGTGGTACTTTTTAAAAAAAACTACCAGGGCGACGCTCTGGTACGATTACACAGCTGATAAAAATATATCACACAATAGTTTACAGCTGCATTTTAAATTACAGAATATACTAAAAAGCTATTAATTACTATGTCCGCGCGTTATTTTACATTTTTCTCTTTAAATTTTAAAAATTTTTAGACGCGCAGGCTCTTTAAATTGATGTCAAAGGCAAATGTCTTCTTTTCTTGTGCATGAGATAAATATTGCCCTTCAAAGTAACAGGGTGAATCTCAGTTTGTTAGACTGAGGTACTTTGGTTTGGGACTCGGTTGAAGTAGTTTAACCCGGAAAGTTTTTCTGATTTTTTTACTTTTTTTACCCTATAGACACTAGGAGGGTCTTTATGTCAAGCCCATTATGGGTTCGGCTAGAGTCTATCCGAACCCATAATAGGCTTGATAAATGGCCGCCTCATTGTTGGTCTAGCTACTAGAATCACAATGAGGCGGCCGTGTAGTAAGGGACTGATCAGGACAGACCACTCCCGAAAAATTCCTGTGATTTTTCGACTTGTCCTGATTCGTCCACCAAGCGGTAGGCCTATACCTTAATCGTTCGGTCATCCGGCCGTCGCCCTGCGGACTTAACTCGAAAAGGTTATAACGATTCAGTTGTCCCATTGTAAGCCTGGACGAAGCTAGAACTATTGAGCACTGGTAGTTGGTCGAGGATTCGCCCCTAACCTAAAGGCCTGTTACGTGGAGTTTTCTGGAGTTTATTCATGTTTATAGCACCTAAATAGGGGCCTGTCTTCCACAGAATGTTCTCCCAGGAGATATTCCCCTGGAAAGATCGCCCATATGTCGTGTTGCCGAATACAAACAAAGAACTTGAACAAAATTTCGAATTTCTGCAACATCTTGGCGGATTTTTATTTTAAGGTTAAAATGTACCAAAGAGGAAAATGAACTTAAGCTATTTTTATAATACACTTGTTTACGTGTACTCGTGAATATGAAAAAACAGGCGGAAACACTATATCATGACAGCAATCTAATCTTTATAATGGTTAACTGAGTTTTGGTTTACCCTGTATACCGTTATGCCTGCAAATTCGACCTGATGTTTACTTTTAAACGTTCAAGGATAAATATTTGATTAAGAGGTGAATGTATCAATTTAATAATGGTTAGTCGTCATTGTTAAGATTGCTCAATAGTCTGGCAATGATATCGGATTTTGCAATATAATACCAGTCATCGAAACTACGCAGAACTGGATGACTAAAGGCTATCGACTTTCTAGTAAACGATGGAAGTTATAAATTTTCAGAATTATTTATATTAAAAAAATATCGATTGAAAGTGTACAGAATTGTTGAATTTACAATATTTTCATACTTTAAAATTGGTATTTCGATAAATTTTAAAATTGATGTTAAAGTTAATATTAAAAACTTAATAATGACGACCATCATTTTGAGAAATTATCTAATTTTTTGGTTAAAGTATCTCTAATAACCATACATATCCTATATTTTATGTCTTTTTACTTTCCCAGATGCTATGTATACATAACAAGGGAAAGTATTGGAATCGTGTCAAATTTGATCCGCCGAGTTTTCTGCAAATCTCCACATTTTGAGACTTCCTAAATGAAAAAAGTAAAAAAAATTCCAGCAACGACTTACGTAACTTTCCCAGCTGTTATGATATTTTATTAAAATTTTTTTAAAATATATTTTTAATTAAATATAATAAATAAAATTGTGTGTCGCACCGTTTGTTGTGAAATTTTGTTATAAAAAACTTTTTATACTTTTAATTACTATAGAATGGCAAAAACTTTCATTTTGACGTTAATGATCAGTTTCATTTTAAAAATATTATAAATGTTAATAACGAATAACATCATTAAGTCAGTCACTTAGGGATATGACATGTGACCATCATATATTCTTCTACCCCTCGACCTTTCACCACCAAAATTTAATAGTATCGATGCCCCTCATACACAAGTTACCGTGCAAAATTTCATTTCTTAATCCATTCCCGACCACCAAAACAAAGTTTAAAAAAAAAAAAAATCTTTTCATCTGTATTTCAAGCATTAAAATGCCTACAAATACAATATAATATTATGTATAACTAGCTGACCCGGCCACGCGTTGTTGTGGCTCAAATATATCTATATCCATTATATATATATATATATTGCTAATTATTGGATAGCGATAAATAGAGACTCGACTCTACTTGGATGAAATACAGTATAACCACATCAATTAAGACAGATAACTACTTTATCCACACTGTCCGAAATATTAAGTTTTAATTAACTAGATTTTACTTTTAATTTTAATTAATTAATTTTAGTTTCAGTGTAAAAATCAGTTTTAATTATTATGTTAGTATTTTTAGTTTTAATTAATTTCACTGGCTACCTAGTATTTTTTAAAACTCTTTCCCTCTTGTGGACACTAAGAGGGCCTCTTTTAGCAAGCCCCCCATTATGGATTCGGCCAGGCCCACAATGAGGCGGCCGGGTGGTGAGGGACGGGGACCCGACATATACGGACGGACCACCCCCCGAAAAATTTCTGGGGATTTTTTCGACCCGTCCGGATTTGATCCAGGATCCCCCAGGGTGGGATTTAATTTAAATTCAATTGCGATGCATACCGAAATAAGAAGTTGAATCTTTCTCGCACGTGCATTGATACATACAGTAATTTGAAATAACTACATCATCGATGGTTTATGTCGTAACGTCTAACAACGATAGGCGATCTCGGTACCACTAACTTCTGAATCGGTAGTCCCGTGGAGCTGTCGACTTTCTTTAACACAGGAAGTACAGGGAATTGACCATCTGTCTCCCTCGGCTCACAGGGCAAATATAACGTTCAAAATTTTGTTCGTAAACCGAATTGTTCAAATAGCGAGGCGTTCGAAACCCGAGATTTGACTGCATATAGAAAATTTTTATAACAAAATCTCATAACAGATGGCGCCACACATAAATTTATTTATTATGATTTATAATATAGAAGTTATTTTTAAAATAAATTTTCATAATAGCCGGAAAAGTTATGCAACTCTGCTAGATTGTTGTTTTATTTTTTTCTCTTTCTGTCATGTACGCCCAAAGAGGTAGTGTTGCCACCCGTCCGGTTTTTAATTCATTGTCTCTTTAAAGCTAAGTTATTTCATTTCTTAATTTAAGTTGCTCTTACACAAGTCCCTAACTGGTTTAGAACTGGCGTGAACGTTATTCTTCGCATGGTAAAATAACATTGCGCATGCGTCAGGGACTTCTGTTCAAACAAGAACCTTTCCAAAATTGTTGACCCGGACGGAAGGTCCGGGTCAGCAGTTTTGAAAAGGTGGCAACCTACAAAGAGGGCTTTTTTCATGCCCATTATGGGTTCGGCCAGGGTAATAGGGACCCGTCCCATTCATCCTTTCTTACTCTACATATCCAGGACTGATCGTTCGTTAAAATTTTTTGTGGTTTTCCACCCAAACCCGATCCGTTTCCTCAGAAAGGTAGTTTTACACCTTTACCGCCTTTGCTGTCTGATGGTCTATTTTCTGTTTGATTACGAATAATTAAATTTAAAACAACGATATTATTGCAATTAAGCCATCAAAATTTTATAATCGCCATCCAGATAGTCTATTGGATAAAAGATCTGAGTCTGATTCGTAATTAATCAAGGATAATTAGGTTCAGGGCGCCATTTTTTCGATTTCATCTCTACGATGACAGTTAGGATTCTCTAAATTTTTATTTTAATTAATAACTTACTATCTATGCTAATTCTTATTATTACTATTAATTAATACTAATGCTACTTCTAAATTAAAGAAGTAGGCCCTATTATTGTTTTCAAATTGCAGTAAGTAGTTAAAATTACCTTCTGAATACTGGAACGAATCACATATACACTTCAAACAACCTTTAAGGTTCAGTAACAAAAATTTTTAATGTAAAAAAGTTATTTTGCGTATTCCAATTTGGAATTTCGTTAATTTGAAGAACCGAAGCAGACTGATCAAAGTCGAAAACGTTTGTCAAAAGTTTTTTTTATTAAATATTTTTATTACTGAACCTTACAGGTTATTTAGTGTGTTTGCACTAAATAGGCCCATATAACGTAACATGCAGAATAATTTTGTACTGTTGTATTTTAATAAATTAGATAATATGCACTGTAGTATAATATTTAATTCAAAAAGTTACAGGAAAGTCTGTTTAAAGTGGACCATCCTACAAAACAAATACAGTAGAGTCCCGTACAACGCGCAAATAAAGCAAGCAACAGCCCTTGAATTTTGTCAATCAGAGGTATACGTTTTTTTTCAACTTATAGGCCAAGGTTTAGACTTTCATAAATCGTGTGATAATGCAGGTTTCGATAACGCAATTTCCTATAATGCGTAACGAATCCCCCGCGTTGTACGGGACTCTACTGTATATAAAACGATTTTATATGTAAAATACTATTAAACTGGAATTGTCTACACCAGCGTTTTTCAAAGTGGGCGATAACGCCTCCTTGTGGGCGGTGAGTAAATCTAGGGGGCGCTGGAGGCAGGGTACTGAACGGTGATCAAAGGTAAAAGTTCCTTTTCCTCTATCAAACGGATAAGAGGAAACATTGCATTTAATGGTTTCCAGATGTCGAGAACAATGTACGGTAAGAGCACAAAGTGTGAGATTCATAGAAAAGTTTTCCTAAGAATATTTCCAATCCTTTCTCACACGGGGGGCGTTGGGTATAACTTTATAAAACAAAGGGGGCGGTGGATCGAAAAAGTTTGAGAATCACTGGTCTACACGGAAACGAAAACTTTTTTGGTTTACTGATTGCATATAATAATCTAAGTAAAAAAGATTTCTTTTACTCTTATCGCCTTCAGGCACTAAGAAATATTTTATCAAACCCAACGTGGTTCACCGAAGAGGCTGGGTAGTGAGGGACGGGACCCGGCGTATCCGGAACGTAACTGTTTCACGTACACGAGAAAATATGCAAGAGGGAGTATAATAATTCCACTATGCAATTAACACATAGGACGTTTTGCAGGTTACGTAAGGTATGCAAATACGTTAATAGAGTTTGCAAAACCGTGAGTTCGCCGACCTGGTGGATATTGGGGACTTAAAATCCCACTTCCCGGACACGACTATAAGTTCGCCGATTGGGGGGAGGGATATTCTATAAATTCCCTTTCCGTCGGGATGGTCTTAGGCCTTCGCGCGGTTTTTATGAGGCAGAAAGAGACAAGTTGTTCACAAAGAAACCGTTTATTATTTGTAGATCATGCTTACATAATTTCGTTGAGATCCTAAGCTTCACAGCTTTGTCCGTAAATAGTTCTCAAACGTTCTTAATTTTTCTCTGATGGTCCAATGCTAGCGGAGCCCCAGGGCGGCGTCAAGTTAATATTCGTAGTTGGGAGAAACTGCACGGGATAAAGATGAGCGGAAGTTCAACGTGAAGAAAGTGACGATCACAATAAGAGAACTGGAGAAGAAGCTCTGCTGTCCTTGACGGCTGAGTTTTTATCAACTTTTTTGGATCGGTTCATTACTAATTGGTCAGGCCTTCCATGCTTCCTAATTGGTCTCTCACCATTCTATAATATTTTCGTTTCGTTTTACTTTATTGCGTCTTAAGTTTTAAATAATTCCCTTTTAATTTTCCTTTATTCTAAAATTTTGTTTTTCCCTCTTTTCTTCGAGTGATGATGTCAAAGTCCGGTGTCGTCGACTCGACATTTATACGTGGTACGATCCAAAAGTTCGGGGAATGCAGTAATCGACGACAACAAAAGCATGTATTTGAAGTTACAGCGTATGAAATGGATTCTACCAAACCACCTCTACGTGTTCAGGTTAATTTTACCCATGTCATGTGATTAAACCGCGAGCGCTGCTGTTTTTTCCCGGAGATAGTTACCTTTGTCCTGCGACGTAATCAAAGTGGAGTTTCAAGAACAACCTCCAACATTTCGACTTCACCGTGACCTTTCACCGTAGAATCACCGTACACCTTTCTTAGCAAGTTTAAAATCTCCGTAGGTTTTTTACCTAAACGCTGACAAAATTTAATGTTGGAGGTTGTTCTTGAAACTCCACTTTGATTACGTCGCAGGACAAAGGTAACTATCTCCGGAAAAAAACAGCAGCGCTCGCGGTTTAATCACATGACATGGGTGAAATTAACTGAACACGTAGAGGTGGTTTGGTAGAATTCATTTCATACGCTGTAACTTCAAATACATGCTTTTGTTGTCATAGATTACTGCATTCCCCGAACTTTTGGATCGTACCACGTATAACTTATTTTCACGACGGTTTAACTTAAAATATTTTTACATTTTCTTTTTAGGGTGGCTATTTCCGGGGCCTCACAAGTGCCTGCAAAGAAATAAACTGTGTAGAAAACGAAATTTATAATCACGGTAACGGGTCCGTAGTTGGAGAGGTCAGGGGATGCTGAGCCATCCCTGTCCATTATTCCAAATAACGAAATTCTGTTTGATTATTTATTGGTTTAGATAAATATATAATTTTAATGTTTAAATTTCGAATATCTTTTAACTATTTGTTGTACATATATTGTTTAATTATATTATATCATATTTCAAAAATTTTCTGGGTAGCGATTTTCAAATCTTTTTCTGGAGTACTCTCAGATCCTCAGTAAGGTCAGCCATAATTTGCTAGAACCACCCCTACTATAGTTAGTCTAGTTACGCCTTCATTTGGTTAACATCAATGTATATATATATATATATATATATTACGTTTATATCTTAAAGAACATTGTATAGTCCGCTCTTACATATTTAAACACGTCCTGCGAAAATATAATGCCTAGGGGCGGCAGTATTTTCGTAAGACGGCTCTCGAAGACGAGCATCGTAAGCATTGGGAATGAACGTGAAATGTCACGTCGACAAAGTTAAGCGATTTCATCCGCCACCTAAGACTGCTTTCAAAGATCCGGGTATTTGTCTGGACGGTAAATTCCTGGATTGTATGAAAACAGCATTACTTTTAGTAATGCTGTTTTCATCCACGTGTCTAGTTTACCGTGCGAAGGAAACATGACCATGCTTCTCGAGAAACGACTCCATGTAAAACTAATTACCATAGAAGTAAAAATAAAGTAGAGTTAAGAGCAGAAACGGTCTGCTATATTTTACTATAAAAATCCGTACGTGTAATATTCACTTCCGGAGTTTCTAAATGAGCATTCCCCGACTCGAAGAAGAGAACTGTACTCTGCGACGCTCGTTTTTGGATAACGTCCCTTTTCATAAAATTGCACAGAGGTACGTCGTCTGGTACAATCTCGAGGATGTCGTTTAAAGTTTTTGTCATCTTAGGCCTCTAAATAAACCCCCACTGAAGATCTGTTTGCAAAATACTAAAAACTAGTAACTAAATGGAAATTACGGTCTCTGTCATAGAGTCCTAGATTGGGCTGATCATACGGCATTCGTAACCTCTCGACCACCACTAACCTTCCTGAAACAACTTACACAATTTTGCAAAATTTTGAGAAAAAAGAATTCACTTGCATAATATATCACGACATTTTCCAGGAATTCGATTCAGTTCTTCTTAACTTACTTCTTACTACGCTTAGTGCTTATTTTGACTATCTGCCGTTGGGTAAATAACTATTTTCTGTCTAGAGTGTGTAAGATTCATTGGTAACCGAATTTCTGTCTTTCTCTCCTGTTTGCGTCATACCACAGGGTTCAGTACTAAGTATGCACTTTTTTCAGAGTACATAGATAAACTATTAATTAACCCGCTCTCCAAATTAATTGCCTATGCAGATGACGTTAAAATTTTATCTAATGATCCTTCCTCTCTACAAGCTCATATTGATTCCACATGCTTCACATTTGACAGTCATAATTTAAAAATCAATATTCACAAAACTGTTATTATGTGCTTCTCTCTAATTCGCAAACCATACTGTCCTTCAATTTATATCTGTTACCGGCCAAACCCGATTTCAGGCCAAACTAGTTTATCCTACGTGTGTCAGGCCAAACTAGTTTGTTCTAGACCGAACTGATTTAGAATTATTATTCAAGTATATTAATGGTTAAAATAAAATTAAAAGGCAATCAATTAGATGAATAATATTTATTCAAACATAGTCTACTTAATTATAAAAACGGGGTTACTGTTACCCTACGTATCGAAGGTGGCGGCTGGTCTCCCATTCCAGCAATCAGAAGACAGGGAACAGTGGAGACGCACGTTCTAACCTAACGTAACCTATTCTAATAAATTACCATAATTATTAGAATAGGTTAGATTACGTTAGAACGTGCGTCTCCACTGTTCCCTGTCTTCTGATTGCTGGAATGGGAGACGAGTCGCCACCTTCGATACCTAGGGTAACATTAACCAAAAATGGTATTGATTAGAAGTAACACAACACTTGTACAAAACTATCAAATAAAAATAAGCTAATTAGTACTTATCAGTTTATATATATATATTTAAGCCATGCACTTTTAAAGGTAATTAACTTAATAGAAATAACTTTTAGAGTCAAACTAAAATTAAAAATGAACTTATATGTGCTTCTTAGCGTAACAAATAAAATATTTTATCTTTTATTTATTTTTACAGGGTGTACTGTGGCATTTCGAATTACACAAAATTATTATTTTTTCACACTGGCACTCATTTATAGTACATAAATCAGTTCGGCCTAGGCAAAACTAGTTTTGCCTAGGACAAACTACCAAACTAGTTTGGCCTGACACGCGTAGGCCAAACTAGTTTGGCCTGAAATCGGTAACATATCGATTCCATTAAAATAAATTACGTCTCGTGATCTTGGCGTCATATTTGACGAGAAATTAACCTTTCACGATCATATTTCTGACATCACTAAACCTCTTGCTATTAGATGAGGTATCATTTGGCATTTCTGTTAAAGTATTTCTTGAAATTCCGTCTTCAGAACCTTTTTTTTTTTTTTTTTTACGAATTTTCAGTTAGTTGTGGAATACTGTTTACCTGTCTGGGCAATGATTGCTCTATATTTATTCACAAAGTACAATCCGAATTAGATAAGGTCTATTCTTTGATATGTAAATTTTGTAATCTTCCGTACACCGATAATTCTGATGTTGCTAGAGTTCGCCTTGGTCTACCCAATCTTACAGATCGTTTAAAATATTTCGATCGCATACTTTGTTTTAAATATTTTAAAGGTCAAATCTCAAATTACTGGCTAGATCGCCTTATACCTTCCGCAAGAACTCGCAATACTTCTTATTTTTTCACCATTTTTTGTCGCCTTTTTCTTTCATATAGATTTTTTTATCACATAGCCTCACATATATCTCTAGTACTGAACAGTATTTATATCGCAATTTTAGCTTTTTTAAAACTAAGTGTAAATCTATTCTTTATAATATTTAATGTAAATGTTGTGTTTTTCTCCTCGTGTCATTTTTACCTTGTTATTTATTAATGTTTTAATATTGTGTGGCCGGATGGCCGAGCGGTCAAGGTGGCAGCCTACCGCTCTGGGGGACCCGGGATCGAATCCGAACGGGTCGAATAATCCCCAGGAATTTTTCGGGGGGTGGTCCGTCCGGATATGTCGGGCCCCGTCCCTCACCACCCGGTCGCCCCATTGTGGGCCTGGCCGAACCCATAATGGGCCTTCTAAAAAGAGGCCCTCTTAGTGCCCACAGGGCGGAAAGAGTTAAAATAAAAAAAAATAAAAAATGTTTTAATATTTTATTGGGTTTTTTTTTTCCTTTTCTGTTATCTGGGAGGCGAAATCCATTCGCCTTTAGCGTTTCCAAATGTAGATGTAAAATAAATAAATACGTACTATTTTGTATAAGATAGTAATTGTTTTGTTTTTTCCCGGCCGTCCCCTCGTTTTAGTAAAATTTTATTCCTCGGCTGTTAACTAACAGAGGGATCGGTCAAAATGACCTCAAGATTTTTAAATTTTTGGACTCGGAACCAGTGGCGCACTCAGGATTTAATTTTGGGGGAGCGGAGTTTTACGGATAAAAAATTTTTTATGTGATTTCAATAAAATTTCCACCTTATATGATCGCTAATTCATTAGTGGTATATAAATAGGAGACACGACTCAATATAAATAAAACATGAATTTTAATTAAGAAAAGATTTTTGGAAAATTTTCTAGCGTTTGTTTTTCTTTTTCATTGGGGGTGCCAAACCTCTTGTCTCCTCTCTAGGTGAGTCACTGTATGGAACTTGAAACGTTGAGAAATGCAAACATGTGGTGGATTTTCTGTATGTATGAATGTATGTGTGAGCGGAAGGAATGGAAAAAAAGTCAAGCCGTGAGGCTTGAATTTTTTCCACTCAATCTGAAGCTTTATAATTCCTGCGACTTTCGTTGAAACTTTCTGAAATTTTGCAAGGAGGTTTATGTATTATGGAGAAATGTTCCTAGAGTTGTTTCATACCTGACAGAAAGCTTCCAAGTTATGAAAATTATTTTTACTAGTACATATTTTTAGTTTATCCAAAAATAAATGTATTTATTTAGAAAATGTTTTCAAGAATCACCCCTCTCGCAATATTAACGTTTTTGATGTTTTTTATAACTTTTGATCAGTGACGCGTTAACCTATGAGATAAAAGGACAATTGCTGGAACCTCCATCAACAGGGCTCCTATCCGTTCTTTTATACACTCATTACTGTAGTAACAATCAGCGGCGTCCGCAGACTATAAAACAGGGGGGCACAAGTTATGAAAAAAAGCATCGTATATACAGGTATCCTTTGATTAACACAGTTAATCTCTCGATGGTACTGCGTATATCAAAATCGCGTTAATTAAATAGTGGTACCTCGGTACTCGACCGAACAATCATAACTTCTAGAACAAATTTTCGGTTAATAACAAATATTTTTATTTTAATTTTGTCATCAGTAAAAGGTTTTGTGATAAAAATGAGTAAAGGTTTCATTGAGTAAATAAAATGAAACCTTAGTGTTCCCTTGGAGATTAAGAGAAGAGCAATTCGACGACAAAGGGGCCTCAATGTACGGGCGCCCGAGTAAGAATATCGAAATTTAAATTTGGCGCCATATCCGGGAACTCTAGTTGCCAGTTTGGCATAGAACTTAAAGGAAATATCACCAAAAGAGTATGATAACTGTAATAGGAATTTAATAAATACCTATTCAGATTACTCGACAGTCATGGACGTTACTGTTTTTAACGAAGAATTAACACAGTTTATACAATTTGCAAAAAAAAATAAATAAATAAATAAAGGAAAATTAAAATTCTTCTTTATTGATGTACAATGCGATTCAAATAGAACAAGTTTCTACGTTTTCTAATATGGACATAATTTAAAAAGTATATTTGTCAATTTTTGTTACTAACGCATCAGCTGAGCGATCGTTCAATGCCCTTAAAAGAATTAAAAATTAAATTAGAAATTCAATTGAATAAGAAAAATTATGTATTTTGCATCGCGAATGGCATTTCAATAGGGTTGATTACAATCAACTGATTGACAATTTCTCAACTCAAAAAATATGGTTTTCAAATTTTCTTTTTCACATAAATAGGGGCCAGTTTCCTTTACAAGATTTCCCAGGAGGCATTTCCTCCTCGACAGATCGGCCCTATGTCGCGTTTCCATAACCAAATAAACCAAAAAGCACAAAAAGTGAAGATATAATAAATTTTGTTTATTCATCCCTGTAATCTGTCCAACGGCCTGAAGTAGGGTCCGCTTTTGTTGCCTACCATAACAACAAAGAAGTGCACAACTTCACCAACAAGCTGGGGAAACATTGTACTGCCTATCAGGCAGAACTCTGGGCCATTTTGTCTGCTATAAGGTGGTGCAATGAGAACTACAAAAGTACTTATGTGAACATCTTTACCGACTCTTTCTCCTCTGTCCAGGCAATTGGTAATTACGACTGGCGGCACCCCATCTGCAACCAAATCTTGCACGAAATTAACACCAACACTAATTTCTATGCGCTGGTCTGGGTCAGAGGGCATTCAGGCATTGAGGGGAATGAGTGGGCGGACTCTCTTGCTCGCTCGGCCTCCACAACCAACAACGTAGTAGGTTACACTTCAACTCCCCACAGTTACATCATCCGCAAACTGAGAGACAACGCCCTCTCCAACTGGCAGCACAAGTGGAACGTGATGGGCAACACCATCACGAAAAAATTTTTTCCAACTGTTTCCACAGCCATTAAGCATAATATTGGGCATCATCTTTCCCAATTTTACACCAATCACGGGAACTTTAGTAACTACTTAAACAGGTTTGGTAAATCTACAAATAAAAACTGTGTTATTTGTGGTATTCCTGACGGGGCCGAACACTACCTTCTTCAATGCCCCATGCTTCAAGATACACGTCAAAAAATTATTTCACTTCTACCACCTGGCACGAACTGGCCTTGTCAACTGGCCACGCTTCTCCAGGAAAAAAACCTAAAGGAAACGTTTGAAGAACTGGTTAAAAGGTACTTTCAAAGGACAACTGTTAGGTAACGCACCATGGTACCAGTCTTTGCTGTATCCAGCTGTTCTGCTAGTCTTCATAGTTGCTGTCAGCGCTCCCCAACATCTTACATCTAGCTGTATGTTTATGAACCTGCTCAGCATGTGATCAACATGATAACAAAATGTATTTCATTATAATATAATTATAGCAATTTAAATATTGTAAGTTAATTGTAGCTTAATGGTATTTATTTTAAAACATTGTACTTTATTTGTAATTATTTGTTTATATGTACCACCTGTATTATAAGTGGGTAGAAGTACATCCACCTTCTGTATATACCTTCGTCTTTTTATCTAGGGGTGAACTCTGTAATGTATTGTATATTCCCCCTACTGTTCCTTTGTGTAACCTGTAGTTTTAAGTTTCACTCTTTGTTTTGGCGCTGAACCTACGAATTCAGCAGAGCACTTCATCGACACAACTTCTACTATGTAATTAATGTACATTTTTATCCTTTTTTTTGTATTCTACCTCGATGATGCCTAGCGGTATCGAGGCTATTAATTATTTTAATTAATAAAGTTTATGAAATGAATGTCCAACGGCCTGGAAGAAAACAAGTCTTGTACTCATTCCTAAAGTCAGAGACACGCCTGTTGCTTCACCACATGATTACAGGAACATTTCTCTGTTGCCCATTATGGGAAAAGTCTTGGAGAGGTTGATTTTGAACAGGACGGTTTGGTTTATTGATAAAAATAAATATCTTCATGAGCAACAATACGGATTCCGCAATGGTTATGATACTACAGACGCTATTCTATCAGTAACTACTAAAGTTAAAGAACTGCTAACTACCCACCCCTATGTGTTAGGACTAAGTTTGGATATTGCGGGAGCGTTTAACTCTGCCTGGTGGCCTATGGTACTCCTCAGACTTCAACAAAGTAAGTGCCCAGCTTATATATATAATATATTACGGAGTTACCTGCAGGACCGCACATCTACTCTCTGCGTTGGCTCAAGGACATACACAAGACACATTTCTCGAGGCTGCCCACAGGGCTCAGTATTGGGCCCATTTTTGTGGAACCTGCTATTCAACGGATTCTTAAATGAAAAATTTGGAAATGACTGGACAGTGGCGTACGCAGATGACGTAATGGTACTGGTGGCTGCTTTCTCTCGGGCAGAAATGGAAGTAAAGGCTAATTCCATTCTGGCAAAAATAAAGGACTGGGGCGAAACGAACAAACTAGAATTTAACGCAAACAAGACAAAGGGAATTATTTTTACAAAGCCAAGAGCCCCACATTTATATCGAAGAGTACCTACTATACATATGGGGCATAGTAGTGTAAAAGTTGTAAAATCACTAAAGTACTTGGGCATTGTCATTAGCCACAAGCTTTGCTGGATCCCCCATATCAAATATATATGTAATAGGACAAACAAGATATTCAATGCACTGTCAAAGGTAGCAAAGTCAAAGTGGGGATTGTGTCCTGAAATAATGAGTATTATTTATGACTCAGTGTTCCTGCCCATTATTGGCTATGCTGCACCTGCTTGGGCAGATGGGTTAGGGAAAGTCCATATTGACAGAAAACTACAGAGTGCCCAGAGGAGGGCCCTGCTGCGTATTTGCAGAGCCTATTCGACGGCTCCAACTGCTGCCCTGCAAGTTATTGCTAGCAAACTCCCAGTGACATTACACTTGGAAATTGCGGTACAAAGATGGAGAATGAGGAAGGGCCAAAACATCCTTTTAAACGGTGTAATATTTGACAATATCGAGAGTACAAATAGTTGTACCCCTTCTGTCCCTCCCTATGATTGGCCATACATTGGAGGTCAACCCTGGCCAGATCAGTCCTTCAGTGTCTTTACTGATGGATCGAAGAACAATGATGGGGTTGGATGTGCGTTTGTAGTGTATCATGGCAACCTGGAAGTGTATAATTTCTCTGATAGACTGGGCAATACTTGCTCTGCGTTTCAGGCGGAACTTTGGGCAATCCTGAAAGCAGTCAAATGGAGTAACGAGGAGCTAAGTAATACCAACATCAATCTGTTCACAGATTCCAGTTCATCACTTCAGGCTATCCACAACTTTAACTGGGGCCATCCCATAGTCAACGAAATTCTCCGGGAAATGACCAAAAACATCAATAGGTTTTCGGTGGTGTGGGTCAGAGGGCACGCTGGTGTCCTTGGAAATGAGAGAGCGGACGAGCTTGCCCGCACCGCGTCTGTCTCCAGCGGCACACCTACCTATACAGCAACTCCCCAAAACTACATAATATCCAGCCTAAAGAAGTATGCGACTGAGCTATGGCAGGGTACATGGAACCTGCGGACCAACAGCATTACAAGGGATTTTTTCCCCACAGTCTCAGCTAGTAATCATCATTATATTGAACATAGAACAACACAGTTTTATACCGGGCACGGTAAATTTAATAGTTATCTCTTCAGGTTCAACAAAACAACTGAACAGAATTGTGAACTATGCAATATTCCAGATGGTGCCAGGCACTATCTGCTGCAGTGCCCGATGCTGGACGACAAACGAAGCGCCATTCTCTCCCTGCTGCCGTCCAGTGGGAACTGGCCTCAGGACTTACATGTGTTGTTACAAGACAACAACCTTTTTCAGGCTTTCAGGGACCTTGTCACCTCTTACTTCAGAAGGACTACAGTTAATTAAGTAGGGTGCTGCGAAGACAGCTTCCACTGCCAAGTGACAGTGGTGTTGTGTCTTGAAGATATTCTTAATCTAGATTAATAATTGTATGCATTGAATTGTTGTCATTACCCCTGTGTGTTATTGTGCGGTGAGTAATCATCCCTGTTAAGACATCACCATCAGCTTTGATTATGTTGTCAATGTTAATGTAGTTTCATTGTGCTGTATATTTGTACATTTATATTCTGGTTATATTCTGTGATAAGACAGCACTGTAGGACATGTTGGTGCTGTGATTGTTGCTGTAAATGTTATATGCTGTATAAACTATACATTATAATACTTTGCTCATCGATAAGACATCAATGTATAAGTTGTTTATGCAGTGCACTCAACTGTGGCTTCCCCACGGATGTATATCTGTACATAATTACTTCTTTATCATCGTTGATAAGACATCAATGTAACTAGTGTAATACTTTCTGTTTTCCACCCCAGTGATGCCTAGCGGTACTGGGGCCTTTTAAATAAAGAGTTTTACAAAGTGAAAGTGTCCTTGTAATTGAAATTTTTTTGAATTTGTTGTTTTGTTAAGAATTGTTTTTTTTAAAATTATAAAAAGTTTTTTCTGTTATAGACTATTAATTAAATGACTGAAGATTGTAAGTACAGTACATATTATTCTATAAAAATTCTTGTTTAATTAATCTAGTTTATTATTCGGGGAAATAAAACTACATACTAACTCTATTAAGTGTATTATTTATGAATTTTTCTTATGGATTAAATTTGTTGTTCATAAATGTCATACATCTATTTTTGCTTTTATTTTTAATGAAATTTTATCTAAAATTGTTCTTTATTTTTTCTTGTATAGGCAATGTTGAATTCAAGTGGATACAGAGTGATTCCCCAAAAAATTCTCCCAAAGAAAAATGTCTGAAGTCACTACTGTACAGTACAGTACAGTTAAATTTCTGTTTGCTTTTACATCGGTTAATACTCATATCTGAATCTGTCATAATTTTGTCTAAGTATCTGATCACACTTTCAGAACTATCTTTTGTTGGTGTTGAATTTCGCATTAACAAAGCAGGTTACAGTAATAAACTAACATTCTTGACAGCATCTTCTTCATCTTTGCCTCTGATCAGGAAGTTACCTACACTAATGGCCAATTCTGGTAAACCCGGGATAACTTATCATGAAAGTTTTGAACAGATACAATGGACTGTATGTATATCTGGACGTATGGCATTGACTCTTGGTGCAAACATAGGACTGTATATAAACACATTGATGAGGTATTCAGGTGATGTAGGATTATCCATTTGTGGTAAATTATTATGCTGTAGCTTTTTCATGATCCATTGCAGTTCCTTTTTATGTATATGCTGTAATTTTTGGCATACTTGTTCTTAGAGTTTGATCACCCCAGCATTTATTTCTGCTAGTAATATGGGGTTCTCAGCATGCTGTTTGTTTTCCAATTCAATGAAGTGCATCAGTTTTTGATAATATCATATTGGCATTTTGTATAGATTGATACAGACAAATGAAACACACTTTAGGGATAAATATAGAATGCCTATGGTAATTTTATCCTATATATCTACATCAGATATACTTTGCTCCTCCTACATTCCAAAAGGAAATTTAAAAAAAGTTTTTTTTTACACTTTTAAATGAGCTTGCATGTTTGAAAAAAAGAAATTTTTTACAAACTTTTTTACATAAATTCGAATGAAGTTAAACATTTCAAATGTGGAGCATTCTACACTTCAGTGACGTAATATGAATTAAAATAAGAATTTAAAAATTTCTAAACATGTTTTCAAAAATTAAATACTAATTAATGTTTTGATTTTAACTTTTTTAATGTTTAATTTTTATACTTGTTTTTCATGATCGTAAGCACATTTTAAACAATTCATTATTACAACCGGTTTCTGTGGCAATTCACCCTTTACAGCTTGCATACAAGCATCTGTCGGTAGCTACTGGTTATCCGAACCACATATCTTTCATTTTCCTCATTTCATGTCCTCATGTGGGGAGGGGTCCATTCGGATATGTCGGGCCCCGTCCCTCACCACCCAGTCGCCCCATTGTGGGCCTGGCCGAACCCATAAAGAGGCCCTCTTAGTGCCCACAGGGCGGAAAGAGTTAAAAAAAAAAAAAACCCCGATTTTACGCTAAACTAGTTTGGCCTAGACCAAACTAGTATAGAATTATTAAAGTATATTAATGGTTAAAGTAAAATTAAATGACAATCAATTAGATGAACAATATTTATTCAAACATACTTAATTATAATAAACGGGGTTAATGTTACCCTACGTATCGAAGGTGGCGGCTGGTCTCCGATTCCAGCAATCAGAAGACAGGGAACAGTGAGGACGTGCGTTCTAACCTAACCTAACCTATTCTAATAAATTACCATAATTATTAGCAATCAAATTATTAGAATAGGTTAGGTTAGAACGTGCGTCCCCGGTGGCGGCTCGTCTCCGATTCCAGCAATCAGAAGACAGGGAACAGCGGAGACGCGCGTTCTAACCTAACCTAACCTATTCTTCTCAATGTCAGATGCGGTAACTGTATATACGCAATGTGAATGTATACCTCTTTAATCCGAATAAATATTTGGATTAAAGAGACATACATTCACACTAACCTTTTCTAATAAATTACCATAATTATTAAGTAGACTATGTTTGTATAAATATTGTTCATCTAATTGATTGCCTTTTAATTTTATTTGAACCATTAATATACTTGAAAAATAAATCTAAACTAGTTTGGCCTAGGCAAAACTAGTTTGGCGTAAAATCGGGTTTTGCCGCTAGCATATATAAAAGAAAGCAATGATAGTGATATTATTATTCCGTAGATTACTACATAAAATTATTTTATAACAAAATATAAAATAAATTTCACATATATGTATTATACTAGTAAGAATCAGCATACTCAAAAAATATAGTATATTATATATAATACCTCTTTGTAAAAAAGCTGACGTAGTTTGTTTGTAAGAAGTTGATTAGGCAAAATTAAATGCTGTTCTTCATCACTATCTTCTCATTGCTATCCTGTTTAGCAGCAATTTTGTAGCATGATATTTGTTATCACTAAACAACAGATTATAAATGTCATCTGTATCTTCTCCTTCCAATTCACTTTCTAAAATATATGCTAATATATTCACAATTTCATATCCAGTAAATAGATGATAAACAAATCTTTCATTCATTTTTATGTATACACTTTATGAATAATTCCAACAAAACTGAAGCTAAAAGTTGTAACAAAAGACACAGAAAGCAAACAAAACTAGAAGAAACATTCATATAGAAGTATTAAATTTCATAATAAATAAGTCTATTTCAGTGGCGTAGCGTGGGTGTCAGCTGCCCGGGGCGGAGGAAAATTTCACCGCCCCCTTATTTAGGTAATTTTACAAGATATTATTATTTATTGTGAAATTTTGCCGCCACATAAAAGTGCCGCCCGGGGCGGGCAGCCCCTAATACGCTACGCCACTGGTCTATTTATGACTCATGAATTCATGAAAATTCATAAGTCATATCTGAAAGAATATTCATAAGAAATTCATAAGACATCTGAAAGAAAAGTGGAAAAAATAAAAAAAGATAATAAAACAATGGAATAAATCAGTGGTCAAAATGAATGCTTTCCATAGTGGTAGACAGAGAACTTTATATCTCGGACTCCTTCATTTTATCACGATAAAATTCGGTGATAATGCAAAATAATCGAATTCAAGAAAAGTCAAAAAATTTCAGCTTTTTGTGACAAAGTTGATTAACTGGGCTAGTAAGTAAAATTCAATAGCATTCAAAATGATCTGTTGCAGTTCTAGTGTTAAAGAATACTAATATTTTTGATCCAGTGAATGAATGGGCCATCTTTAGGCATAGACAGTTAAAAGTGGAAGTTAAAAGTGCTAGTGTTAATATGGAAGGAAGATGAGATAGAGTTAACAAGCAAGGGAAGGTGAACTATGACAGTAATAATCAATGCAAAAGACTAAAGAGATATTGTCAAAAGGGAAAGGGAGTCCCCGTGCCTGGAAGAGTGTGTGACATCAATGCAGAATATGTTGAATATGCCTCAAAATCTCTCAAACAGGGACTCACTAAAAATAATGATGATATTATCTGTTATAGTTTTATCTTCTTTTGCACAACTTCTTGGTATAGAGATAGATTGGCAGGCAGCCAAATCACTATAACTATATCTTACCTTCTCACACCAGCATTGTAGAGATATGTGAAATCAAACACTCCAAAAAGCTTAATATAAGACCAATGAAGAATTTTAATTAAATATGTTAAAGACAAATGTTTTTTGATCTACACCCAAGATCTGCTTCGGGTCTGTTTTTGTTCTCTCTGGATAACAAACAGACCTGAAGCAGATCTCAGGTGTAGTGGTTCTCAATCCCTGGTCCGCAGAACACGGGTGCTCCGTGAAGCCACTCCAAGTGTTCCGCGAAAAAACAAATATACGATTAAAAATTGTTGCAAAAGAAAAAGCAATACAATGTAAAATAATTTTTGTATGGGAATGTAATTAGCAAATGTCAATGTTGTCATCTACTAGATCGAGTGTGCTTGATTTCAAAAAGATTCGCCACCCCTGCTTTAAAGCTGATGTATTGTAAGTGTTCCGCGGAAAAAAATGTCAAAGTTTAGTGTTCCGTGGAAAAATATGTGAAAGTTTAGTGTTCCCCGACTTCAAAAAGATTGAGAACCACTGGTGTATAGCATAGACCCAGTGGTTCCCAAAGTGGTTCCTACGGACCCCAGGGGTCCTTGGTACCACATTGGGGGTCTGTGGAAAATTAAAATTAATTTGGGGATACGTGGACAACGTTAGGGGGTCCGCGAAAAGTTTAATATAAAGTAAAATAATTGTGACCCATTTTCATTATTAGGATAATTAAAAATAAATAGCAATAAATAAATTGGTAGCCAATTTTACATTCCGAATAAAATATAAGTACAGTAGACTCTCGTATAAAGTGGGGGATACGTTCCACGTTGTAGGAAATCGCGTTATACGGGACAAATCAATTTATGCAAATTCAGGAGTCTGTAAATTGTAACGGTTGTCAATAAATCTGTACTATACAACCAATATTAACAAAACGGCATCGTTGGAACTTATTTGTTGATACTTCCTATAGTGAATAAATGTTAAACAGTGAAGTGCATAATTTTATTTTAAGTTGAATAAAATTATTTTCCTCTTATACCTTTAAATGAATATGTATTATTTTTTTATAAACCGCTACTTCTTTAAACTATCAGCTTCGCTATTCATATATAAACAACAGGTAAGTGTATACATTTGCTTTTCTAAACAAAAAAATCAGAAACTATGTGAAAATGTTAAATTTATCTTACGCGTTATACGGGACTGTATATCGCGTGTATGAGTACTAGTCGCAATTTTTAAGTCGCGTTGTACGAATTCGCGTTTTACGGGACCGCGTTATACGGGAGTCTACTGTATATAGGTACTGTACATAAAATAAAAAATACAAGTAATGACAAGCATCGCACGGTGAAAGTCGAGCCTACCGCGGCCACCTATTTATGCAGGTTTGAACATGAGCGGAATCTCACCGCTACACGCAATAACTTGTCTAAAATATGACACTAGACGAGTTGTGCGTCTAATCAACAATTTAATTGTTTTGTGCGTGATGTGAAGTGCATACAACAAATTTTCAAAGTTTTCAACAGAAAGTTGTATAATTTTTATTGTAACGAAGATAGAGTACGTTACGTAAGTATTTTTAAACACATTTGATATATTCTTGTATATTAAATTCATAAGTAAAATTATACTGTGGCCGTTAGCCATATTGTTATATGTGTTTTAGTTATATTTTATATTTTCTTTATATTCTGTTCTTCCCATTTTGTCATAACTTCCTTCTAGAAACTTTATTATTAACTTTTATTGCCTTAAGGAGGGATTATCTCTTCTCGGAACTCTTGATAGAACAAAAGGATAGGGGGATTATTGTTTCTCTGAATTTTGGAGAAAACAAAAGACAGGAGGAAGTCTGAAGCAAACTGCCAACGGAAGAGCCATTCTTGGTCAAGATCCCAGAGCGGACAGGAGAGAGCAGTGCTCCGGACTTGAGAAAGGGAAAAGGGGATTGCGGAGTCGAAGAAAGCCGTAGAGGTCGATGAAATAGAATAGATTACAACCACAATACTTTTGTTAAAGTTAATTTATTTAATAGTTTTATTATATAATATTTACCAATATTTTATTTATTTATTTATTTATTTATTATTACTTAAAATTTTACCCTTATATCTTAAATAATTAATTGATTCGAGTGTTACTTTGTAGTATTATTCCATTTTTAAATTAAAATAAATTATTTCTTTGCAAAAAAAAAAGAAACAGAAGTTTTTATGAATAAATAATGGGGTATAATGGTTTTTTGCAAAGAAATAATTTGTTTTATTTTCTTGTATCTGAAATTTGTGTCCTTTTTTTTACAGATAATAATATGAGTGAGCTGAAGAAAAAATGCAGACAATATAGTATTGAATATTTAAAATATGGCTTTATTCCATTACCAACAAATAGTACTTTACCTATGTGCCTTCTATGCAATAAAACTTTGTCAAACGAATCAATGAAACCTTCTAAGCTTAAGGAACATTTTTGTTGCACTTTTGTCAAAAGATAAAGATTTAACTTTTTTTAAAACACTGCACTCTTAGAACCTATAACTGGTGTGATATAAAAAACAAAGGATGCAGATCACCACAAATGTTTTTGAACTGCTGGCAGTTCTTTCTCAGGTGTGAGACTGAATTACTGATGGGACAGAGTGAACTGTTAAAGGAAATTTGAGAAACAATAATAAGGTGTTACATGAGATGCATGTGTGTTCGTCTAGTTGACCTACCATGACTTTAAAGACCTTAAAGACCTTTTTTTAAAACAATCAAAGAAAAACATTTGAAAACACTGTCATTGAAACAAGTCTTTGTGACAACATCTGAGCGAGGAGACAATGGACTGCGTGCTTCTTATATCATTTCTTTACTGATTGCAAAGTCCAGAAAGCTGCACACCATTGGTGAAGAACTCATTCTACCAGCTGTAAGTGAGGTAATACGCACCATGCTGCATAAACCAGCTTCCGATATTATAAGAATTCCATTGAGTAATAATATGATGCAAAGAAGGATTGACGAAATGGCTCAGTCCATAGAACAGGGATGAGCAACCTTTTCCTATGTAAGGGCCGCATTTTAAGACTTTTGAACTGATGCGGGCCTCATACAAGAGAAAGAGGAAAAAAAATGTTGGTAAATCAGAATTATTTATTCATATATAATTGTAAATTAGCATAGGTATACTTAATTTAGCTTCTGGAACAGATGTAAACGTAATATATTGGAAATATTTGGTTAAATATTTGTCACTGCTAGTTTTAAATTAGTTTCGATGTGTCTGTTAGTTGGTTTCTTGTTTTAATTTTTACTAAATTCATTGCAGGAAAAACTATTCACATACATAAGTTGTAAAAATAACATTTGAATTTTTGCTGCATACTTCCTTAAGCTGGGAAATTGATATATTTATTCACATTTTGTGTGTCGCAGGCTGCAAAATATATGAATGCAGGCCGCAGGTTGCCCATGCCTGCCATAGAAAATTCTTTATGTGAGTACTTAAAAACATCTGAATTCTCTATATAGCTTGACGAGGCAACTTTGCCAGGAAACAAAGCATTACTTTTAGCTTATGTAAGATTTGTAAAAGATGAGAATATTTCCCAAGAATTGTTATTTGCCAAATGTTTGGAAACTGATACAAAAGGTGAAACAATATTTAATGAATTAAAAACATTTTTCGATACAAAAGATATACCCTTGAGTAATACCCTCTTCACTGCTACTGATGGTGCTCCGGCAATGGTAGGACAACACCAAGGCTTTCTGGCATACTTGAAACAAGCTAAACCAAATATGTTATCTGTACATTGTGTCATTCACTGACACCATTAGTCGCCAAAAACCTTAGTGAACGCTTGCATGGCTCACTAGATTATGTCATTCGGGCAGTTAATAAAATTGAAAGGAATGCCTTAAATGAGAGATTATTTGCTCAACTTTGTTTAGAAAATGAAGATTATAATTGTTTACTACTTAACATGGAAGTTCTTTGATTATCTAAAGGTGCATGTTTGGATCAATTTTATGCACTCTTGCTGTCCAGGAATTCCAACAGCAAAGAATTCCTGGACAGCAAAGACAATGATTTGCAGCTCAATTTAATTAATTCAAAAGATAACCTAGCATATGTGACTGACTTATTTGCCAAATTTAATGAAACCAATTCAAAGTTACAAGGTGATCAATTAAATTTAATCAAAACTGAAAGTATAATATCTGCATTTGTTGCAAAACTTTTTTATACAAACAAAACTTGGGGAGAGGAGAATGCTCTGTTTCCAAATTTTCAAAAAAATGACATGATGATTTGCTTGTTTATTGTCAACACTTAACTGCTCTTCATTTTGACCTCAATCAAAGATTTGAAGATATTCTTCACTTGGGCATTCCCGATTGGGTGTTAGACTCTTTTGCAAGTAGACCCACAAACTCAGAAGAAGCCATACTAATACAGGAGGAACTTATTGAATTATCCACAAATGAGGAGCTGAAACCAATATTTGAACAAGAATACCACAAATTCTGGTTACAAAAACAGATATCAGTTTTATATCCTGCATTATGGGCCACTGTACAGAAAGCTGTTGATTGCTTTCTTGTCTTCCTATTTAGTAGAATGTGGATTTAGTGCAATTAAGAACCTCATCACGAAAAAAAAATTGACTGCAAATTAGTACTTGCAGAGACTTATGAATGTTACTCACAAACATCGAGCTGAACATAAATAATCTTATATCATCCCATCAGATTCACTCATCTCATTAAAAAATAATGTGTTTTTGTATTTTAAAACAAAATTTATAATTTGAATAAATACTACTTTAAATATAAAAATGTTTTATTTATATTTTATTTTTATGTCACCATTCACCATCCAAGACACCAAAGTTAAATTTGGAATTTTGCTATAATGCAGTTGTATAGAGTTATTTCACTTGGGGTTCATGGTCAGATTTTTGCTATGAGAAGGAGTCCATGGGCATAATAAGTTTGGTTACCACTGGCATAGACCCTGATTGGTTTTTTGAATGGATAGATCTAAAAAGGCAATTTTATTATTTCCCTAATATTTTTCTAGATTTTCTATAATATTTCCTAAGGTGTAGATAAAGAGCATCTGTCTTTAACGTATTTAATTAAAATTCTCCATTGGTCTTATATTAAGGTTTTGGAGTGTTTGATTTATTTATGTGACCAGCCTTGTGAAGAAAATTTAGGTAATAACTACTCCAATAACAACACCTGTACAAACAGCAGGAACAAGGACTCCTTTCCCCCTGCTAGCAATATTAACTTAGTCTTTCACATCAACCACCACTATTACAGTCCATCTTCCTTGCTTATTTACTCTATCCAATCTTCCTTATTAACACTGATATTCCACTTTCAGCTTTCTGCTTACAGATAGTTTGATAACCAAGTTGAAAACAATAGTATTCTTCATCCACTGTTAAAGTGCATTGATTGATTCAGCTGACAAGTAACTATAGTAGTTCATCCTAAACAATTATTTTTCATTTAAATGAAGTCCATCACTAATAGTTGATTATTAGTTGATTATTAGTGATGGATACTATTAGTTTATTACTATAAATTAAAAATAATTAATGCTATTTAAAAGAAATTTGTATTATTTGTTTACTGTAATACATTTAAATTTTTTGTATTGCATGATATTTGAAGTAACTGAAATAAGTTTATCCATTGATACAACAAATTTTAACTAGGGATTCATAAACTAAAGCTAAATTTATTTGAAAAAATTCATATGACATTCAATTATGTAGTTATTTAACTTCATAAAGAAGAACAGTATTTTCATTTTGTGATCAATATATGTTATGTAGCTTGTATGTGACATTTTGATAAAGTTAAAAAAATATAGAAATAAGTATAAGTAAAAATACATTACAGATATCAATAAAATAAATTCAATTTGCACAGTGGGGTGTATAACCAAAATAATTGACGTAAGTGAACCTTTAACTGCTGCATAATACGAATTCTCACTTAGAAATCTGTGATTTCTAAGTGAGAATTCGTATTATGCAGTGGTTAAAGGTTCACGTAAGTCAATTATTTTGGATATCAATAAGCATTATAAAAGTATTTTGGCCTCTTTTATTAATATTAACAACAAAAGTGAAGAAAAGACTTAATAGGTGAAGCAAGAGTGCTTTTATTTATTATGTTTACTGATTTTTATAATGTTTTTACATCTAATGTTCCTTCACTTTTATATCTTAGAAAACATTAGTTTTTATCTAAAGCTATTTGTACTGGGATATAAAAAAGGTCTTTAGTTTGTTGATTTTTATATCTTTCAACATTTAACATTTGTATCAATCACTCTAGTCAAATTTTTAAATAACTACCACTTTTCTTTAAAAATGTGTAAAAATTTGATTTATGGAGTATATATATATATCTTTCAAAATAACAATACTAACAAACATAAATACATTCCTATAATTTTTTTTAATTTGTATGGCTGTATAATATTGATATCTTTTAAATCACTTTAATCCTATTATTAGGTAGTTAGGTGACCACAATGCTCAGAGTTAGGTGACAAAAGACTTTATTGTGGCAAATTTTAAAATACTTTTACAACAAATGCATTTTGGGCTAATGTAGTGTTTTAGCCCCTCTTCTCTTATCTCTTTTTGTACTCTCTTATATCACTAAAGAGGTGCTAAAACACTACATTAGCCTAAAATGCATTTGTTGTAAAAGTGTTTTAAAACTTTCCGCAATAAAGTCTTTTGTCACCTAACTTGGAGTGTTGTTGTGGAAAAAATCTACCTAATAATAGGATTAAAGGGATTTAGAAGATATCAATATTCCCATAATTTTTCATGTTTCTTTTTATATCTCAGAATACCAGTACTGATAAAAAAAATCTTTTAAGTTTTTAACTAATAGATATAAATATAGAATGGATCTCTGGAGAGACAATCCTCTTTTAGTCATTTGGTCTAAAGGGAATTCTATAGAAAGTCAATTCATAATCTTATCTACTATTAATACAGTAAAACCTGTGTAATATGGAATTGCATTGTACTGAATATTTTTTGTGGTTTGATAGATTTCTGTTTTGATCAGGTTTTAGTACTTTTTTTTCTTTTCTGTAAGTCTTTAAACTACATCAGAAAGATGTTACACAGTTTTGTTTATTTTTATAGTGAAATCACTTTTATGTAAAAATTTTACATAAAAGTGATTACTTAAATAAAAAATTTTATTACTAGGATTAATCCAACTTAATCCAAATGATTCCAAGATGAGAGTAAGTTATTTGAATGTAAGAATTAAGAATTATTGGATTGCAAAAAGTTGTCAGTGTTTCTGAGAATTCACACTCAACCACCTTTTAAAAAACCAGTAATAGCAATTGAAAACAAATACTCTGTAATACTCTGTTCCATTATGGGATGGCAGATTCCAAAGAGAGCTTGTATACGTAGGTTCAACGAAGCGGTCGCTGGACAAACGTCTACGCGAGCATAAGTATGATATTGAACACAACAGAGGCACCACTGCCCTCTTCGCGTATGCCTCGACCCCGGGTATAACTGCTGATCTGCAAAACGCGGAATTGATTAAACTCTCCCACCGATTGGACCATCTGCGATCCCTGGAAACTTTGGAAATATACAAAGCTGGACTGCGCACAACCTGCATCAATTCTAAAGATGCGTGTAACATTTCTCTAGCTTGGAAGTTTTGTTACGAAGGGGACATTCCTCGTAGCTCCATTTAATGAACAGTACATCCTTATCCCTTCGTTTGTATATGGAATGTAATTACACTTTGTTTTTGCGCCATACGTATTACGTTTGTCAACAACACGTATGATACCATGGCAACACGAGCGCGCAACTATTCTATTCGAAAATTTGAATACGTTCTGAAAGACTTTTGAACTTGTAACGAATCTCAATCTTTAGAACCTGAGGAAGACTGAGTTAACGGTCGAAAACGTTTTCAATTGCTATTACTGGTTTTTTAAAAGGTTGTTGAGTGTGAATTCGTCGATTATACCAGTACACAAGTTGAACCTTGTTTCTGAGAATTTATGCTAGGTATTCAACTGTTCAGATGTGATCTATGAGCTTGCACAATAGCAAACAAGCTGCATTGTGTATCAAGCTAGTTCCTTGCTCTGCTGTTGGAAATTCTAATCACATTACAGTAATACAGAGACAAAGCTATTCTGTTATCCAACTTCTTGAGGAATTTTAATACTAATCAATCACGTACTTCAATCTCTAATTATCAACATGTTAATCAATCTGTTTTTGAATACTTGCTAATAGTTTGTTACTAACTACTGTATACAAAGCAAATTTGCAGCACTGATTGTCTTATTCTCCTTGTGTATCAAAATGTAGACTCTACATTGGTCTCAAGTACAGGACAAATGTGTAAAAACCTTTTTACTATTGCTAGTCAAAGTGAAAAGGTTTTTATACCCTTTTCAGTAACGACCCTTAAAAACTTTAAGGTTAAGACAATTAAACTTGGAAATTGTATAACCTGCTTTCTGCACTACTGAACAAATACATACTTCCTCTATTATTAGTGTTGGAGTGGAGTGATATAGATACACCCTATGTATCAGTGAAGTGATGGCAGCATTGGTATATTGTGGATGTTAAAATGAAGTCACTAGGATAAACCAAACTTGTGATGTACACCATGGGTAAGTCTGTTGACCTTCCTATGTAAACACAGATCTATGGGGATCACTCCATGTTGTCTTCTAGTTCTAGAGCTGTGGTTCTCAAACTGTGGTATGTGTATCCCTGGGGGTATGGACTCAACGTGGTTAATGACCATCCCAGTTATTTTTATATGGATGATCAATTATCATTGCTGGAGGGGAGTGCCAAATTATGATGATATTGATGACTAATGAATGGGTCCATCTCACATCTATCCCAGACAGCAATTTCTTTGAATCTATGTGGGCAACCTGCAAGAAATGGGACTAAGCTGCATATGAGAGCACTGGTAGAACGGATAGCAGGTGTAGGTGAGTGGAGGGGAGAATGACCTCGTCAACTTTCTCATATGGCTGAAAATTAAGTAGATAATGGATGGCCCATTCATACCCATGCCTATGGTATTTACCCATGGTCACAGTGGTACAGCCTCACAGTCATAGATCTAGCTAGTTGCAATAGTCTTACAATCCATGTTGTTGTAGCACACAGTTGTGGTTAAGGATCCTTGATGCTTCTATCTTCATTTTCTTTCTTCAATAAGTGTTGCTCTGTTTGTAACATATAAGATGAGGACTTTCAGTTTTTCTTCTAGTTGTGATTTATGAAAGGTTACAAATGAGACAAAGCAAATACCAGTTAAATTTCACTTATTAATCAAAATAAGGGAACAGATATCAGTCTGCCAGTATAGAGAATAAGAATGTATTTACACTAATTCCCTGATATTTCACTCTTCCTCCCATTCTACCATTCTTTTTCTACCACTCTTCCTCTTTCTTAGTTGTAAGTTAGCACATAAGCATTAGTTATAAGTTTTGACCTATGTATGATTGTCGCAAAAATATTTTTCATTGTGTGTTAAATCATTGTTTAATGCCTTCATGTAAGGAAGTAATTGTAGAGTTGGAATCTGAAAGAACCTGTTTACAAGCGATAATAAAATACTTTGTTTAGTAATACTGCCAAGTAATTATTGTTAAGTTTTCCTGTTTGCCAGCTTGTGTATGTTTTGCTACAAACATCACAGGCTAATGCAATACAGCACTTGAGAATGCTTGCCAGTGACTGTGTATTTCTCTGAATTACCCTATGATCCACACTCATCAGTATGGAATCTACTTCATTCTGATACACCTGATCTGGAACATCAGTTATCTGGCAGAAACAGCTGCTTGATATTTCATCAGACTGAATCTAAAAAGTCATTTTACTGAGACAAGTCTGTTGCAATTTTGAGCTGAATTACTGAAAAAATATCCTGAATTGGATAGGCTTGCAGTGAAAGTTTTGATACCTTTTATAACTTTCTACCATTGCAAGTCAGGTCTATCTGCATTGAAGTTCTAAGATCAAATACAGGCTCAACTTTAAGCTTATGTCTGACTTACAATTATGTTATGTATAATTTCTGAAAGAATTTAGAAATCAGTTAGTAAGAAATATACATTATTCTGCCCTGACCACTAGACACTTTCCTTTGCTCCACCTAGTGGTTGGAATACATTTCTATTTTATTACAACATAAAAATTATTTTTCATGCTGGTAGGATACATAACAATACTCCCTTTTTATTGATGAAGCATATGACTTAACATATGCACAATGTGATACATAGACTTTTTTTTCTTTTAGCATTAAGGTAACAATCAAATCCCAATCTGATTAAATTTCACTTATTAATCAAAATAAGGGAACAGATATCAGTCTGCCAGTATAGAGAATAAGAATGTATTTACACTAATTCCCTGATATTTCACTCTTCCTCCCATTCTACCATTCTTTTTCTACCACTCTTCCTCTTTCTCTCATTGGGAATCAAATCCCAATCTTGTGGGTGGTTTTACTACTCAAAGGACTATCCGGATATTACAAGAAGTGATATGGGAATAGTCCTTTGAGGTGAATGGTCTGAAAGTTCTGCTGGTCCAGTATATGTTAACTGGACTTTACTCTTCTGTTTCGTTCATAGATCTTTTTCTGTCTGTTATTGAACCCTGTTCCACTTGTGATTCCTCACTTGTCACTGTTGTGTATGGTTTTTTGGTTATATTTATTGTATCTTCAATACCTAGTGACACTTCTGTTCAATTGGTTAGTATGTCTTCCATATTGGCCATCTTCTAGCTTCACATAATACATTAGTGAGCCTATATTTTCAATTATTCTTGCCTTCAACTGCTTTGACTCCATCTCCTTTTCATGGGATCTTGTATATATGGCATCTCCAACTTGAAAATCAGGCTAGGTCATATTTATTTCTTGACTTTTTGTCAATGAATCTTGTTCATAGTTGTCAATTCATTCACAACTCTGTTGGTGATTTTCCAGTTGTTGTACTTGGTGTTATGAGGTTGTATAACAAAAATTCTGCAAGTTTTGTGGAACAATCCTTTCCTGATATTCTTCATATGTTTTGTTTTGTTTCCTGTACCATGCGTTCTACCTGTCTATTTGATGATGAGTGATAGGGTGTTGTGTTTACCCATCTTTAGTGCTTTTTTTTTACATGTATTTTATTGTTATTTGATTCAAAAATAAACATTAAATTTAAGAAACTCAATGTAAATTATCAGGGTTTATACCAATTAACATGGGCTTTGTGTGAAATTTCAGCAAAAGGTGTTATTTTTAAGGTTGGGGTAGATGGTCTGGGTAGTCCATACCGACTAACTACTAATGTCAATAAGTCATTAATTGTTTTATTGTCTTGTAAATAAAAACTCTCTTCCTGATTTTAAGTCAGTTGAATTACAATGTTATTATTTTACTGTATTCAAAAGAATGTTTTCTTTAATATTTGATTAACTAGTTTTTTTAGATCTGATTAATTCTATATTTTAGTTGCAGTTTAACTGGCATGCTGGAAACCCTGGGGTTACTGGTATGCCAGAGTCCCTCATATATGGCACACCATAATTCCATAAAAATACAGTATATGTAGGAATATTCTAATTTTCTTTCTGGTTATGTTTCTAAAAATGAAATCTCTGAACAATTTTTGATTTTGGCTCAAAATGGAAATGGTTATTTAACCAATACATCACCAACTGCTGTACATAATCGGGCTAACTTTTGGATATATACGATTAAAGATTATAAATAAATTTGGCACTTGAGATAGGCGTTGGGTGCCATCTCTTATTAAAATTAATAATTATATTTAAATTTAAATAATTTAGATTAAACTGGAAGAAAAGAATCGACCTGAAGCGGGACTCAAACCCGCAACTCCCGCTTACCGTGCAGTCGTGTTGCCAGTTGCCTTCAGTCCAATCTCCTCTTCCAGCTTATATAAGCCAAAGACATAACCATCGATGGCTATTACGACACCGACTGAGGACTCCTCTGTGCCCACAGCCAGAAACAACAACTCAAGGCACTCAGTCGGTCATCGCAACCCCGGCAAGGTATATACCTTGCCGGGGTTGCGATGTATTATAGCTGTCGATGGTTATGTCTTTGGCTTATATATGCTGGAAGAGGAGATCAGACTGAAAATCCGAGTAGCGTAACTGGCAACACGACTGCACGGTAAGCGGGAGTTGCGGGTTTGAGTCCCACTTTGGGCCGATTTTTTTTCTTCCAGTTTAATCTAAATTGTTTAAATTATTATAATTATTAATTTTAATAAGAGATGGCACCTAATGCCTACCTCAAGTGCCAAATTTATTTATAATCTTTAATCATATATATCCAAAAGTTAGCAGTTAATGAACCCAACCTTACTTGGCAGTGTTTCCCTTGATCCTATAGAATTTTCTTACTTGAATTTCATCTTATTCTTATAGGCAAACAAGTACTAACAACCCCATCCTTGTCACCATTTGTTATATAACTTCTGAAAGAATTTACAAATCAGTTAATAAGAAATAGACTTTATTCCACCATGACCACTAGACACTTTTCCTTTACTCCATCTAGTGGTTGGAATACAATTATATTTTATTACAACATAAAATTATTATTTTTTCATACTGGTAGGATACATAGCAAATTGAAATTTCCTCAAACCAAACTTGATATCAAAACATTATATTCATCACATCAAGCACATTGTTTCTACTGAATATACCATAACCATGACCATTTTGTCAATGTAACAGTGTTATACTTGATTATGTTCATGACAATAAATTATGGAAATAAAATCTATTTGCTTGAGATGCTTCAACATGAGTGCATTGGATTGTCATTGTTCTTCAGTGATGATCTGAAATGCACATGTAGAAACTTCTACAGTCCATACAAGGGGTACTCAGAGATTCATATTTCTGTCCAAGGTAGGGTTGCCAGATGTCTCAGTTTTCTGGGATTGTCCAGGATTTTTTTGACTGCCATCTAGCAATAGGAAGACTTTTTCTAAAAATTGTTCCCATAATGAAGTATCGTTTTCTTTTTTTCCATATTTTAAATGTATTTCTGTCACTGGCAGAGTAAAAAAATACATCCTGCATGTCCTGGAATTAAATTATCCTAGTATTTTTCAGAAAGAACTCATTTTGTCTCAGATTTTATATGCAAGTACCTGGCAATCCAAGTCCGAGGGGTATGCAGCCAAATGAAGTTTGAGAACCACTGCTCTAAGTGAAGTCAACACAGTTGGTAAACATTCAATAATAGCTGTCAAAGTTCGCATACAAACTTTGACAGCACCGGTTACAAGGTTTGCAAGAGGATTAAGTGGTTTCACCCTGGTGTATATAGGTGAATTGTCATTCAATAATAGTTGTACAAAATCCAATAACCTATTACCCATCTCATGCAATCAGTATATCATCTACATGTGGTTTTCATTTTTTATTTTTAACTCTTTCAGATCTCATTAAGTAATAAAAATAACAAAGTTAAACTAGCCACTATAATTAATTTAATGAAGTAAGCAATACATCTTTAACAGGGAGGGTAATATTGGAGAAACACTAATGTTTTTGATACTCAATGGGCCATTCTCAGGTGTAGACAGATACCTGTTACAGATTATCCTGTTAAAGGTGTATTTTTACTTCATTAGAAAATAAAAAATTCAAAATGGTCTACATTTTAACTATATGTACTGTACATCTAGATGATGTTTTAGAAGAATGGCATAATCCATAAATTTCCCGTAACGACTATCCACAAATATCACCATCACTCTTTTATTAAGTCATTACGTTTATTTCAAATTTACAGTTACTTTAATCAAAAATTTGATTTTTCTGACAGTACACAAAATAACACTGGTAAAAAGGTTTTGTTTGTGACTGTTTATTTTCTGACCATTTTTAGCTTCTCTGAAAATTGTAACAAATGTGCATTATGCCAGTGTTCCGCAAAGTGTGTGCCGCGGTCAATAGTTGGTGTGCCGCGGAAAAATGTCAAGTTTTGTGAAGATAATGCACCTACACATAGCCGAGAGTTATGCGAGCGAAGCGTTTTGTTGCGCGAGGAGCAGGACAGCCCACCCGCGCGCCACACGCATGTGTGTGTCAATGTGATATTGTAATGCTGCACCCAGCTTAGTCATCGTTGTCACGCGCTTTTGTAAACTGAAACAAATCGCTTTTCACCAGTAACTAGCTGCTAGTTTGTGATTGTGTCGTCGCAAACGTAATTGACTTTTTTTATTACAAATAAATAGACCTTAATACATGTATGTGTATATAATGGATAAATTCCTTAAACGTACCGCAAGTTCGTCAATTGAAACTAATGATTCCCAAGAAGCAGAGTCAATGAAGAAAAAACCTAAGCTTGTTAATCGAAAATATGATGAGAGCTATATACATTATGGCTTTATATATTGCGGAGATGAATCATGCCCAATCCCAAAATGTCTTGTTTGTGGAGAAACTTTGAGTAATAATTCAATGGTGCCCAGTAAACTTTTACGACATTTAACTACTAAACACCCATCGGTGGCTCAAAAAGACAAAGCCTTTTTTCAACGTTTGAAAGACCAGTCTAAGAAACAGGTAACTCTCATGAGTTCGTCTTTCAAAACATCAGACAAAGCGCAGAAAGCAAGCTATGTGATCGCTAATATGATTGTTAAATCCAAGAAGCCTCATTCTCTTGCTGAAACTTTAATTTTACCTGTCTGCAAAGAAGTTGTCAAGATTATGATTAGCCAAGAAGCTGCTAAGGAAATCGAAAAAATACCTGCATCAGCAGATATGATCTCATGTCGAATTAATGATATTTCTAGCGACATTCAGTCAACGTTAATTGAAAAATGAAGGCTTAGTGGAACTTTTGCGCTACAAGTCGACGAGGCTACTGATATCAGTGGTCACGCGCATCTCATATCAAATGTGAGGTACACTGACGAATATGAAATAAAAGAGGACTTTTTATTTTGTCTGCCACTATCTGGTTATACCATTGCAGAAGAAATATTCAAAGTAACAGACCAGTACTTCAGTGAGCATAATTTGGAATGGCACAACTGCATAAGCATTTGCACAGATGGACCAGCAGCTATGACAGGAAAAATTAGGGGATTTATAACCAGGGCTTCTGAAAAAAACCCTAATATTAAAAATGTACATTGCTTTTTACACAGGGAAGCACTGATGGCAAAGTCTCTGCCTGATGAATTGTTGTCTGTTTTACAAGATGTCGTCAAAATTGTCAATTACATCAAGTCACGACTGCTGAACTCTCGTCTGTTTAATGCAGTGTGTCAGGAAATGGGAGCAGATCATCAGTCACTTCTGTTTCGTACAGAAGTATGATGGCTTTCTCGCAGAAAAGTGCTTTCTCGAATTTACGAGCTAAAAAATGAGACCCAGACGTTCTTAGAGGCTCGGGGTTCAGATTTTGCTTCTCTGTTTAAAAGAGAAGAATGGGTAGCAAAACTTGCATATCTGGCGGATATATTTGCCAATTTAAATGAGCTCAACAAAAAACTGCAAGGTAGGAATTCTAATATTTTAATGTTATCGGACAAGATTGAAAGCTTTCGCGCTAAGTTGGTGTTATGGATCAGCCACGCTGCCAATGGTAGTAATGAAATGTTCCCGAATGTCATGGCTGCTGATTCAGAAAAAAAGTGCAGGCTTTGATAGTGAAACACTTGGAGCTATTAGGAGAAAAAATGAATTCTTATTTTCCTAAGTGTGACCTGCAACTTATGGACTAGGTACGAAATCCATTCTCAGATAGCATTTCCATTGGACACCTACTGATAAACGAGCAGGAAGAATTCATGGAGCTAAAAACTGATCGGACATTAAAACTAAAATTTTCCGAAACAGAGCTAGCACATTTTTGGCTGTATATAAAAAATGAGTATCCACTGCTTTCAAAGCATGCTATTGCAATTCTCTTACCATTTGCCACAACCTACTTATGCAAATTGGGATTTTCAACTCTCACTACGATTAAATCAAGAAAAAGAGAACGCCTGAGGATGATCAACCAAGAGATGAGAGCAGCCTTATCAATGATTGTTCCAAATTTTGATTGCCTGTGCTCAGTTAAGCAGGCTCACATTTCTCATTAAACATTGTACTGATTTTTATAATAAATAAATATTAAATAAACATTGGTTTTTTCTTTGGTGTACCTCTAAAATTTCTTGATTTGGTAGGTGTACCTTGAACACAAAAAGTTTGCGGAACACTGCATTATGCCCTTGTCAAAACATCATCAATACATGTGTGAAGTTCCAGACTGAGTCTAAATCTGTTATTAATTGTGCTAAAAATATTTTAAAATAGAGAAAAGAAATTGTAATAAATAAATGTGACATGAAAGTAAAGAAGTGCAACTCAGCTACATGTTAAGAAATAAATCAGTGTCAGGCCAGAGAGTTCAAACTTTCACTCTGACACTCATATACAAATGATCAAAGTTAAACTGAGCTGGGAAATGGGGAGGTTTGATGAAAGGAAAATGTTGCGTTTGACAGTTAACATTCCAAAATGTCAGAATAGAGAACATAACGATCAAAAATACAAATGCAGGTTTTGAAGTTCCATCAACATCTCCCAGTCAAAGTTAAGAGACGGTATTGAGTTGAATACCTAAGATCGATCTTTCTCGTGACCTGGTCCGATCTTATTTCCACCTGGAAAAAAGGGAGGAGACCAATTGGAAAATGATGAGAAGGAATTGGAACCAATCAGAGAAGGAAATTTGGTGGATGAAATCACTTAAATATCTGATTTCAAGGTTGAAGGGTGGATTTCTGTCATTTTGTACTGTCCAAAGTGACCTGTGCACTCTTCTTGTCTTTGTATGCCATTGCTTCTAACAAAGTTCTGTCATCCCTGACTGTGCTTTGCTGTCATCCTCTATCTGCTGGACTACCCACAACACTGGGATCCAATGACCAATGAGGTTCCAACAGCTACAAATTAGCATCTGTGGACTCTCTATTGATCTTTGTCAGAGAGAAGAAGTGCCTCCTGAAACAGCATGCAAGCTTTTCTTATATAAAATATATCGGGTTTCATTTGTAAAAGTGCCTGAGTCAGTGTGTCCACCACTACCCACATACAGTTCTAACCCCTTGAACTGTACATCCTGACCAGGGATGGATCTAGGTTTTTTGGGGCCTAGGGCTTATTGAAGCCCAATGGGGCCTCATTTTTATCATTCTTACCAAACTTAACCTAACCTAACCTATAAACTATTTTTTTACTATATGATAAGTGCTCATTTTTAATGAAAAAGTATTAAAAATTTTATGATGATGATTGAATTTTTGTGGGCCCTTGACACTTGGGGCCCAGGGCTTAAGTCCTATTAGTCCCTATGTAGATCTGCCCGATCCTGATGCAAGTTTAACTAATTCCACCTTTCCTAGTCAGCAAATCACATATATACAATATATAATAAATGGTATTTGATTTCTCATTAATTAATTTTTTTACCAGTCTATTTAGACTGAAGGAATGTTAATTATAAAAAAGATTAATGTATTTTCACCAATAAATTTTAATTTTGTTTCTGTATTGTCAAAATATAAAAAAATATTCTATGTATAGCTGTAAAAAATGCTGCTATATAAATTAAAGACACATTTCTTAAGTTAATATAAAATTATTTTTAAAAACATTTTATACTAATACAGTATATTTGATAAAGTTTATCATCATACCTTTTATTATACTTTCTTGATAAGGCTTCATGTTGTATATTTCTGCTAGTAACTATTGTTTTTCTCCTGTAACAAACTTACATACTGTAACTATATAATCAACTAACTGACACCTAAATGCATAATAGTTTAACACATAATAAACAAAGAAAAAAAAATTCTTTGTTTATTGCATACTGTAAGTATATCTTTTCTAAAGCAATTAGTGATCAAATAGTATTGGAAATGATTCATCTAAACTGTGTGTGTGTAAGAAAGAGACCACTGTTATCATTCTTTCATTATTTGATTTGAATTTCATTGACACCTAGCAGCAGTTCATAAGTCATTGGCTGTTTTCTTTTGCAAATAAATGCTTGTTTTTGTGTAACAAATTTCTGTGCCATCAATTTTTCAAAATGTCAAGTGTAATTAGGCTAAGAACATGCATTAAATTTTGTTTCTGCAACAGAATTACTGCTACAAAAATGTTGGAATGTTGCAAAAAGTGTTTGGTGATGATAGAAACTCGTTTTTGACAGACTGAGCTGTACAACATGTTCCAGGAAGGCAGAGGATGTGTTGAAGATGAACCATGCTTTGGTTGACCATCTACTTCAACTGATGAACATGTCACTTGAGTCAGAGATTTGATACTCAATGAGCATTGTTTAACAATTAGGGACATTATTGAACATGTTCCAGTATTATTTGAATCTTGTGAAGCAATTTTAAAAGTTCATTTGGGCTTGTGGTGTGTCACTTCTTGAGTTGTCCCAAAAACATTGAATTTTTTCCAAAAAAAAAAACGTGTTTGAGTATCTAGGGAAATGGCTTTCTTGAGGTGAATAATTCTTAAAATGCATCATTATGTATGATGAAATATGGATCTATGCTTTTGACACTGAAACAGCTCATCAATCAAGTGAATGGTGCTCAAAAGGAAAAGCAAGACTGAAAAGACAATGTCAGTCAAAAATCAAGGACATGTTGACTGATTTTTGTTTGATTGTTGTGGTGTTGTGAATCATGGATTCTTTATTTGAGCATTTTGCATTGTGTGTGTGACAAAGTTTGTAGAAAACATCCTAATTTGTGGCAAAAAACTCATGGATTTTGTTCCACAATAATGCATGTGCTTACAATGCTCTTATTGTTCATGAATTTTTGGCCAAAAATTCAATGAAATTTAGTACTGTTTCACAAGCTCTGTATTCACCTGATACAGCATCATGTAACTTTATCCTGTTTCCTCAACTAAAATTTCTGTTTCTTTGTCACCATTTTGAGTTGATTGATGCTGTAACAAAATTTGCTGAGACTCCTGAAGTGGTTTCATGAAAACGACTTTAAAGCATGTTTCAAGGATTGGAAAAAATGTTCAAAAATGTACAATGCAATGCAGTGGAAGGGATTACTTTGAAGGGATGAAATTGCAAGATTTGAAATACATTCAAGCATGATTACATTAAGATGCACATATGAAATAAATTCAAATCTTGCATTTTATTGAACAATTTCCAATACTTTTTGATCACAAGGGTACTATTATTTCAAATAAATTCTCTTTGCTTAATAAATAATAAATAGTAATAATAAATTCTCTTTGCTAGCATAACTTGATTATGAAGCAGTCACTATCAAATTATTCTTCTAGATTAGCTCAAGAGCTAAATTGTGTAAAATTATAATTTATATTTAAATAGAAATAAACTATTACTGCATGTTACTGTAAATTGTTATAAATAAAATAGTTTTTAACAAGAAGATAAAAGTGGGATACAAGTATTCTCTTATTAACTGTCCTATAGAGATTTTATGTATGTGACAAATAGGATATAGTTTGCATAAAATGTACTTTTTTTTTAACGTTCTCTCTGCCTCCTGGGTACTAAGAAGGCCTTTTTAATCATATCCATAATGGATTCACAGTCAGGTCCACAATAAGAACAGTTGAATGGTGGGGGATGGAGCCTGATATACCTGAAACAGATTATTTTTCAAAAATTCCTGGGATTTTTTGACCACCCAAATTTGATCCATGTCCTGCAGAGTGGCAGAATTTAACTGATCTTGGTTATCCAGACATCACATAAAATATACTTGTTATAAATATAGAATTTTTATTAAGATTCTTCTATTGAATATTCACTTTAAAAATATTTCAAATCGTACATTTTCAAATATGTATTTTTAATAGATCAATTTCAAAATTTCATTTTTGATCTTAACTGTTTTCTGTTTTTTTAAGAATGCTCAAGAACATTTTCAATGAAATTGTATATATATAGGGTAGACCATTTTAATTGATCAAGTAGAATAATTCAGAAAATATGCATTCTACAAAATATCATTGAACAAAAAATATAAGACTTCAAGGGGACCACAAAATGGGCTATTGATTTCATCATAGATCAGTAAACAAATCAACAAGCTACAGAGCAGTAAAAATGAGGTCAACTTCATTTTCTTAAGTGAGAACTGCCATTTTTTATTACATATTCTGATTCTACATCAAGAATAAACAAAGATTTATCTCAAACATTTTTTAAAAGATGCATTTATCAGAAGTTACAAGTGTTTGAAGTCTTATGCAGCCACCATGTAGTGCATGCATAAAACTGGATATCTGTAGAGTTTACTGAAAAAAGGAAGAAAAATGTTTACAAAAAGTCATTAGGAAACAACTATTATTTGGTGGAATCATGCTTTTTCTTCAAATACTGAATTTACGAGGACATTCCTGGCAAGGAGTCATGTCTCTGTTTTTTCATTTCCTTGTTCCTACTGAATATTGTAACTGCCACAGTTTTTCCACCAAAGGATGTGTCCAATGTTTTCATGTTGCCAAGTCATTTTTTATGAAGTAACCAATTCTTTGAGGAAATGTCAAAAAGGAGTCAGATTTTAAAATGTGGACAAAAAATATAGCTAAAATAGTGTCAAAAGTAAATAGCTATAAATCTTATTGGAGAAGAGCTATTTGATTGAAGTGAACTAGCTCAGTCAAAATTAAAATGTTTAGGTCTAAATCATGTGTATGGACAGTACCCATTTGATAGTACTTATACATGTAGATTGTGTACCCTAAAAAATGATGATTGATAAGTGTCCTCTGATTTGCTGAAAAAAGTCTGATCATTTTAACATAAAAATTTTTGTAAAATTTGTTAAATAGAAAATACAAATGTCATCAGCTGTCTCCAATACTATAATTTTTACAGATTTGATATGATTCTGTATTGTCTTCAACTAAACATTTTGATTTATATAAAAATAGCATTTACAAACAACATAGAATCAAGAGAAAGCAGTAATTATTAAAGTAAGTTAACTAAAACATTTTTACAAGGCAGTGCACCCACTAAGAACTAAAGACATCATTTTTAGTCTTTCTCTTCAACACATTTGTTAATAATAAAGCCATATCCTGGTATCTGAATTCCCAATATAAATCATGATCTTTAGTATCCATCATATCTTAATTAGATAATCATAGTGTTACAAATTTCTTTGAAGTACACACAATAAATTTGAAAGAGGCACTAGTAAAAGTGAAAAGTAGAGTATTATTTATTTTTGAATTCATAATAATTAAATTTTAATATAGTTGTGCAGTTTACTGATCTTTTTCACAAAATTTCATTATAATCTTACCAGGAGCATGAGTCTTAACTACTTTTGATAATACCAAAAGTTTAGTATCCAATATAGAGGCAACAAAAGACTTACATGTGATTTGATGTTTGAATATGTAATCTAAGCATCTAAGAGATTACGGTATGACTTCAAATATGTAGAGTAAGCTTTCTGTTGTCATTGGATACTGAACTTTCAGTATTATCAGTAGTAGTTAAGACTGGGTGGTCCACTTATACTTAACAGTTCATCACAGGTTTGCTATCTTATTTGTTTATATCATTGTTATGCTATTTCTATATAACAATAACTTAATACAAAATGTACAGTATCTTTATCCTACTCTCATTTCTTACAGAAAATGCAGTTCTTAGATAATTTCTTGGAGATAACTTTGCAAAACTGATATATATTAATTTAAACAATTATAATTTGTTTTGTTCCACATTATATATGTTAGGCTCAAAGACCGAAATTGCTCACTGAGCGAAAAAACAACCACAATGCATGTTTGAAAATGGCCATGCCTATTTTTAATAAATTTTTGTTTTCTAGTTTTATTGCAGGATATGCATAGAAATTATATAAGGACTTCTCAAAAAGGTTCCTGGACTGAAGAAAGCTTTCAGCTAGCTATAGAGCGACACGAATTTTGCTTTGTGGTCATTTTGAAATGTGCGTTGTGGCTGTTTTTTGCTCAATGAGCGATTTCGGTCTTTGAGCCTAACATATACACCTAAAGATGACTGTTATATACAGATGAAAACATTAGTAATTTGAGGTATGCTGGTATGTGTTTAAATTTTTTGGAGATACTATACAAACTTATTCATTGCATTATTGCTTACAAATATATCCTTTAATGATCTCATTAAGTGTTTATTAAGGTAATTAGAGTTTGCAGTGTTAATATTATGCTACAGACATGGAGTAATAGGTAAATAGGTTTTTTTGCAGTGTTTTAATATCATTTGAGAAAATTGGATGGGGTTATTCAGATGAACCAGAAACAAGTTATAGTTTTTTCTGTAAGAAATAATGGAAAACACACTGATATCTGAATTGTCAGGAATGTATGACATTTGAATAATGTTTTTTTTTTATGTTTGATTCTTTCTACTCTACAGGAAGTAAGAGATGTTTTGACCATACCCATCATAGTTTGGCCAAATCTATAATGGGAACAGCTAGGTAGCAAGAGACAGGGCCTGATGTATCCAAGACAGAACACTCCTGAAAAATCCCTGGGGCTGCTCATCTAAATTCAATCCTATATCCCTAGAGCAGTAGGCTGACATCTGACCATCCTTAGATAATGATGTATGACTAATAATAATTTTAGACAAAGATTTTCATATTAAAACTGTATTTATTTCTGAATATCATAAAAATCAATTATAAATGATTATACAAGGCAAAGTTAATAGATATTGAAGAGAGTGCCCACTGATAAGATTTATAAACAAATAATAAACTTAGAGCCTATTGATATATGAAACTCTGAGAAGACTGGAAGATGGAAATTTGATGAAAGACACAATATATTTAAATGAAGAAATAGACAATGTTTGGAAAATATAGAGCAGGGGTCACCAAACTATGGCCTGGGGGCCAGATCTGGCCCTTGAGGTCAGTTCATCTGGCCTGCTACCACAAAATATAATTATTTATATGGAAATATCATAATTTGTAGATAAACTTAGTATGTATAAAAAATTAAAATAATTAGTGGTGGCATCTGTCAATAATATAATTTTTAGGGAAATTAGCGAAATAAAAAATTTGGCGACTTTGGATATCAGAGCACTTTTTGTGTAAATACCTGCAATAAAGTTTCTAACAAAAGCGATTACGAACTTACTGCAGCGATTGTGTTTGTGTATTGGTAAATAAATATGTTGGTTGTCTTTATTTTTTGTATATTCAGTGTGCTGTACTGAACAAAATGGTTATGCAGCCTGTGCTTGTCATTCTGTTATCTGGCCTGCTGTGAAAAAAATTGGTGACCTCTGATATAGAGTATCTGAAATTCAATAAATATCAATATTAATAGAAAAATTTTATATTTGTCTATTTACAGTATAGTAACAGAATTTAAATGTTTTTATAAATAATAAATAAGAAGACTTTAAACTATTATAAAATAAAACAGTATTTGATTATTTTGAACTGTTCTGAACTAATTGAAGATGCCTTAAAATATAATTAAAGGAAAAAAATGCTTTTAATAAAATTTATTTTTTATGTACAGTAGACCCCCTATAACACCGAACTTATCTACCATGTTATAGGGGGGTCTATTGTATCATCAATATATGTTATTTCTTGGAGAGTTTATAAACAATAATAAGCCATGTTATTTAGAAACAAGAACTTGTTAGAACTTCAGTGGATATTTAGATTAAGAAAATTTAGAGCATTATTTTGTTCAGATTGTATTGTAAAGTTACAAGAGTTTATTGTAGAAAACTGTTGCAAAGCAATTGAATTCTACTTTAACACTAGCCCATAAAATGAGAAATTTGTCATACTGTAGATATGCTAAAAGAAGGCAGATGGTCAGAGTAGAAGAGAGTAAATTCAGCATGCCTGGCCAACACTGAAAAAATGGCAAGGAGGGAAATCTACCGGTGCAGTAGTTTATGGTAAACACCAAACAAAAGCTTGTGAGAACCTTAATATTTGTCTATTAATGAACAATGTTAACAATGAAAAACAATTAAAATATACTAATTTTACCATATCTGGTAGTAGTAATAAAGAAGTGACTTTCTCAGTTCTATTTTTTTAAAATTATGTTTAGTTTGATATAGTTTGACTACCTTGAAAACAGGTGCTCTTGCTTTGAAATTCCATCTGTACACGAAGCAGTGTAAAGTTATGCTGCAGCAAGTAGAGAGATAACAGAAGCACATGTTAGAATCTCTGTTATGGAAATCTTAGAAATAATTGCAAATGGTCATATGAGAACCTTGTACTGTCAGGATTAATTAGACTATTTAAATTCTATAAGTTTATAAACTTGAATATCTTCCTTAGCATTTTAGAAAGTAATACTTCTCAATGTTGATTTTAAGTGTACATAGGTAATTTTACATTGAAAAAATAAAAAAAAAACTCGTATTTAAACAAATTAAATTAAAAATAGAAATATGAATAGAGGTTACTTTTAGACAATTTGTTTACATACTTGTACACATGCAATTACCTGAAAGTAATTAATATATGAAATATGATGAAAATAATATTGAATCAGCAAATATATCATTAACTTATCATTATTTTTCTTGAAAATATGTAAAATTTATTATTACTAATCAAAATGTACAGTACAGTACAGTACATATAATCAATATGAAGAAATTGAAATTTTTATTATTATAATATAGTCACATAACATCATATTTCTACGTTTAAAAATAATTAAATAATATTACATAGAAATATTACTGTTTTCAAAATTTATTATATAAGTATAAAAAAATAAATTGATACATATGGCATTTAGATTCAAAAACTTTTACTTAATTTGTAGATTCTTAGCAAAATTAACAACGAAATATTTCGCTATTTGGCAATAAAATCATTAAAAAACAAACGTTAATATTACGATTCATCGATAGAAAGAGGCGCTTCAACGTTTAATTACCGTAGAAGCTTTTCCGCTTAATAAAATATACTAATAAGGTGACGCCATTTTGTTTTTTGTGTGTTGTTTTTTTTTTTTGATTATAGCTACAAGACGCCTCCTCGCGGATATCGTCGTCACAAAAGCTTGCAGAGCCCTCTAACGAGACGTTTCCTATCGAAGTCGGAGTACGCAGGGTAAGTTTGATTATTACAATTTATTAACATAAACGAAACTCTTAAAAAAATCAATAAAATCTATTTAAATTTAGTGAATTTTAGATATATTTTTCATGGTTATTTAAAAGCGACGTACTTTACGCCAACTTAAAATGTGCTTTTATATGTTAGAAAGCGATGAATTGTTAAGCCTTACCGAAGAATCTTTGAGGGCGCCACTCTCAGTGCGCGCCATTATGATAGGCTTAACGAGAAATAGATAAAAAATTAATAAAATGATTATTTAGTTATTTTAAACGTTTATGTCGTATAATAAATGTTAATAAATTCGGAAATGCTTTTCGTATTACAGTATATCGTTTTTATTTATTTGAAATTAATTAATATATCTAAGCATTGTTTGTGGTGGCGGCCGTTAATGGCGACTTTGAAAATACCTTTATGAAGTCTCATCAATTTCACTTCGAAATCGACTTAAAAATTGACATTTAATCACCTTTCTACATAAAAAACTATGCTTAATTTATCTTTAAAATACAATTAAACTATATATACAAACATTATTCAAGGAATTACATTAATTATTAATATTTTTTATGTTTAGAATGATATTAATAATGATCACATTTTTGTTTTGAAATTTAATTTCTAATGGATAAAAGTGTTAAGAATACTTTAATCATTTAAATATATAGAAAATATGTAATCTGTTAACATTGTACTGTACATGAGATGATAATGATGCACCATTTGATTAAATATTGAATTACTTGACATTCTGAATGTGAAAAAGCATGTTATTAATTAAACTTTTCAGTTTTAATTACATATTGCCACATTGATTTGTGTTTGTTTAAATAAACTTCATACAGACATTTCTTCATTGTAACACATAGTTTTCTATATAAAATCAGTTGCAGGTTGTTATAACTGGAATGAGAGACGATGATTTTTTTTTAAATAAAATTTGTTATAAAGAAGAAAATTTTTTCATAAATTATTCTGATTTATAAACTTTATGTTCAGAATGGGAAAAAAAGCATGTTTTTAATTGAAAATTTTGAGATTTAATTACATATTCTGTATTGATTTGTATATTTTAAAATAAACTAATTGCAAGCATTTCTTAGACATGACAAAATCTTACAAAATACTTTACTTTCAAGAGTTATAAATATGAATTTTTTTGCATTTCTCTGATATGTCAAGGTGTCCTGAGCCAAAATGCAAAAATCATGTAAAAATATTAAAAGTAAAAAGCAAACTTGATTGCAGAGCAGTATAGGACTAAGGGTTTTTATGCATTGATTTCTTTTCCATTATGTATTTTCATCTTTAGGTGAATGCATTTGCATCTTTGGCATTTAGGCATTGGTCATTAATTTTGCTCTTATTGACAAGACTATGTCTTGTTTATAAAATCGTACTGCCTACTGTGTTACCAGCTTAGAGGTATGAAGGATACATGTCAAGAGTTGCAATTTGGCACAGATTATTAAGTGCCCAAATCATGCGTGCATAAAAAACAGACTTGTAGGTAGTCAGGGGACTGAGAACAGAGTCAAAATAAAATACAAAAGGGCGACACACTCTATAAACAGGCAGTAGTGTGAGATTTGTGCATGCATTGCTCGTTGGGAAGTCAGAAATATGAATATTGTGAAATTGAATTTTGACAAATGAATCTTTGAAAAATCCCATTTATCTGTTTTGTGTTATTTCCGACATATTTCTGGACTGTATTCTGGTCTCTCGTCTTTCACAAGCTGGTCACTGATTGGCTAATCCAAATGATTTGCCAATCAGCAACCGGCTTGTGAGAGACAATAGACCAGAGATGGGGACCAGAATACGCCCCCTGTCGCCATGTGCTAACCTTTACTGATTGACCGGAGATATCTCATTTCATCATTAGAATGTTTTTGAAACTAGATAATGTGTGGTTATAATTTTATATTAAAACTAACTTCCAAAATATAATTATTTTTTCTTTTTACATTTATTAATATATATATTTTGTTTGTGAAAAATAAAAAAAATAATTGCGAATGATACAATAGCCACCATTATTTTTTCAAAAACGAGAAATTTTCGCATTGACAAAAATTTAACTTGGGGTGTCATGCAACAGAGAGAAATTTCAATATTGGATAGGTTAATTTCACTGAAAATGCATTGTGGATGACCTTGTGGTCATGGCTGTGATCAGCAAAGTTTGAATGATCACGCTCAAAACCAGCGATACTAAAGATGATTGGAGAATGAGAATGAGACCCGCTATGAGCGATGAAGTGATTCTGCTTAGTAGTGAGTCTCCGAGACATAGTCTTGTTCCAAATACAGCCTTGTCGTTTTACTTGTATATCTCTATTTTTGATATGTTCTTTGCAAGAGATGAAGAGTGTACTGCTTTCACAATGTTCACTTCCTCATACTTTTATCTTTTATGTTATACTTACTTAGAAGTTTTATCTAATATTTTTATTTAATATTTCTTAATTTTATTTTTGCTAATCATATTTTGTTCATTACACATTATTTTATTCATTTAAGTTTAAATTTGTATTTAGAATTTTAGGTTAAATGTAAATCTGCAATATCTGAATATTCCATTTCTATAACAATTTATTATCAAATTTAAAATCCTGAAGATGATCTACAATAATAGGTTGAAAATGTTTGTTTAATAAGCAACTTTTCTCAACAAACATTAGGTGGTGAAGTAAGATTGTTATATTTCTCTGCTGAGTGCACTGTTGACATATTTGTTTCTTAATTCTTTGTGTGAAAAGACAAAGAATTAAGAAACATGTGTTAGCCTTGTGTTGAAGTGGTGCTGGTACTCAATTAAAATGGCATAAACATGCAGGGAGTTTGTGTAGCAGTGAGGGTTGTTGTCATTACACAAAATATTAAAGACCAAATCAATTTTATATTTGCTTGTGTTTATATTTTGATTATACAATGTATTTATTATATTTTTTCTTATATTTGTTGTATTTGAATAGTACAGGTGTTCTATTGGTTTAGAATGTTTTCCCATTCATTTAAGGTTTTCCATTGCATTTGAAATGTGCTTAGTGTTCTTTGTGTTCTTTTTTCATTTAAATTTGATGTTCCAACTGAAGAAAATTTTTAGTAATAGGTTAAATGTTTTTTGTCAAACATATTTTGCTGGAGTTATACTAAGTGTTGTTCTTTTGTCATAACTATAAATACTGAATTTTTTTTCAATAAGAAAATTTATTATTATTTTGTTTCTGTCCATTATCATTAATTTTATTTTTCATTGGATTGCATTTGTTTTATGACACTTGAGCAAACAGTTGGCATTATATTTATCTTACACAGTTTTAATTATTATAGTTGTTCTCTTTTTCATTGGAATTATCAACATTGCAAACAGTTCTCAATTCTTATTATAAGTGTAAAATTATTGAAATAACTGTGTTAATAACAGAATCAGTCTTCTTAGGATGTAGAGTATGTTGTAACTGGCTCTCAATGTGAATGAGAGGAATAAAAAATAAATATTAATGATGATGATAAAGAAAAAAAATTAAAATATATTTCTTTTGATTGATTTCTCTAATATAAGTTTGTTAATATTTTGTTCTTTCTCATACAAATTATTTAGGAATGATAAAAAAAAGAATATAAATTATAATTAAGAAACATGAGAAATTTCTTATGTTGTATCCAGAGATGTAGATGTTACTGATATATCTGCATGTTGAATGCTGCCAATAAATCAGAATTGGTTCATTTTATAAATTGATGTTTGATCTTTTCTTTTTTTGATAGTTTAGATATGATAACCAATATCGGTACAGTTATTTCCATATGAATCAATATAAATCCAATTAATTCATTTTAGACACTCCAAAATACATATCAAAACACATTTTATAGAGAATAAATATGGTGTTTGATACTAAAAACAATATTCCTGATACCAGAGTTGTTTTATTAACTGATATTGATAGATCAGGAAAATTCTAATATGTTGATTTACAGTGATACCTCGATTTTCATTGATAATCTGTCCAAAAACAATCGGTGAAATCCGAAACTGATGAAAACCAAGGCAATTATTTTCATATGAATCAATATAAATCCAATTAATTCATTTTAGACACTCCAAAATACATACCAAAACACATTTTATAGAGAATAAATATGGTGTTTGGTACTAAAAACAAAAAGAAATTAATATAAAATGAATATAAAAGACTAATGTAAAAAATAAATGAATATTTAACATGGCATTCGAAGGGTTGCTTGCTCTGGAATCTTTCTTTGGTCCCATGATGGAGCTAAAAAGAAAGGAAAGCAATGGAATTGTTTGGCTAGACATGTGGGGTAATGCTCACACAATGAGAAACAATGGCACGCAGTTTAAAAATTTAACTACAACAGTTTATTAGTTTATAACATTATTAGTTTATAACATTATAACAGTTTAAAAATTTAACTACAGGTATCTCTTGATTAGATCCCAGTATCCATTGAAGGATTAACATGATTAATCCTTCAATGCTACCACGTATATAAAAATTGCATTAATCAAATACAGTGGTATATTGGTACTCAACTGAACAATCACCACAAATTTTTGGTGAATAAATAGTTTTATTTTAATTTTGTCATCCATAAGGAAAGTCTTCTATGATAAAAATGTGTAAATAATTTTAAAATAAAATGAAATCTTTGAGTTGCCTACCTTTTATCAAACAAAATTGTATTATATCCAGTTTGTTTTCCTTTTTTTTCATTTAATGCAAGTGGAACACAATCAAGTCTGTGACACACTGATTTGTTGCAAGTTTATGAGTTATTTGTCAATTTTTAATTTAATAATTAAATTAAATTTTATTATTATTATAATTATTAAATATAATTATGAAGAGTAGAAATATCAAATTTGTGTTGATTCAAATTTAAAAATGATTAAAATTCATTAATAAAATTTTACTGGTCAAAAATTATAATTAATAATTGTGGTTTTGAAAACATAAAAGGAGTGGCATATCTATGCACCTACTGGCATATCTATGCACACCTAACTATGTGCTTCTTTCTGCTGTTGTACAGTACATCTCCTTGTAATTATTGTACATAATTTATCTACATATGTAATCTATTTTCTTTTGTTATATTCCTTATAATCTGTCACTTATATAACCATGCGTGAATTTATTTTATTTTACCATCTCCTATATCTACTTTGTAACCAATTTATTGTTGTTTATTGTGCATTTATGTTAGTCTACTCTTCATAATTATATTTAAAGGTATTCATTTTGTATTTTACACTCCATACACACTACATCTTCAGTCACATATCCTGTTATTATTAAACAATCAATTGATTGTACAGTAGAGCGTCAAAAAGTGGAACCAATTGGGGACTGGGGTCCTTCCAGTTAATGATTTGTTCCAGTTTCCGACTTTGTACGAAAAAATACATTAACCTGTCCGATGTTCAAATTTTTCTCCATTGCGTATCGCTTCCTGTTGAATTTTTCTCCGTTGCGTGTTGCTTCGTGTTGAATTTTCGTCGATTTTAAGCCTAACGAAAATTTTTATAATAATCATCGAGGCTATCGTATCGTTAAAAATTATTTCTGCATTTTGTACAAACAAAATAAATATATTAAAGAATATAAAAAACATGAAAATTATACTTTAGAAGTAAATTTAGTATCAAAAACATTCGATTCAGCACGACACAGTCCGACTGAAAATCGTTCCACTTTCCGGCCATTCCACTTACCGACGTTCCACTTATCGACGCTCTACTGTATATCCATTCATACTCTGTTATCACTTTTCTCATTTATTTTAACATGTATACACATTATTGTTTATACTTATTGTCTATCTTTATTTATACTCATGTATACTTTTGCCAGCTATGCCTAGTGGTGCTCACCATGTACTTTTGTATGCCTTAATAAAACAATTGAATTGAATTGAATTGAATTGAATTGCTAGAGTGGATTAATATTCCATGTGGAGACAAATATATATAATGATACAATGCAGTTCCAAAAAAATTGGGACTACCAGATATATTTGATAATTTGTACAAACATTTTAAACATTCATTAGTTTCAAATATTTAAAATTGATATATTGTTACATTCAGATTTGACATGTCAAGAATTGAGTGTTTGGTATTGCTATTTTATATGAAAAACTAAATATGATTATAATATGCAACAAGACTAGCAAACAAATAATATAAAAATTGGATAGATTTGTATAGAGATATTAAATTATATTATATAATAAAATTACAGCCATTACATGTTTGGGACCGAATTTTTATTTAAGTAAATTTATTGTTTGCATTCAGACCATAATGGATAACATTTGTGAAAAATTACTTATTATGTCCCTTCTTTAATTACTTTTTATTTAGATTAATTAAGGCAAATAAAATTTTCAGAAACAATTCTGACTTGTGAGCATTCTGTTATCAAACAGTTAATTCAATGTTGGATAATTCATTTTTGTTTAAAAGGTTGTTTGTATAAATTTCTTTCAGAATAACAATTGATGAGATAATTTTATCTTAATCTTAATCTTTTCCATAATTAACAATTAAATTGGGTTGGTAAATAATTTATGTTTTAACAAACAACATTTAATAGGTCTGTCTTGTGAAAGTGATAAGATAATAGAATAAAATAAAATAAATGAAGCTTATTAATGAAAATATTTTTGTGTAATGCATAAAGATGAGCCATAGTTATTTGGAAAAATAGTTCAATGTACATTGATTTTGTAGCTGTCTTTATTTTGATATTCTTTGTGGTTCCTATTGAAGAGGAATATTATAAAAAATACCACCTTTTTAAACACTCCAGCAAAAGTTTAATATTTTAAAAATGTTTTTGATCGTCTTTAATGATCTTTGTCAGTTAAATGATAAAATAAAAAGAACATTACAAAATAGAACATAATAAAATTAAAATTATGAAAATAATGAGTGTGCATGTGTATACAATGTTGTGCACTTACGGGTATAAAATTCAAAATAATGATAAGGATATAAAGATATAAATACATAAATAGCTCAACAGATCCGCATTACAAATTTGTTCTTTAACTATTATAGATTATCTTGATATAACGATTTCCATGCTGTGGGCAAAGGGTCAGCATCTCTGTGATTAATACATTTTGCTTTATAAATTTCCAGCTTCTCAAGGTGTTTGATAGAGTGCCTACTAGTCGTTAGTCTAAACCAGCGGTTCCCAACTAGTGGTCCGCAAGAGCTAAAATATGGTTTGCGAAAGATTTAAAAAACTTTTATTCATTTTAAATTATTCCCACATTGATACAAACTGAATTTAATTTTTACTAAAAATGTTATGTTTTCTATTATAATAGTACTGTTAAAGCATGTTACTTTTGAGTTTAACGATTACTTATGTTAAAAGTTTTGATTAAAGTTTATTTTTAGATTGACACAGTTTATTTTTCTTAAACCTTGTGGTCCCTGTTAGCAACAATGAAATCAAAGTGGTCCCTGGTCAAAAAAAGGTTGGCAACCGCTGGTCTAAACTATTTATGTATTTATATCTTTATATCCTTATCATTATTTTGAATTTTATACCCCTAAGTGCGCAACTTTGTATACACATGCACGCTCATTATTTTCATAATTTTAATTTTATTATGTTCTATTTCTGTAATGTTCTTTTTATTTTATCGTTTAACTGATGATGATCGTTAAAGAAGATCGAAAACGTTTTTGAAATATTAAACTTTTGCTGGAGTGTTTAAAAAGGTGGTATTTTTTATAATTCTTTCTAATCCAGTATAGTTAATATAGTTTTATGAAGAGGAATATTTAAGCATTCTCTTTATTAGAGTTAGAAAAAGTTAGTATGGATAAGAGTATCTTAAATAAGAAACATACGTAATATTATTCTATAATTCATATTTTGTATTTTAAGAAGAAAGTTGAATTTATAGAAATTTCATAAAATTTCTAATTTGGTACTTTTTTAAGATATAAATTTTTGTTTGGGATTGTTTATTTATTTATAAACAAATATAAATTCTCTCTTGAGTTTTTGATGATGATCAAATGTAAGAAATCTAAGAATAATTCAGTACTTCCTCTCTCATTTCAACAATTATTAAATTGAAAGTCTGAGTTCAGCTTTGCTTATGTTTCATTTTACACACATACACACACACGTACGTACGTACATACAGGAATTGGACATACTTAACGTATGAAGAGTGCTCAAGAGAAGCACAAGATAGATCATGGTGGCATGAAATGATTGTCAACCTCCTGACAGGAGAAGACACTTAAAGAAGATACTTGTTCCACCATAAACTAATTCCATAACTCAAATTCTAGTTTTCTGCTTGCTTAGTCATTAAAAAAACAAACAAAAAGTTTAATTTATTTCCAAGTGCTTTTGGACTACTAGTCCATGTTCAGAGTTGAAATTGTTATGTTCTATTCAAATGTTTTAAATAGAATATAGTAATTTCAACTCTGAAGATGGACTAGTATGTCAAAAAGCATTTAGTGATGTAAGTTAAACTGTTTTTTATTTTATTTTTGCTAATATTGTTTGTTTTAATAATATAATACAGTCAGTCACATTATAATATATTGTGAATTATATATATGTTTGAAGGCCATGTTTAAACACAGTATGACAAAATTAAGTTAATATTTGAAGGGAGGAAAAAATTGAATATTTTTTTCAGATATAATGGGAAATAGGTAAAGCATTACCTGTCTCCTGTATAAAAATATATGATAAATGTTTATTAATGCTGTAATTCTTATGAAAAATTCAAAAACATTTTTGAATAAAATCATTTAGCAGTTCGTGCTATTTTAGTTCAAATGTTTGAAATGACGATTCTGATTAGAAGTATAAATTTCAATATTAAGACATTAGTCTCAAAAAATGTTCAATCTTTTTTAAAGATAAACTTTTTAAAAACAAACAGTGTAAGGAAGTGTTAACATAATTTTGATACACTCTTTAAATTATAAGCTTTTCAAAAATAAGTTTGTAGGATTTTAAAAAATTTTAGACTTTTTTTTAACTTCAGCTAGAAGTCAAAGATTAATAAAGTTATAAAGCTGTTTAAAGAACTGCTGAAAAATAGATAAAGATTATATCAGATATTATAACATTGAAAACTTCAAAATCTAGTTTCAAATAATCTTTTTGGATCAAAATTTATAATGGACCAACACAGATGCTTAAGATATAAAAAGTAGAAATGGTACTGTACTTTAGCTATTTTAACAAGCATTTGTGTATTAGTCACTTAAGGATCACTTAAGGAATAGACCATGTCAGATGAGATGATCAGAATAAAGATTAATTTATGGTAATTATTATATAGCTGTAACTATATTAGAATAAATGAATTACTTTTAACTCAAACTAAATAATTAAAGTTTAGTGTGTGTGTATGTAAGCATGTGCATGCATATGTTTGTATATATTTCTTTCTGACTTTCTTGCCTTTGTTTTGCAATTTTATTTACTCTCATCATTAATTTGCAATGTTATATTTATTTAAAACTTTTATCAATGTTATACTTCTACAATATAAAAATTACAATATATAAATAAATTATAGATAAACAAACTTTTTAACAAACATGTCATTTTCAAATATTTGTGATTTCAAGCTGAAAATGGCCTAAAATAGGTTGAAAGCATTTCTGTTTCAATAAGTAATTTTGGCTTTTTGAAGAAAGCCCTTTCATTTATATAGTTTACAAAATTGTGCCAGTTTTTATGTAATTTGTTGAATATAACTGTAATCTTTGGTTACTGCACTTGTGTTAAATAATCATACCCTGAAAAAATTTTAAAATGCAGTGATATTTTTAACTTTCAAGCATTTTGTCATTTTTATTTACCTTCTTCAGCAAAAAATGGCAATCGAATGATGATTTTCATTTGACATTAATGAAACAAATATATTTCTGATGAATATAATTTAAATGTTAGAACCAAAAAAGAAATTCAAAATGAGCGATGGCCGAACTTCTAAATAATATACAAATGAAAAATACACAACTAAAATACAAAAAATAATAAAAACATTTGAAAATTAAAAAATATCACTTCATTTTAAGGTTTCTTTCATGGTATGGTGGTATGGTGATTATTACTGTATTTAATTTTTACTAATATCAGTAATAATTTTGCATTCTTTCTGAGTAAATATTTGATTAACACAAAATCAGTGTTTAGAAACTGCAAATCAGCAGTAGTAGAGTTATTTCCTTTGAAAACATTAATTGCTTGAAGTAACCATTACATTTACAATGAAGAGTAATAGAAAATGTGGTAATGTTTGAAGTATAATACTTTTTAAGCTGCATACCAATAGTAATACATTTACACTAGGAAAATTAAATGAGTTTAAACTAAGGGGTGTTCGGAAATGAAAGAGTAACTTAAGAAACAACTCTACTAAAACCCGATACATTATATAACTAAAGCCAACCACTGCTATATGTTATCGGGGTAAATAACAGCTATAATATTAATAAATTACCAAAAAATTTGATACTAGAGGGAGGCGTTAGGTGCCTTCTCTTAATAAATTTAATAATTATAATTTTAAATAAATAATATAGATTATTTATTTAAAATTATATTTATTAAATTTATCAAGAGAAGGCACCTAACGCCTCCCTCTAGTATCAAATTGTCTGGTAACTTAAGAAAGCAATGTATTAACATTGTTATCTGATGCAAATCATGATAAAACTTGTAAGCCTGCTAATCAGGACATACTCACACAGACAATATTACTTTAATGGGAGAGGAAAGGTGTCAACATGCAGAGTAAAAGAAGCAAGACTCTTGTATGTGTGCTATTACTACAAAAGCATTTCAAGAAGAGATGAAAAGAAGGCAAGGCAAAATTTTATGCTTGAAAATATTTAACAAACAACTATTAATTAGATATGGGATGGATTTGACAAATATGTAACTGCAGAGTATCAAAACTCTACTGGTTGGCCTGCAAGCATAGGAGCCATGTAAGTTATGCAGACAGTGGAACCCATATTCAAGCAGGTCTCTGAGACATCAAGAACAGCAGCTACTAAACTTGCAGTAAATACCTTATATAGCATAAAAGTGAAGAAGTTAGTCATCACTGATCTCAGAAAGGAACTAGCTCCAAAATACAATCAGAAGCAGAGCAAAAACAAATTGCCAAAAACATTGTGATGTTCAGCTGTGTGCCAAAGGAGAATAAGTATTAGTGCTAGATGATGAGACATATTGCCCTGAAGACCCAAAAAAAGTGCCTTGAATAAAATTCTTCTATTCCACTAGCAAGTTAAATTCACCTCATTTAGGATTTAAGCTGGAAAAAGTTTTATGTAGCATTTTAACTAATTTTACTAAAAAGTTGTAGCAAAATTTTAGAAACTGCAGCTAACATTTCTCATCCATGATGCTGCCCAGTACAATATACAATACATTATTGTTCAAACATTTGCTTATTATAGATACTGTGCATTATTACAGTATACTGCCAGTGGCGTGCCGTCATTGGAAGCAGTGGAAGTGCCGCTTCCCTTGTATTTTCTAAAATAAAATTCATATTGGGCTATTATTTTAATATTTCAATGTACTTTGAATTAATTAAAATTAATATTTTGTTATAATCACATTATGTATCTTATTACAAATTTCTATACTACATGTGAAAAAAAAAACGATAAGATTGCTATTGTATATTCGAATATCAGTGGAAATGCTGTATTTTCAAAACCGGATCAGCTTCCAAGCAGCCACATTATAGGCATTTGTGCATGCGCTTTACAGAGCACCAGCCTCACCTGGTTTAGCTGGTGGAAGCTACACACACACACAACGCTTCCAACGATTCTATCCCTTAGCCACTGGGTAGGGAGCTATCTGACTAAGTGAATAGTTTAAGATTTAAAAAGTAGAGTATTCAATGTTATTTTTATGTATGTTTCTTTGCAAAGTTATATTTAATTATAATTTTCCTTTAATTATACTGTAATTATATTGACAGATTTTCAGACAAAATCTTTAGAATTTTTAACACTTTTAGATGTTAATAATTTTAATATTATGAAAAACAGTTTTTTCAAGCGTGTTTTAATTCTTTAAATTAAGTAAATTTTATGGGAAATTTTTTGATTTATCTCAATTACGTAGTGAATCGCAATATTTATATTTGTGTCTGGACTATATTGACAAGTAACTCTTAGACATAAAACATATTATAATTAATGTCGATCCAAACAAAGACATACTAAAAGAATTATATGATTTAATATCATTAATATTTATGGTACCATCTACCAGTGAGTCTGCTGAGTGCAGTTTTTCGACCACAAAGCAAATTCATACATTGGCCAGGAACACTCAGTTGGAGGAAGATTGTGGTTGCTAGCGTTGCTTTCGATAGAAAAAGAGCTTTCAAATACGTTGATGGAGTTGACAACCAGCGACTTTTATGATAAAGTAATTAATGACTTTGCGGGAAAAAAATGCCAAATAGAATTAGTTTATAAAAAATAAAAAAAAAACAAGTTTTTCTATTAATGTTTGTATCATATCAATTTGTATTATGTATGTATTATTTGCATTTTAGAACTAAAATACATAAATTGTTTATTTTTATCATTTCCAGTATTTGTTTAAAACTTTTATGGAAATGTCATGTACCGGACAAATCTGACCCGTGATGAAAGGCGCGAAAAAACGGTTAATTTAGAGAAAAATTTATTAGTTTAAAAAAACATAGGTAAAAGTTGTTTATAGTCGGACACCCATTGTTTATATCAAACTGCGAGGCAGAAACTATAAATCGCAGAACGAAGTCGTCCTATGATTGGTGGAAGATGAAATTTATCTTCGATTTTGACTTTTCTCCTGCTCCAGGTAAGAGTCTCATTACACTTAATAATGAAGGACCAACCACTCGGGAAGCTTGATTGAGGGAGAATGACCAATCAAATGGACAAAAGAAAGAACGGAGATTGATATAATCCCCGAGAATCGAGGACACCTTGCACTCAGTTAACGTTCTGAATAACCAAAACGCCATGTGTCAACGCGCAAAAAAAAAAAAAAAAAAAAAAAAAAAAACAGTTTCTTGTCTATTGAGCCAACCTGTAACCGGTGCCACTTCGGACTTAGACCATATCCCCGATGCCAACGGATGAAGTCTCCCCGTGCCTTACAGACTTGTCAATGCCAATGTCCCGGGGCCATCTTCAATCGACCATCGAAGAACCACATCGACGCCCAGGATGTCCGAACGATTGATTGTCCTAAAGCAAACTATTTTGTATATAGTGTATGTTTATTTTATGTTAAAATAAATGGTTTTTGTCAGATACTTGTTTTTCTCTTCTGCCACCACACACCAACGAATGGACCCTAGACCATTACTGACATGAAATTAACTGATTCCCCCTGGAAGTCAGCTTTTTACAGAAACACAGCTTCCCTATCATCAAATGTCACAGCATGTCACTGTATATTGCATTACCAATACAGTAGAGACTCGTAAATCAGAACCCCGGTAATCGGCACAATTTTCAGTCAGACTGTGTCGTGCTGAATCGAACGTTTTTGATACTAAATTTACTTCTAAAGTATAATTTTCATGATTTTATATTCTTTAATATATTTATTTTGTTTGTACAAACTGCAGAAATAATTTTTAACGATACGATAGCCTCAATTATTATTATAAAAATTTTTGCTAGGCTTAAAATCGACGAAAATTTAACACGAAGCGACACGCAACGGAGAAAAATTTGAACATCGGACAGGTTTATATATTTTTTCGTACATAATCTGTAATCGGAACAAATCCCTAATCTGAACAACCCCAGTCCCCAATTGATTCTGATTTTCGGTTCACTACTGTATAATCACAAATCTATTGTTACAACCCAAAAGTATAGATATCATACATTATTGAACAATTCTTGTTGGTTTTGATTCATACTAGGCAACAAATGCCAAATGAAAATTAAATTTCCATCTTAGGGACCATTTATGGAGATGTTTAACAAGTTGCTGATATTTTTTACATCAAGACAGTTTCCAATTGGAGTTTTTGTTAATATCTCATTGAAACATTTCACACTTAACAGTGTGCACTAGGTGTGAAAGAACAAATTCAATATCTGTTCATATATGAGAGAAGGTCATTTACAACTCTCATTTTACAAGGTAGCTTCAAAAAGTTCTTGGAATTATGCTGGGTTAGTTAATTAAAAGCAATGAAAAAGAGAACATGTGATTCATGTCTTAGCTAAACATGTCAGGAATAGAGAAATGTGTTCAAACAAATTTGTACTCATTGCAGAGATGACAACAGTTACCACTCACTGAAGGTCGTGTTAGTGAGATGTCATTAAACAGATTCTGGCAAAAATGTTTGTGTAAGAACAACGTGCAAACATAAAATTTCGTATGTTATTGGGGGAACCCTCTGAGACCTTGAAGATGCGTCAGGACATCTGTGCTGAATCTTCCATTAAACATTCTCAAGTTTGACTGGCAAAAATACTTTTGTGAGGGATGAGAAAGTATTACTGATGATTTGTGAAGTTGTTGCCCATCGACATCAGCATCTGAGGAGAAAGTGTTGGTTGTATGTGAGATTGTGAGGCCAGACAGACAACAGTCAATTGAGCTGATTATCAAGACAGCAGGAATTTTGTTGGAAGTTGTCATTCCATCTTGCATGATCAATTGAACATGCACTGTGTTTGCCAACACACAGTGCCATGAATGCTCACAGTGGATCTCATGCGATTTCTATACCTCTTCTCCCGGTTGAAAGATGCCATCAAGGGACACTACTTCAAGTGTGCAGATGAGGTTATACAGAGTGTGACATCTGTGTTGCCGGTGCTGTTGCGAGACGGCTTCCAAGAATATTTTCAGCAGCTATACTAGCATTGGCAAAAGTGTGTGGTTGACAATGGCTGAAGTGGCTGAATGACAATACTTTGAAGGACATGTTACTTGATTTGTCAACTGTAGATATATTTTGAGTAATAAGCTAATTCTGGGAACTTTTTGAAGCTACCTTATATAAACTTTAGCCAGTGACATATTCTTACATCTGACAGCAACAAATCTTTTAAACAAATCCCACTTCATCAGAAATTGTTTTTTTAAAATTACAATATTAACAATTAAGTATTTGTTTATTGGAAACTTTAGTGTCTTCAAAGCAGAGAATATGTGACACTTAATGCACAAGGTGACATCTGTCAAGGTGGACTTTTCTTTCGCATAGTTGGAGCAACAAGAGATTGCACTTGGTTAGTACTAACTGTCCCATTTTAGGAGAGATAGGGCATCCAGAATTGTTGGTTTGCCTGGAATTTTAAATCAAGGCCAGCAGCAAACAAAAATATTTATGTTTTGGCAAAACAGTTTAAAATATAAACAAAATTATATTTTAATTGAAAAAATATTACTTAAAACTTTTTAATATTTAGTATGTTTACTTATTATGATAAAATGCTTGAACGACACCTTAAATACTTTTTCGGGAACACTTTAATTTGTTTAAACAAAGTTTTTGATCCTTTTCACAGGTCTGAGTCATTAACAAGATGATTTGCACTGTTTACAAAGACAGTTTAAATCTTTGTTAAACCTGACGCAGTCCGGTGAAAAGGGGTCATTCTCTTATAGAAATTAAAGTGTTGCTGAAAAAGCATATAAGGTGTTGTTCAAGCTAAATTAGTTTCAGCCTATTGTAATGACAAAATGACTTTCCCATTATAGCTAACTATTAAAGTTTCTGTTATGATTCACAAATGATGCTGTATACATTAAATTTTCAAATGTGTTCTGCATGATTCGAAGTAAAAATAATCGTTTATGCTAAATTTACTGCTGTTTTGAGTTTTAAAAATTTATTTTTCAAGATGAATCAGTCTAGGCATTCATTTGATTCTTGTTTTCTTCAAATAAGTATAAGCAATTGTACATTTAGGAAAACCTGTGAATGAATTCGAAACATGAATGAATTCAAAACATGGTTAACTCTTGATGATGATGACATTTGTTTGGCCTGTTGCATCATTTGTTGAACCTTATTTAGTGTTAAATATGATGGAATTACAATATTTATGAGGCATGATGATTGTGAGAAGCATTAAAAAAAGAAGTGCATCATGTCATTATTTTTTCATCCTTGTTCATTGCATTGGCCAACAAAACAGTTTTCAAAGATGGCAACCTTAGCTGACATGAAGGAATAGTTTTTTTTTTCTTTTTTGAGTAAAAGGAAATTAGTTGTAATTTGTTTGTTGCAATATTAACTTTATCTGCAATATGATTACAAATTTATTTTTTTCTACACAATAAAAGCTTATATATCAACACAAATGAAGAGTTTTTGGGCTTTTTTTGAGAGATTGATTCTAGATTTCTCAATCATTTTCCATTCTTAATCTCAATGTTTATTAATTAATGAGTGTACTGTGCTCGTAATGTAAATCATTAATTTTCTAAACTAAAATAAACTTTAGAAAGTATTCAAAAGAATTGGAATTGGGAGTTTTCAGTGGAATCTAGAGAAATTTTAGTATCATCCCATTAGTAGTTAAAACATCTTAAAAATGTTATGCAATAACCATTTGGAAAATGTTAGTTTTTTAGCAAAATGTGTCAAGAAAATTGTTGCTAAATCTAAGTTCTTGTAGCATTTTAGTGAAAAAAATTGTGACAACTTAAACCCTGTACATTAAATCAGGTTTATAGGATAAGCTAAATTTTCAAAAAATTACTTAATAAAGCAAGCAATTGATGAATGCAGATACATGTTTGAATGTTTCATTTCTTGATGATCTATAAGTGTTGTTATATATCAGAACAGTTCAAAATCATAATGCAGTTAAAAGAACAAAAACATTTATTAAACAACCAACCAGTGGCGTAGCACAGGTGTCAGTCGCCCGGGGCGTAGGAAAATTTCGCCGCCCCCTTATTTAGGTATTTTCCTCCCACCCCTGCCACCCCCACTACGCTATTCCACTGCAACCAACATATAGCCTTCAATTCATTTTCCATATTGCCAAAGCGCTTGGTATTTCGACAGTCCTACAGCAGCAACAACCAACAAGGATACCTAGCCCTTTCAAGCTATCACATATAACCAGCGATTAAGTGGTATCTTCAAGGAGATAGGACAGCATTCTAACTTCCAAATTGCATATAAGAGATCTCTGACTGTCTTTTCATCATTACTTAGGAACAACAAGGATCCTCCCGATGAAAAGGCCCTTCCAGGAGTATACAAAATTTCTTTGTATCATTGTAGACTTGATTGACAATATGAATACATAAGCACTGCTTTTAGATCTCTTATGACAAGGCTCAAGAAACATCAGGACTTGATTATTAAAAGAACAGGCCCTATGGCCTTGGCCACCTACGCATCAAACGATGTAGATGTTCATTTTGATAGAGTTCACCTTCTACATCAAACTGTATTACCATCATGTCTAAAATATCTTGAGATTATTAAGATATACAGTGCTCTCTCTAGAGGAAAGGCTACCAATAGCAGGGACACGGCTCCTATGTTGCATGCCTGAAGAGCAACATTTGAACACATTTAGCAATTGTGTTGACTTTTATAAGCACTTCAGTCTTAGTAAATTTATTGTTCTTTTATCTATAGTTATTTAAATTTTTTGTATATGTTATTTTCTTCTGTTTTTGTTTTAATTTATAATATATTACTATGGTAATAATTTAATTTATAATATATTACCATAGTAATATATTATAAATTAAAACAACTCCTGCACATGAAAACTTCTTACACAATGAACATTTTAAAATATATCTTGTTTGGTATTCCATTATACCAGTAGAACCAGAGGATAGCCTTTTTAAAGGTTGAAAATTCTTGTTGTTTAATAAATATTTTTGTTGTTTTAACTGGATTATGGTCTTGAAGTGATCTTATATTGCATACATCCAGTTTAGGATAGTGTTTATGCATTGATATTTAGCTCAAAGAGCACATTAAAAAGTGCTTGACTCCCTTCATCCACCTGCATGATGCGGTGTTCTGGCCAGATCTAGCAACAGTCCATTATTCTACAGAGTTACTGAATACATTCAAAGAATTGGTCTTGAGTTTGTGGAAAATGAAAATAATACCATCATGTACCCCAGGTCCATCCGTTTGAAAGATTTTGATCACTGTGTAAGCAGTAATGTACTTCTTGTCCTAGTGGTGCAAAGTTACTTGAATTAGTTTAAACAAATTTGGAAAAATATTGTTCAAAAACTTGGGAAGAAGTCTGGCATGGAGTTCATGGCAGGAGTTTGAGCAAAATTGAGATGTATAGGATAACAAGGTGTTATGGACAATTATTTTGAAAAAAGTGAATCTGAACTGTCTGGGCTATTGCATGAATAAAATTGATCTTTGTACCTTCATTTTTTTTCTGGTAAAACAGTATCAATTAAAAATGACTCTTTCATTTCCAAAACCACTCCTTAAGTTGTCAACAGTCATAGTATGAACAAAATTAGTTTTACTATAATCTGGTTTAAAATGTCATGAAGGTTACCTAGGGAGTTTAAACTCAAGAGTACTCAAGCTCTCTTATTAGATATAGGTCTTGAACAGAACTGGATTGCCACCATTATTTTTTTATCGCTTTGGAAATATAATTTTGCAATTTGAAAATTTGGGTACATTTTGATCAGTATTATGATTTCACTAGATGTATATAACATTGTAGATTAAGTACATAAACTTATTTTGTATTTTAATTTAATGTTTATTGCTATTTGATTTGATAACAAATATGGGTCATCAAGCTGTGCTACAAGAAATGATTTAACTAAGTTCATCACAATTATGTGAACAGCATAATAGTTACTCATTTGATGCTAAATGTGATTTCTAAATGAATTTGACTTTCCTATTGTAAATGTAGTATGATGTTTTTCTTTCAATGGCTGTTCTGGAAATATGGGGTATGTAAAAGTTTTATTTCTGTTCTAGCAGTTTTCTGCAGGATAGTTGGCATAGATTTTATGATCAAAATTAGAATAGTTATTTTCATAGACTCACAAAAAACAGTTTGGTTTATAGATTTGGATGGATTTAGATTAATTGGATAACATTGTATTTATATTTATGATACTTTGAAGATTATTTGTAATAATCAAAAGCATTTATTGAAGATTGTTGGATTAACTATAAATTTGAAATCACTACTATTATTTATTTTGATTTAAACATTTTCAAAGTTAGTTAACTGCATTTAGAAAAAGCGATACACCAACCAGAGCCGAATTATCTGGCTAGAAACAGCTATAATAATAACAATAATAATTTATAAGATAATTTGGTACTAGAGTTAGGCATTAGGCACCATCTCTTGCTAAATTTAATAATTAAATAATTTAGAACTAACTGGAAGAAAAGAATCGGCCTGGAGCGAGATTCGAACCTGCAACTCCTGCTTACCGTGCAGATGCATTGCCAATTACGCTACCTGGACCTCCGGTCAGATCTCCTTTTCCAGTATATATAAGCTTATGTTACAACCATCAACGGCCAGTACAATGCCGGCTGGGGACACATCAAGTGCCCACATCCTGTAAACATCTCCCAAGGCATTCAATCAGCCATCGCAACCCTGGCAAGGCATATGTATATATATATATATATATAAACAAACTTCATCAGCTAACCTGATATACATTAAAGCAATACATCAACCAAAGCCGAATTATCAGGCTAGAAACGGCTATAACAATAATAATTGATAAGATAATTTGGTACTAGAGTTAGGTGTTAGGTACCATCTCCTAAATTATTGAAATTATTTAATTAGTAAATGTAGCAAGAGATGGCGCCTAACGCCTAACTCTAGTACCAAATTATCTTATAAATTATTATTATTATTATAGCCGTTTCTAGTCCAATAATTCGGCTTTGGTTGGTGTATTGCTTTAATGTATATCGGGTTAACTGATGAAGTTTGCATTTAGAAAATCTTTTTTATCCTGAGTATTTAAAATTTAGTAAATGATTTAGTGATGACAGCTACTAAATATTTTAATTAGATTTTTAAAAATCTTTAAATTGTTTTAAGTCAAAATAAAAACTAGAACTAATACAAATCAGTACTTGAGTTTATAATTAATATATAGTACATGTTTGTTTCTGTCAGAAAGAAATGTGATTTATGAAGAAATTTTAATAGGCATTAGGTATTTAAAGGCCAGTATAAAAGTTTTTGATTTGATTTAAGGCCTGGTTATAAAAATATGACAATGAGCTTTATTGACTGGTTTAATTGATCATTTCTTTTTGGTTTCTGTGGTGTAAATAAGAAATTGATTAGACCAATTGTTGACAATTTTATCCATGCAAATTTTTAAATCCAAATCACTTTTTCTAAATTGAAAGTCATGCTTTGATAAATTTTAAATTTCAATATTTTTAATATATGTTGATAATTTTAAAGTTATTATTATCTTACCATTAGCAATAGCAATTTTGTTGTAAATTATTGTGAAATTAAAACTGTAATTTTATTATTTAAGTTATATACAATATATCTTAAATTCTAACATTTTATTTAAAATCAAAAATAAAAAAATTCTCTGTATAATTAGCATATAATATATTTACAGGTTTGCATTTTATAATCAAAGTTATTAGAAAGGTGGACTAAAATAATTGAAGAAAATATCAAAAATCAACTGTCAGATCAATTAAGTTGTCAGTTATTTCAAAGAAAAGGCCTTATAAATAATTATTATTCAAAAATCTTTCTGAGAAGCAATGTTTTTCCACTGTTGTTTGATTTTTCTGGATGTAATAAAATAATTGTTTAGGAAAAGAATGTGCAGAGTGAAGAAAAGTTAAGATGGCCACTGTAAAACATGATGATATAATGCCACTGGAAAATGTGGTTAAAAAAAGGAAAACCACTCATTTCTGTGGCAATTCTGACCTTAAAAATGAAGATAAAGCTCATTTATCAAAAGGTAAAATCTAAGTAAACAAAATAGTAGTAGTTTAAAATACGTATAGAAAAAAATTTTTCACATTAGAGTTTTTTATATTATTATTACAGTTTCATTAATCTTTTGAAAATATATCATTAATTAAAACATTTTTTAAAAATTATCTAAATGAAAAATATATTAAATACTCATTTTGAGAGCTTTTTACAAATGTTTGTTTTTAATATTTTAAAACCAACAGTTAATTAAAAAATATTTCAAATGAAATTGTTCCAAATTAATAAATGCTTCTGAAGATGAGTGGTTACATTTAAAGTATTTGCATCTTAATACATGCTATTCAAGTTCCTTAAGCAGTTTTAAACTTTTTTTTAATAATCTTTCCTAGATTAATTTACTAGTATTTGTAGACTCACTATTTTATCTCAGAAAATTATTATTATTATAATTGGAAGTCAATTCTGGAACCATGTTGTAATACTTAATTTAATGAGTTTTCTATAAGAACAATTTGCCCAAAATAACATTGCCTTGTCAATAATCTTTATTTCATAAATTTCCATAGACTCATTTGGAATTATGTATTCCCTCTTTAGTATAGAATTTTACATCATCCTTATCATCACTTTTTGATAAGACATCTTTACAATAAAACTGTCATAAAAATTTCATGTCAATATGTGATTTATTAAACCTTTTTATTGATATCTGGTTGTTTTTTTTTGTTTATTTGAGAAACAAAAAATTAACATTTACCAAACTTGATGTTCAAATCATTGGGTAGATACTTACCAGGACAGTAATGCAACTTGTATTCAGACTTTGATGAATGTTTCTATGACATTTCTCTTAATACTGAGCTTGTTTCTATTTCATAAACTACCACATTTTTTACATGGCATCTCATCACTTAAAATACAATTTTTGACAATTGCAGATTTTGATCTTTATTGAATATGAAGAAATGTTTTCTGATATATCTCAAGTTTAAACTACTAGTTTTTTTTTGGAACTTTAACATAGCATTTGATACTAATTACTTTCTTACAACTGTCTGGCTACTTGCCTACTTCTTTTTGGTTTATTGGTATTTACATACTTCAGAATGAATGCATCCTGTGTAACTATTATGTAAATGATAGAAATTTGCATGGCAATCATTGATATCTTTCATTTTCAATTGAGCCCATCTATACGTTTTTTTCCATTATGCCCACATTTACATGGTTATCTCAGTGGAATTTGAGGGCTTTGTCTCAGTTCTTTTTGCAAATTTTTAGTTTAGTTTGCTGGAATGATGTCCATCATGATCAAATAAGATTAATTACTAATGTTTAGTATTTTGGGCAAAAACAGAGTTGTTCTGACTACAGCTCACATACTTGCAAAAAGGTTATAAAAAACCCTTTAAAAATTTTTTAATTGGGTCAATTGACTAAAGCTGATGAATTTATTGGGTTCTTGGAAAAGGTGACTTTTGGAACATCTAGGTCTATGGATTAGACAAATTTTGGGACAACACTGCACTTTCTAATTGTATTTAACAAAGGAAAAATTGATGTTTACATGTAATATTATAATGAAAGTAAAATTTATGTAAATTAAAACAAACTTAATTAGTAAAAATTTATTATTTTTCTTTACATCTTAATACATGATAAATATGTAAATTCAGAGAAAAATTAATTTGGTTAATTTACATTAGGAAAAAATATGGCATTTGATTTAAATACTTTTATATTTTATTTTTAAAAACAAAATTTGATGAAAGGTTTATTCTTAATATTTAACTGATTTTTTTCTTAAGCTTAAGTATATTTTTTAGTATAAATATCAGAAATTGAAATGATGATAGCCATAGAAATATGAATCAGTGATTTTTACTGCATAGCTATCTGTTTACCAATGTACTTTTTGTAGTCATACAAAAACAAGTGTGAAATAATATTTTTGTATAGCTATCTGTTATATATTTTAACATCATTCAATTTTATATTCTAGCATGTTAAATTAATATTTATCATTATTTCTAGGCATTCTTAGGATGACAGTTAAATGTTTTTTGAAAAAATTAAATTAGTGTCTCTGACTCTGAATATAAAACCATTTTAAAATAATTTATTAATATTTCCATTGGAGCATTTCTAAATTATATACAAATTAACTAAAAATTATGTTTCTTTATTAATAGCATCTGTCTACAAATTTAAATATGAATACACAAAGATACTCACATAAATTTTTACTTTAGTTACTATTGTCTATTCAAGCTAACTTTAAAAACTATCTAAGCCAGTAGTGCCAAGTCATAGGTAGGTGGGCCACAAATATTTTGTTAATTCCATAAACACAAAAAAGGCCTATTTTTGTCATTCCTAAGTAATATGCCAAATATGTTGAGAGACTGGATTTAGACTATAGTTTTGAACACCATTGATATAAGCTATTGCTTAAAAAGGTTCTACATAAAATTGATAAATAACTGAATTAAATATTAATCATATCGAAAGTCTAATTTTAGTAATAATTGAGGTGCTTACGTAACGTGTTGTTTTATCAAACAAGTTGAAAACAATTATTTACACTAAATAATTATACTAGATAAACACATTATTTCATATAGATTCACATTAATCCAGTTTATATTTATCTCTATTGAAAGCCCAGTTGTATGTGAAACAATAATTTATAACAATTAATTTTAATCAAATTGAAATTTGTTAGAGAATGATGTAATAAACATCCAGAACATTCTCAAAACATCCAAGAGATGTTTTGAGTATGTTCTGGTTTTTTGTGTTAGCATGATGATGATTGGGAATGCGATCACATGTTACTTTGTATTGTTTACAAGTATTTTTTTAAAGAGAATTTTGCAAAATAATTCTTCATTTTAAAGTAATTCATTGAGCTTAAAAGAAAAAGTCTGATATAACATTTCATGTCATCAACTTTATATATCAGTTTCTGGGAAGCTTCCAGTTAGCTTGAATGGATATAAAAATGTGAATTTTTGTTATGATGTAAAATTTTGGTCAGATGGCTATAAAAGTAAGATGTTGATTTATTACTATGAAAGGTTGAATCAATCCTATATATCCTCATTTAAAGCATTAAGATATCATAGTAAGGAACAGGGTATCTCTTTCCATTCCTCATCTATACTACTGTCAGATCAGTGCAAAAATAATTGAAGTTTTCAACCATTAACTTTAAAACACTCATCTTAAAGTTCATTAATTGAAATAACAACCATTAGAATGTACTGTACTTATTTTTGCCAACCAGTAACAAGTTTATTTATTCCAGTAGTTTAGAATTTGGAAGTTCTGGAACCAGTACATTTTTTAAAGGTGTTTTGGGCTGCTGCTTGGTTGTTAAAAACCTCTTACAGAAAGTTGTCAATATACTTGAAAAAATGATAATCTGTTGGAGTGAGTCTGTAAAGTAAGCCGGATGAGGTAGCATGTCATAGCTTAATTCATTCAATTTCTGCATAGTCATTTGCAAGGCATGTGATCAGGCAATGTTACGGAAAAGAATTCGTATGTTTTGATTGATTGATGTCAGACATAAATGTTTCAATTTTTGGTGCATGTTGTTGATTATATGACAATACTTCTCTGCTGTGATAGTTTCTTCAGGATTTAAGAAGTTGTAGTGGATAATTTCAATTGCCAACTACCAAACAGTGACTATAACCTCCTTTTGGTGTAGCTTTGGTTTGAGGAAGGTTGTCTTAGTTCATCTTGGTCCAGCCACTGTGTGGAACACTTGTCAGTTGTCGTACAAATCCATTTCTTGTCACACATTACAATGCGATCAAGAAACAGGTAATTTTTGTTGCGCAAAAGAAGCATAGAACAGATTTCATAATGGTGAATTTTTTTTATATCCATTCAGCTCATGTGGTACCCATTTGTTGAGCTTTTTTGACTTTCCTATTTGGAGCAAATGTTGAACTACTGTTGAATGCTTAGCATTTAGTTTTTCTGCAACCTCTTGAGTTGTTTTGCAGGGATATAGTTCAATAATGGTCCTCAATTGATTGTCATCAATCACAGAAATACGTCCATGATCTTTCTCATTTTCAAGGCTCTCATCTCCATTAAAAAATTTTTGGAACCAATTTTGAGCCATATGTTCACTGATTGTTCCCTGGCCAAATGCTTGGTTGACACTGTGTGCACTTTCCACTGCTTTACATTCTGTTTTGAACTCCTACAATAAAATTTCCCAAATTTGCTTTTTTTCCCCCATTTTTTAATTTGACCATATAAAATAAATAAAAATAAACATGAAAACAAAACCACTAGCATAAGTCAGTAGAGGCTTATGCTTAAGCTCAGTAGAGGTAGTGCTTTAAAATGGTTTATTATGTTAATATAATTAAAGTTTTAGCTCAAAATAAGCCTCAATGTTTAAAATAATGCAAATTGCAATTATTTTTGTATCAACCTAATAATTTCTTTGAGAGTAAGGATACTTTTAATGGATGTAATTATGACCAATTATAGTCTTAACATGTTTAACTGAATTAATTTGTCAATATGATAATCTAAAACATTTAATTATATATTGGAATAAAGATAATTGGATCAAGAATTGAACAAATACAGTGGGTGATCAGTTTACGAACAAATTGGATAATGAACACTTCCGCAAAAGATTTTTATCAGACAATAAACATTTCACAGAACAAACACAAGAAGAAGCGACGTAAAATAATGAATACCGATTGGTCTTCCCTTGTCTTCAGGCAACAATTCAAAACTTTTCGGAGCATGGGAGACGTCGACATCGATGCTCAACCTGGTATATACTGATCAGATAGTTTTCCTCCAAACTTTGAAACTCTCTCTTGTAATTCCAGCCTTTTATTTTTCTGACAGAAAGAATTTTTTTTAATAGTATTCGCAAGACTGTTGGGTGGCACTCATTAAGTTTTGTGTTGGTTTTTATTTTCAAAAGGTGAGAGTATACTAGCAAAGGTAGAGAGTGGGCAGATGTCTGATGTTTGATATTGCTGGGCAGTATGGCTTGAACAGTTCTACAGTAGGTCGCAGTTCAATCTTATCTAAGAAAGATACAGTATAATCAAGAAGACTCAAACAGCTGAAGGAGTAACAAAAATCACATCTGAGAAATGAAGAACATTGAAGAGCCCATAATGGAACCTGAAACAGATGTGACGGCAGAAGAATGCCAAGAACTCTTGTGTGAAAAACATTAAGAAACTCAGCAAGATAAGATATGTTTTCTTCTGAAAAAGAGGGTTAATGCCGATATCTACTATTAAACATCTTTTGAAGAAGTGGGAGGATGTCAGAACAATGGTCTTAGAATGGCATCCAAACCAGGTTGAGGTTAATAGGCTTGTGGATCTCTACAGTTACAATGCTATTAATTACTTCTGAAAAATTGTGAAGAGAGAAAAGCAATTGACATTAGATAGATTCTTTAAACCCCCAAATGGAAAAAACATGACTAATAAAAATGCAAGACTGTGTATATATGTATTTTTATTATTACATGTAATAATGTAAATAAACATAGTAAGAAAGTTTTAAAATTAAGCCAGGGCAATTTAATGTACAATAAAGAAAATAACTTTCACTAGAAGACAATACGTATATAATGTGTCTTTATACATCGGTCCTTTCTCACGCAGATGAGGGATAAGACAATTCCATGGCAGAGTTGACCTTTTATTTGAGATGGACGAGAAGCCTCAAATAAAAGGTCAACTCAAGTATTATCCAATTGGAAGTAACAATCTAATGAGCCTGTTATTTAGAAAGTGAAAAACATACTCTATGAACTGATGAAAAAAAAAACAAAAGAGAAAGTATATTTAAAAGACAATAGTGTTTACTCAGAATATAGTGTATAATGAAGTCTTTTAAAGAAAGATTTCAAAATTTTTTTAATATAAAGGTTATCATCTTTTTGTGTGTGTAAATGAATTCTCTAAAACATCATTTGTCCACTTGAGGTGAAATTTGTTTTGTTGCTCTTTATGTTACAACAGATAGTATAAACTTCTTAATTTGAAAAAATGTTAGCAACTCTTCTTGAATTTCTTGAAATTTCTACCCTTCTCAATTATTCAATTTTTACTTTTTCATAAAAAGTATTCAGTCATGCTTGACTGGAAATTTCTAGTATAATATAAATTTAAATATGTATATATATATATATATATATATATATATATATATATTGTATTTGCTTAATTTTTATTTTGAAAACACTATTTTATGTATTCTTTGTGTTAGTCCTAACTGAGGAAAACCTTTGAATAGGTTGAAAACTGCTCACAAGTATATACCAAGGCTAGACAAGAAGCATATTATAGTAGGTTGAAAACATTTTTATTATACTAAAATACTGCTGGAAATCAAAAAGGTATATTTCATTATAAAATTGTCATAATTTTTTACTTGGTGCAGTTTTTTTTACGTCTCAGATGTTTTTGTTTGGATGTCGATTGTTTTTTGGTTAACAATTGTGTTATTATGTCAAGACCTAAGATAGTGATGTGTGTACTGTACAGTTCAGTCTGAAATGCTGACCTAATGTTTTCAATATGCTGTCAGTAAAATTGTTATAAAAAGTTTTAATTTTCATAAATTTGAAATTTTGTTGTTCCAGATGACACTTTGAATGAAAACAATCCTCATACCGTTACTCCAATATCCAATATCACTTCCTAAGCCTTTTAAATTTACGTCTTATACAATTAATTTTATGCTTGTAAAATAGCTCTATAGGAAACCCTGTGAACTTTGACCTATCAACCTGAATTTTTCAAGCACCTCACATAATGAGAAAGGTTTAAGTTTTATTAATGGAATTTAAGTTATTTATGTAATGTTAAAGTTGAAAAATGAAAATCTGTTGACTGATTTCCAACTTCTGCTTTTAAAAATACTTGTACATAAGTTTAAATAGTAAATTTGAATACAAATAAAATATAAAACATTGAATATTGCATCAAATAGTTTAAATTTATATGAATTTTTTTCTCTTTAACAGACTTAGTAAACCACATTTTGTTTATATTTTCAAAAAAAGATTTTATTGTCCATAAAATGTTTTAATAATCTTTAAGAGTCTGAAACATATGCAGAGCTTGTTACAACATATTTTATTGCCTTTTTTTGTGTTGTTTATAGACATTATATATCTTTCTATCGACAGAAATTTATCATATTGCACATGTATAGACTTTATTACATGCAATCGGCAAAGAAATATTTTGACTATAGTTTTCATCTAATAATTTAAAGAACAAATTCTTATTTATGTTATCATCAATGGTTTAGTATATATTTTCAAACCAGAATTGTTTATAATTGAATGTTTCATTAAAAAATTGAATTAGAGGATGTATACATAATGCTGCATAGTGTCAAAATTGCTAGTTGGCGATAAAAATATAACACTATCAAAGCCAAATGATTACCAGATTAAATTGGGCTACATTTTCACTCTGTACAAATTCTTTTCTTGCAGAAATTTTTAAATTATTTAATAAATATTAATTTAATTATTAAATTTAATACGAGGTGGTGCCTAACACCTACCACTAGTGTCAAGTTACTCGATATTTAATAATTATTATTAGTGGGAATGTAGTCTGATTTAATCTGGTAATTGTTTGGCTTTGATATGATCCTTGGGCTTCTTGATGTTTATATATAAAATATAATACTAGCCATAAAAACTCCAATTCACTTATTTTGACATTCTGCGTGAAATTGAATCATAAACCATGTTTCAAGAAAAACAGCAGAATGTCAAGTGGCAAGTTTGGGTAGGAAAGTAGGAAGTGATAGTGATAGTGAGAACCAAAGGCAGTTTTTGTGTAATATCATCCAGTGTTTTCAGATTGGGGATTTTTTATCAGCTGAGTGAAAATTTGGAAAATTTTTGGGGTGACATTTTTTTAGTAGAACAAAGTAAACAAAAATTTTGACACATATGTTAGAATTAATAATTGGTAATTGGTCAACCAATCAAATTTTGTGAAAATTGGATCAAGTATTTAAGCTCTGCACCCAGGGGCGGAGCTAGGTTTTTCGGGGCCTAGGGCTTATTTAAGTCCAATGGAGCCCCATTTTGTTAATACAAATGATACTATAAATTATCATTATTATTATATCAGTAATATTAACTATTTTTTTACTATACGATAAGTGCTCATTGTTAATGAAAAAGTATTAAAAATTTTATGATGATAATTGAATTTTTGTGGGCCCTTGACATTTAGGGCCCAGGGTTTAAGCTCTATTAGTCCCTATGTAGATTCGCCCCTGTCTGCACTTTCAAAAGGCCCTAAAACATATTTTGTGCTTACTGGTTGCTTTGTATTAACTAATTTTTCTATTTGAATACCACCATCCTGTTGGTCTTTTGTTGGGTGGATGATAGAAGTTAACTCTCAAAAGTAATAGTTGACTTCCTCTTGGATGAGAGGGATAGTTCCTGAAAAGTTTCATTGCATTTTCTCAAATCATGAAGACATATATAAAGAACAAACTATTCTTCTTTTTATATTAGATTCTAATTCAACAATTTAGAATGAAATTGAAAAAACATAAGAATTTTTTTTATCAGTTTAAATACAAATTTTCAAATATTCTTCAAGGTTTAGTTGTTTTTTCTGAAATAACTTCATACATAAATTTTGGCAGTTTTATATTTTACTTTAATTCTAAAAATCTGAGGCAGACCTTGGTGAAGGCCGAAAACATTTGGAATTTTTGTTGAAGTTCTGTTACTGGATAAAAGGTTTTGTTTGTATTTAATTAATTCTAAACTTTAACACTGGTTCTCTTATTGATTTAACCAATTCATTGAAATTTTAAATATAATTTGGTATTATAGTTATCATTTAATGTCCACAATGTGTTCTATGAAATAGGATTTTTTGTGAACACTATATTATATATATACGTAGCAAAGCTTTATTCAATATATAGTATATGTGTATTGAGTAAATAGCCAAGGTTATTGTACAGTACAAATACAGTATTAATCAAAATGTTTATTATGTAATTATTCCTATATCTGTAATTTTATTTCTTTATTTATTATATATCTTAAATTGAAAAGTTTTTGTAAGATTTTCTATAAACACTATATTTTAATGCCTGCAATGCTATTTATTTATACCTAGCAGAACAATTGCTTTTTTCATACAAGAGATGCGAGATCATGTTGCTAAGTTTTTAACAAGCTCTTTCTTCCTATACCATCTATATTTTCCCACCAGATTAGGCCACTGTCCACCAAGACTTTTATAGTATTCAAAATTTTCCATTTTCTAAATTAAAATATTATAATAATATGGAACCTGGGATGTATATGTAGTCATTGTTTGAATTAATATATATGGTTCATGACTGTATTTACATTGAGTAAGATGTACTAAAGATTACACTGGAAGCATACTAGAATCCAGAATGTAGAGCTTCCGGCACCCATTAAATGGTATAAATATTTATAAAAACAATGAACAAAGCTGGAACTATGATTAACCTGTAACTCCAACACCATCCATCAAATACATTTATTAATAATACACGTGTTTTTGTTTTATATTTTTTTGTGCTTCAACAAATATAGGACAAAAGTAACTGGAGACACAAAATACCTTATGTACTTTTACCGACAATGTTAGTTATATTAATGTTTAAGTTGCTGGAAAAGTACATAAGGTATTTTGTGCATCTCTAGTTATTGTCTAGTTCTAGCTTATACTAGTATCAGGACAAAAGTATCTTAATTGTAAAAAATATAATAAATCTTAATCTTATAATATCTTCTATATCTTAAAAATTAAATAATGCAACTTACTGAGTAACATATCAATATACAATGTTATCATATTGAAGCTAGTGTGTGAAACCTGATGCAGGCTTATGAAATATGCCAAAATTGTGTGTATTATTATTAAATGTGTTTGTTGGAAGTGCAAGGATGATGATCGGAGTTATGGATTGTGTGTTTATGTACTGTAGTTATTATATACTCCATAGAAATCAAGATTATAAATTAAAATGTCTTATCATTCTGTTTTAAAGAATAAATAGGCGTGTTTTATTTCTCTAACAAACATCACAAATTTGTATAGTATATTGTAGAGCATCGATAAATTAAAAATCTCTATTTTTAAAATCACAAACTAATATAATTTTTATTTTCTAATAAATTTATATCAATATATCTTAGTTTGGTATAATTCTTACATTTAAATTGATGTTGTTCTTACAGTCTATTAAAATAAGATTAAATTAATGTATGTGTTGATTTAATATTATTTTAGTTTTTTGAAACTTTGATTAGAGTAATTTACACTAATACATTTTTTTAGTATATAAGAAGTAATAAAATTAAAAATACATTGTTCTCTCTTAAATATTTAATAATAATAATAATAATAATAATAAAATTTTACTTTAATTATAAACATTTTTCATCTTATTTTTTTAAAATGTGAGTATAATGAAATTTTTACTTCTATTTATTTTATTTTTTTATTTTTTGTTTTAATTTATTATTGAAAAACTTGGTGTTATAATTAAATTAGCTTTATATTTTGCTGTTCATTGTAGAAGAAAAGTCTACAATGGTGAGTACAAAATCATCAGCGTCACAAAAGAAAAATAAGTCAGTTACTTCGGGATCGAGCCAAGTTTCTCAGAAAGATGGAGCTGGATCAGGTTTGTAACTTTGAACATTTGAAATTTTCTTATATATTTGCATATTGTAATAATGATAATTTTAAATTATTTAATGTGCAGATGCATATAATGCATCTGCACATTAAGCAGAAGTTGTGAGTTCGAGTCCTACTCTAGGCTAATTCTTAATTATAATTATTAAATTTAATAAGAGACCTCCCTCTAGTTACAAATTATTTAGAAATTAATTAAAAATAATTGCAGAAAAGTAGCCCGATTTTAATCTGGTAGTTGTTTGGCTTATGAATAAACACACACTTCTTTACCAGACAGAAATATTTGAATTTTGTGTGTAAAATTAGATAAAATAATTAATATAATTTGATAATATAATTAATTGACTTACTGTTTCAATTTAGACCAACTAAGTTATAGACCAACTAAGTTATGATCATACATGTCATGGTTATGTTTTCTAAATTAATTGGCCTAGTGATGAACATTGTATGGAGATCTCGGTAATGTAATTGGTAACACATCTGCACAGTAAAAGGAATTGTGGGTTTGAGTCCTGTTCTGGATCAGTTTTTTTTTTCCAGAATATTTTATAAATTAATTAATGTATTTTTTATTATTAAATTCAATACAAGATGGCTGCTTAATCCATCTACTTTTAATACAAATTATATGCTGTCTCTATAATTTTAATTAAAATGGCTGATGGTATTTTTTAAAAAATTAAAAATTTGAAAAAACTTTGTTGTCTTCATTTCCACCATGTCCATTCATCAGAAAACAGTAAGTCTTTCTTTATAATTAATTAACTTGTATTATAACTTGTGTACAGTCAAGCAGTATCATTTGTATATTTCTGTTAAAATAAAAAAAAAAAGAACAAAATTAATATAAATAGTAAATTAAAATAATTTGGATTATTTTTATTGAATTCTATAAATAAATTGATCATCGCCAATTACATTAAAAGTATGAAATTTATTCTAGTTAGTCATGAACAAAGATGTAAATATTTAAAATAATAATTCATAATTTTCCCTTAAATGAAATAATTTAGATGGATGAAGGAATAACAAATTATAATGTATCAAATTGTAATTGTAAAGATGAAATTTAGACAGTTTAGAAAATAAACCTTATTGACAATTAAATAAGGAAGTGCACAGTTTTTGATTTCCAGCAGTAGGTTTAATACCATAGTAATGTTTTTGACCAATTCAGAGGTCTTCCACAGTTAGAACTAACAAATCTAATATGTAAGTATTAAAACAGAATAAAATACAAATTTACAAGATTGGAAGTTCTAAACAAATGAATATAATATAAAATTTTAATGAAGAAAATAAAACTTGATAAATGAAAAGTAAATAAGAATAACTAATATAAATGTCAAAGTTTATGGTTTAAAAATAATTTCTATGCTGTCAATAGGTGAGTTTTTATTTTCTTTATTTAAATTTTATATAGAACAGTAATACCCTGAACTTACGTGATAGGTGAGACCGAGCGATAACCGCGTAAGTCGGGGTATAATTTTGCATATAAATACATACAAGTTATTTTTAATTGGGGCCAGAGACTAAAGAAAACAATAATTTATAAAAAAATGTTTAATAAAATCTTAGATAATACATATGTATAACAAATTATATTAAAATCGTAAACCAAAGTTATTTTGATGTAGAAGGCTTCATAAAATCTAACAAATTCGTCTGATGGCTCAAAGATTTTTTTTCTCTTGCAAAATTTCCTCGTAGCATGCTAATAATTTTTTTATTTCTTGTTTTGTAGAAGAAATGCGCTCTTCATTGGAGCCTATATTTTCTAAAATTTGTAACCCCTTTTCAATTGAACTGAGGCCATCTGTCAAGTTTTCACAGCTTTGAGAATTTTTTCTTTATTTTTTTATAATTGTTCTGACTGTCAATTCTGGTAGATCAAACTTCTTTGCCAATTCACAAATTTTCATTTTTTGTATCAAGTCTTTAATAATGTTAACTTTACATTCCAAAGATAAAGTTTTTCTTTTCTTGTTTGATGCAGAAGAATCAATTCTACTTTGTTTGGATGACATAGTAGAGTCTTTCAAGTCTTCGTAGATATAACAAACACAGAAATAAATAACACAAATAAATTGTAGCTATGTGTTAATTTCATGCGACATGTCCAAACATGTAAGCTGAACAATAGTGTGGAGGGAATCAGTAATCAAGAGTTGCATGGCACTCAAACAAAAGACGAATCGCCGAGATTTGAAAATCGCATAACTCTGGGTTTGTGTAAGTTGGGGTATTACTGTATTTGTTTAAGTTTAGAACTTCCAATTTGTAAATTTGTATTTTGTTCTGTTTTAATCTCAAAATACTATTTATGTATTTGATTTTTTAGTCCTAACTGAGGAAGACCTATGAATAGGTCAAAAGCATTGTTACAGTTTTAAATCTACTGCTAGAAATCAAGAAAGAGTGTTTCCTTATCTAATTGTCTTACATCCAGTTTGCCTTGAGAATGTTTTAACTATTGACAATTAATTGAACAACAATTACAGTTTTGCCTGGTATGTAATCACCATCATTCAATTACATTCCCCACCTTGCTGCTTTCAGTCTCATGAGCATAGAATAACTGAGATTTTTCTTTGAAGAAAGTCTCGAGCATCAGGTAATATCATTGAATGGTATATTGGCAGTATGGTTCTGCAAGATGTGAAATAGATGGTAGTTAGTTGGCATCAAATCTAACATAAGCTGTAAGGTGGATGAAGCATAACACCCAGTCCAGACTGGTCATCTTTTCTCTGTTCTGGCATATTGTTGTTGTATTGCATTTTTTTCAATTTTTGGATGAAGTTCTTGATTTTTGTGTTCAAACAGTACAGTTGTTTACAGTAGACTTCTTTTTTTGACAGTGATATTGGTTGTAAGCAGCTCTGTCGTGATGACACCAGACAAATGCAAATTATTGTCTTCTACATGATCAGCCCTTTGACATTTGCAACAGTTGGTTGACCTTTGTTCCCTTAAAAATGCTTTAACAAACACTTAGCAGATAAGATTGTGTGCCTTTGTTGCATTGTGGCTATTTTTGAAGTGATAGAACAATAGCAAACGAATATGTTCTTTCAGAAGTTTTGTACTGTTTTATACTGTACTACTCTACTGTTTTGTACTACATTGTGATGCCTCTTTTTCAATGAAATATGTGATGAAACATCTTTGGTTACTCTACTTATATACATACATTGAACATTCTAGAATCTGTTTCTAGAAAGAAATTACATGTTTAAATTTAAACTTACAACCTGATAATGATCAAATTTTTTATAAAATAAAAATTATTAAATAAATTATGCTTACTAGTTGTTATTATTATTAAAATATTTTCATAGTTTACTCATTCAATTAAAAATACATATTATATTATAAATATATGCATTTGAATAAAATTATTAATAAAATTGCTAACTTTTTTAGATTTTTTAAAATGTGGACAATGTGGATCAATTTTTCACAAGCTTCAGCTATTTGTAGTTCATAAAACTACAGAATGCCCTGGAAATTCAACAGATGCAGATGCAAAAGAAGGACCAGAAGTAAAAAGACCAAAAATTGAGCCAAAATCCGATACAAAAAAGAAGCAGGTGTCAATTGGAACTGCTAATAAAAAACATTCAAGTTAGTAAAATAGTTTTTAAAATTTTTCAATAGTGAATTTTTTGATAGAAGAAAAATAATATATATACTAATTTAGTGAACTTTTTGAGACTTGTGAAAAATAGATGTTACAGTGAATTTTTTGAATATTTATTTTGGTAGGAAGATGTTAATTGTATCATAATGTTTTAAGTTTTGTAGCTTTGAAACTTAAAAGAAGCTCTTATAAAATTGTATTATTTAAAGTAATTTAAAAAATTAATTAAAAAAGTAAAGAAAAATATTGCTACATAAATTTGTTGTTAATAATTAAATGATGGTTGAATTAGAAAACTGGAAAATCAAATGAACAAAAACAAATTGTGTTCTTATATATTCTAAAGATGCATATACATTTTATTATTTTGGAATTACAGCAGTGAGAAAATTAATCTGAACACACTAAGATTTACTGAAACACAAGTTTACAAAGGTTAATTGTGCACCTAATATGAAATATGAGTTCTTTTAGTAACTTCTTACATATCCATTGGCATTGATTGCATTAGTTTCTGACATGTCTGTTTTTATCTCTCTTCATGAAACTACATTTTGGTGTTAGAATCAAAATGTGGTTTCATGAATGTTAAATATGATGGAATTAAAGCATTTTGATTCCATCATATTTAACACTAAACGTGGTTTGCCAAATGATGCAACAGGCTGAACAAATACAGTGGAACCTCGCTTAACGAGCGATATTTCACATAACAAATGATGAGGAGAGGGAAAGTCCCGAATTGTGTGCATGCGGCATGCTCCATCAGTCTGTTTAGCACTCCTTTCGCTAGCATCTTAGTGTCGCTTGTGATCGCATATTTTTCCAAACTTGTGTTCACACATATTACTTATAAACATCAACAACTATAGCCTGTTTATATAACAAACACACCAAACAATATGCCAAATTCTTGGGTCATTAAATTTAATGACTGATTCCAAATTAAATTTTAGAAATGTCTGAATTAAAAAGTAACTATTTATAATTATTAAATTTAATACGAGATAGAAACATAACTGCCTACCTCTAGTCAAATTAATTAATTTCTAATATTTAATTATAGCCTTTACATAACCCAAGAATTTGGCATATCGTTTGGAGTGTTTATCAAACATATTAGCTGTGATTTTTTTTTTTTTTTTTTTGTTTCTGCAAATCAAATTCTCATTCCAGGATGATTCATTCCGCACTAGAAGAAAAGATGATGATGATTCACGCTCTTTAACAGTGTATATTGTACAATTTTTTTTTAAAAATAAATGTTATACATAAAACATTTGAGCATTTTTTCAGCGTGGAATACGTTATTGCATTTTACATTAATTTCTATGGAAAAAATTGTTTCGCTTAATGAGTGTTTCACATTACGAGTAAGACTCTGGAACGAATTATGCTTGTTGAGCGAGGTTTCACTGTACCATTATCATCACAAGTTAGTCAAGTTTTGAATTCATTCCCTTGAGTCAGGTTTTCCTAAATTTACAGTTGCATTCTCTTATAGAAAAGAAAAAACAACATGATTACATGGGATAAATGTTTAAATTTTAAGTTTTGTGGTTGTTTATCACTTAATAAATATTATTATTTATTTATATTTATAGGTTCATTTTCATTACAAAAACAGTTAACCTTACGAAGAGGACTTCCAGTTGTAGCATTAAAAAAATTACCTGAAAAATCTGTTTTGCGTTCTATGTTGAAGAATTCAAAATCAACCGGCAGTGATGATAAGAAGAAAACCAATTTATTAAAGAAAGAAGTGACAAAAGAATTAAAAACAGATGTGAAAGACACACCTTTGTCTGACACAAAATCTATCAATAATAAAAAACCAACAAAACCAGCTAGATTTTTGGCTCTGCGAGGTGAAAAAGTAAAAAGTGGTTTAATAAAAAAACCAGGACAGCCATTGAAAACTAAAGTTCTTACTGGATCCATATTAAAAGTAAGATAAATATTTTTATTTTACTAAAATTTTAAATTATGTGGTAATACAGTGATACCTTGGTTTTTGTTGGTAATCCATCCAAAACCAACGAAAACTGAGGCAGTTATTTCCGTATGAATTAATGTAAATCCAATTAATTCATTCTAGACCCTCCAAAATACATACCAAAAACACATTTTATAGAGAATTAATATAGTATTAAATACTAAAAACAATAAGAAATTAATATAATAGACCAATTAGCATAAAGATAAAAGCAATGGAATTGTTTAACTAGACATGTGGGGTAATGTCTTGTAGAAGCTAGTTGGACATGAGCTTCTAGCCTATATTGCCCCGTGGTAAAGTGTGACGTAATTGTCGTGTAATAATAGCTGTATGCGTTTACGATGGCTGTATCGCAGGGAATAATGCCTTCTGGGAGGTCTGTTTAAGGGTAACTGGCCCCTATTCAGGTGTTACAGATGTGGAGAAAACCTAGAAAATTTCAAGTGGCCAGCCTGTCCTGACAAAGCTCGAACCCACAATCAAACTCCCAGTGTTCGGGGAATGGAACCATTGGCCAATGATGGGCTATTGCGCGGTAATGCTCACACAACGCGAAAATAACACCACACTGAGTCGGAAAATGCATAGGTCACCCTTTGTTTTTGAAAAATTAGCAGCAAGGTCACTTGAGCGTGCCAATGAAATCCGAGGCAATTGATGAAAACTGAGACAAATTTTTTGCGAAAAAATCAATGAAAACTGAGTTATTACTGTACAGAAGTTACTAATTGATAAATAAATCAAAGTGTTATTTTAAAATCATAACTCATAGTGACTATTAAAGATTATTTTAATATTTTAGTTTTTAAGTTTTTTGTAAATAATTGCTTACTATTTTATGGTGTTATAATTTCCAGTTAACTGTTATTTTCTATCTCTATATTAACCATAGCTCTCATTTTTGTTGAAACCAGAGCTGTCATGTATTCTTTAAAAAATTCTTGGCTTTAACTTGTAACAGCTTTCCCCTTCAGTTTGAGGATTTCATAATTCAGTGTTAGATCAAGTAGGTGAATATGTAAAGTAAAATAATCCTTATGAAGAAGTGTTTCTGTGTTTAACCAAACAAACCACAGCATTCTAGCTTCAGTAGAACCTGAGATGTTTACATTCAAAGTTGTGATTTATGATGGTGGGGTATCAACTGACATGAGCTAACATGGTATTGTCTCCACAATTTTGAACTGTGATTCATATTAAATATATAAAGTTCAAAAATTGTTTGTGATAGGTTTAGCTTTCTGTCATAGTAATCAAGAATTTAATTATTAGAATGATAACTAATATCATTTTGTAAGGAAAAAGGATTAAGCAGCTTGACACAATTCATTACATGCTGCATGTTGCTTGGCATGCATGACAATTGAATAATTATTCCTGTCTTAGCTAGAGTCTCATGATGACGTATACATGCATTAGAGTTATTCATAACTTTGTAAACCAATTTGAGGACCAATTTAATGGTAACAGAATAAGCCAAAATCATGCTTTCATGTTTGACAAGGTAATAAAGATCACAAAAACAGTAAAACTTATTCTAGAGTTACAAGCTCAATCTTGGATTATGAAATTCTTGATTTGGAGCATTGTTGGTGCATGCAATTGTAACAATATTCAAATATGAAGTATTTTTATATGTCTTATGTATAGCATTTTCTCTAAACAATAAGACAGTGGTTCCCAACCGGTGTTCCGTAAGCATCTCCCAGGTGTTCCGCAGATTTAGTCGCAAATTGGAAAGTGTACAATCATATTCGAGCCGCCGAATATCAAAAAATTAAAATCATAAAATTTTCATAAACTTAAATATATATGTACGACTCGTACTTATGGAGTGTACTACTGTTTCGAATAAGATAAAGGCAATGATAAAAACTGAATGAAATATGTAAAAAACATCAGGCACAAGTTTCCCATTAAAGTTATTTAGGTATATTTTTTCCTGTCTTAGAATTGGCATTAATAATATGAGTAGAGATTTTGAATTATAACTGCTCAATTCTAATAAAATAACTGATGACAAGCTTATGTATTTCATATTAACTTAAGTAAGTGTTCCACTAAAGAAAATTGCTCACAAAAGTGTTCTGCATCCTAGAAAAGGTTGGGAACCACTGGAATAAGAGGTCTCATGAATATAATTTATAACTCTTGTTATTATTTAGATCAAACATTGAGGTAGTTTAATAAATATTTAATTTATTTAGAATTTCAATTAAACTGGTGGATAAAACTAATTATGGTTGTGTTTTAATTTAATGTTTTAAGTTTTAAGGTGATTACACCTTAAAATATTAACCTTTTTTTCAAATTACTAACCAAATTTTATTACATTGTGATACGCTAATGTCTGTTTGTCATTTGTGAAAATGTTAATATTTCTCACCTGCATTTTATTGAAATTGAGTGATCATCTCATAAAATTTAAACTTTGTAAAATTGATTGTTAAAAGTTCATATTGGTACCTATAAATTTATTAAATGTTTAACAGAAAAAATAATTTCACAAATGTCAAAATTCAGATTTTGAAACAAATTTCGTTGATTATCGTACTGAGTTTTTCTTTTAAAAAAGTAAAATTAAATTTGAATCAAGAAATTAAAAATATTTTACTTTTTTATGTAAAAAGTGTATTAAATATTATTATAATATGAAATCATTATAATTTTTGTAAAAATACATTTTTGAAAGATTTTGATTTAGCAAACAAAAAATTATATAAATTTCTTATTTATGATGATAGAAAACTAACAATGAACCACCAAAGAAAGTTAGACCAAAGGTAATAAATTGTGGAAAATGTGAAGCATGTTTAAGAGAAAGTGATTGCGGAGAATGTAGTCATTGTCGAGTAAGTAAAAAATTATACAAAAATTTTGAAATACTTACATATTTTTTATGTTGATATTAAAGACATATCTATATATGGTATGAAAATAATTTATTAAATAATGTAAACATTGTTATTCTAGAATTGGTATAAATTAATTATACAATTTTAAATTATATTAATAGGATAAACCCCGTTTTGGTGGTCCAAACAGAATAAAGAAGAAATGTCGACTGAAAATTTGTATAAAAAACTTGGTAAAATATTTATGGTATATTTTAAGAATAGTGTTTTTAAAAGTAATATATATAATTTTTTATTTTTAATGTTTGAGTTATTTTTTTAGTAGCATATGACTCCATTGTAAAACAAGTGGTAACAAAATACAAAATATTTAGAATTCTTGAGGTTTATACGAGATTAAATGTTTTTTGAAACATTATATCTCACCTTCAAGTTATCTCAAAAAAATTAAATTAAAATTAAGAAGAAAGAAGAGCCTTTAAAAATATTTCTGGAATGTTTTTAAGGACTTCTTTTTTTTATTTGAATTTTATTTAATAAACCACTTGAAGTTGAGGTAAAAATGCCTGTAAAACATTTGATCATGTAAACCTCTAGACACAGTATTTAAATGATGATTTAATTAAAAGTAATTAGTTATTTGTGTTAATTGATATTTAAAATAATTTTATTTCTAAAAATTGCATTGAGCAATTGTGATATAATCAACAGTTTTCAATAAAACTTTGAATTTAAGTAATATTAGAAGAAATTATCTTACAAATTATATATTTATTTATTTTTTTGCCTCAGAAAACACGAAAAACTCCACTATCATCATCACCATCAACACCTGTGACATCATCAACTACTCCATTATCAGCCATAACCATGCAAACTCCTTCACCTCTACCATTACATATAGATGATGATGATTTACTCTCTGATCAAGCAAAAAAGAAAGGTTTTGGATGTGGAGAGTGTCCAGGATGTTTAAGAATTGAAGATTGTGGAGAATGCCAAACCTGTTTGGTTTGTGATCCTCTTTACTTTTTTCTTATTGTTGTTTAAATTTGTTATATTGACCGATAATTAATGTTGTGTTAATTAGGATGAAAAACATGCCAGACCTAATAGTCCTAAAAAGAAATGTCTTCTTAAGGAATGTGAAATGATTTCTGTAAGAATTTTTATATACTAATAATGAATATAATTTTCTTATATTTTGAAATATAAACTTTTTAAACCAAGGAACCAGTCAGCTAATTAGAATATTAATTTTTTAAATAAAATTTTCTAATATGATAACTACTACATTAAAAAGATATAGTATTTTTGAATGGAGAATTACAAATTTAAAAATGAAGAGTGAATGATTTTAAATATTTGTATAGAGTTACTTTTATTTTCTTTAAAAGTGATATAAATGGAGATCAGATTTTGTAGCCACAGAAAACTGAAAAAGTAGTGAAAACTGAAAAGTGTTTTGAAAGTAGCAAATTAAAAAAAAAAAATTTTTTTGTTAACACATATAAGACAAAGAAATGAAAAAGAATGAACAATTAAGTGAACCATTTCTACTACTACTTACATTTCTTCTTTTACTACTTTAATATACTATTTGTTGTATTTTTATTATGATTACTTTGTTACTATTTTAATTTACCTTTAAGTTAATATTATAGTGAACCAGTATGTATATCATTGTATTTTTCAGCTTCAGTATTGTTATATGATGATATGATCATAACATCAACTGTTTTATGTGCATATTTAAATATAGTAATGATGATTGAATCTTTATCTACTTTATATCTTTTCTGTGCAGTTTTTTCTTTGTAGAGTTTTCTGTAAAAACAAATGTTTGCAGAAATTATATGAAAATAGAAGTTAAAGTATATGAATAAGCACACTGCACTAAGAAAAAAATTTGCATAGTAACATGAAGCAGGAATAAAGGAAAGGAATTGGTTTAGTGTATTGCCAGCTCTGAACTCTGTTGAGCTGTCAATATTGAACTTTTTCAGAACAAACTTGCATTAACTGAAACTACATATATTGAGTAATTATTATTGCCTTATTGTCCTTATTTCAATACTTATTATATTTGTCAACTTGGACATAAATTATTAATAAAGGAGGAGGCTCAATAAAGAAAGTCTGTTTTCTTTGAGAAATTTTGCAATAATACTTACACCAGTTTAACAGTCCTATTAATAATTTATGTCAAAGTTGACAAATATAATAAGTACATATATTGAGAGTTAACTATATATTTTATTTTGATGATAGACTTAGCAACCATGTGCTGAGAAGTTTACTGGAATTAGTATGTGAACATTAATTCTTTTTGTTGCAAGAGTACAGTACATTTAAAAAATGGAAAAATGCATGTGTTTCATATGGAAAAATTTAACAAATTGTGTGTAAAAGATAAGAAAAAAAATAAAATAAAATAGCATTAAAGTAGCATAACTGGATTTATTTAGAAAGACTCCCAGTAAAGATATGTTATCAGGAATGATTGATCTCTGAGCAGAAAAAAAGTATCAATTGCTACCAAAGCTGATCTCTAATAATAATTGTTCTATTGAAATAGATATTCTTTTTATAAAATTTATTTTTGTTTTTGAGAAGTAAATAGTTTTTTTTTTTTTTTTGGGGTATTTATTATATGCTAGCACTTTACTGCTGCACAGTATATTTTTCCTGATTATTTGTCAAGAAGTTTCAACAGTTTAAGTTGAATGATAAATATTTTTATTAAATCTTATTATTTTTATTTTAATAAAAATTATTTATATTTGTTATACTTAAAAATAACTTTTATCTTATTATTTTAGGGTGAAAGAGTTTATCAAGTTGAAAAAGTTTTAGGAAAAAGATTTCAGAATGGTCGTTTGGAATATTTACTTAAATGGAAGGGTTATCCTAAGTAAGGAGATGAAAAAATATTCATTTTTAATGTTTACAATATTAAATTTAATTGCTTAATTTTGTTTTTAGTTCTGAAAATTGTTGGGAACCAGAAGAAAATATTTTAAGTCGTGATCTAATTGAAGAATTTGAAAGATCTAATCAAATGGAGAATGAGGATTCTGTGACTGAAAAAGCAATTCAATTACCTGAAAAACGTCAATGGGAAGAAGATTCTGATCAGGAGGCAAAAAAAATTAGACTTGATGATGAAGTTAGTTCTTTATTTTAACTAAGTTTAAAGTATCACCTAAATTTTTAAAATGCAAAAGAATTTATTTCTGTTAAATTAGTTAAAATCTGAAATCAAATTTTTATGACAACATTTTTATAAATTTTATTTTTTCACAAAAAGCAAATATTTTTATATTGATAGATATTTACTTTTATTTCAATAGATATTTAGAGTTTTGTCATGAAGTCACTCATTAATTTTTTCAGGCTGTTTTATCAGAAACAGATTTGGAAGAGTTGCAGGAATTTGGTTCCAATAAAGATCCTCTGCTGGAAGCATTGGGACTTCAAAAGCAGAGTGATTCCGAAACACCTACATCTCCTACGTCAGAGACGAGGAAAAAGCGAACAAGCAAACAAGCAGCAATGAATTTAATAAAAAGTGTTTGTGGTAAGAAAAAACGAGTTGTTGTCGAAAGCCCAAAACAAAAATTATGGGAAGTTATGGATGATGAATCCTCATTTATAGATCATACTAAAGCTCAAGATGTAGATGACGATAGTCCCGAGTTGACAACATCAGTATTATACATACCAAAACCCGATGAACCAGGAAAATATATTCTAGTCATGGGAGAACAGAAACAACTTGACATGTTAGAAAAAGCAAATTTAAATCCAAAAGTAATTTTAGGGCCAAAATCAAAAGAAGTAGAAGAGGCTGAAAATGAGTTGAATGTTTCTACAAAAGTTTCTTCTGACAAAGAAAATAGTTCATCGAGTGAATCGAAAAACTTAGAAGATAAATATGATGAATATGATTTCAGCCTAGAGGATGAATTACCTCTAAAGAAACCATTACATGAAAAAAGTGAACAACCTACTACTGAAACTAAAAAGAAAAGCAAATCATCTAAACAAGATAAAGACAGTAATTCTTCAGTTGGAAAATCACCATCAAGTAAACGTAAAAATAAACAATGCAAGGAAGAAAGTCTTGCAATTCTTCAAATGATGAGTGATATATCTGAGGCTAGAGCCAATACTCGAAATATCTCTATTGATGAAACTGAAGTTCTTAAACCAAATAAAGGAACAAGTGGAAACAGTATAGTAGAGCAGTCTTCTGAATCACCTGTTTCTACATCTAATAATAACGATTTACTTTCGACTGCTCTTACTATAAAAAGAGGACCTGGAAGACCACCAAAAGTTCCCAGACCATATTTAATTCCTCTGACTGGTAACCCACCATTACTTCAAGTTGTTAATGATAAATTAGTTCCAGTGAAAAGAGGACGTGGTCGACCTCGTAAAAGTGAATCACAACTTTTATTAAAGGATAAAGGATCCAAAGTAGAAAGAATTGTAACATTAGTAGATAAAGATGGTATACCAGTTTCCAAAATCATCTCAAATGATGATGATAAAATTCTTTCTGGTCGTGCATCACCAGTAAAAGAAATGGCTATTGATATACTTGTTGACACCACAGGAAATTTAACAAAAGGAAAGCCACGGAAAAATGTTGACGATGATAGCATGTATGATGAGGATCCTGACAGTGATGGTCAGAGTGGATCTAAATCTGACACAGCTTCTCTAGAAGGTAGTTCAGAAAAGTTTTCTAGTAGAAAGAAAGTGAAATCTCCAACTCTGATTCGTAAACAAGAAACTAATCTTTCTAAAATAAAGAAAAATAGGGTTTTTGTAGTCATGCCTGATGGAACTATGGTAGAAGTTAGTGGAAGTGATCGCCAAAAAGCAATTGCTCGTGCAACAGCCAAAGTCGAAGCAATAAATAAAGGAGAAAAATCTAAAGAGGTAAATATTAATTTTATTTTCATAATACTTGTGGATAATTTGTCTGTAAATAATATTAATATAAAAGAATAAATGAGTGAATATTTATTTTGTCAGAAACTTATTAAATATGCAATACAAGTATTGCATATTTAATAAGTTGTGTTTAAAAGCATTTTTTGAAATGGTTCTGTAAAAAAAAAATACACGATACTTTTAAAGCAGCAAATGAAATTTTGGAATTTTATATATTTACACAAGATCAAAAACATCTTTTTAATTTTGATTGTTGGGATTGAAAATGTTATCATTTAACTTAGAAATAATGAAATGTAATCAAACAAATAGCTAGATCTTTATCAGACTATTTCAGGCTAATTAATTAAGTAATTTGACTACAGACAGATGGTTAAGTTGCTATCTTCTGTTAAATTTAATGAGAGAGTGGCTTACAAACGTAACTCTAGCCTAATTATTTAATACTCAGCTGGCGAAAAATAACATAAAGTAATTAGGTGGAATTCATCATGCAGCAATTTTTTGCATTTTTGGATAATTTTTTAAATTGTGATATTTCGCTTCAAAATCGTGCTATATTCAATCTGTTTTTTGTGTTTGATTAAAAACATATTACAGTTTATGAATGTTTAATTTTTATTTAATTCACATTTAAAATAATATTAAAATTTGAAGTTTATGAAGAAAAGAAAAAAAAAATTAATTTACAGAGATTCACTGAACTTTGTACATCTGTTAGTTAGATAGATACATCAGTCTTCTTTTAAACAAAACAAACCGCAATTCTCTAGCTAGAGCGGGGGGGGGAGAAGTTATTGCCGTTATTTACACTACATCTCTAATTACTTAGCCAGGAGAGGAGTCCATTGTTATTGTAAAGTGAGGCATCAAAGTTTATCAACATATATTTCTGCTTCAAACAGTGAATATTTGACACATTTTATATATTTTTTCACTGCTTTATACAATAATACACTATAATAAGTGATTAGTTAATTTTTTCATGCAATTATGCAATATTCGGAAGTAATGAGTTTACCGGTAAATTTTTCAGCTGGAAACTTTTGATAAGAAATCATCTTGTCAAATTAGAGTCAAATAACATAAAAACTAGTAGAATTATGCTTTAAAATAAAGAATATTTTTAACGTTTATGTTATTTCTGACTCCAATCACGTGGATTGGTTCTTTGCAGGAAAATCCTGACCAGATGGTTCTGAAAAAACTCTCATTCGTCGAAGTTGATTCAGTCATAATATAAATTTCCAATTAGAGTGTAATAGTCATAGAAACAAAAATTTTAAAGCAGTTAACAGCAAGATCTTCCATAGACTTACTATAGGGGGGTGTAGTTTTCTGGGATTATTTATTGCTAGATAGTTTTGAAAACATATTTACTCACCTAAATATTGTAGAATTAGCTAATTTAATGTCTCTGTACGTTAAATTAGTTAATTAGAGCTAAAAAAACTATTTAAAAAGTAAATTTATTGTGATTGTTTACATTTTACTTTGAAGGTTGGAGGCAGGGCCTTTTTGTGGCAAGTTTTTCCTTTCACAAGTCTGTGATTAGTTAAAGCAATGTCAACAAAGACAGAAGATACCAAATAAAACCTTAGAAGGAGTTTCCCTTTGATTGTTTTCAGCCAACTGTGTAGTTAACTGTGAAGATTTACTGTAGAATGGTAGAGGGATGTATTTACCGAAATATTTATGGCCCAGGAGTGGTAACAAAACACTTATTGACTTAAACAAAGTCAGTTGACCTTGAAAAGAGCGAATCAAAGCTAAGATCGCTGGAAAACTCGAATATAATGCAAATTAATGGAATTTTTTGGTTAATTTTTTAATTTACACTAAAGGGCGTATTTCGCATTACTGATTAACGAAAAAGTCACATGATATACACCTATTGGTGTCTAACTGCCTGGAAAGGGTAAATTAATTGATTAATAATTAATTAGGCTTAAGCCTGATTAAAAAGTTTGGCTATTTGTTATTTAAATTAATTATTGGGTTGGTTGCATATATAGTCAGTTTTTTAGTTTATATTGTAAAAGAAATTTGACAAGTTAAGAAAAATTTAAAAGTTTAAATTCATTAAAATTCCCCTTTTGTATGCTTCTTATTAACTAACTCTGCCTATCCAGATAAAATAACTCAATTTTCATCCACTTCCCAATTTCTTATCTAGTTGAAACTTTGCATATGTATGTATTCCTAATGACAATACATTTGGGGTTTTTTTTTTTTTTTTCAGTTTGCAAACAATGTTAGCAATTAGTGAAAAATTAAAATTTGTAAAAATCTGATAACAGATCTGCTACACATGAAATGGGGCAAACCTCGCCCCATTTTGGTCATACTGTCTGTATAATAAAGTTTTGTAACTGAATTTTCCATACCCCAATTAAATGCTAAAACAAGAAGAATTTCAATAATTTATTGTTATCTATATAAAATTAAAAGATAGAAAAATAAAAAATGTAAAAAATTTTAAAGAAACTCTTTATTTGCATAAATGCACTAAAAAGTAAAAGAACAAAATTTTCTTCAGCTTTCACAGTATTCTTTATATTACACAACTAAAATAAATGCATGAGGCACTCATGTTTAGAAATATTCTTAGTTACACTTCCTATCAATTTTTTCCATGCTTTCATTTTTGGTCACATAATATTGAGACTACTGTGGAAGCTGGGGAAAAAAATTTATTTTTTAATTTTTAGTGGATTTATGTTAATAAAGTGTTTCTGTGTAATTTTGTGACAGTAATGAAAAATTGTAAGCATAAGACAGTGATTGTCTTATGCAGAGATTTTTTTGAGCATCCATGATAAGCAGAAAAAATTTCCAATTAAAATTTTTACATACAACTCTGCTTGCAGTGAATTGCATTTAACATTTAAACTTTCAGAAATTTGCATAAACTTAAAAACTCTTATGCACATATTGAACCAAATGCTATGAATAATTTCTTTTGTAAATAAACAAGTTCAATCCAATAACTTATTACCTTAGATTTTATTTTAGTTTAGAATACATTGCAAGATTTTTATATTATATTTTAGCTGTGTCTTGGTAATGCATTACAATAACGTTCATTCAGAAAGGCTTTTTAGAGAATTTTCTGAGTGTCTTAGTTTTTTATTTTGAGGAAACCGTGTTTTATGTTTTCTTTCTTGCGTAGACACAATGCAGTGACAGTTGATTTAAAACACTGGGCAAATTTTCATCCTTTATTCGGTTGGAACGCCTTTTACATTGCGCATTTCAAGCCTATGCTCCTCTTCAGCCAACTTAAAATTGTCTGTACATGTTACAAATACATGTGTACAAACAGCACAGCATTTGTTGGGGGTTGTTATCTCCTGAGTGTTGGTGTTAAGAACTTGTATACTTTATCTTTTCTTGGTATTTGTTATCTTGATGTTAAACCAAGTTCTGCTCTCCAATGATGATATTTGCCATTTCTATATTAATAATTTAATTTTATCTTGAGGAAACTGTGTTTTATGTTGGCTGAAGAGGGGCATCGGCCCGAAACGCGCAATGTAAAAAGCATTCCAACCGAATAAAGGATGAAAATTTGCCCAGTGTTTTAAATCAACTGTCACTTTATTGTGTCTATGCAAGTCTTAGTTTTTCTTGTGTCACATGTCTAGCATATGAAAACAAGTCACTTTTAGCATTTTATATTAATGTCTGTGAAAAATGGCAAGAGGTAAGGCAGTACCAGAACCAATCAGGAAAGTTTATTATTCAGTAGTGTAAAGAAGGAATCTCCCAATGCAGTATCAAATAGATGTACAGATATATCAGACAATCTAGAAAATCATAAAATTTTTCTGAGAAAGGGAGACCACTCTTCCAGGAAAAGCTCTAGGAAGAAAACTACTACTAAGTACTATGCAACTACAGTCCTTTTGACAAATATTCTATTATCTGAATGCACAGTGAGTATGTATATATATATATATATATATCTGACGATGCAAATACAGGCTCTACAAATTTAAAGGAAAACCTCATAAATGAATCATATAAGCATAGACATTCAGCTTGGACTAGAACTCATCTGAAGTGGAAAAATATTGATTGGAAGAAAATACTATTGTTGAATGAATTAACATTTTATGTAAAACTGTGGGAATATAGGCAAGAATATCATTCATACTAAAGATGAATCTAATAATTTAGCATGATATTCAAGACAACTCCATAAGCCACAGTCACTAATGGTTTGGAGATGGATTAGCTCAAAGGGTGTTTGAGATTTCTTTTCTGTAATGGTAGTGTGAACTTTGAAATCAACATTCTAATTCTTTGGCAACATCTATGTAAAACAAAATGTAATTTTCCAAAATGAGCTTTTATGTTTCAGCATGACAATGCCCACATTTGCACAATGCTGGGAAAACCAAAGTCTGGCTGCAGTGTAATCATGTATATGTACTCTTCTAGTAAGCATCAAACCCAGACTTTTGTCCAATAGAAAATGTATGGAGATTTTTGAAAAGTAAGATAACTCAATGCCATCCTCACATGTTAGAACAATTACATATGTATTTAAGCAAAGAATGGTAAAAAAATTTCCATGCAGTTGCTGCACAAGTTTGTATATTCCATGTCTTAACACTTTCCATCTATTAAGCAAAAAGGTGATGATGTGACATTCTGATTACAGAATCTTAACACATTGAACAAAGAAACATGTTGCAAAGTCTCTACAAATTATAAATTACATATCTTAATAGCAAAATATTTTCCTAAAACCTGGGTTTCTAATATGTTTGTGTGATCACTTACTTACCTTTTTAATAAATTATTTTTTATTACAAAAATCTGTGCATTGTAGTATAAATTATTTTGTTTTTATTGGTGAAAAAAATTGATTGTATTTGGGGTTGTAATTAGATAAATAGTGAGGATAATATGAAAACACAGCTAACAAAGAGAGGGTCAGATATTTGGGTCTCCAATTCAAATGAAACTTGGTGAGTACATAGCCCTAAACACAAACAGCTACTTGTCCAAATAATAATCACTTCTCAAGCATTTCTGAAAAACAGGCCTTTGAAAATTGAGTATTTAGCATTATAAGTTTTTTTTAGAGGTTCCACATCTCTGAGTGGCAAAAGTTATAAAAAGCAGTTTTAAACATGATGCCATTTCCTGTTTAGCAAAAAATAGACTGTAGACTAAACTGTTAATGTTGTTATATGAAATTTTTATTTTTTCGTATTTAATGACAGAAGAGTTTAATCTACAGAGACTTCTTTTTTGCTAAACAGGAAATGACATCACATTTAATGCTTGTTTTGTAAGCTTTAAACATGAGTCTGAAAAAATAAACATCAGTGTTTTCAGTAAATAACTCAGTTGAAAGAATATTTAGCATTCTAAAAGTTTACATTTAAATCAGAAAAATACCAATCAAAATAAAAATATCTTTACCCATTTATTAACAAATGATCCAACTAGTATAAAAAAACTTCTGTAAGTAGGTAGCCATTTATACACTATTGAAACAAACTAAGGAAAATGTAAATTATATATCTTCCTGCCACCTGCTGAGAAAACAGAAAACTAACTTAGCACATGGCTTACCAGTCCTGACAGGTTCTAGAAGTGTTTCTAAAATTAGTTAAAGAATTTGAGACTTGAGTTCCATCAGACCTGAAAGAGATATAGCAGAAAATGTGTAAAGTGAGATTGTCAATAGCAAGGAAACTATTAAACAGTAGAACATTAAATACTATTATAAACTTGAAAGCATTTAAATCTATTTTTGTTAATTTATCTCAACTGCAAAAAATTACAATAATAATTTATAATTATAATTCATAAATATTTAATGAAAATAACTATTGGAGTCAAAATTTATTTAATATAATAATTGTTTAAATTATAAGTTTTTTTTATGTGTATGTTTTTGTCATTGCAGACATCCAAGAAAAAGGCTGATACTCGTCCTTTATTGGAAGAATGTACTTTAGATATTGATGATTCCGGAACACTGAAATTACCAAACACCATACAACTAGTTGAAAGTGAATTGCCTTTGGGTGAAGCAGAAAATGCTGAAAAATTAATTGGAATGTATCTGTTTCGTCAAGTGTATTCACCCAACGATCCAACTTTGCAGTGTTTGTTTTGCCGGGGAAAATATACACTTCGTTTTCCTGTTGATTTGGAAAAACATTATCATGTCGTTCATGAATTGGCTGTACAGAGTTGGAAAGCGGAATTTAGTGAAAATATTGTGTTTGTTTGTGTACCGTCAGACGTAACAGAAGATACAACTTTAAATTCTGCTTGCCGATTCTGTGAAGTCACTCTGAAGACATTGTGTGAAGTTCGAGAACATTATCCTTCTTCTCACGAAAAGATTGTGAGACTTGTACCCGAGTCAGCAGTCACCGAATTAGGGAATTCTTTTTATTGTAGTATATGTTCCTGTGCATCGGAAGATTTTGTCACTCATCATAAGCACATGAAAAGTGTTCATCGAATGCAGACATACGTTTGTCGTTACTGTAGTTATTGTACTTCCCGTCCAAGTCGTCTTCGAACTCATGTTAAACAGCGTCATTTACAAGAACAACCAGGTCCTCACTTGCAATGCTCAGTTTGTTCTGTTTATGTTCATGGGAAAGAGAGACTGAATAAACACATACTGTTATCACATGCAGTTCAGACAGGTAAATTATTATTTTTTAATAATTTAAATGGAAGCTAAATTCATTGTTATGAATTTGTTTTTATTTAGTATAATTAAGATAGTTTGAAGTGAACAGTGCTAAGATTATGTATTGCATAGATGTCATCTAAATAAATTAATAACTACAATTTATGATTTGTAGATATTCATTAATTTATTAATGAATGTTAACTTGTCTTCTAAATATAAGATATTAAATTTAAGCAGATCACAAAAAATTTATTTTCTGATTTAACATGTAGAAGGTTACTCTAACTTGTATCTTGTATTTTGATGAAATAAGATAGAATGTTGTGTGTATATGTGTATATATATATATATATATATACACATACTATGCCAGGGTAAAATGATGGCTGGCTGAGTGACATAGTGGATGAGTATATAGGCCATGGACATAGGAGTTGTACCAAGTCAGTGCCGTGAGTAACCGTGCATGGTTATATCAAGATTTAAATTTGTCTGGAAGCAAAGAATCACTGGGGGTCCAGGTGGCATCACTGGCAGTGCACTGCACAGAAAGCAGAGCTTGCAGGTTTGAATCCCATTCTAGATTGATTTTTTTCTTCCAGACTGTTTTAAAACTTATTTAATAAATATTAAATTATTATAATTATTAATTTTTATAATAGATGATGCCTAATGTTTATCTCTAATACCAAATTACTCAAATTATTTAATATCTAATTATTAATAGTAGCAGAAAATAGCTTGATTAATTAAAGCAATCATTTGGTTTATTTGAAGAACTTCAAATCTAACTGAGAAAAAAAGTCACATGAATAATGTCATGTTTGTCCCAGAAAACACATATCATCACTTTGCCTACAGTTGTTCACATTTTTGGGTGGTGGTGAGTCCACGTGCTTCCACTGCTTTAAAGCTTATTTTGATTCCAGAGTGAAGTGATACATCCATGTTTGTCACTTGTAATGATGTGATCTAGAAAATTCCGGCCTTTGCTGTCAAAATACTCCTTCAACTCTTCTGTGCCAGTCAAATGCAGAAAGCTGGCTTGGTAACTAGCATGCACTAACTTTTCAAAAATGCACATGTTTATGAATGATTGTGTTCACTATCCTCACAGAAAGATTTGTCTCTTGTACAGTTTCATAATGATTATCTAGGATCAGACATTCCACATGCTGGATGTTCACAAGAATAACTTGAACATCCAGCATGTGCTTGAAACATCACAGCTAGAATTGTCATTCATGGGCCTCTCACCATCTTTAAAATGTTTACACCATTTGAATGGTGTAAACATTTTAAGTGTTGCTGTGGCTGAGTGTTTCATTTTTGTATGTGCTTTGAAGTCTTCTGTGACTATTTGCAGGTTTTATGCCTTCTTTCATGAGAAACTTCACAACTTGCTGTTCTATGCAAGAATTAGTACAGTTGTCTGCCATTTTGAATAACTGTCACATGATTGGCTTGCAAAGATTGCACAGTTCTTAAAAGAATTTGATAAGTTCTATTAAAAGTTAGGATCTTCTCTTTAAAATTGAAATTATTTTAAAATGTTTAATATACTTTGACATAGCTAGCAACTGAGCCAGCAATTAATTTTTTGTTTTTTAAGTTATAAATTTTTGATATACTGAAAATTAAATGTCATTATAAAAACATGTGACATATTTCCAGAAACTGTTATGTTTAGAAAACAATCCTCATACCGGTACTCCAATATCCAATATCACTTCCTAAGCCTTTTAAATTTCCGGTACTCCATACGAAAATTAACAACTAATTAACTAACGTTTTCGATCGCCTCTCGCGATCTTCGTCAGGTTTTATCGACGGTTTTGAAATAGAATGCAAAAAGAATTATTTCAAAATTCAAATGATCGAACCTCTCCCGCGTGCAATAATTGCGAATGATCTAACATGCAATTAATCTAATTATCATATGCGTGGCGGTATGTATCCGATATGCACCCGCAATGGTAGCATCTCAGGATAGTGTAGTATTCCTGTATGGATGGACAGAGACATTTTTATGATGGTATCAGGGAGATTAATTGCATGTTAGATCATTCGCAATTATTGCACGCAGGAGAGGTTCGATCGTTTGAATTTTGAAATAATTCTTTTTGCATTCTATTTCAAAACCGTCGATAAAACCTGACGAAGATCACGGAGGCGATCGAAAACGTTAGTTAATTAGTTGTTAATTTTCGTATGGAGTACCGGAAATTTAAAAGGCTTAGGAAGTGATATTGGACTGTTATGTTTGAAAGTAATCTTCTATATTGAAAACATGGTAGCAGGGAGTAATTGTAATAAAAATCAAATTTATTTTAACATTTATAATTTTTATTTTTTTTTTTTAATTTATTTTTATAATTTTTATTCTTGCAGGTCCACAGATCTGGTCATGTGCTAAATGTCTTCAACCTTGTGGAGATGCTAGAGATTTGATGGGTCACATATCTAACTGCCCTCTTATTAATTGCGAACAGTCTCCTCAAGAGAAAGAGACTGCTGTTACAAATGCAAAGTCGACATTATTTTACAAGTGTAATAATTGTTCGTTAACATTTTCTTCAGAAGAAGAAATTAAGGTGAGCTTATTGTTATAAAGTAAAAACCTCACTAAGCCAAACTATAAAGAGTAAAAAAGAGTTTTGAGTTAACAAGTTTAATACCAGATTTTATCAAATTTTTCTGAGGCCATAAATTTTCCTAATCCAAACTCTCACGCAATTAATTTAATATGTTGAGGTGTGTGTGTGTGTGTTTGTGTTAGTGTTACTGTGAACAACTGATATCTGGCAAATGTCAATATTCTTCAGAAAATTCAGCATTCACGTAGTTGGTCAGTGTATGCACAAAATATTTGCTAAATATCATTACTTCTCACTTACACTGGCGAATGTCGACATTCAGCATGCACTGATGGTGAATGTTGAATAAAAATATTTTTATTACGTTAAGACAAAAATGCAACTTCTTAATATATGATATACTGTATGTCAAAATAGAAAGTTTAATTAAGTAACAGCACATGTAAATAAACTTTTGAACCCAAAACGAACAATACATTCTAAATCAGAAAAGAAAATAATAGTAATAATAAACTTACACAAAAATTGTGATAAATGTTATACAATCTTATTTATTGCAACAACTTAAACTATTATGACACTTTGAATTGCACAAGAGTCCCTTGCTTTTACAACTGCGTTTATTTGTGGAACATTTCTTTTTGCAATGACAGCATGTATAGCCTTGCCCTCCACTTCTCAAATTAGTTGCAGCTGCTTCTCTCAGCAATATTTCTTGAGAAGAAATCTCATCTATGGAAAGTAACTTTTCTTTACAAATTACAAACTGATTAAGGATATAAAGCTGCTTTGAAGGTGCCATTTTTGTTTGATAATTTATAAAAGTCAGTGTCTTCTATTCCAACAACAACTGCCAACACATTTCAGGCATCTGTACGACCATGGTCGACATTAGGGGTTTGCATTCGTATAGTATCGCTAGTTTGAGCAGGAGGAAACTTTCTTTTTGAGGTTCGTAATATTTTCGTTGCTTACAGCAGAAGATTCTCTTTCGCAGCTGATCTTTTTATAGAAACAAACTGTTGTTGTGCAGTCAGGGCTTGATATGAAGACGTGGTAGGTTGCAGCTCCTCTTGAATATGGTTTTCTGTATGGTCTCTGCTCAAATTTTCTTCAAAAGTATTAACAATTTCTTTGGTGTTTTTTGGTTTCATTATTTGCATTTACTCGCCAGGTAAACTATGCTGCCTCTTTTTGATTTAATGCTAAACAGGACTCTTAAGGACTTTGGCATATTCCTTCATGGTATGTTGTGTTCTTGGCAAAAAGTTTTTAAAGATCATAACTGGACAAACTTCATTAAATGGTCTTGATATAGGCTACCATTATGAACTTGTAATTGCCATCCCTGTGTGATTTCAGGCCTATCAGATCAACTTTACATCTTGACTCCAAACTGACCATTGGTTTCACAACAGTACCTGTTTTAGGTGCACTATGTTTTATTTGACATTGTTTATATAAATTTAAATACATTACAACTTCATATGTAATATTTTTGTATTTAATTTGCAATTCTTTAAGCATACATGTTCTTCCTCCATGGCATATTCTGATGCGAGTTTTGGATAGTATACTGAACAATTCAGTATTGGTAACATAATATTGTACATTTGTTTCTCCTGGTTTTAATGGCACAATTAACTTCTCTTCATCATTAATTTTTTAAATGTCAAAATGTTTTAGTTGTTTGTAATCCAAAGGTGTACTGCACTAAGTTTTAGCAGAAATCACTTCAGAAAGTATTTTAGAGTACTTTTCTTGGGAAAAATAAAAACAATTGTCTTCTCATTTACTCGCAATTAATGCATGTAACTTTTGAAAAAATATCACATTTTACTGCAGTAGCCATTCAATATAAATTTGGATATCAGATAAAAAAAATAAAAATTAAGCAAACATTGCACACACAAGCAAACCTTGCATAAGACTGACAAACAGCATAGTGTTCGAGAATACAACAAATAGATGCCACGTGACCTCATTCATGGCAGAGGATTTGGTGTTCTTGTCACTTCTCTCTGGCCGTGACTTTTCAGCTTGTCATTCCAACCTCCACCAGAGCTTATCTGTGCTTGTCAACATATACTGGCAATGGTTCAAATGTATAATAATATAACCAAATATTTGGTCTTTTCATTGATATATTTGGTGTGTCAACATTCACCGAAGAATATTGACACAATCTAATTTTGGTCTTTTGCAGTAACATACATACATACATACATGGTTTTGTGTACAACATGGAGTTGTCATGATTATCTTAATGCTGTAAGATACTTAATTTAATAAATTATGTATATATTTTTAGAAACATATGGCTGATGGTATTCATGCTCCACCAGAAGAAATAATAGGACAATTACCTCAAGTAGAAAATGGTGAAAATTCCGATGATAATATATGCTTCATATGCTGCATGAGATTTACTAGTCGTAATCAATGCAACCATCATCAGCATCATGTGCATATGAGATGGGTAGACAAGAAAACAGTTGACTATTCAGAGGAAGAAGGCTTTCCTGGTAACTCCTTTAATTATTTCTGATATTATTTTGAATATTCAATCATGTTTCATTAAAATATATTAATTAGCTCAAAATGAAGATGAATTAATGGATAATCCTTCAAACGAAAATGCTGCAGTAATCACTCAAGAAATTTTATCTCAAGAAATAAATAAAAATGAATCTCAAGAGTTGGACACATTAAAAGAAAATAATTCACAAGCTCTGTCTTTAGAAGGCATTGAAGGTAAATTTTAAAAAATAATTTATTATTAGTAATTTAGAGAATTTCATAAAATGTTTTCAGTTAATTAAAATTAATTTATTTTTAGCAGACAGTCTTTTACAACAAGTAAATGAAGATAGTCAACAACTTCCAAATGCTTTAGAAAATAATAAAGATGACATGAATAAAAGTTCAGTTGCAAATGACAGCATTATACAAAATAAAAGCATTGTTGAAGAAGAAGATAAAGAAAAGAAAAATCTGTCAGAAAGTACAAAATTAAGCCAAGATGATGCAAAGGATCAAAATGCAAGTATTAAAGAAGTGCGCATGTGTGATCTTCCTACTGATAATCAGTTGGCAGAATTAGGATTTCCTGCAAAAATTGGACATTATTGCCATTTGTGTGATGCTGTAATTAAAAGCTATGCTCTGTATTATTTGCACATGCATAATTTACATGATTTGGAAAAGAGATTTCAGTGCATTATTAGTGCGTGTGGTCGCACATTTCGAAACACAGCAGCTTTTCAGCGTCATGCTATGCAACACAATCAAAAATCTGAAAGCTTCTGTAGTATGTGTGATATGGTGTTTGGAGACAATGAAGTTCTTCAAGAACATTTACTAAGTCCTGAACATGCTAATAAATATATGAAAGTACAGGTAAGTGTAATTGATATAAAAATTTAACTTTACTAAATTAAAATTTTAACAAAACTTTATTTATAGGAAAAATATAACCGGACAGAACCTCGAAATTACCGATGCAAAGTCTGTCACAGTTGGTTTGGTCTGTTTGCTACATTTGTCAAACATATGGAGACTGAAAGCCATCAATACCAGTGTCAACATTGTGGACTTTTATTTGTCCAGCCAGGACCAAGACGAAATCATATTCAGAGTATACATCCAGAGTTAGCAAATGTCTGTGAGGTATTGTATTTTTGTTTCTTATAAGCATAGTTTGATACATAGATAAATTTTATTTTTTTTCCTGTTAGTTAGTTTATTTAGAATTTGTTTGTTTGTTCAAAAACATATCTTTTCCCCTTGTTGTATTTAAATAAGAACTGTCAGAACCATTTTGGTCTCTAAAATAAAATATTATAAAGATTTAGGTAAATAATGTGAAATGAAATGAATCAAAATTATTTTTTTAAGAAAGAAATATATTATGTTAGACTAATCAAATGTTCTTTGAAAATAAAATTTAGGTAACTTGCAAAAAAAGATGATAGAAACATAGTTTTACGTGGTACGATCCAAAAGTTTGAGGACTGCAGTAATCTATGACAACAAAAGCATGTATTTGAAGTTACAGCGTATGAAATGGATTCTACCAAACCACCTCTATGTGTTCAGATTAATTTCACCCACGTCATGTGATTAAACCACGAGTGCTGCTGTTTTTTTCCAGAGATAGTTACCTTTGTCCTGCGACGTAATCAAAGTGGAGTTTCAAGAACAACCTCCAACATTAAATTTTGTCAGCGTTTAGGTAAAACACTTACGGAGATTTTAAACTTGCTAAGAAAGGTGTACGGTGATTCTACGGTGAAAGGTCATGGTGAAGTCGAAATGTTGGAGGTTGTTCTTGAAACTCCACTTTGATTACGTCGCAGGACAAAGGTAACTATCTCCGGGAAAAAACAGCAGCGCTCGCGGTTTAATCACATGACGTGGGTGAAATTAATCTGAACATGTAGAGGTTGTTTGGTAGAATCCATTTCATATGCTGTAACTTCAAATACATGCTTTTGTTGTCGTCGATTACTGCATTCCCCGAACTTTTGGATCATACCACATATATATACAGTACACTTTTGCTCTACTCTGGTTTCAGTTATTAGGCATCCTTCCCAATATAATTACCTATGTACTTCTGTTTCTGTGAAAATGTTAATTACATCACATGCCCTGTTTTCCCATTTACTCTAGTTCATTTTCATGTACAGTAGTTCATGTCAGTGTGCCATATTATTTGCACATTCACCTCCAAAAAGAATATGTACTGAAGGGCTATGGGTCATGTCATTTATACTTTTAGATAGGTTTTAGGTTTATATACACTTGGTAATCTAGTACTGTTGCTAATGTGGCATCTCTGTGCAAGGAATGGATAATTCACAAGGGTCATGTGTGTGTATTTATTCTATATATTTTTAAAGTAGTTTTTTGTTTTTTATATAAATAATTAAGTTAGATAATTTGAGTTACTATTAAACATTTCTTGATTTCTCAATTGTTTTTACTTCAACAGATATGTGGTTCAAAAATGCAGAATTCTCAAGCTCTTTGGAGCCATTTATCCTCACATAGTATTGTGCATGAGTGCCAGAAATGTCATAGGCGATTTTTACAGAGAGAACAACTGATGGCTCATATGGAAGTTCATGCGTAAGTGTGGCTTAAAATAATAATTTTGAGAAAACATAATTAAAATTTGTTCTATATTGCTTGATATATGGTTTGGGAAATTGTATTCTGAAAGTATAAGTAATATCAGGGATTGAATTAGACATGAAGTAAATATATGTATTTTATACAACTATTGGATGACTAAAACTAAAGACAGACATATGTTATTATTTAATAGAATTAACTACATACTTCAAATATGATTTTTCATTAATTTTAATGTTATAATGAGACTACAGTGAATTAATGCAATTGAATAAATTAAACTTGTTCACTAGTTCTATTGGTTCTCATTTTTATTTTGTTAAAAAAAGGAGGGGAAAGAATGAGGACTAGTAAAAGGTGACCCTGAATGCAATGTAGTGGTTTTTATCCAATTCCTAAATTAAATCTGAAATTTGTGATTTCAGATTTAGATATTTTTTGGGTTAAATTGAATAAAATATATATTGTTTAGAATTTCATAAGCTTCTTAGTTCTATTTTTCTTTTATTATTAAATATTTATATTACTGATTATGGTTTTTTTTAGTAAATTCAAATTTATGTCAAATGCTGTAATGGTATTATAAAATAAACATCTCCAAAAATATTGCTTAATATTACAGTATATTCTATAATACTTGAGAATGAATATGATGAAATATTTTTATCTATAAAATATTTGTATATAGTTATTTACATTGCATTCTAATATAGTTATACATGATGCTTTATGCCTTGATTAATACATTTGATTTTTTTTTTCTTTATTATCAAATTTACATTAATGTAATTCAATTTCAGTCCACCAACTCCTTGTCCTTGGGAGGGATGCAATCGAAAACTTGCAACAAAAGTTGGATTATACAATCATTTAAGGATGCATCGTGGAGATACAGATTACAAATGTAGCATTTGTACTAGAGGTAATAAATTTTTGATAAATTACTTTTTAACTTTGAAAACCTACATTGCTAATACAGGTACCTTTTGATTAACATGGTTAATTATTCCCTTGATCCTCCAAATGTGTATACCAAAATCACTTTAATCAAAATATGGTATCTATGTTAAGTAAAGAAAGCTGTGTAAATTAAAATTTCTACTGCATATATAAAGGGATTACCTCAATTAATTTTGTGTGTCAATCAAATTCCACATTAAGCAAGGGATACCTGTATTAATTTTGGAATTTTAGACATCACATGCTGTATGGAGCATATAATTTCCCCCCCAGTACAGTTTCTAAATCTCAATAAAAATAATATGTATGTTGTAATTGTTGTTTGTTAAAACGTTTTAAAGGAAATTTTACATGTTTGTCAGTTTGATACAATGAATTTTTTTAATAAGAGTTAAAAGAATTTCAAATTATATATTATAATTTAGTATGAAAAAATAGATTTAATTGATGTAAGAATTTATTATTACATTGTTATTTTATGCTATCAATATAAAACTAATGCACTCTTGCTAATTCAAATTCCACTCATTTTGAATCGGTTTCATTCATTTTTCTACTAAATGTTCTGACCTATATATATATATATATATATACTTATTTGGTATGTATATTCATGTTAAAAAGTGTAGTACATATTTATCTTACAAATCAGTCATGTTTTAAAAAAATAATCTATGATTCTAATTTGTTTTTGGCCAGAACATGTAGCAAAAAAATGAATGAAACTGATTCTAAATGAGTGGAATTTGAATTAGCAAGAGTGCATTAGTTTTATATTGATAGCATAAAATAACAATGTAATAATAAATTCTTACATCAATTAAATCTATTTTTTTCATACTAAATTATAATATATGGTTTGAAATTCTTTTAACTTTTATTAAAAACATTTATTGTATCAAACAGACAAACATGTAAAATTTACCTTTAAAACTTTTTAACAAAACATATAATACTATTTTTACAGAGATTTAGAAAATGTATGGGAGGGCCGGAAATTATATCCTCCATACAGCATTTGATGTCTAAAATTCCAAAACTAATATAGATATCCCTTGCTTGATGTGGAATTTGATTAACACATGAAATTAATTGAGGCAATTCCTTTATTTATGCAGCAGAAGAATAGATTTCATGATATATATTGTGAAATCTTTTTTACTTTATCTTAATGTTATTTTGTGTGTGTGTTTATATAAAACCTGACTAATCTGAACTTTTTACTAATACAGGGTTGGGAAAAATGTATATTCAGATATAAATGAGGCAGAAAAACATAAATCACTAGATGACTATTTTTCAAAATAACATGAGTACACAGTCAAAGATAGGCAATTTGCATAGCACAACCTTCAAAAGTCTTTTCCCAAATATCACACCAGGTATGTAGATACCACCATGAACAACTCACTCCTTCAACTGCTGGATGAAAGCTTGCATTACATGATCTAATATGTCAAGAGGAATATTTTTCTCAGTATCAATTACATGGTTCTTCAGGTGCACCATTGTTTGAGGGCATGTAGCAAATATTTGACGTTTCAGATACTTTCATAAGAAAAAGTCCAGAGTAGCCAAATCTGGTGACCTTGCTGGCCAGTGAATGTCTCCAAATCTGAAATCAGCATATTGGGAAATTCTTGTTACATGATTGTGATGGACTGATGGGCAGTAAGGACTGTTACTGTATCTTGTTGGTACTATACTTTAAGTTCAGGTTAGTCAGCTCCAAAATGAAAAATTTATTTAACATCTTGACAATTATTGCTGCTAACTGTAACAACATAACCCTGAGTATTCTCAAAGAAATTTTCATCTATGATGCCAAACAATGCAATGCCATGCCACATTGTGATACATTCACAATGGTGTGGTCTTTCATTTAGCAGGAGTTTGTTTTTTTGTCCAATATCTTGAAATTTTGCCTGTTTGCACTCCCAGATAGTTCAAAATGGGCCTTGTTGGACATGAAAAGTTGTTCAAAATCAAAAGTCCTAGGAAATTTGTGGTGAAGGTCTTTCAATGCACTTTTTTTCTACATCTTCAAATGTTGCATGATCTGGATTTTGTAGGGACAAAAGTGCAGGTCAGGGTGGATGATGTGGTATAGTGAGCAAGCTGATATTTCAAGCACTATAGAGTCCCTGTTGCCAAATTGCCAAGGATGGCACCCTATGAGGGGTCTGTTGAGTCTTTGGCTATCTAGTGCTTTTACCATTTCTTCATGATGCAGTATTCTGGAACTATCACCTACCTCAATATCATGCAGACAGTAATGGACTCTAGCATTCTTCTCCAGCCCAGATTGGGATCAGATTTTTTGCATAGTTATGGTAGACTTCATTATTTCTGGAATAAGTTGACCACAATGACATTTTTAATTATGTCATTCTTTCCCCAACACAACTGAATGTGGTTTTTTGTGACTACACACAGAGTGCTGCTGTTCCACTCTGTATGCAATTATTCCAAATAGCACATCTTTAGCTGTATATTGATATTTTTAGAAATACAGTAGAGCATCGATTAACCGACTTATCGGTTAACTGACTACGTTCTAGTCGGCAAATTCAAATGTCTGCTAGTGATGTGGCACTACAATATTTGGTTATGTCTTGGCTACTTTAATATTATTTACCATCCAGTGGTTGTTTTTCAATAGAGATATTTGTCTGATATCAAGGTCAATATTTGATTTGATAGCTTTTTAATTGCAACGAAGATTATTGTCTGGGACAATTCATTGACCAAAACACAAATCTTTCCAATAAAATTATTCTTACTAAAACAATTACTTTTTGCTTTTAAGCATTAACAGTCATAAACTAAAATGTGAGCAAATTTTAAAGATTGTTATCTGTATGTTAGCCTGTAGTTTTTTAGAAATTGTATAAAAATTTTCAGAGTGGTGCCCAAATTACAGACCCAGATCAAATTTGGCCTGTGGCATATGTTAATTTGGCTTACAAACATATTTGACACACCATTTATAAATCACGAGAATGAAGGGAAACCTGAACACACACCATTTATAAATGATAGAAGTATGCCTACTTTCAGTATATGTGAAACATCAAAATATTTGTAGCTCGCCTACCTATGACTTACGCACAGTTTGGCCTGCCACTTAGTTGTAAGTTCACTGGTATAAATCAAAGCAATAGCATTCAGTTGCATAAATATCTTAAGTTTTGTTTTTAACTAAAATGGTCAGTAAGTCATTTCTAACCTAATAATAAAAATTTGATTTCTAAATTTATATTAGAAATAAGATATAATTGTGCATTAAATTAAAATAGCTTGCTTTTAAATTATTTTATTTAAACTGATAAAGAAAATTACTTTTTATTTTTAGGATTTTTCAAGAAAAAGTCATTAGAATCTCATATGAAGACACATGATGAAAATCGTGATGGGAAATCACTAATTATAGGTATTTAATTTTTACAATATAATAGTGTCTCAGAAACTTTCATAATAATAATAAATGTAATCTAATGTTTATTTCTACAATGTTACACTAAGATTAAGTAAATTATTATTCACTGGTGACACTTGATAATAGCATAAATTCCACATGTCAACAAAGAATATAATGCTTTTCTAAAGGTGCATCTGTGAAATGCCACTAACTCAAAAGCAGCTGCTCAATGGCCAATACATTTTTTAATTAAAATTTAACTACAAATAGAAATAATTATTATTGGTACAGTATAACCTCACTTAACAAGCATCTCTCGTAATGAGTAATTCGCATAATGAGCCAAACAAATTATAAAAAAATGACTCACTTAACAAGCAACATTTTGCATAATGAGTGACGAGGAGAGGGAAAGTTCTGGATTGTGCGCATGCTACATTAGTCTCTGTTTAGCACTCGTTCCACTTTCATCTTAGTGTCACTTCTGATCACACATTTTTCCAAACTTTTGTTCAGACATATCACACACAAACATCAACAACCATAGCTTGTTATACAATAAACATGCCAAACAATATGCCAAATTCTTGGGCTGTGTAAAGGCTATAATTAAATATTAGAAATGACTGTAATTCGATTTTTATTTGTTTTTTGCAAATCAAATTCACATTCCAGGTTGGTTCATTTTGCGCTAGAAGCAAAGATAAAGATGATTCACACTCCTTAACAATGTATATTGTATAATTTTCTTTAAATGTTATACATAAAATATTTCAGTATTGTTTTTTTTTGGGCATGGAATGCATTATCGTATTTTACATCAATTTATATGGGAAAAGTGTTTTGCTTAACAGTATATTTTGCATTATGAGTAAGGTTCTGGAACGAATCATGCTCATTAAGTGAGGTTCAACTGTATATGGTTAATATGTATATGAACGCCATTATTTAAACTAGCATCATCACTATCCATAAAACTTGTCATTTTCAGTAACTTGGCACCTTCTCAGTCCACATTAAGTTGAGTTTGTCGGACTCTGCTGTAATAACAAAGTTGATTAATTTCAAAGTTTTAATTTTACTTTTAAAAATTAGTATTAATTCTGTAGCTAAAACTATAAAAAATTTAAAGTTATGTAATAAGTAAAAATTACTTTACCAAAAATTAGAGATTATATTTTGAATTTGAATAAAAATTTATATTTGTGCATTAGTTAGATTTCATACAGTTAAATTAAACTATTCTAAAGGTGCCTGAGAAATTAGAATGCCTATTTAATCTAGTCTAATTTAACTTAAAGTATAAATAAAATGAAGAAAAATGCAAAAATATGTATTGTGGGAGACGGTTTAAGATTATTTCTTCTATCTATTCCACACAGTTTCAGAATAAATAAAGTAAAAACATAAAAAGTTCAAAAATTGGATAAATCTTGTTCTGGTGATCATGCTGACTCAAATGAGGAATCAATATGATTAAAAAATTTTGATGATTATTATTATTATTATTATTTGTATGTTAGATTTGAATTAACATACCAAATTTTAAGAGAGATGATAAAGGATTTATCTAAAATATGGTTAATCTATTATAGTATTTTATGTATTACCAGAGATACTTGTATTGCTTAGGGTAATGTGATATTGTACCTTTAAAATTGTAGAAAATTTTAAAAAGACAATTTGCATTCAGAAATAGTTATTATAATAAAGCAGATTGATATACAATATTTTCGGTCTTTGAACAAGCCAATACAATTTTGTCACACGAGGGTAATCCCAAAAGTAAGGTCTCCAATTTTTTAAAAATACAAAGAGACGTTTTATTTTCAATAATGTTCATATCATTTTAAAGCCTAAACATTTATCTATTTTTCTACATAATCACCATTGAGGTCAATGCATTTTTGTAGGTGCTGTGGCAGGTTTTGTATGCCCATGTCATACCAGTTCACCACCATGTCGCGGGTACCGTCTTGCGCACACCTTCCGATATTGAAACTTTTCTATTAAAATCCTATGAATGGTGCTTTGGAGAATCCCCAAGAACCAAAATGCAGAGATCATTCAGAATGATTCGCCGATTTTCAGGCATGCTTTGCTCAACCGTCGCGACTGTCTCGTCGAAAATTGACGGTCTTCCGCTTCTTTTTTTGTCATGAATTTCAGTATGATCAGCTGCAAACTCCCTACACCACTTGAGGATGTTTTTGACATCTGTGCACGACTTGCCATACACTTCTGTCAATTGGCGATGAATTTCAATCGGTTTAACACAACATGGTGGCGAGCTGGTATGACATGGGCATACAAAAATTGCCACAGCGCATACAAAAATGCATCGACCGCAATGGCAATTATGTAGAAAAATAGATAAATGTTCAAGCTTTAAAATGGTATGAACATTATTGAAAATAAAACGTCTCTTTGTATTTTTAAAAAATAAGAGATCTTACTTTTGGGATTACCCTCGTACATTGCCCATAATTTTAAAAGGAACATTGGCCAATGAACTTAGTGTGCTTGAAAACTTCATATTTATGGAGATTTGTGTATGAGCCATAACTGAAAACTAACATACAGGTTCACTTACAGAATGGTTTTCTCCCAGTCATTTTCACTTGACAATTGCTCACTCTTGATGGTGGAAAAGTACCAATTGATCCAGAAAGCAGACTTGTCATATGACATTAAAAAAGGAATTATGGTTGAAAATGTAATAATAATGTAAAACTTCTAGACTTTAACTGGGATGTTTTGAGTCACCCTGCATATTCTACAGATATTACTTCCTCAGACTATCATCTTTTTCATTTGTTGCAGAATAATTTAAATGATATAGAATTTCAATCTTTAGAAGGTATTAAAAATCATTGGTAATTTCTTCAATCAGAAACCCATTCAATTTTACACAGATGGAATTATGAAACTACCTGTCAGATGACATAAGGTTATCAGACAGAAGGGTGAATACATTGTGGATTAAAAGTTTTTATTTCAAAATAGTATATTTTATTTCTTTCTAAAAACTAATGAACTTTCGGTTCAACCCAATATATAATCATAAACTAGGTGATGAAATACTGTTTTTTTATAATCTGTAAATGAGATAGAATTTCTCATTTTTATTTCAAGTGACATGCATTTCCCGGATGTTTTGCATCATTGTTAAAAAGCACTTTTAGTATATTTTGTTAAAATTATTTTTAATTGCACTATGATCATCTCTAGACTTGTAGTTGTCATGAGGTTTTTTTTCCTAGTGACTGTAAAAGAGGCTAAAAGATTTAGTTGATGGCCACGTAATTTTTTATTACCTTTCATAGGACAATGAAAGTTAGATAAAATTTATTTGCTGAAACATAGAATTATTAATAAAATTCCTAAACTAATTGTATAAACTCTAATTAATAAATTTAAGATTTGTAATTTTTTTAACTAAACTCTTATGATTAGTGCACTTAAAATATTTTTATAAAGTTCTCAAATACAATGAATGCTAGAACCAAAACTTAACCTGTTACATTTCTGGACATAATATTGGACATCATGTTTGAAGTGAGAGTTGAAAAGCTACAACTTTAAGACCAAACAAAAGTTAGTCAGATACATGTAATGAGCAGATTGGTCAAGATACTCAGAAAATTTTTTGAAATTTTAGGATCTATTTGCAAAATTCTTATAAGAGATGTAGTTGGGAATTTTTCCACCTTATTGCATTTATAGAAGCTGTATAGTTTAAATTCTGTGCAACAGAATGCATTCTGAAGAAGTCTGCTCAGAAATGAAGACCTTCTATGAGAATTACCATAGTCTTTGAAAGGTAGAGGAAATAACAGCATTTCTAGGACTATTGTCTGTATTATTGAGAACTGCAGTAGCAGAATAAGAAAGAATTGGGATGCTCATCAGTTCCAAACCAGCAAGACAGATGTTTTTTGCTGAAAGTAAAAACAACAATTAGACAAAATCAGCTTGTTACAGTTACACATCACTAAGAATCCTTGGATCTAAAAGAAACTGCCCATGACCTCAGTACACAAGCAAGAGTAGCCAAAGTTTACCTGGCTCCATCTCTTTGAGCACACCAATCCTACAATCTAATATTGCTGTTTCTTCAGATGAAAAGTATTTTTCTCTGGATAGCCCTGACAACTTGTTTTCATATTTGCTCAGATATTACAGCACTGCACTTGACTGTCAATGTATGATAGTGTTTGACAGGAAAGAAGAAACATTGATTTTAATGGCAAATTTCAATAGAACAAGTTAAGGCCATCAATCAGTAATATAACAGCAGTGCTTATATAGAGGATATTTCTCCTATGGATGAAGTGCTAGTTTGACTATACAGTAGAGAGTCGTTAATTGGAATGATTTTCAGTCGAACTGTGTCGTGCTAAATCGAACGTTTTTGATACTAGATTTACTTCTAAAGTATAATTTTCATGTTTTTATATTCTTCAATATATTTATTTTGTTTGTACAAAATAAAGAAATAATTTTTAACGATACAATAGCCTTGATTATTATTATAAAAATTTTCGTTAGGCTTAAAATCGACGAAAATTCAACGCGAAGCGACACGCAACGGAGAAAAATTTGAACATCAGACAGGTTAATGTATTTTTTCGTACATAATGGGTAATCGGAACAACCCCAGTCCCCAATTGATTCCGATTTTCGACTTTCTACTGTACTTTTATATTTAATGATTTTATTTTGCCATTGCAGTTAAATTGCTTTCTCTGAAGTTAATATGCATAATTAACTCAAAGTTGTGGTTAGAAGAATGTTTTGGCTAGAATCATAAAATTTTATGTAATTATTTATTAAATAAACAATTACTTTATAAAAATAAATTTGAAGACAGAGTCTGTCCAAAAGGAACCACTTTGTGTTCCAGACTACAAACTTTTTTGACAACTGACCTTTCTTTGTAGGCTGCTTGGCTGTCAAAATTAAAAAGTCCTTTAAAAACACACAAAATATCCACTTAAATCAGACTCCGTCTTCAAATTTATTTATATAAAATAATCACCATCCAACAACCAAAATTCTACAACAAACAATTGCTGTTGAATTAAGAGATTCTGTGACTGATTTTTGAAAGTTTATTCTTAACTTCAAATTTTGTGTTATACAATTTTCTGACTGGAAATTTTTATATTAACATAAAAGCAAAGTCTGTTATTGGTGATTTAAGTCAATGAGAGTTGTTATAATTATTAAATAAAGTATTCTGACAACTATAGAAATTTTGAAACTGTTAACTTAAAATATAACAACTTACAAAAGTTTGTAATCTGCTGTACAATGTTGTAATTTAAATTATAAAATTAAATAGTATTGTAATGATTAGATTAATTTAAGTTCTTAAATACTTTTTACCTCATCAGGAATTCATTTTATAACTTTAGAAGTAACTTATTTTACTATATTTTAGTTTGTTAATCAAACTCATGAGGCATATGATTCTGTTTTCCAGCAATTATTTATTTCTCATGAGTTTAAAGGAGGATATTATGGATTACCATCATCTTTTCTGAATGTTAGCATATTTTAGTTCTTTTATATAACAATATAAAGATCCCTTGATCTTGATATTGTTAAATTGCAAGTTGCAAGAAACTGTAAACACATTTTACGTTTCATTGTGGAAAAAATTAGAAGATTTTATTGTAAAATTTATGTAGAAATATTACAAAATGTTTTTCAAACATCTCTTGTTTAGTATAGTGTAATTAAACATAATAGTCTGCAATTTTATATATTTTTGATTGATCTATCTATACAATTAATTTTCATATTAATGCATATTTTACTTAATGCTAAATAATAAATAATTTTCAGGAATGAGAAATCAAAGTAGTGCTACTGAATGTCAGCAACAAGCCCAGTTACTTCAAGATGATAGTGAACAACTGACAGCTAATGTTGAATTAGTTCAGCTTATCTGTGCAGGGTGTTTGAATGGATTTGATTCAGAAGACCAGTTTGCAGCTCACATTTGTACTGGTCAAGCCGAGTATGTTTTACATTTATAAACTTATTTGCAAAGATTTCTTTAACAAATGATAACCGTTATAAAATTAATTTTAAACTTTTATTACAGTGTTCAGGATCAAACTCAGACAATTGTAACATCTGGAACTGATTTAATGGATCAGCACCATCAGCAGATAATAGTCCAGACAACACCAGGAATAAGTACTGCTGAAGAAATTAGTATTGCAGCTGCACAACTTGTTACGGCTGCTCAAGAACTTTCTGGAACAGCAACAGTAACATTCAGTTCTCACGAAGATATTACTGATCAGCTTGCGAGAGCTGTGGCAGAAGCAACACATCCTGGTAGCCAAGTGACCGTAACTATTGGAAACTCTGGCATGGGTGTAAACACAGCATTAAATGTTAATTCCCTCACTTCTCAATCAAATAATGTGCAATTTACATCAGAAGTTAGTGATAATATCTTTATGCAGGAAAATGTTGTCGAAGAAAATCAGTTACAAGAAGAACCTACAAACATTACAGAATCATCGGAACCACAATCTGGTGGGTTTCCTTCTAATTCAAACCCACCTTTAAATACCAATTTAACTGAGGAGACCCAAAGTGTAGTTCCAGTCCCAATGGAAACAGATGAAAACATACTTAATTCCAGTGGTGTAAATAATAATTTAGATACTGATCAGAACATAACATTTCAGCAAGAACTCCAGACACAAGAAGAAGGTACAACATATGCAGTAACAGATCAGTCGGAGACACAGAATGTTGAACATATTCCTGAAGAATCGAGTGAAGAGATCTGTGGTAATACCTCTCTACCAATGGTTCAACAAGATCAAACAATGGAAGAAGAGAATCCCATTGGAATGGAAATAGAGGATTCTGAAAATCAAGTTGCAGACATTGTAATGATGGTACCAGATGATCAAGGAGGAGACTCCCAACAAATTCCTGTAGAATTATCTGGTGATCAGTCTTACGGTACAGCAGTACTAAATGTTCCAACATCTGATGGAACTCAGAGAGTTTTATTGATACCCATCAGTTCTACTGAAGGTGGTAATACCGTTTTAACTTTACCCAGCGGCATCACTATTGGTTCCGATGACTCTGACAGTGGTAATATGACTGTGGCTTTAAATGCACAGAACACAAGTGAAACTGTTGGAGATTCAGAACAGACTTTCCTTACCCTAATGCCAGAGACTGGTGTTGATGAAATTTTGGAAAACAATGCAGACAGTGAACATTTACAGGATAGTTCGATCATAACTGGGAATTTAGTCGAAGACGAGGTGACGACGCACAATCTTGTTCTTAGTCAGGATCCAAATGTTGCAACCACAATAGCAGATTCTGGTCCGTGATTATTTTAATCATTACAGTTTACCAATTTGTAATGTTATCATCCGTGACATGTTTTCATAGAATGACAATTTGACATTTCATCTCATTTTTGCACTCTGAAATCAGAAAAAAAGACAAAAAACTGTGATTTCACTTTCCCACAGATGTTATATATTTGTGTTTAAATACTTATATCCTCCAATATTACAGTAGTTATAAAACATGTTTTTATAATACCCTTTGGTTGAAATAATGGAGTTTGACCATAAAAATTAATTTTTAATGCCAGTGTTAATATTTTATAGTAAAAAAATATCATATTCAACAATAAAAATTAATCATTATATCAAAACAAAAATAGATAAATTTCTCTCTCTCGATGTACAAAGACTTCTGTTCTTCTGTGATTGTATCGAATAACTATTTCAGGACCAAAAATGTATCTGTCAACATCGACCATAGAACTTCATTTTAAGTTTACTTTGAAGTATTTTTAAGTCCCATTACATTCATAAAATTGCTAGATAATCTGCAATATCTGGTTAAACATTAGTGTAACATACTAATGATTTGGTGTTGATCCATAATTCCAGAAAAAATTTTTACTGTTGAAACCCGCACCTTCAGGCTGATTTCTGACACACTCCAGAAAGATATATACATCGTCAGGTAACAAAGCGCTTTTATCCAGCAGGGGTAACACAATAGTACTGCTGTGAATCATTAGTTTTTGCCAACCTTATAGCATCATCATTTCTGCATTGTAAAGTACCCCATTTCGTGTTTAAGGAACTCGTGACATTGTGATCGTGCAGGGTCTATTTCAGCCGCATCTGTGAATCAATATTTCTCCGTACGAGGAAAGGCAGTTTTATGATCACAATGAATAATTCATTTTGACATTTGAAGAACGTCGTCCACCAAACTAACTCATAAAAAAAGGCGTAAAAGTTCAACATGTTCATTTGGCGCAAGGGAACATCTTCAAAAGGAAATCATTTGGAAATAGATAACAATATATATTTATATATACGTATATATTGTTCAGCTGGCGAAATGTTTAATGTCTGGTTTCCAATAAAAAATTTATCTGTATATTACCATAATTTTTTTCTCCTTTTAATTTTGAGAAATTCGGTATTGAATTTTATATGTTTATTGGATAATGGTATCACGTACATTTCCTATTAATGAATTGGGAAGAGTCTTCTCGTTTAAAATATGCATACTGATGAAAAAATCAATAAATTTTATCCTCAATTTAGTGAAAAAACAAGATTGCCCTAAGAAATTTGAGCTAATTGCTCAAAAACAATACGAAAAATATTGAATTTGACGGACAAAAGAGAATATGGTTAATTAACATGTGTAAAGATATATATTTCTGCTAATTGTAAAATTAACAGAATTTTCGAGGAAAAGTGTCCCTTTTCCCGAAGAAAACATGATTTTATGCTGTTAAAAATGTAAATAACGAGAGAATTTTGGAGGAATAGGATTCAACACCAGATTATCAAGGATAAGACGAATCCATCTGTATGAAAAGTTGTATTGAATCAGCTTATATATATATATCGCTAATTTTGAAAATTCGTGATTGAAAATTAAAAAAACAAAAGTGTTATTGATTAATGTAATAATAATTCAATTGTAACGGAAGAAAATGGATAATAAACGATAAAATTCAACAAAAATACAATCTAAATATGTGAATGCAGCGCGAAATTAGGGATTTTTTTTTTTCCTGTTAAAATACACTACATTTGTATAGTTCCCCTTAATGACGATACGCGCTGTAAACCATTCTTACTGAAGCATTTAGCATCAATTTTCAGTAGGGAACTTCAGTTTGTCCTACGAAATCGCAGCAATAACTGTATATTGCTTATATGAAAATTACCAAATTAGGTATCTCCTTTTCTGGCTATTCCATTGGATCAAATACTGTTTTAGGCGTAAAAATCTTGCTAGTGCCTGACTCTTCAGAAGCTTCACGCGCTCACCAGCACAAGATAGGATTCTAGATCTGATATCGACTAGCGTGTGATACAGGCTTTGCATTAATTAAATCAAATGTACTAATGATTTTAGATCGTACGAGGACCCTTATGTAAGACTGCACAATTTAAAACCATTGCATTTTACTAGTTTTTCAATTAATTTATGAATATTCATAGTAAGTTGTACTTTTGCACCTGTGCAGACAAGGCAATCTTAATGAACTAATTGATTTTTATAACTGAAAAATAAAAATACTTAAATTTAACTATTCACCCGAAGGTTTTTCATTATCGATCATGCATTTAATCTTCATTTACGTGTGGGGCAAGTGCAACTTATGGTGATAATGGGTTGAAAATTTATGCGCGAGAACGTGTAATAGATCATTTGATTTTGGTGTAATTCAATATGAAATCGTCATTGATTTTTAAATCAACTACTCTGTTGTTTCATGAATGAGTGTTTATTCATGAAACTACAGAGTTCAATTACGTGTGCGCGTAAATGAAGACTAAATATATGATCTTGATGGAAAACCAACCAGAATGACATTTTTGACGTAGATGAATTGCTGCAGTTATATACAGTGTATTTCAGAAATATTTAATCAAATTTCACAGACTTATAGAAGGGAAAACCCAAATGAAATAACTGAAATTAAGCTTCGGATCAAAAACGGTTTCTCGACCAGCGACGCGTTATTCTATAGGCAAACAGAGTAATTGTCCGGGGCATCAAACCAATCTTTTGTAAACTCACTACTGTAGTAAGAATATTGAAATTAAATTTGGGGCCATATCTGGTGTACCTAGTTGCCGGTATGGCGCAGAACATGAAGTATCTCCAAAAGAGTATGATAAAGGGATGTCCATAAATAACGCCCACACTAGAAGGGAGGGGGGATTATGACAAGTCGGGCAAAGAGGGGCGGGGTTGAACTTCAATGGACTTCTGTTTTATTCCAATTTATATCTTTTATTACTCGTGAAGTAATAAAGATTTCGAGGGTTAAGTTTTGCTGGATGTCCGAAGAGAGGATGGGTTACGGAACTTGGACAAACTGGACAATGGGGAGGGGAGTAAAAATTTCAAAAAGAATGCAGACGAAATTTACGGACAACCCTTGTATTATGAATTTAATAAATACCTATTTAGATGGTATCAACTTTACTATTTTTAACCTTTTTATACTCGCGGCCCACCAAATATTTCATAATTATTTTGTGACCCCCCTTTTTTAATAATAATTTATATTTGTTAAATTATCTATAATAAATTGACTTTTTTATTATTGCTTTATTTTTTATATAATAAATGTAAATCATAACTTTATTATTTCATTATCTATTTAAATAATTTTGTTTGACGCAAATGGTTCAAATAGTTCTTTACAAATATTAAACATGGCAGGTTTTAATAATTCTTCGGCTATTGTAAATGGTGTTTTTGCTTTAACAACGTGAAGAGCTGCAATAAATGAAGCTTTTAATAATTCTTTATTTTTAGTAGTAGTCAGATTTATGAGCGTCTTTTGATTTTTTAATTCGTCTCTTTTTTTTATAAAGAAATCCTGCGTTTTGTTTTTATATTGTTCGTGCTTAGAATTTAAGTGCCTCGACAATTTATTTGGTTTCATTGCTTCATTGGAGAGAACTGCACCGCAAATGACGCATTGTGGTTTTATAGTTCCTTGAACTTCTATGTTTACGAACCCATATTTGATATAATCACGATCGTATTTTCTAACCTTAGTGTTATTTAATTTTATACCTTTAGTTTTAGGACTTGTGGTTTTTCCGTTGCATTTTTCACTGTATCATCATCAGAACTTTCACTAGTATTTTCTTCACTATATTTTCTTTTTGAAGGTCCCGGCCCGCGATTACTTACATTAAAAAATTTTTCTAACGTTCCTTTCTGTTTTTTGCTCATTTTTATGGGTTAATTATAAATAATTAAAACTAAACACACAATATAAGAAAGAAATGCACTATTATTCGATCCAAAGTCGATGCTAAAACTAAACCAAAACTAAAACACCCACAACTTGTCGTAAAGATTTTGCATATCTTTTGCAAATTATTTAAATTTTCAAAGCCAGCTACTAAGCCTACTGTTTTTCCTAATTATTTTTAAAATTCCAAGCATGAATGATTTCTTAGAATTACTTTGGAATAAAAGAGGTAAATACTGCGGTATAAGTAGCATATTTGCATTTATTTCTTCTGTACTAACAAAGTTGTATATAGGAAGAAATAAGAAATAAATAAAGAAAACTAAATAGGAAAACTTTATCTTTCTTATTTCACTTTTCAATACGATATTCGGTTATGCATCAATTTTCTTTTTATTATATTCCGAAGGAAATTTTGCATAATTTGGCGGCCCCCGGCAAACTTCTTATGGACCCCCCAGGGGCCGCGGCCCCCTGTTAAGAATTACTGCACCAGAAGTCGTGACGATGTAGAAACCCAATTTTTACCATTGATTACCATTAGCAACAATGGTTAGTATTACCTTAGGTAGCCAAGATGGCGGCTCGTCTCTAATTCCATGAAGGAAACAGTGGGACGCACGTTCTAACCTAACCTATTCTAATAATTTGGTTGCTAATAATTATGGTAATTTATTAGAATAGGTTAGGTTAGATTAGAACGTGAGTCCCACTGTTTCTTTGCTGGAATTAGAGACGAGCCGCCATCTTGTCTACCTAAGGTAACATTAACCGCAACGATTGCTAATTGAACTCTAATCTGTGTTAACTTCAATGAGTGAAATTTACATAAAATAATCTAAAAGTAATAGAATACGTGTATAATTTTTAAAAAATCTTCATTAAACTGATATTTTTATACTCTAAAAAGGTTTGAAATATTCAATATATATTACTTTAGCTATTACATGTAATTTAAGCTCATAAACTATCGAAAAATGTTTAATTTCGTCCCCGTAAAAGTTGTGTCGTAGTATAATAGTTAATTTTCTAAACTATTCTAATTTATATACTTTTATTTTTAAAACCTTTATTTTTTTATATTCATTAAGTTAACGGTTTAATTTAAAAAATAATAATAATAATAAACACATGCAAAAATTTACTGATGTCTAGAAATTACATCGAATTATTACAATTTTATATATATATATATATATAAAGTACTTTGTTTATATTATATCCGGGATTTAGAATTTTTATTTAGAGTTGTGTAAAAAATTCCATAAAATAAATATTATTTATGTATATTGTGATATTACAATAAAATATAGTATTAAATTTTTTGTCGTTTAGTGTTTTGTCTATTTCCAAAATCTCGAGGCACTTTTCGTTTAACTTCTAAATATTTATTATACAAAAAGAAAAACCTCGCGCAGTTGTATAATATAAAAGTAAATTTTTGCCTATATTACAGCATGTTGGGATTTCCTGAAATAATTCGTTATAGTGTCAATAATATTATTCATATTTAAGTTACAAATTTGTGACCACACCTATGCATTTGCCGAGAGGAAATTTTTAATTACTAACGTTTTCAGTCTACTCCTATAGTACTGTAAATATTTACCTTATGAAAATCAACAGTTAGGGGTCCAAAAGGATTACGTCGGAGTCAAAAAAAGTAACCTCATGGTGCGATTCAAGGAACACAAGTGCAATGTAGAGAATGGTCATAGTAATACAATTTTAGCGGTAATGTCACAGGTGGAAGGCTCTGTTATAAAGTGGAATAAAGAGAACATCATTAAAAGGGTGCATTCTCCAACCATCGCTATAGATATGAAAAAAATAGAAATTTACAAGAGCGAGATCAAGAAGCAGTGTCTGAACGAGAGAGATGCAAACGCATTACCTTCAGCCTGGAAATACATCATTGAAAAAAGATTTGGACATAAAAATCCCTGAATTATGTGTCCCCGTATAATCGTATTTAGTTTGTGTGTTATACTCTCACAGTTTTTTGTTTTTTTGTGTGTGTGTGTGTGTGTATATTTTTCTTATTAGCATATTTATTTGTATTTTGTTAACCTTGTTTATATTTTTTACGTTTATTTTTATTTATTGTTAACCTCATCTTTTTCATAAGTTATTTATTTAACTGGTTTCGATTTAAATTTGTATTTAGAATTCTTCAAAAGTTAAAATTTAAATTGAATGTTCTATTTGTGGAACAATTTCTAAAAACGGTTTTAAGAATCCTGAAGATGGCCTATGGGAGTAGGTCGAAAACGTTAATTAAAAATTTTCTCTCAGCAAATTCATAGGTGTGGTCGTAAATTTGTAATTTATTCTCTGCCGAGAATGTCCGAACATTATTCATATTTAAGTTTGATGTTAGAAGACTGGTTATGCTTCTGAATGAGTTCTTCGGTAACAACACAAAGTTTAAATGTAATGTCAGGCACATAATTAAATACTTCCATCTGTATTCTGTTAATCTTTTCGAAGCTAGATGTAATGTTCTCTGATTCTATGGTCAAAAATTCTTTACAGGTTTTACACATTTTTATAGCCTTTAATGCACTTCCGGCAATATAATAAATGTTGTCATATTCAGCATTTGATAAAAAATTAGAATTTTCATCATTTATTAATAATGATTTCTGTCGTACTTTTGTTATTTTGTTTTTGGATTTTAATAATCCAACAGAACATTGTCACTATCACAAAAATAATTTGTATTTTTAGATAGTGATATAAATTGTAAAATACAAATTAATTTGATTGCTTTTAAACAAGCTAAAGTGGAGGATTAGCGCCTATTTTACTTTTAATCTGAGAAAAATTATTCTATCATAAACAATCTTCCTTCTACATTTTCCAAGCCCTCTTGGGAAAATCCGCTTCCTAATAAATATCCATAATGTTATTGGAAAAAAATTGGATAATTTAATAAAAGACAATGTTGTCAACCATGATCCAGTATTTAAAGGTTTAAGGTATATAATAATTTGTTCTTCGGAAAAAAATTCAGACAAAGCCAATTTTATATTTATAGTTTCAGTAGAAACATACAATACACCTTATCGCTGAGAACAAACAATTTATTACCTAAAACTAACGTTTTCGGCCCAATTTATGGGCCATCTTCAGGTTACAGTTGTTCGATTCCGATACAAAATCGAACACATTCAAAATCAAACCAAAATAGAACATACGTTTAAATTAAACCAATAGAACAAGCATAGTACAAAATAATAAATAACAAAAATTAAAATAACACGAAAAATGAAAATGAAATTAAAATACAAATAAAATACTGTGACTGGCCGTCAATCTTAAGGAACCATTCGTTTTGCATTAACCCAGAAGCCTACTGAGTGACGGCAGACTCATTATCACGCGTGTTACGTCTTACTATGTATTTCCAGGATGACGGTAACACCGTCGCATCCTTATAATTTAAACATCTGCCAGCCAAACTCGCTCTGTAGATTTCACATTTCTCAGTTATGGACGACAGCGTTGGCGAGTGTACTTTTACAAGAATTTTGGCATTTTCCCATTCTACCACTGAACCATCTGCTTGCGCCATTTTGGATAACGCTGTTGTGCACCTGTTTTTTGTGACATCGTACCGATGCTCCTTTATCCTCACTCCAAGGTTTCTATTAGTGACACCTACGTAGTTGTCACTAATAGGTCTACGTAGTCTACGTGACTGTTACGTGTCACTAATAGGTCTACGTAGTTGTCACTAATAGGTCTACGTAGGTGTCACTAATAGAAACCTTGGAGTGAGGATAAAGGAGCATCGGTACGATGTCACAAAAAACAGGTGCACAACAGCGTTATCCAAAATGGCGCAAGCAGATGGTTCAGTGGTAGAATGGGAAAATGCCAAAATTCTTGTAAAAGTACACTCGCCAACGCTGTCGTCCATAACTGAGAAATGTGAAATCTACAGAGCGAGTTTGGCTGGCAGATGTTTAAATTATAAGGATGCGACGGTGTTACCGTCATCCTGGAAATACATAGTAAGACGTAACACACGTGATAATGAGTCTGCCGTCACTCAGTAGGCTTCTGGGTTAATGCAAAACGAATGGTTCCTTAAGATTGACGGCCAGTCACAGTATTTTATTTGTATTTTAATTTCATTTTCATTTTTCGTGTTATTTTAATTTTTGTTATTTATTATTTTGTACTATGCTTGTTCTATTGGTTTAATTTAAACGTATGTTCTATTTTGGTTTGATTTTGAATGTGTTCGATTTTGTATCGGAATCGAACAACTGTAACCTGAAGATGGCCTGAAGATGGGCCGAAAACGTTAGTTTTAGGTAATAAATTGTTTGTTCTCAGCGATAAGGTGTATTGTATGTTTCTACTGTATTCATTAAGAAGCTGAGTCTGAGCAGAAGATTAATTTATAGTTTCTTTCTTCGTGGATTCATTTTCGTTTTTAAGATTATTTCTTCCTTTAACTTGGAAATAACTTTAGGAAATTCTTTAGCTTCAATAATGAGGTTATTTTGTGTTGGTTGTATTTCATCCATATATCCTACATAACAAATTATACAGTTAGTAAGGATAATGAAGTTAAATATATAGAACTAAAATATTTATATACTGAATATAATTTAATTATAAATTGAAAAAATAGGGACTAAATTACACGAAACGATATACACGTATGTTAGCCTACAAAGTAGATTGGTATTCATGAATAACAATGTTGTTACATTAATGGAAGTAATATTTTAAGGTATAAATAAAAAAGTTATTTACTCTTTTACTATTTGTTTGTGTTGTCGAAGTTATTCTTTCATAAACATTCTTCCCTCTACATTCTAAAACTCTAGGAAGATTAGGTAGGCTTACATCAAATAATGTAGGAATACATTTGGCTTCAACTTCATTTTGTCACTAGCCCTATGCTGTTCAAATTTGCTTTTCTCAAAGTGAACCTGTTATGATGTGCATAAAATTATTTTTAAACATTTCTTATTGAACCATTTTGTAATAATTATTTTTAAAAATTAAAATGCAAATTTGTAAAGAGAACTTTTGAATTATAAGAATCCAATTTTAGAAAAATGTTCCATTGGGTTTTAGTTTTTTAATAATATAACCACAATTAAATAAGATTTTTCCATACTGTCAATATCGTCATTGTAAACATGAAAAATCATATTTATATATTAAATTTACAAATTGAAAGTCTAAGAAACAATTATATTTTAAAAAACTTGATTAATTTTAGCAATGAAATCAATTATGTAATTGCTTAAAAAATTTAAATGTCAATACTGAACTTATTGCTTCGGCTGCACATAAATTAAGAGAAAAATAAGTTACTGAATTTCTCAAATATTAGTAACAACAAAGAACTAAAGAAATGAAATAAAATAAATATATAAATATTAATTAATTAATATCATGAATTTGCAATATTTGATAAACTTTGAGTGTTCAGATATGATTGATAAATTGATTAGGACTAGAATACTTAAATTAATCTGACAAATATAATTATAAAAATAATATTTTACCTGTTATGCATGACATATTAATATATAAACCTATATTAATAACAATACGAAATCATGAAATTTATTACAAAATACTTTACATAGAAAATTGTTTCTACTTGGTATCCAATCTGCCCGTCTCGAATTTATTTACCACATTTTTCTATAATTTTCACCACTTGGAAAGCGAAAAAATCGATATACAGTAGAAACTCGTAAATCGGCACCCCGGTAATCGGCACGATTTTCAGTCGGACTGTGTCGTGCTGAATCGAACGTTTTTGATACTAGATTTACTTCTAAAGTATAATTTTCATGTTTTTTATATTCTTCAATATATTTATTTTGTTTGTACAAAATTCAGAAATAATTTTTAACGATACGATAGCCTCGATTATTATTATAAAAATTTTCGTTAGGCTTAAAATCGACAAAAATTCAACACGAAGTGACACCCAACGGAAAAAAATTCAACAGGAAGCGACACGCAACGGAGAAAAATTTGAACATCGGACAGGTTAATATATTTTTTCGTACATAAACCGTAATCGGAACAAATCCCTAATCTGAACAACCCCAGTCCCCAATTGATTCCGATTTTCGGTTCACTACTGTACTTTATGTCTGCTGCTGCTGCTAGAACAGTTTGGTGCAGAACAACCAATCATATTGTTTTTGAAAAATAAAACATAAACCAAAAAACCTTGCTCAGTCAATATAAGCACATCAGTGGCGTGCCGTGACATTTGATGATAGGGAAGCTGTGTTTCTGTAAGAAGCCGACTTTCAGGGGCAATCAATTAATTGCGCGTCAGGGCCCGTTCGTATTCGTTTGTTCGATAAGCCAGTAAAAACCGTATACTTCTTTAAATGTATTTTTAATAGATTATCTGACGTACTTAATAAATAAGAAAGTTCAATATAATTACCTCCGTTATTAGATTCAAGAAATTCCCTACGCCCTCTAAATGCCAATTCTTGCTTTGAGAAAAAACATATAACATCTATTAATTTAGATATATCTATTAATCGTAATTATCTTGTTATAATTTTCAATATTTATTTTATATTGTCTACCAATGTTAAATTCTATTCCTCTTTGATTTCCAAATTGCTTCAATTTTACGAAAGAATCGTCATTCGTCATAAATTTTATCGTCAAAATGTCGAAATTTTTTGTTGACGTATTTATATTTAATTTAGGCACTGGTCTTTCTCTTTTAATAATGTTTTCTTTTTCATTATATGGTCTTGAGCCAAAACTTTTTTAAAATAAATTTTTTTAATCACTAGCCACGATATAAGGGCTGAAATTAAAATTATCAGAAAAACTTACTTGGTAAAACAAAATGTGTGACCAATATACATGTCTAGTACAAAAAATTCTTCAATTGTATGAATATACTTTTAATGAAACTTATAATTAAATATAACTTTGTGAAGAAACGTACATAAAAATAACAAAATATTCTTTACTTTTTAAATCTTAAAACAATCCACTTAGTGAAATAGCTCCCTACGAGTGGCTAATGAATGGAATCAGAGACGGTCCAGATAGGTGTGCGGTGTGTGCGTGCCAAATCCCGAGGGTGCCGATACCGGTCAATGTCAAATGCCTCTTTTGTCGCATTACTAGTATACCTCAAAGGACGCAACAGGGTTGTTGTAAATTTTAAACGTTTCTCACCATAGCTGTAAAAATATAAATATGTTAAACTTAACAGATGTCCGTCGTTCGTTTTCTAAGTAATTCGTTTTAGGACCGAGTGTTCACAGAAATTTCCAAAATTTACAACTTTTCGGTCACTCTCATTGAACTGGAAAAATTTCTGTCTTTATTACATCTAATATTATGAAGAGAACAGACCCCACTGTACTCGGCAAGAGATTGGTTCGGTTAAGCTTCTGTTTAAGTAAAACTTCGGCTCTTTCATCAGGGTTTTATTTATGTTTCTACTTCCTAATCGCTTAATTATTTAACTATTTCTTAAGTAGAAATAAGTTGAAACCGGTTACTTTGTACTTGAATATTTGTAGTCTTGGGAAAGAAGTGGAAAGAAATTTTTATGACAACCGACACATAAATCGTAAATTTAAGGAAAATAAATTCTAGAGCTTTTTTGTACCATTGTACGTCTCATTCATTAAATTTGGTTGTAAATGATGCTGCCAAAGTAACAGTTAATTTTTTAACACTGTACTAGAATTGTACACGTTTTTTCTGCATCCCCTTACAGATGGGACATACTAAATCGTAATATCACCGGTTTAACATTGAAACCTTTTTTTTTTTTTTTTTTTTTAACTCTTTCCGCCCTGTGGGCACCAAGAGGGCCTCTTTTAGTAGGCCCATTATGGGTTCGGCCAGGCCCACAATGGGGCGACCGGGTGGTGAGGGACGGGGCCCGACATATCCGAACGGACCACCCCCCGAAAAATTCCTGGGGATTATTCGACCCGTTCGGATTCGATCCCGGGTCCCCCAGAGCGGTAGGCTGCCACCTTTACCGCTCGGCCATCCGGCCGTCAACATTGAAACCCGTAAGTAATATAAGATGGGAGAGCGGAATAAACGCGGAATAAATATATCAAATATTTTAATGGATTTTTTAAAAACTCCTGTCAACTATACAGAACTATCATAAAAACATGCCAGTAAATTCCTATCGGTTGGGTTAAGTTATAAATCTAGTCTAGGGTGGGCAACCTTTTTTATAACATGGGCCAGAATAAATTTTACGTTTTTTTCCGTGGGCCGTAGTAGTTACTTGACGCCTTCTTGTGACTTGTAATATTTTAGTCTGCAAATATGAAATAAATAAATAAAAAGTTAATTACTACATTTATTTCTCTTATCGTTTTCGAAAATTACAAAGAATTGGAAAAATAACTATTAATTAGTTATTTTTCCAATTTAATAATCTATTAAAGATCTCGCGGGCCGGATAGAAACTTTTCGCCAGCCGTAGCTGGCCCGCGGGCCGGGGGTTGCCCGCCGTTGATCTAGTCTACTCATGATTCACATAATCGGGCGAAGGCGGACGAACATCTAGCAGGCAGGCGGCTAACAGCCCACAACCGGTCCGGGATATAAAATTAGAAGCTTTATGCGTGTGTTGCTTCTACCAGCTAAACCGTGACGTTGGTGCTCTATAAAGTGCATGCGCCAATGCCTATAATCTGGCTGCTTGGAAGTTGACAGGCAGGCGGCTAACATCTCCATATCAAACAAGCGAAAGGAAAGGAAAGGCGGCTAACAGCTCAGAACCGGTCCGGGATATATAATTACAGTAGAGAGTCGAAAATCGGAATCAATTGGGGACTGGGGTTGTTCCGATTACCGATTATGTACGAAAAAATATATTAACCTATCCGATGTTCAAATTTTTCTCCGTTGCGTGTCGCTTCGTGTTGAACTTTTCTCCGTTGCGTGTCGCTTCGCGTTGAATTTTCGTCGATTTTAAGCCTAACGAAAATTTTTATAATAATAATCGAGGCTATTGTATCGTTAAAAATTATTTCTTTATTTTGTACAAACAAAATAAATATATTGAAGAATATAAAAACATGAAAATTATACTTTAGAAGTAAATCTAGTATCAAAAACGTTCGATTCAGCATGACACAGTACGACTGAAAATTGTTCCGATTACCGACGTTCCGATTAACGACTCTCTACTGTAGATGCTTTTTGCGTGTGTCGCTTCTACCAGCTAAACCGGGTAAAGTTGGTGCTTTGTAAACCGCATGTGACAATGCCTATATAATCTGGCTGATTGGAAACTGACCCGGTTTCGACACTCCTTCCGCCACCGAATTATTCGAATATACAATAGCAATCTTATCGTTTTTTTCACATGTAGTACGCTGTATAGAAATTTGTAAAAGATACATATCGCAGTTATAATAAAATATTAATTTTAATTAATGCAAAGTACGTTAAAATATGAAAATTTATATTTTATAAAATACAAGGGAAAATCATTGGAAGGTGGAATCGGCGCTTCCATCGCTTCCAATGACGGCACGCCACGGAAGCACATGCTAAATATCTCTAAATTAGATACAAAACGGCGAATTGTTATGCTCCTGCATATATAGTGCTTTAAGGTAGGGGGTTACGACAAATCAGACAAAGTTGGACAAGAGGAAGAAGAGGGACTGAGCTTCTGTGGACGCCGTTTATTTCATTAAATTTTATACAGTTTGGTTATTTTATTTTATTTATTTCAAAATTTCTTGTATGTTTCGTTTCTATTTATGGTATCTATTATTCACAGTGACAAAGGATTTAAGGGAAGTTGAGTTTTGTTGCACTTCGGAAGAAGAGAGCCTACCAGTGACTGGTGAATAAAACCACTAAAAACTGATAGTTATTTGTGGGGGGTCGCGCCTCGCCAACGGGCTGGCCGTGTCGAATTTTTTGTTTTCTTCACGTTTAATAACACCCGAATAAGGGTCAGTTTCCCATAAAAGACTTCCACCGGTGCTTGACATATTCGGATGGATATGTCGGGCCCCGTCCCTCACTACCCGGACGCCACATTGTGAGCCTGACCGAATCCATAACGGGCCTGCTAAAAAGAGGCCCTTTTAGTGCCCACAGGGCGGAAAGAGTTTTAAAAAAAGTTACGAAAAGAAAACTCAGAAAACTCCACGTGGCCAGTCCATTTGTTGGGCTTAAATCCGCGACCAACTGTCAATAATCAATGATTCTATCCATTTGTCATCGGTGGAATTAAAACCTTATAGATCTAATGCGAATTCTCGCAGTTTAATATAAATTTTTATCCAAAAAGTGCCAAAATAATAAACTGAATTGTTACTAAAAATAACTAAGTATTTCTTTACGTGTTGTTTGTCCGAGTAAAATTTGCAAAACTGTTAATTCCGGATCACGTCTATGTAAATAATACATTTTTTGTTTTGTTTAGATTCTTTCCAACCTGTGGACACTAAGGCCTTTAAAGTTTTACAGGTTAAGCCATAACCACAACAGAGGAGATGGTGAGGAACAAGGATCTATCGCTCCGGAACGGACCCACCCCGAAAATTTCTGGGGATTAAATCTCGGATTCCCCAGAGCGGTAGACTAACTCCTTAACAGCTTCGCAAATTTGGCTGGCTCACATGATAAATCTTATCTTTAAAAATAACATATTTGTAGATAAAAAATAATACAATTTATACATTTATAAGTTTATCGGAAATTTAACAATTTAAAGACATTAAAGATAAATATACAATATGTATATAATGTAATGTAAAATAATGAAATTCGCGATAAAAGGTATCACAGTAAACACTTCAATTATAAAGATTAAACGTTAAAACAATTTATTTTATCATCTTATTTTTGAAAAATAATGACTATTTATCATAAACAATTCTTATATCTCGAATTTCTATTAATAATTTAAATAAATTATCTATATAAATCATGTTATACGTCTGTTGGTGATTAGTTTGCTTTGTAATTGGTGAGTCATATGTGAATTTTAACCATTAAAACTATATAAAGACTTACCTTCTGTAAAAAATTGTTATATTAAATTTATATAACTAAAAATAATTTCCCTTTGCTTCAATAAACATTAAAATAAGCATAGAAGTGTTTTTGAAGGTTGATTAGTTCGAGTCATTTGATGTTTACTCTTGCATATTTTTGATTTGAATTTAATAATTGAAAGTAAGAATTTATCGACATTTTTGAACTTATTTTAAAATATTTACTACTTGGAAGGGAACTATTGAAGTTTTAGTCGAAAAATCACTTCTATAAATCTATTATTCATGCACAAATTAAATAAGATCGCCATTCTTTTGTAGTAGATTTCCAATCAGGCGATCGCGATCGATTAAACGTAATCAACTATCGTTTAGATCTCCAAGTAAGAAACGTTGAAAAATGCTAACATATATTAATAAAACAATAAAATTTATTAAAAATAAGTCAATTGTTAGATTTTATTATATAAATTACTTATAAATTCGTCTCCGTTATCATTTGTATCGGAATTTTTTTTTTATTTCAAAAATAATTTAAATCTTTTTTATTTTTATATAAAATTATTGATTTAATTAATAAACTAAAAATTAAATCATGTTTGGGAGAATTCAAAAAGTTTATAATTTAAAAAAATAATAATTTAATTTTTGTTATATGTTAGCGACTTTAATCACTAGATGACGCTATAAATATTTGAAAGAAGGAATGTGCACGCTTTCTTCGTCACGTGTCGAGGTAGATTAGTGTTAAAAAATAACAATAAATAAATAAATAAATAAAGAGAAAATCAGAATGTGTTGCTACGACAACAGTAAAAACATAAACATTTTATAACAAAAGTCGTTATGTTGTTATAAATACAATTAACATGCCACCCATCGTTCAGAGCGAGGAAGAGTCGACGACAAACAATAAGTGCAGAGCAGTTACACATGGAGAAAGGTATGACAATGTAAAATTCAAATTTTAACCGAAAAGAGAGTAAAAAGTGATATCATTTAACATAATTCAGTTGATTTTTAATTCATTTTTATATATTACTCCCAAATACACACAATATTTATGACCTTGATATACGAACAACGTTGAATTACAGTATTTAGATTTAGGGAGGAAAGAAAAATGTTTTAATGGCTTCTTTATATTCATTGAAGTTTAATAAGAAAACAAGAATATTTTAACAGTTCTATTGTCTTTTAAATGAGATAAATTCGTATTTATTCAATAACTTAACGCCATATTTTACACACGTTAAAAGTTGGAAAATCTTGATAATAAAATAGGTGAGTTAACAGTTTCTTTCCTTTATTTTAATGTTAAAATATGTCTGATGTCGCCGTTGACATATTTGCGGTTATTATTTTCCAAAAATATTTCTTTCCATGTCAATAGTTTCCATATTTGTTATATTTATACAAAGCGTTAAATTTAAATAATTAGTTTTTAATGATGTTAAAACTAATGATAAACCATGCATGCTACGTGGGAGATTGTAAATTGCCTTTGCTATACATTTTTTTTTTTTACATTAAATAGTTGCGTATGAGTTAAGAATTGAGTTTCCCTTAAAAAATGGTGAGGTTAAATAATTTAAAATATACTAAAAGTCCATTATGTGAACTTTAATCATTATTAAAGTATTTTAAAATGATAAATTGTTTTACTTAAAAGTATTAATTGGTAATAAATTTTAAGCATAAAACTTGCTGTAAATTAATATTAAGCATGCAAATTTAATAGAAGTTACTTTGAAGTAATTAGGTTATTCAGTTTTATATTTATATATTGTCAAAGACTACTTATGTATTTGAACAAATTCAAAAAGTTTTTATTTAAAATAAATATATAGATTGAAATTTGAATCATTTGACTCATATCTAACAATATTTTGATAATTTAATCTGTATATTTGTATATAGTTTAATGTATTATAAAATAAATAAGAAAGATGAATAATGCTATAGAATTACAATGCTTAAACAAATAATTAGTACTTAAACAGTTTAATACACAAAATGTTTCTTTTTTTGTTTGTATCCTGTTTGAAGGGATTAGAATTAATAATAATTTAATTGTTTTTTTAATTAATTTAAAAAAAATAATTTAATCATCTATAAAAGATTTTGATTCAGATAAATTATTTATTATTTTTTCTATTCTGGAATATCATTTTTACCTGAAATAATCTTAAAATAGATTTAAAATCTTATTATTTTTTAATTATTTTATGCAACAATTCATTAGTTTCTAAGAAACTATTAAACTCAATTATTATATTTTGGAATTTTTGGTAAAAAAATCAAACATTGATTTTGATTTCTTTTTAATTGATTTTTTTTTCAAAAATTTTATCCAAAAAATATTTCTGGATCAAGTTTTTGGAGTTATCCACTGGTTTAAAATAATTAGAAATTTATTTTTTCAGTATTTTATCATTTTAATTTTTCATTGAGTTTTTGGAAATTAATTGAATTTTTTTATTTTGATAAAGTCAGCATTTTAAATGGAAAAAAATGCTCAAAAATTTATCATTTTCAATACTTTAATGCGTTGTTTCACGATTGAGTTTAAAAGTAAGAGAATAATATTTCACCTAGTTTCGCAATATAATGTAAAATATAAGCTGACTCATTGTTGAGATATGAATTCTGTTTTTTTTTTTTTTAAAGGAAAAATATTTTATTTGAGTCAAAGAATGATATTACATCATAAAAATTTAATAGTTTTCGAATAAATTTTTTTCTATTTAGCAAAATTACAATGTAAACAAACTCGTAACGCCGATGCGACTCGGTGATATATATTCATGTCGGGAAGAATGGAACTCGAAAAACTGGTGTTTCTCGCATCCTTGACCTAGCTAAAGTTTACCTCCGGGCTAGAAATTATAATAAATCTTATCGGAATAAATAATCTAAGAGAAATTTCAATCAAACCGACATTAATTACTTAATTATATATAAAAAAAGACAATTAATTAATTGTAATCCGCCAGGCGGTGCTGGTAGGCAATGGCGGATCGTTTCTGTTTTGATCCACCGAGTTCGGCCAGCTCGGACAGGTAAATAAAAGGAAAATAAAAAAATAAAAATTTATAAATAGGGATAAGAAAAGTTTATCGACGATTGGAATTCGTAATATTTGTTTTGGATATAAAATTGTTGAGTCTGGCGCCATTTTTTTAAATGTTGATTTAAAACTATCGTTTGGTTACGTTTTTAAAAATCCGTTTCGATCGATGTCTATGAATTTATTAAATAATTTTTTTTTTTAAATAAGAAGAATTTTAGGGATTAAGAATGTTTTTTTATAATTAGATTTTGAGGAAATTATAAATAATAATTTTAAAAATTATCTTGTTACGATGAAAGTGTAAATAACGAGCCATTTAGAAATGGTTGCGTAATTAGATCATTTATTTTATTTGTTTATTTTTTTAAAAGAAATTTTGGATTGCTAACACACAAATTGGGTTAAAATTAAAATATTACGTTTAAAGAATTAATTAATTCTATGTCATTAATTTTTTTTATTATAAAATTTTGGGGATTTTCCTAACTTAAATTTTTAATTCTTTTTCCTAAAATTTAAAAAGTAATGATGTAAAATATTGTTATTAAATATGTTTAAAATATAATATGGAGTAATCGCATGAGTGGTGTTTAGGGAAAATGTTGTTAACTTCTGTGCTGTGCACCAATTTAACTGGAGAAAATTTCATAGTCTACTTGGTTTTTTGTGTGTTCAATGTGGAATTTTGTGTTAAATGGTGTATAATATTTGTGCTTGTTGTATTCTGTGCAATGAGTGTGTATGCAAGAAAAATCTTAAATACTCGCATTGAACAGTTTCGTCTGGTTCATATTGCTTGAAATCAAAAGTTTTTTTTCCCCCACACTATTTTATTATTACAAAATTACACATCTACACATATACTTATATGATTTGTGTAATATATAATCGATATAACACACTTGTATATATTATTACTAGTATATAAATGTATAGATAAATACATACCACAGTGCATGGTGTATTTTTTCTTCTGTATAGATGTTATAAGTATATAGCAGAAAAATTTAATTAATTTAAAAATTACTAAATATTTTTTTAAAAAGTTTAAATATTTTAAAAAATTATTTAAATTTATATATAATTTTTTTTTTCAAATTATAAGATTGCCATAAATTCAGTTCATCTATGTTATTTTGTTTAATTACTTACTGTCTCAAAAATTTAAATAAGTACTTTTAACAAGATAGAATGGAATAACTACAAAATATTACTTCAAATTGGACTTTTACATAATCTTTATTGCTACTATATACTTGAAATGCATTGTTTTAAATAAGCTTAAACCATATATAATTACTTGTGTGGTATATTGAAATAATTCATTATAATTTGCTGTTTAAATATATTAAATAATTTGATACAAGTTATCATCTTATTGAGAGTTGATTTAAACTAACTGTTATGACCGTTTATGTGGAAAAAGGAAATAGTCTGTACAGTACATATCTTACTCAGTTGACAATAATAATTGAATATATTATTTTTAATCATCCTGTGTAGTCTTTATAAGAAGTTATAATTAATAATGAAATAATCTAGCTGATACTAGTGTTTTTTTAAAATAAAATAATATTGGGTTGCAAATAAGTCATGCAAGATTTTGATGATGGTTACATTTTAAAGTTTAACTTAAGATGGTGTTTATAACAACTGATTTGTGTAAATAGGTCAAATTGTACATGTTCTGAAGTATTATTTGTACACAAAATTAGTCAGTCCTTAAATTAGAAAAGTTGTTTTTATCATAAAAGCAACAGAAAATCTGAAATAATTTTTTTACAGTAAAATATTTTTAACTTTTGTACTTCATGTTTGTATATAATAATTTTTGTACTGTGAAAGATATCTTATGAATTCCACAGAACTTGTAAATGTTTAATTTTTTCAAAGCAGTGATCATAAATGTTCAGATGCCATTTTAAGTAAATGTTCATTTGTCAGAATTTCTTGTACTTATGTACTTAAATTTTATATTAATACATTATTTTGCATTAATAGAAAGTAAATAAAATTTTAAATTTAGAATTTAAAATATCCTGTTTTTTTTCAATATACTACTAAATGTTTCATAACAAAGGTTAAAATAATGTGTCACATAAACTGGTTATGACTGCTTTAGATACTCTCAAACCTTTACCAGTAAAAATTATTTATCTAACATTGTCAAGATAATCTAAGCACCATCTTCAAGATACATTATATGTTTGTTTTATCTTGTTTGTATTTTAATTTATTCACATTTATTTTACAAGCTTTTGCCAGTATCCTGATGATTTGTTCTATCTACTAATTTGGGTATTCTTTTCAAATTCAAATGTTAAGTATTCCATCATATGTTCTATACAACTAGTAGCCCGGGACGCCCCCTAGTGGGCATTTTTTACATTTTCCACTTAATGCGCTTAATTTTTAAAAGTTGGATACATATTATTTTAAGGTTTAAAGCATGTAATATTTAAAAGTTTGATGCACTTAAAGAATTGTATATATTTATATATATTATCTTAAAAACTAATCTTAATAAATAAGATTAGTATATATAGCCTATATATATATGTACGATATTGATAATATATGTATGTGATAATATTATGACTTATATATACAGATTACTTTAACAGGTGATATATTGTGCCTTATGTCGTTTTCTGCCACCTTCCCTTTGCCACATGGTGAGTCCAACTCGTGGAGAGGTGGTGTGTAACTCAAGGTGTATATCTGGGGTTGAGTGGATACTGTTACAGATGCTACAGACATGATGCAACAATGGCTTATATATATAGATGTATCCTGAGATGCTGCTTAGACAGCTGAAAATATTAAATAATTAAACAATAATTTTTGCTGGTAAAGATTACAGAGTAGTTAAAGAAAGGTTCTAATAATAAAGATTATTATTATTATTATTTTATTTTTAAAAATTATTTATGAAGTTTCCACATTAATATAAAATAATTTATAATTCATAATTTAGAATATATTGTAAATACACTGAAATTATTAGTTTCAATATATCATATAATGCTTGAATATTTCTGGAATTAAATTGGGATTCTTGATTTAGCAAACCTTATTTAATCAAAAGCATTTTTTTTGTGATAGTTAGATTTATATATCGGGTCTTAAATATACAAGATAAATCTATTAATGAGATTTGTGAAAGCTTAAGATTTATTTTGTATTTGTTTTTGAATATAGAAATTTAGTTACAAATGAATAATTCATTTGTGGAAGTTTGTTAGTATGTTGACAATGTATAAAGTCTGCTCAAAGATGAAAACTGTGCTGAGCATTAAGTAATTTGGGATGGATAAATAAGCCTTTAAAGAGCAATTGACTTCAAACAAATGCCAGAATTTGCTAAATTTAATGATCTTTGACATTTTTTGAATTTAATCTTTAAAGATTAATTACTAAAAATATTTAGATGTAACAAAAGATTTGATTTGCAGTATTGAATGTTTGTAAGAATGAAGCTGTTTAACAATTAATATGAAAACATTTCTAATCTATAATTTAAGTACTGTACAATAATTACAGGTCTATTACAACCTTTTAGTTGAGTAATTTTAAAGAATTGTGCGGTGACTAGTTATTAACATTTTTTAAATCATAAGTTGTAAGAACACTAAAAAAAACTGTGTTTATAAGCTGTGTAGCTACCATCTAATGCATCACACTGTCTGAACAACAGTTGAGATGCCCAGCAGAATCATCTGCTGTTCAGATCATATGACTTGTATTGTGGCTTAGAGAGAACATTAGTAGTAGTATCAAATTGATCCCATATATTGCTGCACCAGTTTGATAAATTGGAATATGATTGAAGAAATAGAAGTCTTGTTTGGCAAGTTAACTCATTCACACAACACTAAAATTGGATATTATAGCAACTTTTTCAAATTAAAATATGCTTTTGTACAGTTTAATTTTTTGTAATTTGGAATTCTGAATCAAGTTATGTTTAGAATCTATTTTTTAAATATGAATTTGATTCTGAAACATATATATCATTTTAAAACTAAAATATTGGAGTCTAACAAAAATGTGTAAATTTTCACAAACAGTACTGAAAAAACATAAGAAAAATTAGTACTAGTTTTGAAAGTGAAAAATTAAAATTGGACTTATTTAACCTTTAATTTTTCAGTGGATTTGAAAACTGTAATCCAGTTTTCAAGATTTTTTTCAATAATTATTTAATTTATTATAGAAATCTTAAGCTGTTGCATTATTAAAGAATGCTATGATTTTATAAAAATTGAGATGAAGATAAAACAAGAATGTTTGTCTTCATAACTACTTAGTATTTTAACAATGTTGGATTGTTGGATGCAACAAAGCCATTTTCTGTACATGGAAAATCAAAAATACAGTAGTGAACCGAAAATCGGAATCAATTGGGGACTGGGGTTGTTCAGATTAGGGATTTGTTCCGATTACGGATTATGTACGAAAAAATATATTAACCTGTCCAATGTTCAAATTTTTCTCCGTTGCGTGTCACTTCGTGTTGAATTTTTCTCCGTTGCGTGTCGCATCGTATTGAATTTTCATTGATTTTAAGCCTAACGAAATTTTTATAATAATCGAGGCTATCGTATCGTTAAAAATTATTTCTGCATTTTGTACAAACAAAATAAATATATTGAAGAATATAAAAACATGAAAATTATACTTTAGCAGTAAATTTAGTATCAAAAACGTTTGATTCAGCACGACACAGTCCGACTGAAAATTGTGCTGATTACCGGCGATCTGATTTACGAGTTTCCACTGTATATGAATATGAATCATTTTAATTGTGTTTTGTAGGCACCTGTAGAGCTAACTTCAACTTTTTGAAGTATTTATTTTAAAAAAGGAAGTTTTCACTTATTTTTATTCACAGATTTATAAGCATTTACTAGTTTTACAATTGGTGTGAATAAAACCAAGCTTTTGCTTTTACTATCTTTTTTACCTTTAGTAAAAGCATTTAACTTTTATTCATCAAATTCTGTTAAATGCTATAAAAGTAGTAGTAAAAGTATTTATTACTATACTTTCCTGATTGTTATATATAACAGAGAAAAAGTATGGCAATCGGTCAAAAAATGATTTCCTTAGATTTTTACATTTTTGAACTCTGGGGATCTTGAAACATTAAGAGATGCAAAAAATAATTGGGTTTTTTTTCTGTATGTATAGATGTTTATGTGCATGGAGGGCATGATTTTGTTCACTCTCTTTGAAGCTTAATAACAACTATATATTTATCAAAAATTTCTAAAATTTTATAGGGAGGCTTGTTTCTTAGGGGGATTGATGCTGTTACATTTTGATGATTAGAGGTCAGAGGTGGGGAGGATTGTGTTTATCTCCAGTAGGGTTGGACTTAATGACAATTTTACTTGTTATTAGCATTTACAATTTTCTTACTGTCCCTACCCTCAAAATTAAGCTTTGTCACATTTTATAATAATTAAAAATATAAAGTTTTTAAATTAAATATAACAACAGATGACTCCATCAAATGTTGCTGAAAAAATTAAGCAACTTGTTGCTGGATTTTTTATTCAACCAGCCCATTGTGGGGCCTTTGTTGCTGGACCCTCATGTGAGTATCAATATCAATCACTCCAATGCAACATTAAACAAGCTGCATGGGCCATAAAGAATAAGTGACCAGGCATGCTATCACATAGTCTGATTTTATTGCATTACAATGCTCGACTACATGTTGGAAATACTGTGCAGGACTCTTTAGCACAAAAAGGTTGGGAGGATCTGCACCACCCTCCGTAGCCCTAATCTGTCACCATGTGATTTTCATTTGTTTGGACCTTTAAAAAAAGCTCTTAAGGGACAATACTTTAACTGTGATACAAAAGTCAAGGAAGCAGTCACCCAGTGATTCAAATACCAGCCAACATTCTTCTTTGAGGACTGTCCCCAAGCAGTGGGATGCATGTCTGAATGCTTACATGCAAACAAAAGTGCATTCCATCTTCCTCATACATTACTTTGTTTAATTATGCCATACAAACGAATATGCTGTTTCATTTGTCTTAATAAATTACTCAAACTGGTTTCATTTGATCAATTGTAATCACTTACATAATAAATATTATCTTAAAGTTGATCTGATCTGAATAAATTTTTTTTATTTCCTTAAACAAACCCTTATTATTAAATATTTATCAAATTTATAATAATATAAAAGTAAATTGTGAATTAGTTGTGTATATATATATATATATATATAAACAAATAGATGGGCCAAAAAAAAAAATACTTAGTCTACTAAATATATCTGTAAAGTCATATTTAACCAATTAATGATTGTTTGTTTGTATTATTATTTGCTGAGAGAATATTTTTTTTTCTTCCTAAAATACTTTATAAAAGTGCTTAACAAGCTTAAAATTTATGTCTTTAAAATTCAAATATTTTCAAGTATATTGTCATCTATCTTCAGGAATATAATTGGAACAGACAATTGAAAAATTGTTTAATTTTTTGTTTAAATTTAACTTCAAATTTCACATTTCACAATGAAATTATGTTTTTATTACATACAGATCATATGAAGAATTTACACAGTATCTGGTGATTAAATGTTTCTTTAATACTTTTGAAAGAAATAAATTGTTTTTTATTAATTTTAATTAGAATAAATCTTAATTTTTTTTTATCTAATACTTTTAAAAATTATTTTTGGATTTACCTTTTTCTATATTTTAATATCAACTTGAAAAGTTTTCTAATAATTAAAATTATTAATTTTATATTAATTGTATTTAAATTATTCCAAATAAATTATTAATATTAAAATTATTAAAATGAATTATTAAAATTATTATTAATTTCTTTTAAATTAATATTTTAAATTCTTTTAAAATATTAATTTTAAAAGATTAATTTTAAAAGAATTAAATATTTATTTAATTAAATACTAGTATCTGTTTTGAATACAACAGCAAAAAAAAAAAAAAATCCCTTTTTCTGTAACTAAGGTTGGAATAAATTACTTGAAAGTTAAGTAGTGACTTTACAATGTAGGTGTAGTGGAGGTGTGAAATTACTAGAAATTTTTACATGTGGTTGTTTGCTTGCTTTCTATGGGAAAGTGGCAGATTGTAATAACCTGTTCAAATGCAGATAATTGTTCAATTTTTACTTGTCATAATAATTCTAAATTATATTTTATTCCATTTCAAATACACCCTGATGTACTGCTGTCAGTCACTAGTTATTTTTTGCTTGTGCAGTTGGCAAAATATTTACAATTGTTATTAATATGATAAACTAGCCTGTAAATCAAGTATTTTACTGTACAGTATGTATATACATACATAACCTAGTAATCTGACAATCTGCTGTAATTGGAGATCTGCCAATCTGATATATGTTGTTTTCTAGAGACTTTACTGTAATTGTACTTTTAATTAATTTTTTCTGTTGTTAATTAAATATATTTAATATTACTTAATTAATAAATAAATAAATTACATCATATATATACATTATAACTATGGGTTATTGGGCCAATGTTTGAAATGATCAGTCAAATGTACAACAAAGCAATCATTATTTTATGTTCACTGATCTATATTGTAAAATACAATAGATTTTTACTATTTATGGTACTGAATCGTCAACTAGATAATATGATTAGAAATTAAAATGATGTTATATGTACTATACACACACTGATATATATACAGTAGAGCATCAATTATCCGACTTAATTGGGGACTGAGGTTGGTCGGATAACTGAAAAGTATGAAAAAATACATTATTAGTATAGTGTATTAGACCTGGTTTAAATACTAGCCTCCCTTTCATGGTCAAGCCAGTGCTGCCAGCTAAAACATGCAAAAATTTAACAAAATAATATTAAAGTAGCCAAGACATAACCAAATATTGTAGTGCCACATCACTAGTGGACATTTGAATTTGCCGACTAGAACGCAGTCAGTTAACAGATAAGTCGGTTAATCGGGGGTCGGATAATCGATGCTCTACTGTATATCAGTGTGTGTATATGTGCAATGACTTTTTTTTTTTTTTTTTTTTTTTTTTGGCTGTTGTATTCAAAACATATAAATATTTATTTAATTAAATACCAGCAATTCTTTTAAAATTAATATATTAATAATTTATTTGAAATAATGCACATACACAATATATATATATATATATCAGTGTTGTATTATGTACAATACAAAACATTTTATATATAATATATATATAATGTTTTGTACATAATTCAGTTATTAAAATATCAGAGTTGTATAATTATGTTTATGAGCATTATGTAAGTGTAGTCAGTTGATAAAAAAATATTTATTTCAAGTTCTTGTAGCAATTTTTAACATGCTGAAATTTTTTTATTACTTTTCTAGTGGTAGCAGTGATGAATATGTATATGAAAGTAATACTCCAGATTCGAGAGATGAATTATTAAGTCCGACACCATTTTCCCTTTCCTCCCATTCTCCTGTTCTGTCACCTCGACCTCCGTGTTCTCCTCACCGTTTAAAAGGGAAAAGAGAGCGTACATGGTCCATGACGAAGTCGGGTTCATCTAGAGAACCGGTATTAAGGACACAGCAAAGAACAATATATACAGCTGGTCGGCCACCATGGTACGACACTCAAGGACAGTTAGTAGAGCCGTTCGTTATTGGTGAGATTTTAAATGTGACATTTTTTATGCAGCATATTGAAGATTATTGGTTGCATTTTATAGAAAATCTTGATCTATTGCTCTAGGTATTTGTGGGGGAAGTGCTTCAGGAAAAACAACAGTAGCACGTAAAATAATTGAAGCACTAGATGTACCTTGGGTTACATTATTAAGTATGGATTCTTTTTATAAGGTAAACTTTGCAAATTTTTTTTAAATTCCAAATTTAAATTTTTTTAATCTGATCTTTATAAGTTTGCATTAAAAAAAAATAGAATTTTGTAAAAACTATTTTGAAAGAATCATAATGATAAATTGGAATGTTCAACTTCTCCAGGAAAGGTCAAAAAAGAAAATTTGTGATTTATTTATTAAACATGTTTAACAGGAGCTATTACTATTATTACTAAATATGGTATTATGTTTAAACAACCTTTTTACTCCATCTTGAAAATATCTTTGCACAAATGAATAAAACTGAATTTAAGATCTTTGACTTCATATACAGTTTCTGTGGCTATATTTTTGTTGTTACTTCATCCTGGGTTATGGTAGGTTAGTTTAGTTAGTGAGTAATTTAATGTTTAAAAAAACATAAATACATAAAAATAATAATAATTTTGGGGTCTTGCTCGCTTGTCCCTTTTGGTCTGTTCGTCTCGTCTAGTTTGTCATTGTGTTCGTTTGCTTTTCACATTGTCTGTCTAGCTGTTAAGTAGTATTAAGATTTGCAATCAGTTTTATTAGTATTAAGTAGATACAGTCAAACCTGTTTTTATGCGGTCTTTTTTTGTGCAATTTTTTTATTTGTGTGGTATAGTCGGCGACTAGTCTCATGCGTTTTGTCATGTCTCATGTTGACTTATTATAGCTAAATAAACTTATTACAGCATAAATGAACTTATTTTAGAAATATTATTGCATGAATATGCGAAAAATGAAATAATTTATTTTTTAAGTCAACAAAACACCACCTGGACAAAAATATGTAAAACAGACGATAGACAAGACGATGCAGTCAAGTGCTGACATCTGTTGTCAATAAATTCTGTGTGTGTTTTAATTACGTTAATTAAACCTTCAAAGTACTTTCACATTCCTGGACCATTAAGATAAGATTCATTTCAAAGCGTAAATTGAAGGTAAATGTACTGTATTATTCTATTTAGATATAAAATTTTAAGATTTTTATTTTATGTTTAGACATAATCCATGAAAATGAATAAGGGCAAAAACAAAGCAAAAAGGAAGGTAATTTCCTTAGCGACTAAGACTATGATTTTAAAAAGAGTTATTTTCTATGTGAGACTTTTTTTATGCGGTCCCTATTCACTGCATAAAAAAAATATTTTTTTAAATTTGTGTTGTGAAAACTATTTTTTATAGCCACTCGTGAAGTTTCATGCAATTTTTTTTGTATGCGGTCCCTATCCACCGCATAAAAACAGGTTTGACTGTATAAGTCTTCCTACTAACAGTCACTTGGCACTAACTTCTACACTTAGCTATTTGTTGGGGGCACTCAATTATTGGTGTCCGCCACACTCAGGTTTTCTTTTAGACCCTTTGGGGGACTATGGCCTTGCAGTCTAAAAACTGCATGCCAACATCAAACATAGAGGGTACTGTAGCCTTATGTATACCGTTCAGAAGGGTCCTACCTTTCTCTACTATCTCCTCCCCCCTTTCCCTTACCCTCTTTTCTGCCAGCTAAACACTTCGTGTATGGCTGTTGTCTTTCTTGTATGTATGTATGTTTGTATGTTACTTCAAAGTGAATACACTTACAATCTGATATGAATGTAGAGTTATAATAAGGATATAAAGTATATGAATGTCGTCAAATTTTAGGATTTACTAAACTTTAAGAATTGAAACTTTTTGACCATAGAATATAATATATACAGTGTCTTCTTCCAAAAAGAAGTGTGCATTGTATACCAATTAATAGAGCATATGTGGCCACTTGCATTCAAACATCTTTTTGTCTACTGTCTCTAGGAAGTGCTGTAAACAAAAATGGCAACTCTGCAACAGAGAAGGCATTTCTTGTTCTGCAGTCCACAAATTTGGAATCAGTTGTCATTGTGCAGCAAGAATGTTTGCCTTATATGGTGGATCATGTTGAAATTGTCTGGCAAAATTCATATTGAACAATGATGAAGGATTCTGAACTGTCAGACAGTTTTGCAAACTGTGAAATACAAAAATGCTTTTACTGTTGCAGAGTCACCATTTTTATTTACAGTGTTTCCTAGAGGCGACAGACAAAAAGACATTTGTATGCAGATGGCAGATGAAATTCGACATATATACAGTAGAGCATCGATTATCTGATTATCGATGACCCCCGATCAACCGACTGCGTTCTAGTTGGCAAATTCAAATGTCCACTAGTGATGTGGCGCTACAATATTTGGCTATGTCTTGGCTACTTTAATATTATTTTGTTAAATTTTTGTGTGTTTTAGCTGACAACATTGGCTCGACCATTAAAGGGAGGCAGTATTTAAACCAGGCTTAATTTTCTATTTTTTTCTTTATTTTTGTATTTATTTTGTGCAAAATAAAGAAATAATTTTTAATGATACAATAGATTAATGTGCATTGGATACTTCTCAGGTGATAAACATTGATATCATTTTAAATTACTGTAATTTTTCTTTTTGAAGGCCTGTATTTTCTGAACTTTTAAATATTTCAACTTAATTGTTTGAAGTTAAATTTTGTTTTACTATGTTTTTTGAATTACACATAACAGAAAAAAATTAAAAATTAACTTAGGATGATACCTCATCATATAACAATCACTCCTTTAGAAATCCAAATATTAACTTACTGGCTCAAAGGTCTTTGGGTCACTCAGGATAAATTATCAGTACAAACTATCTTCATTCCTGATACATGCCATCAAGCCCATTGAAAATCAGCTCTCTCTCATAATGGGTGAGTTGGAGCTGGCCATTTTGACCAAAGTTGAAACATGTGAAACCAAACAAAACCAAAACTATCATGAAATTAATGAAGTCAATAAATAAATAAAATGGAAATGTTTTATAATGTTAATCTTAATAAATAAGGAAGATGTTCAGAGATGAACGATTTTGTTGACCAATGTTAATATTTTAACTGATCAACAAATCATTTTCTAGAAAAGGACATGACGTGAAGACGTGAGTAAAACTTTATAAATATACATTATAAATATATCTTATATAACTCTATATCTGGACTGCTGTATGTTACTATGTATATAATTTGTCTCTGTAATCCAAAAGATTTTTGGTAGACGGTCTCACAGCAAAACTTTAAGTTAGGAACTCTCTTTTATTCCTTAAAAAATGACACATGCATTTCGGGTTGGTATATTCATCCCAACCCCTCCTCAGTGCTAATTTTTCAAAGACAAAAAAAGGGGAGGAGGTATAATACCCAATACATGAAAACAAATACATTACAAGATGTCACACTTACTTACTCTTAAAGTAATAGTTGTGTATGAGCTACCACTACATCAACACACCAAACCATTTGCTTTCCATTAAAAATGCACTTGAAGTGTTTGCATAACGTCACTTCTAAAAACCATTGTACATTATGACTATTTTTGTAAACAACCAGTATATACAATAACTAATACAATACATACCTCTAAAATATAAATCACATGCGAACAATCAAAACAACTAGTGATACACCAGAATACCACTTTTAAATCAATTGCAACAACAACACAATTCCATCACTATATAGCGCCCTCTATCATTTTGTACCATCTAGAATCTATTTGCATTCCATCAGAAATATTTATTAAATTATTTTGGTTTTTCTTAATTTCTAAATGTTCTTTAAATTTACGTTTATACATATCCCGTTCATGATGTAGAATTTTAATATTATCGCAATTAATTTTACATTTATTACTTTCTGTGTGTTCATACCAAGGTAAATTTTTATACCTCAACCTGATAGCCGCTTCATGTTCCTTTATTCGTATATCTAATCTCCTACCAGTTTCTCCTATATAACTACATGGATTCATACAGTTACACTCTATTTTATATACAGTACCTGTCTTATTTAACTGATCTATATTATTAAGGTTACTTCTATTAATATATCTAGAAACATTATCTATGATCTTATTAGTCAAAGTCGGGGCCAAACATATATTGTCTTTCTTAAGAATTTTACTAATATTTTCAAATATATAACTTATAAAAAACCTTGTGATGTTAAAAAAAACCACGAATTACAATTCTTACATTCCTGATTATATAAATAAGAATACATACCTGATGGAATTAAAAAAGATTTATACACGTATAACAGAAGAATATAATATTAACCTTAAATTAGAAGAATTAGATAATAAATTCATTTTGAATGATTACCCAAAATTTAAAATGAATAAGTGGAGAGCTGATTTTTTGAAAAATAGATTTAATACAAAATATAAATCTGAAAAACAGTATAAAAAATTCCCATACATAAAAGATATATTTGAAAATATTAGTAAAATCCTTAAGAAAGACAATATATGTTTGGCCCCGACTTTGACTAATAAGATCATAGATAATGTTTCTAGATATATTAATAGAAGTAACCTTAATAATATAGATCAGTTAAATAAGACAGGTACTGTATATAAAATAGAGTGTAACTGTATGAATTTATGTAGTTATATAGGAGAAACTGGTAGGAGATTAGATATACGAATAAAGGAACATGAAGCGGCTATCAGGTTGAGGTATAAAAATTTACCTTGGTATGAACACACAGAAAGTAATAAATGTAAAATTAATTGCAATAATATTAAAATTCTACATCATGAACGGGATATGTATAAACGTAAATTTAAAGAACATTTAGAAAATAAGAAAAACCAAAATAATTTAATAAATACAGTCAAACCTGTTTTTATGCGGGGGATAGGGACCGCATTAAAAAAATCTCACGAAACTTCACGAATGGCTGTAAAGAATAGTTTTCGCGACACAATTAAAAAATATTTTTTTTATGCGGTCAACACGGACCGCATAAAAAAAGTCTCACATAGAAAATAACTCAAAACCGTACGAAATAGAATTTATTGACAACAGATGTCAGCACTTGACTGCATCGTCTGGTCTATCGTCTGTTTTACATATTTTTGTCCAGGTGGTGTTTTGTTGACTTAAAAAGTAAATAATTTCATTTTTCGCATATTCATGCAATAATATTACTATAATAAGTGCATTTATGTTATAATAAGTTTATTTAGCTATAATAAGTCAACGTGAGACATGACGAATCGCACGAGACTAGTCGCCAACTATACCGCACAAATAAAAAATTGCACGAAAAAAACCGCACAAATTAAAAATTCGCATTAAAAAATCGCACAAATAAAAATCGCACATAAAAAGAGCGCATAAAAACAGGTTTGACTGTATTTCTGATGGAATGCAAATAGATTCTAGATGGTACAAAATGATAGAGGGCGCTATATAGTGATGGAATTGTGTTGTTGTTGCGATTGATTTAAAAGTGGTATTCTGGTGTATCACTAGTTGTTTTGATTGTTCGCATGTGATTTATATTTTAGAGGTATGTATTGTATTAGGTATTGTATATACTGGTTGTTTACAAAAATAGTCATAATGTACAATGGTTTTTAGAAGTGACGTTATGCAAACACTTCAAGTGCATTTTTAATGGAAAGCAAATGGTTTGGTGTGTTGATGTAGTGGTAGCTCATACACAACTATTACTTTAAGAGTAAGTAAGTGTGACATCTTGTAATGTATTTGTTTTCATGTATTGGGTATTATACCTCCTCCCCTTTTTTTGTCTTTGAAAAATTAGCACTGAGGAGGGGTTGGGATGAATATACCAACCCGAAATGCATGTGTCATTTTTTAAGGAATAAAAGAGAGTTCCTAACTTAAAGTTTTGCTGTGAGACCGTCTACCAAAAATCTTTTGGATTACAGAGACGAATTTATATACATACCAAATTATAAAATTTATATAAGATATATATATATAAAATCAATTCACTGTAATGAACTCAGAACAAGATTTATTATTTTGTCATTTTTACATGTATTAGGTTGTTCTATTAGTCTTTTCCAAACTTTCTAGCTAGAGAGAAGTTTTCAGTAATTTTTCTTATGGCTCATCATGACATAATATAAATATATTATGTCATGAATACTTGACAATTTCATCACATTAAGATTAAGATTGAAATGTTTCAAACATTAGAAAACAAGCAAAATTTTGAATATAAACAAATTCAAATTTTTTCTGTTTTATATTAATATCCTCTGAGGATGATGACAATACATTTTCAAAAGTACTTGTATGAATTTTGTTTAGTTAGTGTTAAATTAAAATCATTCTAACTCTGAAAAACAGTCAGTTTTCATCACAACTATCATTTAACATTATTAAATAATCATAAATATGATACATAATAAGATATTTAATATGAATAATAATATTTTTTTAAAGCATCAAGCTTTATTTTATATTATCAAAAAATTAATAAATTTCTGCTTTTGATAGACTAGCATTATTTTTGTTTTTCTCAGATCCGTATTCAGCTGTGAATCATACTGGTGAATGCTGTTACATTATATTTTCTTTTTAGTAGCATTCTTTGTTCTGAATTTTTTTTATTATTTTATATAAGAATTTCATGAAACATCTGAGTTCCTAAAATAACATATTATCAAATAATAGAAAAAAACTTACAACAGCTAACATCTGAATAATGATGTAATTATTTATTACATTACATGGAATTGTTAAGAAATCTTGTTATATGATATTTTATTTATTACTGTTTATTTATAAAAGTTACTAGTTTGTTATTAGAAACTAAATCAAAACATTTAAAATATAACTGATATTTCTATTTGTAACATTATATTTGTTTTGAAGATGATCTCATCTCTTTGTTTTTGTTTATAATGTGATGATTCAAGTTATTGGCATCTAAATTTATTTATTTATAAATGTACTAAAAGTTGATACAGGTACTCCTCACTTTACGACCTATCTGCTTAATGACCACTCGCACTTACGACCAATCGAGTTTCGATCTGTAATTCGGGGAATCCCCTTTCTCAGCTTGAGTGTCGGTCAGTGGCGAATGGTGACATGCGCACTAAGCTTACTATAATAGACTTGCGCTACTATAATATTCTTATAGTACTATAATAGTCTTTTTATGAATAAATTTGAAGTTTGTTGCATAATTTGTGTAATTTTACAACGATCCTATATTCCCGGCGCAAGCTCCTCGCTTATCGACTAATTTGCGTAACAACAGTCGTCGGAACGGAACTCGGTCATAAAGTGAGGAGTACCTGTAATGAATATCTGGAAAAAATCCCCGTAAAATATCTCAGGCTAGCTAAAAGAAATAATTTTTAATTATGTTGCACATGCTATAATTTGAAAGCATGTGGAATGCTGTAGAACATTTTACATTTTTTTTCCCTGCTTTTTTGAAAATGATAATGAACAAAGATGTTTATGCCTAAGAGTGTACAACTTTTACACATTAAATAAAACATTAGGAAAAGCTGTAAACCATTTTGTAAATGAAGGAAACAGATTGTATTTTGCATTCTTCAATGTTTTGAGAGAGAATTATGACCACAGAGAAGAAAGATTTTTCACTTTTCTACCAAACCTCTAACAAAAGACAAGTTGGAAGGATTGAAGAGGACGTTCGAAGACAGTGAAGATTTGTAGCCCCAAAACTAAATATTTTACATCATTGGTTCTATGAGGCTTTGAAAACAAAAACAAACGAGCTTCTTTCAATATTTAATAATTCCTGGCAGAACAGACAGGCAAAGGACAAACTATGGAAGTTATTGCAAAAGTTTTTAATTTTGGATGACAAATATTTTACCCTTTGTACTCAACAATCCATGATAATGATGGATTTTTGAGCAATTTCTGAGTCAGCCATTTACAAAAAGTGGAGAAGGCAAGAACTCAGATTGGCTGATCAGTCACATTAAGTGCTGTTTGAAAAATGTGAACAAGCTGCATACAGAAACTTGCATTGCACATCTGAAGTTGATTTGATTGCATTTCACAATGGGAACTTGTAGAATTACAAAAATAAAAGATAATATATAGCTTTTCATCAGTTTTTAAATGACTATTTAGTTCATAGAAAAAGAAAACTAAGGTAAAAACTACATTACAGAAATTTGTGCAGATTTTTCCAGACACCCATTACCTTTTGTCATCCTTTTTGAAAAGATTCAAAACATATGTGACAAAAGTTGTTTAACTACTTTTCTTAACTCTACAAGAAATTTTGTATTAGTAAGAGTTAATTTTTGAGTAAACATATTCTTTATATATATATAGTTTACTGATTATTCAAAAAAATTAATTTCTGCTGAAAGCTATTTAAATTTTATTATATCTCACTACAGATATTTTCAATATACCATATTTATTGTAATAGGAAAATAAAAAATTTTTAGCTAATAATCATTGATTTTTCAGCAGTGTAATTGTGTAATTTTTAATAATAATGTGATAATTTTTAAAAATTACTTTTACTAAAATACATGTTTATAAATTTTGTTGAAACAAAGAAATAATTATTAGTATTTGTGATTTTCTGTTTTAATTTTTTAACCATTTAAAACAAATAGAACATGTAATACTTTAAGATCATTCTTTATGCTGTTACTTTTAGCTCATTTTTAAACATATTTCCTTTTTTATATTGACAGCAGGCAGATAATAGGAAAAACTTTTAATAAAACCAATTTTCATAACATTTATTATTACTTTTATTTTTTAAGGTTTTGAATGAAGAACAACATAAATTGGCCCATCAGAATAAATATAATTTTGACCATCCTGATGCATTTGATTTTGACCTGTTGATAGAGACTGTAAGAAAGTTGAAAGAAGGCAAAAGAGTTGAAGTCCCTATTTATAACTTTGTGTCACATTCCAGAGAGAAAAGAATGGTAATTGTTGTTTTTTAAGAATTTTGAGAATGAAATTATAACTTGAAAATTTCTCATTAAGCATAATTAAATATTAGCTTAATAATGAAAGTTCCTTACTGATTGAATATTTAGAACATTCAGAATTTTATTGTTTTGACAAAAAGTATTAAAAGTACAGAAATCATACAAAAACACTGTATAAACTAAAAATATTAATATTCAAATTTACTTCATATGAAAAATTTGTAAAACCAGTAATTTACCATGTTACCTTGATTCAAAGACATGGTTTTCTTTTACTGCTGGTTTGCTTGTTCAAAATGTCTTACATTTGGAGGCCAAGAACAAGTCAAGTAGTCATTGTTAGTCAATTATGTGATAAGTCTCTCATTGATATGATCATAAGTTTTTTCTTTACTAAACAGCAGAGCTTTTATTCAGCTAGAACATTGGTATGCCATACCAGCAGATAGCATAAAAAAATATTGATAGCTAGTAGCAGCAGTTGCTCAGTAATTGTTTGTTTAGTAGTTCTGGTGATTAGCATGACAGAAATGAATTGGGCTAATTTGAAACCAAAATAAATAGCAAAGGAGGTAGAGATTTTCCCATTTTGTCTGGTAATTGCTTGTCCTGCTGCATTCTTATTGAGAAACAAGGTAAAGAAAAGCACTAGTGATATTTTGAAAGGAAAAGATAAGAAAACTAGCAAGGGTTCAACTTTCCCAGCACTTGACATTAAGGAGACCATTAGGAAGTCTGATATTTTTCAGTTATGCTAGGATATAAAATTTAAGTAGTAATAAAAGCTTAATCATAATTCCACAAAATTACTCCTTTTAACATTTTTTTAATAAAAATTTTTAAGTTTAAAAAAACACCATTATACTAGAAAATTCTATGGTGCCATTTATTATGAGATGTTATTAATTAATAATTTAAAAGTTATTTTTTATTATAAAATGACAAAAAAAATGCGTAATACTGAGTAGTAGAGATGAGTTTTTCAAAATAATGAAAATTTTACTCATTATTGGTACAGTAGACCCCCCTATAATGGTAGATACATTCCATGTTAATCTGTGTTATACAAGTCACTTAAATATATGAGCCAATCACAGCCCGGCATGTGTGCAGTTTAGGGGCTACGGCTGTTTGAAAGGTTTTCTTCCATAAAATTAATTGATTCTAGACTAATTTGACTCAACATTTCCAAATTGTGTATAATGTTTTGGGAATAATCCATATAAATTATGCTATAAACAAAAACTTGTAGGATTACTTACCGAGTGTGCACCATTCGACGACGCCATTGCTTAAGTTTGTTTTCGTCGCGGAGCAGCTCATCGAACAGCGTACGCGTGTTTCCTGATCAACAAATTTTTCACAGAAAAATAACTTAACTTTAGAGACATCATTAATAAAAATATAATTTTTATGGCCATTGAATAATAAATGTTTTTTAGTAGGTCCAGTGCTCATTTAAACTCAACGGTTTGTACAATATCCGCTATTGGTCCAGATTTGACCAATCCTGTCATGACACGAGTTGGCAATGATGTTTTAGCGTGTTATATGAAAACGATTGCAATTTTTTAGCTGTGTTATACGAATCTGTGTTATATGAACCCATGTTATAGGGGGTCTACTGTATTTACAATAAGTCCAACACCACTCGAGGTAAGACATGTGATCCTTCTGTCCTCTCATCCCCTCAAGTTCCATACTCCAAAATTTAATAGCATCAATCCCCATGCCAAATTTTGTTTCTTAATCTTTACCTCATTCTTGAGATTAAATGAATTAGAGCCAACACATACTCGAAGAGTTCTTCCCCTTTTTTGACTTTTACTTTCCTGGCTGTTATGTATATGTCATGGACAAAGTGATTAATCGGGCATTATGAATAATGACCAAAAAGGACATGCAGTGTGATAAATATTGATTCATTTATCAAATTGACCGGTCATTATGAATATTGCTACCACCTAGTCAGGCAAAGTGATAATAATACATTGAGGAGTGATCATCTAACATACGCTAGCCAATTGGCGCTCAGTCGCGCGTGTGTATCGTGTTTAGTACCAAATTTTAAATTTGATAAAAAAAACTCCACTTATTTCATTTAGAAATATTTATTTTTTGTGAATTATTTCAAAGTACTATTAACTGATATTCTTTCAGTAAGTTAGAAGTAACTTCCATTTTTGACTCTCACTTTTTCTATCATTAACAAATATGCTGATTTTGTAAAAATTTAATTGTTTTCACCTTTTTCTGCTATTAACTCATTTAATCAGTTGTTCATGTCACTTAATGATTCCTCCATGATCGTTACTTTTGTCAAAGAAAAAAGATTAACTACTGGTCACATAAATTTAAAATGCATACTAAATGCAATACACATGCGCAACTAAGATGTAAGTTCTGATTGGCTAGCGTATATCGGATGATCACTCCTCAACGTATTATCACCACTTTGCCTGACTAGGTGGTAGCAGTATTCATAATGACCGGTCAATTCGATAAATTATTGAAATTTATTACAATGCCCGATTTTGTTGGTCATTATTCATAATGCCCGTATTAATCACTTTGTCCATAACATATACATAAGAAGGGAAAGTAATGGAATCTTGCAAAAAACTCAGAGGGTCAAATTTGACACATCTCCATGTTTTGAGACCCCCTGAACCCAAAAAAGTAAAAAATATTCTGGGTATGTTGGCATCTATTTTGCTGAATATCTCAGGATGGTGGAAGATAAAGAAATGAAATTTGGTATAGTAGCTTCTATACAAGGGGCATTGACCTTTTACAACTAAAATTTAATAGTATCAAAGAGATGGAGAGATAGAGGGTGGTCACATGTCACATCTTGCTAGGGATCCCTTGCAATCCATAAATGCTAGCTAATAACAAGTAATAATTTACTTGTAATTAGCTAGCATTTATAGTGTTTATAAAAACTATAAATGCTAGTGTTACCCTCAAAATTAAGTCTCTTGCTATTTTATAATAATTAAAAATATGAGATTATATAAAATTTTTATATGTGGCACCATCTGTTTTATGTATTTTGATTAATTATGTATTATTAATTTGTTATTTTTAAAATAAAATCTCGCATAACTTTCCTAGCTTTTATAACTCATTGGTTGATATTTTTTGGATTTGGTGTATCAAAACAATACAAGACTTGCCTTTCCAGACAGTTAAATTTGATATGATTATAGTACTTTCCTGTGTTATAACAGCTAGGAAAGTAAAACAAAGAAGAAATGCAAAGAGAGATATAAATGCTAAAATATAAATGTGTACAATACTTTCCAAATTTTTCTTTTATATCTTATGAAGAAAATATTTTTGTGTGGCAATACATAGTTAAAATTGAAGAAATTGTGTTACAATAAATATGTAGATTGCTTATTGTGTGTTTATTTCATGTTTTGTCTAATTATGAAATTGTTAGATACTTGTAAGTTAAGTTTTAAAAATATTTTTCAGAAAATAATGTACGGAGCAAATGTTATAATATTTGAGGGAATATTGGTGTTCAGTCATAAAAAACTCCTAGAAGTAAGTTTGAAATTTTCACTCTCAAAGCTAATTGCTTATGCTGTTTTGATGCAATTAGTCAAAATGAGATTTGTTATAACATTAAAAATTTCTTACGACAGTTGATGGACATGAAAATTTTCATCGACACGGATTCAGACATCAGACTGGCGAGAAGACTAAAGAGAGACATAATGGACAGGGGAAGAGACTTGGAAGGAGTCTTGCATCAGTACGAAAAATACGTAAAGCCCGCTTTTGATTATTACATCGCTCCTTCCGTAGTGCATGCCGACCTCATTGTTCCGAGGGGTGAGTCCAGACTCCTTAAAATCTATATATTAACGTCTTTATCCAAATTAATTGTCTTCGTTATTGCCTTGCTACTTTATGATTACGGTTTACAACATTGTCAACATAATGCTTAATGCTTCCAGTGATGTTATGAATGGCTGTAAAACCTTTCATTTTACATGTATTAGTTAGGCCGAGAATGCTAAATACTGCAATAAAAAGTTTACTCGTATTTAAGATTTATCAACAATTAAAATTAGTCGCTATAATATATAAACATATTAATCTTAAGTGTCTGGACCAAATTATGCAATGTTTCAACTGCAGCAACATTTACTGCTACAATTAATTGTCTGTTGCTTTTTATACAAACGAATTGGATCCTTACTGCTTTTGTGAAAAATTTCGAAAAGATTTTAAAATCGTTTTTAGTCCATGACTTCCAATTCTTGGTTATTAATTATACATTACAATAAACTGTAAATCAATCTTTGATAGTTTCTGTAAATTTTATACAAAATAAAGGTGGCTTTTCAGGTGGAAATTCTCAATTCCTAAGAAACAAAACAGCGAAATGACTTTGTGCAGATTAACTTGCAATCAACAAATTGCATAACTGAATTCTAATACTGTATATGTTTCCAAATGGTTGTAGCATGTGCTCATTACCAAGTGATTGCAAAATAGATACACATTGCAATGATTGAACTAATGTGTCTTTTGTATTGGGATTGGCTGCATTTGTCAAAAATAAAAAAAAAATCCTATTTAATAGCACAAGATTGACCAACATATTTCAATGATAGTTTGCCAAATTTATTTAGTACATTGACTAACGACTCTGCATTTATCCAATGCAGTTATTGTAATGTGTACCTTTTATGTTACTCATGTTACTCACAGACAAATGCCACACATGAAAATTATAACTGGAATGAAGTTGCTTTCTTTTTGGATAACAGAGCTTGTAAACACCTTTATTTTACTAAGAAATAAAATGTGAAATGTTATGAAAATTTTGAAACAAATTGATTTTTCTGCCTGACATGCTTTGCTTATTCGGGAGCAATTTTTTTTTACCTGTAAGAGATAAAACGCAATCTGTTCTTAAAATGAAATAAATTTATATGAGAACTAGTCTTCTGAAATTTTTTCAGGTGGTGAAAACAAAATAGCAATCAGCCTCATAGTTCAGCATGTCCACACCCAACTGCAATTGGTACGTATATGCAATTTATTAAAGTAGTCTCCAAAAATTTAACTTATTGCAATAATAAATTGTTTTTATTTTATTGCTGGTGTGTAGAGAGGCCTCAAGCTGAGGTAAGTTCGTATTTCATATGCACAAAGTTACTTTTTTAACTCTAAAAAAAATTATTACTGATGTCTCTGATCGATTCTCTTTTCTTGATGCAGGTCGAAACTTGCACAGTCGCATGCTGGCCAGCCTCTCCCGCAGACTCTGCACATCCTGCCTTCCACACCTCAGATTCCGAGGCCTTCACACTTTTATCAGGAACAATGATACTTCTCGTGACGAATTTATTTTCTATTCCAAACGCCTTATGAGACTCCTTATAGAATATGCTCTGTCGATGCTGCCTTTTAGAGTGAGTGTCAATGTTTCTGGCTTGTTTGATTTTAGTTTAATATTAATTTTAATTTTTTGCAGGACATTATAGTGGATACACCTCAGGGAATCCCTTATCAGGGGAAAAGAATATCCACTGAAAAGGTAATGATTAATTAATTGTATTTGTAAGAAAATGTTTTTAATGTTTTGTCAAATGTCGGTGACATATTCTAGATTTGTGGAGTGTCGATACTGAGGGCAGGCGAAACAATGGAACAGGCACTCTGTGATGTGCTGAAAGATGTTCGGCTTGGAAAAATTCTCATACAGACCAATTTCGATACTGGAGAACCAGAAGTAAGATATTTACATGTAAAATATGTAGAAAATTTAAATGTAACAACCTTAGTACATTATTCTCTCGGATGACTTACCGTTAAACTCAAATAACACCATTCCTTGTTTCAGTTATATTATTTGAGACTTCCCAAAGACATCAAAGACTACTACATCATATTGATGGATGCCACGGTAGCCACTGGAGCTGCCGCCATGATGGCCATAAGAGTACTTCTCGACCACGACGTGTCAGAAGAAAACATATTTCTCTGTTCTCTGTTGATGGCCGAGTCAGGTAAAGTATTGACGCAGTGCAATCCGTTCCTCTTTAATTCCTTGGCATAATTTCTTCTTTCCTTTCAGGAGTCCACACCATTGCATACGCTTTCCCCAAAGTACAAATTATTTCGACTTCAGTTGATCCAGAAGTGAATGAGAGTTTCTACATTCTTCCAGGAATCGGTAAAACTTCCAAAAATATAAAGCCAAAATTATTTCTTGTACTTTTTACTAAGTGATATTCATTTTCAGGTAACTTTGGAGATCGCTATTTTGGAACGGAAGCTTCAACCAGCTGACGTCTCCACTGCAGGGCAAAAAAAATCATTCGTTCCTTAGTAAAAGTCAATTCTGTGATAGTATATCCTCCGAGATAAATTCAGCCAGTAATACATCTATATTTTAATTGACAAAAATATTTTCTAATATATAATTGTTTATAAGTCACGAAAGTAGTCATTTTCATATTTATTAGTTTGTTTCCCTTTTTGTGCTGACGGTACGCCGCAAAGGCGAAAATTGTCGGTCCTAAACATATGCCTTTTGCACAAAATAAATAAATATCAAATATTGAATCAATTATTATTTGAGGTACTTTATTAAAACAAATATTTTACACGCTCAAATGATTTTAAGGATTATTACTTTTTGCTTCTTGGTTTTAATTCTTCAAAACAGGGATGTAGGAAAATATAGTTCTTCTTCTGTGGATTATAATATTCGTGCCCCTGTAAGGAAAGAAAAAATAAACGTTTCTAACGTGGCACTTAGAGGGGTAGCAGTTCCAAGCAGAGCTAATCTAATCTCAAAAAATTACTAGCGACAAGCCACAGACTTCCAACAAAATTGTAGTCGGTCTTGTTTCTGCTCAAGTCAATAAAGTGACAATATGTTCTTATAGCAAAATAGTACCATTGTCAATGCTTATAAAGCTATTTAATGAAATTTAAATCATTACTAACAATATAGATTTATTTCTCGTGCTTGCTTCCACTCATCTTCCCATTCTTTAAAATTATTAAATTAGCATTGATGGCACTTTTGCACTATAGCTGGACAGGTTTCACAAAGAATATACAAAGTATACTTACTTTTGACCAGTCGTAACTAATGGAATAGGCAAATATTTCGCCCCTGGCATTGAAACAACATCTGCTGATGGGCTGTTCCATTAATTCAGATGTCTTTAATTTCGTGCGCGCGTCTTTGTCCCAAAAGCTGAACCGTCCATCCGAACCGACGGTGGCCAGAGTTCCATGTACAGGATGAAAAGCTATGTCATTTACCTGTGAGAAGAAAATGCATGGTTACGGAGGGCGTTTGATGGCAGAGAATGACAGGTGCCAAATACATACTGCATAAATGTCTTGGTAACCGTTTGCAGTTCCATTGGATCGGTGACATTTGAAAGTGAAATTGTCTTTCGGATTCTGAGGAGAGACGTACTGTATTGCCACTCTACCTTCCACGCTTCCCAGAGCAAACCCGCCCGGTCCTGGTGTTTTCTTGTCGATAAAAATAGAAACGCATCGATGCTGAAAACCAACAAGTTGTTTTTAAGCAATAGAAAATTGAACTAAAATAGCAATTTATTTTAATCCTTATAATATCCTTACCTGATATTTTAGTGGTGATTCAATTTTTCTAAATTCCTGCGGTTGTCCTTCCAGCTGATATATGATTATTCCTCTTCCCGCCGTTCCAACGACAGCCATAGGATATACCTATAATCGAAACGGCCCAGTCGCGATAAAGAATATAAACAAAGATTGATATGGTAAATAGTTTACGTACCACATCTGCACAATAACACCTTTCTGGTAAATTTATAGTCAAAAGAGGATTGGGCGTTCTGGTATCCCAAAACTAGGAAAGAGAACAAAGATCAATTCATCTGTTTACACGAAAACGCTTGTGTCAAACAAACAACCAACCTTTAATGTTTTATCCCAACTTCCAGTCATGATGCAGGTGTAATTGGAAGCCTTGATCCAGTGAACAGTCTTGATCGGAGCATCATGCTTAAATCATAAAATGTATTTTAATACTATTTTACGTCCATCAGTTGCCATAGAACGAGTATAAATAAGCATTTGTAATTACCTGAGCAACTGGTATGGCCTGATTGGTGTTTAAATCCCACATTTTGACGGTCTTGTCGCAAGATGCCGAAAACACTTTCGAACCATCCTAATTTTACATTTTAGTATTAGATCTGTCATAACACCTTTTCATAATATTTGCAAAATTTATTTTTACAGAGAATTAGTTGCACTTACGTCACTCCAGGCAACATCCAATATGGGTCCTTGGTGTGTCTGTTGTGCTTTAGGAATCGTCCGGCCGGAGTTTTCCACTTCCCAGCATCTCAACTGAAATCATCATCAGGCCATGATTAGAACGGCAGGATTTCGTGGGGCAAAAGAATAAAGAATGGCAAAGCACAAATACCTGATTGTCCCAACTTCCCGCGATGAGGAAATTCTGAGTCACGGAAACTGGACTAAAGGCCAGGCAACTAACAGAATCATCGGGCGGCGACACCACTTCGTAGTCTTTCATCGGGTTGTGCGTGGCATTCTGGGTGGATCCAAACACGCCGCCGCTACTAGTACCAAAATTTCCGGTCGTTCCGAATAAACCGCTCATTATTTAACATTTGTCTATAAAAAAAGACCTTAGATTAACGTTAACGTTAATTTCTATATGAGTGTTATGGGGCTCTATCGCCCCATAACACTTATATAGAAAATTTTTGTACACAGACTTTGCCAGCCATGCAGTGTAATTTAAGCCAAAAATTCTGGCCAGTGGTTCCTGGTGAATGTAGACATTTCTCGAACGATCCTGGGAAATTCAAAGATTGGATTTTTGTCTCGATACCGTGGACCTCGTGCCCTTAGCGTGGGAAGAATTAGGCCGAGACTCCACTAGCATAAAAAACCCTTGCCATAAATACCTGTTTGTGCTTGGACTCCACTAGCAAAGTTTTTACTTTGATGGTACTATCAAAGTTACAGTTGTATACGTGATATATCAATATAAAGACAATGATTATATTCTACGAGTTTTTTTCTGTACTATAATTACAAATGTAGTAAAAATAATATCTTTCATATATTAACTTCTATTATCATATTATTAAGATATTCTACTGCACTTAGCTTTTTTATTATATACTCATCTAAACTGAGGGATTTTCCTTTGGCTGTTCATATCGCATGTTTAGGCATCCATTATTATAATCAGGATACTTCTTCTGACAGATACATGAATACATTTGGATGTTTTTGATAAATCTTTCCAGATCTATTCTAGATCTTTTCTAAGTAGCCATGACAGAACATATATAAAAGTTCATTTTTTGCACCATGTCACAATGACATAGACTCTACTGACTTCTGATTGGTTGGTGGTACCGTTTTACGGATGTATTCATGGCAAAAGGTGAACACTGCTCAACTTTACAACCTGCTACAGCGTAAAATATCATGGTCACGTTATTAAAAGTATTTATGGCGAGGGTTTTTATGCTAGTGGAGTCATGACCTAATAATGCATAAAGTATTCGGGATCATGAAATCGTAATTCGGGTATCAAAGATTTGATTACTCTTAATTTTGAAATACCTTTCTTACCAAACTTCTTTGTTTTTATGGCTTTTTCATTTGTGACAAAATCATAAACTTATAAAGTTAAACTGATACAACAAGGCAATCTTTGTCGACACCATTTCCAACTATTCACAGTAGCCATTTATATTTATGGATGACAGGATGGCACCCATTTCAACAATAATTTCCATACATGTACATGCCAGGCTGAAAGAGGACAGAATGGCAATTTTTAGCTTCGAACTTAAAGAGTTTGATTATACGATTATATTTAAATGTCATTCTATATTCGAATAACCATCTAGGAACAGTTAAGAACCTGATGCAGAGCCCAGAATGGGTTCAAAAATGTCTGTTTTTCAATGTTTTTTATCACACTGTAATTTGGTTTCGAGTGCATCATTATAATTTTTAGCTTACCATCTCCATTGTCCCTTTTCCACATGCGAGTACTAGGCTTTAGATTATTTTCTGGCTCATGAGAGACAACGCCAGAAAATACGTCTAAAGCCCACAAAAGAAATTATTGCATATATAATTACTAAGGTCCGGATTTTTGGGTGCTTGTTTGGGTGCTTTTAAATGCTGTATTATTAAGACAAAAATCAACAAGTACACTGTATTTACACTAGGGCACTTGAGAAGAACCATTTTCATTTTCAATGAAGTCGCTGGCCTTGCTTTATTCTACATGAATACATTCACATACTTGGTGTAGGGCAAGTCACATGTTTTAGGTTGTTGTAGATGTACTTCAAATTTGAGAATGCTGACATGTAAGATGTATCTGCTTGATCTGTAATGACAAGCCAAACCTTTTCATACTGGACACCATTTGGCCACAACTTGACACAAACATCATTGAAAGTGGGGGACACTGTAGTCGAGTTTGTATTTTTAAGTTGGTACATTTTGAACAACATTGGTAGCATCCGGTCAGTGGTGCAACAAGAACGTTCAGCATGTACCATTTTGTGGAATCTGTTGTTTCTTCCAGTATAAACACTACAGGCAGGGCTGGATTAACCCACTTTGGGGCCCTAGACATTTTCTTCTTACTGGGCCTCCTCCCTCTCCCACAAGAAATAGAGCGCACAAAAAATATAAAACAATAAATTTTAGTTTTTCTAGAAAAGTGTGAACAGTGTTTATAAATTTAAAAAAATTGAAATTTATTTTATTAAATGTCTAACAAAAGTTGTTACACAATAACGATATTACGTTAAAATATTAATTGTTTAATTTAACCTTTTTGGTTAATATTTAAATGATATAATATTTTACCTAAGAGAGGTAAATTGAATAAAAGCCAAGATAGTTTTAAAAAAGTAAGTATATAAATATGAATAAACTTTATTTAAAAAGTTCAGAAAAGTAAAGTATCTTATTTACAAATCTTTTCAAAATAGACAGTTTGACCAGGCCCTAGACATTTGTCTATGCAATGATCCGGCCCTGACTACAAAATTGTCTCTGACAACAATCCACGATTTTAGATATTGTTTGATCATAAACTGGTTTCACATAGTTTTTTCTGAGTGCTCTCGTCGGGGACAAGCTTTCCTGTATATTTCTGGAGAAATGACTTAAAGGCTGGATTGTTTACATTATATAAGGGTATATTTTCCTGCAGAAGAGTGGTTGTTAAACTGCATAAAATGTATTATTAGCCTTATGAGATTCTTCTCCTCTTTGAAATGAGTCCCTATAAATATCTGCTGGAAATTCCTCTTTTTTTATTTTTAATTGTCTACATGGACATTACTCATTAATAGGACTTTACACTGGTGTTTAGATTTGACACAAGAATGAGAACTTACTTATTTTACTTATTTATTTTGAATTATACAGTGAAATGTTATGTAAATTTAAAACGAGAAATGTCATCCTGTTGTTGTACTCAATGTTGGAATACATATTTATTGTAAGTTTTTTTAAAAATAGTATTTTATTGTCGGGAAATTATTAAACACATCTTATTTTATTATTATTTTTAGTGTTTTGTAGTAATACTGCTGATGAGGGACATGCAAGCCCGAAACATGTGTAATACTTGTACAGGGAAAATTACATGTGATATAATAAAAGAAAATTTGTTTTTTCTGAACTAATTTCTCATTCTTGTGTCAAATCTAAACACCAGTGTAAAGTCTTATTAATGAGTAATGTCCATGTAGACAATTAAAAATAACTTTAGAAATAAGGACTGTAAGGCAATTATAATTACTCCTTTTTTGTTTGCCTTCTCTATGCTTTTCCAAACTCTTGTCGCCTGGTTTTCATTTCTTGGTGTTTCACATCAACTGAAATCACATAATTGCAAATGGACCAGCAAAGAACTTTTCTATCTGTGCATACACCCTCGTCTTTAAACTTATTTGCTAAAATGTTCAGTTTAGATGAGGACAATTTTGTCATTTTCTAATGTCGCCGACACCAAATTCAAAGGAAATTGGAACTGTTGCACTCACAAGTCAGGGTAAGGTGACCTCAATACAGAATTTTCTAGATTGTTCTTTTCTTAGAAAAGAAAACACATGTTGCAGATTTTCAGTGAATCTGATTACATTCTTAGAACAACCCTAAAGTTTAGTTGTTTAATCTAGAAAATTCCACTTTACCCCCTTTTCTCTCAACAAAAGAGAGTAAGCTAATTATCATATTTTTCCTCGTCATATGTGGTCCGGTTTAACAAATTTGTTTTTCCCCTTGAATGAATAAAAACTACCAAAAAATTGATAATTGTCAACATATTCTTTGAAAATGTAAAAAAAAGAAGAAAGTTGGGCACAAAATATATAGTTTGGGTGCTAGTCACCATTTTCGGGCAGGTTTGCAATTTGGGTACTAAACAATTTGACAATGAGTGGGCCTAATTAAACCGACTTAGTTTGTCTTTTTACACTCTGCCCCTTTCAAAAACCAAGTGGGTACGGCACCCAAAAATCCAGACCTTAATAATTACGTAATCCATGGATCTACATACCTTTGTAAACAAACCTTTTCAAAAACAAATATCGAACATTACCATCCAGTGATGGGTGTCACAAAATTCATTCCCAATCTTTGTAAGGCTATTCATGATGGGAGTTTTGCTCACTTTTAGAGAAGCCAAATTATACAAAAGCTTTAATTCTTGAACAAGCACGTGGACTGGATGATTTAGGTAAAGTAACAAATCTAAAATTTTTCAGCATTGTTCATACTGTACATGACAAATGTCATAATTCTCATTTCGTTTTTATTGCATATTTTATTGGTTGGCATTATTATCTTTAAGAGTATTATTTTGTTCCGTTTCTGTATGTTTTGAAAACATACAGAAACAGAAACGACTAGTCCTTCAACAGATTGGAAAACGTCACTCCGAGGCAGCTTTTCTTTAAGCCGATGACTTTTTCCACAGAACACAAACTAACGAAGTCGAGATGCAAAGAAGCAACATTTTTGTGACTTTCGAGAAATCCGCAAGTAAAAATATGGATCATGAATACTCCTTAAACCTTTGATATACAATCCACAGACTTGTATAAGCCACTCTGTATAAGAAAAAAAGAATAAGAAACTTCTGATAGATTCAACCAAAAAACAATTTTATATCAAAAGAAATTCCAGGGATTTAATGAGTCTGATTAGTTAGCTTTTTACTCATTTTACCTGTCAAATTTCATTAGACCAACTTTCATAAACACTCAGTTTTGACCATTAATAACTGCAAGATTGCACCTATTGTATTCAAATTTGATGGTTCACTTCACACCCCCTGCCTCCAGACAAAATTTCGTATTCATGCTTAATATCTAACAAGTATTAACTGCAAATTATTTACTCTTGCAAATAATAATATAATTCTATCAAAGCTTATAAAATCAAATCATTTTGGAAATAGAAAATAATCAATATTGTTCTCGGGACTATCACGAATTTACATATAAAACTAGTGTCAAATTGGTACATTGTCTTACATGACACTTGAATAGATATTCGATTTTATATGTATAAATTTAAACAAAAATAACAAATTTAAAAAAAAAAAAAAAACAGTATATACAATAAAACCAGGATTGCCACTAATTGCAACCTTATTTACTTACCTCTCTTAACTCTATTGTTCATTGCCTATATTGATAGTGATTACACTAACAGGGTTCTACTTTGTGTAAGTATCAAATAAGTCATTACTAATTTTAAAGAATAGCAGCCCTTTCTCTCATTAAACACCTTCATTTTAAATTAATATACAATGCATCCAAAATGCATTGTGCCACAAAAATGAGATTTGCAATTTTCTATTGTTAAATAAAGTTTTGCAAGTTTTATGCCACACATTACTGTGTGAAATGTGGGGTTACTTTATCTGGCACTACAAAGTCATTGGGATGCCCTATGCAATTGCCCGAGTTGGTTGTTTTGTCACAATAGCTCCAACTATTGGGTTGAACCAAAAGTTTTTTCAGGTTTCTGAAAGAAATAAAATATACTATTTTGAAATAAATAAAAACTTTTAATCCACAATGCATTCACCCTTCTGTTTGATAACCTGACACCATCTGACAGGTAGTTTCATAATCCATCTGTGTAGAATTGGGTGGGTTTCTGATTGAAGAAATTATCAATGTGATTTTTGATACTTTCTAAAGATCGAAATCCTATGCCATTTAAATTATTTTGCAATGAACGAAAAAGATGATAGTCTAAGGGAGCAATATCTGGAGAATATGCAGAGTGACTCAAAACATCCCAGTTAAAGTCTAGAAGTTTTTGGTATACGTTTAACGATATGTGCAGTCTTGCATTATCATGATAGAATACCACTCTGTGTCAATTTGCAAGTTCTGAATGTTTTTGATGCATTGCAGCATTTAGTTCATTCAGTTGGAGAGAATATTTATTGGAATTAATTGTTTGGTTGTTGGTTAAAAGCTCATAATAAAGAACCTCTTTCCAATCCCACCAAACTGAAATCATTAGCGAAGTTTTCAACACAAAAACGTGTATGTCGGACATTCAGTGCCGCTTTCCTGTAAGTCTAGTAGTTTGACAATGGCATTTGGAAAGTCAGTGGAATCATGCTTGACATTCCAAATGCCATTGTCAAACTTCTAGGTTTACAGAAAAGTGGCGCTGAACGTCTGATGTACATGTTTTTGCATTGAAAACATTGGCCTCGACCTCGCTATTACTTTTCTGGGATGCAAACTACCTTTAGGTTGCAGTACTGGCAGATCACCTGGCTTACTCCAAGATCTCGTGCATTAAATAATGTTATAAATGATCCATTTTTATTACCTGTTATTAATCGCTTTAAAAATAGATCATCTTCGTTGCATTTTAAAGTGAATCACAAACAAACACGTTCAATAAGGTTTCGTTCACTTAACTGATGGGGAACCCAAACATCATAACGGGATGCATATCAAAGGTTAGCCAAATGTCTAACAGACAACAGATGTTTGGTATATTTTTAAAATGTTGGCTATCTGTCATGTTGTTCTATGGTGATCATTTTGGATTAAAGCCATTATTCTATGGTAGAAGGCCATCCTGACCGAGGTGCTTCTTTGAGAGAAAAATCTCCTGCCCTAAATATTGAAAACCATTTCTGGCATGTTTGATCAGTAACTGCATCCTCTCCTATACAGCACAAATCTTCTTTTGAGTTTTTGTCGCATTTTTTCTTTTTCGGAAATAATAGAGCATGAGATGTCAAAAATACACCTTCTTATCTTCCATTTTAATGTTTCTTTTTCTTAAAAGATACAGCTATTTTTTAAAATTCTGTTAACTAAACTTACATATTAAATATGCAAATATTCGTAGTGTCCACCTAAACAAGTTAAAACTTGATAAGCACGATAGAGGCAACACAGACAAGTGATTATGTAAATACCTGAACAAACTTTCAGTTCAACCCAATATAATCTCCAGAAAGATAAATTTGGAGTGAAGAAACTATTCTAAGGGATTGTTTGGATTAGCAGATTCATATGTCTACTCTAATAACCTTAAATAGCTTTGCAAAGTATTGTTAGCCACAAACGTTTTCAGTCCCCTAGGACCTTCTTCAAGTGGGATCTGAGTAGAGAGTGACCCTACCTATTTATTATTGCTTCGTTTCTTAAGATGGATTTTAGCAGATTCAATATAAAAAGTATTAAGGAAAAGGGCTATTGACTATTTTTTAAAAATTTTTATACTGTGTGTATGTATTTGGTACATGTACAGCATGTGACATTATATATTAAGTTTTTAAAAAATATTTAGGAATTTTCTTTTTGACTGGTATATTTAGTTATGTAATGAACAAAGTTGGTTTGGATAAGCAAGTGTGAATCATATGTAAACTGAGACTTGTCAATTAACTATGTCATTGTTTGAAGCAGCTCGTTTGCATCAATAAGACCATACAAAACATATTTGTTCTCCAAAATTTGTACACTGAAGTATAACAAAGAAAACAATATTTGTCACTTCTAAATATCTAATGAGAGGGGAATGACATCTAATCACGTACAAGTGTCTGCAGTTATAAATACATTAATTGAGTGTAAATAACTAATTCCAATCTAATTCTGAAACAGATAATTGAAAGAAAAATATCAGTTTTAGATTATTTTGGAATGATATCTATTTTAGAAAATGCATATAGAATTTTAATAACACTAGTGGTCAATTTCATCAGTCTTCGTTAAAATAGCACTCGAATGGCACCATTTTCTAAAGACTAAAAGAATTAACGTTAAGAATTCATTAGGAATTTTCATTTGCCAACATTCTTTAACTATGTGATAAGGTCTCTGATGTCATATCAAGAGATTGGTTCTTTAAAAATTGCATCATAGTTCTACAACATTAAACTTCTTGTATGACTAACTGAACACCATGCAACATGACAAACCAAAATTGGAACAAATAACTTCCAATTATAAAAATGGAAAGAATATTTTTATTGACTCAATTCAAAACTATAAAAGTGTAGTTAACAAATTTCATTGCTCAGCCTGATTTTAATTGTTATAAAAATACAAATTAACAGCATTTAATTGTAAAATGAAGAGAGAAAAAACATGAAGAAAACTTACACTTGATTTTAACATTAAAGCAACAATGAAGCAGTCACAATTCAAAAGTTCAAAATTGCCATGTCCAAATGAAAAATCATTTTTTAAGGTCCTATATCTTAAATATATTCTATGTACAACAGTTCTGCATTAACCGCATCATAATCTGCCATCTTGATTTTAACTTAATAAGGCATTAGAAACTTTGCGATTCCAGAATCTAAAATAACGGTTTAACACTTTCTTAGTAATAATGACGTTTGACAAAATACTTTTGATTGTTAAAAGCATTAACAGCTGAATTTGTTAACTTTTAACAAAAGTTGGTGAAACTGTCCATAAGTGAAAATAAACAGTAGGGTAGATGTACCAGTTTTGGCCAGTGTAGTACCAGTTCTGGCCAGAAAACAAATTTAACTTAAAAATATAATCACCACATATTCAAATCTGTCCAATGAAACAAACTTTTATTGTTAACTGTTAACAGTTAACAATAAAAGTTTGTTTCATTGGACAGATTTGAATATGTGGTGATTATATTTTTAAGTTAAATTTGTTTTCTGGCCAGAACTGGTACATCTACCCTACATATATAGTGGACCCTCGATATAACACACATATTGGGTGGGAAACAACACCTGCATTATAAGGTGAACCGCGTTATACCAAGCGGCGCAGTGGCAACACAATAAATTTACTCAGAACGATTTGAGCTATATACTAAAACATCCCATCAACTACATACATATTATGTATTTTAATAAAAAAACTGATTTATTTATTCAGTGTTTTATTAAAATTTACATAACATAGTTATACATCTTAATAAGTACATACTGTATATGTATTATTTTATTTACGTACATAAGGTACACTTGAAAATACAGTACTGTATGTAAAAACAAACACTATCTATAACTTGACTAAAATCTATGTAGGGTAGATGTACCAGTTTTGGCCAGTGTAGTACCAGTTCTGGCCAGAAAACAAATTTAACTTAAAAATATAATCACAAATGAAACAAACTTTTATTGTTAACTGTGTGAACAGTTAAGAATAAAAGTTTGTTTTATTGGACAGATTTGAATATGTGGTGATTATATTTTTAAGTTAAATTTGTTTTCTGGCCAGAACTGGTACGCTGGCCAAAACTGGTACATCTACCCTATTCAACATCATTTCAATTACAAAACATCACTTAAAAAAGCGAGTAATTTTTGTTTGTTAACTTTTTGATAACTTCTGTATCATTGTCAATGTCACAACCAACCGTCAGAAGCCTTAAAATCTTCTGCTTTTAAGCTTACATGGAATTTTTCAGCCTGAAACTTTAAAGCAGTTCTAGATACGGGAATACCTTCACTTCTTTTTTGCACAAAGCATACATAGAGGCAATCGTCAACATTTTGAACATTTTGATTTTTTCAAAGTCTTGCCTTATTTCAAGTAAGCCTAGCATCTTAGTCACACTTATCAACAAATGATTTCAGTTTTGTCTCCTCTGCCATCCAACCCCTTACAGTTCTTTCAGGTATGCCGTATTCTCTTCTTATGTTTGCTTTCGAAACTCCTCTATTTACTTCAGCAATAATGTCAAGCTTTTTTTTCACACTGTAAGCTTTTCTTTTACTCATCATGCATACAATAATTAAACACTATTCAAAATACATGCAGGAACTCAATACATACACAATTACTCAATACGCAGTAACAATAAAATGGGCTACTCACTAACACCGCACGGACCTGTATAAATGTGTTTGAGCTTATCGCATCGCAAACATCACCCGCACTATAACAGAATGCGTGGTATAGCGAGCAGCACTATTACGAAGGTCCACTGTAGATAAAAATGGACGTGTTTGTGCCTATACGTCACTCTGCAGCCAAAACTACACATCGCACATGAATGGTGTTTGTGTGTGGTAGTAGCCCCAAGTCTCCCATCGTGCACTATGGTGGTTGTGTCTCCGTAGCTATAAGGGTGTGAGAGATATGGGGTTTGAAAGTGGTTGACTTTGAAAATGTGTGATGCTTCAATGAGAATGTTCCAGTTTTTTCTAGAAAGTTCCAGAACCTAGAGGTGAAATTTGGTACACAGGGTATGTCATGAAAATGCACACTAAGAAGGTATTTTTCAAAATTCCCCCATGGGGGAGAGGGATAGCATTGAGTCTTAACCTGAAGAATGACTTCTACTGTACTATTTTAGATGCAATTTTTTTGTTTTTAATTACATTTAGTCTTAACTGAGTACTTAGGGGTATTAAATTGATAACATTTCAGACATTGTTATAAATATTTTTTATATATTTCGATTTTTTAAACAAATGTTCGAACCGTTTTAAATTCGAATTTATTTTTGCATATTGGTTCGATTATAGAACAAACTGGTACTTGCAGCTAAAGTCAAATTAAAAACAGTTTTTTTGATTCTCAGCAATTCTCATCATTCTCAGCGGTAGGTATTAAATAACAATTACTATGGTTGTTGAAATATTGAATGTAAATAGGGTTTGCTTGCAAAATCCGCATGAGCGAAGCTGTGGGTAACAGCCAGTATACTATAGAATGGGCTAATTAGCAATGGAAGTGCATGACATCCTTAGTGCATTTCAGGTGTCCCTCTAGAACCATAGTCATGCAAGTGTAAAAATATATACAGTAAGACCCTGCTTAGTGCAGGGGATGCATTCCTAGAAAACAAAGTGCTAAACAAGGTCATTTTAACAGAGTAATTAGGAAAAAGGGAACACGCGACCAAAAACAAGCAAATTTTTCTATAATTTTAAGTTATTTTATATTAATTTGCATAATAATATATGTTAAATAACACAACATAACACAGAAATGTAAATTCATTTTTTCTGATGAAGGTCCTGGCTTTTCTGAAATTCTTGTTTTTTGCGATAAAGTCGTGTAGTTTCATTTGTTGCTTTTTTTTTTCTTTTCTTAAGCAAATGTAGGTAGCAGAAGATTGCATCAAAATGCCTCTTCTTGTTTTTGCACTCTTTTCAAAATCTGGATCATTCGCTACAATTTGATAAACGATTTTGGTTATCGTTACCAAACTTTTTCTAAGGAAATCTGTCTGTAGCAACTTCTTTGGTGGGTACTTCATTTTCAGAATCTCTATTTTCCAGTTCTACATGAATTCCTTGTTCTGTCAGTTCTTGAAGGTTGTCATTGGTAAGGGTCTCACCAGAAACCTGCAGTAACTCGTCAATATTCTGCTCGTCTACCTCTCTTAGTCCTGATGTATCAATTAGTTGACAATTTGGTCAACCTAAAGATACAACGATACGCTCTTCTCGTTAAGAATCCTTGGATGCCTTCAGCCATAACTTCTTACAAACTCCATTCATGCATTTATTAGTTAATTTTTGCCAACCAAAGTCCATATTTCCTAATGCATCCATGATGTTATATTTTTTCCAAAATTGCACAAACCAAACATAGATTTAAGGAAAGTACAGCACTATGACAAATTACCACCTTTTGCTGATTGGTTTGTGTTTGGGAATAATCGTATTATATACGAATCAACGAAATGCCATGTTAATTTGAATCAGCATAAATTTTGAGCGTTTTTAGGCTTCAAGCAGACCGCATTATATTGAATCAGCATTAAGCGGGGTCTTACTGTACTTGTAATTTTATTTAATTTGATTTTGTGTTATTTTATGTACTATATATACTGTTAATTTTCAATTTACTTTCCCAGCTGTTATATATAAGAGAGGAAAAGTATGGCAATCGGTGAAAAAATAACCCCCCAGCAGAGGCATTTCAGCCTTCACGATATGTTAATGCCACCATTGCCGCCCTCATCAGAAGGGCTTTCTTACTATCATCTTCCTTTCTTACTATCATCTTCGCAAGCGCTGGTAAACATTGAATTAGACATCAGTTTGGCAGTGCACACTGCTGGTTTTTCACGTGCTAAATTTACAAATGTGATCAATATGGTAAAAAAAATCACTATTTCCAAGCACTACGCTAGGCAGTAAGTGGGAATTTTCTGTGATCCAAACATCATTGCCATACCTTGGACCCCTTTCTATACGCATTTGCCATATTTTTAAGCAGCATAACCTTGTCCTACCACTATCCCCACTTCCAAACCTATGCAAGCTCATTTGCAATGATAGGGACAAGTTTTCTACTCTCGAGAAGTCAGGGGTCTGTGCTGTTCCACTGGAGAATCTTGCAACAAGAGTAAACACAAAGTATATCGGGGGCCACTACTAGAATGCTTGCCAGCCACCTTGCGGAGCACCGAGAGGATGTTATGAGGGGTAGGCACACCACAGAACTTACAAAAAAGGTACTTGAGCAGGGTTATAACCCACTATGGTCCCAATCAATTATGCTCAAAAGCTGTAAAAATCAGGAACTCATTTTTTTATATGGAAATCTCTTCTTACTACCACCTTGGATACATGCCTACACGCCTACCCTCAACCTGCCCAGTGTATGGGTCATGCTGTACAAGCAATTAAGCAACTATTAGCATCCTCCAGTATACATATAGCTTGAGCCTGGATCCATGCATGTGCCACTTCGCATATCACTGAGCTTACTGCTTGTTCAATTTTGAAAACACTTGAAAATTTGTTACATGTTCTTAACAGTTTTGACAAAAGTTTTAATTTAAATTTGAAGCATTATGTTCTTCGTCGAATTATTTCCATTTAATTTTTAGTAAATTTCCATATTTGCCTGATGACGATGACTATAGGTTCATCGAAAGTGCTTGTGATAAGAAAACGTATATATAACACTGATCTCAGTGTTTTCTCCATTTTATTGTACAGTATTAGGCATGAAAATCATCCCATTGATCATTAAAATTAAACTGTTTTGTTCTCTACTAGTTTTCTATTGAAAATGCATGCTCAAGTCAAATATCCACAATAATGAAACCAGAAGAGTACCACAGAAAACCTGAAAATAACAGCAAATGCTATTTATTATAGATGCAAGCCAGATGTAAAGGCCTTTAGGACACAGCATTGCTAGAAATTCTAATTCTAAGTCTGCAAATACTTGATTAATTGTAGTTTATGTATTTTTGGTTTTGTTTGTGAAATTCTAGAAATAAAAATTATATTATGCACATTAATGTTATTTGTCATACTAAGTAGCATTCTGGTACCTTTTTTGTTAGCAATACATCACTGCTTGCATGGAAAAAGACAAAAAATGCACCACAAGGAGAACAATCCAAGCTAAATTAGTGTTCAGATCCATCTTGACTTCATATCCTACAGAAACAGACCATTGACTGCATTCAGCAGACCCAACATTTCCAGAAAAAATGAGAACTTTTCTATTGAATAATCTCTATTTTGAAACTTGTGGAGTGTGTTGCCATCAAATTTAATAACAGACTTCATTTACGCTACCTTTAAGTAACTATAACTGATCAAAGATGGCAAAGTCCGTATAGCAAGTGAAATAAATATTATTTACACATATAAAGGTGTACATTGGTTATTAACAGCTAAAAACTAATGTATGCAAATAAAACTTTAAAAAAATGAATTTAATTTACTTCATCAAATGTTTTCAAGTTTGTGGAAATGAACAGAATCTACTATAGCACCATTGTCCACTTGCATCAACTCATAATTCATTGTTTAGCAGCTGTGTTAAAGCCTAGTAAAGAGACTTAATGCAGCCAGATAAGCGAACCAATGACATAGCCCATTTTATTTGAAACAAACTATGCCATCAGTTTACTTATCCAGCCATATTAAAGCCACTCTACCAGGCAACAGTTGAGCAAAGACATAATTAGAACTCATTGTCTCTGCTCAATTAGAACTGCTAAGTCTGCTGAATGGAGCCAATGACTTATTATAGAGCCATGTTAATATACTTATATACTACTCATATTTGCATATACGAAGTGTGCAATGTCATAACATTGTAAATGCCATTTTCCTCTAAATACATTTAATTGAAAAATTAAATTATAAATGCAATGTTTTCTGCTGCAAAAAAATATTGTGGGGATAGTGGTACTGTAAGTGGCTGTATTTTGAAGTTGAATTTATGTGACACTACAATGTTTAAAGTAACAAAGTACAAGTCACACGTCTTTCGGTGTTTAAAACATTACAGCTTACATCATTTTGATCTTCAGAATTTGTAACCTAATGAATTTTTTACCATTTTATTAAAAAACTGAAATGAATTCATTCACTAGAAAAAGTGTTTTTGGTTCTTTTTGGTTAACGGCATGCCAGAAGACTATTGCATTTAACAATTAAGCCCACGTGACAGTGCCAGCTTCGAGTAGCTCACTCAACTATTTGTGAAGTACTCGTCGATGTTATATAGTTTTAACGCAGTGTGGGGCTCACTCGCACCAAGGCATGCGTCTACACGTGAAGCACATAGACTGATACTTGTTAAAAACTGAACTTTAGAGAATAATATCTGGCGAAGTGTCAACAATTCTGGAATGGCAAAAACCCCTCATTCAGAGCTCGAATCTTACCTGTTGCCGTACATATCGGCTGGCGTCCCATTAACCGAACAGTACCACGTTGTCTTACCTCTCCCAAAAAGTTTGTTTTTTGGCATTATATATAATGGATTACTATACACATCAGTTTATAATATGAATCTGAGAATAGAAGTCACCTTTAGGTGACTTATGAATAAGTGTACTGTACATGAGATAATAATGTGGAAGTGAAAATAAAAGCAGAGTATAATCAATTACTCAATCTGGATGACTGTTTATTAAATTGAATATATTGTAAATTTAACCAATGGAAAATATAAATGAGATCATCAATTTTGTAAATGTATTTAAAAACTTTGACGATGATAATGACTAAATTTAAAATTCTAAAATATCAAATCATTTACAAGTAATGATATTAGAAAGTATCAAAAATGAAATATTTACCAGTTTATATTCTTGTAGATAAACGATTTATCCAATATTATTATATTTCTAACTTTTGTAAAAAAACGACTGTAACACTAACACTCGAAACAAAATAAAACAAGCTCTTGTCGAAAATCAAACTTCGTTTATTTACAAAACTCCCTCTGACGGCAAAACTTATTGTTGTCTTGAGGTAAGGTGGTGGAGATTATTGGTAAAAAATGTACTTACAATTTTGAAAGTTATAATCATATTTTTAATTAAAATAATTCTTTATAAATACGCAACATTATTAAAATTTCATTAACTTTATTTTTGTGTTTTAAATTAAATTATATATTTATAACTAAATTAAATAAATTTTTAGCTTGAAATGTATCATTTCTAAAATTTTCCATAAAATTTTCATTTCCTTATATTAATATTTTATTTTTATAAAATGTTCAGATTATAGACGCCATTTGGCAATATTTATATAGCATTGCATGAATCTGGATTCGAATTCTTTTTCGTGTTAAACGAACCGAGGTTCTAATTCAAGATCAAAGACGACATGCCGAATATCTTTAACATATTTTGGCACCAAATGTGCTTCAATTATAATTTTAATTTATTTACTCGATTTTTCTTAGCACCGTAAACACACAGGGTTTAGAAAATTTGAGTGTTTTACGATTTATAGTACACTAAATAGTAAAAGTTTCGCTTTGGATAAATTTAGTCATTGGTTAATTGGTCTAAAACACGAAAACAATCGAAATGACGTAAAATTAAAGATTTAGTGATTGTTTAGTGTATAAACCAGATTCGCGGTCACATTTAAACGCTGTGTGAATTACAATAAAATATTTCATTTTAGTGTTGTAGAAAACGTAAAGGCAACAGAATGCCGCTTTGGGTATTCTTATTTGCCTCATTCATTGCCTCTCGAAGAACACGGATTCGAGTCCGTCCCGACTCCAACTCAAATTTCTTAGAGAGGCAAAATAGCATCTATAATTTTCATAAGTAATTTGGCTCGAATACACTTGTTTCGCATCACCCAGCTGTTCCCATTGTAGACTCAGCCAAAGCCATAATGGATACGAAAAAAATTCTCTTTACTAGAGAGAATTACTGTAACTATTGTATTGAAGTTTATATAAATTTTTTAAAATTTCATTTTGTAGTCACTAAAAGAGTCTTTCTTAAATCTAATCATGGAATTGGGTCCAGATTACAACGGGAACAGAATCCAACATGTCCAGATGAGATCAACCATAAAAAAAAAAAAAAATGTCTGGGGATCAATCCCAGGTCTTTCACGGCGGATCTTTTCTGCCTCGGCATCTGCTGGTATTCATTCTGTAATTGTAATAGTTCCGTTTTGCAGTTTTGCGTTCTTTTATTTAATGTAAATGATAAAGCTACTTTCTAGCTCCTCCTTTGATTATTTTTCTGCTTTATTTGGAGAAGGTTCTTTTTTTAACTTTTTGCCCTGTGGGCATTAAAAGGCCCTTTTTTAACTGGAGATTCTCTGGGATAACTTGATAACTTATAGAGCTTCTTTTTCTCTATTTAAAATACCTTTATGTAACCGTTTTCTGGCTGGAAAATCTTATAAAGACTATGTGAACCGCTATGGGTTCACATAGTCTTTGTAAGATTAAAAACGACATTTATCATCTCTTAAAGCCTCGTTCACATTAGTCGAGTTACTTGAATTCAAGTTTGTATTTATACTATAAGCAAGTATCAAGTATATATTTAAAATGGCGTCAAATGAGTTAGTGCATGCTCCGTAATAGCGACTGAAATTGCGAACGAATTATTGAAAATCTTGGAAAATTACGGTAATAGGAAACAGTCAATATGGGCGAGAAAGTGGAATAGCAGAAGAAATCGCCTCGGTGCCTTTGCGACTCCGTTAAAAGAAGTGGCTTCAGAAGATAGAGAAGCATACAAAAATTACTTACGAATGTCTATACATCAATTTGATGATGTACAGACATTCATAATCTATTCAAAATAATGAATTTATAAAAAACAACATCTGTATTTGTAGCGTTATTTAATACTACAATATACATATTTATTCATATTGAATAGACTTTTCCAGGCAACCTGAATCACATCATTCTTTTTGGTATTGGTATTAGAGCGAAAGTATGACGAATTGGAATTAGAAATTGTCGACGAAAGATAGTTCCATAAAACATCATATAGATAAGTAAATTTCGAGAAATTTGCTTCTCTTTTCATTACTTCACTTATCTTTATTCTTACCATTCATGTCTTGTCGCTAAGGCAATAACAATACAAAATCAAAACGCAGCTGTCTTCAACTAGCATTAAATGGAAATAGTTCACATTATGCAAGTTGTTATTCAAGGCAAGTAAAAAGTTGAAACAGCGAGCTGTAATTGAAACTTGAAAGGATATTTCCAGTCAAGTAAATTATTGATCAAGTGGTTTCAAGTTACTTGACTCAGGAAGTCGCTTGAATTCAAGTAACTTGACTAATGTGAACGAGCCGTCAGGCGGCAGATTGTGAGGCCCGGAAATAGCCCCCCCCAAAAAAATGGATATGTACAAACTTGTTAAGTTAAACCCCAAGATTATAACTTTTATAAGTGTCGAGTCGACGACACCGGACTTTGACGTCGACGCTCATAAAGAGTAACGGGAAAAACAAAATTTTAGGGAAAGAAAATTTAGAAAGAAAAATATTAAAAATTTAAGACGCAGTTTAGAAAGCAAAACGAAACTAGAAAGAAAAAAATATCAAAATGAGCGTAGGTGTCATAGTCAACGATTAAACGCGATCATAGTCTAAAAAACGGTGTCGGATAAACCTTCTCTTGTCGACCTTTTCCGCGACCTACACGGAGCTCCATTTACACCTGGAGACAGGCGGGAGACCAATTAGGAAGCGCAGAAGAAATATCTGCCCAATTAGCGCCAAGTTAAGCTGAAAAACTAATAAAAACTCCGACTGCAAGAAAGGGAGACTTCCTCCATAACATAACAGATCCTTTAGGAATCGTCGCCCTCTTCGCTCCGTGCTTCTGCTCGCCACTATCTTGTGTTACTTATCAGTGCCGAACTGTAATATGCCGCCACCCCGGGATCCGCCATCGCCAGGACGAAAGAAAACCCTTGAAGACATCTAACGAACTGGACGGTGCTTTTAAGGACCTTGTCAATTATATGTAAACATTTTTCGACAAAAATAAACGGTTTCTTTGTGAAACGCATGTCTTTTCTGCCTCCTGAAAACCGCCACCCACATACGTATAGCCCTTAGCCATCCCGACGGTTGGAATAAAAACTCCCCCCATTTCGGCAACCTTACAAGATTCCAACTTGAAATAAAATAATAAAAATAAAAACAAAACGACTATTAAGGCTGATTGTAATTTCTTTGGTTATGCACGCGATTTTCCGCAGATGTCGTTAAAAATTTAATGCTCTTTCTGAGGAAAAATCATTCCAAAAATTCTTGAGAACGGAAGTAAATACAGGGTGACAATAATTAACCCGTACAAGTTTTTTGTATCATAAATTTATTAAAGAAATGAAAATTAGCAAAACAACAGCATATAACAGTGACAATACTTTACGTATTAATCGGATATTCAGCCAGTTTTAAAGTGGCCTACTTTTGCTTTGATGCAGAGCCCCAAACGCGTTTTGAAATTCTCAGCGATGGGCCGCGCTCTTCTGGAGACAGTTTGTCTCACTCTCAGCGCAAAGATTGCTTCAGCGACTCCAAACTTTCATGGCGCTTAGAACAGACCCTGGCCTCCAAAATGGACCACACACTGTAGTCCATTGGGTTCAGATTCGGCGAGTACGGTGGCCATTCCGCAGACGAGATGAAATCGGGAAAATGAGCCTTGCACACTCCTGAGTCTTCTTCGCCCTGTGTGTCGGCGCCGAGTCCTGCTGAAACGTCCATTTCGCACTGCCAAAATGCTGCTGAGCCCACAGAAGTACCACAGCCTCGAGAATGTCATGGTGGTACACATCTTGATTGATTTTGGCCCCTTGATCGACGAAAACAAGGGGTGTCTTGCCGCTCGCACAAATTCCGCCCCAAACCATGACTGACATTGGATTTTGTGATGTTCGATGACGGCTGAGCGTCCAGGAGCCCCCGCGGACCAGTTCCTGTCGTTTTGATGGTTGTACGGAGAAAAGCTTCTCGTCTGTGAAGAGAATGCACTCCCATTGTCGACCTGCGGCCCGACGCTTGAGTTAACGGGATCTTTGGAGTCTCACGCACTTGTTTTCATCGGTGAGGAGCTGAATCTTTTGGAACTTGTAGGGCTTGAGTACGAGTTCCTTTTTCGCCATTAACCGCACCGATTTGCGATTGATTCTGATCTCACGAGCAATTTTTCTCATGGAGACCTTCGCATGTCAGTCAACTCACTTTGTGATGATCTTGCGGTTCCTAGACGTGTTGACAGTGCGCTTTCTTCCACGTCCGGGACGGTCACCATTGTGGCCAAGCTCCTTGAATCGCCGAACTGCATCTGAGACTGTCATTTTTGGAACACCGAGCAGACGAACAATTTCACATTGATGCTTTCCTTGCCGGAATAGCTCCAAAATTGCACAACATTTGTTCGACACCATTAAAAAAATAAAGAACTAACCCTTATTACATCGAAAGTATATCTACACGGGCAGGAAATCATGGAGAATTAAACAATATTATGTAAATTGGTGACAGTAAAAAAGTTCAGGTGCAGCATTGCTACAAACTTTGTACGGGTTAATTATTGTCACCCTGTTAAAACCAAACCTTTTTGCGTTAGAATTCTTTTTGCGTTATTTGCATAAGGTTCGAAATTTTGAAAATCGAATTCGTTAATACTCTACGAATTTTCTGCGACTTTAAAAATTCATAGAATATTAACGAATTCGATTTTTAAAATTTTGAGCCGTGTGTAAATAGAAGAATTAAATAGGATTCTAACGCAAAAACTTGTTTGGTTCTATCTACTTCCGTTTCCAAGAATTTTTGGATTTTTCCATGAAAATAGCATTAAATTTTTATCTCATCTACTGGAGATTTCGTATATAACCAAAGAGGTTACAGCCTTAATTGTAATTCTTGTTACAAGACGGTATAATTGTAAGAGACATGAGAAATTAAACGAAATTTAAGAAAATAGCAGTGTGATTTAAATGGAAGATATTCACAAAATTTTTCTACTGTACCTTAGTTTATATAGGAATTTATTTTAAATACTTTGTCAATTTTTTAAGCTTTCATTCAACAAGTACAAAATAAACAAACCAAAGCAAAATTTCCACAAGAAGTTGCTGTTTTCCTGTTCCTAAAATCCAAATAAAAGAAAATTGAAATTCTAAAAGTATTCATTGACTTTTTTATTTAAATATACAAATTTTTACCTGATCTGGAGTCATTATACTTCCACTGTAACTCTTATTAAAATGTTTATATTTGTGCTGCCAAGGACAGTAACAAAAGATATAGACAGTACTACAATTCAGTTTTAATTTTGTTTGTTAGAAAATCGAGTTTACCTCTTTATTTTGTGGTGGTCTACACGGAGAGATTTCTGTTTCTAAAGTTTGTCCGCACAATACTTCTAAATGTGGAAAGCTGATAGTCTGAAATTATGCATACTTAACCTATTGATATTATTGAAAGCAGTAGCAGAAGCTTGTACTGTACAAGGCTCTGGGCAAATGTGGATTCCTGGAATCGCTATTAAATACTAGTCATTAAACCTACACCATAAAAGACGCGAGATGTAAAAGGATATTTTTACGGCAGATTACTTATGATATCTGCAAATAATCTTTGCAGAAATTCTCTAGTATCATGTTCCAAGTCTCTGTGATGTACGGTGGCCGGTCACGGTACCAGAAATGCATATGAAATGGAAACGGAAGTAGAACCCAATGGCATCCCGCTAGCACATCATCTGGAGTTGAATTAGAATAGAGCTGTAAAGTACATGTCTCCAGGGACTTCCCGCCGCGATGACCCTTACACGAATCTGTTCATCATGGCGGAGTTAATTGAACCGGGATGCGATGCTAGTCATCCTGCCATTGGCGACATTCTTAACACCATTACAATTATAGATACCTGTGATCGAGGGTTAACAGTAGCTGAAGCAAGACGGCCGGATGGCCGAGCGGTGAAGGTAGCAGCCTACCGCTCTGGGGGACCCGGGATCGAATCCGAACGGGTCGAATAATCCCCAGGAATTTTTCGGGGGGTGGTCCGTTCGGATATGTCGGGCCCCGTCCCTCACCATCCGGTCGCCCCATTGTGGGCCTGGCCGAACCCATAATGGGCCTACTAAAAGAGGCCCTCTTAGTGCCCACAGGGCGGAAAGAGTTAAAAAAAAAAAAAAAAAAAAAAAAAAGTAGCTGAAGCAATGAGAAGCGAGCAAAGGTGACCCTGGGATTTGCGAGACCTTAGTCAAAATTTACTTTTGAGTCTATTAAAAGACTCAAAGGGTAGATTTACTTAGTCTACAATAATATGAACATTTTAAATATAGAAACAAATAGTAAAAACCAAATTTTATTTTCAATAATTATCAATTTGTTAATTTAAATACTAAAATATTTGCGATGCCTCTGAAAACGCAAGGGTCTAGGCAGGGCCGGATTATCGAATAGGCAAAGTAGACAAATGTCTAGGGCCCGTAATTTGGAGGGGCCCGGCTTCAGTGCAGAAGATTTCTCTGTTTCAAAACGAGTTAAAATTATTCAAGAAATTCGATAGGACAGAAAAGGCTGTATTTAAGAATTCCTGCTAAGCTCCGCTCGACTAGCCATTTCCTAAAAGAAAAAAAAAAAGGTCAACAGCAACCTGTGCATCAGAAGTAATGTACGCTACGAGATCTCTCGCACCATCTAGGAATATTCCTGATATATGATTTGGTTTCTAAATCTAAACTCATACGTCGCGACATCGCATATTCGATATAGCGTTCAAGTTGCTCGAGTGTGAGGATATTACAATTGAATAGTGTTTTATAAAAGAGTTAAAAAAGGGTGACACCACGATATCCGCACCCGGTGTCACCCATGCTAGCTACGCTAATGTCACATTATATAAGATTTGTTTAGAAGCAACTTATTTAAATGGGGCCCCAATTTAAATTTTGTCTAGGGCCCGCTAGAGGCTTAATCCGGCGCTGGGTCTAGGTGTTACCTTTTTCGCCTGTATGTAGGACCATTTCTGGTGGCGAGCGAAAAGGTCCACTGTTGCAAATAACGTCTGACAATGTGTATGAACTACTTGTTGATGTGTGTAAACCCCCACAGTTTGGCAAGAATCCGTGATGTGGCTGCTCGGTTTATCAGTCATGAGCAGGATATGTTTGCTCTCCATTTGTTTGTGCGTTAGGGAGCTCCAGATCTATCATGTTGACGGGTTCGACCCTCTTCTTACTCACCGATGCCATACGATGCCTATGTTTGCACTTATTCTAACACGAACGCCGATGTCCCGGATGTTCTCCTCTCTATATTCTTTCAAAGTCCGAAAGCTGTATGTACAGTACGTATTGGTCTCGTCTTCTTCGCCGGGGCCGGTTTGGTTCGTAAGAATAAACTACGAGTTTTTTTCAAGCTCAGATGGTCCATAAAACAAAATAACAGAATGAATTTACTACCAAAAGTTAGGAACAAAGATGGTTACTTTTCGACATAATTACCATGAAGATTGAGGCATTTGTCTATCTGTGGACGAGCTTATCCATTCCCTTGACATAGAATGTTGCCGCCAGTGAATTGAGATGGCCTTAACAACGTTGTTTTGAAGATCGTCATTAATCTCTGGTCTGCTAGCCACGTTTTCAGTTCAGGAAAGAGGTGGAAGTCTTCATACATTGAAAAGTATTAAGGTTAGCGGAAGTCCTTTAAACATCCAGTGTATAGCCCCGATTTAGCGCCGAGCGCCTTCTACCTCTTTCTTGAACAGGAAAAGTGGCTAGGAGGGCAGAGGTTCGAAACTAATGACGATCTTTAAAACAACGTTAAGGCCCTTCTCAAGTCATTGGCGGCAAAATTCTATGACAAGGGATGGAAAAGCTCGACCACAAATATGACAAATGCCTCAATCTTCACGGTGATAATGTCGAAAAGTAAGCAAGTTCGTACGTAACTTTTGGTAATAAATTCATTTTGTTATTTACACTTGTCTTTTTTTATGGACCATCGGAGCTTGAAAAAACAGCCTACGTACAATACTCTTAAAGGCGTGAATTGCCATTCAATGAAGTTCTGGGAACCTGCCTGCCCTTTACAGTTGCTGCATTTTGTAGAACCCAGGGAATCTAACACACACTATATGTCTGCGCTTTTAATCACTTTTACACCCTGAAACGACTTATCCAGTCTGCAAATTTCGATAAAATATGGCGCGCCTTTTCCAACGTTACATTTTAATAACCAGTAACGTTAAGTTAATAAAATGTAAAACCAATACTCGTATAATTCAAATAATTATACAAGATCTAGGATTTTACACTAGAGTCCAAGTACAAGCCAAGAACAAGATCAAGAATAATATATTTGTGCGTGACCAAGACTAAAAGCACCAGACCTTAAGCTTTTACCTAATGTCTAGAGTTTTTAGCTGCTATTCATCACATATTTTATGCTTTTATCAAAGGTTATACCAAAGATATTTACGTGAAAGGACAATTGATGAAGCGTCGAAGCGAGAGAGAGATCCGAGAATGAAATCTAAAATTGCATTATAAAATTGAAAACTCATAACTATGTGATTTATTTTTGGATATTGTGGATAGTTTACCTGATCGACATCGTCGTGAAATACGCATTTCAATTTTCTTTCCGTAATATCATTAACACAAGCATTTTCCCACTGAAATTAGAGAAATATTTAATTTATTGTCAACTGTGATACATTCTTTTACTTTGAATCTTACAGATTCAAGTGGAGTAGCTTCGTGAAGTGGAGCATCCATGTACTGAACCATTATTTTATGTCTTCGTTTCTCTTTGGGGTTATACTTATTCGGAAGAAGAGAAACTGCAAATGATATAAAGTTCTTTATATCCTAATGTAAGGGATTTAACAGAACACTTATTTATTAGAAAACAAAGATCTAAACACAGTTTTTGTTGTAAGTTTTCGGTCACATCCCTCAAATAGAACAGACACTGCTAGTTAAGGCTGGTACTCGCCTACCGCATTATGGATAACAGTTTTGAGTATTGGTTAAGTCAAAAATATTCATGGGTGGGTCGAAGGGATATAACGGGCCTTATCTCTCAACATCCGGTCTCGCCATTATGGCGTAGAAAAAGACCAAATTTTAATTTTTAATTAAAAGTTAAAATGTTAGTGCATTAAAATAATATATGTTCTTATTGTCATTGGTTTTAAACTAAGAATGGTGCCAAGAAGACGTAAATGTCAAGATATTAACTGTATCACGATTGGTGGAAGAGATATTCGATTGAACGCAGCCAATCGCATCACGTGAAGTAAGTCGTTGTTACGCAGTTGACTCTTAACAAATGAATAGAGCGAAAATTTTTAAAGCAATTTTTTACAGAAATTCGCAACTGAAAATCGATTAAGATAAAGTGCGATTTGTTAAATCCGTATATCAAAGATTGACACAAAATTCTGCTTTTATAAAAATATCAATAAAACATGTCCTACTTAAGATGATGATTATTTCATCGGGAGCTATTGTTCCTTTCGGAGGACGAATGGAGTATTTATTGGGTTGATTAGTCTTTATTTTAAAGTGAATTCTTTTCTTAGTTACGTTGGTGAGAATTAATTCAGATATCGAAACTTCGTCGAAAGGACCTGAAAAACAAATTTACGGCCATTTGTTGATTTGAAAAGTTATTCTACTCCATGCTTACCCGTGAATTCGATTTCGTTAGGTGGATCTATTAATAAATCTTGTTTAGCCATTGCTGTTTTGAATGATCTATCTCATCAATACAATATATATTATAATGATCTATCTTATATACGGAGAAAAATGTTAAAATAACATAATTCTGTTGTAATATACTTGGGAAAGAAAAGCAATTGTTAGCAGAGACTGAAACAATCACGTCTGAGACTGCCAAGAATACTTAAAACAATTCCATAAATCAATATTGTCACAAGTATTTTCATAATATAAAATTCTTTTTCTCACGAAAGGAAAAATCACTCGCAAATAATTTTTGATAAATTTGTGTACAATTATGTGTCCATTTGTGTGTTGTGTGAATCCACACAACACACAAATTATGTGTACAAATTTGTGTCCGTTATTTTCGGGAGAAAAACACTAAATTATGCTACCCTTATGTGACATTACTTCTTTATTCTGATATTATGAAAAAAAATACAAAGGCCTTTTCAAAGTCTTGTGTAGGCAATGCCATAGGAAGGCCCTTTTACATTATCACGTCGAGCCAATAGGAGCAATCGGGTGACAGTAAAGAGCCTGGCGTATATAGTTTTGTCCGAGATTCAAACCCGGTTCCTTCAGAACGGCTGATGGTAAAGACTGGACTCGACTGCCTATAAAAATTTCCTGGATTCGATTCAGGGTCTTCCAGAATGCAGCCTGGCGCCTTTACTGTCTCTTTAGTAACCTGTTTAGTAAATTGACGAAAACGCATTTTAACTTTCTAACAACGTTTCAAATAAATTGGTAGGAAGCAAAAGATCCTATAATTTGGGCATCGATACTTATAATTAAATATAAAATGGAACAGAGAGGATTAATAGATATGTATATTGGTTCATAATTCAAATTTTTTGGAAGAAAACTATACTTTCGCTTAGAATAAGAGTGTAAGATTTGCCGACTTTCAAGGGGGTTACAATTAATCCCGCGTCAGAATGAGCCTAAGGGAACCTGTGCATGTGGGCGGTTGCGAAGGAGGCAAATGAAAACAAGTGTCTACATGCGAAAAACCGCTTATTTGGACGAATTCATGCTTACATCGAGTAGACTATCCCAAATCTCGGCGATCTTCCGAAACGTGAGAGTTCGGTCGGTTGATTGTAATCTAGTCCCGGGCGGACGAGAAGGGCCGTTGGGCGATGGGGACGATCGGAGATACCCAGAGATGTCTCGAGCGATGGGGACGAGCGGAGATACACTGAGATGTTCCGGGCGATGGCACTATACACACCGTCGGATTAATCCATAGGAGACAGTTCTTAATTTCGAAGAGACTCCTGTTCGACCTTGAAGTCCCAGTTTTTATACATTTTTCTCGTGTATTATCCACCTTTCGGATTGGTCCCTCGTCCCTTCCCTCGCTTCCCGATTGGTCTCCCCTTTGTTTTCAAGCGCAAAACGAGACCATGTCGGGTCGCGGGAGAGGTCCGATTCGAGGTGTCTATTTGACACCCTTTGTCGACTATGCTCGGAGATTGTTGATAGAACCACAACACCTGCACTCATAATTTAATCCGTTTATAATTGATGTCATTTTGGAATTCTAACGATCACGCGATATTTTTCTATCCTTCCAATTTTTCCCCTTTTCTGAAATTGTTTTCCTAAGTTGAATTTTTTTTTTGAGTACTTGTGTCTAACTTATACCTATTTATGAGCGCGTGTGTCAGAGTTCTACCTTTGGGTTTTCTTTTTTTTTTAACTCTTTCTGCCCTGTGGGCACTAAGAGGGCCTCTTATAGAAGGCCCATTATGGGTTCGGCCAGGCCCACAATGGGACGACCGGGTGGTGAGGGACGGGGCCCGACATATTCGAACGGACCACCCCCCAAAAAATTCCTGGGGATTATTCGACCCGTTCGGATTCGATCCCGGGTCCCCAGAGCGGTAGGCTGCCACCTTGACCGCTCGGCCATCCGGCCGTCTCTACCTTTGGGTTGAACATTAACAGGTCGTTTAACACGCGTTGGCATAGTCCCGAGACTCGTTGTTTACATTTTTCGTCACGTTGTTTTGATCAAGAGTTTTTTTTCTCTCTCTCTCTCTCTCTCTCTCTCTCTCTCTCATATAATTTAACGTTATTTTTTTACAATAGAATTCTGCATTTTTGCGATTTCTGACTTCGTTTGGGTTCTCACAAGAGTGGAACCGATCTACATACGTGGGGAAAACAGTTCCATGTTCATTACGAAGTAGACAATACTATGTATAGAACATTGATTAGAAATTATATGTTTAAACTATTTAACTTATGTTGTAAATAAATTATATTAGAACAATTGTTACTTTGTTTCTTACATTTTAAACTTGTATTCATGGTAAAGTATTATTTACAAACTCTACGGTACTATTAAGTACCGATCAGTTAGGTAAGATATTGGAAAAACTTATAAACGTCATTTTCAACATCCTATTAAAAATGCAGCTACACGCCATACTTAACTGTAAAGTGATATTCATAGTTAAGCATGGCTATAATATATTATTATAGCTGCATTTTCAATAAGGTGTCGAAAAATCAGCTAACCAGTGTAAAGAGAGAATTGACACCTATAAATACAAATGTATTCACGAGCGTACCTGGAACTGCGTAGTTAACTGACTTCGGTCCACACAAATATATTATGTAACGATATTACGATACATAATGTAGATAGATTTCTGTTTAAAAACTACTTTTAAATATATATATATATTTAAGGTCATTCCAGTTTGTTCTCTAAGAATTCAAATTACATAATGGAGTCTATCGGTTAATGCAAAGCGAAAATCTTTGTTTAAAATAGTTCTTTTATAAACATTTCCAAAAGGTTTTGTGCAAATAACTAAATTAGCTCTTTGCGTGCCATTTGAAAGAACTTCTTGATTAACTAATGTAAAATGAAAAGAAACCTTGAATAAGTTATCGATCGACTTAGCTCCCGATGAACAATTGCATCAACGCAGAGCGTAAGGAATTGCAAGATCGAAATGGCAATACGTGCTCATGTTTGGACTTCTGATAGAAATGTTGGAAAGAAAATGGCGTGGCAACGAGAACCGCCGAAATGTAGACTCCATTACCCAAACAGAGAACCAAACAGAGAAAAACACAAAACTATATTGCAGTATACAAGACACATTCTGGCTCATTCCTCAATTAATGGAATTAATCAAATTGCCCGAGCCAAATCGTGGATTTTAAGGCTCTTATGGTTTATTACGTTTACTTGTTGCTTAATGGGGTTTACTTACCACGCTACCATTTACTTTTCGATGTTCTTCTCTTATCCCACTTCGGTCGAAGTTAAAGTGGAAAATACGGGAATTCTAGAATTTCCGGCGGTGACTATATGCAATAACAACAAGTAAGTAGATTACGTGGTATTTATTGCTTATAACTTCAAAATGTTTATATTGTTTCGATATTTTTAAAGATTTCGGAAGACTCTCTATTGCCAAAATTATCCGTGTGAAACAGAGACGATTAATGTTGAGGTATTTTGAAATTTATGTAATTTTAAGCCAGTGTTTCCCAATCACTCTTTCTTTGCTCTAATTAAGACACCAAATCATTCTCTTTGCTATACTCGAACACAATAATAAAGTTTAAAAACTCATTATAGGGAGTATTTATTTGAAATCTTTAAATTAAATACAAGAATCACAGTTTAATTATCACAAAAAAAGTCAATTGAATTCTTGCCTATTATTCCTTTTTTGGTTGATAGTGAAGTTGACCAGAGTAATAAGCAACAGGACAACAGTGAGACTCCTTTTCAGTCCTATCAATGTTCCTAGTAATGTCAAGAGAATCTAACATTCGAAATAAATTTCAAATAAACCAGGGATTGGGAATACAAATTATTAACTGAAAAAAGAGATTAATAGGCAAGAATTCAATTGTCTTTATTGTGATTATGAAACTGTGATTTTAGTTTAAAAATTTCTAATAAATAATCGATATAGTCGTTTTTAAAACTTAATTGAAGCAGAGCGTTAGCGAAGCCTCTTCTATGTGGCTTGCAATATTGCGTTCGATCTCAAAATTTGAGCTCAACTCGTGGAAACTGATAATGTCCACGAGTTGAGCTCCGTTCTCACCACCAAGTTGCTTTCGTTGTAAACCATATTGAGTACGAAAAACTGTCTCCTAGTAAAAAAAATTGACAAAAAGAGGGATCAGGCATAACTTCGGACTTCTCTTTTGAACTTTAAACATAAAATTGTAAACGTTGTGAACATGTCTATTCCTTCTTTAATTCGCGAAGTTATGCCAGATCCCTCTTTTTGTCGACGGAAGAAAATGATGGCGGCTCCAGAATTTCGAACACAAAGAGGATTATTCTTTTTCATCTCGTATAAAGGCAATATCCACCATCAAGATTATTAGAGAAACCAAGGGATCCCTGACAAATGCTTAATTTGTTTAGATTTTTTTAAGCTTTTCAACATACCGATTGGGAAACACGGTTTCTCTATTATTAAATAATATACTTTAAAATTTAATACCTTTTCTAGGAGATAATGTGGCATTTGAACAAAAGTACCAAAATGAAATTAGGACACAAGAAAGATGATTTATTTCTTAGATGCAAATTAAAAGGAAGAAACGAATTGGAATCGGATGATTGCTTAAAGTAAGTCTACTACGAATTTCAGTTCTTTAACTAATTATGAATTTAAATAATGACATTATATACCCAATTTTAAAATATTATAGTATATTATTGCTTGTTATTAAAATTCCTGGACACAGTCAAACAATTTCAATGTAAGCATGTGGTTACACATAAAAGTAGTGGTGTGCGATGGGTGAAACATCGGTGATCGATGTCGGCAATCGATGGTAAAAAACATCGATGATGGTTTTCAGACATCGATGCTCACTTACATTTTTAGTTTTTCCGGTTACATCAGAAATAAAAAGAAAACGAAAGTCAACTCTTAACTTAAGTTTTATTGACATTTGTTATTGCAATAGGTATACGAGTACAACGGCCACACCTTCCAACATAAACCCACGAACAAGAATAAGAATAACAAGGTATACGAGTATAAGCAGCTCTTACAAAAGGAAAAAACTAAACTGATAATTTATAAAGATCTCCAAAATTCATAAAACTTAATAGTTTTTGTATGTGCCTTGGGCTCAGACTTGCTCGCTTTTTATCAATATTAAACCCTGTCTTAGAAAACAACCTTTCCGACGGCACTCAAGTTTCCAAATCGATTCCAAGCCGATTTTTCCAAATCTCGCGGATTGTTTAAAAACCATCGATCATCGATGTTTATAAACAATCGTAAACACGACCAATCGACGTATGAAACCATCGATGCTATCGCGCAAACATAAAACCAACCGATATATATTAAGTCGCGAATAAAATGACTTACAAATGACTGTGGCGTGATGAGAATGGTCTAGGGACTAGACTAGACCCCTAAAGTCCTTGAAATATCGTCTAAATATTATTTTTAATGCATTTGTATTTGAAACTTTTCACTAGAAAAAGGTGGATTTTTTCCATCCATCCTCCCCTCTTTTACGCAGAGTTCAACTCTTCCACGAACCAACATGAACACCCCTCAGGACTCCTTTAGTCGACTCGTCGACAAGACTAGCTTGTATACACGTGTTCCTCTCGTACTGTTGTGTTTTGTGCACGTCCAGGTAGTTCTTTAGTAAGGGATTTTGTTTCTTGGGTTTATTGAAAACAAAATTGCATTAGTGATTTTTGTATTTCTATTATCATAAAATAGTTGAAAGTATCATCTAAACTGTGAATCTTCTATGTGATTATAAAGTTTCGAATTCAACATGGAATGGGACTCATTAGAAGAAGCAGGTCCCTCTCGGCGAAACATAACGCAGTTTTAATATACGAAAGATGTAGCACGATCGAGATGAATCGTCACAGCAGAGTGAAAACAATCAACAATTTCCGTGCTGTATTCTGGATCGCCTTGTCGTTTGGAGCCTTAAGTTTTCAAGAAAAAACAGGTCATTAACGAGTTGATTAAAAGTTTCAGGCTCAGAAAAGGAAAACTTTATCGCCACTATCTCAAGACAGATCGCCCCGAACTGTAAGCCTATAAGTTTGACAATGGCGTTTGGAACGTCAGTGGAATCATGCTCAACGTTCCAAACGCCATTGTCAAACTTCTGGGCTTACAGGATGGCGGCGCTTAACGTCCGACGTTCGCGTTTTCGCGATGAAAACGTCTCTCTACAATTTGCCAGAAATGACTATTTTTATAATTAAAATATTATAAAGTGATGGATATATACTCACAATAAACACTCCAGTTGAACTAGCTGAAACAACTTACTACACAACAGAAACACAGGTCTAATACGCACTACCTCGGCTTGAGCGCTTCGGCTAATTTGCATATTTGTACATCTCAAGTGTCACCCATTATTACGTCATTAATTATTAATTTTTGTTTTTATCAATGAAATCATACCACCCTGCATCTAATTTTATTTCTAAATTGTCATTAATTCTTTTTTATGATTTAATTTTTAAAATTTCTATATATTCATAGTATTTCCTTTTTTAAATATTAGTTTCATATTTTATCGCTTTTATTGAATCTTTCGTTATTTCACAACCTTTAAAATTACAATGTTTAGCTAAAGCTGAATTTTGCGTATTATATTTGATTGAATTTATATGTTCTTTCACCCGTTTTAAGAGGTCTCAAAACCTGGAGATTTTCAAAAACTTTGAGGGACAATCATAATTTAAGTAATACAGGTGTAAAGCAGAAATGAAGTTATAAATATACCGTAATTATACTACCAGTGACGCGTAATCATGTATTATTTATAAAGATAAAGTTTCGTATCATTTTTCTCCTTTTTTGCTCTAATCTTTTCCCCCTTTCATTGCAATTTGTTTATTGTTTAATTTACCAGTAACAATAAAATCTGCCAGAGTAAAATAATTACTACACGTGAATTTATGCTTTTAAACACGAACATTTTAGTTAGTCACTTCTTTGCGTAAATTTTCATCTCGAAGGAAGAACGAACGCTGATATTACTACGATTTCTTTCGCTCTGAAGAAAAAATATACTGTTTTGTATTTTGTTAATTATTGTTTGCTACAGTATAACAAATGTCTTCTTTTTTACTATAATATGCTGTTATGATTTCGCTAGCCGCTGCGGTTTGGCCACTAAAGATTTTATTCACGAATAATCAAATTATACAGCCTGATCCTTACCGGGCTGTAATGCTACTAATGATTAAAATACTAAAAAATTTGGATTACAAATGGGCGATTAAGCCTCCATCCCGTGTTAGAGAACAGCCTATCTCATATTAATCAGTGGCGTGCCGTCATTGGAAGCGATGGAAGCGCCGATTCCACCTTCCAATGACCTTCCCTTGTATTTTATATAATATAAATTTTCATATTTTAACGTACTTTGAATTAATTAAAATGAATATTTTATTATAACTGCATTATGTATCTTTTACAAATTTCTATACTACATGTGAAAAAAAACGATAAGATTGCTATTGTATATTCGAATAATTCGGTGGCGGAAGGAATGTCGAAACCGGGTCAGTTTCTAATCAGCCAGATTATATAGGCATTAGCACATGCGGTTTACAGAGCACCAACCTCACCCGGTTTAGCTGGTAGAAGCGACACACGCGTACGGAGTCCAACTTTATAACCCGGACCGGTTCTGAGCTGTTAGCCGCCTGTTTGTCAACTTCCAAGCAGCCAGATTATAGGCATTGGCGCATGCGCTTTACAGAGCACCAACGTCACGGTTTAGCTGGTAGAAGCGACACACGCGTAAAGAGTACGCGACTTTATATCCCGGAGCGGTTGTGGGCTGTTAGCCGCCTTCTAGATATTCGGCCACCCTCGCCCGATTATGTGAATCATGAGCAGACTAGTTATTTTTCCAATTCTTTGTAATTTTCGAAAACGATAAAAAAATAAATGTAGTAATTAACTTTTTATTTATTTATTTCATATTTGCAGACTAAAAAAATTACGAGTCACAAGAAGGCGTCAATTAACTACTACGGCGCTGAAAAAAACGTAAAATTTATTCTGGCCCATGTTATAAAAAGGGTTGCCCACCCTAGACTAGATTTATAACAACCCAACCGATAGGAGTTTACTGGCACGTTTTTATGATAGTTCTGTATAGTTGACAGGAGTTTTAAAAAAATCCATTAAAATATTTGATATATTTATTCTGCGTTTATTCCTGCTCTCCCACCTTATATTACTTACGGATTTCAATGTTAAACCGGTGATATTACGATTTAGTATGTCCCATCTGTAAGGGGATGCAGAAAAAACGTGTACAATTCTAGTACAGTGTTAAAAATTAACTGTTACTTTGGCAGCATCATTTACAACCAAATTTAATGAATGAGACGTACAGTACATACAATGGTACAAAAAAAAGCTCTAGAATTTATTTTCCTTAAATTTACGATTTATATATCCGTTGTCATAAAAATTTGTCTTTCCACTGTGTTCCCAAGACTACAGATATTCAGGTACAAAGTAACTGGTTTCGACTTATTTCTACTTAAGAAGTGACTAAATAATTAAGAGATTAGGGAATGGGGACATAAATAAAATCCTGTTGAAAGAGCCAGAATTTTACTTCAACAAAAGCTTAACAGAACCAATCACTCGCTCAGTACAGTGGGAAACTGATTTCCGTGTACACCTGGTATTAAAACGAATTAGTTAGAAAACGAATGACTATTAAGTTTAACATAGTTAGATTTTTACAGCTACGGTGAGAAACGTTTAAAATTTACAACAGCCCTGTGGCGTCCTTTGAGATATACTAGTGATGCGACAAAAGAGGCATTTGACATTGACCGGTATCGGCACCCTCGGGATTTGGCACGCACACACTCACTACACACCTACCTGGACCGTCACTAGTTCCATCCATTAGCTACTCGTATCAAGATATTTGACTAAGTGGATTGTTTTAAGATTTAAAAAGTAAAGAATATTTTATGTTATTTTTATGTACGTTTCTTTACAAAGCTATATTTTAATTATAATTTTCTTTAAAAGTATATTAATACAATCGAACAATACATTGTACCAGGTATGTATATCCACCGCACATTTTATTTCACCGAGTAAGTTTTTATAATTTATTTTTAATTTTAGCCCTTATATCGTGGCTAGCGATTCAGAATGTAATTGTGATATTAAAAATACATTTAGAGAAGTCTACAGTTTTTACTGGCTTATCGAACAAATGAACACGAATGGACCCGACCAGTGATTCTTAACAGGGGGCCGCGGCCTCTGGGGGTCCATAAGAAGTTTGCCGGGAGCCGCCAAATTATGCAAAATTTCCTTCAGAATATAATAAAAAGAAAATTGATGTATAATCCAAATATCGTATTGAAAAGTGAAATAAGAAAGATAAAGTTTTCCTAGTCAGTTTTTATTTATTTATTTTGTATTTCTTCCTACATACAACTTTGTTAGTACATAAGAAATAAATGTAAATATGCTACTTACACCGCAGTATTTACTTCTTTTATTCCAAAGCAATTTTAAGAAACTATTAATGCTTGGAATTTTAAAAATAATTAGGAAAAATAGTAGGCTTTGAAAATTTAAATATTTTTGCAAAAGTTATGCAAAATCCTTACCACAAGTGGGCGTTTTAATTTTAGTTTAGTTTTAGCATCGACATTGGATCGATTTATCGACATGTTTCTTATTTTATTTTCTGTTAAAATTAATGAGTTTTCATGTTTAATTGTGAAGTTTGAATGTTATTTAAATAGATAATGAAATAATAAAATTATGATTTACATTTATTATATAAAAAATAAAGCAATAATAAAAAAATCAATTTATTATAGGTAAATTATCAAATTATCAAATATAAATTATTATTAAAAAATGGGGGTCACAAAAAAATTATGAAATATTTGGTGGGCGGCGAGTATAAAAAGGTTAAGAACCACTGCCCTAGACCATCACTGACGCGCAATTAACTGATTGCCCCTGGAAGTCGGCTTCTTACAGAAACACAGCTTCCCTGTCATCAAATGTCACGGCACGCCACTGATATTAATACTACGTAATTTGGACTAATTAATTAGCCATGTTATACCCAATAATAATCGGGCTGTATCATTTGATAAATATGTGATTTTTTCTTGAAAAGTTAGTAAGTTTCTTCAATTGACTTCTATCTCTAAGAAAAATTTAATATTAATTATGATTTATTCTTTGACATATTCTATTAATTTAAATGCTAAAATTCAAATGCCGTCAAAGTTCCAAATATCCGAATTCAAATATTCAACAGAATGTTTGGAATGAAATGGGAAAATAACTTAAATAATTTGAAAAATTCGAAGGAAAAAGAATTTGATTCTTTTCTTAGCTCTGATGAAGAATTAGAATCGAGTACAGTGCCATATTTTTCTTACATTCGAATTTATCAACAGCCATTTAACTTATCAGGCATTCACCTGGATTTACTTCTTCCGAATTATCCTCTCAAGATCAAATTTCTAACCGTGGAACGTGAAATTGAGACTCATCTCTTGCATAGAGACATTTTCTCAATACGAGTTCGTCACGGTAACTTCCAGTGGATCGTAAAAAGAAGTTTCAACGAAATCGAAAAGTTGTACAATTCTTTACAGAAATATAGTTTGGGTAATTGTGCATCAAATATGCCTAGTTTCCAAGCCAGGAAGAGTTCGATAATTCGATACGAAAACCCTGTAACCAGAAGGGCAAAGCTTCAACAATATATGAGAGCCATCTTGAATGATCCCAACTTAAGAAACCATAGAAATACCATGGAGTTTCTTCAAATTACGCCTTTATCTTTCATACGTGTGTTAGGACATCAAGGTAAAGAATGTTTATCCCGTGTTAATTGCATTGGTTATTCAGAAAACACCTTCTTACAACTAGAAAGATACATCGCGGGCCATTGCACAAGATGGAGGACGTTCTGGATAATAGCCAGAGAGAACTTTATTTCTTTGATAAATCCATTTAATGGTAAAATAGCGTACGTTATGCTAATCGATACAAGGTTCAAAGTGCATTACGGATTCTTTAGAACGGGATTTCATTCTCATATTGTCATTAAGAATTTGTCCATGAGGTTAGCGATAGATTTAGAAAACAGGAGGACGTGTAAAGAATGGATTGGTTTCCTTCAAGAGATTAAGGATGGATCTGCAAAAGATTTCATAAAAAAAAACAAGTTCAAGTCATTTGCACCAATCCGATATTGTACCCAAAGTTGTTGGTTTGTGGATGGTGCCAGTTACTTTGATTGTGTAGCCAATGCACTAGAATCTGCTACAGAAGACATATTCATAGCTGGTTGGTGGGTCTCTCCAGAATTCCATCTTAAACGTCCCTCTGATGAATCAGAATGGTGGAGACTTGATAATGTGTTGAAAAGGAAGGCTGAACAGGGGATTAAAATATTTGTTCTCTTGTATAAAGAAGTGGAAGGTACTTTAAGTATTGGTAGCGCCTACAGTGAAACAGTTTTGATGCAGTTGCACAGCAATATCAAGGTTCTTCGTCATCCAACTCTCAGCGATTTGAATATTTGGCTATGGGCTCATCACGAAAAGATCATCATCATTGATCAGTTGTATGCTTTTGCGGGAGGCTTGGATATTTGTTATGGTAGGTGGGATAATAGAGAACATAAATTAACAGATTTTGGAACTGATACAGTCTCACACAAGAAAGATGCGTCTTCTAAATATTTAAATAGCGACAGTCACAAGGCTCTGGCCAAAGCTGTAGCAGAATCCTTTCTTCCAGAAGAAATATCAAATTCTAAAATTCCAGAAATTTCAGATTGCAGGAAGAAATATCAAATAGCAAGCAAAGAATCATCAAAATGGGAAATTGGAGAAACGGATATTAAATCTCAGAGAGTTAAACGATTCGAATTACCATTTCATAAGAAACCAATTAATAAGAAATGTCCCTTACAAGACTTAAAATCAAAGAAGTTTTGGTTAGGAAAACACTACACTAATTTTGTCTATCAAGATTTGCACAGAGTACATAAACCATTTGAAGATCAGATAGACAGAAACATAATACCTCGAATGCCATGGCACGATGTATCTTGTCTTGTAACAGGAAGTGCTGCCAGAGATATCGCTAGACACTTCATACAACGTTGGAATAACATTAAATACGATAAATTAAGAAATAACGACGCATATCCGTGGCTTCTACCAAAAGCGTACGTAGATTTAACCACAATTAAGCCCTTTCCTCAATGCCCTAAACTATATTCAGTGAATTCTCAAGTCTGTCGTAGTGCAAGTTTATGGTCGGCGGGTATTAATACCTGCGAAGAATCCATTCAAAATGCTTACATATATTGCATAACGAATGCGAAGTATTATATTTACATAGAAAACCAATTTTTTATCACTCATCCACCCGGCGATAATTATATTTACAATGGAATCTGGGAAGCAATATACAACAGGATACTTCAAGCTCTGTCTGAGAATCAAACTTTTCGGATATACGTCATGATACCATTGATGCCAGCCTTTGAAGGAGACATAAGATCAGAGAAATCAATTATCTTACGCTCCGTAACCGATAATTTATATTCATCTATCTGCAAGGGTCCTACGTCTTTGCTTCAGAGGTTATGTGAATTGGTACCGGATCCAACGGAGTACATCAATTTCTTTTCGCTTCGGAATTACGGTTTCATGAATGGAAAATATGTTTCCGAAATGGTATATGTCCATAGCAAACTGCTAATTGCCGACGATAACACAGCAATCATTGGCTCGGCCAACATTAACGACAGAAGCCTACTTGGTAGAAGAGACAGTGAAATTGCCGTTGTCTTCAATGATTATGAAACAGTTTCTTCAACAATGAATGGTGCCGAGTACAAAGCTGGAAGATTTAACATTAGTTTAAGAAAAAGAATATTCTCCGAACACCTCGGATTACCAGAAAATGACCCGTTATTGAATGATCCTATATCACAATTTTTCTACAAACAGCTATGGTTAAAGACTGCTGTCACAAACACTGCTCTATACGAAAAAGTGTTTCATTGTGTTCCCACGAACGAAACTACTACTTACAAGGAGCTAATGGAATACACAAATCGACCAAGCCTTGCTGTTACCGATATAAAATTAGCAGAAATGTTATTGAAGAAGATAAAAGGATACCTTATTTTGTTCCCTTTATACTTTTTAAGTAAAGAAAGTTTGAAACCTTCTGGGTTGAAAATACAAAGACTGTTGCCAAATTCCGTTTATACATAATTTCTTTGTATATTAATTTTACGCGACTGCTTATGTGTTTACTCTATTGAAACCAGTAAAAGTAGTATGTAATTGCATAAAATTAAATATAATAAATTCAAAAATTACCGATTTCGATATTTAAGGCTTGTTTAATTAATCGGAGCAGGTGTCTACCACACGGAATTAGAACTAGGACACTTCTGGTGCAAACAGGACACGCTTCTATACTGTCATTAAAAAGTAATCAGAAGCGTAAAAGTTGAATACAGGAAAATTTTGTGGATTGGCTAACGTGGATATGTCGGTTCCACTTGTTTTCTCAATAACGAGCTAGGTCGAATCCAGGACGAATATGCAAAATATTCCTTAATATCCACAGCAGGAAGTATTTTTAAAAAGCGATATTTAATTATATGTATCTTTGCAACTTTTCAGGAGATGGCATCTTTATTACATTCCAGATCATGGTAATTGTTTTACATTTAATGCCGAGTGGAATTCGATGAAGAAAGAGATCGTCTACGCTTACGATTCAGACATGTGGAATCCGCCAACAGGTGAGATAATACAAAGTTAATCTGTCTTTATTCTAAGCAAAATATTCAAACTAGAATTGCTCGGTTACATTTTCTCAACAGTTTTCGGAAGCAGTTAAGGCATTATCCTATCGCTCTGGGATCCCGAATCAAATCCGGGTGCCGTCCCTCATCATTGGGCCCTCACCATAAATAATTATTTCCTTCAGAAACTACAAACATTTTTCTGGTAATTAGCAGTGGCGAGTTATAACTTCATTGGGCCCAGGCAATTAGTGTACAATATTGACTTCAGACATTTTTTGGGAGGAATTCTCTGGTATCCTCTTGTGTTCAAAACTGCCTATGTAAGAAAGAAAAAACCTAACGAACAATTTTACATAAAATTTTATTAAAATCAAAACAAAATTAGATGTATGACATTTATGAACAATTAAGTGTAATCCACAAGAAAGTATACATAAATAAGACACTTAATTGAAGTAGTATGTACAGTACTTATAAACTGCAGTCATTTAGTATAACAGTAAAAAACATTTTATAAATTAAAATACAGTAGAGCGTCGAAAATTGGCGTCAATTGGGGACTGGGGTTGTTCCAATTAGTCATTTGTTCCAATTTCCGACTTTGTACGAAAAAATATATTAACCTGTCCGATGTTCAAATTTTTCTCCGTCGCGTATCGCTTTCTGTTGAATTTTTCTCTGTTGCGTGTCGCTTCGTGTTGAATTTTCGTCGATTTTAAGCCTAACGAAAATTTTTATAATAATAATCGAGGCTATCGTATCGTTAAAAATTATTTCTTTATTTTGTACAAACAAAATAAATATATTGAAGAATATAAAAAACATAAAAATTATACTTTAGAAGTAAATTTAGTATCAAAAACGTTCGATTCAGCACGACACAGTCTGACTGAAAATCGTTCCAATTTCCGGCCATTTCAATTACCGACGTTCTACTGTAAATCCAACCACGATTTGCGTAATTTTCACGGCTGTTAAAAACAGTATACTGTTTCAGTATACTGTATTTTTAATTATAAATAAAATTGTGTATGGCGCCATTTGTTATGAGATTTTTGTTATAAAAAACTTTTTATATTTTTCAAAATATGAATTTAAGACTATTTACAAAAATTTTTACATTTTCGAGTCTATCTTTTAATCCTTTACACTACTCCAGAAGTAACAGTCACTATGGTTAAAGAACAAACTTCTTTTACAAAAAAATTTTTGTAAATAGTTCTTAAATTCATATTTTGAAGAAATAATATCCTGAGTTAACATTGGAAATTGTACTATATGCAAATTAATGCGAAAAACTCGTATCTACCACCAGAGGGCTTGAAGCAGTTATATTGGAAAAGGATAATATGGTGAGAAGAATTCTTTGTATTTTAGTGAAAGGTGTCAGAACCTCAAATAAAAGGCTGACACTGGATCGTTTTAACTTTGTGAATTTTTATCTATTTTTCCTTTGTAAAAGAAGTTTGTTCTTTAACCATATTGACTGTTACTTCTGGAGTAGTGTAAAGGATTAAAAGATAGACTCGAAAATGTAAAAATTTTTGTAAATAGTCTTAAATTCATATTTTGAAGAAATAATATCCTGAGTTAACATTGGAAATTTTTATATTTTTAATTATTATAAAATTATGAGTTTCATTTTTAAAAAATGTAAATGCTAATAATGAATAAAATCTTCAATAAGTCCGATTTCTCTCGAGATGTGACATATGACAATAATGACACCTCTTTATCTCCTCACTCCTAACCTTTCACCACTGAAATTTAATAGCATCAATCCCCTCATATACAAGCTTTCCCTCATGACAAATTTCGTTTATTTCGGGATGGGGTAATGATTATGATTAAACGAAATAGACAGATATACACAGGAAATTTTTTACCGTTTTTTATTTGACTTTTTGGGTTCAGGGGTCTCAAAACATGGAGATTTGCAAAAAACTCTGAGGATGAAATTTGATACGATTCCAATACTTTTCCTTGTTAACAACCGGGAAAATAAAAAAACAATTCTTAACAAAACATAAAACAAATGTTTTTTTTTAAAATATCAACTACAACGAATATTTAAAGAAAAATTTTAAGACAGACAAGAATGAACAAGCAAAATATAAACAAAATTTATTATATCTTCTCTTTTCCAGCTGAGAAATTGTTAATCAGTTCATTATAATCAACCCTATTAAATTGCCATTTGCGATGCAAAATACATAATTTTTCTTGTTCAATTGAATTTCTAATATAAGTTAAGGGCATTGAACGATCGCTCCGCTGATGCATTGGAAATAGACAGTTATATTTATGTTTGTCATTCAGGAGGCAATCTGCCAAGAGGATGCCTTCTGAAAGGGGAAACTAGTCTTTCTTCGTTGGTGTTAAACACATGAAAAAAAATCCGGAAAACTCCGCGTGGCCAGCCCACTGGTCGGGCGCGAACCCGCGACCAACTACTGGTGTTTGGCGGTTTTATCCATTAGGCCACTGGTGGCCATATGCTATTAGGCCAAGAACACACATGCGTAAAATTGTGTGGCAGAAAACTGAATCAGAAATCAGCTTTCAGTTCAGTTTCTGTTTTATGCTTTTATGCCAGAACACATATACGTAAAAATTCTGACCGAATAGGAAACACCACTGCCACTAACAATGCTAATTTTATTAATTTTTTCCTCTCATGTATCTATCCCATTGTACAGTACCTTCCATTCTTTCTCCGCTTCCTCTGCTATAATATAGAAAATTTAAATTAATACACTTGTATTCCGAATTCAAATAAAAAACGTGTGATTTAAATACTAGGCCTATATATCGATTCTACTAGACCTACCTGTTTTTGAAATTTTGCACCTATAGCCATCCATAAACGTTGTTTAAATACAGTGTCTTTATACATAACACTGATGTGGTCGAACGGATTCGATAAACCCTCTATTTCATTTATTTTTCGTTTTTTCGAGACCGTCACAATTATAGAGTTGACTCTAATTGCTGCCATTGTTAGAATAAAAACCACGTGTCTACTTTGACGTCACGGAAAAGACCTCTCTTTATTGGAGGAATTTTGGCGTAAAAAGTAGAGACATGCTCTACTCCTTTTCAGTTCTGTTTCAGCCAAAATTTCAGAAAAATTTTTACGCTTTCTGTTTTATGCTAGATTTTACGCCGAATTTTACGCATGTGTGTTCCTGGCCTTAGTTTGTGAAGTCGCAAAATTGTGTAGAGCGGTCCCAGGTCTTAATCCATCGCTGATACCGTTTTGTATTCCACACTCGCCTCCTTTTTAGTATTAGTATTTAATAAAATTTATGATGATTTATATTGTGTGTGGCTTCCTTAAAAAAGCTAGAGTAGGTACTTATATTTCGAGCACTTTTTGCCCTCTGCAGTCCTTTTTACAAATTCTTTTTTCCGGTTTCTACAGTTTTACTACCACGTTTAATACAGTATTCATTATTATTTTATAAAGCATAGTTTCCTACTATACTTCCAACCAAACTTATTCTGTATTAAACGGTTGAAATAATAAAATACAAAATCTTGATTTGATATCATGCTCATTAGTTATTGAATTGCAGAATTAATATTGGATATCAATGTGCAATACGACGAATATCTGGATGAAGAAAGGTCGGCCGCAGTCCTAGTCACATTTCACACGCCAGATTCTTATCCGGATCCCACTTCAGAAACGGTAACTGCCAGAGTCGGACATCAATATAACTTTGGGATGAGACAGGTGAATGAAGGCATCCGAGCCTTTAACCTTAAAAAAAAAAAATAAAGATTAAAGGCTTGCATGCCTTTAACCTTAATTTTTGGATGCTGGTAAATGAGTGTTTTTTTGTAGACCACTACGATTTTGTTACCGTTACCGTACCAAACGAACTGTACCGACTACCGTAATTTGCCTTGGGCCAAACACTATAAAGGAATACCTCATCCAAAAGTGAGCTGTTGTTCCATTTTTTTTCGTTAAAATGCTATTCTTTACATAGAATTTTGAACAAACGTCTCTTATAGATCTGCACTCAGGAATGTTCCAAAAGTTTTCAATTAAACAAATGTAATTGCATATCGGCAAACTTGTCAAGATTATACGAAGATGCTCCTTGCGAAGCGGAAAGAGGTACGAAACTTGCTTTACTTGCCGTATTTTCTTACGAATAACCCGCAGAAAATTGGCAGAAAAATAAACCTCCGCATAACCCGCGCCAACGAAAGCGGTCGTTGTTCCCTCAAGCAGACTCCATAATTGCAATTTAAAATTGGCATATAACCCGCGGGTAATCCGCACGAAAGTACGGTAGATAATATATTAAATATAATTGAAAATTACGCATTAATTCCAAAACATTTAGGATTCTGTGCGGAAGAAGTAGAAGAGAGAACGATGGATTACTGTCGAAGTCTTTGTAGAGTTCCTTGCGTGTAAGATCTTTATTCCTCGAAAACGATCTAACTTGTAAGCTAAAGAAAAATCTAATAATTTCAATATTTTAAATTCAGGAGAAAATCCTACGAAACATCTTCAGACTCCTCTTCATGGCCTAAAAAAAATAATGTACGTATCTACTTGACATCGGCCGCGTCAAAAATCCCAATGTTAAGTATAAAAAACAACAAATTGTAAAACTTTAATACTAAAAATAATTTTTCCACAGATGATTTTCTTAAAAGAATGGGCCAATCGAACTATCGAAGAAGCCAAGTAAGTAACACTTACTTTTTCCAAACTAAACTACAAATACCTTATTTTTGTGCGTATAACCTGCAGGTTGTGCGTGTTGGATCGTGCGGGTTATAATCCAATTTTTGTCGAAACGAAGTGACGACTAATACTTGACTTCATACATTCCTTGTCAACAAAATAACTCTAGAATGAGTTGTCCGATCTTGATGAAATTTTCTAGAACAACTCACCATCACTCAAGGATGAACTGATTAAAATTTCAACTCTCAAAAATGATCCATTTTTGTAGAACTGGAGATAGGGGTCAAAACGAAGATCGCGTTTTTCTTCAGTATGGATCATTTTTGAGAGTTGAAATTTTAATCAGATCATCCTTGAGTGATGGTGAGTTGTTCTAGAAAATTTCATCAAGATCGGACAACTCATTCTAGAGTTATAATGTTGACAAGGAATGCATGAAGTCGAATGTTAGTCGCTTCCTGCACGCGCGTGTAGAAGCGTTATCTAGTGGTCCGAAAATATGACAAGCATTAACGGTAATTTTGAAAGGTAAATGTTATCGCTAACTAGATACACAACAACAAATATAAAGAATCTTTATAGAATAATAAGTTTTAAAAAGTTTTCTTTTTAAAACGCGGAGCAGCAGCAATCAATATTGATGGCTTTACGATCCACTCTCTCCTTCGTCTTCCTATCTTTAGTACGAAATTTCGATCTCTAAATGGAGAAGCTGCACAGAGATTCCAGATTGAGATGAAGTCGCTCAAATTCATCATCATCAATGACATGATTGGTGCAAGATTGCTTTACATGATCGAGAGAATATTGAGGGAGATAAACCCCGAGAAAGATGAGCCGTTTGCGGATTCTTTATCTATTTGTTTGGTGGTTTTTGTCAGCTTCCTCCTGTTAAAGATACTCCTCTCTACTCGAGTGTTTTTTTTTACAATGTAATGTCCCAACAAGGTGGGACATTACATTCCCATTTGATTCTTTTGAGAAGTTCATTGAACTTAATAATTCTCATAGACAAAATAGCGCAGATAGTTCCTTCACAGATGCCTTACAACGTCTAGCTTCGGGTGATTTCTCTGATACAGTAGACCCCTATAACACGGGTTCATATAACACGGTTTCTTATAACACGGCGAAAAAATTGCTATCGGTTTCATATATCACACTAAAAGAGACTCGTATACACGGTAAAACGTCATCGCCGACTCGTATCGCGACAAGATTGGTCGAATCTGGACCAATAGTGGACTAGCAGCCGAACTACTTGCCGCCGTCCAGCGCCACGCGTATATAAGGAGAGTTTAGGCGGGAAAATATTGATAAATTTTTATACAGTTCTTGTGAAAACAACATTTACAGTATTATTCAACGGCCATAAACATTACATTTCTATTAATGATGTCTCCAAAGTTCAGCGAATTCTTCGCAGAAAGAATAATTTATCAGGAAACGCATCCGCCGTTCGATGAACAAGCTTAGGCAATGGCGTCTTCGAACGGTGCACACTCGGTAAGTAATCCAACAATTTTTTGTTTATAGCATAATTTATATGGATTATTCCCAAAAAATTATACGTGATTTGGAAATGTTGAGTCAAATTATTCTAGAATCGATTAATTTTATGGAAGAAAACCTTTCAAACAGCCGTAGCCCCTAAACTGCATACATGCCGGGCTGTGATTGGCTCATATATTACAGGATTCGTACAACACGGATTCATATAACACGGAATGTATCTACCGTGTTATAGGGGGTCTACTGTACAGATCTGAACATTCTTACGACAAGAAATCGAGCCTATTTACCCAGAGATGAACTTGATCAGTTCCAAACGGCAGTAGAGCTATTATATCCAACAAACGAGCAAGTTAAACAAAGCAACGAAGACTACTTGCAGTCAACTGGATACCCTCTTGCTTATATAACATCTGAAAACACTTTAGATATTGCCCTGCCTTCGTCCAAAGATGACTCAGCTCTTCGTCTCTCCAAGTATTTGAATCTCTCAGTTAATGCCAGAATCATGCCGAGAGTCAACTTATCGGTGCAAGGAGGTCTCGTCAATAGTTCATTAGGAACTATACGCTACATTATATATCCGACGAGGGCAAATGCGGCTCCGAGAGCCGCATGCGGCTCTTTTTGAGTTACATGCGGCTCTTGCTGAAAGTGTTAATTTGTTTTTTATTATTATTTTTACAATTTTATTTTTATAATTTTGTGAAAATATGTTTATTAAAAAATTCAATATTTGTTTTATATTATATTTATATTATATAATAAAATTGCGCGCCTTATCATACTACCCGCCACGACAGTACAGAACTGCGGCTCCCATGCATTTTGCAAAACCTACATTTCGGCTCCCACTAAACTCTTGCTTGCCCACCCCTGCTATATACTAATGCAGTTGTTACTCGAATGTCGGTCGAATTGGAGGAGCACAATTTCTATTTCTCAACACCCGCTGCCATAATCTGGGGATTATTATTCACGAACTTTGTCACCTATTGGGTTTCTATCACGAACAGAATCGATACGATAGAGACAATTATCTTATTATTCATTGGGAGAACATACAGAAAGGTAAGTTATCGCGATCGGGTATTTACATTTAGATTGTTAGAAATAATACAAAATTTTGATATTGTTAGGAGGGGAGAGCCAATTTGCGCTTCTTCCCCCGAGTATAAATACTATCGACGACGCTTTTAGTATCGAATCTATCAAGATTTATGGAAGTTACGCATTTTCAAACGACGGTGTGTCGAAAACTATGGAAGCGAGATTGGGACAAGCTTTGATAGACCCTTATTACAAGAATAGTTTGAGTACCACCGATATTTATAGAAGTAAAGCTCTGTACGATTGTGCTTGAAACATAGATATATCAAATTATAACGTCGTAATCTTTTATGAAATAAATATAATTATTGAAAAAATTCGTTCGACTTTCTAAAAATAATATTTTCACAAAATGTTTAATTTTCGCATTTACGGCAAGATTTTTTTGGCATAAGTAGTAGTGAACACCTGACGAGGAAGAGAGAAATACATGCCATATACAAGTAAAGTCGCTATGGTATCTTTATTGACATGAAATTGCAAGCATTCCTCCCTGTGGAAAAGAGCTGAAGAACAAAAGTAAGAAGTGCGCACTATACGTGCACTCTCGAGGCCTGAGGCTCTATACTATAGAGCACCATTCCTCAAGTCGTCCATCCGCTCATTTACGATCGTATAAACTCGAGTGACGTCTTTTGTGTGTCTACAACTGATACTAATTTTCTTTCAACTAAAATATTCCACTGAAACTTGATGTTACCATTTCCGAACCTCTGTCGTGTTATTCCTACAGACCAGAATTATACGCAATAAGAACTGTGCTGATGAATCCTTATATGCACGCTGTAGGGATTTTACAACGTTGGCGTCTGTAAATTGATTCAATCGATTGTGTATCCTAGAGGGTGACATTTCATGGAAACAATGTCACAATTGCGTGTAATAGTAATATAGAAGAATTTTGTTACCAACTTAATATTTTGTAAGTCTACATCTTCATCTCTACATAACTGTGTGTGTAACGGTTATACAGCGCGATGGTAAAGTGCCTCGGCAGTGCACGGGGAAAGGGGGGAGTTTCTAGGAATGAAGTAATGACGTCACAAGCAGATCGCGTGTCGAGTTAAATGAATTATGACGTCATAAACTGATACATTTTTATTTATCTGAAGAAATGATTCATTCTAATCTGACTTTGCTATTATAAGGAACAACAGGCGTTACCGGTCGTGAGAGTCAAGGAAACACCTCGTTGATTTGTGAATAAATATGTTTATTAATAACTGAGATAATACTAGTACAATTATAACTGTAACTAGCTCAGCTTTCTTTGTCTTGCCTCTTTCCAATTTATCTTCTGGAAATTCAACTTTCAATTTTTTTTTTCATTTCCGAGGGTCGCACAGTTTTATTATTAGTATGATTCTTTTATTTTTTGGTGAACCTCACTTTTCATTCGATGATCTTGGGTTTTGAGGATGATAACTTAAGAAGTAGGGTAGATACCATTGTGGTGTAGTCCTATTTCCAGTGAGAGCAGACTTAATAAACTTAACAATCGTTATGTCCTACAGAAATACGGTATGACATATAACAAACCGCACTTTCCAAAACATTCAAGATAGATAATGAAAACTCAATCCAGAAGCGCCATTGTGGAAAAGGAAGGAGTGAAAGCAATCAATACAGATAATTCGGATTTCCATTATATCGAGTTGGGGAGGAGAACATTCTCATGAACACTTTTGCAATACTTGTATAAAGTCTTCAGAATAATTTTTGTCGAAATTTTTGATGAATCGTTATTGATTATTAAAAATTATTCGCTATTTCTGTTTATGTTCGTGTAAGTGTTCGTGTAATAAGGAAGAAAATCAACAGTTGGATTTCTTCTTCGTCTAAATCTTGTGTCATTGAAGAAACTGTTTCATCCGTTTCTGTTTACATTCGATTGATTTTCTGATTGGACTTGGCGAATAAATCAGGTTACGGACGGGAATTCATTCTACTCAGTTGGATGAATGCTGCACATATTATTATAATAGAGATAATTAAAAAATAATGTATAATCTGATAAGTTCGAGTAGACGAAAGTTTTGATCTATTCGCATCGGTAGCTATTCCAGTGCTGGGTTTAATTGACACCAACTCGTCCACGCTTTGGTTCCCGATGACATCTCGTAATTCTTTAAATTTATTCTTTCTCATCCTTTCTAATACGAGTTTCAGCCAATCATGTTCTCTCTTTAATAGCCTTGCCGATGGATAATTAGTTACGGTCATCGGAAATTCTTTTTTTGGTGTTATACTTCTGATATCGGCTTTGGTGGTGGGACCAGACAAGAGACTATACAAATATCTTATGTAGTTGTATGCCTGAGTATCTTTAGGCAATGTTCCAGATTCTTGTGGATCCCGTTTCTCACGGAACATACTGACATAACTTTCGTCTTCTGTTCTGTGGTCGACGGAATCAAAATGTCTACGAGGAATGGGTGAAGCCTTTGACAAAATCAATGGAGAGGATAAAATTAAAATTGAAATATAAAAGCACATCGTTGCTAGCGAAATCCTTCTTCGTAAAGAATACATCTTAACAATAAAAGTTTATTGTTATTTTGGTCTATTATTCAATTTCTTTCTTGCGATTTTAGAAAAACTTGTATAATTTGAATCCGTTTTCAGAATAAAGACTTTTTCTAAAATTATAAACCAGAGAAAACCACGAATAAATAATTTTGAATCCAATCAAATGCGTAAAATATAGGCTTATTCAACATTTCTTGTGGAATTGAATTGATATAAATATATCATAATGCCATAAAAGAATAGTTTTTAATGTAAATGTCTTTGTAAAATTTTAAATAAAACAGTAAATTAGCAACGAGGTGTTATTTATAATCTTGTTTATATTAAGTTACTAACAAGTTGTTTACTTTTAAAATGGAAGGGAAAATAAGCCTAAAAGTTTTAATTGCAAAAATCGAATATTCTAATGTGTTAATTTTTTTCATCGGCGGGCACAAAAATTATTTTTTAAATGCATATTATGGGTTTCTGTGGCCCATTAAAAATGGCGGAGCAGTAAATTCTGAGCCTGTTTTATCTGAATTGACTTATCTTTAAAGATTTCTGTTTTGATGCTGAATAGACTCTAATCTGTGTCGCCCAAAATGGCAGACTAGTGGATTGGATTGAATTGGATCGATGGCATAAGGTAAATCGTCCATTAACACGTGGACGAACTGCAAGGAGAAGATGCCTCTGGAAATTATAAGTGAAACAACTCCTTACTTCCGTGTTAGACACGTAAAGAATACCCGGAAAATTCCACGCTGTCAGACTATCGATCAGAAGCGAACCCACGACCAGCAGCCAGTATTCAGTCCTTTTATCTACTGTTATATGGCAGCGTATTGCTCTTACTGCCTCGGTCATTTGGTTATCGGACAATAATACTGTAGTACCAATGAGAAAACTCTAGCAACGAGTTACTTAACTTTCCACGTGTCGTTTTGTACTAATTAATTGATGCTCTAAAACTTTCTAATTGGGAAGTTTGCTCTATCTGTTTTCTTTTCCGATTTGCACTGACTATCTTCCAAATTTCGCCATTAGGGGCACTGCTGTCGTTTGCATTAGGTCGGGTATAGTCGCTTTACTATACCGTTACCTCACTTGCATAGCTGTAGCTCTTCCATTCGCAAGAATTTTCTGGTTAAAGGGACTTTCCTATGCACCCTGATAAACCTAAGCTCTTCCAAGGAGATATTATCAGAACAGAAGACAGTGACGTAAGTTTATTGATTTTAAATAGTTAAGATGTACCAAAATTAATTTAAATTTAAAGTTAAGTTATTACGCCTTATCGAATCCTTGGGCTCGCTGGATCAATGGGAAAGTGCCTTACGTCATCGAATCATCCTTAGGTTAACTTTTAGTTTACTAAAAGTTTTTTTAGAACTTGTGGCCGCCAGCGCCAGAGATCCCGAACACTGCCTGGCAACACTTGCCGACGAGAGTTGGCTGGCAACGTGAAAAAGAGGCGGAAAGTTCGCGGGTTTTTACCTGGATGTTGGCCGAGGATGTCGGTGACAATTCTCACCTTTTTTAATAAAGTTTTTTTGTTACTGTTCGTGTTTGTCTGCTTAGTTCTAAAGATCAGTAGGATCGAATGACAAAGTGGTGACCCGAACGTGATGCGATTAACGAACTACCTGGACTTTCGACTGAATTGGATAGTGAACAACTCTGTGTCTATGAAGGAACATTTTTAACAGGACATGCAGGTATGATCAGTTTCTGAATCGTAAATTCAATAAGACGACTAAGAGTACGTGACTCGGGCTAAGCCTAATCAAAGACTATCCCGCTTTCCTTGTACCCGCATAGTTAGGCGCCCGAAATGGCGGAACAGAACGAGTTGGAAATCGGACGTGTACAGGCAAAAATGCCTATCTTCACTAAAACCAACATCAAATTATTTTTTGTGCAGCTAGACGCAGCTTTTGCCATTAATCGGATTACAAGTGAGAACACTAAGTACAACTATTTAATCAATTCCCTGGACGCAGAGATTCTATCTAACGTCAGTGACTTAGTATTTGACCGTCCAGCCGAGGCTCCGTTTACTAAACTCAAAGATCGACTCCTCGAAATTTTTCAGAACTCTGCTGCTAAAGAGGCTAAAATTCTGCTTGAAGATCTGGCGTTAGGGGATCAGAAACCCAGCGTTTTACTCCGTAAAATGAGGGAGCTTTCAGCGGGCAAGATTACCGAAGAATTTCTTACTTGTGGCTCCAACGTCTCCCCAAAAATATTCAGACAGTTCTGGCTGTTAGCGGTGATGAACTAGACAAGCTAGCCATCCTTGCTGACAAGGTTGCTGAACTTACAGAACCAACCCAACTGGCCAGCATCAACTTAGAAGCCGGAAATCCCGTAATCAAAAATCTCGAAATGCAGATTTTAGAACTCACAACGAAGGTTGCAGAACTTAATGTATCGCGTACTGCTCGTCCCCGTTATCGTAGTAGAGAGAGAAACCGACATGACCCGAATTCGAGGTATCGCATTAGTTCACGCCCTCGAGGAAGAAGCCTCAACCGTCAGGGATATTGTTACTACCATGATAAGTTTGGATCAGCTGCTAGGAAATGTCGTTCGCCGTGTTCCTTCGACCGAACTGCTGATCAGGGAAACGAGCGCAGCCAGCCGCAGTAACGGCCTGTGGGTCCAGCCTGGCTCCTAAATATAGCCATCTGTTTGTGTATGACAACAAAACTGGCCTAAATTTCTTAATTGATTCTGGAGCAGATTTATCGATCATTCCCAATCGCACTAAGAATCAGCCTACAAAGGTTGAATTGTATGCTGCCAACGACTCTAAAATCTCGACGTATGGAACAAAGGTGCTAGAACTTGACCTCAACTTAAGACGTTCTTTTAGATGGGAATTTACCATAGCTGATGTGCAGAAGCCTATAATCGGTGCAGACTTTTTGGCCAACTTTGGACTCATTCTCGACATCAGAAACAGATTACTGGTCGACCCCCTGACTTCCCTTACTACACGAGGAAGATATTATACAGGACCACCTACTTCTATCAAAACTATAATCAGCAATTCCCCAATGCAGGATATCCTCAAGGACTTTCCACATCTCACTCCTCCTCGACCGTTTTCAGATAAAGTCAGGCACAACACAGTGCATTATATCGAGACACACGGTCCACCCGTATTTGCCAAACCCCGTAGATTGCATCCGGCTCAGCTGCAAGTAGCAAAGCAAGAATTCCAGCACATGATGGAGTTAGGTATATGCAGACCATCAAAGTCCAACTAGGCTTCTCCCCTCCATATGGTGCCGAAGGGTCGTAACGATTGGAGACCTACTGGAGACTATCGTGCCCTGAATAGGATAACTGTTCCCGATCACTATCCAGTGCCACACATCCACGATTTTGGTCAAAGTCTACACGGAGCCCGAATATTTTCCAAGATCGATTTGGTTAGAGCCTTCCATCATATACCAGTTAACCCAGATGATGTGCCAAAGACAGCCATTACAACGCCATTTGGGCTATTTGAATTCGTTTTCCTCCCTTTTGGTCTCTGCAACGCAGCCCAATCATTCCAACGATTCATGCACGAAGTTTTGAAAGGCTTAAACTTTTGTTTTTCATACCTAGATGACATCCTCATTGCTAGCACTTCGTGGGAGGAACATAAGATGCACATGCGGCAAGTGTTTCAACGCCTTGACAAGTACGGTCTGCAAATCAATGCATCCAAGTGTACTTTTGCTGCTCCACATGTATCATTCTTAGGATACATGGTGTCTCCCCACGGCGTTATGCCACTTCCAGAACGTGTATCTGCCATAACTCAACAGAAGCGACCACAGACACTCAAACAACTGAGAAGGTTCTTAGGCATCTTGAACTTCTATCGTAGGTTCCTACCCCATGCGGCCCATCACCAAGCTCCTTTACATGACCTACTTAAAGGAGCAAAGAAAAACGACCAGCGCGAGATTAAATGGACTGACAATTCGATTCAGGCATTTGAGTCATGTAAGTCACAATTAGCAGATGCCACCTTACTACATCATCCTTCACCAAGTGCTACCCTTGCACTTCACGTCGATGCATCCGATTCTGCTGTGGGCGCTGCCCTTCATCAAGTTACAGCACAAGGTCTCCAGCCACTGGCGTTCTTTTCCCGCAAACTGAGTAACTCTCAGCGTCAGTATTCTGCATACGACCGAGAACTTCTGGCTGTGTATTTGGCTGTGAAACATTTCCGGTTTATGCTGGAAGCACGACAGTTCACCATTTACACAGACCATAAACCATTAACGTTTGCCTTCCAGCAACGACACGATAAGTGTACACCCCGTCAGTTGAGACATCTTGATTTTATAGGACAATTCTCAACAGACATCAGACACATAAAGGGGATCGATAACGTTCCAGCTGATGCTCTTTCCCGTATTGAATCAATTAGTAGCCCATCTATAGATTATAGCAAAATTGCAAAAGACCAACAGCAAGATCCTGAGCTCCAGTCTCTCCTGACTTCAAGTGACTCATCACTTGTACTTAAGAAGTTTAAACTTCCTGATAGTGATGTCGAAATTTACTGTGATGTATCGACAGGTCGCATTCGTCCATACATTCCGCCTAGTTATCGTCGCACTGCTTTCAACACTGTCCATAACCTGTCCCATCCAGGTGTAAGGAGCTCAACCAGATTGGTAAAAGCAAAATTTGTTTGGCCATCCATCAGTAAAGACTGCCAGACATGGTCTCGCACCTGCATTTCTTGTCAACGGTCGAAGATCCAGAGACATGTCGCTAGCCCTTTGGGAACCTTTCCTATTCCAGACGCTAGATTTTTAAATATTCATATTGACATTGTTGGTCCATTGCCACCTTCCAACGGCTCAACATATTGCCTCACAATCATCGATAGATTTTCTCGTTGGCCTGAAGCAATCCCGTTGCCAGATATAGCAGCTGAAACAGTAGCTTCAGCCCTGTACTCAGGCTGGATATCTCGCTTTGGAGTGCCTGCCCAAATAACATCTGATCAAGGACGGCAATTCGAATCTGGCTTATTTAAATCCCTCACTCAACTTCTTGGTACCCAAAGAGTTAGGACAACAGCATACCATCCAATTGCAAATGGCATTGTTGAACGCTTTCATCGTTCACTTAAAACTGCCATCAAGTGTCACTCTACTGAAAGATGGACGGAAGTGCTACCTACAGTCTTGTTAGGATTGCGAACTGCGCTCCGTGAAGACACCAATACTACCGCGGCTGAGATGCTCTATGGCACCAGCCTCCGACTGCCTGGAGAGTTTTTCGTCCCAGGTTCTCAGGACGTCAATCCATGTTCTTTCGTCGAAAAACTCAGGACGATGATGGCAAACTTAAAACCAGTGCCTGTGGTGCACCACTCCTACCGCAACCCATTTATCCACAAAGAACTGCAGTCATGTTCCCACGTATTTCTTCGCAATGATGCTGTACGGAAGCCCTTGCAGCCTCCATACGATGGACCCTACGAAGTCGTGTCACGTGGTAGCAAGACATTCACTCTATGCATAAAGGGAAAAGAAACTGTAGTTTCTATTGATCGACTGAAACCGGCTTTTATTCTCGCAGCGAGTGAGTCGGACCAGTTACCCCCAACGTCTCCAATGCCAAGACCAGCGCCAACTAAACGTACCACAGACAATCCAGCCCCAACGCGACAAACTACCACACGCTCTGGCCGACATGTAACCTTTCCCGCTCGTTTCGTGTCGCAGACACTGGTGGGGGAGTAGCTGTGGCCGCCAGCGCCAGAGATCCCGAATACTGCCTGGCAACACTTGCCAACGAGAGTTGGCTGGCAACGTGAAAAAAAGGCGGAAAGTTCGCGGGTTTTTGCCTGGATGTTGGCCGAGGATGTCGGTGACAGTTCTCACCTTTTTAATAAAGTTTTTTTGTTACTGTTCGTGTTTGTCTGCTTAGTTCTAAAGATCAGTAGGATCGAATGACAAAAACTTAACATTAATAAAATGACTTTATTAATTTAATTTCGTATTTTTTATAATAGAAAATGTAAAATAATTAATCATGACGGCAATGAACCACATAAATCAAGCAACCAGAGGATGTATCTCTCACAGAAAGACAAACTGAGAGATTATGTTATATTTTTCAATGGTGATGGGTAAATGCTTTTTGCTTAATAGAATACAGTAGAGCGTCGATAAGTGGAACCAATTGGGGACGGATCCTTCCAGTTAATGATTTGTTCCAGTTTCCGACTTTGTACGAAAAAATACATTAACCTGTCCGATGTTCAAATTTTTCTCCGTTGCGTATCGCTTCCTGTTGAATTTTTCTCCGTTGCGTGTCGCTTCGTGTTGAATTTTCGTCGATTTTAAGCCTAACGAAAATTTTTATAATAATCATCGAGGCTATCGTATCGTTTTTTTTTTTTTTTTTTTTTTTTTTTTTTTTTAATTCTTTCCGCCCTGTGGGCACTAAGAGGGCCTCTTTTAGTAGGCCCATTATGGGTTCGGCCAGGCCCACAATGGGGCGACCGGGTGGTGAGGGACGGGGCCCGACATATCCGAACGGACCACCCCCCGAAAAATTCCTGGGGATTATTCGACCCGTTCGGATTCGATCCCGGGTCCCCCAGAGCGGTAGGCTGCCACCTTTACCGCTCGGCCATCCGGCCGTCGCTATCGTATCGTTAAAAATTATTTCTGCATTTTGTACAAACAAAATAAATATATTAAAGAATATAAAAAACATGAAAATTATACTTTAGAAGTAAATTTAGTATCAAAAACATTCGATTCAGCACGACAGTCCGACTGAAAATCGTTCCACTTTCCGGCCATTCCACTTATCGACGCTCTACTGTATTTACATTTATTGGGCTGAAATTTGAAAATAAATTGTAGATTTATACATTTTATAACTATTGCTATATACCAGACGTGGGCAAATGCGGCTTGTTTGAGTTACATGGGGGCTCTTGCTGAAAGTGTTAATTTGTTTTTTATTATTATTTTTACAATTTTATTTTTATAATTTTGTGAAAATATGTTTATTAAAAAATTCAATATTTGTTTTATATTATATTTATATTATATAATAAAATTGAGTGCCTTACCATACTACCCGCCACGACAGTACAGAACTGCGGCTCCCATGCATTTTGCAAAACCTACATTTCGGCTCCCACTGAACTCTTGCTTGCCCACCCGTTATATATGCATTATTTATTATATATGCTTTATTATTATATGCTCGTCCTCCAGCTCTTCCTCTGTTTATTTTAGTGGAATTTGATAGCTATCAGGAACCTTTCATCTATAGAAATCTGTTTCCAATAATCCCCATAACACGCTCTTCGAACGATGGCAGTATATTGCCAAGGGCGTCGCCAGGGGGAGGGGCAGAGGGGCAGTTGCCCTCCCCTAGAAATTCGAAAAAGTTAGTTAAATGCTAAGTTTTAATTAAAATAATCTTCTTAGGCTTCTTGTAAGTTAAAGAAAATGTTTTATTTGAGATATTTCTTTTCCGGTACATAGTAAATGATTAAAACTTTATGAATCATTTCTATTTTACCTACATACAATTCATATCCTCTATCAATTTACATCATCTTGCCCCCCCTTACCCATTGGCTGGCGTCGTCCTTGTATATTGCGATCTGGTAGACAGTTTCCCCTTACCTTAGCATACTCGATGACTATACATAAATCACAGGGATTAACTCTTCCAAAAATTAAAATAGATATAGGAAAAAGGAGACAGCTATCGGTCTTACCTATGTTACATTGAGTCGAGTGAAAAAAATAACTGACTCAGTATTTTTAGAGTTACAATAAAGATTGCTATGAGTCAATCTGTAAGTCCAAGGCCCATAGTGATAGGTATAATTTCGTGAGACGTTGGCATAGCAATTAATTAATGGCTTATTCTGACCTTATATTTGTACCTTTAAATGATCCAATAGAAATCAAATACAGTAGAGAGTCGTTAATCTGAATCAATTAGGGACTGGGGTTGTTCGGATAACCGATTATGTACGAAAAAATATATTAACCTGTTCATGTTCAAATTTTTCTCCGTTGCGTGTCGCTTCGCGTTGAATTTTCGTCGATTTTAAGCCTAACGAAAATTTTTATAATAATCGAGGCTATCGTATCGTTAAAAATTATTTCTTTATTTTGCACAAACAAAATAAATATATTGAAGAATATAAAAACATAAAAATTATACTTTAGAAGTAAACCTAATATCAAAAACGTTCGATTCAGCACGACACAGTCCGACTGGAAAGCGTTCGGATTACCGGGGTTCGGATGAACGACTCTCTACTGTATATTGTTTAGAACGAATGATTTTCTTTTTTCCCTCATAATCTAGAAAATAAAGGTGCGAGCAGCTTCGTTCGACTACACGCTGATACAGCATTACTTAACTAGTTAAGTTGTAATCGCAAACTGGTGCTTGAGGGAGCGATGGCTTCTCCTCAGGATTAGGCAAAGCTTTTTGTTCTGGCAATTTTCTGCAGGGTATGCACAAAAATACGGTAATTACACAGTGGCGTAGCGAGCATAACTGGTACCTGGTGCACGACACTATTGGCGCCCCTCCAGAAACACAGTTTGTCTTGGAGACCATTTGGGCGCCCCTCTGCGAGTGGCGCCCGGTGCATGCCCCTTGCACCCCCTCGCTACGCCACTGTAATTACACATTGTTAGTCATCAAGTGCTTAAAATTTTTCAGAAAAAATTTAATTCGAATTAAAATATTTCTTCGAACAATGGAACATACCATTTACGAACATTTTCCGAAATATGCGGTAAGTATATCCATTTTTAAAATTAATCTATTTATATTTCGAGTAACTGGTACTTTTGTACTTTTTTTTAGCCGGTGGAGATTTTCAGTCATCTCGGAGGATACATAAGCCTTTGGCTGGGATTTTCGGTGCTTGCTGTATGGGAAATTATGGAAATGTGCATGAAAATCATTTACAAAAGTTACTATAACTAAATTATTTTAATGCGATACATGACAATGCGCTTCTATTAAGTCAATTAGGTTTGAATGATCATTAATTAAAGTTGTTAATAGGGATATTATACTGTAATATGAAAAAATGATTTTATATTTGCTGTATAGTAGTGCCGTTTGGTTAATTCGGATGGTTATTTGGTATATAAGCATAAGCCAAAGAATTCCTAGTTGATACTGATGTAACTGAGCCCAAGGATGCGTTTTACAGACGGGAGAAATGCGGGAGGGAAGAGGGGGAACAAAGCGAACCAAGATCACGTGTCTACAGGAATATTCTCTGTTTCTCGCTAATGTTTATGCAAAAGCGAAAAGGAAGTCCGATAAATTTTACTACGAAGTTAAAGAAAAATAAACCCAACTACTCTATTAACATTTTTTTCTTTCTTTTACTTACGGCCTCTGTCTTTTCGCGACTTCCTGGACTTTTTCCACCTTCCACAGATGGCACCGATGGAGCACGCGTGCAATTTTATTAATGTCGTTGCGCGGAAGCGGGATTGTCGAACTACTGCGCAACGAAGTCAATAAAATGGGGACGACAGAGTTCGCCTGCAATCTGGTTTCGTTTGGTTTTTCCCTCTCCTGTTTATTCTTGCATTTCTCGTGTCTGCATACGCACAGCCTTGGTAAGATAAATAAATTAAAGGTTTTTAATCATGGATGTCGAAATGATTACTTCGTTTTTTACAAATGCTTAATTATGCTAGAATACATAGCGCACCCCAATAACGTAATGATTCTTTAAGGCAAATTTTCTACGATACTTAATTTTAATAAAGATACAATACCTGTATTTTAGACCATCTACCGAAATGGGGAAATCCAACGTAAAGATTCTCTCTGGATTTTGGCAATTTGATGTTTTCTTGCTAATTTTTAGATTAAGTTACAATTGGGCTTAATAAATTTTCAATGTTAATGGCAAATGTTGAAGTTTCTCAATATTAATTTCACAAAAATTTAATTACTTATGCGTAAAGTTTGTGTAGGTAATTGTAATGCCGAATCGACACAGTATTATTGGTGTTTCATCCTGGACAACTCGTACTTTGTGCAAAATAACAATTCTGCACACCCCAAATTCTTTCTTTACATAAACTGACTTTTTGGTTTGTTTGTTTGGTTAGTTACGGCAACGCAACACTTGGGCGATCTGCCTAGGAAAGATGCCTTCCGGGCGGTTTTTAAGGGAAACTGGCCCCTATTTAGGCGTTACAGACGTCGAGAAAACACAGAAAACTCCACGTGGCCAGCCCGTCCGAGCAAAGCGCGAACCGACGACAGAACTCCCAGTGTTCAGTCTAGTCCCCTCAAGCGCGGGGACGAAGACCGCTCGGCCACTGGTGGGCCCTGACTTTTTGGACTCGGTAGCAATCTTGTTTTCCTGAAACTTACGTGCACTACGCTGCGCTGAAAAAGTGGACACACAGTAGTAAATCTTTTGTAGCAGTGATCATTCTATGACTAACAATAGCCTAATTGCACACGGTGAGGCAGAGTTAGAAAAGTTTTGTATGATTCCCTATTCAATTTGGTTTTAACATTAACGATTTTCATCTTTCTTCATTCTTCAATTGGTACTTATTGTTTTACGTATAATAAAGATGTAAATCGTACAGTTGATGCAACAAGTATATGTATCTGGCGTGAACAACCTCGTCTTGTGATAAAACAAATGTTTCCTCATCGAGGATATTATGTTGAAACATTATATAGTGGTACTTCATACTTCAAACTGCACACTCAGTGAAAAAACGAGCTCAAAGCGTAAACGCCATCAGTTGTGGAAGCGCAAAGTCAAGTCGCTCTCGCGTTATAATCACGTTTTCAACCACATTTGACACGTTCGAAGTTTATGAGCATCCTCCCCGTGCACATTACGATTTTTTACCATTTGTACGGCATTACGTCCTTTCCGAAATTCATAGAGTAGCATGCCGAATATGCTTTTTATCCGAAGACATTTCAACTTGACTTTTAAACAAAATATGAAGTAAAATGTTTGTATTCTTTGATTAGAAGCTTATTTCAATCTAACATTAGAAATAATGCGTTAAATTCACAGGTGTGCGATTTAATTTTGTTATGTTCAATAACAATAGCATGTAAAATTAACCAAAAAAAACTTTGTTCCACCTACTACAACCTTTAGTTATTAACCATGACTTCCGAGAAGTGTATGGAAGCAACGAAGGCTAAAGAGGAAGGTGTAACCACTCACCACTCAAACTACGATTCACCTCAATCGACGATTGAGGTGAATGGCAGTGTGAGTGGTGCGCATGTGGTGGATCTGCCACTATGTTTAAGATGCCGAAGTCGACGGTGCGCGACCAATTAACGCAATTTTCATTTCATTATGCGATATTTACGTATTTTATTTATTGTCTTTGTGTTTTATTCATTATTAGAGCATTTAATTATATATTATATATATTACCTTAAATTATGTCAATTTGTTGTTTTAAGTTTATCAAAATGGATATTTTAGTGTTTGATGACGGATTAATTCGCTTTCCATTATTTCTAATGGGAAAAATTGATTCGAACTCTGAATGGCCTCCTGGAATAAATTAAATTCGAAGTGCAAGTCACCACTGTATTAGTAACTGTTTTATTGTATATTGTTACTTCGTGAAAATCTTACCTTTGGTTTATGAGTACTGTAAACTTAACCTTCACAAAACAATTGGAAATAATTCCATTCAGACAAACTTTTTAACGACGAACCAGCCTTTAAAAGCAATTATGGACAATAAATTAATTTAAAATTCACACGAAGAAACACAAGGTCCTAGTTCATACTGCAAATTCATATCTGTCCCCCCCCATCAAGGGAATGCATTAAGCATATTGAGGCAACGAAGGACCTGAAAATAACGGACGATTTTGCCGCATGCACCTGGTCAAGCAGTGCGAGAAGAATGTGAAGACCTCGTATTTCTTCTACACGCAAGTTTTAAATAACCAGCTTCTTCATTGCAATTTTTATTAAATTTATTACTCTAAAAATCTGAAATGTTAAACAATGAACATGGAATTACTATATAAAAAGAGATTATAAATACTATTTCAGAAAAAATGTTTATTTTGACTTTACACAAACTTTTTTTTAATTGCATTTCGGCAATAAAACGTTTGGTAATTTTGTTTTTGTATACATTCGTGAAATATTGCCGTCAGACAACTTCGCGTACATTGTTTTTTTTCCTTATAAGAAGCTATACATATCATACAATATTTTTCATGCAAATACATCGTTTCCTGGATTCCTTCGTCTAAATATATATATTTATATAGTAAATTATGATAAAGAATTAGGTAAAATAATACTATTGACCGAATATTTAAGAATGGTATACGAGGAATTCTACGAAATAAGACGGAGAAACGAGAAGCAAAATATACACGTGTACTTAATTTTTCTGAAAACTTATTTTTTATATATATGTAAAAAAGCAGCATAATTTAAATGCAGACATATATTCAATCAATAAATTCTTCAGGTATTTGCACAACATTGATCAATAATTTCACTGATAATGAAATAGCTAATAAATTATTTCATTACAGATGAAAAAATTTGGACAGATTTCTGTCATGCCCGCAAAGACAATGAAGAGTTGATGGTGGATGGAATGTTTAAATTAATTTAGCTCGAGAATTCCTTTTAATTACAGTTAAATTATTTAACATTACATAAATTATAGTTATTACTCTTCAAAACTTGTTACAGTTAAATTAACTAATTTTTTTTCAAAAATGATAATTAAATTAAATTTCATTTGGTGAAATCACAAACTGGAATAATTATTTGGAATAATTACGTATACATACGACATTTATATATATTACATAATTAATATATATAAAATAAATTTTTTTTTCTTTAGTAATTAAACGCATCCTGCATAATTTTTTTTTAATTCTTGGGATTTCATTTGGAATAAGAATCTTTCAAATACAAATATCTTACTATGATGTTTAATCCCCTTTAAAGTAGTGCTGACCAAATGGGAATTCCACTGAATGGCTATTAACAACAAGATGGAGGAAAAAAATATTTCAGTCCCTGAAATTAAAGATTTTGTTAATTTTTTTAAAAATAACATTAACAGATTATTGATTTCTGAATAATTTACATTCAAATTTACGTAAATTTTTTAAAAATCTTAAGTTATGAATCAAAAATATGTATATTTAAATCTCAAAAAACTTTGTTTAGCATCCCTGTCATATGAATGACCCAGATGCTAAACAAAGCAAAATGTGGCTCTTATTGTACTGTGCGACACTAACCAGATTATTGTGATTGGTCAAAAAGGTTTCATTTATAATTACCAATTTTAAGAAATAAAGTTGATTGGTCAAACAAACCAAAGCTTGGTAAAAGTCGAGATATTTCCGACTCCTAATAAACTAGTCAAATGGCCACTGACTTGCAGTTTCTATCTACTTTGCAATGGTTTTTATACTAATGTGAACATAGCTTCACTGTCTTTTGTATAATTAAAATGGATTTTGGTTAGTAATTAACTTTATCAAGTAAATTTAAATTAACATTTAATAACTACCATTACTATAAATTGTTTAATATGCATTTTATTATTCCATTGTTAAATGCAGAATGATCCCCTGTATTTAATAATCAAATACCTGAAGTACTTGTCAGGAGTAGAACCTGATAATATTGGAAATCAGTAGCATCCAACTGACTCGTCATGTGCCACCAATTTATTTATTTACAGTTTTGAACATTATCCTTCAAGTCTGACGTAAATGAATGTCCAATATTTAAGCATTTCTTGTGATACTTGCAGTACAGCAACAAGCCAGGATGATTCACAATACTGCCAAGTCCACCTTTTGCACATAGATTTCATTGATCATATGAAAATTTTTAAAAATTAATGCAATAAGAACACAAATCTGATTTCACTATCCATCTATCTATGAATTTGATATCACTATTTAAACATTGACAGATCACAGACTTTTTCTGACTCAAGTATTTAATTTTCAATAAAATTTGGAACAGAAACTGTCAGTAACATGATGCAATTGACAGGATGATCAAAGTATCTAAAGCCTGATAGTGAGTCTGCTGAATTACGAGCATTATAAGGTAAGAATTTAGTTTGACTTGAATTTAAAAATTGCAATGTATTTACTCAACATTGCCATTACAGCAATGCAGAGTGAAACTTTGATAAACTTCGTAAAGTAAACAGAAAGCCACTTTACAATAGCTTGTGATGAACCAGAAGCAAAATGGAGTAAAATAGTGTTAATAACTGAACTTGTTTGATTTCCAATTATAATTTGACCTAATATTGTAATAACAGGACTGCTGACAGTCTCATTGTTACAATAGGTCAAATTATAGTTGTCAGCAGTCACAATGCTGACAACTGATTAGTGAGACTACTGCCTTTGACATTATTGCACGGATTACCTTGTCTCTGACTCCTGCATATACAATAACATTCTTGAACACACCAATGACAAAGCAGATGCTGCCATTATTTGCGTGGAAACCACTGACTGTTTGTAGCTGACAATTCTTGATGCCATTTTGATAATATGAATTTTGCCTGAACAACATATCAATCCTTTCAAATGGCATACAAACATGCATAGCCCTTAGTAAATGCTTCTACCTAACTTCTCCAACCTAACAGTATATACACAATACTTCTGAATAGGCATATACATCAAGATTGCAGGTCAGAAACACTAAAGTGACTTTGATGCAAGCCCACCAATCATCAAACATTCTTTCTGACTTGAAAACTGAGAAATTAATAGCAGTAAAAATAAACTATCAACAACATTAAACAAGCTGGATTCCTGGTACAGTGGAATGATGAGAGAACAATATAAACAGTGTTATAAGAGGAAGGTCGAAGAGTGGCCTCAAAGTCTGTTTCAACTAGGCACAAATGTCAAATGGTATTAAGAGAATTTGTCTACACTCTTATCTAACAAGAATGCACATTACAAATGGAAGCCCTAAAACAACAAAAGAAGATAGTGTGTATCTGATTATCTCAAGAAAAAGCTTGAACTGATTAGCAACTGTCGTTGTGAACATTATGTCAGAGACCACAACATTGTGTGATATGTTATTAGTTATCAGTTCAAAAAGCTTAAAATAATTAAACTCCATCATAAAGTGCCAACCTCTGAATGACAATAACTAGGTGAAATAAAAAATTATGAAAAAATTAAATAAGGGGATATTTAGCTCAGTCTTTTAGTCATATTTTCATCTAAAAAAATTAATTTTTAAATAAAGTGTTAAAAAGTCAATATTTTTAAGATATAATTTCAGACCAATTTTTTGTTTTTCTTTTAAGGAAAATCATATCAGACTTATCACTTCTAAAGTCAAACTTGAAATTAGCACATCCATCATGCTACATAATTGTCAAGATCAACACAAGCTACCACGGAAATGGAGCCATATTATGACAAAAGCAGAATGGCAAGAGTGTGAATATTGAACATCCTAGTAGAGCAATCCATGAAATCTACCAAACCTTGCCTACACTATAACAAGCTTGAAGCTCTTGCAATACATTGGGTCATGACCAAACATTTTGACTGTACTTACAGGACCACCAAACATTTGAAATCTTAAATGGACCATTTCACACACAATGACAACAGTCAATCATAAGTTTGCCTAATGGCTTGCTGCTTTACAAGGATTCAACTTTGCCACACATGATAGATCAGAAGAATCAATGATCACAGTATACAGTTTATCCCAACAAACAATCTGTGTGCCCTAGTAATGCACCAATGAATTGCTAGTCAGAGGGCTGCAACAGATGATATATGTCAAAAGCTGAAAAAGAAATTGAAATGAATGTTCTGAGTACCTTTATTTCAGACCAGTCACAAGAAGACTAAGTGATGATTATCCAAGTGTTCCAGTCATGATAGCAGAGATGATTCCAAGCATACTTGAAAAGTATCATGATTGAATAGGCACTTTGCAAAATAAATGCCCATCATTTTATTTACAGATACTGGAAAAAAATGAGAATAAACATTCAGAAATATGTACGAGTATGTAAAATTTGATTGATTTACAAATATTGAACTCTGAAGGAAGGGAAGGTAAGATGAAATTGAGACCCTTTCTGGCATCCCATTCACTGTGATTTCCATTGACATATTGGACACCTCAGACAGGGATATGAATACATCATTTTTACAGCACATCATACTACAAGATTTCTCATAACTGAAACTCAGAGAACATGGCAACAAAGATTTGACCTTTGTTGCCATTTCAGTTGGGTGTTCAAACCAAATCCTTTTTTTTCTTTTGGAGTACCATAGAAAAATCATTCTAAATAATCCAACAGTTTTCAAATTAAAAACTATTGCCAAATTGTGAAAAGAATATGACATATGGCCTGCTCAATCAAACAGACTTGTCAAAAGACACATAAGAAGCCTAAGAAGTTCTACAAAAGACATTAGAAGGAAAGCCTGAGTGGCCAAAATACCAACAAATGGTTGTATTATGCTGAAATTGTGCAAGACATAAAGGAAGCAAGTTCTCCCAATATAACTTGTACATAACTATTAACTAGACATACGTAAAGCTGAATTTAGCTGAAGATGAATGACTCGATTAGACAAGGCTCTAAGGAAACAGTCAAGAAAAAATACAAATATTCCAGTCATGAAGACCAAAGAAATAGTGAATTGACACACTTTAGATTCCAGCTATAAGTCTGAAGACCTTTGTATTCTTGAACCAATGTGTGAAAGATCATTCACTGGTGACATGCCTGGATGGCAACATTGCTCATATGTCAGATAACTGTGAAGAAAGTCAAATCCTGTTGAGTTCTGTACCAGCTGAAGCAAAACTGAACAATTTTAAAGACTTTTTTGACAATTTTAAAGACAATTTTGTTCAATTTCTTTTGTTTTACTTGATCTGTTTTAAGTAAAATTTTATGTATGTTATATTAAATTAGGAGGAGATATATTTCATGAACTCTTTCTAAACAGCGTTTGGATTTATTTCTATATTTACATTTATTAAATTAATAAAATCCTCCATTAAAACTTTGAATCTGACAAAATATTAAGATACGAGTTTCTATGCATCATCAGATAAAAAAAATGATTAATCAGCTTCATCCATGTTTGAAGGGTGTTGGATTAAAGGTATTTAACTTAATAAAATTCTCATTTCTGCTAATATACTTATAAATAGTAAAAATAATTTGCTATTAGATTTTCAACATAATTATAAAGGAAGATGCACACATGCGGTGTGGCAAGGAAAAGTGGCAGAATGATGACACTTTTTCTAACCGCAGATGTCAATTTTGTGCCACTTTTCTCGTGCTGCAAAAGTTGATTGAATTCTATCTTTTGCAGCGACTGCCGGCAAGATGTGTTTCTATCAGCCAATAACAGTTTGTCTGGTAGTCATGTGAGAAAATAGAATCACATGGTGTTTTAATGGCAGGAAGTTTGATGCGGTTAACCGAGATAACTAACATCAGAATAAAGAGGAAAGGATAATAAATTTAACACAAATAATCATATAAAATTTAATTCAAAGAACAAAACAACCGAATCTTACTTGAAATAGTATTCTTTATCGAGAGATCTTAATTGAGGAATAAACGTATTTTGTACACCAGTTCTTTTTCAATTCGAGAAAATATCTCTAATCCAAAATCTTCATTCAAATCTTCTAGCTAAATAAAGCAAGCTGTACCAAACAAAATTTGTAAACAACCAAACAAAATTTGTAAACGTGGATCAGTTTCGTTTGCCATCTTGAATACTGAACGCATGCACTGAAATGTAAGCAGATTGCCACTTGTGTGGTTGCACTGCCACACGGCAAAGATGTGTTTATGAGACCGCTTTTCCTTGCCACACCCATGAGTGTATCCTCCTTAAATATATAGAGTTTCTTACTTGGTATATATCACTATAATAGCGATGAGAATGGCGAGAACTACAACACCAAACACCAGTAAACAACATTTTTTGCGACGTGTCTTACTCTGAAAAAATATCAAACTTAATATATACACACAGTCTGATTATTAATAAATAATAAATTAATATATTTAAGTGTTATTTTTAAATCTTTCCAGGCTATGGACACTACGATGGTCTTTCATTATGCTATTGTGGGTTTGGCCACAATACTGTGATTGGGTGTTGAGGGACAAGGCCTGACATATCTGAAACAAACTGCCCATGATAACTTCCTGGAGTTTATTGATTGCCCAGATTCAATCTTGAGTTCCCCAGAGTGGTAGGCCAAACATAATGATAATTTGAACATAAACTAATGTAACAAATTCAGATAATAGAATTATATTCAATGATCTAATAAAGGACAAATTATTATTTTAGTCATTTTTAATTAAACATTATTACACACAATAATTATTATTATAGTTTCACAAAGTAAGAAGCTAATAATAGCAAGATCTTATTCTTGTAAGAAAACAATTAGAAATGAAAAATCCCTACAAGTTTTTATCCAGTTCCAGTATTAATTTCAGGGTTGGATATATAAAAGTATTAATGTCTAGTGAAGTTGAGAATGATTAATGTCATTTATCAATGATTCCATACAATTAGTTTTAGAAATTATTTCACCTGACTAGCTAGATATTGTTTCTCAACTTACATGAATTATAGAACTATGTATTCATTTGAAATTATTGATGTAGAATATGGATTATCATATGTGAAACTTTTAATATGCAACTAGCTCTTTAATATTTTTAAATTGAAACTATCTACAAAATAGAAATAATTTAATTTCAAGATATAAAAACAAACACAAAATGCCTTTTATGATTGATTTTTGTATCTTGACATTTTTCTGTTTGTCTACAAAAAGAATAAAAAGCATTTTATGGTTTGTCTACAAAATTCAAAGCAAGTTTCACAGTTACATATGGTTTGGCAAAAAGTATTTTGCTGAAAATATAGTATGAGTGTATGTATGTTATGTACTGTACATTATGCTCAAAGACTAAAAACACTCATTGAGTAAAAAAAAAAAAAAATTCAACCAAAATGCACTCCGACTTCTCAAATCAACCACAATGCAAATTTTGTGTTCTGGCACTTTCACAAACTGAGAATTATACCGAAAATAAACAATTGGCGTCATTAATCTTATGTCAAGCTCTAAATTTCTAAGATAGAAACTTCTGTTTATCATTGTTTTTTACTAATATTAATTAATATAAAAATTTGTTTGTAGTTGTTCTCCTTGTGGGAATGTCATTATTGAAAACTAATTTCAATAAATTGACAATGTGATTTACAAATAAATTTCCTTATTTGACTTAAATCTTTAATACTTTTTTAGGTACTTTATCTAAGATTTTCAGGTGTCTTACACAGTATCAAAGACCCATAAACAAATCAATTCTCAATGTAGATAGAATTTGATTTCACTCTAAATAAAAAAGAAATTTGTTACTTAATTTTGTACTGATATTTTTATCATATTGAGTCAGGGCTGCCTTAATAAACATTCACAATATTTTGTGGCATTTTCACATTGCCAGATTGCATTTTGATTGATTATTAAAAATTTTCAACACAAATATCACTTTATGGTCTTACCGAATATGCAAAAGCACATTATGCAATTTTTGAAAGTGCCACAATATAAAATTTGCATCATAGCTGAATCTGAAGGCAATGCATTGTAGTCAAATTCTTTGCTCAATGAGCATTTTCAGTCTTTGACAGATATATATATATATATATATATAATATATATAATATACCCACCCCAATTGTAAACATTATTGATATGTCAGATCTAGTTTTAATCATCCCCATTCCATTATAGACATCATGAAAGATCATCTTAAGCCTAAAAAGTAGTTTAAAAAATTTATATATATATATATATTTTCTATCTGCAAGACACTAAGAGAATCTTTTATGATACTTTAATAGAGTGGTGGGGTAATTAAACTAGGTCTGGCATGTAAAAGTCAAACTACAGTTGATAATGAATTCTGATCCAAATTCAAGTCCAGATCCTTCAGAGTGGCAGTTATCACAGAGGTCATTCATTGTCAAATATACTGTTTATAGTGTTAATATACATTGTTAGGAAAAAGGAAAAAAAATCACTTTTACAATTATATCACATTGTTTAAATTATTATTAAAAGAAATATATAAAATATGCTGTGGTAATAATTACTTGATGTTCCCTTGCTTGTGCCAACTGTTTGGTTCCACTAGTAACATGTTCTGCAGCATTTTCAACATTGACTTCAATACTATCTACAAATATTAAAATTTTCATATGAATATTTACGTATTATTAAAGTTAGATACATTACACAAATCAAAATTAGCTGAAAAATACAATAACTTTGATTACTAGTTACTCATTATTATTTTTATTTTGAGTTAAAAATTTATTAGAAATTTTTAATAATCTTAATAAATATCTTAATAAACAAAATTAAAATTGTTTTAATCTTTCATCATAGTTCAAGTTCCCTTTTCATTACAATTTTTTTTGGTCAGTGTTATGTTTTTAATTTGTCAATAATTCCAAATAAAACCACATTGATCATTATATAAACAATAAACAAAAGGAAATTTAATATATAAAAGCATTCAAATAATGAGATTTCAAAAGAAAGACCTGATTTTATCATATAATAATAATAATAATTACAGTAGAGCATCGATTATCCGACTTAATTGGGGACTGGGGTTAGTCGGATAACCGAAGAAGTATGAAAAAATACATTATTAGTATAGTGTATTAGGCCTAGTTTAAATACTAGCCTCCCTTTCATGGTTGAGCCAGTGCTGCCAGCTAAACCATGCAAAAATTTAACAAAAATAATATTAAAGTAGCCAAGACATAACTAAATATTGTAGCGCCACATCACTAGCAGACATTTGAATTTGCCGACTAGAACGCGGTTGGTTAACCGATAAGTCGGTTAATAGATGCTATACTGTATATATACTTTTAAATATGCTTCATCCATATGAGCAAAATAAAAAAAATTACATGATTTTATTGTTCATTTCCATCTATTAAATATTTACATTGTAGAAATTTAATTATATTATTGAATTTTTTATCTTTATTACCCATTCATTACTTAATCATCAAAAGTTCAACATTGATGTAGAATTAGCTAACAGAGGTTTCCTTACTCTGAATTTACATTTAAATACTCTCCAATTAATAAATTAGCTATTTATAACAGTCCATTAAATGTGTCTAGAATGTTTTGGAAATTATTCTTGAAAATTAGTATGATATAAAATTTAAATTCTTGCCAAAAAATATAAAATTTCTTTATTTCATGACGGTTTATATTCTAGTCTAGTTTTTCAAAATAATTATAAAATTTGTTATCATCACAAAATCAACAATATTAAATGTTAATTATTTATAGTAAATTTTGTAAGCATATGTGGTTATCATATGTGTATTAATATGTTTGCTTCTATTGTATAACATATAACCATATAAATAATTCAATAAAGAATGACTATACTAATGACAATAAAGATGATAATGAATTAGTTATCATCATTGTCAGAAGCACAAATGCAATATTAATCTTATTATTATTCAGATGAAATTAATTACCAATGATTTCCCCTTGATCGTGTACTAGAGATGCAAGATCTTTGAAAATTTGATTCACATCAACAATGTCGGCCTGTAATATCAATATTTGTTTTACATATATCAAATAAAATATATTTAATATGCTTTTGAATAAATATTTTAAACATACCTCTAATTTACGAACAGCCATTTCCCTCTCTCTTAAAAGTTCTATATTGACATCTTCTTCCATTTGTAACTGAGTTGGACTAAATTAATATATATATATATATATAAAATAAATATAAAATCTCATTCTAAAATAGGAATATTTTATATATTCATAATATATACATTCTGTCAGGGCATGTGATCCAAAAATACAAACATCTCAGCCAATGTTCCCTCTAATTTTTTTTGTAGATGAGTGGAACATATACTTCTCTGAGCAAAAAAAAATTTTTGCTGAGCATATATATATAAAATCTTATTTTTTTCCTATAAAAATTAAAATAGTTATTTATAAAGTAGAGATTAAAATTCATTTTAAAACACACTTCCATACAAAATATTATCTTTTGTCAATGATTTAATGTATTTAATCGAAATATACATAGCAATAATCATGTTGCAGACAGAGTGAGAAATAAGTAAACAACAATTCAAATTAGTACGTATGCTCACCTGCGTGGCATATAAATTCTCGTGTGCGGCAACAATTTGAGCAGTGCGCGGCCGTGCAGCTTAGAGGGAACATTGATCTCAGCATCTATAAAGTTTATTAAAATAATTTTTTTGAGTGAGAAAAGTTTTATGAATTTAACGTGGGCACCTTTTGTAACATGGCAGATGTCACAATGATACTCAAGCTCTATAAGTGTTTTCCAGCAACTGAAGCATTATTCTGCTGCAGTGATACATTGTTTCAAATCATCAAAATCTCAAACTTTTCTCTGGTACATATAGACTTTAATAAAGCTGCATGAAACAAAATCCATGGAGTCATATATGGAAATCTAGGTGGCCAGGCAGATGGACCTTCTCTGACAATCCAATCTCCAGGAATAGTCTCATTCAAAAACAGCTTGACATATTGATGAGTGTGGTAGACACCACCTTGTTGAAATGTAAAACCTGAGAAAAAACTTACCATAACCTTAAAACAAAGCTCTGCAAACATGTCAAGGTAAGCTTGTCCTAATCAATGTGGGCTCTATGGAAAAAAAAAAAAACAAAAACAGACCAATGATGCCATTTTTGTGCACTCCTAACCAGACATTTTGATATTACCCTTTCATTTTTGATTATTTAGTGAAAATTCTCGTTACTCCAAATGCAGCAATTATGTCAATATAAATCTTGGAAAGATTTCCTACTGGATACACTTTAGTTTGTAAAAATATTATGAGCACTTCTTGCCTTAGAAGCTGTTATTTTTGGATTTTGTCTTAGTCCAAACATGCCATACATATAAGAAAATTTATAATATATGGTCTCAAACTTAGTGTTGCAATCCACAGCAATTCGTTGACAACTTGGAATGATCACAGTTCCTTTCTAAAGGGTATTAATCCTAATGACAACCATTTAAAATTAGTAAACAGCAGACAAACAAATCCCTCATTTCTTTTCATGCCAATTGTATAACTGGTTATAACCAACAATTATTCTCAAAATTACAGATCCACTTGCTTCAAGCAATGAAATTTTAATTAAAATAAACAGTGCATTCATAGCTTATCTGATCTAAACCAAAAATATTTTTGTGCACAAAAACCATAAATTAATTTATCATCTCAGGAGATTGTAATATTGAAAAATTTATAGTAAGTGTTTTCTGCTTCCAGAATAAAAACAAGGATAATTACTAATAGTAAAATAAAAGATACAATACACTTAAACATCAAGTACAGATCAAATTTAGTATATTTCTACATTCTAAAAATTAGGACGCAAGGTTTTGGCACACAAAAATAGAAAACCAAATCAATTTTAATAAAGTTTCGATTTTTGTTTAAAGAATAGATAATTTCATTTACAAAAACTATTGATATATTTTTGGTCAATCAAGATGCCAAAATGGGAGGTCGTTTTTCTTTAGCTGTATTATACTAAATGCATTTTTCTACTAAATAATAATATGTACCTAGCACAGAAAAAAGGAAAAAAATATGAAATTGACAAATACTTTAAAAAAATGCAAATCTAATGGAGAGAATTTAAATTAATCAAAAAATTATTCTGTTCAAGTAATTATTGATAATTATATTTAAAAGTAGTTAAATATGTTTAAGTAAATGAAACTTTTATTAATTCCATTGAAACAATTTATTTAGTTTTTTTAAATGTTCAAATAATTATATATTTTAAAAAGTTCAGATAAATATTTATGATTTATTTTAAGGTTAATTTGTGCTCTTAGTATGGATCTAAGCTAGTTTACCATTACCAAGGCCATTTACATTATGTCTTATATTATATTATGTCATGGTTTAAATTAGCAACCAAAGTTGGACTGCATTGTATGGTGGTGACTTTTTCATAAGTTTCCTCACAATGGTTAACAGAGTAAAAACAGACTGATTATTCTTGGCACTCAAAAATGTTCTTTATTAATGAATTAGTTCTTACGATACTATTATTGAAAGATTCCACAAAATGAAGAGAAAAATAAGTTCTTAAATTACTTTTACAACTTTATATACTGAATGATGAACTGAATAAAACTTCTTCAATATTTTATTAAATGTAGTAATTTTGTAGCAGTAATGTTTTAACATCTGATTTAAAATATTAAAAATTGATCATAGCTATATAAAATTATCATATATATATATATTACTAACAGAGGACTAACATGGGTCTAAAAGATTTTTTTTGAAAATCTTTCCAGTATCAATATTTTCAATAATATTAGATAATTATTGAATGTAACCATTAACTTTCTTTTTAATCAGACTATTTTTTATCATATCAGGCCAACCAATGTGAATTAATCTTCAATTCTAATTCAAATTTTACAAAACAAAGAGTATAAAAAAAAATTTTACCTGGCTAGATCTATTAAATTCACTGCATTTTTTGAAGATCTGTCATCAAATGGATTCTAGAACAAAATTATAATTTCAAAATCACTAACTTTGTTTTCATTAAAAAACAATGTACAATTTTATCAAATTTCATTATTATAAGATTATTGTATTAAGTTATTAATTTACTTGAACACTCATGAAGAGTAAGTACAATTTGTAAGTTTTATAATTTGAAAAAAACAGCTTTATAATATAGTAATAAAAACGTTTTATTAGTATATGAGTATTTTTGGTATACTATCATTTAACAGAATTGTATACATACATATATAAATACCAATATCAAAAATTGGATTTTTACTGTACCAAGCACATGAGACATTCATATGCTATCATAATGGCATTACATAAATAGAAATTAGTTGTTTTTCTAGTAAAGCCACCATTGCTTCAAATCTAACATTCTTGAAATTCTAATACTGACCCCTGTTAAACCTGAACTTGCTCTTGCTCTCATTACGCTCTCTCTCTCTTTGTGAGCCGCTGTTCGCTGAGTTTCTTGAAAATTCTTTAAGCATTCTGTAAACTCGTCAGTCAGTCGATCTTTTAACATCTTCACATCTTTCTACAAAATTTCAATTAAATTATTACTATGCTTTTCCATTTACTAATAAACAAATAAGTTTTAAAAATTACCTGATCTGAAGCACTGCTTAGATGGGATAGATTTTTTAAAAGTGAACTGGTATCTTTAGCCAACTGATTAGTATAATGTTGTACTTGGTGGCTGAACAAAATTAATATTTAGAATTGGTAAGACAGATGTAATACCTTAAAATTATGCTAATGTAAAATACTGTAGAAGTCAATGAAATTAATAATTAAGTTCAAAACATTGTTAACTAATGAATACTTTTAAGATCACTAAAATCATAAAAATTAGCAAACATTATCAATTTTCTTTCATAATTTTTCAATTTATAAACCTTTTCCAAACCACTAGTTAATCTAAAGAGTCTTAATTGGAAAATAACCATAAATATTAAGTATTCATAGGTGCTATAAAATGTTCAACAGTTATTTCTCTTAATTTTAACAATTTTAAACTATTATTATTGAGAAATAGTTCTATAACAATATTCAAGTAATAATATGAATAATAGATCAATATACAATCATCATAAATATTTCTTTTCCTTAATTTTTTTCTGCTTTATTAACACTATTATAATAAAATTTTAAAAACAGAATTCCTATGATAAATTCTACATATGCATATATTATATATGTGATTCTGAATATACAACCAGGGTTTAAGCTGTCACTAGTCTTTTTTGCTAAAATGCTACAAGAATTTAATTTAGTGACAACTTTCTTGGCACATTTTGCTAAAAAAAAAACTAACATTTTCCAAGTAGTTAAAGAGTTTCAAAAACTAACATTTTTAAGATGTTTTAACTAGAAGTATGGTCATTGGACCACTGATGGTCTGTTAGCATGCACCAAGTGGTCCAGAGATCAACTCATTTTTCAAAACTACAATTCTATTCTGTTTAGTTAGAGAAAAGAACATTTTTATGCACTGCATCTCTCTCACATCATATCACCAGATAGAGAAAACATTATAGCACACATGTATGATGACATTTACAGGATAGGAAGTTGGCCTAGGTGGTCTAAGGTTTATTTTACTTTGAGAATCACTGGTTTAAATAAATAATGAATGATAAACAGAAAGCTATTTTCCAAGTATTAATCTCAAGAAACTGACAAAAACAAATAATATTAGAGGCAACTTCTGTAAAAAGATTCATTATTTTTATCATTATAAAAGCAAACCAGAATTCACAGAAGTAAAATATAAATTTTAGATTAATTATTAAAAATTTTTCATAAACAAGATCAAATAGGCACAATATTAGAATTTGATTCTTTTGATATTAAAATAAAGAGTATAATCTAGTTAATAAATACTAATGAATGCAAATTTGCCCATTAAATTATTATATTAACAATAAAATACAGTGGGTGATCAGTTAATGAACAAATTGGATAACGAACACTTTCGCAAAAGATTTTTATGTTTGGACAATGAACACCTCACAGAACAAACACAAGATGACATAAAATAATGAATACCGATTGGTCTTCCCTTGTCTTCAGGCAACAATTCGGAACTTTTCGGAGCGTGGGAGACATCAACATCAACGCTCAACCCAGTATACAATGAGTGGATAGTATTCCTCCGAACTTTGAAACTCTCCCTTGTAATTCCAGCCTTTTATTTTTCTGACAGAAACAATTCTTTTATAGTATTCGCAAAACTGTCAGGCGAGCACTCATTAAGTTTTGCGTCAGTTTTTATTTTCAAAAGGAGAGAGTATACTAGCAAAGGTAGCGAGTGGGCAGATGTCTGATGTTTGATATTGCTGGGCAGAATGGCTTGAACAGGTCTACAGTAGGCTGCAGTTCAATCTTATCTAAGAAAGATACTATATAATCAAGAAGACTCAAACAGCTAAAGGAGCAAAAAAATCACATCTGAGAAATAAAGAACATCAAAGAGCTCATAATGGAACCTGAAACTGATCTGACAACAGAAGAATGCCAAGAACTCTTGAATGAAGAACACCAAGAAACTTGGCAATATATGTTTTCTTCTGAAAAAGAGGATTAATGCTGATATCTGCTATTAAAGATCTTTTGAAGAAGTGGGAGGATGTCAGAATAACGGTCTTAGAATGGCATCCAAACCAGGTTGAGGTTAATAGGTTTAGGGATCTCTATGATTACAATGCTATCAATTACTTCTGAAAAATCCTGAAGACGAGAGAAAAGCAATTGACATTACCAATTCTTTAGCCCCTACAAACAGAAAAAACATGACTAATAAAAATGCAAGACTGTGTATATATGTATTTCTACTATTATATTAATATATAAATAAATGTAGTAAGAAAGTATATATTTTTTATTTTTTGGGGGTCTCCAGAATGAATTAATCAAATTCCCATAAAAACCTATGGTAAATCAATAATCAGTTAACAAACAATTCAGATAGTGAACAAAGTCTTGGAACAGATTATGTTTGTTAACATATCATCCACTGTAATTTAAAGAAAAAAATAAGCAAAACATTATCAATATATTAATGAAAATTTGTAAATACAAATCATAGTCTGATTCCTAATAGACATATATACAGGTGAGATTATTTTCAGATTAGAATTAACTTAAGTCTAGTTTGAAACTAATCCAGTTTTTAGGTATGTCTGAATAACAAAAAACTTAACTTATTTAATTACTTACAGCTGTGAACGAAGAGTTTCGGAATCTTGTGGTGTTCCTAACTGACTGACCATCTTTTGCATGGAAGCAACTATTTTACATAATAAGGAAAAAAGTTTTTATTATTTAAGAAAAATTTTAAAAAATTATTTAATACTAATTACAGAGATTCAAACTAACAGATCTTTTAATATAAGTGATTTTTCATAATGTTTTCCTCCCCTCCACTTCTTGGGTACTAAAAGAACTTTTTTCTAAACCCATTCTGGGTCTGGGTGAACTCATGATAGGTAGTGAAGGATGGAACCAGGCTTATCTGGCACCAATCACCCACAGAATATTCTAGTTGCTTGCCTGGATTCATTTCATGTCCCCTAAAACTAAAGGCTAACAGCTTAATCAAGTCAACCATCTGGCTGTCAACTTGATTATAGCCAATTATAAATTAATTATGTTAAGAAGCCATTTATGTAAAATAATTAATGTAAAAAAAGCATAAAATTTTGGTGACAAATTTTTTATAATAATGAAATCAACCTAATGTGGCTATTTCTTTGTTTTCTTATTATTATAACAAATCTTTCAATGAGAGTTTTAATTATTGCAATGACACAATTTGACTTCACAGATGCATCATTAATTGAATCATGTATTAATATGTAGCACACAACTACATCAATCAATCCTACTGATTATAGAACATTAGAAATCACATATGCCAATAAATATACTCATTTATTTACTGTATTTCCATCAAATAAAGCTGTTATAATGATTTCTATTAAATTTTTCCTTTGATTTATGAAATCATTACAAGAAATGTTTTCTATTAATTGGTTTTTTACATGATTTTAAGAATAGATCTACAGTAAATTGCTAGCAATTAATTGTTTTAAATAATTACACATTGGTGGACAAAACTTACGGATGAAGAAGAAATGGGCAAGTATATGAAAAACTACATGTGGTTGTAGACCAAGAAAAAAACAATAGAATTGACAGCACATTCAACATGATTTAATATAATAATTACGTTCAAAGGAAGTACACAGATGTCAAAAGAGGGTGCTTTTGTAAAAGGTGCATATTGTCCAAAGACATGGTTGTACAAAAAATGCACAATACTACAAACAATCCTGAGTGTCATGTCAGTAAGGGATATGGCCATCATGAAGTGCAATGCAACTTTGTACACAACGTAGCATACTCAGAACAACTTGATCCGGGAGCAGTTGAGGCAAATTGTCCCACTCCTCTTTCACTGTATGGATGAGGGTCTCCTTGTCTGTTGGTAGATACTGTTGAGCAGCATTACGTCTCTCCAAGGCATCCCATACATTTTCAATCAGATTCAGGTCAGGAAAATGGACTGGCCAAACTACACGATGAATATCCTCTCTGTCAAACCCTCCTCTACAGCCTGTGTGCCATGACAAGGTACGTTACCATTCATAAAATGAAACTTTTACCAACAGCACCTCCAAAAAATCAAACATGTGAAAACAGAACTTTGTCAACATACCATTGGCAGTCATGATCCCTTGGTCATGCACATACAGGTCCATACGGCCATTGATCATGATGCCTGCCCACACCATGATACTGCAAGTTGGATATCGATCCCTTTCCTGAATATTTTTGTGGTGATAAGCACTGCTAACCTCACGTCATATCAGTTGCTGTCTAGAATAAGACAATAGACTGAATCTACTCTCATCTGAGAAGAGCATGGTAGCCCAGTTGTCATTAGTCCAATTGTGATGCAGATGGCACCAACATAAATGGCACTTTGGTAAACTCTCAAGAGTGGAGGACACACAACAGATCTTTGGGTGTATAGTCCTTTCTTTTGCAAATGTCTTGTAACAGTTTTACAGAATATCTTAGTTCCTGTGGCTGTCTGTAAATGACTTGCCAGTTCACCAGCTGTGCTGCATTGATTCTTTTTACTGAAGAAACAATATACTGATCTTCTTGGGGAATCATACTACTAGAATGACCTCCCCCCTTGCACCTGCTGCAATTCCACTAGTTTGAAATGCTGCCCATAGCCTAGAAACGATACTGTGTGATGTTAACTCTTTCTTGTCCATTTGCTACGCCCCTCTGTTTAAGTTTATTTTGTAAAACGGCGGAGGGCAATATAGGTCAGTCAAGATCACTCAGGCAATATTATTTTAAAAATTCATCAAAAATCAAATTATCATTATATTCATATGAAAAAAATTACATACATTTAGTAATATCTTTAGTTTTAAATACGATATTTTTCAATACATTTTACTAGAAAAATTTACAAGAAAAAAATTATAAATATCAGAACTGACATTTAAACTTGATAATTTGTAACTTTTTGTCAAAATTAACATTGTCTAGTTACCTAGTTTTTTGCTGGCACTAAGCCAGAAAGACGTAGAATATTGTTTTGTACAATTTTATATAAGACTTATGCATGTGCATTTATTTGTTTTGAAATTATCGTGCATTATATCAAACATTTGTTTGAAATCAAAATTTTATTCTGCCATCAACTAATATAATGAACTAATATACTTTATTCGCTTCATATCAAACGAGATTATATATTTTTGTAATAAACACATGATTACCAGTAGCAATACATGTAACATTTGCTGATATTTTCAATTAAAATAAAAAATAAAAAAGTATATAGAATATCAGAACTGAAGATCACAACTTGAATATTTATAACACGTTGACGTATTATAGCACGAATAAACTTATTATAGCATGAATGAACTTATTATAGTAATATTACTGCATGAATATGCTAAAAATGAAATAAAAAATTATCAGAAAATAATAAATTAAGAAAAAAAAGCATTAATTAAAATTTTTTAAGTCAACAAAACACCACCTGGACAAAAATATGTGAAACAGACGATAAACAAGACGCTGCCATCAAGGGCCGACATCTGTTGTCGATAAATTTTATTAAAATCAATTTTTAACAGGGTATCGATGAATCGGTACCCTGGACTATTTGCTTAACAATTAGGGTATGACAGATCGGTACCCCGGTCAATTAAGACTTAAATTCATAGGCAACATCTGTTATTTGCCACCCTTTTTCCAGCTTTCCAATCATTCTTTGAGTAAAGTCATCTAAATGATTGTTTGAAATCTCTTATCTGTGCTGTCACATGACCAACTCATACGGAACTCAAACATTTGCATAAGTTTTACATAACAGAGTACATCATGATTTCAAGCTTATTTCAACAGATTGCTGCGGTTCAATTTCTAACTGTAATCATTGAAAATAGCATCCGTCCTTAAGTTTTTTCCACCAGTGTATCTATAAAAATCATTATTAAGACATTTATAGCCAAAATACTTGTAAAATCTTATAATATAGGAATTATGGCAATAACATAAGCCAAAGATGAGCTTTATAAAGAAAAATTAAAACAGAAGTTTTGAATGAATATGTTTCGATTTTCTTTTTAAATAAATAAATAACTGAAAAATCAATAGCAAAAATTAAAAGCAAGTTTCTTCAGTTAACATCAAAACATTCTAGAATGTATCTTTAATAAAAAAGTAAAAGATGAAATTCAGTTTGTGAAATACAGTTCTGGGAATTCTGACAGAACAATAACATCAAATAGTTCATTAATCAACTTATAAAAAAATCAACAAATTTTGTTGATTTGTCAACAGAGGTTACTGATGACAAGTCTATTATGACAACCAATGTTATAATTCTAGAACTTTGCAGATAATTCAAAATTATTTATAATAAACACAAAAAACATTCCATTTGACAAGGAAAATTAATCCTTTTTAACAGTTCTTAATAAAAAATTAAGTATTAACAGTTTAAATTATAAGATCAGATGTTCCTGTCTTGATTTGTAAGTTATAATGTAGAGATGGAATTTGCACTTTCATAATCATTCTACAGTTTATTATTACATTTCATATATTAATGCCAGTCATTTGAAATGATTTAAATTTTTTTATTAATTTCACATTTTTAAATTCAAATGTGAAAACAAAAACAAATACAATTTTGAACAATATTAAAATAGATACTTACCATTCTGTGATATTTTCTGAATATTTGTTCCTATCTCTTGCGAAAGTCGGGAAAATTCATTTTGATTTTCTAAAAATATTGGAAAAAAACAAATAACTGATAAAATAAATACTGTAAAATAATTTAAATACATTAATTAACTATATTTTAAATTCTTATTCACAAAAATAAATATTTTCATCTTTTTCTAAATATATCGGGGTTTAAATTCTTACAAATACTATTCTTACAAAAAATTTATTAATAAAATTTTTAATAAAGCAAAACAAAAAGAGTACAAATTCAATACTATAAATTTTTCATAATTGTGTTCTGTAACATTTATTTCTGCACAGTCAATACAAGAAATAAATGACTTATAATTAACAAAGAATGTTCTGATTCAGTATTTCATAACCCAGATATGATCTAGGTTATGAAATACTAATTTAGAAATGTTATAAATTTGGTAATTGCATTAAACTCCGATGTTATTTTTAAAATTTTATAGCTTATTTCCACTTTATCTAATGAAATGGACAAATTTAGTCAATAGCTTAAATAAAGTTAGATTCAAACTTCACTAAGAGACACAAAAAAAATTTTTTATATTCTTAATTAATTATTCATATATTTAATAATAATGCTTTCAGTTATATTCAAGTTTTTATATAATAAACTTGCTAAATCATCCATAAATATTTTTTAAAAGAAACTTCATTATATAAAACATATTGCATCCACCAGCTTGACAACCTTGAGCTTATAATGCAACAATACAATGATGCAAAAAGGCAGAAAACCGATAAACAATAAACTTACTTCAATTTTAAATCATAGATTTATTTCTTTAATTTGTCAAAAGTTTTGTTCAAAATTTAAATTTTAACCACTGTTACAAAAAATAAAGGAAAGTTTTTATCATCTTTATTATATCCAAGTGGTGTTTTTAATGTATTTTATTTTTTTCAATTCGCCAATAATATTTGATATTTGAATAGTTTATTAACCTAAGAAAAATGCAATTAACTGCAGTCAAAAATTTTAATTGTAAGTGAAAGATTGAACTAAACAGAAATCTGTTATATGGAAGTTTGATTGCATTTAAACAAGACAAAACAAATACAGGATTAGTCAAAGCAATATCTACAACTTTAAGGATTAGCTTATAGTCCAACAACAGTGTAAGAATTGTGAGGATGGATTTTGCATAGTTTTGTTATGTTCCCTTCCCATTGCCCCGAGGGAAACTACACACACATACTTCTAATCTAATGATACAATTCCAAAGCTGAATGTTCAACTTTGATTTTTGATTCCAATGCCAAATTGTGCCAAGTTACCTAGCTGCTGGCCAGTTTAACTATAAACCAGATGATTTTCTTGTCAACACCAGTGATTTTGAAACTCCAGACTGATGTTGGAATATAAACTGGCTTTAGCATTTCAAGTTAACTGTACAGTTTGTGACAAAAATGTTTTCAAAGTTTTACACATATCTCAATCTATTGATATGGACCTCCCTCAAATCCTTATAATCACATTAATGCATTAAACTAATTCGTGTATATTTTCTTGGGTGTATTTTTATTGATCAGGATCATAATGCTTCTGTGATATGTCCTAGTAACTCTTTTATAGTAATAGACAAGGCAGCATAATCATCGTATCTTCCATTAAACACCATAGAAAAAAAAATCTAAGGTTAATCTGAAATAAGAGATCAAAGTCATTGACTTCTGACCAACCCTGCAGAAATCATAGCTTTGTTGCAAAATTTTATAATAATTCAATTAACTGTGGTCTTAACATACCTGTTAAATAATCAAAATGATTCAATGATTTAGTTTGGCATAACACTATAAATAAATGCAAATTACCTGACGTATATCCAGTTTTATATGAAGAATATTGATATCCATCATAACCAAAACTTTTAGCCATGATGAAACTTTCGAAACTTTCAAAAATACTTTTAAACCTATAAAAAAAATAATAATAAAAATAAATTTAATAATTTTCAAATTAAAAATTATTTATTATTAATAATTAACAATATGTTAAAATGCTTTAATAATAGCACTACATATACCTTAGAACATTTTAAAAATATAATCTAAAAGTAAAAAAAGAAACTACTGCATTAATTACAAAAATCTGTGATGAATATGTAATATACAGAGCAAATTCATTTAAATGGAACACTTGGGTATCTTAGAGAAAGATAATTTAATTTTGTTACTTATGACTTGAAACAAGATAATCAAATGCAAATATGGTAACATTCATGATCCAGTTTTAAAATATTTGGCAGACATCCAAAAATTGGTATTTAAACCACTAACAATAAAACAGGAAATGCAACCACAAATGTAAAATGGCATTGCTAACGACTAAATTGATACTTTTTGGATTAAGATGATCTTCACCTTTATTTTGCAGCTACACTTATCACATGCTGTATGAAAAGCAATCTCCTGGCAGACTGTCACAGTGATATGCATTGTATCATGTACTACTATGTATGGCCAAATATTGTCACAAAATAAACATTAATATTTAACCAATTTGCTATCCATCCAACACTCTTATATAACATAAATGAAGTATTTTAAGGCAACCATATTGTTTAGTGATTGTGCAATAAAAATTATTATTATATAATTCTAAGAATAAAGCCATATGGATCAATAATATTCATATGACTATTGATTTATTTAACATTTTTAAAGAGAAAATATTTATAAGATGTCTATATACCGAAAAATATTAAATGAACTAATTTAAAATAAGCAGCAAATCATTAAACTTGATTTTACTTTCAGCTTTTCATCATGAACATTTTGATTACAAAGTTATATGTTAAAAAAAAATATCTAATACTTAAATCATTTTAAAGTATTATACAAATTTATAAGATACTTTAGAAGAAATTTGAAAGATTTTACATTGATATTTACTAAAGACACACAAAATTGGAAAACACATTCTATGTTAAAGTTTCAACACTAAAACATTGTTTACTACATACATATTAGATATGAATAAATATAGGTTTAATGTATTATTCTGCCATTTAAAGGACAGATAAAACTTGTTATAGTAGATCAAGATCTTGAATAATATTCTTTGGTTCTTCCATTAAGCTTGAGCACTTTTTCTACATGTAGTAAGTCCTTGATTTAGTAAACTAAATGAGTAGGGTACTCACTATTGCTAAAAGGTCATTAAATTGAATTTTAATTATTTTTTTAAAATTTTTATCATTATTTTAAAAACATGTACAAGTACACCACTGAATTTCTGGCACTCTTGGTTCCAAAGCCTTGCCAGATTAACTGTTTTGCCAAACCAACTGTGGTCATGTATAATAATAATTCATCAAAACACTTCTTACCCACTATTTATATACTTCCCATATACCATTGACTGCTACACTCTTAAATATTAATGTAAATTATGTTTGATCCCACCACTGACAATCTCATCTCAGAAACCATAGTTCCAGTTAAATTTAAGCAAAATAAACTAAAAATATGACAAAATTAGTGTTACCACCAAGTGCAGTGTAAATAATGTAAATTATCATGTCATACATATAATGTCATCTGGATCATCCAGTAAACTAGTCTAGTAGCAGTGGAAATTTCAAGTTCCCTTTTGTAATTTTGTCTGAATTAAAGGAAGTGTTGAACCATCAATTGCCAGAAATTTGATGGTGTACTTTATGGAATGAACTTACAACATGCAAGATTTATTATAAGCATGAAAAAATAAATTATTATTATAATATATATAGAGTAATTTTTACAGACATTACATATGTACCGTATATGCATGTGTATAAACATACAATGTACCCACATTGTACAGTACATGTATTAAAAACTAAAAATTTTTTAATACAATACAGAAAACAAAATATTCACAACACTTACTATGTAACAAAATAATACTTTATCAAATGACTGAGTATTATTTTTAAGTTTTACCTTTACTGTAATCTGGCAATAAACTTTTTATAAACTAAGGTTTCAGAGTTACGTTATTCTTCATAACAACATATACATCAACCCAATTTGATTATTAATGTATGCATTGGCTATCTTTTGTTGGCAATATCAGACTTCACATCCTAGAAAAGTTTATCTAGTTATATCTAGAATTCATTGTGTACCTGATCTTTTGTGAAGTATTTATAGCATTCTGTTAACCAGTGTTTTCAACAGAGAAATTTCATGCACATTTGATTCATTAATATTTAATTTGGGGTTTATATAGTTTATCATGAAACACAAAATGTTACTTCTTAATTAACCTATAAGTAATTCAATATAAAGTATTGAAAATGTAAATAGATACAACCAATCCTTGATATCATCTTCTTCTTCTTTAACCATTGAGTCATATACAACTATTGGTGACTTCATAGATGAGTTTCCTCCAGCAAGTTCTGTGTGGCGCCCAGTCTTTCAGGTATTTGAGTTCCAGGCTGGTATCTGCTTTGATGTTATCCATCCACCTGGTACGTTGCCTTCCCCTTTTCCTATGTCCCTCTACCATTCCCAGCATAATCTGTTTTTCCAGAGAGTCAGCACGAATAGTGTGACCAAAGAACTTTAACCTCAAGCGTGCAATCATTGCCTCCAAGGAGATTTGTGGTCAAATTTTCTCTAGGACTACTTTATGAGTTGTTCTATCTGTCCACGGGATTCTGAGAATCCACCACCAACACCAAAGTTCGAATGCATCTAGCCTTCTTTTATCTCTTTTTCTCACTGTCCAGCTTTCACAATCATAGGTTGTGATTGAAAACACAATTGCCTAGACCAGTCTGGCCTTAGTTGATATTGTGATGTCTCAGCTTTTCCAGATGTTGTCCATCTTGGTTAGGGCGGGGCGGCCCAAGGTTATCCTTCGCTTAATTTCCTCTGTGCATGCTCCTGTTCTGCTTAACTTTGAACCAAAAAAGATGAAATCATCCACAAACTCTAGTTCATAGTCATCTATAGTCACTTTCCCATGCAGTTCAGTTGTCATCATGACCTTGGTCTTTTGGATGTTGAGCTTTAGGCCCATCTTCTCACTCTTGTCTTTTATGCTCTTGATTAAAGTGACTAGATCTTCTTCCAACTCTGCAAGTAAAGTTGTATCGTCTATGTACCTTAAATTATTGATGACCTTACCTCCTATGTGGAAACCAAGGTCTGTGTCTTGAGTGGCTGACCTCCTGAAAATCATCTCTGCATATATATTAAACAGTGAAAGTGAAAGGATGCATCCTTGTCTGACTCCTCTGTCCACTGTTAGCCAGTTTGTGTCACCATAGACTGTTTCCACTGTTGCTTTAGAACAGTGATGGGCAAAGTACGGCCCGCGAAAGTATTTAATCCGGCCCGCCGAGGGTCCATCGACATGGATAGTATATGGCCTTTAACACCTTTTCGCACTGCTGAAAGTTGCTTCCTCACAGCTGGAACCTGCTTTCGAAAATATTATGGAAAATCAAAAACAATTCCATATGTCTCACACGCCTACCATGGCAGGACCTTCGAATAAAAGTTAAATTAATTATTATTTAAGATAAAAGGTAATTTGTAACATTTGTGTGTAATGCTGTAATGTTTTTATAATATTATGATTAAAAGCTTTAACACAAAATGCATTTTTTCTATAATTCTGGCCCTCCTCTAGAATTTCTTAAACTTTGTGGCCCCCCATTAAAAAAGTTTGCCCACCACTGCTTTAGAACTAAAGACTACTTGTAAAGAAATTTTTCTCAATATTGAATAGAGAACTGCTCTTTATCTAATTTACTAAATGTATAATTCTGCATTGCAAACAACATTGTTATCACTAAATCATATGACTTTACACTCTCAAACTTGTGTGTAAACCTCATTACTATATATACTTCTTAACTTAACACACTAATCAGAGTTGTGGAGTTGTAAACAAATTACTAGAGGAGTCACAGTTGGTAAGAAACAGACCAACTCCTATTTTCTTTTTTTTTTTATTATGTATTTTATATTGGTTCTGGTTAAAGCTCCATGATGATTCTCCTAATCATGATCTTTCTTTGCATATCACTAATTACTGTTGATTTTCTTTTCAAAAATTTATATTTGAATACATTTTGTGGTAACTAATTCTACATTTTTATTGTCAAGACCTTAACAAAAGGCTGAGAAAACTAAGGTTAAATTAGTGTTTTTTGAATTCTTCATTATAACAACAGATGAAAAATGTTGTAGTTGTAGTAGCAGTAGTGAAAAATGTGTAATTAAAGATGATGAAAAGTAGTGATAATGAAAAATACTGTGAAAAAAGATAAGCACTTTCAGTGGCTTTGATAGAAATGCCTGATGATTCACTTGATAGTGATGAAATGCCATTCAGGATTAATATAATCTAAGTATTTTTTATATTATTTAGAGGCAAGAGTTAGATTCAGACCTTTTATTTTTATAAGTTAAATGACATTTGGGGGCTTGGTCTACCAAATTGGTAGACCAAGCCCCCAAATGTCATTTGTTCATCAAAAATGAACAAATGACAGTTGGCATGTGACAAATGTCAGTTAGGGGCTAAAAAGCTTGTCCCATTATATTTTATTTGTAAACAGTTATTGAAATATATTTTCATACAAAAGTAATTAACAATCTACTTTAGTAGCTATAATTTAATATATCCTACTCATTCTATATTTCAAACAATGAAATTACAGCAAGTTTAATGTTAGCACTCAGTGTGAATAATGGTAACTTGTCATATCCTTATTCAAACTTATAAGGAATATGACATCATTTTCTGTTTTCCACCAGTCTTTTATGATTGGTAGAAAACAAAAAATGTCATTGTATTCTTTGCAAGCTCAAAGTCATATATTCTAGTTTCATAATAATAATAAAATCCAGCAATAAGTTGCTTAAATTTACCAGCACATTTAAAACTGTGTGAGGTTCTATCTGTTATATTTCATTAAAAAACATTTTACATTTTTAATTATTATAAATGACAAAAAGCTTAATTTTAGGGGTAGAGATACGTTTTATAAAAAATTGTAAATGCTAATGAGTAAAATCTTCATTAGATCTAACCCTACTTGAATTATGACACATGACCCTTTCTATCACCCCATTCTCTCAACCTTTAACCACCAAAATATAGCATAAATAGCATCAATCCCCTAATACACAAACTTCCCTGCAAAATTTCAGAAATTTTCAACAAAACACGAGTTATTAAGCTTCCAAAAAGATGAACAAAATCTTGCCCCCACACACAAAACCCCCAAATTTTTTGCATTTCTCGATGTTTTAAGGTCCAAAGTCCAAAAATGTAAAAATGTTTGGGAGATCATTTCTTGACTAATCATGATACTTTTCCTCTGTTATATATAACAGAGCGGCAAAAGTAAAAATTATCTAAAAATATTTTAATACAAGCACATTTTAATTTAACACCATAAACATAAGAAGTTCTAGTCTACATTGATCCAAATAATCTATAAAAATGTAAACTGAATAAATAAAAATGTGTCTATATATCAGAATGGTGAAATAAAACAAAGCTATAATAAATCTGATTTTTTTTTCTGTTGAAGATTGTTTGAAAAAGTAAAAAATATTTTTGGTGCCAAAAGAGTAAAAAAGAAGCCAATTTTGTCGCAAAGGAGTCAAACCTGCTATCATTGTATGTATTGAGCATTTATTACAGTACCACTTTTTATTATTTACATTAAAAAGTGTAAACCTACCAAATATTTTACTTCAAAATATATGCAATATTTATGAAAATATCATCATACAACTTAAGTTCAACAATGCCACTTCAGAATATAGAAGAATAAATCAAGGAGTAAGACAAGGATGTCCATTGTCACCAACACTTTTTAACATCTATATAGATGACATAATACATCAATGGCAGGAAGAATATACATTAGGAATTCAGCTTCCAAACAACATAAAATTCAATACCATGCTATTTGCTGATGATCAGGTGGTTATTGCTAACTCTGAAGATAATTTACAAAAAGGTTTATTTACCTTAAATAAAATTTCAAAAGAATACAGCATGAAAATTTCAACTGCTAAAACCAAAGTAATGGCATTTAGAGGCACAGAGCCAATATGCAGCAAAATCGTAATTGATAATACAACTTTAGAGCAAGTTAATAATTTCCTTTATCTAGGATGCAATATTTCTTATGAAAGTGAGAATGACATAAATAATAAATTCACAAAATTTCTACAAATAGTAGGAATAATATATACTCTAAAACCACACCTTGTACAAAAGCACTCCAGACTGAAATTATATAAAACTCTGGCTGTTCTGACTCTCCTGTACAGTAGTGAAATCTGGGTTCTAAAGAAGAAAGATATCAAAAGATTACAGGCAGCTGAAATGAGGTTTATGCACCAAACTGCTGGATATATGCTCCTGGATCATTGTCAAAATGAGGATATTTTGGAGGAACTCCACAAGACCTTTAATTGAAAAACTCTCCAAATATAGAGAAAAATGGCTTCAACATGTATCTCGAATGTTGATGGGTAGGATATCTCATGCAGTTTTACAATATCAACCACGAGGAAGACGACGACGACAACCTGGATGTCCACAAAACCGACTCCTAGATCCTGTCTAGCTGAGACTGAAACGGGTCAATATGGCCTAAATTCGTGAATGGTGTATGATGATGATGATTAAAAAGTGTAAAAAACAATCATTATTGAAAATAGGGTTATTTCTTAAGGGTTGTGAAGGTAATTTACAGTTTGGTTTAACAAATTCTAGTAAAATTTTTGTTTGTTTTATCTGAAAATTAATGAGAGTGACAATGGCGTTTTGCCAGGTTAATGGCTAAATTCATTTTAACACGAGAATTTGTTTTAGTGATGTTTACTTTAAGGTGAGTTGATTGTAACAGAGTTAATACTATTCTTCAACAATATTCCTGTTTACAAAATCAAAAAATTGAATTGTAATTAAATATTTATATGGATAGTTAATAATCACAAATATTCAATTTATTTATAATTTCATATATAATATTTTTTATTATTCAGCTAGAAGGGAAGAGAAAAAGAGAGAATGTTTAGAAAAAAAAACCAGCAAGAGTCTGGAGTTGGCCACATGGCCTAAGAAGCTGGAAAGATTGAGGACAATAGTATTTTTTATATACAGTAAGCATTATAACCAGACAAATAACCATTAAGACAGATGAAGTAGACAAAATAGCACAACAATAATCATAAAGACAGCAACCCATAAATTTTAAGATAAAGGCTGCTTTCACTATAATAGAATCTGTAATGGTAAGTGGCAAAACTGCATAGTAGTAGCCCTCATGACATCATACAGCAGAAAAGGAGCATGTTTACTAGTTTAGTCAAATTCAACTTTTAGCACAATTACAAGCAGAAAAATTAAGTATTGATCAATGTGAAAGCATCATTTACATCAACATTATTCAACAGGGACAATTTTCAAACTTATGCTCAGCCTTCCCAACAGAGCAACTGAAACCTGCAACTTCTGTTCACTATGCAGATGTTTTATCAGTTATATAAATCTGGACCTCCATCCAATCTTTGCTTAATTTAGACTATATAACCATACAGGTTAATTACACACATAAATTGATAATTTTTCAAATAAAAACAACATACATTAAACATTAATTTTAACTTATTTTAAATTATATCATTAAAGAAAATTCATTTTGTTTAAAATAATTGTTTACTTAAGCAGATACCTGAACATCAGCAAATGACAGAGTTTTTTAATGATTATATATGAAATTTTTAGTTTAATTATCAATATAAAATATTAATAATTAAACTAAAAATTTCATATGTAATCATTAAAAAAACTAATCAAATTCAATAGCAAAATCCTCTCTTGTGAATGTAAGTATATATTTTTGTAATAGACTTAATCACATTTATGCATATTAGCTTATTTTCAATGATTAAAATAAAATATTTTATATTAGTATCAAGCAACAAAAGAAGAAAAAACATTCCTATCCTACATTGGCATAAAGTTTAGTTTTTCTGCAGTTATAAAATTGTAAAGCAATCTTTGGAAATTATTTGTATAATGCATTAATTAATAAAAAATAATTTAGTATCAAATTGCAAAATACCATGCATTTTGCTATTTGTACTAAATTCTTAATGCATGGCATATCAGTAACAACTAAGTCATTGGATAGACAGATAAATGGCTTTCTCTAAAGAAACTTCTATAAATTTGGAAAGAATGTGAGAACAAATTAGAACTGAATCAGGTCTTTTAGAATTAGTAGATAGTTTACTTTTAGTGAAGAGAATTAGTGATAGAGAAGTAAAGAGAATTAGTAGATAGTTCAGTTTAATTGTTTAATAGTCAAGTCAACTCTTCAACCACTTTAACAAAATTAGTACATATATTTACTAATTCTATTAAAACAAGTTAAACTTTGTTTAAATACAGTAAAAATCACCAATTCCACATTCATATCTCAACACATGAACAGTTAATAACAAACTAATTACAATACAATGTGTTAAACAATCTTACAGGATAAGAAAAACTATCAAAAGCTTTATATATATTATAAAGAAGTTAAAAATACATTTTAAAAAATTCTCTTTTTGATTAATGTTACCTATGGTAGCAAACATGGTGGCTCGTCTCTGAAACAGTGGGATGCACGTTTTAACCTAACCTAACCCATTCTAATAATTTGGTTGGCTATAATTATGTTAATTTATTAGAATAGGTTAGGTTAGAACGTGCGTCCCCAATATTTCAGAGACGAGTCGCCATGTTCACTACCATAGGTAACATTAACCCTCTTTTCTAATAAAATTTATGCAACTCTTCAATTTCGGACTTGAAGAAAGTGTGCTCTACTTTTGAATTAAAAAAATAACATTGTTAGGTAATACTAAACTAAAGCAAGTGTTGATATCGCAAACTGTGTATGAACTGGCAACACCCGTCCATGACCACTCGAAACAAGAAGAGACCTATAGTTCAGTTGTGCACTAAGTTATGAATGGGTGAACAAGTGCATGTATAGTCTTAGATTAGAATAAAGTGTAATTCTAAGTTAAAGGACTGCCTCATCATTGTTCTAACAAAAATCCATTAATATATAAAAGGACTTAATTTAGATAAACTACATACATATACAATATATAATTAAATTGATTTTTATTGCACAAAAATCATTATTTTTAGACACTAAATTAATCATTTAATGAATATTGATTTGAAGACAATGACAAAGGTATTTCTATCAACATTACTCATTAAATTCAGATTCAAATATGATCTAAAAATTTCAATTTTTCTTTAATGCTTTTGCATTAGTGTAACATTTTCCTTAATCATTTATGCTGTATAACTTCACTTTATATAGAACCTATTTAAAATGATCTGGAATGGATTAACAGCTCACAGTAGTTTTAACATTGCTCAGAAATCAAATCCAATCCAAAAATTTGACATATCGAGTTGCAATTTGAAAAAATTGTAGACCTATAAATTCCCACTGTCATCAGTCCGTCTATTTTTCCTTAATCTCGAGAACAAAGTTACATAGATAAAATCCAAGACCAGATATGGAAACCTTAAGGGGAGGAGGCCCCAATTAAATATATACGAACTTCCAATGCAAACCGGAAGTCATGTTATTTCAAATTCAAAACTTTCCCTGAAAGCAGTTAATAGATGACTGGCACAACTTTATTGTTAAAGGAAAAGTATAATGTACAGAGGCAAGCCATTACAAATAATTTGAAATGGAGGGCATATTAAATAAATTAAAAATATGATTAAAATTGCAGTCCAGCATTGTGATGATGTCACAATAAATAATTGCTCATTTAACTAAAATTTATTTATGGTCAACTATAATAAGTCAAAACAAGTTGTTAATTGAATAAAAATGTTATTTGATACATTTTTCAAGAAAAAAAATTAATATTCCAATTAAAAATAATGAAATTAAATAAATGATATTAATTTAATATTTTTAAATCTTGAATTAGAAAATATCTTTTTCACTGTATAAAATCTTAAAAAATGAATGAATGATGGAGAACTCTTCTATTGTTTTTTCTTTAGTACTTTTAATAAATTATTATTCATTTCTAAAAATTTGATATTTATTACATATTAGAAAAAGCAATTAATTTTTTTTGAGAATCCAGATATAGTGTGTGCTAATTAATACAAATTTGTATATATCCATATTCTAGTATTTAAAGAGTATATACATTGTATTAAAGATAAAAATTATAGTTTATAAAGGTTCCATGTAACTAAAAAATTAAAATTAATACAATAATATATAAAATTATTGTACTAATTTTAGTTTTTAAGAATTTTAGTGTATCTATGTATGTATATATGTATATATTTTACACTAGCAGCTCAAATTAGTATTTCACATTGATTCATGATGCTCTTTGCATCTGTGCTGTAGTCAGTTCACAATTGTTTATATAAACAATTTTTTTATATATATCAAATAAATGTAAAAAATAATCAATATTAAAACAAGAGAGAGAGTAATTTAAATAATGCAGAAAAAATTAACAAAAATCTTTTAAAATAAGCAAATATGACTTAACTTAATCAATCAACTGCTTTAACATTGTGGCATTTACTAAATGTCAAGTGTTACACTTTGAGGTCTCACAGTGCATAAAAAATATTTTTTATTTTGAAATTCCATTTTTCTGGTAATATACTTAACGCCTCTCTTAACATTTTATTTTTCTCAAGAATTACATTTCTACTCAAACATTTCATACCAGTAGGTCAGGGAGTGAATGAGGACTATATAACTTTATTATATTAGATACACATTCCTAAATTAATATAACTAAAGATTAGAAATAACAACTTAAGTTAAATATAATTGTCACAATAAAGAGAAACTAACAAAAACCAAATCTTCTGTATCATCATCACTCAAAATTCATTGTGACAATAGTATAATCTTTCTAAGTATAATACTTGTTTTAAAATTATATTCAAATACAATAAGAAACATTTTTAACCGATAGTACCTATTAACAACTAATTCCTATTTACCAATTCTTTTCACTATTAAAATATCCTGTTCAAATTATTAAATAAACTGCTTTAAAAGGCTATTAATTTATTATTCTATTCAGCAACAAACAGCCAATAGCCTAACTTTAAAGGACAAGTATTCTAAAACCAGGTCACACCTTGCAATTTTCAACCATGCAGACAACTGCAACCATGACGGTTTTCCTGATAACTAGTAAATCCCCCTTCATGACAGCAAATGCAACTAGAAACAAAAAGTTTGTTCTACTCATGTCAATTTTGCAAACATCCATATTCAATCAGCAAACACTTTTGTATGAAGTCATACAGTGACAACTTTGAAACAGTTTTCCATCATCGAATAAAATGAGAATGCCTATGGAATTTTAATTCTTCATTTTATGAAAAAGATAAAAGAGAACAAGCATGGCATAAGACAAGCAAAAATCTTGGCAATGATTTAAATACCACTTTTTAGATTTCTGTATTTATAATATTGATTATTTTTAATTTAGTAATTACATTATTATTTTAAAAATGACTAAAGAACTAACTGAAAGTATCATCATTTGCAAACAATATTCCTTCGAATTAAAAAAAAAAAATAGCAGAAGATAGCTGCATTGTACAATATTACTTCAAATTTAAACCACATTTTTTATTTCAATTTTTAAGATGTAAAATTAGGGTGCAGCTTAAATTCAAAGCGAATATTTTAACTTCTTATTTTTGCCAATCTCTCACTCTCCAACAATCAGGTCTTTACATGTGCTTAGTATTACAATCATTGATAGCAGTTTATTTGGTAGTTCCCTGTTTGCATTTTTTGATTTACTGTATTTACTCACATATAAGGTAAGGTTTTTATTCATTTATCACAGCTTCATATTCCTAGGTCATCCTATACATGCAAGCAAAACATTCTTTGCATTCTTACAAATAATTTTTGTGAACTATGTATTTGTAAACATAGTAAGTATTGTTGCTGTGTATACTAATTCTGTGTGTACCGTCCTTGTAATCCAAATAATGATTCTGGTAGACGATCATACAGCAATGGTTAGGAAAATTTTCGTTTATTTAATCAAATGCATTTCGGGTTGGTTTATTTCCCAACCCCTCTTCAGTGCTGTTAAAGAATACAAAATTTGGTAAGATTTCCGACAATATTAAACATCACATAAATTGGAATACAACAACATAAAACTTACATATCATATGTTGGTACATTTTTAAAAATATTTTTTTATATTTTAACATAAAGGTGTATTACATTCTCTATAACATAAAAATTTTTTGTGATTTAATACAATTTGATAAAAAAATATATACAGTTATTCAATTTAGATTATATATAAAAACTTATATTTGCAGTGAAAGTGCATTGTTCCTAATGAGGGTGCAGCTTAAATTCAAACCTTAGGGTAAACTCAAGAGGGTAAATTCAGCTTAAATTTACCCTCTTGTATTTAAAAGCAAGTATTTTATCTGGGTTGTTTAAATTGTTCTTGTATATTGTCAAGAGTAAAGATGAATAACAATAGGAAAAGCAAGGCTTTTGAATTGAATTCCAAATTAAAATTCCAAAATCACACAAAAGCCCGATATAAGTTTTAATTCATTCCCACGTGAAAACAGATGATTATTCACAAATCGGAATTTGGAGAAACTCATAAGTGTAATCAACGGAGAGTGAATTTGACTGTTAAGAATTGGTGAAAAAAGGTTTCCGATTGTCTAACTTTACATGAAGAAATTATGTTGTCGATTCTACAAGATTTTTCCTTAAAGTTTAAAATGCCAGTAATTTTTGCAGGACAATGTGTGCATTTACGTTCATTTGATATTTTACTTGTGATTAAACAAAATAAAATTAGAATTGTATTAATAAATCTAATTTTCTTTATTTTGATCTTTAAAGTCACACCTCATCCTATATATGCGAGATCGTCTTATAAATATGGTAATCCAGTTGCTGTTTAATAGCAGCTGTGTAAAATCGAATTTTAAATTTTTTTATTACCCATACTCACTAATAATGGAATAATGGTTTACATATGATGTTGAATTCAAAAAAAAAAAGTTATATTGTGTGCCCAAGAAATTGGAAATTGTGCAGCCAGTAAAACATTTATGGTTGACAAAAGGAATGTGCATCATTGGAGAGCCATGAAGAAAGAGTTATCTCAGTGTAAATAAGACAGAAAATCATTCTCGAGGCCTAAAAAAAAAAAAAAAGATACCCTGCAATTGACACAAGTTATATATATACAATCATTTTTATCTTTTTATTATTTTTTCAAATTTTCCAATTTTAAACTCCTGCAGCTTATATTTGTAGTAATACAGTAGATGTAAAGGGAATGTTGGTTTATTATAAGGTCATGTTTTTCCAAGTTGCAATGCCAAATGAACAATGTGACCAGAATAAGATTGTACTTGTTGCAGTTGCCTTTATAGCTGGAAATCACTTACAACTTTTATCTAATTCAAACATTATTTATTGTTATTGTGTCATTGCTCCCTTATTATTGCATGGGCAATATTCAGATATGTGTAAATCATAAAATTTTTATTATATACATTAAAAGAAGTATTTGTGAAAATTTCAAACTAGTTAATTGCATAAACATGCACATATTCAGTACTATTTTTCAAAATTATATCTGCATCTTCAAATATTTCTGAATATATATATTATATATGCATGAATTTGCAATATATAATACAGGTACTCCTCACTTTAAGACCTATCTGCATAACGACCAATCGAGTTTCGACCTGCAATTCGGGGAATCCCCTTTCTCAGCTTGAGTGTCGATCAGTGGCGAATGGTGACATGCGTACTAAGCGTACTATGATATCCTTATAGCACTATAATAGGCTGATAGCGTACCATAATAGTCTTTTTATGAATAAATTTGAAGTTTGTTGCATAATTTGTATAATTTTACAACGATCCTATATTCCCGGCGCAAGCTCCTCACTTATCAACCAATTCGCTTAACGACATAGTCATCGGAACAGAACTCGGTCGTAAAGTGAGGAATACCTGTACACTAACAAATCTACTGATAAAAATACAGATTAATATAGAAAAGAAAAAATTAATGTCAAATGATGTAACTTCTAGCCTGATCCAATTAAAAATTATTATTACATATGATTAAAAGTAAATGCAATTTAATTAAATCTTTTAATTTAAACTCCTACCAAAATTAATTATGAAACATTAATAATTCAAAATGCAGATTCAAAATAATTATTTCACTTATAAGCATTAATATATTTTAAAAAAATTACTATTTATATGGGGTCTTCAAACATACCATTAAAAATAATTAATATTTGATTTTTAACATATTCAAAAATAAAATTGTTACACATATTTAAAATATATTCTTCAGAAAATTTATCATTATATAAATAAGCTATGTGATTTATGTTATTGAACTATAAAATAGTTCAATAATATAAAACATTTGTATCTATCTATCTTTAAATAAAATGGGAATACTTTTGTCTTTATTCATTAGAACATGAATCAGGACACCTTCAAATCAAGCATACGAATCATCATTTTAATTATAAATATATTCAAAAAATTCTCTTATTCCATAATATTAATTTGAAAACAATTAAACAGCAAATAAAGGCAAAAATATTCTAGTTCTGATATAATTATTTCAAAGATATTTTAATTTATATGCATTTTATACTATCAAACAGCATTTGATAGCAATTTTGTCATTTGCCAGTAGTATCATTATATGTATTTATATGTACAGGGTGGCCACAAGATCTCTATGCATACTAGTTATTAGTTCTCTGTTATGCTCTCAAATTCTTTGCATAAATGTACATCTTATTCTACACAGTGGCGTAGCTAGGGGGTGCAGTAGGTGCGGTCCACACCGGGCCCCTAGAAAGCAATAGGCCCATGGGGCCCCAAAATCACAAGAAAAAAGACCCGAAAAATTTTTTCGAGGGCCCACAAATCTGGTTCCGCACCAGGCCCGGAGAACCATAGCTACGCCACTAATTCCACATATTATCTTCTATGCTAATGGATGAAAATAATTAAAGGAGTTGCTGATACTGTTCTAGAATCTTTAACTGTTGTAAGGCAAAGTTAAAAATTTTACTTTCAAATGCCACAAAGCTAATGAAGTCCAGACTGAGATAAGCAATATATATTAGGTCCACATAGGATCCAAATGTGTTAATATATTCTCTAACTGAGAAACTGGAATCATAGTCTCAACTATTTCGATATCCAATGGCAACAAGATGTTTACATCACACATTTGAACATCAAACTGTGAGTGTCTAAGAGACTAGAAGCCAATGTAATTAAGTATCGTATGATTTGAAATGTGCCACGAGTTCATTACCATTGGATACCAAAATTTCAGCATTACCAAAAATAGTTAAATCTAGATCCCCAGGACATAGCTTCACATATAGAACTTTTAACTATTAATTGTGTAATTATGCACATATACACATACTTCAACACTTAAAAAAATTCTGTATATTATAGTTATATTAAATTGAATTATCTTACTTAAATGAGTTAATAATTAAGTATATCACATATTTAATAAGCATCAGTTATTGTGCAACTCTCTTTATCATCATTTAACGAAATGCAGGCTGATTATCAACGAATTTTTAATTAAGATTAAGGAATTTAAGTATACCTATTTGGTGTATATTTGAAAAAATACTTTAAACACAATTAAGAATGTAATTGTGTAATTAACAAGCAAAACATCATTATGAAATAGACATGATTTAACTGATTGAAATTACATTACAATTTATTGCGCATTATTTACTTTAATCAAATAGCTTATTTATTCAAGTAACAAAGAATATTTACTTGATTCTAAACCAATCTACAGCGCTTTTTAAAGGGGAAAACACCATAAATATTACCAAGTTTGTCGAAATAAACTCAAGCCAAGACTTTTAAATCGATTTATCGAATAACGCACTTTATATAATTAAATTATACAAAAACACGTACCTTAATACTTATTATGGTGTTATAAATTAATTATTAATATCGAAATTTAATTTATTTTGGTTAATAATGATTCATTTAATCAAGTTTTGTACACAGGGAAAAAAAATCAACACCTTCGGCTCGATGAGTCATCTGCCACTGGTTGAATTGATAGTTTAGTGTTGCCAGATCTCGTTTCGAAGGTAAATTAAATAATATAAAAATTATTTTAATAAAAATTTAGTCTGATAATCACATTCGATATACTTTTTGGTTGAAGTTATTAATACAATAAAACTTATTTTTTTCCAAAAATGTATTTAATTTACGGGAAAGAAAGGTGTTGATTTGTTTGAGCGTCATCGATACATTCAATTTTTCGCAGAAGTTCAACCAGCAAGAAAAATTAGCGAGGTTGAGGCCGAAGTTTTAAACGCGAAAACGTGTACGTCGGACGTTTAGCGCCGCGTTCCTGTAAGCCTAGAAGTTTGACAATGGCGTTTGGAATGTCGAGCACGATTGCACTGACTTTCCAAACGCCATTGCCAAACTTCTAGGCTTACAGGAAAGAGGCGCCGAACGTCCGACGTACACGTTTTCGCGTTAAAAACTTCGGCCTCAATCTCGCTATTGATTCAGTTCCTCTCTACGGATCCCTTTACAGTTTCTATTCCTGTTCGCTATATCTTATCTGAAAATAATTGGCAAACTAGTTCAATAGGTAACTGTTTGGTTCCCATTCGATTAGTAAAAATTTTCGGTTATAAAATCTGAATGGGAAAATAACAGCACTAATTAACAATAAATCTTTTAAAAAAACAATAAAATACAAATTTAAAATAATTGCATTATTGTTAAACATTTTACAGAAACTTTTACCAAATAAAAAGTTCAATCGAATATTTATTAATTGGTTGAACTTTTGGTTTCCAAAAATTAAGAAAAAATCACAAAAACCGCGTTAACTCAAAAAGTTACATGCTGATTTTATGAACCTGAGAAAAAAGTGTACAACACAGTAAGGTGTAAAATACCATGAAAACAAATTGCAAGACAGTTACATTATGGGTTCGGCCAGGCCCACAATGGGGCGACCGGGTGGTGAGGGACGGGGCCCGACATATCCGAACGGACCACCCCCCGAAAAATTCCTGGGGATTATTCGACCCGTTCGGATTCGATCCCGGGTCCCCCAGAGCAGTAGGCTGCCACCTTTACCGCTCGGCCATCCGGCCGTCTAATTACGAGGTTATAGTAATTAGCACGTGTATGAAATTGACAAATTGGATGTGTCAGTTTGGAATAGGAAAAGTGTCTTCAATATGGAGTGTGATCACCCCCGAGCAGCAATACATCACATACAGAGATGCGTGATGCAGCGTCGTAACTAGTTTTTTTTTATGCGCCCGGTGAGAGCTTCTGTAACTACGCCCCAAAACTATGATATAAAACTTGGTCCAGGTCATTTCTACGCCCCCCAGGGTCTACGCCCTGTGCCTGGGCACTGCTGACACCGCTCTCGTTACGGCACTGACGTGATGGTGTCAATTATGCGGTCTATGAGTTCAGTGGGAAGTGAGAGCCATTGTAAAGCTGCTCTAAGCCTGGAAAGTCTGAGGATGAGAATTAAGAGTAACAATATGTCTCCCTAGAGCATCCCAGACAAGGTCAATGCGATTCAGGTTTGGAGTTTGAGCTGGCCACTCCTTGCGCTGAATTGTTTGCTATTAAAGGTAACAATACGAGCCATGTCTGACGGCAGGATGGCCGAGCAGTCAAGATGGCAGCCTATCGCTCTAAGGGACCTGGGATCAAATCCGAACACGTCGAAAAATTCCCAGGAATTTTTCGGGGGTAATCCATCCGGATATGTCGGGTCCCGTCCTTCACCATTCGGCCGCCCCATTGAGGGCCTACCCGAACTCGTAATGGACTTGCGAAAAAAGGTCCTTTTAGTGCCCACAGGGCGGAAAAAGTTTTTAAAAATTTGTGATAGGTAGAATACGAAAACGTGTGGAAAAAACTTAGAGTGCATAAATGTTCACGTTTTAAAGTAGTGATCACTTTCTTTTCCCAATTTGTTAAGACAGAAAACTTCCTAGTTTGTGAATGTAAAACCAGAAAGTTTATGTAAAAAGGTTTTAATATATTAGAGGCAGGGGCGAATTCTCTGGGCTTGCTTAGCATGCTCCGCATACTTAAGAGAAAGTTTTGATTGTCAATATACTTTTTATATGAGAACAAATATGCCAATAATAATTTATTCTAACGTGTGAATTTTTTTATCATTTGTGTTTCCTTTTACATCAGCAGCTAACGGTTAACCGTTTTAATTCAGTGCCATGCTTGCAGGAACTCGTGTGGAGGTTTTCCGCAGCAAACAAGTGCGCACGCATGACGTCATTCCAAGCATTTAACACGGCCAGATTGTATCGAAAGCTTGCGATACCCAGTCAGCATACATGTATTGTGTACAGGGGCAGATCTACATGAGCCCCCAGTGTCAAGGACCACAAAAATTGAATTATCATCATAAATTTTTAATACTTTTTCATTATAATATATTTCATGTGTAGATATAATAGTATGGTCTTTATAATAGTCCATGCTTTTTTTTATTCACATCAAATAACATTCTGCCTATTGTTTAGTGATAGAGATATACTAAACAATAGGCAGAATGTTATTATTCTTATTATAACTTTCAGCATGCCAAAAAGTTTTGGTCGGAATTCGCCCCTGATTAGACGTTTTCATGTTAAATATAAATGTTCCACATAGCTTATATTTTATTATTAAAATTGATTATAGATACAGATTATATAACGACTCAAATGTTAAAAATTATATTTCTTACAAAAATACTTCATGAAAACTAAGACAAAAAGACTTCATTAATGGCTAAATATAATCTTCCACATCTTGAAGAGTTGAAGACTCCTTTTTTGGAGTTTCCGAAGCTGAATGAAGAGGCGAAAAGTATTCTTCGTTTAACGAAGAATCTTCTTGTTCATTAGTAATCATAGATGAAATGTATTGATCTTGACAATTGATATTTTGAAAGGAGCTGCTAAGTTTTTGTGATGTTTTTAGTTGAGATTTTGTTCCATTTTTATGTGGCCACGAAAATGAAAGGTTTCTATTAAAGCACCATTCCTCATCTGCAGAACTTTTAACGGTTCCTCCAGTCTCTAAACCAGGACATTTTTTATTGGGTGATAAGGAATGAAAATTTATTTTTGGGTGAACTTTGTCGTCACAATTGAATATAGCTATTTCTTTATCGTTGCATTTAAGCATATTAAATTCTTGATGAATTATTTCAAATGGCTTCTCCGCTTGATTTACGTTTGAAAAACGAGAAACTGATTGGTCAGATTCCTCTGTATTTTCTGTATGAGGAAGAAAATTATCTTCTAAATCCTTAAAATCCAAATAACTGTTACTAGCGATTGTATTTTTAGATAAACTAGGAATTTCTTCATTAAGGGTTCTGCCAACTGTCGAAATCGTGGGAGTAGGAAAAGAAGTTTGCCTTGTACAACAGAATTTCCCTTTCAAATGTTTCTTACTTATTACTGGAAAGCTGAAAATATTCTCAAACCATAAAGCCTTTGATTCTTTTGTACCTTGTAAATATAAAACCAGCATTATCTGACTAGAAACTGAAGTTACTACTAAAACCGTTCCGATAACCAGCAAGTTAAACGACTCATTTGAAGTAGAATTTGAATTAGAATGAATACAGAATTTGATAGCAGTTATAACTATAACTTCAAGAACAGATATAATATAATAACTGACTCCTTCGCAAATATCTGTACAGAGATTGAACGCGGTGTTCGGATCTCTATTGAAATGCCAATCAAAAAGGAGGAGGTAGCTTAAGTAGCAAAACCTAGCCCATTTTTTGTGTCCATTTATGGATTCCGGTACTAAATACGGCATTTGTTGTTTTAAATAAGCAATATTTGCAAAGAAATGAATACCAAAAATTAGAACCGAATACACTCCCGAAATAACGATGAAAGTTGCAAAGGCTATTAGTTTCCCTAGAAGAAAGCAAAACATTTGCGTAAACATCAAATATCTGACAAATACTTCTTTTGCTTTGGTTTCATTTATCATCTTTTCTTCTGGTTTATTATCTGCTCCATCTCCATCTTTAAATGGAAGATATATAGGAATGAAAAATGTAGCGCCACAGTTCTGATCGTTAGACTTGCAAACTTCATTACTAAGAGCAATTCCGTAGAACCAACAACAAACCACAGTAGAGATAACGATACATAACAGTTCAAAAATAACAATAATCATTCCTACAGATTGCGTTTCGCCCATTAAAATGTCATGCATTTGAAACATCACCAGAGGAACTGTATGAAAATAGGAATATATAAACTTAAAAGTGGCGAGAAGTTGAGAATCTAATTGCCATTCACAGCCATTTCTAACAGCGCTTCTTCTCCATAGAATACCAAGTTGAAAAAGATGAAAAACGTAACACCACGCCGAACTTCTTCCTCTTTTATATTCCCAATTAAGAGATGCGAGATTGGTAAATCCGGTAGATGTTAAAATTAATAAAATACCAACAAAAAATTTAACGGATGTTCGTTCCTCTCCCACGTCCTTCCATTGCTCGTAGCTTTTGGTGATTGTTCTGATGCCAAAAAACAATTCAAAAAAGTACAGAAATGTCAAAAATGTTGACATAACAGATATCCAATCCACACAAAACGTACGGATGCGATGAATATAGTCGTTTATACGTAACATTTCCGTGACGAATCTATACACTTTGCCGTATGCAAAGCTACAAATATAATTCCTCAATCCAATTATAGACTGTAGCGCGTTATAAGGTTTCTCCGAAATAATAAAACTAAATTTTAACTGTAATTGATTAAAATTTTATCGTATATAGACGTTTAAACGTTTCGAAATTCTTGATTTTAAAACTTTACTTTGAATATTTTAATTGGATTTTTTTTTAAATTATGAAATGTATTGTATTAACAATATAAATTAATACTTCACTTTATTTTTTAATAAATAAAAAATTACGATTTATATTTTAATTTAACTTTTTCAATTCATAATTTTTAAAATTACTTTTGTAAATTTTTTAAAACTCTAGAGGGCGAAACGATAACGTAACGTTGCCATTGTTTTCCTTTTTCATTTTGTTATTATGGTAAGTATTATTTGAAACACACAATCCACAGTTCTACATGAAGAAGTTTAATTTATACTGAAATTTATTTTTAAATAATTATAAAAAAATTACAATTTGTATTTCAAATTTTTAATAAAATATTAAAATGTAAATTTTTTTTTTATTTCTGTAAAGTTCTTTAAAAAAAACCCAGAGGGCGTATCGTTAACGCAAAAGCAGGTAAACAATGTTTGGTATCTATAAGGTATTTAGCTTAGTCACATGTAGAGAAATCGAATGTATTATTTTGATGATTCGATCACGTAACTCAACGAATAGTAATAAATTCTTAATAAGTAGAATGCCATGTTTGAAATAATGTATTATTTTTCATATTGCATAAACAAAAACATGTTTTAATGAGTAGGAGTTACTTTTAGGTAATTATGCAGGTCTTCATGTACTGTACGTTATGCTGGTTAATCTCTTGATTTGGCTCCCACTGTCTATGCTTTGTTGAAGTTGAAGTGATGCTAATGTTTTCAATCCTGTTAATGGGCCATTTTGAGGCATAAACATCCGTACTTCATCCTTGCTAATATGATTTAACTATATGAGAGAATGGCTTTAGAAATGCTATTATGCAATTGTTATTTTAAACTGACATTTGTTTTTAAAAGTACTAATTTTTTTAATCCAAATTCTATTACATTTCTATATTTTGCCTGTTATATGTCCTGTTTTTCTACTATCAAAGCATTTCTATTACTTTAGTTTTTGATGTGGAAATTGCAGTGCTAAAAATCCTTAGAAATTTTTAATATATCAAGATAAAGAAAAACAAGCTTTCAAATTATAATTTCTTAAATATATCCTGTTAGTGCAATAAATGTATATATGATGCTAGTTTCAACCGGTGATCTGCTTCCAATGACTGAAGAGATGAAGTCTGATTGACAGCTACTCACTCTATCATTCCAAAGTCGAATCTGGTTCTGGTTGGAAGTTTTGAAGTTTTTTGTAGAGATTAGAATGTCTGAGTCTTTGGTTATGATGAAATTTACAATATGCTATTACTGATGATTTTGTAACGAGTTATCTTATAATTATGTCTATTAGAGTTAATGACTTGGTTCATTTTGTCTGGCTGACTTAGTGAGTGAGGCCAACTGATAAAAGATAAAAATGATGTCAGCATATAGTCCATAATGTCATAGAATTTTGTATTGACAAATAACTTATCTGATTACCTAAACTTTTGCATAAGATGGCAGCATACCTTTTTAGGAAACTTGGATTCACACAGATATATACACTATGTACAGTACTTGTGGATACTAGGTCTTGATCTGTATTTGAAATCTTATACTAGCCAGAGTTTATACAATATCAAGTATCATCTGGTATCATCTTTACATTACATAACTTATACAAAAAGTCTTGCAACTCTGCTCATGCTCAACAGTCACTGTAAACTGATTTAAATTTATTTGGAGATGAAACATTTTCAATTTGTACTGTTTAGAATTCCAATGCAGGTCAAAGGGGTCTTCTCCTCACAACTCCTCCCTCCACTATAAAAGATGGGATTTGCTTCTCCAAAAATGGCTTTTAGCCCTTGACTGAAAAATCACCTGACCTATGATCAACTATTTCATTCAGAGTCATAGACTTTTAGATGTTTGGGGACTATTGGTTATAAATTTTGATATTTTCCAGATGTACCACTTTGTGCCATTGTAGTTCTGCCACTGCATTTGGGCATTATAGAATACATAAATAAAATTTGAAATCTTTTATATTTTAAAAATTATTTTAGAAAGTTTAATTAATACTGTATTACATATAAACTAATACCTTCTTTAATTAATGCACCAAATATCAAGATGTTTATATACAAATACAAAAAAGATAAACTACTTTAAATGCTAATTAATATAAATATTACTAACTCGTAAGAGTTTGTAGTATATAGCAGGGGTGGCCAACAAGTCGATCGCCAAGCCAATTTTGGTCGATCGCTCGCAATGTCTTGACTTAATGTATTATATTTGTAACCGAACACAACAGTATGCATGCAGTTATGACTCGACTCATAAGCAGTGCACCACGTACTGAAACACAGTGTATAAACATAGTATGTATTTCACACCTCCCCCTCCCCACTTACACTATGCCTATGACAAATCGATCACGATGCATTTTTAAAGTAAAAAGTAGATCTTATGTATACAAAAGTTGGCCACCCCTGGTATATAGCAACATACATAGCTGTCTGTGAATCTTATAGATTTTAAACAAGTCTTCAGGGTTAACAAGATGTATTAATTAATATTATAAATAATAACATGCAGTCTTACAATAATTCAGCAATTCCATTGAAGTGATTGATCACAAATAACCAGTTCTCTCAAACCAGTTTTAACTGTTTTTTGAAATCTTAAAAATGTATCATGATTAACCAATTTTTGGGCCACCCATTTATTTATCTAGTTTGATTTGATAAGTTTAATTTTTTTTTACAAAAAACAGATTATTCTGTCGTTACTGGCATTTTGTTACAAATAATTGCTCTGTGGGCTGTCAAGAAGTCTGTACAGTAGTCTAACTTAAACAATTTCTATGGAAGATATAGTCTATTTTAACTTTTACTATATTCTACAATAATTTAACAATAATAATGTTATAAATTTTGATATTTTCCAGATATAACTAAAGAATGGATGAAGATCGAGAACAGTCGTACATACTACAAACACCATCATCATACTATAATTCAAAAATCCGAAAGTGGAACAATGGTGTATTAATTTTAAAAGAAGACAGATTAGAATTTTATGAAAATGAAGTAAAAGACAATAATTTATGTCTTGAAGTGCTTTTAGATGACATCAGTTTGATACAACGCAAGAATTCTTCATTCATATTTGGTTCCATAGTGATAACTTCTGGAAATACCAATCATTGGTTTGCATCTTTTTATAATAGAGATTCAGTGTTTAATGTTTTGTACCTTTTCTGGAATCACAATGCTATTTGTGGAAGATATTCTGAAAGTAAGTTGCAACTAGTGAAAGGAGGGAAGACCGAACTCGGAAAAGATTTACTGAGGCTCGCTCAGGAATCTGAAAAGACATTAGCAGCAACTGCACTGACATTAAATCATCAAGGAAAACAACTTGATCATGCTGCAGACATCGTTGACGAAATCAATTCGGATCTTACCATTGCCGAAAAATTACTGGGGCTGATGAGTTGGACCTTTGGTCTGAATCAGAGTCAATCTTCCAGTTGTAAAAAAAAACAGGAAATCACAGATACGAAGCTTAATCAGTATCCTGTTGTATATTGTCTCGATAAATATTCTCCTAATCAAAATATATGGTTGAGTGGAATCTTAGAAAAATGTAATAATGGTTTAAAATTATACAATGATAAATTTAAACTCATCAAATACTTTAACAAAGATGATGTTAACTATATACAGGTATTTAATTAAATTCAAATTTTGTATTTGTTTCAAATTTTATATATGTTTTGATACATTAACAGATTATTTCAAGTTGGGAATTGCAGATACGTTACGAGGATGAAGACACTTCAAATTTTATGATAAAATGTCCTTCTTTGTTAGAACTTCGAACAAGATTAATCAGTCTCTTCTCAGACAGACTTAAGTTTTCTGATAATGTTTTTCCATGGAATAAATTCCCAAGTTAGTATTTTTTTAAAGATATAAATTGAAGATTTCCAATAACATTTTATTGTGATTAATATTATATTTTATAGGTGAAAGTTGCAGCCCCATAACAGCATGGAATTCATGTAACGAAGAAATGGACAAACAGGTTATAAAAACAATGACTAGGGGCGAATTAGAAGAATTAAATGCAGCCATTTCGCAATTAAAGTCACTTGCAGTTGAAGTTGGAATAGAACAAACGAATCAAATGGAGAAAATTGACGGTTTGTTGCAGTGTGTTAATAGTACAGATATCAGGATCAAACAGGATGTTAAAAATATCAAAAAATTAACATAATTTCAAAGTCAGTAAATTTATTATCTCCTGTAATTAGTAACTAAATTTATGTTAAAATTTTGTGTTCACTTGTTGGTAACAATATTTTTCCATATTAACTTATTGTGTAAAACAGAACTTAAATAATATAATATATATGATGGTTATTATGTAAATAAAATTTTATTATGGATCTAAAATATACAATCTGTTTGATTTCATTTGCATCATATGCAATCCAAACAATTGATTCCTACATTTCATATTCTAAAAAATAATTTTTGAAGATATCTAACGATATATTCTCATTAATTGTTCTTAGCATTTATACTTCCAGTGTCAAGTGAGAAAATGAATGAATAGCAAGCAAATTGCTCAATGTTTAATCAATGTATTTGTAATACAGTCATTCATAGTTGTAACGAAGAATGAGTGAGCAAATGAATGAGCAAATGAATATTGCAGAGTTGATACTTTTTGGCTGCTAAACCAGTCCAAACAGAATGAATGAATTTGCAGCATGTTTATCCCTCCTATTGCACCATTTTTACAATCACGACTGCATAATGACACATGATCCCTTCACTCATTTGCTTGCTGTTGGTGTAAAAACATTAATACTTTCTTGGTCACTTGCCAGTTTCATATTTGCTCGCTTTTTGGATGCTAGAGGTGAAAGAAGGCCTTTAGATGTGATTCTCGCTAGCCATGGTTTTAATTTTCTTCTGTATAAATTCTATTCAGATTCATTCTGACTACTCAATAGATGTGAATTTGTGTTGCACTTCCATAGGATTATTCTGGTTTCATTCCTTCTTAGATAATTGAAATCTTTTTCACTTATATGGCATTTTTAGTATGGTGTCAGAATGGATCAATGGATTTAACAGTAATATATTATCTTGTTGGTAAGTAGCATGAATGATGAAGCAGTTATATTCCTACATTGGTCTGATAAATTATTGGATAACTAAAACAAATCTAAGTTTGACTTTTTGCTGTTACTAAACTCTGTGACAGAACACACAATATAACAATTTATAAGTATAAAAATATTTTTTTGATGACAATATGAAAGACTGAGATACTATGTCTCAACAACAATCTGTCACAGTATGATACAAGAAACTATAGTGTGTTTAGAAACACAAATGTGTAAAATATCTTTATTACACAAATAATTAGAAGAGCAGATTCATTCAGTAGTTCAAAATGCTGTCTTCAGGAATATATACAAGTTTTCATTGTTTTTATCAGGATGTTGAGGAATGACAACTTGATTCAGTAGGCTGTCAGTGGGGTAACTTTGAGTTCAGGAATTCAGGGAGATGATCATCCTATAAGAAAAATTGTTTTCAAACCTGTACTAAATTTGATTCTATTAATACTTCAGACAAATAATTAAAGCTAAAACCAAGCACCATATTCTATCCATTAGATTTTATTTACATTTCAGTTTGTTTTGTCCACTGGATGGCCGAGTAGTTAAAGTACTAAGCACCTTGATAAAGTGCAAATTCCACTCAGCACATGCGTAATAGTGACAGGAGGCTCCGATTAACTATATACAAACTTCCTATTTTCACCGGAAGTCACGTTATTTCAATTCAAAAACTTTCTCCTGATAAGAGAGGACCGGCACGACTCTATTGCTAACAGGACTAAAAGTATGTACAGTACATGGGCAGGGCCGGATTTACCAATCCAGGGGCCCTGGGCACAAATTCGGTGGGGCCCCCCTTTAAAAGTAGGCAAATTTGATGATTTAGAAAATTTACACAAAATACTGTACTTTCAACTAGATTTCAACTAGGAAGTTGTAAATTTTATTTAAAAATAAGGTTATTGTAAACATACATATATTTTATTGTGTAAAACTAATTATTTTAATTTAATTGAAAAATACCTATGTAAAATTTTTTCCCGAAATTTTCCGATGTTTCATAGGTGTTTTCCGGGGTTTGGTTTTCTTTGCCTGTGGCCCTCATGATTAGGTCACACTAGGCTGTCGCAGTAATAGGAAAAAAAATTATGTTTAAACATAGTTTTGTGGGGGCCCTGGGCACCGGCCCCAAATGTCCCTATGTAAATCCGGCCCTGTACATGGGTAAGCCACTACTGATTTGAGGTGGAGAGCATATATTTTAAATTAAATAAATTGCAGCTCGGAATTGTGACGTTGTCACATTAAATAATTGTTCATTACACATTACAATACCATTTATTATGGTAAAAGAAGGATTACAAAAGTTATTCAAATTCTTTCCCTCGAAGGCGATTAAATCCACGAAATCAGTCTCTATTAATATTTTTGAGAGGTTCGAAGCAGTGGCGTGGCGTGGGTGTCAGCCGCCCGGGGCGGAAGAAAATTTCGCCGTCTCCTTATTTAGGTATCTCAATTTAAAAGACTAAAATATACAGTAATTCTAAAGAACTTTTCAGCAAGAACAATCATCATTATTGTGTATTGTACAAGTTCAAATTTTTACAAGATATTATTATTATTTTTTGTGAAATTTTGCCGCCTCTGCCGCCCCCACTACGCTACGCCACTGGTCCGAGGTCCAGGAGTTACCTTGCGGTGTCCTTCGACGGTTTATCGGCTCCAAACTGACTTCGTTTGATGAAATCCTTCAGCTGAACGGACGTGGTTGATCGAAGGGAGCGTCGACAGTTGCTCACTTATGAGTTAAATGACGTTGACGGGAACTGAGATATTTTGACTGGCACTCAAGTAAATCACAACAAACACGTTGTTTGTAGGAGCGCGCTAGGAAAAGCGGAACTTGATCTTTTCATGGACAAAGAACTGGGTAAAAGCGCACCTCAAAAGAACGAACTTTCTAGTGAAAAAGAACGATGCTTTTTTTTAATAACCTCGTCATTTCCTGATCAACACTTTCTGGACGGCCGCCTCTACCTGTTTCCAAGCGTAACTCGAGACCAATTCAGATTGCGAGAGAGGCGATGTCCATAGTTACTATGCCGGTTGATCTTAGGACTCGCGTTGTTTATTCGTCCTTATTTTATTTATTTTACAAAATATTTCTGTCTCTCTTCGTTATTTTCTACAATAAAAATAAATTTTGACGAATGTAGTGGGAGCTCAAACGTTCGACTTTACAAACTTACCCAAAATATTCTAGCCATTAGATTTTATTTACGTTTTAGTTTGATTTGGCCATTTGGTTTAAAGTACTGAATTTCAAATTAGGGCAATACTTTGCGTGCCAAATTACGGGACGATAATAATAATAAATTTTGGATAATAAATTATCCAAATATTCCCAAATAAAACAATTATTTTTAATTTATTTCAATATTTAACAAAGAATTAATGATTTTTCTTTTTTACTCTTTCCACCCTGTAGCCACTAAGACCCACAATGGGGTCGGTGGTGAGGGATGGTGTCGGACATATCCGGGACAGACCATTCTCTCGAAAAAATTCCTGGTGTTTTTCGATCCCGGACGCCCCCGGAGTGATTACGAATGAGAAATTTAATACTGTTTACACGTCGTCGTCATAAAAAATTCGTAAAAGATATTCAATATTTATAAATTTCATTTTTAATTAAAAGCTTAATTTAATTTAACATCAATCGCCCCCAAAAAACTTTAAACGTTTGAAAAATGAAATATTTATAAGAAATATTTTACTAGACTCGTATATAATGTGATAAAATGAAATCTAGTGTTGCTCATTCTTGAATTTTTCCCTTCATAAAATGTCATTCGTAACATAAAAAATACCTCGAAAATACATTAAAGCGGTATCTTTTTAAGTTTGTAACTCCAGAAAATTTTTTTAAAAAATTATCGGTTGACAACCGTGAATTGATGATGAATGGTGCTACAAATAAGGCTACTGTAATTTTAGTATATTAAAAAAAAAAGTATGTATGGGTGTTTTGTGTGTGTGTGTGTGCGTGTGTGGCACGATTTTGTTCATCCTCTTTGGAGCATAATCCTGTGCTTTTTGCCAAAAATTTCTGAAATTTTTCGGGTCGTTTTTGCGCTTTGAAAAATCAGGAAGTTTTGGTGTTAGGAGGATTGTTGCTATTGGATTTTGGTGGTTAAAGGTTGAACGGTGCGGAGATAGAGGGTCTCGAGTAATGTTAGACTTAACGATTTGTTAATCGAGTAGCGTTGGACTAGTTATTAGCATTTACCGTACAATTTTTTGTATAAAACTCATCCCTACCCATAATAATTAAAAATATAAAAACTTTTTTGAATAAAATATCATAACAGTTGGCGCCATATGCAGTTTTAAATGTTACCGGGAAAGTTAAGCAACTCGTTGCTGGATTTTCTTAATTCATTTACTACAAAGGAGGTACGATTATCTGTTATAAATGTTTACATTATATTCTTTTAGTACTGTGAAGAAATAGGCTTAGTTCTCTACAGTATTAATGAGCAAACCGTTTTGTGTGTGTAAAACTAAATATTTCTATAGTATCAATATTATAATATAGAACTAGTACTGTACATACGTGCGGAAATATAATAGTATTAATAACAAATTAATCGTGTTTACCACAGTTTAGATAAACTCAAAACAAACGTTTTCTTTGATATCCATGCCTTATATTACTAAGTTTATCTTTATTTTTACACAAAATATGTTTACTTTAGAGTGTCATTGAGCTAAAAACGCCTAAATATGCATTAAATTATCGTTTAATTTACAACTTTATAGCGGAATGCAACGTTTTTGGACGTCGTTAATATTTTATGTGTGACCTTTACACCCACAGAGCTTGAATTTATGTATATTTAATAGAAATAATTCTTTAATATAATTTATTTATTCGATATAACACAGATTAAACTTATAAATAAAAGAAGATCAAGGACTCGGACACGTGTTTGCTTGTGATAATTTATGATGCAACGCGATCCAATTACTAAAATGACTGTAGGCTCCCCGTGACGTTTTCAATTGGATTAAATGAACTTAGTTTTGGCGTAACGATGAGTTTCAAAAGAACGTAACTATTGAGAATGAAGTCTACTAGCTGTAAGTGATGTATTCTATTTGATGCAATTACTGTAAGGTCGAGTATATGCAGATGATGAGTGTAGATGTAAGAACAGGGTTGATAATTGTAAGTGATGTGTTAAGTAACTGGCGAACGTGTCCTCTATTAGATATAACTGATAGCAATAAAGTCTCCTAGATGAACAGTAACTGAGAGTAAGGTGTATTCAGGTCTCCTAGGCTGTATGTAACTGATGAAAACGAGCTATGCCAGTTGTGACGAGAGTAGATGTACTGAAATAGTTGACTGTACATGTAACTGATCGCAGTAGTCTACCGCATGTAACTTACTATATACTAGATTTAACTAATTGTAGTAAGCTTTACTAGGTGTAACTGAGAGGAGGACTAAAAGTGGTAAATGATTAACAGATCCATTACATATCGCAATAACAAGACTGGATGTAACTGACTGCAGTATTTGACTATACCTCACCATTTTTTTACTTAAAAGGACTTTTTTCCCTGCCCATCGTGGGTTTGTCCAGGCCCACAACGGGGGCGATCGAGTGGTGAGGGTCGGACCGCCCACGTAAAAATTCTGGGGGAGACATTCGCCTGAATTCGATCCTTAGTCCCCAGAGAAGAGGATTAAAGCTTTAACCGCCCAGGCCATCCGGCCGTAACTATTTGTAACCTATGACAAAATGCTATTAATTTTGAGCGCATTTTGATTAAATTGCTGTTAATTATTAACTTACTTGTTAGATGATCGTAACAAAATCGATTTCATGTAAATGACGAGAGCGAGAGCGAGATCCTAATCGTAACTAACGATTGCAGGTTCTAGATACGTCTACTGTATACAGTATAATGAGGGTGATATGCTGTATAACAAACGTAACTAAAGTAATTTGTAGTAAAGACGTAACTTTAGTTGATTTACTAGTTTACAAGTACTTTAGTTAGTTTTATTTTTTTTTTAAATCAAGGTTTACAAGATTTAGTCGAGGAGAAGGAAGTAAAACAGGAAAATATGGTACAGGTGACAACGCACCAATGTAACTGTATTCGGTATTCTGGAAAGAGGAGATAAGCACTTTATTCTTCAACAAAGTAAGTTTTAAAGTTTTTTTTTTTTTTTTTTTGATAAATTAAGAAATTAAATTCAACTATATTTACTTTCATCATCACGCATTAGTCACTAAAATTATTGGCAACTTGTGTGACACCCACGCTCACTTTGACAGAATTGATAGCGTAACTTCAAACAAAACTTCAATAAATTATCTAAAAAACCGCAACGATGAGTCATTTCGTTAAACCAAAGAAGAGTCATAAAAATGTTTTTTAAAATTTTTTCCCTAAAAAAAATGATTATTATTTGATTATTAAGGGTGTAAAACATTCAAAAGGATAACCCACGTGCTAAAACAACCTTTAGATCAGTCACACCCCAGTCCTTGGATCGTTATAACGTGTGTATTTTTAGAAAAGTCAAAAATATATTCTGTAAGTGTTACCATCAAAATTTTATTTGACGCGATTTTGTAGAATGTAAGTTAACCCCGGTTTTAACGATGGAGTAACAGTGTTACGAATACGCTTGAGGGTATTTTTTGTAGACGTGTTTTTTCGGACCGAGGTTACGTCGTTTTGTCTCCTTGTTACGCTACGGTAAAGGGTGAGAGAAGTGCAAAGTTTCGCTATACATGCAAAAAAATCATTTTACAGAGTTACGATTCGACTCGATGGGATTTTTTGGATCTAGGTTAGGGCGTTTGATACTTTCGTTACGCTAGAATGAGGTAACAAGCGTGGTGAGCACCCCTACATAGAAATAAATCACTTAAAAGCGGCATATTGCACTAATAAGAGTGTTTTTTGGATCAAGGTTACGCCTTGTTATGTTAGAATAAAGAAGAGTGTGATTTATTTGTATATATCATTTTATTGAAGGTTGTTTCTTTAGAAAGTGGAGAAATTCTCGATACACTTTATCGTATAATGTAAACATTCTGATGGTTACGCAAGTTAAGAAACAGAATTTTTTAGCGGATATCGTAACTTATCCTATCCTTGATTTACAGGAAGAAGGAAATAAATAACACTCCTATTTCCTGACGTAGAAACGTTAAAATTCTGCATTAATTCTTAAATGTTATTTAATAACGAAATGGTAAGATGTTACGCACTTTTCTCCACGTTGTATGTTTGTGTATATGTAATTTAATACGTATTTTTTTAGAAGTACTTAAGGCACGTCCACATTCTCTTGATCTTCTTACCTTTTCTGAATGGTTCTTTGATCGATTTGGAAGATAACGGCTACAAAGGTATTATCGTTGCTATAAAAAATACAATTAGTGAAGATGCCCAGCTGATTGAGAATATCAAGGTGAGTTTTTTTGGATAAAAATTGTGTTTTTTGGAATTTTAACCGGGCCATAAGCCAAAATACTCGAATTTTCTCTATCTAAATGGAATGTTTCGTGTATATTTACACACATATAAGTAAACTTTTAGATATTTTTTGGAATATTTTACTATCAATGAAAGGTTGTACGGTGAAATCACACACAAAAAAAACGAAAGAATCAGAGATTAAACTCGGAAATCCTGGTTACGTTAGTTGCGAAATGAAAATTTTCCATTTTTAGAAACGATTGTGTCTTTTAAAACATGGAAATTTTCTTACATTTAAACGACAATTTCCAAAAAAAAAACAATAAAATCCATTCCAATTTGATAAATACGCGCCCGGGTGTTGGGATTTTTTAGATGAAACAATCATATTTTAGTCCTTTTTTTAGATTCTTTTTATATATATAAAAAACCCTAATTATAATTATTATATAAAGATATTTTGGAAAGATCACATTGAGAAAAGATAAAGATGCTATTCTTACTTAAAAATAAACTTTTAACATTGCAAATAACATATAAGTTAATATTTAAATTTAAAAAAAAATCCGTACATCTTTGTGTTTTTACACGTAAAGATCACTAAAAATGTTTTTTGAATAAGATTTTAGACTGAAATATCTATCTTTAGAACATTTAAGAGATACAATTTTTCGAATATTTTACACAAATAAACTCAGTAATTTAAAAAAATAATCAATAATAGATTTTTTTTTTAAATTATTTCAGTTAATTGAATGAAATTGTTTCGATAACCAGTAAACTTATTTACTTCCACGTTAACGGAAGTTTTTAATTTTTCGAGGAATTTTCAACGGATGTCAGCTAAATTTCATTCGAATTTCATTAAATTTATCTATCAAACATCAAAGATTCGATCGTAAGCAAAGAATGTAATTTCCCACCCCCCTTTTTAAATTTCTATTCAAATATATTGAATTAAAGTAGCCTTTCGTGCGTAATGCACGTCAAAAAGCAGAAAGAAAAATAATTTCCAGGTTTTATCATCAAAAAATTCACGTTAATATACGCCGCTTGTAGATAAAATGACATAATACAAACAGAATAAAAGCAATAAAATATATTTATATACTAAATTCTGCAAGGTTTTTTAGAAATTTAAGATTACATGGAACCCTTTAGTGGACACATCCATTCATTTCTAAAAATTTAACTTTATAACCTCTTTTAGTGTCCAAAAATTCATACGGACTGACAGACGAACGTGCGGAACAGTTTTAGTAGCTATTTTCTCCCATTTAAATCGTTAAAATTAGTTAAAATCTCAGTTTTATTATCTCTAAAATATTATTTCTTTTAGAAAATGAATATTTTTTTGATGAATTTAGCTCTAAAGCAACAAAATTCCTGACATTTCTTATGACAATTGTGACAAACTTTACACATTAAATCTCTTATTTAAATAAGGGAGATTTTTTTTCAGAAGATTAGAAGTTTTGTTTTATTTTTAGTAGCAAAAATAACATCCACAAACACATTAGACACTTAAATTATCATTTTTATTATGTTTTTGATAAGTGTCAAAACAACTAGGAAAATTAAATGCCAACAAAGTACAGGTATTTTTAGGATATGTACCGGGTACATTTATACATGTAGGAATTACCTAAAAGGATTTCGACTACAGGTATACATATTGTAGGTAACTTAAATTGCATTAACGCTGAATTTCTAATCGAAATCGCCAAAAGATGGCCACCGGCGCCCAAATTTAAAAATTGATTTTGATAATTATTACTAGATTAATCTTGCAGAGAAAATGCCATAACGGCGATTTTAACATCGCTATTTTCTCCAATAAATAATAAAAGTAATACCCAATTGAATATTTTTCTTAGATGTTTGTTTTTCTTCTTAATTTTCAACTCTTCAACTGTGGTATGATTAAAAGGAGTTGCAACTCTCCGAACTCTGGCAAAAATTTTTATATTCTCGGACTCCTAAATCGATTTTTGGAGTATAATAAAACAGAATAAAAAATAGGAGGCAGCGTTTTGATATTGTCAAACGTAAAAACTCCTAGAATCAACTCTTTGGAATATGTCAAGCTTATTAAAAGGCCCTCTTAGTGCTCCGTTTTGAGTTGCCCGAGCCTACGACGAGATGGCCGCCTGGCGAAAAATGGGACCCAACTTATGCGGAATGTACCGTCTAGGTTCGATCCCGGATCCACCGGAACGGTAGGCCGATGCCTTAACCGATCCCAAAACCTCTGGAATCTTTCGTGAAGATATTAGTACGTTGTTCTTTGCCGTCCGGCGTTCTCATTCTGGATGTGCAATCTATGATGAATACGGAAAAAGACCCTCTTAGTACTCTTCAGTTAAGGGAGTATTATGCAATGATTAGTCATAAATATTTGCGGTTTTAACTTGCGAGGAAAATAGAAATAATTATATTTATAAATGGAATGGTTTCACCACATAATAAACACACATTCAACACATTTTCAAATGTTACATAGGAACTCTTCAGAGACGCGTCTGCTTTTCTTCACAAAGCCACGAGAGGACAGACATACTTCAAAGAAGTTACCATTGCGATTCCGTCGTCTTGGTCGAACAAGAGGGAATATCTGAACGTTCTGTCGGATTACTTTTCTTCGGCTCACGTTCGCATCGACAAACCAAATCCCGAATACGGGGACGCACCCTATACCTTACAGACGGGCGGATGTGGAGAACCCGGTCAGTACATTCACCTGACGCCGAGATTTGTGAAAAACGAGAATGGCGAAATAGAAGATGCGTATGGTCCTCCCGGTAAGAATTTTGTTGTTAAAAAATACATAAATTTAGTATCGAGAAAGGTAAATTAAAATCGTCTCAGCACAATGGATTACATTATCGGTTTTATCCGTTATGACGAACGACCTCTAATAGTACCAACGGACACAAGTGAAAGAGAGTATGACTCGAACTATTCATAAATATTTAATTTTAAAAATTATATTAGCTCTATTATAAGAATTAATAATTAATTCAAAGCGGATGTCGATAATATTGCTTACATTTTAGCTCGTCAACTGGTCCACGAATGGGCTCATCTCCGCTACGGCGTATTTGACGAATACGGCATACCTGGAGATCCGAGGTTTCCTATGTTTTATCAAGACAGCGGGAAGGTTGCTTGATTTTTTTCTGACATTTTACATTTTTTTTTTTTTTTTTTGGTAAATTCTCTCTGTAAGCCGAGATTTATCTGGTTCTTAGATGTATCCTACCAGTTGCATTAAAAATATCAAAGGGTGGATTGAATCGAAAAATGGTGGACCTTGTTATATTCTCGAAGGCGGATACGTCGATAAAGACTGCATATTTATCCCAGATATGCATCATCAAGATGTCACGGCTTCTATTATGTATATGCCATTCATTCCCACGGTATGTTAAGAAGTGCTTTTATATTTTTTAAAAAAAATCCTGTGTTAAAACAATTTAAGGAATCTTCAAATTCTTAATATTTTGATTGCCAGGACCCCGGTTTCGAGTCTAAGTCAAACTATAAATCTTTATTGATAGTTTGATTCGAATGTGTCGGGCCCAGTGTCTCGCCGTCTAATCTTTTGGCTCGTGATACCCACGATGGGCACGAAAAGGGCTTTACAAATGCCTGAAAATACAAAAAATAATTTGACGATTCCATCAATTATGATTGAGTTTATTTATTTTTTAATTCTAAAATATTATACTGCTGACAAATATTTTTAGATGGATGGATTCTGCGATAAAACTGATGAAAGATTCCATAACGTCAGAGCTCCGACCAGGCAAAATGCATTATGCCAATACAGAAGTACGTGGAATATCGTAGCGTCGCATCCCGATTTTCAAAAGAAAAATAGGTATGTAATTAATAATTTGGCTGTACGATTTTTGTCGCATACACGATATGTAATCTATTCAATCTGTGGAGTCATTGCATACACAATATGCAATTTATTTAAAATACAGAACAACCAGGCAAGCGGACGAGCTTACCGAAATCTTATTTCGAATAGTCAAACACGGAAATCTGGAAGGGGGAAGATTCGTATTGGTGTTAGATGTATCGGGAAGTATGAATGTAAGACATTTCACAATATTTAGCTCTATGTAAATTTAAATACATTAAAATTCTCAATTTTTCTGTCAGGGCCAACCAATTCAATTGTTACATCAAGCCGCGACTCGTTTCGTGGAGGACAGAATCCCGGACGGATCCTACCTGGGCATAATCCAATTTAGCACTCACGCTCAAGTATTGTATCCACTTACAAAGGTAACTAACCAAACGCGATACAGCTTAAGTAAAAGTTTACCCGACAAGGACGACGGAGGAACGACCGCAATCGGAAAAGCTGTGGAGGAAGGCATCGAGGTAAGTCCAGACAAAATTCTATGAATAAATACGAAGAATTAAACACGTATAAAAATATACCACGGCAGGTTCTTAAAAATAACACCGACGACAGTATCGAAGGAGGTGTGATTATTTTAATAACCGACGGAGAAGAAAACGTAGTGCCTTTCATTAAAGAGAAAATTCCAAGACTGCTGAAAGAAAAAGTAATCGTAAATACAGTGGCGTTCGGCAACTTGGCTTCGGATAAATTAGAAAATTTAACAAAAATAACGGGAGGAAAAGGATTTTTCTTTGGAGACCTGAACGGAACGCGTCCCACTTCGGATCTGGATGCCGCGTTCTTAGAGTCGGTTACCTCTCAGGCCGATATAGACTTACAACCGGTTAAGGTAAATAAAGTAAAAAAGTTTTTATTAGTGTTAATAGCGAGGTTGAGGCCGAAATTTTAAACGCGAAAACGTGTACGTCGGACGTTCGGCGCCGCTTTCCTGTAAGCCTAGAAGTTTGACAATGGCGTTTGGAATGTCGAGCACGATTGCACTGACTTTCCAAACGCCATTGCCAAACTTCTAAGCTTACAGGAAAGCGGCGCCAAACGTCCCGACGTACACGTTTTCGCGTTTAAAACTTCGGCCTCAACCTCGCTAATGTAAGGCTTTTAAGCTTCGGAAGTGTTAAAAAGTGATTAATTCTGACTTTCCAATCTTGTCTCTTTTCAAATAGCCGTCGTCTTTAAAAATATCTTTCCCAGCGAATGCACATTTTGACAATACAACCCAGAAACACTTTCACCTTCAAATACAGTACATTTAATACATCTTCAGTTAAATAGAATTTATTTTAAACCTTTTTCTAGAGGCAAGTTATTCAAATGTAATTTCAATGCATAAATCTTACTATTAAACTGTATTATCGGATTTAACATGTAATGTAACTGTTTCGGAATGTACAGTACTTGAATAAAGTTTATTGTTTCTAACAGTCACTCTAATTGCCTTGATCATGTAAAGCGTGCCAGTATCCAGTGGCCAGATCAAGCAAAACAGGTTTACTAGTTTAATTATGTACAATTTAGCCTACGTGCTCGAGTAGGAAGCGGCGACTAAATTAGTTTGGTTGCTGCTACCGTTAGGCGATTGCTTTTGAGATTATTATTGTACAGAATGGACTAGAAACCCCCAATTAATTCCTTTTAAAATTGTCATAATTTAGAATTAATTAGCCTATGGAAAGTTTTGTATGCACCCATAAACGACGCCGAAAGTTTGATAGTGGTCTTGACACCGTTTTTGTAAATACGATGCAAGACGAGTAGCTAGCGATACGATAGGCGAGCGACACTATAACAACACGGGGGATACTCGTGTAAGCTGTCGTGTTGCTTGTGCCCATGTATGCTTTATGCACAGACACAGGGCATAATCTAAAATGATTACAATGCACGACTGCTATCCGAGAGATTTGCATCAAAGCCTGAATTTCAGGTTATAATTCTAGATAAAGATAGATTTGTTGTGATGAAAGTGCAATCTTTTACACGTTCTCACTTCTCTACGCAATTTATTAAAGACAACTTGTTTTATTTGATGTCTGCGAGAATATGTTGCTATTATATTCAAATATCAGAGGTAAAACTGAACAAGATTACGTTAAAGAAATGAGCTGTTAACATTTTTTATAAATTCTTCTTTAAAAGATTACAAAGAAAGAGACTAATTCATATTTTTTTCTTTTCTAGATTGTAGACGAAATGATATATTTTATGCAAAGGAACGAAACTTATCAAGAAAGAAGAATTTGGATAGACAAAGAATTAGGAAAGAATACGATATTTACTTTCTTGAGTACGGTCATCAATGGATTCGAGATGCAGATATACGATCCGAACAATAAATTATACGACAAATCGAGCCCGGAAGTTAGTATAGACATGAACGTGAGGAAACGAATTCAAGTTATCATTCCAAATGCACAGGTAAAAAATATACTGCCGTTTATTCATTTTTTATAGAATATAAACAAATATGAAATTTACAGAGCGGACAGTGGACTGTACGATTCCAAAGAACGCAATTCCATTTGCCCATTACTATTTCCATGTCTTTGACGTCCGAACCGAAAGACATTCGCGATCAACCTATACGAGTCAGATCCTGGCTGAGCGATTTCCAATTGGAGTTTCCGGCCCACGCTAAAGTTTATGCCGAAGTTAAAAAAGGTTACAATGCGGTCATTAATGCAAAAGTTATTGCTACGGTCGAGAGACCCATGGGAAAATCTGTCGATATTGTATTAAAAGACAGCGGCGCTGGTAACATTTCGTTATTATTATTATTTTTTTTAAATTAGAAATCATTTTGCCAGTCAAAACCTTGAATTTTTACATGACGATTGAAATTTACAGGTGCGGATGTTTTGCAAAACGATGGGATTTATTCGGCTTATTTTACGCATTTTAATGGAAATGGTCGTTACGCCGTAGTAGCAAACGTAGTAAACGATGGAGGAGCAAAACTGAAACGTGGATCGAGATCGTCTTCGGCTCTGCCTATCCCGAAAATTGCAAGCAAAACTGGTAAGCGAAAATTACTCAAAATTTCTTTTATATTTTGACCTACATAACATCTCCAAGATAGGAAATTGGTAATTCATAATTCTTACAAAAATGGAATAGAAAGTAAGTCACGGGGCTAAATAATCAATGATAGAATGTATACCATAGAGAAATAGTCAACGATTATGTAGCATTTTTAATTAGTTATTATAAATATATTTATAACTTACTTATAATAACTTAATTAATTACAAAATCTTCAGATTTGTGAGTAAATTTAGAAATAGTAGTGCATTGACTACATCGAGAGGTGGTGTTGCAAAGAAATCTTATTTATCGCGCCAACTGAACTAAGGCCTATAGAATTATTGAATTTAATGATCGCAGACAGAGAAACAAACAAAAATGGCAAGATAGCATATTCTTTCTGATTAATTCGTACTGATGATCAGTTGTGGAAGTGACAAGATATCACCAGTTTATAATGAAGACATATCTTACCATAAACTGCTAATATCTTCAAATGGAACAAAGAACATAAAGAACAAAAATGAATTAGACACAATACGTATAACATGTACAACGAGCAATGTATAACAATTCAGTATTTGTATTTACGTGATGAAAAAGGCAGGAGAAATGCGTAAATAAGATTATGCCTAAGTTAGTATTTTAATTAAGAAAAATAAATGACGATTGATAATTTAGTTCTTACAGAATAAAAAAAATTTTTCTTTCATTTTGGACTTAAAATTTCGAAAAGATGGCTTTTAAACCGGGTACGGACTCTTTGAGATTTCGATTAACAGAATGAAAATTAGCAAAATGTATAAGATAATAAAGTTTTAAGTAAAGAGTAGATTATGTGACATTGCTGAAGAGTTTCGAATGGCATATCTTCAGTCTATAATGAATAAATATTCAAAATTTAAGTCTTTCTTGCGATGCATAGTAGACAGATGTCTCAGGACATTGTTAAATCTATTTCTCACAAGTAATTGTTTGATCACCAGTATAAATTATTTAGGTAGTCTGCTATACTTATAAAAGTAGAAAAGTAAAATAATGTATAATAATGTACAAAAAGTAAAATAAAGTATTTTATATTTTGTTTTCTTGAAAAATTTTACAATATTTTCATAATTGTCTGTAACAGCAGTAGCAGAAGATCGCATCCAAAACGCCTCGTTTTGCTTTTGCACTCCTTTCAAAATCTGGATCATTCGCTACAATTTGATCAACCATTTCGGTTATCGTTACCAAACTTTTTACTAAGGAAATCTGTAGAGAAACTTTTTGGGTTCTTCGTTTTCAGAATTACTATTTTCCAGTTGCATTCGAATTCCTTGTTCTGTCATTTCTTGAAGTTCGTCGTTGGTAAGGCTCTCACCGGAAACCTGCAGTAACTCCTCAATATCCTGCTCGTCTATGTCTAGTCCCGCTGTATTGATTAGGTTGACAATTTGGTCAACCTAATCAATACAGCGATAGGCCCTCGTCGTTGAGAATTCTTGAATACCATCAGGCCATAACTTCTTCCACATTTCGTTCATGCATTTATCAGTTAATTCTTGCCAAACCAAGTCGATATTTCCTATGGCATCCATGATGTTATATTTTTTCCAAAATTGCACCAAACAAACAGATTTAAGGAAAGTACAGCCCTACGACGAATTGTTACCTTTTGCTGATTGGTTCGATTTTGGGAATAATCGTATTATATACGAATCAATGAAATGCCGCCATAATTTCAATCAGCGTAAATTTTGAGCTTTTTTTAGGCTTCGAGCAGACCGCGTTATATCGAATCAGCGTTAATCGAGGCAACGTTTAGCGGGGTCTTACAGTATATTATCTCCAGTGGCGTGCCGTTCATGGAAACTGTGGAAGCACCGCTGTATTGATGGTGTACAGCAGCCAGATTACAGGCATTCGCGCATGCGCTTTACAGAACATCAACCTCACGCTCTTCAGCTGGTGGATGCTACACACCAAAACATCGTATAACGCTTCCAGCGATTCTATCCAGGGCCGGCACAGCTTCCCTATCGTCAAATGTCACCGCACGCCACCGATTATCTCGTATTGCAAAATGTTAGAATGAGAATTTTCACATGCTTGGGGTAACAATTTATGTTTATATGAATTAAATACATAGAAAAAGAAATCTTAAAGGTTGCTCTTTATAAAAAGTTTGGTGTTTTGCAACAATAAATGTTTTGTAAGTGATTACAAAAATTCGGTTCTATCATTTTTGTGTACTATCTTCTGCAGTTGTATTTTAGATAAATATTTGGTTTTATGATCACATAAAATGAAAATATGTTTATTTTTATTTTGAAGACTTATCTTAAAATTTTCAGCAAAAGAATCACTGGGAGAACCGACAAACAGCTTCCCATTAGATGATTTCGTTTTTACTACGGAAAAGAAAGACGAAACCATCGACGCAGAACCCATAGACCATCTTCAAAGGATATCCGAAACCGGAGCATTCAGAGTTCAGAACTGGAAACGAAAATCCAAAGATAACATCCCTCCCGGAAATATCACGGATTTAATCGTTCTCGGAACTAATCCAAAAAGACACGCGCTTTTAACCTGGACTTCTCCGGGTGACAATCTCGACGATGGAATAGGTAATTATATCCAACTTCTGCCGTCACCGGCATTCGATTTAAATCATTAACGACGAATTTAATTTATTTATAGTATCGTCGATAGAACTTCGATCTGATTTAGATCCGGAAATACTCCTTTCGAATTTTAACGAGTCCTTCTTGTATAACAGTAGCCACGTGATTAACGGTACCCTGGAACCATTACCTCCGGGCGAACTTCAAATCGTAGTTATAAAGGTGCCGGACGAATTTTTTCCGTCGGACGACAATACTTCAAATAAGACGGTGTACTTTGCCGTCAGGGCAATCGACAAGAACGGCAACGTTTCTCCTGGTTACAATTTGGCATTAGCCAGCTTCAACTTTAACTTTTACGGACGTAAACCGAATTCCAACAAACCGTTCAGATGGTGGCCCGCCGTCGTTGGCATCGGCATCGCCATTTTATTGATGATTGCGCTTATGATAGGGCTCATTATTATTTTCCATCGAAAAAAGAACCACAAATTCGAAAAAGTGTATTGCGAGTAAACAAATCAAAATAACATTTATATCTGTTCAAGATTCTGTGATATATGCATTAATTAAACTGTAAATAATTCTATCACTGGAACGTTCGAACTATCGAAAACTATGTTATTACGTCTGTAATTATTTCTTAATATTTACCATTGGTATTTGATAATTCATTGGTATTTCTGCTCAACTGATTTTTAGAAATTAAATTAAAGAACCAAATATTGCTAGATTTATCCAAGCATAAAAAATAATTCTGCAATATCGATTCTTTAATATTAATCAACATATTTGTTATTCGTATTTAAAATACGAAATATTTATTCCCAATTTAAATATTTTTTAGCAAAATAACGATATCGAGTACCGAGTTAAATTCTATTTTAAGGCTTTTTTACTAATATTTATTAATATCTTACAATATATAATTATCTTTAGAATTTAATATAATATGCTAAGTAGCCTATATTGTGCATTTAATTATTATTTTATGCTCTTATGCAATTCCATTACACATACAGTTAAAAAGAACAGTACAGTATTTAAATGTAAAAAAAAAATTAAATTAGATTATTGTTAATAAAATCATAGTAATTGCCTAAATAGTTAATATTTTATTATTAAGAATTTTTATGTACTTCTCAAACTATTCTTTCAGACTATTCAAGTGACTTAAAACAGCATTATCAGGTTAACATCTGGTTAAAGTTTTAATCACATTTACAGTTTTTTCATAACTTTACGGTATCATTTAATAGAAATTAAAGAAATTTTAATTTTCAACTCTTTCTGTCTTATGGGCACTAACAGGATCTTTTTCCAAATCCATCGTGGGTTTGACTAGGATTGCAATGGGATGGAGGGAAATGGAGCCTGACTTATCTGAGACAGACCTCCCACAAAAAATCCTGGGTTTAGTCTCCCAAATTTGATAGCAGTTTACCGGAGTGGCAGGCCAACGCCTTAACCAATTAGCCATTACTGTATTTTTATCTAATAGTAGTTGGCTATTAAATCAAATATGTTAATATTAATTTTTACACTGATTAAAAAGAACGATTATTTGGTCATTCCTATCTAATCTTATTATAATTAAATCATTGGCATTCATTTATAGAAAAAATACCCGGTAATGTAGAAAAATAATTGTAGTAGATAATAAGGCCTAAAAATATTCTTCCACATCCAAACATCACTTATGAAATTTTGGACATCAAAGCAGGTATTCAAATACCCAAAGAAAAATGTTAATATAAAATAAACAGCGTAATTATAAATTTAATTCAGTCTTATAGAAATACAAATATGTAATATTAAGCTAATTAAAATAAATCAAAAAATTTGAATTTATTTTCAGAATGTAGTGTGTCAAAATTTAATGAATAGAGGAATTAAAGTTATTTAAAATTAAAAGTTGTATCAATTTCTTGAGATAAAATTTTTCTCTGTGGTTTAAAGATAAAGAACTGTTTAATGAGGATGTAATTTAAAGCTTCCTGATGCATAATACTTTCTATTACTTGAAAAATACTGTCGGAAAATGCTACTGATTTACGTATTTATTTTTGAATATCGATTGTGTAAATCTGCTAATATTTATTTTTGCATATTTTCCAATTGCATTATTAAAAAAAACCCAACAAAGACTGCAGCCTCTTAAATTAATATTCTATATACAGTAATTAGTATACATGTAAACATAAAGAATCAAAATTTTTAAAATTTAATTACAATAAATGGCTTATCTTACATTTAAACACACAGTATATTTTTAAAAACAAAAAGAATATACTGGTACTAATTTGGAATTTTCATTAAAAATATATAAAGGATTAAAATATCAAAAAATCATTGATGTAAAACTCAAAATCCGTATTTAGTTTTAATTCTCTTAAAATGTTAACTAAAATATATTATTATTACTATAACTTTTTTTATTCCTATTTATTGTACTCATGCAATTATTTAATAATAAAATAAATTTGTATTCTTACTTGTTTTGATTAGGAAAACATTCACTGATATTTTTCAATAAATTTGTAATATACAAAACTTTAAAACAACTTAATTTTCAAATTTCTGAATTATAAAACTCTGATCAATTTTAATGATTTAATTTTGTTATGAAAATATTAGACCTAATATCACTTATTTTCTATTCATGTTTAGAATTACATGAAATAATGATATATCACTTTATCAAGTTTTTAATTTAAAAGATAGGCCAAAATTTGGTGGTTTTATGGTTTAAAATTTTAGTAGAACCCTGATTATCTGAAGCAAACTAATAAATGAATAGGCTACTATTTCTTAAAACTTCTTAAAAGAAAGTTTAAACGATAACATATATTACAAAATGATTTGTTTCTGTTGTCTTTTATCAGTTAACTTCAGTGCGAAACAAATTATTCATATTAAAAATTAACTATAACATGAATTTGTATTCTTAAAACTATCATATGTATTAACTGAATATTAAACGATGTAAACAATGTTCTTATATACCAGGGGTGGCCAACTTTTGTGCACATAAGATCTACTTTTTATCGTAAAAATGTGTCGCGATCGACTTGTTGTCATAAGCATAGTCTAAGTGGGAGGGGGAGTGTGAAATACATACTATGTTTATACACTGTGTTTCAGTACGAAATGCACTCACTGCTTATGAGTCGAGTCATAACTGCATGCATACAGTTAAGTTTGGTTACAAATATAATACATTAAGTCAAGACATCGCTAGCAATCGACCAAAATTGGCTTGGCGATCGACCGGTCGATCGCGATCGACTTGTTGGCCACCTCTGTTATATACAATTAAATTCACTAGGGCATAAAAGAGGTGTAATTTTGAATCTGAAATGGCCTTGGCCATACTTTTTATTCGAGTTTTCAGTTATGTGAGGTAGCATTGGATAACTTAGATAATCAGTTCCGCTGCACAGTGGTGCCATGTACAGGTACTTTGAATTTAATTCATTCCATTCAGACCATTCAAAGTCCAAATCAATTTTTCCCATTAGAAATAATGGAAAGCAAATTAATCCATTCCCAGAGCCTAAACAGTACTCATTTCAATAAACTTAAAATAGCAAATATAATGAAACTAAAAATAACAATTAAAACCCCTAATGATGAATTAAAACATGAAAATATTAAATAAAATACGTGAGTACTGTATAATAAAATGTAAATTGCAGTGGGTTAAATGGAGTTTTTGCATATTCTTAACAGCTGTGGTTACTTAACATAGATTCCTGGTTTAATTATAACAGTCAATGTTCCCTCTAAGCTGCACAACCGCACACTGCTCAAATTGTTGTCGCAAGAGAATTTATGTGCCACGCAGGCGAGTATGCACAATGATTTGAATTGTTGTTTACCTATTTCTCATTGTCTGCAACATGATTATTGCTACATATATTTCGATTAAATACATTAAATCATTGACAAAAGATAATATTTTATATGGAAGTATGTTTTAAAATGAATTTTAATCTCTACTTTTTAATTAATTAGTTTAATTTTTATAGGAAAAACAAGATTTTATATATGCATGCTTAGAAAAATTTTTTGCTCAGAGAAGTTATGTTCCGCTCATCTACAAAAATAATTAGAGGGAACATTGATAACGGTTGTGAAATTCAACACATTATTATTAATATGAGATATATTCTTTGTTTAGAATCTTATTTTAACCTTTTTACTTCATATTTTGTTTGAATAAAATCAAGTCGAAATGTCTTTGAATGAAACATATATCTGGCATATTATGCTTTGCGAGTTTTGTAAAAGATATAATGCTGCACAAACAATAAAATATGTATATTTGTAATGTATATGAGGAAGATGCTCTAAACTTTGAACATCTGAAATGTGATTTAAAAAGTTCCATTTAAGAAATTTTGAACTAAAGGATACAAAATGTAGGGACATCTAAAAGCTGTCCAAGAAGAAAAATTACAGGTAGCTGTTAAAAATAGACAAACAACACACTATAAATAAATAAATAAATATATATTTATAGTGTGTTATTTGTCTATATATATTATATATATATGCAAACACACCAAAAATAAAGAAAAAAAAAACCACTGAAAATATAAGAGAGTAAAACTAAAGAGCAAGATGACTTAGCCACACAAGAGATTGTATTTACGCTTTGAGCACTTTTCATTGCATGCGCAGTTCTAACTCCAGAGCAAATTTTTATTAAATTTAGCATTTGAAGTACTGGCTGCCACTGTATTTTGTAACAGTTGTATGTTATTTGTGATTAAGTTGCTACTGGGAATAATTAAATCACGAGAAAAATAATATACAATTGTTTCAAATCAGTTTTAGTCATTTTTAAAATAACTGTAATACATCTGTTTATTAAAACACCAATACAAGCATATAATGCTTGTAGTAGCGGGTAAAGTGTATGTACATTGTAATCAGATGATAAACCTACATTATTTTGCTCTATAAACCTCCAGAACATAATTATTACAGTAGAGCGTCGTTAATCGAAACGTCGGTAATCGAAATGGCCGGAAATCGGAACGATTTTCAGTCGGACTGTGTCGTGCTGAATCGAACGTTTTTGATACTAGGTTTACTTCTAAAGTATAATTTTCATGTTTTTTATATTCTTCAATATATTTATTTTGTTTGTACAAAATGCAGAAATAATTTTTAACAATACGATAGCCTCGATTATTATTATAAAAATTTTCGTTAGGCTTAAAATCAACGAAAATTCAACACGAAGTGACATGCAACGGAGAAAAATTTGAACGTCGGACAGGTTAATATATTTTTTCGTACAAAGTCGGAAATCGGAACAAATGACTAATTGGAACAACCCCAGTCCCCAATTGACTCCAATTTTCGACGCTCTACTGTATATCTATCTATTTTATGGGATTTTGTATTTTGTCATTATTTTTTTATGACTATTATAGTTGGCTCTGGAATTCACCCAACAACTTAGAGATGAAGAATGATGTAAGCCACGACTTCTAATTTAATTAGAAGCTATCCATGTCTAGTATTCATATATCTTATAGATAAGAAAGGAGAAAAGTCCAAGAAGAAGCAGTCTTATAAAACCATGGTAGAGTCAAAAATAATAAGTCATATTAAAAATTTGGTTTGTGTTTGTAGTACATGTATGTACAGAAGACAAAGCTTATGTTTTATATATAAAGAAAGAAGAATACACAAAGAAAATATATTCTCAAAAATGCTACAGAAATAATAGTTTTGCTGAATTAAAACAGAATATCAAAATTCAATTGAAAAATTCTTTAAATTCCAAAATAATTTGTGATAAAGAATTAAGTGATTTAAATCTTTGTTTTATTTACTGATTTTGTTATCTCAAAACTATATTCATAAATATGTCCCGTAAAATAAAACTAATTAATATGAAATAAATGTTAGTTATTTAATGGTTAAATGTATTATCAGAAATAAAGTCTTATTAATAAGAATTAAGATTTCAATATACAACGATAAAAACTTTTATTGGTGTATAAACTAAATGATGACAAAATACAGCAATGCTAACAATTGTTAACAACAAATGTGAAAACACAAATACTAGTTTACATTCTTTTATGTAACTGAACAAATATCAGTTTCATTTATAACTGATAATATTAATAATCACTGGATATGCACAGACCACAATCATAGAATTTCAATGATTGGTGCAGCTACAATGAGAACAATACTTGATGACAAGTACTTTTATCATGAATTTATACTCGAGATTAATGCAAATGTTAAAATTAGATAGTTCTTACAATCACAATTTTTAATATTAAAATTTTCCAGCATTATAAACAATCATTTTAAACAACAAAATAAATATAAAAATTATTTGGCAGCCTGATTTTTATGTACATCATCATATTACAAATTTTCAGAATGCTAAACATTTTGTAATATGTATGAAATTCTTAGTTTTATGTAAATTTTGTAATTTTTTAAGGTTGATAATATTTTGAAAACATTAAATTTAATTTATAATTACAATGAACAAAAATCAAAAGATAGATACAATATACACATCACTGGTACTTGTTAAATGGTTCTTTTGTATTACTGCTGTGCTGATACCTGAAAATAACACAATAATAATTTTATTATTATTTGATTAAATACAATATCATTTTAAAAATTAAATTTTATATTAGCAGTCTTATAAAACCATGGTAGAGTCAAAAATAATAAGTCATATTAAAAATTTGGTTTGTGTTTGTAGTACATGTATGTACAGAAGACAACTTCAAAGTAAGCTTCTTCTGCAGATTTTCACTTCTACTAGTGTCAACACTGTTTGTCAAAACCATACTAAAAGCCATTCTTGTGATGTCTTTAAGGACTAATCACTAAAGCTTACATTGGTTGTTCTTGGTCATGGTCAACAATGACCATGGACATTGTTTTCCCAATCTCCCTATCATTGAACTTAGACCTTAGTGGCATGGGTGTCCCTACCAGGAGCTTGTGCTCCAGCCTGCATTGCCCTATGGATCAGTAAAATTACTGAGCTCTCTCACCACGACCAGGTGGTGACCACGAGAGAGTTGTTATTATTGTTATTGTTATTATTATTATTATTATCCCCTTCAGATTGAAAGAAAAAATTTCAACTATTGTAAAAAACTCATATTAACTAAGTAATTACTCACTTAAAGCAGAAAACAGTATTATTTCATTCAATTGTTTGAAGTGATTATCACACATATCAAGGCTTTCCTGTATCTGACAGCTATGACTCCTGCTTATAAAGATAACTGTATAAAATTATCTTTATATGCAGAGTTGAAGTTTAAGGGATATAGAATCCTGACTTTGACTTAATGAGTTTAATTACAGATTTTTTTTAAATTTTCCATTATTCAGCAGTTTCTCAAGAATCTGTTCACAGAATGATTACAAAATTGTATATCATTTATAGTGCTTTTGAGTGTGTTTTCAAGGCAATTTTGTGTCCAATCAGAATACCAGTAACATATTGTATCAGTAAAATGATGTCAACATGAGGTTGTAATGATTTGGCATTGTATTTGACACAGAGCCATGGTATTTGTTTATCAGTTGTATTCACATGGAATATAAGAGAATATTGACAAGTGAAGGAGGTACATGGAAAAATAGGTTCAAGTTAAAAGTACTGACAATTTTGACTTACTGAGACCATGTTATATGGAAAACCCTATGTACTGTTCTTGGGACCTATAGACAGCTTCAAGTAACTATAATTCAACTTAGAAAGGTTTTATAAAAATCAAAATTCATTAAAGTCTTTAAAATTCAAAACTGCCAAATCATATTAATTTTATCACTTTGTTCTGAGAAAAAGATTTGTACAAACATTAAAGTTATGATAAATAATTCAAAATAGCTGTTATGAGAATTATAATGTATAAAAGCAAAAATGGAAAATATGTCAATAATTCACACAATTTGTTCAATTAGTCTTGCTGGGAAGTAGTGTAAGGAGTCGATTCCAAACCATTCTATTTCGTTTGGTTTTATTTTTAGTTCATTATTTTATTTATTTTGGAGCGTTTTATTTCATTAAGGATAGACTACTGCACTACCCCAGACAAAATTCTAAAGGTTAAAACTCACCTTACGATGACTGTGGACAGAAAAAATGACATCATCATCCCAAAACGACATCTCAAGAGTGCGAGACTTCCACAGGAAGTTAAAAGATTGATTTCCCAATCTCAAATTATTTCCAGACAACACAAAAAAGTATTATTTAATTAAAAGTATTATAAAATTGTGAAGGAGATGACGTAAGTAAAAAACCAACTACTAGAACAAATAAAATGTCTGTGTATGTATGTAAATAGGACGAGTGGGTGGATACATTGTAATGTTACCACACCTGCCACATAAAAAAGGAGATGAAGAGACGACTCAGACGAGATGAAACTTAGATTGGAATGAGGTGGTGCTAAGAATTGAGTGATTGATGAAAGGTTTTCAAGTTCCAGTTCCAGTAACAGAGTTTTGGTGATGCAAAGTTAAATTTGTAAGATCCATTGTATTTTTTTTCAATAGAATTGATTCCTATCTTTCTTGTCAGTTGTGTGGAGATAAATCAAATTAGAACTATCTTAATTCTAAGTTCCCAAATTGTTAGGAAGATTTTGTACATGTTTGTTTTAGTTTGATAAAGTAACTTTTTTATTTTACAAAGATTTTCTAGAGTTATTGAATTGTACATATATGGGCTTTACTAATAAATAGAACTTTTTACATTACATACAGTAATTCTTTTGTCATTTGCTCTTTAGTAATGATAGTTTATTTTTGCCCACACAACACTAACAACGAACCTTAGTATATAAGCACGCCATTAGCATATTTTTCTGAGCTTTTGCTTTACATTCATATAAGAAGATGTTACAGTAGAAGTGTTAATATGTGAATTAATGAGAATTATGTTACAATTATTTTCTAGATAATTTAAAATCAGTTTAAATTATCACCTGTTGCATTCCCCAAGTTAAGTAATCTGGTTGTGTGGCTGCTGTATATTCATCAACTAACTGTTGAACTATTTCTCGAGAAGAGTCCAATTCTTCTAAATTATCCTTGAACATTGCCTCCTTACGAAACTGTTCCAAAAATGCTTCTCGTTTTCTTAATTTATCATATTGACGTAATGTTCTTTCAAATAACTAAAAATTATTATTATTATGTTACTTTTCTTATAATTACATTATTATTATTATTTTTCTATCAGTTATTAAATTATAAAGAAACCGATTAGTTAATTAAAGGATGCAAAAAATTTACCGAAGAAATACTTGTATGATTAGCCAGCATTAAGCCACTGACTCGATGTGCTGTTTGAATGTATGGAGATTTCTTTGATAATGCAACTTGAATACTTGCTGGACCCCAAGGAATAAATTGGGCTAATTTCCGTTCACGTATTCTTTGTAAACTTTTATGAACCTATAAAACATAACTGTTAATCACATGTTACAGGAGTAAAGAAAAAAAGTGGAATACATGTATTATTAAACCTGTGTAGGATCAACTTCTCCTTGAATAATGTTTAATATACTGATGTAACAATGATTTGCATTTTTGTCATGTGCTGTTGACACCATCATATTCTTTGGTTGCAACAAACGTCTCATTACATCTAATACAGTTGTTTTCCTGACACTTGCAGTCTTTCAATAAAATTAAAAATATAAATTATGTATGTTTATGTGATATTAAAATTATATAAGTATTACTTTACTACTACCTCTTGATCTGTTGTCAAAGGTGTGTAGCCAGTCATCAGAAAATGTAATCGAGGAGTTGGTATTAAAGGTGCAATAAGACCAATCAGATCATTATTCATATAACTTGGATAACGTAGAGTAGTTGTGCTAACAGACATGATTGTTGAAACCTAACATTATCATCAGAATAAAAATTAATAAAATAATATATCTTTCTTCTAATAAAAAAAATAATTATAAAAAAATACAATTCTTACCAACATATTAATTTGGGTAAAACTTGGATTTTGGATATGAAGACGATCAACAGCAATGCGATTGAGAGCAGTGTTATCAAGAACCACCACACAATCTGCATTTTGTGTCAATCTCTTCAAAGTTAATAAAGAATTGTAAGGCTGTACAACAACATCACTTATTTCATCTTGATTAGGAAAAACTGAATAGGTTTCTATCAATTTTTTTGGAAATCTGTCAAATTTTTAAAGGAAAATAGTTTATTAATTAATGTTTAAATACTCCAAAGATTCAATCTAATAATCTGTTATTTAAAAAAAAGCTAAATAATTTTACAGTATAGTATAAAAGCCAAAACACAAATAATTAAGAAATTTACATTTTCATTTCCAATTAATATTTAAATAACTCAAACAAAATGAAATAATTGAATATAATCATGTTCAATTTATTAATAATTCAGAAATTACTCACATATAAAAGAAGCATTCCAATTACTCTAATAAATTATCAACTAGAGTTAAGCAAACAATGTTTAAATCTAACCTCAGAGTTGCTAAAAAATCAATCTACTTAAAAATTAAAATCCACTAGTAGATAAATAAATATCCATATAAAATTAAACAATTACTTTAAAAATTATTATTATTATTGTTATAAAAAATTATTTTATAATGATAGTGATAAAATAATTTTTGATAGTAATTTTTGAAATAATTTATGATAGTAGTATTGAATTATCATCATTTCCTAACTAAAGAATTAGGATAAATCATTTTTAATATACAAAATGTCTCTAAAAAGTGAGTGACAATTGTTTATTGTAAATATGAAAGTTACATTTATGAACTTCTTGTTAATGTAACATTAAATAACAGCATTGTTTCATAAAAATTTCATCAATATTAACTCTAAAACTACATTAAAAAACTGTGAAAAATTAAAATACCTATCATTTAAACGTTCCAAGATGTAAGATCCCATTCCTGAACCTGTACCTCCAGCAATTGAATGACATAAAACAAAACCCTCCAGACTATCACTTCCATCAGCTTCTCTATCAATGATATCAAATATTTCTTCATGAAGTTTTTCTCCCTAAATAAAATCACATTAATTTTTATATCAATATCATTATAATGTGTATAAATCGTTCATTTTTAACTTAATCATTTGGACACTAACTAATAGAATAGAGAATGTGTCTTAATATACAGATGGTTAATATCATCTATACACAAATTTTATTTCAAAGATTTACTACAAATTTTTCAAATGGAAATCATTTAATATCATCATGAAACATGACAGTAAGTTTCCCTTGTCCATATTTTCAGAACCAGTGCACTTATAGGGTAAAAGATACATGTACTGGTACAGACACTGTCTATCTTGAGATGTGTTGTTTTGTCATAAAAATGCAAGTTATGCATGAGCAGCAACAGTTAGGATGTGCAGAATGTACACACTCATTGCACTGAGAAACAAGAAAGTGAACAGATGTGTGTTGCAGATATGGATAAGACTTTCAGAGACAATGGTGTAAGGAACTGAGTCTGAGCGTTATTTTTATTTTATTATTATTTTTCGTTTTATTATATTTTGTTTGGGGCTTATGTTTAGTTAGGACAAAGGTTCCCCACCACTCTCTTATTAGTAACCAAAAAAGAAGATAATAAACCAACTCACGAAAGAACGAGCACCATAGGAAAAAATCATGTGCACCTGCGCTGCCCAGCAGAAATAAACAGTCCGCAGAAAAAAAAATGGGAGGGAGAAATCCCCACACTCACTAGAAAAGAAATACTTACTAAACCGTCATAAAACATCCCAAAAAATTGTGCTAAATGCTTTGTAAACAGTTTATAAGATTTTGTCGGAGTATTGAAGCTGCCAGAAAGAAATTTGATGTTAGAAAAACTAAGTATGTAAATAAGGGGAGTAACCTAGCTGAATTGTGACGTCGCCTCACAGCATAAAACCAGCACGCTAACTGAAGACAATCAAGGTGATTCCTGGTCAAGGTGTACTACTGAGTGAAAAATTCGAGGCGAAGTCCAGATTGAGAATTAGGCAATCCAAGGTGTTTAAAGAGGAATTCGATTTGACGATAGCGAAAGGATTGAGGAAACAGGTTCCTAGTATAGTGAGGTGACGGATAGACGTTTAGTTCATAAGAGATTTTGTTCATAGTTCTTAAGTATTTGATTTGTCGAATTTTCAAAGGGGAATTAAGATTAAATTAAGCTAAGTAGCTGAGTTTTATTGTCGGTTGTTGATTTTCGTTAATAAATTTTGTTTTGGATTATAGACAATTGTACATAGTTAAATTTGATTTACTAATTAAATATATTTGAAACTTTTGCTTTGACTTGATATTTGTCATTATTCTTACTAATTTTTTCGGTGCACGCATAAAAGCCCATGCCTGGCAAACTAATCTCGAATCCGCGTAAAGTACCCGTTAGGTTAACGGAAGTTTTACCAGCTGCAGTTAGTGTCGGTTTCTTAAGATACAAAAAAATAGTACCTTACAACATGACCTAGTTGCCTGTCAATATCCATCATAGAGGACACCAGCACAAGGGTGAAGACCATGACATGCATCAACAGATGGGTGACATTGCCACAGAACTGAGTGTTTGCCAAGTCTGAACACACCACATGATATGCAACATGCTAGATTTACTGCAAAGTGGTACAAGGGGTGCCTCAGCAGCTCAGTACCAATTACAAGACTGCCAGAATGGACATCAGCCTGTAACATCTTTTGCAATACAAATGAGAAGACAACTAATTTCTCTTCCATACTGTAACAGGAAACAAAAGCTGAGTTCTATTTTAATTTACCTGAAAGAATGAAAGCACCCAATGGAAAAAAAAAATGTTCAAGTGAGCTGGTCAACATGAAAAATTCTTCTCTTGGTGTTCTGGGATGCCAAAGGAGTGTTATTGCTGAACTTCCTGAAAAGTGGAACTATAAATGCCAACAGGTATTGTAACAAACTGACAAGAGGCCAGACTTTCTCAGTTCAAGGATCACCTCTTTGATGACAATGTGAGACTCTACATGAAGGCAGCAACAACATCCTCTGTGGCCAAATTTGTTGGAAACATCTTGTCACAACTTTTACAGTCCTGATTTTGCATTCAGTGACTTCCACTTCTTCCCAGAAATGAAGTAGAAGTACTTTTGTTCAATGCAGGGCATGGACTGGTACAAGGAAAGTTTCTTTAATTTGATAGTATAACAAATACATCAATATGAGGGGGCACAATGTCAAAAAGAAGTAATAATGCCTATTCCTATTCATTATATACTTGGTCTACAAAATAAAAATTTCTGTTATCAGAAGACCCAGAAAACTTATTTTTAGATTACTACTCATATTTCATGTAGCCACATTGTAAAAAAAAATTATTTTCTTGGTTGAAATATGTAGCAAAATTAAATAATGATAAAAAATAAACTATATTATGACAAATACTGTTCTAAATATGTATTTATTTTTGAGCTGTATGTAATTCATAAGATAGCCCTTTTGCTACATCACCACCATTAATAATACTAATCAATAATCAGGCTGAAACGTAAGTTAATAATTAAAACAACACTAGCATCAACACAATACAAAAATTATTAGGCAGGAGAATAAGTATTTCTGCTCCTTTTTCAAGCATAAACTGTAGTCTTTATGATGTGACAGCATTAAGCAAAGTTTCTTGAAAGTGATAGAGTTTCTTTGTGTGTGTGTGTTTTTTTTTAGATTCTACAACATTCAATTGAAAAATTCATTTTAAAAGTTTCAAATTATTGTTCAAGAAAAAAAAAACTCAATAATTCATAACTATCATATTATATAAGATCTAGTAAAAAGGTAACATAAAACAAAAGAGCTAATAAAAATTGATTTCCTAAAACGAAGAAAGAAAACAATTTTATCAATTTCGATTTTAATAGTAAAAATATTTATAGTTTTGAAAAAATTTTTAATTAGAAATCCTATACCCCAAGTAATTTTTAAATAATATAGTCAACTTGCCTTAAAACAAACACTGATAAAGCAAATTTTTCTGTTGCCCTGGCAAACACCATTGTCACAATGTTAATTTTCACAAGATAAAGCAAACAAAAATTTTACCAGAATTTTATAAATATATTTCAGAAAATTTTGTTTACAGTCTTCCGATATCGTGTGATCATTACCAAAATAAACTATGTTAGAACTACTTACATCGATAACGTAGTTTTTTAATAATTTTCATCTAAGAATTAATTTAAATTTTTTAAAACTATACACATTTTGGTTTAGTCTCAGGAATTTGTCGCCTGCGAAGAGCTGACTTTTGGACCAGAACCGATTTGGCTGAGATGTTTCACCACGTCCACCCAGTTCCAACCTCTTGGCAATTCGCCATCGGTATTGACTCGATTGGCTAATTTTCTTTTCTGTTGTTTTGTGAGTTTTGGCTTTTTTTCCTTCTTGCTTGAAATCTGTGGTTCTGGAGTTTTATCCACTGTTAGTTCTTCATTGCCATTTACATTTGGTAATAGGTTATCTGGTTGCATATCAGTAAATTCTTGAATATTTTCTTTTGCAAATTCAAATAAAGTGTAAGTCATTGCCGTATCCAGCAACATATTAGCCTCTTTATTTAATCTTGAAATTATCAAGTTTTTGACTTCTGGAAGAAGATGTTTATTATAAAATGCATCTAAATTAATTATTGGAATTTCACTAGGATAATTTTCATTCCAAATTATTTCCAATAAGAAAGATTTTGAATCATCTTCATTTTTCACCTTATATTGAAATTTATTATCAGAAACTTTTCTAAAGTTTTCATCACCATCATATATTGATTCTAATACCTCCAGTTCTTCTATTTGTAATTCTTTGTTTGTCATATTTACAGCAAAGTTTGCAAAAATTCAGTTATAACAACAATGTATAAATGTATTCATAACATTTTGGAAGCCATATTGAAAAATCAAATTTTACCAGAATTCATTAAACTGAACTGTAAATTATGTTCACAACATCCAAGAAGTTATTTTCAATAATGGTTGTTTTTTTACACTTTTGACATAAACAAAATGTGATACTGTACTAAATGTTCCATTTTGAGCAGAATAGATTTTATTCCTCTAGTAAGCAAAGGGCTTGACCTCCATTTGTAGAGCAGTTCAAACATCTGGTTTTAGGGACCATTCTACTGTACTCAGAAAATAGGGGGGGTAAAGTTTAAGAATGCTATCTCTTTAAATGGATGGCGTTCTATGTAAACACATGTTAGTTTGCATATTAGAAAGTGCATACAGTGATGCCAGATTTGGCTACTTTGCGACAAGTTTGGCTCCTTTTTACTCTTTTGATACCAAAGAATATTTTCTACTTTTATTATTTTTTCAGACAATCTTCAATAGAAAAAAAAATTGCAGATTTCTTTTAGATGTGTTTTGTTTCATCACTCTGATATAAGCCACTGACTCAATGTGCTGTTTGAATGTATGGAATTTCTTTGATAATGCAACTTGAATACTTGCTGGACCCCAAGGAATAAATTGGACTAATTTCCGTTCATATATTACTATTCCACACTTAAACAGCTCTCTCCGCCTCATTTTGTTTGATTTGAAAATCATTTAAACATTAATTTTTGTTTTTGTAAATAAATTTTATTTTATTTAACTATTTCAGTGAATTAATTCAAAATATTATAATTTAGAGACTTTGATCACCTATTCAGCCTTAACTTCCTAAATTATGCAACCTTGACCATGACCACGAAAATCATTAATGTAAATTTTGAGAAAGTGAACAACATACTGTTCTGCTAGCAATTCATATTAATGTGAGTAATCAGTTTTTTATTGTCAAGATTTTATAAATTTATATTGATTTTAATGATCTGTTTTAGAAAATATTGAATATAGACCTGCTGATAAGGGACAAAGTAGTCCAAAACACAATATCGTGTATGTGTATAGGTGGAAAATAAAGACTGTTTGTTTTTCTGATGAGCTTTCTTAACTTTTGCTGAACAAAGATGTTGGTATATGTCCTGTTAATAAAACAAGTCCAAGTAGACATTTTAAATACTAAACTATAAGATAACGACAGAGGCATATGATTTAAAGAAAATTAGAATTATTAATACAATTCTAATTTTATTTTGTTTAATCACAAATAAAATATCAAATGCACATACATGCACACATTGTCCTGCAAAAATTACTGGCATTTAAAACTTTAAGGAAAAATCTTGTAAAATCGACAACATAATTTGTTCAGGTAAAGCTGGACAATCAAAAACCTTTTTCTGCCAATTCACTCTGTCAATTACATTTATGAGTTTCTCCAAATTCTGATTTCTGAACAATCATGTTTTCAACATGAGAATAGATTAAAATTTATATTGGGCTCCTGTATGACTTTGGAATTCAATTCAAAAGCTTTGCTTTACCTATTGTTATTCATCTTTACTCCTGACAATACACAAGAACAATTCAAACAACCTATATAAAATACTTCCGTTTTTAAACCAGAGAGTGAGCATCTGGTAGAAAATGCAAATACACAGTTCACAAAAATTATTGCAAAAATGCAAAAAATCCTTCACTCGCACGTATAGGACGACTTAAGTTTTTGAAGCAGTGAAAAATGAATAAAAACCTCATCTTATATGCAAGTGTGAGTGTCTGAATTTTGGACCTACAGTATATTTTCCATGACGTCATAGTTGTCGTCTTGTTGTCACTTACTAACGACTAACTGTCAACTTTCTACGTGAGAACGTATTCTCTGTTTAGTTCTCAGACGCAATTCTCATCACCTTCGCCCTAAAGTGCATCGAAAAGAACAACAATACTACGAGAAATCGGGGAGTTGTCGCTCGGATAGCCGTGTGTGCAGACGTACTTGTAAGTGTGCTACCTCCTGGACTTTGTGCCGAGTTCCGCGGACTGAAGACAGTAACAACGCTGAACCAGTTAGGAACAACCGCCATGACCGAAATCATCGGAGGTATAGGACTAAGACTTTTGTCAAGACAAAAACGTCGACCTCCGTTAGTACCCGAATCTCCGAACATCTTTCACAAGGTATTTATCCCCACGCAAACTCATTTGTAAGCTCTCTCTCTCGAAATCGCGTCACTAGACCCTTGATAATGTACGTGAATCCTGTTCCAATTAAATATACATTATGTTTTGTTAAAATGGCCTCTGTTATCTCTTGTCCTCCATCCCGAATCCACTCGCCCGAAAAACGCGACCGCTCGCGCGACCGATCGTAGAATCGCCGCGGCTTCCGTGTCAGCCGAGACACGGTGGTGTCAGACCTGACGTGACACCAAAGAGGCGCCGACCCCCCGGTCACACTGGTGTCAGAAGTGGGATATTTGAGGCCCCGGAGGCCCTACAGTACGAATTAATAGTTGTAAACCAAGTCTAGGATGGAGGCAGGGGCAGAAGAACCCGCACATGGAGCCGAGAGTCCCGCGCGCGGAGAGGCCATCGGTGGTGTAGGCGTCGGGGGATTAGGAACCCTTGTCCCTTTAATCCCCTCATTCTCAGGCGGCGAGGATGGGCTTAAGATTACAGATTACCTCGCGGCCATCGAGGAGATCGCCAAATTGACCAATTGGTCTAAGATGCAATGCTTAAGCGTAGCTAAATTAAAACTAACGGGGATAGCCCGAGATTATGCTTGGAAAGATGAGAAAATGGAAGTGGTAGAAACTTATGACGAGTTCAAGAAACTCATGATCAAATGATTTGAAAGAGTTCCATACTCATTGAGGCTTCAAAAATTCCACGCCTGTGTACAGGCGCGAGACGAAGACGTACAAACGTACGCCGTACGCTTACAAACTTTAGCCGCCAAAACTGTTATCGAACATACTAGTCAGGGATGCTCGGGAAGCAGCAGTTATTAAACGATGCCAACAAAAAGAGAGGGACGAAAGGTTAAGAGTGCAATTCCTTAGTGGGCTAAATGATCACATAAAAAGACCCGTAATGAGCAGGGAACCAGACACATTCGATATGGCTGTGCGAGTCGCCATCAGTGAAGAAACCATCGAACAATTAATGGGGAAACCTCGAGCGATAATCTGGGCCATAAATAATCCAAAGGAAACTGGGGATGAGGCTAACGCTGCTAGTTCAAATCGGTTGGAGGAAACCTTGGAGAATATCCAAGAGCAATTAAGGCAATTGGGAACCTCAGAAGGTGGCCGATGTAGAACTCTGCCATTTTGGCATTCTCAGAGTTACCAAGATTCATGACCACAATACTTACCCAGGCGAGCGAGCGACAACTCCCGAGGGACCCAAAATGTAGCTAGAGGGAGAGCGAGAAATGAAAATCGAGACCGGCGGGAACCTGCATATCCGCCTCGATACGGCGCGAGAAATCGTCCTACGATGTATAGAGGCCAAGGAGACCCCCGAATGTGAAGAAACGCCGCCTTTCCTAATAGACAGGCATACGAGCGAATCAATAAAGTTAACGGGAGGAAATTAACATCGCATTACTCCCGGCAGGCATCGGGGTACTCCCAATATAAGAGGAATTCCGGATCTCGGTTCCGGTCGTCCGAACCGGATATCTCGCCGATAGGGAGGGACGCGCCATCAAGGATTCAAAACCGAGGGACAATTAGGTCTCTACATTGAGACTCAGAACCGAGTTTAGCTTGTACAATTGACGGATATCCTGCCCGATTAGCTATCGATACTGGCTCCAAAGTAACACTTTTATCTAAATCGCTGGCAGAGAAAGTAGCTCACCTAGAGTTTAATCGCAGTCAAGGGAAGACATTATTTCAAAGCGTTACCGGCCATGGAATAAAAACGTATGGAGCTAGACAATTCCAGATCGGGATTGGGCCTTTGCACTTCTCTTATTTATGCTACATAGTAGATGATCACATAACTACGCCCTGCGATGGACTCCTCGGGAGAGACATCATTACGGCCAAGGGGTTTTGATTTGTTTAGCGAGAGAAAAAATAATTCTGCCTGAGGGTGAGGAGATCAACTTCCGGTCGGCTCCGGAGAGGAGGAACTCAACGACCCTCGCACCGGTGAATGGAAACCGGGATCACCGAGGTACATCTATCAACGCTCAACATGCAATTCCCAATGCCACTTTGTCTAAACCTACATCTTTAGAACACACTCCAGACGTGATTTTGTTAGGAGACTGTAATCTTCCTCCGAGAACGGAACTTGTCACTATGGCAAAAATTTCCGGAATAAAGCAGAGAGGCAAACTCGGGATCATAGAATCCACAACCCTTAGTCAAGAGGGAGTAGTATGCGCCGATATATTAGCCAAAACAAAAAGGGGAGGACAAGTACCTGTTCGGATCACTAATTTTTCCACCCAGCCTCGAAAATTGTCAAAAGGTGAATGTGTCGGAACTTTTGTAGGAGCGAAGGAAGACTCTACCCTCGCTCTGAATCCAGTCGATTCACACTCTACTCCGAAGCTCTCAAGAGAGAAATTTAGTCAACTATTTGACTGGTCTCACATTGAAAGGGACCAACAGCAACCTCTATTAGATCTATTATATAGATATCATTATGTCTTTGCAACACACGACTACGATTTGGGATATTGCCAAGTGGTGGAACATGAGATTCCTACGGGAGACGCCAGCCCTATCTATCAAGCGCCATATCGAATACCTTATGCACAACGCAAACAAATGAATAAAATTATTGACGAACTGTTAGAAAACAAAATAATCACTCATTCCAAATCGCCCTGGTCAGCACCCGCTTTATTGGTTAGAAAGAAAGAACCAAATTCATGGCGTCTTGTGATTGACTATCGGAAGTTAAATAAAATTACCAAAACCGACCCTTATCCCTTGCCTCTAGTGCAAGAAGCGCTCAGTCTGATGGGACAAGCTAAATATTTTTCGACAATGGACACAATATCAGGATTTTGGCAATTAGCCTTAAAAGACAAGGAAAAATCAGCATTTTCTACGCCTGACGGCCACTACCAGTGGAACCGTATGGCTATGGGCCTTTCCGGAGCCCCAGCGTCGTGGCAACGCGCCGCAGATTTCATTCTCCACGGATTAAAAGGGAAAACCTGTCTAGTGTACATGGACGATATTCTAACCTTTAGTTCCGATTTTCAAAGTCATCTAACTCGATTAGAACAAATCTTCCAACGCCTCGCCGAAGCCGGGTTAAAGCTAAAACCAAAAAAATGCCATTTCCTACAAAGACAAATCAAATTCTTAGGGCACGATGTCTCTGATGAAGGAATAAGACCTGATCCCGATAAAATCAACTGCGTCTTGACCTTTCCCAGACCCACAAACAAACACGACATCAAGTCATTCTTAGGGTTAACTGGATACTACCGACGTCATATCGATTTATATGCAGCTATCGCAAAACCGTTAACCGATATATTAAAAAACGATGTCCTCTTCCAGTGGAAGGATGAACAGGAGCGTAGCTTTGAGAGACTTAAGGAAATAATGACTTCCGCTCCACTTTTAAAGTCCCCGGACTTTTCTAAACCCTTCCTCTTAGCTACAGACGCTTCTAACGACGCTCTAGGAGCAGTATTATCCCAGGAGGACGAGAGAGGAGACATGCCTATAGCCTATGCCAGTCGCATACTTCGGAAAGCAGAAAAGAATTACAGCACCACCGAAAAGGAATGCTTAGCAGTTGTCTGGGCCACTAAATATTTTAAACCTTATTTATATGGAAGGAAGTTCACAATTATTACCTATCACCGCCCTTTAAGATGGCTCATTAGTAATAAAGATTCTAGTCACAACTCTCGAATCGCCCGTTGGATTATCTTCTTACAGGAATTCGATTTTGAAGTCAAACATAAGGCGGGGAATTGCCATAAAAATACGGATGCACTAAGCTGTATCCCAATCCAACAAATTGGAGAAGCAACAGAATTAGAACCCATTTATTCAAAGACACAAATTCGAGACCTGCAGAGAAAGGATGCACTATGGAATCCTATCATTCAAAAACTAGAGGACGAATCTGCTCTAGACCCCTCTTTTGAAACCCAATTTTTCCTCGATGAGGAAGGAGCACTTTATCACCGACAATCTGATATGCAAGGAGATTCTCTCGAGCAATTAGTTATACCATCAGTCCTAATACCTTATATTCTACATATTTATCATGACTCTCCGATTGGAGGTCATTTGGGAGCACAGAAAATGAAGCAAAAACTTTGATCATTGTTTTACTGGCGAACTATGAATAAAGATATAACAATTTATTGTCAAAACTGTCAAAGATGCGCATTACAAAAGAGAAGAGATAAACAACAGGAAGCGGAACTGCAACTATTTCCGCCTTTAACACACTTATTTGAGCGAACAGCTATGGACATCGTGGGACCTTTACCTATCACTATGAACGGAAATAAGTATATACTGGTATTTATCGACCACTTTAGTCGATACGCCAAAGCTATTCCCTTGCCTAACATTCATAGCAAAACAATCGCCAAAGCTTTTGTCACTAACATCGTCTTAAAACATTCAACACCTCTTCAACTTCTTACGGATCGAGCTCCGAATCTAGTCTCCAAAATGTTTAAGGAAGTATGTGAATTACTCCACATTAAAAGACTTTTAACAACCGCCTATCATCCTGCCTGTAACGGACTCGTCGAACGATTTAATAAAACTCTTATAGACATTATATCACATTACATCGCCGAGGATCAAAGAGATTGGGATGAATGGATACCCTATGCTCTATTCGCTTATAATACCACCATACACGCCTCTACAAATGACAGTCCATTCTTTCTGCTCTACGGTAGGGATCCCACCTACCCTTTTGATTTAGTTACTCGTCCTACTAGGACTAGATACGATGTCAATGACAACTTTGCCGCGGAACTACACCTTCGAATGGCCAATGCGCACCGGATAGCACAGGAGCACGCCGAACAAGCAGCGAAAGAACGTCAGGCATACCACCGACGTACTCACAAATCACCTACGTATCATGTAGGGGACCGTGTATTTCTCAACGAGGTCGTTATTTCTCAAGGCTTAAAGAAAAAACTCGCCCCAAGATGGTCAGGCCCTTTCCGCATAATAACGGAATTAAGTCCTGTCACCTTTATTATCGAAAATATTCAAACCAAGAAACAACTTCAAGTTCACGCCAATTGCTTAAAACCCTGTACGGCACAACTCGAATTCAAAAGACAGAAGCCGCTCCTGCTACTCAAACGACTCCCAAATCCTTAATAGTAGATAGTCTCACTTAATATCGATCCATGGGATGAATTTATTTTAACCGAAGCCACCCAACACCCCGAAGAAACCGCTGAGATAGATGACGAATCGGAAGAGGAAGAACCGATCGAGGAAAGACAAGTAGAACCTACTCTCCGACCGACTACTCAACCGGAAACGGAAAAGGAACAACCGGAAACCACGCCTCCTTACGCTCTTAGAAGCCGAGATCCGGTACCCGATCAACCCTGGGTAATGCCTCGACCCCAGCGAAGTAGTCGGATCCTGTGTCGAACTCCTCGATCTCATTCCTCCTCGCCTTATGCTCTTAATCATTACTAATTTTCTTTGCAAATTCTTGTCTTGACTAAAGTTCGTGACTGGTACTATGTCGTATTTTATATTGTTTATCCTCACTTGAACAGAATTCCGATTTTTGATGATTATCCATTCAAATTCTCTTTTATCAATAGAACATCTTCGAAAGCATCAGTGACATTGTCATAAAGCAGTAGAAATATTCTCTATATTCTTATCCCATCTATATTTTCTAATATTTACAGTAGATGTAACCAATATTTAGTAAACTACAATAAACATTGATACTTAACCGTATATTTACGTTTGTGGTTTATTTTGACCGCGTTATCATAACTAAGAGAGAGAGAGTAAATATTTACTTTGTAAATCATGCACAACCGACAATATGCGATATATCCTATCTTGTTTTAAACATATTAAGCCTTGTATGGTATATTAATGCTTTCTCATTAATTGTATTATTCTAATTGTCACATTCTTAAAAGAGAGAGAGAGAGTTAATCAGAATTTAAAATCGATCTTGCTCATGAAGAACAAGCACGATTTTGGAAACGCCGGGGTGATGTGAGTGTCTGAATTTTGGACCTACAGTATATTTTCCATGATGTCATAGTTGTCGTCTTGTTGTCACTTACTAACGACTAACTGTCGACTTTCTACGTGAGAACGTATTCTCTGTTTAGTTCTCAGACGCAATTCCCATCACCTTCGCCCTAAAGTGCATCGAAAAGAACAACAATACTACGAGAATTCAGGGAGTTGTCGCTCGGATAGCCGTGTGTGCAGACGTACTTGTAAGTGTGCTACCTCCTGGACTTTGTGCCGAGTCCCGCGGACTGAGGATAGTAACAACGCCGAACCAGTTAGGAACAACCGCCGTGACCGAAATCATCGGAGGTATAGGACTAAGACTTTTGTCAAGACGAAAACGTCGACCTCCGTTAGTACCCGAATCTCCAAACATCTTTCACAAGGTATTTATCACCACGCAAACTCGTTTGTAAGCTCTCTCTCTCGAAATCGCGTCACTAGACCCTTGATAATGTACGTGAATCCTGTTCCAATTAAATATACGTTATGTTTTGTTAAAATGGCCTCTGTTATCTCTTGTCCTCCATCCCGAATCCACTCGCCCGAAAAACGCGACTGCTTGCGCGACCGATCGTAGAATCGCCGCGGCTTCCGTGTCAGCCGAGACACGGTGGTGTCAGACCTGACGTGACACCAAAGAGGTGCCGACCCCCCGGTCACACAAGTAAATACAGTATATGCTCTTCACCTCAAATTAGTAATAGTTTGCCCCTGTACTGTACATCATATTTTTCCTTTAACAATAAAGCTGTGTCAATCATCTGTTAACTGCTTTCAGAGGAAAATTTTTAAACTGAAATAACATGACTTCTGGTTTGCATCAGAAGTTTGTATATAATTAATCGGGGCCTCATGTCCATAAGGTTCCCATATCTGGTCTCATCTTTCATCTATCTAACTCCATTCTCAAGATTAAGGAAAGACAAATAAACAGATGGATGATAGTGGAAATTTATAGGTCTACAATTTTTTCAAATTGCAAATGCAACAATTCAAATTCAAAATTTACTAACTAATTACAACTGAATTAAAACACAGTGGAACCTCACTTTCAATATAAATCCATTCCAGAAATCCTATTATAGAAAACCTGTATGTGAAAAACCATTAATTTATTGATTTTGGGTTTTAAATATCAATTATGGTAGCTGTATTAACATTCTTTAAATATATGTCTCTTTAATCCAAATGAAAATTGGTTTTGGTACTTCTTTTATTAAAATTGTTACTTCTTTTATTGTTTTTCCATATGGAAAAACAATAAAAGAAGTACCTAACCTGAAAGCTGTTGTGATAGTATACCAAAACCAATTTTCATTTGGATTAAAGAGACATATATTTAAAGAATGATTTTGGGTTACTTGTTACAAGGATGCAATGTAATCTAAAAAATGTTATCTTAGAATATTCATTTAAATGCCACTGTCTCAAATACATGTGCATAGAGATATCAAAATATTAAAAAAATATATTTTTGTTGATTTTCAATTTCAAGCATTGTTTTCCAATAAAATAAAATTTTAAAAATTACTGTTGTTATTATTTACCTGTGTGTAACCAACTGCCCAATTATTTCCTGCACCACCTCCTGCTTTCGATAAATATATATTTTCAGGGTTATATAATTTTGCATAAGGTGAAGTCATTATTGTATGAATAACACGTGGTTCAAGATCTAGTAAAACTGCTCTGGGAATATAATGTTCATCATCTGCCTAGAAATGAAAAATTAAAAGTCATTTTGATTATTTTTATTTGTTAAAAACAATATTTAAAAATTACATTATTTACAAAATAATTTATTTCAGAATTCAAAAAATTTCTTCTGTAATAAAGATTGAATAAATTGCTCATCTTAAAAAATTTAATGTAAAATCACCTGATAAAAGAAGACATCTTTTCTGTCAATACCTTCAGTGACATAATCCTCTAGAACACCCTCTGAAAAAGTTTCAAATTTGTTATTTTTATCCTAATACACTTAAGTATATTTATTTACAGATATTTTCACTTCAAGAATTTTTTCAAAATGCTTAATTTAATTTTTTTTTAATCATAAATTAATAGAGTGAATTTTAAAAATATTCAGTTATATATTATAATTAAAATTCAGATATAATTGTACTAATACTGAGAATTCAATTTTCAGGAAATTTTATTAAAAAGTTATTTCATTACATTATTAAACAAATGACCAAATGATTCTACTTAGTCTAGACTTTAAAGAAACTAATTATAACTAAGAAAATCTGGTGTTCAAATATTTTGTTTTTATGGAATCTTAGATGAAGAGTAAAGCTAGAAATTCAAGATCAAAAATAAAATTCTCTGACAATCCTATATTTTTCACAGAAATTTTTTTACTTCACTAAGTTTTCACATATGCACTTTAAATGTGTGACATGAAAACTGCAAGATTTTCACACGCTAGGTAACTTTGACAATGGAAATGTCTCATCTGCTTATGCAGATGATTATGAATATCAAATATATACAAAAAAGTTTTTTTTATCATTTTATTAGTTTTGATTAATCATTTATTCTTATATTTTACATTTATATTCTATTAATTTTTTGATTGGAAAAAAATTAATTAACAGCAATAAGTAAAAACTGATGATAACTTATATCACTATCAAGATGAAACAATAAAATTAATTCACTCTTTAGTGTTAAAATCCTTTACATATAGGTATGAATGAGGAAAATACATTTATCTGGTCAAACATTTAACATGTACAAAATGTTTTTGATTTCAAAAATATATTGTTGAAAACAACACTTTACATTTGTTGAATATGTTTGAAAAATAAGTTTTCACTTTTTATATTTAACCAGATTAGTCTTCTCTAACAGATAAAGAATATTGTTCAGCTTTTTACATCCAGAATGCAGGAAAATAGGGCAAAATTAGAAACCTAAAAGAGTATTTGAACCAATTCTTTGTTTTTGTTCTAAAATATTTCTTATGCAATTCTTTCAGAATATTGAAGGCAGGACAGTGTTTTCGTAAGGTAAGTTATGGACGACAGCATCCATTATTTAGAGGCAAATATCATAGATGTCCTATTTGTCTATATTTGTAAATATTTTGTCTGGGGGATTGTAAAAGTGTCCATTTCACTGTAATAGGTTTTTGTTTGTATAGTTTTCAATTGCAATGTTTTAACATAAATGTATTGAAAATGTTCTATCATGTGCTTATGTTCACAAGTTTAACATTTAACAAAACAAAAATCTTAAATTCCAGCACAATTACTTTTAATGGCTAAAATTTTTGAAAAGCTATGTTAGCCATTAAAAACAGTTGTGTTGGAATTTAACAACTTTGTTTTGTCTTATTTAATTTGTTCAGTTTGAGATATTACTTGAACATTTAATGCTATTTGTTTCTTATGTTTTACATAAATAATTTAGATTTTCTTATCCAGTTCATATTTATTGATCCATTTTACTTCATTATGATTATACTTTCCACACAGAAAAAATAACAAAGCCAATACATTGCTATCAAATGTGAGTACATGTCTGTGATGACATATAGTATAGTATTCATGTGTGAGTGTATGTCTGTATGTTATAATAAATTGTCATTTTTTCTACATTACATTATTGAAAGTAATTTGTTTGTTCATTACTGTACATTTCAAATTTATGAAAAAATATTAATGGTCTATTTGTCATACATACTCATTAATACTTACTTACTGCCAAGATTATAGCATGATGACTATATTCCTACTAAGTTAATTTTTTGGAATTTGATTGAGATCAATCATGCTGTACTTCAATCTGAGAATCAGCTGATCTTGTTATATTTATTATATATAATTATATTAGTTATATTGTTATATGCAGTTTATCACCCACTTTATTATAAAATTGACATATATATGGAATACACGTAGATTTTATAATAAAATGCCTTTGTTCTTTATCCCACAGAAACAATAGTTTAGATAAAATTTATCTGTGTTTTCTAAATATAAACATTACAAACTAAATAATTAATTTCATAATAATATAATACATAAAGACTTAATTAACACTTATAATTTAAATCATGCTAGAAACTAAATATTCCCATTCATAAAAAAACACAAGTAATTATTTTCATGTAACATTTAATATCCAATAATTATACAATATCCATTAGATCTGAAGCTTACCTGGACTAATTCCATGTTCTGCACATAGTTTCTTCCAAAACTCAAAACCAACTAAAATTAAATTAAATTTATTAGTATCTTTTATTTATTCATTTCATTTCAAAATATTTAATTTAAAATCATTTAAAATTTGCCCATTGTAAAAAGATGACAATTCCAATAATTTATTAGTACTGTACATTAAAAGTCAACAAAACAAAACTAATACAATAGAAATCTAGACTCATATATAAACTGTGATACACTACACAGTTGAATCTCAACCAGATTTTTCTCAATAAAAAAGCACAGACGAGATATTTGAATCAAATTTTATTTTTATTTTATATACTCCCCTCTAGTATCAATGCATTTCTTTCAATGATCATACAACTAGTCAAACATTTTCAAAAACCTGTCACAAGTGAGGCTGTTCAGAATTCTTGATGCTCTTAAAGTCAATATTGTGCTCCCCTTCACGGCCAACTTCAACTTTAGGAACAAAACAAAATCAGTTGTAGCCAAATCAAGTAAGTATTAATGAGGGGACAGCATGACAATAAGGTCACCAATATTAAAGTAACAATAAAAATATAATACTGGTGATAGCAAATGGTGATAAAATCCTGGTCCACTTGTTTCGACATTCAGCATGAAATTGAATCCCAAATCAACTTCAGGAAAAACTGCAAAGTGTCACGCTTCCATACAATGGGAGTCCCGTGCACAATACATTAGCAATTTCATGACATTACACAGCAAGTTTGGGAAGAAAGTGGAAAGTGATGTTGAGAACCGAAAGGCGTTTTGTGATTGAGATTTTTTATCAGCAAACAGAAATTTTGAGGAAATTTTTTGGAATAAATTTTTTTACTTTGATCTTTTTTCAGTAGGCTAAAACAAAAATTTTTGACATGAAAGAACCCGTGAAATACTGTTTAAACATTGTGATCAAATGGGTTATTTAAAATTGTTCTTTAAAAATTATTCAAAAATGATTCCTATTGCTAACAAGGGGAGGGTCAGATGTTCAGGCCTCCGATTTGAATGAAACTTGGTGAGCACATATTGTTTTATCTGTGATTATGGCTCTGTCATAGTACATTTTGTGCATGTTGTTTTCCAATGCTGTCTGTGAATATATTTGTAGTACAGTTCGTGGATGTCTAATAATTTGTGTTTGTTTGCAAGCTCTTGGTGTATTATATTTACTACTTAATTATGTCTATGGAAATAATCTGTCTGTGCCAAGAGCTTGCAACCAGAAGTGATATGTTGTATGGTTTCTGGCATGATAACATTTTCTGCATGTGTCATTTGTGAGTGTTATATCTTTGAGTATGTGTTTTCTGTACTTTTTAGTATTTATTATTATTATTATTCCTCATGTTTAAAGCTTATAAAACAAGAGATTAAAAATTGTGACATCATTTCCGGTTCAGCAAAAACAAGCCTCTATAAATTTAACTCTTACATCATTAAAACTTTTACTTCTTCACATTTATTTTGGCACAATTCTAGGTCCGAATGACGCGGTTGGGACTTTAACAGAACTGTAGAACATACTGATAGGAACAAAAAAAGTCTAATGAACCATGGGTGTACGAGCACGCCTTCGCGAGATATAGGCCCCCAAAATGACTATATGGCAGCGAACATGGCAGCCCGACTGACCTTTCGTACGGGCGCCACCACACGCCGCCATGTGCTAAACTAGTGATCAATTCACGGTAGTTCTTGAACAAAGTAAAAAAATGGGGGAAACGTCTACTAAAGGCAATTTTAACGGCAAGCAACGGGACTCCCTTAAAATCGTAAAAAAAATATTGGGTCACGTGACCCGGCTTTTTTGCTCGCAAACCCGCATAACGTAGGCGCAACTTTCCAGGGCTATATCTCGCGAACGCGCACATATACAGGTATGGTTCCTTTGACTTTTTTGCTCCCCAGGGGGGTCGACAATTTGCCCTCCCTCCCCACCACGTCATTCGGTCCTAGAATCTTGCCTTTATTTTCACATATTTTTGCTCATGATTACATATTATGTTTTCATAAGTGAATAAGCTTCAGACATTGCCGCACATAGATAGAAAAGACAAGTGATTATGAAAATAGGGTAGCACAGTTGCAGCATTTTATTGTTTGTTAATATTATGGACAATTTCTTAATGTGCTCATGTTTGTTATACTTCAAATACCACAATACCACCATATCTAAAAATATCTAAATAATATAAAGAAAATTTTATTTAACAACATAAGAGTTAAATCTACAAAGGACTGTTTTCTGTAAACAGGAAATATCACAATTTTTAATCTTTTGTTTATAAGCTTTAAATGTGAGAAATAATAATGTTACACATAAAAAAAACTAAACTAAAATTTCAAACTTAAATTGTCTAACTCCAGTGCCTAGCATCTTATTCACTCAGCTATAGGGATTGCAATTGCTGGATCCCTCATCCAGCTGGATTGCAAATACTCAATTAACTTTATAAATAATGGCACAAAAGTCTACGTTGTCGGCATTGCCGCTTTGCTATGTGCGCTATCGCTCGGTGGCAAGAGTGACGTTGCCGTTCAATGCGGCACGTGCTACACCCCCTCTCTACACCGCACTGCCTGCCCTTTTGCCTCTGCTGATGTAATTGCCAGTTGACTTTCCACTCTCGCTAAATAAAACAAGTAACTCCTCCCCTAATCCTGGTGCATAATTCTAATTTATGGTCAGTTGTGACGTCAATGAATCACGTGACGGAACGATTTAAGATTATTTGATGACCCTGAAACCAACTAACATAGAGGCAGAAAGGGCCTTCTCTGCAGCGGGATATATATACAGTTCATTAAGAAGTAGGTTGGGAGACAACACCATCAACACCATTTGTTTCTTGAGATCCTACTTCCAGAAAAGTCAAAAAAATAACAGAAGTGATTGATTTAATTTTATTTAATCCTTTAAAATACTTTATTCAAGACAAGACTAATATTTTATAACTTCTACTCTAATTCTATTAAGAGTTTTTAACTTTTATTTTATAAGTGGTTAGTCGGCTAGGCTAGGCAATTTTATTGTGAAAATTAGTGAGAAACTGAGACTACCTAGTTAGTTAAATAATTAATTAAATTAATGAGTATCAGTATCTTAGATATATGATGATATGAATGTATGTGATTCATGATTGTGATAATAATAACTAACTACCAGACTACTACTAATTACTTACTGACTACTTTAATAACACAAATAATTAAATTAGTTATAAATAACTACAGACTGATATGTAGAGCCTATATAAGAAAACTGGTAAGACTGATAGCCACTTAGTCACTGATTATCCATCCTTACATTACTATAATATAATATATTAATATAAATTAATTAGTAGAATTACCTTTGCTATTATTTAACTTAAAGATTACATTATAATTATAATCTAAGTAAACATTTAAAGTTAATTATCTCTATCTCAAGTGTTGAACTGAACCAAAGTTAAGTTTACTACCTAAATGTGTAAGAAGTTTTACTGATTTATAGTGACCAGTCTAAATAATAAAAGTTTCTTAAGTATTTTAAAAAATGTTTTATTTCTTTAAAAAAAACCATAAATTGCTGGATAGATAGATAGATAGATAGATAACACTTTATTGCACCGAAAATACATCCGCACTGGATCCAGCTGGAATGATGTTGGTCCAGCAAAAATCCAGCTGGATTGAAAACACTGCTGGATTGCAATCCCTACTCAGCTATCGCCACTCTTGAATATGAAACTTCCAAAGACTTATAAGCTAAACACTAAATTTTCAGTAGCCCATTTTTTTGGAAATGCTTGAAAAGTGAGTCCTATTATTTGGACAACAAGCTGTTTGTGTTTGTCAATAAGTTTCACCAAGTTTCATTGAAATTGGAGACCTGAATGTCTAGTCCACTCCTTGTAAGTGACAGTTTAACATGTTACTTTTGCTTTTCAGATGCTAAACTGATAAGGCTACCAGCACATGCATTAATTATTAAAGAAACTGGTGGCAATAAATAATTTGAAGTGGCAAAAAAATTAAAAACTGACGAAATGGTGGTAATGTTTCAAAATTTTTCAGAGTTATTCCTGAGGTTATAGTGCATCCCCAATTTTTGCGAGACGTGTGCATTTACGTGCATTTGATAGTTTATTTGTTATTAAACGAAATAAAATTAGAATTGTATTAATAAATATAATTTTCTTTATTTTGATCTTTAATGTCACACCTTGTCCTATATGCGAGATCGTCTTATATGCGAGTAAATACAGTAAATAAAATTATCATTATTCAAAGCCAATTTTGTTAATAAAAAAGACATTTTTATTAGCATTATTCAATCTATTTGCTTTCTGGGAAAACAATTTTATGGATGATACTTGTCATAGAAGCATATGAAACAATAAACATTTCTACAGTGTGTGCAATGAATAAATGTAATTTTTACAAGAAGATGATGATTTACATTTGTCACTGGAAAAACAAACTTGATTAATGTTTAAAAACACTTCTCCATCATCAACTGATGTGGAAAGAACCATTCATACCATATCACATTGGAAAATATCAGTGCTTAATTTTTTTCTACCAACTTCACAACTTCTGAAATTGATGAAGAACCCTCAGTTGCAATTAGGTCTTGATTTCGAAGAATGCTTTCACAATAGGTAAATTTTGTAATATTGTTGTGCAGTCATCCTTCTGCAGAACAAATTTCTATGCTATTGATGTTAGCAAGAGATATCAAAGCCATCTTTTCATTCTTTAGTGAACAAAGATGCAATCACAGACACATTTAGGTTAAGCAATGACTTTTGTTGTCAGAGTATGTACTGTAGATGAAAATACAGAAAATGTTTTGTTTTTAAATAAATATTATTAGGTAGCATTTGTTAATTGCTTTGACATTGACTTGTTACTTGAAAAGGATAATTTTATTCTTTTATTACCCTGCTTATCTTGCATCTGTAGTTTTCTAAAAATAAATCAGTTTTTCTCTCTGACAATATAATAAATTTAAAAGTACCAAAAATAAAGTAAAAATTATAGCTGTAGGAAATAACAAAACATCATATTGATACTGCAAAGATTCAAAACATCAATCTCACAAGTACAAAACTGGCACACACCCATTGAGCAACCAACCACTGTACAAATGATGAATTCTAAAGGTTTTTAAGTGATTTATAATTTTCTACTTCAATTTTCTCTTTTAATTTTGGGTATTGCACCTTATTGCTTGGCACATATCAGTCATTGTGAATGTACTATAATCTCACTAAGTTTGATCAAAATTGGTGACCCCACCGTCATGCCATACCCTTGTAAGTAAGACAGATGATTAAGTACCATGACCTTTTTTCTGTCATCTTGATCACTATTGGCCAATCCAGAAGCGCCACTCAAAGACTTGCATTTTGCCAAGGACATCAGTCACCTATAGTTTCTGATAATATTCATTGCTCTCAATATGGAATACTCTTTCTATTGCTGCAAATTTGATAACAATGAAACAATGAAAACATTGTCGTTCATTACTCTCTTTACGGAATGAACCCACCTGCACATATTGTTAAGCAACCAGAATGTTAATCTTGATGCATGACCATATGATGTATAATTATTGATAAAATTTTCAAAATTGAATCATAAAAATAAGAACTGCAAAAACTCAATGCAGTAAGTATAATTAACTCTAAAGATAATTAAATTCAGTAACAAAAAAATTTATTAATTACTTCAATTAATAAATTTTCTTTTGTTACAGGAATTAGGTGTCTTTAGAGTTAATTACAAAAAATTCAAACTACCATATTTACTTGAATATAAGACGATCTCGCATATAGGACGAGGTGTGACTTTAAAGATCGAATTAAAGAAAATTAGATTTATTAATACAATTCTAATTTTATTTCTTTTAATCACAAATAAAATATCAAATGCACATAAATGCACACATTGTCCTGCAAAAATTACTGGCATTTAAAACTTTAAGGAAAAATCTTGTAAAATCAAACAACATAATTTGTTCATGTAAAGCTGCACAATCAGGAACCTGTTTTTGCCAATTCTTAACAGTCGAATCCACTCTTTGTCGATTACACTTATGAGTTTCTTCAAATTCTGATTTCCAAATAATCATCTGTTTTCACGTGGGAATGAATTAAAATTTATATTGGGCTCCCGTGTAATTTTGGAATTCAATTTAAAAGCTTTGTTTTTCCTATTGCTATTCATCTTTACTTTTGACAATACACAAGAACAATTCAAACGACCCAGATAAAATACTTATGTTTTAAACACCAGAAGGTGAGAATCCAGTAAAAAATGCAAATATGCAGTTTACAAAAATTATACAGAAACGAAAAGAATCCTTTTCTCACGCATATAGGACGACCTAGGTTTTTGAAGCAGTGAAAAATGGATAAAAACCTTGTCTTATATGTGAGTAAATACAGTATTTAAAATGTAAGAAGTCCTTTAACCACAAAATACAGATAGTACTTTATTATCTGAAAGATGACAGTTTGAACCTAAAACTTAAAAATTACCATTCTGCTTTATTATTACTGATGATTTGAAAATTTAGTCAGAAAGTGCATAGTATACGACGAAAAAGAAAATTTTACTTTAAATTTATTTATTTTTGATTCTACTAAATTAAGTTTCAGAGTTAATTTTGTTATATTTCTTAACATCCATTTCATTTTGGGTTGCTAATTTGCATAATTATCCCTTAAGATGAAAAAAGAAGTTAGGTGGAAATTACATTCCACAATAAGTTTGCAAGCTTAACATTTATATTTAAAGCAATATCAATTAAATATCTGTAAATTTAATAATGAAAAGTATCAGAAATTAGTATATTGTAAATAAAAATCTATACAGATATTATAAGTACAATTACTCCAGATAAATTTGAATAATAAGCCAAGAAATTTAAAACTTTGAAGGAGTTGTTTATTAAATATTGGATTTTGGGCTATCCTTTGGCTAACTATTAATCAACCAAACAAAGTAATTTTAGGCAAAATTATTTTGTGTGCAATTACAGTAATAGATCAAATATATCTGTCTTCCAGAAATCTAGGATTATCAGAAAACGGGCAGATTTTGAATTTGGATACTATAGTACAGCTATAGTTTGCCTTGCAGCCACTTATTTTTGGTTTCCGTGGTGTATATGTCACATGATTACATCGTGTGTCATATACACCCAAATTACCCCAGTATGTACTGCTCGCATATGACAAATCAAAATATAGCCTGAAATAATAATTTGGTGTTTAATAAAATTATTTCCTTTGATGATATCTATTTTGTTTAAATGTCTACCATTAAAAAGAATCCTGTCTGTAAGATGTAGAGAGCAATGTTCAAATTATATTTATTAGGGGAGGAGACACTTTTGAACATGTTATATTTTCTTTGTAAACTGCAGTACATTTTTGGTCTTTGGTACAGATGTTCACAATTCTGAATGGCATCAGTCATGTGTTACCCACTGTTTCATTCGAGCTTTAGAAGATTGTCTTTTACCAAAGAGATATCAGCAAGAATTCTAATCTAAAATGCATTTAAATAAAATATGAAAATTAAATCATCTACTGAGTAATTCTTGAACTTGGGCAAACATCATATTCAAAGAACATAACATATTTTGGTTTATTTGTCCAAAAAACCACTTTTAAGACGTTATAAAAGTGAATGATTATATCCAACAAATACTGCTATTTTTAGCTTAGTATTTTATGATGTTAACATTTTGTGAGATATCCTTTGGCTTTTATAACTGCAGTCATTCTAGAAGGCATCAGTTAAACCAAATTTTCCATTACTTTTGGGTCAGTTTCTTTTAGATCCACTTTATTTCTGATATTGTTTTCTTCTTGGTTCCACAAATGTTCTTTGAGATTCATATCAGATGATTGAGGTGGTGTTTTCAGTTGCCCATGAACATGGTACAATAACTACTCCTTAGCAATTACGGATGTATGTTTAGGGTCATTACTTTTGCAATATGAATTTGTCAATATCTTTCCTTATATTGATATATCTCTGTTATATTTTGTTATATCATATAGGTTTCTTTTGTCTAAGACACTTTAAGTTTCTTCTGGTGTTTAAATAAAATTTATTTTTCCCATGATTAATTTTTTGGGTTCATTTCTGTTAATGGGACGCCAGTTGCAACTAATCCAATGTCCGACACAATCGTCCTCATCAATCCGCTAAGACTATTGTATTTAACTATTTAGTCCTGGCAACCATGTCCCATCTGACTGTTTGTGGAGTATCCGATGTTATATAGTTTTAGGAGGGCGTGGGGGCTCGCTCTCACCCAGGCACCAAGGTGCTCGCTTTTGCTGGCACCGAAACGCATGACTACATGTGAGGCATGTAGAATAGGTAATATACTCATACATGTTAAACTGATCTTTGAAGACAAATGCAAAGGGTCAACAATTCTGGGGTGGTGTGAAACTCCTCATTCAGAGCACAAATCTTACCTGTTACTGTATATATATATCAGCTGGCATCCCGTTAAGTACTATTTTTTGTTATTTTTTTCGTATCAATAACATTACGTGGAGTGTATACTGATTTTTGTGATTGACTGTACATACAAGAATTTGGTAGAAGTTACTTTTAAATAAATGATATATATAATGTATATGCAAAAATATCTACGATAACTTTTAAATTTATTTTATGAAAATAACGTTAAAAAACGAGAATAAATCGTCATTCTTTGAGATTTTGACAATTCGCGCCAAACGGATATCAGATAGACCAAACTTATTAAATTTAATAATTATTTCTACTTACTTTGATTTCCACATTGCCCCAATTGTAACATAATCATTTCCCGAGGCATTTTGATAAGTTTTTAATTAATTACCTATATAATTCGATCGTAAGAGCAATACCGCATTTAAAATAGACACAACGATCGTCTGCCTGTATACAGTATAGTACCGTTTTTTTCCGATTGGTGGCTCCAAAGTTGAAATAAATGCTTTAGAAGAAATTACCTGTAATAATTAATTTATTTTAGAAATGAATAATTATGAAAAATATTTGAATTAAATTAATTAGAAAAAATTTTTAAACATTTTTCCCGGACTGAAAGAGGACGGTGTTTTTACTCTTTTCGTCTATAATGGCCTACTGCCGTGGGGGACCCGGGATCGAATCCGGACGGGTCGATAAATCCCCAGAAATTTTTCGGGGATGGTCCGTCCGGATATGTTGGCCCCGTCCCTCACCACCCGGTCGCCTCATTGTGGGCCTGGCCGAACCCATAATGGGCTTGCTAAAAGAGGCCCTCTTAGTGCCCACAGGGCGGAAAGTTTTTAATAAACCAGCGGCTAGTCCCTGAACGATGAGTATGGACGATACCACAAAAGTATCGATACTGGTATCATAAGTAATTTTAAAGTATCGATATCAGCCAGTATCGGCATCGGGTATCGAAATTGGAAATCTTTCCGGCTGTCTCTGTGTCAGTCTGTGACTTGATTTTGAAACGTTTTGTGTAATTAAAACTTTTAATTTTAACTTAAACATGCTTTATTCTTGATAGTTATTATTAATAAAACGAATTTCTAATAAAATCTAAATGTTACCAATACTGTATCAGTTGATTTCAGTTTTAATATATTTTCAAGTTTTTCAAATAATTGGCGTTATTTTAAAATACTAATCTGAACTAATGACCTTTTTGAGCCCGGGTTCGTGAAAAACTGTATTTGTAAAACTATCGAATGAAGAACACGTTAATAGTTCCGAACGAAACAGTCTCGGCACTCAGTGTGGAACACGGTTTCAACCGGAACTACCTACCTCTAGTACAGGGCTGTCCAACTGGCGGCCCGCAGGCCGTATACGGCCCGCCAAATTATTTTTACGGCCCGTGAGTACATTTTACTATGAATAAATTTATGTTACTAAATTATTATTATTAATATTAAAATTATTTTACTATATGAAAATTACGGCCACAATGTTCTCATTAATATATTACGAATATTTTAAAGTTTTTTTTTAGTATAAATAAAATATTTTTTTTAATTAACATAAACTGACTTTTCATTTATCAACCTTCTTGGCCCCCGAAATGTTTGGTGAAGATAATATAGCCCGCAGGCTATGATAAGTTGGACAGCGCTGCTCTAGTATATATACTGTGGGCAGATTGTCGTGTGCTTACTTATGGAAGCTATTTCTGATTTATTTAGACTCGAGTGTGCGGGAATTGTCACAGGAACATAACAGGAATTTCACTGAGTTGCTGTGCAGTTAATACGGCAAGGTATAAAAAAGGATCCGGTATCACGTTTTACCGGTTAGATACAGGCCTAGTTGCTCTGATACAATATCGTCGGTTGGCGATCAAAATCTCATAACTCTTTCGGGAGAAACATTAAACTTCTCTCAGAAGTCTGTTATTACACACTATCAGTGGCGTGCCGTCATTGGAAGCGGTGGAAGCGCCGCTTCCACCTTCCAATGACCTTCCCTTGTAGTTTCTAAAATATAAATTTTCATATTTTAACGTACTTTGAATTAATTAAAATTAATATTTTATCATAACTGCATTATGTATCTTATTACAAATTTCTATATTACATGTGAAAAAAACGATAAGATTGCTATTGTATATTCGAATATCAGTGGTGGAATGGAAGCGCTTACGAGACAGCTTCCAAGGCGAGAATAACTGAATGGTGTAAAGCAGCCAGAGGGCATTGGCGCATGCGCTTTACAGAGCACCAACTTCACCCGGTTTAGCTGGTGGAAGCTACACACGTATAACGCTTCCAACGATTCTATCCCTTAGCCATTGATAGGGAGCTATCTGACTAAGTGAATTGTTTAAGATTTAAAAAGTAAAGAGTATTCAATGTTATTTTTATGTACGTTTTTTTGCAAAGTTATATTTAATTACAGTATAGTTTAAAAAATTATAATTATATTGACAGTTTTTCAGACATAAAATCTTTAGAATTTTTATCACTTTTAGATATTAATAATTTTAATATTATGAAAAACAATTTTTCCAAGCGTGTTTTAATTCTTTAAATTAAGTAAATTTTATGGGAATTTTTTTGATTTATCTAAATTACGTAGCGAATCGCAATATTTATATTCGTGTCCGGAATATATTGACAAGTAACTCTTAAACATAAAACATATTATAATTAATGTCGATCCGAACAAAGACGTACTAAAAGAATTATATGATTTAATATCATTAATTTTTACGGTACCACCTACCAGTGGCTCTGTTGAGCGCAGTTTTTCGAACACGGAGCGAATTCATACATTGGCCAGGAACACTCGGTCGGAGGAAAAATTGTGGTCGCTGGCGTTGCTTTCGATAGAAAAAGTGCTTTTAAATACGTTGGGAGTTGACAACCAGCGACTTTTATGATCAAGTAATTAACGACTTTGCGGAAAAAATCGCCGAATAGAATTAGTTTATAAAAAATTAAAAAACAAGTTTTTCTATCATTGTTTGTATCGTATCAATTTGTATTATGTATGTATTATTTGTATTTTAGAACTAAAATACATAAATTGTTTATTTTTGTCATTTCCAGTATTTGCTTAAAACTTTTATGGAAATGTCATGTACCGGACAGGTCTGACCCGTCACGAAAGACGCGAAAAAACAGTTAATTTAGAGAAAAATTTATTAGTTTAAAAAAACATAGAAAAAAATCATTTGTAGTCGGACACCCATTGTTTATATCAAACTGTGACGCAGAAATTATAAATCGCGGAAGGAAGTCATCTTATGATAGGTGGAACATCGAATTCGTCTTCGATTTTGACTTTTCTCGCGCTCCGGGTAAGAGTCTCGTTACGTTTAGTAACCAGGGACCAACCACTCGGGAAGCGTGATTGAGGGAGAACGACCAATCAAAATGGATGAAAGAAAGAACGGAGATTGATATAATCTCTGACAATCGAGGACACCTGGCACTGTGTTAACGTTCGGAATAATCAAAACTCCGTGTGTCAATGCGCAAAAAAAAAAAAAAAAAAAAAAAAAAAACAGTTTTTCGTCTACTGTGCCAACCTGTAACCCGTGCCACTTCGGACCGTGTCCCCACGCCAACAGAGGAAGTCTCCCCGTGCCCTACAGACTTGTCAACGCCACTGTCCCGGGCAGTGCCGTCTCTAGAATGTAAGGAGCCCTGGGCCAGAAGAATGTTGGGCCCCTCATGAAGAAACAGAATCAATACTAGATTATAGACCTAGGGGTCGCTGGTGTAGCTAGCACGGGTGAGACCAGTTACGGATATCGTGCTATCACCTTTTTAACAATTTCGATATGGTTCAGGTGTATTTTTTTATAAATCATTTATCGAAAAAAAGCAAAATGTGAAAATTCGAACCCGCCGGAACCAAACGCTAGCAATAAAATTTTTACTGCTTGGATCCCACGGAGAAAACATGAATCATGAGGAACAAAATCCGAATAGTGCTGGTTGGTGAAGGAGAAGAACGTGACCGAGCAAATAAAAGGGCGACGAGAGAGGGAAAGGGGGTCTGTTACATAGTGTCTGTCGATCGACTCCAGTCGGTTACTGTCCATCGATCGACTCCAGGTCGGTTACGTAGTGTCTGTTCGATCGACTCCAGATCGGTTACGTAGTGTCCGAAAAACAGTGTGTCCATCCCGAGGGAAACCGACGTCGCACGAAAGGAACCCGAGCCGAGGATACCCCGAACTTGTTACAAGAACTACTCGGACCAAGAGGTATGATCTCCCCAATTCGTGTGAACTCTCCCTCCGAGTACCCTAACCTAGTGGACGATATCTCGCCCATATTTGTAGCTGTAGCTTTTAGTCTTAATAAATTGTTGTTTTTCCATTGATGTCATGTATTCGAGTATCGCTGCCGCTCTATCGTCGGACCCAGCCACATCCTCTTCCTCCACTCGCGTAACGCGTAACGCGTAACAGACCTGAATCGCCATCTTCACCGTGGGCAGGTCTCACCGACCTGTTAGCCGACAAAAGGAGGTACGTCCGTCCACCTCCCGGGGCACCCACAAATTGGTTTTTCAGGAGTGGGGTTCGACGCCTTCGAATTATCGATAGAGCATATTCGAATAATAAGGACAATTCCAGTCGTATTAGGGACCTAAACCATAGGTAGAAGGACTAGGTGTATTAGCGGAGGTAGTTTCAATCTAATTGAAGCTATTAGGAAGAATGGAAGGCGATCCGCAACCCGCGACAGAACCAGCTAACCCAAATCCAAATCCCCTCACGCTAGGAGGTTTGGGCAGAATAATTCCGTTACTGCCGGTGTTTACGGGAGAAACGGGAGGCATCAGAGTCACGGATTTTTTGACTCATTAGTAGACGTGAGGAAAGTAGCGGCATGGTCAAAGGCCCAAATGCTGGCTATCGCCAAACTCAAACTTACCGGAATGGCTCGGGAATTCGTCAGGAAAAACCGACGAATCAAAGAGGTAGATGATTTTGACGAATTTAAGCGATTAATGATCGCGCGGTTCGAGCGGGAACCTTTTTCGTTTAGGCTTAGTAGATTCTATACCTGCGTACAAAGACGGGACGAAGACGTACAAGCATATGCCGCCCGGCTTCAAGCGCTTGCCATGGAAATCGAGATCACGCCAGAGCCTGGTGCGGATGCCGCGGAAACTGCTATTATCCAGCGCATTCAAAGAAAGGAGTTAGACGAACGGTTAAAAGCGCAATTCCTCAATGGAATAGATATAAGGATCCGCCAGCGAGTAATGAGCCGTGAGGCTGAAACCTTTGATGAGGCGCTCAAAGCGGCAATCAGCGAAGAGACGATCGAACAGCTTACCTCCCATCCGCGAGGAATTATGCGGACAGTCAGGGATAGCGAGCGGGTGACAGACTCCCCCTCACAGGACGATATAGCTGAATTAACGTCGGCTATGCAAGAACTTAAAGCCAAAGTGGAAGGTCTAACCCGAGCCTCAACTGCAAATTATGCTAGAACCCCTCCAGGGAGGCAAAATAATCAAGCGAATTATAACAACCCGCCTTTCCAGCGAGGAGCATACCTCCCAGTTAATACTACTCGTAGACCCGATCGACCAAATGATCAAAACTATAGGAACCGGAACCCCCACGGTTGCAGAGATAGTAATAGTAACGCTTCTCCTACGCGTCAACGAAATGAACCTCCAAGGAGACGCGAAAGCGAAAATGATCAAGTTAGCTCTCAACCTAAGGAAGAAAATCGAAACGGATGGTCAGGCATTATCCAAAGCATCCAAGATCAACGACCTCGATATAATTACTCTACTAGGTCCCCTTATCCTATATCTAAGCAAAAGGCGACACTATACTGAATCAAGTAGGAACTTTTCTCCATCCCAAACAGATTCGTCGGATGAAAATGGGACGAGGCGGAAAGGCAGGATAGGAATAACTAAAACTATCTCAAGGCACGAACCTATCATATTAGTTTATATTAATAATATTCCAGTAAAAATGCAAATTAATACCAGCGCAAAACTTACGCTCATATTAACCGATTTAGCGAATAAATTGAAAAGAAAAGCTCCCATAAAATTCGGGCGCCGACAGAAATTAGGAAACGGCTTAGGGGAGCCGATTACCGCTATAGGATCAGCGACGCCCATGTTTAAATTACGGGGAAAGAAATATGCCATGGCATGTGCCATCGTACGACCGAAGTCACAAACCCGTGTGAAGGAATCTTGGGGCGAGACCTCATTGAAACCGCACGATTAATTTTAGATCTTGCTCATGATCAAGTCATCCTACCCAATGGGAAAACGATACATTTTTGCACACCAAGAGGGCCGCGCAGAGGGAGAAAGCGGCGTAACACCTGCAAGAAAAGAGAGAAAATCCTGTCAGACAGCCCCCCGAGCAGAACTAATACCTCCTGCCGAAGGGAAGGAGAGACGGAAACTACAAATCCGGAGCGCGAGAAGAAGGACCGCTGCCCATCGAAAGGCTAAGCGACCCCGAATACAACAGGATAACACGGACACAATCATCCAGCCACCTGTTGCATCACCGTCGAAGACGCATTAACGACCGTACTCCCTTCACTAACAGAAGAGAAATCTAATCCCAGTGATGAAACGGAACCAGAAAGTGAACGCTAGGAAGCAGAGTCCGAGCTCGAAAGTGAAGTTGCCAAACCAGAACCGGAAGGAGCAAAGGAGATTACACCTCCATACGCCCTTCGAAGCCGAGTGCCAGTAGTAGACCAACCATGGGTTATGATGCAGCCCACTCGTAAGCGTAGCTGGATACCTCAGTTTATTTCTCCCGCTACTAGTCGGACCTCTTCCCACTAAGTTCCGGGCGCCAAACAAACGAGGGCACCAACGGGAAGGTACCCCAGAAGGTGAATGAAGATAACTTATCTAATAAATTTATCGTTAATCTAATTAATCACGTTACTCTAATACATCTTATCCATTTCGCGATCTGTTTATTGGATATTCCTCAACGAAGCTGTAAACATGCGTTATTCAGCGGAAATGAACTACAGGTCAAAGACCTATGCAATCAGCCGATCATCAGTAACTATACGCCGATCTTTAAAAAGTTAAATCAACCAGGAGTATGGACTTATACCACTCCCGAGCCTCTCACCTTAACTATTAAGTGCCCAAATAGGCATCAAAAGGCTCCATTTTTTATCTACAACCCCAAAATTAAATAATACCGGGATAATCAATCTTCCAAATGCGTGTACAGGCTATTTGCCAGGAGTTATCCTCACATCACATTTCCGAGTCAACTCTATCACTACAGTTGGCGCAACAATTGGTCGTCCCACAAATCGACCTTATCATCAATCAAACGGAGATTCAACTCCGCCAAATCTGTCTTAAAGAACCGCAAACGCACGAAATGTTAAAATTATCGTCAGACTACGATATCCGATTGGCAGATCGATCTTTATCTAACGTCAAGTACGACAACAACCACAAGAGAACAGACAGGAAGAAATCCCTCTCCACGAAATGGAAGCTCCACTTCCGGGAAGTGCCCAACCCTTCCGAGAAACAACCCTCCCCCCCAAAGCGATATAGCACAACCAACCCAACGTCCCATTGTTCAAACTTATTAACACCGCCATTTTAATGTCCTTTGTTTAGACTCCTATATCAAGAAGTCTTCGAATGTTGCATAAGCATAAAAATTAGTGATGTAACGAATAGTATATTCGACTTCAGCCGAATACCGAATATTCGGCTAGGAGAGTGGCCGAATGGCCGAATATTCGGCCAAACTATTCGGCTTGATTAACGCACGTACAAAAATTGGCGCGCAAAAATTATGGCAAGGATCGCGCACCCTGCTCTCTATTTGCCCGCTGTCACTACGATTTTTTCTTCCAGTAGGTCTATTTAATTAATTTAAATTAATTAATTAAATTATAATTATTAAAGTTAATATGAGATGGAGCCTAACGTCTACCTCTAGGGCCAAATTGATTTATAATTTATGTAATAGCCGTAAATAGCCCGATACGATTCGGCAGTTGTTAGTATTTAGATGTAAGTTATAACTTATAAGTTATTTTATTTGCAATCGATCTTTTTAACTCTAATTAAACACTAAAATTTTATTTTTACTACGTATTTGTAGACTGAATAGTGCCTTAAGGATATTCGCATTTTTCACCGGATGCTCGTCCTCTGGTGTTTAAAAACAAAACTATTCTATCTGGGTCTTTTGATTACTTCTTGTGTATTATCAGCAGTAAAGATGAATAACAATAGAAAAAGCAAAGCATTCTGTTGCGTTCTAAATTGCAATTTCAAAGATTTACGGGAGCCTAATATAAGTTTTCGTCTATTCCCACACGAAAAACAGATGACTATTCGGAAATCGGTCGGTTATATTCAGAGCCGTAACTAGGGTATGGCCAACGTGGCTCCCGCCATAGGCGCCGATTTAATAAAGGCGCCAACGAGAAGGTTTTGGAATAACATGTATTCGAAATTAATAACACAAAAAAACTTCTATAATTATATTTATATAGTATTTATTATCTGTAATTTTTATGAACATATATTTCAGAAATAAACCACCATTTTTTATTTTTATTTAATAACAAAAATTAAAAAAGCGCGCCATTTTTATTCTTGGCCATAGGCGTCCAAAATCCTAGTTACGGCACTGGTTATATTTATGAGCTTCTCCGAATTCTGAAAGAGTGGATTAGACTGTTAAGAATGGGCGGTTTTCTCGATTGTCCAGCTTTACATGAACAAGTTATGCTGTCAATTTTAAACGATATTTTCTTAAAGTTTAAAAAGCCAGTAATTTTGTGTGGGACACAGAGATTTAAGCATTTCGAAGCCCTAAACTGAACTTTGTAAGTCACCTTACCAACCATTTACAATTTTAGAAGTCAATCATAAAAAGAAAAGAATTAAATCAGACTGTCTCTCTGATTCAATACGGTTATTGGAAGAAAAAGATGTGAGGTTTCACTAGTCTTCTGTTTTATAACTGAATTTCATTAAACGTTTTTACCCATTCCATTAAGAATGTTTTTTAAAATTGGTTTTATCATTTTTTTAAAAAAAGACCTTATGTTAATTCTTAGAAAAAATTAATGAAGTACTACACAAAATAAAAAGTAAAGTATATTTTGTTGGTTTGTAAAAAAATGTTTATTACAAAATTCGACTTTAATTTTTTTTTTTTTTTTTTTTTTTGTACAAATGTTTGAGGCTCCTTGAAAGTCGAAGCCTAAGCAACAAATATTACATAGCTTTTTACTTGTAAATCCAACCCTGATAGGACAATGTCAAAGCTGATGTTTTTAACACAAAGGGCACACATATGTACAGTATAGAACGATCTTGCTCACTTGTTTCGATACCACATAATGAAGTATCCCGCTAGCAATAATTGTTTTGCTACTATAAAATTTCTTGATAAACAGCTACAAGCAGCATATATCATTATATCGGACAGTAATATATGATTAATTTTACATTACTAGTTACAAGCGACCCAGATAAAGTAGCCATTTTGTAAAAATTCTGCGCCCTCTATAGTTCATGAAAAACGCGAATACTTTAGTGGGGACGTATGGTCTAGTTTCTCCCCAGATGTGGAACAGTTCAAATATATTATTGGGGGTTTTCTATTTGTGAAGTTTTGTGATATTTTGTTGCTATCGTTTTAGTCAATATTTTTAAAATTAACATGATTTCAAATGTTATCTTTTTCATATAATGAAAAATGCTCGTTCTTTGTTTTATATATAAAATAAATTATATATTAGTTACTCGTCTTCTAGAAATAGATAAATAATTCTTTCATTAAATACGATAAGTTTCAATAAAACGTTTCGTAAATCATTTTAAAATATCGTAAAAAATATAAAAATATACGCGAATACGAATATAACATAGGCCGGATGGCCGAGCGGTCAAGGTTAGCAGCCTACCGCCTTGGGGGACCCGGGATCGAATCCGGACGGGTCGAGAAATCCCTAGGAATTTTTCGGGGGGTGGTCCGTCCGGATATGTCGGTCCCCGTCCCTCACCACCCGGCCGCCCCATTGTGGGCCTGGCCGAACCCATAATGGGCTTGCTATAAGAGCCCCTCTTAGTGCCCACTGGGCGGAAAGAGTTACAAAAAAAAAAAAAAAAACACGAATATAACATAATTAACTAAACAATAACATTAATGCCCGATACATTCTAACCTACACGCCATCAATGCCATAAGATATCGGGCTAGATAAACGCTATAATATTATTTAATTACGAAATAATTTAATACTAGAGTTAGATGCTATTTCTTATTAACTTTAATAATTATAATTTAATTTTCAGCATTAATAAAAGTTACCAAAATGATTAATTTACTGTTTTTTTGTTATTTCTTACTCCTGTTTTGAGGTATTCGGTATTCGGCCGAATAGTGACTAAATATTCGGTATTCGGCCGAATAGTGATTTAAATATTCGGTATTCGGCCGATTCGGCCGAATACCGGGTAGTAACCGAATATTCGTTACATCACTAATAAAAATATATATTATATTATATTCGCCTAGAATATTCCATTTATTCGAATTTTATTTAGTTATTCTGACTAACGATATGCCTTACAAACCCGTATTGGCTTTCCCCATTAGAATTAAGTTAGATTTTATCAGCCTGCGGGAGAGTAGACCCCAATTATATCTGTAAAATGCGTACCTCTATCCGAGAACGGCTAAAATTCTCATACAATGACTGTTTATAATTAACTTTTGTGAGTACCAGATAGGACGACACCCTCGCCTCAACAGAACCACCTAGGACTACAACCAACCACCGAAGTTAAGAATCACTCGCACCGACAAGTTCCTGTTTATCTCCAAAGGACAAGCCAGCAAGGTAACACTATCCAGCGAGCGCACTAAGGGGAACTAACGAACACTTAAGACTTTGAACTTTTACTCTCGTACCCAACGACGAAAGGAAAATGCGTCAGCACCACGTGCAACGGGGAGAACAGCCCTACTTCCGGGAACGCCGTTATTGTTTACCAAACCCGAAGTGTCTGGTCTAACATAGCAAATTGTTATAAAGCTAGTGGAACTGAGTTGAGCGCCAGCTGTACGCAGGCAAAGAAAACTGCTTCGGGAAAACATGTGCGTCTTTGGATTGGATACGTACTGAAAAGCAGTGGTTGTTTTCTTCCTGTGATAATGAACCACAGCTTTCTGCCACACAAAACTTCAAAAACTAACTATTGTGTGGTCGGTTGTAGTGTTACCTATATTACTGCGCCGTCAGGTACAAAGTTTTATTCGTTACCGAATGAACAATACCCTGGGAGGAAAGAAAAATGGCTGGCTGCAATTTAATTCCTGAGGTTAATTATATAATGAAGATGTGTTGCATTCTAACCAATCTCCTGTTATAAAACCTTAGTTGGCTCTATTTTAAATTTAGTTCTCTAATGTAAAGTTTAGTAATTTTCTTTTTTTTCTTTTTAATATTATTTTGTTAATCTGACAGATATTAATTGGCATACGATGTGATATTTGAATTTCAGAGATCTGTGGAAGAAAAGGGTAAGAAGCAAAATTAGTATTTTGAGAAAATGAAGGTAAAAGTTCTCCCTGTTAATACAATACTATTAGCTACTGCTATGGTCCTTACTGAAGCTCATTTATATATATGGTTAGTTACAAATTTCATTATTTACCATGCAATGAATATATAGTTTACTTCTTCCACACCACCCTTTAAATTTACAAATATTAAGATGTATAATTTAATCAGAATATTAATACTGCTCAGTCCTAATGATCTACAGTCACTTCTCGACTTACGACCAGTTCGACTTACGTCTGAAGTTGCGGAACCGAACCCCGTCGTAAGTCGAGAAGTGACTATACAGCATTGACTAATGCAGGCATTCTTTGACCGTAAAGTGCTGAATGTAGTACGTATATATTATATATTATTTAAATATATAGTTATAAATAATATATAAATTTATAATTTATCAAATTTCTATTTATTAAAATATATATAGTGTTACATGTAACATATAAAATTCATACAGGATAAATTCATATATTGTAAGAATGCTATTATTCCTCAACAACAATCAAATGAACAAAATGTTGAAACAAAAGTAATGAACATGAAATACTAAACTTTAAAATTATCACATTGAAAAATCACTGGTAAGATGATCATCACCAAAATCTTCCTCACTAGAATGTTTTTGTATGGTTTCCAAGTGTAACATTTTATCGTTATGCTTTTAAGTAGCTCCTTTGCTATTAACAATGTTTCACAGGAATCGGTAAGAACTCGATTTTGTAGTTTAGCTTTTATTAAATTCATTTGCAAAAAAAAAAAAAAAAAAAAAATACGTTCAACTGCTGAATGAAGAAGCAATAAAAACATCTATTTACTGCCAAACTAAAGTAAAAAATATATAGAAATAAGAATAAAAATGAATGTTTTGAAAGGTATTAGGATTTCATGAATAGTACTAGGAAAATAGTGTTGGTTATCTTGATACTGAAACAATTAAAAAGGTACTAGATTAGTACAAAAGTACCAGATGCAACAACACTGGCGCCGGCTTTGTAGCCCCGATTCTGTTACTACCGGCGTCGCCACTAGAGGCGCCTCGATCTAGTTTCGTCGTTCCTTCCACTAGCTCTATAACGCGCACCCGAATAACATTTTATTGTCGCGAAGGAAAATTTGTTAAATTCACCATGTAAATCACAGTCGCTAATTTAAGTCGCTAATGTAAGTCGCCATTTAACTGACTAATTAGGGAGAGAAAGCGCACTAAAAATAGCCATCCTCCCAAGAAAAAAAATCGAACCTGCCCTTTAGGGACAGGTACGTTTTTGAAAGCCCAAGGTTATGTGAAAATTCGAACCCGCCGGAACCAAACGCTAGCAATAAAATGTTTTATTGTTTGGTTCCCACGGAGAAAAAACTGAATCATGAGGAACAAAATCCGAATAGTGCTGGTTGGTGGAGGAGAGGAACGTGATCGAGTAGATAAAAGGGCGACGATAGAGGGAAAGGGGGTCGGTCGGTTACTTAGTGTCGATTAGACAGTGTGTGTGCGTCCCAAGTCCCGAGGGAACCCGACGTCGAACGAAGGAATACCTTGCCGAGGATACTTTGACCTAGAGAAAAGACCGACCCGGATCACGAGATATGACCTCCCCAAATTCATGTAAACTCTCCCTCCGCGTATCCGAACTTGGGCGACGGTAGCTCGCCCCTAATTGTAACTGTAGCTTTAGTCTTAATAAACTTGTTGTTGTTTTTATACGTTCGTAATGTCTTTTATTCGAGTATCGCTGCCGCCGCTCCATCGTTAAACCCATCAACTTCCTCCACTCGCGTAACGAATCCGACCCGCCATCTTGACCGTGGGCAGGTCTCCCCGACCTGTTAGCCGAGAAAAAGGAGGTGCGACTCCGTCCACCTCCCGACGCACCCACACCTCTGTTTAGAAGTAAATATAATAGATGTCTTATTTAAAGGGTCTGGGATTGTACAAATGTCCGTTAAGAAGAGATGTCTGCTATCCGAGAGTGTCCGTTAATAGAGGTTTCACTGTATTATGATTTCATGTTTAGAGATCTGACGTAACTTTGGAATTGTAGAAGTTCGTATCAAGAAAAGGTTTACAGAAGCATTTTTAAACTGAGAAAATATCGACTTTTAAGTCGCCTTATATTTTATTTTATTCTATGCATTCTTCCACCTTATAATGTTACGAGTTAGAGCATTCCGTTCTAAATATTATCGTATTTTTGTTAATGGAGAAATCATTCATTTATAAGTAAGATGTCACTCTAAAAATTTGACTTACTTTCATTTTTAACTAATAGTAATTACAAATAAAGCATTCGTAATTTTTACTTATGACCAGAAAATACAAAACTAACTCCGGCTATTGCCGATGTTTGTCGCAGCGGCATAATTTAAAATTAATGCTCACTCAGCGTCTAGAGGCTAATTCCGAACTTCACGAATGAAAATCGAAACTGAAAATATAAGATAATTTTAAAAAAGCCCACTAAGTAGTGAAAAAGATTGACTTGAATCATCGTTATCATTAACCCTGAGCTCATTGTCCGTTGGTGTCTGATGCCTTTTCCACTATTTTCTTCCATTTCTCTCTATCCATCGCCAACTTTCTCAATTCCTGTACATTCGCTCCACACCACTTCTTCATGTCATTAATTCATTCTTTATATGGTCTGCATCTTTTGTTAGATCCATTCAAAATACCATAGACTAGTCTATTTTTCTGTTTTCATTTATTCTTGTAATGCGTCCACAGTTTTTTGTTGTATAATTTTTTGTAAGAGATTCTTTTTCATATATATTCTATTATAAAGTTCTTCGTTTGTGACTTTGCATTCATCCTATTTGTAAGATCTTTCTGTAACAATGCTTTCCATATCTTCTGTTATTACCCATGTCTCACAGGCATACAGCATGCGGAGAAGATGCAGGTGTTCAATACTTTTAATTTTCTCTGCAAACTAATTGCTTTAATTTTCTATATTTTGTCCATTTCTTTGAAACGGAACAAATAAACGTTGAGGCCAGAGGAATGTCTCTATAAAAACATTGTTCTCGTATATTTTCTTTTCTTAATATAAAAGTAATATATAGCCTACGCTCATGTGGAAGGAATAAGCTGTACAATAACGAAAGAAATTAAAAATCGGTTCAATATATTCCGAGATTACCTCTAGCAAACGAACACTGTTGCTTTATATATTAGTATAGATAACATTTTGAAAAATAAAAAACAATGGTTATTGTTAAACATTTCATATCCATATAGTGATTTAGTAGTAACTAGCGCGTAAAAAATCAACTTGTGAGATCATGTCCGGTCCCTGTCAATGCCGGGCCCGAAGAATTTTACCTCATCATTCTTCTCTTGTCGGCTCTGATGTCGGACATTTTTCAAACATCGTTTAATAAAATCGTTATAAAAGTTTTCATTTGCATAAATTTAAGATTTTTGTTATTCTGGATTCTGACTTTTAAATAAAAAGCATTCATTTTGACGCGATTTTATCACTACGAGCGTAAAATTAAGCGATAAAATTAAACCAGCTCTATGAGAAACCCCGTAAACTTTGACCTATCGATTCGGTAGTTTCGCCAGTACCTCATTGATATCGAGAGAGACGTAAGTTAAAAATTGAGCTTCTTAGACCCAGTAGTTTTTTTCTTTGCGAGACAATGCAGTACCGGATGCAGTAAAGAATAAAATACTGTTTATTTATTTTTTTCTTGGCGAGTTTTGTACTTTTGGATTGCTTATATTTCGGCAATTCTTTCATAGAATAATCTCAAATTTTGCTCACTATGTATGAAAACAATTGTCTTCTGAACGAGATATTCCGAATTACTACAGGCGTTTGAGGACAAAGAAATCGATACCCAAAAATCAGCAACTCTGATTCCTCTATATATAATCAGTCAGTGACCTTCTTACTTGGCGCAGAGTCACTGCAATGACTCATGATATAAAATACTACGATTCTATACTTCGTTTTCTTCAGAGCCAAGTTTTAAAGCTATTCCTCATGAAAACTTTTGTGCTTACCCAGGATAATGGTAAAATATATTTATAGTTAACTTATTATAATATTAATGTAAACAGCAAATAATAAAGTAATTTATTTTTCCCCCTGTTTTTAAAGGAAAAGCCTAGCCATATAGCGAAAACTAACTTATGTGGATAGATTAACTTATTAATCACACCTAGATTCTTACTGTATAATGTAGATAAATGTCACTGTGGCGACAGTACTGGTTCGTCCATTAATCAGACGATGCAACTGGATCGTCGTATAAACCTTTATTACTTAACGTAAATAGCATATTTAATATATAATAAGAATGTAGGTCGAACCACCACAAAATGCTTGTGTTACTTTGCAGAGCAGCATTCGTGGTACGGAGACACACCTTAATCCGTGTATTATCACTCCTTGTCGTAAAAAAGGGAAAATATGGAAGAAAAAGTATTGCTGGATTTCAAGTCCGCTTAGATTTTTCTAAAATGCAACATTTTCTTGGCTTTTTAAAGAAATTCTAAGACTGAACATGCTAATGACATGGCAGTCTGTAAAATCATTCGCGAAAACATTGTTTTACCTCGAATGGGAACTGTTTAATTATTCGAGAATAAGGAATAAAAGAGATTTTTGTGTTTGCGTTAATTGTAACTAATATAAAGAAAGGACAAGAATAAATTTGCTCGGTTTGTCAGTTTATGAAGTCAAACAACAACGCACCATTGAGTGCGAAATAAAATATAAATGAAGATCATTTTTAATTAAAAAAATCGTTTTAAATAACGTAACTGAAAACAAGCAATTACTAATTGCGACATTGCCACAGTGCGAGACTAAAATTTTAATAATGTATTGAGTTTTAAAAAATCACGGCATTTCCGGTTAAGACCGGAATACCTTCGTATATCGTTAATCGTGGTATTCGGCAATAAAGCTTTCCGTATCTCGTGAGGATTTTAATGGTGTTTTGCTCTTCTACATCACACTTCTCCCGATAACAATCGAGTCATGCCTGTCATCTATCTAACCCCGTTCCCGCAAAAATATTCAATACAACTTACGTGATTTCCGGTCCAGGAGCGAATGGTTGTACATAGTTCATCGGAACCACTAAACTAAAAGTTTTCTACATCTGATATTGATTTTCATCTATTTTTCTCTGTTATGGGCGCCTGTACCTTGGGCGCCAAAAGGGGGGCACTTGGGGCGCGGGACCCCTTTGTCGTCGGGTTGCCATTTTCTTATTTTCCAAGAAAGCATTCATTTTATTTTTAAATTAGTTATTCATTTTTATTACAGAAAACTTTTTACTGATGACAAAATTAAAATAAAAATATTTGTCATTAACCGAAAATTTGTTCTAGAAGTTGTGATTGTTCGGTCGAGAACCAAGGTACCGCTGTATTTAATTAACCCGACTCTGATAAACGCGGTAGCATCAATTTAACTGCGTTAATCAAGGAATACCTGTATAAATATATATATACACCTTTATGTACAACAGATATATATATGTGTATACATGCAGTTATCCATTACTTAACGCAGTTAATTATATAAATATAGGCCTATACAAATATCTTCTTGTACAATGTACAGTACGTACGATGCATTTATTAGAGCTTGTGCCCCCTTCTTTATAGTCTACAGGCGGCACTGATCTCCGTTCTAGAAATTTAAGAAACACGAATAGAAACAGTGGGAATATAAAGGTTGCAATTTGAAAGTTACAATACAATTTCCAAATTTTTAATTAAATCATTATTTCTAATTTATTAAAAGTTCGAAAGAATTTATATTATTAATCAAAATAAATCAACGATTACATGTAAATATTTTTTGTGTGTATTAAATCCTTTGCACGTGACACCCATGTCAGCATTTTGAATGAACAAAATGAACAAAAGTCAAGTTATTAAAATACTTTATTTAAGCAAATCATGAATCATCAGAAACTTAATACAATTCTACAATTTGAATCAATTCAGAATTTAATATGTAAATTTATGCAGCGATATAATTAACCTACACCAATTTGTTATACATCAAATAAGAAATTTAAAGATCATTTAAATGCAATTCTTCAATAAATTGTCAACGAAAATAAATCGAAGAAATTTAGTTTTATAAACATTTAATTATATTTTCCAGGCATTCCTAAAAGAAAAAATATATATATAATTATTTATTTATCAAAAAAATATATGTATACAGGTAGACTAATATAAACTAATTTAAACTTCATGTTTATTTATATTATATAAATATAAATATTATTCACTATAATTATATATAATTAATTATATTAATATATATTTATATTAATTTTATATAATTAATTATTCAAATAACATATCTCATGATTTTGCAAGATTTATATATATATATAATTAATTATATATATATTATTCACTATAATTATATATAATTAATTATATTATATATATATTTATATTAATTTTATATAATTAATTATTCAAATAACATATCTCATGAATTTTGCAAGATTTGTTTCATTTAAATATCTTAACCAAACAGAGTGATGGAAAAGATTTTCAGCTCTTACATTTTAAAATTTTAATATAATATGGAGGAAGTAGGGAGATCGATCAAGTTTCAAACCGGGGTTTTTTAATTTCATTTCTCGACGTTTTCACACACCAGAAAGCCGAAAGATGTAAAAATATTTCGAACAAACTTTTGTATGTAATGCTGTCTGTCTGTGTTGTGACTGTCGAAGACTATTTCTATTTAACTCAGGTATGCATAAACCAAGACTTTTGTGACTTAGCAGGTTTATTTCTGTATTTGAGACATAAATACTATTAAATTTTAATAGATAAAAGGCAACGTGCCCGGAGATAGAGGTGGAGTCATGACATTTCGAATGGGGTCAGATTGTTTATTTAGAAAGGCGCTTTTACCTTCAAAAGTAAGCATTTTGCTTTTCTTTATATAAGCAGGAAAAATATAAAAATTATTTTAAAATAAACTCTCTTAGCAGATGGCGCAACGCGGAAATTTGTAAAGTATAAGATCAAAAATGTGTAAATACAATCATCTAATCGTTTGTATTTATACGAAAACACAATTTAAGCATTACTGTATTAATTATATTCATTCTGTGAAAGAAAGGCGATTGTGGTATAAGGTGGTCATCTGGTAGATCAGATAGAAATGCCTAAAATTTGAGATAAAGACTATGACGTGATATAATTTGAATTACTTAATCATTTTGGATCCAGAATAAACATTATTTAACACTTAAATTCTAAAGATAGTTTCCAGAATGGATCGTTTAGTTGATTGTATAGACTCCGGCCTTACACTTTTCAGGTAAACTTCAGTGACGTGATTAGGAACAGCATATGTTGGGAGTGTCACGTGTCGCGAACTCATTCATTCATCTCATTGTAACAGTTGGTACTACGTGATATTTCATTCATTGAATTAATTAAATAATTTTTTCCAAATTCATGACAAGTACTACATACAGAAACATGACCTCAGTATGAAGTCAAAAATGTTCCAAAACTAGCTAAAATGGTGATGATGCAATTTTATTAATTGTTAAATAATATTAAAGGCATTAAATTATGTATCAGCTAAGCAGATGATTACTTAATTGTGTACAATAACCTAAAAATTAGTAATAAGGTAATATTAAATATAGCGAATAACATACATAATAATAATTTGAAATGAAAAATGAAGAAAATAATAAGTTAAATTATTTAGACATAACTATTAGCAATAGTCAGAAATATTTTACTTTTAGGAAGTATAAAACGTCTTGTAACGTAAATAAAACAATTCGTTTTATATCCTGTTTTCCGATTAAATTGGGGGAAAACAACATATTTGATAAACTAAAGAAGATATACACGAGAAAAACAAATGCAAATAACAGGAATTTGGAATTAAGAATTTGGATTAAAATATTGACAATAAGTCATTATTCCTAAATTAATTTTTAAAAATTTACGAGGAATATATTTAAAAAATATAAGTATAATGTAAAACAACAGGAAGAAGATAAAAAATACGTTAAAATCCAATACATAAAATATATTTTCGAAAAATGTTCTATTTTATAAAAGTTTAGTTCCATCTTTAAATAATAAAATTTATAAAATTACGTGTAATTCTGAATTCCAAAGATATCACAGAATTAGAGGAAGAAAGGGTGGTGTATATACTGGAATCTACGCGTGAAAATCCTAGTTTTTACATTAGTAAAAGAGATCGGGTGTTAAATATTCGAACTAAAGAGCGGGAAGCGGCAGTCAGACTGAGATAGATTCAATCACTATAGTATAAACAATCGATGATGAATAATTGTCAAATCGATAGAGGTGCGGTTAAAATATTACGTAAAAAAACTGATACATATAAACGTGAATTTAAACAGCGCATACAAATTAAAAAGCATTCTAAAAATAAAAATTTAATTTAATCAGAATGTATGCAAATGAATAATGTATGACAGGGGTCCCCAACCCTATGCCCGCGGGCACCATAGCGCCCGCCGATCGTTTTGTGTGTGCCCGCTGCTGTGCGACCACAATAAAAATAAAAATATTTCAGTTTTCAATAAAATGCCATGTAAAAGTTTTTTCATTTTTAATGATTAACCACACAAAAGTAGAAATGGCACCCAACACAGATAAAAGCACAAACCGATCTCCTTTTTGCCTCGCGCGAAATTTTCGCCAACCAAATTTTCCATACCTAAAATGAAATGAATCGGACCGTTTCTATTGTTGCTGTGACAATGCAGACATTTGTCTGGAGGTCATCCAGCGTTGCCATATTTGGCCACTTTGCCCCAAATTTGGCTACCCTTTTTTTAGTTTGGCGTAAAAAATATCATTTGGCGCATTGGCTACTTTTTGGGTTACATAAATTTGACATGGCTACATTTTTATTTATAAATACATTACTTGAATAAAAATCACTTTAAAATGGTGTTTTGTCGTTTTTGATTAATTACAGACCCACATAAAACAAATATTTGTTTTATTATGTTTTTCAAATTATGCTTTTTTTTAAATACATTTTTGTTTGTCTCCTTTACAATAAATGAATATATCTATTTTTAAGTAAAAATTGAAAGTGTCTGTAGAAGTAATTTTTTTAAATATTCTTTTTTGTGACAAAATTTTAATACTTATTGTTATAATCTAGACATGTTAATCCTTAAATAATAAAAGTAGAACAAAAATAATAATAATTTTTCTATTCCAAAGAACTTCTCAAACCACAGTTATTTAATTTGAAAGTTGACTGACATTTCTTTATTAAACTAATCTGTGCATTTTGCATATATCATGCCCCTTCATCAATTTGGTTTTAGGTTTTTCTGTTTTAAAAGATATTTTAAGCAATTTTAACTTTTCCTTTTTTAAACTTCCCCCCCCTGTAGGCACTAAGGCCTTTTTAAGCAAGCCCATTATGTATTCGGCCACCGTACAATTGGGCGGCCAGGTGATGAGGAACAGAGCCCGACATATCCGCTTGGACGATCCAGAAAAATTCCTGGGGATTTTTCGACCCGATCGGATTTGATCCCGGGTCTCTCCAGAGGGGGTAGGCTGGAGGGGTAGAGATAGAAATTTTGGATCTTCAGAACGACATTATCCTAAAATCCATTTTATCAGATGAGAATTTCTGGAATATAGTTGAAAGAAACATTCTTGAAAAAAGCAAAATATAAAATAAAATCGTTTTTCGGTTCCACATACTTGTGTGAATCATTGTTTTCGACAATGAACATTATAAAATTAAAGTACAGATCACGACTTACAGATGAACACCTTGATGATTGCTTACGAGCACGAATAACATCACACTCTTCTAATTACAAAGCAATGGCCAATGAAATGAAATGCCAAAAATCACATTGACTTTGAGATTTACATTTTTTTATAAAGAATTTTTATACTTTGTAGATTTTGCATGCATTGTTTAGTAATTACTTGTTTTATAAAAATTATTGTTAATATTTTTGTATGTTAAATTACATTTTTGGAATTAAATGTTTTTTGTATATCATGTGTATGTATTATTAACTATGTCCAATTCTAAATTCACCTTGAAAAAATAAATGGTGCCCGCCGTCCGACCGGTATTCTAAAACGTGCTCTTATATACAAAAAGGTTGGGGACCCCTGATGTATGACGTAATACAAAGCCTGATATTAAAACAGTAATTAGAGAAAGGAATGAATGATGAAAAATAGTTTATACCCGGCCATATTTTTTGGATGAAAACTTGGCCGAACTGCTTTCGCATATTCTTTTCTATACACCGAGAAACTAAAAAGCCAAATTTACTCCATTCAAAATAAAAGTAGAAGTGACACATTAAAAAAATGGGGATCTCGAGGACGGTTTAAACTGATTTTGATGTTCATCGTCAAACACATGACCAGGTTTTACTTCAATTATCTTATAAAATCTGAATAGAAAACATTCTACTTAGAATTAACAGAAATCAAATTCAATAAATCGTAAGTTTAATAATAATAAAGTGTTATACCTAACGATATATTTTAACACAACGTATGATGCAACCAAAAATTTAAACTCAATCCAAAATTTGTAATTAACTTAAAAATATAAAAATTTCTCTGATTTCTAATTTATTATTCAACTATTTGCAAGGTATGATCAACGTGACGCTGGGTTACGTTGCATTCAACGTACGTTCATTCTCAATGTTATCCCTTTCTTTTTGATATAATAAAAGAAACAATGAAAAGTAAAAGGAAAATTTTAATTCAGAAACAAATCTTCTCCCTCTTCTTCCCGAGGAAAGAGGGATAAGATTAAGGCTTAATCTGAAGAACGGCTTCTACTGTACTATTTTAGATACGATTTTTTGTTTTTAACTACGTTTAGTCTTCATTGAGTACTTAGGGGTATTAAATTGATGACATTTCAGACATTGTTATAAATATTTTTATATATTTCGATTTTTTAACCAAATGTTCGAACTTATGTTGTTATTGCATATTGGTTCGATTATAGAACGATTGTAAATGTTCCAGAAAATTGATCAAATTGAAAACAATTCGTTTGATTCTCATCATTCTCAGCGGTAGGTGTTATATAACAATTACTATGGTTGTTGAAATAGTGAATATAAATGGTGTTTGCTTGCAAAATCCGCGCGGGCGAAGTCGCTGGTAACAGCTAGTATAATAAGTAGAGTCAAGTAAATTTGAAATTTTGAAGTAAAATAAATAATATAAATTATTCCTGAATGTTTCTATCTCACTTTACAAATTTACTTCATAATATTAAATTAAACTGCTAATTAGAAACAAATGCTTTGATACAATAGTTAATGAAATAATTATTCAAAATATTTTACGTAAATCCATTTAATCGCATAGTACTTACATTGATTTTCGGATAAACACTTGAATCTTCGTAACTGTGGGTAAATGTAGCATTAGCGTAACACTGTATAAATTCCTCGTAATCCTATTAATAGAAATATCATCAATTTATGAAATTAATAATAATTAATACAAAGTTCAGAAACACGAATTAATTACTTGTCCATTTGTCAGTCGCTTTTCACATATTATATCGGTACATTTCTCTACAGTTTGGCAAAATCCTAAATGTTGTTGAACACAGTTTTTACCGAAATCCAGAATCTACATATTGAATTGTAATAAAATTATTGTTTAGAAAATTTATTTTCTGATAAAACATTTGGGAATGTTTAAAAGCTTACAATCTGCTGGTGATTTTCAACCAAGCAAAATCGAAAGTCTCTTTGATTGCAACAAGACCATGCTAATAAGAAAAAAAAATTAGAGAGATAAATATATTTTCATTAATTTTAAACTATATTTTTGTAGGCTTAATCAAAATACTGGAAAATAATTAATGACTAAAAGATGAATATACCTACAGAAACCTGTTATGAATACTTACGACAATAAAGATTAACGGCCGTCCTAAGATAATCATACGGATCAGCAGGTCTAAATGCCGAAACGTCCATAGAATCAATTGGAGAAAGAATGATAGCAAACACGAATAACACTAGCATAAGCCTCATATTCACGGATGTTTTCATTTCGTCTCGTAGATTTCTGTAAGTATGTATTTTATTTCGTGAGAATAATCTTCTGATATCTAACCAGGAAAATTACAATTTCAAATCACCTAAAAAATAACAAATATTTAATCATGGGAAGAGTAATTGCTTATCATATGCATTTACGAAGTGAGATATCGTTATTTCTTTAGGAGCCTGTACTTTTAGTGATTGATTTCAATTTGTCGGAGTTCGTCTCTATTATATTTTTATGCCAAACACGTTTAAAACATTTCATCTAGATTTTCATATATATTATTAGCTTTTAAATATAATTTGAATTTAATTAATTTTTTTAATTTTTTGATTGCAATAAATGCTTGGAAAGTATCTAAAAGAATAAAAGCTAGCAAGTGCTCCTGCACGACTTTCCAACGTCCTGATAATTTTTAAACAGGTGTGTAGCGCTATCATTACGAGATTTCATTCAGCAATAATTTTTATGTTATTATTACTAATAATTGAAGGCGAAAAATATATTTAGTGTCAGAATGGGTTTCAAAAAATTTCATTAAAAACTCATTCATACCACAAACTTACTCCTACCTAAAATTGCAAATGCTAATAACGAGTAAAATTTAAATTAAATTTGATCTCGCTCTATATAGAACAGAAGACCTCTTCTATTTCGTTATCCTTGATCTCCTGACTATCAAAGTCTTATAACCTGAATACCCCACGTATAGAAATATTCCTGTAAAGTTTCAAAATTGTTATAAAATTATAAAATTGTTCAAAATACAGCCCTATATTTATTTGTATTTGTATAAACATTTTGTTTTAAAAAATGGCATTACTAAAATTAAGAAATTCAAATATATTATTGAATTCATCAAATTATTTTATTATTTATTATTTTTTAATGTGTAAGAAAAAAGAAGGAAATAGTGTTGTCAATTCTAAACAGTCACTTAGGAAATAACGTGTTAAACATTTACAAAACAAAACACGTCATAAAATTATAATTAATATTTAAATTTCGTTAATTTACTTGTTAGCTTTAAAGCTTTATATAATAGATGAAGTCATTTGATAAATAACGTCATCTTTTATATAAAATCTTATTATAATTAACAATTGGAAAGTAAACATTTCTTGTATTTAAGTTTGTACAAGTAAAAGTGAATAATTACTTTTAAATACACGATAAAATATGTGCTTTCTTCATGCATATTGTTATGGTAATGAAAGATAAAACAGAGAACTTACCTCGTTATAATCTATTAAAATGTGCTGGACGTTAGGTTTTATAACGTAATGTTGTAATTTCGTCGTTGCGGTAAATCTGTTAAAAATTTGAGTAGAGGTCTGTTCGAACTTCCCTTATATACTACTTTCCTGTATGAAAACACCAGCTGCACGTATTTTCAACACGTGTAACATACAACATCAACTTCATTTTCTGATTATTTATTTGTTTAAAAATGGCTAACATTTTTATTTTAAATAATTAATTTACTAATTCGGTGACTTTTCTTCCAAAATCTATTTTATACAATAATAAAATTTAATCTAAAGTTTAATTTGGTTTATTAAATTAATTCCAAACCAATATAAAAACATCAACAAGTCATACTATTGTGAAGATAATCCGATAATGTTTTAGATAATTAAATGCTTGAAAGTGTAGTTTATATTACACAAGATTTATCGTGTATTATAGTTTAATCATCATTGAATTATAAATTTATTTTTAATTTTTCATGTCTTGATTTTGGAAAGTTAAGTGCGAATGTACTCAATTGACATAACTTAAATGTTTAATTCTCAATGAAAATAACCTTTCGTGTTATTACAAAGTTAACTTTTATAAATTATTTTTATCATGTGAATAAGTAAAACCTTTAAAAATGCGTATCTTTGATGTTATAATACTCTATATTATGGTAGTTATGGTGACTTAAATTACCAAATATTCATTATTTTTCCAAAATATAGACGATATTTTTCCTCGATGTAGAATATTAAACACATGTTATTAACGATGATGCATTAGAGTAGACAATGTAGTTGTTGTAGAAAAATATTCAAGTTTAATTTAATATTAGTTTTTACTTTTTTCAAAAATTCATCGCTTTCTAATTGTTAACGTGAAAGATCTTACAGAAAATATTTAAAATTTTTATTTTATATGTCTTTGTTTATTATTTGAAGTGTAATTTAATATACGAGAATTCTGAAAAGGGACGTCAGGCAGGAGGTAAATGGAGCAAATTAGTTTGGGCTGAGAGGTAGTACGTGTCTCTTTACAATGTTTTTTCGAATACTTTGTTTAGTTTAATATATTATTTTCAATTCGCTTCAGGACCACAATACGTATTTTTTAAAGGCCATAGAGCTGCGAATGGGTCTGATTCTTAATATATTGTAGTAAGTTATTAGTGTCTATAGTTAATTTAAAATTTCAAAGTTTTTAAATTTCTTGATAAAAACAATAAAACTCAACTTCGAAATTAAAAGTTTAAAGTCACAGTCAAAGGAATACATCATTCTGTAAATAAAAAATTATGAATATTTTACAATTTGATACTTACTGCAGCCATTTCATATATAAATTATAATATATATATATATATATATATCTTCCCCAGTTCTTTTAAATTCTTTTGTTGGAATCTTTGGAAATTGTCCGGCCAAGAGGTCAGCAGATCACAGGAATGTGTAGTTTTGCCGTCGAGAAATTCTCTCAGGCAGTAGATGATAACAATTATTCAGCAAGTATGACGATCGAAATATGGGAAAAGTCGGATTATCACAATTTCATTACATATTTTTTATTTATTTATTTATAAGAAAAAGTAAAGAAAAGTGTTTAATTAAAAAAAATAAAAGAAATGATGATATAGAAATAGGTGCAAGTTTTTATAAAAAATATTTTCTTTAATAGACTAGAAAATTTAATAAAATGTGCTGTTTGTTTTGGATTCTTCGTATTCTTAATTTAATTGGTCTTTCATTAGTTTGAAGACGAAATTACTAATAAAACATTTCAGCAAATATATTAATAACCTCATCGTTTAATAAACATTTAAAAATTATAACTTAAATATTTTTCTAGCGCCATTGTCGTCTCTACACCTACTTTTTCACAGTTAACAAGCACTACACCTGTTGTATAAAATAACCCAAATAAACTTTACCACGTTAAAGTATCACAATTGGAAAATTTTAAAAATGATAACGTAAATTACCAGGATAAGAATATAGGTCACAAACATCACAATTGAAATTATTTCTGTTATTTATGGCAAAATAATAATAATAATAATAATTCATTGTCTTTGAATTCAAACAAACGAAATTTCTTTTAAAAAGTATTTATTTTGAATTCAGATTTATGAAATTTTTTTATAATTAACAGCAATAAAATTATTTAAAGCACTTTATATAAGTTTAAAAATGGTTTTATTGCTGCTAATTATAAATGCTATATAACAGATGCCGTTAGTTGATAACTAACGTCTGTTCTATAAAGCGCTGAAGATTACTTACTACAAGTAAATTAACGAAATTTGACATAAAGCATATACTAGCTCAGCCAATAATTAGTTAAATTCACAAAATGACACCTTCTACTTATAGCTGAGATAATTTTTATTGAGAAAAACAAACGTTTTCGGCTTACTCAATAAGCCATCCTCAGGTTATAACTTTCGAAAAAAAAGGAACATTGTCGTTCCATTAATAGAATACAATTGTTTGAAAAAATTCAAAACACTGGCAACGGACAAAAAGGAAGAACTTGGTAATATAAATAAATAAATATACAAAAATAAATAAAAACAAAAAAGATAGAACATGGTAATAAAAATAAATATACAATAAAATCGTTGTAGTGGGAATAAGAAGTAAAAGATGAAAAATAAAAAATAAAAAATAAAAATGATTCCACTGGTGTTACTTTTAAAAAGAATGGCAGAATTATCGAGGAATGATGCCAAAACAAGATCCTGCAAATGTGGTTGAGGAAATACAAAACTTATCATTAATGGAAGAGGAAGTTGCGACGGTTTTTGATTATGAAAACATGTATCCTTCCGTAAAAATCGAGTCTTGCAAGGAAGCCCTCTTAGAGTTCTTGTTCGACGTAAACCCGGAATTAGCACGTTACAACGAAGAGATTTCAGAAATGGTCAATCTAATATGTTATGAATCCTGCTTTAGTTTCAACGGCCAAGCGTACAGGCAAAAACGGGGAGTACCAATGGGAAGTCCGGTCTCAGGAATATTGTGCGAGCTGGTCATTAGAAAAATGGAGAAAAAAGTCCTGTATGATTTTAAAAAGGATGTATTATATTTCAAGAGATACGTGGATGATGTTCTTATTGTATGGAGGAACAATAGTATGATAGGCAAATTCGTAGAAAGAGTAAACAACAACAATGACGGCCTAAAATTGAAAATGGAACAAAAGAGTTCCCTTGCTATCCATTTTCTAGACATTAATATTGTGTTCAAAGAAGGGCATTTTTCCACCAGCGTGTACGTAAAACCAACACACAGCCCACTTTATATTCCATCGCATTCTAATGACCCGTACCATTACAAGCTGGCAGCATTCCGAGCTCTTATCAGAAGGGCCTATACCCATTGTGACAACGTTATCAATAGAAATAAGGAAATAGACAGAATCACGCAAGTGGCCGAATCCCTAGGATATAAGAAAGGCACAATAGCAGGATTAGTTAAAAAGTATAAGATGGGCACAACAAGAGGTTCAAAATACGTTCCCAGTAAAATCACAAAGTTTACTTACAACAAGAATTCAAAAGGCATTATGAAAGAAATTGCAAACCGCAAGGAGACCAGAATGGTTCTAAAAAGAGCTCCGAACCTATATACAATCTTAAGGAATGATAAAGATCGCTTTAGGAAGGAAGATAGAGCAGGAGTATACAAAATCCCGTACGAGAACGCTGAACTAGGTATCGAAAAAGATTACATAGGAGTCACAACAAGAAGTTTAGGGAAAAGACTTAAAGAGCACAAGTATGACGTCAGGAAAGGATCCAACGCAACAGTACTTTCGCAATACGCGCAGACCCAAGGCTCGGTAATTAAATGGGAGGAAGCGGATATTGTAAAACCCTTGAGCTCTCCAACGTTAGCGAGTACCGCAGAAAAAATTGAAATCTATAAAAGCAAGTTGGAAGAGGCATGCATAAATGCGAGGGACGCTGACAGCCTACCAACAGCTTGGAAATTCGTAGTTAAGAAATATATCAAGAACTCGTAGGCTTGTCTTAGCTTGTTTTGGCATCATTCCTCGATAATTCTGCCATTCTTTTTAAAAGTAACACCAGTGGAATCATTTTTATTTTTTATTTTTTATTTTTCATCTTTTACTTCTTATTCCCACTATAACGATTTTATTGTATATTTATTTTTATTACCATGTTCTATCTTTTTTGTTTTTATTTATTTTTGTATATTTATTTATTTATATTACCAAGTTCTTCCTTTTTGTCCGTTGCCAGTGTTTTGAATTTTTTCAAACAATTGTATTCTATTAATGGAACGACAATGTTCCTTTTTTTTCGAAAGTTATAACCTGAGGATGGCTTATTGAGTAAGCCGAAAACGTTTGTTTTTCTCAATAAAAATTATCTCAGCTATAAGTAGAAGGTGTCATTTTGTGAATTTAACTAACGAAATTTGATTATTAATTCTCATTATAATTTTAAATTGTTTTTATGACTGTTTAACTTGTCGTGTTTTGAGTTACTGTTTAGAATTGATAATACTTTATTTAGCTCTTTTCTTACACGTTAGAAAAATTATAAATAATAAAATAATTTGATAAATGTATTACAAAATTTAATTTGAAACATCCCAACAATAAGTATTTTACGGAAATTGAATAAATTTTTATATATATTATTTAAAAAATGAATAATTATCTCACAATTTGATGTTTACATCAGCTTGTATTCCTTTGACTGTGTTTTAAAACTTTTGATTTTTGGGTTTATTTATTTTATAAAGAAATTTCAAATCTATTTGAAAATTTTATATATAAGAATATTTATATACTCTGATAATTTACTACAACATATTAAAATTCAATGCTACAGATAATAGATAAAGGTTTATAAAATAAAAAGTTTAAATATTTTCACTGAATTCTTCGACCTTAACAATTAAAAAGTGAAGAATTTTGGAAAAATTTAGTGAAATGAAAGTTAAATACTTTTATCCAATTTGTACTGTACATTGTCTAGTCAAATACATCAGCGTAGGCGTTGTTAACTTGTGTTTAATATTTCGCATTAGGAAAAAATATTATAGTTGTTATATATTGGAAAAAATAATTAAAATTTATACACAAAATATAACCACTATGACGTAGATTTTTGAAAGATCAGACGAACGTATTTTTCAAAGTTTTAGTTATCGACATAATAAAAATATTTGTATAATATATTCTATATTTCCTTACGTTTAATTATCGAAACATTTTCGAATTATCTTCAAAATAACACGACTTGTTTATAATGTTTTCATATTGGTTTTATATTTATTAAACTTCAAGTACCCATTAACACAATTCAAACTTCAATTGTAAAGTATATAGAAAAAGTGACAACATTATTTCTTAATAAATTCTTAATTAAGAATTTTAAAAGCAAAATATTAGGCATTTAAAAAAAAAAATTTAGCAACGAGTTTCTTAAGACGAGATCGCTGGTAACGAGAAGCACTTTATAAAATATTTTAAAAGCTACCCCATTAAAAAGTGTTAGTAAAACTAAAATTATCTTACAGTATTCGTTATATATATTATAAAAACATACTGGTGCAAAATTTTGGTGTATATTCTTCGAAGTTTTGAGCTAGTTTGCATTCAGACTAGCTATTAAACAACTAATTAATATTTATTTTAAAAAATTTAATTGCTCATTAACCAATTAACCAAGACATTAACCAATTCAATTAAAAAATTTAATTGCAGATCTTAAAATAAGTTTTTCATTTTTAAAAATGTCACGAGTTTGAATACAGCTACTAATTGAGCTGTTTAAAGTAGAAAACTAAGTCTAGGAAAACACCTTATAATAACTTTCTTTTTCCAATTCATGTAACAGCTCCGTTTTACCGTAAATATCTTCATTATACTTCATCTTTTTAAGGAATATTCTTTGTAGAAATAGATAGTATGTTTTTATACCAACTGCACGTAGACATCGTTTTCCTTTGAAATCTGTATCCAACTATCATAGTTATTTTAGATGTAGGCTCTTTATCTTATCTTCTGTTTAGTGTATAACTATATTAAAAATAAATATAGTATACTTTCATTTTTCACAAATTTCATTATCCCTGCGCCAGTACACGGAGACTGTTAGCCTTTGCAAAACTCATAAGCAAAACAAACATCTCAGACTATTTCTGGTAAAATGAGGATTCTCTAATTTCGTGAGAGAAACTCTTCAGAATATGATTGGATGGCGATTGGAAAATTACAAGAATCTTATGTTGACTACTTCAACACAAGATTCTTACCAGGTGAACAAAGAAGTTTAGGGGTTATCCATACAAATGACGAGTTTAGATTGATTTTAAAACATGTTTCCTCCAAGTTTGACCCAGTGCTTTTGTCAACGACGGGGCAACCCCACCGCACCAGCCTGGCACACACCTGTCGTCAAGGCGATGATGCCTTATAAGAGGCTTGTGGGTGAAGAGTGCAAACACCAAAATATCAAACGTTTAATTAAAAATTAAAACAATTTTAAAACTTTCTTTTTAAAACGGATTTATTTTCATGTATAATGTTTGATTCTTTCTGCGCTATAAATATTTACAACTTAAATCATCATAAAATTATACATACACGTTTTTACAATAATGAATTATCATAAGATCAATGTTTAAATTTTTTTTTCTGCATCTTAAATTGTTACAAATAATTATAAGTAAAATAGTAAACATTGAAAGCAAATGTTTATTATTTATACTGACTCAAAAGTTATATACGCTAGGGACACTGCGTGACATTGTATTGTAGTATGGCGTTAGAATTGAGGCGAGTAGTGAGTTTCTGTAATTAAAATGATTAAATTAGCACTAGTTCATATAAATTATTTTTTGTTCTCTTAATCCGAGCGCTAACACGCGTTTGACTGTGTATATAAGAGCTGAGCGTGTGAAATGCGAGAGAGGATGTGTATGTGTATTATAAAAAACTTCGTTAAATGGGGGGGTTCATATTTTACTGTGAGACCGCAGATTTTAGCGGAAAATTTTTGTAAATGAAAGTTTCCTTTCACTTTTTTCGCTCGGAAATTGTTGTAAACATTCCCCGTTATAAAAAACTCCTCGGAGAGAATCGGAGCAGAGGTCTCCATTAACTATCAACAGTTAGGTGGGAAAATTGACACTTAGCGGTCAAGAAGTGCAAGTCATCGTCAACAACGGACTGCTTTCCCACAGTAACGCTATAATAGCTCGTGCCACCGGAAACTTAGCGCGCTCGCACTAGGAAGTTGTTTCTATATTTGTGTCTATCATTCTCCATGTCTAAGACCGGAATTCCGTCGAAGAAGACCTTCAGTGACTCTTCCATATCGTCGGCGACCGCCATACTTCGAGTTATATCGTTCAATCTCACACCAAGAGGTGTTTTATTAGAACTTTGTGAACTCTCTCTCCCTAGAACTGCATTAGGCGTAGTTTATAGCCGCCTTTTTGTAGAACTTGTAAGGCCGTACATTTAGTCATATGTGCAAAACTCGCCAAAAAGATAAATAAACAGTATTTTATTCTTTTCTGCATCCGGTACTGCATGGTCTCGCAGAAAAAAAATAAAAACTACTGGGTCTGAAGCTCAATTTTTAACTTACGATATCAATGAGGTACTGGCGAAACTACCGAATCGATAGGTCAAAGTTTACGGGGGTTTCTCATAGAGCTGGTTTAATTTTATCGCTTAATTTTACGCTCGTAGTGATGAAATCGCGTCAAAGTGAATGCTTTTTATTTAAAAGTCAGAATCCAGAATAACAAAAATCTTAAATTTATGCAAATGAAAACTTTTATAACGATTTTATTAAACGATGTTTGAAAAATGTCCTGACGAGAGAAGAATTATGAGGTAAAATTCTTCGGGCCCGGCATTGACAAGGACCGGACATTTTCTCACAAGTTGATTTTTTACGCGCTAGTTACTACTAAATCACTATATGGATATGAAATGTTTAACAATAACCATTGTTTTTTATTTTTCAAAATGTTATCTATACTAATATATAAAGCAACAGTGTTCGTTTGCTAGAGGTAATCTCGGAATATATTGAACCGATTTTTAATTTCTTTCGTTATTGTACAGCTTATTCCTTCCACATGAGCGTAGGCTATATATTACTTTTATATTAAGAAAAGAAAATATACGAGAACAATGTTTTTATAGAGACATTCCTCTGGCCTCAACGTTTATTTGTTCCGTTTCAAAGAAATGGACAAAATATAGAAAATTAAAGCAATTAGTTTGCAGAGAAAATTAAAGGTATTGAACACCTGCATCTTCTCCGCATGCTGTATGCCTGTGAGACATGGGTAATAACAGAAGATATGGAAATCATTGTTACAGAAAGATCTTACAAATAGGATGAATGCAAAGTCACAAACGAAGAACTTTATAATAGAATATATATGAAAAAGAATCTCTTACAAAAAATTATACAACAAAAACTTGGACGCATTACAAGAATAAATGAAAACAGAAAAATAGACTAGTCTATGGTATTTTGAATGGATCTAACAAAAGATGCAGACCATATAAAGAATGAATTAATGACATGAAGAAGTGGTGTGGAGCGAATGTACAGGAATTGAGAAAGTTGGCGATGGATAGAGAGAAATGGAAGAAAATAGTGGAAAAGGCATCAGACACCAACGGACAATGAGCTCAGGGTTAATGATAACGATGATTCAAGTCAATCTTTTTCACTACTTAGTGGGCTTTTTTAAAATTATCTTATATTTTCAGTTTCGATTTTCATTCGTGAAGTTCGGAATTAGCCTCTAGACGCTGAGTGAGCATTAATTTTAAATTATGCCGCTGCGACAAACATCGGCAATAGCCGGAGTTAGTTTTGTATTTTCTGGTCATAAGTAAAAATTACGAATGCTTTATTTGTAATTACTATTAGTTAAAAATGAAAGTAAGTCAAATTTTTAGAGTGACATCTTACTTATAAATGAATGATTTCTCCATTAACAAAAATACGATAATATTTAGAACGGAATGCTTTAACTCGTAACATTATAAGGTGGAAGAATGCATAGAATAAAATAAAATATAAGGCGACTTAAAAGTCGATATTTTCTCAGTTTAAAAATGCTTCTGGAAACCTTTTCTTGATACGAACTTCTACAATTCCAAAGTTATGTCAGATCTCTAAACATGAAATCATAATACAGTGAAACCTCTATTAACGGACACTCTCGGATAGCAGACATCTCTTCTTAACGGACACTTGTACAATCCCAGACCCTTTAAATAAGACATCTATTATATTTACTTCTAAACAGAGGGCACTCTAAATAACGCACGCCGTCGTACATAACCAACATCACGAAAAACGTAAAGTCCAGCCGTCAATATTCTGAAAGGAATTAATTACGTTCGAAATATTTTAAAACTAAAAGAATCCGTTCGATACTCTTTCAGGGGACGAATTTCGACCGTAGGCATCGAGTAAAGACGCTGAAAGTAGGAATTGGGAGTAGGACAGGTTGTAAAAAGTCGAACAATACTCTTTATCTGTTAGAAAACACTGATCTGGTTAAGTTGTCAATCATCACTTATCGTCTTAAACTTCTGTCTTATTGTTGAAATTAAGCTTACGGTACTGAGAAACCGTAAACTTTTTTCGAGTTATTTATTCTTTCGACAAGAACCGTGGTACAGTTGTAACAAAAAGATACTTAAAACGGTTTCGACAACAGTGTTCATGTGGTGAAATTTTAAAGGTCGTGTTACAAAGAGATTTATGGCATAGCTTGGTCTAAATTACTCTTGAGCAAAAAAAAAAAAATCCAATCAACTAACTAATGAAGAGATTTGCCAGCCGTATTAAAGTATAAGATTTTCGGTATTCTGGCATTTATGACCGTCATTCATGATCTTAATATATCCCAGAAAATCTGTTTTTTTTTTTTTTTTTTAGCCAGTGAAATTTTTCACCCTGTACTCAACACTTCACACACTACGTGTTGGAGGAGTAATTTCAATCGTATTATTAATGGTTTCTTCATTTTAAGTAACCTATTTGTTTTCTTTGTAACTTTATTACTTTCGGATTCAGGGGCCCCTACGACCTCGGAACCCCGTAGGCCCTCCCCTAAAGACGGCACTGGTCCCGGAGCCACCTTCGATCGACCATCAAAGAACCACATCGATGCCCAGGATGTCCGAACGGCTGATTGTCCTAAAGCAAACTATTTTGTACATAGTATATGTTTATTTTATGTTTCTTTTTTGTCGGTTTTTGTCAAGTACGTTTCTTCCGCCACAACGCACGTACGAATGGACCCTACACCATCACTGACGCGCAGTTAACTGATTGCCCCTGGAAAGTCGGCTTCTTACAGAAACACAGCTTCCCTATCATCAAATGTCACGGCACGCCACTGCACGCTATATTGATTATTTTTTAATTTATGTGTTGAACTAGGTTTGACTCGAGACCTACGAGAGTTTTACAGATCACGGAAAACGCGTTTCATTATCCACTAATGCTGTAATTCAAATTTGAGCAAATACTGGAGTTACGAAGTTTTGATCGCCGACCGATGATACGGTACTCTTTCTTGTACGTAAAACCATCACACGATGGATAATTTCTTGACGGGTTTTCTAAAAGCAAGCAATACGTCAGTCGATTGTTGACAGCGACAGGAAACCAAATAATAATAATGTTTTTTGCAGTTAGCACTTTGAACCTGTTTCTACACACAGATAAATCTATTTGCATGAAACATCGGTTCCTACAAAGTTTGATTTTCCTCGGCATCTACAGAGAGAGCCAGTAGTGCCACGAAGACCACTAACACGAATATCTTTGGCTAACGTAGATGATGATACTCAACAAATTGACGATACCTATGATGAGCGGAGTGTGCAGCAGCAAGATGAAACTCAAATACCTCATCAGATAACCAGGCTCATTGTGGTCTTTCTGTAAGACAAATGTACCGTAACTAAACTTGTTCATTTTAAAGGACAATGCGTTTATTAATGAGTTAAAGTTTAGTTTAATATTTTTCAGAGCATTTTGACTATTTCATTGATTATTTATCCAAATTAGTTCTGCAAATTAGACATGACAGTTGTGAACAGTTGTATCTGCATCAGGTATTAGGTATTTCCTGCAGGTGCGCAGCTTTCTGACTTCAAGTGTCATGGCGACACACGTTCAATTTGCTTTAATGACTAAACACACAAATTTATTGAATAAACATCTATAAACTTATAAAGTGATTTACTGTTTACTAAATGCAAGGCCGGCTTTGGTAGGAATTCAGCGCATGCATGCACGCCGGCGGCCGATAGCGCACTGAAAAATATAATTTATATTTAAATATAATAATCAACAAACTCCTGCCACATCCAACTTTTAATGCAATGTAGTTACCAGGGAAAATTTACTATTTGTTTCATTTCATATAAAGTTAATCAAAGCATTTGAAATATTTCTAAAGTCTGTAACATTTAAAATTAAATTACTGTTCTATTCAATATAATGTCTTAAATAGAACATTTCAAATCAATTCATTTACATAAATTGATTTGAAATATTCTATTGGCAAAGTCCCTTGTATCATCTCTTATCTCTACCATTTTGCATCATTTGAATTTGTCACATGACGCCAGCTTATATTTTTCTTACATATGTATCAAAAGCATTATCTATAGACTTTTCACATTTTATTAAAGTTGTTGATTATTTTAAAATTACCATATAGAATTTAATAACTTAATTTTATGTATGGTAACTACACTTAAGATCAAAAGAATTATAAAAAATTATATTTACAATGTGGTATAGCCTTAAATCTTCATAAATCATCATATATTAAAAACTATATGGAAAATTAAGTACACATGACACACAAGTCATTTTGAAAGTTTATTTACAACATATTACACCAATTTATATGGCTAATCAACTCAAAAAATGAATAATTTGTTCATAACAGATAAAAAAATTTGATAAATCAGATTTTTGATATCGAAAGAAGAAAGAGATTAACAGAAATTATCTTACAAACATATGAGTGCTGATGTATATGCACAATGAGAATTTATATATATATATATATAGATCTTAATTGTTTTTATACATAATATGAAAATATTAAAACTTCACGTAAGATAATGAGGACATAATCAAACTACAAACTATGTTTTCTCATTGTTTCTCTTCTTAAGGAGCTTGCAATCGTCATCTACTGTCTACAGAACAATTTACATATAAAATATCTGTTTAACAATGGACATAAAGATAAGTTTGCCAACAAAATCACATACAAAATAAGTTTCCTTATATTGCATATACACAGTAAAGGGGTGTGAGGTCATAAAATCTTTATTATAAAATCACAACGGAGATGGAAAGATGCGGTTAACGAGACAAAAATAAATAAAGTGTGGGAATGTATATGTGGTGCAACACGAATTCTTCGTCGTTTATTCAATTGTTAACAATTAATTTCTTTAAATCTAAAACAATGTCTGTCTGCGACGACCCTTTGTTACTCGTAACATACTTTCGTCAGTGTCGTAGTATTAAAATATGAAATTACTAATAATTTTATATTCATTTTTTTAATTCTTCACAACTATAAATGTTTATAATTAATTAATTATTTAATTTACAATTCAGAAATCATTCTTTCTTCATTTATTTCGAACTCTCCATTTTTGTAGACTTGTTTCTAGTTTGTAAATGTTAAATGTTTGTGTACTTTTGGGTGTAAATATTGAAATTTTGGGCTGTAATAGTGAATTTAAACAATTAATTTTTTTAAGATATCTTTCAAGAAAAGTAGCCAAAAACTTCAATATTTACAAAAAATTGCAGAATTTTTTATATTTTAACAATCAAAATTTGATATTTTTAAGATAATTGCAGTTAATACTTAAACATTATTATATACAGAGCCTTGCAGAGAGTAACGGAGCCTGGAAAAAATACACATTGGGACCCTCAGCAATAAGTAAACAAAAAAAATTGTATAAGGGTCCTAATTTTTCGGGGCACAAGGCATTTTGCTCCTTTTGTCCCTCTCTAGTGGCCCTGGTTGTATATATATACGTGGTATATATATATTCACTTGGAGAGAGAAATACATTTGTATTTTTAACAAATTGGCAGTAAAAAAAGCAAAATTTTTGATAAAAAATAATAATATTTATTAAATTTTAAAATTTATTTTGTGCTTTAACAACTAGTGGAATATTTTATTTGAAAAAAAAAATTCCATTCCTCTCTCTCATTGCATTGCAATCGTCAAATAGTCCTTTCAATTTTGTAGCACAAAACTTTTTGAAAATAATTCATTTTAACTTTAAAATTTATTTTAATTAAAATTACTTTTCTGCATATTTTAATGTATACTTCATAGATTATAAACGATATATCAAACAATATACAGAATTTTGCATACCTTATTTATGTTTTACGCCTTTTAAGTGGCATAAATTTATTAAAAATTAATTTAGGCTATATTTTAAAACCGTAAAATGCAGGTTCATGTAATAAATTTATTTTTTTTTATTGATGTAAATATTCATAGAAGTCATCAATCTTTAATTTTTGGAAAATTCATGTAATTACAAATCAAATTCGTAGTATGAGACCTTTCTACTGTTTAAATATATGGAAACTAGCATTTGTACAAACTACTCAAAAATTTCTGTACAAAATATATTTTATATTTTGTACAGAAATTTTTGAGTAAATTAACAAAATGCCTGACCAAACTAAGATCTTGCGGATTTCAAGCAGAAAAATCATGATTTAAACGTTAAATGTTTGTAGAGAATTTATTTCTATCTTTGCTTCTGTTCTTAAATTAAAAATCTGGCAATAAAATACAAAACAATTCGAAAATAATACTGCGGTACCTCGTACTTCAAACGACTCTAACTTCGAACGCAAAATTCGCCTCTGAGTTCGAACTGAAAAAATGCTCTCGAAGTGTAATCGCAATCTGCCTTGTGTACAAGTTGTCTCTCGCTTTTCGTATATTTTCAGCGCCTTTTTCGCTTTATTTTTGGTATTTTTGGTTATATATACTGTATTGTGTGTTATCCATCGACTTTTAACAATTTCTTCCTGCAATTTTTCTTCACCAATAGCTTTTGGGCCCCATACGTTTTGTATCCTTTAGTTCAAAATCTCCCGAATGGAACTTTCTAAACCATATTTAACATGTTTGAAGTTTAGGAATATCTTCCCTATAAACATCACAATTTTTCTTTTCTGTTTCTACGGCGTTATATCCTTTCCGAAAATCATAAAGCATAACATGCCTAATATGCTTTTTATCCGAAGACATTACAACTTTATTGAAAGCTTGAAGTAAAGAGTTTAAAGTAAGATTCTAAAAAAATGATAAAATCTCACATTATCCATACATGTTAAATTTCGCAACTGTTATAATTAAATTACACATCTATGTTAAGATGCAAAGCCCACGGTGTACGACCAGTAAAAGCAATTTTAATTTTATTAAATAGTATTTACGTAGCCTATTTTATTTATGTTTTCGTGCTTAAATTTATCGAAATGGGTATTGATTACAGTCTGGAAATGGATTAAATCACATTCCATTAATTCTAATGGGTAAAATTTATTCGGACTTCGAACGACCTCCGGAAATGAATTAAATTCAAAGTACGAGGCACCACTGCACAACAGAACTCCGATTACCCACGTAATATTCTCAACATTAGGCACCCTGATGAGTAATTTTTATAATTAATGGTTTTTATTAATTATAAAAACCGAATTTGGTTTTATTGAAATTTGTGTTTCGAGCGTCATTTGTAACGAATGGTATTGCCAAGATATACCCAATATGTGAGTTATCCGCATAACTCGTACTATCGATGTGTGACCAGTGGTCTCAGGATCACATATCGTGACAAATGTTGTATGTTATCATCGTGTGTTTCGAAATGACTTTATGATATTTACATTCGACCAGAATCGTGCAATGAAAATTTGATTCCTGCATTAATTTTTTTTTTTTTTTGGATAAAATTTAGAATTTTAACAAGACAGAATCGTTAAACAAATCATTATGAGAAAATTGTTCGAGATAAATGCGAGTATATAATTTGACTTCTCTATTTTGCATCGAATTTTGTACTTTGACATAAAAACCAACAATAAAACGTTGCGGGAGAATCAAAATTTCGGTAATTTTATTAATGCTTTGGAGTAATTTTAGTTCTTTCACCGGGAAAATCTTAATTTTTCCAACAGACAAATCAAGAAGAAAAATACAGTAGACTCCACTTATTATAATCACTTAGATTGTTATCAAATTGGCACGTTCCAAAATACCAAAATAACTTTATAGCGGCCTCAAAATATGATTGCGTTACAGGTCTTAATTAAAATGAATTTTATTTTACTTATTTGCTCACACTACAACTTCGATTATACTCTAGCTATTGTTAAAACACTACAGTAGTCACGTGACACCGGATTAATTACACATTAACAATAATAATTCTTTTAATGTCAGTCAATAAACTTATCCCAATTACTAGTACTGGTCTGTTATTATCATCAATATAGTAGTGATTACAATAAGCATTCTTCTGTATTTTGATTGCTGTTTTATTATGCAATCGTATCATATACGAATTTCTTGTATGTAGTGGCTCGAAAAAGTATGCCACGACTTTAATGTTCCGCAAAAATTATATGGTTGGAGATAACATGAAGCTTCTTGCTGCGTTTGAAAGAGTAACAAAAGCCGTTCAATTAATCGCGAGACATAAAGATGACAACTGAATTCTACTTATGTCTTTTTTTAGTATGGAATCATTAATGATGACTGTAGTCTAGTCCCACTAAGTCTGCATCTGGAGCATTCTGCATGTGCGTGATAACCAGGACAGATATTCATTTGCTAGCGGGAAATTTGACGTTAAAATGCACTAAAGTTTAGTAGTGTCTTGCCCCCTATACATCATACTTTTCCTGTTAACTATGAAGTCATGCCTGTCATTAACTCCGTTCAGGAGTGACAGGCATGACTTTGGAATTGAAATAACGTAACTTTCGGTCCAAAGCGGAAGTTCGTATATAGTCAAGCTTTACCTATCTGGTCTCGACTTTCATCTAGCTAACACCGTTCACGAGATTAAGAAAGGACAGAGACACAGACGGAATTTATAGTTCTATAATTTTTTTCAAATTGCAGCACAATAAGCTTTTTGTAATTGTTGTAGGTATCAATATTTATGGAATAGTGACTGGAGAGAGTATAGTGAAGACCGAATTGCATCCCTCGGATAAAGTTAGCCTTTTATTACTGTAATCTCGATTTTCTAACACTCCAATACAGTTCGATATGCATCCTATATCTCCATCGACTGATAGTTTGAGATTATTCGAATTTAATTAGAATTAATTAATGCATGTGCAGAACTATCCAGGTGAAGACACGGGACCGGAGTTTACAATCTCTGCAATCCTAAGCCCAGATTCAAAACACTTTGTAACTTTTACGATATTGGAAAGAGACAATGTTGTATCTTACGAGACGTTTATGAATCCGGCCAATATTGTAAGCTTGCAATATTTCACAGGTCAACAGGAGAATTTGGCTATTGTCTAGATGTGCTGTAACAAACACGTGTATTTTTATATTGTTCAAATGAATATACAAATAAACATTGTGCTTGTCTTTCCTATGTAGTGAAAAGTTTCATCGTATCTAGAACCATACAATTTTGTGACTTGTTAAAGTTACATAAATACGGTATTTTAAATACAGCAAACGAGTGATTTTTGCGTAGATCAAAAAATATCATTTCAATACCTAAACGTTGCCTTCTAGGTAAAGGTGACTACTTCAATTTGCAGTGGTTTCGTTTCCAGGCAAAAACAAAGCAATTATATTTAGGAAAGGAATATTAAAGCATTATTTAATCCAGTTAGACCTTGTCATCAAAAGCAATTAAAGTTAAATTTTCTTGAAAACGGAGAGAAAACTTCGATTCGATTAACAAGATTAGAAGCGAATTATACATCGCGCCTCTCCAGCGAATAGAAACTTATTCAGTCCTCGTTGGTTATTAAGGTGAATTAACGTGAAGCTGAGCATCCACGTGAGCGATTTCACTGTGCCATCACACAATACGTGACTTCCGCGCCATTCTTGTGGCAGGAAGAAATAATAAATCAAATATGGACGACAAAGAAGACGCTTGTATCATCTTAGCGACAAAATAAAAAACAAAACATCGATTTATTATTATTATTTTTAAAAATCATTTTTCATCTTTATACTTTTCATCCCTTTTACCAAAAATTTCCGGAAAATTGCAAATTTCTATTAATTCCTCAGTTGACGTATTCATCTGCCTAGCAGTTTTCTAGAAAATAACATGGAATCATCTTATTCGTTGCCTATTGGCAGGATGGAAAAGCAACTCATTCCAGCGATTTGCGCCCAATAGCGTTTAGACCGACCAGCAAAATCGCATACGTGGATGCCTGCTAAAACTACGAACATATATGTCATAAACGATGCACGTTAAGTTAAAAGACGAACCAATCTGGTGTTTTATTTACACATTTTTTTTTTGTAGTTCTGTAAAATATAATTAAAAAAAACCATTTGAGAACAAAGTGTTTTGTACCAAGAGAAACCCTTTACATAATACATATAAGAAGTAATTAAATAAATATTTACTTATTTGGCTGTACGAATTGTTATAAGTGGGGGTGTTCAAACATTGAGGAAACGGAATTTATACAATTCATAATAATTGTATCCGTAAGATCTAAAATATAAACAAACAGCTAATGTAAAATTGAATTTTACATTGTACAAATTAATTCTATACATATTGTGTTATATTATATATATATATATATGTGTGTGTGTGTGTGTATATATATATATTTTATATTTATATATATTTATATAAATGTCATAACAACATATGAATATCACAAATGTCATTTGAAGTCATTAAATTCTCTTGTTTGATACTAAATGTTGATTAGTTTGCAAGTTTTTTTATACATTAAAATATAAACTAATCAATAAAAATGTTCCATCGACCAGTACCAAATAAGAGAAAATAATTCACAGAATAACAGTTACCTACCATACTAATTCTTGTAATTTTTATCACTAACGCATAATGAATTAGGTGTTATGTTATGTTACACAGTCTTTAAAAGTTTAAATAAACTGCATAATTGGGCCTAAAGCCAATCGTGCTATCAATCATTTTGATCAAAATCTAAGCATGTTTCTAGTTACGTTTGTAGTTACGTAACGAGACTGATTGCATCACATTAAACTTGGCCATGTTCTACTTGGTTGTTGCTTAATTCGTAAACATAACATGAATTTAAAGGGGAGTTTAGTTAAATTTTGGATGATTTAATTAAATAATTTTAAAAACTTTTGAAGAACAGATCAACCTAAAATGGACTTGCATCTCCTGCATTCTGAATGGAATGTTACAAATTATGCTATTAGACCTCTGCTTGATCTTTGTTTCTGGTCATTTAATTTAATTAAATTAACCTTAATATAATCTGAAAATAATTTGGCAATTTAGCTTTGGTTATATTAGATCAGTCTCATTACTTTGGAAATTACTCTTGTTTATATATTTTGTATCTTAACTCTAACTTGCACAAGACTACAACGGATTTTTGCCAAAAGTTTTCACATACTCTAGGCAAAATCGTTTAGTAGTAAGAAATATAAAAAATTTATTCTTAGTATTTTTGACGCAAATCAGTCATAACTAAAATTAATTAGTTATTAATGACAGGAAACGTCAGAATGTCTGACATGATTCTGATAAAATGTGGAGTAAAAGATCTGAGTGCATAAATTACAAGTCAATATGGTATATAAAATGATAATGAAAGTGGCAGTTAGTATGGTGAACCTACTACTCTTATCTCATTCATAATGGTCATCTTTCTTCTTCAGTGATACTATTCTGATTCTGTGCTTGATAAGATTGATGATTAGCGACCACGCTTACTGGAAGTACCACATTAGAACACAATGAATGGAGAGGTGTCGACGTAGTGGTATTCGTTCCGCTTCCCGTAGTCGGTAATGTAACTGTACTATATGGCGGAGATATTGACTGATAAACTAAACCTTGATTCTAGAAAAGTAAAAAATAATACTTATGTCTTAAACATTTCTTAAAATTAAAAAAAAAAGTTATATACAGTACAATCTTGGTAATCAATGTAAGTTATATGGAACCAGAGTTATTGAACTTTTTGTACTTTTCATAATACATGTAAGAATTGTTATAGCACTTCTCAGCACTATTTCATGGCACCCTGATAAAAACTGCTGGAATAGAGTCAGTCAACTGTTAATAATGCAGCCAAGTTGGTAAGATTCTCACTAAATTTAGTGGGAGGTACAAGTGTTTTTGATAGGAAATTTCTGGAAACTGATTTTTATGTTTACGTGTTATAAGATACTGTACTTGTGTTTTGAATAACCTAAGATGACAAACTTAACAATCTTTCAATATCATGTCTGAACTCAAATTCAGTATCATGCTGTGCTTAATGTAAATGTGTTCAAATTTTATGGCAACTAGAGTTTGAACTAGAGGGAAGCTTATATGACTTGGCAACAGTGCTGATAATACCTGAGAATCCATTGGCTTACAGGATATTTTTACTTAGCAAAGAGCAGAATTACTAAGATTGTATGGTATTTATAAAACAAATAAATGCATATATATGTGTATGTGGTAATAGCTTGTTTAGCAATGGGGTCTATTGCTCTCTTTATAGTTTTTGCTATATCCATTCAAAATGTGTTATGCAGGATGATTGAAAAGTCATGTGCATCTGTTAGAAATCAATTTTATTTTGTGAGGTTAATTTACAAAAATATAGAATGTAGTAAAAACAAAATTCATAATCTGATCTTTAAGATAAATAAAATCAAATCATGTTATACAACATGTTTCAAAATGGCCTCTTTGTTCACAAGTGCAGTGTGAGCTCTTTTTACCATGTTTGATGCTACCTTCTGGTGCAGTTGAAAATTGATGATGGCAATCAGTTTTCAGATATATTGTTTCTCTACAGTTCATCTATTATGCGTGGATTTTTTTTATATATGGCTCTTTTGAGATACCCCCCAGAAGAAAAAAATCTGGGATGACAAGTCTAGCAATTCCGAGGACCAAAATCCTTTAGAAATAAGATGGTTGCGAACGAATTCTTGCAATAACTGCAGAATCTGGATATTTCTGATGAAACTCGTCTGCAACATGTGCATAAGAGCAATTGGTAAAATTATGCTCAACAATGAAAATCCATTGTTCCTGGGAAAAAAAACCATTTCATTTCCTCAATGAACAAAGCTATCTACAGCCAATTTTATGACTTTCTCACAAAAGTCATAAGTTACTGTGGTGTCATCTTGACACAAATTTATATTTATTAAATAACATGACACAATTTACACAAACTAATATTTTGATGTGCACAACTTTTCGATCACCCTGCATAAATCAATTTTAAATTTATTTATACAAGATCTTGAAGACACAGTCTGTTCAAAATTGGGAACCACCATTTATTCACATCACGTCTTGTGTTCCAGAATACAAACATTTGACGACTTGACCTTTCTTTTTAGGCTGCTTGGCCATCAAGTTTAAAAACATCCCTTTAAAAAACACAAAAAAAATATCCAATTAAAAATTGGAACTAGCAGATCTTATAGACATCTTTGTTTTCTTTCCATCCTTACCACTTAGGAATTTTTGAGCTTTATATCTACTAAGGAAAATGCACTGGTAAATGTAGATTTTCATAGCTTTCCCCTGGTGACGAATCTTTGAAAAGTTTCAATTATAGAATTTCATCAGATGGCAATTTTATGGAAATTAGCCAAGCAGCCTAAAAAAAAGGTCAGGTCATCAAATGTTTGTATTCTGGAACACAAGAAGTGAATAAATGGTGATTCCCAATTTTGGACAGACTTTGTCTTCAAATTAATTTTCATAAAATTGCCATCCAACGAAGTTCTACAAAAAGAAAAAAATATTTATCTTTATCAGTACATCATCATCTGGACTTAGATCATCTGGAACTTACCAATAAATACTCATCAACAGATATCAGTTCCTAGTAACAGTTTTATTTCTGGATAGCCCATTATGACTTTATCCAATTTAATTGCATACTAATGCCAACTTAACACTTGGAGAAAAGTTAAACTCCATATACATGTCATTGTAAACTCAGAAACCTTCATATCTATGGACATTTGACAGGGTCAGTCAAGAACCCATAATTCTTATGGGTAACCAGCCCTGTTTCAAAATGTATTTACCGAGATAATGTAAAATCCTAATTGTGTTAGATAGTTAATTTAATTACCTGTAAACTATGCTCCTGATTACTTCGATTATTATATGACGTTGGACTGATCATGAGAGATGATGGTAAATCTAATGTAGATGTAACATATCCTTGAGGCGGTTGAGATTGAGTAATGGCAACAGGTGGCTGACCAACAGGACTAGAACTTGGGATGATAGACTGTAAACAAATGAAAAAGTTCATACTATATGTATCAATACTAAAAATTGAGAAACAAAGGAAAGAAGTTATATAAATTTAATTAAAGCTACCTGAGGATGTCTTGATGTATTGAGAGAAGATGTGGTAAATGGAACTGTCTGATGACCAGGACTGGCATTAGATGAATGTATTGAGGCTTGACTTGGTGCTGGACTTGGTGTGAGAGGTAGACTGCTAGACCCAATTGTAGCAACTGGACTATGTCCTGGTGCTGGGCTTTTCTGATAATTATAACAGTCCTGTTAGTTACAATTTATTATTATTGTAAAAATAAAAATATGATTGCTAAATATTTTCAGATTATTTGAACCATTTTCAAAGTATATACCAGAACAATAAATTTATATATTAATACAATTTTATAACTGTTTTATAGTTTTAATTTTATATTATTAACACAAATTAAAAATAATGCTAATTTATAATATGAAAACTTAAAGAAAAAGTAAGAAAATAACTACATGAATTATTAGAACTACATGATAATTAGAAATCCTTAATCACAAACAGTTTGGAATAAAAAAACGAACTAAATTTAAATTATATTGACTGGTAATATCTTACGCCCATAGCCTTTTGTTTGACAGTCAACTTTCAACTTTACCCTGGCATAGTGTATGTATGTGTATATATATTTATATTTACTGTATTTACTCACATATAACACGAGGTTTTTATTCATTTATCACAGCTTCAAATTCCTAGGTTGTCCTATATGCACGAGAAAAAGATTCTTTGCGTGTTTGAAATAATTTTTGTGAACAGTGTATTCACATTTTTACCAGATACTTACCCTCTTGTATTTAAAAACATAAGTATTTTATCTGGATCGTTTGATTTGTTCTTGTATATTGTCAGGAGTAAAGATGAATACAATAGGAAAAGCAAAGCTTTTGAATTGAATTCCAGATTGAAATTCCAAAGTCACACAGGAGCATGATATAAATTTAATCCATTCCCATATGAAAACAGATGATTATTCAGAAATCAGAATTTGGAGAAACTCATAAATGTAATTGACAGAGTGGATTTGACAGAGTGAATTGACAAAAAAGGTTCCTGATTGTCCAGCTTTACATGAACAAATTATGTTGTCGATTTTACAAGATTTTTCCTTAAAGTTTAAAATGCCAGTAATTTTTGCAGGACAATGTGTGCATTTATGTGCATTTGATATTTTATTTGTGATTAAATGAAATAAAATTAGAATTGTATTAATAAATCTAATTTTCTTTATTTTGATCTTTAAAGTCATACCTTGTCCTATATGCGAGGTCGTCTTATATGAGAGTAAATATGGTACTGTACATAAACAAGTAAATACAGAATGACCCAAAAGATACTCCCCAAATTTACATTTAATTATAACTGAACAAAGTATATAAAACTTACTCAAATATCACTCATATCAATATTCCTGGTGAAATATATCAATTTTGATTTTCTCCTCTTCAATTAGGTCCTTTCCATGTTCCATTTTTTAATAGTAATGTACTGTTAGATCTACTAAACCTTTCTTTTCACTTAATGAATATATTTTTATGCAAATGCCATAATTCCAATCATTACTTTTTTGTAATTTATTTCAACAGTACATATTCTATTAATTTTGGATACCCTATTTTTGATGATAATGTCTAGCTCTTTTGTTTACTAATTTTTTTTTTTTTTTTAAAATTTATGCAATAAAAGTTATTTATTATAAAATGTATTAGCAAATTTCATAAAAGTTACATGAAAGTAATAATGTGTTTCTAAGTAATAACTTTATGTTCTATTATTGTTGGATGAACTGTAGGTATCTTTTGAATCACTCTATAACTTTATTAAAAGTAAAAAGTTTTTACCTGAGTGCTATGAACAACATTACTTTCAAGTGAAATACAGTTATTCATACGATGGGAATGATTATCTTCAGTAGAAGGATTAACTGCATTATTCATTCCAATATTTACAGGATGATAAGCATTATTATTCAAAGGAAGAGCTAATCGAGCATTCACAGCAAGCAAATGATCACGACGTGCAATTAAATTGTTTACATGTTCTTCTAGTCGTTGATTTTCTGCCCGCAATTGATGAAGGCAAGAAAGCAATGATGCAACTGAAAAATATTATGATAATAATTAATTTATTACATATTATTAAATTCTTTTTAAATTTAATAATTAAAATACTCACTGTCAAAATTCTGTGCTTGTTCCATCAGAAAGTTAGAACCTTGTTCCCACTGACGTTCTAATAACTGATCCAATGTTTGGGGCATTGGTGGAGGCCTTGAAAAGAAGGAAGAATATTTATTATTTTATAAACATAAATAATTTAATTAGCATGTTGTATATTCCAAATTTAAAATAACAATGAGTTTATATAAATACAAATGGAACAAATTGACACAGTAGATTTTTGGAAATGGCAGGAGATACCAAATGAAAAAGGAAAATTCATATAAAAACCAATCTTTTGAGTTAATTTAAGACAAGTTTATTCATTTAAATGCAGTTAGAATTGTGCGTTTTTTAATCAATAATTGCACAAATACAAAAATAAGAATTGATTCTTGAGAAAATTACTTTTTTGTGTTTAATTCTTTCTATGCTGTAGGCACTAATAGAATCTGTTTTTACAAATGAACCAAAGATTTGGCCACAATTAGGTATGAGAGGGAACCCAAAACACAATATATCTGAGTCAAATCATCTGTGAAAATTTCTGAAACTCTGACCCATACTTGAAACACAATCTTTTAGAATGACAAATTGGTGCCTTCACTATCTCAGCCAATCAGATTTTGACTGACAATATAGAATCAAAGACTGGGATATAATAAACTTACGCAAGATGTTCAGGAGACTGTCGAATGGATATTTTGCTGGTAGTCGTATTTGTAGTTGGTCTTGTTGGCAAGACAATGGCTGAAGTAGTTGTAGGTGCAGTTTCTTGAACTTCTGTAAATTATATAAAATTTTATTTAATAAACTGATATTTTTCTATTACAATCAATAACAAAGCAAAATAAACTATCATTCCTGAAAGAAATATTGTTTTCTAGTATATGTCAAAAAAACTATTGATATAAGAAATGTGATTATATTATCTATGACATTCTTCTTTAAATGCTTTCACAACTCAAATCATTGTTAAAAAATTTAAAAATTTAACATCAAAAATGTATTCTAACAACTTTCTTAATCTCTTTTCTGATTTATACTTTAAAATAAATAATACATTTCAAAGTATAAAATTATATATATGTCTAAGTGTATGCATGTATAAACGTGTGCAAGCATGTAAAATTGTAATCACATTTTTTAGTGTAATTTTTAGTGTAAATTCTTAAAAAATATATTGTTTATATATCTTTTTTTAATATACCACTTTTATATCAATTATATGGTAACTTTAAATTTAAATATTGTTACCGTATAATTGCTATCTTACAATGTTATCATCTTTTTTTCTATAAAGCAATTTCCTAATTAAATAAAGGGTGGATAGTTTATATTAGAGAACAAAGAAATTATTGAAAATGATAAAAAAGATTAAACTACAAATGAAGCTTAGAGACTACTTTTTTAAAGATGGAACAATGTTTGAAAATATAAAAAAGTTCTATTTAAACATTATCTCCACTTTCCCTTTTAAAACATAAATCTGCTTAATATTTAAAAATAAAAATGAATGCTAGTGTGATTTTGTGTTTATAATAATTAATTTTAATCAATCTAATATTTTTACTTTTGACCATTTTTAGTTGAAATAAAAAACTATTTAATTATTTAGGCTAAAACTTTGCTAAATTTTGAATTAAATTTAATAATTCAGACCAGTGTTTCTCAACCTTTTTCTTGACCTTTGGCCTCTTTTTGAGATTTAATATTTTTCTGTGACCCTCCATAACAGTAACTCACTTTGATAGATTTTATACTGCAGACTACATTGTTAATATTAAATCATGTAACTTTTAACCTTCAAATTCAAAATGTTCCTTCATTTGAAATGTTCTGTGATCTTTGAGAAACACCGATTTAGACTATTCTGGAAAAAAAAAATTGATCAGTAATAACAGTTGAATCCACAATTTCTACTTGCCATACAGACAGTTTGCCAATTACACCATCTGAATATAATGAATGTAATTTTTAAAAACTGTATAAGATTGGACCTATGATTAGACCAAATTACATTGTACTTATATTAATTAGCAGAGTTCTGGCCACAATTAATTTAATTATTATAATAATCCAGACTTAGCTGTCTATATGTGTCTAATTATTATTACTGGTAGTTTTATAAATTTCATTTTGTTTTTATAGGGTATATTATACAGTGGATGCCACTTACTAAACTTACATTTATTGTTATCAGCCTTTTATTGTGATCACTTTTCAGAGTCCCAAGACATTTGTTCATTTTGTATGCAAAATTCACCATTTAATGTGATCAGTTTGTGAGGAACTATGTATTGGTGATACCAGCCTAAGCTATTTTGGACATCTACAGGCAGTCTTGCACACCTATATCACATTAACTGCTTCAGCTGTACTCCTCACCTGAGGGAAGAGTTGTTTACAGAAACAGGCAAGACGTGGAAAAAGTAGTCTTGGAACTGTAATTTAATTAACCAGTAGCAATTTAGATGTTGTCAAGACCTCAACACTACACATCTATAGGCCAATTAATGTACATTTACATCTGTTTAGGGTGGTATGTTAATAATATAAAAGAAGCTCCAGTTTCATTCTGTACCATCATATTTTATATAAGGTAAGTTTGACAATTCTCAAGGTTTGTGTACTGTACTGTATCCACTTCATTCTTTGTTGTTCAAAATCATGGATAAAGTGTACAAGAGAAGACATAATAATCATTGAAGAATAAATTGAAAATTTTAGAATGTAATCTCCCAAAAAATGAGCCAAAGAAATTTGAATCCTGTTGAAATTTTGGTCTTTAATATGTCACTTTAGAAAAAATGGAAAGAATTGTAAAAAAAAAGTGGCATGATGTAACGAGAGCAACAAAACTAAAAGACATTGTTGTAGAAGAGATTGGAAGGTAGAAACATCTTTAAAGTTATGGTTTATAGAAGTATGGGAGAAAGATACACTGATTAATAGTCCACTCATTCATCAGAAAGTTGAAGACTGCTAAAGAAGAATAGACACACAAAATTTTACAGCAACTGAAGTATGATTTTTGTCACTGAAAAAAATGTAAAATGTTGTTTGATAATGGATGTATGAAGAAGGAAAAGATGCAGATTTCTATTCAGCAAAACTTTGGGTGATGGAAGTGGCCTCAACTCTTTTCAGAATTTTCACCTTGCAATGTTTATAATGCTGATGAAACTGCAATGATTCATGGCCTTTATTTCCATGGTAAGCCCAAATATGCCTATTTATTCAAAACTGAACAACCACAAGGCTGTAAGATTTTGAAAATGAGCATCTAACATTGTATGTTGTATAAGTATGGCAGAAGAGGAAGAGAACTTGATGATGATAGAATAAATTTAATAGCAATGCCTAGATGACAACAGCAACTTTTAATGACTGGTTACTGGAATGAAACTGGAAATTTAAGCACAAGATTCTTTTGCAGGTTGACAATGATTGGTGAATCAAGTTACGTATTTGCCAATGACATTAATCATCAAACCTTGTTCAGATTACACCTTGTAATCAAGGTGTAAACTGAACTATAAAAGCATATTATCGCAATTGACTTCTCAAAGACATAGAAATCATAAAAGCAAATTCAGGAGAGCTTTAATAAAGATCAGTCTTCTAGATGCTCTTTACCTTCTTAACCCCATTACATCAAGCACAACTGAAAATTACTCAAAAACTGGAAAATATGTCTACAAGATACAAAGACAACCATAATAAATTCCAGCAAATGTTTAATGAAAACTGAACATTTTTGACCTTGTTAATAGACCTGCTTCTGGTCATAAATTTTAAACCTGCTGAATTCAATGTTTGACTGTTAGAATGTTAATTTAATGTTCAAATGTCTAACAATGAAAATGTCAAATTCAGTAAGTTTATGATTTATGACCTAAAGCAGGCCTATTAACAAGCCTGAAAATGTTCATCAATTTATATTAAACATTTGTTGGAATTCATTATAATTGTCTTAATGTCTTCTATATCAACCATGATTGTCAAGATCAATCATGTTTTAAGTCTAGGGGATTTACTAAATTGCAAAGAAAGGTGAAGTTGAAAAGGTAGTAGTGGAAAATAATGACAATTTAAATTCCAATGATGTGTCAGTGTCGAATTTCAACGTGTAGATGAAAACTGATAAAAGCATCATTACTGAAGACCTAAAACTTCTTGTAAAAGAAATCTGTTCTATTGTAATGGAAGAAGTGACTTCAAATGCACAATACTGAAGTGGCCAAATAAAGTAAAAAGGAGGTAAACATAACTAATCTTCCAACAACTGCCAGAATGCAGAAAGTGCTGAGTGTTTATGATGTTGATCAGATGATTTTACAATGAAATATTCGTTACAAATGGTTTATTGATGATTTATTACATAAAGACTATAAACAATCAAAAATAAATGTTATTGTTTAATACTATACAGTGTTTCATTTTCTACTCTGTTTGTTGTTTTTTTTTTTTTTTTGATTATTATAATGATCACTTATTCTTGGATATCCCAATGTGATCACAATAAGCATGATATATAACAGTGAAATATAGTTAGTCTTTGATTTTTGAACAAAATGCATTTCTAAAACAATGCACATAAGAGTTAAAAGTCAAACAACAAAATTGCATGTTATTATATAGTAGTTCCATTTCAAGAAAACAGAGAAGAATCATAAAATCTCTTAAGGTAGAAAAGTATTTAAGTTTTTTTTGTGTATGTTGCAAAATGCATAAAATAATATTTAAACATTAAAACTGTATACTATGATACACTTCTTGTCTAGTCTTCTTAATGACTTTTGAGCACTAAGATTGGCCTTACTTTACCACTCGACTTATTACACCACCACAGGACATCAAATTAGACTTAAAAAACATGCATTCTGAAAATAAAATAGTAACTTTCCGGGGCTCCTAAGCACAAAAGATTGTGTTCTCTGTATAATTTTATTAATAAGTCTAGTGGTAAAGTAAGGCCAATCTTAGTGCTCACAAGTCATTAAAACTGTAGATTAAACAGAAAACAGAGAAAAAACTTATTTTTGTAATCTAACTTAATTTTGCTGTTATCAAAACTGAAACTAGCAAAAAGTGCATATTGCATAATAGTCAAAATTTAGTACAGTAAGTAACAGTGCATGATAGCTCAAAATTTTTATTTACTGTAAGTGTATGAAAATCCAAATATGAGTATATGAAAGTATCAAAATGAAAGGTTAAAGATATAAAAATATTATGTATAAGAAAAGCAAAGTAGTATGAAAGTTGAGTATCACCTATAATATCATTCACATACAGATTGAAATAAAGTTAATTTACCTGTAAATCCTTGTTCAGAAGAAACATTTAAAATGGGTGGCCCATTTGTTTTTCCACTTGGTTCATTATTCTGAGGTGAATTGTTTCCATTTTGTAAACTAGTCAAATTTATTTGATTTACAGGTACCCTGTGGACAATTATTTTAAATACATTTTAATATAATTTGATTTTGTAGAATCCCTTATATATTTATTCATCTTTAATGATATAATACATTTTCTAGAAATAGATAATATTCATTTAGTTTATAAAAATTATAGGATCATAAATTCATTTGTGAATTATAGAAAAATTTTATATTAGATATATGATTAAGCATAACATCAACAGTTGTTTGAATTACAGCCCATTCTAATTCATTATAAGAAGTAAGCATGTACTGTACATCCTGATTATATCATTGCAAAAGACTGTTTACTGTTTTTAATGATACACAAATGCAACAAAAATATTAAGCATTTTTATAGAATCACATAGAGAAATATAAGAAAGTCTTTATAAAATGGAGAACAATATAGACAATTATGTACATCTTTTTTTTTGTTTAGAAAATGTAGATGATATAACAAACAGTAAATGTCAAACTAAAAGTTTAGTTAGTATATAAAAGGAATTAATCTTGAAGTTTATAAATTTATATAATCCAAAAATATTTGGATTATATAAATTTATGAACTTCAAGACTAATTCCTTTTATATACTAACATTTTAGCACATTAAACTTACAGAATAGATACTCTATTGTAAATTATTAAACTATATAATCTAATAGATTGATAACATTGTATGAGAATTAAAATCTACTTGACCGAATTTTAATTCCTGTATACTATATAAATTCTTTAGTACACAAAAATTCAGCAATACAAATTGCTGAACAATTTACAGTGACAATTTATATTTGTGTATAATTAAAGTATTTGTGATGGAAAGGTTTTCTTGCTTTCAGAAGAGTAGCATTCTACGAAAGCTATGAAATGTAAACACACATTATGACAATAATTTATTTTTATTTCATCTTTGTTGGACTGGTTGGCAATGTCTTTTTTTTTTTAGGAATTATTTCTGCCATTTTTTAAATCACGAAATAATTCTGGTCCCTCTGTAATGTTGCTGCAAAAAAGTTTTCCATTGAGCATTTAGGTTTTGCCACAGCATCAGAAAATGAAGCCAGAAAAAGCAATGCTTTTGTAACTTTTAAGAAAACCACAAAAGCCAAAAGCTGGTATAGGAAGAAAAACTATGGATCATGAATGATTATGTTATCATGGATCATGAACTATTATGTTGTCAATTGTGTTTAGTGATTCTTCATTAAAATAGAACTATAAGATGCACATTTATCTTTGAAAAGTTGCCTCCAAAATTCAGGTGCGTCTTATACTCGAAATTAATATAAAAATGTCCAGTGTTTGATTTTAAATCAAACAAGTGTATCAGTGGATAAAACAGTCATGGTCTAGAGTGAGAGAAGACATTATTGTTAAATCTTTCAAGAAGTGCAGCATAAGTAATGCTCTCGATGGCAGTGAAGACCATCTTATATATGAAGAGGACAACGATGACAACAAAGAGGAAAAGGAAGAAGAAAGTTCAGATTACGATTTTCAGAGATTTTAAAGGTCAGTTCGGTTTTATAAACTAAGAATTTTTTTTAGTCTGGCTTTGCAATCTAATAATAAAAATGGTAAATATGTTATTTTTTTTTAAAAATTGCTTAAAAATTAGGGTGTGTCTTATAGTCCGTAAAATACGGTGTATGTATATATATATATATATTTTAATGAAGTAAGAGTTGGAAATTAATTAACATTTAAATAAAAATTGTTATTGGTTAACTTAAAACTGATTCTTCATCCCAAGCTGTGAATATGCACATTTTAAATGTTACTTTATTGCTTTGATTAAATATATCAAAGCAATAAACATTGTATAATAAAGTATATTTCTCTTTGTGACTCTCTATCAAAGCAATAAACATAAATAACAATGCCTAGAATAAAGTAAATAACAAGAAATTAAAGTTATATACAGTACATAACAAGATATAGAAATTAGTGTTTGTATACATAAAATTATTAAAATATATTTAAATGATACCAAAAATACCACATTTAGAAACTCACCGATAATACGTATGATCAATATCTGTAACTGAACTTGTGCACGGGGTATTTATATCAGTCCTACATATACAAATAGAGGAATAGCAAAGGCATGCTTTTTTAAAATAATAAACAAACCAAATTAAAATAAGCATACAAATTTAAATAAAATTAACAATATTAACTAAAAATTTTATATTTCCATTAAGGGATAGATAATAAAATATAATTGTAAATTAAAATAATAAAAATAAATTAAAAAATAATTAAATCAAAAACATTTTGGATAAAATTCTTTCTGGTAGTTCTGAAAATCTTATAAATATTAAGACTTACAAAGAGACAGTGGATGCTGGAGAAGGTTGTTTCTCATGACGACGCTTCTTGACTTTCGTATTGGATGATACGGATATCAAAGAAGCCGGACTACCAGGAGATGCATCGCCACTACTTATTGTTATATTTTTTGCATTCTTTGTCTTTGATCTACGAAAAAAAGAGAACTCAATTAGACATTAAATACAGTACAATTTTTGCAATTTGTAATTATAAAATCTGAAAATTCACATAACAAATGCAACAGATAAAGCAACAAAATTTTATAATGTCTTGTAGTGATAACAAAAGGAAAACTACTTTTGCATCAAATACCAAATGATCCTTTAGGGGCCGTCCATAAATTACATAAGGTATTTTGGGGTGGGTGGGGGTCAAGGATTTCTTACGATTTCTTACTCAGGGGTAGGGGGTAATAGATCTCGTCTTACGTAATATATTGTTTTTATTTTTTGATCTCGTTGAGTAGTGGAGTTTTGAATTTGGCTTTAATTTGGCAGTTTCTATTAAGAACGCCCGTTGTACTAACGCCATCAGATGTGACGTGATAGAATAACAACGCTAGCAGACTCTCTCTCTACACATTTTTTATCATGGGAGAAAGGCCGTGTAGGGGTTTCTCACCATTTTTTTTTTATTTGAATAAGTGCACCACTCTTATGGGTATATAACACTAAGAATACATAAACCAAAATACATGATTCAAAGTAAACATAAAATTAGTATTCGATTTTTAGTGAAAACTAAAATGTAAAACTAGAAATTAGAAATTATAAATAATCTTATCTTCCATATTTTTTAACATAATTGTAAAAAGTATCAAACAGTGGCTACCGAACAAGCTTATCGAGTGGACATGGCCACCTGAAACCAAGCGTAAAGATTTCTAATTTCAGAATAAGTCTATCTTGATCGTAAATTGGACAATGATAGATCATATGGTCGACGGTGTCTAGGTTTTCTGTAGAGCAAAAGCAAGAGGCAGTTTCTGTCCGGTTATACATGCTCAGTAAGCAAACATTAAATCTCTAAGTGGTGACGAGAACCGGCATTCAACACTAGAAAAATAATCATCTTATTCTACCAGTTTTACTGCTCAACTATTGTTAATTCCACTTTTGCATAATGTTGTCACAAATATAATTTTTAAGGCTGCTGCGTGAGAGAGGGTTGTGAGTGTAGTCCAAGTCAGTGTCCTTTGCAGCTGACTTAGCCTCAAAGTCGGCTTTTTCATTTCCTAGGATGCCAGTATGGCCATGAATAAACATAAAAGTTATCTTATTTACAAGATTTTTAATATGTTGCTGGATATATGTGATTTTATTGCTACTGAAATTGGTATTTATTAGAAATTTTAGGACGGACTAAGAATCACTGTAAATGTTGATAAACAGAGTTTTGTTTGGTAGTGAAGTGACCCACTGAACAGCTTGGTAGACAGCATCTTCAGCTTGATGTGAGGGTATCTTCTAACATATTTTGGGCAAAATATGTCAGTTTGGAGGAAGATACAGATACTTGAGCAGACATGAAAAGGGCTTTTGGACCCATCTGTGTAGATATTAATGTCTGCATGGTTATCCATGGAGGAATGTACCCTGGGGATAACCTTGTTTACAGGGTGATGATCAGAGATAGGGTAATTGCAATATGGTAGCATTTGAACAGCCGTAGATAGGAGTAGAGACTGTTGTTGAGCTTTGATGTTTGTAGTTTTGATATAGTAGTTCAGAACCTTTTCTACAATACATAGCAGCAAAGGAAGGAGCTCTGCTAGAATCAGAGAGGCATTAGTAGAAACAGTTCTGCAGCACTTTGAAATTCTGATGGCAAACTGTCTTTGAAGAGAGAGTAATTTACTTGCTACTGAATTTTCACTATTTACATGATCCTAGCTAGAGGCCGCATAAAGTAGCATTGGTTGTATTGCCCCATTATATAGAGTTTTATAAGCTTTATGATTTAGTTCCCCAGTGCACCTAGCCCATTTTACAGCATGTAGTTTATTTTCTTGGCCTTAGCCAAGATGTAACCAATATGGCAAGAGAATGTGGTTTCTATTTCCTCTTGTTTTATTTTGTATAAAGTTTCTGTTTACACGTGCACTAGCTAGTCGATCTGTCAAAGTTTTTTGCGTCTTTTTGTGAAAATTAAAATTAATATAAAAATGAATATTATGATGTTGATTAATGATGATAATAAAAAGATTGTTAATAATTAAAAAATAAAGTTCTTAAAATAAATTGTTTATTCAAATTCATTAAATTTTTATATTTTTAAATTTGTTAACATGGTCTTTTATAAATAATAGTACATATTAATTAAGTAATTAATAATTATATATTTTGGACCTAAAGTTTTTAGGATTTCATTAAAAAATTTATTTTCGTTAAAATCTTTCTATAAAATTATGCCTAAATATTACGTAAGATAGGGAAGGGGAGGGGGATCAAAGAAAATATTACGATTTCTTACACAGGGGTGGGTGGGGTCTAGAATGGCCAAAATCGCCATTACATAATTTATGGACGGCCTTATCAAGTTATCAAGGCTAATCAATGAATGACCACATTTTTGAATATACATGTTTCATCCCAAGCAGTTCCAAAATCTAATAAAGGTATAAAGGTAAACACATTAAATGCTATGTTTAATGTTAATTTAACTATTGAGGATCATTGGTGCTGCTTTGTTATAGATAATAGCAAACATGTTCTGGTATGTATTCTTCAACAATGATGCATCAATTACAGCAACTTACAAAGAAATTGAATTTCATCCTTGTGTCAAGTGATTTTATTTTTATAGTTTTTCTGTAGGAATTTGAATAACAAAATTCAGATATTTTCAATAAACTTGAAATTTAAATAATTAAGAATTAAAATAAATGAAGTGGCTAAAAGTTTAACTATAACATAAATGAATATTAATTGAAGTTACTAAATATAAACCAGTGTGTTCATCTCAGAACTCTAGTGTTAACAATTTTTATGTGAAGCACTTTCTGAAGCACTGTACAAAGTTTCTTAATTCATGTTTTCCAAAAAATATAATAAATATCTTGTGATTATTGAATAATTGTGTGCGTGTAAAATAAGAAATAATCAGTTTTCGAGAGAGTGGTAAATGTTTTGCATTGAAGTAGCATATATAGTAAAACCTCATTATTTCAGTATTGGATAATTCAAAGTCTAGTACCTGGCCAAGAGATTAGGATTTTGCATATATTTTAGTTCAGATAATTCGAAATAAGCAAACAATGAAATTAGAAGTCATTATCTAGTCCAGTGACTTGCAAAAATATTGTTTAATTCAAAATCTTTCATCATATTATGTGTTTATAAGGAAAGTCTCCATGCCCAAGTGGCAGTTTCATTTTTGGTTTTACCAATTACACATTGTCGATTTATTGAATGTCCATTCAAGATCATTCAGACATTGTACACATTGTCAATGAAGAGAAACTTTTTTTATTATTTTTTTATTTTTATGGAAGAAATCTGTTTGGTATTTAATTATTTTGGATATTTTTTCAAAAATCTGTTATTTCAGTAATTCCAAAGTCCATTAAATACACATGCATAATCAGGGTAGAATGTGTACATAGCTTTAGCCACTAATAGAGATTGTTTTCATCAGATTATGTAATTCTTGTAATCTCAAACTCAAGATGGTAAATTCTTCATAGAAGTAGCCATTGGTCCTCTAGATGAAATTTGTGGGTAATTTTTATTGAAGCACTTAACTACTTGCATACATAATTTTCAGGTCTTCCTTTGAATGCAGTTTTGTTTTCAATAAGTACATGTCAACTGACAATTTTTCGAAATAGATTAAATTACTAATAGCTCATAATATTAATGTATTTGTAACCAAATTGGTTAAATTATATAAGGTAAAGTCATAATTGTATTCAGGAATTACAAAAAATATTCAATTTGAAAAAAGTTCAGATAATTCGAAGTCATGATTTCTGTCCGAGTTTTGAAATAATAAGTTTTTACCATGGGTTGTGGGTTTGCCCAGAGTGTGACAAAAACATTGCATAAGGCTATAACATCTTGATGCAATGTTTTTGTCTATGCCCTGTATGTACTGTTCAAGTATACAGTATCCATATTGATAGTCGGTTGCTCTAAAGACGTATCTGTTTGTGCTCAGTGATTTTTGGATAATACCAATGGAATTTTTGGACTTACGGCTACCCAATTATACCATCATGTGCAGGAGCTCACCCTGGTTCGTTTGACCTCAATTTTATGTCTGTAGTTAAATTAACGGGGGAGTAGTTTAAATTTAATCTTAGCGTTTTTCGATCAGATCTAGCGGGGGAAAATAAACTAACAGGGGCGGCACTAGGGGGTTTAGTGCAGGGTCATTTACTATATCAGTACCTTAAATTGAGTGGAGGTAGTTAAAGTTTTAAGTGAGTAATAAGGGTTTATATTCTGTAGTATTAGAGTTAATGAAAAATTCCAAATTCTTCCGTTGCCAACGGACTTTAACAGCCACTAACGAACTTTTAACGGTCGTTTTCATTTAATAAATTATTGAAATTTTCAACTTATATAACGCATTTATTAATCGACAGACTAGGTTTAATTTTCTAGCCTTCTTTAAACGTTACTAGGGGATCTTAGACTTTTTTGTTGGGACTAAAGTTTTAGGGCTATAATACGGGTCGAAACGGCCAATTACTTGCAATTAGGTTCGGTGTTAAGTGTCTTTATGTCAGTTTGTTCCATTTTGAGGTTGTTCGGTCGACATGAATATTGAGGTTGACAACTCGGGTGACAGGGACAGAAGTGCAGCGGCCGAGGTCACACTAGAGCCACTAGAGAAGCAAGTGGTAAAGGAGGTCTCACTCCTTTTGGAGAAAATCATGGGGCTATGTCCTGCATCATTGAAGACCGGCCCAAACACCAAGGTGCGTCAGAAAATTCGCGACGCTGTCTTCAAATTGCACGGCTGCGTGCATCAAATATATGGAGTATTAAAAGATATGAGAAACCAAAGAATGGGGACTGCAACTACAACAAACACCCACACGACGAAAAGCTATGCAGCGGCTGTCAAGACCCCAGGCATTCCAAGCATTACAACAAGAAAAATAAGTAAAACAATAAAAGAAAAAATTAACAAAGAGGGGACAGGGGAAGAAGTGGCTCTCCTGTTATACCCAAGGGAGGCAGAAACAGGGAACTATACAGACATGAAAGAAATAACAGGAGTGATAAGGGAAAAAATTCAACCTAATAAACTCGAAATTACAGTACGCTCAATCAGGGGAATAAGTGGAAATGAAATTTGTATTAAAGTAGCTACGCGAAAAGATGGAAACATTCTGAAAGATGCGGTGGAGGCAATCCCTGAAGTGACAAGCAAAGTGAAAGCAAAAGTAGCGGAGGGTAGACGCCCCAAAATAATTTTAATAAATGTCCCAAACCACATAGAAGAAAACAAGCTAACTAAAATTTTGTACGAACAAAACCAACTATGGCGAGGAATGGGCCTTGAGGAGTTTCAGCAGAAATGTTGTATAACCACGACCCTTAATAAAGGCAACGTTAAAGAAGGGTGCCGGCATGTGGTACTGAGTGTGACCCCAGAAGTAAGAAAAATTTTGATAGCAAGCAAACACGTAGCGCTCGCCTGGAGCAATGTTAAGGTGGATGACTTTGTATACTTACTCAGGTGCTTCAGGTGTTGTGGCTACAACCACTTTGCCCGGGACTGTAAGAACCGGCAAAGGTGTAGCCACTGTGCAGAAGACCACCGTTTTTCAGACTGTCCAAATAGAGACAAAAAGCCAACGTGCGTTAATTGTCAGGAAGCTATTAATAATAAAAATTTACTCAGAGAGTAAGAGATATGCCCCTGATCATAATGCTTTCTTAACAAAATGTCCGATACCACAAAAGACAAAGACAGCAGTTATAATGCAGACAAATTATGGGGAGTAAACCCAACAGTAACACAAATTCTGTCAACTCATTTCAACCAAAAGCTGTAACTTTAAGAACGATAAAAATACTTCAAATTAACGCACAAAAGAGCAAGTCGGCCTGCTCCCTGTTGGTTAAGACAGCGAACGATCTGGAGGTGGATCTCATAGTAATACAGGAACCATACGTAATTGGCAATAATATAGTCAGATTTGGGAGCTGGCGAATTCTGCAGAATCAGAGCAACAAACGGCCAAAGTGTGGCATAATTGTTCGAAATGAAAAATTAGAATTAGCAATGATCCCACAACTCTCAAATGAGAAATTCACTACCAGTATAATATACCAAGACCCACAAATTTACTTAATAAATGTCTATCTTTCCCCAGCAGAAGATGACGAAGCTTGTGTTAGCGAACTGGAAGATATTATAAGAAAACTGAATAGCCAGAATATAATTGTAATGGGCGACATTAACGCAAAATCTCCCATATGGTTTAATCCTCTGGAAGAAAGAAGAGGAAGAAAAATTTCAGATATGATGGATGAAAACAGGATGACTTCAGCAAATACGAGCACAGCTCCCACTTTCTATACTGCAACAGCAGAGGGTTGGGACGATGTAGTCTTAGTCACTGAAGAACTAGACCACAGAATAGAAAATTGTGAGACTACTTATACCTTCAGGGAGCGATCACAGATACATTATCACAGAAATTAATAATTTTCAAATAGGCGAATACATCACTGGGAGAAGAATATGCAGACTGACCAAATGGGACCTATTTAGAGAGGTGTTTGCTAGGAAATGGAGAAACTATGACTTCCGAAAACTTACTACAAACTTGGACATTGATCAATATGTAACACATATAACTGAAGCAATGCAAACGGCTGGACAGCAAGCGACCAAAATAAAAAATACTGTTCGGAAAAAAACACCTTGGTAGACAAGCAAACTAGAGAGGCAGAAAAAGCAGGTTCGGAAACTTAGAAGAAAAATGACCAGAAACACCGCCGAAGAAAGAGAACGACTAAAAGAAGACTACAAGCAGGCACTTAAAAACTTCAAAAAAGAAATAAATAAGACAAGGTCTGAGGCATGGAAAAAATTTTGTGGAGAAAATCACAAGAAAGACCCATGGGATACTCCGTACCAACTGGTATTCCGAAATAGGAAGAAAACACACATGCCAGACATCACGAACGAAACCTATAGCCAGAACAATCTAGACATCATCCAGAACATAGAAAAAATTCTACAATTCCATTTCCCGAGTGACAATCCCGATTTAGACATTGAAATACACAAGTTAATCAGAACTGAGCATGGCCAATGTAAAACTCACAACAATGATACCCCATTTGCCTTTAAGGAGGTCCAAAAGGCTATTCATACTCTTAAAAATGGGAAATCACCTGGACTAGACAGCATTACGGCAGAAATGGTAAAAGCAGCATTTAACGAGATACCAATAGCCTTTGTCTATCTATATAATGAATGTCTGAGAAAGGGATACTTTCCAGATAGTTGGAAAAAAGCAAATGTGAAATTCATTCCAAAAACCAAAAACGCACGTGACCCAGAGGAGTTTAGGCCAATAAGCCTACTCCCGGTATTAGGGAAAATCTTAGATGGCTTAATAATCAACAGAGTCTATCATCATCTACAAAAGAATAACAAACTAAGTGACCTTCAATTTGGATTCAAAAAAGAGCGTTCTACAATCCAAGCAGCCCTCAGAGTCAAGAATTTCATCAAGAATGCTTGGGAAATGGGTCAACATTCCATGCTCATCTCAATAGACTTTAAAAAAGCTTTTGATTTTCTATGGTGGCCGAGCATCTTCAAACGCTTGAACGAGACTGAATGCCCTGCCAATATTCAAATGATTCTAAGAAACTATTTACACAACAGGACAGCAGGATACTACTCCAACAACATTACAATTGAAAGAAAGGTTACCAGAGGTTGCCCGCAAGGCTCGAGAAGTGGGCCAGGCCTCTGGAATCTGGGCTTTGACAGTCTGCTAGAAGAATTCAATGAAAGGGAAGATACAAAAATACAGGCTTTTGCTGATGATGTTATATTGATGATTTCGGATAAAAACTGTGACAAACTAGCAGAAAAAGGCAATAAAGCAACAGGGAAAATAGCTGAGTGAAGCCAAAAACATAATCTTCAGATTAACTATAAGAAATGTGAAATACTAGTTAGTACAAAAAAGATAGGGAAAGGACAATTAAAGAGACAAATCGGAATATACATAAATGGGAATAAGATAAAAAATGTCAATGAGATGCGATATCTAGGAATTTACTTTGACAGGGCCCTTACCTGGAAAAGTCACGTAAACCAAATTCATCAAAAAATGCTCCAAAAAATAAATATACTTTTGCAAATATCTCGTAATGTTTGGGGTCTCAACTACAAATCCACAAAGTTAATATATAAAGCGGCAATCGAGCCGACAATTCTATACGGGATACAAGTGTGGGGAGAAGCCATTAACAAAATAGAAATAAAGAGGAAACTACGAACGATCCAACGAAAATTTATGATAAATATCTGTAAAGCGTATAGAACGGCACCAACTGATGGTCTGTTAGTACTGGCAAACATCCTACCGGTTGACCTTAAAGCAAAACAACTTAACTGGGAATGGACATTAATAAAAGAAGACATCAGCAGCCTTAATGCTAAGGATATTGAAAACAAAATTAAGAATGGGCCACTACCCCCGAATAGCAATAACCTCATACAAGAAATAAAAGATAATCAAATTGAGAGGGTAAGGAACAACGGAGACATGGATAAACATCCAGCACAAGATGTCAACTATGAAACAAACATGGACAACAAGAATGTCAACAGAGAAGACTGCTGGAGAGTATTTACGGACGGTTCGAGGAGGGCAGAAGGAGTTGGTTGTGGGATTGTAATCTTTGACCCAAAGAACATTAAGACTTATCAGGCTAGCCTTAAAATGGCAAATTATTGCACAATCACCCAAGCAGAGCTTTGGGGTGTTTTCAAAGCCTTACAACATATTGACAAAAAATCCCAATGGTACAAGGGACCTACAATAATATACACCGACAGCAGGGTAGTTATTCACACCCTTAAAAACCAAACTAGAAGTACTTTACTTGCACACGAAACAATTGAATTGGCTCATAGAATTGGCGGCAACAAAATACTCAAATTCCATTGGATTCCTGGCCATAAAGGGTACAAGGGAAACGAGACTGCCAACATGCTGGCTAAGAAAGCAGCAAAAAGCAACCTACCAATAACATATAGTAGAATACCAATCAAAGTAGTTAAGCAAAAAATTAGAGAAATAATAGATCAAAGATGGCAAGAAGAATGGGAACACTCGAACACAGGTAGAACTTTGTATAGCTTCATACCGACGATCGCCATCAGAAGAGCATGTAGACATCTTAAACCTACCTACAAAATTACTCAATGTTTACTAGGACACGGTAACTTTAATGAATATCTCTTTCGATTTGGAAAGAGAAATACTGATAAGTGCGATATAGACAGTGACAGCATTGACAACGTGACACATTACTTATTCCAGTGCAGCAAATACGAACATCCTCGCGAAACCTTTATGAGACAATGTGTTTTGGCCGGCTCAAATTGGCCACCAAAGCGCACAGCACTTGTGCAAAGTAAAATGTTATTCGATAACCTCTGTAAATTTATAAAAGCAACAAAAAAACTGTCTGCAAGAAAACAGTCAGAATATCCATCAGAAGACAATGAAAGAACTACTACAAGTGAAGAAATTAATTAAATTGTCGACAAACAACTGATCATCTTGTACATATGTTACAACTGTTCACATTGTAAGTCTCAATGTAGGCAAAGTAGCCTAAATTGTATTTTTTTCCTAAAGTTTGTTCTGTTAATGTATGCCGAAGCAAGACGACTCTGCAGACCCCTTTCCCTTCATATCCTAATCTTCCATCTAATCTATCACTATTACTTCTTTCCTTTCATTTCTTTCAGGGCTAAGTCAGTCAACAAGATAGACAGCCCTCTTAATCTTTACTCGTAGTAGTAGTAGTATCCATATTTATTTTATTATAATGCAGTCAAACCTCAATTTAGCAGAACCATTTGTTTAGTTTTGAAGCTAGCACTAAATCAAACAAAACATTAAACTGAAATAACTCAAACAATAAGAATCATATATAGTAACCAGTTTGAGAATTGAAAATTGTGATTTGATAACAACAATGTTGTTTTCAATGCAAAATTGTACACATAATAATTCAGAGATACCAAAGGATTTAATATTTATTTAAAAGATTCATTCACAAGTACTTAACTATGTTAATATTTACAAGGATGGTGTTACTTAAGAAGGGGCTATATGAGATATGTTGTTGTTGCCTTGTTGTCCTTATTTCAATTAATAATAATATTATATTTGTCAATGTGGACTTAAATTATTAGTAGGACAGTTAAACTGATGTCCTACTAATAATTTAAGTCCACGTTGACAAATATAATATTAATATATGAAATATGGTTGTATATATTAATATATATTTATTCTTTATATATTTATTATATTCTTTGTCAAAAATAAACTTGTTAATTGGTGTTTTTCTTAAACAATATAAATGTCTAATAACTTTTTTACTGATCTTAAAGACTTTATAGGTTACACAAACTGAAAGTAAGCTGTTTGATTTTATGAAATTAAAAAGCTTTTCTCAGTGAAACAATGTTAAAAATTTCTAATGTTTATATTATATAACAATTATATTTTTATTAATGTCACTATGCATCTAGAATTATAACAAAAGAAATTGCATTACTGAATTTGTACCTTGCATTATTTTTCTTATGTTTCTTTCTTTCTCCTTTCTCTATCGAACCATTGTGAGAACGTTTATTTGACTGTTGATTTTCATGATTATTTCTGTTCCCAGATCCTAACTCAGTTGTTATGAAATTTTCATACATACTACTGAAAGTTGGTGTTGGACTGGACGTGGTGGTGGTTGTTGAAGGAGTCGATGAAGATGAAGATACTTGAGTGGCTGGAGACTGTGATGCTTTTCCTTGATTATCAACATTTGAAGAAATGGACTTCTTCTTCTTGTGCTTATCAGATCCAAACACAGGACTACCATTATGAGTAATAACAGTTTCTGTAAAATTTGCTGTAGTAAATTTACTACCAATGCTACTAGTGCTACTAACAGCAGCTGTAGTGTCTGATTTAATTGTGGTATCATTACTTAATTGACCATTTACTTCTAAATTACAGCTACTGGCATTGCTATTATCACTTTGTGATATAGATATCACTTCACCTATAGCAGAAGATCCCTCTGCATTCTCATTGTTACATGAAACTTCGGAAGGGGGAGGAGGAGGAGGTGGTGGCGGAGCAGCGGCAGCAGACGGCATGACGGTTGGTGACATCATGTGAGATTTTGATTTTCTTTCGCCTCTTCCACGACCTTTGTCTTTTGCTTCGGGACGTGGTGGAGAGTGTTTTTCAGGACTCGGTTCTGGGGTGGCATTATCAGCAGGAATTGGCTTAAAAGCGGGAATCGTTTTAATGTTGCTGTCTTTTTTCTACAACAAAATATTGTCTTAATGTAATGACAGATTTTAATTTATAAATAATAGAAAATACAATAATATACTAACAAAAAACAATCAAAAAAATATAACATAAATTTATAATAAATAGTTGTCACAGAATCGTAAAATATTGCATAAAAATCTAGAAAAATAATTTTATAATGAACAAATCAAACATCTGCTTTAATGGAACTTCTAGTAAAATAAAAATGCACCTTTTCAGGTTTATGAACTCATCTTCAGTGTAGGAGAAATATTGAATAGTGAATAGGTGGCGTGAGAATTAGAAAAAACATTAGAAGAATTATCCTACAAAATAAAACTGAAAAACTGAGGAGTTCAGATATGAAAGCTAGATATGTGAAAATAACGTTCATAGTAAAATTAACTATAGAATCTACCAGTGATAGATCCAGAAAAACCCAAAGAAAGCTAACTCAAAATTTAAAATATTTGAATAATTATAAATACCTTTTATTAACACATGCAGGATGATTGTATTGTGGACATTCTGATAAACCATATTGCAATCGTAAATGTTTTTAAAAACAAATTTTGAAGTTTAAACAAATAAATTAACTTTTTTTGTGTAGATGGGGAGAACTTAAGCCCTGTAGCTTTGGGGATCTGCCCCTGAAATCTATCAATGGGGTTTATTTATCAAAAATCCTTACTTTTAAAGTAATATAACTTTTAGTTAATATTGTCTTAAATTATAATATCTTGTTTAAGTATGCATAAAATTTTTAAACTTTAATAATTTTGAATATTGTCAAATTTGTTCAACTAATAATAGCTTTAAAGAATTCATAAATTTTTGTTATTAAACTATCTAAAATTAATATTTATACAGAACGATCTGAAAAATATGGGAATTAAAAAATTTAACTATCCAGAACAATTGAAAAATATAAATAAAAATTGAATTAATGATTGACTTGTAGATGTAATTTAAATTTATAATGATATAAAAATGCTCACATATAAGCTTGATGAATATAAGTTTTTCTTACAGTAACTTTTAAGACAATTTTTTACTCCTACAAAATATCTGACCTATGACTGATAGAAATAACTTAGCTACATAACATTCATTCTAGCTGACCAGTAAATAGCAAGGTTGAGGCCAAAGTTTTAAATGTGAAAATGTGTATGTCGGACATTCAGCGCCGGTTTCCTGTAATCCTAGAAGTTTGACAATGGCGTTTGGAATGTCGAGCATGATTTCACTGACTATCCAAATGTCATTGTCAAACTTCTAGGCTTACAGAATAGTGGCACTGAATGTCCGACTTTTAAAACTTTGGCCTCAACTTCGCTAATAATCTACTATAAATTTAGGAGTTGACTTATATGATGAGTATAAACCTAAACCAGAATTCTAAACCAGAGATTTTGTGATCAACTTATGTTATATTAACTTATATGCATTTATTGTAACAATAACTGTATAGAAATTGGTTTCTTAAAACTTCTGTCCTATCGGCAGTAAGAGAGCCTTTTTAGCAAGCCCATTATGGTTTCAGCCAGGCCTACAATTGGACAGCCAGGTAATGAGGGATGAAAGCAGATATATTCACTCTCTGAAAAATTCTTGGGGTTTTTTGACTCAGAGTTCCCTAGAGCAGTAGGCTGCCACCTTAGCTATTCAGCCATCCAGATGTCTATACAAGTCGATACAATGTGCCTCTGAATTTTCTTATAGCAAACACAATCAAGGTATATAATAATTACAATTGTTTTATACTTTTATTTTTCATATTTAAAAAAATAAAACTTACCAACTTTTGATAATGATAATGGCAATATCCACAATATTTGACATTATCAAGATAATTTCCTGCTTCTTCACAGAGGAGTCCGGCAGCTTGAGCACTAATTAAATATAGAGTAAAAAAAATTTTACATCATGTTAACATTGTATATTTGTAACAAATTTTAATCATAAACATATGCAACAATACAATTAATTCAATAACTAAATTCTCCAGAAATGTAACTCAAGGATTCTCTTTTAGATGTATTTGCATAGGAGTATGGTTGCTTTGAAAACACTAATAGCAGAACTGTATGATATGTTTCTTCTAATTGGATTAGACTTAACAAACTCAAATCAAAAATAAATTTAATGGATATAGAACCATATTCACCTAACTATAAATCCATGATTTTCAGAAAAAAGAGATTTGAAAATTTGACCAACTTTTAATTGTCCACCAAAAGTTTGCTATTTTATATAATAATATAATTTTTCCAGGAAAAGTATATTATATTATTAGTGTTTTTTCCTGAAAAAGACTCTAAAAATTGCATTATTTTCTCTCTGGAACATGAGATAGTCATTTTCATTCCTAAAGGAATGAAAGTATTTCACATTCAAGAATTGAGATGCATCTGGATTTTGTTGGCTGCATCACAAAATTTGTTTTGAAAAATCCCACACACTGACTTTGGTCACAAGTTTTTGAAAAAAGTACATGGATTAAAATGGTAATAAAAAAATACAGTATAGCATCGTTTATCTGAAAGCCGATCAACCGAAACCTCATTAACTGAAAGCGTTCCAGTCAGACTGTGTTGTGCTGAATCGAACGTTTTTGATACTAGATTAACTTCCAAAATATAATTTTTTTGTTTTTATATTTTTCAATATATTTATTTTGTAATTCTGTCTCGACACCTATCAACCTTTAAAATGCAGCCTTCTAATTCTTATTCCAAACATTTTCAGTCTTTTTAAAAGGCCTTCTTCAGGAAAACAAATCGAAATGATTCTTTCTTTAACTGATTGTTTGTTCTGGAACGTAATAAATTTTAACTTTGAATTTAACTGCACAGGCTTGTATACAAATACCTATAAATGGTGATGGTACTCGTACCAACATACATAATAATATATAAATAAATATAATATATGAATAAATAAATAATTAGCCGCTCGTCTCTTAATTATTATTCAGAATTAGGCTTGCTCTCCATGCGGCTGATATTTTACTGGACTCTCTAAAATTTACTGCGAGTCCTTCTTGGTGCATCTTATACACTGGAGGGCAAAAGTTAAGTTACAAGTAGTTTTTGCCTCACAACTTTTGAAATAAAGCACCAAAACATTTTGAAAATGTAGACATATATGCAAATTTACATGACAAATAAGAAAATAGAAAAATATCTTGTCAATATGCAAATTACGTATGTTTAATTCAATCTTTAGTGGTTTGCTGATTAGAACGCTCCTTTGACTTTGCTGTTTTTTGTAATCAAACTTTATTTAAACTGCTTTTTTTTTAATTAAGGCATATTCATTAACATTCTAATTGCTTCTAGGCATCATTTAGATGATTCTTTAAGATAACATACTATTGGATGGATGGAAATGGGGCTTAGTCAAGCTGATGCAGCAAGGCGCCTAAAAGTTTCAAGAATGGTGGTTTTACGGCTCTGGAAACAGTTTACAGTTAGAGGGAATATCTCCAGAATTCCCATGAAAGGAGTCCAAGAGTTACCACACTGCAAGATGACCAGTTTTTTGAAATTAACTGCCAAACTCAATAGAGGACTAACATGTAGGATGCTTGCTTCTGAGCTTCAATCAGTCACAGAAAAAAGAATTTCTGTCAGAACTGTATTCAGAAGGCTTGCTGCTGTTGGTCTTTATGCAAGACGCCCAGTTATGTGTATTCCATTGTCACCGTTCCACAAAAAAGTGCACTTGAATTGGAGTCATCAACATCAAGACTAGACAGACCACAACTGGAGCAACGTTCTTTTCACAGATGAATCCTGCTTTAGCCTACAGAGTGATTCTTGCCGATGCTTTATCTGGAGAGAGGCTGGAACACGATATAAGCCATCAAACATAAGAGAAAAAGACAACTTTGGTGGAGGTGGTATGATGGTCTGGGCAGGAATCTCTCTTACTGGGCACACCAAGCTCCATGTCTTTGAAGGAGTTTCCTTAACAGGTCAAAGGTATCGCGATGAGATCCTTGAGCATTATTCATCCAATGGCTCACACAGAAGGCATGGATTTTGTTTTAATGGATGATAATGCTCGTCCCCACAGAGCGAACTTGGTGACTCAGTATCTTCAAGACATTAGAATCCAAAGAAAGGACTGGCCATCCAGGTCTCCAGATTTGAACCCGATAGAGCATGCTTGGGATGCCCTCAAAAGATGGGTGGGAAGTCTCTGTCCCCCACCAGAAACCTTGATGAGCTCAAGACTGCTCTCAAAGAGAATGGACTTTAATTCCTAATGAATTGATCAATAACCTTGTAAAGAGTGTGAGAAGCAGGTGTCTAGCATGTATTGCTGTAAAGAGTGGTCACACACCCTACTGAGTGAATAAATTTGTTATTTTAATAAAGTTTCTATTTTATTTTAAATTAAGAATAAAAAAAAAAAACACTTGTAACTTAACTTTTGCCCTCCAGTTGTATATCTGCCATGTCTCCGCATATATTAAGACCAAAAACGTTTGGAATTAGAATTAGAAGGCTGCATTTTAAAGGTTGATAGGTGTCGAGACGAAATTATTAAGTAGTGTAGTTAAAGAAGAATGTATTTATTTTGTTTGTACAAAATAAAAAAATAATTTTTAACGATACAATAGTCATGATTATTATTTTAAAAAATTTATGTTAGGCTTAACATTGATGAAAATTCAATATATAGTGACACGCAACAGAGAAAAATTTCAACATGGGATAGGTTAATATATTTTTTCATACATAATCAGTTATCCGAAAAATAAGTTATTCGAACAACCCCAGTCCCCAGCTGATTTGGATAAACAACACTACTGTATAAATAAAATAATGGCTACTTCAGTGATAAATTCTGGTCAAGAGGAATATATGATTGGTTATGAAACAAACCTGTCATTTTAGATACCCAGTTATTATATTTAACTTCCATTATATGTTTTTTAGATAAACAAAAAATATGAAATGCTTATGCTTAAACTGTTTGGAATTTTACATATCTGCTTACAGTGCCAAATAGAACAATGTTGAATATAATAGGAACACACTATTAATGAAAAACTGCAAAATTTAGAGTTAGCCACATATGAATATATACCCAGGATTTTATTAATATTTTAAAATTAATTTATAACTTCTTGGTATCTTATATACAAAGAATAGCAAATCTATGACACACATGCCAGAATGCCTAACATGCAATAAAACATACAATTTCATTTATCTTTTACTGTGCATTTTTAATTTACACCTTAATTTCAGTTTCTTATTCTGACTTTTATATTTAGTTCAATTCATAACTTTCATAGAATGCTTAGGCCTTGGACAATTTGGTATCAGAAACAAGCACCACTTTTGACACATCAAGGCCTTCAAAATCTATAAATCAATATATAAAGGGAACTTTGTCAACTACAAGGACCTAAACATGATATTAAATACTTAATAATGCAATGAGCATTTTTATTATTATTTTTTGTCTTTTTTGTGCATGTCATAGTGATGAAGTGGATTGTAAATTTTTATTTTTTATATTTAAACATGTTCAGTGTTAGATTATTTCTGTTCTATGTCCAGTAGTATTTGCATATGTTCAATTTTTGAAACAACAACCTGATGAAGATCATTAAAAATGATTGAAAATGTTAATTTTTTCCAGTTGAATAAACCTTTTTGCTGCTATTTAAATTTGAGTGTATTTGAGTAACATTTATTTCAGTTTATAATCATCCTTTTTTTTTACATTTATTCTAATTAAATCATATTCACTCAATTTGTTTAAAACCAGTTATTTAAACTCTAAAGCATTAACACAAACAAACTTTTTAAAAAGTTCAATATAGCTACACTGCTGGTCATCGAAAATGCAACACCCTGAAGGAAGTGTCCAAATCAAGTAAAATTTGCACCATGCATTTGCAGCGATGAGATATGCAAATGATTAGCATTTCAGTGCAGATGCACATCACGGGTGCCTGTTGTGCCACCTGCAACACTATATAAAGGGAGAATAGAAGGCCGTTTTGAAGTACTGGAATTGTTCTTTCGTGCGTTTTTTTTGGCGTAAGCAGCTTCAGTATGCCACGCAGAAGAAAACGAGTGCCTTTCGAGCACGTTTCTGAGTTCGACCAAGGAAGAATAGTAGGAATTCCACTCCCGCACCCCCTAGTACGCATTGCTGGTACACTGACCAGCCAGTGCTACATCTCTGAGGTGTTGGAGCCTGTTGTCCTCCCACACCTTCAGAGCTTGCCAACGGCCACATTCCAACAGGATAATGCGCAACCACACATGGCACGCATTGCTCAAGACTTCTTCTTCGCCTATCAGATTGCATTGATGCCTTGGCCTCCTTGTTCTTCCGATCTCTCACCTATAGAAAACATCTGGTCGATGATTGCAGAACGATACACCACCTGCTGCTATACCAGATCAACTTTGGCAATATGTGAAAGCAGCATGGAATGCTATATCCCAACAACATATCCAAAGCCTCTTTGACTCAATGCCGAGACGTGTATAGCAGTTATAGCCAGCAATGGTGGCAACACTCCATGCCGATTCCATCATCTTCCTCACTTCACAAGAGACTGTATTTTCAATCATTTGATCTTTGTACAAGATGTTATCTCCCAAATAAATTTGGTTGTGATATCTCTGGTCCTTCTTGGTGTTGCATTTTGGATGGCCAGCAGTGTATTTTGGCATGAAAATTCCAAAAATTTACCATCTCTATTACATACTAAAAACAAATCTATCCATAACAATTAGCTAATGATGTAAGATTGGCAAGTTTGAGAACAAGTCTGTTACTTATAATAATAGTAATAAGTAACTTTTGTACTTACTACTATTATTATAATTAAGAAACATAATTTTGAAGAAAGATATTACGCAAAATAAATTTTTGGTATATAAATAATTATTTATATTGTACAAAGGTTGTCCAAAAAGTAATATCTGTTTGTTCATAGATGGTGTTGAGAGCAACATACATCAGGCATGCAAAGTTAACTTATCCTGTCACTTACACACTTGCTTGAAATAACTTATATGTTGATCAAGTGAATTGTACAGTTCTTGTGCATCATTAAAAGGGCAACAAAAATTAGTAATTCCACAGAATATGAAGTGCACACTGTCATTCAGTTTCTGAATGCCAAAAACATTTGTCCAAAGGACATTCATTGTTGAATTTCAGGAGTGCATGGTGACAATGTGATAGGCTGCATAAGGCCATTCAAAACAAGTGGAATGGCATGTTGTGGTGATGTGCATCCTCAGTAGACCATATATTTGCTTCAATGCTTCAAATGGAATGTTCTTCACCATCCTGCCTAATTTGGACTTGGCTCCCAGTGACTATCACCTGTTTGGGAAATTGAAAAAGTTTCTGGGAGGAAAGTGATTCACCAGTGCCAACAAATTGAAAGATGAAGTCACACAGTGGTTAAAGGGCTTGGCACTAGAAGTCTACAATGACAACATTCAAAAATTGGCCACAAGACATGACAAGTGCGTAAACAATAGTGGTGTTTATGTCAAAAAAATGACTAAATCAGTATGTAATATTAAGGAAAATAAAAACTTTGAATAAGTAGACTTGTTTTGTGATTATGGGCAAATAGATACTACTTTCTGAACAACCTTTATATATTAAAAGAATAAAATATGTCTTGATGATACATAATTTTTGTGGCCTGTAGATGTCATAAATACATACCATGTAACATGAAAATACTGTTTACAACCTGATTTATTGCATTGCATGCATGCACCAATTGTAGCTTTACTCTCCATTCCTTGCTCTTCACAAATGTAGCAGCTCTGAAACAAACAATTTTAATATTTATATTATTATAATTATTATTCTACATTTCTAGGAATACAAAAGTTTAAATTTTTATGCAAAGAATTCACACCTCTGTTACCATTATATAACATAATGATGACTTTTATAAAAATTGCAAATGCTAATAATAAATAAAATTGTCATTAAGTATGATCCCTCTTGAGATATGATATGAGACCACCCACTATCTCCCTACCCCTTGACCTTTAATTACTGAAATTTAATAGCATCAATGTCCCTTATACAAAAGGCACCACACCAAGTGTCATTTCTTAATCTTTACAGAATCCAGAGTTATCAAATTTAATCAACACAAACACATCCATATAATTTTTTCCTCCTTGTTTGGGTTCAGCAATTTGCAAAAACCCTGTGTCAAATTTGACATAATTCCAATACTTTCCCTTGTTACGTATACATAACAGTTGAAAAAGAAACTATATTAAATATTTCTATAATAAAAATTAACATTTTATTTAAATTTCAAATTTTATAAAATTCAGAAAATTAATCTAACAATTTCTCTCTTTTTATATGAAAAACATAATTATTAACAATCTTTTACAAGAAATCTGAAAGGTCACTAAATCAGATTGGAATGTAACAAATCATAAATCTGAATTTTTTTATTATTAGCATTTTGATGGAACCCTGCCACTAGTTTCAATTGAACTGGAAATATCATTTCCTATTGGGACAGAATGAACTGGCTTACCACAAATTAACCATATTTTCACTGATTCTGATTCTGTGTACAGGTGTTCTACAAGCATCAATCACTTCAAACACTACTTGTTTGCTCTGTTTCTGTTTGCAATTACATTTTTTGTGATTCAAAATAAAAGATAACAGAAAGTTAATTTAATTCAGCAGTACTCAATTATTTACATTTCAGACAAATATTTGGCTGCTGTTTTCTAACTGACATGAATTGTGAACCCCACTTTTAATCTAGCATGAAGATAAAATTTGTGTTTGTAGGGTTTCAATTCCAATCCAATTTAGTGCAGAAACCTTAAGAAATTAAAATATCAAAATAAACTTCCAAATGACACACACAATAATTTGACTGGACTTCATAAAACTTACCTTATTATACCTATCTTGAGGTACTAGCTGCAAAAATGATTGGTTCCATTGTTGTGACATTTCCAAATCGAACTTCTGGTATGTAAAGAGCACATACAACATGGGCCCAACCTAAAAGATATAAAATAAAATCATTCCATTATTATAGTTTAACACATTTAAAAAATATCCTGCTAATAACAGAATTTAAATTATAAGAAAAATAAGCAGTTGGCTAAATAGTTGAGAGAGTAAAGGTAGGTCTATTCTAAGGAGCCAGGTTCAATCTAAAGATCAGAATATAGAAATTTTCATAAGTACAGTACTTTGAGTATATGTTGATCTCCAACCTTCACCACCTGACTACCTCCATTATGGAAAAAATACCTTAATTCTAAGATGCATTTTTAAAACTATTTTTATATGTCCAAAGTAGAGATCAGTCTTAGGGCTGGTTCTCATTTATGATGGCTTGCTTCCACAACAATTTATTGATGCAGAAGTCATAGTGTTATTCTCATATTGTAACATGTTGCTGAATGACATATACAATGTATGTTGAATTTCAATTGGCATAAAATTTGGTGTTAGATGATGCTAATATAATGATGCTTTTGCATTGGTCAATACTCAATTTTTCTATTTACTATTGCAATAAAAGTTGAGCTTGATCCAAATCTGTAAACATACCCCTTTCCCAAACCTGTAAACATATCCCTATAGTCTGATGTCACAATGGCTACTACATCAGGACTTTGCCACTTAACATTGCAGATTCCATTGTATTGAAAATCAGTCTTTATATTCACAGTCCAAAACATTAGAAATCATTGTGAGCAAATCACTTAATGCATTAAGCATTAAGTATCAGTAACAGATACATTTGGCTACAATGCTCTATGTTCATGTCATTTCAAATAAGCTTTCCTAGTAACAAATCTTTAATTTAAAAGTCTCTTTTAACATGTAAAATGCTTCAAAGATCATATTATGATGCAGCATTAAAATAAAAAGCCATCATATACATAAAAGAGCACAGAAATAGAGCTGTCAAACCTTACACATTCTGATGTACTTTTACTGCTTTCCTAACTCTTTACTTAGCTAAACTTAGTAAAACTGATTATTCAACAATTTTTTCTTTGGTAAAATCTTAATATTTGATTTCAAATTCATGATGTGACTTAAAATTGGGAAAATATAGTAATTAAAAAATAACATTTCTTTTTTCTAGAAGTCAAGAACCTTCGGTTCATTAGCTAACTAGAATTACTAAAAGCTTTAAAAATATCAGTCTTTCAAAAGTATTTAATAAAAATTCTTGACTTTTAGAAAAATATATTTTAATTTTTAATAAAACTTGAATATTTCATCAAATAAAAAAAGTTTCCTAGATTTTTTGTTTAAATTAAATATTTTGTCTTTTTATCTTGTAGCTTTAAAATGCCAAAATTTAATAATTAAATTGCATTTTTTAATTGAGTTTAATATTTAATTTTGAACTATTCAGAATCAAAGCTAAGACAAAGAATCTCCAAAGAGTTTTTTCTATAAATAATAAAACTAGACACTGGAAAAAAGTTGTAACAACAAAAGGTACTGTGGGACTTTATAATTAATTATCCTTATTATGCCATGGTTAAAGCTATTACACAATTTGGACTAAAGATAGACAGTTAAATCACTATCTACAGGACCAGAAATGCATGAGGTAATAGTTGATTGTGTGTTAAATTTGATAATTAGAAATACATTAATAAATTTCGAATATTCTGGAAGAATACATCAATCTGGAATGAGACTTGAACCCATGACTCTTGCTCACCATGCAGATGCATTCATGTTACCCAGACATCAATCTAATCTTCATTTTCATGATTATATCCTCTAAATTAACTGGTCAGGAAATGAAGCTTAAATGGAGATCCAAGTAGCATAATTGGCAATTCATTTACTTTTGTTAACAAGGAGTTACATGTTACTCAAGTTCTATTCCAGATCATTCTTTTCTTCCAGAATATTCAAAATTTATTTATTCATCTTTAATTAAGAAAATTAGGTTGCTCTGCAGTCTTATATGAGTGGTTTAAGCTAACAAAAATAATTGCTTCTGTCACTAACTAATAAAAGTAATTTAAAATAAATACTTCATAATGATATCTCATATCTATTCAGTTATGACATCTCATTATTAAGTCAACTAAATAAATATTATAGATGAAATTTGCCAAGTGTCTGAATGAATACAATGAATAATTTGTGTCCGAATTATTAATGTATTCTTGATATCAATTACAAGCTAAGTATTTTCGCAATCTTGAAAGATGATGAAAATACTTGAAAGATGGTTTATTTCCAACTGAAGAAAAGGTTATTCACCTCTTCAGTTGTAAATAAAATAACAATGCAGATGAATGAAATTTCAATTAACAACAGTTTTGTAAATACATTCATCACTGACAAAATACTTATCATTATTTCAGTACAGTGTTTGTGAATCTTAATTAATTTTTACCTAGCCAAAGAAATCCAGCATTTTTGGCTTATATTATATCAAAATAAGTTGATTTCCTTAATAATAAAAGTGACTGCATGTTATTTTAAAAAACTAGATTCAAATTTGGTATTGTACTATAAATTTTTCAGGACTTGATCTGGTTTAGATATGTTTAATTTGTTTCTGACCACCCAGCCAATACTATTGAGGATTTAGTCAAACCCATAATGGATAGGAATACAGATTCATCCTACAAAGAGATGATATGGCTGGCTACCCATTGATGTTGATCAGCTTGAATATGGTGAAACTATGTTGAAATGAGTGAATACATGTTGGAACTTTTCACCCAAAGTGCCTTGTAAATGTTAATTTTTGATGTTTGAAAGTAGAAAGAATAGTTATAAGCCATGATGGAAGACACATTTGAGTGTGCTATATAGTATAGTTTGTTAAATTATTGTTAATTAACACACAGTTAGCTGTAGTTCTGGTTTTGAATTCACAATTTTTTTGTTACTTATATAATTTTTACCTAATAAAAAAATGACATAATTTTTGCATTTGCATATTTAATAAAATGCTCATATAAATAATCAAACTATGTTTTGTAGTCTTTTAAATGGAAAGTGTGGTTTGAAATAGACGGTACAGTACATGTCTGAATTGTTATTCTGTCTAAAGTTGTTTTTTACTTTAAGAGTTACTGCCTTTCTTTCCTTTTTGTTATTTTATTTACCTTTTTATCTTTTATTTTGTACCTTTGCAAGTTTCAATTTTATATATCTATGATTTGTATTTATATTATTTATTTTTGTTATTTTATATGTCTATGATTTATTGTACTTATTTATTTTTATTATATAGTGATTATATTTTGTTTCAATTTTAAAAATGTTTCAAATTTACAGTTTTTGTGCTATGCACGTTTAAATTTAATATTTCATTTAGCTGATAACGTACTCAAATTTATAACTTCAAAACATATAACAATAACCTACGTAATTGGAGTTCATTTTGATAACAGTTTTTCACAAATACTTTCAGACAACCAAGCCCATCAGCAAAAAACTCATGTCTTCTCATGATTATTGTTATTGCAGATTATTGTTATTGCAGATTCTTAACAGCCCTGTCAAGGGCTGTTAAGAAAGCGGTCTCTTGTTAAGATCTGAGGATTTTCCCAAAGCTGAAGAGAAACTTAGGGACCAATAGTAGTTCCTACCCATATAAATTTGTTATTTTTACTAACAAAAAAACTTTAAGTCTGCTTTCTATTAATAAAGAAATATATAAATTTCATTTGTTCAGAAAAATAAATAAATAAAATACAAAACTGCAAGGGTGTAAGGAACCAAGTCCGAGCGTTATTTTTATTTTACTTTTATTTTTGCTTATTATTCTATTTTTGTTTGGGGCTTATGTTTTGTTAGGACAAGGTTTCCTCACCAATCACCTTAAGCATTTAAAAAGAGAAGAAATAAAACCCAACTCACCGACGGAAGAAAAGCACCATAGGACTCGCGCACATTTGCGCTTCCCGAGTGGCAAAGAATAAGTCTGCACCGAGAAAGAGGGGGGGAGACCCCACAAGCACGAGATAGAGACTCGCTAAACCTTAAATAATAATAAACGTCCCGGAAAATTGTAAAAACAAATAATGTAAAAGATTAGTGAGTAATTGTCGGAAAATAGGCTGCCAGACAACGAAAAAAATTCTTGTTAGCATTAAGTATGTAAATGAGGGGAGTGATTGCATTCAGACTTGTGACGTCACCTCACACTATAAATCCCGAATCTCAAGTGAAGACGGAGAGGTGAATTCCGGATAGCAACGAGCTTGGTGAGCTTCGTAGCAGTAAGCGAGAGAGGTGTCAGATAGGATCGAATAGTTCCAAGGTGATTTTGAAGTGATTCAAATATTGGATCGACGATAGGAAGTCTTGAGAGTTGAGGAAATAGGTTCCGAGTATATTGAGGTGATGATTAGGATCTATAGTTTATAAGAATTATTGTTATAAGTTAAGGCTTTGGTTTTGTCGGATTCCCAAGGGGAATAGAATTAAGTTAGAAATAGATTGAATTGAGTATTGTCGGGTTGATTTTGTTGAATTTCATTGAATAAATTATTGTTTGATTTTTTACTAAATATTGTACATAGTTATTGCTAAACGACTAATTAAATCTTTGATTTTTTTCTATTGACAAATCTTGTCATTATTTAATTCGGTGCACGCTTAAAGTCCAGGCCTGGCACGCTAACGCGAATCCAGAGTAAAGTACCCGGTAGGTTAACAGTTGTTTCCGGCACACAGTAGAGTCGATAATAGTCGGAAATTAAAATAATACTTTACAAAGGACCAGCTCTACTCCAAAGTCCCATGGCTTTTAATGGCCCTAAAAGTAGATTATTGTTGTTATTAATTTCTTTTAAAAATTGTAGTTATTTCACATTAATTTATAATTCATTTCATGTGATATTTAACTTCTATACAAATCTTTGTCAACCAAAACATCAAATTAAGTTAACAAAAAAATGTTCCAAATTACTCTGTTTGGTTTAAAAGAAAATAACTAAAATATTTTCTCACTAAAACTTGTTTCTTATTCAATATATATAATTAATAAAAAATAAATCTAACCTGAATTATCTGTGTGCTTCAGAGCTCCATCTTTCGATGGACACAATTCACATCTCTGGAATAGTCAAACAACATGGAATGAATAACTACATAATTTGACAAATTTTAATAAAAAAACATTTAAAGTATCTCAAAATTTCAACATATTTAAAAAAAAAATATATATATAAATACAATGTAAAGATTAGTTCTTTGCATAGAATGAAATGTGGACATCATTTAAATAAATCATTAAATAAAAACAGAATTTAATTAACTGAATTAAATCATTATTACCAATTAAAATACATAACATCTTACTTGATAAATTTTTATGAATACTTTATTTTAACTATTAACTGAATTAAATCATTAACTGAATTAAATCATTATTACCAATTAAAATACATAACATCTTACTTGATAAATTTTTATGAATACTTTATTTTAACTATTAACTGAATTAAATCATTAACTGAATTAAATCATTATTACCAATTAAAATACATAACATCTTACTTGATAAATTTTTATGAATACTTTATTTTTTCCAGAAAGAATATTTTCAAGAATTTTGTCTACTATTTACAAAACTAAAAAACTTCAACTTTCGTTATTATTTTAATAAGTTTTTTTTTTTGTTCTGAATCAATGCTGATTTGCAAATAGTTTATTACTGGGTCGTGACAAGATTTATTTAAAATTTTCATAATTTTATACATTACGTTAATAAGACTATTTAAAAGTCTTTTAAATACATGTTATTTTAATAATTTGATTTTTTATTATTTAAACATTTAGTACTGGAGATAACCAATAATTGAAATTGGTCCACAAACCCATTTTTCCAAAACAATTAGAACCAAATTTTCCTTACTAATTTAGTCTAAAAATTAAAATAAACAGATGTATTTGAACGACATTCTCTTTGTTTAATAATTACTTTTATTTAATTTCTCAAAAGTACTGGTTTGCAAGGGAATGGAATGAATAAAAAATAACAAACATACTTTTAGAAAAAGCAAAACATTTTTACTCATTGTAAGCTTAACATCCTCAAAGCAAATACCTTCAAAATACAATAGAATACAAAGTATTATCAAACAAAATTTTGTATGATGAAATTTATATTTATTTAAAATCTTATACTATGCTGTTTTTCTTCAACTTATTACTTTTTCTACTATTTCATTACTATTTCACTTTTTTTACTATCATAGAAAAACTGTTCTTTGTTCTTTATTTTGTATCTTTACTTTTGTCTTTATATATTTCATCAAACTTGCTGTAATATTTTGATAAAAATAAATAAATAAATAAATAGGATTAATTTTTAAAACTGGACAAAAATACAATGTAGAAATAAAATAAGTACTTTTACTTTCCAATGATTTATTCAAGTAATTAATGTTAGAACATTGAAAATCTGAAATTAAATAGATCCAATTTTCAATGTTGATCCTACATATTTATTCTAGTTTTTGAATTATACCCATGGTGGCTAAACTGTGGCCTAACTCTAGACAAATTAATTAGTTTCTAATATTAACTAGGCCATATAATAACCCAATAATTTGGTATTTCATTTGGTTTTAATAGGTTATATACAAAATACTGTTGTAGTACAGGATGCAACTCTCTTGTATTTCTGATAATGCATATATGACTCCTACTGTGACAAGGTTTGGCCACTCCTGAAATATACAAAGGCTCAAAGAGACTATTGAGAAATTTTGAACAAAATAAAATACAAAGATATTTTAGTTGTCAGATTATAAATTTCATTGTCCAACTTTTCTAAAGCTGACTGATGTACTTAACTCTATTAAAACTATTGTTCTCTTTCAAAATATGTCATTCTGCTCTGGTTCTTTCTTTATCTATCATTCTCCTCTAATGTTTTCTTAATATAATTCAATATATTTTTTTGTAAGGAACAAATCATCAGAAATTACAGAAAGCACAAAATTTGAATCTAGATATGCACGCAGAACTTTTGGATTATAAAATTACATTTTTGATTTAATTTGACAATCAAACTCGAAGAACTTTGTTCTTGTTTTAATTTTTTATTAATATTTTATTGTAAAATGTACTAACTTTAACTTTTAATTGCACATAATTCTAATATTTATTACTATAAGCGTTTCATAATGTTATTTAAATAATCACTTAATTTAGAGACATTCAGAAGTTAAGTTAAAGACTATATCAAAACTTCAAAACTGTTTCTCCCATTATTTGTGTGTTAGTATTGTATTATACACACAGTTTATAATATACTTCTATATATTCATCACATGCCTCTGTCACAATACTTCAGGTGGAGACATATTCCTTGTTCACAACTCTTGTTCCTGTTCTCATCTGTTGAAAACTTCTTCCCAAAGACATGCTTCTTTGTAGGTCTAAGCTGGATGCCATTTTGCCTGTGCCATCATTAAATAATAGTTTATGTGGCACTGCTAGGAGATTCTGGACTAACTAACACACATCCTAAAGCTTGTATCTAACAACTATCATATGTATGAACCTTTAAAGAAACACATCTCTGGGGTAGAGATTTTCATCAAATGAAAAAGCAGTCAATATGACTCAAAACTAGTTATGGAAACAAGACCCAAAGTTCTTTGTGCATAAGATACATCCTTTCCTATGGTAAATGCCTCAATGCATATGGTTAATATGTCAAAGTACTGTGTGTATATTTAACATCATGCCACTGCAACATCCAAGAAATGGGAGTCAATTTTTATATAGTACTTTTTGAACCAGAAAGTAATTAAATTTATTTTAGAATTCTTATAAGTAAACTTAATTGAACATAAAATATTATAGAATTTTGTTTTGAACAAAATAATTTGTAACAGTAAAATATTAGTAACAAGATATGTCAAGAATACCAAAAGAAAATATTAAAACAGCTGAACTTATATTTTAAAATTTATTTATTAATAGGTTATGTGATCAAGAAGTGTAATGCTTATTCAATTGAATATCTCTAAACATGGCTTTCTTGATTTGATTCTAAAATTTTAAAAAGAATAATTTGCAAGAAATTTTTCGATAGTAAGAAATAAATTGCAAGTAAGCAAAACATTGCTATGATGCAAATGCACATTTTGAAATTTCATGTTAAGCCAGTGACAGAATATGATTTTTTTTTTTTGAATTTCACTAACAACTTCCTGAAAAATAAATGTCAATCAATTATCAACATTATCAACTCCTAAAAAAAATCAACATTATCACATCATCCATAAAGAAGTTGATTTAGGTCTAAGACCCGTTCCATTTAAGTTTAAGATTTCACTTGCTTTTGAGACAATTTACAGTCATCTTTCCACAAGATTTATATTCAACAGCTAATTAAAAAAAAAGTGCTTTCTTAGGATTATAGAAGATAAAACTAGATGACTAGACAGAATAAATAGCAACCCTTTGTCTAGCAATTAATTATAATTAAACAGCAACGTTTTTATTATGTACCAACAATGTTCAGGTTTGAAATTTAGAACAAATATAAAAGGAATATTTACAAGATATATAATAATTACAACCAACCAAGAATTACTTTAAATATCTAACAAACAACATATACAAAGTAGAATATATGACATGTTTAAATTTTAAATTCAAATATATATACATATTCAATCAAATTTACACATGCAGATGTTCTATTTTGTAACTATTCGTTTTGGTTTCCCCATATTTCAAAACTGTATGTGGCCAATATATGCGTCAAAAACTGTCATTAATTGATGGCCCAAAAATTATTCTTCATTCTAAATGCAACTTTCTTTAAAAGTTGCAAACTGTACCAAAAAAAAAAGAAATCCAAATTAATTCATTCTGAAATGTCTAAGCATGAATTTTTTGAAATTATAATGAAAAATCTGGCAATACTGATGGTGGATTTGCAGGAAGATTATATGAAATTCCTAAATTATACTAAGAAAAAATAAATAAAAATTTTAAATTCAATTTTCTACATTTGACAAATTGATTTAAATATTTTATGTTTAAATTTTAAAAATTAACCAATGAAAATATTTATCTTTTAGTAATATTTTCAAAATTAAAAATTTAGCTATTTATCATATATTTTAAATAATCTAAAAAATCAGATGACAATATTTCATGTAAATATTAGGTGTTCCGCTCTTAGTATTTACATAAAATTCTGGTATTTGACATCATAACATTCTTCTGTGTTGCCATTTATATAATAATCCTTTCTTTAATTCTTAAACATTATTATTATTTTTAAATATATTGATTAAAATAACTATAAATAGTAAAAATTTGATAAGAAATAGTTGACTGTAAAACAAAAGAAAGTGTAGTTATTTAAAATAATGTGGAGTAAATTAATAAATATGTTCAAAAATAGGCAGATAACATGTACTAATTGACTGCTTATGTACTGAGAAACAAACTTTGGCACTTTGTATTGTGTAAAATATATGACTTTTTTGAAACTGCAAAATTTTCTAACAACATAATCAACATCCCCTTTTGAATACACCATTTTATTTTTCCATGGAAAATCTGCTGCCACTCAAATATTTTATGTCAGTCAGTCGGTGACGTCAACATAGCTTTATAATATACAGGGTATATATCCCACTTAATTAAAATTGGTTCAATTGATGATGTTTTTATATAGAATATTAAAAAAAGAAATGTACAAGACCAATCCCAGAACTATATGAAAACTGAAGAAAAGCATTCTCAGAAACATTAAAGCTATCAATATGAATACTTTATGTAAGGTTGGTCTGAACATAATTATGCAAACAGGAAGGTGAATAGATGCACAAGGACACCACTTTCAGCATCTTAAGTTTTAATACGTTTAAATAATGTTAAAATAAAGTTTCTAATAAGTGTCCTTTGTCTAAATTCATTTTGTCATTTCCATTAATTGGAGCAGATTTTATGTGAAACAACCTGTAGATTTTAAAGTCTGTAAACTAATAAGTATTATCAAATATTACAAATGTTCCTAGTCACATTCTGTAGTTCAATGTTGATATTTCACATTGCATTAATAAGATAATATGAGTAAGCAATAATACACATCTTTAAAAAACCTTAAATTCCAGTAATTAATGTTAAAAAAACACATTTTCAATCTATTACTAAAATCATCTTTAAGTCTCTAACATTCCAATTTTAGAATGTACATTAAATGCATAAATTTTAAACTGTGAACGTATTATTATCATAATATATACACAATTTAAATAAACATATATATTTAAATTTCGAATTTTTGCTCTCATTTTTGTAATATATCATTGTTCTTTATTACATTCCAAAATTGAAATGTTAGAGAGACCTGAAGATGATTTTAGTAATAGATTAAAAACGTTTATCTATTAAAGTTATTTACTGGGATTTAAGGTTTTTAAAAGGTGTGTAATTATCATTTACACATATCCAGTTTGAAGTAAAAGTTAAAATGTATTAATATGAGTAAGAGTACAGTATGAGATGCTTAAAATTAACCATTCATTAGTCATTTCTCTTCACAATATATTTTATATACAGTAGACTCCTATATAACGCGCTCCCGTAAAACGCAACAAAAAAATTGCAACTAGTACTCATACAGCATGATAAACAGTCCCGTATAACGCGTAAGATAAATTTAACATTTTCACATAGTTGTTGATTTTTTGTTTAGAAAAGCAAATGTATACACTTACCTGTTGTTTATATATGAATAGCAAAGCTGATGGTTTAAAGAAGTAGCGGTTTATAAAAAAATAATAATACATACTCATTTAAAGATATAAGAGGAAAATAATTTTATTCAACTTAAAATAAAATCATGCATTTCACTATTTAACATTTATTCACTATCGGAAGTATCAACAAATAAGTTCCAACGATGCCATTTTGTTAATATTGGTTGTACAGTACAGATTTATTGACAACTGTTACAATTTACAGACTCCTGAATTTGCATAAATTGATCTGTCCCGTAAAACGCGATTTCCTACAACGTGGAACGTATCCCCTGCGTTATACGGGAGTCTACTGTATTATCTATGATAGATACAAAGACAAGTGTTTACACACATATAAATATTAAATCATATACTATAAAACCAAAGCATGTGCAAAGATAAACATATCTTTCATATAGTTCAAATTTTTTACTTCCCCTTTGTAATATTCTCCAACAACCAGGAAAATACGGCAATCTGTAAAATTTTAAAGGTTAAGGGAGTTGGAATATACATGGGATCATGGGTCATATTTTGAATTGGATTAGACAATAAAAATTTATTAATTATTGGAATTTACATTTTTTTTTTTAAAAACTCACCCCTACCCTAAAAATAAGGATTTTGTCTTTTTATAATACTTAATAATATAAAAATTATTTTAACAAATGATACCATACACAATTTTAACTTTAAACCACTCTCTTACTTTTTTGAAAAATTTCTCATAATTCAAAAACATTACTCCTTTAAACTTTTATTATTATATAAATTTTATATCATAGTAAAATTGAAAATTACTGGACTTCCTTTTCAGTTCCTTTAATTAACCTCCCATTCTAGTGCTGGGAAAATCATGCGAGAGTTCTTGTAATCTTTTGAATATTCTAATTATTTTAATTTTAAATGTTGCTCTTTAACAAATTGTATTTCTGAAGATATTGGCAGTAGAACAATAAACTCTTTAAATTCATTCTTATTTTATAGATGCTTTTCTAATTTAACGATGGAAAAAATAGGTATATAATACATGTTTAACTATACATAGTGTGAATACAACAATGCTCCATATTGATGGACAGTTACTATATTGATCTGTGCTAACAAACACTGACATTACAGCATTAAAAGAAACGTTATTTGTAATAAGTACAATATACTTCTCATATGTTTAAATACCTTAGCTTCACCAACAGATACTAATTGAACTATATAAAGACTGTGCCATATCTCTGCATACATTAAATTAGTTAATTGTCTACTTTTTAAGCTTTTTTTAGATTAAACAGCTGCAATTTTACTAGATGTGTATAGCTTTTAACTATAAATTAATATTTTTCTTTTGTTTTCTAACAAACTTTATATAAAGCAGATCTAAATTCCAAATTATTCAAATAATCAATGATCTATATATATACATTTCTATATTTAGCATATAAATACTAAAAGAAGTGTTTCAAGTCATTTAAATTAAATGGTCTATCTATAAAATCCTTCAACTTTTCAATTTTCAGAATAAATTTTAATAATTAAAAACTAAATTATTTTATAATTAAAAAAAATATGCATAATTTAATTAAATTCCTACATTTGGCTGTTATTTTTTAATTAAAAAATTATTGGAAGATATATATTAGCTACTTACCACTCTCGCAGCACGTTCTTGTGATTCGCATTTTCTGCAGAACCAGGGACCAGTTGGAACTTGTACAATTCCATAACAAGCTGTAAATTGATCATATAGATATTCATACCCATTAATATTATGAAATTTTTATCTACATTTTCGTATATGTATGTTAAAATTTCATAAATGGTATTTGGTTAACTGGATAGACTATTGTAAAGCTACAGCTTCTGCTTACAAATCTTACAACTATGATGATAAAAAAAAAAGGTTCGATCTTAAAATATCTACATAATGTACTGCTAGTTTGTACTATTTCTTAACTGTATCTTTTTTTATAAGATTCACCTTGAATTCTTTTTTAACTACTGATTCATATTGCCAGATAGTATTTATATAGAAACAACTGTAAACATAACATATAACAAAATTTTTTAAAAATTAATTTAAAATCATTTTTAAAGCAATACTTTATAAATTTTAATTTGTAATTTTATACATTCATAAAAGTCAATATATTGCTAAAAGAAATTTTGCAAGTATGAAGGTATGCATAAGTACAAATGTTGATATTTATGATTTTTTAATAATAAATAAATGAGAAAGTATTAGTCTGGGAACTAGAAACTTTAATGAATAGAATATTTTTGATCAATTAAATGACAATCTTCAGCATAAAAACTAATGACATAGAAGATAATTAAAATGCAACAGATACTATACATCTTTCTATTCTATTCAAACATTGTTTGAATGGAATAGAATGCTGAAGATGGTTATAAAATTGACCAAAAATGTTTGTCATTCCTTAAAGTTTCTAGCTTCATAAGCAGTTAACTCATTTATATAACACCTGCCAATTGCTGACTAGAGTAACACCAATGGACACTGGTAGTTGGTTGCAGGTTTGCATTTCACCAACAAAACAAGTGGGCTGTGTGGAGCTTTCTGAGTTTTCTTTACATGTGTAATCCCTAAATAAGGACCCAGTTCTCAAAAAGTCCTCCCAGGAGATGTATGGTGTGTTGTCTATTCCTTCAATAGAACTCAATCCATTTATATAAAAAAGTTTTACTGTAAACAAGATGATTACTTAGCTTGGGAAGCCAAAAATTTTAATGAATGAAACATTTTCAGTCAATTTGATAATTATTCTGTAGCATATAAACACACATTCAATAAAATATCTATTGCATTTTAATTATAGTATGCTTGAAATTACCCACTTTGTATTTTTTGAATAATAGAAAAAATAGAATCTCTATTTAAATTTCATTCTGTAACCTGATGAAGGCTTATCAATCAGACTAAAAACATTTGTTTTGATTAAATTTAGCTGCTGGAAAAGTATGTTTAGTATCTTCATATTTGTGGATACAATTGTGGAAGAAAGTCTGATCATTCTCAAAACCATTTCTCAACAACACAGCAAATCATACTGACATGAAATTAGGGTTGCCAACATTTGCCAACTACTCGCCTGGAGGATTGCCCCCCCAAAATAAACAGTCACAATATTTTATTTATTCAACAATTATATTATCATATACGAGTACAGTATATATATTTATATATAGTATTACACAGTTAACAATCCAACATTATTTTATATAGTAAGTATAATTGTAATGCTTCTTATTTCTTAAAATTATATATTTTTTTCTGATTTTGCTACTTGCAATAATTTTTTTTGGTCATGTTGAAATAAATAAGAATGAAAAGCTTCGCAGCTCATGTCGAAATTAATTCGAATGCCTAACTCTGCTTTAACGAGCTCCACTCGCATTCTACTTCTATCATTTCTCCAAGCAGATTGCAGATTCCATTATAGAAAAAATTCTTTCCACAAATGCATTGCTTACAGGTACGCTTAGAACTTTGCCAACAATTTGTTTGATTTCAGTCACATCAAGGGTTTTAAAAATAGACACCCATATTTTTTCTGTTGATAACTCCTCATTTCAAAGTTTTTCTAAATTGTTATTTTGAATTAAAATTATTTTGTCATATAGAATATCTTCATTATAGTAATAAGTATTAAAACTTTATCACAAAAAAGGATATTTTAAAAAATTACTTCTACAGACAATTTCAATTTTTACTTAGAAATAAATAAATTCATTTATTATAAAGGAGACAAACAAAAATTTATTTGAAAAACACAAATATTTGTTTTATTTGGGTCTCTAATTAATAAAAAACGACGAAACACCATTTTAAAGTGCATTTTTATTCAAATAATATATTTATAAATAATATGTAGCCAAAAACGCAGCCAAGTCAAATTTCTGTAGCCCAAAAAGTAGCCAATGTGCCAAATGATATTTTTTATGCCAAACTGATAAAAGGATAGCCAAATTTTGCACAAAGTAGCCAAATCTGGCAACGCTGCCTATGGTAGCGAAATATGGCGACCCTTCCAGTAATCTCGATGACATGAGTGTTTAGTAATGAAATGTAGATGGCGCTTATCGTAATGATGATTTTGTATGCAAATTTTCAACAAAAGTTTTCGATCTGGAAATATGAGGAATAATGTGAATGTTACAGAATAATTAACAAACCGATTTTAAATTTTAATATTAAAGAATAATAAGTAAAACATTGATATTCCTGGTGAAATTACTAGTAAAACTGGAGACTGGATAAATGTTACCAAAACTGGAGTCTCCAGGCGAAAATGACACGGTTGGTAACCCTACATGAAATGCCTTCTCCAGAAGTTCAAGGACATGGTAGTTACCCTGTGACTACCATGTCTTTGCACATATTGGGGAATAAGGTAGGTTCTCCAGTGTTTCCCAGCCAAACTTCTGCAGTTTGTCTTTGATGGTATGTGCAATGTGCTGAGTTATTCTGGTTGTTTGGACTTTAGGGCTGTTCAAGGCAATCAATGACTAGGCAATTACGGTTCATGTTTGTGGAGGTGTTTGTTTCCAAGAAGTCAAAGAGTAGTGAGACAACACTGTCAAAAAAATCAGGCCACCATATTTCCTGTAGCCTGTTAACCTTGATCTTCTTGGATGGAGAAGAACAGGTATATCTTCATTCCACTGATTATTGCCTGTCTTCTGGATCATAATGAAAACACCAAGACTCATCTAGAGTTACTATTCTCTGAAAAAAGTCATTCCCTCTCTCAGAGAAGCTCAACAATTACATCAGTAAAGCACCCTTCCATTTCATCATCTGTTCTATCCTTTCGTCAATTTATACAGGACCCATTGTGAGCACTTCTTATAAATGAGTATTTGAATGCTTCAGCAGATGCTTCCATGCCAGTTTTCTTGAATGATTAGCACTGTATTCAGATGACCTGAACATGCTTGATCAGTGGTGGAACCTTTCCTGAGTGCCAAACACATCTTGTGACACTTTGAAATGACAAGCAGAGTCTGCCATACACTGTTAATATCATCTATAAATTTTGGCTGCTCTGCAACAAGAACTATATCACAATTTGATCACATTTAAACAGATTCAGTATCATAATAGCCATCATTTCCAAATCAATGTGCCAGACTAACACAATGTTCAGAAATCTAAATCATACAAATGGTCTGTCTCAATCACAGGTTAGTAAATCTGTGCACAGTGATTTGACTTCCCAAAACCAACTCATAATCATTGGCTCTCACTAATAAATATATCCAATTATATCTGGAAAATTTAAAATAATGCACTGTATGTTAATGCAGGTTGAAGGAAGAAATAACTATTAGCAAGGTTGAGGCTGAAGTTTTAAATGCGAAAACGTGTACGTCAGACATTCAGCGCCACTTTCCTGTAAGCCTAGAAGTTTGACAATGGTGTTTGGAAAGTCAGTGGAATCACGCTTGACATTCCAAAGGCCATTGCCAAACTTCTAGGCTTACAAGAAAGCGGCACTGAATGTCTGACGTACACATTATTGCGTTGAAAACTTCGGCCTCAACCTCGCTATTAACTAAAAAAGAAATCAAAAGTCAAATTAAATGAATAATATTTACAGAATAAATTATAGCTTATTTATAGCTTATTTCATAAATCTTGGGTGTAAATGCACAATAGTAGGACCAATCTATTTACTTAGTGAAGGAAATGATTGCTGACAAATCTTTGACAAGATCCCAAATTGAATCTTTGTGTGTTACCAAAAAGGGTTCTTGAACATTTTAAAATTTCTGGTATCCCAACTGAATGGTATGAATTGCCCAGCCAAGATACATGAAACGATTTGTAATATTAGAGAGGTTGCATCCAAAGTTTTCATCTCTAAAAACATGAACGTCAAACTTTGAGCACCGCCATCTTGTAAGCCTAGAAGTTTGACGTTCACATTTTAGAGATGAAAACTTTGGATGCAACCTTTCTATTCTGAAGCCTAGAAACTTAAAAAACTACTTTATCACTTATTAAATTTAATAATACAAAGCTATAAAATATGTACTGCTGGACAGAAAAGTGAAACATTCACTTTTTCTGTTCACCAGTGTATTCCAATTATTTCATATTTATACTTCTTTTATTTGAAAGTTTATAGTATATTTTGAAATAAATGCCTTCTTACTAAGAAAAACTCATTGAAAAATTCTCATATTAAGTTATAAAAATTGTTGATATTATCCAAAACCAATCTATGCATTCTGATCTTTTCATTTCCCTCCAACATATCAACTTTTACAAAGATAGATCACTATTTCTTAAAAGTTTCCTTCATCAAATCAAAATCAAAATGTTTTAGCATCATATTTCTGAAACATACAATTTCAAGATATTTTAACATCCTAACCCTACCAATTAGTCATTTTTTGACTTCATTTCTCTCTTTAGATATTACTAGACTAGGAGATCCTAGGAACTATTGTGACCTTGAATAAGTTCTCGCTGTTTTACAGCAGGGGGCATTACTAGAACTGTGTGCGTGTATTTTTAGATGGTGATGCATCTGTAAGGAAGTACAATAAGCGACCTTGAAAATCAGTATATGTCATTTCGCCGAAGTGTTAACAACTTTTTTTCTCGTGGTGTTAAAAATGTTGCATTTTGTGCCAAAAAAAGAGTATTTGCGGGGAATTTTATTGCACTATTTTATTCAAAAAAAATCTGCAGCTGAAGCATACAGAATTCTTGTTGAGACTTACGGTGACCATGCTCTGTCGGAAACAACATGCAGAGATTGGTTTAGACGCTTCAAAAATAATGATTTTGACATTGAAGATAAAAAACGTTCTGGCGCACCGAAAAAGTTTGAAGACGAGGAATTGGAGGCATTACTTCATGAAGACTCATGTCAGACGCTAGCTGAACTTGCAGAATCATTAGGAGTTGATCATACAACAGTTTCAAAACGTTTGAAAGGATTAGGAATGATTCAAAAGCAAGGACATTGGGTGCCGTACGAGTTGAAGCCGAGAGACGTCGAACGGTGTCTTTTCACATGTGAACAGCTGCTTCAACGGCAGAAAAGGAAAGGTTTTCTGCATCGTATCGTGACTGGGGATGAAAAGTGGATTCACTACGATAATCCTAAGCGTAGAAAATCATGGGGTAAGCCTGGCCATGCATCAACATCATCGGCAAAGCCGAATATCCAGGGCTCAAAGCTTCTGCTCTGCATTTGGTGGGATCAGCTAGGTGTAAAGTAGTTTATTATGAGCTGCTCAAACCGAATGAAACCATCACAGGAGATCACTATCGACTACAATTGATGTGTTTGAGCCAATCATTAAAAGAAAAACGGCCATTGTACGAGCAGAGACATGACAAAGTGATTTTGCAACATGACAATGCTCAGCCACATGTTGCACAACCGGTGAAAACCTACTTGGAAACACTTAAATGGGAAGTCCTACCCCACCCGCCGCATTCACCAGACATTGCCCCTTCCGATTATCACTTGTTCCGATCGATGACACATGGCCTGGCTGAGCAGCACTTCCATTCTTATGAAGATGCCAAAAATTGGGTTGATTCTTGGATAGCCTCAAAAGACGTATCATTTTTCCGACGTGGAATTCAAATGCTGCCAGAACGATGGGAGAAAGTAGTGGCTAGTGATGGACAATACTTTCAGTAACATGTTTTGTATTACTTTTTTTAAATAAAGCATTAATTTTTACGAAAAAACAGCGAGAACTTATTCAAGGTCCCAATACTAGGAACTTATACTGTTGCTAGCAGTACATTATGGTTCACTGGACTTCAGCTTTCTCAGCTCAATATGTGATGACTATTTTATTAGCACTCTAAATTTTGGTTAAGTCAAAAACTATTCTCTTGAGTTTCTAAGCTGAATGGTAACTACATTTCCCAAAGTAATGACTATCTTTTGTTTCAAACATCTTTTCAGTTTCTAATGAAAAGCTTTAGCTTGAAGGCACTTTGAATCATTTTTATCTTGCAACAATATTTTTCAAATAAAAGTCAGATAAAGAACTAATAGATCACTGTATAGAGATCAGATAATTAATATAAAGCAACTTTGTAAATTAATGATTGTAAAATAAAGTTGATAAATTGCCATTTTTAAATGACATTAAGAAATAATTTTGATTTTAATTAAACTTGCCGTTAAATTCTAATTCATTACATTGTCTACTTGAACTTTGTTTATTAATAGGACTTTATTACGCCAGTGAAGTTTCTGATTTGACTAAGATCTCTCTTTGCTAAAGTCAAAACAAAATATCTTTATTTTCACCTGCTTATTGAAGTAGATATTTCTATATCTGTTGTGTTTATTATCAACTTTTCCCTTCATTCTTCTTTTTCTACTAGAATAGAATATCCTAATTTTGAAATTAATTTTTGATATTTATCTTCAAAAGCTTACAAAAAAAAAATAAAATAAAAGGAAAACAAAATAAACAGCAGAGAAGATCCTGGTAAGTGTTTTAAAGATAAATATCGAAAATTAGTTTCAAAAGTAGGATACTCTACTCTAGTAGAAAAAGAAGAATGGAGGAAGAAGTTGATAGTAAATGCAACAGATATAGAAAATAAAGATATGTGAAAATAAAGATATTTTGTTTTGACTGTTGACTAAGATCTTCTCTCTTTGCTAATCAGAAACTTCACCAGTATAATAAATCCTATTAATAAACAAGGTCCAAGCAGACAATATACACACAAAAATGTAAAACAGTAAGGCCAGAGATAAAAAGAATCTAACTATTACTTCCAGAGATATATATGCAATGAGTGATGCAAACATTGAAATTTTTTATCTATGCAAACTGATAAATAATAGTTAAAAAGATGACAGATAAAATTAAATATAATTGTTATACTGTAATGATTTCCAACTGTTAAATACTCCCAATCAAATTGCTTTCATTCAAGTTTGAAAATTACTCATTACACATAATAAAACATTAGCAGCAATAAAAATTTGATTTTAGTCAAATATAAATAAATTTTTGCCAAATAATTTAAGTTCATTTTTAAGTAAATTTAGAAGTAATTCGGGTTAATCAATTTGTTAATAATAGAAGTGATCTGTTATTGAGGGAAAATGTCATTTCTTGGTAATTTTAATAATTAGACACTTCAGAAACCAAGGCTCATCAAGGAAATGTATGATGGAGCAGAGACCCAAGTTAAGAATAGTGTGGGCACTACAGAAGGGTTCTTTGTTAATGTTGGTTTACATTAGGGATCAGCCCTTAGCCCTTATTTGTTTGGCCTGATAATGGACATGGTGTGTGACATGAAGTGTGAGGCTCCATGGAGTATGCTCCTTGCAGATGATATTGTGCTATGTGAACCTTTCCAAACCAAGGCTAAGAAGAAACTGGGAAGGTTGGATGAAAGTTTTGGAAGAAAGGGGCATGAAATTAGCAGAACTAAAATAGCTTATATGAATCTAAATGGTAGAGACAAATGTAATATTAAAATCCAAAATGTGCAGCTCGCTCCCTTTGGTTCCGAGTTTTAAATATCTTGGGACATTTGTCGGGATGGGAGAAGGATTGAACTCGGAGGTGCAGCATAAAATTCAATGTGAATGGATAAACTGGAGGAAGCTGAGCAGTGTGTTAGGCAACAAGAAAGTTAGCTGCAATCTGAAAGGAAAATTGTATAAATCAGTTGTTAGACCTTCGATGCTATATGGAGCTGAGACATGAACAATAACAAGGGCCCATGAAAGAAAAATGGAGGTGGCAGAGATGAGAATGTTGAGATGGGTGTGTGGAGTGTCAAGGAAGAATAGAATAAGGAATGATTTTATTGGAGATTCTGTTAAGGTGAGCCCCTTGAGCAAAAAGATGCAAGAATGTAGGTTGAGGTGGTTTGTCCATGTACAGTGAAGAAGCAACAATTATGTTGGAAAGAGGATAGGAAAACTGGTAGTAAAAGGAAAGAGGAAAAGAAGACCAAAGATGTGTTGGAAAGATAAGGTGGAAGAAGACTTGAACCAGAGGGGACGAAGTCCTTGATAGGGAGAAATGGAAGAAGCATATTGGAGAAGGAAACACCAAACCCCATATAAACATGGGAAAAGGCAAAGATAAAGAAGAAGAAACCAAGACACCTTCATGTGATTCTTACAAAAAGTTTTAAATCAAATATACTTTTTTAAAAAAAAATTAATTCAATTTTAAAAATCTGTTTCTCTTTTGCAAATGATCCAAAGATCAATTTCATTTCAAAAACATTTATTGTGTTTTCAATAAACTTTATTTTTTTAGTATTTTTTGACTTATATTCAAATAATTTAGTTCATTACAAAATTTTAGGCATCTTTAACATTTAAACAATTTAATTTTATAGTTTCAATAGTAGTGTTTAGTGTTCTAAAACTAATTTAAGATTATTTATTTTATAATATACTTTATTATAGTTTTATAGATTGAACCATTTAACTATGAAAATTCCAATACTATTGAAAAAAGACATGTATATTAAACTGTATTTTCTGAGATCTTCATTGAACACAAATGAAGAAAACTGTACTAGATTATCCAAGATAAATAAGAAATCTTGATTAAGTATAGAAAGTAACTATTTATAAAATTTATACTTTAACTTTTATTAGCTGTTTTCTAATTTTTTCTATGTATTATGATGAGAAGAATGAATAAGTTAGAATTTGAAAGAAACCTATCAATATTATATTGTCTGAAGAAGAACTATTAAGGTTCAAAAACGTTTACAATTTTTTTCCGTCATTTCACCAACACTGGTAACAGGTTCAGGTACGGGTTGATTTCATCCAGGTGTTCTTTGAATGTTGAAGTTTAACATATTTATTATTTGAAAGCTGTAAACAATTTTTAAATGATGATTGTAGATTGTGAGAAAATTCCCAAATTCAAAATTCATATAACAAAATAATTTAACATCAGACTAGAATCTAGGAAACTATGGGTGAGTAACCAAATAATAAGTAAACATTGACAGGATCAGTTAGTTGTAAAAGTAATCAAGGATTATGTTAAGCTTACCTTTTCATATTCATTTGAAAGGGGATAAATGGTTTCAGAACCAGATGAAGAAAGAGAAAAAAAATCCTGCAAATGCAGAACCTATCACTTGGCTTTGAAGGAAGCTTGAATCATTCAAGAAACAATCCTAGCTCTATTCAAATCAGATATTGAGCAATATTCTTCTCAATATTTTTCCACACAAAGATAGATAAAAGTTTTAAATATCTATTATGGTAGCTGTTTTATCCGTTCTGTAGATACTTGTCTCTTTAATCCGAAAGGAATTACTTCAGTAGACTATCCCACTGCTAGTTAGGTTAAAAAACTCTTTTATTGTTTTTTCATATGCATTTCAAGCTTACTTAATTCTTAAGCCCCTCCTCAGTGCATAAAGATCTTCACAAATTTTTTCATAATTTCTATACCAGAGGTGGGGAGAAAAATTGTGAAGATCTTTATTCACTGAGGAGGGGCATAAGAATTAAGTAAGCCCAAAATGCATATGAAAAAACAATAAAAGAGTTTTTTAACCTAACTAGCAGTAAGATAGTCTACTGAAGTAATTCCTTTCGGATTAAAGAGACAAGTATTTACAGAATAGATAAAAGTTGTTTCATTCTTATAAAGAATACCATTCCATTCTGTCAAAGTAGAGAAAAAAAACTTTTATCAAATCTTTCCTACTTAGTATACAGGAAACATAAAGTTAATTTAATTTAAAAAGAGAATAATAATAACAAAGGATATTAAAAAAAAAAAAAGTAAAGTTGTCAACTGTGGAAAGAGAAGAATAGTGGCAAGACAGAGCAAAATAAAAGGTTTTTATCAAGACTCTTGATAAAAACTGTCAAGTCTATATGTTGAATAATACCTAGACTTGATAGGAAATCAAAATTGGAAAAAAATATCAAGATAGAGAATGCTTAATAAAAAAAAAAGTGTATTTTAAAAATTGGTTTTAAAGAGCATGGCAATATAAACACACTGTACAGACAATTCACTGTATGCACTATATTCAAGCAAAATGCTTTATAAATAATTATACAATAATACTCTTTAAAATCAATTGTTTTTATTACTATTTAAATAATAACTTTTATGATAATATATATACTTGGTATTGTTATAGTTTGAAATAATTCCAATTTGAACAAAGAGAAAACAGAATAAATACAACAAACATTTAATAATTCACTAAAAATTACAAAATTACTATTTAAATTTACAATGCACAGAAAAATCTGATACTATATTAGCAATTATTTATAACTTTAATGTTTACATAATTTAGCTTAACTTAATTAAATTCAAAAATATAAATAAAAAATTGTTATAATAATTTACTAATCTAAAATTAATTAATGTGTAGAAAAGCTATAATTCAGTATATTCAGATATAGAATGACTAACAATTTGCTTGCATATTAGAGGAATCACACATTCAAATCCTATTCTAGGTGTTATTTTTCTAGCTTTTTCTGAATTATCTAATCATAGAAATTATCAATAAATGATAATATACTTATCAGTAATGCAAATTCCCTGTCGAGTTTCGACTTAATAAGCCAAAAAATAACAATTTTTATAATTTATTAAATAAAAACAAATATTTAATATTAACAATAATTGAATTGTTCATGTTACAAGAATAAATATTATTGGAAAATTATTATTGTTAATTGTCTACTTGGACTTTACTTATTAATAGGACTTTATACTGGTGTTTAAAGATTGGCACAGTAATGAGAGTTAGTTCAGGAAAGAACAAAATTTCTTTATTATATCACCTGTAGTAATAATTTCTGTAATTTATTATTATTGTTAATTGTCTACTTGGACTTTACTTATTAATAGGACTTTATACTGGTGTTTAAAGGTGGAATGGTGGCAAACGAAACCTTGATTGAGGTGTTTAATTGTAAAACGAGAAATATTATCCAGTTATACTCGGGATTGGAATATGTATTTACATGTTTGGTAGTAATACTGCTGATGAGGGGCATGCTAGCCCGAAACATGTATAATATGTGTACAGAAATTATTACTACAGGTGATATAATAAAGAAATTTTGTTCTTTCCTGAACTAACTCTCATTACTGTGCCAATCTTTACTTATTAATAGGACTTTATACTGGTGTTTAAAGTCCAAGTAGACAATTAACAATAATAATAGAATTTAAGGACAGTAAGGCTTTTACAATTATTGGAAAATGTTTTTATTTTTACATTTCAATCCATATTATTTTTCAGATATTAAAATTATAATCATTTTATAACAACATTTAGCTAAAATTATCGATAATTATAAAAACTAACAAAATTCTTAAACTCAAAAAAAATAAATTACATTTAAAGTTGTTGTTTTTGTTATGCATGAAAGTATGAGATGCATTTTGAAATGAAAAATTTACCTTAACTTCATGGATTTATAAAAAAATAGACAAAACCTCTTATTCAGAGGCATTATCAATGTAGAAATGCTGACTTCTGGATGTACTATATTCCTAAAATGTGTATGAAAATCAAATGACTTAAAGCTAAGCAATAAAACTGTATTATATACAAAGTTGTGTTCCTTAAAAAAATAAATAAATAAAATTACAAAATCTTTTAATAAGGTAGAGAGTTTTAGATTTTCAGTATGTTACAACATACTACAGAACATTATTTTAAATGTTAAAATCAGAGATTAAACAGAAAATAGATTTTTAAAAAAAATGAATGTTTTAAAATAAATATCAACAACTAAAACCTAATAATTATACATTAAAGCCAAATAATTATCAGATCTTACTGGGCTATTATATATAGTAAAATGTCAGTATAATGAATGCCAGTTTAATGAAATTTTTGGTATAAATAATACCATATTTACTCGAATAAAAGACAAGAGTTTTTATTAATTTTTCACAGCTTCAAAAACCTAGGTTGTCCTATACACATGAGCAAAGGATTCTTTGCATTTTTGCAATAATTTTTGTGAACCATGTATTTGCATTTTTTACCGAATGCTCACCCTCTGTTGTTTAAAAACAAAAATATTTTCACTGGGTCATTTGAATCATTCTTGCATATTGTCAGGAGTAAAGACGAATAGCAATAGAAAAAGCAAAGCTTTTGAATTGAATTCCAAATCGAAATTCCAAAATCACACAGAAGCCCGATATAAGTTTTAATCCATTCCCACATGAAAACAGGTGATTATTCGGAAATCAGAATTCGGAGAAACTCATAAGTGTAATCAACGGAGAGTGAATTCGACTGTTAAGAATTGGCAAAAAAGGTTCCTCATTGTCCAGCTTTATGTGAACAAATTATGTTGTCGACTTTACAAGATTTTTCCTTAAAGTCTAAAATGCCAGTAATTTTTGCAGGACAATGTGTGCATTTATGTCATTTAATATTTTATTTGTTATTAAATGAAATAAAATTAGAATTGTATTAATAAATCTAATTTTTTTTATTTTGATCTTTAAAGTCACACCTCGTCTCATACGCGAGTAAATACGGTATATCTTGAATCCCTCACCAATTTCCTATTCTGCTTAATGCAAAAGTGTTTCACTTTTGCATTAAGCAAAACTGAAACATGTTTCATTAAACTGTTTCATTAAACTGAAACAGTTTAATGAAAACCATTATAACAAAAATTTCAGTTTAACATAATAAAAATTCTCTCCATTATGAAAGAATAGTTTCATTATAACAAAATCTATAAATGCATAAATCATTCATTATTAGTAAATGATGAATATTATGTCAAACAGTCTGGTAACATTAATTTTAATGTCTAGTTCAACTGACAACACTAATTTTAATCCTTAGTTATGGTTTCATTTTAATGTTAATTTATTGAGCTGCAATTTGAAAAATTGTAGACCTATAAATTCCTACTATCGTCCATTCGTCCGTCTTTCCTTAATCTCGAGAACAAAGTTAGATAGATGAAAGACGAGACCAGATATGGAAACCTTAGGGGCTGGAGAATCCAATTAACTATATAAGAACTTCCAATGCAAACCAGAAGTCATATTATTTCAATTCAAAACTTTTTGCCTAAAAGATGTTAAATATATGACCAGCACGACTTTATTGTTAAAGGAAAAGAAAGTTTGATGTACAGGGACAAGCCACTACTAATTTCAGGTGGAGACGTAAGGTTGGTTGGTTGGTTAGTTGATGTTTTTTGGCACAAGGGCCACACAGGCCAAGCTGTGCCACGACAAATGGTAATTTATATATATAAATTAAAATAGGCATATATATATCTATATTATAAAATAACAACAAAAAATAATATAATAAAAAAAAATATATAGCAATAAATATAAAAGTTAACAATATATATAAAACAAAAATGTAAATAAATAGTTAAATCTCTTTGTACATATTAATGACTTTTAGAAAGTCCAGTAAATTTTCAAGATTTGGCCTTTGGCCCAACACCACTGTCACACTTGAATTTCCAAAACACTGTCTATGCCTCATCTCGAAGGCAGAACAATTGCACAGTATGTGTTTTACACTTAGAAAACAGTTGCACTACTCACATACTGGCTGGTCATCACCCTTCAGAAGGTATTGATGAGTCAGTTGAGTATGTCCAATTCTCAAACAGGTAAGGATAACCTCAGATCTCCTATCATACTGTTTATTATGTCCAATTTTCTATCATAGGTTTGATCTCATGTAGTTTATTGTGGATTTGTTTGTTCCACACATTTTGCCATCTCTCTGCTAGTCATTTTTTAACAACTAGCTTCAAATCACCTCCTTCAATACGCATTGTATGCTGTGAAGGACTAGCTGCCTTTGCAGCTGCGTCAGCTTGTTCATTCCCTCTTATACCAACATGGCCTGGGACCCAACAAAATTTTACAGAGAAATTACTCGCACAAAGATGGCACAGCAGTTTATGGATTTTAATCACTATAGAGTGAGAACTAGGTTCAGATGAGATCAAAGCCTGAAGGGCACTAACTGAGTCACTGTAAATCATGCAGCAATGATGACCTTTTCTAATTACATACTTTAAGGCTAAATAAATAGCCTGCAGCTCTGCAGTAAAGATGGAAGAATTCAGTGTAATTTGTTCTGCCACAATTTCATCCTGGCAGACAAAGGCTGAGCCAACATAATCATCAGATTTAGATCCATCAGCGTATATAGGAATTAAATTCCTGTCACAATGTTGAATTTCTGCAAAATGCTGTCTAAACATGTAGTCTGGGGTGGATTCCTCAGGAAATTGCTTTAAGCTAAGGTCAACATTTATCACAGGAGTTGACCAAAGTGATATACTATCAACCATGGCCTGTGAAATATTGCTTGTGTCCAGGTCAATCGTGCTGCTTACATTCTCCATTCTAACATCAAATGTAGGGACACAACTTGGGCGAGTTGCAAATAATCTTTCCAGCTGAGTATCTGATACTGTACAATCAAATGGAGCCTGATTTGAGCCTCCCGTTTATCTGAAGCAGGGGCCAAAGCAGGAGATATAAGAAAGCCAACTTTTAGGGGAAGTCAATTACTTCTGCATCAGTGATGGTCTAGGGTCTGTTCATATGTGAGTGATGGCGGAGGAGACAAGTGTCTAATAAAAACCATTTATTTTAACATAAGAGTAACCTACACAATACAAAGATAGTTTGTTCTAAAACAATCAGTGGTTCAGATGTCCTGGGTGTCAATGTTGTTCTTTGATCACTGATTGAAAGTGGTCCCAGGGCAGTGGCATTGATAAGTCTGTAAGGCAGGTGGGGAGACTCCATTGGTTGGTGCAGGCGATATGGTTTAAGTCCATAGTGGCACAAGTCACTGATTGGCACAACAGACAAAAAAACTGCGTTTTGTGCATTGGCACATGATGTCTTGGTTATTTGGAACATTAACTAACCAAGTGTGAAGTTCCGGGATAAAAGTGAACTGTTTCCCGGGATCCCGGGAAATCCCGGGATATAATAAATTATTTTTAAAATATAAAAAATATCTTGAAATCGAATGATATCATTATTTTTCATTTTTTAAAGTAATTTAAGTGTTCTACAACCTCCAAAATCGTATTAATAATGATGTGTAAAATATGTATTAAAAATACCTTTGAATTACGTAGAAAATTCACAAATAAAAAAAAATTTGTTAAAGTTTGTTCGAAACTGCTTATAACAAAAATTGCCTACGAATTGAGTTAAAAATTTAAAGAAAAAAAACTGAACTTTGATCAAACTTCTAACTTAGAAAATGATATTTTTTATTTAAATAAAACATAATACAAATATTACTGTAAATTTTTATAATGAGATTTTAAGAAACAAAGATGGTCGATACTCCGATCACTCAATCTGGTTCTTAATTTGGTAATAAAAAGTCCTGCTGCCGAGAATGCCCTTTCTGATTCAATCGATGTGGGTGGAATCGTTTTTAACGCATTTAACAGAAGACAGATGATGTGTGTTTTTTCACCTGTAGCCTCAAAGATTTCTATTTCGTTCTCGAGACGCGTTTCAGTACTGCTTTTGTTGTCCACTTTTCTTGATCTGTCTATCTCAGCTTCTTTGATAGCAGCATCAAGCTTTTCAGCTAAAGTCATTGCAGATGAGCTTGCGACATCTGGTAGTTGATCTGTATCACCGGAAGTAGAATCAGTAGATACTTCAAAAAGACGATCTAACATCTGTTTTGCTGATAAAATTAACATAGTCTTGGTTGGTAAGGCTGGCAAACTTTTTTCACTTGGGAAAGTTGAAACTTTTCCATAATTCTTTCCACTATTGAGATATTGTATGAGGCCAGTCAGTTTTACATTTCTTCTCTCTGCTATGCGTCGAATAAACGACTCTTTTAGTCTTCTTGAAAAAGGTGTGTTTAGTTGATTTAACTCATTTATAATAAAAGAAAAAATACCTTCCGATGAAAGTAAAGTCGATCCTCTGTTGCCAAGCTTTTCTGCTCCAGCTTTTAATGGCTGCAGTGATGCCACGATGTCACGAATTACAGTAACTTCTTGTTTGTCAAGATCAAAATTGTCCGTATCTTTATTACAGTCAATGATTGCTTTCGATATGGATGATCTTATTTTAATAAATCGCTCTAACATGGCTAAAAGGCTATTCCATCGGGTTTTGGAATCCAGAAATAAGTGCAAATTTTTCCCATGTTCCTGTTCAACGTATTTTTGTAAGATGTTATTCTTTAAAGGTGATTTGCGAAAAAATTTTGCTATTTTTCTAACCTTATTAATGATTTGAGAACAGACTATTTCATTACCTAGTGTGTCATGTAATTCAAATGAAATATCTATATCGAAAGGATCTTCAGCCAAACGCTCACACAAAACACTTTCAAAATCAATACTATAACTAAAGTCTTCTTCATCTTTCTCAATATCATCATTGCGCTCTTCATCTTCAGTTTGAATTTCTTCAGAAAGAGGGACTGCTACTGAAGTGGTTGACTTTTGGTACAAAACATCACATACCGCTAAATGAATTCCGTGTGCATAACATAACTGATGCTCACATTCAATTAACCTTCCAAATTTCACCATTACAGCTGCACCATCAGTAACACAGGCTTAAATTAAATATAAATGCATTCCGGCATTCTGACAGTTTATGAGTTAATTATACTTTCTATTTGTAAAATTTCTTCAATCTTAACACAAAATAAGAAAAAAGTGAACTTTTAAAAAAATTGCGGGATTTCCCGGGATGAGAAAAATTTCCCGGGATATTTCCCGGGGTAAAAAAACAGCCGGGATCCCGGGATCCCGGTTCCGGTCCGGGATCCCGTTTCAGAAACCCTAATTGGCACATGATGTCTTGGTTATTTGGAACATTAACTAACCAAGTGTGAAGTGTCCTTGACTGTCAGGGATTATATCAATCTCCATCTTTCGATCAGCCATTCTGATTGGGTGATCACACCCTCCAAGTGGCTGGTCCCTCATTGCTAAGCGTAACGGAACTCCTACCTGGAGCGCAAGAAAAGTCACAATTGTAGCTGAATTCGATTTCCCACTGATCATAGGATGACATTCTTTCTACGATTTATGGTTTCTGTGTCACAGTTTAATATAAACAAAAGGTGTCTGACTACAAACCTTTTTTTCCTTACTTTTCTAAACAATTAAATTTTTCTCTAAATTAACCAATTTCCGTGACAGTTCGAACCTGTCTCACAGAGAGCATATATTTTAAATTAAATAAATTAAAAATTACAGCCTGGCATTGTGATGATGTCACAATAAATAACTGCTCATGTATTTTTAAGTTTACAAAAAAAAATGGAGAAAAACAAAACAAAAGCAGTTTTCTTTGGAAGAGAATAATAAAATATTAGATACAGTGGAACCTCGCTTAACGAGCATAATTCGTTCCAGAATCTTACTTGTAATGCGAAACAATTTTTCCCATAGAAATTAATGTAATAATGTGTTCCACTCTGAAAAAATACTCAAATATTTTATGTATAATGTTTATTCAAAAAAAATTACACAATAAACATTGTTAAGAAGCGTGAATCATCATCATCTTTTCTACTAGCGTGGAATGAACCAACCTGAAATGCAAATTCAATTTGCAGAAAACAAAAAAAATCAGATAATTTGTCTGATAAACACACCAAACGATATGCCAAATTCTTGGGCTATGTAAAGGCTAAAATTAAATATTAGAAATTAATTAATTTGACTACAGGTAGGCAGTTATGTTTCCATCTCGTATTAAATTTAATAATTATAAATAATTAATTTTTAATTTAGACATTTCTGCAATTTAATTTGGAATTGGTCATTAAATTTAAGACGAGATGAAAGCATAACTGCCTACCTCTAGTCAAATTATAATTACATATTAGAAATTAATTAGTCTTTACGTAGCCCAAGAATTTGGCATATCGTTTAACATGTTTATTATATAATGGGCTATGGTTATTGATGTTTACACGTAATATATGTGAACACAAGTTTGGAAAAATGTATGATCATAAGCGACACTAAGATGCTAGCTGAACGAGTGCTAAACACGGACTGATAAAACATGCACACATCTGGGACTTCCCCTCTCCTGGCCACTTGTTATGCAAAACATCGCTTGTTAAGCAAGTCATTTTTTCACAATTTATTTTGCTCATTATGCAAAACACTCATTGTGCGAGGTGCTTGTTAAGCAAGGTTCCACTGTAACATGCAAAAAGGAATTAAACAAAACAGATGTGCCAGACGGCCTACAGGAATGCTGTGTCACAGTACTGGATTTTATTGAAAAAATTTTGATTAAAGAAACAACACACAAAAATTAGACTTCTTTTACCAAAAAATAATGGCTTCAAGCAGAAATAACAATTAAAGAGGCAAAATTTCAACTAATTAATACTACTATATTGTTATTTTATTTGTTCACTGTCATTTTTTGATAATTTTTTTATTGTAATTTAATATCTTACATTCTGAAAATGTGAAATTTGGTTCCATATAAATACTAATAGACAAATTGCATTTTTAAAAACTCTTTTACTTCAAAATGTAAACGATTTTTTTATTATCAATAAATTTCTTTTATCCTTCCATTTTTGACTGTATTTCAATATAACAAAAATATTTCGATAGTCCCCTCAATTTCGTTATATCAACATTTCACTTTATATATGTTTACTCTAAAAACCTTAAACAGCTTCGCAAAGTATAGTTAGCCACAAACGTTTTCGGTCCCCTAGGACCTTCTTCAATTGGGATCTGAGTAGAGAGTGACCCTTCGTTCTAAATATCGGTACGACATTACGACATCATACGACATGCTCTTCGTTCTAAGCTCCCGTGATGGATGCACTCCAACCCCCTGCTACAGATGTGTACTATAAACAAGCATCGCTGCGCATGCGTTGGCGGCTATAATGCCGGGTTGTACATCGCTTGCCATGCCTTCGAAAGTTGCTTTTCATCTCTAAAGTTGATAGAAAGGCCTAGGCAATCCGCTTTAAAGATCTCTAGCACTTCCAAATACTTAAGATGGTGTACCTGCCTGGTTCTCCGTATCAAGGTCACTTGCTGCAGCCCAGGCGTAATGCCGTTTTCACTGGCATATATAGCCAAGGCAGTATTGCTCTTTTTCTTCTCGATATCCATTTTATGCTCTCAGATATGTTGTCCGAGGGATCTTTTCATGGAACCGATATACATCAAATCCCTATTGAATCTATCATCCCGGAGCGGAATTCTATATACACCCAGTGCCCTTTCAACATCCACTGGATCTTTCCCGTTCCTAAGCAGGGTGAAAACGTCCGGTTTATGCTTGTACGCTATTTTTGTGTTAGTATATGCTCCAATCTCATGGTATAAGGAGTGCAGATGCTGTTCGTATGTAATAATAATAGGATGGGGAGACACACCTTGCCGCAGATTACTCTCCGGAACAGCATCAAACTGGTTTACAGGGTTGCGTTCCTGTTCGTCTGCTATTCTAAGTATAAGCTTCTTGCTATAGCCATGGTTTACAGCTATTCCCACTATTCTCCTTATCTCCTTCTGCTTGTCCCTCTCCATATTACAGTGCATGCAGGCTCTTTTAGTAAGTGCTCTAAAGGCTGCCAGTTTGTAGCTATAGAGTTGGCCAGGATGTATATTGGGATAGTGTTCGGTTTCCGGTATACATTAGTGTCGTAACCTTCACTATTAAAGGTAATATTAATGTCCAAAAAATGAGCTGCTTTGTTGCTCATTTGCTCCAACTCAATCAGAAGACTGTATGGGTTGTCATTCATACAGTGCACGAATTGATCGGACTGGTTTCGTCTTCCAGATGATGCAGATGTCATTGACGTACCTTTTATATAGGTTGATGTTATCGAGAAACTCGGGGATGACCTTGGCCTCCAAGCAACAAACCACAATTTCCGCCAGGTCCCCAGACAAGGGGCTACCCATAGGTACTCTTCTTTTTTGAAGGTACACCTTCCCATTTAGCTGGAAGCAAGAGGTGTAACAAAGAATATGAGAAAGCTCAAGTATCTGCTTGTGGTCAGCATTGCATGCCATCCCACCTATAAGCCAATCTCGTAAACTGCAGAAGTAGGGCTCCAGCTTAATTGATGGGTACATCTCCTTAAAGTCCAGAATAGTAATCCAGGAACCCACAGACGGTAGGCAGTTACGTATAGCCTCAATCACCTGCATTGAGTTGGAGACTGTAAATCGATAACCTTCTAGATGTTTAGCTAGGAGTAAATGGATCTTACATTCTATCATTCTGGTGGGCGCATTGGCTTTATCTAAAATAGGTCTAAGCTCTATCCCCTGTTTATGCATTTTGGCATAGACAAAGAGCCTTGGAACCACTGGTGAGGCTACCATCGCGTTGTCTAGTTGTAACTTTCTTGCCAAGCCGGTATGTGTAAACCTGTGGACCCTAGATTGGATCTTATCAACGAAGCCCTTCTCTATTTCCTCACATTCTGTGTCTCGTATATATTTCTGCAAGATGGCAATGTAGGAGTCTCTCTTCATCAATACCAGAACCCTATTCTTGTCAGCTCTCAAAAAGACTATGTTATTTTCCCGTAGCCATTTCTTGCTTTTATTTAAAGCATTCTGGTATTCTGCCTCCTCACAATGCTTTTTTAGGTTATAGCGCTTCATTCGGAAGTATGCCTTCCATCTGAAGTGTTCTTTTTGGGTCTCACTCAAGTTGCGTATGAGGGCTTCAATTTCTGGCATGATAGCCACTGGTGTTAGCCTGTAGGATCCTGATACAAACATAAGGCCTTTCCTAAGTACTGTTTTAATACATTCTGGGGAGTTGATTCCATCATAACATATTATCGGGGTTTGCACACTGTTTTTATCTGCAGGTTTCTGGGATCTGAAGATCCAGTGTAGTTTTCTCCTGTAACGAGATTTTAGTTTCTCCGCTAGCCTCTCCTGAATAAACATAGCTCTGTTGTTAGCCTCCACCAAGGTATCGTACTCCATCACATATAGCTGATCTTTGAGTCTAACAAGGCTATTAAGTTTCGAATATCATAGTCTGCGACCTGCTCTAATTGCTTTTTGTAGGCACACGAACCGCAGCTTCAGTAGTAAGGATTCACATCCCGGGGATAGTTTGATATGAAAGATAGACATAGGATACACTTGGTGTTCTCTACATTTGATTAGGAAATCCAACTTCGCCTTGGTCCTCGTAAGAGCTAGGATAAATTTCCTACATACTTTAGCCAGTCTAGCTATTCCAATAAAATCCATCTTAAGAAATGAAGCAATACACATCTGTAGCAAAAGGTTGAAATGCAATGGGAGCTTAGAACATAGGGTCACTCTCTGCTCAGATCCCACCTGAAGGTCCTAGGGGACCAAAAACATTTGTGGCTAACTATACTTTGCAAAGCTGTTTAAGGTTATTAGAGTAGACATATTTATTATTGCTTCGTTTCTTAAGATGGATTTTATCACTTTATATATATATATAAGATGGACAAATTCTCTGGGCTTGCTTAGCATGCACCGCATAGTTAAAAGAAAGTTTTGACTGTCAATATATTTTTTATATGAGAACAAATATGCCAATAATAATTTATTCTAACATGTAAACTTTTTTATCATTTGTGTGTGCTTTTACATTGACAGCTAGCGGCTAGCCATTTTAAGTCAGCACCATGCTTGCGGGAACTCGATTGCTTGCTCGTGTGGAGGTTTGCTGCAGCGAACAAGTGTGCGCACATGACGTCATTTGAAGCATTTAACATGACCAGATTGTATCAAAAACTTGCAGTACCCATTCAGCATACATGTATTGTGTACAGGGGCAGATCTACATAGTGACTAATAGGGCTTAAGCTCTGAGCCCCCAGTGTCAAAGGCCCACAAAAATTGAATTATCATAAATTTTTAATACTTTTTCACTATAATATATTTCATGTGTAGGTATAATGGGCTTTATAATAGTTCATACTTTTTATTCACACCAAATAACATTTCTGCCTATTGTTTAGTACTAGAGATAGGCCTATTATTCTTATAACTTTCAGCATGCCCAAAAATTCTGGTCAGGATTCACCCGATGTAAGGTAATGCCTAGCACCAACATATAGAATTATTACTAGTAGTAGTAACATAGCCTGATATTATCCAGCAATCACTTGGCTTTTTAAAATAATTTTCCTTTTACCAAAACTGAAACAAGCAAAGTGCTACTGCTTGATAACTTAAAATTTTTATTTGTTGGCTAAAAATGTACAAACATCTAAATTTGGTGTACATAATATTTTGATACACCTAAATCAGTTAATATATAAAAAAACTGAGTTGTCGAAAAGTCAAAGATTGCCTATATTTGAGGATATCAAAGTATATTCTTTGTGGGTAGATTGTTATATTCCTGCTTACAGAAGTGTAGCATCTGTAAGCTGTTCCCTCTGTTTCCCTCATATTTATCAAAATATAGACTGTCTCTCTTACATTATCATTATAAAGTTAATTTTGTAGTTAATTGTAACATCTTTGAAAATAATGGATGATTGGCAACATCAGATCAGTGCTTCATCCTATTAGTCTGTTTTAGAAATGCTAGATAAACCTCTGTATGATATTGCACTATTATAAAAGTATACTGTTCATGTTCTTTTAAAATTCTAAAGTGTATGTATATATATAATTTTAATATTACAAATTACATTTAACATTCACAAATATCACTGTTTTAAAAATACAACTGTCAAACCTGTCTATCTCAAAATTTATTTTTCCCTGCATTTTCAGCATAAATTCAATCTATTTTCCATGTTTATCTCAAATAATTTTCTCTGGAAACATCTACATCTCAAATTGTGGACCACTGTGTCAATTACAAATTCAAAGCTCAATGACTACATATTGATAGCATAAATTTTAGTTTAGAAACATCTCTTACAATATAGTATATAGTTGCAATTAATGCTGCTTTTCTCTGATTGCTATGAGTTTGGCATGCATCTTATTGTTTGTTGAAGAAAGTCGGGCATCGGAAACTATTGACAAACTATTTTTGTTCAGGTATGTCAAAAATCTGTTATTAATACCTAATACACATAGGTATTGTAGTTGCTATTGTATTAATAAAATACTGTACTCCAATCAAACCTATTACTGTTTACTTTATAGGAATTGCTATATCTCAAAACCCATTTATCTCAAATTTTTTTCTCGTTTCCATGAGATTCAAGATAGAAGGCTTCAATTAGATTTTAAGACATAATGAAGCTTATACATCATTCTTCAATCATAATAAATTAAGCACAGTCCTGATCCTAGGAATTTATTTTATTACTGAAAAGTACAGTGGTTCCATGTTCTTTGAATTTAATTCATACCAGGAAGCTGTTTGAACTCTGAATCAATTTTCCCTATTAGAAATAATGAAAAATGGACTAATCCATTCCCAGAACCTAAAAAATACCAATTTTGGTAAACTTAAATAGCAAATACATATAATTTAAGGTAAAAATAACACAATGAAATGCTGTAGTAAGTCCTAGATTTTCCAAAACCAGATATCATGTAGACTTATTAAACCTCAGACAGAACAATCACCAGCAAAATTCAATTTTTTTTTAATTCTCTAATATGCATTTTGGGCCTTCTAAGTCCCTCTTCACTTGGAATATAATTTATGTGTACATAAAATTTAAGATCTTATTTATCATTAGCAAATTCAAATAAATAAAAATTAGATAAGAAGCAATTTAAAATACAATCAAATGCCACAAATAATGAATTAAAACATAAAAACAATACATAAAATACATAAATAATATAGAATAAAGAGAAAATTGCATTTATTGTACCTTAATGAAAAGTGGTAATATCCTGTTTCTTAATTAAGATCACTTTGCAGCTGCTTGGCATTATCACAAATAATCCTCTCAGAGATGACATCACCAACCAATTTCTTCCCATTTATCTACACTAGAAAGAGTTTTACATCTTCTCAATAACATGTAATCTCCTGGGGGTCAATGTTGTCACACCTTTAGCCACATTTACTGCTTTTATAGCTTCTTTGTTCTTATGAATGGCAACACCATCTTAAACATGGCCACCAGATCTGCAACAAAGTACTGCTTTCATACTTTGTGATACGTTCCTTTCTCTCCTCAATTATTGATACTTTAACCTTCCTCTTAGGTTTCATTTCCTTCACATTCTTCTTGGATGTCATGGTTAATAGCCATGGGGTTATATATTTAACCAAAAATGCCAAAGTAACATTAAAAAAAAAGCACTGAAATATACAAGCATTTCATAAGAATGCTTTCACAGCAAGGGCGAGAGATGACTTGGGCACACACAACAAATGATGTTTACACAATGAGCATATTTTTTTTACTATGCACACATTCTGAATGTAAAGCATTGTTCAAACTCAAGATGAAATTTCTCTTGAATTTAGTGTTCAAACCTTGAAATGTTTGAAACATGAAATACTTTTGTATATCCTTAATACAATCTAGGATTTAATAACAGGCATTCACAAATTTGTTGTCTGTGTTTTCACTAGAATTACTCAAAGAAATTAATCAATTTCCTTCAATAATTATTACTTTTTGATTTTTCTTAATAATTTTAACTAAAAGTATCATTGTCGAATTTGTGATATTAAAATTTTTGGCAAAAAACTGCTTTTTAATTTATTCTATAATTTAATATTTGTTAATACTTATTTATTTCATTAAAAAAACAATAATTTTAAGCATAACTATTCATTACATAAAAATAAGACCCTTAAAAGCAACAATGTAAAAAATCAAATATAACTTTAAAATCCACACAGTAATCTCTTACAATGAGATTTGCAATAGTTAAAAATCATAACATAAGAGGATCAACTGATAAAACAGCATTAACACACAATATTCTTGATGAGTTATGACAAAATGCAGGTAAACATAAACATGTCACATATATAAGAATATGTTCTATATGCTCAAACGATGCAACTGCTTTAAAATGCTGTAATTTGGACATTCGTTAAACTGTAAAGGTCTGATGATGGAATGATGAACATTATAAAAACATTAACCATTCATTTAATGAAGAAGATATTTTCTGGTTTCTTAAAAACTTGAGTGTTTTTTTTAGCTAATTACTTTATCCACATAAACTGTTATATCTCCAGAACTGTTTAATTTTTTAAAGTAATTTTGCTATTTTTATTTGTGATATCATCAGGAATACGTCTTAAGATTTTAATATAGCATGAATATAACATAAAAGGGGCAGATATAGGAACAGAATATCTATAATTATTATTATTATTTTGGGTTTATCTCAGATATCTTGGGTATCAGTACCAGTTCTTTCAGTACACAGAAACGATGTAATATAACAAAGAGTTACTAAATGATTAGTGCATAGTTTCAATATATCAAAAAACAATTCTTACAAGGTCTCGCTACTACTAGAAAAAAATAATAATACACAATATTATTTATATTGTTCGTACTTTTTTCAATTGTTTGAGCTAATTTTTTCTTCAAAAGTAAAGAAAATTCATATTCATAAGAAAATTGGTAACATGGGGAAGTAGCCATACTGTTGCACTGGTATAAAATGAGTATAAACACAAGGTCTCTAGTGCTGGCACTGAAAGCGATTGTTTTTTTCCCCCTCTAAATGTTGCACACCAAAACTAATTCTTTTACTAAATGATCTAAACATGCCCAGATGCATTTACTTCTTTTATTGAACTAATCTATTTTAAAACATTTTTCAGTTTCACTTTCATTAACAATTTATTGTAGATATACTGTATATAAACAACCAACTCCTAAGTATTCTACAACTTAATCAAATCTTTAAATGTCAGATTATTTGTGCTATATTTGGCTAACTATTTATTAATAAATAATATTGAATAATTTGTTTTAAAGTTATGCAGTTAGACTGTTATCTTGCACTATATTAATAATAATTGCAATAATAATAATTGTTTTTATTGTACTAAATGCAACCTTGTTACAGGGAGAGATTAATTAATACAGTGTTTCCTTTCTTAATTTACACACAATTTTGCATATTCTCTAGGTTATTACAATATGTATTAATTAAATTAAATTTTTAACAAATAATTCAATTTATACATTTATTAATTTAGAATCAATTAATTTTTCTTAAAGCATTGATTGATTTACAATATAAATATTAATATTTAGCTTAAAATATTTGAAATGTTAGTACATTTAAGTAAATTATTATTCTTTTTTAACAATTTGTTCATTAGTTACTCTTTTAAAAAGTATTTAAACTATACATTTGAAATTTCGGTAATTTATTCAATTTAACTCAATAATCTTGAATTTGATGTAATTGTAATATCTCAACAATTCTATAAAATTGATGTATTTCAGAAAATTTGTCACAGTCCTTTAGAAAGTGAATGATGGAAAACTCATTTGAATTACACCAGTAACACTGTTCTACTAAAAAATTGCTAAAATTATTGAAATTATTAATGTTAGTATAAGATAGAAATCTAATTTCCTACCTTTATTATTTTTTCATTTTATTTATTTATTTTTGAATAAAATCAGTAAAGTTCTTATAGACTAGAGCAAAACTAAACATCTAAGATATTAGTCATATAGTGATTGTCATACATCTAACATTTTAATGAGTTTTATTCCATTTTATTTTTACCGACCTTTTAATTTCCATTTAATCTATAGTACACCCTTTTATTTTCCATAAATGTAAACCATGAAGAATTTATGCATAGATCCCCTTTCCCTATAAATTAATAATTCTTGAAACATTATTCAAATAAAATATTTACAATTAGCAGTTTAAAATTTGTGATGCTCAAAAACTAATTTTATTGCAAAACCCAAAATTTCTATTGGTTGAATCCTAGTGTACTATAGAATATGAATTGGAAACCAGTGTTGTAGAATTTAAATCTGTTAACTTTCAAAAAAAATTTACATAAACTATATAAAATGATAAAAATTCAACAAAATATTAAAACATAACACAAGAAAGTCTTAAATATTATTTTTCAAAAATAATATCATACATTTATTAACAAATTCAACTTCCTATCCTTAATTAATCTATTTGATCTTACACCAGAAAAAATATAATCAATAGAATAACTCAAATAGAACACAATAGTTATTAAACATGCATATACAAAACCTGCACACATTAATATTGTTTATCAATAAAAGATATACAGTGCAGTATATTACTGTACGGATTTATTTTAGTTCAAATCAATATTTTAATGCATTGAAATATAATGCTTTTGCATTTATAATAATCATGTTATAAATGCAAAATCATTGCTGAATAACTTTAATTCAAAGATTTTCAACAATTAATCCATAAACTTAATATTAAAGGCACTGAAAATAAAATTGCATTATTTTATTCTTATAAAAATGTCTACAGACTTATATTATATTAATATTCACAAATAAAAAGTATAAACATAAGTTTGATTTATTAAAATGAAAAGTTGAAAAACAAAAAAATAAGCATTAATCTATGTAAATTTTACATATGTTTGTATAGAAAAATCAAAGAATAGTTTAATGATTATCAGATTATGTTAATTTATATCATTCATTGTTTATAATTAATTAATTAAAAACAAAATCCTAAATTTTTGGAATATAAATTCAATGATAATATTGAACATTGATTCATTTTATAAGCTATTAAGAAAACTTACATAATAGTTTTATACATATTAATTAATTTCATTATTTAATTTTATTATTGAAAATGTAAAAAAGTACAATTATATTCTTAGACATAGGTTTGTGCCTCACAAATGAGTTGGCTACACAAAGTTTTTCAGGTATGTAACACCTGAATATGGGCCAAATTCGCATAGAAAGTTCTCCCAGGACACACTTTCCGTTGGCAGATCATCCAAGTGTTGCATTGCCTTATTCCATCAGTTCAATCCTATCCTTTTTATCTTATAAAAAATAATAAAAATTATAACATTCACATGTTATAATTTCTATTATTTTTCATATAATAATAAAACTATAAACATTTGTGTTAACATTCAATCAATGTATTCATTCTCATGGATGCTACCACATAAGACTTAATATTTGTCAATAATTTTACAAATTAATACTTTTGCAGGAAAGTTTTAATATTTATCAATATACTATTAATGCCATGAATTTTGTAACTTTTTTACATCATCATCTTTTCATTCCTGATTTTATAAAGATTTCTTCAGTTCAACGAATGAATGCATATCTTCAGATCATTCATAAATAATTTACAATCACTTATTGAACTAAAACTCTTCAGAAAATTATAAATAAAAATCATGACAAGGCATAAAATATCTTGCATACGAACATTGATAAATTTACAGATGCTGAAGTTTAATTACTAGTCATTCATACTGATTAAAAAGTTTCATACATCTGTGTTCAAAACAACTTAAATATTTTAAAATATTAAAAACTGGATACACTAATCCTTGGTGTAGTTTGACTATCAAAAATATTCTAACAATTGTTATTAGCTAATAACAACAAATAATTAGACATTTATTAAATGTTTAAAATAAGAAAAAATAAATAAATATTGAAGACAATTTTAATGGTTCAAAATAATTTTAAATAAACAAATTTAATAAAATATTATCATTTAATGAAATACCAACGATCACCTTAAAAATCAGGCTATAAATTGGCTAATTAAATGATTAATATAAAGTAATTTGTTACTAGAGGAGACGTTACGTGCTATCTCTTATCTAAGTTATTAATTATAATTTAAGTAAATATTAAATAAATTTAGAACCTTCTAGAATAAAAGAACTGACCCGGGGCGGGGCTTGAACCTGCAACCTCGACCCCAAGCAAGTCTTCGCTTCCAGAAGTATATTAATTTAGATGGCACCTAACGTCTACTTCTAGTAACAAATTACTTTATATCAATCATTTAATTAGCCAATTTATAGCCCGATTTTTAAGGCGATCATTGGTATTTCATTATATACTCATCGGGCTTAGTGATGTAACTGTATTGATTTCATAAGAATATAATCCTTAGCCAACACAAAATAGATCTTGCTGACTCTTTATTATAACAATTTAATTATATATTTAAAGAATATTTTAATAATAAAATTACCCATTTAACATGTTAGTGTTTTAGGCACAGACAGGCAAACCCATCTGAAATGTACACCATATAGCATCACCCTTTGACAGCACACACTTGTTTCTAATTTTAAAATTATAGAGAAATGCTTTTCAATTAGAAATAATTTTGCTTTTTAGACCAATTCTTAAATATAATATACTAAAATAAAAAGGAATACTTTTTGTATATTTTCAAAAAAATAAAAATGTTAAAGCTCATTTAGTGACTAATACCACTAAAATATTTTTTGCATCTATGTTAAAAAAAAATCAAACTAAAAAGGTATTGAAAACAGATTACTTTCTCATTATTATTGAGAATTAACATCACATTTTGAATGACTATCTAGAATAGAATTCTACAATTACTAAATTACAAAAGCTTACAAGATTGAGAAAAATGCTTTTAATGGAGTTTGAAAAATAGTAAATTAACTTTTCAGTTAATTTACTAAAATCTGTAGTATAAATACAGAAATCTCAGCCATCAATGTTTTGCATGGACACTTTTTAATGGTTCTGTATGTGTGTTTGCTGTGTTTGGCATTTGTTCACTTTTACTGCCAATGTTTCCACTTCCATTTTATTACAATTATTGCTTTTTGGATATTGTTTTTTTTTCATATATACAAATCCATTAATCCTTTTTCTTGTTGCTGTTGTTGATTGTCAATATTCTTCAATTGAGTTTTGTATATACATTTTCCTTAGCTGTCAAAGAAACCAAAAGAAAAAATATACACAACACTTTCAAAGATTTTTTTTAAGCAAAGGAATAATGTTTATGAAAAAGTGTTTACACAACCACATAAGAAGAATTGGTGACCCCACTTGGGAGGTCTCAATTCTATATTTAGAGGAATTACTGTTCTACACTACACTGTGTTAGTATAACAAGTGCAAAATGATCAAAAGTACAAAAAGGATGCGATAAAATAATCTTATATCCTATTTAAGAATTTATTATACTATTTCTTTACACCTTGCACCAAAGAATTCCATCAAAATTATCAAAACCACTTTATTTCAATTAAAATTTTGGCTGTCAAATTTTGACTGTCTAATTGCTTTTGAAGAGCTGATATCATAGCTTTTTTGGCTATGATATCAGCTCTTCAAAATCATAGGTTGAGAGTTCTGCAAATAGTATTACAAATAGTAATACAAATTTTAAAAAATCAAGCATTTTAGCACTTTCTAATATTCTTACAAAAGGTTAATTTAATTTTATCAATTACACTATTCTTCAAATTCAATATTTTTATAAAATACTGTAATAGGCAGCTTAAATTTTTTTAATCCAGACTGATGTATAGAATAGTATGTAAATTCATCTAACAACAGATATAAGTAAAATGACATGTCAGTATGAAGTGAATGAAGTACTGAATTAGTTAACTTGAAATTTTTTATCAAATAAAAACTTTTAATGTTTAAAAAACTTTTCTAGAGAACACTTAAAAAAAAAACATTCTTCTTTTGTAATTTTCTGAATTAATGTTTAAAAAATTTCAAGAAAGAATAGTTTCAAGAAAGAATAGTTTAGTGATGTTAAAAGAAAATTAGATGAAAGTGTTAATCTATATTAGTATTATATTGTGCAAAAATATGTACATTTTTCATCTTAGCTGGAGGACACATTAACATTGACTTGACTCTTAATGAAAACCTGAGAGCATTAGAAAAAGTTAATTTAAAAATGTTCTTTTTTTATTAAAAAAATCTTGTTTGAAAAAATACATTTTTTTCTGAAAAATAATTTAAATCTTTATTATTATTATTTGAACTATATAAGAAAGCATATATATTTATATATAGGAAAACATATAAATTTTGTTTTTGTAATTTTTTATTTATTTATTTTAAAATTGTTTCAAAATAATTTTAATACAATTTTAACTATTTTTAAAACAATTTTGTATATATATTTAAGTTTGTAACAAACATACAAATAACTAGTAATAAAATTTAATGTATGACTTGTAATTTTGTTCTTTTTTCTTAAATTTATAATTATATAAGCACTTGATTAATGTAAGATAAATTTTATGCATTATATAGAAGTGTATTTATATAGAAAAATAAAAACTTCACAATAACAGTATTCCAGAAAATATAATCCTTCTGTCTTCTTATATTTTATTAAAATAAATATTTAATATTGTTAAACTATGTTTATTGTAATATTCAATATTCTTTTTGAATATATAGTTCAATGATATATTCAACATTGACTACTATTTTATTTTAATGTAAGAAAAAAGTGGCCAATGATGACAATGCTAAACCCAAAACATATCTTTCTATAGTTTTTAATTACCATAATATATATGTCACTATTTAATTATTTTGTATTATGAAACTTAGGTATTTTTATAATAATTAAATAAAATATAATATTAAGTTTAATATTTTTGTATTTAAGTAAATGTACATCTTGACAATGTATTATATATCAAACAGAATGTTTAAAATTTATGATGATTGTGAAACATCAATTAAAACATTAGAATTGTTGTTAAAATTATTAAATTCTATTTATGGATTTTAAACATCATTTTTCTAAATGTCTGTATCATAATTTCTAGTATGAAAACTTTCTATCTTTATTTTGTCAAAGATCAACAGAACTGAAGGAGAAAGCCCATCCATTTCGTACATGACATCACTCATCAAATGGCACTGAGTGTTGCCTGTGCAATGACACACCTGTTTATTTACATCATGTTTCAGACTTATTCATTATCAACAACAGTTAATTTGTATAAATTGTTTCCCTCTGGCAAATATGGACATGTATAAGAGAGTAAAACAAAATTGTTACATGATTTACTTGAATTTGTAGATACGAAAAGAATTCTAGGTATTATATTCAGAGATTTTACAGTAAAAATTTCTGTTTTCTATATTCGTGAAAAGAAGAACATTAACAGCTGCATTCTTTAATGTTTTTACTATAAATTTAATTATAAAGATTTTTGCATATATATTAGAATTAAAAACTTCATAAATTACAATAAAAAAGCTCAGGGTCAATTGTAAGACCTATACAGATGTAAAATCTATTAACTTTCTTTCAATGCAATATCTATCTATATTTTATACTAAAAAATTAATGTATTATCTTAACATTCATTTCCATACCAGTTTGCCTAAAACAAATTACCTTGGGAAGTAGAGAAGATGAACTGAAACAAGTAAACAAGCACACAAGCTCACATGTACTACTCCCCATATCAATGATGGGTGACAGTTGTAATGTAATCAATTGATAGCTATATCAAATGGGGGACAAAAAGCATTCTTAATGTACTATTGGGTTGTTCAGAAAGTTCCTAGTGATTTTTGATAGCTGACAGTTGAGACACTGATTGATGCAAAAATGATTAGAATTGTACAAACCAATGAATATTACAATAAATGACCTTGAGACATGTCAGTTACAAAAACCATCAAGATTATTCAAATATTTAATTTGTCTCGCTGCAAAAATGGATGCGAACAACGTGCATTATCGACACTTTTTTTTTTTTTATTGTAAAGGCAAAAATGCTGTACAAACAGCAAAAAAAAATATGTGATGCTTATGGTGGGAATGCTGTAGCAGAATCAACTGTTCAAAAGTAGTTTGCAAAATTTAAAGTGGGTAATTTCAGCCTTGAAAATGCTCCCACTCAGGAAGACTTCCCATTATTGAAGAGGACCAGATCAAAGTATTACTGGATGAAAACCCTCATTACGCAACTTGAGAGATTGCATACATAATGATAGTGAAGTCATCAAACAGTACTGTATTTCAACATCTAAAGAAGCTCAGATACATGAATCGTTACGACATTTGGATATCTCATGACTTAATGGAAAAGAACTTACTGGATCGCATCTCCATTTGTGATTCTCTTGAAAGACGAAATGAAAATGATCCTTTTCTGAAGCATTTAGTGACAGATGATGAAAAGTGGATCGTTTATAACAACATCAGCCAAAAACAATCGTGGGATAAGAAAAATGAACCACCATTAAAAACTCCAAAGGCCAGTCTTCATCCAAAGAAGGTCATGCTCACCGTCTGGTGGGATTGGTAAGGAATCCTGTACTATGAGCTTCTTCCACAGAATCAAACAATTTATTCTGATAAGTATTGTTCTCAATTGGATAAACTGAACATGGCAATTAAAGAAAAATGTCCAGAACTGGCCAATAGAAAAGGCATTGTGTTTCACCAAGATAATGCCAGACCGCATGTCTTTACGAACAAGCCAAAAATTATTGGAACTAGGCTGGGATGTTTTACCCTACCCCTCTTACTCACCCGACCTTGCCCCGTCAGACTACCATTTGTTCAGTTCTCTGCAAAATCCACTTCACAATAAAAACTCTTGATACTTTGGAAGCTTGCAAAAACCATGTGGATCAGTTTTTTGCCAGAAAAACTGGAAAGTTCTACAAAGAGGGTATTCATGATGATCCCCCATAGATGGCAACACGTCATTAAAAACAATGGCACCTATATAATGGAATAAAAGTATATTTTTAGTCTTAAAACAGTTTCTTTTATTTCTCTTAAAAATCGCTATGAACTTTCCAAACAAACCAATATTTACTAAAGTCATATTTAACTTATTTTTTTCCTTTCTTTGCATGTAAAGTCACTACACAAAATGACTCTCTCTACTCTTTTTGGCTGTGAGTGACTTTTTTAATCATATTTGAAGCTTTGGAGAAAACTCTCTTGCTGGGGTCAGTGTTCTAACCATACATAAGTACTTCATCATAAATTTATATAACTCCAGGCTAATGAATTCATATTTCTCCCAAAAATTGTAATAGATATTCTTTTCTTTCTATGATCAGTGCATGCAAATACTGCCAAAGAGATGAGTTACGTCCTCCTTCCCTACTAGAACTGTGCTTCAGGTGCACTTAATGATCCTAGTCGACAGTCTACACAAACAGTATCAATAGTATCATTCTATTAAATTATTTAATATTTCATAGTCGACTACACCAAAGATATTCAACAGTATTGATATTACAATATTATCATCCATTGTTAATCTATATGATTTAATAATTTAGTATCTCCACATATAATAAGTGTACATTCCACATGTCATACTCATTGTGAATTTACAATAATTTTAAGCTGAAGACATTATCATTTACTAAAGAATCAATTATAAACTTTTTGCACACAAATATACATTCTGTACTTTTATACAGAGTTCAAGTTCATCCGTTATGGAAAATCCAGATTCATATGTTCAGACAGCTTGGATAAGGGACAGAAATAACATCCACTCAAACTATCCATGATAAAGTATGAGGATCTAGACTGGATTTAAATATGGATCCCATAGTTAAGCCCATGCCTTGTATGACATAGAACTTCAATTCAAATTGCAAAAACAAATGAATCTGTAACAACTATTATAATATAGATACACACAAATTAAAGCATCAAACAATGAAATCAATCAAAACATAAATAATTTTCTTTTAAACAAGAAATAATTAATTTATTAAGTTAAATTCCAACTTATATTTATATATAACATAACACTAAAATCATCCACAATCCCTCTCAATACAAACCAACCAATAGGAATAAAGTAGATATCTAGAAACACACAAAATTATTTTAAATGTTTATGATGAACGATCTTTAAATATTAATTAACGTGATTGGTTGAAAATAATTTTAAAAAATATTTAATTAATTATTTAGATTTAATTTTATTATTATTATTATTTTTTAAATTAATATATTTACCTTGATGGACGGCGACGTTACATCCTTGCCCATCACAATAAACTAATGGATTTTCTGCCCAACCACGTTCATCTGAACATACACAACATCCACCAACCATTTCCTTCATACTGGTTCGCTCCTGCGTTTGCAATTGGCGACGGATTGTCATTCAGTAAAAATATTTAAACTTTTTTAAAGTATCAATACATATTTCTTCGACATTCTTCGTTTACTCCCGATCGAGACAAAACCTCTTATAATACGCATGCTCGGTAATAGTACAGCCTTTCCACTTCCGTATTTGTGTCGTCACATCCGGTGATTTTTCAAAATGGCGCCGCACATGAAGTTTATGTGGTTGATTTTATTGATGTTTTTTCGTGTTATTTTTTGTTGGAATTCCGAAGATTTCGAGTTATTTGATTTAGTTGAAGAAGTTAATACTAATTTTTACGATTTGTTTAAATTAGACCAGGTTTGTAGCTATAATATATGAATTATTTAACAATTAATACGTTATGGTAACAGATATTTGTTTATATTTTGAATTATCAGTTTTAATGTTATGTGAATGCATAAGATTTGCATTTTTATGCATTGAAAATGTAAGCCTTTAATTAATTTATTATAATTTATAATACTTCTTAATACGATATTTAGTAATGGTCTGACAGATCATGATTCTGTGAAATGTAAAATAAACAGAATGAAATAAAACTTTTTAAATATTAAATATATATATAATTAAAAATATAAAGCAATCATAATGAGTAATATCAAATCCATACTTAATTATTACATGGTATGGGCATATTTTCCATATGTACAGGTACAGTACCTTGGCGTATCAGGAACTACAGTAACCTTAAAACTAATAGAAATTTCAAAGCTGTTAGTACATCGTGCAAAAGTTAATTGTAGAATATGCAAAGTTTGGATTCATTTATAAATGATTTATTTTATATTAATTAGAGAAGAAAGAGAAAGAGGAAAAAGCACTACTTTAAATAATTATAGCATAATTCAATAGTATGTTACAATTTATCAGTGAAAGTTATCCTTATATCATTCTTTCTTTGTATATAATAGATATAAATAATGCATACATCTGCCGATAATAATTGATTACATCAAATAAACTATAAAAAGTTCTCCAAATATCCTACCTTTAACGTCTGCATATTTATGAAGGAGAAATTATATCTATCAAACCAAATTATCTTCTATTCTGTAGTAAACAGCAATGCAAGTTAAATGCCATACTAGCTGTATGTGCCAGGCATTGGTTGGGGTTTTTGAGTGGTGAAGATGGGTGAAGTTGAATTGGAAGAGAGCGATAAAAACAATGTCTTAGTAACTAAAATGCATATTTATTAACCTAAGTATTTACAATAATGAAACTGCAAAACACAAAAAAATAGCTTGGACTAAAATTAACAGGGTGTGACCCCAACATGTTCGTCCCACAGAATTAACATTGTACATTTGCCACTCTGCTATGCCTGAACTATTACACCTTTCTCAAATCTCTCTTCAGCAGCATCATCTGCAGAGTAAGAGCTTTAATTTTATATCTGAACCATATTTTTAGCCCCAGCCATTTATCAAAGTAAGTTGGACAAACAGAAATGCTCTTTCAATTAATATATAGGTAATATACAGCACTAATGTGTTGTACCGTACATTATATGGCATTGTATCTGGTGTTTCTGTGTCAAATATGGAAGTGAACTGTCAAATTTACTGTCATTAAATCATTTTGAATTACATTATTAAATTGAATTTATTTAATAAATAAATAAGATCTAACTGGAGAATAATAAATAGCACTATCTTGTAACTCCAGCAGTAGATTTAAGAAATCATAACATTTTTGACTTAATACAATAGGCCTTCCTCAGTGAATTACACTATTTAAAATTTGAATTCAACAGAAATAATTTAAAAATTAAAAGATGTTCTAAAGAGAACACTGTTATAGAGGGGGAAAATTTAACAATTAATAATTACAAATAAACATAAAAATAATAATGAAGTTAAATATAAACAACACTAATTAGAGGACCAAGTCCAAGTTACATTTCATATAAGAACTTCCATGCCGTAGGTAAGGTGTCTGCATTCCTATGGTTGATACAAAGTAAATTTTGGTTGGCTTTAAAAATTTCCAACATTTCTAAGAACTTAATAGTGTTAGGGTTCTTAGGTGGTCCAATGATTCCTGGTCCCATTCCATTTTATTTGTATATCTTGTTTGGCTGCATAAGCCACTAAGGTGTTGGAATTGAGATGCTTTTCTACTATGTATTTATGTACCTTAATTCTTTTTGCCAAGGTATGTCTGGTAGCTCCCACATATGTTGGATTTGTCAAAACACTGGTCCTCAATTGGAATTGTGTAAACAGCGGAGGATTTATTAAGAATGATAGGGTCCTTGTCGTTATGTAAGATTCCAAAGGCCATTGGATTACAGTTATGTACAATGTTTACATTGCTCATATCAGCTGGTTCTTTATGTATTTGTTTTAACATGGGAAAATAATGCAATTCTCCTCTTAGATCAGTTGGGAAGACATAGCTCTCGTGTTTTTAAAGGTGCTAATTAATTTATGAATCAAAGTTGTAGGAAATCCATCTTGTTCAACAATTCTATCAATATAATCCAGTTTAATATAAGTGTCAATTATATTAGGGCAGTGAGGTAGGCCCATTGTATTAAGGACCTGAATACTGAGAGCTTTATGGATGGTGGATCGCAGGAATTGTACTGTATAAAATTAGGTTGGTTTGTGGGCTTACAGTAAATATGGGTGTGGATTCCATTGTTATTACAGGTGATAGATATATCTAAAAAATGGACCAAATTGTCGCTTTCTTGCTCCACACTCAGAAGGAGACCATAAGGATTGTTGTTGAGTTTGTTTAGAAACAGATTTGGGGTTTGGGTCCCGTTTTTTTTTGCACCACAAAATAAAAATATTATATATATACCTAGCATAAACTACGATTTGATGTAGAAACATTGGTACAATCTCTTTTTTCAATCAGCGAATGACAAGTGACAATGATCCCAGAGGTGGGGCTGCTCATGGGAACACATCTTCCCTGTAATAAAAGATGTTATCAAATGAGATTTTTTCATTTTGATTACAGGGACCGTATGGACCAGTTCCAAAATGTGTTTGCAATATTTGTGGGCATGTTCCTCATTGGTAAGTAGAAAGTACCTTAGAGCGCAGAAACAGAGAGATAGTTTAATAGATAGGTAGAGTGACTGGAAGTTCGTTACTATCATGTACTTATCATTCACCAATGCTATGTTTTTAAGACTGTCCAACAACTGTATCAAATTATTAATGGTGAATGGATAATGTGCTGTTACATTGTTGTAAAATCTGACAATTTCAACTAAGAATGTGAGATAGGGGCATTTTTCAACCACTGCCTATATTTGGGTTCCAGGCTTACATGTTTTACTGAAGGTGAAGATGCGTGGAACCTGGGGTGTGGAGATGAATGAATTATGCTTGTGGAAAACCTTTGTTAAAGGGGTATTGGTGAATCTTTTAACCCTTTGTTGGAAAGAATTCAAGTAATTTGTTGGTACAATTTGACACTCAGTACTTTCAATATACTCTTCCAATTTTTGTTTGCTGGTGGGTGGTTGAAAAACTGGAGGAAGTGTCAAAAAAATTAAAATTTACACTTTAAACTCCAGCAATATAAGTTTTTAATAACAAAAACATAGATCCCCAATTATCCAAATGTATTTCTGCAAGTTATGTTCTATTAAGTAAAAGTCCCATGTTTTTACATTTTTGAAATATGTCCTTATTTGCTTATAAGAGGATGCTCATATGTGGGCCAACTTGTTTTGGCTTATAAAGCTGCATGAATGTGAATATATTGTTATAGTAACTACTCAGTGACATCTCTATGGTAACCATTATAACCAAGTAAAAAAATTCTTCTGATATTAGAAAAGTTGTTTAAAAGCTAATGAGTTTTTTAGGTATTTTGTGCAATATATTGCTGATTTTACTCCATCTATAAGAGCATGCTCTTACATGTCAGAGATATGGTATAAGATATTAAGAAAAATCAGCATTATGCAAGACATCAGATAGCAATAGTAATGCAACAATTTGTTTAGAAGACAAAGAATTATGATGAGTTGTGGATAGCTTGACTTCAGTATAGACTGTTAGACCTTCTTACTTTCCACAATCTCTTTTAATTGAATAGGACAAAAAAAGAAAGGATGGGAATTCTGAGGAAAGGAAAGATGTTCACAAAATTTAAAACAATGGGATCAGTAATATTCCAAAAATTTTAGTACATTCTAAAAAGATTTTGGAATCTGTGAAATCAATGAACATGAAGTTATTGAAGCTATCTGAGCATCAGCAACCACATTCACAACACAATCCATTCCATATACTCCATCCTGGTAAAAATTATATATGTGGCAAAGATAAACAAACTGGTCCCCTAATCCACAGTTTCTGCATTTGTACCCATAATATTGTTCTCTTTATACCTGGTCCTACAATCAAGTTAGAGATAATTTAAACTTGCAATATTTACCGTATTTTACGGACTATAAGACGCTATGGACTATAAGACGCACCTTAATTTTTAAGCAATTTTTTTAAAAAATACCTATAAGACGCATCTGAATTTTGGAGGCAATTTTTCGAAGAAAAAAGTGCATCTTATAGTCTGTAAAATATGGTAATCCATTTCTTTGTTTCTGATGAAATGGGCTCAGTTAAAAGCATATGTCACTTAAAATAATTCCATGTTCAAATTGGCCAATGTAAAAAAGATAATGGGCAATGCTTTTGCATCAATAATTAAAGAAAATTATGTAGCAGCATTAATCATGCAAAAAAAATTATAGAAGAGTATAGGGAATCCACTGGCTGGCTGGACAACATTGTGAAACAACTTGTAATTAATGTGAATGACTCTTTTGAAAGCAAAGATGATGATTCCATTTTACTGTCAAATTGATGTCATGAAAAGTAAAAGGTCCTTTTCGGGACCAAAAACTTCTGGTAAAGAGAAGCCAAATCAAACTTCTATTTTTATTTATAATAATTGTTTTATATAACATATTATAATAGTTGTTAAATGCCTGATTCTTTATAGTTAATGTACACTATAAAAAATTAACACAATTAACAGGGAATTCATGCTGCCACGTAGTGAGAGAGAATAAATTAGAATTCACTTATTGTCTGATCTATTAAGCAAAAAGTGCTGACATCAATAGGGAATGTACTGATTTATTTAACTAAAGCAACATCATGCATCACGCGTGATGTGTGATGCATGATGTTCTTAAGTCGATTCTTCCATAGAAATAAATTATATATCTTTAGAAGTCAAAAAGTTTTTCTTTCAGATGTTGAAGGAATAGCAATAAATTATTTAGATAAATCTAACTAAATTACAAATAGAAATATTTTTAATGTATAAATTAGTTTATGATAAATTGTATTTTGCTATAAATTTATAGTAAAATTTTGATTTGGATTATATCATTAAAACTCAATTTTGTTTAAATTGTTTCTAATGCAGTCTGCTTCTAGTAATGACATTCGTAAAGCATACAGACGACTTTCTCTACAATATCATCCAGATAAAAACAAAGATGAAGGTGCCGTGGAAATGTTCAGAAAAGTAAGAATAATATTGAAAATAATTTAATAGATTTATTTTATTTATAAATACAGTAAAACCTGTGGAAGCTAGAATTGTGTGGGACTCTATAAACTTTGCCTTAGTTATGATGGAGCAAGAAAGTATTCGTTGCTTCAAAATGTGAACATATTTTTTAATATAGACATAGTACAGAAGAGTTCTGAAAACTCGGCCTAATGTGGACCAAAGGGTGGCCGAGTTTGTGAAAATACCGGGTTATTGAGAATGGGGTTAAAAAAGAATAAGTACGAGTGTTTCCTCAGAAAATACTGTACTGTACTTGTATGTATTGTTTGCTTGAGAATACAACAGAGAATAAACTGCCCAAATACCCTTAAACAAAAGAAAAATACATATTTATGAAGGCATAGAGCCTTTACTACGTAAAAATGAAAATGAATGAATTCATAGTCATTCACATTGAGTTACGCAACAGGGTTAAGAAATCGACTAACGCTGGCAAAGGCTGCAGATAGACTGAACGGCTGAGCGCGTGCCAGCACCAGACACATGGTGGAGAAGTGGGAGTGTGGCCGAGTTATCTGGACTGCTGGGTTATCGAGTGCCGAGTTTTCAGGACTCTACTGTATTTGCTACTTTCATTGACATGACCTCAAAATAAAAGGAAAGAATGCAGAAAATAAAATATACATTTGTGTACATTTTATTTTTTCTTTAATAATCTCTAATTAAATTTAATTTAATATTCTCAAATATGAAAAGGAATGTACTTCATTTGTTGATGTTTTAAATGAAAATATAAATTTCTAGATGCTTTCTTGGGTGGTTTATTGGCATGAATTTGATACTTTCTTCTGCATTTGTCTTAGTTATAATTAATGGAGAACTATTCAACAATTTTGATAACATATTTTTATTTTTTAGCATGTCAATGCATTGGGAAAACAGAGTACTCTTTCTGCTGTTTTAAAACAAATACATAAAATATAGCATAAATATGAATGAAAACAGAAAATGTAACAATATTTTCCAAAGTTTCTGTTAAAGTGTAGTCAATAAGAGGAGTCTTTAACAACAATGTTTCCTCTAGTTACAAGGTCTATCTTAATTTGAAAATGGTGCATACTTTTGCTTAGAGAAATCCCAACTTTTGCAGGTTTTATGGTAGTACAATACAAGTTAATAATTTATTATTTGTTTAATGAATATTGATTTATTTTACAGATAGTGGCTGTTTCAGAAGTTTTAAAAGATGAAGAGAAACGTAAAAGGTAATTAAGAATTTTATTTATTTTTAGAGAAAGAGATTATTTAAATGGATAATGTTACCTTTTTAATGCCTATGCAAGTACAGTCTTAGTGTCTCAAAATTGTTTGTTATGGGTGAGTCTAAACCAAGATTACCAGTATAGATAAGGGATGGGGATGGCATCCTGATCTTATCATTGAGTCTTGGTTGATTTCAATTGTGGATTGCTCCCAACAGTAGGATAATATTGCAATTATATATTTAATTAATTACAACAAATACCTAATTAATTTGGCAAAGGATTATTCAAACTAACATTTTCAGTTACTTTTACTTATTTAATTAATCTAATTTTGTTTATTTTTAAATGTTTTTGGTTTATTTAAGTTATACCACAATATGTAATATAAAAAAGTGCATAGATGAAAAACAATGGAATGTACAGTACACAGTATAGTGATATCAGTATACACAGTACAGTGAACATATCCATACTGTTCAATTAGATATGATTTTAATAGCACAGATGTTTGCTGTTTTAGTCTCTCTCAGTTATTCTCCATTTAAAATTAATTATGAATTGAAAATGAAATCATTTACTTATTAAATTTCCTGTGGTAGCTGTATTATATGTTGATCTAGTAATAGTCTCTTTAATCCAAAAAATAGTGACGGTAGACTGCCTCACAGAAATCATTTAATTTTAATTCAATAGTATAGAAAATAATATGCAAACATGAGGATGGAGATCATGCAAACAATATCCAATTGGATAACTGATCAATGGTAGCTCTAGTTATCCAACAGATTTTGGCCAGATTACCAGGATAATGCCAAATTAGGACATTTCTGGACCATGTATTGCATTGTTTGAGAGCTCTAGTCACTCATTTGGATAATTGATGATGATCTATCTTTCTCTCTACATATCTTGAATTGATAAATTAGAAGTCATCTCATAGTTTCCTAAAACATATGCATGGATTTTAGTTAGATTATGAGAGAATTGTTTAGAATTTGATTTATGGAAGGATAGCAACAAAATTATTTTTAGATGAATAATTAACCCAATAAATATTACTAATCGAATGATACAGCCTGATCCTTATTAGTTAAAGCGATTTGGACTAGATATATTTAGTTAAACCACCATCTTATGTTAAATTTAATAATTTGAAATAAATTTAATTTAAAATATTCTGGAAGAAAACATCTGTCTGGAGTTGAAGCATCTACAGAGCTAGCAGGAGTTAGATTCAAGTCCCATTCTGGACTGATTCTGTTTTCTTGAATATTCTAAATTAAATTTGCTTATTTCTAATTTTAGCCGTAATAGTCTGAGGTTCAGCAACATAAAGAAGTGCTTTTTAGCAGTTTTCTTTCTGATAATTGACAAACAACTATCACTTCATGCTGAGATTGTTATACATGAGAAAAATCACACTTAACTGACATTAAAACATATATTTATTAAAAATTGTGAGTACTTTTGAAGACAAATAGCATTTGCCATCAGGCAAAAATTGAACACAAATTTTAAACTTAAAAATAGAACATAAATGCAATGTTTCTTTTTTAAAATTAAATAAAGGCATCAAGTTAGAATATCAAATATTCAATAAAAATTTGAACAGTCTAATAAAATAAGATGCACATGAAATTATCAATGACAGTATAAATCCCCAAGTATAAAGATCTTCAGAGCATCTACAATGTGAATTGTTTAAATAATTATATCCATAAATGCAGAATATTGATGGTAGGAGGTACTGCAGGGTGAAAATGATGCAATATAAAGATTTTCCCATAAGAATAACGTTCTTTTGTCATAGTACATTCTCAGTAATCTAGTATTAGTTCAAAGGGGCACATAGGAGCACATGCCCCACTACTCTTTTTGAAAGCTCAGTTATGAGTTTATTATTAGCAATATCCTCTTAATGTTCTGCTACCTTAACTTGCAACATTTTAGACATGGCTCCAATGTACATTAATGTTATTCCTGATAATGACTGCAACAGAATTGTGTAAACCCCCAATTTATGTCTGTATATCATCAAAAGTACTTGCAATTTTTAATAAATACATGTTTTTTATGTCAGTTAAGTATGATTTTTCTCCTGTATAACAATCTCCATGTGAAGTGAAAGTTGTTTTTGTCAATTATTTCTAATTACTAAACTTAACACAGGATGGTGACTTAACCCTTTGTTTGGTCTAAATTGATTAATTTATGATTAATTAATTAGCCTTATAGTAGTCCAATAAGAACTGAGCTATAATGTTTGATAAGTAAAGTTATTTTTTTTGTATTTCCTAGGGCTAGCCTGCCTTGGGAGTACAAGAAAATGGAGAAATTCTAGAAGAATGGAATAATGATATACAATAAATTATAGCCTGTTTTATTAGCTAAACCTAAAGCCTGGAATTATTTAGGAAAATTCTATAATATAACTATTTAACTTTTAAGCTCTGAAAATTTCTTCTTTCTATTACCTAGAGATGAAATTGTTTTTACCTCTCAGGCTACAAGAAGAATTTATATACCAAAATCAATCAAACAATTTTTTCTTCAGTTGAATTTGTCTCAAATGGATTAAGGGAATTTTGACCAATCTTGTGTTTAATAGCTTAATTCTAGTCTGCAAATAATTCTGTATTTTAGATGTATTTGGAATCATAAAGTATGTAATATGAAAAATTTCTTATCTAATGAGGTGTGATATGCTTTGGATAGCAAGTCATTAGTTGTATTTCATGATGTTAAGGTATACTAGAGAGAATGAGTAAAAACATTAGGAAATGTTGAGCTACAGACTTAAAAATTAGCTTCAGTTTAGTTGTAGATTTATAATACTTCACTGTAATTCGATATTATAAAAAATAGCACTTGTAGTTTTAATTAAAAATTTAATTTTTCTTTTGTAGATATGATCTCATATTACAGAATGGTCTTCCAGATTGGCGTCAACCTGTTTATTACTACAGAAGGGTCAGAAAGATGAGTTTATGGGAGCTGTCATTTTTTCTGTTTACATTGATTACATTAGGACAGTATTTATTGGCATGGTCAATATATTGGGAGAAAAAATATGAATTGGTAATTTTGTTTTTTTTTTTAAATTAATGAAATTTCATATTTTTTGATGATATAATTGTGTAAGTAATTGATAAATCATGCATAAATGAAAACACTTGCTTTCATCAATTAATTCCTCATGTTAAATTACACATTTCAATTTAATTCCTCTGTAATTACAAATTAATTTCATTTCTAAGCTTTAAATTATATCTTCTAATCTAAATTTTTCTCAAATTTTAAAAATTTTCCCTATATAAGTCAAAAGAAATCATGATTTGTAGGCAAATTACAGATAAATTTATATTAAATGTAGTCAAAAATAATTAAACTAAACTCGCTCAGCAAAATGTAAATCACAACACAACACCTTAAGTTGCTGAGAAATTTATTAAAAAAATAATGTTTTCAGCCAAATCTATTGGCCATCATCAGGTTAAACCAAATTTGAATATAAATATAATGAAGAAATAATGAAAATATTGAATGAAATAATGATGTCAAAATGAAGTTTATATCTTATTTGCAACAACAAAGCTTTTAAAATAATGAAAATGATAAAGATAGTGTGGTAAATCTCCGTTGATATTGAAGAGAATGCTTCATCAAATCCTCTTAACCAGGGGTTTCCAACCTTTTTTATGTATTGACTCCTTTCAAGAAAAAACTTTTTTTATTGACCTGTTGTCTATGTATATAATTTTTTAATATATTTTTTTATACTTGGAAAGTTTTGAAAATAATAGCAAAATTGTCTTCAAGAATTTTTAAACGATTGTATTTACTAAATAATTAAACAATATTAAAATATTATACTGTATATGCATGTGCAATATGTATATAATTTGCTCATCCACCTGTAGGAGTCAATACTGACCCCATTGGAAAACCCTTCTCTTAGGTCAATTTCTAGCAAAATAATTGGTTAACATTTTTTGATGACTATCATGAGAGTTACTTACTTGTATAATTTGATCAAATGCTTTTGTTGGATTAAAAAATAAAGCCAAATCAGTTACACTCAAGATAACTTTGAAATTTTACTATGGTTTATTCTCCAGTCAGACACCTGAAGATGGGTCATATAAACCTGAAAATGCTTGAGTATTCATCTTTTATGCTTATTTTTTCACTTCAAAAAAGCATTTTTGTCAAATAATTTTCTTACTATTACACTCATTATTTAATGCAAAAGTGTTCTAATATATATTTTCAATAGTTTTCTCATAAACAATGCAGTGGATATGACACAAAACAATACTTTCATTTCTTAACAAATTGTCAATTAAGAGAATTCAGAGTATTTGTATTTTTATTTGAACAATATAATTACAGTAGAGCATCGATTATCCGACTTAATTAGGGACTGGTCGGATAACTGAAAAGTATGAAAAAATACATTATTAGTATAGTGTATTAGGCCTGGTTTAAATACTAGCCTCCCTTTCATGGTCGAGCCAGTGCTGCCAGCTAAAACATGCAAAAATTTAACAAAAATAATATTAAAGTAGCCAACACATAACCAAATATTGTAGCGCCACATCACTAGCGGATATTTGAATTTGCCGACTAGAACGCGGTCGGTTAACCGATAAGTCGGATAATCAATGCTCTACTGTAATTACACAACAGTAATAATTTAGAAGGATTTCAGATCTTGTATAATCTCAGATATTGTGAGATATGCATTTTAAATTATATAGAGGAACATTTTCTGAGATCTCTTTATATAAAAGAAATCTTGCAAGATTATGCTTTTATAGGATCTCATGCAACCTACAATTACCATTAGATATTTGTAAAGAAAGATGATGTACTATTCACTCTGATAACTTAAGCTGAATTATTTAATTCACTTTTAATGGTAGAATTTTGAAAAATAATTGTGCTGACATTTTTGACTCAGTTGATGGGTCATCCTCAGGCACAGACAGTTGAAAGATAGAGCACTTCTTTTGATTGTCTATGCCTTGAGGATGGCCTATCAACTGGGTCAAAAATGTTAGCACCTTTTTGTTTTTAGATTTCATTGTTAAAGGAACATTAAGTAATTCAGCTTTATGAAGAAATATGTATTACCAAAGGCTGAATATATCATTACACATTTTCCTTTAATAATGTACAGATTCTCCTAATTGTCTAATATAATAAAGTTATGTTGACTAACATGAGACCTATAGAATTGGCAGATTGAGCATTGGCTATTGCAACTATCATTGACAGAGATATACAAGATCTCCCAAATATATAAAATGTTTTAATCTGAACATGAATGGAAGAAATGAACATCTAATCACAAGTCACATCTGTGCTCTATTACTCTCCTGGACAATTTTATAGTAGGTCTATTATATTGGATGTCATCCTGATGTTCTAAAATTCTATTGAAAAGCATTCCAGATGTTACCCTAATGTATGAAAAAGCAGCAGTACCTGAACCTTGTCTCCAAAAATTTTAGTAGATTACTATAAATTTGGGAGACCTTACCTTTGGGGTTTATTATAAGTTTGATCATCTTCCTATAATCATTTCTTACATTTCAGTGACCTCAGTATGTAAGCATGGCTATTGGAGCCTTAATATGGGGTGTGTACTTACTTCCCTCCATCCAGCATCTAATAGACAGAGAACATTGTGATTAGAATGGCTGGCTATAAAGAGGGCAAATATAAATACATTGGAGCTAGAGTCTGTAGAACCTTATTTTCAATGTCCACCATGCTTAGTAAGCATGACAAATTTATACACAGATTTTCTACCTGTACATAGAGCGTGTCACTTTGCATCTCATTCACTTGTTTAGCAAATGTGGCTACTATCTTCCCATCAAACCACAGTCCACCCTAAGGAGATTAAGATCCAATGACAAGGACTCTCACACTTTTGAGAAGCCACGGATCTATCAAATTCCTTTGAGACAAGGTTCAGGCCTGCTACTTTTTCATACATTGGGGCAACACTGAAATACTTCTGAATAGAATTTCAGAACATTAGGATGATATTCAACACAACAGATCTACTACAGAACTGTCCAAGAGAGTACTAGAACATGGATTTGACTTGTTGTGGTTGGATGGGATGTTCATTTACTCTGTTTATTTTCAGATCAAAGCATTTTTATTTATTTGGAAACTTTGTGTATCTTGGTCTCTAACTAACATGAAATGTTTTAGTAGAAGCAGATTTCTTACAGAGAAATGAAATAGTATAGTGAAGGGAGATGTCAAATACATTATCAAAAAATCTGAAAAATCTGAAATCACAAAAGTAGAAAGCAATTTAGACCCTACAATGTTTCAAAATTCAATTTTTGACATGTCATAAGATGAGATTGCAATCAAATGTCAATTAATTTAAATGCAATTTGCTTATTTTTCTTAATTTCTGTAGATTGCATTTTTCAATTCTTTACTTTTTAACAAGGAAAAATGCCTCATGCTTAATTTTAAGAATTCATTTATTTTAACATCAAGTATCTTGTTTACTCTGCATTATTATAAATTACACCATTTTCTTTTGTCTTGAGATTGTCTGTTTAATTTTTAAAATATTATTTTCAGTTATTTAATTAATGTAATCAGGGTTCTCAATAGTGTGCATACATGCATATATCACACTTAACAATTCAGATTCAGTAAGAATTTTTCTTTTTTTTGTGATATGAACTGGTAATGGTTTGGTGAGTGGTATATTTACAATTACCCAGTCTTTGAGATATATTAATTCAGATTCATACAAAAATTTGACCATGCATGCAATATGTCCTTACCAGTTTTGCCTATTTCTTATCTTTTCTTTCACAATGCTAAGTTTCAAACTTTGTTTAGTATAATACTAGAAGCCTCATGCCACAGACCATAAATATATTAGATATATACTTGTAGATAGTTTGTATTAATTTTTTTTATGTTGCAATTTGTGCAACATTACAGTTAAGTAAAAAAATATGTAAAAAGACTAAAATGACTTCACTTTTGCCTTGTCCAATCACCAGGAACAACAGTCTTCCACTGCAGAGATGACCTTTCAAAACAAATATTGTAGTTTTAATTGTTTTGGGCTTGTCATTGGAGAACTTTTAGACTGTTTTGCATGTTTTTGCACAGGCATAACCTCTAAAGAAAGGTCGTTTCTGCAGTGGAAGACTTGTTCCTGGTGATTGGACATGGCAAAAGTTAAGACATTTTAACAATACCTTCCAACGTGATTACCGATGTTAATGAACACCCTTGACAAACCTTTATGTCCTGTAACGTTTAAAATTTGTGAAACGAACATTTTTGGCCTCACTTGAGGTCTGCTTCAGGTTAAATTGAGAAGGAATTCCAAACTTAGAATGCCTGGTATCGAACAATTTCAAATGTTAAATTTTAAAATAAAATTGGAATATGGATATTAACCGTATTCAATGGTTGCAAAAGTGTGCCATCTATGTATAAATACATAAAGTGTCCCATGCAAGCCTACTAATTGTGGGACTCGTATAAATGTAAATAATACACACTTGCAGAGCATCAGCAATGACTTGTTCCTCGCATACATAGTGCCAGGCGTACAATAATGCATTGCTGTCCTTAAAGTTGATACATCTATCCACCAGGCCAGTATTGTATACTTCAAGGGCCTCAAGGGCCCTGATGTGATCCGTGTGAAAGGCTCTTTTTATCAGCTTGGCATTGGATAGGTCCTCATGAACTTCTGGATCGATGGCATAGGTGGATAGGGTAGTGGCATATCGTGCATGGTCTATGTCATATTTGTGCTCACGGACTCTCTGCTGGATGGAATGTTTGGTGGAGCTGATGTACACCAAGTCTCATCTAAACCTGTCATCTCTCACCGGAACACTATACACACCAGGAGCCCTGAAATCGTCAGATTTGTCTTTCGCATTGCGCAATAATGTATATATAGAGGGGGACATTTTGTAGGCCAATTTGGTGCCTGTTTTGATCACAGTTTCTTTACACAAGGCATGAAGTTGTTGGCTGTATTCAACCGTAGTGCATCCAGTTCTGGGACACCGATTCCAATCTCTGTTGTGAGTCCTTTGGGTACTGAGGTTGAAGGGCTACTGTTCCACTACTATTCCACCCTTCCACTAGTGGCACTCTAGATATTGAACTACAACATCTAGAGCGCATTGCGATTGGACATGGATACAAGAAAGAACTAATAAATGGGTTGACGTGTGCCTATTCCAGGCCACACGATACACATGTCATCCTCAGTACCCAAAGGGCTCACAACAGAGATTGGAATTGAGACCTCGGAATTGGATGCACTACAGTTGAGTACAATCAACAACTTCATGCCTTGTATAAAGAAACTGTGATCAAAACAGGCACCAAATTGGCCTACAAAACGTCCCCCTCTATATATATATATATATGTTATTATGCAATGCGAAAGACAAATCTGACAATTTCAGGGCTCCTGCTGTGTATAGTGTTCCGGTGAGAGACGACAGGTTTACACGAGACTTGGTGTACGTCAGCTCCACCAAACGTTCCATCCAGCAGAGAGTCTATGAGCACAAATATGACATAGACCATGCACGCTACACCACTACCCTATCCACCTATGCCATCGATCCAGAAGTTCATGAGGACCTATCCAGCGCCAGGCTGATAAAAAGAGCTTTTCACATAGATCACATCAGGGCCCTTGAGGCCCTTGAAATATACAAGACTGGCCTGGCGGATAGATGTATCAACTTTAAGGACAGCAATGCATTATTGTACGCCTGGGCTATGTATGCAAGGGACAAGTCGTTGCTGATGCTCCATGAGTGTGTATTATTTACGTTTATACCAGTCCCACAATTAGTAGGCTTGCATGGGACACCCTATGTATTTATACACAGATGGCATGCTTTTACCACCATTGAATACGGTTAATATCCATATTCCAATTTTATTTTAAAATTTAACATTTGAAATTGTTTGATACCAGGCATTCTAAGTTTGGAATTCCTTCTCAATTTAACCTGAAGCAAATCTCAAGTGAGGCTGAAAACATTCATTTCACAAATTTTAAATGTTACAGGACATAAAGGTTTGTCAAGAGTGTTCATTAAGATGTTTTACATATTATCATTTTACATATTTTTTGACTAATGTATAAATTTGCCAGCCTATATTTTCAAAATTACAGTTAAGTATTTATAAGTATATTTAAGAATTGGTATATGTTAATAAAACAAAGAAGTACTTTTAGTTTAAGGAATAGTAACCCATCAGTGGCCAAGTGGCTAAAACCACTAAACACTGATAATTGGTTGTGGTTCACACTTTGCCAACAAACTAGCCATGTGGAATTTTCCAGATTTTCTTCACATTTGTAATACCTAAATAAGGATCAGTCTCCTTTAGAAAGTCTTCTCAGGGGACATCCCTCCTCAGCAGATTGCCCATGTGTTGCATTGCCATAGAAGAATAAACCAAACCATTATATATTTAAGGAATTAGTGATCATTCATTAAAAATAAAATGTGAACAAACTCAACTGGATTTTTTATACAAGCAGAATATAAGAAGACAATGGCATAACACTATGGGATAACATTGCTCTTCCACAATGCTTTATGAAGGTCTTACAGTTCAGTTTGGTCCACTTTATGCCTCTTCTCCCATAGTTTTTATATTTAATATTGAAGTGATCTCTAGCTTAGAGAACTCACAGAAGGATTTCTTCTGCTGGTACTATGGACAAGATATAGAAAACAAAGGGATTCTAAGACACAGCATGTTTGGAGTTTTCTATGTGAATGTAACTGTTGGTTATGTGGAAACAACATTGTTGTCATAAGTGCTGAATTCAAGAATGTTATGTTAGTCAAATACTCCATGTACAACCAAAGAATGCTGGAGTATATCACGAGCACTGAATATCAAATTGTAAAGAATCCAAGAAGTTGCTAGTTAAAGTTGCTGTGATGGACTTTCAGGCTTTCTATCTTTCCAAGCCTAGCAACTTCTTGGATTCTCTACAAGAAATGGTAAAAGGGGGCAATTACCAGCTGATTAGCATGTATTCTATTTACAGAATTCAACCATCTATGTGCCTAAGGTTTCCCATATATTTCCTTCACAAAGACACAAGCCTAAAACACAAATATGTCTGGAAATTGAGAAATGTTTTTCGTCAATTTTTTGATTGGAAATAGCTAGTTAAATTTTACAAGTGTAAAACCTTACATCCCTTTACCATTAGCAACACATTACAATTGTTGGACTGTCTTAACAACATTTTATTGGTTGACAAGGGGTACACAACTCTGATGGACTTTCAGGCTCTCTATCTTTCCGTTAAATTACTATCTTGTTATTGTACTACTAGAGATTTCTTTCTCACCAATGTGGAAGTTGCCCATAAGTATCACCAATATATTTTGGAACTTGCCTTTCTTGTTTGCTGTTACTTATTTTTCTTATTTGAAAACACCATCTACATATAAAGAACATGGACGGTTTCACCTCAGGAATTTTGTGTGAACTTGTCATCCACCATTTAGAAAAGGAAATACTGCCACAATTCCATCTTATTTTGATTGACATGTGATGTGTCAATGATATATTCATATTGTGATGCAAGAAACTGGATCTGCATCTTTTTCTATGTAGTGCTTATAGTTGTGCTAACTATGTAGTGCTTGATAGTTGTGCTAACTATCTTTATTGTCTTCTAGGAGAGTAATACATTGATCCACCTTTTAGACATGTCTGTCACTTGCAAGGATGGTGGAATTTATACCAATATTTATCATAAATCCTTATATCAACTCATTTTCATTCCATACAACTCAGTTGACCCATTCTGCATAAAACTCTTGGCATTCAAGTTGTTAATACAAAGAGCATTTACCCATTGCACAAGTATCGTGGAGATCTTTATCAAACTCAATTACATCAGAAACATTGCCAAACAGCATGGGTTTCCAATTACTTTGATACAATGATTAATCGCTAGATTTAAAACCCCAATGACTCTATGTTTATAACCTGAAAAGGCCCATGTCCAGCATTCAGAAAAATTCACCACATTGAGGTGGCCAAAAGTAACAGCATATAATGCTCATCTATAAGTGCAATCCTAGTCTTTAGAATTCTATGTAATGATAAGGTGCAAGATATTTATACCATCCTTACAACATGGCTGGTTTAACAGACAACTAACCTATGTGGAACCTACTGGACATAATCTGCCACAAAGAATTAAAGAACATTAACATTAATACTTTGAAATAAAATCTAACTAGTACAATCTTAGTGGTTTATATCACTCAGCAGGATGTTCAGGTAAAATGGGATGAGGCTAAGATCATTAGGCCTTATAAAAGCCTTAACTCAGTCAAGTACTTTGAGATGTTGGAAATCTGTAAATAGAAAGCACTATTGTAACAACCACAGTGATGCAAACACATTATCAACAACTTAGAAATCTGTTTACAAACTCCAACTTTTACTTGATCCTACTACAATTATTTTTATATTTGTTTTTATGTTTTGTTTACACAATTTATTGTTATTTTTAGTGTTTATTTTATTTCTGTTGAGTTTAAAATTTGCACATATTTTATTTAAAATGTTATTTTAATTCTTTTCAATGGAGATCCACTATGAGCTCTCAACAGTCAGTGGATGGCCATATATCATTTTTTATTATAAAAATATTTTTAAAATATAAGGCAATGTAATTTTGATTTAAATTGGTTATAAGCTCTAGTTAATTTTTACATACCTAAGGAGAAACTGTTTTTAGAAGACAATGAAGACAAAAAAAAATCGTTACTTTTTTATAATACTAACAAGCATAGTTTTAAACCCATGCCCTTTAAAGTTACTCTTTGTGTTAAACAAAAGTTCCATATGTTCTGCTTTAAACTGCTTGTTATTATTGTTTTTAAACCGTTTAACATTATTAAAATAGGAAGAAGTTCTAATATCAAGATTCCGGAAGAAAGAAAAAAAATCACGAAGGAACAAGCAAGGATTGGGTGAAGAATCGCTAATAGCTGAACACATCAATCAACTTCCAAAACCGAGGTAATGTTTGTTTATTTAAATTCCTTTTTAAATGTATATTAGGATTTTATAACATTTTATACGAATCTTCAAAATAATAATCAATAATATAATTTATTATTTATTTATTAGTTCTTTTGTTTTCTCAAGATGCTTACTTTTGTCTAGTAGAAAGGCAGCATCTTCAAATAAAATACATTTTGAAAGTCTGTGTTTGTTAACTATTTAAATTTGAATATAAAATTATCTTTTTAAAATGTAAGACATTATATTAATTTTATCAGTCAGAATGTTAATCATTTTTGTCAACAATAACCACATTTAACAGTCATAGACTGAAAGATTTCATAAAAATTTTCATATTTAACAGACAGAAGATTGAAAGAGAGAACCAACCTTAAACAATAAAATTTTACAATTTTTAAAAAAAGGCCAGGACGATTTAATACAATAAAGAAAATAAATTTCTCTTGCAGACAATACATACATAATGTGTCTGTATGCAATCTGTCCTTTCTCACGCAGAATTGTGCTGCCACCGCTAGAGGGAAATATTGGACTGTTTTACATTTGAAAGCGGACGAGAAGCCTCAAATAAAAGGTCGACTCAGCCCTGGGATTGTCTTATCCCTCATCTGCGTGAGAAAGGCTGGATTGCATAGAGACACATTATGTATGTATTGTCTGCAGGAGAAATTTATTTTCTTTATTGTGAATAATAATTTAGACAAAGCATTTCTTTTTTTTATCTCTGTTGTTAATGATTATTGTTGGATGGGAGAAGTTTTAATTGTTAGTGCATGCTTTCATGTCATAGATAGCATAAGAATTGCAAATTAGTGCATTCTCTGGTCCAGTGGTTCCCAACCTTTTCTGCAATATGCCGCCTCCATCTGGGCTCACGTGCGATTTTGCCAACCCCCATCATATGCATAAGTGTTTATTGCTCTGTATTTAATATTTATTTTTTTTTTATTACAAGGACCTAGTAAAGTTTGATTGAAAATATGAAGCAAAAATACAATTGCACTACTAAAAATACAAATACCTACTACAGCACTTTATACAAATAAAATGGGTAATATCTGTACAACTAGGAATTTATTTCTTCTGAATAAAGTTATAATAATGTAAATTAAAATATTTTCCACATTTTCATAAACTGTAATCATCTGTGAAATTTGAGCTTGTTTTGAATTGCACAAAACAATTGGTGTTTGTATATATTAACAAGACTTATTATACTGGAAAATATGGATGCAGATATTTAGTCTTACAGATCAAAAATAATGTTTTTTATTTAGTTCACCTGTCATTTTATGGCTTCTATTTTACATTTCTGTAAATACCATATTTCTGTTTTTAAATTTGTTATTTCTTCAGCTGCATTCCCCATTCTCTGAGCTCTCAAATTTTCTGTAGAGAATGGGGAATACAGCTGAAGAAATAACAAATTTAAAAACAGAAATATGGTATTTACAGAAATGTAAAATAGAAGCCATAAAATTACTTGTGAACTAAATAAAAAACATTATTTTTGATCTGTAAGACTAAATATCTGCATCCATATTTTCCAGTATAATAAGTCCTGTTAATATATAAAAAGTACTAGTATACAAATTAAATTTAAATTAAGATAGAAAGGACACAAAGGCATAATAATTAAACATTATTTAACAATTGATGTTTGGTTCTAACTCTGTCAGTCCCACAATCAGATAATTTTATTGTCAGAACTACAGCTTTCACTCGAGTTACAAGGCCACTAGCCATCCCTGCCATGGCTGCAATGCCATCAGTACATAATCCAATCAATCCAATCCATAATACAATCAAACCAAGTCAAACCTTTGGCATAGACAAATTTGTTAAGTAAGCAAATGTCTTTGTTTGAAGTTGTTGTTTGGATCATTTTACAAAATGCTAACTCTTCCCTTATATTTTCTTCTATGACATATCTCACGTAACAAATAAGTTGAGCCTGATTACTGAACAAATAAGTTTAGCACATATTAATTCAAAGATTCAATACCAAATGAAATCTTTGAATTAATATGTGCAAAAAGCTCTTTCACAAAATTTTAAACAGTATTTTTTTTATTTTGATTTATAGTATGAGCTTATCTTTTTGTGGCATGCTACTTTTTATTTTTGTTAAGAAAAATAAATATCTGTACATTAGCAGTTTGAAAATGTTATGTTCTTGTAAATTTTGTGATAATTATGTATAACACTCTTCATGTAAATGAAATGACTGTAAAAAACATAAACTTGAAAAAAAATCAAGTGAGCTAATCATTTTGCAACTGACTATAGCTGTCTTCTACTCTCGCGTATCGATTTTAATTTCAGAAATAATTTTAAAAATCAGAAAGCACTAGACAAAATCGATATATTTCTGCTAATCTAATAAATAGAATATTGAGTTTATAATGTGTTTAATAAAGTAGACATTCGATTACCCAGGATGCCATCGGGTAATTGTTAAAATACAGTTGGGTATGTAAATATTTTTATTAGTAATGTCTCACTATATGAATATTGTTGTTATACGTTTTACATGGGTAAACTGTGGCAGCTGTAAACATAGATAAAATAGGGATACCACATATGAAGGGACGCTACGCTAAGCATCAATCTGCGGTGCAACGAATAAATGAGAATGCAAACTACATATATCAACTGTCAGCGAAGTGTTTTTTGGGGGGGGACTAAAGCAGGCCATTATCTGGTTCACCAGGCACAGACAGAAAGGAACAACCAGATAGTAAGGTACTGGGCCTGACATATCAGGACAGGCCATCTTTGAAAAAGTCTGGCAGGCAGAGAAGTTTCCTTATAACAATATTTATGAGACTAGGTGACGAGTACTCAAAAATGAATCCCGCTCTAGAGCCACTGCTGCAAACTGAAACGGGAATCCATTTATTCTGGATTGTTTTTCCCATTCGCTCCCGAGTAATCGAGAGTCTACCGAAGTTTATTTCTTTAAATTACGTTCTTAAAGTTGTTTTTGTAAATTAATTTTAATTTAGATATCAGGATCTTCTGCCGATAAGGCTAGTGTCATTTTTCTTTTATTTGATCAAGAGTGCGCCCTTATTTTATCAACAATGGCGAGAGATCTGGTTAGACAAACCCAAGGAGTTTCAAGTGGATGATAGCGAAGACGATACCGAAAGTAAATTTTTCTCGAATTTATAGAGGTAGAAATATCGAAAAAACAAATTTTCTGTAAGAATAATTAAGTTTAATTATTTCTAAGTTAAAAATCTGCATTAACAGAATTTAAAAGTGAATAAATTCTTTTGGATGATGGTGAATTACCTGTCTTTGTGGGGCCAGTAGACGTTCGGATGAGCCGGCACGATCAAAATCTGTAGATGCCTGTGATTATGAAAGTGGTATGTCAAAAATGGGAAAACATTGGATTTATTTCACAAACTATTCATAAAATTTTACAATAACATAAAAAAAAAACTATTTTGCAAGAACTAAATGAAAGTGTGGTAAGAGATAAATTTGTGTTCTTTTTTATGATGATATATATATTTAATTTTTGCAAATTCAAAATATCTCGAAATGAAAGATGACTTACTCCACTTTCATAATCATTGGCACATATATTAACGACTTTAGTTCCCCAGGCCTAATTAATTTCCGCTCGGGAAATTTTTAATCTATTGATTTTTTTATATTAAATAATTATTTCCACGTAAAATTGAATCTGACAGCCAAAAAAAATTGCCGCGAAGATTCATAGTACATTCTACATTGTTTACATACTGGTTGACCTTGAGAACAACTGGTGACTGCTTTCCCGGGACATTTACACACATGCCTCAGTGTAAGAACAGTTTAAGGCAGGAGGGGAACTAGTTTACCACATCTATTCAAATATAACACAAAATTTCCGATTTTTATGCTATTAATTAAAATAGGGGTAACCGAAAAAAGTATATATAAAAAATTATACTGAATAAAAACAAAAAAAAAAAACCTGCTGATGTCGTAAAAACCATCCAATAGCATTTTAAAAAATTTTACCAAAGTCAAATCGGTCCAATAGAAGTTTAGAACGATTTAATTAATTTGATAAAAAAAACTCTCATAAAAAACAATGGGGGCAATTAATATGCTAATTAATAAAACGTTATAAAACACTTAGCAGCAAAAATAATTAATAAAATTTGCATAGGTCATAGATAACGATGTATATGTACTAGCCCATACATTTTTGGAAAAGTTATATCTTAAGGACCGTTTTTTTCGTAACGCTATGTAGACTGCCCGAGATAACCCGGGAGAAGAACTTCGGGTTAATAATTAATAGCTAACGAAATATCCATAGTCAACTACTTGGGGGGGGATTTAGTTTAAATCTTCTCTTCCCGTTCATATACGTAACGGAGTGATCGAGCGGTAAGGGTAGCATATTTAGGCTAATTGTCCAGAAAAATCTGTAGTGGAGCCCTGGATTTTAGGATGAGAGTGATTTGTACATATTAAAGAATAATGACCGATAAATTCTATAAATTCTTTCGATAATCGCCATCAAATATTCTTGGCTATCAATTTCCATTTGCGAACCCAATTAAGGATTTATAATTCAAGTTATTCGAAACATTCTAATAGATTCTGTTACTGTGTTAATTTAAATTAAATGCAACTTGTCTTTTAATTCTGATAATGCCCACAGATTAAGTTATATTCATTGAAAAACAAAAAAAATGTAACTTCAAACTAAAGTTATTTTAAAATTTAGCGTTGGAAAAAAGTCGAAGAATCCGGAAGAAGGTGAGACCCGAATATCCAGACTATTCCTGCATCTTTCAACCTGTCGACGCTCCCTGCACCACGGGTTCAAGCGAAAGCGAAGAGAGTTGCGATACGAAATCAAAAGAAAATATTTTCGTTACGGTGAGTATTCTAATTAATACTGTAATTTCAAAACATTACAATAAGTTTACATTATTATTTATGCATATACAAGAGAAAGAAATTTCTAACCTTTTGGTCCATAGCCACGCATTTATGAATTCTGTTGTCGCGAGAAATCTAATTTCGTATCTGATCTAGCAGTCTTCTGTGAATAGTTCTGGATTTCTCTTCCTGTGCTGGTGGATCCCGTAACGATTGTAGGAAAGCTGAGGCTGGCTAATTCCTATGTATTGCTTTGCATAAATTCAAACCTCCATTAAGTGCAAATCCGGGTTATTCAAAAAGGATAGTGAAAAAAGCCTATTTATTCGAATCTGAAATAACAACGGGTGATTAGCATTGGCTGGTTTTGTATCTGCTTTCAATCCACGACATCCTGACCACCCAAAACAATAGAGAGGTTGAGGCGCAAGTACAAACGTTAAACTTGTACGGCAAGCAGAAGTATACGTTTGACGTTTTAAGGCTACGTAAAAAACCTTGCTCGTTCACATCACGTGACTCAGTGAACGTCGCGCATTGACTCACGGGAAATTTGTTGAAAAAATGGCGGATACATTTAACATTCAGGGTTACCAGCGAAGGTATATAAACAAACTGTTCAAAAGTATTTATAGGATGTTTAATAACACTAAATAATTATTTTTAATTAGCGTTGTGTCTCCTACGGTACGATCGGACGATAGAACTAGCTTATACTTTTGTCGAGGGAAGTAGTGGCTTATGTAAATCCGAAAACAGCTCGGAAAATTAATTTTTAGAAAATTTACAAACGTATTACGCTGTTGATGGTAGAAGATGCCGTGGAAGAACAAACCTACCTTAAGATAAGCTATTATGAAGACAAATATATGTAAATTTTACAGGCACTTCACATCGCTTGTTAAAAAATGGAATAATTTATGGATTAAAATCGTCTGTTTCTTTACAATACTATTCGTAAATGCTTAAATAATCATTATTTTAATAAACTACGTCATAATTTTAACCACAAACGCAAAAAAATGAAGTTTAAGCCGATCGGCTACTCGCCATTCTAGACGTAGCAAACGCCGTTATCGACCGTACAGAATTGCCGGATGGCGGCGCTCCTCCGTCCGCCGTTCACGTTTTGGGCTGAATACGTGCGCCTCAACCTCTCCAATGCGTCTACGATTATAAACAAGTGAACACATCATTAGACCCTCCTGTATGCTGGAATGCATTTGTAGAGATCTGAAAAACTGCTGTGTCACTAACAACATCCCCACATCGAACATTTATAGTGTGTATGTGAAACTTTGTGAGTTTTTCTGTTTTCATGTCGTTGCTGTTGCCGTACGTTATTTCAGTTACGAATAAATTAGCTTTACTTTTGCACCATTCTTTTTGACATTGGTTTGTGTACTGTGATCAATACTTTTCTAATCTTTTATTTTTTTAAAAATAATTTGTGGTAAAATGGTATTGCGAAAGATACAAAAACACTCAGATTATCATTCAGTTTCCTCAAATACTCAAAGATCTTAAGACTACTAAATTTAATTGATTAGAGATCTGATGACAATTGTTCTGAGCAAATTTCAAAAAAGTGTCTAAACACCTACATTCTTCACGTTTATTATTGTTTGCATACTCTTAAATAAAATAATCGTTATACTTAAAAAAATTTACATTGTTTGTTATTGCGCAGCACGTGTCTGTGCAATAACATAAATTGCAGTTTGTAGTGAATGTAGTCTAAATTTTAATGCTTTGAGCATATCTATAGTACGACGGAAAGATTGTTTCGTTACAATTATACTTATCCACTGGAATCATTTGCTACGGATCCTAATCCTGGTGTGTAACAACAGATACGGGATGCTGGTAACTGTTATGTAACAAATCTATTTTGATTGTCTTATACACAATATTCACAATTCTGTATGGTGAACCATATGGTGACCGTCCAATTCACATTTAATATCGGGACGGCACAGCCCGATATTAAATGTGTGATGACCGTGACAGTTGTTTTGTTAATGAAAATCAACTAAGAAATCTTACATTTATTAACTTTATTTGACGTCACATGTTAATTTGCCCGAGATAACATTTTTAGCCTTACATTGTCCACAAGACTAAAAAAACTACGTCCGATGCATTTTAAAATTCTACAATGGTATTTTGTTAGAAAGAAAACGTATCTTCGTCAGCTTGGACAGATGCAGATGTACAGAATTTGACAAAAGCGATGAACAAATATCCTGGCGGAACTACTTTAAGATGGGAAAAGATTGCTCAGACACTCAATAGGAGCGTCGAAGACGTAAGTAGACGACTAGAAAACTTTTTAAAACGAATTTAGGAAATTGCGATTACGTTTTTACCCATTTTTTCAGGTGACCGCCTTTGCTAAACGGTTGAAAACGTCGACGATCGTCACGCACGCGCACCATTCTCTTCAAGGTAGTTACGAGACGCGTTCTTCTTCGTATAGTCATTGCAATTTCTTAAATAATGTACTGATTTTCAGGCGTGACCGGTTTAGAAGAAGCGACGCTACCTCAGTCGTTCGGAAATATAACGTTCGACGGTAAACAAGAGGAAGAAAAACTGACGAAACGGAAAAATGCCAAGGAATCTACGAACGCCACGAAGCAGAGTTGCGATAAAGAAATAGATAACTGGACTCAGCAACAACAGAAATCTCTAGAACTAGCCCTTCAGCAATTTCCGAAAGGCACGGAAGAAAGATGGGAGAAAATAGCAGAAAACGTGATTGGTAAATCAAAGGTAACTTGCAAACCTTCGAACGTTTGGATCGTTTACCATTGCTCCTAGTTTTAATTCTTGCATCCGTTACAGGAAGAATGCATGCTGCGGTACAAACATTTAGTCGAATTAGTAAAGAAAAAGAAAGGTTCGACGACTTCGTGATTTTTTGCGAAAATTAGAGTTTTAAAATTATTTTTCTAGAGAAAAATGAAAGAAAATAAAATAAATTATGGAGAATTCATCTTATTTAATTAGGATTTTTATATTATTATATTTTTATTTATCCACTGGATAGATGCTTTGTTTATAAATACTCCTTTTGTTTTTATACATACGAAAAAATTACTTTTATTCCTTTTCTTTTTACCGTTTTAATGTACATACCCGAACGACTCTGTTGCTTATCGAATTTGAATAACCATTGTAAAATAAATGCTAAGTTTTTTGGAATGCAGTCTCGTAATTTGTTACTGGTGCGCTATACTACACACGCGTTCGAAATGTCTTAACTTTATTAAATTGGATCGTCGTCCGATCTTAAAACTCATGCGAAATGACTATGTAACGATCCTAATTTCTCTCGTTATAGTTGGCACGAGGGTCAAATTCGAGATTCCACGTTACAATATCGACTCTATCAATAAATTTTCGTGATGACGATCTCGCGTGACGTATAGTCGTGCGTTCGAAAACTGCCATATTAATTAAACCTTAGTAAATATATGGGCAATGTTGGATTTACGTATGCACTTCTTTTTAAGATTTAAGATGTAATGTTTGTAATCAGTCGAGTTTTATTTTACAAGAATATCGTCATTATTATAATATGTGATTTTTCATGGTGCAATTGCAACGACCGCTCATAGCCATATGTAGTCGATGTGCCGTTTAAAAGAAAATTTATGTACACAGTATAACGACTGAATACAGAGTAACTAAAAGCATTTTACTCCGACGAGTCAGAAATACAAAATACCACTCCAGATAACGCTAACCGTCCAACATTTTGTCACGCGCTGTAAATATAGCGATATCGTTTACATGGCACGTTTGCCACGTGACCGAATTTCCCCATTTAGAATTTACCGCCTAGTACTGAAGTTTTGTTAAGCAGTAATATTTATTTTGTTGTTCAAATTTCGTCATTATCCAATATCGAAATAGTGATGACAGCATGGATAAATATTGGTAATTATTAGTGAATGAAATACTCGTTCATGTGTCTCTCAACAATGGCATATCCGACATTTTCTCATGTTAGTTCCGATTGCATTGAATTACCATAACGCACTATTTTTAGAGAAAATGACAAAATTTACTAGTTTTAAAATCTATTCATATCAATTCGTTAAACTATGTTTTAGAGTTAGTTTCTAGATACTAGGAGACAAAACGAGTTCCCGAAAAATACCGGAACGTTCAATTCCAGGACATGCAATAGATGTGTGTTTTTACTCTGCCAGTTTTAAAAGTATACAGGTACAGTACTCCTCACTTTACGACCGAGTTCCGTTCCGACGACTACGTCGTTAAGCGAATTGGTCGCTAAGCGGGGAACTTGCGCTGCTAATATAGGATCGTTGTAAAATTATACAAATTATGCAACAAACTTCAAATTTATTCATAAAAAAACTATTGTGGTACGCTATTAGCCTATTATAGTACTATAAGACTTATAGTACGCGCAAGCCTATTATAGTACGCTTAGTGCGCATGTCACCATGCGCCATTGACAGACACTCAAGCTGAGAAAGGAAATTCCCCGAATTGCAGGTCGAAACTCGATTGGTCGTAAGTGCGAGTGGTCGTTAAGCAGATAGGTCGTAAAGTGAGAAGTACCTGTATTTAAAAGTGGAAAAAGACACTTCATTGTAGAAGTTTTTAGAATAAAGTCCTCGTTGTCGCTAGACGACAGTCGGAAAATCCGGGATATCTGGCATTCCTATCCATAGTGTTTGTGTTCAAAGATTTTCGTAAGTGCGAGTGGTCGTTAAGCAGATAGGTCGTAAAGTGAGAAGTACCTGTATTTAAAAGTGGAAAAAGACACTTCATTGTAGAAGTTTTTAGAATAAAGTCCTCGTTGTCGCTAGACGACAGTCGGAAAATCCGGGATATCTGGCATTCCTATCCATAGTGTTTGTGTTCAAAGATTTTTAATGTTCAATATCTTCTAAAGTTGTGGTTCTGGACATCCCTTTCGGCAGGGGCGAATTCTCTGGGCTTGCTTAGCATGCCCTCATGCTTAAGAGAAAGTTTTGACTGTCAATATATTTTTTATATGAGAACAAATATGCCAATAATTATTCTAACGTGTAAACTTTTTTATCATTTGTGTTTCCTTTTACATTGGCAGCTAGCGGCTAGCCGTTTTAAGTCAGCGGGAACTCGATCGCTTGCTTGTGTGGAGGTTTTCCGCTGCAAACAAGTACTGTACTTACTTTTAAAAGATTACATGTTCTTTTTAACGGGCCTTACTTACGGCCTTCAGCCGTAGTTTATATATACAGTATATTTTTTATTACAAAAATATTTTTACTTTTTTCTAATGGTTCACTTTTGTTTAATAAATGATATTTTTCGATAATTTCAATTTAGAAAACGAGAAATTAATGTTTATTTTTTCTATTTATTACATTTATAATTTCTTTTTATAAATTTTAAAAAGCATATAGAATACGTATAATGCTGGAGATTATAATTTTTCAAACCAAAATTATTATAAAATTAAACAATAATAATAATAATTGTTGTTGTTATATTTAATTTTTTTAAATAGTGACAAATTATTACAGAAGAAAAATATATAAGAAAAAAACAAACGACGATCTTGCCATCTGTTGTGTGTTCTAAGAATTGTTTATAAATGACGGCAAGACAATTTTTTAGCATGTGTTTAGTAATCTGATTCAAATTGGAAAGTATCCTGAGATGAAAGAATGCGAAACGCTTTTCTTTATGTTTAAGTGGGTTAAATCGAAAGTCGTAGTTTCACCAATTGCTATACCACAATTAAGATTTTTCAATTACAGGTAAATAAAAATCAATTCATATTTTCTTAAATTCGATTATTAAAACCAATGGGATCGGTGGTAATATTAACACACTAAAAATAAAAAATTTTTAGTTAAAAAACAAGTAAAAATTATACTCTTTCCATTTCCGACTTCGAGGATTCTATGAGCCAAAACAAGACAAACAAATGGCAAATTTCTGAATATATAATAGAGCTTGTTAAATTTGTATTTAATAATAACTACTTTAAAATCTCTACAGAATATTATAGGCAGAAAAAAGGTATTGCCATGGGATCGGTTATAGGACCAAAATTGGCTGATAATTATATGAATAAAATAGATGAAAGAATTTCAAGTCTAACAGGTATTAAATATTATGCACGATATGTAGATGATATAATAATAGTTTATGATTCTCAAATAGTTTCATCCAAACATATTGAGGAATATGCAAATAGATTACATAAAAACTTAAAGTTTACAAGTGAAGATGAACAACAAAATAGAATGAATTTTTTAGATGTCACTATGAAAAGAGAAGAGAGAAGTGTATCATTTAGTAAGTATGAAAAACTATGTAATAATGGTAAAACTATTAACTTTAAATCTTACTGTCCTTTAGAAAATAAAAAGAATGTCTTTAATATGGAATTGAGAAAGATACTAAATAGAACAACTCAGCAAGAAAACATAGATATCGAAGTAAAACAATTGTTCAAAAAATTTCAGTTAAATGACTATCCGAAACATATTCTCTGTAAGTGGTACAAATTATATTTAAAACGTAGATTTAATGTTAAAAATAACATAGAAGATATTTCTTATGCAAAGTTTCCTTATGTTGCTAAAGTTTTTGAAAAATATAAACCAATTTTTAAAAGATTTTCTGTATGCATAGTTGCGAACCAAAAGAATAAGATGTCTAACATTATCAGTATAATGAACAGTGAAAATTCGCCCGGAGACCAATTTAAAATCGCCGGCGTCGTATATAGGATGTCATGTACATGTGGAAGCCCAAATTATTACATTGGAGAAACCGGAAGAAGATTGGAGTTGAGAGTAAAGGAACATGAGGCAGCCATTAGACTGAGAAGAACGGAATCAGCATGGTTTTTACATTGCAATAAATTTAATTGTAATATAAATATAAAAAATACTAAAATTTTGTATAGAATAGAAAATAACTTAGAAAGAAAAATTGTAGAACATTTCTGTATTGCCGAACATGTAAATTTACTTAATTTGAATGCTGGAGTGGTTGTTGATGCATGCTGGGAATGGTTGTTGGGTATAAAACGTAATCAACGAATAACATCCTGATGTATCCACTGAGGAGGCCTAGATGGCGAAATGCATATGGATAAATTAATAAAGTAATGATTGTTCCTTGCCATTTGTTTGTCTTGTTTTGGCTCATAGAATCCTCGAAGTCGGAAATGGAAAGAGTATAATTTTTACTTGTTTTTTAACTAAAAATTTTTTATTTTTAGTGTGTTCATATTTTCTGTAAGAAATTCATTTTAAAATTAATAATTTGTAAATAACAAATGTACAGTGGCGTGCTGTCATTGGAAGCGGTGGAAGCGCCGCTTCCACCTTCCGATGACCTTCCCTTATATTTTCTAAAATATAAATTCTCATATTTTAACGTACTTTGAATTAATTAAAATTAATTTTTTGTTATAACTGCATTATGTATCTTATTTAAAAATTCTATACTACATGTGAAATAAACGATAAGACTGCTATTGTATATTCGAATCATTCATTCAGTGGCGGAATGAAAGCGCTGGAATGTCGAAACAGCAACAAGCTTGGAAACAATGTCGAATGTCGAAACAGCAACAGAAACAATGGTCAGCTTCCAAGCAGCCAGATTATAGGTATTGGCGCATGCGCTTTACAGAGTATCAACCTCACGGTTTAGCTGGTGGACGCTACACACGTATAACGCTTCCAATGTTTCTATCCAGACCGGTTCTGGGCTGTTAGCCGCCTGCCTGCTAGAAACGGGGTCAGCTTTCAAGCAGCAGATTATAGGCATTGGCGCATGCGCTTTACAGAGCACCAACCTCACACGCACGTCACTGGATGCTAAACACGTATAACGCTTCCAATGTTTCTATCCCGGCCGGATGACCGAGCGGTCAAGGTTAGCAGCCTGCTGCCCTGGGATCGAATCCGGACGGGTCGAAAAATCCCCAGGAATTTTTCGGGGGTGGTCCGTTCGGATATGTCGGTCCCCGTCCCTCACCACCCGGCCGCCCCATTGTGGGCCTGGCCAAACCCATAATGGGCTTGCTGTAAGAGGCCCTCTTAGTGCCCACTGGGCGGAAAGAGTTACAAAAAAAAAAGAAAAAAAAATGTTTCTATCCAGGGCCGGTTCTGGGCTGTTAGCTGCCTTCCTGCTAGATATTCGGCCGCCCTCGCCCCATTATGTGAATCATGAGTAGACTAAATTTATAAGTTAACCCAACCGATAGGAGTTTACTGGCATGTTTTTATGATAGTTCTGTATAGTTGACAGGAGTTTTAAAAAAATCCATTAAAATATTTGATATATTTATTCTGCGTTTATTCTGATCTGCCATCTTATATTACTTACGGATTTCAATGTTAAACCAGTGATATTACGATTTAGTATGTCCCATCTGTAAGGGGATGCAGAAAAAACGTGTACAATTCTTGTATAATGTTTAAAAAAATTAACTGTTACTTTTACAGCATCATTTACAACTAAATTTAATGAATGAGACGCACGAGGTACAAAAAAAGCTCTAGAATTTATTTTCCTTAAATTTACGATTTGTGTGTCGGTTGTCATAAAAATTTGTCTTTCCACTTTTTCCCAAGACTACAGATATTCAAGTACAAAGTAACCGGTTTCAACTTATTTCTATTTAAGAAGTAGTTAAATAATTAAGCGATTAGGAAATTAGAATTATAAATAAAACCCTGATGAAAGAGCCAAAATTTTACTTAAACAGAAGCTTAACCGAACCAATCTCTTGCCGAGTACAGTAGGTACTGATCTCTTCATAATATTGGACGTAATAAAGACAGAAATTTCTCCAGTTCAATGAGAGTGACCGAAAAGTTGTAAATTTTGGAAATTTCTGTGAACACTCGGTCCTAAAACGAATTACTTAGAAAACGAACGACGGACATCTGTTAAGTTTAACATATTTATATTTTTACAGCTATGGTGAGAAACGTTTAAAATTTACAACAACCCTGTCGTGTCCTTTGAGGTATACTAGTAATGCGACTAAAGAGGCATTTGACATTGACCGGTATCGGCACCCTCGGGATTTGGCACGCACACACCGCACACCTATCTGGACCGTCTCTGATTCCATTCATTAGCCACTCGTAGGGAGCTATTTCACTAAGTGGATTGCTTTAAGATTTAAAAAGTAAAGAATATTTTGTTATTTTTATGTACGTTTCTTCACAAAGTTGTTATTAATTATAAGTTTCATTAAAAGTATATTCATACAATTGAAGAATTTTTCGTACTAGGTATGTATATTCATCACACATTTTGTTTTACTAAGTAAGTTTTTTTTTTATAATTTTAATTTTAGCCCTTATATCGTGGCTAGTGATTCAAAAGTTTTTAAAAAAGTTTTGGTTCAAGACCATATAATGAAAAAGAAAACATTATTAAAAGAGAAAGACCAATGCCTAAATTAAATATAAATACGTCGACAAAAAAAATTTCGACATTTTGACGACGAAAGACGATTTTTTCGTAAAATTGAAGCAATTTGGAAATCAAAGCGGAATAGAATTTAACATTGGTAGACAATATAAAATAAATATTGAAAATTATAACAAGATAATTACGATTAATAGATATATCTAAATTAGTAGATGTTATATGTTTTTTCTCAAAGCAAGAATTGGCATTTAGAGGGCATAGGGAATTTATTGAATCTAATAACAGAGGTAATTATATTGAACTTTCTTATTTATTAAGTACGTCAGATAATCTATTAAAAATACTGTACATTTAAAGAAGTGTGCGGTTTTTACTGGTTTATCGAACAAACGAATACGAACGGGCCCTGACGCGCAATTAATTGATTGTCCCTGTAAGTCGGCTTCTTACAGAAATACAGCTTCCCTATCATCAAATGTCACGGCACGCCACTATCGTGAGGAAATATCATTCTTACACCTAGGGTGCATATACTTTTGGAATCAAACTGATCCAAGATCACTTCGATCGTTCAAATCATGTATACAAAGGAACTATTGCGATCCGATCATTCTCTATTTGCGTATACAAACGCCATCTAGGATCAACTGGATCGCGATCAAACTAATCCGAGCGGAGGGTAGGATCGTTTGGATCGAATAAAAGATATAAGATAAAAGAGATAGCGGCTTCCATGGTTTAAGTTAAGCTTACAGTAAATAACGAAGAAACACATTTAATTGTTGACAAGGAAACTTATTTAAAACTTATAAATGACAGGTAAAAACATCATTATTAAAATATCCGATAAACTGAGATGAAAAAATAAGTATTTAGAGACAATTTTGCTAGATTGTACAGCAAGAATGTATGGCGTGCACTTTCATCTTTTCTGCAAGTTTTAATTTTGTGAAATTTTTATGTAAATTTTATTTTGTGGAAAACAATTTTATTCACAGAGTAATATGATTTAAAAATTTGTATGAATGAGCACAAACAATTTTGTCAAATAAACGATAATTCATAACAGCGTATGTCGTTTAGTACTAACTACAGTTTTAATATCGAGGGATAAAATGAATATTTTAATTTAAATAATTGATCTTTGTTAGTTAACATATACAGAATTCCAAAGATATTATACGTATAATATTTTAAAAATTCAGTATATGTTAACTAACAAGCAGAGACTATTATTAACTAACAAATGTTTGTCGCCATCTTCGATCCTACTTGTATACTTTCTGCCATGACAGAAGCTATCTGTATCACGTGACAAGGACTGATCCGATTTTACAGATCGATTCATACAAAACGAAAAGTATATGCACCCTAAAGTCGCCATGTTCTTTTTACTTTCGTTATGTTCCTAATACCCCGTTCGCACCGAGCATTTCAATCTAGATTGTGACCGAGGCCGTCGACTATGCCTTGGTGCGAACACCCTCGACCGTTTCAATCTCGACTGAAACGAGGTTCAATCGCGATTGACTCAAGAGAGTTCTTGAAACCAGATCCAGTCATAAGAGAGGTTCCACAATCCCACGCGCGCGAGAAAATACAAGATGGCGGCGGAACACGTGTCCGGCTGTCGACAGAGAAATAAAAAAGATTCTAACTAAAACTTTCATTTTGTTTGTTGGTGTTCATGACTTACCGCGTAGTTATGTCAGTTTTATTATCGCATGTAATAGCCGGGTTGTTCTCAAGCTGACTGCCTGTGCGAACAGCACGACGTTCGACTAGCGACAGTCACAATCCAGATTGTAGGTAAATCGAGATCGAAGTGAGTCGTGGATTGTGTGCGAAAGTAGTATAACGGCACCTCGAGAGTGATCGATAAGAAAATCTTAGTCATCGCACGTGGCTATAGGAATCGAAAACGAAACGTACTGTACGACTCAGAATAGCATTTTCACAGTTGATTAAATGCCAATCACGTGGTTCCGATAGAAACTGGTTTTTATCGTATTCGTTGGTTTAACAATACAACTCAGAATAGGTCCCCTGGATAGAAACATTGGAAGCGTTATACGTGTGTAGCTTCAACCAGCTAAACCGTGTGAGGTTGGTGCTCTGTAAAGCGCATGCAGCAATGCCTATAATCTGGCTGCTTGGAAGCTGACCCGGTTTCGACGATTTTGAAGCGCTTCCATTCCGCCACTGATATTCGAATATACAATAGCAATCTTATCGTTTATTTCACATGTAGTATAGAAATTTGTAATAAGCATTATAATAAACTTTATTATAATTGCATTATGTATCCATAATGCAATTATAATAAAATATTAATTTTAATTAATTCAAACAACGTTAAAATATGAAAATTTATATTTTAGAAAATACACGGGAAGGTCACTGGAAGGTGGAAGCAGCGCTTCCACCGCTTCCAATGACGGCACGCCACTGCTTCACGAGCACTCAGTTTTACTCACAAGTCAGTTTTATTAAAAGGTACAAATTAATGTATATCCTGGCTCCGCAATTAGCACTACCAGGGTTCAATACAGAATACATAAATTGATATATATAAAGTTACAAATGAATGTGAGAAATAAAATATAAAATAATAATAATAATAAGAAGAAGACGTGTCACAATGAGGTGGCAAAAGTAAAAACCTAATAACTAGTATGTGCAATTATATACAAGTTGAACAGTATTGCAGAATGTATATAAGATAAGATATACAAACAAAAGAGGAAAGTATTACAATGTGGTGAGAGAAGAAAACATGTACAAAAATTTACATGCTGAACAGTATTACTGATGGTGATATAAAAAATGCAACGCAACAGGCAAGCAGGAGACAGACCGTAGTGTAAGTAGTACAGCCACTGGTAGTACAATGAGATCGCGTGATGAGTAGGCTGCCAGCTGCAGAGGAAGAGTCCGATGGCGGCAGCTGAATCTAGTTGTTGATGAGCCTCATTGAGTGGTTGCTGAAGCTTCTGGCTAACCATTCAAAGGCAAGGAAGATTTCCTTGCTGGCCCAAATGTCGGAGTGGTAGTATGGCCAACTAATATTAAGTTCATCCATGAGGAGTCTAATATTCGTGCGTTCGTGTTCAAGAGTACAGCAGTCAAAGAGGTAATGATCGGAGCCATCTTCCACTTGGCAAGTCGGGCAGACTTGTGAGTCCCTGTTGGTGAAACGGTGCAGGTAGGCTGCGAATTTACCATGGTTGGTAAGTAAGGCCGCGACTCCACTAGCCGTAAAACAGCCGTAAAACCCCTCGCCGTAAAAGCTTTTAATCACGTGACCTATTTGCGTTTGCGCTCGGATTCCGGTGGAGGTCCGGCTAGCGAAGCTTTTTACGGCAACAGTACTATTACGGTGTGTACGTGATATATAGATATAAAGACAATGATTAGATTCTACGAGTTTTCTCTGTACTATAATTACAAATGTAGTGAAAGTAATATCTTTACTTTCATATATTGCCTTTCTTATTATATTATTAAGATAATATACTGCACTTATAAGCTTAGCTTTTTTATTATATACTCCTCTAAATTGAAGGATTTTCCTTTGGCCGTTCATATCGCGTTTTAGGCATCCATTATTATAATCGGGATACCTCTTGTCGTAGATATATGAATACTTTCGGATGTCTTCGATCAATCTTTCCAGATCTTCTAGAGTAGCCACGAGAGAACATACACAAAAGCTCGTTTTCCGCCATTTTCGCACCGTGTCACGATGACCTAGATTTCACTGACTTCTGATTGGTGGATGGTACCGGTTTAGGGTCGTATTCGCTTCGAAAGTTGAACACTGCTCAACTCGCTTTTACGTTGGTTTTACGACCTGCTCAGGCGTAAAATATCATGGTCACGTGATTAAAAGTTTTACGGCGAGGGGTTTTACGGCCCTTTTACGGCTAGTGGAGTCGCGGCCTAACTGCGTAGTGTAGTAATTTGGAGAAAACCACTGCACGGAGAGGAAGCGATGTAGGTCAGTCCTTAGTGGCAAGTGTGGCAATGGTCTCGTGTCTTTTAATGAGTTTGTAGAAAGCATTGAAGATTTCCTTGTTTTTAATGAAGACGTCGTGATCACATGGCCAATCAATATTGTAGCTGTAGTTTTTAGATTGAGACGTTCTGTTTCGAGAGAAATGCATTCGAATATATAATGGTCAATGTTATCTTGAAGATTACAGATAACACATAAGGTATTTCTTTTGTTCGTAAAACGCTGAAGGTAATTGGAAAATTTACCGTGTCCAGTAAGAAATTGGGTGAGAGAAGAATTTGGTTTAACCCATTCGTATGTATCATGGAAATTTTTAACATTTGGTATGAATTTGAAAGTAATGTTATTATGTTTTTGAGTCCAGTTATTTTGCCAACGATTTTGCTTCACGAGCAATTGGAGATAGAGAAAATTAGCATTGGATGCCATGAATCTTGGTTTTTCGTCTTCGAGATAATGCTTTTCGGCTGAATGATACAAGCTTTAAAGAACTTGTCGTTTTTCGAATCCATTACTATTACATTTATGCAATGAATTACGAAAAAAGCTAGAACTAGGGCCGAATTTACAAGTAAGCTATGTAAGCTATAGCTTAGGACCTCGAGTTTCAAAGGAGCTCAAACATTTCTACAAAAAGAAAATTGAATTCAAATTTTGTAATTTGTTTTTTACAAACCAACAAAATATACGTTACTTTTTATTTTGTGTAGTATTTAATTATGTTAATAACCAATATTGTTTATATTATATTTCTAGTGATCCCATCTTTTTAATATAAAATTTATTTGATTTTTATAGGTAGATTTTCTTAACTTTTAGCAGCTTTTTTTGCCATCGAAAAGTGACGAAAACGAAATTTTTAGTGTTTTCCTTTTTGAATTGTACAGTACTGTACCTTATTTTCTAATATGTTGCAAATACGTTTTAACAATAAAATATTTATGATTAAAATTAATGTGTTTACGTTAATTATCTTTTTTGTGTGATCGACTTCTAAAATTGTAAAGGGTTGGTAAGGGGCCTCACACGGTTTCGAGAGCCTCGAAATACCTAAATCCGACCCTGGATAGAACCGAAGTGTTTTAATTAATTAATATCTCGAACTGACAAGTTGTAGTTCGCTGGCTGTGTTATCCCTTCTTTGATAACATTTTAACAAAATCTTCGGCTACAGAATACTAAAAACTTTGAAAACGGCGGGTTGCAGTCACGTGGCAAAAATACAATGTTAACTAAACTGTGACTGGTTAAAGCGTAATAGCTATCGATAGCATGGAACCCAGACGCATTTCGACCGACTACCCGTAGGGAAACTCACTTAACGTGGAGCATAGAATAGCGATTTGTCTAAGGTTTGTTAACTGCCTTTCGCTATGGGGACTTATCGAATGTCCCGTGTATCGCTCTCGTTGAGTTATCGGAAGAGCTCAGAATAGGTCCCCAGGGGACCTATTCTGAGCTCTTCCGATATAACTATGTAACTTATATTTGAAACAAAATTTCATAGATTTTTTGTAATTTTCTATAATGCATACGATTTTCCACGAATTCACTACTCACACTGATATTTTTTCGCAAATTTATTACTATCTTCCAATTACAATCTCTTCTCAAGTGCAATCTCTTTATGCTCTCTATCGGACAATATGTGTACCACGACGTGTGTTGCAGGACGACATTTGGTCACACTGCTATTTCGAAACCTTAGTCACAGTGTGACGTATTTCCCGAAAACTTTCGAACTCCGAACAGTCCGACGCCAACAATTTTTTTTTTTTCCGGTGATGTCGTAACTTTCTGAAACAAAATTACGTTTTTATCGCCTTTGACCGGTGCATTCCCTACAAGTTTTTAACAGAAAGGACGTAAAATTATCGTTACGCTATTCCTTACGACGTTACGAATAAGGATTGCAATCCAGCTGGATTTTTGCTGGACCAACATCATTCCAGCTGGATCCAGCGCGGATATATTTTTGGTGCAGTAAAGTGTTATCTATCTATCTATGCAGCATTTTATTGTTTTTTTTTTAAAGAAATAAAACATTTCTTAAAAAATACTTAAGAAACTTTTGTAATTTAGACTGGTCACTATAAATCAGTAAAACTTCTTACACATTTAGGGAGTAAACTTAACTTTGGTTCGGTTTAACACTTGAGATAGAGATAATTAACTTTAAATGTTTAGTTCGATTATAATTATAATGTAATCTTTAAGTTAAATAACAGCAAAGGTAATTCCACTAATTAATTTACATTAATATATTATATTATATTAATGTAAGGAGGGATAATCAGTGGCTAAGTAGCTATCAGTCTTACCAGTTTTCTTATATAAACTCTACATATCAGTCTGTAGTTATTTATAAGTAATTTAATTATTAGTGTTAGTAAAGTAGTGAGTAAGTAAGTAGTAGTAGTCTAGTAGTTATTTATTATTATCACAATCATGAATCACATACATTCATATCATCATATATCCAAGATACTGATACTCATTAATTTAATTAACTATTTAACTAACTAGGTAGTCTCAGTTTCTCACTAATTTTTACAATAAAATTGCCTAGCCTAGCCGACTAACCACTTATAAAATAAAAGTTAAAAACTCTTAATAGAATTAGAGTAGAAGTTATAAAATATTAGTCTTGTCTTAAATAAAGTATTTTAAAGGATTAAATAAAATTAAATCAATCACTTATTTTTTTCATGTTATTTTTTTATTTCAGGTTATTTTTTGTCATCAAATATTTTTTTGTCATTTAACATGTTATGTTATTTTGTTGACTCTTCTGGAAGTAAGATCTCAAAAAACAAATAGTATTGATAGTGTTGTCTTCCAACCTACTTCTCAATGAACTGCATATATATCCCGCTGCAGAGAAGGCCCTTTCAGCCTCTACGCTAGTAGGTTTGAGAGTCATCAAATAATCATAAATCAAAGATAAGTTTTGACCTCTGACTCAGGGCCGGCCTTCTCGATAAAGGGGCCCGGGTGCAAGAAACTATTTGGGCCCAAATGTTTTTCTAAAATAAAAAAATTTACAAACACGAACATATATTAATGCATGTTTATTTAAAGCGTGATTTTGTTCTTGCTAATACATTAATTACTTCAGAAAAATTACTAAAATTACTGCATTCTTGATAATGTTGGGGCCCCCTCAATCGCAGGGCCCCGGTGCGTAGCATCCGCCGCACCCCCCCGATGGCCGGCCCTGCTCTGACTCCCTCATAAACAGCCATTTCCTTTTTTAATAACTTATCATAATCCTTCTCAGTACTAGTTTCTTTCCGTTTCATGAAGTTTTCTTTCTCAAGCTTTAGTTTGATCTCCAATTCTTATTCCAATGTGAAATTCAAGGAATATGGGTTATCTGGATCATCGTTTTCCACATCCATAATCTTCTCTGCCATTGCTGCTGATTCCACTACATACGTATTTACACGATTCAGAATATTTTTCATCTCCTGGCGCATTACATTTTTTTCGGCATTGTGAAAGAATAATTGAGCTTTCTAACTTTTTGGTCATACTTCTTCGGGTTCTGTATGTAAATTAGCATCCCTGTGACCTCGGTAAGACGCCGTTCTCTGATTCTTTTGCGTAGTGCCTCGGAAAGGTCGATATTCAAGATCGTGTCCTGGCTTTTTAGTTTGTCTAAGACAAATTTCAAGGTTGTGTCAGCAGTTATCAAACTCGACTCTCTTCTACAGAGAGCTTCTACGGCCAGTTTAACTGGTTGAAGACTGGTGATCAACTCATTGATTAGTGACCACTCGTCATTGGAAAATTTAGTCTGAGCCAATGTCTATTAAGGCTTTATAGATGCAAACTTTTACACTGTAGAAACGTTCCAGCATGCTGAAAAGACTGTTCCACCTAGTGCGGCAGTCAAGAATCAAGCTCAATTCTTTGCCCTTCGCTTCTTTTACATATTTTTGCAAAAACATATCATCTTTGGTTGGTGATTTTTTAAAAGTCTTAACAACTTTCCGCACTTTTTTAAGAAGTTCGCTGTATCGCGGAATCAGTTCAGGTTCAGTCGGTGTAGGTTTTTTTTTTAAACTCTTTCCGCCCCGTGGGCACTAAGAGGGCCTCTTTTAGAAAGCCAATTATGGGTTCGGCCAGGCCCACAATGGGGCGACCGGGTGGTGAGGGACGGGGCCCGACATATCCGAACGGACCACCCCCGAAAAATTCCTGGGATTATTCGACCCGTTCGGATTCGATTCCGGGTCCCCCAGAGCGGTAGGCTGCCACCTTGGCCGCTCGGCCATCTGGCCCGTCGGTGTTGGTTCAGTGACTACTACTAAGTCTTCATTGGTCTCCGTGTCTTCGTCATCATATTCGTCACTTTCGTCTATCTCTGTGTGTTCTACTTCTTTTTGATCTTTCTTTTTATACAGAACGTCTACCACAGCTAACTGGATTCCATGTGCAAAGCACAGTTGCTGATAGCAAGGCTTCCAACTTTCACCATAAAGCTTGTGTTATCAGTAGTGATACCAATGGTGTCAGTTTCAAAGTTTAAGCCAAATTTTTTCAACCGTTCTGACACTAATTCAATGCAATGTTCGGCAGTGCAGGATTCGTGAATTCTCATCAAGCCAAGATTAAAATGAGTCTCTTTATGGTGCACGTTGAGATTTATGTATCTGTGATATTTTTTTTTGAGATGTCCACTCATCAAAGCTTAACGAAAATCTTTGACCCTTTTCTTTTAAATTTGCGAATTTTTGTATTAAATCTACTTCGATAGTTTTCGCATAATTGGTAATCATCGATCTTATGGTGTTGGGAGAAGTTGGCAATTGGAATCCATTTTTTGCGAACAAACGTCTTAAATCGGAAGATGTACAAAATGAACTTAGTGTAAAACCATCTTTGCACACCATCCTTGTAACCATGGCTTCCATCGAATTTTCTTTTACAAAATAGGCATCAATACTCTTCTTAGCCTTTTTGTTCGGTATAATATCTACTTCCTGATCCTCGACATATTTTGATGTAGTTGCTATTGCTGTGGGAACTACTGTATCTGTATTACGAAGTGGTAATTTGCTGCTTGCAGAATTAACGTTGATGCAGTGTATCTTTTGTAGATGGCCTTTTAAGCCTGTCGTTGAACGCTTTTCAAAATTTTTCAAAACGCTTTTCAAAAATCAGCAAAATTTATGAACACAATAAGCATTCTGCACTTCGACTATCATCCAATTTTTTAAAATAGTCCCACAAGTTTTTTTTATCATCATTCTCACCACATTTCTCTTGCTGACTTGGCTTTGTAAGAGACATTACTCAGTACGAATTCGAATTGTAGTTAATTATTACGTAACTATGAACTGACTGAACTGGCTTGATATCTGAAAAAAATTAATTAAAAACTTTGATTTATAAACATACATACTACATACCTAACGTGACCAGACGTCCCGTTTTGAACGGGACTGTCCCTTTTTAGAGGTACGAGTCCCGGTGTCCCCGAAATGAACTCTGGGACGCAAAATTGTCCCGTTTTCTGAAACCGCGCGAAAATTTGAGTAGTTGAGCCGGCCGGACGGCCGTCGCGCCGGCGGCCGGACGCGATCAGTGTGCGAGAGCAAACCGCGTCGTCGGTTGACACGACGATAGCCGAGAGTGGCGAAGACGTCATCGCTCGCGCTTTGTTGACTAATTGTTTGGCAGATTTTTCGTTCGCCCACTTCTCGATATTTGTTTTGTTGTTGTTTGATGCTCGTGTACCTAGTAAATAACTTAAACTTCTTTTGTTTTGGAATCATAAGTTAAAATGCCGAAACGCAAGTGTACGTTCAATGTTAACTTACAAGCAATATATCCGTTTATCAAGCAAATAAATACTCCCTCAGATTTCAGATATGAAAAGTGTCGTACAGAATTTAGCGTTTCCCATAGTGGTGCCAGTGATATTGAACAGCATTTAAAGTCTGAAAAACATAAAAATGCCGATCGTACCGCCGCTTCGAGTTCTTCGATGTTAACCTTTTTCAAGAAATCGGACGCACCAACTTTAAAGGATTTGGATATCGCCGCGGCAGAAGGCGTCTGGGCTTATCACACGATACAAGAAAACCACAGTTTTCGCTCTAATGATTGTGCGTCGAAATTAATTCAATCATGTTTTGATCCCAAATTTACATGCGCGCGTACGAAATCAGAAGCTATTGTAGTAAATGTTTTGACGCCTACAGCAATGAAAGAATTAAAAGATGATCTTGATAAGTCCAATTGTATTACAATACTAAACGACGCTTCAAACCACGGTAACAAGAAAATATACCCTATTCTAGTGCGCTTTTTTCAACCTTACGTAGGTGTGCAAGTAAAAATTTTAGATCTCCAAGACCAACCAGGTGAGACTTCTGACATCATTGTCGATTATTTAAACCAAGTGTTGACAGATAATAATTTGACAGCAAAAGTCGTGGCATTTTGCGGAGACAATGCCAACGTCAATTTCGGAGGTGCGGCTAGGCGAGGAACTAACAATGTGTTAACGAAATTGCAATCATCACTGAAAAAGCCATTGATAGGTATTGGATGTGGAGCCCATGTAATTCACAATGCAATAAAATCTGCTGCAGACAGGCTACCCTTAGATTACGAAAGCATTATTGTGAAGATATATTCATTTTTTTTATATTTACACGATTCGAGTTGAAGCTCTAAAGGAGTTTTGCGCCGAAACTGAAACGGAATATCAACAAATGCTCGGCTATAGCAAAACTAGATGGCTTGCTCTTATGCCTGCCTTGGAAAGGGTTTTAAAAATGTATCAGCCATTAAAAAACTACTTTTTGAGTATTGAAAAATGTCCCCTGTTACTAAAAAACTTTTTTGAAGATCCCACATCCGAATTGTGGCTTTATTTTTTACACGCTTTGTCAGCAAGTTTTCATCAAGCTGTATTGAAACTGGAAGGTCAGACTGTATCGGCAATTGAAGCTGCAAAAGAAATCAATCAACTAAAAGACAATTTGACTCAGAAACAGACCAATCAGTTTCTTCCATTTATGGTCCGTCAATTAATGGTGAAATCGAAAGATAATGTTACTGACATAGATGAAGAGTTTGTGAAAAGGGCGGCTACAGAATTTTATCAAACAAGCCGTGAATATCTGGAACAGTGGACTTGCTTTCTTACCAAAGAAATGGAGATATTTTATTGGGCAGATTTAAAAAAGGTCCCCGCATGGGAAGACGTTCAAAAATCTCTGGATGTATTAATTGAAAAGGAATATATTGACTGTAATAAAGATGCAGAAGTTTTTGACGAATTTTCGTTAATTTGTAACTACATTACATCGGATAAAGTAACCGAATGGAATAATCTAAATGTTTCCACGGAAACTCGTTGGGTGGAAGTATTCAAACACTTTCGAGCCAACAATCTTCAGCATGAAAACTTTTCTATTTTAATTGAATATATTTTATGTTTGCCTGCTACAAATGCTCCAGTAGAAAGAGTATTTTCTATGATGAACAAATTGTGGCCATCTGAGAAGACCCAGTTACAAATTTCAGTTCTAAAGGCGATGTTGATAATTAAGGTGAATATAAAAAAAACGTGCCAAGAGTTTCATTCTTACTTAAAATCATCACCAGCTATATTAAAGCAAATTTGTTCCTCTGATAAATATAAATATAACTAAACGTTTCGGGTATATATATTTTTTAATTCGTAACTTTTAAGCTAACTGACTTTTTCTGAATAAATAACTTTAAAAAAGTGTTTTTTTTATTGACTACCTGTTAATTAACCTAAATAAACCAATGTCCCGTTTTGAGTCAAAAAATAAATGGTCACGTTATACATACCTGATAAATTTTATCGCCAAGTAGCTGAAGCAGCACTAAACTAACCAAGTTTGATCCAAATCGTTAAAGCCGTTTTCTTGGTAAATAATTCAATTTTCATTTAAGATCACGTGGCGTATCACAGACGCCCCCTGGCGTTTTTTTAATCGCAATTTTTCCGAATTTTTTAACAAATTTCAAAAAATTCAAGTTCTCTAATTTCTTCGAGCTGCGAAAAATGCAATAAATAACGTTTTTATTGCGCGCCGAATTTACTCGGGGAAAAAAGTCGAAAAAGTGCCGGCGTCTCGCAGCCGAAGCGGCGTTCCATCACGTGATTCATTGACGTCCCAACCGACTGTAAATTAGAATTATGCACCTGGACTAGGAGAGGAGCTACTTATTTTATTTAGCGCGAAGTCACTTTATTTAGCGAGAGTGGAAAGTCAACTGGCAATTAGATCAGCAGAGGTAAACGGGCGGGCAGTGCGGTGTAGAGAGGAGGTAAGGCACGTGCTGCACTGAATGGCAACGTCACTCTCGCCGCCGAGCGATAGCGCAAGTAGCAAAGCGGCAACGCTGACAACGTAAACTTTTGCGCCATTATTTAGAAAGTTAATTGAGTATTTACGGATCCGTAGCGCTGGATCCAGCTGGATTGCTGGATGAGGGATCCAGCAATTGCAATCCCTAGTTACGAACTGTAAACATAATTGAAATGTCGTGCACAGAGAATCCCTCGTATCTGAATTATACGAAATTGAAAGTTTATTGAATATTTGTAGTAATGACTTAAATGGTTTATCGTAGAAATGTGGACGTAATAAGTGGCGCGCTTGATGCGACGTAATACTCAACTAACAATACTTTACAATTGTTCTTTGTCGTATTGTTTGTGGAAGAAATAAACATGATTTTTATTGTTGTTTCTCTTTGGAAAGTTTTCAGCAAAATTCTGTTTCAGTAAGTCTCACCGAAGTAAGTAATCCTTTGTTTTTGTTTATTTAATTAATATTGAGTATAAATTCTAATAGAGCATCGACCCAAAACATATTTATGCCTTCAAGTTGAGATATTTATACAAATTATTGTTGAATTAAATTTGTTAGAATCGAGCTTCTTTTCGTTCAAATTGAGATAATTACCCTCAAATTATTAAAATGAAGGTGCGGTAAATGTGCAATAGTTCAGACAGAAATCAGTTGAAAAAATAATCTTAGTTCTCTTAACATATTTTATGTACGTTATAATTTTCTATTCTAATGCTATATTTCGGGTTTGATTAACAATAGGACGTATTGATTAACATATTGTTCGTACTATTAATTAAATCATTCGTATTGTTAATCAAACACGAAACAGAAAGTAAAAGAAAGCGTCTTCTGTAGCAACGTCTTGATTATATAATCGATACATGAAGCAAACTTCTGTCAAATATAAATAAAATAAGCAACGTTCTAATCAGTTAGGTCTAATTTCAGTATCGAAGTGGAATAAAACAGTTAAAGGAACACTATGGCCAGGGTCAGTGTCATCAATTGATTTATAATTTAAGCAGAATCAATTGTGTAAGTTATCATCTTATAGAACTTTTTTCAAATTTTTACAAGAATATTACTTTCAGGTTAACTACGTTCAACTTGAAATTTTACTTGGATATTTTTCTTCCCGACGCCAGACAGTAGAAACAGGATGAGTAGCATAATTTCTACACCTTCTTTTCATTTAATATCGTAATATTTAATTTAAGGATTTTAATAAGTAATAATCGGGTTTTTTCAATTCCAATTAGTATAAAAGTTTGTATTTTAGTAATATTTTACATTCTAATTTCATAAAACATTTTCACATTATTGGATGCTCTAGCCAGTCGTTAAGTAAGGCATGGCGCCTTTGCATATGATGCAAAGGCGTTCTGCCTCGTGCATCACGTTCTGTACGCTACGCGCTTTGGTTCTTTTCTGTACTAAAAAGTCAAATAATGCTCAACCTTAACCTATTTGCTACCAACAACTCACATGTCTCAGACACTGGTAAATCTTACTAGGATGCACAAAGGTTGAGAATTTTAGATATATATTTATCTATTAATTCTATAGAGGTTTCACCACTAATGCAACTGTCATAGTTGAATTACTTATTGTTTTTGTCTGAATATGCATTTTTCGTTTTTTCTGCGATAATTAAGTGTTTTTCGTACTGTTAGAATTTCGTATTGATATTTCTGAGTTCGCCTGTGACGAGAATTCTTCGTAATCTGAAATCCATGGTAAGAAAATAATACACTTTATTTCACATCTGTGATAAATGTGTCGCATTAACATTTCTAAGCGGGACATATTTATCACAATGTTCTGATAATACTTTGTTTATAATGTAATTTTTCATTCAATTCGAACTTACTTTTAGACTAAAAATTTTTTAAAGATCAAAGAAGTAAAATGTTGTTATCTGAAACCCTTTTGCTCCCAGAAAGTACTCCCAAAACTGTTTTCTACTATAAACAGTCCTGATGTATTCTCAGAGTTTGACCGTTTTCTACAACAGCAATGTTGATGTATACAATAAGATTTCCTGCTGCTAGCACTTTTATGAATAACCGAAAAATGATGCCGAAACTTGTAAGCAAACTTAAAAGAAAGAATTTGAATTTTTGTATAATGATGCAAGAATATTAGCATCTCGATGGATGGACAGTAAGAAGGTCGTATTATTCAGCAATTGCCACAATCCAAAAAGTACATCTGTAAGTAGGAGTCAAAAAATTGCTAAAAACGTTTACGTAGCCTGTCCAAAGGCAATTGCATTTTATAATCAATTAATGATGGGAGTAGATTTGTCTGACCAATGTGTCAGTGTCTATAACTTCGATCGTAAGGTCAAAATTTGTGGAAAAAAGATATTTTATGAACTGCTTATGATAGCAGTATTAAACACATGGATCCTTTTCAAACAGACCAGTCGTAACTAAGACATGCCTTTGTTGAGACATTTCGTTTTTTTTCTGGAATATAATCTAATGGCTGTAGGAAAAGTTGAACGTATGAAATGTTCTGTGCAGCCTTCTTAATTAAGGAAAACAATGGGCAAAATATGAGATCACATTCAGTTGAGGGAAACATCAGAAGAAAGTGTACAAGTCGTTTAGAACAAAAAATTGAAAAAGAACAGCTAAATTGTGTACAATGTGTAATAACCCTTTGTATAAAATATGTTCTGCACCATATTATTCATAAGTCTTTTTTTTATCTTACAAGTTAAATAAATTTGAATTTGATTCATTTGTGTCCTCGTTCTCGTTCTCGGTAGAGGAGTGTATTGCTATTCGCTTGTACTCCAGAAGGGCAGGAGGATGATCGCTCAGCGACCGCGTCTGCATAGTCGCACCCTTATAAGGGATCTTGTGAAGGGTCTTGGTCTGGGGCGCTCTGGTTAAACGAAAGAAAGGTTAGGATCGGGAAACAGTTCGGGTATCCTGTAGATGTTCGTGGGCAGACGTGTCCGAAAAGGGTGGTGACTTGCAGAGCTTGGGACAGAGATCTGGCGACGACTGACTCTTCGGCCGCCAATTTCGATATCAGCACGATATCGTCCGGCAAAGAGATCAGCAGATCACGGGAATGCGTCGTTTTGCCGTCGAGAAAGTGTAAAAGGAGTCGAGTGTAAGAGGAGATTGTCTCAGGTAGTAGATGACAACCATTGAGCAAGTATGACGACATCGACGATCGAAATATGGGAAAATCGGATTATCACAAAAGTATATGCCAATTACATGTTTTATTTCTAAAAATGTATAAATACATACGTATATAGTTGATAAGAAATATGCTATACAATACAGTCGTGCTAATCCGAATGCCTTGTAATCCGAACAGCTTTTACCATTCCGCTAACTAACGGGAACAGCCGTCGCGGTCGCAGTCGCCCGCGCGGCTGGAAATCGCAGTGTGACCAGGGCTTAAAATAATGGACTTGCCAACTGTTTAGCACGTGTAAGCATAAGTCACGTGTGAGCATTACTGCTCATTCTTTTTGACCCTGTTTGACTTCTTTAAATTATATTAATTATAATTATGCAAACGTATCTACCTAAATAAAAAAATAAACTAACGAATTTATCAATTTCTAACACGCATTCGTCAAACCTACTTTATTACATAACGGACTTTCGGCTTTAACGGACACACCCTTCGCCCAAATTACAGGAAAACCTCGATCTAACGAACTATTTTTATCATTTTACATTGGTTATAATATACGCCAGACGTGTCATTTACTTCTAATATGTCTTACATAAAATGGCTTTTATTATAAGAGATTTTATAGGTAACGGTAACAACAGAAATTTTGACTCCATCTTTGCGTAATTTCTAAAGTGTATTCAAGTAAAATTTAAAAATCTATACTGTATCTGCTTATATATGGGTAAATGTATATATGCCACGATATATACCTCATATATACAGTGAGTCACAAAAGTATTTGTGCAGACAGAACTTTATAAGGATTCATTCGTAATCCACACGTCCAAATTTAGGAGAGGGGTGGGTATAAGAAATCACCAATGTATAGGGAAGGATAGATAAGGTGAAAATAACGTGGTTATAATTATTTTAATACTGGCAAGAGTGTCTTCTGTTTTTTTTTTTTTTTTTTTCTTTCGTTAGTTAATATGGAGATTCTGGCCGGATCGCCTTTCCTCCGATGAGCTCCGTTCCGCGGTTAGGCGAAGCAGTGTGTGTGATATATGAAGCGCTCGAAAACCTCCACGTGCTGTCGGGGCGGTTGGTCTGTTCTCGCTCAGTATATGGGTGTTAAAGTATGGACAACTGTGAAGTCTATTATATCAGAGTAGGCCGAGGTCTTGGCGGGGTTCCTTATACTGTGGGCACGTCAACCAGAAATGGTGAGACGTCTCCTGAGCGCCACAATGTGGGCAGTCTAGCGAGGCACGTAGGCGTCTAGATTTTTTTTTTCATTCAATATCTTTATTACGTACCAAATTTGTACATATCCGGTTCCGTGTGGCACTACCGGGAATAAAACACAAGAAGTTGGATGACAAAATGACCGAATGTTATATTTTAGTAAATACAGAGTAATGTAAGATTGAGTATGGTTGAATACAATATGCACGATCAAGGGCGTCGCCAAGGGGAGGCAGGAGGGGGCAGCTGCCCTCCCCTAAAAATTCGTAAAAAATTATTTAAATGCTAAGTTTGAATTAAAATAATCTTCTTAGGCCTTTTAAAAAATGTTTTAATTACGATATTTCTTTTCCGGTACATAGTAAATGATTAAAACTTTATGAATCGTTTTTATTTTATTTACATACAATTCATATTCTCTATCAATTTACATCATCTTGCCCCCCGCCCCATTGGTTGGCGTCGTCATTGTGCGCGATAAAACAATTCAATTCATATTACAAATCGGAAGAGATGCGCTGAGATTGCGAGTGATAAAAACTAAAACATGGTTACAAACAAGGATTAGAATAATACATAGGTTACAGTTAATTGATTAAAAGTACAGGATCATATCATAGAATGACTACACTAAGACTATGGATATGAAACATCACATAAATTATATTGGGATAATTACAATTATTCATACATATAATTAAGATTGAGATTGTGAAGCTTCGGAAGTGGGCCTACTATTTGTGCAAATAAGAAAATTTTTTTTTGTTTTGTAATTTTTGTATAGAAGCAAATTATAATAATTGTTGTTATTATAAATTAACGTTGTAAAAAGAAACCGTCAGACAAGAAAAAAAATAGTTAAACGAAAAGTGAATATTACATGTCCATAAAAGGACACGTCTGTAGAAATTTCTGAGAAAGTCATTCTTCTCAGGTTGAAACAATCGATGAATTTGAGTACTTAGATCGAACATCTTCGGTAGGAATCGAATTGTCAGTCGATGTTGACTCATCCGACGACCGGAGTTCCGATCTCGTTACAATGCGTAACGAGGGGGGGGACCAATTAGAGAGCGGAGGCAAATCGACATCGACCTATCGGAATGTTCGATCTGGGACTCAAAAGAAAGTAATAAAAACCCTGAGAAAAAGGGATGTGACGTTCTCGGTTATTAGTTCTCTCGGTTCTTGGCTCTTAGAGCTTTGTCTCGCGATTTTACGACGGGATTTTTTGTTGTGATCTTCGGCAGTTGGATTACATCTCTTTTGGAAGGTCACCCACTCCCTTGGATTTGTCACCAGTAATTTGAATCGTCCCTGCGTCCGGAACTTTCCCTCGAGAAGCTGAACAGTGCGCCCCGAGACCATCATACTCCTGCGAAACATCGGAGGACTTTTCTTGTGGACTTTCGATTCCGAGAGGAGGCCCAGAAGACTCGAACGCCGCCGCTGATAAAAGTGTATCGTAGTTGTAAGCACCTTTTGTTATATAAACGGGTTACGAATGAAAACCTGTCTCTTGAGAGTTTCTTTCACTCCCACACGTGGATCGTGACCGCGCGACATTCTGACTAACGCAGTCGTTCGGCAAACCTCACAAGATGACGTACAGTAGCTAATACAATTAGTACACTTAATTGTATGAGCGTTGTCGTAAGGTGTACCAAGTAGACAAAGTAATAAAATAATGTTAATGAATGTTAATAATCGAGGAATAGGTTACATGCAGGTAATTATGTGTACAATACAGAACAAAAGTTGCAATAACAAAATGGTTGACGTGTAACATACAGGTGGAAAACAGGGTATAAAATATTACAAGAGTAGAATGAGACAAAACGTTACAAGTACAATTATGCTGACATACGTACAGTACAATATTGTGGTGATTTTTTATAACCGCGAACGAATCAAAAAAGGGCGAGACGAAAGTAACAAAAACATTTATTAACTCACATACATCCAACTTGGATCTTACACAAAAAGACGCCTCCTATCGTAAACAATAGACAAAACGAAAGTGTACATTTATCAGACAATAGACAAAGACTTAGCTTGTAAATGATTTACCTTTTGTATATATATAACTGACAAGGTCAAGTTTCAAATTATGAAGCTCGATCCCGAGCGGTCCCTTGACGGTCGGACACAAAAATGAACGGATAGCGCCTAACCAAAGCGCGGTTTACAATGACGAATATGATTAACCTTAACAAATATATACAATAAGGCGGAGGCGCTGGAGTAGGAGGGGGCCGCGTAGGAACTACTCACTGGTGGTGGTAGGATCTACGAGCTCATAAGCTTCCACGAGGTTGAGGAAAGCTGCATACAGTTCCTTGTGCTTGAAGAGTTCTGACTGTTGACATGGCCAGGAGATATCGAGACTCTGTGCCCTAAGTTCGATAGCAAGTCTTTCCTCAGCTAGACAGATGCAATTGTAGAGGTCCACCATTTTGCAGATGACACAGAAGGGGAACCGCTTCCCCGTGAACCTATGTAGATAACTGAAGAATTTTCCATGGCCGGTGGTAAATTGCGTGAGAAGAGAATTGTTAACAATCCACGTGTAGTTCTTGTACTCGTGGATGTTGAAGATATAGTTGTAGATATGACTGCTGTGATTTTCGTGCAAAGAGTCCTGCCAGTGGTGGAGTGCGTCGTTGTATAGAAGACTTTTAACTTTATTCACGCTGATTTTATTATAGATGGAGTCTAGCGTGTCATTGTTGACAGCTGTCTTTGCCAGCTGGTCAGCACTCTTGTTACGAATGGTACCATGATGACCGTAAACCCAGGTAATAGCTATTGGAAAAATTGAGAGTCAGTTTTTTGATTGCAGTTGAAATAGGGTAAACCTGTCTGCTATTAATAAGATCGATGGCAAACTTTACCCCTCAAAATAAAAGCACCATACACGGGCTTTAATCTTCCGGGATAGACAACCGTATTCGATTCGCAAAAGTATCTTCAGTCATGGCACTACGCGAGCTTTAATCTTCCGGGATAGAGGGCGGTCTTCGACCCGCAAGTGTGTCTTCAGTCTTCGTCCTACGCGGGCTTTAATCTTGCGGGTAGACAACCGTCTTCGACCCGCAAAAGTGTCTGCAGTCTTCGCCCTACGCGGGCTTTAATCTTGCGGGTGGACGGCCGTCTTTGACCCGCAAGTATCTGTTTTGTCTTCGCCCTACGCGGGCGTTAATCTTGCGGGTAGACGGCTGTCTTTGACCCGCAAGAGTGTCTCCAGTCTTCGCCCTACGCGGGCTTTAATCTTGCGGGTGGACGGCCGTCTTCGACCCGCAAGAGTGTCTTCAATCTTCGCCCTACGCGGGCTTTAATCTTGCGAGTGGACGGCCATCTTCGGCCCGCAAGAGTGTCTTCAGTCTTCGCCCTACGCGAGCTTTAATCTTGCGGGTGGACGGCCGTCTTCGAACCGCAAGAGTGTCTTCAGACTTCGCCCTACGCGGGCTTCAATCTTGCGGGTGGACGGCCGTCTTCGAACCGCAAGAGTGTCTTCAGTCTTCGCCCTACGCGGGCTTTAATCTTGCGGGGAAGACGGCCATCTTCGACCGGCAAAAGTGTCTTTAGTCTTCGCCCTACGCGGGCTTTAATCTTGCGGGTAGACGGCCGTCTTCGACCCGCAAGAGTGTCTTTAGTATTTGCCCTACGCGGGCTTTAATCTTGCAAAATAAACGGTCGTCTTCGACCCGCAAGTATGTGTTTTATCTTCGCCCTACGCGGGCTTTAATCTTGCGGGTGGACGGCCGTCTTCGAACCGCAAGTATCTGTTTTGTCTTCGCCCTACGCGGGCTTTAATCTTGCGGGTGGACGGCCGTCTTCGACCCGCAAGAGTGTCTTCAGTCTTCGCCCTACGCGGGCTTCAATCTTGCGGGTGGACGGCCGTCTTCGAACCGCAAGAGTGTCTTCAGTCTTCGCCCTACGCGGGCTTTAATCTTGCGGGGAAGACGGCCATCTTCGACCGGCAAAAGTGTCTTTAGTCTTCGCCCTACGCGGGCTTTAATCTTGCGGGTAGACGGCCGTCTTCGACCCGCAAGAGTGTCTTTAGTATTTGCCCTACGCGGGCTTTAATCTTGCAAAATAAACGGTCGTCTTCGACCCGCAAGTATGTGTTTTATCTTCGCCCTACGCGGGCTTTAATCTTGCGGGTGGACGGCCGTCTTCGAACCGCAAGTATCTGTTTTGTCTTCGCCCTACGCGGGCTTTAATCTTGCGGGTGGACGGCCGTCTTCGACCCGCAAGAGTGTCTTCAGTCTTCGCCCTACGCGGGCTTTAATCTTGCGGGTGGACGGCCGTCTTCGACCCTCAAGAGTGTCTTCAGACTTCGCCCTACGCGGGCTTTAATCTTGCGGGTGGACGGCCGTCTTCGAACCGCAAGAGTGTCTTTAGTCTTCGCCCTACGCAAGCTTTAATCTTGCGGGGAAGACGGCCGTCTTCGACCCGCAAGAGTGTCTTCAGACTTCGCCCTACGCGGGCTTTAATCTTGCGGGTAGACGGCCGTCTTTGAACCGCAAGAGTGTCTTCAGTCTTCGCCCTACGCGGGCTTTAATCTTGCGGGTAGACGGCCATCTTCGACCCGCAAGAGTGTCTTTAGTATTCGCCCTACGCGGGCTTTAATCTTGCAAAATAAACGGTCGTCTTCGACCCGCAAGTATGTGTTTTATCTTCGCCCTACGCGGGCTTTAATCTTGCGGGTGGACGGCCGTCTTCGACCCGCAAGAGTGTCTTCAGTCTTCGCCCTACGCGGGCTTTAATCTTGCGGGTAGACGGCCGTCTTCGACCCGCAAGAGTGTCTTTAGTCTTCGCCCTACGCGGGTTTTAATCTTGCGGGGAAGACGGCCGTCTTCGACCCGCAAGTATCTGTTTTGTCTTCGCCCTACGCAGGCTTTAATCTTGCGGGTAGACGGCCGTCTTCGACCCGCAAGAGTGTCTTCAATCTTCGCCCTACGCGGGCTTTAATCTTGCGGGTAGACGGCCGTCTTTGACCCGCAAGTATCTGTTTTGTCTTCGCCCTACGCGGGCGTTAATCTTGCGGGTGGACGGCCGTCTTTGACCCGCAAGAGTGTCTTCAGTCTTCGCCCTACGCGGGTTTTAATCTTGCGGGGAAGACGGCCGTCTTCGACCCGCAAGTATCTGTTTTGTCTTCGCCCTACGCAGGCTTTAATCTTGCGGGTGGACGGCCGTCTTCGAACCGCAAGAGTGTCTTTAGTCTTCGCCCTACGCAAGCTTTAATCTTGCGGGGAAGACGGCCGTCTTCGACCCGCAAGAGTGTCTTCAGACTTCGCCCTACGCGGGCTTTAATCTTGCGGGTAGATGGCCGTCTTTGAACCGCAAGAGTGTCTTCAGTCTTCGCCCTACGTGGGCTTTAATCTTGCGGGTAGACGGCCATCTTCGACCTGCAAGAGTGTCTTTAGTATTCGCCCTACGCGGGCTTTAATCTTGCAAAATAAACGGCCGTCTTCGGCCCGCAAGTATCTGTTTTGTCTTCGCCCTACGCAGGCTTTAATCTTGCGGGTAGACGGCCGTCTTCGACCCGCAAGAGTGTCTTCAATCTTCGCCCTACGCGGGCTTTAATCTTGCGGGTAGACGGCCGTCTTTGACCCGCAAGTATCTGTTTTGTCTTCGCCCTACGCGGGCGTTAATCTTGCGGGTGGACGGCCGTCTTCGACCCGCAAGAGTGTCTCCAGTCTTCGCCCTACGCGGGCTTTAATCTTGCGGGTGGAAGGCCGTCTTCGGCCCGCAAGAGTGTCTTCAGTCTTCGCCCTACGCGGGTTTTAACCTTGCGGGGAAGACGGCCGTCTTCGACCCGCAAGTATCTGTTTTGTCTTCGCCCTACGCAGGCTTTAATCTTGCGGGTGGACGGCCGTCTTCGACCCGCAAGAGTGTCTTTAGTCTTCGCCCTACGCGGGTTTTAATCTTGCGGGGAAGACAGCCGTCTTCGACCCGCAAGTATCTGTTTTGTCTTCGCCCTACGCGGGCTTTAATCTTGCGGGTGGACGGCCGTCTTCGGCCCGCAAGAGTGTCTTCAGTCTTCGCCCTACGCGGGTTTTAACCTTGCGGGGAAGACGGCCGTCTTCGACCCGCAAGTATCTGTTTTGTCTTCGCCCTACGCAGGCTTTAATCTTGCGGGTGGACGGCCGTCTTCGACCCGCAAGAGTGTCTTTAGTCTTCGCCCTACGCGGGCTTTAATCTTGCGGGGAGACGGCCGTCTTCGACCCGCAAGTATCTGTTTTAGTCTTCGCCCTACGCGGGCTTTAATCTTGCGGGTGAGACGGCCGTCTTCGACCCGCAAGAGTGTCTTTAGTCTTCGCCCTACGCGGGCTTTAATCTTGCGGGTAGACGGCCGTCTTCGACCCGCAAGAGTGTCTTTAGTATTTGCCCTACGCGGGCTTTAATCTTGCAAAATAAACGGTCGTCTTCGACCCGCAAGTATGTGTTTTATCTTCGCCCTACGCGGGCTTTAATCTTGCGGGTGGACGGCCGTCTTCGAACCGCAAGTATCTGTTTTGTCTTCGCCCTACGCGGGCTTTAATCTTGCGGGTGGACGGCCGTCTTCGACCCGCAAGAGTGTCTTTAGTCTTCGCCCTACGCAGGCTTTAATCTTGCGGGGAAGACGGCCGTCTTCGACCCGCAAGAGTGTCTTCAGACTTCGCCCTACGCGGGCTTTAATCTTGCGGGTAGATGGCCGTCTTTGAACCGCAAGAGTGTCTTCAGTCTTCGCCCTACGTGGGCTTTAATCTTGCGGGTAGACGGCCATCTTCGACCTGCAAGAGTGTCTTTAGTATTCGCCCTACGCGGGCTTTAATCTTGCAAAATAAACGGCCGTCTTCGACCCGCAAGTATCTGTTTTGTCTTCGCCCTACGCAGGCTTTAATCTTGCGGGTAGACGGCCGTCTTCGACCCGCAAGAGTGTCTTCAATCTTCGCCCTACGCGGGCTTTAATCTTGCGGGTAGACGGCCGTCTTTGACCCGCAAGTATCTGTTTTGTCTTCGCCCTACGCGGGCGTTAATCTTGCGGGTGGACGGCCGTCTTTGACCCGCAAGTGTCTCCAGTCTTCGCCCTACGCGGGCTTTAATCTTGCGGGTGGAAGGCCGTCTTCGGCCCGCAAGAGTGTCTTCAGTCTTCGCCCTACGCGGGTTTTAACCTTGCGGGGAAGACGGCCGTCTTCGACCCGCAAGTATCTGTTTTGTCTTCGCCCTACGCGAGGCTTTAATCTTGCGGGTGGACGGCCGTCTTCGACCCGCAAGAGTGTCTTTAGTCTTCGCCCTACGCGGGTTTTAATCTTGCGGGGAAGACGGCCGTCTTCGACCCGCAAGTATCTGTTTTACTTCGCCCTACGCAGGCTTTAATCTTGCGGGTAGACGGCCGTCTTCGACCCGCAAGAGTGTCTTCAATCTTCGCCCTACGCGGGCTTTAATCTTGCGGGTAGACGGCCGTCTTCGAACTGCAAGAATGTCTTCAGTCTTTGCCCTACGCGGGCTTTAATCTTGCGAGTGGACGGCCATCTTCGGCCCGCAAGAGTGTCTTCAATCTTCGCCCTACGCGGGCTTTAATCTTGCGGGTAGACGGCCGTCTTCGACCCGCAAGAGTGTTTTCTGTTTTTCCCTTACGCGGTGTTTGTATAAAGGGGTTGATGGCTGCATCGGTGCCTCGTCAGAATCAAGTAAACACGTGACATCTCATTACCTGGAAGTATCATTTGTTATTTTCAGTTGTTTTCGACATTAATAAATGATTCGTGTATTTTGTAATTTGAATCGGGTAAAGGAAATTTTGTTACGAAAGAAAATTTTAAAATCGTGTTGTAAGAATCGAAACAAATGCTCTATAATTTAATATTATTTGTGTAGGGATCGCAAAAACGCGTAAAAATGGTGAATAATTATAAAGTTCCGAAGTCGGAAAGTTTCGAGAGTCAAATCGTGTCAGGAACATGTGTTGGTGATGTAAACCAGACACGAAAGAAACTCTCCCAAACTTATCCTAAAACAAACGCGACACGATAATGAACGACCGAGGGGATGTCAACCGAGAGAGAGGGAGCTTTGTCCAGGTGCTCGTGTACGAGTGTCGGAAACGGGAAACAGAGGGGGGTAAATGGCCACCGAAGCATCTGGCGGACCGCGTGAGGTCAAAAACGTCAAAGAGAGGGCCATAACGGCCGGAATATACGAGCACGAAACAAAGACTCCGTCAACACCTCTCGGAACTCTCCCGACCCAGATCGGTCTCCAGTTTCGCCTAGAAACAAAAGAAATGACCAATCGGGGTAAGGGAGAGGAAGAATAGAACCAATCAAAACGGTGAAATTCAGGGGGGAAACTCCTATAAAACTCCCGAGTCGCAAGGTCAAGGTGTGGACCCTCCTTCCGTCGTTCTTGGAAAAAGTGCGGCAGTTCTCCTCTGGACCAGTGTTACCTCATAGACGCCAGAACCTACGTCCGCCAGCTGGTGACCCCCGTCCAAGCCACACGTCCAGTGCAATAGACAGTTCGTCATCCCAGCCCCGGGCACGCATCTTCGGAAGACGGACCGCATCCGACTACCGACAACTGGAGATCTCTATCACCACAAGAGTCGATCTAGATCGCAATTTGTACCAATAATATGTAAGTTAACTTAGTAGTTAGAATAAACGGTTTTGTGTAAGACACTTGTCATCTTTGTCTCCTACCGCCACCACCCACATACGTTTTCGATCCTAGGTTTTCCTGACGCGGGATTAACTGTTTTCCCCTGTGTGAAGCCCGAGCGATACTCGAGCTCATGTGTTTTTGATATCATAAAAATGTCAAATCAAGGGAACAAGCTTTTGATTCTGATGCTCGTAGAAATTGGAAGGATACTTTAAATCGGGAAATATTAAAGCTATTAATCGAGAGAAAAATGTTCTTTTTTTAACCTTAAAAGGAGATGCAGCGCTGATATTATGTATCAGACTTATAAGAATTCGAAACAATTGAATACGAGCAGAGGTTTCAAGTTGCGATTAAATTCCCTTGATCGGAATAAAACACAGTGTCGAATTTAAACCTTTGATAGCTCGAAATGGTCGGTGGTCTGCCTAGAGACAGGAAACCGACCAATCAGGAGCTGGAGATCCAGGGGAGAAAGATCTTATAAAAACCTGGATCTCAAGGGCAAAGCAGACTTTTCTCTGCCTCCCCTTGTGAAGACTTCTCCCAGCTTCTGTCCGTGTCAACCACTGTTCAGACTTTCCCCAGCTAACAACTATAATCAACTGTCCAGACTTTTCCCTGCCTCTACAAGTGGACACCATCCGATTGAACTTCGGGCTTTCACCATTCGTCACAACCTCCCACGGTCGAGCATCAACTGTCTGCCCCGGGGCCAACAACCGAACCATCAAGAGCAACCAGAAGACAAGACATGCAAGACACACTAGATTGTAAGACTTAGTGTAAATAAACGGGTTTGTTTGTCACTGCAGCTATTTGCCTCACTTTCCTTCACCCCACATACGATAAGTCCTGACATTTGGAAATCTCGAATTCGGCAACCTCACACTGGTGTCAGAAGTGGGATTGTTATGCAATTTGGCAGTCCTACCAAATCGTAGAGGTGGCCGACATCCAAATTTTGCTTCTCGATTGGTTTAGTAGAACGAAAAGTGGGACTGAACGATGGATACTGAGGCAAGTACTGCAGCGCGATCTCGCGATGCAGGTGGCAGCTCACTCGGTGCTTTTTCGGCTTTTGGGGGAATGATACCGACTTTCTCAGGAGAAAGTGGACGCGTCTCAGATTTCTTCGATACTTTGGAAGAAATTTCGAGTTTGGCAGGTTGGACCTCACGACAATGTTTAAGTATTGCAAAATGCAAGCTCTCAGGAATAGCTAGAGAATTTGCTTGGCAAGATCTTAGGATGAAAGCAGTCTTAGATTATGCAAATTTTAAACGCGCCATGATTGAAAGGTTCGATCGAGAACCGTATTCTATCCGAGTACAGAAGTTCCATGCATGCACTCAAAAACGCGATGAGTCAGTGCAGGAATTTGCGGTTCGCCTTCAGACGCTGGCAGACGCGACTAAGATTGAACAGACGGGTGCTACAGAACAGGAAAGTGCGATTATAAGGAGGTATCAACAAAAAGAATTGGACGAGAAACTTAGAGTTCAGTTCTTGCATGGCCTAAATGAACGCATAAAACGAAATGTAATGTCTCATGACCCTGCTACATTTTCGGAAGCACTACAGATTGCTATTAGGGAAGAGACAATAGAGCAGTTAACAGGAAAGACACGCAACGTTATTGCAAGCATAGGAGAAACAGAGGAGTCTCATTCAACTAGGTTCAATAAGGAAAAGTCTCACCAAAACCACACACTAGATGCGAAAATAAATAAAATTACCCAGCAGTTAGAGATGCTACACAAAAATTTAGGAAGTAAAACCACCCCTGGATTAGCAAATAGTCCTAGAAAAAGTGAAAGGTCTCAATTTAAGCATACACCTCAGAGGGTAGAAAGAGCAAGTCTCAGCATAGGGAATTACCGTCCCTATCAGAATTCACAGCACTCCTTACCCCCTCCAAATCACCCGCAAATACCACCAGCTGTTAGGCAAAGACAACCCCTCTCAAGATATTCCTATGATAGATATGTTCAGTTTCCCTCTTGGTTGGGAAATGGAGGTGAGCTGACAAGGTATTCCCCAACAGATCCAGCTTGGATAGGAAGTAGCTATTACGCTGGACCATTAACGGAGTGGCAGGGGAGAAATGTTCCTCCACAATTTAGAGAGGAAGGAGGCTTAAGAACGAATGCCCCTGAATGGCAGGTCCCAATTGTAGGTTCGACAGTTTCACCACGATATAATTGTATAGAACAGATACCATTTTATCAAGCACGTTATGGTCCTTGTGGACGAGGAGTTGATCAGAATAGCGAACAGTTGACATTTTCTCAAGCGCGTTATGGTCAATTCGGTCCAGAAAGTAGTTTTAATAGTGAACGAACCCCAGTTAACATGTCCTCTCCTAGACATTTAGCGTTACCAGCTCCTGAAGATTTTAGGCAAACAGAAAGCCAATCGCAGAGAAAGAATGGTAATGATGTTGATGTTAAGAGAAATAGAAATAAGATAACATCAGTAAAAACAAATGAACGACCTGACCTAAGATGTGATGAAAATAGTATGCGCAAAGAAATGCGCTTAAATAGTATAAGTAAATCAAAAGGTGGAGAATTACCTCCATGTACCATAATTTGCGAAGTAGAAAATAAAACAGCAAGATTGACGATCGACACAGGTGCTGCTGTGTCCTTGTTATCAAGGTCCTTTTTCCAAAACTTAGATGAGTTAACTAAAGTGGAAATTGGGACTTTGGATTTAGTCGGTGTCACTGGACACACAATTGAGACAATAGGAAAGTATAGGGTCAAGTTTAGACTAGGTCGATTGACATTTTATCATGACTGTTATCTTGTAGACTCCAAGATTACGGAGCCAAATGATGGAATTATGGGTATCGATATCATTGCAGAATATGATCTAACTATCTCTATTAAAAACGCAAAAATGATTTTCCCCACGGGTGACGAAATAACTTTCAGGGAACTAGCAGAGATATGCCATAACACCAATCTTCCTGCTGAGAGAGAAGCAGCACAAGCAAACAATACCCAAAATAGTGACAATAGTAAAAATAATGAGCAGAAGAAAAGAAAAGATAATCGAGCACGAACGAGGAAACAAAGTAAATCTCGGAAATGTGTAAAACGAAACGTAACGAAATTCGAACAGCTAGAAAACACTATCCCTAAAGGAAGTGACACTTCAGATGATGTCACACTTGTTGATGACTGCGTCATACCCCCTCGATCAGAGGTAATTCTAGAAGGGCGAGTAAGAGGAAGTAGATATAGAAAAGTAGGTGTTGTTGAACCTTTACCTCTGAAGACCAAGGGTTTATATAGTGCAAGTGTGTTAGTAACAACTCAAAAACGTGGGAATATACCCGTTAGAATAGTGAATACAAATACGCAACCAATTAAATTAAATAAGGGAACAAAGATAGGAGCATTTTTCAAGGCAGAAGAAGAAACTAAAGAAGAAGCAAATCAATACAAAATACCACACTTTGATAACAATGATCTGACTAGAGCCCAATTAGCGAATTTGTTTGATCTGAGCGAAGTGGAAAAGGATAAACTGATCCCTTTGTTAGACCTATTATACAAATATAGAAGTGTGTTTGCAAAAAACGACTTTGACTTGGGATATTGCGATTTGATACAACATAGGATAGATACAGGAAACAGTTCCCCGATCCGTCGTGCTCCTTATCGCATCCCTTATGCCCAACGCGAAAAAATGGATAAGTTAGTAGATGACTTGGTACAACACGGTATAGTTGAGCCTTCAAGCAGTCCATGGGCTTCGCCTGCACTCTTGGTAAAGAAGAAAGATGAAAATTATCGATTTGTTGTGGATTATAGGCAATTAAATAGGGTTACAAAATTTGACCCTTATCCTTTGCCATTGGTTCAGGAGTCGTTGAGCCTGTTGGGAAAGGCAAAGTATTTCTCTACGATGGATACGTTGAGTGGATTTTGGCAACTGGGTTTAGAGCCAGATTCAAAGGAAAAAACTGGATTTAGCACTCCATCAGGACATTATCATTTCAATCGCATGGCAATGGGTTTAGTAAATGCACCTGCAACATTTTCTCGCTGCGCAGATTTAATTTTGAGCGGATTAAAGACCAAAATCTGCCTAGTCTATATGGATGACATTTTAGTTTTCAGTTCCGACTTTGAAACGCACCTGGAACGTTTGGAGCTTGTCTTCCAGAGACTAGCTGCAGCCGGACTAAAGTTAAAGCCAAAAAAATGTCACTTCTTAAGACAAGAAATAAAATTTTTAGGGCATGAAATATCAGATGAAGGCATTAAACCAGATTCGGAAAAGGTCAAAGCTGTCCGAGATTTCCCAAGACCTCAAAATGAACGTGATGTCAGAGCATTTCTGGGTTTAACGGGATATTATCGCAGACATATTCCCCAATATGCAAAAATTTCAAGACCTCTTTCAGATTTATTAAAGCAAGATGTAAAGTTTCAATGGACTGAGGAACATGAAGCCGTCTTTACTAGGCTGAAGGAGATATTAATAACTGCTCCTCTATTGCGATCCCCAGATTTTAGCAAGCCCTTTATTTTGGCAACCGATGCATCAAATTTTGCAATTGGTGCAGTGTTGTCTCAGGAGGACGAACATGGAGAAAGGCCAATAGCCTATGCTAGCCGCTTATTAAAAAAAGCAGAACAGAATTATAGCACCACAGAAAAAGAATGCCTAGCCCTAATTTGGGGGACAAAGCATTTTAGGCCTTATCTGTATGGAAGACCCTTTAAAATTATCACGGATCACAGGCCACTTAGATGGCTTATAAATGTTAAAGATGAAAGTTCAAGATTGAGTCGTTGGAACTTAGCACTGCAGGAGTATCAGTTTGAAATAGTGCACAAACCAGGAAAGATCCATTCTAATGCAGATGCATTAAGTCGTGCACCAGTAGCACCCATCCGTGAGATTCATCCAATATTTAGTAAAACGCAGATTAGAGAGCAACAACAAAAAGACCACTTTTGCAATCAGATTAGAAAACAGTTGTTAGATGACACACCCTTGCAGGAATTAAATACAAACTCTAACACAAATTATTATTTAGATGCAGATCAGACACTTTATCACAGGAAATTAATCCCTGAACGAAATGAGATTTGGGATAGATTAGTAATCCCTAAAATAATGGTAGATTATATCCTTAAATTATTTCATGACATTCCAAGTTCGGGACATTTGGGCGCAAAGAAAATGAAGAAAAAATTACGCATGCAATTTTATTGGCCTGACATGAACAAAGACATAGCCCATTACTGCGACAGTTGTCAGGAATGTGCTGTTAGACGACGTCCACTTCCTGGACATCAAGCGCCATTACAGATATTTCCTAAGGTATCAAAATTATTCGAACGAACAGCCATGGATATACAGGGCCCATTACCAACAACGCAAAATGGAAATAAATATTTATTAGTCTTCATAGACCACTTTTCTAGATGGGCTGAAGCCATCCCAATACCTGATGTAACTACTAAAACAGTTGCAAAGGCTTTTGTTACACAAATTATCTTACGGCACTCGGTTCCTAAACAACTACTTACGGACCGAGGTACAAACTTTACTTCAAAAATGATGACCGAAGTATGTAAATTATTGCGCATAGAAAGACTTCTCACTACGGCTTATCACCCTGAATGTAACGGAGTTGTTGAAAGGCTCAATAAAACACTAACTGATATCTTGACATGTTATGTCGATAGGGATCAAAGAAATTGGGACATTATGGTCCCTTACGCACTTTTTGCCTACAACACAACGGTACACGCCAGTACTAACGAAACTCCGTTTTTTCTATTATATGGGAGAGATCCTGTTTATCCTTTTGATATAGCTACCGAACCGAATACAATCAGATACGATGCCGATGAAAATTACGTAAGTGAATTACGGTTACGACTCTCATCAGCTCACAGATTAGCCCAAGAATACTCGGAAAAAGCTGCTAATGACAGAAAAACGTATCATCAACGCAAAAATAAACCATATGCTTTTTCCATAGGCGATAGGGTATTTGTTAACGCGACCACTGTTACGCCAGGCCTAAAACGAAAATTAGCGCCAAGATGGTCTGGTCCATATCGCATTATAGCCGAAACCAGCCCAGTAGATTTTAAGGTGCAACATATACATTCAGGAAAACAATTACATGTACACTCTAATAGATTAAAACACGCAATCGCACGGATGGAATTTGGAACCTCTACTTTGGGAAGTGACGTTCCCGAAGGAAGAGATCTAAATAACCAAGCAACTCACGTAGAACAATTGACAGAACTTTTAGACCCCTGGGATGAAATTATACTGACTTCTATTCCTTCTGGTCAAGTAGATGATCCGGAAGAGGAAATTGGAATTCCACAAGTAACCAATCAATCGCAAACCTCGTCTAGGTATGCTCTTAGGAGTCAGGGTCCCGTGGAAGAATACCCTTGGGTCCTTCCAACGCCTACGTGGTCCAGGTCACTGGACACGGAAACAAATTCAAGGGCGGAAGTAGATCAAGGTTCTTCAGTTCAGGGCCAAGACCCCGAGCAAGAGCAACCACCTGTGCCCATCGGTCTCTTTGGAGCTTGTAAATGGTGACCTTTCCCTCTTTTACAACAGAAAGGACACCATCACAAAAAAAAAGAGAGAGAGAGAGAGACGAATGGTATAGAATTCGCGTATTAGTTAAATATTAGATTATCGGAAATCGAAAATTATATTAATGTGAACTCTTTTGTAGATCACAATGGGAAACCTCGTACTACTTTACTTTTATATGATAATTATGACCTTTAATTACAAGGCATATACGATTGCACCGGCACTGACAAAAGGGATTATCTTCCTACCGCAAGGAAATTTCTTGATGACTACAAGTCAATGGACAATAGCAATAGAAATTTCATTTAACGACTATGATAGATATCTCAACGATCTACGCTATCACCTAAGTTCATTAGTTCCTGTTATTAAAAGAGCTAAGCAAAACAAGGACGATCCTATGGGATCTTTATGGTCACTGGCAGATACCGAACTGGCTACGATAAAACAAGAATTAGCTGACTATGAATTAGAGTATAAAGAATTAAAGTCCACGGTTACGACTGGTAAAACTACAAGAACCAAACGAGGCCTTATAAATGTGGGAGGAAAAATATTAAAATTTTTGTTCGGGACAGCAACCTCGGATGAGATCGAAGCCACTAATAACGAGATTGACAAACTGAACAAAAACAATCAACGAATAATACACATCTTAGAAGCCCAAACGACGGTATTAAACCAAACACTTCGAGCCGTCAAGGACAACCGGAAGTACATCGACATGTTATTACGTAGACAAGAATATTTGGATAAAGTCCTACAAACTTTTAGCTACACATTTTTCATAAGTACTGTCTTACGATACGCCGAGAGCGCTATCGCCGAATTCCGATCAAGTATCACCGACCTACGACAAGCAATTGAAATGTTGGAGCGCAACCGACTTAGCTCTTATTTCTTATCAAAATCCCAGTTATTGAAGATGCTAGCAGAAATAAACGGATACTTACCTAGTGGAGTGTCCTTAATAGAACCAGTATCAGAAGATAACGTATTTAAGTACTACCAATGGATCACGACGACGGCAGTCGCGCTTCCTGGTATACTTCGGATTTTCGCTAAGTTTCCGTTAATCACTCCGGAAGGGTATTTCGACCTCTTTGAAATAATAAAATTCCCCGCTTATTTTTCGCACACGAAAGTATTCGCTTTTTATCAAGTTGAATATCCATACATTGCTCTGTCGCGAGATCGGCAGTTATATATGTTATTGGAGGCCCACGACCTTCAGAAGTGCAGAGCGAGTGTAGTAACCGTATGCGCACCGGAAGTAGCAGTATGGAAATTACCTTATCATTCGTGTGAATATGCATTATTTATGGCCGACGAACCATCGGTTAATAGAATGTGCAAACGGAGGGTTACAAGTTATCCAAAACCGATGTTCCGCCGAATAGATGAGGAAGGAACTTGGATCTATTCGACTCCTTCCCCCACTGAATTTGGTGGTCGAATGTCGTCAGTTAAGCAACTTACCAAAACCCGAAATTAAAATGATAAAATTAAATAATACCGGCATTTTTAAATTACCAATGACATGTACTGGACATGTGCCGGGAGTTCGTCTGACATCACACTTTCAATCGAGAGCAACCTTCACACTCGCAGCTCGCAGTCATTACGTCATACCAGCAATATCCGATATACTTAATACTACGGAAACCAAAATTCTCCAAGAGTACATCCACGGAAACTCGTCCCCGAGTTTTCTCCGAGAACGAAAGGATGACTGGTCTTTAGAGATCGCTGGACGTGCATTACGCGATATTTCTAGGGATATCGCGACAGTGAAAACCGATGTCTTTCAAAATTCGTTGGAGGCTTACAATCATCCGTTATTAAATTGGAATATAGTCGTTATCGTTACTATAATAGCAGTTATTATAGGTCTCGTAACCGTTTGGCGTTGTCGAAATCGCATACGCCGAATAAAGAGATGGAAAGAGAGAAAAGCGACCTCTTTTTCCAGACCGAGAGAACGTCAAGAAGCAACGCCAACTGAGTTGGTAGAATTGACTTTGATTCCGAGCAGAACCGATCAATTACAGGTAAACAACACATCAGTGGAAAAGATCTTCGTTCCGGCCGTACGAGAGGGAAATATGATACCCCTCCCCGGAATAGAAACTTTGCCGATACAAACGAGACGATTATAATCAAGAAGCTGAGAGATATCTGTGTCACCCAGCAAAATAAGGGACTTAATCTCCTCAAACTTTACACTATCCAGAATATTATATTAATAACTTATTCCCTTTCTTTTCTGTTTTTTTTTAGAAAAATAAATAAATAAAAGAATGGAGGGACAGGAATCAACCGAATGTCGGGAGGTGTCTGGAGTCACTCAGGCTATTCCTCCATCTTCGTCAACAGATCCGGCGTTGATGACCCTCTTCCAATGCCCGGTTTGTTATGAATACATTAGACCTCCGGTCTATCAATGCTCCACGGGACACGTTGTATGTGCAGAATGCAGGACACGGGTTCAAAGATGCCCCACCTGCAGGGGATGGATGAGGGACAACAGGAATTTCCTACTGGATCAGGTGGCGGAGATGCTGGCGCTCCCTTGTAAATTTAGAGACAATGGTTGTCAAGAGATTTTGGCTCTCAGGGATAGACGAAAGCATGAGAGACGGTGCGCTTTTCGAACTTGCGCCTGTCCGTCGCTCAGCTCAGGCTGCCATTGGGAGGGAACCCATCAACAGGTTATCCCTCACGTAGTAGACAAGCACCCCCGAGTGATCCATTTGAACAATCATACCGTTTACATGGCATTACTCGGTCTGGACTTGCCTCAACGTTTGGCTTGGACTACCAGAACGACCTGCTACCGACATCATTTTATAATCCAAATCATCAAAACCGAAACAGAGGATGATTTTTACCTACTTCATCTCCTCGTCCGATTGGTAGGACACCGGGATGAAGCAACTCATTTCAAAGGACGGATAGAGGTGAATGGAAGAGGAAAGACATCGATTTGGGAGTCTATTCCCAGAGACGTCGCAGGAGACATAAACCAAATCACAAAAAACGGGGATTGTATGACTATCCGCGCACCCACAGTTAAACAGCTTTTAGTGAATCGCATCTTGTCGATGGCAGTATTTATACGCCCAACACAGACGGAAAGGAACAGTTTGACTGTGAATCAGGAGGAAGAAGATATTTAATGATACAGATCGGTCCACTATAAAACAAAAACAAAAGGGAGGAAAAAGGTTTCCTATGAGAAAATGATTATGGTCATAGTCCTTGAAATGTATATGTATATATCGGTAATCATGATTCCCTCAAGTTTATTTTGACTGTCTCTTTCTGTATTTTACCCAGACCGAATGGCGACGGGACCAATCCAGATCCACAGTTCAATCGGAGAAGGAGACGGCCCCGATAATTGGGATGATGAGTGGGAGCCGTTTGTTTCTACTTCGACATCCCATGAATCGGTGAAAAGAGAAGTAGATACAGAAACGGTCCGATATGCGATCGAAAGAACCCGCAGAAAATTGAACTCTCCGAGAGCTGAAATTCTCGTCCTACCGGAGGGAGTCGTGTTAACTGAGGAACTTCAAAGGGATTTGGATAGGGTAAACTCACTCGTCCAGGTTAAAGCGAACGAGAGGGGCGCTACGATACAGGAAGAAAAGAGCACAAAGAAAGAAAAACTTCGACGGATCTAACCGAAGAAATTACACAGAAATCTCCATTATCCGAATCCCAAGGTCAAGGTCGGAGAGCGGCATTTTACCTGGCTTGCCTAGAGCGAGCGGGTGCGATAGGATCTACTGATGTAGGAGGAAGAGGAAGAACACTAGAGCGATGTAATTCCAACGACATCAATCCACAAGGAAGTAGATCAGTAAGAGAAGCGTCCGTTTCAAATACTTCCAATTTTAGAGGAAGAGGAAAAGGACGAAGAGCTTCCGCTTTAAATACCACTAACGTTGGAGGAAGAGGAAGAGGGCATGGACAACCGATCTTAGACTCCCAGTAGAAAGAAAAGAAAAACAAAAGAAAAAAAAAATAGGGAGAGAAAAAAAACCCTCCTATTGTATACACTGTTTCTATAGAAAAAAAAACATTTAAGATAATCCACCAAATAAATATATACTACGTATATGTATATGCAATATATGCTTTGTTGTAAGAAAATATATTCTTAAGATATAATTATTATTACTATTGAAAAATTTAATAAAGCCAAATACAGTAAGATGCTATTATGTCACCTATTTTAGAAAAATCATTTGTCAAAAACAGAATTTATGTTATTGACATTTTATTTCGATAAACGCGATTGTTAAGACATAAATACGACGTTACTCTGTCATATTAATTATTGTACCTACCCTGTTTTTGTTATCCGTGTGATTATACCTTGAAAAACTGTTAAGTATCATAAACTTTATATGTATCCCAAGCACTGAAGAACGTTATTCTGGGTGCGACCGGAAACACCTGATATTCATGATTGTAACGCGAAACCAATCTCGCGCGCGCGCAAAGTAAACTTCGTCTCCTTGTCGCGTATCGCAAGGTGTGTAATAACCGATTTAAAGAAAAATGTTTTTTCCGCGCGGTCGTACCTATGGAAAAATGTTGCATTCCATTTTGTAGCAACATTTTCAAAAGCGCCGGAGCCCTGTGAAGCCCGAGCGATACTCGAGCTCATGTGTTTTTGATATCATAAAAAATGTCAAATCAGGGGAACAAGCTTTTGATTCTGATGCTCGTAGAAATTGGAAGGATACTTTAAATCGGGAAATATTAAAGCTATTAATCGAGAGAAAAATGTTCTTTTTTTAACCTTAAAAGGAGATGCAGCGCTGATATTATGTATCAGACTTATAAGAATTCGAAACAATTGAATACGAGCAGAGGTTTCAAGTTGCGATTAAATTCCCTTGATCGGAATAAAACACAGTGTCGAATTTAAACCTTTGATAGCTCGAAATGGTCGGTGGTCTGCCTAGAGACAGGAAACCGACCAATCAGGAGCTGGAGATCCAGGGGAGAAAGATCTTATAAAAACCTGGATCTCAAGGGCAAAGCAGACTTGTCTCTGCCTCCCTTGTGAAGACTTTTCTCTGCCTCCCCTTGTGAAGACTTCTTCCCAGCTTCTGTCCGTGTCAACCACTGTTCAGACTTTCCCCAGCTAACAACTATAATCAACTGTCCAGACTTTTCCCTGCCTCTACAAGTGGACACCATCCGATTGAACTTCGGGCTTTCACCATTCGTCACAACCTCCCACGGTCGAGCATCAACTGTCTGCCCCGGGGCCAACAACCGAACCATCAAGAGCAACCAGAAGACAAGACATGCAAGACACACTAGATTGTAAGACTTAGTGTAAATAAACGGGTTTGTTTGTCACTGCAGCTATTTGCCTCACTTTCCTTCACCCCACATACGATAAGTCCTGACATTTGGAAATCTCGAATTCGGCAACCTCACACCTGGAAGTCGGCGGCCTTACATTTGTTGTCTGTCCATTGAAATTCAGCCAATGTTGGAATATGAAAAACTACGTATAGTTGAACTTGTCTATCCGGAATCTTGCGAGAAAGGAAAGTAAATTCGAGATAAACAGGTTTCGAGGTATAGAGATTTATACGTTTGCATTACACGGAATATAGGAGAAGATTATAAAGCTACGAAAGAATGGAGAGCGCTCGGGAAAATAGGTCCTAATTAAAATTACCGTCAAGAGATACTATGGAAAACCCTTATATTGTGTGACAGGAAGCTGTACACAGCTTAGACTTAACGCAGTTCATGTTATTCAGGTTTTACTGTACTGTACGTAAAAACGACATTATAAGGAAGCAGGAGACAACTTCAACATACATAGAACGCATTGAATTTATTTATTATAACATTCAAACTGATTTATGACTATTCCCAATCAAATTTTATACGTAATCTAATAAAGTAATTTCGAAAAATCTCACGTTTGAAATAAAATTCGAAATCTTAAACTATAAATTTAATATAAACAAAATTTAATATAAATTTAATATTTTATCGCCGATAATTTCATTTTGATTTCCTATAAATCATAAATAACAATTTACTTACTTACCGAAGTTCATTTATAATGAAAATTCTTTCGGAAAATCTCATAAAACGCAGGAAAAAACGAGAAAATTTCCATTTAAAGATGGCGACCAACAATAGAAAATTCGAACAATTAGTTTGTTTCGAACGTTCAACATTCGGTAAATACGTCACGCGTTACGTCAAAACATTAATCGATTTGAAATATTTTATTTCAAAAGTTAAGATAATTTTGTTTTTATCACTAAGTTCTACGATCCTGTGTTATATTAATATAATAACAAGTTGAAACCAAAACTGAGTATATTATAATCATATTGCTAAGAGTAAAGCCCTTCAACTCGTACTTAAATTATAAAAATATTGTTATATTCGGAGTTAAGTACTACATTTACTACTTAAAACTCTGATCTTACCTTCTTTATAATAATTAAATAAAATCTACAAATTAGCTAAATTCGAGATGAAACAATCTAGATTTATATCACTTATTTTATTGCCTAAATGTCAAATCTAGGAGCAAACAAAACAATTTAGATTTAGATGAGAGAAATAGATTCTAAAGTAAAGTGACCAGATATGTTAGGTTGAAATGCGGGACGCTTCTGCGTTGTCGGAGCTAAAAATGGAGTGGACCTCCAACATACATATAATAATAATATATAATAATGAAAACAAATTCATTAATAAATAATTTAGTAAAAAAATATATAAATACATAAATGCATAAATAAACTTAAAAATTACTCTTTATAGAAAAAAAAATTGTTTTTTTTCCACAACTTGATGGTGCTGCTTGTATATTCGACGCGGTATGCCTAGAATGGCCATTAGGGGCGCCCCTAGATATTATTTAAATTAATAATAAATTCAGTATATTATTATTGTAATAGGAATTTATTATTGAATTATTGATATGAATTTATTGTTTATACCACGGAATGACACCGTGTTGCTAGAACGCCCACTAGGGGACGTCCCGGGCTACTAGTAGTAAAAGAAAACGACAACTTTCTGCTCTTCACCAGTGATTCTCAAAGTGGGGGTCGCGAAAAATATTTAGGGGGTCGCTGAAAAATTGATGCCAGATCAATTTTTTTTCAAACATTTTATAAATTTACTATAGATTCATGTTTAGAAATAATAGAAATAAAAAATATATAAAATAATTTTTACTTAAATAAATTGCACATAAAAATAATAAAAACAATATAAATATTTTAATACAAACCTAATATTCATAAATTTGTGCGCTATTGGGGAATCCCCCGAGTTCCACTCTCAGCCTAAACTATGATAGAAGAACATTGTCATTTGAAACGGTGTTCGCTGGCAGCGTTGCGTCTGTAGGCAAGTCGAGTTAGAAATACATTAGAGCTGTAACCGATCAACCGAACGCTTTTCAGTCGGCAAATCTAAATTTCCACTAGTGCTGTGGCGCTTCAATATTTGGCTATGTCTTGGGCTACTCCAATATTATTTTAGTTGGTATATGTTTTTAGCTGGCAGCACTGGAGCGACCATGAGAGGGTACTTAACCCCAAGGTCCTAGAATATATTCTAGGACCTTGACTTAACCCTCTCCCTCCGGGATGTTTTCCTACACATACTCATTCTTCGGGAGTCCTTTGAAATTTTTAAGTGCAAAAGGGGGTCGCGGACCAAAAAGTTTGAGAAACACTGGTCTATGGCATTTCTGTTATCATATTTTTCTCCAAAATTGCATTAAACAAACATGAATTTATAAGTAGTACAGCGCTACGACGAATTGCTACCTTTTGCTGATTGATTCGTGTTCGGAAATAATCTTATTTTATACGAATCAATAAAATGCAGCGATAATTGAATAAACGTAAATTTTGCGCTTTTTTCTAAAGCTTTGATCAGACCGCGTTATATCGAATCAGGGTTAATCAAGGGTGCGCGAAACGAGGTTTCACTGTACTAAAAGAGTTATTTTATTTTATACGAATCAATGAAATGCAGCAATATATTTAGTATCATTAATTTTTACGATACTATCTACGAGTGCGTCTGTTTGCGCAGTTTTTCAACACTCAGTCTGAGGAAAGATTGTTGTCACTAGCGTTGCTTTTAAATACTTTGATGAAATTAACAACAAGAGATTTTTAATAAAGTAATTAACAAATTTGCGGAAAAAATCGCCGAATAGAGTTAGTTTATAAAAAATTACAAAAACAAGTTTTTATGTTTTGTTTCATGTTAATGTAGATACATTAGAATTTCTATTTTAGAATTAAAATAAATAAATTGTTTACTTTTGCCATTTTCAGTATTTGTTAAAATTTTTTTTATTGAAACGCAGCTTTCCTATCATCAAATAACATAGCATGCCACTTTTTTTTTGTATTTAACTCTTTCCGCCCTGTGAACACTAAGTGGGCCTCCTTAAGCAAGCCCATTATGGGTTTGGCCAGGCCCACAATGGGGCGGCCGGGTGGTGAGGGACTGGACCCGACATCTGGACGGACCACCCCCCGAAAAATTACTGGGAGTTTTTCGATCCGTCGGGAATTCGAACCCGAGTCCCCCAGAGCGTAGTCTGCCACCTTGACCGCTTGGCCATCCGACCCACGCGGCATGCCACTAGAAAACAAGTACGTGGCTCCGAATTATCGGAAGTAATCAATATAATTTGCAATAAAACGTATTATAATCTTCAAAACAAGCGGTTTATCTCTCCTTATGAAGATTTATCAAGTTAGTGTAATAATATTTATTTAACACTTGTTTTTTTATATAAAAAAAACTACTTTGTAAATTTATTAGTGATGTAACGAATAGTATATTTGGCCTCAGCCGAATACCGAATATTCGGCCAGGAGTGTGGCTGAATGGCCGAATATTCGGCCAAACTATTCGGCTTGATTAACGCACGTACGAAAATTGGCGCGCAAACCGCATTATGGCAAGGATCGCGCACTCTGCTCTCTATTGGACCGCTGTCACTACGATTTTTTCTTCCATTAGGTCTAAATTATTTAAATTAATTAATTAAATTATAATTATTAAAGTTAATGTGAGATGGAGCCTAACGTCTACCTCTAGTGCCGAATTGGTTTATAATTTATGTAATAGCCGTAAATAGCCCGATATGATTCGGCAGTTGTTGGTATTTAGATGTAAGTTATAACTTATAAGTTATTTTATTTGCAATCGATCTTTTTAACGCTAAAATTTTGTTTTTACTACGTATTTGTAGACTGAATAGTGCCCTAAGGATATACTTTAGTGGGGACATACGGTCTAGTTTCTGCCCAGTTGTGGAACAGTTCAAATATATTATTGGGGGTGTTCTATTTGTGAAATTTTGTGATATTTTGTTGCTATTGTTTTTGTCAATATTTTTAAAATTAACATGATTTCAAATGTTATCTTTTGCATATAATGAAAAATGCTCATTCTTTGCTTTATATATAAAATAAATTATATATTAGTTACTCATCTTCTAGAAATAGATAAATAATTCTTTCATTAAATACGATAAGTTTCAATAAAACGTTTCGTAAATCATTTTAAAATATCGTAAAAAATATAAAAATATACGCGAATACGAATATAACATAATTAACTAAACAATAATATTAATGCCCGATACATTCTAACCTACACGCCATCAATGCCGTAAGATATCGGGCTAGATAAAGGCTATAATATTATTTAATTACGAAATAATTTAATACTAGAGTTAGATGCTATTTCTTATTAACTTTAATAATTATAGTTTAATTTTTAGCATTAATAAAAGTTACCAAAATGATTAATTTACTGTGTTTTTGTTATTTCTTACTCCTGTTTTTAGGTTTTTTTTTTTTTTTTTTTTTTTTTTTTTTTTTTTTTTAACTCTTTCCGCCCTGTGGGCACTAAGAGGGCCTCTTTTTTAGTAGGCCCATTATGGGTTCGGCCAGGCCCACAATGGGGCGACCGGGTGGTGAGGGACGGGGCCCGACATATCCGAACGGACCACCCCCCGAAAAATTCCTGGGGATTATTCGACCCGTTCGGATTCGATCCCGGGTCCCCCAGAGCGGTAGGCTGCCACCTTTACCGCTCGGCCATCCGGCCGTCTCCTGTTTTTAGGTATTCGGTATTCGGCCGAATAGTGACTAAATATTCGGTATTCGGCCGAATAGTGATTTAAATATTCGGTATTCGGCCGAATAGTGAAAACTAGGCCGAATAGGCCGAATACCGGGTAGTAACCGAATATTCCTTACATCATTAAAATTTATAGATCCTGATTAATATCCTGTGGTGTAGACGGCCGGATGGCCGAGCGGTAAAGGTGGCAGCCTACCGCTCTGGGGGACCCGGGATCGAATCCGAACGGGTCGAATAATCCCCAGGAATTTTTCGGGGGTGGTCCGTTCGGATATGTCGGGCCCCGTCCCTCACCACCCGGTCGCCCCATTGTGGGCCTGGCCGAACCCAATGGGCCTACTAAAAGAGGCCCTCTTAGTGCCCACAGGGCGGAAAGAGTTAAAAAATAATAATTTTCGGGCTAGAAATGAGGTAATTGTTAATTAATTAAATTGAGGAATTTGGCATAAAGATAGGTGATTAAGATCTAGGACCTTGGATTAAGATGTCACCATGTACCGAGATTAATTTTTAGAAATTAAGTTTGAATTTGAAAAATTAATTTAAAATTTAAGGAGCAAAATAACAGGAATGAAACTCAAGAAATAAAATATAAATAAGTAAATCAAATACTCGTAATATTCAAAATAATTGACTAAATTTCAGAACAGGTACTATGAAAAATGTTAGAAACGTTTAAAAATAATAAAAACAAGATTTAAAATTTCCAATTAAAAATAATTTTTTAATATGCAAACTAAAAAGTTAAAACTTTAAAAAGTGTTTTAAAACCATCATTTAATTTACACGAGTTGGTAGTGGCTATTTTTAGGCTGAGTTTTTAAATTGGTAGGATAATCCGATAAACGATCTGGCAACACGTCTTCGTTTGATTTTTTTATATCCACGCTTTCGTATGTAACACGTGCATCGCATCGGTTTAGTTCTCGCGGCGATTAAGTTTCGAGTCGTAGAATACCAACTTAGTCGTGAATGAGAAGGTCTTTTATATTTTGATCGAAGATGTTAGTTTTGTTTGAATCTCCGGCAGGATATGCAATATTTAAGGTAAGAATCAAGCAATAGTTAAACATATCTAAAACGTACCTTTCTTTTGTGTCGCTTTTGTATCATTGCATTTATATTTGGAAGATAATTTATTAAAACAGTGTAAGGTAAGTTAATACCACTCAAATTTTGTTATTCGCTGAAACAATTACAACAGAAAAGCATACAAAGATTAAGCTAAGTGCCAGATCCATTCAAATTCCGGTTAATGTTACCCTAGGTATCGAAGATGGCGGTTCATCTCCGATTACAGCAATCAGAAGACAGGGAACAGTGGGGGGACACGTTCTAACCATTGTGCAAATTAAGGGAATATGAATTTTTTAATTATGTTATATTAAAAAGAATGTATATTTAATAGTCATTCGGAAAACGCACAACGTTTTTCTGGACGACCCGTATATAAAGAGCTATAAACAAAAAATCATAGGACTACTTACGGATTGTGCCCCGGTCGAAATGCCATTACTTAAGCTTACCGCCATCGTGGAGGTACACACTGGACGGCGGATGCATACAAACCGTGTCACGTGACCCAATTTCAATGTCGATCTGTCACGTGACTAGGTCTCTGATGCATTTCCGGGCAGCTTTTCTCCTGGCGGAAGAATCCTTCTCTTTGCACTAATCACGTCATAGAGCAAACGACGTCTTATTATTAACACGTGATTAACTCTTGTCACTTCGAACAGCTCGCAGACTACAGTTTGACAACTTTGCCTAGTTACGCTTCCATAACATCGTAACGTTCTATATCCAAATCCCAGTTAATATTTGACAACGACGATTTATTTTTCGATGTTAACTCTGTAAAAACAGAACAAATGAAATAATAAATAATCGAATTACTTTAAAATTCAGATTAAATGCTATAAAACTATAAATTTAATATCTAAATTTACAAACATGTCTGTCTTATATAACTAATCTCTCTAATTTTAAAATCTAAAGTTATATGACAATAATATATAAACTACTGTATGTAAGATGTGTGACAACACTACATAGAGACTTAAAATAATTTATTTTATTCCCAAACAATGTCTAGTCAAGTATTATTTGATAATGGGCTTGGTTGAGAAAAACTGTTTTTAGATTAACTGAAATAAAGCAGATATATTTTTTTGCGTTGACATTATAATTAACGTGACCAGACGTCCCGTTTTGAACGGGACTGTCCCTTTTTAGAGGTACGAGTCCCGGTGTCCCCAAAATGAACTCTGGGACGCAAAATTGTCCCGTTTTCTGAAACCGCGCGAAAATTTGAGTAGTTGAGCCGGCCGGACGCAATCGGTGTGCAAGAGCAAACCGCGTCGTCGGTTGACACGACGATAGCCGAGAGTGGCGAAGACGTCATCGCTCGCGCTTTGTTGACTAATTGTTTGGCAGATTTTTCGTTCGCCCACTTCTCGATATTTGTTTTGTTGTTGTTTGATGCTCGTGTACCTAGTAAATAACTTAAACTTCTTTTGTTTTGGAATCATAAGTTAAAATGCCGAAACGCAAGTGTACGTTCAATGTTAACTTACAAGCAATATATCCGTTTATCAAGCAAATAAATACTCCCTCAGATGTCAGATGTGAAAAGTGTCGTACAGAATTTAGCGTTTCCCATGGTGGTGCCAGTGATATTGAACAGCATTTAAAGTCTGAAAAACATAAAAATGCCGATTGTACCGCCGCTTCGAGTTCTTCGATGTTAACCTTTTTCAAGAAATCGGACGCACCAACTTTAAAGGATTTGGATATTGCCGCGGCAGAAGGCGTCTGGGCTTATCACACGATACAAGAAAATCACAGTTTTCGCTCTAATGATTGTGCGTCAAAATTAATTCAATCATGTTTTGATCCCAAATTTACATGCGCGCGTACGAAATCAGAAGCTATTGTAGTAAATGTTTTGACGCCTACAGCAATGAAAGAATTAAAAGATGATCTTGATAAGTCCAATTGTATTACAATACTAAACGACGCTTCAAACCCGGTAACAAGAAAATATACCCTATTCTAGTGCGCTTTTTTCAACCTTACGTAGGTGTGCAAGTAAAAATTTTAGATCTCCAAGACCAACCAGGTGAGACTTCTGACATCATTGTCGATTATTTAAACCAAGTGTTGACAGATAATAATTTGACAGCAAAAGTCGTGGCATTTTGCGGAGACAATGCCAACGTCAATTTCGGAGGTGCAGCTAGGCGAGGAACTAACAATGTGTTAACGAAATTGCAATTATCACTGAAAAAGCCATTTATAGGTATTGGATGTGGAGCCCATGTAAATTTACACGATTCGAGTTGAAGCTATAAAGGAGTTTTGCGCCAAAACTGAAACGGAATATCAACAAATGCTCGGCTATAGCAAAACTAGATGACTTGCTCTTATGCCTGCCTTGGAAAGGGTTTTAAAAATGTATCAGCCATTAAAAAACTACTTTTTGAGTATTGAAAAATGTCCCCTGTTACTAAAAAACTTTTTTGAAGATCCCACATCCGAATTGTGGCTTTATTTTTTACACGCTTTGTCAGCAAGTTTTCATCAAGCTGTATTGAAACTGGAAGGTCAGACTGTATCGGCAATTGAAGCTGCAAAAGAAATCAATCAACTAATAGACAATTTGACTCAGAAACAGACCAATCAGTTTCTTCCATTTATGGTCCGTCAATTAATGGTGAAATCGAAAGATAATGTTACTGACATAGATGAAGAGTTTGTGAAAAGGGCGGCTACAGAATTTTATCAAACAAGCCGTGAATATCTGGAGCAGTGGACTTGCTTTCTTACCAAAGAAATGGAGATATTTTATTGGGCAGATTTAAAAAAGGTCCCCGCATGGGAAGACGTTCAAAAATCTCTGGATGTATTAATTGAAAAGGAATATATTGACTGTAATAAAGATGCAGAAGTTTTTGACGAATTTTCGTTAATTTGTAACTACATTACATCGGATAAAGTAACCGAATGGAATAATCTAAATGTTTCCACGGAAACTCGTTGGGTGGAAGTATTCAAACACTTTCGAGCCAACAATCTTCAGCATGAAAACTTTTCTATTTTAATTGAATATATTTTATGTTTGCCTGCTACAAATGCTCCAGTAGAAAGAGTATTTTCTATGATGAACAAATTGTGGCCATCTGAGAAGACCCAGTTACAAATTTCAGTTCTAAAGGCGATGTTGATAATTAAGGTGAATATAAAAAAAACGTGCCAAGAGTTTCATTCTTACTTAAAATCATCACCAGCTATATTAAAGCAAATTTGTTCCTCTGATAAATATAAATATAACTAAACGTTTCGGGTATATATATTTTTTAATTCGTAACTTTTAAGCTAACTGACTTTTTCTGAATAAATAACTTTAAAAAAGTGTTTTTTTTTATTGACTACCTGTTAATTAACCTAAATAAACCAATGTCCCGTTTTGAGTCAAAAAATAAATGGTCACGTTAGTTATAATCGACGTTCTTGAATTGATACGAAGATTTAAATTTTTTCAAATCTGAACTGATGAAAAGGTTATCTACAAAAATTATCAAAAAGAAGTAATATGTTATTTATAAATTAATTTCATTTTTTTTTTTCGATTTAGAATTATCGAGGTTCAGTCATTAAACTGTTTCAAAATAATTGCAGACGTTTCCTCTCGATGCAAAGGAGAAAAATCAGAAGGCGTAAAGGAGTAATAGTTATAATAGTAGTCTACTCTATATGGCTAAGAAAAGTTGCTTAACGTAACCCAATCTGTCGATATCCTTGTAGATAATAGGCAGACACAGAATCATAATGGCGCAAATTACTCAATAATATTTATACTGTTTGTTTCTTGTAATTAGGAGCGCATTCCCAAATAACTGTTCTGAATGTAATCTTCGGGTCTATACAGACCTTACAATTTATTGTTTTGCTATATTTTTAAGATAATTACACAATTTCTTAGATGCACCAATAAATCTGGTCATATCAGAAGTGTTTGTGAACATTCTAGTTTAAATTTATCATCCAGCGTCATTATTTATTGTCAGTTACTTCTTTGATATTATTATTGATTCTAAATTCTCCGTTACAGCTATGTACTGTATTATCTCTATTCTTAAACAGTATATACCACATATTTCATTTTATCTTTATTATTAATTTATTGTTTATGATCCTTAATATGACGTTAATGATATATATATATATGGATATACGTATGAAAATAGCAATAAAAGTTTTTAGATTTAAGGATGACAAATAACCAGCCAAAAGCAATATGATGGTTTTTCAGCTGTTTATTTATTTACTGATTCGCTGTTGTATTAATTTACTGTATTTACTAAATACATTTTATTAAAACAGTTTTTATAAATCTTAGAATAACTTTTATTGGTTATTTAATTAATAAGACTATACATTCGATTTATTATAAAAATCGAATGAATCGTTTTATTAAATAATTAATGTATATGTTGTTTTTATGTATAAGCTTTTAATTTAAAACTGATCGTTTACATTTCTTCATAACTACAATTGGATAAATATTTCTTCATTAAAAATATGGAGTTTTATTCAGCAAAAGATAAAAGAATTCTCAGTGGATAATACGACTACTTTCGAATAGCGACTGTAATTAGATAATTAGACTTGTAAAATCATTAGTTTATATATTAGCAATTATTCTGAATTATGCCACTACAAACAATGAGCAAACAATGAGCTCGAATTCGAGTCGTTTTCAGGCGAGATACGTCCCGCTATGCTAACCCCCTCCGGCAAAACCGAACAGTTCAATCGAAAGACAAAATTGCTTTGTCTTCGCCATCTGTTAGGCCTACACATTAGCGATCGTAGTGTAGCATTATTTTCGGAAGTTCTGTTTTTGTTAAATTTAAACATTAAGAATCTGAGTAGATATCTAAAAAGGTTGTTATTCACTCTTTAAATACATTTCACAGGAAACTGTTGAAGTGTCTTTTAATAAATATTAATAAAATTTAGTTAATAATTACACTAAAAGTATACAAACACCGTATTAAATTTGTAATATTCACTAAAACTACTAATCGGGGTTAATAGCAATCAAATGTCATACTATTTTATATTAATTTAACATAAAAAAGCAAATTTTTAGTAGTGAAAGGGTCGTGGAGGAAGATAACGATATTAAATTTAGAATAAATTGTAGAATTTTCGAAAATGGGAGAATACTTAAATGTAAATATTCAAAATATTATAGCAGAATTTAAACGTTTATGTGGTAATGTCTGGGCTACAGAAGAGATTTATATGCCTTTTATTTTGGACATTGATAAACAGGTAGCTAAAATAGTAGAGATGACGAAGAATTTTGTCGTATGGAAGACAATAATTTGATTACAGTTATTTCAGACAAAAAAAAAAACACTTGTCTGCTTAAAGAAAAAGAAGTCGATAACGCAAACACCGACTGTGAATCAGGATATTCGAATGATTATGAAAAAGCTGATAAGAATATAATTAAGTTTACAGCTAGTGATTCCTGGGATGCTAAATTTAAAAAAGAATACAGATCAGTATCTCATAAAACTACAAAACTTGTAAATAAAATAGAGTAAACGAAAAGGATATTTTAATAAAAGCAGCGCAAATTTCAAACCACAGTAAACAATTTATTGCCATCTTATTCGCGTAACCTTATATTCAATACAGATGATCAGTGTGGTTTTTTCATACGAAATGATTTCACCAAGAACACTTTCATGTAAAGGAGATAAAGTACTATTTGATTTGCGCATTCTCCGAGTAATAAAATTTCACATTCCTACACTGTTTAATATTTAATTAATGCTAACGGACGAGTTGGAGGTAATGTATTTACTTGCTTAAAGAGGATCACGGAACCTTTGGACCTAGAATTAAAAAATCGCTGCTGTTTAATGCCTCAAACGTTACTGTTACAGCTACTATAAATAACTATTACAAACTATGTAAAAGATATATTAGCTTCAAATATAATAGAAAACTCATTATTAATAATTGACTCGTGGAGTGGGCAAACAAATATTAATATTTATAATACAGTATTTCAAACATCTATAAATCAAAATTCACACAAAGTACCAATTATTCCACCAAAGTGTACATCCATCTTTAAATGTTGGATTTTATAGACAAGTAAAACTTTTAGCTAAAGAAATTTTAAATGATATACAATTATTTTGTAATGCTTCTTCAATGAAAAATGGCATAATAAAATTACATTCGCTTTTCATCAATTATCTGCGCCAATATTTAATAATTTGATTAAATATGGATGGTTTTGCTTCTAGACTCGTACATGAAAAATGTGAATTTTTAAATGTAAAACATGTTTTTAGACACTGACAGTTTAAATTGTGTTGAGAATAATTGCCAAAATCTTTGATTTGTTAAATGTGCACCATGTCAACAAGTTCTTTATTTATTTATTTTGTTTTGTTGAAAAATATTACGTAAATAGTTGCCCATCTAATAATTTGTCAATGTATTTAACTTTTCAGTTAAATACATCCAATAAAATGTAATTACTTATTATGTTTCGATTATTTTTTTTATATTTATTCTATTATTACTTTTATATTATATTTTATTGTTAAAAGTAGTGTATATATATATATATATATCTAATCTTTCATATAACATTTATTTGAGTTTATTCCTTATTCTACTCTGTAAATGTAATATAAGACACTCCAACAGTTTCCTTTCAGTTGACAACTTTTTGTTGATGGCGTTACTTCCAATTTCTTTCAATGCTGAATTATTTTTGTATGCTACTTAGTGTTAAAAGCTGCAGGTTTTTTTGTAATTTAAACCCTTAGTGTCACCGTTGGTAAACCCTTAGGTATACCAACGATCAAAATCTGCTGACAAACGCATCTTTTAAAGACGATTAGGATCAAATTTTGTTGTACAAACTTTTCTTGATTCTAATGAATGCACTACTGTGCCTTTTGTTTTATATTTCTCATTAATTTAACATTATAACCGAATTACTTTAAAATTTAGATTATATGCTTATAGTTATAAATGTATTATCTAAATTTACAAACATGCATGTTTTATTTTTAATTTTAAAATGTAAAGTTATTTAACAATAATATATAAGTTACTGTATGTAAAATATGTGACCAATACTAATTATTGTCGTATAACTTTAGATATTAAATTTATAGTTTTATAGCATTTAATCTGAATTTTAAAGTAATTTGATTACTTATTATTTCATTTGTTCTGTTTTTATGGAGTTAACATGGAAAAATAAATTGTCGATGTCAAATATTAACTGGGATTTGGATATAGAACGTTGCGATGTTAGAAAAGCATAACTAGGCAAAGTTGTCAAACTGTAGTCCGCGAGCTGTTTGAAGTGACAAGAGTTAATCACATGTTAATAATAAGACGTCGTTTGCTCTATGACATGTTAGTGCAAAGAGAACGAATTCTTCCACGAGAAGAAAAGCTGCCCGGAAACGCGTCAGAGACCTACTCACGTGACTGAGTGACGTTGAAATTGGGTCACGTGAGATGGTTTGTATGCATCCGCCGTCCAGTGTGTACCTCCACGATGGCAGTAAGCTTAAGTAATGGCATCTCGAACGGGGCACATTCGGTAAGTAGTCCTATGATTTTTTGTTTATAGCTGTTTATATACGGGTCGTCCGGAAAAACGTTATGCGTTTTCCGAATGACTATTAAATATACATTCTTTTTAATGTAACATGATTAAAAAAATTCATATTCCCTTAATTTGCATAATTACCCTAACCGAATCTATTCTAATAAATTACCATAATTATTAGCAACCAAATTATTAGAATAAGTTAGGTTAGGTTAGAACGTGTGTCCTCACTGTTTCCTGTCTTCTGATTGCTGGAATCGGAGACGAGCCGCCATCTTCGATACCTAGGGTAACATTAACCCAAATTCCTAAGATTCATGATAACAGCATGGTTCTTGTGCCAAAACAATATACCAACATCCTTAGAGTTCTTTGTAATAGACTCTGCCATATAAACAGAATCTAGATTCTGGATTTAATTGTGATTTTCAAAACTAGAAGTTATTTTAATGTAAATGACAAATATGAGTAGATAAATAGATAAATTATTACCTTCTTACACTTTTACAATTAAGAACAATAAAAATAACAAAATTACAACAAACATTATTGCTGACGTTAATACATATCAATAACAATACCATTATTACAAAATGAACAGTGTGAAACACTAATTCACACTTAGTACAGTACATCAAAATTTGCTTTCATAAATGATAAAGAGATAAACATATGTCACAATATAAATAAGTAGCATTTTTAGGAATATCTACAAAATGGTTTCTCAAATTTTGACTAGATTTAAATTTAACAGTATTTGGGATAAATCTTATCTGTAATTTGATCAAACAATTACATTTACAAAGTAAATGGCATACAAAACCATCTGCTATTTCTTTGCACAAATTACATTGATCGGAAAAGTAATTGCAGTTATTCAGTTTCAAAAAGTAGTAGGTAATGTTGTAGTTTACATTGTAAAATAAAAATATGTATTAAAATAAAATAAAAATATGTTTCATCAAATTTACATGAAACTAATAATTTCTAGACAATCACTGTATGTTCTATTATTGTTGGAAGGACTGTAATCAGTAACAAGCTGCAAGTACTTGCTACAAGCTACTAGTGTTATAAGTCTCATAGCCTGTAATTTTTATGTAACAGGACCAGGTTTCATCAGATCAAATTCTGGAAAAAATTTAATATGGTCCTATTTACATTGTGGAAAGAGACAAGTTTGGAGTTACCATGGATGGGGCAGTATTATACTTAAGTGATGTACTGAGCTTCATGTTCTTACAAGGGATTCCATTATTGCTAGAAAGTAGACAAGGTTATGGAACTCGATGTGAGATGTTTCTGGGGACCTGTGATCTCATTGATCTCATTTTTGTGGACATTAATACCCACACACAAAGTTGTGCTTGACAATAACTTTCTTGAAAATGAAAATATTTGTTGTATGAAATGGTCAACAAGAATTCCAGACTTAAATCCTATAGAACAACGGTTCCCAACCGGTGGGTTGCCTTAGCTTTTTTGGGGGGTCGCCTTAATGTTAATAATTTATTTATGCTTGGCAACACGCAAGATATGCGACGTAATCAGCGGGCAGTCGGCGCCCACACTTCTCCTTATGCCTGATGAAATTCGACTGTGGCAAACTAGCCAGGTATAGTTGAGACCTCCGTTAACAAGGCCATTTTGAGCATCATACTTTTAGTGCTGCTTTGTAACCCCAATTCTGTTACTCGTGTCGCCGTAGCGGCGCCTTGATCTAGTTTCGTCGTTCCTTCCACTAGCTCTATAGTCCAAAGTTAAGCAGATGCAAGCTCAATCATCACATTAATAATTAATACTTAATAAAAAATATCATCACTATTGTTAAGTCCTAACATTTTTAAAAAACTAAAAAGAGTCACGATTAAAAAAGGGTTGGGAACCACTGCTATAGAATGTATGAGATACTGTAGGGAGATGAGTTACATCTTGTCAGTCATCACCAAGAACACACCAAGAGCTTCAAAATGCCCTTGTTCAAGAACAGAGTTTATTCTTGACATAGCTAATTAAGAGCATTATAACAAGCATAAACAATTACTGTTCAGCTTACACATATGCAAGAGACAACCACACACTATTAATTATTTTCTATGCAAAAAGATTTACAAAAATTTGTTTTTGGTTTGACATAATTAGATAATTTTTGCTTTTTAATTGCTTTGTTCCATTTGTATATTAAGTTTCACCTTGTTCTGATTACTAGTTTGAGATATGGTCCAAAGTAATGGTTATGCATAAATTGTTTTGAGTATAATTTTGCATGTTTTTCATAGAGAATGTGTAGATATATTTTTTTTTAATGTGGTTATTTCTAATTTGTTTTCAGTTTATGTTAAAAAATATTTATCCTAAATAAACTATGAATTTAGCTATACTACATGGACCTAGTTGGTATGACTTGTGAGTTTATATAGTATAGCTAAGTTCATAATTTAAAAATAATTAGCTTAAATTTAAAAATGAAATTACTAAATTACTTTAGCATATACATTTTTTCTTTTTATGAATTCAGTTGGTAAATGAGAAGAAACTACAGGAAACTGAGAATCTATTTTTAGATTTTGAAACTCCTGAAAAAGCAAGTAAAATGTAAGTTGATTAGTTCATTTTCTAAATATTTTATTTCTAGATATTAGCTAAATATTTGTGAATGTTAATGTTCTTTTCATGCTGCATGAATGAATAGTATGCAGGTATCCCTCATATAATGCGGTAGTTACATTCTGAAAAAAAGTGCTGTATTATGCAAATCTGTGCTATACGAAACAAAGCACTGGTGCAAAATATTGGTTTCAAAAGTTAATAAAAGTATACTATTGTTCTTTTACTTATTTGTACTATATATTAGTACACGGAAAATTAATCTCCACTCTTTTCTGACATACGGAGGCTAGAAATTTCACAGAACTCTAATCTGTTTACTTAAAAACAAACCCGAGTAAAACAAAACATGTAAGGCAAACAGGTAAATTCTGAGAGAGAAAAATTTTTATTCATGTTACATTACCCAACAGGGGTAAAGTAACATACCTGTATTTAATTTATATGTATACAATAAGATTTATTCATTATAATTTCCTGTCTGTAGTCTGTGGAAGCAATTTTTGTTGATAAAAAATCACATAATTTGCATAAGTTTGTCATTAATTATTTGCTTTCTTGGTGTATCAGCAATAAAATTATGCAGCTTATAAGGATATTTATAGTTAAAAATGCATATTCTCAGATCTAAGGCTGAGACTCCACTAGCGTAAAAACAGCCGTAAAATTCCTCGCCGTAAAAGCTTTTAATCACGTGACCATGATATTTTACGCTTGAGCAGGTCGTAAAACTAACATAAAAGCAGGTTGATCGGTGTTCAACTTTCAAAGCAAATACGGTCGTAAAACGGTACCATCCACCAATCAGAAGTCAGTGAAATCTAGGTCATTGTGACACGGTGCGAAAATGGCAGAAAGCGAACTTTTGTGTACATTCTCTCGTGGCTACTTGGAAAAGAACTAGAATAGATCCAGAAAGATTTATCGAAAACATCCTAAAGTATTCATGTATCTACAACAAGAGATATCCTGATTATAATAATGAATGCCTAAAACACGAGATATGGACGGCCAAAGGAAAATTCTTTATTTGGAGGAGTATATAATAAAAAAGCTAAGCTTATAAGTGCTATATATTATCTTAATAATACGATAATAAAAGTTAATGTGTGAAAGTAAAGATATTATTTTTACTACATTTGTAATTATAGTACAGAAAAAACACATAGAATATAATCATTGTCTTTATGTCGATATATCGTGTATACAACCGTAATAGTACCGTCACTGTAAAAAGCTTCGCTAGCCGGACCTCCACCACTATCAGAGTGCAAATGCGAATAGGTCACGTGATTAAATGCTTTTAATGCAAGGGGTTTTACAGCTGTTTTCATGCTAGTGGAGTTGCGGCCTAAGAAAGAAATTAAATAATTTATTTTAAATAAAAATTTAAAATTTTCATTGCATCAGTTTAATGGACTCTAATATGGGTTTCTGGTTAGTGTCCATAAAATGAAACTTGCATTCTGTGGAGCTTCTTGTCTGGGATTATTATTCTAATCTCAAATTTATACTAATGTTAAAGTAAATTCAAAACGAATGTAGTAAAAATAAATTACAGAATTGAAGAACTAAATAGAAAAATTTGTAATCTTCTGAAACATCCATTTTCAGTCATTAGAACACAATTAATACTAGCAGACTCAATTTTTCTTTATATGATCTTCTTTGCCTAAACTTATGCAAATTGTTTAAAAATAAAATCAAGAAAATTACAATACCACTTCAGTATGATCGTTGGCTTCTGTGCACGATTGTTTCCCTACCTGTTTCAATAAAGATGACATTGCATTTTGTAGTTTTGCAGACAACAGCAGCCACAGTGACTAAAAGTTGCAGAAGCAGCTTGGTCACACAATTGACATAGACACAGCTTATTGACCAATAAAATTGTAGTAATGGTGGCAGTTACATTTGACATTTTTTAGTTAGAAAACTTAACTAAACAGAGCTATCCTTTATATCTTTTAACAAAAAGAGAAAATCTTTAATTTTAATGAAGAAATTCTACAGGTGTTCATGATTATTGATCACTTCTGTAATCATAATTCCAATTTGGTGTTCCAGTTTGTCACTATTTTAAATAATCAAGATGACTTTATAAGATATTTGTAGAGGATGTACATATGTATGAGTTTTGGTTACATAAATTTCTGTAATTATTACAGAACATATTTCACACTAGATGTTAGTTGGTATTGATAAAGGATACTAATTAAGTTTCTTCAAATGTACCATATGGTTTTCAATGTTTTTGGAGGTGATGTTTTTTCCTTGGGCAGTAGACCTGGTTTCAGTGTACAGCATTCAGAAAAGAAAACTTGTTACTTCCACTGCCAGCACTAAGCGCACTATGTTTAAACTGTTTTCCATTGGTGCAACAATGTAGCTACTTTTGTGTGTTACCAATTTTGTTATGGAGAGAACAACTTTTATTTACTTCTGGATGAAGAATTCTCACAGACAATTCAAAATGGTATGAATCATATAATGTTATATAATAACTTTTTGGAATAATAGTAAGATCTTGTAAGAGTTGCTTTTCCAATATTTTGAAAACATGCACTAATCATTCAGTAATTGTTTTCTATAAACCCTCTCTCCTGTGCACCGAAAGAACTGGTACCAATACCCAAATTTATTTATTGAACTCATCTAACAGTAGTAAGACACCCCATCACATTTTATCATGTCAAGATGTCTTGATGTGTGAAAATTGTTTCTGATTATACATAGCAGATTGTAAACTGCACTATTGAAATGGAATGTTTTAACACACGATCTACAGATATTAAGCAGGAAAATTTGGTTTTACTGCTATTGTAGCACAATTTGTAAAATGAACCATGAGCCAATGTTACTGAAAATAAAATCTTTAATGCGATAATATAAAAACAAATTATAAAAATGTTTAAGCAAACAATTCAGCTTCTTTATGCAATGGAACAGATATGAAAAATCGTTGATCAAAAACTGTTCCATTACCTGAGGAAACTTGACTAATTATGTGGAAATGTTTGCTTAAACAATTTTTTTATGTTATCTCATTAAAGTTTTTATTTTGTAATAACATCAGCTCAGTTCATTTTACAATCTGTTCACAGTTTCTGGTATACTCTTGCTATTTATAGTTACTACTAGTATTAGTCTACTGGCTGACCAAAGCAACAAAAACTTTTCATCTCATCATCCAAAACCACTATTTGACCTGTTAAATCTGTAATGGGCCCAAATCAAAATGATTCTCTTATTTTGCCATGATATATGTTTTGCAAGAAGTAATTTTTTGATTTATTTTAAAGTTGCATTTGTTGGATAGCAATATTTTAAATTGACCAACGATTGAAGATGTTAATTTTGTGAATTTAATGGCATTTTGAAATGTGTTAGCTTTGATTTGTTAAATGATCCATGTAATAATTTCTTAACATTGTAGAGATGCAATGTTTTTTAATATATAATTTGATAGTGAGTATATGAAGAGATTTTCTGTTTAAACCTTTTTAACACTACTGAATTAACACATTAATGTGTGTTGATATTGTCTTAACTTATTATGTATAATATAGTGATTTATCTAAAATTTTATTATATTAGCGCTCTAACATTAGAAAAAAACTAAATAAATATATATAATTTTTACAGCATTAAATTGAAACATTTCGAGAAATTTAATGATTACGCAGATGCCGCAGCAGGTGAGAAATAATTGAATGTCTTTATGATAAAGTAGAATGTTTACAAAACACAGTAAGTGCCTAATTATATGTTTTTTTTTTTTTTTTTTTGTTTTTTACTTTTAGCTGTTTCTGCCTTAATAGAAGGCAAGATGAGTAAACAGTTGAAGAAAATGTTGAAAAAAGTTGTAGTGAAAGAAGCACAAGAGCAACTAGCTGTGGCAGATACTAAACTAGGAGGAATCATAAAGGTATTAACTATTGCAGTAAAATGATTCTAAATATATAGATACACAGTTCATAATTTATTATTTATCTTCAGAATACTTTACTCTAAAAGATAAATAGAAATTCAGTAGGCATCTGTTATTCTTATAAAATTCCATATTTCTGTACCTAAATATATAAATACAGAAACAGAAATTTATATCAAAATTTGATTCATCAGTTATATAAGAATATGTTGAATACATTGTCTTTGACTATCGTAAGTTTAGTTTGAACAAAAGAAATTTTATTAACTGTGTAATTATTCCTTACTTTTGTTTATGCTTTTAAATGAATTGCAGGAAAAAAATATATTTAAAATATACTGCAGTTCTTACTTAGAATTGATTGATTTGAATATTAGAGAGAACTTGTTAAAGTGTTACTATGTAATAAATTTAAAACATTGTTAATCTTTTATAATTAATTGATTGAACACTGAATTTTTTCTGTTTAAAATAGGATAAGTTGCATATAAACTGTGTTTCAAATACCAATGTTCAAGAATTAATGAGGTGTATTAGATCACAAATGGACAGTTTAATTTCTGGTATACCAAGTAGTGAAATGGCAAAAATGACATTAGGTCTTGCTCACAGGTAAGTAAGAAATTCATTTTTTTTTTTTTTTTTTTTTTTTTTTTTTGAAGTACAGTACACTCTTGTCAGTTTAAATTAATTATTGTATAGGGCAATTCAGGTTAGAAGAATATAAAGCTAAGGGAATACAGACAAATACATACATTAGATATAATGTATTTGGTATGTAAATTTATATTAAAATATGTAGTATATATTAATTTTATAGATTTGTCATATTTAAAAAAATAATTTGATTTTTTGATTTGAATACAGTTGAGCCCGAATAAGTCGACATAGGTATAACTTGACACTGTCGGTTAAGTAGTCAGTTTTCTGTGGTCCTGACTGACGTACATAGGCATTAAGGTTAAAAAACTCTGGTTTACTCAACACTGTTTAACTCATCACCACTGGATAAGTCAATATACTTTTGCTGTCCCACACTTGTTTAGACATCCGATAAGTCTGCTCCCCTCCTGAAAAAAATGAGTTCACACCGCACAGTGTGGTGTAAACTCATTTTTTTCAGGAAGAGAGTCGACTTATTTATTAATAAGTACTGTATGTGTTAATAAAAATGCCTTAACATTTTATGTATTTTTATATATAAAGTAATAACAAATAAACCAAAAAAAAAAAACAAATCTATATCAACATCACAGCAGAATCCAATTTTGCATTTTCTCACGTCAAGCATTATTTGTAGCGCCTGTTTCACATTTGTTAGAAGTGAGTGTCCAAAAGCTAACAACGCTTCCGCTGAAGGAAACATACAAACTTGTTTCTGAATTTGAATGTAAGAAAACTTCGCAAGCCAAATTTGCAAAACAAAAAACAAAACCTTCCAAGAACAACATTGGTGGAATCCTGAAGGAAAAAAGGAAATTAAGTAATTGTTTCTTGGATTTTTGTTGCGGCTGTCTCGAAAATGCCAGAGAAAGTCGCCATACAAAGATGTCGAAGATGCTTTCATACGTTAGTTAAGCAAATTCGTTTGTCGAATCTTACTGTTTCGGGACCAATACTGAAACAAAAGGCAATGGAAATTGCTGAGATATTTTGAGTAGAAACCAACTTTAGTGCTGGTGATAACTGGTCAGAGAGGTACATTGCACTACTGTATTTTCCTAATTGTAGTATTGAGGTTTTTTTCCAACTTCGCTTTAGTCGTCACATCAAATAACTTGACACATTTTCACTTCCCCTTGGGGTGTCAACTGTATTTATGGAAAGAAAATTAAATGGGTTCAGATTAAGCATAGTTTGGATTAGTGAGAGTGTACGGTATATTATTTTCAATGATTAAAATATTACATACTGAAATTCTTGATGTTAATTTCTCGTCACTACCTCTGAGAATTATATTCAAAAATTTATTTTTCCAAAAAGAAGAAAGTTTGTAAACTGAAATATTTCTTTTTCATTTTATTTTATGTACAGCTTGGCTCGATACAAATTGAAATTCAGTCCCGATAAAGTTGACACAATGATCATTCAAGCTATTTGTAAGTATTTTTTAACTATAATACAAATAATAATAAATTATTAATAACTTAATTTATTTCAATTGAAAGTGCTCTTAAACAGAAAAAAGTACAAGGAAGTTTTTTAATAGTTATTTTAGAATGGGAAATTATTGTTTTAGTATTAATAGGTTACAATAGAATTTTTTAATTGTTTAAAGGATTATAATTTGTATACAAAATTTATTAAAAGTGATTATTTCAATAAAAATGTTTAAATAAATTCTAATAAATGTTAATAATTTAACAGTTAAATAGAAAGTGGAGTGCATGAAATTCTCCTTGTGTAATTTTAGACTATACAAAGATCTACAAAACAACCAATATTACATTTAATAATAATAATTTTTTAATAGGTTTTTTTACATATAAATAAAAGCAAATTATTTAGATAATGTGTTATTTTATCTAAAAACAGCTAAAACAGTGTCTCTCTTTATATTCCAGCTCTTTTGGATGACCTTGACAAGGAACTTAATAATTATATTATGAGATGTAAGGAATGGTACGGTTGGCATTTTCCAGAATTGTCAAAAATTATTACAGATAATACAGTTTACGTTCTAGCCGTTAAAGCTATAGGTAAGTTAAATTATGAAAATTGGTTATATAAATTCATATTTTTCTTTTTTAAAGTTACTAATTAAAATTTTCATGTGTTGTAGTAATTAATAATTAATTTTTCAAATCCTTTTTAGGTTTGAGAACTAATGCTGCAGAGTGTGACCTCTCAGATATTCTCAGCTCAGATCTTGAACAGAAAGTCAAAGAGATGGCTGAAATATCTATGGGAACGGAAATTTCGGATGACGATATGAAGAATATAATTCATCTGTGCAACGAGGTTAGTAAATATTAAAATTTGTTATATTTGTCTAATTTAAAAATACAAGAAATATTGATTTTTATTTTAATTATGTAATATATGAAAACTATGGAATCATTATTATTGACCTGTAATAACATGCACTTATTTTTTAACATGCATACATGCATATCACAGTGATTTTTGTTGATTTTTTCACATATAATTATACTGCATATAATTGTTACTGAAATTTGACAATTTTGAAACAATCCTGTGCTGTCTTCTCTGCACTTGCAAAATTTTAACATCATCATGTCAACACCCTTCAAACATTGAAATGAAATGAGATATCTCCAGTCAATCAGTTGAGATTAGCACATGGCGACCAGAAATATGTGAGGAATAACACGAGACAGGTAAAGCAAGTGTTTTTTTCAAAGATTCATTTGTCAAAATTCGATTTTACAATATTCGTATTTCCAACTTACCAATGAGCAACGCATGCACAAATCTCGCACTACTGCCTGTTTGTAGAGAGTGTCACCATTTTGTATTTTATTGCGTTTTGGTTCTTGGTCTACTGACTACTACAAGTTTGTTTTTTTTTTTTTTTTTTTTTTTTTTCTTGCACGCATGATTTGGGCATCTAATACTCTGTGTCAAATTTCAACTTCTGACATGTACTGTACTTCTTCATACCTCTAAGCTGATAAGACAGCAGGACGTACGATTTTATAAACAAGACATAGTCTTGTCAATTAATATAAAAGACAAATCTAAAGGAAAGCGATGGAATTGTTTAACTGGATGCACAGGATAATGTCTTGTCCAACTAGCTTCTACAAAACATGAACTTCTATCCTATATCACTCCGTGGTAAAGTGTGACATAATTGTCAGGCAATGATAGTTGTATTACGGGGAATAATGCCTTCCAGGAGGTCTGTTTAAGGGTAACTAGCCCCTATTCAAGCATTACAGACGTGGAGAAAACCCAGAAAACTCCACGTGGCCGGCCTGTCCTGGCAAAGCTTGAACCCACGACCGAACTCAGCATTCAGGGAACGGAAACTTTGGCTAATGGTGGGCAGTTGTGGGTAATGCTCACACAATGAGAAATAACATTACACTGAGCCGGAAAACAGTGGGTCACTTTTTGTTTTCGCAAAATTAGCAGCAATGTCACTTGGGCATGCCAACAAAATCCGAGGCAATCGACGAAAACCGAGACAGATTTTTCATGGAAAAAATCGATGAAAACCAAGGTATTACTGTATTCTGAAGTAGAACGAAAATTGTCGGTAAACTCACAAAAGTAGTCAAAAACAAGCTACTGTAATTTTATTGGTCTATTATGGGGTCATGTGTTTCTGAGTTGCAACGCCAGAAAACAATGTGTGACCACAAGAAGACATGCACAACTCGCGCTTGTTGCAGTTGCAGTCGCCTGTGTGGCTGAAAACCACATGGTGTGACCACGGCTTAAGGAACATCAGCATACTCCAAGGCTTTTTGAGTTAAAATTCCAACTGTAGTAAGTTTTTTGTTCTAAGATCAATAAGTTCATCTTTGGTTAAGTCAGCATCTGTGATTTAGGTTACATCAGAATGTAAAGAATTGCAGATCTTGGTTCAATTTTCATGCCAATTTTAGGAAAATGTAACAGCTATAATATGATATAAAAGTAGTAGTTATTTTTATTGGTGACCACATGTACAGGTAATATTACCATACTTTATTGCAAACATTCATAAGTGAAGGAAATGTTAGATTTCAGTAAGAGGTTAAGAAGAATAAAGATAGAGTTAATTTTTTCCAATCTAAGCTCACAGACCCTCGTTTAGATTGAAGTGTCTCCATTCTATAAGAGAACAATAAACCAAGAACAAATCTAATCTGGTCAATGTCTTTGCTTTTACAGTAACACGTTTTCAGGTGTCACCTTATATATAGACTACCTTTTTTTCCTCTTATTTCATAAAATACAGCTGGGTTTCAGGACTGAGCTATTAGTTACAGATTGAGATATTTGTGGGGCTCTAGGCTACCATATTTGGGATACATTTCAAGGAATTCTGCTATACATTTTATAAAACCTATCTGGTGACCTGTTAGGTTATTGCCAGACACATGCTGTTTATTTGCAGTTTATTTTGTTTATTTATTTATGTTGTTGTTGTTAATTACTTTAATGAAAATAGCTTTCGGTATGAATAATCGTATTCCATTTGCTTAATAAATTACATCAATTACATGGCATTTGGCATATTATACAGAAATTGTAATCTCGGATAATTCAAAGTTGTAAATATTTCATCCCCGAATTTTGAACTAACAAGGATTTCCTGTAGTGGATTAACTAACTCCTTTGTCTCAGTGATTCGAATCACTGAGACAAAGGACTCAGTTAAACAATTTTCAAAATAAAAATGGGATTTAAATAAAATTAATCTTAAAAATTTTTATAATTTTTCAATTTATGTAATATAATTTTTATGCAAGATACTAGAGTTTTTGTACAAATCTTTGGTTGATTAAAATGTATTATTATTAGCTGAATAGTAAATTCAGTTTTTTTTATGTACAGTACATTAAATAATAAGGTTTAATAATATTTGTGTTTATTAAATTAATTTAATTAAAGGCATAATGAAAGAGATTGGAGAAAAGTTGATAAATTTAGAAGGATTATAGTTATTTATCTCTACTTTAAGAAATATTATTAATGATACATCTTAAATTAATAGAAATATAATTCTTTCATTTTAGATTCAAGAAATGCAGACATACAGAAGTCAGTTGTATGAATATCTAAAGAATCGAATGATGGCAATTGCTCCAAATTTGACTGTTTTGGTAGGAGAAATAGTAGGAGCTAGATTAATAGCTCATGCTGGTAAGTTTTTTAAATCATTTTAATATATTTGTATTAAAAGTAAAAACAATATATAAATTATAAGTTCAATAATCTTATGGATTTTACAATAATTTAAATTGAAATATGATGTAGTTCAAATTATTAATCATTGACTAATTTAGATTTAACTTGAATATTTTTTAACAAAAGCAGATTTAATATTATTACTGATAATCATGTGATCCGTAGAGCCTAATATTCACAAAAATAGAGTAAAAGAACAACTTTGTAAAATTTCTTGGATGTGATTTTCTAAATTTTTTATAAATTATAACCAAAAATATTGATTTATTTCATGTAACGGGTGATTTAGAAGTTCTTCGACATAGCAGCCATTTGCAGTGTAAAGAATGTAAATTTTTTTATACAACAGGAAACTGAATTTTTTTCTTTAAGTAGAGCATTTTTATGCATGGCATACAGCATGAGGATATCATGGAAAAATTTTAGTTGAAAAGATCATTTACTTATCACAGGTTCTCAAACACTGCTAAGAAAATTTACACCTTACTCATGCAGTCACATACAAATTTTTCACGTGATTGCATGCATATGCACAGCAATTTTCTACTTTATCATTATTTTTTTGGTGACCCGACGATGCTTGTCAGCTATGCATGACACAATGATCTGGCAGTCTGCGAGTTGCTACAACCTCAGACACTTGTCTTTGTAAAATATCTTGGAGTGCTATATCCATCAACAGTTTAAAAGTTTTTGCAGATTATTTAATGTCAAAAATGTACAGAATTATTTTCTGGTTTTTCCGAGAAACACTTCAGTCCTTTATTTCCAGTTGTACTTCTTTCACCATTAGCCCACACTTGCAAATTTTCAATGTTTTTCCTATGGGAGAAAGCTTAAGGACATTGTTCTGTAAACAGAATATCTTATAAACTAAACAAGATATGTCTTGGAAATTTTGATATAAGAAGATAATTTTCATTATCTTTATATATTGTACATTTGATTTCATTAACTTTTATTTATTTAATTATGATATATTTGAATTTTTTCAGGATCATTAATAAATTTGGCAAAACATCCTGCTTCCACTGTTCAAATCCTTGGGGCCGAAAAAGCCCTCTTTAGAGCCTTGAAAACTAAACATGATACTCCAAAATACGGTTTAATTTATCATGCCCAATTGGTTGGTCAAACCAATACTAAACTTAAAGGAAAGGTTAGAAAATGTTTAATAAAAGATTTTTTCAATAATAATATTTCAATAGGATAATCTATTTTAATAATTTTTCAGATGTCAAGAATGTTGGCAGCAAAATCTTCATTAGCTTGCAGGGTTGATGCTCTTGGTGAAGACATTAGTTTTGAGTTAGGTGCAGAACATAAAGCCAAACTTGAAGCCAGATTAAGAGTTTTAGAAGAAGGAGGAGTAAGAAATTTATAAAAATTAGAAAGTTTTTAAATAAAGCAATGCTAAACATTAACTCATGTTATAGGTAAGACAGATCAGTGGTTCTGGTAAAGCACGTGCCAAATGGGAGAAATATGAGAATAAAAGGTATGCTTTATAAATATTATCATCTTATTTCATTGATATAGGCATGCATGTAAATATGAGTATATTCATATTAAAGAATTCTGTACATATATGAAATTAGAAATACAAAATTTTGATATCTTTGCCTAGTCAAGTCTTTCAATATGATGTTTCACAAGATTCAACTCTACCATCTCAGTCAAAAAAAAGAAAGCTTGATGATAGTGGAACAGGTGCTTCACCAATTGTAAAGAAAATAAAAATTGAAGGTTATTATAAGTTTGTTTGTTTGTTTTTTTTAAATCAGAAAAATTGTTAGAATGTAAATAAATTTTATATTTTTTATAGACGATGAATCTGAAGAAACTAAACCTACCAAAAGAAAGAAGCAGCTTATTGAAGAAATAAAAAGTGAAGGCGTTTCTGAAGAGGGTAGGAAATTAATTATTACAGTAGAATCTCAGGTTCTTTTCCCTTTTTTTTCCCCGCAAGTTGCACTCTGATATTGTGCCATTTTTCATCAATTCAAGAAAGTACACTATTCAAAATCAAATTTTATTTGAAAATAACCAAAATGAATTTTTAAAAACATAATTAAGTACTTTTTGTTTATTTTGTTACATTAAAACATTTTCTTATTACTACTTGAATGGCAATTTTTCATACTTTCATTCATGTAGAATAACAATTCACATTTAAAATTTGCTGGAGAAACTTAAATGACAAAAATAATCTTTGGTGTGTGCATTCATGTATTAGTCTGTATGTGCAAAAATGCATGTAAAAATTGGTTTGACACCATGATTACATTTTATTACCTTTGAAAAAACATTGGGAATGTAATGTTCCATATTCTTACAAAATATGAATAAAATCTTCCTTCTTATACAAAGTGAACAAATACATTATTTTCTTAAACAGTACAACTTGAAATTCCAAACCCATCAATTAATTTACACGCCAACAAATAACAGTGGATTATTCACAAAATAAATATTTTTAAAAAATTAATAAATTTTAATATTAAATATAAAAATATATATATATATTTGTTTCTAAAATTTTAAAATTTTTTACTTGAAATTGTAATGCAATCAGCCTTCCTCATTTCATAAGCAATAAAATAGTGCAGCATGACATTGATATTGTGTTAAACAAGAAAAATACCAAATCTCATTATAACAAACCTTGTAATAAGAAGCTTTTAGATTTTTCTTGATTTAACCTCTATAGAAATTCAAGACAAAATCTTTCAGTTGCACAAACATGTATATAACAAACTTTCAGTTTCACATTGCTTTTCTGTCAGTTCATGGTGAAAGAATTTCTGCAATTTTCACTTTACTATAACAATCTTGTTACTACCACTTCCTCTCTTTGTTATTGTCTTCCAACTGGTAAATGCCTGTACCCGAGAGAAATAGAGAGAGAGGGAGTGCTTGGAAGCAAATAATGAGTTGTGGGTGTAACTTCAACAAGACCTTCCTTAAAGCGCCATTCTGCTAATGAGTGGCAGTTATGGTTGTCGCACAGGAAGAATAAAAAATGTATCTTTTTTGGGTGAGAAGGGTCATTTTAATTGGTTGGCTTATTCTCAATCAAAGATATGACAAAATATTCTTATATGTCAGCTGATGGCTGAGCGATAAGTGTTAGCTTACTGTTCTGGGGATTTAGGAATGAATCTGGATTGGTTGCAAAACAACAGGAACTTCTTCAAGCTGGCCTGTCTCAAGTATGTTAGACTTCATCCCATGCCATCCAGCCACCTCATTATGGGCTGTCTTGGTTCCCACAGGAGGAAAACAGCAGAGAAAACCCCTGAATGAGCTAGGTGCTTACGTTTAAGGTATAGTACATCTAGGGGAGGAATACTTTGCCCAGTTCCTTCTGATCAGTCCATTGTGGTGTAGAAAGAATACAATTCAGAGATGTGAATTAAATTGACAAATTTAAAAGTAAACTACTCTATGTGAAATAATGAAAATAAAAAATTATATACATAACATATAACATCTTTGTTTTAAATCTGTATTTCATATCAAGCTATTTAACTTCCTTGATAATTCATGTACATTTTTATTCCATCAAATTTTCAGTTCAATAAATATTACAGTTCTCCTTGAGTTTGTTATAATGAGATTCCATTCTATTATAAAATTTAGAATAATATAATTTTTTATTGAAAATTTTTATAATTTTATTTATTATTAGAAGAAGCTAAATTATCTTCACCTAAGAAAAAGAAACAGAAATCAGCTATAGAAATTAAAACAGTAGAAGAGACAGGTATTTATACTTTTTAATGGGTTTTTTAAAGATTTTCTGTGTTTGTTATATTTTATTAAATAATAATGATTAAATTAAAAATATATATAACAAAATAATTTGTTTCTAGTCCAGTTAGATTTTTAAATAAAATTTTTTTTATTTAATTTGAAGCTCTTATAAAAGTCACAATAATCTAAATTTATAAGGTGTATTATTGGAAGTATAAATGATAATCTTTGAAATAGTGTTATAAGCAGTTATATTGGGTGCATTGCCTGTTAAAGTAGCTTTAATACAACTGGATAAGTAAACCAATGATGTATTATGATTCATTTGAAACTGATGGTGTCATTGATTTGTTTATCCATCTGTATTAAAGCTGCTTTACCAGGCAAATCCACTATTTAAGTGTGATTTGCCTGATTGTTTAGACATCTCTAAAACCTAAAAAATTCATCTTTTCTATAATGTTTTATTAATTGCCTCTGAAGATGAAACAGTAGCATTTTTTAGATTAAAATGAAGCACTATTTTTGAATTGAATTTAGTTTTTATTTGCATTCAAGTAGTTGGAAAATAAACTTGAAATAGTATTGAATATTATTTTGTGAACTAAAATAAAATCAATTTTTTAGTATGTATTGTGTGAAATGTTACATTAGTGGTTTCTAGGTGGAATGCAAATGGCGCACTATTGATGCTGCAATTACAATTCAGACGTGCCACAAAACATACGCAGAGCATATGCCCATAACATTTCTAATATATAATTAATAAATACAATGGTCAGGACAATAACAAAATATAAAAATATTTACAAATTAGAAGAAAAAATATCTTCATATTCTGTCCCTTTTCAACACCTCAAGAACACAACATTCTGTACAGGCAGAGTCAACCGTTTATTTGAGGCTACTCATCCATTTTGATACATAAAAATATTAAAAATCTCCCAGACAATTTCACAATCATAATATATTAATTAATATATAGTAATTTTAACGTTTTCTTAGTGAATAAACTTAAGTTATGCATTGATAAAGGAATGGGTGTTAAAAGAAATAGTTATGATGTTAGGGACGATACTATTAGAAAAATGTTGAAAAATGCTATTACATATTAGTTGCTTCAATTTTCAGAAATATTCTGTTAGTATGTTCTTGAAGTGAATTTAAATTTATAATCTGTTTACTAAGGAAACTTTCATTAAAAATCTTTCTGCTGTAATGATTTATGCATTATTGATTTTGAAAATAAAACTTGTGCATGCCAAAAAATTTCAGAAGTAATATAAAATCTTTATTTGGCATGTTTCAAGTGATGTAAAATTTCTTATTGCCTACAAAGATTTTTTTAATGTTATAATTGATTCACTGTAAACTTTGTATTGGTTGGTATAACTTAAAGGTTTATTTGTAATGAGCAAAATTAGTGCCAGCTATACAGTTGATGATATGTTGCCTCCTATCAATAATTCATTTAGTACAGCTTATAGAATGGTTCTAATTACTATGAAATCAGTTTGTCTTAATTACAATTTTAAGTATACAAAAAAAAATCAGTGCACTGTCACTGTAGCTTCCCCTTGTTTTGTGCTATATTACAAGAATTTAGAAATAGTTGATTAATTCAAATAAAGCTCAAGAAATGCAATTTTTTAAAAACTTATTACTATTATATTAGTAATTGATTGGTTAAAAAGTTGTGGAATTGTACTCTAAGAAATCCAGCATTAGTTTGCCAGAGAGTAAATAAACTTTGGATCATTATCTGTTTATTTCAATGTTATAAATTATACTTTTACAGTTTGATCATTTGAAGGTCATTACATGAAGGCTGGGCAGTGTTTTTTTTTTTTTTTTTTTTTTTTTTTTTTAGAAATGTATATTGGTAAATAAATCCTGTGTTTTTGCTTTCACAATAAAAATGTTTCTCAATATATTAGAGGACAGGTTCAAAATTATTGTACAGTAATACCTTGGTTTTTGTTGACTTCAGTTATCGTTGGTTTCGGCTTTCGTCGATCTTTTCCATGAAAAATTTGTCTCGGATTTCATCGGTGTGCATAAGTGACTTCGCTGCTAATTTTGCAAAAACAAAGGATGACTCTCACGTTTTCTGGCTCAGTGTGGCGTTATTTATTGTTGTGTGAGCATTACCCTGCGATAGCCCACCATTGGCTAACATTTCCATTCCCTGAACACTGAGAGTTCGGTTGTGGGTTTGCACTTTGCCAGGACAGGCTGGTCAAGTGGAGTTTTCCAGGTTTTCTCACATCTGTAACACCTGACTAGGGGCCAGTTACCCTTAAATGGACCTCCCGGAAGGCATTATTCCCCGCGATACGACCATCATAAACGCATACAACAACTATTTCATGACAATTACATCACACTTTACTACAAGGTGATGTAGGCTAGAAGCTCATGTCCAACTAACTGCTACAAGACAAGACATTACCCCTCATGTCTAGCCAAACAGTTCCATTGCTTTCTTTTAGATTAGTTTTTTTATATTAATGTCTTATTGCATTTAGTATTTAACGCTATATTAATTCTCTATAAAGTGTGTTTTTCATATGTATTTTGGAGTGTAAAGAGTGAATTAATTGGATTTACATTGATTCATATGGAGATAATTACCTCAGATTTTGTTGATTGTTTTCGGACGAATTAGTGACAAAAACTGAGGTATCACTGTATTTAACTATAAGAGTACATTTGGTTTTAAGTTTTATATTGTTGTTTTTAATAGAATTTATGGCACTGAAGAGGGGTAGTCACCCAAAATGCATTTGCTGAATAATTCATAAAAAATTTTAGTAGAAAGGTTTGTCAGTTTCATCTTTCTATACACTTGAACATTGGAGAAGAAAATATTAAGAAAGAATACTGCCGGATAGAAATTATTATAAATGGCAATTTACACTTCAGTTAAATACATTAAATTATTTCTGTATTATTGGCCTTGTTACATTTTAACCATCTCATGCATAAATTTAGTAAACATTGTAATTTTATCACGGTGTATTATGTAGCATCAACTCTGAAGAATAAATATACACAGTATCAACAAACAACAATGTTGATAATATAATTTACATCATATTATAATAGCATTTTTTTAAAAAGATGAAAATACAGTAGAGAGTCGTTTATCCGAATCAATTGGGGACTGGGGGTTGTTCGGATAACCGATTATGTACGAAAAAATATATTAACTTGTTCGATGTTCAAATTTTTCTTCGTTGCGTGTCGCTTCCTGTTGAATTTTCGTCGATTTTAAGCCTAACGAAAATTTTTATAATAATAATCGTGGCTATTGTATCATTAAAAATTATTTCTTTATTTTGTACAAACAAAATAAATATATTGAAAAATATAAAAACATAAAAATTATACTTTAGAAGTAAATCTAGTATCAAAAAAGTTCAATTCGGCACGACACAGTCTGACTGGAAAGCGTTCGGATAACGACTCTCTACTGTACTCATTTTAAATATTGTTTAAAATGAAATTTTGTATAATATTTTTGTGATAAACAGTCACTGGATGTTTAACAAATTTGTATGTAATTTTATTTTATTAAATTTTTTTTATTTGCTTCTTCTTATAGTTGCTTCTCCTTCAAAAAAGAAAAAGAAACATAAGAATTTACCTGTACAAACCGAGGAAACAGAGGAAGGTATGAGATTGTTCAGAAATCATTTATTATTTAAATTGAGTTTAAAAGATATTTAATTTTAAGAAAATAAATTTACTTTATCTTTAAATACTTGGACTTTATATTTTCCTGATTTGTAACGTACAATAAGTTGTGCATTTAAACTCTAAATTCTTTTGAATAAAATGATTAAAACATATTTAGTGAAAACATAAGTCCAAGCATCCTGACCTAACAACTGCTTAAATGAAACAAAATAGATTAAAAGCCTAGTTGTAAAAATTATTATTTATATATTTGATAACTTAATTTATTTATATCTTTAATTATTGTACTGATTCAAATATTAGTCAATATTTTTTCCCAATTTTAAAGGAGTAAAAATTGCTCTCAATTTGTATTCAAATCCAATTACAGTTTTCTTTGATTTTGAAAACTGTCTGTGTTATACATTGTATAGAGTTAAACTGATACTAAAATTCAGTGTTTCAATTGTTTATTGATGTTAAGCAGCAGGCAAGTTGGAACCTATCTTGTGTAGTCCATAAATTACATATAGGAGTTAAGTATTTTGCAGAATTGTAAATAATCAATCAGTTGATTGATCAAAAACAAATTGATTAAACTAAGCCTATTTTTTAATTGTACTAAGCCATAACAGATCACCTTCCTCACTTTTTCCAGCAAATTTATTATTACAAAACAAATGATTCATTCTTCAAAAACATTTGCTGTGCTCAAAATAGTCGGTCAGTTTCAGTAACTTTTATAAAAATTTTATTTTGGTAAGTTTATTCTACTTCTAGGAGTCTATTAATTGAGCAACTGTCAAAAATTGGGGGAAGGTTGCCAAAAATGTACATGAAATTTATTGTTATAAAGTGTAAATTTGTATTGTAATTATAAATTTATGTAAAGTCAACACCTTATTATATATCCAGCAAGCAGAATTAGTATAACAAACATTTTAGGTTTATAAAATAAATCAAAAATGTTTGTTATACTAATTTTGCTTGCTGGAGATATATAAGATGTGGACTTTAAGTATGAATTAGTTGTTACTAAAATAGATTTTAATTCTGTACACTTTAAATTATTCATTTGAAATTGTAATGCAATCAACCTTCCTCATTTCATAAGCAATGAGACTGAGTGCAGCATGATAGGGAATAAAAGGGAAAAATACAAAGTCTCATTTTAATCAACTTTAGATTTTTCCTGATCTAACTTCTATAGGAATTCAAAATCATTCAGTTGTACAAACACGTTCATAACAAACTTCCAGTTTCAAAGCTGACAGAAAGGCAATGTGTAAACATTGCTTTTCTGTCAGTTCCATGGTGAAAGAATTTCTGCAATTTTCACTTTACTATAACAATCTTGTTACTACCACTTCCTCTCTTTGTTATTGTCTTCCAACTGGTAAATGCCTGTACCCGAGAGAAATAGAGAGAGAGGGAGTGCTTGGAAGCAAATAATGAGTTGTGGGTGTAACTTCAACAAGACCTTCCTTAAAGCGCCATTCTGCTAATGAGTGGCAGTTATGGTTGTCGCACAGGAAGAATAAAAAATGTATCTTTTTTGGGTGAGAAGGGTCATTTTAATTGGTTGGCTTATTCTCAATCAAAGATTTGACAAGTAAATATAATAGCCAGGACAACAATGAAATATAAAAAGATTAACAAAATTGTAAAGAACGATAAATGTCTTCCTATTTTGTCCTTTTCAACACCTCAGGAACACAACAGTCTTTAAGGCAGATTAATAGCTTTAAATGGTCAACTTCACCATAAAGATAATTGTGTTCTTGAGGTGTTGAAAAGAACAAAATATGAAGATATTTATTGTTTCTTCTAATTTTGTGGATATGATAAAATATTCTCCTAAGACAGTTGGATGGTTAAGTTGCTGTCTCTCTAAGAATGTATCCAGATGGGTTGAAAAATCCCAGGAATTTCTCAGGCTAGTGTATCTTCAATATGTCAGGCCCCATCCTCACCATTCAGCACCCCATTGTGGGCTTGTTAAAAACTTGTGAGTTTCCTGTGGGCACCCAAGACGGCCATCTTGGTGCCAAAAGAAAAGGGTAATAATAATAAAAGAAAAGAAAACACCTCAATGAGCCATAAATTGTCATAAACAGAGATGTAAAAACATCCATTTATGCTGCTTTCAGTTTTGTTATTTATCTTATTCTTCATTTAGGGGAAACTTGCCTAATTCGCACCCCTTAAGGAAAAGCCATCATATTATCGAAATTAATAAACACAAATTATTTTTTATTTTAAGTAACTTTTATTTGAGAAATATTTTATTACTACCATAATCAAATTTAGCATAAATCTTATAAACTTCTGAGAAATAAACAATTTAAAAAAACACTAAAAAAGTACGATTTAGAACCATTCATCTTAAATCGTACTTTGAGATCCTATCATTGGTTTGCATCTTAAGAATCAAAATCTTAATCAATAATGTATTAATACGTGTGTAGATTCGGCTGATGGTCTTCGCCAATTCTTGGCAGTCATTGCAGTTGTAATCCATTGCTTTTTATTGGTTCCTGCGCAAAGTTCATATACCCATATATCACATTGTGTGCATTTGATTATACTTTCTTTCACGTCTTCTTGGCATAATTTATAGTACCAACTGTTATTTTCATTTTTTTCTTATTTCTTTTTTTATTCTCCTTTTGTGATATTTTATTAGTTTTACTTTTCTTCGCACCAAGATTCTTTGATACGTTTTTGTTCTTGAATTCTTCTATTTTATTTTCGAGCTCTTTTTTATAAGGACTTTCTATAAGAACAAGAACGCAACTTATGTGTGGTATGTGCTGGCAGAGAGAGCGTGATTATTCCATAGTCCCTTGCAAGATAAATGGCATCAATGTTCTTCGTGTGCGTCGAATGACCGTCTAAGATGAGAAGAACTCGACTGTCTTGCAATGTTTGCAGTCTCAGGCACTTTATAAAATGTTTAAGCCATTCAACAAATAATGTACTCGGAATCCATCCGATTTCTGAACAACTGTACAACGTATTCGGTGGCCCTCCACGCTTTAAGTCATCTGTCATTCTTTTACGTTTACATACGAGCATGGGTGGCACAAATTCTCCAGCAGCGTTCATACAGCAGATGCGTGTGGTGTTGATACCACGTTTGCTACTAGTGACCTCAAACCTGGTGCTTCCCTTTTTGAGCCAAAATTTTAGAAAGCTTATAAACAGTCATTATATTTTTTAATCACTAGTTCCATATTTTCTTTACTCCAAGAATTATATTTTCTTTTTGACACGTTGTTCTAAAATTAAAGACAATTTAGTTTTAATTTGTTTTGAACTTTTGCGGTTATTTTTGAAATCGGTAACTTAGTAAAAAAAATAACAGTTTACAAATCGGTAATAGCTTATTGTGACATTCATCTAAAATGGTTTTCCTAAATCGTACCGGTACATTTTAAGAACTTGCCTGGAGTATGAAATAGGCGCGAGAGTCAAACGAGTTTTACATTTGCCTCCAAAAAATTTGACAACAAATACTCATATATCATCACATCAGGTGAAATCACAAAAATACGCATTAATACATCACAGATAGTTAAAAAAACTTATACATGATCCAATTTGAAGAACGTTCTTACGAAATGTGCAAAAATATTACAGAAAAAGTTGAAAAAACTTACCTTTTCAATATTTTTGTCGGAAGCGGCGTAACAGCACGTTGGCCATATTACCATCTGACAGACGACTGTTATTTACTTTTTCTGTCACTAAAGGCACTAATAGCTATTACCGAAGTCGAGATATAAGCGAAGTACGAATTAAGCAGGTTTCCCCTAAGGTAAGTGCAAACTTTGACAAATGGATGAAGCAAGCAGAAGTGCATTGATGTGTTTCCACTTGGTTAGATTGCAGTGGCAGATAGACAGACAGAAATGTCTTCTCAAGAATGCAAAGCTGATTTTCTCTCATGCTACCTGGCTGCCTAATATACACATATCCGTAAATTAAAATTTTAGCATATTTTTTTTTCTTGAATAAGGATAATCTCTTTAATATCCTATAAGAATTAATTTACAAATGAACATTTTGATTTATTTAAAGAGCTTCTTCATGTTCTAAACAGAGTAATTATAAAATAAAAATAATATACATAGAACATCAAAATAACTCTGAATTAAAGAATGTACAAAACTTGAATTTATTTTGAAAATGTCTTAGTATTGTTTTCTTTTATTTAAATAACATATTTACAATTAACCTATATTTAAATGATTGTCACACTTAATCTAATTGAAATATGTTTGAAAAACCTGAATTCATTCATTAAAATGTATATAATTTTTTTTTAGTAGTTCCAGAAGAAACCACTCAAGTTGAGATACCAGATGAAGACCAAGAAATCAGTAAGTTAAATTATTTAAAATACTTCATATGGCAAAATGAAATTTATTGAATATTTTCAAAATTTTAATATACAAAATATATAGTGTAGTAAAATGTTTACAAGAACTTTACTTTATTTAAGGTTCTTGTAAACATTTTACTACAATACTTATAATAAAGGACAAGAAGCATTAATCATGATATAGTATTTTTTAACAAACAGGTGAAAAATATTAATGTTATAAAAAGTACTTAAATTATCCTTATTAAAAAAATCAACTGTATTAAATCATGCACATTGGCTCTGTGTATTGGTTAAAGTTATTTCCCTTCTCTGGTTTTAAAATATCTTAATTTTGGCAGGCTTGTCCCAGCCTTCAATTGCTGTCAGGTAGCGGTGATAGTGTATGTTTACATTGTTGTTAAATGAAAATGACAGAATGTACTGAACAAAGAATTTGCCAAAGTGCCAAACTAAAAAAAAGTATAGCCCATTTTGGCACAAAGTAGCCAGATCTTTTCATTTGAGGTACTGTACAGTACATAATGTGTATATAATTTATGGTGAAAGCCATGTTAACTTCTATCTTCAGCACTTGTGAACTCTGCTGCACTAGCGCTATGACAGCTAAAGCGGAAATAACTTAACTGCCTTTTAACAAAGTGGCTTTACTTAGAAATGTGCCCAATGTATATTTTTAAAGACACTTTAATGGCATCTTGTGACAATTTTTTTAAATAACAATGTTGCATGAATTTCAAAAAGTTGAAAAATAAGTACATAAAAATCTCAATGTTTTAAGGAAGTTTATGATTTTATCATGGGCTGCATTCATTACATTGCTGGGTTGGGCAGCCCTGATCTATAGTATATGTATAATGTAAATTTTAATTTTTGCCAATGTACTCTACATGATAATTTTTGTTCACAATCTTCAAAAAAATTTTAAAAACATTCACAAATTTTTTTTAGATGCTTGTAAGAACTTTTCTGAATGATTTTGAAAAATGAATAATAATTTAACATAATTTATGATTTTGTTTGAATTATGCATATTTTTTAATGAATATTTCATTTAATAGCAAATAAATTTTCAATATGAATTTTGTTAAAATGTTAAATTTCTTTTACAGAGAGTGAAAAAAAGAAGAAGAAGAAAAAGAAATCAAAACATGAAGATTTATAATATTTTAAGAATTTGGCTTGCAATTCTTACCACATATATTTTTTGTAATTATTACTTTTTAAGATTAAAATTTTATCAGAATCATGAATTAGTAATTAATAAAATTCAGAAGCATTCCAATATAAACTTTTTTTATTTATTTATTTATTTTTTTTTTTTTTTGTATAATTTAACTTGTGCTCTAATACTTCATTCAAAGCAAATTAAATGTTTTGAATTCATCTCTTCTGCACCTTCTCATTTTATTGTTGCTGTCCGGCAATAAAAGAATTATTCAAAATAATAATAATATAGTATTTAATAAGCAAGGCACAAACTGCTTTTTATTTTTGTAGTTTCTGAAGAATGGTGTCTGCAGTCTTTCTGATGTTCATCATTTCGTGCAGACACTGGCCAGAAGAAAACAAGCTAGCTTCTACATTTTCATTATCAGTGGTTTTTTTGGGGGAGGTGACCCAGTTTTGGGTTGCCTTGAATTGACATTCTGCCTTTATGAGATTGTCAAAAACCTGTATATGACACATCCCCACAGGCTTGTTTCAATGCTGAATCAAGGTCTGAAGGCTGTTAGCATGTATTTTCATTAAATGTTTTGGAACTCTTATTCTGTTAACATGCAACTCACTGGCTACTGTTTATGAAATGATATATAAAAACCATTTAAGTTAGGTATCTGTTTTACGCTATCATAAACACCAACTTTGTCTCCTTTTATACAAACATTTACTGCCATCCTATTCCAGCATATCTAGAGGAAGGCAATCTTCCTGAAAATGCTTAATAAGTCATTGACCATGTGATAACAGAAACTTTGCAGAGAAGCCTTTGTCCAGCAATGAAGCCAATATTTCACATATTTGTTCAATTTCTAATTAACTGTAGCAAATTTTTATATATTTATAAAACATTTAATTTACATATTACTAAATATAGGAAAATTTACATAAATTAGGCGACCAGTAACTTGTCACAGACTCGACAGATGGCGCCACTCCTCTAGCGGCTTTCCCCATAGCCTTGTACACGAGAACTCTATTATTCCCATTGGATTCTGGGATACCAGTTTCTGCCGGATGTTAGCAGCTAGAGCACGTGTAGCTCTAACGTACTGTACTTCTACTGATTGTTCATGAATAAATATTGTTAGTGTTTAACAGGTAGTTGTGGACTTCGTGAGAATCTTTTTACCGCATCCCGAAAAACGCAAGCTTTAGTAATGATCGAAATGGATGGGTGATGGACTAGCCATTTCTTCTGATTCCACATGCGGCCTTCCATTACCCTCAAGTTTATAAATTTGTTGTTTGAAATTTATCCACAAAAAATTTGTTTCTTTCTATGGTGAGAATTCATGTAATTAATGTACCATACATAAAATATTGGAAAATATTTACATTTGCCATTAAAATTTCTTAAATTGTGCACCTTGTGTCACAATGCAAACAAATTTTTCCTATATTACCATATAGCTCCTGCAGATTACTCATGTTGCAATGATTCTGACTTTGCAAAGTTTAGAATACAAAATGCCTTATCTGTTGTGAAGTTGCCATTTCTGTTTGGGAAGTGCCTACAAACAATACTTAGAGGGTAGACAAGATATTTGAATGCAGAGGAGAGATGAAACTCAGCTGCTCCACAGATTGATATATATTGCATACTTCTCTGATACTAGCATAATTATACAATTAGTGCAATTAAGTTACATGCTACTTTTCCAGGATTGGATTGGTCAAGGAGGTCCACATCCATGGCTGTTCCGAGGTCAATTTCCTTCTTTGTGGATTAAATTTTTTTTAATCATTATAGAAGGAAATACAATGCTGCAAAACTTGATTTTTGCTAAATGGTAATGCTAATGCTAATGTACGAGTAGGTCTACATAACTTTACTCAATATTGCAATGAATGCAACAAGCTATTAAAATTAAAAACTTGTGGATGTGCATCTTTGTTCTTTCCAACAAGAAAAACAACAGTCGAAAATGGTGCTGTTAGTTTGAATGTTGAAAAGAGCTGGATCATTTTTAATTAGGTTGACATTTCATGATGCCTGTTTTGTTAACAGTTGTGATAATGTATCAGTGTTTCAGTGCTTTTATTACTTTGTTAATACATTTCAAATTACATGATTGTCTACACAAGAGCTTTATATTTCCCTCATTAATTTTTCTTACTGGCTTCAGAATTTTTACTGTGAGTAATTTTTTTAAGTGCATTAAGTAGTAGTATAGTTGTAAATCAAAAAGTGCCAGATTCAAACTCAGAGAGCTGTTTAGCATTCTGAGTTTGAATCGCCGCCACCTACGGAGTTTTGTATGGGCAAAGTACAATTTTGTGGCATAATAACTGCTTAAATGTGCCAAAAAGGCCTATACGTAATTAGCATAAAAAACTGTAGGAAGTAATTTTGGTTGATGCACATAATCTAAAGTTCAATCTGGATGTTCACAATGTACTGTACAAGAGCTCTATTCTGCTTAAAACAAAAGTACTAGGACACTGCCCTGGTACAACTTCAGCACTGATGTGAAAGATTTTTTTACATACGTGGAAAAAGTTTGTTTTCTGCAATCTGACAACAATAAAAAAACAGGTTTGTTTCTACATATACTATCTTGAGAGAGAATTATGAACACATTAAAAATACAGTTGAAAATTTTAGGAGCTGTCCATAAATTACATAACCAATATCTTAAAGGAGAAAGAGGGTATTTACAAAAACGTTACATAATTCTCAGGTAACTGATTCATTTTTGTTTCCGAAATATTTATAGTGAATTGTACTGTTTGTTACTACCATGGTTTAAGAATACAGACGATAGTACTCCCATCCAAGGACGGAGAAGTGGTTGAGCTTACTCTAGTATCCACCAGATGCATAATCATAATCAATTATCTCATCACACTCCTAAATACGTCTCTCAATATATCCATCCAATTTCTCTCTTAATTTTTTCAACTGGGTAAGATTCTCTTTGGATTTATTTTTGAATGTTTTTTACTTCATAATTAAGGTGACCAACTTTTTTACAATGAAAAGGAGGATACATAAATTGAAGAAAAAAATACTGTAAATAAACGAAAAATTTTATTCATTGCAACAATAATACACTTATAATCTCTATTGCATGCGTATGTGCCGTGTTGTGTTTCGGTAAGAAGTAAACAAAGTTACTTGCATGCAGTGCACTCTCTCAAGGTCTCCTGTGCAGAGCACATGCATTTCGTAATCATGATTTGCTACACTACCGAGCCTTGAACCGTCATGTCAAATACAAACACATCACATCACATGCAATGGATCAGCTCGGCATCAATCAAATATGGAGATTTACAGATTAGTCTTCAAATATCAAAAAGGAGGACTGTCCTCCCTAAATGAGGACGGTTAGTCACTTTATCATAATGAACTCTCGGTTTCTCATTAAAAAATACCAGATCTTGATAGTTTTAATAGGGAATATAATGACGACAATGTGTGTACAGTATATATATAGTTCAATGCATAATGATATATGTATTATATTAACTATGTAGTTGAAAAAGTGTTGGAAAAGCAGAATGCTTATTTTGATTGTCCCAAAAAACTGCTGTAATAAAAAATATTTGGTTATAATTTTTATACACTGCTGTAGAAAAAAATGCAGCAATTAGTATGCTTTAAGTTATGTGTTGGTTAAATAGTTTAAACTATAATAAAGGTAATTAAAAAATTTTTTCGAAGTACTTTGCTGGGTTTAGAAAGGTATGATGGGAGATTTGGAAACAAATTAGAAACCTAACTGTTTGTCAAGGAGTTTTATGAGGAAAGTTGATTTCCTTTCCATCTTTATATACTCTCCACGAACGAAGAATTTGATGCGGAGCAAAATGCTTCTCACAAACATCGTAGCGTTCGGTCAGTTCTCGATCTCGGTATCGCTTGTTTCCATTTTTTAAACAATTCCAAATTTTTTGGTGCCTTAAGTACATTTACTATCTGTTTCTTTGGATAATAATTGCCTTTGCAATTATGCACGCGTCATTTAAAAGACACGATTTTGTAAGAATTTCTTAAAAATACTATCGAACGAGGCGAGAATAAATGGTGAAAATTATAGTAAATGGACCTCACGGCACTTGGTGACGAACGTGTGAAGTACGACCATATTCCTGAGAAATTTTCGACAGTCAAACAATAGGAGTGGTATCACCTATATTCTTACACCATGATTACTGCTGAGTACTGTACAGTACATTATACAGATAATTAATAAAATAATGTAAGGTTCGGTACCCCGTACTGCGTATTATCCCTTAGTTCAATTAAGGGAGTTGTGTTACGTAATTTTTGGAGTGGGTTCTTGCAATAGCATTACTGAGCATGGTAGGATTGAGTTGAAAAGTATAAAAATGGTGTTACGTTATTTATGGACGATCCCTTACCGATGATTACTTGAAAGCTACAATTCCGTATATGGTTAATAGGCGTTTTTTCTCTTACTCTCTTGCCCGCAGTGCAAGAGAGTAAGAGATGCAAGTCCATTATGATTTCGGTTAACTAGTCAACAATAGCTACTGCCAGGTTTTGAGGGATCCGATTTGTCCTGATGGATCACTCCGAAAAATATGGTTTTTTTTTTTTTCCTCTTTTTTACCCGTCCGGATTCGATTTCGGATCCTCCAGAGCGGTAGAATGCCACCTTAACACTAATATGCAGTGTAGTAAGATCTCTGTAGAAGCTACATAATAAGAACAAATAATTTATCGAACGTAAAGTTGTAAATACAATATAATAAAATTAATACTTGAATGAGTTTTTAAAATATATTGTTTAAAATGGGAAGTACAATAGTGCAAATAAAATACTGTATTTAATTACATTTACCCACCGCTACACCGAAATGGCGCATCGATTTCACCATCTTTAATATGTTACATTTATATTATATTCGAATTTAATCATTAATAATAATTTTATTTTCTAGGAATGGGATTTAAATTCGATATTAAAATATAATTTAAATTCATTAAACGTTAACTTTTAAGAAATAATTTTTTTTTATTATTAAATAAACGAAGGATTCATGATGGCGACCAGATTAGATTTGAGGCCCAACAGGAATTTGTTAGACTCGAAATTTGAAAGCTATCGCCTTTCTTTAGACCCTCTTCCAATATTAAAACAAAATCTACAAGAAGGTAAATTACTTTTTATTATTTTAATGTTTATATTAATTATTATAACACTGGAATATGAAGCTATGTGACAAATATGACAACGTGTGTGTACATTTTGAATAATGTTTTTTGATGGATCTTGCTTGAGAGTATTCTGAATTAAATTATAAATGATTCACTTAGTTCTGCAGTTATTAAAGCATTATACATTGATTAGTGCAGTGCTATCTTTTCAAATGCAAACTCTTCAATGCTGTGATGATGCTAAATCAGTAAATATTGATGGTAAGATTGCATATGAGTCTGTTGGGACCTTATCAGAGCTATAGACCTTGCCCATAGTTCTAAAAAAAGTCAAAGGAAGTGTGGGCATGGTCTATGGCAGTGGTTCTTGACGATTTTTGTCATGGACCCCTAAAACTCCCGTACCGTGATGGGATGGCCAAGTAGTCGTGTCGGCCTACTGCTCTGGGAAGCCCGGGAGTGAATCTGGATGGGTCGAGAAAGCCCTGGGAATTTTCCAGGTGGTGGACCGTCTGGATATGTCGGACCCTGTTCCTCACCACCCAGCCACCTCATTGTGGACCTGGCTGAACCCATAATGGGCTTGCTAAAAGAGGCCCTCTTAGTGCCCAAGTGGCAGAAAGAGTTAAAAAGAAAAAACCATGATGGACCGTAGACTGCTGGTTGAGAAATGCAGGTATACAGCTCTGAAAAGATCCTGACAGCCTTATTCGTAGCTGCAGTATAACCCACCATTGACTGCCGTAAATCGTTGGGCTATAATTTGGCAATAATAATAATTATCATTTATTGTATTTTATTAAATTGTAATTATTAAATTCAATATGAGATGGCACCTAATGCCTCCCTCTAGGGCAAATTTATTTGTAATTTATTATTATTATTATTATTATTGCCAAATTATAGCCGATGATTTATGGCAGTTGATGGTGGGTTATTTGCTATGTATTGAGTTTAGTAAACTTGTTTGTATTCGTAGCTGCATTTGTATCATTCTTCTAAGTTTATATAACTTATATTGATTTACTTACATTCTACAGTCAATTTGTGAAAGATTCACATGTAATAGCATATTATTATTATTATTGAAGATTCGAGCTACAGTTAATATATATAGAAATAATTCTTTTGCCGGTTGGATGACCGAGGTGGTTAAGTGTTGGTTCATCGCTCTGGGAATGGGATTTAAATCTGTGCAGTCAAAAAATCCTCGGGAATTTTGTGGAGGATGATCTGTTTTGGAAATGCAGGAATAAAAGATTCTCTTAATGTTGACAAGGTGGAAAGAGTAAAAAAAGAAAAAAAATACCATTTCATCATTTTAATACTAATGCTAAATGTGCAGATAATTAGAAATGTAGTAGGCCTAGTAGACAGTTATAAACATCTTAAAAAATTTACATATAATTTGTACTAGTGATAAATCTGAAAATTTGTTATTTTTAGCATTATTATATCCTATTTAATTCTACAGTAAGCATGATTATATTATCATGCTTCTAAAACATGAAATTGAATTTTATTATCCTTGAACACTAGAAAATATGAATGTATATGATTGGAGTTATTTTTTCAATTTATTTAGAAATAAATTTCAGCAATATAATTCTAAATATATACAACATGAATTTAATTATTAATATATCAGAATTTCCAAAGCAAGTAACAATATTTGATGAACTAATTAATTAGGAATAAGTGGAGACTAATATAAAAATTCAAGATGGCTAATAGCCAAGGCATTTAAGGCATCAGCCTTAACTGCCTCAGCTATTGGTCATTTTGAGAAGCTGGGACTGGATCCAGCGAGATGATTGGGCCTGTCTCTCACCACCCAATCATTTTCCATTATGAGATCTGGTTGAATTCATGATGAGTGTGATTAAAAGACCTTCCGAGCCATCCCAGATAAATTTGAATGAATTGGGGCTTTTAGGTACAGTGTTGACTTCAAGCATTTTTCTTTCGGAGTAATATTTTTTTTATAAAAGATTGGTTTGGGACTCCCTGTTAGTGGAGGCCCAGGCAATTACCTTTTTTGCTCATAAGATAATATGCCATTGCTTAGTACATGTAGGGCAGAAAGAGTAAAAAAAATGATCAGATCATTTTAAACTTACATTAATATAATAAAACTCTTTTCCAACTCATTTTATAATATCAAAATAATTTTCTACTAAATTTATTTTTCCAAATCAAAATATCATAATTCAATTAAATTTATAGAAAATTTGCACACAATTTCATCTCTATCAAGGAATTTTAATTAAGTTACCTTTGCATCAGCAAAAAGTTTAAAAGGAACTATAAGTTCCTTTGTGAGATATGATCCTCCAAAACTTCTTTGTGCAGTGCGAAATGACTTATAAAAATAAAAAAAAATTTAATGGCAAAACTTATTGGAACAATACGCTAAAACAGTGTTTAAGATTTAATGTTTTCCTCTTCACAAGAATTCAATACAAAGTGTAATGCCAATATGAGGTCATTTGATGGCATATACTTAAGAGTGCATGTTTAATTTATGCCTGTAGCCTGGTTGTAGCAAAATAAAAATATTTTCTAAATACATATATATAGTATGAAGATATTCCTTTTGGTGAGTGACTGAAAGCAATCTAAAAAGTAAAACCTTTTTGGGTTTGGTTAACTAAAAGGAAATAAAAACATTCATTTTTACCATACACTTAAACAAAAATAAATTAAATTTGAAATAAAATAATCAACTTATCTCACAACAAATTTGTTTAATAACTAATGTTCAATTACAGTTGCAGATCATTATAAGGTTACAAATTCCATGAATTTTAAACAAATTGAACAAAACTTTAAAAACACAAATTCCAATCATTTCAAATTTAAAAGATTCTAAATGATTTATACAAAAATTTATTAAATAAATAAAAATAAAAAATAACAGAATTAAATGCAGATACATACATAACTTTTGATTAACCATATAAGGCCTTCTAGGCATTTGGCAATGAATGTACTGTATATCTGTAATATTAATGCACTCATCTCTCTATTCTTGCTTGTATCTCTAAAGTTTTCATATACAGGCGGCCCTCGACTTTTGCACATAATTGGTTCCTGAAAGTGTGTGCAAATGTTGAATGTTTGAAAGTAGAGGGATCTAAAAAAATATGCACCAAAAACTGGGTTTTAAAGTATTTATTTATCAATATGTATATATAATGAAGTTAACGAGGCATGTTTAAGTGTTTTCGAGTGTTTTTTTTTTTTTTATAAACTTGTTGAGAGTTAGTTAAATACCACTCTTTCTTTTCTTTTCTTGATAAAGATTTCTATAACATGCCATGTCTTTTGGAAACAATCTTTGAAGATATGTTCCCACAATTTTGCATTATTCCTTAATTTTACTTGTATTTTTCAAAATTGAACATATCGTAGATCTGCTTACATCGTACAAACGTCCAATTGAAGCAAAAGATTCACCGTTTTCAGAACATTTAATTATTTCTATCTTTGTCTCAATCGTATAAAGTTTATTAGTCCTTAGCTTCCTTTTGTTCGTATCAACACTACAGTTTTTCCGTTTCTCACTCGTGTTTATCAATTTATAAGAATGAAATATTTAAATGTAAACAAATAAATTGGCAAAACACACAACACATTGACTCACACCCTAATGCAAGGACTGAAACTGTTTCGACATCTTGCTCAGAACAACACAGTAGCGATTCCAAGAAGTCTGCTATTGTAAAAAGTAACTGTATCAAGAATGTAGAGCGAGCTACCGCACTTTGTAGTGTATGATTGTTCTGTATGGAAGCAAATTTTTTTATTATCAACAAAAATATTTAAAAAGTTGAATTTTTAAAAATGTGCAAAAGTCGATGGCTGCCTGTATTCTGCTAGTTTTTTATCTTGCAGTTTCTAATAATTCTACATTTGTTGTTGAGTTACAAAAGATAACAGGGCGTAGAAGAGTTTTTCCTTCTTATGTCATATTGATGTCCTTTTAGCTAACATTGTAATGCATAAATGTTGTTTGTTGTTTTAAAAATTTGCTGCTAGATAAGTTGAGTATTTTATTTCAGTCTAAAATCCAGTTGTAACCTAACAAGAGAGAAATAAATTAAACCATTTATAAACATTTCCATGTATTTGTTATTTTAAATATATAAATGTGAATAGTAAGATGGTTTCATATTTAATTTAAGTCACATTTTTCTAATCTGATAATACAAAGTCTTCCCAAAAGAGTATAGAGTGTCGTTTATCTGAATCAATTGGGGACTGGGGTTGTTCGGATAACCGATTATGTATGAAAAAATATATTAACCTATCCCATGTTGAAAATTTTTCTCTGTTGCGTGTCGCTTCATGTTGAATTTTCGTCGATTTTAAGCCTAACAGAAATTTTCATAATAATAATTGAGGCTATTGTATCGTTAAAAATTATTTCTTTATTTTGTACAAACAAAATAAATATATTGAAAAATATAAAAACAGGAAAATTATACTTTAGAAGTTAATCTAGTATCAAAAACATTCAATTTAGCACGACACAGTCTACCTGAAAGCTTTCGGTTAACCGACGTTTTGGTTGTTTGGCTTTCGGATAAACGACGCTCTACTGTACTACCATTTTGAATTATTGTAATTATGTTAATGAAAACTGTCCAAGTTTTGCATTTGCCCATTACAGTTTCTCAATACACATTGAGAAATTGTAATAGGCAAATGCATACCTCGTATCACATGGCACATTCTTACTATGCTCACTATGACATGTGTTGTCACTCCTCCGACAGCATCCACAATCCTACAGCTCCTGCAGATTTTTCATGTTGCACCATGATGAGTGATTCCAACTTTGTGAACAAAATGCTGTCTTCTCTGTTGTTGAGTTGTCATTTTTGTTTACAGCACTTCTTACCCTCCTATTCACCAACACGAGTTAGAGTTAGGGTTAACTCTTGAGTTATTGGTAAATTGCTATTCACCAACTCCAAATCTCAAGTCAAACAATAATGATTCTAACTCTAGAAAATATCTAGAGTTAGAATTATTAGTGTTTGACTCGAGATTTGGAGTTGGTGAATATGGGGGTTAGAGGTAGTATATAAGATTTTTGAATGGAGATGGGAGGTGAAACTCTATTGAATGGTGTACAGTACTGTACATTGCATACTTTTCAGATAATAATTAACATAAGTACAATAATTTAAAATGACAACAATCAGTTTGGAAGATCCTGTATTATCTTAAAACAATCTTATGAATACTATTAGTCTGTTACCTTTTATAGTAAAATTATAAAAATGTTAAGTATAAGGTTATATATAGATATACTTAAGATATGTAAGTAGACACATTTAAAAGTTGTTATTTTTGGTTGGAAATTAACTAATTATTGATTAATTAAATTACAGAATATGGTTTGCTTAGCTTAGCCTTATCCTTAGTCTTAGCCTGAAAATAATCTACTTTTAAGATACATTTAGCTATTAAAAGTTAGACCAGTTTATTGTAAGATAAGTCTGTCTGATACTAAGAATCTGTTGTCATTTTGACTAGTGAACATAATTATGTTACATTTAATTTCTCAACAAATTCTTCATTGGTATGAGAAAACAGATTTATTTGTTCAGCTTTCACTTGTTTTTCTTTTTGAAAATTAAAGGGGAAATTAATGTACTAAGTTTTTTGTTGATAAAATTAGAATTAAAGTACTGTTCAATCACAGATCCCAGAGCCCCAGTTGGAGGATTTCAAGGAACAATCTATTTCCTCGCTGGGCAAAAAAAGTAGAACAAATGCAAATTGATGTGCATTGTTAAACATTGTTGTTAACCTATAGTTTATCATTTTTCTTTCTTTACTATAGTGTACATTTGTATAACGTAATTACACTTGCGTATTATGGCGTTACCTATGGTGAATTTAAAGTATAAATGAATTTACAAGCACTTTTGATAGAATAAAGCTACCATCATCAGGTGAATGTTGAATACAATGGTTTTCAAATTCTGAACTGTCGAACAACTTATGAAATTCTACGAAGCATATGGATGGAATACTGATATAAATTTGAAAAAGAATAAGAATTCAAAAATGTTTTGAACAGTAATATGAGTGACATAATTCCCCAAATATTCATAGAGAGCGATAATGATGTTTTAGAGATGTGGATTAGATTGCTTGAATAACGTTGTCCATATTTGCGGGATTTCAAGAGTTGTTGTGTTGCACAGTGTTAAAGCCGATATGTAGGGGTTCTCCCAAATAAATAATTTTTTCCAATTGCTACCATCATCAGGTGAATGCTATCAAAAGTGCTTGTGAATTCATTTATACTTTAATTTCACCGTAGGTAATGCCACAACACCCAAGTGTAATTATGTTACATAGTTAAGTGTTGGTGTGAAGTGTACTGTACATTACTTTTATTAGTGTACATTTGTATTGAATTCATTTGATGATGGATCTGGCACCTTCTGTGAGTTCAGATAATAAACAGTCAAAGTAAATATATTATTCACAATGTATGTACATAATATAATATTACTTGTAAGCAATGCATTCAAATTAACTAATAAGTATAGATTCTAAACAGTAGATTGTTAATATGATAACTATTAATTAAGTTTAAGTTCAATTGCAAATTTGTTTACTGATGTAAACTAACTCATTTTCTGAGGTAACTACCTTATTTTCATAATGGACTTGTCTTTTTCGCCTATGCAGTAATGTTTAGGGTTCTCTCGTCCATGGTCAGACAATACAAAAGTTTATATAAGCCATTTAAATTCTGTCATAGGAAAAACATTATTCCATTCCTGTGAGGGAATCTAGCTTTAAATTTAATCAGAATATTTATATTTTATCACTGATTGTTTCCAATTCTTCATCCATTCCTGCTACCAATGGATGCAATGGATGTTACTTGCATCAGGGTTGACAGATCTGATATATCTTTCACAAGTAAACATGTATCATATAGCATATTATGATAAGCATGTTTTGATCTGTTGATGAATTGCACTGTGTGATCACAATATTAACTGTAAAAAATATAGTAATGCTCTTTTCTTCATAATGTAGAAAACTTTTAAGCATGATCTTTTCTGCATTAAAAAGCACTTTTAATGCATACACTCATTATATAAATATATAATTAAGTTGAAATTAGCATGCCCTTTACAATTACATTTTTGTGCATTGTTTACAATATTTGATTAGGAAGGGGTGGCAGAAAATTTTCCTTTTATAATATAATTATTTTTAGGGTCTTAATGATATTTTTGGTAATCAGTTAATAATGTTGATATATTGTATATGCAAAAAGCTTTTGTTAGATAAAAATCTATATTTAAATATTGTAAACTGATAAGATAATGAATATATCACTCCACATCATTATCATTTTACAAAATATGTTATAGAGAATGTAAAATGAAGGAGATATTTTGACATAATAATTGATTGCAATGCTAAGAAGCAACATTAATCACATTATATCGTTACACTTCTTAATGGCAATTAAGAAATTTAAGCAATATTTTGTATTTTATAATATAATTATTTAAATTTGCCATTGTATATTATTCTTTGAATCTTAAGTTACATAAACATTTAAAATGCATATTGATTGTCTTAATTAATTAATCACATCTTTTTTCTTTTTATTTTATCATTGTCACTCAAATACAGTAAAAGTTTAAGGGGTAAAGATATCCCAACTTCTAGTTAATGCATTTAATATCTGACTTTCTCAAAATTTTCTGTGACTAAATTTACCGTTAACAGGCCATTTCTTGAAAATCTATATACAGAATGATTACAAAATTGTAAACAGTTTATGGCACTTTTGGTTACATTCTGAAAGTGTCCTCTTGTGTCCACTCAGAACACTGGTAACAATACAGTATCAGTGAAAGGATGCTGGTGTGATTATGATGGCATAGAGCTATAATGTTTGTTTATCTTAATCATCTGTATTCATGTAGAATAAAAAAGAAAATGGTAACCATGGACCTATCTAAGGGCAGAGGATACATGGGAAAATGGTTTGAGTTAAACTTGCCAGCAGTTCCAGCTTAATGAGACTATTTTATGGAAAATTCTATGTACTGTTCTTGGGATCTGTTGACAGCTTTGAGTTAATCCAGTTTAACTTTTTTACTGTATAACAAGTAAAACTATTGTAAAATGCTAGAATTGGAACAAGTTTTGTGAATCCATTGTGAAAATTTACATATCAAAGGAGACAACATCAAAGAAATAAGCTTGTTGCATTACGAAATTCATTACTGTATATTACTTCAAACTTTTCTCAAGGAGTTATTGTATTTATTCTCTGTAATATTTTTAAGAGGAATTTCTTCTCATCAGTAGTATGCTATAGATGTTTAATTGTAAATTTTTGAAAATTTCTATTGAATATGTAAATGTCCATCTCATGGTCATATGGTCTAGAAGTTAAGAAGTTGGCCTACCACTCTGAGGGACTCTGAGATCAAATCCAGAGTTGAAAAACCCAAGGAATTTTTTGGGGGTGATCTGCCCTTTGCTGTCAGCCACCAAACAATGGGCTTGATTATAAAAAGCTCTCTTGGTGCCTGTAGGATGTCCATTCTTGAAGATAGTCTGTTAACAGGTCAAAAACATTAATTTATTCTTCAACTTCTGCTGCTAAAGGTGTATTGATTAATTCAACAGTTTAATCTAATTTTAATACATTGATATTTTATTCATAGACGAGTGTTGAATCATTGCTTTCTGCAGTTTTCAATATATTTTATAGCTATTTTTAATGTAGTCAGCAGATTACAAATGGTTTTTTTCTTTAAAATATTTTTTGATATTATTAAGCTTTATATGTAAAATTATTATACTTATGAGAAGAAACTATTCATATAAATATTTATTACATGCTGTTTTATTATATAATTCCAAGAAGATTAATTTTCTTTTATAGCTAATATGATTTAAGTAAGATTTTAAAATGTATTTTTCTATTTATTTAGGAGTTCAAAATGTCGATTTGGGAGAAGATAGATTCTCATATTTGGAAATATCCATGTCTGGTCTTTTCAATCACTTAAATCAAGATCCTTGGGCCTTAAACTGTTTATTTTATGTAAATGAAAGTCACCACATATGTTGGATTTGCCTTTCACAGGTTACAAATGGATTAATAAAATGAAATAATGAATTTATGTGAAGCAAATCAGCACATTAATGTGCATAACATTTATATTTCTATAGGATGGCAGATTGACGGATAGAAAGTTTGTGTGGCAAATTCCTGTCGAATCTGGTAATTTTTCGTCTAATGCGAGTATCAGCTTTCCAGGAATGGAGTGGGCCATTGTCAGTAATGGAAGTAGAACAATTTACATTCTTAATACACCAAGCAGGAGTCAGGGTGAACCGTGGCAGGCAAGTATGTTCACTCTTTTAATGTATGTCTTGATGTTATAGTAACTTGATATCGTATTTAATTGCAGCTTTGTTTTACCTATGAAGTGGATGGCTGTTCTTCGCAGTCTCTTTTATTCAATAGTATTTACAGTAGTTATCCAAGCAGAAATCAAATAGATTGTGTTCTTGCTCACATTTCAAAACCACATAATGTACAAGGAAGTTGTAAACTACCTGAAACAACAATTCACTTTATACTAGTTCTAGAATGGTTGACATTTACTTGTGGTAAGTATTAAATTATTAGATGAAATTTAACACAATTATTTTGCTGCAATTTAAACTTCTAATATAGTTCACAAGATAAATTCATGTATTGAAATTAGATTACTGTTAGAGTGTGCTCAGATTTAACAAGTCAAAAATAATTATGATGATTTTCATTAATTAGCAAGAAATTAATTAATATTTTAAAAAGTATTAAATTTATATAATTTAATAGCTGTAGGAAATGATAATAATGTGTGGAATTTGAAACGTCTGAGGCGTCTAGTAGGGAGTAGCATACCAAATTATGTTGTAATTGAACCAGGAGGAAGTGCATTGTGTATTGCAACAGAAAAAGAATTTAGTTTTATATATGACTCAGGAAAGCAAGAAGAAATTACAGTCGAAGAACAGAAAGGTAAACACTATACTTTCTTCCTTAGAAATTGATAGTGTTTATATAAAATTTTTAAATAAACAAACTTTTTTAAATATTTTAGTGACGATATTACCACCATTATACACATATATACAGTCTATGGAAGATGTCAATGTCATATTTCGTCTTCCAGAAAATATTAATACAAGTGACATATCAGTCATTATACAGTCATCTCATTTAGAAGTTAAGTTTAAAGGTAAAACTGTATTGGAAGGACCTTTATGCAACACTGTTAATGTTGATGCAAGTACATGGATAGTAGATGGAGAAAAGTGAGTTTATTTTTATTATTATTTTTTTGATATATTTTGTATTTGGTTATAGAATTAATAAAAACATATAAAAACTTGTCTTTAACATAATATCCAAATATTTTAAACTACTTTTTGTTTGTAATAAGTAAATTAGAAAAATTTAGTTAGAATATTGAGATTATAACAGTAACCCTTTATCCACGACATCTTGTTTACGCTTATTTTCTGATTCCTCCCAAGGCAATATAGGTCAGTCAGGCAATATTATTTTAAAAATTCTCCAAAAATCAAATTATCATTATATCTGTATGAAAAAAATCACATACATTTATTAATATCTTTAGTTTTAAATACGATATTTTTCAATACATTTTATTAGAAAAATTTATAAGAAAAAAATAATATATATCAGAACTGACACACAAACTTGATAATTTGTAACATTTTGTGAAAATTAACATTGTCTAGTTAGCTAGTTGTTTGCTGGCAGTGAGCCAGGAAGACATAGAATATTGTTTTGTACAATTCCATATAAAACATACAAGTAGGTTTATTCATTGTGAAATTATCGCACATTATATCAAACATGTGTTTGAAATCAAAATTTTATTCTGCCATCAACTAATATAATAAACTAATATACTTCATTCACTTCATATCGAACAAGATTATATATTTTTGTAATAAACATATGATTACCAGTAGCAATACATATAACATTTGCAGATATTTTCGATTAAAATAAAAAATAAAAAAATATATAAAATATCAGAACTGAAGACCACAACTTGAATATTTATAACACGTTGACTTATTATAGTAATATTATTGCATGAATATGCTAAAAATGAAATAAAAAATTACCAGAAAGCAATAAATTAAGAAAAAAAAAGCATTAATTAAAATTTTTTAAGTCAACAAAACACCACCTGGATAAAAATATGTAAAACAGACGATAGACAAGATGATGCCGTCAAGTGCTGACATCTGTTGTTGATAAATTTTACAAAAATCGATATTTACCAAAGTAACAATGAATCAGTACCCTCAGAGTTTTGCTTAACAAGCCAGGGTACCGATTGATCAGTAACTTCGGGGGCAAAGGGTTAATATGATTAGCCAATCAAGTGTATTGGAGTTCTCATTATCCAAGGTAGAATGGATCAAGGGTTCCTCAGATATCAAGAATTTAGATAACAGAATATTTGACAAATTGTTAAATAAACTGGATTTGGATGCATTAACATGCTCATGTATTCTATTTTTATATTATGGCTAATTATTAAACATAATGACTTTAATAAATATAATGAAACACAGTCATAAATAAAAGTATGATTTAAGTAAATATGCCTACAGTTAGTTAAAATGTCTTTCATCTTTTTTAAAACATCTAGAAGTCATCAGATCCTCTTTTGTATACTGAACATTGCCCAATCAAAATTCATTGAATGTGAAATTCCCAAAATTTTGATTAGATTGCTTTGATGACTCAGAATCATTTCTTTGTTTCTTTCTACAACTAGTTTATCTGGATGGGGATCTGTTGATTCATGGCCTTCTTTAAAATGCTCATGCTATTCCTACACTTGTGTACACAACATGGTGTTATTACTATATGCTTCTTTAACCAGATTTAGTACAGCTTTTAGCAAGATTAATAAGGTATCACAAGAATTAAAAGAATTCTGATAGCATGCAATGTAAAAAAAACAATCTGTTTAGCATTTGCATAAACTAAGATCTATTTTTATGTACAGTAGAATTGAATTAAGAAGGCTTATGGAGAAAAAATTGGAACATTTTAAGTTAGAGGTGTAAATTTTTCTTGTATAAAACATTTAAGAAAATTTCCTGATTAATTATATGGACACTCTTGGTTATAACCAGAACGTGAACTTGCTTATGAAAAAAGAAAAAAATGATATTAGTATGACTTTAGGCTTTGAAACACAGATTTTTGCAATTTATTTACATTGTTACCATATAACCAACAGCAAGTTCTGACAAGTCCTATCAACATGTGGGTGACACTGGAAGTAACGTATCTGTAGATCTGTAGTTTTATTCATGAGTGCCATACAACATATTTTTTTGTTGCATAACAAAATAGATGAAGCAGGCTACATTAGACATATATGTAAATAAATAGATACAATATTCCTCTACATTACAGCTTATATAGTAAATAAATATGAATTATTGAAAGAAAACCCATAGTATTTTCATTTCTGTTTAAGAAGCTTTTTAAATTGGTCCCTTGAAAATCTTCTTAATCAAGTTCTGTTGTAGCAAATACATTAGCTTATTTGTTTAAAAATTGCATTTTTCAACGGATTATTTACAATTTAAAAAATATAATAACAATAGACCCAAACTTTGTTTGTATTTAAATTTTATCCTTTTTTTAAATTCCAGCCAGAGAGAGATAGTTAACAAAATAGTCTTTTACATTAAGTTATCTTCATTTATTGAAATTCTTTACAGAAGTGTGGTTGAGTATAATTTGCTACGATTTCCTGTCTTTCTAGTGATAATGAAACACTCAAACTGTTCTTGTAGTGAGATCTAAATATTTATTTCATGAACCAATAGAATGATTTTCTAACACTTCTATTTATATTATAAACTAACACATGGATGGTATTTTTGATTTTTATTTAGACTTGAAGTAACTCTCAGTAAATCAGAAGTGGGATTATTATGGTCTGAATTAGTAATAGGAAACACTCGTGGGGAAGAAGTTATGGATCCTTCCTTAGTAGCGGAGATTCATAATCGTTTGGCTCACCTCACAAGTGAAGTCGAGGTATATCTTTTATTTATTATAAAATAATTTTATTGTTGTTTTAATGGTAATTACTATATTTTAGGTAAATGACAAAAATAAACCTCCATTTAATGCTCAACAATTAGAAGAATGTGATATTTCAAATGAATTTTTTCTTTTTATGAGACTGGATGGAAACACTCACAGAGTAACACATCATGTAATGTATTATTTTTATACTGTATAATATTATTATTAACTCTTTAAACTCAGAATCAGTGAATGGGAAACTTGTTTGACTAGTTTTGCTATACAAGTTCCCCTTGTAGCTTGAAGGGTAAAAACAATATTTAAAACTTTTTTCTAAATTCCTTTGAGGTCCTGTTCATGTGGTATAATTCTCTAATGCCTATTTTTTTCGAGGGCTTTTCATAACAATTTCTTTTGGTCTGTTATCATATGCTTTCACCAGGTCAAAGTCATATTGATTTGTTCTTGACAAATTCTGAAAAACTGCATGGTAAACTAGTGATACAAGATTGAACATTACTAAATCTGCACTTTCTCAAGTTTTGTTCCTAATTAATATGCTGTAATTTCTAAATATGTATGACAAACCCAGTGGTAAACAATGCACAAACTACATAGCAATTTTTAAAAAACGAGATATCAAATACCTGTGTTTCATTCCACTGGCATCTTTTCTCCCCTTAGTATTTTATTGAAGATATTGGAACAACAAAATTGTAATATTCATGACCATGTGTTTCCACATTTCTTGGTCTTGGCACACTTCCTATTCTTTCTTAAGTCATTATCATTGTGTATACATTGATCCAAATGGCATTTTGAAAGGCTTCTAAGGGAGGACAAATTTTTTTTGGTCCTGTTTTGGTCTCAGCTTCAATAATTATCTATCTTTCACTTGTACATATTCTTCTTGTTCTTTGAGCTCAGTTACTTAAGGTATAATTTTCTTTCCTTTCTCCTTCATTGTTACCTTTACTTTTCCTATTAAAGTGCATTCATTTCCTCCATAATGGTTTTATCCTTAGTAGGTCGATTAAAATTCTCATTCCATTTATCCATATCCACAAACAACTCCTTTGAATACTCTTACAGTACATTATTCATTTTAAAGCTTTTTTCTGCTGCCATTTATGAATGTATATATTTCAATCAGCTTTTTCCCCCATTATCATATTTCTCACTCTAGAGCAGAGGAACATAATCATGGGAAACTTTCTTGGAATTGTCTCTCTCAATTTATCCCAGAAGTAATTCTTTCCCTTCCTCAACGAATTATCTATTGAAGCATTTGTATGAGCTGAGTTTTGAGTTGTGATCCATAATCTTTTACAACTAAAAATTTGAGTATGCTTTGGCTAATCAATAATAAATTATGGGGATCATAAAAATGTGACTTTTTCAATATGGCATACTTGTTAATAGGTGATTATTAACTATATATGAAAAATGTTCTTACCACAACAGACATTTTAAATTTAATTTTTGTTCTAAATGTCCATTAATATTTTTTTAAATCATCTATATTTATACTCAGTTATCTAAATATATAAAATACTTGTCCTGACTGAATAACTGACTGATTGATTCATTCATTCATTCATCATTGCCCAGAGCAAATTGCTGAACTTAGAGGTGAAATTTGGTACACAGTTAGGGTATGCCATGAGAATGCACACTAAGAAGAGATTTTTTTGAAATTTCCCTGCGGGAGAGAGCATTAACGCTTAACCTGAAGAACAGCTTCTACTGTACTATTTTAGATGTGATTTTTTTTTGTTTTCAACTACATTTAGTCTTCATTGAGTACTTCATTGAGTACTGATTTATCAATTTAATACCATTTCAGACATTGTTATAAATATTTTTATATATTTCGATTTTTTAATCAAATGTTTGAACCATTTTAAATTCAAGTTTGTTATTGCATATTGGTTCAATTATGGAACGATTGTAAATGTTCCAGAAAATTGATCAAATTGAAAACAGTTTGTTTGATTCTCAGCAGTAGATGTTATATAACAATTACTATGATTGTTGAAACATTGAATATAAATGGTGTTTGCTTGCAAAATCTGTGAGAGCGAAGTCGCAGGTAACAGCTAGTCTAAAATAAATATAGGATTATTATTATGATAAAAAAACCAAAAATTATAATTTTGAAATCCAGAATTTTCTTTATATTCTTTCTTCCACTGTTTAGCATAGATTCAGCTTTCTTACATGGCCTAAAATCTTGAAGTCATGGGTAATCATGAATTTTGAAAACATAAGAAATAGGAACTTAAAAGCACTTCTTACAGAACAATTGTCTTTCCTAACCCTTACACCAAGCTAGTTGCCAATTTTGAAGACAACTCTATTCTCTTGAGCTATATACAAAGTCTTGTACTCAAGAAGAATTTGTTGACTTTTTTCCAGTACTTCCTTTTAAACATTACATCACTTTTTACATTTTTCTAGTACAAAGGAAGTATTCAAAAAGTAAGCTTTCCTAGTTCTTTTTTTCATCTTTCTCAAACATTTTTTGACACTTGTGGGACTCATCTCTCTTCTGGAAAAGAAAATCCAAAGAAAAATTGAACTTGGGTTTTATTGTTAATTCAACACAGTTTTGCTTTAAACAACAAATTAAGACTGTTTAGCCTTGAAAAATGTAAGTAACAGTTTTTAAATCTGTGTAATTTTGCAATTTGAACACTGTATACAATTTCATTAGTGGTGGCATGGACATTATTATGGAGCACATTCATTTTTGACAAAAGAATCTGTAAATGTGTCACCTATCTTTGGTAAAGTCATTATTTTAATGATAAGGACATAAAATAAATATACTAACCCAAATTAACTAATTTTCAAGAGTTATCAAAAATGCCTCTTTGTACTTGTACTTTTTAACCTGCTATACACATTTTTCAGACTCCTTTGCAGAATGAACTGAAAGCATCAAAGTTACCAAATTCCAGCTTATGTCATTGTTGAGGGTTAGGACATGACATTAACCTTATTATTTTGATAGAAAGTACAATCTACATTATAGAACATAATTGTGTTTCAGAAAAGATTAGGCTCCTCTGGATATGCATTGCAGTTTTAGCATATTGTCTCACTATACCAACAATTATTATTGTTTCCAGTAAATTCTAACATTACCAAAGAAAGCCCATGCGTGAGGGTAGTAGTCAAAACAATCTTCAATTTTAAATCCTTTTGATTATGAACTTACAAATGAAAATCAGGAATTGGATGTCCTCAGATTCTTTATAATTCCATTATACAGTAAAATGTATCTTTTCCTCTTTTCTTAGTACTGTTTTTTGGTTGCTGGAACATACAGGATAGATGTTATTTTCTGTTGAATTTAAAGGACACAGCATCTCTGCCTTATAGTTTCTTAATAGGAACTCCCAACTTGAAAGAACAGGGTGAGTTATCTTACTTTGATTGATAGACAGGTCAACAGTGAGCTATCATTGAGACTGCTACAGGTAGGGCCAACTAAGATCTATTGTTTGTCAAGGTGAAAATACCTTTGGTAGGGCATTTTACTACTATAAAAAACACTGACAAGATTATTTAAAAATAAGTTGAAGGACACCTGTGTCCTAAATCATATAATTTGCAGTTACTTTTCTCTCTAACTGGACACTTGGCCTACCATAGGCTGTAATATTATTGAATTTGTGGTTCCCAAGTGCAGTGGTATAACCAAAAGTTGCCCATTACATCAGTTTAAAAATCCTACACTAGGAGTGTCACAAATGTCTATAATTACAGCACAATATGTAATTTTTTTTCAATTCTTTGTCTATTTGAAATGTACTCTTGGGGAGTTTAGTTGAAGATTAGATATTTCCATTCTGCACTACTATTATAACTTTTGTTGTTTGACCATATTTTTAATATCATTATTTCACTTCGAATTCCAAAATCATTTTTCAGATTAATCTAAGTGGACGTCAATGGCTCTTCAACACCACACATTCAACGGAATCTTTGCCAGTGTTGTGTCTTCGTTACGACGTCGATGGTCTCATCTGGCAACCGAAGAACATTGTCAGCGAAGGAGAGGATGAACATTTCAAGTTAGAACACATCGCCACGTATCCAGCTCTAGGATACGTCGTGGCATCCAAGCAAGACAGGAAGTTCATTTCCGGATCGCAGGACTTTAGCTTTGCTGCAGTCTGCGACAGCATCAGACACGTTTACATTTACAGGCAGCCAGAAAGTCTCAGTTCCTCCATAGAACTGCGAAACCGTAAGACGGGAAAGGAAATATCGCACATTGCCAAGCAATACGTCGTCAATTTGGAGAACTGCGCTGGGATTTTAGGTTTTCAGGCGAGTAAAAATTGCATCTTTGTTCTGGGAAGAAAGACTTTATATGCTATTAAAATAATAGAAAGTTGATTGTACTTTATCTTTCTTAGTAAATAAAAACTCATCAATCATCAAGAGTCAATTACTTTGTATTCTGTATTATCCATTAAAAATAGGTTTTCTTTTTTAAAAATTCAAAATGAAACCATAACTTAAGCCATTTTAAATTAATTTTTTCATTCAAAAGGTTTGTCAAAATTAATGTGAACATTATCAAGTAAAATAGTCAATTAAGGTTGGATATACCAAAGTGAAATGACTGTTTTGTTGTTTATTGGTATGAATTTGAACAAAAAATTGCCTTAGATAAGATTTATTTTGTGAATAATGTAAATTATTTACTTGTACATCATGTGTGACAAAATAAACTTGTTTGCAGTAATTAATTTCACTGTTTTCACTCTGCTTAGCCATTTGCAGAATACCACTAAATTCAAACATTACTTCATAATTGAAGTTTAGACAGACTCAAAAATGTTATTTTTTGTAAATAATCTTTTAATCCTTATTACACCACCACAGAAGTAACAGTTAACATGGTTTTTGAAGAAATTGCTTCTTAAAAACAAAGGTAAAAAATTGGTAAAAAATTCACAATGTTAAATTTTACCAATTTTTTACCTTTGTTTTTAAGAAGCAATTTCTTCAAAAACCATGTTAACTGTTACTTCTGTGGTGGTGTAATAAGGATTAAAAGATTATTTACAAAAAATAACATTTTTGAGTCTACATTTTCTTCATAATTGAAGTTTAGACTATCCTGAGTATTCACAAAAAATTGTAACAATATTCAAACATTACTGGTTTGCTTGGACAATTTTTTAGAATTAATTAATATCCAGTACCTTATATAATATAGCATGTTCTCTGGCATTTTACACTTAGCCTCATAAATAAAAAATGGACAGTTGATGAGAATATTATAATTAGTGTTGACTTAATGTGCAAGCTTGATTTATCCAGAAGAGTGCCTGTAAACAAGAATTTGTGCAATACATTTACAAAAGAAAGTTACACACCCACAGAATTATCCTATCACTGCAAAACTCTGCAGCTAAGTTTGTAAATGATTAATGCCACGATTGCCTTAAAATTTCCATTTCGGCATCCTATGCAAAGGTTTCCAAAGAATTAGAGTTCAGAATTTTTAATATACCTGTTTGGAGGTCTTCAAATGCCAGGCATACCTGTACAATGCAGTCAAAAAACATTACACATAGCTGGTAGAATTTGAAAAAGGTCCCATCATTCGACCAAGGAAAGCAGGATGGCCAAATTGCCTGCCATATCAGCTATTCCGACTCAACTGTGAGTGTGTTTGGGTCAATGGGTGTGCAAGTGCACATATACATATCTCTCCTGATATCTGTGTGGGGTGCCAGAGCCGATTATCTAATATTGAGATAAATGCAAACTGCTGCAATAAGATCTTTGTCTACCATCTGGAGACAAGTGGAAGTGTTCACTACAGAATACTTTCTCTTCTCATATCATTGGCAGGCAACCAGAAGAGGAAAATTTGCATGCACAATGACTGCTACATGTCCCTCCATCAGCACTTCAACACTGTTGGTTTCATTTGATGGACATGACAGATTTGCAGTGGTGCCATGACAAGCACAGTCTGCTATACACTGGAAGCACATTGTCTTCAGTGATGTATCCTGGTATCATTTGAGAACAATCACCATGTTAGTATGTTTAGGTCCATTTCAATTCTGCCTTTACTGTTGAGCAACACACAACTTCTCAGACCAGCATGCCAACAATGAGACAAATATGCCAGTCATATAACAGTCAATCGCACCTAACAATAGTATGAGAGACAGCCATACCATCAATGCCCCAGGAAATCCAGCACCTTCATATTGCCTTTTATGGCAGGGCTGAAAACAGTCATTTTCCAGAAAGAGATAATGCTGCTGCACGCGCGCACACATTTGTGAGAAACCCTAGCTTTGTCATATTGCCACACTGCCCATCTTGCCCATTTGTCACCCAATGAACATTGCAGGGCCAGATGAGACATCAGGTTCTCTACAAACATGAGAGATCTAGAACAACAGTTTGCAGCAATGCATATACTCCAGGCCTGATTTTATTATAGAGGGGAAGAGGAGATCCCATAAGTACTAAAGGTTCCTATAAACCGTAATGTTCAGGAACACAGGAAACTGTTTCTACTAATATTAAGTCTTATGACTAAAGTTAAAGCTTTTGCTATTTACTTTTAAGCTTATGCTTACAAATTACAGAAAAGCATACAGTTGAGTTTAGTAAGATAAAATCTATTACGGCTACACACATTTAAATAAAGGTTAAAATGCAATCAAACTTAAAGTAATATCAGATTTTATTTGAAAAATTGCAATGCCAGCAACAAAAAGCTGTCATTAGAATTTTCTGGTGGATTTTTTGGTGCTATATCCTGATCTTAAGGTCGGCCAACAAAAAAATTATGAAAACACAACAAAGCGATGTGAGTAGAACAGGTAATAAAAGATATTAAAAAAAAAAAACTGAACTGATGAAGTTGAGGGACAGACACAGAAATCCATCAATCTCCTGTACAGAAGCTAGCTCTTTTTTTGTCTTATTACAGAGTGGAGCAGAAAGGACTGAAGTTTTTTAAAAAATCACATCGTCCGTAATTGTTACTACAAAAGATATTTGTTGGAAGATGCGAGTTCATATTGAAATAGCATTTTACAGAATCAAGTGTAGAAAACAACATCTATGTGATATCTGTTATCAGTGATGCATTTCTGGAGGCGATTTTGGTAACTTCCATGTGAATAGCTTCCTTCAATTCTTGCAAAGAACGAATGGGCTTATGCTCATATACACGTGCCTTGAGATGTCCCTACAAGAAATAATTGCACATGGATAGGTCAGGCAAATGAGGAGGCCTATAGTGAGATTATGACCAAAGTTTTCAATTCGAAAATGTGTATGTCAGACGTTCAGTGCCACAATCCTATAAGCCAAGAAGTTTGACAATGGTGTTTGAAACATATGATTCCACTGACTTTCCAAACACCATTGTCAAACTTCTAGGCTTACAGGAAGGCAGCACTGAAAACTTTGGTTGCAACCTTGCTGATGAATGTCACCGAACCTGAAATGAGGTGACCAGAGAAGAGATGACGAATAACATCAGTTGACATTCTAGCTGTGTGGGCCATTGCCCTATCCTTTTGAAACCACACACGTCTGACAGGAATATGTTTCCATCATACACAAGGATGCAGAAACATATTTCCATCAGATGTGTATGACTGAACAATCCCCTTTGCATATAACTGTTTGCTCAGTTGTACGCAAACACACGGTGTTCTATTGTCCACAGCTCCATGCCTTCAACTGAAAAGACAATGCTAAGACCTCACTACTTTCACACTACCTGCCACAAATCTGCCACTCTAACTGGTAGCGAGTTCTAGCCATTTCAAAAATGTCCGTCCTTTCTGCCTCACAATGTATTATTCCTTTTATTCAGGAACAGTCTGTAGGTGTTTGGATAATCTAAGAACACTGTTCAATAGCACAAGTGGCAGAAGTTAAGTTATAACATACAGCAACAGGGAAAATAAACACTAATTCTTTCCACCCCATCTTCAACAACCAGTTTGTAAAACATTACTTTCCTCAGAAAGGTGTGTATTGGTTTAATTTCTAGTTTCTCTGATTACAGACAAATCAGATTCAACCACTTTAATAAAAACATTAAAAAACTATCTCTCTCTCGACATCAGTTGAATTTTCCTCCTCGTTTAGGTCATAAGTATTTGATTCTGGGAAATCAGTATCATTATTCAAGTATTTAGGACATTATGCAAGACAAAACTTCTGCCCTTATTGTTTTCAGCTAAGTTATATGTGTAATGAACTTTGTGTAATTGACTTGTTGCACTTTGTGTAAGGAAACAACTTGCTCATAAATTGGGGAACCTTCACTTTACTGGACCACACCACTGCTTGATAATAATAATTGACAAAAACACTATCTAGTTATAACCAGAGAGCAATAGAATAACCTGAAACACCCAGTAACAGAACATGCTGAAAATGTCTCGTGACTCATTCAGCACTACTTTCCCACATTTTGCTGCCATGCATTAACACTTGTTAAAATCTAATTTCCATCACATTAAATGTATATATTAACCATGGAGTTGCAAATTTCCATGAAATGATGACTTTGATATTCTTAAATGTATGCAAAACAGTCGATCACACCAACGGGGGTGGCATTATAAAATGTTCCTATCAGATTTCCTGTAGTCTTCCAGTTGTAGTCTTTAAAAACTTAATCCACTTATCTGCTTTGGATTAAACACATTCTATTGTCTGAAATTTGAACAAATTAACTTTGAAGCATTAATTTACATGCAGTTCATAAACATCTTATTACATAATTTTTCATACAGATTATGATCTGTATATATTATAATCAGATTTACTAAATTTTAAGATGTACAAACAAACTTTATTTTTTGTATTACTTACTTTGCACTTATAGTCTTGCAAGCTGCTTTAATCAACTCCCAAATCTTTGGCAAAACCAATTTGTAAAACAGGACCTAATACATATTGCAAAAAAATAATCTTTTTGGACATGACACTCCACCTTTCTGTGTTACTTCCTAAGAAATATCCTGCCATCCATTCAACATTTTCTTTGTCAAATCTATAAAAACCTTATAAAACAATTTCTTTACTATGCTTTACTTTTCCTTTACAAAGGCACTATGGCAGGAACTTGGAAAATTTTAAGTATTTACTAGTAAAATGCTTAAAATTGGATGTTATCTTTGGCTTTGCTTGAGAAGCAAGCAAATGCTTTACATTTTACTACTAGTGTAATAGAAAAAGCTAGCTTTCAATCAATTTTCTGATTTTTTTCATTGTTATAATTGCATGCATGCTTTTTAAACTTAACATGCTTTAAAATCATTTAAAATCAGACCATATTGCAGATTATTTTTTAAATTTTTACTTTCAGTGTTCTCTTGATTTTAATGCACACCTTTTTTGGTCTTAAAAATTGGGGTGTGCATTAAAATCGGGCACAAAGACGATGTAACGAAGCCTCGTTGGGCCGCAATTTGAATAAATTCTAGACCTATAAATTCCCACTGTCATCTGTCTTTCCTTAATCTCGAGAACGGAGTTAAACAGATGAAAGACAAGACCAGATATGGAAACCTTAGGGACAGAAAGCCCTGATTAACTATATACGAACGTCTAATGCAAACCAGAAATAATGTTATTTCAATTCAAACAATTTCCCATGAAAGGTGTTAGATAGATGACTCTATTGTTAAAGAAAAAGTATGATGTACAGGGGCAAGCCACTACTCATTTGAGGTGGAGAGCATATATTTTAAATTAAAAAATATGATTAAAAATTGCAGCACGGCATTGTGATGTCACAATTACTAATTGCTTATTTGCATTAAAAACTTCAATTTAGTATATATTGTTGCTCGTTTACATTGTTTGTTCTTCACTTTCGTCTGCAATTTGCATATGTCACAATGTTGGTAAAGACACGATACATATTCCTCCCATTATTTTGGTTTGGAATGGCTTGGTTGTCTTTTGAACTACAGCAAACCGAGCAAACGATGCCTGGCAAATGAATCTCCTATAAAACTGTTTCAGCATAGTGAATAACTGGGCTTAGAGATATTTCAGTTTGATATTATCATCTGATAAATTTCATGCCTGTGTATACTGAAGAGAAAATCACTGTTAAAACATTAATCATACAATAATTTTGACTGATTGTATATTGATCCACAGATCCTCTGTACCTTAAAATGGAGTCATAAATGGTTAGAGACAAAAATGTGGCCATCTGGACAACACAAAGTACTGTAAATATGAAAATAAATACATTTTTCAAAATGCATTTTATAACTGTTTAAACACACTAACTTTTTGCAGCTGCATTTTTAATATAGGATACTCATTACATTCACAATTAACTTTTTCTTGGTTTTGAAGTCTTATAAATCAAGTTCAAATTAGAATTGTGAAAATACAATATTAAATTGTTTATTTTTTAAAATATTAAATTAATCCATGTCATCCATATATTTAATTTTCTATTAAAAATGTGAGCTGGAAGTAAAACATGGAGGCATGTGTGCATTAATATTCTATTAGTTTTGCATTCTGATATTGTATTTTATGAAAATTCTGTGTATCAAGGAGAGCATCTTAAGAAACCTTCCAGCTTTCATGATGCTTGCATTTTATACAGTCGCAGAATCTGTCAGATACAAAAACAGTACCAGAAATTTGGTACTAGACTTTTAAGGCAACAAATAAATGAAAAAATTTTTTAAATGCATGTTCTAAATATAATCTTAACAGAAAAATACATGATATTAGTTACCGTTTGTGCATGAAAAACTAAACAAAATTGCATTTTCTCATATTAATCTATGATGGGTGGCAAACCAATGGCACACGTGCCCAAAGTGGCACTTAAGGAGAAATCATCTGGCTCTTTCAATCAACTTTTTTACATTTATTATAAATAAAGCATATTCATTTAATTTATTTAAATATTGTTTAAGTCTAAAAGTTTGGTACACATAAATATCTTTAAAGCTAAGCATGCTTACTATAAGGCACACAGGCTCAAAAAGGTTTGTCATGTTATCTACGATAAATCCTTTTGGATTTACAAATTTGTTACCTCAAATCATATTTATAATTGAGACAAATTTCTAAGAGGACAAATTCCATTAAATAACATAAATTTCTATTAATAGTACATCTTACAACTATACACAGCTCACTTAATATTTTGTTTGATGTCACTGAGGAAAAACACAGGTACTTTTGTAATCATTATTGAATTTTCTTTATAAATAGTGAAATTAATTTTATATGGGAAACAAATGCTGGAAATAGTAATCTTACTTGATTGCATTTACTATTAACCAAATTAAACCTTATTTATATCATTTAGTCTATAGTAAAACTCATTTGTTATATGTTTTTTGCTTACAAATCATTTCCAAAAACATATCGATGGTGTTAAGTGAGGAATTGCTGTATTTCAAATGTTTAAATTTAACCGATTTCATTATAGATATTAGGTTTTAAGTTGTTTTCACTAAAGAATTTAAAAAGTGAAATTTTTTCATTGCCAAGATTAATTGATGAAAATAAACAATACCTCAAGTAGGAGTAAATCTCTATTATTTTAAAACCTGTTCAAAATTAGATGTTAATAGTAATCATAATCATTAAGCATAACACATTACTCATAAAAAGATGTTTATTTAAATATCTAAAAATTCATACAGATAAATTGATAATTATATATATTAGTAAAAATTATTTACTTCTAATTATGCCTGTTGGATAACTTGAGCCCATTCCTATTATTGAGAAATATGGTAAATGACAAGAACCAATTAAATGTTATAGTTTTATTAATGCAATAACCTTAAACAAAAAAGTGCTTTAATGGTGCAGTGTAACTTAAAATGAAAAATATTCAAGCATTTACAACTAGACTAGACACATCAGGAATGATGATTCAAAAAATGAGAAACAAGTTATAGTTTATTCTTGCTAACAGCAGCACCGCTAGCTATTTGAGCGCCCGTGTGCAATACCGATTATGCCGTTCCTGTTTAACGACGACTACCTACGCTGAGCTTGCCAGCAATACCAATGTGCTGACCACGTGTGGTGCACACCTTGCATGCCCACTTATGGCGGGCCTGCTTGCTAATCAGACCTCTCAATTATCTGACATGTCCTTCCATTTCTATTCATGTCACACATCTAGTTTTCTTGGTTATTTTCATTTCAGTGCACAGTATTGCATGTCAACATGGCATATTATTTGCCTGCCTACCTCCAAAAAGAAAAGAATTGATACAAAAGGGTGACAGGTCACTTCATTCATTGTTTTTAGGGCTGTATATTCTTAGCAATCCAACACCCTCACTAATCTAGCATGCCTCTGTGCAAGGAATGGCTGGATTAGCAGAGTCTAGCATACTTTCTTTCCTAAGTAACTCTGTTCTAATTTCAAATCATCATTCCTGACAAGTATCCAGCACACTACACATTAACTGAATTCCTCTGACACATTGCAGATTGTGCAATTCCTTATGGCTCAAGTAATTAACAGAATATACAATTCTGAAATTCTAAGAGTGTGCTTCCATTTGTATTCTGTGTATTATGTCTAATTTTTGTCTTAATATATTAATATTATAATTTTTATATATTTTGTACTTTACAAAAGCTATAAAAAGATATATATATATATATATATATATATATATTATACTGAACCTCTATGTATGAAGCCTAATCTATGGGAGAGAGGAAAAAACAAACAAAGAATTATTTTGCTGAGAAATTTTATTTGAATTTGTATACAAGTATTTTCTATAACAATATGATTTTTAATCTAACAAAAATTATAAATTGTGCATTGTATTTTAGGAAATGATAAGGCCTTTCTATTACTAACTTAGTAACTCTTGTCTTCTACATTAATTACAGGCAAAATGGTTTTTCTGTTGCATAACTATAATCGTACTAAGCGTGGCAAAGTACTTCCACACTGACCTTCAAAATGGAATCTAAAAATGATCAAATTTAAGCTTTTAAATAACATTGTAATTTTTACTATATTAAAATAAACACTATAAAAAAAATTACCCAAAATTTTCTGCTCCGGGTGTTGCTTCTATATTAAACTCTGCAACCGGAATACCACGAGCGGCGACTGCTGGTGCAAACATGGCTGCAGGATACACCACGGACGAGGTGCCAATCTACAGAAAAGTTTTTTCTTTTTACTTAAACAGATGTTAATGTGAATACAACATTCATATTGTTATCATCTATACTTATGGCCTGACAAAATGATTTTATTTCATTTGCACAAATATTTTGTATACAACAGTTACAACTGTACAGTAAATGGGAAAATGAACCCAATTCTCCACAGCTTTTATTCACCAACAACACTCAAGGATTTCATAATTCAAGAAATTTAACTTTAGATTAAGAATTTCTTTTTGTATTTGCCAACTTAACCAGATACTAGATTATAAAATCCTAAGATTGAAGTGTGTAAAATTAAAATATGAAGTGTCTTTTCAGTATTATCTGTTTTCAAAAACTGAGTGCGAGGGAAATGAACATCTTCACTTTACATTTAATTATTAAATTTATAACATTTTTGAAGAATATGTGTTTATTTTAAATTCATGAAAAAATAGCTAAAATTAAGTCTCTGTAATTTAAAATTAGAGATACGTTCAACAGCTTCATACTAAAGTTTTGGGGATCCTGACCCACCTACTCTCACTAGGCTTCTCGGTTTATTCGGTTATGACAACATGACACATGGGCAATCTGCCAAGGGGGATGTCTGCCACAAGAACTTTTGCTTCTATGGGAAACTGGCCCATTTAGTTGTTATGAACATGAGAGAACTTGGAAAGCTCCACTTGGCAGCCCACTGGAAAGGCACAAACCCACAACCAACTACTAACGTTCAGCAGTTTATCCACTCGGACACTGCTGGTCCTCCCACTAGGCATGCATACCCATGATTATAACACAAATTAAGTAAATAATAATTATTTTTAGAAATTTAAAAATTAAACTGTGAAAAATGAGGACAATGAAAGCAATTTTTAAAACCAGGGGGAAAAAAACCACACAAATAAATGCAGTTGTTTTATAACAAATTGAAACAATGCACACACAATCTGTAATTATTGAATTACAGTTTAAATTAGAGTTACATCACTATTTATATTTAAGAATTAAATCTAAAATCAATACAGGTGAATTCTGATTTTTAATAGAACTTGCAATATTGAAATCTTACTTTAGATTTAAATGAAGATGGCAAGTATGGCCATTGCAGCTGAAATTTATCACTATGAAAAATTAATTTGAAAGTGTGAGGTCACTGTAATACCAAAGAAGTTATGCACACAATGAGACTAAAGAATGAAGAAATTAGCTGATAGGAAAGTTCACAGTTTTTATCAATGTGGAAGAAAAAATTTATTCTATCATATACAAATCATAACCAAAAGTTCCTTTGTGGAAATTAGAAATGATAAATCGGGATTCATCACATTTGTAAATAAAAAGGTAGAGAAAGAGAAGTTGATAACCAAGACTTAGGAAAAAGAAAATTCTGGGACTTAGTCTAAGCAAAGCAAGTAGAGACCATCCAAGGGACTCGATCCATAGTGAGAGCACTTTTCCTGACATCTACCTAACCTCTTTCAAATGAAAAACTGAACATCTCAGATTCCAATCACTTGAGATTTATATTATGGGTTGATAGAGATTTGAGAGGATGCCTGTCTCAAATCTCTCTCTAGCTATAATACAAATTTGAATTGTAAAATCAGTACAAATTATTGAGTTTTAGTAGAAAGGAAATTTTGTCTCCTAACTCTTCCCTTCTGGAATGGTCATGCATTTGCATGCTGAAAAGCAAAACACCCATATACATGGCCTGAGTTTGTCAGTTCATAAAACTGGAGTCATTCCAACAAAAAATGGGCACAAATTTAAGATAGACCTTCACAAATTTTTCACATGTAGTATAGCTTGGGCATCACACCCTAATCCTTATCTATGCTAATATCTATTTGGGTCAGAGCTAATTAATTGAGCCTGCCAAATGACTTAGTGTGTTAGTATTTCATCTTAACCAGTCAAGAAGTATGAACTAAAGTGGATTAAAATATTCAAAAAGTATAAAAAACATACTCACCACAAGGCACAAATCACAATTATCTAATTCTTGCTGTGCACTCTGTAGGATGTCGGGATCTAAAGATTCTCCAAACCAGACTACGTGAGGGCGCAGCAATCCGGAACATTTCGTACATCTAGGTTAAATTCTAAAATAACTACACCTATCTAAAATTAATTTGCTTCAAAATTAAATTTAAGCTAACCTTGGAAGTTCATTTTCTGGAATTCTTGCATCTTCAACATTCGGATCTGGTGATCTGGTAATAAATTATCAAAACAGATGATTTAAAAATTAAGAAATTCAAAGAAATGAATCTATTACTTCAAATTTATTCTTGCTAAATAATTTAGATCGATGGTACGCACCCTTTACCAGACAAAGCCGGACAAATCGGACTCTCTCTGTTTTCTTTCAGATGTCCGCATTTTACGCATCGTGTCTTGAACAGAGTTCCTTCCAATAAAATGACAAAATTTTGGTCTATATTTCTATATAGTCGATGTTCCTATAAAAAGTCCAAAACTACTACTTTTGTTTGAAATTAGTTATTTTTTCCCATATGATCTACTTACTCACCTTAATAATATATCTTTATATTTCTAAAATATTTGTCATAGTGTGAAATCAAACCCCCTTATGATATTCAAATTACAATTTAAAACTATGAATAATAAAGATTTATTACTTTCTAAGAGTTTATAATTAAATAAGAATCCTTCTCAAAGTAATGAACAAAGGTTACAAAAACTAGGCATTTTCTTCTTTATTTTATCTTGAAATTAGTGCATTTATCATATTCATCAATAAATTTACATATCTGTTTCTATTTAACAACATTTGATGACATGATTTGAAAATTAGAAAGTATTTTAACAATTAAATTATGTACGCATGCAAATATGAATAAAAGTTTGTATATAAATTATCATTTCTTTCCCTTTATCCTTAATAAAACTGCCCATATTAAGATGCTTTTTTAGAAATATTTAGTAGATACAAAATATAAATACATTAAGTTTTTAAAATGTGTGACTAAGAGGCCTTTCCTCATGTCCACCATGACTCTAGCTAGGTCTACAATAGAATAACTAGATACTAAGATCCAGGCCCTATATCAAAGTCACATCACATTCCAATCTGCACATGACCCTGGATCTCCAGAATGGCACCTTTTCCATCCTAGCTATGTGGTTTCTGTGCCTAAACATTTTCTAGAAATATCATAACTTCCTGCAACAGCAATAATTACATCAAAACCTTTGTTAAATTACTTGTTAAAGGATCTTCAAAAAGCATAAGTTCTTCAATTTTCATCAAAGATTCACGTATAATGATTAGATTAAATTACCATGTAATTCCAACAAATTTTTTGTGCCGGCAGCTTTATGTAATTCGTCAATGTTTTGTGTTATTACCACTAGACGATGTCCTTTTTCCTCCATGCGTTTTTCGGCTTCGGCAAGAGCGATGTGGGCCTGATAAAAATTGCACAAGAATTTTTTGATATTTTATTAACACCAATTAGTTCATTTCAAACAGAGTTTTAACATTTAAGTATTACCGGATTTGGTCTTTTACCCAAAACTAAATCTCTTCTGTAACTATAAAATTCCCATACTAAAGATGGATTGGAAAAAAATGCAGTTGGAGTAGCTAAATCCTAAAAGTTAATTAGATTTTAAAGTATTTTAATTAAAGAAAAATACATTAAAAATAAACATTTTAGTATCATTTGAAAGCTTATCAATGTGTGCATACCTGAGAATTATATTTCCTCCACAAACCACTGGGACCACGAAAAGTTGGCAAACCACTTTCTGCACTAATTCCTGCTCCGGTTAGAGCAACTACATGTTTAGCCTTCTTAAATATTTCCCTAAATCTAGCCAAATCGGAACTGGCTCGTTTACACGTGTGCTCGATCAAGGAAACTTTGCCTATAAACAGACGAATAGACGGAGAGAGAGACATTTTTGTATCTGAAAATGGAAGAAAAATAAATTGGTTATTTTTTTCCACAAAATTCAAAAAGCAGTGTTTAAGCTTAAATTTTACATTATGAAAATTTTCAGTTTATGCTTATTTCATTAAAAATTTGGTTAATGTTACCTATGGTTCCAAAATGGTGGCTCATCTCTGATTCCAGCAAATAGAAGAAAGGAAACAGTGGGGATGCACGTTCTAACCTAACCTATTCTAATAATTTTGTTGGTAGTAATTATGATAATTTATTAGAATAGGTTAGATTAGGTTATAACATACGTCCCCACTGTTTCCTTTCTTCTATTTGCTGGAATCAGAGACAAGCCACCATTTTGGAACCATAGGTAACATTAACCAAAATTTTTTTCTTCTTAATACAGTAAATTCAATATGTTGTCTTTAAACACAGAAATCTTTGTAAAATAGTAGAGAATTTACCAATTACTGATCCATAAAACAAATGAATTTGTGTGTTATTTGAATCTGAAGAAATCTTACTGGTCTGCAAGTGAAAAAAGATTGGAAACCATTTCATTTAAAAAGTATTCTTTTATATTTATTTTAAAAATTTGAGTAATAAAGAGAATGAAGGTTTTATGGGTGGAAGCTCCTCTAATCAGGTTTAAACATAACATCAAATTCATATTAGGTATTGTACATTGATGATTTACTTATTACTTAGAAAGAAGGTAGTTCAGTTAGTTAACCTTTAGATCCCTTAAATAACAATGCAGTGGAAATAGTATTAGAAATAGACCAAATAAATGATAAGTGTTAATTTCCTAGACTTCCACCATACTTATGCATTAGAAGCCACAAGTGCACTAAAGTTTCAGAAAATCCAAAAGTGTAAATTCATATATATACTAGAGGTTGGTACATATATTCATATATATACCAAATTATCTCATAATTTATTATTAATATAGCCAATTCCAGCCAAAAATTTGGCTTTGGTTGGTTTGTTGCTTTACTAGAGGTTGGTTGACTCAGCCACTAATTAGGTGCTTTTAGGGTCCCCATAGTCAGAACAATCTCACATTCATCTTTGCCAGTGCACAGATGAATGTGACATTGCACAGTCGTTTTGTTAATATGGAGCCATATGTTCAGAACTTAATTAAGAAGATAAAGATTATTATAAACCAATAAAAAATTTATAAAAGGCCTTAATTGGTCCGATCTCCAAAAAGAAAGCCAGATGTTGAGAGAAAGAGCTCAAAACATATACGTAAAAACATAGATCTATTATGTGCAGAAAGCATTATTTCATTAACTTTAAAAAGGAAATCATTCATTCATATAAAAAGGAAGTTTAAAATCTAATGAAAATTTATTCTTGCATTTCCTTTTTATTGTATATGAATAAATCTTTCTGAAAATGGATGATCCAAAATCAAAACCTGTACAAATATTCTATATGATGTTGAATAATCTATTGTTAAAAAGAAATTAAATATTGGCACATTGGTATTTAAAAAATTACATATACATATAAAATCATCACAAATTTTTAGGATTTTCTAAATGATTTGTGACACTTAGAATTCCTTAAATATATTGGATGTTTCAGTTAAACAAAGTCCACTGGCATGGCAAACTAAGATAGGATTTTTTCATTTATTTTTAGTAGATCAAATAACCAATCTGACAGATGATGATGGAAATGAGATCACTATGAAACTGTCAGACATTAGGTAAATAATTCAGGATTGACTTAAAGATGATACATCACTCATCTGAATAGTATATTTGAAATTAAACTGTATTTGTTACATCTGACATATTGATGAACTAGGTGGCTGGAACCAGAATAAGAAAAATCTCTGAACCAAATTACCAATGATAAACTATAAAAGTTTGATTTCTTCTACTAAAATAAGCACAATATGTTTACAGATTTGGTAATGTTTGAATAACCTCAGCAATAAATTTCAATAGACCAAAACTATTTTCAACCTAATCATATAGGTCTTCATCAGTTGGTGAAGAGCTATGATTAGGTCTGAATGAAATAAGCACACCTTGAACTTATTCAAGGTGTGTTTATTTCATTCAGTTTTTCAAAAATTAATTAATAAATAACAATAATAATAATTAATATTCAAATTACATAAATAAAAAAATACCCCAACAACAACTGCTGTATGACAATGGACTATGATATGCTCTTCTATGTATGTCATATGTTGGTTTATTGTAATGTATTGGGTTTAGTAAGGATGTTTATATTTGTAAAAAAAATACATTTGCTTTTATTTAAAATTATCTTCTAATTATATTCTAATCTGAATGCATTTTAAAGAATTAAAATGAAAATATCTATATTTTAGAAATGAATAAAATGAGTTCAAACTCTCTTAAAATTTCAAAAATAAAAACAAACAGATTTGAAACTGACCTTTATTTACAATATTCTTGCATTTTGGACAACAAAGTCCATTGTCAGTAGACATGTAAATGAATTAACAGTTGTCCCAAGTTCAAACAACAATGGTTGATGACGTGACATCTCGTTGTGTAGACATAAGGGACAGCTATTAGGTTAATTCGTTTGTGCATCTCCTAACAATGGGCATGCTAGAAAACAATTTGTAAATACAGATGTACTCCAGCAAAGAAGTTTGTTTTTAATTTTTTATTTGTAAAGAACTTAGAGTTGTTTTCATATTAACTAAAGAAAATTTTTAAATACTCAATTTTATTAACCCCTTAAACTATTTCAAGGAAGCACGTTCACAACAATTGAATCATACTTCATGTTAGGAGCCAATAGGAGCCAAGGATATAGAGAGGGAGCAAACTAGGAAAATAAAGACTTTTGAGGGAGTTCAATATAGAGTGAAGAGAAGATTAGTTAGTGAACCATCCAATAATATAATAATTACTCTTTACTCTAAATACTTAAATTTCATCTATACACATAAGTACATATACAAAATTTAGCCTCTGCAAAGAGCTGCCTACAATTCTTCTGTTATGACATGCTATTAATGTTAAATAGCAGCCCTGTTGAGGTGATGGTAACTCTGACATCCACTTCTTCGTTGAAAGTCTCAACATCTGTGCTTTGAAATCTAGCCTAAAGTTGGTATATGCCATGCTGCAGGACATCAGAGTCCTAGGCACATCTGTCTGACTGGTTTGCTTCTAGCCTTCTAAAAATTCTTATTTTCATTTAATTGTCAGTGACATCTTTGTGGCATTATCATAGTATCATACAGAAAAACAGTAACAAACTGTCCTCAATGGTTAAACTGCAACAGAAACAACACCATGCTACTGCTGTATTTATGAAGCCTGTATATTTTCCAAAACTTGTAATCAAATGTTCCATTAAAAAGTACATTCAGGATATTTTTATTCTCTGAAATGGTTCACAAATTTTCTTCTGTTTATTTTTTGCTTCTATCTATAGATTAAATAGTTAAGCACTTGTATCCAAAAAATACACATATTTTTAAACTTAATTATATACAAGTTTAAAAATAATTGATTATTGGAACTTATATAAGTTCCAACTATCCAGGGTATAATAAATGAATATGATCAAAACATTGAACAACACAATGTTCGGTAAATTATTAAACTAACCAGATTTAGATGCACAGATGTATATGATATACAATATAATCCTCAAATATTACCAGCATGTTAGAAAATCATATACAAGCTTCATACTAGTGTAAGCTCCTATTCCTCTAAATCTGAACTTCTTCCTACTAAAATGTAGCAAGATATCAAGCCTGAACTTGGAGGCAATATTAAAGATTGTCAGGATGCCATCTTAGGCTGTTGAAAAAAAGACAATATCTTATAACACAATAACATATAAATATAAAAATCAATCCTCAAAATTTTCCACCAAAAATACCATATCTCCCACTAAATTTTCCATGGTCACTTCAATTTTTCACTAAATTTGGTGGAATCCATCAACTTGACAGCATTCATTACTGGTGACAACAGCATGCTCTGATATTTTGATCAGTAGTCTGACTTGTGTTTGCATATATATACAGGGTGGGCCAGCGAAAACGAAACGACAGACAACAAAAAATTTTAAAAACTCATTTATTTTGTATTAACTACAAAAGCATTTATTTCAAAAAAAATGATTGTTTAGTTAATATTCAGAATCGCAAAAACTTTATTGCAAAAGATGTCCCCTCGAGAGTAAAATCGACCTGTCCGAGCGCTTTGCTTGGACGAACACGAACACTCTGCCGTTTCGTTTTCGCTGGCCCACCCTGTATATACATACACACAGTCGACTCCACATAAGTCGACACCCCAAGGGGAAGTGAAAATGTATTGAGTTATCCGATGTGACGACTAAAGCAAAGTTGAAAAAAAACCACAAAACTATAGTTAGGAAAATACAGTAGTGCATTATACAGTAGTATAAACTTACAATACATTGTGTCCTCCATTTATAATTACTCTGTAGATGAAAAACTGAAAAATTTGTTTAGTGTTGTTTGTTTTGAGCACTTAACTGTCTCAACTTTCTTTTTCAACGATCATGAATGCCTTGAAAACGTCATCTTCACAACTGTTAATCGTTGGCACATAACGTCTAAGGATTCTTAATGCCTCTGGCATGAGAAAATGTAAAATTGGATTCTGGTGTGACGTTGATGTAGATTGTATATTTTTTTTGTGTTTATCTCTTATTATTTTATACATAAAAATACATAAAATGTTAAGACATTTTTATTAATATGTATATATATTATAATATTATGAAATATATTAATTATGTATTAATAAATAAATCGACTCCCCCTCCTGAAAAAAATGAGTTCGCACCACATGTGCGGAGTGAATTCATTTTTTCAGGAGGAGGTGACAACTTATCAGAGTGTGGGACAGCAAACGTATGTCGACTTATCCAGTGGTGACGAGTTAAACAGTGTCGAGTAAACCAGAGATTTTTAACATTAATGCCTATGTAAGTCAGCAGGGACCACAGAAAACTGGCTACTTAACTGATGGTGTCGAGTTATCCGGGTGTCAACTTATGCGAAGTCGACTGTATTTATAAGATAATTAAGATCCTACTGTTAAGTATACATATACTGTACTACATTATGGATATAAAACCATATGGGGCTAACTATGAAATTGTAACTTCCAGAAAATAGATTGAAAATTAGATCATTCTTTGATTGCCCATCAAAAATTTGCTATTTTATATAATTATTTGGAATTTCACATATCTGTGTAGTCTTCCAATATCATGTTAAATAAAATAGGAATACTCGATTATTAAAAAACTGCGAAATTTAGAGTTAGCTGCATGTTTTTATAGTTGAAATTATCATACATTGGTATACATAATACATAATACAATAATTGCAACTAACTGTTAATAAATTTCTATAATCTTTTAATTGTCCAATGAGGATAAATAGTATCTATACATTATTTAATGCATACTTTCATCTATTGTTTTTTAAGTAAAATAACTGAGTTAAAAATTGAAGAGAACAGATTTGAAAAATTGAGAAACAAATTTATTTAAAATCAAAAATTGTCTTTAGTGTTTCATATTCAGAAAGAAGTCTACTTTTAATTTGAAACATAAATATCCACATACAACATGTAAGCAAAGTTCCGAAAAAGCGTCATGTTATGCAAATCCATGCTATATGAAACAAAGAGCTAGTACAAAACAAATGGTTAGGTTCCAAATGAACTATTCTTTTACATAGTTAAGAGAAATATGTTTACTAAAGAAATCAATAAATTAACTAACAATCACAAAAGTATTGCATCTTAATTTTATCTTCACTATTAAACACGTTAAAATGAGGATTTTTCTTTTTGGCAAAACATCATCATCTGAGCTTTCCTGTTGACCTTGATCTGAAGTATCAACATCTTCATTTTTCTCTGTTTTTTTCCATAAAATGTGATATTTTCATTTGCTTGTGGTTTGCCTAAGAGATTTTTAAAACTTTAATCTTTTTATGAATAAGTTTTAATCTATACAAACAAAACACAATAAGAAAGCTAGAATAGGAAGCTAGACCAGGAAGAAATAGCATATGATCAGTCTCATTAAAGAAAACATGGCAATAGGCACAAAAAAACATTATTGCCCATGTATTTTATAATATTGAAATTTTTAAAATAAAAGGCAACATGCATGCTTGCTGGAATTTTAAAATATTGAATGAAAGTGTTTGCACTTAAAAATTGTGAAATTTTGTATGGAGATGTCTCCAATTCTCTAACACAGTTTGAGAATTGAAGACATCTCCATACAAAATTTCACAATTTTTAAGTGTCGTATAGGTGATTTTTCCAATTCTCGAACAGTATTGTAGGCATGCTATGTTGTACAAGGAATAACTTTAGATCTACTTTCCAATGTTGCAAACTTTTGTTCTACTCATCTAATAAAATTTAAAATATTCAAAATATATTTTGAAATTTTATAAAGAATTTAAAGTTTTACAAATGAAAATCTTAACTAACATAGAAGAAAATTTAAGTAAAAAAATTTATAAAAAAATAATTCAAAAAGTTTAGAAACCTAATTTTTAATTTTCTTTTGTTGATTTCTTGATTATAGACATGATCCGAAAGCTCTATGAGTTTCTAAAACTTTTTTAAAAAAATGTCAAAATTGAATTGATATTAGTTTGAATCATCATTGTGTGCCTGCATGTGTGCACATATGCAGGCTTTATTTAAAAGTTGTCAAAGCTTTACCAGTTTGGATAATTTTGTTTTAAACACCTTGCAATGATTTTAAATGTCAAATAAATCAGAAAATGCATATTTTTATAAAACGGCATTAAAAAAATTAATTTATCTACATAACCCATTGAACGCGTGTCCATCCGTCCGTCCGCGTAATGGTATGCCAAAAACGGGCACTAGAGGCACCCCTATCATGTGTCATATTTCAAACATTTAAATTAACAATATAAAGTTTAGTTTTTAAGATGAAGAATTGTATACATTTATATATATTAAGTGCATCAAACTTTTAAAAATTAAGTGCATAAAACTTTCATATATTAAGTGCATCAAATGTGCCTCATAGGAATTTGTAATGCTGCTAGAACGCCCACTAGGGGGTGTCCCAGGCAACTAGTATTTTATAAAACAGGAAAACATTTTGATTTTATTTAATTTTTTAGTTTATGTTATCAATTAAGTAGAATTATATGACTTGATGTGCTAGATACAGCTTTATGCAAGAAGCATAGTTATTGTTATAACAAAATAAATAATAAACTTGGCTGTAGTCTCCTGAACAGTACTTACAAGAAAACAAACAAATAAAACAGAAAATTGGAGGTGCAACCAGATTATTATTAACAAGAAATAATGTGTCTGATTATGATGTTTCTTATTACAAAAAGTGTTTAATTTGCTGACTTCTCTTTCAATTAAATATTAAGCAAGCCTGTGCAAGTATTTTTTCAATTCAAAATCAAATTTAAGTTTGAAACCTTTCTGTCACTCTATGGCTATTTTAATTATTAATTATACAGCCATTATTAATTTTTTTAAATAAAAATGTTTTTGTTTAATGTTACAACTTTCTATTTCTAAAAAATATTAAAAAAATAAAAAAAAACTTTGTTTCTAAAAAATATTTTTAAAATATTTTTTTAAAAAACAAAAAGTTTAAAGTACAGAAATGTGTATAGTTTTTGATTACACACACGTTAATTATATACAGTAGAGCATCAATTATCCGACTCAATTGGGGACTGGGGTTGGTCGGATAACTGAAAAGTCAGATAACCGAAAAGTATGAAAAAATACATTATTAGTAGAGTGTATTAGGCCTGATTTAAATACTAGCCTCCCTTTCATGGTCGAGCCAGTGCTGCCAGCTAAAACATGCAAAAATTTAACAAAAATAATATTAAAGTAGCCAAGACATAACCAAATATTGTAGCGCCACATCACTAGCGGACATTTGAATTTGCCGACTAGAACGCGGTCGGTTAACCGATAAGTCGGTTAATCGGGGGTCGGATAATTGATGCTCTACTGTATTTTTAAAAATTATTTAATCTGCACTATAATCAACTGTACAGACTAAAATAATGCCTCCAGTTTTCACAAAACCACACAACCAAAACACCAACTGTAAATATCATTAAGTAAACTTCTGTTGGCACTGGGTTACAATGTGGAAAAAAGAAAAAGTAAAATAACCTATATACTGAAATATGAGAAAATAGTACCTTATCAAGAAGATAACATACTTATCAACAAAGATCTGCAACATCTGTTAGAGAAAATTTGCCAAATGAGAAAAAATACTTACATTTACTTGCAAGAGTTTGTTTTGCATGCATTTAATTTTATCACAAATGTTTAAAACTGAATAATGTACTTTTTAACATTGCATTCAGATCCATATTCATAAATTGCCCTGTATTCTACAGATTAATTAATATTACTACTGAAAAACTGGATTCTATTAATATAGATATGAAAGCAACGTTAAAAAACTCAAGCTTTTCAGCAATAGTATTTTGTGTGTTCGCATGCATGTGTACACTAGTTTAAATATATTTTTACTGTGTATACGCACAAAACTACAGATTATCAGTATATATGATATCAACAATATTAGGTTTCTAATAATTTAAAAAACTTAATAAACTGAAAAAACATAGCAATTTATTGAAGTTACATGAATCAATAATAAATTTTAATAAGTTTATACTTTGTTGCTAAGAAACAATATATTAAATAATGTATGTAATGTTAAAGTAGATATTTCATTAAAAATGAATATAAATTACTTAACAAATTCGGGTATTATATGGTGTCTTATTTAAGTAAGTTTGTAGAAAGTTGGTTAAGTAATATATCCAAGATCATTCCTATAAAACTTTTTTTTAGTAAAATTGCACTTAGGTATCCCCTATGGTACAAAGATCAGTTTTGAACATATCAGTCTACTGTCTATTATACATAGACGTGTGCCTTGGACCTCGGCGCCCAGGTGGGGGCAATCCCCTACACCCTCCTAAAACTATATAACATCGAGTACTCTCAAGTGAGCTACTCGAAGCTGGCATAGTCACGTGGGCTAAATAATTAAACGCCATAGTCTCGGAAGTACCGCCATTGGGGCTACCTAGATGCACTTCTACCTTTTTTTTCTATAAATGAGATTAGATCCTAAAATTAAGTAACAATTTTTTTGGAATATTTAAAGCAGTAGCACACTCAGGATTTAATCTTGAGGAAGCCAAGTTAAACAGATAAGAAAAATTTTTGATGCAAATTCAATAAAATTCCCTCTTACGTAGCTGCTAGTTTATAAAGTATGTAGAAATAGAAGACACCATACAATATAAATAAAAAAATGAATTTTAATTGGAAAAAAGATTTTTTTTCTTTTTACTTTGGAGGCATTTGGGCTCCTTGGCGTGCCACTGGTTAAAAGTAAAGTTACTTTAAAAAATAGCAAAAAACAAAATTTTAATATAAATTCTAATTAAATAAACCTTAAGAAAAAAATAGAATCTGCTTCCATTAAATAAAAAAAACTAATTAGATAAATTAAGCTAAGGTTATCCACCCACAAGTAAATTAGATTTTATTTTAAATCATTTCACTAATGGAAATATCTTGAAAGAGAAAAATTATTTAAATCTTAATTTAGTAAAAATGGATAATTAATAAACATTTTACTTAATTAATAAATATTTTCTATTAGTAACATGTGCCAGAACAGTAAAAACAACTCTTTAGCGGTTCATTTGGTATACGTTTACGCGCTATCAATACTAATACGTATAATTAACTGGATAAAATGCAATAAAACGAAAAAAAACTAACGAGCTCACTCACCACAATTTACGTTCGCGGGTAAAAAAAAACCGCGAAAGGGTAACAACTAATCACGTGACTACTTGCCCTTTAGACGAATCGTGATTCCGAAGCGAACGTAAATTTATACTTAAATGTTTATTATGCAATAAATTCTCTGGAATATTTAAAAATTAACTTTTTACTTCCACGAATAATTTCTAGTGTATTAATTAATTATTTGTTAAATAAATAAACTCGTTTAATTGATTAAAGGCGAGAGGTGGAGCAGGTGCAGCTCGTCCCTCTACTTACGAGGACGGGAATATTTTAATTAATTAAAGATTAACGTAATCGTTATTTATTCGATTGGAAGCGACGACATAAGAATTATTTAAATATAAGAGCGTGACCAAATAATATAGCACTACTTACCCTCTCCAGGCACATCGGAAGGAGTCGAAGGAGCGGACGGTTCCGCGCAGGAACGTTTCTCTTTCGCAAATCACGTGATTGCCATGTGCTATTTTTAGGGACTTTTTTAAAATTATTTTTGTTTACGTTACTTCATTTCCTTCGGATTATTTCGAAACGATCGCCGATTTAATTTTATTATTATTAATCGATTCATTTAAATTCGAATTAATTATCATAAACCAATTTAGTTGTTATTGTTTCCACGATTGCGTCATTAACATCGTACGATTGTGAAATTCGCGAATTATTACATCCGATGTAATTATTGTAACATTAGTTACGATTATTGTATTTTAATTTATTACGTAATAAATATCGATTATTTCAATGTATTTTTATGATTTAAAGAAATAATATCGTATGAAATTTTATCATTCGTTTCCTGCGTGCGTGACGTCACCCGGTCATGTGACGTGTAGGTTATTTTTGAATGGATATTTGCGATTTTCTAGGAAAATCGAGTGAAGGAGAATCTTATTTTAGCTTTATCAATTAATGGGGATTGCAAGAGAAAGATCGATTTTTTTTAAAATACATATTTCATTATTAATACTTTTTAAATTAGTTTAATTATCATAAGTGCCGTTTTTACGCCATTTACTATAAAAATCAGACGGATACCCCTAAAAATTCCTCTAGAAAAAGGTAAAATATACGAGTTATCTAAAAAACGTTCTTACCCTTTAAAAAATACGTTAGTGGCGGCGTTATTCTTAAAGTAAAATTCAAATTTCACACGATTTCTTACTAAGAACCTTTCTAGAATAGTTAAGTCTTCTACGAATATCAAAATTTTGAAACAAAATTTGTGGAAAAAGCTCTAAAAAAAGACTTTTAGAGGTGTATGACATCTTTATACACGTAATTAACGGACGGCCCCCGTTTTCGAGCCATCTTTACCTCTCCCACCCTGTTGTGTACAATGATGTAACTTTGGCAAACCTCCTCCCCTTTAATTCCGTGTAAAATAGTTCATGGAACTGCCCTAATTTTAAAAAAATGACTTAGAAAATATTTGCAGAATTTTTTAACTGATAGTTTATTCACGTGACAAATAAGTAGGCTTAAAAGAACAATTCGTGTGCAATAATACTACTAAAAAAGTCCACGTAGACAATTTCTCGACTATCTTCCTCCCCATTGTCAGCGGCACGTTATCCTATGAGCAAAAAGAGCAATTGCCTAGGGTCCCCGCTAATAGGGGGCAAAGCAACACCGTACAGTACATGGGGTCCCTAATTCAAATTCGCCTAGGCTCCATGAAACTATAATGCGCCACTGCCCATTGTGTACAATGATGTACTTATCGTAATCCCCTTTCCCTTAAACTGTACACGTAATTTATGAATGGTCCCTTACTACAAAAATCTCTTTAGTGATGCTTACGCATTTAATATAGTCCCATAGACTTACTATAGGAGAATGTACAGTACTGTACATAAAAAAACTGCATTCTAAGTTACAATTTAAAGAACGAAACAACATTTAAAACTTACTTGTTTATGTAAAGATAAACTATTGATAAAAAATGGAAAATTCTACTGCCAAACGAAGACCCTATTTACACTTAAGCTAAAGAAGCTGCAGCTTAGGGCCTCATACTTTTACATGTCTCATTAATTGATGGGGTTATGGACCTATTATATGTTACAGCTTAGAACTAGAACAAATCTAACTCCAGCCCTAACTGTATACGACTTTCCAAATCATATATGTAGAGATAAAGGTCATTTTGCTAGGCTTTTGCCCCAGAATATCCCCAAAAATTGTTTTTTTACGTTAAAAAAAATAATGCAAATTAAAGTATTTTTTGATAAATAGATAAACAAATTAGTTTATTATTTATTTTATTCATATATTTTTATGATCCCATTTTAGCAACTGAACTTGAAAGCAAATGAAATTATAATACAGAAAATAGTTTTCATTGTATCGATTGAATAGACTATCAAATAAATGAATTTTATACATCCCAATCCGGGTTATAAACTTCTAAAATTAGTCTTACTCACGCAAAATGTTTAATATTTTTATTATTGCAGTAGCTGTTTAGATTTAAATAATTTAAATATTAATATTAATATAAATATGAACTAGATCATATAAATTGGTCTACTAACATTTAAATCATTCGTTTCAAATTTCATGAAGGAAATTTGGGACGAATGATTTTATTTAATTGATAATTAAAATTTTATTACTTATTATAAAATACAAAATGTATAATTTTGAGGGTAGGAATGAGTTTTATTTTTAAAAAAATTGTAAACGCTAATAACGAATAAAATCTTCATTAAGTCCTACCCCACTCGAGTTATGGCATATGACCCCTCTATCTCCCACTCTCTTGACCTTTCACTACGAAAATTTAACAGCATCAATGCCCGTAATACACAACACTCCCTGCAGAATTTTAGAAATTTTCGACAAAAGGCACTGGAGTTATTAAGCTTCAAAGTGAGTAAACAATATTGTGACTCACACACATTAACATCCATACATACAGAATAAACCCCCAACTTTTTTGCATTTCTCCACGCTTCAAGATCCTCTGAGTTCAAAAAATGTAAAAATCTTGGTGGGAGTCGCCGTACTTTCCCTCTGTTATATATAACAGCAGAGAAACTAATAAGCGTTTTTGAATACTCGTATGTATAGTGGCCATAAAGCTCCTTGCATTAAGATTTGTTTGGATACTTCAACCATTAATTCAATGGATAGAGGATAGAATATGGATCCGATACGTTGTAACCTCTTCAAAGTTCAAACTTAACAACTTTTGATAATAAAAAAAGAAAATTAGGTGAAATTAATAAAATTATCAACTCCTTACAACAGTGAAAGACTTCAGGAAAGCTCTCAGAGACTACTATTTCAATGGCACCCAACTGTTTAACATGGAAAGATGTTCAGGAAGATTTGGATAAAATTTAAAATTTATGAGTGGAATCAAGGATTTTATATTAATAACTTGTAATTAACTTTCTAGGAAGTTAGCCATAGGCCTACGTGCTTCGAATTCCAAACAGGATATTGAAATGTTCGAGATTGCCTTGGAGTTCGATGTACGGTTTCATACTAAATTTAAATTAGGTTATATCTTTCTCCATAAATTATTAAATATCTCGGAAATCATTAAAGATGGATGCTTACTCTCCGAGTAGAAAGGATCCTCTACCTTCAATATTTTATGTAAAAATACGTGACAAGTAATGGGAAATTTTCTTTTATTCGTATATTATTATAGATTTCGGAAAAAGATGGGAATCCCACTTCCCTTCGCATTATTATTTATAATATTAACTAAAACTAAATGAAAGAGGAGTTATCATTTCAAAACAAGAAAAATCGGAAGTGATAAGAAGTTAGTTTTTGCGACATGGTTAGATAAGATAAGGTGGAAACACACAGATGATACCTTACGTTATTGTGTTCTACATCCGTAATTTCATATTAAATAAATGAATGTAAATGTATATTATATAAAATATATAATATATTGAATTACTATATAAAAATACAAATAACACACAGAGCCTGAGATGAAGGCAGATAAGGCACGACGTAGTCACGTATGTTGGCTCACCTCTCTCTGAAAATTTTAAAAACAGATGTGTTTTTTTTTTATTATTTTTCATAATATATAATTTTTTTATCATGTATTTCTTTACATTAAGATCAAATTTTTGGGCTTCTGTATGCCTCGGCCCTAATGGCTTCCCTCAATCTTGACCTGTATACACTTACACACACACGCATACGGCATTCAATTATCGTGGGTCTTTAGATAAAACACGTAACAATATATTGTGTTACACTGTGTAACGTTATATAGATGTTTGCTGTTTGATTTAATTCACAGAAAGATGATTTTTTGTACAAATTATTATAATAAATTTAAATTAAGAATTAATTTTGTAACAAATTGTTATTTTAAAAAAATCTTAATTTATTGCTTTATTGTTAGGAAAAAATACTTTACAAATTGCAAAAATAATATCTACTACCGCATTTTCTGCATACCATTTCATAATTTTATCGAGGAAAAAAAAAGAATAATTAATTGAGAAATATTCAAGGTTATTCTCATTTATTTATGACTAATGTCTATAATTTGCAAACTGTATCAAAGGAGAAAATCTCATTAAGAAGTTTAAAAAAGTCATAATTATTTTCATTGGCGGAGCAGATTAAGGCCTGAGGCCTACTTGTCTACTAGTAGTGAGTGGATAAAAAGTCCACCCGGGAATTATCCCCCTCGGCAGATCGCCCACGTCTCGCATTGTCGTATGCAAATAAATCAAATAAACCAAACTAAACCTAAGGCCTACTTCTCTAGAGGGCCCGGAATCGAATCAACCTGTCGAGAAACACCCAGAGTATCGGACCCCGTCCCTCATAACCCGTTCGCCCCATTGTGGGCCTGCCGAACCGTGTTGGGCCTGAAAAAAGGCCTTCTTATGCCCACAGTGTGAAAAGAGTTAAAAAAAAATACTCTTCAGACATTTTTGAAATGCTGTAATAAAATATGAAATTTCTTTAAAATTATTGATTATATTTAGATTTTTATAAATAATTTTTGTGATTTTATAATAAATAAATGAACTTTATCATAAAGGAAAAGTATGGGAAGCAACAACAAAATTCAGGAATATTTAATATCTAAGAAATGTAATAAAATAAAAAGTATAAAATAATTTATTTATGTATTAATTAAATATTTATTTCTTGAAAATTATTATTTATTCTAATTATTTTTCATATATAAATTCCTAAAAATCCTGTATCTTAGAAAATTAAAAGAGGTAATCAATTATCTCTATGGCACCATCTTTAAAATTTATGAAATAAATAAAATATTTAACATCGATACGTCAATTAAATAATAATTTTATTATGATTTTGATTATTTATTATTATTATTATTTAAGTTATTAGTCGTCCTTGAAGGACGTGAAACAAAAATCCGCTCTGAGCGTCACTCAACCTTGAGCCTACGCTCATAAAATATACACACCTCTTATATATATATTTTCTTTCTTAATTTATTTATTCTCGTGGCTGAGAATAAACAAATAAGTGAAATTTCTTTATCAAAATATAATAAATTATACGCGAATCCATATTTATCAAACGTTTTAGTGATTCGTCAGCATCAAAGCGGATGTAAAGATGAGGAAGAATTTTACTTATTGCTGACTGATTATAAACATAGTAAATATAATTTTAATTTATTTCAAATTATAAAAATTGTTATTATTATTCACATAAGAGAATCTGCACGCCTATATACTTAAAATATGCAGGATCTCTACCTGGATAATCTCATCCGGAGTGGCAGAGAGCTCCTTTCTATCTACATGCTTCTCAGATTTAAACTTCATATAGCATTTGATAAGAGCCCTAGACTTAGAGGAGAGTCTCCAAAATTTAGTATTTTATATAAAAATTATAATATGAAGTTAATTAAAAGAATTATTTATAAGTGGCACTAGCTTGCTAGAAGTCCTGCTTGCATGCAGTAAATTTACTAAGTTTGTTGCAGATAGAGTAATTTAATTTTCCTCAGAAGAAAACATTCTGACTTCTTGAAATGGTAAATAACTTACATATGTAGAGATTCATCATTAATTTAAGTATAATTGCGTAACCGGAGGGCCTAGGGGGCCTTTTTCTCTTTACTTTTATAAATAAATAAATGAAGAAAAGTCAACACAAAGGGAGCCTTTATGAATTATTTGAATGCGGGCGTGTGTTTAACACTTTGTAAATTATGTAAATTAATAAATAAAACACAAATATAGCCTATATATAAACCGATTTATATTCAATTTTTTTATGTACAAGCATTTTTTTAAACTCACATTAGGAAGGACAGACTTTCATATCCATCATAGCGAAATCATTACTGTATTGCAGTGGCGTGCCGTGACATTTGATGATAGGGAAGCTGTCTTTCTGTAAGAAGCCGACTTCCAGGGGCAATCAGTTAATTGCGCGTCAGTAATAATCTAGGGTCCATTCGTACATAGGTGGTGGCTGTAGAGACAAAGATGACAAGTATCTGACAAAAACCGTTTATTTTAACATAAAATAAACATACACTATGTACAAAATAGTTTGCTTTAGGACAATCGGCCGTTCGGACGTCCTGAGCGTCGATGTGGTTCTTTGATGGTCGATCGAAGGTGGCTCCGGGACAGTGGCGTTGACGAGTCCGTAAGGCACGGGGAGACTTTGTCCGTTGGAGTCGGGGACACGGTCTAAGTCCGAAGTGGCACAGCTTACAGGTTGGCACAATAGACGAGAAATTTTTTTTTTTTTTTTTTTTTTTGCGCGTTGACACACGGGTTTTGGTTATTCGGAACGTTAACCGAGTGCCAGGTGTCCTCGATTGTCGGAGATTATATCAATCTCCGTTCTTTCTTTCATTCATTTTGATTGGTCGTTCTCCCTCAATCACGCTTCCCTAGTGGTGGGTCCATGGTTACTAAACGTAACGAGACTCTTACCTGGAGAGTGAGAAAAGTCAAAATCGAAGATAAATTCGATCTTCCACCGATCATAGAACGATTCCTTCCGCGATTTATGGTTTCTGCCTGGCAGTTTGATATAAACAATGGGTGTCTGACTACAAGCGACTTTTACTTATGTTTTTTTAAACTAATAAATTTTTCTCTAAATTAACCGTTTTTTCGCGTCTTTCGTGACGGGTCAGACCTGTCCGGTACATGACATTTCCATAAAAGTTTTAAACAAATACTGGAAATGACAAAAATAAACAATTTATGTATTTTAGTTGTAAAATACAAATAATACATAGGCCTACATAATACAAATTGATACCATACAAACAATGATAGAAAAACTTTTTAAAATTTTTTATAAACTAACTTTATTCGGCGTTTTTTCCGCAAAGTCGTTAATTACTTTATCATAAAAGTCGCTGGTCGTCGACTCCATCAACGCATTTGAAAGCTCTCTTTCTATCGAAAGCAACGCTAGCGACGACAATTTTTCCTCCGACCGAGTGTTCCTGGCCAATGTATAAATTTGCTTCGTGGTCGAAAAACTGCGCTCAGCAGACCCACCGGTAAATGGTACCGTAAATATTAATGATATTAAATCATATAATTCTTTTAGTACGTCTTTGTTCGGATCGACATTAATTATAATATGTTTTATGTTTAAGAGTTACTTGTCGATATAGTCCGGACACGAATATAAATACTGCGATTCGCTACGTAATTTAGATAAATCAAAAAATTTCCCATAAAATTTACTTAATTTAAAGAATTAAAATACGCTCGGAAAAATTGTTAATAATTTTAATATTATGAAAAACATCTAAAAGTGATAAAAATTCTAAAGATTTTGTCTGAAAATCTGTCAATATAATTATAATTTTCTTTTACTTATACTGTAATTAAATATAACTTTGCAATAAAACGTACATAATGTACAAATGTACAAAATGTACATATAAATAACATTGAATACTCTTTATTTTTTTAATCTTAAACAATTCACTTAGTCAGATAGCTCCCTACCAAGTGGCTAAGAGATAGAATCGTTGGAAGCGTTACACGTGTGTAGTTTCCACCAGCTAAACCGGCTGAGGTTGGTGCTCTGTAAAGTGCATGCGCCAATGCCCTCTGGCCGCTTTACACCATTCAGTTATCCTCGCCTTGAAAGCTGTCTCGGAAGCGCTTCCATTCCGCCACTGACATTCGAATATGCAATAGCAATCTTATCGTTTTTTTCACATATAGTATAAAATTTTTTAATAAGATACATAATGCAGTTATAATAAAATATTAATTTTAATTAATTCAAAGTACGTTAAAATATGAAAATTTATATTTTAGAAAATACAAGGGAAGGTCATTGGAAGGTGGATGCGGCGCTTCCACCGCTTCCAATGACGGCACGCCACTGCTGTATTGGCATCTATCTTCAAACATTGGCTATAACATATACTCTTCACGATTACGCATTTCTTTTAAGAATTATAAAATAAAAACGTTATAAATTATCCCAAATTTCCAACTAACTCATTTTAAATTAGATCAACTTATTGTACCACACCATATTGTCGGTGATTCAAGGTGGAATCATTCAGTATGAGTAGGTGAACAAAGCCCTTATTCACATATCCACCATAAACCACAAGAATCCGGAACTAATTCGAATCCGGATCTGTGTACTAAGTGTAATAAGTGAACACTCTTAAGTGTAGTAAAGAACGAGACATAAAACGTTACGTTATTTTATTAATTAACTGACATGTATAGAATACAGAGGAGTGACGTGAATAGTACAGTTCGCTGTGCAACACTTCAGAAGCAAAAATGAATCACTGTTACCCAAAGGTTGAAATGTTAGCATTACGTGACGTCTTTATAAACACTCCCTACCTCTTAACCCATTGTAATGATGTTACAAGGGGTTACAAGGGATATAGAGTGTTTATAAAGACATCACGTAATGCACACTTACTACATACTCCGCACCCACCTCTATCTGCGTTACGTAACTTAAAGACAGACCCAAATATATACACATATATTACTTTATTAAAATAGTACACTAATTTATATTGCTCATAAATAACTCTAAATTCATTATTTTGGATGATTTTATCAGTTACAAGATAACATTCTATTTTCGGCGGTGTTAAATTATTATACAGAGAATAAGTCATGTTCGAAGTTCAGTTTCGTGTGAAAATTATTTTCAGAATTTTAAGATAAAAATTACTGTTAGACAGACAGCCAGACAGACATACGATTTAATTGATAGGAAATATTTTCATTAAAGCATAATAAAAACTTTTGTAATGTTTTCAGATTTAATCCTCTGATACTAGTGACGATTTTAGGTGTAGGCAGCTTAGGGCCTCGTGTTTTTAGGGCTCTAATAGTAGAACACTCGGTCCAGCAAGTATAATGGCGTATACTATTGGACTCATACTAGACTGCGTATTCAAAATACGGCCTCTCATAGGGCCTGAATATTAAATGCTATAATACACTGCTTTTACATTATACTAACTTACATAAAAGGGGCATCAAGTCTCTATTTGACAGGGACTCGAACTATAAAAATCTCTAATACAATAAAATATTTTCTCGTCTATCTTACAAAAAATATACTATAAAATACTTAATTTATAAGTCCAAATTAATAATTAAAAAATACACGAATGGGCCATATAAATTGTATATTTTTTAATAATTTTTTATTAAAATAATTCTTAAATTGGTTAACAGATGGCATTAGTTTTAGGACTTATCTTAAGTGAGGTATAAGCGCTATAAATGACAATTGTTGACAGAATTTCCTTATAAATGCCTTTCGAAATCAAACATGCTTAATGGCGGATGACCTTACAAAAGAATAAGGTCAACATTAAATCTGTCAGTTCCTTGTGAATTTCCTCTTGATTCTATTTACTTGTTGCCTGTGATAGCTTATTGACTATCCTTCCTAGTTCGCTCAATAATAACCCATACATATGTCCATTTGCCGATTACCCAATAGGCGCGCGCCTAGGGCCTCGTAGTTTCAAGCGGGCTCAAAAATTACGTAGCAAAAAGCCTCTAAAAATTTAGTGAACGTTTAAAACGTGTTATTATTTAATTGTCTTTTTAATATATATATTTAAAAAACACATTACATAAAGAGCCTTATAACAAAATTGCGCCTAGGGCCACAATGAATCATAATATACTGCTGTCTTGCCCATTCATTTTCTCCCATTTAATCAAAATATATACTAGGTATTCTTGAAACCGTGTTTTCTTATATGTTGAGCATCAAACACAAGACCGTGTTATTTATTAAACACTTGGCACTTTTCCACTTCTATTAGTTGACTAAGAATATTATAATCATATAAAAAATAAGCAACAGATCCAGCCTAACTTGGCTACTTTTGGCTATACAGTTAATTATGTAAATTCAGATCGTCATAACCAGCAGAATATGCAAATGGTCAACAAACAACTGCGTAATAATGAGCCAGTACTAGACGAAAAGTGAGCTTTTTAGTTAACACCAGGTCCAAACGTTTATTGCTTTATGTCAAGATAAAACAACAATGAAGAAAAGAAAAAAGTTAGTAAAAAGAAGATTAAAGATCTATTGCGTTCGATTTTAAAAAACCGTACGTAGAACATTTACATTTGTTGCTGTAACTTTGAGGTCCAAATTGTGCTATGCACGCGCACCCTTGAGTTCGAGGAACTAACGTTGACTGAAGAGGGGCGAAATGCCCGAAACGAGTGAAATAAAATCTCGTCTCAACTAATAGAAGTGGAAAAGTGCCAAGTGTTTAATAAATAACACGGTCTTGTGTTTGATGCTCAACATCAACTAATAGAAGTGGAAAAGTGCCACAGTGGATCATAATATACTGCCGTCTTGCCCATTCATTTTCTCCCATTTAATCAAAATATATACGTAAAATGATAGAAAGTATAATTTAAACACGAAACCTTGACAATATTAAACATTTTTCGTGACAAAATGTCACGAAAATAAACAAATATATGCAAATCCGTGATTTAGCGTTACATCGTTCTGACAGTTTTAGTTAAAATCCGTTCTTATAAATTGACACTTATTTTAAAAATTAATTATGAAATTCGTGTTTAAAAATATATATAAATTTAAATTTATATTCAGAAACTCGATAGCATTCGAAATTATCCACTGAAACAACATCGGAAACGTTATTTCGAGTGTTAAATGAATCGAAACAACGTTTTTAATGCTGTTTCGAGTGGTATTTTTTAAAGTTTTGCATAAATTTAATAATAATTTAAAATACATATAAAATGGATCGAAGGTTGTTGAACGTTTATCATTGAAGACTCCAGTTTTAAGGCCATTTCCCGGCATCCTATTGTTCTAACAACATTAAAATGTCTGCCCGTATTATTAAGAATATTACGAAACAAAACCGTTTGTAAAAATATTAATTATTTTATTCGGGTAATTATTATTATCTTTAAGTTGCCATAAATGTATTAAGAATGTCACATAATTCATGGGAATTTTGAATTTCAGATTCTATTGATAAAATTGTTGGAAGAACTTGCAAAATTTGTAACTGTTGGAAATTAATTGGCTTCATTAATTAACATGGGTAATGTCTTGTAATTAACTTATGCCTAACGTATTGAAGATAAAGACAACAAGAGATGAAGCTTATTTCATAAATATATTAGTTTTATAATTAGAAATACATAAATATTCTTAAAGGAGCTGTTTCCACGTCACAAGAGGCAAGACCTGCATTACTCTTACGAATTCTTGTCCTTTGTGATAAAAAGACATGGCTTCTATGAACACTTCGTTGTGGAAAAAAGGCAAAACTCTTGTCTTATGGAAACTTCTTTGTGAATAAAGACAAATCTTCTATGCCCCACCATTGGTCGAGTGGATAACATCACTGAATAATGGTAGTTGCTCACTGGTTCAAGCCTCGCCACGGCTCTCCAGAGGTGGTCGAGGGATAACACCACTGAACTCTAGTAGTTGGACGCATGTTCACGCTTCATCCTTTCCTTGGTTTGTACTGAAAATCTTAGGATAAGTCCTTTTCATAAAGACTTTTCCATAGAACAGGAGGATTTGTAGGATTGACGAGTTAAGACAACATAACAAGGGGGAATGCTTCAAGAGGATTTTCTATATGATACTGGCTTATATTTATATGTTAAACACTTGAAGAAAACCAAGAAAACTCCACGCAGTTAGCATAGTGATGACAATATAAATCACTCTAAATAATGACCAGTACTATAAAAGGATGTTTTAGTTTCTCAAAATATACAAAACTATTATACTAATAGTTCAAATAAATTTTTATATTAAAACACATATTTTTATTATAATTATTTACAAAAATGTAATAATAAATGTTAATAAAATGTAATAATTTATAATATAATAAATATTTTAATTTCCTATAATAAAACGCAAATTTTGAATTAATTAATTTAAAAACCTACAGAAAAATTCAAATAATTAAAAGTAGACAGTCAAACCTCCGAATAACGGCCACTACGGGACATAAAAAATGGCCGTTGTTCGGAGGTGCTATAAGCATTTTTGCTCAAAGAAATTTCCTGAAAAAATGGTCTCTGTTTAGAGGTGGCCTTTAATGGAAGTTCGATTGTAAATGAATTTTCAGTTAAAATTTTAACATTTTTCTGGAAGATAATATAAATCTTTACGATAATATAAACAAGCGTTAAAACCTCAATAAAGCATAAACTGTTGTAACACTACGTGTCCTACATTCAAACACTTCGTGGTAGAGTTACCTTAACGAAATTCACGTGTTTAATAGCTAAAATCTTTTTTATTAGTTTTAAAACAATGTAAACTGTTTTATTATTGGTATTTTTTTACTACTCTTGGCATCTGTTTTCCTTCGAAGAAAAGAAATTTTCAGTTTTTCTAGGAACGTAACACTAGAAGTTGAATTTAAAAAAATAATATTGAGACAATTATTTTGAAATTGCGTTAAAAAAAACTTATGTTTTATGGTAAATTCATTTATGTATATTATATACAGTGATTTTTAGTTTGTATTTTTTTATCATTATTATAAATTCGTGCTATGGACAAGCAATGATAATAGTCTGAATCTTCTATAACAGTCAAATTTCTTACGTTTTATTGTTTTTCAAAGAATAAGCCAAATAAACTTTACTGTTTGTTAAGTGACGTTAAAATAAAATAATTAATTTATAATGATACAAAGGCTAACCTGATCCTATCTTAGGAGGAGCAGCGGGACCATTTTGAATAGTCTTCATATATAAAGGAGCTTCAGAAACATTTGTTACAAATCATTCATTGCATTTTATGTGACTCTAGTTAAATATGATTATTTAGTTTAGTACAAGTTGTAAATTTTTAAAAATATACTGTAGCCTCGTAAGAGCTAAGTGGCCTTACGTCTCTGATCTATGGGATGTAGACGCTCGGATTGTCGAGGCAATTACAGAATGCTCTGGGAGATCTGGAAGAATTTTTCATAGGCAGTCTATTCTAAATATTTCGGGCCTTATCCCTCACCACCCGACTGCCCCATTGTGAGTCTGGTCGAATCCATGATGAATACGACTTTATTTTATTTTTGGCTCTTTCTGCCTTATGGGTATTAAGAAGGTCCTTTTTCCATACCCATGGTGGATTTGGTCAGACCCACATGGTGGCTTTTGGATGGTAAAAAGTGGGGCCCGGGACAAATCGTCCATGAGAAATTCCATAGTTTTTAATCATACCCATCCAACTATCTAATGAGTATGATTAAAAAGGCCTTCTTAGTTCCTACGGGAGCGTCATTAAATTAGTTGACTTTTGGACCCTTATAGTTAAATAATTATATTATAACACAAGTTATTACATTGTTGGATAATAATAACTGGAAAAATAATAAAAACATAAAAGTACAGTATACTTTAACATACAGCAAGTTTTAACACATACTAAACTTTAAAGTGTAAAAGGGTAAAAGACCACCCATAAGAATTTTAAGTCACGTGATGTCACAGGCGCATCTGTGAGGGCCACCCCGCTTGCCCTCTAAGATCATAAGTTCTCCCACACGCTCCCCACTGTTCCCTTGTGGCAGATAATATATGTTATCACTTGACACTATAATTCATTGTATATTTAGTACAGTTCACACCCCCTTATCCACTGTTTCATTAATCGCGGTTTCAGTTACTAGCGGTTTGATAATATTAAATAAAAAATCTAAAAATTACAAATTAATAAATTTGAATTCGTAAACTTCGCTCGTGTATGCTTGCCTGATAGCATCAAAAATCATCCCCCCTTGTCAACTGTTCCCTAAATCTCCCATTCATACAGTTAGTTAATCACGCAATATCGGGAGCCTACTCTACTTTAATTAAACGTTATTTAATTAAGCGAATTATGTTAATCACGTCTAAAGCCCGGGCCAGCAGCTACAAAAGCAGATCTCCTAGAGTCATAAAAATATGTGAATTAAACTAATAAAACAAATAAAAGCGAAATTTTCAAAAGGATTTGTATTTTATATCGTGTTTTTTATATAAAAAATTACGTTTTGAGGCCTATTTATGTCCTGATTTTGAGTAAAATAGCAAAATAAACATTCAAAAATTTTAATGATATGCTATCCTGGACTTAAGACTTTTTACGATTCTAAGCTATAACATACGAAAGACCCTACGCCAAATAATAATAGACCATACTTATTAAGTGTTTTTAACAATAGAGAGAGTCCCTAAACTGTAGCTTATATTATCATGCTACGTTATGATACAAGCAAAATCCTATAAATCCTATTTAATTAGTCGTAGTTATTATAACGTGTATAGTGGCCCTATATATATATTATAGATTCTGTGACAAATTCTCATTTTTGAAATACTATATATTGTTATGTAATTCCGGATGTAGCTATGCCTGTATGAAAGGATGCATTATTTAATGTATGAAGGTCCTTATCAATGTCCTTTGGAACCTGTCCAGGTACTGAAAATATAAATTTAATTTCTGTCCGAGATCCATTTTCATCCTTATTTTCCTTATTCATCATCCTTATCATCCGTATTTTATGTAACCAAGAATATAACTCTATGTGGAGCCCCATGACAATTATGAAGTACCCAAATAAATTTTGGCCCTAGGCCCCATTCCTTGAGGGATGGGTTCGTAAAGTGTTTCCTCTCAACGTGTAATTGATAAAATTAAGTTTAGAACGGTAATTTTGTTATGAATTTCTAATTAAACCGTAACATTTTAATTAGAAACTCTTCCTCACTAGTAACTTTTTGTTTTTCTCTCGATAATCCACCACCAGGACCTGTTATGGCTCTAAGCTATAAAATATAAGATTCCGTTTCCCTGTCCTAAATAATAGTAAATTAAAAGGGCGAGGCCTTAAGTTGTTGTCATGTAGTGACGCTCTAAGGCCTTGTTTAGCTTATGTAACTTATTAATTAATCCAGTCAAGACCAGGATTACACATCAGGACTTCTCTTTTATACATGTATCAGTGTGTGGTAGAGAGGGAGGGCTTGTTGCATGTTATAGGTAAGGACCACAACTTATTCCAGATCCTAAAGACCCACGTGTTCCCAGTGACTGGCCTTGACTCCATGAGCTAAATTGTTGAGCAGTGGAATTACAGTTATTCCTGCGGTACCTTATGGGTTCTTCTTGCCCTTAACATAAAAACCCTTAAATAGGGGGACGAACAATAATAAAAGCCCTGAAAAATGGCCTCATCAGAGTAACATCCTGAACTCAAGCACACGACTAAGAACTAAGATATTTTAGAATCTTGTAAAGGAGAAGAGGGAGGGCGTTGCAAATTTGGCTTAACAAACTACCAACAAAAATACGTATTTTACTAATGAATCACATTTTTATTTCGCATAAAATATACCAGGAAATGGCTCATAAAACGAATATTTTTCAACATGGCAGATAGAAGAGTTAATCGTTTCGTAGTCACGAAAAGGGGAGGAAGGAAAATTAACCCACAACACGAGAATCCAACCGCAATTATTTTTACTTTACAGAGGTTCAAGGACGAAGGAAAAAGTTAAACGTTACTCCTTCTAGGAACTAATATTATTTTCAACGTTAGTTTGAAAGTCATACTTAAAAGATGTGACTCTGACACTACTAAAAATACTCACCACTTTACTTATTTTTAAAGGTTTATAGGGTTCATTAATATGATAAATTAAGCATTGTCATATAGTAAATTGGAAAGTAATCGTGGCATTAATATTAAAATATATTTTTGTAAAAGCTCTACATTTTGTTTTTGTTTATTATTATCTTCTACTGTTATTTATCAATTTTATTTTGAACATTTATCAAGAAAACTCCCCCTCTATAAACACAACCTAAATAAATCCCTTGTGTTTGTTTTCATAAGGGAGGTCCTTCTTGCCTCTTTGGGGCGTCATTTTTTTTAAATTTATTTTTATTTTAAGTTCGTAAATAAACAAATCGTAAAATAGTTTTGGTGACTAGCGGGGTGGTCCAAAAGTCGGTTAACCGTGCCTTACAGCTATGGATTTATTTGTTCAGACTACAAAGGGAGTGAGTGCTCAGACAAGCGAGGGGAGAGGTGACATCATCCCCAAAGGAACCTTTCTGAGGGGGATTTCTTTGGGGGTGATGTCTCATCTCCCCTCGTCAATAACAATAACAAGTACGAACTGTAAACCAAGTTTAGAGTAATGCATTCGAATAAGAGTGTTTACAATGGTTAACTTTTGGGTCTCCCTGTGTGTGTGTGTGTGTGTGTGTGTATACAGCGTATATAAAGACATTTGGTCCTCATCGACTTTCTAGAACAGGTTGCACCCCCTGTGCAGGTATCGCACATGGTCTCGTGCTTACAGGAGCTTAAAGAGGATTAGGGGGCCCTAGCTTAGTTAACGCTCGAGTTTTGGAGTCTTGGAAAGGCCCTTTAACCTTTATATATATATATATATATATATATATATATAAGTTAAAGGTTACATTTATACATTCAATTTTATGTGTCTTAAAACGGTTGTTTATTTTAACAAATTTAACAGAAAAATTACTTATAGTAAAATCTCAAATTGTGAAATTTGTTTTGTATTTTTATTTATTTATTTTAAATAAATAAATAAACTTCGATTTTTTTATTTTATTGAAAACAATTGAAAACATGTTTTTCTTCTTGCGATTTTCGAGGTTTGTTTTAATATTTTATCTTTCTAGGTTATTGATAAAAATCTAAATTGTTTTCTAATCTATAGAAAATGTTTTTTTTTCTATATTTTCGATTTTATATCGTTTTTGTAATATTTTATTATGTCTTAAAAGAAATTTAACATGAATAAAATTAATTTGTAATATACAGTCGAACCTGTGAACGACGGACACTGACGGGAACGTAGAAATTCGATGATGGCCGTTGTTTGGAGATTATTTTGTACACATTTGGTAAAGAAACATTCATGAAAAAAGTGGCCGCCATTTAGAGGTGGCCGTCGTTGCAGGTTCGTTTGTATTTCAATTTTTATAAGCTAACGTTTGGCTTTTTTCTACAAAATACGTGGCATTTTTACTAGTAATTACTAGGCCCATTTACAAGAGGGCCTATTTGACTGGACCCAGACATATCGGGGTCCAAATTTATACAAAAAACACGTCACGAAAATGGTACAGTGGGATAAATACATTTTTTTTTTTTTTGTTTGTTTTAGCGCCTTTCGGAGAGAGTAAATTTATACGTAAACTAAACAAGTTTCACGCTTTTAAACAAGCGTGAGGCCCTAAGTTAAATAAGCCACAACTTAGGGCCTCACGCATTTACATTATTGTTTAGTGGAGCGGAAGGGGCCCATAACAGTTGTAAATCGAGCTTGGATGGACTCCGATTTGTGAACGAACAGGGCCTTCTCCTAGGCCTTAATTAATATAGTAAAATAATTTTTGAATTAAGTTTGAGGCTGCTAGTTTATAAAAATAGGCCTAATCATTTTAAAAAGCGTAATTAAAGCACATTTTTGCTTTATTATACTAAAATTATTTGTAAAATTTCGTAATTTTAAACGAGATAACGCATGCATTTTTATGATTACGGTGGTATTTTATTGCTTAATTTAACGATAAAAATATAAAAATAAAAATAAAAAAATACAAAATGACCTCAGCGACATTTTATACAAATAAAATAAAATAAAATTTTGAAAAATTTCGAATGCCGTTTTTATTATTTTTAACTTTGAAGTTATCGGTTTCCCCCCTCTTATCTCTCTATTTTTTTTTATTTCACTCCATTTAACATCGATAGCAACAATAGAATATTCTTCCTTCATATGATTATTCAATAAATAGTTTTTCTAATTATAAACTTTATCAGATTTTAAAAAAATATTGATATTTATGTAAGTTAGATACCAGAGCTGGACTTACATTGTTGAAGTCTTAAGCTATAACATATAACACCACTTTTTCTTCTATTAAATAGTGATGTATTTAAAACTATGGGGGCCCTAAGATATAACATATAGAGGCTCTCCATACATACTACACATCAAATCACGATACAATAGATCATGATTAGGATTGATTTTCCTCTCCAAATAATGATGCACGTAATCACGCGAGGCCCTAAGCTGCAGCTTGTTTATCTTTTACGAAAATCCATTGAAAGTGGATAAATAAATGAGGAACAAACTGGAAAGCGAAAGCATATCTTACGTATGGGTGCTGCTGCACTAAGCTAAGGCTTTTATATTTTTTAGGAGACTTAACCATTTTATAGTCCCCTTCAGCTTTTGATATTACCATAAAAAACATAAATGACCGTTTTACGGAGATGTCCGCTGTTGAAGGGTTATTATTTTGTACGCATTTGAAAAACAAAGAGCTCCCGAAAAAATAAAAATGGCCGCCCTTTGAAGATGGCGACTACGGAGGTTCGACTGTATTAAGTAAAGATTTAATTTCGCAATTATTTAAGAGACAGAAATGGAAAGTAATAAAAGATTCTTTTAACATTGACCGGAGTCAATGTCAACCGGACGATGAAATCCATATAACAAGTTCGATGTACCAATAGCATTGTCTGACGCATCTTATCTTATCGTGACGTCATATCCAACTAACACAATGAAAAACCGTAAATCAAAAAACAAACATAAATAAAGTAATAACAGTCTAGCCGAACGGGAACTTGCACAATGTTTTAAAAACGAGACGTCAGAAATGAAGCTGCAAACTGGATTCCACACGCTTTTAACGCGTGTCGTGTTTTAAAAATTTAATTTAGATTAATCGATTTTAAATATTTATTTAATTTTCTTTCCTTTTTGTATATGATAGTCGACCCTTCAAACAACGGCAAACTCTAAAGTCTAAACGGTGGCCACATTTTTTCAGAAACGTAGATGACTTCTTGTACATTCCGCCAGTGTCCGTTGTTCGGAGGTTTTGCTGTATTTATACGTGGTTTTTACGAGTGTTTCCTCTGTTTTTAGTAAATAAAATGAGCAATAAATGAGCAAATAAATAAAAGAAATTAATCCTATTTTCGACATTTCCTCTGTATTTTTTCTTTTGTTTCTTTTTTTTTACATGTCAGATATCATTTCCTTCTAATTTTTCAAATGCATAATTTCGATTTACCTCACAATTTTGCATCATTATCAATCTTGCATCACACATTCTTTATGTTCATTGCATATTACTTTTCTTGTTGTTACATATAACAGAGAGAAAGTGTGGCGAATTTCGAAGGGATTCAAAAAAATAACCCCCAAGATTTTTTATATTTATGGATTGGGGCAGTGACGCATTATCCTATGAGCGAAAAGGACAAGTGCCTTGGCTCCCACCAGCAGGGCCGGCCATCGGGGGGGTGCGGCGGATGCTACGCACCGGGGCCCCGCGATTGAGGGGGCCCCAACATTATCAAGAATGCAGTATTTTTAGTAATTTTTCTGAAGTAATTAATGTATTAGCAAGAACAAAATCACGCTTTAAATAAACATGCATTAATATATGTTCGTGTTTGTAAATTTTTTTATTTTAGAAAAACATTTGGGCCCAAATAGTTTCTTGCACCCGGGCCCCTTTATCGAGAAGGCCGGCCCTGCCCACCAGCATGGGTGCCTCGAACCAATCTTTTATAAGAAAGTATTTCCACCAGAAAGTTACTCGAACGTTTTGAAGGCCCCTGTATATGAGACCCCTAATTTAAATTCGTTTGACCCCATGGAGCTATAACGCGCACGGACTCAGGAAACCTTGAAACGTCGAGAAATGCAAGAAAATTGGCGTTTTTTCTGTATGTATTGATGTTTTTGTGTTGGAGGCACGATTTTGTTTACCCATTTTGAAGCTTAATAATTCCTGTACCTTTTGTCGAAAATTTCTGAAATTTTGCAGGGAGGTTTGTATATTAGGGGTATTGTTACAGTTAGATTTTAGTGGTCACAGGTCGAGGAGGTGGGAAGGAAGAGGGCGGTCACGTGTCATATCTCGAATGGAATCGGACATAATAAAGATTATATTCTCATTAGCATTTACAATTTAAAAAAAAATAAAACTTATCCCCGCCCTCAAAATTGAGCCTTTTCTATTTTATAATAATTAACAAAATAAAATGTTTTTAAAATAAAATATCATAACAGATGGCGCCAGACACAATTTTAACTCTTGCCTGGAAAGTTACGCAACTAATTACTGGTATTTAATTACTATTATTATTTACGTTATTCACCTTACTTTCACTGTTTTAACGCGCCATCGCCATTAAAAATACATACAAAATATGTATTTTAAAGCTTAATATCTTACTTAAAATGTGGAAAATTATTATAAAATTTCACTTTTTCCAGCTTCACAGATTTATTTCCAAGTAAAAATATTTTGTAACCGAATGCTAAATGTTCCTTCTAACCAAGAGTCAGATAAAATTCCATCGTACACAAACACAAAACTCAAACTTTGAACCCTGTGTGATGTAAACGTAACAAAGTCCCTCCCTCCGCTTCGACAGTATGTAGGAGTATCAACGATAATAATAATTTATGAATGTAAGAGCGCGACCTAAAGTCTGGTCCTAGTTATTTGAAATATGCGATGAATCCTTAAATAAATCAGCGTGTTGATAGCTTTAAAAAATCATCATTGAAACAAGCTGAAGAAACGGGTAATTCGGATAATTGGATGTGGAAACTACAACAATTGTTTGCAACGAGGAAAAGAACTTTCCTGACCTTATTCAACCGAACTGAATGGATAAGAATAATTTCCTGTACTTTCAGTAATTACAAGAAAATAAATGTTGCAAAATTTCCAAAAAATTGCAAAGAAAAATCGAAATAATCTTTGCTACTTTAATGTACTTAAATAACCGGAATTGGGGTTTGAGCAGCGAATTCGGTGACTTATTTCTTTAATAACAATTAAATAAATCGTTATTTTTTAATTGTAATTAAATGCTTTAATGAATTTCCCGAAATTTTATTGGTTAATCGGAGAAAAATTTCAAATTCGTGTAAGTTCAGGTAACGTGAAACGTGAGTCTGAAGTACGAAATGTGATCACGTGGCAATTTCTAAACGATGAAATCGTTTTTATATTTTGCTGAAATTTGATCATCGATATTCAGAAATATCCGTCAATACATTATTTATTAGCTCAATATGTGATTTCAATTGTGTATTTTATATTTAATGCGAAGAGAATTAAATTGCATCTCGTTATATTGAATTACATACAGCACATGTCTGTAGTAGTTGTGTCCTCGACTAAACACGTGATGAATTAAACATTTTTTTAAAAACTCCTTCCGCCTTGTGGGCACTGGAGAAGGCCTTTTTCCATATCCATCATGGATTTAGCGAGGCCCACGACGGGGCAGGCCGATTCACCTTTCGAGACAAACCACCTATGAAAAATTTATGGGTATATCGACTGATCAGATTCGAACCCGGGCCCTTCCAGAGCGATAGGCTGACACATTAATCGCCTCGGCTGTCTAGCATTATAGATTATCTTAAAACTACAGGCTGAGAGAGAGGCGAGATGAGGTCTGCACCTCACTAATATAGTGCTGCATCCCTCTCAGAAAGCATTTGTCAAGCCATTTTACCAAAAAAATTTACATTTGTATAAAAAGAATTAATTATACCATTTTTTAAAATTATTTCTTCCACAGAGAAGACTCATTTTTGGGGCCTTTAATAAGCGGGCCTCACCAAATAGGTTAAATTAAATTAGAGCTAATCATTTTAAAAAAATGTTTTAATTTATATCGTTTCCTCACATATAAACTAAATTTTGAGGCCCTTCTATGTTAGATGAGGTCCCCGAAGGCTCCCTTTTATCTAAGCTTGTTCATGTAAGCTGATACCACCAGAAAATATTAATTAATGGTATCATCTTTTTCAATTAAAATTCAGGCAACTTAATTAATACCCTTTAATTCAATTTAAGTATGCCTTTTATTTAATTATATATTTAATAAAAATTAAATTTAGATAGATATTTAAAATTTATTCTTCTCGGTTACTATCGATAGAATCGATGTTTGCGAGGATATTTAAATAATTTTTCCTTGCGAAATATAATTTATGAAAGAATAAATGATTTCTTAGTAAAAAAATCTAAATTTAAACACAAAATTTCCTTAATTTATTTATTTCTAAAGTCATTTTTATTTATTTACTTTCAAGAATCCAAAGGAATAAGGACTTCATTATTTTCCAAGAATTCAAGAAGGGAGCAAGAAATACGTTTATCTCGTTTAAAAATTTAATAAATTCGAGTTAAACTTATTATAAATTATATTTTACTTTATATAATTTATTTAAAAGTATTTTAGATTTAGTACAAACAAGCAAGGCCACCCATAGGCCCTGCTTGTTTCTGCTAAATCCACAGAAAAGCGGGAGTCTGAGAGCCCTATAGCAAGTTAATTAATTAAAGTAAAGGACGTGAAAGAAAAACACATTTTAAAGGGACCCCTAGTTATTCCGGGCCCAGGAAAATTCTCTCCCTTTGCTCCCCCTCTGGGGCCCTGGAAATAAGTAGAAAATCTGGGTAAGCAATTCGACGTGATAGAAAGAACAAAACGAGTTCGGAAGAGTGGTCCTTAAAGTCAAGCTTGGTTAACAACGAAAAGTGAATCCTCAAAAACGATCATTGGTGACCTCGTAATATTCAGAGTGGATCTCTGTTGATTACAACAGAATACAGAAATTTTGTAAAATCGAGGGCACTTCTCGAAGGCCTCGTCGTCTAAGTTTACTATTCAAACAATTGAAATTAAGAGATGTGCTTTTGAAAAAATTAAGGATGTTTATACAATTATTTTGTTGAGAAAACAACTTAGAAGGGTATAAATGAATAAAAGTTTTTTAAAAAACTGAATTTTTAAAAGAAATATTCTATTGTAAACGTCTGTAGAAAGTTTTTATTGAATACATGAATTCAATTATAAATTTTATCTAATGAAACATTGATTTAAGTTTGTTAACTTAAATTGTTTAAGTTACACCCAAACACATACATAACACGATACAACATAATGCACATAGACAATAAAAGCACGACAGAACGTAACATATACTGTACATCAGAACACACACACACACACATAAAAACATATCACAGTATAACGTAAAAATACAAGATAACACAGCTTAATGTACACAACACAAGAAAAAACACATTACAGCACAACATACACAACACAAATACACACAGCATACACAATATAATACACAAATACACACAGCACACAATATAATACACAAATACACACAGCATACACAATATAATACACAAAACAATTCGTAATATATATATAGAGACATGTATAAAATTGCACATATGATATAAACATTTGCACGTACAGTAGTTGTAAAATTGCGTGTATACAACTAATTCACTTCTAACAAAATCCTAATTTTCCTTTCAAATAAATTTTACAATTTCAAAATTAATTCCTTGCACTTAAACGAGCAAAAAGACATAAAATTTAATAATAAAATTCGTTTTAAAATTCAATTTCTTATAAACTCTGCACGGTTTTTTTCAGTTTATCGCCATTTTTTTTAATAAAAAAAATTGGAGTTATAAAGCGTAAAATATGTTTATATTTTGGGTTTACAAAGTGTTGAATGAGGCCCCTGGATGCTTTAAACCGGTCTTCACTTTGCACGCTCGACTAATCAAAAGTTTAGGCTCTGCAGAGTTAATGAATCGATTTTGTGATTTCAGAAGGTCAAAGAGCATAGAAGAACAATGAATAAATATAAGTAATGAAAATTGTTTAGTTGAATGGGCATCCAAATAATATGACATAATCAACATGTAATCAATCAAACGGCTCGAATTCGATCCCGTTTGGGCCTCTAATCTTAGTTTTTTAATGATTTATCCTTATAAAACTTGATAGATAGGTGACTTTTAGTAAGAAATGTCTATTTTTCACGTAATTTTTAACTTAAAATAAACAATTTTAAAGAAAATGAGCGCTTAAGGTGCGGACGCTTGCATTTAGAACAACTTACAAGACTTTTTCGCTTAATTTAAGAAAAATTTATGAAGGTAGGTTTTCTGTAATCGAACCCACTTTTGTATCCTCCTCCAGAAAGTGTTCAAATCTTTCCTTTCATTGTTACGTCACCGGAGAAAGTACAGTTAACATAAAATGTCACGCATTATAATAAATAATAATAATAATTATTATTAAATATTTATTATTAAATTTTAAAAATAAAAATATACAATACACGAATATTTATTTATAAAATTAATTAGTGATAAAACCTTAAAAATAAACAAGAGATAAAGAGAAGAGTGCCTAAAATTGCCACTAGAGGCGCTAGTCGGTTTAAAAGGTAAAAAAAGAAAGGCAGGTGGTCGACGCGTACAGTCGGCAGTGCATATTCTAGCGTGGAGAAGGTGGGATGTTAGAGGCGGTGATATTCGTTTATTATTCAGCATGAATTCTGCTAAAGAGATTGATAGAAGGCGACAGGCGACGATGAAACAGATAGAAGATGCTAAAGATGAAAATTATTTCAAGAAAGTTCGGGTGAGTACGAGCCGGTGGCAACGTGATTGTCCGGTATCACCCGTGTTAAAATCAATACTTTTTAGCTTTTGTTATTGTTCGCGTAGTGTTTTAGCTCCGTTATTTCAACTCGTTGTTTTGTTCGCGTTAATTGTAAACAAGGGAATTAACACTGCGTTCTGTTGAAATTAACAACTTTACATCGAATTTGTGCGTTTGTAACTGTATAAATTAGTATTAAAGCGAGCTAAACAGTAAAAGTAAACGACAGTTGTAGATGGTTCCGGGTGGTCGCTTCTCACTACATTACAGGGTTGTTATTTTTATTTTCTCTTATAAATCTAACATTTGAATATGGATTATCGGAGGAGTGGCTATTTTTCGGGTGTCGCCGAAGTGTCTCTCTTAGCGGGGTATGGGGCCAAATAAGGGGAAAATTTTGCAGATAACACCTATTTCGACACGGTCCAAGATTGCAGAAGTGTCATTTACGTTCGACTCGTGCTGGATAGTTTCGTTGTTGTTATTACGAAAATTATTAATTGTTCGAAAATCAATCTAGCGATGGGCGCACCTCGCGAAACGTCCTCCAATGTTTTACAGATGGAAGGATGCCCAGATATCGCGCATATTTACTTATCATCGGCACCCCGCTCACTGTCGCAGGTGTAAAAATGACGTTGAGGCGAAGGAAGTAACGTCATCTCGGGAAGCTGCGTTAGTAATTCGGACGGCATGCTGCATGACGTCGACGCGAAGATTTAACAGCGTAGGAGTTAGGTGTAGACTATTGTTTAATTTTTATCGATTGTTAAGTACGTAGTAGAGAATTAAATTGTTCCTGGAAGTGCGTAATCTGTAGTTTAATCGGATATTTCTCATCTAAATTTTTCGGTGGCGTATTTATTATTTAAAATATTTATAAATTGATGCGGTTGATTATTTGTTTTTTAAAAATAACTTTAAAATGTAATATTCATCGTCGTCAGATTAATTCCAGAAATTCCTACGTCATAAATATTTAAAACCGTTAAAACAGCGTCATTGGTCAATTTTAAATATTTAAAATTTCAAACGAGACGTCACGTGAATTTTGTTATGACGTCCAACGTCAAAAATTTACCATGCTATATCGAAATTAAATTTACTATAAAAGTATGTCGTCTACTTTTATAAAATTGCCACGCATCAGCAGTCAATTTAAATATTTAAAATTTTAAAAACGAATTTATGTCAGATAATTATTGATTTAGTGACATCAGCTTTTGATTTTTTCACGTCACGATTCGAGATTATTTTGCTAGTGACATCACGAGTAAATGTCGTCTGCTTATCTAATACTCTTACGTCATTGGTCAGTTTAAATATTTAAAATTTAAAATAACGATTTATCCTGATGGGGCGTTTTAAAATGGGAAAAAATACGAAATTCGATACTATTAGAAGGGAAATTATGGCTGGAATATGTATTATAAAATGACTTTTATTATAAATAAGGAAAGAGTAGGTCGAACGCTATCGGTTTACTTATATTTTCTTATCATAAATCATATTATTTCTAACATAAGGAGTTTGTTTGGAAACATTATTAATCATATTTTTAGACGGTCGGAACTACGTCGTCGGCCATGCTTGACTAACGGGAAGAACTAATGGTATTTTGTAATTGGGAAAAACAAATTTTCCATAATTGCTAATTAAATCCCTTTAAATGGCGATCGGCACGATTTGAGTTAAATCGCAACTTTTACTCGAATTAACACGAAACTATTTAAATTGGATTTGTTGGAACGTCGCCATCTTTAGTAATCGATTGTCGAGAGGGAAAGGATATTAGAAAAAAAAACAAGGGTAAACGGAACCGGTCCTCTCTGTAGTTGTCTTTTTTTCATTTTTTTTTTTTTTAGTTGAGTTACGCGCCATCAGGACGGGGTTAGGAGAAACAAACTTTTCCAAAATAAGTATGATTACTCTACCTTATCGCCATCGTTGTTTACAGGTTAAATACTTTGTTTCGTTACGTCTGTTTGATAAACTCGATGGAATTTTTCTTATGCAATGTTTCGAAACACTATTAAAATATTCTTAGAATGCGAATTGATAAAATTTTATTTGGTAAGAGGGCCTACAGATAAGTTTATACTTATCTATTGTAAATTTAAAATTCCCGTTTACTACGGGAACGAATTTTAATGTAAATTCTTAGAACAACCAAAAGGTTATTCAAATACCCAAATGTCTAAACCACAGGATAACGCGCCAAACAGTGGTGCGTTATCCTGTGGACGAAATGGGCAATTGCCTGGGGTTCCCGCTAACAGGGACACCAACCAATCTTTTACAAGAGAGTATTTCACCCCAAAATTCCGTGAAATAAACTGTCTGAAGTCAACACTGTACTGTACGTGGGCACTCCCTAATTCAAATTCACCTTGTCTCAATGAAGCTATAACGCGCCACCCTTGTTGGTTGGATTTAGGGTGCATGGTACAAATTTTAAACTGAAGACAATTGCATTTTTCAATGGTCTATATCAGTAGTGCCCGAAATTTTCGATTGGCGGCCAAATTAAATGTGTTCACGGACAGGTTTTGACCCGGGGGGTCGTAGTTTTTGACATCCCTGGTCTGTACAATTGATTTGTTACACGTTTCGATAGGGAATTCGAGAAATATCCTTGTTACAGTTGAAATATACCTATTTGCATAAAGTGTAAATTATTTTCCATGAGTGCATGTGTTTTTGTTTGTGTTTCTACACACAAACAACATATGCACTCATGGGCTCATCTAAAAAAAACAGCCGAAACAAGTTTCTTTCCTGGAAGTCATTTTTAATGGTGAGTCTGGATTTTCGAAGTTAGCAAAGAACTTTCAACTTAATTCTGACTTCTCATTCTCTACACACTAAAAAAATTATTCTGAATTTCCTGAATATGCCATAAATACATGAATTATACCAATTTTTAAATGTATTGTTTAGTATGAAACATCTGTATCTCATACCTACAATCTTGTTTAGTATATACATTATTAATTTATAAATATAATGCATGAATATCGCATATATCGACCTATTTACATCTCCTGAATGGAATTTAAAACACGTCGTTTCATTCTATATTGACTTTACGTTTCATAAAAGATGTAATAACTGGCATTTACTAAACATCCTGTACAGCAGTTTCGATTAGTTTAAGCAATAGAAGCCAAAGAGGAAGTTTTTGTGAAAGTTATATAACACGAAACATGAAATCCTTCGGTTAAGGAAGTATTGTCTTAAGGATTAACAAAGGAATATTTGCTAAACCTGGTACTGTAAGTATCCTGAAAGGAAACGAAATAATACAAATTCCCTATCGAAATAACGATAAGAAGGTTCCTGAAATATAAAGTTATATCTGATTTTCTTTCAGTATTTTCAGACATGTCAACTATTGTTTCAACTGTGACGTAAGCTTTCCTGTATCTTTTTGAATTATGTATTCGAAGTCATGCGTCATTTGCTACGAAAAATCACTTTTCCGGATATATTAGGGCATATTTTGGTGCTTAAATTTCGAAATTATTTACTAAAGCAGGATTTACTAATGAAAGTGGTCGATAAAACTTGTTAAATTCTTAACTTTTTATATTTACAATCTTTTGCTCTCAAATACAAGAAGATGCCTTTTAAAAATTCTGTAGGATGCTATTGCATGTATATTTACAAATAATAATGAAGAGGATCGATGGAAAAAAACATTTCTTAAGAAATTCCATACATGAAAAGTTGTGAACCACTGTGAAGCATCAAAAATATATATATATTATATATATATATAGTCCAGAGGTAGGAATCTGTTGTGGCTTTTAGTGTAGCTTTATGAAATATAAAATGGCGTAAGGTTAATTTTTCTGTCATGTATATTTGAGTAATGAAAGTATTTCTTCTTTTTAGTAAAGACAGCTACGTAAATATGATGATTTTTCTTTTGGTGCACGTACAGTACATTGAATGTACACTTATACAACCTGCAAACAATGTACGGCCTTGAAACCTCTCAGAAACGGATGCGGTCATCTTGTGAAAAAATATAGGCTACGTCACAGATGAGGAACCTCCTCACAACTTTTCGGTGGTAACAGATTTGGAAATAATAACGTTAAAAGCAAAATTGCTGATTTGCAATGCGTAATTACGAATGCGTACTTGTTTTGTGATTATGTATATGTATCATTAAACAGGATAAATTTAATCGATTCATTATTTAAAGTAATGAAATTCTATACGTATGCGCAATTTAATTTAATGGAACTAGGAAAAATTAATTACCATCTCAGTTTACTTGCATCATATTTCATCAGACTTTATTAACTGTCATCCATTGTAAACAAGGCAAAAACTTCCATCTTAGAGGAACTGGAAGGGGTTTCACACGATGGGTAATATGTTTTCAAATGGTAATTTGAGTTAATATCTGGAATCGTCAAAAAGTGGCGTATATGGCCTCAATTTTTGACAAATTTGGGCGGGTCCGAACCGCAGTAAGCGAAGTCATTAAGGGTCAGACCCACCCAAGAGACGGATGGAAAATACTAATCCTAGTATCTAATGAAAAATCGTTAGGGTAGAGATCCGGGTTGATCCTAAAGGGTTAGGATCAATCCGGATCGCGATCATTTTGATTGTTGCGAGAGTAAACCCTTCACTCACTCTATTCGAACGGAAATCGAACTCGAACTCTCTCCATTCGAACATGTCAATATCGGGGCGTAACCGATTATTTAATCTTCAAAACAAAAATAATCGAATATAAGATTGCTTAATTATAAAAATCGAAATTGTTTTCTATAAGCCGAAAATAATTTGGAAGAGCGCGAGGTTATTTTTGTTTTCCATTTTTCTCTTTGAAGATTGCCTAAGTGTTCATGGAAGTTAAACATACGTGAAAATATCTTTACAAAATTAAATATAATTTCCATTTTTCAAACATTTTCAGATTTAAAGTACAAGTATTTTATTGATACAGTATTTAAAAAACAAGTACAAACAGAACAAAGTGTCAGTCAGAGACGCTATGGATTTGTCACTTGCAAGTATGACAAAACAAAAGAAATATTTTAGAGTTAAATTAAGATAAATATTTACCTGTTTTAGCGTTTACACAAGCTTACTACAAAGTACATACGGATGTTAACGACTACATTACAAAAATGATACCTTTTTAAATTCATGATTTGGAATAACAAACCAGAAAAATTAGTTATCGAGACTCGAATTTTACAGGAAATAAATGGTAAAAATTAAAATTAGATATTAAGAAAAAACTGTTTAGGAAATATAAATAGGTGTAGTTTAGAATCGAATGAAAATATGAATGAAAAATAGAAGAAAAAAATTAGTGATTATTAGTCTCGAATGTTTGGGGGTCTAATTATAAGAGTAAAGTAGTAAGCTGTTAAATGATTTAAAAAATGTAGATTCGTAAGAGGCATTAATCATATTATCCAGTCTTAGCATGATCAAATAAGACGACTTGTCCGGGGAAAAGAGGACTCAAGATAACCCTCAGTTATCCAATTGTCATATTATATAGCCTACCTGTGTCACCCATACACACATTATATACCTACTTACATTAAAGATTTGCACAGCATTTTAAAAGTGTGTGTATATAAAGGGATGAGAAGACATTAAAATTTATCCATACCTGTAAATTTTACTATTTTTTTTCTATTTTCAACAAATATTGTATAATCTAAAGGGCATTATTCTTACAAAATAAATGCACAACTTTTACGTAAATTTGACGTCATTTTTTTTGTAATGGGGAAGCGTATAGTGACGTCAAATCGACGTAATAGTGTGTAGTATTCTTGTAGAACTAAAGCATCTTACAATGTAGTTTATATTTGAACCAAAAAGAAAAATTTAATTACGATCAAACTGTTTCCTCGATAAGTGTGCTACACTTTAAAGACACACCAAAAAAATTTCAAGAACTAAAATTGCTACAATTTTATTATGGACGGAAACAGAGAACGTAAATTTCAGAAAACGAAGTAGTGAGGGATTCTACTTTTTATACACAGAAAATTTTGTCAAATTCAAGCCTATAGCAAGTCTCGCGACGTTCACAATAGTCACGTGATCCACATTCGAAAAATGGCGGATGTTCTATCACGTGTAAGAACTAGATGCTCAGAGGTGTGGCATGATTTACAACGCCCCGAGACTTGTGTTTTAATAACAAGCACTTATGCCGATAAAAAAACAGCTCTTTATCCATTTCCAATATTAATATCATAAATTTAAAATCATTTTGCCGTACATTAAGAGTTCATAGCATGACATCTCACGTATTTGCCCCCTTCCTCTGTGTTTATAAAGATGTTTAAGTCCAAATTTTTAATGTAAGTTCATGGATTGAAGTGTCGTCAAATTAGGGTATTGGTTCCTTTATAAATGCTGACTTACGTTATAATTTCAGTTTACGTTGTAGGTTGTTGCCTCAAAAACAGAACATTTCTTTCCTCCCTGCAACGATTTTATATACAGTACGTGTGTACTTAGACTCGAATGACTTGTCTACTCCATGATTATTATTATTACGTTCACAACTGATAACTCGTATAGACCATAATTATTGAATGTTATTTTTCTGATTACTTTTCAGTAATAAATTTCTCTCGTTACTAATTTAAGGATACATTTTTTATGAACGTTCCTTGTATTGATTTCGTAGAAATTTCAATGGATAAATATTAGCAAGATATAAAAACAAATTCTGTATATTTTTCTCCGTTTGTCTGACCTTTTTATAAACTTTAAATCTGCAGTTTTTATTGTAGATATTAATCGTAAAATTAGTCTTAAATCGCATTCCATTTGTTGCTTCCAACACTTATATAAACGCTTAACTATGGAATAGCTGAAGTTTTGGTCGATTCGTCTATATGTCTACCCTCTAAATTTCGCAGAAAACATTCTCTAATTAGCAAAACTTTTGAATAATTTTACAATTTTATATAATTGGTGGCAACTTTAACCAAATTTTCTGTTTTATGCGTCTACTTATACGGACGTTCGGATTAATTAATTAATCGACAATATCAATTCGTAAGTCAAAACACCGTAAACTGGACGATGGTTAACACTATATAAATAGGGCACGGATGTGGATTACAAATGTATTTCTATTAACAAATGAATATTTGTTACATAAATTGAAACAGATGAGGAAAATTTGGTAAAGGTAGAGACTTTATAATGAAAATATGCGGGATATTTAATCCAGATTTAATGGAGTATGCATGATTGTTTTGCCTTATTTAGGTCATGTTTCTCATCGCTCTAGATTATGTGAGGAGGAATATTTTCTGCTTTATTGGATGTGGATAGAGGAGGATGTTTCGTAAAATTCACTTTTTGTAAAGAAAAAATTGTTTTAATTTATTAAAGACAATCGGAGAGGCAGACAAGCAGAAGGCAGAGGAAGATAAGCAGGATGACCCAGGCACATGAAGAAAATAATAGAATGAACAGGGTACAGGAAGGCGCAGGCAGAGGAAGACAAGCAGGAAGGCGCAGGAAGACCCGGGCACAGAAAGAAAACAGAATGAATAGACATAGGAAGACAGGAAGGTGCAGGTAGACAGAAGGCAAAGGAAGACAAGCAGGAAGCAGAGGCAGACAAGGAGAAAACAACTAAACAATTATTGTTTAGTTTAATTTTAATCATTTTTTGTTTAGAGGGAATTTAACAACAAAAATGCATAACTTTTAATAATTTTCTGATTTCTTAGAAATTTATTCGTTAAATATTAGACCCTTTTTTTTATTTAAAAATACTATTCTTTCAATACCAACCAGCATAGAATATCTATACAATTATATATTAATTAATATTTCCTTTAATGAATAAATTTGATGGGTGTCTAAATATTGTAAGTGAAAACGTTAACAATAATAAAACATCCCACGAGATTTCTTAAATTATTTTTGAAAAAGTGAAGACAAATGTTTGATGTATCACAAGAGAATTTGTAACAGGTGAAGCGTAGATGGATTATCTAACGAACGAAGTGCTGTCAACTAGGATTTATAAGCTTCTACGTAACGTTAAAGAATGATTTAACGGTTCGTGACATTCCTCATAACGAAATCCTAAGATAGGATCAGTATCTATACATAAAGTTACTGTTAAATGGAGGAACGAAGCTTACAAATCGCTGTATCATCTTACGTCTTATCTAAACTTTATTATTTTTATTGAATGTCATCCATAAAAATCCTGTTATTTGAAATTGTCATTCTTTCCACGAAGCAACTTCTTGCCAAATCATCATCGATAGGTTCCAACGTTAAAAAAATTTGTAAATCTATCAATATAAAATGCATTCGGATGTAAATCTTTGATCGTTCTACATAAATCCTACGTAATTAAACGTCTGTGAAGTTACCGGTGATACGATCTTCCTAATTAGAATGAGGATGATGATGCGTCATGAATGATGATTAACTTCGATTTTGAGTGTTTGTGCATTTCTGATTTTGAACTTTATTTAAGTATAGATCTGTTTTTACGTAAATTCCATGTTTTGGGAGTTATTTTATTTTAAATAACAAGTCAATAAGATTGTTCATGCGATTTTTGTGTGTATTGTGCCATTGGTTAGTGTTACTTCATCGAATTTATACGTAAAATATCAAGTTCTGTGCAAAATAATCGAGTCGATTACAACGTTTCGACAGAAAATACAGTTTTGAGTTGCCCCAATATAATTTTGATCCGTTTCAAAGATAATGTTCGCGTGTTTACGAGCCATTTTCTATCATAATTTTAAAACGTTGATTTTTGTTTCCAGTAAAATCCAAAAATTAAAAATGTTTTCTCTTTTTTAAGTGTAAAAGATGTACAGGGTCATCCAAAAGTCACTTAACAGTAGCTCCGAATGAATTTGAAATCGCGCGAACAAGTTATCGAACTAGTAATTTGCATATTGCACAATTCTTAAAGTATTTTGAATGAGATGGCAATTTAATCCCTACAACGATTAACTAATTAATGGGCCACCCTTCGTGTTTTTTAATTGCTAGAATCTACCGGATTCTAATTATGTAAGACTTATTTTTATCTAGAATTTATTGTTTAAAAAATCTATTTACATAAACGCAATTAAATCCAGTGACTTTTAAAACATGCTAATTACCGCTTTTTACTCATGCGAAAAATAATAATAATAAGCAATAATAATGCATAATATAGGGGGAAAACTGTTTAAATATTTATTCAAGCAATATAATTATATATATATAATCTCTAGTGTTAAATTAATTTTTTATATTTTGTTCCAGAAACATGGAACAATCCAACATTTCAACAAGTTCTCTTTATGCGTGTCGTGTATTAAACTAGTTAATAGTTTATTCAGTTTAAATACAATATAAAAAAAATGCCAAATGCCAGAAAAATTTCTGGATAAATTTTAATTCTATAAACAATTTCCGTCTCGTGTTCCATAAATCGTTTATTATTATTTATCATCCTTTCATCCGGATGTATAAGATTCCTCTGCTCCATTTTTCTATAACAATCGATGGAATTTTAAGTAGCGAACGATTCAAAATAATATTTAATGGGCTAAAAATTGGGGCATAATAATTATTCATAATCTATTTAATTATTCAACTCTACCTGATTTTATTTTTCTACGATATTTACAAGGTTATACACGAAAATATGCTGGGAATGACGTTAACAGATCGCAATCCTCAAGTTTGATATCATAGTCCATTACTGTGTTTCTCAATTGTTTTCTTACTTGGCGACCTCTTATACCGGAAGGCCTTGTCATTACACAGGAATTCGATTTTTTAATCCAACTATTGGCGATTACAAGCTGAGAAACAATCATAAGAATACCGTAAACAGCATGGTTTGATGTAAAGTAATTCACTTATATCTATTGATTCAGTACGGAATTTATTGTTATAAATTAACTTAATCTGTCTTGAAGACTGTTAAACAGTATTTCTGATATTGTGGTTACTATTGACCTTGATTTTACGTACTTCGATATAACGGATTTCAGAAACAACGGGCTAAATTCGCTTGTTCTAAGGCTTCTGTTGGAGTGGAAATACGGTATTTGAGAATATCAGACTGACTTGTTAGTGCACGGAATGTCCGTTAGACGGAGCATCGATTGCTATTGTTTACGTTCTGTCTTACACCTGTTTAGTGATGTGGTATCTGTTTACTTCGTATTTATTGTATTCACCTGGTGTCTCAAAGTTCGTTTGTAGCTGATCTTGACAACTTCGGATACGACGGACGGACGAAACTACGGGCCCTTTTCTTTCCTTTTTCATTCGTTATATCGAGGATTAGCGATATATTATAGTAGACAAACCTTCCTGGTTTAATTTTTGACAATTAAAACCAATCGCGAGTAGCAAATCCATTTGCTGCTTGCTATTGCGATTAGAGTACTGGATTTTATTTTAGATGCATTTCATTAATTTTTTAAATAATCTATTGTTAAATGATGCGATAATTAACGAAGAAACTCTTTGCAGTTTTTATCTATTGATAATTATTTTTCGCAAGAAAATTCTGTCCCAGTTGCAAGACGCAATCGCAGAGATCAGTGTGAACCGATTTCTGTTTTTCGTATGAAGCTTTTACTTTTTCTCATTGAAATCTTTGAATTTTCTATCAAAATCAACTTTGGCCAAATCTTGGGCAGAAAGTGCTTATAAATAATTTATGGATTTATTCGGACATTCTCTCTCAAAGTTTCCTCATTAAGAATCACAATAGATTCATGCATACAGCATTTATAACTTACACGTGTACACATTTTGATATAAATGATTCAAATGGCGATTAACTTGTATTTTTAATGTGAAAAGACATAAACAATGCATTTAAATTAGCTTATAACATGCAAGTAAGGGCATTGTTTCGAAACGGCGTGTAGCGTAAAATAATGGTGGAAAATTATTTTTAAAAAACGTGTTAGTGATTAACGTGCATGGCCCGAGTTTTTACGCTTTCCGATTTTTACATAATTTCTCATTGTGCCATTGTCGAACGGTTTCAAGCTCTGTCAGTCGTCTTTGATGAAGTTTAGTTTTTCGATCTTCTAATCTCCATTTTAATCTCCTTCATGGTCATCTCTTAAGTCAAGAATGCTAAAATATTTACTTGGGATAAGATTAGCAAGATTATTTTGAATTGTTGGACCTCGGCTTGTTTGTGATCGCAGAAATACAAATTTCTTATGAGATTAAGCGTGTTGCACTCGAATATTTTAAAATATTCTTCGTTTCTGTTGAGCTTAATGATCTAAAATATGATTTCCTTTATTTCTGAAGTGTTAGATGCCACGAGGAATCCAGAATCGAATTCGATCCGGATATTTTTTTTCTATGGGTATTATCCCATAAGAGCTCTCCATTCTTTAATTTAATTGGCCCATTGCTATCAGTAGCGTGTTATCCTATGGACAAACAGGGCAATTGCCTGGGGCGGCCACCAACAGGAAGCCCCAAACCAATCTTTGTAAGAGAATATTCCCCCGATGAAAAATGTCTAAAGTCAGCATTACACGGGCCCCTAATTCAAATTCACCTGAGCTCCATGAAGCTATAACGCGCCACTGATTGCAATACATTGTATAATAGATTCGTCCTTTTCATAATTTTGAATTGTCCATTGTATAGCTCTTAAGGCAATGGTCTAGTTTAATCATTATGGACGTAATTGAGAGTGGCGCATATAGCCCATAATATGCTGATACTTCGCATTATCTAATCTTCCTTAAAACTGAAATATTTTATCTGAATTTATCTTACAATTATTTCAATATTTAGTTTATCAATATTGACCAGTTTGTTTATTTTCGGTACTTGTAAATAAGTAAATCAGAATTAAATTTACATTTAAACTGATAACGTAAAATTCAAGATAAGTTGTAGAGATATTTGCTAAAAGTAATTGTTTGGATATTATGAAACTTTTGTTAATAAATAACGCGGAATGAAAGGAAACGATCAAGGATATCGGAAATTCTCTTCAACAAAAATCTTTTTTCTCTTTTTTTTCATATTCAGTTGTAATTTTACTAATGTTTCGGGCATTGAAATAAGTTCTCTCCAGTTTCGTTTGTAAATTTCTGAGGTTTGAGTTTTCGACGCTGAGTGATTACCGCATTTGCTAGTCAAGTACTAGATATCCCTAATACCCCGTTCGCGCACAATCCACGACTCACTTCGATCTCGATTTACCTACAATCTGGATTGTGACTGTCGCCAGTCGAACGTCGTGGCGTTCGCTCAGGCAGTCAGCTTGAGAACAACCCGGCTATTGTAAGCGATGATAAAACTGGCATAACTACTCGGTAAGTCACAAACACCAACACACACAATGGAAGTTTTGATTAGAAATAAATACTTTTTCTTGCCATATATCTAATACTAGACAGATGTCATCGTCTCTCCAAACATCGTTTTTATTTCTTTGCCGATAGCCCGACACGTGTTCTGTAGCCATCTTGTATTTTCTCACGCGCGTGGGATTGTGGAATCTCTCTTATGACTGGATCTAGTTTCAAGAACTCTCTCGAGTCAATCGCGATTGACCCTCGTTTCAGTCGAGATTGAAACGGTCGAGGGTGTTCGCACCAAGGCACAGTCGCCGACTTTGGTCACAATCTAGATTGAAATGCTCGGTGCGAATGGGGTATAAGGAAGTAAATATCAGCTTCCTTGGGAATATTTTAGCCCTTTGTCATTCGGACCCGAATTCCCGAAGGAGTTTTTCCCTCATTTCCCATCAGGAATTTCTATCCTAATTAGGGAATTATTTATTCCTACGAAATTTTTTATTCATTCCCATCTCCTTAGGAATATAAAAATCTCTCATTAGGACCCGAACTCTTGATTGGGAATGAAGGGAAACTCCTGCTTCTCCTTAGAAATATCTTCTGCTTCTCCTTAGGAATATCTGAATGAAGGAGTTTCCCTCATTTCCTATCAAGAATTCGAATTTTAATTCCGGAATCGTTTTTCACGCCAAAAGCGTAAAAGGTTTATTGAAATATTTTCACCTTAATATCCGTTTCGTATGTTTAAATTCCTGTTTTCCTTTTTAATGCAATACTCATAACTTCATTAATCTAGTTCTATAAGATTCAATGTTAAGGTATGCATACAATACTTAAATTTTCCAAGTGTTCATCGTTTGTAATGGATACCTTACTTCTAATGTTAACATCTCGTGTGTATTCTTAGTAATTCAATTTTAAAAACAGGAATTTTTTCAGAAAATAATGAGATCCGCGAAGAGATTAAATTTCTTACCGAGAAATTAATGATGTACACACCCGTAATGAACCATTCAATAGGTTTTGTGTGGCTTAAATGCTTTTAAAATAGTTCCGAATACTTTACATTAAAAAAGTTTAAGGAAAGTTGTTTGTGCAAAAAAACAGACCGTATTTATTATAAAGCTCGTATCTTATAGATACTAATTAATGTTGTTGCAAAGCGACACGTGGGCGATGTGTCTCCTGGGAGGACTTTCTATGAGGACTCTCCTTATTACGTAATAATTGGAATTGCGTTACGGATTCTGATAAATTAGTGAGCCTTAAAGTAAAATTAAATCCTATTTTTTATGATTATTTAACCAGGTGCTTCCAACCTGATTGCTTTCGACCCCTTGGAGATTGTTGATTTATCGAATATCCTCGGGGGCCGACAAATCACTAGGGGTAATTTGGGTTCGGCGGACAAATTTACTGTATATTAATTTGTATACAATATTAATTGATGTGTTTAATGTATTTTTATATTAAATGTTAATAAAGTAAAACGAACAAATTCGAATATTTTGGCTTATATTTAATAAAAAAGGATTAATAATTAACTGGTTTTTTCTATCATTATAGATAGTGACCGGCGTATTATATCTAGTTTTGGAGAAGTGTCAGCAAAAATATCAGGAATCCATTAATTAAACGGTGCTAGACAGTGATTTGATTGTTTAAGCCTTAAAACAAAAGTAAATTTGATGTATGAAACGTGATTTTTATACGATTTCCAAGGTAATTTTTTTAGACTGCTGTTACTTAAAATTGTATCCAAGTAGATTTTTAGCTTGAATTCGATTTAATCGTTGTTAAAGATGCATTTGGCTTCAAAGTGGCGACCGTAATGGAAGAATTTTACCATAATGTTCCCTCTTTAATAATTTGGAACACGTCGAATTCTCATTCGTAATATTTCTGACCTTATGACCTAAGTTAAACTTCAGTCAAAATCGTAGGTCGAGCGCCATCTTTGTTTCCGACATTCTTTAGAGATGCGGAACGTTTTAGGAGCACCGGGATGACATTCATCCGCTTCCTTTTATCATTGGGAGAGCGTAACCCCAATGAATGTGCGTTAACTTTCTCATATGACCCGGGTTCCGTTCGTTTCCGCCCAAATCCAGCGGAGGCGGCCATTAACCGGATTATCGAACCGCGCAGAAATTTTTCCGACTGTCGCGTCGCTCGACTGGTTCTCGTTTCTCTCCGAGACGACTTCCACTCGATTTTAGTCGGTCAGTCGGTCGACGAGAACCGTTATGTGGGCTCCTTCAGTTTTCCTCCCCAGTCCGGACGGACAATCGGTGAGTTTTCTTCCGGTTAACGTGGCGAGAACCGGAAGTCTGCTATTTAATCCGTTCCCTAACGAGCGAAGATCCTCTTCCTCGTCTCTCGCGATAGCGACGGGGACGCGCGCGACTGGTACGGAACGCCTACGTGGCTGGTATAATTGGATGGAAAAAGTTTCTCGTTTCTTCATAATCCAATTATTTTAAGTCTTTAGCGCCGATTTGGCTTAAATTCTTCGTCATTCGTCGGTCTTCTATTAATAATCTTCGCATTGTTTTGTTGTTTTTTTCTTACTTTCTATTTTAAAATCGAATTCAACTTTGATGTATCGTGCGACATCAATCTTTTTAAGACGCGGGGAGCGTCGACGTCGAGCGATGATGGATGCGCTCCTATTAAAGATGGCGGATGAGTGCGATAAGTGATAATTCGTCTTCCGAAAATACCGCTTCTCGTCAGAGAGAAATATTTTTCTCTGAAGATAAACTCGAGATTCCGACCTAATTCCCGACCAAGATTATCGGAAAACACGTAATCGGCTTCGAGTGTGGGGAAAAGTTTGAATCGGGTCGGGTGATTGACACGGGATCTGGTTCTTAGTTTCACGTTTCCGCGACGTATTCGGAATTTATGTACGCGATAAAGGAGACCGATATGTTTACTTTCGAACAAAATCCCGCATCTGTACCCCCTCCCGAAAGAATGGCCAATTCTTTATAGGAAAGACCACCTCGACGCGATGGATCTGCTTTCTAACAAGTTTCGGATTACCTTCTGCCAGGGACCTGTCTCTGGAGGGGTCTTCTAGGAATATCTGCACACGGCTGTCGGTCTCCCGGTGTTAAGTATTAATTTCCTTTACCGGCGGCTAATCTGCTTTGTTTAACCCCTATATAGGTCGGTGTTACAAGAATCGGGTCAGGTTAGTGTAACGAAAGCTCCTCCGAATTGCGCTCTTCATTCGAATCTTTTTGACAAATGTGATGCTCACCCCCCGCAAACAAGCTCGAATATGCACCATATTCTCTATTAGTTCTATTGACATTTATATCTTCGCTATTGAGAAATCCTGTATTAATTAATATAACGCAATGTTCCACTTCTCAAAATGGCGTCGAATGGAAGATAGTATTAAAAGATTAGATTGGTATCTAAAATAATTGTATGTTTCGTGTAATAAAGAGAATTTGGTTGGTAAATATACACTCTACACGGGCTCGAAACGTTGTCTAGAGCTTTTAAAAATAGAAAAGGTTATAATTAACCGGCGGTAGACGAGTTGCAAGTTCTGTAGTTAATCATCATCCATAAAAAAAACAATACTTTTTTCTTATAAATCAAAAGTAGGGATCGGATCTAATCTCAAATTCGAGTAATTAATAAAACGAGATCGATAAAGGTGTATATGAAATTAAATATTTAATTTAGAACTTTAGCCCGAAGGCGATCTCTGGATAAACAATTCGCGATAAAATGACCACTAACGCTCAAAGAATTTATTCCGATTGCCACGAAAATTTTGTATTATTCCAGACAATCGAGATTTTCAATCGCGTGAATCGAACTTTACTACATTTTAAAGGTAACAGCATATATGGAACTTGAGACCATGCAACTTTTTATGCGACATCAACTTCTGTTGCTCGAAAGAATTTCAGTTTTTAGAAGCGATAAAATTATTGCTTAAGTTGGGCTGGTTTTATTTTTATATCTTTTAAAGATTTTTTCCCCCTCGTTCTTCAGAATCTTGTTCTACAATACGTACTTTTTTATTACTCCTGTTCGATGCTTTTCCTTTCTGATGCTGATTAGAAGCGATGCGAATTTAGGAATTGCATGTTTTTTTGGAAGAGTGTCGACTGGGAAGAAACGAACCGGTCTACAAATATGGCCTCCGGTTCGTATGCAAATTTCGAACTAAATTAGAAGTCGACGAAACTAAGTTTTTTGAAAAATAAAAATTGGAAACCGACAACGAGCACTTGTTAGCGGTCGATCGACCACGTAATGGTTGGTGATGGTGACGATTGCGGAAAATGATGCTGAGACGAGTTTTTTTAAAAGTCTGGGTCGCGTTTTATAACGATTTTCTAAAGAGGTCCTCCAAATTTGATGGAACATCAAAACCTCCATCATAATAATGGAGGCTTTTGAAGATTTTGTATGGAGGATCATTACGATCTTCCATACAAAATCTACCTTTCATGAGGTAGACGTTTTATGAAGTCTTTAGATTAATCGGTCACGAGGTAATTTTGTAGCGTGTTGTAAATCATCAGACACCTTAATTTTAAGAATTAACAGCGCTAAACATCTCTATATTAAGTAACTTCACACATATTCTAATGTTCAATTCCATTTCGGTAAACGAAGGTAATTAACGGCTCGCACCGTGTTTTCGTAGCCATTAAGCGCGCGCGGGCGAGCAAAAAGCGTTTACGAAATAGGTCGCGGCTATTAACACGTGTAGAGCGGGTCGTCTTCGCCTCTCGGTCATTCGCGAACTAGTTTAGCGCGTCTAGTTCGCCGCGCGAAAATGAGGACGTCTCAACTGGATCCTTCCGCTCCTCCACTTAAAATGTCTTTTCTCGTCCTGGCTCGAGAGAAGCTGCCACCCGCTTCAACCCTTTAGGAACCCGAATCTCCGCGTCGTCAGGGAAAAAGTCTTGATCGATCATGTCTTTGCAGGGTTCGGATCCGAGAGCGGCCACGTGCAGAGGGAAGCTTCAATATCGCCGTTCGAAATTAAATCAGGATATCAACAAGCAGATGATGATGAGGAACGGCGCGGAGAAGCTCTTCAAGTAAGTTTCGTACTGTCTTAGCGCGTGTTCTCTGTCACGTGAGGTCTTCCGAGGTGACTGTTCCGTTCACCTTGCCCAAGGTGTCGAGTCTCGCTCACGTAACGTCTTAGGGGGTGGCCACGTTCGGGGATTTTTCTCTAATCTCTCGCGTGATGGATTAAGACGAGACTTTTTGGCCTTCAGCCGTTTTCCACATTTGTAATTCTGTTAACTTGATCGATAACGAGCATTTTTCCGCCGGCTAAGCCAAGGTCTCTCGTTCTGTCGGTTACGTCATTTCCTACAACGGCTTCCCGATAAACGTGACCAAGAGGACCGAAACTATAGTTTCGGCCTCTACACGACCTTGATGTCCAACCTTCCAGAACTTGTTCGGACGTTTTTCATTTCCCTTCCCCCGCTTTCAACGAATGTTTCGTTAAACCGGGAAAACTGGAAATCCGCCGCAGACTTTCGTTTTTAGATGAAAAATCCGCGTTTGGGTTCACGAAAAATATATTTTCCATCCCCTTTTTTAACAGGGCAACACCCAATAAAAAGCTGAGAGAGATGGTAGCGTTGGAGTTGAGCTTCATCAACTCGAATCTTCAGCTTCTGAAGGAGCAGTTGGCAGAAATGAACAGTTCGGTGCAGATGTACCAAAGTGGCAGGTATTTACCATTATTTTTACCCATTGTTTACCATAAAATTTAAAATATTTGCGTAAAATTTGATTTTTCCCCCTCCCACTTTGCAGCAGCTCTCAATTGGTTCCAATGATCCCACTCGGTTTGAAAGAGACTAAAGAAATCGATTTTGAAGAAACTTTTAAGGTAAAATCCCGTTTTGTACACTAGAGCTAGGGATAAATCAGCAAAATAACAATTGTTTTACTTTCATTTCCAGGATTTTATATTAGAACACTACAGCGAAGATTCGGCTCGCTACGAAAATTCCATAAAGGAATTCATGAATACCAGACAAGTAATGATCGTTGCTGAAAGATTTTAACATGGAAGTACAGTACGTGTTTGTATATCAATAATTTTCCCTATATTCCCTAGGCCATTAGGACGCCCACACGTGATCAGTCGGGTATCCAGCTGTTGTTTGAATATTACAACTTGCTGTATTTTGTAGACCGGCGATTCTTCTCCCCTCATCGTAGTATGGGAATATATTTTGTGTGGTAAGTTTTAATTTAAGGGAATTTTTGTTTTGTTTGTTTTCATAAATCATCCATATGAATAAAGCAATGAATAACAGTTTTGTTTATGCTGTGTTGAATGTTGTCATGCATTTATGTAATAAATCACAACTTTCCCTGTAAAGGTTGTTTGAGGAGAATGATATGTAATTATTTTGTCGGATGTATTTTCCATTAATTACTTAGCATTTTTTTTTTCTTTTGCACACTAATGTGGCATTTTTATTTATAGGTTTGACTCCTTAACTGGAGTTCCCAGCACACAAAAAACAGTGGCTTTTGAGAAAGCTAGCATTCTCTTCAATATTGCTGCACTCTACACTCAAATTGGAGCCAAACAGGTTAATAAATCTAGTTTTTTTTGTATTAACATCAGTGCTGTCTTAACACATGGACACACTGGGTGTAAGTTGGTAGTCTCATGTTTAGTGTGGTGCCACATCTAAGTGGCAATTTTTTTAAACTACAAAAGGAGATTTTAATTATTATGCCTTTGTGTCATTTTTTAACTTAATTTAAAATTTATTTTGTATACTAGTCCTTTCTATATATTAACAGGACTTATGGATGCAGCTATTTTCCAGTATAATAAGTCCTGTTAATATATTAAAATACAAAAGGAGAAACTAATTTGTATGCAACATTGCCACACTTCATTCCTAGATGTGTCCATTAATATAAATAATAATATACTTTCAGGATCGAACGAAAGGTGCCGGTTTGGATGCAGCGGTAGATAACTTTTTAAGAGCTGCAGGAATGTTCAGATACATCAAAGATAACTTTAGTAATGCTCCTAGTATGGATCTTGCACCCGAAACTTTAGAAATGCTCACCCAGTTAATGTTGGTGAGTAACTTGATATTTAAAATGTACTTATCAATGAACTTGATATTTACAGTATAAATCCTTAATCTAGGCTCAAGCACGAGAGTGCTTGTTTGAGAAATTAATATTAACCAAGGTGGAAAAACAAGGAATTGATGCATGTTTCGATGTGGCGCAAGAAGCAGCAAAGGTAATCTTTTATTCTGTCCTGTCCTACGTTGATTTTTTTTGCTTTGTTCTAAAAATTTCCTCTAAATAGGTATCTGATGTCTATAGTGACGTTCATAAAGTTATATCTCGGCCACCGGTGAAAGACTATGTTCCTTACTCGTGGATAAGCCTTCTAAGAGTTAAGGCAGAACACTATCGTGCAGTGGCTCATCATTATGTGGCAGTTGGTTTACTTGACCACCAGGGTAAGTATTGTATTCACTTAAAATTCATTTCTAAATACAAACGATAATGATAAATTACAATATCTAGGTGATCTGAGTGATAAAACCAAACGAATGTTGGAATTCTTGCATGTGCAAGATCAAGAAAATACAACTTGTATTGATATTAGAGTGCCTGAAAATGCAGAAGAAAAGAGACAATTAGGTAAAATAGAATAGCTTTTCATAATCTCTTTTTAGTACTGTCAAAGTATTCAAATTACTTTTCTAACCAGGGAAAGCACATTTAAGAGAAGCTTTGTTTCTTCACGAAGAAGCACTGCGTCTTCATCACATGTGCAGACAACTAAGACAGGTTGACACTCTTCAGGGAAGATTGAGGAAAGATCATGATATATCTTTAAATAGATACACAGATGTGGAGGAAGAGGATAATTTTCAAGAAGTTCTTGATCCACCACAGATACAACGTATGGAATCTTACTTTATTGTAGTCTTTTATTAAATTTTATATAAAACTTCAATATTCTCTTTACAGCCTCCACAAAATATCAGTTAACGCTAACATCTCCAGATTTTTTTCAATATAAAGTTAGAGATCTTTTTCATGACTTGGTGAGTTTTCATGACTGTTTCTAACAATTATAGCAATTGCTTGATAACTTATTGTGTAAAGTTTTTTTCTTCTAGGGTCCTCTTAACATATTTTCTGCCAGGCATCACTGGACTGCTGCACGTACAATCTCACTCAACAAAACCGGAATGGAGAGTTTCGGTTTTAGTGTGAGGGGAGATTGTCCTGTTATTGTAGCTGGTGTAGATAAAGGAAGTATTGCACAGGTAAATTCATCACATATATAATTTGTAGCATATTATATATGCATCAATGATCTTAATATAATTTTTAATATATTTAAAGGTGGCAGGAATGAAAGAGGGAGATTTTATAGTTTCTATTGGTGATGTGGATACAAAATGGTCAAAACATGAAGACGTAGTGAATCTAATGAGAGGAGGAGGAAATAATCTAGTGATGAAAGTGATAACTCCTATGGATCGCAACTATTTGCATCCTAAATCCATTCTTTCAAACAGTCCTGCTTCCACCACATCCAGTAGTTCTGGTTCTACCTTTATCAAAAGTCCAACTGGGAGCCTGTCCAACAGTAAATGCAAAGATAAACACAAACGTCTGACATGGAATTTTTTTAGACGGAGCACCAGTAAAGATGCAGTCCCTTCAACAGTTATGATTTAGCATTACAGTGAAATCTACCCCATTGTATATACTTCAACAAAATGCCAATTTAAACATTATATAAAGTATTTCAAAAGACTCTGTACATAATAATAGCAATTATAAAGATTTCATTGTATTGTGTATATATAAAATTTGAGAATTTTGATCTATACGCTTTTCCCGTATAAAGAAAAGTGTAGATGATCAACGATTCTTTCTTCCTGAGATCTATTTTTGTACACAAGTTTTGAAATTTGTACCCAGTTGTGAAATCTAAGTTTTCTAGGACTTTATGAAATATTTGATTGTTGAATAACTTTCAGAAGCTGATGTCTCTTCTGAATATTATTTACACCTAGTTCTTGAAGATCATCATCCGTTAAACTGTAGAAAGCTTCCACGTCGATCTGGAAGTATCAAAATATCATGTCAATATTAATGTAGTCAATAATTTTGTATGTAAATTAAAAAATACCTCTTGTGATTTAAATTTGTGAATATACTCTTCCATTGCAAGCTGCTTCAACAAAGCTTCTATTTCATCTGAAAACAAAGAGATCAGTTTGAATACTTTAATAATACTTCAGGAAAATGATAAACTGTCATACCTTCCGGATGACTGATGCTAATTTCTTTGACACACTTTTCTTCAATAGCAACATACTGGAAAATTTAAAAGCTTAAATTGTACATTCAACTACTCGCATTTACTAAATATTTAGATTACTACAGTTCACAACAATGGAGTCGTCAAACAAAAGATGCGACTTTTGCCTTAGTTTAATATTTTCCTTAAATAGAATTTGTTCTAAATACATGATAAATTGGAGGAGTTTTAAATATTTCATTGAAGAAACTGCACATATAAAAGATTCACTAATACTATGGCTTCCCAAAATTAAATATTTGACAGACTGCTTGCTATTTGACTTAGTTGAAATTAATTGAATTAAAGTTATAAAGGAAAAAATAGTTTAAAAGAATTTTTGATTTCACAAATAAAAAGATTTTTCTGAGAACTGATCTATATTGTCTTATGAAGTGGAGAGTTAGATCAAAACAATATGAAAAATGATTGTTATGAAAGAGAATGAATTCTATAATCAAAACTGTAACATGTAATTTTTATTTCTAGATATTTAAATGGATTCTATTCAGTATTACTTGGTGTGATACAAAAATGTGTCCTAATTTTTCAAATAAAAATCAGCAAAGTTTGTCAAGAAATACATAAGTTTATTGTTCCAAATTTATGTCAGTACAAGTTATTAAAAGAAATAAACTAACTTACTTATTTTTATGTGAAATTTAAAGCATTGCTTTATGCTTTTTACGTACATGAAAATTAAAAATGTTAAGAACAGCAACATGATGTGATAATTTAGATTCCAATCAAAGCAATTTTTTGGGCTTTTTATCTACTAAAGCTGTTCCTTATTCTTTGGAATTTTTAACAATGTTTTTGTAACCTCATCACAGCATACTTATTTAGTAGCTATTGTGAATAAAATAACTGATTTGAATTTTCTTTATATATATATACATAACTTTTTACTATGGATAGGAATGCAAGATCTTGAATTTGTTATCAGATAATAGTTTTCTTTAAAGTACCTTAATGCAAACTTAGATCACACACATGTTACATAAGAATTTGTTGTTGAAAAATGTTCAAGCAAGGTGGTAGCAATATTTTCACAGATGTGTTTCTAGGACTTTATGGTGATCCAAAAATGTCCTATAAACACAGCTCTTCAAATGCGTTATTTCAGTGCTAGATTAAAATTAAACTTTAGACTAGCTATCTAGTTTAAACTTTAACCCTTTCTAGTGCTGAAACAATGCATTTGAAGGGCTGAGTTTGACATTTTTAGATCCCTATAAGCTTCTAGAACTCACTTCTACAAATATTGCCACTACCTCATGGAACAGCCTGTATTGTATTATTCACAAGGACTTAGCTATTTTGTCTAACTTCTGATAAGTATGAATAGTTTTAAATGATAAGAATCATTTATATAATGTGCTAAATAAAAATTTTACTTGTCTATATACTGTATTTACTCACATTTAAGGCTAGGTCTTTATTCATTTTTTACCACTTTAAAAACTTAGGTCGTCCTATATGCGCGAGCAAAGGATTCTTTTCATTCTTGCAATAATTTTTGTAAACTGGTATGTGCATTTTTTACCAGATTTTCACCTGGTGTTTAAAAACAAGTATTATATCTGGGTTGTTTGAATTGCTCTTGTGTATTGTCGAGAGTAAAGATGAATAGCAATAGGAAAAGCAAAGCTTTTTGAATTGATTTCCAAAATTACACATGAGCCCCGATATAAGTTTTAATTCATTCCCACGTGAAAACAGATGGGAGTTTCTCCAAATTCTGATTTCCAAATAACCAAGTGTAATTGACAGAGTGAATTCGACTGTTAAGAATTGGCAAGAAAGGTTCCCAATTGTCCAGCTTGATGGAAACAAATTATGTTGTGGATTTTACAACATAATTTGTTTTTCCTTGAAGTTTAAAATGCTAGTAATTTTTGGGAGACAATGTGTGCATTTGATATTTTATTTGTGATTAAACAAAATAAAATTAGAATTGTATTAATACATTTAATTTTCTTTATTTTGATCTTTAAAGTCACACCTCGTCCTATATGCGAGTAAATATGGTATTTATTTTTCTATTGATGATTTTCATCCATCCTCTTTGGAAAAGCAATGCACTTAAGATGTAAGATATAAAAAATGAAAGATTTTATAATTCTCTAACCTAATTCTCTTTCAGGAAAAGGCATTTTCAATTATTATTATTAATCACACATCTTTCATTTTTGTGCTGAATTCTTTAATGTTAATGCTTTTTTTTTTTTTTTATCATCCAAACTCTGATAGTCTCTGCCACACATCTTCATTATATGTATTTAAGCAGTAATCATATAATTTATCATATCTATTTTAATAACTCGCTATCAAACTTCTTTCATCTCATATAAATGACTAAAGTCAATGAAACTTTCAAGGTTTATTATTGTTATCATCTTGTAACTAAGTTCATTATCTAAATGAATTCTTTTCAAAATTGCATTTTGCACATGATCTTAATTAAAGTGAGATTTGTCTACATAACAAACATCAACAAATTTGATAAATTTAAACACTTCCAAGTTTTTTAAAATTGGTTTGTAGTTTCAATAAAATTTAAAGTTTTATAGATTTATATAAAAAATGTAAATCAAAACTGTTGTTTTTCAATTATACTTTGCTGTATAATTTTACCTAAAATTAGAAATAAATCTTCACTTATTCACAGTTAAATAACTTGGAAACAAAAGTTCGTTTTTGCTTCAAAGATGTTTATATCAATTAGCATACGGTAGAATTTTTGTTATACAAGATATAATTTGGTTATTATTTTAACATGTTGCAACCACCACATTTATTTCAGTATTTATAAAAAAGTTCTAGAACAATAATAATAAATGATTACAGGCATAGCCTGCTTTATATATATTGTAATACAAATTACATTTAAGTAAAAGTCCACAAGATCAGAGTCAAAATAAAATTATATGTATTCGTATAAGTTTTTAATTTTGCAACTTGTCCTCTCCTTTCTTAATTGAAAACTATTAATTCAAATTAATGTATTAGAATGCAGAAATGTAATTTCTACAGTAATTTCTTTAAATATATATTTGAAACTGTTACTATAAATTAAATTTAGATCTCTCTGGTTATCACACCTCATGATAGATAGAAAAAAAAACTAGATATTTAATCTGTTGATTACAGCTCAAAATGTCAAAACTGTGTAGATATAAGTTTTTTACATGAAAATTTGGTTATAGTTTGCAAAACTTCAAACTACTACTACAAAATTGTCTCCAAGTCAGATGAACCCTCTGGTTCTTCTCTCTCAATTGAAATAAGTGAAAGTTAATAACAAAAGCAACAACTTGTTCATAAGAGAATATTAATAAATAGTTAGGAAGAGTGTAAGACTATTATAATCTTGTAAAGGAAATTTAATAATTTATGGTATGATATTATGTAAACATGTAAATAGATTAGAATAAGTAAAATGATGACAAATAATAAAACAACTGAAACTACTAGTTTTGTGGTAATATAGTTGTGTCCTAATTTAGCTGAATATACATAGTAAAAATTTTTGCTGAATGTATATATATTTAATTTTCATAAAAAGCTTGCATTTCAGCTTTATTTTTGGTGAAAAGTAGTCTGAAAATATAAGAATTTAAATAAATTCTTTTTAGCAGGTTCAATCTCAGGAGACAGAAAGATCAACAGGACAATATAACTATCCAATTGGCATTTTTCTCAAATTCTCAAATTGTTAATGATAAATGTATCATTAACAATCCACTAATTCTCAAATCATTACATGTTTGAAACCAGAATTGTTACAAACCCTTGTGAATTCAATGCCAAATCGTGTGTATGATGTTATTAAAAATAATGGAAATACAATTACATCGAAAAAATTTTTAATAGCTAAGTTTACCTAAACTTTTAGGACAACAATGCTTAGCAGAATTTCTATTTTTGTAAGAATATTAATAAATATTAATAACTATTAAATTGTTAAATTTATCTTTTTAATGACATTTAATGTGATTTATTGTGATCTTATTTCACTTATTAAATCAATCTAAAGTTCAGTATTTTAAAAGTTATTCAAGAAAAATCATTTTATCTAAATTTTTGGGACAGACCTTATAATAATAATGCAAAATGTTTTTGTGTATATGTTACCAGCAAAACCCAATTTTATGCCAAACTAGTTTAGAATTATTATTCAAGTATTTTAATGGTTCAAATAAAATTAAAAGGCAATCAATTAGATGAACAACATTTATTCAAACATAGTCTACTTAATTATAAAAAATGGGGTTAATGTTACCCTAGATATCGAAGGTGGCAGCTCGTCTCCGATTCCAGCAATCAGAAGATAGGGAACGGTGGGGACGCACGTTCTAACCTAACCTAACCTATTCTAATTGTAATAATTATTCAATAATTATTAGAATAGGTTAGGTTAGGTTAGAACATGCGTCCCCACTGTTCCTATCTTCTGATCGCTAGAATCGGAGACAAGCCGCCATCTTCGATACCTAGGGTAACAATAACCAAAAATGGTATGGATTAGAAGTGACACAAAACTGTAAAATAAAAATAAGCTAATCAGTACTTATCAGTTTGTATTTTTTTTTTATTAAGCCATGAATTTTTAAAGGTAATTAACTTTCAAAAATATTTTAAAAAATTCAAACAAAATAATAAAAATAACTTTTAAAATCAAACTAAAATTAAAAATGAACTTATTTGTGTTTTATAATGAACTTAAATTAACCATTAATATATATTTGAATAATAATTCTAAACTAGTTTGGCCTGACACACTTACGCCAAACTAGTTTGGCGTAAAATCGGGTTTTGCCGGTAACGTATACAGTTGATTCCACTTAAGAGAGCATCCAAAGTAACAAGATCATTTTGGTGGTTGTTAACAGTGTTCAATTCTCTCCACTCTTTCCTGTTTTAGTAACTGTATTTATATCAAACATTGCAAAACCCAACATGTATATAGAAACATAATCAAATGATCGCCTAAATAATTGGGCTATAACTCTACTTAGTATTAATCATTAAATTAGAAATTTGCTACTAGAGATAGACATCAGGTGCCATTTCTTAACTAAATTAATAATTATAATTTTAATGATTTATTAAATAATTTAGAACCATCTGGAAGAAAAGAATTGACCTGGAAGGGAGCAGGGCTTAAACTCACAACCTCTACCTGCTGTGCCACTTGGACCCCAAGCAAGCCTTTGCTTCCAGATGTAGAGCTCTGCTTCCAGAAGGCTTCCTTTCCACAGTAAGCCTTCACTTCACCATTGTGGAGTTATACTTAGGCCATGGGCGTAAGAGTCGTTCCTAGCTGGCACTGTGTTTAACTGTGTAAGGTTATATCTAAAATTTAAACACATCTGGAAGCAAAGGCTTGCTCAAGATCTGGGTGGTACAACTGGCAAGCAAAGGTTGCAGGTTTAAGCCCCGCCCCACTCTGGGTCAGTTCTCTTCTTCCAGAAGGTTCTAAATTAGTTAATAAATTATTCAAATTATAAATATTAATTTAGTTAAGAGATGACACCTAATGTCTACCTCTAATTGCAAATTACTTAGTTATTAATCATTAAATTAACAGAGTTATAGCCTGATTATTTAGGCAATCATTTGGTTATAGAACTCTATGTAACTTAAATTTTAACATTTCCAGGTGTATTATATCATCACAATATTTTATTGTGCTTAGATCATATTGGTTTCCGTTCTTGTATCATTAATTTTATTGTTCTATTGAATTTATTTTAGCATTTCAAGACAGTGAATAATCATATTTATTTTTATCAGCGTAATGGCATGTGTCATCTCAAAAAGTTAAAATGTAATAATTTTTTTTTCAATTCATTATTATTAAATTAAAATTTTAGATAGATGAAAATACAATTCATTTGTATTTCTAAAACAAACAAAATGAAAGAAATAATTTAAATTTCAAATAATTCTTCAATCAGTTGTATATTTTGACAATAAACAAACTTTCGAGCGTTTATAGTATATTGTATTCAAATACAAATGTGTTATATATCAGTATTATAAAAAAATAATCTTACCTCTGCTTTATTTGCAACTAGTGTTTTGTCTAATGGAGAATTTTCTGAAGCTCTACTGTTAGTACTACTGCTACAAAGAGTATCACTAAAACTTCCAGAAAATCTCTGATAATTTTCCAAACTAAATAAAAGAATAATTATAAAATTTTATTTAACATACTATTAAGAATATAATAGGCAGGATAAGCCTTAAGTAGCTTTACAACTTTCAATAGAAACAAACTTATTGAAATGGAATACTACATACTTTATTTTATAATGATAAAACTAGGCATGTAAAACTTTTATGTTGAATATTTATAGTTTGATTTCAATGACACTTTCTCTGATTTTATGTGAATATAACAGATTAATTAATATACAATTTTTTCACTTGAATACATTAATTATCATTTCTAAATGGCATACTCCTTGTGTTCAGTAACAATACAGGAAAGATTATTTTATACTTTTACAAAATCAGGATTAAGCTCAAAGAGGTTAAACCATTATGTCCAGTACCCCCTTTGCTGCATACACTTGTCTACAATTGCAATCTTGTCACTCCTATAACAAGTGTCTGAATTTTCTAACTTTTTATATAAAACAGTCACAAAACATATGCCTTTGTAAATATTAAATCAATATGTCTGGTACCTTTTTTGCTGTACACACTCACCTACATGTGCAAACTTGACATATTTGTATTGTATACTGTATCACTGTACATATTTTGTAATTGTATTTTTACTTGTTTAACAAATGCCCAGTGATCCAATACTTCCCTTCAATCTTTCTCTATTTTCTTTCCCCCCCTACTTACTATCACTTCCTCTTCTAATTTCAATTTCATCACTTCTAATTTCTTAGAGGTAAAGTCTATGCACATACAGACAACCTCTCTACTCTTTTAATGTAATGTAATGTGGTTATATAATGGATGAGAATAGTATTGAGGGTAAGATATTTGATTGCTTTCATTATATAGTAGACCAGGACTTCTTAAACTTTTTTATTCACGACCCCATTTATGATTGTGATTTTTTTCGTGCCAAAAAAAAAAAAAAAATATAAAATAAAGATTTATAAATATTTTGCAATATACATATGAAATACAATGAAAATATACATATATATATATTGAAGATATATACAAATTTGCAAAAACAGTAATGGTGTACTACCACAGTTCACTCTTGTGTTACAATGGAACAAAGACAACTGAATACACTGAAAAGCAACAACACTACACTAGTTCACACTACAATCAGTGTTGCTGAATCGTTGTCTCGCTGCACCAGAAGTGACAGAAAGTGCAACTCACGAAACCTATGACATAAAGCATGCCATTTTCAAACTCTCACAAATTATTTTCAATATTTTGCATTAAAATCTCGTGACCCCAAGATTTCGCTAAGCGACCCCAAATGGGGTTGCGACCCATAGTTTAAGAAGCCCTGTAGTAGACAAACAATATTTTATAGCTATCAAAAGCTGGCCAGATGGCTGAGCGGTCAAGATGGCAGCCTACCGCTCTGGGGGACCCAGGTTCGAATCCGGACAGGTTGAAAAAATCTCCAAGAATTTTTCGGGGAATGGTCCATCTGGATATGTTGGGCCTGTCCCTCATCAATTGGCTGTCCCATTGTGGCCTGGCTGAACCCATAATGGGCTTGCTAAAAGAGGCCTTCTTAGTGCCCACAGGGTGGAAAGAGTTAAAAAAAAAAGCTATCGAAAGCTTTAAAGCTACTTTAAACTATACCACTATTATTCTAAAATTTTTACCTTAGAGATTTATCATCTCTAAAATTCAATTTCTTTTCTGTTTTTTCTGTAATAAAATTTCAATTTAAATCTGATTCATTCAAATGATTCAAATTCAAAAATAATTTATTTTAATTAAAAGCATTTATTTTGAATTATTACTGTCTACTAGGACTTCTGTATAGTAATATTATTGGACTTATTACACTGGTATGATCACTTGGACACAAAGAGGTAGGAGAGTCAAAGCCAAATGATTGCCACAATTAATCAAGCTATTTATCCATTACTATTAATAATTACAGTGATCATTTGGCTTTGATTAATAACATTGGACTTAGAGATGTTTAGATTTATGTAGCGATAGTCAAAATTAAAACAAAGTTTCTGTATTTTTACCTATTTTTCCTGTGAAAACAAAGAAACTCTGTTTTAGTTTTGATTACTGCTTCATCTTTGTATCCAATTGATCACACCAGTATAATTATTGTTATTAGTATACAGAAGTCCTAGTAGACAATAATAATTCAAAATAGAATTAAGGACATAGAGGCATAATTAACTAAAAGTATTTACTCACCTTCATCAGGTTGGTTGGATGGAGATAATTTGGAATTTAGGGAATTTAATACATTTCTTCTCTTTAATAAATGAACAGGATGAAAAGCCAAAGAATCCATTTTCTATTATAAATATTTTGTTTTTAACTGAATGTTATTTATTTTATATTTATAAATTGATTACCTTAGTTCTATCACTGTGTGGAATTCTTTTTCCTGATTTCATACACAATCTTCCTTGAGTGATTTCAGAAATGGGACTAAAAAGAAGTGGAGGAACAACAACATTTGGAAAACTCTTTGGTGATAATAACAACTGAAAAAGTAATTTATAGAATGAATAATAATAATAATTTGTCCTACAAATTTTTTTACATATAAAGCATAAAAATAATTTGGTAGATGACAATTTATTCATACAGAAAAAAAAATTAATGAACAAATTGGAGAAGAAAAGACGATAATTGGTAAGAATATGATCTAAATACAGAAAAGAAAACAAGTATAGTTAAGACCTAGCAACAGCTTTTCCTTAACTGAAAATTAAATTGAATACTGTGATGTATTCATCATCAGTTAACATAATTTTCATTAACCTGTTTACTAATTTTTGCAGGTCTTCAATAGGATATTTGTACTCTCTCAAGTGTTCCACTAAAATGTTATGCATTTGCTTTAATAGTACAAGAGAGTATGAATATACTATTCAAGACCTGCATGAATTAGTAAGCAGGTTAATGGAAATTAAACTGAATAGGTAATTGTTAATATTACTAAATATAGTACCAAAATAAATCAAATTACACTCATTGACAAAAAGTTATGTATCAAAAAAGAGATGATGGAATTGAATGAAACTTCATTAGTGCAAACATAATGATAATGGTAATGAGTAATTATAATATCAAAGCAAAATCACAATTTTCTCTGAAACAATAGTACAGTTTAAAGAAACTTTTAGTACAAAAAATTCTTTAAAATTTTTTGTACTAAAAGTTTCTTTATACTGTATTTAATGTACGAATTTTCTTTATAGGCTGCTTGTCTGCCTTTAAAGTATTGTCTTGAGGAATCTTTTTAAAGAATTTTTTGTATAATTTAAGCCCTGGCCATATTTTAAAATGTAATTATTTAATTTTATATGAAGTGCCACCGCCAGAGGGATGTTAACTGTTTTACATTTAAAGGCAAATGAGCAGCCTATAAAGAAAGGTCAACTCTGCCGTAAGATTGTTAATTTCTCAAATGTGCATTTGAAAGGACTGAATTGGAATAAAGACACATTTGTATGTATTGTCTTGAGGAATCTTTTTAAAGAATTTTTTGTATAATTTAAGTCTTGGCCATATTTTAAAAAACTTTTAGTATTTTGTATGATCTGCTCTTGCCTGGATACACATGCTAATAAGATCAGCCATAAGGCACTGTATACTATCTTACAATAGATTTGCTGACAGATGTAACTGCTACTCCAGATCTCTCAATTGTAGATGTATACAACTATGTCTGAGACATAGCATTCTTCAGTAAATGGACAATTCTATCAGGTATGTATCTTTTTTGTCAATGAGTGTATTTGATGTATTCTTTTCAGTAGAACAACAAAATTAAACTTATATACTTGATGTGCTCTTTCACTATAATAATTCAATTCTGAAAAAATCAAAAAACTTATTCAATATTAACAATAGAACAATCTGCATCATAAATACTAATAAATGTGCAAGTAAATTTAAAAAATTAAATAAAAGTAAATAAAAATATTTTTAAGTCAAATTAAAAATTAATTTATTTAAACTATTAAATAAATTAATCAGAGAAAATTTAATTAACACACTAACACAAAAATGGTCATCAATGATCATTATCAGGTTCTAACCTGTAACATTTTAATAGAGATTGTAATTAGAACAGATTTTAAATAAAAATAGAACATAAGAACATAGATCAGGGGTGGCAAACCTACGGTACCAGTACCTAAAGTGGCATGTCAGAGAAACATCTGGAACATAACATATCATACAATTTTGATTTTTCATACTGCACTCTAAGAACCTATAACCGGTGTGATATAAAAAACAAAGGCTGCTAATCACCACAAACGTTTTTGAACTGCTGGGAGTTCTTTTTCAGGTGTGAGACTGAATTACTGATGGGACAGAGCAAACCGTTAAAGGAAATTCGAGAAACAATAATAAGGTGTTACATGAGATGTGAGTGTGTTTGTCTAGTTGACCATGACCTTAATGGTTGGAGTCTATCAACATGACCTTAAATGGTTGGAGTCTATCAACGTCTGCCATGCTGTCGACAGAATCAATTCATCCTTAAAATTGATGCAGTTCTTATTGAGGAACGATTTGTAGATTTAAATTGCCTCCAGCCACTTAAGGTGTTCATTGTGTGACGTAGTGTAAACAAGTTTCGCCTGGTGGAAGGCTACCACAATGTCTGGGTCGGCGGCAGGGGTGGAGGTACTTCTCTGATGATGTAACATGAGATGTATGCGTCTCATGTAACACCTTATTATTGAATCTCAAATTTCCTTTAACGGTTTGCTCTGTCCCATCAGTAATTCAGTCTCACACCTGAAGAAGAACTCCCAGCAGTTCAAAAACATTTGTGGTGATAAGCATCCTTTGTTTTTTATATCACACCGGTTATAGGTTCTTATACAGTGCAGTAATTTACACATCCCGGTATTCTCCAGTGTAGTGTAGTTTGATTTTTCATCTGGTCATCCTTTATTTCTATCAGCTTCTTTACATTTAGTCTAATTACAGCATATTCATTTTATTTATTTAAACATAGTTATTCAAAGTCTAGAACTTTAACATGCATAAACATTTTTAACCCTTTGATGACATCTGATGTGACGTTTACATCAGATGTTGTATTTGTTGGTGTTTGATTGTTAATTATCAAGTTTGTAATATTGCTATACATGTTTCTTTCACAATTTTGCATTTCTAAACTACAAATTTTTGTGTTAATTAACATAGATAGTTTAGTGTTGGTGCATTTATTTTTGAGCTACATCCAGTTTTACATGCTATTTATTTAAATTACTTAACAACTCACAAATTTGAATTAATAGATACTTTGAATCTTAATAATTCTAACTTATGAATCCTAAATAAATATTTGATAAAATGTATAAGATATAATTTTTGTGTGTGAAAAAAATATTTTACTTGTCCAGGTGACGGCAGTGAAGATAAACTGAGATTCTTTAGTTGTACTCTATCATTTTGTGTATTTTCAGTCATTTCAGGAGACAAAAACACATCACAGGAAACTGGAGAATGATTTTCAGAAGTGGGTGAAGGTAACTGTCGAAATTTTGTAGTTTGGAGACGATTTAAGATATTTGATGACACTTCACCTAGCCAGTTCTAGAAAAGATTTTAATTTTAATTATAAAGTATCATTTTATTACTAAAAGTATCAAATTATTTTAATATTACATACCATAATACTCATGTTCTTTTGACTGTCTTTAGATATATACCTGAAAATAAAAAGAATTAACGAAGTATTTTATTAAGATCATATAAATTTTCTTGTAATTCAGAAATTGAAATAAGTAAACAAATTTACCTACTGTTAGAAGATCTTGAGGCTTTCAGTGGAATATTTCCACTTAATGATGATGTTAATTTAATATTACTTGTTGATGACTCTATTTTTTTTGTTAATAATTTAATCACTTCATTATCTGGCTCTTCTACAAAAAAAAATTTGTTTTTCTTTTAATATAAATTTCCTTGGGATAAAACATTTAGAATTTTATTTTAAATAAATTTATTATAAGGTGAAATAAAATAAACATAAATCACACATTCTTACGTAATAAATAAGCCAAATCCAAAGCTTGGCAACCATTATATGCTGTGATATCTACATTTGCTCCTGCCTCTATAAGACAATTTACAACAGCTGTTTTTCTGTAATGAAATATGGAAAAATAAATTCTGCCAATTTTTACCTTTTATCATTAAATATTTCTTAAAGTACCTATGAAAAACAGCTTGCATCAGCGCTGTCCAACCATTTACTGTATCCTGTTTATCTAACTCGGCACCATATTTATTAACAACTGAACAATATGCAGATATCCAAACATAGCTGAATACATTAACGGAGTAGCTCCATCATCTAAATGACAGTTGCAAAGACACGGATCATCCTTAAGTAATTTTTGAAGAGTCGTAACATCATCTGAAATATTAATAACATTTACAAAATTAAAATTATTAAAATTAAAATTAAAATTTAACAAAAAAACAAAGAAAAAAGCATTAAATTTTTTAATTTTGAAATTAAATAAAACATATTAACCATTTTTAACGGCATTAAGTACTTTTACAACTTCTTTCACATCTATAAAAAAATTATTATTACATATTAGTAATATACATATAAAATTATAAATCTAAAAAGAATTATTTAAAGTTATTTACTAAACTAATCATAAACAAATTAATCATAATCCTAATGTTAAGGCAGTTGGATGGCTGAGGCAGTCGAAGTGTCAGCCTGTCAGTCTAGAGGACCTGGAATTGAATCCAGGCAATAAAAAAACCACAGGAATTTTTTAGGAAATCCTGGCCATGTCAGGCCCCATTTCTCACCACCCAACTATCCCATTGTGGGCCTGGCTAGATCCAGGACGGGCCTGAAAAAAGGCCCTTTTAGTGCCTACAGAATGGCAGAAAGAGTTAACTAGGCAAAGTTTGTTTTCTGTCCGAACATAAACTAAGAATTGAGTCAAAACATCAGGAAGTCAATAATATTGTTTTGGGAGGCATTTTCAGTAGTCACTTGCTACTCCCAAAGCAGTGATGTCATAGATATAAAAAAGAATTTAAAAAATTGCATGCGCTTGTGCTAACAACCTTGGATGTTGTCACTCTGACTTTAATGTACAAGGTGTTTCACAATGTTTTGACGATTTCAAAGTTGAATAACTTGCGTTAAAACTGAGGTACAGCGATGGTGGTGCCCTCTATTAGTAGTACAGACTGTCAACTTTCATTTCATATAGGTTACTATAAGGGGTGTTCAAATGAAAGTGATTCGAGGTGTGTATCCATGAGATGCGCAGGGACAGAAATGACACAGATACACAGATAGAAAAAACAATATTTAATGAGTGAAATGCATACAAAGTTTGTTAAAAGAAATCACCCATGGTGTTTAGGCAGGCGCCTCATTGCTTAGGAAGGTTATGAATTCCGTCCGTGAAGAACGATGTTGGTTGATCATGGAACCAGTTCAGAACTGCAGCCTTTACGTCATCGTCGGAAGTGAAATCGTTGACCTATTAGACTTTTCTTCAGCGGTCCAAAGATGTGATAGTCGCAAGGCGACATATCTGGACTGTAAGCTGGATGTTCCAGGACTTCCCACTTTTTACAGGCCAGTGCCTCAACATGTGGCCTTGCATTGTCGTGCAGAATGATGACACCTGATGACATCATATGAAGACGTTTGCTTTTGATAGCCTTATGCAGCTTATCAAGTGTTTGGGTGTACTGTTGAGCATTGATGGATACGTTCGGCTCCTTAAACTCCAGTAATAGGGTCCCTGCATGTCGAAAAACGCCGTCAACATCACCTTTCCGGCTGACTGCTGAGTTTTGAATTTTTTGGGCCTAGGTGAGCCGGGATGTTTTCATTGCATGCTGACAGACTTCCCTTTCGGTTGGAAGTGGTGACACCAGGTTTCATCCCCTGCCACTATGTGCTGCAGAAAGGCGTCACCGTCATCTTTGTAGCACAACAAATGCTGTAAACTCAAGCCCATTTGCTGTTTCTTGTGGTGTTCAGACAGCATGCGGGGTACCCATTGGCAACAAACTTTTCGATACTTCAGAATGTTGGTGACAATATTGCGAACAGTACCGATGGAAACGTTTAACTCATTTGAGACATCATAAATGTTTTGATGTTGATTTCCCTTGATTGCAGTGGCAATGTCCGTAATCAGCTTCTCTGTCACAACTTTGTGCACCTGACTGGGCCGCAGCAGATCCCTTGTCTCGTGTCGACTGTCGCTAAACATTCTCGCCCACTTTGTCACTGTACACAGCCAGCATTCTGCGATGAATATCCACTGGCTTACACCCTTCCAGTGTTGAAAACTTAATTACAGCTTGCTGATCCATTTTGGATGCAGTTGCATCCATACTAGCCATTTTTAAATGAATGCCACGTCCTTACGAATGAAGTTATCACAAATCTGGTTACGCATGTGCATATGTGGTACATAAACTTCACTATTGCGTTTGTTTCACAAAAATACATTGAAAACTGTTTGCATGCGATGCTTCAAATCACTTTCATTTGAACACGACTCGTATGTAGTATCATGGCGTACTGGTCATTGTGCGTTCGTGATAGAGTGCTATTTTCACATCGGTGAATGTGTCATGTGCATGCAACATGAATTTTGTAAACATTTTAAGATTCAGTTGCGATATCCAATTCCTGCTCGTGGAACAATATTGAATTGGGTAAAAAACTTCTGTGAAACTGCCAGTGCATCGAATCGAAAGTCAACCGGGTGTAGGAAGACTGTACGTACTCCCGAGAACATTGAACGTGTGCGTAGCAGTTCACAGAAAAGCCCTTGTGTAGCTGCAAATGGTCATCATTTGTCCAATGTAGTATTTCATAAGTAAAATAGAATAAATTTTGTACCTTGTGTAAAATTTTCAACTTTTTTTAGCAATTAGTTTGTGAGTTATTCAACTTTGAAATCGTCAAAACATTGTGAAACACCCTGTATTTTGAAAACAAACTCATGAACCCTAATTTTTATTACGTTTTTGAATTCCTCATTGCTAAGTTGGCTAAGTTTTATAATATCAACTTATCTATTTTTATCTTGAGGAAACCATGTTTTATGCTTTCTTTCTTGCAAAGACACAATGCAGTGACAGTAGATTTAAAAGACTGGGCAAATTTTCATCCTTTATTCGGTTGGAACGCTTTTTACATCGCGCGTTTCGGGCCGATGCCCCTCTTCAGCCAACTTATAATTGTCTGTACGTGTTACAAATACATGTGTACAAACAGCACAGCAGTTATTGGGGGTTGTTACCTCCTAAATGTTGGTGTTAAGAGCTTGTATACCATTAAAGACTGGATCGCACCTCGTTCGAAAGCATAGACAGAGTACGAGTAGTCCAACAGCATGAATCTAAAATTCGCCTACCGGCATGTTATCTGGGAGTTCCCTTGCGTAGTGACTGCAAGGGTAGGTAAGGACTGTAGGGAGGTAACAACCCCCAATAACTGCTGTGCTGTTTGTACACATGTATTTGTAACACGTACAGACAATTATAAGTTGGCTGAAGAGGGGCATCGGCCCGAAACGCGCGATGTAAAAAGCGTTCCAACCGAATAAAGGATGAAAATTCGCCCAGTGTTTTAAATCTACTGTCACTGCATTGTGTCTTCGCAAGAAATAAAAAAAATTGACTTATCTAATTTTGAGAACAAATTTAACTCTAAAAGCCACTTAGAAGAGGCTCCACTAATGCTCAATCTCAAAAATGAAAACAAAAAAATATCTGAACATACTGAATATTTATAACATTTACTTCACTAGTGCAATAAATAAATGTCATGACATTTCAGAAATGAATAATGCCCAGCTTACAGAGTTAAGAAAAATGAGATGGCCAAATTGACTATTCTAGATATAACAACCTATATTAGCATTCCTTTAGAATCTACAAACAATATGCATATTTTTGTATGAACATATATGTCTATGAATGAAGCAAAACAGCCTCTCAAACTTATATTGCAAAAATTACAAGGACTCAATCACAAAGTTTACTAGTAGACAAATTTACTGTTTTAATCATTTTACCATTGTCAGGTACAGTAAAACCTTGATTTAACAGACTTTGGATTTAATGGTACATCGTATATGAAAATTAACACCCTGTTAATTTTAAAATACTTTTTATATATAATTATATTATTTTTTTTTTAAATTCAAAAGTCACTACACTAAGAACATTATTTATTTGTTTAGTTAAATACAATTAAAGTGCATTTTCCAAAAAATGTTCGTGTATTTATTTCGATTCAGATTGTACACAATAAATAATTATAATAAATAATAATATTGTTATTATTATGGTTTCCAGAGAGTACATAAGCAATAATACATATAGAAAGCATAAAAAAAATTTGATACTCCACAAAACTAGGCAGATAAATATACAGATAAAAACTCTCTAACCTTGAAATTCTCCCAGCAGAGTGATGAAAGTCCAGAAAAAAACAAATGCTTACAGTCTGTCTAAGACCTGCTTCAGGTTATAATTTTTGCAGAAATGAAACACCACAGGCTTCAGTGTTTCAAAATGGAATATGCGGAAGAACTCTCAAGAAATTCATATTTAAAACCAACAACTGATCAATAGGATGTGCCTAAACATAAATGTTATAATGTGTTTTATAATGTCGGTATGACAATATTCACGCCAAACACCGTATAAACGTTGCGAAAAGTTCACTGAGTTCAGCGTTATATCCACGTTTGCTTGTCGCAAGTACTTTCGACGAACCTTACTGTCGTCGTCTTCAGGCGAGTTCGTAAATTTGCCGAAAAACTTTAAAAAGAAACAAAACCGATGCAGAATGGAACGCATAAAGCTTTACCAAAGCCGTTACGAACGTAAATCAAAAATTCAAAAAACATTCGAAAGCCGATCGAGCATCTAGCTCCACGACTAGCGAGGCTGCGCATGCGCTAATCGTATATTAGATAACACTAAAGCACGTTTAAACGCTTGAATAACGTGACCCAAATATTGGGCAGCTCAAGAGTGGGAGTGTTGCATGCTTCTAACGTGGTGGTAAGGAGGGATTCCCAGATGAAAACTGTTTTTCTATCATTGCAGCACTTGAGCATATGTGCTTGCGACCATAGCGGATTGAAACCCTGTTCGAGAGCCTTTTTTGCTAGCTCTGTGGTGTGCCTACCCCTCACCACATCGTCCTGGTGCTCGGCGAGGCGGCTGACAAGCATTCTGGTGGTGGCCCCGATATATCGTGTGCTTATTCCCGTTGCTAGATTTTCCAGTGGAACAGCATAGACCCCCGATTTCTCGAGCGTGGAGAGCTTGTCTCTGTCGTTACACAGAAGCTTGCGCAAGTTTGGAAGTGGAGCTAATGGCAGTACCAGGTTGCGCTTCCTAAATATTCTGCAGATACGTATAGAGAGGGGTCCGAGGTATGGCAACGATGCTTGCATCACCGAAACCTCCCTCTTGCTGCTTAGCGTGGTGCTTGGAAACAACGATTTCTTTACCCTACTGAGCACATGTGTAAATTTTGCACGCGAGAAGCCAGCCGTGCGTACTGCCAAACTGATGTTATCTAACTCGATATTGGCCAGCTCCTGCGTAGAGGAAAGCAAAAATGCCCTTCTTATGAGGGAGGCGATGGCTGCGCTGACATATCGAGAAGGCTGAAAGGCCTCTGCTGGGATGATATACAGAGCTACGTTGGCCTTGTGGTGTACCGAAAACTGTAGACCTTCCGGGGACTTACGTATACGCAGGTCTAAGAACGTAATTGCATCGTCGTTCTCTTTCTCCCAGGTAAAATTAATAGAAGGGTATACGCTTGAGAGATGTTGCTTAAAGGTAAGAAAAGCCTCCTCTGTGTCATCCCACGCTACTAAGATGTCGTCTACATAGCGCAGATACAAGCACGGGTAGCGGATAGCAAGTGGGGAATCGAACGTTCTACGCTCTATCTCTCTCATGATGAGTTCCGCTAAGATGGCAGATAAAGGGGAACCCATGGGGACCCCTTGCTTTTGTAAATAAATTCTCTGGTTGAAACGGAAGTAGTTATGCTCAGTGACAAAAACGAGCGCATCTCGTAAGTCAAGTACCTGCTGGATGATGAAGCCATTTTTTAATAGGAGAGAGTTAGCCAGCATTACGGCCTCAAAGGTGGGTACAGAAGGGTATAAAGAAACTACATCTAACTTGTAGAAGGTGTAGGCGTCGTGTGGTAGAGCTCCGATGCTTGACGCGATGGTGGACTTGGCGATAACAGAGGAGGGAGTGAGGTGTGGGGAATCTGGAACTATGACACGGAGAAATTTAGCGAGCGCTTTCTCTAAATAGTAGGTTGGATGAGACCTACTATTAGCGGAACTCGTCGTGAGAGAGATAGAGCGTAGAATGTTCGATTCCCCACTTGCTATCCGCTACCCGTGCTTGTATCTGCACTATGTAGACGACATCTTAGTAGCGTGGGATGACACAGAGGAGGCTTTTCTTACCTTTAAGCAACATCTCTCAAGCGTATACCCTTCTATTAATTTTACCTGGGAGAAAGAGAACGACGATGCAATTACGTTCTTAGACCTGCGTATACGTAAGTCCCCGGAAGGTCTACAGTTTTCGGTACACCACAAGGCCAACGTAGCTCTGTATATCATCCCAGCAGAGGCCTTTCAGCCTTCTCGATATGTCAGCGCAGCCATCGCCTCCCTCATAAGAAGGGCATTTTTGCTTTCCTCTACGCAGGAGCTGGCCAATATCAAGTTAGATAACATCAGTTTGGCAGTACGCACGGCTGGCTTCTCGCGTGCAAAATTTACACATGTGCTCAGTAGGGTAAAGAAATCGTTGTTTCCAAGCACCACGCTAAGCAGCAAGAGGGAGGTTTCGGTGATGCAAGCATCGTTGCCATACCTCGGACCCCTCTCTATACGTATCTGCAGAATATTTAGGAAGCGCAACCTGGTACTGCCATTAGCTCCACTTCCAAACTTGCGCAAGCTTCTGTGTAACGACAGAGACAAGCTCTCCACGCTCGAGAAATCGGGGGTCTATGCTGTTCCACTGGAAAATCTAGCAACGGGAATAAGCACACGATATATCGGGGCCACCACCAGAATGCTTGTCAGCCGCCTCGCCGAGCACCAGGACGATGTGGTGAGGGGTAGGCACACCACAGAGCTAGCAAAAAAGGCTCTCGAACAGGGTTTCAATCCGCTATGGTCGCAAGCGCATATGCTCAAGTGCTGCAATGATAGAAAAACAGTCTTCATCTGGGAATCCCTCCTTACCACCACGTTAGAAGCATGCAACACTCCCACTCTTGAGCTGCCCAATATTTGGGTCACGTTATTCAAGCAATTAAACGCGCTTTAGCGTTATCTAATATACGATTAGTGTAAGCGCGGGTCTGCGCATGCGCTGCCTCGCTAGTCGTGGAGCTAGATGCTCGATCGGCTTTCGAATGTTTTTTGAATTTTTGATTTACGTTCGTAACGGCTTTGGTAAAGCTTTATGCGTTCCATTCTGCATCGGTTTTGTTTCTTTTTAAAGTTTTTCGGCAAATTTACGAACTCGCCTGAAGACGACGACAGTAAGGTTCGTCGAAAGTACTTGCGACAAGCAAACGTGGATATAACGCTGAACTCAGTGAACTTTTCGCAACGTGTTTTATAATGACTTATCAAATAGGGCCTGCCATGTTTGTGAGATCTGCTTTCCTTCCTTGAAGTCTATACACTGCCCTTTCATGTCTGCTTTAAAACTTTCAAGCACCTCCAGTATCTTGAGTTGGTCCATATTTGCCACTGTTTTGATCAATGTAACTTATTATAAATTGTTTGTTTCTTCTGGACTTTCATTACTCTGCTGGGAGAATTTCAAGGTTAGAGAGGTTTCAAGGGTTTGCATATAGAAAACTTTTCTGTAAAATTAAACTTCTCATACATACATAATTTTAATTAGGCAAACGTATCTACATAAGTAAAAAGAGATAAACTAACTAATTTGTCAATTTTTTAACACACATTTGGAAAACCTACTTTATTATATAATGAACTTTTATCTTTAATGAACACCTTCTAACTTAAATTAATCTGTTAAATCAAGGTTTTACTGTAATGTAAAAGATCAAATTAGTTCTTAATAATTTGAACCAATTTTTTAATTTTTCTGCTAAATGTTCCAATCAAAATTAAAAATATCAATTCATTTTTAATTTTGATTGATTTTTAAAAACATTTTGAATTTGTCTGCTTTCCATTTTGACTTGCTTTTCTTTATATATAATCTTGCTGATTCTGAGCAATCCCACTTAATAATTAATTTGGATTAGCAAGTTTGCACTGAATTCTGAATTATTAAAAGCAAAATAATCTGCAAATATCACAAAATTAATTCTTGAAATCAAGTTATTAAAGATACATATTTCTCTTAGATTATAAACAATTACTTTGAGTTTATTAATATTAAAACAATAAAAATAAAGTTTTATTTTTACAAACTTTTCCCTTGATAATGTGCCACACCAAGTAGATGCTTACTTTGTTGATGTCTAGAGCTAGTCATAATTATAATGCAAATGTACTGTACATATGTTTTTAGAGTATTAAATAAAGTCAAAGAAAATAAAAAGACTATGAATTTTCAGTTTGTTCACATTATCATTATCAATATTAAAATGCTTATTTCAGGAAGCCAACTGTTTAATTTAAAAGGAAGAAATGTTTTCGTCCTGTTCTGGGAGGGCTTCAGATTACTTAATGAATGTAATAAATATAAATATAAAAAAACTATTGTTCACATATTGTAATGGTTCAAATTTAAGATGCACTTTTTCCACATGTTTCTAAACTTAAATATATGGTATTTCTTTTTAACTCATAAAATGTCTGTAAGCAATGAAAATCTTATAATATTTCCTGTTTATTTTTTTATTTTCTACAACTATGCATTTCTTATTAATGTTGATGGAAATTTTAAATATTATTATCTAGCAGGATCTACCATGCTGTTGAAAGGGTCATCTCTTCTTTGAAATTGATGCACGTGGTGTAATGTCCTGCTCAAGGGCGTCGCCAGCCAATGGGCCAGGCGGGGGCAAGATGATATAAATTGATAGAGGATATGAATTGTATGTAGGTAAAATAAAAACGATTCATAAATTTTAAGAAGCTTAAGAAGATTATTTTAATTAAAACATAATCTTCTTGGGTTTTTCACGCGGGAATTATAAATCGGGCAATAAATGACTTAGCATTTAAATAATTTTTTTCGCATGTCTAGGGAGGGGCAACTGCCCCTCTGCCCCCCTCTGGCGACACCCTTGGTCCTGCTCTAAATATTTCCATAGCCTCCAAGAATTTGAGATGTTCAGGTTGGTTGGTAGTGAAGATAGTGTGCGCTGCATCAAAGTTCGCTGTGATGTCCTGATTGGTGGAGAGAACTGTTGTAGTTCTGTTGTGTTGTATGTCAGCCTTATGTTCTTTAATCCTTATCCCCAATGTACATTTGGTGGAGTCAATATATACCATTTCTCTGTCGAATCTATGGTCTCTGAGCGGGACGGTGTATATTCCTGGTAGTCTGACAGTTCAGTGGATCTTTTCTGTTATGTAGTATTTGGAAAATGGTTTGGTATCTTCTGTAAGCTATATTGACTCAATGTCTCTTGGCTATCATGGTATATAATGATTTTAAATTAGATTAAATGTGATGGGGATCCTTTCTGTATTTTCTTCTTGATTATTTATCTGTCTTTCTGTTGGATTGTTGTATGCTTCCTGGCTACTTCTAAATCATTTACATAATCCACGTACAAGGTTGGTGTACCCGTGGGCTACTGCTATCCCTTCTATATTTTTAAAGTGTAACTAATAAAGTATAAATAAAGTGTAAACTTTATCTTTAAAATAGAGTGTAACTAATAGAAAAGTTATTGTTAACATTTTTACTCTTTAATAAATTCTTTTAAATGGCATTTACTTCTAATTATCATCCAGTTTCTTTTGAAAATCTTTTTTTCAAAGTGGGTTGTGCTGTAAATTCAAAGCAATATGGCAACTATTATTAATAATTTTAAATTTAACCATTTTAAATAGTTAATGTACAATGTTAAATATTATGTTATCTGTCAAGTTTTTTAAATATTATAATAATGAGTAAACAAATAACAATTTTAAAGATAAAAACAATATCAAATAAATTCTGCTAACAGTTCAATGTAATTTTAATTAATCAATTACTTAATTATTTTATTTTTAATTTTATAAGATTTAATAGAAAATAACTTAATTAACTAATCTTGTTTTAACTGATAATTAAAAATCAAATCAATTTTTGAAGCATTTGAAATAATCTGTAGTAACTCAAAATACACTTCTATGTTCTTGTAATAGAAGTTGGTAGTATATCTATGTATCATCATAAGGGGCGTTGGGTTGCAATTTTCAAATTGGAGTCCAATGTCCTTTGTGATGATACCTAGAAATCCTCATTGTCATACATCTGCTGTCTATCCTTCCTTAATCTCGAGAATGGAGTTAGATAGACAAAAAGTGGACCAGACATGTAAAACTTAAGAGCAGGAGGCTTTGATTAACTATACACAAACTTCTGTTCTTGAATATAAGTCATAATATTTCAATTCAAAATTTTCCCCTGAAAGGAGCTATGTAGATGACTGGCATGACTCTATCAATAGCAGGAAAAGTATGATATACAGGAGTAAGATTAAAATCCAGAGCATATATTTTAAATTACATAAATTAAAATATGATTAAAAATTGCAGCCCAGCACTGTGACATTGTCACAATGATTTTGTTAATTTTTAAAAATTGGTAAGTTAGCACATGAAATTACTTTTGTAGATGAATCTAATAAGAGTCATACAAGAGTAATAAGAGTCTAATAAGAGTCAATAAATGAAGATCTTCCCAAACTCTCTATTTAGTGTGAATGTCCTTAAAATTTAGACACTTGTATTCCAAAATGTCATAACGAGTTCAGCATCAGATTTCTTATTAAAAGAGATTCTAAAAATCACTTAAAATACAAATTCATTCTTATTGTAAAGAAATTCAATTTCTAAATTATAAAATTTACCTGTAAAAACTTTAGTAATAGTTTTATTTCTGAGATATTCTTCAACTTCTGACCTTTCAAGCATCATTGCAATATCTAGAGCATTTCTATTACATATATCAATTGCATTAACTTGAGCACCATGTTCAATTAAAATATTTACTATTTGTACATGTCCATTGCAAGCACCCATCATCAAAGGAGTAATTCCTAAAATAGATATTTTGAAAGTTACACACAAATTTTAAGACAATTATTATATAGAATTTGGCAACAACTTATACATTATTCAATTTGTTATTTTATTTATATGTGAAATTTTGCAAAATAAATAATAATATAATAAAACTTATTATTTACTTGCAAAAAGAGCATGCTACAAGTTAGAACAATAAGTTAAGGAGTGTAAATTATTCAATGTAGATTATATAACAACATTTTAATACATCTAAGTTTGTTTTTTAATATATTCTTTAAAAATACCTTCAATTTAACAGACTTTCGACAACAGAGGATACCACTTTCCCCTAATTAGTCTGTTAAATCAAAGGTCTACTGTTTATGTAAAAAACACTCATAAACAGTATACAGTTGAATTAAATGAGTTTCAATTCAATTATAAATACTGTATTTAATCTAATCAACTGTTCACTGTATATAACTTTTCAGCTCAACTCTGTATTATTTATTAGAGAGCACTTGTATCAGAGGGTGACTATCGTTTCTACTCTTTGAAAATTGTGTGTAGCTATTATTAGCTTACACTCATTGCACAAACATATGTGATACCTACAAAGAATTGGATTACTTACTTGAGACAGCAACACAACAAGGTTACCAGAGAAATATAGTAGAAAAACTTATCACAACGTTCCAGAATCGAAGTAATCACTCTCCCACGGATAACAGTAAACAAAAGATGGTAATCAATTATTATCCCTTCTTGAACAAAAATGCTAAACGAAATTGCTAAGCCAATAATATACGTATCATTTACCAACGTAATCCGACAGTTTACAAGTTGTTAAGGAATGACAAGAAGAGAGAAGATCAGAACTCTTTAACAAGGGTTTACTCCATACCAATAAAGGACCAACGATTTGATTCAGATATTGTTTATGTGGGAGCTACTTTACGGCACTTAGAACAAAGGATCAAAGAGCACCAGTACTTAATTAATAAGAGTCTAGACAGTACGGTTCTAGCATCATATGCCAAGCAACAGGATATTAACGTATTATGGGACCATGCTTCCATCATCAAGCCGACGAACAATAGGCATACAATCAAACATCTAGAAAAGCTAGAAATATATAAAGCGCAAGAAAAAACGGGATGTATTAATCACAGGGACGCGGATTCTTTATCAACCGCATGGAAATTGTTTTATAATGATAAACAATAATAACATACAAGGATGCGGCCACGTATTTTGTTATATAATTTTATTCATTTAATGTATAATATATGTATATTAGTCATTATGTGCGATCTATTTGTAGTTGCGCATGTGCATTTATTATTTTTTGTATTTAATTGCTTATATTTCATTTTAGTGTTCTTTTTGTTAATTTGCGTTTTAACTGAGGATGACCGTTAAAAACGATCGAAAACGTTTTTATTTTGTTAAATATTTGTGCTGGATAATTAAAGGTGCTAATTTTCATATTAATTCTAATTTCCAGTATAATTTAAAGTTGATTACTGCAATATTATAATGTACTGCTATTAGAGAAAGACTAAATTTTATAAATTATCCACTCATTAGATTCTCTAATATATAATACTAAAACTGAAGGAATAATAATTTAACTTTATCAGAAATTTGTAGACATAATACTAATAGTAATATTATATATATACATTTAGAAAGCAATTTATTAATTTATATGCAATCATCAATACTTCCAAATATTTGTAAATATTTATCTTATATTATTAAACTAAGTAACTGAATGAAGTTTATAATTGTTTCACAAAAACTACCTGTTGCTGCAACAGTTTGATTTGTAGATACTCCCCGTTTCAGCAAAATTTGAACGATCATATCATGTCCTTGTAATACAGCTGCCATCAGAGATGTCAATTCACATTCAGAGATATGATCTTCCGAAATCTGTGTATCAACAATAGCTCCCATCTCTAATAGCAGTAGTACAGTTGAAAGATGTCCATTCCATGCTGCAATGACTAGAGGTCGCAATCCTAAACAAATTCATATGACAAATTTTAAAATTAACTTCAAAAAACACTTACAAAATAATAATAAATTATTATTTCATACCAAAATTTTAGTTAGTTAAATTTATTTGACAAGAAATGGAATAGATATTAAATATAAATATAAGCCTTTTAAATACAAATTTTTAAATATTCCATATCTAATTAACAATAAAAATAACTATATTTATAATTTTGGTTAAGGTTTTACAGATAAATTAATCAATATACACCTAAAGCTGTTTTACACAGTGTCCATATGAGCAAATGGAAGATTGGTTACAGACTTTAAGAACCAGTAAGAATACTATAACAAACTAATTAATGTAATAAGATGTGTTTAAACAAAATATTCCAATTTTACAAAATCTGGTACTTAAAACTGGTTAAATTAGAATTAAAAACCCTGAACCTATAAACCAGCAAATTTTTATAACAAGTGCAAATCTTTTTGCTTGTGTTGAACAGGCATCATCAGGCAAACTAATCACCAAATGCTGAAATAAATGGGGATTGCTGAACACTGTGCAGAGGGAAGGTGATGTAAGATGAGAGAAATGGGGAAGAGGAGGATAGAAAGTTTTATAGTTCAAATATCTTGAGCAAGTGGAAATATATAAGGCAACCCTGTGTTATAATGTTCTTTTTTGTTGCTCATTAGCAGCCCACAGTTTTGTAATGTTCGTCAAATTGCGATGCTGCATCCTGTATGCATTTTCTCTGCCTCGTGAGAGGCAGCACCATATAGGTGTCCTAGCCAAACCGTATTCATGTTATATATTCTGTTTACTTATGAGCTGTGTCCCATGTTTTGTAATTTATAAAAAAACAAAAAAAATTCAATAAACGGAGCCGGTAGACATCACGGGTCCCATTTTCACACTTTCCTATCATTCTTTGCTTTTCTTCCTACTTCTCGCTTTCTCTAAAACCGTTTGTCCTTCCTTTTCAAAAGCTATGCCATATAGGTTTGGCCTTCTAACACTTTTCAACCCTGTACCATACAAGGCAATCCGCAAAAAGAAACCGCTATTAATTTTTGCAATGTTGAGTCTTTCCCCACAATATGAAAGTCTTTCTTAAAACTATAAATCTTACTATACTCTCCCTCCCCATTTCTCTTGTCTTACATCACCTCCCCTCTGCACATGTGTTTGACAATCCCATTTTATTTCAGCATTTGGTGATTAGTTTGCCTGAGGATGTCTGTTTAGCATGGGTGAAAATGATTGCACTTATAAAAATTTGCTGGTTTATAGGTTTAGTGTTTTTAATTCCAATTTTAGTTAAAAATAAGAATAGGGACAACTGCAACTTACTTATTTAAAAATAACTAGCTTGTTACACCTGACATTGCTTGGGTTTATAAGAAGAAAATACCCAAATTGTTAGATAAGGAAATCCAAATACTTATATAGTTTTCACAGTATAACACTTTCAACTTGATGCGAGTGCTACGTACTATTTGTTGCAGTAATGATATAGCACATCTACTTCACACTCTATTATTGTCAAAGTAGTCAATTGAATATAATATCTGTTTTGGTTTTTTTTAATTATACCTTTTTATGTATGAATTATATTTAGTTTCTTATTTTTAAAAAATTTTTGCAACAGACGGCACTATCTGTAAAACCAGCAAGTGTGATTTAGGCAGAAATTAATTGATATACAGAAATTAAATGAATATTTTGGGGAAATATGTATGACATTATCTAAGTTAAATGTATGTTAACATAACTGTCAAGTTTCAGAGCAATTAGCCAAACAACCTAGGAGTGTATAGCAAATAAACAAACATCCTCATTTACATATACATAGATATATAATAATAAATATTTAATACTGCATAATAATATAAATTATTAATAATTTAGATATAACCACACTGGTCACTCATGTGTCAACTGAGAACAATATTAGTATCTATGGCCATCCATGGCTCTCAGCCAGCAATCACTTCACCTCAGCATGACAAGTATATATATATATATTCAATCCGTTGACCCAATTTTTTAATTAAAGCCAAACAATCAGCTAGATTATTGAGCAATATTAAAGCTAATTTTAATAATTAAATATAAAGTAATTTGACTAGAGGTAGACAGTTAATCTAAATTTATATTTGCAAAAATTTCATTTTAATTTTATTTTTTATTCAATTTTTTCAATTAAACACCAAATTACTTTAGCATTTATTGTCAAATGACATAAAAAATATTCTGTATTAAAAGTAATTAGAAAAATGGAAAAGTTTGACTGTTTCTTATTGCTTCAATCATGGGAAAAAGTCAAAATGAAAAACTGATTGTTGCTATAAGATTCGAATAATTTGTAAAAACAGCCAAATTTTTAAATTTATTTGAACATGTGTAGCAGCCTTAAGTGCAAATTCCAAAAATTTAAAAAAAACAGCAATTTTCTAAAAAAAGAAAGTATAAATATTTTTTCTTATAATTATAATCAAATGGAAATTTAAAAAAAAAAATAATTTATTAAAATGTATTAGATAAAAGAAATCACGTAAAAACGAAATTGTTATTGTGGCATTTAGTGGTGGCCATGTACTCACCAATTTTATTCACAACAATATACAGGAAGCCATAAACACCATCATTTGAGAGTATGTCTGCTAATCATAAGGAGAGTAGCCAAGAAATAGAACGATGGCGGATGGCTTGCACGTATTTTATAACCACATGCCAACGCCACCTGGATTTCCAGATGCAGTGCTAAGGCTATGATTATTTAGGTCGTCACAGTTATTTTTCCAACCATGTTAAATCAAAATTGTGTAAAAAAACCCATGTAAAAACAGAATTGGGTGCATTATTTATCAATTGTGACTATAAAAACATATTTTAAAGCAATATTACATTAAAATAAGTATATTCGAAATATCAATAAGCTGAACCAAAATTTAAATAGGCATATGGGATGTAACAAAATTCTGTGCCTGTAAATAAGGGATAAATTTTAGGGTCAAAAATAAGTTTAAAATTCTTTATAAATGTTTTCAAGATTTGGTCTACCAAAAAAAGGTAGTTTTCAAATTCCCTGCCAAAGTACTAACACTAGAGTTGTTAAATTAATGTGTTTTTCATACATTTGTCAACAGACTGAGGTAAATAAATGATGCCCAATTAGATCCTGCTGTAATGATGTAAACAAAACCTTTTTTATCCACTTTAAGATTCTGCAATATCCGTCTACATTATGGTTACAAAAATAAAAAACAAAAGGTTTGAAAGCAAGTTTTTCAATGTAAATTAAATTTGAATAGAATTTTGTTAGTTTACAAAATTAAACAGAATAATTTACAAGAACTGTTCAAAATCTCCTCTGTGGATGTGGATGAACAATTGCACATGGAGAACCAGCAACTTGCACACACCAGCTAACATGTATTCAAAACAACAATTTTTAATGTTTAAAATAAAAAATTTCAGTTTGTACATGTTGGTAACACAGAAGTGAAAAACAAACAGCAGTATCCTTTCGGTGAAAGATTTAAAATTGATTTCCCGAACAATTTTTTCGCAGACCAGATCAAAATGAAGTGTAATTTGAAAAACGTTTATAGAGTATTTCAAGATTATTTTTGACACTAAACTCCATCCCTAAAATACTAGCATGGAATTTTGTTACATCCTGTATATAAGCATATTTCTTGCAAAAAAAAAAAAATCTGAAGGGATACAGAGTTTTATTGATGATATAAATTCTTGATTTGTCAACAGAATTGTGTATCAATCTCTTAATTAATTTTGAATCAAAATATTTCAAACAATACAGATTTCATGAAGTGTAGAAATATTCTATAACTGTAATAAAAATAATTTTTTTAAATGTTTTCTATATATCCAATTCAAGTAAGTTGTTTTTCTTGGAATAAAAACTTTTTAAAATTCTCGAGTATTTTTAGACTGTATGTATATCATCAGGAATCAATTAGAAAAATAAAGATTAAGAAAAGATGTCAGATTATCATCAGCTGGCATCTTCTCTTGATATTTATTTCACCTGTAGACTTCTGATAACAAACACACATATTTCAAAGTATTTAACTCCTACAAAAGAAAAGCAGTTTTAAGATTTTTAACTATTCACTTATTAGAATGATGTTTATTACTTATTGACTTATTAAAACTGCCACAAAAATAATTTTATCAAATCTTACTAAATATGACTATATTAAAGAATTGATTGTTTATTTTCTAAACTAATAAATGACTGTTATATTATTATACAGTACACTCTTGCTAACCTGATCTTGCATTAATCCAAACGAACTTAGTTCGATTTTTTCTTTACCATTCATATAAAGTTAACAATATACATTATACTCATACAGTTTTTAATTACATTATATTTAATTATAACAAATTAATACAAAATATACAGCACAGTGAAGCCCTGTACAATGTGGTGGATATGGAAACTTGTGTTCAGACATGCATTATCAGACAATATTATGCAAGTTTAAACATATGTGTAGAAGTTGAAGAAGAAAGCATATTCCTCTGGATGACAAATTTCAACTTTTGCATGAGTACCAGTTGCAATTTTTTTGTCATGTTATACGAATTTGTGTTATAGGGAAGCATGTTATGTGGGAGTTCACTTTACTACGTACTAAATAGAATAGTGAAAGTTTCTTTAAAAATTTCATATTAAATTTGTTACTTTTTATCAAATGTTTATTTTTTAATGAAACACTATATAACAACAAAGAAAGCCATTCCTAGTAGTCCTAACATTGAAATTCTGTGTTAATAAACAGAAATGAAAATAAATTCTGATACAGAAATATTTAACTTACCGTATATTTCCGCAGATAAGACAAGGTATAAATTTTCGTCAAAGTTTTATAGTTTTAGCATATATCTGTCCTATAAGATGACCCCCAAACTATCTCAATGGCCTATGAATTTAGTTTAGATCAGCGATCATCATCTGGATAATAATACTGTATAGCGTATATGGAATTATGTCCTATTCGTAATTTTTCAAATGAATAAATTGTATTTTCTGCCTTGCTATTGTTTCAAACATTCACACTGATTCAGGCATTCAGGTAATGACCTTATTAACTATTCACAAAAGCATTGTATGAGCTAATCTATTTTGTGGGCATGCCCTACTCTCTACTAGTAAATAATTACGGTTTGTCTTTTTATAATGGTTTTAATTTATATAAATGTCAATCTAATTTTTTTGTATCTGTCCTATAAGACGACCCCGGATTTTGAGGGCCTTTTTTTATGATTCAACTATCATCTTATCTGTGGAAATATATGGTAGTTTTAGTTTCAGTATTTGATTTTTTTTTTTTTTAAAAATGATGAATTTATTAAATTAATATATACTATACATTTTTACATACTCTATATTTAGTACACATATTTTTAAAAAGATATATATTTGTGTATAGTGTTTTTTGACTCTTCTTTACATAAAATCCTGCTAATCTGAAACTCAGAGTATAATAATTACAATAGTTTATATACTCCAATAACCACCACCTTATAAGTTGCTGAGGGAATTTTAATTAAGAAAACTAACGTTTTCGATCTATTCCATAGATCATCCTCAGGTTCGAACTGACGTACAAAAATAATTCCAAAGAATGGAACACAAAATATTTAAATTCAAAAAAAACCGTTCAAAAAATGATGTTAGTGTGTACTAATAACCTAATAAATTGGTATTGTTATGTGTTTGTTAGTTTACATTTATGTATTTTTTGCGCTTTAATTCTAATTTTAATTAGTTGCTCCGTTGTCGGTTTTTTTGAATTTAAATATTTTGTGTTCCATTCTTTGGAATTATTTTTGTATCGTCAGTTCGAACCTGAGGATGATCTATGGAATAGATCGAAAACGTTAGTTTTCTTAATTAAAATTCCCTCAGCAACTTATAAGGTGGTGGTTATTGGAGTATATATATTTTTGCTGAGTACGTTTATGTTCAATATAATAGTTTAGTTTAGAGAAAATGCACTGTACGAAATAGAAAATTTGGTTTTTTTTTTTATAGTTTAAATTCTGCACATTATTTCTTTATTTTATGAATATAACATAAAATAATTCAAATTATTTAAACTTTTCTGAATCTCAAATTTAATCAATATATTGTACTAAAGATTGTGTTAATAAAATACATTATTAATTACTAATAATAAAACTTTAAAGTCTAAAAGTTTCAAACTTTTTTAGTGGTATTAATTGCATATGAATTAATTCTTATAAGCCCACTTACTAGTCGTGTGAATAAACTATCAATTTAAAAAACTCTTCAAATATTCTCTAGACAATTTTTTCAGTGTTACAGGAGTACATGAACTAATCTATATGTAATTAAAGGAGAGGGAGTTTGCCAAAAGTACATCATTGTACATAACAGGGAGAGAGGAGGTCAAAATGGCTCAAAAATTGTACATATAATTAAGGACAACCATTAAAAAAAATGTAATAAAAGTGCTTAAAATTACATAATTTTGTATTATAATTTTGAATTATTCCATTTTAAATTTTTTGAAAATGAATTTATTAAACAAATTTTATTATTTTGAAACGAAAAAGTCTGTTTGTAATTTTCGAATATATAATCTCTATAATCAGGGCTATTTTTCAGCTAGAATGTACTGGTACACCATACTTGTAGATAGCATGAAAAGTATTGGCAACTGATACATAGTATCGGAAATTTCTCAGTAAAAACATATGTTCAGTGACCATATATGCATATTGCAGTAATTTTTTAGAAAAGAGTACTGTCTATAATATATAACAATAAAAATTTAAGCTTATAATTGTAAGTAATTAAAAAATAAAATATAATTTACCAAATTTATTTCTAGTATTAACTTTAGCTTTATGATTTAGAAGAATGTTGATAGTAGAATCAAATCCATAATAAGCAGCATGCATTAATGGTGTCCAGCCATATTCATTTGGAAGATCTACAGATGCACCATGAGAAAGCAATAATTGAAGCATATCATTGTCACCATTTGCTGCAGCATACTGTAAAGCTGTAACTCCTTCATTTCCTTGACTATCAACTAAAATTCCTAAATTTAAATAGATAAATAATTTTAAAAAATTTCCATTAGTTGCGTACAATTTAATAAATTAAAATAATATCCAACCTTCATCAAGTAATTTCTTCACAATACTTAAATTTCCATGTTGGCTTGCAATTAGCAGCCTCTGTATATTATCCATCTCTCTAACCCAAAAAATATCATCAAATATTTAATATATAGTTCAAAACAATTGTAAATTATATAAAACACATAATAAAAATATAAAATTTTAAGCAATAAATCACTGGATTGTCATTTAAATGTAAACATTATGGTACAATTACACTTCTGAATGAGATGGTTGGAACCAGTGGCTTGTTATCCTACGGGTAAAAAAGAGCAATTGCTGGGGCCCGTCAGTGGAGGGCCCAAGCAAATCAATCTTTTATAAGAAAATATTTCTCTCAAAAAATACCCTTGAAGAAAAATGTCCAAAGTCAACACTGTACATGGGCCTCCTAATTCAAATTTGCCTGGGCCCATGCAGCTATAATGCACAACTGGTGGGACCTTATCAGAGCTGTAGATCATACCCATATACTTTGATCACATTAGTTAAGTTACTTGAAATTGAAGTTTGTGTTCATAGTATAAACAAGTAACTTGAATCAAGCAGATATTTAAAATGGCATCAAATGAGTTAGTGCATGCCAGAATCTCAGTAATAACAACTGAAATTGTAAACAAATTATTGATAATCTTGGAAAATTATGGTAATTGGAAAGAGTCAATATGGATGAGAAAGTGGATTAACAGAAGAAATCATCTTGGTGCATCTCAGTTCCTCACTATATACAGTTCTGAAAGTCTCTATTTTCTTACAAACCTCTTCAATATCTGCATTTAGTCCATCATTCATTTCTTTCAACAGTTTCTTCATACTTTCATCTCTCGCATTTCTGTTGTGATATTTCTCTCCTTGAACGTTTCATAAAACATCATACTTTTCATAAATTTACTGATCTTTACTCTTATCATTCATAACTTTTGATGATACGGCAATATCAACCTCACTTTTCATAATCAAAACAAGGCTAGAATAGTTCACACTATTTAAGCTATTATTCAAGGCAGGTAAAAAGTCGAAAGAACCTCAACTGCACTTAAAACTTGAAAGGATATGTCAAGTGAAGTAAATAACAGGTTCACATTGGTCCAGTGGTTTCAAGTAACTTCACTAATGTGAATGAGGCTTTAAGTGCAAAAAAGTGAAAGGAACCTTACCTCTACAGGGGGGTCTATAACCATGAGGGGTGGCCATGATGTGAATCTTTGAATGGGGATTCAGAGTTTACATCATACAAACATTTTATGTTTAATTAATTTTTTAGAAATTTGAGTTTCAAATTCAAATTTCTGAAAAATTAATTATTTAAAAACTTAAAAACATTTAATATTTTTAAAATTAATTATATTTATTTCATCTTTAAAAGAAAATTTTAATTTAAAAAAAAAGTAATTAAAACTGTAATAAAAACACTAATTTAATTAATTTAAGAATTTATATTTATAATTACAGATAGATATTCATTATTATCTCCAATTAGGCCATAATTCAACTAAAAATAAATGAATTAACGTCTTTATTAGAACGAATGAATGGAAAACTTTCAATTACTGAGAACAAAGTGATAGCAGCCATGTGTACGAGTGACGTAACAAAGACAATTTAATAACGAGCGACGCTATTGGTGCGATGGAAAAAATATATCCAATCTCTTATCAGTTAAGAAATATCGCTGATGGAAGAGGTTGCGCACGTGATCGTTGGCGGAGTGAGAGTTCATATGATGGTTTAAAGATATTTATTATGTTTGTGTTGAATTAATCGTTATAACATGGCTGTTGCCGTTGCTGTTATAGGCAAGGAGGTTTGTGTTTTAAACAACATTAATTGTAGGTTAATGTTGAGTCTGAAGTATTCGTTTGCTATACTCGGTCATTAATTTTGATGAATAATACATAAATTATAAGAAATTATGTATTTTTGGGGAAATCCTATGGAATCATTGTCACAGGATTGCATGAAACGATTATAGGCTTTTTTGCATGAAACATTTATTTTATGTTTCTCTGTTCAATGTATTTTCAATTAATTATATCTGGCCATTATTCTCCTTTTCTAATAGAAGTCATTCTTTTTCCCTTATATTTCGTTGAAGAATTATGTGTTTAACCTAAAACACACATCATACAGACATTCAATCATTTCATCATTTCAATGTACTTCATGTGATAATTTTTATTATCTTTAAAATTGTTTTTTAGTTTCACATATATGCAGTATATGTGTTCCTCAAATAAATCTTTAACCAGTTTACTTTGAGCCCACCAATTGCTGAGTGGATAAAACCACTGAACCTCACAAGCTGGTTGGCTATGTGGAGTTTTCTGGGTTTTCTTCGCATTTGTAACATTTAAATAGGGTGTATAAACTTCCCAAAGCCTGATATTTCAGTAATATGCCAAACAACTGCCAGATTAATTTGGGTTACTTTACTGCTATTATTTTTAATAGCGGTAAAGTGGGCCTGATTTAATCCGGCAGTTGTTTGGCATATTACCCGAATGGGCCAGTTTCCCATAAAAGTCCTCCCGGGAGGCATTCCCTCGGCAGATCACCCATGTGTCAAATTGTCATAAATAAATCAAACTTAGTGTATTTTACTGCATTGACACTTCTCTCAGATCTATATGAAGATTGCTTAAATTATGAAAAGTCTCAAAATTTTTATTTGTTAAAAAAAACCAAGTGATAGTTTGATAGATGAACAACTGAGTACTATTGTCTCAGTACTATTTACTTATAGTACTGAGACAGTAGAGTCCCAGAAAGTGTCAACTGAGAAGGTAACAAGTTACCAAAAATGACGAGTTTTTTTGGATAGCAATGATGCTACTCTAAATAATAATGAAATTTTTAGAAAGGTAGTATATGTGCAAATCTGTGTACATATTAATTACATACTGATAGTGACTATTTCTATTTCTAGTTAAATTTTAATTAAAAAAACTATTGACTATTCAGTGGTTACTTTTAAGTTAGTGACATTTGCATGGTGGCATCTTGGAAAAGTTATTTGTTAACATGTGGAATGTATTTATTTTATATATTTTTATTCTAACTCTTTCCATCTTGTGGGCACTAAGAGGGCCTCTTTTGGCAAGCCCATAATGGATTCAGCCAGGTCCACCATGGAGTGGCTGGGTGGTGAGGGGCAAGACTCAACATATCCAGATGGACCACCCCCTGAAAAATTCCCAGGAATTTTTCAACCTGTCCCAAATTCGATTTTGGGTCCCCAGAACAGTAGGCTGCCACCTTGACTGCTTGGCCATCATGCAGAATTTATTAACAAGTGTTGCCAGCAAATAATGATAACTTATTTGATCCTAGTGTTATATTATAGAAATAAAAATTAGATTACATGTATTTTTTTTTTTTTTTTTTTTTTTTGAACAACAAAATCAAGTTTTACTTAATTTCACATGAAATCAGCAAAGGACAGATTTAATGCTTTAATTCTATTCTTTAAGTGAAATTCTATTATAGAAATTACAGTGCATTTTTTAAAATTTATTATTGTGAAGTGCAAGAGATGGTAGAGTTTCAGATATTACAAAGCTTATTCCTGTTGAGTACCTCAATTTCTGTCAGATGATTGGAAACTTGAACTCATTTTCATACAGTACATATCCCACTCTGATTAAATTATCACTTGTTTGGTTTCACAACAAAATAGGTGTAATTACAGCATTACAAAAACAATGAAACAGTCATTTTAATTATTTTTTTATTGCATGTATATTCAAATGGTTGAAACAAATTTCTTGCATGGAATTTTCAAACTTTTAAAATTATGACAAATCAGTCAGAATGGAGATTTTGTAATAAAATAAATAAACCTATGTAGATTATACTAACATGGTATTTTTATTTTCATTGTCATTACTGAAGTAAAATTAATGTGGACAAAAGTTTTGGTACAAACTTAAGATACAAACTTTGGTACAAAGATTAATTATTTCTTCTGTTTCATAGCATAGATGATAATTATTATGAAATCACAAACAGAATGATTATCTTTGAATTTCCAAGAGCATTACTGCCTTGCTTACTTGATATTATTCCTTGAAGTTTTATGATTTTGATATTGATGAGGTGGTTTTAAAGAAAGTGTAATAGAATATGAAAAAAGTTAATTCTGTTGTGCTATGTTCTGCCTTTGAACATTACTTTTCAGTTCAAGAATATCTATCAAACTGTCAGCATATTGATCATAATCATGCTAATAAAAGTTCTATTATTATTTAGGACAAAATTGTAAAAAAATACTGCATTTAATAAGCATTAAATTTAATAAATGTTTGAATTTAGTAGCAGAAAATAGTAATGTTTTCAGTCTATTGGAACTGTATGTATATAATAAAGTAGCATTTCATTACACAAATATTGTGGTACAAATGCAACACACTACTGCTTAAGATTAATACTTGAATAAATAGTGAAATTTACTCTGTTAATTAAGATACATTTTACTATTTTTACTATTATTAGTTTAAGACAACTAAAAATAAATTTATCATCAATTATAGTATTAATCCTTATATAAAGAAAAAATACTGTTTCTTTTACATGCTGACTTAAACAAGCAGTACTGTGTTGAATTCATACTTTATGTACCAAGTTTTTGTCATTTTACTTTTCCAGCTGTTATGTATACGTAACAAGGAAAAGTATTGGAATTGTCCTCTGAGTTTTTTGTAAATCTCCACATTGAGACCCCTAAATCCAAAAAAGTAAAAAAAACAACAAAAAAAATTGTGAGAGTTGTCGTCTATTTTGTTTAATATCTCAGGATTGGATGAAGATTAACAAATGAAATTTGGTACAGTAGCTTGTGTATAAGGTGCATTAATGCTATTAAGTTTTGGTGGTGAAAGGTCAAGGGATGGGAAGATATGGGGGTCATGTCATATTTTGAGTGGTGTCATACTTAAATTAATGAAGATGTTATATGTTATTAGTATTTATAATTTTTTATGAAGCTGATCAGTATCCTCAAAATTAAACTTTTTTCCATTCGATGATGATTAAAAATATTGAAAGTTTTTATGACAAAATCTCGTAATAGATGGCACCACACAAAATTTTAATATATTTTAATTAAAAATATAAAAATTATTTTCTGAATAAAATCTCAAAAGAGTCTGCAAACTTATGCAATTTATTTATGGATTTTTAAGATTATGGTAAGGCCATCAAGGAAGAGAGGCTGGAGATTTTCCCCGAGCCTAGAGAAAACTTATAGATCCATAGCAGTTTCTACCCCTATAAATTAATGTTATTTTTACTAACAAAATCTTTAAGGTTACTTTTTATTAATACAGAAACATTCTACATATTTATTCAAAGAAAAAATGGCAAAAGGGGTCCAGGAGTAGTGTGTGCCCCTTTTGCCATTTGCCATAAAGGCATTCGGCATCCCTGAATACATTTACCTAAATTGTGGAGATCATTAGTTTGGCATATTATTCATTATTTATTATGAAATTTTTTTTGTACATTTTTGAAATATATTTCAAATTTTGTTTAGTTTACGTATTTTAATTACAGTATTGAATAATAATGATTTATTGCTTTAATTATTATTTATTATAAATGAATTTTTGTTAGAAAAGTATGCTTTTGTAGTCATATAACAAACTGAACACAATAAAAGTAATAAAGAATTGTTTTCAGAATTATCCACTGTATGTCAAGACTATTACACCAACCAATGAGTTAAAGTTTCTGTATACAATCCATACTTCTTTAGATGTCATTGAAGAAAAAATATCCACAGCTAATAAGAACACTGGAGATTTAAGAGAATTATATTTGGGTTTGCTATATCCAACAGAAGATTATAGAGTGTAAGGACATTTATTGCATTGAATTCTCTATAAGTAAAAATGAGTAATGAAAGAAAAAAAATATATAATTTTATTATTAATTTATATTTTATTTTTGGGTAAAAATGAATTAAAATTATAATTGAAAATAATAAATTCATAGGAATATTTTTATTTGCTTTTTTTGATTTTCTAATTTACATATTTCAGCTATGGATATGTAACAAATACCAAGATAAAGTTTGTGATCATTATAGAATCATCTCATATTACCTTAAGAGACAATGAGATACGTCAGGTATGTGCGGATTGTTTCAAAAGTTTAAATTTTATAATTCCTTTAACAGTAAATAAAATGATAGCTTTACAAATTATTCGTTTTTACATCTTTAGATGTTTCGTAGGCTTCACAGTGCCTACACAGACATGGTGTGCAATCCTTTTTACATTCCAGGAACTTCTATAACATCTACGTAAGTAAGCTTTTAATTCATCATTGCATTCATAAACTATTACTAAAAATACATTTGTTGTTATTACAGATCATTTGAAAACATTGTCAAAAGTATCATGAATCAAGATTAATTATACTGAATGGATGTATATATGAAATGGTTCAAATTGGCATAAATTAATTTCATAATTTTAAAAACTATTTATTTTTTTTTTTTTGAAAATATACAGTATATTTAATAAAACAATTGAAATGAAATTAAAAATACTTTTTAATTGTGAAAAATTTCATTTTCATATTTCAATATACAAAAAAAAACACCATTTTTTTCAAAATACAGTAGAGAGTCGTTAATCCGAACCCCGGTTATCCGAACAATTTTCAGTCGGACTGTGTTGTGCTGAATCGAACGTTTTTGATACTAGATTTACTTCTAAAGTATAATTTTCATGTTTTTATATTCTTCAATATATTTATTTTGTTTGTACAAAATAAAGAAATAATTTTTAATGATACAATAGCCTCGATTATTATTATAAAAATTTTCGTTAGGCTTAAAATCGACGAAAATTCAACACGAAGCGACACGCAACGGAGAAAAATTTGAACATCAGACAGGTTAATATATTTTTTCGTACATAATCAGTTATCCGAACAAATCACTAATCCAAACAACCCCAGTCCCCAATTGATTTGGATTAATGACTCTCTACTGTAATATGTACATAACCAAAGATTGCTCTGGAAAATTTTACCATTTCACAAACATTTCACCATTTCAAATTTTACCATTTCATTAAACACAAACAGCTCCTTGTCCGAATAATAGGGCCATCTTTTCAAGCTTTTCCAAAAATTGGAATTCTGATTGGCATTTGAGCTAGATGTTGTAGATTTCAACCTTTGGCATTTTAGTTTAGATTTTTCTATGTTTAACGTTATTCTTTTACTGCATCATTGACATTATTATTTCTCTTGTTTATCTTTATGTGATGTCGTTTCCTGTCTACCAAAAACAAGCCTCTGTAGATTTATTCTTACATTGTTAAATAAATTTTCTTCATATTTATTTTCAGATATGGTGGTATTATGACATTTGAAGTATAACAAACATGAGCACATGAGGAAATTGTCCATAATATTAACAATTAAAAAAATAAAACGCTGCAACTATTCTAACTTATTTTCATATCACTTGTCTTTTTCATCCATGTGCAGTGATATGAATCTTATTTGCTTGTGAGGATATAGTATGTAAAATGTGTGAAAATAAATGTGAAGAAATAAAAGTTTTATTTACAATGTAAAAGAGTTAAATTTACAGTGGCTTGTTTTTGCTAAACAAGAAATGACATCACAATTTTTAATCTCATTTTAAAAGCTTTGAACATGATGATTAATAATAGTAATAATAATGCTTATGATGCAGTAAAATAATAATGCTACACGTAAACAAAACTAAACTAAACTAAACTAAAACTAAAATTCCAAAGGTTCAAACCTACTAGCTCCAAGCATCTTATTCACTCAGCTATTGCTGCTCTGGGATATGAAACTTCCAAAGACTAAATTTTCAAAAGCCTAGTTTTTGGAAACATAAGTGAGTCCTATTATCTGGACAAGGAGCTGCTTGTTTTTATGTGCCCACCAAGTTTTATTCAAATTGGAGACCCAAACATCTGGCCCTCCCCTTGTTAGCAACAGGAATCATTTTTGAATAATTTTTTTAATGAATGATTTTGAATAACACATTTGATCACAATGTTTGAATAGTATTTCAAAGCTTCTGTCTTGTCAAAATTTTCTTGTCAAAAGTCTACTGATAAAAGATCAAAGTGAAAAAAGTCATCACAAAAAACCTGCAGATTTTCTGACAGTTGCTAAAAAGAAGTCCAATCTGAAAATGCTGGGTGGCATTGCACAAAACTACCTTCAGTTCACAATGTCACTTCCTACTTTTCTGCTTGAACTTGCCGTGTGACATCATGAAATCACTAAGTGTATGCTGCACAGGGCTCCCATTGTACAGAAGCTCAACATTTTGCTGTTTTTACTGAAGGTGATTTGTGATTCAATTTTACGCTGAATGTCGAAACAAGCTAACTGGGGTTTTTATCACCACTTGCAGTCAATGGTATTATATTTTTATTGCCTTTTTAATAAAAATATTGCCAAGTACTATGCAGGGGTTGCACTGCATAACAAATGTATTATGTACAGTATATTCAAATCTTTATTAATACTCAAGCAAAAACCTCAAACTTCAATAACACAAACTATCCAAACTGCTTTATTGGAATTACTGTTTTTTTTTTATAAACTTAAATAATATAGCTTTATAGTAAATTAATCCCATGAATTTTTGGACATTAAGATCATCCATCATAAAGGGAATCAATTATGAAAGATGACAACTTCATTCTTAGAATAAAAAGTCAGTTTAAGATGAATTTACATTTTTATTTTGCAATAATGACTATTCAAAATAAAATGTAATTCCATTTTAAAATGATAACGTATATTTATCTTAACAAATTATCATGATTAGTATTGCAAAAATTGATAATATTTTGTATATATTATTATGGAATGACTAAACAAGATGTCTGCTCTCATAATTTTTGGTAAATTTGGGTTTCTTTTGAATTAAATTTATCATTCAAAAGCTGCAGATTTGGAATAAGATGATGATAAATTAAATGTAAATAATTAGTGTCACAGTTTTAACTTTAAAATTTGCATATTCAAATAGTTTTTTCTTGATTGAAAAATTATTCTTCATTACTTCTTTAGTTTACATTAAAAAGGTAATGAGGAATAATTATGGAATAGTTTTATTAAAAATTGTGCTATAGCAAAATACTCTAAAAATATGGTACATATTACTGTTTATTATGTAACCTGTTAAATGACTATGGAAAAATTGTTTTTTGGGCTAATAAGTTATATTAATTGCAGTTTGCTGCACTAGCACTATTAGCGGTACTTAGATATTATAGTGATGTAATCAATCAAGAAAACATTATTGTTATGAAAATGAAGAGTAAGCTCAAAAAACTTTTTACCTATTACCTATCACAATAATTTGAAGCAGAAAATAATACATTAGAGTATCTTTAGATCTGACTTGATCATGGAATGAATTTTAATAAAACTATATTGGTTTTGCAGCATATGATGATGAAAAATAAATGAAAAAAATTAGTATGACTGAGCCTATTTAAAACTTATAAATTATAGTATTTTTTCTGTTATGTTTAACTTATTTTAACAAATACAAACTATAATGTAAATTTGGCATGTTAAATGAAATAGCAAAATTATTTTTTAGCTATTTAAGGTTAAATTTAATTAAACTAGAGCAAAATTAAATATTTAAAGAAACAAGTATCACTATCTTGCAATTCTTTACAACAGTCTTTCCCATCTTTTTTGGTTAGGGACAGTAGCTTATAATAATTATTCTAATGATCAAAAATCTGTGTATTCCAAACTCTTTTCCTTTATAATAATCTAACAATTTCTGTAAATGTCTGTCTTTTTAATCCGAATAAAAAATAATTTAGGTAGACTATCACACAGCCATTAGGTTAGGTACTTCTTTTATTATACTGTATTTCCATATGCATTTCGGGCTTACTTAATTTCTAAGCCCTTCTTCAGTGCAATTCTACAAAAAACATTAAACTATAGTTACTCATTTAACAATTTTTGTGTGTGTAGATTATATTTATGACACAAAAAATCTTATTTATACCTGACAAGGGGCTCACCGCTTTATTTATTTATTTTTTAATATTGTCTTTCTTAACTTTAAAGAATTTGGTGTATATTCTTCCCTTAAGAAACATCTAAAATAATTTGTCATGTTCTAATATTTCTACTCTCTTCGTAAGAGTCGCTAACCTGTTTTCCTTATCCGATAATCTAACAAGCTTTCTATTGTTATACAGTATTATGTAATAAGTTATTTTATTTAAATAACAACAATAATCTTAAAAACATCTACATCTATTGCATTTTTTTCAATTCTAATTTTTAAGTTTTCTGCAGATATTTTTCTTCATAAACAAGTACCAGATCATGAATTACACAGAGGAAACAATGCTTTACAAAATTCAGTTACAACAGTTTCTCTAGTTAGTGCTTTAATTGGCAATGCCTTTTTAGGAGTGTATTTTTGGCTTATAAATTTGATATAACTAAGCTTGAAACCAATTTAAAATGGCTTTTGATTAACCATTTTAGAATGTACGCATGATGCATTTGCATGAGAGTATATGGTTATATACTGTATAAACAGGAAATGCTTCAAAATAAATAAAAGTATTTTGATTAGGAAGGATTTTAAAAATTGTAACATTAAAGTTTAATTTTTTACTTGAATATTTTATTTTTTTGTGGGTTAATCTAATGAATATATTTCATAAACAAAATGAATTTACTTGTATTAGAAACAGATATATTTATACTACCAGTTGTTCAACACCATATTAAACTTATTATTAAATGTTTTGTTTGTTATTAATGTATGAAGCTAAGCACATTTTTCAACAGAAATGTATTTTATTAGTACAAAATTGTGATTAAATGTAGTTTTTAAAGGAAATTTACAAGCATTAAATATTTTTGAATTCATAATTAAAATTATTAAACTTATTCTTAAATAAATGTTTTTATTTTGGTAGATAGATATAAATATTTAGAATTTTACGATAGGACTTTCAATTAAATACAAATTTTATGTATTGGAATTATCTTGAAAGATTTGAAATTGCACATCCTGATTTAATACAATGCATGATATCAGTACATTGATAGCTGAATGGATGCAGGAAGAATAGAATAGATTTTTATCTTTACAATCTAATTGGTTCCTAGAAAATTGTCCACAGTATTTCTCATAATCTAATTCAACATTATATATAAATATTATATTTCTGGAAATAGCTTTAAAACTATGGAATAAAAAACAATGTAGTTAAAGCTAATAAAAAAATGTATTTCATACAGTTTTTATAATAAAGTATCAGTTATAAAATTGAATGGGCATTCATAAAGCAGGATTTACTATAATGTATTTTTATCAAAAAATCCTGTTTTGATTATCTTGCAAAACTTTTCTCTTGTTCAATAGTTCTTACTACAGGTTTCTCCTGCTATCTGAAAATAGAGTATTCCTGTGAAACCTTCATAGAATGAAATGGTGTAAAGTGAAAAAGCAATTTGTGGGAAAATTTTTGAGCATTTCAGACTCAAAATTAACTTACAAAAGCATACTGAATAATATACTAAACCTGAAATAATACTAACAGCAAAAGTAGGAATGATATGATAAATACATAACATATAAATGTAAGTACAATGTAGTTACTAAAAATACACCAAAAGTAATGTCCAGCAAGTAACCTTTAATTAAGCTATGAAACTGCCTTTGTTTCAGAAACCATCCATGACTCTTTAAATTCCACTTTTGCAATAACTTAACTAAACAAACTAAACATATTCATTGCTTAGATGGTTAGATATAGCCAAAATGATAAGGAAGTTAGTCTACTGCTCCTGAGAAACCCAGTTCCAGTTGGATTATAAATTTTCATGAGTGAGTTGCTTGATTTATGAGCCTTATCTTTCATCTTTTTAGTGGCCCTCCCTTCATAGGCCTGGCTAAACTTGTGATGATATGCACTGTACCCTTTGGTAACAATGTGCTCAGCAGAAGTGTTCCATTGTGAACTTCAATATTTATTTTGTTGCTTTATATGTTAAACATGTAATTAATAAAATAATGTAACGTTCGGGGGCATTGATAGAGAATATAAGTTATGTAATTTTTGGGGTTAGTGTGTGAGACAGGGTTACTGAGTGTTACAGGGGTGTGAGATAATAATTGAAAAATATAAAATTAATGTTACATAATTTATGGATGATCCCATATACAAAAGTAGGTCTATTTCTATCATATTTTAAATGATGTGACAAATATGCTTGCGGGCCAGATTTGAACACCACTGATTTAAATTATGAAAATATAATTATAAACAACATAAACACTGTATAAAAGTGAAGCTATTTTGAATGTGGAAAGTCTGCTTTAAACTTTTTTAAAAATAGAATTCGTAATTTAATTGCCATTTTCTGATTCCTAAAAACAACGCATTATTAAATCTAAATCTAAAAGTATTATTGATTGCATTTTATATCAGATTTCATTGATTATTTTATGAAATTCGATAGTTATTATAGACAGATTATATGACATAATGCCATTCAATTGAAAAATAAAAGATATCCTGAGATATCAGATGAAAATGTCAACTAATACCAGGTATGTTATGTTACCAATATATAGAGCCAATAACTTTGTGTTAATGAAGTTTATTAGAAGCAGATGTCCTTTACGTCAGCTTCAGATCCAAGTTGCAAAGCGAATTTGATCCGAATTTAATATTTAAATTAGGCTAAACAAATCATAACAGTGCTTCTTGTGAAATTCAATTTTACATATTGTAAGACACCCAAGGCACCAGCCTGCCCTTCTGAGGGACAGATTCAAGTTTGGGCCAGAAACCTCAGAAATTTTTCAGGGGTGATCTGTTCCGGATATGTCAGGTCCTTTTTCTTTCCTGGGATCTGGCTAAATCCATAATAGGCTTGGAAGGAATGTGTGGCTTTATTAAGCCTTGTTATTTATTTTTCTTTTCTTTATTTTCCTTATACCATCTTCCTGTGGTAAAACTGTACTTTCGGCTTCTGTTTACCTAACCACACTGTAGTTAGTTGACCCATGTGGTCTGAACTGTAATAAAACAAAAAGGGATGACACCCGATCGGTCGAGGGGTTACTGGCAGAGGAGGGAGGGAGATTTGAACAGAACAAAGGGGCATACATTTTCAGGGAGAGAGGAAAGCAGGACAGAGGATATGTGAGGACGAGTACGTAAAGAAGACAATTAAGACCTGATCCCTGCAACGTGGATGCGATCAAAGAAGTCCAACCCCTGCGTAATGTGAAGGACGTCAGGAGTTTCCTTGGGATGGTGGGATTTTTCCGCAACTTTATCCCCAACTTTGCCGAGATTGCTCTTCCTCTTACATATCTGACTAAAAAAAAAAGTGAGGTTCCTATGGGACGACCAGTGCCAATCAAGTTTCGGAAAATTTAAAGAACTATTATCTAAACTCCCTATACTATCTCATCCCGACTTTAAAATACCTTTTTTCATGCACTCGGACGCTTCAGATGTCTGGGCTGGTGCAGTCTTAAAACAGGAAAGGAGAGGGAAACTCATTCCCATTGGCTACTTTAGTAGGAAGTTCCGTGGGCCCGAATTAAAATGTTCTACTATCGAAAAAGAATGCTACTCAATAACCTTAGCCCTCCGCCACTTTAAACATCTTATTCTAGGTCAGAAAGTTACTGTGCTTTCCGACCACAAACCTTTAACCTTTGTAAAAAATATGAAAAACCACAATAACCGCCTCATGAGATGGGCTGTAGAATTATCTAATTTTGATTTAGTCATTATGCATGTTCAAGGGAAGGGTAACCCAGTTGCTGATTTATTGTCTCGACCACATGGTAGTAGAGAAGAAGCCTCCTCAAATGGCAACGTCATTAGTGCATCAGTGAAGAGTTGTGGAAAAAGGTAAAGAAGTCCCAGATTGGGGACAGAAAATTCGGTCCAATGAGAAATCATTTAATTAAGTCCCCACCCTCTTACAATGATTATCCGAGTAGTGGCATACTTCCTGAGTATCAAATAGATGGTGATGTATTAGTCCACGCAGTGCCGTAACTAGGCATCTGCAACAGGTGCATCCGCACAGGGCCCACTTGGACCGGGGCCAAAAATGCATGTATTTGTTTTATTAAATTCCCAAACCTAATTAGTTAAGGGGCCTAAATGCAAATTCTTGCACAGGGTACAGGAATGGCTAGTTACAGCACTGAGTCCACGTATGACCGGTGCAGTTTGGAATACGTCAATGGAAGCGTGTTTGTGTAGGGGAAACAACAATTAATGATGTAATTAAAGCATTCCACGAATCACCATTAGCTGGACACTACGGCAAAGAAAAACATGTGACCTGATCATCTGTTACTACTACTTTGAGAAGATGCAAAAACTCGTCGATAGATTCGTGAAGTTTTGCAAAGTTTGCCAACAACATAACTTACATCAAGGAAGAGCCCCCTTTCAAGAAACGGAAGTAGCTAATTATCCGTTTCAAAAAGTGTCAATCGATGTAATTGGCCCTTTAAATCCGGGACCGACGTATCCGGATGCACCACCCCCGAAAAATTCCTGGGGATTTTTCGACCCGTCCGGATTCGATCCCGGGTCCCCCAGGGCGGCAGGCTGCGAACCTTGACCGCTCGGCCATCCGGCCGCTGCCCGCAGGGTGGAAAGAGTTTTAAAAACTTTAGTAAGATAATTCTTTTATGCATGTCTATTTGCCGAATAAATCTGTACAAAGCGAATGTACGATTTCTCTGATAATTTAGAATGGAGTGATGGTATAAGACAATGCGACAAATGGGAGATCTGCCGAGAGGGAGGTGCGTCTCAATAAGGGTGCGACTATGCAGACGCGAATTTACAGCGAGCGATTTAGTTCTCGCAAAGGAAAACCATGCACAAGCGAGAAGCGAGAAATAACGCTGGCGAGAGCGAATTTCTGGTTCTCGCACATATCTGACAGGTTTTGTTATTTATCGCGTCTCGCCTCTTCTCGCTCGCTCGGAAAATTCGCTCACTCGCGTCTGCATAGTCGCACCCTAAGACTTGCGTGAGAAAATGGCCCCTATTATGAAGAAAATGCGGAAAATCCATGTTAGCCCATTGATGAAGCGCTATCCCGCGACAATGACCAATATTTAATAGTTTCATCCACTCAGTTACTGGTGTGCTTCTGATAATTTACATTAAAATGAATTCTCATAAAATATTTTTGGGATATTAATGCGTTCGAAGTTTTTTAATTAAACAATTAAGATTTAGAGCGCGTCTTTCTAATGTTTGAATAACTAAACAATGTTAATTCAATTTTTTAAAGTATCAGAAAGTTAAATCATATGTGCATTGTCTACTTCTAATCCATTTCCGAAAACTTTACAAATTGATAAAATTTAAATAATTGTTTAGATATTTTTCACAAAAATATAAACTTATCACATTAGGAAATATATATTATTTAAATAATATTTAAACCGAATAATTTTCCGCTAAATTCTTAACATTTCTCCAACGAAAATTTTCAAAAATAAAAAACCAGTTGGGTTGGCAACGTCCGTAAACAAAACACTTTATCTTTTGGCACTATCGGGCATGTCTAAAAGAAAATCGTAGGTTTTAGGTTAAACAAAATTTTTATTGGTAATAATTAAGTCTCTTTTATTTATAATATTACCAATTATCATTATAAAGGAACAAATATAATATCGAACATGAATATTTTTAATAAAATTCGTTAGTGTCGTCATCTAGCGTTAATTCCCCGAATTTGACAGGGGGGAAAAAAAAAGACAAAGAAAGGATTCGGGATTTCCATTTCTGTCTTTTTTACTGTAAATTTAAAAAATGGGAAGTAAAAAACACAAGAAACATCACAGATCGGAGAAAAAAGAAGCCATATACGAAGGTATGTTGATATTTATTTATATATCGATGTATTTGGCGGCAGTTATTGGTTTTGAACTGTTATTAAGCAGCGAGCGGCACTTTTCAAAAGTAAAATAACCACTAAAGGCGAAATTATAAGCGTTCACAGGTTTATAGTAACTACGAATTTCAATAATATCTGTTACATCTGAGGAATTGCTTAGTTCAAAGTTCATTAAATAAAGGTTACATCATGATTATCTGGTATAAATGTATTTATAAAATGATTATTTGTGCGCTGTTATCATCCTACAGACATGATTATGTTATTGGTAATTAACAGGGGTCATCATACATGTGTAGTGGATATGAGAACATTTGGATGCATAGAAACTGACAGCTTATTTACATTTGTGGATTTTACGCAGTGGCGTGTCGTCCTGCGGGCAAAAAAGGGCGATTGCCCGAGGCCTCCGCAAAAGGGGGGGTCTCGAACTGATCTTTTATAAGAAGATATTCCCCCCGAAGAAAAGTGAAGTCGACGCCGTGTTTGGAATCCTGACTCAAAATTGCCTGGGTCCTGTGTAGATATAATTGGTGGCGTGCAGTCCGTGGAAGCGCCGCTTCCCTTGTATTTTCTAAAATATAAATACATATTGCGCGATCATTTTCATAAACAAGTTCTTATATCTTTGTTTCGTATCAATGTATCTATTTTAGAATTAAAGTAAATAAATTGTTTATTTTTGTCATTTCGAGTATTTGTTTATAATTTTTATGGAAATGCGGCTTCCCTGTCATCAAATGTCACTGCATGCCACTGGCTATAATGCACTGCTGATTTTACCTTACTCTCTTTATTTTATATTTTAATTAAAAATAGTCTTCTAATGGTTTCTTGAAGTGTTGAGATTCTGTATTTGTTAGTAGTTCAAGATTCTAAAAATTAAAATTTTAAAGCAGAGAGTGATTTTGGTTTTATCTTCGAGAATTCATTGTTTGTCGTCAAGTAAATTAGAAAATATTTGGTGTATATCATAATGTAAACTGTTTTTTCTTATTTAATAGTCAAATGTATCTAAATGCTAGATTATTTTCATGCTAAAATTAAGCTAATTTTTAATAAATTATAATATTTGCTTGGAATGTAGGAAGTTATGATACCATTTTTGCTAAGTTTAATAATTTTGAAGCTTAAAATTATTTGAAAATGTTTAGAAGTAAAGATTAAGCCAGAGGAATTCAAACCTATAATTCTGTGTAATTTGCCTTACTATCCTACCTGGAACTTCCTTCAGTTTTTGCTTTCAGACTACTTTTATTATAACTGTACATGTTTATTGTCACCATGCCAACTGGGATTTCTATGTCTGGATCTCCATAGCTCTTGGCTAATTTTTAAACTTATTTTGGTGTGACAGACTTATACATATATATACTGGATGATCATAATTAAAGTACCCATATTCATTGCTGTCTGGAGGGATATTTAGCAGTTCAAATGCAACTAAATTTGGTATGGTGACATTTCTGTAGAAAAGGGGATAGTACCAAAACTCACCACTGTGGCATTTTTGGCACTGTATGCAACTAACATTTGTATAATACATTTATGCTTCATAGAAACCTGAGCAATGCTGGAAATGCTCAATGTGGTCTCCTTTCTGATGTAAAACCTGACTGCAATGAACAGTGTATTTGATGGTTGACTTTAATTGATCTTCTATGATGTTTCTCACATGTAGTGTGATACTGCCTTTCAAGACTGCCAAATTTGCAACATATCCTTGATAAACCACACATTTTAATGTCTCCACAAATAAAACTGTTATTTATTGCTTGCAGTGCCAAAAGTAACATAGTGGTGAGTTTTGATGATAACTTTTTTTTGTGGAAATGTCTTTTGCATGTCTTGAAATGCTATCATACCAAATTTAGTTGCATTTGGACTGCTAAATAGCTCTAAAGAACTATTTAGCAGTCCAATTGAATGGGAGTACTTTAATTACACTCACCCAGTATATATACTGTATATATGTGTATATAAAAACGTACAATAATAATTTTGAGGTATTGTTTATTGTATGTTATCATTTAATGTTAACTGTATAAAATTATTATTATTTGGTTTTTTCTGCAGCGGAATACTGTGCACCGATATGGATGAACAGTACTCATGTTAAAAAACTGGATGCCCAACTAAATAATACCCTATGTATCAATAAGCCATTGTCACATCACATCTGTAACAGTATCCACTCAACCCCGGATACACACCCTGATTTACACACATCCTCTCCACTGAGTTGGACCCACCATGTGGCAAAGGGGAGTGGTAGAAAAAGACATAAGGCACAATACATCACCTGTTACAGTAATCTGTATATATATGTCGTAATATTATCACGTACATATATTATCAATATCGTATATATATATATATATATATATATTAATCTTATTTATTAAGATTAATTTTTAAGATAAAGAATTGTATATATTTATATATATTAAGAATGCCCACTAGGGGGTGTCCCAGGCTACTAGTATATCATAACAGACACTCTTAAATCTACTCCTATTCATTGGTTACCTGTTTTGAGCCATATCCCTCCATCTGTACTCCGAACGGATAGTGCTCTGCTCAGGGAATATGGGAAAATACTGTCCAGTCCACAACTTCCGATTCATCAGGATATTGATAACCCCTCTCTTGAGCTAAACCCTTGCATTCCAATAATTTCAACCTTACTGAATTTTGGAAAAGGCTTTGGGCTGATGTCTCTCCGGTGGATAGTCAACAACTTCCTTGTATCACAAAGCGACTACCTGGATTTGAATTATTCAGAAATCTTTGGAATGTGTTAAATAGAATTCAGACCAAACATGGGTTATGTAGGGACAGTCTTTTTAGGTGGGGAAACGTCGCATTCCCACTGTGATTGTGGTGCTGAAAGACAGACTATACATCATATCTTGGAAGATTGTCCAATAAGATCTTTTCCAGGACAACAGAGTGACTTCCTGATTGTGACTGAAAGTGTTCTAAACTATATTTCTAACTTATACCTTCCTATTATATACATTTCTAACTTAGATTTACATTTATGATTTGTGGTCTTTTTTCTGCTTTCTGTTCTTTTTACTAATTAGATGTGTAGCCATATGCTAAATAAATAAATGTATAAAATTAAACAAAATATTTCAATATACACGTATTAATATTGAAAATTCTGAACACAAGATCTTGAATGAAATATTAATCACACATCAAAAAATAATTGCTGAAAGTTAGCTTTTTTTAATCAAAACTGTTTTAATTATGTCACCATCATAAGCTACTGTCTAAATTTGACACCTGTTCTGAATTTCAACATCATTTTGTTCTGTTGTGGGATGGAACAGGTGTTAGATACAAAAGGTAACTGCTGATGGAAAGACTACTTCTCTGACTATATATCAACTTATGAGAATTTGTAATTTAGGAGGCTTATTTTGGATGTATTTGAATCATTAGTTATCATGCTAGAATCAGGTAACATTTTAGAATATACATTTTTTTTTTAATTTAGTCAATTTATTTTTCTTATATGCTATAACATTTTAACATTATATTTAAATATTTTTGTTTTCAATTACTATTAATAATTTTCAAAATTGATTTTATTAGCAAGATCTTTAATCTTATGTGGATTTAAGTTTTAGAAGAATGATGTGAAGAATTAGATCATAAAATATGTGGTTTATTTGCTTTTTTAAACAATTCTGATATTGATAATGAAAATAAACTTTAAATTTGAGAGAATTATAATATATAAAAAAAAAACAAAATTTTACTGTTTTTTACATATTATAATGATATCAATGTTATGAATGGTTTTAATATTGATGACTTTGGTGATGTCCCAATAAATGATGAATTATTAATAAAGCTATTCCAATTCTAATGATAAATTTAATAAATTGTTATCATGAGTGATATTAAAAATATTTTCTTTAAGCTATTTAGAACAGTGATGAGCAACTTGCGACCTATAGGCTATATGCAATTTGGCATCGTAATTCTATTTTCTTGTTTTCTGTAACTCTGTTTAAACCGATATGTGACAAAGAACATTCATACTAGACTAGTAAAAAGGTTAGAATAAACTATATATTACTCGTTTGCATATCATTAGTGTAAATATTTTAGTACCTAGTCTACTGGTGGTTATGGATTATGTTGCTACTCAGTAGGTTTAAAGCCTGAAACTCCATAAGATATTGTGATAAAAATTAAGTATAAATTATGTAAAAACAATTTGTACTTGATTGCCTCTTATTCTTGTTTTAATTATTAGGAATAAGCATAAGATTGCTTAAGAGAATGAATCAAACAGGATCCCTGTATATCTATCTTCATTGTGTCTTTCTGTGTGATTCATTCTCTCAAGCAATCTTATGCTTACTCCTAAAGAAAAAATTTCTTCAATAAGAAATATTGTAATTTTATAGTATAAAAATTCTAATTGAATTAAAAAGAGTAATTTTTAATTTTGATTATTTTAAGTTAATATAGGCAATAAAGACTTATGGTCATAAACATTACGTTGTTTAATAATTAGTTTATCTTAAATAATTATATTTAATCAGAAATATATATTAAATTTACATGTACATCTCTCTTGATTTTTCTCCAATATTTGTTTTTTTCTATAACATTGAGTTTTTAATAAAATTGAAGACAAAGTCTGCCCAAAAGGGACTACCATTTATTTTCTTTGTGTTCCAGACAATACACATTCTTGGCGACTGATTTCTTTGTAGGCTACTTGTTGCCAGAAGTTAAAAAGTCCTTTTAAAAAACACAAAATATATCCAATTAAAATTACAAGTAATTTCTAAAAAAAGGAACTGGTGACATACAGACGTCTTGCTTGCATCCATCTATACCTTCGTTGGGGTGTTACTGCTTTTATCTACTATTATTATGTCTTCAGTTTTATTAAATAATAATCTTCATTGGACGAAAATTTACATTAAGAGTTTTTATCAACATTAGCATATCAACAGAAAGTATTTTCATGCACACTTGTCTTCTGGTTTTGTTATCTTAACAGAAACAGTTGATTGAGTAATTTAGCATCATGGTCAAAGAAACTAATAGGTTATTAATTAGTATAGTATTGTTTACTAATGGATAAAGTATTCTTTTAGAAACAATATCAGTGATATCTGGAAGTGATGACATAAAGTATAGCTGAACAACCAGTATTTGGTTAGCCACATAGAAACACATCTAAGGGAAAATACACACAATTTAGAGAAATATGTTTTCATTTATTGATATGAATGTATAAAGCATAAAATAATTCTCATTTAATAAAGCTTTTAGTTTTTCTAAAATTAAATTTTATAGATTGTCTTTATAAAAAGATTTAAACTTTAGCTCTGTCCCAAAATTTACTATAAAATCAGAATTTGCAGGATATTTAGAAAATATATTTTCTTTTAATGTTACTTTGAAGTATAATTATTGTTTCTTGAAATCTATTATTGTAAATTGTTTTGTTACAGATTGTTCTAATAAGAATTACTTGAGTAAAATATTAATTCTTTTGCCTCTATGTCCTTACTGTATTATTATATCAGTATCTACGGTGGACTTAGTATATCAGAATAGGACTTATATAGGAGTATATTAAGTCCTATTAATATACTAAATTCAACATAGACAATTCAATAAAAACTTTAATACTTGAGTAAAGTTTTTAACCTTTGCAAATATTTCTGTAAAATACAATGGAACAAATCTATGCAAGATATCTAAATAAAACAAAATGTATTATATTAAGATAGGATCAAAAGAAAAACAAAGTTTGTTGGCACTATGATAGAAGTAAATACAGTATTCAATGTATACAATTGTCAACTAACAAGAGCACATATAAACAAACAACATCATTAGAACCCGATACATTATAAAACTACAAGCCAACCAATGCCATATGTCATCAGGCTAGATAACTGCTATAATACTAATAAATTATGAAACAATTTGGTACTAGAGGGTACATTTTGGTAGTACATATCATCTTTGAATCTGTTGTTTTTGTAAGATACCTGAACATTGTTAGGCATATCAACTAGTATTAAATAAATTATTTAAATGACCGAACTGCTATTCAAGAAACCAAAATTTTTTTAGGAAAGTTTTTCATTGTTATGGCTATTCTCAGCTTTCAATGAGTAAATAAATTGATTACATCATGTTTAATTATCTAAAATATAGTATTTATTTTATGTAATTAATTAAGAGAATAATTTTCTAGATATTTTTTCCTACCTATTAATGGAATTTTTAGATTACTTTATGAATATGACAAAACATCAAGAATATGACTAAATGATCAAACAAGTAGCAGATGCATGAGAAGTAGTAAAAAGAATTTGCAATGTCTTAAACTGACTATGCTTATTCCTACCCAGCTGTGTTGTGCGAAATGCTTGAATTTTAACATAGTAACATTTTACTATGGACTCAGGAGACTGCATTTGAAACATTAAAATTATGCGTTATTATGAAGCTGATAATTGATTCTTTCAGTTATATGAACAAAACTAGGATAACATGATCGCTTGAGATAAATGTTAGATTTCATAGGGTTTATTTTTAAGCACATTGAAATATATTGAATTCCTCAAATACTTTGTGGTTTATGAGAATGCTTTTTTTTTGTAATACACAGATTTGTAATTCCACAGTCTTTCACATTAAAATTTGTAAACATAACTTTTTGTAGGAAGAGCATTCAGGATATTTTTGTATAAACCATTACCTTAATTTTTGGTAACTTTTCTTGTTTAATATAACTTATCATTATGAAAATTGTTCTATAGTGTAACCATTCCAGTTATTGCAGTACTTAAGTTGAATAATAATGAACTGTACAGTACATGGTAGTCAATGATGTGTGATGAGTGTCAGATATAGCTAGCTCAATGTTGCCAAACGTGTTTTTTCTTATGAATTAATTCTCTTTAGAATGTACAGAAAAAAAATTTAAAGAGTAAATCGTACAAAATTATTTTGCTTGAAATGCATTTTCACATTTCTGTATTTAAGCAATAAATTATAAAGAAACATTTATAATTATGATCTTTGAGATATTTCCATAAAGTGGAAATATCTCATGTTTTTTGCTTTCATATTATGAAAGAAAAAAACATGACTGCAACTTTGAACAAATATCTTAAATATTAGATATTTAATGCTTTTGTCTTAAAATAATAGTCATAATTTTTAAATTAATACAAATAAAATGGTTGTATACATTTCTTCCTTTTTGTACACTCTATTAAAGGCTTATATCTGTTTTATTGAATTTGTAAATAACTTATATGGTTTAAAGTATATTTTCAATTTCCATATTACTCATAAAAGTGCTACAAGTCAGTATGATTTATAGTGATTGTGTAATCAAATGATATCTTCAAAAGCAATAAAACTTTTGTTTTTTCTAATTTAAAAAATTTTTGAATTACGGAGGATTGTCTATGTAATTCATTGTAATGTTTTCCATACTTGGTTAAAGTTTTTCCTACATTAAATTAAATTTATTTTACTTAATTAGTTATCTTCCCTTAATTTATTCTGTTGGATGTTGTCAGAGTTCATTTAAGATTGCTTAAAATAAGTGATTATATTATTTATTTCTATGTTATCTTATCATTTCTGAAACTGTCTGTTGGCAGAAACACACAAGCATAAAATTAAGTGGCAAAAGAAGAAATAAGCTTTTTGTTTTGTTTCAGTTTATGCTTTTGGCCAAGCAAATACAAAGTGTAAAATTACATTGCCATCTATATATTGTGTTTAAACAAACTGTCTTTATGCATGTATTTTTTCATCATATGAATATAAATTTTGTTAAATATATTTGATAAATTTTTTGATTCTTATAGTTTGTTTCTTTCATACATTAGCTACGGAACTTGTTGCCATTATTCCAATGGAAATACTAAACGGAAAAAACACCAAAATCATTTAATGAAGTAAAAATATTTTAAATAAATACACAGAAAACTTTTGAATTCAGCAGTTCATCTTTAGGAAAGCTTCTGAAAAAGAGTTTTGTTGCTATAGAAATTGGCAATGTTTCAAAAATAAGTGTGAGGTAGACAAAAGTGTTTGTATAGTTACTTTAAAACAATGAATAAAATAATGTTTTTTAGAAACAAAAAATAAAAAGATTTTTTACAATATAGACTGATCAAAAAACTATTGAAATAATTATTACAGTTTAAAAAATTAAATAATGTTCCTTACTTTTCGTTTCTTAGATTTAAATATAATTAAAGGCTCTGATAGGTAGGATATATATCTTTGTGGAAGATACTTTTTACTCACTATAAATCAAGACCACACAGTGGGGTGTATAACACAATAATCAACTTACTTGAACCTTTAACCACTGCATAATACGATTCACAATTAGAAATCAAACATTTTCTTAACCCCTTGTGAGTTCTTCCTCAGTAAAAAACAAGCTGGATCTTCTAAAACAAATATGAACACAAATTTTTGAACTTAATCGAAAGATATAAATTTCAAATGTCCCGTTTCCTCAGCACATCCGTTCACGTGCTGTATTTACAAATGTTCTAAATTAATGATTCGTGTCCAAAAATGGATTTTAAATCACAATTCAGAAATTTTTTTTAATGTTTAATTTTTGCATTTTTATTTAAAAATTTCTGAATTGTGATTTAAAATCCATTTTTGGACATGAATCATTAATTTAGAACATTTGTAAACACAGCACATGAACGGATACACTGAGGAAACTGGACATTCAAATATTGTTTGATTAAGTTCAAAAATTTGTATTCATATTCATTTTAGATCCAGCTTGTTTTTTCCCTGAGGAAGAACTCACAAGGGTTAAGAAAACGTTTGATTTCTGATTGTGAATCATATTACGCAGTGGTTAAAGGTTCAAGTAAGTTGATTATTGTGTTTCTCAATCTATCAATCTACCCTTGGAATGCTTTGAGTGCTTTCTTCTACAAGAGAGCTTTTTTCTCTCTAATTAAAAGGGCATTTAACCTACACTCCAATGATTTTTTCTGGAAATGGAACTTCAAACTTTGTACTAGCTTGTAGAAGTATTTTATCAATTGTTTTCTGGAACTCAGTGAGATAGATCATCTTATTTTATTTATATTTAGAATAGAAGCACTTTGCACAGGAAATTTTATATTCCACTATTTACACCCCCTATTGACTACCCTTATGCATCCGTTTTAGAAAAAATTTATAGAAAAATCATAAATTATATAATTTTTAATCTAAGAAATGAGAGAGTGAAAACTTGTGGGATAGAAGTGATATCTAAAGGAATCTCTTTAACGAGCGAGAACAAAGTTGGATTACATTGAAGTGATCACTTAAATTGTTAAGGTTTGTGTTAGAGAACATAATAAACTAAAGAGGAGAAAACATTTTTTCCTAGAGTATAGTGTCTTGGACTGTTAAACATCACTCTCCTGGAATGAGATACTCTTTTCTATAAAATGTGAAAGTAGATGATAGTTACCAAACAGCCAAGAGTATGTGGTCTTTAAAAGGAGCTTAACACACAAGATAATTAATATAAGAGGTTCCAACAACCTTCTAGCAGTCTGGAAATGGCTAATCATAATTAAGTTGTAAAATAAGGGACATTATATACACACACATATATCAAACTTAATCAAACAATAAAGAGAAAACAACACCTTTCTTAAATTCCAGCAAAAGTTTAACTATATAAAAACGTTTTCAACTGATTTCATCAGTTTACTCGAACAAAAAAACAAAAAGAACGAACCAAATTCAAATTTACAAAATCACGAGAATGGAAAGAATTCTCGTGATTGCGCAGACTATGCAAAAACGATGTACCGATAAATGGTAAAAAATGCAAATTCTTGACAAAAAAATGCAGATTCTTGACAAACTATATATAATATCACAATCTTACGTTATCCAATGAACGATTTCCAAGCAGACGATAGCCCATCTGCGTCCCTGTGGTTGATGCAATGGGATGTTAATTGTGCCCTATATATTTCTAATTTCTCCAAATGTCTAATGGCCTGTTTAGATCTAGTGGCTTTTATGATGGAAGCACTATCCCAGTGTACCGTGATCTCCTGTTGCTTAGCAAATGCTGCTAGGACTGTGCTGTCAACTGTCCTCTTAACTGATTGCTTATGCTCTTTTATTCTTTGCTGTAAACCACGCAAGGTGGCCCCAATGTACACTAGATCGGATTTAAAACGTTGGTCCCTGATTGGAATTGAGTACACTCCTGTTAGCTCATTTGGTTTCTCTTTCCTCTTATCATTCCTTAACAGACGGTATACTGTCGGGTTGCGCCTATATATTATGCGTAAGTTCCTTTCTTTGGATACCTTCTGAACAAGACTTTAAATTAGCGGCTTTACGAGCCATGGTACAACGAGCTTACACACATTGCTCAAGTATTTGCGACACGTACAAGGAGTTGGAGTACGTAAGAAGCATAGCAACACAGTTTGGGTATCAGAGAAGGGTAGTGAACCGTCTAATTACGGATATACAGAGACGTAAACATCAACAACACAGAACTGAACAGAAAAAAACAGTGGTCATGGACTATATTCCGTTTATTAAAAGTATTGTTAAGAAGGTATCCAAAGAAAGGAACTTACGCATAATATATAGGCGCAACCCGACAGTATACCGTCTGTTAAGGAATGATAAGAGGAAAGAGAAACCAAATGAGCTAACAGGAGTGTACTCAATTCCAATCAGGGACCAACGTTTTAAATCCGATCTAGTGTACATTGGGGCCACCTTGCGTGGTTTACAGCAAAGAATAAAAGAGCATAAGCAATCAGTTAAGAGGACAGTTGACAGCACAGTCCTAGCAGCATTTGCTAAGCAACAGGAGATCACGGTACACTGGGATAGTGCTTCCATCATAAAAGCCACTAGATCTAAACAGGCCGTTAGACATTTGGAGAAATTAGAAATATATAGGGCACAATTAACATCCCATTGCATCAACCACAGGGACGCAGATGGGCTATCGTCTGCTTGGAAATCGTTCATTGGATAACGTAAGATTGTGATATTATATATAGTTTGTCAAGAATCTGCATTTTTTTGTCAAGAATTTGCATTTTTTACCATTTATCGGTACATCGTTTTTGCATAGTCTGCGCAATCACGAGAATTCTTTCCATTCTCGTGATTTTGTAAATTTGAATTTGGTTCGTTCTTTTTGTTTTTTTGTTCGAGTAACTGAAGAAGACTGATGAAATCAGTTGAAAACGTTTTTATATAGTTAAACTTTTGCTGGAATTTAAGAAAGGTGTTGTTTTCTCTTTATTATACCAGTTCCAGTAGGTTCGTTATTCATTTTTAATCAAACAATATATGTAAAGATCTCAAAACCTGATATTCACAAAGCCAAATGATTGCTGGATTACATAAAAATGGCACAAAATGCCTCTCTCTACTGCCAAATTATTTAATTATTAATATTAGCAGTAGAGTAACCTGATTTAATATGGCAATAGTTTGGCTTTAATAAGGGACATAGTTTTTAAATTGTAGTACAGGTACTCCTCACTTTACAACCGAGTTCTGTTCCGACGACTACATCGTTAAGCGAGATGCTTGCGCTGGGAATATAGGATTGTTGTAAAATTATCCAAATTATGCAACAAACTTCAAATTTATTCATAAAAAGACTATTATAGTACGCTATTAGCCTATTATAGTACTATAAGACATTATAGTATGCGCAAGCCTATTATAGTATGCTTAGTGCGCATGTCGCCATTCGTCACTGACTGACACTCAAGCTGAGAAAGGGGATTCCCCAAATTGCAGGTCGAAACTCTATTGGTCGTAAGTGTGAGTGGTCATTAAGCAGATAGGTCGTAAAGTGAGGAGTACCTGTAATTACTTTAATACAGTGGTTCTCAACCTTTTTGAAGTTAGGGAACACTAAACTTTGACATTTTTTTCTGTGGAACACTTACAATACATCAGCTTTAAAGCAGGGGTGGCAAATCTTTTTGAAATCAGGCACATTCGTCTAGTAGATGATGACGTTGGCGTTTGCTGATTACATTCCCATACAAAAATTATTTTGCATTGTTTTGATTTTTCTTTTGCAACAATTTTTAATTGTATAGTTGATTTTTTTCACAGAACACTTGAAGTGGCTTCATGGAGCACTCATGTTCCACGGAACATGGATTGAGAACCATGGCTTTAATAAACCTTTCGTCATCTTATATTGTAAATCTAAGGAACATTGTTTAGTATATTTTCTAATTTTAAACTAACTATAGTAATGCCTTTGCTTCTAAAAACAATGTGAGAAAACATTGTTTTTAGAACATTGCCAGTTTCCACAGTTGGTTTTATGTTCAATTTTGTTAGAAATTTCATTAAAAAAATTTTGCATTTTCTATTTCTGTAAGCATTTACATTACATTTTTGCATGTATATTTCTGTTCTATATCAACATCTTATTTTTCTGCTAATGTGAAAAAGTCTATATAGAATAGACTGGTGGTATCAGTATTAAATATAGAAGATAAATTATTTTCAGAATTATTTAATTAAAAAACTATGAAAAAATGTATTTTATACGATATTTATATTGTGTTTGCTGTTTAATATTTTTATTTTTAATTCAGTTTCTGAATTTGCATTATAAACTTAAAAAGACACTTTTATATCTGTAAAAATTTTTTAAAATAAATTTTCTGTTTCCTGTATGATGTCATGTTTTAAGAAAATGCTATTGATAACAGGTTTGCTGAATCATTGCATTCTCCTAATTCATACAAAACTTATTTATATTGTAAGCCATAATTTTCAGGTGTTTCTAAATAATTTAAAGTTAGTAAGCTTTTGTGACTTGCTATAATTTTTGCAAACTGAGTCCAAATTTTTTCAGCTTAGCTCATGCTATTTACATCTATTTTCAAAATTATTGATTACACAGCTCTTATGCAACAATATCAAGTAACATTTTGTCTGTAATATTCCTGAAACTTGTGTAACATCATATATTAAAATGGTTATATAATAACACATTTGTCATTTTTTTTTAACGCTTAAAGTTACTCTGCTTGTCATATGACAGCATAACGTTGGTCGTCAAACTTGATGATATCATTACAATGTTTTTCTTGGCAATATGATAGTCATCCATATTGCCAAGAAATATGACTGTTTATAAAGCTGAAATGGCTTGTAGTAGTACAAATTATTTTTTGTAAAGCATTGTTTTGTGCAGTTGATCTTGACTGCTCTATGTTCAGGTTTTCATCATGTTTTATCAATTATAAAAAAATTCAAAAAATTCTAGTTGTCATATGCTTTCATTATAATGTAAGTAATAATTGAGTGAATAATTTAATATTAAGGATTAGCTAGTATCTCTGCAGTTCTGAATGATATGGATTTGGGTCCAATATAGAAGCAAACAAATGTTCTGACTGGATTTCAGTTTTTTTTTCTTTGAGTTAAATACAATTTTTTCACTATAGTTCATTTGAGTTAAGAATAAACTGAACATAAAGATGACTATATTCATTTCAGAACTAGCTTCTGTTAGGTCTAAGAGTAAAACTAATAATAATAATAAATATACATCAAATAAATTGTGTATGACAAAGTACGTAATTACTAGCTGTATAAAGCATTTATTCCTGAGACTGTTGTGTAAAGAATTAATGTTCAATAGAGCAAAATTACCAGCATACATTAGCAGGAATTTGAATAAATGTCAGATAAACAATCTTCAAGTTTGCCTTCCATTTTTAAAGAAAATGTTAGTGGTAAAATTTTATACAAAACATTCTGACAAATAATCCAAATGTTTTTGAAAAGCCATTGCAAGAAAATTGTAGTATGTTAAATGAAAATTGCATTATAAATACAATGAATATATTGAAGTAGCCTATCATCTTTTAAAGTAATCAACAAACTCTTGCTGAAGGTTATTGAAATGCCTGTAACTGTTTTAAATTCCATTTAAAAAAAGAAAATGACAAAAAGAAAAGTCCTCTGCACTGTTTTTTAACATGAAATACGCTACAAAAACCTAAGTCCTTCCAGAAACATAACATTCATATTTCATTAAAACATCATATTACTGAAAGGACTTAGGTTTTTGTAGTGTATTTAGTGTTAAAAGAAAATTATAGTTTGTAAGAATAACAACAGATGAAACAAAAGAAGCAATCAAAGATATAAAATTCATGTTTTTTTTAACTGTCCAATAGAAAAAATATTAAAAGTTGTTAACAAAAATGTCAGTTTTTTCCATTTTTAAATATTGCACTGTATATAAAATAATAAAAATAAAAGATTTTAATGTAAGAAATTATTGAGAAATGCATTCTTAATTGAGAGCTGTGAAATATTAGTTTACTATCATTGATATTTAAGATTTCAATGATAGTTTCAATAATGGCCCATGTTTCAATGAGAACATGTATAGTCATTTTATTAGAACAATACTTTCTAATAAGTATTGTTCTAATAAAATGACTATACATGTTCTCATTGAAACATGGGTAAATGCAGGTCATGTATATATGTCAGTATGGCAAGATACCAAAATTACATCTGCAAAACAAGTGTTTTTGGAAGACAGTTCAGTAGGTTTAAAAACACTGTCTAATAAAGGAGGACATTTAATAATGGTTTGTGTAGGAAGTAAGAAAGGTTTTCTTTCTAAATCAAGTTTAAGTTTTTTATTTGTAAGAGCTGTGGAGGTTTTCACGAAGAATTGAATGGATCCAAATTTTAAAATATATTACCAAAACTTGGAAAAAACAGTATTATTTTTATTGATAACACTCTATCAAAATATATATGTGGAAATGTTACAAATCACATCCTGGAAGAAAGCTACTATTTTTAATAGTTAGAATATTAAATACCAGAATAATTGATTGTTAAAATAAAAAAATATGACGTTAAACTAAACTGTAATGAGAATTTTTGTTAGTTAGCTAATTCAGTTGAAAAGCTCTGCAAATGTAAATTACATAAACCAAAACAAATGTTTTAATGAAGTATATCTTGCAGCAGAATTCAGCTCAGGTGCTTTTGGATTTGCATCAATTTTATTCATCATTCATTTCCATGACAACTTAATCATTTATTTACATGCTATAAATGGTTAAATTATTGTGGGGTAACATCTAGTTGTAAGTTATTCAAAATTTTTAAAATTATTCCTGAAGATGTTTGCATATCCAAAAACATTTGAAAATTTTGAACTGAATTCTGCTGTAAGGTTGTTTGCTGAAAGATTATTTTGATTATGCTGTTAAAGCATTTATTTTGATTTTATACTGTTCAACATTTTTACAATAAATAATGAAGTAACAGCAATAAGTATGGACCAGTAAAGGCTATTATATGGCAAAATCAGTGATTAAAAACTAATTAATTTGTCTAGAGTAGGCAATTCCTCTAGACAAATTTAGTTTCTAATCATTAGGTTAGCCATATAATTGCTTGATAATTTGGCAGATTGTTTGGTTTGAATAACTATAAATTGGGTTTAGAGATCTTGTTGTATATATGTCATGGACAAAGTGATTAATACAGGCATTATGAATAATGACCAACAAAATCGGGCATTGTAATAAATTTCAATAATTTATCAAATTGACCAGTCATTATGAATACTGCTATCATCTAGTTGGGCAAAGTGAATAATACATTGAGGAGTGATCATCCAAAATACACTAGACAATCAGCACTCATATCTGAGTTGCACATATGTATTGCGTTTAGTACCGAATTTTGCGGCGATCGCGACTGTTTGTGCTCTCGATGGATTCTTCCCGGAGGGGAGCCACCGGCAGGCCACCAATTGTTTAACATCACTAGTTATGTATTCGTGGTAGTTCTTGAATACATTTATCAATAACTAGGATATATCAATATCTAGTGACATTAAACAATCGGCAGCTCCCCTCTGGGAGGAATCCGTCTGGAGCACAAACAGTTGCGACCACCACCATGATGGTGCATATAGGTAAAATTTAATTAATATAGTTAATAGTACTTAGTTTTAAAAGATTACATGTTCTTTTTTAAATACTTTGAAATAATTCACAAAATATAAATATTTCTAAATGAAATAAGTGGAGTTTTTTAATCAGATTAAAATGTCGCACAATTTAAAATTCAGAACTAAACCCGATATGCACTCAACGCGATACAATCGGCAACTCAAAGTGCCGATTGGCTAGCGTATGTCGGATGATCACTCCTCAACATATTTTTATCATTTTTCCTGACTAGGTGATAACAGTATTCATAATGACCGATCAATTTGATAAATTAATCAATATTTATCACACTGCGTGCCCTTTTTGGTCATTATTCATAATGATTGGGCATTATGAATAATGCCTGATTAATCACTTTGTCCATAACATATATATATATATACTGTATACACCATGCTGAGTAGAAGTAATAGCTGGCTGAGTAACATTGTGGAAAATGAAGTCATCCTCAGTTGGTGCCATGAGTTATGGTTATATAAATATAATCCCAAAGCCTGATGATATATTAATAAACCAACAAATGCTAAAATTATAGTTATTAATTTAGATAAGAGATGGCACCTAATGCTTACCTCTATACCAAATTCGTTTGTATTTATTATTTAATTATAGCCCTATATTAGCCTGATTATTTAGGCATTGGTTTATTAGTATGGTTATATCTATAAACAAGTATGGACATTGTATTTGCAATTACTTCTGTTCCATTGTCAGCTAAATTGAGAAGAAATGGTAAGGATTCAGCAAAATTTATTGCTTGTAGTAATACTGGTAAATTATGAGAAATTGGCAAAGCAAGAAATTAGTCATATCGGAAAATTATGAATATTTTGTCAAATATGTGTTAATTGTCGCAGGTAAATTCTAGAACATTTATGTAGTTTATGATATAGTGGTAGAAAATTGAATTATTAAACTACTAATTCTGACAAAAATTTAATGAAATGAAAGAATTAAATTATGTTTTTTGAATTGTCCTGATTTTAGCATAAAAATATTGCAAATTTTCTGTGAAAAAATGAGAATGATGCAGTGGAATTCTGTTATAATTAACTTTTAGATTTTTTCCAGATCTAATTTTCATAGGAACTAATGACAAAATTTTTAGTTGTGTGAACATATTTATAATAAACTTTCAGTTTAACATCTTTTCTGTCAGTTCCAATATAGTAGAATTTCTTAACAAGTTCTTTACTTTGCTGCTGTTTTTTATCTGGTAAACAACTGTACTCAAGGGAAAGGGGTGAGCTCAGAAATTGCCAACAGGTTAGATATACAAACCTCAATAAGAGCCACAGGTTGTCATAGACACAGGTGTAAGAATTGCTGTTATGTCTCTTAATATTGTTATTTATCCTCACTTAAAACATGAGATTAAGATGGCACTTAGGGATGCATTTCCGGACTTCATTTTGTTGTTTCCTATACCAGAAAGGACTAAAGTGTAGAAAAAGTATGATTTGCAGGTTCAAATCAAATTGATGATTTAAGAACTAAGCTACTTTATTTACATGAAGCAGATGAACAAATATATATGTAAATAACATACGTGACATTTTTGTTTCATATGTGGACTTAATATTTAGCTACAGTATTTAACTTGCTTGATGATAATTTATATACATTTTTCATGATGACAAACTTTGTTTATAAACATTTTTGGGGTTTCTTCAAGTTTGTTACAATGAGATTCCACTGTACTTTTAAATTTTTCTTTAATATAAACAGATGTAATGTACTGTACAACAAAAGACAAAATGTAAGGTATGAATGAAAAATACAGATAAAATAAAACTAATTTTAATGAAATAATTATTTTGTAACTTACAGTATTGTAAAGTAGCATAATACATTTTAAAATAGCCATAATTCTCAAATGACTCTCTATGTTTCTGTTTTAAACTATTTATTAATGGCTTTATTTTACAATATACATGTTTAGAGAATATTAATTTTGAAGTAGGATATTTTCCACCAATCATTACACAATATCAACGAATTCTTAGTATTTTGTTTGTTTACAATTGGTTTATTCTTAATGTAAATAGTCTATACTGTATTCATACTTTGATTTTTATTTATTGTTTAATAAGTATGTAAATAATTTATTATAGAAAATTTCAGGGCAATCAATTAATAAAATAAATCTATGAAATTCTTTTAATCTGTTGTCTTTAATATTTCTTTTATACTAAGTCAGTTGGACTAGATTTTATAAATATTATATTTTTATCTTAATAATTAATTGATGTGAAGATATAAAAATATTAAGTAGTGTGGAGTATACTTTGTTTCACACAAAATTACTTTAAAATTTTCAATTATGTTAATAGTACGATTATATTAGCATAATTGTGCTGTATATTATGAAAAATAAAGATATAAAAAGTGCATTTGTAGCCACAAATAAATAAATTTTTAACAAATCCATTGTGTATAGTGTAAGATTATACTGTGATATTTAATATGATAACTTATATAACACACCTTCTGCAAGTGTCAGGTTTTAATTTAGGATCCAGTAAAACTAATTTCTTAAATGTTTGATTGTTCATGAACAAAATGTATAGTAATTTCATTAAGAAAATTGTGAAATTCTGTATGTATGAATTAAATTAACATCTGGGATTTCTTATTTGTTATAATAGATTAATTAATTAATTAATTATTAGAACATTAATTAATTAGATGTTGATAAAATCTTTGTTTCAGATATTAGTAGAGTAATGAATATATTAGTTTCTAAGAGTTATTAATTATCTTGAATTTTAATGATTTACCTAATTATATTAATTAAGTTTGAAAATCTATATTGTTATTAAAATTGAGAAAAATAAAAAAATTTTAAATGATGATTTCATATTGATGAGTTTTCTTTTCTTAAAGATTATATAAAATAGTCAGTTTGTATCATTTTTAGAAGTCATAGCATCAGTTATGCTGATTTTTTGGCATAAACTGATGCTATTATAAGAAATGCAGAGGAATTTTCCTCTTAAATTTTTAAACTATATTTGTTTGTCTTAAATAAATGTTTTATGCTCATTGTTGAAGACATTGTGTACAGTATTGATCCTGTGTGGATTTTGTTGTTAGAGAAGGTTAATTGCTATTCTTTACATCATAAAACTGATAAGATATTCTTGTAACTTGCCTTTTAATATATAATTATTCTTTTTTTTTAATATTTATATTTTTAATTTTTTTAATGTTTATACTATTATTATTGTAAATTTTAATTAGCATTTTAAATTTTGTTGCTATGATCTTATATTTTCCTTTGTTTTTCTTCCTTGTAATTTTTTTCTATATTTCGATTACTTGTTAAGTTGAGAATGACTTCAAATAGTGCCAAAAACATTACTCAATATGTTTTATTTGATTTCCAAAACCTTTTAATTTAGATTTTCAAAAGTTTTAAAGAAATATTTTTAGGTATAAACTTGAAGCTTGATATTATAGTAATATGCCAAACAATTGCCTGATTAAATTACACTACTTTACTGCTATTATTATTAAATTAAATTCTAAATAATATGGTATTAGAGATAGGCATTAGGTGCCACCTCTAGTACCAAAAATTGTTTTATTTAATAACATACAACAAGGGTGTCCAAACTTTTTGCCTCAAGGGCCAGATAGAATTTAAATACATTTGCGGCGGGCCACATGAATATGTGAATTAAAAAATCTCATTATGACTAAGGTAGCATTGAATTTTATTTTTTACAGTTAATTCGGATACATCAATACTAAACAAACATGGCTAAATTATACATAAATAGAAAATTATTTCATGCAACTTTTAATGGGAATGATGGAACTGTGTTTTTTGCTGAAGAATTTCTTTAAAGTTGGGATTAAAATCTGAAATACCAATTATAAGTGCGAGGATTCGAAACACCCCCCTTTTCCTTTTTTTTGAATAGTATCGTTCTTTTTATAAACCTTTAATTCTACGGAAGAATGTGAAGTAAGAAAGTTAAAGAGGCCTTCCAAGGTTAACAAGTGCAACGATCTTTACAAAATAGCTGTTAAAAATATATATAAACAAGAAGGAAATAATAGTTTGTATTACAATAATTCGATAGATGATAGAATCAACAAGACGGGAATAAGCGATGTTCTCATCCCCCCTTTTTTTTGTTGCACGTGACACGTGGCCGCAGCAATAAATCCCATAGATCGTTGTCAAACCCGACATTAGACATAAACAATATCAAAATTGTAGACAAGATTGTAATAATTATTGTCAGCTACACGCTAATTGATGGGTGAGAGCTGTCATGTCAATAGAAATTTATATTTTAAGTTCACCTCTGCGAAGCACTTAGGTCTGTAATTAAAACAAACATCTCAATTCCCGGCGTCCGTACCAGCCAAATCTAGACATGAACACAATAACAGGTGTGCAAATAAATCCTGGCTATATGACAGTTCACACCCCTTGAATTAGGTATAAAAAGGTGTTCACACCCCCATTAGAGTGTGTGACGTCAAAGATCTCAAATAGAATTAATCCACAATCTTCCTCCGTGCCCTCCACTCGAATTGACGCCGATGACTTACGGATAGCAAGGTAATTTTTTGACTTGTCATACGGAAATCTCTCTCTCTCCCCTCGGTTGGTTGAGGTTTAGTTAATAGACAGAGGAAAGGGTTAAAAATCTCTCTGAGTGCGAGTACGAGCGGCAAACCCCCACTAACCACCTCATTTATAATTCCGTGAAGGACTATTGTCGTGTCTAAACTATTATTAGTATATCCATTATTGTCATTTTTAGTAATGTATGTATCTTTTATATAATATCCTTATTAAATATGTTTAGAGTCTTAAATAGGTGTGATTACTCAAACGCGGCCAACACCTTATCGACTTATCCACGACCTCCCACTTGATTTTTGCCCTCCTAAATTGCCATCCACTGACCACGTGAGCGGGAATCACCTCCCCGTTGTCGGATAACGGGTTAGACCTCATCGCGTAACTCCCGATTCTCACATGAGCAATGATTGCAAATGATCATCCGATAAATTTGCTGTGTACTTTGATTTCAGATACTTCATCCTGGAAAAAGTTTGTTCGCATATTGTTTGTTATATAGGTAGTCCCAAACATAGAAATAAATTTACAAGCAAATTGCTTTAAATTTGGAAACTCTTTTGCATTTAAAAATTTGTAAAAATCGACCAAGTTTCCTTCTTTGGATTTATCCTTGATTTGATCGTTGGCTTGAAGACCAATAATTTCCATTTGAAACCGACTTGAAACGTCAGCAATATCGCAGTCAAATGGATTTTGAAACAGCCAAATTTCTTTTGAATTCCTGTCAAGATCAGAAAATTGCTTTTGAAATTCTTGTTTTAAATCCGTGATGACTTTTACTGCAAATCTGGTTGGAAATTGTTTATCAGTTTCTGTATTCAATTCTTCACAGCACGGGAAATGGGTTAAATTACATTCATTCATCTGCCTTTTCAGCAATATCAGCTTTGCCCCGAATGCTTTGATTTGTGCAAATAAATCACAAATTAAGTTGTTTTTACCTTGGAGCTTTAAGTTCCAGTTATTCACATGTGTCACAACATCTGCAAAAAAAGCCAACTTCCAGAGCCACTCAGCATTTGATAAAAGTGGTTCAGGGTGATTTTTCTATGCAAGAAATAAATTAATTTCATTTCTAAGTTTAAAGGACTGCAATAGCACTTTTCCACAGCTAAGGCATTGAACTGCATTATAATACAAGTTAACGTTTCGGATTCAGTTTGTTGGAGAAAAGATCGAAATTTGCAATGATTAAGTGCATGTGATCAAATAAAAATTTACGACAGAAACAACTGGTTTTAAAACGCAGTGCATATCGACATGTTTTACACATAGTGCTTGTCGATGGATAATACATTGCAGAAAAATTGGTGCTGATGCTCCTGCACCTTCACAAGTTTTTCTAATTTGCCCAACCACACTGATGTTTGCACCAGACATGTTTCTTCCTCCATCAGTTGTCACATCTTGGAGTTGATTCCAGTCCAAGTTATAATTTGTCAATGTTTTTTGTAGTTCTTTGAAGTTATCTTCTCCAGTTGTAGTGCTGTGCATGCTGTTAACGGAGGCTAATTCTTGTGTGGCATTAAGTTTGTCGTCAACTCCACAAACAAAAACTAAAAGTTGTGAGGTAACACCAGTTGATTTATCCATCACAAGAGAATACCAAGTGAAACTCTGTGCTATACCAGTAATCTGGTGGAGAATATTGTTTCCAATATCGTCAATTCGACAAGCAACAGTATTATGGGACAGACTGATCATTTTGAAAAGTTGCAACATTTCTGGGCACAACTCACCAACAGCTTCCATCATACACTCTTTAACGATGTTTCCATCCATAAAGGGTTTTCCTTCTTTCGTCAACAAATAAGCAACTTTCAAACTAACTAAGATCAATGCTTCATTTTCTGAGTTTGCCTTCCTAAATAAATTTTGCTGTCTACATAAACTACGATGCAATGTTTCAAATTTTTCAGTAAGCTGCTTGTCCTTAAATTGTGAGTAGGTTGAAGCATGTTTTGTTTCATAATGTCGACGTAAATTATATTTCTTCATTACAGCAACAGTGTCATTGCAAATTACACATACAGCTTTGCCATTCTTTGACTGAGATTGCACAAAGAAGTATTTTACTCCCCATTCTTCATTAAAAATGCGGCACTCGTCATCAACTTTTCTTTTTGTTCTTTCCACGTTTAAACCTTAAAAAATAATATTAAACTTCAAAATAAGTAATTTGTAATACATTAAATTTGAATTTACACATACCAATTTACAAATGAGTCGTGCACAATAGAACAAAAGACGACAGAAGGCAATCCTGAGGTCAACTACAGAGATGCCACATACAATGCTCTCGATTCTTTCTTTCTCTCCCTCTACTCACTACTACAAAGACAACCCACAGAATCTGTGTATTCGTGTATCTTCGCTATTCGCTTGCCTTTGTAGCAATTCTGTAGTTACCGAACAATAGCCGAAAACAATATTTTTACGACTGTAAATTTAAGTAAAATTTTATGTATATATTTTTTCATTTTTAAAAATTAAAAATCCTTTTTTTTAATCAAATATGATTTTTGCAATTTTTTGAATTTTCGATATACATTTTTGAAAATCAAACAGGTTTAAGTGAAAAAAACAGTAGTTTTCAAAAGCCTTCGCGTGCCAGATAAAATCTGCTGGGCTGGGTCTGGCCCGCAGGCTGTAGTTTGGACACCTCTGACATACAACAGTCTGATACACTTGTAGAACCAAACAATCTATCATATTATTTGTCAGGCTTTGTTAATAGTAATTAGGCCATTGGCAATGCAAGCTAGCCTTAACTTCTGCTGATCAATGTATAGTCTTGAATTATAAGTAATTGATTGATTGATTGGTGCTGATTAAGAGTTTTTCTTCCACTAAGTTTTTTTTTTCTAATTAGGTTAATTGTTTGATATTTTAAATCATTGTAATATTGTAAACTGTACTGGTAATTGATTTTATTGTAAATACTGAATTGAATTTTTTGCATTTGAGTTTTATACTAATTACTCTTGTAAAATGTTTTGTACTCAGAAAGTCTGATACTGACATTTATAGTTTAATAGTTTTGTTGATATTTTCACAGACTTTGGTGCAAGAGTTTTCACTGATATTTTGGTCCTTGCAGCATTAATTATTAAAAAAGATGACAGTGCAGTTTTACAGATTGTTAGCAAAGTAAATACACTATTTACCTTGTTTACACACCTGCTTAATAGTTAAACACAAATGGAAAATTACTTATATATTTTTTTTCTTTTTCCATAAAGCTGTCTAAAAATTTATTACAAAGATTATTATTATATAAATCAACATCATATTTTCTGTTTTAAAACATTTCTGCAATGTAAAAAATATAAAATTATGTACAGAATATTAAAGAAATTTAAAATAAGTGATTCTGGCATCCTCAAATCCAAAGTACACTTTTTAATATTATTTTTTAGTAGTATTAATAATTTGAAAAAGTATTACTCTTTCAGTTTACTTTTAATTGTGTGTATATTAAAACTTCAGATTAAATTTTAAATTTGAAAATGTAATTAATTCTAGTATGCAACCATTCTAGTATAGAATGTAACTGAGTAATATTCATAAACTCAAACCACACAGAACTTTTTTGACACCAGTTGAAAATTTAATATCAACAGACTAATGTTTTCAATTTCAAATTGGATCATTTTCAGGTCAATTAATTATCAAATAATTTACCTGACAAAGATCCAGTTTGCAAACAAAAATGCTAATTTACTGCAATAACTCCATTTTACTTTGAATTACTCCAAATAATTTTTGTGGTAGTTTTTATGAATATTTCTATAAATAAAATTGGTTGGTTTCCAAATCTGTCTATTCTCTTTAATATTATTTAATAATTATTTTTTGTTTTTACAGCTTATAGATCCATATACTTTCCAAAAATATAAATATATAATAAAAATTTTAATATTTTCAGACAGATCTGAAAAGCCATTAAAATTAGTATTGAAAGTCGGAGGAAACAGTAGCAGCGTCCAGGCACCGATCCAGTCTCATCCTTCGGCACCGCCGCCTCTTGTTCCTTCGACCCAGTTTCAACATTTGGAAAGTTTTACATCACAGTCTGAGATACCTCATTTGACTGAAGAGAAACCAAGGGATATGTGTGCTTATTCACCAGAGAAGCATAAAAAATCAAAAAAGAAGAAGAAGAAGAAGTCGAGTGAGAAGGAAAAAATAAAGCATGATAAAAAACGGAAGCATCATCACCACCACCACCATAGAGAACATAGTCACGAAAGAAAGGTAAACAGTTATTATGATTAAAAAGAATGCCTCTGCACTATTACGGCCTTTTTCTATTAATAATTAAATTTTTGTTTTTACGATTTGATTATTATTTTTTGTCAAATCTGGATTTTCATCCATAGTTATGTGTTTGTATTTTCACGTATTTTCCTTTTAATATTAATCATAAAATAGTTTTGACTTCACATAGTCTAATAAAATAATTGAAAATGAAAGTCCAACAATTTAGTTTCTACACATTCTTTAATTTTAAAGATTTCATAAAACATGTAAATAAATTTAAGTAAAAAAAATGATCTGACAAGTAAACATAAAATTTTTTTAATACACAAGAAACATTACGCAAGTGTTTTAATGAAGTGAATGTTGAAGACAGACATTTGGAATCGAACACTGACATATGCAGTTTATTTGGGACAGACCGATTTTAGTTATATTTGATCTGTGTCACAATAAGTTATAATAGTTTGTTTATTTTTGGATATAATATATTTAAATACATTTTTGTAGAAGTTAAAATATTTTTTATTAGAATTTGTTGTATATATGTTAAACTTTCTACTATATTAATATATTATTCGTTGTTAAAATTGTATTATATCTAAATTATTACTATTTAATTTAGGCTATTTGAATATATCTGCTACTAGATTTAAATAAAATGTAAAATTTTTTGCTTTTACTAATCTACAGTGAACCTTTTCTGATGTTGCTCTTGTTTTCTACTTTATGGCTAATAAAGTTAGAGATAATATAATTCACTGAAGTCTGAATAAGTAAATCAGGTTAAACAAACAAGGAGCTTTATGTATATAAACAAATATCAAAGCAAAAAAATTGTTTTATTTAAAACAAAGCTGAAATGTTTTACATTTTGTAACAATAGATAATAGATTGTGTATGAAAAATGCAAATACGTCAGAAAACATCATTCTTAAACAGAAATTCATTAAAATTGAACTATTAATAGTATAAAATATATATTTTAAAATTATTAATTTTGATTTTTAGTAATGAAATTTTCTTTTGAGTAGTTTTATTTATAATTTGTTTTGAATGTTTTTATTTTATATTTAAAATATATGTGAAATTATTTTATAAATGCTTCTAATCCATTGAAATAATATTTTAGATGAATTTAACAATATTGACTGACAAAGCTTTAAATTTTTTATATTGTAATCAATAAGTCAAAAATTTAAAGTTAACAAAGAATATTCTTAACTGATTTTTCATAATGAATAGTAAAAACCTTTACCAGCAACACTTTTTTATTGTGAAAAATAAAAATTAATCTTTTGTTCTACAAATTTAAACAAATCTTGAAATGGTAATTGTGTTTGATATATCCCATAATGGAATGTAAAGTTCTTGCATCCCTCATTAGGGATGCAAACAATTATTAATTATTATAATTTCTTAAAATTATAATAAAAGTGTTGTTGGTAAAAGTTTTTACTGTTCATTATTCAAAATTAACAATATATTTTCAGGAAAATAGCACAGTTTCATGCATCTAAAAGCCTTTTACCAGTGCGCGTCACTCTAAACCAATTAGTTACAAATGTTTTCGAACCTTAACTGGTTCTTCTTCAGGTAACGATCCCCTAATGGAATGTGCTTCGATTCTAAGTTGTGAAGAAATACGATCCGGAACGTTGTCCCGTCCTGATGACGTCACTACGGACCTGCGCTCCACGCTTGTCGTGCTCTAATTTATCGTTTTATCTAGTAGAGCCTGCCATGCCGTCGATAGAACTATCTCGTCCTTGTAGTTAATGCAATTACCTTCATTAATAGCGTTAAGACATATGTAGATCGCCTCTAGCCATCTGAGGTGGTTAGTGCGGTGGGTGGTGTGAATGACCTTTGGGAATTTTCACCCAGGCAAAGGTCATTCACACCACCCACCGCACTAACCACCTCAGATGGCTAGAGGCGATCTACATATGTCTTAACGCTATTAATGAAGGTAATTGCATTAACTACAAGGACGAGATAGTTCTATCGACGGCATGGCAGGCTCTACTAGATAAAACGATAAATTAGAGCACGACAAGCGTGGAGCGCAGGTCCGTAGTGACGTCATCAGGACGGGACAACGTTCCGGATCGTATTTCTTCACAACTTAGAATCGAAGCGCATTCCATTAGGGGATCGTTACCTGAAGAAGAACCGTTAAGGTTCGAAAACGTTTGTAACTAATTAGTTTAGAGTGATGCACACCAGTAAAAGGCTTTTAGATATGTGACACTGTACTGTTCTCTGGTGTTGATATTCTACATTTTTCAAGGAAAATATCATTTTAAAGTTATAATTCTATTAATTATTTAAAAATAGACATTGATAATGTGTGTTTCTATATTACATCTTATTTTTTCGACCCTCTCAAAAATTGTGAGAATGATGATAATATTTATGTAAGAATATTTAAAATTTTTGTATGTACATTTTCAGTTTATGACTTTTCATCATGATAAGAAGAAAAGGGATCATGATACCAGTCAAGATAGTGCTGATACACAAGATCATGATCAAGAACCACCAACAAAATATCAACATTTAGATGAGTTAGCTCCTTGTGAACGTCCACTAAGAGATCCTCGTACTTGCACATTGAAAAAGAAGGCAATGAAAAATCCCCTACAAATGCTGTTGTTTTATCTTTTGAAAAACTTACAAAAGTAATACATTTTCTATTAATTTTATTAATGTAATAAGTACCATATTTCTTGAATTATAAGATATTTTTATTTTTGCCCAATCTTATTTATTTGAAATAGAGATGTGTCTTATATTCATAGTCCAAAACACAAATCAGTAGATTATATGATGCCTTGTACACCAGTAATTAATGTTTTTTGTATGTATAGTTCAATGGTCATATCAGTTCAATAAGCTTTGCTAGTAATTAGCTTTTAATTTAAACTTGTTTAATATTTTAAAATGCCTTCAAGATGATACAGCTGACCCTTGATAATCCGACACTTTTGTAATTTGACATGCTCAGTAGTCCGATGCACCTCCTGTGAAGGTCACCGTAGTCCCTGTTCCATTACATGTCTGCTTGCACAGAAGGATGTCGCAACATGAATCTCCCCACCCAATTCTTACACGATGACACACATTTCTTGTGTTTTCTATGAGCAGTTCTGTATGTACTGTATTATTTATGCCTATACATACTGTATGTACATTTATTGGCTTCCATATTTCTTTTAATAAACATGTTTTAGTTAACTGAAATGGGTGTTTCATTTCCATATTAACCTAGGCAGCATTTTACTCGTAAAATGTAGGAATATTGTAGGCTACTGCTAGCAAAACAATGTCAAATATGTAATCACTTTCGGTAATCTGGACACTTTTGGTAATCCGACGCCTTTTTGGTCCCATGCCTGTCGGATTATCAAGGGTCAGCTGTATTGTGATGCAACAGTTAAAGAAAAGTTATTGTTTATTCCGAATAGCATGGAAATAGGAAATGTTTGGCAGCTCTATTTTATGGCATTTGTAATATTTATCTAACTTGTTTTAACTTAACAGCATTAATTAAAACTGGTCATTTAAAATTTTTCCTTCTGTTAAGAGTTCTTAAAATTTGATTTCAGACTTATTATATATTTTATAATCAAAGAAATGTAGTACTTTGTGAATAATAAGAAGAGAATTCTGATTTATTTAGAATTGATATTTGTAAATAAATAACTATATAAAGTAAATAATTATTATTGTTGTTGTTAAATTATATATTGCTATACATCCACAAGAGCCGAATTATCGGGCTAGAGTTGGCTATAATAAATAAATAATAAATAAGACAATTTGGCACTAGAGCTTGGCGTTAGGCGCCATCTCTTACTAAACTTAATAATTATAATTAAATTAAATAAATAATTTTAATAATTTGGAACTGGAGGAAAAGAAATCGGCCCGAAGCGGGACTCGAACCCGCAACTTCTGCTATCCGTGCAGACACGTTACCAGTTAGCTCTAGTGCCAAATTGTCTTATTTATTATTTATTTATTATAGCCAACTCTAGCCCGATAATTCGGCTCTTGTGGATGTATAGCTTTCTAACGGTTAGTTGTTATTTATGTTGTTAAATTATATATTGTTTTTTTTAAAATAAATTAATAATTTAAGTTAACAACATCGATAACATGTGTTTTTAATAAATATTACTAACCCCTTAAAAACAAGTGGCAATTAAATTATTTGGCCAATAATTTAATTTTTTAGTTTTTCACTTATATTATTTATTATTGGCATTTTAATATTTTTATTCATAATGATTTGTTTAATTCATTAAAACTATATTAATCTTTATGTAAGTATAGTATATTTTAATTCAAAGACAATTACATTAAAGAAAAACAGTGTTATTCCAAACTTCAAACCTGCTTTAGGCATTAGATATAAAATCTGCTTAACCTGACGCAGGCCACTGAAGTAGCCGAAAATGTTAATTTTTAATCAGTGATTGCTGGAAAGTGAGAGGAAGGTGTGGATTTTAGTATATAATAATGATTAGGTGATATCATAAAACAAATATAAACAGGGATAGGATTGAGTAAATAGGATTTATCATTATATTCATGTTTTTGAGTGAAATTGCTAGTATACAAGTCCATATTATGGACTAATAAAAAGTTAACTTCAGTACTTATAGCAAAAAATTGTATTTTTAAATTTGTTATTTTAAAATAGTGAAGCTGAAAGACATGAATTTTTTGTGGAAAGTTGTATATTTCAATAAATCATTCTGTATCATTCTCAATCTACAATTTATGTAAAAATAATCTAATATGAAGTGAAATTGTTATTGTTATTTCTCATTTAATCTGTTTTGTAATTGTTATTGTTCATTTTCATTCTAAACAAATTATGACAACAAATTTTACTAAAATTTTAATTTTAAGGAAAGATCCTCAACAATTTTTTGCTTGGCCTGTCAGTGATATAATTGCTCCAGGATACTCTAGTATCATCTCTGATCCTATGGATTTCAGCACAATGAGAAAGAAAATTGAAAATAAAGAATATAGTAATGTGAATGAATTCAGAGTAAGTTTAAAAGAATTAAGAATGTTCTACATTATTTCAATAATAATAATTTTTTACTCTTTTTCCCTCTCAAGAGTGATCTGAAATTAATGTGTGATAATGCTATGACATACAATCGTCCAGATACAGTTTATTTTAAGAGTGCTAAGAAAATGTGGCATGTAGGAGAAAAATTATTAAGTCAGGTATATGTCTGTTTTTCAGTTTTCATTTACAAATTGTAACTTGTTTATATAAAATAACTGTTCTTATATTAAAATAACTGTAATTAATTTATAAACGTAACTGAATGCTATTATTAAAGATTATATGTTGACAATTACAGGATCAACTATTATTGTTAAGAAGAAATCTTCCATATATATCTGATCTGGGAGCAGAAGAATTAGGATTTGATCCTGATGATGATGCAGATGAAGATTATGTTAAGGAAGAAATTATTTCTGATTCTTGTTCAGTTGTTTTACAAGATATTAAAAAGTCTAAAATTAAAGGAAGGTAAGAAAAATAATTTAAGATAAATTAATATCTTTATTGTTTAAGAAACTGGAATTTTCTTTATAAAAAAGGTCTTTATTTGAAAACTAAATGACAAATCATGTGTTGTATATTGGCAGTGTTTCATTAGTATTAAATTTTTATACAGTTGTTAAAATTATATATATTTTCAAAAATTCAAGATACATGAGAATGTATTGGCACTAAGAATGATTGACCAATTTGTTTTATAAACTTTATTACTTATATTTTATTTTGATTTATTGATAATCCAAATATTTGCTCAATTACCACTTTTTCTTTTATTATAAAGAAAACCAAAGGATTATAGATAAATAAGCAAACCAAAAGATAAAATTTATTTTTGAAACATTGTTTAAATTACAAATTTTGAGTTGTTCAGCTAACCAATTATTCTTTACATTATTTCATGAGCTTTTACTGATAAAGGATGGGATGCAATAACTTGAAATATATACTAGTAAAATAAAACATAAAGCATCATATATTTTGTTTTGTAATGTGAAGTCTAGTAGTTAGACTTTCTCACATTGACTCACTCACTCCTTTAAAGGTTGCTTAATAGTTTCAACCAAATAGAATGCAATATGAAATTGAACATTAAACAATTTCTATTCCTCTGTTAAAATGTTTAAATATTAATTTATTGTTACATTCATCAAATTAAGTCATCTTAAAAAATGAATATTTAAAACTATTAAATTTTGGCAAATCATTTTTTAAATTTCTGTTGAAATATTGATATTTTAACATTTCAATGGTTCTGATATATCATTAAAATATTAAGATAGATTGCAATAAGAAGTAAATTTTAATTAAATTACAAATATGTTTAGACAATGTCTTCCTTAACTCCATATCACACAATCCAGTCAATGTCATCTAGCAAATTGACACTCAAAAAAATCATCTTTGTTCTTTACAACCACTTATTGTTTAATAACTTTTGCTGCAGTAAGCTTTAAAACTATTGATGATCCCAAGATGTGATGGCTGTATATGAGAAGAAAGGAACTTTGAAGGAAAAATTTAATATTTGATTTGCATAAATGAGCAAGTTGATTATCAATGAAGTTTTTTAAGTATGTGCATATACTTGTTGATTCAATTTACTAAATTAGCTCTAAAAAAGTTTGTCATCCATGCAGTTTTGTTGGCTTGCCAGTAAATCCGTAACACAGTGTTAATGTGATAAACACCCTTATTTTAAATCAGGGATGGGCAACCTTTTTCTATGTAAGGGCCGCATTTTAAGACTTTTGAACTGATGCGGGCCGCATACAAGAGAAAGAGAAAAAAATGTTGGTAAATCAGAATTATTTATTCATATAAATTATAAATTAGCATAGGTATACTTAATTTAGCTTCTGGAACTGATGTAAACGTAATATATTGGAAATATTTGGTTAAATATTCATCACTGCTAGTTTTAAATTAGTTTCGACGTGTCTGTTAGCCGGTTTCTTGTTTTAATTTTTACTGAATTCATTGCGGGAAAAACTATTCACATACATAAGTTGTAGAAAATAACGTTTGAATTTTTGCTGCATACTTCCTTAAGCTGGGAAATTGATATATTTATTCACATTTTATGCGTTGCGGGCCGCAAAATATATGAATGCGGGCCGCAGGTTGCCCATCCCTGTTTTAAATCATTTTGAACTACAAATGATTTAAAATAACCATTATTAATTATGTACTATTATTTAAATCATAATGGTGTGTTATCATCATATAAATAGACATTTTGACAAATTATGTAAACTATATGTTACATGAACTGTAACATATAGTTTACATAATTAATATTACAACATAAATAACTTAAAATGATGGTGATAATATCAAATAGTATTTTGCCTGTCTGCAGTTCAACTTTTCTAATTGTGAAATCAAATAATCTGATTGTAACTGGAAATTTTTGACAATATTTGATTAAATATCCAGAATATTACATTGTAAAAGTTTACAAATTCATTTCTTTGCTAAATTGTTAAATTATTTTTATAAAATTAAATTGTGATTATATCTAACAACAAAAATTAAAATTTAGATTACAATAGAATTGTTAACTTATATGATATATAAAATTAATTGCTTGTGATGGAAATTTATATAAATTTCAAATTTAATAATTATGTAAATAAAATTAGTTACATGATTAAAAACTTTTTAAGATATTTCAATTTTGTTTTCAAAAAATTTAATTATATGATTTATAGAACATAATTTTGATAAAAATCTGTATTTTATTTATAGATAACTATCTAATATAAGTTTTCTAGTACATTAAGTATAGGAGATTTTTAAAATTTGTTAAAATGTGAATTCATTCATTAGTTGGTAACAAAATTAAATTAATTTTAGTTGGACTCAGAATCAAAATGATACTGATTCTCAGGATGATGATCTTTCTCCAGAAGAAATTTTGGCAGAGGCACGTAAAGCAGCCAAAGCGGCAGCTGATCGATTAACATTATCTCGACCTAAGAGCAGAGTAAGACACAACTTATTTTTTTACCATCACTTACTTTAAATCTAGTTTTACTATTTTGATTAATTTTACATGAATTTGCTTAAGTTATTAAAGCAAAACTTTGTTTTCAAATTATAATTAAGAATAAATTGTATAATTATTGATAATTTTACATAAATTTATTTAAATATTTGAAATGTGTTTAAAAATTATTTTAAATCTTTTATGGAAAGCATTCTTGAATATTTGGATGTTGTCATCAATAGATTTAGTTTGTTATATTAGGGAAAAAAATAAAGTGAGAGATAAATAAAACTGTGTGTGTATTGATTCCAATAGGCCATATAAAAACACACATTCTAGTTCAATATTTTCTTCTATATATCTGTAAAATTGACCAAATTTCTGTTTGTTCATTTATTGAGCTTATGTATAACAGTTTTTTAAGTTTACTTGTGTAAGTTTGTTTAAAGAAATATATCAAATTCATCACTGACAACAGAAGAAATTTGAGCAATAAATTTGAAAAGAAAAAAATTTAACCATTTAGTTTAGATGACTTCATGTAAAATGTATGAATAGAATAAAATTTAAGAAGGAAAAAATTTGAAAGAAGAAAGGATTCAGAACAACATATAAACATTTGAAAAAATGATGTCACTTAAATCTTAATCACTGTGAGTGGATAGAATAAAATGAGATCTATTAAACAGAAAGCAAATGGAGAGAATACTGGCTTAATATTTTCATTGTAGTCGAGTTTAATGTAGTGTTATTATTTAGGACTATTTTACTGTTTTAAATGACTACGTTGGTACAAATATCATTTATTCTTAAGTATCTGAGCTTACAAGATCCTGCATAGGATATAATTAAAGTTCCACCATTACAGATTTTCTCACGAGCAATGTTTGGTTCATTTATGTAAGAGTCTATGATTATTTCACTTTGTTTGAGGAAGCTATAATGGAAACTGGCTGATGACCACCAAATTGTAACCATAAATGTTTTGGGTGTAGGCTTGATTTCAGCATATGTTTGGGAGGTTCATCAGTGTTGAGCCATTGCAATGACCTCTTCCTGTTATTGTATATGATTTACTTTTAATTGCTGCCAAATTTACAAATTTTGTAAAAGCTAAAAATACTTTTCTTTCTTGTTGGGATCATCCAATTAGATAATTCTTGAAAATTTCATAATCCTGCATCTGCAGGCCTATAGGAACTCTATCAGTAATTCAGTGATACAAAACTTAGGGTTTAGTTATATTTAATTTGAAAGTCAATTTGTAGACTCCAGAAAATCGATTAAAATATTTAATTTGGTTGATTACTTACATAAATAGATGTACAGTGAACCCCCGATATAATGTGCATGTCGGGCGGAAAACAACACCCGTGTTATAAGGTGAACTGCGTTATACTGAGTGTCATGGTGGCAACACAATAAATTTACTCAGAACGATTTGAACTATATACTGAAACCTCCCATCAACTACATACATATGATGTATTTTAATAAAAAACCCAATTTATTTATTTAGTGTTTTATTAAAATTCACATAACATAGTTATACATTTTAATAACTACATATTGTAGCTTGTCTTTTCTTTTACTCATCATGCATACAATAATTAAACACTATTCAAAATACATGCAGGAACTCAATACATACACAATTACTCAATATGCAATAAAATGTGCTACTCACTAATGCCGCACGGACCTGTATAAATGTGTTTGAGCGTATCGCATTGCGAACATCGCCTGCACTATAACCAAATGCGTGGTATAGCAAGCAGTGCTATAACGAAGGTCCACTGTATTTCAGGCTGTTTTACATTTTATGGCCACTCATCAGTAACTAAAATTATTAAGAGCTAGGTATAAGTACAAAGTTAATTAAAACATAATAAAATTGAACATAACAGTAATATCTTACTTTGTATTGTATCAACTGTCTCCTTAAATACTTTCTTGATGATTTAGTATAACTAACAGTTTTTCTTTATTTCCATACTATTCCTGGGTGTTAATTATATGCACATGGATGCATTTATTTTTGTCATACACTGTATATCACATAAACAATTTGATGTTAATAAATTAAGAAATTGATCTGAAATTATTTTTGTTCTAGTATGGATTCCTAAGGCAACATGAAAATGGAAGCACTACACTTGCACTGCTTAATCCTTCAAGTGGGAAAGGCATTGATAAAGAGAACAATGGTATGTTTCATTTAATGCCTTATATAACACTAAAAGATTTCTAAAATTTTAAAACTGAATTTATATCAATAGGTCAAACAGAAATGAAAGTCAATTTAGAAATGTTAACTGGAAAATTGACTCAAGGGACAGGATCTATTACTAGGTTCCGAGAAGATGCCAAAAACATTGTGAAACCAGGTAGATGATAGATCAGTTTTTCATAATAAAAAACTTAAAAATGAAGATTATATATAATTACTTTTTATTTTTATTATAGTGAATTATTTGAATTATGGCTCATTCACTTCCTATAGTCCTCAGTATGATTCCATGTTTGCCAATCTTACTAAAGAAGAATCTGATTTAGTTTTATCTGCATATGGAGATGATACTGGGGTTCAATATGCTGAAAGGTAAGCAATATTTTGCATAAATAACTATAATAATTAATTATTAACATTAGAAAATTATAAGTTTTTTAAAAATATTTCCTCTCATAGTATTATGAGTTTTGCTAAAGACTGTGACTTTGTTATGAATATGGTGGATAATCTGTTGGATATATTAACTGGGGGAGAGCATTCAAAAACCATGAAGTTACTGGAAGAGGTAAGAATTTTGAGTATATATCATCTATTTTAAGTTTGTTTAATCAACAAAGCATAACTCTATGTCTATGAAAAAACAGAAAAGAAAAGGAGCTGAAGAAGAAAAGAAAAAATTAGATGATCTGTCAGCCTTAGTGACAGAAACATTATCTACTGAAAAGAAAGGAATTGGTACAGTGACAGAGCCAACTAACGATAGTGATATTAGAGTAGATTTTGACTCCTTGAATGCTCTTTCTTCTGTAGATTTAGATATGTCTCTTCTAGATAATGTTGGTAAGTGTTAAAGCTTAAATTCTTGTTTAGAACTGGAAAGATACTTATAAAATTTCTATGTAAATGGCAGGAGAATCAGCTCCAAAAAATGACGAATCAGTTAAAAAATTACAAAACGAAGTTTCCTTGAGTGAACAGAGGCGGGTGATTCAGCGGAAACTAGATTCGACTACTAAACTATTACAGAATTTAGCCAAAGTTCAACATGAACGGTTAAGTGCAGAACCTCCACCTCATTTGGCAAACATACAGGGTCCTTCTGCAGCTGAACAAGAGCTAGGTGAGACTTTTTTATTTTTATTTTTTTAAATAATGGTACAGTATATGTTATAATTAATAATAATCTATTTAAAATTACAGCTGAGAGGGTTTCACAGAAACTGGCCGACATTGCTTCTCAAGTAAGAAATTTGTACAAAAAAATAATTTCATGTGGTTGTAAAAAACTCGAAACAGTTTTAATCTATAATTTGTATATTTAAAATAGGCAACTCCTTCAGAAATTGTCAGTGTAGAATGTCTGAGAAAAGCCATGGGCATTACTTTTCGACCGGTATCGGATGAACCAGTCACCGTTTCAATAGATCCTCCGGAGGATTCTCAAGAACAGAAGAGCACAATAGAAGAGGTGGTCAATCAAGTGGAGGAAGAGGAGAGAGTCGAACTGACTGTTGACAATCGGGTATCTCAAGAATTGGTAACATGTTCCCCAAATCACTTGGCCACTGATGATCGGCGGTTACGCACCACCACCGACATCGAGTCGGAATTCAGAGAATTCTTAGAGACAGCACCCAATTTACGGGTATGCGAGTCTCCCTCAGGAACGTGAGCATTTATTAAAATACGCCTTCCATATTAAATATATCCAATCAAAATATTTAATTGTCTTAAAAGTTATAATTCTATAAATCAAAAAATAAAAATAAAAAAAATTAATTAAATAAATTTGACGAAAGACCTCATTTAGAGCTGGCTACTTTAGTTTTTTGTTTGTCTGCTTCTTATAACTTTGTAGAGCGCGCCATATATGTTATACGGAAAGAGGAAAGAAGGAAGCACTTTAAATCATGATGTTAAGATTTTAAAGGCTTAAAAACTATTCGAAAATTAAGTGCCGTGGCCAAAATTTTGGCTCAAGTTTCTGATGTGTAAAACACGTTTTTAATTACACGGAATTCGTCGGTTTACTCATTGTCAGATGGGTAATCATCTCTCCAATCAGTAGGCCAAAGCGGATGTAGAACAACTCCAGATTTGGATGACACCGGAAATTGTTACTGTATAAAGAAAGACGTCACGGAATTAAGAACTGCAACGTGTAAATATATTGTATAATTAATTTATATGCAATATTTTTAGTTGTAGATGCATAGAATTAAAAAAATAATAATAATTATATATATTATGTTTCCGAGAGTTCGGCCTGATCAGTAAAATTGCGGAAGATTTCCGAATCGTTATTTTCTATATTTTCTGAAGCGGAAGCGTAAACGCAGTGTGTGTGGCAGAAACACGTGACCGGATATATTTTGGTAAGAGGCCTACAGTAATTGCGCTTTTTACCGATTGTTTATATTAAAATTGTACATGTACGAACGTGTGTCGGTATGTATGTAAATGTATGTATTTCCACTGCCACTTCGTCTTTAAAAGGCCTTATCGTTTTTCGTTTTAAAAAAAAAGGTGTAAACATTTTTATTCATATCTGTAAATAAAATGTTTATACATCAGTTTAATGTTTTATTTGTAATTGCGAGATTGAAACGGCATCGATTAAAACATGGCGCTTTGCTTGAAAACTTTAACTTGTTTTTTTTTAATGAGATTTAATAATTTACTAAATTATAAAAGAGTCCAGCAACGAGTTGCGTAACTTTCCTGGCTGTTATGATATTTAGAAAATAACATGTTTTAATTATAATTGTGTGTGGCGCCATCTGTTACGAGATTTTGTTAAAAAACTCGATATATTTAATTATCGAATGGCATCAAGCTTAATTTTGTGGGTAGTGATCAGTTTCATTAAGATGTTATTAGCATTTATAATTTTTTAAGTCCTACCCCACTCGAGATATGATGACCCTATCTATCTACCCGTCCCCTTGACCTTTAACCACCAAAATTCACCGGTAATAGCATCAATCTCCCAATATACAAACCTCTAGTATAAGAAACTAGCAGAAAAGCCCGGCGTTGCTTGGGCAAAAAGTAACGATAGCGAAGATTAAAATTATTATATTATAGTCAATTTTACCCGTTTTCACAGAATGAAAAAATTAGGTCCTCGTTTCCAGACTGACTAGAGAGTTTTTAGATGGGTCTAAAAATGTTCGATTTCCCGCAAAAACGCAAAAAACCGTATCTACGTCTGTAAATCTTGCACGTCACTTTCTCTTAACGCTTCCATTGTTAAGGAATACCCCACGTGGTACCCTACTAAAACGCAGTTAAAAATAAAAAATTGCATCTAAAATAGTACAATAGAAGCTGAGATTTTTAGGGTAAGCCTTAATCCTTTCCCTCTCCCCCGCGGAAGGGAATTTCGAAAAATCGCTTCTTATGCACTTTCATAACGTACCCTAACTGTACCAAATTTCAACTTTCAACTCTTAACCATTTGGGCTCTGCGCTTATTATTATTATTATCAACCCATCTCGATTATATTTATAAGATAGAAATAAAAATCTATTAGATACTTCATTTTTTCTGAATTTTTTTGTATTTTAGAAAGTTAAATGTTTACAATTTTGTATTGTGAATGATTTTATAATTGGTTCACATAAACTTGACTTTGCGTAATCAGAATCTGAGGTCGATAATCTCTATCGCCTACGCAATACAGTCAGTTCAACTTTATTAATATAATTATGTAAGGTTGTGGCCGCCACGCCAGCGTCAGAGATCCCGAACACTGCCTGGCAACACTTGCCAACGAGATGTTGGCTGGCAACTTGTAGAAAAGAAGCGCGGAAGTTCGCGGGTTTTTGCCTGGATGTTGGCCGAGGATGTCGATGACAGTTCTCACCTTTTTAATAAAGTTTTTTTGTTACTGTTCGTGTTTGTCTGCTTAGTTCTAAAGATCAGTAGGATCGAATGGCAAAAGGTCATTCAGATTCATTAAGAATTGCAATAATGTAGTACAATATTTAAATCTTTAAAAGCAATTTAATAATTAAAATTTGATTTGCTTCATAATAATGTAAATAAACACATTACTTTAATAATCATTGAGTTAAACATGATTGCAATCCGGAAGCAATCAAGCTATTTTGGCTACGTGATGCCCACAAATGGAATGGATAGATAATTTTGCTGGGCAAAGAAGACGAAGACAGCCAATGAGATGGATAAATCGAATAAAGAAAACTGCAGGATCCTGCAAGGAGCAGATGGAAAGCTTTTGTCCATCAAATCGCCATGAGTCAAACCAACACCACCTATAACGGCCTTCAGTTATGGGAGGAACCAACACCTATAACTGAAGGCCGTTATAGGAGGTATTAATTGAACTAGGCTCTACGTCATTTAATTAAACAACAAAATAGAAATATTGCATGAAACATCATTTTGAAGATTTAGGATGACAATACAAAAGTGTCAGGTTATTTTTCTTTCTCTTGCAAAATAACAAATACAGAAAACTTTAGTAAAGTTCATAAATTTATATTTGAACCAGGGAATATTTAACATCGAGGTCAACTTAGGTTTAAAAAGTATGCATTAAAGGCGATAAAAATCGGAGAAAATTTGTAAACTGTATAGAATGATAAATGTGGGAAAAACGGTATCCATATTTTAAAAATTAAGAAAAATAAAAAGTAAGTGAAATATGGCAAGTCTCAAGAATCCGAACTCATTGGTGATTTTTACGGCTTAATGATTCTATTTTCTCTCTAAAATGTAATTCTTTTGCCAATTAGTTCTTTATAACGAACGAAATTGAGACAGTTCTCATAGTCATTTAATATCAAACATTTAGAAAGGAATGGACTTTAATTAAATAAGAGAGTAAAATGTTAGAGATTGATCTTATGATTAGTTTCCTGCAAAGCGGCTTCTCCGCAAAACACTATCTATACAGGAAAGCCAACATTTCTGAAGTTAATTCTTTATCTATAATGTTTTAAAACTGATTTTGTTTATTTATCGCTGATTTTATCACGTGAAATAATCTTCTCAATGACCTCTGTACATATTTTTAAAAACATTTAATTAAAAAATTTCAATTTCTTTATTATTACAACAAAATGTTACACACAATATTACATAAATAATTTAGAAACTTATTAAAAATTCAATTTAAATATCGAAAATGTTTATATTCTTTTATTCTTAAATATTATTCTTTAAAATATTGATATAAACAGAGAGATAATTCAGATTCTAAACATAGACAATAATTTTTTAAAAATAATTTTTAAGAATTATATTATTAAACTATTTGTAAAAATAAACAATTTCAAGAACATTACGCAATTTATTACAACATTGTAATAATAAAATGTTGAAGTCGTATAAAAGTGAATATCATATAATTATATATATTTGTAATTTCTAAATTCCGTCACTAGAGGTCGATTTTTTCAATATGTTTAGAGTTGTACGGTTTCCTCGTTCGTCTGCTACAACTAACCTTATTTGTTTTTCTAATTTAAAATGCTTTTTACAGGTAATTAATGTCACTTAATTTGTATTATATAATTTTATAAAGCGATAACTTTTTAAACTTTTATAATTTTTTTTTTTTTTTTTTTGTAACGAGTTAAAATTGTGTGTTTATTGTGCAGAGAAGAACATTATCCCAAGATTTTATAAATGGGTTGAAAGGTATAGTTGGAGATTCCAATATCAGTCAGTCTCGAGCGACGAGAGAGCAACATGGCACGGATGAGGGTCCGCATAGGTATTTGCAATTTTAAATTTAATTTCTGTTGTAAGATAAGGTCACTTTGGTAAGATTCTAGGTCTGAATGAGATGGTGGAGACTGTATATCAATAAAGGACCAATAAAGTTGAGATATGTGAACCTCTTAGGGTGTGACTATGCAGATGCACTCGCATAGTTGTACCCTAAGTGTGAATATGTGGCGAGAAGAGTTGATGACATTTCACGCTCTCTGTTTCTCCCTCTCGTTTATTATGACCACACAGATGAGAGTGAGAAACAGAGTGTGAAATGTCATCACCTCGTCTCACCACATATTCTCACTCACTTGGAAAATTTGCTCATTTGTATCTGCATAGTAAAACCCTTAGAGTGGGCTGGCAAACTGTGGTACATTGGGAGAATCATTTGGCAAGTAACATGTCATACAATAATAGTTTTGGAGTACTTTATGGTTAATGGGACGCCAACTGATATGTGCGGCAATGGGTAAGATTCAAGCTCTGAATGAGGGGTTTCACACCACCCCAGAACTGTTAAATTCGCGAGATAATCGTCTCCAAATGTCAGTTTTTAACATGTATTGGTCTACTGCCTTTTCTACATGCTTCAGATGTAGATGTGTGCCTCGCTGTGAGCGATAGTAAGTACCTCGGTCTGCTGTTATTCACCAAGAGCTTACATTAATGTCCGCCACTAGTTTACATTTAGTAGGCCACTTGCCATATTAAAAAAACTATCATCTGACAAGGTGGGTCCCATTGACAAGGTTGCACTTCTTTTGTTCCCGTTCTGCTAAAAGGCCAATACTTTACAAACCAATCTTGGTTTATCACCTGTCTTTTTCAATCGTCCTTTTGGCTATCATCTGGTCAGACCTTTTTACAATCAGTTTCTTTACATTTATTCTATTTTTAATATTTATAATTATATTTATTCTAATTAAAGCATTTTCATTTAATTTCTTTAAATATCATTATTCGAAGCCAAAAACTTTGGTGCACACAAATATTTTTAAAGGTAATTATGCTCACTACACGCAAACCTGTTTTTGTGCTGTCTTTTTTTGGGCGATTTGTTTTGTGTGATTTTTTTTGTGCGGTATATGAATTTCAATCAAATTGGTATAATGCACAAAAACAGGTTTGAGTGTATATGGCATGCAGACTCAAAAAGATTCATCTTTCCTGTCCTAGAGGATCAATAAAGACCAAAAGGTATAATTTATTACACCTCTGAATGAGACTGTTGGGATCCTACCAGAGTTGTAGACCATACCATAAGAGCAAAATACTCTTTCAATCATTTGACAAGGATTTGCTTCCACTTCTGCCTGTAAAACATCATTATCAAGAGACATTGGTCTTCCTGGACGAGGCGAGTCACAAAGATCAAAATTACCCGACCTGAACCTAGTAAATCACCTCTGGCATTTACGGACATTTAATGTGATTGGATAAACATCACAAATATTTTTTTGTAACTTTTGTTGCATCACTACTTTCTGAAACTTGAATAACATGCAAATATGCAGCTCTTCTGGTTTTCGGCTTGATATTTCAAACAGGGATGTTATAAAAATGAAATTGATCTGTAAAATGAAAGAAGTCACACCAACTGCCATATAATATTGGGCTAATCAGTAATTTAAATTATTATTGTTGGAATGTAGCCTGATATTATATGGCAGTTGTTTAGCTTTAACATAATGAATCGGGTTTTGGAATGAACTGATTAGCATTAAATAAATGTTGATATGCACAAATACGATATTTCTTTCCAGTTTCCCTTATATTTCAGACTCTGACATACTTTTTGAAATTCTGAAAGCAAAGTTTAAGCAATTGGCAAGCAGTTATATATAAGATATTTATTTTATGTTATTTGTCAATTATCAATAATTTTCTACACATAGAATAGGAATTCTTTTGTATATAATTACAATGATTATAAAATTTCTGCAATTTTTTTTAAACATTATTGTGTATGACAAAAGCTGTATAATAAAATTCATGCTGACTACATAAGTTTCATTCTTTGAAAAGAAAAAATGTACAAAAGTAATGAAACTTTATATATATTAATATAATATTAATAATTCAAGTATAAAAATTATTAAATATAATTAATATTTATATATATTATAAATATGTATAAGGGTGGTAGAGCACACAACAAAAAACATTTTTTATATAGGAAAGTATGGGGACAAATGATGCATTGAGGCATGGACATTATTTACTTACAGCAGTGTTTATTGCTTATTGCTCAAAATTGTGTCCACCAATGGTAATGCTTGCTTGGCAGCATTGATGGAGTGATTGGCATACAGTTTCAAAAATGCCAGGTATTTCTTGCACATGTACAGCTGCAATGGATATTCAAGTGACAGCACCTTCAACAGAGTCAACTGGATTCTCATAAACGAGGCCCTTTAGATGTCCCCATAAGCATAGTGCATCTTTACAGCAATCATTGTAAACATTGCTGTAAAGATGCACTTGTTAATGATGCTGTAAGTAAACAATTTATGTTTCCTATCATCTGTTATTTCTTGTGTTTGTGCTTCAATGCATCACTTGTGCCCATACTTTCCTGTACAAAAAATGTTTTTTGTTGTGTGCTCTATTACCCCTTAAAGTTTGTCCCATGAATTCTGAATTACCCTGTATAGTTTGTTTCAATTTATATTACGTGTAAGGAAATATATATAATTCTAACAAATATTTATATATATTGTTTTAATTCACATATATATATATATATATGTTATAAATTTTAAATTATCTATGTAATAATATATTTGTGAATTTTTTAGCCCTCTTCCACCTGATGTGGTTGTCTGGCCCCACACAACTAATGATGTTAGCCAAATTGCAAAACATTGTTATAAGCATTCTGTACCTATGATTCCTTTTGGAACAGGAACTGGTTTAGAATTAGGTATAGGAGCACCATCTGTGAGTAATATTTTACTTAAAATTAACAAAAATGCTTTTAGAATGAAAACAAAACACCTTGGTATTTCCAGCAAACAAGTAAAATTTAATAAAATAAAAACGTTTTCGACTATTTTTAATAGTCCTCTTCAGTTACTCTTTAAATTGAAAATGGAACATAAAATAGAATGCTCCTTTAAACAGAATTAGAACAAAAAATAGAATGCCAGCAATAACATCATTTAAATTAAAAAAATAAAATAATAAAAATAAAATAAAATAACATGAAATAAAAGTAACATAAAAATAGTACAAATTAAACAGTAAAATAAAACAAAGTATTAATATAATTAATTGTAGTAAAAAGATTTCCATGCACTAGAAAGACTATCAGCATCTCTATGGTTGATGCAACCTTTGGTATTATGCGCCTTGTAAATCTCGAGTTTTTCAATGTATTTAATAAAATGTTTGTTAGTGGCAGTCTTAATTATGGAAGCTTTATCCCAATAAATATTGATATCTTGTTCTTTTGCAAAGGCTGCCAGTACAGTACTGTCCAAGTGTTTAGTAATTGAATATTTATGCTCCTGCAACCTCTGTTTTAAAGACCTCATGGTAGCACCAACATAAACTAACTCTGAATTAAAACGGCAGTCAGTTAATGGGATTGAATATACTCCTGATGTGTTGTTTCGATTTAGTTTCAACTTATCGTTCCGTAGAATTCTGTAAATCGTAGGAATGTTAATAATGCTACAAAATTTCATGAACACATATTAGAACTCGCACACCTAATTTGTTATACTTCGTTTTTTGCATTTGAAGGCAACACATATTTACAACAATGAGGAGTTCCAATGGGGAGCCCAATATCCCCAGTTTTATGTGAACTAGTATTACGACGTTTAGAAAATAAAGTACTGCCTATCTTCAACAACGACATAATTTTATATGCAAGATATGTGGATGATGTGTTCATCATTTGGAGGAATATTAATAACGCTAGCGAGTTCCTTAACAAAATGAATAACAACCCATATGGTTTGACGCTATCATTGGAACAAAAAAGTGACTTGAATGTAAACTTCCTGGATCTATCCATCACTTGTAAATTTGGTGAAATATGGACGAACATTTATCGAAAGCCTAGTGTGGTGTACATGAGGACGTTACAAAAAAATACGAAATTTTACACAAAATAATAATATTTTATTATTAATTCACGTGGTCCTTTATACACTATATTCTTTGTGATCCCAACTATACACCGCTGATATATATAACTGTCTCTGGTCTGTGCGGTGAAAGCGTGTACACACAAAGGGGATTGATGCGTTTACGCGACACTGGTCTTTGTTTGTAGCCCTTACAGAGATAATAAGAATTAACTTAAACTATCTTAAACTAACTTATAATTTAAAAGAAAATAGAAGAGGGAAGAATAAAGAGTAAGAATAAAAAAATATGCTGGTGGGGGTACCCGGGTTTCTTTCTTGTCTGGTCTTCACTCTTGACGAAATGGAGACTTCTACCGCAGTCACTTGTAGTCGTCCTTTTCAATAGCTCCGATCAAATAAAAAATTTTATATCGCTACACTCTCAGTTTTTTTTTTTAGTTTTCGTCTATGTCAGTTCTTTTTCTGTAGACGACTTCTGCACTTTGTCTCGATCCGTGACGACGACCACCTTCTTATTCCGTCCGCTTCTTCTCGACGCTAGCCTCAGAATGCCTCACCCCCGCTCCCTGACTTGCCTCAGGGTTTTTGTTTCACACCTTGTTTCCGGTGTTATTCTATGAAATTTCGTCCCCACCAGCCGGAAGGAAAGACCGTTAGAGAATTCGAAGAAAAGACATAGAACAAAGGATTAACGAAACTTAATACTAGGCTTAACGCTACATATATATATACAACAATATGGCGTATCGCCACACTAGCTATCTTCCTATTATTATTCCAAAGAATTCTTTTGATCCCAGCAACTTTAAACATGCAGCCTTTAGATCTTGGATAAAACGGGCCTATACCCACTGTACAAGTATTTATGACACATATAGAGAGCTAAATTACATACGCACAATAGCTGTACAACAAGGATATCATTTACGGGAGATTAACGCTCTTATTGATAAATTTTGTAACCCAACAAATAAACATCCTACTACCACCAGCCAAGACCGAAAGGTAGTTCTCAACTATATTCCTTTCCTACATTCCATCTTTAAGAAAATAGCTCGCAAGAACAATGTTAAAATGATCTATCGACGTAATCCTACGATTTACAGAATTCTACGGAACGATAAGTTGAAACTAAATCGAAACAACACATCAGGAGTATATTCAATCCCATTAACTGACTGCCGTTTTAATTCAGAGTTAGTTTATGTTGGTGCTACCATGAGGTCTTTAAAACAGAGGTTGCAGGAGCATAAATATTCAATTACTAAACACTTGGACAGTACTGTACTGGCAGCCTTTGCAAAAGAACAAGATATCAATATTTATTGGGATAAAGCTTCCATAATTAAGACTGCCACTAACAAACATTTTATTAAATACATTGAAAAACTCGAGATTTACAAGGCGCATAATACCAAAGGTTGCATCAACCATAGAGATGCTGATAGTCTTTCTAGTGCATGGAAATCTTTTTACTACAATTAATTATATTAATACTTTGTTTTATTTTACTGTTTAATTTGTACTATTTTTACGTTACTTTTATTTCATGTTATTTTATTTTATTTTATTTTTTTTTAATTTAAATGATGTTATTGCTTGGCATTCTATTTTATGTTCCATTTTCAATTTAAAGAGTAACTGAAGAGGACTATTAAAAATAGTCGAAAACGTTTTTATTTTATTAAATTTTACTTGTTTGCTGGAAATACCAAGGTGTTTTGTTTTCATTCTGTTTATATTCCAGTAAGTGTTTTATTTTAAAAATGCTTTTATTTAAAAAAAGTTATAATGTGAGAAGTTTGTCTAGTTCTATGAAATTTTTATTTTATTTTATTTATTATAAAACTGACCTTAAAGTTCTCTATCTATGAGGATAATATTTCATTATTATTTATAAAATAGAACTGTTTGTTGATTGGATATTGCTTTTTGATAGTATGATAAGAATGTTATAATAGTTACTATTCTTCAGTAGCTATAGTATTTTTGCATTTAATTCCTGAAGTGTTTAAAATAGATTATCTATTTTTTCAAATATGAGAAATATGAAAGCTTGAAAGTTATTCTGAATAAAAATTTCAAAGCATTTGAAATTTTTATTCAAAATGCCAAGATTTTATAATTTGAAATTTTTGCATTGAGTAAGATTTAGTTAAAGTTTAATTTAAGGATTAATTAATCATTATTATTATTTTTTGTGTTTTTATTTTTGTTATTTACATTAGGATAATTTTGTTTTTGTATTTGAAAAGATCTCTCAAATCATAATTGCTGTACTTATAGATTTTATTGTTTTATTGTACTAAAATAATAAAAACTATTTATGATCATATCATATACAGTACTACATAAAAATATTTATTCAGCATTTACTAAAATTTAGGATAAATAAATGTTTTGTTATATGCAAATATCAATTCTAAAACAGAGTAACATTAATTTAACTTCATTATCTTTGTTTAAATTTTAAAATGATTAATTCTAATAAAGTATTCATTTCATGTTAAATAAAATATATTTAAAGTATGCATTATTATAATACATATTTAGGGTGGAGTTTGCATTGATTTTTCAAAAATGGATCAAATTCTGGAGACAAATTTAGAAGATTTTGATGCTAAAGTACAATCAGGAGTGACATGGAGAACTTTAAATGATTATTTAAAACAAACAGGACTCTGGTTTACTGTTGGTAAATATTTTAGTGTTATTATTTTTAAATATAGTAATACATTCTAAAATAAGAAATAACTATAAAGTTAAGATAGTTACCTTATTTTCATTGTATTCAATGAAATATATCCATTGCTTATTCATGTAAATTCAGTTTTGAGAAACTTCTACACATCTTAAAAATTGTTCATTTGTGGTGTGACGGGTTAAAGAAAACCACGTTATGTGAATAATCTCACGGATGCACACGTATTACAAATAAGTAACAGTAAAGACAATTTTATTCGTTTATCGACGCGGATTACAAAAATCTAAGCCGATTAATTTTTCCTTTGTGTACAATGCGGGTAGTCCGGATTGAACATTCAAACGCGAAGGCGGTTGGTTTACAATCGGTTTTAATCGCGCTACTATACTAATTAAATCTACTTAAACTAGGTTATAACTAATGTTAGTTAGATTATGAAAGGAAATATCAGATGGTTATATTTTAAGAAGACCCCCCTTTCTTTGTTTGGCAAGTTTAGGAGGCCTATTATGATTAATGAAAGACGAAACCTGTCTACTTGGGACTCCTCCGGTGGGATGAAACATCTAAATAAAAAGAACTACTTCACTTCTTGATAACACAGTCCTTTCACACAACTCTGGATTTCCCTCTCTTGTTCTTTTCTTCATCGGCAATCTTCTCCCTCTCTACGCGTGTTCTTCTTCCCGCCGTTCTCTCGCCAATGCCGCAAATCGTCCCCCTCTCCTTTGACAAGGGGTGAATGACCTCGCACTCGCCCAAAACTCGCCACGAGAAAAATATTTTAGAAAATTAGTGAAAAGTCATAGACGACGGGGTTAGTGGAACAATGTTAAATGTTAACTTATAAAATACGATAATACATACATAATTACATGGGGGGGCTTTACCCACCACACATTAACCGATCACCCACTGTACGTTTATTATGTAATATGTTATTATATATTATACAATAATGGATCAATTATCAAAAGCTTTCAGAAATTCATAATTACCAGAAAACTGGCTAGTTTTGAATTTGGTGGGCTATAGCACAGCCATAGTTTGTTGTGTGGTGTACATACAAGTGGTACCGTATAGTCTGCGAACGAAAGTACAGAAGGACCCTACAACAATTATACAAATATCAAATGTCCCTTTATTACACTTTGTACAAAGAGGTTCAATCAGGTATCCCAACTAGTTACATGAAGGTTTTAGACCCGGTGTGGTTTTCACAAAGAACTCCTTGTGCCAAACAAAGCACGAGGTGACCGTTTCCCGATCGTGTGACAATAAAATTTTGGATAACGCAGAACTAACCTAACTTAAATCTAACTTAATACTAAAGGAAATAATAAGGGAGATAGGAAAGTGGGAAGAAATAAGAATCGAAAAAAGCTACTTCACCCGGGACTTTCTATTTTAGGATGATATGCACTTGGGGGGGTCTCGGTTCTGTTATCCTGACTTCCGTTTTTCAAATTCTCTCCTCTACATCGTTATTCGAAATTCTTTCCTTACGATATGTTCTCTGACTTGGTCCCTGCCTGGACAGCCTCGGACTTTTCTTTCGATCAACTTCTTTTCGAGCTCCTTCTAACACGTCCGATCTCTTCCGTGTCTCGTCCAAAAGTGACCTATTCTTGGGCGCTATTCACCCGGTTGCACATTCTACTCTTCTGTGTTCCGATTCCTAGAACCGCTAAACCCACCCCAAGGCAATAACGGTCTTTGAAAGTTTAGGAAAAGAGAAGACAAAGAGACAAAGGAAAGACTAAGACTAACTAAAATTACCAAATACAAGTATTTTATTATGGCTGACGGTCACAGTTGCATGGTCACTTTGTTGCACTGTTCATTCAGTATCTCTGATATTGAATGAACAGTGTTCTACTTTCTGTATACCTTTGTTTGCATCTTCTCTGTTTTGAGGTTAATTAATAAGTCTAAGATATTTCAATATTTAATATCTTTGTTTCATTTATCATCTGTGTTATTTATATTATTTTTATTATAATTTTAAAATTAAGTAATTTATGAGTGTTCAAATTATTTCAAAAGAAGTGATGTTGATTTTAAATTGATTTTAAGAATTTCTTTCATTAATTTTTGTTTAGATCCAGGAGCAGATGCTTCATTGGGTGGTATGACAAGCACTGGTGCTTCAGGAACAAATACAGTTCGTTATGGTACAATGAAACAAAATGTCATAAATTTAGAGATAGTTTTGTCTGATGGCACCATATTCCATACTGCTGGAAAAAATCGGAGATCAAGGTGATTAAAAAATTATTCAATAAATTTACAGAACAAAACTTTTGGCTTGAATAAAAATAAAATGAAATATAACAATATTTTAAAAAATTAAAATATTATTCTTAATTATTTAAACAGTTAAATAAAATAGAAACTCGATGATATTCAGTCACTACAAAAACAGCAAACAGCAAATAATTAAGAAGCTAGTTATTAACTTATTTATTATTGGTTTGGTATTTTGTTAGTAATAATCTTAAATATTTTGGACTAGTACAAATACAACATATTAATAGAAATTTTTATACTTATTAATATAGAGAGTTCTAGCCTGTTTCAGCAACAACTTTTTATTTATCAAATATTTTTGGATGTCTGAGTAGCCTTTAGGATTGAACATTCATGTAATAGAATTCTTATAAATTTCAGAGTTTAAAAGGATTCTAAAATTGAAAGAATTTAATTTAAAAGAATTTCATTACATGATTGTTCCTGATGGGTATTTGATCCTATGGTGGCTACTCAGATAGCCATAAATATTTGATGAATAAAAATTGTTACTGGAATGGGCTAGAACTCTAGATTTATACTTTACTCCGGTTTAAAAAGCTTATATTTATTTTAATATTTATATTAATATTTATTTATTAATAAATATATTATCATCTAACAGATATTTAAATATTTAATATCAAATTATTAAAACTTTAAATAGTCATTTATATAATAGTATTTTCATATAATATAATTTTTATAACAAATTCTATGAATTATCAATAAATATAAAATTAATTTGTACCTTTTTAATTACTTGGACTTTTTAATTACTTACTTTGCAGATTTATTTTATGTACTAATAATTTCATATAACCTAGAATGTTTTTAAATAACATTCTAGGTTATATAAAATAGATTTCTTAAAGTCAAGTTAAAATAGATTTCTTAACATTCTGAAAGTTTTTAATTTTTACTTATATACAAAACAATGAGTTTTAGAATAAGAAAAAATTATTGGTGCTTTATTTATTGAAATTTCATTCTGTATAATTGTTACATATATGTTACACTGTAAAATATAGTCTGATATTTTGGTTTCTGAAAAATGCAGATGAAAGTGAATAGTCAGGGAAAAATCTGAATTCTGGGCTTGAAAACCTGGAAAAGTCAGAATTTTTTTGATCCATTTTTGGTAGCCATTCTGATATTAAATTAAAATTTCAGGACAAACAAAATGCTAATTAAATTATTGTACATAAATAGTAAAATGTCAATATAATAAAATTATGTGGAATTTTTAAAGCACATTAATATCATGAAATATGGTTAAAATGAAAATGAAATTGAAAATTTTATTAAATAATGAAAAACTTTGTTTTGAGGGCAAGGAATCTTTTAAATCAGTTTTTCTATTCTGCTAATTAGAGCAAATTTTACACAAGTAAAATTATATAAAAAGAAGATAGTTGTTGATTATCCGATGGATCTAAGTCCACGGATGTAATAAGGATGTATGTTAAGGACTCAAGTAATGACCAATTACACGTGCACGAATTTGGCGAAACAACAGTAATTTATTCTAACAGTACAATAACCGCGAGATGCTTCCTAACCCTCAAGTTTACACGATACACGACTTAAAACTAACGAAATTTACAATACTCTATATACATATATACATACACATTTTCCTTCTATACAATAATTGCATATATTAGCCTTCGACGAATCACGGTATTATGTTAAGTAAATGCAACACGATCTCGAGTTCCAAGCGTTCCTTTTCTTTACGTTAATTCACAAAACTAATAGTTCTTTCCGATACCTGAACGTAATTTACGTCACCAGAAGTACGTCCCTCGTTGATACTTCTCAATTACACTACGATGGAAACGGATTGTGCTTCCCGACTGAAAGTGGTCGCCCTTTCTAGACTCCTGTTCTCCCGGTCTAACTCCGACGTCCTTGCTGACCCTTCCTCGGCAACCTTCCTCGACGAATCCAAAAGCAGCCAAAAAGTGTCCTCAATCGTGAGAGTCCCTCAATTTATATTTCCCGCTCTCCGGAAGTCCGCTTCACTTATTGTCCCACTCTGGACCAATCAGAAAGCTTCTCACGTATCCTAAGGTGACATCATAAGAAAATTCCACGCGACACGGTACAAACCAAGAAAACCCGATACATACAAAAAGGAAACCGAGAAAATAATTAATAATAATAATAATAACAATAATACATAGTTGCGTAGCACTACATATCTCCCCCCCCAAGCGACTCACTTCCCGTAGTGCAAACTACGGAAATCAATTTTGCGTTCACGTAGGTTATAAGGTTTCTTACGCACCTCAAGGTCAGTGCACTTCTGCACACCACTTGTGTCAACACCTTGCGTGTTAGTGACCACCCCACGTCTCCTCACCAACCGATCATCCAGGACTTCATCATCATCCTCCAGTACAATTCCTCTATCCTCCCTCTTTTTTTTCTTATTACAAATCGGATAGCCATAGCAAGGTTTTAGGCGATCGACATGGACAGTCTCCTGATCCTTCATATTGCAACCCTCCACACGATACGTAGTTGGGTTTATCACCTTGGTGATCCGAAAGGGTCCTTTATAATTATAAGAAAACTTATTCCCTTTAACACCTTTCTTTCTCACCCAAACCCTCTGCCCTTCCGAAAAACTTACTAATGTTCTCCCTTTGCTTCGATAATCCCTTCCTTTCTTGTTGTAATTTCGCGCATGGATACTCGCATTTTCCCGTAATGCACGGAGTTTCGTGACCAGGAATGCCCTACGCTCATCGGTAGACATATCATCAGGCAGGTATTCGATATTAGGGGTACGGGGATCAACACCATACAAGAGGAAGGCAGGTGACTCATTTATGGCAGTGTGGTGCGAATTGTTATAGGCAAAACATGCAGAAGGTATCATTTCATCCCATTCGACTCTCCCATCGTCAGAGGATTTAGTTATCATTTCGACTAACGATCTGTTCACCCGTTCGCACGTGCCATTCGCACAAGGTCGATAAGCGGTAGTAATGTTCCTCCTAATTCCTAACCACTTGCAACAGTCCGAGAATAAAGATGATAGAAAGTTGGTACCTCTATCGGAAATAATTACTTCTGGGGCACCGTACCTACAAACGATTTCATTAAATATTGTATTACTCACAGACCATGCAGTTTGGTCCTTCAAAGGGTGTGCTTCGACGAAACGAGTGAAAATATCTACTATTACAAGGATGAATCGGTTACCGCTGCTCGATGTGCGGATAGGTCCTACTATATCCACAGCAATCTTTTGGAAAGGTGCCTCAGCCGTCTCGCTTTCTTGGAAAGGAGCCTTTCCTTTGTGTACATTATGCCTCTGGCACCTTTCACACGTCTTAATGACACCTTCGACCTTCTCTCTCAAATTCCGAATATAATAGTGTTTCTCAATGTTAATTATAGTTTTTCGCACGCCCCAATGCCCCGACAGATTGTTTTCGTGAACAGCCTTAATCACTTCCCTAGCAAGATCCTCCCCTACGCATAATTGGCTAACATACTTGTCACGGGACTTCAAGAGGCTTCTTCTATACAGGCATTCGCTTATTACTACATACTGGTGCATATAGCTCCCAATATTTCTATTCCCGGGGCTTCTCAGTAAATCCCTTTTTATGGGGCCAAAAGTTTCATCGCGATCCTGTGATAAACCAATCTCGTATCTATTAGGGATTACAGCCCTTGTAGATTCAACATCGAAGTGATGAACCCCGTTAACGTTCCTCGAAAGGAAGTCCGCTACTTTATTGTCAACGCCTTTCACATGTTGGACTTCTATATGGTAGTCCATAATCTCCATTATCCAACGAGTCAGACGCTTGCTCCCATTTTGAATGTTGCTAAGGAACACAAGGGGTTTATGGTCAGAGAGTATTATCGTTTTTTGGCCTAGAATTAAAAATTTGAAGTGTCTTAAGGCTAAAACAATTGCTAGACATTCTTTCTCAATTGTGGAATAATTGATTTCTGCCCCTTGAAATCTCCTACTAAAATAGCCTATCGGAGCCAGTCCCTTTTCGTGCCGTTGTTCGAGCACCGCAGCTGCCGCGTTGTCAGATGCGTCAGTGTGCAAATAGAATGGTCTATCAAAATCCGGGTGAGCTAGAATTGGTGGGCTTGCTATTGCCTCTTTTAACTTTTCAAAACCTCTCTGACATTCTGGGCTCCATAAAAATCTCTTCCCTTTCTTGGTGAGTTCTGTTAATGGAGCAGCGATATCGGAAAACGACGGGATAAAATTCCGAAAAAATCCAACCACACCGAGAAAACTGCGGACCTCTTTTACACTACGAGGTGTTTCCACTTTCTTGATCGACTCAACATTGTTGGGATCAGGTCGCACACCCTCGCTATTAATAATATGTCCTAAATATCTCACCTCCTTTGCTAATATTTGGCATTTACTCGGATTTAATTTTAGGCCCTCATCCCTTAATGTACTAATTACTCGATCGACAAGCTCAAGATGATCCTCCAAACTTTGTGAAAATAATACAATATCATCTTGAAACACAAAGCAGCTATTTCCGACAAATTTTGCTAAGATCTTCGTCATAATGTATTGGAAAAACCTCCCACTATTCTTCCCACCCTGAGGCATCCTACAAAGTTGGTATTTTCCCCATGGTGTGGAGAACGCAAATATGTGTCTTACCTTGGGATCTAGAGGAATCTGGAAATACCCTGCTTTTAAGTCCAATACCGAGAAATATCTGTTCCCATTAAGTTGGGATAAGATGTCGTCTATTCGAGCCATCGGGAATATTTGGGGTTCTGTTATATCATTAATTTTTCGCAGGTCCAAAGTGATACGAATCTCACCAGAGCTTTTAGGAACAACATGTATAGGAGAGTTCCACTCCGATGAGCTCTCCTCACATATACCTGCTTTTATCAGCTCACTAACTTGCTTCTTAAGGCCAGGTAAGTAACTGTACGGAATTCGGTACTGTCTAACGTTGACCGGACGTTCCGACGTCAGGCTAACAGAGTGCATATGTCTGCTAGTGCCAGATAACTCGGCAATTTCGCTAGCAATAGCGTCCGGATACTTTCTCAAAATATTTATTATTTTCCTCTTAACCGGTTCATCTAGGTGATCCAATCTCCACACCTCTCTTTCTACCTCTGCCACCCCTACCTCACTATTTATATTAATACAAAATCTCCCTTCACGACCTTGCTTATCTGCCTTAACCACTGATTCGATCCCCACCAACAGCCCAGGGTGCTGGCAAATAATGTCCATCCCGATGATCATCTCGTAACCTGCCCTTTCAGGAAACCCAACACTTGGTGTTGTCGTGCATACCTTTTTCCCATCGTGGAAACAGCACTCGATTGCTACGGCCTCATCACTGTTTATGAGTGCTCCCGACATCCCACTAATACATGAATTGTTTGGGACCACCCAATTCCTATTTTCACGCCTGATATATTCAGTCAATTCATTCTTAATTACGGTCCTTTCTGCACCTGTATCTACTAGACCAGCAATTTCACGTCCTAGGATTACACCTCTTACAATCGGTAACCCCCGGTCTGACAAGTGGATCTTTCTGGTCAGTTCTAATTTAACTAACCGGTCATTCGCCTGACCTTTCAAATGACCTCTGACTAGTTTAAACCTCTTCTCTTGTTGCATTTTCTCGAAATATGGCCTATTTCACCACACGTGTAACAACGGCGCTCTTTTCCCCACCTCTCGCGGTTATTGTTCCCCTTCATGTGCTCGAGTAAAGATGCCATGGACTCGGTCAAACTCCTTATTTGAGTCTCCAACTCCTCTACACGCTTACCCAATTGTACTTCCCTTCTCTCCAACCCCCTTTCATGCTCAACATTTGCGCATACCTCACTTATCCCACCTCGTTTGTTGCAGGCCGATTCGATTTCCTCTTCTTCTTCGGCCTTTACTATCGCCTCATCCAAGGTGTCCGGCCGCCTCTGCATCACCTGCCTCCTAATCTCCGCTAGTAGTCCTTTTATAAAGCATTCCTTAACAGCATTGTCGCGAAGCGTCGCTAAATTAGAATTGCGCGTCACCGCTCGTGAAAACAACGACTTAATCCTAATCCCGTATTCGCAAACCCTCTCCCCTCTTCTCTGGGAGATCTTTAATACCTGATCAAACGGGTCCTGTTCTTTTTCTTTACGACCAAAGCACTTTATAAGAGCCCTCCTTATTTCATCATAGCTCATGACGCCCTGGTCCCTTAAATCGAAAAATAAAGACAAGGGCTCACCTTTTAGGCGGGCTTGAACTACGGTGACCTTCACAGTCTCATCCCAGCTTGCCAACGACGCGACGTTCTCGACGGTTTGGAAAAACCTACTCACATCTAAAATATCTCCGGGCAGGTTCGAAAAACATGGGATCATGCCCATAAATCCCGTTACAATAGGCACATTGCCCAATTCCCCTGCCCCTGAAGATCCGCTGGTAATTTGTTCATCCATAGTTTACCGAAACCTTTTGGTTTTACAATAATATAATTTACAATTCCAATGGCTATAATTACAGATATAAGCGGCAGTAGGATGAGGGGTTAATACAAGATGCACGTTTGGTCGGTCCTTTTACAACAAACAACCCGATCAATATCCTGTCGCGGACGCCAATGTTGATTATCCGATGGATCTAAGTCCACGGATGTAATAAGGATGTATGTTAAGGACTCAAGTAATGACCAATTACACGTGCACGAATTTGGCGAAACAACAGTAATTTATTCTAACAGTACAATAACCGCGAGATGCTTCCTAACCCTCAAGTTTACACGATACACGACTTAAAACTAACGAAATTTACAATACTCTATATACATATATACATACACATTTTCCTTCTATACAATAATTGCATATATTAGCCTTCGACGAATCACGGTATTATGTTAAGTAAATGCAACACGATCTCGAGTTCCAAGCGTTCCTTTTCTTTACGTTAATTCACAAAACTAATAGTTCTTTCCGATACCTGAACGTAATTTACGTCACCAGAAGTACGTCCCTCGTTGATACTTCTCAATTACACTACGATGGAAACGGATTGTGCTTCCCGACTGAAAGTGGTCGCCCTTTCTAGACTCCTGTTCTCCCGGTCTAACTCCGACGTCCTTGCTGACCCTTCCTCGGCAACCTTCCTCGACGAATCCAAAAGCAGCCAAAAAGTGTCCTCAATCGTGAGAGTCCCTCAATTTATATTTCCCGCTCTCCGGAAGTCCGCTTCACTTATTGTCCCACTCTGGACCAATCAGAAAGCTTCTCACGTATCCTAAGGTGACATCATAAGAAAATTCCACGCGACACGGTACAAACCAAGAAAACCCGATACATACAAAAAGGAAACCGAGAAAATAATTAATAATAATAATAATAACAATAATACATAGTTGCGTAGCACTACAATAGTGAATTGGCAACTTATGTTTGTAACTTACTTCATTTTTTGATTCTCTCCATCCTGTGGGCACTAAGACAGGCTTCATAGATTGCCCAGGACCATAATGGAGTGCCTGGTTGGTGAAGCTTAGAACCCAACATATCTGGATCTACCCATCCAGATATGTTGGGTTCTAAGGGATCTAGCCAATCTAGACTGTTATCTAAGGTTTCCCAGTGCAGCAGGATGGCCTTTGATGCCTCAGTCATGCATAGAATATAGTAAATATTGTATGCATGACTGAGGCAGCAAGAACATTTTTCTATTGTAGTTAGCTTTTTCAGATGAATATTGAAAATCTAAAATGTAGGATAGAATGTCTTTTAATTATTTTAATATTCTGAAATGAATTTATTGCTTTATTTAATATTACATTCAATCATAACAAAAACACACTTACGTAAGAACCAGATAACCGGAGTGGTTGATATTAGGGTTGCTAACGTTTTCATAGTCTTGTCTGGGCTCTTCTTCAGGCTTTGTAGTAATAAATTTAAGCTGAACGGCGAATAACGAATCCCGGTGTGTAAAGAAGATTGATTATACATTCAATCATTTGATTAAAATATCAGTGGAAATCATATATTATAAATTAAATGTTTTTTTTTATAGGAAATCATCTGCTGGATATAACTTAACAGATTTATTTATTGGATCAGAAGGGACTTTAGGTTTTATAACAGAAGTTACAGTGAAATTACATGCAGTGCCAGAAATGGTAAAATAATTATTTCAAAATAATGGTAATAAAAAAAATATTAGTAATTATTATTTTTTTGTAATATTAATAAGTTTGACTATAAAAATTTATACAGTATATTATGAAAAGTTTATTTCTTTTTAATTAATTTAACTTGTATTGAATACTTTAAATGCAGTAATTCACTACAGTTTAAAAATTTCTAGCACTTCATTAAGCTGCTACTTTCATACATGCTTTTTATTAAAACATCAAATGAATCAATGTTTTCAAATAGCAGCTTTATGATACTTTCTAATACTTTATAAAAGTGTTTATCTAGAGATTTCATCAAGGAGCTGGTTTATTGTTTGGACTGTAATTTGAAAAAATTGTAGATATATAAATTTTCACTGTCATCTGTTTGTCTGTCCTTTCTTAATATTGAGAATAGTGTTAGAATAGTGAAAGTCAAAACCAAATATGGAATGCTTAAGGGCAGGAGTTTTCAATTAACTATTGTGAAGTGTGAAGCGCGATAGGAATACACAGACACGTGAATTCAATTAAAACAAATTTAATTTCGCGATAAACAATATATACAGATGAGTTCTTTTGGATTCCCTCGGTCCAATTTCTCTTACTGTCCGATAGTAACAATAACCCAAGTAGCTTACCTTCTTGGAAACTACTTGCCCGACAATACTAATGAAACCCGCGCGATCCTTAACTAACTTAAACCTAGGGATAGAAAAGTATAGAGATAGGGAAATGAGAAGAATTGATAGGATAGTGGGGTACCCTTGTTCTCGCTGAACTCGATGCTGGCTGGTGCTCTATTCTGCGTGTCTCTGGGTCTCGTCAATGTTTTAAATATCTTCTACTATAATTTCTTTTCGGTGTCTCTGATTCGAAAATCCAGATCCTCACCTCACGGCTCTCCATTCGGCCCTCGTAGAATTCCGTCTCACGAGCTCGCCGTTTTCGTCCGTGCTTCTTCGTGTCCGGCCGGGGAAAAAGTGACCCTTCGTGACCCAGATTTGACTCGTCCTCCACTCGAAGTCTTTGTTCCACACGGCCCCCTGGTGGGTGGGGAGTGGGAAGCCCCTGTTCCCAGAAGCCAGAACAATGAACAAAGGAAGTTAGAAAGAAGGGTTAAGAAAGAGAGAAAATTATTAAAACTAATTAAATCTATAATACATATGTACAAAAATATGGCGTACAGCCACACTATATATGAACTTCTTGTCTAGACTGGAAGTCATGTGATTTTAATTCAAAAGTTTTCCCAGAATGGAATTATGTAGATCACTGGCATGACTGTTGTTATCAGGAAAAGTATGATGTACTGTACATGGGCAAGACATTACTAATTTGAGATGGAGAGCATGTATTTTAAATTAAATAAATTAAAAATATTTAAATTTGCAGCCTGGCATTGTGATGATGCCACAATAATTTTTGCTCATTTTATATTAGAAACTTTTTGAAGTTTACAAATTTCATCTTATCTAAATTACTTTCTATATTTGCAGATGACGTTTGTAAATACTTTTTGTTTGTTTATTTATGAAAATTTTCTAGATATAAAAAGTACTGCTACATGAAGATTTACAATGTAATTTAGAGTATAAGAATAATAAAATAATTCATTTAATATACTTTTAAAAACTTTGTTACTTTAATTTTTGATTATATCATAATGATTTTATTAACAATTATAAAATTTATTCAATAATATACTTAAAATTTTTATTGTATTTTTAATTGTTAAACATATCTTATTCCAGTTTCAGCAAAATGATTCTATTTTGTTGTTTAATTTTTATAACAATATAAATCCTAGAATTTATATAAAATTTTAAATGAAAGTTTTGTGCAGATTTATTTTATGTACTAATAATCAATATTATGTAGTTCATGAAATATCTATGTTTCAATGCTGTTTTATGCAATGAATACTAATATGAGGAATACTTCAATTTAGAGATATTGGAATTTAAAATGTTGTTATTTTCTCAGTTAATGGTCCATCAAACCTAGAAACATTTTTTAATACATATTTTGTTGTATTCAAAATAGAAATTTTCTAGTTAGTAAACTTGTAGTTTTTTGCTTTTTAAAAAAATGTGTGCTGTAAGTAAATATCACATGTTTTAATACTTTTAAAAAGCAATAATTCTGAGAATGATAAAGTTCAAACACCAAATAAAATTGCATGTGAACGAAGATGGCATTTTTACTTTATGTGAAATAATGTAATATATTTTAACTTTTTTGCATTAAAGAATATTTTATCTTATTATCCCAACCAATCTATTTACTTGTTTATTATTGAGTTGGTATCATGCTTGAAAGTTTTTTCAAGAATTCACACACCCACCAAACCTTAATAAACAAAGAATAGCATTAATACAACCACAGGGTCAGTACATCTTACACAGAACAAAAAGAAAGAATAAAACAAAAGCTTTACAAATTCTTTCATCTTTTTATGTCATATAATCTGATTGGACAAATGTGATGATGCCATCAAACTGTGTACTCAGGTGGTCTCAAATCTAAGATTAAGAAATTTCCTAATCTTTCCAACATTTATTAAATTACTATTTATACTCCATTACTTATATTAAACAAATATGCTGTGGACAACAAATGACTTATTATTAATCTACAATTTACAAGTAAATTATTAATCTACTGCTAAACAAAGCAATAGAATCAAAACTGATATTATTTATTTAATTTTTGGCTTTAGAATGAAACTCATATTTTAAATCTATTTTAGTCTCTGATTGTTATGTGGAAAATTTGAAGTTTGTTGCTTCATTATAATTACTAAAAATATCTATTACATAAATAAAATTGTTGACAATATTTAGGAATTATTTTTTATAACAAAACATAATTTTTTAAACATACTTAAATCAACTTTCAGCAAATTTTAAAAATTATCAATACATTTATTAAACAATTAATCTTTCATAAATAAAAATTGTATTACTGAAAGTTAAAGAATGCAATATAATTTTTCAGATGGTTTCATCAATTTGTTCATTTCCAACAATAAAAGCAGCAGTTGATACTACTATTGAAATTCTTCAGTTGAGTATTCCAGTTGCAAAAATTGGTAATTAAAATTTTTATATAATATAATAAAAAGTAATGCTAATAATTTAAAATAATAATCATATGATAAAAATCATTTCAGAATTATTAGATGAACTTGCAATTGAAGCATCAAATAAATATAATCATCTTGATCATAAAGTAGCTCCAACACTATTTTTAGAATTTCATGGAAATGAAGCAGCTGTTGAAACTTGTGCAGAACAAGTTGGTAAGAAATATCTTTAATTCTTTAATCATTAGAAAATTAATAGTTTATTGTAATTTTTTTTTCCAGTTTTATAAACTGAAAAGAAAATTTTATCAAATCAGATAATTCCTGAAAATAAATATTTATTCTTATACTATGCTATGGTAATATCAGACAAATAAATTTGAAAGGATAGTTTTTTAGAAAATGGGAAATTTTACTATATATCCTTTTAATTTAATAATAATTTGTTTAATAAATTGCATTAGAGATTTAATTTAAAAGTGTAGGGGTAAAATAGATAAATAGATTTTTATCATAAATAACAGTTTTGATGAGAATCAACTGTAATTTATCTTGTAAAGAATTAAATTACTTTTTCCTTAATTTTTAAAACAATTTTACTAAATTTACTGTAAACAAAATACAGTCTTCCAAAAAAGAATGCTACTATTTTAAATTATGTTTGTTATCTGAGAACATTGTAATGTACATTAAAACATTAGAAAATTGTCTAAGTTTCACATTTGCCCATTACAATTTTTTAACATATACACCTTGTGTCACACACATCCAATTAATACTCAAATTCTTTGTACTCTTATTACAGCATACCCGTTGTCACTTCTCTCACAACAGCCATGATTCTATAGTTTTTGCAAATTACTTGTGTTGAACAATGATGAATGATTCTGACTTTGTGAACTGCAGAACACAAAATATCTTCTATTATGAAGTCACCATTTTTGTTTATGGTCTTTCTAGAGGTGGTAGACAAGAAAAGTTTAAATGCAGATGGGAGAAGAAACTCAGACAGTTACTCTATTGTTTGGTGTACATTGCATACTTCTCAGGTAATAATTAACATAATTACATTAATTTAAAATGGTAACATTTATTTTGGAAGACCCTGCATTTTGTAGTGTTAGAACAAAACAGATCAAAGTACTGTACATAGAATTTTTTGTTATAATAACTGAAATTTCACAGAATGCATATCTAATAAAATTGTTTTGTTCTAGCATTGTCACATCTATATGCTAGAAGATTTTGAATTACACTGTTAATAATTTTAACATTTTTCTTTGATTCTAAATTAACTAATTTAGATGATGCCAAAGTACTCAGAGATCTTGTTTATTTGAAGAGAACTTATGCTAAGGTATTGTAGCATTGTTTTATCTGTAGTTCACTTTGCATTACTTTTTGCAAGTTTTCACTTTTGCTTGATTATACTTTCTTCTATAATCCTATAAAACTTATCCTTTTATGTAAGAAAATGGTTTGTTAAATAAAAGCTTTTTCTTTTAGGATTTTTTTATCTATACTATTTTAACAGAGTCAGTTTATCAAATATAAAATTTAATTAACAGATTCTGACAATCTTTCAAAAAAGCTATTAGGTTTTTCTAATTTTAAATGTTTGTTCTATTTCACAATGAAGTGATGATTTAAGAATTCAGACTTTTGACACATCCACTTTATTCAGTACTGTTTATTTTATACATTTTTTGCCAATAGTCGTTTTGGGTTTCCACCCCTCTTCTGTTGGCTAAAATACAAATTATTACTACATTTATATACAGCATTATCTAATTTCAAAAAATTTCTTTACATATCATGATGTATAGCTTACACAATCATTTGGTTTTTGTTTTTTACATTCTGATCTTCAATTTACCAATGTCTTGTGAATTATTTTCTGCATGTATTAGACATACATTATTATTAAAATAATTCAAAAAATTTTAAAGATTTTAAAAACATTTTTGAACTATTTTAATTTAAATTTCTGGCTCCATTGAATATTTTAAATATTTTATAATTTTATTATATTATTATTGTGTTGGGTTAAGTGAGATATACTCAGTTAACACCGGTGGCTGTGTACTATGCTGGACCAAAGTCAAGGCATAGTAACCAAAACAGAAATTAAAGAAGTGTATCAGTGTGTGTGTCTGTATTCAGGAATTTCCTCACAATATGACATGTATTCAATATAGTGGCCTTCTGTAGTGCAATGTATGTGTTTCTATTCAATTGTCATATGCCCAGGCTTTTGTATAGTGTGTGTGGTATGACACTTGTAATAAGCACCCTATCCATCCTCCACATATGCCTTATTTCCTGGGCAAGTTCTGTGTACTTGCTGACTTTTTCAGTGCAAGTGTTTTGTACATTGTGAGTGTTTGGAATGGATATGTCTATAATGTATGTGATTTTATTGTGTTTGTCAATGAGTGTGATGTTTGGTCTGTTGTGGTAAATTGTCTTATCTGTGATTATGGCTCTGTCAGTACATAGTACATTTTGTGTGTGTTGTTTTCCAATACTGTCTGTGGAATGTATTTGTAGTAGGGTTTGTGGATGTCTACTACTTTGTGTTTCTTTGCAATTCTTGGTGTATTATATTTGCTAATTGATTATGTCTGTAAATAATCTGTCAAGAGCTTGCAACCGGAAGTGATGTGTTGTATAGTTTCTGCATGTTTGTTGTTGTTGTTGTTGTTAATAATAATAATTAATAATAATAATTATTATTATTATTATTATTATTATTAATCAATAACAAAATCAACAATTGCAGAAACTATTACAACACATCACTTCTGGTTGCAAGCTCTTGACAGATTAATAATAATATAATTAATAATATTATTATAATAATAATTATTATTATTATTATTATTAATATATTATTATTATTTTTTCATAAATAACTTACCTTTACAACAATCTTTTATTTTAATAGAAACTTAGTTTACATTAATGTTTTATTAAACATTCATTTGACACTTTCACCATTCAAGACATTAACTTCACAAATGTTCCTTACACTATTTCATGATTTTTATAGCATGTTATTTAGCCTGTTTATTTCCTGTTGTTATCCTTTCACATATTATGAAAAACTTTTTCTAATTTTGTTAAATTGATTAATGAATATCTAATTCAATACAAACTTTTTTCTGGAGTTTATACTTCTCCTTATTCTTAGTGCTTTCTGGTTCTTATAATACATTGTCAGGGACATATAAAAAATACAAATGTCAAAAAAACACTTTCAAAAAACATTAGTTTACATTTGAAAACAGTCAAAAAATAAGGTATACATTTAACACAAATTGTTCTGTTTTACTTTCCAAATTTGTTAAAGCAATGTCTCCCTTCTAGCTATGAATCTTCTAAACTGATATTTTTTGATATTTACTATTGATGTTCCTAATATGTGTTGTAGGAACTAGAAAAACACTAGGAATAATAACAAATATAAATAAATATAAACTCTGGAAAAACAGTTTAATGAATATTGAATGTATTGCTTATATATGTCACATACATTTTATAGCAATATTTTATATTTTCATATGAACTTTGTATTGATATTCTTGTGCATTTTTTTTATTTTGTGATAAATTAGTTTTCCTTTCACTATTGCCATTTAGATATTTTCATTGTTCTTCCATCTTTTTGCAAGAGCAATATTTTTTATCTTATTACATTTAGATTTACATAGAATATAAGAATACATATCAAATTTATAAGTATATTGCTTTTATTTCACATTTATACGTATATGTTTTTATATTTTCACTGATAATTTTTTTTACTAACTAGGAAGACTTTTCTTAGTTTTAGGCATTATTATTATCAGCAACAATGCCTAATATTAATATAATAGATTATTCATGGTTTAAGTTTAACTGTTCAGATACTTCAAAAAATTATTTATTAGAATTTTTTTAAAATTGGCCATTTATAAAATTTATAAAATTAAATTTTATAAATGGCTACGGAGAAGAGAATTGTGCAGAAAAAATTACTTCTAAAAATATCATCAAGTGAAAAATATTTCTGCCATTATAAAAGTCATGAAAAATGGTAATATCATAATTCATTTATTTCATCAATGTCAAATATTAAATAAAAGCTGTAACAAGAATTTATGATTTTTGTAGAAATTTTTCAGCTATATAAATTTTATATAATATAATAATAATAATTCATATAATATTTTATGTAGTGTGATTAAGATAGACCAGCCAAATTTGTAAAGATTTATGTCATATATATTTGTCAAGATAACTATGGATCAGTAGAATGCCAACATTAAAATATTTTAGGACATTCGGTCAGATGGCATTTGCATTAGAAAAGAAATCAGGAAAAGGAAAAGTCCATGAGAAATCCACCAAATGCATATTTATAGGCTATTTTAGAGAAACAAAAGTATATCATCTTTGGAACATGAAGTCAAAAAGAGTTATAACAAGCAGAGATGTCAAATTCACCAATGAATTCCCAAACAACTCAAGGGACAATACAGAAATGACTGAAGATGACAGATCCCACTGAAGGGAAAGACTCAATAATAAAGAAGTGGAATTAGATATTCTTGAACCTGTTAAGGAACAATTACAACCAGAAGAAAATACCTCATCTGAAAATGAAGACGAAAACAAACCAAATGAAAGTGAAAATGAGTAGAGTAATGAACTGGTAAGAGCAAGTGGGATGCCACGAATCGCACAAACAGGACAGAGGAGGAGACCCAGAGAGGGATATAGAATGAAAACCATAGAAGAATCTGCCACAATTGGTGAAAAGATAGTTAATGTAGAGCCTTTAACATATAAAGAAGCCATGGAATCGAATGATTCAGCCAAATGGCGGGCTGCCATGGAAGAAGAAATGGAATCCCTGAGAAAACATAAGGTGTGGAATTTAGCAGAACTGCCAGAAGGGGCAACAACTATCAAATGCAAGTGGGTCTACAAAGTTAAGGAAAACATCACTGACAGAACAATATGAATAGAGTATATGGATACTAAAAGCACTACACTGCTAACATTCTCACAAAACCACTAGGACCAAACCTTTCCTGATCTACCGTGGACACATAACTAGTGAATAGATCACTAAATATAGGGTCTCTTCTTCGAGGGGGAATTTTTAGGGAAAGCTAAACTAATGCAAACATCAATATCACAAACTGTGTATGAACTGGCAACACCCATGCAAGGTCGCTTGAAACAAGAAGAGACCTATTGTTCAGTTGTGCACTAAGTTATGGATATGTGAACAAGTGCATGTATAGTCGTAAATTAGAATAAAGTGTAATTTTAAGTTAAAAGACTGCCTCATCATTGTTCTAACAGATATCATAATCATTTACTTTCAGGTGCAATCCCCACAACTAACTATAAGTATTCAGTGGTTTTATTCACTCAGCCACTGGTGGGCCTTAAATTAATAAAAACTATTTTCTGAAAGTATAGAGCATGTTGTGTGAGATATGCATAACATTTTGCTATGAAATGGCCTTTCTGGGTTAATACAATTTTGATATTTACATTTATTGAAGTGTCCATTTTCTAAGAAATTTCTTTAAAATACTAATTAATTAAAAAGTATTTTTCTCACTTCACATTTTACCAATAGTAAACTTGGAGTCAGTAAAAGTCTTTCAACTCCAGCCTCAAACACCACACAAAAATGTCCGACTCCAGCTCCACAATACTGGTTACAATTGCTTATTTTATTCTGTACTTACACGTCTTCAAACAATATAAAAGACTATTGAAAAAATTGTGATTTTCATTTTTCTTAGTTTTGTAGGAGGCTCAAAATTATAATTATGCTAGGGGTGCATCTAGACCTGTTATTGGGGCAAACTAAGATCACGATGCCATCTTTTGTTCTGGAAATGTTGGACATTGATGACACATGATAAATCAGTCCATGTCATCATTAGTCTGACTCCCTCTTACACACTCTTTCCTCTCAGCATCCCTTTCTTTTGGCACATGGGACACATTCTAGTTGTGGGTGTGGTACACCATTGGCTGAGGAACTTCTTTAACAAATATGTCGGCAAAGTTCTCTAAGCATTAATATTTTTTCTGCAAAAATATTAATATAGAAAAAATTTATTTTAAATTCACTTATCTGCAATTTACTGCAGTCAACAACAACTATTACTGTTAGAAAGTATCTTTTGGTAATTTTTCCATCTTAATTCTATAATTTATTTGGAATGTTTAATAACTCTGTATCTTTAATACTTAAGATTTTCGTGCACTTTTAATCAATTTTATAGTGAAAAGTAGTTTTCTTTTAAATTTGAACTATCATAAAAATAATATATTTCTTTTATTTTTAAATTATTAAACACATTTAAACTTTTCCTCATATTTTATTTGTAAATAATATCTTAATCAGTAAAGTACAATTAAGATTATCTAATTTATAATTGGGTTTAATAGAGATCTATAATTTAGGAGAAATAGCAAAAACTCATGGTGGATCAGAATTTACTTGGGCTAAAGACATGGAAACAAGAAACAAACTGTGGAAAGCTAGGCATCAAATATTTTATGCTACGTTAGCACTGAAACCTGGTAGTAAGGTAAGCTCTTTTTCATTTATTTATTTTTTCACTTTGTAAAATTATAACAGTTTATTTATGCTTAGAGTGTTGTAACAGATTGTTGTGTTCCAATCTCACATCTAACAGAATTAATTGTAGAAACTAAACAAGATATAAAGAATTCAGGTGTTATAGGTGAGAAAATTATTGCACAATAACTGATATGAAGCCTTAATTCTAATTAATAACAATGCAAAATTACTAATGTATAATCTGCTTAATCTGTATAATTACTAATCTGCTATCATTTTTTCCTACTTCAGATAATAATAATAATAATAACTGCATTTTTTGAATATTATTTATTTTAAATGCATGTTTTTAGGACCAATTTTAGGCCATGTTGGTGATGGAAATTTTCATTCAATATTACTTTTCAATCCTGAATCTGAAGAAGAACTCAAAAAAGCTAAAAAATTATCAGTGGCTATGGCTGAGTAAGTTTTTGAATGAAAATAAGTGTTGTTATACTGTGATTAAATTTATATTTTGTTATTACATTGTCTTAGTGTTATGAAAATGCATTATGGCTCATGTATTAAAAACTTATCCATTATATTCTTTATACATTTATATTTTCCACTATTTATAAATGTCTTTCATTTTAATACTACCTAATAAGAATCTTTGAAAGTTACAAAGTTTTTAGATAACACAGAAATATGACATCTTAATTAGTAGCTATTCTATCTCAATCTAATAATATAAGCCATTGATTGCACTGTTTGTATATCTGTCTTGGTATGCCTAGAACGCCCTAGCTATTGTTTAAATTAACAATATATTCAGTATATTATTATTAGATGCAGTTTTTTGTGTTTTTGGCTGCATTGCCATGAGAATGCACATTAAGAATGAATTTTTTAATATTTCCCCATGGGGAGGGGAAAAAATTTCCCATTGATATGAAAACATTCCCCATTGATATGAATTTATCAATGCTGCTGCTAGAATGTTCACAAGGGGACAGCCTGGGCTACTAGTATTGAGATAGAATTACTGTAGTAGCTATTCTCTATACAGTAATACCTTTGTTTTTGTTTACTTCAGTTATCTTTGGTTGGTTTTCATCAATTTTTTCCACAAAAACTTTGTCTCAGTTTTTGTCAGTTGCCTTGGATTTCTTTGGCATGCTCACATGACTTTGCTGCTAATTTTGAAAAAACAAAGGGCGACCCATGCGTTTTCCTGATCAGTGTGGCGTTGTTTCTTGTTGTGTGAGCATTACCTGAACATCTAGCCAAACAATTCCATTGCTTTCCTTACCTTTTAACTCCATCATGGGACCAAAGTTTCAAGAGCCAGTAGCCCTTCAAAGAAAAAGACCAGGAACACAATCGAGTTAAAGGAAATCATTGAAAAATATTAAAGCAGCATTAAGATTTCAGCAATTGGCCGCATGTATGGGAAGTTGTCATCCACAATAAGTTCCATTGTGGCAAGAAAGGAAGCAATAAAGGAGGCTAATGTAGCGAAAGGGGTGAATATGCTAACAAAACAGAGATTGCAACAATTGAAGATGTCGAACAGTCATTATTAATTTGGATAAATAAAAAACAGTTATGATGGTCTATGAAACAGAATTGCTATCTATTAGTCTTTTATATTCATTTCTTGTTGTTTTTAGTATTAAACACTATACTTGTTCTCTCACTATACACTAAACCAGTGGTTCTTAACCTTTATAGTGGTCAGCACACTTTAACAAGTAAGCTTCCTTTGTGGTTTATTTAATAAAAATGAAATTTTTATACTGCATGTTTTTGTTTATTTTTATTTCAATTTATAAAAACAGGTCTTTTTTGTGAGTCTGTAATTTATTTTATTGATTCTGCTACATTTCTTTATTTTTATAATTGTGCAAATGTTACTAACAAGTAAGCTTTGCAATCTAAAGGTGGTTTTCCAGCAGAACATTACAACCATCAAAGCAGCTTACTTTTGGTTAACTTTGATCCAATGTATCTCAAACTAATACAAATAGACTTCCTGTTCAGAATATGAATTATTTCTTGTCTACAATAATAAGTTTGCAAAATTTTTGAGCAGCAGTTTGCAAAATAGTAGAAAGGGAATAAAAAAAAAATATTTCTTTTACTATAATATAAAAAAAATTGCCTCTGTCTCATGTTAGAGTAACATTTATTCTACTTTTTATAAATTATCATCAAAACTAAGATTTATTTATTCAGTTTGATGAGTTCAACATTAAAGAAATTTAAAATTTTACAGTAAATATGGAGTAATACATTCTAGATTTAAATAATAATAAAAATTTTAGTTTCTAATTGCAAATGAAGACAAAGTTCAATGCCTCATATTTGAACTTTCTGTATTAAAATTAATTTTTTAAACTTAATTTTCATACAGAAAGTTTGCTTGATATAATGCCTGATATTCTAAGTTATAAATAAATTTTCTTCTACTAATTTATTTAATAAAAATATTTTATTGTGTAGTTATGTTGTGCTTTTATAAATTATATTATTTGTTTGTGTTTGTCTGTGTGAGATGTTACTTCACATCATATAAAACATTTTAATCATGTTAAAATAATTTCATAAAAAACTTTTTCTAACTTAATAAGTTAAAGAATTTTTAAATATGAATTAACTGAAATATGCTTAAATATATCATTTATAAAAACAGTTTTGCAAATATTTTTATTTTATAGGAGAGCCTTGAAATTAAATGGCACATGTACAGGAGAACATGGAATTGGAATGGGGAAAATCTCTCTCTTACAAAAAGAATATGGTGAAAATGGTATATCTGTCATGAAACAACTCAAAAAAAGCTTAGATCCAAAAAATATCATGAATCCCAAAAAAATATTTTATGATTTTTAATATAGAAACTGAAGGTAATTTCTTTAGAAATTAATTTCATAGTAAATTGCTATTGTTGATAAATGTGAATAGTATGTATTTTATAAATACTAGGAACAATCATCTGAGTATACTATATGTCATGCAAGCTAGTCATTTTAATCTTAGATGTTTTAAATCAGTGATTCTCAAACTTTTTCGATCCACTGCCCCCTTTGTTCCATAAAGTTATACCCAATGCCCCCGTGTGAGAAAGGATTGGAAATACTCTTAGGAAAACTTTTCCATGAATCTCACACTTTGTGCCCTTACTATACATTGTTCTCGACATCTGGAAACCATTAAATGCAATGTTTCCTCTTATCCATTTGACAGAGGAAAGGGAACTTTACCTTTAATCACCGTTCAGTACCCTGCCTCCAGCGCCCCCTAGATTTACTCACCGCCCACAAGGGGGTGTTATCGCCCACTTTGAGAAACGCTGTTTTAAATAAATGTTATATTGTGATATATTCTATAAATAGTAAGTTTGATGTCTTGTTAAATAATAAATTATATTATTGCTATGCAAATAATTATCTAAATATTTTTTACCACCATTTATGACATTGTGTTACATGTTAGTAGTATACAAATGCACAATGTTAACATACATTGAATAGACAATTCGAAATAATTTCTTTGCCTCTGCATGTAAAAGTACAGGATGGGCCAAAAGTCACTTTACCATAGAAAGAGCTTGCCTTTGTGAAGAGAAAACGGGGGTCAATTAAAAGATGTTATCTTTCATGTTTAGGCTAAACAAATCTCCAAGATGTATACATTATAATGTTAAAAAGAAACTTATAAAATAATTACCATTTAAAAACGAAATAACTTTTTTACTTTTAAAGTGATTTTTGGCCCACCCTGTACTACTGGTGCAATAACAAGCTTATAAAAATGTTAACTTTTATTATAATTTAAAATGGTAAGTTTGAAAACAGAGTTTGTTTTTATATGTAATCTTAAATTAAAGATATCTAACCTTGAATGATGAATCTAACCTGATTAAATGTACTTGCTATCTTTTTCACAAGAAACATTGCAATCTTTAATATGGATATTTTTTGTTAAGCAATTTATGTGGAGATTGCATTTCAAAAAAATATTAAAAAATATAATAATCATAGAGATCCAAGGAGTGAATATATAATGCAATATATATGTTAGATTGATGTTTTATATTTATTAATTATATTTATATCTTATTCTATAGAAATTAATGAGAAATTAATAATAATAGTCAATTTCTGTAAAGTTAGAATTTATTGATTCTTAAGTAAATATATTTATACACAAAAAAAAAAAAATAAATAAATGATGATCATATTGAGAAAGTTGGTGTTTAACGAAACATTTTAAGCAGGTTGAACTGTTCCTCCACTTACTTCACAAAGTGGAATAGGAGCACTCCTTGATTTAAACCAATTATAATCTTCAATGGATGTTATAAGAAAAGCTACAAATCCCATTATTCCGAATATCTGAGAAGATGCAAATGTTAGTTTTTTTGATAGTTAAATTTTGGTAATTAATTAAATACTGTATACTTACACTTGCAAATATTCTTGCTGTTACACCATAATTGCAAGTATTTATTGACACTAACAAAAGAATAGATATGATGATATACTTTACAGTTAGTATCACATCAGTGATGAGAAACTAAAACAGAAAACAAATTTCTATAAATTTACTAAATTTAAAACAAGTAATCATAAATTGCATTATTGGCATATTTAATTCTTTAATTTTATAATGTTTAAGTTAATTAAAATTTTATAATTGATGGTTTTAGAAATTTTTGGGGATACTATAGATTACTATCTATGGAATTTCGGGACTTTGAGTATATATCTGAACTGAGGGGACAGAGACGAGTTTCAACGATACCCTACTTTTGGATCGGAGACGAAAAATAAAGTTATCATACTTTTTTAATGCTTTCATATAGACGGCACTGTAGTTGCTAGTGCTGCCATCTCGCGGTAAAGTCTGCAAACAAATTTAAAAAAAAAACACGCTGAAAGGCAAGAAATTGCACGAACAGTCGAACGCCACTTCCTTTTTTTTCTTTTGTTCAAGAACTACCGTGAATCAATAACTAGTGACGTTAAACAATCGGCGGCCTGCCGGCGGCTCCCTCCGGGGAGTCCGTCGGGAGCACGAACAGTCGAACGTCAGTTCCTTTTTTTCCTTTTGTTCAAGCATCGCGACTCCCGATCGCGATAGCGCAGTCGGCTCGTAGTACTTAGCCGACCGCGAGCGATAGCGAGACTGAGGAGCCATAGCCCCCCCGAGGTCAGCGAGCGCGAGGGTGTGCAAAAAGGACTTAACTCGAACTGTAGACGATCGGTGTGCTCGTGGATCAACATCTACCTTTGTTGAAGGTATATATGGCCGACTTGCCGGACTGCCTGTTAAACACACGATAGGCTTAGCGGAGAGAGCGACGCGACTCTCGATCATCGCGCGATCGCCGAAAAAAGTATGATAACACTTATTTTTTGCCTCCGGCCAAAAGTAAGGTACCGTTGAACTCGTCTCGGTCCCCTCAGTTCAGATATATACTCAAAGTCCCGAAATTCCATAGATAGTAATCTATAGTTCACCCAAAATTTTTTTTAAACTAATGGTTTGAAAAAAAATCCACATATGTTAGAAAAAAGTAAGTTATATTTTAAAAATCAAACTATAAACAGAACAATATACTTACACTTAATGGTAAATTAATTCGCCCAACTAGATACTTATCTAGTTTAAAGAATATAAGGATAAAAAATATAATTAGTATGACTATGGCGCCGACGGATACAAGTTCATAATAATTGTATTTTCCAACATCATAGTAACAATAATATCCACTTCTGACACTGATGATACCACATATTGCTATCATCTGAAAAGTATTTTGTAAATATGTTAAAATATGTTATTTGCTGTTGACTTGAAATTTCTTTATAATAAAATTTATAATTACTCATTTTTAATTAGAATTTTGTTTGTATAAACAAAAACCAGTAACTAGTAAAAGGAGTACAGGTAACCCCCGTATAACATGGCACTTCTATAGCACGGATTCACTCTGACACGGTTTGAGAATTAGGTAAAACCCTCGTACAACATGAAAGTATGTAAAAATTTATTACATTAAGTACTAATAGTTCACGAAAATAATAATTTTCGTGAACTATTAGTACTTAAGTATGTAAATTTTCTTTTCCCGCTTTCTGTCGATACACATGGTCCTTCTCGAAACTTGTTTCAATGTTGCCAGATCTCGACGCTTCTGCTTTTGATGTTGCCAGATGTTTTTCCCTTATTCCATACTTGCTTTATTCTTCATAAGTGCTTAGCACCATATAAAGAAATTTATAAAGATCTTTTAACTAAAAGCAAGCAATCTAAAATTAGATACTTTTTGCAAAAGGTAAAGCATGGATCTGAAGATAATGCAGAAAAATGCTCAGAGGATAAGGATAACTTGCCAAAAAGAAAACGCCCTCGGTTAGTAGTGCTTAGTGATGACGAAGACAACATTGGGTACTTATGGGTTAAGAGGACGCCAGTCGGAAATCTGCGATAAAATTCGCGTTTTTGAATGAACTTATCTAAATAACAATAGACTAGTAAATTTAACTCTAAAAAGAAGAAAAATTACTGTTTAAATTGTAAAAATGAAGACAGCAAGTTACCCATGGTGCCAAAATGGCGGCGCTTCGGTTAGGTTCGTTTCGTTTCCGTTAGATTAAGTATATGTTTAGTAGACGTTTCATTTTTTTTACTTTGTTCAAGAACTACCGTCAATCAATAACTAGTGACGTTAAACACATGGCGGCCTGCCGGCGGCCATGTGTTTAACGTCCTTCCAACTGTTCGTGCTCCCGACTGACCTCCCTCCGGAGGTCAGTCGGGAGCACGAACAGTTGGAAGGGCGGCCATTTTGGCATCATAACATTAACCAAATTTTATTGTATCGTTATAAATCGTAGAGTGTGGCTATTTTTATTATTTTATTGCGTGTATAATTGCGATTTAACGATTGTTTTAAATTTGAAAAATAAAAACTTGCATTATTCGGAAAAATCGCAGTTTCCGACTGGCGTCCTCTTAACCCATAAGTACCAAACATTGTTTAATTTATGTTAATATGTATCACTTAAGAAAATTTTAATAAAGATATTTATCTTAATTCATGAAAATATAATAGCATGTATTTTTAATTTTTGGAACCTAACCCCCTTTTCGTACTAGTTTTGTTTTGCATAACACGGCAATTTTTTGGATTCCGTGTAACTCCCGTGTTATACGGGGGCTACCTGTATACAGAAAGGAGAGCTGATTGTACCCGTTATAACTTTGTACTGACAGTACTTTTCCCTCTGAGTACAAAGTACTTCCTTGAAAAAAATGGTTTACATCAAAACAATTTTCCACAATCTAATAACTAGAATACATTCTTAATTGCTATGAGACTAGGTTTCACTACAAGGATTGTCATTGCTTACCCAGCTGGAAAAGTCCTTAGTAAAAGAGCAGTAGTATGTTATACCTTCTTGGCCCAGGTAAATTTGATTTAGGGGAACCTTGTACAGTGTTGACTTCAGACTTTTTTTTCAGGGAAATATTTTCTTATAAAAAATTGTTTGGGGTTTCCTATTGGTGGGGGTCTCAGACAATTGACCTTTTTGCTCACAGGATAACGTGCCACTGCAAAGATGCACAGATCTACATTTCTCACGAGCATTACTTAGAAATATCGTCTTGGCCAACAGAACATCAAAATGATATGGAAGAACAACATTGAGAGCCTGACTAGTTTGAATAACAATTAATTCCAATTAATGTTTTTTCTCCTTGAATATCATTTTGTCTTATTAAAGTAAGGGCCAACTAAGTTGTGTGTAATATAACAATAATAATAAAATTTCTGTAAATCAATTGCAAATTCAAGAAAGCCAAAGCCTTATCTGTAACTTGTGCGATTGCTGTGTATTATTATTACTATTATTTAAAATTTCTTCAAATAAAACTAAATAGAATTAGTTTCAGTTACTTTTATCCAAAGATTTGACTCACAAATCATATTTTCTTTTAAAACTAAGTCATAAAACTTTATAAATCAATAAAGATTAGATTTACCTAAAAATTATAACTTGAGGTGATAATTAAAGAAAAATACATTTATTTTCAGTGGCGCGTTATACTAAGGGCAAAAAGGGCTCTTTCCTTGGGCCCAAAACCAATCTTTTATAAACTTATTTTTTGCCCGATCAACGCCGGGCTTATCTGCTAGTAACGATAGCGAAGATTATTACATTATAGCCAATCTTACTAGTTTATACAGAATGCAAGAATTAGGTTCCACCTGTTTCCAGACTAATTAGAGAATTTTTAGATGGATCTAAACATATGTGGTTTTTGCGGGAAATCGAACATCTTTGCCTGTAAATCTTGCACGTCGCTTTCTCTTAACACTCCCATCGTTAAGGAATACATTGTTATTTCATCCCCACGTCCACTTCCTGTTCAGATATTAAGGAATACATGTTCCCGAACGTTCTAGAACATCCCAGAACATTCTGGAATGTTGTGGAATGCTCTCGAATACTCTCGAATGTTCTGGACTGTTCTAGAAATTTCTAGAGGGTGAAACTTCCAGCCCTTATATCTTGAACAGCGCGTCCTTCAGGTAAAAACGGAACCTTCTTCATGGTTGGGGATAGAGGGCTACCACACAATAACTCCCTTGATCGTACCGGGACTCGTTTTTGAGTTTTAGCGGCACGCACATTCTACACTTACTTTTATTATATATATTGATTACTGTAATAAGGATATCGAAGTTTAAATTTGGCGTCATATCTGGAAATCCTAGATAGCCAGCGTGGCGCATGCGCAGTGCAAAACTTAACCATTCCAAGGTTGCGTTAAAAAAACGAACGAGGATCCCACCAAAAATTTCTCCGAAGAAAAATGTCTTAAGTCAACACTACATAGGGGTTTGGATCCCATGGAGCGATATCGCGCCACCTGCGATTTGCGTTTTCGTTAAATTTAACTAAAATACATTAAATAAATATGTGGACCTTATATTTAATCATTATTACAGTAGAACTCCGGTTATCCGATCGCCGATTAACCGAATGTCCAATTATCCGAAACAGCACTTGCCCTTCCTCTCTCCCACTGACGTCACACCTCAATTATCTATTTGCTATGACAGATACAAATGATCAATAGTATGCTACTCGCACATTGGTGGATAAATACAGTACATGTACTAAACCATGCTAATTTCATTCTTTACATGTTAATCCATTTATCCGAATTTGATTCAGATAATCGAAAATTCTACTGAACTATGATTTTACTTCTGATGAACCAGAAAGTATGCAATTAGTGTATACGAAAAGTTGTGTGTAATGACATTAAAGTTATATGTACTGTACAGTAATGTATACAATTTGCAGGTCCCGTATGCAATGCGTACAATATTGCATATGGGTCCTGCAATTTTGCAAAATGAAGAGAAATCAGGAACTTACTTATTGTGATTTAATTTCGAATTTAATATATGTTTCGAAATACAGTATGTAGAATACCAAGTGTAGCATCTGTTGTACTGTTTAAGGATTCCATTCCTGTGTGTGTTGGGTTGTTCCCAACTGGCCGGTATAATGATTAATTGACATGTCGTAACATAAAAACATAACCTTTATTAATTGGTAAAAACAAATGTCTGACTCCAATTTAAATATAACTTTTTGTGATGAGCGGCAGCACAAGAAAAACGTGGAGCGTAGCTATATACATTCGATCGCCGAGACAGCTAGTCCAGAAGTGTTGTTCCTTTTGTCTCTTACAATCCTTCTAGGCTATCTCTCCGGCCTTTTACCCCTTCACAGCAAGTAGTCCGACTATTATATATTTACAAGAATTAGTTCGCGCCGCAACATATGAATCATCGACTTCAATATATTTCTTGCCCTCGAAAAGATAAAGTTGGTCCATTATTTGACGAGGCTGGAAAACTACTGTATATAACACTAGAACGTGTATAAATGTTTTCAGTAAAATCAATTTAAAACTTCGTCACATGGTGCAATTAAATGTATTTAAGTTATAATCTCATAAGAATATTTTAACCGAAGACCCCTACATTAATATTTTATCCTGCCAATTCCATAACAAGGGTCTTCACTACTGATACAATGGTAAACGCCGTCTATAAACAATTTCTTAATCCCATTTTATTATGTATGAGCTACTAATGGCAGAAACTGTTCCTAAATTTGCTTATTTAGAAATTTTATTTGTGAAAACTTCACATGTTTAGGGTCATTTTTTAAAAAAACTTTCCGCCCTATGGGCACTAAGAGGGCCTTTTTAGCAAGCCTCTTAGTGCCCAAAATCCCACAATGATGCGCCGGGTGGTCAGGGATGGGACCCACATATTCGGATGGATTACCCCAAAAATTTCTGGAGTTTTTTGACCCGTCCGGATTCTTACATTTGTTTTTGTAGACAATGTCAATAATTTTCCTTTACTGTATTCTTTTTATACTCTCATCCCAAAAAATATTTATCCACGGCCATGTGTGGCCTTTTTTTTAATTTCATTTTTAGCTCTACTCCTCTGGACTTTTTTCCATTCCCCGTCGTGGGTTAGACCAGCTAGCTGTTAGCGAGAGACGTGCCAAAAATATCTAGTACTTACCGTCCATGAAAATTTGTTGGGGTTACTAGCATGGGTTTGATCCCGGTTCCTTCAAAACACTAGACTGACGTTTTAGTGTCTCGGCCGTCACATGTGGCTATGAAAAGTGACTTACTTGTATAAAACACAATAAAGAACGTGTAACAGTATCCCTACTTTTAAGTGTTTAAGATTACGTTGTCCAAGATAAAGTTGAAAACTCTCTAAATATGGCGGATATTATGATTTGTTTATGGTTTGTTTGCGTCAACGCGACACGTGGACGATCTGCCGAGGAGTGTGCTTCCAGGAAGGACTTTCTATAAGAAACTCTTCCCTATTTCATTGTTACTAACACGAAGAAAGCCCGGAAAACTTCACGTGACCATCCCGTTGGCAAGATGCGAACCCACGACCAATTAGTGGGCCCGAAAACCAGAGCTACATTCCAGTATTCCCATAATATCCCCCTGGTTAAACGAGTTTCGTTTTTAAATTATGTAATTAACTTCTCAGAAAGTGTGCTGGCAGAAGTATAATGTTAACATGAAAATCTACGAGTTTACGTAATTTACGTAATCTCGTATCTATTTACAAGAAATGTTTATTCACATGCTGTATGTTCTGAGACAGATGAATTCATATAACATTCAAATGATGCATCACGGAACACTGTGTTCAGTTGTGTACCAGAAGTTCTAGAGTTGTTTCTCAAATGAATAGTCGAAACACTGGTAGGGGGGAGGGCTTTTATGGGAAACTGGTTCCTATTTAGGTGTTACAAACGTGAAGAAAATCCGGAAAACTTTGCAGGAAAGCCCGTTGGCGAGGCGCGATCCCACGACCAACTATCAGTATTCAATGGTTTTATCCACTCGGGTCACTGGTAGGTTACTCCTAGTCGCACTTGATAAAAATTGTGTGTATACATATATATATATAATTTTTTCTATGTATATATATATATATATATATACACATAGAAAATTTACTATAATAGAGAAACTACACGAAATGTAAATTCCATAGGTTTCTTGTGCTAACTTTTTACAGATGCGAATACAGTAAAACCTGTCCAAAACGGAATCCGAATAAAAAGGAAACCTGCCGAACGGAAAAAAATTTTCTAAACGGAGCGATTTACTATGTTAATTAAAAAAACCTGTTCAAAACGGAAACCTGCAAACCGGAAACCTGCAAACCGGAAAAAAATATTTCCCATCGTGCGATTCCGGTTTATACAAGTTTTACTATATTTACGCTCTTGCCAACTTTTTCAAGTCTTTTCTCGAGCATAAAGTAACGAAGCCCATTTAAAACGAACAGACTAATTTTATATGGTCAATTTATTTTTCATTGATTATCGAATATGTCAAAAAAATTAACATTAAAAAAACATGGCTCTATCACACGCTTATAAAGAATTAAAATGGCCATCATTTTGCTTTCTTATTAATATACTTACAAAATAAATTTTGAGTAAAAATTAAACTAAATTTAGTTTGATAACAGAATAGCCTGATTACAGTGCGCGAGCGAGTGCATTTTATACAGTGAAACCCCTCTAAAGCGATCACCCTTCATAAAGACCACTGGTGGCTTCAAAGAAGTTTTACGTATTTTTTAAATTTTAAAGCAATAACAATCTGTTATAAAAAATCAGCCATCGTTATTACTTTCATAAAGCAGATACGTGCTCAGCAAATAATTAGTTTAATTCACCACACTACACCTTTATTTGTTATTACTTTCATTTTAGGATATTGCACAAGTACAAGTAATAATATACTTTACAACAGGGGTGGCCAACTTTTGTGTACATAAGATCTACTTTTTATCTTAAAAATGTTGCGATCGACTTGTTGACATAGGCATAGTCTAAGTGGGGAGGGGAGGTGTGAAATACATACTATGTTTATACACTGTGTTTCAGTACGAGGTGCACTGCTTATGAGTCGAGTTAACTTGAGTATGCATGAAGTACTGCATGCATACTTTTGCTTTCGGTTACAAATATAATACAGTAAGTCAAGACATCGCGAGCGATCGACCAAAATTGGCTTGGCGATCGCCCCTGCTTTACGATATTGTTCGGAAGTTTTGTCAGTTTTTCGTTTTTATTTAAGCAAAATTTTTTGATGAAGTTTAATTAAAATATAAAGTTAAACTCTAAAATTAGACCGATAAATTATAAACAAAAAATCTTTTCGTATGATTATCTTTTTTACAGGAGGAGGAGGAGTGAAATTTGTATAAATGAAATATACAAATTTAAACAAAGGACCATTTGATAATGGTTGAGGGTATCTAAAAAAATTCTTATAAATTTTTATACTAATTTAAGTGCTAACATAATTAAGAAATAGAATAAAAGCATCACTTACAAATTGAGCAATTCTCAGTATTCCGTATCGAGTTTTTATAAATGCAGTGTTAAACTTGCTTTCTGTTGGTGTTTTCGTTTCGGTCTGTGACATTTTTTCGTACAGACCACGTAATTTTCTTTACATTTAACCTTAAAACTTACGAAACTTCAATGGACGAGAATTGTACTGTACTCTGTTGAAAAGTGTATCTAACCGGTTACTTTTCCTTTCATGGCCCTTTGAACAAGGCTCTCTCTCGTTTTTGTACAAGTGTCTAACCGGTTTGAGAAGAGTACCGGATGTACGCAACTCTATTAAATGAATTCCTATTGGTTTAATTTGTTTACATTTCCCTTCATTTATCAAGCTGCTAAAACAACTGCTTTGGGAATTATATCGTGTCTAAATAATTAGAAATAATGATTAAATTAATTACTATTTTAGGCATTGTATTTATTTTTACCTTTCCGGCTGTGTTATGTAAAGTACGAGAAATGAAAAAAAAATTGCGGGTTTTTTCTGTATTTATTGATGTTAGTGATTAACATCCATGCATACAGAAAAAATCCGCAAATTATTTTGCATTTCTAACACCCGTGGCCACACACTAATACTACGTTCGCACACAATCCTCGACTAACTTCGATCTCGATTTACCTACAATCTGGATTGTGACTGTCGCTATTCAAACGTCGTGCCGTTCGCACACCGCGCATTCTTTTATTCAGCGCGCTTGCAGCGCTTTTAGCGCATGTGTTCAATTATTAAGCCTACTGCCAGCGCGCTTAAGCTACGCTTTCAGCGCACTGGCAGCACCTCTCGACCACGCTAAAAATACTGCTTACAAGATGGACGCCTCCGTGAAGAAGTATCTTTTTCGATTACCAAACGATAAACAGTTTTTTTGCTACATTAAATGAGCAGATTTTTAACTCCTTTGCTTCAAGTATCTTTTTAATAAATGTGAAATGTATAATAACAAAACGAAATATAAGAATCTATTATTATTGTCTTTGTTTATGAAGTCAAACCTACCGTTAAAAGTTGGTTTATGAAATACTGTTTCTAATTTTTATTTACAGATTCTAGCAATTTACTGCAATATTTGAGAGAGAATAAAATTTTGCCTTTTGAAGTAGACTTATCATCATTAAATCATTTAAAAATACATAAAGTGTTAATAGAATCAGTCAACGCCAATGACACAAATAAATCATCATTTCTACGTTTTCTTATAAAAAACATCGAACTTAATGGCTTTTCTTCTAATAATACTGAACAAACGCACGTAAATATAGCAGTAAGAGAATCATCGTTTACATCGGCCATTTTGAGATAGCTTTCTCTCCAGCAAAAGTGTTTTCGACCGTCAGCAGCAAAAACGTCACTTCCGGTAGCAACTGCTCAGCGCACTGCTGAATAAAAGAATGCGCGGACAGGTAACTCGCTTGAGAATAACCCGGCTATTGTAAGCGATGATAAAACTGGCATAACTACTCGGTAAGTCACAAACACCAACACACAAAATGGAAGTTTTGATTAGAAATAAATACTTTTTCTTGCCATATATCTAATAATAGACAGATGTCATCGTCTCTCCAAACATCTTTTTTATTTCTTTGCCGATAGCCCGACACGTGTTCTGTAGCCATGTTGTATTTTCTCACGCGCGTGGGATTGTGGGATCTCTCTTATGACTGGATCTAGTTTCAAGAACTCTCTCCAGTCAATCGCGATTGAACCTCGTTTCAGTCGAGATTGAAACGGTCGAGGGTGTTCGCACCAAGGCATAGTCGCTGACCTTGGTCACAATCTAGATTGAAATGCTCGGTGCGAACGGGGTATAACAGTCAGTGTGTGGTGGCAGATTTTGTTTATCCACTTTGAAGCTTAACAACTCCGTTGCTTACGAGATAACAACTCTTATCTCGTTAGCACCGATAACTCCTGTGCTTTTCGTAGGAAATTTCTGAAATTTTACAGGAAAGTTTGTGTATTAGGGGATTGATGCTATTAAATTTTGGTGGTTAAAGTCGACGGGATCGTATGTCATATCTAGAATAGGACCGGACTTAATGACGATTTTATGTTATTAGCATTTACAATTGTTTTAAAAACCCACTTGTATCCTGAAAATTAATCTTTTTGTCATTTTATAGTAATTAAAAATATAAAAAGTTTTTAATAAGTGATCAAACAGATGGCGCTAAACGCAATTTTAGATGTTGCCGGGAAAGTTAAGCAACTCGTTGCTGGATTTTTCTTATCTTGTGAAAGAATATTCAAGCCAAATGTGGTGAGGATACGTTGACCGGTATAGAACCCTTTATCTAACAAACAAACAAATATATTTTGACTTATATGTATAGTTGTTTACATTTATAAATTTAATGTTTAATTATTTGTAAGTAATTTCAATTTAAAATAAATTATTTTTGAATTAGTTACAAGTTTTTGTTTAATTAATGATAATTTTTACTTTCCAAAACACTTCAATTTCCATTTTTCTTTATTTATATTAATAACCAGTCGAAAGGTCCGATGCAGGCATCGGGGTATACTAAATTACAAATAAAAATAATAATATACTGAATATTATACTGTAAAAATATAAAATAATTTATATTGTTAATTTAAATAATAGCTAGGGGCACCCATAGTGGCTGTTTTTGGCATACCGTGACAGAACCCAGTTTTTATAGTAGATAATACTAACCAAACAAGCAATTACCTCCATTTTTCTCCCTTTATTTATACACTTCCTTTCCCCCGCGCCCCTTTGGTGAAATATGCGTACCACGATTCATGCGATTTTTAGCCGGAATTATTCATGACTTTTTATTATTTCTAAATGCTCATATGATTTTTTAAAATTAAGTTAATGCATTTCACAATATATATAGTATTAAAATTTAATACTAATTAATTATTTAATAAATAATGCATAATTAAAAATGCTGAAAATCGTCGTTAATTAATTAACTAAAGTGGTTTTTTTTAATTAAGACTCAAAATATAATAGAGTTTGAAAATTTTATTTTCACTCAGACGGTCCGAAGTGTCTTCGTACGTTTTTACCAATATTTTAAAATCTTTCGCGGCACACAGTTTGGCAGACACTGAATTAGACTATTTAATTAATTAATTAGATTAATTAAGCTGATGTAATTGTTTGGAGTTACTTAAAATTACAAGGAAACTTCAATGAGTAACGAAAATATTTTTAAAATTTAATTTATTTGAATATAAAATGCCAAAAGTATCGACATTGTGGACAGACATGTTGCAGTTATAGATTCTTGAATATTTTCCAGTGCAATGGGGTAAGTTTTTTCGGCGTAAATTGCAGGAAAATGTAGTTTATAACTTATTTTTCCGCAAATTACAAACGATACTGCTAAACGAAGGGAACTGTATAAGGAAATTATACTAAATTATACTTGTTTCTTGAAAGTATTGCATATCTACAAGTAATGGACGTTTCATTTATTTGTTATATAACAGAGAGAGATTATGGCGATCGGCCAAAATATTACCTTCAAGATTTTTACATTTTTGAACTCGGGACCTTGAAACGTCGACAAATGCAAAAAAGTTTGCGGGTTTTTTCTGTATGTATAGACGTGTGTGCAGTGCCGTCTTTAGAACGTAAGGGGCCCTGGGCCAGAAGAATGTTGGGGGCCCCCATGGAGAAACAGAATCAATACTAGATTACAGACCTAGGGATCGCTGGTGTAGCTAGCACGGGCGAGACTGGTTACGGATATCGTGCTATCACCCTTTTAACATATCCCAGAAAATCTGTTGGTTTTTTTTTTGGCCAGTGAGATTTTTCATCCCGTACTCAACACTTCACACTACGTATTGTAGGAGTAATTTCAATCGTATTATTAATGGTTTCTTCATTTCAAGTAACCTATTTGTTTTCTTTGTAATTTTATTACTTTTGGATTCAGGGGCCCCTACGACCTCGGGGCCCTGAGCCCGGGGCTCATAGGCCCTCCCCTAAAGACAGCACTGTGTGTGTATGTGTGTGGGATTTTGTTCACCTTCTTTGAAGATTAATAACTCCTGTGCTTTTTGTTGAAAATTTCTGAAATTTTGCAGGAAGGTTTGTGTATTAGGGAATTGATGTTATTAAATTTTGGTGTTTAAAGATCGAGGGTTTCGACCCGTCCGGATTCGATCCCGGGTCCCCCAGGGCGGCAGGGTGCTAACCTTGACCGCTCGGCCATCCGGCCTGCGATTTTTTATTTGTGCGGTATAGTTGGCGACTAATCGCGTGCGATTCGTCATGTCTCACGTTGACTTATTATAGCTAAATAAACTTATTATAGCATAAATGCACTTATTATAGTAATATTATTGCATGAATATGCGAAAAATGAAATAATTTACTTTTTAAGTCAACAAAACACCACCTGGACAAAAATATGTAAAACAGACGATAGACCAGACGATGCAGTCAAGTGCTGACATCTGTTGTCAATAAATTCTATTTCGTGTGGTTTTGAGTTATTTTCTATGTAAGACTTTTTTTATGCGGTTCCTGTTGACCGCATAAAAAATATATTTTTAATTGTGTTGCGAAAACTATTATTTACAGCCATTCGTGAAGTTTCGTGCGATTTTTTTATGCGTTTTTTTAATGCGGTCCCTATCCACCGCATAAAAACAGGTTTGACTGTATATGATTTGTATATAACGGATGTTCTTTGTTTGTATGCTACCCTGTAAGGTTGCCCAATAGGAAGTGTAATTCGTTGTATAACTATAAATTATTTACGCTTCAGTACTCACTAACAAAACTTATCAGAAATTTTTGTCATAAAACACGAGCTAGACGTTTTAAAATTATTGGCTTAAGCTGAATCATCCACGTCTTTATCTTTATAAAACATATACCAGCGTCGAGTTACGTAACTTTCCCGACAAGAGTTAAAGTTTTGTTTGGCGCCATCTGTTATGAGATTGTATTTAAAAAACTGCTTATATTCTTAATTTTTAGAAAATGGAAAAAAAGCTTGATTTTGATGATAGAGATGAGTTTTTATAAAAATTGTAAATGAATAAAATTATTAAGTTCGATCCCACTCGAGATATGACATATGATCCCCTCTAGTCTTTCCATTCCCTCGAACTTTAACCAACAAAATTTAATAGCATCAATGCCTCTTATATAAAAGTTACCATGCCAAATTCCGTGTCTTAATCTATATCCCCATCCTGAGATATTAAACGGAATAGATACTACTAATACAATACTAATACATATGTACGCGCTCTCACAAACATACACACTAATTTTTATTCTTTCTTAACATAATTTAATGGAGTAGCTGTTTCTCAATCATCAGAACAGGGAAGGCTTTAATTACAGATCAATCTTCTACACATTGTTAGATTATTCCATTTATTTCATTTTAAATATCTTATTTATCAAATTTATCCATCAAAGCCTATAATAATGTATATACTGTATATTTAACATCGTAAGGATTTGTAAACTAAATATTTCAGCGGAAGCAGGGAAATCTTTGTTTAAACCGATACGACATTTTCTTGTGACGGGAAAGTGTATTGATTTTATGCAAAATGATTGCATAATATTGATACATATAACTTGATAGATTTTGCAATCATTGTAGATTGCAACATTAAAATATTCCATTATAGTGCTACTTCGAACACTTCCCCAGAATCTAAAATAAGGCTAATAATAAACTTGATGAAACTAAGGACGACGAGGAGGTCGAAACTCTTCCAATTACAACTGAGATAACTATGGAATTTCGTTTTCAATTTCCTGAAGCAGAAGAGGTTCATGCCAGCAATGGATATCACGAAAATGATGATAAATCTAGTGGTATTTATGCAAAAACACAGGTCAAAAACAATTACACGAACCGATTACGACCGTTTCAAGTGATGTTAATGATGGCTCGATAATTCAGTCATCAAAACATAAGGAATTTTCATTCGGAGAAATGCTGATGACATTTTCACAGACTATCCATGCTCAAAATGAAAATCTCGGAAGTAGCACGGTGAAGAAAAAATTTGCTTCACTAGAAATGAAAACAACACAAGAACCTTCAGTGCTTACAGAGGAACAAATTTTAGAAAAATTGCACAAGAAGCAAACATTAACGCAGTTAATTAATTCTTCGATGTTACTCTTTTTTAATCTTACCACTCCCTTGGGGATTAAGAAAAGGGCAACCCGACGACAAAAGGGACGCACGTACCCGAAATGTTTCAATGTACGGACATCCTGGTTTGTACCCTGTTGCGTAACGTTTGATGCCCTTTTTTTAATATCTTGTGCCTCTTTTTTTGTAGTCTGCGGGCGCCTCTGCCCATGACGAAAAGAGTCTATAGATTATAAAATTCACAAATTTATATTTCTTGATCACACCCACTCACTTTGCAATTTATGAAATCGCATATTCTATAAAACAAATCTCAATTTTAAATACGATTAAATATTTATTTTTCCAGTGTTTAAACAATACGCAAGATTTAAACTTACAATGAGAAAATCTTGTAAAAATATTTATTTAAAAATATATAGGCCTATTACTGGCAGATGAGCCCGGTGATGCTCGGGCAAAAAGTAACAACAGCAAATATTAAGATTATTAGATTATTAGATTATTGATTAGATTATTAGATTACTTCTACCTCTTCTACTACATTATATTATAGTATGTGATTTATATTTACAAAGGTAATCTTAAGTAGGCCGAGTGTCCAATCTAATACATTTTAAAAATTCTTTAAATTGTGTACACAAAAGAATTTTAAAAATGCGTTGAATTGGACACTCGGTATGATAAACCATTACGTAAGATAACGTTTGTAGTTATATAAATCAAGTAATATAATATAGCAAACATTAAAACGAAAACCATATAAAGAATTAGGGTTATTTCAGCCTATCATCGTCACGTTTATCGCCTTACTCGGATGGTACGAAATGGCACATTTTCATTAGTCAAGTAGACACCAATTGAAAATATGATATCTTAAAACATATCAGGTATATTTTTTTTAATGTTAACTCTAAGAAACTGTACCATTCGCAGCCGAATATCAAACGGTAATCTACCAACGAATCAAATTTCGGAAAAAAAAAAACGGAACAAATATTTAAAATCGCCACCCTCGAAAACCACTTAAAATATATTTTATGCTCGCCCGTAACCTTATATTATGTAATTTTCCTATTCTAATACCACCACACCGCTGGTCTATTGGACCAGCGGTGTGGTGGTATTAGAATAGGAAGAAGGGACTGCTGAGGATGGGAGTTGAATTAATTTGAACAAAAGTAGTCATTAATAAGATAGTCATTAATACTGCTCTGCTAGTAATATTTGAAAATCAATGTGTGTTGGATAGGTTGTGATACGTGATTGAAGTTGCTAACCCTAAATAACGTCCGAAAGACTTCACGTAAGACTTGTTTAAATAGCGAGGTTGATACCGAAGTTTTTAACGCGAAAACGTGTATGTCGGACGTTCGGCGCCGCTTTCCTGTAAACCTAGAAGTTTGACAATGGCGTTTGGAATGTCAGTGGAATCATGTTCGACATTCCAATGGCCATTGCCAAACTTCTAGGCTTACAGGAAAGCGGCGCTGAACGTCCGACGTACACGTTTTCGCGTTGAAAACTTCGGCCTCAACCTCGCTAATAAAAAAAGTCTTGTAAAAATGCTAGAATAATTGCTTTTATGCGAGAATAAAGTATTTAAATTTTGGCAACAGTCTGTATAAACTATTTGGGAAGTATGTACTCGTAAATATTCCGTTTATAGAAAAATTATTGGGTTGCGATTTGAAAACATTGTAGAGCTATAAATTCCGACGGTTCTTTCTCTGACTGTCAGTCCTTTGTTAATCTCAAGTTAGATAGATGAAAATCGAGACCAGATGTGGAAAGCTTAGGGCAAGAGATCAAAATATATGAACTTCCGGTTTGGACTGGAAGTCATTTTATTTCAATTCGAAATTTTCTCCTAAACGCTGTTAGATAGATGACTGGCACGACTCTATTGCTAACGGGAAAAGTATGATGTACAGTATAGGGGCAAGACCATCACTAAAAGAATTGAGAACATTGTGACGAAAAGTTGTAGTCCGGCATTGTGACGATGTCCCAAAAAGTAATTGCTCGTTGGAATTAGTTTGGTTTATTTGGTTACGGCAACGCGACACGTAAGCGGTCTACAAGAGAGATGCATTCCAGGAAAACTTTTATGAGAAGCTGGACCCTATTTAGGTGAAGAAAACCCAGAAAACTCCACGTGGCCAGCCTGTGTACCATGCGCGAACCCACGACTAACTAACTACCAGAGTTCGGTGGTTTTATGCACTTGGCTACCGGAGGACACTTACTAGAATTAAGAAGACGGCCGGATGGCCGAGCGGTAAAGGTGGCAGCCTCCCGCTCTGGGGGACCCGGGATCAAATCCGAACGGGTCGAATAATCCCCAGGAATTTTTCGGGGGGTGGTCCGTTCGGATATGTCGGGCCCCGTCCCTCACCACCCGGTCGCCCCATTGTGGGCCTGGCCGAACCCATAATGGGCCTACTAAAAGAGGTCCTCTTAGTGCCCACAGGGCGGAAAGAGTTAAAAAAAAAAAGAATTAAGAAAGTACCGTTCAGAAATGAAAAAAAAACCGAAGTCGTCAGATGTGGAAAATTGAATACTTATATTTTCACAGAGTAACACTTTTGATTGCACGTCATTGCAATGATATAGCGCGTCAATTTTGTGCTATATCATTGTCTCAGTCATTAAGTGAATATAATATATATTTTTTTACAATTATATCTTTTTATATAAGAATCATATTGAATTTATTGATTTACACAAATTCAATAGATATTTCAGGGTAAAATGTAAGACATTTTCTAATAAGTATTTGAATGCAACTGCCGAGTATCGTAACAATTGGTCAAACGGACTAGGAATGTATAGAGAACAAACAAACAGACATTCTTATTTATATATATAGTTAAAAAATATAATATTGTTAAACAAATAATACACAATAAGTTTTAAAATTTTATGTATTTATTTTAAATTGTAATTTATTGGAAAATTACATAATTGCATAATTTAAAGAAATAACCATTTTTACGATTATTTTCTGCAATCTACATTCTACAATTCATTTGAATCAATAATTCTATAATAGTTTTTTACAACACCAAAAATATCCGGTAACCAGTTGATCGTATGATATACATGCAAGGCCAAATTTTTACATATGTAAAAGCTATGTAAAGCTGTAGTTTATGGTCTCGAGTTGCAAGGGGCTTCAAAACTTTCTACAGTAAAGAAAATTAAAGTCAGATTTTGTAATAAAATTTTTTTCTTTTACAAATCAATAAAAGATAGTCCACTTTTTATTTTGTGTAATATTTAATTGATATGTTTATGCTAATTCTTTTTTATGATTCTAAAATTGTAATGGGTTGGTAAGTGGCCTCCCTCACACAGAGTTCAGCTTATGGCCTCAAAATGCCTAAATCCGGCCCTGTATTCAAATGAATGTTTGATCGAAGTAACTTCTCATAACGGTCAGTATTGCGGAATTAAGACATTTCATAAAAGACTTCATAAAAATGTGTACGAATAAGAGAATTTCGTTATTTAAAATTTGCTTTGTATACTAGTACATTCTATATATTAACAGGCCTTATTATACTGGAAAAATTATGGATGCAGATATTTAGTCATACAGATCAAAAATTAATGTTCTGTATGACTAAATATCTGCATCCATAATTTTTCCAGTATAATAAGTCCTGTTAATATATAGAATGTACTAGTATACAAAGCAAATTTTAAATAGTGTTAGAAAGGACAAAAAGGCATAATAATTAATTAATTAAGAGAATTTCGTGTTTACATTGTGTGTACGAATTTGATCTATTCTGCTACGAATTATCTCTAAATAAGTGTGTCGTTGTTAGTGTTAGTTGGATGTAGTTTCGAAATGCATTTGTTCTCGTCGAGCACTCCAGTTAGTTCAATTAAAGTCGAGAATACCGAGTGACAAGCACTTGCTGCCTGCAAACAGCGTAAAGAAATATTTTATTGTAAAGTTTTTAAAAATATTTATTTAAGTTATAGTAACGGATATTCATCTTATTTTATACTAAACAGAAACTTGATTTTGCGTAGACAAGAGGATCTTACTCGAATCAAGAAGTTCTGTTTCACGAAGAAAAATCCTCCAACGGATATTCCGATGGGCATTCCTCCGAAAATCTTCATGAAGCAAACGACCTAACATGAATAATTTGTTTCGGTTAAAATGAAAATGAATATAAAATTTAAGGTAGGTACAGTACGTTACTTTTAATTTATATGTCAGCGTCAGAGGATCAGAGAAATATTTTTCCACAGAGATGAAATTGTCGTATATCTGAAATAATATTATTAGATTCTTATATAAAAAAGCTAAACCATTCTTGTTAATTTTTACTTACCACTGATGTTAAAGTCGATAATCCCCAGGAGACTAAGAAAGTAAAGCTTAAAAGTTGTAAAGCAAGTGTAGCCATGAATAGTCGAACGAAAAGATTCATCTTAGCAAAAAGGGTTCCGTACAAAAGAAAGCAACTCTCATACACAAAATGAATGTAAATGAGAGGCAAATAAAGCTCCCATTTTTCGTTTACTTGTTGAAAAAATTCCCATAGTTCCATAAATTTTTCGATTAGATTTTGGAGGTAATATTTTGTCGCTTTATTTACGGTGTGCAGTTCTAAAGAGATTTTCGATAATCTCTTCGATACCAGTAATACACATATTGTGGCTACGGAAGACATACTGAAGAGATGAATAGAGGTAATCATAAACCAAATTTGAATACTGACCAAACATGTAATTTGTCTGATCCTATATTTCTTTCCAGTATCAACATACGAATGACCAATCAACGGTATTAAAATGGCTAGAGACATGTGTAATATGACTATATACGAAAAAAAATTCCGTACATAGAATTGAACTTTATCAATATATTTCTCTTCGCCTTCGCAATTACTCTTGGTCATTGAATGTACTTTGATCTTATTTCTTCTTGTAATGCTGAATTGCAATGCGACATACAAAGAACAAGTTAAGGGCAAGAATTTACCATAGAAGGCATGCTCTTCAAACACAAGAAATATTCTACCGCATGGGATATCGACTGCAAGAAATATAACAAGAATTATTACAGCAAACCATAGATATATTTCAATTAGTATTTGGTAAGTTGAGAAAAGAGAAACGGATATTTTAGTTTTTCGACATTTACAAGGTTTAAAAATATTCATTCCAAAAATTTCAGATACAGAGAGAAAATGATGTAATTTACCAGCGATGCAAACGTTATTGGCGTAAGATTTCGAAAAATTTTCCATAATTTTTTTTCTACAAATAACTCGAAAAATATATCAACCATTCAAAAATTATTCTATGAAATTTTCATTTTAAGAACTCACCTCGCTCTACAAATTCACAATGGAAATTTTGTTTAGAAATAAAAATGAAAAGCTACAGATAGGTGAAAAGTGTCTTCTCGTATTATCTACTACAATTAGTCCTTACTTCAGCTGTCTATGGAAAGAATCGATTTGAGAGCAACGTCACGCGTGATGTCGCTTCAGTTAAACCAATCAGCACTTTTCGCTTAATATGTTAGGCAATGTGAATTTTATTTTATTTTTTGTTACTAGATGGCAGAATGACTTTTCCATTAATTGTTTATTTTTTATAGCGAGTATTAACTGTAAAGAATCGTAAATTTAACAATCAATATAGCGAACTTTCCCATATTTCAAATCAAGAACGTGAATCTTCTATAACACTATTGGCAGTGACTTGTTTAACAAATGAGGAAGAAAGCGTTAGTAACTTGTCACAACTAAGCCATCAATGGATGATGCTAATACCTAGTTGATTCTTTTCATAGACAGACTGTAAAATAACTCGTAAACAGAAAAATCAATGTCTAGAGGTAACATTTTAAGTATCCAGCTTCAATGTAACAGTTCGTCTGCTTAATTCTTTTGTTTAAGTGTTTGTATGGTTTATTAATATATAAACGATTTCATTCTGAAAAGGTCAATATTTACTTTACAATCCGATTTACAATACAGTACAGATTTACACGATTATAGTACAGATTTAAAATGTTTACTCCTCTTGAACATATTCAGGGAATTTCTTTACGTTAGTCTGAATAAATCAAATATGCTGTAAAAGTATTTCTCTTATCTAAATTTTCCAATTGCGCGTAATCAAAAATATTCATTGCAATAGTTTTTCTATAATTGAGATAATTATCTAATTATTTTTGGATCAAAGAAGCGTGTACCGCTTAATCAGGCCCGGATTAACATAAGCGAGATAAGCAAAGGTAATCAAACGTCAACGAAACGGGACTTCAGTTGTTTTGAGTAAGCATTAAATTGGAGAGAACGAATCGTGCAAGAACACAATTAAGATGGAAATATAGGTTTTTATTGGTTTCTGAGGCTATTAAAAGCCTGTATTTCAATCTTGATTGTGTTCCTTCATGGTTTGTTCTCTGAAGGAATTTTATGCTTACTCAGAATAATCACAACGAGAACAAAAGGCAGTGCAGTATAAAGGACTTCAGTTATTCGAGATTATAGCCCATAATTGACAGGCACTGAATCTGCGTCAAACACGCGAGTACAGTTTGGAAGGGCACCTGTGAAGCCATTTTCACGCAGATCGCTGAGAATACAATACCAAAACGAAGGGCACATACACCTAAAGTGCATGAGTGTGAGTTCCTTCTGTCTTTTAAAAGTGTATTCTGTCTGATCGATTAGTCTTCAATTCTCGCCTTTTTTTTCCAATTTTCAATCTTTCAGCCGCGTGAGCACTAAAATATCTTTCTTTCTTAATGCCCACTATAGATTTGGCCAGGATAGGGCCGAATATTAAAAGAAAATAATAATAAAATCACTTTCTGACACGCAGAAAAGCAATGCAGTGACAGTAAGTAGAATTCTGATTCTTACATTTAGATAATGGAGTTCTTAGAAATTGATGGTGTCATAGCAATCCAGAGCCGTAACTAGGGTATGGCCAACGTGGCTCCCGCCATAGGCGCCGATTTAATAAAGGCGCCAACGAGAAGGTTTCGGTATTATATGTATTCGAAATTAATAACACAAAAACACTTCTATAATTATATTTATATAGTATTTATTATCTGTTATTTCTACGAACATATATTTCAGAAAGAAACCATCATTTTTATTTTTATTTAATAACAAAAATTAAAAAGGCGTCATTTTTATTCTTGGCCATAAGCGTCCATAATTCTAGTTACGGCACTGTAGCAATCTAATGATCTTTGAGTAGTAATTTGAATTCTACTTATCAAATATATTTGGCTATATCAAATTTTATTTAACGTGCATTTTTAACTGGAGCCAGGTATAATAAAGCAAACATGTATGTAATTGTTGGCTTAATTGTGTTATAATTATTAAGGTGGCACTTAAGGCTGTATACTGTATTGTTTCGGAGATCCATAATGAAATACAGTACAGTAAAATTGTCATACTTTGAACTGATCTACCGATCGTACCGCCATCTATTGTTAGATTTTGTAATAAAAAGTTACATGCAGTGCAATTTATTATTATTTTCTTTTCTTCATTTTTATATCTTAAATTATACTAAATAAAAAGGAAAATTAATTCTTAAAATTTTAAATTTTCAAAAATTAATGTGAATGTCATGGAAAAAGATTCACATTATTTATATATAAAATAGTAATATGCATTATATTATTATAAACATAATGTCATCTGGTGTACGAAAAATTAATGTCTGAACAGATAAATTCAAATCGTAACAAATTTTATTAATTATAATAATATAACATTATAAAAACTATTGTTAATTAAAATTATTTTTAAAACAAAATACAGTAACTATGTATAAATTTTGTTTTTTTTTCTAATAATTCGTAATTTAATAATTTTATATTGACTTCAAATATTTTAGAAGTTTCTTGAAAATTTCTCTGACGAATTTTAAATATCTTGTATCAAATGAATACTGGCCACTACATTTTCTAGGACTTCAATCCCATCAGTGGTCGAATGGCTAAAACCACTGAATACTTGTAGTATTTGGTCGTGGATTCGGCTCTCCAACAGGCTCCCACCTGGGGGTTTTCGGGTTTTCTTTATATTAGTAACACGCAAACAGAAGCCAGTTTCCCTGGGCAGATCGAGATTTATTAATTTTATTTCATTTAGTGCATTAAAATCGTTCTTTCTAAGACTTGCTCCTGGATTCTCTTTTGCTACTCATGCTGCTTAAAAGTTATCTGCATGCTTCTCTGTTTTTGACTTTTCTTTTGCCCTGTAGATGCAAAAAAAGACCTTTTTTTATATACAATCGTGGGTTTGGCCAGGCAGGGTGGTGAAGTAGGGAGCCCGACATATACGGGACTTACCGCCCATGAAAACTTCTGAATAGTTGCATCGATCCTGGATTCCCTAGAGTGTAGTGTTACGTCTTCAAGTTTCTATCATTCTATGTCGCATCTTTTCGTTCTCTGCACAGATTTTTCTTTATGTTATTCTCGATATTCTTTTCCGTGTTGGTGGTCGATATTCTTTAAAGCAGTTTATGGTAACTGTTTTTAGGTTTAGTTATTATGAGGCGGGATTGGGATCAATTTCGTCCCTTAATAATAATAATAATACACTAACAATTAAATTTATCGTGTAGATTGGAGGCTCAAGACAATCTCAAGTATAGGAATTTTATGCAATTATGTACAAACAATTCACATTTTTCAATTTTGCACTCTGTCGCATATTCAAACATTTCGTTCAATTGATAATGAATTATAAATCTTTCGAGATTTCTGCTCACGTAAAAGGATTAAACCTTCTAATATTAATTATAAGTCAATTAAAATATGCTATTTTTAAATATTACGTTAAATTTAATCGAAAACTTCGTCGTTGTCATGATTTCTATAGTGTTTGTCGCTGTAAAAGTGAAACATGTTACTGAGATTATCTGGCTGATAACAGATTTTAATTAAATTCGGATGTGCTGTTAAAGTGATATGAAACATAACGTTTATATACAGCCATTTGCTTGATATTAATGCAAAAAAGTATTAAAATAAAGAATACATTCGACTAGTTTATATGTAATTAAAATCTGTTATCAGCTGAATATGCTTATTGTTAAAGAAGCAGAAATTCTTAAAAATTAAATTAGTTCACAAATCATTGTTTTTTTTTAAATTTCTGAATAAATTTATTGTTATTTTTATTAATATATTAAATATATTCGAATAACTGCAGATTACAATTTAAAATGTAAGTATACCATCTATTCGTTGTAGAAACCATCAGTACAAACAGATTAAACAAGAGGGTCACATTAATTCATGGGCATATCCGGCCGCGGTCTGGGCCTTTCCCTTTTAGGGACGTCATCTCATTGCTCGTTACTATTAGTTTCGTTTTATATATGTATCTACATAATGCTTCCGAAGAAATTGGGTCCCTCAACAGTGCTTAAAGCAGCCTTATCTGTCAAAGAAGCTAATTAATAGATTTGAAAATATAAAACTAAAAATTACTTTTTGCTACTGAATCATAAACTGATTATTTTATTAATATTGAGCTAAAAATTAAAAGAAGAAGAAGAAGAAGAAAAAAAAAACATTTCAGCTAAGTAATGAATACTTATAGAGTTTTGTTGTATTTATATTTAGTAGGCCTTACTTTATCCAATATACCGAAAATTAAAATTGCAAATTTACATTTCCCAGTTCATATTTCTGGTTATGTGTATTTATAACAAGTACTTATAATTTCATTATTATTAAACAGAAAAAAATAACATAGTTTAAATGCAGGATCAAGTATCAGATAAATGTATCAAGTATCAGATAGCCTTAGTAGAAATAAACATTTTTTTTTCAATATAGTAATACAAGATTATTACTTTATATAATATCCGAATTTAAGATTTTTTTATGTTGATGCTTTTTGTAATTAAATATAAGCGTCTTTATGTAACTCTAACTCTTGTATACTGTTCTGTGAAGTTCTCTGAATTGCACTCGTGACACTGAAGATATGAATTATGATTATCTTATCGCATCCATGTGCCATTGATCTTCGGCTTCAATATATAAATCTGTATATTTAGCACTTGTGTAGCAAAATTTCCGCTATTTCACAGGCATAATTTTAGAAAAATATTACACATGACTTAACATATTTTCGTCAAAGTATAACGGTTCGATACACATGATTAGTCTAAAAAATATTGTATTAGATATTTATTATTCTCAAAGCAAAAATAATCAGTATAAATATAAATTTTAGTTATTAAATACAGCATAAGGATGCCATTTCAAATAAAATATTGTAAATTAAAATAAATGCTATAGTTATACAGTGTAAATATTTGCAGAAAACTCGTAAGAGACAGGTGATTCGAGTTTCTGACGTAATGCACCCCTAAAAATGGGTATAAAAGAGAGCAGGACCAGATTTGCAGAAGCTAAACAAGCTGCAAGATAGATGTCATAAGTCATAACGCCAGGCCCTAACTTAGAGCCTCACAGTTTTGCATGTATTATTATTTGGGGGTAAGAAAAGGCCCACATGTTACAGGACTTGCAACTTAAAGCCATAACAAGTCTAGGTTCAGCCTTGAGAGGGAATTCCGTACGAAAAATAAGTTTTAGATAAAGTGTCATGTACAGTACGAAAGAACAAGTTGCCTGAATGTCGACTGTGCATATTTGCAAAACGAATAATCACTATGTAATTTATAAATAATAGAGGTTTTACAAAGTTGCATTTTTAATTTAAAAACTACTTTTTCAACAGAGCAATTTTTCTTTTCATCAATACATCATACATATACAGTATATATGGAATCTGAATGAGGATTGCTATTCTAAAAAAGGAATACAATAGAAATTTTTAATAATTTTTAAAACAAAAACATATCGAGTTTAAATTATACATATATGTACAGTACATATGTATAATGTATACAAGTGAATGCATAATATAAATTCATTATTATTATTATTAAATTCTTATAATTTATAGAAATATTTTATAAACTAGTTTTTAGACATTAATTTACATTAACTTAATCAGTGCCATACTAGTACATAGCCATACTTTTATGTATCCCGATCAAACTATTTTTATTTGCCTTCCCAAAGTAAACAATATTTAATGTTGATTGGATTAAATATATTGTAAAATAACGTAAAATTTTTTAATATTTACAACAAAATAGCCCGTATTTAGGTGTTTGTACAAAACACCTAAATACGTAGCTAAACCCGGAAAACTCCACGTGGCAAGATTGATGGCGAGGCGCGGACCCTCGATCAACTACTACTGTTCAGTGGCTTTATTCACTTGGCCACTGGTGAACTTTGGTGCAAAATAAATGTGTGGTTTTTCCAAGACGCCAAGAACAATGAGAGTTACGAAACTATCACGGGCCTGGTGCAAAAATCATGTATAGAGCTACAAAATGTATATTGTTAATTTTATTAACTAATTGGGATGGCCAAAGGCCCGAGCCACGGTGCTCTGCAGGCCTGCATTCTAGCTAGATCTAGTGTCGAGCATCGTGCGTGCCACTAATTCTGTGGGCCTCAAAGCAGGACTCCATGGATGTGAGACTTACTCGAATTCACTGATCACACATCCATGGAGTGATCATGAAAAGTAAACCATACACACATCTACGAAGAGCAAGCATAAAGCAAAAATTTAAATTACTCCCGCTATTTTATTGTATTGTGAACGTTATATTTTACGCTAAATTCATTTCGAATTTAAGTTGTGTATGACATTACGATGGTTAAAGATGGATACGACGAATAACTTTACCTTTGACATGTGGTAAAGTTATTTAGTAATACAGTATTAAATCACTTTTATTCTGATATTATTAGATACATCCTTGTTATGTTACTTATAAAGCAATAAATTATATCCAGACACTTAACAAAAAAATTATTATATTTAATAAAAACACAGTAAGCATTCAAGAAACTAAGGGGTGACAAATTTCCATAATTTAATATAATTATGTTAATATAGAAAGAAAAAAAATTTACAAAAATTAAAAAAAAAGAATATTGGCAGTATTTGGAAAGTTATATTCAATCCCGAAATTAAGCGGGTTGAACAGTTCCACTTGTTGGAGTAAGTGTAATAGGTGCATTGCCGGATTTATACCAGTTATAATCGTCAATGGTTATGGCGACGAAACTTAGAAATCCCAAAATACCGAATATCTGTAATAAAGATTTAATATATAAGATATAATATATATAAAATATTTTAAAATTTGATTTAAAAAAATAATTATAATTATATGCTTACAGATGCAGCAATTCTGGCTCCTCTACCGTAGCAACCACCACTTAAGGTTGTAAATAGTAAAATGGCGGCAATGAGGTACAGTATTGTGAATATCGCATCATTGATGAGGAACTGGAAGTATTAAATTAATTTAAAATTTTGTTAAGTTTGTGATTAAAAATATATATATTATTTTTTCTTATTCTGAAATTTTCTGTTTACGCAATAAATTGTTCTGCAGTGGCGTAAATAGGGGTACGCATGGTATATCGTCTCATAGGGATCTGAAGACCTAAGAGACCCTTGGCTTCTTATGTAAATATGTAAATCTAGTTCAACAGAACGTAGGCGTTCTGTTGAACTAGATTTACATATTTAAACTTTAAACTAAAAATGTAAATTGTTTTTAAAGGCAAAAATCATAATGCAGATAAGGGGCCCTTCAGACTTTCATTTTCTAAATCTGGGGGGGGCAGAAAATTTATTGCAAGAGTTATAGTTACGCCACTGTGTTCTGTTACGTTAGCTTTAATAATGAATCATTTATTTTTAATTTATTTTTTTTGTAAGATGAATTTGCTTTATACTTACGGATAATGGTAAATTAATACATCCAGTTAAATATTTGTCTAATCTCAAGATCATCATGACGAAGAATATGATTAGAAATATCAGGCAGGAAACGGCTACAAAGTCGTAAAAACCGTATTTTCCACCGTGGCCACAGTAATGACCAGAACCCATGCTGATCAGAGCACATATTGTTACTACCTAAAAAAAATATTTTCAAAAAATTATTAATTTTTTAAAAATGTATAGCATTTAATGTTGATTAATATAGAAATGAGTCGGTATTTTTTCCCCCTAAAGCACTTGCATAATCACTTCATATATTACACAATAAACTAGTGAATAATGGTGTAGTTGATGCAATTAAACAATCGCAACCTACGACAACGCAATCAGTATTTAATTTTCTGAAAGGAGATTATGTTACTTCCCATGTGGAATTTATGTTAAGGAGATGTGATTTGAATACATTAAATTATTTACTTTGCTTAGAAATTTGATTCCAAGTTTTTAAGGTCCAAGAATCCTGCATTTCAACTCTGCCACGCCTTAAATCTTAAATTTTTTGAAGCTTAATAGGTCCAGTACGAGCTACAGTAGAAATTTTCTGTTTATTTTTTCAATTATTTTAAGGTGAATTCGAGGAATATTTTCCATAAAATTCAAGATTTCTTGTGGAATACTTTCAACGATTGCAATTAGTCTCCTCATTTAGTCTCATTTCGTAGCAGATAAAATCGTATCTTTTGCAGAAACGAAGCAACAACCCATTTAGCATCACGATATTGGAACACAGCCACGGGCGGAAATGACGTCAGAGAGCGGGTGACACCATACAAGGAGCCGTCCTCATAGTGGAGGCGGGAAACATTCCGTAAAGCTCAAAAGTTGCTAGTAAAAGTATACACGTCAGTCCTTCGCTATAAAATTAAACTACGATTTTACTCATTACGCACATTAAAGAAAAAAAAAATTGATTAAAAACAAAAAATAAGCAGAAAGATTCGCTGCCCTCCCTCCTAGTTATGCTGATTTAAAACGAATTATATAATCCTTTTAACCTAATTTCTTACAGAACTTGAGAGCATTTTAAGGGCGACCCTCACACGTGATCAAATTGCTACAAGTTTTCTTAAGGCGTTAGGTTATCTTTACACTCCTATACAGGAAAAGATACCTATCCTAGTAAAAGAAATTTTATGAAGCATTCTTCATCTTTCTACTAAGGATTAGCATCAGATATTAAGTTTTTACCCATTAAATTTTTAAATTTAATAACGTTATAAACTTTGCTCGAGCTGACGTTACGGATAAATAAATTACAGATAAAACTACACGTATTTACGGAAGTTATCCGGACATCTGTTACTACATTAACATTAAAAAAAAAAAAAAACCGTGATAACACGAAGCGTAAGATGGCGGCTTTAATCCGCTTAATTAATCTACAAAATATGCAAATTTTTATGCTTACCAACTGGATGATCCTTATAATACCGTAGCGAGTCCTTATAAAGGAAGTGTTAAAGGTATCTGTTTGTGACATTTTGTTTACTACTTAATCACTTATCCTTAATCCCATAACAGTTACTCCGATGACACGTGTTTGCTCGCACGCACTTGCAACACCAGGAGGAATTTCTTTTTTTGTACTTCCCCCTTTGTTTTCAAATTGTAAAGGGCATTTGCCTGTTTTACTTTACTGTACGAAAACAGCGGTCAACTGCTGAAAACTTTCACACAATTTCCACCGTTCGACAGGGGTGTGGCGTGCTAACCGGAGGAACAACTACGCCAACATCTTATGAACCGCGCGTTACTATTGGTCGTTCGCTTTAATAATTTACATTTGTGTTTTCCGGTTAATTTATCCGGCTGATAAACAATTCATTTTATAATTTACTGTTTTATATCCGTTTAACAACGATTTCGGTCCTGATTAAATTTAAATTAAAACGATTTTTAAGCTTACGCAGCGATTTAAATCTGTTACGATCGATCGTATTGGTCGTTTTAATTGAACGATTCGAATTTTAACCAATCGCGTATCTCTTCCTGTTTAAATTAATCAATCTATTAATAAACTTTATTAGATTAGTTTATGTTTTGAATAGCGAGCTGCTATGTATAATAGAATGTGATTTTTTAGTCATTTTAAAGCTTATTTTCCACTCTATTATTGTCTTCCATCTTTTTCAAGGGTGATGACCTCAGACATTAGTTTTCCTAGAAAAATATTTAATTAATTTATTAAATTTCTGTTTTAAGACCTTTAATATGATCTCCAATTTACCTATAAAGATTATTTTCAAGGCAAACATCTCTCAAAATATTGCGTTTACGTCATCGCCTCCTACACAGTTTAGTATACGAGAAGTGATGTCAGACTATTTAGGCGTAACTGGTTGAAATTGAAGAAAGGGGAGGAAAAAATAGAAAAATATTTATTTCGTAATTTAAAAATTCGACCAAAAGGAAGAAAGTTGAATGATTTTTACAGTGTTTAAGAATGTGAGAAGGTCGCTTTTTGTTTTCTAATTTCGGAGTAACTCTACCGGGACTGGCTAAACATAGAATTAGCTCGCTTGCATTGGTCGAAAGTAACCTTACTTCCTGTTTAGCTATTATTTTAAAAAAGTAGTACTCGTGTGATGTCCACACGAAATTAGGTAAGAAAATTTTAAAAAACTAATAATAATTTACGATAAACCGCTTTGATGCGCCTTTACGTCACGAATAATTTATGCAATTTAACGAAACAAAGCGACAGTTTCTGTGCCTTGTACAAAAGACTGGTGTGATGTCACACCATTATCTTTCTACCTTTTTTTCGAGTTAATTAGAAAGCACTTGTTAGGAGGAGGCTTCATTCTATTATTAAAAAAATAAACGGATATCCAGATCAACATCCGGTTATTTCCCGAAGGAAATAATAATAACAAGGTAGTGAGGAATATTATTATTAATTTCATGCCCGATTTCGAAATTTTTATAGCATTCTTTCCTAGTTAAAATTTACTTACAGGCTGACAAACAGATGTTCTTTGCATTGTCATTACAATTAAACGCTTATTATATCTTCCTCCTTTACAGTTGAGTTACAAATACAAATAAATGGAATTTTATTTTAAATATTTCTTTAAAATTATATAATATTTAATCTCCAATAAATTAATTATAAACAAAAAAATTAAATTGTCATTAGCATTAATATAAAGAAATTGAAGCTTGCGCAGGAATTTTAATATATTTAACAATATAATTAAAAAAGAAAATATCCAGCAATGAGTTGCGTAACGTTCCAGGCAATATTTGGTGGCGCCATCTGTTATGATATTTTATTAAAATTTTTTTATAGTTATAACTATAATAAAGTGGCAAAAAGTTCAATTTTGACGGCAGGGATGGGTTTTATAAAAAAATTATAAATGCTAATAATGAGTAAAATCGTCATTAAGTTCGACCTTACTACCACACTTTCTCTCCACCCCTCAACCTTTAACCACCAAAATTTAATAGCATCAATCTCAGAAACCTCCCTGCAAAATTTCAGAAATTTTCGACAAAAAGCACAGAAGTTGTTAAGCTTCGAACAGAGTGAATAAAATCGTGCTCCCCCCACACCAACATCCAGACATACAGAATATACCCCTGATTTTTTTTTCTTTTTTCTTTTTACATTTCTCGACGTATCAAGGTGTCCTGAGCCCAAAAATGTAAAAACCTTCGGAGGTAATAATTTTTTGACGGATCGCCATACTTTCCCTCTGTTATATATAACAGCCGGAAAAGTAAAAATAGCAAACAGTTCATTAAATATATTATTTAATTATTTTTTTTTGTAAAGAGTAAATAAGCTTCTTAAAATAATACATATTTTTGTGCTTTTGTTATTCTTATGTCATGCCTTATAATGGAACACTGAATGCATTATTAATATTAAATATAGCGATTTATTTTAGCTTTAGATATTTTAAGCTAGGATTTTAGTTGTTTCCTCTTTTACTGGATGAATAAACTGGATTTAGTAACAATAGTTACAAATCTATATATACACAGTGATTTATATTATCCCATGGGCTAATTTAAATGTTTTATTGTGTAATTTTTGGGTAAATTATTCGTCGAGTGTTATAGATTTAAATTGTGATAACATGTAGTTACAAGGTTGCACTTTTTATTGCAAGTTTTGAATTGCCCAATCAATTGTTTTTTATTCAGGGGTGGACTGTTCTGGAAAATGCCAGAAAGGCCCGTACTGTTAGAAATTGTATACGTAAAGTGCTGTTTTTTGAAATTTTCAAGTATTATTTATTAGCTACATTCAAATGTAATTGATTATACAAATTTCAGTTTATTTTATTTTTCTGTTCCCAACTCTGTTCAACTGTTCCCTCTACACCCAAGTTTTTTTTTTGGAAAATTAATATTTGACATTAGTTAGTAAAGTGTTGCTAGACTGAAAATCTTATCCCACTCCGCCGCTGTTTCTCTTTTATAAGCTTTCTAATAAATTTCCGAAACAATAGAATCTACGTTAATGATTTAGTCACTAAGATTTTTAAACCGCATTCTGCCAGTTTTTAAAGTTGTTATCGATTATCTCGATTAATAGATAAGACTTTTTCATAAAATGATGGACAGTATCATCAAGTTTAATACATTTAAAGTAAATTCCCTTATTGTAACTTACCATTTCAAATTTTACTGAAAACTTCTTTGTATTTTGTTGTCATTTACAGTTATTAAGAAGCTATTTATTACAAAGAGGTAATTCTAGTTTCAAAAATGATATATAGGAACCAAATTTGAAATTGTTGGAGCATTAAATAGGAATCTAATGGAAGCATTCGAATCTACTAATGTTATTTTCAATAGACAATGGAATAAACTGCCATTGACAATAAACCAGAAAATAAATGAAATATCCCAATAGAAGAATCCCAATGAGACTGAGAATATCCAGCCACCAGTGCCCGAGTGGATAAAACCATTGAACACTGGTAATTGGTCGTTTGTTCGCGCCTGGCTAAGAGGCCGGCCACATGGAGCTTTCTGGATTTTCTTCTCGTTAGTACACCTAAATAAGGGCTAGTTTTCCTTAAAAGACTTTCCGGGAGACAATCTCTTCCGGCAGATCGCCACGTGTCATGTTGTCATATGACATATACGAATGAACCAAACTCAATGGAATCCCAATAGGGACCGAGTAGACTCCGTTGGGATATCCCAATGGATTCTATCTCTAGTCATAACCGAATTCCATTTATGTGTCCTTCAGATCAATGTATTTAACATTTTCTACAAATCCATAATGGTTATTAATCTTTATTATTCATTATCGTAGATCAGATTCGTTACTGGATTCATTACCGTTGCAAGAGATTCCTTTATTGCATTCTTATTCAATCGGTTGAACCGTATCTAATAGATTGGTTCTGATTTTTATGATCTGTTTGATTCGAGTGACAGTAAGGTATATTCCAGTATTAGCGAAGATAACAGTGAAGAAATTGATTCATTTTCTAATTCTGAGTCAAGCAATATTCTTGAATCAGATATTATTCTCTGCAGAGAATGAGATTTTAACGCCAGACTAAAAATGAAAGAAGATTGTCAGATGTAGATGAACTAATACATGTAGAGGAGGAATCGGAAGAGATTTCTCAAGTACTCACAGAAGATGTTAATTATATTAGTGAAATAAATGAGGAACAAGGTGATGCTTCACTTGTAATGATTCCAGTAACAAACACATTAGAAACATTTCAACTCAGAACAGAGAAGTTCTTACTACACCATCATTAGTTAAAAACTGCCGTTTCTCCTGGCGTTGATGATGTTGGTCAACTATGCTCAACATGTTATGAATTATGGACAAATTCTGGTCAGATTAGATTAGTTTTTTTAAAATATGGTCAATTATACAGTTACGGTAGCATAGCTAAATGGTTGTAAGATCGAATCAAAATGTCCACAGCTCCAGCTAAACGTGCAGATTTCAGAACAATATTTGCAAAGAGCATGAAGGTTTTATTTGATTGAACAGGAAGTTCTCGTACTTTTGGACGCATTTTATTTAGCCAAGAAAATTTTATGTACAGAATTGACTTCAATCATCAGTGTAATTACTGTTGTTGTTGACCACTTCCAGCCAACGCTTATGCAAGGAATGGATGCCATCTCGATAAAACTATGGCGGCTGCGACTCGAAGAAGTTGGTCAGGCTGGCTTCCAAGTCGGCTTTATTGTTGAACTCCTTGCCAGCCAGGTGACTGTCGAGCGCGGCGAATAGGTGGTAATCGGAAGTTGCAATGTCAGGGTTATACGGCGGGTGGGACAAGACCTTCCAGTTAAGGTCCAGTAGCTTCTGGTGGGTCTGCTTAGCCGTATGTGGCCGTGTATTGTCATGCAGCAGGATGGTGTTCTGGTATTCCGGGCGGGTCTCCGCCAGTTTCTGCTGCAGACGTCGAGTTGTTCGCAGTTGAAGCATCATGTTCCAGTTGCGGCAGCAACTCGAACATGACGATTTCTTTAGAATCCCAGAAGACAGAGAGCATGATCTTCTTGGGTTAGGGATCTCCACTTTTGAAGCATTCGTACCAATCTTATGCAGTTCTTCTGGCGACAGTGTCCGGGCCTAACCAGCATTGATGTCAGTGATAGAATTGGCTGCTTTTTTGTTGGAATGATAGTCATAAACGAGGAGCAGGCGAACTTGCTCTTTAGTTAGTGGATGTTGGTTGGTCATGGTAAAGTAGAGTGAAAGGACTGGATTTGGTATTTTCTTATAGCACGTACCCCAACATATTTATATACTACCATGGAACATTCTTGAATGTTCCAGAAAAAAGTTATTCTAGAAAGTTCCAAAAAGTGCAAGAACTTTCTGTTCAATCAGATAGATACCCCAGAAAGAGATTTAGCTCTTAATATATCTTTAGGATTTGGAGATAAAAAAATTTCTACTATGGATTTTAGAGTTTCGGAATTTGTTAGTACTCATCGAGAACCAATTAAAGATATTGCCTTCCACAGAAGTGATACTCTGGTTCTAACTGCTTCCATGGATCGATCAATAAAATTAGCAAATGTTTTAAGTAATAGCATTATTCAATCATATACATATATACATTACCATTCGAAGCCTGGAGTTGTGTTTGGAGCAAGGATGATCCCACTGAAATTTTGTAATTTAATGCAAGGATGATCAATATATGTGAACTTTCTGCACTTGGATTGAAATCACCAGTTACGGGCCTTCAGTATATACAGAAACAGTTAAAATCTTGTTTCAGTATATACAGAAACAGTTAAATTCTTGTTTCAGTTTTAATGGGTTGTTGAGGGGACAGTTATCTACTTGCTGTTTATACGAAATGAAAAGAGAATTACATAAGCTTCATCCATTATCTTTAGAAGACAGTTTCACTTCAATCAGTTATGAACCAGGAACTGGTCACGTACTAGTGTGTAATTGTCCGTCTGGAAAGCATGCATCATATGCTGTGTGGATTACCATTGATGCAAATAGAAGTGATTCAGATGCGAGAAACACTTACTCTTGCAATATCATACTGAGTTTTTCACGTGGAGATAGCCAAGTACAGATCTGCAAATCGACACTCTTCCTACATCCGAAGAATAAAAGCTGTATTTTGGCATGCGCTGGAGATGAGAGGGTGCAAGCGGCTTTAATTTGCTGCTTGCAATGGAGAGAGGCTTCAACAATTGAAAGCTAACGATCTTTCAGTTTTGGACGTTCAGTTTTTTCTTACTGGACCAGATTTGGTCTTTGGTACACTAACAGAAAAAACATTACGCCTGTATAAATGGACAAATGTATAAAATAGTTTTTTAAATCTACGATAACGTTTGTAAATAAGTAAATTAAAGCGTTTTTAAAACTATAATGTATAGTAATTATGGTGTTCATACAAACATTTTGAAAATTATTTCAATTACCTGAGAATTCCATTGTCCAGTTTCCCATAGAAAGTGGACTTTCCTATTAAAATGGACTTTCTATGGGAAACTGACTCTATTTAGGTGTTAAAAAAGTGAAGAAAACTGGAAACTCCACGCCTATCCGCCTTTTGTTAATTTTTAGAACGGAGTTAGATAGATGAAAATCGAGATTAGATACGGAAAGCTTAGGTGCTGCCTAAGCTTTATTTTAACTTAAAAATTAAAATATGATTAAAAGTTGCTGTATTGTGACGATGTCACGAGAAATAATTGCTCGTATAATGTTAATTACTCGAGATTTATTGTATTTGTATGGTATTCAAAGAAAATAAATAGTAAAGTTTGCTATTTATTTTCCGTGAAAAATTGTCTTCGGTGTTGCTGTTTGTTAAAAATAAATTTAAAATTTCTTTTTAAAACGCGAATAATTAATTATTTTATAGTTTATGGTTTTATTGTTCTTAAGTTAAAACTTTATGTTTACTGTCTACTTCTATAAAAACGCAATATACTCATAATATAAAAAATAACTTGAAAATTTCTGGAAATAACTAAATGGGATTGGTCTGATTAAGAACGGGATCAACCAATATGGATGAGGAGTGAGAAATTTGAATAAAATCCAGATGTTTCGGAACAATAGGAGAATGTTTACCACATTCAGCTCACAAATAAATGTATTGTTGGTGAATAAAGTATGATTTAATAAAAAGTATACAATCCTGTGTTGTTTTTATATGGCCATCTACAGAGGGGACCCGTAGAAAGTCTTCCTGCAAGGCATGCCGTCTCCCAGGTAGACTTTCTAAGGGAAACTGCCTTATTTAGGTGTTATAAAAGTGAAGAAAACGTGGTAAGGTAGGAATCCATGACCAACTGTGTTCAGTGGTTTTATTCACTCAGCTAATGATGAGAGTCGTAAAACCCATCAACAGTAATATAGAAAATCTATTATTTCCCGAAAGAAAATTATTTAGTAATGAAAAACATAAATTAATAATATTTTATATTTGAAATAAAAAATTCTGTTTAAAGATTGCTTGCATGAAAAATATTCATATGAAGTGGACTTTTATAGTTTATAATAATTTATAAATTGTTTATGTTTCAAGAGATTTTCGATAATCCGAAGAAAAAATTATGTTACTGTATAATAAATCTATAATGTTATATATTTTTATACGTACCCAGTATACAATTGTTATGTACAACAGTAAAACTTGTCCAAAACGGGACCTGAATAAAACGGAAAAACCTGCTTAAACGGGAAAATTTTTCATTACGGAACGATTTTCTATGTTAGGAAAAAAACCTGTTTATAATGGAAACTTGCCATACCGGAAGAAATATTCGATGCCGTGCGATTCCAGTTTAAGCAAGTTTTACCTTCACACGCGAATTCTTGGATGCCATTTATATTACGCGAATGTCAATTAATGTAGTTTTTATTAATTAATTAGATTTAAATTTAACTGCCGCGCGTAAAAACGGTAAATAGTAACGAGATTGAGGCCGAAGTTTTAAACGCGAAAACGTGCACGTCGGACGTTCAGCGCCGCTTTGGGGCCGTCCATAAATTACGTAAGGTATTTTGGGGTGGGTGGGGTGAAGGATTTCTTACGATTTCTTACTCAGAGGTAGGGGGTAATAGATCTCGTTTTACGTAATATTCTTATTTTTATGTTTTAATTTCGATGAGTGGTGGAATTTTGAATTTTGCTTTAATTTGGCGGTTTCTATTAAGAATGCTCGTGACGTGTGATGTGAGAGAATAATAACGCTAGAAGACTCACGCTCTACACATTTTTTATCATGGGAGAAAGGCCGTATGGTGGTTTCTCTCTCTTTTTGTTTTTATTAAAATAAGTGAACCACTTCTATGGGTGTATAACACTAAGAATGCGTAAACCAAAATACATGATACAAAGTAAGCATAAAGTTAGTATTCGGTTTTAGTGAAAACTAAAATGTAAAACTAGAAATTATAAATTATAGTTTTTTTTTCGTATATTTTGAACATAATTGTAAAAAGCATCAAACAGTGGCTTCTGAACAAGCATGTCCACTCGACATGCTTGTTCAGATTGGCCAAAATCGGGTCTAGAATGGCCGAAATCGCCCTTACGTAATTTATGGACGGCCCCTTTCCTGTTAGCCTAGAAGTTTGACAATGGTGTTTGGAAAGTCAGTGAAATCATGCACGACATTCCAAACGCCATTGTCAAACTTCTAGCTTACAGGAGAGCGGCGCTGAACGTCCGACGTACACGTTTTTGTGTTTAAAACTTCGGCCTTAACCTCGCTATTTTCTTTCCTGCATAAACATTAAAATCTAATTTAAATAGCAACGCCTGGCGATCTCGGCGCCACTAACTGCTGAATAGATAGTCCTGTCGTTGATTAATCGACTTTACTTTTTTCTGTTTTGTTTATTTCGTGGCACGTAGCCTGCCTCAAATAAAGATAATGGCTTAGTATTTTTTTAAATATGATTTTCAGTTCTAAAGGACTTTTAAGACACCTATATTTGTTTGGTTTCCTTTATAACTTTGGTTCCAAAACAACCAAAGTTAAGAAGTAAACTTAGGAACGACTAACAATATCAATAAGAACACCAAGAACAGGCGCAACAACCTAGCATAAACATAAACTGTAAGAAACATAACATGAGTCTCGAAACAGTCTGTCAAGGATAGACATCAAGTGACAAATGAAGGAGCTGTGCTCGAAACACGTATGTAATAAAAGGTCAAATAAAAGATGTTGTGCAGTCGCGAACATATGGCGGAGTGGCTAATACACTGAACACCGGTCGTGGATTCGTGCCTTGCCAATGGGCTAGCCACATGGAGTTTTCCGGGTTTTCTTCGCGTTAGTAACACTAAATAGGAGCCAGTTTTCCACAGAAAGTCGTCCCAAGAGGAATCTACCTCCGCATGTTGCGTTGCCATATACAAATAAACCAAACAAAACCAATTAATAATGTAAATTTAAAATTTATCTTGTATACTAGTACTTTTTTATCAATTAAGAGGGCTTATTATACTGAAATTATGGATGCAGATATTTGGTCTTACAGATCAGAAATGATATTTTACATTTAGTTCACCTGATAAATTTTAAATTACGATAGAGGACATAATATATCATTATAACCATTATGTAATTATAATGGTTATAATGGAAATGAACCTATTTTTGTGTCTGTCTTCAACTGTACAGTATCTATTAATATAACGTAGTCCTGAAGTTAACTAGTGTTTTATTAAGTTTATCTCAGGCATGAAAACGTTGCCAGATTGAAGAAATCGTCGTCATATCGTCAATTGGCTTGAAATTAGGCGATAAATTGCTAGATCTGGCAGCATTGTTGTTTCCATTATCAACTCAGGGGCTAAAAAACAAAATGCTCACACCTAAAAGATATTTATCTCTGTTTAAATTAAACAGCAGTAGATATGCTTTACTTTTTTTTGGATAAAATCCTAATTTTAAGCTTCGTTTTTGTTTCATCCATCTGTTTTGGGTAATGCCAACTTTATTCACTTGGATTTGGATAAAGATTAAGCTCTAAAATGTAATTAGTAATTAATTATTTCATTGTTGCATTCTTATTTTTAATTTACTTTTAGTAAAATATATCGGTCAGAGGCGGATCCACATAGGGGCTAATAGGGCTTAAACCCTTGGCCCCAAGTGTCAAGGGCCCACAAAAATTGACTTATTATTATAAATTTTTAATACTTTTTCATTAACAATGAGCACTCAGCGTATAGTAAAAAATAGTTAATAATAATATAATAATAATGATATATAAATGAATTTTAAACCCCAATTTAAAGATTCTTAATCTAACAAAAAATGGGGCCCGTTGGTCTTCAACAAGCCTTAGGCCCCGAAAAACCTAAATCCGCCCCTGATACCGGACTTCAATTATGATCACGCGATCGTAATTTAAGTACCAGCTGTAAAAATCTAAACTTACCAATAACTTGGCACTTTTGGTGCTGCAAGTTACAAACATTTTATTTGCACTGTACTTACTGTACATGACACTCATATTATGCTGTACAGACTGTAGCGATGCAAGGAACACTGCTTAATGTGATCCTCATTCTGCAAATGTAAAATCTAATGGCGATAAACAGTCTTTCCAACAGCTTACCTTGATCTTGTGCCATGCTTCTGACATGCTGTGCGATATTGTTTTCAAGATTGTCATGCCAAATTAGCAACATGTCTACAATAAATCACACGTTTTATGTCTCTTCACAATCAAAATTAATGCGAATTAAGATCGAGCGGTGCCTAAAGCCGTAGTGATGAGTTTTGATACTATTTTTTGAAATATCTTCCGCATGTTCTTAAATTCAACAGATTTAGTGTGGGTCACCCACACTAGATCTGTTGAATTTGGCCTGCTAAATATATCTCTGTGGTTCTCAGATTTTCTCCTCTCACAACAAATTTTGAACATATAAATAACAGAAAGCAGTAAGTTGCCACTTTAACCGCTTGGCCATCCAACCTTCTAGAAGTAATGGGTTTGCACATCATTAGTGTGAATGAACAGAAAATGTTCGTAAGGATCATCTAATAGGAGTGGGCAGAAATTTCAATCTTGTCAAATACGTGAGTGCTGATTAGAATAATTTCTTGTAAATATCGGTTCTGCGCTCGTAGTGTCAAATAATTCGTCTAGTGAATAGAGAAGAGGGATAAAATACGGCATTACGTGTATAGAGTACTCATAAGTCAGGGTAGGCCTACTGTATTATTATATTTTTTTGCCTACAACACGATTTCTATTTTCTAGAGAATATCATTAACATAATAAACGTATTTGAAGAGAAGGAAGTATCTATGCGGAATCACGAACTAGACGTCCTTGAAATGAGTTGCAAAGTTTTGTCATTGGTACTAATGGTGAATTTAATTTTTATATCCTTAAATCGTAAGGTAACAGATAGAATAGAGGTTTGATTTAGTTTATTTGGTTACGGTAACGCGACATATGTGCGATCTGTCTCTTTATGGAAACTAACTCCTATTTACGTGAAAAAGTCAGGAAAACATGCGGCCAGCCTGTTAATCAGGCGCAAACTCACGACCAAGTACCATGTTCAGTGGTTTTATCCACTCGGCCAATGGTGGGCATCATGTGACTTGAAGTATCTCGATTCTCTTTCTCAAATATATAATCATGTGGTATTACTATTAAAGCAATAGCTCGCTTGGCATGCATGATAATTGTTTTTCGTTTTAAGACATAAATGTTAACATTTATATAGAGAAGCCAATGTGTTAGAGATAGTAGGATCTCATTTCTTTTGAGAACTTCTCAAAAGAACTGCGGCCCTACTACCAAGAACTGACTTCTTGCTCCTGACGCAGAAAACAACTTTTCACTAGAAATCTTTCATAACAAATTACTTCTATATTAGTGTTAACATTTTTTGAAGTATCCTGTATAGGCCTACGTATGTTTAAGTATGTAAATTTCTAAGGTTAAAGAAGCAAGACCAAATGTTTCTGCAGACATTCCGCGTATCTGGGCTTGTACATAAAAGATTCTTTCTATCTGGATTATAAAAACAAAGTACATTTTGTGACCTGAACATAAAGAGGGACCCAAAATGTAGTCTATGGGCATTCAAAGTGTAGTGTTTTAGATGAAGAAAAAACAATATGAAAGTGATATAAATTAAAATTTTCTTATAAAATGTAATATAATAGATATTTTTATTTGTTTTAATATTTTAAGAAATTTATTATTCTTTAATGTTGATTCAAGGAATAAATATCATATTTACTACTGAGAAAAGCATATTTTTTAGTGTTAATTTTTAAAAAATGATGTAGAGTAGCGCCTGGATGTTCGGCTATTCTTGCATACTAATACTCTAAACATAACTTTAACAATATTTAATAAAAGTTTAATGAAAACATAATTAATTATATTAAAAATAATAATATTCTCTTTATCTAATTAATTGCTTATAATAAAGAGTTTATTATTTTTTAATATATTAAATATGCTTTTATTAAATTAAATTAAAGAAACAGTCTAAAACTCCAGCAATATCTGCTGGAGTTTTAGACCGTTTCTTTGAGCATTAGGGTATGATTTAAATTTTATTAAAATGAAATGAAATTACTGATGATTATATTAGAATTATCAATCTAACTAAATATTTGTAATTATTAACAATTTTATCACATTAATTGTTGCATTTCAAGTATGCCATATTTGTTCACTCATCAAAATTGTTTGTACTTTAACCACTCTTCTTCATGGAAAGTATCTCTCATCATTCGAGGGGATATTTTTGTTTTAAATTTAGTTCTTATATTTTTAATTCCCTATGTAGATAAAGTTTCACAACTACACAAGTAAGTTGTGAATTTAGCGTGCTTACAGTTACAAAACTTAGGTTTTGTTTGTTCCTATTAATATGGTGCTAGAAATAATCAAATTAGATTTTTCTCAAGATAAAAATAATACGGTTATATGGTCTATTTCAATTTTATCCATTAATACAACCATGTGTTATTATTATTATTATCGTTAAGATAATGCATCTTTGAAGGCACAAAAAGAGCCTATTTACATGTCCAACATGGGTTTGATCAGGTTTCAATAATAGTTGAAATGGGGTGGCTGTTTTTCTTGTAGCTACTTGTCCAGCATGGGTTCGATCAGGTAGCAATAATAGTTGAAATAGGGTGGCTGTTTCTCTGGTGGTTACTTGTCCAGCATGGGTTCGATCAGGTAGCAATAATAGTTGAAATGGGGTGGCTGTTCCTCTTGTAGCTACTTGTCCAGCATGGGTTCGATCAGGTTTCAATAATAGTTGAAATGGAGTGGCTGTTCCTATGGGACCATCCATAATGATTCTAGAGATGAACCTTATGAGTCGAGAGGCTCGAGGCTCGATAGTACTGAAGATTCCTGAATTTCAGTCGAATTCAAACCCATGTCCCCCGGAGCAGCAGGCTGACTCGTTATCCCACTGTCATCTAGAGATCTAAATAATATATTAACAAAGAATAGAGGCTAAAACGTTGTATGGAATGTAGAAAGAGAATCAACACATAAAGGAATGTCTTTTTTAATATTATTATTATTATTATTATATATTTGAAAGGGGCATTATCGTACAAAAAATTATGTTTCGGTATTGGTCTCTTCGGAAGTGGCTATGGAATTCTTATACCAACAATACTCCATGTAGACCGTGGCCGAAAATCCCATTAATCCCATTAATCCGAATACCTGTATAGAAAATTATAATTTAATATAATCCATATATAATTGGGATATATTGGGATAATATAATCCATATATATATATATATATACTTACGGCTGTAAGTTTCACAGCAGCGTTGGGCCTCGATAATTCGCATTCGGCAGTGAAGCATAATACAGAAGACATAAAAAACAGAAAAGCGATGATCGCATCGGCAACTAATAACTACAAATAAATAAATAAAATACAAGTATTGCATATAAATATAAATATATATATTTTTATGAGAATTAAAGAATTTTATATTATCCATTAAAAAATAAATTAAACTCGATTTTTATCACTCTTCATGTTCTTTCTAATGATTGGAAGCAAAGACATCATCAACCCATCAATTGGGAAGGATCCGGATTAGAAATTTTAGGAAAGATCCGATTGATTCAGAAATTCTTATACGTGGATTGACCCATATATGTATCGGCTCCCATCTTTCACTATTCGACTGCTTCCATTGTGGATCTGGCCTAACTAATGATGCACATGAGAAATAGATTGGTGGCAAAGAAACACGCGGGCAATCTGCCAAGAGATGACTCTCGGGAGGACTTTTTATGAGAAACTGGCTCCTATTCTGGTGTTAGACACGCGAAGAAAACCCAGGAAACTCCACGTTGTTAGTCTGTCGGTGAGGCATTATAATGGTATTATTCACTCGGCAACTGGTGGGCACTAGACATGAAAAAAGAGTCCTCTTTGTGTTCTCGGGTGGAGAAAATCTTAAAAATTATTTTAAATTATTCATAAACTCTTGCATTTTTTCTTGGACGATTTCTCGTTCTCGATAGAAGAGTGTATTGCTATTCGCTTGTACTCCAGAAGGACAGGAGGGTGATCGCTCAGCGACCGAAGAGCCGGCCTTATAGAAGACGACCAACGCGAGGAAGACAGGAGAGAAGTCACGAAGCGACCAAAGTCTGCCTTATAGGAGACGGTCAACGCAAGAAGGGGGAGATAGAATGCCTTCCTGGAGGACTTTGATGGAAAGCTGGCCCCTATTCAAGCGTCATCTGCAAGAAGGAAAATCCGGAAAAACTCCTGCTGCCAGCCCGTCCGAGTGAGGCGCGAACCTCCGATCGAACTCCAGTGTCTTGGACGATTTGCCAGATCTGTTTTCAAATGTGAGAGCATCTTCGATAGTCATGCCGATTAATAAACTTTCTTACATTCAGTCTTAATTTAATCAGAAAAGAGCGTAGACATCTTTAGTGAGTTGTATCTACTTATAGAATCGAGCAACCGAAAATGATAATTACTAAAGTTATTTCATTTTATTGGATATGTAAGGAATGATAAGAAAATCCAGCAACGAAATTCGTAACTTTCTCGCAAAAAAAATTTAAAATTGTGTGTGGTGCCAACTGTTACGACATTTTATTAAAATTTTTCACATTATTGATTAGTATAAAATGGCAGAAAGGATGGTTCAAAAATTTTGAAGATGGAGATGCGTTTTATAAAAATTGTAAAAGTTCAACTTCGATCCAGATACGACACACGATCCTCCTCTATCTTCCCACTCCCTGGATCTGTAACCACCAAAATTTAATAGAATCAATGCCCCTTACACACAAATTTCCCTGCAAAATTTCGACGAAAGGCAAAGGAGTTATTAAGCTTTAAAGAGGGCGAACAAAATCGTGCCCCTACATATCCGTAAACATTACAGAAAAAACAATCTTTTTTGCATATCTCGACATTTCAACGTCCTTCGAATCCAGAAATGTAAAAAACCTTGGGGGTGTCATCTTTTAAACCAAATTGTCATACTTTCTCTGTGTTAAAGATTATATAACAGCCGGGAAAATAAAAAGTAGGGTAGATATAACTGTTATCTAGTTCTACTTTTTAGAAGAAATTCATTCGTTACTATCTGTTTAATACAAAAATCGCATCGTAACAGAGTAACTAATTCAAAAATAGTGTATTATAACTTTTGTTACAACAGGTAACTTTATGTCTGTAGTAACAACCTGTTTTAATGTCTATTTTGAAATGTCGATTCTAAATTCTGCATGAAATTTCCTCTAAAACTATTATAATAAAAGCTTTCATTTTGAGATAAATGTCTGCTCTTTTCCATGAAATTCTTTAATAATATTAATGTAAAGTATTCATCCATAGAATTACATGCTCTAGCATTACTCTAGTTACAGACTTTACCAACAAGTATTTAATGGCATGCATCAAACGAAATAAGAATAACGTGTTACGTGTTACTTTTTTACATAACTTCCATGCGAATCTTAAGCAAAGCTTTAGGAATTGCACTAATTTAAGGAGAAATAAAGTAATTTTAATTAAGTAAATTTAAAAAAAGATGAAAGTGTCAACATCGTAACCGTTACGATTAGTCTATTTACGTTATCAAAATCTAAATCTGCAGCTTTCAAAATGATAAATAATGTCTTAAAAATTTTGTAAGTCTAAAGTTACGCAAGTAAAAAAACGTGATAAAATTATCTTGTGACGTTCGCTATGTAGGTTACTCTCTGGAGGACGAAACAAAATACATAAATTTATGTTATTTATTAGTAAAAACATTATAATTACGCTATATTTTTGCGTAGATTCGTGTATAAAAGTCGATAATCGAACGTAGATTCTGTGTCATGTGAAGTGTAGTTGACAAATGGAAATGATAAAAGTACTTAATATTCTGCTAGTTTTAGCTTACAGTTAATTGTATACTGATTAAAATGGATTGATCTCAGAACTGTTTTTGTCATTCTTCGAAACTAGAGGTTACAGAATTAATGAATTGCTTCATTATCATAAGAAAAGTGTTCTTCAAAAGAAAGATGACAAATAAATAGGTGAGCGTGATACCATTTTAAGTATTCACTTTCTTCAGAAAACAGATTGACACTATATCTTTGAAGCTACGTTATTGCTAGTGTTAATCAGTTTAGTATTCTAATACATCATTAGTGCCCAGTAGTGACCGAGTGGATGAAACTACTAAATCATGGGTTCGCGCATCTCAACAATAGACCGGGCATATGGAGTTTTCCGGGTTTCTTCAGGTGTTTAACACCTAAATAGGGGCCAATTTCCTATAGAAATTCCTCGCGGGAGGCACTTCTCCTTGGTAAATTGCCCTTCTGTTACGTTGCCTTATCCCGTAAATTCAGTCTAATGGTATCATAGCTTAGGTTTACCTATTTAATATATTAAATTAAAAAATAATTCAGAAAAAAATATTAAATTGCAGATAATTAGATGATATTTTATTAATTATTTTAATTACTTTCCTCTCCGTCAGCGGTAAGTCACCAGGTTCTCAATCAGTGGTACACGTACAGTACCACTCAGGGTACGCAAGAAGAATCCGTTAGTGCTACAAGTCTATACATAGAAGGCTCAGGTGGTAAATGAGTGGAAAAAAAAATCGAGAACCGCTGCTCTACGTTCATTTTAACATACATTTTTCTAATCCACTTGGAAAAATATATACAATGAACATAGGAAAAGAGAAAGGGATTATTCTGGAGCACGGAACTCGAATCCGGATGCTTCTAAAGCTCGAATTTGATTTCCCTCTTTTTCTTAAGATCAGAATTTAATCAATCAAAAACATTACCTTGACTTTTCATTATTTTTTTGGCGCTCAAACAAAAAAAAATTATGCTACTACTTAAACAATTGGCGTTTTCTCATCTTTATTAGCGAGGTTGAGGCCGAAGTTTTAAACGCGAAAATGTGTACTTCGGACGTTCGGCGCCGCTTTTCCGTAAGCCTAAAAGTTTGACAATGGCATTTAGAATGTCGAGCATGATTCCACTGACTTTCCAAACGCCATTGCCAAACTTCTAGGCTTACAGAAAAGCGGCGCCGAACGTCCGAAGTACACGTTTTCGCGTTTAAAACTTCGGCCTCAACCTCGCTATTATTATTATTATTTACACGAGACTAAATTACCAAGCACCTCTAAATAGAGGACATTTCCTTTCAGGAATTTGTTTTGAACAAAAATGCATACAAAATAATCTCCAAACAACGGCCATTTTTTATGTTTCCGTCAGTGGTCGTAATTAACAGGTTTGACTGTATATTCTCTAAAATATATAGGCCTAATCAATTGAATTTTATAACAAATCCTTTAAAATTTTATACGTGACGTAAGAGTGCTGTTGTAATGTTTGTTTACTATTGTACAGCTATATTTAGTAGAACTAAGGTAAATGTAGACATTCACCGTGTCCAAACTTTGTACTAAATTTAACGTTGTGATCCAGTTCTAGTGAACGAAACCTATAAAATGTAAATGTTTTCTATGTATTATACGCACACTTCGGCACATTGTTAGTAATTATATACAATAAAACCTGTTTAAAACGGAAACATGTCAAATCGAAAAAATATTCGGTACCATGTGATTCCGGTTTATACAAGTTTTACTGTATAATATAAAATTATTTATAAAATATTATAAAATAAAATAAAATAATAAAACCTGTGTAAACCGGACTCACAAGATACTGAATAGTTTTCCGGTTTGACAGGTTTTCATCTTAGACAGGTTTTATTGTATGCATGTATTATTTATATTATATATATATTAATTTACAGATAGGTTTGTTTCGTTTATATTTACAAACATCCTTCTTTCCTTCATGCATGATTAAGTTACAAATGGTGTAATGAAATTCACTCTGTCACATATTTTATTACACTTTAAATTGATAATAGAATGATTTTTAACCTCAATAATTTTAAATATTAATATAAAATTACATATGTTTAGAATTTTTGTAACGTCAAATTTAATTTTCATATTTTACATTTTACTGTATGTTATTAGTTTTAATATTCTGTGTTAAATATATCGAAATCGAATACTGCTTTAATATTAATTATTATGCTGAAAACAGAGAAATGAAATAAAGTGAACAGTGTATAGTATAACCTGTGTAAACCGGACTTCCACCCCCTCAAAAGCCACCCGTGCTTTTGAGGGGGTGAGATTTGAAGAGGTTGGATTGGGAGTATATACAGATACATACATATTTTGACTTCTATATATAGTTTTTTTCTTAAATTTTTAAAAATAATTATTAGTTAATATCAATATATATATAGAAGAAAAATTTTATTAATTTTTATCCTCCCCTTAAGATTTATTCAAGCAGATGCAAGTTTTGAGAAGTCATCAACATTCCCAGATAAATTTATTGTAAGGTATAAATATCAATTTTATCAAATAACTTAAGAAAAAGTGGGTTTAAAAATAGACAATAGGCATTCTTATATTTAACATTCTGGTATGCTTACATAAGAAAATTACCATTAAAAATTAATTAAATTTCGGGGTGGAATGATGCAAAGTAAATTCCCATTTTTGAATTCAAAAATTAAAATATAAAATAAAAATTTATGTTGAATATTATGGGTGATGTTCTAACGCATGGAATTTTTCTTTCCACATAAATTTTTCATGTGTAATAACTAGATTTTATGATTATTTCTAGTTCATAATGGGTTAAATTATAAAATTTAGTAAGTAAAGAAGGCAGAACTACTTCAAATTCCTTCATCATAAAGATCTCGCTTGACTGGTGACGTCAAAATTTGAAGTAGTCGTTATGACATCATCAGTTTAGAATCCGCATTGGTAAGTAGGTCATGAGAAGCTATCGAAAATTGCAACGTGTGAAGAATTTGATCCTTAGTTTAGTAAAATATTCTCTTGGCAATAAATCAAAACACGTAACCATCCGCATCACTATAATATTTACTTTCAAGAGAATCACACCGTAGTTTTTTCTTAGTTGCACTTTAAATTAATGGATGTTCCCCGCATACAGCTGAGAAAATGTAAGAGAGTGAGTGCAATGCCCGTTTCTTATATGTAAACTTCATTTTTTTTTTCTGTAATGTGTTCTACTACCAGACCGGTTTGTACCTTATTTTCTCCCAGTGATCTTATCCTATTTCCTTCCTAAAGTTTCATAACGAGAATTGATTAAACATACCAAAATAGGAATTACTGTATTAATTTATATAATTTTTTTGTAAGACAATTAAAACTTTTATACCTCTTTCTATACTTTCTTTACGCTTTATAAGAAGGAATTAAAAAATAAAAAATAAAAAAGAATGAAAACCCTACTAGCAGGTCTGATTAGGGGATACTCAGGGCGCAGCTGCACCCCTTCTGAAGGTTTTAGCCGAGCAAAACTTAGTTAGCATTGCCGCATTATAGCTTCACGAGCCTTTCAAATATGAATTAGGGGGCACCAGGCAATTGCCCTTTTTCCCTACATGATTACGCGCCAATGTCAGTTAGTAATAATTTTGTAAAAAAATATTATTTCCTTTCTGTACCTCTCTAAAAATTTCCGGATCCGGTATTGTCTCTAGAATATTAAGCGTTATAGACAGAAACAAAGGCCCTGTTCATGTCTAACAAGCGCTAGTAGGATCGTTATTTCCTGCTCATTACGAATTCATCCAGACTAGCAGTAAGATCGGATGGTTAATTAATATGCCTAAAGGGACACAGCAAAATTAAACAAGATCTACCAAGAAAATTTTCGCCTAGTTACTTCTAAGTGGCACGCCAATACAACTTAAATAATGGAGGCAGTTTTAAACGAAACTAACTACAGATGGCAGCACTTACCGTTAGGGTTACATTCATAAACTTGCTAAGCCAATTATTCACTCGATACAAAAATAAGGAGTAGATAATTAAAGCTAAAAGAAAGGCGGCGATTGTAACTGAAGTAACAACGCGAAATCTGGTATGGAAGGAATACCAACAGGATCCATTCGACTGGACTGCTATCAGGGCACACAGGGCTATCAGCTATAAAGAGAGGAAAAGAAAGCATTATTTTTATTCTTTATAATAAAATATATTTCACAGAATTCATTAAAATATAAATAAAAAAACTCACATAAGTACAGGACAGTGATTCCATCCGCAAGGGAGCTGTAGAACCTCAAAAAGGGCGCTACAGCCCACTTGCGGGCGATAAAAAACTAAAGGGGGCTCTGGAAGGCAAGGGGAGGTAGAAGAGGGAGCAAAAATTTATTTTGAAAAAATACATATACAATAAAACCTATGTAAGTCGGAATCGCACGGGAGGTAGAGTTAAGTTCGTGGGTTAAAAGCCCCATTTTTAATGTGAACTCGAATTAAAATGTTAAAAAAATTATTCTTCTGTCGTATTTACAGCAGTAAAATACCCAAAACTCATCGAGTATATTGATATGGTACTAAAAATAGAACAAAGGAACAAATCAGCGATTCATAAATTAAGTATTTAAATAGCTTTTTCAAAAAATAAAACCAGGAACTAAAGCTGACAAGAGGAGAGCTGAAAGTGATTTGTGTGTGTCATAAAATAATTAAGGGAAATAAAACGTAATCATATATTTAATACTTAATTAATTAAATTAATATAATTAATGTAAAGCAGTTTAATAAATTTTCATTTTAAAATTTAAATAGCATAAATGCTTCCGAGAAAAAATAAATTCACTTAAATTAAGAAATATTTAAATATTTGTTAAGTTTTTAATTTAAGAAATTTCTTAATTTAAATAATTGGTAAATCGAGGGAAGAATGGAAGAATAAAGAAATGGGGGAGATCTTCGTTGGATCAAGTGATTTGAAGGAACAAAAGATTAAGAGCAGGATAAATGTGAGAAAATGTGCTAGGAGGGAGATGAAGGCGAAAGAAACAAAAGAGATGTAAAGAACCAGGAGATTCTGGAGGTATCTCAGGAGTAGATGTGTGTACGTATGTGTGATCCCTCTTGCTTGCTGCCCCCTTCTGGGAAATGGGCGTGAAAATTTATGTATGGTAAATCTAGATTTTTAAAATTGTTTTCTTAATGTTATATCTAATACACAGATTAATTTCTTAGAAAGAAATCGGATATATGAATGAAGAGCTGTCAGTGCAAAGACCATTTTAGATCCCCCTTTCGGAGGCCTTGCTTATAAAAATAACATAACAATTTCGAAATAGAAAAATAATCTAGTATAAATGTTAGCCGTGGCTAAAGTTATTTTATTATTTGGAAAATATAAGCAGAAAATGAACAATTTTTAAATGTTTTTTTTTCTTCTGAAGAACACACTAAAGTCCATGGGCCCCACTCCCCTCTCGTAAGGCTCTTGCTTTTTGTTGCCTACACAAATGATCTGAAAATATTTTTTACTCTGTTATGGGATTGGGTGAAATTATCTGCATGTATTTTAAAGATTTTACATTTAAATAAATGGGCAAAGTTCAATTTTTAATAAAATAATCTAACGTCAACCAGAACAATTCTTAATGCAATGGACTTCGGACAGAAAAACAGAAGTATAATGGCATAAACACATCTTAATTTTGGAAGATTAACCTCCACCCACTCAGGTCGCTAGAACAATTTTAGGAAATAAACTTCAATAATAAACGAACACCACGCGTGCACCTTAGACAGAGCGTGGGTGTGGTTAGTATCCAAGTCTGGCTTCTCTTTCCTTCGTCAATGCCACAAAACTAAATTCAGTTAATTTAATTTTATTGTAATGAAAAAAATACAGAACACACGAGTTTTTGGCTTTTGCGTCTATACTTTCCCTTATTCGGATTAAAATATAACACCATTTCCTTCATTCCGTCCGTGCCGGCTTTCAGAGAACATTTGTCAAGTCAATGTAATAAATATAAATATAATGTAAGGAATATTTGAACTTTCCACCTCTAGAAGGTTCCCAACTGACTCGGGTTCCGGCTATCGCAGGTTTTACTGTATTATATTTACTTTTGGTTGCTTCTTCCTATTCAATTTTTACTTTTCGAGGAAAAGAATATTCATTTAGAGCAACTAAAATAAACAAATGCATACAAAAGATACACAAAATGTATTTACTATATACACACAGTATTTCCAGAATATATATATAGTCAAACCTGTATAAACCGGACCGCACGGTACCGAATATTTTTTCTTGTTTGGCAGGTTTTCCTTTTCTGATATTGTATACATTTAATATAATATTATGTTGTTGTATGTATATTATAATACAGTATATACAGTGAAACCTGTTAATATGACCACTAAAGGGAACAACTAAAAGTAGTCACCTTACGCAGGTGGTCACATTAGCAGGTTTTACTGTGTTTGTAATATAAAGACGTAACAACCTTTATACTTTGACTTTATGATTAATTTCTTTATTGGAATATAAATACTTTTTTATAATGATTATCTTCCTGTTTCATGATTATTCCAAAATACAACGAAATCTGTCCAAAACGGAACCTGAATGAAAAAGAAACTTGCTTAAATGAGAAAAATACTTAAGAACTGTGCGATTTTCTATGTTAAAAAAAACCCCTGTTCAAAATGGAAACCTGCCAAACCGGAAAAAAATATTCGTACTGTACGTCCGATTTACCCAGGATTTACTGTTTATTTAATTCAATAGTGCGGGCTTCAAGCCCCGCACCAGCAGGGCCCTTTTAATGCAAGAAATCTTTTATGTCGACTTGTCCATTGCTTCATCCTTGATGATGCCTTCGATGTGCTCGGTCGCTACAAAAATATCCAGATTTGTGTGTTACGTGTATCCAGAAAGCTCGTTTAAAGCTGAAGTAAAATATTTTTCTTGTTTCCTTACATGTAAGAAGGAGGGGGAGGAGGAGGGGGAGGCTTATCGTTAAGGAGATTTATTCTTCGTTATCTTTATATGTGTCTCGAGTTTGGTTTTTCACTTAAACAGAGATGATATTTTCAGATAAGTATCCACAGAAGCTATGCTATTATCGGCATTGATAAAATCTTCAAACGACGTTTTGGCACCACTAGTTTCACTAACGAGATTGTGACAGTTATCGAATTGTGAAGGGAATCTCGATTGAAATCGTTAAATTTAAAAAAATGCTTTCGAAAATTAAAAAGAAAACGATCGCTATCTATAAGATCTGATTGGACCAACTTAAAATAAAGTTACTACAGGCGGAAAAAAGCCTGTAGTAACTTTATTTTAAATTGGCCCAATCAGATCTTATAGATAATAGTGGACTATAGGGTAATTCTACTTCAGCCTACTGCTCTGAGAACCTGGAATTGAATCCGAACAGATAGAAAAACCTCCAGGAATTTTTCGGGAATGGTCCTGTTCTCGCCGACCGGCCGCCCCATTGTGGGCCCCTGTCCATTTCTGCTAATGTAATCCTTGAATACAACTATGTTACGTGTTATTAGGAAGTCCGGCCTCTTAGTAGAGACAGTTTTATAGCATTTTGTGTCATCATTTAAGGAAATAAAGATTGTTCCTTTAGAAAAATGGACAACACAAAATTAGATTTAATAGTCTTGAATATATTTGTGACAACATTTTTGAAACGTGTTATTGCATATCTTAATAAATTAAGTGAGAAATTATGAGGTAGAGAGAAACCGATTGATTTATGTGCTTGTCAACAGGATGTCAGCCTTACAGATAAAGTTAGAACTGTTTAATGACCGGCTACCAGACAATAACATTCTTACCTCCAGAGGTGCCAAGAAACTTTTAACATATACAGTATGAATAGTTCCAAGTAAGTTTGTGATGCAAGTGGTATTCAACAACCTTTCACAAGAAGATAAAGGTAAGACGTGATATAAACATGTTGGAAATCTTTGCAAATCATTTCGATGCTTTCTATAAAAATGCCAATTCAAATTTACTTCTGGGATTTGTTAAGTATAATTTTAAGCTGTTCTGCAAGTTTAAAGAGGGAAATCTACTAAACTTCTATAAATGTATTTCAAAAAATAGTTAGGCCTATATTAATTTCTTACAGGAAGATTATTTTACAGTAAAACCTGCATAAATCAGAATCGACAGTGCCAAATTTTTTTTCGTTTTGAACAGGTTTTAGTATTTTTTTTAATCTTTAAACTACAGCAGATAAATGCCACACAGTTCATATTTTAATAATAAAACTAATTTCACATACGTAAAAATTTTATTGCTAGGCTTAATTCGAATTGATTCAAAGTGATTCCAACCGAAGATGGACATATTCGAATGCAAGAAGTGAGAATGTTCGATTGCAAAATGATTTCGTTGTCCCCGATAACTCGTGCTAGGTATTCGAATTCTCGGATGCATTCTTCGTGGCTCCACAACAGCGAACAAGGCAAATCGAGTGTCAAAAACTGGTACCTTCATCTAACGTCGGAAATTCTAATTGCATTATAGTAATACAGACTAACAAGTAAGTTACTCTAGATGTGATTTCTCGTGAAATTTTAATACTTTAGTTATTTCCATAATTACCAACAATGCTGATCAACTTGTTTTCGAATACTCGATGCTGGTTAGTTACTGACTTATTCATACAAGTCAACTAGGCAGCACTTTGTTATGTTATTTTCATTGTCTTCAGGAATTACATCCGTTCCTTGTTCTGGAGATCTGAATTCTGTAAAACTCATTCGATTTTTGAAAGTTTTCGATTGTTTAAAATATTCAATTTTGATGACCGGATGGCCGAGCGGTTTAGACGTCCGACTACTGCTCCGGGAACCTGGGAACGAATTTAGACGGGTCGAAAAAGAAAAATTCCCAGGAATTTCACCGTGGTTGTCTCGTCCTTCATTGTTCGTCTGCCCCATCGGGGACTTGGCCGAACCCACGATAGGATTGTTAAAAGGCTCTCTAAGTGCTTTATCCATGTCTAAGTTACGTTCTTCGTGCCCAAAATCCTCTTCTGTTTCCGCGTTGGATCGGGTTCCGACTTATACTAAGATTCAACATAAGAAATAGCCCAGTTTCCAAAAATTCGGTTTAGTAGGTTTTCATTTTATTCATGTTTTACTGTTTCATTTCACTCCACTTGCAAATTGGAATTTTTGCAAGTGGACGAAATGAAGTATACAAATCAGTTGACAGATAAAAAAATTTAATCTTAAAGAATAATAATATCAACAGCAAATGGGACAAACTTTTGACAAGCTAATTAATGTATCACAAAGATATTAACATAAAAATTTACAACACGCAAGGTTGGCCATTTGTACATAACAAATCGAAGAAATTCTTCTATAGCAGAAATTTTAATTGCACCATGTGCAATATGAACAAATACACACAAGTGTTCAAAGAAATTTAAATTATAGAGGAGCAATTCCGTACAGAATTCGCTATTTTCAATTGAAAATTCGAAAAAATCCTTAAAATGAAACTTTAGATTCTTAAAATGTAGTTGTGGCTCTGAATTTTAATCTTAAACAAAATTGTAAATTACAGTAGAGTCGCACCCCAAGGGGAAGTAAAAATATGTCGAGTTATCCGATATGACGATTAAAACGAAGTTGAAAAAAACCACAAAACTACAATTAGGAAAATACAGTAGTGCTTTATACGGTACTTGCAATGTATCTATGACTATCCATCACTGACACTAAAGTTGGTTTCTACTCCAAGTACCTCAGCGATTTCCATCGCTTTTTGTTTCAGTATCGGCCCCGAAACAGGAAGATTCGATGAACAAATTTGCTTTAGCCAACGCCCCAGAGCAGTGGTCCCCAACCCTATGCCCACGGGCACCATAGCGCCCGCCGATCGTTTCACGTGTGCCCGCTGCTGTGCGACCACGATAAAAATAAAAATATTTCGGTTTTCAATAAAATGCTATGTAAAAGTTTTTTCGTTTTTAACCACTCAAAAGTAGAAATGGCGTCCAACACAGATAAAAGCACGAAGCGAAATGCGACTGATCTCTTTTTCCCCTCCGCCAAATCTTCATCAACCAAATTTCCCATACCTGAAATGAAATAAACCGGTCCGTTCTGAATATCATAAAATCAAAGTACAGATCACGACTTACAGATGAACATCTTGACGATTGCTTACGAGCAGGAATATCATCATACTCTCCTAATTACGAAGCAATGGCCAATGAAATGCAATGCCAAAAATCACATTTACTTTCAGATTTATATTTTTTATAAAAAGTTTTTATACTCTGTAGATTTTGTATGCATTGTTTAGTAATTACTTATTTTGTAAAAATTATTGTTAATAGTCTTGTGTATGTTTTATTACATTTTTGGAATTAAATGTTTTCTGTACATTATGTGTATGTATTATTAACTATGTCCAAGTATAAATTCACCTTGAAAAAATAAATGGTGCCCGCTGTCCGGCCAGTATTCTAGAATGTGCTCTTAGGTACAAAAAGGCTGGGGACCCCTGCCCCAGAGCATCTTCGACATCTTTGTACGGCGACTTTCTCTGACGTTTTCGGAACAGCCGCGACGAAGACCCAAGAAAAAGTTTTTTTAATTTCGTTTGTTTTCTGCAGAATTCCCACCAATGTTGTTCTCGGAAGGTTTTCTTGTTTCGCAAATTCGGCTTGCGAAGTTTTATTACATTCAAATTCAGATACAAGTTCGTATTTTTCTTTCAGCGTAAAAGTTGTTAGGTTTCGGATACTCATTTGTAACAGAAATGTGAAACAGGTGCTACAAATAACTGCATGAATAAAAGGTGAGAAAATGCAAAATCGGACTCTGCTGTGTCGATAAGCTGTGTGGTGTGAACTCATTTTTTTCAGGAGGTGAGTCGACGTCTAAACGAGTGTGGGACAGAAAAAGTATGTCGATTTATCCATTGGTGACGAGTTAAACGGTGTCGAGCAAACTAGAGTTTTTTTTCACATTAATACCGATGTAAGTCGGCCGGGACCATAGAAATCTGCTACTTAACCGACGGTGTCCAGTTATACCTATGACGACTTATGTGGACTCGACTGCTCAGGATCATTATAAAGTTCTTGTGCAGTTTCAAATGTTAATAATTCCTGTTGTACAAGAAATAAAAACGATCTGTAAAATGTTTCAGATAGGTAATTTATTTCAGTTTTGGATTTTTCTACAGAGGATTTTTATACAGTTTTATACAGAGATTTGTTTCTTTTTTATAATTTGTCTAGTTTTTTAGATATTTATAGTTTCCTTATAGGATCTTTTTCCTCTATTAGCGTTGCTTCAATAGAGGAAAAAGTAAATTATATATGCTGGTTAATTGAATTATTTATGATTTGTTATAATAAAAAGAGAGTTTACAATAATTCAATTACAAAATAAAGATTTTTAAGAAAGTAGGTTCCGTTAATAACTAAAAAATCCCAACGTAACTAAGAATATAGTGGCATGCATAGACAAAGACTTTTTTCTACAAGTCTACGAAAGTCAATAAAACAGGGCTTTTTGAAACTAGAAATTCTCGAAGCAGCAGTGTACAAAATTCTTAAAACTGCAACCTGTTCGAGGATCTTCAAAATCGTATCGTGCTTCGTAACAGCACTAAAACGCTGAACAGGCTTTTGAGGAACCTTCCCTACCTAAATGCAGGACTTTCTCAAGAAATTCAAAAATTCAATCGATCATTGAGAAAAATCGCAAATTGTGGTTTAAATACTTTTTCGACTAATAGATGGCATATCTGTGAAATGTAAGGCTAATCTTCGATAGCCTCAAGTCTCGCGTGCATATTTCATACGTATACACAATAGATAACTGACAACGAGCAGTTTTGGATATCATTATTTCAATTACTGATTACCTAGTAATATTTTTAACTTGATTTGAGTTTTCGTTAAGTTTAACTATAATAGATGTTATAAACTAATCTTAGTTTTCTTTCTATATTTATTTTAATCTAATGGGTTGCTTATGATGAATCAGCACCATCTTGATACAAAGCAATCACTTTCAGTAATTCTAAGATAATTGAATAACGTTTTCTGAAAAACGACAGGGGGCAAATGCCTTGGTCCTCCCAAAATCTGCCTCGAGCAGCACCCATATTCTCAAAATCCTGGATACGTCACTGTTAATTATCATTACTTATTTATTGTTATTATTTGTGTTTGTTCAATCGCATACTTAATCCAGTACTGAGACGTTATAAAAATTTATACCCATGTTTTCAATATTCGTACAGATTTCATAATAATGTCCAAATGTTCCAAATATTTTGTTGGGGAACATTAAAACATATTCTTGTAAGTTATAATATTACAAGAATGTTTTAACTGACGATATACGTTCTTCAACGTTTCAGTCTGCCTATTGTTTCTCCATAATTATTGCTTTGTATCATTCCTTTGTATCCATAATTATTTAAGATTTTTTAAAACGTAACAATCCCGAGATTAAACGTATTAAAACTCCAATAAATTGCTTTCCCGAAGCATTTTACAAAAATTACATTTATCTTGTATAGAACAAAAGTTATTAAAATTTCAAAATACATGTACTTATGATCCCTCATATCAATTCATTACATAATGGAGAAAACAAGATTATTGTAGTGAAAAAATTTACATGTGTAATTTGTATTATTATTTATTCGGTTGTGTAAATTTTTGAAATATTTTGTACTAGTCTTTTAAAATTAATAACTATAAAATAAGATACATACCATCTGGAAACACCTGACGATTCCCGGAGGTGATCCTGGGAAATATCTGTCTATGATACCCATTTGAGCCAGTTTAGAATCTTGACGATTTCGCATCTCGATTCCTTTAACGATTAGTTTATATCTCAATTAACAATATAAATTCAATTAAATAGATAAATATAATAATGCACGCTTTAAATTTCATTAAGAGAGATGCCAAAAGTACAGAACTTACAAGTCAGAGGGAGCATTAATTCAAATATTGTTAGGGAAGTTTTAAAATTATTTAATAATGATACTCCATTCAATAATACGGTTAAAATTAGCGACACAAATTTAATTAATTTAAATATAACTAGTGCAGGCGAACTGCAATTTCACTAGATCCGTTAAGATCCTAGTGATTACTGGGGCATCTCAGAGGTCGAAAATGGTTCCCTTTTAAAACACCATTACACTAATACGATTTTAAATGCTTTTTAGTACTTTATCTACTTACTAAAATCTGAAAGAAGCTTTTAAATACAGAAGAAATGTCATGGAATGATTGATTTGTAACACGTCTTTGAGACATCTGTTAATGTAAGGCCTGGGTCTGCTGCCTCTTGGGCTGCAGCCTGATCGTCATCAGGCCCTATTTAGAGATGACGTTTTAAGTAATCATTAGGCTTTTTCACAGGGCCAGTACTCATAAAACAAAATCATAAATGACGTCAAATATAAACCACGCGCTTTATAAACTTAAATGCACGTTATACAACGTTAAAGTGGAACTCGAAGTGTTGAGCAATATTCATCAACAGAATTACACGTTTAATATTGTTTATATAGATTATAAAATTATTAATATTTGCGATTCGGTTAGGTGCCATTATAGAAAGGAGCGTCAACGTTCTATAACAAGTTTCGAAATAAGTTAGAAAATTCTAAATCTATGTTAACGAATTATAAATAAAGAAAACTAAATTGGAAAGCATCCATTTTGGCAAAGTGAACAGCATCCATTCTTCCGCAAGTTGGTCCTTGAAAAACTTTTTACTTCCCGTTCAGAGCGGTAACGTCATTTAGATACAACAAATTTAAATTTTGTATTATGTTGCCATAAATACGAACCCAGAAGGCTTAAAATAATTTATTTTAACATATAAAATGCTTAATTTCTCTTATTTTCAGGTGATTTTCTTTTCATTTTTCATTGTATTCGTTACAATGAAAATTAGTTTTTTGATAATGATGTAAGGCTTCTTGCATAACTAATTTTTCATTTATATCGCAATTTTCTTAAAACTACGCAATAATTATCATCAAAAATATTTTTTATTCAATTCAAATTTCAATTTTTTGGATAATTATTCTTGTTTCTGAGTGATCATCATTGTAATAAAACATTTACATTAATTAGAATTAACAATCTATTTCTGTTCTATTAATTATTTTTGTCTGATATAAAGTGATAATAAATAAAATAACTAATCAGGCCTGACGTTTTATTATTATTAATAATATACTTTAAATATAATATGTTAATTTACAAAATTTCAAACGAAGCTCTTCGATTGGTTAATTCAAATATTCGAATTTTGCGTGAATTTACAAAATTTAAAATGGAGCTCTTCGATTGGTTCATTTGAATATTCGAATTTCGAATATAATATTTACAATTAAATATAAGTTTTATTTGAATTTTCGTAAATTTAGTGTTAAATTGTAATAATTGCATTTTTATTGTAACAATTTCGAGGACTATTTGAAAATAAATGAAAGCGCAATGTAATTTTCACGAAGCGTGATTACCGCATTAATTTAATATTTCTAATTACACAGGCAATATATATATATATATATATAATAAAATTATAAAAATAATAATTATTACATATTAAAATTTTATAAATTTATATCATAAATGTTAGGAGCGTTCTAAAACAGAACACAGTGGCTCAAACTTAACATTAGCGTTAGTAATATGCTATCTTTAGTTAGTGTTCTCGCAGTTAGATGCGTAATTAGAAGTTATGTGACGTGGGTGCCATATGGCATTTTAAATCGATTTATAATCACAAATATAGGAATATACTCACAAAACTCAATCCGGACGACTCACAGACGTGGCCACTCCCCTCCTTATCCACGGATTCGTATGTACATCATTCTCTCGTTCTATTTAAATCTCTGGCATGCTCTTCCTAATCCAGAAAGAAGAAAGTATCCGGTTGTTGAGATCAACAATTATACAGTAGCAAGAGAAAAAAACAAACAAAAAAACAATGCAACAAAATTGGTTTGCGTTCATATTTACTGCACCCTATAAAAAGAAACTCGGAGTTTCACAGGTGCGTTCGTAAATATGCACCGTGGTTCTTCGAGTTTTGCTTGAGCTAATTTTAGTTTTGTTGTTTTATTTATTTATTTTTTTCTATTAATTTAATTGAAATGTTTATATGTTTAATTCGAGTCAAAATAATAAAATTGCATTAAGGTTAAATGTTTTAAATCGCGTTTGTTTTGAAACAAAGGTAGAGAAAATGGCAGATTTCCAGAACTGAATGACCTTCGTAGTGATGGCTTGGAATTTTTTGTACAATAGAATTACGTGTAAGAGAGATATTTACCAGCAATTTAGATAATAAAGATAATGTATAATGGAGATACAAGGATTTTTTTTGCGTAGAAACTTAAATCGATGAGGTTTGAGGAATACTATTTATTTATTTTTATTGCTTTTTTCAAACATCATTTTTTCAGGATGATTTCTTGAACTCAACAACCATGTTTCAAATTCACCCTTTGACAGAAAAAGAAGAAAAAGTGACGCACCAAGGAGGAATTATCCAATTGGAACAAAAGTTGGTACATTTATTGTACATGCACAAGAAAAAATTATTATAATTTTGGAATAGTTGGATGATTTATTCCAGAGAAAGAGCTACACAAAGTGAGGAAATTAATAAGATGTATGTAATCTCTTGCCTGAATACAAGCTGTTGCCTGGCGTGGCATTGATTCATAAAGTGACAGATGGTATCATAAGGCATTTCTTGCCAAAGTGTCCAATTAATGGGCTAAGTCGTCGACATTCCCAGATGGTCAGAGGCTCCAAATGTGCTCAATTGGTAAGAGATCTGGCTGCCAAGAAAGGATGTCACAACCACACAGATATTCACTTGAGAGGCATGGCACGCCTCTCACGTGAAAGTCTCTTTGGAAAGTATGTCCTGGATGTTGCAAAAACGGTATCACAATAGGTCTCAGAATGTTGTCAACGTATCGCCGGTTCTGTGAAGATGCCATGACTACCATTAAGGGAGTCTGGCTATTCAAAAAAACGGCACCCCAAACCATAACCCTCTGTTGTCGGGTCCTGTAGCGTTCGGCAGTAAAAGCGGGATCTCGGCTATGGTCAGATTTCTCCACATACATCTGCGCTGGTCGTCGGGGCTCTCATTTCAAAGCAGGACTAGTCAATGAAAATGATTCGTTCCCAATTAGAACAGTTCTGCATTAATCGAGTGCGGTACCATTGCAATCGTCATTGACAATGCTTACGGGTCAGTGGAAACCCGAGTAATGGACGCCGTGAGCGTAGATTCCGGTCGTGTAGTCGTCTAGGAATAGTCTTCGTGGTCACTTTGGTCACATGTTGGGTGATCGATAGTAAAGATTCTGCTGCTGTTACAACTACTTGAACATCGATCTGTCTTCCCGTTCTGTAATCACTCTAGGCCTTCCGCTGCCTTCTGTTCTCTAGACGTTAACATTCAAAACCGCTCCATCTAATTGCCGCATCACTCCGATCGAAATGTTGGGCGATATGTCGATTTGTTCATCCACCCACTTTTAGTCCGTTGACACGTCTTCTCAAACTCCGTCGTATAGTTGTAGTGAGCACGAATTCAATGGCGAGGTATTTTTCACGATCAACGATGACCTGCCCAATCAAACTCCGCGAAAGTTCGGTCTCTCAAAGAAAGAATCACTCTTTACATACACATCACGATGGGCATTTCAATGCATTTATCATTTGCATATTCAGTCGAAAAGTATTTGTCAAAGAGTGTATATTTAATCATTAACAGTATATAGTTGATTAACAGACATACGTTTTCTATATTACAGTATGTAGTTTTCTGTTTTATTTTTGAACATTCTGCTCTGTGTGCACTTAGAAGACCTTTTAATCTTACCCATCATGGGTTCGGCCAAGCCAACAATGGGAACGGTCGGGTGCAAGAGGCTGAGGCCCGACTATTCGCCCACTAGTGCTGGGTAGATAAAAACAGTGAACACTGGTAGCTGGATGCGGTTCGCATGAAACCAACGGGATGGCCGAGAAATAGTTCTCTCGAAGGACACAACCTCTTGGCAGATCGCCCACGTGTTGCGTTGTCTTATCCTATTAACGCTACAACCCCGACATATTCGGGGCATACCGCCTTGAAATATTTCTGGAATTATTCGCCCGGATTCGATTTCGGGTTCCTCGGAGTGGTACTCTGACCCCTTAATCACTTCGGTCAAAAGAAATTTTAAATATGACAAGATTCGTTAAAATATAAAATTTAAAAAAATATTTTGTAATTGTCAGCTGGCAACAACACCTTTGTTGTTTTCGAGTGGCGCCATCTGAAAGCAAACGACTGAAGCGAGGAAGAGCCACGTGATTGAGAAGTTAAGAGGTTTGTTTACATTTTACAAATGTTATTATTTTAGAAGAAATTTTAAACTTGTTCCGTAGAGTTTATGTCTGCTTATCAGATCCGTATACATTTATAAACGAGCATAAATAAAACCGTTTACGTCAGTTGGATTTTTTTTCGGCCCAAAATAATATCAGAATTTGTAAATGAAATTTACATTTTTGTATTCGAAATTTCAAATTGAATTTAGTTAAAATGTTCTTTTGATTATAAACAGACATTTCATTCTTCAGTCTCAGAATTAAGCTTGATTTATCTCCAGTTAGAATCAATTGCTTTAATATATTTTCTTTTAGCTTAGAGGTTTTTTTTTTTTGTTTATATTTTACTAATTGAACATTTTATGGTATTTGTTTTGAATTATAATATTTTATATATTTAGACCCAAACCAATACCTAAATCTTAATGAATGGAAATTGCTGAGATTTTCAGGAAGTTTACCTCTGCTTATTTTTTAACACGGTCTGTAACTGGCTGCTAGATAGTAAGTAGCAAAGGCACATAAACAAATAGTGTAAAACAAAGTGGCATACTTTTTGGAAGAGTGTATTTGTTGTGCAAACATATTTGGTTTCTGGCTCGTTTCTCAAAAGACCCCGGCATTTTGAGAGAATTTATGGTGTGCGGCACGTCCCAGGCAAGTCAATAATACGTGATTTTCTATGAAAACTGAAAATGACAAGGCCCCTTCTTGATGAACAAACTGAACATTGGCCACCAATGTCGGTAGCTAAGATTTTGGGTGTTCCTGCTAGACTGGAATTGTTGTCTTAAAAATCTTTATGACTCCTTTTGAGGCAGATAGGATGCTCTTACTTAATGTGTTGGATGACAGCAAAGAAAGCTTAAAGCACAGAGTAACATCAGCACTTCAGCTGCAGAACATGATAAAGAGAAGAGGGTCAATATTATAATTATTTGCTTTTTATCCTGAATTGCAATAAATCTTAGTAGCTATATGTAATTTGCTATAAATTTTAAGGACTTATCATACTACAGTTTTCAGTTGGAAAGCTCACTGAGATTTTATCAGAGCTTTTCAATTGAAAACTTGGTGTGATAAGTCCTTAAAATTTATAGCAAATTACATATAGCTATTAAGAAGATTTAGGGTTCAATATTGTTTACTTTCAGGAGCTGGTACAACAGGTTTGCAATACTTGATTTTATGTGGTTTACAAATAAAGCATGGTTTTGTTTGTCAGGATACACACACTCACAAAATTCCAGGATTTGGGCTACTGATAATCTTCATGAATAATTCACAAATTGCTTTATCATCTGGAGAAAGTGGGAATTTGACATGGCATATCTAGTGTGGGGATTGTCGATCCCTTTCTCTTTTGAGGAACTCTGAAAGCCACTGCACAAGTGCAGATTTTCACAGAATTTATTAAATAACTTGATAATGTGGAACTGACACAGAATTACTTCCAGCAAGATGGAGTGACTTTCCACACATCACAGGAGTCAAGGTGAGAATCCGTAGTGTCATCTCTAAGAATCTGGCCACCATGGTCACTCAATATTACCAGCCTGGACTTTTTTGTGGGGCTATCTAAAGAAATGTACCATAATAAACTCTGCATGATTGATGTCGTAGAGGATAATATTAGGAATGAGATACAAAACATTGACACATGCTATCAACAATATGCAGTGACATGTTGACATGTGCCTGCCCGAAAGTGGTGGCCACTTCCAATACTTACTGTGATGTGATACGTTTGACATAAATAAAGGTACGCTTTCTGAAAATCTCATCACTTCATTCATTTAAAATTTATAATAAAAGAATTTCAGTTTGGGTTTATATGAATTGCTCTGTATTTTGATTTGTAATTGTACATTTATACATTATGAAGTTTTCTAATCAGTAATACAGAGCTCTCAACTGTCTGCTTTTTATGTGAGCAGTTAGCTCTTTTGAGGGTGATGTCTGCTGTATTTGGCATTTGTCTGCTTTTTTTGCCAATGCTTACAGTTATCAATTATTTATTATTAAAACAGAGATAACCTTTTAAAGGGTTGTTTTGTTTTATATTCTGTTTTAATACTAACTTTTCAAACTTTTTAAGGTAGTTGGACAATTCCTTTTTGAAAAACATAACATTTTTTTTCAACATACGTTGGCTGAATATATTGGAAAATACATGTTTCCAAATGTATTTAAGACCTTGAAACCAGCAAAGGTTTTTCTGTAAATTATACAAAATTATGGATGCTCACCATTAACTTCCTTATATGGAAATTCCAATAAAAAATTCTGCAACTTTTTTTTTTTATAATTGTTCACTTTTATTATAAAAGTGACTGATTATATCTGGCAAATATTGCTAATTTTTAGCTTTTTACCTTATAATTGTTGTTATTTTAGATAATTTGTTTTCTTTCATATGTTAGAATGATATCTTTAATAAGCACTAACCTCTTCTTTTCATTGATTCTGATAGACAATACTTAATTGATTGACAATTTTTTAAAGCAGAATAATAATTATGAAAAAATGTATATGCATCCAAATGTGAATGGAATTGCTGTTTTACACCACTCCATTAGTACAACAAGTGCAAAATGAACAAAGATACAAAATAGGCATGATAAGATTATCATTTCTGTACACCTTATATTAGATAATCCCATCAAAATTGTTGAAATTGCTGCATTTCCATAAACATTTTGGCTGCCAGCTTTTTGGGCAAATACTGGCTATGATACTGGCATTTTTAAAATTACAGGCCGAGAGCTCCGGTAATTGTCTTTGCATTGATCATTTGATACATTGTGATGGTTTTAGGTTCTTGTGATGTTCTAGACAAGCTTGGACTTCAATTTTTTTATGTTAGTTTATATAATGTAAAGTTTGTATCTCACAATACTTGATATTGTACAAGATTTAGGATCCTAGCTAGTAATGTGCAAGACCAATACTTGGTTTTGAGAGTATTTGTGCACATCTGAGAGTTGAAAAGGTTATAGATTTTTAATTATATTGATAAAGTATATTATAAAACTTTATTGAGATTTAAACTCTTTTTGAAGGTATACGTCTCAATTCTTAATTTAGAGATTTATTATATGATTCAATTTCTTTTCAAAAATTAATATTGTTTTTTTTTTCTTTTGTAGAAAATTTATATATAAGAATAATGACCAGCGATTCTTCTGAATTCCTGCAAAAATTGAAGATTCTTCTTCAAGATAAAAAATTGGAAGATTGTTTATTAATTATTAAAGAAAAAAATAATGAAGAGAAAGTCAAAGAACATGTTTGGGATTTATTACCTGAGGTATTACGATGGTGCAGAGATTCAGAAGATAATATACATCACTGTCATGAAATATTAATGCATTTTGCTAAAGTAGGAAATTCCAAAGAAATTCTTATTGGATTTTTAGAAAATTCTGATGATATAATTGACAATACATATTTTAAAACCCTTCTCATGCCATTACAAACTGTTCTTTGCAATTTACCAAATAAAAGAGGAAAGTCCTTAGAAGGTACTTTACGGATACTTCACAAATATGTCGATTCGTTGCCACCACCCGAAGAACACAACTTGGAAGGGGAAGAAAGGAAATTAATGGATCTAGATGAAAATGTGTGCCGAATAAATGATGTAGTGAGAGCATATTTGCCATTTTTCGATCCTTTTGTGAAAGAAGTATCGTTAGAAAATTGTAGAAATTGTGAGATGTACTATTTCGATAGAATATTACATCAGAGAAGCATTTTATGTAAATATTTATTAGAATTACTGGCTTATCCTTTGGTTTATTTGGATCTCAGTTATGATAACAAGAAGGGAAAGTCTACTTCTCGAGTGTGTAGTGAAAGGCTTATAAATTGTCTCACTCAGTTACAGGGAAATTTCTTTTTGTTATACAATTTATTAGATGACCAGAGTGAAGATATTATTAAAAGAAATGAATATTCTCCAGACTTATCTATTGGAAATTTAGCATATTTAGTGTTTGTAGAGAATCTTGGAATTGACTGCATACCGCAGGTATTTACGCATTCCTACAATTTCGAAAGACATTTAATATATATCGTGGCATTACTTTCCAGGCAAAGTAACTGTGTTGTTTATAAAGGAATTCATCTGGCAGAAAGATTAATTTCGATTTTGGAAGATAGAACATTCAACCATGACTATTTAGATATTCCAGAATTTTCTACTTTTCTGAATTCATTATTTCAAGTTGTTTTATATTGTCCAATTAAGGAATTACATTATCAGGCTCGCAATCTGTTTCTTCAGTATCTAAATAAATTAGATTCAAAAGCAGTATATAATTTGCTCTATTCGCAATTCTGCTCCCAGCGACAAGCAAAAGTACGAGGATTGATAATAAACACTTACAAGATATACATGTGCAGGTCTTTAGAGTTAAATGAAAATGAATTTATAGGTAAAAATTTGATAAAGTTTTTAAATGTAGCAACTAAGCTACCGAATAAAGTAGAAACGGATCTATTAGAATATTCCGACATAATTTTAGAGAATATAAATGTCTTACGTTACTTAACTCTTCGCAAAGACATAACAAAAGTATCGCAGATCTGGTCCTTCATGAAAAATTTAGAAGAAAACTTCTTAAAGCCATTACATACCGCCTTAGATTTGTCACGTGCTCATTATAAATTACAGTTAAGCAAAGTAAAAGAAGAGAAAAATGTACCAAAGCACGATCCACCTATAACAGTTACAGTCAATAAAGAGACATTTGAGAATATTCCAGCGAGTGATCAAATTAAATTTTTAAATCTCTCATTACTCACTTTTGATTTAATTGAGAGCAATTTAGCTGCCTTAGAACAAGATATTCAGGCAAATAAAGACCAAGATTTTGATTAATGAAAGTGTGTGTAAAATGTTTCAATTCTGCACATTGTTCATATCCAGAATATAATAAAGAGAATTAATTCTGTATGCACAGGCAGATCTAGGTTTTTTGGGACCTAGGGCTTATTGAAGTCCACTGGGGCCACGTTTTTTGTTAGATAAGAATCTTTAAATTGGGGTTTAAAATTCATTTGTAATAAGATCAAAATCAGAGTTGAAATATATTTATTTATGAAATGGTGTTGAATTACAAACTTTATATCTTATATAAAAAAATTAAGAAATAAAGAATTGAACCATCACAAACAAAGCCTTTTTTTACCAGTATTGAATATTGAACTTAAACTAAACTTCCGAACATTTTCGGCCTTAATGTTTGGAAGTTTAGTTTAAGTTCAATACTGGTAAAAAAGGTTTTGTTTGTGACAGTTCATTTCTCACTCCAGTATTTCTGAGAGGAAGACTGTTGTTTTAATAAAGAATTATTATTAACAAAAAGAATTCAATTTTTGGGGGCCCAGGGCTTAAGCTCTATTAGTCGTTATATAGATCTGCCCGTGTATACATACCTTTTTTCTCTATTTGCTACTTATTTATCTAACTAATTATTAATTATAAAAATTATTTCAACTAATTATATGTTTAATAAGATGAAAGCAAATCACTTATACTTTTTGAATAGTTGTTCATACAATTTGACACTGGTGATTTGTGAATAATTTTAAATCATACAAGCTAAGTAATATCTGTATGAAGTTATACATGGTGTCTGAAAAGTTATTGCACAGTGAGAAATTTGTAATGACATTAATGTTATATGTATGGTATTGCATATGAGACCTACAAGTTGTATGCAATACCATGAAAATGGCTTTAATGTTACAAATTTCTCACTGCACAATAACTTTTTGGACACCCTGTATATCCAAACAATGTAATGAAGAAAAGTTTTAACTTCATTTAAGTGTAATATAATTCATGATTTTAAATGTAATACTTTTACAATTATTACTTACTTAGTAAATACTGAGTAAATGACACTTGTTATTCAATTTATTGGTGAATCTTTCCATTGTTGAATGATGAAAATTGTCTTTATACTTTTCTGGCATATCATTAAATTGATAGATTATTAATATGTTTTTGCAATGATTAAATATAAAAATGATGTCAAATTGTATGTTTTTAAGACAACGAACATGCCTTAAGATTGGGTATTTCACTTTGATAAATATTGTAGTGAGTCTACTATAGATTCAATTACTTTTGTTTTAATTTCTTAATCTTGGACCCATAAAATGCTCCTTTAATAAATATAAATCTTCAATCATCATTCTTAGTTCAAAATGAATGAATTATGCTTCCTTACAGAAAATGATAGTATTTTATCTCCAATTGTTAAACTAACAATTATCATCTATTTTTATTCTTAGATTCATTATTCTTCTAATACATCTGTATTCTTCATATATATCTCAATTCAATATCTCTTGCATGATTTCTTCAAATCACTTTGTATACCAGGAATATTGCATTTGAAAACTACTATATTCCATTTGATATGCCAATATTGTTCCTTGTTTCTTTCATGCATTCTCATTATTTCCTTTAAATGTGTATTCATGTTAAGATGATGCATACCATTAAGTTTGAATTTTTCTTGTTTTTAGCACTGTTCATTGTTTTTGTAATTTCATTTAGTTACCTTTTAATAGTCAAATCCAATTTTTCTGCATTCTAAAAATAATAGGGATTCATTTTCCACATTTATGAGAAACCATGTATACTATATGAAACAAAAATAATACATTTGATTTTTCTCTTGTTTATCTCTTCATATTTGATTTGGGATTTGAAACAGTTTTTCCGTTCTATTTTCTTCCAACAACACTACAGATCTGAAAACATTAAAACAGAAATTATAAGACCAATTTTATTTGAACTTCAAAAACTATGTTTAATGTCAAAATTTATATGCAACAAACATCAACTTTTGAATGGTAACTCAAACAAGAACTATTAAAAAGCCAAGTAAAAGAACAGATGCTTGTGGCACATGCAAGCAGCAAGAGTATAAAGTAAATACTTTCTTCCTCCATCTAGATTTTCAATGGCAGTTTCAACATTTACAAATTACGACCATTTAAATCTAATTTTTGATGTTCTATCAAAAACTGCTTGTCTAATTTTTTGATTTAAATGTTTCCTTTACTTTCCGCACTTTATAACCGCTTTTATTTATTCTAGCGAGATGATTTATCTTGAAAGAACCTCCCGAAAATTTACCTTTGTAAATGATTATTTCCATTTAAACATTTTTTCTTGATTTTCATGTATTTCTGCTATCTTTCTAATTTTAATATTTTAATACTGAAAAATGATTTAAATTCAATGATTACATTATTACTGTGTAATTATTTAAAACAGCAGGGAGAAATAATAAAATAATTATTAAGAAAAATTTGTAATAGTCTGCTTTTTATTTATTTGTGGCGTATAAAAAGTTATATTAGTATTTAAAGAATAAATAAAAAGTTAAAAAATGTACGAAAAATAGGAAAAATCTTTCAAAGATACAATAGAAACTTGCATTTAGCATAAAATAATACATATAATAGCAATGTTAAACTCCAAAAATAGTTCAGAAAAGTCAATTAGACGAGCACTTTTGTCTTTAATATGCAAGTTTTCCTTGAGTTTCATACTATTAATCATTTAATATAAAAATATTTTATGTAATTCAAAATAAAAATGCAATGTATAAATTTTTTAAAATCCTGTACTTAAATGAATAATGAAGTGTTAAACTGTAACATATAACACATTTGACTTTATTTTTGATATAATGAAAATAAAGTGTTTTTATTATAAAAATTTCATTTCTCTCTTAGTTTTTTTTTTTAAATTCTGCACCATATTTTAAAATAACAGTTTATAATTGCTACAGAATATTTTGATGTTTTTTGTTTTTGTTAGATTTTAAAAGTTATACTGGAATAGAGCCCAACATGCTTGCACGTATACACAACCACTTGAGCTGTTTACTCCCATTTTCTGCACAAATTTTAACGTTTCCTCCACTTTCTTCCATGCCAACAATTGGAAGATATTAAAGTAGTCACTGATACTTTCAGATCTTCGACTGTTGTAAAATAGAGTTGAAAAAAATTTTTTCTTTCACAATGCCCCCATCCGGATTTTCACCTGTTAAGTTTGGAACTTTTGAGACGATCATAATATATTTTGATCTGCATCCACTCCATCTTCTGGTTTTGATGACGATTGCTATACTGGTATAATTAGAGATTTAAAATACATTTTTATGTATCGTGACTTTGCAGTCACTTTACATAATACTACTGTTAATACATTTTTATTAATGCAGTACAACTGGTGAGGTCATAAGATAACTAATAACTTCTGATGCATAACAATTGATTTGTTGTTGAAGTAGCAAACATCATTTTCACAATTTTCTCATTTATTCGGTTGTATTTTTTTTTATTATAAATATTTTGATTATAATTATAACAAGTATTCCAGTTATTTTTACTGGAAGAAATTCTCTCTCTGTAAAAATTACTGAAATTATTTTGCACAAAGTGAAAGTTTACGTAATAGGATAAAAATGAAAATTTTAAGAATGACACTTAAAAATCACTATCATGCAATACGGTGAATTTTTAGTCATTATACAGTGAATTGCACATTGTGTCTTACTGTAAAATTGCATTTGTAATGTGATAGTAAATATATAATAGTTTTCTATATCAAATCTTTGTTTGAATATAACATAAAACATTCTCAAAATAACTTTTTTTAGTATTATAAAATCAAATAATTACTGTATTATTTTATATCACAAGTGTGCTATTTATAATCAGGCATTGTGAGATGAATATTTGTGCTTATATAAAAATACCCGATTTGAAAATGTCTCTTGTAATTTTTTTTAATAACCTGTTCTATACAAACAAATTTGTTTACATTAATATTTTTGAATTAAAAATACTAGTGTTGTATATATTAAAATTTCTTTTTATATTATAACTAGGCATCATACATCATCTCACTGCACAATAAATGATAAATCTTGTAATGTTTGGGTATAAATTTGGAATTATTTTCTATTTTCTGCTAATTCATCATAAATTATCTAAAACAAGTCAATATCACAAAAATTTCTTTAAAATATTTTCTTAGAACCTAAACCATTTAAAAGTGGCATGTTTATAGCATTGCTTGGGTGACAAGCAGGTTTATAAAACATTTATTTAAATGATTATGCTTAAAACTTTGTTACTTTTGAATATGTAATATATACATAAACAGTGATATTCCCAGTTGATTATCATACAAACTTTTTATATCCTGCAATTTATAATACCAAACAAAAATTAAGAAATAGAAGATTTATAACTTTTCGAAGATTTTTTCAAATTTAAACACAGACTTTAATCGGTTCTATTTTCTCTATTTGTCGGAATTAATGAAAAACTACATAATTAAAATAGTAAAATATGTAAAATGTAAAGTAGCTCAAACCACCGAATTAAAATTTTGTCTATAAGAATCGTAAATAATGATTAAAATATTTAAGATTGACATAAATATTAATCGTAATTGTTGCATATTTTTGATATTTGATCATCATTTATAGCTGAACAAACACAATTACTCTTGACAGGTAATTAGATAAGTTGGAAAATACCTGCTGATGTTATAAATAGGTTTGACAGATGGTTACCATAAAAATGGTGGACACACATGAACACTCATTAGAAAAAAAACAAGCTGCAGATGTAAAAACACTAGACTATCCAGTTTTAAATAGAACATCTGGCATTGGAGTTTAATAAAAATTTTCAAATTTGTCGAGCAGCAAACTGTTTTTTTACATTACTGTTCTGTTTGACTAACAAACATTAAGAGAATAGTTGCAGGGATAGAGACATAATACTCATTGTTTAATTCCATCCTTATATTATTATCGACGGTAAAAGTTTGTAATAGTACACTACTACTCCCGACCAATATTAATTAAAGCAATAATGTCCGATCAACTTTTCTCTTTATGATCTTTAAATGCTATCCACTCCCATCTCTAGTTAAATCTACTAATAATATATCAGCTTCTAATTGAGCCATTATAGCTCTTATTATAGGGTCCAATTATATGATTGAGTGTACAAGTTTGGACTTTATTGAGTGTGGGATGTTTCTTTGGTGCCACTCTAGTCTCCTTCAGGAACAGATTCTAAGAATTAAGAACAGCTATAACATAGGATGGATGGCCTTTATCATTTTCTAGCAATGACTAAGAATCAGTGCATCAAATTCTCCTAAATATAATTGTATTGGTTGAAAATATTTTGCATAAGGCAAGCTTTCTTATAAATTAAAACTTTAATCATTTTTTTTTTGTATAATACTTAAAATATTGAAAGTTTTCATTAAAAAAACATTTTAATTACTATAAATTGCACTGATATGTCTTTATTATTGGCCTACTGTCTCCTAGTGCCACGCAAAACCTCCTCGACTGCTTCCATTTCTTCTGATATTGATTATATCAAATGTTTTTATATCACTACTTACTTAATTAATAATTCTAATAACTAAAATTGATTTAAAAAAAGTATATTGCAAAAAAATGTTTAATAGATTTATCATCTTGAACATTTTCCAAATCGCATCTTAAATCTTATGCTTATTTATATATTATAAATCTATAAATGAAAAATATATATTATTACATTTAATATACTACTAGATAGATATTAAAATTTATAGATTAGAATATTGAATATATAAAATTATAATCAACATTTAATTGATTTTAAATATCTTACCATACATTTTCTACAGTCAACGTGTTGAACTTCAAACATTCTTTAGATCTTACATAAATTATAAACTGTAAAGGTTTTTTTTAAAAATAAATTTACAGGAAAGTTTTTAAAAAAAATATTTTAATGATGAACTATGTCGTCATTATACAGTTAGAATAAGGTATCTTGTCTGTCATTAGTGTTTATTCTGAGAAATCTGATTCCCTTGAAGTCTTGAATTCTTAATTTTAACAGAAGCACAGTTTGTTTTAGATTAAAAAGAAAATGATGAAATAAATATAAAGTTCTTCAAAGACTGAAGTAAAATTTAAAGTACTCAGTGTTAATTTTCTAAATAAATAACAAACAGGAAGAATTCCAAATAATAAAAATATTCACTTTACTAAAATTAGAGGTCATTAAAATGATTTTGTTTACATAAACTTTGAAAATTTTCTTCAATTTTGATAATCGGAAAATAGATTTGGCATTATGCAAATTAAACCTCATTAGAATAAACTAACTACATGGATTCGGGCCAGAGAATAAATTAAAAATACTTTATATCCTTTTATTAAAATCAGTATTAAGTACTTGAAACAATTTCCTGGTAAATTACTTATTTAGTAAATAATATATTAAATGTTAATTTTTATTTAAATTAAAAATTAAGTGTTACGCTTTAATTTAATTACTTAAAGAAACTAGAATTAAAAAGAATTTTTTAAAAAATGTAAGAAAAATAATATTAAATAGGTTAAATGGAATTGTTGCCATTAATTACAGTCAATTTAAATTTTTATTGAAAAAATTATAATTTTAGGACATGGCTGAGATATTTTTAGAAGATTCAATGAATCTATACATTTATTTAGAGAGTTTATTTTTAAGAATAAAGCTTATACATGGAAGTTTCGAGAATCAATTTTATAAAATTTATTTATTCAAAAAGTGCCATCATCATCACACAAATTACATTTTTTTTGTACTTAATATTTAGTAAAATCCTTATATATATTGAACAGACTGCATAAAATAACAAGTTTATCTTATGTCGCATTCGTGCAAGTACGTCGGATCGGAGCTCGTTAATGCAGATTTTACTTTTTGATTGTTCAAAAAATTGTGCTTCGAAGACTTGGTCCGGTAACAAGCATGCACATTTAGCAATTTACAAATATATTACAGCCAGCATATTAGTTAAAAAACAGTATATTTCTGGAAGGAGTAAGAGAGATTTGATCAATATTTTGTCTCGTAATGTAACAATAAATGTTATTCGTTACAGACAATATTTCGATGAAGTTGTTAAGTATAAATTTGGATAAATGTAGAATTTTTTTTATATGCTACAATCTTAACTGGATAGCTTTTTAGATCTAAAAGCATCCAATTCAATCCAAATATTAAAGAGAGATTGTCTTTATCATTATATCAATACATTATTAGAATTAAGTATCTGAAGTTGCAAGCGTTCGATTTCCTCCTTTATCGGCTCTGACATACAAGAACAATTAAAATAATTACGATCTTGGAGCAGAACATCAATTATTCCTTACTCTTTATGCAGCGTCTTTTAAAAAAAAAATACAAGATCACTGTTGTAATTTGTTTGTACATTGAATATAATCAAAGCCCGAATAAATTGCTAAAATATTAAAGCTAATTTAATTTATCATAATTTAGCCCAAAAATAGGCTGAAAGTGGTTTGCTCGTTGTTATTTTTATAATGTAGTCAAGCTATGCAAAGCTATATAAGCCAGACAAGGAAGAGATCAAACATCAAACTTCTCTCAATAAAATACACCAGTCGATTAAAGAGTTTGACTTCAAAGTTTATATTTTGTACAATAATTTTTTGGGAGTACGAAATGCCATTTATTTAGCCGGGGCTTTTATTACACTCGGAAAGCCACACAAATATAAAACGAGTTCGTAAAAGTTAAGCATAGATAAGTAGAATTATTATTTTAGTCTCAGTTTCTTCCGAAATTGATACTATTTTAGTTACTATATTTTAAAAACATGGAGAATTAGTAGCAAATATGCAATTGTGAATCTATTTAAATGATTTTTATATGCATAAAAATCATTGTAAGGCAAGATATAGCCAAATGGCATTTTATTGAATCCGAAATCACTAAGATTATAATCATTTGGTTATATCTTAGCACTAAACTTTGTCGGCTCGTGAACCTGTCGCTTGCCATACTCAATTGGATGGGCGTTGCATCGAAACAAATACATAATTAGAGAAATTGGCTTCAGAAATGATCGATTTTTTTTAACATCTTTAATGCATCATACCACAGAAAGGGATTATTGCATAAATTTAAGTGCACTTATCTTCGTCTCCATACATTATCGTAAAACTTAATCCTCGTGTACTATTTTAAAATTAATTTTGCAAGACTATTGTTTTTTTCCTAAATTTAAAAGAAAAGAAAAATTATCTATTAATAACAACAACTCAAATTTTAGCTATTCACTTAAATTTATTTTGAGGATGCAGTTTTTTTTTCATTTGCTGCATTACCAAATGAAACTACCAAAAAATTTTTTACAATGAAAAATAAAATTTCCTAGCATCATACTCTTCCGTTAACAAACTCGGCAGATTCGTGAATGCGATACGTTAAAATTCATCATTGGATAACTGAACGATAGCGAAATTGAAAACAATTTGTAAATTTTTATGTACAGTCTTCCAATTTGACACTAATTTTTCTATATAAAAACAAAACTAAGATTTTGTTTTTTTCGTTTGTTTGCAAAATGTTTCTAAAATAACTTTCGGTCTCGTTCACTAAAATTTTCACAAATGAAACAAATGTACAAAATTATTTTACAGTCTATAAACATTTTTTTTTTTACAATTTGCAAAATAATGTTTTTGAACATGAGTTTTAGACATTCTTACAGAATGGCAAAAAGTATAGACTTGACGAAAGGCTAAAAACATATTAAGAATAGAGCTATGCAATAAATACTCGCTTAAAATAAAAAGGAGCATATCTTTAAGATACGTAGAGAGTATTAGAAGCAGAATATATATAGTTTTTTTTGTATAAGTATATATACGAATAACAAGACAAAGAAAATAACAAGTAGAAATATTAAATTGAGCAACAGAAATTAAGAACATTAAATATTTTACTTAAAAATTAATAATGTCCTTCTTCTAAATAGCCTTTGATGCGAGACGGCAGCGGAAGCTTCTGAATATGGTCAAAACGGGTGTGCTGTCTGATGACAAATCGACATAGATACTGCAACGATCGCACTTGAGTGAAACGCGAAACTGGCTTGGTCAGTCGGACCGGATAGGAAGGAGAACCAGGGGACCGACTTCTGGAGTAACAGAACACGCCGGACTGCGAGTAGTTCATGGACTGTTCAATGAGTCTGACGATGGACGTGTGGCCCTCCAGCTCAGGCTGGGCATAGAAACTGAAGAGGCCGTTGCAATGTTCGATGCGCGTGTGTAGCGTCTTGCCGAAGGAACGGAAACTGAGACTGAGTAGGTAACGGTCGTCCGAACTGTCGCGAACCAGGAACGCCCCGTCACTCTGTTCCAACAGCTTCTCCTCGGCCTCGCTCCGGGTGATGGGACCCCAGTACCAGCCGCACTTGGACAACTTGAACAGTTCCTGCGTCAGGCTCCCCACCCGGGGCGGTTCGTGACAGTCGGCGACGGTACGAGCTTTCGAAGAGGAAGGCACCAGCGCCGGGGCACCGCCGGTCTCGGTCTCGCACGTCTCCCCGCCACCGAACAGTTTCTCGTCAGATTCCGCCCCTCCGGCAGTCAGGGAGTCGGATCCGCCGTAGTCGCATCCGCCATCGCCGTCAGCACGAGAACCCAGGACGGCCGCCGTCCCGTCGCGGCGGCGGGGGAACTCCACGGCACATGCAGGCTCAGGCACCGGCCGAGCTTCGACGGACACCACCGGACAGTTGACCGGACGGACGACGCTCCCACCGTTGGCGTTACCAGGTCTAAATCGAAATTTTTTACTGGCAAGCATCCTATCGTCATCAACGTGATGGCTATTGTTCTGATGATGATTATCGACGCGCTTAACCCTTTTACTCCTTCTCCACCTCCACCTGAGCGACTTAAGTATGCCATTTTTACTCTTGCCCTTGCTGACAGCGTCCGAATCCTCCGAGAGGCAGTCGCCATTTGCATCGCCTCCATCTTTCCTGGAATCTCGTTGTTTATTCCTTCCACCGCTCGCCATCTTCATCTGGAACATTCTCACTCTTTTCATCATATTATGGCCATTACTTGAATTAATTACAGTTTATACACATTTAATATTTCCGCATTGGATACTTCCTTTACAAAATCCAACCCATTAACTCTACTGGACGAAACCACCGATCGTGACGCCACCGATGACCTCACTCCCACTTCATGGCGCCATCTCTATTAAGGTAGCGGCGAAAACTTTGCTTTATATTATGCAATCTTAAATAATGTTTCGTTTAATTTTATTTTACCTTCAATTGAATTTATTAATATAAATTTATTATTATTATTTTAGATATTTATGGAAGAATGGATTTCGCGGCGCCATCTTTTCTTTTTCGTTTTTTAAAATTATTAATTACCCGAACAATAGTTTGCTCGGATCGGGAATATTAATTAATTATAGAAAATTAATGTTTGCGTCGCTTATCTGATTATTATCTAACCATTAAAATGACACAATTGAAGCCGGAAGCGTTAAAAAAATCTTTTAATGTGTAATTTTATTGGTTAATTTATGAACGCGTTATAAATTTATATATAAGTGTATACGTAATTATTTTGTATTATCAATCAATTTTTAATAATAATAATAATAACAATCATTTAATTTAAATTCTTAAAATGATTATTATTAAGGTTGTTATATTTAAATAAAAGTTATTGCCCTCTCTCGTTTCGCAACAGTTTCGAATTTGAATTTTCTGACTAATCCTGTGTTAACGAACGTGGTGTTTATACTTAGAAGCCAGACTGAGAGAATATTTAAAAAACAAAAGTAGATTAAAATAATCTGCGCATATTTTTAACATTTATGCAATGTAAAAATTAATAACTAGACGTAAAATGATTATATACAAAATAGTTAAATTTTAAATAAAGATGGAGCTAATAGCGTGTCGCCATCTATCGAGTGTAATTTGCAAAACGTGCATTTTATTATATGCCTGGCTCGACTATCAAATAAGGAGTATTTGAATTTTCACATTTAAAGTGTTGAAAATTCGAATAAAATTGAAATTTTTATTTGCTTCTACTGTTAAAAATTTTCATACATTTTTAATATAAGTAGAACCAGATTAAGAGAGAAAATGCCCGTGCGTGAAATTTAACACACACTTCGCCTCACTTCCTGTATATATTTATCGCTTATTTATATTACATACATATATAGTGTGTGTATGCGTGCGTGTGTCTTTTTCCTTTTCTTTTTCGAGCCTCCATTTTGACAATGCTCCCGCGTGCATGTGTACTTCGTGTTCTATTATTAATCCGGCTCTTGTTATAGGTCTTTTTTAACTTTGAAAGAAAAGCATTTATTTGGAAATGCCCGAAACAATGAGAACAGGAGAAATGCCAGCGGCTCTACATCAATCGACTTCTGATAAGTTGGCCCATTTCTAGGACAACTTACCAGAAATTGATGTATATGTTATGGACTAACTTGTAAGTGATTAATGCGGCATTATTCATAATGCCCAGTCATTATAAATAACCGCTTCAACAACCGATTAAATGAGTTAATATAACCAGGAAGATCTTTGTGAAATTTATCAGAAAAAAAGAATGTGCTTAAGGCTTGGTAGTTAAACCAATTTTAAGTAATGAAATGAACTCGACATGTCGGGTCGACCTCATGTATATGCAATGGCAATCTAATAAGCAATATAAATTTATACTGGCCATACCAAGACCAGCTGATTAAATTCGTTCACCTACCACCGTTAAAAACCAAAAGGATTAAAGACAGCCTATGTTCCTTTAGACAATTTTACAACTTTCGGTGCATCGAGTATTCTACAAAGCCATAACGGCAGAGAATTCGCCAGTAATGTCATCAAAAACTGTATAGTATGTGGACTGAGTTAAAACTGGCGCATGAAAAGTCTAGGCACTCACAAAGTCAGGGTTCAGTAGAAAGATGTAATCAAGACGTAGAAACTATGTTTAGTTCTTGTTTGGAAACTAACAACATTAACAAATAGTCTGAAGGATTACGTTTTATACAGCTGATGAAAAATCGACCGCATCATACTGGTATAAACTGCAGCTCCAATGAGGGCACGTTTGGAGCAATAAAAGTTTCACTATAGAATTTTATACCTGACGAATCATTGATACAGAGGAAGATTTAGAGACTCTTTTCAAAACCATCAACAATAAATTTTTTATAAGACGAAAATGATATTCCAGAAGTTTCATTTAAGTTGATTTTTTGATTGAAGTATAAATTTGTTAATAATACTTTTCGTTAACATTAGTTTAATTCATACAGTTAATAATACTTACTTTTAAAATGTCTCATGTCATTTTTAAAATACTTTGAAATAATTACACAAAAAAATTTCCCAAAGAGAATGTAGCTGTATTCATAATGTCTAGTCAATTTAATAACTTAGTTAATATTTATCAGGCTGCATGGCCATTTTAGTCATTATTCACAATGGCTGGGCACTCGGTCCGTAACATATTCATTGTCAAATAATTATATTATAGCATTATTGATTTTAATGTCTTAAAATATGCATGCAATGTTATTCGCAATGACCAAATGATCTTCAATAATAAAAGAAGTTTATTAAATTATCTAACAATTAATTTTATAAATCTATATACATAAATGAGAATGTTTGTTCGTTCGCTATACACTCCTAGGCCTTTCGATCAATGCTACGAAACTTGGCTAACTTAGCTAATGTCGTAAATCCAACCCCAAAATATCTATTGGATTTCTGTAAATCAATTAATTTCTATCTGCATTAGATTTGCTAATTTACACATAGCGCCATCCATTGGAAAAACTTTAACAAAATAATAACTAAATATAACTTATAAAAAGTACATAATTTTACAAAATATGTATTATATTCACTGAGACAATGATTGAGACAATGATAGCGCGCGAAATAGACGCGCTATATAATTACTGTGATAGGTAACCTACAGCATCTGCCTGCGTGCAATCGAGTGTTACGCTGTGAAAAATCTATAAGTATTTAATTTTCCACATCTGATGACTTGGGATTTTTTTCCATATCTGAATGGTACAGTACTTTCTTAATTTTAATAAGTGACCTCCAGTAGCGGAGTGGTTAAAACCACCGAACACTGGTAGTTAGTCGTGGGTTCGGGCATGGCAAACGGGCTGGCCACGTGGAGTTTTCTGGGTTTTCTTCACCTAAATAGGATCCAGCTTCTCATGAAAGTCTTCCTGGGATGCATCCCTCTTGTAGATCACTCACGTGTAGCGTTGCCATAACCAAATAAACTAAACTAATTCCAACGAGCGATTATTTATTGTGACATTGTCACAATGCCGGACTACAACTTTTTTTCACAATGTTCTCAATTTTTTTAGTGATGGTGTTGTCCCTGTACATCATACTTTTCCTGTTAGTAATAGAGTCGTGCCGGTCATCTACCTAACTTCTTTGGAAGGAAAATTTTGAATCGAAGTAACGTGACATCCATTCAAAAATCTTGACGTTCCTATATAGTTAATTTAGCCCTCCTGCCCGTACAGTTTCTATATTTGTCTCGGCATTAATGAATTTAACTTCTTTCTCGAGATTGAAGAGGAACAGACAGACGGATAACAGTCAAAATATATGGGTCTACAATTTTTCAAATAGCACTCCAATAATGTTTCTATAAACGCGATATTTACGAGAACGTACTTCCCACATAATTTATACAGTCTGTTGAAAAAATATAAACGCTTTATTATAACATAAAATACTTAATTAATATCCAGCTAGATCAGGCCTGGCCAACCCAAATTGTTTCGCGGGCTACTTTGATCACGAGTGACGTTACGGTGGGCCACAATTTAGGCAAACATGCTATTAAAAAAGTAAAACAAATACAAAATGAATAAGATTTTATTGTTATACCGAGAGTTCGTACTCGCACTTGCGCATTATAACAATGACACACGCAAATTTTCATTTATTTAATTGTTTTGGTATACGCATAACGGAAACAAAAGTTTTAATAGATATATAATATCGCTTAGCGGGCCACACAATTTAACGTGACGGGCCGCGGGTTGGCCAGGCCTGAGCTAGATGCTTCTTAACCTACACAAAAACAACTTATCTCACTGAAAATTATTTACTAACCTTTAGAACGTTTTCAACCTGTTCTAAAGGCCATTTCCAGGTTTTAAAAATTTGGAACATTGATAAGCATTCTTTCTTGTATAGAACAGCCAAGAACACATTTGTGACCGGAAGGTCGGCACCTCTTTAGTGCCTCGACAGGATAGACACTACCGCGTCTCGATTGAGACGGAAGCCGAGACGGCGTGTTGCTTCGGTCATACGATCACGCGAGCGGCCGCGTGCGCGGGCGATCGGATTCCGGTGCGCCTTTATTTCTTCCTACATACAACTTTGTTGTATGTAGAAAGAAATAAAAAATAAATAAAAAATCTAAATAGGAAAACTTTATCTTTCTTATTTCACTTTTCAATACGATATTCGGTTATACATCAATTTTCTTTTTATTATATTCTGAAGGAAATTTTGTATAATTTGGCGTCCCCCTGTTAAGAATCACTGCTATAGAGGAACTTGTGAAGGGTCTTGGTCTAGGGCGCTATGGTCGAACGAAAGAAAGGTTAGAATCGGGAAACAGTTCGGATATCCAGTAGATAGGTACCCAGTAGACGTTCGTGGCAGACGTATCCGAAAAGGGTGGTGACTTGCAGAGCTAGGGACAGAGATCTGGAGACGATTTTTCACTATCGAGGGACTGGCGACGGCTAACTCTTTGGCCGCCAATATCGATATCAGACCGATATCGTCCGGCCAAGAGGTCAGCAGATCACGGGAATGCGTCATTTTTGCCGTCGAGAAAGTGTAAGAGGAGATTCTCTCAGGTAGTAGATGATAACAATTATTGAGCAAGTGTGACGACATCGACGATCGAATTTGTGCAGAAGTCGGATCATCACACATTTAAAATCCAAAATTCTTTGGAATATTGAGCTACTTCAATCCCAAGAATGAATTACAGTAATATATTATATTACTGTAATTTATTATATATTATATAATTGTTTATATATTATACACAATTTAAAATAACAAAGTAGGCTACATAAAAAACGTTGGTTATAGGATGAAAACGTTCTTTACAGTTAATAAATAATTTTCAGTGAGATAAGTTGTTTTTGCATAGGTATAACATAACATAAATTATTTTCACAGTTTTACACGATTGTTTTTATTTAAACAAGTCTTTCGAACATTGACGTTAGCAACTTCGATGACATGCGGAGCCATCACAACCTGTCTAACACAGACCACTTTTCAAATATTAATAGTAGACTAGTATTAATTAGTAGTGGTTGACCATCCTCTCTTCCGGAAGGAGGTCAACTTCTACTTTTGGTCGAATTACTTCAACCGCCTTCCGCAACAGCTTTCTTCTTTCTATCGGACCAGCGGTATGATGGCATTAGAACAGGAAAATTACATAATACAAAATTACCGGCGAGCACAAAACATATTTTTAGTAGTTTTCGAGAGTGCCATTTTCGAACATTTGGTCCGTGTTTTTGTGAAATTTGATTCGTTGGTAGATTACCGTTTGATATTCGGCTGCGAATGGTACAGTTTCTTAGAGTTAACATTAGAAGAATATGAGATCTTAAAAAATTTTAAGTATATTTTCAATTGGTGTCTACTTGACCAATGAAATTGTGCCATTTCGTACCATCCGAGTATCGCCACAAATGTGACAATGGTAAGCTAAACTAACCAAATTCTTTATATTGTTTTCGTTTTAATATTCTTGTATAGCATTTAATTTATATAAACACAAACGTTATCTTACGTAAGGGTTTATCATATCGAGTGACCAATTCAACACATAAGAATTCTTTTGTGTACACAATTTAAAGAATTTAAAATTCTTTAGATGTGTTGTTAAAAATGTGTTAGATTGGGCACACGGTCTGATAAACTCATAAGTAAGATAACCTTTGTAAATATAAATCAAATACAGTACTATAATATGGTAGAAGGGATAGAAGTAGGAAATAATCTAATCATCTTAATTTTTGCTGTTGTTACTTTTTGCCCGAGCAACACCGGGCTCATCTGCTAGTAATATATATTTTTAAACAAATATTTTTACAAGATTTTCTCGTTGTGCGTTTAAATCTTGCGTATTGTTTAAACACCGGAAAAATAAATATTTAATCGTATTTGGAATTGAGATTTGTTTTATAGAATATGCGATTTCATAAATTGCAAAGTAAGTGCGTGTGATCAAGAAATATAAATTTGTGAATTTTATAATCTATAGACTCTTTTCGTTTAAGGGCAGGGGCGCCCGCAGACTACAAAAAAGGGGCACAAGGTATTAAAAAAGGGGCATCATACATTACGCAACAGGATACAAACTAGGACGCTTGTACATTGGGACATTTTGGGCATGTGCATCCCCTTTGTCGTCGGGTTGCCCTTCTCCAAGGGAGCAGTAAGATTAAAGAAGAGTAACATGAAGAATTAATTAACTGCGTTAATGTTTGCTCCTTGTGCAATTTTTCTAAGATTTGTTCCTCTGTAAGAACTGAAGATTCTTGTGTTGTTGTCATTTCCAGTGAAGCAAATTCTTTCTTCACCGTGCTACTTCCGAGATTTTCGTTTTGATCGTGGATAGTCTGTGAAAATGTCATCAGGTATTTTTCCAAATGAAAATCCATTTTGATTTGATGACTGAATTATCGAGCCATCGTTAGCATCACTTGAAACGGCCGTAACGGTTCATGGTAATTGTTTTCGATATGTGTTTTTGTGTAAATACCACTAGATTTATCATCATTTTCATGATATCCATTGCTTGCATGCATCTCTTCTGCTTCAAGAAGTTACGCTTGTGCATTTTTAGACGTATGTGCCCTTCGCTTTGTATTCTCAGCGATCTACGTGCGATGGGTTTCACAGATACCCTTCCAAACTATACTCGCGTGTTTGATGCAGACTCTGCGTGGCAACTATGAGCTCTAATCTCGAAGAACTGAAGTGTAGAACTCGCCAGGCCCGCCGTAAGCGGGCGTGCAAGGCATGCACTGCACACGGGCGGCATAATCGGTATTGCACACGGACGCTCAAACAGCTAGCGGCGCTGCTGGAACTCGCTGTGAGGAACTGGGGTCGATAACACTCTTAATGCCTACTATGATACGTTTCTTGTCTAGTTTTCGTATTTACTTCTGATCAGTAAATTGGACTTCCTTTATTGCTAGACTTATTACACCACTTGTGGTGTAATGAGTCTATCAATAAAAAAAGATCAATTTAGTGCTCACAAGCAAATCTTTACTACTACTACGAGGTCGGACTAGCTCGCTCACTTTCTCCGTGGATGACTGTAAATTCATTCAAACAGATCACTGGGATCTTATTGTTGAGGATTCCTGACTCCAATTAGGATAATTGAAAGATCGCGTCCTAACTCGCGATTAGGGTGCGACTATGCAGACGCAAATTTAGAGCGAGCGAGAAGTTGCGAGCGATTTAGTTTTCGCAAAGGAAAACCACGCACAAGCGAGAAGCGAGAAATAACGCTGGAAAGAGCGAATTTCTGGTTCTCGCACATATCTAACAGGTTTTGATATTTATCGCGTCTCGCCTCTTCTCGCTCGCTGCATAGTCTGCCTAGTCGCACCCTTACCCTTTTATATTCGAATCGCCCCAATCGGGAGTCAATATGGCACACCATGTGACAGGATCTGAGAGATGAGTCGTGCCACCAGATGTATTATAAACATGTGAGAGAAGATCATTTTTCGCGGTCAAGTCTCTTGACAAAACAGAAAGGAAGTTCTGTTTCCCTCTTTTACAAACTCGAAAGTAACAGAATGTTTTATGGTTAGTTTTCCTAATTAAATAATTTTCTAACATCGTTAAATAATTAAAGAAAATTTCCAAATAAGTTTTTCCAATCAAAGGAAAGATTCTCGCATTACGTCTCCAGGTTCTCACAGAAGTCCTTTATACTACATTGCCTTTTGTTCTCGTTATAATTATTACGAGTAAGCATAAAATTCCTTCAGAAAACAAATCATGAAGACACACAATTAAGATTGAAATACAGGCTTTTAATAGCCTCAGAAACCAATAAAAACCTGTATTTCCATCTTAATTGTGTTCTTGCACGATTCGTTCTCTCAAGCAATTTAATGCTTACTCATAACATTTGAAGTACTGTTTCCTTGACGATTCATTGCATCTGCATATCTTGCTTACGTTAATCCGAGCCTAATTATAACCGGTACCCGTTTATTGATCCAAAAATAATTAGTTAATTATCTCAATTATATAAGAACTATCGCAATGAATATTTTTTATTGCGTGCAATTGGAAAATTTAGTTAAGAGAAATACTTTTACAGCATATTTGATTTATTCAGACTAATGTAAATAAATTCTGACTATATTCAAGAGAAGTGAACGTTTTAAATCTGTACACATTAGATTGAAAAGTAAATATTGACCTTTTCAGAATGAAATCGTTCATATATTAATAAACTATACAAAAATTTGAAGCTGAACACTAAAACGTTATCTTAATGTAAAATTTTAATAACGATTTATCTTTTAATTTTAGCAAAAATATAAAATTAGGTGTAGAAATCGTTACTCTGAATTTATAAATAATCCTTAAAATAAAGAAGTCAGTAGAAAAACAAGATAAACATTTGAGAAATCAAAACACATCGTCAGATCATTTGCTAAAAAGAACAGTTTGATCAATTATTATAAAGAAACTATTGTTTTTAACGTAATTGATTTGATCAGATTTATTAATCTTGAAAAATTTTTTTGTTTTTTTAATACTAATTTATTTTCAGAATTGTTTATCAGATTTAAATTTATCATAGGAGTTGTAATAATCTCTCATTTTCAATACACTTATTTCAGATAACTAGTAATGAATTGTAAGTAAATTGTAATATTTTTTATATAATAATTTATAACAAAAAGTGATAGTCTGTTTTTATAAAAAATCAAAAAGTAAAAAAAAAATTACCAAATTTTATAATGTAATCAAACTCAGTTCCAAAAAATGTGAGAAATTTTATACTTAATACAGCTATAACAATTGTTGATAAATTTTTTTAGTAAGAAATTAATTTCTGTATAAAAATAAATTAATTAACAAACAATATTTAATAAATATATTTATTTTTATTAAAAATATACCTAAATATTTAATTTCTGTAGTTTTTCTTGTGCTCACTACTAGATTTGGCAAAATTTCCTTTAGTCACTATTAAAGGAACATTCTTGCCTATAAGATATATTTTATTAACAGTTTTATCAAATCCAGATTCTAGCATTGCAGTCAAACCTGAGGGAGATTTGAGTTTACAATGAGCTTCAAGAAAAGATGCAAAAACAAATCCAGTCATAAATGCATCAAAGCCTGCTCTATGTCCAGTATGACTTAAGGAATTGTCTACAGATATTTTACTGGTACTTATTTCCTGTTCTTTAATGTCTTCTATTTTCCTTTTTTTGGACGGCAAACCACATCCTTGTTTATCCAATACATCATCAACATTGTGAGAATCTGTACAATCCTTTCCCTTAGAACACCAGCCATGATTCTGCATAACAAAATGTTATATTTTAAGATAAATTTGATTAAAATATTCTGCATATTAAATTAAAAATTTAACATTGTGGAACTGTTTATCTGGATTATAAAACAATGCCTGTCACAAAAATTAGACATACAAAAAACCTATAAATGCAAAAAATAAAGGAACTCCTAATTACATTCTTGCCAGTGTTTCCTATGAATCAGCATGATGTTCATTGTTATGCATTCTGAGGGAGTGTTCTTTAAATTTACTCACTATCTTGTTGAACCTTTTCTAATCTTTAATGATTTTCAATTTTAAAAAATTGCTACTTTCCTGTTGAATAAAAAAGCTGCGCTTTGCATGGCAGTCAACATGTTTTAATAAGTTTATTCTTTGTAACCATGTGAGTTATTATTCACTCAACACCCTTAATCCTCTAAAAGTTTTACTCATCAAACATTTGTGAAATGAAGTAAACACTGTGAAAATGATGTCTAAAGGAAAGAAAGTAGTTGTTACATTAAATAAAAAACTAGAGATATAAAATAAAAAGTCTATAAACTGTGTTATTTATGATGTTAACAATTTTTCCAGATTATCTGAAATTTCGGTCATCCGAATCCAACCCAGTCCTGTTTGAGTCGGATAAACAGGGTTCCACCGTATGAAAAATTAAATTAAAATTTAATCAAAATGTGAATTCAATAAGAAATGTAAATTGTTGGACTATTTTCATATCTGAATTTTTTTTAATATAAAAATACTTTATAGTTGCACTAAGAATAAATGATAATATGTTAATTAATCAAATATAAAAAATTAAAGTGCCAATTATTATAGATTTCTATGACCAATTATTAATGTGCAGTTGTTTTAAAATAAACTAATATTTTGATAAAATTTGTAATATCTTATCAAGTTTGAAAAAAGAAATCAAGTTTTACAGTAGAGCGTCGAAAATCGGAATCAATTGGGGACTGGGGGTGTTCAGATTAGTCATTTGTTCCCATTACCGACTTTGTACGAAAAAATATATTAACCTGTCCGATGTTCAAATTTTTCTCCCTTGCGTGTCGCTTCGTGTTGAATTTTTCTCCGTTGCGTGTCGCTTCGTGTTGAATTTTCGCCGATTTTAAACCTAACGAAAATTTTTATAACAATAATCGAAGCTATCGTATCGTTAAAAATTATTTCTGCATTTTGTACAAACAAAATAAATATATTGAAGAATATAAAAAACATGAAAATTATACTTTAGAAGTAAATCTAGTATCAAAAACGTTCAATTCAGCACGACACAGTCCGACTGAAAATCGTTCCAATTACCGGCCATTCCGATTACCGGTGTTCCGATTAACGACTCTCTACTGTATTTCTTATTAGTTTTATTACTTATCTGGATCTGTTATATATAACAGAGGGAAAATATGGCAATTGGTCAAAAAAATAAATAAATAAATAAAGCTTTTTGCTATTTTATAATAATCAAAAATATTAAAAATTTTTAAAACAAATTATAACAACAGATGGCACCACACAGTTTTAAATGTTGCTGGAAAGTTAAGCAACTCATTTCTGAATTTTTTTTAATGCACTTATTAATATGGCAAAGATTTTAAGAAATATCACATTTAAATCAAATTTAAATTATAAGATTAAATCTTTAATAATACAATTACGACTTAATAACTATACTATTGTATTAAATGGGCATAAAATTAATATATTGGCTTACTCCAATTGTCCCTATGTAACAGAATTTCTGAAAATGTTAAGAACCATTTGTTTGTATTTTGTGAATTCACTGAACACTTCAAGGAAATTTTTTTGACAACTGATTTTAATATGTTTTGTTTATATGATGCTAATTTAAGTTCCGTAATGTTATATAAAATTTATAAATTTTTCTGTTATTCATTAAACATGTTAACAGTTTTACTAATTTAAGTTATATCATTTATTATCTATTTACAATTATGTATAACAATGTTTGTATTAATAATGTTGATATGAGTTCTGTAACTCCTTTGTAAAGGTGAAAGCCATAACAAATAAATGATTATAGATTTAAATGTCAATCAATCAAACAAATCCTGAAATTGATATATTTAAAGATTTAAATGTGCTATTTCTTAAATTCTTCTTTGTGTGGCTTATCACTTTTTGCACCCAAGCCATTCAAGCGTAATACAATGATAAATGTTTATGTATCTAGACATAGAAAAGGTACAGACAGTTACAAATTTTTCAGTTCCATTGTAATCTTATGTGAAGTTATTAAGCAAAACATTGTTAAGTGTTGCAAATCTGCATGTAATAAATAATATACTTACTGCATAATTTTTGCATACTGTTACAGAATTTTTTTTTTCTGGAACCTCTCTCAAATGACACCTGAGATGTTCAATATCACTCAAATCCTTATATGATACAAATTCAATTGCAATATAATGTTTTTCATTTTTCATCTTATTTGCATTTTCTCTCTGTCTGGGAAAAAAACAATTATTTTTTTTAATATGATTGAGTTATTGATATCTATCTTAAAACACATTACATTTTAAATTATTTCAGAATATATTTTACCAAAAAAAAAAAAATTTACATATAAATTATAAGATACTAATAATTAGATTAAATAATTACTTTTTGCGAAATATATATTGAAGATATGATGCAGGCAATCTAGCTTGAAACTCACTGATATATTTCGTATCATATATACCAGATGAAAAAAGTTCCGACAAATCTGCCAAAAATGATGGAAATGATGAAGGAAGTTCACAATACAAGTTCTGATAGAGAAATATTATATCTACGAGACCATTATGAAGTATAATGGGATGCTTTGCTATTACTATTTCATTTAAAAGGTTGCGAAGACTAGGTGTGTCTATACTTGATTCATCCTATAAATATTTTAAGAGAATTATTTTTAAGAAATATAAGATTTGAAAAAATGAAAAAAGAAATAAATGTATCCAGCTCCTGCTTGATGTTAAGAATTCACAACATAATTTTTCATTATATAAATTTCTGTAGAAAATGTTCCTAATCTATATATATAATCGAGACGAGTTGATGATGATGATAATGATGATCAGCGCAGAGCCCAAACAGTTAGAAGTTGAAAGTTGAAATTTGGTACACAGTTAGGGTACGTCACGAAAACACACACAAAAATAATGTTTTTTATTTAGTTCACCTGAAAGGTGAACTAAATAAAAAACATTATTTTTGATCTGTAAGACTAAATATCTGCATCCATAATTTCCAGTATAATAAGTCCTGTTAATATATAGAAAGTACTAGTAAACAAAATAAATTTTAAATAGAGTTAAAAAGGCATAATAATTAATTTGCTAATGTGTTTCTTAAACAAATATTTTTTGCCAGGAAAGTTATGCAACTCACTGCTGGATTTTTTAAAGACAATTATTTTGCATGAAAACATAATATTGTATTAATGAAATTTGTAGCATTTAAATATATAGGAAAGTTTTGTAAAGTGGAAACATATCCAAGTAATATATTTTCATAATTTGCATTTTTAGTTCAAACAAAAAAATAAAAAATAAAATAATAATAAATATATTTATTTTACTTGTACAAACTTCAATTCAATAAATTAAATTCAAAATTCATTTCACCATAGCATAATTGCTGTTAAACAGGATGGCCAGATGATTAAGGTGCCCATGATTAGTTGACCTTAAAGCCCTCTTGGGGCCATAGATCAGAAAGAATTATTAGAAAAAGAGGATATCTTGAATCTATCATTAAACAGAGAAATATATTAACATGATTACATTCAATTTTTTAAAGTTGTTAAAACTGTTTAATAAATACAGATGACATTTTAAATTTATAGTATTAGTGCATCCTGATAATTTTACAATTATATGAGAAATAAAACTTTATTTATTTTACTTACTTACTATTCTTTAATTCATGTTAATTCTGCATTTCTGATATAAAAAATTTAATGAAAATTTGCATAGAAAGAACTTACAATCAATTATCAAAATTGGAATTGTGTGTATAATTCAGTAAAGTATAAATCAGGAATCAGGAACTGGATAAAATAGATAATAATTATTATTTTTATAATTTTACCTTATCATTTCCCCGATGATATGGCAGTCCAAATTCGTATTGATAATTAAAATCAAATCCATGTTGAATTAAAAATTGTAAGGAATTTGGTTCTACAATGTAATTTTCATTACAAAGGACCACTACATTATATGTTTGTACTAAAAACCTAGAAAATAATATATTCAACTGATTAAAATATGAATTAAAACAAAATAATGTTAAAAATTTATATTTGAATAGTGGCCATAATTAAAGTTTCCTTATTCAGAGCACTTGTAACTATAACCAATAAGTGGGTTGACACCAAAAGTTGTATAGACTATACAAAGGATGTGGAAAAGAATTTTGCAAAACAAAAATTTAGAAATTTAGTTCAAAAACTTCTGCTAGGGCAGGGGTCGGCAACCTTTTGAGTCGGAAGAGTCAAAAATTACAATTTACAAAATTTCAAAGAGCCACAAAATTTTTTCTTGCCAACAATAAATAGTACTCGCATAAATAAAGTTTTTTGATTAAAAAAAAACTAATCTATTTATTCATAAGAAAAAAATATCTATTTATTCATATATAAGTAGTGTTTTTCACAACAAATTAGATAATATATATATGGCATTATTAGATAATTACTTATTATTTAAGTAAAAAATTAAAACAATTAAACATTTACTTAAGTATGCTGGGGTGTAACCAAAAACCTGGTGTTCTGTGTTTTTTTTCTTCTGCTTTTTTTTATTTGTCATTAAAGGTCTTTATTATTAATTAAACATTTACTTACAACACTAACTTGTACTTCAATAACAAACAATTGAGCAAACAAATTCAATGGGAGCATTGGCTTTGCATGGTTTTAGAAAGTTTGGATAAATTTGGCTCATAACTTGTTGTTTTAAGTTTCAAACACGACTCTAAATTTTCATTTGTTAGTTGGCTTCTTACTTTACTTTTAATTATATTCATGCAAGAGAACGCTTGCTTGCACAAATATGTCGATCCGAAGATAGTCAGCACTCCAAATGCCAACTTCTTCACCTCACTGTAGCAATCTGCAAGACTATTTCATGTGTCAAATATAAGTGCCTTAACTCGTGACATTTCTTTTAAAGCTGTCCACTTTTGTTGCGTTACGTACATACATTTCTGGACCTCCAACTCTTCCAACTTGCTTTTCAACTCTGTAAATTTTCCACTCCACAAAGCTTTACTTTTTAAATCGATCAATTGCATTTCTAGAGATCCAGTATCAATTCCAAATGGCTCAATGTGGATTTTGTTACTATTTGTGTTGAGAGGATTTACTATGAATGCTAGAGTGGTTTTGTTGGTTTTGAATTGCTCAAATCTGTCAGCAAATTCATCTTTAATTTTTTTTATAGCTGTGCTGAAGTAATTCGTGTCAACAGTTGCACTGGTTTTATCGCGATATTGCTTTAGAAATTGAAAATGAAGTAATTTACCGCTCTGAATATCTTCTGCAAAAAGAATTAATTTTTCTTCAAAACAAACCAATTCTTCTACCAAAACATAGGCTGGGTTTCCCTTTCCTTGCAGTTTTAGATTCAGCTCATTTAATTTCGCTGTGATATCCACCATAAAGTAAAATTTTTGCAACCATTTGTTGTTCTCTAATTCAAGGTGATTAATGCCTTTTTCATTTAGGAGTGTATTTATTTCATTCAAGCACAAAGCAAAATGTTTCAACACCTTACCTTTGGACAGCCATCGCACTTTATTGTGAAGAAGGAGGTCAGAATACTGAGTCTCCATTTCGTTTAAGAATTCTTTAAACTGACGATGGTAGAGTGCTTTTGACAAGATGCTATTAACAATCTTGATTACCAAATTCATGACCTCAACTATTTCAGCCGGAAATGTTTGGGCACAAAGCGTTTCTTGGTGTATTATGCAGTGAAACGTAAGAATTTCGTGGTTTATTTTGCTCTGAAGAATCGTTGTTGCCCCTTTATTTTTTCCTGTCATATTTCTGGCTCCATCAGTTGCTATTGAAATGATTTTATTTAAATCGATCTTATTGTCTTCAAGGCATTTTTGCACGGAATTCGCTATATCTTCCCCTCTAGTTTGTCCCGAGAGCGGTAGCAATCCTAGAAGTTCTTCTTTTGGACCTTGGGAAGACATATACCTGACAAAAAGGGTAACTTGTGCCATGTCTTTTATGTCGCAAGACTCATCTATAGCAAGTGATAAGGCAGAAGAAAGTTGAATATCTTCCACCTGCAAATATGTTACATTTGAAGACATTTTAGCTATTCTATCTTGTACTGTTTTAGCGGATAGTGGCAATTCTTTGATTTTTTTCAAGATTTCTGGTTTGTTTTTGAAATCACGAAACAGTTCTTCAGATGCACGTATGAAGCAATCTTTGACATACTCACCATCTGTGAATGGTTTGCCTTTTTTTGCAATTTCTAGTGATACCGCGAAGCTTGCCAGATTAACATTACTTGTAGATTGCGTCCAGTTACTTAACATGGAACTTGATTGCTGTTTTTGTTTTTGGAGCTCGTCGACAGCTTTTTTTCGTTCTTCGCCGGCTGGATATTTACTAGCAAACTGAGTATGTTTTTTAGTGAAGTGTCTCTCTAAATTTGATTTCTTATTGTGTGCGAGTTTTTCGTGGCAAATGAGACAAGTCGGAAGGCCATCTGAGTTGCATATGAAAGCGAACGACTCTGTCCAATCCCGATTGAATTCTCAATGCTCTTCTTCAGTTCTTCTCTTTTTTTTTGTAGATGCCATGCTTGCGGTGAAGCTGTACTAAAGAATTTTTAAAATTATTATTTAGGTATCCAAAACAGCAGATGACAAGTTTTGCAATTATTTACTATGTCAACGTATACCTAAGTAAATACATACGAGAAGCTGGGCATAATGAAATATAATTTATCAAAAAACATTTTACAATGATATTTCCCAATTAAAAATACTTACCTAAATAAAATAAATAATTCTCTAATAATTTATTTATTAAAATAAATAATTTAGACACGAAACACTGTTTGTCTCACTCTCTCACGTACTGATTGACTATAAGTACATAGTTTCATCGCATCTGTGGTCACCTCCCATGTGCAGTGATCGCTGACTAGCACGAACGGACTTGTCAGAACGTGTTTATCATGGCGCAGTCTGCACATTTTAGTTTTTTCTTTTAATTTTGGCAAATATTAGATACTTAGTTTATGAGTAAAGGTGTTATGCCCAGCTATGCCGAAATCAATGAAAATTGCCAAACATATAAACAATCTAAAACTGCAAATACCTACCTACTTTGATCCTCAGAGTTCGAAAATAGGTTTATTAATTAACAATTTATAGGTAATTTATTAAATATATATTTTAATAAAAACACTTTTGCGGTAATATCCAACAGTAGTACTTTGTTTCTTTTTTGACAATTCTTATTGACTTCAAAAAAGTAGTTAGGTATCTTATTTGGAAAAAAATATGTATAATATGTATTTTAAAAATATAATACTTATTCTGTTACCTACCTTTACTTTGGTTTTTTTATTATTAATATAAATATATATGTACAGTACATACATAACTTTGAGAAGATAATTCGCTTCTAACTCTTTTACTTGAAACAACAAACTATACGTCACAGCCAAAGCACTGGTGAAGATGCCAAATTGTCTTGTGTCGAAAGCAAATTAAAACCTACATAGAAACATCCGACGATGGTGTCATTCGAGAGCTTCCAATGGACTGACAACAGTGACGACGCGTGTCACGGAGAAGGAGTGCAGTGAAAAGCGAGTACAAGTGGCTGAGAGATAGAATCAATGCCTAATCCTCGTTAATTAATTCAGAACGATTTTTAAATGTTTTTTTTGATAAAATAAATAATATTTGCATATGGAACTAAAGAGCCACAGCTTCACATCCAAAGAGCTGCGTGTGGCTCGCGAGCCACAGGTTGCAGACCCCTGTGCTAGGGGATGCTTTACATGAAAATACACAAATCAAAACAACAAAAACACAAGGAAAACAGATTTATTCATTCTGCAAGGGACATGCCTTATGCAGCTGTTTACTATTGTAAAAAATTTTGTTCAATATACATCCCATTGTTCAGTGTTAAATTTGGAGGCCATAAACAGTATGCTCTCCAGCTGACCACAACTGCTCTCCAATGATGCTTTGTACATGCAGTGTAATACAATCCTTAACACTGCCAAAGTTATAACATTTCAATGATAAATCATATTCTTTAAATGATCCCACAATCAGAAATCACAGATTCAGATCCATGTCATTGTTTTGACTGACTTTATTCATAATGTTAAAAATACCAAGTTAACAGGTCACTTTAAGGTTGGTCTTTCACCACTTAATGTGTTTTATTTTGTGTATTTTCCTGTAGAGCACTCTCTAGGTGAAGTTTTTGAAGTAAATTTAAATTTCTTTTTTTAAATTCTTTTCTACATTTTCTGCATCCTTTGCATGATCTGTACATAAATGTTGGCATCAATCTGCTTATTGGTTACAGCAGTACAGTGCTCTAAATACAGAAACTTTGATTATATCATATTATTACTACTTTACAACAGAAATTTTAAATCTTAAGATATTAATTTTAAATATTATGAATTTATATATACTATTTTCTATAAGAGGTTAAATCTACCAAAACAGATATAGGCTACAAAACCTCAAGAATTTTAGTAATACTACTAAAATTTTGATATCAGAAGCAGTTAGATGTATACAATTATGAAAATTATAACATAATAATAAATAAATAGTCATTTAATTTACACAACAAGAAAATATGACATTAATATATGACGTAATGGTAAAAAGCAATTTGAGGGTATAAATCAAGCTAGATAAATAAAAATTTGGTTATTAATCATGTAAATTTTTTGTAAAATTTTATATATTGTGATAAAGCTAAGGTCATAATTCGTTATAAATAAAAAATTAAGATTTAGATATTATTAGCACTGCTTCAAAAAGTTATAAACTGACTGATAATCAGATACATATCCAAATTATCTTTATTATCAAAGTAACAAAAAGCTGAATATTAATGGTTATTTATATATAAAATTTTTTGTGTTCAACACTATACTAAAGTAAGGAATATATAAAAAAACATTATTATTCTTAAGTTCTTTTGCTCCCGTATAAATTGCCATTTGCAACTATTTCATAATTACTAAACTACAGTCGATTCCATTTAATTGGGCCATTGGTTAATCAGGGCAGCCGCTTTATTGGGCCAAATCCCAAAGAATGGAAACCAAACTAATAAATTAATATATAATTTAATTACTTAATTGGGACAACTTTTTGCTTAATTGGGGCAGTAGCAGAAAAGGAATTTAGCAAGTTTCAATATATTTTAGGGATCTTCCGAAAATATGTAGACACTACATGCACTAATGTTGTGTAGACCTAACAATTGGCAGAGACAAAGCAATTTTGTCTTTTGCTCAGGCAGTTCAGTTTTTCCAGAGGGCGTCACCATAGCAGGATGTATCACACAGGGATCTCGTCTGAGATGGACCTGAATGTGAGCTACTGACTCTGCTCTGGATTGGACTAGACGATCCCTTCAAAAGCAAAGGGACAAAGATCCCCGGGCAATTTTTCAAGGTCTCTCGACTGAGTTGGAAGACAGCTAGAGTTTCCTTAGAAAGTATTTTGTGAATAATTACGTCTAGATTTGAACAGCAGCCATCCAATCATTGAGACCAGCATCCGGAGCTGGTGGATTCTATGGATGCTTGTGCTGAAGTGGCCCATCTCCAAGTAAAGGAAACTATGCTCAAAGGAAGACCGTAAGGTGACTTTTGGACAAATGCTTTCCTTTTTCATGTTCTAACTAAAAAAGGAGAAAGGAAAAATCATTCGATCAGGAATGAATCAAACAGTCAACCCTTGTGTATGTCACTACTAATACTGTATTTGGTAACATTAGCATGATGCAAATTAGTTATCTATTGTTGTGAGTCTGGCAAATTTATAGTACAAATATTTTCTGTTTAATAAAGCATTAAAGTAGGTACCTAATTATTATTTTTACCTACTTTATTTATTTACCTTTGTATTACATATTTTATTTTGGAATTTATTATTAGTTTGTTTAATTGGGGCAGCCACTTAATTGGACAAAAATAGTTAGTCCCAATGTGTCCCAATTAAACGGAATCAACTGTAATTCACATGATACAATATATCTGTTGAGAATTACAGTTTTAAATTAATAAAAAATAATTCAAAGTGTTATTGGGCTGCAATTTGAAAAAATTGTAATCCTGTAAATTCCTACTGTCATCCATCTATCCTTCCTTATCTTGAGGAGTTTAATTCACAAAAGTCAAGACGAGATATAGAAAGCTTAGAGACAGGAGGTATAGTATAATGTACAGCATATATTTTAAATTAAATAAATTAAAGATATGACTAACAAGTAAAACGGCAAAGCCATTTTTGGGACAAGACTATGTCCCAGAGAGCATGAGCAACACATGTGCAAATCTCACACTTGCAGCTGTTTGGTTTGTAGAAACAGTCTCAGCATTTCGTATTTTCTTTTGACCGGTTCTCAGTCCCCTGACTACCTACAAGTCTGGTTTAGTTTGTGTGTGCATGATTTGGGCACCAAATATTCTGTGCCAAATTGAGACTCCTGACATGTACTCCTTCATACCTCTAAGCCATTGACAGCAGTGCAATTTTAGAGATGAGACATAGTCTTGTCAAAAATTGCAGCCTAAATAAAAATAATAATATAATATACATTTGTGCTATCACCAGAAGGAAGTTCTGTAGTTTTGCATAGTGAGGCAGATGAGCAGCCTCTAATAAAAAATTGACTCTGCCATAAGACTGTTATTTTCCTGAGGTGTAAGAAAGGACATCGAAAGACTCATTACTATATAGTCTTAAACTGTATATTAAAAATAATTTGGTTTCCTCAATTATCAGTCATAATTTTATTAATTTAATTATGGTGCCAAGTTCTAAGTTGAATGTACACAAAAAATTATTTTTGAAAATTGATATCTTAAAATGTAATTTATAATATATTTTAAAATATATTTTAGTATTAAAAAAATTTACTTACCTAATGCCAAGACAGTTTTTAGAATTGGGACAGTTTGATTGTAATTTAAAACAGGATATTCCAAAAGAAATAATAGCACGTGTTTTAGCAACTTCAGATAATGCTTTATATCTGTCCTCAATTGAACTAAATTTAAAAATATGTTGAATTAATTAAATTTACAAAATTAACTATTATTATTAATTTAACAGAAAAACTACACATTTCTCACACTTTCCAGTAGTAACTATATAATATTTTCATTTTCAGCCACATTCAGGGGCCTCCATCAGGTTAGGAATACACAAAATTGAATGTCTGCAGCAAGAATTTAACTCACTACGTACATTCAAACTTTCCCAACATGTAAATATATAAAACTTCAAAATGAAAATCTTTATAATTCAGCAAAAGGCTGAAAATAAACATTTTCAGCATTTTTAATGACTATTAACAAATTAATTTATCACATTCTTACTGTGACATTCTATGACTTTTTATATTTTAAATAATTCTTATTCCAGACAATTGAACCTGGCTTTAAATAGTCTAGCTAATTCAAAATGTTTGTTCTTCATAAAGTAATTTTTATTGAATTATAAAGACTTTTCAATTTTTATATATTTCATCAAAATCCTGTTAATATTATTTTAACTAAATCTTACACACAAAAATTTTTAACAAATAACATTGAAAACAATTTCAGTAAATGGAATTAGACTAAAATAAACTGCATACATTAAAAAATATATATATATTACAGAAAAAAATAAATAAGTAAGAAAATTTCTGAATTTCCTGAAATTTTTTTTTACTTAATTATGAATTCCTGGATACTCTGGAAGAATTTCTGGATACTCTGGATACTTCTGGAATTCCTAAATACTCTGGAAGAATTTCTTTCAGAGTACGCCCCAGTTGACAAACACCCTGATTAACGACCAAATCGATTAACGAACTTTTATTTTACAAAAATTTTGTCTCGGATAATGGACGAAATTCAGATAACAAACGTAATGGTTTTTGTGTCAAATTTTATTTGCTGTTAGTCATGTGCGATTTAAGCATTGCTTTTCCGAGTGTTTATGCTCAACTTCTTTTTTCAGTTTTGTGATTTATATATTAATATTTAATCAATATGGCATCCAAGAAAAAGAAAAGTGATAGTGTCAATTGAAAATGACAATGTGATATCACATTTGAGAAAAATTTTGATCAAAAGAGTAAGACAATCAACTTTAGATCAATTTCTTGTTCCTTACCAAAAGAGACCTCGACTTGAAGAATCTCCCGATGAAGTACAACCCATTATTTTTTTGGAGGGAGATTCCCCTTCTAAGCATTAAGCTCTGTATTTTTCCACTCCTCTGCCACTAACTACAACAGATGAAGGTATATACATTGCTATTTTATTAAATAAAGTTTACATGTTTGTTGCTGTAATGATAGATACTATGTTTTCATCAAAGAAAATCTACTGTACTTCACAAATAAAATCACAAAAATTTCAGAGGCTAGAGCAGATAAATAGTATTTGCATTAATTTCTATGGGAAAAATTGCTTCAGTTAACGAACAATTCAGTTAATGAACGGAGTCACGGAACGGATTAAGTTCATTAACCAGGGTTCTACTGTATTTAGTTTCAATTAATTTACTCAATACATTGAGTAAATGCTGTGTCACATGGTACTCATACAGTGAATGATTTTAGTAAATGAATACCATGACTTTGTGTATTTAGTAATGAGTTCACTTTAGTATAATACTTGCACATACAAGTCTAAGTGTATGATTAGTTTTATTTCATGTTAATGAGCAGATCTGGCTTTTGTTAACTTGTTTGGCAATAGCCATCACCCAATAATGTAAAAAAAATACAGAAAATATGTACAGAAAATATTAAAGCAATATTAATTAAATACTTTGATAAAATCTTAAAATAAAGAGTTTAAATCAATTAAAATAATATTTTTTTTATCAAAAAAGAAAAAAATAGTTCTTACCTACAATTAATTTCACGTCTATTCCCAATTCCACTTAATTCCTAAAGTAATATAAATTTGAAAATAAATCAGAAAATTTAGCACTTCTATATATTTTTTATAATTATGTTAAACTGTAATAAAAAATGATAATACATTATATTGTTATATATTTCAGTTGAAAAAGTAGGAAAATATTATAAAAAATTATTGTTTATAATGGCTTGCAGGCAGTAAACTTTGAAGTATCAAAAGTCAGCAGCACCTGAGAGAGTTGGTACTCATCACTGATTTATTTATTTATTTATTTAGTGTTTCTTTAGAAGGTGGAACATGAGAAACTCAATCAAAGATACAATTCCCACATTTATAGTGGAAAGGAGTTGTTGGGTCTATATTGAACAGTTGGTCTTCAAGGCAGATGAGAAATTTAAGTATAGCATACTATCTCCTAGTATTGCAGATTACTAAGGCATAGTTTAATATCTGGTTGATTAATAAGGCACATATTGAGTTAGGCTTCTTATTGCAATATTAAGCAGTATCTAGCCATCATCCTTTGGATTATGGCTATGCCAACCAAATAACATTGTAAACTTATACATCTTTTCTGCAGCTACAAAATGTGCTTTGTTAATCAACATGGTACATAAACTATGCCTTCATAAAGCTATCACTTTGTAAAGCAATCCACAATGCTAGGAGAAAACAATATGCTATACTTAAATATCCCATCTGCCTTGAACGCTAACTGCTCAATATGGACCAATATGACTAGAATTCTTCGTCGAACATCTAATAAAGCATAACTGTGCTATCTTGAACCAATAGAGATATACAAGGCAATTTTGAAAAAGGTTATCAACTTTAAAGACAATGAGACTTTCCCTAATACATGAAAAGTATACCTTTATCCACCTTAAACATCGGCACATACACAAGTTTATACCGGAACAGTCTCCACCAATCAACAGGAGGCCAAATATACGAACCGAATCATTCAAAAATCACGACATTCTATTTTAGATCATTGAACCCATCTCCAAAGCCTACAGCCTACTCCCAGGTGTTACAGGGAGTCATGCTGCACATTCTGCTAAGCCTATTGTGTGTTTAACAGACAGCCCAGCACAACGGTCAGCCATTCTAACAATATTTATCAGTAAAGAATAAAGAAAAGTCTGACATGTAACCCTTTCCAAAATATTAACTTCCAAACATAGAAATCCAATGGTGATAGTTCCAGTTGCCATCTTGCTTACAAATGTTATGCTTGCAAGCAAATTATGTTACAGGCACAGCAAGGTCTATAACAAATTGTAAATGCATTAACTTTTTCTGACTTAAAACAGTTGTTACCTTGAACCAGTACTACTGCCTATTCTGCACGCTCTGTGTCAGTCAAGGCAAGCAACAGCGCACTTAACCAGACATTCTGCACATAGTTATGCACTTTGGCGTTCACAGCCCCCACTCCCCTAAAATTATATAACATCAAGCACTCCAAGAACAGTCAAGTGGGCTCCTCAAAACTGGCATAGACTCCCCATTGCTCTCTGGAAGTAAGCCGATTTTGGGGGGCAATATCTTGCAAAGGTCCACACATAGAAGTATGGTTCCTTTGACTTTTTTCTCCCACAGCCCCTCTCTACATCTCTGTTAAAGTCCCAACAGTGTCATTCACATCTGCAATTGTATCAACTGGAATCATAAGTTTTGAATAACTTATTGCTATTAAAAATAATTTTCACAATATCCACAGGAATTACTTTATAATTTGGATATAATAAAATGACTATACATTAATTACGTTGGCTTGTATTATATTATTTGCTGTAAGTATGTAATTAAATATTTACCAAATCGATAGATATGAAAGTGGAATTTTTAATAGCTAGCACAATGCTCGGATAGAGAAAATTTACGTTTTTTACATTCACGTTGACGACAGGAACGCGTTCAAACTCGGCCATTTTCGCTTTTAAATTTGTTTACTGACAGATGACGACGATTGGGCTATAAAATTGTCGCAGATTTTAGAACGCGGGAGAATGTCATATAAAAAGTGCAAAAAATAATAAATTAATAAATAAATAAAATATTTTATTTAAAAGTAGTTAAGGTAAAAATAAATATTTTTAAAAAGAAACCTACATTAAAGCTTTTTATGTATGTTTCTTCTGTAGATCTATCTCTTTCCACTCTGTGGGCCCGAAGAAGGCCTCTTTTTTAGCAAGTCCACTATGGATTCGGCCAGGGCTACAATGGGGCGATCGAGTGGTGAAGGACGGGGCTCGACATACTTGGACGGACCAACCCCCGAAAAATTCCTGGGATTTTTCGTCCCGCCCGGCTTCAATTCCGGATCCCCAGAGCGGTAGGATGCCACCTTGACCGCTCGGCCATCCGGCCGTTTATCTCATTCTGTTCTGTGGACACTATATTAGGGATTTTATATAATTTAGTATCCAAATTACAACTATACAATCACCAATTTTTTTTTTAATTTTTTTTTCCATACGTTTAGACAAGTTTAAAGAGTTAATATTTAATTCCCATAATAAATAGGACAAACCACACTTTTTAGGCAGGCCATAGTTCAAACGCTATTGTTCAGTGTAACTTTGTTTTCTTTTTTGTTAAGCTCTTTACACTCTGTGGGCACTAAAAGAGCCTTTCTTAGCAAGCCCGTTATTAGTTCAACCAAGCCCACAATGGGGCAGCTTAAGGTCAGATACGGGGCCCGATAAAGCAGAAGGATCACCCTAAAAAATTCCTGTGGTTTTTGTATTCGTACAATTCGCTCCTGGAATCTCCAGAGAGGTAGGCTGTTGCCTTAAGTGTTCGGCCATTAAGCTTAACATGGCGATGTACGAAATATTAAAAATTTCACTGGCGGCTAATTACAGAACGATTCCGGAACAGAGTTGCCAGACTGGGCGAAAAGTCGCTACTTGGGCTATTTTTCAACAAAGCATGCTACTAATTTTTATTTGGGGCTATTTGCTACTTTTAAGGCCACTTCTGTAATTTCATGGTCTACTTCATGCTACTTTTTGGTAAATGAAATATAAAATCATTTTAATCAGTGGCGTGCCGTCATTGCAAGCGATGGAAGCGCCAATTCCACCTTCCAATGACCTTCCCTTGTATTTTATAAAATATAAATTTTCATATTTTAACGTACTTTGCATTAATTAAAATTAATATTTTATTATAACTGCATTATGTATCTTTTACAAATTTCTATACTACATGTGAAAAAAACGATAAGATTGCTATTGTATATTCGAATAATTCGGTGGCGGAAGGAATGTCGAAACCAGGTGTTTCCAATCAGCCAGATTATATAGGCATTGGCACATGCTGTTTACAGAGCACCAACCTCACCCGGTTTAGCTGGTAGAAGCAACACACGCATAAAGCATCCAATTTTATATCCCGGACCGGTTCTGGGCTGTTAGCCGCCTGCCTGCTAGATGTTCGGCCGCCTTCGCCCGATTATGTGAATCATGAGCAGACTAGATCAACGGCGGGCAACCCCCGGCCCGCGGGCCAGCTACAGCGCGAAAAGTTTCTATCCGGCCCGCGAGATCTTTAATAGATTATTAAATTGGAAAAATAACTAATTAATAGTTACTTTTCCAGTTCTTTGTAATTTTCGAAAACGATAAGAGAAATAAATGTAGTAATTAACTTTTTATTTATTTATTTCATATTTGCAGATTAAAAAAATTACAAGTCACAAGAAGGCGTCAATTAACTACTACGGTCCGCGGAAAAACGTAAAATTTATTCTGACCCATGTTATAAAAAAGTTATCCATCCTAGACTAGATTTATAACTTAACCCAACCGATAGGAAATTTACTAGGCATGTATTTTATGATAGTTCTGTATAGTTGACAGGAGTTTTAAAAAATCCATTAAAATATTTGATATATTTATTCTGCGTTTATTCTGCTCTCCCATCTTATATTACTTACGGATTTCAATGTTATGTACACCGGTGATATTCGGTATTAACCGTGATATTCGATTAGTATGTCCCATCTGTGAGGGGATGCAGAAAAAACGTGTACAATTCTAGTAGTGTTATAAAAATTAACTGTTACTTTGGCAGCATCATTTACAACCAAATTTAATGAATGAGACGTACAATGGTGTCAAAAAAAGCTCTAGAATTTATTTTCCTTAAATTTACGATTTATGTATCGGTTGTCATAAAAATTTCTTTCCACTTCTTTCCAAAGACTACAGATATTCGAGTACAAAGTAACCGGTTTCGACTTATTTCTACTTAAAAAGTAGTTAAATAATTAAGCGATTAGGGAATTAGAAACCTAAATAAAACCCTGATGAAAGAGCAGAAATTTTACTTAAACAGAAGCTTAACCGAACCAATCTCTTGCCGAGTACAGTGGGGTCTGATCTCTTCGTAATATTAGATGTAATAAAGACCAGGGCCGGATTATCGAATAGGCAAAGTAGACAAATGTTTAGTGTCCGTAATTTTGAAAAGCCCGACTTCAGTGCAGAAGATTTCTCTGTTTGAAAACGAGTTAAAATTATTCAAGAAACTCGATAGGACAGAGAAGGCTGTATTTAAGAAGTCCTGCTAAGCTCCGCCCGACTAGCCATTACCTAAAAAAAGGTCAACAGCACCACGTGCGTCAGAAGTAATGTACGCTACGAGATCTTTCGTATCACCTAGGAATATTCCTTGATATATGGTTATGATTTGTTTTCTAAATCTAAACTTAGATGTCGCGACATTGCATATTCGATATAACGTTCAAGCTGCTCGAGTGCGAGGATATTACAATTGAATAGTGTTTTATAAAAGAGTTAAAAAGGGTGACACTACGGTGTGACTTGGGGTGACACTACGATATCCGCACCGGGTGTCACCCATGCTAGCTACGCTAATGTCACATTATATAAGATTTGTTTAGAAGCAACTTATTTAAATGGGGCCCCAATTTAAATTTTGTCTACGGCCCGCTAGAGGCATAATTCAGCGCTGCTTTGACTATTCATAATTTTGTTGATATTTGTAATTTATAAATTTGATCTCGTCCATTTTTTGAGTAGATTGTTGTGATACGTGATACTTATTACAAATTATCTTTTCAAAATAAATAAAAATAAACTTTTTAGAGATTAAAAAGCATTTGTCTGCATCAATGTTGTGTGATAAAAGCCATAAAAATTCTTAGGTTTCATTATTTTAATTAGTAAATTTTTGTTTTTGTCTATTAATCTTTTTTTTGAGTTATTATGAATTCTGACTATACAAATAGTTTTCTTTGAATAATTTGAATATTATTTATATCTGTTGACAATAATAAAATAATTAGCGGTGTGACCTTTATTTGGTAATATTAAAGAAAAAACAATTTATTGCTTGCTAAAAAAATCGATGTCTCATGAAAAATGATCAATTTTAATTTATAAAATCTAAAAAAATAATGAATGTAAAAAAATATTTTATTTTTATATCGGCGCCCCTCAAAATTTGGCGCCCCGGGCAGTCGCCCGGCTTGCCCGCCCCTTTATCCGGCGCTGCTCCCTCCCTCACCATCTGGCCTCTCCATTGGAGGCTTGGCCGAATCCATCATGGGCTTGCTAAATGAGGCCCTCCTAGTGCCCACAGGGCGGAGTTTTAAAAAACTCTATCTTGGTCAAACATAAATTAATAATACAACTATTATATCAAAGCTAATGGGCCGCTATTGTTTCAATTCTAAAGTGTTCTAGTCTCGATATACCACTGCTTCCCCTTCTCATGAAAGGTCTAATTTATTATGTTAATATTTAATTAAAGTTTTAAATAACAAGGTTCATTTGCCGGTGCAAAATTCATATCGTCGATAGTTTTATTTTTCTATGTAAGCAATTCACGAAACGAAGTTTTATTCTTGTTCTACTTCACTCTTCATCCTGAAAAATTACTATATTGAGTTATCTCTGCTAGTTTATCTATCACTTCCAGATTTAACATATTAACTGCTTTCCAGAGGGGAGTTTTCAATTGAAAAACGTGAAATACAGACCAATTAATTTCGCATTTGTTATATGGTCAAAACAAGGAATCCTTTAGACTTATGAGTCTAGATGTAAAATCAATGTACCCATCAATTAAGTGGAACTTTATTTTAGAATGTTTAAGCAATTATAGTTTACCTAATTACGTTTTAGAATTTATACAATTTGCTTTTAAAAATAACTATTTTTCGGTTTCTACAGACTTTTATCGACAAAAAGATGGGATAGCAATGGGGTCCGTTATAGGCCCGAAGATTGCAGATATATGCATGACATCATTAGATCAAAAGATTTTCCAGTTCCAAGGTATTTCCTTCTACGCCAGGTATGTAGACGACATATTAATCCTATATGATTCCAATATTACCACAGCCCAAAACATCGAAACTTATGCGAACAGTTTAAACAATGATATTAGATTCACCTACGAGGAAGAGAAAAATAGTGAAATTAACTATTTAGATGTTACAATCACACGAAACGAAAAAACACTACTGTTTCGTAAGTATACAAAAATCTGTAATAATAACAAAGTAATCAACTATAAATCATACTGTCCTTTAGGTATAAAGAGAAACGTTTTTATAATGGAACTAAGAAAAATCCTCAACAGAACGACATTGCAGAAGTATATAGAACTTGAAACTGAAAATCTGTTTAAAAAATATCTGCTTAACGATTACCCTCAACAAGTAATACGTAAGTGGTATAATTGTTATACAATAAGTAGATATAATGTAAAAGAAGAAAAAAGTAAAAACCTATACATTAAAATACCATATATTAAAAAGTTCTATGAAAAATATAAAAATAACTTTAATAATTGTTCTGTCAACTTAGTGGGCGAACAGAAAAATAGATTAAGCAAAAGTATTCATGTGGTAAACAGAGGAATAGTAGGACATGCACAAGACCCTTTGAAAACAGCAGGAGTCGTCTACAAACTAATATGTACATGCCCAGAAAGTAAGATCTATGTTGGAGAAACGGGAAGACAGCTTGAACAACGTGTTAAAGAGCATGAAGCGGCAATTCGCCTGAAGCGAAGTGAATCCCCATGGTATCAACATTGTAAAAATAATAATTGTATCATAAATAGAAATAGTATCAAAATATTGTATAAATTTGAAAATATTGTAACAAGACGTATCGCGGAACATTACTGTATCAAAAAATTATGCAAATGTCATCAACCTGAATACCGGATTATCTGTAGATGCATGCTGGGAAAATTTGATAGAATATAAATGTAACACTGTCGTAAAGGTGTAATATCCACTGAAGAGGCAAAGAAAATTTTGCGAAATGCATTTGGATATTTTGAATGATAACGCATGGATGGTGAATAATAAAGTAAGAAGTATTTATTAATTTCCACGGTGTCCATCTCAGTTCTTAGCTCTTTCGAAGTCGGATAGAAAAGAGTTAATTTTAGAAACTCGTTTATTTTTAAGAAATTTTTACAATTTTTTAAAGATTATTGTTTTTTTAAATGAAAAACGTGACTTCCGGTCTGCATCGAAAGTTCACATATAGTTCATCCAGAGGAGACTGTCTTCGACCTTGATTTTTATAGTTTTTTTCCCTCTATTCGTATTTCTGATTGGCTCCTCGTCCCATTCCTCGCTTTCCGATTGGTCTCTCCTTTGCTTCCAGGTGAAAACCGAGACCGATTCAGGTCACGGGTAAAGTCCGATTCGGGGTATCTATATCCGGCACCTTTTTGTCTATTGTGCTCGGAGATTGTTGATAAACCCACAAGACTCGTGCTCACAATTTAGCCCGTTATTTGTGATTTCTATCGTCTGGGAACTGTAACGATCATACGTGATATTTTTCTATCTATTAAATCTTTCCCCCTTTTTCAATATCGTTTCCCTGTATTGACTATTTATGAGCGCTTGTGTCAGAGTTCTACCTTTCGATTTGACATTGACAGATCGTTTAACACGTGTTGATCATCCCGAGACTCGTTGTTTACATTTTGTGCCACGTTTAGACCAATGGTTTCTTTTTCTCTCTCTCTCTCTCTTATATAATCTATCGTTATAATTTAAACACAAGAATCCGCGATTTACGCGATTTTGGACCTCGTCTGGGACCTGACAATTGTCTCGGTATTTCCTTGCTGATCTTTAAAATATATGCACCGTGTTGGAATATTTGGATGCTGGAGATGATGAACTGTCAGTCCTTCTATTAGTTGCTCAAATCGATGGTGTGTTGCTCCTCCAATTAGTTGCTTGGTTTTGTGTTAACATCCTCTGGCGCATGCAAGTTATAAATTTAAATTGAATAATTCTTGGTCAATAATACTAAAAACTATTAAAACTTTTTCATTTTTTTCCCGTTGAATTCGTTATGAACGCCGATTTTAAACGCTTCAAATAAAAATCAGTTTATTATTAAAAATCAGAAATGGAACCATGCTGATGTTCACGCTAGCCACCATCTTTAATTTACAATTCATCTCATCTTTCAAATTAATATTCCAAACCCTCATATGAAGACTCTCTCTGAGTGTGTAAATTTGATGAGTCGCACAGTCACCATCTCAATTTTTGTGAAGCAAGAAGATCTCTATCATATGTGGCCCACCAATTGCCAAGCGGTCTTCGTACCAGTGGCGTAGCGTGGGTATCAGCCGCCCGAAACGAAGGAAAATTTTCCGCCCCTTAAAATTTCGCCCCCTCTTAAATAAAGTACGGGGAATCCCTACAAGTCAGTACAGACGTGTTGTCAGTCGCTACAATGAGCAAGATGTCATTATTATACATTCATTTAAAGAAAGAGGATTCCTTTGGATAAAATAAATATTAAAATTTGAGTCATGGAAGTTAAAATTAACTTAAATTGTTATTGGGGAACAGCGCCGGATTAAGCCTCTAGCGGGCCCTAGACAAAATTTAAATTGGGGCCCCCATTTAAATAAGTTGCTTCTAAACAAATCTTATATAATGTGACATTAGCGTAGCTAGCATCGGTGACACCCGGTGCGGATATCGTGGTGTCACCCCAAGTCACACTGTAGTGTCACCCTTTTTAACTCTTTTATAAAACACTATTGAATTGTAATATCTTCGCACTCGACTTGAACGCTATATCGAATATGCGATGTCGCGACGTATAGGTGTAGATTTAGAAAATAAATAAGAACCATCCATACATCGGTACTACCACGAGAGGCGGACCTAGGAATATATCTAGATGGCGCGAGATCCCGTGGCGTTACTTCTGACCCACGGGAGGCTGTTGATTTTTTTTTTTTTTTTTTTTTTCGGCAATGGCTAGTCGAGAGGAGCTTACTAAGAAAAGAATTGTTTAGTACAGCATTTTCTGTCCTATCGAATTTCTTAAATTTAACTAATTTTCAAACAGAGAAATCTTCTGCACTGAAGCCGGGCCCCTCCGACTTACGGGCCCTAGACATTTGCCTACTTTGCCTATTCGATTAATCCGGCCCTGTTATTGGGGAACCATGAAATACTTCAACTTGGAAAAAATTTGAGTTGAGAAATTAAAGTTGGAGGCATTAAATACCTATGCTGTTCCATTGAAACCTACTGAGTATTTCAAGTTTTACTGTAATTAGATTGGATGTAATTAACATTGTTCCACTAAACGGAATTAAAGTTAAGATTTCCTTGTTATTAAACTTGCTTTAGCCATAGCTAACTGCTCCTTTTGAAATACTCTGCTGAACTGATCACAAGATAGTGATCAGTTCAGCAGTGTGTTGTGTTCTTGATGTGCTCACAATACTCAGCTTGAGGTAGTCACAATAGGCTTGCCTCACCAAGCATAAACACACCTTGACTTAATATTACTCCTTGACAATAAATAAGCTGCTTGTTTAACAATATTAACAACAGAAGTTTTCATTTTGAAATACAGTAAGACCCCATTTAACATGGGGGTTATGTTCCTAGGCGACGAACTGCTAAACGAAACAGCGTTAAACGAGATCATTTTAACACAGAGTAAATAGGGAAAGGGGAACACGCAACCAAAAATCAGATTTTACTTTCATTCTTGTTTTTTTGTGATAAAGTCATGTATTGTATTGTCTGTCTGGAACACAGAATTAATAAATGGTGGTCCATGCATGGTTGAACTTTGTCTCCAATAAAGTTATGTAGTTTCACTTGTTGCTTTTCCCCCCTTAAGCAAATGTCAATAGCAGAAGATTCCATCCAAAATACCTAGTCTTGTTTTTGCACTCCTTTCAAAATCTGGATCATTTGCTACAATTTGATCAACAATTTCGATTATCGTTACCAAACTTTTACTAACGAAACCTGTAGAGAAATTCTTTGGGTTTTTCATTTTCACAATCACTATTTTCCAGTTCTACACAAATTCCTTCTTCTGCCAGTTCTTCAAGGTCTCTTTGGTAAGGCTCTCACCAGAAACCTGCAGTAACTCTCCTCAATCTCCTGCTCGTCTACATATCCTAGTCCTGCTGTATCAATTAGGTTGACAATTTGGTCAACCTAATGATACAGCAAGAAGCTCTTGTTGAGAATTCTTGAATACTTTCACCAATAATTTCTTCCACACTCCATTTGTGCTTTTATCAGTTAATTCTTGCCAAGTGAAGTCAATATTGCCTATGGCATCAGTGATGCTATATTTTTTACAAACAAACATGGATTTAAGGAAAGTATAGTGCTCCGATGAATTGCCACGTTTTGCTGGTTGGTTCATGTTTGAGAATAATCGTATTATATACAAATCAATGAAATGCCACGATAATTTGAATTGGCGTAAATTTTGAGCATTTTTTAGGCTTCAGGGAGACTGTGTTGTATCAAATCAGCATTAAGTGGGGTCTTACTGTATTTGTATTTTATGAATAAAGTAATACAATTAAAATTTTTAAAGAGTGAATAACTAAAATTAATCTACAAAAAAGTAGATTAATTTTAGTTAAATTCATATTCAGGTAGGTAATTTTGGAATTTTTATGTAATAAGATAATTTTGTAAATTATGTTTATAACCCAAATGTATATATAGGTATCATTAGGAATTTGTTTTATAAAGTTTATGAATAAATTTAAATAATTGTTTATTAATAGATTGAAATCGATGATGCTTCTGAACTGACCAAAGAATTTCTAATAGATGAAATCCATCCAAAGAAGAATATATTTCGTCAAAAATTTGCAAAGCCAAAGGGTCCTAGCAATCGAGGAGCAAGGCGTCTCATATATACGCAAACAGAAAATGAACAGACGTGAAGATAAATGGCTGATGCAATAAAAAATATTTGATAACACAGAAAAAACAAATCAACATTCCAATAACAAAATTGGTTACAGTTAACACTATTCAATTTTTATTACTCTATTAAACATGCTTAAATAATTCTAATTGTTTAAAAAAAAAAAAAAATGTAACAAAGTTTCATAAATGAAAGTTTATAAAAATGACTGTAAATAATTTTTTCACAATTTGTATAATATTGGTTATTCTATGATAAATTATAATTACTGGTTAAATGTTATACTTTCCAGTTAAGTCAAAATATATGCAAAATTATTATTATATATACATAATTGTTTTTGATTGTTTACTTTTTCAATTTTTTTGAGTATTTGGGATATATATTTTTCTAATCTATAATAATAATAAGTTAATTTGTTAAAAGATTATATATATATATATGTATATATATATGCAAATTTCTATTGATATTTGTATTTAAAATACTTTTGGAATTTTATTATTTTAAAGAGAAAACAATGATGTAGAAAGAATTGTTCAATTAAATATTATGAAATAAAAATGGTTAAAGTGTTCAAAGTTTTGTAATTTCAGGTGATACATGGTGCTTCAAAAAGTTATATTTATAAGAAGTACACAGTCACAGTGGCAGAGGTAGTAGAGCCACATTTTTTGAAAATCTACAATTGTGTCACAATTTTTGCATGAATATAACACTCTTCAATTTTTATTTGCCAATATTTCCATGGCATTATCAGTACAAATCCAGCATAACAAGTTACTTCTATATTGGTGCTGGTAGTTGGGGATTTGTGCCATAGTAAACGTGTGGCTCTGGCATAAATGTTTTGAATGATGGCTTTGTTCCTGCTACTGAATGCAAAAACTGATAGTGAAGATGTGTCAATGAGGAAAAGTCCTTGAAAAGTAAGTTGTTCATTTGATAAAAATATTTTAATTCTTTTTAGTCATTACAAAGTAAAACATTTCAATTGTAACTCAATAGGATTGGGTGATCAAGGTAGAAAAAATGTAGATGCTATAACTATGTCTTCACTGTCTACCACATTAGCAAATGTCACATTTTACATTGGTAAAGATGGAACAAAACAGACAACCATGGAACCAGGCTGCACCACAGATAAATGTTCTCTACAAAATATTACATGTGAAACACCAAGCAAGTCCTATAGGATATGTAAAAAGATATATAAGACAGCATAGGCAGTGCCTAATAACTGCTCATAGATGATTGCATATTTGATTGAGAATGTTGTGTTCAGAAATGGAAGCCCGTTGTCAACTTTGAAATAAAGATTGTAAAATTCACTACAAGAAATAGACGCTTTTTTGGAATATTGTATGCTCAAGGAACTTATGGAGCTAAATACTTAGAACTGGATAACTTGTGGTCACAAATTTTGGGCACTCTTAATTTTGCAGAAACTGTCTCAAAATCAATTTTGTGAAATGCGAATTTTATGGTTTAATCATAAGTTTGCTTGATCCGAAAGACTTCAGAATGAAAAAAAACGGCCTAATATCACCAGTGTGTAACTCATTTATCAAAAACTGTATACAGTATAATGTTTTATACTAAAAGATTTTGTAACCATTGATGAACAGCTGTTTCCATGAAAAACATGATGCCACTTCACTCAGTATACGGCTAAAACCAGTCACATTTGATATCAAATTTTGGGTGGTTGCTAACATAAAGTCAAAATACAGTTCCAAAACAAAGCTTTGTATTCATAAAGATGAAACTTTTTCTTAAGAATCATTTGATATCAGAAACTGAAAATAACTCTTTTCAGAGATATTTTGTAATACTTAACCACATAGTTTAATCTTTGTAAAAATTAAATGAATATTTACTAGTAAAACTAAAGATATGGACGTATTCTAGCATTTCCAATCATTTAACACGTTACAGTGGAGGATGAAAACACTCATATGGTGGTTTTTGTAGTTGAAAAATCTTGACAGTGTTAAAGAAAACTGAAGTGAAAGCAGAAGCTAATGGAGGAAGCAAGCTTGTGATTGATGAGACATGACTGTACAGGGTGCTGTTTGGGTACTGTAAGTCTCAGTAGATCCTCGCTTGACCAGTCCCCCAGTTTTGTTTTTAGGCTAGGGCTCTTCAACCTTTTCTCACATGATACAACTAGATACTTACCAGAATTACATGGCACTCCATATGTAAAAATATAAGGCTTACAAAATTATTCATATACATCAAAAAATATTGAATTACTGGTTTTTTAATTGTAATCGTCGCCCACAGACTGAAAAAGGGGAAGCACAGGCTATAAAAAAAGGGCATCGTACATTACGCAAGGAGCTTCAAACTCCGACTCAACGTCGGATCGGTGCTTTCTCAAGCTGACTCTGGGCTAACTTGTCCTCGAAAACAAGGAATGGGGTTTGGGTCGACATCCGACAAACTTGCATGGGTTAGGGTTACCAAATAACCAGATGCGAAAGAAGGACAATTCCTGCAGGAAAAAGTACACAATAGGACATATAAGAGAACAAAAATTTTTGTAAAAAAATTTTTTTTATTGAACCTTTACAAATACGAATGCTTTTCAAATACAAACCTTTACGAATATCTTTTCAAAAGTATTTTTGAAACACAAACTTAAAAATATGGAAATGTTATACTTATTTAATTCCAACAAAATTTAGATTTATTATTTATTCAGTAAATGTGTCAAATTTCTAAGGGTATTTGAATTAAAATTCTAATAATTAATATAAGTTTCGCATCGTATTTAAATTATTTCAAAAGATGATAATTAAAATTGAAACAATTTAAGCCAAAGTAACAATTAATTACTCTCCGTTTGTTACAAATTTTTCATTGTGAAGAATGCATTTTCAGATTTTCTTTCCATCATATCTGAAAGTGTAAAGTTTTATAAACGTGAAAGGATCTCAATTAAAAGATAAGTGTAAATCCGTCTTCAATATTCAGAAAACTTATCATTAACTTTAGAATTTTTCAATTTTCAGGTCACAAGAGATGCAAAAGGGTTTCATTTTTTAACATTTCGTGTTTGATCATTTATAATCAAACACGAATAATAATATAATCAGATGACGAATCGATCGAAAATGCATTAAAGACACGTCAGTTTAATGTTTTTGATTTGCCGATTGAAAACTCTGTGGAAAATTGGATTTGCAAATCGTACTGGAAGATCTCGATACTTGATTATAGAAGAAAATCCCGTTGGATTGGATATATTTGCCTGTCTTATCTCTCATCAATTGCGAACAATGTACAGTACAGAATTAATTTTTAATTTCAATTGGAAAGTGCTTCAGCGTCGTTGTGCCATCAATGATAAATAAAACTCGTACTGTTTCCTCACTTGATACGGTGTACCAATTCCAGTTACGTAACATTCTAAACGTATGAAAACAGAATTTCCGAGATAATTTCCGATATATCAACAATATTTGTATTCGTAAATGTGATGATTCCAGTTTTTCCCGTAATGGCGATTCTGCCTAGTCATTACGGGGTTTCTGGACAAACAAAAAACCCACGGAGAAGGGTGAGACCTTGACGATGGTTCCGTGGCTTCCTACAGAATTTATATTCTGTGACTAACATCACCCGGCAGAATAATTTCAAGATATAATCAAATTTTTTGTTTTAGTTTTGAAAATGTTCTTTAGCTTTAAAAATATTAATTTCTTAAGAAGCTCCTTAAATCATCCAATATCTTACAGGTAACATAGGCTACATGATATACGGAAAAGACGAAAAATCATTTTTCTTTTCTGTATTTCGCATTGTAACAAGATAATGAATTATTTATAATTACATATTTAACATTTGTAATTTATTGTTTGGGGCTGTATATCGAGGTTTGCATTTTACTAGTCTATATATATATAATCGAGATGGATTTATGATGATGATAATAATAATAAGTTCAAGGACCAAACGGTTAGGAGTCAAATTTGGTACAGTTACGGTACGTCATGAGAATGCACACTAAAAAGGGATTTTCTGAAATTCCCCTTAACAGTGGGGAGGAAAAAAAGTTTAAAAATTACCCTGAAGAACTCGGCTTCTACTGTACTATTTCAGATGCAGTGTTTTGCATTTTTGCGGGAATTCGAACATATTTTAGACCTATCTAAAAATTTTCGGAAGAGAGAACCTAATTCTTGCACCCGGTGAAAACGGGTAAAATCGGCTTTAATCTAATAATGTTAATCTTTGCTATCGTTACTTTTTGCCCGAGCAACGCCAGGTTCATCTGTTCGTCCATAATAACTTTCGCTAGAAAACTGCAAATGAATCAAGACTTTAAACTAGTGAAGTTGCTATTTACATACGCAAACGTACTTTAACATTTTGTGTTTTTAAATGATAATTCCATTAAATTCTTTTCCTACGTATAAGACGAATTTGTCGACGATCGAAGATGAATATAAGGGGACTTTGACCCCCCGCTCGCTTGTTCAGAAACTTCGTAACGATTTTTTTTTTTTTACTCTTTCCTCCCCTTGGACACTAAGAGGGCCTCTTTTTTAGCAAGCCCATTATGGATTCGACCAGGCTCACAATGGGGCGGCTGGGTGGTAAGGGATGGGGCGCGACATATTTGAACGGACCAACCCCTAAAAAATTCCTGGGGATTTTTTGACTCGTTCGTATTGGATCTCGGATTTCCAAGAGCAGTAAGCTGCCACCTTGACCACTCAGCCATCCGGCCTCTTTGTAATGATTTATCGATTTCCGGTCTATCGTTTTTATTTTTTTCTATTTCGTGATGGAAAACAATGACGTGAAGATTTTAAGCAAAGTATTTTTTTATGTAGAGTAGATACACAGTATCATCTTCGATTTTGTTATAAATTCCCACTGTCGTTTGTCTGTCTGTCCTTCCTTCCTTAAACTCGAGAACAGAGTTAGACAGATGAAACTCGAGATCAGATGTGGAAATCTTACGGAAAGCAGCTCCCGATTAACTACATACGATCTTCCGATACAAGCCGTATTCAAAATGTATGCCCGAAAGGAGTTTGATAGATGACCGGCACGACTCTACTGATAACAAGAAAAGTATGATGTACAGGGGCAGAAATAGCAAAAAATTCAAATATTAAGTCAAGCCAGTTTGTGAAATGCAACAAAGAGAATTAAAAAACAGTTTATTTTTTATACATTATAACACGATCTTATTCTGAAAATATTAAATATGAATTTCTAAAAAGTTTAGTTTGAATGCTCTTCGTCACGAATCAGTGTTGCATAATGATACGAGACTGAAAATGAAAAAATAAAAGTACGCTGCAAAGCTCCCGAGACCCCATATCAAAATTTTTCCTCAAATGTGGGTTATTCATCATGCCGAAGAACATTTTATTGAAAACACGATGTCTTCCCTTTATAAGTAATATTCAGAGTTTGGTTACAAATTGGACAAATTGCTTCATCATCCTTGTACAAAGATATAGAGCCCTGGTAAATCTTAGTTTTAAATTATGCCGCTACAGCGAAGAGCACCAGTCGCGGGAACTGGATTTGTCAGTTTCGGGTCGTGGTTACACGTGGGTCTTGTGTTTATTCAGTCTTGGTTAATAATGGAATGCAGTATATGCTTATCATTTGTTTGTCATACTGTCAACGTTGTTGAACTCGTTACACGTTAAATAAAATGGAATGTAGTTCGTGTGGTTTAAAATATACCGGTACAATACTTGTGTTTTCTATTCATAATTATAAATTATAAATGCTTTGTTCGAAATTACTAGATAAAAGTGAAAATAAAATAAATTAATGAATAGACACATTGCTAAAAATGAATTATTCTATAAAAAAATTAATATTGTAAGATTAACAGATGGAACTACGAATAAAATAAAACATAGGAAGATTTAAAATTTGATATTTTCCCACTGAGAGAAGTGCTATTATTAGTAGTACTTGAACGTTCTGTAATTTGCATAAGTATATAGCAGAGGTGGGCAAGCATGAGTTCAGTGGGAGCCGAAATGTAGGTTTTGCAAAATGCATGGGAGCCACGGTTCTGTACTGTCGTACAAGGAAGGATAGGGTGTCCCCCATCCGGGTCGAGAACTTGTTTTAAAAAAATAGATTTGAAATGTCAATTTAATTTATTGCACCAACTTGGAAATAAATTACTAAATATTACATGTATATAATTTCATATTTTCACAAAATTGTGGAAATAAAATTGTAAAAATAATAATAAAAAGCAGAAATTAACACTTTCAGCAAGAGCCGCATTTGCCCATGTCTGGTATATAGCCTAATAACATTACTGTTTGCATTAATTATAAATTCATTACTTACATGACATACGCAACCATCATATTGTCTGGATATTATTTTGGAAAGGATAGTTAGAAATAACCAGATCTATGACAGTTATAATATATAGAACTATTAGGTTTAATGTTACTTTCTGAACCAGTCATATTCCCATTTTTCACCGGATGCTCTCCCTCTGGTGATTAAAAACGAAACTATTCTATTTGGGTCGTTTGATTAATTCTTGTGTATTATCAGCAATAAAGATGAATAGCAATAGAAAAAGCAAAGCTTTCTGTTGCGTTCCAAATTGCAACTTCAAAGATTTACGGGAGCCTACTATAAGTTTTCGTCTATTCCCACATGAAAAACAGATGATTATTCGGAAATTGGTTGATTATATTTATCAGCTTGTCTGAATTCTGAAAGAGAGGATTTACATTGTTAAGAATTGGCAGTTTCCCGATTGTCCAGCTTTACATGAACAAGTTATGCTGAGAATTTTAAAACATATTTTCTTAGTTTAAAATGCTAGTAATTTTGTGTGGGACACAGGGTTGGATTTAAGCATTTCGAAGCCCTAAGCTGAACTCTGTAAGGCCCCTTACCAACCCTTTACAATTTTACAAGTCAATTATAATAAGAAAATAATTAAATCCCACTATCTCTCTGATTCAATACGGTTATTGGAAGAAAAAAAATGTGAGGTTTCACTAGTTTTATGTTTTATAACCGAATTTATTCCATGCAAGATGTGTAATTACCAGAGCCCCTTCGGCCGCCATTTTAAAGTCTTTTAATCTTTAAAATTGGCGTTTCCACTTCCCGGGACGAGGACCCAGGGGTTGGATTTGTGGGAAGCGAGTGTTCGGGTTGTTTCATTGTGTGGAATTACACAGAACAAAGCGCTTGGCGTATAAGTGCGTGAGTGCGAGAATTCGAGTAAAGGTTAAACGGTGTATATCTTCGTGTACAGTGATGTTATGTCCGTGCGTGCGTGTGTGTGTGTAATCGAAGAACATCTTCGGCATGTCTATAAACAGAAAAACAGTAAATTACAATACGAGAATAAGATGTGTTAAAAAATGAAACGAAAGAGTTCTTACCATCGGAGATTTCGGAAAATATTCACTTGTCCACTTGGTCCTCTTCGTGGTAAAGTTGGGGAGGGAGAAGAATCTCCCTCCCAAATGTTCCTAGAAAACACAAAGGCAATGAGAAAACGAGAAGTTCATTTATTTATTACCTAAGGTTAATATTATTACCTTTATCAGACACTCTTTCTTCCCGAACAGTGTTATGAGAAAAGCGAAGGACCTGACCTAGCCTAGCCTAACCTAATCTAACCTATCCTAACCGGAAGCTCAATCCTCATAACAGCTGTTTGGGAAGAAAGGTCGGCCGAATGTCGCGTCCGGTGAGTAGAAGTGTCACGTCCGGGTGGTCACAATCAGGAGTCAAATCCGTTGTCGTCGGACTTGTCTCCCGAGTGTCACGTTCGGGAGACAAGTCCGTGGGTCACTACCGAGTAAGAGAAGTCACGTCCGGGAAAAGGTGTCGAGTCCGGGTGAAAAGTGTCGAATCCGGTAAGAAAGTCGCATCCGGGTGAAGAAGAGGAAATCGAAGAGGATCACCGCCTAGGCCAAGGGAACCGCAGCCGTCCGCAGCAACGAAACCACGGACAGCACGGTCCCTCAACTTCGGCGGCTCTCTCCTTCGACTCCTCCCCGTTCCGACTTCGGCAAGGCGGTGGCGTCGCCGTCGCGGACGAACGGGCAGAACGCGACCAACCAGAAAATGTCAGCTCGGACGAGCTGTCATTTTCAGCATCCTCCACAACAAGGTCTGTGGCCGGATGACCCCCGAAGACCTTGGCCAAGTGCACTGGACCCAGAGGTGTAGCGTCGCATCATCCCGACTCCGGGAGGATGCCACGCCACGCGCACTTGGGGAAGGTCTTCTTCACCCGCTGCCTCTCGCTCGTCGAGCCCCCGCTCCTCCAACGGCACGGCACGACAGACTCGTTCCGCGTCGTCCGAGGAACCACCTCCCTCCGGCGCCACCACCTGCCTCCGCCGGAACCGCCTCCAAAGCCGCACCAACGTCTTCATTCTGTAAAAAAAAAAATTTGCAATTAGTCCAGTGAAAACAAAAGCTTAAATTAATATAGACATAGAAACATAACACCTTAATTTGTTGCTGAGAAGAATATATAATCGAAAACACAAACGTTTACAGCCCGATTAACAGGCCATCATCAGGTCAAAAACGAAATGGAACAGATACGTTCCATGTGTAGAATACAAACATTTAAATCAAAATTTAAAACAAAAAAAATTTTCTTTAAATATCCAAGAGAAACGGAAGAACATAAAATTAACACAAAATAAAGTTGAAAATAAAAAATATCACAAATCTTCCAATAAACTAATTCTAGCTTAAATTAATGCTTAAATTCTTCCGAGAAAAGCAAAATGCTCACCGCAGCTGCCTTTTTAAATCTAAAAGATTCGAATCCGAAGCGCAAACCGACGACCATCGAACGATGTGCCGAGATGTCTTCTGGGACCGATTCTCCAAGTAATATTAAATAAATTCTTACGTCTAGGGTCAATATGGACTAAGACTTACCTGAAAAATCTTTAATCTTCTCTGCAAAAGTCCTCAAACCGCAAAAAACAGCACGCAATCAAAGAGCACGACAAAAGCACGTCCGACCACAACAAGAAACACAATCGAACTGCGAATCGTCATGCGTGACGAATTTCGAACAAACGTTAAAAGACGCGTCAACAATGTTCGAATTACGTAAAAATTCGAATTAAATAAATCAATTTTATTTTTTTTAAATTAATTGTTTAATAATTAATTTTTTAAAAATAATTAATTAACTTAAAAATTAATTTTTTTAATAATTTTTTTCTTTTTAATTTTGCTTCAATCATTTTCTTGTGTTCGGAATTTGATAAATAAATTATCTTCTGCATATTTACATGGTGCAGAATGTCCAACGTGGAGATCGTTTTTTCAATTCTACGTCTCGAGGCTTGACCATCTCCGAAAATCGCCGAAATTCGTTTGAAGTAAACATCTTTTTCGTCCATTTTCGGCCATGGTATGAAATAAATTAAATTCTTAGGATTTCGCCCAATATTATTTCGCTTTTCGGAAAGATTCCTCGGTGGCCGCCGGTGTTGCGGGTTCTTCAGGGTAATTTTTAAACTTTTTTTCCTCCCCACTGTTAAGGGGAATTTCAGAAAATCCCTTTTTAGTGTGCATTCTCATGACGTACCGTAACTGTACCAAATTTGACTCCTAACCGTTTGGTCCTTGAACTTATTATTATTATCATCATCATAAATCCATCTCGATTATATATATATAGACTAGTAAAATGCAAACCTCGATATACAGCCCCAAACAATAAATTACAAATGTTAAATATGTAATTATAAATAATTCATTATCTTGTTACAATGCGAAATACAGAAAAGAAAAATGATTTTTCGTCTTTTCCGTATATCATGTAGCCTATGTTACCTGTAAGATATTGGATGATTTAAGGAGCTTCTTAAGAAATTAATATTTTTAAAGCTAAAGAACATTTTCAAAACTAAAACAAAAAATTCGATTATATCTTGAAATTATTCTGCCGGGTGATGTTAGTCACAGAATATAAATTCTGTAGGAAGCCACGGAACCATCGTCAAGGTCTCACCCTTCTCCGTGGGTTTTTTGTTTGTCCAGAAACCCCGTAATGACTAGGCAGAATCGCCATTACGGGAAAAACTGGAATCATCACATTTACGAATACAAATATTGTTGATATATCGGAAATTATCTCGGAAATTCTGTTTTCATACGTTTAGAATGTTACGTAACTGGAATTGGTACACCGTATCAAGTGAGGAAACAGTACGAGTTTTATTTATCATTGATGGCACAACGACGCTGAAGCACTTTCCAATTGAAATTAAAAATTAATTCTGTACTGTACATTGTTCGCAATTGATGAGAGATAAGACAGGCAAATATATCCAATCCAACGGGATTTTCTTCTATAATCAAGTATCGAGATCTTCCAGTACGATTTGCAAATCCAATTTTCCACAGAGTTTTCAATCGGCAAATCAAAAACATTAAACTGACGTGTCTTTAATGCATTTTCGATCGATTCGTCATCTGATTATATTATTATTCGTGTTTGATTATAAATGATCAAACACGAAATGTTAAAAAATGAAACCCTTTTGCATCTCTTGTGACCTGAAAATTGAAAAATTCTAAAGTTAATGATAAGTTTTCTGAATATTGAAGACGGATTTACACTTATCTTTTAATTGAGATCCTTTCACGTTTATAAAACTTTACACTTTCAGATATGATGGAAAGAAAATCTGAAAATGCATTCTTCACAATGAAAAATTTGTAACAAACGGAGAGTAATTAATTGTTACTTTGGCTTAAATTGTTTCAATTTTAATTATCATCTTTTGAAATAATTTAAATACGATGCGAAACTTATATTAATTATTAGAATTTTAATTCAAATACCCTTAGAAATTTGACACATTTACTGAATAAATAATAAATCTAAATTTTGTTGGAATTAAATAAGTATAACATTTCCATATTTTTAAGTTTGTGTTTCAAAAATACTTTTGAAAAGATATTCGTAAAGGTTTGTATTTGAAAAGCATTCGTATTTGTAAAGGTTCAATAAAAAAAATTTTTTTACAAAAATTTTTGTTCTCTTATATGTCCTATTGTGTACTTTTTCCTGCAGGAATTGTCCTTCTTTCGCATCTGGTTATTTGGTAACCCTAACCCATGCAAGTTTGTCGTATGTCGACCCAAACCCCATTCCTTGTTTTCGAGGACAAGTTAGCCCAGAGTCAGCTTGAGAAAGCACCGATCCGACGTTGAGTCGGAGTTTGAAGCTCCTTGCGTAATGTACGATGCCCTTTTTTTATAGCCTGTGCTTCCCCTTTTTCAGTCTGTGGGCGACGATTACAATTAAAAAACCAGTAATTCAATATTTTTTGATGTATATGAATAATTCTGTAAGCCTTATATTTTTACATATGGAGTGCCATGTAATTCTGGTAAGTATCTAGTTGTATCATGTGAGAAAAGGTTGAAGAGCCCTAGCCTAAAAACAAAACTGGGGGACTGGTCAAGCGAGGATCTACTGAGACTTACAGTACCCAAACAGCACCCTGTACAGTCATGTCTCATCAATCACAAGCTTGCTTCCTCCATTAGCTTCTGCTTTCACTTCAGTTTTCTTTAACACTGTCAAGATTTTTCAACTACAAAAACCACCATATGAGTGTTTTCATCCTCCACTGTAACGTGTTAAATGATTGGAAATGCTAGAATACGTCCATATCTTTAGTTTTACTAGTAAATATTCATTTAATTTTTACAAAGATTAAACTATGTGGTTAAGTATTACAAAATATCTCTGAAAAGAGTTATTTTCAGTTTCTGATATCAAATGATTCTTAAGAAAAAGTTTCATCTTTATGAATACAAAGCTTTGTTTTGGAACTGTATTTTGACTTTATGTTAGCAACCACCCAAAATTTGATATCAAATGTGACTGGTTTTAGCCGTATACTGAGTGAAGTGGCATCATGTTTTTCATGGAAACAGCTGTTCATCAATGGTTACAAAATCTTTTAGTATAAAACATTATACTGTATACAGTTTTTGATAAATGAGTTACACACTGGTGATATTAGGCCGTTTTTTTTCATTCTGAAGTCTTTCGGATCAAGCAAACTTATGATTAAACCATAAAATTCGCATTTCACAAAATTGATATTGAGACAGTTTCTGCAAAATTAAGAGTGCCCAAAATTTGTGACCACAAGTTATCCAGTTCTAAGTATTTAGCTCCATAAGTTCCTTGAGCATACAATATTCCAAAAAAGCGTCTATTTCTTGTAGTGAATTTTACAATCTTTATTTCAAAGTTGACAACGGGCTTCCATTTCTGAACACAACATTCTCAATCAAATATGCAATCATCTATGAGCAGTTATTAGGCACTGCCTATGCTGTCTTATATATCTTTTTACGTATCCTATAGGACTTGCTTGGTGTTTCACATGTAATATTTTGTAGAGAACATTTATCTGTGGTGCAGCCTGGTTCCATGGTTGTCTGTTTTGTTCCATCTTTACCAATGTAAAATGTGACATTTGCTAATGCGGTAGATCAGGCATGTCAAACACGCGGCCCGCGGGCCGCATGCAGCCCGCCAACACATGAGTTGCGGCCCGCCGAGACTTTTTAAAAATTTTTAAATATCAAACTTTGACGCTTGAAGTTGGAAAGTTTGAACTTTTTTGAACTGTACGATTCCCGCTTTTTTTCGTGTTTGTTCGTTTCGTTTTCGTCCAACCAATTCAAATTGGTCGACGCTACGAAAGACGGTTAGATAACGGCCGCGGCTTTGAATCTACGAAGGATGATTGGCCGGCGAACATTGTACGAGAGCGGACGTCGTGGAAGACTGCTACGCGCTGATTGGTCCCTCAGCGATTTCTACAATCTGTATAAAAGGAAAGGTTTCGGCGCAAAAGTCAAGTTTTTGCTGGAACTTCAAGGTGGAGGTTTGTGTACTCTACCGTAAGATCAGTGGCGTAGCGTAGTGGGGCGGCAGGGGCGGCACTTTTAGGGGGCGTCAAAATTTTCCTCCGCCCCGGGCGGCTGACACCCACGCTACGCCACTGCGTAAGATGTTTCGTCTACTATCGCCGTGACAGACCCTAAACACCGGAGTTCGATCGGAGGTTCGAACCTCACTCGGACGAGTTGGCAGCAGGAGTTTTTCCGGGTTTTCCTCCTTGCATATGACGCCTGAATAGGGGCCAGCTTCCCCCCAAGTCCTCCCGGAAGGCACCTCTATCTCCCTTTCTCGCGGGGGCCGTCTCCTTTAAGGCCGACTTTGGTCGCGTCCGTTACCTCTCCTCTGTCTTCCCGGATTGGCTGTCTTCTATAAGGCCGACTCTTCCCACTCTGTTCTCTTCCGGCGTAAAGGCCTGAGTAGCCGCAGACGCATCTAGAATACGAATACGAATACGAATACGAAATATCGCCGTGACAAGTGACGGGAGGAGTGTTCCGAGTAACCGTATCCGAAGTATACGTCGCAAGATGTCTTTTTGACGGATCTGTTCAGGAATAGTGACTTTTGGAACTTTGACTGTTTGTGTGAATCTACTTTGTAAACGTCGTAATTTTTGTGATTTGTAAATCTCGTAAACCTTGCAAGTTCATGTAACGTCAAATAGTTGTCATAAACGTTTTGTTTAATTTGAAAAGAGGTATTTCAAATTTGACTAACTTCAAGAACAATGAGTAAGAAAAGGTCAATTGAAGAGGAACATTGTAATTTTCAAGAAAAATGTGAATTGCAATATTTTTGTGTCCAAAACAAGAATAAAATATTATGCTTGATATGTGAAAACTCTATTTCAAGTTCCTAAGGAATATAATTTTAAAAGACATTATGACAGAAATCATAAAAGAAACTATGACCAATACGTTGCAAAACTTCGTGAAGACAAATTGTCGGAATTGAAATCACTCCTTCAAAAACAACAAAGTGTATTCACTAAATCTGTTGAAGACAATACAGCCGCTGTAAAAGTTAGTTATGCATTATCACATTTGTAAGTTCGCCGACCTTTAGGGGGGAATCGTTAATCCCGCGACAGGATGGTCTAGGGTCGTTCGCGTGTGGGTGTGAGGGAGGTGACACAGACGACAAGTGTCTCACAAAAGTCGTTTATTTAGACGTAAAGGAACTTACACCTAACACAGACTTCTTCTCGAACGATAAAATTTTTCGAAAAGTCTCAGTCACGCCGGCGTTTTCCTGACGTCTTCTACTGTAGGCCCCGGGGCAGCAACATGTGGAGATGTTCGCCTCTGGTCACTGGTGGTCTGTCCTTAGTGGCACTAATTAGCAGATCGGCATGATGCAGGAAAAATAAATTGTCTTTGTGCGCGTATTAGCCGTAAGCAGATTCACAGTTTTTGTCCGGCCTCTCCGCGCGTAGAAGGAAGAAGACTTCTCTTCCCCCTCGCTCTGCGATTATCTCGATCTCCCTTTTTCGAATTGTTCATGTTGATTGGCTCTACGTCCCTCCTTTCTCGCTTCTCGATTGGTCCCTCGCTTGTCTCCAAGCGAAAAACGACCCCTGTTCGAGTCACGAGAAAGAGCCGCCTCGACGAAGCTACTTGACACCCTCCGTTTACTCAGGATGGAAAGAATTGATGGAACTTTGAAACTTGCGCTCATATTTTCCCCATTGTTGTCTAGTCTGAGAGATTTTTGAAATTTAATGCTTTGATATGATGTTTCTTTTTATTGAAAACTTTTCCCCTTTTTTCAAATTTGTTTGATCTAAATTTTCGTACACGAGCGACTTATCAAAGGTCCATCTCTGCTGGAGGACGTTCGTCTAAAATTATTAATTTTTACAATAATCGCGTTTTATTTTACATTAGGCCCTTTTTGCCTTTTGACATCCTTCTCCTTTTTTTTCATGCGTCGCGGTTTCAAATGACTAAGGGCTGTTTCACACTATGACCGACTGGGCCGACCGGTCCGATTCCTAGTCGTATTGCCATGGCAACAGCAGTCGGTCGACCGACTGGTCGTTCCAGTCGGACAGATTTAAAAGTTAAATATTTGTAGTCGCGTCGGAGCAGTCGGTGAGCTACAGCCAATGAGAGCTTCGAAGCTATAACCAATCAGAGTTTAGATTTATCCGAAGTTAGAAAATGGTGGAAGGTAAAGTTTCTCGGAAGCTTTAATAAACGAAGTCAGAAAATATCCATGGCTTTATGATATTCGGCGAGCCGATTATAAAGGCGACATTGAAAAAAATAATTGGTTAGAGTAAAGCGAAAGGTATCCAGCTAAAAAATAGTCTTAAACTTCATATTAACGAATAGACGTAGACATATCTAAATGTAATTTGATACGCTGAATCGATTGGTATTAAAAAAATATTACTTACGATCAACCGTTTAAAAGTTACGAACGATTTTTTATTTCCGTCTATTTGCTTCGTTTAAGAACAACTTTATTAAGAAATACGCAGGCACTCATCGATATTAACAAAACGAATTACTTTAATTCACCATAATACATTTCATTTACAAGAGAAAGCGACATTAAAAATGCTAAAATGGTGTCGTTAGCCCGCGAACACACGACAACCTTTCAAAGACGGCCATGTTTTCTGTTTAAATTGAAAAACTTACCACGATTGGCTAGTGTTCTGATCTGTAAGACGCGCTCCGATTGGTCTTTACGAGTCGGCCACTGACATAATCGTACTCACTTGTCAGTGTGAATTCTTTTACTACTAGTCGGTCCGATTATAGGCTCGGACCGGTCGGACCAGTCGGTGACAGTGTGAAACAGCCCTAACGCGTCAAATCCGATCTTTGATCGGCTTTTGTCCCCTTTAACAATGGACGAATTTCTACATTCGTTTTAACAATCTTCTAATATAAATAATTAATGTTAACCCGTTTTTGGGACTTCACACATTTAATCGCGAGCAGATCGAAACCATTTACCGAAAGGGAATTTATTAGTGACTGCTTAGTTAAAGCGGCGGAAGCATTATGTCCAGCACAAAAAAAAAATTTAAAAGTGTAAGTTTAAGTCGAAATACTGTAGCTAGCAGAGTTGATGAAATAGCCGATAATTTGAGAAATCGGCACAATTCAACAATATCAACATTTCAAGCCTACTCTATTGCAATTGATGAAAGTACAGATATTCGAAATATCGCTCAGCTGGCCGTTTTTATTCGCGGATGCGATGTTAATTTAAAAATAAGTGAAGAACTTTTGGAAATCACTCCTATGCATAATACAACCACTGGAGCTGATATTTTTGATGCACTTATGGAAGTTTTGAAGAAGTATAAGTTACCATTGGAAAAGTTGGTTTGTCTCGCGACTGATGGTGCACCTACCGTGACCGGTATTACTAAAGGAGTTGTTACAAAATTAAAAGAAACGTGCAAACAGCGTGGTAATAATAATTTTGAACATTTTCATTGTATTATTCACCAGCAAGTACTGCGCTCCAAAGTTTTAAATATCGGACATGTTTTAAAAATAGTCACCAAAATTGTAAATTATATTCGAGCACGTGGACTTAATAATCGTCAATTTGCTTCATTTCTGGAAGATATTGAATGTGAATACACCGATCTACCGTATTATACGGAAGTTCGTTGGCTTTCGAGTCATAAAATGCTAAAACGATTCTTCACATTGCTGGACAAAATCATAATTTTCTTGGAAACAAAAAATTATGAATGCGCTGAATTAAAAGATGGACAATGGATAAAGGACCTGGCTTTCTCAGTTGATATTACGAGTCATCTAAATCAACTTAATCTTAAGCTTTGAGGCAAAAATCATGTTGTTACAACGCTATTTGATAATATTAACGCTTTCGAACAAAAATTATCACTTCGGCGAAAACAAATAGAAAAAGAAAACTTGTCTCACTTTGAAAGCTGTCAATATCTATTGCTTAAATCACCTAAATTAAAATTTACAGAATACGCTCACCAAATTAAATTGTTAGAAATGGAATTCGATCGAAGAGTTTCTGATTTTAAAAGCTGTGAATTACAATTTCGTCTTTTTACTTCGCCTCTATCTATCGATATTGAAACTGTTTATGAAAACTTACAAATGGAATTAATTGAAATCCAATGTGATAATTTGCTGAAGCAAAAATATATGGATGTTGGAATTCCAGATTTTTATACATATTTATCTTTAGATCGGTTTCCTAAAATGTTATCGTTTGTTACCCGTATACTGGCTATGTTCGGAAGCACTTATTTATGCGAGCAACTATTTTCTTTAATGAAAAATAACAAAAATTCAGAAAAGTCGAGGTTAACCGATCAACATTTATCATCAGTTTTAAAAATTGCATCGGCTCAATATATTCAACCAAATTTTGATGACTCGCTTTGTGAAAAACGTTGTCAAATATCTTCTAAAAAGTAATATTAAACTGTGATTTTGTTTATTTTTTATTATAACTTTTATTTTTGTTTTTTATAAAAAATATAAAATATTTATAGTTTAAGTTTAAAAAATAATATGAAATATAAAATTCCTATGTAAGTATAATATACAATACATTGAGTCTAATAAATACATAATATAATCATTCTAAAAACCGTATTTTATTAATTTTTTGAACATTGAAAACATGCGGCCCCCGACTTATACAAAGTAGATCATGTGGCCCGCAATATCATATGAGTTTGACATGCCTGCGGTAGATAGTGAAGACATAGTAGTTATAGCATCTACATTTTACGTCCTGGATCGCCCGATCCTTTGGTACAATGGTGCAAGTCCTACTCTGGGGACCCGGGATCGAATCCGAACGGGTCGAATAATCCCCAGGAATTTTTCGGGGGGTGGTTCCGTTCGGATATGTCGGGCCCCGTCCCTCACCACCCGGTCGCACCATTGTGGGCCTGGCCGAACCCATAAATGGGCCTACTAAAAGAGGCCCTCTTAGTGCCCACAGGGCGGAAAGAGTTTGAAAAAAAAAAAAAGGAAAAAATATAATAAGCATCTACATTTTTTCTTCTTTGATCACCCAATCCTATTGAGTTACAATTGAAATGTTTTACTTTGTAATGACTAAAAAGAATTAAAATATTTTTATCAAATGAACAACTTACTTTTCAAGGACTTTTCCTCATTGACACATCTTCACTATTAGTTTTTGCATTCAGTAGCAGGAACAAAGCCACTTCCTTTTTTTTTCTTTTGTTCAAGAACTACTGTGAATCAATAACGAGTGACGTTAAACAATCGTCGGCCTGCCGGCGGCTCCCCTCCCGGGGGAGTCCGTCGGCAGCACGAACGGTCAAACGCCAGTTCCTTTTTTTTCAAGCATCGCGACTCCCGATTGCGATCGCGCGGTCGGCTCGTAGTACTAGCCGACCGCGAGCGATAGCGAGACTGAGGAGCCGTAGCCTCCGAGGTCGACGGGCGCGAGGGTGTGCAAAAAGGACTTAACTCGAACTGTAGACGATCGGTGTGCTCGTGGACAACATCTGTCTCTGTTGAAGGTATATATGGCCGACTTGCCGGACTGCCTGTTAAACACGCGATAGGCTTAGCGGAGAGAGCGACGCGACTCCCGATCATCGCGCGATCGCCGAAAAAAGTATGATAACTTTCTTATTTTTTGCCTCCGGCCCAAAAGTAAAGTACCGTTGAACTCGTCTCGGGCGTCTGACTTCAAATATATACTCAAAGTCCCGAAATTCCGTAGGTGGTAATCTATAGTACACCCTTTCATTTAAAAACTTTTTAAAAATTGGTTTAATCAATTTTTTTTAAAATACCTTATGTTATTTCTTAAAAAAAATTAATGAAATACTACATAAAATAAAAAGTAAAGTATATTTTGTTGGTTTGTAAAAAAATGTTTATTACAAAATTCGACTTTATTTTTTATTTTTGTTTTTGTTTTTTTTTTGTACAAATGTTTGAGCCCCTTGAGAGTCGAAGCCCTAAGCAACAACTTACATAGCTTTTTACTTGTAAATCCGGCCCTGATAGGACAGATTTCGTAGCTGATGTTTTTTAACACAAAAGGAACAAATATGTATAGAACGATCTCACTCACTTGTTTCGATAGCACATAATGACGTGTCCCGCTAGCAATAATTGTTCTCCTACTATAAAATTTCTCGATAAACGGCTACAAGAAGCATATATCATTATATCGGACAGAAATATATGATTAATTTTACATTACTAGTTACACGCGACCCAGATAAAGTAGCCATTTTGTAAAAATGCAGCGCCCTCTATAGTTCATGAAAAATGCGAATAGCCAAAGGATGTGTCCAGATGACTTGCACTTTGCTATTTTTGCTAGCTAAATACTATCAACTAATGTTCAACAGCTATGCTGTTGTTTTGAATGTGTTGAGTGCTAACTAAGATAGCTGATAGGGATGTTTTACTGTACCATATTTGTACTTACTGATTATTTACTGTAGGGACAAATTACTGTATTTCTGTATATAGTGTTGATTCAATTGAAGTATCAGTTTTGCAGAAGTTACAAAAAGTTTCTATAATGGAAACAACAAATGAAAATTTAAATTTGGAAATGACATTACTGAAGGGAGTTTGTTCTTAAAGGACTACATTAAAATTACAGTGGTGTCCATACATAATTTTGATTAATTTAAGCAGCATTATAGAATGGAAAGATCTTTTCAGGCAATATATTATTTATAAATATTATCTGTATATTCAAATTTTTCAAAAATCAAATTACAGTAAATTACTATTAATAATTATTCAGTTGTTTTATATAGCTGAATATATACTGTAGGTTATTATTTAAAATCAACAAATTATTTCATATGTCAGATCTTTCATAAAATTTGTGCACTGATTAATATATATAAAAATAAAAGCTTTAAAATTGAAATGTATAGTACAAATTATGTATAGCAATAATTATTTTTATTCTCAGTTTTTAATGAATTGATGAATATTTTTCAGCATATGAAGTTATCTGTATTTTTTCTTCAAAACCTGTCTCACAATGTAGTTATCAGTTTCCAATAGAAAAGAGAATATCATTTACTCTATCTGCTTCAAAGTCATTTTATAGTGTTGCTGATAATTTGGAATGCCTAAAGGATTTTCCCATTATTTAAATAAAACTATTGAAGAAATTTGTAATTTATCAGATAAATATACTGAATGGCCATCTTGAGAAAGTTGCAGGAAAATTAGCAAATCATTTTCTTGAGCCATCAAAGTTTTCAGGGATATTTGCTGCTTTAGATGCACATACATACAAATAAAAACGTATATTCAATAAAAAAAAGATTTTATAATTGTAAAAGTTATACTCCATCACTCTCCAAGGAGTATGGAATGACAAAATAAAATTTATTGATATTTTTACTGGATTACCAGGAAGCATGTATGTTGCCAGAGTACTTTGTACAAGAGCTTTTTATAGACTGATTGGAGTGGATTTTGTTTCATTTGTCTATTTTTGCTGTGCTGGAAAAGTATTGCAATCCAGAAGCCAATAGGATAGTAATATTTAGAGAATGTCACCAGAAGAACAACCAATGAGATATGAAAACAATCCAGCAAAGAATCAGAAACTTTGTTGTGGAGTAATTTTGAAAACATGATGGAGAGCAAGGAGTTATCAATAACACAAGAAAATGAATGTTTCTGTAATCAAAAAGTAAAAGAATATTATTATAAAAATATTAAAAACACATTTTTGAAATTATACCAAAAGAAATGAAAGCTATACTTTTGTTCAAATTTTTCTATTTTGCATTTCTTCATTGGCTATTCTATTTATTATCAAATGGTTTAAAACAATAATATGAACAATTAAATATTCTGTTGTCCAGTATTGTTTTATGCTATACAAATACATGTACTGCAAACCAATCTCTAAAATAAAAAGACTAAACTTTACAATCTACAAAACTGTATATCATTATAAAAAAATTACAATTACAGTGGGTGATCAGTTAATGAACATAATCTGTTCCAAGACTTTGTTCACTATCCGAATTGTTCATTAACTGATTATCGATTTACCATAGGTTTTTATGGGAATTTGATTAATTCATTCTGGAAACTCCAAAAAATAAAAAATATATACTTTATAACTACACTTGTTTATATGTAATAATACAAATACATATATACACAGTATTGTATTTTTATTAGTCATGTTTTTTCTGTTTCTGGGGGTTAAAGAATCTGTCCAATGTCAATTGCTTTTCTCTCTTCAGAATTTTTTGGAAGTAATTAATAGCAATGTAATTGCAGAAACCCCAAGCCTATTAACCTCATTCTAGTTTGGATGCCATTTGGATGCCTGTTGTTCTGACATCTCCCACTTCTTCAAAAGATCTTTAATTGTTTGAGACTTCTTAACATATCTTTCATAGCTAAGATTGTGTTTACTGTAGACCTGTTCAAGCCATACTGCCTAGCGACATCAGATATCTTCTGTCCACTCTCTACCTTGGCTATGATCTCTTGCTTGGTTTCTACGGTGAGCACAGTTCTTGACACTCCACTCTTTTTAGGCTGTATAATATTATCAGTTTCTTTTTTAAATAATAAGTTCAGAAAAGCACTTACAAAAATTCAGAGAACAGAAATCAACCAGCACACAAAAAATTATTTAAATGCAAGGCCCAGTTGAAATTTGAAATTTGGTATTAAAATGTTAACAAATATCCGATGGGACAGTTAAACTCTTGCCTTTTGTAAATAAAAACTGATGCAAAACTTAACGAGTACCCACTCGACAGACTCGCGAAAACTATAAAAAATTATTTGTCAGAAAGGTAAACAAAAAGCTGGAATTACAAGGGAGAGTTTCTAAATTTGGAGGAATACTATCCGATTGGTATCAGCGTCGATGTTGACATCTTCAGAGCTCCGAAAGGTTTCGAACTGTCACCTAGAGACAAGGGAAGACCAATCGGTATTCACTATTTTATGTCTGCTTCTTTTTCTGTATGTTCTGTGAAGTGTTCGTTGTTCGAACTGTTTGTTAACCAATCACCCACTGTAGTTTGATTTCCAAATCAAATTTAAAGACAAAACTAAAGTGAGAAAATGGAAACAGATTAATGAACTATATAGAAGTAAACTACATGATAGGTTCAAGGCTTTCAAAAAGAAAAAGAGGGAATTTTTCCATTGTGGTCCCTACTCTTATAAGTTAAGGCTATTTTTACTAACAAAGAAAACATAAAATCTTTAAGACTGCTTTTTATTAATAAAGAAACATTTTACGTGTTTCATTTATTCAAAACAAAAATGCAAAAGGGACCTGGTAAAGAGTGGGAGGACCTGTTCTATTCCTAGTCCCCATACAAGTATTCAATGGTCCATACAGGATTATAGAAGAATTGAACATTTTAAAGAATGTATAGCTTAGGAAACAAATATATATACAAACCTCTCAACCTATAATTTTAAAAAACTGACATTTGCCCAAAAGGCCAACAATAATTTTAATTGAAATGTGGTTGTTTAGACATTTTGATGGGATTCTCTATATATAATTCTCTGGGATTCTCTATATTCTTCTATATATATAAAACATTAATCAAAAAGCAATAATTATAAGAGAATGGAAATTGGAATCATTGGCAAAAAAGCAGACAACACCAAACACAGCAGACATGCAGAAAGCAGCACACATTCTAACATGCATCTGGACACAAAATGTGTAATGGGAATTATGAATTGTGTAATGAGAAACCCATATTTATGCAGTAATTGTCTGATTTCCAGATTTAATAAGTGTTTCTTTTTTCTGATTATGTTAAAATATTTAGTTAAATTACACAGTTTATGGCAAAACCTGTCCAAAATGGAAATCAGCCTAAATGGAAATTCTTTGGATTGGAGCAATTTTCTGTTAAAAAGAACCTGTTCAAAAAAATAAATAAATATTAAGTACTGTGTAATTCCGGTTTATACAGGTTTTACTGCATATTTTATTCAGTTCATGAAAAAAGAAGTATGGAAGGAATGTTGGTAGGATTTACCATTTGTATTGTATACAATATACTTTTTTATGCAGCCACTACATCAATATTATCATTTAAACTAAAATCCAAAACGACAGCACAGCACACTTACCAATGTAATAAATTATATCACATGCAGGTGCTCAGTGCACATGTCTAACAACTAAGATTGGAACAGTGACTGAAACTAAATAATTATAGATATAAGATTTGTGATATTGTCCTTATTTTCCATTTGTGTCTTTTAGAACAGCTTATTAATGCTAGGATTTATTGACAGCCAAAACAAAACTGATATTTGTGCAGTAGAAATATACCTCAGAATAAGGCCTGACAGACTGAACCCTTGAAAAGTGGACTGACTGCACAAACCAGACTATTGAGAGCTCTGTAATACATATATCAAACCTTAATAATATTTAAAATCGTAAAATGCCTCCGAGTAAAATTAAATCATTCAATATAGACAAAATGTCTTCTTTAGATGATTTTTGATGTTAGAATTTCAGTGTATTCTGATTTCGTCTTCATGAAATTATTTTTATGAGTTAATTTTATAACGTCAAAGCTTATATTAAAATTTACATTGATTATTATTATTATTGTAACTGTGAGAAAATCATTTGAATGAAAATATGAGACTACAAAATGTAAACTATTTACTAAAATGATTCATTTCTTCAAATCAATGTTTAATTTATCATTAGTCATTAAGTAAGGAAGGAAAATGATTGACAAAATTTTAATTTGAAAGCTCTACATTAAATTAAAAAGTAATAAAACAAAATCTAAAAAAAAATTAGAATTTTAATTTAATAAAATTTATTTACTACATATAAACAAATAACAAAAGAGATTCATCGAAATTTAAGATTTATGTAAATAATTTCCATGCATTCAGTTTTAATATGTAATATTCATCGCAAATAAATATTTGCTTAAGTTGTTTGTTATTTGGATATATTCTTTCGAATTTTCCGCCATGTGAGACACACGTGCACCCATCATTCCAAGCACGGAAAGCATGACGTCAAGACATGCGCCGTACTCAAAGTTTGCATCGAAATCGGCCATGATGGAGGACAACAACAACGCCCTCGTGCGTTATCATTAGTCTTAACAGGTAAGAAAAGAACATTTACATTAATTTAATCAACAAAAATAACATTTTTTCAACTTAAAAATATCCTCGGATATCAAATCATTATATAAAATGTCAAAATATTGCATTGTAATGTAACACTGTATTGGATGATAAGGTTCGCTTGTTGCTAAGGTGTTTTCCTCTTTCCCGGATACTGTTACGACAAGCCATGATTGTTTTGATAAAATTGGGTAAAATATCGATTGGGGTTTTTCTTACCATCGTTTGAAGGTTCTTGCATTTTTCGGACGTTTGGCCGATGAAGATGGCGTAAGAGAGAGTTGTGACGTTAAAGACAGTTTTTCTGCACGATCGCCAACCAGATGGCGCTCGATATAGATTTTCGAGGGGGCGCTGAGATGAGATGGCGAAGCATACGAGTTCGAAGTTCTTCCTCCTCTTTGTTTATTTCGTTCGGTTTTAAATGCATTGCCGTATTGAAAACCCATCTCTGATGACTCTTCAGACATTTTATTGCTTAAACATTGATTTATCCAGCAAACATTTCTTAGTTGTTGAATTAAACATTTATTGATTTTCTTAAGAAATTCATCATGTGGATCTTTTAAAAGAAATTTTAAAATAAATTACTTCAACTTACTTTGTTGGTGCTGTCACATATATTTGTTCTTTTACTTTACATTGACAAAGGTTTAATTAGTCAAACCTGTTGCAAATCTGTTGGATTATATTTTATATTTGATAAATTACACAGGGAAAGTTGTAGCCAAATTCAAGTTATGTCTCCTTGTTAATAGACCTTTGCTCTTCAATACCTTACAACTTTGAATTCCTGAACAATCTAATTTGTATGCCTGCCCTATAATTATTGGAGTTGCCTCTAATTGGGGCAGGTCTGATAATTATGTGGTACTGTACATGGTACATAGTTCATAAAATAGAAAAGTATTCACAGAAGATGCAATAAATTCTTCATTTTAGTCCATTTCCACATCTCAGGAACACAACAGTATGCAGAGTCATCCTTTTATTTGAGACTACTGTAAATATTGTGTTCCTGAGATGTTGAAAAGAACAAAAATGAAGACATTTACTATTTCTTCTAATTTGTGAATATTTAAATATCTTTATCCTTAGAGTATACAAGTTAAAACATTAACAGTATAATTTGAAGATTGGATAAAATAAGTTCAAAAAATTTTGTAAAATAAAGAGTGAACCAAAAGTTTTGTCATACATTATTAAACTACCATATGAAATTGTTACAAACATGATAACTTTATGAAATGGCTGATGGCACTTGATACTTCTCAGAAGAATGAATGATTCAGAAAACATATTGATAAAATTGGAAACATTCTGAATTTGGGACATCAGTTGAATGTTTATCTGAGAAATTATAATCAATCTTCCTTACACACTGGAAATTCATACAAAAAATACACTTACGTAAACGTTTGTGACCCTAATATCAACCACTCCGGTTATCTGGTTCTTACGTAAGTGTATTTTTTGTCTGAGAAATTATTTTGAAAATAATTACAGGTCTAAGATATAACCATCAACAGTTATTACAGGTCTTTTTACCATATTAAGACAGCACATGATTAAAAATCTGAACTGATTCCCAATATTCTTAACCAATGGTATAACTACAATTAAGGGCTCATGACAATGGACTTTGTTACGTGCCTTGGATATTGTTTCTATGAAACAGTATATGAGAAACTTTTTAATTACATAAGAAAATAATACCTTTTATGTTTGTTCTGACTAAATATATGAATGTTATTTCTTTTAGATAGTTTTTAGTTTATTTTTTTCCAATTACACTTATCATTTTGAGCAATACAAAGTGATAACACTATACTATTTAGTATTACAATAATATATTATAAAAAATAATAACAAAAAATTTAGGAGTAGCTGTTTATTTTTGCAACTGTTTTGTTTGTGAAACTATTTAATTGTTTTTCTCAAAAATGCTTCATACTTGAGTTTGAAAAAAATATGGCCTGATTTTAGTTAGCCAAATAATATTGCAAGAAAGGGTGACATGATTTATATGAGATATATTTAACAAAAATAATAGTTACTTTCATCTTAGTATTATTTAAGTATTGATACTAATCAGAATTATAGAATATGCTAATTAGAATAAATTCATTGTCAATTTGATGATGATTAATATGTCCCCAGTGCAATATATTTTACCTGTGTCACCTTATGTTAATAAAAAAAACAACATTAATAAAACTGTTCATTAGATCAGATTTAAATTTATCATAAAGGTAAATAATAATAATATGAAATATAAATGAATATTTATGAATTCTGTTTTAATATGTTGAATTTATTCAAAACATTTGGTTTATTTGGTGAATAATAACTCTAGAATTAGATCCAGTTATTAAAGTACTGTTTTTAATGTCGAAAAATGTATTGTGGCAAAATAAGATTTTGGGAATTTTTATTGATACATTATTATCATATGAAGAATATAGATTTAAGTTAATTTTCAATGAAAAATAGTATTATTATTATTATTTGAACTGTGACTTACTTAAATAAATAACAAAGTAATTATTTTAATAATGAATATATTTTATTTGATCTAAAACATCTTTCTTATTAAAATATATTTCTAATAATATTTATAATTATAATAAAAAGAAATAAAATAAAATTCTGTGAATTGAATGTATTTTTTTTAAATTTTAATGCATTGAAGTGTAACACATGCTACATGTTTCCTGTTGATAGAGCATGCAATACAGTTGCTGTCAGGTACTTACTGATTGAATTATTAGTCATTAGCATTTTTATCTTTGTTAATATTTCTGTCTTTATTATTTTTAAATTATATATAATAGAAGAGATTCTTCCATTATATATAATTTATATATATGTTACAAACTATATAATTTTATATAGTTTGTAAATAACACTAAAATATTTCAAGCTTACAGAACAGTTATAATCATTCAATTATAATTTTTGTATATTTATACATCTAATGTAAAGAACACTTTACCCAAACTTTTGTAATTATAGAATTTTCATACTGATTTAAAATTTTAAAAAGTGTAAGGTGATTTTATATAGCTTGAAAATCCAAATATTTAAATCAGGACTTGATGGACCAAACCAGTAACTATCTTATATAGAGAGGAATAAGATATTTTTGTAAGGATTTGTAATTTAAAGAGCAAGCTTGTTTTGTATTGTAAATTTTTAAAATTTAAAGTATTATAAAAAAGATGTAAATTAGTATGAACATGTAGTACATACTAATGAACATGAACGTAGATTTTTCTGATAAATTCTGTGATATAAAATGCAGCTGTAAAGAGGAATTTGACACTGTTGCATTCCAGTAATCATTACAAGGCTCGAAAAATTAGATATCCTGTTAGTTCAGTGAAGGTCACCAAGCTGTGAAAATCCTGGATAGATTTTTTTTAGCAAATTGATGAATTTTCAGATTTTCAGTCAATATTTTAGTTATTCTTGTTAATTCAGCTACAGTAAGACCCTGCTTAATGCTGATTTGATATAATGCGGTCTTCTCAAAGCCTTAAAAAAAGCTCAAAATTTACGCCAATTTAAATTATCGTAGCATTTCATTGATTCATATGTAATACGATTATTTACGAACAGGAACCAATCAGCAAAAAGTGGCCAAAAGGTGTACTTTCTTTAAATTTATGTTTGTTTGGTGCAATTTTGGAAAAAATATAACATCATGAATGCCATAGGTTATATCGTCTTCACTTGGCAAGAATTAACTGATAAATGCAAGAACAAAATGTGGAAGAAGTTATGGCTGAAGGTATTCAAGAATTCTCAACGAGAAGAGCCTATTGCTGTATCGTTAGGTTGACCAAAGTCAAGCTAATCGATACAGCAGGACTAGGAGATGTAGACTAGCAGGATATTGAGGAGTTACTGCAGGTTTCTAGTGAGAGCCTTATCAACAATGACCTTCAAGAACTGGCAGAACAAGGAATTCATGTAGAACTGAAAAATAGAGATTCTGAAAACGAAGAATCCAACAAATTTCTCTACAGATTTCCTTAGTAAAAGTTTGGTAACGACAACTGAAATCGTTGATCAAATTGTAGCGAATGATCTAGATTTTGAAAGGAATGCAAAAGCAAAACGAAGCATTTTGGATGCAATCTTCTGCTACTGACATTTGCTTAAGGAAAGAAAAAGCGAACAAATGAAAGTTCATGACTTTATTGCAAAAAAACAAGAATTTCAGAAAAGTCAGGACCTTTGTCACTAAAAAGAACTTTACATTTCTGTGTGCATATGTTTATGTATTATTTAACATATATTATTATGCAAATTAATATAAAAATAACTTAAAATTAAAGTAACATTTGTTTATTTTTGGTTGCATGTTTCCCCATTCCTATTTACTCCATGTTAAAATGGTCTTGTTTAATGCTGTTTCGTTTAGCACTTTGTCATCTAGGAACATTTCCCCCACGTTAAGTGAGGTCTTACTGTACTTGAAAACTGGATATATATGTTAATAAACACAGCATATATAACTAATATTCAGCAAGAAGAAACTACAAGAAAGCAAACATTTTCATCTGTGTTTAACAGGCAATGTCAGGCTAACTGTTGAGTTAGATTGATAATGTCCATTAAACATGGATGAAAACTTTTGCTTTCTTGTGGTTTCTTCTTGTTAGATATTGGTAAATGTGCAATGTTTGTTATTCTTATTTTTATTAAGCATTAATATTGCAGTTTCCTATAAAGAAGCTTATTATTATTAATTTTAAGTAAACACTAAATGCACATGGGAAATTCTGATAGTTCTTGGAAACTGCTAGTCTCTTGGTGAATGTGATGCTTATAGAAAGCATCAACTAATCTGTATTTTACAATGAATCACATCAAAGATGTTTTGTGTGTATGTGCACGTATGGGAGGGTATATTGAGAAAAATCACTTAAGTGCTTCAAGTACTTAATTTGCTGTATTTGAACAGCTTCCCAAAATTTAAGAGAGTATTGTGAAGTCCTGAAGGTAAAAATGTCCAAATGCTTCTCACCATCCCTCACCTAAGAATTTTGTAAATGATTGTACATTTTTGTTTGAATTGTTTGCATACTGTCATGATAACAGGAGTGCTGTTTGTTTTTCCTATTATACCAACATTCTCATCAGGGAATTCATTCAAAGGTTTTAAAGTGTATAGAGAAGAGACAGACAGACAGACATGCTATTTTATAAATATAGATTACATGATAAATTACAACACAAAAATTATATACTCTATTTGTTAAACTTTTGGTGAACAGATATTAGATAGTGCTATTCTATGCTATATTCAAAAACTAACAGTATAATTTACTGTAGAGAAATCTCAATTCTTAGGTAAATATTAGGTTAGTGAATAACAATGAATAAAATATAAATATTAAATAGTACTTTATTTAATTTAAATATTTTATTATTAATTAATTTGCAATAAAATAATTTAATGAAGAATGATGATAAAATAAAAATATTTTTATATTTAATTAGAAAGAAAAAATGGAATCTTCTAAAAGTGCTGCTTCAGAGAATGAATCTATTAATGACATACAAAATTATTTAGCTACTTTTAATAAGGAAATTCAAGATGGTTCCAACACAGCAAGCTCTGACAGTGTACAACATATCATACAAGATGGGAGAACAGCATATTATTTAACACAGTCTGGCAGTGAAAACCATGTAGAGGAATACCACTATAGAAGTCATGATCAGGTAATCATAATGCAACAGCAAATTTATTGAAAAGTCATCTTAATTGATGTCTGGATTCCCAGTTAAGAAATGTAAATATTTAATAAATATAATTTAAAATTTATAATAAATATTTTAACAAAATGCAGTGTTTTTTGTAATGAAAACAGCAGCCTCAGCTTTACAAATCAATATACAGGGTGTATTAGTACAACGGTTACAAGCTTTCAGGAGAGATAGAGTACACCTAGACGATGGGAAATCACATAGCAATGCATGGTTGGAAACGCTTTCCTGGCATGGTAGTGACGACACAGAACACAAGAAAGGAAGGACACGAACAGGGTGAGGAAACATGTTTATTATTTTTAGTATAGCAAAAATGCTGGGACATCTTTGGCTGGTGTAGCGACATCTATTGTGTACACTAGCCAAAGATGTCCCAGCATTTTTGCTGTACTAAGAATAATAAACATGTTTCCTCACCCTGTTCGTGTCCTTCCTTTCTTGTGTTTTGTGTCGTCACTACCGTGCCAGGAAAGCGTTTCCAACCATGAATTGCTATGTGATTTCCCATTGTCTAGGTGTACTCTATCTCTCCTGAAAGTTTGTAACTGCTATACTGATACACCCTGTATATGTATGTGTATATAAACATTTTAAATGCTTCAGATTTTTAAGCATTGTTCAGAATAATACAAATGAATCAAATTAAAGGCAAAAAATAATTTATTTAAAAGAGTTATCATGTATTCATTTATTAACACTTCTACATTTATTAAATATTTATACATATGGATACTAATTTATTTATTCAAACAGTCAAAGAGGATAAATACTTAAATATTTTTAAAATGAAAAATATTTAGGTATACGTTTGTAATTACTTTGTTCTGGATGATACGTGCACCGGTAAAAGGTATTTAGATACGTGAAACTTTATTTAGGTATAATTTACTTAGATTAAATCACTTTTTGTTTTAAAGATTAAATCATTTTTTATTTTTTAGAATGTTCTTATTAATAAGAATTACTGTTTATTATATATTAGGGTGATGCTTAAAATAGGGGAAAAATATATTTCTTACTTTTTTGTGGTCCTACCCTCCAGAACTATTCCAACTAGTATTAAATTACTACAGAAGAAATTTGAACTTGATATATTAGTATTTAGAGGTAGCTCAATGACCACAAAGTGTATAAAAAGAGCAATTTATGACAAATGAAAACATACAAGACCTATTTTGGTAAACCAGACTTGTTTCACTTTTTTGGACAATTATAGACAAATTAAATAGTCGTGTAGACTCTACAGTATTGAAAAACTTGATGAATTACAAACTAAAATTCAACGAAAAAATTATTAAACATCACAATTCACAAAATTTGAAATTTTTAGTACTACGTTCAATGTAATCTTATCAGTTTATTTTGGTAGAGGCAGAGAATGTCTCTTTCTTGCTGTCTGGATAATCTGCCTCCAATTCCTCCCTCACTAGTTACTCTGTCTCCTTTACAGCTTGCATCTTCTTCTTCAGTATCTGTGCTGCTGCTTGAGGATATTAGTTCTGCTATTTCTTCACCACTTCTCTTCAAGTCTTCCATTCTATGTTTTCTGTTATGCATCTGTTTCTGTCTTTGTTCTAATCATTTCTCCTTCGCAGTTAATTTTGCCTCCACACCTACCATTGACTCTTTACATCCTTTCTTACGCTGAGCTAACAAGAACTCATGTTCCTCTGGAATTTTTATCATTTCGACTGCTTTAAGATGAGAAATGTCAAAAAGTTTATCTAGTTTACTAACAAATTTAGCCTCGTTGATTTTTGTGAAACCGTGTTGTATTATTCTTCGAAGTATCAAACACAAATTCGTGTTAATAACAACCACTTGGCTTTTTTCCACCTTTATTTAGTTGATACGGTACACGTTTCGGGCCTTATGCCCCTCATCAGTCAACTAAAATAATATAAAATAATGTATACAGCGTTTTTACCGACAAGTTATATAAACATTTAAACGTATATAACATACCAGTTCTTCCCCCAGTATGGCACTTGTACACGGTAAGTTTGGACATTACAAACTCGAGAATAAAAGTTATAAAATTCCTGTACATCTATTTTGAGTTAAAAAGTACAACTATTTAATATAACAATAAATTTAAATTAACTATGAATAAAACTGGGACAAGTTCTTACTTTGTTGTTCTCTTGTACTTCTTAGTAGAGATGGTTACACCAAAAATAAATCGTACACCAAAAATAAATATACATTTAAAAACCCACAAACCAGGTGATAAAGTGTGGCTGATAATAGATTTCAAGAACTCATCCTTGTATAATTTAGAAAAATTTCTAAAACAACAACTGAAACAATTCCAAAACTCTACTTTCACAATAATGAATACCGACGAACTTCTTCATGATATCAAAAAACTAAAAATAGAAAGAAATATGAAGATCGCCAGCCTAGATATTACTGATATGTATCTGTCCATGACATGGGACATAATAGAACCAAAATTAATAAAACTCAACGTAGAACCGGAAATAATAAACTTAATAGAATTCGCTTATAAAAGCAACTATTTCGAATATGAAGGCAATTACTACACACAAGAAGAAGGCTTAAGTATGGGTTCAGTTATCGGTCCAAAGCTTGCAGAAATGGTAATGATAGACATTGATGAGAAGATAAACAACATACATGGAATAAACTTTTATAAACGCTACGTAGACGACATAATAATTATATATGATACTTCAATTATTACAATAGATAAGATAAATATGCTCATAAACAATATACACAATAATATTAAGTTCAAAATCGAAGAAGAAGATAGTATACACAATAATATAAATTACTTGGATATTACAATCAAAAGGAATATAAATAACTTAGAATTTGAACCCTTTAAGAAACCTTGTGCTATAACAAAAACTATAAACTACAGCTCCCAAATACCACTGTATATAAAACAAAACGTCTTCATCATGGAATACAAAAAAATTAAAAGTAGAACTAGTAAACCTGAAAATGTTCAAAAGCATCTAAATAATTTAAAGAAAAAGTTCATACTAGACGGATACCCAATTAGATTGATAAATACATGGGAAACACAAATAGAAAAATCAACCTATGAAAAACAAATCCAGGAAATAAAAAACCAAGATATAAAATACAAAAGTTTCCCATACATAAAAGGACTGTATGAAGAAATAAACAAAGAAATGAGAAAAATAAATATAAAGTTGGCACCAAAATATCAAAAATTGCAATCACGAATAATAAATAAAGGAAAAAAACAACCTGATGAAAACATCGAAGAATCCAAAAACGTCGTTTACGAAATACCATGTACTTGCAAAGACCCACATACCTACATCGGAGAAACAAAACGGAAACTAAAAATACGAATAAAAGAACATATAGCTGATATGAAGCACCAAAGGATGCAATCCGTTTTCCACGACCACTGCTTAATAAATAATTGTAATATTGACAAGGACAACACCAAAATTCTGTATAAAGAAAAAGACATATATAATAGAAAGTTTAAAGAAAGTTTTGCTATAATTAACTCAGAAAATTGTATAAATAAAAATACAAGTATAAATATTAACAAAAACTGGTTAAATATATTATAAATTTTAATATTTAGTTAAAAATACAATAAATCTTAATATTTTACCAAAAATACCACTAGGGGGCTTACTTTGTTTCAACCCCCTACATGTAGTTATGCAAATTTTAAATGTCACACAACCTAAACAACGTTCAACAGGGAAAGTTCAGACTAAAACTTATACCCAAAGTTTGTCTACAAATTTGTCTTTAAAGAAATTTTCTGGATTCTGTTTCAACATAAACGAGCCAAAAGTGCTCGAACGACCTTTGAAAATGTACTGTGTATTAACCATCTCTACTAAGAAGTACAAGAGAACAACAAAGTAAGAACTTGTCCCAGTTTTATTCATAGTTAATTTAAATTTATTGTTGTATTAAATAGTTGTACTTTTTAACTCAAAATAGATGTACAAGAATTTTATAACTTTTATTCTCGAGTTTGTAATGTCCAAACTTACCGTGTACAAGTGCCATACTGGGGGAAGAACTGGTATGTTATATACCAGGGGTGGCCAACAAGTCGATCGCGATTGACCGGTCGATCGCCAAGCCAATTTTGGTCGATCGCTGGCGATGTCTTGACCTAATGTATTATATTTGTAACCGAACGCAACTGTATGCATGCAGTTATGACTCGACTCATAAGCAGTGAGTGCACTTCGTACTGAAACTGTATAAACATAGTATGTATTTCACACTTCCCCTCCCCACTTAGACTATGCCTATGACAACAAGTCGATCGCGACACATTTTTACGATAAAAAGTAGATCTTATGTGCACAAAAGTTGGCCACCCCTGTTATATACGTTTAAATGTTTATATAACTTGTCGGTAAAAACGCTGTATACATTATTTTATATTATTTTAGTTGACTGATGAGGGGCATAAGGCCTGAAACGTGTACCGTATCAACTAAATAAAGGTGGAAAAAAGCCAAGTGGTTGTTATTAACACGAATTTGTGTTTGATATTTCAAATTTAGCCTCCTTGATTTTCTGTGTTACTGATTGTTGCTCCTTGTGTTTCTTTAGCAAACACCATTCTTCAAATGTTCATTCTAGCTTAGTTATGCACTTTCTTGGATCCATCATTGGGATCCTTGCCATTTCATAAAATATTGCCAGAATTTTGACTGTATGCCATTGAATTGCTGATGACTGTCTGATAGTTTGTTTCAGTTGAAGATTGTGATGTAAAAACAAACCAAGAGCCTGATGTAAGGATGGCAACTTGTTGCCAGCTAATTCAGTTACTGTTGAACTAAGGAGGTACTCTTTAGTTCTAGATCTAGTTGCTGCTGCTGCCATATTTATTATTTAATAACGTTGCCGAAATGAACAAAAATGTATTATGTGATTTGCTTGAGCAGTTTCTGGATTATATAGTCTATGCATCTGATGATATCAGCAGTCCTTCAGCGACGTGCCTGAATTTGTCCATACAAACAACTAACCAATAGGTGCTGATGTAAGTAGTATAAGTCACTGAGCCAGCCTAAACTAGAAACAAGGAAAACAATTTGCAGCATGATTTGATGATGTCAACAAAATAAAGATCATGAGTCATGACAGAAATTAATTCTGTAGGAATGTCATGTAACTAATGTGTGATTAATTTAATGGTTTAGTTTTAGAGATGACCAACTATAGTTTTACAAGCTGTTGCACTAAAATGGATATATTGTGGTTGAAGCTTGTGATTGCCATATGCTCATTCTTACTATTTGGAACCTATAAAACTTCAGTGACATTGAGCTAATAGTAAATATTCACCAATGGAGTAGATTTTTGGCACGAATGTTTTCTATATATATTGGAACAGAAATAGAGAGTAGGAGGTTCACATTTACAAATTGTGAAAATAAGTTCCACTGTAATATATATGGTTATATGTCTCAATTAATGGTTCTGGAAGAAAAGATTGGATAAAGGTCCAGGTAGCATAACTGGCAACATGTGTTTGCATGGTAAGCAGAGGTTGTGGGTTTGAGTCCCATCAGGTACTGGAATTGACACATCTTGCTACATATTCGTCAATCTTTAATTTTAAAGGAATAACATACACACAACATAGAGGAGTGGCAATGGGAAGTCAGATGCATTATGCAAGATGGTCTTAAGGACTTTAGAGAAAGCCATCTTACCGAAATATGCAGTACATGTTTTAGTATATGCATGCTATGTTGACGACGTCTTAATTATCTGGAAAGATATATCAGACATTCAACAATTTATCAGAGATGTCAATTCCAACAAGTTTGGCCTAGAGCTCAAGCTAGAGCAAGAGAACAATAAAACTATACATTTTTTTAGACATAACAATAAAAGTAGAGGAAGGAGGGGAAATCACTACAAAAGTTTATAGAAAGCCGACTTACAGCTCACTTGTTAATACCATGGACCTCCCAAGACCCGGCAACTTTTAAACTAGCAGCATTTTGGGCGCTTATAAAGAGAGCATACACACACTGCAGCAAACTACAAGACAGAATTAAAGAATTAGATCACATTAAAGGACTAGCTAGGCAGTGCAGAGTCAGCCAGAATGCAATAAAGGCCATTATTAACAAAAGAAAAATAGACTATAATGAAGTTAATGAGCAGGAAAGAATAGAAAGAATATACTGTGATGGAATATATTGCACCCCTAAGCAATATTTACAAATAGGAGCAGCAACAAACAAAAAGATAATTTTTAAAAGGTATCCAACAATATACCAGGTGCTATGTATGGATAAGGAAGACATGGACCAGAGCCTGATTCCAGGAATTTATAGAATACTAGTACAAGACGAAAGGTGACAGAAAGAACTCTACTACATCAGAGCCACAGGGAGATCATTAAAAAAAAGATTAAAAGAACATAAAAGGACTGTACAGAACGAGCAACCAGTCACCACACTAGCAACGTATGTTACAGTAGACCCAACAGAGGTTATAGTGGATTGGGAAAGAGCTGAAGTAATACAAAAGATTCAGGACAGGAGACACCTGAAATATGCAGAAGCATGGCAAATACACAAGACCAACCAGGAAGGACAAGCGATAAACTTCAGAGAATCAAGTAGAGTCTCAGCGGCATGGAGAGCAGGCATAATGTGAATATTTTAGTATGGAAAAAAGGGACAAACAGTTAAAGAATTGGCACAATAGTGGCCTTCTTTTATATTAGCAGTTGTGTTAATGTATTTATTTATTTTAGTTATTTTATTTATTTATATATTTATTCATGTATTATATGTGTATATAGCGTATATTTGTTCAAGTAATCCGTATATATTGTAATTTCTTTATTTATGAACCTGCATACTAAACATCTAAAAATTCAAATGTTTAAAAAGTTCCAAAACAAATCTAGTTTTAGAAATTTGGAATCATTTGATTTGTTATTCCTGAAGAAGGTCATTCAAATGGCCAAAAACATTTAAAAGTGAATAAAAAAGGCTGCATTTTTAAAGGATAGTGTCAAGGTTTAGTTAACTATGCATCGCCAATTTCCTTGTACAGAAAAAGGATTGACATTGTACAATGGAGAACATTTGTAACAAAGTAGTTTGTTATAAATATTTGTTAACTAATTGGTAATTATAAAACATTAAATACACAATAAATAGGGTTTTAAACTCAATGTTAGAATTATTACCAACTGTTGTCGAACATCACACTGTTTTGAGTCCCTAAATTTTATTTGCTTATCCTGTTCTGAATAATAGTAGTGCTTTCTGCTACTCTAGTGAGTGATAAAGCTAGATCTATTACTTTAGAATAAGAAAATAAAATATTGGAATATCTTTTTTTAAATTTTGTGAATTTTTACAAATTGTCATTTTGGCTACTTTTTAATATATATTTTTTCCATGGTTGTGCCATTACCGAGAGTAAATTTATTAAAAAGTTTTGCATATTGAGGCATATGAGTAACCTCCATAGGAAGGTTGACTCTGCCATGGAACTTAAATTCTGAGATGTTTAAGAAGGACAAGATGTAAAGACAATTTATGTAATGTTGTTTAAATTTTATGAAATGTTACATATTGGAATGTCATATGTTGATAATGTTCAAACATAATAAAGTAAAAGGAAACAAAAGCAAATACTTAAAACTGTATTCAAAAGGGGGATGGGAAAAGAATACAGTTTAATAGAGGATGGTTGGCAACCCCAGTTAGTTCTTTTAAAATTTTTTAACTAGTATGAAGAATTCTGAAAAGAAGAATGTTGTTCGTTTCATGAAATTGTATGTTAGATATATGAAAATTACAATCTGAATAAATTATTTAGCATATGTTAAAATTAAACTATTATTTTATGTGATGATAATATATAAAACTAATTAAAAATTATTATAAAGTTAAAAATGTAACTAGGTTTTCAGAATTTTATAATATAGATTTAGAAGAATGCTTTTTATTAAATGTAAATGTTTAATATTTGTATTTTTTCTAATTCTTTTTACATTTTTCCATGTTGTTCTATCATACGTGAATCACTAAAATATATTAGGGTATTATATCAAAGGAACTATGTTAGTTGAGGTTAACATATGTAAAGAGTATATTCAGACATTTTTAGACTTGCGTGTCCATTTTCGAGAGTTTAATTTATTCTTAACATAAAAATTTTACTAAGTTTTTAGAAAAATTTGATTTTAAGTTAGTAGTAAGTAATAAAATTACTTTTATATTATTTTAAAGAAGTATTTATCTAAATAATTTTAATAATATATGTAATGCTTTTATAATAATGTATATATTGCTTAAAAACAATGTTTAAAAAATTGTGTTACAGATTACTTCAGAGAAAACAGAGGAATTATTACAAGTCATGGAAAGGCAAAGCAATACTTCAGGAAGTACAGATACACAGGATCAACCAACGTTTATTGCTATGCAGCCTAATATAGGAAATGAGATACAAACCGGAGAAGAACAGGTTTCTTTTATTTATTACATTTCATAACAGTAACATTTTAAAATAAATTTACATTGTTTTGATATAAATTAAGCATAAAAATATTAATTCAGCAGGATGGAAACACTCAGGATTCAACAATAAACTATAGAAATAGGTATCCTCAATCCGTTCACATGGTTGTAAAGCAACCTGATGGGACAGAAACTGAGCAGACTGTACCAATCACTAGTGCTTCAGGATCAACATTAATTACTGCTGATGGACAACAGATTCATATTAGTGAAGATGGTACACTTCAGATGGTGGCTAATCTTGCAGAGCAAGCTGCAAATAATGGGATTGATGGAAATAATCAGGTATACTAATTAAAATTTGTCACCAGTTATCATGAAATATCATAATATGATTTATAAAATAATACTCATTTCCCAAATTATCAAGATTGACTTTTTTTTTTTTTAGCTTTCTAAGTTAATTTATTAAATGTTCCAATTGCATTATGGTTGAATGAATAGAATTAGACTTACTAGAAAATTATCTTTAATAGTTAAAATTTTTTAAACATTTTCATAAATATTTAAAAATACAATTAAACAGTTTTTGGCTTTCAGAAAAATAGCAGTTTTATTTCTGACTTAATTTAATATATCAAACAACAGCAGTGATACTACTCCACTGTTTTCAAACTTTCAGGTTCTTCCTCAGGTAACTAATAACTCCTGAATGAATGTGATTCAAATTAAATTCAATTGGAACACCAGTCAGAACTCTATCGCATGGATATTGATAACGTCATTCGGGCATGTGTCCCTTTAACCGCTGTAGATTATCGTAAGTTCTTGTCTACGAGTGCCTGCCAGGCTGTTGACAGAGTGATTTCGTTCTTATGGTTAATGCAATTACCATCTTTGAGTGTAGTCATGCAGATGTAAATAGCCTCTAGCCATCTAAGATGGTGTATGTGTTGCATAGTGTGGATCAGCTTCGCTCGATTGAACATTGTTCTACATTCAGGTCTGAGGCGTAGATGGCTAGAGCAGTGGTAGTCCTCACATGTAGAATGTCTGCTGTGTGTTCTTTCATTCTCACTTCTAGGGAGCGCTTGGTGGAACCTACGTAGACTAGGCTTCTGTCCCATCTATGGTCCATGATTGAGATGGTGTACACACCCAGTAGTAGTTCTTTGTTTGGGGTGTCTTGTCCGTTCCGTAAAATATCAAATATTGTAAGACATCTATAAGCAATGAGAATATTCTTTTTCTTAGCAATCACAGTGTATAGCGATTTAAGGTATGGATTGTATGTAACCGGAATGATACTAGGTGGAACTTCGTTGGGTGCCTGGGTTGGGTCTAGTTCTTGGCAGCGGTGCCATATGCAGATCAATTTATGTGTAATCGCAGGATAACCATGTTGTTTGGCTGTATGTTTAATATGACTCAGCTCGGTTCAGAGAGCTAACTGAGGAGAGGAATGTGTGTAGGCCCTCTTAATTAAGGCGTTAAAGCCATTTTATAATTGGGAGGGTCACATGACCCTACCGGTATATATAGATGTTCCGACCCCGGTTTACAGTATACTTCCACGTGGTTTGCTGTTTGCTCGAACTTGATGTTAATGTTGAGGAAATGGGCCTCAAAATCATGAGCCTGGTCCATCTCTAGGGTCAAACCATATGGATTATCATTGAATGAATCGATAAATGCTGATATGTTTGGCTTTAATCTCCATAGGATGAGAATATTGTCAATGTACCATTTATATAGTACAATGTTGGGTAAATGCTGAGGGATGATCCTAGATTCTAATTGCCTGACCACCACCTCACAGAGGTCTCCTGCAGTGGGGCTACTCATTGGGACTCCTCTCCATTGGATGTATGTAACGCCGTTGAATTGGAACAAGGAATTATAACATAGTAGATGCCCCAATTCTGGTATCTGTTGATGCATAGTGCTGTCGTTAACGATGTTGAAAAGTACATCTCTGATGGCGCAAAATGCTGGTGGGAGTCTAATAGACAGGTAAAGTGATTTAAAGTCTGAAATCATTATGAAGGCAGGAGGCGGTGATATTTCCTTGAGGAGGGATACTAGGTCTACAGAGTTGGTCAGAGCATATGGGTATCTTCTAAGAGGGCAAAAGTAGCCTGTGTGAGAGCTTCTCCAGTTTAATGGTTGGTGCCCTGGCTTTATCTATAACTGGTCATTGTTGTTGTTCAGGTTTATGGATTTTCACGAAGGCGAACATCCTAGGAGTATCTGGAGATTCAATTGTGATATTCTTTAACTTAAGGCATTTGGCGAGCTTCATAATGGCAAAGCATTTAACTCTCGCCTGTAATCTGTCAATAGCATTGTTGCTTACGATGGTACATTGGGTGCAGTTTATATGCTCCTCTAATAGTTGATTGTACTGTACATATCACATTTTATGAGGACTATAGATTTGGTCTTACCAGCTCTGACCAACGTGACTTTGTTGTGGTGCATCCATCATCTCTTGTGCAGTCCAAATTATATCGCAAGTGTTTCATATCTTGTGGCTGGGTGAATTTTTTTAAGTGTGTGTGTGGCCTTCCATCAGTAGTATTCTATATCAATATCAGGTAATCCCACCAGTAGAGATTTCAATTTGGGGATGGGGTATAAGTCTTCTGTGTGTGGTCAGAGGGGGTGCAAAGTTAGGTCCTAAACTCAAGACCTTGACTGCATAAGTCAGTAACTTTAATTCATCTGAAACAAAGTACAGGAATGAGGGTTGTTGCAGTTTCCGGGGTGTCTGCATCTTTATGATCCCTCGGAGTTTCTGTTGGTAGGGCTTCCGTAAGGTGTTCATTAGTCTTTCTTGTATGGCTATAAGCTGAGCATTCTCTTCGGCTAAGGTGTAGGGGCTCTTACCAAATCTATAGTCCTCACGAATTGTGATACGTGCAATCAACTATTAGAAGAGCATATAAATCGCACCCAATGTACCATCGTAAGCAACAATGCTATTGACAGATTACAGGCGAGAGTTAAATGCTTTGCCATTATGAAACTCGCCAAATGCCTTGAGTTAAAGAATATCACAATTGAATCTCCAGATACTCCTAGGATGTTCGCCTTCGTGAAAATCCATAAACCTGAACAACAACAATGACCAGTTATAGATAAAGCCAGGGCACCAACCATTAAACTGGAGAAGCTCTCACACAGGCTACTTTTGCCCTCTTAGAAGATACCCATATGCTCTGACCAACTCTGTAGACCTAGTATCCCTCCTCAAGGAAATATCACCGCCTCCTGCCTTCATAATGATTTCAGACTTTAAATCACTTTACCTGTCTATTAGACTCCCACCAGCATTTTGCGCCATCAGAGATGTACTTTTCAACATCGTTAACGACAGCACTATGCATCAACAGATACCAGAATTGGGGCATCTACTATGTTATAATTCCTTGTTCCAATTCAACGGCGTTACATACATCCAATGGAGAGGAGTCCCAATGAGTAGCCCCACTGCAGGAGACCTCTGTGAGGTGGTGGTCAGGCAATTAGAATCTAGGATCATCCCTCAGCATTTACCCAACATTGTACTATATAAATGGTACATTGACAATATTCTCATCCTATGGAGATTAAAGCCAAACATATCAGCATTTATCGATTCATTCAATGATAATCCATATGGTTTGACCCTAGAGATGGACCAGGCTCATGATTTTGAGGCCCATTTCCTCAACATTAACATCAAGTTCGAGCAAACAGCAAACCACGTGGAAGTATACTGTAAACCGGGGTCGGAACATCTATATATACCGGTAGGGTCATGTGACCCTCCCAATTATAAAATGGCTTTAAGCCTTAATTAAGAGGGCCTACACACATTCCTCTCCTCAGTTAGCTCTCTGAACCGAGCTGAGTCATATTAAACATACAGCCAAACAACATGGTTATCCTGCGATTACACATAAATTGATCTGCATATGGCACCGCTGCCAAGAACTAGACCCAACCCAGGCACCCAACGAAGTTCCACCTAGTATCATTCCGGTTACATACAATCCATACCTTAAATCGCTATACACTGTGATTGCTAAGAAAAAGAATATTCTCATTGCTTATAGATGTCTTACAATATTTGATATTTTACGGAACGGACAAGACACCCCAAACAAAGAACTACTACTGGGTGTGTACACCATCTCAATCATGGACCATAGATGGGACAGAAGCCTAGTCTACGTAGGTTCCACCAAGCGCTCCCTAGAAGTGAGAATGAAAGAACACACAGCAGACATTCTACATGTGAGGACTACCACTGCTCTAGCCATCTACGCCTCAGACCTGAATGTAGAACAATGTTCAATCGAGCGAAGCTGATCCACACTATGCAACACATACACCATCTTAGATGGCTAGAGGCTATTTACATCTGCATGACTACACTCAAAGATGGTAATTGCATTAACCATAAGAACGAAATCACTCTGTCAACAGCCTGGCAGGCACTCGTAGACAAGAACTTACGATAATCTACAGCGGTTAAAGGGGCACATGCCCGAATGACGTTATCAATATCCATGCGATAGAGTTCTGACTGGTGTTCCAATTGAATTTAATTTGAATCACATTCGTTACCTGAGGATGAACCTGAGAGTTCAAAAATGTTCGTAACGGTCTGTTTATTAGATGTACACCGGTAACAGTTCAGTGGTGTGATTGTTTTTAATTTAATATATCATTACTATCTTGTTATTTATACAAATAGAAATCTTACATTTTTGACAGGAAATTTACATCAGAAATGTCAAAGATAGAATGAATGTTGTTTGAAAATTATTATGCATAAAATTTGTTTTTTTTATATACAATTAAATTTTTTCAGGTGATATTGAATACAGGAAATTCTTATCAAACAGTGACTATTGTCCCTTCTGATACTAACCCAGGTGAAGTTAGTTATGTTTTAATTGTGTCACAACCAGATGAATCTAAAGGTGAAAAAGAACTTAGTTTGGATATGTCAGTGTATGATTTTAATGAAGGTGAAAAACATAGTGAATTGTTGTCAACTGAATTTGTTGCTGATGGGACCAAAACGCATGCAATAAAAGTAACTCCTAAAAAGAGTCAACAAATAGCTCAACCACATATGTGTAGTTATTGCAATTATACAAGTCCAAAACGTTATTTGCTTTCACGTCATATGAAATCTCATTCAGAAGAACGTCCTCATAAATGTAGTGTTTGTGAACGTGGTTTCAAAACTGTAGCATCTTTGCAAAATCATGTGAATACCCACACTGGAACTCGACCTCATCATTGTAAAGATTGTCCAGCTGCATTTACTACTTCGGGAGAATTAGTTCGTCATGTACGATATAAACATACTCATGAAAAACCACACCATTGTACAGAATGTGATTATGCTAGTGTAGAATTAAGTAAGTTGAAACGACACATGAGATGCCATACAGGAGAAAGACCGTACCAGTGTCCTCATTGTACTTATGCAAGTCCAGATACTTATAAATTAAAACGTCATCTTCGTATACACACAGGGGAGAAACCTTATGAATGTGATGTCTGCCATTCTAAATTCACTCAGTCGAATAGTTTGAAAGCACATAAACTGATTCATTCAGGAAATAAACCAGTATTTAAGTGTGAACTCTGTCCAACAACTTGCGGCCGAAAGACTGATCTCCGAATTCATATGCAGAAGTTACATAATACTGATAAGCCTTTAAAATGTAAAAGATGTGGAAAAGTGTTTCCTGATCGATACACATATAAGGTAAGTTGAAAATAAGTTTTAGTTAATTCTTTATTTTTAATATGAAATTGAAAATAGTTATTTTAATCAGAAATAAACAAAGATTATGAAAGATTACTAAATTCAGGAAACAAAATTGTTTGTTTATTTGATATATATATTTATAATTATTATACATACATACATATACAATTTAACTGGTTTAATATATGTAATCTATAAATTATAAATGTGATAATTTACAAATTATATTGTTAAATTTTCTGAAAAACAATTTAATAAAGAAAATAGAGGAACATTTTTTTCTTTTTCACACAGTGTTAAGCAATGTGTAAATAATATCATTGAATATTTTGACTAATTCTGAGATTTGTAAATTAATTGATGCTGTAATTTGAAACCAGATTTAATTGATGCTGTCAAAGTGTATTAGAAGGACATAAAGTAAAGCTTGCTTACCATGAAATACACAAATATCCTAGAATTTCATCACATTTCATTCTAGACATGTTAATATGCATTGGAACATTCCTTTTGTGTAGAATCTTCTTAAATATTATGTATTTTTTTTATTTGTTGAATTTGCTTTTAATATTTCTTATTTGTTTGTTATGCTCTCAACTTACTATCAAGTTCTATGTTAAATAAGGTTGCAGTTGAAGAAATATTTAGACTGTTCAAAGTTCAATTCATATCTTTGAAATGAAGTTTAAATCATGATTTAATGAGCCTGTGATTAGATGAAACTTTTACTCTAAATGGGATTTTTGAAAACGTTGTCTTTGCAATTTATACTTAGAATTTAATTAGTCATTAACTTAATATCTGTTTGTTAATTACTTTGTAAAATGTTTATTTCTTACAATTTTATAGTTCACAAATTTTACTTTTTTGAATAATGATTCCTAAAACACATACAACATACAATGTGTATTTTTGAGATACATAAAAAAATTGAGTAAATTATTATATTGTAGAATGCTTGTAATTGTTATAATACATTATCACTGAAGATAGTTTTAAAAATATTCTAAAATGTTTTGGGTTTACAAAACTTAATTTCTCAAATAAGGTGTGAAAATATAAAGCTATTTACAGTACAGAAGATTAACATGTATGCTTTACGATAGAATAACTGAAAAATCACATTGCAATAATTACTTTAAATTTATTATTGGTATAAAAATTAAAATTTTTTGATAAAATTGATTTTATTTGTAGAAATTGTTTTAACTTTGACTAAAAGAAGATGACTTACAATAGTCTAGATTGCACTGAATAGATTTAATTACAGTATGATCTCAGTAATCTGACACTTATACAATCATATTGGATTATTGAAAATACCAAATAAACACTGGAAATATGTACATCTAACTGTGATAACTACAAAGAACAAAGCTAATTTATAGTATAGTACATACACTTTATTACTTTATGTCCATATGCAAAGCCAAACAATTGCTGTAATGAATTGGACTATTATACCACTACTATTAATAATTAAATTCGTTTAATGCTTCCTCGATTAATACTTATTCGATATACAGTAGAGCGTCGATAAGTGGAACGTCGGTAAGTGGAATGGCCGGAAAGTGGAACGATTTTCAGTCGGACTGTGTCGTGCTGAATCGAATGTTTTTGATACTAAATTTACTTCTAAAGTATAATTTTCATGTTTTTTATATTCTTTAATATATTTATTTTGTTTGTACAAAATGCAGAAATAATTTTTAACGATACGATAGCCTCGATGATTATTATAAAAATTTTCGTTAGGCTTAAAATCGACGAAAATTCAACACGAAGTGACACGCAACGGAGAAAAATTCAACAGGAAGCGATACGCAACGGAGAAAAATTTGAACATCGGACAGGTTAATGTATTTTTTCGTACAAAGTCGGAAACTGGAACAAATCATTAACTGGAAGGACCCCAGTCCCCAATTGGTTCCACTTATCGACGCTCTACTGTATTGTTGTCTGCTCGAAGTCTGAAAAAAAGCTCAAAATTTACACTGATTCAAATTATCATGGCATTTCATTGATTTGTATATAATATGATTATTCTCAAACATGAACCAATCAGCAAAAGGTGGCAATTCATCATCAATTCATCAACTGTACTTTTCTTAAAACTATGTTTTTTTGGTGCAATTTTGGAAAAAATATAACATCATGGACAGCGCCGGATTAAGCCTCTAGCGGGCCCTAGACAAAATTTAAATTGGGGCCCCATTTAAATAAGTTGCTTCTAAACAAATCTTATATAATGTGACATTAGCGTAGCTAGCATGGGTGACACCCGGTGCGGATATCGTGGTGTCACCCCAAGTCACACCGTAGTGTCACCCTTTTTAACTCTTTTATAAAACACTATTGAATTGTAATATCTTCGCACTCGAGCAATTTGAACGCTATATCGAATAGGTTTAGATTTAGAAAATAAATTATAACCATACATCAGTACTACCACGAGAGGCGGCCCTAGGAATATTTCTGGATGGTGCGAGAGATCTTGTGGCGTACATTACTTCTGATGCTCGGGTGGCTGTTGACCCCTTTTTTTTTCTTTTTAGGCAATGGCCAGTCGAGCGGAGCTTAGTAGGAATTGTTAAATACAGCCTTTTCTGTCCTATCGAATTTCTTACATAATTTTTAACTCGTTTTGAAACAGAGAAATCTTCTGCACTGAAGCCGGGCCCCTCCGAATTACGGGCCCTAGACATTTGCCTACTTTGCCTATTCGATAATCCGGCCCTGATCATGGATGCCATAGGCATTATTGACTTCGCTTGGCAAGAATTAACTGATAAATGCATGAACAGAGTGTTGAAGAAGTTATGGCAATAGGCTCTTCTCATTGAGAATTCTTGGATACATCCAAGAATTCTCAATGAGAAGAGCCTATTGCTGTATCATTAGGTTGACCAAATTGTCAACTAATTGCTACAGCAGGACTAGGAGATGTAGATGAGCAGGATATTGAGGAGTTACTGCAGGTTTCTGGTGAGAACCTTACTAATGATGACCTTCAAAAACTGGCAGAACAAGGAATTCATGTAGAACTGGAAAATAGTGATTCTGTAAACAAAGAACCCAATGGCATTTCTCTACAGATTTCCTTAGTAAAAGTTTGGTAACAATAACCAAAATGGTTGATCAAATCCAGTGCCGGATTAAGCCTCTAGTGGGCCCTAGACAAAATTTAAATTGGAGCCCTATTTAAATAAGTTGCTTCTAAATAAATCTTATATAATGTGACATTAGCGTAGCTAGCATGGGTGACACCCGGTGCAGATATCGTGGTGTCACCCCAAGTCACACCGTAGTGTTATCCTTTTTAACTGTTTTATAAAACACTATTGAATTGTAATAACTTTGCACTCGAGCAACTTGAACGCTACATCGAATATGCGATGTCGCGACGTATAAGTTTAAATTTAGAAAATGAATCATAACCATACATCAGTATTACTATGAGAGGCGGCCCTAGGAATATATGGAATATATGTGATGGTGCGAGATATCTCGTGGGAGAGATTACTTTTGACACACGGATGGCTGTTGACCTTTTTTTTTTTTAGGCAATGGCTAATGGAGCCAGGCCCCTCCGAATTACAAGCCCTAGACATTTGCCTACTTTGCCTATTCGATAATCCGGCCCTGATTAAATCATAGCAAATGATCCAGATTTTGAAAGGAGTGTAAAAACATGATGAGGCATTTTGGATGCGATCTATTGCAATCGACATTTGCTTAAGGAAAGAAAAAAAAGCAACAAATGACACTAGATAACTTCTTCACAAAAAAGTCAAGAATTTCAGAAGAGCCAGGATTTTCTTCACGAAAAATGAACTTTACATTTTTGTGTGCATATTTATGTTATTTAACATATATTATTATGCAAATTAATATAAAAATAACTTAACATTAGAGTAAAATCTGTTTACTTTTGGAAGTGTTTTCCCTTTTCCCTATTTACTCTGTTAAAAGGACCTTGTTTAACGCTGTTTTGTTTAGTGCTTTGTTGTCTAGGAACATATCCCCCATGTTAAGTGAGGTCTTACTGTAATTTGGTACTAGAAGTAGCCCAATTCATTATAATGATTGTTTGACTTTGGTTTAAAAATGTCAGGCTTTGAGATATTTATATACAGGGTGGGCCAGCGAAAACGAAACGGCAGAGTGTTCGTGTTCGTCCAAGCAAAGCGCTCGGACAGGTCGATCTTTTGCTCGAGGGGACATCTTTTGCAATAAAGTTTTTGCGATTCTGAATACAACAGACAACAAAAAATTTTAAAAACTCATTTATTTTGTATTAACTAAACAAACATTTATTTCGAAAAAACTGTTTGTTTAGTTAATATTCAGAATCGCAAAAACTTTATTGCAAAAGATGTCCCCTCGAGAGTAAAATTGACCTGTCCGAGCACTTTGCTTGGACGAACACGAACACTCTGCCGTTTCGTTTTCGCTGGCCCACCCTGTATATGTATGTCCATACTATATATAGATTCTTTACATGTCAAGATTTTCACAAAATAACTACCAATTATTTTCTTATTGAAATGATTTCTTTTAGAGCTGTTCTTTTTAGTATGAAATTACAGAGAACTTTGAAATTATTATTATTAATTTTCAACATACAACCAATGTTTAATAGAATAAATATTTACCTAAGCTCACTTTTGAGATGATGAACTGTACTAGTAATTTATATAATCTATCTTGCAGCTAAAAGAACTACTTTGGCTGTGGAAATTAAACTGGTTTGCTATACAGAAATCATAACAAGCATTAATTTATTAGTCTTGTTGTTATTTTTCCTAACAAAATAGTGTGTGATGGAAGTGAATTTTGCTATTTATGATGTGTATGAGGCATGTATCAAGCTTGTTACAACAGCTTTGTTACAAAGATATCTTTAAGTTAATATAAAATTAATTTACTATAAAGTATCATGTATCTTTCATTAATTAAAATGAACATCTCATATTTTGAATAGTATGATAATAAGTGTAAGTGAATAAATTAACTTTAATTAATGAATAGACCATTCTGTCATTCGGTATTTTTTAAAAGTAAATTGGATGAAGTAATTGCAAAGAACTACTCAGTATCTGTAACCTGTTACGTTTAATTTTTAAAATAAAAAATTTTTACGTAATTGGTGGAGGTGAATGTATTTTTTGTAACTGTCATTTCACCTGTAAACTCTACTGCTATTATTGAAAACATGAAGAGATACTTAAAACTATTACAACATATCTTTGTTTCAATGATTAAGCTAAGTTAAAAAAAAACTATAAGTTTCAAATTGAATCTATCTAAAATTTAATATTATTGTTAATTGTCTACTTGGGCTTTACTTATTAATAGGACTTTATACTGGTGTTTAAAGGTGGAATGGTGGCAAACGAAATCTTGATTGAGGTGTTTAATTGTAAAACAAGAAATATTATCCAGTTATACTTGGGATTGGAATATGTATTTGCATGTTTGGTAGTAATACTGCTGATGAGGGACATGCTAGCCCGAAACATGTATAATATGTGTACAGAAATTATTACTACAGGTGATATAATAAAGAAATTTTGTTCTTTCCTGAATTAACTCCCATTACTGTGCCAATCTTTAAACACCAGTATAAAGTCCTATTAATAAGTAAAGTCAAAGTAGACAATTAGCAATAATATTAGAATTTAAGGACAGTAAGGCTTTTACAACAATTATCTAAAATTTCGCTGAACAATAGCTTAGTCTGTTTTTCTTTAGTTTATCTAATATATGTAATCTGTTAAATACAGCAGGACACAAAGCATATTCAGTTTTGTTGCTGTAGTTCAACTGGTGTAGATTGCCTATCACTGGTGTTTTGCCAATTTTCTTGAACTGGTCTTGAATGGGCAGTAGGTAGAAAGGAAGCTGTGCAGAAATGCTATTTATTGTTAATAGTGAATTTAATATGAGATTTCATTTTTTTTTTTTTTCATATTCTTTTGCATGCTTCCTTGTTTTACCATGGAACATCTCATCTTAAACTCTTTTACAATGAAACAAAACATATTTTTGTACAACATTCAATTCTGTGAAAGGGGAGCCAAAATATGGCAATTTTATCATCCTGTTGATTATTCCACAAAGCGTGCAAGTCAGATTACTGGAATATCATTGTCAATAATAAAAAAGATTTGCCAAAAAGCAGGCAGTGAAGATGAGCATAATTTAATTTCACATATAAAGTGTACAAAGAAGGATATTATGGAAACCATGGTGTTAGATAGCTTTGATTGTGATATGATTATGATCCATAGTGATTATACACTGCCTCTGTTAACAGAAACGATCAATTTGTTTTGAAAGAAAAAGATATGCCAATAAAGCATTTTTCTTCTTAAAATAGTCTTTCACACCAATATTTACCTTCTGTATCTGAAAAAGTACCACCTGTTTTAAAAATAGACTGATTTAGTTCATACATTCATCAATGGTTTTGGCTAAGTTGACACAATACAGCCTCAGACAGCGAGGAAACAGCCTCCAATGTCAGATTTTATCACAGTTTATAAAAATAAAATAATAATTTTATTTTTGACCAAAGTTACTTTATGGATGTTAGATATTAATTACAACTTAGTCACATATTTTTTTTATTACTTTAATTCTTATAGGTGCATGTGAAAACCCATGAAGGAGAAAAATGTTTCAAATGTGATTTATGTTCTTATGCATCAATATCTCAACGTCATTTAGAATCACATATGTTGATACATACTGATCAAAAACCATTTTGTTGCGATCAATGTGATCAATCATTTCGTCAGAAACAGTTATTGAGAAGGCATAAAAATTTATATCATGATCCGTCTTATGTTCCTCCTCTTCCCAAAGAAAAAACTCACGAGTGTTGTGAATGTGGAAAGAGCTTCCGTCACAAGGTAAAATTATATATTGAATATATTATGTTTTTAAATAATTATTTTGTACTTTAAATGTTATTTTAGGGCAATTTAATTAGACATATGGCAGTTCATGATCCAGATGCTACTGCAGCAGAGAAAGAAGAAGCTTTGCGTATTGGTGAACCTAAAGGCCCAGGAGAACAACCTGATGGTGAAGAAGATTATATTGATGATGATTATAATTGTATGCAAATAGCTGAACTACAAACAAATGGATCATTAACATGCAATAACGAATCACAGGTTATGCAATAAAATATTATTTTTTAAATTTAAATACAGTAGACCCCCTATAACATGGGTTCATATAACACGGATTCATATAACACGGTGAAAAAATTGTAATCGTATTTGTATAACATGCTAAAAGAGATTCATATAACACAGTAAAACATCATCGCTGACTCATGTTGCGACAGGATTGGTCGAATCTGGACCAATAGCGATATTGTACAAACCATTGAGTTTAAACGAGTACTGGACCTACTAAAAAACATTTATTATTCGATGGCCATAAAAATTATATTTTTATTAATGATGTTGCCAAAGTTAAGTTATTTTTCTGCGAAAAATTTGCTGATCAGGAAACATGCATCCGCCGTTCGATGAGCCACTCCGTGACAAAAACAAGCTTAAGCAATGGCGTTGTCAAACGGTGCATACTTGGTAAGTAATCTTACAATTTTTTGTTTATAGCATAGTTTATATGGATTATTCCCAAAAAATTATACATGATTTGGAAATGTTGAGTCAAATTAGTCTAGAATCGATTAATTTTATGGAAGAAAACCTTTCAGCCGTAGCCCCTAAACTGCACACATGCCAGGCTGTGATTGGCTCATGTATTTAAGTGACTTGTACAACACAGATTCATATAACAGGGAATGTATCTACCGTGTTATGGGGGGTCTACTGTACAGAATTCTCTTTACTAATTTAACAGTATCTTAAAATTTTCATGTAGGTTGTAGTATTTGAAGTTATACAGCTGCCTAATAATGAGACTGGAGAAGAAAATAAAATAATTAGTGCAATGCCAGATGGTACTGTGACACTTTCTGCAGCAGATACTGATTCACAGGGTTTAACCATCATTCAGCAGATTCCTTCAGGAAGTTTAGCAGAGGAAGTGGCAGCTGCCATTGCCCAAGTTCATGGAGACGACACTGAAATTTCTGATTTGATTACTCCATTGAAATCAGAAGGTAAGTTTAAAATGTATACAAACTTTTTAAGTTATATTTAAAATTGAATTCTAAAGAATGTTTATGCAATTATGAATTTTTACTGTCATAATTATTTGTTTCTCAATAATTTTCTGCTTTCATCACATATACCATGTGGTTATAAAATAAGTATCTCTATTTGGAGCTGTTGGTAGCTTGAAGGAATTGAAATCAAAATTGATACACTTACTATTTAAGGAGGAGGAAGAAGAATGGAACAAGGAAAAAAATAGTTTAAAAATTGTTGATAGAGGGTGCTGTAAAGTTTGAAATGTAATGTGTAATATGAGAAGAAAGAATTAAGTTTCACAAACTGATGGCATACCAGTAATTATTGGAAAAGGTCACAGTTAATGTGGTTACTCTGTCGCATGGCATTGATGATCCAGTTCAGGGTTCACAATATTGTGACATACATAATAGTGTAACCATATTAACTGTAACATTTTCCAATAAAACCAGTATACCATCAGTTTTTGCATCTTAATTCTTCTTGTATTACACATTATATTTCAAACTTTACATGGCAGTTTTTTAAACTTGTTTTTCCTTTTTCCTTTCCCCTTTTTAAATAGTAAGTGTAGTCTACTTAATACCATGCATCTGTGAGAACCCAAAAAAGTACATAGGAGAAACTAAAAGGAAAGTGGAAACACGATTAAAGGAACATATTGCCAATTTGAAACACAGATAAATTCAGTTTTTTACAAACATTGCGCAGCAAACAATTGTAATATAAACAAGGATGACGTGAGAATTTTACACAAGGAAACAAATTGGTACAAGAGAAAATTTAAAGAAAGTTACAAAATAATAAAAATACAAAAAAGTAACATCAATAAAAATGTACGTGTTAAAAATTCACAAAAATTGATTAAAATTATTATAATAAAGTTATTAATAATATCAACAGCAATAATAATAATAGTAATAACAATTAGAAAGATTAATTTATCATATAAATGTTTTTAAAGAAAAGCTAATATGCCAACGAGATTAAACAGAACCTCGTTAACACGGACATCAAGAGTATGTGCTAGAAGATGTTCAGTGTTAAGTCAAGAAACTTTAACTGTAATAGTACTTTTAACTGTGAATATATTTTAAATTATAAAGGTATTTTAACAGTAAAACAATTTTAACTGTAAATAAGTAATTTTAAACAGGATGTATACATGTTAACACCACCTACAAGAATCCTGCAAGTCATGGTTACATTGTAACTATTATAATATAAAAATTTTGTAACATGAGAAATTCATGATATGTTTTATTATGTAGCTGACAGAAGAGGGGTTTATGCCTGAAATGCATATCGGCCTATAGGATATTCCAAATAAAGATGATGTCAGAAATGCCCAGTGTCTATCTATATACTGTACTGTACCTAGTTGTGACAATAAATACAGCTAAAAGAAGACATGGTTTCAGAATACACAACTATAATCCTTTTGTATTGTTTCTTGTAGGAAAATTTGTTTTGGTTTTAGAACAACTTTTAGGTATGAATTATGTTCAAAAACCAAGGTTTGACTGTATTCTGAAAGTTAAAAGAAAACACACACTATCTTCTATGTATACAGAATATGCTAAGCTAAAATTATTTCCAGTTTGTGAGGTACTCGCATCTAAATTACAATTACAGTTTACATATTGTTTGAAGCTAATTTAATTAATGTAGATTAGCCCTATTGCATCTATTTTACTGTTTAATCTCTTTTAAAATAATTAGAAGCAAAATTATGCTGAATTTCTCTTTGCTGCAGTGGCATCCTACCCTGCTATTCTGGCTATAGAATGTCCTCATCAGGTATAAAAATGATTCAAAAACAATTTTTCAACCCAATTATTTTTTAATTTTGTTATTAATGGAAAGATCGTTGTAAATTAAATTTAGGTAAGGAGGCATTTTATTCAAAAGAAACATCATTTCTTTTGAATAAAATGACATTTAAGTGAAGAAGAACTCTTAAAAGTGAATGAAAAATTATGTTGAATTAAATGTCATTGACTTTAGTACTCATTTCTACATGCAAGTTAACTGAAAGCCATTCAAATCTTTTCAAAGAAACAAAGGTCGCACAATGAGAGGGCATACAGATATGTGTCAATACCGATATTAGTTTTTGTTAGAATTTACTAGGAACAGAATTGAATATATAAATATGTATATGTATCTATATATACTGAATACGGTAAAGCATACTTGTTTCCAGTTCATTAAAGTACTGATGTTGTATATCAAGAAATTTTATGTTTTATATGTTTAATAAATTTTATTTACATAAATTATTTGCTTTTTTATTTTTCCTTTTTATTTGTAACTTAACTGGTTACAACCAGTATGTATAATCTTATATTTGTGTCTATTCACTAAAGAAATTAAAGGTTAACTGTTTACAGGGCTGCAAATGGGTATGGTATGATCATTTCTTCATCAAATGGGTGATTTTTTTTTGTGATTGTTTTTTGAGGGAGACTAAATAGTCACATGATGTAAGGCAAATATTATATATAATACTTTTAAATTAATGAAATGGAGTGCTAATTGAAGACATTAGACTATTCAACATCTTTTGTTTAATTCTTTACCTTAGAATTAACATTCCATTGTGTTTTTTAAAAAGTATATAATGAATCCAGGCATAGTTTCAAATAATGAGAAAGTGAAATATTAAAAATAAATAAGACATAATTTGTTGAAAAAGAATTTATAACATAGAACTTTATAATATGGAAGTTCAACTGTATATGGAAAACATTGTAGTTCTTGTAATTGAGCTACAATTTGAAAAAATTGTAGACTTATTAATGCTCACTGTTGTCTGTCTGTCCTTCCTTAATCTTGAGAACGGATTTAAATAGATGAAAGTCAAAACCAGATATGGAAAGATTAGGGGCAGGAGGCCCCAATTGACTACATGTGAACTTCTGATGCAAACCCGAAGTCATGTTATTTCAGTTCGAAAATTTCCCCTGAAAGGAGTTAGTTAGATGACCAGTATGACTATTGCTAACAGGAAAAGTATGATGTACTGTACAGGGGTAAGACACTACTAATTTGAGGTGGAGAGAATATATTTTAAATGAAATAAATTTAAAAAATATGATTAAAAATTGTAGTCTGGCATTTTGACAATGTCTTAATAAATAATTTCTCGTTTCATTATGTATTTATAACTATGTAAATAAGTAAAATGAGTTAGGAAAAGAATATATTGTCAATTTTAAATGGAAATGTAGTGTGTCTTGTAAAAGACTCAATCTGTAAAAAATTTAACACTTATTAGAAAAATATCTGTATTTATAAAACTCTACATATCGGCCATATTTTTTTCTAAACATATGTTGATACACTAATTTCACTCAAACTGAACTTGTATTCATACATCAGATGCTATGCACCAAATTGAACTTTGAATGATTCCTTTAGATGATGCATGTTTTGAATTTTTTTCTGATATACAGAAGCCTTTGAGTGCCTCTGCAGATAAAAATCAAGAGGCCATTCCACAGGACCACAACGACCAATCTGTGAACCTAGAGACTGATGATCCAGTTTTCTCATAATTGCAATTTTTGGGACATCGTATATAATTTAAATTTCTGTTTTCTTAAAATGTAAACATATTCAATCCTAAAATTATAGATAAATATTTTATTTTAGATGTTAACCATGAGTTTTATTTTGTAATTGCTGGCTTTAAGATGTTTTTGGTAACATTGTATTATCTGAGAAATTATCAATAAAAAATCACTTTCCAAATTATTAGGAGAAAATCTATGTATATAAAAAATTAATTTCATAGTAATATGAAACTATTGATCAACCGGAATTATTAAGGTGTGATAACAGGTAAAAATTATACCATCAGCCTGTTAATGCCGAGTTTTATTCCATGTTTAAAATTCTGAAAAAATTAAATACAAAATTTTATTTTTTACATTCTTGTAAAAATTAAAATTTTTTATTTTTATTCGTTTTCAGAATATAACCAATCAAATGATTCTATTACATTGCAAGAAACTCCCAAAAGAAGTAGAGGTAGACCTAGAAAAATAAATAATTCTACTCATAATGAATCAAATTTTAAAGGTATGTTTTATGTTAAAATTTAATAAAAACAAATTTATTGTAAATGGTTTCTAAAATATTAAAATAAATTGTATAGTCAAACCTGAAATAATAACACCTGCCAACAATGGCCACTTGTAAATGGCAGACATTTTTCACTCCCGTCAGTGGCTGTTATTTGGAAGTTTAACTATGTAAAAATTATAACTATGTAAGTTATATAGTAGAGTGAGGTTTATTCAAATTGGTTTGCAACAAATGAAATTTAGATAATTAGTTTAAGGAATTTCTTCTCCGATTGCTTTCTTGAACAAAGTAATTATTTGCTCTTTTATTGTCATTGTCAGAGAGACAGTTTTGTTTATTTAGCATTATAATTACAATGACATGTAAACAAAAATGTGTTGCATCCAAGCTGCAAAAATAGAATGGAGTTGAAAATCAATTGGGACATAACACTAAACATCGATATGCAATGGTAACAACAGCTGGAAATAGACTAAAATTCAATAAACACATCTATCAAAGGGCATTAATTGAATTCCAGTGAGATTTAATTCAAAATAAAACTTTTGGACTAACACTTTCAATCTACAAAATTCACTGGAATTCAATTAAGGCTCTTTGATTGATGTGTTTATTGCTGTATTATTCCATTCTCCCGATTGGTGTTATCTATTAGATTAAAATGGATGACTCTAAAAACATATGAGCTGTTGTAGTGAATGGAGTATGTATACATCTAAAGATTGATCCAGCATTTCTGAGTTTTGGTAATTTGGTTAATTGCTCATACAGTAGAACTTTGATTATTATTGAAATATATCTTTAACTATGATATACCAGAGATATACGTTATTTGTTTAATTGTAGAGGTTATAGCATATTAATATATGTTTAACACTGATTTTTTTCATTAGTATTAAAATTTTATTTTTGTTACATTATTACATAAGAAAATTGTGAAGAAAATGAAGTTTGTTGTTTAGAAAATGATGGTGACGATCAAATAGAAACAACTCTATTAGTGATGGAAACAAGACAGAGCAGAAAGAGGAGAGTTGCGGAGACTGGTGAAGCCGAAAACATAGTAACCGTAGTTCCTCCAAGAAAAACATCAAAGTCAGGATCTCAAAAGAATTCAAAGAGTTCTGAAGGTTGAAAACTGAAAAATAATTAGTTTATATTTTTAAATATTGAAATTAAGCAGATTTTATAATTTTCTGTTTTTAAAATTATAATCTCTATGTAAGTAAGATATTTTTGTTAATTTCATTATTTAATATGAAAACAGATTTAGAAGAAATAGCACGAGTTGCTAATGATCCAGAAGAAATAAAAAGGAAAGAAGCGGAAATAGTGCAAAAAAAATTAGAGCAAAAACAGAAGGATGTAGAGGAATGTTTTGGCTTTAATGTACGATTTTTTCTATTATAAATGCAGATTTTTAAGATTATTCATTTAATTTTATATACATATTTTAAACAGGATGATGAAGAAGAAGATGAAGCTATTCTTGCTATGCCTACTAATCCAGGTGTAAGAATGAATCAGACTCATTCATCACCAACCATGGATGATAACATTCTTGTTAGCAAGACAGAAGTATCTCATATTTTTAATTCTCTTCAGAATGGTAACATTTAGACTATAGCTCAGAATTTATTTAAAAAGACAAAAGGAAAATGAATGTATTGTTAGTGTTGTGTTATTTGTAATTGTTTTAACATTACATTTTATCAGTTGTTGATTTTTTTATAGTTTGACGTATTTCATTTATATATTACATACATATTGTTCTCCAAGAGGAACAATTTACCAAAAATGTAAAAGCCATCCAAATTATATTTATAAATTTTTGTAATTTAGGTTCACTTATTCATTCTGTATAGCTGTTTTAGTTTGAAATGCTATTTAGTTTATTCTAGTTTTTGAAAAGTCTTTCTGAAGCAGAAAGAAACCTACAAGTGATTCTAGTACAACTTTTCATCCGTCTATGATATGACGGAACATAAATGATACTGTGATCCATAGATTAATTAAAAAAAGTAAAGATCTATATGCTATATGTATTGTTATATATGTCTTATTTCACACGCGCACAAGATACCGAAGATAAATAGCAACAAAAACTTATTTGAAGTTTAAATGTGATTAGTTAATATTTATGCATAGTTAGGTTTTGTTGTTTAAAATAAAAAAGTAACAATTTTTAAAGATGATTTTGAGATATAAATAGCATTATTGTACACTACAAAATAAAACAGTGTTTCTCAAACTTTTTTGTCTGGTGGCACGCTGAAATTATTAAATAAAATTCACGGCACCCCTATTATTATTATTATTTGCTTTTTTACGGTTAGTAAAGATATGAAGGATGAAAAGTCTTTGAAAAAAATAAAAGTTTTTTAAAGTAAGTAAGTTTATTTCCAAACAACACAAAAATATTCAAAACAAAAGTTATTATTATAAAGGTATCTGGTGATAAAATGAGCTCTGAATTTTTGATGATTTACTAGTGCTAATTGATTCCTTAGCTTTGTTACCAGTAACCACTTCTTGATCATTAGAATCTTCATGTTTTCTTTCTTTAATGAAAAAAATTATTCATGATATTGAACGACATAGTTAACTTCAATATTTTATTATAAAATTTAATTACAAGTTAATAATTTATTTGTTCTTGTTGTAAAGAAGAAAAATATTTGTATATGATGCTTTCTCGTTATTGTCTGAACATATAACAATAATAAAAACAACTACTTACTGCATTCAACGCATTTATATTGCACTTCTACTCGCTGCAGGAACAGAAGAACAGACAACTAGTAACTAGTTCATTTTTTTTTAATAGTATTTACGTATCGCCAATTACCGAGTCATTGAGACAAGTGGCGATGTAATAAGATTAGTAGAAAAAACCAATATTCATTTTTTATAATTGTTTTAATTATTTATTTAATTTAATACTTTAATTCCATTATTTTAAGTAATTTTAATTTAATTATTTAAAAATTTCGCTGCACCCTTGTGGCGTACTTGCGGCACCCGCTTTGAGAACCACTGAAATAAAATGATAAATTTACTGAATTGAATTTTTTTTTTAATTTGGCAAAATAACAACTACTACTATTAAATCTTCCTATTTATTACTACTATAGTCTCTCGAGTTACAATGAAGTTACTTTCTGAAAAACACATTGTAAGTCAAAAATAAAAAAAATAAATTGGCTGTATACTAGACTATACAGTGCATAACATTGCATATTGTACAGTATGTAACTTGAGTTTGGCCTATTGTTGATTGTGATAGCCAAAACTCACAAGTGATAATTGCCTTGCTTATGTCAATCACAGATATTATCACAAGTTTCTCATTGAGAGTAATAGCCTTCTTTTTTTTCTCTCCGGTAGTAGGAGACATAGCGAAGCACTTTGCAGACATAATGGGAATATTGTAAAACTCAAGATATAAGACTGTATATATAAAAAAAATCTCAAGAAAGATCATTAACACATAAGTAGAGCAGCTTGAATTCAAATTCTAATTGTTTTCCTGCACTTCTGCTTCAATCTCATCAGCCATCATATGCAAAATATCGTATGTCAAAACATTGTAAGTCAAGGAGCCTCTGCATTTTTCAAGTATGAAAACAATACTGTACTTTAAATATTGAACACAGACTTGACACCAAATTATATATGTAATACAAGAAACAACTGTCTTTTAACGTTAAAACTCTTTAATAAAAATAAATTGTATGCAAGTACTTTCAACAGTGTATTACTAGTGTTACTGTTACTGTCTTCATCAGGCAAGAAAAAAGAACATTTTGCCTGATGAAGATGGTAATGCACTGTTGAAAGTACTTGTGTATACTTTTTGTTTTTATTAAAGAGTTTAAATTCTGAAAGACAGTTGTTTCTTGAATTTCTGATACTTTAAAGCATTTTATTCATAAACAAATGTTTAAATATCTAAATAATTTGTATTAGGAGAGAAAGAAATTTAAATATTAATATAGCAACTTGTTACATCTCCACTCAAGAATTCATTACTTTTAAAATACTATCTGTCAATATCATAAATTGGTAAAAAGAAAAAGAGAAAATATATTCTAAATATGAAGATGTATTGTTATGTACAGGCACTCCCTTACTTATGAATAGATTATGTTCCCTATGTTTTGTCATAAATCAAGTTTTTGACTTATGAACACATTTCACACTTAAAAGTACATTTATACACAGAATAACCACTTATTGTCAGTGTTTTATCCTTCATTGTACTTAATAGAATACATACATTTGTTTACTGGCTTGCTACTGCTTAGTAGCAGGAGTTTCAAAGGCAGTTTTTTTCACCTAACACCCTTAGTTATATAATGTCCAATTTAGTTTCTATGGTAATAGAACAACACTTCTTGCATTTATCTCCTTCTTGCTAGGTTTACTGTTATGTTTTTGACACATTTTTGAAGCACTAATTGTAAAAATTTATAAAAATTGTAAACAATAGTGAAAAACAGAGTTACTCTAATGTTGCCAACTTTGATGCCACTTCACGAGCATCAATGGACCCTCAGAATTTGCACAATGATAAATTATATGAAATAAGCTCCCATTAATTATTTATTAAAAATTTATTATTACTGGCTAATGATTGACTCCAACACCACCCCACAAGCAGCAAGAGAACATCAGAATTGACACGGAATTTAAATTTTATTCATATGGTCAAATTGTTCTTATGTCTGAAAGTTTGTAAGTATGGGAACACCTGTATCTGCTGAAATTGTCTTTAATTTTGCAATTTTCTATTTATGCTCAGTTTATCTTTATTAACATCATTAGATACAATGTTATAAAGGAAATAGATAAAACAAAAATTGAAATATAATAAATCTGTTCAGAAGAATGCAATCATTTGAAGTATCTTTCACTTATTTTCTTCATGTACAATTTAGTCCTTCTATTTTTTTTAAATATCAACAATTGGAATTTTTGAATATTGTGGATGTTCTTTTGCAATTTAAATTAAAATAAAATTTTATCAATTTGAAATGATAAAATGATAAGATGATAATACTTACCAAATGCGAGTTTAAAAATACAAAGTTGGCATTGTTGAACAACATAAAAACTATACTAATTTAATTTATAACAATCATATTTAGATGAAGTCAGACCAAAACTTTAAATGAAATCCACTCTTTAATTTCCAAATATGCAAAATTACATTTCAAAAAAGTATTTCCGAAACATTTCAAAATAATTTTTCTTTTCTTTGGTAGAATAACAATACATTATAAAAACACACACACAGTTGTATCCACAGAAATGTTAAAATCATATGAATATGTATATATAATTTTTCAACACATCCAAAGACAAATGTGCAATTTACAATCATTTCCAAATAACAGTGCAAAAATTTCAAAAACAAAGGTCACTTAGAGTAAACAATGCACAATTTGTGGTAGTACCAAATGTGCTTTTTGCACTTGGTGCATAGTGTGGCACATGCAAAGTATACGAAAGTGCATTGTGTTGCCATGACAAAAGTTCCAATTTCTTTCATTCTTTTTTTTTTTCATTTATATAAAAGTAAGCCCATAAATATTGTTATTTCTTTTTCACATATAAAAATAAATAGTAATTTACATATTTTAAATATTTAAAATAATTTAATATAAGCAATTTACATGTAGTCTATACATTATATATTTATCTTTCTTATTAAAAATAATTTTTAAATTTTATTTTTTGCTTTTTTTTAAAATTATATATTTAGGGATTCCCTGCATAGAATACACAATATATACATATATTTTTGAGTTCATACAAGGAAAATCAATATGTACAAAAACAGATGAATTTACTAATTTAAAGTAAACGATATGCATACTTTTCATAAAGTAAGTAGAAAACATTTTATATATGTTTAATCTTATTTCCAGATATAGAATGTTTAGATTATCTTCAAATGAAAATATCGAATAAGTAAATTTTATAATGCTACAATCACTTATAGACAGTGTCGGATTGTGGAAATAGTGAGGCAAGCTGCCCCATTGTAGTACATGAAATTATGTTTTTATTCTTGTTATTAACATTACACCTTTATATTCTACAAACACTTGTGCCTTTGAATATTATCATAAAGAACAAAGCACTTTTAAAAAAGATTTATTAGAAAAAAATGTCTCCTGAGGTCATTGCCTATTCACCTCATACCACCATCCGACCCTGTTTATAGATAGAGGTATTTGGTCATTTTATTTCACATGTTAAAAAAAATAACATATTCTCTTTGCAAGTCTTACAATGTCTATTTTGGAAATCAAAGAAGTAATATTTCTATTTGCAGAAATTTCAATTTTAGCTTAACATACTGAATTTCTGATAATATGCAGCAAAATAGCTTTTCTATAGGATTTTCAGTATATATAATTCACTATAAAGTTATATACATATACACAATACAATTAAATCTTGTATCAATTGCCAAGCATAGATAAACTGACAGGTTATTTTCAGGCTATATTAAGGCTAATTTAATCAATCAGTTATTGAAATTTCTTTTAAATATAACCAGTTGTACACCAATTTGTACAATGTTTAATAATATATAATGTTTTCTCCCAATTTAATCTGAGACAAAATTGCACTCAAACTGTATACTGGACAGGCACATTCTTGGCACTGTCTGATCTTTGCTTCTAGATGTGAACTTTTACATATACATTTCATATGTTCAACTACAAATTCAACATTTTTCAGTATTCCAATATAATCAATAAATTAGTTTTCATATATAAAGATAATTCCTGCAATTTTGGGAAGTATTGCAAAAGAATATTTAAAAGTTCTTTATAATTTCAAAATTCTATAAATGTTAATAACTTGTTTTTACATTTATCTTTTTAAAGTTATTTGTTAACATATATAAAGATGAGGTTGTTGCTGTAAAGCATGTCATAAAACCTAAAAAATATATATTTAATAGCCAGCAATGTGTATAGGCAAAGAAAACAAATATTTAAAACCAGCTTTACAGTTAACATATTAATGTCTGTCAGTGTTTATACTGTTTAGCTTTTCATGGTAATTTATTGTCATTTGTTTCAAGCCAAGCATATCAAATTACAGCAGCAAATCGGAAAGAGAAGATCCATTTTAGACACAGTTGGTTTTAATTATTGATGATGATCTATCATAAAGTTCCAATTACATTGAGGGTGTAAAGAGAATTACCACTTATAAATATCTAAAATTAAATTCAGTATAGAATGGTTACTCTTACCAGATATTAATTATATGTACACTCATATTTATTTACATAAATTTACAGACAGATAACAGGTTGGTTAGTATTTAGCACAGCGTTACTTGTACAAATACAATAAGCTTGGTTTAAGTAATATAGAAATCAGTACCATAATAAAACTAGAACTAGATGATTATAGTTTTGAATCATGTCATGTGGTCTTTGTAATAAAAGATATTGATTTAGTTTTTATTAGCAAGATTTGGCATTTTGTGATTTTATATGGAAACTCTATTAGGCATAGTTTCTTCAGACCTTACAGTATGATAGTAAAAAAAAATTAAATTGCTTATCCAATGTAATGACATCAGATAACAGATAAAAAATTTTAAAATATAAATTGTGAATTTTATTATGTTTTTAATATCTTTCAGTAAAATAAATATAAAGTTATTTATCAGTAACATTAGTTTCCACCAAAAGTTAAAATATACACTGTTATTGAACTTTGTATTGAACTTTCAGTAACAAAGTTACTGAAAGTTCAGTATCCTCCAGTAAAATTATAAATGTTCTCATTCTGCAGTATTGTATTACATTAAATTCTAGCATTGCTACAACTATTAAAATATGCTTTTGTGATGGAGTGGTTAAGCTTAGCTTTCTTTTCAGATTAAATAATTATGAGCATTCGAACTTCTCAGTATGCATACATTAAAACATTTGAATGCTTTATATGTTGAAAGAAATAATTGTTTAAAAATATATAGAAAATTTAAAATTTATTAGTACCAAAGAAGTTTTATTCATCATTTTAAAGGAAGTTTTAATTCTTCTAATAATAAAGACACTTTGAAAAAGTTTGTTTGATTGATAGTTGTTATTGTGAGATTTATTGTTGGAGAATAGCCAATAATGTTTTAATGTTCAGTTTATAATTGAAATATTATAATACAGTTGTACCAATTTCCTTTTAATTCAGTAATCTGAAAATGTTTTGAATTACTCCTACACACAATGTTGCAAAAATAGTCAGCATGCAAGTGTTCTGCACGCCGACATTAAGGTATGCGAAATTATAGTAAAAAGATGAAAAATTCAGCATCACAACACAAGGATACATCATGAATATACAAATCAGAAAATTGTAAACCCAATATGGTAACCCATGCAAACTGACCAGTGTCAGATTTGGCATTACAGCTTACTAATATGCAAGTTGTAAAGCCGTTGTCCAAATTTTGTAACATTCTTTAAGCAGCTCTTGAGTGAACAAAACTATATCTTATACATATAAACTACTAAAATGAGAAATGAATGATTCAATAATTAGTAAAGAAAATTAAATTGGTTGTAATTAGTATATGCCATTTGAAAGTATGAAAATAACATGTTAATATACTGTATTTTGGAACAGAAGATACAAAAATTTTGATTTAATAGTTTTAAATAGACTTAAAGTAGATCATTATGAATAAATGAAATTGGCTTGACTCCCTGTGGATTTATAAAATAGTTATACTATAACAGAAATATTAGTGTAAATTTAATATTGTAGTATATCTTTTGTTGAATATTTTAACTTTATTAAAGAATACTCATGTAAGACACTTTAGAAAATAGACACAGTATACAGGGTGGGCCAGCGAAAACGAAACGGCAGAGTGTTCGTGTTCGTCCAAGCAAAGCGCTCGGACAGGTCGATCTTTTGCAATAAAGTTTTTGCGATTCTGAATACAAAAGACAACAAAAAATTTTAAAAACTCATTTATTTTGTATTAACTAAACAAACATTTATTTCGAAAAAAATGTTTGTTTAGTTAATATTCAGAATCGCAAAAACTTTATTGCAAAAGATGTCCCCTCGAGAGTAAAATCGACCTGTCCGAGCGCTTTGCTTGGACGAACACGAACACTCTGCCGTTTCGTTTTCGCTGGCCCACCCTGTATATCTGATATACTAAATGCTATTATTTGGCATTTTTACTATATTATTCAATATCAAATTTTCAATGTTAAAACTTATCCGATTTTTTCCATTAGAAGATGAATGACACACAAAAATTCTTAAACTCATGACAAAATGTATAACAATATATATATATTTTTACATACTTTATATAAAAATAACAACATATGGAAAATTTGTACAAAATCAGGCCAAAACAAAAGTTTTTTTTTGTTAAGATTGTCTTACAGATTGTCAGGCAACACATAGTCCAAGTTTACAAAAGATAAATGAGCAATAATACCCTTTCTTGCAGAAATTCACGAAACATTGAGTAGCGCTTCATCTCCCGGATATACAACAACAGCAGACGTGAGATCTGTTTGAGTTCCCGCTTCTTCCAATTCTGGAATAGAAGTACGCTCCTTTCTGAGTAAAACTGTTGTCTCACTACTTGAATCAGCACTGAGAAAGAGAAAAAACAGTAAATAATGAAGTGTGAATACTATTAATCTGTTCTCAGATTAATTTACTAATATAATATGTTATTTCAACTAATTTGTAATTTATTAAAACATAAATATATTTAGTTTGTAGTACAGTAAATTCTCCCTGCTAACTTGGACTCTCTCTCTCTCCGTGCCATATCAGAAGTCCTGATGTCCGCAAGCACCTGGCACAGGTTAATAAGTGGTTAGCAATGTGCCAAGGTGTATCCTGGGGAAGTTACAACCAGAGTGGTTCCCTGTTGCCTTCTCTGGTGTGCAGTGTTATATGAGGGGAAATGCTTTCTGGGAGATCTTGTAAGGGAAACCGGCTCCTTATTCAGGTGGAGAAAACCTGGAAAACTCCACGTGGCCAGCCGTCTGAGCGCAGCGTGAACCCGTGACTGAACTCTTGGTGTTTAGCAACAGAACCGCTCGGCCACTGGTGGGCTAAGTTGGACTAATAAGGACTAAAAACTATTGGTTTTGGAAAGACTTTCAGATATCTTTTAACTCTGCCCTGTGGGTACTAAAAGGGCTTTTAGCAAGCCCACAACGGGGCAGCCATTGGTGAAGGATGGGGCTCCATGTATCTAGATGGATCACTCCCAAAAAATTCCTGCAGTTTTTCAGTGTAAATTTCTGGAGTTTTTTCATTAGTGTAAATGTAATTCCTGTAGCTTAAAGGACATATTCTTTAAGAGAGATTTATTTAGTAGCATTTTTAGAATAAAGCCTTTATTAAATTGAAAAAAAAGAATAAGTAGATTGTAAAATTTTATGACTATGTATTTGAAAGCAATATTGTTTTTATAAAAATGTGTAATAATACTTAAGCGCTTGTTTGGCTTGTCATCCTGATTTTGGTCATGATGAACTGCTCAATATGGCGACCTGCAACGTCTATGCAAACACTGTATCTGCTAAGTATGTTCTGATACACCCAATGGTGATATTCGAAATAGTTAACAAAGGGTTCGCTAGCAGAAAATTTTTCCCTGACAATCGCCGACAAACGAAATGGAAGTTTTGGCTAGAAATAAATACAATACCTTTTCTTGCGATATATCTAATAATCAGTGGCGTATTTGGAACGTAACAAGCCCTGGGCGAAGACCAGGTAACAATAGTATATTATTGCTGTCAACCTTTTTTTTTTATTTTTTTTGGCAGAGAAATTTTTCACCCCGAATGGCACTACTCATAGTAAACAGATGTCATCATCTCTCGTAATACAATATCCTTTTTATTTCGCTGTCCATAGCCCGACACGTGTTCCACGGCCATCTTGTATTATCTTGCAGGCGTGGGATTGTAGGATCTCTCTTATGACTGGATCTAGTTTCAAGAACTCTCTTGAATTGATCGCGATTAAACCTTGTTTCAGTCGAGATTGTGAAACGGTCGAGAGAGATCGCACCAAGACATAGTCCCCGACCTTGCTCACAATCTAGATTGAAATGCTCGATGCGAACGGGGTATAAGGCTCTAGTTTAGTAGTATTACAAAGTATAATACGTATATTTTAATATATTTTTTTAAAAAAACAAAACCACTGAGAAATGTTCCGTGTGTTTAACAAGGTTCGGAAAACTGAAAATTTTAACAACGGGTTCGGCCGAACCTGTGCGAACCCGCTGAATATCACCACTGGATACACCCGCTTAAAAATGCCTGGTGTGGGTTGAATTTCTTGTGCCGCCATCATAATTCGTGCAAGCAGATTTTCCGCCGACTCTACAGAGGTCTCGTAAGACGACGGCCGGATGGCCGAGCGGTCAAGGTGGCAGCCTTCCGCTCTGGGGGACCCGGGATCGAATCCGAACGGGTTGAAAATCCCCAGGAATTTTTCGGGGGTGGTCCGTTCGGATATGTCGGGCCCCGTCCCTCACCACCCGGTCGCCCCATTGTGGGCCTGGCCAAACCCATAATGGGCCTTCTAAAAGAGGCCCTCTTAGTGTCCACAGGGCGGAAAGAGTTAAAAAAAAAAGGTCTTGTAAGACTCTTCACATGGCTCAAAAGAAAAGTCGAGTGGAACTAAATTTGACGATTATGGAGGCCAAGATATTGGGCCATCCATCGCTCGAATGTTTGGAATAAAATCTTTTCAGATGCATCAAATTCCAGTAGTGATATCACCGAACTTAAACGTCTATAACTTCTTAATATATTAATAAAGTCATCCGACCACATTTAAATTTAATCATAATCCGGCACTGTACAAAGGGTCTGCTCAGCGGCGAATTCTGGCCAAAATTTTTGGGCATGCTGAAAGTTAGGATTATTATTATTATTATTATATCTCTAGCACTAAACAATAGGCAGAAATGTTATTTTGTGTGAATAAAATAGTATGGACTATTATAAAGACCATTATATCTACACATGAAATTTATGAAATATATTATAATGAAAAAGTATTAACAATTTATGATATTTCAAATTTTGTGGGCCCTTGACACTGGGGGGCCTAGGGCTTAAACACCAATAAAGGATCAATTTTTACAATTACTTTCATGTGTTTATGAACTTACTCATAAACATAAGTAGTAAATTGAACCTTTTTAAATTCCTTATATAATGATTCTGAAATGCATGCATGTACAGATGTACAGAGCGGACAAAATGCCCGTAAGAACATTTTTTATGAATGTTTAAAATTCATAAAAAATTCGGAAGAATTATCGGAATGAAATGCGGTTTGCGTGGTAAGTATTAACGAGGTTGAAGCCGAAGTTTTCAACGCGAAAACGTATACGTCGGACGTTCGGCGCCGCTTTCTTGTAAGCCTAGAAGTTTGACAATGGTGTTTGGAAAATCAGTGCAATCATGCTTGACGTTCCAAACGCCATTGTCAAACTTCTAGGCTTACAGGTTTGTCATCCGATCCTACTGATCTTTAGAACTAAGCAGACAAACACGAACAGTAACAAAAAAAACTTTATTAAAAAGGTGAGAACTGTCACCGACATCCTCGGCCAACATCCAGGCAAAAACCCGCGAACTTTCGCGCTTCTTTTACTTACAAGTTGCCAGCCAACTTGGCAAGGTTGGCAAGTGTTGCCAGGCAGTATTCGGGATCTCTGGCGCTGGCGGCCACAGCTACTCCCCCACCAATGTCTGCGACACGAAACGAGCGGGAAAGGATACATGTCGGCCAGAGCGTGTGGTAGTTTGTCGCGTTGGGGCTGGATTGTCTATGGTACGTTTAGTTGGCGCTGGTCTTGGCATTGGAGACGTTGGGGGTAACTGGTCCGACTCACTCGCTGCGAGAATAAAAGCCGGTTTCAGTCGATCAATAGAAACTACAGTTTCTTTTCCTTTTATGCATAGAGTAAATGTCTTGCTACCACGTGACACGACTTCGTAGGGTCCATCGTATGGAGGCTGCAAGGGCTTCTGTACAGCATCATTGCGAAGAAATACATGGGAACATGACTGCAGTTCTTTGTGGATAAATGGGTTGCGGTAGGAGTGGTGCACCACAGGCACTGGTTTTAAGTTTGCCATCATCGTCCTGAGTTTTTCGACGAAAGAACATGGATTGACATCCTGAGAACCTGGGACGAAAAACTCTCCAGGCAGTCGGAGGCTGGTGCCATAGAGCATCTCAGCCGCGGTAGTATTGGTGTCTTCACGGAGCGCAGTTCGTAATCCTAACAAGACTGTAGGTAGCACTTCCGTCCAACTTTCAGTAGAGTGACACTTGATGGCAGTTTTAAGTGAACGATGAAAGCGTTCAACAATGCCATTTGCAATTGGATGGTATGCTGTTGTCCTAACTCTTTGGGTACCAAGAAGTTGAGTGAGGGATTTAAATAAGCCAGATTCGAATTGCCGTCCTTGGTCAGATGTTATTTGGGCAGGCACTCCAAAGCGAGATATCCAGCCTGAGTACAGGGCTGAAGCTTCTGTTTCAGCTGCTATATCTGGCAACGGGATTGCTTCAGGCCAACGAGAAAATCTATCGATGATTGTAAGGCAATATGTTGAGCCGTTGGAAGGTGGCAATGGACCAACAATGTCAATATGAATATTTAAAAATCTAGCGTCTGGAACAGGAAAGGTTTCCAAAGGGCTAGCGACATGTCTCTGGATCTTTGACCGTTGACAAGAAATGCAGGTGCGAGACCATGTCTGGCAGTCTTTACTGATGGATGGCCAAACAAATTTTGCTTTTACCAATCTTGTTGAGCTCCCAGGGCCGGCCATCGGGGGGCGTGCGGCGGATGCTACGCACCGGGGCCCGCGATTGAGGGGGCCCCAACATTATCAAGAATGCAGTATTTTTAGTAATTTTTCTGAAGTAATTAATATATTAGCAAGAACAAAATCACGCTTTAAATAAACATGCATTAATATATGTTCGTGTTTGTAAATTTTTTTATTTTAGAAAAACATTTGGGCCCAAATAGTTTCTTGCACCCGGGCCCCTTTATCGAGAAGGCCGGCCCTGTGAGCTCCTTACACCTGGATGGGACAGGTTATGGAGTGTTGAAAGCAGTGCGACGATAACTAGGCGGAATGTATGGACGAATGCGACCTGTCGATACATCACAGTAAATTTCGACATCACTATCAGGAAGTTTAAACTTTTTAAGTACAAGTGATGAGTCACTTGAAGTCAGGAGAGACTGGAGCTCAGGATCTTGCTGTTGGTCTTTTGCAATTTTGCTATAATCTATAGATGGGCTACTAATTGATTCAATACGGGAAAGAGCATCAGCTGGAACGTTATCGATCCCTTTTATGTGTCTGATGTCTGTTGAGAATTGTCCTATAAAATCAAGATGTCTCAACTGACGGGGTGTACACTTATCGTGTCGTTGCTGGAAGGCAAACGTTAATGGTTTATGGTCTGTGTAAATGGTGAACTGTCGTGCTTCCAGCATAAACCGGAAATGTTTCACAGCCAAATACACAGCCAGAAGTTCTCGGTCGTATGCAGAATACTGACGCTGAGAGTTACTCAGTTTGCGGGAAAAGAACGCTAGTGGCTGGAGACCTTGTGCTGTAACTTGATGAAGGGCAGCGCCCACAGCAGAATCGGATGCATCGACGTGAAGTGCAAGGGTAGCACTTGGTGAAGGATGATGTAGTAAGGTGGCATCTGCTAATTGTGACTTACATGACTCAAATGCCTGAATCGAATTGTCAGTCCATTTAATCTCGCGCTGGTCGTTTTTCTTTGCTCCTTTAAGTAGGTCGTGTAAAGGAGCTTGGTGATGGGCCGCATGGGGTAGGAACCTACGATAGAAGTTCAAGATGCCTAAGAACCTTCTCAGTTGTTTGAGGGTCTGTGGTCGCTTCTGTTGAGTTATGGCAGATACACGTTCTGGAAGTGGCATAACGCCGTGGGTAGACACCATGTATCCTAAGAATGATACGTGTGGAGCAGCAAAAGTACACTTGGATGCATTGATTTGCAGACCGTACTTGTCAAGGCGTTGAAACACTTGCCGCATGTGCATCTTGTGTTCCTCCCACGAAGTGCTAGCAATGAGGATGTCATCTAGGTATGAAAAACAAAAGTTTAAGCCTTTCAGAACTTCGTGCATGAATCGTTGGAATGATTGGGCTGCGTTGCAGAGACCAAAAGGGAGGAAAACGAATTCAAATAGCCCAAATGGCGTTGTAATGGCTGTCTTTGGCACATCATCTGGGTTAACTGGTATATGATGGAAGGCTCTAACCAAATCGATCTTGGAAAATATTCGGGCTCCGTGTAGACTTTGACCAAAATCGTGGATGTGTGGCACTGGATAGTGATCGGGAACAGTTATCCTATTCAGGGCACGATAGTCTCCAGTAGGTCTCCAATCGTTATAGCCCTTCGGCACCATATGGAGGGGAGAAGCCCAGTTGGACTTTGATGGTCTGCATATACCTAACTCCATCATGTGCTGGAATTCTTGCTTTGCTACTTGCAGCTGAGCCAGATGCAATCTACGGGGTTTAGCAAATACGGGTGGACCGTGTGTCTCGATATAATGCACTGTGTTGTGCCTGACTTTATCTGAAAACGGTCGAGGAGGAGTGAGATGTGGAAAGTCCTTGAGGATATCCTGCATTGGGAAATTGCTGATTATAGTTTTGATAGAAGTAGGTGGTCCTGTATAATATCTTCCTCGTGTAGTAAGGGAAGTCAGGGGGTCGACCAGTAATCTGTTTCGTATGTCGAGAATGAGTCCAAAGTTGGCCAAAAAGTCTGCACCGATTATAGGCTTCTGCACATCAGCTATGGTAAATTCCCATCTGAAAGAACGTCTTAAGTTCAGGTCAAGTTCTAGCACCTTTGTTCCATACGTCGAGATTTTAGAGTCGTTGGCAGCATACAATTCAACCTTTGTAGGCTGATTCTTAGTGCGATTGGGAATGATCGATAAATCTGCTCCAGAATCAATTAAGAAATTTAGGCCAGTTTTGTTGTCATACACAAACAGACGGCTATATTTAGGAGCCAGGCTGGACCCACAGGCCGTTACTGCGGCTGGCTGCGCTCGTTTCCCTGATCGTAATGCAGTTCGGTCGAAGAAACACGGCGAACGACATTTCCTAGCGGCTGATCCAAACTTATCATGGTAGTAACAATATCCCTGACGATTGAGGCTTCTTCCTCGAGGGCGTGAAGTAATGCGATACCTCAAATTCGGATCATGTCGGTTTCTCTCTCTACTACGATAACGGGGACGAGCAGTACGCGATATATTAAGTTCTGCAACCTTCGTTGTGAGTTCTAAAATCTGCATTTCGAGATTTTTGATTACGGGATTGTCGGCTTCTAAGTTGATGCTGGCCAGTTGGGTTGGTTCTGTAAGTTCAGCAACCTTGTCAGCAAGGATGGCTAGCTTGTCTAGTTCATCACCGCTAACAGCCAGAACTGTCTGAATATTTTTGGGGAGACGTTGGAGCCACAAGTTTCTAAGAAATTCTTCGGTAATCTTGCCCGCTGAAAGCTCCCTCATTTTACGGAGTAAAACGCTGGGTTTCTGATCCCCTAGCGCCAGATCTTCAAGCAGAATTTTAGCCTCTTTAGCAGCAGAGTTCTGAAAAATTTCGAGGAGTCGATCTTTGAGTTTAGTAAACGGAGCCTCGGCTGGACGGTCAAATACTAAGTCACTGACGTTAGATAGAATCTCCGCGTCCAGGGAATTGATTAAATAGTTGTACTTAGTGTTCTCACTTGTAATCCGATTAATGGCAAAAGCTGCGTCTAGCTGCACAAAAAATAATTTGATGTTGGTTTTAGTGAAGATAGGCATTTTTGCCTGTACACGTCCGATTTCCAACTCGTTCTGTTCCGCCATTTCGGGCGCCTAACTATGCGGGTACAAGGAAAGCGGGATAGTCTTTGATTAGGCTTAGCGCGAGTCACGCACTCTTAGTCGTCTTATTGAATTTACGATTCAGAAACTGATCATACCTGCATGTCCTGTTAAAAATGTTCCTGCATAGACACAGAGTTGTTCACTATCCAATTCAGTCGAAAGTCCAGGTAGTTCGTTAATCGCATCACGTTCGGTTCACCACTTTGCCATTCGATCCTACTGATCTTTAGAACTAAGCAGACAAACACGAACAGTAACAAAAAAACTTTATTAAAAAGGTGAGAACTGTCACCGACATCCTCGGCCAACATCCAGGCAAAAACCCGCGAACTTTCGCGCTTCTTTTACTTACAAGTTGCCAGCTAACATCTCGTTGGCAAGTGTTGCCAGGCAGTATTCGGGACCTCTGGCGCTGGCGGCCACACAGGAAAGCGGCGCCGAACGTCCGATGTATACATTTTCGGGTTGAAAACTTCGGTCTCAATCTCGCTTTTATCTGCATGGAGGTTTCTTGTTGATGGGAGGAAAACGAGTTCCAAAAATCACCAACAAAAGGACATACAAACGACAATGTTTGTTTGTTTAGGTTTAGTTATGACAACGCAACACTTTGGGCGATCTGCCTAGGGGATGCCCTCCGAGAGGTCTTTTTAAGGGAAACTGGCCCCTATTTAGGCGTTACAGACATGGAGAAAACCCGGAAAATCTGGCCAGCCCGTCCGAGCGAGGCGCGAACCCACGACCGAACTCCCAGGAGTTTAGGGTACGAAGACCGCTTGGCCACTGGAGGACACGACAATGAAAATGACTGTTTATTACTTATTAGACAATGTTCCACATTGTCTAATAAGTAATAAACAGTCATTTTCATTATCTCCACCACAGGGTATAACGCAACGCCCGCACCCGCAGAATGTGGCAGGTCCAGTTGAATGAATGCTACCTAAAGGTAAATAGCATTTTTCAGTTTCAACAATATGGAAGAGTATGTCTAGACGCTGGGGAATTCAAATACCCCACGATCAGAAATCACACCGAAAGCCATTTTCATTATCGTTTGCACGTCTATTCGTTGTCTTTTGTATGTCAACGCCAAGCATCGATGATTTTTGGAATTAATTTTTTTCCCTGCCAACAAAAATCCCTTGTGCCGACAATACTTACTATGCAAAACTCATTTCATTCCGATAATTTTTCCAATTTTTTATGAATGTTTAAAGTTTTTACGGTCTGTGCACATCCTGATTGTGCGTATTTTCATTTTAAACATTTCCTCTCCATAATTCGTTTGATTATATTTTTGAAATATTTTTAACACTAGCAAATTTGAAAGCGATTATTATTACCTGTCACTTTCTTCTACCAGTGCTTCTTGGCGTCTGAGATTACTCTGTAATGATTCTGAAGGGAGAAGTGGTTCCATCGTTTTCTCTTCATCCGTGTCACTTGGAACAGAACTTTCTATAGAATCATCAACGGATAACCCCTTTTCTGCAGAAGATCTGATTAAAAAACAAATTATATTCAGTAATTTTAATAGAATTATCTTAATTTATAAATTTTAATTACCTTGGATTTGATTTCTTATCCTTGGCAACGGTAAAGTCAAAATTTTCAGTAATTATTTGAGGAATTGCCGTCGACGAATTGCATCTAGCGACATCGTTTCTTGTCTGCTTACTTCCTAATTTCTCTGAAGATACGCTTCTTCTTCCTTCTGTAATCCTTGGACTGGAAGTTCCATCCTTTTTCGTTCTTCTCGTTTGAGTTTTAGGTCTTTGATACTCTTGATCGCTGTCGGAGGAATGTGCTACATTTGCGTTGCCTTCTGCTGTCGTCTCCGAAGCAGAAACAGAAGTGGGTGAGGCAACGGGACTTTTTCTACCTTTAGTACCAGTTTTCTTAATTTTATCACCTTTTCTCAAATTGGGACTGGTTCTGGTAGTGGGTGAGGATGTAGAAGTATCGGACGAGGTGAAATTTATTAAAGGGGTCTTTTTAGTTATGTACGCTTCTAATTCTCGAGCGCTTTTCACTTCCCCCTTGCGAATTTTAAAATCGATAGGATCCATACCGATACCTTCATCATCTATGGATTCGTCGGTGCTGGTCTGGTAGGAATGTCTTTTCATGCATCTGTCGTGATGACAAGTTTTGCGATTTGGTGCACGCCACAAAGCGTTGGTAAAAGTGCGCGTTTTATATTGCGGCTGCTCACCCTCTGTTAAAGTAGCCACGATCTGTTGCGTCTGATGGCACTTTGGATGATTGTGCCATTTATGAGGAGGTGAGACTTTTTTGGTATTTGCATTTTGATTCTCTAGATCGTCGGATATAGGGCTACTTGAATTGCATCTACTCAATCCAGGGCTGGATAGAGACGAGTAACCCGAAGTACTAAGATTGGATTCCGAAATCGTCCTGTCTGCCGTAAGGGGTGTGAGATATGCCATCGACTTTGCAGGATTTGGAGTTCTAGGAGGACTGTTTGGGTCGGACTCAATTGAACTGGTATTCGAAGTTACTAAAATTTTTGGCATGGGAAGATCTACGGAATATTTTCGGCCAACCAGAAATTCTGGCTTTTTCCGAACTGGACTTTGTGGATTCTCCGAAGTTCTTTCTTTCTCCGGATTGTCTGGTGTTGTGGGTGTAGGAAGGAGAATAGTAGGAACTTCTAAAAACCCAGTTTTCTGAATGGCGGACGGATCTGGCGCTTTCTTTTTATCCGATATTTCTTTGTCTTCTTGAGTTGTTTGTGGTGGTGGAGTAATGTCCGCTTGAATTTGACTCGTTTTCGGATCTTCTTCACTTTCCGTCGAAGACGCATATTCTACAGACTGCTCTCTTATGGAATGAAATTCTGTAAACGAAGGAGCCGAATGTCTAGCAAAACGTGGAGATAATCTAGCCGAAAAGCTAGTTTCTTGTATACTTTCAGATTCGGGTGAATTACAAGTTTTTTGTTCCTCTTCTCTGTTTGCTTCTTGAATTTTTCTCTCGCTCATTCGTATAAATTCATCAAGACTCATTCTTCTTGTCTGAGGAGACATCACCAAAGATGCTAAAATTCGAGATTTCTCATCATCTTTTTTATTATTATCTGTGGGTCCTGAGGATGTTTTCTTTGTAGATCTACGAAGAATATCATCAAAACTAAAAGTTCTGCTGTGTTCTCTGTCGGTCGGACTAATTCCACTGGTAGTACTGCGAATACTATATTTTCTGAATTTAGTGAAAAGAGATTTTGGACAAGTTTGAGGACTTTGACTTCCAGGAGTCAGACTAAGTTGGTTGGAGCTGAGACTGTACCTTGCAGCAGGAGGTGAGGGATCTAAAAAAAAATAAGAAATCAGTTAATTTTTATTACAGTGGATATGCTCAGATGTCTTTTTTTGCACTAAAAAAAGAAAAATCCATCTGGCATGTTTATTGTAGGAAATTAAATCCTACAATGCATATTTTATCGAAAGGAAGAGCATACATGTTTTATATAATATCTTTAAAAAATATCTTTAGTACATAAGAAGAATGCTACAGGATACTCACTGCATTTACTTTTTTCAATTTCTTCTGCCAAAAGTCTTTCAATTTTTTCAGCAAACTTTCTTTTGATACAATAAACACAAAGAATAACTAGAAGTACGGCAAAAACCGTGATTAAGCCCAGCCAGAAAGGTTCTTCAAGCATTCTCTGACTCAAAGGTTTTTGTATAATTCGAAAGACAAATCTTTCACAATGCGAACCTTTAACAAGACGAATTTTATAGTGACAGTGAAAAATTGTGACGTCGTAAAAGTGAGAAATTTTGACGTCATACCTTCATACCATAACTGACAGTGACACTTGAAAGTGTCGTTGAAAACGCTGCATTGACCATGCGGTCCACAAGGGTTTGCATTGCAAGGCGTTATGGGTTCTTCACAGCTAGATCCTGTATATTCTGGTGGACAGCTACACCTATAACCGTCGGGTACTGTTTGGCATACGCCTCTTTCTCCACAGGGTTGAGTTTCACACCATTGAAGATGGCAAAAAACACCTGTTTTTTTGTAAAAAAGTATATAAAATCAATTTTAGTATCATGATTTTAGAAATATGATTTTTAATCATCTTACCAGTGTAACTTCCAGTACAATTGCATTGACTCTTATTAGTTTGAATACAGGAACCGCCATGAAGACAAGGATTTGGCATGCAAGAGTAAACAGAGTGAATTTTTAAAGTTTTATGAATGTATCCTGGATCTGAAATAAATTAACATGATATATTTATTAGCTATTATATAATTTTCTTTCATCAGGATTAGATTATATAATTATAATTATATATTGTTAATTCTAAATTTTCAGTAGTAACGTAAAATGTAACGTAAGATAGATTTTATAATGCATACATTTAGATTTTTAAAATGAAAATGAACGGAATTTCTGGAATGTAAGTGGACTATTAGCCTAGTAAAGTGGCTTTAATAAGCTGGATAAGTAAACCAATGACATAAGCCGCTTCATTTGAAATGAACTGTCATTGGCTCTCTTATTCCAGCTGCATAAAAGCTGCTTTACCGGGCAATGCTCCCTTAATTAAAATCAGTACTGCTAGTTAAGAAGAATTTCTTGTTTGCCACTTCCGTTCCGCATTTTTAAGACCAATTCAAAGATTAGGTCAAGTCCACAGTGGCGGATGATGAGAGACGGGACCCGAAATTTCTGGGACAGACCATCCCCCGGATGTGACGATTTCTGACCATTTAGACCAACAGCTTGAAGGGTCGGAGATCGTCATATCCGGCCTGAAAAAAAAATGTGATGGATTATTTATGAAGAAATAAAGTAGGGGAGACCGGGATTAGTTGTTACACGGGGTTAGTTGTTATTTTAAGTTTTCTGAGCATACGCTAGAGGCAGCACTTGCTAATTAACGTGGCATTTGACACTTACGTCATTCTAACGCTACATGAAATTTGGCGGTAGGATGAGCTGTTAGAGTTGTGATATCTTCATTTGTATCATTTTCCAAACTAAAAGTAATTTTTTTGTATTGTGATCCCCATCTACTTTTGAATACAGGATTGCGTGGTAGGTTTCCAATGTTTAACATGCTTATTAACAGTATACGATAGTGTAATATTTTGTTGTAATTGCATAAATATCTTGAAATGCTCAAGAGTATTTCGCCATTTAATCAAAATGGCGGAATCGGGGCAAGTTGTTACAAAACGATTGGGGCATGTTGTTACATTGTAACAACTTACCCCATGTATTTGTTTGCTTATATTTTTTATTATATTTTAGAAAATGCCACGAACACATAAAAGGAAAACCACTAGAGGTTCTACAGACGTGAGTATCTACGAAGCTGCAGCAAAGGATGTAGAAGAAAAGAAGTTATCACTTAGAAAAGCAGCTGATATTTATAAAATTAATTTTATGACTCTCCAACGCTACATCAAAAGAGTGGGGAAAAATAACGATAATTCTGCATCATCTGTCAACTTGGTTGGGTACACTAGGCACAGGCAAGTTTTTTCAGATGAACAAGAATCAAAACTCGAGGAATATATTGTTCATTCAAGTAGAATTTACTATGGTTTATCTTCCACTGATGTAAGGATGCTTGCGTACGAATATGGTGTTGCCTGTAAAGTTAGCTATCCGAAAAATTGGGACGAAACAAAACGAGCTACAGAAGACTGGCTTTCAGGATTCTTAAAAAGGCATCCCAAATTATCCCTTCAAACTCCTGAGGCCACGAGTTTATCTAGGGCAACAAGCTTTAATGCTCACAATGTTGGACAGTTTTATGACAATTTGCAAGATGTTCTTCAACGTCATCGATTTGAAGGGCACCAGGTTTGGAATGTGGATGAAACAGGTGCAACTACAGTTCAAAAACCAAATAAAATCATAGCTGAAAAGGGCAAAAAACAAGTAGGAAGAACAACGTCCGCAGAAAAGGGAACTACTTTGACGATTGAAGTAGCAGTAAATGCTATAGGCAATTCTGTACCTCCCCTCTTCATATTTCCACGTGTCCACTTTAAGCAGCATTTCATCGCCCAGGGTCCAACAGGTTGCATTGGTGCTGCTCATCCCAGCGGATGGATGACTGGACCAATTTTTTTGCAGTTTATGGAACATTTCCACAAGCATGTATCATCATCAGTCGATTCGCCAGTTTTAGTCATTCTTGATAACCATATTTCTCATTTGTCATTACCAGTTCTTGATTTTTGCAAAGCAAACGGAATCTACCTGCTGTCATTTCCACCTCACACTTCACATCGTCTGCAACCTCTAGATGTGAGTGTATACGGACCATTCAAAAAATTTTACTACTCGGCATGCACTGACTTCATGAACTCCCATCCTGGTATTCCAATATCAATCTATGACATTCCGGAATTGCCAAAGAAGCTTTAACTAATGCCTTAACACCAAAAAATATAACATCTGGGTTTCGCAAAACCGGAATATGGCCATTCAACCGCAGCATTTTCTCGGATGAAGATTTCCTAACGTCAGCTGTTACTGACAGACCTGTTCCACCAGATAATCCACATCAGGGACCGCGAAATATTGCCATTGAGGACTATACCAAAGATACCAGCAGTGCCGATGGGCAAACTAATGTCCATGAAGCACAAGGTCCTTCTACCAGTGGAGCCTCTAAAGAATGCCCCATATCTCCCGAAGATATAAGACCATACCCAAAGGCAGGAGCTAGAAAAACTATGGGCTGCAGGAAGAAGGGGAAATCGTCAATATTAACTGATACTCCGGTGAAAGAACAGCTTCAAAAAGAATATGAAAAAAGAATGAAAAAGAATGAGAAGAAAGGACATAAAAAGGAGACATCACTCAACAAAGACAGAAGACCCATGAAGAAGAACTTAAAAAAGAAACTTGAAATCAGTAGTAGTTCAGAAAACGATGACGAAGATTGTCTTTGTTTGATTTGTTTCGGACCATTCTCTCTTAGTAGTTCTGGGGAAAAGTGGATCCAATGCACTGAGTGTAAAAAGTGGGCACACGAGCGCTGCGCTGGAACTGATTCTTACTATGTTTGTATTCACTGTGTTTCTGATATATCAATGGACTCTGATTAATAAAATCATTATGCTTTGTAAAAGCACATTTTGTTTTAAGAAATATGTTCTGAATTGGTGCAATGGCTTTTTCTCTTACTATATATTATGTATAACTGTGTTTCATTGTGAAAGTTTTTTAAAATAAATATTCCTTAAACTTTACGTCATGTTTACTTTCAGATTTTCAATTAATCTGTTTTGTTGGTATGAAAAAAGTAAATGTAACACCTTGCCCTGGCTCTGTAACAACTTGCCCCACTAAGGGGTACATTGTTACAAAGTCGCACTCTTCAGAAAACTGAATATTTCAGAATGTTAATAACTTCATAGAAAAGTACAAAAATGTGGAATATATAGCTAAGAGAATGCTTAACCTGTCAGCAGACTTACAGATTTCTATGCTAAGTCGAACCTTCATAAAAAAATTTTAAGTAAAAACTGTCACAACTAACCCCGGTTTCCCCTATATATCAATATTTTTAAGTATAAACAATTATTTTGAGAAGAGACAGTAAAAAGTGTGAAGAAAACCAAGAAAACCATGGATACAAATAAACAGAAATGGGTTTCGATGCATGCTGTTTACCTCTTATGCAAATTAAATTTCCTCTAAAACTTTAAAAATATATCTGTTGATGCAATATCTTAGCACATTCCGTAATACATTTTGCATTAATATGAATTTCGTTTCTCACTTTGTTTTTATAATGCACTATAAAGTTTACCCTCCCCCAGTTCTCGACTTAATTGAGAGAAGTTATTATTGAATTTCATAACAATAATGTAATAAGCTCTCACTTTTCAAAAGTTTAAACTCGAATTCTCACAATGAAAACGTGTTGTTGTAAATGCAAGTAAAACTTGTCCAAAGCGGAACCTGAATAAAAAAGAAAAAAACTGGCCTGAACCGATAAACAATTCTTCAGAACGGAGCGATTTTCTCATCGTTAAGAAAGAAACCTGTTTAAAACGGACACCTGCGAAACCGGGAAAAATATTCGGTCCGAATTACACAGGTTTCACTGTATTTAAAATAAATGTATGATTTGTAAATATTCTGTAGGGTTTCGTATCTTACAGCGATTCAAAATTATAAAGAAAAAAGTTAACGATTTTATTGTCGATGTTGGCTTTATTTAAAGTGTTTTTAAATTTTGTTTTTCTAAAAACATATTATTTAATTTTATAAATTTAAATCAATTTACCAACTCTAGAAAATTACAGTATTAATTTAAGATAATTTAAAGCCCCAAACTCAATTCTTTAATCTAATCCAGTGAACTTAAATCTCGTCTGGTAATTTTGAATTTCTACTGTGTGTCCGTGTATATAAAGTAAGCAAATAAACTATTATATAGTATATTATATATATATTATGAACTAGCATTTAACTTTTTAGAATATATAAATTTATGAATAAACGGTTTAAATTTTGAAAGGTAAAAGATAAAAATTTAAAGTCCATTTAAAAATTTGTTTAAAACATATGTTGAAAAGTATATTGTTTATTCTATATCCTGTGTATTTATTTTATTAAAGATTTTATTATCCCGAACTTTTTCTATTTACATTTTTTCTTTTTCTATTAACAAACAAATATTTTTATTTCTTTCAAAGATATTTATTGTATATAGCGACTTTATATAGATTTACAGGGGGTAGTAATACATTTACAGCAACTTATAAAGTTTTATGGGGTCTTATAGACCCTATTAATAAATTATTAAAGAAAACAAGTTCTGAATCTGGCATACACAGTAACCTGTGTAAGCCAGAATCGCACGATACGAATAATTTTTTCCTGTTTGGTAGGTTGTTGTTTTGAACAGGCTTTACTATATACAAGTATCCCTTTATATACGTGGTTTTACCAGCTGTTTACTTAACTTAGATACCTTATTTTGATTAACGCATTTTCGAAATAAGCAGCAGGATCGAGGGCTTAATTAACCGCATTAATCAAGGGATACCTGTATACATTTTTTAAGAAAAACACCCAAGAAGTGCGAATGTAATTTTGTATCATCAAGAAAAGCAAATTTACATGAAATTATTCTTCGATAATATCCTAAATTTATATTTTATTCCCTTAAACATAATAATACTTTTAAAACCTTAACTTGAACTGTAAACAATCCTTGTACTTTAATAAAGTTGTTGAAAATCCCATTATTGTTACACAGTGTCAAAAAAACAGTTGTACACGAGTCTACAACTGTTTTTTTTTTTGATTAATTAGCACCTTTGTATCGGCTTTATAATGTGTGAAAAGCTTCGCATTCAAAGATAATAATCATTGTTTGACACCAAAGTATTCAAAATATTTTTAAAAGGATACGACATTGAGAAATTTAACGCATCAATTCCTTTGAATATTATTCTCTTCTAAGTGAAAAAATTCTCTTAATCTTTATTGTTATGTTTTCTATAACGAATTCTTCTCATTCATCAAAACATTATTCTTATCCATTGTAAAATGGTAAAAGAAAAACCTGTTGCTTTACTGTAAACTATAGATTAAATAAATATTTTATTGCTAAAAACATTAATTTTGTTTTTTTAAATAGGAGTTTCATATTTAAGAAAATAAAAATATGGGCCCTGTTAACTTAATGTAGAATAAGCTTAAAACGAATTTAAAATATTTATTAAACATATGTCGTCCTTCGCGATATTGTGACTATATTAAGCATAAAAATTTAACGCATATTATTGGCAAATGGAATTGTTTCAAAGACGATTGGTTGATGAGTTAAGACGTACTCGTTTTCTGTAATAATGCAAGTTTCTACGACACTTCCTGTAATGGGAAGTGCAAAATGATGCAAAATTGACTTAACAGGGTACTCTTTTTTAAATTTAAAAATCATTTCAAAATATAATATTTAATTTATGAAATATTAACAGGGTATCTTATAAAAACTCCAATACTACAATTCATTTATTAATTCGTAATAAAAGGTTAATGACGATAACAGAATTAAATTGATTTGATGAGGTTTAACTAAATTAAACAGCCCATTAAGTTCACAAGGTTAAACCTAATATACTGTTTAATTTATTTCAATATTTCAGAAACTTAAAAGAAATATTACCCAGATACAAGGCCACTTGATCCTGACCGGACACAAAAGGGCGCCCAAAATTTAAATTTTTGTGTTATAAATTAAATTTTCTTTTACTTATTTTTATGTTGCATTGAAATTTTTAATTTTTATTTGTATCTCTTTTACTTATATATTTTCATGGCTTCCGGAGGGAGGTGGGTGCATCCAGATTTCGTCTGAGATCCTGGATGTTGCAATATTACAATCATTTATTATTTTTCTAATGAATTAACTGGCGGAGTTTTTGTAAGATATGGTGTAGGTATGTTCTGTTGCAATTTAAACGATCTCACCTGTAGTTATGTTATAACTGATGTGGTATTTAATAGGATGCTTTAAGAATGACGTGGTCGAGAAAAATCGAAGAATATTCAAAGTCGACGATATATTTCGGTAAAGTTTACTCGAGGGACATATTATATTGAAAGTTTCTCCGTAAGGATCTTCGATGACTATTTTTCCTTCGCATCCTCTAGTTTGTAAATCATGATGTAAATATATCGAGTTTATTCGGTAACCTAGAGGCACTATAAGATTCTGAATGAAGTCAACATTCATGGGAGGATCAAGTGGAAAATTCAAGCTATACAAATCTCCCATATTTGAAGTTATTTTCTCGTGCCTTGCGTAACTTTCCACCTTGGAATGGTTCCCTAAAAATCGAAAAACTTTAACATAATTTAATTTAAAAAAATACATAAAATTTACAACTTACAGATCCTCCAGGTAATGTTGAATCCCGTATTGCCAAGTGTTGTTCCTGAATTTGTGTGGAAGTGAAAGTCGAGCACCTCTCTATAAGAAAGGAATGTAAGACCCATTGGCACAGATGTAGAATTTCCACACAAAATAATCGTTTGGGATTGGTCTAGACTGATCTTTAAATAATCGTTAGAGCAAACACCCTGACCATCTTGGCTACCAACATGGAAATGGGTGAGGGTGATGAGTATTCTAGAAGACGATGATAGATTAAAGAAGCAGTCTAATCCCGGAAGATATCGGCGTGAAGAGCTTGGTAAAACGATGTAAGATGACGTTTTATGTAATTCTCCGCAGCTGTCTCCGATTACGGATTCCCATCTTAAGACGAAACCACTTCCAGTCATGGAGTAATCGGAATGAAATACCAAATACACAACAGACTGTTCGGAAACGTAGTTAGACCTGAAAAATTATTCGTTATAGATTATTGGAAGAATCAGTTTTCATATTACATTTTACCTTTGTACATTTACTACATACAGTAGCTAATTATTCGTATGTAAATTTTTTTTTTTACAATAAAACCGTGTTAAGTCGAAGTTTAAAGGGTAAAAAAAATCTCGAGTTCGAGTTAACGAGGTTAAAGCCCCATTTTCTCAAAATTTTGCTAGTTTTTAAAAATATATTTTTTATTATTATGCAGGTTTGTTGTTTTGATTAAATGTATATACAGTACATTAATTATAACAATATCAATTATTGATCTTCATTGTATTGTATTCCATTGTATAGTATTTCGGAAGGCAAATGTATAATGGAATTCAGTATATAATGTAGTCTTGTCGTTTTGCTACAAAAATTAGGAAACAAAAATTATACAATACTTTTTATCCCGAGAACGTTAAATCGAAATCGTATTCGGACGTGCAGTTATAAATGTCGCTCCTTAAAATCGTAGTTTAACGTAAAATCAAGAAATGCGAAATCGAAGTCTAAATTCTACTGTCTTCATAGAGAATGTAAATGGGGACGTATAATCGGGGTAAACGTTGCATCAAGAAACGTTGAAACGAGCTTCCACTGTAGTTATAATTTATTTTAATTATTTATAATCGTGGTGGCGCCATCTGTTATGATATTTTATTTTAAAACTTTTTATATTATTAATTATTATAAAATAACAGAAATCTTCATTTTGAGAGTAGGGATGAGTTTTATAAGGAATTGTAAATGATAATAACGAGTAAAATCTTTATTAAGTCCAACTCTATTCGAGATATGACACGTACTGTACCTCCCTCTAGCTTCCCACTAGCTTGATCTCTACACCAAAAGTTCATGGCATCAGTTCCCCTAATATACAAATATCCTTGCCAAATCTCCCCAATACACACAGACACGCATACATACGTAGAAAAGAAATCCCCCCCTTTTTTTGCATTTCTCGACAAGATAAATGCACCTCGAAACGTCTCTTGTTTAACTTATTTCTTAAATATCTGTAATGCCGCCATTTTATAATTAGTCTATGAACATTCACATTAATCTGCTTCTCGTTAAAAGGGAGAAAAAAATGACATTCAGACACTTTTTAATTTTTACGTGACAGTAATCGAAAATATATGCAAACGAAGCCGACATTAAGAAGTCCATTTAAACACTAATTACCGGGATGATCCTTCGCTACTTTAACTTGCAATTCAAATCGTTGGTATTGAAATTGCCTCCTACTACAACTAGAAAATATAACTCTTACAGTTCTGTTAAATTATTCTAATTCTGAATAATTCTGTTAAATTGCTTTGCAAAATTAAAATTATCGCTTAATTGTGATAAAGTTAAGTGAATAATTAAACTAATAACAATTTCAACGAATAATTCTCATAATTATAACGAAATAAAATGCATTTTAAATGGGTAAACAAAGCATCTTCAATAGTAAAATAAAGAGCAATTATTTTTCCGATAATCACAAATTTTTGGTAATAAAGTTTATGAATTAATATTGAGTTAGAAAATGAGAGGAAAATACTCTTAATTTATTATTAGATTCATTACAGTAAAACCTCGACATAGCGCTATCTCGTTACAGCGCTAACGAGTACATCTTAATTTTTATTGTCGAGATTGTCTGGTAGCGCCACACTCGATTTATTATCGATTTCGGAGGAGAACAAATGGTGGCGCTGTATCGATGTTTGACTATATTAATTTTTAAATTATTAAGAAACTGCTAATGATTGTGAGGACCCAGACGAGGTCCGAAATCGCAAAAATGTAGAATTCTGTTGTGGAAAAAATTAACGATAAATTATATAAGAGAGAGAGAGGAAAAAAAACTCTTAATCACAACAACGTAACGAAAAATGTAAACAACGAGTCTCGGGATGAAGTCAACGCGTGTTAAACGACCTGTTAATGTTCAATCCAAAAGCAGAACTCTGACACACGCGCTCATAAAGAGGTATAAGTTTGACACAAGTATTCAAAGGAAAAAATATAAACATATAAAAACAATTTCAGAAAAAGGGAAAAATTGAAGAGATAGAAAAATATCGCGTGATCGTTAGAATTCCAAAATGACATCAATTAAAAACAACCGATTAAATTATGAGTGCAGGTGTTGTGGTTCTATCAACAATCTTGGAGCATAGTTTGACAAAGGGTGTCAAATAGACACCTCGAATCGGACCTTTCCCGCGACCCGACATGGTCTCGTTTTGCGCTTGAAAACAAAGGGGAGACCAATCGGGAAGCGAGGAAAGGGACGAGGGACCAATCCGCAAGGTGGACAGTACACGAGAAAAACGTATAAAAACTGGGACTTCAAGGTAAAAAAAAAGAGTTTTTTCGGAATGACAGACGTACTTCTCGAGGATTAAACCAGTGTTTAGTGTCGTCCCTCTGAACTTTAAGTGTGTCACCGCCCGTCCACATCGCTGAACAGCCCTTCTTGTCCGCCCGGGACTGGAAATCGACCTGCCGAACTCTTACGTACTGAAGATCGCTGAGGTTTGGATAACTATCTAACCGATGTAAGCATGAATTCGTCCAAATAAACGGTTTTCCGCATGTAAACACTTGTTATCATTTGCCTCCTTCGCAACCGCCCACATACACGGGTTCCCTTAAGTTTATCCTGACGCGGGATTAATTGTATCCCCCCCTTTAAAGTCGGCAAACCTTACATGATTGGTTTTACAATATCCAATCAGGCATCACATATTTGAAATCTGACATTTATTAGCTAATATAATAAAAACAATGGCCTTGGTAACTAAAATGTATATTTACTGACCCGAGTATTATCAATAATAAAACTGCAAAACGCAATAACAATGTTCAGGTTAATGCTAACCCCTTTCCTACTTTTGTCTACCTTACCCTTTTCCTGACGAATTTATTCGTTATTAGCATTTGCAATTTTTTTATAAACCCCATCCCTACACTCAAAATTAAGGCTTTTGACATTTTATAATAATTAAAATTATAAAAAGTTTGTTTTATAAAATATGGCACCACATACGCGGTTTTAAATGTTGTCGGAAAAGCTAAGCCACTCGTTGCTGGCGGATTTTTTTTTCCCTAGGATTTCGTATAATATTCATGCCAAGTTTGTTGCGGATACGTTGATTGGTATAGAACTCTGCTTAATTAACAAAGCATATACAGGGTGATTCAAGTCACAGAAATTTTAAAAAATTAATAACTCACAAACTATTTACAATAACATGATGCGGTTTTCACAGAAATGCTTAGAATAAAGCGGGATTTTTTTTTATTTGTAATAAAAATTTTAGTATCAAAATAATTACCATTCTTGCCATAGATGGCGCTGTAGGAATCTGAAAGCATTTGTAATTTGTTAAAATAAGAATAAAAAAATAAAAATGTTCTTAGTGTAAGCTCTAGTAACAACTACACAAATTATGTAATCTTATCAAGCGCCATATATGTCAAGAAATGTAACTATTTTGGTACTAAAATTTTTATTACACATAAAAAAAAATCCCGCTCCTTTCTAAGCGTTTCTGTGAAAACCGCATCATCTTACTGTAAATAGTTTGTGAGTTATTATTTTTTTTAAATTTCTGTGACTTTTGAATATCCTGTATGTATATATATATATATATATATATATATATATATATATATATATTATTATTAATTATTAAATAGAATCTAAAACATATTTCAAATTTAATGACAAAGTTCAATCCTGATTAATCTTTCCTTAATTTAACTGCATACATTTCTTTTATTTAATGCAGTGTTTGATACACGAAATGTAAGATCTTTTATTGTGTTGGATAATTCTCTTATCTAACTTCATGTTAATTCTTAACAGAATTTTAATTAGATGTTCATTCTCTGTCTATTATCTAACGTTATCGTTTTAGTGTAGAAAATTCTACAATAAAATCGTCAACAAGCATTATAGGATTAACAAATCCTACAATGATATTGTTTCTTGATATTTTCATTTTATAATACTATATATGTATATATAATGTAATAAATGCATATTTTATATACGTACATATATAAAACGTTGTTGTAGCGCCCCTAAATAGTACTATCCTCATACAGCGCTAATTAATACTTGCGAACCTTTCCATAAATGCTGTATATAAACAGAGAATATTTTAGTATTCGTAAATTATTAAATATGTGATTTTTTTTATTGGAAACGTTGAATTCACGTAATTTTCAAACTCCCAAAATTGTGTATACAACTGTATATACGACATAATTCTTATTACAATCGAACCACGATAGACCGCCATAGTCGTATAGTGTAAATGGACTTCTTTATCATCATTAAATAGTAGTATCCTTTGCTATATATGAATTACTGTACTGTTGAATCATTGTGTACCAAAAGTACACAATGATTCAATAGTAATTTGTTCTAGACGAGTAGTTCTCAACGTCCCACAGAAGTACGCAAGAAAGATAGGTTAGCGCTTCATGTCAATACACAGAAGGCGCAGAGGATGAACAAGTGAAAAAAGATTGAGAACCTCTGTTCTAGAGAAATATATTTTCAAGAAGACACCAATAAAATAGACATATTTTCTTACTTTTCATCAATTACTGATCCACAAAATCGTTTTCCTCTTTCATCCAATCTCTCAGTTATCTCTAAATAGTCGTAGAGGCAATCTTCTTGCCACTCCACTTCTAAATGATCCAGGTTGATAACAATCCTTGATGCAGGATTACTTTCGATCTTCATTACGTAGTGCATGTTACTCGTGTAATGGGCTGGAAAATTGACTGACGTCAAACGACCGGAATTATTTTTCAGAGTAGTGTTGAGATTGTCTGGGAGGACTGTCAAGTGTATACAAAAGTTCATTATTAATTAAAAAGATATCTACTTTAACTATAGAGCAATATTGTTAATAAATAGATTATAATTTGTATAAAAGATATATACAAATTCTTAAATTCGATTAAAAATTCATAATAAAATCATTTTCGGATTTGATAGAGCTATTTTTAGTTAGATAATTCGATAACTTTTTTATCTAGATTTTATTAACATTAATTTAATAATAATTAAATTAATGTTAATATTATTATTAAATTACCTATAAAATTATTAAATTAATTATGTTAAAATATTACAATACTAATAAAACGAACAGCCAAATTTCTTATCGGACTATATTAAGGCTAATTTATTAACAACATTATTAAGCAATGTACTAAAGAAAGGCGATTAAAACGCGCCTCCTTGTGTTAAATTCAATAATTAAAAAATAAATACTGTACATTTAATTTAGATTATTCTCGAAGTTAAGGTTAGCCCGGAGCAAAACTCGAACCCACACTAGCAACGAATATGCACTGTAAACAGGGGGTGTGGTTTCGAATTCCATTTCGGGCCGACTTTTTATTCCAGAATATTCTAAATTAAATTTATTTATTTTTAATTATTAAATTTAACACGAGATGGCAGCTTAATAGCCCACCTTTAGCAAAATTCCCGAATATCTTAATTAATTAAGTAGCCGTAATTTAGCCCAATAGGATTCTCTGTTCGTTTAATCACTGGAGTTTACCGAGTTGTTTGAAGACCTATATGTTATTAAAGCCTACAATATAAAACACGAACAATTCTCATATATTAAATATAAATCCAAAATTAAGATTTATTTTTCTATTATTTAAGGATTAAGATACTCATTAAGCGTATTTGATTCCACAGGGTGGATCAAAAGTCTGGAACCATTAGAGTTATAATGAACTTTGTTTATTCTTTTACGGGTGAAGCATGACGCTGATTAATTCCAATAAGCGAAATAGTGAAATCCCGCAGTTAGCGTGAAGTTTAACAAGCTGCATCTAGATCGCTTTGCATGTTAGTGGGAAGTCTGGATGCAGCTTGTTAAACTCTTCGGCAATTTCACGCTAATTGCGAGATCTAACCATCAAAATAACTCGTTCCTCCTTACACAGTCCCATATTTTATCTGCAAAAGAATAAACAAAATTTAATGGTTCCAGACTTATCAGACTACAGATTCCTTTGGTTTCAGACTTATAGAACTCACTACATAAAACTTTAAATTATCATGTACAATTTCTCGGCCAAATAGGTGCAAGTATGCTTAATATCTTCAGATAATTGCTGCAATATTAATAATAAAATAACCATTAAAAAGTTGACTCGACGACAGAAATAACAGAATGTACGCTAATTTATTGAATATCGTTTTATTCATAATGCTACGTGCTGAAAGTGATCCTGATTAAAGTTGTATAATCATAAATAGGTAATTCTTAAGCTTAAGTAATAAAAATAATGAAGATTATAATAATCACTAGTGATAAATAACTTTTAAACATTTGTATATATCCAAATCTCTAATTAAGTAGATTTGTAGAAGACTTTCATTGGTTAAAATTTATGAAATCTTTGATTAATCATAGAAATTTTTAAAGTATTTTAATTAAAACACTAGTAATAAAGCTTAAAACTAATTTTTTAAATTTATATAGCTTTAGTCAAAATGTAAATTCATATATAAACATCCAGAAATTTTTTATAATATAGTATGTTTTTAGTATACTATCATTATAATAATATAATTTTAAATAAATTATTTCGTTTTTTAATATAAATTTTAAATCTAGATGTAAAATAATGTATGAAAAAACGGAAATTTATACAAAATTCAGGAACGAAACGTGAAAAATTAATTTCGCACACACACAACACTCTCATTCTCTCATCAAAAATAAATCAATTCGGTCAACTTGTTTTCAAAGTGAAGCAGCTGCCATTAAAAGTTTGATAAAGAGAACAAAGAGAAATTAAATGCTTTTTCAGAACATCACTTTTCCACTTGACGTTTTCTTATTGAGCTTTTCCAAGCTTTCCGAATTGAAGAAAAAACAAAGAAATAACAATACTTTAATAGTTTTTTTTCAAGAAAATATTTAAAAATTCGTTTTTAATAATTATTTTATCTAAAAATTATGTTTAAAACTTCGTCGACTGGATGACCGAGCGGTTAAGGTAGCAAATTATCGCTATGGGGGATCCGGGATCGAATCCAGGAGGGAATTTTTCGGGAGATAATCATTCCTGATATATTTCGCACCATCTTGCCTCCCCATTGTAGGCCTGGCCGAACCAATAATGGGCTTTCTGAAAAAGCCCTCTTAATGCCCACAGGGTGAGGTTACAAAAATCTTTATTTTGTCCATAAATTAGTTTTAATTTGTAGTATTTTAATGATTATCATATTCAAAATTTTATAAAAGTAATAAAATTATTTATAAAAATTTTCAGATTATCAGTATTCCCCAATTTGTAACCGTTTTCACCTCCCTAACGGCTATATTCGCAATTAAGAATCAATAGTTAGGAATTAATTAATAAGCGTTTAGTATTAAAGTAAAGTAAACGGTAATTCGTTAATTTCTAATTCAAACTCTCGATTCTTGGTTGTGAAATGACCGTAAGAGAATTTGTTTTTAATTTCCATCATAGAAGCACAATAGGGCAGTTTGATGATGAAGAATGGGATTCGTGAAGGCGTGAAGGATCTGTGAAAATATTTGAAGATCCGATTTGAATTCGAATCTGAATCTCATATAATCAAATGCAAACAATACTAATGAGGTAAAATAAGAAAAATATAAATAAAACAGAGAAATGTTAAATAATTATCATCATAGAAAAATGTATCTATAACATTTAAAGTATAATCGAATTTAAGTAATGGCTTTCCTGGCATTCTACCAGAGAAAAACGAAAACGATGGAAACTGAGGACAAAACGAAATTCTAGAATTATTTAGAAGGAGAAAATACAAAAAAATTTTTAGTTAGATGTATTGCAAAATAGTTTACTCGAGCGTGACAATTAAATATTGGAGAAAATAAAAACAATGCAATATATTATGCTTTCGATTTTAGTAGTGTTATCCCTGCACATCATACTTTTCCTGAGAACAGTCGAGTCACGCCGATAGTCTAAACTCCGTTCTGGAAAAAGTTTTGAATTGAAAGCACGTAATTTCCGGTCCACACTGAAAGTTTCTATAAAGTTAATCGGGGCCTTCTGCTCCTAAGCTTTCCATATCCGGTCTCGACTTGCATATATCTAACTCCATTATCAAGATTAACGTAAGACAGACAACAGCGGAAATTTATAGATTTGCAATTTGAAAGTTGTAGTCCAATCATTTGAAATAATTAAAAAAATATAATAACCAATTTATAAAGCTTATTATTGTCTATAAGTTTTGTATAACGAAGATTGAATAAAATATGAAAGCAAATTAAAGATGAGATAATGAATTCTATAACAGACTAAACATTTGTTTTGGAGATATTTGCTTAAGCTTGCATATAACACAAATTCATTGCAAATATTATTGATACCGTGTAGACACAACCTGATATGATATCAAGAACACTTGCTATTTGAGAATTGTGACTTGCAACAATCGATACTCATGAATATTTAACTTACAAATCTTTAGAAATATCTATTAATAATTTAGAATTTTATGAGTGTTAACAAATGTAATTAATTTTACAGTCTAAATAATATAAATTTCTTTAAATTATACTTTATTTCGTCTTTACTATAAAGATGTAGGTGATTACTTGGTAGAGATAATTGTAATTTAGAGATAACAAGTCGTGTTACTCCTTTGTTAAGTCTATCAGAGATGTATTTATATAATTAGAAATCTACGTGCATTGATTTATAATGTTTAATTTACTCACGAAAGTAAGATAAACATTTCGAGATTTTATTGGTGTAATGCGATAAACCGATATTTGGACCACCCTAGACGGATTTTTATGTTCTCGTCGTATAAAGGTGTAACTACTCGCGCTTTATGGATATTCATGGTGGCCCAAAGTTAGTTTAACATTGTAAATACTAAATTTGTCATAAAAAATTCAGTTCGCTTTACATCTCGTTTCTATAACTGCCATAGAATTTGATTTCTTTCTATGAATACGTGTTTATTTCATGTGATCCAGATTCTTCGACATAGCAGCCATTAAACTAAAAATTTATTTATGCAACAGCCAACTGGTCTTTATCCCTTTAATTCTTTTACTATGGGGGTTTTTTTTATGTATGCATGTATTTATTATTCATACACGTTTATTTACAAACAGATGGTATAGTCAGTGGCTCGTGGGCCTTCACGAGATCCAGGCGAATTTGAATTAGGGGTCCCATGCAGTGTTTACTTCAGACATTTTTCTTCAAGAAAATGTTTTGGGAAGAAATATCTTCTTATAAAAGATTAGTTTAGGGTCCTTGTTAGAGGGGTCCCCAGGCAACTGCCCTTTTTACCCAAAGGATAACGCGCCACTGGGTAAGGTAGCGATTTCGAAAGACTTCAAGATAATCCTGTTATTTATTTAATTACATATCATCTATTAAATTGTTTTATTTTAGTTTTCACGAATTAATTATATTATAGAATATATTATAGTTAAGTGATAGTTAAAAATATATTACAGTTAAGGATCTTATAGTTAAAGTCTACACTCCGAATCCTATAAACTTTACTATTACACACAACAAAATTAAAGTTTTCCTTAATATTAGCTCAATTTAAACTTTATTCTTTTCCGCTGAAAAATAAGTTGAGTTATACATTATGAAAGAAAAATTCACAGTGGAGAAAAGCTTTTCATTAGAAAAGATATGTTTGAATTTTCTCAAGATTTAAACTAATTTGTAAAGATTTTGTTGAAATTTAAAATAATTCGGAAAAATTTATAAAGTAATTTGTAAAGATGTTAAAATTTATAAATTAGTTTAAATATTTTGCAGAAAAATAAGGTCATTTAAAATACAGTAACGGCCACAACGGCCAATAACGGCCATTCATGGAAACACACACATACACACAAAATATCCGTTGTTTGGAGATTATGTTGCACTTTTGTTTTCAAAAATGGAAAAGTTCTTAGAAATGGCCGCCGTTTAGAGTGGCCGCTATAAGAGGTTCGATTATATGCTTTATAAATATATATTATTAATATAAAAATATAAATGTAACTTTTTTAAGATAAAATTTCTTATAAATCGCTTAATTGATCATTTATGTTAGTAAAAGGTGTAAAAACATTACATAAAATATAAAAGTTATATCTAGTTTCGATGCAAATTAAAGTAATTTATCATAGAGAACTGAGTCAAAAGATGTCATTTTAAGACCATAAATGCCTTAAAAAGTGGCTTGTTGATTTTATCAATGAAAAATTTGATTACCAAATGCAAGTTTCTTGCATATATATCTGCCAGAATGATTACACCGTTTACCAGACCAGAATAAATCGCTAGTAACGTTGTGATGCCTCCACTGTATGGCCAAACACGACGGTTGATTTAATGCAGAATTTTCGTCTAAATTTATGATATCTGAAAATAAAACAGCAAGAAAATGTGTTTAATATTTAAAAATAAATAAATAAATAAATTTTAAAATTCATTTCTTCATATTAAACTATAAATAATTTTAAGAATAAAAATCAAGGTGATAAGTTAAGCCGAAATGTAATTTTCGCTCGGCATTTCTCTTGTTTAAAAAAATTTTTAAAGTAATTTTTAAAATTAAATAACAAAGAGAAATTCAATTTCTTCCACGAAAAATAATGGTTTTTTTTTAAATATTCATCTACTTAAAACTCTTCAATATTAATGTTTAATTATATTTTACTGTAAGAGAAGCAAATTTAATAAATATTTTACATTGTAATTTCGTTTATTTCATTAATAAATTGAGCTAAACGTATTGGAGAGAAATATTACAGCATCACTTGATAAGATAAATTCCAGTTTCTATAGCAACCGACAGGGATATGATGCACTTTGATGAGTAAAGGAATAAAAGGAGCGTCAAGTATTTTGTAATACGAGTTTCTTCTGTTTTTATTCACATTTTTTCTATAAACTAAATTAAATTAAGGCGAAAAAACACCCCATCTTAAAGCTAAATGGCTATTAAAAGTAGCTTAAGCCCTTGATGTAGTCAATTTATTTATATCAAAGCATTTGAAAAAGTTTTTTAAACATTTGCTTTATTACTTAAAAATAAATAAAAATTATTTATTTACGGTTAATTAATATTACGGTTATATTTATACACAATATTAATTAATATTAAACAAGTAAAAGCCGGATTAATTTGGGCTAAATTTTAGCTACATTTCATTAAAAGTTAGCAATTTGGCTAGGCTTTAGTTCAGATTACTTTCAACGATTAGTGTATAGCCAAGATATAGCCGAAAAATGTAGTTATTGTTAAATTAATCAATTTTAAATATAATAAAACTTTAAACTAATTAAAAATTATTTAAAAAATCAAAGCTTATTTAATTGTTTATTTACCTATATCAAATATAAATTATCGTAATCTTTTGTTTACTTCTTTATAGCAATTACTAATGGCTAAACCGCGTGTTAATAAAAATAGTAATAATGACGTCTTTTTACCGGAGGAAATTCTTTCTCCGTTTAACCAGTTCCATGTAATCTCTCCCGATTTTTTCTTTGATCCGATCCAATAAATAACACCAGACATATATCCTTCCGCGGATCGTATGAGTGAATGCAAGAATTTCTTTTCTTCGGTCGAAGTAACAGTAGCTAATTGTGATTGCGTTTCCGTACATATCCGATTGGCAGTGTCCCAACTCACTTCTGGATACGTCGATACCAAATAGCAATAATGTTCGTGGCTATGAAACAGGTGATTATCGCATAACGACTTTGGATTCTTTTCTGTAACCAAAATCAATCATTATAATCAATATCAAGTTTGCAACTGAAACTTCTCAACTTACAAATTTCTTTATTTTTTAATTAATATTTTAAATTTTTCGAACCTGTTTTCTATTATTTTATTCACTAATACTATTCCTTTACCTTAAGGCAATATTTTGCAAATTATAAATTAATATACAGGATGGCTCAGTTAACCGAATAACGTATACATACGCTTTTATTTTAAGGTCGAGTAAAGCCGATTTAAAACACTTGTAAGAGATTCAGTCCTTTATTCGAAAGTACAGGATGACATAAAAGTCAGCTAACTTTTCGGATTAAACTACCGACAGTCACTGAACACTGGTTGTTCGCGGTTCGCACCTTACCCAGATGTCCATATACAGTTTTCGGGTTTTGTTGACGTGTTTAGTTCCTAAATAAGGACATTTTTTCCATGGAAAGTCCTCCCGGATGGCACCACTCTTGGTTAGATTGCCCACGTGTTGCATTGCCTTATTCACCAATCCAAACAACCATACACAATCTGTTAACTGAGTTGTTGTCATCCTTTACACTTATAATTAGTGGAAACTAATTATTTTATACTGTTCCTATTATGCTTATATCGTTCAAAATCACGTATAATGTTTAATCAATAGGTTCAAGGTAATTAGATTGTTAAGAATTGTAATGAGAGTTTGAAGTTCGGCATTAATTTGAAGTCTAATTGAAAGAATATGAAAGATTATGTGATATTTAATTGGAGCGATTTCTTATAATGTAAGTGATGCGTCATCCATCATTACAGTAATTAGAAATTCTTTTTTTTTATTATTAAAAACTTGCATGAAATTCTTAATTATTTTCAGTTAAAAGAAAAGGATCCTTTTAAGTAAAATGACTTTAAATAAAAGCTTTTTTTAACGTTATAGTAAAGGCATAATTATATAAATCTAATAATTGTATACAATTATTTGTAAATTCTTATCAAATTTGAAACATTAATTAAATTCGGATATTTATTGAGAAAAATATTCAGGTTTTTTTCTCTCTTAATTTTGTGAATTTTTAACTGATAAATTTATCGGTTTAAAATGCTTATCGGAAAACTCGAATTTTATCTTTTATAAAATTAGATTTTTAATTTTATAAATTTCTAAATATTATAAATATAATTTTTTAGAATGTTATAATTATTTTTATAAAATTTCCAGAATCTTATGATTTTAATTGTAAAAATTTATTTATGGTATAAAAATGTATTTATTGCATAAATCGTTCACAGAATAAATACATTAAACAGAGAATATCTTAAAGAAAAATGACAAATTGCTTTCTTTTCGATTGAAGGGATGCCAAAAAACTTGGGCCAACAAATGGACGAGTGGATAACAGCACTTAGTTGGTCATGGATTTGCGACTCACTAATGGGTTTGGTTTGTTTATTCGTATAAAGCAGCTCGACATATGGGCTATATGCCACCCGGGAAGTATTTTATGGGAAACTGGCCCCTATTTAGGTGTTACTAACGTGAAGAAAACCCGGAAAACCACGACCAGTGTTCAGTAGTTTTTATCCACTCGGTCACTAGTGCACCTCATCAATGGGCTAGCCATGTTTTTTTCATGGTTTTCTTTACCTAAATAAGGACCCATAAAGTTTTTTCGGAAGGAACCACCCCTTGGCAGATTGCCTGTGTTGTGTTGCCTTATCTAATCAGTCCAATGCATTTAGTTTAGGCCTGTACACACAGCCCCAAAATTTAGTCTTTTATGTAAAAAAGATATTTAAAAAAATTTAATTTATGTTATTATATACGTGATGGAAAAGCAATTTATTTTATTGTTTTTATTCTTATTTTTTTCAATCCTTTCAAATAGGAATTAAATCAATAATTGTCTGGTCCGGATTCCATCCCACCTCTTACAGGTCTGTCGTAAACGTGATTCGAATAATCAAACTTTTATAATACTCATTTACTAGATAACAATGTTACACAGTATAATTTAACTGTTGAGAATGATTTTACATGTTATAAAAGAAAATCATAAAATTAATAAATGAGGCCCACATTTTTCTGTATCACGAGCTTGTACGAAGAGAAACATCTAAATTCAGTAAAATATCTCAAGTTGGACATCCTTACGCTTTAGACGCTTCTCCAAATTGGCTTTTTCTAATTGTAACTGGGGAACAAATATATAAATTTACTCCGTAGTTTTCCTCTCCTCCATCTGGAATACGTGTCTAAATTGAGAACAATTTTATATGAGAGGTTTTACTGTATTACTGATATTTCGAAATTAAATATTTAATACGTAATAAACGGGAATAAAATAGAAAAATAGGAGGATTAAGAGCGAAGCGTGACTCTCACAAGTATTTTTCACCTGTTTAAAAGGAAGTAAGTTCTACAAGAAACAATATTAATAGCATTTAGCTAAAAGATTTTAATTTCTTAATTATATTTATGGACTTTTAGAAATTTCAAGTACAGTCAATTCCTCTGAACAGCGGTCACTGAAGGGAAGACAAAAGATGGCCGAGAATTCGAGAGATTAATAACTTAATTCGAGAATTTAATAACTTAAGTTTAATTTCAAGAGGATATAACTCGAGTACTAATAATCCGAATGACGTCAAACTTCACTTGGAGGCTTTTGTAGTGATGGAATTTTATTTGAAGCAAAAAGTTAGTTACAAAAATGTCCGTTAGAACGATAAATGGCGCTGCAACACCTTAATGGATAACTCAACAAGTCTCAAAACGTACGATACATGTAATACATTGTGTGATTACGCGACAAACAGCATGCTCGATATGCTGTTTGTTGCATAATCAACAGGGACCGGCATATTGAGCATGCTTTTACATAACCACACAATGTACCGTATACTATATATCGTAAGTTTTCAGACAGTTTGATTTATCCCTACGCTGTTGCAGCGCCATTTATCACCATAGCGGACATTTTTATAAGTAACAAATTTTTAGTTACACTACTAAAGTCTCTATGTGAAATATGACGTCATTGTGCTGATTAGTTTCCGAGTTATATCGTGACAAAATTGAACTTTAATTGAAAACACCCTGTACGAGAAGAATTTAAAAAAAAAATCCAGCAACGAGTTTCTTAACAGAACATGCCACACATGGTTTTAAATGTTACCAGGAAAGTTAATTTCCTGGTAATATTTAAAACCATGTGTGGCATCATCTGTTATTATATATTATTATTTAAAACTGTTTATATTTATTATTATTATAAAATGTCAAAAAGCTTAATTTTGGGGGTAGGGATAGGTTTTATAAAAAGTTGTAAATGCTAATAACGAGTAAAATCGTCATTAAGTCAAAGTCAGATCCTACTCGAGATATGACAAGACCCCCTTATCTCCCACTCCTCGACTTTTAACCACCAAAATTAAATATCATCAATCCCCTAATAAACAACCTCCATACAAAATTTAAGAAAATTTCGACAAAAAGCATAGGAGTTATTAAGCTTCAAAGAGGGTAAAAAAATCGTGCCCCCCACACACACTAACATCCATACATACAGAAATACCCCCGAAATTTTTTGTATTTCGCGACGTTTCAAGGTGTCCTGAGCCCACAAATGTAAAAACTTTGGGGGTCTTTTTTTTACCGATTGTCATATTTTCCCTCTGTTATGTAGACTATAAATATATAATGCAACGGGAAAGTGAAAGGGATTAGCAACGATCTTTTTATTTTTGATTAATTTTCAATAATTATAGACAATTTACTCAAACGTAAAATCTATAATTTCTGAAAATAGCAGAAAATTATGATTACGTGTCCAAAATTAATGGCTAATTTTCAAGAAAGCTATTTTTGACTAAAAAAAAAACCTTAATAGAATTTAAGGATATTACAACACGATAAATCAATTTCTGAGACGTAAATTTGCAATTAAACTCTTTAAGATGCAAATTCAGTGACTTACTTAAAATCAATACAGACCAGATTATCATTTCTGGTCGAAAATGCGTGAAAAATCATTTGCTGTCAACTTAATTCATTAATCAATTCATCCTCAGGCATACACGTTTACCTGATCCAATAAGGATTGATATGCTAAAGCAATGCAACACGAAAGCAATTTGCCAAATGTGGTGCTTCCTGGTAGCACTTTTTAATGGAAATTGTTCTTAGTTAGGTGTTCGACACGTAAAGATTACCCAGACATTAACTATTCAATGCCAATATCCATTCAGTCACTGATGGGCTTTGATTTAATAGATTAAGGCCCATCAGTGAATAAGATTTAGGTCAGGTAAACGTATATATATATACCTGTGAAATGTTATTAATAAGATATAAAGCTTTAGAAAATCATTAAGCTCGCGGTATGATCGCGCCAATCCGAACTGTATGAAAACGATCATCATCCATAAAAGAAATTACGTAACCACATACACAGGTCACAAGGATTTCGTCTTTATATCACTATTTGGAATTCTTTCATCCTCTATTCATACATTATGCAAATCCAGTCAGGATGGAGATAAATGGTATCCCTATTGAGCGCTAGCGTGGTGTGTGTGTGTTGGTAACCAACCTGCTGAAATATGTCACATTCTCATTGTTACTAGCTGAGCGAAACTCGTCTCTATGGCATAAACAGCCAGATTGCTTAATGAAAGTATAAATGGACCTGGCATGCATCTGTTCAATATTAATTAGTTCCATTACAAATCATCATACCGCAGATACCAAACTCTTCATTTTTCTATCCTTGTTGTTGAAGGATCAGTTTAATTACTGATCGCTTGTTTTTTAGCCAAAAGGCAAACGATTTAATCTGATACAAACGTTTCAGAAAATAAATTTTATATTATTTAATACAATATATAATAATTTAGAATTCTGAATAAGTTTACGTTTTTTTGTTAATTATAAAATTTTTCTAATTCTAACAAAACTGAATTATTTGGTAATTAATTAATAATATCCAATTGCTCTTTCATCATGTATATATTAATGGTAGTTGCAGTAATTTGCTTAATTGGTAGTTGATGGAATCAGGCAACGCAAGACATGGACGATCTGCTTTGTGGGATACATTCCGGAAAGATTTTCTATGGGAAAGTAACTGAAGAAAATCCAGAAAACTCCACGTGGCCAGTCCATTGGTGCGGCTTTTTCAGTGATTTTATCCACTCGTCACTGGCTGGCTTTGTTTACTTAATGATATTAAAGAGCGAGCCATGATAACAATCTTAACTGACCGCCTTTTTTTTATTGATACTAATGATTTGTAATCTTGATTACAAGAGCTGCTTGTCAGAGGTAGACGTTTTGTAGGCTAGACTGTACTTATAAGAATGAACTTTTCTTCTTTTCTATGAATTATTTTTGAATAATTAAATGATAATTCCATACGCACGTAAATTTTAATATAAATTATTACACAAATTTAAAGCAGCATATTTACTTATAAGGACAATATCCAATATATACATTACATGCACACTTTGTTGAAACTATTATCATTGAGATTATTTTCAAAACGATCAACAATAACATTATTAGCAATTGTCCGTGCCAAGGTGCTTCAGAATGTTTTGATTTTACACATCACTGAAAACACTTTTAAAACGATGAACGACATCGAATTTATTGAAAATTACAACACTAATGTGTTTGAAAAAGTTTAATAATAATAATATTTTTTAAAATTACAAGCCGTTATAATTGTTTTTTCTATAAAATTAATGAGAATTTACCTGGCACTAAAGAGACTTCTGCTCTGAAACCTCGAAAACTTTGTGAAAAATCAGATAAGAATAAGATTTTCAGCATGTTAGACGTGGAAATCTGCCTCAATAGCTTAATTCTCGATCTCCAATCACCACAGTAATGGATTCCTGATGCTTCAACCCCTCCTTCAATTGTCAGATAATCGTATTGACACCTGAAATTATTTAAATGCAGTCATTAATTCACGTATCAGGAAAAAATTTTATACATTAGAATACTAAATTTATTTAATATTTAAAGATAAATGTGTAGGTGTATGTGGTGTCGTGTTCTATAGTGGAAAATAATATAGGACAAATTTACTTATATAGATGAATTGTGTACAGTAATACTTAAATAGTATGTATATGTACAGGAAATTAATTCTAGTTTTTTATTTTTTAAAAAAAAATTTTCGTTTTATTGTTCTCTTATTTCTGAAAACTGTAGAACAACTATAGTAATGCTTCCATATAGGGTACTGTATTGTATGTCTCATACATAATGCAATTTTCAAACAGTATTGCTTTTTCAAAATTACATCACGTATGACGTCACTATCACGTCGGACACTCACAAATGTTACCTTAATAGTTACTGTTACGTTTTTAAAAAATGCATTACGTGTTGTGTCAAGTAATATATCGCGCTTTCCAAACGCAAAACCAAGACATGGAATTTAAAATCACATGAAATCTTTATTATATTTTTAATCGTAACTGTTACAGTCACAATTTTAAAAATTATTTCCGAACTGATGCTAACAAGAGTATGATCCAGTGGATAATCTTCAGTACTTTACCAAAAAACTGTTTCAAAAAATATTTTGTTTGACATCAAACAAAATGGCGTTCGAACGAAGTATTTTAAAGCGCCACCTACCTGTTTTCGAAAAAGTTTATAACTATTAATTTTAAATTAAAACACTTTTTTTCGAAGTTTCTAACACTTAAAAATACTTTTTAAGTGTTTTTAAGATATTTTTTTTAAGATCTTGTATCAGAAGCTTGTAGTTTCCTACTTTAATAAGCAGAAAGATTTTAAATTATATTCACATTTAAACTGATTTAATAATTAATAAATATGAAATTACTAGTTTGGAATGAAATATTGTTTAAATGTTTTCATTTAAAATCTAAATAAACATTAACAAATTACTTATTTAAACAGAGAATACTTAAGTGTTTTCGGACTGGGATTTTAAATTTTAGAAGAGGATTATTACGATTTATTGCATCGATATTGATTTAAACTAATATTATTTAAATACATTTATTTGTACTTCCACTGAAATTTGTTTTATCGGAGTAAATGTAAATATTATTAAAAGTTGTTCATTAATAGTTTATTCGATATTATCGATGTTATTTAAATGGTGGCCATTATTATACTTTTTACAAAAATTTTTCTCGTGGTGTAGGATTGGTTTATTTGGTTACGACAACGAGACACGTGGGTGATCTGCCGACATTAAAAAATCGATAGATGAAATCGTAAATAAACTTTTAAGTGTAGTTTTGCATGTATTAGTTGTCTAACTAAAGATATATCTTCAATATTTTCTTTTTACGCTATCCTCTTTCGATTTTATATTGTGCTAGATTTTGTAGTATGTTTTTCTGTGCCTATTCTTTCAGGTTGTAGTTCTAGATAATGTATTACCATGATAAATTCACAAGATTTCGACCTTAGGACATAATCTTTCGCTTTTTTCATGAAACTTTTTACGGCTGGATAATTTTCCATTTAGAAATATCAGTATCACTTTTACGGGAAGATTAAAAAGTATACAGTATATGATAGAGTACAGATAATAATAATATTAATAAGCAAAAGCTTCTTAACAGTTCAAAACTTTTCCTTGTTATATCTTATATAGAATGTGTAGCATTGCTTCACTGCTCCAACATCACATATACTGAATTCAAAAAATAAACAGACTTGCCGCTATAATTATGTTATGGAGTAAAGTATTCCACACTTAAATATTATTATTATCGTTTATATAATTATATTATTATTTTAATAAAATAATATTAAAAATATTTGAATCCTTACGAGGTAAACAAATAAATAAAATAATCCAGCAACGAGAGTTGCTTAACTTTTCCGGCAACATTTAAACCTGTGTGTGTGGCGCCATCTGTTATAATATTTTATTTTAAAAAACACTTTTTATAGTTTCAATTATTATAAAATGGTAAAAGGCTTAATTTTGAGGGTAGGGAAAGGTTTTATAAAAAATGCTAAATGCTAATAACGAATAAAATCTTTATTAAATCCGACCCTACTTGAGATATGACACGCGACTTTCCCTTTTCTCCCCACCTGTCGACGTTTAACCACCAAAATTTAATAGCATCAACACCCCTAATACACAAACCTCCCTGCAAAATTTCAGAAATTTTTGACAAAAAGCACAGGAGTTATTAAGCTTCAGAGAGGGCGAACATAATCCTGCCCCTTCATATTCACACTAACATATATACACAGAAAAAACCCCCGACATTTTTTCATTTCTCGACGTTTTCAGACCCCGAGTCCAAAAATGTAAAAATCTTGGGGGTCATTTTTTGACCGATCGCCATACTTTCCCTCTGTTATATGTATGCAACAAAGCCAGGAAAATAAAAATGATGTCACCTGGAAGATATACAAATTTATTTGAGGAGTATTTACTAAACAGTTCAACAAAGATATTCAATTTTATAGAAACCTCGAGCATGTTTACACTTCGAAAATCAGTCTTTATCCAATTGTTCGAATTGGCAATTCAGTAATACAATGTATTTTCAAGTGCGTATATGTGGACACACTTTTGAAATCTTATTTACATATATAAACTAATTTTAAAAGTGATAAAAGTTAGCAAAGAATAAAGTAATTTCAGATGTAATCTTATTTATTCCCATTCGCGAATAGATAAAGCTTTGTTCTAGCAACAAATATTCTTAGTTTATTTATATTATCAATAATTATTACTTTCCCGGCTTTTTGTCATTTTATAATAATTAAAAATATAAAAAAAAAATTAAATAAAATTTCATAACAGATGGCGCCACACGCAGTTTTAAATGTTGCCTGAAAAGTTAAGCAACTCGTTACTGTATTTTTCCATTTAGAACTACTGTCCATAACTGATCTAAATACCATAGAAATTAAGCATTTCATGAAATATTTTCAGAAAGTAATTAATGGAACTTTTCATATAAGATAACTTTTTCCAAATGAATAAATTTATCATATTTATTTGGTTTTAACTGCATTCATTCGTCCAAGAAAATATTACTAATATTTGTATTTTTTTTTCTGTTAATTAATAATTGTAAAAGATTATAATTAGTAGTAATGATTAAGAAGAGGTTTTTATACGGTTACTGTTTGGGCATCCATTAATTTGAAGCATGTTGCTAGCCTCCTGCAACTGTTTTCATGTTGTAAATGTCATAATTTATATTTAATGAATTCTAAAATTAGTTCGTGAATCACATTTTCCAACGTATAATCTGAGTTTCCACTATGGAAACGTATTTATATCTTAAAATACATTGAAATGAAATGCTGAGATGCGAATTTCATAATCTGGCAGACTCATTCTTGATTCATTTATTATCAAGGAAAATTTGTAATTCTTAAAAAAAAATTAATTCCTATAACTGATCATATAATGTGGATAAAGTTTGATTTTTTAAATACTTTTTTATGAATTAAAGTAAAATCTTATGCACAAATTTACCTTGAATTGTTAAGAAGAGTTTTATTATTCTACAGGGGAGATAGTTTCCTTTAAGGAAAATTGTTAAAATAAAGTTTTAACATTTGTAAAAGAGATATTGTCTGTTTAAAGTATTTAGGATAAATTTTGCCCTTTATTTTAAATGCAATATTTCTCTAATTAAAAGTTGGTATATACAACATAATGGTTTGTACAGTACAGTGTAAAGTTCTGTCAGAGAAAATTTCTTAGGAAAAAAACAGCGAAAATATCAAGAAAACTCCTACAAATGCAACGCACATTCAACGATTTTCACTCTAAAAGCTATAGCAGTTAAATTTTTACCAACAAGTACAACTTGTAGATGACAATGTACATCAGAGAATTACTTAAAACTCTAAATTACAATACAAAAAGCTCATCATACGAGAGATGTATGTTATTGAAAATGGAAGCGGTGAGTTTTGAAGTGAACTTGCTAGATGCAATGCAAATGAATAAAGTTTTAAGGGGAACGATTGAAGAGAATATTTTCTATGTGGGAGCCAATGCAAGAAAAAGGTTTGGAATCCTTGCTTTATAAGGAAGTCACAAATATTGAGCAGAAATGCGTCATGAGAAGAAGAAAATAAGCTGCTATAACCGACCTTTAATCCATAAAAATCCAAATATTTTAGTACATAATCATTTACACACGTAAAATTTAATGAATAAAACTGCGAAACAGTTTATACTATCTCATTTCGTGTGTAATTGTTCATTTTTTTCAACTAAATTTTCTATTCTTCTTTAATTCGAAAGATCGGATCTACATCTGGGAAAAGAGAGTTAATGTTAAGGAAAAGAAACTGACTACCAGATTTGAAAATGCACTTATCTTGTTAGTAGAAACATATACTGCTTCTTGTAGATGTCAACTTAAAGTTGAATTTGCTATATACAGAAACAGTTCAGTCATATTCTTTGTGAAACCTTTAAGTATGGTTTCAAAGGATCCAGTTTTATAGAAATGTCATTTATACAAGCTAATGTTAAGGTTCAGTGTATAGTTCTCGGGAATCCTGGATCGAGTCTAGGAAAGCAATTTTTTCAGGTATGGTCTGTCCTGATATGTCGAGCCCATTCTTCTCATCCACCTGATAAATGTGTGCCCCACAAATCTACCATGGTGGATATAGAAAAAAAAGGCCCTCTTAGTGTCCATAGGGTGAAAAGTGTCAGAAAATGAAAAGGACGTCATTAGAAACATATATGAAGAAAAAATATTACAAATATGCATATATGAAAAAAAATGCATATATGCACTTTTTCAACATATATGAAGAAACATATATGAAAAAAAATGCGAGTTTTCTCAAGAGGCTTCCTGCAATACGCTTAATTAACCTCAAAGAAGATCGGGGACGTTAATGGTGACGATTTAATGAAGTTTATAAGAATGTTAAAAGAATACATTTTTAATGATGATATTGATTAATATGTTAATGAATTAAATGTTTTATATATTTTTGGGAAGAGCCTAGAGTCCACCACATTATCTACTGCAGTGTTAAGCAAACTGTTTTGCTAGCAAACCCCCGTTTCTATTTAATAATAAAAACGAGGTAAAATAAAATAACCTGATGTAAAAAATTAAGATAAATCATAATATTTTAAATATTAATTAATTATTATATAAGGTTACTCAAAGGACAGTTTATATATTTTAGAAAATAATTTTAATTTTGCTGAAAAATATAACCCGAAACAATGAGTTCGGTTTATATAATACCTGCGACAACGTTCAAGAACGTTCCTTTTTGAATTTGCGTGTTTCTTATTTTTTTCTATTATTTCTCATATATCTTCAGATTATTGAAGTGAGTAAAGTATTCTCAGCATCACCCAATTTAATCTGAGAAGAAAGACTATATTTGATGAGAAAATCTATACTTTCCATCATGTTTATTTCTGTGTATTGCTATGTTATTTTTCTTATGTAACGAAAGAAACGATAAGATAGCAGACAAAGAAAGAACAGAGCAGAAATGATTGAAATTCCTTTCAATTTCTTATTATTTTTACTAAAATAAATATTTCAGTAACTTCTGACGAAATTTTGCCCTTCATTAGTCGGGTGGATAAAGACACCGAACATTGGTAATTATGAGTAGTGGGTTCGAGCCTCACCAATAGTTTAGTCAAGTGCAGTTTAGCAGGTTTTCCTCGTGTTTTTAACACCTGAAAAGGACAGCTTTCCATAAAATCCTCCGGGAGGCCCTTGGTAGATTGACCATATCTTTCATTATTTATCAATAATTTCATAAATCCTCGAACCTCTCATCAACGAACACTGGAGGGAACATAAAAAATGGCTGTTGTATAAATAAAATGTAATAAAAATAAATTTTTATTACATTCATTATTTATGACATTTTTTCATTCGCTTTTTTTAATAAAAGAATTTAAAGCTTTTGTTATTGTTTGCCTTTTATTGTTATTTATCTAAGTTACAACGTTTATGGTCGTTGTTTGGGGGTTCGACTGTATTGTAATTATTCGTTGGTTCTGTTCGATTATTTCAGAAAAAGTCGATTTTAATTTATGGATAAAACTTTTATATCAAAATAAATATTTATAAAATAAATTTTTGAATGAGATGTTGATTAAATGTTATTTCTATGATTTCAATTTATTTTCATTACTCTAGTTACTATAAACAATAATTAAGAAAATAAAACAAGAGAAATGGAAAAATATGTATAAACATAAATACTAGAATCAAATAGAAAAAAATCTATACATATTTTTATTGTCATTTGAGCCATAGTATCTTTCGCTTTGAATGCCAAAATACCTGGCAATGACTTTGAGTAATGGTATTCTTCACCACAGATACCAGGACACCTAGAATTGGCTTTGAGCCATGATATCCATGTTAAAGTATTGCCACATATCCTGAATAAAGGAAAAACACAGCACAGAAACAAACGTACATTTAGAATACTGTTAATTTCCATAAATTCAATTAGATTGTTTCATAATATTTTTCTATATTCAGATTCCTGTATATTTCTTAAATTTTTGTGTTCATTGACTGTTCATCTTGTACAACCTCTCGAAATAATACATTTCATTGTAAAAATTTATTATTATTATTATTATGTGGGTTAAGTTAGATATACTCGGTTAACACCGGTGGCTAAGTACTATGCCGGACCAAAGTCAAGGCATAGTAACCAAAACAGAAATTAAAGAAGTGTATCAGTGTGTGTGTCTGTATTCAGGAATTTTCTCACAATATGACATGTATTCAATATAGTGGCCTTCTGTAGAGTGATGTATGTGTTTCTATTCAATTCTAATGTGCCCAGGCTTTTGTGTAGTGTGTGTGGTATGACACCTGTAGAGGAGAGAACTACAGGTACAATAAGCACCCCATCCATCCTCCACAGATGCCTTATTTCCTGGGCGAGTTCTGTGTACTTGCTAATTTTTTCAGTGCATGCGTTTTGTATATTGTGAGTGTTTGGAATGGATATGTCTATAATGTATGTGATTTTATTGTGTTTGTCAATGAGTGTGATGTCTGGTCTGTTGTGGTAAATTGTTTTATCTGTGATTGACTGTTCATCTTGTACAACCTCTCGAAATAATACATTTCATTGTAAAAATTTATAATAATAATAATTCATAAGTTTAATTAAGAAATTTCGCTAAGAGAAACGGAACGTCTGTTTGACTATCCCAATTAATCGTTATTTAAATAGATAAATAAACGTTTATTTACTTCAGGTCTGATAAATTTATATTATTATCCTATAGAACACTATACTTTTTTATACTGTATACTTTCTACATAACATAATTACAAATTCGTATTAACCAGGAAACAAAGCCTCCTATACATCATACTTTTCCTGTAGCAAAAGAGTCATGCCGGTCATCTATCTAACTCCTTTCAGGTGATTATATTTGAATTGAAATAGTATGTAGTTAATTGGGTCCTCCTTTCCCCCTAAGCATTCCACATCTGACGTCAACTTTCATCTATCTAATTCTGTTCTCGAGATTAATGAAGGACAGACAACAAGCGGATGAAGCAAAAATTTATAGGTCTACAGTTTTTTAAATTGCAGCCCAGTTATATATTTACAGTTGTAAGGAGCGTAATTTAAGTACAAACATGATTGATGCTTTAGGTAAACACATTACATCAAATTAATGAATTTAAATTATATAAAAAACTTAATCAAACACCTTAATGTTCGCTGAGAGATTTTTAATGTAACGAACGAACGTTCGTTACATTAAAAGAGGCGCTTGAACTTTAAGTATAAGAGAGAGGCGCTTGAACTTTAGTATATTTTAAATTGAATTATTTCCGGTTAGGATAGGTAATATTAGTACATGAGTACGAGTAATAAGTTCTTATTTTACACTTATTGTTTCTTTTATAATGTATCAATTATTTTATTAATGTTATTGGTTATTAATTAATGTTTAACCAATGTAGTATGTTATTTTATTTTTACACTTATGTACCATTTACGTTTTAATTTTTATTCTGATTGGTTCGGATGTTAACGGTTTTTTGGCATTTTTGAATTTTATACGTGATGTTCCATTTATAATGTATTCCATTTTCGTATGTTCTGACCTGATGATGGTCTATTGAATAGACCGAAAACGTTCGTTCGTTACATTAAAAATCTCTCAGCGAACATTAAGGTGTTTTTTATTTAATTCTGCTGAGTAAGGGTATGATTTAAATTATATGTAATTACTATTGACACAATACACGCGATACAGAACAAAGGGAATTATTAATGATTATCAATTCCCTACAATCACATCTATTAAATGCATTGATAGGAAAATAGTTTAAGGAAATGAATATAGAATAATTTAAAGCACTCCATTGCAACATATAATTGTAATTTATCCTGTAATTTACCCTTTTTCTATATTATTTACTCGCGTGGTAAGTTCTTATATTTTATACACTTTGGTATATTGATATATATATGGAAGGTGACAGTATGCTTTCTACTGACTGCCACAAACCGAAGTATCACTTGTCTAGATAAATTTGGAGTGGTAAACCACTCCAAATTTATCTAGACAAGTGATACTTCGTGACTTATGATTTGGAAACTTATTTGATTCTGACAGAAGAGACTTTACCCGTTTCTCCTGGGTTTTGTTAAGAATTTTTAGGGCTGTTTAATACATCAATATCGCTCTATGTCAGAGAGAAAAACAGCTTTTGAAAAGGAAGTATCAGTATCTTGAATTTCAAGTGTCTGGAATTTATTACTTTAGAATAAATCCAATCAGAATGGCAATTTTCTTTTACTAGCAGAGTATCAATTCCACTAAAATCAATACTGTGTTCCGCGTAAATCCTTTGTTCTCTATCCATTACTAGCGTCAATTGCTGCTTTTGTTACTGTAACTAAAATTATTTTATTAAATTTTCTTTAAAATATTTTATTTTATTCCAAATTATAGTGTATTTTCTACTTGTTAAATGTTTTCTGGTGCTAAAAATATCATTTTTAATTAATAACAGTACTTTATACGAAATTTTGCAAATTGCATTGTAGAAATGAAGCTTTAATATAATAAAAAAAGAAGGAAAAAAAATTTATTTTTATTACATTTTATTTATTACATTCATTATTTATGACATTTTCTCAAATTTTTAATAAAAGAATTTAAAGCTTTTGTTATTGTTTGCCTTTTATTGTTATTTATCTAAGTTAGAAAATTGTCTAATATTTAATACTTTATACATTTTAAAACTTGAAATTATATAATTTATCTTTATTTATAGATATTTTCAACAATAATAATTACTAATAAGTATAAGAAATTAATTTATTTTATTAGTAACTTCACTGCAGTTCCGTAAATTACAATTTTAGTTAGAAAAAAATCTTAATTATTTATTGTGACATTGTCACAATGCCTGGCTGCAACTTTTAATCATATTTAATTAAAAAAATTTCCGTATTTGGTCTTGATTTTCATCTCTCTAACTCCATTCTCGAGATTAATTAAGGAAGAACGGACAGGCGGACGGACGAAAATAGAAATTTATAGGTCTGCAATTTGATAATTGCAGCCCAGTAAGCAATAATATTTTGAGGGAAGATTTTTATGTCTAACCGCCATGTTCCACATATAATGAAACAGTGGATGAAGGAGATAGATAAGAACTTCCCTGAGAAGATGAGAAGTAGGGTTTCTCATTTCCCGGTCTTTTGCTTGTCCCGGGATTCCGGGATAAAAGTGAACCGTTTCCCGGGAAATCCCGGGACAAAATTAATTATTTTTAACATATACAAAATATCTTGAAATTAAATTATATGGTTATTTTTCATTTTTTAAAGTAATTTAATACGTTTGCAACCTCCAAAATCATATTAATAATGCTGTGTAAGATATATATTAAAAATTATCTTTGAATTACGTAGACATTTTCACAAATAGAAAAAATTTATTAAAGTTTGCTGGAAACTGCATACAACAACAACAAAATTGCCTTTGAATTGAGTTGAAAATTTAAAAAAAAATGAACTTAGATCAAACTTCTAAGTTAGAAGGTAATTTTTGTTTTTTTTTTTTTTCTAAATAAAATATAATACAAAATATTGTAAATTTTCATAAGATTTTAAAGAGCAAAGATGGTGAATACTCCGATCACTCAATCTAATTCTTATTTTAGTAATGAAAAGTCTTGCTACCGAGAATGCCTTTTCCGATTCAATTGATGTGATTGGAATCGTGTTTAATGCATTTAAGAGAAGACAAATATTATGTGTTTTTCACCCGTATCCTGAAAGATTTCTAGTTCGTTTTCGAGATTGTAGTACTTCTTTTGTTCTCTAGTGTTCTTGATTTGTCTACCTCGACTGCTTTAATAGAAAGATCATAGCCCAATAATTCGGCAGTTCGTTTGTCTTTAATAATCGGATTATGAAGAAAAACTTCATACTTGCAGACTTCGTACTCGTTTGTATCCTTGCCCAATTTGCACAATATGGCGTTACGCAGTCATTGAAGCCACTGGGCATGGTTAAAAATTAAGACATCATAAGCACAATTATTCCAGATATTACTGGTAAAGAATTTTGAGTGTCCTCCACAAATAAGCTACGTATTGATTATTGACCATTTGTGACATGCCATAACGAGCAAAAATTTAAAAAAAACTAATAAGTAGGTTTAAAATTAATAAATACGAATGTATTCTGACAGTTAATGAGTTAACTATACTTTCTATTTGCAAAATTTCCTCAACCTTAGCATAAAATAAGAAAAAAGTAAATTTTTAAAAAATTTGCGGGATTTCCCCGGATAAGAAAAATTTCCCGGGATATTTCTCTGGTTAAAAAAACATCCGGGATCCTGGAATCCCGTTTGAGAAACCCTAATGAGAAGAGACCCTGACAGGTCCTAAAGCCTAACACTTATTAGGATGAAGATGAGGATAATAACGATGAGAAAATGTTTACAGCAATATAAATAAGGTACTGTATAGTGAGATAAAACTTTGAACTGAAATCACGTGATTTCCGTTTCGGACCGGAAGTTCGTATATGGTTAATCGGGAGCTAAAATGACTTTCTTCAATAAATTAAGACATAGTCGCTCTGGAAACATTTTTTACTTCCCTAGACGATCTCCATTTTCTTTTTGTTCTAGAACAATTTTTCTTTTAGATGACCGGACCTTCCTTTATAGGCTACTCAGCCATCCAATATCAAAAAACGCTCTTTAAAACAGGGTTAATCCAATTAAAATTATAAAAATAATTTCTTAAAAATTGGAAAATGGGATCTTACGACGTCTTTTCTTACATCCATGTCCATTCGGGAGTTCGGGCCTTTATCCACTCAAAAAATGCGCTGGTAAATGTAGATTTATTGACTCGGTCCCTCTGGCGACGATTTTCCATTTTTAAGTTTTTTGAAGTTCGTAAATCTACATTTACCAGCGCATTTTGTGAGTGGATAAAGGCCCGAACTCCCGAATGGACATGGATGTAAGAAAAGACGTCGTAAGATCCCATTTTCCAATTTTTAAGAAATTATTTTTATAATTTTAATTGGATTAACCCTGTTTTAAAAAGCGTTTTTTGATATTGGATGGCTGAGTAGCCTATAAAGCAGGGGTGGGCAAATACTTTAAAGCGCGGGCCAAAATGAAATTTTCAAAATGTCTCCCGGGCCGGAGGACTATACCGCGTATGCTTTGCACAAGCGGATGTTTTGGATGGAGTTTTTTCCCTGCCCAATTTTTTTTTTTTTTGACAAAAACACTAAGTATCATTTCAATTTGAATAAAATATGTCACGTAATTTTTAAAGAAATATTATTATAAATAAATGGCTATTAGATAAACCAGTCAATGAAAGATTTTATTTTGTTACTTATTTATGTCTTAACGATACAAATTATTTTATATTGACACATAGTTATTACAATTTAACATTTATATTGCATTTCGTAAATATAATAGTAAATAGAATTCAAAAAAGAAAAGAAAAACATCAAACGTTAAAATAAATATTTAAAGTTAATGCGAAACGTGAAATCTCGAATGTTCATCTGACATTATTTCTTCAAAATTGGGTTCCAAATCACTTGTAGCAATCCTTAATACCGAGTGTAGATTTTCGTCAGTAATTTGTGATCGATATTTATTTTTCGTGGAAACCATTAAAGAAAAAGTTCTTTCACAAATATATGTCGAACCAAATAAAACAAGGTATTTTTGAACATAGTTCAAAAAATGTTTGAAATGTTCGTTATTCAAAGCGCCATAGAAAGCACTCAATTCGTTTGAGTGAAAATTTTCTTTTAGTAAATTATTTGATTGTAAGTCAATTAGTTCTAGTTGAATTTCAACAGGAGCTTCTTGCACATCGAAATTGAAAGGTTGGCTAATTAATGATAAAGGTTTTTCAATAGCTTTGAAATCTTGAAATCTTCTTTGGAATTCAGAATGCAGGTCTTGTGTTATTGCACTATATTTAAAAAAATCTGTATTTTTCAATGATTCTCGCCGTGCTTGCAATGAGGGGAAATGATTTAATAATTTATTATTAAAGTTTTCAGCAAATAAATTGAGTTTTGTCATAAATGCTTTGACGTTTGAGTGCATATTGAAAGCGAATTGGTTTTTCCCTTGTAGATTTATATTTAGTTCATTCAAATATTTTACGATATCTACTGAAAACGAGAAATCGTTTAGCCAAGCCTTATTTTGCAATTCAGGAAAATCATGTAGTTTTTCTTTTATCGACAAGAAGGATACTATTTCATCAAGCAAATATTGAAATCTGTCCAAAACTTTACCAATGCTAAGCCATCTCACTTCAGTGTAATAAGGAATTTCGTAGAAGTCACTTTCAATTTCTTTCAAAAATTCAACAAACTGTCGATGATTTACGGCACGTCCTCGGATAAAATTCACAACTTTGGTCACAACAGTAACGACGTGATTCAATTTCAAAACTTTTCTGCATAGCACTTCTTGATGAATAATGCAGTGCAAAAATAATATATCGTGTTCTGGTTGTAACTCTTTTACTTTGTCGCGAATTCGTTTAAGTAAGCCTACATTTTTCCCTGTTAAACTAGGACAACCATCCGTAGTGACGCTTACTATTTTATTCCAAGTTAAACTTACTTTAACTAAACACTCTTCAACAGCGAGAAAGAAGTCTTCACCAGTAGTTGTATCTTTCATTGGATGCACACTAAGAAGTTCCTCGCTAATTTCACATTTCTTGTTAATGCCGCGAATAAATATTAATAATTGACTTGTATCAGTAATATCGCAGGACTCATCTAAAGCCAGAGAACAATAGGTAAAATCAGCAATTTTTGTTCTTAGCTGGTCAAGTAAGTTTCCTGAAATATTTTCAATCCGTCGTACTATTGTTCTTCTCGAAAGGCTTACATTTTCAAAAATATGTTTCTTTTCAGGACAACATATCTCCGACACTTGTACCATGCATTGTTTAACAAATTCTGCTTCAGAAAACGGCTTACAGAACTTAGCAATTTTGTGTGCGACAACATAACTTGCTTTTGTGGTAGATTTCTCTATATTACTTTGTTTGGTAAAAATATTTTGTTTCTTATTCAAGTTTTTTGCTAAGTTTTCTGCTACAGTTTGAAGTTCTTTTAAAGAAAGTGATGCATATTTTGGATGTTTTGTTGTAAAGTGCCTGTTTAAATTGTATTCTTTGAAAACAGCAATTGTTTCCTGACAAACTAAACAAATTGCTTTCTTATTAATGTTTGTAAAAAGATATTTTACCGTCCAAGCTTCATTGAAGTTTCTGCATTCCAAATCAACTTTTCTTTTTTTAGATTGACTCATTTTACAAAGGTCTACAAATAAATAATTTAATTAATACAATAAAATAAAACCAATGTTTTAAAATTTTACTTACAAAAAGTCCACTTTTTCAATTTTATATTTGCAAACTAATATTAGACTCGAACAAAAAAGAGTATGCGATCAGTGCTAACTCAAAATTAACAATACGCGTGGTGCCACCTGTCGTCCCTCGAAAAGTGAGAGGAGTGCAGCATATGCCGTCCACACATGCATTTCGAACCTAGCGCGATCTCCTTTGTGTTCGACGATTTTATTACGCCTATTATATATACAGTACGCACACTAATAATGTTGATGTCAACAAAATCTCATAAAAGAGTTTTAAAAAATTTGCGTGCGGAATTTTTCAACGGGCCGGATAAAATTAGCAAAAGGGCCGGATCCGGCCCGCGGGCCGGCTTTTGCCCACCCCTGCTATAAAGGAAGGTCCGGTCATCTAAAAGAAAAATTGTTCTAAAACACAAAAAATAATGGAGATCGTCTAGGGAAGTAAAAAATGTTTCCAGAGCGACTATGTCTTAATTTATTAAACAAAAATTTAACATCCGACGAACTTCAAATGACTTTCTTCATATCAAAATGGCCCTCAATGGGGAGGTCAGTTAAACGAGTGGAATCGAAGAATGGCGCCTTATGTCTCGCCATGAAAATTTTTGATGATCGAATCGAATTCGAACCCGGATCCTCCAGAAAGACAGGCTAATATTATCTGGCCATTAAAATTAACTCTAAACTATTACCTGCTAATAGATAACATTTACCAAAGGGGGAAACCTATAGGGTGGACGATCAGTGGGTAAACTGACCATATTTATTTACATATGTGATGGAAACCCTGAAAACTCCACGTGGCCAGCTCGGTGATAGGGGGCGAACCTGGGGCCATTGTTAAGTGGTTTTACCCATTCGATCACTGGTGGTCTAATTTGGGATTGACATTGGTGGCTTCAATTTTTAATCATATTTTAAATTTAATATTACGAATTTAGTCTCTGTAATCCAAAAAAACTTTTGGTAGACTAATCTCACAGCAATATGGTTGGCAAATTGATTTTATTTAAAACTACAGTAGAGCGTCGATAAGTGGAACGTCGGTAAGTGGAATGGCCGGAAAGTGGAACGATTTTCAGTCGGACTGTGTCGTGCTGAATCGAATGTTTTTGATACTAAATTTACTTCTAAAGTATAATTTTCATGTTTTTTATATTCTTTAATATGTTTATTTTGTTTGTACAAAATGCAGAAATAATTTTTAACGATACGATAGCCTCGATGATTATTATAAAAATTTTCGTTAGGCTTAAAATCGACGAAAATTCAACACGAAGCGACACGCAACGGAGAAAAATTCAACAGGAAGCGATACGCAACGGAGAAAAATTTGAACATCGGACAGGTTAATGTATTTTTTCGTACAAAGTCGGAAACTGGAACAAATCATTAACTGGAAGGACCCCAGTCCCCAATTGGTTCCACTTTTCGACGCTCTACTGTACATCATATGTATTTCGGGTTGGTTTAATTTGTTTCAACCCCTCTTCAGTGCTAAAACAAATAAATAAAAATTTTAAGAACACGACATCAATGTATGACAATAACTAGTTTAAAAAATGGGGACTTACAATATACGTTGGTGTAAATTAGATTATATTTAGACAGGTGGGAAGGCAAACCTTCCTCACCTTGATTGGTATCCTAAAATAACAATTTTTGTATATATCATAATGTATGGCTAATTTTAAATAAACATTTCAAACAACACTTATACTCACAAAGTAAAAAATATTTTCTTCATAGATGTATAATAAACACTCTAAAACAGCAAATGGTTAAAGCTGACAAACAAATGTATAGGTATAATGCATTCACGATGCATAAAATATTTTAACAAACTTCACAAAATTGTTAAAAAATAACGACACTATTAGTTCACTTACACCGGGTTGAATTTTATTACAATAATAATCACGTGATGATACTAAATTCGTAATATTATCTACTGTACAGCAACATTTATATTAAAGAATTAAAATATTTTAAATTTATTTAATGTAAAATATATATTTGCCACCTCAAATTAGTTGTGGTTTGCCCCTGTACATAATACTTTTCCTTTAACAATAGAGTCGTGCCGGTCATCCATCTAACACCTTTCAAGGAAAAAGTTTTAAATTAAAGAACCATAACTTCTGGTCTTAACCGGAAGTTCATATATAGTTAATCGGGGCCTCCTGCCTCTAAGGTTTTCATATTTGGTCTCGTCTTTCATCTTTCTTACTCTGTTCTCGATATTAAGGAGAGACAGTGGGATTTTACAGGTTTACAATTTTTTTTCAAATTGGAGCCCCCCAAAAATAATTTATTTTCTATTTGGGCATTTTAAACTTAAAATTAACAACTTTTCTTGAATACTTTATACAAAGGGTCCCAAGCCAACTGGGAGCCCATTTTGTCTAGAACAGGGCGACTTTTGTCGAAAATTTCAGAAATCTTGCAGGGAAGTTTGTGTATTAGGAGGATTGATTCTATTAAACGGTGGTTAAACGTCGACGGACTAGGGAAAAAAAGGGGTCGCATGTCATATCTCGAGTGGGATCGGACTTAATGAAGATTTTCCTCGTTATTAGCATTTAGAACTTTTTATAAAACTCATCACTACTCTCAAAATTAAACGTTTTTCCGTCTAATAATAATATTAAAAAAATTTAAATAAATTTTTACACCAGATGGCTTCACACACAATTTTAACTTTATTGCCGGGAAAGTTACTCAACTCGCTGTTGGATTTTTCATGTAATTTTCCGGATATATTGGGCCCCATTCCTGATAAGACTCCCAGTTGAACCGTTATAGGCCTGCAACGACTGCGAGACTTAATCAATCCACAATACGCCTGACTAAAAGGCTTCTTAGTGCTCACAGGGCGGAAAGATACACATACATTCACACACACACACAAAAAAAAAATATATGTATATATAATAACATTACGACGACAAAATATTATTTTAAGCTGAAAGAATAGCAATAATTATTTTTGACTGTTAGAAGTTGGATAGAATTATTAGAAAGCAATACAAGTAAAAACGAAACAAATCAGCCTTCAACTTCAAATATTCCAAAAAAGTACTATAAATCTGAATGTAAATTTAGAGAGGAAAAAAAAGTATTTATAAAATATTTTCTAATAAACCAAAAGAAAATTCAGAATTTATAAAATATGATAATACTTTGTACTGAGATTTCTTTTTTCAATATTTTGTTTACGAGTAGTAAGGGCTTAAAAAATTCGAAATTATTTTCCTGTCACGCTGTATGTGCTGTATATAAAAAGACTTTAAAACCATATCATTTTATTGGTTATTTTATAAAGCATAGAAAGCAATAAAATGGCAAAGTGATTTAAGAAAACAAATGAGGTCTATACTAGTATACCTTCATTAATTTTAATCCTTTGTCAGCGGCGAGTTATCCTATGGGCAAAAAAAAGCAATTGCCTGGGGCCCCCACAATAACGGGCCCCAAATTAATTTTTTTATAAACTCATTATTTACTCATTAGGCCCCCTTATTTAAGTTTACCCGAACCCATGAATTTATAACACGTCACTGACTGGGGCCCTCACTAACCGGAAGCCCAAACCAATCTTTTATAAGAAAATATCCTCCAAAAATTCCTCCGAAGGAAGGAAGGAAGGAAGAAAAATGTGTGAAGTCAACATTGTATATAGGGCCCTCTAATTCAAATTCGTTTGGGCTTAATAAAGCTATAACGCGCCATTGTCCTTTGTCATGAAATCAAAACAACTAAAAATTATTTTATTTTATTCCAAAAATTGGAAAAAATTTTAGTCTAAGATTTTACAAAAACATTGTTATTACAAAAAAATTATGTTTAAAAATATAACAATAATAATCAGTGGCGATGCTACATGCAGACTATACAACTGCATAGGGGTTCCCAGTCGATTCGGGCCCCTATGCAGTTGTATTCTGTGAAGAAAAATGGCGAAATGCTGGGGAATAAAGTATACAATCATGCATTAAAGTACAGTACATAATATTGGAAACGAGTAATATCGTTGAGAAAGTTCACAGGCAGGCCTTCATTGTCTCATTTTCACGGGGGCCAAAATTTGATCCTTGTGCTAATGATAATTTTAATTAATTAATCAGTTTTGCTTGTTTTTGATATAAGAATTTGTCGAGATAAACTGGCCAAGCAGTCAATAAAAAGGCAAATAAACAAATAAAACTACACACGGGAATAAAGTGAAAAGGTTAACGACAAACGAGGGACAGACACACGTACTGAGCAAATGTATGAGACTTGAATAATCGATGTAGTGACGAAACTAATAATTTTAATGCGTGTAGAATGTGATGATTGCCGGACAATTTTCTCAGATTAGTTCTTTAGAGGGATAAGTAATTATAGATTTTCAAACATAGAGCAGTTAGAAAACCTGGAAGAGATTGCACTTTCCTCCAAAATTGTTTTTTAATTACATTATATATCTTTTAAAAAGCTAACCTTAAATTTTTATGTAACTAAATTTCGTATAATTATGAATTTTACCTCAAATTACGTTACTCGGTATGTCTAATACTTATTACTAGATTTACCATTTAAATTTTAATTCTATTGACAGGCTTTAATTATTTTATAAATGAAAATGTTTGGAAAAATTATTGTAATTTTAGCTTAATTGCTAATTTTACTGAATTAACTTTTGTAAATAACAGTAAATAAAAAATACACATGACCCAAAGTCAGTAACCATGATTTATTTTGCCTGTTCCAGGTTCATGGGTGAAAAAGTGTTTTATTTTTACATAATTCGTAGAAAATATAATTTTAAAATGCTACTAGGTTAATTACATTTTTTAATTAATTAATTTAATTAATTACAATTTACTGTTAACAATAATGTTAACTAATTTCTTGGCTCATTCTATAATATATAATTAAATTTAATTAACTTTATTAAAATTAATATATACTATTTCATGGGCTTTAAATATTATTCCTCGATAAGCAAAATATATTTAATTACCTATTGATTATTTACAGTTATTACACTACGGCTAATTAAGAGAAGATTAAAACTTACGATTCATGATCTTCCAAAATGAAATCGTTGAACTGTAAATCGATTAATCTTCCTTCGGGAGCAATAACATGTATGAAGCATTTCACATTAGCGGGATAATTATCCGGATAAAGAGGACTGGTTATCATATCTCTATCTCTTGCAGCATCCAGACGAACGGTTCTATTACAATCCGGTTTGGCATATTCGAGGATTGATACTAAAATAAAACACAGTATAGACATTTTTACTCAAAATTCTTGAATTTAAATCGGATTTTACACGTGAGAATTGAATGATATACAATAGACTCTCCCACATCCGACCTTCCAATATCCGATACTGATCAAAGGTAAATGGTTAAATTTTCGAAAATATTGTACACAACTCCGAATTTTACCTTTATATACTGCAGTATGTACGTTACATTTTTATAGTTAGATTGCCTTGAAGCTTGTAGATGCATCAATACCACTGACACGATAATGAGGAGGCATTGGTGTGATGTAGCAGCTCATCAGCGAATCATGGACAAAACAAACTTTAACACAATACTTTGAACATGAATTGCAATTGCAATTGTCAAAGTGAAAATAAACGTGTTTATACATATAGTAAACATATATATTACAGTGTTATTGAAAAGTTCTCACATGGGAGAGTCTATTATACTTGTTAAATCTCTTATGTTAACTAAAAATGATTTTTACCTCCCGGTCTAGGTTTCTGACATATAAATGCATTATGGACATCGCAGTCTCTATCATTCCAATAAAAAGTATCTGTAACTCCTTCCCCTTTACTGGGATATCTAAATGTGTTTCTAAGTTCGATACAGTCTTGATTTGCCAAACCGTCATCATTCGGTTGGGCATTGTATCCGCCATATTGTTTCCAGCCAGGAAACCAATCTAAAATTATAAAATTATAAAACACTCAAGAAATTTTATTTTAATATAATATATAATACTAGAATAATATTAATTCTGAATATAAATTAATTTTTAATACTCAAATTATTGCATAAAAGCTGTCAAGAATGAAAAATCATTTCAGTTGAATATATCACGCATGAAGCTTCTTAAACATATACAATGTAAATATATAAAATTATTACATTTTTAAAAGAAATTTAAAGAAATTCTTTTGAGTTTTATGCAGGATTATACATAAGATGAATATGCTCTAGTTTGGGGTCTTCATGCTGTGGATTGGGAAATTCAGTAACGCGACCCTTCAGCGATCTGCCAAGGGGAGTGCCTCTCGGAAGGATTTTTCTATGGAAAACTGAGCCCTATTTATACGTCAGACATGTGAAGAAACCCAGAGAACTCCACTTGGCCATCCTGATTACCAGGAGCGAATGTGCAACCAGTGTTTAGTGTCTTTATCCACTTCACACTGTTCAGTGTTTTTATTCGTTAAAGGCCTCATGTTTTTAAAATTATTATTTGTTAGAGGAAAAAGAGCCACACGTATTGTAGATTAGAGTGACAAATCTAAATGCGGTCCGAAATTATTATTAAAAATTAAAATTTATAAAATTATTTTGTCTTTAAACAGCTGTAGATTATTGTTGTAAATAGAGAGCTTCATCACATAAAATGCTCCGTCAGAGAAGTATTTTCATTATAATTAACTCACATAAAATAAAGCGTAATTAAGAATTAAGAATTCTGTACCTTTAACAATAAACAAAAGACAAATTAATTATCTCAACAATGTGAACGAGATGAATAAACTTTATACTTCGAATGAATATTTTCATTTTCAGACTTTTAAATGACAAATACGCATTACAATTTAGCTTCGAATTCTATTCAGTTTTCTATTAATTAACATTTATTATTTAGTCTAGTGGGTTTGACGGCATGCGGCAACAAAACACATGGACGATCTGCCATGGGCAATAATGCTTCCCGAGAGGACTTTCTGCAAGAAACTGGCTCATATTTTGATGTTATAAACGTGAAAATTCCAGGTGTCCAGCCTGTTAATCAGACACGAACCCGCGACCAACTACCACTTCAACAGTGTCACACAAATTCCCTGTCGTCCGTCCGTCTGTCTTTCTTCAATCTCGAGAACTGAGTTAGATAGATAAAAGAAGAGAGCAGATTTGGCAACCTTCGGGGCGAGAGATCCTGATTAACTCTACACGAATTTCTGATACAAACCAAAAGTCACGTTATTTCAATTCAAAAATTTCCCTGGAAATGTGTCAGATAGATAACCGGCACCACTCTATTGTTAAAGGAAAAGTATGATGTACAGGGGCAAACCACTACTAATTTGAGGTGGAGAGCATATATTTTGAATTAAATAAATGAAAAATATAATTAAAAATTGAAGTCCGGCATTGTGACAATGTCAAAATAAATAATTGCGCGTTTATTTTAAAATTTTATTTATTAATAATTTTTAAAATATAATTTAAAAGTATACTTAGTACTTATTAAATTCGCGCTGTAAAATTTACGAAAGTTTGTTGTGTAAAGTACAGAGTGACTCAAAGGTCGGTTAATTAATAAAAGTTAGTAACTAAATAGTCAATTAGAAGTCAATTTAGAAGGCTGGTCCTACCAAATTACAGGACGGACAATCTATCTATTTTATAGGCCATACAAATAATTGGATCTAAGGAAAGTTTCTTAAGTTTCCTTCAAGAAATAAAGAAGAAAAGTGTATTCATTTCACCTTTTTCTATATGTTTTCGCTGTTTAATCGTTATATATAAGAATTTTAATGCTAATATATTCATTACTAAGAGTAAAATTTTCCTTTAATCGCTTCCAAACCGATTTTAACCGTTCTTTAAAAAGAAAACTCCCATATCTCGGGAGTTTTCTTTTTATCATTAACTGACTCTTGGGCCACTGTGTATTTTCATTGGATGATTGGAAATAAAACTGCTGGAAAGATACGTAAATTTGATTTCTTAAATAAAACGACAAATGATTTGAGATTTCAGAAATTAAATTTGGAATTGGCATAGATGATTATGGAATTATGATACTTTTTTAGAATTATAGGAAATCTTTACTTAAAAATTAAATTATAAAAATAAATATTCATTAAAAGTATCACTGTGATTTTGATAATAAAGAAAAAAGTTTTACGTTAGCTTAAAATCGTTAAATGAAAATTAACATTTAGAAACTATGAAATCCTTTGTACTTATTTCATATTTTCTTCTTAGTAATTGAACTTTGTAGTAATACACGTTCAATAACTTAAATAAATGAGAAAAGAAACTTGTTCTCTTCCACTAATTTAAATTGAAATTTCGCGAAATTTCAGTTTAAATTAGTGGAAGAGCAATAGGATAAGGCAACGCAACACAAGGGCGATATCTCAAAGAGGTGCCTCTCGGAATGAATGTCTATGAAAAACTGGCCCCTATTTAGGTGTTAGACACGTGAAGAAAACCCGGTAAATCGCTCGTGGCCAGCCCATTGATGAGGTGAGATCCCACGACCAACTATCAGTGTTCTGTGATGTTTCCCAGTGGAGCAACGATGGGCATTGAAGTAGAAAGATCATTTCTATTTCTTTCTCTCTGTAAATATATAACTTCTTTACATATAGATATGACTAATCTAGGGAATGTGTTGCAATAACTGATAAAGATTTAAACGTCTAAATTTCACTATTTTTACGTGACGTTGCCTATTGGCTTTCAAAATAATCCGGCACCGGAAATTAAACTTATTTCCTGTTAAACAAATCATTTCCCATCCGAAAATGTTATAAAGGATATTATACGACAGACAACCAAGCTTTTTTTATAGGCGATATTGATAATTGATCTAAGATGAGTTTCTTGTTTACTTCAAGAAATAAACAGAAAAGATGTATTTCGCCCGTCTTTCATATTAATTTTTTGGTTGTTTAATCGTATACATAGTAAGTTTAATGCTGGTATATTCATTAGTAAGAGCAATATTTCTCGTTTAAAACATTATAACAATAATTTAAAATGATTATAATATTTTTAAACAGAAAAGTTAGTATTTTAATATAGCTTCTTCCTTCTCCTTCTGCTCTGTGAGCCCTAAGGCCTTTTCTCCATACTCATCGTGGGTTCAGTGAGGTCTGGAGGGGATGATGAGTCGTGTCTCATCACGTGGAGTTTTCTGAATTTTATTTACGTGTCTAACACCTAAATAGGACCAGTTTCCTATAGAAAGTCCTTCTGGAAGGCCTCTCGGAAAGGCATGTTTCCTACAAGGGCCTTACAGGCTAGACAGCCATGTGTTGCCTTGCCTTATCCAATCCAAATCCTTAATTGCCTCGGCCATCCAGCCTTCTAATTTAATATACCCTAAATTAAAATTTAAGTATAAGGATTACGTAGAAAGCGTTTAAACGATATTGTAAACCATTATTATTTAAACGCCAGGGAAAATATTGATATTTCGTAATTATAAATTGTAAGAGAGATTTCGATATAAAACAAAGTTAACGAGATATTGATTGGTGATGATATTGCTCTCGGTTTGCACAATGAGGAGATTATCAATATACGAAAGCTATTTATTCAGAAACGCAGAATAATTACGTCATTATTTTTGTTTATTTAAATGGAAAAGATTTTATTAAAGTTTTAAATAATAAAATGCTTATTAATATTCTATCATGCTTAAAAATCATTAAAATTATTTTTTCTCCTTTTTTATATTTTAATATTGATTAATATAAATTATTTTCTTGGAAGCGCACTGTTCAGACCAGATTTTTATATTTGTTGTACTTCTAAGGTTTAATAATGTCAAACCTGTGAACAACGTCCATTGACGGGAACATGAAGAAGGCCGTTGTTTAGAGGTTATCAGGTGCCCTTATAAAGTGCATACGAAATGTATGCACTTTATAAAGGGAAACTAGCCTTTCTTTAGGTGTTACTAACGTGAAGAAAACCCCGGAAACACTACGTGACTAATCCGTAGTCGAGGCGCGAACCCACGACCATCATTCAGTGGTTTTATGCAATGACCACTGATGGGCAGTTAGCTAATTAACACTTAAAATATATTTAACATACATTTATTTAATGCAAATTTATAAATTTATTATAAATGGAAATTTAAAAAAAAAACATTATTATTCATTTCTTCCATAATAATCTTTTCGTTAAATAAAATTGTCGCAAATTATCGGGCTCAAAAAGGATGGGACCAGCAGACGTATTAGGCCTAGCCCCTGAATACAGAAGGCTAATATACATTATAAATTAAAGTTTCTTACGTTAAATAAGTAAAACAGTTTAGTTTATTGACATTTTAAAGTGTGAGCTACGCATTTGTGAAGGGTCTGGCGCCCATCTTTTTCATGTCTCCAAATTATCAATTTTAAGATCATTTTTTGATGTTTTGTCAATCCAGATTGTCCCAAGTCTTCTCTTCTCTTCTATAAGAATAAGATCATAAGAGCGTGTCTATGGTATTTTGAATGTAAAATTCTTATGGATTTTACATTCAAAAAGAAATATTGCCTACAAGTGGCTGAGTTGATTAAACCACTGACACTATTAGTATGATAGATTGCGAATTTGCGCCTCACCAACGTGTTGTCTATGCGGAATTGTCCAAGATTTCTTCGTGTGTCTAAATCCGAACAGGCTAATTTCCCGTAGAAAGTCCTCCCGGCCCATCGCACGTGTGTTGTGATGCTTTATCCCATTAATCCTACAATTCTACATCTAAATATTAAGCTATGTCTAGATGTCTTGATAACTGATTTTATCATTAAATTAGAAACATGAAATGTTTAGAGATATAAATACCATAAAAGTCTAGAAAGGTATACAGTAGAGTCTCTATATATTTTATCTGTCATTTATCAATATTCAAGTTTAACATTTACTAAAATAGAAGCATGGATTTTCAAAATTATTTTCTTTAATGACTTGCATAAATTCTTAGCAATCAGTTAACACTTGAAATATATAACCTTAAAAATTATATTGCAAACAAAGAAATAAGACTCAAATACGAAAAAAACACCTGGAATTTGAGATCTGAACTGACGTTCTTTGGTAATGTGAAGACACTAAATTAAAAAATGTCTTGTAGACAATACATACAATCATTTAAGACAACACAGTGTCATTTTTTCATGGAAAAAAGACACATCCTGTATGTATTGTCTACGAGACATTTCATAATTTTGTAAAATTAAATTTGTCCTGGCAAATTTTTATAAGACACTCAATTAACATTAACTGCTCTTTAGATAAAGTTAAGAACAGATGTATGTATATATATACATACATGCTTCAGCAGTCGCGCATACACACAAACATCCATACATACAGAAAAACCCTAAACTTTTTTGCATTACTTGACGTTTCAAGGTCACGAGTCCAAAAATGTAAAAATCTTGGGGGTCATTTTTTGACCGATTGCCATACTTTCCCCCTGTTATATATAATAGCCGGAAAAGTAAAAACATTCAAACACTTAAATTTTAAGAAATGTTAAAAGTTATTTATTATTTATTAGGACAATTTATATCTCTCTTTCTCATTTGGCATACGAACAAACACTCATTTCTTGCTAGGTTTCTGGTTAAGAAGCTCATTAGAAAACAAACTTGATATGCCCCAGTTACTGTATTACTGCAAAACGTATTTTTTCTATTTACGTTTCTATTCCCGTCTTTGTCAAATAAAAGCCTAGGACCCAGACTTCTTGGACACGCAGCAAGCCATAAATAACCCTATATTTTCCTGACTTCCCGTGGATTTCTCCTAAAGGATTCCTCCATATAAAGACTAAACAAGAAAGAGACTTAAAGATCCAGATAGATCCAACAGTGAGAACAGTGGAACTGTCACGTTGTGTGGAGGAAACTTTCGAAAGAATTCTCACAGAATAACCTAGGGTCTAAATTTTCTGGGTGCACAGCAAGCCATGAGGAACCCTATGTTTCTTTTACTCTCTCCCTATCACTTTTTGTTCTCTTCTCCCATCCCGTTCTCCCAGGATAAACACTTCGTATATGGCCATGTCTTTCCTCTACATGTCAAATCAAAGCTTTGGACATTAGTTGTCTGTTACTTAACAATTATTTAAAAAGTAATGTAAAATATTTCGAAATCATGGTAATTAACTCGTCCGGGTTAAATGATACACATAATGGAATTATAATTAGAGGCTAATTAAAATTTTAAAAAATTTCTGTAAATAAAGTTATAAATTACTGGATAATTTCTAATCTACATATTTACCATCTACCAAATGTAAATGAATTTCTTCATTATCATAATGGATACGTAAGAATTGGCCTAATGTAATTAGGACTGGAATAGAAGAGTAAATTATAGTAATTCAACTTCTAGACCGAAACAGATAATGATGATAAATACTCAAGGTTCATTAAATCTACATTTTAAAAATAAATTCCAGGTATAGGCCCGTAGCAAGATAAAAGTTACTTGCACAAGATAAAAGTTACTTGCACTTTGTGATTTTTAAATTTAAAATAAATATATAAAATGTGAAGAGTTTAGTTTGGTATGATTTCATATTATATGGCAATGCAACACATGGGCGATCTGGAGAAGATTTGGATCGTCCACACGAAGATGTTCTATGGAAAACTTTTTATTTAGACGTTGGACAGTCTTTCTATGGAAAACTGGCCTCTATTTAGGTGATTAACACGTGAAGAAAACTCGAAAAATGACTTTCAATCAGGCAAGAACCGGCGACCATAAAAGTGGTTTTACAGTATCCACTGAACCATTCATGGGCATATGTTCCATAAACGGAGATTGTTTTATAATTATATACTTCTATTTAATCCTTTTTATTAAAAAAATTGAGTTTATTTTATTTAGTCGATTATTTCGGGTAGTAAATTTTATAAAATCACAAAAATTTTGAATTTTATAAGTCATTAACGAGCAACGAAATTTTGAATGTTAGAGAAAATTAAATAGCGCCAGTGAAATAAATAACATTAAAATGGAAAGATTATTTAATTAGGATGCACAGCAATCGCTCACTAAAATTGATTTTTGTATATAAATCTGAAAGGTAGAGGAATAAGAACAACGGCAAGTGTAGATGAAGAGCTCAAAAACCTAAAACCTAAACAGATATTATTCGTGATAATGAGGAAAGTTTTAAAGAAGAATATAATTAAAAATTATCATATTATATTATTAGAGCACTTATTAAAATTGAAAATATCCGATGAAAATTTTAATTTAATCTCAATCAGTAACAACAAGAAATGAACCGCACTCTCACTAATCCGAATTAAGTTTGTTCGTTCTGTCGCAAAACGTTTTGTGTTGAATATATATACAATACAATAATATATATACTGTATATATATATATATTATATATATAATTTTTTAAAACATGACAAATTTATAAAATTAACATGCTTTATAAAGTTTAACGTATGTACAGTACGTGAGTATGTCGCAGGGATATGATAAAAGTGGGGATTTGGTCAAATCCCTAAGCGAGATGATCAATTTACTAAAGAAGTTAAAATGACAATTCTATAGAGTCATTTCTCTAAAAAATAAGTGATTTGATCAAATCTCTAAACTGGTTTCGTGAAATGACAGAAAACGAATCAACAAAGTAAGAAGTACTTATATGAAAAGATAGAGATAACGCCAAGTTTATTTATTTTTATTGAAACACGTTGTACATTTGTGGCGCCTGGAGTTACAGAGGACGTTATTTTTTTATAGACACATCTATTTGTTTTGCATTGTACCTTGGATTTTTCACAGGAACGTTTCTTAAACCCTTGACCTCCGAATAAAGATAATTTTCCAGCAATTTCTCGCAAACTTAGCTTTATCGGTGGGACGGTTTCGGTAAATGTGGCTGTAGCTATTTGAGGAGCGTTTCTAGGAAGCCAATCTTTTATAATGCCAGCTGAAATACCAATTTGGTATAAATTATTTTTTTAAACTAATACTATCCCCGTAATATTATTTCCATCTAATGGACCTCTATCTACCTTAGGTACATCAACCAAAACTATGGAATTTACTAACACATTCTTAAATTTCTCCAATGAAAAATCTTCCATTTTTTCAGCTGATATTTTTAGGTATTTTGTGGCATGTTCCCTTTGATCTATAACTTTCTTTTCTTTTTGGCATAAGTAGCATAAAATTTTCGATTCATATCCTTCTTCTACGCTATTTCCACATATTGCATGTACTGGATTTTTACAAATGTCGCATGAATGGGCTCCAGTAGATTCTGTTCCACAAACAACACAATGTAGTTTTACTTTGCTGTCAACTGCTTCTGTTTTTGATTCTATTAACAGTACAGATGTTTTAACTGGCGGTACAGATGTTGTAGAGTTTTAAACTGGTTCGAGGTGTGTTATTGATTCAGATGCTAGTAGATCCTCTAAATTTGAAGTTGAAGCATTGTAGTTAATTAATTCAGCTTCTGGATTAACTTCTAAAGTTGAAGCGTCATCGTTGTTCATTAATTGAGTTGCTGGTAAATTCTTTGATGTCAAAGTGTTGTCACTATGTTGCTGTTTAAGAAGTTGATCCAAGCCCTCTTCAGTAACAAGCTTCTCAAGCAATTCCTTTGAAATATGAGTAGATTGGAGTCCCGTTTTTTGGTCTTTTCCAAATAAGGCTTTGTAAGGTGATCGTTGAATGGTACGATGAAAAGAAGAATTCTTCTGAAACTGAACAAAATAACAACCTAGCCCAATTATTTGTATCATTGTCAATAAGCCAAGCACGTAACATAGCTTCGACATTATGATTCGATCGCTCAACAGATCCATGGCTGGCTGAATGTCTAGGCCTACCATTTACAATTTTACATGTTGATCACAGGGATGTTAACTCTTGTATGACAGTAGCCGTAAACTCACGGCCGTTGTCACTTTGCAATATATGAGGACAACCAGAAAGGTTTTTAATAGCTCCATTGTTACTTCAGCTGCTCTTTTCAAAGTCAACGGCCGCAGAAAGCTGAATTTCGTCGCGCGATCCCGGTAATATAATAGCCATTTGTAATTTCTGTCTGGGGTTAACTGCAAGTCAACTAAATCCACTGACCACGATGGTTGAAGTCGCAGGATACAATTGGACGAACGACGATTCCTTTTCTTGGAAACTTTTTTAAGACTGACATACCGTGCACAGTTTCAAAAACTCCAGAACAACCGAAGTGGGTATAAAGTATCGCGATTTCAAACTATACAGCATTTTATCTCTGCCTCCGTGGCCAGTTGACTGATAAGTTTCCCGAAGTATGTGATAAAATTCTTCTGCAGGCACTATTTTCACAACTGGATCGGAGTCAGACTTTCTCTTCAAAATCAAAGATTTTTTAGTACCTGCTTCCATTAGATCGTATTTTTTCCGTAGTAATACTCTTTATTTGTCCGTTGAAACTTAAGTACTGGTGCTAATTTAAATTGTTCAATGGCTGTGATAGCTTCTTCTATTCTTTCGCGAGTCCGCAACGGTTTTTCTTTATCATGCCGCTCGCTCAAACACGTTCTGATAGTTTCATTGAACTGTTCTTCACACACAAATTCGGTTTGAGTCTGATTTTGTCCTGTATTCAAAGCCATTATTTTGATAATCGTACAAATTACAAGGAAAATAAAATATAAATGCGCGCGACTATCGTGACGTAATGATTTGTACAACTGCGTGCGTCAGAAGTCGCCGGCAACTAGCCTGTTGAAGGGACGAGGGGGCGGGTAACTTGCGCAAGCAGTGTTATGCAAGTCCTGACTTGTTTATTTTATCTTTTCACTAAAACAGTACAAGGATTTGATCAAATCACTTATTTTTTTAGGGAAATGACTCTATAGAATTGTCATTTTAACAACTTCAGTAAATTGATCATCTCCCTTAGGGATTTGACCAAATCCCCACTTTTATCATATCCCTGCGACATATACACCAAATTCAGCATAATGATTGTTTTGGGTAAATATGTATTTGCCTTTAGTTCATTTCCTTTCTTTCCCCTTTAATCTGAACGTTTCACAAATAGAAAGAACTGGACGGCCGGATTGCCGAGATGGAAATAATTCCTATCGCTCTGGAGGACTTGGGACTGAATTTGGGCGAAGAACACCCGAAATTTTTCGAAAAGAGGTTTTTGCAGGATACGTCGGACCCGTCCACTCCGTCAATTGTGGATCAATTATAATAAACAGCCGTCTTAGTGGCTACAGAAGCAAAAAAATCAAAATTATAAACAACACGAACGATTTTATAATTAGTCCGGATTAGCGAATGTGCACTCACTGTACTTACAAACGACGAAACGTGTTCTGTTATGCAATATACTACAAATAACAAGCAGTTATTACTTTCCCGGATGTTGCATATAACAGAGGGAAAGTATGGCGATCGGTCAAAAAAATGACCCCCCAAGATTTTTACATCTTTGGACTTAGGGGACCTCGAAACGTCGAGAAATTAAAAAAAACTTCGGAGATTTTTCTATTTGTAGGGATGTTAGTGTGTGTGTGCGTGTGTGTGTGGTTCGAACTACTTTGAAGCTTAAGGAAGGGAAGATAGAAGGGGTCATAACTGAAACCCGAAATATGTATGTGTGTATGTGTGTTTGTATGTGTTGGCGTTTATTTCGTTTAATATCTCAGGATAAGGCAATGATAAAGTAATAAAATTTGGCATGGTAGTTTGTATATAAGGATCATCGATGAGATAAAATTTTGGTGGTTAAATTACAAAGGGATGAGGAGATAAAGGAGTCATGTATCATATCTCGAGTGGTGACGGACTTAATGATTTTACTGGTTATTAGCATTTACAGTTTTATTTTTTAATATAAAATTCATCACTATTCTTAAAATTAAGCTTTTTGCCATTTTATAATAATTATTTTAGTTATAACCTCTAAATTGCTATAATTTTAACATATTGATTAACTAATAAATAATAACGATATGTGATGTTATTTATTTTAAGAATGCTTAAAAAATTATAAACATCCTCATGGTTGTGAAAGTTGCTAATTACTATATAATTTATATATAATAATTACTATTTTCTATATAATTTGTAAAGCGCCTTCTGCACTTAGCATATTATATAATAATTAACGTTTCGTCATTACGTATAACCGAAATAAATCAAAATTATCAGAAAATTACATTTCACATCACGTGTAAATGCAAGGATTGACTTTAATGAAGGCTCGCGACCTTATCTAAATATTAGATAAGGTTACTCTCGATTTTAGTAGTGGCTTGCCCCTGTACATCATACTTTTCCTGTTAACAAGAGAGTCATGCCTGTTATATAACTAATTCCGCTTTGGGGAAAAATTTATGAACTAAAATCACGTGACTTCCGGTCCCAATCGGAAGTTCGTATATATTGGTATTGCCTCCTCGACCACCATCTTACGTTCATGTTACGTGTGATTATCACACAAATTCGATATTATGCAGTTTATCTACGAGACGATAAATTTATCCATTTTTATTAAAACTATAAATTTTAAAAACAACGAGATTTCTATCGGTAACATGGAATTATAGTTTGAATTCTTAAATTATATTAATAAAACTATATGAAAATAAATATAATTTTCTTTATAAATAATTTTAAGAAAAAATAAACAATCATGTCGTCGAAATATAATATAAACACGAAACAAACTTTACTATAAGATACTTGCAAAGGAGAAGGATGAACTTCCAATCTCTTCCGGATGATATCTTTGTAAGATTTATTTTAGTAATATTTAAAAAAATGTGGATCCTTTAAATCCTATCGGACGTTAACAGACGGAAATGCACGCTTACTTCGCAAGGGCTTACAAGTAAAAGTCTGTTTGGTATCAGAGTTACGACTTTGTTTTGTAAAATAAATTCACTCCAAAATATAAATTTCCCTAAAATATCCTTTTTAACCACACAGTTTAAGAGTTTCTTAATAAATTAATAATAAATTTCGTAGAGATATGTATAATTTTTAATTAAAATATAATTAAAGGTGAGCTTGCCTCTAGAGGAAAGTTTAATTTCTGTTTAAAATCTCTCACTTTTAATGAATTGTTTTAAACCGTAAACGAGAAAATGTTAATATCTTTTGGATTTTGCTTTAATTAAACACAGATGTTCGGATTTTGATTTATAGTATGATTATTTTCATTTTATTTTTATTTTTATTTTTAAAGATTTAAAAGTCAGTTTATGTACGTATTACTTAATATGTACTGTACGTAAGTATATCATACGTAAATGATGTTTCTTTTTCTTAATTAAAACTTGAAGTAAAATACGAGCAATTATTTATTGTGAAGTTAAAATGCAGGACTGCAATTTTTAATCGTATTTTCAATTTAAAATTACGTATATAGTTAATCGGGGTTTCCGGTCCCTAAGCTTTTCATATCTGGTCTAGATTTTCATCAAACGCCGTTCTCGAAATTAATTAAGGACAGTTAAACAACCAGATGGACGGCAGAGGAAATGTTTAGGTCTGAAATTTGAAAATTACGGCAGGTAAATCAATAATTATACAAAGGACAATATAGCTTTAACAATTGAACTCTTCAGGAACTGAAATTGTTTTTTTAATAAATATATGAAATATAAATAAAATATTTAACAAGATAAACATATCAATTCATATCTTTAAATATAATTTAGTGGGCCGGATAATCGAGGTGGTAAGGCCGGATAATCGAGGCAGTAAGGTTAGTTTACAGCTCTGGATGACCCGGGCAGTCGAAAATTCCCTGGACTTCTACTGTTCTTTGTCCGGATACGTCGGGCCCTCTTGTGGACCTGGCGAATCCACGATGAACGTAAAAAAGGTCCTCTTCGCGCACACAAGGCAATAGTAAAAAAATACATCTAAATATGGGAGTTTTCCATAGATGTCCTCCCTTGACACAGTGTCCTTGCGTTGCTTTACCTTATCCCAATCCAATGCAAACCTCGTTCTTACCAACTGGTGAGGGACAAAACCAGACAGTTTAGATCAAACCAACTTTCTTAGGATTCGGATTCTCAAGAGCGCTAAGCTGAAACCTCATCTATTAAAATTTTTATCGGTAAAATGGATTGATAAGGCACATTGGATATCTGTCAAGAGGAGATGCTTCCCGGAAGTATTTTCTATGGAAAACGGACCCTATTCAGGTGTTAGACACTTGAAGAAAACTCGGAAATATCAGCCCGTTAGTGAGGCGCGAACCCGCGACAAACTACCAATATTCAGTGGTTTATTCCATATAGTCAAGCCGTTGGTCACCCGCGACTAACTACCAGTTTTTAATAGTTATCTGTTCGGTCACGGGTGGATTTTTCGTGAATTGGAAATACGATTCACAAGAAAATATAATTGAATATTTTTTCCTACTTCAAAAGAAACAAGGACGAATTGGGATATGTTGTATTTATTTTAAACTACTTACTTGTATATTGAAACATTTGACCACTTGACCATTCGTAACAATTTTCATAGGTTATGTCATTCCCACCGATCCATACTGCCGTCTTGGGTGACAGATACGCACTAAAAATACAAAAAAAGAAATAAATAAAATAACCACTGACGAGAAAAATGGCCGCTGTTTAGAGGTGGCCGTTATTGGAGGTTTTACTAAGTATTAAAGATATTTATTTTTTAAAATTTTTTATTTGTATGTAAGGCCGCGACTCCACTAGCCGTAAAAGGGCCGTAAAACCCCTCACCGTAAAAGCTTTTACGCCTGAGCAGGTCGTAAAACCAACGTAAAAGCGAGTTGAGCAGTGTTCAACTCGCTTTTACGTTGATTTTACGACCTGCTCAGGCGTAAAATATCATGGTCACGTGATTAAAAGCTTTTACGGTGAGGTGTTTTACGGCCCTTTTACGGCTAGTGGAGTCGCGGCCTAAGAAATAACTCATTCTTAAATCACTTTACTAGAAAACTTATTTTAAAAATAATTGTAAAAAAGAGAACTCCATTTATTCTTTTGTTCTTGATTGTATTAGAAAAAAAATTCTCTCACTTTCTTGAAAGTTATCTTTTCTTAAAGAGAAAAAGAATTGTTCTTTATGTTCTGTAAAGATTGGGTTGGACTGGAATAATGGGATAATGCAGCGCAACACCTGCAATCTGCCAGGGGAATGCCTCCAGAGTAGACTTATATGGGAAATTGGCTCTTATTTAGATGTTAGATACGCAATGAAAACTGTAAAACCTCCACGGGGCCAGCCCATTGGTGAGGTGCGAACCTACGACTGACTTCAACTGTATACTAGGTTTATTCACTCGGCTATTAATGGGCAGATCTCTGTAAAGAGGAAAATGTAATTTTTATAAGCAAAAACTATAATCTATAGTGAAAAAATTGAAAGTTTATTGATTGAATGAATTGTTGCATAGACCTATACAAATATGCTGTCCGTTATCTTTACTTAAGAAATTAACTAATCTTTTCAATAAATTGAAACGTAAAGAATTGGATGAGGGTAATGAAAGTATTGGAAAGTGCAATTTAAAGGTAGTCATGGATGCTTTGATCAGTTTTTGAGACGAAGACAGTTTAAAAATTGCTCTAAAAAGCTTAAAAATTGTTGTTGTTTTTCATACGGCAATGCAGGCTATCTGCCAAGTAGGGGTGCATCCCGAGAATCTCTATTAGTGTAAGTGTATTTTTCTACTTGAGAAAAAGATATTTACACTAATTAATTAATTAATGTTTAAGATTTAAAATTACAGAATAGATTAAATTGATTTATACGCTCAAAAACGAAAATTAAAACTATTTTTTATAATTATATTATTTATTTTAAGTCTCTCTTGTATAAATTTCCCTCCGATGCTCCTATCTACTTTCAAGAAAAATAAAATGGATAAGTGTGAATAAACAGGACGAAAATCAATAATGGCAGATAAATTATTTGCTAGACCTTTATAGATTTTAATTTTAATAAAACTAATTTAATATTATATTAATATTTAGAGATAATTACAGAAGCGAAAGAAATTAACTACTCGTACGTAACTGGAATCACATGTTTATTAGATTGCATTTTATGCAAATTAGTGCTTGAGTATTAACTGGTCGAATTCATTTTATTAACTAAAGCCGGAAGTCTTTTTAATGATTATTTAATTTAAATTTTTGTTTTTTAAAATATCAAACATTAAATAGATTATTACTAAATCAATATTTAAAGAAGAAATTTGTAGAGTATAACTGTCAGTTTATCAGATAATTGAATATGTCAGCTGGCTCACCAATGACCGAGTGGATAAAATCACCGAGCACGGGTAGTCAGTCGTGGGTTCACGCCTCACCAACAGGCTGTTTCTGTTTCAAAATTGGATTGGATTATTTGGTTACGGCAAATGCGACACGTGGGCAATTTGTCGAGGGACTGTCTCCCGGGTGGACTTTCTATGGGAAACTGGCCCTATTTAGATGTTATTAATGTGAATTAAACCCGGATAACTCCACGTGGCCGGTCCGTTGGTGAGGGTACGAACACATGACCAACAACTGTGTTCAGTGGTTTTTATCCACTCGGCCACTCTGTTTTAAATTCTTAATCTTTATTTTCGTATTAAAGTATCGATTTTTTCAAACAACCTTAATATAATGACGATTTGCATATTTGATTTATTACCTTCAAGTTAATGGAAGTCAAGTTGATGATAATATTTTTTTATATATAAGTTGATTAATGACGAAAGAAGTAATAACAAAATTATTGTTATACGACGTAGAGTAACATTATATCGTATATTTATGAAGTAAAGCACCTTTTGGAAGCGAATTTCTTATAACTTAAACAAAATTTTAATCTAATATCTTTCAATTGGCAATTTATATGGAGTTTTTAAAACTTTATTTACTAGATTTTTTACTAAATTTAATATATACTTTATTTTATATAATGTATGAAACGGTATCAAACCGACAGACACAAGATTTTTTACGTAACAATTATTGTTAACTTTAGATTAAAATTAATTTCAAATTAATATCTTAATGAAAAATTAAAAATTTTACGATAATTTGAATAAATTATTCATGTAAAAGCCAATTTATTTACTTATATGAAAATTCTTACAATAAATAACTCGCACGATTTTCTTTCTCTGTAGATGTAAATTAACAGCAATTTCTTATATTTTTGCTCATAATTTAGATTGCCACTTTAGCCATTTCAATTCGGTTCTTTATGTCTGTGAAAAAATTATAAACTGGCGTCTATTTAGGTGTTACTAATGTGAAGAAATATTCGAAAAACCACGTACAAGCCGGTTGGCAAGGCCGAACCCACGACCAACTACAAGTGGGAAATGGATTATTGTTACTACGTAATATTTCAAGAAGGCTGACATCATCGTCTTCAAGAGCTCTAAGATGGATGATTTTACATTAAAATCTGCACAAAATTCTTTAATAATGCGTATGAACTCATACTTTATATTTTGTAATTTAATTGCAATTTATAATCAAACTCGGTGCATTGTCCAAGACTAATATGTCCATTAGTAGTGGATAAAAGTACTGAACATTAGTAGGGTTCGTGCCTGACTAATTGGTCGGCGCATGGAGTTAACCGGATTACATGTTTAAATTAATACATAAATAGGAACCCGTTTTCCTTAGAAATTCCTCCTGGAAGGCATCATTGCCAGATCGCTCGTGTTGTATTTGCCGTATATCATCATATACTGTTCCCCAATAGACGTCTGTATATACAGATAGATAGGTAATCATTATTGGCTATATATGTGTATAGACTTTATAGAAAAGAAGTCTATTACTAATTATCTTTCAGTTATACTATAATAATAATAAAAACTCCTTTTAAAACGACTTTAAAAGTAAGCTTTGTACATCAGCAAATCTTAAACTGTGGTCCGCAGACCTGATTATGAATTGGTGAAGGGAAAGAGATTAGACTGTGAGTGGATACATAAAGGCATACATTCCATTGACCTGATTGTGAGTTGACATCGAAGTGATTGGATGTGAGTGGATACATGAGGGCACGTATTAACTGCAGCCAGGTTCTGGTCATCTCAGGAGGAATGATCATCTGATGAACAAGAACAGCTGAAACGGCGTCTTTGTCTACTATTTAGATCATGTGGAAATCTTGATACAGAATTTTCTTTTCCTGTACCATCGGCAAGCGATTAGCATGGGCAAATTGGAAATTTGCATACACGGCGATCGTCACGTCTCCTGCCATTAGCACTCTAATATCGTAAATTTTATTTGCAGTGGTACTGAAGAGAAGCTTGGAATACTTGGCAGGTTATCATCTTTACAGATGGAACCCAGTTTTGTTAGGAAACGAATAACAACCGTCAAAGGAGCCGTCCATGTACTGTACAGTTTAAAGAAGGGAGGGCGTTGCTAAAAATAAGATCATTGTACAGAGATGTCGAGGCATTGTCTGTGTGGAGTTTTTAGTGGTATTAATGACAAATGAGTTTGTTCTTATAAAGTTCTTATAAACCTGTTTATTAGTAAATATTTGCAGAACTTGTTTAAGTCATTTTTCCAATGTCAGGGTGGATCGTAAACTATTTCACGTGTAATTAAAGCGGTTTGACGAAAGTACTGTGCACCGTTGTACATAACAGAGAGAGAGGGTGTCAAAAATGGTTTAAAAACTGTACACATAATTAATAAACGATCCATAATAGCGTGGAGAATCACTGGTGAGCAAAATACCTTTATGATTGAGCGGCACATTGCCCTCACAACTGGATGCTGTCTAGAGAACCATCTAGTATGACAGTCGGTAACCACTAGCAGCGGTACGAGAGCATTTACGACACAGCGATACGTTCAGGAAATCCTAAGCACCCGTGTTGCCTTTCATGATAGGGCTTCAAACAGCCATTTTCCAGCAAGATAATGTTTACCGCACACAGTCGGAGAGTTTCACGGGAATGCCTTCGTCCCGTTGCCAAAGTTATTTTGTTCAGTATCCAGACTTGTCATCCATCGAGCATTTATGGGACTAAATGGAATTCTAACTTCGGCCATCTACAAACATTGATGTGTAGGGAGGCAGTTGCAACACCTGTAAGCAAATCTGTCGCAGGATAGCGTACTGTGACTCTATGCCTGCATTTCCGACCGCATCGACACATATCCAGACAAGAGGTGGTCCTAAAAAATGCCAAATGTTTCTTTAGTAAAATAACTCCACACTCTACTCTGTTATTTTAATGATCAATTATAAATGCAGAGTTTTCATTTGCAAGCCTAACTGAATACAATATTTATTTTAACTATAAGAAAACTAAACATTAGTAAACGGCTGCTGGCTCAGCTGGATCTCTTCATTTGGGTCAAGATGGCAATTAGCAGAGTACTATTCCTACTTCCTAAGAATCCCTACGGTGATTCCATTATCGGTTATCATTGATGTGTGTTCAAGCGACCAAATGTCACAAAATACAAGAAAGATTTTGTACGGAATATTTCATTTTCTTTAGCATCTCCAATTTTCTTTTTTACTTCTGACCAGAAAAATATTTCATGAATTCATGATTGGAATACATATTATAGGTTTGTACTGTATATCTCGACAGGAAGACACCCCGGCAAGTTGTATCTAGACTTATTGCACTTACTACACTCCAGGTAGGCGCATCGTAATATTCGTGTGATAAACATACTGCAGGGATGCATAATTACTCAAAAAATCTAGATCTTTACGTCGGTTGGTTCGTTTGTTCGTATATGACGATGTGACACATTGGCGCTTTGCCGAAGGAGATGGCTCCCGGGAGGGCTTTTATGGGAAAGTGGTCTCTATTGATGTGTTAATTAACGGACTTCTACTGTACTGTACTGTACTGTACATAGAATTAGAAACATCGAATGAAGTAAACAGAAATTAAGTTTAATACAAGATTAAGAATTAAATTTGATATGTAAGAAAATTAATTATTGAATTATTAATAATTTAAAATGTTTATTTTAAAACCCTATAGACTTTTGTAACTTCTTAATTATGAATGAGGTAAATCAAGTATAAAAATCGGAATTTGTTCGCTCTAAAATTAAATTTTGGAATTAAATCACGTACAGTGAAAAAATTAATTGCATATTTTTAATATTATAATCCAATTTTATAAATAAAGGAGTAAAAATCATCCCAGGATCGGAAGTTCGAACAAGACTTAAAACTTCGTAAGAAGAAATTTTTTTTACATGTACCGGTACATCATTGAAATGCACTTCGACTTAATGTTTGATGAACACTTAACGATTCCTCATTCCTTCCTTTATAGAATTAAATTTTAATATGAGGAAGAAACTTCAACAATTTTAATTATTTAATATCAAAGTTTAGAAGTGTTACTTTACTTTACAATTGAGAGTTGTTTTTATATTAATTGCTATGTTGGACCATTCCCTTTCACAAAGGCTACTATTTAACATCTACCAATTGGATTAATGGGAGAAATGCAAGACATGAGCAATCTGCCTAAGAGGAATGTATCCGAAAGAGGAATGTATGCCAAAGAGGACTTTCTTTGGGAAACTATTTAAGTGTTAACCACCAAAATTTCTACTATCAATCCCCTAATGCACAAACCTTCCTGCATAATTTCAGAAATTTTCGACAAAACGTGCAGACTTATAAAACTTCAAATTGGGTGAACAAAATATCCCTTGCACACAAGAAATCATCCACACAGAAAAAACCACCCGAAAGTCTGTACAGTGGTACTGTAGATGATACAGAATCAAAACAGTGCTCATGCAAACAATACATTAAACTGCCTATACAGTACAGGCTGGTGTACAAGTATCTCACGAAACTAATCAACAAGCTAAAAATACCATTCACAACTTCAATATCCATAACAAACCAACTTTTTGAATGCACTATATCATCATCCTACACCCAGGAGAGTCGTTATAAAGGAATATGGAGGATCAATCACCTCTGCAAAAGTCGAAAATAATGATTTCAGTCTGGAAATGATCGGATGATAAGCCAGATTCAGATCAGCCAGTCAGTTCAATAGTTCTAAGGTATAAAGGTATTTTCTCGATTACTCTTAAAAGAATTTAGGAATCAAGATCTTGATATCTACAACGAAGCAGACACGACTGACAACGTAATGATCGAATTGGAAGACGTTCAATCGGGTTAATTATGAATATAGTAAGTATTTCAAATGTCTTAAAGTCACCCGTAAATACAACCAATGAGCGGTTTTGATAGTTCGGAAAATGTATGCTTAATTAAGGTATTTCTTTCAATTTTTACCCTCTCATCTCTTGTTTTAAGGTAATACCTCTGCTTCGAAATACCTCGGGTCTTCAAATAAACTACGAAGGATACAACGTTTTAATACTAAACCCAGGAAATGGAGGAAACGCGCTAATTTATAAATATGTTTCTTATTAATTTATAAACTTATGTTAAGTTTAAACTCAATAACTCATCAACTTATGTAATCAAGTAGCCATATCCTTTCTTAAAAACTTCTTAAATACAGAATAAAATCAGTGGCGCTTATCCAATGAGCAAAAATGACAAATGCACGAGACCCCCACTAACAGGAGAGCCCCAACTATTCATGTATAAAAAAATATTTCCCCAAAGATTAATGTCTGATGTCAACACTACATCGGGCCCCTAATTCAAATTTTGTAAGGCCCATGAAGTTATAATGCGCCACTGAATAAAATGCACAAATCAATCGGGAATTTCGGCTACTGATTCGGCTATTTTTGTCATACACACCCTCAAAACTAAAGATTAAGCGACGCCACTGCCTTACATTCTTTGTAATTTACCTTGCAAATTGTAATGCACTCTGTAATCCGTTTTAATACTGTGCAATCAAGTAGAAGAGTTTATTATTATCTACGCAATATTTAATCGATATCCTTAATTTTGAAAAGGTAATAATAGTTTTCTGTGTATTATTAAACATGTATTCTCTGAAAAATATATGAAAATTTAAATTTTAATGAACTGAAATCAAAGGAAAGTTTCATAAATTTTCATTATATTTTTACATAAATGACTAGTTCTTTGATGTTTAACCTTAAACAAGATTTTTGATGGATCTGCTTGCCTTTTATGAATAATATTCTGTATAAAAATTATTTTAATAATTTCTATGATGGATGACGAGGGCAAGAATATGTATGTCTCTTTGTCATGCTAATATCTAATTTTACAAATTTTTCTGTAAGATGAAATTCTGTATCTATTGACTGTACACTCGGGTAATATGATAAGAAAGTACATGATATCTGCTGCTTAAAACTGTAATGAATAGCAAAATAACGAGTACATATCATTAAATAATGAACTGAAGAATGAACTGAAGAATGAAGAAATCATGAGTTCTTTTATGAAATATTTTTTTTAAAAAACTAGATTTTAATCGGATTTTTAAGAGAAAAAACGAGAAAAAAGGTGAAAAATGTAAGAAAATTACGAATTTTGATACGTATTCATATGGTATATGTAAAAATGTGTAGCCAAAGTTGATAGACGTATTCTACGCATAGAAACAAAGGAGACCCACCAGTGGCCAAGCGGTTCTGTTTCCTAAACACTGGGAGTTCAGTCTTGGGTTCGCGCCTCGACGTATGTGCTGGCTATGTGGAATTTTCCTGGTTTTCTCCACGTCTGTAACGCCTGAATAGGGGCCAGTTACTCTTAAAGACCTCCCGGAAGGCGTTATTCCATGTGTATCCGATCATCATAAACGCACACAACTACTACTACTCGTACTATTACATGACTATTACGTCACACCTTACCACGGGCGATATAGCTTAGAATCTCATGCCCAACTAGCCGGTACGAGACAAGAAACAAAGGAAAAGTGGCTAGTCAACGCGAATCCGAAAATTTGTTGTTTGCAAGAACAAATGGTTCTGCTTTCAAAGACACCATTCACAAAGCATAGCAAGAAGTTTACCTATCTCGCATATTTAAACAAATCCTTGTAAAATCTTTAACACGTCTACCAACTGAGGCAATAGATTTTTACATAACACACCATATAATAAGTCTTCTACGTAATAATAAAGAATATTTATTTGTAATTTAACGGTACCATTTTTATTTTATTTCTTATTATTATACCACATAGAATAAATTAAAATTTTCCATAAAATCAACCTACTTGATTAATTAAGTGTGAAGTGCACTTATGTAGAAGACATCAAATTTCATACCACACTATTTAGTGATAAAATTATTAATTTAGATGTAATAAAACTGAAAAAAGTAATCCATCTATTACAAATATTTATAGAAATTTGAACAATTTCTATCCTGTCATAAAAATAATTAAACAGCATTTTTATCTTTAATATTATTCATGAAAGACACGTATATCTTTACTTATTAAATTAAATGTCAACGTAATTTATTTAAAAAGCGAACAATGAAAATGTATGATACTTTTACGAATGCATTATTAAATATGACCTTTAACAAATAGGCACGAAGAAATTTTTGTATGAAAACTAAATTATATTAAATTGTAATTTGTGGAATTTTTAACTGTAATAACTGGATATAAAAAAATTCAGCACCTCATTAAATTAATCAATAAGGTAATATTTAAAAATTAGGTTCATAGGGATAAGGCAACGCAACACGTAGATGTATCAAGGGGTGCCTCCTAGAAGGACTTTCTATGGGAAAAAATGTATCCGTATTTAGGTGTTGGACACGTGAAAAAATCCAGAAATATCCACGTAACCAAACTGTTGTTGAGGCACGAACCCGCGACAATTCGGCCACTGGTGAGCACCAGAGATTTAGGATTTATACCTTTGTGCAATTTAAAGTTTTTCAATTTTTTTTTCATTAAAATTTAAGCTGTATCCAGATTTAAATTGCATCCTTATTTAAAAAATATATATTCAAGAAAAATTCCAATGATAACTAGAAGTACTGTATACACACTTTAAAAGAATTTATTGAATAGTAAAAACGTTAATAATATGTTTAAAATATAATGTAATTAACATAAAATAAGCAGGAATATCGGCGCAGAGTTTTGAAGATTGGCTACGATCAATAATTTAAGGATACTTCGAGTTTAAGATGCACCCCGGCTTTAAATTCTTCATAAATTATTATTCATATTTTTTTCTTTTAAATAGTTGAAAATGAGAGTATAATCAAGCTTATATATGTAAAATTTTGCATAAAAAATGTATTTTTTACATCATAATCGAAGAAAAATTACCTTACATCAACTGTCAAGAAATCAATTTGCTAAAAATATTCTAAAATAACTATTCTCGATAAGCATTTACGTGTGAAATAACGTACAAAAACATTTAATTTTTATTAAAAAATAAGCTCATTAACACTTTATTATTATTTAAAACTTAAATATAATATAAAAAGTTATCAAGCGGTTATCAAATTATTTATTGGGCTATATTCCCGCTAATAATTAATAATCAGATACAAAGCAATTTGACTACAGATAGGCGGTTAAGCCGTCATCTCTTGATAAATTAAATAATTATAAATAAATTCTTAATTTTGATTTAGGATATTCTGGAAGAAAAGAATAGAGTGAGATTCATTTATTCGGAAATAATCAAAATTAAAATTAAAAATTAATTTATTTATAATTATTTATCGCGAGAGGGCGGATTAATCGCCTACTTATAGCCAAATTGCTTTACATCTGATTAATAAGTAGTCCTAATATAGCCCAATATTAGTGTATCGGGTTAAACAACAGAAACAAATTCGAGATTTTTATTAATCGGCAAGAAAGGAACCATTTTTTAACATATATATATATATATATATTTTTTCATTCCATTGAAAGAAATTTTGTGATAACGGCGCTTACACGCGAGTAAAGTAAAGATTTGAAGAAATGGATAGCCAATGTGGAAAAAAGAGAAAAAGAATCGATACATTTGTCATTCTGTCAGAAGTTCCTGATAGATAATCGATCCTAGTAATACATTACTTCACACAAACCTATTATATATTTCCTAGTAAAAGAATATTCCGTGTATCAATCAGATGTAATGCTCGATAAACCGGTGAATTTTGTGATGTTTAAAATATTTAATTTAATCTTTACGATTTCAATATATTTTCATCGCTTAATGGAGCGATGAAATATTCAATTTTTCTAGTTAATAACTTCTTCCATTTATTACCTAATTGTACAGTCGATAATTGAAGTTTAATCGCGAATTACCTGTCCGAATAATATGAAATGAGACCTTGGCACTGAAATTTAAGCTGAAAATATGTTGTATTTCATATTATTTTATTTATTATATTATATATCGCGGCCAAATTTCACTTTACTTAAATAAATATATCATAACTCTAGGTTGAATTTCACAGAATTTCAATAAATAAGATACTATTGAAAGTTAAATTTCATAGTAATTCGATGACTAAATCATAATCCAAGGTTAAATTTCGCGGTATATTGGATGAATAAATCTTAATTTAAAGTTAAATTTAAGGTCATTTGGATGAATAGATCATAATTTGAGGTCCGATTTCATGTTATTTGGTTGGATGATTCATAATTTAAAGTTAAAATTTCGCACCGTCTGGACGAATAAATTGTAATTCGAGCTTAAATTTCACAATATTTGAATAACTAATTCCTAATTCGAGATGAAATTTGATGAATAGATAAAAATTAAATACTTTAATGTTACGTTTTTTTGGGGGGGAATGAATAATAGATAATTCAAAGTGAAATTATAGAAGTTGTAATTATTGTAGGATGGTAACAATAAATAACGAGCGATTTACAGCAGGGAAAAATAATTAAACTGTGATTTATCGTTTACAGCTAACTAAAGAATCAATACAAAGCTTACAACAATATCGCGGTAAGCACAATAATAATTGAAGTACGTCATATAAAATAGAATCCATAAATCAGAAATGAAATGTGATGCCACAGAAAAATATATATATATATATATATATATATATATATATATTATTTTTTCTGCGGCATGAATATATATAACATTAAGCCTATATATATTATATGATAGTGGCGCATTCAGGATTTAATCTTAAGGAGCCGAGTTGAAGGAATAAGAAATTTTAATAAGAATTCAAAAAAATTCTCACCTTATCTGACTGCTAATTCATAAGTAGTGTAGAAATAGAAGACACGACACAATATAAATAAATAAATATATCCAGCAACGAGTTGCATAACTTTCCCGGCTACAATATTTAATACTGCGTGAGGCGCCATCCGTTATGATATTTTATTTTAAATAATTATTATAAAGTGTCAAAAAGCTTAATTTTAAGGATAGAGATGAGTTTTATTTAATATATATACAGTAGAGCGTCGAAAATTGGAACGTCGGTAATTGAAATGGCCGGAAACTGGAACGATTTTCAGTCGGACTGTGTCGTGCTGAATCGAACGTTTTTGATACTAAATTTACTTCTAAAGTATAATTTTCATGTTTTTTATATTCTTCAATATATTTATTTTGTTTGTACAAAATAAAGAAATAATTTTTAACGATACGATAGCCTCGATTATTATTATAAAAATTTTCGTTAGGCTTAAAATGGACGAAAATTCAACACGAAGCGACACGCAACGGAGAAAAATTCAACAGGAAGCGATACGCAGCAAAGAAAAATTTGAACATCGGACAGGTTAACATATTTTTTCGTACATAATCGAAAATTGGAAAAAATCACTACTTGGAACGACCCCAGTCCCCAATTGGTTCCAGTTATCGACGCTCTACTGTATTGTAAAATGCTTATAACGAGTAAAGACTTCATTAAGTCCAACTCATATCACATGTGACCTCGTCTATTTCCCCACTCCTTCGACCTTCAACTACCAAAATTTAATAGAATCAATCCCCTTAATATCCAAACCTTACTGCAAAATTTCATAAATTTTCGACAAAAGGCACAGGAGTTATTAAGCTTCAAGTTGGGTGAACAAAAGCGTGTCCCCCACCCACACACACTAACATCCATACATACAGAACCCCTTTTTTGAAAACAAATTTCAATTCAGAAACGATTTTTGGAAAGTTTTCTAGTGTTTTTTCTATTACTTTGCGGGTGCCAGACACTCTTTCCCTCGCTTGCTGAGGCACTGTTATATAACATACATTTATCCTATAATACAGTAACAATTTGCTTTTATAAATATTTACAATAATTTAAATTGAATTATCAAATGATAAACTGTACTTATTAATGTACAACAATGCCGAAAATGTCTGGATAAAAAAGCAACTTTCACGGAGAATTTCACATAAAAAAGTTTGTTTGTAATTTATTATTACATTAACCAAGAAAAAAGTATCATATTTCTATTTTCTCTACTAGAAAATTGCTTCCTTGGTATAAAAAAAGTGTAGATTTTTCTAAAAAATAATTGTTTACAACCATTTTTAGTGCGTTATTCAAATTGTTAGAATATAAATTTAATCGGATTTAGTCTGAATTTCATCATAGAAAATTGAGAGGCGAGATTCATTATTTTAACCAATTGGAAGATATTTTTGGACAGGCCGTTTCCATGGAAATGTCAAATGATATCTTCTAAAAATAGCATTTTTGTGTAGCTGCTGTAGATTTTTGATTAATTCCTGTATAACAATATTTAAGTTAATAAAATATTTCCGTAAAATTAAGGATAATTAATCAATAATTGGCTTTAAATAAGCAATTACATCCTCGCGCGCGTGCTTAATTATTATAGAAATAATTCGTGAAATTTTAATGAAATCTGCGAAAGTTTAAACAATTTTCTATTATTTTTATTAATATTATAATATTAAGAAGTAAAATACGGCTAAATATATGATAAAATATAATAAAACATTTTTTAAAAAAAGGTTGATGTTATATAAAAGAAGTGAATTCTGTTCTTGACATGTTTACTTCTATGAGTGAAATGTAAGTTGAATTTTGAAAATAGATAATATTTTTTGTGTTGAAATTATTTTAAATTTAGACAACTTGACTGGTATTTTTTGGGCAATTAAATTTTCAACATGTAGACTTATATAAGCCGTTTGTCTGTCCGTCCTTCGCCGATCTCGAGAACGGAGTTGGATAGATGTAAATCGAGACCAGATATGGAAAGATTATTTTTAAATTACGTGATTAAAAATTGCAGCACGGAACTTTAATGACTTAAGGCACGCATTGATGCTCTTACTACAATAACGAGATTATAAAAGAGTGGTTTGGGGATGGTGGGGGGCCCCAGGCAATTGCCTTTTTTTGCCTATAAGATAGCGCGCCACTGGATACTGAAGATATCAATTTAAACGAGCTGTGTGATGGAAAAGATCCGAAAGGCTGTATTGTGAGATTTAAAAACAGGTAGAAAGTAGCCATAAATAAATAAATTCTTATAAATTGAAAGTTAAATGAAAAAACAATGATATATAAAAGTAGAGAACATCGCTTACAACAAAAGAACTGCTATTTTCCCGGCTGTTACAACAAAAAAAAAAAGTGTGGTGATCGATCAAATTTTGACCCTCTTTTTTGCATTTTTCGACGTATTGACACTCCAGGAGCCTAAAGTTTAAAGAAAAAAAAAAAAACATTTTCCAATGTTCTGTGTCGGCATCTATTTTGTATTAAATCTCAAGACTGAATAAACTAAAAATTTTGAAATTTGGCAAGATTATTTCTATATATGGGGCATTAATACTACTAAATTTTGGTGGTTAAAAATAAAGAGGTTAAGAAGATAGAGGGTGGTCATTTGTCATATCTGGAGTGAGGTCAAGCTTAATGAAAGTTTTACCTGTGTAAATCCAAAATTTCGTGGATCAAGGCAATTTTATAAATTATATTTACATTTTATTATTAACTATGATGATTTATTAACTAAATATTTCTGATATAAGATAAGTAACGACTCTATCTGATATGCAACAACACAAACAATACATTTTTTTCACTTATAAATTTATGATTTTTCCGTCCGAAAGTATTATTTATATGGCATAAAAGAGAAATAATAACTCCTCTAACCCACACTCACTAAACTAAGATTAGATTTATAGACCATTACATATACTACACTTTCACTATTCATTTTGATTTAGCATATCCTATAACGGTGTTTTGTTATGATGTATACAAATGAATGAAAATAGAAAAAATAAACTTTCCTCAAAAAATATATTCTATTTAGCTGTGTTTTGAAGCAACTTAAAGTATTTAAAATTGTTATGTAAATAGCATTGGAAATTTACATTGGCGCAGACAAAGGTTGCTATTTCGACTAGGCTTCAAGAAGGTCCCTCAAACACCGTAAAGGCTTTGTTTGATTGGATAAATCGATTTGCCAGAGGGGTGCCTTCCGGGTGGACTTTTCTATAAGAAACTTGCTAAATTTAGAAGTTATACACGCGAAGAATATTTGGAAAAATCTCGTCGAACCTGCGACTAGCTGCCACTGTTCTGTAGTGGTAGCTAGTCGCGGGTTCAGGCCTGACCTACGAGGCTCTAGGTGGGCCACAAAAGACTCCCAAACGTTAGGTCTTTTTTGATATAAAAACACGATGTAAAAGTGATATAAATTTATTTCTTTTGATAGGTGGACAGGAAACAAAAATATCAATTTTTAAATTAAGTAATATAATAATAATAATTAAAATAATTTAATTAAAATAGAAAAATTACATAAAACAAAAATGATTAATTAAATTATAAATAAAATAGCAGGTAGGCCCGGCGTTGCTCGGGCAAAAGTAACGATAGCGAAGATTAAAATTATTACGTTATAGTCAACCTTACCTGTTTTCACAGAATGCAAGAATTGGGTCCCCCTGTTTACGGACTAATTAGAGAATTTTTAGATGGGTCTAAAAATATATTCAATTTCCCGCAAAAACGAAAAAAATTGCATCTGCGTCTTGCACGTCGCTTTCTCTTAACAATTCCATTGTTGATGGAAGTGTTAATTAAGCCTTAATCCTGTCCCTCTTCCCCGTGGGGAGGAATTTTGAAAAATCCCTTCTTAGTGTGCGTTCTCGTGACGTACCCTAACTGTGTACCAAATTTCAACTTTCAACACCTGACCGTTTGGGCTCTGCGCTGATTATTATTATTATTATCATCAACTCGTCTCGATTATACATGTATATATAGATATAATTTTAACATCAGTTTAGAATTTCGAAAATTAAAATTTCGTTAAATTGAATTTGATACAGGAAATTCGAAGTTAATCACGCAGCAAATGTTTTAATTCCGTCCATTTAAAATTAAATGATAAATTTATTTAAAATAAATTATTACAAATTTTTATTTAATAGTAAAATATTATTTTATTCTGTACGAGGAAGAACGTAATCTGATGAAAAATTATTATTTAAATATTGTAAAGCCATACAGAAATAATGAATTTATATTCATTGGAATTCCCAGAAACAGTTTTAAATCTGTGTAAATCCACTTTAATTCTACGTAAAGGTTGTTTGATTTGATAGGATAAGGCAAAGCAACGCGTGAGTGATCTTCCAATGAGGGATACTTTCATGAAGTACTTTCTGTGGGAAACTGACCCCATAGTTAGGTAATATATCCATGAAAAACTGGCCCTCTGTTTAAGTAGTAGATCTATAATAAACTGACCCCTATTTAGGTAGTAGAACTATGAGAAACTGGATCCTAGTTTGATAACAGATCTATAGGAAACTGACTTCTGTTTAGGTATTAGACTCGTGAAGAAAACCTAGAAAACTGCACGCGGCCAGCTCATTGGTGAGGCGCGAATCCGTAACCAACTCTAGCAGTTTTGAGTGGTGTTTATTCACTGGCTACTGGTGACTCTCGACGAAAATGACTAAAATAAATCATACCTCAAATATCAAATTTGATTTATCATTTCAAATATGATAAAATTCAAATGTACAGTAACTGTTTAATACTGTTACTGCACTTCTTTCAGCACTGTGAGCACTAAAAGGGTAATTTTTTTTCACATATCCAAAGTGGATTTGGTTCTCGATGAACGGCAGGATGGTGATGTCCAGAGTACATATCCAAGAACAGACTGTACATGAAAATTTCTGAGGATTGCTAGCTATGGACAATGAATGAAGAACAGAACAGAAAACTGAAAACTGAAAATGGATTATTGTAGCTCTATAATACAAAGGATTAAACAAAATGAAATTTAGATACAACATGAAGGTGGTAATGGATAGAAGGAAACTGAAATGGTATGGTCGTGTCATGAGAACGCATGAAAAAACGTATGCTAGTCTGGGAATTACCGGAAAAATACAATAGAGGAACACCAAGGATAATAAGAAGTTAGAAACAAACAGGAAGGAGAGTCTAATGGCAGAGTAAGGTACAAAGGACAGGAAATTACAAAGTAAATGTACTGGTTCAATCTCTTACAGGAAAGAGTAACACTATTGTCATAATAAAAAATCTTGAAGAGTAGTAGTAAGTTATAAATATATGAGATGCCACTTTTAAATATTTGTTGAAGAGGTCGCACATAATTTTTATTATATAAGAAGTAATTTATTGTTAAGAATTAACGATAACTTACTAATTCAATTACAATAAAATATATTTGTAACACTGGAATACAATACAGTTGCAGAAGAGAAAGATGTTCTAAAAGCATTTTCACTCTTTTGAAAACAGTTTTTAGATATTTAATATAATCAGTGCCGTCTTTAGAACGTAAGGGGCCCTGGGCCAGAAGAATGTTGGGGGCCCCCCATGAATAAACAGAATCAATACTAGATTACAGACCTAGGGGTCGCTGGTGGTAGATTACAGACCTAGGGGTCGCTAGCACGGGCGAGACCAGTTACGGATATCGTGTGCTATCACCCTTTTAACATATCCCAGAAAATCTGTTGACGTTTTTTTTAGCCAGTGAGAATTTTCATCCTGTACTCAACACTTCACACTACGTGTTGGAGGAGTAATTTCAATCGTATTATTAATGGTTTCTTCATTTCAAGTAACCTATTTGTTTTCTTTGTAACTTTATTACTTTCGAATTCAGGGGCCCCTACGACCTCGTGGCCCTGGGCCCGGGCCCCGCAGGCCCTCCCCTAAAGACGGCACTGAATATAATAATATTTATTAAAAGAAATTTTATCAATCCTGCTGAAATTTATGACAATTTTATTTTGTTGAGTTCTCACAAAAGCCCTATTCATACTATTTACATAAAGTAAAATGTTATCCTCTTACGAAGACACGACATACTTATATTTTCCAAAGTTTTCTAGATAATCCAGCTATTTAGAGAATAATGAAACGATTAATTCCTCTTACACAATTTCTATGCAATTCAAGAGGTATTCATAGAAACGTATTGTGGAAAATTGTTTAAAGATTTCTTTTGTATATATGAATTTATCTACGTATAAAGTGGTACAATTCTACTATATTTGTGCTGAACAGTGCCGAGTGAATAAAAATCACTGAACCGTGGTAGTTGGTCGTGGGTTCGCACCTCACTAACTGGCTGGCCCCATGGAGTTTTTTTCACGTTTGTTACACCTAAATAGGAACCAGTTTCCCAATAGAAAGTCCTCCGAATGACACATTGCCTTGGCGGATTACACACGTGTTGCGTTGCTTAATCCCATCAATTCTAACCTAAAATTAACTTTATTGGGCTGAAATTTAAAAAACTATACACCTATAAATTCTCACTGTCATCCGTCTGCTGTCTGTCCTTTCTTAATCTTCAGAACAAAATTAGATAGATAAAAGATTATACTAAATGTGGAAAGCTTAAGGGACAAGAGGCCCCGATTAACTATATAATAACTTTCAGTTTGGGCTGAAAGGCACGGAATTTTAATTCAAAAATTTTCCCTAGAACGGAGTTACATAGATGACCAGGACCAGCAATGGCCAAGCAGTCTTCGTTCCCTGAACGCTGGGAGTTCGGTCGTGGGTTCGCGCCTCGCTCGGACGTGGAGTTTTTCTGGTTTTCTCCACGTGTGTAACGCCTAAATAGGAACCAGTATTTTCTCTTAAAAAGACCTCCCGGAAGGCATTCCCCTAGGCCAGGGGTCGGAAAGTGCGGCTCTTTGCATAGACGTTTGCGGCTCTTCGAACATAAACTTCAATCTCATCTCATCTCAAGCAGCTTTATAACTTATGAGTTTATGAGATAGAGCCGCCGAACAAACTTCAACTCGTACGGCATACTCTCTACCATTCTTTAGCCCGTCCGCACAAGACCACTCGCGTTGATCAATATGAATCGCATGCGAGTGGTAGCATTTAAAGCATATCTATATATATAACCTATTGAACGCGTGTCCGTCCGTCCGTGTAACGTTATGCCGAAAACGGCCACTAGAGGCGCCCTTGTTGCGTGTCGTATTTCGCACATTTAAATTAACAATATAAATTATTATTTACATTAACAGCATAAATTGTTATTATTCATTTGGCCAATAGCCAATAACAATATAAATAATTCAGTATATTTGTAATAGAAATTTATTATTGTCACGGAATGCCTGTGACGTGCACTAGGGAGCGTCCTTCAACACAGTTGGTCGGCGATCGGCCAAGCAGTTAAAGCCTCGATGCGGCTCTCTGGTACTTTCGGTATCTTGTTTCCATGACAATTTGGCTCTTCTTACTTGACAAACTGCCGACCCCTGCCCTAGGCATAACTAAACAAACAAACATAGATGACTGGCATGACTCTGTTGTTATCAGGGAAAGTGTGATGTACAGGGGCAAGACGCTACTAATTTGGAATCGCGAGCATGTATTTTAAATTAAATAAGTTTAAAATATTATTAAAAGTTACAGTTCGGCACTGTAATGATATGTAAAACGAGCAAAAATTATTGTTATATGCTCTATTATTGTTATTATTTTGTCAGATCCTTTCATAATCATAAGAGTAGTTTTTTCCCTAATCATTTCGAAACTATTTCAAAATTCTTACATTAATAGAATTACGTCTTTATTTAAACACGACGCTTCATTGAAACATTTTACAAATTCTTTTCTATTTTATAATGTTAAATGTTTTACTTTTAAAGGGTTAAATAGCGTATCCGTTCAGTTTGTATATTGGCTTTGTTCAACATCTGGATATAAATGAAGCCCTGTAGGCAGAAAATCTTCAGAAAGATTATCCGGTCTTTAGGGCTCGAGATGTTACATTGTTTATTTCGGATACATGTCAAAATCACCTGCATTTCTAATTGTTACTTCTGTTAAATATGTAAAAGTTATTTCTGCTTTCATTTTCATTATGTAAATCTGCCTAATTTTCAAAATAAAAGGAAAGAAATTAATTATTCTTATATTATAATATCGTCATAACAATATAAAGCGTGTTAATTTTAAAACTTAATATTTAAAGCTAAATCCATGCATCGTAGATTTGTTAATGCTTTCAACACTTAGTTTATCACCAGTATCATAATTAGAACTGATATCAGGAACCCGAATTAAAACGTTCAAACTTATATTCATCCCAGTTCCTTTGTGGTGCAGCTACTAGCTATGTGACTGATGAGTAAATCATTAAATATTTCATACACGTGTACAGTACATAAGTGCGTTTTTTACATTTAATTCTTTAACCCGTCCTTATTAGATTTTTTCATTTACTTATTTATTTATAAATAAACTTGCTGGGCCCTCAGGGTAAATCTACTCTTATCATATATTTAAACGCTTCACAGTTTCACCTTCATTACATATGAATTTTTATTTATGTCGACAAACTGATTTGGAAGCAAAGTTTAATGTAAGAAGGAATTGTTTATTTGTGTACGTGGGTGATCTGCAGAGGAGGGATGACCTTCGAGTTCCTATTTAATTGTTAAAAGCGTGAAGAAAATTCGGAAAAGTCCACGTGGAAACGCGCGAACCCACGACTAGTAATATAAGAAGGTAAAGATAAACGATACGACGATGCAAAGAAAATGATAGCAGATAAAGAAACGAAAGGATAAGATAGAGGATGAGGATTGTTAGACGCAGTTAACATATAGAGAGATAAATTTCAGCCTAATTATTATTATTAAAAAGTAGACAATTAGCTCAATAATTATGTTTTAAAAATAATCCACAGTTTTTACACAATTTATAAAAATACATCAATTTGTTATTGAATATTTTAAATAGCTTTTGAAAGATTTTAAAGTAAATTTATTAGCGAAACAAACATGTAAAGGTTAGTATTCTAATTAAATTACAATGAAATAAAAAATTACAATTTATTAAATACATCCGACTTTATAATTATATCATTTATAAGGTGTGTAATTGTGATTTTTATTATTTTCACTAATGTTTCTATCTTTTCATTCTGCTTATTCTAGCGTGAAGTTAACTATGACATCAAATATGTTAAGAAAAAATGTGTTGAGAATTAATTACTTAAGAGTCAGGACTGACTTAATTTAATTTATTCACTGACCAAAAAAAATAAAAAAAAAAAAAAAAAACGGAAGCCATTAACAGGACATCACGTACTGCATTAAGCATTTTTGGAATTCCAAACTGTTACAAAAGCAGTAATTACATCAAAATTAATCTGAAAATAACTAAAATTCAATTACTCACAACGCTGAATGACCTTCGTTAAAAAAAATTACACTAAAATTTGCTATTTCCAGCACAGAATTTGATGAATTCGCAGATTATTTTAATACAGAAATGTGACACGAGAAATAAAAATCTGTTAAAATCTACTTTAAAATGACAAAATTAAAATATTAATATTATCAATTTGTAGTTTAAATTTGTGAGTTTAAGTTTATATGTAGTTAATTGGAGCCTCCTGCTCCTAATCTTTCCATATCTGGTCTCGAATTTCATCTAACTCCGATCTCGAGATTAAGGTTGGAAAGTACAGACAAACAGATGGATGCCAGTGACAATTTTTAGGTCTGAAATTTGAAAATTGCAGGCCGGTAATATAATCCAACCTCTAAATAAAGGCCATAAAAATTGTCTTTGTTGTGGCCGTTTTCTGGAGGTTACTTTGTATGCACTTTTGCTGCGGTTTACAGAGGTCTTTTATCAGAGGTTCGGCTGTATAAACCTTGCTACATTAACATTTTATTAGGAAATTCTGTGATATAAAACTTTTTACACATTTTAACAATTTTATAGACCTGAAAGTGTGCAATTTTTAACGTCATCTCTTCATTTAGTAAACTCGATACCCTCGATCCATCAAAATGACGTCGAAGTGACGTAAAAACGTACGCCAAGCTTATCCAAACGAACACACCGCTTAACAATTTATTATTATTAATAAAATTTTCAATTTAATTATTAAAATTGTTATACCTATGGCACATTGAGATTTGTTGTAATTTCGATTAAATACAGCAAATTTATTCTTCTATCACAAGTACTAATACACAACATATTCTTTAATTATTTCGAACGAAGAGTTTTATCTTCAATAATTATATTAAGTATATTATACTAGAGGGTGACCCGAACAGTCAGTTAACCTTTTAAGAACAATTGAAACCGACTTGGAACAGTTTCATGCTACTATTTGTAAATAGAAAGCGCATGAATGATACACGCAATAACAAATGAATCAATGATACAATGTGTTTCTTTTCGTGGAAATTCTTCCATACAGTTTTAATTTCCGAAAATTGAATTCCGCATCATCATTATATTGATGATGATAAATTTCACTTTTCTTTTTTGTTAAAGATATTTCCTATCAGTGAGAATTTATCATCATTTAACATCCTAATTAGAATTATAACTCATATATTTTAAACATCCCACTGAGGTAAACAGAGTCAATGCAATAGATTCTAGATTTTACGACTACTTTAACTCTTCTATTATGAATATGAAATATTAGACAATAGTAAAATGAAGTATGCAAAAATTTTCAGAAGTGAACGTGCAATTATGAAGATTAGTCCGAGTGTCCAAAGTCGAATAAACGAAGAAATTTGGAAATTAGAAAAACATAGAAGAAAGTTATCGTCTGCCGAAATAAAAAAGTGAATATGAATTGAGATTTTAAGAAGAAACGATGCCGATAAAGATAAAAAAGAGGAAGAAGAACACAAACACGAGACGAGTGAATGAGACTAGAGATGAACAGAGATTAAGATTAAAGGAAATCTGTTTAAGATATGTCGGCAGTTCCATTGAACACTGATTTAAAAGTACATATTTTATGCAATGAGTATAATTTTATGCTTTGGTTTATTCGCATACGTGGGCGATCTGCCGAGTAGAGATTTTCTACAGGAAACTATCCCCTGATTAGGCGTTACTAACGTGAAGCAAACCCATAAAACTCCCCGTGGTCTGTTCGTTGGTAAGGCCCGAACCCTCTACTAACTACCAGTGTTCAGTGGTTTTATTCACTCGACCACTGGTGGGCCCTCACAGAACGGAAAGCGTAGAAAAAAAGGGTTGTAAAAGTGGAGTTTGCAGAATTATTCTACTCTATTTTTTTTTAAAATTATAATTCTGTCACTATCAGATTAATACTAACAAATAATTTACCTTCGATTCATGTATTCGTGTATATATAGTTTCAAAAGTCAGTGAACCTAACCATATTTTAAGAACGGGGAAAAATTGGTTTGGAACTGTTATATGATAACAATTGTTCCTGATTTATTGTGACAGAGTAGCTCAAAGTTAACCGCTGTCAGTTAACCGCAAATATACCTCGGTTAACTGAAATTTCTGTAGAAAAAAATATATATTTATTTCTGTTTTATTTTTAGTTTGCATCTCACCCCAGTAAAGTAAGTAATTAATCTTTTTATTCGCGTACTGTACGTGAATAAAACTTGATCGATTTTCACGATTCTTATGGAACTTATTGCGGTTTTTTTCTCGTGATACGAATGGATTTCATTGAAAAAAATATATCCAAAGCGGTTATATATTAAAGTTTCGAAATTCTTCTAAAGTTCTTAAATTAAAAAACCGAGAAAGGTATAAACTGAAATACTAAAACGTGGAAAAGTTAAATGAATTCGTTCCAAAATTGATGGATATAAAATTTAAACATTTCTCCAACTATTAGCTGTTTTAAAATGTAATAAAAAGAGACAAAAAAGATCATTTTTAATTTAAATCGAGATTCGTTGTATAAAATTATAATGACTATTTATTTTATAATTTATTTCTGTAATTACTAATAACATAGTCTAAAATAAGAGGCCGTCTACAAGGGCTAGGGAAGAAACATTTTTGGGGGCCAGCGCTGGATTAATTACGTAAACTACTTCTGACCCTCTCCGTTGTGTACAGTACAGTACTCATGTACAGTACTTTTGCAAATCCCCTACCCCTTTAATGATGTGCACAATAATTCATGGACCCCTGACATTTGCACACCAGGTGCCATGTTGGATGAAATCCTAAATGCTGGTAGTTTGGTCGTAGGTTCTGGCCTCACCAACGGGCAGGTCAAGTGGAATTTTCTTCGCGTTTTTATAATTATTACTCGCATCGTTAACAGGGAGGGAAAGAGGTCAAAAGTGACTCATAAATTGTATATATAATTAATGGACAAACTCTTTCCATGTAAAGTCCTATCAAGGCTTTCTCCTGGAAGATCTTCCTACAAAAAACTGGCCCTTATTTAAGTTTAGACACGTGAAAAAAGCCAGAAAATTCAACAATTGAAAAAAACCCACGATCAACTATCAGTGTTCAGTGGTTTTATCCACTCGGCCACTGATGAGTTCTTTTACAAATATAAATAAATCATTGAGCATACATGAAAAACCCATAGAAAGAGAATAGATTATAATTTAATTCATGACTATTTTTAAAAAATGCATCCGGTACACGAATTTACAAAAACGAGCCTATACTAACCACTGCCTAATAATAGGATCTGTAAGCAGATTATACTAAAACCGGCAAGAATTTTTTGAAATTGAACTTTTACAATAGAATAATGTACAAAGATTGTATCAAGAAAGAAAAACAGAATATACTGAAATATCCAAAAGATATAGAAGTAGAAAAGAAGCCAACACTAAGCAGCATAAGAAACACCGTGCAAAATAAAGAAGGAAAGCGCTTAGAGCTTTGAATACAAAAGCGGAATTATTTATTCCCAGGAAAAAAAGGCTTATCTCTAGTGACTGAAAATAAAACCAAGAAAAGTCATTGAATTTAAGTAGATAAAAGCAATAAAATGAAGAGAGAAGAGAAAAATCAGCAGAATAGAATGGGAGTGATTGATGCAGAAACGGAATATAATATAAATGAAATTCAATTAAATCATACTGAATCATTACAGGAAGTAAAAAATAAACTAAAAATGTAGATAAATCTCAAAAAATAGAATTAACATTATACCGAATTTCTAGAAAAGAAAGAAATGGGACAAATAGAGCCATGGGTGGCAATGGAAAGAACAAAGAAACGAATCAATATCTAAGACACATTGGAAAGATTAGAAAATAGAAAAGTAACAGAATAAAAGAAATTAAGGAAAAGTTTAAGAGATTTCTTAACAAAGCATAGGATAAAACTAGGATTATAAATAAGTGAAGAACATCAATAATAGTAAATATAGACGACCGGACGGCCAAAGCGATTAAGGTATCAACCAACTGCTATAGGAGATCAGGAATTGAATCCGGATGGGCAAAAGTTTTCAGGAAATTTTCATGTGCTGTATTTCTTCCGCCATCCGGCCGCCTTCATTCAGCTTAGCCGAGCTCATGATGAGTAATGAAAAAGACCCTATTGGTTTACCAGAGTGGAAAGAGCCAAAAATGAAAATTTAGTAGGCCTAGATATATTTTAAAAAGTAAATGTGGAAATTAAAGGAGGGGTGTCTTTATTTTTAACACGCTATGAATTAACTTAGAGAAATAATAAAATCGACTAGAACCGTGATCCGAAAAGATAACTAGTAAAGAACAATCTAGCTTTAGAAGTTCTCGTGCTAAAACAAGTTAATTTATCAAGATATGCTACAGAGAAAAGAATATTATTCAACTTATTAGCAAATGTAATATTTATAAAGATTGAATAAGTGTACGATTGGGTAAGTTTAGAAATATTAAAGAATATTTTTTAAAAGTTTAAGACACCTACTCACATCATACTTAATAAACATCACCTACGGTAGTAGCCAAATGGAAAAAATCACTGAACACTGGCAGTCGTGGGTTCTTGCCTGGCCAAGTGGCTGGTCACGTGGAGTTTTCCGGGTTTTTTTCACTTCTGTAACGCCTGAATAGGGGTCAGTTTCCAATAAAAGACCTCCAGGGAGGTATTCCCCTCGGCTGATCGGCCATGTTTTGCCAAATAACCTAAACTATAACTAATGAAGATCATAAATAATCTTATACAAAGAATTAGTGTGATGTATAAAAACAAACAGACGAGAATAAAAATTAAATAGATTTAAAAAAGCAAGACAATAAATAATTCCCCTAACTCAAATATAGAAATAGGACATGACTTCCACAAACAAATCAAAAATTGTAACATTCTCGGCCCACCAGAGCCTTGAAGATAAAACCAGTGAACAATCGTGGTAGCTAGTCGCGGGTTCGCGCCTGATCAACGGGTTGGCCACGCTGTTTTCCAGGTTTTTCTTCGAGTGCCTAACACCTAAATAAGAGTTAGAATGCATAGAAAGTCATCCTGGAAGATATCACTCTTGGTAGCTCGCCCATGTATTGCGGTGCCTTGTACATGAAACCAAACAATAGTAACATTCATTTTTAAAAAGTCGATAATAAGTGAAGCTTTTAAGAAAAAAATATTATGAAAAACTGTATAAAAGTCTGGCCATACGAACAAACAAAATATGGAAGAAAAATTTGAGAGATGAAGATAGAAAACAGATGGAGGCAACCGAGAAGAAACGTCTACACCATTTATCGAAATGTAGACGAATAGATTAAAAAATGAAGATATATGGAAAGATTTAACATAGTCAACATCATAGATAACATCACTGCATACAGCAAAACATGAAAAGAACATGTGTAGAGAATGGAACAGAAAGATGGCCATGGACTAATTAATGTGGATCTATTGGGAAAATGGAGAGAGGAAAACAGGAAAGAAAATGGGAAACAAGTTTAAAAGCACCTTAAAATATTACAGAGAAGTAATGCCTAAAATATACAGACAAGAAGACAAAAACTAAAATACTGTATATTTTATGTTATAGAATTTAATATAAAAATTATTTAGTAATTGAAATAAAATTAATGAAATTTTCGCAAACTTTATTCGTATAAAAATTAATGAACCGCTATAACAAATTTTATATTTGTAGTTATAAAATGTTAAAAATATAATTTAAGTAATTTTTGAAATTTATAACTTAAAAATATTATAGCAACGCCGGGCCTAACAGGTAGGCCCGGCGTTGCTTGGGCAAAAGTAACGATAGCGAAGATTAAGATTATTACGTTATAGTCACAAAAGAAAAAGAGTAATTTCATCAACAAACTAAATATTTCTAAAGAAAGGTCGAATTTGAAAATCGAATGTTATAATATCGTTAGATTTTCATCGAATGTTCTAAAGAAGGGTCGAGAAAAACCGAACTAATCTGTTTAAATTTGAAAATCGAATATGTTCTGACATATTACTCTTTTTCTTTCTTTCTTTTTTTTCCTCCAGCGCCCGTAAATCTTGCACGTCGCTTTCTCTTGTTCTCCATTGTTACTTAACACTATCATTGTTACTTAACACTTTGAACACAACTGCTTAAATTTGGTACCCTGTATACCAAATTTCAACTTTCAACTCCTAACCGTTTGGACACGTCTCGATAATATATTTAAAAGCTTTAATCCTGTCCCTCTCCCCCGTGGGGAGGAATTTCGAAAAATCCCTTGTTAGTGTGCGTTCTCGTGACGTACCCTAACTGTGTACCAAATTTCAACTTTCAACTCCTAACCGTTTGGGCTCTGCCCTGATTATTATTATTATTATTATCAACTCGTCTCGATTATATATATAGATTTAAAGTCGCCCGGATTGAAAACAATGCGTAATGCATATTGCAAGAATACGCTGACATAATTTCGAATTAGTACTAATCAGTTGTGATAAATAATAAATTTTAAATATCACACAATTTAACTAGAAAATAATTCATAAAATTCTTTATTACAGTGGTTCTTAACCTTTTTCTTTGTTCATCACCTAAAATTTTTAAAATACACCCTCACACACCCACGAAAAATCCTTGTTTTTTAATAACCAAATCAACACTTAGCAGGAAGAATAATTACTAAAATCATCACTAAATGTCCCCTTGTCTTTTTATTTAAGGAGGTAAACCCGTTCTGTTTTACACGTGTATAAAAATGTCCACCAATAACCGAATGGATAAAAACCACTGAACACTGGTAGATCGTGAGTTCGCTCCTGGCAACTAGCTAGCGGTTTCCTTCACGTATTTAACACCTAAATAGGGGTCAGATTCCTATAGAAATTTTTCACGAATGACATCTCCCCTGCAGATTGCCTCTGTGGTGCGTTAATTTATCCCATTACCCAATACAACAATATCAATATAGCTTATAAACATTTAGGTCTAGATCGTAGATATAGGTCTAAACACCTAATTGTAAATGTAAATTTCTTGTAATTTAACAATTTGAGGACGATTTAAATTGTCAAGAAGTAATATTTTAATCGGTGGCTTGTTAAATCAGCTGATAACTACATTATGAAATTAATTTTTTATAATTTCGTGTGGGTTGGATTGATGAGAGAAGGTAACGCAATACATGGGCGATCTGACAAAAAGGGTGCCTCCTGAGAGAACTTTCTATAGGAAACTAGCAGGTGTCAGTCACGTGAAGAAAACTGCAAAACTTTACGTGGCCAGCGAGTTGGTGAGGTGCGAACCCACGACTAATTACCAGTGTTTAGTGGTTTTTACCCACTCGGCCATTTATTTACAGTGGTTAAGTTAACCACTTTTTTTTTTTAACTCTTTCCGCCCTGTGGGCACTAAGAGGGCCTCTTTTTAGAAGGCCCATTAAGGGTTCGGCCAGGCCCACAATGGGGCGACCGGGTGGTGAGGGACGGGGCCCGACATATCCGAACGGACCACCCCTCGAAAAATTCCTGGGGATTTTCGACCCGTTCGGATTCGATCCCGGGTCCCCCAGAGCGGTAGGCTGCCACCTTGACCGCTCGGCCATCCGGCCGTCATGTTAACCACTGTAAAGAAGGGTGCAATAAATGGTATTTAGACCTTCTGGTTTGAAGTAATCATATGTTTCAAATGAAGAATTCTTTAATTAACATTTTGCAGTAGTTATTTGGTTTTACTTTTTCTCTTTTGGTTTCATAAAGTTTTTAATAGAAGAAAGTTTCGGAAAACGTATTTTAGTTAGTGACGTTATTGCAAATAGTGGAAGAAAAATGATATTTTTTAATGCTCAAGTGGGCTTTCATCCGCGTAAAAATACATTATACATAGTAGGATACGTTCTTTAACGAGTGTAAATAGCCTTAACGTTGCTCTTTAATTTACTTGCAACATCTGTACTCAATGCAACAATATTTCTCAGGTTGTAGTATTTAATTTGCAATTTTGTAACTTCATTTTTCAAAATAATACCGCTTCTTTGTGTGTTCTCATGTTCGTTGGCTTATATTTTACCATTAAAAAAGTTAATAGTAAGCAATAAATACATTTTTTACTCTGTTAGCATTTTATTTCGAATAATTTAAACACTTTAATGTTATTTTCACTCATATTTATCTTATATTAACGAGTAAAAAGTAATCATTTTTTATCACACTTTTAATTTACTTGATTTAAAATATATGCTCTCGATTTTAGTAGTGTATTGCCCCTGTACATCATACTTTTTCTGATAACAACAGAGTCATGCCAACCGTCTATCTAACTCCATTCTAAAAAATACTTTTGAATTAAAATCAGGCAAGTGAAATTGTATGTTTTATTATAAATTATGATGGGGTAATCTATACAGAGTTTAAAAATATAATTTGTTTGAGAAGAGAAAGAACTTAAATAGGATAGATTGATAGAACAGGCCAGGGATGGCGAACCTTCTTGAGTCTGCGTGCAATATTGTAAGCATACTTAGCTTTAAAGATGTTAATGCGTGCCAATGTCTTAGACTTCGAATAATGATATTTAAATAAATTAAACGAATACGCTTTAATTCGAATAAATGTAAAAAATCTGATTGAAGAAAAGATGATCAGGTGATAAACAGAAAGGGTGATTGAAAAAGACAGAAATCATATGAACATTACGTGCCAGATGATTTCTCTTACTCTTATGGCACGCGTGCCATAGGTTCGCCATCCCTGGAATAGGCAAAGCAACAAAGGGGCGATCTGTCCTCTAAAGGAGTTTCTAAGGGGAAATGATGCCTACTTACGTGTTGGACATGCGAAGAAACTCGATAAACTTTACGTGGCCAGCCCGTTGGTGAGGCGTAAACTCACGACGAACTACCATTATTCTGTGGTTTTATCCAGTCTGCTACTGGTGGCCCGTTGAAGATATAAAGAAAGTTTCAATTGATGAACAACGCGACACAAAAGCAATCTATTAAAGCAAAAGAACGCCTTTCGAAAGGATTTTCTATGGGAAAACTGGCTTATATTTAGATTTTTTGAAACTCTTTCTGCCCTGTGCGTACTAAGAGCGCCTCTTTTAGCAAGTCCATTATAATAAAATTGGCCGGCCGAGTGGTGAGGGACAGAACCTGACATATCGACTCACCCCAAAAAATTCCTGGGGAATTTTCCGTCTGGGCTCAATCCTGAGTCCTCACAGCGGTAAGCTCTGCCATCAAGTTTTCTGACACGTAAATAAAATCCGGAAAACTCCACGTGGCCAGCCAGTTGACGAGACGCGAACCCATGACAGGTGGTCAATAGTTTTATCCACTCGGCCACTGGTAAGCAACACAAGAGAGAAGGATAATTAACACGTATGTGACTAATTTGTAAAAGCTCAGATTACAGATATTTTAAATCCACGTTATTTATAATTGGTCCATTTTAAAGTTTTTTGTTGAATAACACTTTTTTTATTATTATCTTAGATATAAAAATTTTCTATTTTTTATACTTTAACAATTTTTAATTTGATAACTTATTCTTCGAATATATACTTTAAATCGTTTCTAAAATTAAAGCAGGCAAAGCGTAGAACTTTTGAATTCACAGAATCGATCAAGTATTAAAGCTAATAGTGATCAGCCAAGTGGAACAACTGATTGTTACAGCTTTCATCGATCGAATTTATCATGAATTTAACATTTGAACTATGAGGCAAATTTAGTTTCTTCAATGTTAAATGGGTAGATGCTACAGTTAAGCAGAAGAAATTGGGAATAGTAAAGTAAGCATAAATATCAAATCCATAATTGTGGATGATTTTGTAAGTGGAAAGTCAACCAAAACTGAGGCCTGGAAGGCAAATATAGGATAAATGAATTACAATATACTACACCCTGCAAAAATTATGTAGGTCTATTATTTTCTAACAAATATTTAGAATGAGAACAGAGAGTTTTTATGTAATAAATTATGTATTTATTTTCTTTTTCAAACTAAAAGTACGGCAATTTTACTTGTCTTTAGATAGTATATTCCTGATTGTTGGGATGAATTTTTTAACACGGACACTAATATGTTAAAGCTATTGATCGACACGACTTTACACGTTACAGGTGAGCGCGATCCTTATAAAAATCGCCAATATAAGTGTAGAATGAGCAAAATCTCGACCTAGGCGGCCCTACATAAAGGCGAAAAGGAGACGCCTAGGGTCTCACAAATTTAGTAGTATATTTTAGTATTTATATTGGTAATTATTGAAAATACAATTGTTTAAGTACATATTGAACAATTAATTTTAAGGTTAAAATTGATCAAGAACTACGATCGATCAACAAGGCGTCAAGAGAGACTTTCTTCACTTTCGATCTTTTCCATTGAAAGAGATATTGCTGCAGAACAGGACACTTTTTTGTAATGATTAATATATTCGTACTTAAAAACAGGAGAGCAGTATTTGTAGGTGAATTTCTGTTCACCTGTTGAATTTTCCAATTTATTGTAAAACTATTGTACAAAATTTTACTACTTAATACTATTGCGGACATAAAGAAATCTACCTACTATCACCATCGCTCTTTTAATGGGCCTCATCATTTTGGTAAGGCCTCGTAAATCCTAGGCTCGCCTTTACATCTCTATCCTTGCAATCCATGGTAAATTTTAGGGCGTATCGGAACTCAGACAATAGGCTGACCCCTTATCACGTGGTCTTTTAACCGTCTTTGTGTAACAAAAAATGGCTACTCGATACAATTTTAACTCTAATTAGTATTTATTATAATATTAATATTCTTAAGATAATTCTTAAACTCTTTTCAGATTTATATAATAATGAAAATAAAAATAAAATTGCATTTTACGTAGCAATAATGTAATTAAAGTATTTAAAAATGTACAAAAAATCTTAGATATTATTTTCGATTTAAAAAAATAATATAAAAACGAGAAAACATAAAGGAGAAACTTTCAAAGGTTAAAGGGAAAATACAGAAAACGAGAATATATTATCGCAAAATATAAAAATAAAATAGTGTAAATGAAGAATATTTTTTATTCATGCAGGAATTTTTTATTCTCGTTTTCTAATTTTATGCAAAAGGATATAATAAATTCTATATGAATATTTATTACGCATTTTAAATACATTTTAGATGTTAAAAAATCGAAGAATAAACCACACTAATACCTCGATTAGCGCTATCTCATATAACGTTATTTCGCTATAGCGTTATTATTATTATTATTATTTAACGCGTTAACTGTTAAGTGTTGAATCGATATTATTCAAGGACGCAATTTCGAATTTTTAGTGAGTTTGTTTCTAACTTATTTTTTTAATCTTTTAAGCAATTATAAACTTTAAAGATTTCTCGAAGTTTAGACAATGAAGAAAATTATTCACATTTTCAAGTCTATATTTTAATCCATTTTTCACCAACCACAGAAGTAACAGTTAAAAACGTTTGAAGATAAACTTCACGAAAAAACAAACAGTAAGTAGAAAATTCACATGATTAAAACGATATCAACGTCAGCCTTTTTATGGAGGATCTGACGTTTTTACATTAAAAACGGAAGTATAATCTTCTTACCATACCGTCAAGTCCTTAACATATTTATAACTGGTCTGGCCCTCTAGTGGTGGTTCTGAGTATTCCAATTTCATTTACATGTCGTTACATAACTCTGGATATCTTCTATTTTCGAAGTTTAGACAATGAAGAAAATTATTCACATTTGTCAAGTTTATCTTCAAACGTTTTTAACTGTTACTTCTGTGGTTGGTGAAAAATGGATTAAAATATAGACTTGAAAATGTGAATAATTTTCTTCATTGTCTAAACTTCGAAAATAGAAGATATCCAGAGTTATGTAACGACATGTAAATGAAATTGGAATACTCAGAACCACCACTAGAGGGCCAGACCAGTTATAAATATGTTAAGGACTTGACGGTATGGTAAGAAGATTATACTTCCGTTTTTAATGTAAAAACGTCAGATCCTCCATAAAAAGGCTGACGTTGATATCGTTTTAATCATGTGAATTTTCTACTTACTGTTTGTTTTTTCGTGAAGTTTATCTTCAAACGTTTTTAACTGTTACTTCTGTGGTTGGTGAAAAATGGATTAAAATATAGACTTGAAAATGTGAATAATTTTCTTCATTGTCTAAACTTCGAAAATAGAAGATATCCAGAGTTATGTAACGACATTTAAATGATTTCCTTAAAAACAATCAGAATACGAAAGAGATTAAGAGTAAGTCTTCGGTTTTAAGCATTTTTAAACTGTACGCTTTATACACAGCAAGAATCGAATTATCTTTTCTATATGTGGGTGCAATTTTAATCATATTTTTAATTTATTTATTTTAAAATATATGCTCGTCACCTCAAATTAATAGTGGCTTGCCTCTGTACATCATACTTTTCCTGTTAACAATAGAGTCGTGCCGGTCATTTATCTAACACCTTTCGGGGGAAGTTTTGAATTGAAATAACGTGATTTCCGATTTGTTTCGGAAGTTCGTATATAGTTAATCGGGGCCTCCTGCCCCTAAGGTTCCTGGTCTCGGCTTTCATTTATCTAACTCTCTTCTCTAGATTAAGGAAAGTCAGACGGGCGAACAGACCGACAGAGGACAGTGGGAATGTATAGGTCAATAATTTCTTCAAACTGCAGCCCAATTAAAAACGACAGGAGTTAATTTGTAAAACATCATTTACCAAAGAAATACGCATACAAAATACACAAGCATATATTTTGGGCTGCAATTTTGAAAAAAATCGTAAATAAATTCCCACTGTCTATCCTTCCTTAATCTCGAGATCATAGTTATATAGATGAAATTTGAGAGAAGTGAAAAAGGTAAGAGCAGGAGGCCCCGATTTACTACTTATATGAACTTCCGGCAAACTGTATAACTTCCGCTAAACTATATATGAACTTCCGGTTTACACCGGAAGTCACGTTATTTCAATTCAAATATTTTCCCTCGAAAGGAGCTAGATAGACGACCGGCACGAATCTATTGCTAGCAGAAAAAGTATGATGTACAGGGGCAAAACATTACTAATTTGAGGTGGGGAGCATATATTTTAAATTAAATAAATTAAAAACACGATTAAAAATTGCAGACCGGGCCTTGTGACGATGTCACAGTAAATATTTGCTCGTTTAATTTACCCTCATTTCTGCAATTATCTATTTGCACTTAAAATTAATGAGATAAGGCAAAGCAACACGATACAACAAAGCAGGACGATACATTGTGCAAACACTTTCTATGGGAAGCTGGCTCTCATTAAGTGTTAGAAACGTGAAGAAAACCCGGAAAACTCTACGCAACCAACCTGTTATTCGGGCGCGAACTAGAGACCAACAATGTTCTGTGCTTTATCCACTCAGGTATGAACATATACAGAGTTCTAATCAAGATATTGTCTTAAATATATTTAAAATTATTTCTGAATATTTGCATGATTCCCGAATTTCCTTGTCGTTTAGCTATATCAGAAACCCCTTAAATCGTTGTGACTAATCGTAAATTGTTTGTTTTAATATTGAAAATAAATAGAGATATATAGTGTTTACATTTAAAACAAAAACTTTAAATATATTTAAATATTTTATAATATTTGCTACACCCTACTAAATATACCAAAGCTGCTAAGTAATAAGCAATCTAAAAGTGCTAAGACTATTTTTTTGCACTGCTAAAAACTTAAAACAGTTAATTCAAATTATACTTCAGTCATTTCTTTATCTTATATATTAGTGAATTTATAATTTTAATTACTGTATTTTACGGCATGTAATACGTGACTTTTGTCCAAAAACAGGCTGATAAAATAGCCCTGCATCTTGTAAAAAAGAATGATGAATTTTCCAAATGTCCTTCAGCACTCTACAAGTAATCTCTACCACGCCCAACACTCGAATAAAATTTTATTGTTTAATTAAATTTATCACTAGTGTTATCATTATTCTTTACAGCTAAGCAGCTTTTTCACGTATTCATGTAAATATTTTCATGGGGAATTTTAATTGTAAATGATTTCTTTTAAATCCTTTTCCCTGATAAATAAAAGAGGTTAAGTATTCTAATTTTACTTTATTTTAAAACCAGAATACAGTAAAAAAATTTAAAAAGGTGGGGGCCGAGTACCAAAAGCACAAGATGGCTTAAATAATATACGCTAAATGCTTCTTTTCTTAAATATCTTAAGCTAAAATAAGATTGCGTATTGTGTGCATTAGTTCCTGCAAGTGGCTGAGCTAATGAAACCACTAAACACTGGTAGTTGGAAGTGGATTCGCTCCTCACCGACGGGATGGCCACGTGGAGTTTTTCGAGTTTTCTTCACTCTAGTAGCGCCTAAATAGAGGTTATTTTTCCAAACCAATCCTCCTGGAGCATTCCCTTCTGGTAGATCGCTATACCGTAAACAGATAAACAAAACGAAACCAAATCTTATGTGTCGTAAAATACAGTATCAGAATATTGATAAATATATTTTCTAATACAATCAATTAGTATCTGAAAATTTAAAAAAGGATTATTTTTTATACTGATTTATTTATCGAAATTTTTCTTTATTTATTAATGATACTATACAAATTTTATAATTTTCTTGAATAATTTAGTAAATGTTACATGCGAAAACCTTAGAAACTCACATCTTATATAAGGAAATTCACCCACGTCAATATCCGTTAATTAGTAATTAAATAATACTAAAAATAAGTTCTTACATTTAATAAAGAAAAATTCCTATTTAATTAATCATATTAAATAAATAAAAAGTAAATATTGTTTACTTAAATGTGATAAATTTCCTATTTATTAAGTACATTTTAAAAAATCCAGTTGCGTATCTTTCCAGGCAACATATTAAACTACGTGTGGCGCCATCTGTTAATGATAATTTATTTAAAAACTTTTTATATTTTTAATTAATGTAACATGACAAAAAGCTTAATTTTGAAGGTAGAAATGAGTTATTTAAATTTATATATATATATATAAATTTAAATGCTAATAACGAGTAAAATCTTAATTAAGTCCGACCCAACTCGAGATATGACACGTGGCTCCTTTTATCTTCTCGTTCCCTCGACTTCTGACTACTCAAAATTTATAGCATCAATCCTTTTAATACACAAATCTTCCTGCAAAATTTCAGAAATTTTCGACAAAAAGCACAGGAGTTATTAAGCTTCAAACAGGGTAAACAAAATTCTGCCTTTTCATATGCACACAAATAACCATACACACAGAAAAAACCCGAATTTTATTGCATTTCTCGAAGTTTCAAAATCCACTGACTCCAAAAACGTACAAATTTTTGGGGGTCGTTTTGTGACCGACGCAATACTTTCCTCTGTTATATATAACAGCAGGAAAACTAAAAAGTTAAAAACAAATATATATATAAAAAACAAATGTTGATATTAACAATGATTCTACCAAGAAATTGCAACTTTTAACGTAATAAATAAAGGGAAAAAATTGTTAATTTTTAGGAAATAACATGCATAAAAATAGACAGAAGTTAAGACAATTAACATCATAAAAGAAACAGCATTGATCAATATACCAAATCGAAACGATGCTAGATATAAACTATAATTTAAATAATTTGAAATAGTCGTCTATGAACCGTACAAGTCGTATGAACTCTGTTTTCTGCAAGAAATTCAGTAATTTATGAAAGTATTTATATTATAAATCGTCATATTGCCGCCCGAATAGCCCAGTAGGTTAGGTATCAAGATACCATTCTGGAGGATCCTGATTCGAATCCGCGAGCAACTTGCAGAAATCTTTCATGGACATATCAAACCCGGTCTCTCTATGTTATAGTGTTAAAAATTAAGATACTGCACTTGGCATTATTATTTAATTTATTCGATTTAATATTTAAATTTTGTATTCTATACAATGACAGAAATTACTTTTGCTATTGCTTAATACAACGTATAATAAAATTTTTTCACATATGAAGTGATAGAATTTTCTTATGAAAAACACTTTCTGATGTTTATCAAAACTTTGAAGAACGTAGCAGCAAAAAGCATTTTAAAAAATTACATTAAACCATCTAAATTGAGCTCAAGCTAAAGTTAGGAAAAACATTTCAATGATTTTTTTCATTAATTGCTTAGCAACGCGATCTTGCCTTGGGAATACGATCGATAAGTTAACGAGTTAAGATGAAGTTAAGGTAAATAATTGCAAATCACGTCGATTTATAATAAATTACGACGTAGTATTATAGTATTACTACAAAACTTTTTAAATGTAAATTTATAATTGTTTTTTAATTCTTTAGAGATTATACGTGGAAATTCTCGGATGATTTCGCGGAATACTGTGTAAAAAAACAACGCTCCACTGCCTTTTTTGTCACACATTATTTTTAAATTTATTTTTATTTTGTTACGGCGACGTTACGTCACAATATTCTTTTATCACGCTGTTCTTTTTCCTCAGTTATCATCCTCCATTGTTGCGTGTTTCTTTGTCGTATAATTCATAGAATAACACTTTTTTAACCATCAAACATTTTTAAAACATTTTTATACACCCTCGTAACAAGAAAAAATGTCATTATTAAGTCTCGTATAATCGATAAAAGAATACATTTTTATAATAACTAACGTTCGTGCTCTAAAAATTTAAGTAAAGTACGCAAGATTCTTCTGTGTTTGTTGTTTAGAAACTTGTAATTAGTTAAGTATAGTGAATAAAGAACGTAAACAGAACAATCAGAAAGAAAGAAATAAGAGCATAAACAATTTTTGAAAATAGAGAACACAATTGGAAATGCAGCAATCATTGAAGAAAGTGAAGATAGTGCAGAGGTGGTTGTTAAAGTATCCATTATTCTTCTATGATAGTTATTATGTTTACAAGGAGATACCTCTAAGTAATTGTTCCAGCATTTGGCTAAATATATACTTTATCTTTAGCACTATAATAGAAACGGTAGCGTTCTTTCTAAACTTTCAAACAGGAAATTAGATGTTTTGTAGACTAAGATTTCCTATACTCCATTCAATTAAAGAGAATTTCGATTAAATGTCTTTAAACGATTTGTTATGTTTTAATACAGATTGTATGAGGAATACGAGTGCTCGTATCGTACTTTATATCATGTTTAATTCTAATGATAAATAAGAATAAAATATGTACCGTGTCTGTACATATTTTTGAAGAAGAATGTAATAATTGAGGTGGAGGGCTAGCGAAGCTTCTTTCGTTCAGCTTACAGAATTGAGTTCCTTCTCAAAATTTGATCGATCGATTTTGAGTAAACTTCGCCATTTTCCATTATCTGTGTTGAGGAATTTAAAAATGTAATAAAAAAGAGGATCCTTGACTTCGTTTTCGACATACAGTGGAGTAAAAATGGCAGTGTCCATGCTCCTTGGCGCAATTGAGAGCACCTAACTAAAGATGGGTGCGAAAGACAAACAAAACACAAGAACAAAGCCGAAGAATTTGTTCTTGGATCGCATCGCCTCTCCGTTTTTGCAAGTTTGTGTGTGTGTGTGTGTATTTGGCATACACACACTTGCCGATACGGAGAGGCGATCCAAAAAGTTAGTGTGTTGTATGTGTGTGAGGGGGCCACACGCACACAACACATTTATCATCCATACATGTAGAAAAACTTCCAACTACTTTTTTTTGTATTTTTCAATGTTTGAAGGTCCCGACACAAAAATGTAAAATTCTTGGGGAGGTCATCTTTTGACCACCGCCATACTTTCCTTCTGTTATTAATAACAGCAGGAAAAGTAAAAAAAAAATATATATATATATAGTATACTGTTAAATTTCCAAAATAAAAGGTCTTATACAAAATAAGATTATAGAAATATCTAAAACAAGTTTAGAAAGTAAAAATAACAAACTAGAAAACTTATTTACAAATCGCATTTTACGACGTGGAGTAACTTACCTAGTTAACAGGATCTCGTTTACAAGTTCTTGCACGTGTATATCACCTATAGAAGCAAGATGTCCTCCGTTGTCCTTACAAACTTCGTTAGACGATTTCCAATCAGCTTGCATCGTAAATAGTTTATAGCAGTAATAAGAACCGGAAACCCAACCATAATCACAAGCAGTAAACGAATCATTTTGCACCACAGCTCGATACACGGCACAGAAACCCCTTCCGTCTTCCATAGGTTGCAACATGCTCATACGTAACGTCACGACGTTCTTGGCAGATTGAATCTTATTGGTTTTATCGGTCATGTTGCCACAAAAGTTGATTAATTTCTCTGTATCTTGTATTGTCATGTAATTTCCTTCACAGTTCAACGATCGACCGGTTTCAAAATATATAAAATCCAGATCGATACCATATCCCACGGGGGTGTTTATGATATAGTAGCACTCTCCGTAATTTCCGAAACTGCATATGTTACCGCTTTCTTCTGTAACTGTCATATTCTTACACATTTTCACGGACTTATAAAAAATCTTCAAGTCAGACGTTCGGAAAGTGATGATCAATTTTACACCCGTAGATAAAAGATTCATCTGTTTTCTACCGGGGCACAGGGTGATGTTACCAGATACTAGTAATGATACGGTAGCGTAATTGTCGGCGCATTGATCCGTTACGCTCGATTTTCTTTTGGGAATTAATAGATAAATTTGTTCGTCAACATTATCAGTAAGAATCTGAATGCTGCATTCTCGCTCCAGAGATTTTCCTGGATTGGTAAGGATGCCTTTTTGGCTGTTTAGGACGGCGATGCAACCTAAATATGTTTATTTAAAGGAATTTACATGAAATTTTTTAATTGTAAAGCCTTAAAATGCTTTAAAATTGTTAAATTTTCATGAAGTTCTACTGGCGTAAAAATATAAAAGTGATAAAAAATAACCACTTTTATATTATCAAGTCCGTAGAGTCGCCATATTTTTTATAGAAAAATCTTATTTTGTTCTAAAAATAAAACCAAGAATGGCTTCCTTAGAGAAAAAAAAAATAAAATTTTCAAGTTATATACATAGTTTTCTTCATGAAAAATCGCAAATTAATAGTGCTAAAATGAAAATTTTTCATTGTAGGCCTATATCTGATATGACTATCTATAATGCAATTTTAATTCCCATAAAATTATAATTACAAAAGAATTTAATAAAAATTCAGTAATTTAATTTACCTTTAACTATATTTAATTTCCGTTGTACAAATTTTAGAATAAAAATTAATTATAAATTAATTTAGAAAATAGTTAAGTCGACTTACCATTTTTAAAGTCTAAAAATGAAGTTCCAATTTTAAATTGACATTTTTGGCATGAATGAAATCGAATGAGTAAATTCCCTTCTAACGATTCTATCCAGCGATAACGATATTCTTCTAAATTCTCCGAGTTTATAATAATATCTACGAAACTTTCTGAATTTAAATGAAGAGCGATGTAGCCTTCATCGGATAAGAGCACATCCTGAAACTTTTCGTAAGAAATTAATTAAAATATTCAACAATTTTACTTTAAATACATTTTAAGTTCACATTTCGAAAGGAACTAATCACCAGAATGGAGCCATATTTCACACGGAAACAAAAAACAGTTAAAAACAAAAAACAGTTAGTTACAAAAATGTCCGCTAAGGCGGTAAATGGCGCTGAAACACCGTACTAGAAACTTAAGATACATATAATATACTATGTGATTACGCAACAGCATGCTCAGTATGTTGGCCTATATTGTGTGCAAGATATTAATGCGATTTGTATGCAAATTTCCATTCTTCTCTTGCGTTTTGTGGTCGAACATGAATTTGGAGATTTTAGCATGCTTCCCAGAACGAAGGCCAATATGCTGTTGCGTTACCACACACGTATCTTAACTTTTGAGACGTGTTGAGTTATCTATAACTGTGTTACAGAACCATTTACGCGAACATCTCTAGCGAACATTTGTGTAACTAGCTGTCCTTTTGCTTCAAATAAAATTCCTATCATCAGGGATGATTCCGTGTAAAATACGACGCGATTCTGCCGTTTTGTTTTCGAGTTATAACGTTTTAAAAATGTAAACTTAAATTACAAACACTGTACTTAAAGAAGTTTGAAATTTTATAACTAAATTTAGAGCTTATTAATAATTTAAACTCAAAAAGAATTATTTTGTTAAAATATAGAATAATCTGTTATATGATTATAGTATTAAACTTTAAAATTCGCATGGGTTTAAATATTTAAAAAGTCAAAATCGATCGGAAAAAGTAAAAAAAAGAGAGAAAAAAAGGGATAAAATATTATAACTGGATGAATCGATTGAGAAATTCATACAATGTGATTACTTTTTTCGAAAATTCGCACCAAAAGTATATATTTTTTAATTTAAATTTATTTTTTAATTCGATTTTTTGTTACTTACTTGGACAAGTTGACGCGAGTCAGGCGGAGATTTTGGATAAATGTTAAAAACAGAACAGTTAGAAAGATAACGAACATCTGAATATGTTAAATCTCCTTGAGGCACCATGGCTTGGAAGCAATCTAGCAACCAAATAAACAAAATTATATAATAAATACTTTAATAATTCGAAAAAATTTCAATATATAAATAAATTAATGTAAATGTAGTTGTCATAAGAGATGAAACAAGAGGAGATTTAAGGAGACATCTTCTAGTACTTTCAAATGTATAATCGATAACATGAGAGACACGTTTGAGTATAATCAACAGGGAAATTTGTTCTCTGATGAGTAGAAATCAGCAAATATTACAACTACTGTCATCTTTTATTGTGCAATATACTCAACAGCCGTCATTAAATCGGGTAATCCAGAAGTCCTTCAACATAGCAGCCATTTGCACTGTTATGAGAACCACCATACGTGTTATAAACATGTATTAACAAAATGTATATGCATGCCTAAGCAAAAATCAAAAATCCCGTACTGAATTAAAGGAAAATAGTTTAGTTCACTGTTGGTGGCATTAGTCGCTAGTTCTCTTCTCAACAACAGGCTTACCACATGGAGTTTTTCGAGTTTTCTTCGCATGTCTAACACCTAAACAGGGGCAAATTTTCTATAGAAATTCTTCTGGGAAGCATCCAAATTTAGGAGATCGCTCAAGTGTTGCATTGTTTTCTTCCATCAATCGAATCCAATCCAGTTAACCGTTACATAAAGAATATTAAAAAATTTACATTCTTGGCACTGCAAATGGCTGCTACATCGAAGGACTTCTGGATCACCTAGTATAAGCAGAAAATATTTAATAAATTGATTTACACTTATATTGTGTGTGATGATTCAAAATATAGACCAACTTATACTTGTGTGTGCACATAACATTAGACGTGTAACACGAATTTACCACGAGTTGAAGGAAAACATTCTACATAGATGTGACTCACAATGAAATGAACCCCTTGCCTATGTATGTACAATTAACACTGTAGAATCGATACTAGAATTATAATGTACAGATTTTTGTACAAAGGATACAGAATAGTTAATTTATTTGTGAAAATAATTTCCTGATTTAAAATTTCTAAAAGATGTTTGGTAATACAGCATAAACTAATTTACTTTAGCTCAACACTAGCCGAAGTGGACAAAACTTGTAAACGATTAGTCATGGGTTCGTACGTCACCAACAAGCTTGCCACGTGGAGTTTTCCTGGTTTTCTTTACGTTTGTAACCTTTAAATAAGCTCCAGTTTTCATGAAAATTTTCCCAGGAGGCTCGCCCACGTGTTTCAGTACCATATACAAACAAACACACTTTTAAAAGAACTTTTAAAGCAATTTTATTCGTGAAATCTTCGGTTAATCACCGCATAAATGCTGTTTTATCTGAGATTTATAAAACACTGAAATTCATTATTTAATAAATGCATATGAATCCGCACAATTTTTAAAGTAAACAGAAAGTTCCATTTAGTGATTTTTCACTTCGAAAATAAAACTTTTAAAGTATTTTGGAAGCAAATGTGACGTAGGAATTTCCCTTACATTTTTAAATATTTGATTTTGTTTAAAAAAACATCAAAAAATAAATATTTCAAGCGAAACATTTTCCAGACTGTTAAAACTGTCGCGCGACGTAGCAATCACTTAATGGATAGAAAGCAGATATAAGAGTAAGAAATAATTTAATTTTACTTACAGCAAACAGAAAATATTTTCTATTTACAAAATCAAAAACATACTTCTTTTATTACCACAAATTATTTTTTTTATATTTCTATCTTTTACTTATTATTTTATGACAAAATAAAACAAATTGTGCCTTCTTTCTGCCATTTTACATAATGCATAAGAGAATTATTTAAAAGAATTCTTATTCTATCATAATTTATAGATTTTAAAGAACCACATTAAGAGAAAAACAGATTTTTATTGTTTAAGAATTAAAAAATGAAAATCCATAAAAGTGTTGGTATCAAATGCTTCCTCGAATCTTTAAATTAGAAAGAAAAAAGAAAATTTTAATCGAGACAGGATGAAAAGTTCTAAACCCCAAACTTTGAAAAAGAAATTAACATAAAATTCGATTAGATTCTTAAAATTGGCACGATAGCACAGGGTAGGATTGGACTGGATTGATGGTATAAGACAAAGCAACGTAAGGACCGTCTGCTAAAGAGTACGTGCCTTCGGGACTTTTGAAGGATGCTGCTTCCTATTTAGGTATTAGATACGTGAAGAAAACACGAAAAACTTAAAATGGCTAGCCCGTTGGCGTGGCACAAACCCGCGACTAGTGTTCACTAGTTTTATCCACTCGGATACTTCATGTCTAGAGTGAACTTCTAAGCAATCTTTCTAATCTTCATAATAATCCTTCATCCTCCATTTTTTCATTAATTATCGTATAATCTCTATCTATAGAATCTATCCAATCAATTTTGACCATTCTCTTTTTACTTTATATACTGTATCCAAAGTTCAAAGATATATGAAAATATAATTCTTCTGGGACTGCATAATATAACTAAACACCTACTCAAAAACCTTTAAATACTTTAAACCTTTAAATATTAAAGTTTGGCTGCACTATTTAAAGGTTTTTAAGTAAGTGTTTACATGAAAATATAATTACTGCGCAAGTTATAATTCCATATTATTCGTATTACGTACAGTACGTTAAAAATATTAGTACAGTATACGACTATCTGTAACGATTACTTACTGGAGAATATGAAAAAATAGCTGCAACTTTATAATATAATTCATCCAAACAACAAATAAACGACTGCTAAAAAACCGCGTATATACGTATTTAAATCGATATAAAGTAGACATAGAACTCTTAGCAAAGTAAAAGAAAAAATTAAAATCTCAAGCAGCATTCATTTTAGGAAATAGAGGATAGAAACAGAAATTGATAAGAGTAAGGACATAGAGGCAAAAAGAATCAGAATAAACCTAAACTTTCTTATCATGCATAAAAATGTAATGACGTGTGTTTCTAAAAGAACTAAACAAAATAGACATTAAAATCTTTTAGTTTCTTTAACGACAGGTATAAATATCTTATAATTGACTTATAAATAAATATTTTTGAAGATAAAGATGACGATTAAAGATGGCAGATTATTACATTGCTTATCTTATTAACTCCTTGGGACTCCGGTGAATTAAATACTTTTTAATTTTAATGTAGTTAAACATAAAAACGAAAAAAAAAATTATAGAAATGTGTTAATTTTGAAGAAAACACTTCAAAGTACAATTTCCTTTTTCTCGCCTTAGCGCGAAACTTGACACTGATGCGTCATTGTTTACACAGCTGGATGACCTTGAGAACAGCTGGTGTCGTCTTTCGCGGGACATTCTCATGAAACTCTCGGGAGGAGAAGGGTAAAAAGTAGGGTGAATACTAGATGGCGGTATATTTCTAAATATTTTTTTAAAATTACGATTTTAATTGAAATTTCCGACCCCCCGACTTAATTAAACGTATATATAATAAAATCTATTAATTAAAAAAATTAAAAAACTATTGGATGCTGTTTTTGACATCAGAAAATAGCTTTAAATAACTTTACCGAAGTAAAATCGACGCACTAGAACTTTAGAAAGATGAATAAAGTTTTATAAAAAAATCCCATAAAAAAACCATTAAGCGTTAATTGCGTGTCATTAAAGGTTAATTAAACTCGCAATAAAATTTTTTCGCGCGGGTAAAAATTTTTCAAAAAATTTGGAGACTTAGAAAACATCCGAAAAATCAAAAAAAAAAAAAAATTTTTTTAGGGGTCCTAAAGGACCCCATTTTTTGTAACGCTATACAACTTGCCCGAGATATCTCGGGCTAAGGGCTGAACGCGTTAATGAACGTCGAAAAAGAATTTATAATAATCAAATTAGGATATTCAATCATTTTCTAGATTAAGACATGCGGGAATACCTTTTCATTTCTTTCTGCAAAACCTACGTTAAGCATTAATTTAACCACCACTAATAGGAATGCAATTTTCCAATGATTTATGTCCTAACTATGAAGAGGTAAGACATTGCAGAAATTTTTCTTGGAATTTTTTTTAAATTCCGCTTTAAATCTTACGTATTTTCAATAAAATAATTCAAAAATTTAATTGCAACATTATTAATATAGGTTTGGTTTATTTGTTTACGACAATGCGTAATGGTGCAATTTTCCGAAGGATTGCATTCAGGAAGGATTTTATGGGAAACTGGTCCTTGTTAACGTCTTACAAATGTTAAGAAAACCCGGAAAACTCCACCTCCGTTATGGGTTCGCGCCGCCGTTGGCAAGGACCGAACCTATGACAAAACTATTGTAACAGTTTACCACTGTGCCATTGGTAGACCCAAAGTTACATAACGACGAATTATACAAACCAAGCTTCAACCAAAGGTATAACAGAGTGGTCAAAAGAGTCGGCCGGATGGCTGAGAAGCTGAGGTGGCAGTCTACCACCCTGGAAGATCCGGGATCGAATTCAGACAGTTCTAAAATCTTAGGAATTTTTAGGGGATCCGGTAGGGTCCCATCCTTCTGCAGCCCCGTTGTGGGCACGGCAGAATTCATAACGGGCTTGCTAAAAGGAGGACCTCTTAGTATCCGCACAGCTGACAGAATTAAAAAATGCCAGAAGAGCTTCAAGTTTAATTTGTGAAAGTTTTTGTTACGTGAATCATTCAGATGGTGACGTTTTAACGAATATACGGCCAGTACAAAACGATTTTTTCAGATACTTCAGCTTGAATTTATGTTAGAATGCCTTCATGGAATTTCTAAGGCGTGGTTTAATTTCATTATTGTTTAAAATATCAGTTTGTCTGTTCTTTATTCGTGTTGCACAAATTTTAATTTTTGTATAAATATATTTACATTGTAACTGTATATACACTGAAGTGAAACATGAGGTCGAGATGTCCCTCCATGTAAAAATAGTTTAAAAATAAACAATAAATACAGATAATTCAGGTACTGTATATAATATATACAAGTAAATAAATACATCCTGCTTGATAGTTAGTCGATTCTTGGAAAGCCAATATTAGTTTTTCCTGTCAGTTTATTAATAAAGATTTAACTTTATAAGTTATTTTCATGCATTATAATAAATATAAAATCATTCAGTCAGCAAAAATTAATACAAATATGGTCTGTTTGACTGTTGCATTCAGCCAAAATATAAACGTTGACTGATACAAGTAAATATCTACTTTTAACAAGAATATTTTCGTTATATTATTTATAAACTTACTACAAGAAAGTTTTAAATTTATTTTATCCTAACGTCTGCAATGAAATAAAATATTTTTCAATGTAAATAGCAAAGTTTAACCAAGCATAAAGTAATAATTAAAGATTTTCTTCTTTTCACATTTAACGAATTAAACAAAAAAACAGGAATATTCAGTTTTTAGTTAAGAAGCCACTGTAAATAAGATAAATTGAAAAATATAATATCAAATTTCATCTGCAATAATAATTCTGTAAAAATTTTTAATAAAAACAGATAAAATTTAGTTAGACATAGGATAAGAAGCCCCTTCTCGTGCCACAGTTCGACTAGGCCCTCAATTAAAGGGCAGGGCCCTATACATCGTACTTCAAGAGACCACGATGAATCTATATTGACTTAAAGTGAATAAATAGATCTATCCCCATCTCTAATTACAAGACTACCACTATTTTGGGCCTGGCGGAAAACCATGATGGGTCTTCTTAGTGTTCAAAGGTAGATTTGATTTTATTCGTCTACGGCGATCTGCCGAGGGAAGATGCCACACGGGAGAATTTTTACGAAATACTGGCCCCTATTTAAGTGTTACTAACGGGAAATAAACAGGAAAAACTCCACGTGTCCAGTCTTCTGGAGAGATGCGAACCTGCGACTAACTACCAGCGTTCAGTGGTGTCATCCATTAGGTCACTGAGGGGCTCGTTCAAAGGCGGAAGAGGTAAAAATTTTTTACAAATATGAATAATATCGTAGTATAACAACGTCTGTGTATTTTTGTATAATAAGCAAAAAATCCAACAACAAGTTTCTTAACTTTCCCGGCAACACTGCGTGTGGCACCATCTCTTATGATGATTTATTTTAAAAACTTTTTATTATTTTTAATTATTATAACATGACAAAAAGCTTAATTTTGAGGGTAGGAATGGGTTTAATAAAAAAAAAAAAAACAGTAGATGCTAATAACGAATAAATCGTCATTAAGTCCGACCCTACTCGAGATACGACACACGACCCCCTTATCTCCTCGCCCCTCGACCTTAACCACCAAAATTTAATAGCATCAATTGTCCTAATACACAACTTTCCTTGCAGAAATTTCCGAAAAGGGCTACAGGAGTTACTAAACTTCAAAGACGGTGAACAAAAGCGTACTCCCCAGACATTAATTTCCATACATGAAGAACTCTCCAAATTTTTTTGTATTTCTCGACGTTTCAAAGTCCATTGAGTTTAAAAACTGTAAAAATCTTGGAGACGAAGGTTCATTTTTTGAACTTTAGTTAAGTAAGGAAAGTAAAAAGTGAATAATTTAAGTGAAAGAATAGCGAGAACAAACGATAAGATGTAAAGAAATCTTTTATACTTACTATTTCTCCAACCGTAGTAATCGGTGTGAAAAACCCATTCTTCTTCGCTTATCGATCGCAAAATCCTACAAAGACAAATGATTCAACAAGGCAATCATCCAGCAAAACAAAAAAATTTCAACGTTTTCTACTTACATTAATTTTATTTTTGAATTTTCTTGTACGTGACTCGGTATCCAAATGAGGGAGAAAGAACCTTTCACAGTGTTTGTAATTATTGTCCCGTTAGATGATTCACAAATTGTATATCCGTCACCAGAAATACGAAATTCACCTTCGGATAATAGAGCAACTTTTGATATCGACGACGTGACTCGACTCGATAGATGAACGTTGACTGAAAGCAAATTAATGGATAAAAAATCAAGCGAAATCTTCGCACAAATTTTAAAATAAATTTCACCTGTTTCGTGGGTTGAATAATTTTTTTAATTGTTAATCAATTCAGAATTGTATTTTCTTGCAATTTTCTAATGTTAGATACATTAGGAACTTTCATAGAATAGGTGGTTTTTTTTATTAATTAAAGACTTTTAAATCAAAAATATTCTTAAATTTAAATAAATTATATTTAAAAAGAAAAATACAGTCAAAGAATCTTTATTCGTATCAAACGGAACCATATAAAACGACAGAATCTGCCGTAGGGCTGCCTCACAAGAGAACTTATGAGAAACTGGCCTTTATGTTACAAACGTGAAGAAACCTCGGAAAACTCCACGTGTCAAGTCTGTTGGCGAGGTGCGAACTCGCGACCAACTACAGTATTTGATAGTTTTATCCATTTGGTCAATGGTGGGCAGTTTTGGTTTTGAAAATATGAGATTTTCGCATTGGCAATTTGCATATTACGGTTGAAAATAACGTTTCAATGGTCTCATAGTGCTAAAGTAATAATTTTTTTTTCATTGTGAGCGAATTCGGATAAACAGGGTTTGACTATGTATACAGAATAAAAGCTATGAAATTCACAATTTCTTTTAAGAAAACGTGATTTTCAGCTAGTTATATTGAATGTAAGTGAAACTTCAAAGCTTTTATTCATAAATCCTCAATGGTCTCAAATTTTACAAGATTCGATAGTATAAGAAATAAAGAAATACAAAACGAGTCATTCATCAAAACCGAAATATTTTTGAAGATAAATGAAAGGAATTTGAGTAGGAAAAAAGAGAACGACTTTTGTGTGACATACAAGTTAGTAGCGGTGAAACAGGATCGACTGACAGAAATATCAAGTGAAGGATTTGTGGATGGAAGTGTTTGTCAATATAACGATTTGCAATATATGAGGATAGATGACAGTTGTATTTTTTACAATTTTTACTTCTATTTATATTTATTTCTACTCCCGTAATCAATCATCTTTAAGGTAATCATATTTCCAACTCATCTTTACTTTTGTATGACATGTATTACAATGGTTAATGCATATTCATCAAAACTCACTCCTACCATATTTTTCCAATACATTATTTATCTTCTGCGCGTGCTTTCTACGTATATTTTTCAGACTTTTTATTTGAAATTGAAGAAAAGATATGTAAATACTTAGATATTTTATCAGCAAATAACATGTTTTGCGTCTTCGTAGTCTCTAATAAATAATAAATTGAGTATATGTTGTACCAGTGAACAAGTGGATAAAACAACTGTACACTGGTCGTGGGTTTGCGCCTTGCCAACAGACTGGCCACGTGGAATTTTTCTTGTTTCTTTACGTTTGTAACATTTAAATAGGGAACAGTTTTCCATAAAAGACCTACTGCCCATGTGTGGTGTTACCCTAAACAAATGAACCAAGTTGCAACGCCTGCTGCTGCAAACACTACATATTCGTTAAATAAGTAGCAATATAGTTTTATTAGACATTAATATAAGATCTAATTTCATGTGATAATTGAAAAATTACATGTAAAAATATTGAAATTTTTGCATCAGCTCAAAAGATAATAAAAAGACACTTTAAAATTTATCTTGTATACTAAGTACTTTTTTTTTCAATTAACAAGACTTATTATACTGGAATTATGGATGCAGATATTTAGTCTTACAGATCAGAAATAATATTTTTTATTTAGTTCACCCGAACACACACACACTTTAAACTTGTGTTTCGGACTTGTTCGTCTCTTCTCAGCAGGCATTCAAAAGACACTTTCTACAATTAACAATTTTTTTGATACAATTATAATTAAAAATTAATTCAATCACAATATTTCCCGACAATAAAATAAAATTCTTACAAATTCTATATTTCCGAACTTCTTCACAATTCCAAATAAACTCGTGATCCACATTAACTATATAACTTGATACGTATTCCTATTTTTTATACATCATAATTAATCAGATTAAATCTATAAATTTAATTTTTATTTACAATTTCCATCTTTAATTATTCTTTTTCACTTAAACTGTATTCCAATTCATTCCGATCTCTCCTTTTATACCTCTCCCTCCCTCCCCCTTCTATAATGCTTCTCCATGATTGGAGAATCTCCCTTCCGGTGTTGCTATTTATTCTATTAGTTTGTTTGATTATATTTATATGTTCATATAATTGTCTTTTATAATTATTTAATTCTTTCTTCTTTATTTTCACTATATTTAAATCAATTTCGCAACCTTCTGTATTACGATGTTCAGCCACTGCTAAATTTGCATATTTTCCTTTAATTGCTCGGATATGTTCACTTAATCTTATTTTTAATTTTCTTTTTGTTTCTCCAATATATTGGTTACAATTACAATTAAATGGGTACACTACACCTTTTTCCTCTGTTATATCATATCTTTCTTCTTTTCTATAATACAAATATTTTTTAGTTGAATTTATTTTTTCCGGTATTAAATTAATTCTACTTCTTACTACTCTTTTAATTCCTTCAAATAATTTTGGAACATACTTTAATTTAACCAATTTTTTCTCTTTGTCCATTAATTTTGATTGTTTGTCATTATCTAGTTTTCCAATCCATTTCTTTAATAAACAGTTTAGATAATCATTTAAAATAAACATTTTTATTTCTTCTTCTTGTTTTTGTGTTTCTATTTCACTTGTTCTTTGTCTTATTTTATTCATATGCATTTTAAAATGTATATTATATTTATATTTCATACTAATGGGAATAACAGATTTTTAATTATTTTGGGTATTTGTATGGGTTTAACATATTTCTTATAAATTAATCTATTATTTTTTCTTTCAATGGTTATATCTAAATAATTTATGCTATTCTGTTTTTCTTGAATTATTTGAAAGAATTTAAAAAGATGTAAGCAGTACAATTAATTTAATACCTGAAAAAGTAATTTCAACTAAAAAATATCTGTGTTATAGAAAAGAAGAAAAATATGATATAACAGAGGAAAAAGGTGTAGTGTACCCATTTAATTGTAATCGTAACCCATATATTGGAGAAACAAAAAGAAAATTAAAAATAAGATTAAGTGAACATATCCGAGCAATAAAAGGAAAATATGCAAATTTAGCAGTGGCTGAACATCGTAATACAGAAGGTTGCGAAATTGATTTAAATATAGTGAAAATAAGGAAGAAAGAATTAAATAATTATAAAAGACAATTATATGAACACATAAATATAATCAAACAAACTAATAGAATAAATAGCAACACCAAAAGGAGATTCTCCAATCATGGAGAAGCATTATAGAAGGGGAAGGGAGGGAGAGGTATAAAAGGAGAGATCTGAATGAATTGGAACACAGTTTAAGTGAAAAAGAATAATTAAAGATGGAAATTGTAAATAAAAATTAAATTTATAGATTTAATCTGATTAATTATGATGTATAAAAAATAGGAATACGTATCAAGTTATATGGTTAATGTGATCACGAGTTTACTTTGGAATTGTGAAGAAGTTCGGAAATATAGAATTTGTAAGAATTTTATTTTATTGTCGGGAAATATTGTGATTGAATTAATTTTTAATTATAATTGTATAAAAAAAATTGTTAATTGTAGAAAGTGTCTTTTGAACTCCTGCTGAGAAGGGACGAACAAGTCCGAAACACAAGTTTAAAGTGTGTGTGTTTGGGTAAACTAAATAAAAAATATTATTTCTGATTATGTAAGACTAAATATCTGCATCCATAATTCGAGTATAATAAGTCTTGTTAATTGATAAAAAAAAGTACTAGTATACAAGATAAATTTTAAATTACGATAGAGGTGTCCTCTATCGTAATTTAAAATTTATCTTGTATACTAGTACTTTTTTTATTACTTAGTACGAAGGCAAAATAATTAAAAGACAAAGTTCTTTCTTTTTCTCTTGCAATTATTTGAAAATCGAAATTCTGATATTGCAAAGCATGCAAAAAACATTTACAATTTTAGTACTAAAAGTTTTATGATAGAAATTGGAAAAAAATAAAAATATAGAATCTATTCTTGAATGTAAATTTATTTTTATTCGAATTTATGTATATAATACTGACATTTTACCTGAAAAGTGTAGGAAGTATCTTCCTACACTTCTCAGGTAATTACGTTCGAAGAAACGAAAGTATTGATTATATGATGTACCGCGTTGACGGAATTTATTTTTTTATAAAATTGGATAAAAATATGTTACATTATAATTTTGCAATTTTATATAGAATTTACAGTTAATTCAATTTCATGTTCGTTTTTACTCAATTCCTGTAACTGCGACAAGACTAAAACAAACTCCTCTGCAGCCTCTTCTTATCTAGCAGTGGTTGTTTTTAGTCTTGTACTGTACTGTACATTCAATTCTACGCCACAATCTATTTTATTTTCATTTACCAGAGAATTAATTAAATTATTTGCTCAATTTTCACTACAGTTTCAATTAATTTATAGATTCAACGAGTAATTATTTATTGTTACATCGTCACAATGCCAGGATGCAATTTTTTAGATTTCGATGCACGATGCTCTCAGTTTTAGTAGTGTTTTGCCCCTGTACATAATACTTTCCCCGTTAACAAGAGAGTTATATCGATCCTCTAACTCTGCTGGGAAGAAAATTTTTGAATTCAAATAACATGACTTTTGGTCTAAAGGAAGTTCATAGTTAATCGGGGCATCTACCCATGAACTTTCCATAGCTGTCTCGACTTTCATCTAACTCTGTTCTCGAGATTAAGAAAAGACAGACAAATGGACGTAATGGAAATTTATAAGTTTGCAATTTTAAAATTGCAGCCTAACAATTTCATCAAAATTCAATGTATTGTTCAAAAACGAGTCCACAGTAGTCGAATGCATAAAATTAATGAACACTCGGTCACGGGTTGCGCCTCAACAACGTGTTGCCCAAGCGAAGTTTTTCAGCTTTTCCTCACCTATCTGAATTGAAATGACTTTTTTTGTTTAATAACACAGATTAATTAAACTCAGCTTGGTTTTTCCAAACCGGATATTCAAATTAGAAAATTATTTAAGACAGAGAAGATATTGTATTAAAATGTAGAAATTAAAATTCAGTTTTCGGCGAGTAAATCTTTACCATTAAGGAAGAAATCCATGAGTCCAACCACGAAAAAAAAATATAACCAACAAGTTTCGTGAATTTTCTGCAGTTAATTTGAAATAAACACAAAGCCCTAACAGAAATCTAGGAACTCAATACGTTTCGCAATAATTCTGTTATTACTTAGTCATTTAATTAAATGACCAAGTAATAGCAGATATACGCGCTGATTCATCATCTAAAATGATTTAAAATAAATAATTTTTTTTATCGTATTTTAATTTAAAAATAAGCTTTCCATATCTGGTCTCGATTTTCATTTGGAATCTATAGGTCTGCAATTTGAAAATTACATCCCAATTATTATTAATACAGTACTTTGGGATATTTAACTTGGTTTGGTTTTGTAGGATATGACACACGGTCAATTGTTATAGGAAAGACTTCCGAGAGGACTTTCTATGAGAAACTGGCTCCTAAACTGGTGTTAAGCATGTGAAGAAATTCGGACAATTTATGTGGCCAGCCCATTGGTGAGGCGCTAAACCGCGACCAACTACTATTGATTTTATCCACTCAATGAGCTAGTATAAATTTTGCATTGTGCGCACTGCATCAATGTTATATTCATCTGTTCAATACGTCTGAATTCATTAAAACATATTGAACGTATAAACATCTAACTTAGCGGCCGGATTGCCTAAGACTGTTAATGAACACTCGGTCACGGGTTGCGCCTCAACAACGTGTTGCCCAAGTGAAGTTTTTCCTCACCTATCTGAATTGAAATGACTTTTTTGTTTAATAACAAAGATTAAATAAACTCAGCTTGGTTTTTCGATTAATTAAACTCAGATTAATTAAACTTAGCTCGAATATTTATCCTACCACGCTATGGAAACCGAGATCGAATCCGGGCGTGCAAAATTAAAGAATTTTTCATGGGCGATAAATCTACAATATGCGAGGCAACGTCTATGACCACCCGGCGGATTAGTGGGTTCGATCATCCTGGACGATCCCATGAAGAGCTAGGAAAAATGGTTCTCTTATTGCCCATACAGAGGAAAGAATCAAAAAACAAAAAAATAGAAAACCTTTATATTATTTCCTAAATACTCAGTACGATTTCGTAATTTAAACTGTGTTGTCTTCTCCAAATTACTTAACTTCCAAGCTCTCAAATCTCATTACTGTATATAATTCCTATCATTTAATAATTATACAAGTATACAATTATAAAATACGAAATTTATTCTACAATTTTCAGTAATTAATAAAATATAAATAAAAAATAATTTATATTCAAAATAAAGTATAAAATATATATAACATTTAATTTCACCAAAAAAGTAATAATAATAAAACTTAAATTTTCTGTAACAATTTTTAAATTATTTTTACTTTCCAGCTCTTTGATCCTCAAACTTCAATTATACTTCTTTTTTTTACTTTTGACTTCTTTTCTCTTTTAGAAATTTTAAATTACCTTTTTATTTTTAAAATGTTTCAAATATTTTCTGTGTTACACCCAAATTGTACGAAATATTCTGTTGGAATTTTCGAAATATTCTGTTGGAATTTTAAGATGTTTGAAACTACATTTTGGTAAAAAAATAATAATTCGTACAGCCTATATATTTTTTACAACTTTATACACTAAAATTCAGAAAATATGTTTGAAATTATTACAGAACGAGCGATTATTTATTAATTTTTAATCATATTTTTAATTTATTTAAATTAAAATATATGCTCTCCACCTCAAATCAGTAGTGTCTTTCTCCTGTAAATATACTTTTCCTGTTAACAAGACAGTCATGCCGGTTATCTGTCTGTTCTGTTTTCATCTAAATTTTTAAATGAAATAATGTAACTTTCGGTGTAAACCTGAAGTTTGTATATAGTAAATCAGGGTGTCTTTCAGCCAAGATTTACATATATGGTCTCGATTTTTATCTGTCTGTCTCTGTTCTCGAGATTTAAGAAAGGCAGACAAACAGACAGGTGGATGACAGTGGGAATTTATAGGTCTGCAATTTTAAAATCGCAACTCAAAAGTTCTTGCGATTTACCATTTTAAAATATTTTAATAAATTATTTCGGCTCTTACATATTCAGCAAGATATATTTATTTTTATTAATACGCTAACAAAACGTTATTTCTTACTGAATTTTTAAATTCTTTTAAATAAAAAACTTTTTAGCGTATTTTAAATTCTACAGATACATCAAATTAATTTTTTTACTTGGAAAAATATACGTGGACTCTTGATATAGCGAACTCATAAAGGAATGAGTTAAATAATTCTCTATATGCGTAAAGGAATTGTAAGGATTCACTACATCGGGAGTTGTTTACAGCAAGAGTTCACTGTAATTTTTTAATCTTCCTTTTCTGATGAAACTAATCATGGGTACAGATGATGAAAGAATGGTTTAGTTTGGTTTGATTTGGTAGATGACTTAACGTATGGGCGATCTGTCAAAGATGACGGCTTCCTTTCTATAAAAAAAACACTCTTATTTAGCTGTTAAGCACGTGAAGACAACCTGGAGCATCCACTTCACCAGCTTGTTAGTGAGGCAAGAACCCACGCCAATATTCACAAATTTAAACCACTGGCCCTATATACCCGCTCATAAAAAATTCTTTAGGTATTTCCACCTCCCAGATCCTTCAGAAATGTTACTAAAATGTCTAAAATATTTGAAAAAATTTTACAAAAATATGTAAATAAGAAATAAAATTTAAAACATTTACTGTATGTAACGCATTGCTATTATTTGTGGCAATGGTTTAAAAAATGTCAATGAATTATAAAGTAAATAAAAATCTCGATTTAAAACTATTTATATTGTATAAAATTTTAATTACTATATTAATTCGAATTTATGATTCATTCTTAATTTAAAAAAGGAATTTTCATCAAAAAATTAGACGATAATTAAAAGTAAATATAATTTTTTAAAAATTTGTTAAGAGAAAAAATAAAGTTAATAATATGACTTTAACAGAAAGTATAAAACAGATAGAAAATACCATAAAGTTTTTATTTAAAGAGTGAAAAATAATATACAGAATTCAAGATATGCCTCAATTCTATACAGAGATTTTCAAGATTAATGGATGATAATTAAATATAAATTAAAATGTTAACAATATACAGTCAAACCTGTTTTTATGCGCTCTTTTTATGTGCGATTTTTATTTGTGCGATTTTTTTAATGCGAATTTTTAATTTGTGCGGTATAGTTGGCGACTAGTCTCGTGCGATTCGTCATGTCTTACGTTGACTTATTATAGCTAAATAAACTTATTATAGCATAAATGCACTTATTATAGTAATATTATTGCATGAATATGCGAAAAATGAAATAATTTACTTTTTAAGTCAACAAAACACCACCTGGACAAAAATATGTAAAACAGACGATAGACCAGACGATGCAGTCAAGTGATGACATCTGTTGTCAATAAATTCTATTTCGTACGGTTTTGAGTTATTTTCTATGTGAGACTTTTTTTATGCGGTCCCTGTTGACCGCATAAAAAAATATTTTTTAATTGTGTCGCGAAAACTATTATTTACAGCCATTCGTGAAGTTTCGTGAGATTTTTTTTATGCGTTTTTTTAATGCGGTCCCTATCCCCCGCATAAAAACAGGTTTGCCTGTATATAACTTGCTAGATATTTTCAATTGTTTTACGATTAAAATATTCAATCAGAGACTGAAATATCTTATTAAAGATTAAAAAATCATTTGCTACTTTTATTAATTACGTGAAAATAAAATGTAATCCAATCGAAAGTACTTTACTTTCAATTGAATAAAATTAATGGATTGAGACAACGCAATACGAGGACTAAAAGATGCCTGCTGAGTGGGTTTCTTTTTACGAAAAATCGTCCTTATTTAAGTGTTAGACACTTTAAGAATACCCAGAAAACTCCACACACCAGCCCATTGGTCGGGTGCGAACCCGCGACTAACTACCACTTTGCCTGTGGTGAGATACGTTAAAATATTTTTACTCTAACAAATTCCGTAAAAGATCAGATGCTTGGTGTAAGGATAAATTTTATTTGTATATTTTTAAAATACAGAAAAATTTCTTCAAAATGCAAAATTATTGACATTTTTACCGATGAAATGATAAATAAACTCTGGGCTTTACTCGAAGGAAGTCAGAGGAATTGGGGTAATGCTAAAACTTTTAAAATCGTTCTCGTCACATACTTTTATTATATCCGAGGAATTTTAAGAAATTTTAAAATTCATTTCTTTGTAAATGCTTTAAATATTTCTAAACAGAAATTGCCTTAATTGAAGTAAATCATACTAAGATTGCATAATTGTTGTATTAATGTAATTTCTCCGATAATTTATATTAAATTAACATAGAAAGGTATTAATTTACTCCTATACAGTAAATTCAGAGTATTGTTACCTCATAAAAGTGGTGTAATTAGAACCTACATAGAATCGTGTAAACCTATCCTAAATTCACCCTTGTACCACTATGTAAGTAGCCACTAGCACTATGGATAGAGTTAATTCTTAGACATACTTGATATGTGTATAAAATGTAGAAAATTGCACTTGATACACGTATACAAGTGCAATTTTCACATTCAGATCGTTTTGCCATACTTAATCTTTTCTTCATTTATTTACTTTCAAAAGTAAGGTAGCCCCTCAGCTTCTTTCTAATACGATATTGTCTCAGACTAGATATTTATAATAAACATCTATAGAATAATTTTAACTACACAAGGTGATCCATCCGTACAGTATATGGACTTGAGAATTTAGGAGAAATACTATCAAAATTGAAGGTGAGAGTAAAAAGATCAATCTCTATTCAGGGGCTAGAAAGAATATCAGTTAAATTAAGAAATAGTTTTTGGTTTTAAAATATTTTAAGATGCAGAAGTATTCATAATAGTTTTATGCCTTATTTAAAATATATAGAATATTCACTGGTGTAACCTGTGCCCTCTTCATCAATACTAATAACTGGAGTGGGGCAGATAAAATGCATTTCAGGAATTAGTCTTACGTATATTGAGGAAGACAATCTTCCAATAAAATTGCTTTCATATTAAAAGTTGTATTCGAGTTGTTTCGGGATGGTACTCAAAGATACCATTCGCTCTTCAGAATGGTATCTTTGGATTCGAGCCTAAAAACGCATTGAGAAGAATGTACCAATGTCTAAACGTACTGACTTACCTACCGTTGACCGATGGAAAACCACTGAACACTAATAATAAAAATCACGGGTTCGCTCCTCACCAACGCATGTTTCTTCTCGTGTCTAAACACCTAAATGGTCCCCACTGAAAAGTCCTCCCGGCATACCCATTAGCAGATCGCGCATCGATCAATCCCAAAGAGCCATTTAAAATGAAACCTCATAAAAGTCAAATTTTATTATTTAAATTTTGAAGAGATTTTTGTTATTAGAAATCTCCGAAAATATAAAATTTAGACAAATTGACACAAATTATTTGTTGTATAAAAATTTATGTTTCGGGCGGGAATATAAAAACGCACATGTAGTTTTTATGGGTGGCAATAAAATACAAAGTTGTCTACATTTGCAGCATATTCAGCATAGCTTTTATTAGAGAAAGATAAAAATAAGTTTTGAAACTTTAACATTTAAATATTATTTCCAGGATTTAGTCAAGTTGAATTACATGTAATCTGTGAGAGTTGGAATGATGCGAATTTCAGACCTGTAGGATATTCAACAAGTTAAAATTCCGTTTAAAATTTAATTATCGTTGATTTTCTCAAAATTTTATTAAGTTTGATTGATTTATACTAGTGGTGTAACGAATATTCGGTTACAACCCGGTATTCGGCCTGTTTTTCACTATTCGGCCGAATACCGAATACCTAAAAACAGGAGTAAGAAATAACAAAAACACAGTAAATTAATCATTTTGGTAACTTTTATTAATGCTGAACATTAATTAAACTATAATTATTAAAGTTAATAAGAAATAGCGTCTAACTCTAGTATTAAATTATTTCGTAATTAAATATTATTATAGCCCTTATCTAGCCCGATATCTTATGGCATTGATGGCGTGTAGGTTAGAATATATCGGGCATTAATGTTATTGTTTAGTTAATTATGTTATATTCGTATTCGCGTATATTTTAATATTTTTTACGATATTTTAAAATGATTTACGAAACGTTTTATTGAAACTTATCTTATTTAATGAAAGAATTATTTATCTATTTCTAGAAGATGAGTAACTAATATATAATTTATTTTATATATAAAGCAAAGAATGAGCATTTCTTATTATATGCAAAAGATAACATTTGAAATCATGTTAATTTTAAAAATATTGACAAAAACAATAGCAACAAAATATCACAAAACTTCACAAATAGAAACCCCCCAATAATCTATTTGAATTGTTCCACAACTGGAGAGAAACTAGACCATATGTCCCCACTAAAGTATATCCTTAGGGTACTCTTCAGTCTACAAATACGTAGTAAAAACAAATTTTAGTGTTTAATTAGAGTTAAAAAGATCGATTGCAAATAAGATAACTTATAAGTTATAACTTACATCTAAATACCAACAACTGCCGAATCATGTCGGGCTATTTACGGCTATTACATAAATTATAAACCAATTTAGGCACTAGAGGTAGACGTTAGGCTCCATCTCATATTAATTTTAATAATTATAATTTAATTATCGGACTATGAACTCCAAAGTTGAGTTTAATTAAACACTTGGCTTTATTTCCATCTTTATTTAGTTCCATCTTTAGGTTTCAAAGAAGAAATTCAAAGAAGAAATATAATTTAATTAATTAATTTAAATAATTTAGACCTACCGGAAGAAAAAATCGTAGTGACAGCGGGCCAATAGAGAGCAGAGTGCGCGATCCTTGCCATAATGCGGTTTACCTGCCAATTTTCGTACGTGCGTCAATCAAGCCGAATAGTTTGGCCGAATATTCGGCCATTCGGTCACGCTCCTGGCCGAATATTCGGTATTCGGCCATGCTCGTAGCCGAATATTCGGTATTCGGCTGAGGCCGAATATATTATTCGTTACATCACTACTTTATACAGTTTTTACACTCGTTTGACATGTGTTTGAATTTGATAACGGGGTAGTACAATGCGGGATATTCTCCAAAAGCCATAAAAATACGTAAATGAAATTAATAAAGGCACTTTTTATCAAGACAAAAGTAAATTTACATTATTTTTATACAATTTTTCCACGTAAAAGACTAAATTTGGGCCTTTGGCACACGATGTAAAGATTCTTCATTTAAGTACAGTATATAAAAAATTCTCATCAGGTGCCGAGAACCTGATACAGTCCCATAAACATTGTGAAGAGATGGCAATTGATAGTATTGTCTGGATAGTCTGGAGCATCACTATATGCAATGGCCGCACGGAGCTTCACGTTTTTGTAAGAAGGTAACTACAAGAAGTTACAGAAATGAAGTTTTCGAGTTCCGAGTAAGACTTTTACGAGATACCTTAGGTGAAGATTACCGTGGATGATAATGTCCATGCTGCATTCGTCAATTTCTTGTCATGGAATGGCAGCACGATGTCGAATATAAATGACATAGAGTACGTATGGGTGCCTTAGAGAACGGGTTGCATTCCGCCAGCATCCAACCAAAATACTCCAAAAACTTCAAGATTCTCTCATTCAAGAATGGACTTTACTCTTGATAGGACTGATAAAAGAACGTTATAACTGACATAACCAAAATTTCGTGCAACTTTCGTGCAAGAGCACCACACGCCATAGTAATATCATTTTCTGTGCAAAAACACTTATGACAACGGTTTGTTTGAAGTAATTTAAATGCAATGTTTGCTTTTCAATTGTTCTGTTGCATGAAGAATACAATGTTCCACTTGTAAGTCAAAGTTTTGCGCTGTTATAATCAATAGTTCCCGAGTTAGAGGCCAAATTATTGATTATGCTTATCTATTCGTATAAGTGTGTGAGTATATATATTTCATAACGTATATATTATTTATGTTATTAAGATATAAAGTATATATTATTTATATGTATTTTAGTTATAAACACGTATAAATAACTGTATAAAGTATTTAAAATCGCATAAATGCATTTTTTAAAGCACATATGAATTTATGTTGTTTTCTTTATTAATATTTAGGAATAACTTTGCTATAAATCTTACAAAACGTAGAGAAGTTTATGAATATTTAAATTTTTCTCTCCTATTTCCTGTAAACTTACAATTTCGTTCTCATGCTTCCTCTTTTATGAAGTATTACACGTTTTTCAGATAAAATTTTTTTTACTTAGAATTAAAAATTCAAAACTAGAGGAAAATAAAGTTATTTTTATCACGTATAACTTGCATCAATTATAACTCTTTTCTGGGAACTGTATAACCTCCGAGAATATAAATAATTTATCATATGGCTTGTAGATAAATATTTTTTTTAAGGATATAAACTTTTCTAAATATTATTAAATGTATACATTTTATTCTTGATAGGGAAAGTTTATATTCTAATTATTATGCATTTAAAATCCGTTTTGTTGAATATTCAGGGGGTCTCAAAGGTTACTTAACCGAAGTACATTTCCAAGATTATTTTAATAACTATGATTAACAACTAAAGCTATGATATCCGGGCACCGAAAGTCATAAATAGTTACAAAAATTATGATTTATATGAATTGTATAACTGTATGATATCCTGGTTTTATGTGATTATGTGAGAAATAAATTAGTGGTGGAAGAATGCGAAGTGAGAGTGTAGTTGAAAAGATGAGTAAATCGGCTTTACGAAGGTTTGGCCACGTCGAGAAAATGAAAGGAGAACTGTTGAAAGATTATACGTGGGAAAGGTGAATGGGAAGCGTGGTAGAGGATGGCTGAGAAAGTCTTGGTTAGAAGAAGTATCTGAAAGAACGTAAGGTGTTGAGTCTGAAAAAAAATTGAGAAAATGTGCTACAAGAGGCACGAGTGTATCTGAAGCAAAAGAGTCTGGACAGGAAGTTGTGGAGAAAGTTGCTGAATGGATGATTGCATAGTCTACTTTTGCCTGCTGCTCAACCTTTTTGGATTATGAGCGTAAGGCTATATATATATATATATGTACGGTACAGTTTGTATTTATGTACTGTTACTTTCATATTCCATGAAATTATTTCACTAATTACGTATTCAGCTTGCAGAAAAACATTTTTGATGTATCATTCATTAATTTGATAATTATGATATTTTTTAGTCTATGGCATTTATTAAAGTTTGTGTCAGCTAACATAGTAGACAAAACAGAAGATAACTACGTATTTATTTTTTCTACCAGAAGTAATTATTATTATAATCGCGTGTCACGTTCCGCGTGCTAGTGATTATACTCTGCTCACATGTAAGCGGACATTTAATAGTTCACAGCGGTGTGTGAGTGCTAAACATCCGCAACGTTCGATATTCTCACTCTATGTTCCAATCCATTATGTATTTGTTTACAAAATATATATTATGACAAGTGATTCTAACAACAGTTTCTGTGTTTTAATGATGTTTATCTTAAACGTTAGTTGCGAAAATAGCACTTAGAACGTTTACAAATTAAAAAAAAACGGACGAAGGAAGTTCTTAAATACTTCAAAGTTGCGAAAAATACATAAATACTTGGATTAATTTAGCTTTAGATGAAAGAGATTTTTCACTAATTGTAGAAAAATTCTCGTTTAAATCACAATAATTGATCTGTATTTTGTAGTGCATTTTGATATTTACTTACATATACAGGTTGATAAGTCAGTTCACATATTATAATAACGGTTCGGAACAGTTGCGTGTCCAGTCTGCTTCCAATGAAGCGACTGAATCAATTATTCTTAAAATAATCTCGATTAAACGACTTTTGGAAAACTCTATAATACAGAGTGTTAAAAAATTCAACCAAATGAAATTGGTCAATACAAGGAATTTTGGTCTTATGAACTATGATTCTCCGGAGACACCTTTACGAGATAGAGGTTTACAAAATTCTGGTAATAGTGCTGTCCTGTTTTGACGAATACTTGTCATTACTTTTAAACATACGTTAAAACTGCGCGTGGAGTGTTCGTAATTCACACTGTTCTAAATACCACGTGAAAATCTGGATAATTTGCACCCTTTTCATCATCAAACTTCTACATCCCTTGTACAATCTGATGGGGAAAGGAGTGTAACAACTGTTCGTGTAGCACAGTCCAGACGTTAACATGATTCGTTCTAATGATGCGTGCCATAGCTAAACCCACAATGTGAGTATCAAAGATGGGGCCTGACATATCCGGGACAAACCATCACCGAAAAATTCCCGGAATTCAATCCTGGGTTCAGAGAGCCGTAGGCTGAAACTTTAACCGCGAGGATCACTTGGCCGACAAAGCAAACCGATTAATATCATTTATTTTATTTTATTAAAAAGGAATTAATTAAAATTTTGCATTCAGTATTGAGTCCCAGGCCTTTTCGCAAAGAGGCTAACAAAGTAATTTGTCCGAGTATCACATTTTCGAGGCCTGAAAAACTAGTTTATAAGTTATAAATTCCATTGCAATTCCTATGTATTAAAGAAAAAACACCTTTAATACTGGAGGCCTCAAAAAGATAAGTGGTAACAGGACCTCTTTCAGAGAAGCCCTAACACCACTTACCTTTCTGACGCTTCTAGTATATTTACATTTGAAGCAACTTCATGAGTCTAACAGGGCTCTTGAACTCAGAAAAATCCTGGTAGACATCATTTAAGTTGCTTCACATGTAAACACGATTTTAATTAATATGCTTCGAGGAAAATTTGAGAAAAAAATTATTATTTCTTCTTTGAAACCGTGTTTTCGTAATTGTTGGGCTATGAACTCCAAAGTTGAGTTTGATTAAACACTTGGCTTTATTTCCATCTTTATTAAGATGGAAATAAATAAAGATGGAAATAAAGCCAAGTGTTTAATCAAACTCAACTTTGGAGTTCATAGCCCAAAAAATTATTAATTACATTTAAAATAATTTACTTCAATAAATTATGATCTATTTAATGAGATGTGCTGTTAAATATTTAAATATTTGTCGCCTCTGTTAAATTTACAAAATTTTCAATTATTTATATTTCTAAACTAAACTTTATTAATTTTCTCCGATAATTATAGAAAATTAAATTACAAGTATATTATAATTAAGTAGAAACCGACATAATTAAAACATATCTACCTCATTTGTAGTTTACGTTTAAGAATAAATTTGAATTAAGTGTATTGTATAATTAATTTACATTGAACTTTATTTTATGAAATGCGTTAGAAGAGTCAGCTAAATAAAGCATTTTTAATGATAATTAAATCATTCTGAGGAGAAAATAAATTGTAATTGAATGTAGTAGTATAATATGAAATGAATAATAGTTCAAAGAGGATTAAATGCTCTGGAATAAGTTTGTTAAATAATATTTTTGTCTTTAATTTTCATATATTCGGAAAAAATTATTAGTGTTTGGTTTTATATTATGAAAGAAGGTAACATGTGGGAGATCGCTAAGTGGAGGACTTTCTATGGAAAACTGGTCCCTATTTAGATATAAAATACGTGAAAATCCTTAAAACTTTAAGCTTGTTAGATGGGCCCAAACCCACAACCAACTGCTAGTATTTAATGACTTTATCCACTTAACAGAAACAACAATATTAATAATTATAATAAATTTCTTTTTTCGAGTTTTCTTTACGTGTATAACACAAATAGGTGCTAGTTTTCCCATAAAAATATTTTGAAGAAGCCCAAACCCTTTGGAAGAGCGCACCTCTTGCTACGTTGATTAATCAACCCTCTTATCCAGGGCAAAAATTTACAATATAAAATTCTTTAGTTTATAAATTAAACACGCTAAGCTTAAAGCCTCATGCTTGAAGGGATTTAGTTCATCTTGAAAAAATGCATCCATCGTTATTTACATAAATGGTAAAAAGAAAAAGGCTTTGGCCCAGAACTACATAATCTTCAAATTCGGCCCTGCTCTTATCCAATTCTTTCATGCTATTTTTTTTTTCTTATTAGAATTAATTGTATGGAGAGAAGTATCATAGATTGAGTGTATTTTTTCCATTTTCTATGCCCTGCGGTGCTATGAGACCCTTTTTCTATGCCTATCTCGAGTTCAGCCAAGCTCATAATGGGAGTTGCTGAATGGTAAAAGACAGAATTTTTATGAACATGCTTAAGGATCTAGTCTATTCTATGGACAAAGTTTTAAAAATAGATAATTATTATCTATTCAATAAAGACCAGCGTATAGTTATTAATATGCGAATTAAATAATTCTGTTTTAAAATGTAGATTATTTTCTGTAATCAATACTTAAAAATTCCGCTAATTAGAAAATGTTATTTAAATTCATTAGTATTATAATGAAGTTAATTCTGAGCGGTGAGAAATTAATCCTACCTTTCAGTATGCAAATATCTTATTTTTAATTAAAATATATCTAATAAAATGATAAAAATATTTATCTGTGTTAGTTTGTAATATATAACTTAAATTTCCAACAATTAATTAAGCAAGAAATGCTTAATTAACTCGACGAATATTAGTTTTCTATTTAGAAATTGAAGAAAAAATTTTTGAATTTTTTTCCTCCTTGTAACCACTAAGATGGCCTTTTTTCGGGTTCATCGTGGGTAAGGCCAGGCCCACAATGGGTAGGCGGGTGGCAAAGGACGGCAAAGGCGTAGACATCTTAAAAAAATCATCCCAGAGAGGAAGACTGATGCTTCAACTTCCTCGGCTATCCAGAAAAACAAATTTAAAAATTTTTCTATATATTAAATTTCATCTTTACTAAATGTACAGTTTATTTATTTGGCTAAATGTAAAAATAAATTAAGGAATTTTTCTTAGTATGCCGGGTATGGCGCCGGGTGGAAAATAACCACTGAACACTGGCAGTTGGTTGCGGGTTCGCTCTTCGTCAACGGGCTGGCCACGTGGAGTTTTCGGGTTTTCTTCACGTATGTAACTAATGAATAGAGACAATTTCCCGTAGAAAGTTCTCCTCAGAAGCATCCTTTGGCAGAGTATTTAGATAATGAATATTGACCAGTTTCTCATAGAAATTCCTCCTGACAAGCATCCCTTGGTAGAGTGTCTAACTGCAAATAAACAGGAATCATTTTTCCATAGAAAGTCCTCCTGAACGGCAACCTCCTAGGAGAGTTTCTAACTATTAATAAATAGGAATCAGATTCCTATAGAAATTCCTTCTGAGAAACATCCTTAGGCACATTGTGTTGCGTTGCCGTATTCCATGATACCAAACCAAATCCTTTAGTAGTTTGTAAGAATTAAAGTATAATTTCAAAAACAAATTGCTTAATAAAACATAGAAGAAAGTTTAGAAAAATGTGAAATGTAAGACAATACAGATAAAATTGTTTTCTGTAAGAGAATGTCAAAGAAAGTGATTACGTGTTATATCAAGTTACGACAAATAAACATCTCTAGCAACAAAATCTTTATAAATAGTTAATGGCGTTCTGTATTCCTCTTCATCCATAATTTATCAGAGGATAAGTATTGTTTATTCATTTATATTACTTCGTTTATAGGGATTACTTTCATTTCTGACATGACTTCGAATAACTAGACAGCAAATGAATTATATTATTCATATATATATATATATATGTATATATTTATTTAGCAGCCAAACCTGTAAACAACAGTACTAACGGAAACATAACAGGGCAAGATCCAGAGCATATATTTAAAATTAAATAAATTGAAAATATGATTAAAACTGCTGCCGGGCATTGTGACGATGTCACAATAAATAATTGCTCATTTCTCATAAATCTGAACAAGTTCGGAAATTCTTAATAAAATTTCGTGCTTCAAATGTTTTCAGTCTTTGTGTATAAAAAATGACTATTTTCAACGATAAGACATGCTGATAAACCTGTTTTTACAATAAAATATTCAGCAAGTTTAATGATAAGATTATTCTAATTTGAAATTTCTGACATTAATTAATAATTTTGTAATCATAATACCCCCCCTTTACAATTTAAATATACTAAACATGTGTTTCCATAATCTATAACGTAAGAGAGAACAAGAGTTAAATATGATAATCTTATTATGATCGTAATTGAGATTATGTTTACTAAATTAGGAAGTATATAATCCCTTTAGTCTGCTCCGATATTTAATGGTGTTAAAGTAAGTTTTGACAAATCGAAAATTGTAGAATATCGCTCATTTCAGTAATGAATTCGCTTCAAATTATGATTTATAATTACTTTTTTTAATTTATTACGGAAGTAAATTACAGAAAAAGTTATTTAATAAATTTATAATTAATTTTTAATAGTAATTGAGTGGTTTCTGTAATATTACAGCAGTGTCGAGATAATTATAAGATTGATGGGATTAATGAGACGAGGTAACACAACATATGGGCGATCTGTAAAGGGTGGTGTCTTTCTATGGGAATATGGCCCCTATTCGCAACTTTTACAAGTACATCCCTTTTTACATCCTTTTTACATAATTTTACATTCTTTTTAGGCAGATTTTATAGTATAACTATGTTATATAGTAAAAACTTTCTAAAACGGAACCCGAATAAGGAAGGTGAAATTTTTCTTAAATGGGAAAACCGTTTGTACAGGTTTCACTGTATTTTTAAAGTCATTTTAATTTTGGATGATAGTAAATAATATTGATTTTCGTCGAGAGTGATACTAATTTTCCTTCTGAACATCAGTGAATGATATGATTTTTATTATAAATGATAGGGACTAACGGTAATGATAGTGATTTTTACTGTATATGATTGAAAATGATAGAGATTTTCATTATCAATGCTAGTTAATAATGATGATATCGTATTTTAATGACGTACATAATAAAAATTAGTTTCAGAAGACGATATTAAAGACAATATACCCCAGACTCTCGGTCATTTCTTGCATACAAGGGGTGCCAGAAGGGAGAGTACCGGATTACTGAGCATGTAAAGGGCTAATTTTGTAATTAAAACGTGAAAATTTATATAAAAATTAATTTTTTTGAACCTTTCTTACTACACAACATCCAAATTTGGAATTTAATAATGTTTACGAATACAAGAAGTAAATACAGAAAAAAATAATAAAAATTTAACTTAATTTATTTAAAATATTTTTATTATATACAAGTTTTAAGAAGAAATATAGCGCCTGTCTGTATGTGTGTCCGTAGTCTTCTCTTCAACAGCTAAGCAACTTATCGATTAAATCATTACGTTTGTATCATGTTACAGAAAGTAGAAACATTAAACATGTATGGCATTTTCAAGGATTTTCAAATACAGTTACATACACTATGCCAGGAAGGTAATTTTGCTCGGGCCTTACATTCACGAGGCCTCAGAAGCATCTGTTATAAACTATTCATTTTATTGTATTACTTATACATTAAGGAAAAACTTGCATTTTTCAAATAAAATTTTAACGTATTATACCAATAATCTGCATAATCTAATTTTGAACCGTTTTTATAAGGCCTCTCATAGTCTCTTCAGAGGTCTTAGGCCTTCCATAGCTCTTTAGAGATCGACTACACAAATAACAACTCAAACACGATTAAAAAACTGTTTTTGGTAACTTTGCTTCTATTGGCATTTTGTATCAGTAATAACAGAGTATAACACAGTTAACTTTCGATTTAACGCCACCGTTCATTTCCCTCTAAAATTAACATTTAATCGACTGTGGTGTTGAACTAACAATAAGAATTATACATAGTAACGAGCAATTATTTATTGTGACCTCGTCACAATGCGGTGCTGCAATATATGCTCTCCACCTCAAATTAGCTGTGGCTTGCCCCTGTACATCATACTTTTCCTTTGACAATAGAGTCGTGCAGGTCATCTAACATTTTTCGGGAAGAAATTTTAGAATTGAAATAACGTCACTTCCGGTTTGTATCGAAAGTACGTATATAATTAATCGTAGCCCCTTTCCGCTAAGGTTTCCTTATATGGTCCCGACTTTCATTAATTCTTAATATTGCTATACATCCATATCTACTCGGGCAAAATATGAAATTTAATATTATTGATAAATTATGTATTTAAATTTAATATTTGCCATTATTATTTGCAAAATTGTGCATTAAAGCAATAATCCAGAACTGAGTTACAGCTTGTATGTGAGAAGCTCTTACTTTTCACCAAATAACAGATTTCAAAGCGTGAGAGCCTAAATCATAGCCTCAAATTTTATGTTGATAAATATTGATTTATATGAAAATTGAAAGTTTATTTTACTGGAAAATTGCTTCGTTTTCTGAACAATATTATTATTAATTAATTAATTCTAATGTAAATCGTTCGATGTCTGTACGCAACCAGCTAAATTTGAATGCGTTAAATGGACAATATTCTAAACAATTTTCAGTAAATTATAGTATTCGAATTATAGTAAGCAACATTCAAAAAATTGTTTCATTTATTAATAACGTTGATATAATTAACGATATTTTTCATGTTAAGATCTTTGTTATGGAAATTATCAAGCTTCATTTACAACTATATCAAACGTGTAAACTCCCAAAAAGTCCCCTTTTTATGCTCTGGTTCAAGTAGAAACGGTAGATTTTCATTTTAAATTTCTCTGCCAACACCAGAATAACAAAATCTTATCCAAATCAATTATTAAATCAATTATTTATTCAATTATTAGTAATGAGTTTCGCTTGATATTATTTAAATAAAAGAAAATATAAAACAACAAGATAATTGTAACATTGTCACAAGTAAATTATGATTAAAAATTATGTTTAAATAATATATTAAAAACACTATTTTATTCATATTTTAATTTATTTCATTTAAAATATATGCTCTCGACTTTTAATGGTGTCTTTCTACTGCACGTTATATTTCTGATAACAACCGAGTCATGATGGTCATGTAACTCCGTACTGGAGAAAGTTTTTGAATAAAAATCACGTGACTTCCGCTACAGACCGGAGGTTCGTATACAGATATTGGGCTTCCTGTCCCGAAACTTTCCATATCTGGTCTCGATTTTCATCTACATAACCGTTATTGAGATTAACGAAGGACAGACAGACAAACGCCAGTGGAAATTTAGAGATTTCAATTTGAAAATTGCAGCCCAACGAACAATTATTTATTGTGACATCGTCACAATGCCGGACTGCAATTTTTAGTTTATTTAACTTAAAATATATGCTCTCCATCTCAAATTAGTCGTGGTATACCCTGTACATCATACTTTTCCTTTAACAATAGAATCGTGTAAGTCATCTCTATGACACCTTTCAGAAAAAATTATTTGAATTGAAATCACGCAACTTCTTGTCTAAACTGGACATTCTTACGTAGTTAATCAGAGCCTCCTACTACGTGCTTTCCATATCTCGTCTTGGATTTTATATACCTAACTCACTTCTTAAGATTAAGGAAAGACAGACGGACAGACAGACAGCAGGTCAACAGTAGGAATTTATAAGTCTACATTTTTTTTTTCAAATTGCAGCCCAATAAATTTACAATATACAAATTTTTCGACAATGGACAAATGTGCAAATATGTAATTTAACATTTCTTCACATCATTCTATTTACATACAATGTTTCTAAGAGTCAGTAATAATAGAAGGAATTCATTTCAAAAGATGTTCAACGTGTTTTCTTACAACCTGAAGGAAACTTTTCAGAATAAATATTGTTTCTTTTATTCAAAGGAGCGCAATGACTATCTAAACAGATGATGAAAATAGTATTGACATCGGTGTGTTCCCTCACCAGTAGCCACTGTGGATAAAACCACTGAACACTGGTAGTTGGTCATGGCTTCGTACCTCACCAACTGGCCGATTACGTGGCTTCTTCCGGGGTTTTTTCTGCGTGTTTAACCTAACCTATACTAAATAGGCGCCAATTTCTCATACAAAGTCCTTCCAGAAGGCACCACCTCTTGGCAGATCATCCATGTGTCTCGTTACTTTATCTTAAACATTCTGTTAAATATTAAGAAGAAAAAAAATATTTCTTCATCTACAGAGTACTTTGAGCAAATTTAGAGGTCCTTAACATTCAAACACCCCCCATATATATTTCTTTGTATTCGAGATATGTCTCATCTTCAATGTCACGTATTAATTTCAATATCTAGTCTATCAAATAAGCAAAGCGTAGCTTACAAAGGTGCAATGGAAATTGAAGGAAAACATATTGAACACATCCTTGGAAGAGATGCGCATTTTGTTTGCATATAAATCTGACTTTTATCAATGCAAATTTTTCGGATACTCTGCATAAAATTTCATTGGTTTGTTCGTTTTATCTGATTGTGGCAACGCCCTGGACGATCTGCCGAGTATGGTGTACTTTAAGGAGATATTTTACGGGAAACTGGCTTGTATTTAGGTGTTACGAACGTGAATAAAACTCGGAAAATTCCATGTGACCAGTCCGTTGGTGAGGCGCGAAGCCGCAACCAACTACCAGTGTTTAGAGGTGTTATCCTCTCACTAACAATGGGGAATATTAATCAAACTTGGTGAGTGGGTAACACCACCACGTTTGATTAATATTGTTAAATAAATCACGCAGATAATAAATAAATGATGAAAATTAAGCCTTAAATAAGTCCAATATTTAAAGAACAGAACAGTTGTTGGGTTGCAATTTTCAAAAATTGCACACCTATAAATTTCCACTGGCATCCGTCTGTATATCTGTCTGTCTGTTTGTATGTCTGTCCTTGCTTAATCTCGAAAATGGAGTTATATAGATGAAAGTCAAGATCAGATACGGAAAGCTTATGGTCAGGGTATGTTATTTCAATTTAAAAAATTTTCTCCTGAAAGGAGTTAGATAGATAACCGATCTCCCCCCTTCTTCGTCACACTTCTGTTCAAATAAACACGAAACTAACAAAATTGTAGCAATATAATCTACATAAAAGTACATAATTAAGTTATTTATAAAGAATTTTTAAATCTATAATGAAGCATACAAATTTAAGAATGAGTTCACTATGAAATTCAAGTTTTAAAACTAATTTTTTAAGTAATTAACGAACTTATTGAATTAATGAAATTAATAAATTCCTTTCTATTATAATTAATAGAAAGGAGCGATTAGAAGCTCTCTTGAATTAGTTGTGCATCCAGTGCTTTAATAAAGTAATGGAGAAGTCGTTTACGCATACATGCAAGACAGATTTAGTAAATTCAGATAAAATAAAACAAATTTATCAGCTTTTTTAAACCCAAAATGATTTTTCTCATTTAAAATAAGGTTTATATATAAAAGTTCAATTAATTATTTATGAAGGATGACTGGTTTTAGCGGTTACACTGCTACAATTCCTTCCTTTTTGATTAATTAATCAAAAAGGAAGGGATTGGTTATAAAGCTCTAATTAATTAGAGTGACTCTCAATATAGTGAAATCTCAAGAGACTGAACTATATCAAGACCTCACTTTATACGTAAAGAATAGCAGAGAATCTACAAAATTGCTCACTATAACAATAGTATGCTTATATTATAATCTTAATCTCAGCCTTCCATAAAAAAGCACCCACAAGTAGCCGAGTGAATAAAACTGTTGAAGTTGGTCGTGGGTTCGAACCCGACCAATAAGCTTTTCTTTACGTGTCTAACACCTAAATAGGAGCCAGTTTTTCATAAAAATTCCTCCCGAGAGGCACTTCACTTTGGCAGATCTTCAGTGGCCCGTTATGGTTTCATGGGGGCTCATGCAAATTTGAATTATGGGACTCCCGTGTACAGTGTTAACGTCAGACATTTTTATTCGGAGGAATGTTTTGGGGAAAATTATTTCTTTTAAAAGATTGGTTTGGACCCCCTGTTGGTGTGGCCGCAGGCAAATTGCCCTTTTTTCCCATAGGATAACGCGCCTTTGCAGATCATCCATGTGTTGAGTTGCGTAACCCTACGTCCTACCAAAGTCTTGCGAGCTCCAACTGCATATATTTTTACTCTTTTAAAATAAATGGATAGATTTTTTTCATAAATTTTTGCTAAGAAATGAACACGATACTTGATTCATGAGAGATGTTCAAGAGTTTTTGGCACATTCTATGTTAAATAATTCATATGACGTTAAATATTCCCTGAAAGTCTTCATCAGAGGAGTTTAAAAGTGTTTTTGAATGAGGAAAAGAAACACTACTCGACTAAAATTCAGTGAATATAATTTAAAATTTAAAAAAAAGGAAGAAAATAGGACAGTTTACTTAAATAATGGTGAAACTTGACTCCTTCGTAAACGTTCATGTGGGGGTGACGAGTATATATTTAAATCAGACACTGAAAGGAATTCGATAGTTTAAGAATGCAAATAACTTAGTCTATCAGTAAACACTCTTAACTTACAAGTACACTGAGTTAAAGCGAATATCAATCAAAATATTCTATCGTTTTATAAATAAACGAGTATTAAATATGTCCTCATCCCTCACCATCCAATCGCCACCATCGAGGGCTTGACCGAGCCCTCGTTGAGAATGGAAAAAAGACCTTCTAGTGCCACAGTAAGGAGCAATTTTTAAAAATTTGACCTGATTGGCTGACCACTATAGTCTGAAACAAGTAGGGCTGGACTTTGTTGTATCCCTGAGCTATAACATATAACAGGTTCTTCCCCTCCACCAAACAATGATACGTGTAAGAACAGGAGGCCTTAAGCTGTACACTCGTAACACAAGACCCAAGTTGTAGTTTGTATAGCTTAGTGAATTCTGTCCTGGAAGAAGACAGTATTTTGCGTATAACTCGAGAAACTAGCCCGAAGTTAGTTAACCATTAGAAAGATTAGGATATTCACAAGTAAACGCCTAAGATACGGTTAATTGACTCAGAATGAATATTAAATACAAAAATAATATAATGTTTAAAATATTTATACGGAAAAGCATCATATTTTTGATGGAAAACAAATGTGAAGTGCGAATTAATTTTTGACGTATTGACTTTATCTGTAATTATTTCGATAATGGCAAAATCTTTCACGTTAATACTAAGTTAGTTGCTTAGACGGACAAACAAACGAACGATCAATGTCATTGGCAATAATTGACGCTATCGTGTTGACACGGTGAATGCTTTTAATGATAAGGAGGATATAATTAAGTAGGCGATCACCTGCACTTTTCAATTTAATTTAATCTTTGGCTGTCATCACTCGAATTTTCCTTGAAATATGAAAAGATAATTCCGCTTTCAAACAGTATTTTCTTCATTCTTTTTCAGTAATTTGTCTGTTTTTGAATTTGCCTATTAATTATTTTGTTAAACCCTTCATTACTTTCTAAAATTTGAATTTTAAATGCAGTTATATTGAATTTTCAATAGCATCTAAGGCTAAACTTTCTCTCGTTTTACAGGTCCTAAGAAACTCAGTCGGAATTGTTTGCGATGATGAAGATTGGGGATGATGATAATGAAGATTTTAAACTAAACACTTGGACGATCTGCCAAGCGGGAGTGTCTCCCGAGAAAGGAAACTGGTCTCTATTTAGGTGTTAGACACGTAACGAAAAATGGAAACATTACGAGCGGACAGATTGTTGGCGAGGCGTGAACCCACAACTTATAGGAAACTGACCATATTTAGATGATAAACACACGAATAATATCCAGATACTTCATGTGGCTCGTCCGTTAGTGAGGCACGAACTCATGACTAACCAGTTTAAAATAGTTTCATTCACACCGCCACTAGTTGGAAGTAATATAAAGGACATGCAATACATAATTAACTCCCAATGGAGTTGAAGTGTCACGTGGTGTCCACTCGTTCAGTGAACAGCCCTATTGAACGAATTGATACTACGTGACACTCCCAAAACTTCGTTATGCTACTCACATGACTCGAAACAGGCATCTAGCAAGAGTTCTTAATTACAAACTGACTGACTGACTGTGCCAATATATTATTGTTTATTATAGTTAAATGCAACGTAAAAAATGAACGTTGTTTGGAGGTTATTTTGTACGCATTCCTGAAAAAAATGGCTGTCGTTTAGCGCTGGCTGTTGTTGGGAGAAGGCCATTATTGGCGGTTCGACTGTATTAAAATTAATTACATGCAGTTTAAAATGCATTCAAACAGGAAAAAAACGAAGATAATTCATTAAAATATGGAAATTAAACCGGAAAATCAAAGAATAGTAAACGTATTGATTAACATTGATTAAGTCGTGACACTGTGACAAAGAGACTGCGTTACAAAGAGGAGAAATATCAAATTTAAATGAAATATAAACAAATAAATCTTACAAAAAAAGTGAAATCAATAACGTTCGTTACTAAAATATAACAAAGGAAATTAAATAGATTACGATATAGATTAAATTAAGAAAAATAACGATTTCTCTTACGAAAAACTAACAAGGGGTGACCCAAAAATCATTTTCAATGACAATGATTTTTGGATCACCCCTTTGGCTCAAAGATTATTCGATGGAAACGAATTCGCATTGTCCTAACCGGTTGAAAAACCGCTTTTAGAATAAACTTAAAATATATGATCGGTTAACTGTTTTTGGACCACCATGTATTCCAGACGTATTTCATCATTCTCTTACTTCTATACAAGAGAAATTTATACAAATATACAATAGAGCCTCCGATCTCCGATGACGTCCATTTGTAAACAGCATCCATTTTTCAGGAACGAAAATATAAGAAAATAACCTCCGAACAACGGCCATTTTATTTTTTAATGTTCCCGTCAGTCGTCGGTTTGACTGCATTAACAGGAATTCATAAACTTAACTTTTATTAAACAATTTAAATAAATATAAGCAGCATCCTCCTCTTAGCTATAATTCCTCTTAAGATACCTTCCAAGTACAGCTTTAATAGTTATAAGACGAATCTCTTTCTCTTTATTATATTTCCATCAATGGCCGTTGTGCAGAGATTTGACTTTATTGCACGGACTCATAAAGTGAATTTTTATTAAAGTAATTTTAAAAATGTAAGCAGAATCCTCCTCTTTCCCTTAGTTTTAATTCCTCTTAAGATGCTTTCCGAGTACAGCTTCAAGAAGAATCTCTTCTTCTTCATCTATATTCGCGCCATTGGCCGTTGTATAGAGGTTTGACTGTATTGATTCATAACGTTAATTAATCCAAATTCAAAAATCATAATTTTTATTAAATAATTTTTAAAAATGTAAGCAGAATCCTCTTCTTTTTCTTAGTTTTAATTCCTCTTAGACAGCTTCAAGAGCAAGAAGAAGAATCTCTTCCTCTTCATCTTTCTCCTCCAAACTCCGTCCTACATATTTTGAAACTATAAATTTCTAACTAACATCTGAGATAATTTTTTCTTCAAATTAAATTTTCTGATTGGAAATATTCTCGAGAGTTTTAACACTCCGTTTCTATGGAGACGTTAGCAATAATTGAAGAAATGTAATTTCTTTCAAGATATAATTAATATTTTGCTTCACGGAATTAATATTTATTTATTCGAATTTAAAAATTATATATATATATTTTTTTTAAAGAAATTGTTACTAAGCAACAAATTTTTTTAAAGTTATTATTATTTTTTAATCAGTGTAAGGCTAATTTCAATTAAAGTAACATCTGTCATCATTTCCAAATCACCCGCTTGCTACTACTTCAATTTACACTTTCTAAATAAGTAATTTAAACTAACAAATATGGAAAAATTCGAGAAAAATATTGCTTTTTTTATAAAATTGCGAGGAATTCTGTAATTATTATATAGAAAAATCAAAAGTTTGTTCGATAAAAATATTAATATTTACAGATTCTTTATCCTCTATTATCTTTACTTAACTTTCTTATTTATTGTTTTTAATTTTCTCCTTAATTTATGTGTAAACTTATCACTTAATAACACAAGAAAATGGGGTCCTGATAGAAAATTTTTCGCACGTGCTGGTCCAATTACAACATACGTATTTAGACAGCAGCCTACCGGTGGCGGTTGGAATCCTTGAACGCTGTCGTGGGTTCGCACCTGACACGCGGCTACGTGGAGTTTGAATGTTGCAACCACCGGATAAAGGCCAACACGATACTCATTTAGCAAGGAAAATGAATAAAAACGGCTGCAAAATTTAGTCTTTAACGTGAAAAACGTTAAAATCATTGTAAATTTATCTATCGTTCGTAACAATATTTTCTTCTATTGGTTAAATTGATGTAAATTGTATGGGCAATCGCCTAGAGAAATTTATATTGTAAGTAATTTGCATTACAAATCCACTTCGTGTATTCGACTTTTACTTATTTATATAAAGATAATGAAATGACCGAAAAATAAATAAAATAAAATAATTAAGTAAAAAGAACAACTTGCTATTTTGTATTATTTTTTAAATATATATATATTTTTTTAACTTAGTTGGAATGTGAAGACGTTAAACAGCATTAAGAATACCGCCCAGAGTTAATTCTATTAGTTTCCATAGTTAGAACATTAATTTAGCTTTAATTTACAAAAAGCGTTACTTTGTAATTTATCAAACATTTATATTGTCATTTCTGATTTTCTCATTAATTTTACAGACTTAAGTTTAGAGAAACAATAATTACCCTTATCATAATTGATGATAAAGAGGAGTGTGCTGTAGTAAAGTTGTTTTTTTTAAAAAGTAGGATTGTCATATAGGATTTTAAAATGTCTATCTGAGTCCTCGAAGGCTTCAAAATTTATAAACTTTTCTTGATAACAAACAGGGCTTCTCGAATGGGACTATTTGTCAAGGGCCTCAAATTCTCGGAGGCCTCAGAATTTGGAGGTTTAACTTACTAAAAAATCAAAGAAAATCGTGTTTTTGCATTAATTCATTTCGTAATAGAGTCAAACCTCTTAACAACGGCCACTGACGAGAACATAGAAAATGGCCGTTGTTTGGAGGTTATTTTCACGCATTTTTGTTCAAACAGAAAATGTTTCTGAAAAAAAGGTCGCTGTTTAGAGATGGTCGTTTATTGGAGGTTTTACTGTTAACGAAGTGTTCGAAAAATAAAAATGGCCTCTTTTCCCCCTTTACTAAAATTACTTACTCAAGAAATTAGCATATTGAGGGTTTAAACTTTCTGGTTGAATTGGCAAATTAACATTAAAAAATTCAATTTTGTACACTAATTTAATTATAAATTTATAAGTAAATTATTAAATTTTATTACATCTTTAAGATTAATATAAAAAATACGGAAGAAAATTACACGATTATGTGAACTTTAGTAATTACTCAATGGTCACGGATAGCTAAACTGCTGCCATCATCCATAACCAGAACGTGACATCGCTCCATCTCCTCACTTCTCGCACGCATGGACAAATGGAAGCCAAAAATAACTTCAAATATCTTCAAATATACTTTTGTATCTGATATTTATTAACATTCGAATGAAGAAGGAACCATCGACTGGCAAAACACGAAATCTGCCCATCACTTAACTGCCCCCCACTTATCGGTAGTATTAGGCACGTGGCATCACTTTCATCCGCATTTATCAAAGTAATTTCGATTGTGTTTCGTGACGAATTGGTTTCTTCCCACACGCACAAACTTTTCTCTTAACCACGTGACTATAAATAAGAAATTTTGGCATTAAGTGACACCACGATAAGTGGAGGATTAAGGATAATGAAGCTGGGTAAAAACCGGTTAATCTGAGATTACAGGGGATGATGCGGATTATCTGGAATTCTTATAAGTTGTAACTAATTAAAATTATTTTGATCGGATTTATGTAATATGCCACTTCAATGTCATCTTTAATTTGCTTTTAGGGTTTTGAACCCTACAAGAAAATTAAAGATAAATTCTGGAAGCATCCTACTTAACTAAGATGCTTAAACTATGTTCTAGAAGCATATTGGATTGGATAGTAAGGATAACGTCACGGGGGATGTCAACCAGGAGGACTTGCTATGGAAAACTCACCCCTATTTATGTAAAACATGTGAAGAAAACCCGAAAAACTCCAAATGCCAATCGTTGGTTTTATAAAAAAAAAAAAAAAAAAAAACTGTAAATAAATGTTATAACAAGTAGTCTTCATTAAGTTTGACTCCACTCTAAATATGACACATGACCTCCTTTATCTTTCCACCCACTTGACCTATAACCTCCAAAATATGACAGTATTAATGCTCATTATACACAAACTACCATCCCCAATTTCATTGCTTCAGATATTTAATCAAATAGATACATATTTCGGGTATCAATTTTTTTACTTTTTTTGGTTCAGAGGTGTTAAAACATCACAATTCCAAGAACTCTGCGGGTCAAATACGACATCATTACAATAATGTATTATAACAGTCGGAAATGTAACCCATGTTACGTTAAAACGGTTAGAAAAGTAAAAAGAAAGTAAAAATTTGAGAGAATTAAAATACTTTCCTGTGTAATTACGTAAATAACAGAGGAGAAAGTAGAGTGAAGAATTTCTATTGTTATCTACGTAAAAATGTAATTTTTTAAAATAATTTTATTGATTAAATTTAGTAAATTTATCTTATAAACCAGCGTAACGCTTACATTTCTGATAAATTTAACAATTATTCAAAATTTAAAATTATAAGATCATTTATTATGAATAATAAATGATCTTATAATTTTATTTTAAATATTTTTTAATGAAATGATACGATAAGATAATTTTTCCATTTCTATTTTTTTAAGTAGATAGTGTTTTTGATTAATTGTTTTGAAATTTGAAACCAGTTTTCCCTTTTCTTCGCTCTATAATGTATTTATTTCTTTAGTTAATGATGTTTTTATTCTAAAAATCCCTTTATTCCCTATTTTTTCTTTCTTTAGTTGAGTCTAAGATGCTTATGTATGCATAAATACCAAACGTTTGAATGTTTTGAATTAGGTCTAAGCTAAACTAAGCAATCTGTTGTGACTGCACGCGAAATAAACGTTACATTTTATGTTTATCATCAGCGTATTTATCATGAAAATATAAAATATGAAGTTATTTTCGAAAAAAATTGCTTGTATTTTAAAATTTATAATGGAGTGCAACACTGTCGCCATCGTTATTAGAATAAATTAGTTTTTCCTGAAATTTTCGCAATTATGAGTTTATTGCATAAGTAGGCTGTGAAAAGTAGGTTGCCATAGTAAGGTATAAAAGAGTAGGCTAAGAACAGTAGTGTTGAAAGTAGTGTGTGCAAAATAGACTGCATAGTAAAGTAGTGTGTGCAAAATAGACTGCATAGTAAAGTAGCGTGTGCAAAATAGACTGCATAGTAAAGTAGTGTGTGCAAAATAGACTGCATAGTAAAGTAGTGTGTGCAAAATAGACTGCATAGTAAAGTAGTGTGTGCAAAATAGACTGCATAGTAAAGTAGTGTGTGCAAAATAGACTGCATAGTAAAGTAGTGTGTGCAAAATAGACTGCATAGTAAAGTAGTGTGTGCAAAATAGACTGCATAGTAAAGTAGTGTGTGCAAAATAGACTGCATAGTAAAGTAGTGTGTGCAAAATAGACTGCATAGTAAAGTAGTGTGTGCAAAATAGACTGCATAGTAAAGTAGTGTGTGCAAAATAGACTGCATAGTAAAGTAGTGTGTGCAAAATAGACTGCATAGTAAAGTAGTGTGTGCAAAATAGACTGCATAGTAAAGTAGTGTGTGCAAAATAGACTGCATAGTAAAGTAGTGTGTGCAAAATAGACTGCATAGTAAAGTAGTGTGTGCAAAATAGACTGCATAGTAAAGTAGTGTGTGCAAAATAGACTGCATAGTAAAGTAGTGTGTGCAAAATAGACTGCATAGTAAAGTAGTGTGTGCAAAATAGACTGCATAGTAAAGTAGTGTGTTCAAAATAGATTGCATAGTAAAGTAGTGTGTGCAAAATAGACTGCATAGTAAAGTAGTGTGTGCAAAATAGACTGCATAGTAAAGTAGTGTGTGCAAAATAGACTGCATAGTAAAGTAGTGTGTGCAAAATAGACTGCATAGTAAAGTAGTGTGTGCAAAATAGACTGCATAGTAAAGTAGTGTGTGCAAAATAGACTGCATAGTAAAGTAGTGTGTGCAAAATAGACTGCATAGTAAAGTAGTGTGTTCAAAATAGACTGCATAGTAAAGTAGTGTGTTCAAAATAGATTGCATAGTAAAGTAGTGTGTGCAAAATAGACTGCATAGTAAAGTAGTGTGTGCAAAATAGACTGCATAGTAAAGTAGTGTGTGCAAAATAGACTGCATAGTAAAGTAGTGTGTGCAAAATAGACTGCATAGTAAAGTAGTGTGTGCAAAATAGACTGCATAGTAAAGTAGTGTGTTCAAAATAGATTGCATAGTAAAGTAGTGTGTGCAAAATAGACTGCATAGTAAAGTAGTGTGTGCAAAATGGACTGCATAGTAAAGTAGAGTTTGCACACTTTACTATACACTAAAAGTAGGCTGAGCATGGTGTGCATTAAAGTGTGCAGTAAGATATTCAAATATTTAAAGCCTTATTTAACTTTTGAAAAGAACATATCGAAGATAAAAAATTCGTATCAGAATATAACCTTGTTACAGTAAAAATCTCTAATATTCATTAGCTATATCATGTCAACATTCGGTGCCGAACGTTATGTTCGGCACCGAAGTTTTGATACTAAAGCATGGAAGTTAGTATTAAAGATTTTGATATTAAATATTTACGTATATAAAAAAAAATTTACTGCAATAATTTATTAAATATATCATACAAAAATTCATATACAGTAAAACCTGTGTAAGCCGGAATCGCACAGTACGAAACATTTTTTAATGTACAAATTCTTTTTTTAACAGATTTTTTTTAATGTAGAAAATCGCAACGTTTCGAAGAATCTTTCCCGTTTAGGCAGGTTCCGTTTGAGACCGGATTTACTATATTTTACCAATGAATAAATTCAGATTATAATTTTAATTTTTTGTTTGAGGTTATCATACATAAACGATTGTCTTTAACTTAAGAAGAAAAAGATGTGATGCAATTTTATGAATTATTATACGGATATTAAGCAAATAACCTGTAAATTACACTCAAAATTAAAAAAATTATTAATAAATTCTGGCGTTTAAACCACGTGAATATTTGAAAAGCCAAGAGCTTAATAGAAACACGTGGACAAGATCAAGACCTTGATAGAAAACGTATATAAATTCCGATAGAAACCAGAATCCTGGTAAAATTATTCTATTTGTATACAAAACCTGCCTAAACGGAAAAAAATCTTCGAAACAAAGCGATTTTCTACATTAAAAAAAACCTATACAAAACGAAAACCTGCCAAACAGGAAAACAATATTCTATACCGTGCGTTCGGTATACACAGGTTTTACTGTACCACGCGTACAATATATTGTGGCTTACTCAGGAAAAAAGATTATAGTTGGGGCACAATTTTCAAATTGATGACCTACAAATTTTCACTGTCGTCCGTCTGCATGTCTATTCTCCGTCAATCTCAAGAACGGAGTTAGATAGATGACCGGCATGACTATATATCTAAAAGCAAATATCTTTCTAAATGCTTCGGAAACATTCTAGAAGGACACTTAAGTTTTCTTTATTTTGACTGTATTTTTTAGATCATCCCCACATCAAATTCTTAGTTATGAACTGTAGGCAACAGCTCCACTATTAGTCTAATAGATAAAATCACTTAACACTAGTAGTTAGTCGCGGGTTCGCATCCTATCAACAAGCTGGCCAACAGGAGTTATCTGGGTTTTCTTCTCGTGTTTAACGCCTGAATAGGAGTCAATTTCCCTTAGGAAATCCTCCCGGGAGTTGGCAGATCGTTGCTAACACAAACACTCGGACGATGACACAAATCTAGGCTTCACAATTGTCAACTGACCTTTGGACCACGTTATACAATTGATTTCATACGAACAACGTCTGACTAGGAGTGATGTAAGCGCAATTTAGTGGAAAGCACGCAATATAAGGAGAAAACATTATAAAAACGTTAAAGCTGGATTAACGCTATAAATTATGTAAAATGCAAGAGATTCTCAGTAATTCTCCTTACGAGACACGCAGTTACATAAGAAAAGACGAAAGGAATTAAACAACGGAACATAAAAGAAAATAGAAGGACATAAAGAGAATTTTCAATGGGAATTTCACATTAGAAAAATTGTTATAACGCGATGATATCGGCACGTGCAAAAATGTGCTTGAGAGAGAACGATTAAATTCCATCTTCTCCTTACTCCGGGATGCTGAGAGGATGACCAGGTGAAAAAATAATTTAAAAAAGCTCTTAAATAAAGGTCGTTTAGGTGTTACGAATCAGAAAACATATTCTAGAAATGTTTTAGTTAAAGTAGTCAACCATCTCAATTAGTTGTATGGAGGATGCAGCTCTAGGGGAAGAGTTGGAGCGATACTATTGACGGTCGTCATGGTAACAGTTCCGTGACACAAAACCTTTTCTCTCGAGAATCATTACGTCAACCATCGAAGAGAAGTTTCCTTTTTTTTCTGGATAACTTTCGCTCTAGAAAAGCGATTATCTACAGATAACATCAGATGATTTCACTTAGATAAACAAGATATCAGTTGAAACTGTAGTTGTCATTTGCTAAATAATAAAAAAGTCGAGATATTTAATAAGTTTCAAGTGCACTAAATGACACTTTCTATTTTTGTTTATCTTCAAACTTCACGTAATTACCACTATTGATGCTGCTGCATCTTCCGTACTTAACGTAAATAAATAATTGAATCATGTGCAATTTTATGCATTGTATGGGAAATTATACAATTATTTCTTATGTTTTCACTATAAAATTCTGTATTTTTTTAAGTTTTCTAGTAACTTAAAAATGATACTTTTCTCGAACACATTACCGAATGCATAATGATGAAGATTGATGTTAACGAAATTAACTTTGAAAAGTTGACTTATTAATCGATTCTTAATGTAATTATCGATTATATACGAATGGTAAGCAAATATTTAAATAATTTTCATGAAAATTTAAATGAAAATATTTAAATAAAACAAGAAAATTACAATCGATACATCCGCTTCTACTTCAGAAATGATTTGCATTTATTTTATTTCTTTATAAATTATTTTCTGTTTAAATTTATCTTATTTAATTAAATATATATTCTATAACAATTTAACAGGTTGCGTATAGAAATTTTAGTGAATTAAGTGCAAGTAATTTAGGGATAAGAGAAGGATGCTCTAAGAAGGATGAGGAAAGGATGCTCTAAGAGGGATGAGGAAAGGATGCTCTCACTTTAAGAAGTGATGTTGCGCGCGCTTTTTTACACCTAAAAACTCAATAAATACAACTTATAATAAGTAAAATACGTGCTGTTTCTGTATATAACATAATATTTTTCATAGAAATAATCATAAATTCTAGATAAGGCTTAGAAAGATGGAAGAGTTGTGATCTCGGCTCTCCGCTTTAAAAATTATAGAAAATCTTACTTATTTAATTGGATATAACACATTTATACATCTGTATAATTCGGAAAGGATATTATTTCCTTAAAAACACAGATTTTTCTGTATAATTTCCTTGCTTTTAACATACAGAAAGTATCAATTATAAGTATATAAACTGCATTTTCAATGTTTAGCGCATAAAAAGTCTAATTACTTCATTAAATTTTCAATAACAATTAAACAATAAAAAATATATTTTATTTAATATAATTACAGACAAAAATTAATTACAAGACAAAAATATCTTTAATCCAACCTTTCTTAGGGGGCTTACAAGTACTTACAAAGTTTTATTTATTGACAAAGTATTGTTTACTCAGTTAAAGGAAAGGAGGCAAAAAGAGGAAGGATCTAAGATTAATTTCTGTTAAAAAAAGAAGAAGAAAAATGGGAGTGAAAATCGTTGTACAGGTTATTTTCAAAGTAATTATAATAATTGCAAAACTGGGATTTAATGAAGATTAAAGAGGAGAGGATGGGCGATGTCCTTAAAATGAAATCTTCGAAATTAAACAGGATTAAGGTTGTTAATTATTAATTCTTAAAACTAGACTTATTGGATTAGAAAGTTCGAATGAAATAATTAAGTGAGATCAAAGTAAAGTCGAAGGATTTAGAAAAAATCACGTAATTCAGCGCATTGTTTAAGGAATATAAATCGACTTTGCACTGATAAATATATAATTATTGTTTGTTTAAATGTTTAAATTGGATGTTTAAATTGGATGTTTAAATTGGATTTTTGTGTAAAGTAATTTTTTTAAGATAAAATTTTTGATTTTTTTTCACTTTTTTCACTTAAAAAATGAGTTTCTTTCGTCAAGGAACTACTCAGTTTTCCATCGCTTAATCTTGATTTTTGTAATGATAATTGAGGTTAATTGATTAAAATTGATTTAATTAGGTAAAAAAAAGTTCTCATTTAATCAACTATTCTGGTAACAATTTATATATTTTAAATTGGATTATTTTTCATATTGTAAGTACTCTAGTTTTCATCTATTAATGCTGGCTTTCTTTATGAAAATTAAGGTTAATTGATAAAAAAACTATAATTTAATCGAGTTAAAACTTTATTAATCAGGTATTTAATTAACAATTTACGAATATATTCGTTAGAAATTGTCAAATTAGCGAAGTTATAAGTTAAATAAAGCTCCATTTCTCTAGAAGAATGCATATTAAGCAATTGTTAAGTGATAATATGTTGAAATATATTGTTAATTGTTTAACGAAACTAAACGATTTAACAATGTATTTAAGATAAATCTCGAAATCTGTTTTGTAGATTGCACCGTTAAGAGACATTGAGAGTCATTTAACAATGATTATATGGAGAGATAATTGAGTTATCTGCTAAATAAAGGAAGTCATTCGACTTTTAAGACGATCCACTTCAATGAAATGGCCTAATTTTCAAGGAACTTAATGCGGTTCATCATGCTAATAAATCGATAATAAAGGCTCTAGAATGGGGACAAGCTGTCAATTCTTAGACTCAACTTCAAAAATATACGTAAGAAACCGTTAAGAATGTTAACTAAAACGAATTATTTGACAATTTAACTTAATGAATTTAATTAAAGTCCGTTTAGAACCTTGTTACAATTCAAGTAATTCTCCTTCTCTGGAGTAGAAAGAGCAGAAAGTCATTTAAATATCCTTTTTTTCTGGAGCAGAGGGAAGAATAAGGTATGCTAACAGATGTCTAATGCTGAAAACACTGAGTTTAATTAATAAGAATTATGATTAATCTGCTATTTTAATAATAATTTATGAATATTGAGTGAACAGACATATATTTATCAAGTTTAATGCGTTATTACGACTCTATTCGATAAGTTTGCCTTGGAATTTAACGTTGTGGTAAGCACCATACTGATGATTCTTATGATGAAGGAGGAAGGAAAAAGCCTTGGTAGGTAGATTTTTATGATGAAAAGATCCCATGGGAGAGGGATTTGCTGGTCTGAATTGTACTCTAGAACTTAGATTTCGTTCCATGAAGATATCTCAAAGGTAGAGTCTATTAGACCAAAACAAAGAATCTGCAGGAGCTTAGTCCTCTATATAGTGTGACGTATTCACTGTTACGAGGTAACTCTTTTCAAAATATGGTATAAAACTTTGAAGTAAATTAATTAGCGTTAAATGCTGATTCGAATGATATTTGAATGATATTTTTATACCTCGTGGTTCAGTTATAACAAGACATTAAACATTGTAATTAGGTTAAGGCCATACACTAAAAGTCGAATTAATTCGAATTTAAGAAGCTCATATCTCATATTTTTACAAATTTGAAATAAGCCTGGACCTTAATTTAATAATTTAATTCTTAATCAGAATTAATTAAGTCCAATTTTTCTCTAAATATTCGAGGAAAAATTGGCGGTGCATCTTAAATTTTAAGTAATGAGACACCCTAAATATTTATGTATATTAAATATTATTGTTATTGAACAAGTATCAAGCACGTTTTTGAACTTATATCTATGTTTACTATACATTTCTACTACTCTGATCGATAGTGTAATTGAGATCGTCAATCTGTAGATCCGTTGGGAATCGAAGATACTTCGAATTGTTCGATTTTTCTTATTTAAATATACACTTTTATACTCATATAATTTGTGTACTTTTATCTTCGAACTCATCTCTGACAATATTGAATTCATTTATATAAAAAATTGTTTCTTTGCGTGATTAAGTAAATAATAAATTGTTGGATAATTTGTTTCCTCTTCTGTTTTACAAAAGGGTAAATGAAGTCTTTCTATGCAGACATTTATGACAAATTATAGGGAAAATTACAGGAAAAAATTCGTTAAAACATTCTGTTTGACGTAAAAATTTCTTTAGTTAATTCTGTACAAAAATAGATTTCATTTATTATTTTTCCTTAAAATTATTACGACATTTTCTTACAATTTTCTCTACAGTTATTTATATTTCCTTTATGATTTTCCCTAAAATTATTTGCAATTTTTTCTGCAATTTTATTTATAATTACTTAGAATTTTTTCCTATAATTTCCCTAAAATTATTTACAGTTTTTCAGCAAATATTTTTCTTACGATCAAGTATAATTTCTCTCTACAAATTCCTCTGGAATAATTTTTTACGTTTACTGTAATTTCCTTTATAAATTTTATATTTTTCCCTACAATTTTCCCCTAAAATCACTTACAATTTTCCCTCACAATTATTTAAAATTTTATATAATTTAGCCATTCAAACAACCCCTCTCCTCTTTTCAAAACCAAAAACTGTACCAAAAAAAATCTAAAATATTTTAGTAAAATAAAAATCCTAAATCCTGATTAAAATAATGAGCTTAGAGCTATTCTAACAAGCGAAAAAATTGATTTTTCTCTCGAATTATACAATTAAATAATAATAATAAAACAGCAAGCTGTAATAAAGAACATTAATTTTAAAAGTTGAGAAATAAAATCAAAGCTCCTCCTATGATTTCTCAATTTTTTTAAATTCATTACATTGTTACATTAATAGGAATCTCGACATATTCCTATCATTTATTTCGAAAGTGAAATTTTCAATCGAGTTATGGATTTATAAATCTCTCGAGGGAAATATCCCTCTTTTTTACAAATATAAAGAAAAAAAATCCCTGTCAGATTGGAGTAGCTCTCGAATAAATTGGATTCATTTCCTCCAAGGAAAAGCCAATAACAATCGAATCGAAGAATCAGAAGTAACCTTCACTTTTCTCACTTTACTTCTTACCAATAATAGAACTGGTAAGGAGTAGCGAGCAGACACACACACGCACGCTCGCCTCTTGTAAATCACCCTACGACAAAAGGATATTTTATGAATTAATAAGGAGATACACGCGTACTGTATACACCCTCCCCCCGCTGCTTAGACAGCGTATCATTGAATAATATAAGAGCTATACATTTATTATCTGACAGTCATCAAAGATTTACCTGTGTACTCGACTTGTGGCACGATCCCTAACGTGACGTCTAAAAAGGGATGAGAGACGTATGCTGTCACCTCCGGCTCTTCTTTGGACGATAGTTTGATTTTTCTTCCACACAATACCATTTCCTGGTGAGTGCGGGGTGCTCCTCTACACGTGACGAACGTAATGGTCAAACAGACGGTGATGACATAACCTGAAAGAAGGTTTGTCGATCGGGATTACGTAGGCTGAAACCAAAACTCCTTTCTACTACTCTTCCTCAACCATTATAATTCTATTTGTCATTTCACAAAGCTGTGTTTTTATGATTCTCTTCCTTTGTTACACTTTCTATCTTCTAATATTTTAACTTAACCCATAAATTAAAAGCTACTTTACTATTTCTACGAACGCTTTACTGCTCATTACCCCATAACTTAAATTCTCTACCATTTCTCCACACGCATTACATCCCCATTAGTTTATAGCTACTTTTACCATTTCTCCATACGCATTACAGCTTCAATGATGAGTAAGTGGTGTTAATACACTACACTCTTGTTAATTCGGGCAATTTTTGCACGGAGGGCCGAATTACCGAGAGTTTACAGTGCAGGCTTAAGCCTGATTAAAGGCAACAAATAACGGAAAACATCCCCCTTCTTTGCAGTCGTACAGAGACGTAATTATAAATCTAATTCTTTAATTTAATTTAATGCATGTATTCATAAAACACGAATAAGATAATGCCGGATAATCGAGAGACAGGACGTTAGCAAGAGTTGATTATATTTAACTTTTATGCTTTAAAATGCATTCAAATCTATTAGTAAACTTACTCAAACTCGATAATTTCTCCACATTTCTTTATCCAAAATAAATTATTTTGACCCGCAAGTATTAAATTTAGGAATTCTCGCGTATTGGCATTAATTTTGCATAAATTATTCAGGAAATTTGCATCACCTAGATCAAAATAAAGGATAGCCACGCATTAACATCAGGGAAGATGCTGTGCATTATCATTATTTATTTTTTTCCTGCATCCAAAACTCTTCATTATCATAACGAGGGAGAAACTTCATCTCCATTATGTGAATGTGCGACCTGTAAAATTGCCGCGAGATCATATTTTATGCTTTAAAAATATATTTAATTCTTGAATACGCTTCATTAAAACAGTAATGGGCAACTTGTCAGAATGCCATTAGAGTCATTTGGCAGGACATTTGCTCTGCTCTTAATAATCTGGCTAACTTCTGCACATAAATCAACATTTTTATTATCTACCAGCGACCTAAACACGCAGAAAAATAAGCAAAATTATAATAAAATAAGGTCATAAAATAGCATAATTTTTAATTAATCATTCAATTTCCTTGATTAATTACGTATCTAAAGCATCAGATGTAACTTAAGAAAGTCATCTGCTGATGGAAATCTTTGGTTATTTATGCGCTAAAAGCTTATAAAATTAATATTAAAACAATATATTATGCTCGATTAATATATTTTTTAAAGTAATTTCTGATTTTTCCTGTTAATTACGCTGTTAAAACGTTAGTATAAAAGCCTCAACTAGTTGTTTCCTTATGGGGAAAAATCTGCTAATATTTTAACACAGGAAGCTTAAAATTCAGCATAAAATCATAAAACGTAAGCTGTAGTAATTAATAAAAACAAATTTAGTTTATTTTTTAAATAAATTTTAAACTTTTTATGATTAATTATATAGTTAAACATTAGACGAAGGTTAAACTAGTTTGCTCGTGTTGTGACTTTTACACTAAAACCTTATAAAATTAGCATAAAAATAAAAGAGTAAGGTTGTAAAACAAGTTATAAAAGTAAAAATAATCTATTTATTTATTTATTTGTATAATAATTGTCAATATTTCCTGATTAATTGTACGTATAAAACATCATAATAAGCTTAAGGCCATTTTCCGGTGAGAATCTATTATTATTTCTACACTATAAGCTTATAAAATGAATATTAAAAAATACTAAAAAATGTATCATTTAATATAATATAATATATAAATTTTTCCTTATTTAGTGCGCTCTTTATAACGCCTTTTAATTAGTTAAAAGTTTAAGAGAATTGTCATTACGAAAGAAAAAAATTACTTTTAAAATAAATTTATTAATTTTACATAGAAATAAATTTTAAAAATTAAGTTTAAAACTATTTAGCTATTACATATTAATAAACTTGTAATTATAAATTCATTTAATCAGTTATTAAAATCATAATAAATGTTTTAAAATATTTAAAAAATTATTTAAAAATTTAGAATTATTCGTTTCTAAATTTTATTTAAGAAAATATAAATAAAATTAATTAAAATATTGTTTAAAATAACAGAGAAATAATTAGATTTCACTCTAAATAACGTTCGAGTAATTAAAAAAATTGCTGGTAAAGGAAGAAAAATTGCCTTTAGGAAGGATAAATAAAGGAGTTTGAACAATTAACCGATTTTTCTTTATAATTAATATAAAACTGACAGGTATATAAAACGGAGAAATCACCCACGACCTGTTTGACACACACACACTTTTCTCTTATTTACCGAATTATCTATATAAATTACAATTAAAATATTAATAAATTCCTCCCTCCTACTCCCTCTCCAAGTAAGTTAAGCGAATATAAAACTAGATCTAGGTGAGATATGTGTGTTAAGGTTACACAGAACAGGAGGGTAAGGAAGAAAAAAAAAAAAAAAAATAGAATGGTGCTACTCACCCGCATATAAGATCCTTTCCATCTACAAATATTTAAAGGTCTATCAAAGGGAATGAACGATGTCGGTTATCATTCGATAAAGGTTTTTAAAATGGAATAATGCTTGTTGCGTGTGGATTTTAAAAGTGAACTAAACAAGCGGGGAGAACCGCAACACGTTAAACCACACGCCTGAATTTCCGAGTGGCGCTCGTCTCTGTGACGTAACACGGCTTGGCCAGACTGTACACGTAAAATGCGCTATCCTACCTGTTCTCTTACCTGGCCACATCGATTTATTATTAAGAGTTTAAACGTCACGTTTCATCCGTTTTTTTCATATCCAACTATTTTCTACGCCACTTTATATCTCGATTTCTTAAATTATCTTCCACGTTTATCCTGTTTTTTTAAGGTTTTCGGGTGGGGTGCGCCGTGCGATAGTGGGAAAAAAAGAATAGGAGAGGGATCTAGAAATTTCGTGGAGGTTTGACACTTCATGGAAATGACGTACGAGCGATTTATCCAATAATCAATATTACTTATGTTGTTCGCTCGCTTTAGTTATAAATCATACATTAGCTCCGTTCAATAGACAATACCTCCGCCCAAAATATTACATTTTAAAGAATAATTAAGCAATTTATTTACGTATTTCCGGATTAATTAGCGCAAATTACTCGCGTAAATTATACTTTTATCCTCTGTTTTTGATGGATAATCATTCTGAATGGTAGAATATTAAATAATAAATTTTGAAATTATTTGTTAGTGGATGTGATAATTATATACATAAAAAGTAAATTTCCTCTTTAACTCATAGTATGTGGGGAGATATAAAGGAGTGTCCACATATTTGTGAGCTCCATCCCACCTCTCTCAGTATTATTGTACGAGTAAGATGATATTTATAGTCCTCAATAAGCGATTTTATTAAGTGATAAGGATTTTATTCAAATATCTGAAATTCTCATCCACATCTTAAATGCGGTTTGGATATTGAAAAGAAAATAATAAAAATAAATGAGAAAATTCAAAGATTTTTAGTTCAGGGCGGATTCGCATTTGATATCAATCAATCAATGTCAATACACTGGATGTTGTATTTTTTTAATTGCACTTTATGACACTTTTTATATTGCACGGGATCAAATAAATATTTTCCGATAATATTTAATGGAAAATTACTACATAAATACACGCGTACAACTGTATAAAGCAGCGTACATTTGTACAATCGAAGAAGATGAGCTGAAAATTTAAATGACAATGATATTATTATGAAAAATGAATCGAAATCGAATAATCAAGAAGCCAGCGATTTTACCAAAACAGTTAATTAAAATTAATTACTTAAATAACTTCATAATTAATATTAATTCAGTAGATAAATTTAATTTTATTGTTAATTTAGCATTCGATTGCAATTCTGCAATTTTTGATAAGTAAATTAGAATAACAAGTAAATGATTCCGACGTCTGTAAATGATGCTTCACTGCTAGACACAGGGTGCATGCAGGAAAGTATAATTTACAGGCTATTTCGACAGATGTAATTTAAAGGAAAAGAAAATAAACGTCACCAGGCAACATGATAAATAAATCAATATTTGCATCCAAACTATAATTTAGTTCTGTCCAATGTACGTATAGATAAGTATTAAAAAAAGAAATAAGAGCAGAATTCACTACTTTATTGATAGAATCGTATTTTTCCATGTTAACGTTCGTTAGGAAAATAAATCAGGAGTTAAGTATAATAATTTAAAAGATAAAACGTTCAGTATAAATAATTTATAATTTTAAAAAGTTTTTCGATAAATCTAAATTATATTTATTATTTTATGAATGTAATTTTAAGAATTTATAACAAGTTTGGGTTCAGAGATGATCTGATTAACGATTTATTATTTATGGGCAAAGTCATTTAAATTAAGAATAAATTAATTAAAATTTTATTCAATATTTTTTTGAATTATAAAAGAAAAATTATTATAAAAATGCAATTAATTATAATAAAAAATTTAAACTTAAATTGATAGAATTTTTTACATTTTTAAGGCAGAAATTCGAATATTAATAGGTTAAATTTTGCTTCTATATTATATTAAATAATAAATAAATCTAATTAAAATCTTTAAATAAAGATTTTAATTAGATTTATAGATTAAAGATAAAAATTTAAAGATAAGAATTTAAAGATATAAATTACTTAAATTTTTTTTATAAAATTAAGACTTGAAGATACGATAAATCAATTAATATTATAATTTGTAAAGTATTATAAAGATGCAATTAATTATAATTTAAAGAATTAAAGTTAAGTACGGTATTTATAGGAAAAAATTTAATTATTCTTAATATAAATTATGATAATTCTAACATTTCTTTAAGAAAAGTTTTTAAAATGTTCTCTTATAACTGTATATTATCTAGTAAGGGACAGAGAGAATTTTCCTTTATTTAAAAATGAAAAGACCAAATATGCTTCATTTAAAAATAAAAAATAAAGCTTGAAAATGTTGATAAAAGCAATTAATTAAGCTTATAATTGTAATAAAAAGTTTTATAAAAAATTATTATAAAAATGCGATTAATTAGCAATTAATTATAGTAAAAATTTGGGGTTAAAACACAGAAAAAAATAAGAAAATTTTGCATTTTTTATAGTAAAATATCAGATATTTTCGTATTAATTACAATAATTTCAATATCTTCTTTAGAAGAGAGTCATTAATCCAATATTTTTTTAGAAAAAGTATTTTTTATGCAGAAACAAAAAATTAAATAATTCTCGCTATTAATTACAATAATTTCAACATTTTCTTCAGGAAGATCTTAAAAGTCTCTATTATATATTATATAAAGAAAAAATCTGATTAAGTTTTTACTTAGAAACTCAAAGATTAAATATCACTTATTATTATTTTTATTTGTTTAATTAAGGCTCGAAGATAAAAACAGATCAATTAAAATGATATTTGTAATTTTATAAGCAAGATAAATTCACATAACATAGGTTATTCATTAAGATTTCTTACTTATTAAGTAAATTATAACGTAAAATAGAAACTTTTAATATAATTAAACATCGTGAAAAGAAAATTACACTTTCATTTCCAATAATAAAAGTATAAAATAACGAAACTTACTCGAATTTTAATAAGAAAAAAATGCGTTAAAATTTAATAAAACGGGGGAAAAATTATATTAAATTTATTTAAATTTCATTAAAAATTTCGGTAAATAATTACACTTTAAGGTAGAGGCAAATCTAAACAATTTCCAGATTAATAAGCGTTAAGTGGAAGGAAGGAGCGCGTACAACTGAGTACAAGTAAAGTGAAAATTTGAATAATAAATAAAATAAAATCAGGAACATTAAATCTGATTAAAAATACTAGTTATACAGGTTAACATTTAAGGATAAATTGATAATTTGTAGTTTAGCAAACATTAAATTGGTGTATAAATAGGTAGGAGGGAGCAGAGTAGATGTCAGTGAACCCAAACAACAAAGAACGTACGTGGGTGACATTTAATGGATACACTACGAGTATCCAATCATTCGTTTACCTCTTATTGGGTGTGCCTCTAGTTAATAAGTTTATCTTCCACTCAAACAGGATCTAACAAAATTAAAGCGTGGTTCTATTTTTGATAGTTTCATCGATTTTTCTGCATTTCTTTTAAATATAAACAATCCTGTTTATCTGCCAGTGATTACAAGAGGATAAGGATCGTGTCCTAATTAAAATCGTAGAGAATTTATCTTCATTTTAATATATATATAGCATTTATTTTTGACTTTGATGGCGGTGTGTGCATTAGTGTTTGAGCTGTAATACATCAATGTCGAGAATTATTAAGTGTTTATGAGCTGAACTCTAGAGCTTTATAAACTAAAAACGTTAGTAGATAAATCATCGTGTCAAATTTTATTTATAAAATGTTTCCAATATATTTTTATTTGGAGAAATATTTATATTTTACCATTTGGAATGAACGCGATACACGTATTGGTGTGCGAGAGTTTGAGATTTAATCCGCTTAGAGTCGAATAATATACTTATTTTTTAATGTACCTACTGTTTTTAAGTATAAAATCAATTAATAAGGTCTTACAAAATCGTGTATTTTAGGTCTCCAAATTGCGGTTGAGTGGGAAATTTCTCTAGAAGAAGTGAGCTTAATTTCAATTATTTTCAGTAAATTTCTTCGTAGGAAATAAAATGTTATAAATTAATTTAAATCAATAATAATCAATTAATTAAAATTTAAACTGGTTTAAATTTCACAATATTTAAATAATTGACTCCCTTTGTTCAGCTTGAATGTCGAAATTCAGCATGTAAATTAGATATCATTAAATAACAAAATGAATTATTTTCACATTTCCTAACTGGTAATTGCAATTATTTATCCGGAAAATTGTAATTTAAACTGTGGAATTTTATATATATTATTGACGTGAATTAAAATAAAATTTTTTTAATATAATAAATAATTAGAATTCAGCTAGGTTATTTATTAAAGTATCACTTTACACGTTATGTGCTTAATAAAAGTAATGAAGAGAATAAACAACATTTAATCGATCAATACTGTAATTTACCATTGGGATATATAAATATTTTTTTGAATAATTTTTGTGTTTAGATTGTGGTAGTTGGTCGAGGGTTCGCACCCCACAACCAGGTGGTTTCACTCACGTGTCTAATACATGAACAAGAATAGAAAGTCCTCCCTTTAGCAGATCGTCCGTAAGTAGCATTACCTTATTCCATCAATCCAATCCTTTTGGACATTGAGAGAAACTCGAGTTACTTAGCTATTAACACCATCGGTATATTAAATTTAGATGAAACAGAGAAAAAATTATATTACAGCTCTTAAATAATAAAATTTGGAAAAAAAATAACTAAACCGGAACTTCCTACATAGTAAATAGGGCCTCCTGCATCTAAGTTGTCCACATCTGGTCTCGACTTTCATCTATTTAATGAGTTGTGTAACTTTTCCGGTATGAAAAATTTAAAAATTATGGTGGCTCCACCTGTTAAAAAACTTTGTTTTTAAAAAGTTTTTATATTATCACGAAAAAGCAAAAATCGTAATTTAAAGGGAGATGAGTTTTATATGCTAATAACGAGTGAAATATTCATTGTATCTACCCACCCCCTCGATCTTTAACCACCAAAATTTAATAGCATCAACCCTCCTAATACAGAAATATCCCTGCAAAATTTCAGAAATTTTCGATAAAAAACATAGGAGTTATTAGGCTAAGCTTAAAAATGGGTAAACACCCCACACAAACAAACACACTAACATCCATACATATAAAAAAAAATCCTCAAAATTTTTTGCATTTCTCAATTCTCTGAATGGGAGGTGAAGGTCTCTTTGTGAGGTTATTTTTTGATCAGTTGCCATACTTTCCCTCTGTTACATAACATCCGGGAAAGTAATAATACAGAAAATACTTTTTGTTTATACTGTGGAAAAAATAGCTTTATCAATGGTTTAATTAAAGGTAAGTCTGTAATCATCAAAATTAATTTCTGCTGTTAGAAGTATTTTCACAATTTTACGTAACAGAGTGAAGTAAAAACAATAGAAACACAGAAGAATGTTGGATCATATATCCCTCACTCATCCCTTCATTTATTTTTAAAAAAAGGCATACATGAAGCTTATTTTAGTAAAAACTTCGTAAAAAATCATCTTACGTATTAAATATAGTAAAACCTGTCTAAAACGGAACCTGAATAAAATGGAAACCTACCTAGACGGAAAAAATTCTTCAGAATGGATCGATTTTCTGTGTTAAATGAAACCTGTTAAACTGGGAAAATTATTTGGTACCGTGAGATTCCGTCTTACACAAGTTTCACTGTAAAAATTCAGCTTATTATGGTGATAAAAAATATAAATTTTAGAGTATTAATGATAGAGTGATGTCCATAGAAGAGCATGTTCAAAAGACGATGAAATAGCTTTCTTACTGTTCAGTGGACACTGGTGGGCCAGCTAATGATAGTCGCGGGTTCGAACCTCACCAATATTTGGTCACGTAAACTTTTTCGAGTTTCTTCATATGTCTAACACCTAAATAGGGGTCAGTTCTCATAGAAAGTCTGTTCAGGAGGCACCCCTCTAAGCAGGCGTGTTGCATCAATCCAATCTTGCCCCAGTTTTTTGTTTTCGGTCTTTCGTAATTTAAATTTATAACAGCAATTTTAGGATGTACATACAGAAATATAATTACAAATACACTAATTTTCTCAATTATCCATGAAAATTGAAATGTTTTAATTGTTTTCGGAATATTTATGAATTTGTTGGATACAAACAAGCGGCTAGATTCCAACTAATATAATTCTAGAAGATAATTCATGCATATTAGAATAAAATTAGATAAAATGAGTTATAATTTAATAATTTTCTTATTATTTTCGTCAAAATAATTGCATTATATTTCATTAAATGAAAGATATTTCGTCGTTGTTTGGTTTGGTTTTCGTTAATTTTTTATAGCAATCCGACGAGGGAGGATGCCATAAAAAAATTTAAAGCTTTCTAAGGGAAACTGGTCCCTATTTAGATGTTACAAACGTGAAGAAAACCCGAAAAACTCCATGTGACTCTAATACTGATCTTCGGACGACCAGTATTGGAGTCACATGAGTTTTTCGGGGTCGTGGGTTCGCACCTCGACAACGAACCCGTTAGCGAGGTGCCCCCCCCACGACCAGTATTCAGTGATTTTATCCACTCAGTCACTGGTAGATCTTTTATACAGGTTCTTGCATTTATTATTCCTCTGTATCTTTGGATATCTTTGCACTTAGTTCTTGCACTTTTCCTCGCATTAGTTCTACAACTTGATCCAACAATTTTCACTTGTTCTTGCACTTTGTCCTTTCACTTGGATCTTTGCTCTTTGTTGTCGCTTCTTTTGTTGCACATGCCTGTTATCATTTTACTTGTCCTTGTAGTTTGTCCTTTCATTTTCTCTTGCACTGAAATTATTTTCTGTACTGCAAATCCTCACTTAATGTCCTCAACAGGATCTTAGAAATTGCGACGTTAAGCGACATGACGTATAACGGAACCAGTTTTACCATAGACTAAGTGCCATAAACAAGTTATGACTTATATGCTCAGTTTCAAACCTCCATCATTTAATTCCTACCTCACAGAATTAATTTTACGTCTGATAAAGGAAATTCCACAGCGATAATTGTAATGATTACAATCTTTCCTTGACAACGTTATATCGTTGTTGAGAACGAAAAAATAATTATTTATCTAAACTTTCAAACATATTTTCTATTATAAAAATTCAGTTATAATTATTTATTTTTATCAAATATCCATAAAAATCATTATTAATCATTCGTACAGAAGTTCAAAGACTGCACCTTAATTTTTAATTTAATTTTACAGAAAAATGTATTATTTACATAATGGATTTATTTTATATGAAAATAAAATATTTTAATATTTAAATTAGTGTGGCCCTATCAAATTTAAATAAATGAAAAGAAATTTTAAATTAAAATTTTCATATGCATCGACGAGTCTAAGAAAGATATGATAATGCAAAATATCCATAAAGTACTCCTGCAATTTAGAACTTCAATAACTTAAATTCTGTAGAAAGTAAAAATTATTTGTAAAATGCATTTTAAAAATAATTTATTCTAATCTTTAATGCGTTAATTATAATAATATTATTATTTAATACAACGCCAATATTGGAACGAGAGAATTAAGAAAGATTAAAGAGATTAAGGAAGGACGGACAGTCAGACGGACGGCAGTGAAAATCTGTAGGTCTGCAAGGTCGTTCGTCTGTTCGTCGGTCTTTTCTTAATTTCATAAACGGAATTAAATGGATGAGAATCAAGACCAGATATGGAAAACTTAGAGACCAGACCCCAAATTAACTATATACGAAGTTCCGGACTGAAACTGAAGTCACGCGAATTTTTAAATTAAAATATAATTAAAAATTGCATCCCGGAATCGTGATGATGTCACAATATGTAAATTTTTTAATATAAAGTCTTAAAATATTGTAAAATTGATAACAAACGTAAAGGAAACCCGGAAAACTCCAGCTTTTTGATGAGGTGCGAACCCACGACCAACTACCACTCGATCACCGGTGGGCCTTTCATACTTGTTCTTGAACTTATTATTGCCTCTGTATCTTTGGATATTATTGTACAGCAGAGCATCGATTATCCGACCCCCGATTAACCGACCGCGTTCTAGTCAGCAAATTCAAAGGTCCACTAGTGATGTGGCACTACAATATTTGGTTATGTCTTGGCTACTTTAATATTATTTTTGTTAAATTTTTGCATGTTTTAGCTGGCAGCACTGGCTCGACCATGAAAGGAGGCTAGTATTTAAACCAGGCCTAATACACTATACTAATAATGTATTTTTTCATACTTTTCGGTTATCCGACTTTTCAGTTATCCGACCAACCCCAGTCCCCAATTAAGTCGGATAATCGATGCTCTACTTTACTTAGTTCTTGCACTTCTCTTTGCACTTGTTCCACCAATGCATGTTTTCAGTTCATAATAATTAAAATGAATGTTTTTATAAATCATTTTACAGCTTAGTTCTATCTCGTGTGTAACTTCAATTATTAGGTTTATAAACAGCCCAAGGATTTTTGTAAATCGGATTGAAGGAATAAGGCAAAGCTTCATGTGTCCAGTCCCTATTTAGGTGCTGGACACATAAAGAAAACCTGGATAACTTCACGTGGTGAGGGGCGAAGAAAACACGGGAAACTCTACGAGGTCAACTTATGATTAGGTTCGAACCCACGACCAACTGTTCAACCAAGTGTTCAGTGGTCACTCGGTCGCTGGTAGACGCAGGAGTGTTATAGATTTTCTGTATGGAAGTTTTTTTTCTTCTTGATAATTCAAAATTTTCCAGTGAATCAAATTAATTCATTACAAATTATAAACCAATTTTATTCCTAAAAAAATTCCAAAAAGATAATTATAATGTTACTAAGCTATGATTCTATGGAAATATTCTAGTAGCTTACCGATTGTCAAACGTTATTTAATTAAATTTTTTCAGTTTCAATAACTGATTTAATTTTAAATCAGACATTTTTAATAATTCACTAAATTCCTATCTAACTTTTTACAAAATTCAAAATTGATTTAAATTATTTTATTAAAAAACATATTTTCTTAATTTTAAATTACGTCACATCGATGTAATTCTGTAAGATTAAATGTTATTAAAAGCTTTTGAATTAATTTTTTTAACAATTTTATTGGTGAAGAGATAAAATGAAAAGAAATAGAGCAAAATAACCTTACGTCGAATGTGTTTTACATCATCATCATCATATGTTCAGTGGTCGTAGGTTCATGCATTGACAAAAGGCTTGCCTCGTGGAGTTTTTCGGATTTTCTTCGCGTAGGTAATACCTAAATAGGGCCAATTTCCCATAAAAGTCCTCTCTGGAGACATTCCTACACCAGCAGATCTGTGTCGCGTTGCCTTAACCAACTAAATCAAACCGTTCCATCTAGTTCATAGTCATCTTCTATCTCAATCTTTGTCATCATCATCTGAAGCGATTCGGTTAATTTAATCATCTTGAGTTTCTGTTTAATAGCCTCGTGGAGATGTGACCAGCCTCTCGCAGGATCAGTGGCATATCCAGGATTTATAGAATATGGATGATGCTCAAGGAAGATTCAAGGGGGACTAAGGTATTCCTGCCATCTTTTGGAAAATGTTACTCAATTACCTTAGAATTACTTTAGTTACCTAATTATATTTAGCGTCATTATATTTATTTTTATTTTAAAGTAACTGAACTGATTGCTCTGGTATCGATGTGGTAGTGATGCAGCCACAATAAGCACCCCCTGGATATACATCTATGAGGTGCTACACATACTGTTTTACGTTTACTGATATTTAATGGTGGCTTTATGTACAGATACCTATGTTTTCGCCTTTCTTGTCTCTTTCCTTTCTTTTTAAATACATAAAAAAAATAAGTGTTCAATGACAGATTGAGAATTATTCTCTGGTATTTATTATTGAAAAGATACTTAAAAGGCGCAATGCTCTTAGAGAAAATCAAATATACAAAATGTAAACAACATAAAAGATTAACATTTCTTTTACAATACACAATGAAGCAAATTATTCATGAATTGTATTACTTGTCCTAAATAATTCTAATTCTTTGACCAACTCAAAAAGCATTTGATTAATAATAAATATACGGATAAAATATTTTTAACAAATTAAATTTATTTATTAGTAAGAATGCAAACCGTTTTTACGAAATTATAGGTTACCACATGATTCATTCAAGACGTTTCTTTAGGAAAAAAATAAAGAATAATGTTCTCTAAATTAGTACATTATATAAAAATATTTTGTTTGGTTTATTCTGGAAACGCGGCAAATGGGCGATCTACCGAGAGAGGTGCCTCTTGGGTGGACCTTCATGGAAACTGGCTCCTATTTAGCTGTTAATAACGTGAAGAAAACCCGGGAAATTCCACGAGGCCAGCCCGTTGGCGAAGTACCCCACGACCAATTTCTAGTGTTCAATTGTTTCATCTACTCGGTTACTGGTGGGGCTTATAATTTAAAATAAAAAGTAATTGTAAAATTTTAAAGAAATAATTTTAATTATTATCAATAAAAGAGAAAAGCTACGTTATGTACGGAAAGAACATTATCAACTGTTCTCAGGAACTTTATACAGGAACCATTCAAATAGGCCTATTACTTCAGTAGTATATGAGATAGAAGAATTCGTTTGTATCTGACGATTGTTGTTGATGGAAGAGGAAAGGCGAGTCTTTGATGACAAAATATTGCAAATATCTTTAGTTAATATTTTATATACGTATCGATTATCTTCATTAGTAAAGCCAATTATAATTATTTATTCCACTATAAATAACAAATTTCAAACATAAATTACCTACTTTTTATTATTCTTTCCGCCATATGGACACTAAGAAAGAAATTCATCAGTCATCATGGGTCAGCCATGACGACCGGGTGGTGAAAAACGAGCCTCGACATATCCGAGAAATTTCTGGTGTTTTTGAATCACCCGAAATCAATTCCGGATTCCCCAGAGAAGTAAACTAAGATCTTAACCACTTCGGACATTGGACCGTCAAAATCGTTCTGTTATGACACTATTACTAATCACCTTTACGTCTGTATAGACATCAGTATTATTATAGTAGACAATATTCTCAAGAACTAAAATAATGTAGTGATATATGGTTTATTTGAGGCGATCTATCGAGGGGGAATTCCTCCCGGAACGAATTTTATGGGAAAATGACCCCTATGTAGATATTACAAAGATGAAGAAAACCCGGAAAATTTTACGTGGTCACCAGCCCTTTAGCCAGGCGCGAACCCACGACTTGTTTTCAGTGGTTTTTCTCCACTTGAACCCCACTAATGAGCTCGTGGTAATTCAAACATGGGTGACTACAAAGAAAATTGAAGACGGTCTACGAAGAAAATTATTTCGTTTTTATGAGATATGTCAAAGAAACTAATTGATATAAAAAGTACTCTATGTGAGTCATGCACATCATACAAAACATGGAAGTTTTCAGAGTTTTTAAATAAAACTATTAATCAGTACTAAACATATATATCTTGCCGTAAAAATTCGTAAAGTTTTAAGTATTTGTTTTTTTCTGTTCTGGTAAAACACCGTTGCCTTATTGCTGATTCTACAGGGAATTTAATGCAATTTGAAAAAATCGATCAGCACATTAATTTCCTTTTCTTTCGGTTGTGCTAGTTGATAAACTTTTTTTTTCGGTTGGTAAACATTAGTTTTTATTATTTTCCTCGTTAAACAAAGGAATGTAAAAATTTCTCATCAAACCCTGTATGAAATTCTTCATAAACAAAGAAGCCAAACTTTTAAAACTCTTTCCGTCTTGTGGTCACTAAGAGACCCTTTTCAGAAAACGCATAATGTGGTGTCTAACATAACCGGACTGACCGTCCCCCAAAATACTCCTGGAGTTTTTTAACCCGTACAGATTTGATCCCAGGTTTCCAAAAGCGGTAGGTTTGGTTTGGCTTGGTTTTAATCGTATGCGGTAGTGCGACTCATAGGCGATCTGACGAGTGTAGCTGTTTCCTGGATGACTTCCATGGAAAACTGGCCCCTATGTAAGTGATACCTTTTGTTGCCATTGCATTCTAACGTAAAGAAAACCTAGAAAATTCGACGTGGCCAGCATGATGAGGCCCACCAGTAACCAAGCAGTTCCGTTCCCTGAACACTGGGAGTTCGGTCGTGGGTTCGCGCCTCGTCAGTACGGGCTGGCTACGTGGAGTTTTCCGGGTTTTTTCTACGTCTGTAACGCCTGAATAGGAGCCAGTTACTCTTAAAAAACCTCCTGGAAGGCATCCCCCTAGGCAGATCGGCCAAGTGTTGCGTTGCCATAGCTTAATAAACAAACAAATCAACCTGATGAAGAGGCCAACCCGCGACCAACTACCAGTGTTCATTGGTTTTATCCACTCGTCCTTTAGTGGGCCCAAAACAGCAGGCTGCCACCATAACCAATCGGTAAACTAACCCGCAGCCTACAGCATTGAAGAATCCTAGTTTTAATCTGGTCGGGATTTTCGCAAAAGATATTGATCTACATAAAAAATAATATTTAATACACGTAAAATATAGCCTAAAGATTTTTTCATCACATTTATATTATTAAGAAAGTTCTGGATATTTTTAATTTTTGAAACGTAAAATTAAAATTTTCCCATTCGATAACAGGAAAGAACTTCGTGATAATGTATTATTACTGTCATTGTTTCACGTCCAAAAGAGTTTTGATATATAAAATAAAAACATTAATATATTTTATTGAACAATTTCAATAAGAAATTTTTATTTTCCTTTCTGGAATTTATTTTTTCCTTATTTTGAAGTCTATTGATTTGCACATTCGTCCTCTTATATTTTAATAAACTACTGTATAACGCGACTCAAATCTTTTAAAAATTATTTTAACATAAAAATAATTTATTAAAATATTCTTGTTTTCAGTGACATATATAAAAGATAATATATGTAAATTTATATTCAACTACACTGCCCAAAAATAATTTCAATATATTTAAATTTATTTAATACAGAAATCAATACTGTAAATTCGATTTTAACGTTCAATTGAATTACTTTGCCACGAAGATACTTCGTAAATTGTTTAACATAAATTTAACAGTGTCTACCAGTGGGTGTATAAAACTAAACTAGTAGGAGGACACATCAGTGAATAAAACTACTGAACACTGGTAGTTGGTCGCGGGTTCGCGCCTGGCCAACAGGCACGTGAAGTATTCCGGTTTTCTTCACGTTAGTAACACCGAAATATGGGCAAATTTCCCTTAGAAAGTCCTCCCGTCAAATCCCTCTAGGCAGATCGCCTATTTGTCGCGTTGCCATAAACGAATCAAACAAACCAAACCACTAGTCGTGGGTTCGCACCTGACCAATGAGATGCCGCGTAGACTTAATCTGAGTTTTCTTTACGTGTGTAACGCCTAAACATGGCCCAGTTTTTCATAGAAATTCTTTTCAGGAGGCCCTCCTCTAAGTAGACCGTCCGTGTGTTGAGTTACCTTATCTCATTAATCCAAATTTAACAATTTTTAAATTGTTTTCAACTGTAAATGTATTAAATTTCACAGTTTGCCTTCATAAATAAATTGATTTTATGTTCTATAATACATTTTTTTTTTATAAAGAACAATTGGGAGATATTGCGAAATCAGCTTACTCCTACCAATAAGCTGATTTTGCAATATCTCCCAATTGTTTTGAACAATGTTCTTAAGCGACAGTAACTAACAAAATCTTGTTCTATCGCTTCATATATTATTTTTATCTTTTAGATATGTTTCAGAAAAGAATGTATTTATTTTCCATTTATCTGAAATATTTTTCATTAAATTCATAACAAGAAAAATATAAATTGACAATGAAATATGTCGCAAAAAATTGAAAATGTAATCCATTTGTCTGTACTTTTCTTACTGTTCAATCCCATTTAATCACCTTACTAAAACCAAATTATCATAACGTGGGCCATCTGCTATGAAAGAAATTTAATGGGAATTGGCTCCTATTTAGATGTTATTAATGTGAAGAAAATCCAGAAAACTGCACTTGGCCAGCTCGTTGGAGAGGCGCGAACCCACCACAGTGTTCGGTAGTTTTATCCACTGGGCCGTAAGCTTATTCAAGTTTATCCACTGAGCCGTGAGTTATTAAGTGTAAACTTTTAACCTCAGTTAAATTAATATTTAATAATTTAAAATAAAATAAAATAACGTTTAGAAACTATTGTATTTCTTCCACTAAATCCGAAAGTTAATTTGTAAAACGTGGGATTCCCGAGACTTATTTGAAGACCAGGAATTTTTTTCAAAACGGTGAGTAAAAGTGATGGCAAGAGTGAGTAAAAAGTTGAAAAAAAAACCTTAATTAAGCGCACATTTTTCAAACTATTCATACCGTTTATCGACTTAAAGGATTACAGCTGTTACATTTGAAATAATTACTGTTTTCATAATTAACCCGATTCGGCGTCTTATAATTCGATTATTACGTTGTCATTCGTGTCTAAACTAAATTTCTGACTGACGAACCGACCTGTAATTGTTCGTGACGGTATCATTAATCATCTTTTGACTATGAGATGTATTTTCCGACTGAAATCATTATATTGGGCTTTCTAATAGGTGATCCACACCTTTATACTCCTATATAATGACACTCCTGTTTTAATTACGTATAAAAGTAATAAGATCTCAAATCGTAATTTCTTAACGGTAGAGTGACATTTCCAATGCGTAATGCCACAAGAACAGAATATTTTATGATTATATTTCATATTTCATTTTCGATTTTCATAAAACAAAACAAAAAAATCCTGATTACAAAATAATTTTATTATAACTGATGACTTGTATTGCCCTAAGAGAATAGCTGAAAACACAATCTCCGCTGGATTACGTGTTACGAAACTCAGCAGAGATCGAACTCGATGTCACAGCTTATCCTTTATTCCATCACCTACCTAATACCTCTTTGTTCCTTATAAATATGATATTAAGACACCTCCGCGTGCCACACGAAGGGAATGTAACTTTACATTTATTACATCTTTACGAGTTCGAACGTCCCATACTGCCGTATATGTAATATAATATATATTAAACTATTTATATCAAATACAAGATTATCAACACTTCTACGGACTATTTTTATTACCTCTTCGTGTTATTTATAAATAAGCCCACCAGTGGCCGAGAGGATAAAACTACTTATCAGTAGCAGTTGGTCGTGGGTTCGAGCCTGACCAACGGGCTTTTTTCTGGCTTTTCGTCACCTTAGTAACACTTAAATAGAAACCCGTTTATTGACAAGACTATGTCTTGTTTATAAAATCGTACTGCCTGATGTGTTACCAGCTTAGAGGTATGAAGGAGTACATGTCAGGAGTTGAAATTTAGCACAGAGTATTAGGTGCCGAAATCATGGGCGCATAAAAAAAACCGACATGTAGGTAGTCAGGGGTCCGAAAACCGAGACAAAATAAAATACAAAATGGCGACACTCTCCACAAACAGGCAGTAGTGCGAGATTTGCGCATGCCTTGCTGGTTGATAAGTTGGAAATACGATTATTGTGGAATCGAATTTTGACAAACGAATCTTTAAAAAAAACCCATTTACCTGTCCCGTGTTAGTCCCCACATATTTCTTGTCGCCACGTGCTAACCTCGACCGATTGACCTGAGATATCTCGTTTCCTCATCGGAACTTTTTGAAACTAGATGGCGCGTTGTTATAATTTTATATTAAAACCAACTACCGAAATATAATTATTTTTTTCTTTTTACATTTATTAATATATATATATTCTCGTTTGTGTAAAATAAAATAATAATTGCGAATGACACTATAGCCATCATTATTTTTTTCAAAAACGGGAAATTTTCCCATTGACAAAAATTCAACCTGGGGCGTCATGCAACGGAGAGAAATTTCAACATCGGATAGGTTAATTTCAATGAAAATGTATCGTGGATGACCTCGTGGTCGTGACTGTGGCCGGCAAAGTTTGAATGATCGCGCTCGAAACCAGCGATAACAAAGATGATTAGAGAATGAGACCGAAGTGGGACGCCGTGAGCGTCGAAGTGATCCCGCTTAGTAGTGAGTCTCCGAGACATAGTCTTGTCCCAAATACGGCCTCTCCGTTTTACTTGTTTTTCTAGATTAAAATAATCCACTAACGTACTTCATAAAATTTCTATTGAATAGGAAGTTAACGAAATTGCTCGGTCCCTAACATTATATCTACAAAAAATATGCATTATTATCATAAACTTGGATGGTTAGAGCTTTGTAAAATCAGTCGTACTGTTCTTTAAATTATTATAAAGTATAAAAATTAAATTACAACAGATATCTGAACGTGTATCTGAACCTTATAGAGTTTAAAAAACAACAAAAATTGCAACAGATAAAATCGACTGTAACAAGACAACCATCGATTCCCCAGAGGCTACTCGTAGGATATTTTGATTCTTTGAGAGGATTTGCAACAAGACCAAACTTCTCGCATCACACTGATGATACGAGTATAAAAAAATAAGTTATAGTAATTTAAATTTATTGGTGGATATCGATTTTTATATCGAGGAAATTACGGAACATGAAACTATAATGCACTCGTCGAGTATTACACGTATAAACGGCTTATCCTATTATAACTGATATAATTTCCATCCCATTCACTTATTTGATTAACAAATCTATAAAAAGTGGAACTTTCCCTGACTCTATCCATAACAAGTTATGGATACAGTCAGGTAAATTGCGCTATTGTCATAATCTCTATAATAGTCAAAATATTCGATAGAAGATTTTATATATAATTTAACCCGTTACCAGAGTGATGAAAAGTACCGATCATTTTATCACTCTGGTAACTCCAGTTTTAATTTTACAGTTTCCATGAACCTATCAAAAATATCTTTGTATAGTAATATTGTGTGTACCGTCCTTGTAATCCAAATAATGATACTGGTAGACGATCATACAGCAATGGTTAGGGAAAATTTTCATTTATTTACTCAAATGCATTTCGGGTTGGTTTATCTCCCAACTCCTCTTCAGTGCTGCACAAAGAATTCAAATACCTAAGGTTTCCGACATTATTAAACATTACGTAAATTGGAATACAACAAGTATAAACTTACATATCATACGTTGGCACACTTTTACAATTATTTTTCTATATTTTAACACAAAGGTGTATTACATTCTCTATAACCTAAAAAAATAATTTTTTGTGATTTAATACAATTTGTTAAAAAATATATATATACAGTTATTCAATTTAGATTATTTATATAAAAACTTACATTTGCAGTGAAAGTGCTTTGTTCCTAATGAGGGTGAAGATGAGTAAAGACTAAAGGGCAGGTGTTTATCCGGTCTTGACTGTGTTACAGTTTACTGACATGTGTTGTAATGTTATCCAATACACTTGGCATTCCCAACAGTGGGGTGTGCTTTAAACGATGTTTAGCGTATGGAGGTGTCCTCTATTAGGAGTTTATTTATTGACTCTAATGGAGTTTATTGACAATAAACTCCATTAGGAGTTTATTGTCAAACCCTCAGAAATATTAATAAGATGCTCTTTAGGGTGTTTTCTAATTTCAATGTGTTCTTTAAATTTCCGTTTGTATGGATCTTTCTCGGAATGTGAAATTCTGACATTGTTTTTATTAATTTGACAATTATTTTCTATTGTGTGGGTGTATCAAGGAGAAGTGTTATGTTTAAGGCGGATAGCAGCTTCATGTTCTTTAATTCTAGTTTCTAATATTCGGCCAGTTTCACCAATATAAATTTTCGGGTTATGACAGTTGCATTCTAGTTTGTAAACTGTTCCAACACATTTAAGGATGTTTGTTCTGTTGCTGTATTGTTTATTAACGTTACGATGGATAGGGTTGGATATTTTGTTGGTCAAGGATGGAGCCAAACTGATGTTGTCTTTTTTAAGGATTTTATTGCAGTTTTCAAAGATGTTTTTTATATATGGGAAGGGCTTATATATTTTGTCTGGTTTTTGTTTTGTATTATATCCGTGTTTCCAGTATTGTTTTTGCCATGTGTTTAATTTCGATTTTGGATAGTTATTTAGTAAAAATTTAGTTTCTAACTCTCTTATTTAATTTTCCGGCAATTATCATCTGATGTTCTTGTGTAAATGTTTTTTAGTTCCATGACAAAAATATTCTTTTTTATATTTTCCGGAAGATATGAGTAGTAGTTGATGGTTTTGTTAACATTACAGGGTTTTTTGTATGTTATGAAGGAAAAATTATTAGGTGTGTTCGTGATTGTTAGGGTAATTAATTTTGTTATTGTTTTCTCTTTCTATGTCAAATTGAATGTTTACGTTAATATTGCTTGCGATGTTGAGGATAATATTATCGTTTGTTATTTTGTTATTGTATATTAGTAAGTAATCATCTGCATACCTCATTACTAGTTTTATGCCTGGGATATTATTTAATTTTTCATCTATGTTTTTCATGACTAATTCAGCTAATTTTGGCCTCATTTTTAATCCCATACTGATGTCATCTATTTGCCTATTAAAGTCGTCATTAACTTTAAAATAGTTTTTCTTGTATGCAAATTGTATTAGGTTAATTAAAGTTTTATCCACATTTTGCTTAATTAGGCTTTCTTCTATTAATTTCCATTTTATATTTGGGTACATATTTATTACATCTAGATTTATTAATTTGTCAGTGTTTCCTTTTTCCATTTTCTGTATTCTGTTTATAACTTCATCGGCGTTTTTCACGCTATAACGAGAATAGTCTATGTCTATTAATTGTTGCTTGATATATTGTTCTAAATTGTAAAGAATAGAAAATTTAAAATCAACTAAAGGTCTATATTTCTCTTCATTTTTGTGGGTTTTTAATCTTATATTTAGTTTGGGGTTCTATTATTTTTGAAATTAAGGATATAATATTTGTTGTATTCGTTTATTTTATTATTTAGTTAAGCGTGTTTGATTTTGTTAGTTAACTCCTTTTTTATTTCTTCGTATGGGTTATTATTTAATTTAATATAATTTATATTGTTAATCTGTTCTATAGTTTTCTTTTTTAAATTATTAATATCTATTATGATCAGTTGGTCGGTTTTGTCAGCTTTAATTATTGAAAGATTATTAGTTTTAAGGAAATTTATTGTATTATTTAAATGAGTTTTATATTTGTTGATTTTATGTTTATTATTTCGTTTAACGGATTTTAACATTTGAATGATCGTTGCGATTAAATTACGTTTTTCTTCTATTTTAATTGTTAAATCTTGGACGCATTTATCAATATTGGCAATCATGTTAGTGGTTATATCACTGACGGGGAGGTTGTATTCAATTCCTAATGCTAGGAAACAACTTACATATTTCGGTATTTTTACGGTAGATTGGTTTATGATTAAATTATTTAACCAAGCGTTTTTTACTTTTGGTGTTGGGTATGAAAATAACTTATGTAGTTTCATATCTTTTTTATATTTATAATCATTCGCTATTCCTTGGTATGGGTTAACGTTATAATCAGATTTGTGTAGAACCTTGGTTGGTATTTAAAATTATTCCACTTTTTATGTTTAAATCTGATGACAGCTTGTATTATCATCCGCTCGATTTTCTACACTGCATGTTTAGGGATGATGTTTCTGATAGATTTTTTTAACTTCATTGTGTTTGATGTATGTTCTTCTCTCAAAAAACATCTTAGGTAGTTCACGTCATGTTTTAAAACTTCGGTTTTCTTTGTAAGTTTCACTAACCTTGTTTCCATGTCTATTTCTTCTGTATGCTTCTTAACGTAGTAAGTTTGGTTGCTGTGTATACTAATATTGTGTGTACCGTCCTTGTAATCCAAATAATGATACTGGTAGACGATCATACAGCTATGGTTAGGGAAAATTTTCGTTTATTTACTCAAACGTATTTCGGGTTGGTTTATCTTCCAACCCCTCTTCAGTGCTGCACAAAGAATACAAAATACGGTAAGGTTTCTGACATTATTAAACATTACGTAAATTGGAATACAACAAGTATAAACTTACATATCATACGTTGGCACACTTTTACAATTATGAACGATCTGCCAAGTGGAGATGCCACCCGGGAGGACTTTCTTTGAGAAACTAGCCTCTATGAGACACCTAAGAACATACGAAAAAACCTGAAAAATTCCACGCCGGCCTGTTGGTGAGGTACGAATCCACATCCAATTACAATTACTATTGTTCGATGGTTTTATTCACTCAGCCATTAGTGGGCACTTTTATCCATGCCACAAATATCCAATTGGTGAAACTATCAAGAAATCGAACATTTTAAAATGTGCAGAATTCCACAGTAGCGATTTTTAATTTGAATTATTCTGTTTATAGCTAGATATACAGGATGATCCGTTTAGAGAGGATAACTTGAAAGCTGCGTCACAGGATTGGATTGTTAGAATAAGGCAATGCAACACGTAGCGATTTGCCATGGTAGAATGCCTCTTGGGTGGACAATTTATAGAAAACAGCTCTTGTTTAGGTGTTAGATACGTGAAGAAAACCCCGGAAAACTCCACGTGACCGGCTCGTTGATCAGGCTCGAATCCACGACCAGCATTCAGTGGTTTTTATCCACTTGACAATTAGTGAACAAAGTCGTATAAAATTCAAATTATGCCACAACGGTGAAATAAGGGGAGAATTTCAATGGGAAGTTTCGTCATGTGACAAAAGTGAAAAAGACACTGTTCTTGGAGATGACTGCCGCAGGACCACCAGACTATAGCCTCGTGATTGACCTCATTTCTTAAAATGCGTGAAACCAACACTACTAAATAGTACTTAGGCGCCTTCCTGGAACCATTAACACGACAAAACTCGAATTTAACAGTTCTGAAACTTTTTTTTTTTTTAACTCTCCGCCCTGTGGGCACTAAGAGGGCCTCTTTTAGTAGGCCCATTATGGGTTCGGCCAGGCCCACAATGGGGCGACCGGGTGGTGAGGGACGGGGCCCGACATATCCGAACGGACCACCCCTCGAAAAGTTCCTGGGGATTATTCGACCCGTTCGGATTCGATCCCGGGTTCCCCAGAGCGGTAGGCTGCCACCTTTACCGCTCGGCCATCCGGCCGTCAAAGTTCTGAAACTTTGTACACCAAAAGACACATATAGTGCGTTGCTCCGTGATCGTGCAATTTTCATTTTTTGCACTTTTATCACGTGACAAATATAACCAACGAAGCTCCCGTCTTATTAGCTGAATTTGAACTTCACACAAATATCGTGTTTATTATGACACAAATTTCAAATTATCCTCTCCGTAAGGAAACATTCTGTACACTTGACCAACTCGATGAAAATTCTGCAATATTTTACTATTTTATTTCATAAAAATATCCACTATCGATCTCAAGTAGATTTGATAGGTTAAAAATCGGGCAAAAATCGATTGTCCACCATTGGCCGGGTGAATGAAAACCACTGAATACTGTTAGTTAGTTGATCGCGGGTTCGTGCCTGACCGCGAGTTTTCCGGATCGTGAAGAAAACCTGGAAAACTGCACGTGGTCAGCCGTTTGGGAGGGGTGAATCCACGACAAACTACAAGTGTTCCGTGATGTTATCCACTCTTATTGGTGAGCCAAGACACTCGAAAGAGGCTATCAGAATGAAAATGAAATGCCAAAAGACCACAGAACGTCATGTTTTTACCTTAATGAAGACTCGAAATTATTTTTAGTAGGAATCAAATTATAGTTTTTATTTAACAGTTATTCGGTGTTTTCTAGTATACATAATTTCTTCCACATAATTTATTTCTTTATTGAAATATCAACATACAGAAGACAGTCGCGTGAAAAGTGAATTTAATTTAATGCTAATTTATTATATTTTTTCCAAACAAATTTATCATTTCTCGTATTAGATATTAATATTTTTTTATATAGCAAAGAATTTATCTTTCGTACAAAGTTATCAGTACCGGACAATGATTAATATTGTAAATATTTACAAAGTTAGCTATTTTATGAGGATGGAAACAGGAAAAAACTCGTTTAGTGAATAGCACACATTCTCTATTGGAAAGTAAACAACTGTTAGCATTAATGGATTGGCTTTTCTTTGTTTGTTTTATATCTGTTCTGATAAAACGTTAAATATGTAAGTTTATTGTTCTTATTTAAATCTTGTATAAACCTATGAAAATATTTTTTAAAACACTTTAATAAATGAACCTCCCAAAGGTCTCTCACCAAATTGAAAATTAAATGTTTTAGATGTTTGCTTTTGACTTTGGGCCGCATAAATTACTTTTGAAACGATTTAATCTTCCTCGCCTTTTTTTTAGTTCCAGTTTTGCAATCTCATAAATAAATTACAGTAACAAAAACTATGAGAATGGTCTTCTCACCCACTCGTAGTCGAGGGTTCGCGCCTCTCCAACGGGCTGGCCACGTTTTTTCTGGATTTTCTTCAGGTTTCTGATATCTAACTAGGGACCAGCTTCCTATAAAAAGTTTTCTGCTGAATGGCAACCCCCTGTGTTGCGTTGCTTCTAGGGTTTCTCAAACGGGATTCCGGTTGTTTTTTTAACCCGGGAAATTCTTCTCATTCCGGGAAATCCCTTAAATTTCTAAAAAGTTCACTTTTTTTCTTATTTTGTGTTGATTGAGGAAATTTTGCAAATAAAAAGTATAATTAACTCATAAACTGTCAGAATACATTTGTGTTTATTAATTTTAAGCCTGCTTATTAATTTTTTTTTTAAATTTTTGCTCGTTATGGCACGTCAGAAATGGTCAATAATCGATACGTAGCTTATTTATGGCAGGACTCTGAAAATTCTTTACTTGTCAGAACCTGTAATATCTGGAATAATTGTGCTTACGCTGTCTTAATTTTTAACCATGCCCAGTAGCTTCAATAACTGCGTAACGCCAGGTTGTGCAAATTGGGCAAGGATACAAACGAGTACGAAGTCTGCAAGTATGAAGTTTTTCTTGCCATTATCGGGCTATAAGCTCGAAGCCTCTATTAAAGTAGCGGAAGTAGACAAATCAAGAATACTAGAGAGCAAAAGAAGCGCTGCTATCTCGAAAACGAACTAGAAATCTTCTAGGCTACAGGGGAAAAACACATAACATCTGTCTTCTCTTAAATGCATTAAAGACGATTCCACCCACATGAATTGAATCGGAAAGGGCATCCTTGGTAGCAGGCTTTTCATTAGTTAAATAAGAATCAAATTGAGTGATGGGAGTATTGGCTATATTTGCTTTTTAAAATCTTATTATAAAATTTTAAAACATAATACAAAATATCATTGTATTTAAAAAACGAAAATTACGTTTTAAGTTAGAAGTTTGATCTAAGTTCTTTTTTTTTTTTAATTTTTAACTCAATTCAAAGCATTTTTGTTGCTGTTGTATGCAGTTTCCAGCAAATTTTAATAAATTTTTTCTATTTGTGAAAATTTCTATGTACTGTAATTCAAAGGTAATTTTCAATATATATATCTTACACAGCATTATTAATATGATTTTGGAGTTGCATTACTTTTAAATTACTTTAAAATTAGAATTACTTTAAAAAATGAAAAATAATTATATCATTTGATTTCATGATATTTTGTATAGCTTAAAATAATCCATTCTATCCTGGGATTTCCCGGGATTCCGAGAAATAGTTCACTTTTATCCCAGATTCCCGGGACAAGCAAAAGACCGGGAAATGAGAAGCCCTAGTTGCATCCAACCAAACCAAAGCAACCAATTTTAAGGAATTTCATTAAAATAAAGTTTATATTGGTGTACCCGTTTCATGGTCAACTTCTATTCTCCAGACACTAAAAAAGTCTTTCGTGTGCCCTGTATAGATTTTGTCAAGCCCATAAGTTACAGTAAACAATCTATAATCAATATACTTATTGATCGATACCTAAGAGCAATTCACAAATTAAGTTCGGTTAGGGACCCACTTGTAACTCTTTGCCCAGTAACTTGAGTAGAGTTGCATCCTAATTATATGTATATATATATATATACAATATAGCCTATATGTATTCTGTGCAAAAGTTCGGTGCAGTAGTGTTAAAACATTTCCAGCAACGAGTTGCGTAACTTTCCCAGCTAAACTTTAAAATTGTGTGTGGCGCCATCAGTTATGGGATTTTATTTTAAAAAATTTTTATATTATTATTATAAATGGCAAAAAGCTTAATTTAAGGAGAGATTAGTTTTTATAAAAAAAAAAAAATTACAAATGCTAATAACGAGTAAAAGTTTCATTTTCTTTAAGTTCGACCCCATTCGAGATATGAAAAAGTGATTTCCTTTCCCTTGATCCTTAATTACCAAAATTTAATAGTATCAATCTATTTAATACACAAACCTCCCTGTAAAATTTCAAAATTTTCGACAAAAGGCATAGGAGTTAAGCTTCAAAATGGACAAACGAAATCGTGCCTTCCACACATAGTCTATATACAGCAAAAAGCCCAATTTTTGCATTCTCGACGTTTCAAGGTCCCTGAGTCCAAAAATGTAAAACATCTTAAAGGTTAACTTTTGACCGATCGCCATACTTTTCCTTTTATAAATAACTAGCAGATAAGCCCGGCGTTGCGCGGGCAAAAAGTAACAATAGAGAAGAGTAAGATTATTACATTACAGCCATCTTACCTGTTTTCACAGAATGCAAGAATTAGGTTCCCCTAATTAGAGAATTTTTAGATGGGTTTAAAAATATGTTCGATTTCCCGCAAAAAACGCAAAAAACCGTATCCGCGCCTGTAAATCTTGCATGTCGCCTTTTCTTAACACTTCTATTGTTAACGAATACAGTTTTTTCATCCCCTACTAAAACGCAGTTAAAAACAAAACATTGCATCTAAAATAGTATAATAGAAGCCGAGTTCTTCATGGTAAGACTTAATCCTCTCCTTCTCCCTCTCCCCCGCGGGGGGAGATTTCCAAAAATCCCTTCTTAGTGTACGTTCTCGCAACGTACCCTAACTGTGTACCAAATTTCAACTTTCAACTCCTAACCGTTTGGGCTCTACGCTTATTATTAACCCATCTCGATTACATATATAGATTGTCGAGAAAATAATTATAACGTCACAGCATAAGGATACATCATTAAAGAACAGTTTCATCACCATGAGCATCGGCAAAAATTTTCCAGAGGGACGAAGCTTGAAGACAAATTATTACACCCAATAAACTTTTATTTTACTTGTTTAATTTTTGGTTTTTTCCGAAGTAGATTATAGAATACAGTAATGCGACAAAGCATCACATGGTCGAGAATGTAAACTTACTTATCTAAATCACTTTTACAAACTTAATTTATAAATTTTTTACTCGATCCAGAGGACAAGTGCCTTGTTCCTCCTTCTATTGGCGCCCATGTTCATCACAAATGTTTCGTATTAATAACTTATTAAGCTATTTTCGACATTAATCAGTTTTTACGGAGTTTACAGACTGGTGTGAGCTTGACAATTAAATTTTTCGTATATCCATTGTAAATTATGAAATTTTTCACAAACTTATTTCTATCAAATGAAATAAAAATGCGTAAGTCAACACACGTGAAAAAAATCCACGATACCAACTGTAAGTTAGGTGCGAACCAATGATTTTATCCATTCTGTTTGGGTTTATTTGTTTAGAACAACGCGACACACGGAGGAAATACCTCCCGGAAGGTGTTTTTATGAAAAATTAGCCCCATTTAGATGATACAAACGTGAAGAAAACCCGGAAAACTCCACGTGGTCAGCCCTGCGTCGTGGGTTGTGGTTCCATCCACTCGCCTGGACGGAACCACTGATCCCACGACCGGCACATTAAAAAACTATTGAATAACGCATACAACATTGATAATAATTAATAAAAACATTTCCAAATTGAAAATGAAATATAAAATAAATTATAAAATAAAAATGCCATCAAATTTTATGCATTTTCCGAAAACAATTTCAATTTTATTGTTATAAATAATGCATTCTTTCGAACCAATAAATTAACAAAACGTTCTTAAATTCAATTTTCCGAATTTATTCTATTTATGGATGCTTTTATCCAATTCATAACCTTCCATTCTAATGATGTATTTCCGTCCGTATTCTGTCAAATTATGTATATTAATTATCCCCATTCGTTAATTAAAACTACATTAAAAGTTCTTTTATTAAGATCAATAATAATTAATCACTGTAATGTAGATCTATCAATCATTATACATCATCACAATTGCCCAGAATTGTGATGGTGTTTTATAATCTATTTCTAGAGTTAGAGAGAAAAAGCAACGAATGTTCTGAAATTTTATTTTACAGAATTTGTGATGTCATCATTAAACTTTCATTAAAATACTCTTTAATGTGTGTTTTGTCATTAAGGAATAAATGCTGTTGCATTCTTGTTTTAAATTTTTTTAAAACTCTTTTCCCCATGGACACTGAGGGCTTTTTTTTTAGCAAGCCCATTATGGGTTCGGTCAGGTCTCACAATAGGGCGGCAGGGTGGTGAGGGACCGGGCCCGACCTCATCGAAATTCGTCCCCACCGGTGGCCGAGTTGACAAAATCACTGGACACTGGTCGTGGGTTCGGCTGTGTGCAATTATAACGTGAAGAAAACCCAGGAAAACACTTAAATAGCATTTAGTTTCCCATAAAATATCTCCCTGGAGACAGAACCTACGAATTACGGCTGAACCTCGATATAGCGCCCTCAATATATTTTGATACAATTCAAATTCAGTTACACGTTTTTAGCGATTAATTATAATTCATTTTACACATTCAGATCCGTGCACAAAGTCTGGAAAGATGTGTAAAGTGGAGAAACTGAGTATAACAGTAAGGTTGCCGACCCGGTAGTCATAGGGGACATAGGGGACTTGAAAACCCACTCCTCGGCACAAGTGTGAGGTTACCGTCTTTAAGGGGGAATCGGTTAATCCCGCGTCAGGATGAACCTAAGGGAAGTTCGCATGTGGGCTGTGGCGGAAGAGGCAAATGATGACAAGTGTTTTCACAAAAGAAAGCCGTTTATTTGGTAACATTTATGCTTACGTCGACAATTGACAGATCCGCTTCATTATAGTCCTTCGGAGTGGAGAGAACTTCGAACTTGGTCGTAGACCCGGGGCGGACGAGATGGGATCGCTGGACGATGCAGATGATCGCAGAGATGCTGATGCGTCCTGCGTGGTAGGCGATAGCACAATACAATTTAATAGTTACGACTTTTGGCTTAATCCAGAGGAGACTGTCTATCGACTTTGAATTTCTAATTTTTATATTTCTCTCACTATTCGTATTTCCGATTGGTCCCTGGTCCCCTTCCTCGTTTCCCGATTGGTCTCCTTTGTTTCCAGGTTTCCAGGTGATAACCGAGACCAACTCGGGTACGAGAAAGGTCCGATTCGAGGTGTCTATTCGACATCTTTACGGCATGTCCGGAGATTGTTGATAGAACCATAACACTTGCGCTCATAATTCAGCCCGTTGTTCGTGATTTCTGTCATTTTGGAACTTTAACGATCATACACGATGTTTTTCTATCCATCAAATCTTTCCCCTTTTTCCGAAATTGTTTTCCTAGATTGACTATGAGTGCTTGTGTCAGAGTTCTATCTTTCGGTTTGACATTGACAGATCGTCTAACACGCGTTGGAGTTGTCCCGAGATTCGTTGTTTACATTGTGTGTCGCGTTTTCTAGATCAAGGGTTTTCTCTCTCTCTCTCTCTCTCTCTCTCTCTCATATAATCTATCGTTATAATTTAAACACAAAAATTCCACGATTTACGCGATTTCGGACCTCGTCTGGGACCTCACATAACGTAAAGGCTGTATCAAGCTATTTCTTGTTAATCTTTCTGCTCTGTGGGCACTCAGAAAGCCTTTTCTTCCATACCCATCGTAGGTATGAAAAAAGGGCTCACAATGGGATAAGATGGATGGTGAAGAATAGACCCAACATATCCAGGTCAGATCACTCATGAAAAATTCCAAATGAATTGCTTGTCTCAATTTGATCCTAAGTTCCCAGAGCAGTAGATTGACACCTCTATTGTGGACAGCTTTCACCTATAAGCCAATTGACTCAAAAAGTAAATGACCAAGATGAGTGAAGGATCAAAAACAATGTCTTAAATTAAAATTACCTGTAAAGCGTAAACATTGGTCAAATTATTTTCCAGTAACAAATGAAAATAGGGCCCCTAAACTTACCATATTTAGTCTCCATTTTCATTGATATAACATTGATATCTTACACATGTAATTTATATTTAGTACTATTTCAAATTAGTACAAAATATAATAATAATAATTAAAGTTAATTAAAACTCAGAATATTTTTATTACTACTTTAGAAGGATATTTTGTACATAATTTGATTTTGTTGCATATCTCTAATAAAATATTTAAAATTACATTTTGCATCTTAAACTGATTGTAAACATTATACCTATATATAAAATTAATACATAAAATGTTAGAAAAATCTGATAAATTAATAAATATTCTAGATATTTATTCTGTCGAAGATGCTAAAGTGTCTTCGAAAGATGACAGGGCTTCACTCTTGAAGGACAGCTGATTATTGGTGTCGTCCATAGGAGTTGCTAAAAAATGTCCACCGTTCAGGATTTGAATTTGATGAGTCTGTTGTATCTGCACGATTTGTTCAGGAGTGGCTTGTAATACTTGTATTTCTCCATGTGCTGTCTGTATCACCTTAGAGTATTTTATATTATTATTTAATATTCAAAAAAAGAATAAATTTCCAATTATTAAAATAATATATATTCTGTAAACAAGTAACATTCAACAATATTTTTTATATTTTTATCATTGACAGGTTTAATGTGTAATAAAGTATTTGTTTATCAAAAACATTACTCTGATTAATAAAAATGAGAATAAACTTAATTATAATTACTAAATTAAAATATCAGAATAAGATTAATGTACAAAAGGTAATTTTTTAAAGATTATAAATGCACATTTAATCTGATTTTTCTTGAACACAGAGGAATATCTATAAAGTAATTCAACATATCTATCTTGGCATATTTCATTGGGCGAATCTGCAAAATATCTATTTCTTGAAGAAAATTACATTACAATATAAAATAATATTTTTTCCAAAGGTTTCAAGTATTTTGAATAGCTGAATTACTTTCTACTAAATAGCAGTGTAATAGTAGTGTTTTAAAATGATATCTGCAAGTAACATTATATAGAGCAGTGATTTTGAACCTTTCTCTAATTGCAGACCAGTAAAATTATGAATAATATTACGTGGACTGAGTAATTATTTGCAACTACAAATTATGTTTATTTATTAAGCTTATATATGCTTACCTAGAGTTACTGAATGTCCCAAAGTATGTATAGTATCTCTATAGTACTAATTAATTGTCACCCATAATTAACTATGCCAGCGTTAGTACAGTCAAATATTTTTCTGAGGATTTTTGAAATTTTTTTCACAGACTGGCTCCAGTCTATGGAGTGGCAGATGAAAAACACTGGTATAGAAGGCAGTGAAAGTTGAAAATTGTTTCATGTAGTTTGCACAAAAATGCTTATCAGTTATGGTAGCGTGAGACTATACGTAAGTCTACATATCTGAGAGGCTATTGCAAAACTTCAGTGAACTATCCTGTTCATCCATCTTGCAACCTAGATCTTGCTCCTTCCACATAATAATTTTTCAATCTTTTCAAAGATGCAATTCTTAAATTTACAAAATTTAAGAAAATTCTTTAAAAAGGCAATGCATGTAATGTTTCTTCTCACTTGTCTTTTCACAACAGTTCCACATGGAGTCAACCTTTCATTTGAGGCTACTCATCTGCCTCAACATGTAAAAATGTTAAAAGATTCCCCTGGCAATGGCACAATATTAAAAGATATATACATTTAACAAAAAATGTTTGTCCTGGCAATTTTTTATCAAATGCAATTCATAGTAAGAAATTTGAGAATGATGAAGTTATTTCTGAAGTAAAGAGGTGGTTGCAATAGATTGCAGAATAGCATTACTGATACATATAGGTTCTCATGTTTTGATGATATGAAGACAATAGATTTGAAAGAAGACTACATGGAAAAATTGATTCATGGCAGCCAAAGATTTAGGTAATAATACCATGTACTCAAAATTTAATAAAAAAAATTGCTGTGTTACTCTCTGCATAATTACTGTATTTATTTTGTAAGCCACAGGCTTTGAAATTCATTATGGCACATGTTCAAAAGGGCAAAGAAATCCCTTAAAAAAATTTATATTTATTTCAGTGTAATTTCATTTTTCTTATATAACAAAGTTTGACTTTCAATGTTCCTTAATAATATGTCAGCATTTTTAAGGCATTTTATTACTTAAAAATAAAAAATTATATTTTGTACATTCTTACAGAGTGCAGAAACAACTTTGCATCAGGCCAAATTTAACTACTACATTGCAGAAGCAAGATCTGCAATGTAGTAGTTAAATACAAGTGCTCAAGAGAATAGGCAATTGGTAATGTTCAATGGAGCAATCAAAATGCATTCTCAACCTTCTCTTCATGAGGCCAATCCTATCCTGGCTCCTATGAAAGACAGTTGCATATTAATTATATAATGAGCCTCAAAATTAGTACATAACATTTTTTTAATTAAAATATTCAAATGGTAAGTGTTTGGACATTATCCATAATGAGTGGGAAGAAACTTGAGCTTTCTCTGCATGACCTTGGGCACTCACAACAACAAAATTATTATGCTTTTGAACAGTTTAGGTTTGAAAACTAAACTGTTTTCCACTAAAAATGCTATTATTTGAAAACAAACTAAATTATATCCCCCAGAATCAGCTTCCTTTACACAGATGACTGTCTTTGTGCACAAGGCCTTATAGAAATGTCTCACAGTTCCCACACATTTTTGTTCATGTCCAACTGCTTTGTGTTTGAGTATTTTAACCAAACAAAACACATTTTGCAATAATTTTGAGTTGTTTTACCACTCTGATTTAAACTGTGCTGCTATCTTTCATAAAAGCTGAGACAGGGTTTGGCACCATGAGAAAGTGGAGATGCATGTTGACTATGTATGTTGTTAAATAGCTCATTACAGTTACCTATAATCTCATACACTTATATTTAATTAATATGTAGCAGAAGCAAGATATACAATGTTTTTGTATACCACGTACAGACATAAACCTTACTTTAATATGAGTAACTTTATAAACTTCAAAATTTGCTATTAACGAAACTACTGTACTTTGAAGTGAAAAAATTATAAGTAAGGAAAGAAAATTACAATAGACAGAATCAGAATTCAGTTTTGTTATTACTTATTTGTTATTTTGAAATGTCATGAGAAATATTATGTTTAGAAACTCAAACAATTTTTAAAGAACAGAAAAGCAGAATTCAAAATTAAAGAAAAATCATTCAAGAAAAGCGGTTTGATCTTAAGTTTTGATGTCAGTGCATTAATACTTAATAACGTTGTAAAATAGCAGAAAAAAGAAGTTTTTCATAACGATTATTTTATTCAATTAAGTAGATGGTCTAAATCAATTACATGTTGTATAATTATCGACATTCTACACATGAACTAATTTGTAAAATTAATTAGTTATTCACATAATTACTATTTGCAGCAATTTAGCTGTATTAATTTTAAAAATAAAATGAGTATCCTTGATATATTTTCGAAGTTTTCAGAAATTTGAAATCTGTAAATAATTTCATTTATATGTTTTCTAATTAGCATTAAAAAAAATTAGCATAAAAATAAATGAAAAAATACCTGTATATCTGGTATGATTTGTTGCAAATTTTGTTGATCTTCAGATTGCAAAGAAAATTGTAAACAATGTGATGGTAATTGCATCGATTCTCCATTAGATAATTCTTCATTACTGCACAATGTTTCCTCAGGAACAGGGACTGACTTATCCATTGAACTATCAATAGAATCTGGTGATGGGGATAATGCTTGACCCTTAAATAATAAATTTCTCATAAACTTTGGTCTATGCTTTTCATAAATATATTAGAAAGTAAAATTAAATGTTTGTTATGTTAGTTAGCAAACAAATCAAATGAAAACATTGCATATTAAGAACTCTACCTTTGAAAGAAGAGGCAATCCTTTTTGCTTTCTTCTAAATGCAGTACGACACTTGGAATCAAGGTTCTGTTTAATTCTGTTCCATTCATAATTGCTTAAATTAAATTTATGCATGAGATGACCTAAAAAGTAACAGCAATTCAATTTCTGGTGATATAATTTTAAAATATTCATAAAAATGTTAACACTTATTAAAAATTCCAATTTTATAAATAAAACTGCCAATTGAAATTGCTGAAATATTTCATAAGTGCAAATTATTCTTAACTAATAAATATCATAAGTTTCAAGACTCAAGCGGTAACTTAAGATTTTGGAATAACAAAAGTTACCTCTTACATGTAGTAGGATATTACTTTAATTTTATCAAATATACGCTTCTTTTTAGCTATTAGAAACTTTCAAATTAATTCCTAGATTTCATAAATTTTCATAATTTTAACTAAATAATTTACACAATAATTTAATAATAATAAACAAAATCTATATTGTTAAATACAGTATAAATTAGAGATGGGTGAATACTAGAACTCAGAGATCTGTGAATACTTAAATACTAGAAGGTATTTGAAATCTTTGAATATCCCACTGATCAAAAACAAGATTTGAATACAACAAATATTACACCATATGTATAGAAACACCTATGTAACCAGTTGGAAAACGGAAAAACATACATAGAACTGGATTTTCAGTTTATATGATTTCATTTTAAAATACTTATACAATTGTCACACTCATTTCTTTCACTTACATACATATCAAGATGATAATAAACTAAATGCTGTATTTATGTAGATGTATTCAAATGCTTTAAATACTACATAATGTAATGTAATGTCAGAATATAAAAAGTCTTAAATTTCACCTGCTTTATCTTCACAAAATCTTTGAGTTATAATTGCAAACACTTCCTGTTAAATTTAGTTGATAATAATAATATATTAAGAATTAGATAACTGTTTATAATTATAATAATGACGTTTTTGAATTTGCATTCAATATGGTCACCATCAAGGTGGTGACCGTGAGTGTAACACATCAATCTGTTTTCCCTTGGTCTAATGTGTTCCTTACCAAAAGGTAATGTCTCACATTACCTTTTGGTACATTCTATATTCTGTAGCAGGGGTGTTAAGTAACTTCCTTCCTCACCCTGTACATTCAAGTGTTAAGTAGCATTCAATAATCAATTCTGTACAAACTTTACAATTTTAAAATTCATTGAAAATTAATCAATTTGATTTTCAAAATTCTGAACTGTGTATTAATAGAAGAATTAAATAGAATTCTAATGCAAAAACTGTTTTGTTCTAACTATTCCTATTTTTAAGAATTTTTGGTAGAGGATTTTCCCACAGAAAAAGTATTTAAAAAATCAGAACATTTGCTGAAAATGTGCATAATCAAAGATCAGACTTAAGAAATATGTGAGATTAAAAGAAAGTCAATTTGAGCATATTATATAATAATAATATATATCAATTATAGCATTCTGATTAGGCCTATAGATATTTTAACAAGCTTAACTGAAATTTTCTCCATTTAGGTAAACTAATAATACATGGGATGCAATAAAATAGTTTAAAAACAATTACTTTTTAATAAAATAATAATTTAATTTATTGTTAAATAAAAAATTATATATTTTCCAATTTCTCCTTCAAGAATATAAAATTTCCCTATTAATACCTCATCCCCATTTTTTCCAAGTTGACTTGAAAAGTTCCCATTTTAGGAAAAACCCTAACCCTGTTTTCAGTACCACTTGTTTAATTTTCCACAGGAACAGACAAGATTCCGAGTGTTTTCAATTTTTGTTTTCTTAAATAAAAATCTGCAGTCAGTGAAAATGAAAACAATGATTTGTTAATCTGTTGTATTTAAGTTAACAGTATGTAAAAACAAAAACCTATGTTAAAACTCAAAGTCAAAATTAAAAGTTTCATTTCTTAAAATTTAGTATATTATTTTTACTTTTTCTTTTATTTTATCAGCTTATCTATATATACAAATAAATAAAGCAAGTTAAATAATAAATATTAAATAAGATTATTAACTAAATAAGTTGTATTAGGTAATTAAGTTCACTAAGTATTCAAGGTATTCAAATATTCAAAATCTGATTAATATTCAAATTTGAGAAAACTGATATTCACCCATCTCTAGTATAAATGTTAAAGTTTTGACAACTACCTTCTTTGTTAACATTTAAATGTAATCAACATAAAAAGAATAATAATTTTATCTTATTTATACTAAGATCTAATCATTTAAATCATTTTGTTTATTAAAATCTCTTAAAATTAGAGGAATACTTTTAAAATCTTTAAACAAAATGAGATACACAGACTAATTACTTGATCTGTATATCTTGTTTTATTAAAAATTTTGAAAGCATTCCTCTAATTTTAAGAGATTTGAATAAACAAAATAATATTAAATAAAATTGCTGAAAGTTATGAAGAATTTTTAAATCATATATGGAATACAATCATTCAAATATTAAAAATATAAATTTTTGAATTCATAATGTTACTCTTATTATGTAGTCCAATAGCCAATTAACCAAAATGCACATTTAAAATTATTTTAAGAACAAGTTAGAAACAACTACATGTATCAAATATTACAAAACGGTTCCAATAAGCCAATAGAATCACAAATAATAACATGCAACTCTTCTAAACCAATATCAATCTTTTTTTTTTTAAAATAAAAATTTTATATTTTAGGCATAGAAAAGATGAGGCCTAAAATAAACTGCAGTGAGTCAAATGATGTGGGGAATGAATAACCAATAAAGATGTTGGTAGACTACACTTTGTGAGAAATCGCAAGCTCCAGGGGTGTACCTAGGAACCACTTACTCGGCCACAGTCTGCAAAGACCACTCACGTTGTCATTTCGGATGGCTAGAAGGGTAAACACAAGTGGGGAGCACATCAGTAAGTCGACAGATTCTGTTGGAATAAGACAAGTTGACAGGCTTTAACACATAAAAAAACAAAAATTTATTATATTGCTAAACCTAGTATGCAAGACTATCATACAAGAATACAAAAATAGCTGTTCGGCTAACTAGAGCAATTACATGTGCTTACAAGCGGATAATATATATGGTATCTCCAAAGATGGGTAGCTAATCTATCTCTTAGATCGCGGGCCTAAAGGTTTGAGAGGAAAGAAAGTTCACAGTTTCAAGCTTTAAAATACCTCTCAAGTATCTCAGAGAGCTGTATGGGCCAATCAATCTTTTGTGGGAAGCGGCATAAGCCCTGGGTGTCTTGATTCAGGAGACCAAGATGGACACTGACTCAGAAATAGCTTCCTGGAACGATCGTGCCGAGCTTCCGGTGATGAACTCTTTTATACGCTTAGCATGAGAAATGAGTCACCTGATCGTCCGGTGTTTTCATTCTAAGTTGTAGGTGCACAATGACTTGCATTTTTGCCCTGTTGTTTCTTAACGACTTGCTAACTTTCACACCAGATTGTTGACTTTGGCAGTGATATCTGACCCGATTCTCTGCATAGAGAGTTTTTCTCTCAGGGATGTTTATTTTAACTCTCAAAACTAATTTTAACCTTTTACAATTTTATAAAAAATTGGGTCCATAAACCATCAGGCTCACAACTTTATAAATGGGTGTGAATGCAGCACACTACAGAAATATCTTATCTGTCAAACTAATTCTGACAATCAAGGAAGAATTTGGTAGCACAAAATATTGCATCTTCCTGTATGACTCTGCCCCTTGTCATTGTACCAAGATGGTCCCATATAATGTGTCTACAAGCCAACCAATGCCATATGTCATCAGGCTAGAAGACAGCTATAATACTAATAAATTATGAAACAATTTGGTAGTAGTATCAGGTTGTAATCTTATAATGATGTTGTTTGTTTATATAATGTGTCCTTTCTCTATGTTTTGTAAGCATCATTGGCAGTTTAAACTGACACAAATTATTGTTTAGGTAAAAAATTCATACAAGGTAACAGTCCTAATCTTAATCTTATTGAAATTGTCGGCATATTCTGAGCACAAAGAAAGGATCTGAAAGTAAATAGCAACTGCAGTAGTATATTAGAAAAGTTTGTTACTACAAGCTTTAGTTCTTCAAGTATTTTAAAAAAGCATTTCAAATTACTCAAATACTTGAAGAAACTCATTCTGTCTATGTTACAGTCTTGCAAAGCTGTTATTAAGACTTGAGATGGCCCTATGAAGTGTTCAGACCCTATTCAATGAGAAAATTTATATTATGTTTTTCAGGCCTTCTTTGTAAATTATTTTCTGCTTCCATAATTGGAAAAGGAAAGGAAATCACTATACAATTATATAGTGATTTGTAAAATAATGTTTAAATATGCAACTTTGCATATCTGTTAAAAGCATTTTGGTATATATAATAGGGTAATGGAAAATCCATGGCTGCATAGTACACATGAAAACACCATTGTGTACTGTATTAATTAATGCTGTTTTTGCAATTTATGCATATCATTGCATTTTAATATTTTAGTATATTATAAATCTAATTTGATATTCCAGAATTCCTGTTGGTATAGAGTATAAAATTACAGTTAAGACAATCTAACGTTCAAATAAGTGTTGTGTATTATTGTATTGCATTTCAAGATTCATTTTAAATAATTTTATTTTTTATGCAATTTAATGTCTAAACTAATTTTTTATTGCATTCTAAATGATATAAATTTGTATTGTATTTGTAAAAAAATTTTCAAATTTTACAAAAATGAAAGTATTTTTAAAACTATTAGAAGAGAGAAAATTTTGATGATTGTATTTCATATAAAACTTACTTTCTTACATTATATTATGAAATGTATACTATAAATATATGATTCTAATAACAACATACAACGAATTCCATATATCATTAATGGATCAAGTTGTTTCTTTTTATGTTTTCCTGTTCCTGATATATTAGAACATGCTTGAGTTTCTCTATCAAATAAATAATCTAGCAGAGTTAATGCCATTTTCTCTGCAGTATGACAGGTAGTATTAATATGAAATAAGTCTCTGCAAAGAGAATATAAACTTTTAAAAAAAATTGTCAAAGATAACAATAAATTTTGATTGAGAAATTACAGACGTAGGAGAAATATGTGTCCGCACTTTCATGTCCGGATTTGATTCGTCTCCAAGCCAAGAACCATTCGGATAGTCAGCTAAGAATATAAAATTATGTTTAATTTGCCGTTATGCTCATTCACTGTTAATATGAACAATTATGTAGTCATACCTTCAGAATTCAAAGTTATTAATGTAAAATTTGAACCAACAGAAACAGAAGTTGATCCATTATCTACAGAATTAATGCTTTCTGAAGATGCTGAATAATTAAGTTTATATTAACAGATTAAAATTTTTAATAACATGATATAATTAAAAAAATAAATAAATAAACAGGACTACTTACTTGAAGAACTGAAAAAAAGAAAAAGAAAACAATATTATATACTGTTAATTTGTATGAATTTTATAAATTAATAACAAATTAAACAATTTGTAAAATTTTTAAATAAATAAAAATATGTAAAAACCATGACAGATACCTGAGGAAAGGACGATTATTTGATTCTCTCATAAGTGAAGAAAGCATTTCAACCTTTTCTTCTAAAGTTTGACAGAATTCATTAATGCTATCTAATCTCCTCTCAATTGCATCTAATCGTTCACATACAACTTGATTGAAATTCAATAATAATCTCTGCAATAATTTTTCATACTTATATTATTAAATTATTCTTAAAAATTATTAAAATCTATTATTAAATTAAGTACAGTATATTCTGATTGATGTTAATTATCATTCCTTAGCATGTAATTTTATGTAATGGTGTGACAGTCATTGATTATATTATGATGAATCAGTGTGTCATTATCAATTGTAAAAGATATCATTAACAATTTGTTACATGTAAAGTTAATAAAAGTACTCCTTACAATGCTGGTCTGGAGCACTCCTAAGCATTGTAAGAAAAGCCTCAATCTTTCTGCCCTTCAGCTTCTTATCTTTAGAACCTTATGTTATTTGCAAAAATGTAAGGTCCGCTTGCATTTTTTGGCTCTTTAGAACAGCACAGAGGCTGAAGTGCAGCAAGACTGCAACTTTTCCACAGTGCTGAAGATCTGCATCTTAAATGGTAGCTAGTCTGAACTTTAACCCCTTCTAGAGCTGAAATAATGCATTTAAAGAGCAATGTTTACAAAACAGAACATTTTTAGATTCCTAAGGCTTCTAGAAATGTAGTAAATATCTTGCCACTATGCCCAACACCATATATATGCAAATACATTCTTTTTTATCTTCTTAATATAAGTATTAAAAAAAAACAAAATTATATAACATCAAAGATAATTATTTTCTTCATTTATCTTTAATTAAGAACTCTACAATTAATATTCACAGTCCCAGTTGCAAAGAATGATAATTTTCTATCATTAATGAATATAATATTCTGAAAAGAAAATAAAACAAATTCAATTCATGAAAATATGGATAAATATTTAAATTTTTAGGAACACATGAAAATACTTGATTTATTTTGTTACATAAAATATTGTATGCATTTATATATGATTAAATCAGAGTCATTTTACACCTAAAAATATAAGAAAAAATTTTTTTAACCAATGACAAACCAAAATTTTATATCTTTTAATTTATTCCAAACTTTTAAAAATAAAACTATAAATTCTTACTTAAACGATTATTAAATTTTATTATTTTTTTCCTGAATAAATTTATATGAAGGAGCTTTCTTAAGTATGATTAAAGTTAATCTTACATGCTTTAAACAAACTAACAGTAAACAATCATTCTTTAAGTTAAATATAATTGTTAAATAATAAGACTATCATATTATATATTTTATTTAATGTGATGATTAATAAAGCAAACTAATTACAGAATTCGACTGACTGTTATTTTCCATCAAACTGAAGAATTAGATTTTTAATAATTTAAAACAGTCTGTATAATTTTTTATCAGGTTTAACTGAAGTATTTATAAATTTTCATATCTAATTGAAGTTCTATTTGTTTGGTTTATCAAAGAATAAGTAATCATGGTTTATAATATTACTTAAAAGAACTGATGTTTGGATAAATCCATATCTCTTCCTCCCTGGGCCATCACGAGAGAGAGGTTCCCACAAGTTTGCAAGAAATTTAGAGGCCTGTAGTGATTTTTAAACCCATAAATTTATGCTATTTTTACTAATAGAAAACAGAATCTTTAAGACTGCTATTTATTTTACTAATAAATAACATTTTACGCATTTCATTTCATCAAAAAAAATAAGAAAAGCAAAAAGGAGTCTGCTATATCATCCAACCCCATACCGTGCTTTTGACTACCCTGCTTTCTCCATTTGTCTGAATTTCTCATGTACTTGCAAAACAGTTTTCTAAATATCAAATTAGAATAAACTGCAATATATTCAATTTTATTTTCCATTTAAACTTTTTAAATTCAAAAAATTTTTTCCTGTGGATGTGAATCATTCACATCCATGTCTCAACAGAATACATTTGAGAAATAATGTGCTAAAAATAATTACTGGTTTAACTGTATCTTCCTTGTCTTTGACCAATGAAGTTAAATTTATGGTAAACAACTGCCATATTACATTGGTCTATATTAATGATAGTAACTACTAATTAAATTTCAAGTAATTGGCCTAGATATAGGTATTAGGCACCATCTCTTGATACATTTAATTATTAATTTAGACAATTCTGGAAGAAAAGAATCGGCCCAAAGTGGGACTTAAATCCACAGCTCTTGCTTACTATGTAGTCACATCACCAGTTACACTATCTGGTGCTCTGTCTGATCTTTATTTCCCAGAACCATTAATTTAGATATAACCATACTGGTTACTCATGATGCCAACTGGGTATGAATCAGTGCCCAGAGCCTATAACTCCCACTAAGACACTCAGTTGGCAATTGCTTTCTTTACTCCAGATTTGTAAATATATATGTTATGGACAAAGTGATTAATACGGGCATTATGAATAATGACCAACAAAATCGGGCATTGTAATAAATTTCAACAATTTATCAAATTGACCGGTCATTATGAATACTGCTACCACCTAGTCGGGCAAAGTGATAATAACACGTTGAAGAGTGATCATCCGACATACACTAGCCAATCAGAACTTACATCTTAGTTGCGCATGCATATTGCATTTAGTACTGAATTTTAAATTTATGTGACCAGTAGTTAATCTTTCTTCTTTGACAAAAGTAACAACATGGAGGAATCATTAAGTGATATGAATAATCGCTTCAACAACCGATTAAACGAGTTAATAGCAGAAAAAGGTGAGAACAATCAAATTTTTACAAAATCAGCATATTTGTCAATGATAGAAAAAGTGAAACAGTCAAAAATGAAAGTTACTTCTAAGTTACCGGAAGAATATCAGTGTTTACATAGATATGACATTGTATCTATCGGAAATTTAGAAAAATTAATTATGCTTGTAAAAGAAGGTAATGTGATTAAATATTACGTTCACACAGAAGAAATATTTCAGATATTGCACGATGCCCATATCGCTATTGGACATGGTGGTAGAAACCGTATGGAAAAAGAATTAAGTACAAAATATAAAAATATTACAAGGGAGATGATTGTAATTTATTTGAACTTGTGTGAAATCTGTCAGAAAAAACAGAATGTTCCTAAGAAAGGCTTGGTAGTTAAACCGATTTTATGTAATAAAATGAACTCAAGATGTCAGGTCAATCTTATATATATGCAGTCGCAAGCCAATGAGGATTATAAATTTATACTCGTATATCAAGACCATCTAACTAAATTTGTTCAACTATGACCATTAAAAACCAAAAGGGCTGAAGATGTAGCCTATGTTCTTTTAGACATTTTTACAATTTTCGGTGCACCGAGTATTCTACAAAGCAATAACAGCAGAGAATTCGCCAATAATGTCATCAAAGAAATGTGTAATATGTGGCCCGAGTTAAAAATGGTGCATGGAAAGCCCAGGCACTCACAAAGTCAGGGTTCAGTAGAAAGATGTAATCAAGACGTAGAAAATATGCTTAGTTCTTGATTGGAAACTAACAACATTAACAAATGGTCTGAAGGATTACGTTTTGTACAACTGACGAATAATCGAGAGCATCATACTGGTATAAATTGCAGCCCTTATGAGGCCATGTTTGGAGCAAAGTTAAAAGTTGGACTAAAGAATTTTATACCCAACGAATCGTTGACCAATGTTAATACGGAGGAGGATCTAGAGAGACTTTTAAAACTATCGACAAAGTAAGTCAAAGTTGTTCAAACTGAAAGTTCAGGTACCGTCCAAGAAAACATTATAAAAGATTATTCGATAATGCCATCCTCACATAGCAATATAACTGATGAAGTTCAAAGATCTACATCGTCTTCACATGAAAAAAATCTAAACCAGGATGCTATTAGTATTACAGAATTGATGAGTGAAGAAGAAACAATCCAAACAATCGATCCAAAAATAGAAGAAAAAATAAAAAATGTAAAACAAGGGAGATGGCTTTGTTAAATCTTAAAAAGCAAGCAGAAAAAATGATTGGTACATCAAATTCCAAATACACAGCAGCTAATGTTGGTGATACAATAAGGATTCGTGTACCTGATGTAGATCGAGCCCGCATTGATGGAAATAATATTTTAGGTGTCGTTGTTGTGGTTAAAGATAAAAACCAATTTACTGTTTGTAAAGAAAACTTCATTTCTGTTGAAGATGTACCAGGTGAAGAAATTTCACTTAGAGAATGTGCAAGAATGTCATCAATTTCTGGAGGTCAAGGCTATAGTTGATGCTGCTGCAAAATTGGTTGCAAATCTAATAGATGCAAATGCTACAAAGAATGGCCTTTTTGTGCTCTCAGAGTGGTAAAAAACCTAAAACCACAAATAAAAAATAAAAAAAATTTAAAAAATGCTACAAAGAAAAAAAATTGTGTAATTCCAAATGTCATCAAAATCTTAATTGCTCAAATAAATAAACTAAAAAACATTTAATATTTTATATAATTTATACCAAAAATAAAACTCCAGAAGTTTCCTGTAAATTGATTTTTTTAATTAAGCATAAATTTGTTAATAAATACTTTTTGTTAATATTAGTTTAATTAATATAGTTAATAGTACTTTGAAATAATTTACAAAAAATAAATATTTCTAAATGAAATAAGTGGAGTTTTTTTTAATCAAATTTAAAATTCGGTACTAAACACAATATGCACATGCAACTGAGTGCCGATTGGCTAGCGTATGTCGGATGATCACTCCTCAACATATTATCATCACTTTGCCCGACTAGGTGGTAGCAGTATTCATAATGACCGGTCAATTTGATAAATGAATGAATATTTATCACACTGCCCGCCCTTTTTGGTCATTATTCATAATGCCCAATTAATCACTTTGTCCATAACATATACAGTAATAATTTGGCTTTAATCTAAAAATTGGGCTTGTGGATGTTTATGTTTAAATTTATGGCACGTAAGTAATCTTACAATAAAGATAAACCCTGCTTGATTTATTTTTAATTAAAATTTCAAACCTGTATTGATTGATGTGGACTTAATTCATCCATCCATGGTGAACTTGCTTCCATTCCCTGAATGTCATTCTGTCCGGATCCATCACTTATAACATCCTGATGATCAAGAAGTGCATCTAGAATTTAAAAATTTACTTCAATTTGAGAAGTGATGCAATACAAAATTATAATAATAAAGCAATAAGTTTCTAGTAAAATAAGCTATTTAAGTATCATAATATCATTCTGTACAACTGCAATAAATGTTAACAATAGTTATAGGCTACAAAAATTTCCTCAAATTATCTAATAATTGTATATTTAAATGAGTAAAAAATGTTTAATTTTTCTATATTTATAATAGTCATAAATTTCTTAATTTTTATAGATATTCCTAATTCATTACATTTGAATTACAGATTTGTTCATTTTGAACCATGTAAGCAACTGTCTTTGTGCATACTTCCATTTTATTCTTTTCTAACTTTTGAAATATTATGATTTTTAATGTTTCACTCCACATATATAGTAGACCAATTTTCAGGGCTATAGCTTATTTAGTTCCAGATTAATAAATCTGGTGACCTAGAATTATGAGATGGGGTCAAAATGATTCTATATAGATTCAGAAGCTTGTTTCCATGCTCCAAAGATGTTCATTTTCCTTTTTCTCCCATATTATTATTTTTGTTATAGAGGGCAACACTCATTTTGATACACTGGGACAAAACTTTCGTGCTCACTGGAGTCACAGGATATTTCAATCCAGTGCCATCCAAACAAACATATGCTCATTTATTGAAAATTGCATTACCAGTTACATGCTCAGAAAATATGTCTATCAATGAATAGCTTTTTTCAAGTAAAGTTAGATGTCCTTTTATGCAATACATAACCAACAAGACAGAAGTCTGGCATCAAATGTTGATTAACAGTTTATGTGGATTTCAAGTATCCTTTAAATGGAATCCCATACACAGGAAAAGATAACCACCGTCCTTCAGACAATAAGGTCAGAGAAATATTAAAAGCCAGTAAAATTAGTCTAGTTTGTACAGTGAATCATACAAGAGAAGTGCCAACATGAGTGAAAAAATTTGGCACTTCTCTTCTTGCAAAATACTTCAGTAAGGTTATTGCATTAACTCTATTGAAGCATGAGGATGTAACAATGACAGTTCATCAGAGAGAAAAAAACATGAATGATGGCCAATGAATGACTTCAAGTTACTGGACCTGGCTGCAACAACAAATGCCAGTATTCTGTACAGGCAGAGTATGAGTAAAAAAATTTCCCAAAGAAAATTCATTATCTAACTGTGCAAGGAGTTGTAAGAGAACCATCTAGAAATCCAAAAAAACTATCCGCATCACAATATCTCTTATCACAAATCCAAGGCCATCCAAAATCAAGAAAACAAACAGTACCAGACAGAATACAGTAAAGGCAATAAAACTGTGGATATATGTAATGTTTGTTCAAAGTTCATCTACAGAACCTGCTTGGGAACAAAACTACAAGTTATTAGATGCAGCACAATATTCAAAAAAATAATGTAATAAATTTTTTAATATGATAAGTATTATCTGCATTATTTTGATTTGTGATCAATAAAAGTTCAGAATGGAATAAGAGTAATAAAGACATATGAAACAGACAAATTAAAATGATGATTATTATTTGCTTCCTATTGTAGGCAGGCAATATTCATCATTTTACTTGAAATAAGAGCATTTGAGATTTTATTTCCAATTTAAAACCTATCAAATTTTCTGAAAGGGTCAAAATTACCCCATTCAGTGATTTTATGTAAGTATATATTTGTTAATGACATGATTTAAATTACAAAGAAGTGACCTTTCAGCAGTTAAAAGAATTTCATTTAAAATTAATTTTTCAATATTAATGCAGATTAGTAGTAAAAAAGACATAAGAAAGGATTGAAAGATTGATGTCTTTTTTATTAAAGAGATCATTTAAAATATAAATATTTAAAGACAAATCAAATTAAAAAATATTATGTTAGAATTACATATAAAATTTTATCTAAGGAAAAACAGTAAATTTTCATACACACAGACACCAAAGATCAGACCTAAATCACTGAAATCTCATATGAGTAACAATAACTTTTACATCTCTTTTTTTATCTGTAAATTTTTGTTTTTTCTAAAAACATATTCAGTAGTGAGGTTGAGGCCGAAGTTTTAAACACAAAAATGTGTACGTTGTACGTTCAATGCCACTTTCCTGTAAGCCTAGAAGTTTGGCAATGGCGTCTGGAATGTCAAGCATAATTCCACTGACTTTCCAAGCACCATTGTCAAACGTCTAGGCTTACAGGAAAGCAGTGCTGAACGTCTGACTTACACGTTTTTGCGTTTAAAACTTCGGCCTCAACCTCACTAATATATGCAGAAAAAGTTGGATTGAGATAGAAAAAAGAAAATTATAGCAAGATTAAATATCTGTTTATGTTTGAAAATGCAAACATTACATACTTTCTAGTGCTTTAATTTATATGAATCAAACAATCTCCATCATTTCATAGGTAATGAAAAAGTCAACATCTCCATACTACTTGCATATTTAACACTAACTTTAATATTTCAAAGTTCAAAACTTAAAATTATTTAAATTGCTAATGTCTTTGGCATTCAAATATCATATTTAAATAAGATATTATTCTGTCCTATCTCACTTAATGATGCTTGATAATAGTGTAAAGTAGACCTATGCTGAAAATATTTATGATTTAGATAATTAAAAAATACACTTACGTAAAACCAGATAACCGGAGTGATTAGTATTCGGGTCGCAAACGTTTTCGTAGCCTCTTCTAGGCTCTTCTTCAGGCTTAGTAGTAATAAATTCGAATATATTCCTTTTTGAAAGAAACGAGTTTCGAATTCCGTCACGTGAAAACGTTCCAACATATTTTTTAAACGAAACGATCTCACTTTGCTATGGAGAGAGTCATTTCCTGGTGGCAGTTTAATACGGAATATAGACATGGGAAATATCCCATTTCTCTTACATGTCAAAAGGAACTCCAGTTTGGCCCTTGCCTTGGTTAGGGCTATTACTACTTTGCGATAATTACGTAAGTGTATTTTTTGATTGAATCACCGGTGTGTAAGGAAGATTGAATTTAGATAATTTTTAAGTTTTATGCTTCTAAATATTAAAAGTAATTTTAAAATTAAATTGTGCATCTTCATAATTCAAAACAAAAGCTTTTTTAACCAATTACAAGAAATTACAAATGATCTTACCGAATATTTCATAATTTATACATATTTACAATATGAAAACCATATTTAAACAATTCTTTAATCAAATTACCTTATTAAAACTTGAAATTTTAACAAAATTAAAATTTCAAGTGAAGTGCAATATTATTATTTTTCTGAAACTCATTGAAGCATTATAGTAAAATAATATACATACATGACACCTCTTAGTGCTCTCAGAGTAGAAAGAGGCCTATTCTACTAAACTGCATCACAAAATATATATAGGGTGGGCCTGCGAGCTCTGGTAATGTCCCAATCATCTCATTCAGAAGTGTAATTGTATTGTCATGTATATATATATATATATATATATATATATACAGGGTGGGCCAGCGAAAACGAAACGGCAGAGTGTTCGTGTTCGTCCAAGCAAAGCGCTCGGACAGGTCGATCTTTTGCTCGAGGGGACATCTTTTGCAATAAAGTTTTTGCAATTCTGAATATTAACTAAACAAACATTTTTTTCAAAATAAATGTTTGTTTAGTTAATACAAAATAAATGAGTTTTTAAAATTTTTTGTTGTCTTTTGTATTCAGAATCGCAAAAACTTTATTGCAAAAGATGTCCCCTCGAGCAAAAGATCGACCTGTCCGAGCGCTTTGCTTGGACGAACACGAACACTCTGCCGTTTCGTTTTCGCTGGCCCACCCTGTATATATATATATATATATATACATGACAATACAATTACACTTCTGAATGAGATGATTGGGACATTACCAGAGCTGCAGGCCATACCCATAGAAGCAAAAAGTCAAAGGAACCATACATCTACATGTGATCCTCGGTGAGATACGGCTCCCCGAAATCAGCCTACTTCCCAGTCGTATACAATCAGGAATCACATTTAACTACCGTATTTAGCCCATGCAACTACACCAGCTTTGAGTAACCTAATTGACTGTTCACGAAGTACACAATGTTATATAGTTTCAGAGGATGTGGAGTTTGCCCTCACATGGACACCAAGGTGCTTGCTATTGCTCACATCAAAGCACAAGACTACATACGAAACATCAGATCTATCGTTTGCCTCAACCAACATGGAGAACGAATAGTAGTACCGGTGCACGGTAAAAACTGACCTTTGATGCTGAATATCTCACAAGTGTACGGTTCCAGCAACTATTTTGCTCGTACAGGGAAATCTACTCCTTCGGGCAAGATTTGCAGCTCCGAAAATGCCTCATCTTCTTCATTCAGAGCTGCATTTACTGTAGTAAATATAAAACCTTTCGGTTAATGTTACCCAAGGTATCGAGATGGCGGCTCGTCTCTGATCCCAGCAATCAGAAGAAAGAAAACAGTAGGGATGCACGTTCTAACCTAACCTATTCTAATAAATTACCATAATTATTAGAATAGGTTAGGTTAGGTTAGAACGTGCGTCCCCACTGTTTTCTTTCTTCTGATTGCTGGGATCAGAGATGAGCCGCCATCTCGATACCTTGGGTAAAATTAACCAACCTTTCTGTTCAACCGTGTTATAACTGAGATAATTAATTGCAAATCTCAGGTATTATGTTGCTTTTTCTTTCAGTTTTTAGTGTGAAATGTAAATTATAGCTTCATATTTACTTTTATCGTCAACAACTGTTCATTAATCTGAATTTAAGTGCGATTTATATCTCATATTATCTCGAAGGAGTTAAAATATTTACATTAAACAAATTACTGATGCATAAATGAAAGGAAATTCTAAAGACATAAGTAAGATTATCTCACCCGCTTCGTATCTCATTTCTGTTTCCTGTAAAATGGACAAGTCTTTTTGGTGAAACGATGTCATTTGCTTATTTTATTGTTACATTTATAATCTTTATGTTTAGACACTTCAACGCACTTGACTATTGACTGCCATGTTTGTTTTGAGAAGGTTGTTCCGGTCACGTGACTACTGGGTTTCTTCCGCCTGGTGTCGAAATCTTGAAACTAGCAAAATAAAAAATATGTGTGGAATAAAAATATATGTAATTTCTTTGTTTAAAGTTTAAAATTATCTATAAAGTTTAAAATTAATAATTGAAAATTTTATCCATTTCTGAAATTATTTTGTCAAAAATTTTATAGTTCTTCCAACATTTAACGGCCGGATTAGGGTTACCAAATAATCTGGGGACCTATTCTGAATTGTATGGTTAAGCTATGATATCCACTTTTATCTAAACTTTTCCACCAACAAAACTATTACTCGAATAATTCGAGTCGAATTAAAAAACCCTCTAAACCTGCTGTCAAGTGAGTAGGTCAAATAACTTGTTTCTAATCGCTGTGTACATTGTGGCAAGCTCGAAACGCTGTCTCTGCAATGAAATTTTTCTGAACTGTAGTCTACTCGATCTGTAAACCGCCGTCGGCCTCTAAACGTTCTCTCTGCAATCAGCTGCCAGTGTTCAGGAAACGAAACCGATTGGCCACTGGTAGGCCTTAATTCGTTGTGTAAAAGTGTGCAAAGAAAAGGAAGAGTTTTAAACACTTCAAGAAAACCCGAAAACTCTACGCGGTGTGCCTGTTGATGAAGCACGAACCCGCGACCAGTGTTCAGTGGTTTTATCCACTCGACCAATAGTCAGCTCCATAAATAAAAGAATAATACAATATAAGCCAACGTCTTCATTTTATTTTATATGCACAATAATATTGTAAGAATTCCTCTTCTACTTCTGAATATGAAAAAGTAGAAACTATGCTCAGTATAAGATGATTATGTTCAAGGCAATTTCTCTCTATCTTAGGCTGTGGTATAAGTTCTTTCAGTTACCAAATAAATATAAGCCATACATTCTATTAAAAAGTTTAAATAAAGTTTAAGAGTAATGAATAAAACGAAGCAATTGCAAATAATATTAACAATTCGAATTTCAGTGACTAACAACCTTTTTTATCGAATGATTTTTCTATTTTACTGTTGCCAGTTCTTTGACTTAGAATAAACAGTAAAGGCAGAGTCGAAAGATATACTGGTTCCTCAGTTACCAATAACTCTAATGCTACGAAAGTGGAGTAATAAATTTTTCTGCCACTTCGAGCGCTGTAGTCTCTTTGCAGCAAAAGTTTGGTCACAGTGGATAGATATACCGGTTCTTCAGCTGCATTTTAAAGTAGAGTTAATGTATCTTATGAGATGGTTTAATTCAAACATTGTGAATTCAACCATTCTGCATTTGCAATGTAGTTGCAGATGCAAAATGGTGCTGATTCGTTACTTTTGAGCCACTTTTTATATAGTTTGTTTTTTTAGTATTTAATTTCCATATTGAGTGCAACAAGAGGACATTTTTAATCTTACTCATAAGTGTTTCGCGTTCTTCAGTAACCGGGCGGATAAAAACCAATAAATGCTAGTCGCGCGTCTGCGCCTGACCGCGGGCTACCACTTGGAGTTTTGTTAATGTGTCTAACATCTAAATAGGGGTCAGTTAATTATAGAAAGTTATCCCGAAAATCGCTTCCTTGGCAGATTGTAAAGGTGTTGCATTGCTTTACTCCAAAAATCCACTTCAATCCCATCATGGGTTCGGCCAGACCCGAAAAGAAAGCCACCATGTAGCGAATGACGAAGGACTTGGACTGTCTATGAATATTTTTAAGGTTCTTGATCTAAACTCGAATTTGTGATCCCCAAAAACAATAGGCTGACACCTTTAATGTTTCGATTTTTGTCGTTAACAGATAGAAATGATATAATTTAAATTCATCCTAATTTCATAATTTAGGGAAAGAACTAAAGGGTGTGACTAAATTATCTCGAAAACAGCTCAAAAAGCGTTTGCCAATTCTTAATATGTAAATCGGTGAATAAAATTTTAAAAAAGTATGCTTACATGAAGTTTTTAAGTGAGCTTTCTTAAATCGATAAATATGAAAATTAAAATGTACAAGTAAAAACATACGTATTATTTAATTCATTTATATTATAAAATAATAATGAACATAAATAAATTTTCTTAAATATTTATAACAAATTATATCTTAATAAAGTATAAGTTCTTTTTATTGTCGATGTAAAAATTCTTCTAACTTTTTACATTAAAAAATTAAATACATGTAATTTGTCTTCATTCATTTGCGTTGTGTTTTAAACAGCAGAATCTTCTGGATTTTCTTCGTGTTTGTCTTCTGTACCTTCGCCTTCAGCCTCAGGGGCTTCAGTTTCCTCAGCTGGTGCTTCAGTTTCTTCAGCAGGTGCTCCGGTTTCTTCAGCAGGTGCTTCGGTTTCTTCAGCAGGTGCTTCGGTTTCTTCAGCAGGTGCTTCGGTTTCTTCAGCAGGTGCTTCGGTTTCTTCTGGTGCTTCAGTAGGAGGAGCACGACATCTGTATTCTACTTCTTCGGATGAAGATGAAGAAGAATCCTACAAGGAGAAACAATATATATATATATATATATTTGCTATAAAGTTTATTTAGAAACAACATTGTTATGGATAACAGAATTTCATTTTATACCTCTGAGGAAGATTTTTTAGACTCTTCAACACATTCTAAACCTTCCCGGCAAGGGCATTGGAACATATACACGCCTTCATCATCGTCATTGGGATTGCATACTTTTCCTAATATAAAAAAAATAATAATAAATAATATATGTTTAAGCATTAATGCTCCATAAAAATAGAAAAATATTAATCACAAATTCCTTTTTTTCATCAAATTTAAGACAAATTATAATCTAAGCCTAAATATTTTCCAAAGTAATCTCTAAATTGACTCGTGATTAAAAATTAGTTTAAGTTCTTCAAAATTAAGATTAAATTCGTGAAAAATGTATTATTATATATTGAATCTTAATTTTTCTCGATGATATCCAAAAGAGAAGTAAATTAAACTCACCTTCCCCACGAAGAGCTTTGCATTTGTTCAACTTGAATGATATGTAAGGTATATCAGGAGTTAATCGAACACAGCATTGCTTAGTAGAACAATCATCTGATGTTTTGCAATGCTTAAATGCAAATCCCTCTGCTACCTAAAATGTAGAATTAATTACATAAACATAATTTTAATTAAACTTTGTTAGAGCATGTGATAAATTCTAGAAAATTTAATTAAATTAGTAATTAATATCTAATTTTTTAATAACAGGAAAGTGTAATTAAACATAATATTACAATAATTAAAGATAATAATTAACTCAATGCTTGATTTCTGCATATTAAATATTGTCGATAGAAATTCTTAGAAGAATAAAATAAATTGTTATTCCTTATCAATAAGAGATAAATTTCTGATCTGTTACATTAGATAATTGATATATTTTAATTCTATTTTCGCTGGAAAGTTCCTTAAGCAGCCATATTTTCCAGAGCAAATATTATTATTACAGTATCAATATTAGAAAATTCATTTATATCTTAATTTGCGCGTGAACAAACAAACTTCAGAAACATTTTATTATTGTTTTTTAATGAAAATTAATAATAAACTTTAAAAAATTATACAAAACTGTAAATTTTTTAAATGATAATGTGCAATTTCTAGAGATTTAAAACAAAATTTCTTCATATAGGTTATAGAAATCTAATCTATGAAGCATTGTACGTAGCTTAAAGAATAATTTGTTTAAAAAAATTACGTGAATTATTTTATTATTGGTAAATTATACAGATTTTAATTGAACCCATCCCCGAATCTCGACCAGGTGGTATGAATTCGATGATAGATTGGATGAGGCAACTCAACTCATGAACGATCTGCAAAGGGACGATGCCTCTCAGGAGGACTTTCTATAAGAAGCTGAGCCCATTTGGGTATTAGATACGTGAAGAAAACACGAAAAATTCCACGCGACCAGACTGTTGTCAGGTGTGAACCCGCGACTAGTATTCAGTGGTTTTTATCCTTTCCACGAATAGTGGGGGTGAGTATCTCTAATCACGGCTTAATTTGTACAAATCAATATTACCAAATTACGGTAATAATTAAAATAAAAGATTTATAATTGCTAGTTAATAAATTAAATAACCGACATTTAAACTAAATTTCACAATTTAAAATTAAGCTTACCTCGTACAGGGAGACTGCGAGAAGGGCAACAATGCACAAGTATTTCATCCTAATTTCTTCTTCTTTCAAAAGCAAATGTGGCAAAACTCAGTTTCCGATTGAATAAATACCTTCCTTTATCAATTATTTATCATCGTCTGTTCAAATATGTTATGAAATTAAAAATAATATCGGCATTGTGACATCCATATCTTGATAAGTTATGGTGCTGCAATAAGCTGTTTCGTAGATACAGTTAGAGTAGATAGAGTATAACATAATTTTCTATATTTTATTATATTTTATTTAAATTTTATAATATTAATTAATAATAAATTAAGTTAATAAATATATGTTATAATATGTAAGTTACATTTAATATAATATTAGTGAGAACGTAATTTTATTGTTTTCTAAATGATATTTTGTATAATTTGTGAAAAAATCCTTCCTCAAAGTATAAACAGAGTATAATTTTTTATTTATACAGTGCAACCCCTCTACAACAGCCACTGATGGAAACATAAAAAAATGGTCGTTGTTTGAAGGTTGAATGATGTTCACTTAACCTCCAAACAACGGCCGTTTTCTTAAGCAAAGAATTTTCATTCTTTGCGTAAGAAAATTATTAATTATGACGCGAGAACGTAAAAAGGTTAAGTGTAATTTTATTCATTAATTCACGAATTAATCTTGTATTTTTATATGAACTTGGGCATACATTACATAAATATATGGACGATTGGTCTAAACATTAAAGTTCAAAAGAAAGATTATGAGAGTTTTGTCAATTTACAGTATTTAATAATGAGACGGTTTTATCTTCGCTGTTGTATTCTTAAATGAATGATTTAAGAAGTTAGAAAACAAAAATAATACAGTTTTATATTATAGTAGTGAAACAAAGGATATGGCGATTAAGCTAAGTGTTATATACAGAAAGATGAAGAAGAGCATGTTCCAATTGATGCTTGGAGGTAGGAAAACTAATCAATATTTATGATCTCAGGCCATCATGTAGAAAATAAAAAGCGGAATTGGGACATGCAATGTGACAAGATTGAAGATGAGAAATGGGCTGATGAGACAGGGGAATTTATAACAGAAGGGGATCAACAGATAGAGATGTGAAGTTGTTAGGAAGGAGTAGATGAGAGAAGCAAACCAAAGAAAGAAAATGGAGATTACTGCGGGAGATCTTCGTTCAAAAATAAACTATCGATAGTTAAATAGACAATAAACAATTTAAACAAATGTATTACTTACTTTTAAAACTAGTACAGTTAATAATAGAATGATTCTTTCTCAAAGAAACCCAAACATTCCTCAATAAACTTTTATATTGTTTTATGACTTCGTATGAAAATTCACGTGCACTTACATTGTATCTTGCAATCAAGGCGTTGTTGAAAATGACACTATACAGAACCATAAAGTTATAAAAAAGATTGAAGAATGTTTTGGATTTCATAGCGAAAGAATCACCCGCTAGTTTCTTGTGTCGTAGAAAATCATATAATATAATATTGAGAGAAATTTGTATAGCTAGGTGTATTTTATTAATACGTTGACATAACCTTTAAGAAGACATTAGGTTGGTTTTGATTTGGTTTAATTAGTATACCGCAACGTGACACATGAGCGATCTGCCAAGGGAAGAATACCTCCGGGAGGTCTTTTATGGGCAACTGGTCCTTTTTAAACAAGCGTTAAACATGAAGAAGACCAGAAAACTACACGTGACCAGCCCTTTAGTAAGGCGATAACCCGCAACTGACTACCAATGCTCAATGGTTTCATTCACTCGGCCTCCGGTGAGCTTAAAAGTTATAACAATTAAAGCACATTCTTGCTTGTTTTTATATAAAAATAAGTACTTTAGATTATTAAACGTATAAAATTGAATTTTTTGTTTCACTAATAAAATTATTCGGTCGATTCAATCAAATACATGAGATACGTTATACAATTCAATGAATAATAAACTGATAAGGAGCGATTGATAACTTGTTTCCAGGCGCAAACAATTCAAGATAAATCAGTATTTCGTATTGAAAAATCATTGACGTCAAAGACCATTTGTTCTTTTCTGTTAACTGATTTATAAATTTTCATTATTTTCATATCCAATTGGTCTATTAAATTATTTATAGATTATGATTATCGCAGATAGATAAGACTTTAGAAATTTCAATTTTAGTTTCAATTTTAAATGATTCGCAATAATAATTTAATTTACATAATGTTAATTAATAATGAAATATAATTTTACTTAATAAATCCGAATCATTAAAGCTTTTGTATCTACTGTTGTTACACTTATTTTTCGTCTTTTCACTTAATCAAATTGCCAAAATCATTGGCTTGTATCATCCCATTGTTGCTCAATAAGCAGCAATACATATTGTTGCTTAGCAAGCAAAAGATAAACAAACATAAAATATTATTTAATATTGTTGCTTAACAATTTATACAGATTATTAATAAAGTTTTCAGCAAGTTATAAGCGAATTTTAAGATTTTTATATTATTCAAATTCTTGATAGATAACCTTTCAAGAGAGAGTACGGACTGTATTTTACTCACATAGCAAAACCTGTCAAGACGGAACCTGAATAAAACGGAAACCTGCCAAAACGGAACGATTTTCTTTCCGGTTTAGCAGGTTTCCGTTTTAGACAGGTTTTACTGTGCACATTTTTTACGTCAATTTGACGTCATTACTTCAGTTTTAAAATAAGAAATTCTAAAGAATGATGTCAAATTTATGTAAAAATGTGCACCATCAAAATAAATCCAACATAATTAACTTTTGGAACTGTTTATAAAATTTTATATACAGGTGTACAATGGCCTTCCAGTGATCGAGTAGATAAAACCACCGAATTTCACCCTCCTCAGCAAATCGCTTTCCCACCAATCCAATGAAGTATAATAGTTCTTCTTCTTTATTTAGTCGATAAATAATAACAGTTAACTAACTTTTGAATCATCCTGTATATTAAAATTACGCGCACAACCGCATACAGCTGTGTTTATGTGAATTGATGTCTAGCTGCCGTAAACGGAAAGGTTTCTACACTAACGTAAGAAGAACAATTAATTAGATTAAGTAATTAAATAAATAAATAATTTCCGACGTAGATATGTGTTATCTATTTACATGTAATACGTACTTACGTCATTTACCTCATTGGATGATATGTATAGTGTGACGTCTCGAGACGAAGAATAATGCAACGTTTCAGTGGTTCCTAATATTGATTTCTGAGCCCGAAAATTTAGAAACGGCTGCGCACGTGCGCCTTGAATCGGCATGCGACAAAATCTAGATAATTCGAGGGCAATTCGGTTCATGAGGTCATTTACTAAATTACTATTTATATATTGTTTTTATATTTGGGTGTTAATGCTACTAAACTTTGGAAATTATAAGTCAAATGGGGGGGGAATGGAGAGGGGTAAGTCAAATCTCGAGTGGAGTCAGACTTAATGAAAGTTTTAGCTGTTATTGGCATATATATATATATTTTTTTAAACTTTCCTTAACCCTAAAGTAAGGCTTGATAATTATACTACTTAATATTATAAAAAGATATTTTTAAATAAAATCTCATACAGATGGCGCCACACACAATTCCGACTGGTTTTTTAAACAAGTTTTTATTACTACTCTATTTAAACTTTATATCTTACAGTTAGTGTAAGTGGAAATTATCAGACTATTCTCCTGATTGTCTTAAACGCAAGTTCCGGGAAAGTCGTGAAACCAGCTTTTTAAGTGTCTTTAATGGAGCTATAAGTGCAATTTTTCACAGATGCAAAAAATGTAGGCCTAGACTTACTTTATTCTCTTCACATTTTGATCGTTTTAAGACACTTGCCCTTTTTTTATGATGTTAAATTTGCGCTGAAACTTGATTCTAATCTCTTTAGTTGTGCACGCGATCTCCAGTAGATGTCGTTATTTATTAAGTGCAGTGCTGCCACGTACTTCGAATTTAATCCATTCCAGGAGACCATTCAAACGCTGAATTGTTCGAAGTCCGAAACAATTTTCTCCGTTAGGAAGAATGGAAAGTTAATTAATATGTTCCCAGACTCTAAACAATACCCGTTTCGATATACTGTAATAATAAAAATTTCATTTACTATATCTTAGTGACGAGTGATAATGTCCAAATTATTAATAATGTCCATAGCTTTCTCACAAATAATCCTCTCGGAGATGCTATCACCAGCTAAATACTTCTCATTTATCTACATTAGGAGTTTATTTGTCATCTCCTCAAGTAGGCTACTTGCCGTCTCCTGGAGGTCAACGTTGTCACATCTTTAGCCATATTATTGCTTTCTTATTCTTCAAACTTCCTCTTAGGCTTCCACGCTTTTCTTAGATGTCGCAGTTAATATACACGAATTATTTTAGTTATTATTTATTCCTTAATCGAATAGCCGCGTGGATATTCGATTAAGTGCCGGGACGGTATAGAAGATTTATACCCAAACTTTTAATATTTCAGTCGTAGAGAAACTGTGTTGTGCTAGATTGCTTATTCGAATTGTTAAACACAAGATCGTGTTATTAACTCAATCACTTGGCTTTTGACTCCACCTTTCACTGTCAACTAAATAAAGGTGGAGTCAAAAGCCAAGTAATTGAGTTAATAACACGATCTTGTGTTTAACAATTCTTTTAATATTTGTTAAATTTACTCTGGTGCTCACTACTCGCTGAGTGGATAAAGCCACCGAACTCCGGTAGTTGGTCGTGGGTTCACGCCTGCCAACAGACTGGCCACGTGAAATTTTCCAGGTTTTATTCGCGTTAGTAACACCTAAATAAGGGCCAGTTTTTTCATAAACCCCCGGAAGGTATTTCCCTATGCAGATCACCCACGTGTCGCGTTGCCGTAATCGAATAAAACCAAAAATCCTGGAGCTGCTTCTGACCATGGCAAAACTAAAATTGTCGTGATAAATTGAGGTGTTAACTTCCTTTTTTATAATTAATTGACAATCTATTGTATTTCAATTTCCAATGAATATCTTTAAGTAAATTATATTTCAACTGTATCCAAAATTTTGACCATTTTTTAACTGTTTGTTGTTATCCCGGGTATTTGTTCACTAATTACCCTGCACCACAAAGAAATACCAGATACCGCGTAGGTGTCTGGTTTTTAATTTTTTGGGAAAAAATCAGGTTAGAATTTTAATGGCCAACATATTGGAATCCATAGAAAGATCTGAATGTTCTGTAAGGAAGGTCTCGCGATAAAGACTAACAAAATCTTGTGTTCCCGATTCTTCCAGTCTCCCCTATATTTTTCTAACAGGCCTATAAATGTAATGGCCGACCTAGAATTAAATCCCCGCAATAAAATAATATATAAATGAACTGAAAAATAATGTTTTTTTATTTAAATATTGTTTAATTTTTTGCGCAAAGAAGAAATTTAAGGGGGAAGGAATAGAATAAAATATGAAAGAACTAAACAGAAATTTTGAAGATAACAATTCCACGAATTTGAAAAAATCGTGGTTTATACTGTAACTATTTTTTATGCGTGTATTAATAAAAACAGTGTACTGCTGTAAAATAAACTTTTGATTTGTACAGAATCTTATTCTGTTACTACTGTAAATACAACTACATACTATGTAATTTATCTTGAGGTAGTGTTACCACCCGTCCGGTTTTCACTCGGACAGTCCGGGAATTGAGTCACTGTCCGGGTGAAATATTAATTTCGTCCGGGAATTTCATAGAAATTGTGAAATTACGATGTTCTTGCAAATATTGTTATAAATTTACACCATTTGAACAACGAAAGACCTCACATTCACTGAAACTCATCTGCCATTCAGCCATGTTACTCTGTTTATGCTGACGTGTGACGCGCATCCTGCCTCTTGACTTTCTTTTTTTTTTGCTTGTATGTTACTCCTGCGCAAGCCCCTAGTCCCTAACTCTAAGTGATTTAGAACCTGCATGCACGTTATTCTTCGCATTATAAAATGACATTGCGCATGCGTCAGGAACTTCTGTTCGAACAAACCTGACCTGCCATTCGGGCCAGCGATTTTGTAAAGGTGGCAACACTACTTGCAGGATAAATAAAATTAAAATCAAACTTTGTTAGAAGAGTACTTTACTGTACATAACTTTATCAAAAATCTGAGTTTAAGATGGCCAGATGGTCGAGGCAGTTGAGGCATAATTGGAGGATCTTGTCAGTTCGAAAAATTCCGGGAAATTTTCGGGGTATAGTCCATCCCGAATGTGTCAAGTCCCGTTACTCGCCACTCGGTCGTGCCATTGTCAACTCGGATAAACCCATAAAGAAGAGCAATAGGAGTGTGGGAATTCAGTTCGGGCAATAAGAGGCCATGTTAGTGCTCATAAAACAATTAAATCATATGAAATAATTAGTATATCACTCTAAATCAGTGGGTCTCAAATCTACGCTTGTAAAGCTGATCTCTGCATGTTTGCTTTCATAAGAGCAATTAGTTTCCGCTCACAGCTACTAGACGGCGCCACTGAAACGAATTTAACACAAGGTCTGTATAAGAAGGTCAGGACACGCTCCCGTGATTCTATGCGGCAGCGGTCATTTTGGGACTTATCGATAGAGCTCACCACACGTGGTTCCTGAGTGAGTCGATTATTATTACGTATATACGTACTCAAAACGTTAAACAATGGGTTTACGGAGTTTACAGCTTTCTGTGTGTTTACAGAGAAAGAAGTTATGTCACAGATAAGCTCTGTTAAAAATATCATTAAATTGTGTTTAATATTATTCTTTTTTGTTAAAGTTTATATAATTAGGAAAATAACACGTTTAAGCCTTTGTAAAACCAAAAATGTTCATTAATTAAACGTTAGTTTAGTATTTATTTTTTTAATGCATTAATATTGTGTTGGTAAATGCTTTAAAATAAAATTTTGGATAACTTCATTGTATATTCTTTATTATACTTTAAATTTTCTTTGATGTTATTGCATTACTTTACGAAGTGACTATATACGTAATTGCATCAGTTTTAGCACCTATTTAATTAGTTTCAATCATGACAGCAAATGATATGGATGATTGTTTCTTTTAAACTATTTGATCGAAAAGTTACATAAAATTGGGGTTGCATAATCATCCGAAATTATATTTTTGACTGGAAATCACTGGATTTCTGCAATTTTAGTTTAATTAATGTCGTATAAAACTGACTGCTCGTACAAGTTTGCTTAAAACATGCGACTCAAAAATCCCCAAAATGGCGGCTCAAGAAGTAGGTCACGCGTGTCCTGACCTTATATAGACCTTGATTTAACAGAACTCTATTAGTTTCGTATCTGTACGTAAAACTGTGCCATGTATTCTAGTCACGTAGACTATTCGCGATTAAAACGGAGGACCTTCACTCTGATGTCACTAGAAAGTTATTGCTGTAATTATAGTATTGCACTGCCGAATTATTGCCGTTTATCGCGTATATCTTGTTCGGTTATTTCCTTATTGGCTTGGCATTGAAGTCTAAAATCAAATCCCAGTAAAAAGTAGGAGATAATAAATACAGATAAAATGTTCACAAAATTGAAAAGCAATGGAACCGGTAATATTCTTAAAATTTTTTTGTAAATTCTAAAAATAAATAAGATTATTTCCAGATCAATCGCATCAATTAGTTATATTAACAAAAGAAGAATTATTGTCGAAAAAGAAGAAATAGTTTCATCTGATGAATATGAACGTTTAATAACAGATCCTTTAAAAGAAATACAAAATAGTCTTACCAAACTAATGAAGAAATATAAAGACGAATTTTCAAGTCAACAGGTAAAGAATATATTAGATTTTAATAACATAAGAGAACCAAAATTAAATTTAAGATTCAAGACTCACAAACCGGGTAACATTTGCAGACTTTAGTGGACTTTAATTAAGAAATCTATTTTATATAATCTTGAATGTTATTTAAAAACCTACTTACAGGTAATAGATAAATCAGTTTATGGCGTACAGAATACAAATGAATTGATTAATGGATTATTAAAAGGTAAAATTAAACAAAATTATCGTATTATGAGTCTTGATGTTAAATCGATGTACCCATCTATTACTTTAGAAATGATTAAAGGAACCGTTAATAAATATAAAATGCTGAGCACATATTAAATCTTATAGAATTTGTATTTAAAAACAATTATTTTAAAATCTCTACAGAACTACTATCGACAGAGAAATGGAATTGTTATGGGATCGGTCGTTGGATTAAAATTGGCTGACATCTGTACGATACCGATAGATGAAAAGATATCACAAGTTCAAGGTATTTAATATTATGCACGTTACGTAGACGATATACTGATTATATATGACTCACAAATAATTACATCCCAAGACATTGAAGAACCATGCAAATAAGTTAGATAAAAATTTAAAGTATACAAGTGAGGAAGAACAAAATCAAGAAATAAATTTTTTAGATGTTACTAGAAAAAGAGAAGATACGCAAATTTTGTTTCGTAGGTACGAAAAATTATGTAACACAAAGAAAACTATTAATTAGTTATTAATTACAAATCATATTGCCCTACAGAAACAAAGTGTATGAATTTATTATGGAATTAAAGAAAATATTAAATAAAACAACGCTACAAGAAGCTATAGAAATAGAAACAAGTCAACTCTTTACAAAATATTTATTAAATGATTATCCAAAGAATACATTATGTAAGTGGTATAAATATTATATAAATCATAGATATAACGTTAAAAATCAAATAACGAATAATTTATGTTAAGTTCCCTTATATAAATAATTTGAAAAATATAAACCGGTTTTCAAGAAATTTTCTGTGTCTAGTGACAAAACAAAAAAACAAGATGACGAATGTAATTAATGTCATAAATAACGAAGACCAAAATATGTTAAAAAACCAACTCGAAGTTGTAGGTGTCGTTTACAAATTATCGTGTACTTGTCCAAGACCGAAACTTTACATAATAGAAACAGGAGGAAAGTTGGAGACACGGCTACAAGGACATGAAATGCTATTGTAAGCGAAATGCATTTAGAATCCGTGACATCGATGAACACGAGGTTATTGATAATTAAAGTTTGGAATTTATTTCGTTACTTGTTTGTCTTTTAAAATAAATCACTCGAAGTCGGATAAGAAAGAGTAGTTTTTAATCTGGAGATAATTTTATTTATTTTTGGAATTTACAAAAAATTTTTACGGATAAAATATATTTTATAACGTATTGTACGAATGAAATGGTAAAACATTGTTCGAATGTAACTTTACAATACGTCCTTTAATATGATTTTCTGTCTTTAATTCGAATTTTTGTTCAATAGATTAAATATTTATAGTCAGAACGGGAGCTACAGGAGGGAGCCAGTAGCGCGTTATCCTATGAGCAAGAAGAGCAATTGCTCGCGACCTCACAAACAAGAAACCCCGAACTAATTTTTTATAAACTCATTATTGTAGTAAGAGTAACTAAGTTTAAATTTTTTAAGTTTAATTTTAAGTTTAAATTTGGATCGTATCTGGGACTCTAGATTGCCAGTGTAGCGCAAGGTGCACTAGAAGAACGCAGAGATCGCATTAAAAATCGAACGAGAATACCAGGGATTGCCCCAAAAATTCCTCCGAATAAAAATGAGTGAAGTTAACATTGTACACGAACCTCCTAAGTCAAATTAGCCTGGGCCTCATGAAGCTACAACGCGCCACTGTGCCTGGAGCTGTCGAAGTTCACACAAAATTAAATGATTTGCATCGAGTACAGCTTTTTATTTCTTTTTTAATAAAAATCATCAAAATTAAAAATAAAATAATTATTACAATTAATACAATTTAAAGTTTCCGGTCTTTTTTTTTTAAATCTAGAATAAACAAGATGGTTAATTATTCTAGGACCAAGATTTTTGTTTGTATCAGACCTCCAGAATTTTTTTAGGGTAATCACATATGTAAGATCCTTACAATTTGGCTGGCACTTTAATAGACACGAAAAACAGCTCTCTTAGTACCTATAGGGATGATAAAGTTTATAAATAAATTCATGAAGCCAACATATTCAGTTTTGCTTGCTTTCAAATGTTTAAAGTTTTAATTAAGCTATTTAATTACCAATTAAAATATCAATAATTTAATTTTTCTAAAATTTTTACTTCATACTTTTGAATTTATATCCTGTTTCATTCATTATTAATATAAATATATTGTATAAAATATTGTAAATTACATCTATTCGACAGTACATTCAGCGTGTTTTATTGTGGAACGACTCAGTTAAAAGCTGTTCCATCACCTCTAAATGTTAATTATAAAGATTAATGAGTATCCGGATGGTTGAATGGCATTCGCTTCGGTTGGCCACCACCCGGCGAGTTCCATGGTCTAACGTTTTTCACACTTCTAACCGACTTAATACACTTGCGATTCAAAATTAACTCCCCAATCTCGGAATGGTATTACCAACGACAATGCGGAAGGACAAAATTTCCACTGTCCAAAGACGGTGAAACGAGAGGGGAGGAGCAAATTTCCCTTGCCCCGAAGAATTAGAAAACCTATACAATGATTTTTCGTTTACTTCCTTTATTTAATATAATAATTGAATTTGCTGTAGGGCTCCCAATATATATTTTGCTCCAGGTCCCTATTAATATCTGGTCGACCCTATTAATGTCTGCAATTCTCTTTAGTCTCGATTTGTTGAATAACAAAATTCCATCCTGATCGGCCAGATCCACATTGGGAGCGGCGGGATTTCTAATAAAAAATTCCTGGAAATCAATATATCAAAGACAACCTACTTTACTGGGGAGTATAGAAGAGCGTCTTTGATATATTAAACTCTACCGCACACGACAGTTACTTGTCTAACTTACTAACCATGAATTTAAAATAGATATTAACAAAGCACTAAACCATGAGGATCGTCATGTTGTTAATGGTGTAGATCACGTGTTTGCGGATGAAACGTCAAAGTGAAGCACGCGATAACACTGTCACGTGACTAGGGATTGCAATCCAGCAGTGTTTTCAATCCAGCTGGATTTTTGCTGGACCAACATCATTCCAGCTGGATCCAGCGCGGATCCAGCGCAGATGTATTTTTGGTGCAATAAAGTGTTATCTATCTATCTATCCAGCAATTTATGTTTTTTAAAGAAATAAAAGTTTCTTAAGTATTTAAAAAAATGTTTTATTATTTAGACTTGTCACTATAAATCAGTAAAACTTCTTACACATTTAGGTAGCAAACTTAACTTTGGTTCGGTTTAACACTTGAGATAGAGATAATTAACTTTAAATGTTAAAGATTACATTATAATTATAATCTAACTAAAGTTAAATAATAGCAAAGATAATTCTACTAATTAATTTATATTAATATATTATAATAATGTAAGGACAGATAATCAGTGGCTAAGTGGCTATCAGTCTTACCAGTTTTCTTATATAGGCTCTACATATCAGTCTGTAGTTATTTATAACTAATTTAATTATTCGTGTTAGTAAAGTAGTGAATAAGTAATTAGTAGTAGTCTAGTAGTTAGTTATTATTATCACAATCATGAATCACATACATTCATATCATCATATATCTAAGATACTGATACTCATTAATTTAATTAACTATTTAACTAATTAGGTAGCCTCAGTTTCTCACTAATTTTCACAATAAACTTGCCTAGTCTAGCCCACTAACCACTTGTAGAATAAATGTTAAAACCTCTTACTTAATAGAATTAGAGTAGAAGTTATAAAATATTAGCCCTGTCTTGAATAAAGTATTTTAAAGGATTAAATAAAATTAAATCAATCACTTCTGTTATTATTATTATTTTTTTGGACTTTTCTGGAAGTAGGATCTCAAGAAACAAACGGTATTAATGGTGTTGTCTCCCAACCTACTTCTTAATGAACTGCATATATATTTCGCTGCGGAGAAGGCCCTTTCTGCCTCTACGTTAGTTGGTTTCAGAGTCATCAAATAATCATAAATCGTTCCGTCACGTGATTCATTGACGTCACAACGACCGTAAATTAGAATTATGCACCAGGACTAGGAGAGAAGTTACTTATTTTATTTAGCGCGAAGACACTTTATTTAGCGAGAGCGGAAAGTCAACTGGCAATTAGATCAGCAGAGGGGGCGGGCGGTGCGGTGTAGAGAGAGGTGTAGCACAGGTTGCCACACTGAACGGCAACGTCATTCTCGCCGCCGAGCGATAGCGCAAGTAGCAAAGCGGCAACTCCGACAACGTAGACGTTTGCGCCATTATTTAGAAAGTTAATTGAGTATTTGCGGATCCGCAGCGCTGGATCCAGCACGCCGAAGAATGCGCTGAATCCAGCTGGATTGCTGGATGAGGGATCCAGCAATTTCAATCCCTACACGTGACAAAACGTCAAAGTTTTTATAAATATAAACGCGTTAAGAGAGTTAATTTAGGATACAAATTATCCTCGTAGACTATATAAAAAGCACTAATAGTCACGCGGCCGATATAAAAATCGTTAATAATTCGATCGATTCAAACTAAATTCGAATTTTTATACCTTTCTGCACATGTAGATGGCACGTGGTTGAATTCGAGACCTCATTTGCTAAATTTGACCAATGGGAAGCGTGAGAAATAAGCGATTTTTTTCGCTTTTAAGTTTTTAAAGTACGACTTGATAAAGTTATCAACAAAATAAACAGGTTTTTTTAATTCTCTGGTCAAAATACTTAATATAAAAATATAAAATTCGATTCAATTAAAACCTGAAAACACTCTGAGATTCTATTTTTTATTCATTTCTCCTGTCTACAAATAGAATTATCGCTTTGTATTATAAATTATTTATAATTAGGCATGCCATTCTAACACCAAAGGTGAATCTTATAACTTTCTCACTTCGAAAATCCGTCCCAGTTATCTATTTCTAACTAGGAAAAGTCTATCTTTAGCATTCGTCTGTATGTTTTATTTTTTTATTTTAAGAAAATTTAAATTTAGAGTCCTTCTGACACGTGTACAAAAGTGCTTGTTTCAACTGTAAAAAAAATAAATAAATTATTCATTCTTATTTGTCGTCATTACTTAAAAATCATCAACGTTAAAGTTGGTTACACATGGAGGAGTTAACCACTCAACCTTTGTTTTATGCCTGACAGTAGCTTAAGAAGCGTGAAAAAATCTGTAATAGATTCGATGAGAATGGTCCATGCTTACTCGGTAACTGATCTCCATACTGCTTTAGATGTTGCAAAGGAAATGTTAAACAATTTTTTTATCATAAGAACTTACTTGAGTATTAATTTTAATAAATAATAAATTATTAGAGCGAAGAAAATTTTTATTTTTATTTATAACCTATTTGCACTCTTTATCCATCTATATTATATTAAAGAGGAATAGTTACATTAATTACTACCGTTATAAAAAAGGAACAAGAAGTATTGTTACGCAGAGAACGAATGAAACTCGTTCATTATATATAATAGAATGTCTGTTGTCTGTTTTCTATACTCCCCTAATTCCTTTGATCGATTTGCATAAAGTTTTTCAGAGTTATTTTCTAGGACCCTGCATAAAATATAAGTTACCATGAAATCTGGACATCCCACACCGCCCCTAATTCTCTTTGACACTGTGATAACAATAACATAGCCATGAGTATACTAAAATAATCAAATTTTTGATATGGATGTCATTTTAATGTTTATTATATTCCCCTATTTCTGATTCCCTCATTACTTTTCCTTATTACTTTACCCTGGAGTCTATTTGCTAGTGTTAATTATAATAAACATTAATGTACTTTTAAGTAGCATAGGAATGAGGGAAACATATTAAACAATGGTGAAAAGTATTTTGAAAACAATCTTTTACGAAATAATGGAGTTTTAGAACAAAATTAAACCCATCTGAATGAGTTAAAAGTAGTTAACGTCAATTTTCTTTATGTTAAACGAATTTATGTTATGAATTATGTTAATAAATGAATTTATATTAGCCTACTATATATTTTATATACACTTAATGCTGTACAATTATTAAAGCTTTTTTTCTATAAAGTTATATAAAAATATAAATTTGAAATTAGTCTTGAAGCGTAGATAATTATGTCTTTTTTGTTGATAATATAATGAACGAAAATACTAAATTATCTTCCTTAAGGGAAAATGTATACGTTAGTATTTCTTTACTCTTTCCTTATTGTAAACTTAAAATAAAATAATGTAATGTAATGTAATGTTTATTAGTTCATCAAGTGACTATTGTATATGCATATAAAGGAACCACCCGGAAGGAGAAAGACAAGAATCCTTATTGTGCACGACGCAAGAATCTGGATCTTTCTGATGAAAGTATGGTACACTCCCAGCTTCCGTCAAGGCTGATGCACGCCCTCATAAAAAGAAATTTAATAAATTAAAATATACAATATCTGCTATTAAAAAAATACTTAAGACAGAAAATTTCCTTTATTCAATGTCCCTAAAAGTGGAATTGTATGATTGATAGGATAAAGCAATATAAGGAGGAGTACCATTCTATGAAAAACTGGCTCATATTCGGATGTTAGGCATTGTGAAGGATATCTGAAAAATTCCACGTGAAGAGCGAACCTGTGTTCAGTGGTGTTATCTACACGGAGGCATGCCTAAAAATAGATTTACTTTATTGAATTAAGTGCTTTCTTTATAATTATATTTATTTAAGTTTAATTGTTCTTGATTCAGTTTATTTCATATTATATTTAACAATTTAATTACGTGATAGAGACATTTTTCGATATTTTCCAGGGTTTCGGAGAATCGTTTTTGACTCATTTCAGCCCATAATTAAATAAACGTTTCTGTGATGCATGACATAATTACAAAACATATAAATTCTATAATACTATATAATTTTGCTCAGTTGTACTTCAAAAGATTATCTATTATCCTTTTAAAAATGAGTAAAAATTACAAATTTATATATTTTATTATACAATCTGTCCTCGACTACAATAGATATTTAGACAGATGATTTATTTTAAAAATTGTTTTTAAGTCTGAACAGATAATAGTCATTCATAATTGCTTATATTCAGTATAATTTATTATGAGATGTAATACCCGTATTATAATAAGAATTTATCCGCTACTGGGAAATAACAATAACCCTAAATTACGAAGGTATTCTGTGTGTAGTCTATGCAATGTTTCTTCATACACATACCCATATATAATATAAGTCAACTTGTATGTATTTTTGTTTTTTGTTTCTATATCGTCTACTTGGACCTTATTTATAAATTGGACTTACACCGGTGTAGTTTCTGATTAGCAAAGAGAGGAAGTCTTAGTCAAAACTCAAAAAAACCATAAACGCAGGTGAAAATAAATCTGGGAAGAATATTCTTTGACACCCTAAAAAACTACCGTGGGATCCCATCACCCCTAAAGCTTACCCCTCCTAACTTACTATGTACATTTGTTAGGTAATGGGCTCTAACCGTTCAATGTATTTTCACCAAATTTGGGAAGAATATTCTTCGAAACTCTAGAAAAAACTGAGGGGTTGACTTTAGAGGTGTTTGTGTGTCCCTCAAACACCCTAGAGCACAAACAACTTAAGCTCGAGCAATTTTTTGTGTTTTGTAGTTTCATTATTATAAATACCTAGGCTACAATAAATGTACATTTTAGTTATTGAGAACGTTGTTTTAATCTCCCTCTTCTAACCCAACCTCACCAATCCCCACTTCTCAAAAGCTCGAGCAATACAGGACACGCGCAGCTGGTAGCCTATAAAATCGGACAAATCAGACGTGTGGACATGGCACGTCATCACAGAACCACACTAAAATTCCGAAATGGTATCCCATGTAATAGAGATTAGCCTAATAAAGTGCAACATAAGTCTACACGTCTGATTTGCTGATTTCGTGGACTACCTTGTACTATACATTTATTTATGTGTAACTATAAATTCAGTTATCGTTAACATCGTTCAAAGAGAAACAAGAAACTATCTTTCTGAGGAGCTGCTTAGTCCTGGATTATCATTCTACTTTATTTAACAGGCTGCATCCAGACCGTTCCAATACAGTCCGTTAAACTTTTCAAGATTTCACGATGATTACTTGTACTGTACCTACCATCCAAATAACACAAATTCATTCCTCCTTACTTGAAAACCCACTAGTGGCCAAGTGGATGAAACCCCTCGGCCACGGCTGTCGTTCTTCACGTTTGTAACCCAAATGGGGCTAGATTCTCATAGAAATTCCTCCTGGGAGAAGGTCCTCTCGGCAGATCGCTCACTTGTTGCGTTGTCATATTCCAACAAGCAAAAAAACCCTTACTTAATGCCATGTTAATCTTTATCATTTTACCTTTAAAATGATTCATGGTTCCAGATTTAAGGAACATCCTGTATGTACATTGTGAAACGTACTGTACATACAGGATGATCCATAAATCGCTTTATCTCTTTTAGTTCGACTTAGTATGGGCGACCATAAAACTCGATTATGATCTCTTTCAAATTTTCTACTCTTAAAGTATATTTCGCAATATTTAATTTTGTTTAACTATCAACAGGAAAATTTTGTAACTTACAATTGTTATATACGTCACAGTTGAACGTTTTTAAATTCTGTAATTCTTCTAATTGCTTTAAAAGCATGAAGTTTTCCTGGTTTTCGTATGATATTTCCAAAAATTTCGTAATACACAGAGATTTACATAACTAAATAATTATAGTTTCTAATTATACCTTGTAATTCGTTTCATTATAAGAAATTACAATAGAAATACAATTCGATTTAAATTTGAATTTTACTGCAAGAGAAAAAATTTGCATTTGTAAATTTATGATTTAATTACTAATTTATACACATAAACTGCTGTTTTATCGTAGTTACAATGCAAAATATCGTATATGCTATGGTGTATAAGACGCGCCCAATTTTCAGACTATTTTTTACGGAAAAAATATGCATCTTATAAGCCGGTATCTACATTTTAAGGTTAAAATTACACAAATTTCACGAAAAAATATAATAATACACCATAAGAAGTCTAAACGATCTACCATTGTCTTTACAAGAAACATTCATTCGAACAAATAATTAAGAATTTAAGCTATAAAAAAATGATGTCAACGTTACAGGTTTTCAAGTAATACAACAATAAAGGTTAAGTACTTTGCCACTAGCTAATTTAGGAACGTTTACATAACACTTCATTTGTTTTTCTTTATATAAAAAAACTATAAAGAAAGGAACATGTCGATCAAGGAGGATGCCAGATGAATTCTAATATTAAATTTGAAAGAAAAAAAATAAAAATAAAAACTAGGAATTGCCAGTAAATTGTCAAAACATGAACTATCCCACCTCTCACTTTGCAACTCCCACTTGACAACTGATTTAAATTTAATATCATGACAGCCGTATTTTGTTAGTTATCTGTGTGTGGCTACCCCACACAGTGAAAAACAATGATTTCCAGGAACTTGATCTCAATTTAGGACACAGAAATCGTAGGAAATAGGACGGTTCGCTTTACGAAGGATTCCAGGAATCCATTACTTCGCTATATCATAAATGTAAGCGTCTACTATACTTAAAATGGGTGACGGATTTAAGGACTTCCGGACTCTCATGTCCGTCGTGGCAGGTCCTACTTGTCTTTTATACAAATGAAATGCCTATAATTCTTTTTCTTTCGTTAAATTAAATTTGTAGGGGTAGAAACACTAAGATTTTTTGGGCACGGGAAAAAATCTACACCTTTCCTCTCTCCATGGCCCTGCTAGTGTAATATTTTATGCTTCTTTTACTCGATTTTTTCCTATATGTAAAGAGAAAAACACTTAAAAAGAAAAAGAAAAATAATTTTCTGAAGTTCAGGTTGAACAATTACAACATAAAAATTTGTTTCTTAAGCACGATATAGTGCAGTTATCATTTCATCAATTTATTTGCTCCTTTTAGTTGAATTTATTTATTTTTTAAAAAACAAATTCATTAATTTAAAAATGTATTCATAAAAAACAGCACTGCTTAAATTATGACGTAAATATTTAAATAATAATTATTAAAATTACGTATCAAGATGAAGATAGTGGTGTTAATCTTCAAACAATTGAAAACTTTATTTAAAACAATGAAAATTAACAATTAATAGCGATTACGATAAAAACATTCAATAAATAAAAAAATAGTAATTAAAATTTAAAAATATGTTTATTTTAATTAATAAATCTAATTTAATTGTAATTTATTGAAATAATAGAATGTCAGTGAACGATATATACGCAAGAATTTCATAATTTAAATGTGATGTACACTTACAACATATTTAAATTAGAGATATAGATATAAATAAGCTATAAATCCATTCATCTGTCCTACTTATGAGTTCAAAAACCCTTATAATAAATATAAAATTTTAATTAATCACCAACAAATTGGGTATATATAGGAAATTATAAGGGGAATTACTTATTTTTGATAAAGTTAAATTCTTCTTCTTCTCAGAAAAAAAGCTATTAAAACAATTTTTTAAATAAGAAATTCACAAATTTTATAACTAAATTGCATTAAATAATATTGAAATTATTGAAAAAATTGTTATAAATAACTCAGATTATTTTTTACCAACTTTAATGATTGATCCTCATTGCTAAGATTCTACTGATCCTCATTGTTAATACCGTATTGATCGTCATTGTTAAGGTTCTACTGATCATTGTTTAAGGTCCTACTTGATCCTCATTGTTAATGTCGTATTGGTTCTCATTGCTAACTCTACAACTGTTCTATTAAAAATGATAAATTAATTGTTAAGGAGGAAATGTTAAATGTTTAACTAAAAACAATTTAGTTTTTAAAATATAATGATAATTTAAAATACATTATGTGAGCTATTCAGGTTATGACATTCGTTATGTAATTTATATAAACACGCACACAACCAATTAACAATGAAGCAATTTTGCAGCAATAATTTAATCATTTTACTGCTATAAATTAAAATACGTCCTATCAACAAATATAACTACTTTACAGACTATGAAGTGGCGTTTTTGTTTTTCATTCATAAGAGGGGTGAGCCGGCCATTACTTACGTGTATAATTTTTCATCCCTCCTTCCCTGTCTGGTACAATACTGTACTTTTGACAAACGCTTATCCTTTAATTACATACACAACAATTAATACACTCCCCTAACATTAAATAAATGACTCAAAAAAGTTCTACAGTCGAACCTCTAAGCAACGACCACTGACAGGAACGTAAAAAGTAACCGTTGTACGGAGGTTATTTTGTATGCATTTTTATTTGAAAACACAAAATGTTTCTGTTTACAGCTGTGTCCGTTGTTGGGAGGTGTCCGTTATTAGAGGTTAAGCTGCATTTTTCAACTGCTAGTAAGTAGACTTATGAGAGTAAATGTGTACACCATTAAAAAATACACGTAGGAAATACCTCCTTCCTTTTTGTGTACAGTGACGTATTTTTCGCAACTCTCCACCCTCCTCTAAACTATACGCGTAATTAATGGACACCACCTCATTGACTAATAATGGAAAAGGATGTCCTATAAAAATATTTATTTATTTTTAGAAAATTGTGATTTATGGTTTAAATATTTTTTCAATTATTAAAGATCACAAGAATCCAGAATGACAACTTTAACAAAGGCATAAAATGGTAAATTTTAGTTCCGCGCATTATCACCAGGGGGAACTATTTATTCTCATTGGATAGCACTTATGAATCAGTTTTTCGCAGCATTTTAACAGACTTAGAAGGTCAGTAGTGTCTTATATTACTCTTTACTATAATTTAATTTATATATATTAATAAAATTTAATATTTCAAAAATATTTTGTACATTTTAAAATAATTATTTTATAAATTTTAAATATAATTTCTGCAGTATAAAATTCAAATTTTCAACTACTAAATTGCGGATAATTTGATGCTTTATTACTTAAATGTGGAATTATTAGGTATATTTAATATTTTAACTTGATTTTCTTTAATAAAACTTATAAAATTTGAATTTTATACGCAATTTTTTTTTCCTTATTTAATAAATTTTTGTTAATAATTTTAATATTTTAATACTTAAATTAAAGTAAAATATTGTAGGAATAATTTAAATTAAATAACTAGTAACGTAATAGAAAAGCCATTAAAACAATTAGTAATTTTTATCTAAAAATTACGAAAAAAATATAATATATAAATATTGGTAATGGCAAATAACAAAAAATAGATTAAATTAGTAAATAAATCTGAATTTAATTCACACTTCTTTAGCCTCCCGGTATCTTTAAAAAAGGAAAAGAGGTCAAGCGTTAGTATTGGACGTGTGTTAACGATTTTCGTAAAAGCGGTCCCATTCCATTCAAAAATTGAGGCCCACTAAGGGGTAACAACCCTCACCTTTACTGCTAAACATCATAAAGTAAGCACGTGATAAAATTGTCTTAAATTTTTCATATTATTTTTTTATCATCATAAAAAAAAATAGTCATGGGCCACCGCTTAAGGTTAGATTGCGTGTGAACAATATATAACAGTTTGTACATGCCATCTTCTAAGTCACGAGGTGAGTAACTAATAATTGAGAATAATTCTATCACAATGTGGCTGACATTTGTTGCCATAACTATGATAAAATAACAAGGGTTGTTAATAACTGATTTAAACCAAGTCTATAATTTACCATATAATAATTGTTTCCCACTTATTGTTGACATTTAAATATCCGCTATACTCTATACTATATCATTCTAAATATACTCTACTCTTCTGTTAGGTATAGGACTTATATTGTTATGATAAAAAATAAAGGAGGTCCTTCGATATAGTACAATTGTTCAACTTATAAACCTTTTATCATCGGTTGGATTAATTTTATTGTTGTGTCTTTCACCCATATTACTTTAGTAGTGTTATTAAAATAGAATTAGGATGGCCCTTAATAATAAAATAACATACCAAAACGATTTCGTTATCCATAATCCAGTCTTTGCATTATTCCCATCTCCCATTTTTAACTCTTTCCGCCCAGTTGGCACTAAGAGGGCCTTTTTTTTCTCATACCTGTTATTGGTAAGGCCAGGCCAACTATTGGTGAGGGACGAGGTCCGACATAACTATGAGAAATACCTGGATTCGATCCCGGGTCCCCCAGAGCGGAAGGCTGACACCTTAACTGCACTCTGTTGAATGCAGTATTCAACAGAGTGCAGTTAAGCTGTCATCCTTCCGCTCTGGAGATTTAGAATTTAGTAATTTAGAAGAATTTCGGAAATAAATTATTTAAATTTATTTCGGAATTTAAACATGATAGTAGTTTTTAAGTTAAAAAAAAAGTAGTAAGAATCCATGGCAGACAGGATTACATTTAATTTATAAGTAAATTATATTTGTATTTTGCGTTGTATTTTTATATTTATTTATACAATTAAATGATAGTAGTATTTATAATTTTTACATGGCGATGATCGTGATTTTTACTTCTCTGGGAGGAACCAAATTTGAGGGGTGAAATTTCATAAGTTTAAATAAATTATTTGATCCGTATATATTGTGCTTCACTACAGTCCATCTACTTGTGGGCCTAATCTGTCAGATCTTACACCTCTCCACAGAGAGCCTTGGAGAACTCATAACGTATATTGAGAAGAAGGCCAGGAAGGCCTTCTTCTCAATATACGTTTTTAATTATGTTTTTTAATTATGTACAGCAGGAAGATTAAGTAACATTAATTAAGGAATTAACATAATTAAGTAATAGCAATATAAAGATAAATCAATAAAGAGAAACATAAAATCCTGTTTTAAAAAATATATTTTTTGGAAGGTTTTATATGATAAAATTCAGTAGTTTATAGATAAAAATATTTCTATATATATATATATATATATATATATATGTGTGTGTGTGTGTGTGTGTGTGTGTGTGTGTGTATTAATATAGCTATTTTTCATCTCTGAAAAATTAAACTAATATATATATTATCACGAACAAGACGTCCTCCAGTGGATAAAGCCACTGAACATTAGTAGTTGGTCGTGGGTTCGAGCCTCGTCAACAGACTGGCCATGTGAGGTTTTTCTGGGTTTCCTAACGTGTCTTAAACCTAAATAGAGGCATTCTTCCACAGCGTCCTTAAAAGATCACCATTGTGTTGCGTTGCCTTTAGATCAAACTCCAAACTAGTGGTCGGATACTATCGATATCTAATGCCGGAAAGCAATAATTGCGTCCGCTGTTGAGTTATTTGTATTTGGTGAATGTCTACTCTTTTTAAAAAATCAAAAAGATCGGGTGTATTATTTAGGATTATTTCTTTATTCTCTTGTTCATTTTCAAGCCTAGATGGTTCGACATCCATTGAAGTTGAATTTATCATATTTGCAAGTTCATATGTTATTTCTTTTGAAAAAATTATGTGGTTCTCCTTGAGTCGAAAAACAAGACTTTTGAATTTAGGATGTAAAATTGTTGAAATGCCACATACAGTTTGCGTTTCGTAACCATTTAATCTTTTGATTACTCCTTCTTCCAATGATTGCAATAACTTTTTACTACATTCTGTAGTAACAGAATTTTCTAGTGTCTTTAGCTTGATGTGAAGGCCATTGAACGATTGAAGATATTGTAAAGTACTGTACGTATGCCCGAGACGCTGTTAGTTGCTCGTTCAAAACGTTCCAAACAATTACAACTTTCTTGTAAAACTACAATTTCTTCAGCTGTCGATGGCAAGAGAGAGTTTGGTAGTGAAATAAGGGCGAGTCCTACATCTTTTAATTCTATTCTTTCATTCCTATTCTAATAATCTTCTTATCATATTTAGATAACTATTCCAACAAGTTACTATTTCCCTAGTTACTTTTTTAGGCGTTTTTCCTTGTCTAATTTGGATATCATGGAGTTTATCGGAAGCTTTGGTTGAGGTTTTAAAGTGAGTTACAATTGCCTTACATTTTTTTCTTTATTTTTATCAGTTCTTCATTTCCTACTAGAGCATCCTGAACATCCTACTAGAGCATCCTGAGCATCCTACTAGAGAGGTTTAAGCTGTGGCAAAACAAGGTAGATTCCTGATTTTTAATATGCTGCAAGCACCTAACATGGCTGCATTATCGGTAGTTACGCATATGATTTTATCTTCTAGAGACCATTTTAAAAAACTTGTTCAACAAGTTTGCTATATTCTCTGATGTATGAGCGGTAGCCACTATCAGTGTTTCAAGTACACATGGTGTAAATATATTATTAAAAATAAAATGGCACGTTACAGTTAAATATGAGTTATTACTTATAGAAGTCCACATATCGATAGTTATGGATACTTGTTTCACTGTATCGATCATAACTTTCAATTTTTCTTTACACTCTTTGTATAAGTTGGGTACAAGTGTGTTGCCGATATGTTTTGGTGAGGGTGGTTATCTTTAACAATAAAATACGGTTATAAATCACATGCAATACTACTCCAAACCTTTCTAAAAAAACTCCAACTTGTTAAAGCAGAAACCTATTCGGAATACATCATTGGGACAATCATTTTTTTAATGATTATTATAAATTCTTATAGGAATAGAAGTGACGATGCTGTCAACAATTAATTTATGCTTACTCCAAATATTCTTGTTATTTATTTAATCCTCAATAAAAAATATCTTTTATAAACTCATTATAAATCGATTTACATCATGTTTAATTGAGTGCAATCAATTTCTTAGAAACAGATTAGCATTGATTATTATTTATCAAGGTTAAGCCGAAAAAAATTGATACAAAAACTTGTCACATTGATAAATTGATGCATATAAAATGTTACGAAAAATTAGAAACAAAATTTATTTTCGAATAGTTTTATTTATTTTTATGAAAATTATAATTATTAAAAAATTAGACTAAACATTTTTCACCGTTTAAACATGGCTTTAACTAAGAATAATCAATCGTACTCCGGCTCGAAATTTCAACTTATAGATGTAATTATGAATGACAGAACAAGAAAATTCAAACCTTTTATATTTATTACGATTGAAATATTAATATATTTCGATCATTTTGTTACCTTTATACCATTCATTAGCGTACTTAACAGAAATTCCTTGAGGTGAGCCTCGCTGGTACGGAGTAAGATCATTTATATAACATTTTTATATAATTCGTGTAAAGAAAATATACGACTGTTCTAAAGTTTTTAATTTTTTTCAAAGTGGATAAGGTTAAACCCACTAAACCCCCAGGTGCAAAGTCTTGATTATAGGTGGTCCAAACATCCGTATCATTCGAAAATGTAAAGGAACCGAACCGGATTCGAACGTGGATTCTCAAAAGATTAGCCTGACGTCATTATCCCTTCAGGCATACGACTGTCCTAATTTTTGCAAACTTACAGATAGAGGAAAATTCACAATCAAACAGCATTAAATCTTTTAATATACATACAAGAACCGAATTTACATAAAATTTGACATTGGATGATAGGGAAGCTGTGTTTCTGTAAGAAGCCGACTTCCAGGGACAATCAGTTAATTGCGCGTCAGGGCCCGTTCGTATTCGTTTGTTCGATAAGCCGGTAAAAACTATAGACTTCTCTAAATGTATTTTTAATCGATTATCTGACGTACTTAATAAATAAACAAGTTCAATATAATTACCTGTGTTATTAGCTTCAATAGATTCCCTGTGCCCTCTAAATGCCGATTTTTGCTTTGATAAAAACATACAGCATCTATTAATTTAGATTTTATAATATATCTATTAGCCGTAACTATTTCGTTGTAATTTTCAATGTTTATTTTATATTGTTTACTAATGTTAAATTCTATTCTGCTTTGATTTCCACATTACTTCAATTTTACGAAAGAATCGATGTGACATTTACGATTTTCGTGTCTTTTGCCAACTTTATTCAAATTATTTAAATCGTCAAAGCCGTAAAGTTCTTATTCCACACACTAATTTCATTTGAAAATAATAGGCAAAGCCGACAAAACAATTTTTGCATTTTTATGCATCCACAAAGCCATTTTATGTCTTCGTAAATTTTATCGTGAAAATGTCGAACAAATTTTTTGTTGAAGTATTTATATTTAATTTAGGTATTGGTCTTTCTCTTTTAATAATGTCTTCTTTTTCATTATATAGTCTTGAGCCAAAATTTTTAAAAATAAATTTTCAATATCGCAATTACATTCTGAATCGCTAGCCATGATATAAGGGCTACAATTAAAAATAAAATTATAAAAACATACTTGGTGAAATAAAATGTGCGGTGGATATACAGTACAAAACTGGTACAAAATATTCTTCAATTGTATGAATGTATGAATATACTTTTAAAGAAAATTATAATTAAATGTAGCTTTGTAAAGAAACGTACATAAAAATAACATAAAATCTTCTTTACTTTTTAAATCTTAAAACAATCCACTTAATCAAATAGCTTCCTACCAGTGGTAGGAAGCTATTTGATTAAGTGGAGCCTAATGATGGAATCAGAGACGGTCCTGTAGGTGTGCAGTGTATGCATGAGTGAAGACGGGTGCCGATACTGGTCAATGTCAAATGCCTCTTTTGTTGCATCACTAGTATACCTCAAAGAACGAGTCAGGGTTGTAAATTTTAAACGTTTCTCACCATAGCTGTAAAAATCTACATATGTTAAACTTAATACTAAGTAGATTGTTCGTCATTTGTTTTCTAATTCGTTTTAGGACCAAAATTTACAACTTTTCAGTCACTTTTGTTGAACTGGAAAAGTTTTTGTATTACATCTAATATTACGAAGAAATCAGTCCCCATTGTACTCGGCTAGAGATTTGTTCAGTTAAACTTTTGTTTAAGTAAAATTCCGGCTCTTTCAGCACGGTTTTATTTGTCCCCAATTCCTTAATCTCTTAATTATTTAACTACTTCTAAGTAGAAATAAGTTGAAACCGGTTACTTTATATCTGAATATTTGTAGTCTTGGGAAAGAAGTGGAAAGACAAATTTTTATGACAACGCAGAGATTTTTTGGTACCTTGTGCGTCTTATTCATTAAGTTTAGTTGTAAATGATGCTGCCAAAGTAACAGTTAATTTTTTAACGCTGTACAAGAATTGTACACGTTTTTTTCTGCATCCCTTTATCGATAGGACATACTAAATCGCAGTATCACTAGTTTAACATTGAAATCTGTAACTAATACAAGATGGGAGTGCAGAATAAAACCAGAATAAATATATCAAATATTTTAAAACCGGTCCTGGATAGAATCATTGAAAGCGTTATACGATATTTTGGTGTGTAGCTTCCACTAGCTAAATTGCGTGAGGTTGGTGCTTTGTAAAGCGCATACGCCAATGCCTATAATCTGGCTGCTTTATACCATTCAGATATTTTCTCCGTGGAAGCTGTCCATATTCGGCAATACAGTGCCACTGACATTCGAATATACAATAGCAATCTTATCGATTTTTTCACATGTAGTATAGAAATAAGATACATAATGCTGTTATAATAAAATATTAATTTTAATTAATTCAAAGTACGTTCAAATATGAAAATAATCGCACAATATGTATTTATATCCTAGAAAATACAAGGAAAGCGGCGCTTCCACCGCTTCTAAAGACGGCACGCCACTAAAATATATTGTTTTCTTAACTGTTTGTTGGTCATTGTTGAATATCTACAAACATAAAATAGATATAATCTCCAGACCAATAACTTTTTGTACAATGATCTAGTTGTTCTAATATAGTATAACCTGCGAAAGCCGGAACCTGAGAACGACGGAAAGGTTTTGAAGGTTCTGCTGTATCATTTAGCCATCACGTGATCTGTGCTAAAAGATAGAGCAAATTCGTAATTCTCGAAGATTTTCTCAAAGAAAAATCACGAGTCCCTGCCAAATTTTAAAACTGTGTTTGGCACCATCTATTATGATATTTTATTTAGAAACTTTTTATATTATTAATTATTAATATATCAATAAAATGCGAAAAAGCTTAATTTTGAGGGTAGGGATGAGTTTTTATTTTTTAAAAAATGTAAATGCTAATAAGAAGTAAAATCTTCATTCATATGAAACAGTAATGCCCCAAGAGATTGTTTATTATAATTTGAAAACACTGGGAACATTTTTATAGAGTAAACTTGCGTGTTATAGGGCCTATATCTTTAGATCGCAAAAAATTATGATTTTTTCCCTTTTAAACTCTATGAAAACAAAAAAATCTGAAATTGCAACCGTATCTTTCGTGATGAATATCCATTCGCATTTTATCTCATCATGGAAGCTATCAAAATATTTGTCATCTTAACAGAAGTGAAGCATAAAACATATTTCAATTTAAAACAATATTTCCAAAATAGAAAAGTTGGGTGGATGAATTGACTTTTTTATTGTTTATTAATAGCTTTAAGTTGTCAGATATCAATTAACAATGCATATTTTAGTATTAAATTGAGAATAGAAGGGTGAACGATTGGTAGAATAACAAGCAACAGAACACTTGGCCATCTGCCAAGAAGGGTGCATCCCGGAAGGACTTTCTATGGGGCCTGCCATTGCCGACTAGATAAAATCACTGAACACTGGTAGTGGAGGTTCGCGCTTGGCCAAAGGGCTGGCGAGGTGGAGTTTGCCGGATTTCCTTCACGTTTGTAACATCCAAATAGGGGCCAATTTCCCATAGGGAATCCATCCGGGAAAAATTAGCCGTTATTTAGGTGTTCAGGATACATTCCGTGAGGACTTTCTAAGGGAAATTGCCCCCTATTTGGGTATTAGAACATGAAGAAAACCCAGAAAACTTGTTCTGGTCAGCCCGTTGGTCAGCTGCGAACCCGCGACCAGTGTTCAGTAGTTATATCCACTCATCCTCTGTTGAGTACGTATTATGATAAATTTCATTACATAATTTACAGTAAAAATATAAAATTCAACAGAGCTTTAAACATTTACTCGGAGGCAAGTTTTAATAAATTGCAAGAGATTAATTTTATGACAAAATAACGGTGCTATAATTCTATAATTATAATTCTATTTTTAAGATGAAGATTTACTGTTTATACAGAATATGTAGCCTAAATCTTTTCTTTTCTAAAAATAAGTTACTTTTATTCAAAACTATTATTATTTTTTTTTAAATATAAATTTAAGATACAAAATTATTTTCCTATTCATAAAGAAAAAAAAATTATGTCAAAATCCACAATTCAGATCAATGTTAGTAATTCAGATCAAAGTATAGCAAACTTATAAATTAATTTTCAGAAATATTCTTAGTAAACCTATACTTTTTCTTTTTTTGTTCTTTCCGCCATATGACGAAGCCCACAATGGAAGCGATCGGGTGCAGGGTCCGACATGTTCGGGACTTAAGGTACTGTACATGAAAGATTTCTTGACGCAGTAGCGGATTACGTTCCTTTCGGACCCTAGGCGCAATTTTGCTATAAGACCCTATTTTTTTATATTAAAAAGGCAATAAAATCGTTCATTTATGAGTTACAATCACTGTTTTTTCCGGAGTGCGAAATATACGCTTTTTAAAACTCCACGTAGTCAGTCCATTAGCCGAGCACGAACCCGTGACCACTACCAGTGTTCAGTGGTTTTTATCCATTCCTTCAATGATGGGTTCCCCAGAGCGATAGGCTGACGTTTTAACTTCCCGAGCAATCTGACCTTCTGTATAGCTCTATTATGTAGACGATATTTTTTCCCCACCATTTCTTTTCTTACTTTTAAATAATAAAAAAAAATAAGTATGTTAATGATAGTTAAAGATTAAGCTTTTTAAACTATCATTAGATAACAACGCCTTAGAATTAACATTTAAAAAGAAAATAACATCAAAAAACGGACTGTGCCATATAACTTCACGAAATTCCCAATCCCACTACGTCACTGGTGACCTTCTATCAAATCATCACTATATATCTGTACGTGACCCTCTTAGGATCCGTACGACACAGTGTCGAACAATTTACAAAAGTTTTCCTGCGTAAAAGGCATTAGTTTGTTTTTATTTCCATGTTTTCCTTATTTAACTATTCGCACTCTTCTGTCAAATATTTATCTTCCACTTCCAAACTGTAAGGTGAGTTACCGAATAGAAATTGTCTAGTCTTAAGCATATATATATATACCTGTATATAGATTTCTATTGTAAAACGCTTACATTTAAAGCAAACTTTTACCTATTTAAATAATATTTAATTGTACGTTCGTATGCTTATTGATAATGGAATGTTATATTAGTAGAGATACATTTAGTGAGAGCAGAGAGATGACTGTTCCCCACCTCTTAACCATAAATATATAACTTATGCACAATCTTTTAAGACCTATCTAAAAATATTTAGACTTATCTGTTAAAGACCCGCGTGGCGTGTCACCCACGATAGGCATGGAAAAAGGCCCTATAGGCCCAACAGTCTTTGTTCCGTATCATAAGTACACTTTTTCCATATTTAGGTACACCTTTTTTCCATACGTATCGTGGATGATTCGCCTTATCGTGCCTACCGGACAAAGAGTGTTTTAACAAGTATGGAAAATTGTTTTATAGGCATAATTTTACCATTGTTAAGTCATTTTTACCTTATTTTACTTCGTAGTTAAATGATTTTGACTGTAATTTTTGCTTAAATTTATTCAAAATATTTAGATAACTTACAGTATTATTAGGGACGTATAATTGGGTCGATTTCTAATCAGAGTTTATGTGTTTTAGCCTGTATACATACATTACCAATGTCAAATATCTAAAATTTTAATGAGAATAATTTTTTTGGTGCCACTTCTTGCATGAAAGAATAAATTAAGAAGAAAAACAACCTCATCTTCACGTTCCGATTTATTCTTTTTTCAAATAAACATATATATATCTTTTATATTTAACGATTTAATATTGCATTTTATTTATTAAAAATACTATCAATTAAGCGAAATTTTATTTAAAAAATAGTAACTATAATTAAATATTACAATACATATTAGGTCATAGACCCTCGTTATATATCCATGAATGTTCTTTCTGGAGTATTTATCCATCAATCATCATGTCACATTGAAATTGTCGAGTCTAATTTTTGATTTATATTATTATTTTTCAATTGTTAGATAATTTTAGATTTTAAAATTTATTTTTGCTTCATTCTAGATGTAATTTATTGTCAAAGATTTGTAAAATATTTTAGTTTATTCTAAAAATATCAATGAGTAAATTGAAGTGAACTAGACAAGAATGCATTGGATGTAGACTAGTTTTTAAGTTTTTGTATGATAATTTATCTTAAGATAAATTTACTTTTAAAACCAAGAAGAGGATTAGAGAATCCAGGTTATACAGTCGCCTTATTTTCTGCAGGTTCCTAGAGAGTAACTCTAAAAAATTTGGTGCAGATCGGTCAAATGATTTAGGTGTTAATAAAGGAAATAATTTAAAATTTAGTGTACTCCGCTTAATCATAATAAACAAATGCATCCTTTAATACATTTGTAACGTGTTTAGGATCATTAAATTAATACCCTTGCAGCAATAAAATATAAATTTCTTTGCCTATTATTATAGTTAACACATCGGATAGAAGACAATTGAATTGTTTACAGGAAACAGCCGAGCGTAATAAATGTAAAAAGGAATCACCATAAAATATGCAAATTGAACTATTATAATTTAAGGAAAAGCAAAGATGAATTTGTAATTAGGTAGAAAAAAAAAACATTTATTTATTGTAAACTCCGGAACGTTAATAAAACGGAAACCTGCCTTAACGGGAAGAATTCTTCGGAACTCAGTTTTGGACAGATTTTACTGTTTACGTAAAGTAAGATAAATTTTTGTCTTTTCTGTCAGGATATATTTTGGTCAAATGTTCTTCTAATCGTGAAGGTTTCGTGGCTTCATTTAAAAAAACTCTCTGGCAAATCAGACACATTGGTAATGTCTTGTTTCTTTCGTTTTTTATATGGAGTATGCAGCTCATATAGGCTGACTCCGAATGAACGTTATATTGGATACTTGCGTCCGAGTAGGCCGTAGCTGGAATGCCCATACGAGCACGCGGGGGAAATAATGCCTTTCGGGAAATCTTTTAAGGGAAACTGGCCCCTATTCAAGCGTTACAGACGTGAAAAAACCGGAAAACTCCACGTGGCCAGCCCGTCCGAGTGAGGCGCGAACCCACGATCACAAAGTTCCATTTCCTGAACACTTAAAGTCCAGGGAACGGAATCGCTTGGCCAGTGGTGGGCCTAAGGGTGCCTGAATAAAACCATATTTCAAATACTCGACATTATATTGTCTACATTTTTAATGTTTAATGAACCTGTCATAACACTCATAGATTCATATTCTGCACGTATGTTAATCTTGTGCAAACTTGTAAATATAAGCATTGTCGAGCCGGAACATACACATACTGTGGTGCTCCGTGTGGTGCACTGCGCATGCTACGACTCTCAAAACGATCTAAATATCGAGTATGGTAGCTGGTTTTTTCTTACTGTGTATGTATGTCTCTTAAATCCGAATAAATATTACGTTCGGTAGACTATCTCAACAGCTTTCAGGTTAGGTAGCCTACTTCTTTTATTGTCTTTTACAAATGCATTTCGGGCTTATACACTTTCTAAGTCCCTCTTCAGTGTAATGCAATAAAAGGGGGGGGTGACTTTCCAATTTCACTTATACGATACTTACACGAAACAGAACCAAAAAGTATCGTATAAGTGAAATTGGAAAGTCGGTGTCACCCCGTTTTATTGTATTACACTGAAGAGGGGCTTAAAAAGTGTATAAGCCCGAAATGCGTTTGTAAAAGACAATAAAAGAAGTACCTAACCTGAAAGCTATTGAGATAGTCTACCGAACGTAATATTTATTCGAATTTAAGAGACATACATACACAGTCTCAAAACGATATTAGGAACAAAGCCATAATGTATCAATACCAACTTTTAATACGAACCGATGTTGCTTAAAAGTCATTCAGAACTATTTGTTGAAACGTGTTCGATGAATTTTAGTATTAATCAAACTTTACAGCGCATTCTTGCGAACATTCGGCAGTTGTTCCTCAACGCCCCCTAAATTTGCCTTGGACCAAAAAATACTCCTTAGATCTCTTCAACGCTCACCGGTGGGCGGTACCGACCACTGGGCTACACGCTATTGAAATTTTTATGAATAGTCTATATTGGGAACAAGTGGGCGAAGTCAGAGGGAAATTGGGTAACCGTATGGTTTCAAGGGAGAAAAATTCGCTTAGAAACCCAATATGAGGGCCCTTGTGGACTCATATTGGGTTTCTAAGCGACAGTGTATATGAATTTTTTAATTATGTAAGAAATATATGAATATTTTTTGCTTGTTATTACTAGGAACGATTGATTTTAGCTATACGCATATTATTTATTTTAAATAGTTTTACAGTTTATTTATTGGACTGTAATTTTCAAATTACAGAACTATACATTCCCACTGTCGTCCGTCCGTGTGTCCTTCGTTAATCTCGAGAACGGAGTTACGTAGATGAAAAGCTCAGGGGCCAAAGACCCGATTAACTAAATATTAACTTTCCGGCCTGGACCGGAAGACACTTAGATTTTTAAAATTAAAATGTGATTAAAAATTGCAGCTCGGCATTGTGACGATTTCACACAAATATACATTATATTTTAAGCATTTTATTGCTCTTTACCGTATTTTACTTAAGGAAATAAAATTTCTAGTTAGGCCACGTGACCCTACACACGTGGAATTTCTTAATTGTCGAGGAAGTTCTAAGGAATTTAAATGAGAATAAGAGATATTTTTACAATCGTTCATTTCATTAAAAATGTAATGGAAACTTTTATAAATACGGGAATAAGTATAGTTCCTATAATAAAATCATTATAAATAGATGTATCCTCATTTAATAATCTATTGTTTAATGTTAGATGTGTAATGTACACAAATGTTTTGCCACATCCAAACAAATTATAATTTAATTTTACTCTTAATTATATTTTACGAGCCCGTCAGTCTGGTTTAGATCAAACTGCTCGTGAGTTGTGTAGTTGTGTTAGTAGATGTGTGTTAATTTGTAATACATTGTTGGTAACATAAGAAAGTAACACATATAAATTGTAACACATATTTCTTCTTCTTTAATGCTGCCGAATGGCGTTTGCGACTTCATATTGATATAGTTCTGTCTTGCACTGTGTGTAGAATTTGTTCTGTTGTCATGTGAAGTCAGGTGTTGATGTTGTCTAGCCAGGCCATTTTCTGTCTGCCTGGACGTTTCTTGCCTTCAATCCTGCCCTCCTGGATGAGTGGCAGTAGATGGTATTTTTGGTGGTTCCTAGTGATATGGCCTAGGTATTTGCATTTCCTGCTGATGATGGTTCTGCAGGTTCCTGTCCGTGTGCATGTTCTGCAGGACCTGTGCGTTGGTTATTTTGGCCGTCCACGGGATTTTCACCATTCTTCGGTAGAGCCACATTTCGAAGGCCTGTAGCTTTTTTGTAGTGGCTGATGTTAGCGTCCATGTTTCTACACCATAGAGCAGGATTGGCCAGATGTAGTATTTCAATGTGCGTAATTTGAGCATGATGTTCAAGCTTCTGCCGGTAAGGAGTGTTTTCCATTTGGTGAATGCGTGCATGGCTTGTTCGATTCTGCTCTTGATTTCGGCCTCGTGGTTCAGCTGGTCATCAATGAGTACTCCGAGATACTTGAAGCGGTGTACTTGCTCCAACTTTTCGTTTTTTAATTTGATCGTGATTCCGTTTGGAGTCCTGCTGACCTTCATCACCTTTGTTTCCTTTTTGTTGATTCGTAGCCCCCATGCTTGGCTGTCTGTGTCCACTTCATTCAAGATGGTCTGTAAATCTTGTTCGAAATCCGCTATTAGTGCTGTGTCGTCGGCATATCTTAAGTTATTGATGTATTGTCCGTTAACTTTTATGCCGATGTTCTTGTCGGCCAGTGTTTGGTCAAAAATCATTTCCGAATAGATGTTGAAAAGAATGGGAGATAATGGGCAGCCTTGCCGGACGCCTTTTTGTATTGGTATTGGGTCTGTCAGGTCGTTGTCATAGCGGAGCCGGGCTGTTTGATTCCAGTAGAGAGTTGCGATAAAGTTGATATCGTTGTTTTCGAGCCCAAGTTTTCTCAGTTGGTCAATTAGGAGGTCGTGGTCTACTGAGTCGAAGGCTTTCTCATAGTCAATAAAACATATGTATACTTCTTTTTGGTGTTCATAGCACCTCTGTAGCAATATTTGTAAGCAGAAAATTGCCTCTCTGGTGCCTAGTCCCCTGCAGAAGCCAAACTGTGTGTTTCTTAGTGCGTTTTCGCATTTGCATCGTATTCTTTGCTGAATCACCTTGAGGAAGACTTTTAGCCCCTGGCTCATTAGACTGATCAGCCTGTAGTCTTCGCATTTTCGGCTGGTAGCCTTTTCTGGTAGGGCCACAAAGATTGATTGAAGCCAGTCGGATGGTATAACGTTGTTGTTGTAGATTTGATTGAACCATTTCGTTAGTCGCTGGATGTTGTTGTAGTCTAGTTGCTTCAGCAGTTCCACGTGAATCTGGTCAGGTCCACAGGCCTTGCCTGGCTTTGCTCTTCGGATGGCATGTTCCACTTCAGACGTTAGTATGTGGAGATTGTCTTCCTGCACTTGTTGTTGCGTTTCTGCTGGTTTTCTGTTGGTGCCGAACAGATTGCATATATAGTTCTTCCAGGTGTCGAGTTTGGCTCGTTTGCTTAATATAGGTTGATTGTTGTCCATATATAAGCTTGGGATAGGAGCCAGTTTGTAGATGCTTTCAGCTTCTTTGAGCTTCTTGTGCAAGTTAAAGTTATCATTTTTCTTGATTAGGTCTTCGATTTCTGCACACTGCTCTTCCATCCATTTTTCCTTCGCCTTTCGGATTTCTTGTTTGATCTTTTGTTGTATTTCTTTGTATTTTTCCTGGTAGTTGTTGCTTTTGAATGTTCTCTGCTCATCCATTAGATCTAGAATGTGCTGGGCATCGTTGTTTCTTTTTCGGTGCCTGATGTTCTAGCAGGGTTTCTGCTGTTTCATTGATGCACTCACTGTTTAAGTGAACGCCGGAATGCTTGCACGTCTGTTGTTGCTGCTTCGATCGATTGGATTGTAGTGTTGAGATGAAGCTGTAATCGTTGCCTGATGGTGTTGTTCTTCAGCTTTTCCAGATCGATTCTTTTTGTTGTGCTTGTGCGTTTTGCTGATCGTAGTTTAAGGCGTAGTGTTGCTGTTACTGGGTTGTGGTCTGATGATATATCAGCTCCAGGGTATGTTTTTGCCTTGAGGACACTTGATTTATATCTGGTGTTGATTAAGATGTAACACATATTTAATATTGTAAATTCAGAACATGTAGTTATTTATTCAATTACTTCTGTTTCTTCATTTTTATATACATCAGAGTAATTAATTTCCTTGTTATATATCTAATTTATATATATTTGGTTAAATATTTACATTATTTTAAAGTTGAAATGTTAACTTTTCAGTTTGGCACGTCATTTGCTATACTGTACTTCTTTTATCATGGAAAGTTGGAAATTTTTTAAAGTATTATTGGATTGGATTGATAGAATAAGGCACCGCAGTACTTCGGCGATTTGCCGAAAGAGCACTTTCTACGGGTAAGTGGCCCCTATTTAGGTATGGTTTTGGTTATGGCAACGCGTTTAGTGGTTTATTTGGTTATGGCAACACGATACGCGGGGAACTGCCATGGGAAATTCCTCCGGGAGGACTTTTATGGGAAACTGGTCCCTACTTAGGACAACCCGGAAAACGCAATGTGACCAGCCCATTGAGGAGGCGCGAACCCGTGACCAACTACCAGTGTTCAGTAGTGTTATCCACTCAAACCACTGACTAGCACATTATATATATTATTAATGCATTATAATTATAATATGCATTTTTTCGAGTTTTAATTTATTAAAATTAATTTTAAGTAAAGTTTTTGAATGTTCTAACTTAATGTTGTTAGGCTTATAAATTAGGTTCTAAATGACAATAGAACAATTTTTATCGAAGATTTTAAGGAAAAGTAAAAACATAATAATTTTTCTTTTATTAGACAAACAAACTACGAAAAAAATTTTTCAAATTTGGTCAAAGATTTTCCTGTTTTAGTCGTTTATCCGACTTGTCTTTTCTTTTTAAGCGCTAGTAATTTATTTTCACCGCATGTCCTTTTAAGTTTACTTTCTTAAATTTTAATTTATTAATTTACATTAAATGTTGGAATAAAGATTAGATTATCCATTTTGTAAGACCAATTTTTAACTAATAAAAGGTGCTGCAGCATTACAGAATTGCAGATTGTGTGGAGTCACCCAACACTGAAGCTTGCACTCGAACTGAGGGAAAAGAATCGACGTCTTGTACCAATCCTTCTTCAAAGCGACAGTTACAGCTTCTTTAATCGAATTATTTGAGATAATTTATTTATAATTTATAAAATATTATAATCTAGACTGGACTTACCAATTTGTTACGGTTCATACGGTTCATGTAAGTTATAACATACTAGGCTCTTCCCCCACCAAAGCATACAAAAATGCAAGGCCCTAAGCTAAAAACATTTTTAAAAAATCTTTCCACCCTGTGGACACTAAGAGGGCCTCTTTTTTAGTAAGCCCATTATGTATTCGGCCATTATGTATAAAGATGGAGCTCCAAACTACAGATTTATAATACGAGGCCCTATGTTTCAGTTTGTTTAGCTTAAGTTAGCATTACATATTGTGAAGATAGTAATTAGTAAATGAATATTATAGAAAATTTAACTGGGTTACGAAATATAAATTGTTCTACTGGCACCTAAAGTAATGTTAATGAACTTTCTTATTATGTGACATAACGGTATGAATGTCCTGACAATAGAATTAATTACAAGATAAGGTGATATATACATTTAATTTCATTCTGTACTTCAAAAATATATTAATTTTCTTATTATAATCTTTGCATCGTGCTGCTAAATTATATTTTTTCAATGTTTAAACCAGAATTAATTATATAATTTCATTATTTTTTAATGAATGTAGACATTCAGGACCGACAAAGTCCCATGCTAAAATCTTTCTTATAAAACAAGATCTACAAGGAAGCTTATTCTGAGAAAGTTATTTTGAAAAAAAAATTTTTGTCGAATAATTATAGACATAATTTTGTATAATAATTAAGGTCATCAGCAAAATAATCTTTTACACAAATGAATCGAATAACCTCTAAACTACAAATAAAAAATCCTTAAAATATCTGGTTTTTTCAACTTTGTAAATAGATTCTTAAGTGAGTTGCTCTCTGAGGTCAGCGTACTTTGACTTCAATTGACCTCCTTTATGGATTTAAACAATAGATGACAACCAACAAAACACCTGTAAAAGGTTATCCCATTTCCTCTTTTTTACAGTTGTCAACGGCAAACTTATCAAACACCCCCATTGTAATGAAGTTTAAGGTCACTATGTCCAGGAAGTGTACATACTTATAAAAATATAAAGGAAGATATATTATTAAATTTATACGTAAAATTACACGTCGCCATTTCATGCTAATGATGATAGAAGTAATGATCATAGACAAATATAAATTTAATATATTATAATTTTTATTCAAGGCTGTCGAGACCTTGTATGGGGCCCGGGGTAAAGCGGGCCTCATTTACCATTTTATTGAATTACTAACAAAAAAGAAAAAAAAAAAAAAACAATATTAATTTAAACGGATAGGAACCACGACGGGCCTCAAATTTTTCTCCTAATCAGGGAAAAACCCCTCTCCACCACCTTGCTTCTATTCATCTAAGCAGGATATGTGAAAAATCGTGTGTTCAATGTTCAATGTTTATTGATTTAAAAATAATAGTAACTGTTCTGGAAAGGATAAAATTATTATTTTAATAAATTTTTTTCATTCAGAGGTCGCATCATGACTGCTGAAACGAATGCAAATCAAGTTAAAATCGAGCCTCATAAAGAATTGGTATGGAAGAACGTGATACTTTTGACATTTTTACACCTGGCTTCGCTTTATTCACTATACTTAACATTGTTTCGAATTCAGTGGAAGACTATCATTTTTTGTAAGATTTATTTCATTATTTAAATTATATTGATTTAATTGATTGAATGATTTAATTTATTTATTCAATAATTTATCCTTAGCCACTTTTTATGGAATGACTGCGGGTTTAGGAGTTACGGCCGGTGCTCACAGACTATGGTGCCATAGATCATACAAAGCTACTTTACTGCTTCGAATCTTGCTGTGTATATTTAACTGTATGGCCGTACAGGTAAGCTTTCAACAGAGAGTTTTATTCTTTATACTACGAAACATTAGACGGGCGTATGACCCAGTAGTTAGGGTGGAATCCTGCCGCTCTAAGAGACTTAGGTTCGAATCCGTCAGAGTTGAAAATCCACAGAAAATTTTCGTGGGGTTATTCCATTTGGATCTTTCGGACCCAGCCGTCCTATTATAGGCCTGGTCTTTGTAAACAAAAATCTCTGAGTGGCCTATGGGCAGATGATCTTCATACAAAGAGGATCCCTTTGTTTAGAAATGGGTTCTTTCCTTTTTAGAAAGAGTCTCCCTTCCTTTATTCGAAATGCATGCTATTCTTATTCGTTGTGCTTAATTAACAAGTGGCTTTTAAGTAATTTCATATTTTCTGGTTGTCGATAACTATTTGAAATGAAACTTGATACGCTCACAACTTTTTGAAGCACAGACAAGTTCAATCTAAACAGATTCTGTCCAAACATGCTTAGGATCAAACTGGTACTTGAGAAGCTCATACAAAACATAACAAACATTCACAAAAATTTTAATAATAAAACATAATAGCTGCTTTTTAATTTGATTTGCTTCACTTACACTTACAAAGAAATTGAGCTGGGGCCTCAAGAATGCGGACAGTTTATCAATTTGTTTAAATTATATAATATTTTAAAATAAATTAATACATTCAAAGCAATATAGTTTCAGCTAGGAAACTAGGGATTGAATAGGGGAAAAAAGTGAAATCTACTCCGTACGCGGCGCTAGTATCGACGAGGTTGTAAACAGACTAAGCGATACGTTGTCGGTTCTAAAGTACGATTTGTTAATTCTTTAAACGAAAATCCAATAATTATTTTAAGACTGGGTAATGGCTGATAGAGGTTTTAACATTCAGGAATAACTAATTACTAAAGAAGTTGTGGTAAATATACCCACTTTTATGAGAGGAAAAGCACAGCTGAGCAGCAGTTTGTCATCTTGAGACAGAAAAACATCTAGTAAAAGAATACATATTGAACGTATTATAGGAATGGCTCGTACTCACGTACTGTACATATAAAATTTTGAGGCAACACATGCATCCGGCAGTAACGAAACTTGGCAGTGAAATTATATTTATATGTTTTATGTTATGCAATTTTAGACCATGCATTGTTGGCAGAGATTCTTAATTTGTTTCACTGTTAGTCTAGCTCTCTATTAATACCGTATATAATTTTTTTTTCCATTCTAGACCCTAGCCTAATTCAAGTTTTCCATCTATAGTATTTTTAAATTTTTGTCTGTTTATAAATTCTAAGATTAAGAATGTATACTATCATACACAGTAAGGTCTTCATTGTGGAACTTCAATTCAAAGTAATATAGTGGTTTTAAAATTTTTACTATAGTTGAATAAATGTTTGTAAGCTAATAAAAGAATTTTAATCTTTAAAACAAAATCTCTTTTTATTATTTAAAAAAATTCACACTATACACCATCTAGAAAAATTTTACATAAACTCAAATTGTAAAATAACAATTAGCTCAATTATTTTATAAACTTAATGTTTATAAAACATTTTTTTTAAAAAAAGAACTGGCTTAATATGCTCATGGAAAAACATAATTAGTGTTTCAATCATGTCTGCAATGAATTTATCATCTCTTGGAATGATACAAACTTTGAAGTCACTTTTTGTGTAAATAAACAGATGAGCTGTCACTGCTAATTGTCCTTGGATTTGATGAAAATAATCATGATTCCGTTTTAAAGTAATTTTGTCATCAGTACATTCCAAATATGGTATCTTTAGCACATTCACAGGAAGTTTAAAATTGGAGTAAGGACATTTAACTTCTAATATTTTATCATCATCCACTAGCCCATCTGGACTTGCAGCTAAGAATGGGTATTTTGAATGAAGAAACATGCCACATTCTTTCACAGGAGTATTTTACAAAAGAATATGTTTCAATTGCTTCTTTTTCATACCTTAAGCCGTGAGAAATTGCCTTACTTTTTATTGGCCTACTTGACAGTAACGAGTCACACAATTTTAGTCTGTCTGCTGATTTTAATTTACAAACCTTTCCAAAGTTTGAAGGTGTCAAACGCAACAAATGTTCCTTCTTCCAAACTGCACTTTTTCGTTGTAATCGGGTCTCTTTTTCCAAATGTTCTATGTACTCCCTACTTGCTTCAGTTACATGTAAAGCTTTTAAAAACATTTCGGACATTGTGCTTTTGCAATAATCATGATCTGACTCTAAAGCCCTCATGTTTGCTGGTTGCCTTAATTGCAATATCGGTATTGCACAACCACTTTGCATGTTCATTGCCAAATTAATAACAAAGTTTGTATAATCAGAGATTCAACTGCCAGATGGTCTGGGGTCAAATTTCATGTCTTCCAATCGTTTCCTTTTCATTCCTCTCTTCTTAAATAAATGAAATGGAAGCTCACTAGCCTTAATTGGGGAACCTTTATGTTGGCGGGTAGGCTGACGGAATGTTTGCAGAACCTGAATGCATGTTTTGTGACACTTATAATTGCTTGTTCTTCCGTATTCTTCTATTGCCAATAGTGTTACACATACAGGAGGGTCTAATGATGTGTTCACTTGTTTATAATCGATCAGCGCAAATCGCAACCGTCAATCTCGTAACGGTCAAATCGTAACGGTCAACTCTTTGATAACAGGTGCGTGTCTGGGAATTGTAACGGATAAGTTACGGCGGCGCTGATCGATTATAAACAAGTGAACACATCATTAGACCCTCCTGTACATGTTTGCAATACGCTTTAGGCCCTTTACCTGCTGTACATTCACATATTGCATTTTCTATATCCCCATCATCTGTAATTACTAAATCTGTATAATATGTGTTCCCCTTGGTTAATTCAGATTTTACATTACCTTTAAAATATGAAATTTTTTTTCTTTTGTTCCTCTTATTGTTAATAAGAATTCATTAAAATACATCTGCACAGCAGACAGTGGCATTCTTTGATCTGACGTCTCCATGTAGGCATCAATTGTATCTATAGTCAAAACTGGTATTTGTAAACTTGGAGAGAGATCCTTATATTCAGATGAATCAGGTAGTTTGAGTTCAGGAGAGCTATCACAGGATATAGAAAAATTATGAGTTTCCTGATTTCTCTCATATGCCAGTAACCCGAAAATTATTGTAAACAAGTTTAATAACTAGTTAACATATGATCACCAATATTTTATTTGGTTTTTTCTGTCTCATTGACAGGAAAGGCAAAAATTATTATTATATATTATATTCTTACCTTAATATATTACATATAATATAAAAATAAACAGTATAAGATAACTGAACAGTATTGACAAGCACCTAAATATGGCATATATATATAGTGTATGCCAGATTTAGTAAAAGGAAATGGGCAAAAATTCACTTGTACAAAAAGTTTATTGGTGAAGAAATTAGTCTTATTGCATTAAATTATTGAAACAAGTAAGAAGACTTGTGACCAATAAAAAAGACATTTTGATTATATTTATTTTAATTACTCCAAAAATTGTTTTCTCTTGGTAAAAGATTCAGATATATATCTCTTATATTGTCTTAGAACTTCATAGAAAGTAGTTTTGTTTGTGTTGATTGTTGTTCTAAATTACAGTGATAACCTATTGGTACAGTTAACATTTCAGATACTGGTATAAATTGGTTATAATATATCAGGTTCAGTACATGACCATATTCCAAGAGGAAAAAACTTCATTTTAAAGTTTTGACCTTATGTTTTGGTTAGGCAAATGTGAAAAGAATCAATGACAACTTTACTGATCTTTAAATGTTTTTATCGACGAAAAATGTGCATTTTGTGAAATCTTATCCTTAAAACTTTCATCTACTGGTAAGTTACCTTATCATGTAATAGTTATAAGGACTTGAAATTATAAATGTAATAATTAACGATAAAAATGTAGATGTAGATTATTTTAACTTACCTTTCTATTAAATCGGCTTTTCTACCAGCTAACTTGGCATTGTACTTTTTTAATTCTTCCTTTAATTGTACCGTTGTTAACCTTCCTAAAAAATATTTTCGTTCTTCCATTATTATAAAGTAAGCTATCCTTCGAACGGAACAGCTTGTTTACAACCGTATCGATAGGCGCGACACCTATGTCACGTGATAACTTTTTTCCCCTATTAATACACGTCAAGGCGACACGCGAGGATCTGTCGGGGACGGACACCTTCCTAGAGCACTTTTTGTGTGAAATTAGCCCTATTAAGTGTTACAAACATTAAAAAAACCCGAAAAAATTCACGTGGCCAGCCCGTTTTCGAGGCACGAACCCACGACCAGTGTTCAGTTATTTTATCCATTTGGATACCGGTGAGCTTAGCTAGGAGCTTGCGATTTTAGAAAATAATTTCTTATTCTAATTTTAATGTAAGTTAAATAGAAATTGTTTATTATACCAGTAGCTCTTTAGTTCTTACATTTAACATTAATTATACAGTAGATTCCCACATTAGGAGTGCATTAAATGCAAATATAGCCTAATTACTCTAAAGTATTATGTAGAAAGCTTATCCTATTAAGCAAATTTTAACAAATAAATATCAATTTATGTTACTCAAAGTGTGCTTTTTCGGATTTCAAGTTTTATTTCCGGGAACGTAATTTATTACACTGAGCTTGTTTGCATGCCTAATTAAAATTCTAGGCACGTACAGTACTCGTATTATAAAATGTATCAATAAGTTCAATAAATTCGATAACGTTTTAAAACAAATATCCTAAAAACTAGTCAAGTTACACTGTTTATAATTACAGTATTGCGTAACTATAATAATAATAATAGTATATAAATTCATTTGAAAAACTGAAGATAAACAGAGATTTGAAGATACGCTTCTGTAAAAATTGGTAAAAAGATAAATAAATTGGTTTAAAAATGTCTTCTAGCAACGATACCATAAATTGAAACAAATATTCTTCAATATATTTTTATTATTTAAATTACCGTCGGCCATTTTTAAAAAATGAAATAATGACTTCTTAATATTGATTACTTTCAAGTGAGGAATTTAATATTGGTAAATATCTAGAACCATTTAAATAAAATGATAAGTAAAATACTTTATAGCTTAACGAATAATGTAATTATAATATTATTTTCATATATATAAATTAACCCACATGATAAGGTTTTAAGTAGTAATAGTATTAGGCCCATCTATCATTATTTAGGACAGGGATGGGCAACCTTTATCTACGTAAGGGCCGCATTTCAAAACTTTTGAACTGACGCGGGCCGCACACAAGAGAAAAGAGGGGGAAACTGTCGGTAAATCACAATTCTTTATTCATATATAATTATAAATTAGCATAGGTATACTTAATATAGCTTTTGGCACTGATCTAAACGTAATATATCGGAAATATTCGGTTAAATATCAGTCACTGCTAGTTTTAAATTAGTTTCGATGTATCTGTTAGCCGGTTTCTTGTTTTAATTTTTACTAAATTCATTGGGAAAAAACTTTTCACAAATATAAGTTGTAGAAAATAACGTTTGAATTTTTGTCGAATATCTCATTAAGCTGGGAAATTGATATATTTATTCACGTTTTATGCCACGCGGGCCGCAAAAAATATTACTGCGGGCCGCATGCGGCCCGAGGGCCGCGGGTTGCCCATCCCTGATTTAGGAGGTGTATAAAAATTAAATAGATCGAAGTTAGTATTCCTAACTTTTTTATACACAAAATATTATACAGTCGAACCTTCAATAACGGTCACCTCTAAACGGTGGTCATTTCTTTAAGAAAAAATGAATACCTTCAAACAATGATTACTTTCAACATCGATCCTGGCGACTGAAAATCTTATTTTTAACCTCTCAACAACGGAAGGTCCGTTGTTGAGAGGTTAAAAATAAGATGACGCGCAGAAAATAATTCAATGTACAAAATAAATCATAAGATGACGACTCGTATTAAACTGTGTAAATACGGAAGTATCTTCTGCCGGGGGTGATAATTAAGCATTTAATATCAAGAATCTGTTTTATGTGTTTTTAAAGAAGAATTCGAAAAAAAATGTTTTAATTATCACCGCCGGCAGAGGATGCATAATTAAATCTGGGTCGTAGCCTACTGCCCTATTCGTTTCGTATAGAAAGTGTACACTTTAAGCGTCAATTTGACGTCACCTCTTCAGTGTTACAATGAACAAGTTTTTAAAAATGACGTCAAATTGACGTTAAAGTGTAAGTTACTTTCTGGACGAAACGAACGAATCTCATAATATTCTATGTTCTTGCCAGTGGTGGTTTTCAGGGGTCTGATTGTAATTAGTTACAAAGCAACGTGCATTTTTAATATTATAAACGGGTTAGATTAATTAAAAAATGGTTTTTAATAATTAAATTTAATTATTTTTAAAATACAGTCAACCTGCGAACAACGGCCACTTACGGGAACATAAAAAATGGCTGTTGTTCGAGGAGGCCATCGTTTGGAGGTTAATCCGTATGCATTTTTATTAAAAACAAGTAATATAAAAAAAAAAAAATTTTAAAGTCAATTCCTACTTAGGTCAAGAAAGAAAAATTTTATTTTAGTTACTTTTTAAATTCCTACTATTAGTTCACACTCTCCCTATATATATATCTTGTTCAAATTTTTAATCGTTAATAAAATACTTTTTATTCATCCACTCAAGTTCAAATACATTTTTTAAAACTTGTAGTGGATGACACTTGATGTTAAAGCAGTTTTTTCAAATATTAATTCATTAATTAATTAAATTTAAACTGCGGCGCCCGTCAGCAATATGCCCATTCCGACCGATAGAGGGCGCGAGGAGAAAAAAAGCTAACAACGACAGGAGACGGGCAAACATTTCTCTTATATAAGATATTTATGTATATACATATTTATATTAATTGTAATTATTTAATAAAAAGTAACTAAAATAAAATTTTTCTTTGTTGACCTAAGTAGGAATTTACTTTAAAAAAATTTTTTTTTATATTACTTGTTATTAAGTAATTACAGAGTTCGCTTTTTTCTCCTCGCGCCCTCTATCGGTCTGAATCGGCATATTGCTGACGGGCGTCACAGTTTAAATTTAATTAATTAATGAATTAATATTTGAAAAAAACTGTATTAACATCAAGTGTCATCCACTGCAAGTTTAAAAAAAATGTATTTGAACTTGAGTGGATGAATAAAAAGTATTTTATTAACGATTAAAAATTTGAACAATATATATATAGGGAGAGTGTGAACTAATAGTAGGAATTTAATAGTTTCCAAAATTTACAGGTGTCCGTTATTGGAGATTCGACTTGTTAAAAGTTAAGTTCGCTGTAACTTGTACGAGTTTGATATTCTGGTAGCAAATATATTAAGATAATAATTAATTTTTTTAAAAAATGAGTAATTATTAATGCTGTTTTTTTTCTTGACAGACGGATATATACGATTGGTGCAGAGATCATAGAGTACACCATAAATTCTCCGAAACAGATGCCGATCCTCACAATTCCAATCGAGGATTCTTTTTCTCACACATGGGTTGGTTATTTTATAAGAAGCATCCTGATGTTATAACCAAAGGGAAAACTGTCGATCTGAGCGATCTCCTTGCAGATCCCGTTGTCAGATTTCAAAGAAAGTAAGTTCATATCTAAAATGGGTTTCAGAAACAACCAAAGTAATGTTATGCGTGGCCGTCGTGAACTTGTGTGGAGGCCCGAATGTGAAGCGGGCCCCTTTTTTTAACGTGCCCTTTTCCCATTCTTTTAAACAAATGAGGATTTTTCTCCGAGCTCCTTGATGGATTTGGCGCTGCTTACATTTTAGTCACGTATATTTTAAAATTAAAACCGTACAATTTTAATAGAAAGTTATAATGAAAATATCAATAATTTAACAGGTGAATTACAAAAGTATTTTGTTGCAAAATTATGTTTTTAATTTTTTTATTTCAGTATTTTCTAATTGTTTTTCTTATTACTCATTTGTTTAACGGGTACAATAGAAGGGCACCGGAGACGAGGCATGAGAAGTCACTACGCCTCGTCGACGACAAAGGGCACCATATGAGCAGGTTACGAAGTTTGAACGGGAGCAAATGATTGGCCTGATGAAGGGGGATTTTCTTATTGCGAAATTGAGGGGCGTAAATGCCACGACTAGGGATTGCAATTGCTGGATCCCTCATCCAGCAATCCAGCTGGATCCAGCGCATTCTTCGGCGTGCTGGATCCAGCGCTGCGGATCCGCAAATACTCAATTAACTTTCTAAATAATGGCGCAAACGTCTACGTTGTCGGAGTTGCCGCTTTGCTACTTGCGCTATCGCTCGGCGGCGAGAATGACGTTGCCGTTCAGTGTGGCAACCTGTGCTACACCTCTCTCTACACCGCACCGCCCGCCCCCTCTGCTGATCTAATTGCCAGTTGACTTTCCGCTCTCGCTAAATAAAGTGTCTTCGCGCTAAATAAAATAAGTAACTTCTCTCCTAGTCCTGGTGCATAATTCTAATTTACGGTCGTTGTGACGTCAATGAATCACGTGACGGAACGATTTATGATTATTTGATGACTCTGAAACCAACTAACGTAGAGGCAGAAAGGGCCTTCTCCGCAGCGAAATATATATGCAGTTCATTAAGAAGTAGGTTGGGAGACAACACCATTAATACCGTTTGTTTCTTGAGATCCTACTTTCAGAAAAGTCCAAAAAAATAATAATAATAACAGAAGTGATTGATTTAATTTTATTTAATCCTTTAAAATACTTTATTCAAGACAGGGCTAATATTTTATAACTTCTACTCTAATTCTATTAAGTAAGAGGTTTTAACATTTATTCTACAAGTGGTTAGTGGGCTAGACTAGGCAATTTTATTGTGAAAATTAGTGAGAAACTGAGGCTACCTAATTAGTTAAACAGTTAATTAAATTAATGATTATCAGTATCTTAGATATATGATGATATGAATATATGTGATTCATGATTGTGATAATAATAACTAACTACTAGACTACTACTAATTACTTATTCACTACTTTACTAACACGAATAATTAAATTAGTTATAAATAACTACAGACTGATATGTAGAGCCTATATAAGAAAACTGGTAAGACTGATAGCCACTTAGCCACTGATTATCTGTCCTTACATTATTATAATATATTAATATAAATTAATTAGTAGAATTATCTTTGCTATTATTTAACTTTAGTTAGATTATAATTATAATGTAATCTTTAACATTTAAAGTTAATTATCTCTATCTCAAGTGTTAAACCGAACCAAAGTTAAGTTTGCTACCTAAATGTGTAAGAAGTTTTACTGATTTATAGTGACAAGTCTAAATAATAAAACATTTTTTTAAATACTTAAGAAACTTTTATTTCTTTAAAAAACATAAATTGCTGGATAGATAGATAGATAACACTTTATTGCACCAAAAATACATCTGCGCTGGATCCGCGCTGGATCCAGCTGGAATGATGTTGGTCCAGCAAAAATCCAGCTGGATTGAAAACACTGCTGGATTGCAATCCCTAGCCACGATAGTTATGCGAGTGTGGAAGCAGTGGGTTCAAGAGTATCAGAAGAGTCGCAAATTTGGCTGTGTACGACAAATGTTACGTCAGCACGGGCTGACAGACACTTCATTTGAATGACAATTGCAGATCATACAGCTTCATCTCGACAGTTGGCACGACATTGGAGCACTGCTACAGGTGTGCCATTGTCTGCATCCACAGTTCACTGACGTCTGCTGCGCCATTGATCGCAGGCAAGCATTCCTTTGCGCAGGATTCCCGATGCAAAACCATCGACACCTGAGGCAATAAAGGGCTCATCAACTCGGCTATTGGCATGCCGATTGACAACTAATGTCTTTTCCGATGAATCCCGCTTCAATTTAGAGTACAACGATAACCACGGTAGGCGTTAGATACTATAGAGGTGAATAACATCTTCCACAGTGCTCCAGCGTCATACTGGGCAATCGTAAAGAGTGATGGTTTGGGGCGCTATTGGATATCATGGACAATCTCGGCTGCTCAGAATTACGGGTACTCTCAATAGCAATCGCTACATCAGGGAAGTTGAGGAGTCTGAAGTCGTACCCTTCCTTTAACGCATTCCTGGAGTTGTATTTCAACAGGATAATACCCGTCCACATGTTACTATCTGTCGTGCTGAAAAGTATTCCTAATACTTTTCAGCACGACAGATATCGCCTGCCCATTCAGTAGACAAGCGCCCGCTCTAGCATTTATGTCGCCCCAGATACAAAGACAAATTCTCGCCCCTTAAGCATATACAGTACTTTTTAAAAATATATATTTTATTTTAAATAAAAATCAAATGGTTTTAAATTACAATTAAATTGCTATAATTGTTATTCAATAAAAAACACAATGGAATCGGTAGTATTTTAAACTATTTGTAAATTCTAAAAATAAACTATTTTTAGATTAAAAGACGAGTAAAAAGAAACACTCTTTTATAACCAACTTCGAGTGATTAGCGGACAAATGATTAACAACAAATACTAACTTCTACTAGAACCAATTTTTGCTGTTTATTACTTTCAACATCTCCAAATGCATTTCGCTTTGTCTAAGCCTCTTCAGTGGAGAACCCAACAGCAAACTGTTTATTTTATACTGGTTACGCGTTCCCAGCATGCATCAACGTTCATCCCGACATTTAGGTTTATCAAGTTTACATAATCCACAATACAAAAGTGTTCTATAATTCTTCTTTTAAACAGGTTTTCTACTTTGTACAATATTTTAACATTATTTCTATTCATATTACAATGAAAAATACTGCAGGTGACTCCTGTCTTTTAAGACGAATTGCAGCATCGTGTTCGTTTAGGCGTGTCCCGAGCTTTCTTCCCGTTTCTCCAATGTATGATTTTGCTTGTAAATAAGTACATAACAGTTTGTAAACTACTTCTTTAATCCTGTTTTGTTTTTTGGTGTTAATAACGTTAATCACATTAGACAATTTATTTTTCTGTTTGGCCACTGCACATATAGAAAATTTCTTAAACATAGGTTTATATCGTTCATAAAGATTGTATATATAAAGAATTTTTACATAAACATTACTATTTGCATGATTTTTTTACATTGTATCTATAATTTATAAAAGAATTGTACCACTTCCAGATTTTACTTTTTGGATAGTCATTTAATAAGTACTTCTTAAATAGTTGTTTTACTTCTTTATCAATGTCTTCTTGTAAAGATGTTCGGTTTAGTATTTTCCTCAGTTCCATAATGAAAGTTCCATCAGTTCCATTTTTCTTTGTATCTGCAGGGCAATATGATTCATAATTAGCAGTTTTTCCTGTATTACATATTTTTTTCATATTTACGAAACACCAACTGTGTTTTCTCACGTTTTATAGTGACATCCAAGTAGTTTATTTCTTGATTCTGTTCTAATTCACTGGTAAATTTTAAATTATCGTTCAATTTATTTGCGTAATCTTCAATTTCAAAAGGTGTAACTGTATGTGAGTCAAATATGATCAGTATATCATCTACATAGCGAGAATAAAACGCTATACCTGGAACTTGTGATATTTTTTCATCAATCAGTTTCATATATATCTCGGCTAGTTTGGGTCCTAGGACTGATCCTATAGATATTCCATTTTTTTGTTTAAAGAAGTCTGTATAAATAGTAAAATAATTGTTTTTAAGTATGAAATCTATAAAGGCCAATATATATATATATAAAGGCTGATGCGTTGGCGCATGCTGAGAATGCGTAACCAGTATAAAACAACAAACAGTTTGCTGTTGGGTTCTCCACTGAAGAGGCTTAGACAAAGCGAAATGCATTTGGAGATGTTGAAAGTAATAAACAGCAAAAATTGGTTCTATTAGAAGTTAGTATTTGTTGTTAATCATTTGTCCGCTAATCACTCGAAGTTGGTTATAAAAGAGTGTTTCTTTTTACTCGTCTTTTAATCTAAAAATAGTTTATTTTTAGAATTTTCAAATAGTTTATAATTAAATTGTTTATTTAGAAAGAAACATGTAATATAAAATTAACAGTCGAGTACTACAAAACAGTAAAAATTAAAATGTACACCTAGTTACATATTGTTAACCAGATGCATTTTTAATGCTATTACAAAAATGCATTATTGCACAGTCAAACAAAACTTATATCTATAAAAGCTGAACAAAAGTAACATCAACTACACTAAAATTACAATAAACTTTTTTCTCACTTTTAGTTCTGCAAACTTTTTTATGAACTCTTTTACGTTTACTTGATCATCACTTTCATGCTCAATCGCCAAAATGGCCAAACTATTGAGACGATTTTGGGTGGTAGTGGAACATAAAAAGTTCTCTAAATTTAAATTAAATTTAGAGAAACTCCTTTCCCCACTAGCTACAGTTATTGGGTATAGTCGGTAATAATCTTAAGGCAACACTAAGGTTGGGGAAAAATTTAACAGTGTTATTAATTTAATACATTGCTCATACTTTCTTTTTTACCCAAAAGCGCAGAAACCACAGAAATTTCCTCTGCTTATTCTACCCCATTAATGTCAACAGAATCACCATCAGTTAAAATACTCTCCAAATCCTTACAGTGTTGTAAAAGATCGAGTGTAGATGCTAGATCGAAATCTTTTGTTTGCATCAGCTTGCTTATTGGATTAATACAGTTTAATTATTTTATATCAAATAACTATTGAAAACAAAAGCAGTTTAATACAATTTAATAAACCCGAAGCTTCATCTCTTGTTAAATTATCATTAATGCTTAGCAAAGCATCGTATACATCTCCCACAAGAAATCTTAAGGCTTTAAGGTTTCTATATCTGATTACAAAAGTCATTTGCTCTATCTTACTTACGTCAGGAGTGCAATCTAAAATTATGAAATAGTATTTGGCTTTCTTTATTTTAATAATACAATGGGATTTCACATTTTGATGCTAACTTTTACAAAGCTTTTTAGTGATTGCTACAATTATTACAAGCATCTCATACTAATGGTTTGTTTCAGCATTAATAATTCTTTGAGCAGCCGCATCTATAGTTTTACAACACTTCAACCTTTAACTCAGTTTTAGTCACGATTTTTGGACCTGAATATGATTTTTAGAAATTTCATGGTCTTTTAAAGTTTCAACGAAGTGCCTCCAACTTTTAAAACATTCTTATGAAAGGGGACTGATCACACAGCCGAAAATGCAGCAAAAGCAGTATACGTACAACTTACTCTTCATTGCTGAAAATTCGTATATAATAATCTGTGCCAAATTTTCGTCTAGTGTCAACAAAAGGAAATTTATATTGACTTCTTCCGAAACCGTGTCTTCTTTTAATTATTAATTATTTCACAATTGAGTACCTATGCACCAGTTGTGAAATAAAAATAGGAAATTTGTAATTTTACAATGGCTTAGATGGACCTTGCCTTACCAAAAAACTTCTTTTGGCGTCTCCAAAAATTCTTGGCCACAATGTTGGATCTACTTAAGCTGCTAATCTCTCTTTGGGGGGCCTGCGATCGAGTCTGGACGATCAAGACTTGGAGTTTACCTTTGTAACACCTAACTAGGGATTAGTTTTCCATAAAAGTCCTCCTGGGAGGCATATTCTCTCGGCAGATCGCCCACGTGTCGCGTTGTCTAACCGAATAAACCAAACCAAACCCTTAACAGCGTAACAAAAAGGTACATAAAATTTATTTCCTTGACAGAGAAGTAATTCTTTACACATATTTATATTGAAAAGCCAAATTAATAGACTGTTTAAAACATTAGATTCACCATTAAAAAAAAATATTTTATATAATAAAGAATCCATTCATTTGACAGGTAAGGACATTTTTAATATCTGAGAGGAAGAGAACGTTGAAAATGTCAGCTAAATATAAATTTAATTTGCAAAATAAGCGAAAGTTATATCTACAACTCGCAATTTTGTTCGTACTTTTTTGAACTTTTTCTTCCTCATTGACACTAAAAAGGCCTTTTTTCCCAATGTCTACAGTAAGCTCGGCCAGACCCCATAATACGTTGCTTGGATGGCTGGTTTGATGGGATATGACAACGCAAGACTTTCTATAGGAAAGTGGTCATTAATTAGATGTTAAATACGCGAAGAAAACCTGAAAAACTCCACATGATCAGCCCGTTGGAGAAGCACGAACCCGCGACTAACTACAGTGGTTTTATCCACCGGTCCACTGGTGGACCACCACAATAGAAACGACTGGTGAGAGACGAGCTCCCACTGATTGACCATGAATAATTCTTAGGGTGTTGCTCGCTGGGATTCGAAACGGCTAGTGGAAGATGGCCCGACATATTGCCCATAATCTAGTTAAGTAACGCTACATCAGAGTGTAGTCGGAACGAAGCTGCTGGCACCTTTATTTTCTACATTATGAGGAAAAAAAGAAACAAAGAATCATTCGTTCTCAACAATATATTTGATTTCTATTGGATCATTTAAAGGTACAAATATAAGATCAGAATTAGCCATTAATTAATTGCTATGACAACGTTTCACGAAACTCTATCTATCACTATGGGCCTTGGACTTACAGATGGACTCGTAGCGATCTTTATTGTAACTCTTTAAAAATACTGAGTCAGTTATTTTTTTCACTCGACTCAATGTAACTTCGGTAAGACCGATAGCTGTCTCTTTCTCCCTATATCTATTTCGATTTTTGGAAGAGTTGTTTGGAAGACTCTGTGATTTATGTATAGTCATCGAGTATGCTAAGTAAGGAGAAACTGTCAACGAGATCGCAATATATTGCCATCGTTCGAAGAGCGTGTTATGGGGATTATTGGAAACAGATTACCATAGATGACAGGTCCCTGATAGCTATCGAATTCCACTAAAATAAACAGAGGAAGAGCTGGAGGGCGACATTAGAAGCATATATAATGTAGCGTATAGTTCCTAGTGAACCATTGATGAGACCTCCTTGCACACATAAGTTGACTTTCAGCATGATTCTGGCATTAACTGAGAGATTCAAATACTTGGAAAGACCAAGAGCTCAGTCATCTTTGGACGAAGGCAATCTAAAGTGTTTTCAGATGTTATATAAGCAAGAGGGCATCCAGTTGACTGCAAGTAGTCTTCGTTGCTTTGTTTAACTTGCTCGTTTGTTGGATATAGCTCTACTGCCGTTTGGAACTGATCAAGGTCATCCCTGGATTAATAGGCTCGATTTCATATCGTCACAATGTTCAGATCTGTATCAGAGAAATCTCCCTAGATGTTGTAAGGCATCTTTGAAGGAACTATCTGCGCTATTTTGTCTATAAGAATTACTAAGTTCAATGAACTTCTCAAAATAATCAAATGCGAATGTATTGTAATGTCCCAACAAGGTCCCTATCTTGTTGGGACATTACATTGTAAAAAAACACTCGAGTAGAGAGGAGTATCTTTAACAGGAGGAAGCTGACGAAAATCACCAAACAAATAGATAAAGAATCCACCAAAAGGATCTTTCTCGGGTTTATCTCCTTCAATCTTCTCTCGATCATGTAAAGCAATCTTGCACCAATCATGTCATCGATGATGATGAATTTGAGCGACTTCACCTCAATCTGGAATCTGGAATCTGGAATCTCTGTGCATCTCCATTTAGAGATCGAAATTTCGTACTAACGATAGGAAGACGAAGGAGAGAATGGAGCGTAAAGCCATTTAATATTGATCGCTGCTGCTCCATGTTTTAAAAAGAAAACTTTTTAAACTTATTATTCTATAAAGATTCTTTATATTTGTTGTGTATCTAGTTAGCGATAACATTTACCTTTCAAAATTACCGTGTTAATGCTTGTCATATTTTCCGACCACTAGATGACGCTTCTATACGTGCGAGCAGGAAGCGACTAACACTCGACTTCATGCATTCCTCGTCAACATTATAATTCTAGAATGAGTTGTCTGATCTTGATGAAATTTTCTAGGACGACTCATCATCACTCAAGGATGAACAGATTAAAATTTCAACTCTCAAAAATGATCCATACTGAAGAAAAACGCGATCTTCGTTTTGACCCCTATCTCCAGTTCTACAAAAATGGATCATTTTTGAGAATTGAAATTTTAATCAGTTTATCTTTGAGTGATAAGTCGTCATAGAAAATTTCATCAAGATCGGACAACTCATTCTAGAGTTATAATGTTGACAAGGAATGCATGAAGTCAAGTGTGTCGTCACTTCGTTCCGACAATAATAGGGCATTACTCACTAGCATTCGGAACGATCGGTGAGAGACGGGCCCGACAGATTGCCCATGAACAAATCCTGGGGTATGAAAGCCAGGATTTAATGTCGGGGTCCCCAGAACGGTAGTTTGACGTCTTAATCGCCTCGGCCATTCGGCCGGCTAATTGAAGGTGGTAAAAACATAAAAAAAAAAAAAAAATACTGAATAAATTATTGTTGTACTTTCAAATTATATAAAATAAATTTTAATTTTGTTTTTGTTATTTTAATTCATTAATTTTTTTTCAGATTTTATATCCCGTTATCAATTTTGTTTGGATTTTTGATTCCTGCCTTCATACCTTATCGATTTTGGAACGAAGAATTAATAACTGCTCTTTTTGTGACTGGTATTGGAAGATATACTGTACTGTTACACAGTACTTGGGCAGTAAACAGCATAGCACATCTTTACGGGTACCGCCCTTACGACAAAAATATCAACGCCAGGGAAAATTGGTTTGTCACTTTATTTGCTATGGGCGAAGGATTCCATAACTATCACCATACTTTCCCTTGGGATTATTCAACGAGTGAATTTGGAAAGTTATGCAATTTGAGTACAGCTTTTATAGACTTGATGGCATGGTTAGGTTTAGCGTATAATTTAAAAACTGCTTCCGGAAATATAATCAAAAATGTTAAAGAAAATAGAGGTAAAACTGCAAAAAAAGAATATTGAAACGACTCGAAAATACCAAATTACACGTAATTTCATTATTTGTTATCCAATTATTGTTAGATACATAATGGAAATTAAGGAAATCTCAACAGTTAAAGAATATATTTCTTATAGTATATACAGTAGAATAAATATTTAACTGATATTAAGTAGTAGAGTTAATTTTTTTACTTTCCGCCCTGTGGGTACTAAGAAGGCCTTTTATGGGTTTTAGCAAGCCCATTATGGGTTCGGCCAGGCCTACAACGGAGCCCAAATAGCTGTATCCAAAGAGACCACCCCATTGAAATTCCTGGGGTCTTTCAATCTGTCCGGATTCCACAGCGAGCTAGGCAGCCACCCTATCCGCTAGTTTTTACAGGAGAACAAAATACGAAATCATCAATTTTCCAAACTTTATATGGATTTTTAGAAGAATTTATAATAATATTCCTAAGATAAATATCACATAAATATTTATAGATTTACTAAAAACCGAAGGGGTCATATGATTAATATTAGGGATCTGGAATGTATTGATAACATCAGTAAAGAAGAAATTGAAATACTACGAATACCTTCGATACAGCGCCATACACAGACAGTTGATGAAAGCCTGGGTATAACGAAGAAGCCCTTCGCTGCCAAAACGGAATGAATGGATGCAACACTCAGTGCACCCCATTTGACAAGCATTAATTAATTTTCAAAATAAATCCTAAAAATTTTTCCTATAACGCCAACTTTACGATTAATATCAGTTAAAATTACCAGCATATAATACAAGTATAAACTTTATATATAAAATATTTAAATATATAAATATTAATCTATTATAATAATAGATAAATCTTATTTTATTTTATTGATTCAAATATAGTTTGAACTGTTATTCGGATCATACTTTAAAGCAGGGTTTACTAATGGGATCGCTACAGTAGTATTTCAAAAGAGCTCGATGGAACTTAATTGGTCATTTAGGGGTCGATGGAAAACTCAGATACTTGTTCCACTTATTACAAAACTTTCAGATAATTTTCAAATAAAAATAATAACAAATTGCAGCCGAATCATGTGGGAAATTCATTAACTTAGTGTTTCTCAATTTGTATAAACCAAAGGACTACTAAAATGTATGAAAAAATTCAACTGACCATTGTTTTGCAGGCCTAATTTGTTTCATTTGTTGTGTTAATTTTTAAAAATAATAAATATCTGTCTATATCACATGCATACGTAAGACGAAGTTTCTATCTACTTGAAGCCAGTTTTAGTCATGTAAATAATTGATTAAGAGAAACAAGAAACATGTTAAATATAACAGAGCAAAGCTACTAAAGAGTGGTATTAAATAACCTTTATACTTGATATAAAAGATCCAGCAACGAGTTGCATAATTTTCCCGGTAAGAGTTTAAATTGTGTGTTGTACCATATGATATGATATTTTATTTAAAAAATAACTTTTATATTATTAAAGCTTTATGACATAAAGCTTAATTTTAAGATAGAGATGAGTTTTATATAGAAAAAACAGAATTGTAAATGCTAATAACGAGTAAAATCTTCATTAAGTCCGAACCCACTCGAGATATGACACACGAGCCCTTCTATCGACCTACCCCCTTGACCTTTAATAGCTAAAATTTAATAGCATCAATCCTTCAATACACAAACCTCCCTACAAAATTTCAGAGATTTTCGACAAAAGATACAAGAGTTAAGCTTCAAACTGGGTGTCAAAATCGTGCCTCCATACGCACTAACATCCATAGTACAGAAAATACCCCCGAATATTTTTGCATTTCTCAAGTTTTTGCGTAATATATCTAACATTTCTACATGTGGAAGATTAAGCAAAAGAAAGGTTGCGAACCTCTGCTTTAAAGTATAGAATCTAAAGGCCTAATGTACGAGTATATACAATATGTATGTAGCATAGATACTTATATGTTAATGTATATGCACTTACATATATCAAATATGAATGCATAGTATGTAATTATCTCAAAAGTAATCAAATTAAATATATTATTTTCGCACAATAGGCTGTTTATTTTTTCGTAATAAAATATGACACAATTAACCCTGTCTAAAACGAAATGCGATGGTTTTGATGGTCCTCACATTGCTCCTGCAATGTGTTTTATGTTTCAAAACGTGATGAAGAAACACTAAAATATGTAAAACATTGTAACCATTTAATGTCACGTGATCTCGTGAAGGGTCACGCAAGTAGATGACGGATGACGCGTTAATTCGTTAAAAATATCGGATGGAGTGTTACAATAATTAAAAAATGTTCAAAAATGAGTTGACTTTTCCTATACGCAGAGAGAATTCCAAGGAAATATGTTCTAAAATCTCCAAAGAAAAGGCTATGTACTGTATAAAAGGCGCACGTGCATTGTTGCCAACTCACTTTCCTAAAATCCCACCAGACCGAGCTTCAAAACTCCAATACTTGCTTAGAAGAAGCCCGTTAAAACAAAGTTTAATGGTAAAAAATTAATACAAGTACATGGCTAGCGTTATTTACATTTAATAAATATATAAAAATATAAATACGACTATACAAAGATAAAACTTTGCTTTCTGTCTATCCTTTTCGCCGTTCACACCATTAGCAGTCCTTAGACGAATCACAAAATCTCGGAGACAACCTTTCTTTTGAGGCTACTGTCTCCGCAGAAAAATGTAAAATCAGGTAAAAGTGTCCTCTGGTGTCTATGCCACAATCATAATATCACATTTTAAAGTAATGTGATATTATGATTGTGATATTATGATTGTGGCATAGACACCAGAGGACGCTTTTACCTGATTTTACATTTTTCTGCGGAGACAGTAGCCTCAAAAGAAAGGTTGTCTCCGAGATTTTGTGATTCGTCTAAGGACTGCTGATGGTGTGAACGGCGAAAAGGAAAGACAAAAAGCAAAGTTTTATCTTTGTATAGTCGTATTTATATTTTTATATATTTATTAAAAGTTTAATGGGCTTAAAAATTGGCACTTGGTATTAACGAGGTTTGTATTAATATTACTGTAACACGAATTACTGCACGATTTATTGAGCGGAGTTCGTCAGAAAGTGTTTTATCTGTAAACGAAGTTCAAAGCAACCGACTGCCATTAAAGCATGATATTTTTTTGCAAATATGTACAACATGGCAAGGCTGATGTCGTGACGAAACCGAAATTTTGAAGTTCTATTTATGATGGGTTGAGGCATTCGATATCAAAATTTGCCATGTGAAATCTAAGCAGAGTGTCGGATTGCTGAAAATTTACATTGATCTCCACGAAAATCTTTTATTTTGATCTTTATAATGAGCGTTTAACATGCACGGAAAATACCTAGTTTAACATGTGATTATTAGTGTTAGCAGTTATCTAGCATTGCTGATTTTTTATACATTTAATTACAGATATGGTTGACAGAAATCATTATTCGTACACAAAGAATAATGAAGAGGAAGCACAAAGAGAAAGCGTTGCCCGTAATTAATTAATCTAAGCATAAAATTGATAACTATGATCAATTTCATGATTACATTAATTAATTATTGGCAATGCTATCGACTACTGATAGTAAATATTAAGGATGGACAAAGAGGTTAAGGTGTCAGCCTACCACTCTGGGGAACCCGGAATTGAATCTGGGCGGTCAAAAAACCAGGTTTGTCCCGAATATGTCGGCCAATCCCGACTCACGGTTCGCTCCCATTTTGCACCTGGTCAACAATGGGTTTGATCAAAAAGCCTTCTTAGTGCCTAAACGGCAGAAAAAGCCAAAAAATTTTTTAAAAAATAAATAAATAAAACATCCGCTTCTGACTGTCTTCAAGGATCCAAATCCGACGTTTTATGTTGTTGGATTTTATGACCACCGTTCATATTTTAAATTAATTCACTGTTGGCAACATGATATATAACTGTAAATAATATGTAAATATAATCTGTATATTAAAAATTATAAAAAATAATCGACATTAAGAAAAATAAAACACTTTAATCAATAAAACTAGGCAACAGATTATAGAGCAATCGTTATCAAAAAGTTTCAAACTATACAGACACTAAAAACAGGAAGAACCTATTTTAAAATCTAAATATTCGATCTGTTTAATAGATCGTCAATAGAATATACTGTCTGAAATTCATCTAAACTACCAAGGCAGTTCAGATTGAAAACCACTATTTGAGAAATAAAAACAAAAAAGTAGTGGAGATTATACTAATTGGTAATATTATAGACAATATTTTATAGATGCCGGATGATTAAAACTGATAATTTTTATGTAACATTGATAAATGATCAGAATCTATAATATATAGTTAATTAAAATTCACAGGAACACTCCACAATAAAAAAGGGTATTTCATAATTTGCCTTTTTTCAGATATCTCAGGAATACAACGACAGTACCCTGTTGACTCCTGAACACAATAACGTTACCACTCTTTTTATATTTCGAAGTGTTTCTGTAAATTTTAATTATATTTTATGTGTGATATGTTATTAAGTTTTAATATTATATTGAACCGGTGCTTGGCGCCTGCAGTATTGGGTTTCGAATTGAGAAGAGTACCCGTCCCTCACCATCCAACCGCCTCAATATGAGCCTAGCCGAACCCATCATGGGTTTGCTAAAAAGATTTTCTTAGTGACAATGTGGCGAAAAGAAACAAGAAAAAAAAACCAAAGATGCCTTTTGCTTTAGACTTCAGAGACACAATGGTCTTTCTTCCTGCAGTAATTTTGTCTATGCTTTTATATTGACAAAATAAACGCATTATTAAGCAAGCAAAATTAATTTACAGTATATTATTCTTATTGTATTTCTACTACTAGAAAACTGAGCATGTCCCAAAGTATACGATCTTAAAATTATGCTTATTGTAATCAGAGATTTGATTGTAGTTATCATTATCTTTATAAGTAAGCATTTTAATTAGAATAAAATAAATCTTCAATTTCTGAAATTAAGTAGATTGCCATATCTTCCTTTAAAAATTAGGGTTGTTTCTATCTCAAAGAGATCCATTTTTTTTCTCTCAGTCTTTCGCTATTTCTTTTTCCTGTCGGTTGGTAGTTATTAATAACGATTTTAGATAATCTAGTCTCTTCCATTCCTTTCTATAGGCCTATGCTTCTTCCATCATTCTAATTTCTAAATATTAAATTTATAATGACGTCTACTTAAAGACATTTTACAGTAGAGCGTCGTTAATTGGAACGTCGGTAATTGAAATGGCCGGAAATTGGAACGATTTTCAGTCGGACTGTGTCGTGCTGAATCGAACGTTTTTGATACTAAATTTACTTCTAAAGTATAATTTTCATGTTTTTTATATTCTTTAATATATTTATTTTGTTTGTACAAAATAAAGAAATAATTTTTAACGATACGATAGCCTCGATTATTATTATAAAAATTTTCGTTAGGCTTAAAATCGACGAAAATTCAACACGAAGCGACACGCAACGGAGAAAAATTCAACAGGAAGCGATACGCAACGGAGAAAAATTTGAACATCGGACAAGTTAATATATTTTTTCGTACAAAGTCGGAAATTGGAACAAATGACTAATTGGAACAACCCCAATCCCCAATTGACGCCAATTTTCGACGCTCTACTGTATATTATTTTTGTCGGAAGGAAGTGACGACTAATACTTGGCTTCATGCATTCCTTGTCAACATTATAATTCTAGAATGAGTTGTCTGATCTTAATGAAATTTTCTAGGACGACTCATCATCACTCAAGGATGAACTGATTAAAATTTTAACTCTCAAAAATCACCCATTTTTTAGAACTGGAGATAGGAGTCAAAACGAAGATCACGTTTTTCTTCAGTATGGATCATATTTAAGAGTTGACATTTTAATCAGTTCATCCTTCAGTGGTGATGAGTCGTCCTAGAAAATTTCATCAAGATCGGACAACTCATTCTAGAGTTATAATGTTCACAAGGAATGCATGTAGTCAAGTGTTAGTCGCTTCCTGCTCGCACGTGTAGAAACGTCATCTAGTGGTCGGAAAATATGACAAGCATTAACACGGTAATTTTGAAAGGTAAATGTTATCGCTAACTAGATACACAACAAATATAAAGAATCTTTATAGAATAATAAGTTTAAAAAGTTTTCTTTTTAAAACATGGAGCAGCAGCGATCAATATTAAATGGCTTTACGATCCATTCTCTCCTTCGTCTTCCTATGGTTAGTACGAAATTTCGATCTCTAAATGGAGAAGCTGCACAGAGATTCCAGATTCCAGATTGAGGTGAAGTCGCTCAAATTCATCATCATCGATGACATGATTGGTGCAAGATTGCTTTACATGATCGAGAGAAGATTGAAGGAGATAAACCCCGAGAAAGATCCTTTTGGTGGATTCTTTATCTATTTGTTTGGTGATTTTCGTCAGCTTCCTCCTGTTAAAGATACTCCTCTCTACTCGAGTGTTTTTTTACAATGTAATGTCCCAACAAGATAGGGACCTTGTTGGGACATTACAATACATTCGCATTTGATTTTTTTGAGAAGTTCATTGAACTTGTGAATTCCCAAAAACGGGTTAACATTAATTATTTATATTAGAAAATTGTTAAAACGAATGTAGAAAATCGTCCATTGTTAAAAGGGACAAAAGCCGATCAAAGATCGTATTAGACGCGTTAGTCATTTGAAACCGCGACGCATGAAAAAAAGGAGAAAGATGTCGAAAGGCAAAAAGAGCCTAATGTAAAATAAAACGCAATAATTGTAATGAGTAATGATTGTACACGAATGTCCTCCAATATAGATGGACCTTTGACAAGTCGCTCGTATACGAAATTTAGATCATTAAAATTAGGAAAAAGGGAAAAGTTAATTATGAAAAGGAACATCACATCGAAGCATTAAATTTCAAAAATCTCTCAGACTAGACAACAATGGGGAAAATATGAGCGCAAGTTTCAAAGTTCCATCAATTCTTTCCAACCTGAGTAAATGGAGGGTGTCAAGTAGATTTGTCGAGGTGGTTCTTTCTCGTGACTCGAACAGGGGTCGTTTTTCGCTTGGAAACAAGCGAGGGACCAATCGAGAAGAGAGAAAGGAAGGACGTGGAGCCAATCAACATGAACAATACGAAAAAGAGAGATTGAAGTAATCGCCGAATTGGAAGGACAAGAGACTTTTCCGAGAGGTTTCAAGGGAGACAAGAGGTGTTCCAAGGTGTCCATCGAAAGGTCCGCCGACGCCAACCGACGAGTCGCTGCACCTGCCGCTGCCCCGGGGCCTTCTATGGAGCGACGATAGGAAACACATCGGCACAAAAACGTTCGAACGTTTACCTTTGTAACGATCTGTGCATAGTGTGAGTTGTTTTATGTTTAAATAAACGGGTTTCTTTGTGAGACACTTATTGTCTGTGTCATCTCCCTCACACCCACACGCGAACGACCCTAGACCATCCTGTCGCGGGATTAACGATTCCCCCCTAAAGGTCGGCGAACTTACAAACTTAGTAATTCTTATAGACAAAATAGCGCAGATAGTTCCTTCACAGATGTCTTACAACATCTAGGGAGATTTCTCTGATACAGATCTGAACATTGTGACGACAAGAAATCGAGCCTATTAATCCAGGGATGACCTTGATCAGTTCCAAACGGCAGTAGAGCTATATCCAACAAACGAGCAAGTTAAACAAAGCAACGAAGACTACTTGCAGTCAACTGGATGCCCTCTTGCTTATATAACATCTGAAAACACTTTAGATTGCCTTCGTCCAAATATGACTGAGCTCTTGGTCTTTCCAAGTATTTGAATCTCCCAGTTAATGCCAGAATCATGCTGAGAGTCAACTTATGGGTGCAAGGAGGTCTCGTCAATGGTTCACTAGGAACTATACGCTACATTATATATGCTCCTAATGCTCGCCCTCCAGCTCTTCGTCTGATTATTTTAATGGAATTCGATAGCTATCAGGCACTTGTCATCTATGGTAATCTGTTTCCAAGAATTCCCATAACACGCTCTTCGAACGATGGCAGTATATTGCGATCTCGTTGACAGTTTCTCCTTACTTAGCATACTCGATGACTATACATAAATCACAGGGGTTAACTTTTCCAAAAATCAAAATAGATATAGGGGAAAAAGAGAGAGCTATCGGTCTTTCCTATGTTACATTGAGTCGAGTGAAAAAATAACTGACTCAGTATTTTTAAAGAGTTACAGTCAATTTTTAAGATCGCTACGAGTCAATCTGTAAGTCCAAGGCTCATAGTGATAGACAGAATTTCGTGAGAAGTTGGCATAGCAATTAATTAATGGCTAATTCTGACCTTATATTTGTACCTTTAAATGATTCAATAGAAATCAAATATATTGTTGAGAACGAATGATTCTTTGTTTCTTTTTTTCCTCATAATCTAGAAAATAAAGGTGCGAGAAGCTTCGTTCCGACTACACGCTGATACAGTGTTACTTAACTAGTTTAATAACAAAAAATGAATATGCGATGAAAATATTTCAAGAAAAATTAGCAAAAATTATAGAAAAGTTTTGTTCTGACAATAGATGGCAGCATTGCATTTTCGACATTAATGACGACAGTTTCATAATGTATAAAGATTCAATAAAGCTATTAAAAGGCAATGCCCGTTACTTGTGAAGACGGCCAGAGAGTTGAGTCGGTTAAGATGTCAGACGGTATCATTCAATGAGTGGATAAAACAACTGGTCGTGGGTTCACGCCTCTCCAACGGCTGGTCATGTGGAGTTTTCCTGGTTTTCTTTGCATTAATAATCCCCAAATAGAAGACCTCCAGTTTTCTAAGACCTTCCGGGAGGCATCCCTCTCGACAGATCCCTGTGTCACGATGCCGTATACGAATAAAACCAATCAAATCCGGGTAAGAGACTGCCATTTTTTTCTTGGAGGATCCGTTCAGGATTTGTCGGGTCTCTCCCTCACCACCGGGCCTCCCCGTTGCGGTGACCTATCGTACGATGAACACAAAACTGGTCCTTCTTTATTTCGATAAGAATGTAGGATTGATTAATGAGATAAGGCAACTCAACACAGGCAATCTGCCAAGGAGAACATTATATGAAAAACTGGCTCCCATTTAGAAGGCCGTATTGTGAAAAAAAACCCTGAAAAATTTCAAAAACAAAACAAAAAAAAGAATGCAAATGCTAATAATGAATAAAATCTTCCAGTCCGATCATACTGGAGATACGGCATACGACCTTCCTGTATCTCCCCACCCCGTCGACCTTTATTTACCAAAATTTAATTGCATCAATATCACTAATGCACAAACCTCCTTGCAAAATTTCAAAAATCCTTGACAAAATGAATAGGAGTTATTAAGCTTCAAAGTGGGTGAACAAAATCGTGCCCTCCCACACGCACTAACATCCATAATACAGATTTTTTTTTTAAAACCGAACTTTTTCTGCATTTCTCGACGTTTCAAGGTCATCTGTTCCAAAAATTTAAAAATAATGGGGATATCATGCTCATATTTACAGAAGAAAGACAATTACATTATATCATTATCTTTTATCTATTTGAATCTTTAACTTTATTAAATCATGGATTAAAGAAAACGAAATATTTCTCGAATGCATGGTGGTTTAATGATAAATTATTGGTTTAAAATATAATTGATAAGCTTATGTAATCATCAATTCCTTGGTAATTTTTAAAATTGATGATTAATGGGAATTCAAAATTGGATTGAAGGGATAACGTTTAGGTTGTGGGTTGGGTCGGAATGTCCCGGTTGTTGGGATTTTCCCGACTTTTTCCGATTGTTATATAGCAACAGGGAAACTTCATTCTATAAACTGTTCATACAATAAAGTATCTTTTACTTTTTTTACATTTTAAATGTATTTCTATCACTGGCAGAGTAAGAAAATAAACCTCTATCTATCACATGTCCTGGAATTGAAGCGTCCCAGTAACCTTCAGGAAGAACTCATTTTGTTTCGGATTTTATCGACAAGTACTTAGCAATCCTAGATAAGGTACACCCCATGACATAGTGTACCTCCCACTAGAACTTTCTATGGAAAACTGGCCTCTAATCAAACACGCGACGACAACCCGTAAGTCAGGTGCGAACCCAGGACCAACTATTACAGCCGATTGAAGAGACAGTGTTTACGTTAAACGACGTTTAACAACAGAACGGTCTATAGACGGTGGCTGGCTGAACCGCGGTTTAAAATGCGTTGCAAAGACGATGAGCGTCTATTTCTGAATGCACTCTAAAGGAACTTCGACAAAACATTGGCTTTTACTTTCTTCGCCATTACTCCCCTGTTTCAGGAGTCTTTCGGCCAATCGGGCTATTCGTTTGTGACGTCAGAAAAGGTCGCCAGCTATATTCCGAAAGCTTCCGGAAATAAAATCTTAAGACCGTCAACAACCATTGTTCGGCAATTAATGACAATCCTTTTCAATTTCGATATTTAATTTCGTCGCCAATACGGTTTAAAATACGAACAAATCCATATTTAGAAAATTTATACCGAATTCGAAATTCGTCTTCGGAATAGATTTTTCAGGGATTATTTCGACATCGTCTCCCTTTGTAACAGTCGAAATGTAATAGTAATAATAAAATATTTAAAATTATTCATTTTTTATTTCTATAAAAAGATTTCGGTAATTATTAAAATTGTCTCGTTTGTTTAACAGAACGTTCTGACCAGATGATCAACTACAATGACTGCAAAATGCATTAACGTTTTATAACCGACACGATACTCGAATTGTAAATAAATGCATCTGATTTAAATTAATTGTAGTTTTAAGTCTTCACCAATTTGAATATCGGAATTGGAATATTTAAAATATTTAATTTTGTTATTTTTGCTCCAAGCAATTAATTAAGGAATAATTTTGTCGATTCGTACCGTTGACGTCATTTATCGAAGGAATGATATCCCACTTTTATCTAAACTTTTCCACCATGAAAACTACCACTCGAATTAAAAAGCCTGTCGAGTGAGTAGGTCAAATAACTTGTTTCTAATCGCTGTCTACATTGTGGCAAGCTCGAAACGCTGTCTCTGCATTGAAATTTTTCTGAATCGCGGTCTACCCGATCTGTAAACCGCCGTCGGCCTCTAAACGTTCTCTCTGCAATCGGCTATGGGAGTTCGGTCGTCGGTTCGCCTCGCCAGGACGGGCTTTCTCCACGTCTGTAACGCCTTAATACGGGCCAGTTACTCTTAAAAAGACCTCCCGGAAGGCATTTTCCCTGGGCAGATCACCCAAGTGTTGCGTTGCCGTAACTTAATAAAACAAAACAATAGTCAATTGAATTTTATCCTAAGTTATTATTAATTAAAAAAATAATAAGTACTGGCAATGATTTGTTTATATCTTTTACTAACGACAATTAAATTATCTTTTTGATTTTATCCAAAATTTAGTTAAGATATAATTATCTTATCATTGAAGTTCCTGCAAAGTAATAAAAATTTTCTTGTTATTTATGCAATAAAAAATAAATTATATTAACTTAATAACTTAAACAAAAATAATGTCGTTAGGTAAGAGGTAAATATTATCCATAAATGCAATCAGTTTCAAATTTGGTTCCTTAATTTTTAATGAACCAGAGTCTTTAATTTTCTGAAAAATGATCCTTGATATATATAGGGCTTCAAAGAAAAGTATTAACACTACGCTAATACATAGAGTGGCCATATTCTTTATAACCCAAACCGGGATAGCTAAATTTAAGATTATTTTTTAAAAAATACTTGTTATTGACTTATAAAAAGGTTCTATTTAAAATCTCATTCTATTTTTGAGCATTAAAAACAGGCGAAATTCGGGACCTGTATCATGGAGATAACAACTTACTTGTATATTAATATTCTTCAATTATAATTTTTTAATAAGACTATAACTAAAAACATTACATTATATTTTAATTTTAAAAGGTAATTTTTCTTCCAATTTTATATGCTAATGATTTTACAAATGTAACGTGGAAACGCGTATTTTTGTTATTAAAACACATTAAAAATTCGCGTATAGGGTAATTATCTAAATTATTTTCTCTATAAATTAATGAAGCAATTTTTCTTTACACTTCTATAAAAATTATTATGAAAGATTCGGGATATTTACGTCTTTTACAACAGTTTACCACTGTTTTGTGTTGTTTTTATCCAGGTAACCTTAACTATAGCCTATATTATAACATATATTTATTAGCAGATTTTTTTATAATTAAAATAGAATTTTAAAATTAATTTGCTTCGATTGTATTAATTTGCAGCGTAAAAATTAAATACATCGATGCAAACAATTATATTAACTCTTTATCTACAAAACAGCTTGTTGCAGCGCCATAACTTATCAAGGTATCAACGTCAAAATGCCGATATCATTCTTAATTTCGTAATATATTTGAACAGACGATGATAATTAATTGATAAAAGAGAATATTTATTTCGTCGGAAACTGAACTTCATAACATTCGCTTCTAAAACAAGAAATAAGGATGAAATACCTGTGCGTTGCTGTCCTTCTCGTTGTTAGTCTGTATGAGGTAACCTATTCATTTTAAATTAATTAACATTGGCTGGTTCTAAGTTGTGACTAGTAAATAACCAAACCAAGCAGCTAAGCATGCGATTAGTTTGCTTACTTAGCTGCTTTCTACCCAAAAATACACATTAATTTTGCTTCAATTCTGGTAATTTTGATTTATAAATATTTTTTATGCCTCAAAGTATAAGGAAAACTCCTTCTATAAACGATTCATGGCCGATTATGGCTCTCCAGGATTCGATTCTGGATCCTCCAGAGAAGTAGGCTAACTCGGATTATTCGTAGATTTCTTATATTATTCCATGGAAAATTATATTTAAAACTTTTAAAAATTTCACATCAACTCAAAGTGTGTAAGAAAATATTCCATATTAAAATATATAAGCCAATAATAATAATAATAAACTAAAACTAATGGTAGCTAGAAGGCATTTTTACAGAATAAGAAGACAAAATTATTGTTTCCCCCTCAAATTTACATATTTAAGCAGGGAACAGCATTAAATGATGGGGCTTTTGCTGTGTGATTTCGTGTTCCTGTGGTAAAAACACAAATCGACTTAATATATGATGACTCTAATTTATTTACATATCTCTTCTAACTACATAATATTTATATGTTACTAGCAGAAAGACCAGGGTAAAAAAGAAGCAAATTTTTAATAGGATTTGTAATTGGTGATTATCATCACATAAGAAATGTCTAAATAATTTAATATTTCTGTAAAATCGCCTATCGTATATTTAAATATATATATACATATATATAATAAAAAGCAACTATCTGAATAAACAGAATCACATTACGGTGACCGTTTCACACACAAGAAGCTTCAACTATTTCCGATCCTTCTTTGTAGATTTCTAGAAGGATGAAGTAGTTGCTTCACCTGATATGCACATTTCTCTACAATGTGCATATCCGGTGAGGCAGCTACTATGCCATCTTTTTAGAAATGGAAACAGGGAAGCATCACTGTATATTGGTAATTTTAATTAATAACTAATCAGAAGTGCCATTTTAGTCATTTTAAATCAAGCCATTCTGGTAAAAAGTTACGTCTATTAGATTCCTTTCAATCCTGTAGATAGTTTCCCTTTAATTTCTACAGGGAACAAACATATACATATTCAGAAATATATATCTTTATTAAATATAAATACATTAAAATTTAGTTTAAATTTTTCTACATTGAATTTTGAAATAATCGTAGAGCTTGTTTGTATAATATATACAGGGAATTTTGACCGATTTATATAGGTATTCCGGAAAATATATGCGTCAAATTGGATTGATAAGTTAAAGAAACGCAACACTTACTGGCCCCTATTCAGGTGTTAATTATGTAGAGAGAAATTAGTAATTTTTTCCTTCACCAAAATCGCTTTTATTCGGATTTTAGCTCACAACTCTGTTCTGCAACCGGCTTTGTACTTTCCGGTTTTCTAGAATCCATCTAATTAATTAATTTTACACTTTTTAGGTGGCAGAGGGTTATGCAATGAAGCATTGCAAGTCATCAGATGATTGTTCTGCTAAGCAATGCTGTGTTCGATTAACTCCTGATGTGCCTTACATATCATTCAAGTTGAACAAATGCAAAGCTCTTCGTGGGGAAGGTGAGTTTAATGAATTTAGTTTCATATATTAATGACTATAGGTTTAATGAACTTAGATTTAAAAAAAATAACCATAAGCTCCTATGTTAATAAATTAATACTTAAATATATTTTTATTCTCATTTATATTAGGAAAAGTATGCAATCCCAATGCTGATGATGATGGTGTGTATATGTTCCAATGTCCTTGCCAAGAGGGATTAGAATGTGTTGAAGAAACTAAAGAATCTTCCTCAAGTGTATGCAACTAAATTCATAGCAATATTGTTTCTGATTAAACCTTATAAAATATATCTTACATTTGTTTATTTTTAGGAATCTTCTTCATCTTCCTCATCTTCATCATCGTCTTCATCGTCCTCTGAAGAGACAGAATATAGATGTCGTGCTCCTGCTACTGAAGCACCAGCCGGGGAAACTGAAGCTCCTAAAGGCGGAGAAGGTGAAAATGAAGCATCTCATGAAGAACAACCAGAAGTTAACGCTGTATAAAATATAAAATAAATAAAATTCATTTAAAATGTAAAAATTTTAACGTAAATTTTAAAATAAATTTTAAATTTACATAATAAATAATAAAACGCATATGAATTTATAATTTGTGATAAATATTGGTAGTGAGGGATGAGGCCCGACCTATCTGGGACAGACCACTATCCATTCTGGGTTAAAAAACATTTTTAAAAAATTAAAATGTGGGCCTAATGCTAGATCATCATTACTTTTGACTATAAGTCATTACTGTTTTGTATCCAGATACTAAATTGTACCTTGTACCTGTATATAGATACAGTTTCTGTGTGTATCTTGGATACCGAAGATACACAGATGCTGTCACCGCTTAGTTTTCCTACTAATCTAGGTTAAAAATAAAATAAATTTATCAAAAATTACAAGAGTACAGTCAAACCTGTTTTTGTGCGGGAGATAGGGACCGCATAAAAGAAAATGCATTAAAAAAAATCGCGCGAAACTTTACGAGTGGCTATAAAAAATAGTTTTCGCAACACAATTAAAAAAATATTTTTTTATGCGGTGAATAGGGGCCGCATAAAAAAGTCTCACGTAGAAAATAACTCGAAACCGTACGAAATAACTAGGAATTGCTTTTTTAACTCCTTGGGCCTTTTTCTGCAACGCCTAATGGGGAAAAAATCCTCTAAGAATTTTAATTTTTATATTAATTAATTATTTCCACTTAAATACGAATCAAACATTAAAAAGTTAAAAATAATCGTTAAATAATGATTTTATTTGATAAATATAGCTGCAGGAAGTGTTATTTCATTTAACAAGGCGTGAAATTTCACACCTGCAGTCTAAAGCTGGAGGGGAGCTAACTTACCGCATCTGTTCAAATATAACATAATATTTATGGTTTTTATGCTATTAAAATAAGAGAGGACCGAAATAAACGTATGAGAAAAAAATTTTACTGAATAAAAAATGAAAAAACCTGCTGATGTCATAGAAAACAACCAATAGAGTTTTTAAAAATTTTACAGGAGTCAATTATGTTCCAATTTGATTGAAATTTTCATATACCACACAAAAAAAATCGCACAAAACAAATCGCACAGAAAAAGACCGCACAAAAACAGGTTTGACTGTATTTGATATTTCTGTATTTTTTGGATATGTTTTCGTAGCAACATTATTTCAATAAGCTACTCTACTGTAATATGTCCATTATTTGGATTGAATTCCTTTCCACCGCACAGAGTTGTTTTTACATGTCCAGCCTATTTAGCCTGACTTTTTAAAACTTTCTGTCTTAGGCATTGAGAGGATCTATTCATAGGTTTCACCAGACCCACAATATGAGATTGGGTGATAAGGGATGGACTCGACATATCCAGAACAGACCACACACGAGCAATTATGCGATTGTCACCAAGGTCTAAACAAAACCTGACTAGATGTTAATCAGATGTATGTACATATAAAAAATGTAAGTGAATTGGTTTATCGATGTTTTTGTGTGTGTTTGACACACAAAAGTTTCTATAACGTAATTTTCTGATCTCTAATTATTCAGAAAACTAGTTTAAATAAAAATCTTTGAGCAAGAATAGAAATGAAAGACAGCGAAGAGAGATTCACCAATCCAAGCTCTAGAATTGAAGTTAAGATGAACGACGAGATTTCGTTTAAAATTGGAGTAAAAGAAAACAATGCCCTTCTTAAAAATTAGCGAGGTGTCACTGGAAAGTGACAACAAATATTCTATTTGTCATAGCTAAAACACAAGCTAGATTCGTCCTCCGAAGTTCCGACATTCCTGCAACTAAATCAACCTACGTCGTATACCCTCTACCTTCTATTACATACTAAGATTTTCTTGTAAATACAACTACAAATAGCTGCATCTATTACAAATATATTTACTGTAATTATGATATTTTTTGGAAAGTCCACGCTTCGTCTAGCAACAAACACATCTCGGAAATATAACAATATTGTCAATTATTTCTAACAAAAGATTTCATTTTCTGTATAATTTACATCGGTGTCTTCTTATGTATATAAACCAACGCATTTTTGTTTAGTGTAATCGTTAATTGTGGCGTACTTATGGGGAATGATGTAGGTATTGGATTCTCGAAGGCTTCAGGAATAAAATTCAAATAAAAAAGATACGTCTTAAACAAATCTGAAATTACATTTTATTAATGAATAATTCAATATCAACAATAATTATTTCATTTCTTATTATAATAAAAATAAATGCTTACTATGGGCCTACTAAATGACAGTGAGTGTTCTAGATTTTGATTTTCTATCTAACTTTGGTCTCGTGATTAAGAAAGGATGGACGACAGTGAGAATCTATAGATCTAAAATTGAAAATTACAGCCCAATAAAGCCTTCTATAGTTTCTTTCAAATATCAGTTACTAACTCCCGAAGCCCTCTAAAATGGTTGCCGGAATTGCACTCATCACTAAATAATGTTTATTCAACATGTAAGTAACTCTCAAACTATTGAAAAATGTCTAAGAATTACACATTAAATAATATTTCTGTTTATAAAAACTGAATATGGAATAAATTACATTAAAAATCTTCAAAGTCTTGTTATAAAATTAAATACTCATTTAAGGCCGGATCTTTTATTCATATTAGTGTCTTTCTGTCTTTTAAATGTTCATTTGATTCAAGAAAGAGAAAATACAAAAGGGGCCTTTTTTAATCTTAAATAAAAGCCATTTCGTTCCAAAAAGGAAGTAATTTTCTTATTTATATTCTCGTTATAATAAATCATTATTTATCTTTTAAATTTTTTTATTTCTCCTTTTAAAACAAGAAATTTATCCTTTTCTAAATGAATATTGAAGTTTCCTCTTTCTAATCCAAAAAGTCTCGGTACTTATCTAATATATTATATTTATTTTTCTATTTACTGTATGATTGTTCTTTACATTGTTCTTTACAAATTAGAATTAAATTAAATTTAAATTTATTTATAATTATTATATATAATAAGAGATGGCGGTCTGGCTGCTCGTCTTCTGCCAAATTGCTTACTAATTGTTTAGACTTAAAATAGCCCAATAAAAGAGTTCGCTGTTTGTTTGATATTTAAAGTAATTATAGGGATAATTGTATTTATAATGTAAATGTTTATTAACTGATTGTACCTCATTTAATTAACTTAATTACAATAACAGTTTCAATAAATACAGTAGAATCCGTTTATTGTAATTACTTCGAGAATCGCCTAAACTGATAACATCTAAGCGGGATAAATAAATTATTTCGACTTTAATTAGAGAAAATTTTGGTTTCATTGTAACTGCTGCTAAAATAATTTAAAAATTCATTATCAGCGACAACATTGATGGAATCCACAATGAAGGCGACCGGGTAATAAAAAACAGGACCCGACATATCCGGGAGGACCTCCATAAAGAATTTCTGGAGTTCTTTGCTTCAAGAATAGATTCCGGATCCCTAAGAGGTAGTCTGACGTCTTAACTGCCTCGGCCATCCCGGCCTATCCGAACTCTGATTACAAAGTATTTTAACTTGTTTGTTTTGGGGCTCAGTAACTTTGAAAACATTATCCGTGATTACAATAAGCCTATAATAACAGGCTTATTATAAAAATAATGCAGATATAAAACTGAAGGTTTTCCTAACAAGAACAAGATAAATCAGTTTCTATGAAATGCATCTAATTTAAAAATAAATGGAAAATAATTATTTAATATTATGAGAATATAATAAAGAAAATTACTTCCTTTCGTTCGTGACGAAATGACTTTTATTCAAGATAAATATCGAACATTTTCTTTTCACTTTCCTCTATCTAATGGATATTTAAATATATATATAAGGCAGATGACTTCGTATGTAATGATATTTTAAATATAACTAATTCAATTTGCAGAAAATGGAAAGTAAAACACTCTCGACTAAGACAGAAATTGTTTGGAGGAGCGTCTTAGTTATACTTTATCTTCATCTTGCAGCAATTTTTGGATTATACTTTGCATCGTTCAAAGCAAAATGGCAAACAAACGCCTTTAGTAAGTCTGATTTTCACATTACTCGTATTTTCCTTTCTCATCCCTTTGCTTTCTTCCTTTCTTCAGCCTAAACCCTTGATTAAGCTCAATCCCTGGTAATAATTATTTACTCGAATTCTTCTTATGCTATAAAATTTTCTTATTTTTCGATTAAATCCAGTGGCGAAGCTACCATAGATGCAAACTATGCAACTGCATAAGTCAATTGGGGGCCCATTTTGTCAGGAAGGGTGCAAAAATCTGAGGAACAAAGTATACAATCACACGTTAAAGTACAAAATATTGGAAATGAGTAATATCGGTATTCAGAAGGATCTCGAAGAAACCAGAAATTCACAAGAAGATCTTTATTGCCTCCTTTGCATAGGGACCCAAACATTGAAGCTCCACTGATGATTAAATTTGAAAAATTTATTATGTTTATAATTTATATATGATACTATGAAAATGTATTTGTAATATTGTATCTTTGTTATTACTAAAACATTCAAATTTGGGTGTTTAGATATTGCTTTTGCCTTTTGTGCGGGTCTTGGTATAACAGCAGGAGCACATAGATTGTGGTGTCATAAATCATATAAAGCAAAACTACCGCTGCGCATTCTTCTAGCAATTTTCAATTGTATGGCAATGCAGGTAAACTAACTTCTTTTTAATTTAATTACCAATTTAATTATTAATTTGAATAAGTTTTATTCTTTTGATAGACTAGCATTTACGAATGGTGTAGAGATCATCGAATGCATCATAGATTTTCAGAAACCGATGCTGATCCTCATAATGCGTCTAGAGGATTCTTCTTCTCTCACGTAGGATGGTTGATGGTGAGAAAACACCCTGAAGTAATAAAAAAAGGAGAGAACGTCTACTTTGGTGATATCCTATCCGATCCCGTTGTAAGAATTCAGAAAAGGTGTGTAGATTGTGTGAGTGTTTATATGGATTCGGAAGTATTGTTTAGCAGTTCTTTATACGCAATATATTTCTATTACAGGTTTTACATCCCGTTAGCTTTCTTACTGGGTTTTGTAATTCCAATCTGCGTGCCCATCCTGTGTTGGCAAGAAGCATTTCTAAGCTCCTATCATGTCTGTATGTTGCGATACGTAATTTTACTGAACTCCACCTGGTTTGTAAATAGTTTAGCTCATCATTATGGTCAGAGACCTTATAACAAGCGCATAAATCCCAGAGAAAATTTATTAGTATCCTTGCTGGCTATCGGTGAAGGTTTTCATAATTATCATCACACTTTTCCATGGGATTATGCTACTAGTGAGTTGGGTTGGTTTTTCAACTTCAGCACATTCTTCATCGATATGATGGCCGCTGTAGGTTTGGCATTCGACCTGAAGACCGTATCTGAAGATCAAATTCAAGAAGTAAAAGAAATGTCACAAAAAGATTCAACAAATGTTTCCAATCAGTAAAGTTTTGTGCTTAATATTCGAAATATTGTTTGTTATAATAACTGTTTAAATAAATATTAATTTAGGGAATATATATAATAAATTAATCCAATTCTTAGAAATCATAATTAGTTTAATACGATTAGCGTACTAAAATGAATTCTATAACTGAATTATTTACAAATTAAAAATGATATAGGATTATTTAAATAAATACATAAATAATATATACAGCAATATTGTTAACGCTTTAAATACACTAGAATAACGTAATATTGTACAAAGTATTCTTAAAACAAAGTACAATAAAATCTATAGGCCTATACTGTAGCAATCATTTTCAAATTCTATAGTTAACATTTATCAACCAATATTGTATATTTAAATATAGTCTGTCCTCTTTCTCGTCTCATCACTCTTTTCGACGTTTTTCAGCCTCGACTTTTGATTAGGCTCTATAAACCCCCTAATAATAACAATAATACATATAACATATTGTGAGTTAAAGTAAATTTGGAATAATACTTGATAATTTGTATTCTTTTAATATTTATAATTAAGTTTATTAAATATTCCCAAAACTGCATGAATTTTTATGTTAATGCTAGAAGACAAAATTACACTGTTTAATATTAACAATAATTAGAAAACCTTGGCATAAAAAACGATTATGTATTGTTCAAAATGTATAAAAATAAACAAAGAAATTTTTAATTAAATATTTAATTCGTCCTCCGATTGTTTCTTCTAATTTAATATTTTATATATTAGTACACTGGCCACAACCCAAGCTGCAAGAAGACATTTTTTTTTAAAAAGAATAATAATGATTACAATAGTGTAATTATAGAAACGTATAACAGTATTAAACAATGACGTCGTCGAGAGATCTATCCAAAAATTAGCCACAACCTCCTTATAAATGAAGATGTAGAAATTAATCTTATAATATAATCGAGATGGGCTGATAATAATTAATAAATCATCCAACACCTAATGCTGAGACCTGTTTATTTAACAGACATTAACGTTTTCAATGCAATACGTTCGAATTTCCGTTGCATCTGAAGATGGCCCATCATATTGGGTTAAAAACGTTAATGTCTGTTAAATAAACAGATCTCAGCATTAGGTGTTGGATGATTTATTAAATATTTCAAAGAGCTGAGTTTGATATTTGGTTAGCTGATGATAATAATGATAATAAGCGCATACACAGTTAAGGTACGTCAAGAGAATGTACACTAAGAAGGGATTTTTCGAAATTCATCCCGCGGGAGAGAGGGAGAGGATTAAGGTTTATCCTAAAAAACTCAACTTCTACTGTACTATTTTAGATGCGATTTTTTATTTTTAACTGCGCTTTGGTAGGGTATGCCATAAGAATGCACATTAAGAAGGGGTTTTTGGAAATTCAACTCTCTCAGGGAAAAGAAGGAAAGAGTTAGTTTTAGTCAGTATAAAGTGTAAATAATAAAGAAGGAAAGTAAATAGTGGCACATATAGTATACATTTTGGCAATTAATAAATATTTTAATCATTTCCATTGTTCGGGTAACCCAAAAACAATAAATCCAAAATAAACGAATTTGAACGAATATTTGAATTCGTTCCAAATTCGAAATATAATGTTTTAAACAAATTTTAAGTAATCATTTTATTCAAGTAAAGTTGTCATAGTTCTTGCATCCGGTGAAAACGGGTAAAATCGGCTATAATATAATAATCTTAATCTTCGCTACCGTTACTTTCTACCCGAGCAACGCGGGGCTCATCTGCTAGTAACAACATATTTCCTTTGATACATATTGCAAACAGTGATATTCAATAACTTATTTAAATTTTAAATGTTAATTGAGTATGAGGAAACTCGTGACAAGTCTAAAGCAGTAAGCAAGTGTTGCAAGAGGATTCTAAAATGGTTTCATATAACAACGATTGCGATTTGCGATGCGATAAAAAAAGCGAGTTACATTTTCGAGAGAAAAGCAACGATAAAATGCTACTACAAATATCACTCTGATAAGCTATAAACCTATCACAACGCTTGTAAGTTGCTACAAGTAAAACTACTAAACAAACAACATGGCGGGTCGTCCGAGACCACGACAAAATAATTCTGAAATTAATTTTTCTTTCCCTTCTAACATCTTGTCACAAATTGTTGGTCGCAATCATAAATCTACACCATTAAAATCGAGATTATTTTACACTATTTCACGAGAATGAGGCTACGTTTACATGCATCCAGAAGTAGGAATGAATCATCTCGGTAATTGGCTGCAGATGTCACATGACTGAGGTCACTGGCTCTCTCACCTGTAGAAGCACTTAATTGCATTACTCGTATATATTGTATATCCTAAATAAAAACTTCTAGATGGAAAAAGAGGCAGTTACGTCAAAATCATATAACATCTGAAACCAGACTATCACTAAAACTGTTGTGGGCAGCTGTCCTAAATGTGTCTGACCCGGCCGCCTCTATTGTGGGCCTGGCCGAACTCATAATTAGCATGATTAAACCCAAACCCTCTTAGTACTCATAGGGCAAAAAGTGTAAAAAATAATAAACAAAAAGTGGAAGAGACTTCCCTAAATTAACAGGATCGAAACCTAACGTGTTAGCAAATTACGTGTCTGTTTCTAAATAGTACTGTATGCGTAATTGGATAATACCACTGTATAAGTAACAACGCCGCACATATAATGTACTGTACTTCGTACCGACCGTTATCTTTGACCTGCTATTTTTATTTTAAAATAATAATCTGTTATTTTTTTCGAAATAATAGTTGAACAGGTTGAAAAAATAGGGAGTGTTAAATAAATAATAACCAATAACTAACGTCTTTTTTTCGGGTTTTCTTCAAGTGTATAAAACCTAAGTAGGACCAGATTCCAAAAAGTTTCCAGGTGGCACCCCTCCTTAGCAGATTGCCTGTGTTGAACTCAGGAGAGCCAGTACATTTGGGCATATGCTCCTTTTTTGTAGGGTTGCCCTTTTCTTAATCCCCAAGAGGTCTAAAGTTTCATTTTATTTTTATTATAGAAAACTTTTTTTTGATAACTAAAAATATAGATAAATAAAATAAAAATGTTTATCAATTTAACCGAAAATTTGTTATAGCGGGTCGTGATTGTTCGGTCGAGTGCCGAGGTACCACTGTGTTTGATTAACGCGATTTTGTTGTACGCGGAGAGCATCGAGAGATTGATTAATTGCGTTAATTAATCAAAGGTTATCTGTATATATATTAGTGATGGGACAATTAATCGGAATCGAGTAACTCTCATCACGATTTCCGATTCTTAAAACGATTCTTTCACATTTACTAAGAAAATTTGTTTCAGTCAAAGATTAAAAATAGTTTTTAATTACGATATTAACAATCAAGTATTGGTATACTGGAAACTTTTATGTCGACAAAGCAGAGAGTATGTGACGTCTCATACACGAGGTGATGTCTGTCATGGCGGACTTTCTGTCGTGTAGTCCAGGGATGGAGAACCTTTTTGAGCACGCATATAGTAAGCATTACTTAGCTTTAAAGGTGTTTATGAATGCTAAAATTTTACTTCTAATAACGATATTTAAATAAATTAAAGAAATATGCTTTAATTAGAATAAATATAAAGAAGCCGATTGAAAAAAAATCCCGCGAGTTGCTTAACTTTCCCGGCAACAGTTGGTGGCACCATCTGTTATATTTTATTTAAAAACTTTTTATTTTTTTAAACTCTCCGCCCTGTGGGCACTAAGAGGGCCTCTTTTAGCAAGCCCATTATACGTTCGGCCAGGCCCAAAATGGGCGGCCGGGTAGACATAACTGGACGAACCACTCCCGAAAATTTCCTGGGAATTTTGCGACACGTCCGGATTCGATCCCGGGACCCCCAGAACAGTAGGCTGCAGTGGCGTGCCGTGACATTTGATGATAGGGAAGCTGTGTTTCCGTAAGATGCCGACTTCCAGGGGCAATCAGTTAATTGCGCGTCAGTGATGGCCTAGGGCAGGGATGGCGAACCTTTTTGAGTCCGCGTGCCATATTGTAAGCATACTTAGCTTTAAAGATGTTAATGTGTGCCAACATCTTAGACTTCAAATAATGGTATTTAAAGAAATTAAACGAATACGCTTTAATCCTTACTTCCTCAGCAGAATTACCAACAATAATACTCAAACACCTAATTACTTGCTGAGCTTACTGATATCTTTAATTTCTAACGTTTTCAACCTAATTGGTATACTGAAACTCGTTTTTTTGATAGAGCATAATCCAGGGTTGGCGGCGCATGTTGAGGACTTAAATGAACTTGCGGATTTGATGTGCTATCAATCATTTTTTGGATTTGATGGGGTGACATACAAGCAAAAGAAAGGTGTCCCGATGGGAAGTCCCATGTCGGGACTCCTATGCGAGTTAGTAGTACGTCAACTAGAAAAAGATATCCTAAGATCATTTGAGGAGGACATTGTAATGTACAAGAGGTATCTGGATGACGTATTGATAATTTGGAAGGATGAACGAAAGATTGGAGATTTTTTAATTGCTATGAATGACAATCCGCATGGGTTAAAACTAAAAATGGAGCAAAAAAGCCGTACGCAGCTCCATTTTCTGGACATAAATATAAGGTTTAAAAGGGGCGGTATACAAACTTCAGTGTATTTAAAACCCACGCTTGCGCCCCTATATATACCGGCTGGTCTAATGATCCGTTCAAATATAAGATGGCAGCGTTTAAAGCGCTTATTAAAAGGGCGTACGTATATTGCACCGATGTACGAGATCAAATTAAGGAGATTGACAGAAGTAAAAAAGTGGCAAAGCAGTTAGGTTATAAAGTGAACGTAATAGAAGGATTGCTTAAGAGTTACAAACAGCATAGACACAGAGGATTTAATAGAGAGGATCGGATCAGCAAGTTCACGTACGACAGAAAAATGGAAGGAGTGATAGAAGAGTTATGTAGATATAAAGGCACAAAAATGATTTATAAAAGAGCACCAAGCATATACAGATTACTTAGAAATGATAAGGACGCAATGAGAATGCAGGATAAGGCGGGAGTTTATAAGATTACATTTGAGAATGAGCAATTAGAGGTAACAAAAGAATATGTTGGAGTAACTAGACGTAATTTGGCAACACGTATAAAAGAACACAAATATGATGTTAAAAAAGGGCACAATAACACCATTTTGGCGATCATGGGACAAAAGGAAGGAGCGAACGTAAAATGGGATGAAGCGAGAATAGTAAAGGCAGTCCATTCCCCGACGATTGCATTAGGGATGGAAAAAGTAGAAATATATAAGAGTAAGGTGGAAAACAAATGTTTAAATGCAAAAGACGCAAATAATCTTTCAACAGCATGGAAATACGTAATAGAAAAAGAAATGGGATTAAAAAACCCGTAGAAAGGACATGGCAGCTTTAACTAGTTTAATCTACTTTTGATACAATATTTATTTATTTATTTATTTATTTTATGTTTGTTAATTAGTAATGTTTTTAATGTGTTTGTAGTTGGTTTAATCTGTTATTATTTAAACCGTTAAAAAATTTTTAAAGATTCGAAACGTTTTAAATGTCGCGAGCATTCGAAGGCTATATATTCGAATGTGAAAATGGAATAAATTTTTTCCTGAGGATGACCTATAAAAATTAGGTTGAAAACGTTAGAAATTAAAGATATCAGTAAGCTCAGCAAGTAATTAGGTGTTTGAGTATTATTGTTGAATACGCTTTAATTCGAATAAATGTAAAAAATCTAATTGAAAAAAAAAGATGATCAGGTGATAAACAGAAAGGATGATTGAAAAACACAGAAATCATATGATACATTACGTGCCACTTTGGGCACGCGTGCCATAGGTTCGCCATCCCTGGCCTAGAGTCCATTCGTACGTGCGTGGTGGCGGAAGAGACGTATCTGACAAAAACCGACAAAAAAGAAACATAAAATAAACATATACTATGTACAAAATAGTTTGCTTAAGGACAATCAGCCGTTCGGACATCCTGGGCGTCGATGTGGTTTTTCGATGGCCGATCGAAGGTGGCCCCGGGACAGTGGCGTTGACAAGTCTGTAGGGCACGGGGAGACTTATCTGTTGGCGTCGGGGACATGGTCTAAGTCCGAAGTGGCACGGGTTACAGGTTGGCACAATAGACGAGAAATTGTTTGTTTTGCGCGTCGACACACGGCGTTTTGGTTATTCGGAACGTTAACCGAGTGCCAGGTGTCCTCGATTGGTCAGAGATTATATCAACCTCCGTTCTTTCTTTCGTCTATTTTGATTGGTCGTTCTTCCTCAATTACGCTTCCCGAGTGGTCGGTCCCTGGTTACTAAACGTAACGAGACTCTTACCTGGAGCGGGAGAAAAGTCAAAATCGAAGACGAATTCGATCTTCCACCGATCATAGGACGACTTCCTTCCGCGGTTTATGGTTTCTGCCTGGCAGTTTGATATAAACCAATGGTTCTCAAACTTTTTCGATCCACCGCCCCCTTTGTTCCATAAAGTTATACTCAACGCCCCCTAACCCATCGGATACCCCAACTTTTGCCTTTGGTCACCGTTCAGTACCCTACCTCCAGCACCCCCTAGATTTACTCACCGCCCACAGGGGGGCGGTATCGCCCACTTTGAGAACCCCTGATATAAACAATGGGTGTCCGACTACAAATGACTTTTACCTATGCTTTTAAACTAATAAATTTTTCTCTAAATTAACCGTTTTTTCGCGTCTTTCGTGACGGGTCAGACCTGTCCGGTACATGACGTTTCCATAAAACTTTTAAGCAAATACTGGAAATGACAAAAATAAACAATTTATGTATTTTAGTTCTAAAATACAAATAATACATACATAATACAAATTGATACGATACAAACAATGATAGAAAAACTTGTTTTTTTAATTTTTTATAAACTAATTCCATTTGACGATTTTTTCCGCAAAGTCGTTAATTACTTTATCATAAAAGTCGCTGGTCGTCGACTCCATCGACGTATTTAAAAGCTCTTTTTCTATCGAAAGGAACGCTAGCGACCACAATTTTTCCTCCGACCGAGTGTTCCTGGCCAATGTATGAATTCTCTCCCTGGTCAAAAAACTGCGCTCAACAGACCCGCTGGTAGATGGTACTATAAAAATTTATGATATTAAATCGTATAATTATTTTAGTACGTCTTTGTTCGGATCGACATTAATTATAACACTTTTTATGTCTAAGAGTTACTTGTCAATTCTAGTCCGGACACGAATATAAATATTGCGATTCGCTAAGTAATTTAGATAAATCAAAAAATTTCCCATAAAATTTACTTAATTTAAAGAATTAAAACACGCTTGGAAAAATTGTTTTTCATAATATTAAAATTATTAACATCTAAAAGTGATAAAAAATTCTAAAGATTTTTAGTCGATGTAATTACAGTATAATTAAAAGAAAATTATAATCAAATATAACTTTGCAAGAAAACGTACATAAAAATAACATTGAATACTCTTTACTTTTTAAATCTTAGACAATTCACTTAGTTAGATAGCTTCCTACCCAGTGGTTAAGGCAGTGGTTTCCAACCTTTTTGTACCTGAGCCCCCCTTTAAAAAAAAAAAATTCTTGCGCCCCCTTAATTTTTCTAACAATCTAATTTCATAAATACTCAAAGCGCGCTCGGCTCCAAACGCGAAAGCGAGATGTTCTCGTTCCAGCAAGAGTATGGATGGATGTTTTAGCATTTGTACCCGAAAAATTCGCGGCGAGGATTGTGGATTACGTATACCTATTTTGCTGATTTATTTTTTTGACACCTATTCGACTTTTTTGGTTTGTATTCGAAAATGATATTTTGGAAACAGCTGCATGCCCCCCTTGCAACAGTCTCGGGCCCCCTAGGGGGGCGCGCCCCACAGGTTGGAAACCACTGGGTTAAGGGATAGAATCGTTGGAAACGTTACACGTGTGTAGCTTCCACCAGCTAAACCGGGCGAGGTTGGTGCTCTGTAAAGCGCATGCGCCAATGCCCTCTGGCTGCTTTACACCATTCAGTTATTCTCGCCGTAAAAGCTGTCTTGTAAGCGCTTCCATTCCGCCACTGATATTCGAATATACAATAGCAATCTTATCGTTTTTTCACATGTAGTATAGAAATTTGTAATAAGATACATAATGCGGTTATAATAAAATATTAATTTTAATTAATTCAAAGTACTGTACGTTAAAATATAAAAATTTATATTTTAGAAAATACAAGGGAAGGTCATTGGAAGGTGGAAGCAGCACTTCCACCGCTTCCAACGACGGCACGCCACTGGTAGGCTGCTACCTTGACCGCTCGTCCATCCGGCCGCCTAGTTCTTTGGGTAAAAGGGAATAAGCAGTAATTTCTTTGGGAGTAGTGTTGCAACATTAATTTTTTTCTGAAATAAGACTACAAATTTGTTTTGTAGTACACGATAAAAGTATACTTAACCACACATAAATGAACTAAACTAAGCTAAACTTTAGTGCAGTGTTTTTCAACCTTTTTCATTGGGTGGCACCCGATTTAAAAATAAAAAATCGTGACACCCTTGACCAGTGGCAAATCTAGAATCTAAATAAGGGGAGGCTAATGGGCCAGATGAACCTTTTGCGAAAACAAATATTACGAGCAACGCTGGGGTGGGGTCCGGGGAGGGAGTCCCCGAGAAGAAAAATTTTAAAAATTGACAGTTTGAAGTAGCATTTTAATGCAAAAAAAAGCGTTTCTACGTGTTCAAAATCAAAATTTAAGTCCATTGAATTTTGTCGAATTACCTACATGTAAAATAATAGTCTCGCTATTACTTTTTAAATCTACTTTTATTATCGGCCCTAAACTTTGCGACATCCCAATCGTGGCGCCGTGGTACCCCGGTTGAAAAACACTGCTTTAGTGCATTCAAAAAAATCGGAATCAGAAATTTTGGTATCGCCCATCACTAGTATGTATCTGTATGTTTTTATATACTGTATTGGCCCGAATTTTACGCGATGTTTTTACGATGCCCTTTTTTCATTGCTTGTGCCCTCCTTTTTTATAATCTGCGAGGTTGCATTGACTTTTTCCATCAGTCCATGTGTGGCGTCCCGGCTAAAAACCACTACCTTCAGGGCCGTGCCGTGCTATGATACAGAGGCAGCCGCATCAGGCGGAACGTTAGGGAACGGCATTTCGAAGACTTGCATCATACCGAGAAATTCTACCGCACGGCCCTGACACCCTTATCCCATGAAACCAAATCTTCAGTTATTGCCGTGTTATAGGATAAAGTCTGGAATTCCGGATTTATACATCAGATACATGCCAGACCTACAAACGATTTTTATTCAATTAGATCACCATCTTGACAATATGAATTTTGGAATTTAAGTAAAAATATCAAAATGGCAGGGCGGTGAGGGTGACTGTTTACAACTCTGGGACACCCAAGATCGAATTCCGGACGGATCGAAAGTTCCAGAACTTTTCGGGGGTAGTCTGTCCGGATTGGCCGGATCAGTCTGCTCTATTGTGGACCTGGCTGAACCCATAAAGGAATTGAGAGTGCCATAGAGTAGAAAGGGTTACCCGACTTCTCTATGTAAAACGAAAAGTTAATTTAATACACGACTGAAATTGCAATAGGCACCAATTTGGTTCATGTGTTGTTCAAAAATAATGGTGGCTAATAGATGGTAGAACGGAGTCGTGGATAATAAGACACGTTGCCCAAGACCCACTTAACGCATTTAAAGATGTAAAAAAAAATACGACGACGTCAGTGGCGTAGCTAGGGTTCTCCGGACCCAGTGCGGAACCAGATTTGTGGGCCCCAAAAAGATTTTTCGGGTCTTTTTTCCTGATTTTGGGGCCCCTATAAGCCTGTCGCTTTTCAGGGGCCCGGTGCGGACCGCACCCCCTAGCTACGCCACTGGACGACGTAACAAGGATTTAAATAGATATTTATTGAACCAAGTGAAAACGCAACGAAATGTATTATACAAAAAAAATGACAAAATATTGTATGATTTTTAAAAAACTTTCATATTACGCCTTTATAGTACTACTCTACCAAATTAGACCTGTTATTGACATTCAACTGCTTATTAATTCTCGTTGCACTTTTGGCAAATTAACTACAGCTACATCCTTAGGCCAATAACCAATCCAATCTTTGTAAATCCATTCTTCACTTTCACTAAAGGGAGTTTGTATATTGTTGATTTCTCAAACATAATGCCAGAGTCTAATGATCAGGAGTAAATACAGTGTGTGAGAAATGCGGAATTTGTTGCACCAACTCCTGTTCCTGTGCCCCCATAACCCAGCTAAATATACTAGAAATAATTTTCCACACACATTTTTATAACAGCCTGCCAAGATTTATTTTCAGGAGCTTTGAATAAGTGTAGACAATCTCATTCTTAAAACAACGAAACTTCACAGAGCAATCCACTTGTGACGAGCAAAGTATGCAGTATCATCTGCTGGCTAGCAGCAACCTAACAGATCTGGTCTTTGCTCTTGAACTTTCTTCACAATTCTCTATCAAATTTCCCAGGTCAACAAAAATAGCCTCTGTTCCTGCCTGGGACTTTTCTAAATATATGCAGTGGCACGTTATCCTTTGGGCAAAAAGAGCAATTGCCTGGGGCTCCCAAACCAATCTTTCATACGAAAAGTTTTCCCCAATAAAATTTCCCTGAAGAAAAATGTCTTAAGTCAACACTGTACATGGGCCCCCTAATTCAAATTTGCCAGTGCCTCATGAAGATATAACATGCCACTGACTATATGTACAGTTTCATAGAAATCATCATTTATCATAACATTAAGTTATTGTTGTTGTGGCCACTGCATAATCATTACATCAAAATTTGACTTTATTTAATATTTCTGCTTTTTTACTTTTGTTTTGCTCAAAATACATACTAAGATAGATTATGGATCAATGTAGTTTACAAAAAAATAAACTTAACTAAATTTAGTAAATAATTTAGAATAAGCTTAATTAATCGCTAAGTTAATTGTAATTTAAATATGAGAAACAATTTACTATAACTTCAGTTGTTAACTGGTATTGGCATTTGTTGCAAAACTTCACTTAAATATATTTAATATTCACTTTTACTTATAATTAAATTTGCAAAGTTACATTATGCAACAATCTTACCAATGAGTAACATTTAAATAAGGTAGTATTTTGTATTTGAATTTATGTTAAAAGCAGTTATTCAAAGAAATAAATAATGACTACATATCTTTTAGATCCAGCTTTATTATTTAAATATCGCACATATAGCGTACATTTGCACAATACTCCTTCCTGACTTTTATGTACATTGTACAATTAGAGAAAAATGGAAGAGATAAGATTACATAAAAACATTTTACTGCACAAAAATCAGTAAGTTGTACAATGAAACATTGCCAATAAACAACCCTGAGGTTTACACATCACGTGATGAATTCCTAACTGAAAATAAACTAGTTTCTTTACTAAAATTAAAATTTTGTTAATCTAATAAGGAAAAATGATTTCAATTAGTCTAAACAGGATGTGTGATGTAAAACTTTAGGTTCTAATGGCACCAACAACAAAATACTTGTTTCTAAGATAATTTTTCACAACACAAGAAAATTACACCTGTGTATAATTTAAAAACAAATGTGCAACTTTAGCATGGTGTAATTACAATTTCAGGTCCTCACAGCAGAATTAAAAAATAATTTCCTTCCCCAAAATTTTAGATCATTTGAGTCTGCATGAGCATACAGCACAGTAATTACACAAATAAACTTCCATTTGTTTTACTATAAACATTAAAAATCATAAGAATTCTACCTTCTCAAAGACTTGAAATTGGAAAATAAAGTATAGTACAAAATTTGTACTTTGCAGTGGTAGTCTACATATTTCCCTGCAGTTATTAAATGAGATTTTTTGTGAGCTATCACTAACTCATTTGCTTGAAGTACATAGAAATAATGATTTTTCATGAATACAATGGAAATTTTTCTCAAAATTAAACATAATTTTTACACAGCATCATAATACAAAGGATCATGCAATATTTATAACAACTTCAAGTCTTGAATCTTGAATCAAGAACTGAAACTTAATCTAATTTTATTAGAAAAAATAAAGTTTAGAAACTGATACAGTTCAGTATCTAGAACATAAAAATTATTTTATACAATTCCAATACAATAAAATTTCTTGGATATTAATTTATAAATATTCTTGAATTTTATACATACATTTTTATATGTTTAAGGTCGATTCACATATAAGTGATGTGTCAGTGATATCTACAAAATCTGTTTACATACATCCACACAGTTTGAAGTCAGATATAGTCAAGATGGCAAAGTTTACAAACATGGAATTTGCAGTAATTGCCATAATTTTGGATAAGAGGAAGATGCATCAGACCAAGAAATAAAGTGGATACATGATGCATGGAAGAAAAGAGAAAGCAAAACCAGTTTGCTACTTCATATGTGGAATCATCTGTCATGTAAAATCACCTAAAACAAGTCAAAATGCAAGAGGTAGATTAGGATATGGCTATTAATCTCACAATGAAGGGTAAAATACAGCACTGTATTAAAGACATGAATTCAAATTATCATCATCATCATCAATCACTGACACAGAAAATTTTACAAAATGAATAGACAATTCACTTATATGTATCAACCTTTATTTTTGTAAATTGAGACTATTTATTCATTAAAATGATCAAACTTTTGCTAAATTGGCACATTATTAATTAGGAAAACATTTCAAATGTAATTGAATAAAATAAAATTTCAAATCACTATGTAAATCAAGCATTTATAACTGCTGTTAGTATCACTTTATCTAAATTATTTTAATACTGTATAAATGCCATTTAAGATATTTAAATCAGCAGCAGCAGCATCTACTAAAAATTAAAAAAGCCTACCGTTAATATAATTTTTTTAAGTTTAATAAATTATTGTTATTTTTTAAATTATTAATTATAAATTCTGAAATATATATTTTTACAGCATTTGTTTTAATTGAATCTAGATGATTTCAAATACTTTAAAACATCAGAATTAATTTTAGAAACTGGACTGTATCTCACTAATTTATCTGTATATAAAAAATTAAGAATAAATAAAATTTTAAAAGTTTATAACCTATAAAATTTTTCAAATAATAAAATCTGATGAAAACAAAATTAAGAAACTACATAAAATCTTATCAAAATACATAAATATACATATACATAGTACTTTGTTAAGTAGCCTTTGGCACTGATATTTTATACAACTTTTGGGTTCAAAAAGCAATCAATTTAATTCCGTAATAACCAACTATTTATATATAATGATTTCACCCAGATTAATTTTGCACATTTTGCAAAACAGATTTTTAAAAAATATCATTTATCACTTCTAATAATTGTTTAATAAATGTTTACTGTGAAAGAAGTAAATTATACCAATTATTTTCTCTTCTTTTCATCTTGATTACAATTTGTCTTAAGAACAGAATCTGAAATTATTCTGTCATCTGGCAGTGGTACCGAACCATTAGTCTGTGGTGCTCCATTTGAGATGTATTTATTATCAAACAGAATACTTTGAAGATCATCTATTCAGAAAGAAATAAAACTTGCTTTAAAATATATCAAAACAAACCTGAGATTTTTAACATTTCTAAGAAGTAATCTTGAAATTATTAAAAGGAGAAATGTGAGAATATATCTATTGGTATCCTAAAATTAAACAAGCATCTTAACAAAATTACATGTCCAAAACTTAAGGATTAACACAATTGTTAGTGGTGATAACTAGAAAAAGTCAACAACGGAGCCGGTGAATACTTCAATGCAATTAGATGGACACATTCCATATTGACAGTCTCTCTTGACTTGGGTATTGGTAAGCACTGTATCTACTAACTACTACAGGTATTGCTGTATGTATCTTTTTTCACCAAATATTTACTTTTATTGCTTTGACACACACAATCTATTTCAAGTTGTGTATTACCCTGTGTTAGTTATCAAGTAATATAATTCTTGCCATATTTGTCTGAATTCATCTACAGTTCTATTTGTGTACAGATGTCATCTGTCCTTAAGTTTGGGCACATGTGTATGATTGAGAGTTTAGTAACTTCTTAACATTAATATAATTTAAAACATATTTGATACTAATATATTACTAAACAATTATTCATACATACCAAATACCAAAGTTCCTCCATCTTTGCTTAATTTTTTAAATATTTTTTCTGACCAGGATGATGATATGCCTTTTATTAACCACATGTATCTTTCAAATTCTGAAACTCCCAAAGAATAATTTACTCCAGAACAAAACACCTGGTATTTAAATCATCTTTAAGTATTATCATTTTGAAAAAGGTCTACAAATCTGAAATTTAAACTTACTTTAAAAGCATTCTCAAGCTTCTCCTCATCATCAATATCTTGCCTAATGAGCCAGAGACCAGCTATATAGCTCCTCAAATCTATTAAGCCTGATCTATTCTATTTGAATAAATAAATGTAAACATACAAAAAGTAAATAAGTAAAAAATAAAAATAAATAAATTATATTAGATAAACTTACTGGATCAAATGCATCAAAGAAATCTCTAATGACTTCTGAAACTGATTCATTTAGAAAATTTGCAAGCTCTTTGCAAGTAATCAAATTATTGTACAGACTTAATTTATTTTCAGAATTAGCAATTTCTTCTTTGATACTGTTCTTTTCCAAACTATATATACATATAAAATTATATTTGAGAAAATTTTTATAATTTAAAAATATTTATTTTAATACACTTCTAACATATGAGAATATCAGTATCTTACTATTCAAACTATTAGTATGATTTACACAGATTCTAAATACAGTGGATGATTGGTTAATGAACAAATTGGATAATGAACACTTTTGCAAAAGATTTTTATGTTTGGACAATGAACACTTCACAAGAAGCAGCGACATAAAATAATGAATACCGATTGGTCTTCCCTTGTCTTCAGGCAACAATTCAAAACTTTTCAGAGCATGGGAGACATCGACATCGACGCTTACCCAGGTATATACTGATCGCATAGTATGCCTATGAACTTTGAAACACTCCCTCGTAATTCCAGCCTTTTATTTTTCTGACAATTCTTTTTTAGTATTCACAAAACTGTTGGGTGGGTACTCGTTAAGTTTTGCGTCGGTTTTTATTTTTGAAAGATGAGAGTATAATAGCAAAGGTAGAGAGTGGGCAGAATATGTCTGATATTGCTGGGCAGTTTGGCTTGAACAGGTCTACAGTAGGCTGCAGTTCAATCTTATCTAAGAAAGATACAGTATAATCAAGAAGACTCAAGCAGCTAAAAAGAGTAACAAAAATCACATCTGAGAAATAAAGAACATTGAAGAACTCATAATGGAACCTGAAACAGATCTGACAACAGAAGAATGCCAAGAACTCTTGAATGAAGAACACCAAGTAACTTGGTGAGATATGTTCTCTTCTGAAAAAGAAGATTAATGCCGATATCTGCTATTAAAATCTTTTGATGAAGTGGGAGGATGTCAGAACAACAGTCTTAGAATGGCATCCAAACCAGGATGAGGTTAATAGACTTGGTGATCTCTACAATTACAATGCTATTAATTACTTCTGAAAAATCCTGAAGAGAGAAAAGCAATTGACATTAGACATTCTTTAACTCCCACAAACGAAAAAAAAAACATGACTAATAAAAATGCAAGACTGTGTATATATGTATTATTATTATTACTATATATAAATAAACATAGTAAGAAAGAATATATTTTTTATTATTTGGAGTTTCCAGAATGAATTAATCAAATTCCCATAAAAACTTATGGTAAATCGATAATTGGTTAACGAACAAAGTCTTGGAACGAATTATGTTTGTTAACCGATCACCCACTGTATATATTTTATACTTCTTATGATAATTACATACACTATAACTATAAATTAATATTAAAGTATGCTAACTTATTTGAAGTTATTCACAAATCCATATATGTAAAATGAATATCAAATCAAATATGCTACTATTAAATAAAAATTATAAGATTATTATGTTAAGCCAACAATAACAACTTAAATCTACTGTATGTAGTAATTTGCAGCGATAGTTTTGTGGATATCTTTTTCTAAACCAAACAATATTAGCATTCTGTAATTGCTGAAATTTTTAAATTTAAAACATTTAATTTAAAAATGACAAAAATAACAACTACTGAACTACTAAACACCAAAGGCAAGTTCTCTAAGCTTGCTTAGAATGCGCTGCATACTTAAGAGAAAGTTTTGACTGTCAATATATCTTTTATTTGAGCACAAATATGCTAATAATTTATTCTAACATGTAAACTCTTTATCATTAAGTTTCCTTTTACATTGGCAGCTAACAGCTAGCCGTTGTCAGTGCAATTGTCAGTGCAAGTCAGTGCGATGCTTGCTCGTGTGGCGGTTTTCTGCAGCAAACAAGTGCGCACACATGATGTCATTCAAAGCACGGCCAGATTGTATTGAAAGCTTGTGGTAGCCAATCAGCATATATGTATTGTGTACAGGGGTGGATCTACATAGGGACTAATAGGGCTTAAGCCTTGGGTCCCCAGTGTCGAGGGCCGACAAAAATTGAATCATCATCATAAATTTTTAATACTTTTTCATTATAATAAATTTCATGTGTAGATATAATGGGCTTTATAATAGTCCATACTTTTTATTCACACCAAGTAACATTTCTGCCTATTGTTTAGTGCTAGAGATAGGCCTATTATTATTTTTATTATAACATTCAGCATGCCAAAAATCTTGGTCAGGATTCGCTCCTGATAAACATGTATTTTTAACTATTTGAGATATTCTTGAACATGTGCACATATATTTGATCAGGAATACAAATTCTTAAAAAGTATGTGAGTTCCTGCCCAAGTGACAAATAGAATTGAAAAATTGAATAGAAAACTACAAAATTAAAAGCAAATATCATTTCAATTTTTGATTGCTTTCAATTTCTGCATTTGACTGACGGAATACACTAAGTGTAAATTACATATACACCCAAACAAAATCATATTTACATCCATTTGCTGTATTTAACTATACACTAAATATTGATAGTTTAACTACAAAACTCATATATATATATATATATATATATATATATATAAATGAACACGTGGTACGATCCAAAAGTTTGGGGAATGCAGTAACCTATGACAACAAAAGCATGTATTTGAAGTTACAGCGTATGAAATGGATTCTACCAAACAACCTCTACGTGTTCAGGTTAATTTCATTCATGTCATGTGATTAAACCGCGAGCGCTACTGTTTTTTTCCGGAGATAGTTACCTTTGTTCTGCGACGTAATCAAAGTGGAGTTTCAAGAACAACCTCCAACATTAAATTTTGTCAGCGTTTAGGTAAAACACCTACAAAGATTTTAAAATTGCTAAGAAAGGTGTACGGTGATTCTACGGTGAAAGGTCACGGTGAAGTCGAAATGTTGGAGGTTGTTCTTGAAACTCCACTTTGATTACGTCGCAGAACGAAGGTAACTATCTCCGGAAAAAAACAGCAGCGCTCGTGGTTTAATCACATGACATGGGTGAAATTAACCTGAACACGTAGAGGTGGTTTGGTAGAATCCATTTCATATGCTGTAACTTCAAATACATGCTTTTGTTGTCATAGGTTACTGCATTCCCCGAACTTTTGGATCGTACCACGTATATATATATATATATATATATATATATATATATATTTAATGTTAATACAAAGTATTAAAACAGGCCAAGATAATATATATATATATAATGTATGTATATTATTATATAGTTATATAGTATTCTTTTTTGTAATCTTTTAGTTATAAAAAAAAATCTTGTAATCTTTTTCTTTTTGTTATATATATAAAAAAAATTAAGTGTTTCTACAAAATATTGTAATCTTCATTTAGAAGAAATGCTTTGACTTTTGTCCTGGCCTGTTTTAATACTTTAATACTTAACGACTCTCTTAACTTTTCTGGTACCATTTGGTGATGCCATCTGTTATTTTATTGTTAATAACTTTTTATATTTTTAACTATTATAAAATGGCAAAAACCTTAATTTTGAGGGTAGGGATACATTTTATAAAATATTGTAAATGCTAATAATGAGTAAAATTGACATTAAGTCCAACCCTACTGGAGATACATGACTCCCTTTATCTCCCCACCCCCTTGACCTTTAACCAACCAAATTAATAGTATCAATGTCCCCTAAATCACAAACCTCCCTGCAAAATTTCAGAAATTTTTGACAAAAAGCACAGGAGTTATCAAGTTTCAAACAGGGAGAATAAAATTGTGCCCCCCCCACACACACAGAGAGAAATTACCCATAAATTTTTTGCATTTCTCGACATTTCAAGATTTCTAGTCCAAAAATGTAAATATCTTGGGGGGAGTTATTTTTTGCCTGATTTCCATACTTTCCCTCTGTTATGTATAACATACGGGAAAGAAAAATGGGATTGTGTACACACCAAATTTGAGTATTCATGAATGTACTTAAAAATTACATTAAATATAAAAGATTTTATATTTATCATCTTCATTTTTAATTATATTTTATTATTATATATTTAAATTACATAATTATCATTTAACCATAACTGACAAGAAAATTCTTTGTATTTTAATTAACAAAATACTGATAACTTATTTAGTGAAATACTGTTTCCTAAATTAAAAATTAACAATGTTCGTAAAGATTTCAAATTATAAAAAATACATACTTCAGTTTTCTTCTTAATTTTAATAATTTTGTTACTCCAACAGTGTGTAACAAATTTCTTTCCTTAGCCCAGACTTGATACTTTATATCATCATAAGATAAATCACATGTTGGAACACCAAGTTTTCTAAGACAAAAGAAACATTTTAAGTATGTCTACTATTGTAATTGTGAATCATTATCATTATTGTTTTGTTTTTTTAAAGTTCAGAATATTTACTTAGCCATTATATTTCTGATATTGTCTGCATACAATCTTGGATCTTGTTTTTCTTCTTCACTTGGAGTATATACAGGTAGAAACTGAAAAGAAATTTTTAATATTTTTGATTAAATCAAAATTATGACCATACAAATATTTTGGGTCAGAACACAATAACCCTTTTTAATAGTCCAATCAGAGACAGATGGTAACAACTTAAAACCGACAAAATGACATTAAAAAATACATACAATACAATTGACGCAGACCTTTTCTTAGAGGATCCGACGCCAAGAACACAGCATTAAAATTTTTCACAATATCACTCAGGTAAAATTCAGTTGTATTTATATCCATCTGCAGACCTCCGGTGGAACACTGGAACAGGTTCTTAATTTGCATATTTATTGTGTTCTGACCCAAAATATTTGTATGGTCATAATTTTGATTTAATCAGCAATTTTATCCTTGGAACTTTGTTAATTAAGAAAATATATATATTTTATCAAATAATCAAAATCATCAAATAATAGTGTATTAAACATAATAAGAAAATTTTTATTTATATCAGATCAATGAGAAGAAAAACTACATTTTTAGTTCTTTAACATCTCTCTCTACTTCTGCTATTTTATATCTTAATTACTTAAATTATTCTTTGTGAAATTCTCTCTCTCTAGCTGTAATAATTTATTTTCTCATATGTTATAAAGATTTGCATTTCATATTAAATATTTCTCTTTACACTAAAAATGGAAAATAAATTGAAGTTAATAAAAAAAAATTTCAAATCAGTTTTTTATACATATTGAAAAATTGATGTAAGGAATTAGTTTTAAATATTTGTCAAGAGCAAAAAGTTTTAGTTTAATGCTTTTAGCAAATCAAGTATTACATTAAAATATTTAATGGCAAAATGATAGAAGTATATAATTAAAGATTGTACTACAAGCTAAAATATTCTGTATTATAAAATAATTATCAGAGTGCAAAATTTATGACTAGTTTTGCTCAAAAAATTGGAAACATCAGACAAAAACCAATTTAAAAAGATGATAGTACTGGGGACAAATGTTTTTTGCTCAAGGCATATGAATATATGTTCAAATAAAAACATTTAAAAATAAATTTTCAAAATATGAAAGAAATAATAGATTTTAAATTTACATTTTGATTCAACTTCATACAAAGTATTGGTTCAAAACCACTTTCCTTTAATATTATCTTAATATATAGTTTTTATTCAATTATAAATTTTAAATGACCAAAAATTACATGCAATTTGTGAATGATTTTGGAAGTTTGTTGCAATTTTATTCAACTTTTAATTGTACAGTTATTATTACTGTATACATATTCTTTAAATCATTTTAATCTTAATCATTAAAATATTCTTTTAAGTATTAATTTCAAACTAAGTATGACTCAATACATTTTCATATATAATATAAAAAAAATTGGAGAAATCAAGAACTAAAAAATGTAGTTGATTTCAAAATAAGGAATTCAACATCAATATGAAGTAAGAACTTAAAACAAATATCAATAAGCTTATAAATTAAGAAAGACAGTTATAAAATATGAATGCAACAGAAAAATTAAGATCTTTACTTCAAATTTTACACTTTTATCCACTTAATATAAAATATCACCAATATAAGACTTGCATTAAAAACCAAAGAACTAAATTTTGAGTATCTCTCTTCCAAAATATGGAAATAACCGAAATTAACAAAAAAAATTAGCTTTCTTATTTAATTTAATGTAATCTGTGCTTGATTGTTTCAATAAAGTTTTTCATCATAATCTAATTTAGAGAAAGCATTATGTCAATCAGAATAATTAAAACATTAAAGTAAAATATCAAAAGGAAATCATTTTCTGTACTTCTGTTTATTTTAATATTAAAATCTTACAGCTACTGTCATTACAAAACTTATTTCACAATTCTGCAGTAAATAGTTCAAAGCTTTCATAAGTCTAATTATATCACCTGATATAAAATCCTGTTTTTTGAACCAACTGCACATAAACATAAGACTTACTTCTATTTCGCAAGGCTGATGTAATTGTGTCATTGTAAGCCAAATTACTTTCCAACTATAACAATAAAACAACAGCATAACCATGATACATTTATTAAAATTATATTATTTACAAATCACAACTTAATATTTTATATCAGTTAAAAGTAAAACAATTTTCTTACGCTCCAGGTCCATCCCATGTCCAGGTTACTGTATCCTAACAAATATATATGTATGTTTATTATTACTATGTTAAAAAGAATTAAGAATTTTAAGAATTCTAATATGTAAAAATTTTACCGGCTTATTTAAATATCTAATGCAAACAGGTTGCACAGGAACTCCAGGTAGAAAGGCACCTGACAGAATAAACAATTTAATTCCTCAAAAACAAAATTTCTATTTAAAAAAAGTGAAAAATCTAACCTGATTTAAAATGTATGAGACATGTTCGATTGGTACAAGTTCCTTCTGGAAAAATGAGAATTTGTTCCCAATCATCACCTGAAAGTGCTCTTCTTCTGATTTCCTGTATAGTATGTTGACGTGATAAAGGATCATCTCTCTTAACATATACAGGTTGCGTATATGTAATTAAAGCTATAAAAAATTTATTCTTTAAATTACACACGTGTAAATAAATACTTATTCATGCAAGTTAAAAATTTGATATATATATATATTTATTCCTACTAGATACAATAGCTGTGGAACTGCTTTGTTCACGTACTACAGGACAATAGACACCACCAATAAATTCCATAAGTGTGTCAAAAAATGTGGAATGAGGTGCCACACACAAGATGGGAGCTTCAGATGAATGTGCTTTCTTTCCCAAGACCTTAATATTTTGAAATCCAGCCATAAAAAAGAATATGTGTCCAAGTCTTCTCTCACATTCTTTAATAAATCTATAATAAAAAATAAAATTAATGATTTTGTTTTAAAAATATTCAGATGATGATAATAGTAAATCTATTTGTAGTCTTTCATAGTTTTATTGAATGCAGAACAGGTTTGATATTTTATATGATGTAATATGTAAGTGGTGTGTAATGTGTAATCAAAATTAAACAAATCAGTGATTCTTCAAGCATTTTCTAAAAAGTTTGTGTTTATTTTGAAAAAATTGTGAAACAATTCTAAAAACAAGTTATTAAATGATCAATACTGAAAATCTCTATTGAAAATATAGAAATGTGAAAGTTACTTACACAACTCACTAGATAAAAAATATGAAATTCTACCAGCTCTAACAATGGAGATATTGTGAAATAGCCAAAGTCTGTACTTATGAACTGTAATTTATATATGAAGTAAACGTATAATGTACTTTTTACCACCATTACATTTAATCTAGAGACTGATTTAATATATCTATTTTCTGTTAGGTATACTAAATACTTAGCTTGGATGTCATGCCAACAGTATTAATACAATTAAAAACTTCAGATAAAGAGGAGTTAAATGAAATTAAAAGAAATAAAATATTTCTGCAAGTACTTTTGACGTAATTTACGCACATCGTCCTCAGACAGTTAGAACAACAGAGAGAATTCAAACAAAATATTGTGTTAATATCTATTTTCATTTTAGTTGCATATTGACAATTTTAAAATCAAACCTTCCACAAATGATTTCACAAATTGCTAATTTGTAAATACAGTATATGCTCTCCACCTCAAATTAGTACTGTAGTGGGAATGTCTTGCCCCTGTACATCATACTTTTTTGTTAGCAATGGAGTCATGCCAATCATTATCTAATTCCTTTCATGGAAAAATTTTTCAATTGAAATAATTATACTTCTGGTTTACTTCAGAAGTTTGTATATAGTTAGTCAGGGCCTCCTGCCCCCAAGCTATCCATATATGGTCTCAGCTTTCATTTGTGTAACTCTCTGTTCTAGAGATTAAGGAAAGATAGACAACAGTGGAAATTTATAGGTCTACAATTTTTTCAAATTGCAGTCAACAATTGTAAAGCTGATTTAGCTGAACATAGAACATTCTGTATGAGTAACTTAAATATTTTGTATCGAATTTTAGTTTGTGATAGTAAGTTATTAAAATATTCAATATGCTAAAAAAGCTTCTTTAATAATTATCTTCTTCTAATCATTTTAGCATTTAGTTAATTAATAATGGTTTATTAAAATTCAAATAGTTTTATTTAATCACGTCATGGTAATTTATACAACTGGCAATTATTATCAAATGTAATTGCAGATCATCTTTACATACTAATCTTGCAAATGAATTCATAGCTGAATTGCAAATCTTAATTTTTAAGCAATGTAATGCTATTTTTAAATACCACCAAACATGTTAAATTACTATTTCATGCACATTTCTTAAATGATATTATTAATCAGCATCTATTAATAAATACATATCATCACTCAAAATATTTTATGAGCAATTTTATTCCATGTCTTTTGGGCATAAGTTATATCTATATTGAGCATTTGGAACTCAAAGATGATTTATTCTTCTAATTATTTCATAAAACTTTATGCAATATGTAAAATGAATTTTTTCTCAGTATGTCAATATTTTTCATCTTCATTAAGTTACGGAAATTTTATGTTCAAAATTATAATTTTTTAGGAAAATTATAATTATTGTATGATGTACAGGGGCAAGACACTATAGTTCTAATTTTGAGACAGAGAGCATATATTTTAAATAACTTAAAAATATGATTAAAAATTTGCAGCCAGACATTGTGACAATTGATGTCACAATAAATATTTGCTCATTTTCTATACTTTCTCCTTCCTTCCTTTTTGTTCCAAAGACATTATTATTCTTATATATATAAGAAATATAATATATATATATATATATATATATATATATATATATTAAATATATATATTAAGTAGATGTAGAATAGATTTTATTCATGTAATGAATACGATTTCTCACTTAAATCTTAAATTATTATATTTTTTAATGAATCTTTTCATTACCAATTTTTTCTTAAAATAAAATATGAAAGCTTTCTAATAAATGATTTTTTTCAGAATACAATGGAACCTCAGTTAATGAGTACCTCTCATAATGAGTAATTTGCATAACAAGCAAAGCAAATTATTAAAAAAAATGACACTCTTAACAAGCAACATTTTGCATAACAAGTGACGAGAGGGGAAGTTCCGGATTGTGCACACACTACATCAGTCTTTGTTTAGCATTCGTTCCACTAGCATCTTAGTGTCACTTATGATCACACATTTTTCCAAACTTGTGTTCAGACATATTACATATAAACATTAACAACTATAGCACATTATATAATAAATATGCCAAACTCTTGAGCTATGTAAAAGCTATAATTAAATATTAGAAATGACTGTATTTCGATTTATTTTTGTTTTCTGCAAACCAAATTTGCATTCCAGGTTGGTTCATTCCACACTAGAAGAAGAGATGATGATGATTCTCTCCCCTTAACAATGTATATTATATAATTTATTTTGAATAAACGTTATACATAAAATATTTAAGTATTTTTTCTTTTGGTATGGAATGCATTATCATATTTTACATTAATTTATATGGGAAAAATTGTTTCGCTTAACAAGTAATGTTCTGGAAAGCTGGAAAGAATTATGCTCGTTAAGAGAGGTTCCATTGTATTGGAATAAATGAACTTTAATTAAAGTTACTCTCAGAATTTAAAGAACGCAGTGTTAAAATAGGAAACATTTAGAAAGATATTCAACAAATAAGAAATTTTTGTTTTTTTTTTTTATTTTTACACAAAATATTCAAAATAATCATTAAATACAGCCTAAATAAAAATTTTCTGTTCAAAACACAACAAACAGAAAAGAAGAATAATATACAAATTAATTTTCGTATTGTGTGACATTATTAACAAAATATTATTTTAAACAAGAATAAAATTGATTTACTAAGTAATAAATTGTAACTGACTAATTAATTTGCTAAGTAAAACTAACTTTTTAAAATAAACATGTAGAATATCAAAATAAGTGAATAATTATTAGTTATTCAATTAAGCAATTATTTCTATAGAGATTTCTAATAAGAAATCTCTATAGAAATAATTAGTTGGTTTAGATAATAGTAAGAAAATATTCTCAACTGCCTAAATTATTTGGATATATCTTGCACACACATACATCTGCATAACAAAAACTTTTATTATATAAAATTATTAAAATTAGAAAACAAACTTTTGATTGTTATGGTTAAGTATTTTAAGTTACATTTGTAATGTATGTAAAATAATTATGATGTTTTTAAGATTAATAATAATAATAATTTAAAATTTGAATGAAAATATCTGATGAATCTTTGTTCATTTCTGTACAAGTTTTTTCAATCTATTTACTAAATTCATTAATTGTATTAATTAATAGCATTTTTTCCAAAATCCTTGAGTATCTCATTTACTTAAGTGTCACAATGGCTTTTGTGAATATATACTAATGAATCAAAATAATAATCTCTATGGTTATATGATCCAAATTAACAGAGATATGAATGCAAAGATTAAACAGAAGTCTGGTTAATGTAACTAACGTCTAGTTTAGTAAGCAAAAATTGCAATTAAGTCTCATACGAAGTCGATCTTTCCAGAATTTTCTAAATTATTAAATTCAAAATTAAATTAATATCTAATTAAATTTTATTGCAAAGATGCAGTCTCAAATAAAAGGTCATCTCCATACTGGTGTTTGTAACGACAGAACACACAATTTTGTAGAGTCAGTAAATTTTATTTATATATTTTAATATCTAATTATTAATCTTAGCTCATCGTGGCTGCTTAACTGGCTATCTTTAGGGCCAAATTCCATAATTAAATTAACTTCATTCTAACAAAAATAATCTGATTTTTAAATATGTTTGACTACTAAATTGGACTTTGATTTATGATATTTATAGATTATCTATAGTTTCATTCTAGATGATTAAGCAATATGAATTTCTGACTTCTCAATTATTTTGCTAAACAAACAAATCAAAATAGAAATAGATAAAAATTAATTAAATTCTCAAAATAAAATAATAATGTTCATCATTTATGATAAAGACTAAATATATAACATATAATTAAAAAAATTATATTATTATAAAAATATAATTAAATATAAATCATAATAAAATTCAAAATTTATTCCTATTCATTTCATAAGCACTGAAAACAACTTAGAAGGGTGTATCAAAGAAGAAAGAAGGAAAGCTAATTCCTAATAGTGGTAAATTTCGCACAAAACTACTAAGAGAACAGCAATAGTTTTCTAAGATGAAAATATCATAGAAAATACTGGAAGATGTAATTTTGATACAGTAACAAAAAATTTGATCATGAATTAGACTATAGAAAATGAGTTGATATGTCCTTTTAAAGGAACAAATCACAGAAGCAGTAGAAAGTGAGTATACAAACAATTTTTTTAGATCTGTATTTGTATTACATTTAAAATGTACAAAGAAAAAAGAATTGAATGCTTTATATTATATATTACCCAGTGAACAATCTATCGAAATTTAGTGAAAGTTACTGTCTTAACTATTACTTTAGAATGCCATTTTGTCTATTCTGTCTATTCTATTTAAATTAACAATAAATTCAGTATATTATTATTGCAATAGGAATTTATTATTGATATGAATTTATTATTTATACCATGGAATGACACCGTTGCTGCTAGAATGCCCACTATGGGGTGTCCCAAGCTACTAGTAGTAAAAGAAAACAGCAACTCTGTGCTCTTGACAACTTGCAAACATGTTGAAAATATTACATGACCAAATGCAGGACACTTTCTGGGATGGTGTTCAATGCGGGACTAACAACCCAAATCCAGGACGTCTGGTCACCTTACTCTAGACACATTGTTTGAAAAATGAGTTTATTGATGTTTAGTAGCAGACTACATTTATTCTACTTTCAAGTAGAAATATATAATTTCTCATTTAGCATAATACTAAAGAAGCAACAAATCACTTCAAAGAAGATGAAGAGTATAGATTGCATCCAGATCATCTCTGAGTCTTTTACCATTCCTCCATCAAAATCAGTGCAAAAAAACAGTTTTCCAGCAAGATAATGCTGCAATCCATGTTAATGACATGGTTGACAGCCAAAAAAACATTGAAATGCTTGAGTGACCTTCCAGCTCACTTGACCAAAACATAATTGGAAATTTATGGATAACTATAGTTAGCCACATTTATACACAATCACCAATTCTTGACAGTCAACAAGCTGAAAGTTACTATTATTAAAGCATATGAAAATATAGATCATGATACCATTCACAATCTTGTTATGAACATGCCCAATAAGACTGCAGAAGTTATTGTGAAGGAGATAATGACAATATTAAAATATACTTATTTGATGTTTAATGAAAAACAGCTAATTTACCTTTTTGTCGTATAATTTATATATTTGTTGATTTAACTGAAATAAAAGCAATTCACAACAATTATAATTACATCTAATATTCATGTGCAAATAGCAATATAGTATCACATGTAGGATTATCCAAATTTATAATTTTTGGGCAATGTTATAATTATGAAATTAACTGTAGCAGTTATCACTACTATGCCTCTGTTCAATTAGAACTGCTGAGACTGATAAATGTAGACAAATAGCTGATGATATTTGAATTCTTGTTTTCTGCAAATGATACATTTTGCATTTCCAGAAAAAGTCAATGCATACACAATTTTTTTGTTTTTCAATAAACTTTTTACAAATGAAAACTAAAGAGTTTACTTGGAGAAGATTAAAATGCTTACAAACTCCATTCATTCTCAAACAATTTAGTTCATGCATCACAAAAATTCAATCAATCACTGACATATCAGCTGTTCCATTATAAAATTTTATATAAGATATTCTTTCTTTTTTTTTAAAGCTAATAATTAAACTTATTTCTAATATATAGTTATGTCAAAAAGACCAGTTGAATATGCACTCTTAGTCCTTAGAAATAATCACAAGCACTACTTTCAATCAGAGACTGTATATTTTCTATCATGTATTCACATGACCGAAAACTTGGCCAGAGTCACACAAAAGAATTTTTGAACAAAAGAGTTGTGCCTACTTTTATTGCTCTTTGTTCCTAGGATAGAAAAATACTTGGGGCAACAACATTGATGTGAGATCCAGTGCTGGCCATGACAGTACTAATAAATACAGTACAGTAATAATTATACAACTGGAATAAAGGCAAATATTAAAACCTTCATTAATTTTAAATGTGTAATTTAAATAAATAAAAATATGCAAACTCTACATCTAAAAAACATACTAAAATAAAATACTAACTAGAAAATAAAAACCTAATTGCTAAAAAATGAATAAGATTAAATCTAAAGAACATTTGTTACATTAAATATCTAAATCTACTACTTGTGATAAGTGAGTTTTTTTAAAAAGTGCATTTAAGATGCTATCAAATGTATTCTTACTTCCAAACATATAGCAAATACCCAGAACTGCCCTTGATGAAGCAAATGCACAAATATATACTTGAATATTTTTATTGACAAGTATACATGTTGAACAAGGACAATAATGGGAACATAATGAGGTGAAATCTTCTGGCAGATGATTAAAAAATCTGTATCAAAAGTCAAAATATTAAGAATTCATAATTATAAAATACATTGAGCCAGAGTTCAACAAATTTTTAAATAATTTTTACTGCATTAAATGTTTAAATGCTATTATGGTAAAAGCCAAAGAAATTTATAAATTACAGAATCACACATAATTTTCTAGAAAATTAATAGCTAAAGTAATGTACACTTTATATTTGTTGAGCTCTGAAGTACAGTGGAACCTCGCTTAACGAGCAAAACAAATTGTAAAAAATTACCTTGCTCAACGAGCAGTGTTTCACATAACAAGTGATGAAGAGAGGGCAGTCCCAAATTGTGCACATGCTCCATCAGTCTGTGTTTAACACTCATTCTGCTAGCATCTTAGTGTTGCTCCTTATCACATATTTTTCCAAACTTGTGTTCACACATATTACTTATAAACATCAACAACCATAGCCAGTTATATAATAAACACGCCAAACAATATGCCAAATCCTTAGGCTATGTAAAGGCTATAATTAAATATTAGAAATTAATTATAGCTTTTACATAGCCCAAGAATTTGGAATATCGTTTGGAGTGTTTATCAAACATACAGTTTTTGTTTTCTGCAAATTAAATTCTCATTTCAGGTTGGTTCACTCCGTGCTAGAAGAAAAGATGATGATTCACACTCTTTAACAATGCACATTGTACAATTTTCTTTGAATAAACATTATACATAAAACATTTGAGAATTTTTTCCAGCATGGAACACATTATCATATTTTACATTAATTTCTATAGGAAAAATTGTTTCACTTAACAAGTGTTTCGCATTACAAGTACGATTCTTGAATGAATTATGCTTGTTAAGTGAGGTTCCACTGTATATTAAATTACAACAAAATTTTCTAATTATTAATATTACAAAAATAAAATGATGATAATATAATTAAAATTTTCAAATTACTTTTAAAAATTAAAAGAAAAATAAATGCATCAATATACATCTATATACATATTTTAAAAATCTTCATTTACTCAAAAAAATTGAAATTTTAAATTAATTCATACCAAGTAGAATTATATACTATAAATATAAAACAAGATTCTATAATATTAAGTAACTCACTTTCTCCAACCAGACATAGGTTTCTCTTGAAATTCTTTTTCTGATAAACCAATAAAACCAATTGATGTCAAAAGCCATGCAGTCATTAAAAGAATAATCATGATGATAAAACGAATGGGAAATATTGTGAATGTCATTATCCATATCTACAAATGATAAAATTTATTTTATATAAAAATTTCTTTAAAAGATATATGTTAATTATTACAAATTCTTGTGTGTTTCCAGAAAATATTTAAGTATCAAACAAAACAAAAATCTTTTATTTTTTTAAATATTGAACGAACAGCAACCATGCTATTTCTATGTATAGCATCCTTTTAAACCAAAAAATTTTTCTTGGTAGACGATCTCACAGCTTTCCAGTCAGAAAACTATGGCTTTACTTCAAAAAATTGAACTACAAATGCATTCTGGGTTGGTTTAAGTTTCCAACCCCTCTTCAGTGCTGTTCAAAAGAAAATTTATATACAAATTGTAATTAAGGACACGGCATTATTTAAATATTACGTAAAAATTTTATTTTATTTGTTTTAGTTGCATTAAGTGCTTATTTGCTGATTGAAAAAGTTATATGGCTGTTATTTTAGGTATCAAACATTTTTCATTTATTTGATAGGCCATTCTCAGGTTTACATCCTTAAAAACTTAAAAGTGCATGTTTCCAATAAATCACTCTGGAACTTTAACAATATATGTCTTACTAGAGAAAAGTTTATTTACCAAATCTGTATTCTACTATTTGACACTTCACTCACAAGCTAACAAAAGACAATTTTTCAAAACACATACTTTTGAAAAACTGTCTTTTCTTCTTAGCTGAATTTCTTCAGTATGAAAAAAATTAAACTATATAAATTACTTCAATGTACTGTACATGGATAACCGTTTCGACAAATCCAATCTCTCATTTTCCATCAGCTATTCAGGTCCTTTTTTAAATTTTAGTTTGTTAATCCTGAATTCTTAAATTAAACAATCTAATAATTACCATTGCAAATTTGTGGTGATTTTTTAGAATTCCTCTCATTCATCTTTGGCTTCTTTCTTAGTTCTACTTTGAGAACCATATCAACTATTACATTCCTTTGCAGAAATGTAATAGCTGATGTGAATCATAAGAAAAAGAACAAAGAAAGCAAAGATGAATGAAGAATTTAAAAAAAAATACTGTCATGAGTTCACCAATTCCAAAAATGTTAAGTAGAAACTGCTTTAATGGAGTATAAAAAAAACAAGAAAAATTAATAAAAATTTGTATCCATAATAAAAAGTGTGTTCAGTGTCTTTATATAATAAAAATTTAGATATTCTAGTACAGTCAAACTTCAGTTTTCAAACTTAATTTGTTCAAAGACCGATTCATTCTGAAACCAAAACAAATTTTCCCACAAGAAACAATATAAAATGTATTAATCCATTCCTGACCCTCCAAAACAAAGCCTGTTTTTACCTTTTTAGCTTTATTTCATGCATAAAAATTCCTACAAATGCAATATAATATTATCTATATCTATTTTATATACATATATAAATCAAAATATTCCATCACCTACAACCAAAACCGAAACAATCACTTTACAAAGTGCTGTAAACACTCAACATGGATGAAATATAACCAAATCAATCAAGATGAACAACAAGTACTTTATCCACACTTTCCGAAATATTATATTTCAATTGCTTTGATTTAAATTAATTAATTTTATTTTTAGTTTTAATTTATTGACTATCTAGTATTAATAAATATTAATAAATTTGTTACCGTATTTTACGGACTATAAGACGCACTTTTTCTTCGAAAAATTGCCTCCAAAATTCAGATGCATCTTATAGTCCGTAGTGTCTTATAGGTATACTCCAATAACCACCACCTTATAAGTTGCTGAGGGAATTTTAATTAAGAAAACTAACGTTTTCAATCTATGGAATAGATCGAAAATGTTAGTTTTCTTAATTAAAATTCCCTCAGCAACTGGTGGTGGTTATTGGAGTATATATATTTTTGCTGAGTATGTTTATGTTCAATGTCTTATAGGTATTTTTTTAAAAAAATTGCTTAAAAATTAAGGTGCGTCTTAAAGTCCATAAAATACGGTATTTAATTTGAGTTAAGCACCTTTAAACATGACTTTGTGGATATAATTTATATTACGAGAATGTCAATTAATGGTTTTTATTAATTAATTTGGTTTAAATTCAATTGTGACATATATTGAAAAATGGAAGTAGTATCTTATCCGCATGTGCATTAAAATCTAATTTAAATAACAATGTCATCAATGGTTCATGTTGTGACATCTAATGATGCAAGGTGATCTTGGCACCACTAACTTTTGAATCAGTAGTCCCATCGTTGATTGATTGGACTGTTAACTTTCTTTAACTCAGGAAGAATAGGAAGTTGACCATCTGTCTCTCTCTAATCTGTAACCAGCTATTGTCAAGTAGCTTGTTCAACAACTGAGTTATCATATGGCAACTGCGGCAAATATGGCGTTCAAATTTTGTTCATATACTGAATTGTTCAAAAAGTGAGTCATTCAAAACCAGAGGTTTGACTATACTTCAAGTTATAACAGAAAATTTGTATGCATTCCTGGAGATAAATGTTACAGCTTGAAAAAAATTAGAATGTCCAAGTTTTTGTTAATTTTTTTAATAAAAATTCTATTACGTATTTTGATGAAACATTAAGAATTAGTCATACACATAAAAAGAATGAATAATTATCTTCATTTAATTCAATTACTTTCTGTTATATTTTGTCTAGCTTTATCAATACTACAATATTTTTATATTATACACCTACTGGTTAAAATAAAAAAGAGTATGTGGAAATCATAATAATCAGTATTAAGACTATTGTGAAGGTGAATATATATATATATATAATTTCCTATTTAAAATAATGCAAAAATTGCATTATAGTTTGAAAATGCTTTAATGCAATTAAAAATCCAGATTAAAAGTAATATCATTCTAGACTTTAATTACATTAAAGAATTATATAACAAACACTAAACTGTTTTGTATATCTATGAACAAAATAAAAGGAATTGAATTCTACTTACCTTAATTTTTTCAAATTTAGAAAACTTCACTCTATGAAGAAATGGATTAGGTATATCCTTTACAGCATCATCTAACATTTTACTTGCCATTTTGATCTGAAGTAAAAAAGATACACACACAAAAATACTGTTTACTTTTAATAATCTTTAGAAAAAATAATTTGACAAAACATTTATAAAATATATTTAAACATATTTACATTGCTTATGTATAAGTTCAGATACTTACATAAACATGGGTTATATTTATACATTATTGTGCCGTTTATCAAATATATTGTCATATTGATAATTATGATAAACTCAGTTTATTAAACTGATTATCAAAGTAGATTATAAAAATTATATATAAACAAACATTTTGTATAACTCAAATTTTATTAATGCCAAAAGACAGTGATCATAAACTTTTATCTGATAAATTATTATTTTGTCATGTCAGATTTTATTTTATATTTTTCTCATTGAATTTATTTAATATCAGCACAACTATATTTGGAAGAGTTTCATTTCTGCTTACAAATAAAATTGCTACTAAATGTTTATGTAATCCACTAATCACAGATGAATAAGAGCAAATATAAAATTTTTTGTGTGACATTAGTCACACAAAAAATTTTATATTTGCTCCACAACTCCATTGAGGCCACTGCTCTAAGAAATTAGCTTTTCATGCCTTTGTATTTAATAATAGTTAAAACTAATAAGAGATTTACTGCAGTTGAGAGAAACTGCACTTAGTTTTATATAGTTCATAACAGAATAGCTCTTAATTTCTCAATAATTTTGAATATATTTTATAATAAAAACAGCAAATGCGTTTAAACCAAAAATTTGACAATCTGCCGTTTAAAATTATTTCAGTTTTAACCATCTACCTTGTTGAAACACTTCAGTTTCTAAATCTTCCATTATTTTTATGCATATGAATCATTTGGTATAAGAAAACTTAAAAAACAACTTCAAGAGAAGAAAAGCTGTAATAGTATACAGCATTATACACCAGATATTCCTAAAAAACAATTCAACATATGAAGTCAAGGCAGAGACTCCCCGTCAAGTAAAGAAGTCACTGACTGACTACATACACAGGAATCAGAGTTGCCGATTTTCGGGGTCAATTTCTCTACCCCAAACACCGAAAGTAATTCTGAATATCTCGTTCGAAAGACAAAGTAGTGTGCAAAATTTCAAAATTTTTTTTATAAAGCAGTTGCTGAAATACAAGCAATTGAAAAGTGTAAAAATTGCCAAAAAAAGCAACATTTTCTTCATCTCATCCAGCACTGTAGATGTTTGTAGAAAAAAACTACTGGGTCTGGAAAGTTCAAATTTTAAACTTAAGCCTTTCTCGTTATCAGTGAAATGCTTGCAAAACTTCAAAGTTGATTGGAAAACCCCCATAAACTTTGATCCTAAAGCTAATTTAATTTTACAGCTTAATTTTATGCTTATAAGGATAAAATTGTATAGAAACAAATGAAATTTATTCAAAATTTTACTCAGAATTACAAAATCTCAAATTTATGCCAATTAAAACTTTTTATATCAATTTTTCTAAACAATGTATTGAAGGCATCAATCAGTGGCGCATTGGTTGGAGATGTGTTCAGTTAGTGCCAACTAGAATTTTTCCAACGGGATCCCAGTTGTTTTTTTAACCCGGAAAATATCCTGGAAAATTCTTTTCGTCCCGGGAAATCCTGCAAATTTCTTAAAAATTCACTTTTTTCTTATTTTGTGTTAAAGTTTTGCAAGAAATTTTGCAAATAGAAAGTATAATTAACTCATAAATTGTCAGAATACATTTGTATTTATTAATTTTAAGCCTGCTTATTAGTTTTTTAAATTTTTACTTGTTATGGCATGTCACAGATTGTCAATAATCAATATGTAGCCTATTTGTGGCAGAACACTGAAAATTCTTCACTTGTCAGAACCTGTAATATCTGGAATAATTGTGCTTATGCTGTCTTAATTTTTAACAATGCCCAGTAGCTTCAATAACTGCATTATGCCAGGTTGTGCAAATTGTGCAAGAATACAAACGAGTACGGAGTATGCAAGTATGAAGTTTTCTTCATAAACCTGATTATTAAGGCCAAATGAACTGCCGAATTACTGGGCTGTAAGCTTGGTGCCACTGTTAAAACAGCCAAGGTAGACAAATCAAGAATACTAGACGGCAAAAGAAGTATAACAACACATCTCGAAAACAAACTAGAAATCTTCCAGGCTACAAGTGAAAAAACAAACAACATCAGTCTCCTCTTAAATGCATTAAAGACGATTCAATCCATGTCAACTGAATCGAAAAGGGCATTCTCTGTAGTAGGACTTTTCTTTAGTAAAATAATCAAATTAAGTGATCGGAGTAGCAACCATCTTTGCTTTTTAAAATCTTATTACAAAAATTAATAATATTTTGTATTGTTTTATTTAAAAAACGAAAATTACCTTTTAAGTTAGAAGTTTGATCTAAGTTCATTTTTTTCTTTAAATTTTCAACTCAATTCAAAAGCATTTTTGTTGTAAGCAGTTTCTAACAAAAAATTTATTAAATTTTTTTCTAATGACTTGAAACCATGTCACGCTTAATTCTTGTTAATTAATTATTAAAAATTTTTGTTAATTACGTAATTAACAAATTTTTTTCTATTTGTGAAAATTTATGTAATTCAAAAGTAATTTTTTGTACATATTTTACACAGCATTATTATTATTTTGGAGGTTGCAGGACAATTATTTTTCATTTTTAAGTGATTTAATATCATTTGATTTCAAGATTTATTTTATATCTTAAAAATAATTAATTATATCCTGGAATTTCCCAGGATCCCGGGAAACAGTTCACTTTTTCCCAGAATCCCAGGACAAGCAAAAGACCGGGAAATGAAAAACCCTAGTGCCAATTGAAATGAATATTCAAGTGTTTGGTTGGCAGTCGCTGAGTGCCAACTGGTCTTATGTCTTGACGTATTGTACAATAATACAATTATTAAACGAAAACAATTGATATACAAACAACCATCTGAGATGTAAAAAAATTTCGCCAAGTAAAAATTTATGAAAAATTTTGACTGTCTAAATTGTCATAAATTTTTACTTGGTGAAATTTTTTTACATCTCAGATGTTTTTGTTTGGATATAGATATGACAAGTGACCATTTTTGTCATCTATGACAGTAATACCAGCAGTTGGATTCTGTGTCTATTACTGTATTATTCTGTGTTTCTGCTAAGGTGTAGATTGAAGCTACTTTTTCATGTGCCACCCTATAATTAAAATTTCTAAATTGCATAAAAAAAGTAACAAATTTAGTAATATAAATTATTTTACGTAAAAAGTCAGTGTCAAACTTTCATATTTATTATAGCAAGTTTTCAAAAATCTATTCTACAGACATTCAAATTTATAGACTAACATTTGAGGATGAATCACTGCTTTGAAAAATACTAACAAATTAATATGAAATAAATAAATAAATGTTTAGTTTATTTTACTTTTGTTTTACATTATCAAGGAGTCAGAATATGTCTCTCAAATTATAGTTAATGCTGACTTAAAATTATATATTATACACCCAATAAACACTAGATATATTTATTTTTATTTTTGACGAAATTTAATATTTTATAAGCGAATTAATTAATAATACTTTATATTCATTTAGCAACTTTAATAACAGACAATGTGATCAAAACTACAGTCAAATTAATATTTAAACTATAAATTTACAATTTTTTATTAACTTTTATCAATAAATATTATCTTTAAAAAATCTTTAGTTGGCTTCTGTATTGTGCACTATATCTGTTATGCAGGAAATCAAGCTTTACCAAGATACTTCTATTTGATTTTCTAATGATAAAATGCCTAGAGCAAAACTGCATAACAAAATGCATATATAAACTACAATATGTTTGACATAAGAAAATGTTTCAATTTTTTAAACTTTAGTGATTATTTATAAGCAAATGCAAATAAATTAATTAAAATTGTTTTGGATAGTCACTTGTATTGTAAGACTTATCAATAAATTTGATTTTATTATGTAAATTTATTTTTATCAGATATTTGTTTACCAAAAAATAAAAACTAATATCAACCATTAAGCTATTATTAAATCAATTTTATTAAGTCCAAGATTTGATAAAATTGATTATTTAAAAAATTCTTCCACGAAAAAAATCTTATTTCAAACTCTTGATAACTGAAGAAATCCTTTCATCCTATTCACTTCAAGTTATATAGATTATTTTTTCTTCTGTAGTTTCAATTATAAACACTAATTTATAACGCTTTACATAAAAGAGGAATCCAAAATTAATGCTTTATAATCTCACATAATTAAATATTAAAATTTTTTAATTTTTGAAATATTAACTTGGAAATTTGAAAACAAAAGCATGCAGTTTGTAAAAATAAATTTTTTTACATACATCTAATTTATTTCTTAAAGTAATAATAAGACAAAAAAATTACAAAAGAGGATTTTGTTTAATAGCTAGACTAAACTATGACAAAATATAAATCTATCAACAAGTGTCAAATACCAGATAGCTGATACTAAATTTATATCATCAAGTAGAAATATTTATTCAATAATAAATTTTCATGAACTTGAGAACTGTTTTCACAATGCTCATATTTATAATTTTGATACTTTATAATAACTGATAAATAATTTATCAGTACTAAATGTTCAAGCTATCTATTTTAGCAATAGGCTATAGAGTTAATTATTTACAAAATATCTTTTACAATTTAAAATAATTATATTAACAAATCTTGGTTCTTGATAATTCATTTTAATTCAATTTATTAAATCACTAATTTTTCTTTCCAAATTATTCTCAACTTTTGTTATTATTATGTTTACTTGACATTTAAATATAGTAATTTATCATTATATTTATCGAATTTATAAATATAAGTTAGATATGATAAAATCATCAAACTCATAAATCTACTTTCTACACAATAAAATAAAAACAGATACAAAGTTTGATGGATATTCTTTTGAAAAATATCTTCTGAAATCAATATAAATACGTTTTTAAGACATTCCTAAGATGAATTAAAAACTGCTTTGAGTGTTAATACTTTTGTAACTGTTTGAAAAATTCATAAGTTTCCAAGATTATGAAATAAACTTTAAGAAGCAGTATTGTAAAATATAAACAAAATGTAAGTTCAGAATAATACATAGAATAATAACCTCAAAATAACATAGCTTTTAAAAAATGCCAATAAAACAATAACAGCATAGCAGCAATAAAAATTTTAATTTATTGATAAAATATTTCTGTATGAAAATTTTAATAAATTTACATTTTATCAAAACCACACATATCAAAATTAGCAATCAATGTCATTAAGAATTCATCTGAAATTATAATTTTTTACATTTATATTCACTTGGATAAAGTAAAAACATGGAAAATGAAGAAATGTTTATTGAAGAATTAATCCATTAATTAAAGATTTTGGACAAATAGTTGCATACAAAAGTGAAAAATTATGGAAAACATTAGAGAGAATTTAGACTAACCACTAAAGAAGAAGAAAAATTTCACAAGCATCATATCACTCACTTACACAACTGTTGCATTTCTTTTTCATAGTTTTCTGTAAAACTGAAGAATTAAGACAAATATTTATAGAAGTTATACTAAACAAAAATTAAACTATCCAAATAAGATCACTTCAATAGGAAAACTAAGCTTTACTAGTTTCTATTAACTAATGGTAAGCAGGAGTTAGAAGAAATCAGTTAATTAAGCACTATCAGCTCTGTTGAACTGACAATGTCTGTTCTAATTGAAGTTCAACTTGTATTAAATTAAACCACACAGAATTACCTGTATTTATAAAATAAAATAATAATAAAAATGTATAAAATTACATTATGTAAACTGAGTATAAGTTTAAATTACTGAAAAGATTATTTCAAACAAGTTAATCATCAGTGCTTCTGATTTTTCTCTCTCATTTATAATAGCTGAAATGCATACTTATACAAAAACCACATTTTATTTAAAATTTCTTACTCATGGCACTTCAGTTTTCGTAATTAAAAGCCTTTATCAGTGTATTAATCATCATTTAAATATATTTTTCCAACAGATAAAATTTAAATAAATATATAATTATAGCAACTTTATTCATTGATCTACCATCCATATTATTATATTCATAAGCATTGTCAAATAAATTAGTCATTATTGGTTCAACAATAATTCAATATTCAATAATCATATAGATAAGTTTTGTAAATATTTATGTATTATCAGCATATTTTACAGATTTATATAAAAATGCATGTTGTAAATTAATCATTTGCATGCATAAAAGTATTTTAAAATTCAAAACAATGATAAATGTCAAAATTTAAATAACTTAGTTTATAATAAAATAGTTTGTGAATTAACTGCTTTACATTTGATATTGCTAGATTTCAGCATTAGAATCTCCAATAATTTCAATTATTTAAAAAATAAAAATTTAAATTCAGAATGATCAGAGATTTATATTTTAGTAAATATTAATTTAGAAAAAAAATTAGTAACAAAATTGTTTAGTAATAAGCTATTTTTTTGTGCTAAAAACTTTATTGTTACTATTAATTTTTCAATTTAACATTGTTATTCTTTAAATCTGAAACATTAATTTTTAAAATAAGTAATTATAAAATGCAGTAAAGTTTTTTAAATGCTAAATCAAATGGAAAATTAGGTGTCATACATTGGTTTATTTATGGCAACATGACACATGGGCAATCTACGGAAAGAGATGCTTCCCAGGAGGACTTTCTATGAGAAACTGGCCTCTAAGTTTTACTAACATGAAGAAAACCCGAAAAACTCCATGTGGCCAGACTGCAAATCCACAACTACCTGTGTTCAGTGGTTTTATCAACTTGCCACTGGTAGGCTACACGTCATATATTATTATTCTGAATTTAAAAGTATTCCATATTTGTTATTAATTTTGAAGGATCCAATTTTGGAAGCATTCAGCAAAAGAAAAAAAAAATGAAAAAATTGTAAGTAAATACCTTTATAGTTAAAGTGTATATAACAAACAAATTTATTTCTCTTACTAGAAAAATTTTAATCAAATTATTATTTTCATTGTAAAAATATCGTCTTTACAGAAATTTCATCTTAAATGTTTCATTACTAACTTTTGATTTCCAAATACTAAAGTAAAAACTGCAGAGCTGAGTATTTACTGTCTGGAATTTGAAGAGGAAATTAGGCAATATTGATAATATATCTGTAATACAGTTGATAATTTTTATTATTAGCAATAATGATATTGTCTGAATGATTATCTAGTTTAAATAAAATATTTAAGTACTACAGTTCTTGAACTTTTGGAATATGATGATTATAGATCTAATAAATTTTAATGCCACTCATGATTTTTGAACCTTACAATCAAACTTGTAAACATATTTGGAACTACTGCATATATATCTGGAATATTTTTCAAAATCCATGTTATTATATCTTATTTACATAATTACTTTCATGCTTGAATTAATGTAAAATTATACATATCGTCATTCAATCATTACAAACAGAATTAAACTGATGAAAATAAAACCATTAATAGGATCATTCTCTTCATATATTCAATACTCTTTAGGGTTTAAATATAACTAAAATGTTAAATGACATTCTATTATATTCTTGTAAGCAGATATTAGTAGAAACACAAGAAGCTTTTGTAAACATGACAAATAATAATAGTAATAATAATGCTAATAATGTAAAAACTTCTCACACAATTCCTGGGAAGGATAAATCAACATGCATAAAAACCTTTTTTATATCCCAGTACAAACAGATTTAGACAAAATGAACGTTTTCGACCATAAACTTGGTCTTCATCAGGCTATTGACCAGTATGAATTTAAAACCAGAATTTGAACAATGTATTTAAAAATTATTTTAAATTTCAAAAAATATTTAAACATTGGAAAATAATTCATCACAGGCATGAGAGGAGTCCAGAAGGAATATTACAGATGGAAAACTGCACTCAAAATCTGCACTACCAACAACTGGACCCAAGAGGATGGTTTCTGGCATCTTAGAAGATCCAAGAAATGTTTGGCTGATGAACACATCATTGTGCTCAAGGCAGATAAAAGCAGATCTCCTGTCTTACTGAAGGAGGATACCTACAAATCCCTAATGCAGCAGTACATCATACACTCTGACTGTGAATCTGTCAATGATGCATACGTAAACAGTGTAACCTGTTTACGTATTTATGAATTGTTTCACTCAAGCCATTACAGACTTGAGTGAAACAATTCATACAAACTCCCTTGGCCAAGGTCTGGAGGTTGAACAGGGCAGTGGTTGCCTCGCCTGATACTCCTAGGCTATTTGCATTCACAAAGACACACAAACCAATACCTTCCCTAACACCCATTCTGGACAAATCTAGATCTCCTACTAGGTTGCTTGACAGTGCTGTACACAACTTTATATCTGAGTGATTAAGGGGTATGATTGGAATGTCAAGAACTCCAATGAACTAATTGATAGTTTACGACAAGATAAGGCAATAGACATAGCATGCATTACTGTCTTTGATTTTGTCTCCCTATACCCATTGATTAAAATACAACCATGCTTCTGTGCACTCAGGGATCTGTTACTAAGCCACAAAGGGGCAGGTACGCATCATAAACATGTATTGGAGCTAACGCACCTCTTATGCTTTACCTCATTCTTCCACTTCAATAACTGTATGTATTTACAAAAACAGGGAGTACCTATGGGCAGCCCCATCTCAGGAGACTTGTGCGAATTGGTGGTTCAACAATTAAAGCAAAAGATCATACTTCTATTCCTATCTAACATCCTACTTTATAAAAGGTATGTAGATGACATCATTCTTTGGAAGGCTGAGCCCAATGTAAATAATTTCATAGATTCCATGAACAACAACCCATATGGCTTTACCATCAAGCTGGAGCAGAAGAGTGACACAAATGTGCATTTCCTAGATGTCAACATTCGCCTGGACACAGACAGAGTGCAAACCAGCGTACATTACAAATCTTGCTACGTACCAATATTTATTCCGTCGAATTCTGCAGACCCTTTTTCTTAAAAGATTTCTGCTTTCCGTGCACTAACTAGAAGGGCATACACACACCACACTAGATGGGAGGATACTGTAGCAGAATTAAAGTGCATTGAAAACATAGCGGTAAAGCCTGGGTACAGTAGAGGCATGATACATAATTTATTGCACAAGTATGCCAACTTGCTAACGGTAGGCGACACTCATAGCACACAGGTAAAGCCCAACGACACACACAATCATAGCAGCAACCAATCACGCATGGTAGTACAATACAACCAGCACCTAAGCTCCATTTATAAAGAAATTGCTACCCATAAAGACACAAAGATTGCATATAAGAGATCCAACACAGTATATGGGCTGTTGCACAGTGACAAAGACAGGACAGAAAAAAAGATGGGCACTGGGTGTCTATATGGTTTCTCTCAGAGACCACAGATTCCAGCGAGATCTAGTATACATAGGATCCATGAAGTGCTCACTAAGCAAAAGGATACTGGAACACTGGTATGATATCACCAACAAAGGCACACCACCGTCCTAGCTGCCTATGCCACTGACCCTGAAATACAAGCCAACCTCCATAAGGCCAAATTAGTAAAAATGTCTGATCAATACCTTCGCAACCTGGAAGCATTAGAAATATACAAAGCCGGCCTGGCTGGCACTGTATTAATGCGAAGGATGCCGCTAATATTTCGTATGCATGGAGGTGATGCTATGAAAAAAACAGGAACACCACTAGTGGGTAGCTAATGTTTCTGTACCAGTAATTACATATTATTTATCTGTGGTGATGCAAGGATATTTTTGTCACTTTATTAGCACATACAACAAAAATTATTTTCCAATGTTTAAATATTTTGGAATTTAAAATAATTTATACTGGTCAATAGCCTGATGAAGACCAAGTTTATGGTCAAAAACGTTCGTTGTGTCTAAATCTGTTCTGATTGAAAACACATCATCACCAGTCAACCATGTGATGAATTACTCATCTAAAACAGCCATTTTCAGCTATACAGTTCAAAAAAGCTTTCAGGTAATAACTTTCAGCAGTAACATAATTTTGAAATCATCACATGTGCAAAAGAGCATGAAAACAGAACTGTTAATAAAAATGACACAAAATAGCTATTCATGTAAAAAAAAAAAAATCAATAAAACTTACATTTTCAAATTTATTACTTAGAAATTTTTCTTCTCCGTTGAAATTGAATTTCAAGATTTATTTTTAAATCTATAGGGCATCTTAAAATCAATGAAACACAGCACATTACTCACTCTAGTGATGAGCAATATGCTTAAATATACTTACTGCTTGCTTTAATGGACTAAAATAAAAAGTATATTATAATTTAACTGTTTTAAAAAAAAAAGACAAGAAATGTTTTGCTGCTATAGTTTCTACTTATTCAATCATTACAGAAAAAATAAAAATCAAGCAAAGAAAATTCATTTTAGTATATCAATCAATCATTAGCATAATTCAAAAAAATAAAAATTAAGTATACAGATATAAAACAAAAGAGTCTATAAATACAATTATTGTAATGTAATCATATATTTAAATAATATTAAATAAGGCACAAAACAGTATCTACTTATTTAATTAAGTAGATAAATTAAAGAAATCTAATAAATAAAAATGTATTCCTGATAAACATTATGTGGAAAAATAGAGAGAATAGTTTCTTGTATTAATTATTTTATATATAGAAGAATATTTTTATGGTTAATTTTGATTTATATTATGAAACTGAAAATAAACAAAAAAGAATGGGCTACTTTGTCTATTGAATCTGGTCAACAAAAAGGACAAAAAAGTTCATTGCTAAAAGTGAGGATTGGGAGCATTAACCTACAGTACAATAATGCCCAATTAACAATGATGCAAGAATCACAAGAAGTCATTATTGTAAAATATTCGATGTGTTGAATTTTACATATCATTTTCCATTATTATATTTCAACACAAAAAATATATTTCTCAATATTTATTGATATAAAACTTAAAAAATAATTTAGACCTCAACATGCTGGTATTCATTAAGTGAACAAACAAAGTTGTATTGAGATTTATAACAAATTAAATGCTTTATTTTCAAATGAATTTATCAGAATTTGCTAGTTTTCACTCATAAATTACAATTCTATTGAAATATAGTTTATAGTTTTAATATAAAACACCAGATGGCATTAGAAATGATATAAAAGAATTAACAGGGAGAAATTTCCTGTACTATAATAATTCATTATTAAAAATAAATCATAAATTAAAAACCTCTAAACATCTATCAGTTCAATATTTATTCAGATAATTACAATCATACAAAACATGTAATGTAATATAAAGAAATAATTACTTTATATTATAATATATAATACAAAGACCCAGTTCATTTGTATTGACATAGAATTATAAAAATATAATACTTTGTATTATAAGTATAAAGTTTGGAAAGGTAAAAATTTTTAAGTTATTAAAAGTTAATAAATACATAAAGTATAAATATCAAGGAAAAATAAAAATTTTAAAACTAATTCCATATCAATTCTTTATGATAAAATCTGCCATAAACATTGGCAAATTTCCAACACATTACACAGAAATATACTAATATTGATTCAATGTAAGCACAAGAATTAATTTAAATACACATACTTATATTGCACTTTAGTACAGGTACATGTAAAGTAAGAAAATATTTCTAAAGTATCATTAACTATATTGTTATTGTGTTTATATTTATTTTTGCAAAATTTACTTATTATATTGTTAATACATTAAAAAAATTTAAATTTAAAATACTTAATTTAATGCTCCCAAGCCAATAAAGTTTATCATTTGTTTTTAAGTAGCTCGATTGATAAAATGCCAACCTGATTTCAAATGCACTTTTCTTTTTATTATTAAAATTTTTAAAAATTTAATTTTATACTCTCAATTTTGTTAAAGTATTTATCAAAAATAAAAAAAATTTTTTTTTAAAAAAAGGGGAAATATCTAAGTTGCAGAAATACTACCATTTATCAATACTTATTTCCATCCAGCTTTATAAAATGTGAGTGAATAAGAATTTTAAAAAATATATCTGACTTTATTCATTTAGTTAAAGAATCATACAAAAAATATAGAAAATATAAACAGGTTTTTCAAGTGAGAGCATGATTGCCATCTTTACTACAACAGATTATATTAACTAAAATTAATCATAAAATAATTTAAAATATTTATCCTTTATATTCAAAACTGTATCCTATCTCAATATAAAATATTTTTTTAATAAATTTGATAAAATATAAATTATAAAATTTATTTTAGATTCATATTTGTTTACCATATCTAAATTACAATGCAATTTTATTCTAATTTATACCTGTTAAGATATCATTGGAAATGACTGTCAAGTCCTGGAAAAAATGGAAATTCCAAGTGATTTTTCACTTCAAAAACACAATTAACCACGATAAAATAATTCCTGTACAAGAAAATATTCAAAAATCTCATTAATTTGAAAATTAATCATATCCATTAAATTAATAATTTCAGCAAGTATTAAACATATCTTATTTTGAAATTTCTTATTCCGAATTAATGCTGCTTCTTTATGGTAAGTGTAGAAATTATCTCCCGAATACTTTTAAAGAGACAACTTAAGAATCTGACTAAAACAAGAGATAATTCGTTCACCTTAACTGTATAACACACCTCACCGGTGTCCAGCGAAGAATTTCACAGGTAAACAAACATTTTCCAGCTTCAGAAGGTGCCCGAAAACGTTTGTTTACCAGTAAAATTTGTTTTAATGAAGGTAACCTGAAGCAGAGCTCGGGAAAAGCCCGAAAGCACTCATTTATCCACAAAACAAGACAATACACGTGAGGATTTTAATGCAAAAGAATTCTCATCAATTATAATAAATGTTTCTTCCGCAATCGTTCCATTCTTTATAACTCTGTAAACATAAGCATACATTCTTATAATTTTGGATCACAGTCAAACAACAGTCAAAAGACTGAATACAAGAGAACGAATTTAATTAACTTCACAAGACATTACTCAATATTTTTATATAATTAATACACAATTTATTAATTAATAATTCAAATTATATGATGATTATTGTTAAAGTTTATGTTATGTTACAGTAGGAGCTTAAATAAATAAAATAAGCAAGAGAAAATAAGTATAATTTACAGGATATTATTATAAAGGTGTATAATTTACCTGTTCCACAGCAGAGTGGTCAATTTCTTGCCTGCAACAGTGTTTATATACGTGTCGACTCTAAATAAAAAACCTATTCGTTTAGAAACAGAACTATTACTTTTTCTGCTCTTAAATCTTCACGCTTGAATGTATCCCGGTTTATGACAAGCGTTAAAAGACCTTCAACACTTCATCATCATCTTTTTCGGTTTGAATAACAAACAGAAGAACTTTCCCTTCCTTAATTCGATCGTCACGCCCTCTGAGTTATTAATAGAATGCGGCATAAAAATAAAAATATTTTAAACTGCGTCTCATAAAATTGATATTTAATAAATTTTTTATGACGAATAAATGCATTGATCTTTCTTTTTAATAATAGAAATACTTACATTTCTAAATTTGAAATAATATATTTTATATTAAATATTTTATTATAAGACTATAGAAATGTATAATTTAGTAGAAATTTTGCTATTGGTCGAATTCAAATGTATTCGTTAAACAATAGCTTCAATTATAAAGTATAATTGACTTTTTTACGTTACTGCGTTATGGACAATGGAAAGTAATCGAAATAAAATCGAAAGATTATAAAGTATTAACTAAAAGATACGCACAATTAAGCGCTTCATCAACGCGTAGATCTCTAAGATTGAGAATGGATGTGTATTAATTAATTCAGTGGAAAGATATTCGAAGAAAACTTGAATGCAATCAGTAGATATTGCATCTAAACTAGTAATTGTCTTCACCACATCTTTTTATAAACATGTAGTCATACTTTCCTGAAATAATTAATTTTCTTGAATAATTTCCCGAAAAGATAAAAACAAACCTATAAGTTAAGACATTGAGTAATATTTTAAACTATGATAACATCAATAGAGTTTCATAACACTACTTCTATTCTTTACTTTATAAATATACAATTCTTGGATTTTTAAGTTAAGATATCTAATTAATATTGACAGAATCTAATAAATCATCACACTAGAAAAAAATAATAATAATCTTTAAATCAGGAGCGAGAACCAGGAGCAAACCTCGGGGTGGAAGAAATTTAATTCGTGCAATAAAACAAACAATATAAAATAAATTAATTAAACAAAATACACCGTATAATCTTAAGGAGGGCGATCGCTTCTCTATTCCCTGAACACATGTCTGATAGAAAAAGATCACACCATTACTGTATTATTCCTTGATACAAATTTAGCAATAAATTGCAAAATAATTAATACTTGAATTTTAAAAACTGACCAAACGGGCTGCTCAGGATTTTCGAGGTTTTTCTTCACCAGAAAGTCTTCTTGTGAGGAAGATCATCCATGTGTTGCTTTGCCTTGTTCTATCAATCCAATCCAGTTTTAGGAACTTTATTTGTTTCCTCTTTCATGTGTAAATTATACACGATCAGATATGAAATTCGGTTCAAATATGAAATTCATAAATTTGAATTTCATATTTGAACTGGCTTTGCTTACTGTATTCTGCGTATAACGTATTATACACCTGTAATTAGTCACATAGCACATATAAAATAATTGTTATCTGCCATACAGATTGTTAATTTGCTCATTCGATCGAATTTTACCACGAAATTCATGTTTCGTGTAATTAAATTTTATATTTTTGGCAGTAAGAAAATAATACTAAATTAATCTATATATTATGTAATTCGTTTTGTATGATTTCAAATGAAACATTATAATACACGTGTAAGTGTTTGTATTTTTCTAATTCATGTATTATTTATATTATATTATATATGTTAAATAATTTATTTAACTATTTCCATTCTTTAAATTTCAAATATTTGTCAGTAAATATTGTTGACAAGTGATTGTTATGGCTGTTAAACACTTACTTGCTATAGAAAAAATTAAATAACAAAAATAAATCGGATTTTTAAACGAGTTTTACTATAAAATTTAATATTTAATAGATAATATCTAATTCGTCCATATTTTTCTACTGTAAAATTTTCGTTTGCACGCATTCATATTTATACACAGCACCAATAATTTCGCAATATCTTTGCATGTTAACTTAATTTTTACATCTTTTTACGCCTAAAAATTTCCTTCAATTTTTATAAGTTACTTCAATTAATTAAATAAAAATTAAGTCAAGATAAATCAGATTTATTTTATAATTAAACCCAGTTTAAAATTATGAATTTTGAATAAATTATAAATATTTTTAATGTTTAAATATATATAAATGACACAGAATGTTCAACTGTTTTTAATTTTGTAAACACTCTTTTTTTATTTACAGTTGCCAAAACTAAATTCCTACATTCCTAGCTTTGGCGTTATAAATAAAAGAATAATTTTTTTAAACTTTGAGAAGATTTACACTTAGATAAATTATTTAAATTTTTTAAATGATTAATTTAAAATTATTATAGATTTATAATATTATATTATGTACTTCTTATCTGGGATTTGGAGCAATTAAATCACCCCAAGATCACATAACATCAAGAACAGATGCTACATATCTGAATGTAATTTCTCTATTTATTTTATTACTTTTGCTTGAAAAATATTTAAAAAATTATTTTAAAATTTATGATTTTCTCAGAATAGATGCAAAAGTACTTACAAGTTAGATTTAATATTTTATCGTGCACAGTTTGCTTTTTATCCAACGTTATCGATCGTGCGTGCCGTCACGAAACGAAGAGTAACGTGAATGAATGAATTATTCTTAACTCCAAGTAGAAAATGTATAATTCAATAAATTTTCATCTGTTTTAATGTATAAAAACAAGACAAGGACAGAAGTTAATTACTTTTTAATATTGCATTTGAAATTTAAACTTCTATTCTAAGAATGCTAAATTACATTATAAAATTTTACAAATATATAAAAAATGATTTTATTTAAGTATAAAATAATAAAAAAAATGTTTCCTTCTTTAAAATATAATCTAATTCTATTTTTTAAACTTTCCTTTATATTTAATTATTTATTGTCTCCAATTGTAGAATAAATACTTTTAAAAATTACTATAATTATTCTCTACTTTTGCAATCAGTAGAATAAAATTAATTGCTTAAAATATTTTTAGAAGATAATTTGCACTCCTCATCATTAATTTCATCCATATTAATGATTAGAAACATTAAATAATAATAAAATTTATTTATAACATACTAAATTATACTTTAAATTGAGTAAGTAATTAACATAAATTCATAATTACCTCTGAAATTATAGTAAAATACCAACATTATTCAATATTACATAAAATATTGTGGACAATGATTAAGATATTTTCTGTGTCCATGAAGAATTCCAAGCATAGGCAAAAGTTTTAGTTTCATTCTGATTGGATAAGGAATAAAGAAGCCGAAGCGGAACAAATTAAAATTATCTTCTTGTTACGCTGTGTTGATATAAACAATTAATTGACAGAAGTCATAAAAGAACATCCATTAAAGTTTGAAATTTGATGTTTTCTAATTCGCTAAAAGCATCTTTTCTGTTGTTTACTAAGAATTTAGATTGGTAATTTAGGTTGAATAATGATTCTTATCCATTACAATTTTAAGATATTTGATGTATTTTATATAATAATCTTTAAAGGTAAGTTCATTCACATTTAGATACCATTTCCTCTCTAACAAAGTACAGTTTTTTTTTTTTTTTTTTTTTTTTTTACAAGAAAAATTTCAGTGAAAAATGAAGTTAAACTGATGCTAATTTAGCTATTTATTTAATTCTTCCTTGTTCAAACAGAAAATAAATTTACTATTACATAATGTAATTCTAAACACCTACTCAATTAATCAAGCATTTATTAAACCAAACCAAAACAGAATAGTAGTAAGATAAAGAATAGGTGTGATGAATAATAACAGTATATGATACATTTAGAAGGATGTGGAGGGAGCAGCTGCACTCCATTCTGAGGGTTTTCCAGAGTAATACTGGTTTACCTCAGATAGTAAAACATATAAGACATATTGTTTCCTTTCTGCACTCCTCTAAAATATTCCTCTAATATTCATACATGTGATGAGTCTGGGTAATAAACATCAATATGTTAGATTATTCATAATCATAAATTCCTTCCAAATTGGAGAAGGAAAACACAATAACAGGAAAACTTTTTCCTTTTTGAATAAGTATGTGTATATGAAATACAGTAAATTTCCGCTAACTCGAATAAGAGTGAAGGTTAGCGGAGTGTTTCCTCCTCTGACATGGAAAACGAAAATCCGAATGTGGTATAGGCCAGTAGGTACAGTAATACAGTGGGTGATCGGTTAACGGACAGTTCGGTTAACGAACAAATCGGATAACGAATACTTTTGCGAAAGATTTTTATGTTTGGACAACGAACACATTTCGGATAACGAACACCTCACAGAATAAACAAGAAGCAGCGACGTAAAATAATAAATATCGATTGGTCTTCTCTTGTCTTCAGGCAACAATTCGAAACTTTTCGGAGAGCGAGAGACGTCGACACAAGGGCGTTGCCAGCCAATGGGCCAGGGGAGGCAAGATGATATAAATTGATAGAGGATATGAATTGTATGTAGGTAAAATAAAAACGATCCATAAATTTTAAGAAGCTTAAGAAGATTATTTTAATTAAAACATAATCTTCTTGGGTTTTTCGCGCGGGAATTATAAATCGGGCAATAAATGACTTAGCATTTAAATAATTTTTTTCGCATGTCTAGGGAGGGGCAACTGCTCCTCTGCCCCCCTCTGGCGACGCCCTTGCGTCGACATCGACGCTCAACCCGGTATATACTGATCGGAAAGTATTCCTCCGAACTTTGAAACTCTCCCTTGTAATTCCAGCCTTTTATTTTTCTGACAGAAACAATTTTTTATAGTATTCGCGAGACTGAATTTTTTTATAGTATTCGCCCGAATAGCAAAGGAAGAGAGTGGACAGACGTCTGATGTTGCTGGGCAGTATGGTTCGAACAGGTCTACAGTAGGCCGCAGTTCAATATTTATCTAAGAAAGATACTGTATAATCAAGAAGACTCAAGCAGCTTAAGGAGTAACAAAAATCACAGCTGAAAAATAAAGAACATTGAAGAGCTCATAATGGAACCTGAAACTGATCTGACGACAGAAGATTAATGCCGATATCTGCTATTAAACATCTTTTGAAGAAGTGGAGGATGTCAGAACAACGGTCTTAGAATGGCATCCAAATCAGGGTGAGGTTAATAGGTTTGGGGATCTCTACAATTACAATGCTATTAATTACTTCTGAAAAATCCTGAAGAAGAGAAAAAAGCAATCGACATTAGAGAGATTCTTTAACTCCCACAAAGGAAAAAACGTGACTAATAAAAATCCAAGACTGCATATATGTACAGTTTAGACTACACAGACGTTTTACTAGCCTCTAGTACGTTGTTTGCTATACTTAAAATGACAGGTGAATTTCATGGCATACAGCAAAGTATAGTTTGTTGTAACTTACCTAATACAGTTATGTACGGTGTTTCAAGAACTTTGGAAATCAAAAACACTCGTTAATTTAATCATAGTTTCTTTATTCTCAAAAAATTAAAATTGGCCTACTGTACAATTTTTTAAAAAACATTTGTAGCGGGGTTTACTGTACACAGTTCTAGGTAAAGAAGCTTTTTGAAATCTGCTTAAAATGAAAAAAAATCATTAGGTTTCCTAATAGCTGAGAAAGTACATATCGAAATCCAGAAAACTAATATCAATCTTATTACATAGACCACCAATTGTGTGGTCGAGTAGGTAACTGAATAATGATAATTGGTGCAATGACTAATGGACTGGCAGGCTGCTTATTATGACCATATTTTTACGTGTTTATGTAAATAGGGAGAGGTACTTCCATGGAAAGTCCTCCCAGGATCGCACCGTATTTTTTTGCCTTATTCCTTCAACTAATCAATTTTTATTAAAATATATGTAAATTTCATTGTCTATATTTTTCTATTGAAGTGTTTAATAATATATCTTTTCACGCTCATCCGCCTTACGAACTCACCATTCCATCATATTCGAAAAAATCTTACATTCTTGAGACTCATTTTTAAATTATTAGAACTTGATAAAAATTGAATATATTGCTTATTTGTTTATTAAATCACAATAATTATTTTAAAATTATATTTTTATCTTAACAAATGCTAATTTTTGAAGATTTTCGTTAACTCAAATAGGCTATCAACAGGCAATTATATTCGTTTACATCGGTTATCTTGCGACATCATAAAAGTTATATCACACACATTATTCTCTTGAATAAATTTTATTCTCGTAATATACTAAGTTTTCGTGGGCTGGCTGCCTCGAATATTTGGTGTCACAACTTTCATCATCGGTCTACGTTGCAGACCTGTTAAGACCCGTGATAAGCATGAATAAAAGCTCTCTTGGTGTTCATAGAACAGAGCGTTAAACATATTATTACTTTTTATTTACAATAGATTATATTCAATACATCTTGCTTGAAAGTCCCATAAAAAACCAACTTAATTAACGACGTATTAGATACATAGGTGGAATAGCCGATACATATATCCGAAATTAACCCGAAAACTTGAACGTGTTCAAATACCTGGTTATTAATTAATGCGGATTATTATACTGGACGAGGTTTCATGAACCACAGAACAATTTTCGTTACTGTTGATTGAGAAATTAATTTTATTGAGATCATTAATGTTTCAAACAGGACTTCACGAAGAACAAAGTGTTTATTTTTTCTTTTCTACAATATAATATTCGGGAAAATTTAAGAATTGTTCAGATATCACGCAATAAAAATAACGATAATAATATCGCGTGGATGATATTTTATTTATTTTATGCTGTACATACCTACCAATATCGGTGAGGACATCGTACCATACGGTGGTCTGATTTCTGACTCGACAGAGATTCCAAAACAAATCTTTAACTCAATTATCGCCAAATGTCGTTTTGTAATTAGGCAACTCATAATGATAATTATTTCGTTTGCCACGCGATAAATCAGTCTACAAACACGAGGTTTCGTGGTCATGGGTTCACTCCCCCACCTATGGGCTGGGCTGACTACGTTGAGTTTCCGGGTTTTCTTTTAGTGTTCTTCTCCTAGTAGGCATTCCACTCTGGGCAGATCGACCATATGTCTCACTTGCTGTATACGAATAAAACCACACCAAACCTATCAACTACCTCAAATGAGCAAATCTTTTTCTACACAGCTTAAGCCAAGCTTGGAAAAAAATTAAGAAACGAAATCCTGAAAGATAGTTTTTTTTTAATAGTAAATTTAAGGGCACTATCGATAAGAAGTGGAATTGTTAATACGTAATTTTTATTTAAATGTTCATTTATTCACAGAATATTAAACTCTGTCAACAACAAAACCATTTGTAAAAGTCCATTTTGCTTCCTGTTTGATGTATTATAATAAATTCGTTGCAAAACAAGCAAAAATGATGAATTCTCTTATCTTTCTAGGAACGGAACTCTACGTAAAGTTCCGTTCTGAGTAACTATAAAAACCATGCAACTATTGTCGGACTCTCGTGTGTAGTTTCTACGTGGGGCCGTTTATTAACTACGTGTACAGTTTATGATTAAAAACAAATTATATTTGTATATATATAAAAGACCCTATGCAAATATTATTTGTGCACATTAATAAGTCTTCCCTACAGTTAGTCAAATGCGAACGAATTACTTACGTTAATGCACACTAAATCAAAATACTCCGTATACCGCATACCGTAAATATACAAGCATAGGATAAGATCAAAATAATAGCCTATACGGTGAATCGTATTCGAAAAATGAATAAAAATTCAGTGAAAATATCAGTTAATTTTAGGTGTAAGCGTGTAATGATCATGGAACACAACATTATTTTTACTGTACTACGCAGAGATTCAAGTACTGTACATAAATGTATTCAACACGGTTTTAAATTTGTCAAAAATTATTTACAATGTGTTTTGATAGACAAATATTACATCTATATGCAAGGATAATTTTATCGTACGAGAAAACTATATCGAATTAGTGAGTATTGTACACCTCATCATGAGCATTTATGTTAATTTTTAAATTGGACAAAGTATTTCCTTTACTAAATTTTTAAAAATAACTCGTAAATTCATTACAAATAGTTTAACATTCATGCAACATTTTCTTTTACTGTTAAGAAAATAGAAGAAAAATATCTTTGTAAATAGATGTTATAAAACGTTTTTTCCCCTGTACTTAAGTAATAAAACGTTTATTTTTCTCCTTTTAACCTCCTTTTTACAATCTGCAGTTAGAAAAAAAAGGTGAAGTGATTCTATTGTTTAAGTAATTTTCTTTTCTTATTGCTGTTTTATAGAGCTAACTTTGTATAAAATTCCCAATTTCTCTTTCAAAAACCCTTTTTTCTACATAAATTTTTTTAAAAAGTGTATAGAAAATTGGAAAAATCTTAACACAATTACAGAAAATACTGTTAGAGATAATTACATTCGGATAGAACAAATAATCATTGAAAAACAATTCTATTTCTTAGTAAACTAACAGATAATAAACAGTGACTCATTTAAACATTATTTGATATTTAGCAATAATTTCACAACTGATCTGTAAAGAAGTTTTGAAAGAAATATTTCTAACAGAAATTTATTACTTCCTTTTTGAAATCTATAACAGTAGACAGGTAATTCAGTAGAGCCTAACTGTAACATTTACTTATTTTAAAGGTTAACCAAGTGTAGCAATTATTTGCTTGGGAAAAAAAAAAAACACATGAAAAATCTGAAAACTAATCACACATTGTGAATTGCTCCACTTTAATAAACAAAAATAATCATTATATAAAGATAACATAAATTGAGTGTAGAACTTATAAACATCTTAACGTATAAGTTAAATAAAAACATTCAAATTTTGAGATTCACGACTTATTTACATTATTGTCTATGCCAGGGAGGGCCAAATCTTATCATGATAGGAGCTATATATCAGAAATCTGCAAGAGCCATATCCTCTACTGGAACGGTTATATATATGTATATAGTTAAAGTACTATAATATATGGAAGCCACAGTAAGGATCTAGAAGAGCTACAGTTTGATCACCATGGGTCTATGCTAACAGAAAATGATGAGGATTCTCCTAAAATTAAGTATAAACATACACAGAACTAGTTATAAATCCACTCTAGAGTGGATTTATAACTAGTTCTGTGTATCTTTATACTTAATTTATAATTAAACACATATCCACATACATACATCTTTAGTTTCTTGATGTCCGAGTGAAAATCACTTTTATTTCACCTTTAAAAAGAGAAATTAGCTGTCAAAATTAATGTTTTCATATTAAATAAACAAAAAAAGGTATATGAATAATAAAACTATTAAAATAAGTATAAAATATAATATTTATATAAGAATATTTTGAATGAATGAATTCTACATGCTTTAATTAGAGCAGGTAATAATTAGCAAGCTTAAAATAAATCATTTAAAAATGTTCAAAAATTTCCTCATTATAAAGAATTTTTATGAATAATATTGCAACATATATTTAACCTTGAATAACATCTAAAATTTCCTCATATATTTTTATACTTGATTTTTAAATTATTGATAAAATCACATGACTTATATAATTATTTATTTTAACAAAAATAGATTACTCAAGTTTAAGTGGAGGTTATTTTGTAAATAATAAGAGTTTTAGCCATAAGTTTAAAACTTAATAATGAATATGGAGCAAACTAACCCTTGAGTGGGATAATTAAAATACTACTTAAACAAAAACTATACTACTAACAATTTTACACTGCATACAAAGTCTGTAATTCTCACAGAAAAGATTAAGTATAATTTAGTTTGATTGATTGATACAAGGCACCAACACATTAAAGTTGGCTTTAATTTTGCCAGTTAACTTGATCTGTAATTGGATCTATAAGGAATAGATCTGAGACAAACCACTCAATATATATTGAGGTACTACCATAATTCCTCATAACTGCAAGATGTGAAGAATCCAGGAAAAATCAAAGGGAGGTGATTTTTAATTTGTATAATGGAATAAATTGTTTATAAGTTTTATTGCTTAAATGATTTACTTAAAATAAACTACATATTATTACTACAATTTTGTTACATTTTAAGTATTAGATGGCTGATCACACCAATCCCAACTCTAGATCCTATGGAAATTGACTTTTGTTGCTTCAGCCTTCTAGCTGGTATTCATTTTATAATTAATGTTTAGCCGCCATTGTGTGTGTGTGTGTTTTGTTTTGAATCTTTTCCTTTTTGAATACTAAGTGGGTCTTTTAATTTTGTCCATCATGGATTTAGCCAGATTCAAATGGGAGCAGATGGGCAATGAAGGACTGGATTGATAGGATAAGACAATGCAAATGGGTATACCACATGAAGACTGGAAAACTGGCCCCATTTAAACAAGATATGTGAAGAAAATCTGCAAAATGGTCAGCCTTTCAGTTGGGTGCAACCAACTACCAGTGTTTAATGGATTTATCACTTGGCTATTGATGGGTGGAAAAAAATTACACATGAAAAATTTCCAATTCCACACTCAAATTCGTCATCAGAGTAACAGGTTGGCACCGTTACCCTCTCCACCTCCATCTGGCATTTGTGAATGCTATAAAAATTTATTGTCCTCACTACTTATTAATTAATTTATAATAAATAAACTGATAACATTAAAAATTAAGTTTTTATATAAGACTAACTAATTATTAATATAATCAATACATGCATATTCCAGCTTGTTAATTCAAATCCTAATGATTTTTGCAATGGCATATTAAAAATAAAAAGTTCCAGCCTGTTCCAGCAAAAATTTTAAAAATTTTTTTAAATGTTTTCGGCAATATGTTCGTTCCTGATGATGGCTGCACAGATAGCCGAAAACGTCGAGAAATTAAAAGATTTTTTGCTGGAATAGGCAGAAATTTATTTTTACACTTATTCCAGTTAAGAAATTTATTATTAAAATGGCATATTAGCAAATATAGGACAACTGGCAGAAAACAGGACATACTGAACAAAAAAGATAAATATAAGATTGGTCATAAAAAAGTTTCAATTGCAACAGAAATCGGAATTGTTAGCAAGAATGCTGAAAACTACGATCAGAAATATTTTTTACAATCACTTTAATTTTTTTAATGTTCTAAAAGAATGATTACTCTTAAAACTTGATTGACGTAAAGATAAAAATTGGGACATCACACATTATTTAAGATACTTTTAATTTTGAACATTTATATGCATTTTTCTAAAACTACTGACCTTAAACATGTTTACATGTGTTGTCTCTTGAGAAACTGTCGTGTTTATCCCAAAGCATTTGATTAAACAAAAAATTTCTGACTGATTTAAATTATGTTGATTTTTAAGTTGCAGGTTTGTTTTTTACTAAATTATAATAACTAATATTACTATTGATATTATATTATTTCAATAGTAAGAAACAAACTGTAAGAAAATATTCATACAAGAGAATAAACAGTATATTTATTTAAATGATAAATAAGGGTCTTTCCAAAAAGAATGCTAACATTTTAAATTATTGCCACTGTATTAATTATTATGCAAGAAATCTTGGTAAACTGTCCAAATTTCATACTTTCCCATTACAATTTCTCAATATGTGCACCTAGTGTCGTGTTGTACACATCCGATCGATACTTAAATTCTTCTCACACTCACTACAGCAAACCTGTTGTCATTCCTCCAACAACAGGTGCAATTTTGTGGCTTCTGCAGGTTACTCATAATGCACAATAACGAATGATTCTGACTTTGCAAACTGCAGAAAACAAAATGCTTTCTCTATTGAAGAGTGGTCATTTCATTTACAGTGCTTCCTGGAGGCAGTAGACAAGATTGAATGCAGACGGGAAATAAAACTTGTAACAGTTATTCTATCGATTTGTGTATATTGCATACTTCTTGGATAATAATTAATACAATTACAGTAATTTATAATAGCAGCATTCATTTTGGGAGACCCTTACTTTAATTTTAATAAAAATAGAGATACTTTCTGATTAGGATGTCAAATATCTTATTTATGGAATTTTTATTGCAAATATTTGAATAAAATAATTTAAGCAGTACAATTTAGTCTTATAATTTATAGGATAGTTTAATCTTGACCATCCTGTACTAAATCTGTTTCACAATCATTATGTCATTATGTTACTGAATGCAAGTCAAGTTCATTTGTAATAATTGGAACCGAGACAAGAATTTAACTTAAATGAAGCTAAAACTTTCATTAAAAAAAATTCCAATTCATAACTAATTTTAGTAAACAGAAAATAGAAATTTTGCCAAATAAAATAAAATATTTATATTCAATGTATAAAGGCATACACCACAAAGTTATCGGTGAAGCAAACAGTTTGACCTGAAGACAGCATTTTACAATGTTGAAAACATTAACAATATATATACTTAACTGAATATTTTGTGGTTGTTTATCTGAACTTTTCACATCCAAATAACTGAATTTTGCTTCACTGATACTTTATGTTAATTAGAAAAAGGTTTTGACTAAAGAATAAAGAATTTTCTCATAGATAAAAAAAATATTTGCATGTGTTATGCTAAGTCCCCATACATAAAATCTAAGGTGAATAACTAACAAATTTACATATCCTGTTTATATTTATACAACAAACAATTGTCAGTTTATTTTTTTTAATTGAAAATTAATAAGTGAACTCACAATAATATGATTTCTCTTGCTTTTGTTCAACATGTAAATTAATAATTGAGGATAATTGTGAAAAGAATAAAGATTTAATAATTCTTTTTTAAAAGTTTTATTGAATGATTTAGTTGAATTGACATTTTGTGAGTTGTACATATTCACAATTTTTGTTTTGTGACTTGAAAACACCGATGTTTACTTTAACAGATGAATTCAATAGAAACAGACAGGGAATTTAAGCTGTTAACTTTCTACCAAATATCATTTTTCTCATCAATTTCATAAACCTAAACACAGAAAAAGAATTAATAAAGAGAATAAAAACTAACAAATTATGAAGATGGGTAGCAACAATAATAATAGCACATTATCATTGTCATAATTAAAAAAAAAGTTAAGACAAAACAAAACATATGATCTATGTACATTTCTTGTGGTGACTGAAAATGTAACAGAAAATTGCATCCGGCATTTTGATAAGTTCTGATGAAATAACTACATCAGCCCTAAACGATTCCACCATTTCATGTACAAAACATTTTATCGTTGGGATAAAAAACTTCCAATTACATCTACACATCTGCATCTCATTAGATGCTATCCACCTTCATCTGGTATGTCGCTGGATTTTAATCTGTACACCAAAGATAACAGAACTTGCTTGTGCTGTTGTTATCTTGTGCTCCACTGTTTCTAATTCTTTCGTATTAAGAGTTTCTCTTGAAGACAGTTGAGCAGGTGATTATGTAAATTACCAAGAATCTCAGTTCGTCATTAGTAATACCTCTAACTCATTTTAGACCTTTTTCTAGCAATAGCATCTTCTACTGCTTTTAACTGTTTTAATAGTTCTTCCCTTCTAGATGTAGTTGATTTTTTTACAGTATTTACTACGTTTGCAGGTGGAGCTGACGGAGTAGAAGCTGCTTTAATATTAGGCCTTGGAGGTGATGCCTGCCGTTTTCGGCTGTTATTTGTCGAAGTAACAATGGCAGTTGCCCTATTACGGTCGTCAACTGAAAATATGAAATTTAAGCTTTAATAAATCAATCTGGATTTTGATTTAATTAGAAAAAGTACTTTACATAAAAGCACAAATATATAAATAAATATTGAAATTTTACTTTCTACTCTTGATACTTTCAATAAATTTGCATCATCTTGAAAATCCACTGAAAATGCCAATTAATCTGTATAATTATATGATTTTAATTAATGTAGGTCTGGAAGTAAAGATTGGGGAGAGCTCCAGATAGAACCAATAATACATCTGTATGATATACACATGATGAGGGTTCAGTCCCACTCTAAAATGATCTTTACATCCAAATTTAAATAAATCAGAATTTAAATTTTGATGCAAGACAGCAACCCATTCATCTGTTTTTAGACAAATTATATTATTAATCACTATATCTTCTATAACTCAAACTGCACTTACTGTCATAATGCTCCCAAAAAACCTTTAACATGCAGCTTAATTTTGCTATTAAGCTGCAAGTTAAAGGTTTTTTGGGAGCATTATATTATTAATTACACTGCTATCCCAAACATAACCTGATAAATCCAGTAATTAATTATTATATTGAAAGAATTTTATAAAACCAAAATATAAAGTGAGATGAAATTTTATGTAGACTCTTAATGAAAAATAGTAATTTTTTTCATAAAGACTAATGGCAAAATTCATTTAAAAAAAATCAATTTTGAATATCAACAAAACTTAGATCATCATTTCTGTAAAATAGGGACTTAACACACATTATATTTATTAATAATATTATACCTTTTTCTGTTATTCTCAATTTATTACTATTATTTTCTCTTTTAAGAACTGCTTTCTCAGAATTCTAGAAAAAAAAAATTATATTAAAAAGTTTTTGAATAACTAAACTTACAATAATTAAATTTATCTTATTGGTTTACCTTATTTAATAACGTTAACTTTATTGGCTGTTTATGTGAAGTTTGTTTCAATGGATCTTTGTTTGATTTTGGTTGCACTGTTGTACGAGCAGACAATTTTGTGCTATTGCCTAATAATTTCTTTTCCTGTGAGGAAATATCAGTTGGCTCTGATATCCTTTTTTCCTTTTCACTTTCTTTTTCCTTAATTTCTTTAGAAGCATCAATGTTTCCTTGAAGATGTTTAGATTGATGTTCTAGTAACAAAAATTAAACTTAAATCAGTAATAATGGATTGATTTGCTAATTTTAATATTAAATAATTTTAAATTATTTATAAGTATGGGAATTCAATAGAGCAGAGAAATTACATTAATCTATAATAAATTCTGATAAACAAATTTTATTCTGTGTGAGAAAAATGCAATGGAACAATATTTTATGTAAATTAAATTGTACAAAAACAAAATATTTTTCATAATTTTTAAATGTAGATTGCTTACTTAATCAGCTTTTGTTATCTGCTAAACAGAGACACTTACTTTAAAATTATAATTCTGTATTTTTGCTTCAATGTAATTTTATGTATTAGCTTCATAATATATCAAACTATTCAAAAAATATCTAAAACACATTTACCATGTTCACAAAAATATATTCTTGTGTTATGTTTATTATGTGTTATGTGTTATTAGCTTTAAGTTGGAAACTTATCAGTAATTTCTACAGGAATAGCTACACATGGAGATTTACAATACAATAATTAAATAACATTTTGCAATAACAAAACATTGTAACTTCACGTTTCACATACAGGCAGTAAAATATCGCAAATTAAGCCTATGAATTTGAGCTGTGCTGTTAACTATCAATAGAATTCAGTAGCCTATAAGATGAAATAAAAGCAGAGGATTTGAAGAATTGGATGATAAATTGGGATCCACAGATTATCCTCATTTATATGTGGGTCCATGTCCTATCAAAATGCATTGTACTGAGTCAGCCAATGTATTGTTCTTACAGCACTGGACAAAAGCATAAAGTCAAGTTGATTTCAGTGAAAGTGAGTAATCAATTACACCGTATAAGATATTATTCTGTAATTAGGGAAACTGAGTTAATAACCTTGTATGAAACATTATGTGAAACATACATTTAGAAAGTAGATCAGCTATTTCTTGCAGATAACACTCACAAAAAAGAAAAAACTTGATTGTATAAACACATTACCCGTACATAAATATAAACTCATTACTGCAGATGAAGTATAAATGCTCTAATACAGTGCTACTCTAACTGGCTGCAGAAAATGTATTATTTGTGAACAGTTTATAACTGTGCTGCAATGAGATTTCACTTAAAATTTCATAATTTTATATAGTATATTAATAAACTATAAATATTTTTAGAAGTATTTCAACATGTTATTTTATTATATTTGTTTTCTTTATTATTTAAACACTTAGTGTCAGGGATAGACTGGCAATCAGAGCCAGGAAATTACTTAAAAACAGCCCACAAATCCATTTTTTCAAAATAATTAGAACTAAATTTCATTACAGGTACTCCTCACTTTATGACTGAGTTCCGTTCTGACGACTACGTCGGTAAGTGAATTGGTCAATAAGCGAGGAGCCTGTGCTGGAAATATAGGATTGTTGTAAAATTATACAAATTATGCAACAAACTTCAAATTTATTCATAAAAAGACTATTATAGTACGCTTAGTGTGCATGTCACCATTCGCCACTGATCAACACTCAAGCTGAGAAAGGGGATTCCCCGAATTGTAGGTTGAAACTCAATTGGTCGTAAGTGTGAGTGGTCGTTAAGCAGATAGGTCATAAAGTGAGGAGTACCTGTATTGTATTTTTCAGCCTTAAAAAAATGCAGTTGAGCTCTGTTCTCTCTATTTATAACTAATTTTATTTTTAACTTCACAAAATTACTGGTCTCTGAGGGATTAGAAAATAAAAAAACCTGATCTACAAACATAAATATGAGAAGCCCTGCTCTAGTATTTTGTAGGGCTGCCTTCAGCTATCATAATGATAAGAAAATGGTTCTTTATTGGTACAATTGAGAGTTACTACAGAAAGATTTTCCCCTAGCTTAAAAGACTAAGTCTTAAGTTCAGTCTTAACTTTTGCACTTTGTTCATCTTTGTATACAGCACATGGTATAGAATATCTCAAATTCTCTATGGGGTTAAGATCAAAGATTTCTACAGGGAAAAAGTCAAATCCCATTAGCTTCAAACCAATCATGTAATGATTAGATGGCAGCACTGTCTTACTGGAAAATCCATTCTTCATCACCAATGATTGGACCATCTGGAAGACGATTTCCTAGGTCAGATGCTTGGTGAAGTTGAAACAACAATCAATAAATACCAGAAATGTCTTCCTGCCAGTGCCAAAGTGCCAAAATCAAAGACTGGCACCAGTGACCAGTTCACTTATGATTTGGCCATAATCTTGCTGGATGATGTGCACTTAATGAAATGACCACATCTTCCTGATTTTAAATGTTGAAGTAGCTTGTCCATAGGTTGCAAGATTTGTCAAATAGTGATTAACAGCACACTTGGAGCATCCAATATGTTTAGCTATATCAGCACCAGATAATTCTGTCTCGTGAAGGCAACAATATGACCTTGCTCAAATTCAGTCCTGTATAATCCTCTTGGCATCTGCTGTTTGTTATTGGCAAGTTAAATTTCACATATGGTACTTAGTTGTATTAAGTCTATTAAATTGTGGATTTACTGCATTACACTGATGTGACTTAATACATTCATCTAGTGCACATTAACTTTACAGTAGTGTATTATTTATAACACCGTAGAAGGCAAAATGCTATTGCTAGTTTATTACATTAAAGTTATTCCCTATAGATGTGATTATTTGAAGATAATTTCTGCTGTAGTATAATCAGTTACTTACTTAACATCAAAATCAACTCGACTTTGTTTTTGTCCAACACTGTATACAATCCAACAAGTTTAAATATTTTAAACATGTAAAAAATTCTGGTGTTGAATTTCATTGTTGGTATTTTTTTTATTCAACTATTGTGAAATATAAGAATTATTTGATAAATAATCTTAATTAAACCTTAAATGTTTGATAAACTTTCATCTGGTTCTGATGTTTTGCTTTAAAACTGTTGTTAACTTTATTTTTATTTTTTAAATTAAAATCTCATGAGATTTTATTAGATTTTAAAAAAATGAGATTAAAGAAATTCTTATGAAAGATTTTGCAAGTAAGTTTTAAAAAATTGCTGAAAATTATAAAGATTATTATTACCTTTCTTTGAAGATACCTTCACTGGACCAGCTTTTACTGACTCAGAACCACTTGAACTATGAGATAAACTGCTTGAAGCTGAAGATACGCTACTCATACTAAGACTTCTTGAAAATGACCGAGAAGGTGAACGAGATGCAGATCGAGAAATGGATGGAGAAGGTGAGCGAGAAGAACTCGACCTACATAAAATCATCATTTTAAAATCAATAATAATGAAATTAAACAATACTCTAAGAGTGACACAATAAAAATATTCAATTATGCTGATAATTTCATTAGGAACTACCAATTATTGAGTTAACAGTAAAGTTATTCTCATTATTATAAGGATTATCATCATCATAGTATCAATAATTTACAATTATTTCTTACTCTGTTTACTATTATATATAAAAGTTTGTCATATATAAAGCAAGAATAAATATGCCATATATAAAGAGAACTACAGTAACTTTTTTTTTAATTATAATTATATTGTTTTGAATTGAGAAGCTAACAAACATTACTTAGTACTTTATTGCAGATATTTAATATATAAATTTATTCATTGCATATAGATCTAAAAGGCTAAATACCATTGAATAGGGAGAAAAATTAAGAATTATATAAATTTTCAAATGAAAGCAAATATATTTCTTAATAGAAAATTGGTGTATTATTAGTATACTATTATATGTTAACAGACAATTGATTTTTCTAAATTAGAACAAAAATCTCTGTATAAATATAAAGATTTTTATGTTTTAATGTTCATCATCATATAGAGATTTAAAAGATTATTTTTAGTTCAAAGTCATTGCATTGCATATCATAAATGTGAAAGTTTCTTAATTGTATAACATGTTTTGTTTAAAACTAGATAAATTCAGAATATATGGTAATTTTTCTAAGATATCATGCAAACAGCCAGATTCTGGGTTTAACTGGCTCTACCTTTAGCCAAATTACTTAATAATTAACTGACCATAATAGTCCAATAAAGAATCTGGCTATTTGTTTCATATGTAAATTAATTCATCGAGTTCAGGTTCAATGAAGTCGTAGGCCTATAAATTCTCACTGGCATCCATCTGTTCTTCCTTAATCTCCTTATCTCAACAGGAAAAATATAAATAAATGTATATGTTATCTATTTATTTACATGATAAATTGTACTGCTTCAAATTTTCTTTCAGAGCACCTTCAATATACTTTCTAGTTGTATAAAAATATTGTTACTATAATTGTTTTATATTTTAAAGAATAATTTGCTTTTTGAAATTTACATTAACACACATTCAGATGGTATATAGTCTAACTAATTAGTTGAGTACCAAGACACTTTGCTTTGCCCAAATTATGATTAGACAACAACGATTCTTATGTTACAATCTTTCTAATTTAACCGTATGAAAAATGGTAAACTTTTCATATTCAAATAATGATAAAGTTCATAAAAAATTTCAGTTGCCATTTTTATTAATAGTTGAATGAAGTCGTAATAAAAATCAAAATAATTTTTAAATATTCATAACATTCCAACAATCAAGTATAGACTACTACCAATTAACAAAATACAAAGAAGAAGTAATGTAAAATGTCAGTGAATTCTGAAAAACAGTGAAGATGCCTTGCCTCCTGCAGTATCACATATTCAGGCAAAATTTACTTCTTTAGGTAAAAATAAACAAGTGCATCCATCTCAATAGTGTGCAATTTGCTTTAGTCTTTGAGAAATGGCAAAATAATATGCATATCAAAAAATTGTTTTGAAATAAACAGTTTTATGATTTATCAATAATAAGTGATTTTAATTGTATGCTCATTTTACATACCTACATACTGGAAGTGGCATAGCATTTTCTCAGGTAAAGGGGGTTGGCAAATAGGAAAGTATAAGAAACCTGAATCTAGACTTTATTTGAATTTGTATTTTAAATTATGCCATAAATAATACTTAAGAGTATTTAGTTTCATTTTTTAAAATTAATTTTGTATTATAAAATAACTGAAATATAACAGTACTTGAGAACTAAATAAAATTATATTTTATAACTGCTAGTTTGATTATATATCATTTGGTTCAATCAACATATAAAATAAAAATAAACAAGGAAAAAATATATTTTATTTTGAGAGTAGATATAAGTTACAATACAGTGTCATCAAAATAGTAATTATTTGCTATCATACAATTTTGCTAATATCCGTGCCATAACTAGAAGGGATCCTGAAGCCCATTTTGGACATTTATTAGATAACTTGTAATGAAACACATTCAACTTCTTGTGATGATGTAAGATAACATTCCTTTAACATCAGAAAACGAAAAAAATCCACCAAAGCAAGATTAGGGGAGAGGATGGCTGTTGAGCGCAAAAATTTTGTTTTTGACCAGATACTACTGGACTTTGAACACTTGCATTGCATATGTTGCACATCTTGAGATTATCACAGAGGATCTTGGATATAGACATGAAATAACCATTTGAACCAAAGTGTCTATCAATTTCCAATGATCTAATCTAATTTCCTCCTGAATCCTACTGACAACTTCCTATCTGACAGTCCTACTGACAGACAACTGCATTACATGCTGTTGCCTGTCTTCCACATCTGTATCACATCTCTTACCACTCAAATAGTCAGGTCTTTGATAGAGTCTTCACCAAAAACCATTCTTAACAATTTTGAAGGTTTGCTACAAGATATCCTGAACTTACAGTAAAATTTCCATTTTGGACATTTCGGACATTTCAAATTTCAGAAGCAACCATTTGATTCACTACCTTTACTGAGATACTGTTCTTATATCTTAGTAAATGTACTTAACATTAGCTTGTTATTAAATCTTTTCTTTTCTTTCGAAGACACAATGTAGTGACGTAAACTTAAACACTGGGCGAATTTTTCATCCTTTTTATTCGGTTGGAACGCTTTTTTATTACATAACGCATTTCGGGCCGATGCCCCTCTTCAGCCAACTTCTAAATCCTGGTAAGAGCTTGTATACCGTTAAAAGCTGGTCCGTACCTCATTCGGTAGTTTAGACGGTTGTTATTAAATGTTAAACTTTCAACTACAGCACATGAAATGATCAACTGATTGAAGTTGTCAACCACTTGAAATTTCTATTTATTTTTGACTATGCTGTATATATTATTTTAATGTGAAAAAAACATGGGTAACAATTCTTTAATAGATATTATAGAAGGAAATCACAATCAAAATGTTAAAAAATTATTTTATTTGAATGTTTATTTGGTGTATAAGCATTCACAGTTTACTAAATACAGAAATTCAGAGTCTGTTATATAAAAAAATAAACTATTTTTATGCTCAAAATGAAATATTCTTCATGGTAGGAGTGCTATTTTGCACATAATGGTTATGAGAATAAACTAAAAATTGAGTATGCATCAAATTAATGAAAGCAATGAAAAGAAAATAAAGTACTCTTGTTATTACTCAAAAATAGAAACAATTAGCAACTTTATAGACATGGCAAAATTATAGTTTTGAATACAAAAACCAAAATACCTATAAGAAATTACATATAATGATAACATTAAATTGGATTTATAGTATTAAGAATTAGTTGCTGCTATTTATACATAGGCTATCCAGAAAGAAACATCTGTTTGGTTATTAGAAACATCAGTACAATGAAGGAATTTTATTACACAACTTAAAATCACACTTTTGCGCTACTTTTCAATGTAGTCTCCAGCCAAATTTAAACACTTGTCATAGTGCATTACAAGTTTTTGCATTCAATTTCATAGAATTTTGCTGCTTGTGATTTCATCCATGCCAATGATCACTTCATGAAGAAACATTTGTGAAATCTGTGGAAACTCACTAGAAAGTTTCAAAATTGTGAATAGGGAATTCTCTCTAACCTTTTCATAGATTTTATGTACAAATCAAGTCATCATAGATGGCCAGCCACTTCTCTGCTGATTGTGAGCATCTGTCCTTCCATTTTTGAACATATGGCATCATTGTCTCACTCCATCCTCACTGTGTTCTTTCCATAAACTTCATACAGTTGATAATAGATTTCAGCATCTTTAGAGTTTTTTAGCTAACAGAAATCTTATTAAAATGCAATTCAGAATTCTGCCAGCTGTGAGGCACGCTCACACCTGACAGGATTCCGAATGGCAGTTGAGGCAAGACAACAGAAAGCACAACCTGCACTCTGCCACAGCTGGAGGCATACTGACTCACTCTACACTGCTGCCATAGTAGTACCATTATCTCCACTACTGCCAGCACCACATGAAAACAGAAATTACTTTCTGGATAACATATGGCTACGTAGTTCTTTTTAATTTAACACAATGGTAAAAAATAATAAAATTTTCTTCTCCATTATTCTTAATAATATAAATTGTGTTTTTCCAATCAAAAATAATTAGAGGAGTTATTACAAATAGATTCTTTACCTTATTTATAATTTTACTCCACATTTACACTAAAAATTAAGAATATACATATATGATACAACAGACAAAATATAAAATATAATTATGCATAGTTAATGAATCAATGAATTCTCAAAAAAGATGCACCATTTTCTAATAGTCAAAGCATTTACAAAATCTGATGTATTGGGTATTTGTTATATCAATGGTTCTCAATGTTTCTCATCTTGCAGACCCCCAAAACCTCGACAACATGATGGACCATGGACCACCAGCCAGGAAACACGTTGCTAGATTGTACTGTATATACAATAGTAATTTTAAACAATTCTTATAATTTGAAAATCCATCTATGTACTGTAGCAAGAAACAAGAAAATAACTTGCATTTGGTTTAATATTAGTTATTCAATAATCTTAGATTATTACACTTTACCAAGAATAATGTGTAATAATATAAAATACAAAAATTTTATTTTATTAATTTTATTTCTGTTATAAATAATAATTTTAATTTCTGTTTAAATCAAGTAAAAAATGTCTGTAGATCAATTAACTATTCTATGATTTTACAAAATAGTTTTAAAACTATATCTTGTTCCATTTTTGCTTCATACTCTTATTAAAAAATGTTGCACCTACTGAGAAATGATTAAAATCTTACAAATTTGACAAATTATGTTTTGCACACTTATATCAGCTATCAAATAATAAAATGTCTCTCTCTCTCCTGCATTAAAAAATCAATTTAATACCTATAAAAAAAATATAAACTAATGAGCTATGTTCTTAACTGAATCATGTATACTAATAAAAGAGAAAATGTTTGTCATTTTAATAATTTTATCACATTTCTAATTTTAAAGCATAATAAGGGACTTGACACCAATTTGACACTTAAATAGTGAAATTAATCAAAAATTATCCAAGAAACTGATTCAGATATTTCAAACCACATTAAATTGGAATATTTCATGGTTCCACACAAATAAGAGAAAGTATCAAATTTTGAAAAATTATAAAATGTTTGAATACAGTAGATCCCCTATAACACGGATTCGTATAACACAGCGAAAAATTGTGATTGTGTTCGTATAACATGCTAAAAGAGACTCGTATAGCATGGTAAAATGTCATTGCTGACTCGTGTTGCGACAGGATTGGTCGAATCTGGACTAATAGCAGACATTGCACAAACTGTTGAGTTTAAACGAGCAGTGGACCTATTAAAAAAACATTATTCAATGGCCATAAAAATTATATTTCTATTAATGATGTCTCTGAAGTTCAGTGAATTTTTTGCAGAAAAATAACTTATCAGGAAACACGTGCCCACCGTTCGATGAGCCACTATGCAACGAAAACAAGCTTAAGCAATGGCATCGGCGAACGGTGCACACTCAGTAAGTAATCCTACAATTTTTTATTATAGCATAGTTTATATGGATTATTCCCAAAAAATTATACGTGATTTGGAAATATTGAGTCAAATTAGTCTAGAATTGATTAATTTTATGGAAGAAAAACCTTTCAAACAGCCGTAGCCCCTAAACTGCACGTGCCAGGCTGTGATTGGCTCATGTATTTAAGTGACTTGTACAACATGGATTCATATAACACGGAACATATCTACTGTGTTATAGGGGGGTCTACTGTATATGCATTTTTTGGTTGTAGCAATTCATTAAAATTATTATTAAATTGATGAAAATTAGAATAATTATGATTCAAAAGTCATTTTGTGAGTATTTTCTTCAACGCATTACTAATTTTAATTTATATAATAATTAATGCATGCATACTATTCATTCACTTTGCAATTCAAATTAACACAATCTTAAACTATTTTATACTCATTTCATTTTAACTGTTATAATAGTTATACTCATTTTGTCCAATAAATCATCACTGATGGAATTTATGCAATTATTATTGTTACTTGTTCTATCTTTTCAAGGATTCTGACATTCAACTGATCAAAAATTAATCAATCTGCAGAGAGAACAACCTAAATATCTTAATTCCTTCTGACAATAGTATTGTGTCCTATATATGCATAACTATGATGTAAGAATTAAATGTTTATTGTTTATTAGTTAGTTTAAATATCCACATAATCTTCAAAAATATCTATATAAAAATCCTCAAAGTGATGGAAATTATTTTTTATACACTTAAAAATTCATTAAAAGATTTTAAAAAGATTAAAAATGTCTTTGTATTTATTCCATCTTCACACTTGAGGAATATAATGCAGTCTTATGGCAATGTTAATCTTTATTTGGAGACTTAGGATAAGAGCCTTCAAATAAAGATCAACTTTATGGTAAGACTTACATTCCTGAGGTCTGAAGACACATTAAAAATGTTTATACATTTCATCCTATTATCTTTAACAATTTTTTTTTGTGAATTTTTAAGCATATATTTATTGTCCTGGCAATTTTATTAACAAATTACTTTTGTGTCTAATAGTATTGGAAAAGTTACTCCCCAAGAAAATCACTATTATTTTGAATTCTAATGTAATCTAACCCATGTAAAAAATGTTTCAACTTATAGAATTACTCTGTAGTTTCAATGAAAATCACATCAAAGAATATATTAATATCTCTGATAATACACTTCATGCTATCATGCAAATATTCAAAGGAAATCAATCATGTCCTTACCTGGCAGTTTTCCATTTGCTATATATTAAAATGAGAGAGAAGGGAATATGTGTATTACTATTTTCTTTATTTGGTTTTATTTCATAGTGGGTACAATAAAATAATAATATGTTGCTCTTACCTACTAAGTGATCTTGATATGGAATGGCTAGATTCACTTCTACTAAATGAAGGACTTCGATATCCCCTTAAAAAAACATTACTCTGATTGAAATTTAATTTAACTTAATATATTAATCTTTTTTGTAGCAGATGTATAAAAGTTATTGTTGTTGAACAAAGAATCAGTTCATGAAATCAAATCATTTACTGATTAAGTACTTTTATGTTTAAATTATTTATTAAGGCAGTTTGTAATAAAAAAAAATCTAATAAGAATCAAATATGATTCAAAATTTTTTTTAAGGTTGTATGAAGTGTTTAACAAAGTTTGTAATGTATTCTGATACCAAAAGTTAAGTACATTTTAGAAAGATTATATATAAATTCCTTTTTTGAAATTTGTAGATAGTACTACGAACAACAAGGGAAGAAAATATATATAAAAAAAAAATAAGTTGACTATAATTTTATATTATTAAAACACAGATAACTGACATGAGATTGATTACTTTTGAATTTTTTGAAATATTCAACTAATAATTACACTTTTTTAAAACAAGTCTTAGTCTTTTATTAAATCATTATATTTTATGTCTTCCAGCAGTTATACACTTATTCTAATTACAATAAGAATTTAATAATGTTTTTTATACAAACAATTTTTTTTTTCATTTAAGAGTTAAAAAGTAATTTCTCAAATTTCTTTTTGAAAGTATTTTTCACTGATTTCACTGATACTTCAAAATAATTTGAAATTTAATTTATTTAAAATGTAGATAAAACAATAAAGCTATTAGTAGTATAAAATTTTATTTTATTAGTACTCCAAAAAAGCAATAATTTAGAATAATATTCTAAGATTTAAAAAAATTATCAGAATATTATAAACATTCAAAGCACATTTGATATTGTAATATTGAATACAATTAAATCGATAAAGATAATTTTATTTAAAAGTCTCATGTTTAACAATTTAAATATTTTTTAAACTATAAATTACATTTTCTTTTTTGTTTTGATGATCATCACATCATCATCATCATCAATATTAAAATTAGAATATTCAAATGTGTTTTACTACAAATAAAAAGTTCTTACGTTTTAACCCATTAATATTAATGATATGTTTATAAAGAAATAGTTTATAATTTCAAAATTGTTTAAGTTATTAAAGATGTTTTATGACTTTATTCAGAAAATACAGTTTAATTTATTAAGTGCTAACGAGTTTCAAATTTATTATACTACAATAAAAAACACTGAAAATTACAGAATTGTTTTTACAATGTAAATGGACAATGCAAAGATTAAATATTATGGCACATTTATTGTGCCTAGCCACTTTTTATTTTTTCTATAGTTATGCATTTAGTAAGAAACATCTTTTATGTTACATTAAAATTATTTATTGAAAGTATGTATTTAATCTACATATATCTATCAAAAATTTTCATAAATAATAATGTATGTGATTTATTCTTGAATTATTTGTATATACTGTATTTTCATTTTGAATAATATTTCATTTACTATAAAAAACTCTCAAACTAGTAATACAAAAAAAGTATAAAAATATTTTAAATTAATTAACTATTCTTGGTTATATAACTTAAGATTACAAAGATAATAATTAATAAAATTTTATTATTTTTAAAATTGTGTACAAATTATGTACACTTAATTTTGAAAGTATAAAAATAAATTATTTATTTTTGTACTATCAAATAATTTTTCAAATACTCAATTTCAAATATTACTAGTTACATATTTTATAAGATAAAAAGAATCAAAGGTTATGTTGATCTTTCTTATATTAACATTATTAATTAATTAGAAATAATTTAGACTGAAAAATTGATTCAAGTTGACAAGTACTTTATCAATAAATCAAACTGATCTAATGAACTGTTTCTTATGTCCCTCAATCAAATTAAGAAGTAATGAATAGGTATGTATCAAATTTCCTATAAAATTCTTTTTAAATTTTACTATCTATGTGTTTGAAAGATCTGAATTTATGATTTGAAATGGAAGAAATAAACAACAACGTTTTTGTTCAGTACTAGTATTTTTATTTTTTTACAGAAATAGTTTTAACTTTTTAAATTAAAATGCTACCCTCAAAAGTAATTTTAAAAATATTTTTATAAAAACTAAACATGTTAAAAATTTTAATAAAAGATTTAAAAATTAAGAAATTTACCTTACTGCTTCAGGTTTTTTTGCAACACTTGGTTTCTTAGTGACTGGTGGAATAATATATTTTCTAGGTTCAGCTGCAGGCAATTCCCTTGGCCTAGCTTTCAATGGAATACTAATACAGAATAAAATAATAACTTTTCTACCCCTTTTTTTTATGCTTGAAATAAAATATAAAATTCTTACACTGGTGAAGGAGCAGGAGGACGTTTTCTATCATTGGCTCTTGGCTTACGAGGAGAACGTGAAAATGATCGTCTCCTTGGGGATGGTGAACTTGAATATGAATGACTAATAAGAAAAATTATCATCATATAATGAAATAATATTTAGTTTTTTCATGATACAAACATACCTCCTAGATGAATAATAAGATCTTCTAGAAGAGGAACTACGAGAATAACTATATGATGATCTTGATGATCTAAAACAGACACAAAAATTTAGTTTTTAAGCTGTTAAAATAAATTCAAATAAAACAAAAAATACTTTCCTAATTAATTTAAAATATCTGAATAGAAGAAACCAATGTATGGCGTATTAGATCGCACACTCATTATTCAACATCTCAATTAATACAGAATTTTAAAAAATTTGTCCCAGGAACATCAATAAAAATACTGTCATAACTAACTGTAGGCCCTAAAATTTATTATTTTTTTTTGCAAACAGGATAATAATCAAATTTTTGTAAATTACATGAACTTTAGAGAGCCAAGAAAAAAATTACTTTTATTATAAATCTATTAAGTAAATCCTAAAATAAAAACAAATTTATTGGCAAAATATTTGATTTTATTTTCAAAAAATCAAATTAATTATATCAAATAAATTAATTTTATTAATTAAGCTTTGAAATATTTTTGGAGTATTTTTAGCAATATAACAGTTTAGGTATTTAACAATGAAATAATTTAAAAAAAACAAAATATAATTAAACAAATATTAAGTTAACAATGAATTTAAAAAATTCTACATATCTACTTGTGAAAAATTGTTTTACAATTAAAAATTTCAAAAATACTAACTGCCATAACAAATTTTATTTCATAGTTATTGTTAAAGAAGTCCTAATGTAGAATACATATAATTTCTTTAAAATCAATTTTAATAATCCTGTCATTTTTTTCTCACCCTCTTCATACAAAGTCAGTAGAAAAAAATCAAGTAACAGTGTTTCTTGTTAATATATCTGCTGGATTTTTGTTTGTGAAATACTTATCAGAAGCTAACTATTATGATCAAAGATTTTAGAAAGTGTGTTAAAGTTCGATTCTGTTTCATTAATAAGATGTTAATTTACTTAGAATTAAAATCTTATTAAAATTCCTTTTACTATTGTACATTGTCTTGATTGATTTATTCAAAAATGCTATATACATAAAATTTCACCCAACTTTGTCTCTAACCTCTAATAATCAGCTGACAGATTAAAATGTGTTAGAATCATTGAGGGAACATTATGTATATCAATACAAATTTCTTTCTAAAAAATTAATGTAATAGTATAAGTCAGTCAGTCAGTCAAATAATTAAGAGAGTCTATTACCAATAAATTATTTATTAAAAACAAACAATAAATGACTTATTGTCTTTCAAAAACGAATTTATCAATTTATTTGAAGAAAATTCTTTTTGTGGAGATTTAATACTTTTACTTTAATTAATAACTAAATTGTTTCTTATTTGATTGTTTTAAAACATTTTTTTTATCATTCACATAAATATTTAAAATGAATTTTTAATCTTTCAGTCATGCTGATTTTATAAGTTGATGAATTAATTACATTTATAATTAACAAATTTTAATTTTATTAATTTATTTTTAAAATTCTATTAGAATCCTGCTTTATATTTCATTTTAATGCTCTTCTGTAATAAAATTAATTTCTAACAAAAAATTCAAACTTACTGTGATAAATATGATCGAGACGAAACAGATGAATATGATCGCCGGGAACGGCCCCTTGAACGACTACGTCTTCCCTTTGGAGTCTTTGACCTAAAATCAACAATAAGTAGATATGTATACCATTGTAATTTAAATAAGATTATATAAAGTAAAGATATTTGGTATTATAAAGTTAGATTGAGATAAACATGTTTTGAACTAACATAAATGAATTTTGCTAACATATTAAACAGTTTGTTTTATTAAATTATGGCAATGCAACACTCGGGAAATCTGCCTAGGGGGAATGCCTTCTGGGAGGTCTTTTTAAGGGTAACTGATCCCTATTCAGTTGTTACAGATATGGAGAAAACCCAGAAAACTCCACATGGCCAGCCATCTTGGCAAGGTGTGAACCCACAACTGAACTCCCAGTATTCAGGGAATGGAACTGCTTGGCCACTGGTGGGCCCATTTTAACAGCAATACGCAATCTTCATATATAAATGCTGAAATGAACTGTTTGATTAACTATATGAACATAAGTGATTTGAAAAAGGGAAATGGTGCTATTCTTGTGTGAGTATGAAATTTTTTTTAAGTTGGTGATACAGTATTAAGCAGGAAATTGAGTAGTGATTTACCAAGAATTCTAATTTTATTACTTTTGGTGCTTTGCAATGGACGAAATTTATTTCAATTACCAATGTACAGTACACCTGGTAAGAAGAGCAAGAAAACTGGGTAAAGTTGTAATTAAAGATTCAATAGATGATAGCATTACAGTTACACTTTATTTAGAAAATACTTCAAAGTGCAAAGAGACAATTAAAAAAATTATAATTACAGAGGATAAGGTAACTGAGAATGAGAAAAATTTGACTTCTTTCTTTAGAAGATGAATTACAAGATGAGTCAAATAGAAATGATTTATTAAGAAAAGAACAGTTCCAATTTCTTAATCCCAAAACTACTTAAAAAAATAAATAAAAATAATACAAATACAAATTATTTATTAGCAAAAGGGCGAGATTTTCCTGTTACAGGGGTGATACACATAGATGATATTAGTTAATGATTTTAGTTTACAAAAGTATTATATTGATAATAAAACAATAACAATTTAACAGAACCATACAGTCATTTTGCCTTGTGTCTTATAGATATGAACAGAATAAGTAAAAATATACTGTATTAGGATATTTAAGTTTTATAATGATTTTTATTTACTATTAATAGCATTTACTTAATTTTTTACACTTTTTTCGGTGATTTTAACAAAGTAATTATAAATTTTATATAGATCCTTTTTATTGAGAAAGTTTAAATTTATTTTGAGTTCAAGAGATCTACAGTTACATATTTGTATGATATCATATTGTTCACGCATATTTGTAAGTTCTTGACAGTTTTGTAGAAGGTGGAATGCTGAGAAATCTTCGGATTGACATAAACAACAATGGATATTTGAAAAATTTATGTAGATATTATTGACAAAGAGAGAATATTTGTTAAGGCGTAGCTGGATTATTAGTTGTTTCACGTTCAAATCAATTGGTTGCCACATATATGGCTGGAAAGATAGGATTTCAAATAAGTTGATGTACCAGGGATGATAATTACTATGGTTTAAAGAGAGTTGATCTTTATTTATAGATTGAGATATGGCAGAGTTTAACTGTATTTCCAATCCTGAATGATATCTTTAAATAATAGTTCTGATATGCCAAATGAGTTCAAAATTTTACATAATTTGTATTACCATAGCTGCTTGTAATTTATGTTTTTGCTCTGCTTGATTATTTTTTGATGTAGGAAAGTTATATTATTGTCACTTTTGAATTTGAGTCTTTAAAAATATGAAAAATTTTTTCTTCCATTATAATGTTATCTTCAAGTAACTTTTATGAAAGAAAAAAAAAAAAAATGATACAAAATTTGTAGTTTAATATGTAATTAAATTAAAGTATATATTTATATTTTCCATCACCATCTACATAAACAAACATAGAAATGATGTATATATAAATGAAATTAAGAATATTTAAGCAGATAAATTTTTTTTTATGAGAACTACACACATTTACTATCACTTATATGCAAAATTCAATACAGTATATGAATTTTAGGCTTCATACAGGCAAAATATTTGACATTTTTGAATTGTCATCAGGACAAAAAGTATCATAGACACAATTCTAAATGATTCATAGCAGCTATCAAAGCAAAATTACAACAATAATTCATCTAGTACTATAACTGTGCATGATGAGAACATAACATAATAATAATAATAATAGTAATTTATTTTACTGGCTATTATTATTATTATTATTTGTGTTGGTGGATTGTACCATACTGTCAATACTGGTACTATGCCAAATCAACAGCAAGACAGTTTACTTGATAATCATAAGTTTGTTTAACACTAAACAAAAATTTTATTAAAAAACAAGCAATTATTTATTGTAACATTGTCATAATGCCAGGCTACAATGTCTAATCATATTTTTAATTTATTTAATTTAAAATATGCGCTCTCCACCTCAAATTAGTAGTGGTTTGCCTCTGTACATAATACTTTTTCTTTAACAATAGTGTCATGCCGGTCATCAATCTAACACCTTTCAGGGAAAAATATTTGGATTGAAATAACATGACTTCTGGTTTGGATAGAAAGTTCAAATATAGTTAATTGGGGCCTCCTGCCCCTAAGGATTCCATATATGGTCTCATCTTTCATCTATCTAACTCCATTCGAGATTAAGGAAAGACAGATGGACAACAGTGGAATTTATAGGTCTATAATTTTTTCAAACTGCAGCTGAATGAAAATTTAATACATTAACTGAAAAATTTTCATTTATCTCTTTTTTGTTTGTTAAACTATATTTATTACTGAGTATCAAATTGATATGGCTACTATAGACTATGACATGTCACCATTATAGTAACTTCTTCATCACAAAATGTCAGAAATGTATAGCAGTAACATACTAATTAAAAATACTATTAATTTTATTTTCCATTTTTAGAAAAATAAATTCTGTATTTTTAAACTTTATTAACAAATTTTAAAACAAACCTTCTCCATGGATCTCTCCATTCATCACCTCTTGTTCTATTTGACTGAACTTCAGAATATCTATCTTCTCTCCATCGTTCCTTTTCTGCACTTCTTCTACCCATCCTATGTCAAACAAAAATCATAGCAAAATAAACTAAATACATATCTGTTTAATATAGTTTTCATATTATTAATATACTGATAAACCATATGCATCACTGGCAGTACAGAAAATAATTTAGGAATTACATCTGTCACTAGCAATATATTTAATCATTAATTATTAATCTACGATTTGCAAAAAAGTTAATATGTTTTGAGCTGCCCAGCTGTTCAGAAAATCAAATATAATATAAACAGGAAAAAAAAATTTCTTATTTGTAAGTTTTTCTAAGCATATTAAAACTAATATTGATGATATAAATGGATTTATATACTTTGTTAAATTTTCATGTTATGTATGATATTCACAAACAATTTTTATTTAATAGTAAAATTCTTAATATATTTTTAATACATTTCAATTGATATTTATTTTTATAAGAACATGTTATAAATTGGAACAAATGTACATACAATACTTAGTTTCAAAACTGCAATCTCTACAATATAACAGAACTGAAATAATGTGTTACATTATTTATTATAAATATTAAAATAACATATATTTCAATATATAATTAATGATAAATGTAATTTTCAAGAGATTTTTAGTATAGGACCAAATGCATCAGCAATGATGCAGTGTTAATAGTGAAATGATCTATCCAAGCAATTTTAAGTTTCATTAAAATGAAATTAAAGTAAAAACATTTTTGCAAATTACATTAAGAGTTTCATAAAAAAAAAAGACCTTAAGTTAGTGATGCATTTGCCAACATACTAATAATTGAAAATTACATGAAAATAATTACTTATTAATGAAGACTTTAATTCCTAGCTAAAAATACTTTTAATTAAACTTTTATAAACCTAAGTAAGAAAAATCAAAACAAAAATACCAAGAGATATTCTTAAATTTAAACAATGTTAACTACAGTTTAAAAATAAATATATATAAATACTATAGAGCTTGCTCTGCCCTCTTGAATTTTTTTTAGAAATTATTGATATTCTTATATACTTTATCATATTTGTTCTATTTTGTAATGTTATAAAGTTTGTGTAGTTAGTCTATTCAAACTTTATAAACTTTCATAAAATCTTAAACTATAATTTTTAAAAATTTTAGTTACTAAAATTACTAACATTCTTTGTTATCAGGGATATGAAGTATTACTTGAAGTAAGAAGTAATTTGTTGCTAGAAGAGTTGGTAAAAAATGGACCAACTGAGACTCCTATATTTTTATTACGTACTGTACTTTATATTGGTTCAGGTTAAAACTCCTAACCACCTATATTGCATTACAGAAGCCTTCCTGTAATGCAAGATCTTATTTTATGATTCCCATACATCGTGATCTTCCTTTGCATATCACTAATTATTGTTGGTTTTCTTCTTGGAAATTTATACAGTCAAACCTCTGTTTTCATACAACTCCACTTTTGAAACAAATCAGTTCACAAACAGAATTTTAAACTCATATCTGCCCTGGTTTCCATATGACAAGCTTGTTTGGCAACCGAGTTTCCAAACAAGCTACATGGCGAGAGCTGACCACAGATTAAAGAGAGACAGATGGTCAACTCCCTATACTTCCTATGTTGAAGAAAGTTGATGACCTGACCAATCAGCAACAGGACTACTGATTCAGAAGTTAATAATGCAGAGATCGTCTGCATCATTAGATGTCATGACACAAGTCATTGATGATGTTGCTATTTAAATTATATTTCAATGCACCCAAGGAAAGATACCATTACCATTTTTTTGGTATGTACCACAACTGAATTTAAATCAAATTAATAAAAACTGTATTAATTGACATTCACATAATATAAATGACAAGCACCATTAAACACAAATTTTTGGTTAAGTCAGATTAAATAATAAAAATTTATCATATTATATACAGTGAAAACTGCTTAGGTGACCACCTGCATTCGACGAGCACCTGTCAAAACAGGCAAAAATTTCTGGCACAGAATAGCTTATACATAGTCTTTGTATAAATTACCTGTGTTAAACGACCACCTGTGTAACACAACTGCGGGCATTGATTTTTGGTCCAAAACAACATACAACAACTGTAATAAGCAACCACTTCTGCGAATATATATGTGGTCTAAACTCTTGTTCAAACTCACTTCGGGCACTTCTCCCACCCTTGAAATTAGGTACAGGTGTTAACGAATTAGTCTAGCAACAAAGGAAACTTATTTTAGTTTGTTTGAAATTGTCCGAAAAATGAAATAAATGCAAAGTGCTGTTGTTAGAAGATCGTATTAAAGTTATCAGAGAAAGCGAAAATGGTTTATCACAATGGCAATTAGCGGCAAAGTTTAACTGTGGGAAAACAAAATTTATTTTATGCAGACCTACAGTATTTTCCTTAGGGGTATAAAATATTATACACAATACAATTAATCGACTGATCTCATCGTTTAATAAAATTTATTTTATTTATTTATTATTATTTTTTTAACGCTCATATACAGTACATGTGCAATAAATAGTTTCTGTATTAACCTACCCTATTTCCATGATATTTTTAGAATAATAATATCCAAGTAATTTTCACACAAAATATTCAAAAGACAATAAATGCATTAATGCAAAAATCAATTTTACAGGCAACCTTCCTTTTTTGATTCTGCAATTGTCATTGGACAATTGCAGAATGTAATGAAATCAATCATTTTATTATTAATTAATAATTTTTCTTATTGTACTTAAGAAACTATTAAATATTTTAAAAAATACAGTATTTTTAAAGTTAAAATAAGATTAAACTAACGAAAACCAAAACTAAAAGTGATGAAGAGATAGGATGCACTTGTATATCAATGACGTAATACACGTAACTGAGGAGCAAACGAAAAGAACCGAGTTGAATTAATTAAATCAGAAAAAGAAAGTGTGCATTATAATTGAGAAAATGCGAGTACTGTATTAATGTTTAAAATATTGGTATTAAAACTGTCTTATAAAATCACGAAGACTCCTGTAAATTGAGTTATCTGATAAGAATAAAATACAGTACAATACCAACATAGTTCTATCATTGAAAAAAAATTTGCTTATTTTTGCTCACCTCGAGTTTTGCTTAGTAGAAATGGCTAAAAAGTGTGCAAAATACATATGGAAATACGGTATTACAGCACCACCTGTATTGGACGACCACCTGTGTAAAAGACCACTTTTTGAAAGAACTGTGGGTGGTTGCCATAGACAGGTTTTACTGTACAATATTACATTGCATTTGTAGGCATTTTTAACAGATAAAAAAGCAAAAAAGGCTTTATTCTGGGGGTAAAGAACAAATTAATCTATTTTATATTGTTTCTTATGGAAATATTTGTTTTAATTTTAGAACAACTTTTAGGAACAAATTATTTTTGAAAATCAAGGTTTGACTGTATTTTAATACATTCAGTATTAATTCTAAATTTTTATTGTCATAAGATCCATACAAAAATGGCTAAGAGGATCAGACTAAATTAGTGTTTTTGAATATTTTACAACAATTACAAATGAAAAACACCTTGGGTTTCAGTGTGATTGAAAATGAAGATGATAGCAGTAATAATAAAAAATTCTGAAAAAAAAAGTACTTTCAGCAGTTTTGATAGAAATGACTGATAATTCAGTTTATGGTGATGAAACGTCATTCTCAATTATTCTAAATTATTATTAAGAGACATGAGTCAGAGTTGAGCCTTTAAAATTCTGAGTCAGAGTTGATAGCTTGGTCTACCAACTCCACAGTCTTAGTGGTCACTATCTTGTATTTGTTTTGCATTCAAAAACAGAAATATGGATTTTTAGCATATTTTATCTTTAACAATATATAAATTTATACAATGTTTTCAAATATTTTCACTTTATCTTCTTTTATTATTGTACTTTTCAAATTATGATGCTCATAATTTGTCAAGAATTATTAAATTCATTAAGACTCAATATTCTGTTCTGAATATTTTAAAATTAAATCATCAATCTTAAGCAAAATAAATCGAACAAATGCTTATTGAGTTTCATTAAGCATTTATTCCATTTTTTTATTTTGCTTAAAACTTTAAATTAAAATTTTTCTGCATGATTGATGACAATTTATTGGATATACCGTACAATTATTTGATAAAACTGTTATATAGCTACATACTTATTTTCTCCTTTAAATGAAGTATCTCATGATTCATCTGCTACATTAATCCAATTTTTACTTCAACATCCAAATTTATTTATTAACAATTCTTTAATTTTACATTAATTGTAGAACCTTTAGATAACTTTAGGGGGCTTAATAAATTGAATGCATCATAATAATTATATATATATACAAATTCATAAAATCTTGACTAATATAAAATGTTTTGTTCTTTTATAACATTAAAAACAAGTACAATATAATCAAATTGTCTCTTCCTTATTTAAATACAATTTTAATATATAAATCCATCAACAATCTATTTTATATACTTTATATTAAGAAATTCAAAAGTATAAAAACAATGCTGTAGACAGTATATGTTAGAACAATCCTTAAATATAAAATTATGAAATTACTTTTTCTGTCATATCTATTTCAATTCAAATTAATTCAATATAATCATTTCTTACTTTTCTCTCTCATATGATCTTCTGTGTGATCGAATTCGTTCCTTTTGTCGATGCTCCTACACAAATTTAAATAAAATGCTTGTATTGAGTATAAAAGTTTATATAAAAATACATAAAAACTTACAACATTTTGAGAATAAACTATAATTAGTCTTACAATCAACAATAAAGAAAAGAATTAGAGTTGTAAAAAAATACAACTAAAATAGATGTCAATATTCTTAAAAAGTTCATACTTATCAGAATGTTCAAAACAAATACAAATAGAATAATTTTAAATAAAGTAGATAAATTCAAGGAAATTAATTATATATTGTTTACAATTTGATGCTTTATAATGCCCTTCTAAGATTATGTTGATTTCAATAGTAATTGGCAAAGAAAAGATTCACTTAAGAATGAGATTTATAGTAAATAAAACAAAATCAAATTATATTTTAATAAAGTAAATTATAGGTAAAAGAATGTGTCATAATTTTTTAATTTATAGTAATTTTTTCTAAAGAGTTAAGTAATGATAAACAACTAAACAGATTTCTCAAAAATTCACAAATAAAAAAATTTTGGTAAATGTAAGTAATATCCTTGAAAGCAATTCTTAATTAAGAAAATTCTGGAAAATAATTTATTTTGCTTACTCGTTGCTCTAATTCTCGTTTTGGCCATCTAACTTCAAAATTTTCATAACGACCTGCACGCCAATGTTCCCTGGGATCATGAACAGGAATTTCATAATCTCTTATTTCATCATATCTACAAAAAATCATGAATAAAATGTTTAAAATGTATAATATAATATATTTGTTTACATTTTGATGATAATATCTTGATTAAAAATGATACATACTTCAAAATAATTTATTTACCTATAATAATTATAGACATCTGGTGGTCTTCGATAAGATGGACTTCTGTTATAATAGTCATCCTCTTTATCAAACTCCTCTCCTGCACTATCATTTCCATCTATAGTTAGATTTAAACGTTTTTCTTCAAAATCTGGTTCTTGCTCTTTTCTCCTAATGGCTTTCTTCATTAGCTATAAATAATGTATTTATGGAGCCATTTTAAAATATTTCTTAATACATTAATTTATAGGTACATAGATTAAAGGAACAACAAAATTTGAATAATAAAATCAAATTATTATTAATACTAAAATTCTTGCTTCAGGAAGCCAATGATAGTTAGCATTTTAATATCAATACAATAATGGTGTTGGAGATATAAGAAGTAGTGTCAGAATAAACTAAAAATACTGCATGTGCAAAGTATTATTCTAAAAATTTTCTATTATATTTATTACATGGCATACATTTAATGTTTTTAGTAATATTTTATATTTCAGCCATAATATATATTATTTATACATTCTGCATTTTAATTTAATACATGTACAGAATTTATTTCAGGTTGGTGATATCGTCACTAGTCACCACCTTATTCAAATGAGAGTTTGAAAGTTCCAATAAATCATAAATCAAAGCTGGTAGAAGCATTAGCTTCTAATTTGTTTTACGTCTTTGCCTAATATATCTTTGTCAGTATGTCTTAGTCTATAGAGAGAAATGAAAAAAAGAGTGAACCTCAAGAAGAAGAAAACTAAGAGTGAATAGCTGCTAAATAGTGTTTCCCAAATTGGGGTGGCTAATGTATAAACATGTGACTTCAGTTACATGATCCACTACTGTAGATCAAACTAAAATGGAAAATGATTGATATATTTGCAGCATAATACTGCCTCTCCAGTGATAAAATAAAAAGTGTCTGAAAAAATTTAAACAATCTAAACGTATCAATTATAATAATAAATAGTCTGAATTTAAAATTATTTAAATATAAAACTGAATATATTTACTTCTTTAGCATGCCTAAGTCCACGTTCCCATGCTGATTCACTAACAGGAACATCAGATGGAGGTGGAGGTGGTGGAGGAAGGTAATCAGGTACATTAGGAGGCTAATATTAAATAAATTATATAAATTTTGTTTTATAAAAATAATTTCTGCATTAGAATTTATAGTATTATGCATAAAATCAAAACTAAATTATAAATAATAATATTTTTTTATATTAAAATAATCAGTTTTATATTATTCTCTATCTATTCATTGCACTTCATATCAATAAATAAATCATAAATTTCATTTAATAAAATAGATCAATAAATCCATTAAATAATCCACTAATTAGTTATGTTTATTTTTCTGGTTATTTATTTTTAGCTTATACATATTGATTACAGAACAAACATTAAATCATATCACACAAACAATCAGAAAATCCATCAATTATGCTACTTAAATAAATTCGGATCATGATAAATTAGATTTAAGTAATAATGGAATATATCAAAATCAAACAATCATAAAATATGATGATTAATCTGTATCCTACCCTTAAACATTATCATAAATATGAAACCTATGAATATATAACCCCATTCTAGTCACAAGCACTATAAGACAACTTGACAAGCCCTATGATCCAAGTACTTTTAATATTTGAGATTGCCATCAAGTATTCAATAGGTAAGTCGAGGAGTAAGGCACAAATAAATACAAAATTCTAGTAGCCATCACAATGCAAATCTAAGCTATTCTAAATGCTACGATAGCACTATACAATATGAAATCATCCTAATTCTAAAATTATTATAAGCCAATTAATTGAAATTCAACTAAATATATTTGTTTTTTACTAAAATAATAAAATTGGTAAATAGAAATTTACTAAATTCCAGATAGAACTAACAATTTTGTCCTTTTAGATCAACAAAACAACATATTAAAAAAATTAAAAACAAAAAACCTTGATAATTCCAGCAAAAAATATTTAATAAAAACGTTTTCGACTGTTTTAAACAGCCTTCATCAGTTAAAACGAACTTAAAAACAAAAGAATGCAGAAAAAGAACTCAAGCAAATATTTAAAATTCAAATTAATTCCAAAGTAAAAATGCCGTTCTGAATAAGAAAGCTAAACATAGTTTTCGCTAAACATCAAGATGTTGACATTTATTGGGATAAAGCGTCTATCATTAAGGCCACGACCAACAAACAAATGCTGAAATATTTAGAAAAACTAGAAATCTACAAAGCCCACGTTAACACCGGTTGTATTAACCATAGAGACGCTGATGCTTTGTCCACGGCTTGGAGATCGTTTTACCGCAGTACATAACGTTTTTTCTTGTAATAGACAAGTTTTTGCGGCAATATTTTGTTATTTGTTTTATTTTTTATTTTTATTCTCACTGCGATATATTGCGCATGCGCAATTTGTTAATTTCTTATTCAGAACGGCATTTTTACTTTAGAATTAATTTGAATTTTAAATATTTGCTTGAGTTCTTTTTCTGCATTCTTTTGTTTTTAAGTTCGTTTTAACTGATGAAGGCTGTTTAAAACAGTCGAAAACGTTTTTATTAAATATTTTTTGCTGGAATTATCAAGGTTTTTTGTTTTTAATAGTTATTTTCCAGTAGCTATTTTTGTTTATTGTATTAAAAAAATGAAATATACAACCATTAATTTTAAAAAAGTCTGTATAATTAATAAGATTTTGCCTTAATTAGTACAGATATATATCATCATTCAAAATACTAATTATTAAACAGTATACATATTTTTATATTTTATTTTTAAGATTATAGTAATACTTTCATTTATGCAAATTCACTTAAAATATCTTTAAATTTTAAATAATGTTAAACTATCAAGTTTATGGAAATAAACAATATATATAGGGGAGACCGGGGCAACTTCAGCATGTTAAGAATAAGTTAAATTTTGTGTAATAAATACTGCTGTAAACTGAAATAAAAGCATTGTTTATTGTCTACCAGAATGTAACCTTACCATAGAACTGGTTAGAATCAGTTTGGAAATAAAAATAATTATAATAATAACAACTTTATAAAGAGATAGCGATTGCCGAAGTTGCCCCCATACCAGGGGCAACTTCGGCAACAGTAATGGAGCAAGACAGGGAGGTATATAAATTTGTGTTATTAACAATGTATACGTTGGAATTCACTATTAAAACAAAGAAATACTCTTCCAAAGACGTATTTAATATTATAACAACGAAATACAAGATCAAAGGCATATTTAAGTAAAGAAAATGTAAAAAAAAATTAATTACGAAAAAAATGAAACAGATAATAAATGAAAACATTATAATGCAAGTTAAAAGCAATATAAAGTAAAATGAATTAGTGAACTCAAATAAACAGTAGAAATGAAATATGCTTAACAGCAAATTGTTTAAGATAGGCAACGCTGCCGAAGATGCCCCAATAGTGACGATTTAGAAACATTAAGTGGAACCCTGAGAATAGGGTACTAAGCCATGATCTGGTCACGTAAATAAGTTAATGTTTTATCCTTCTAACAGGAAAAGCAACTTTCGTTATTATGGAATTATAACAAAACATGCCAATTCCATATAAATGGAAGCAAAATATTACATGAAATTGAATGAAAATGACAATTTACTTGTTAATTCAACTGCGCTTGTTGGAGAAAAATACAAACACCCCACTCAACAAGCCACCAATAAAACTCAACTGCCTAACCTCTAAAGAGAGTCTCCTTTTATTTTGTTTCTAAGAAAATGTGATTGATGAACTTGCCCCGGTCTCCCCTAGTTACAACAAAAAGTATATAATTTTTGTTATCAGTAACTTCTTATATACTTGTAGACCTATATAAAGGAAAATAAAACCTTAATTAAAACCCCAGTAACAGTAAAACACTGTAGTTGAGAATACAGAACAAATCACTATTTTAAACAGCTTTCCTTGACTTAATTTACATGGTTTTCATTTATGCACTATTTTCATGAAACCAATTATTATAAAAACTCAAAAAGTACACCTCTCACAAAAAAATCATTGCATTATTAAAATAAATTTTATGTAATCCATTAAATTCTTACCAAAGACATTGGACCCATTTGATTTGGTGTAGGACCAGGTGGTGGACCCATACCTGGTGGTGGTCCCATTCCTACACTATATTGCCTGGGTGGACCAAACATATTGTAATTTCCTTTGTCATTTACACCTGGATGAATAAATCTACACGAAGTACCCCAAGTACATTGCCCTTTATTATAAAATCTGCAAATAGGTCTTGGTTGTGATTTTCGACTTGAATTAGGATCTTTTACTTCTCCTTCCTCTAGATCATCATCCTACATTTATTATACAATAAGTTTTATTCATTCATACTAATTTTAAATCTTATATCAGTAAATTAATTACTTTTAAGATAATGGATATAATTTCATACTCATTACTTACATCAGAAACTTCTCCATCATCATCATCACCTTCTCCCTCTTCTTTTTCCTTTTCTTTATCATACTAAAATATAATTTTATAATTAAAGATATAGCTAAAAATCAAACAGTAAAACTACAATTTTTAAAATAAGATTTACAATTAATACTGGTGGAATATCTAGTCTAAAATCCAAATTTATGCTTGAGTTAGAGAAAATTGTTTTTTGTTCTTATTCTAGATAAGCAACAACAACAACAACAACAAAAAAAAAACACATATTGCAATACTCAATATTCATCTAATTCATTAACTTGTGATAACATATAGTAGTGATGATTTTCAACACCTATTGGTTTCTCTTGGGCATTTCTCAACAAGTTAACTTTCTTAGTTATGCTTCTATGATAATCCCATGCTATATGCTATCCATCTAACTGTGTAAAAATTTCAGTCAAAAATTTTTTTCTGCATATCACAGGCCCTCAACAAACTGCTATGGAAAATTGCCACTTTATGTATATAACTGTGTGCAAATTTTATTTAGTGTCAAACAATTGCATACATAATTGTCAATTCTCTGCCCTGACATCATTTTTGAAGGCCCAGCATTATCAGATCTCGTAATCATGTGACCGTCACAATGGTTACTGCAAGATGTATGCACAATGTCACAGAAATTTGTCAGCTATGTATGATATAATGACATGCATGACCTTGAATGCTTCTCTCCATGAAACAGCCAGGGTGCTATAACATTAAACTATTTAAAGTTTTTTTTTTTTGCAAATTTACTTTGTGCCTGAAAAAAATACAGAAAAATCATTTTCCAGGCTTTCTGAGAAACACCCAGCCTTCCTCTAATTTATTTCCAGCTAAACTCATTTCGTATTGGCTCATGCTATCACGAAGTTTGAAGGGCTCCATAGAGGAAAAGACTAAAGGACAAAGTTCTGTAAATAAAACAATACCTTGTAAAATAAACAGCTTAATGATGTTTTAAATTTGGGATGTGCAGAAAAAATTTATGTTACATATTTTTTTCTGCACATCCCAAATTTAAACATCATTTAAAAATTTAATTAAATCATTTAAAATCCCAAATTTAAACATCAAATTCAAACACAGGATTCTTCATAATCAACAAATTTGAAGAATGACAATTACATGCACTATAATTATATATGAAAAATCAGCAAGGAACCATCATCTTGTTCATATAATTGCATGAAAAAATTACATATGATCATGGGTTAATGTTTTTACTATTTTAACAATAAACATTTATTATATTGTATCATGAGTGGATGACAATAAATTGTGAAATTAATAATATATATTATATTTTCTGTCTTATAAAGCACATTTCTCTATTCCAAAAATGTCATAAAATCATTGTTCATCTAAAGTTTTCATTATTTACTACATACACTAATTCTATGCTTAGATAAATATAGAAAGTATTTTAGAATTTTTCTATGTCTCCAATACTTTCTAGAGAAATATAAATTCAAAAATCTTAATGTGATTAAACTGTCAGTGCTAAATCTAATAAAAACCATCCCATTACTTTTAACTGTCACCAAAATACTCATTAAAATTAACTATTAAATCTAGGAAAAAATATTTGGATTAAATTGGACTGACAAATTTATACCTGTAAATTCAAACCTTAAATAAAGTCTGCTGAGAAATAATCATTTACTCTTTGTCTTAAACACAAATGATATATAAAATAAAATGTCCTATACTTCATAAAATTGTTATTTACAAATGCACCATCAACATAACACATGATTAAAAAAATAGTTATAATCATTATCTTAAACATAATCTTATAATCTTGTATTAATGTATTAAGTGCATTGGAGTTGTGCTTACTATGGAAAGAGGTAGTGGTAACAAATTTCACAATTTTCATTCACAACTGAGACAAAACACTGTTCATGCATCATGTTTTAAAATTGCAAAATATGCAATTGTAAAAAGATCTATTAATGCATAAAGACATTATCCTTTTGTATTATGCAAATAATTATTTTGCATATTAAAAGAAGAATTTAACAGTTATATAAAAATAGAGAAAGAAAACTGGAACATAATATAAAAAACACAGTCTTAATTTTTCTGAACAATTAGATGATTCAATTTAACTACATAAAATGCTGAAAGTTTAAGAACAGAAATACACAAATTTTATTTGATTTTAATAAGAAAAATCTATTTTCTGGTTTATTGGATTATTAGAAAAAACTGCTTTGCATTTTTAATGTTTCGTTATTAAATAATGTAAGAATTTAGTAAAGAAATTCAAGAGAGATTTTTGAATATTACAAGAAAAATGAAAATTTAAAACTTTCTTTTACAATACAATTAAAACTGAAATTTACATGCTACATTTCACTAATTTTTTTGTCTAATTTTTATGTATGACTGTTAATTTCACCAACATTACCATATATTTCTGAACATAACTGTTTTCCAAAAGTACTGATTCTTAGCTACTAGGCTTATCTTTTATATCACAATTCAGTAAATGATTCGATTTCTAGAAAAATTACACACAGAAAAAACAAAATAAATAAATAAATCTATTTCCAACATTAAATATAAAATCCAACAGAATATTCTAGAAGCCCTAATCATTTCTTTGTAATGGATATCTATTGGCCATCTTCAGATAAGGTTTCCAGATTGGCAAGGTAAAAAAAAAGAAGGAAAAAAAAAATCAGAACATTATTATTATAATGCTGGCTAATGATGTATTTTTTTAATAAATAATTTTCCAAAAAACTAATGACAAAAATAATAAAATACTAATGTAAAAACTCCCAAAAACTGGAACAGTTGATTAAAAACACTGCATACTTATGCCAGTATATAAAATTTAATGGAAGCACAAATGTTTTCAGCCACTTTAAGAAGCCTTCATCAAACAAGATAGCTGTTTTTTATGTCAAACAAATTACAAAAATATTTCAAAACTGAACACTCCATGCATGCAATGATGCAGTTTATAAATATTCAATATGTGATCAGATGCTGTTTCCAAAAATTTTAAATGTTACCAACTCAAATACAACACAAAGATAGATATGTAGAACAAAGTAATATAAGTATTTTAGTATTGTTGATATTTTCATTCTTAATTTATTATTTACATTTTATTTTATAATATTTTGTTCTACATATCTATCTTTGTATAGTATTTGAGTCAGTTAACATTAAAATTTTTGGAAACAGTGTCTGATCACATATCAAATAATTTGTAAATTGCATCACTGCACATACTGAGTGTTCTGTAACTTGTTTGAAAAAAAAAGAGCTCTCTTACCTGATGAAGGCCTCTTAGAGGCTGAAAATGTTTGTGCTTTCATTAAATTTTATGTGCTGGAGTAAAAGTGGTGTGCAGTTTTTTAAAATACTAATGAAAAAAATTAAGTCAAGTTGTTTCCACAATTATGTCAAAGAAAAGACTTATTTATAGAAGTATCCAGTACAGATTTTTTTCAGTAAAAAAATTACAAAATTGATCTTCAATTTCCCTGTTAGCAATACTTTTATTTGAGATATACAATTCATATATTCAAATTATATATTTTAATTTTGAATAATTAAATATGTTTAACAAACTTGTGTGTTTAATCTACTAACTTTAAAAAATGTTAAAGTCACAAGAAACAAAGTAATAAAATTTATTAAAATTATGAATTAATACTTTTCATATGTTTTTATATATCAAGACAAATGCAAATTTATATCAAATTTAATTCTAGAGGAAACTATTTCTTTTAAAATATTTATAATTTGATTAACATCTCTACTTGGGAAAATATTTCCAATGGAATGTGCATCTAAAAACTGAAATTTGATTTTTAAAAAAGATTTAATTAAAAGGTGAACCTATGCTAATGTAATAAAACAAATTGCTGTTATGAATATATGAATGAAACAAATATTGATCAAGAAGTCAGAAAAGTTGTCATTTATACCGACAATCTCTCAATATTTTTAAATATTTAGCAAAAGTAATAAAGCCAGATTGAATTAAATAACTATTTTTAAAGCATAATTGCTCCAGAGACATTAAATCTGAATTGAACATTTTATCTAAGTTTAAAATGTAATCATTTTTTTAAACAAAATATTTATTTAATAACAAAAATTCTCTGTTCAGTTTTGAGGTTCTGTATCCGATTATGAAGCTATGATGACCTGGAATGTATACATTTTAAATTGAATCTAATATTTATTCTGTTGAACTCATGTCTAGTATGTAAGAATGTATGTATTCTCATAAAAGTTTGAATTTCAAACCTGTCACATCTATCAACAGCAAGTGTACGTCTATCAGCACTTATAATTACAAATTTCTGAAGAATACATATTTAATACGCTTGCTTCAGGATAAAATCAATCATAGATATAAGATTATACAGTATTACTAATTAAAACTATAAAATACAAACAGTTGATATAAAATTTATGTAACAGAAATTAAATATAATTAGAAAATCATAATTTATTAAAAGGATAAAATTTAACTAAAATTAACCTTTAGAAATACTACCAAAAATTAGAATACCTGAATACAGGGAGACTTCTGTTTAATCTCACCATCTTCCTTCTTATCGTCATTTTCAATCTTAGATGTTTCTTCTTTTTCTTGATCATCTTCTTCAAAGTCTAATTCTAATGTTTCTAAACTTTTTTCTTTATCATTAGGCATATCATTTTTTTCTATTTTCATAGAAGAGTTCAAATTCATTACAGAAGTTTCTTTTATACATTGATCAAGAGAGGTATCCAAAATGTGATCAGAAGTATTTGAAGAATCTTCGGGCATTTTCTCAATAAAATTATCCACATCTTTCTGTGGATTTTCAGACTGATGATTATCGTTGATTTTGCTACACTTGATATTTGTTCTCTTGTCTACATTCTGTTCTTTAGATTTTTCAGTTTCATTGTCTGATTCATCTGATGAACTAGCATGACTGCTTTCTTCTGAATCTGCTGATTTTATATCAGATTCTGAACCTTCGTTAGAATCATTTTGACTTAAATTATCATGAGTTTCGCTACCAGCATCACTAATATCAGAGTGATTTTCATCCAATGGGTGACTGGATGCATCCATCACAAATGTTAATCTGAAAAATTTCACATATATCAAAAATTTAATGAAACAGTTTTAATAAAACTTTTTCTGTTATATATAACAAAATATTTTAAAACTGTGCATAACAATGATATATTCAAATGTTTTAATATACTTTGATTTCACTCTCTCATAGTGCACAAAATATTTTAATAAAATTTTGAATGTGGAGTTTTAAACAGACATATGAGAACTGGTCTTAAAAAATGTGATTATTGTTTCAGTTTTTCCTATTTCTCAATAAAACAGATGAAAAAGTTTAAACTGAAATTAACATGAAAATCTCAACACCATCCAGACATTTCCTAAAACCAAATTTATTAAGAACAAAAATGTTTTTGGCTTACTTCATAGACATGTATCAAGTTTTACATATAACTTCCATTTCTGTGCATTGTACAACTAGCATGTTCCAAAATAGACTATAACTATATGGTAAGAAACTGGGTCTGAATTCTTTGAGTTTCTATGTTCTTATCATTTAAAACTTTGTTTTTATATTGTCCACATAGACCTTGTTTATAAATAGAACTTATACTGGTGTAGTTTCAAATTAGCAAAGGGATGAAATCTTAGTCAAAAATAATACAAAATATCTTTATTTTCCTATTTATAAACAAGATTTACATGGACAATATAAAAAAACAAAACTGGGTCTGTAGTTGGACAGTGAATCTGCCCAAAGACATCTGTCATTTTATTTAAAAATTGTGCTGGAAGAATAAGGTTGTTGTATTAACTACTTTTGCCTCTACATTTACATAATTTTAAAATCACTACCATATACCAACTAGAAATCTCTATTCACAAGCTCTTCCAAAATGCTTAGTTTTTTATAATTTGTATCTACACATAATATATATTAATACATACATATATAAAAAAATATATCAATTTTTAAATTATTTGCCAAATGCTTAACCGTCACTAGATTTTTTCAGACTGTAATGTTGCTTTAAAAAAAAGTAAACAAAGGTAGCAGTATTATTTACATTTGCTCCAAATTATTTTACTCATTGAAAGTATAATAGAATTATATTTAGTATTTGACAAATTTATTCTATTAAAACTTAGAAAATTTATTATAAAAATTTTCCATAACAGAAAATATACAAAGTGTGTCTTTAAAATTTCATCCTATTGAACATACATGAAGAATTAACAGTCTTCCAGGCAAAGTTGACTTTTCTTTAGAGGCTACTCAACCACTTCAATATGTAAAACATTAAAATTTTCCCCTCTAACATTTTTTTTATTATCAAATGTATATTTTTTTAATTGATTGAGGTAGATGAGTAGCCTTTAAAAAAAAGTCGACTCTGCGTGGAAGACTGTTAATTCCTTGTGTGTTCAAAAGGACAAAATTTTAAAGACATTTTATGTATTGTCTGTTAGAAAATTTATAAAAAAATTTTTTGTAAGTTTAATTTTTTATCAAACTTAACCTATTATTTTGTAAGTGTCTACATTAGTAATGAAAAAAAGCTCATTTCTTAATTACAATTCAGAGGTTATTCTAAAGTGCTTCATATTATTGTACTAATTACATAAAAAATGTTTTGGCAAACCAGAGGTGAAAATAATTAGGAATGATAATAGAACATTTAGAAAATTTATGTCTAGTTTCATCAATTAATTATTATTAACAATAACAATTAACTAGCTTTATCAAATAACACATTTCTATTCTCATTGTATTATTCATAAAAATCTTGTTAATAAACAAATGATGATATAAGTTTTATTCATGCACATTTGATTAAATAGGGCCAGAAATTATCACTAGAATATTTAATCATATTTTAGGATCTTGCTGTAATATCAGCCGACTTAAAACTGATTAAAACTTGGCAGCTCCTCAGCTGTTCTCTGAATATGTGACTGCCCAACAATACCAGATGAGACACTATAGTGATATCTAGCTATTCCACATCCATTCTGCCATATGAGTGTTCTTCATTTTAGTTGTATATATCACTGGCCAAACTATAGGCTTAGAATATATCAAGAAATATTGAATATCATTTTCTCATGCCAAGTAATTCTTACTTAGAACTAGAGAATATAGAGGTAAAAAGATCTAGAGTAATTCTTACTCTAGTTCTTTTTACCTCTATATTCTTAGTCTTATAAATTTCTGTTTGTAACCTTGTCTACTTGGACCATGTTATTAATAGGACTTCAATAAGTACTACTAATAAACAAGGTCTAAGCAGACATGGTATAAACAGAAATTTATCTCGTAAGTTTTAATATTGATTGTTGAACATAGAAAAGCATGACATTTTGATAACCCAAAAATGATAATTGTAATGTTAATGTTGTAATGTAAGATCTGCTAACAGAATTTAACTTTTTTTTTTTTTTTTTGACTGAATGTGTTTCTAATGTTTGCTGGTATGTTTTCATTCAGATATATAATGAGATATTCAAGCTTTCAAGTTTTTTAATGTGTGACAATTCATCTAGAAATTGTCTTTAAAAATTTATCCCCAACATCTATATACTATTTCCTGAAATGTGTGTTGATATTCAATACAATAGAAAGGAATGAATTTTTTTTTCCTTGAATCCAACATATATTTCTAGAAAGTAATTGTATATTTTCATAAAAGAATCAATTAAACAGACTGCATGAAAGTTCTCTTTTAGCAGTACTGCTGAAAGACAACATTTTAAATTAAAAAGGTTTAATGATGAAGAACAAAAGCATAATTCATGACAGTTTTTGTTCTCCTTTCAAAGATATACTTAAAAAGTTGGCATTGTTAATACAGTAGAACCCAATTATTTGAGGTAAACCTGTAAGTGAATATTATGCTCCTAGAATGGTTAGAAATTTTTAAAGCCAACCATAAACTATTTTGTATCAATCAAAGGAATGCTGACAATCAAAGGAATGCTGAAATTATATTTTCATAAATGGCTTCCATGCCTATGGCATGGAAGCCATTTATGAAATATAATTTGGGACTTTGTCATCTTATAATTGTTTTTGTTTATATTAATCTCTATTTTTATCACTTTCATACCATTTTGTTTATTTGTATGTTTAATAAATTTGTTAATTTTAATTTCTATGCGAGTGCTTTTTAGAATGCATTTTAATTTTTAAATTATTTCTGTTGTATTCGATATGCTTCTGTTTGTTCGTTTTATTTTAAATTCGTGTACTTCACTGAGGCATGCCTACAATATTAGGTCAGAAACTTTTTGATTTATTAAATTTACTGGGTTTTGTTGGAGTTACAAGGTGCTCTGTTTATTGTTCCTTATTCTTTGGTTAGATCTTATTTATTGAATACACTATTTTTGTATACTGCAATTCATGAAATAAAATTTAAGATGATAACACACATTACAAAATGATTTGTTTCTGTTATTCTTTTATCATTTAACTTCACTGTGAAACAAATCATTCATATTAAAATTAAGAATAAAAATGTGTTTTTATAGTTATAACTTATGTATATTAGCTATATAATACATGATGTACAAATTGTTATTCTTACATAAGATTAAATTCACTAAGCTATAAAAAGGGTTCGAAAGTAATATATCATATAAATCTTTTATACTTGTAATTTTTAATACAAAATAATTGTAGCCAACTATATTACCTGAGTTTTCAATTATTCATGGCACCATTGCTCCAAATTACCTTGAATAATCACAGTTCTACTATATATATATAGTGTTCATCAATAAGACAGTAGATTCTAATTTTAACAAATTGCAGAATGATGAATTTTCCAAAGAGCCTGCCAAATCAATGTAATTTTACGTCATTTTAGCAGATCTGTACACAGAATAACAGATTTTTTTCTACACCTAACTACTGTAAACATTGTATTTTTTTTTCAATGCTAATTGACTTAATATTTGGGTGTTTATGGGTACTGAATTAAAAAAAAAAAGGCATTGCAGATAGAGCAAATTGTGCATAATTGTTATGGTTCACATTGCTAACCTTGAAGCTGTATGTCAGTGCCCTTCTGTAGCACATTAGTAGTGGGAAGCTACTTTTGGTTGTTGTATTCAATAGACAGAAAATGGCATTAAAACAAACCAAGATAAATGAGCTTTTTAACAAATTGTAAAGTCAAATGAAGTGTTAATGAGAATATGCACTATACTTTTCCTCTTTTTGTGCTATACAGTTTCCATCAGCTTTGTTGTACACACACATGCATAATGTACAATCTTGTAATATATATATTTTTACAGAATAAAGGCTAGAAATCTCAAGAGACTAAATAATTTCAAGATATATCTATCTTATATGTAGGGAATTTTAAAAAAATTGAAATTTTTGAAAATAATTTCAATTTTTTATTTATAAACAATTCACAATTATTATTTTAAAACAACCATAAGCTTTGATCAATTAAAAATTCATCGGTAAATGACATTGCATAACCATTGATTATAAAAGTGGTGTAAGTCCATTTTCTGCAGTCTAAGCACTTGGGCTTTCCATATTACATGTGCATTTTTCTTGAAACTTTTACTCCCTTCCCTTGTCCCAGTTTTTCCAAGTTTTTGTAACTTCTTCCCCTCTTTTGATGTCCAACATAACTCAACCCCCATTAAAACCTTCATCACTTTATGAATGATAGATACCGAAAGTAGAAATGAAACATGCAAGAAACTTTGAAATATATATAATAAAATGCTTAAACTCTATAAAATTTAATGAAGTAAATGGATGTCCACTAATGCTCAACCATTCTTGTCTGACTTGTCTTAAGGCAAAGGATTAACCCCCTCCCTTCCTTCCAGTGGACATCATTTATGGACAGCCCCTTATAACTGAGGAGGAAAACTATGAATTTTACCCATAAATATACAATTTGATAGAATGGAAAAAAAAATCCATGTAATGAACCTAAATGAAAAGTAGTGTCTAATGATAGCTCATAATAATGATAAACTTATCATTAAAAATATTTACTTATTGTTAAACTGTTTTATGTTCAGAATAAACAACACAATTTTATTTCTTGTTATTATATATAAACAAAATCAGAATAAAACACAAGGTGTTTCAAGTGAAATTGAGTTTTACATAATAGAAATTTAATGAGTTTTACAGTTCAATAATTTTGAAAGTGGTGTAAGTCCATTAATGGCCCAGAAAAAATATATTAGTTTAGTTAAATTCACGTAGAAGTCTTTATGCAATTAACTTACATATTTTGAAAGTCATAGAAACATTGTCAAATTTAGTACACTTTATTTATATTTTTGAATCAACTAAAATGCAAACGTTTAAATATCTCAAAAGAAGAAAAAATGGACTTACACCACTTTCAAAATAAACGGTCCATATAATGAGAATATTTAACTTCAAAAAAGTTGTGTGTGCCAAAGTTTTAGACTTTGAATAACAATATTTAAAGAAATTAAAAACAAATATGCTTTAATTAGAATAATTATAAAAAAGCTGATTGAAGAAAAGGGGATATATTCTTTGTCAACAAGTGGAATTGATGCTATTAGCAAGTGTCTTCAGTAAAGAATGATAACTTATTTAATCCCAGTGTTAAATTAGAGAGATAAAACTTAGATTACACATATTTCTTTTCTGGAAGACACCAGTTTTGCTCTTGATAACTCAAGGTGAGTGTTGAGTTTCCAGGACTCTACTGTATTATAGTAAATGTAACATGAAAATAATGGTTAAGTAGAGTCCTGGAAACTCGACACTCACCTTGAGTTTTCATAAAAAAATAAGTTTAGTTTTCAATTTTAAATTATTTGGCTAAAGGATTCTGAATCAAAGTTAAAACCTGAAATAAGACAATGTGAAGAAAAGGTGGTAGAATATTTTAATTTATATAGTTTAAATATTAATATTTAAACTATATAAATTATTAAATTCAATAATGGTAATTTATACTAAAAAAACAGATTGTATAAAATTTCTAATTATTATAAAAACACTTCTATCTAAGATGAAACTAAATTTAATGTGAACAACACCTTAATACTTTTCATCAACACTAATTTATTTAAACAAATGTTTTTGACTTTTTTCATAGGTCTGTGTTAGATTTAACAAATAAAATAGAACATTTGAACTGAAAGTTCTAATTAGCTTTCTTACAGCCTTTTTTAAAAAAAACATTTGCTATATGATTTGAATGAGAACAGGTGAATATTTTAACTGTGTTACAACATAATATATATGTATAAAATATTACAAAAATTCAATTCAGAGATAAATACATTGTAAAATGGGCCCAATATGGAAAAATACTAGACAGTAAAATTAAAATATAATAAAAATAAAACAAAAAAAAAGGGAGAAATTGTAATTATTATAATTAAAGTACCAAAAATAATTTTCAAAAAATTTGTCATGATCATTCAAAAGAAATTATATCATCAATTGTGCTAAAATATTATTAATTTTATAATCCATTTATGCATTTGAAATTTGCAGATAATTTTTTATGATAATGCTCTAGATATTAGATGAGATGATTCTTAAGACACATTCATTTTGTTCCAATAGAGTACATCTTTATATAAATTTGACATTATTTTAACTTTTTTAAATGAAAAAGTGCAAAAATAATATCAAATTGACATAAAACCTAACATTTTTCTGACAAAAGTAACATATCTATCAAAATTAAAGTTACAATTTCTGTAGAATATCATCATCCAAGTAAAAATTATTATGGTTTGTTTGTGAATTGCTACATTTTACATTTTTACATGAAAATTGAAGAGGTTTAAAGGACTGAAGATATTACTTGTTTCAGTGCTAATGAAGTACATTTTATTATTATAGTTCTCTTAAGGCTGTTTGCAAGAATTTTAATCTCAAGGTTAAATGCATTTTAATCTACAGAATTATTTACAATATACAAGGGAAAAAGAGAGAGAGATTTTTGTTCTATAAAAGCCATACTACTCAGTTTGAAAAATCATTTTTTCAATATAAAATAAAAATGCCCAAGTACAGTACATTCAACACAACTTACATATATCAATGCAGTTCACAGTTTTAAGAACAAACATTGAAGAACATAGTACATTTTATATTAATATAATAAAAAGCTCCTAACATTCTATTTACACTTACATTGAAAAACCAACCTTTCACAATTAATTTATAGTAATTTATCAATATGTTTTTAACAAATTTTTACATGCTATTTTAGTTTTTATTTCCCGTATTTTATTTTAGCAGTAATTAGAGCTTACAGCATTTGTTACATTTGATATAAAACAGCTGTCATTTTTAAAATCCTCAAATTAATTTAGATCAAATGTAAAAACATCTGAGACAACAATGAAATTTATTTCAAATAATTAAAAAAACTAGAAATTATTTAGAAAATGAATTAAATGTAAATGTAGGTAAAAGTCACTTAATTTATTTTCTACATCATATCGAAAAGTTAAAAAATTTTTGAAATACATAAATTAAATGAAATTTGATATTTTTATATATATTTTTGCTTAAGATTTTAAACTTTATAGAAGTCTTAAATAAGTAAAAATACATGTTACTTGTCCAAACCCCTTAGACCAGTAACATTCTTAAACTGTTAAGACAATAAACAAGGGGTTGTGGGGAGACATGGTGGAACGTGAGAGGGAGACAAGGGAAGACGACAATCGGTGATGGCGCAAAAGGACAAAAGATGTTACAAATGCCAGAACCTCATCATTCTATCCATAAGATGGTTGGAAGAGTTAGCTGAATGCTGGAAAATTATTGTTACTTTTATTTCTATCATTATTTCTATATACATTAATTTGAGAATTAATATTAATCTTTAACTACAAGAATTTTTAAGATCACTCAAATATGAATAATCACCTAAAAGGACACAGTGAGGTGTCTGAAAACATTTGCTGAGGGACTTTGAGTAGACTTTCACCGGTTAAAGGTTTTTGAATGAGTTAGTGATCACTCAAATAGTTTTACTATTTGCAGTGTTCTATATTAGTTTAATTATTACATATGTTTAAAGAATAAGTGACTTATTTAATGATTTTAAACCAGGCCTGGCCAACCCAAATTGTTTTGTGGGCCACTTTGATCACGATTAACATTACAGTTGGCCACAATTTAGGCAAACATGCTTTTAAAAAAGTAAAACAAATACAAAATGAATAAGATTTTATTGTTATACCAAGAGTTCGTACTCGTACCTGCGCATTATAACAATGACACATGCAAATTTTCATTTATTTAATTGTTTTGGTATACATTAATGGGAAACAAAAGTTCTAATAAATATATAATATCGCTTAGCAGGCCACACAATTTAATGTGACGGGCCGCTGGTTGGCCAGGCCTGTTTTAAACTATAACAGTCTTCTTCTCAAACTTACTGGGGTAAGTAAATAATCACAAATAAAACCTTTTAACCAGTAATTGAACTTTAACGTAGTTTCCAAATGTTTTCACTCTTCACCATGTTTGTGATTGATTTTAAACTATTTTATACATTTCAACATCAATTTCACATAAATTTTTATCAGTAATGTACAGACCATATTAACAAAACTCAAAACTATCTGAATTTATATCAATATTGATAGATGGAGTGTTACTGAATTTCAATAAAAAAATTAATTTAAAAAAAAACCATGTTTGTATTTACAATAAAAGGATATTGTATTTTCAGCATATAGAAAAAAGTTTACCTCATCAAGAAAATTTTTGATACCAATGAGACAGTTAATTGAATAAAAGTATTGTTCTTTCTTTAAATAGTACATAAAGTTTAAATAAAAGTTCTTTGATACAATTTTCAAATTAAAGTAGTGTAAAATACTATAATTTTGCATTCTTACCAAATTTATCGCTTCTGTACGTTTGTTCATCCCTTATATTTTTGTAAAAGTTTCTGTTTGAGGGCTGTAGACCTGATAAGTTCATTCCATTTATAAGAAATTACCACTGGTGTTATGACAATCATACCTTTGATGAACTGAATTAATGATGCCGTCTGATAGAAGTCTTGGCTGATGCATATAAAACTATTACAGCCCTCTTCATGTCATTGTGTGACTGGAATTATTGCCTTTTCAGAAAACTAAACTCATGAAAATCACATGGTAAGAGATCTGGACTTTATGGGCACATGATTCAAGGATCTCCCATGTAAGGGTGTCAACTTCTGTCTGATGACATTAGTGGGCACCCCATGTTGACATTGTGACCTTCAAGAACCTTTGCACACCATTTTACAAAGGTACTTTGTATCCCTATATGTCTTCATCATTCTGTGATGAAATGTCCACTAGTTTGTCTTTCTGCAGCCAAAAACAGGACAATGGCATATTAATCTAATTTGGACATATTTGGTAGCAGTGATGCCATCAATATATGTAGCACACATTCCACATGCAATTCTGAGTACAACAAATATCTTACTAATAGCACTAGATCACTGGGTTTGTATCAGCTCATTCTAGATATGGTGCATGCCATATGTGTGATTGCAGTGCTATCAGACAAAAATGTTTTAACCTTCCCTTATGTATTGGCTAGAGCGAAACTTTTTATCAAAATCAAAACTTAAAAGCTAGTCATTATTATTAAAAAATTAAGATGTTAATTTCAATTTCCTATTTACTATGTTCAAATGATTCAGATATCTTTAAATGAAAATATTAACAATCTTTGACTGAGAATACATTTACTTTTGAACTCAGTGGAGAACAATTCTGAGCATCCAGTCACAAGACCAAAAACTAACAAGCACAGTGTTAAATGTGTTTGAGCAATTGCATGTTTATAAGAAACTACACAATTACACCAATCTTCATTTTGCACATAATTTGGTATCATTTGGCTTTCAGCTATAGGATTTTGGATATTATGGATAATTCCTAAACAATCACATTTTAAAATTTTAGCAACATATGGATCACCATCAGACACCATTTTTGTTGTTGACATGCTACCTGTGCTTGCTCCAAAAACTCTGAGCAAGTTGAATGCATTTGAAGTATAATCCGATTCTAAATGTAAATGCAGTTGGCATGGCACACTCCAATTTCTAAAGTTGCATATGTTTAAGGTGCTCGGTAGCTCAGATTATGCTCAAATTGTAAAAGTAAATGCACTCTGATATCAAAATTAATCAATTAGCATACATTTTATATTCAATATAAAATGCACTTAGAACATTTGTTAGATATCCGTCTTTCATGCATCTGTAAGAAGTAAAAAAATCATCTGCTATTATTACTTTTTCAAATAGTATTAAGAATATTATGCCTGTAAAAAATGGTTTCATATATATATATCTTATATATAAAATTCTCGTGTCACAATGTTAGTTACCTTACTCCTCCGAAACGGCTTTACCGATTTCTACCAAATTTTATATGCATATTCAGTAGGTCTGAGAATCGGCTACTATCTATTTTTCATACCCCTACACCATTTCCCCCCTTTCAAAAATATATTTATATATGGATTAAGGCATTTATGTCCAACAGATGGCGCTAACTTCCGACGACCTAAGTTTGCTTTTCTGTGAGAATGGACTGAAGCAGATCATTTTCTATCTATCTATATAAATAAAATATAACATTCGTTTGTTCCTACCGATTCCTTTGAAATTTTGACACAACGTTGCATTCGAATACGCACGTGTTTTTATATAATATACATGTCGAAATTCCCCCCAGTGGGTGGAGATGGACGAGTTTAAGGCTTACCGTGAAGAACTCGGCTTCTATTATACTATTTTAGATGCGGTTTTTTGCGTTTTTAATCGCGTTTTAATAGGTTACGTCAACAGAATATACACTAAAAAGGGATTTTTCGATATTCCCCAGCGGGAAAAGTGACGGGATTAAGGCTTACTGTGAAGAACTCGGCTTTTATTATACTATTTTAGATGCGTTTTTGATTGCGTTTTAATAGGGTACATCAAGAGAATGTAGACTAAGAAGGGATTTTTTGAAATTCCACCCACGGGGGAAGTGTTATACATTTATAATAGATACATTTTGAGCCACAACAACGCGTGGCCGGGTCAGCTAGTATATATATATATATGTATATAATATTAATCACTTTTTGTTTGATGATGTTTTATAAAATGTTTCAAACAACTCTTAAGTTCATTATGAATTTGTGAAATAAATCCATAAGACAATAATTAATTAAAAGTTCCTATGTTCTAAGTGCTAAACATGTATTCCAATATTTAATAATAATAATTTTTTTAAATATAAATATTGCAGTAGTCAAACATTCCCTACAAAAATTTAAATAATATTTATATATTTTTTGAACAAAACAGCTCTAAAATCATTGCTTCATTTTTTATTTCTATTTAATAAGTATACATTTTGAAATAAGTAAAGGATATCTCTGGAGTTTAAAATCTAAAATCATAGGTTTCATTTGTTTATTACCATATGCCAGGCTTGGTTTATGCAATTACATTTTGAAATATATAAAATTAATGTCCAAACACTGTTGAATTACAAGTAAACAGTAATTAATATTACATAATTAATTAGAATAACCATTTTGTAGTTAGTGTACTCAATAATCTGAAAGATGCTTTACTCCTTTGTGAAAAGTAGTTAAAAATGTATAAATACTATCAAAAAATACATATTCTTACATTTCAATTTTAAAATAAAGCATTCAAAGATATATTAATTATAAAATTATACTCTCTTATAACTAATGTATCTTTGAATACTTTAATTGTAGTATACATTGCTTATACATTTTTATAATTAAGTAAACTAAATATTAAATAGAGAAATTTTAATTATTTCATTGAGTAAAATATAACAGTACTCATCAAAAAACATCATTTATTGTGGCAAGCTTTAAAAGTGCAATCAAATGAATGAAAAATTGCAATGTAACAAAATACAGAAACTGGAGGGAATGCCAGATAATAACTTCACACTTTAGAAATAAACTCCAGCAAGAAGTTTAACGAAACTAAAACATTTTCAACCTAATTTGATGAATCTTCATCAGTCAAGCGTTCCAAAATTTGGGAACACTATCAAATTAAGTTGATTTCTAAAGAGTGTAGTTATCATCCGAAAAATTGCAGGGAGGCTTTTATCAAGGCACACTTTTAACTCTTTAATTACTTAAGCTGAATGTTCATTACATTCCAGTTTTAGCAGCAATATTAATTAACAATTTCATGTTTAAAACAATACACGACGAGCAAATCAGCTTTAAACGCATTTATATGTACATTTACGTATAAAGCACTTTAAAAATGTACATTACACGTGTAACGTACACTTTAATACATTAAAATGTACATTACAACGAAATTGAACATTTCTTTTCAATAATACTCTATCAAAGTGCATTGTTATCAAAGCTTTACACTTAAGCATTTATATAATTGTTCGTATGACGCATTTTTCGTCATAACTTTTTTTGTTTTAAAAAAAGGTTTTTGTGTATAAAAACGAAAAACATATTTGATTAGGCCTAAGATGAATCTCTAAGCCTAAGTCATAAACAAAAGATTTTTACACATTTATAAGTGAGGAGAATTTAAATACTTACCGTTTAATGAAGATATTTTACCTGCCAATCGATTAAGTCTCCGATATTATAATTATAAAGAGAATTTTTAAAGTTATTTGTCGAAGTATTTCCGGCTATAACGATCAGACGAATACAAAAATCCAGGCGACCATAACCACTGCACTGGAGTCAAACTCAATAACACAATCGAATTTGCGGTAAATATCTTTCCAGTTTTATTTTTTTCCTCGTTAGAAAATTATCGAATTCTTTAGTAAAATACTTCGTTTTGTTATGTGCTATTATTAATTTTAAGTTAATTTTAACTTTTGTTCCAATTAAGAGTTTAATAATATAATTAGTCACCGATTTTATGGTGAGTGTGGTGTCGCTCGTGTCGTCTGCCGGATTTTCTTAACACTAATATGGATGTTGGAGAATTATTAAGCTATAAGGTAGTAAAATGGATATTATAATTTGAATGGTTAGATTTATATTTATGATGAGGTTGTGAGATTTTTGTGAACTATTTCTTGGGGGCATTTCGGAAATCGGATGACTATCCTCTTTTTGAATTAATGACAATGTTTCGTATGTTAATACGAACTTTCTGATGGCTGATTTTCAGATTTTTAATGTATTCTTTAAGCTTTCCATCCTTATTCGTTCATTTTTCATTAATCAACCGATTAATTTTTTAAAAATCTCTTTGATATTAGATGGGTCTATGATATAATGTTCTTACTCGGTAAGATTTGAATTATGAATGAGATATTTACCACCCCCAGTAAGAGCAAAAAAGTCAAAGAAACCATACCCGTACGTGCCACCCTTTGTGAAATATTTGCATCTTGACATACAGAGCATGGGTGCAGATGCAAGCTGTCACTTGCACTGAAGCACTGGTGTGGTAATCCCATGCTCCTTAATACTATATAACCATGGTGGCCAAACTGTGGCTCTTGAGCCACGTGCGGCTCTTTTCTAGTATACTTGTGGCTCACTGCAAGATACTTAAATTTATACCAAATTTGTTTTTATTTTACTTTTGCTTTTATTATTTTTTATGTGTGATTCCTGGATAATATAAAATAAATAATATATTGTTTGAAATAAAAAAGTCAAAATATGGCAACGTTATACATTATTTATTGAAAAATAAATGTAATATTTATTAAATATCATAATACATAAAAACATTAATAGAAAATAATTATAATGCTTATTTATCCAAATCAACATTAAAAATGAATATATAATGAATAACAATTTCTATAACGTTAATAGTTTTGAAATTTATATTTCCTTATTGACAATTGAAACTAGGAAACGTTTTAGAATTTTTTGGTTTTTAAATTTAGATTTTGCTACTTAATACAGCAATTATAATTTATTTATTATAAAACATAATATAAAATGAAATAATAGCTAAAGTGTTGTTTTTTTTTTTAATAAATATTTAAATGAATTGCTGTGGAAAAATATGTATATATGTATGTGCGGCTCTTCAACGAATTCTGTTTTCAATATATGGCTCAAGTTCTAAAGAGTTTGGCCACCCCTGCTATATAACATCAGATACTTCGCAAACAGTCTAGTGGGTTACTCAAAGACTGCATAACAACATGGGCTAAATAGTTTAACACAATAGTCTTAGTGGAATAATGCGACTCATGATCATGTGTGGCCTGGAAGTAGGCCGATTTCGGTCGCCGACGGTGACACGTAGTGGTAAGATTCCAACTGTTTCATTCAGAGGTGTAATTATACCCTTGTCATTTATCTCAGCATAATTGATGAAGTTCTAAACTTAAAAACAGAATTTCAATGATAACTTATCTGTTTTGGTGATAAATAATCTGTTTTGCTTTGAAATATGTTTGACAGTTTAAGTTATAATATAATCTTCAAAGTTGTGAAACCTTCTAAGCATATTTTTGTTTAACTTAAAACCTTTTGCTTATAAATTATAAGTTTTATTTCTACATAAAAATTAAAAATATTAATTAAATAAATACGTATTTGGAAAATCATTCAATTCAAATAAATAACTGCTGCTCTGAAGACTTTTAAAATAAAATAGAAATTTCTTATTTCAGGAATAGCTCGCCAGTGGCTGAGTGGATAAAACCACCAAACGCTGGTAGTAGGTCACAGGTTCGTGCCTGACCAAGTGGCCACATGGCGTTTTCTGGGTTTTCTTCACATGTCTCACATGAATAGAGGTCAGTTCCCACAGAAAGTCCTCTTGATAGGCAGTTTCTCCCTAGCAGATTACTCATGTATAGTTTTTCCTTATCCCATTAATCTTATTTCAGGATTCTAAGAATAGAGCCTTAATTTCTAAATTTTTATTTATTATTCATTTAATTTTGACTGACTTAAATAAAATTGCATTGCTAAGTAAAAACTCCTTACATATCTATGGATTCCTCTAAAAGAAAGCAGTAATTGTAGGAAAATATTTATCTTCAGAATAAATGAATTGAATATAAAATTAAAAATTTGGGTTTTATCCATTGGTTCTGAAGATAAATTATAAAAATTCAAAATATTTAGAAATTAAAATTACATTCCTGAACAGTGTGTCTCTAATACATTCCTGAAATAAGCAGTTTCTATTTTTTTTTTTTTTTTTTTCTTAAAAAATCCACAGTTTTTATAACAAATTAGTTTAAGAATATTGGTCTATTTTACAAATGTTTAAATGACAAAATTTATTAAAACTTCATAAATAATAGTTTTTAATAAAACGAATATATTTTATTATTAAAATATTATTATTATAATTAAAAAAAGTAAGGCGACATCATGTAATAAAGTTCTTTATTTAAAACTCAAAGAAGTTTTTTTGTTTTTCATTTTTCATCATAATCTATCTTCTTGCACTTCAAAACACTTAGATCAACACTGAACGATCTTATTTATTCCTTCCTGGAAGAAAGACTTTCATTGAAATGTAAACCAGTCTGCAGAAATGACTGAAGAGAATTTTTGGCCTTTTAATTCTATTTTCAGTGATCCAAAAAGATGGTAATTGCTTGAGGCCATATCAGAACTGTGGGGTGGATATTTGAGAATTTCAAATCCAAGAAAACATTCAAATTTTGCAATATGATGATGTTTTTACCTTCTTACAGGATCTAGAACAGTTGAGTGGATTGGTAGCCTTGGATTTGATTTTTGAGCATCCACCCTGTTGCAGTAATTCAGTCCCAAATGACTATAATTTCTTTTGGCCATTGAAAGAAGCATTGAGAAGCTAAAAATTCTCTTCAGATGAGAAAGCCATTTCTGCAATGAAAAACAGAGTTATGCTGAAAGGAAAACCATTCTTCCAGAACTTTAAATAAAGAAGTTTATTCACTGCTTGTCTAAGAGCTGCAAAGTAAAAGATTATTATGTCGAAAATGAAAAACAAAGTCCTCTTAAGTTTTATTTCATGACATTTCCTATGTCTTGGCTTTCTTTCATATATTTATAAAAGACATTTATGGAATTATGTATATATTAATATACATTGATAGGTCTCTATTTAGAAGGAGTAATTATTTATTGTGACATCATCACAATTTCAGGCTACAATTTTTAATGTATTTAATTTAAAATATATGCTCTTCATCTCAGATAGTAGTGACGTGCCCTCTGTACAGTACATCATACTTTTCCTTTAACAATAGAATTGTGCCAGTCATCTATCTAACACTTACTGGGAAAATTTTTGAATTGAAATAACATGACTTCCTGTTTGCATTGGAAGTTCATGTATATAGTTAATCAGGTAAGGTAATCCTGCCCCTAAAGTTTTCATATCTGGTCTCATCTATCTAACTCCATTCTTGAGATTAAGGAAAATGGGCAGACGACGGACGACAGAGAGAATTTATAGATTTACAGTTTTTTCAAATTGCAGCCCAATAATGAATGAAATGTTCATTTTATAGAAATAAGTTTTAAGATGAATAATATAGCACATATAACAGATATACAAAATTTGTATAGTGGTTTCTCCCTGATTTATCATCATGATAAAGATGTTAATTATTCTAGAATATATTGCAATAAATAATGAATTTGATTTTGTTGAAAATTTGTCAATGACCAAATATTAATACTTAGTTGATAAAAACTATTTTCAATCTACTATGTAAAGCTGAAAAAATGGGCAGTCTCTTTCTTTTTGTCACGGTATGCCAAAAACAGCCTCTAGGGGCACCCCTAGCTATTATTTAAATTAACAATATAAGTTATTTTTTATTTTTACAGTATAATATTCAGTATATTCTTATTTGGTTAATGTTACCTTAGGTAGCCAAGATGGTGGCTCGTCTAATTCCAGCAAGGAAACAGTGGGACGCACGTTTTAACCTAACCTAACCTATTCTAATAAATTACTATAATTATTAGCAACCAAATTATTAGAATAGGTTAGGTTAGGTTAGGTTAGAACGTGCGTTCCACTGTTTCCTTGCTGGAATTAGAGACGAGCCGCCATCTTGGCTACCTAAGGTAACATTAACCTATTATTTTTATTTTTAATTTAGTATGCCCGATGCCTGCATCAGGCTTTTTGACTTGTTGAATTATAAAATGTTAAACAAGAAAAATACATATAATTTATATTTATTGAATTTTGTTCTACATGTATTTTTAAACATTGAAATGAACATAAAGTATGATGACAAAATTTATATATTTTGGATATTATTTTTATGACTGTGATCAACTGGTGATCAAAATTAAATCATTGCCAAATTATCTCATGAATCATATACTGTATATGAACTGTAGCATTTTGAAGTTTGAGCATTTTTGATTTATCATTATTTACATCTATGTTCGATTTTAATATTATTACATGTGAACACACGAGAAACATCTGTGATAAAAATAAACAAATTATTTTTGAAGTATTCAAAACGTTTCTCTCCTTATCATTAAGAAAGACATCCCATCATCAATAGCACATCCATAAATCTTCAAAGGTGTGTATAAAGGAAAGAATATGCATTATAAGATTTTTTACTACCTCAAGTACTAGGCATTACCCGGAAAAAATCCCAGAAGAAAGTGCAGCTGTGCTCTGCAATCCTCCTCCTGAATCTGCTCTTGTTCATGATTTTTATTTGTTAAATAGATTGAATGGTTTGGATTGAATAAAAATATTATTTCCTTGTGATTCTATCCCATGTTTTCTTGGAGCTAGTAAGAGTTAGATAAAGGAAGCAAAATGTACATTTTTTTAGAATTAATGGATAATCTTTGTAAGATTATAGAATGAAATCTAGTATCAATATTTTCATTTATTTCCCTTAAATATTTAATGTGCTTTGAAAAATTTTAACTTTGTTGTGTAAAGGAGCATTTTTGAACATTAATACATTTAATAATACTATTAATTTTTAAAAAAAGGCATTCTGGAATAGATTTCGTTCATTAAAAGATTATTATAATCGATTTTTCCTGAGGAAGGTCAACAAAGTAGACCAAAAATGTTAGAAGTTTAAATAAAATGACTGCATCTTACAGGGTTTTTGTTGTTTTATGTTGTTTAAAATAAAACTAATAACAATTTTCTATTTGAACAATTTTAATAAAATTAAATAAAATGTATAATGATATCTAGGGATATTTATATTTTTACAAATATTCATATCTTAAGACAATGTTTATTTTATATAGAAGCACTCTCCAGAAAAATAACTGATTTATGACATTGTTATATTCTTGGAGAGAATATGTAATGGATTTGTCATAAATGAAATATAAGTTGTGTGTTTAAATGATTTACATTTTAGTCCTCAAAGTATTTTTGTATATAAATTATAACATTTCAATAATTAAAGCTGTATATAAGTATTTAATATTTCTTTTTATAGAAAAATATATTTTAATAAATAATATATACTGTAATTATTTAAAAAGTAACAAAAATTAAATTTGAATACTTACATTGAGTCAGAGCCTTGTGTTTTAATAGCCACTGTTAGGCCAGTTTGTTGACCTTGTTTTATAGTGAAATACACTTTCAGACTTATATTTATGGTAATTTTTTGTATTTTTTTTATTTTTATTTTCTTTTTTGTTTTATTTTTAAATGAATTTTTGCAACATTTTTTCAGTCATGTATGTTGGATTTTCTATTGCAAGCCAAATCTTTCCAATTTTATGGGTTTTTGCAAAACCAGAGATGTGTAATGTTTTAGGATTGAATTTAAATTCATTTATCATAGAGAATATGAGCTATTTTTTATTATAAGGAATCTTATATGATTATAGTAAAACCTAATTAAATTGAAGTTTAACAGGTAAAAGAATCTAGGCTTTGATTTAACAAGTTTAATACCTACCCCAAATTTTTCTGGGGTCATACATTTCCCATTATTAAGCCATTTCTCAAGAATCTGTTTACAGAATGATTACAAAGTTGTATACGGTGTATTGTGCCATAAACTGTATACCCCCTTGTGTCCAGATAAGAACTCCAGTAACATATTTTATCAGTAAAAGTATATCAGCAGAGGTTTAATGATGTGTCATGTTGGCTTGGAGCTGTTTATCTCAATTGTCTGTATTCATGTAGAATATAACAGAAAATGAAAACATGAACCTATCAAAGGCTGGAGGAAAATGACAGAAAAATGGGTTTAAGATAGAAGTAATAACAATTACAAATTAACAAGATCATATTATAGGGAAAACCATATATACTATGCCTGGGATTTATAGACAGGTTTGAGTTAATGCAACTTAAGTTAACACAGATCAACTTAGTTAGATTTTACTATGTAGACTATGATTAGAAATATTGCAAAGGTAATTCCAACCAGTTAGTGAAGAACTGAGGGAATAATTATTTTAATTTAAATTATTTTGATGTAAAAATGAAAACAGAAAACACATTTAAGAATTTTTTACATTTTTTAAAAATTAACACTTTATCCTGAATTTTTATATATTTTTTCTTTACAACATTCAAGAATCTTATAAAAAAACTTAATACAAATAATTTATTAAAAGCTTTCTTCATTTCACATTGTTTTAATTTTTTAAATAAATAAATTGTCTTTATTCTGAACACTTTTTGTCTGTTACATTGTTTTGACTGTTTAGTGTTACACTTCTCCCAAAGACACTTATCAAATTGTGTGATAAGTCCATCTTTGGGAAAAGTGCAGGAGCACAAAACATAAAAACATCTGTCTCTCTTTTATATTAGTCAAGTACAAATGAGATTCACTAAATCATGTGATCTTTTACAGGTAAACTATACAATGATGTTATTTCCTGTACTCTATAAATGCAATTACTTACAATGAACAACGAAAAGAATATTTGTTCTAGTTACTACAATTTATTATGAGAGTGTAGTCTATGTATTCTTCAGCAAAATGGATCTGATACTTATATACATATTCAAATGCATTGTATTATTATACAATATATTCATTCATCTTTTATTCTGTATTGATCAATAAAACAATGGAATGTATAGATCTAAGACATTTATTTTTACTACTGTACTCACTTATCTCTCTTTCTGACTTTGTTCAAGTTAATATATAACTTTACAATCATAATATCATGAAAATTTTGACTTTCTTTCCAAATCATACTGTTTATTTATTTATTTTGGATATAATAACTAAAGTTGGCAAAGAAACCCATTAAAATACAATAAGCTAAAGACAGCTATTAATAAAAAAAAAAGTAAAGGAAACATTAAAACAGAAAAACAAACACCTATGCTAAGCGTTGCAATATAAAGTATGTTTTTACATATTTTACATTGGAACATTACATTTAACAGTGGAAGACCCAATCTAGATCTAGCAACTTTGCCATAATCAGTTATGGTAAATTGGAAAATTTAACAGAAAGTAAACTTTATTTAAGGATAAACTGTCTTTTTATAATAAAGGTGGAACAATGGCTAATCACACTGGCAAACAATAATCAATAAATGGTTGAAAAATGGATTGGTTAGAGTTGTAGAAGTATTGCTAGAGTATACATCTTCTAATAGCTTGATTTTTCACAACTTTGCAAATGTAATTAGAAAAGGGTATGATGTTTATCAAATATGATATTTGTCTCAACATTGGTAACTGAATAATTATAGATGAAGAATAGAAAGATGCAAGATTTCTTATCAGTATATAACACATTATTATAGTTTTAGCTAGATGAAATTTTTTAGATTAAAATGATTTAAGAATATTCATATTTATATATATCATCTTTGAGAAGGCTGGGACTCAAATGAACCAATTTCATATCATTGACAATAAAATAATAATAGAAGAAAAGTTAGCCTGAGCAACAGCATAATCAATATAGCAGATAAACAATATACTATACAAGATTGAGTCCTGGGAAATGCCACACTTTAGAGGAAACAGACAAAAAGAAAATTCTCCAAGGTTAACACTTAGATGTTAACCGATAATAGTTATTTAGCCACTTTATAACTGAAGGATGAATAGCAAAAAAATTTAATAAAACATCTAACAGACAAGATGGCAGTACAAATCAAATGATATGTTTATTTGCTGGAAAATTAGTGCTTAGGTGTATGTTCATATCTATATATACTGTTCCAGTTTTTTGAGGAAGTTCTATTCAGAATCAAATGATTGTTTAATGTTGAGATAAGTAATATAAAATGGTAATTTAAGTTCAAAATGGCTTACTTTTATCATTAAATATCTTTTATTGTAACTATTTTTAATATATTATGGAAGTAAATTTTAAGTCGGTATGTTTTAATTTGTTCACATGCATTATCAAGCTCCTATGTTAGACTCTTTGTTGTATTGCTCATAAAACATTGCGTAATGACGGAAAAACTTTGCATATATACTTGATTTGTAATTTCTGTTTAGTTCTGAAAATGTTGATTTTGATATATGCAGTCATTATAAGATATTGAAAACTCAACATTTTTATTTTCTACTCTTTCTTAAACCTGTTACCGGTGCATAATTCGTATAAGATAGTACCTCCTCCAGCACATGACTGCGCATGTCAGGCAGGACTGACTTCGTTGAAATGACATTCGATCCCATTGAATTCCATACACTCTGTTCAGAAGCATTCCTGAGCTAGTTGACCTGAGGAAGAACTACATGATAGTTCGAAAACGTTTGTCACCTGCTGTATATCTTATACATGTCACGCGCCGGTAACAGGTTTAAGAAAGTGTAGATTTTACTCTGGTGCTGAAGTTGGTGTCAGTTCTGTATTTTTATTTTCATGATCAGTGATTATTTAACTCGGCTTCTAAAACTTTTCTCATTCCTAACCCCTTTTTACTCAAGAAAATTTTTACATGATGGTATATAGGTTTATAAAATTAGTAGACAAATATAATCACTTACCAATAATAAATCATAAAACAATTTATTCCTAAACAGTTTTTTGATATATATATTATTTTACCATTTATTAAAGACAAAAGCAAATTTGCTTACTAATGAGATGAATATACTTGTTTATTTTCATAAAGAATTAATGTATTCTGGATATTTGATACTGTAAGATGCGGGATATCATCAACATTTTAAACATTCAGTTATACAACCAACACACCTTTTTGGCTATCTGACAAATGTTTTTGATTCAATTTATAAGTCTGCCTCAGGTCATTGCAGAACTTTCAATTATTTGAAAAATTGGAAGGCAACTTTTGTTCTATAATGCTTTTATAAGTTAAAAGTTATGAAATATCTAGGTTATATTCTTTGATATCATTTTGACAGTCAAAAATTATAAAGCATATAAATAAAAAAAATTTTGATAGTCAAAATTATGTCAAAGAATATAATCTGGATGTTCCATAACTTTAAACTTAGAAAAACATTATAGAACAAAAGCTACATTCCAATTTTGAAAACAATTGAAAGTACTGTGGTTACCCAAGGCAGACTTATAAATTAAGTCAAAAATGTTGGTCAGATATCCAATCCTTGGCTGGAAAATATGACTGTTGTATAATTGAGTGTTTAAATATGCCTTCCGGTTTTTTGAAGTGATTTTCAATGTTTTTCAGGCCAACATTTTGATTTTATAATTGTCAATGCTGAAAACACCACATACATACATAGTAGAAAATTTTACTGTTGTCAGCTTTTTTACAACTGCCCATATTCAGTTGTGATCTCAGAGAAGTTATGACCCTCAGTTTTAAGAAGTCCTGATTTAAATTATAACACTGCAAGCTGCTATTCTACTTATTATATGAATTAAATGAGTTTTATCATTATTTAATAAAAATTATATCAGAATGTAATTTTAATAACATAACATAGTTCTTAAATTCTTTAATGATATTGTATAATTTTTAATTAATCTGGTAAATATTTATGTACAGATAAATATTTACCACTATTTATCATATTTTAAAGGAAATACTTAATATACTTAAGTTATATTTTGTTTATTGAAGAAATAAATCTCCTGGAGAAAATATTAATTTCATTGACATGAATAAGAGAAAGATTATCTAAAATATTTAATATCTTAAAAAAATTTATTATAAAGTTAATTTAGCCAATAAATTTAATAAGAATTCTTTCTATATAAAAAGTAGTTGGTATGGTACTTCTAGTTAATATAATACACAGATGTCTGTAATTAAGACAAGTGGCATAAAACTTGTTTAAAATTAATACCATGAATTGTGAATAGTTGAAACTTATGTCATATGTAAATTAGTACATCATCCTATTATACAAGTGTCATGATAATGAGGTGCAATAACAGCATAGCAGCACACCCCTGTGACAAAATGTAATGCTATACAGTGTGTATCAGAATGACGTTTTAAAAATTTGGGGATTGTAGAGGATAAAATTTTGAACGTTTTGATATAAGGAACCCATAGCTGGAAATGTGATATAAAGTTTCTACAGCGGTATGAAGTGCTTGACCGCCCTTCACTTTGGTAGCTATCCTCCGTCCATTCCGTCATGTTATTGTTCTTGACTTTTTCCTCTGGGATTATGTAAAGTCCCTTGTGTACGCAACACCTGTAGGAACAGTTCATGAGCTTACGGAGTGCATCTTTACAGCATTTAATACCATCAGAGGGGAGCGTGGCATCTTACAGAGAGTTGGACAAAACATGGTTCGTCGTTGCACATAATGTAACGAATTTGGTGGTCGTCACATTGAACATTTACTCTAAAGTAGTGCAGCCACTGATTCGATTTACAGTTTGATTGTACTCTACTTATTTATGGGTTTTTATTTATTTATTTTCTAATATAGTAAAATAATAATTCTTTGCATTACATAATTCTGTGTACCATAAATTTGTAAAGCCAAACAACCACTGGATTACATCAGGTTATTTTTTTCCACAGTTATATTTTAATTAATTACTAAATTATTTGTCACTAGAGGGAGTGTTAGGTGTCATTTCTTATTAAATTTAATAATTATAATTAAATTAATATTTATTAAATAATTTAGAATATTCTGGAAGAAAAGAATCAGCCTAAAGTGGGACTCAAACTCACAACTCCTGCTTACCATGTGGATGTGTTGCCAGTTACACTTCCTGAGCCTCTGGTCTGATCTTCTCTTCCTGATATACTTAAATATGATATTACCATCCTAGGTTACATATGGTGCTAACTGGGGATGCCTTCAGTGTCCTTGTCCTATAAACTCCTACACATGGCACTCAACTGGCCATTGCTCAATCCTGGTATATACATACCAGTATTGAGCAATAGCCTTTTCTTCCAAACATATATGTTTGGAAGAAAAGGTTATTATATGTTTGAAAGAAAAGATCAGACTGGAGGTTCAGGTAGTGTAACTAGCAATGCATCTGCATGGTATGTAAGAGTTGTGGGTTTGAGTCCTGCTCTCGGGCAAATTATTTTCTTCTCTTCCAGAATATTCTAAATTATTTAATAAATATTAATTTAATTTTAATTATTAAATTTAATAAGAGATGGTGACTAATACTTTCCTCTATGACAAATTATTTAGTATTTTTGTTCTCGCACACAATGCAGTGTAATTTAGCGATCACTTGGCTTCCTTTCATCTTTATTTTAGTTGATATGCGTATACATTTTGTGTTTTGGGTCTAATATGCCCCTTTTCAGTCAACTAAAATTGTTAAGAACAAAGATTTTTACATACAATACATTTAAAAAACTTTTACATACTATACTTTAAAAAAGAGATACAAATTAATCATCTTACAGGCATACCTTTTTTTATCACGGATTCTGTAAACTGAATGAGGTTTCACACATACATAACACGTATGTAACTTACATTCATACACTTGCATATCTGCTTTAACAATCATATAACATTAACAGTTTTTTTGATTATGGCATTATAATTTCGTATATTCACCGTCGACATACCTTGAATAATCCATTTTGTTGTTTTCCGGTTGAATCATAAGAAAGGTAGGAGTATTCTGTTAACACTATTAGCACAGCATATTTTACATCCTATTAAAAATTTTTTTAATGTTTATTCTGAATTATTATATTTATCATGTTATAAAGATAAATTCTACATACTTAAGTAATGTCAATGTAGTTATTCAATCTTTGAATTATTGAAAGTATTTCTTCATTTCTTATCTGTTGCATTCTTCTTTGTCTGTTTGTTACATTTCTTACAAGGTGATGCTCATTAGCATATTCTTTCGTGGGGGGTCAGTCAACATAAAATCATATTCAATTTTCTGAGGTTTTTCAAAGGCCATGAAAAACTTAAAGGTTATCATTTAAGATGTATTAATTTTCATAATATTTTTAGCCAATTTTTGTTTATTTTTACACTTGGATATTTTATTTATAATATTTTGGCTTTTGAAGATTTCAACACTTTCTTTAAATTTTCTATTATGTGTTTCTGGTTCTTTATGTAGAATTTTTATATTATTTTGGTCAATGTTGCAATTGTTTATTGTACAGTAATCAAGAAATGATGAGTTAAGTCTATGGTATTTAAGATCTGCTACATGTTCTTTAAGTCTTGTTTTCATCTGTCTTTTCATTTCTCCTATATAAACTTTATTAGGGGCCGTCCATAAATTACGTAAGGGCAATTTTGGCCATTCTAGACCCCACCCACCCCTGTGTAAGAAACCGTAATATTTTCTTTGATCCCCCCTCCCCTTCCCCATCTTACATAATATTTAGGCATAATTTTATAGAAAGATTTTAACGAAAATAATTTTTTTAATGAAACCCTAAAAACTTTAGGTTCAAAATATAATTATTAATTACTTAATTAATATGTACTATTATTTATAAAAGACTATGTTAACAAATTTAAAAATAAAAATTTAATGAATTCGAATGAACAATTTATTTTAAGAACTTTATTTTTTAATTATTAACGATCTTTTTATTATCATCATTAATCAACATCATCATAATCAATTTTATATTAATTTTAATTTTCACAAAAAGACGCAAAAAACTTTGGCAGATTGACTAGCTAGTGCACGTGTAAACAGAAACTTCATACAAAATAAAACAAGAGGAAATAGAAACCACATTCTCTTGCCATATTGGTTACATCTTGGCTAAGGCCAAGAAAATAAACTACACGCTGTAAAATGGGCTAGGTGCACCGGGGAACTAAATCATAAAGCTTATAAAACTGTATATAATGGGGCAATACAACCAATGCTACTTTATGCGGCCTCTACCTGGGATCATGTAACTAGTGAAAATTCAGTAGCAAGTAAATTACTCTCTCTTCAAAGACAGTTTGCCATCAGAATTTCAGTGCTGCAGAACTGTTTCTACCAATGCCTCTGATTCTAGCAGAGCTCCTTCCTTTGCCACTATGTATTGTAGAAAAGGGCTGAACTACTATATCAGAACTACAAACATCAAAGCTCAACAACAGTCTTTACTCCTATCTACGGCTGTTCAAATGCTACCATACTGCAATTATCCTATCTCTGATCATCACCCTGTAAACAAGATTATCCCTAGGGTACATTCCTCCATGGATAACCATGCAGACATTAATATCTACATAGATGGGTCCAAAAGCCCCCTTTATGTCTGCTCAAGTATCTGTAGCTTCCTCCAAACTGACATATTTTGCCCAAAATATGTTAGAAGATACCCTCACATCAAGCTGAAGAAGATGCTGTCTACCAAGCTGTTTAGTGGGTCACTTCACTACCAAACAAAACTCTATCTATCAACATTGTCTATCATCTATCAAATGTCTATCAACATTTACAGTGATCCTTAGTCCATCCTAAAATTTCTAATAAATACCAATTTCAATAGCAATAAAATCACATATATCCAGCAACATATTAAAAATCTTGTAAGTAAGATAACTTTTATGTTTGTTCGTGGCCATACTGGCATCCTAGGAAATGAAAAAGCCAACTTTGAGGCTGCAAAGGACACTGACTTGGACTACAACCGTCGCAACCCTCTCTCACGCAGCAGCCTTAAAAATTATATTTATGACAACACTATGCAAAAGTGGAATTAACAATAGTTGAGCAGTAAAACTGGTAGAATAAGATTATTTTCCTAGTGTTGAATGCAGGTTCTCGTTACCACTTAGAGATTTAATGTTTGCTACTGCTCAACTACTTACTGAGCATATATAACCAGACAGAAACTGCCTCTTGCTTTTGCTCTACAGAAAACCTAGACACCGTCGACCATATGACCTATCATTGTCCAATTTATGATCAAGATAGACTTATTCTGAAATAAGAAATCTTTACGCTTGGTTTCAGGTGGCCATATCCACTCGATAAGCTTGTTCGGTAGCCACTGTTTGATACTTTTTACAATTATGTTAAAAAAATATGGAAGATAAGATTATTTATAATTTTTAATTTATAGTTTTACAGTTTAGTTTTCACTAAAAATCGAATACTAATTTTATGTTTACTTTGAATCATGTATTTTGGTTTATGTATTGTTAGTATACCCATAGGAGTGGTGCACTTATTCAAATAAAAAAAAAGTGGTGAGAAACCCCTACACGGCCTTTCTCCCATGATAAAAAATGTGTAGAGAGTGAGTCTGCTATCGTTATTATTCTATCACATCACATCTGATGGCATTAGTACAATGAGTGTTCTTAATAGAAACCGCCAAATTAAAGCCAAATTCAAAACTCCACCACTCAACGAGATAAAAAAATAAAAACAATATATTACGTAAGACGATCTATTACCCCCTACCCCTGAGTAAGAAATCGTAAGAAATCCTTGACCCCACCCATCCCAAAATACCTTACGTAATTTATGGACGACCCCTTAGTACTGCATGTACACGGAATTTGATAAGTTACATTTTTCATTTCTTCTATTGGTTGTATTCTTGCTTTTGTGGATAATCTAGTTTTGATCCTAGTCAATAATTTTTGGTATTTTGATGCTAATTTTATATTAATTTTCTGCATTTCTTTATTTATTTCTTTATATAATCCTCTAATATATGGAAAGCTTACATATTTGACTTTTAAATTTTCTGTTTTACTCACAGTAGTATTTGGGTTGTTAATTTCTTCTTCCCATGTGTTAATTAGTCTTTTTGAATATCTGTCTAACAGAAACTTCTTTTTAAAATCCAATATACTTTTTTGCATATTAATTAATGTACTGGTTCTATTTTTAATCTTATTGTATTTCATATTAAAGGTGTTCTTCTTTATATATGAAGGTATATTGGAGTTAAACTTTATAGTTGTATTTATTGCACATGGTTTCTTATAAATGTTGAACTCAAGTTCAGTCTTATTCCGTTTTATAGTAATGTCTAGATAATTTAACTAATGCTTAATGTTGTCTTCTGTTTCAATTTAAATTGTACTTTTTCACTTATATTATTTATTAACCTATTTATTTCGTCTATTTTTAATTCTGTTTCGTTATATATAATTAAAATATCATCAACGTATCTTCTGTAAAACTTTTTATTTCTTTTATATCATTAATTATTTTATCAATGTCTATCATTATTGGTTTAGCTAGCTTAGGGCCTATTACTGACCCCATACTAATACATTCAATTATAACCAAAGGTATTACTATGGGGTAGTATATATCTTATTTTATTTATATATATTTAGTCCGCATGGGCATTTTCCATTGATTTTTATATTTATTCCATAATTATTTATGTTCTGTTTTATTGTTCTATTTTTCTGTAACTGATGAAGATTGTTTAAAATGATTGAAAACGTTTTTATTGTATTAAAATTTTGCTGGATTGATAAAGATGTGGTTTCTAACTTATTTTGTATCCAGTATATAGTTTGTTATATGCTTATTAAAAAATGTTATATTCATTAAAATGATAATATATTTCACAATGAAAAAATGGTTGGAATTAATAACTTATTACTAGTTTACATCTCAGTATTGAGTGTAATATTCCACAGAATGAAAAATACAAAAATGTTGTTTATTTTTTAATATAGAAATTTAATAGAAAGATATTAAGAATTATAATAATTTATTTTTATGAAAAATAAAAAATAATATGTTTGTGTATTATATATTTTTTTTAATTGGCTGCAATTTGAAAAAATTTTAGACCTATAAATTCCCACTGTCATCCGACCGACTGTCTTTCCTTAATCTTGAGAATGGTGTTAGATAAATGAAATTCAAGATAAGATATGGAAAGCTTAGGAACAGGAGGCCCTGATTAACTATGTAGGAACTTCCAGTTTACACTTGAAGTCACATTATTTCAATTCAAAAATTTTTCTCTGAAAGGAGTTAGCTAGATGAATGACACGACTCCATTGCTAAAGAAAAAGTATGATGTACAGGAACAAGACATTACTAATTTGAGGTGGAGAACATATATTTTAAATTAAATTAATTTAAAATATGATTAAAAATTGCAGCCTGGCAATGTGACGATGTCACAGTAAATAATTGCTTGTTGAAGTTAATTTTAATTTGTTGAAATTTCAATGAAAACCTTTTATATTTAAGAAATTTTAACAGCATATTGAATATCATTAAAATCACTTTTGTTTTTTTTGTAGCCATCTAAAGAACCAAAGAGAGGACTTGCCGAAGATGATGAAATTGAAGCAAGGCCACGCTTAAAACGAATAGCTCAAATACCAGAGTTTTTTCATTCGGATAGGAGGAATTCGAGACAAGGTCTTTCCTATCTTCATTAGTATTTAATTATTTTATTTTAAGTGATACTTTTATTCATTACTTATTTTAATACATAATAAAATAATCAAATGTTGATTTATTTATAATGGGGTGATCTTACCATAGCTTCAAATTGCTACCAGCTAGTGAAAATGTGAAGGTATCCCTTGATTAACATGGTTAATCTCTCAATGTTACTGCATATATCAAAATCATGTTAATCGAATACAGACTGATCCGAACAATCACTACTCACTAGAACAAATTTTCAGTTAATAACAAATATTTTTATTTTAATAAACAAAAATAGCAAATTCATCAACACTTTATTTGCCAAGAAGAACGTATCTATATTAGGTAAAGATAGCTGTTATAGCTGCATTAATTAAAATTTCTGCGGTGTATGAAAAGGAATTACTGCAATTAATTTAATTCGTTAATCAAATCCTGCATTAAGCAAGGGATACTTGTAGTCAGTTCATTCATTTTGCAAGAATAATAAAAGCTTGAGAGACCAAGCTAATTTAATGAAGTATTGATATAATAAACTAACTCTAAATTTTATAAATTTCATTTAGTACTAAAGTTTGTGAATTATTTTTTAGTTAAATATGAACATATAGCTTGTACTGTTGAACTGTTGCAGATTATTTCATTAAGTGTAGCTAAGCTGGCTGGATAAATTTTTTTCTATGCAGTTTTTTAAATTGCATAGAATTTTAGAATACATTAGAATACACAGGGTTTTTCAAAACTAATGCACCATAGGAGATTGTGCATAGAAACTTATAGACAAAGCATCAGTGAGACTGTACTGTTTATATGAGGCATCAGTTTGGATCTGCAATATTGTCAAATGGAAATTAATTGCACAAAATTTATGTGCAAGGTCAAATCACTTTTAACTAATGTAGGTCCAGCTGTATAATTCGGTAACTCACAATTATGTATGTTGTAAGAATTGAACTTATTCTGCTTAATACACAAAACATTACTGCTTTATTATCATTGTTATGTTTAATTTTATTTAAATAAAACTAAAAATAACAACAGAAACCAGTTATGTTTTTGCTATCATCTGCATAATGAGTATTAAAATAAAATAAGTTTAATTCTCACAACATACTGATTAGTTGCAGAACTACAGCTGGGTCTACATTAGTTGAAAGTGATTCAACCATGCATATGAAGTTAGTGCAGTTAATTTCCATTTGACAGTCTTGCAGACCTGAAATGATGTAGCATGTAAGAGGCTATTCATAAATGACAACTGCATGGTGAGGGAGGGGATTATGTCAAGTCAGACAAGAGGGAGGGATTGAGCTTCAGTGGTTGTCTGTTTTATTTTTACTTATGAATGATAGATATATCATTCATAAAATGATAAAGATTTTAAGGGGATTGAGTTTTGTTGGACATCTAAAGTAGAGGAGGGTTTATAGAAACTGGGATAAGGAGGGAATTAAAAATTTCAAGGAAAATATGGATGTAATTTATGGACGGTTCCTAACTAGTACACTATACACTTGCCCCCTGATGTTTTGCTTACAAGCTTTTCTGTACAATCTCTTATGGCATGTTTCTTTTGAAAAGTCTGTATAATAATATATATAATTAATGATAAATTAGTCTCATCACTAAGTAATTGACTCAGAGGTGTAGCTACTGTGGAGCAGTTGGAGCAAACTGCCCCAGGCGCACGAATCATGAGGGCGCCAAGTTAGAAAGGGCGAAATAAAAATGTATAAAAACATTTGTAAAAAATTTTGGATTTAATAATTAATGAATTAACAATTAGATTTGAATCTGTTTGACAATTATGTACACTTTTCAAGTGCTTATCGCCTGCATATCTTGTCGCGTCATCTGATAAAAATATTCTGGAACAATCAGAATTGTTACAATTGGCATATCCCTTCGACATTCGCCTAGTTTTGGATCTCAATTGCTTCAATTTAAAATGTGTTTTTATAGTCAAGTAAAAGAAATTACTTCTATAAGAAAAATTGCTGAACTACTATTATTTCACACCGCAGCCTGAAATAGGTTCTCTGACATTATTGCAGCATGCCTCATTTTTTTTAACTTTATGGGCGACCACAACAACAGCAGAATGAAGTTTTCAAAACTAAAATTAATCAAAACTTATTTAAGAAGCATGTCACAACACCGTCTTAACTCTGGTTACTATATCCAGAGACAGATCTACATAGGGACTAATAGGGCTTAAGCCCTGGGCCCCCAAGCATCAAGGGTGCACAAAAATTGAATTATCATCATAAATTTTTAATACTTTTTCATTAACAATGAACATTTATTGTATAGTAAAAAGTAGTTAATATTAATAATAATATAATAATGATAATTTATAGTATTATTTGTATTAACAAAAAATGGGTTCCCATTGGAATTCAATAAGCCCTGTCTAGATCCGTCCTCACTATATCAACTGAAAAAACAATAGCTTGTCAACTTGATCTGAACAAAAGTGATTGACCGATTTGCAAATGAAAAAGCGAGAAAACAATTTTTAAGTTTTCTTATTTTAGTATGTTTTTAAATTAAATGTTCAAAATAAATTTCGCGAGCTTCCAAGGAACAAGGGACGCACCGATTCTACTTGCTCCAGGGTGCTGATTATGTAGCTACGCCACTGAATTGACTCATTCAATCACTGACATGAAATATTTGAATACATGCCAACTTACTTCAGTTAACATAAAATAGACAACAATACACATCAAACAAAACCCGATATCATAAGGAAATACACCTACAACTGTCATAAATGATCGGGCTAAAATAATCTATAATCTTATATCCAAAATTTAGCCCGATCATTTACGGCAGTTGTAGGTGTATTTGTTTAACATAAAATAGTGCATTTGAGAGGAGACTTCAAGTGTATCACTGGTACCAGATAATTCTGAAATCTGAAAAAAAGTCAAATATTTTAGATTCTATGATACATCAAACTTTGACTATAAATTGTATATAATACTGTACATACATATAACTTTAATCGTTATAAATTTCTTACTGCACAGTAACTTTTTGGACACCCTGTACTAAGTGACTATGCTATATCTTTATCATTTGATTCTTTATCCTTGATAAAGAATCAAATGGTATAGATATAGAATCAAAGAATCAATTCTTTATCCTGTACTATTATAGCATTACAATGTCTCTACAAAATTCAAGTTAAATCTTTTCCAGTTAATCAAAGCATTTACAGCTGATGATATTTGTATTAGCAATGACTGAATTTAAAAAAATAACACTATTATAAAAAAAACTATTAAGAAGAAATAAAATTTATTAATTTAAAGCTGTTATTTTAAATTAATTTATAAAAATGTTTATTGCTACTCTTAACGGTCCTAGTAAAAAGTCATGTCTACATTCTGTTACATAATTACAACTTTTAAACTTAAAAATTTCTATTAAAACTTTGGATTAAAATACAAACTTTTAACAGAATTTTTAAGATTGGAACATGTTTTTTGATAACTCACATTATCAGTTGACATTATCACTTCATTTTAAAATAAAACTTCATTTTATATTTATGTATTTTAGTTATTACATTTATTACATCTTATACATTTTTTATCAGTTGATGAAATTTTTATGAGTCAAATTTGTTCCTGACTGAAAATTTTTATTTCAGTTATAACATTAAAAAATAATTTAAACATTAATATGTTTTATACATATGTATTTTTTCAAATTTAGAATGAATTATTCACTTTTCTATTAGTTTTTCTTTCAGTGATCTTGTATCATGTTCTAGTTTATTATATGCTTCTGTCATGTTTAAAATGAGAAAGAGCTAATAGTTCCTCAATGCCAAGATGTGATGTAATTTTGCAAAAGGATTACATCCTATTAATTTGTTATTATTTAAAATTTTCAATTAATTATTTTTTAGATGAACTAATTGTTGATTCATATGCAAACTTTATTTATGTTATAATTTGTAAAAATTTTATATATAAATGTAAATTTAATAAAAAAAAGAAAATGTTAAACATTATAAATAATTTATTATTTGTGAATAATTCTTAAAATTTCTAATAAAATTATAATAAAAAATTAATTTCATAAAATTTCTAATTTTTGTTAATAGTTGGTGTAATAGATTTAAAATAATAATAATAATAATAACATTAAATTGATAAATTTTAATAATTAAGCTTCTTATTTATATTATCTTTAATATCTTAAATTAGTGGAGTCTAATTATAGTCTTATTTTTATTCAATATATATAAAATTGAATAATTAATATTTGTCTGTTATAGCATCTACCCCTGTTCAATCACTTTCACAACAGCCATTAGTCACTGTTCTTCCAGAAGAAGAAAAACCAGAAATTGCAGATGATATCCTTGCAGAAGCACCTGTAAGTATATTTAGTTTTAATAATTTATAAATTATTTTTTATGTTTCATTATATGTGTATTAGACTAGTGTCTTCTACTTGATTAGAGCCTCTATTAAAACCTTTTTTAATTAAATTGTTAATATTCAGAGGATTCTCTATTTCAGTTTTATCCGCAGTAATTCTGTCTTTCTCTATTTGCTTTTCTTGTTATTTGGATATTAAACCTTATCAGATAGTTTAAAAAATTTCTTTTCATATTTTTTTTTACATTTTAAAGGAATTCTTATATATTACTTTAAAATTTATACCTTCTATTATTTGTGTTGAGTCTCTAGTAGTCTGATTTATTCATGTGAAAAGAATTATTTTATAAAAACCTATTTTAGAAATATATTGCATTCTTACTAGTCTGAACTAATTATAACAGAGTTATTCATGTGTACAGGCACGATGAAGTGACGTTTATTTTTTCAACACTAGGCTAGTTGAATCTTTATTTAGTTAGAACGTGTTTTTCTACATCGACGTTTCGGGCTTCAGCCCCTCATCAGCTAACTAAACATATATAAAAAATATATTTTCTACATGGCATAAATAAAAATCAAAAAACCAAAAACTCACATAAATTCTTTGTAGACCATACCTTGCTTTTGCATGGGTACTATACACACAGCAGAAATCGGACGACACTTAGGCTTTACATTTTCAATATCAATTTTTTCTCGCAACTTTAACTCCATAAAAACCAAACCGTTTTTTCAATTTATTACATAAATAAGATAACTTCTGTAGAAATTAAAAAATTAAAAACCAAAATTTACAAATTCCAAAGGTCGTTTTTACTACCTCATCGACCAATCCGACAATTTGCATATAGCACTGTGTGCCGTAAGTTGCACCTATTAACAAATTAATTAGCCAACATTTAGAAACCCTTAAGGGAATTACAAAGATTTTTAATTTACAATTTTTTTATATTACAATAAATCACTATTTGGCTTAACGTTTACACTGTATATTTTTCTCTTTAGACTGTGAGTTTTTGGTTTTTTGATTTTTATTTATGCCATGTAGAAAATATATTTTTTATATATGTTTAGTTAGCTGATGAGGGGCTGAAGCCCGAAACGTCGATGTAGAAAAACACGTTCTAACTAAATAAAGATTCAACTAGCCTAGTGTTGAAAAAATAAACGTCACTTCATCGTGTCTGTACACACTAATCAAACACAACACGGTTTCGACAAAATCAACAAAGAGTTATTCATATTAATGGGTAAAGGAGTCAGAAGTAACTAGTCAAATATATGTATTAAATATTTTTTGAATGTATATATAAAGTATATATTAATTTTACAAATTATAACTGCAGATTGTCTTAAATTTAAATGATTGATTTTAATTTAGAAGGACAGATAATGAATTACAATATTAACTAGTCTGAAACATTTTAAAAAGTAAAATTTAGTTTTGTTTTTATCATGGGAGTCTCAGTACTTTTATAAAATTAACTCCATAATGATAAATTTTAGTCTAGAATTTAATTTCTTAAAGTATATTCTCTTCTTAAAGTTGTTTTTTATGAACAGTGCATCTTATAATTTAAATAGTTAAAAAGAATTCCACATATAATTATGAAAAATATTGAAAATTCATTAAATTAACTTTTTGTTTTAAGGACAAATATATAAAAAATCTATTGATACATATTGATATGAAGTGAAACAAATATTTGATTTTGGAAAATATGTTGAAATTAATGGTTTTATTAAATTATGTTTTTGCATATATTTTTAAGTTTAAATGAATGCTTAAACTAATATTTTTTAATTTGACCATGCTTGAAATGACATTCTTACATCTGTGTCTAATAATTATATCATTTTTATGATCTTTATTGAATAGTTCTTAAATAAATTTATTAATTTTTGAAATAAGATACATTTTTGTTTTTTTTAATGCATACAATATTTTTGTCTATAAATTATTTTAATTTGTATATTATTTTATAATTGCATTAATAAAAATTAAGGAATTTTATAAATAAGTCTCAATAATAATCATGAATCAAATAATATAAATGGACTATTATCTTGTAAAAAAATTCATGTATTAATGTATTAATTTCTGTATGATGATATATATTTGTCTTTAGGATGAAGTTTTGGATGAAGCTACATTAAAAAAGCTTATTTTAGCTTTTGAGAAAAAAGTTCTTAAAAATCAAGCACTTAGAATTAAATTTCCAGAACTACCTGAAAAGTAAGATTTTTTAAAATAATTACAATAATAATTTATAAATCATATATCCATATTTAATGAATCGTTTATCATTCATTCATTTAATTTTAGATTTATGGATTCAGAAATTGAACTTAATGATATAATTCAAGAAATGCACATAATTGCTACTCAACCAGATTTATATAATGTATTAGTGGAATTAAATGCCATTTCAACAATTCTTGGATTGCTTACTCATGAAAATTCTGGTAAAATTTGTATAATGATATAAATTATTAAATTTCTTCATAATAATTCAATTAAGTGTATCATTTTTATTACAGATATAGCAATTGCCATTGTAGATTTGCTACAAGAAATGACTGATATTGACACTTTACATGAGAGTCAAGAAGGTGCTACTGTATTAATAGATGCATTAGTAAGTAATTTGATATAATAATCAAAAATGATGGAAATATAAACAGACTTCATATACAGTACTTTGATTATAATTATTAAACTTTGGATTCAAGACAATTTCAATTCTATTGCTGTTTAAACTTTTTATTTTGGATTTATAAGTAAGTTAAAGGATAAATATATTTTTTAAACATTTACATAAGTCAGTGATTCCAAACTTTTGTGACTCTTGGTGTTCTTAATCTACTGCCATTTGGTGGTGGTGGTTCCCATATACAGTATTTATTTTTAAGGGGCAAGGTAGTACTCTTTCTACCTAAGAGTAATTAATGTGTTGGTATTATGATTAAATAATATAAACAAATAAATTGAATTTATAAGCCCTTTTTGCAAAGAATCCCTACACTATAATTATATTATATAAAATGTATGTAGTATAGTTATTTTCATATACCACACATGCATTAACTACAGATTTTAACTTGTAAGATCAATCACAAAACAGAAACAAAAATGTCTAAGAAATTGTTTCTATGTCTTTATTTTTGAATTAGCAAGAAGAGCATAACTTAATTCTAGGAAAAGAATTTTAAAAAACTTGTATTTATTTTAAAAAGTTGGATTTCAATATACACAATTTAAACAGGCATACAAAAAAGCACTGCATAAATGCTGCCAGAACATCACTAATAATAATAATAATAACAATAAAGAAAGAGGAGGGGCTGCCTGCTTTTGCAAACTTAGCCCACTAGGAAGAGAAAGGGGTGTAGAAAAAGTTGAAGGAAGGATTCTTAAGGGATAGGTATAAAGTAAAAGGGGGAAAAGTAAAGGTGAAAAAAGTTTTTAGGACCTCAGAGCGCTGCAACGGAAATTATTAACAACCATAATTACCGAAGTTGACAATACCGTTATACAATATTAACAATTACAAGAAATGGTCGGGTTACAGTAAAATGCAAAACCCATCACATATGGGTAGGTAGAAAGTAACCTTGAATACTGCAATGATACAATAATATTATGAACAGGTTACAATTTTAATACACAGAGAGAATGAAGATAGCAGCTTACTATGATATAATATAATAATACAGAATACATGGTACGTGAGGACTCAATACATATTAATGGGAAATTATTTTATTTTTATTTTATATTTTTTTATTATTTTTTTTAATCTAGAATCTAAAACTAAACTAATACTAGACAACTAAACTATGTACAGAAGAATTTTACATAGCTGATTTCGTTGTTTCGCTGTTTTCATTCTCAGGAATTTTTTCTTTTTTGTAGAAGTCTGGCAGAAGAGCCCTGGTGCTTTCAATAAACCTTTCCAAACACTTCCACAGATTTTTCTTATCAAAAATGTTTTGTAGTGTCGGTAGCCAATTTTGACCTTCTTGAATGCATTCTCTGTAGAACGGAATGCGTTGACCTTCATATCGTTCACAGTGGAATATAAAATGCAGGGCATCTCCTATGCTATTATTGTTGCACCGGCATTTATTAGTGTTTCTCTTCTTAAAATGGTAGAGGTAAGCCATAAAATTGCTAATAATGGATAACATGGTTGTAGCCATCCCTGACTAGTTTTGGTGGTAGCCCTGGGTGCTGCAGCACACTGTTTGGGAATCACTGATATAAGCACATGCTTAAAAATTTATTTACTCCTTAACAAAAAAAGTGCATTTAAAAATTGCATTTTGTTAATTATAATAATTAATAACTATAATTATGCTAATTGTTTGGAGCAATGATCTCAACTTTTTACATCTGTAGAATTTTTAGTATTTTTACTTTAAGCAGTATAGTTTAAAGAAATAAAATATATGTATGAAAGATTTTAATGCTGATTTCGTTTTCTAAGTTATATAGTGTATTATAATTAGACAGGGTACAGTAATTTTTACTTTTTAATGTTTTTAGTGAAAAGAATGAAAAGTTCTTATAAATATCTTTGCAAAACCTTTGAAGGTTGCTTACAGAACATTAGTGTTTTCAAGACACAAATATCCACTGATTTAGAGTATTATCTTATTCATTGATTTATTGTGAATATTTTATTAATTGATTATAACTTTTAAACACTAATTTAGACAAAAAAAATTCTTAATTTGTGTTGCTGATGAAAGTTTGGATATTCAGTTTAAAAATGTATAGTTTTTACTTATTTATTTGAAAATGTAATGGATTCCATGCATAACTTGATAATTATAAAAGAAGCATTTATTATTCTCATTGTAGAAAACAATTTAATAATATATTTTCTATAATATTTAAATCATAATCATATAAAAATTGTGTATGACTGGTTTACACTTAATATACAAAAAGAATCCATGTTTTATTTTTATATGTAAAAGATAATACACACAATGTTTTAATATAATATTTTTTTATTGAAAGAGTTTAAATTGTTATCTTCTTCTATATGAATATTTTTTGTTTTTTATGTTTAATGATGTTATTAATTAATAATTTTTCTCTAACTTGTATTTTTAATAGATAAGTATGTATTTTATACAAATATTTTCAGTCTGGAATATTCTTTGTAGTTTGCCCTAGATTTTTATTAATTATTTTTATGTTGTCTCCATAAAATATTACTGTTAATTTTATAATAATTTTCAATCTATAAATACAAATTATAAATATAATTTTTGATATTTTCAGCTTGATGGGCAAGTTGTTGCTCTTATGGTTCAGAATTTAGAAAGGTTAGATGAAACAATCAAAGAAGATGCAGAAGGTGTTCATAATACTTTAGGTATATATTGAAATGGTTTTCTTTATATAATATTAACATTTAAAAATAAATATTTTGGAATTTAAATTTTATATTTTTAATGTTTTATTACTTTAGGCATTATAGAAAACTTGACTGAATTCAAACCATTATTATGTGTAGAAACTGCACAACAAGGTCTAATGCAATGGATATTAAAGAGATTAAAGGTTTATATTAGATTTGAAATTCTAAAACAAATTTTATTGTATTTAAGCAATAATATGTTGTTTTTTTTTCCAGGCAAAAATGCCATTTGATGCAAACAAGTTATATACAAGTGAAATACTGTCAATTTTATTGCAAAATCATGATGGTAAGAATGTGCTCCTTAAAGTTTGTTGAACATTTTATCTCAAAAACATAAAAATTCTGAATTAAGCAAACTAAGTCAGCAAAGAAAAAGAGGAAAGTTAGAGTTAAGAAGTTATAGTTTTAATAGATAGTTTATAGTTGTGGTATGGTAATTATATTTTAAATACAGAAATGTTTCCAAAATATTTTCTGCCTTCATTGTTAGATATAATTTTGAATTTCAAGTTTTAAGATAACTATAACAACATAAGAAAATCCAGCAACAAGTTGTGTAACTTTCTTGTAACTCATTAAAATTGCATTTGGCATCATCTGTTAGGAGCTTTTATTTAAAAACTTTTGTTATTAATTATTATAAAATAGCAAAAAGCTTAATTTTGAGGGTAGAGATGAGGTTTTTTTTAAAAAATTGTAAATAATGAATAAAATCTTGTCTGGCTCTACTTGAGATATGATACATGACCCCTTTTTATCTCCCTGACTTTTTGGTTTTTGACCATGAAAACTTCTTAGCATCAATCCCCTTAATACACAAACCTCCTTGCAAAAGTTCATAAATTTCCAACAGGAATTATTAAGGTTCAAAGGTACAGGAATTATTAAGCTTCAAAGTGGGTGAACAAAATTGTGCCATGCACTCCCCCACACACACTTAAACTAACATTCATATATACAGAAAAGAACCAAAACCTTTTTGCATTTCTTGATGTTACAAGATCCTGAGTCAAAAACTTGGGGTGGGGGTCATTTTTTGACTGATCACCAGATATAACCATATATTGACTTCTGTTCTATATATCATATACCAGTTGTAGATATATAATTATATATCTGCAACTGGGGAAAATAAAAACTTAGGTTTTTTCATTTTATGAATTTAATATTTAAATTTACAAATAATAATAAATTTTAAATATTTTAATGCTTGCATTACTTCATATCATAAAAAGAATTTTACCTGACAAAATCAACAGCTCTCAATTATACAGCAAAATTTAAGAAATAAATTTATAAGTAATATAAAAAATTAAAATACTTAACAAAAATTGTTATTATACATAGAGTAATGTTATTAACCTTGAAAACACTTAAGGAAAATGAAATCAGCTTATTTATACAAGAAATCAAAGAAAGTGTAATTTGCTTTCTGGATTTTAGTAATTTCTGTACAAATGCTAATCATTTTAAACTTTGTATTATAATACATTTCATGTTTAATATTTTAGTTTTTGTAAGTTCAGAGCAGTAACTTTAGCCTTTACAAGTGTTTAATAAAACAGTTTTCAACTTGCTTAATAGGGTGTTGTTTGGGTTTTAAGCTGTTCAAAAGTAGAACATTTGAATTCCAGTAAAGTTTGAAGGGTTTGAACAAAAGTAAAATTCAGATTTAATTACAGTTACATAAAAAGTGATAAATAATGTGTGTGTAAAAGTAAATTAATTAACAAAAATAATGCAAATCATATACAAGTTTTAGCATCTAAGTTTTAGTTTTTCACTGTTTTTAATGAAAATTTTCAAGCCATAATTTTTCAATATTTTTTAGAATTAATACATACATTCTGGAATTTATTTTTTAATTAATTTACTGTGTTACTCTTTACAATTTTAGCTTTAATTATAAAGTTAAGGTTTCTATATAAGATAGAGAAGTTGCTTATTTATGCTTGAAATTTTCAAGCATAAATTAAATTGTGTGTAACATTTATATTTATTAAATTTTAAAATGTTACATTAATTTTTCAAAAGTAAAATGTTTAAAAATTTAAAGTTATTTGTAAATTTGAATATTGATTAATGTTTGTTAAATGCAATTGTTTCAGTTTTGTTATGTTGCAATGATTATATTAATGTTTAAGATTATATTGGATTGAAGCCAGAGGTTAATTCAAAAATATTTAGTAAAGTTATAATTTTATTTTGGATTTTGTTCTAAAAAATTCAGATTAAACTTCTTGTTATTAAATAAGTTATAAACAAATCAGAGAATTGAAAAAGATGAACTTTAAATTTAAATATATGAAATAAAATTTATTTTTAGATAATAGGAAATTGTTGGGTGAACTTGATGGAATTGATGTTTTACTCCAGCAGCTTGCTGTAAGTTTTCATTAATTATGTTTTCATTAAAAAATTGAATCTTATAATACCCATATAAATCTTTATTGTCACTTTTTATATTAGAAAATTTAGCCATTGTTAAATGTAGAATATTATGATACTAATATTAAATTTTCCTGAAATATTTATTCACATATGTATATATCATTATACAGGGTGAGGCAATAACTATTTCTACCTTGAATATTACTTATAGTAAGTGAACTATCAAGATCCTGTTTCTTAGAGGTTGTATGGTGGCAAGGAGGATGCAATTTGATAGAGAGTAATTTGACCTTGAGTGAAACTTCTGTTTTTTAAATAAAATGTGTACAGCTATTTATTTTTTGATTGCAGTTACTAAGAAGAATTCAACAATCTATGGTTTAAGGGAATTTAAAGACATTTAAAGCTCACTTTTAACAAAAATACGAACTTTGGAACATGCTGTAATAATTTATGTTCAAAGATAAACCCTAAGCTTCAATGACTTTGAATGCCTTCATTGTGATAGATCATTGTATGCCTCTTGGTAGCTGCTGTTCAAAAATAAATAAATATACATTTCATTAATTAAAGAAAAAACATGAAGGTGACTTTTATTTCATCTTGATATGTTCACCCAAGATCATATTATTTATTATCTAAATGCATCTCTCCGCCATATAATCTAGAAAAAACGACACCTTGATAGTTCAGTCAGTTTGGAAGATAGTCAAAGTACAATTGTTTATCTCATTCTGTATATTGAAACTGCTCGAAGAAATACTTTCAGATTTTTTTTATCGTTTCCAGTTTTCATTGTATGAGTAATAATGTTTCAAACGTGTATTTAATTATTTTATTTATTCTGATGATAATTTAACTAAGGATGGAGAGTCAGAGTTGGGAGTCAATGAGTCAAATCTTTTTACAGGTGTTGGAGTCGATTTAAAAAAATATCAAATCAGGAGTTGTGTATTTTTTCCAACTCCCCATACTTGAATTTAACAGTAAAAATGATAAAATTATCAGTTACTTAACAACTTTAAAACAAATTGAGAATAAATAATAATAATGTACAGTATGTACTGTAGTAATTATTTAACTAGGTGCTTTTTTAATAATAATTATCCCATCATAATTTAATTAATGATAAATGTAGTTGGAGTTAAAGAATACATATAAATGCTTGTGTTAAATTTTAAAATTTAGTAGAAAGTATATTAACTTTGTCAGTTATTTTATCTATTTTTATTATAATGCAGAGAAATTGAACATGGTAAATTAAATTATATTATAACAATAATAATTTCTTTGAATTTACATTGTGTTTTTTACAGTGCTGTTTCTAAGCTTCCACTTAATTAACTATAGATGTTACATGCAGGGAAGCATATAATTTGGAGGCAAGATTTTAAATTCAGTGCATTGTTAAATTTAACCTAGTCTACAGATAAGTTTTCAAAATGAAAGTAGGCTGATTGATATTAATAATTATCCAAATAAAATGTTGTCAAACATATAGAATTATTTAAAAAACTTTTTAAACAAGATTTAAAAAATTTATAAACATTTTTGTATTAATTTGGATTTTGGACAAATCCAAAATTATAGATTCAAAACATTATCATCAGTTCTTATATTAATTAATTTGATTTTGTTGTTATCAAATCTTCTATTTCAATAAAGAAGTTTATTTTATTTTTATATGCGTTTCAAATTTTCAAACATATTGAGTGATTGTAATAAAGTAACCTATTTAATGCTGTCTAGAGAGATATATAACAGTCCAAATGCAACAGATTTGGTATGGTGACATTTCAAGTCATGCAGAAGACAATTTTGTAAAAAAAAACAATTAGTATCAAAACTCACCACTAAGGTACTTTTGGCATTGCAAACAAAAAAAAAAAACACTGTTTGTGGGGGACACTTAAAGAAGTGTGGTTTATCAAGGACATGTTGCAAATTTGGCATCTTTGATACACAGTATCGTACTGCATGTGAGAAATATAGATGATCGATTATGGTTGGCCATCAAACACATTATTTATCACCTTCATGTTTTGCATGTTAAGAATGGGGGCCACATTCAGCAGTATCTTTTTCATTGCTAAAGTCTTTGTATATCTTGAGTCTTTTGAACATTCTGAATTTCTGGAATGTTCAAGTCATTGTAAAAATGTCACTGTTTCTTTGTAGAACTTTCTTATACTCACTATTCTTTATTAATATTGTTGTTATATATTTTCTGAAGTGTTATTTTAGTTGGAAATAGAAAAGTTTATGACAATATATTTTTGTATTATTTTTACTAAATGACAGTAATCATTATCATGGATAATGATTGTCATTGAATAGCAGCTTGTGGCATCTAATTTGAAGGTGTTGTTGCAGCAGGGTGTACTGCATGCAACCCTAATAGAAAAAAACATTAATTTTAACTTAAAATTAATCAAAATCTGGGCCAATTGAAATGTTACACAAAATCAAAACAATTCTATTAAGGTTGCATGTTGCACTCTCTCCTGTGACCCTCATATTAAATGCATGAGCTGCCACTGCTATCATTATCATGGAAAAAACGTTATCATCATCATAAGCTTTGATTTAATGGCAATATGGAGTTTTGAAATTAATTTGTCTCATTACTTGTTAGATAGGAATTTTTTAATGGGATTTTTAAAATAAAAAACTCCTCAAAGACATCTGCTTCCACACCAAAGATGACATTCTGCAGTGTGTATGTTTTTAAGAAGTGAAAATACAAAAGTCTATTTTGCATTTTCAAACAATATTTATATTAATTATTTTATAATCCTTAAATCAATTTTATAATTGTCTTTATAAGCTGAAGCAAACTGATATTGGATAGAAGCATTCAATATTTGAAAACTAAATTACAGTTTTATTTTATTTATTTTTTATTAAATTTATGTGCTACTTACAAAAATAATATTGATTAATACATTTATATATATATATTGTTTAACATTATTATATTTTAATGATCAGTCGTAGAGAAACCGTGTTGTGGTAGATTGCTTATTTGAATTATTAAACACAAGATCGTGTTATTAACTCAATCACTTGGCTTTTGACTCCACCTTTATTTAGTTGACTAAATCTAAAACTAGTAATATCCATAATTGATCATTTAGTTGACTAAACTAAATTTAGTTTAGTTATTAACTAAATAAAGGTGGAGTCAAAAGCCAAGTGATTGAGTTAATAACACGATCTTGTGTTTAACAATTCGAATAAGTATTTTAATGATACTTTTCTTATAATATGAAATTTTTGGTAATACAGTAAAGTTTATGTGAACCAAAGTGGCACAATACCAAATTATTTTTTCAGTTTTGGCAGGCTTCTATTTTAGACAGGTTTTACCGAATAAATTTCATTTCATATAATTTTTTAATAATATAATGAAAAATTAAGAGAAAATTAATATAAGTAATTTTTCCATTTACACAAGTAATTGGTTTCATGAAAAATGAAAACCATATAAATGGACCATGGAAAGCTGTTTAAAAAATAGGAATCTATTTTACATTTAAAATACAATATTTTACTCTTACTGGAGTAGAAGTATTAACTAAAATTTTTTTAAATGTACATCTATTTATGAGGCTACTGATAACAAAACATTATACCCACATTTTTTGATGTAATTATCATTAATTTTCATAAAATTGATTATTTAAAATTTAAAAATTTTTTTGCCACTTAAGTAAATTTGTATAAATGGAGACTTTTTATAGTTATTAGATGACTATGTAAATAGAGGGATTACTGTATTTATTACAATAATAAACATTATAATATAAAATAGATTAAAATGTTATAATTTTTTCTGTCTGTCTATTTATCAGTATTTCAAACGTCATGATCCATCAAATTCAGAAGAATATGAAATGATGGAGAATCTCTTTGATTCTCTTTGTTCATCTTTAATGTATGTTCCTAATAGAGAAAAATTTTTAAAAGGAGAAGGTTTGCAATTGATGAATCTGATGCTGAGGTAAATAATGAATTTTTTAATTTTTTTTATGTGAAATAATTTGCTAAAAAATGCTCTTCTATTAATTGAAATGAATGACTTTTAAATTTAAATTTTATTTATTATAAAAAAATATTTTCATATGATTACTTTTTAATCATTAGAAGCTTTTCAAAAGTTATTAGTTTATTATTAATATTAGTACTATTAATACAGATATATGCCAGTGACTGTGGTTCCATAAGATTATAATGGAGATGAAAAATTCATATCATCTGTACATTTTATATATTTATATACATAAATACTATTGTATGTCTTATAGCCTATGTGAGTAAAAGACTACATATAGAAGGTTTGTCTAAATACACTATGGTACTTAATGATGTATTCCTTTGTGCATACCTGTCTTCACATAATCTTTAATTTGAATACAGGCAGTCCTCTACTTACAAACTTAATCCGTTCATAGCGGTCGTTCGCAAGTCACAAAGTTCGTAACTCAAAAAGATGATGTTTGGCGCAAAAACTCAAATACAACATTGTTTTTAATTAAAATTAAATATTAATTAACTGTAGAAATAAGTAAATCTCTCTCTATAAATCCATGCTGTCTTATTCCTTAAAGTTTCTGCTGTTAAGTAATACTGTATTTTCTATTGCTGTCTTCATTTTTAATTATTCTTTTGTCAATATTTATTGTTATCCTATGTAGATATGTCTTCTATTATATATATGGTTGTCAAGAAAATAAAGAACATTTGGCTGTAAAAAAAACCAGAAAAAAATGTAATGATAGGAAAAGGTTTTATTTAGTAATCAATACAAGACCAGTTATTTTTCTACATAGTCACCATTACGATTTAAGCATTTGCAGTGTGACAAGTGCTTAAATTGTATTTTTTTGGTTTCTTTTGTCATTGACGTTCACTACCAATTCTTTCAGCCAGTTAGTGATAGCTTTTTTACTTCATCATTCATTCCAAAATGTTTTCCACCCAAAAACTTTTTCAGCTTGGGAAAGAAGCCTTACAAATTTCATTGTCAATTTTTTGTTTCAGTTCTTTGGTCACAAGAGATGGTCATCCAGAACAGCCTTCAACATGCACTTTTATTTTTTTTTTTTTAACATCAAACATTAAACATCATTTTCTCACACTTGCTTCATTCATAATGTGCTCACTGTGCACTTCCATGATTTGCTTATGACTTTCTATAGGACAAACTTTCTTTGTGTTTATAAAAATGAATAACACTTTGCATATGGTGGGACTTTTAATTTTTGTACATCTTGACAAAACAGTAACAATAAGCCTGCCATTATTGAAATTCTACTTGTGCTAAGTTAACACATCAGAGAACAAATTGATGGCAGTTATTTACCTATGTAAAGTGCTATGTGCAAACATTCTTTATTTTCTGGATACCCCTCATATTAAAAAACTTTGTTTTCATTTTTGTTCTTATTGTCATTAACCATAAAAGAAGAAGAAAAGCCTTTCAGACTATTAAATTTCTGAATAAAATATTTCTGAAATATTTGTTTAAATGAATCATATTAAATTTTAAATTTAGTGCTTAGTTGTAACACATAATATGATATACAGGGTCTTCCAAAAAGAATGCTACCATTTTAAATTATTGTAATTATGATAATTATTATCTGAGAACATTATTACATTAAGACTTGGAAAACTGTGCAAGTTTCACATTTGCCCATTACAGTATCTCAGTTTGTGTACCACATAGTACATCCAACCAACTTTTAATTTCTTCCTCCATTTGCTACAGCATATGTCATCACTCTCCCCACAGCATCCACAATTATATAGCTTTTGCATACTACTAATGTTACAGTGATTTTGACTTTTAGAACTGCAGAACGTGGAATGCCTTCTCTATTGTGGAATCACTACTTTCATTTACAACATTTATTAGAGGTAGTAGATAAAAAGACATTTGAATGCAGTTGGGAGATGAAACTTGGATAGTTACTCCGTCGATGGGTGTACATTGCATACTTCTCGTATAATAATTAACATAATCACAGTAATTTAAAATGGTAGCATTCGTTTTGAAAGAGCCTCTATTTTATAGCTAACTTATTATTTAAACTTTTCATTTATAATAAATTAGTAATTTGATTGTAATGCAGAGCAAATAAACAATCATGTCAAATAATAACATGTAATGATGCTTTTGATAAAAGTGTAAGCATTTAAAAATCTTATACACTTTTAAATTTAAACTAAAGAGATTTTTAATGTTTGACATTACAATTTTTACCAAGGAAATTTTAATATTATTTTTAAATGTTTATTATTATTTAAAGGGAGAAACGACAATCAAGAAATGGTGCTCTTAAAGTCTTAGATCATGCAATGTGCAATCCAGAAGGAAGTGATAATTGCAATAAATTTGTTGACATTCTTGGTTTAAGAACAATTTTTCCATTATTTATGAAAACACCAAAGAAAAATAGAAAGAAAGGATTAAATTTAGAAGAGCATGAAGGTATGTTACTAAAAAATAAACTAATTTAAAATTATACTGAAATTATGATAAAGTAAATTTGTAATTTGTAAAAAAGTATATTTACTGTATATTGACAGTCTGCATGAAAAAATTTTATATATAATTGCAATCATTGTAATGTAAACTGCAAACTTTTTAATGTAGAAAATAAATGTAGTATTTAATTCCATTTTTATTTATACAGTTATCTAATCAATCCTATTAACATAATAGCATTTATATTCATACTCATTAGTTTATGTGTTTCTGAAAAATTTATGAGAAATAAATCTTTATAAATAAATTATTAAAAATGTAAAATGCACAACAAAATATTATTAATCAAATAATAAATAATATTTTTAAATTAAAATATATTAAATTACAAATATATTACAAATTAAATCAATAATTTAATGTAATTTAAAAAAAAAACAAACAAAAAGAGTTGTACAGAGTGTTCATTCATATGTTATATTAATATTTATAATTTATAGATAAAGCTTAATAATCAAATACTACATTTTAATTATTTCACTTTGATGGCCCAGTTGAGCCAATCAAATCAAGTGCAAGTGATGCCAGAAAATTTTCTTGGCAACCTGCTCTATATACATCAGCTCCATCCCTTACATCTGGCTGCTCCCATTGATGGCCTGGCCAAACCCATTTTGGGACACAGAAAAAAGCCTTATTAGGTGGAAAGAGTTCAAAAATTGTTTTCAAGTTTTTTAATAAATGAAACTACATTATTTGAATAATCTTTTAAAATACAATTTAAATTAAAGTTACTAGGATAAATTAACTAAACTCTTTATTTTATATATGTTATTACCATAGAAAAATCATATCAGAATAATTTTTTTCTTTCATTTAAGAGCATGTTTGTTCCATTATTGCTTCAATGTTAAAGAATTGCAAAGGAACTCAACGTCAAAGATTACTTAACAAGTTTACAGAAAATGATCATGAAAAGGTACTTTTGTTAATTTATTTTTTATAATTTTTGGACTTTTATCATATAGGGTGTCTGAAAAGTTAGTGTGCAGTGAGAAATTTGTAATGATGTTAACTCTAAACACAAAATCAGCCAGAATTGGCTTAATTTATTCAAGAAAAAACTGACTGGTGGAAAAATTGTTTAACTGGTTCTGCTATACAAATTCTCCTTGTAGCCTGAGGGTTTTATATAAAAACAATTTCATCTCCTGGTACATAGAAAGAAGAAATTTTTAGAATTTAGAATTAAAGTTTTACATATGATATTGCCTTTTTACAAGACCTGTAAATTGCATGTTCCACATTTCCACTTTGTGGTAGATAGTGTTACTGCTTGTTCAGGTATATTCTGGTTCTTGGTTTACAGTTTTTGAAAGACTTCTTTGCTGATCACATAATCTCCTTTAAAATTATTTGGCCTGCTAGCTCTCCAGATCTCACTCCCCTGGATTTGGGAACTCTTGGAAACATTTTCAATGGTTCCTGAAGGAGAAACTGTGATATCATATGCACAACCTCAGTTTTATTAAAAGTTTTAACCTTTTCCACTGCAAAGTAACTTTTCAGACACTTTGTATTAATATAATGTAAAAAACAAAAAAAAAGCTAAAATTGAATTTAATCTGTTATTCATATTAAACGTGTATCAAAATAGATGATATATGTCTGTTTATCAATATTATAATAATTATTTCTCTTGTTTGCAGATTGACCGTTTGATGGAATTACATTTTAAATATTTGGAGAAAGTACATCATGTTGACAATCAAATTGAGAAAGAGAAAGCAGTTAGTATTTAGGAAACTAATTATACTTCTTTTATCTAAAATTAACTGATATTAAATACATTTTTGAATTCATATTTTTTTAATATCAGGAATATCGTTATAATGACGAGGAAGTCAATTCTATGATGGAAGATGAATTTTACTTAAGAAGATTAGAAGGTGGTCTGTTTACTTTACAATTAATTGATTACATTATGCTAGATACGTGCAGCTCTGGACCCTCTTCGGTAAGTGGAAAATAGAAAGAAAATCCTGAAATATTTGCATTATATTTTAAGCTTACAACATTTATGAAATTTAGATAAAACAGAGAGTTCTTCAAATTCTTAATTTGCGTGGCGGATCTATAAAAACAATTCGTAATGTCATGAGAGGTATGTAAGAATTTTATATAAATTATCTAAAACAGTATTCTGCAACCGGTGTGCTGTCACAATGTGTGAAAGGTCTGACGTAAACTTTTACATCATCCATTAATTGTCAAGTTTTATTTATATATTTTTATCACAGTTGCTGTGTTTTTTATGCTTGTATTTCATTCTCTGCCACAGCACTGATGAAATAAGATGATGTTTATTTATTCTTTATTACAAGCTAAGCATTTTTACATATTCTAAGAAATTAAATGTAAAATAAATTTACTCACAAATGTTGATGTCTGTTTAATAATAATAATAAGAAGAATGATAATAATAATAATAATAGGTTAGTGGCATTACATAATTCTATTACTAGTATTATGTCATACGTTTTTGAATGAATAACATTTTGGTGTGCCTCAAGTAAAAAAAGGTTGCGGAACACTGATCTAAAATATGTTTTTGATGTATTTTTTTTTATGAATTTAATTTTCAGATTTAAGAATTAAGACATTAATAGTAAATTTTTATTTATATTCTAGAATATGCTGGTAATTTGGGTGATGCAAAAGATTTAGCTGCAAGAGAAGCAGAGCAGCAGCGCATTTTGCAATTAGTGGATCGTTTCTAATTGTTTAAAGACACTTTTTAATCAATCACCTTACACCGTTTCATTCTTCACTCTGTCCATTTGTAATTTATTCATTTGGAATAATCATCAAAATATTTTATTAATAAAATGAATTTTTATTCTTGATATTAAACTCATTATGTAGTAGGAAGATGGAATAATATGTAGCTTATATTATGTTTTTTTATAGTTATTTATTCTACAATTAACATATATTAAGAATTTTTTAAGAGAATTTTTAATGATGATTTTAAAATTTGGGTCACATTTATTATTACAGAATTTAAAGTAATTCTGACTAGCTTAGAAGACAAAGCTTAAAAATAGGCTGTGTGATATTCTGAATATTAAAAGAGAGCAAAAAAGGAGAGAATAAGTATATGTTGTTGAATAATTTTTATATATATAAATTATAAATCTTGTTGTTAAACTTTTTCTTTATTCATTGAAATAAAGATTTGTGGTTTATATGTAAGAAAAGTATTGATATTTACATGTACAACCATTAATTAATAGCTCACAGCATGCAGCAGGCTTAGTCAACTTGTGGTATATGATCAACTTTTTCTCATGAAAGTAGATCATTCCCCACCAACGTACCAATGATTTACTGCCACATTTTTATTCTTTTATATAAGTGTGTTAACCTGTTTTTATGAAATTATGCCACAAAATATAATTATGTTTATTAATACATGATAATTGATGTTTTAGATCATTTTGGTAAAGACACTGAAGTTGATTTAAATTCTTGCATGTAGCAAAATGATGTCATTTTGCTGCATGCTAGATGCTACATGCAGGAACTTGAATTCAACTTAAGGCATAAACTAAACAACAGCATTTGTCATTCACCATAACAAAAATTATTTTATTTTATTATCCATTTTATTCATTTGTCTCACACTTAATAAGTTTTGCTTCTCTATCATCACACACATTTTGCATATAACTGAAACTGTTTAGAGTGCAACAAAGCAGTTTATAAGATAATATAGAGACTAAGACATAAAGAGCACACACTATTATTTTCACTGCATGCTTTTTTCACTGGGATACAAAGACTCATTATCTCATACAGTACAGCACTAATAATTCATAGCAATAAAGATTTTATAGTGGAAATATGGAATAATTACAAATTTTCTTTTATTTTAATAGGCCACATAGTTCACGTTTGACAAAAAAAATGCTGCAATTGTCTTGTTGGTAATCTCTCTTATAAAGTATCAATTTAGAAAAACTTGACACTGTGAATAAAAGAATTCTCACTATAAACAGAATCAGAATTAACTAGAAAATCATTCGATATCAAGTATTGTAAGAATTAAATTCCCTGATACTAAAAATATAATTTCTTTCTCCATCAATAGTATTGATTTAGTCGTCTTATCATTATAAATTAAAGATGTTTACGGGTTTTATTTTTATTATTAAAACTATTTTGAACTAATCAATTGAAGGAAAACAAGACAAACCAAATATTTTAAATGACATATGTAAAATTAGCTGTGGGTGGAAAGGAACAAGATAAAAATAAGCATAATTAAACTTTCATGAACTTAATTTTCTTGAGCAGTGGAAAATAAATTAGTTATATCATTAACATGAATAATTTTTTATTCAATAAACATTTTTATATATCAGTTTGTTGCATTAAAGCTATATTTATTAATTTTTTAAAATATAAATAAAAGAATTTGTTACTTGATTCTGTTACAAATTTAGAAAATGAATTTACTTAAAAAATACTTTAATGAGTAGCAGGAATTCATACATTTAATGATAATTAATTGACATTAAGACAACAAATCTGTCCTTATTACAATATAACTTACACTTAACATTTTGACTGTCAACTTGATAGTTTTTGGTTAATTATGATTCCAATCATAATGCTCAAGGAAACAGTACTGAACTATAAGGGCTAAATTTAAAATTTATATTCTTCACATAAACTCTCTTGCTAAATTTTCCTTATTGTTTTTATAAAATAAATTTTATCACTGCTAAGGCTGGGAATATACACCATTTTGAAGTGAGTATTATATCGTTGCGTGACAATTATAAGGTAGCCTACACGTACGGATAAGCGAAATCAGCATTTACAATACTGTATTTGTTTAATGTGTAAAATAAAAAAAACGCAATTTTTAACGACGCTTACCTTTTATGATATATTGACGTCAGTGTCTGTTAATTAAAATTGCATGCACTAACAAAATGGACGGTCGTCGTCCTTATTCTATTTTTCATTAGGTATTACGAAGCTTTGTATAAACAATAACTTCGTTTATCAATTATTCATGAGAGAGACTGAATAATAAATTGAATAATCATCAAATTAACACTTTATATGTACTGGTATACCACTGTATTGTACGTTATACATGATATTTTTCTTTAATTTTGCTTCATTAAGGAAAGTATTTTGACTTTTTTAATATTTTTAATTATATGACGAAATTTCGATGGAATTTTTCGTTTATTTAATGATAAATATCATTAAATTTGATTTTTGAACTTGGCTTATAGCTAGAAATAGGACTTAGAGCTAGGAAAACTAGGCAACTGTCTAGACTTTGACTCGTTTCCCTAGAAAATTGCCTAGATCGGGACTCGGTTCCCTAGACAATTGCCAGGGTATGGTGCATAGAATCCGAGCTCGTCAAAAGAAAATAAAGTCGATGATCAGAAATTTAAAATTTTAGTAATAATCACATATTTAGAGTGATGATATATAAACATTTGAATCTAATCGGAACTTCATGATTTTTCTCTTGTAGTCTGAAGAGTACACTTTATCCTTCATAGCTGATGGCCCAAACTCATTCTGGATCAAAGTAATACTCAAATACATTGAGAATCAAAGCAAAAATATCAAATTAATATCATCATGAGATTTCTTTAGTATTTAGGAGTCAGATAGAGAGCTGACTCCTGAAAGAGCGTGGCTACGAAATGAATAGGCAAAAGATCCCAAGTGTCCCATCCTGCGCATCTGCCAATCTATGGGTCTTAGAAGATTCACTTAAGTTTTCTGTCAATTCCTTTTGGTTTCAAAGCATTGTACTTGTCTACGGTCAAAGACCTAAGAAATTTAATAAATTAAGAACCTCTGAAGAAGTTGGTTTGGTGGAATAAGGCAAAGCAATACGTGGGCGATCTGCAGATGAGGTGCCACGCACGAGGGCTTTCTATGAGAAATTGACTCCTATTTAGGTGTTAGATACGCGAAGAAAATCCGGAAAACTTCACGTAGCCAACTCGTTGGTGAGGCACGAAATCACGACCAATTCTACCAGTGTTTAGAGGTTTTATCTACACGGCCATTGGTGAATACCTCTGAAGAGGAATTGAAGTTAAAAAATGTTTGAAATGTAGTTATAGACTCATAAATTGATGGAGTAGTTTTGCAAATACACGAGTTGAAGCATATATTTTATTATATTTTTGGAATTATACAGTATTTTAAAAGGTTTAGTGTAAAATGTATTATATAAAATGTTAGGATTGTCTTTCTGAATATACAAAAGAGGATTTCAATGGCAAACGATGGAAAAAATAGTAAGTCGTCATAAAAATATTTGATGATAAATTTCCTTCGTAATCTGATTAAGATCACTCAAGTGGGCAATTCAGTATTACGTGAGTTGCCTAGGGGCCAAAGAAGGTTGGTAAATATTAGATTAATGACTCGAGTGTGTCTGACGACCGACAAATTTAATTATCTTTCGAAATGAGTACGCATTTGTTTAATCGAATTAAAACTATTCTTTGTATATTTTGTTGAATCGTTCGATAAGATAACACTGAAAATTATTCAATAACTCGATAATTTCATCTTTGGAACGTGTTGTAAATGAAATTTAAAAGAAATGAATCGTCAAAAAGTAATATATATATATATATGAAAATATTTAAATTGAAATTCAATTTTTCACTCTCAAAACTGTAATGCAAATTAGGAAATTTTATAAACAATGACACCTTTTATGAAACAGAAAAAGCTCTGTGAGCACAAAGGGTCTTTTATCCATGCCCACAATGGGGGGAAACTGATAATGACAGACAGGACCCGCTATTTCTGGGACACACCGTGTATGTAAAATTTCTGGGGCGATTCAAATTCCGGATCCCCAGAGCGGTAGTCTGACATCTTAACTGCCGTCATTATATTATTAGCAATTAAATAAATTAATGCTTAATTGCAAAGGGGATAGGGTACAAATAGCTCTAAGCAATTTGTTCTTTCCTCTTCTGGGTGCCCTGTTAATCAGTCCAACGTGGGTTTGGCCAAGCCCAAAGTGGAGACAACTGGACCCTCCATATCCACTTCAAACTGCTTCCAAAAATTCCTGGGATTTTTCGACTGTTTGGACTGGATTTCGGATCCCCCAGATCGTCATGATGACTCTTTAACCGCTTGGGTCGTTCCTGTATTATAAATTATGTACTTAAACTATGGTAAATTTATAAAATAGTCATATTATATAGCCATATTTAGTTGAATATGATTAATTAATCAATGCAATTAGCTTATATTTGATTAATGCTAACTAACTAGGAAACTTATGCCGATCGCTGGATATTAACAGCAATGAATAGGCATTAAGATGAATGAGAAATATACAAAAGAGAGAGTGAAATTAATTGATTTCGTTGTACAAATTGTTCGGGTGGAGGTACATTTTCTTTCCTACAGATCAGCAAAGATTTTAGATGATTAATTTCTATTAAAATGAAGATTAATCATTCTTTATCACGCAGTTTTATTTATGGTTTACGACTCCCAATCAGACAGATATATGAGAAATTTAAGATTTATCTTTAAATTCTTTCCCCGAATAAAAATAAATATATTATTTTTTAATTACTGAGGGTGATCCAAAAGTCGGTTAATTGAGATATATGTTTGATACTATTTTTAATAACCGTTAAAACTGATAAAACGAAATAATATAAATAAAATATTATTTCCAAGCCAGTAAAAATAAGAATATATCTCGATTAACTGACTTTTGGGCTACGCTATGTATCAATATATAATTTAAATTGAATAATTATTTAAAATAATAATAATAATAATTTCAAGCCTACAAAATTATTAATTTTTATTTTTCTTTATTAGTGTTTGATTTTAAGAAAAAAATTAATTACAATATTATTTTTTCAATTTATATTTTCTATTATCTCCATAAACTAATGGCACACGTCTTATTATCTAATGATTTAAATTATTCTGGTTTAGATATGAGATTTAAATGTCAAAGTGCATAAAGTATTCAATTCTACAATTTTATCATTTCTTTAAATTTATATGTAGGGAATTTTGGCAAAGTCTTTGATTACAATTAATTAATGGAGATAAAAATGAAATTAAAATTTAAAATTTATTAAAAATCGTGCACCGAAATCTTTCTGATATTATATATATTAAATTCCATAAATTACCTTCTGTCAAGTAAAAGGAGAGAAGAGGAAGAAGGGCAAGAGTGGTAGACAGAAGAAGAAAACATGAGAAGAGGAAGAAAAAGAGAAATAGAGAAGAGGATAGAAAGAAGAGAAGAGAAGACAAGGCACGACAGGAGAAGTAGAGAAGATGAAGAAGAGAGAATGTGAGATGAGAAAGAGGAGAGAAAGGAGACAAGGAAAGACGAAGAAGAGAGAATGTGAGATGAGAAAGAGGAGAGAAAGGAGACAAGGAAAGACGAAGAAGAGAGAATGTGAGATGAGAAAGAGGAGAGAAAGAAGACAAGGAAAGACAGGAGAAGCAGAGAAGACGAAGAAAAGAGAATGTGAGATAGAAAGAGGAGAGAAAGAAGACAAGGAAAGACAGGAGAAGCAGAGAAGACGAAGAAAAGAGAATGTGAGATAGAAAGAGGAGAGAAAGAAGAGAAGACAAGGCAAGACAAGGCAAGAGAGGAGAAGAGAAGTAGAGAAGACGAAGAAAAGTATCTTTTTCGTTTAAAATTATTCGCAATAGGAAATAACGAAGCTTGCTTGTAGCTATCATTGCATAAAGTTTTATAATTTTTACAAAATTAAAACTCTACATAGTAAAAAATAATTAAAGATAAAAATATAGATTTTTAATAAAATTTTAGGACAATTTTTCATTTGTTAAATAGAAAAAAAAAAGGAGATTTTTTTCTTTAAATTTTAGAACTCTGCATTATCTATTTTTCTCTTCACATTTAATTGAAGTACAATAGTAGTTAATTTAATTAAAATTAACCTTATTAAAATTACAGTTTAAAATAAACGATGCCGAATAATTGATTACGTGAATATTTTTATTAATTTAATTTTATTTTAAATATTATTCGTGAATTTATTTTAAATATAATTCATAAAATAAAGAGTGAAACGTAAATTGGATAACTTTATTTGCATGCAATTCAGCAATTTATATCAGCGAGCAGATTTATAATTCGCGCAGGAAACAGAAATGAAGCCTTTGCGGCGGTTAACCGACTTTCGGGCCACCCTATTGTTTATGATTACCATTAGTTGGCTGGAAATCAAGAAATGGCAAATAAATTTCTTCTATGTTTGTGTATGGAAATAAAATATATTCCGTTAGTAAAATATTGTTTCTATCGAACCGGTAAGGATTTAAACATCGATTTTTCTATTTACTTGTCGGAGCGGAAGCAGAAAAGAATGATAAAACGGTTGGGTCGGAAGAAGTGGCAGCGTGTTAAAACAGAAATGACGACAATAACAGGTCTTCCTCTATTCTTTCACCTCAATGATCATAATCAAAGAGCAATGGAGAGTTTGCGGTTGATGTATATGGTCACCATGGCGCACATATCAGCAATATTGCCAGCAATAACTATAAAGCCAAATTTTTATCATCATCAAATCGACTTTAAATTGTTTAAACGTACTTTTTTTAATAGGAAAATATTTAAATAAGCGGAGAAAATTTAACGCGTACAGTTAACTACAAGAGGTTATTAGAATTAAGAACTATGGCACGTCGGTGGCCAAGCGGATGAAATCAATGAACACAAGTTGAGGGTTCGTACCCGGCTGGGGTCCCACCAGTTGCCAAGCGGTTCTGTTCCCTGAACACTGAGAGTTCGGTCGTGGGTTCTCGCCTCTCCAGGACGGGCTAGCCAGGTGGAGTTTTTCGGGTTTTCTCCACGTTTGTAACGCCTGAATAGGGGCCAGTTACCGGAAAGCATCGCCTAAGGGGCATTGCGTCGCCGTAACTTAATAAACAAACAAACGTTCCCAGTTGGGCGCAGGTTTTCTTCACTGCTTCTTTCGCTGGAAACTGCATGACACACAGACTTGGCGCGCAGTTTTACAGGCTTTCTTCGGTGTGTCTAATACCTAAATAGGGGTTGCTTTCCAGTAGAAAGTCCTCCGGAAGGCATTCTCTTTTTGGTATGCAGTTTTTCGGGTTTTCTTTACGTGTATAATTCCTAACTATCGGGTCAGTTTTCAGTAGAAATTCTTCTAGTAAGTACTCTCTCCTTTGTATACAGTTTCCTTTATATGTCTAATACCTAAATAAGGACCAGTTTCGCATAGAAAATCCTTCCGGGAGGCATTTGTGTTTGAGCCCAAGTGTTGAGGTTGCCTTATTCCACCAATCCAATTCGACGCAATTTGTTTTTAGGATGTATGCAACCCATTCAACAATAAATTGGTCACGTATAAGAAAGATGTAAAAATAGCATCAATAAACGTTAAATGCTCTTAATTTTCTCATTTAATGTTTACTCTTTAATGTCGTCATTTACATCCTTTCCTTATCATACATAGAACCCTTCCGAAAATTTCCATTTAGGAGAAGGTGGAGCAGGATGAGGACGTTAGGCTTGAAAAGTCATAAGATGGCAACCGCTTTAACGAGAACAATAATTTTTCTATTCTCAGCAACTACAACATTTGGTAATATATAATACAAAATTTAATTTTTGAAAAACGTTTTTAAAAACAAGAAAACTTAATATTTTAAAATTATTTGTAAATGCTCATCTTGTCCCACGCACGGGGTAAGATGGGGATATTATTTTTATATACAAGAAGGACAAATTAAAATAGTTAAACTGTCGTTTTCTTTAATATTGGCACAAGAACAGTGTGCCCATTTATCACAACGGCTACATTTATTATTATTTTCCGAATAAATAAATATAAAAGTTTGAACTTACTCGTATTACTTTACCAGACGATACTGTCACTTCGCGCATGCTCAGTTTCGCTATTTTGTAAACAGACGATATTTTTTCCGATTGTTATCTCACATTTTATTTCTTGTTAAGATAGTATTTAAATTAAAAAATGTTTTCATAAATAAAATAAAACGTAAAAACATAAATAATAAAGTAATACAGTATACAATATACTGTATAAATTTATTACAGTTAGATATGATTTAAAAGTGAAATATTTCATTTTCTACAAAAAGATCATTTTTAAAATTATTATTTTATATATTTGAAAAGGTGATATAGAATTATCAATGACAACGAATTTAAAACTAGTTCACTGCACTATATTGCAATGCCTCTAGCCAGCAGCAGAATTCATGGCTAACCTTGGGCAAGATGGGGTACCCTATCTTGCCCCAACGTGCACTTTTCATACTGACTGCAAACACGGGTCAACTTTATTTCAAAACTAAACAATTTCAGTCTTAAAGGAGAATACCATATTATCTTCATCTAAAAGGTAATGTAAAAGTTTACAATAATACTTATTTTGTAGAGACTTTGTAGCGGGCATAAAATTAGATGAAGTATTGCTAAAACATGGAAAACTGTTTTATTTCCAAACAAAGAGAGCGATTCGAACTTTCTCTCGTCCCGTGATCCCTTTTGAGGTTCCCCAAACAACAGCTAGATGAAAGCACGTTAACCACGAAAAAACAGACGTCCCCGTCTTACCCCATGGCCCCATCTTGCACCACCTTCCCCTACTAGGTAAAAAATTTTATAAGAAATTCAACACCTAGCCGAATTTTTAGTATAGAATTTAAAATTCTCACTGCAATATAAATGCATTAAGATTGATATACAAAGTCAAAGACAATATAAGTTCAAATATGCAAATTTTATTTAATGTAATAGAAATTAAAAACTATAAACCGGGTGTAATTTCGTTGGAATAAGAAGACACCTCGTTCCAATAGAATAAAATTATACCCTGTATCAAGTATTCTACTTATTGAATTGCTGTTCAGTACCTTTCAAATCAATAATTAACGCTATCAAGATATATTCCAACGTAGAAAATCCACTTTTCTGCACCTTCTTCGCTTCTAACGTACCCTACCTGATGACCCTGCGAACTTTGAAAACACTGCTGACTTCTGCTGTAATTTGAGCTATAGGTACCACTAGTATTTTTTTCTTTTTTTTGGTTTAGGACTTCACATGAAAGAATAAAAACCTTATTTGGAAGCCTTAATTTTTATAATAATTTCCTCTTTAGGTTTGGTTCTACCTTTGGTAACTGCAATATGTGTATTGGTTTTCTTACGGTTCTTAAAGGTCAATTTCTGTAGGCCAGGTTCTAATGTTGCCGGATTAAAGAGATTCAACCTATACTAAATAATTTATTTCCTTGGCCATTAGTGATCACTCATCGTCTCAGGAGGATGTGAACAATGTAGGAATGATTTCCATCAGCAATTTTTCGATGAAATTATATAGCCTATATATTAATTAATTTATATTAAATTTTGACATTAAATTTTAGTGTATCTCTATCAACTTTATATATAATTTAAGATATAGCATGACTGAATTTATTGCCTTTTAGTATATATATAATCTGCGTTTGAAAGGTTTCTTTCGTTTCGTGTTGACATATCTAACTTAAAAGTGCTTTTTTCCTACGTCATTAATCTATTTTTATGTTCTATACTTAAAGAGATTTTATTGATTTTATATTTTTACCTGGTGTTTAGTTTATATTGATGTGTTATATTGACTTTACTATTTCGTGATTATGTTTTTACATTCGTACCTTCGAGTCACGGTTATATTGCCGTTTGGAGCTGTTTTGAATCATTTTATTTATTATTTTTATATGATTTTGTAACGATCTAGTAAAATCAAAGTTGAAATATTCATTTTTGAATATATTACGTGGAGTAAGTTATAGGCATTTGTGGGCACTGAGAAGGCCTTAATTGTGGACTAATTCAAGTCGTAATGAGTCGAACAAAGCTCGACATATTTCGGAAAGACGACCTCCGAAAAAATTATGTGGGTTTTGACTTCCCGAATTCGATCTGGGATCTTCCAGAACGGTAGGCTGACACCTTACGCGTCAGCCATGGGCTAATTACGCCCAACGTAGGGTCGAACTCACGATCTTGAGATTAACAGTATCACAGTATCAACTATTATATATCAGTATATCTGATACATCAACCTTAATTGAAATCCGTTTTCAATTTAGATTTTGACACGTGAATAAAACCCAGAAAGCTCCACGTGGTCAAGTGCCCTTAATAGTTACGCTACCGAGAGGAAATGAATTCCTCTATTTCCCCACTCTTTTAACTCATATTTAACTAGTCTTAAATGTAATTTTGTTACCGTAAGAAAGCCGTTCAAATTTTAATAAATTTAAAAAATAAGGCGAAAGGCTAACAATTCTTGTTCTCGATTATAACAAAATTCAATTTCTTGCCTTAAAATCTTGAACGTGTAATTCAAGATGTCAAGGAATAATATAGGATTACACCAATTGCTTTATCAAATTTGTTTAGAAAAGTTATTTATTTATAATATGAATATATTATTATTTTATAGTGTAAAATTTATTAATAAAACAAAAAAATTGTAGAGTATAATACAGTCAGATGATTACTGATGGGAACATTAAAAAAATGGACGTTGTTTGGAGGTTATTTCGTATGCATTTAAAAGAGAAACCTTCCCTAAAATTGGCCGCCATTCGTAGGTAAGCTTTTATGTACTTTAGTCCTAAAAAATGGCCATTGTTTGAGGGTTATTTTGTATACATTTCAAAGACAATTCCTCTCGAAAAATTGCCGTTATTTGGAGGTTAATTTGTATTTCAAAAAGAAACCTTCCTTAAATAGTGGTCGCCGTTTAAAGGGTTGCGGTATAACCGTTAATGCAAGTTCAACCGTAAAATATACATAGTTTTTCTCGTTGAAGTAGTAAAAATTTCTCGATTCCATCATTAAATTTAAAAGATTTTAAAGGAAAACTGAGAAAAGAAAAATAAAAGAAACTTATAACAAAAGCAAAAACATATCAGATGGATGTTAAACACGCGGAAACATATTTTGCTACCAAAATATTTTTTTAAACTTCATCTTGGAGTTGACAGCATTATTATTCGTTCGCTTGGAATTCTGCCAGAACTGATCATCTCTAGCATCTGCTTCTTTGAAGTGGCAGCCAATTTATTTGAATAACTCCCGAAATGTCGCACTAAACGGTCATTTGTATGCCACAAACTAAGTAGAAAATTGTACCTTTAATGTTTATCTCAATCTAACCACTAGAAATAAATGTTTCGTGCCGAACATCCCGTAACTCGCATCGATCTTCAACTCTTAATTTAATGGCGTGAATTCAAAATAAAATCTTATTTTACTTTAAATCATATTAATTATTAAGTTTAAACTTATTTCATGTGTTTTATTTTTATTTTTAAGAGAATTAAAGTAGCCAAAATGCTTAAATCTTCTGAAGGCTGCAATTTGAAAAAATTGTAAACCAACGGAACGGTGTTTAGATAGATTAAAGTCGAGACCGGATATTGGAACCTTAGGGGCAAGAGGTCCCGATTAACTATATACGAACTTTCGATTTATACCGGAAGTTACGTGATTTAAATTCAAAAAATTTCCCCGGAACGGTATTACGTAGATGACCGGCACAACTCTATTGTAAAAAGGAAAAGTATGATGTACAGGGGCAAGCCATTACTGATTTGAGGTGGAGAGCATATATTTTAAAATGAAAAATTACAACGGGAATTGTGATTATGCCGCAATAATTTTTGCTAATTTAAATTCCGGTTTCCCGAAGAAAAATGATTCTATTTAATTTAGATCCAAAAATTAAGCTTGGGGTGGGTTTTTATAGAAGAAAATTATGAAAATAACAACGAAAATCGTAGAAAAGTTGCATTGATGATGCGCTTAATGATTAATTAACGAGATTTCCATTATCAAAAGTGACATTAATGAGGTTGTCTTCCTGACAAACACCGTTCATTTGTTATTAAATATTGAAATTTTACTTTCTACGTCATTTGTAGCTATTATTATGACAGATTAAATGTGTTTTAATTTACTTTATCCAATAAAAATAATATTTATAATGTATTTTTCAGGACCTCTTAGTGCCTACAGGACGGAAAGAGTTAGAAAAAAAATTTTTAAATGAATTTCTCATTATTGATGAAGAAATTTTAGAATAAAATAAAAATAAATTTAAAAAATTTTTAAACTTAATTTTTTTTTTATATATAAATCTTTAGCATCATTCGGGATGGCCCATGAGTCACTTTACAATTTAAAAATTGAATATATTTATTGTTTGTTAATTATTTGTATTTATTTATATATATATATAATAAATTACAGAAAGTTTAACTTCTTTAAAATTACGTATGAAGAATGACGTCACATAAATGACCCCCCTATTTTTGCTTCTCAAGCGCGTGTTCTTTCTACAGCATTTTCTATTAATATCTCTTAAGACATGTTGTTTCTGGGCTTGAATTTCTTTCCGAATATTATCTTTAGGTTGTTGGATGGCCCTGAGCTTATCGACATACACTTGGTCATTCAGGCAACTCCCAAAAATGTCTGGTTCTGTCAAATTTGGCCCTCATATTTACACGCTTTGCTTAGAAAAATTAAGAGCTGATTTTATAGTTAAAATTCAGTAATTTTTCTAGAAATTCTTAGAAAAATATCATAGAAATGTTTAAAAATTCCAGTTATTACATTTTTTAAATGGTAAAGCGACTCTGTAATTGGCCACCCTGTAAAATTTCCTAAAAATTGGCCGCTGTTTACAAGTGGCCGCTGTTTGGAGGTTATTTTGTATTCATTTCTAAACAAACAGAAAAGATCCTAAAAATCGGCCGCTGATTAGAAGTAAAAGGTATACAGAAGAACCCCCAAAACAAGGATCACCTTTAAACAACGGTCAATTTTTATGTTCCCGTCAGTAGCCATCGTTCAGAGGTTCGCGTTTCACTTCTTATATTATTTCTAAGGCTGTAAATTATTTTTTTTTAAAAAAAGGAAGAAAAAGATCTTTTCATCTATTTAAAACTTCCTCAGAATTTCAAAATATTTCGTTTTTGCTCGATATTTTCAGATTTAGGTCAGCTTCTTGGCGTGGGATTGCTCGATCATTAACAGTGGATAAACAATCCCAGAATTCACCAATAAAGCTGTGTTTGATAATAATATATTTGACAGACAAACAAACATATTCATCAAATTCGTGTTATCGTTACTCTCCATTATAAAAATGTTTTGGATTATTTGATTATGCGTTAAAATTTCATTTTTTCACGAAAGGTGGTGAAAAATTGATAAAAATGAGAGGTTGTGATGTGACTAGTGAAAGTTTAACAATGATATATTTTTAATAAATAGATAAATAATAGTGAAAAAATCTTATATTTTTAATTACTAATTATAAAATTGCTAAATTTCTTACTTATACTTCTTTTATTCTCTGATGTAAATGCATTTATATCGAAGAATTTTCTGTCTTCTAAATCTGTTTTTTATGATTCTTCTGTTCTGATTCTTCTCTTCTTCTTTCTTTGATTTTTTTGACAGAAGAATCATAGAGTGACTTTACGAGCATCGAATAATATCAGGAGATTAGGTATAAAAGTAAAACTGAAACGTAGAAAAAGAATCAGAAAAACGAATCTCGTGGTTCCTTTTTCATTTTACCATCACTTTTATTAAATATTTAATATTTTAAAAAACTAATTTCTTAATTATTTTCTTCTTAATACCAACGAAAGAATCGAAATCACCTTCTAATTCATTTTCAAAAGAAGAAAGGAATTCTCATGAGGAGAAAGAATCAGAACATGCTTTTTTACTTAATTTAATATGAGCAATGGTCCAAAATGTTAACTAAATTACAGAACAGTTTCCATTCGTTCATTAAAGCAAAATGACAAGTTATACGTTTAGAAAAAAATTAAAACAGTTTTTCTAGGACAATTAATTTATCATTTTTTGTTTTTTCTGTTTAAACAGAGAATTGCTTCAAGAAGGAATATTTTTATTTTTAATTTCAAAAGAAGAAAAATATTAGGATTTACGAAAGGATAAATATGGAACTACTTCTATTAATTAGAATTATTTATTATTTTCAATGTTAAATTGTAGACTTATCTAGCATTAATATTACCCGAAGACATGGTGTGCTGTTAGTGTTCTATACAATTCCCACCAGTGTTATACACAGTCTGGATCGATATTTCAGCAAAGAAACGTTTATTATACTTTCTTTGCTCGTATATCTTGTTATATAATCCTTTAACACATATAACACATTATAATCTTTGTTTTAACACAAATTAACTCGCCCCTCTCCAAAAATTATCCTGGTTTTTAATGGGCTTACAACTTACTTGTTATATATATATATATATACATAAATTTCATGTATTTTATACAGAATCCTAACAAATTAAACGTATAATTTGCTATTTTAATTGTAATTTCAAGTGTCTGAACTTTGTAATTTGAAAATGGTGGCGTTCTGTCGAAAAAAGACTGCTGAGATTCTTGACATAATTGCACCTTTTCTCAACGGTTATTTCGTATGTATTATATGAAAATACAAGTATATTTCTGTGCTTTATACATCCAATAATGTCTAATGGTACGTGTAAATATTTATTTTGGCTTATACAGGGAAGAAAAATCGATAAGATCTTATTCCAATCGAGTCTGTAAAAAGTAAACATTTGGAGAGAACTAAACGGATTAAATACCAATTTATAAGAGACTCCTCCTAAGTTCAGGGATACAACGTTATTTCGTCACGTGGTATTGACAGAAAGCTGCGGGAGTACTTTTCCAATATCAACAAAGAGCTAGTCGATCGTGTGGAGTGTCAGTGGTAAGTGCAAACATCTTTGACAACATGTCACCGGTCAAGTGCTATCGATTGGCCACTCGAGTCGGTTGACACTTTATGTGATAGGTATGATCAACAGTTAATGCAATTATTTTATTTTTCCAACTTAGAATATGCCAAAAATTTGTGATAATTTAATAAAGCTAATTAAATTAACAACACCAGGCCTACCTGGTGTGTATGGCCAAATCTATTATAAGCTCGAGAGTAGACCCACAGGACTGATATATCACCCAAAAAAGTTATTTGAATCGATAAATATTATGTATAATCGAATAAATTTAATTATAAATGTAAAAATATGTAAAATTTATAGATTTATTTACATTTAACCTATGGATAGGTTATCATTTCGCTTACTTTCCCTAATGTAATCAATCTTTTTTTATCAGATGTGTGAAAGATGCATATTTCTCTATGAAATTTTTATAAGTATTGACTCATATGAAAGTGAAATATGAAGAAATTTATATCTTTTCAACCCATTTCAAACTGTTGCAAATGTATTCACCAAAGAGTCGATTATTCTATTTTCTGCTTTCCTTATCATTCTAATACTTGGTTTTTCTTTCCATATTTTCACTTTTCAAAATATTATTTCGTCCTATTATATCTTTTCAACTTATTTTATTATTTTATCCATCCAATTTTTTCAGTAAATTGCTTTTTTTTCCGAAGATAATGCGACATCACCGAAATTATATCATTTCTTTTAAAAAATAAGTTAAAACAAAGACAAAAATAGGAGAAAAAAATATGAAAAATATGTTCAATTTTCTTCTTTAGAATAATTTTAAACGATAAAATGGCTTCCAATATTAACAGTCGGAAATAGACAAACCGCTTTACAGCTACCGCAGAAACTAATGGATGGTAAGAGACAGTTACTATGGAAACGATGAATAATTCAAACGCCATTTTTAGTTTTTTCCCCCTTTCTGATGGTATCGAACAGCAATATCATCGAGAATTTAAGGAAAAAATAAAGAAATTAACTATTTTTTAAAATAAAAATAGAAAATTTATAAATATAAATCATTTTTCAGGCTCTACAATTATATCTTTATATCTCAAAAACATAAATCATTCTAATTAATTAACTATTAAAAATAGAAATTATTCTCCTGAAATTAGAGTTTATCATTAAAATAATTAAACATTTTCTTGTATATTTTCCACTTCTACGCCCACCTTATCAGTAAAATTAGGCGAGTAAATATAGAAAAAAAAATAATAATATGAATAATTTAGTTGCGATCAAATTGATATAATTAATTTAAGAAATATAAAAGGTCTTGAGGGTTCCTTTATTTAGAATTATACTATAATTAGCTTTTGTAGAGCTAAATCCTATCGATCTGGTATCCAAGGGAACTGTGGAAAGGTGTGATTAATGACAGGTCGAGCGATACACACTTCCGACAACACACTTCAACACCTACATTTTTCAAGCCAAAGTCATTCCTCTCCTTCAACACGTTAAATTTTAATAATTAATATATTAAATATATTAATTACAGATAATTTTAGATCTGCTCCTTAGAAATATTGAAAATCCAATCATTCTGTTTGAGTGGTTTTTATATCTTCGAGTGAATTGTTTCATAATTAAAATATTAAATTTTATAATAATTTAAGTTATTTTCTTCGTTTTAGACTTTATTTTTTCTTCTATTATAGTTTTGTGGTTTCTTATTTAGTTAATTTAATTAATTTACTTCATAAGTTTATTAGATTCTCAAAGGAGAACAAAGGGATTTCGAATGGAGAGAAGGAATCATTCAGAAATCTAATAAATTCCAATGAAGAATGTTCTTGAAGTAATAATAACTAATTCGTTTGGATATGAAAAATTCATATTTTTCATCTAAATAATTTAATAATTTTTATTTCAAGGAGGAATCAAACGGATCTCGTGAAATACGTTTTCACGAGATCCGTTTGATTCCTTTATTAACAACCAATGTAAGATGGAGTGTAAAATTCATGCATTCATGTTATATAAAGAATCTTCTTTTTTATGGTATAATTCTGGCCCTCCAAGTTCTTGATCACAGCAACACTTTGTCAAAAATCTCTCTTCCAGGCCTTCACTTTACATCCAGTTCTTTACATCCAGCTCTACGTTGTGTAATCATCTCTTTCGGTTGTGTTTTGTAAGAGATAACACTACTTTTAAATTTAAATAAATATACAGTAAAACCTGTGTAAACCGGACTCGCGCGGTACCGAATAATTTTCGGGTTTGGCAGGTTTACTTTTTAACGCAGAAAATCGGTGCATTACGAAGAATTCTTCCCATTTAGTCAGGTTTTCGATTTGTAAAGGTCGCCTTTGGCGGCCTGTGTCAAAGAAACCGCCCGACTGAGGTAATTGCTCCCACCTGGGGTCGGGGCCATAAACGGCCGGAAGAATCAAAGGTGTAGCGTCTCCACTTAAGGGACAATGTGTTGGCCACGTGCCGGCCAGCTTGAGAAAACAAGAATAAATAAAGCACGGACGCAAATGTGAGCTACGTCGGCGGGGGATAGGGCGGACGTCTTGGAAGGCTCTAAGAAGGGGAAGGAAGTGATTGGTCGCAGGAGGCAGTGCCAGAATCCCTTAAATTGGAAGGGTGGCAAAAAAGCGAGGAGAAAGGGCGAGGGACCTGGTACGTGGCGGTCTCTAACAACAGGCAGACCTTTGAGGCGGATAGAGAGAGTGTTCTCCTCTTGGAAAGTCCTCTGGAGAAAGGTTGTTGTAGAGACGGACGGCCACGAGGTTAAGCCATCTCCGGAAGAGTGACTCGTGTTCCCAGGCCAGCTAAGTCGACGTGCTGCATCACAGCTTCGATACTGTAGTGTACGTAATGCTATTACATAGTGTATATCTTTGTAAATATTTGTAAATAAACTGTATATAACTAATTATCGAGTGTGGAGGTGTGACTTTCAACGGACCATCAAACGGACAATCTCGAGGCGTAAAGAACGACTCGGGACGGAACATTTGTAAAGATCACGAGACGAGTAAGAAAGGATCTTCACTGGCGCAGTCTCGACAGGATATTCTTGCAGATCTTCAGGAGATTCTCGCAAGACGACAGGAAAGTACTGAGCCCACATTCGAGATTTGGATACTTACGGAAGGAAGAGTAGCCGGAAATCAAGGCGGAACAGAACTCAACAGTGGTAAGTTGTTCTTGATTATTTGTATTCAGAATGCCGGGACGCGGAAGGACTCAAGGGTCAAAAAGGGGTATGCCATGTTCTGAGGATCAGGGAGGTCGGGCTGATCTTAGTCAATCCCAGGAAATGGATACGGAGCCAGAAAGGGAAATTTTGGATTCCGAGGTCGAGGTTATGGATAACCGAAACGAAGTAGAGGGGCATGAGTCTGACGAGTTAGAGAAATTACGCTTACAGGTCAGACTAGCCGAAATAGAAACTAAAAACAAAGAGATAGAAACTAAAAACAAAGAGATAGAATCTAAAACCAAAGAAATGGAAACGCAAATTAGACTAGCTGAAATAGAAGTTAGGAAGAGTGAAATAGAGTTAGAGAGAGATCGTCTACGAAGTGATTCTAGGACTAGTGATAACTCTGAGCTGGGAGGTAACTTGGATAGCCTAGCTAGAAAAATCAGATGGGCGTTACCTAAAATGCCAGACAAGGAGGCGGAAGTACCGTCGTGGTTTCGGGCCGTAGAGGTAGTGTTACAAACGTACGATGTGCCGGAAGAACTTCAGGGGCAGCTAGTTTTAACGGTGCTATCGGAGAAATGTAAAACGGCGTTAAATAGGCTTACGGCAGACGAGATCAGGGATTACCAAACCTTAAAACAATTCCTACTAGACGAGCTGAGACTGTCTGCCGCTGAGTACCTCAAAGAGTTCACTTCCGCTGAAAAGGGAAGCAAAGAAACGTGGCCCCAATTTGCAGCTAGAATGGAGGATCTGTATCGGTATTATCTGAATAGTAGAGGCGTAGATTCTTTTGGGCAGCTAACAAAATTAGTGGTCTCGGATCACCTTAAGACTAAGTTAGATGCCGACACTAAGCGTTACGTTTTGTTGCAAGAAGGTAAAGGCTGGTTCCCACCGGAAGAGTTAGCCAGATACGCAGATAAGCATGCGGAGGCTGTGGCAAAGGGTGACGTTAGACTTATACCTGAACGCGAAAGGGATAGAACAGTCACTAGAACTGGAGGCATGAGCGCGAACAATGGAGGATCAAGAATGAGATGCTATGTCTGTGACCAAATGGGTCATCTCAGAAGGGATTGTCCTCGGAGACATACTAAAGAGGAAGGACCGAAGTCTAAAGCAACGCGAGCGGTTAAAATAGACGAAACGGTAGAATCGGACGAGCAGCTAGTAGCTAGGGTAAAGGTGAACAGGGAAACGATCAGCGGAAACGTACCCGTTAGTGTAAACAAAAATCTCCTGCTCGCTTGTAAAGATAATAAATTTTCTGCAATAGTGGACACGGGGGTAGATATGACGGTTATTAGGAAGTCTGTAGTGCCTGTTTACGTGTCGCGGGCAGCGAGAAAGGTTAAGTTGATCAGCGCATTTGGGCAGCAGGTATCAGCAGTGTTAGCGACAATACCTGTAAGACTAGAAGGGAGGTCGAATAAAAAGAAAAATGATTACGCTCCAGCCTTGATAACTTGCGCATTAACTGACGAACTTAGCTGCGGTACAGATGCATTACTTTCGGCAGCCGATTATTGCGTTTTGAGGAGAGTCGAACGGACGAAAACGAATAGGCGACGGAAACCAGTCGCGAGGGTTACGGTTGCGAAAGAAAGCGGGGAAAATAGGACGAGCCCCACGACAAATAAAAAGAGCGATGCTAGAAAATATTGTAAGGCGGGTCATGGTCGGCAGGCAAGCGTTCCCCTTCGGCTAGTTGACCGCACGCCTCTTAAGGAACAATCGGTCCCTAGGGCATTGGTAGCGCGGGATAATAAGGCAAAAATCGCGCACAGAAGAGGGAGAAATCGTAGTGAGATCGACGTACTATCCAGACTGGAGGTCAGGAGCAATCCGGAACCCCCAGATCGTACAGACAAGGCAGTTATGTCGGTATTAAGTCCTTCGGATAGATGTAATCAGTATCTACCAGGCGATTCTGAATGCAATGTGACGGGACAATTTGCCGAAGATGTTATTGACTGTGTAAAATATCTTTTTCTGTAAAATATTAAATACTGTATATTGTTAGTATAGTTTATTATTTGTAGTAACTTGATCCTTGTAATAAGAAGGGAGGAAGTGTAGTGTAACAAAATAATTTGTACGGTAAAGATTGCTGTGTGTCGCGGTAGTATTGTTTATGTCAAACAGGCTTTTGTTGAAGCGCAGTTTGAACCTTGTCGGTGGGAGGTGTAAAGGTCGCCTTTGGCGGCCTGTGTCAAAGAAACCGCCCGACTGAGGTAATTGCTCCCACCTGGGGTCGGGGCCATAAACGGCCGGAAGAATCAAAGGTGTAGCGTCTCCACTTAAGGGACAATGTGTTGGCCACGTGCCGGCCAGCTTGAGAAAACAAGAATAAATAAAGCACGGACGCAAATGTGAGCTACGTCGGCGGGGGATAGGGCGGACGTCTTGGAAGGCTCTAAGAAGGGGAAGGAAGTGATTGGTCGCAGGAGGCAGTGCCAGAATCCCTTAAATTGGAAGGGTGGCAAAAAAGCGAGGAGAAAGGGCGAGGGACCTGGTACGTGGCGGTCTCTAACAACAGGCAGACCTTTGAGGCGGATAGAGAGAGTGTTCTCCTCTTGGAAAGTCCTCTGGAGAAAGGTTGTTGTAGAGACGGACGGCCACGAGGTTAAGCCATCTCCGGAAGAGTGACTCGTGTCCCCAGGCCAGCTAAGTCGACGTGCTGCATCACAGCTTCGATACTGTAGTGTACGTAATGCTATTACATAGTGTATATCTTTGTAAATATTTGTAAATAAACTGTATATAACTAATTATCGAGTGTGGAGGTGTGACTTTCAACGGACCATCAAACGGACAATCTCGAGGCGTAAAGAACGACTCGGGACGGAACATTTGTAAAGATCACGAGACGAGTAAGAAAGGATCTTCACTCGATTTATTAAGGTTCCGTTTTGGGCAGGTTTTACTTTATATATAATTCCTGATATTCTTTTTTACAATTATAAATGTATTTACTCGAAAATCCGTTACCGAAAGATACGTTTTTAGCTAAAACTCGTTCGACTGTATTTTCGAGTAACTATCTAATATTTATTCAATCGCGATTGTAGATTATAGGTTACTTGACATAGGAAAATAAATAATTCATAGAATATTCCAGGAAACCATAACTCATAATTGAGGTCTTTATCTATCTATAAAAATAAAAACCACCTGTCTTTGTTACAATAATAATTTTTAAGCGTATGCATTATTTATGGGAAACCATTTTTAAATATAATACAATAGTTAATATCTAGAAACGAAGGAAAACTCTCACTCAAAATTCCTTTTATTTTAAAGAAACACTCGAGTCGTGCTTGAAGTTCAATATAACTTAATGCTTATTGCTGAAGGAGTTCTTTCGTGGGAGTATACATAAAATTTTCTGGGAGGCAGAGTGGCGACAAATAATTACACACTAAATTTTAACTTAATTATTCAATTTTTTGCGAATTTTTTCATAAATAGATTGCAGAATACAGTATTGTAAGACAGGCAAAGCGTCTCATCGTCCAGGACGTATGACCATATATCTCAATCACTGTTACCATTAAACTTGTGGAATACGGGTAAAATCGTCATTAAGTCCGATCCTACTGGAGATACATACGACCTTCTTTATCTCACAACTCGTCGACCTTTAATCACCAAAATTTAATAAGATCAATTCCCCTAATACAAACTTTCTTAAAAAATTTCAGAAATGTTGGACAAAAAGCGCAGGTGTTATTAAGCTTCAAACAGGGTGAACAAACTCGTGCCACAAAGACATACACACGCTAACATTTATAAATACAGAAATTACCTCCGAATTTTTTGCATGTTTTGACGTTTCAAAGTCCCCTTAATGCAAAAATGTAAAAATCTGGGAGGTCATTTTTGCCGGATCGCCATATTTTTCCTCTGTTATAACATCCGGAAAAGTAAAAAAATCGTGAAATTTACTTATAATTGTCTTTATATATGTTTATACACAATATGGGTTTTGTTCTAGCTACAACAAATATTCCGAGTCATTTAAAATTCGATTAAACATCAATTGGATTTATTCTTTTTCCTGTAAACCTCTTACAGACGGATGGATAATTGTGCAGTTAAGGTGACAGCTTACCGCTCTGGGGATCCCCTGGAATTTTTCGGGGTGATCTGTTCAGATATGACGAACCACCCGGATGCCCCATTGTAAGCCTGACTAAACCTATGATGGGCACATTTAAAGGCCCTCTTAATGCTCACAGGGCGATAGAGTTAAGAAAAAAGTACAAGCTATCCTTATTAACTCCAATTTCCTGTCAATAATTTGACATTCGTAATAAGAAACATATCAAATTAACGAAAGGTAATAACGATTAATGAGGAAGTAAGTTACATAACACAAAGTATTGACTTTCAGCTTGTATAACTGACAAATTACTCCTAACTAATGATGATAAACAGCGAAAACCTTTACCAGAAACAGTGTTTATTAATTAATAAAATTAAACGTTTTCGGTTGCTCTAGTAGCCATCATCAGAATTTTAGAACATTATACTCTATTATAAAAATGGAATAAAAAATCCAATTTTCAAGTGAAACATACCAGTCGAACTTAATGTATTCTATACCGAAGAATGATCTCTTTTCAGATCTATAGCTAAAAAATTAAATTTATATTCAATTCAACGCATGGATCATCTTCCAGAAGGGAAGTGCCTCTCGGGAGGCCTTTCTATGAGAAACTGTCCCTATTTAGGAGCTGGACAAGTAAAGAAAACCCGGAAATTCAACATGGTCAGGAACGAACCCGCAACTAACCACCAATGTTTAGTAGTTTTTATCTACTCGACCAGAGCTCTGTCCCGGATATATTGGATTCCGTTCTTCCCCATCCGGTCACCGCCACTATGGGCTTGGCCAAACCCATAAAGGACTTCCAGGAATGATATCGTTCAGTAGTTCGTCAGACATATTCACGATCTTAAAAATGATCTTAGACGGTACCGAATATATCCACTTGCATTAAAACAAATCGGCAAAACGTGGTTCTCGTCTTTTAACATATGTTTCGATCAGCATACGTCTTTTTATAGAGCGGCTACTAGTCTTGATGATTTCACCATATAAGACAGATCCGTTTCGTCGCAGTTACATATTCGTTCGGGCTTGTCTTTGGTGCCAAGCTTTGTCAGATGTTCCTCCAAACTGTAACAAAAATCGTAAATAATAGCCTTCTTAGCATTGAACACCTATATCCTGCAATATTCTTTGGAACACGAAGTATCAGCCCAAGCGATTCGCGAAATCGTGCCGCCACCATTCACCAGTCGCCTGATATTTGTTGCAAAATATTTAATTTGTAGTTAATTTGTATGCCAGACGTCGAATTTGGATTGCAGTGAGCCTCATCCTAGCTCCTGATATTGTTCCAATGATGTTAAATTTTTTCTAATTTTAGAACATAAAGATACCATCCTCAACCTCGCTAATAAATGATGAATCCTGCTGTGACATAATAGAAGACTGTCGAATAAACATGCTATTAATTATAAATAATCTGAGAGATTTCAGATTTTAAGAATCTTTATCAGTTAAAATTAAATTCATGATTCATTATTAAGCAAGAATATCTACTAATTTCAGGAAGAGAAACTCAATTGAATTGGTGGAATGAGGAATCACAATACGTAAACAACCTGCCAAGGATGGGAAACTAGTATGCTCTGTCCTTAGTGTTAAACACGTAAAGAATAACCGAAAAACTCCAAAACTCCATACAGCCAGCTCGTTAGTCAGGTTCGAACCCATAACTAACTTTCAGTATTCAACAAAATCCACTCGGTCATTGGTAGGCTTGAAACTAAAAATCCAGCAACGAATTGCATAGCATTCCCGGCAACAGTTAAAATTGTGTATGGCGCCATCTGTTACGAGATTTGATTTTAAATACTTTTTATATTATTAATTATTATAAAATGGCAAAGAGCTTAATTTTAAGAGTAGAGATGAGTTCTGTAAAAATTGTGAATGCTAATAACGAGTAAAATCGTGACCCTACTCCAGATATGACACCCGACTCCCTCTATCTCTTCACCCCGTCGACCTTTAACCACCAAAATTTAATAGCATCAATCCCCTAATTAACAAACCTTCCTGCAAAATTTAAGAAAATTTTTGACAAAAAGAACAGGAATTATTAAGTTTCAATGAGAGTGAACAAAATCGTGTTCCCTCATACACATATTAACATCTGTACGCTCAGAAAAAACACTCGAATTTTTCTTCATTTTTCGACGTTACAAGCCCCCCTAAGTCCAAAAAACGTAAATATGTTTTGGGGGGGATTATTTTTTTGACCGATCTCCATACTTTCCCTGTTATATATAACAACCGGGAAAGTAATACCTTAGATAAATGCCTGAAATTTTCGTCTAAATATCTTACCACAAAAAATTATAAAATTTTTATTAGTTTGTCTTCTACTTTTATCAAGTAATATTTTTCCTCGGTGATTTTAAATCAATAATGATTAAATTTGGACGATTAAGTTCAGTATAAGTTGCCAAAAAATATATTTTTCATTTCATAATCAGTTACCGTGCCGCCACGTAAGTAAACATATGCTATTGTTTACTTACAATTTTTTCTGTCATAAATTACGTAATGCTATATCTATATCGGTATTTTACGTATTAATTTAATCGAACGTGTATAGTATATTGATCCAATTACTCGATTAGGTTATACACTTCACGAATTAACTAAAATAATAAACATATTTCGGGTAATACGTGATTGTAATACGATAGGGCGGTAGAAGATGAAATATACGAAATATCATAAAACATGAATCATGGTTGGCAGGTTAAATTAAGCAAGTTCACGGAGTGATATGAGTTATTGATCGTGACGACATCTGTATAAAAATCGTGTCACAATTAATAGGAAGTAATAAATCAGTTCACAATAATATAAGACTTAATCGTTTCTAATTCTGTTACACCTTACATAAAGCATTTTACAATGAAAGGTTGTAAAATTAATAAATGGTCAACATATCAGGTGCAGATAGAGGCGAATTGGATTGCTGAGACAATGCAACATATGAGCTATCTGCCAAGTGGTTCTGAATAGGAAAGTGATCCTTATTTAGGTGTTAGACACGTGAAAAAACCTGAAAACTTCACGTGGCCAGCCTGTTGGTTTGGTAGAAACCGCGACTAAGTGTCAGTATTCAGATAGAGCAGAATCAGATCATTTGTTTCGGAGGAAAAAACAGAATAATTTTATTTTCTTTTAATTATGAGAATCTGAACGTATTCAACTTTTATAAATAGTAGGCCTATATAATAAAAATAATATTTAAGAAAATTTTATATTTTAAACTTTTAAAGCATTCAATATACTAAATCTGTTATTTTAAAACCATTACAATGAGGTTTTTCTCATTTTTAACTCTATGCCCCTTGGACATTAAAAGGACATTTTTCCATACCTATCATGGGTTCGGTCAGGTCCACAAAGAAGGAGACGGGGTGGTGAGAGATAGGGCTCAACATATCCGAGTCCATGCAAAAGTCCCGGAATGTTGCTTGCCCAGATTCGATTTGGGATTCCTCAGAATAGTAGGGTGACGTCTTAACTGCTTTGATCATCCGAGTGTCTGTTGTATAAAAGTTCGTAAACATTATTTTACTTTCAGTTTATATTCTTTGTTTTTAATAAAAATATATAATGATTATATCATTTAATTGTATATAAAAGACTACATTTAACACTTGTGTAATAAAAAACATTTATAAAATGCAATAATTCAGTCTGATAAAATATACTAACTTTCTCTTTGAATTTTAATTTTTTATCGGTATTATTTATACTATTTTTTCTAGATTTCCTCTACATAATTTGATCAATATTCACCATTATCATTATCATTATCTTTTGCTTACATTAGGCGTTTTGAAAACTGTAATTCCATTAACTTTCATTAAAAAATTGAACATTTTAGCAATTTTTGGATTGGTCCTGTAGGTAAGTAAGTAGAATTGGATTAATGGGGTAAGGCAATGGCAACGCAGCATATGCCAAAGAGTTTCGTGAGAAACTAGCACCTATTTAAGTTTTAAACACGTGAAGAAAATCTGGAAAGCTGCAGCACTTTGGTCAGCTGTGAACCCACGATCATCTAGTAGTGTCCACTCAACCATAGGTACTGTACTGTACTGTACATTCTATGCTGTAAATTTCTCTGTTATATCCATACTTAGATAATCTAATATTATTTTGCATTAAATTATACTTTATAATTTAATTATGTAATATTGTTTATAACTTAAGCAGCTGAAGTCACTCACTTTCAAAAGGTATTTTCAGGTAAAATAAATCAATAAATATTTTTAAAGAGTGGCAGAGAATATTTTTAAAAACTTAAAATGCAACAGCTTTCCTCGCTTGTTTCTTTAAATTTTATTGATTTTTATTCTGTTACATCGCCAATATAAAAGCATGGTACTTGATATTGCATGCATATGAAGCATTATAAGCTTCTTTTTGACGTCTATAATTTATTTATTAAAGTAATTTAATTTAAAAATAAAACTCTTTTATAAAAATCACGACGATATTTTTATTTAAATAATCAAATAAATCAAAGTTCGTATATAATTAATAGCCTTTTAAAGTCAAATCACGTTGTTTACTCTCTTTACTTTTATTTGATATGGTATAACATGAAAATGCTATTTAGAAAATAGCAACAAAATATCCTTTTACTTTCTTTTTTCTCGTTTTTTCTTCTTGTTTTAGGAAAAAAGGAGAAATCCGTTTTGTTCTTTTATTTTTCATTCTCGCCGTTACAAGAAACGAAATCATCTAAACTCATTTTGCCTGTAGTAATCTTTCCAGAAGAAGGGAGAATCCATGTGGCAGATACATTACACGTCTTCCTACTTTCTTGTACAAAAATATGATAAAAATATTGTACTAGCTTCATAATTTGTCACGTGTAATCACGCATGGAGTATAAAGAACGTGAGGTGTTCCTATTCGTGTCAGATTTTCTACCTTGGACAAAAATCTTATATACAGTTTTCTATTTTTGTCATTGCCTGAAATCATAGAAGTTTATTACGGAAAAATAAACACGTGTTTTAGTTGTTACAATAATTATCGTTTCCTGGTAATTTATTTTACGTATTTTTAATTACTTATTTTTATTTACCTATTTAGTTTACTATAAGGTAAAATAAATTATTAAGAATTTACCAGGAATATTTAAAGTAAATTCCTGGCATTTCCTTAAATATTCCTGGTAAATTCCTGTATTTAAGTTGAACTAATAGGTAATTAAACATAGACAAACTAAGGTTAAAGTAAATTAATTTAATTTACCTTAATTTTAACCTTAAATACACGTGCCTTGCATAAATCTAGCATATTATGAGCATCGAAATGTTACAAATGTGAGTTATTCAATGCGTAAGTAAAGAGATAATTTTATAATTTCTGGCAATATAAAGGTAGTTTATTTAATTTTAATACAACATTGTTTTATAATTAATTAAGTTCTCAAAATAATAGCATAATTTTATTTAAAAATATAATGTCCACCAAGGAAATTAAGTTAGCATGCATTTGCATCACTTGAATTTACCTTCCAGAATCATTGGAAAGTAAATGGTGCTACAAATGGAATGCCAGATTTTTAGTGGTAAGTGTCCACTGTAAGTCATCACGTGCAAACAGTCGGGATCCAATTATGAAGTAAAAAGAAAGTAGGTCCTACTAATTCAGTTGCAATGACTGAGCAACTTCTCCATATAAGTGCTAACATTTTTTGAAGCACCCCGTAACACTTTTCATTATAATACTATTACTTACTTGTTGAAATCCTCGACACAATCCGCTATGATTTGGTGAAGTTTATAAAGGCACCAGGAGGGCCTTTTTATTAAGCCCATCACGCATTTGGCCAGACCCACAATGGAGCGACCGTATGGTGAGGAACTTGATCCAGGAGATATCCTGGGGAGTTGCTCCTCTGAGTTCGATTCCGGATCCATCAGAGCATTAGAATGATGTATTGACTGCCTGGGTATTAAAAATTTTGAATATATTTTCTCCCCTGGATTTATTTATAAAGACAATATCAATGTATTTCAGTAAAATACTAATTTTAAATTATTTAGGTAAATTTAGTTTTATTTCTTTCGTGATAATTTATAGGATTAAATTCCCATTAAAGGCATCAACTCTTTTTTATAGTGAAAAGCTTAATTTATTCAAAAAATTAAAAAGTAATTATAATAATGAGAGGCGTCGATTAATTACGTATACAGTTTTTAAATCACTTTCACCCGCTTCATTTTCTGTTGTGTAATAATGTACTTTTTGGCAAACTCCCTATCCTTTAATGTTTACAATAGTTGATGGACTCCCCTGCCATTAATAAAAGGACATAAACGTTCTACAAATATTTATATTCATTTGATTAGTAAGTAGACTTATAAGAACAAATTCGTACGCTGCTAATACCTCTAAAGAATGTCTCGACTCTTTCCTCTACATCGTGTACAATGATACTTTTCATGACCGCTTCCCCCTTAAATTGTACACGTAAGTAATGGCATAATTCTATCTTTTTATATTATTTAATACATATCAAATATCTAAACTTAAGATTATACAATCGAACGTGTAATAACGACCACTTCCCAAAATTCAACCCGTTCTATACAGGTTTGACTACTTAAAATTCGTGTCTTAATCTTAATTATTTTTTAATGAGTAATTATATAAAATATTATTTGATTTTTATTCCAATTAGTGGTATGATTCTTTTTTGATAGGAAATCGATTAATCAATTGTTAGCTTACAAATAATCGAGTTATCAGTTGTATGTCGAGCAGCTGCTGTACAATCAATAGTGATGAATGATTTACTTTTTCCTGAAGATGATATTTACCTTCCTCTTATATCTCAGCATCAAAATTATTTCATTAAACGTAGGGAATTAAATTAAACACTACACTTATACGGGTTGAAAGCATAAAAAATTATTTAAAATCTATAGTTTTCTAGAATAATTGAAACATTATGTAGCAGTGAAGACTCGTGAGATTTTATTATGAGAAGACTAAGACTAGGATTTTGATGTTATCAATAGGGCAATCACTGGGTAGAACACAATACTTAAGCAGAGTATTGTGTTCTACCAGCATTGAACACAGAAGCACCGTGTTCAATGCTGAATGTCTGTAATAGATATTTGAATTTAAAATTGTTTTATAAGCCCAGTATTTACATGTCTTCTAATAAAAAAATTATCTCTTTTCTCAAAATTTCTGAAGAAGCTGATGCTCCATTGCCCTATAAATTTATGTATTTAAGAAATAATTACCTCTCATTTTATTTTTCTATGGTAAAATTTTACATCACGCGTGTCATTTTTCGTGTTTATCCAAATCTAGAAGAATTATTAATTAATAAAATATGTACAGTTTACAAAATTAAATAGCGTATACACATGTAAATAATTTAAGAACTTATTTAAATTTCATAATCTTAGTTTCTAATGGATATAGAAGTAAAATTAGTATGGAATGGACAGACGAACAAACGTACTGTAACGTACAATTCTGAGATCAGGACGAAGAAATTTGCATGGGTTAGCTAATAGGGGATTTAATGACTTGTGTATAGTCACAAATTGTTCTAGAACAAATGGAAAATTTTTCTTTAGAAAACGAACAGTTGAATCGCATTAGATGTGACTATAAATTGTGAAAACGTAAATATATGGTTAAAGAAATCTCAATTACTCGTGTTGATATGAACAATACATATAGACAACTTCTGTGAGGAGCTTATTCTCGCCTGTCGATACACCGAAGAAGGTTTACAAAATGTATCCAACAGGGGAGAATCTTTGAGAAATTCAAATTTCTCAAAGATTCCCCCATTTGGATACATTTTATCTTGATTTTTCCTTTGAGTTAAAGGAAATAATGACTGATGAGTCGTGAGGCTAAGTCGTCTCCGTCTGTAAACCAATCCAGAGTTTAAGTTCAAGCAATCGACCAAAATGCACTCCATCTTCACTAATTTTACATTAAGTTCTGTCATCACCCATCGAAGAATGGTGACAGAAAAGAAAATCAAGAATAAAGAAAATTCAAAATCAAGAAAATTTAAAATTTTTTATTGGAAGAGAAAAACAAGAGTTAATTTCCTATCTCTTTTTTCTTCTAACCGTCACATTTGCGGAAATATTCATGATTAACCCCCCAACATACGTGATTATGTAATAACTATTGGCTTACCTAACTAATGTACAGTACAATACATTGAGATGCAACACAATATTTATAAATAAATAAAGTTTGTACTTTTATGTGCCTTTAATAAATTAAAGCAAGGAGAATATTAAGCGAATAATTCGATTTAAAATCAATGAGTAATATCGAAAAGTGATTACAGCACTTAATAACATTGATTTTAGAAGTCTGCAAACTGTAGTTAACGTAACGTAAACATTAATAAGAAAACTAAAAAAGGAATAATCCAATTTATTTAATAAATATTTTTTCCAATTCTTTAAAATTGTATTGTTCACGCGCAAATAACTTCAACTAAAATAGGTTTGGCCATTATAAACAATTCTGTTTCCCGAAAAGTTTTAAAATTACAATCATTTTCTTAACGATAAAAATGTTATTTATTCGATGAATTTTTAAAATTAAACATAATTTTTCTCTTAAAACACGTGGTCTGGTGTTGATCTGGTGTTTACGTAGTTAATAAGAGACCACGTGGACTTTTTCAATAAGTTTTCTTTTTAGCTCTCTGGAAACAGAATTACTGTAATTCCTTTTATAACATGCAACTCTACTTTTGTGCACATAATTACTCTCGAAATTAGGGGAATCCTGGTATATATTTTAGGCACAAACTGTGGCCTGAATATAAAGGAACGTCTAAATTTTTAAATAGTTTATCATTGGTGTCCATGCAAAGTTGACATTTTTTAATGAAATATTTAAAACGTTTACCAAGAAGTCTTTTAGGAGTGTTTTTACAGCGAGTGATCGTAATTAAGGTACCCTTATTCAACGCTATCTAGGGAGAAATTTAGCGGTCCAAATAAAACCAAATTTGGTATGTGACATTTCAGCACACGTGGAAGATATATGTTGCATCAAAACTCCCCACTATGGCACTTTTGGCATTTAAGCGCACGTGTTGCAGCCAGTTCGGAGATAAAAGTGGTCATGATTGTTGAATGCCATTTTTATCATCTATAATGGTTATTACTTTGTCGAAACGCGCATTTGTTATAAAGCTGCTTTATGAAAACAACTGTAATACTGCTGCTGCATTCGGGATTTTCATCGTTATAAGAATATATGCTGATGATTCCCATTAATTCCATTAATTTTCGGAAGAATTATTTCTATATTTGAGTAAACTTGACATCTCAGAGTTCAAAAAACACATCTGTTGTTGAACAGTCAGTGAATAATGTTGCAGGCTCAAGTAAGAGTGCACATGTAGTGTCACGGCAGTGAATGCATTCTGTGACACAACGTAAAAGTTACTGAGAAAGTTTGTGGATTGTTTTCCACATAAGATCAGGCACGAGCAGCAGTTGCTTGTTGCCTATAGAGAATCCCTACTAACCTTAGCATTGACCTTTCTCACCAGAATGGAAATGGATACGTCGTCGCCATGAACACTTCTGTGGAGCTACGAAAGGGCTCCACGACACCTCAGTGGAATAGTAAACATTCGTAAATATCGTATTTGGGTCACGGAAAACCTTTATGTTTTTCAGCAGATTTCACAACACTCGCTTAAAGTTATCCTTGGAGCATCTTCGAAGAAGCTCGTCCCAATGAGCTAGTGATATGCTCTGTGAAGACCCAGGGATATCGAGAAATTCTCGATAACCAGCTTCATTCAAGATGGAATGTCTCCGCATATCGGATGCTGCGTACAACAGTTTCTGTGACTTCATTTAACTAATAACAGTGATTAGTCAACAACATTGTATAGAAGCACTTTAATTATGATCTCTCGCATTACTTTTGAATCTTTCCTCCCTGTAGGTACTAAGAGGACCTTTTAAACATATCCATTATGGCTTCCACTAAGCCTACAATGAAGGCGATCAGATGATGAGGGACGGGACCTCGACATATACGGGACAGACCACCCTGGAAAAACTTTTAAGGTTGTACGACCTCTAAATTTGACCCCGGCTCCTCCAGATTCTAATATTGAAAACATACAAGACGTAATTGTACGATGTTACAATTTACAACGTTTAAATTTATAAAGTAAAACTGGTAAAATTCTCATCGTAACCACGTTACGATGACAATTTTAAACTTACGAGTGTCGTAGATAACGTAATGTGGTTACGATTTATCATGTTGTTAATTCGCTTATATCACTGACTTTCCATACTGTAAAATAAGTCCACCATGATATTTATTTATTTATTTTTTAGTGCTATCGAAGCGAGTAGCGACAACCGAAAATTGAATATATTTTTCTAGCCTGTGAGCAACATCCAACAGACATTTTATGTTACGCACAATAAATATTAAGTACAGTATATCAAACACGGATAACTCGTTATATTTTTTCGTTGTTATTCCGTTACGATGTCATTTTATATGAGCTAACACTATTTTTATATTTATTTTATTTTATTTATTAAAGACGATAAAAGAAAATATTCTATTTAAATAAGAAAAATTTAAAATTTATAACTTAAAGTCGAAACTGCAATAACGGCCACCTTTCAATGGCAGACATTCTTCAGCAACGTTTGCTTTGAATTGCATATAACCTCTGAACGACGGAACACCTCCGAAAACGAGTATTTTTTAAATGTTGTATTCAGTGTTCATTATTCACAGTTTTATTTATTACCGTATTTTCGTAATTTTAATATTATTTAATTATACAGTTAATTATTCATGTAAAAATAATTGATTAAATATATTTTAAATAAATTTTACTGTGTTACGAAACGAGTTTTGTAAACTCCTGGAACTGGGGCGAAATGGTCACGTGTTTCTTACTTTTGGTGGCACTTGTGCCTACGTAACGCAGCTATTTAACTATGTTATTAAGATATTTAAGTGTAAAAATTTTAAATGAAAGTATAGAGAAAATGTAATAGCGTCAGAATATTGAATACTGACAAATATTAAAGACTTGCAGAAAACTAATTTTGAAAAATAGATAATTCGAAGTTGTGTGACCATCCATCACTTTAAATTGAGTACTAGTGCGAATTTAAAAGAAGAATGAGATATTTAAGGAAACATCATTCAATTAACATTAATGCTCCGATGAAAAATATGAATTTAGGATTTCAAAGAATCCTTTTCATTTTAACATAGGATTATTCAGTAAATAAGAGTATTTTCCTGTTATTTCTGATTTAACCGTGATCAAGTCAAAGTTTTTATTGGTTTTGATTTGATGGGATATGGCAACACAACACATAAGCAATCAGCCGAGGGAGAATGCCACCCGGGTGCATTTTCTATGAAAAAACTGAACCATATTTACACACGTAAATCCAGAATCTATAACAATTTCGTCTCTACTCAGGTGTTACACATAAAAGAATCCAGAAGGGTGAAGTGCGACAAATTTCCCCCTATTTAGATGCCTATAGGAGCGTGCCTACAGGAGATGCCTTCCTATGGCAAACTTGTTCCAGTCATGTGATACAACGTAAAGAAAGACTAGAAATACGCTCTTCATCACGTGGCCTACTCGTTGGTGAAGCGCGAACCCTCGACCGAGTTACTAGTGTTTTATCGACTGGCAAACGTACAAATCTGTATTAAAATCATATATTTTTAAGATTCTACACCTACAAATTTGACGGACGATAATCTATATTTATTAAAACATTTATTTTTTTCGCTAAATTTTCTAAGACCATTTAAACTTAATAGTGACTTTTAAGTACATTAAAAACAATAAATATTACACCGAGGGATGAAAAAATAACCTTTTTCTTATATAAAATTTAATATTCTACAAGCCATATTTAACAGAATATTTTAAACAATGGCTTCTTTGACTCCTCAAAATAACTTAAATTCTTAATTATCTTCTTCTTTACAGTCAGTAGATTAATTAAATGACGTTAAAGGCGAAGTTTAATTCGTTAATACACAGCATTTTCGATTATTCTTACGTGATGTACTTAATTGCAGAATGGTTCCATTTGTCTTCCTGCAAACATATTTAAAGGCATTAAGAGCCGAGTCGAGTTTCATTACTGCAGCTTAAGTTCCGTCCGAGTTAATCCTCTAGATATAAGTTCGGTCTATTGACGTAATTGCACGATTATAAACGACGACCGCACCCTACAAATATAATTCTTCTTTATTTAAACATAGAATAATCCCTGTTATTCATTTAAATTTAGAAGCAGAATACAGCCGAAGGGAATAAAATCTTTATTCTCTCTCCTTCTAAAATTAAACTCGTTAAATGCCGAAATATAAAAAAGTAATATCACGTCTTTTCCTGCTGTATTTTTAAGCTTTAAGGGATATTTTCCATGTTTTTAGGGAATTTTTTTTTAGAGCTGAAGGCTTACGAAGAATGATGCGTGTCGACTCGACATAAACCTGGAATATGAGCGAATTTACCTTAAATTTTATTAATTTAAAATAATTTTTATCATTAATTTTTATTAAAGAAATAAAGGAGGTCAACTCTACAGTATGAAATTGTAAATAAAACACATTTCTATGTAAATTTTTTGAAGAAAAAAGAAGGAATGACGAAGCGAAATGCTCCCTCCTTGCTTTTTTACTCATTTATCCAGTACTGTGTAATAAAAACTAGAGGAATTTCCATATATTTATTCAATTTTTATTCATTCTTTTATATAAATATATTTTCTACCCTGCAAAAAAGTTTAGAAACAATAAAGATTCACGCTCTACTTCCTTGATGATGAAGATGAACAACGAACTGCAAGATGGCTGAACGATAGTCATCAATATCGATTAATGTTAAATTATAGAATAAAAATGAAAAGATTTTTAAATAAATAAAATAGAATCTTGCGATTTTAATATTTAAAAAAAAAAAAAAAGAAATTGCCAATATATTATCATCAATGCAATAAATTCTGCATAGCATCTTCTACGAAAAGATTCATTTTAACGTATCGAAGATTACTGTTTTTAAATAAAATAATATAAATTTAAGAAAAAATCGATATAAAATTGAAAGGAAAGAAGATCTCGTGTGTCGAGAAATATGAGATTTCAGAAAATTAAATGAATTTTTTCCTATAAAATTACATTAAATACATTTTTAAAAAAATAATCTTTCAGTCAAATTATAATGTAAATTAGTATATAAAACTAGAAAGACAAAAATAATAACATAACTTTTATATAAATAATAATAAAGAAAAATATAAAATATAATTAATTAAGATTTAAAATCATATAAAATTTATACATTTGTGTAACTTTATTTTTATTTAAAATTATATTTTTATAACATAGAACAGTTATAGAACTTAAATCTAAAGTTGCATATAGAATTAAATTGAATCTAGACATAAAAATTTTACATGTGATTTTATTACTGTATTTAAGATATAAGGCGGTTAGTTGGGTTTATTTCGGGGATGGTTTGTCTCGAATATGTTGGGCCTGACCACAGCTCGTTGCCTCATTGTAGGCCTAGCGAATCCACAATGGGCCAGAAAAAAAACCCCTCGAGATTAAGGAAGGACAGACACATAGACGGACCCCAATGGGATTTTATAGGTCTGCAATTTGAAAATTACAAATCTATAAAATCCCAATCATTTTTAAAAGTTAAAATTCACATAAAGGAAGCATTAATTTATCATTTAACAGAAAAAAAACTGAATTAAATTGATTTTCAGAAATATTCCTTTATTACTATTTAATATTATTCTCATCGATATCAATTATCAACTTTTTATGAGTAATGAATAAGTAATAACCTTTTATGTAGCATGAAATTGATGGATTTTACGATCATTTTAAATGGTCCATCTTTCGTGACTCTATCATTTAACATAGTGAAAAAAACTCTAACAGATATAAAAAGCGAATTAGAATTTTTACGAAAATATTAATTTTTCATATTTAAAAAAAATCCATGGAGGCAATTAAACTTCAGTCTACCGCTTTGAAGGATCCGGGTTCGAACTCTGGTTCTCAAAAATCTCCCAAGAACGTTCGGGATGGTCTTCTCTGATGCGAGTTTACACTTTCAATATGTTTTCAGTCAGTGGGGGGGAGTTTCAACCAATAGTCAGAATTCTGACTCCTATTGTGGAAGTACCCCTGTTGATCTAAAGTATGTTGAAAGTGTAAACTCGCTTCTCGTACATGTTAAGCCCTATGTCTCATCACTCGGCTGCCCTATTATGAGACTAGCCATACTAATAATGGGCCTGTAAAGAGCCCTCTTATTGCCCACAGGGCGGAGAGTAATATAACTGCGATCATAAAGATCCTCCGTAGTGGACTGTACGTATATCTAATAAAAAGACGCAATTATTTACTATGATATCGTCACAATGCACTTTAGTAGTGTCTTGCTCCTGTAAGTCATACTTTTAATAATAAAGACATGCCGATAAATGTAAATTCTCAATACACAAAATAGCCTTATCTAAATAACCCCCAAACAATGTCACTTTGATATACCTATTAGTGGCTGTTGTTTTCCAGTTTGACTGTAAATAAAAGTGTGATTCGTAGATTGAAAAATACAGTTGCTCGACTTAATAATAGAAGATGCATGCTACACTCTGTAGAGAAATTTGAATATTGAATAATTATTACTTCTTGCATTTAAAGTTAATGAAAATTTAATATGTTATACCAATTTTCAACACGATAAAATCAAATATTATAATACAAAGTGAGGACCACACGCTAGAATTTTAACTACTTAATTTATATTGATGATTTAGAAATCACAGTATGGCCACTCTATTGAAAATTATCGATCTCACGAACAGAATCTGTGGTTTTTACCGCACGACACGTTTCACTGGACAATGTTGATCAAATGGCTGCGATAGGTTAAAAAAAATTATTTAATCGATAGAAAAACGGAAAGAGTAATTAATTTTTAAAGAATTTGATTCCTTACATCATCAATTTTAAATCAAAGATAAAATAGTATCAGTAATATTTTCAAGGATAATGAATAACGATCTGTTCCGAAATTCTACAATTCTGAAGCTACTTCACTTTAAAATCCACCTTTTTTACTTTATAATAGCTTCCAAAAATTATAAATAATGATCAAAAAAGAAATTAATAAACAAAAAAAACGTTGAAAAGACTTTTTTTCATTCGAACAGAAGGTTAAAGGGATCATTAGGAAGTCCTGTGTTTTTCAATTATACTATGATATAAACTTTAGGTAATAAAAAAAGCTTTAAAGTCGAATTATGATAAAAAGTTGAGTTTAAAATACACTATGACACGTTAAAATAGTGTGTCGCCATCCGTTGCGAGATGTCATTAAAAAAAAAATATATATATAATTATATATATATAAATTATATATAAATATATAATTTATATTATTAATTATTATAAAAAGCAAAAACGGTTTAATTTTCAAGGTAGAGATGAGTTTTTAAAAATATTGTAAATGCCAACGACGAGCAAAATCTTCATTAAGCCCAACCCTACTGGAGATATGGCACGTCTACCTTTAACCACCAAAATTTAATAACATTAATGTAACTTATATACAAGCTATCATGCCAAATTTCGTTTCTTAATCCTTACCCCTCCCGAGATATTAAACGAAATATGTTCTAACACACAGACATACAGACACACGCACCCACACATTCATTCAGGAAATTTTCCTCCTTTTTTGATTTTTTAGGGTTTGATTACAATACTTTCCTGTGTTACGTTATAACATCCGGGGAAGTAAAAAAATATAGAAATGTTCATAAATAAATCAATTTTTATTATTTTATATTAATTAATAAACGTTGCTCTGCTTCAATTATTAATGACGTTTGGAATTAGATTAATTATTAAGACACTAAATGATTATTTTATATATTTTTCATTTTACAATGTTCTTATTTTACTCCTTTATTATTTTTTATATAAATATATTAAAAGAAACACAAATGTTTAGTGTTCTTTCGAGATGATTGATCTGTGGTATACATAAGGAAATGCACGAGTGATAAATTATGGATCATTCTAGCAACCGATTTTCAAAAAACGAAATTAAAAATAAATATATATATATAAAATTTTACTGGCATCACTAAATATTTCCTTCATAACAATGGCGCGTTATCTTATGTGTGAAAAGGGCAATTGCTTGGGGGCCCCTAATTCAAATTAATCTGGGCCTCGTGGAGCTGCCCAGACTAATTCGAATTAGGCTGGGCCACTGAATTAAATTACCACTGATTTAAATTAAAATAATATTCTTATTGACTTCTTTCCAATTCTGATCGGTGCCATTTTATTATTAATTAAATAAGTAAAATTGATAATTTACTTTTTAAAATAATTTACAGATATTTATTTAATTACAGATGTTGAGGTAAATTAAATGGTGATAAATTTCCACCGATGCTAGACTTTATATAATTTTTATTTAAAAAAATATTATTTATTCAATAATTATATTTAAATAACTCATTCAAAATTACATCGCCAGTAACCTATTTAATCTAAGTTTAATTAAAAATCATTAATCATTTAATTGAATTTATATAATCCTGTTCATCGATACTTAACTTCATTCATAAATCACGCGGCATGCAGACTTATCTGTGTGAAATTATACGAATATTCGTATTAAAAATACGACTTTATAAATGATAAACATTAATTATAGTTCCCCAAATAAATTATTCTAGTTTGAAAGTCGATTCACGTACAATTTAAGAAATTTTATCCAAGTCTGTCATACTTTATGGATGAGTCTGTCGCTAGGATACCAGAGAAGATGCCAAAGATCTTATAAGCCTGTATTTTTCTCAGTTTTCCAACATAAATAAAATATTCCCGTCATCGGATGGGGTAAAATAAGAATTTTATATATTAAAATACATATATTCGAGTGTAATTCTGTGTTAATTTCGGTTATTTACGGCATTTCTCGCTAAAGTAGGCGCCATTTTTAGTAGTAGATGCACTTGTATCTCGGGAATAGTCTTGAATATTAATGCTGTCTTCTCGATTCTTATGACCTTCTTTCCGCTTCCAGCACTCGAACAGGAGAAAAAAAAGAAAAAAACCATTTCTTGAATACGATCTGACATTATTTTTTTTTCTGTTAGAGGATGGAGTCAATTCGACTAGTCGTAAAGTCGTATGGAGTAGAACTCGACCCAGAAAGTATCAGCCGGAAGAAAGTAGTAAAAATAATGGAATTGATCCAATAACTAATTTCCTCGTTTCATTTAATGTTTGCCTTTCTAGATTAACAATGATATATTTTAATTGTAACTTAATACGTTTTAAAATAATTGATTAATCTAACACTTTGGTATGCTGATTCAACACATATTTTCCTCAGTTGCTTTATAAACTTGGTGTTTAATAAAGGTCACCCCCTTTATTGAGATGCAATTTAAAAAACATTGTAGACATATACGTCCGTCTGTATGTCTATTCTTTCTTAATCTCGAGAACTAAACTCGAACTTCGGCATGACTACTTTGTTATCAGGAAAAGTATGATGTACAGGGGCAAGTCACTAATAATTTGAAATGAAGAGCGTATATTTTATATTAAATAAATTAAGAATGTGATTAAAAATTGCAGCCCGGCTCGGTAATAAGTTTGAAAATAGAGCGAAACATTAATTGGTATGCAAAATTTCACTTCTATAATAGTTTTTTCTCGACAATTTAGTATGGAACTGCTTGTTGATACAAGTAACTACACAGTATTATTGTATAGAAGTGAATCGAGCATCGATTAAACTGTATTTCTTCGAAAAATATGGGAAGAAATTTAGTAGAAATGGTAAAAATTCCGTGTAGAAAACTTTCTATATAAGAAAAAAAAATCATATTCGATAACCGCTACATATCGATCTTTTTCTCCAGATTCGAATTGAATTGTATTTTCCTCTTCGATTCGATTTTGTTTATTGTTTCTAGTCAATACTTCGCTTCGTCTTTCAATTGTTTGCACTCTTCTGAATCTCTGATAAGATTTTATACAGGAAAAGACAAAAATTAATAATAATAATTTTAAAATATTTTTTATTTTATTCCTTTACATCGGCATCTCTTACATTTTATAAAGCAAATCATATAAAGAACCAGAAAATACAGATAAATTTGCAGGTTTTATTTACAGTGATATGTGATACAGATTTATATTGATTACATTATGGAGGAAGTGCCTAGAAGAATCTTTTTACAGGAAAAAAAACTTGAATTTTTCCATAAATCACTACTCTTACAATTAATTTCTCAAGAATATTGACGGTTATATCTATACTACAGGTAAATAAAAGATAATTAACATTTAATTAATTAGAATTATTCGCGTGTTCTTGTCTATAGAATTAACACAAACTTAAAAAATAAAATTCATTGGCAAGGACTTGATACATGGAATGTAAGATTATAACGATAATAAAACATGACAATGTACTGTACATATATTTTCCTTCGTGATATCTTTAATACTTCATGATTGAAAGATATAAAATGATGCCTTATGTATACGAGTGTATAGTTTCTTGCTCTTCGATCAGACATTCAACCGTACAACGTATCAACATTCTTTAAAGCCATAGGCAAACTGTAGTGCATTTTTTCGTAGCGTAACAGCACCCTCGAGCTTTCGGTTACGGTCTCCTTTATCTAATCTCGAGCCGTAACAAGCACGTAACAAAACTGGAGTACCGTAACATACGCTATGCAATTGCTCTACACTCCGTATAAGGTCTAAATGGCAACACTTTCAATTATTTTAAAAAAAATTAATGTCTCATTCGTGTGTCTAATATACTTTTAGTCTTATATATTTAATTATTTATTTAATTTGAATTTATTTTTGCTTAAATTTGATCGTTCGGGCATTTTATGAATCGTCAAAATATTTAAATAATGCAATTTTTAATAATTAAAAAAGCATTAAATAAATTATAAATATAGAAAAATTTCCGAATTTTTTTCTTTCTTTTTTATAAAATTCTATAAATCGCTTACATTTATTTATATGTAATATATTTACTATTACAGAACCCGAAAGAAAATCATTACGCGAAAATTTGTAAATAGATTTTCATGTAAACTTACTGTAAAATTTATTAAAAATTCTTAATGATTGCCTGAATTATGCTGAATTATGATTTATATATGGCAAACTGTCAATAATAGTAATCGTATACCTACAAGAGGGCATAAAGTTACTATGAATACAAGAGCTAATGATAATTAGGGTCGTCTAGAAGGGGAGCAGAGAATTTTCCTCCAAGCACTCAGAAAAATTAGGGGTCCATAATGGTTCCTACCCCTACAAATAAATGCTACTTTTACTTTTTCTTCTCTTCTTTGAAACCGTGTTTGATGATTGTTGGACTATGAACCCAAAGTTGAGTTTTAATTAAACACTTGCCAAGTGTTTAATTAAGACTCAACTTTGGGTTCATAGTCCAGCTACTTTTACTAACAAAATAATCTTTAGAGTAAAGAAACATTCTATGTATTTCATGACCAGATAAAAGGACCTTTCCTTTATCCCTTATGTCCCAGGCCCCATACAAGCACTTGAAGGCCCTAATGACAATTTAATTAAAAGGTATATGTCCTCTTTGTCCATTTATAGATACATTTTTTCTAGTTAAAAGGAACAAATCACAAGTAAAATGTATTAATTACTGTTTTCTACAGCGTACGATTGCTCATGTTTAATAGGAAAGTTTCGTATAATTTAAGCCACATGGAAGATAGAACATCTCAAAATTATTATGTTTATTATTTACACTTCTTAACCTTGTAGTTTTATCAATATTTAATATATAAAATATTTACCCAATGGATTGGCATTGTTGATTAAGGTTCATAATCTGTAATATAGCTCGTGTATACTTTAAATCAGCCTGTTAATACATATGACATATATAATATGTAATATAATTTGTATAGAATAATACAGTAACGTAATAAAGTTTCCTTCTTTAATTTTATATTATTATTAAACACTTCCTCATATCTTGAAACTTAAATTTTATCCGCTTGTAATTAAGATAGAAGGGTGAAGTCGATTATCTAAGTCCCATGACAATGCATTTTAATAATGTTTTAGGGGATGGTCCTTCCCCATCTTCCGCTTCAATCTCGAAAAATCTGACCAATAAAAGCGTGTTTTTTAATTATTTAAAAAGTATATTAAAATTATTTTCTCGAGAATTTATCAGCCGAACAGAACAGAGTTTAATAATGGAAAGAAATATGTTCGGTGATATTAAAGTATTTTGACTATTTGATATGGAGGAGAAAATCATTAAAAATTCAATAAGTAGTAGAATCTGTAGATTTTCATTTCATAAATATGCATGAAAGAATTATTTCAAGAGGGAGAAAATACATGTCTTAGAATAGAAGGCGCGTAAAGAACTGATTAAAATACGTAAAAACATAAAATTTGGAAACTATGTGGCTTAAAGTTCTATGTAAAGAGGGGAAAACATTATAATATATAAGTTAAAATAATTATTTATTTGCATAACATTAAATGATACTTAAAATCTTCAAATTAGTGGCAGAAGTAATAATTTTTGTTGCAACTTGATAGCAAAAGTAGTGATTAATTCTACCTCATTAAATTATTTCATAAAAAAAACTAATAATTAGTGAAACATTGAAGACTGGTGGCATCTTAAAATGAAGAAAATTTGAATAAGAAAGTTTAAAATAAATAAACTTTCATAATTAGAATTCTGTTTTAATTTGTATGTACAGTCAAACCGGTGAACGACGATTACTGACGTTCTTCACAGGTAATTTTGTATGTATTTTTGTTCGAAAAAACGATAGCTGCTTTGGAAATGGCCGTTATAGGAGGTTCGATTGTATATAGTTATTTTACACGATTAAATTATCAAAAATTAACATTGATATGTGCGAGAATACATAATGATTCTTGCAATTGAAGAATCGTTTAGACTCACATTTCCAATTTCCACACTTAAAATTCACGATATTTATGAAAATAATAATTTAAAATTATAGAATATTTAATTAAATTTAACAATTTTATAAACTTTTATATATAATTTAACTCGTAAATTTGATCAGATTAACGTTCTTTCATCCGTAGAGTATAGAAGTTACTTAGGAAATTGGAAACATTTGTATTCTAGTCGAATCTCTGGAAAATATAATTCAACTCGATCGAATGGTATTGTAATTCGGATCAAATTCGGAAGTCGTTGGAAGTACCTGTCATTTCGGTTTCATTGCTAAGTGCGCTTTGATCCCGAATTATATCTCTAGTAGACCTTTTACGGAAGGACCTCTTGAAATGCTGACTGGTTCGTGAGGTGTCTTGCGTGTAATCATAAGTGATGGCTCCTAATACACCCCCTAAAACAGGACCTACCCAATACACCTGCGAATATAAAGGTTCAAGATAATCGTTAATGACTTTCCTACCAAAAGCTTTTAATTTCATCGCGATTTTTTAACGTAAAAAGAATTGTAAGTTAAATTACCCAGTGATGTCTCCAGGAATTAGTAACGACAGCTGGTCCTAACGATCTGGCTGGATTAATACTCGCACCGGTGTACCTAAACTGTACGAGAAAATTGTATTGTAATTTATTATTAAACTGCTTATAAATTTTATTAATTAAAATATTGTTAATCGATGAGAAAATTAGTGATTAGTAGCGTTGAATTTAAAGCATTTAGCGACGAAACAGCGAAGAAATAAATTCGAATATTCGGAGTTGCACTCTTTTATCGAGTAATTTAAGAAAGAATTTTATTATTACAGATAAATGTTTCTCAAAATTGCATTTACAAACATTTTTTACAATTGAAAATGTATTCACCTTATAATCTTTTTGTTATAGAAGTTAAAGGAACCGAAATTTAGAATTTTTCTCCATTAAGTTAATTAATTTTTAACTCTGTCCGTTCAATGGGCATTAAGAGGTATTTTTCCATACCCGTCGTGGGTTCGGACAGGCCCACTAATGGTGAGAGATGGGGTTCAAATTTTTAAAATTGGATGTAAATGTGGATGGATGTGGCTCATTGATATCAGAAAGGTTTTTTGATTGTTTATTGTCAAAATTGTTCATGACAATGTAAAATCTCTTACTTAGGAAGGGGATAAGTGACCCTAACACGTTTGATGACAATTTATGAAATTCTGAAGTTCTTTATTTAAAAAAAATGATCTAAAACATGCAAAACCCTATTTATCTACTCCATTTTATACTTTATCAGGCCGTACTAAAGCCTTAAAAGACAGCAAATTCTACAGAAGACCTATAAAAATATCATTTCTTCAATAAAAATCAGTCTTAGAAACAGTACAAATTCTCAAATTCGTAACGGTATTACATTAATACACTTCACTGAATTTTATATTAAGATTAACATTGAAAATTCTTTTTTAGACATAGAATTAAACTTAATTAATATCCTATTAAAGGATTTTTAAAAAGAAAAATCAAATTACAGCTTAAATTATTGCGCAAAAAAAATAAAATAAAAATTGCATATTCATCGATTTTGCAAGAAAATGAGAAATCGATTGGGTTTAAAATTTTAAAATAATTTTTTTACGTGTAAATCTATGGCAAAAGAGTTATATTTTCTACGAATATCAGCAATTCTTTTTTAAAATTTTGTAGTTCTTAATGGTTGGACACGAAGAAAAAGTGAAAATTTATCGATAATGGCCTTCTAATATACTTTTTTTACAGAATTTTTCCAAATAAACCGATGCTATTAACACTTCTAGAAAGTTATAATGATCTAAAACTTCTAGAATGTGTTCAAATTTAACAACTTTTACACGTATAACTTTCAAATTTAATAGTTTACATAAAGAAGGAGTATAAAAGTATATAGATGGGAAAATATTAAATATTATTCCTTAACTTTCTCTACTTTTATCTAAAAGAAAAGGCCTTTCAAATTACAGTTTCTAGAAATCGTAATGCGATGCTCGATTTCTTTTTCATTTAATGTAATCACGATAAAAAATAAACCGAAAAGATAAGAAAAGAATGACGTTTTCTGGATATAAAAATAATTATTAACGTTTGCTTTATTTATATTATATATTTAAACATATAGAAAATGTTTTAGAATTGATCTAGAATATTTTCTATATGTTTTTACCTTATCTGATGAGATAAAGTAAAAATGGTTCTAGAATTAATGGGATGAGATAACGCTCTAAAAGGACTTTCTGTGGTAAACTGACCCCTATTTAAGTGTTACCCACGTGATGAAAACTCGATAAATGCCACGTGACCAGCATATTGGTCAAGCGCGAACCCGCAACTAACTACCAGTGTTCAGTGGTGTAATCCATTCCAACATTGGAGGATCCTACAGCTTTCAGTAGGAACCACTTAGATCTACTTATATTGTACGTAGTTCGTACAATATAAGTAGATCTAAGTGTTATGTTTCGTACATGTTTAAATATGTAAAATATATATATATATATATAATAAACCCTTACTAAAGTTGATAAATAAATTTTAAATATACTAATAAATTATATTTAAATGTAATAATGCAACTATATTTTTAGACTGTGTTTTACGGTTTTCATTTATAAAATATTTTCTGAATTTTCGAATCTAAAACAATTCTTTTGAGTGGATACTTTTAGAACTAGAATAAGTATACAATAAAGATAAAAGCATCTGACTTTTCAAAATAAAACTGTTTTTTTTTCCTTTACTTGTTATATAACAAATACAATTTTTCCTGTACAATTTATATAAAAGCATAAATTGCTATAAAAAACAATAAATTTTATATCTTAAAGATTTTAAATTTATGACCATTTTTGATTGAAATTTCGTAGATAACTCCACTGCAGTGGCGCGTTATCCTATGGACCACGTGCCCAGCATGGGTGCCCTTGTTAATGGAGGCCCCAGGCCTCCATTAACAGGGGACCCCAAACCAATCTATTGTAAATGATATATTCTTCCAAAAATTCCATCGAAGAAAAACTGTATACATGGGACTTCCTAATTCAAATTTGCGTGGTTCCCATGAAGCGAAGATGCGCCACTGCACCACTGAACACTAATGGTTGGTGGCAGGTTCGGACTTCACCAACTAACCGACCACGCGAAATTTTCCGGCCTTCTCCATGTTTGTATAACACCTAAATCAATTTACCATTCAGTCTGTTTGGGTGGCACCCCTTTTCGGTAGACCGCCCATATGTTACATTGTCTTATTCCACCAAAATAATCCATTTAAATGTGTGAAAAAATTAAAGAACAACAATAAAAATTCTTACTGAGACCGTAATTCCAGTGGAAAAAATTGAATATTAGCAATAAGTTAATAAAGAAAAGATACCCTAAAAATTTCTTCAACTTGTAATCTATACGGTATGTTTGTGTTTACTACGTAATACGACTACATAATACAAGTTACGTAATAATTTATACAGTCACTCCTGTAATGTCACGCAAATTAAATTAACTTACTAAAAAGAAAGCCATAAAGTAGAATTGACTGTGGTAAAATATAATAATGAGCCCTCACATCTTTAAGAATTTATAACATTTATTTATTTTTTACTTTTTATTATAAATGCAGATTATTTTATCTGGAAAATATATTTATTTTCTTGTAGGAGATAAAGATATAAAAGAACAGACGAAAACACCGTATCAAGGTAAACTAAATGGACGTTAATGTTAAATTGATACTGAAAATGCGCCTTTTTGTTCTTAATAATCGATTTTCAATGATCGATGTGTTTCTAAGCACAGATTGATGAAAAACAAAGATTCTCAAATTGAATTTTTGTAGAAAATGATATAGAACCAGCAATTATTTATTGTGACATCGTAACAATGCCGGGCTGCAGTTTTTAATCATATTTTTAATTTATTTAATTTATTTAATTTAAAATATATCTTCTCCGCCTCAAATTAGTAGTGGCTTGCCCCCTGTACATCACACTTTTCCCGATAACAACAGAGTTGTGCCGGTAATCTATCTAACACCTTTCGGGGGAAATTTTTGAATTGAAATAACGTGACTTTCGGTTTGTACCGGAAGTTCTCAGGCCCTACTGCCCTTACCGTGACTATTCACAATTTAGCCTATTATGTTTCGACCTAAGGCTGCGTTGTGACAGGCTCTTCTTAATTTACGTCTTGCCAATCAAAGAAGACATTACAAATAACGCCTGATTACGTAGCGTGTCGTAAGAAGAGCCTGCCTAAACTCTGCTTAACTCCATTTTGTTTAGTCAACGTGCTAATGACAGATGAAACGTAATTTCGTATTACTCATGAAGAATTTTAGGATAAGGATTGCATTTGAACCAAATTTTAATGGAATCAGACAATGCTATACATGGGCATCTTCCTATAAATATCATGGAAATAAATACGGACTATCTCCAGGAAGGATTTTCTATGGAATACCGACCATAGATGTTATACACGTGAAAACTCCATGTGGCCAGCCCGTGGAGACGGGAACCTGCACGGCTAGAACCACTGTACAATTATCTATGTTCAGTGGTTTTGTCCAATTGGCTACTGCTAGGTCTAATGAATTTACACTTGTTTATTGTGATATCGTCACAATGCCTGGCTTTAATTTCTCAATGCATTTAAGTTTAATAGTATCTTGCCCCCTACATCATACTTTTCCTGTTAACAATGAATTCATGCGATCACGCATCTAATTCCATTCAGGAGAAAATATTTGAATTGAAATTATGTGACTTCCGGCCGAAAGCGGAAGTCCATATATAGTTAATAGGGGCCTCGTTCCCTAAGTCGCCATGACTGATCTTGACATTCATCTAACACCTTTCTCGAGATTAAGAAAGACAGACAGACAGCTTTTCAAATTATTTAATATTATAATTAAGTAAATATTATGTAAAATTATTAATTGTCCTGAAAGCCATTAAATAGATACATTAATTACATTTATCTTAGTTGAAATTGGTATCTTTGTAACACTATTCCAATGTTCCGATATTTTACAACGATTATACAGTCTGTTTCGCTATTCGAGTACGACTGTACACTGTTTACACTGCTTCAATACATTATTATTATTATTATTATTATTATTATTTCATTTTGTGGCACACCTACGAGAAGTCCCTTACAAATCATTATTGTCAAAAATAACTGCTTTAGAAACGAGTATTTTCCCTTTAAAGTATGAAAATTATTTTTAAAATTTGTATTAGAGATAAAAATTTTCTCTTAATAATTTTTAAAAAGTGTTACATTAACAATAGAAGCATTATTTAAATGAAGAAAAACTAGAAAAACTGATTCCCTTTATCTCACCTTCTTCTAAAGATAGAGGCTTACGATTGCGTTTTTTTAAAAATGGCAAATCAATAAAATAGCCTGTATTTGTTGAATCTCGTAAGACGATTCGAGAAAAATCGTGAGTGATTGGAAAAAGATAGACAAATTGATGACCACTTTTGCCATCTGTCTACTCTATTCTCTTACTAAATAATGGACGATTCTCAGTCGGTCACAGAAAATCTACAGAAGATGACTACTATTGATTTTCCTACTAGAATAGTGCAATTCTCTTTTCTCTCTTCCCCTGCAATTTTTTATAATTATGTACTTTAGAGAAATTTATTTTTTATTTCATTTGTATAATTTAAATATAATTGTTTATATTTTTAATATTTTCTAATGGTTTTCTCATATAAACGGTAACTGTTAACTATTAAAAACCTAGACGTATGATAATTACAATTGTCTATTATTATTATTTAGGGTCAAAATTAAATTTATTATGGTCCTATTCTATAACTTATGCCCTATAATCTACCTAAATACGTTATAGTTTAGAGCCTTTTACTAAGCTTTCAACTGTTTAACCTATGCATAAATCCTCATCCGATTCCAACTGACGTCCGTCTGTTTGTCCGTCCTTCCTTAACCTAGAGAACGGAGATAGATAAAAATAGAGACCAGATATAAGAAGCTTAAAGGTAGACCCCCGATTAAGTCTTCCGGGCTGGAACAGAAGCCACGTGATTTTTAAATTAAAACTATAGGCCGGCATTGTGACGTTGTCATAATAAGCAGCCTAAACGTTCGTTCAATTTTATTTTAAAAATAAATTTTAATATTTCTGACAAAATAATCGTGTTATTTATCTATTAAATTTAAATTTAAATAAGACTATACAAAACGATGTACAGGAAAAAAAAACACTTTTTAAACTGTGGAAAAAGTTAAATACTCTTTAAAATCCTTTAATTCAATTTAGGAAAACGTTTGAAGTATCATGTAAAGCCTTCAAAGTGCTAACCTTCAACCCTTTAAAGAATTGTGAAAGGAAAGAAGAAACCTTGCATGAAATTGACTGTCAGTCCGTTGAAAGTTTATCTATGTAAAAAAGACTTGAAAAATTGTATATAAAAAGTTTAATTTAAATAAAAATGTAGGCATTGACTTGAAAATTTTTTTTCCAGTAAAAATGTTTGTAAATCGAGTGAAAATTGCCACATTTAAACAACAATAAGCTGCGTTTTTTCTGAAACTAAACAATGTGAATTGATTTTAATAATAGATTACAATTTAATAGATTGTTCGAAATTATTTGTTTATATATTAGCATTTCCTAAATATTTCTTTTATATTTGATCTTAAAGAAAACATTTTCTATTGTTTATGTATAAGTGGAAACTCGTGTATAACATATACCAGCCCACCAGTGGTCGAGTGCTTATAACTATTAAACACTGATCGTTGGTCATGGGTTCGCACCTCTGTTGTTATCAGGAAAAATATGATGTACAGGGACAAAACACTATCCATTTGAGGTGGAGAGCATATATTTTAAAATTAAATTTAAAATATGATTAAAAATTTCAGCCCGGCATTGTAACTAGGTTTTATTAGTGAATACAAACAAACATAATATCTATTTCTACTTTTAAATTATCGAGTTTTACAAATGAAAGCATTTTGTAATGACGTCTGTATACCGCTCACGTTATAAGTAAAATCAAATTAAAATAATTACACGAGGCCATTCACCCATTCGACATACACACGCGACACCCATTAACAGTGAATATGATTTTAAATAATTTCATAAACCTTTCGTTAGAGTGAATTACGTTGCATCAAAATACATTCAAATTGAAGCTGAAATAAGATCAATTATTAATTACTTACGTTTAAATCTAATTAAGAATCCACTTAAGAGAAACAGATCAACCTATTTATCAATTTCGAAAAATATATTTACTAGTTATGTATGCTTTAATATTAATTTTAAGTTCTAAATATCCATGTAAATAAGCAAAATTAAGGCTTTTTACGTACTTTCTATGTTCTATTTTTATCTGTTTAATGAGAAAACAGCCCATTAACCCCTCTAGTATTGATGAAACGACTTTAAAAAGTTTTGTAAATATTTTCTAGCTGATACTTTATTTACATAACTAATAAGTAGGCTTATAAGAACAAATTCGTATGCCACTAATACTACATGAAGTCCACGTAGACGACGTCTCGACACCCTCCCCCTCCATTGTATATAATGATGTACTGTACTTTTCGCCACCATTAAAATGCGCACCTAATTAATGGACGACCCCAAATTAATTCTATTCATTGAACATTTAAGAAATTAATGGAGTATTTGGAAATTAATTTATAAAGCTTACTAGACATGTAATAAAATGCATTGTGTAATTTGTCATTACAATAAAAATTTCAATTTTACACTGAAAATACAGTAGAAATTCGTTATAATCCAGCACCTTACGGGAGCAGGGAGATCCGGATTATTGAAAATCCTGGATTAAGAAACATCTATTAATGTTTAAATAATTAATTTACATTATTTTTATATGGATGAGATTTGTAAAATAAAAATAAGTAAATAAGTAAAATGAGAGAATATTTATGTACAGTACATATATACATTTGACTAATTAATTAATTTAATTAATTAACTAAAGTTTCAAAATGTTTAAATGTAATTCTATTAACACATTTGGCAGATTTATACGTAAACGTAATGATTAATATACACACGAATAAAAATGAATATGCAATTAATCATTTAATTATAATTATATAAAACATAATATATATATTAAAACGTCATTTATAATATTTTATTTCAGTTATAGAAAGTCAAATTTGCTTGTCATTCGTGAAATATATACAGAAAAATGGCTTTAGAGCAGTGAGGTTTAACCTGTGAAGTGTGAATTCCTAGGATACATACAAAGAGGATATAGAAGAGTTGTGAGGTATCTGCAGAAAATGTTTTACAATTGCTTTCTCACTGGATAACATTCTAATTCGAAGAAGAGGTGTGAAGGTAGAAAGATTAAAAATTTATTCCTCATCTCACATCCTTTAAAGCACCAATTATGCAGACACAACGATGAAAATTCTACATATTAATAAAAGATATTCTAGATAAATATAGAGAAAAGTAAATATAAGAAATAAAATATTTACTCGTCAATAAATAAAAAAAAAAAGAATAAAATGATTGGGAGAGACAAGATGTCCGATTGGTTATAAGAAATCCAACATGATGCGAGGGAGGTTATAAAACATGAAAGTAGAAAGGGAATGATCGCTTGCCTGCTGAGTTGCCTGATCGATGAAACCCTGAGGTGAAGTCATATAGAATGAAACAAAATCTTAAATGTAACCTAGAGTTATATAACTAGAGGAGATTTTTTAAAGCTAGAGTTATAAAACTGAATAGGAGAAAGTATTATATTCTGTACAGTGTCGCCTAGACACAAGCGTTAATGCTACAGTTACTTCTAAAAATGCATGCATAGAGTATAAAATTAAAGTAAATGCATTATTCAAATTAAATACAGATAGCGGATATAAGAATAATTTAGACTACAGAGAAAAAGAAACAAGTGATTGATGGAGGATTAGGAAAAAAGTATGGGATCATTAGTGCTAAGGAAATAGGAAGTTATAAAGGAAGGTGGCAATAATATTACACAAATATACTAACAAGGAAAGTGACTATTATTATTATTATTATTCTTTGCTAAAAGGATAGACTTTTCGATCATTTAGTAAATGCACTGTGGTATAAAGTGAATTATTAATGAGAAAAATAGTAGAATGTCTTCTGGAAAGTGCTACTAATCTTTAAGCCGTCAAAATTAGGAAAAAATTTGTTTAACATTTAACAAATCTAAACTTAAGAAGAATTCCACAAAAAAAAACTTAAAGCACCCTTTACCACAAATATGATTTAAGCATAAATTCTAAAGAAATTTGTTGTTAAGTATAAATAAAATTCATTTATATCATTGAATATAAATACAATAAAATTTTCTGGCATTTAAACTAATAGAAGAGGACACGAAAGAGGACAATTTCACTCATCTTGACCTTTTTTTTCCACCTGTTTCGAGAGGAAGACATCGATTTAAGTGTATATGAAACCAATTAAATTCTTAAACAATTACTTTAGAAAGTTATTGGATTAAATAAAATTCATTACAAATTATTTAAAATATTATTTGGTCAAATTGCAATTATTAAAAGAACGAGCTTTTATACTATTTAAGCTTATACTTTACGAATATATTTTGTAATCTAAAATGCCAGAGTAAAGGTCAAATTGCCAACACTTTAAACATTATTCGGTCAATTTTCAAGCAGATCAATAAAAATATATCTCTAAAATTTAGTTAAAATTAATATCTTTTTTATAAAAGAGTATATATATATATATAATAAGGCCTTAAGGTGTGTGGAAGTAATGGATCAGGGTGATCCATTACTTCCACACAGTCCGGATTTAGCACCCTCAAGTCCGGCTCATAGTCCAGACTTAGCACCCTCTAATTCTTATCTTTGTGAACCTTTTAAAATACACCTCGGTGGCTTACACTTCTCAGATGATGATGAAGTTAAAGATGCAGTCATGGACTTTTTCAAATCATTAAGTGAAGAAAATTTGCTCTTGACTCCAGCTTGCAAAAGTGTATAGAAAAAAATGGCGACTATGTAGAAAAACAGCTTCAACTGAATAGTTTCAAATAGCTAATTTAAAAATTTAATGTAATTTGTTATTAAAGATTGAGCCTTACTTTCTGGGCACATCTCGTAAAACAATTATTAGATATAACAGTAATATTTTTCATCAAATCATAGCGTACATAAGATAATGAATAACGTGAATAAAATAGTGGAATGGCTGAATGGACCCGAACATTGAGGTCACGGGTTCGCGCATCATCGAAGGGTGCGAACCCGCGCCTCAAACTGACTGGCCATGCGGACTTTTCCAGATTTTCTTCACGTGTCTAAAAACAATAAATTAACTGTTAGAAATGAAGTAAATGCTTACATTTCTACTGATATAAATCTCATAGAAAACTGTGTAATTAATTCTTCATTGTTTAAATATGTATAAAATCGGATTATTTTATTTAAAATTACTTACACACTTATTTTTATAATATTATACAATCGATCGTCAATCTTAGTCTGAAATTTAATTAAAACAAAATTAATTTGATATCAAATATATATAATATAATTTAATTGTACGGGAAGAATAATAGAGAAATTACTTGTATGTTTCTTTATCGTTGGTAAGGAGTTCGTCATTTCTAAAAACATTTATCATAATTTTATTTATTTATTATCCTTAAAACTATGAAAAATTTAATTTTTTGGTACTTTTAAAAAATATTTAGTTTTCCTTATACTCGCAGAAAAGCAGAATAATTTCTTAGCTAAATTCATACATGAAAAGTGATTAAAATCACTGAACGTTGGTTGTTGGTCGCAGATTCGGACCCCACCAAAGGGTTTGCCGTGTGTACTTTTCCAGTTTTCTATAGAAAATCCTCCCTCGAGCACCCCTTGGCAGATTGCCCATGTGTTGCTTTACCTTATTTCACCAATCCAATCCAATCCATACACGAAAAGAACATCCTTAATTTAATTTCTCTACATTGAATGAACTAAATAAAAATGAAAATGGAAGGTTAAGGGTCAACCTACCGTCCTGGGGGTCCTGGGGGTCCGGAATCGAATCCGATCAGTGGAAAAATCCCAATAATTTTTTGGAGAGATGGCTATATCCCAATAATCCCAATAATTTTTCAAAGAGAGAGAGCCCATCCCCATCACTCGACTGCCACAACGTGAAGCAGGCCGAACAAACGATAGGTATGAATAGAAGGTTTTCTTAGTATCCAAAGGGCAAAAAGATTAAAAAATGAAGCCTGACAGAAAATATATAAAGTGATAAGAATATATTTTAAATATATTGTTTGTTTTGTAAGGCTAAACAATAGAAAATGCTACATATACTGGTATTGTGGTAAGCCATTTCCGTACCTCTGATACTAAAAGTATACGCAAACTTTAAACCTTTCTTATTTTATATATAAATATAATACTTTCAGTAACAAAATATCATAAAGTTTCTACGGTTTGAAACATTTTATTATTTCTATAATAGGTTTAAACTTTACAGGGATTTGCTTTGTTATTTCAAAGAAAATGGTAACAAAATCGTATTATATAAACTTTTATTTTACAAAGATTTTCTCCAAAAACAAACATAAGCTTGACGCTATCGCACAATTGGTAGAAGCAGGCAACCGGTAAGTATATATTTTTATTAAAATTGTTTTGAAAATTTCAGATTAAATTTAAAGAAAATAATCATAGACTATTCCATTATCATAGACTTTCTATTCCTCAATGGTAATAATTCAATGTTATTCGGAAAGAAACTAAATATATTGCATTTTACAAGGTGACATACAGGATGAGAAGAATTAGATATAATCAATAATCTATACATTTCTAGAATGCTTTTATTATTTGTTTAATGCTCTATTTTATAGTCCTATATTCAGTAAGTGTTTTTATTCTTTACAAAATGTATTATTTAGTGGCTGACTAAATAAAACCATTGAATAATATACTGATAGTTTGTCGCGGGTTCGCTCCTGATCACGTGAAGTTATTTTGTATTTTCTTTACGTGTCTAACACGTAAATAAGAGACAAGTAAATTTCACGTGGTCAAACCCGTTGGTCAGGTGCGAACCCGCGACGAACTACTATTGCTCAATGGTATTATTCACTCGGGCACAAAAATTGGTAAAAAATCTATTTTTATATTGAATAATTAAGAAGAATTAAAAATTACAAAATATATGAGAATAAATAGAGTTGTTTATAATTATAAAAATTTCTGTAGAAAATTACCGAAGTAAACTGAAAATAAAAGTCTAGTAAGCATATTTAAAATATGAAAATGAAGGAATTAAATGCATGTGTAGCCTATGTAGTGTACTTCTTTATCTTCTTTACAAAAGTAATTTAAGAAAAACGTAATTTAATGACTATTTCCGTCTACAGATTAGATCAAAAACTAAAATTAATATCATAAATAATCGAAGCTGTTTTGAAAAATAAAGTCATAAAGATATAAAAAGTATTTTAGATAATTGAAAAATGTCATATTGTGAGCAATTGAGCTGTTAGGAAAAAGAATGCAGAACGAAGCAGAAAGAGTACACATTAAAGAATTCAATTCTCTAGCGACTTAATATAAATTTATATGCAAATGACGGAAATTTTCGCTTTAAAAATATCAATAAAATGTCACTTAGAGCAATTGTTCTTTTCTTCTCGCTGACGGCAGTAACACCGCTAAATTAATAATGCATTTTTTCTACTTTATTATTATCGTATTTATAAAAAAGTTTACTAAATATTTTTACCATATCTTTGAGAATCGATGCGGCATAATTTTCTATAGAATTTTAAAATACAGTGCATGAGTGTAAATAAATATTTACTTCACACGCAGAACGGGTGGAGAAAGGCGGTCTAGGGGATCCGGGATCGAATCCAAGCCGGCAACTCCACAAGAATTTATCATTGGCAATCTGTCCCGAATATGTTTGACCCCATTATGGGCCTAGACGAACCCACGATGTAAAGTATATGAATGTAAAGATCCTCTTAGTAAAAGACACCCAAATAATCAGCATGTATTAAGAGTATAGTGTAGTAAAACCGGTGTAAATCGGACTCGCACGATACCGAATATTATTTCCAGTTTGACAGGTTTCCTTTTTATTGAGGATCCGTTTTAAACAGGTTTTACTGTATATATATATATATATATATATATATTATATACTTTTACATGCCATAAATTTATATACGTGTCTACATTTTAACTCGACATAAATATTGAGAACATCGATAAAAATTTAAAATTTTCTCAACGAAAATCATTAATAAATTAATTATATTATAGTAATAATACGCTCGAGGTATTTAAATTAGAAAATTTAAGAAAATTAATTATATATTTTAAGCGAAGAAAAATTACATTAATAAGTCAAATTGAAAATAAGCAGATGAACTAACTTAATTAATTAATATAAATCGAGTTTTTATTTTAAAAAAGATTATCAGAAGGACGATCTTATCGAATTAGACGAACATAAGCTTGGCACGGATTGATAAGGTAAATCTCTTGAGTATTCATAGCTATAAGTCATAGACATAATGAGATAATTTCTACGTCACAGCAGGCATAACAATTAATTTTCTCATTACCGTCTCTCCGCGCTTCATCCCATTTAATAGCTTTTGTCGTTACGTACACGCGCTAGATAAACGAAAATACTTAAGGGACTAGGCGATATAACATTTAGTTTCGACAGTGTTCAAGATTTCTATTCGGTTACACAGAAATTTAATTAAGGTTCTACCAATCCCACTGCCGCGGTTTAATTATACGGAAGCCAAAATGATGTAGGCAAAGACACGTTTTTCTTTTTTACATATTTAAGGCCGCTTTATATAAATAAATTATCGAATTTACGTTACTAAACCTCTTTTATCAGAAATTTAAAAGATGAGTGCTTAAATTAATGAGAAAATGAGTCGTGTTTACAAGAGAAAAAAACCGTTGTGATGAATTTTAATTAAAAATCACATCGAAAAGTCTTTAAATATTTGATATTCTTTCTCTGATTGGTCGTTGGATATTTAAAAATTGCATAAAAATTCAAATTTCAGGTCTTGTATGTCTGTTTGTCCGTCCTTCGTTAATCTCCAGAACGGAGTTGGATAGATGACCGGCATGACTCAATTGTTATCAGGAGAAGCATGATGTACAGGGACGAGACACTACTAAACTCGAGAGCAGATATGGAAAGTTTAAGAATCGGATAAGAAGTTGTGTTAAAATTTGAAAGTGAAAAAGTAAAGTTGAATGGAATCCGCATGTGATGAAACTCAATTGGAAGAAAGTGCTGATGATGTTTAATTTTTAGAATCGATTTTACTCATTCAAAATAATTCATTTACGAGTATACGACATCAATTCTTAGAAAGGGGATCGAAATTCGGAAAGCAGCATTATGATTGATGATAAATCTATTGATTGATTAGTAAATACTCTAACAATTTAATCGAAGTTTTCGCTAAAATTAATTAGAGATAATTTAACTAGAAGAAAGTAAACGTTTATTTTATTTTTAAAACACAAGTCAAAAGTATGTCGGGCCTATTTCTTGCCATCTGGCCTCTCCCATTGTGAGCCTGCCCAAACTCACGATGCAATAGAAAAGAATTACAGGATTAGTAAAATAATGGGCTACCTACCAAAAGGGGAGTGCCTTCTAGGTGAGAAAATGATCTTATTTAGGTGTTAGACGCGTGAAGAAAACTGAAAAAACTTTATGTGGATAACCCGTTTGTGAAGTCTAAACCCACGTTTAGTGGTTTTGTCCAGTTGACCACTGATAGGTGTGGAAAAGAAGGCACTCTTATTGTTCACAGGGTGGAAAGGGCCAAAAATTAATATAAATAAATAAATGAATGAATGAATAAATAAATATATATATATATATATATATATATATATATATGGGCTAGTTTTCAAATTGTAGATCTATAAATTCCCACTGTTGTCAGTCCTTCGTTAATCTCGAGAACGGAATTTGATAGATGAAAATCGAGACCAGATATGGAAAGCTTACGACCAGAGGTCCAGATTGACTATATACAAACTTCCGGTGTAGACCGGAAGTTACGTGATTTCAATTCTAAATTTTTTTCCAAAACGGAGTTATATAGATAATATGCATGGCTCGATTGTTAACAGAAGTATGATTTACAGAAACAATACAAGGCCTATATGGAATTTTCAGGCCGTAAGTCCTGATTAATTTAAATTAAAATATGATTAAAATTGCAGCCTGGCATTGTGATTATATCATAATAACTTTATCGATATTTTTATATTAATATCTGTTTTGTATCCAGTATATTTAAGTATTAATTTAATAAAAAACTGACATAATTTAAAGCACAAAATACTAATCGCATCTCTATTATATATTACAAAAACTATAAGAATGTGACACTTTGTTTCTTCGAGCAATAATATATAAGTTAAACACCAGTAAACTGAATTTTACTTATACAATAAAAATTCTTATATTTAATGATGTAAAATTTATTTTCAGGAGAAAGATCAACATCCAGAGAGAATAATAAATGTGAAAAATTTTTTATCCACTAATTTTTGGCTTATTTTCCAGTGGAATTACAAAGAATATTTCTCTAGCTTTTAACTGGCAGACTGTATCGGGCGGATGGTTACTCCTAAGAATGACATATTGATCGTTGGTTGTACAAATAATTGGCTGAATCTCGATTGGTGAGTTAACGAAGTGTAACTAATTACATTCTACTATTCGCTTCTGTATAAATGACTTTCTTTTATTACCTTATTTCTATAATTAGAGATTATTCTCTTTAATGTATAAAAAGTAACCTGTCGATATCTCATTATGAAATTTGATAACAAGTGAGAAAAATTGTAATGTCCTTTCTTTCAGATTTTTTAAAAATTATATAACAATATTTATCCGACAATCTTATATTAATTAGCTTTTAAAATATGTTTAATGGCGTTTAAAACGTAAAAAAAATGTAAAAAGTTTAAGAAAATCGAGTATCTGAATGTGATTCTACGCAATAAAGTTCTATTTTTATGGATTTTTATACAGGAAAAATTAAATTAAAATATCAAGAGAAGATTTTTTACTAGAATTTTAAATTTAATTTAATTGCATCTGATTCATCTCAGTTAAATAAATTAAAGAATTTCTAAGGTAAATTTGTAGTAAAATCAAGTAACTTGAATAATGAAAAAATCGTGTTAATGTAATTCGACTTACCGCTAAAAAATGTCCGACTACGTAAGAAAGTCCTATAGATAAAGCTCTGAAACCCATATCCGTTCTGTGAGGATCTACATTTGCTAATACAGTGAGCACCACCAAGAAAGAAGCCATAAATTCCATACCGAAGGCCTGACTCACGTGTACGCCATCAGCGAGTTCGGTGGCACCCAAACCAGCGGCTTCCCTTTGATCCAAAGGAGTCAATCCATATAAAATAATAGCACCACTAGTAGCACCCAAACATTGTGCCAGAACATAAGCCACCGCTCTAGCGGCGGTAATGTGCCTGACTACAAGGAAGGCTACGGAAACAGCGGGATTCATGTGTGCCCCGCTGATCTGGCCCACGCATTGGACCAAAGTGGCCACCGAAAATCCGAAAGCCAAACTGACTTTGATGTCTACTAATCTATTGTAGGCCATCTCTTCTCCGGAGGGTGGCACCTTAGATCCAAGACAGGAACCACAACCCATAACGGTTAATAGTAACGTGGCTAAAAATTCGGTTCTGACAGCCTTCCAGAATTGGAAGGTGGACATCTCTTCTCTACAACTTATTTCTTCGGGAAACGATTCCATGTATCTTCTCATGATCTCCACCGGTGACCTCACCTGATGACTAGAGGCGACGGTGGCCAAACCTTCAGGTATGGATTGTAGTCTGGGCATGGTCCAGTGTCAAACTCTCTTTCTTAACGAAGAATGCCTTCTCTCTGTCTCGTGATAGTTGTATGGCATCCCGGAGTACTGTAGAAACTTCTCCCTCATCGCTTCCTCCCGCGATTGTGAACAGCTAACGGTTTCGTCATTCCCTTTACTTGGTTATAGAGCGAACTCTAGCGACGAGAAATATTTCTATAAAAATTCCCATAAAACCCATAAATTCGCATAGAATTACTATTAATTTTTTTTCTAGAATCGATCATATCTTACCTGATAAGATAAATATTTATTTTTCAAATTATTTTATTAAGTTTGTTTTAATTTTTACAGTATTAGTATAGTATAATATACGTCTTATCTGAAATTAACTCACAATATTAACAAAAATTTCTTCTTTAAAACGTAAAAATCGCCAGTAGATTAATTAAGAAAACTTTGTCAAAATTAAATACACACATATATATATATATAAGTTGCATATATTTTATATTAAAATTCGTTAAAGAATTTAATAATATTATTTATAATAGAATAAAATAATTAAAGAAACAAGTAAAGCATTTAGATATTTGTTACATATTTTGGCTCGTGTGTAGTATTGTTATACAATTTTTGTACATTTTTAAAATAGTTTTTTTATGATGCTGAATGGAAAATTTTTTAAAATCTCTAAAGAGATTGCCAGAGAGATAATTAATTAATACGATTTTACCGATAAACATAACAAATAGATATAAAATAAAGAGTTTTTAACAAGTCTTCAGAAAAATCCCCAATAATAACAATAAAAACAACCAGCTAGACAATAAACGCTTACTCGTCTCAGATGTCAAAGGTCACATCTCCAAAAGAGGAAAGGAAAGAAGAAGAATACAATAAATTATCTATCCGTTAGAAATTTTTATAAAATTGCTCAAGTTTTATGCTTACAGTCACACTTCCTATAAAGGCCACCTCTATACTATGTTCTAGTCAGTGACCATTGTTCAGAGGTTTGACTGTATATAACTACGATTAAACAATGAGATTATTCGTTTGTTATGAGTTATAACACTATAAGATTGTACATTTATGAGGTTATGAAGATATTTTATGCCTCTTTCGGTAATTTAAAATAGATATTAAAGTGCATTTATAATAAATTTTTATTTTTTCTTACCTGAAATCTTTATATTTTGAAAATTTTTTTATTGTTACAGATTTTTATAAATAAATATTTAATGTTTTAATTAGAACAATAATTAAACTGAACTTTAATTCGTTACATTATCATCACTTTTTAATGATATTTCCAATAGTAAACTGTAAACAGCGTCTTTTATGTATGTATAAATCAGTCAAACACTTTTAGAATATTTATGACTAGAGAAAATTTACTTTTGAGTAATTAAATATCTTAATTAAAAACAAAATAAAGGAAAGGAGAAATTAATTATTCATAATGTATCGTGCTTGGTATGCAATTAATATTCATCGATCTGTGAGTAGAAAATATTTATCGTGGCGCCATCTTTCGCTCCATAATCAAACAAAAAGAAAAGTTTATCAAAATTATTTTGTAGATTTCTTTCTTCTATTCTGGTCTGTTACTTCAACTATTAATATGTAATATACAATATTTCTAAAGAAGATTTAAATTTATTTAAAAATATTAAGTTTACATTTTGATAAACTCGAGATAATAAATTGTGAAATTGCAAGAGATAGTTAATTAATAAAGTTTAAATAATAATAGTATAATAATAAAAGCAAAAATATGCGAGAAAATGTTAAATAAAAAGAATAAAATCATAAACTGTCCTTCTCGGACAGTAAATACATCCATATTTAGATGAGTCCCTCAAACAACACGGGTTCGCGCCTTATCAACCCGCTTATCATGCAAATTTTTCCGAGTTTTCTTTTATATCAAATATCTAACACTTAAATATCGACTAGATTCCCATAGAAAGTCCTTCTGGAGGCAAATCACTCACATATTGAACTGCTGTTTCTCATAAACCTAAACAAACATTTTAGACGAAAAATTTAAGCGCATTGCCAGTTGGAAATTTTCACAAAGTAACATAAAATATATTCAGGATTTCTGCTAAAAGTGATTTAGACTAATAGCTCAGAAAGAATTGCTTGTTTTCTTCAATTATCATGAATTATCGAGCTTGGATCAGTGAATATTGGCGCATCAGTGAATTTTCACCCAAAAGAGGAGGGGTAAAATTATCTCGGCTGCTATTAAAGGTAAAACTATAGTTCCGAGTAAAGCTGTACAACACTTCACTTTGTTCAATTAAGAAGGATGAAGAGAACGAGCCACATACTTCCGAAAATTTGTGTAAGTTCGACTTCCTGTAGTGCTGAGCTGCTTTATAAGGGTTCGCTTCTCAAGCTTTAAGTAGTTTGTGATAAATACGGCTTAATTTCATTCTTACAGGACAAGTGACATAATTTCGAACAACATTTTAGCATGCTCAACATGAAAATACGTAAACACATCCATTTAGCAATACCTAAAAGAAATCACTCACCATTAACAGCAACACGTGTATATTTGTTCAATTGTTGAGTCATGAACATAGGAAATCACTGTGTCAGGAATTAGTGTTGGTCAGGCATCTATAATTCGCCTTTGGAGATCTGTAATATCCAATACCGATATTTCATATTCGTAATCTTTTAAACATCTCCACAAAAATCTACGGAAATAAAATCAGGAAATGTTCGATGTCACTGTTGCGGACCATTTGGCCCGATTCACTTTCTCCAAAGTGGTCATTAAGCCATCGTTGAACTTTTCTAGAATCACGTGGTGGTACATCGTCATATTCAAATCAAATAAGCTAGCAGTGATATAGATGAGATCGTCCAGCTATCCATCAATTACAGCTTGCAAGAAATGCAAACACCTTTTGGCAGTAAATGTCTCTCGAAAAATGGTCCAATGGGACGATCGTATCAAATTACACATCAAAACGTTCAGGGAAAAACGAATTTTACGTTGTTTCTCTAGCTCAGTAGGCCTATATATTACGTGTTGATCTATGGTGCAAGTACGTGTTGCAGATTTTGGATTTGAATTTATGAGGCCAGTCAAACACTAACACCAGACGACTTTCCATGTTCATGACTCAATAATAAATTGAACTAATACACTACCTTTTTGCTGTTAATGGAGGTAGGTTTGAGCAAGTTCTTTGAGATACTGATAAACGGAAGTGTTTACATAAAAGCGCTTTTTGGTTTAGATGTATGCTTGTGATATGAAAAAATTATTTTAGTCTTTTTTCGTTTGCTTTCTCCCTCTACTAAAATTAGAGCTTTATTTTTGTCCTGTAAAATCTTTAATGAAACAAAAACTTATTTTTCATTGACAGCTGTATTTATCAAAAACTAATTAAAGTTTGAGAAGCAAACACAAAGCAGCTCAGTACACAAACCTTCAAAATTTCGGATGTACAGTATGTAGTCTGAAATTACGTTATCTAACTCATTCCGGTAAAAGTGCTATACAGTCAAACCTGTTTTTATGCGGTCTTTTTTTGTGCGATTTTTTATTTGTGCGGTTTTTTTTGTGCGGTATAGTTGGCGACTAGTCTCGTGCGATTTGTCATGTCTCACGTTGACTTATTATAGCTAAATAAACTTATTATAGCATAAATGAACTTATTATAGTAATATTATTGCACGAATATGCTAAAAATGAAATAATTTATTTTTTAAGTCAACAAAACACCACCTGGACAAAAATATGTAAAACAGACGATAGACGAGACGATGCAGTCAAGTGCTGACATCTGTTGTCAATAAATTCTATTTCGTACGGTTTTGAGTTATTTTCTATGTGAGACTTTTTTTATGCGGTCCCTATTGGCCGCATAAAAAATATTTTTTTAATTGTGTTGCGAAAACTATTTTTTATAGCCACTCGTAAAGTTTCTTGCGATTTTTTTATGCGGTCCCTATCCACCGCATAAAAACAGGTTTGACTGTATACCTCATTGTTGAATTTTACTGTGGTCGCCATCAAATTAGTCCTCTTGAGAAGTCATGCACCAGTGCCTGGTCCACGCTTCGAAGCAGTTTTATAACTGTTTTTGTGAAATGTCCTTCAGTGCTGCCGTCGTATTACCTTTGATGTCATTAATGCCATAAAAATGTCTTCCTTTTAATATTTTCTTTATCTTTGGGAACAGAAAAAGTCATCGGAGGTGAAAATCTGGTGAATAGGGAAATTATTTGTTTATTGGCTAAAACCTCCCTCACAGACAGTGCTATGTGAGCAGGTGAATTGTCGTGGTACAAGAGCCACGAATTGTTCGAAAAAAGTTCGGGTCGTTTCCGTCTTACTTTTTCACGCATCCTCCCTATTCATCGGATCTAGCCCACAATAACTTTTTAAGTATAACGCGGTTGTGAGAAACCGCGTTAACCATACACAGAAAACGGACTGAAATAGATATTTTTGCATACATTTTCTACAAAAACATACGGTAAAAGTGGTCAAAAATAAATTATATCTTAGCTATTATCTTTCTTGTAGAGTGAGAATTTCAAAAACTATAAACATAATGCACAAGCTTTAAGCATGTGCTGCTATCAGCTTCGATAATTACACAAACACATACATAAATTTCTCATACGGATGTATAGATTGTTTCAAACTGATTTTATAAATATAATAATATATGAAAGATTAGCAACTTTCAAATATATATATAGGAAACAACCTAGTTTTTTATTTTGGATGAAACAACGGATATGCTAAAAAGATGCGTGCTGAACATTCTCATTGTTCCTTAAACAAGTGAGCCAGTACAACCCAGCTGTTAATAATTTACGAATTAAAAAAGACGAATTTCACTGCTGTTATGCAGGAACTCAATGATGCATGTGCCAAATTGTGGAACTTTGCCATTCCGTATGAAAAGGCTTGGTTACGTAACAGACCATGCACCATGCATGCTAAGTGGACGATTAAATATTATGTTGATGTAATCCGAATATAAGACGTATCCGATTGTCTTGCCCATTGGCTTAATAGGGCATACGAAAGAATTTGATAGCAATTTTCGATTTCATTTTGAAAATGAAAGAGACTTAATTATAAAAAGTTAATTTCACTAAAATAAACTTTATTTTGTGGTGTATAAACTTCAACTCAAGTTGGCCCATTAGGCCTACACTACTCTCATTAAAATAAACACGTCAAGACGAATTATGATATACATAACTATAATATCAATATTAATTTACATGATAATTACGAGATCAGTATGTTGTTTAAACTACATCACAATTGTACTGTACATTATTAATGCAACGTTAGACAATAATGGACCGTCATTCACATTATTCGAGGCGTTTTGTAAGGTATAGCGTTCTCGTTCTTGACATGCTAAGCGCTTTTCACCATATACGTTAGCTCGTGCATTACGTTCCGCACGCTACGAACCTTGTACAGTGCTGTTTAGCTTCTGTAATGTACTACAGAGCGATATGATAAAAATAAACCTTATTTTTAAACACGCCGAAAACAAATTGGAAGGAATGGTTTAGAGAAATTGGAATAAACCCTAAACAAAATCCAGATATTCAAAATACAATTCCCGAGTCTCCTCTGTCTCAAAATCTAGAGATTTTAGTGAAAACCAAGTATGCAATTCTCACATCTGTTGATAGTGAGATGTCATTTTAGCAGTTCAAATATTTACTTCTTTGTGTTGTCTGTGGCTGACCATGCAGAATGTAGAACGACTTTGTGTTTGCCTGTACAATGCTTTTCTGTTTGTAGTTACTCACTTTCGGAGTCTGGTGGATCAGATTCCAAAAGTGAGTATTTGATTGACGTGTTGTATAAATTTTACGTGTTATATAAATACTTTTTATGTACAATGAAATGATGGTTTTTACTTTTATATGTTTTAAGGAGCACTTTTTAGCACTTCCTTTCGAGAAAATATATCAGAAAATATATTTCGAGAAAATATATCACCGTTTTAGTCATTTTTTAAAAGAAAATTTACGTATTAACTTCACAGGTTTCCTAATTCACAGGTTTTTGTAAGCATGGTTTCAATAGATGCTGGTAACTGCGATAAGCCAAAACAACCTCGTAAAGTGCATACTTTACAGGGGAAAAATTAAAACTTTACATTCCGTGAGAAAAAGTGTACTACGGAAAATTTTTTAAAGTATTGTTTTTATGATTTGCAATATCTTACTATTTATTATTAATACAGTGCTTATTTTGCTTGTTTAAATAAAAAATAATGTGTGATAGGTGTGTTAGTTTAGGAAATACTTAGTAAATAAGGGGGTTCGCTGTTATACGTGAATTTCCTCGTAGGCGAGCGGTCTTTGAACGTATTAATAGAGTAGATTTGAATTCAAATTTAAGGGAATTTATCAAGTAGAGGAAACATTATCAATATTATTTTACGATTTTATATAAATCTGTAATATTTCATGCACTTTTTTACACATTCTTTTGAATACGGATCTCAGCTATTTTTACGTTTTTATATGAAGAAAGGAAACCATGGCATACACATTACAGTAAACCGGCAATTCAAAAAGTATACTCTATTATAAATTCTCTTATGAAAATAAGAACATTTATGTATCAGTATCTCTTTTGTGTGTCGTTCTATTATAATCAAAATTAGTACCGATGTATAAACTGTATATACTAGTATTAGTTATGATTATATGTATATAATTACTAGGGGAGATAGTCTTTAGACGTTTTAGTCGGTTGGTGACTAAAATCCTTGTTGCAATTCACAATTCTTTGTTAAGCATATTAGCTTTATACACAGTTATTTAATCTATCTATGTATATTATTTTAAAAATTACACAAAGAAAAATTGTAGGTAAGACCATAGAAACTGATGTTGTTTAGATTAATAAATATTTTTAAAAATTGACAAATGGCTTTTAAACCAATCGCTCTGACGACCTAACGTTCTATGAGGTTAGATCCAACTTTGACACCTGTAGTGGCTAAATAATTTTAGGCTTACCAGTGGCCATGCGGTTTCCGTCCTTGAACACTGGGAGTTCGGTCGCCAGGAAGGGCTGAACACGTAGAGTTTTCTGAGTTTTCTCCATGTCTGTAACGCCTAAATAGGGGCCAGTTACCCTTGAAAAGACCTCCCGAAAGGCATCTTCCTTTAGGCAGATCGCCCAAGTGTTGCGTTGCCATAAGTTAATAAAACAAATCTCAAAAAGTAAAATACTTTTTGAGATTTTGAATATTTTCCTACAATGTGCATGGCGTTCTCTTCTGATACCATTTCATTTTTCTGTAAGAAGTCTAATTCTACTAATAATTCCATGCTAGTCATTCACTCGTAGGGACACTAAGACGAATGTAGCTTTATAATATAGATTCGTTTCGAGTTACAACAAGGAAGTATATCGTGCTTCCATCAGTTGGTAATGCTGGCCGGATACAGGGGGGTAAATGTCTCTCTGGAATCCAGAATAGAATCCAAGCAGTCAAGAATTTTTGGTCACAATTATATCAGGTTCCGTCTCTCAACAACCAACTCACAATTATGAGCCTGATCGAACCCACAATAGGCTTGAAAAAGGCCACAGAGCGTAAACAGAAAAAAAATACACCTTAATACTGAGAAAGCTCATTTATTCAGCTAAACAAACGTTTTCAACCCATTCCATGGACCATCATCAGGTTAACTACGTTCGAACAGATTGATTCGAACGTCGTTCGAACGGGTTGAAAACATTTGTTTAGCTGAATAAATGAGCTTTCTCAGTATTAAGCTGTGTTAACTTTATAGAGTTAAAGAATCTGAGTGTGAATACGAGAGGAAAAAAATAAAAAAACAAAATATGATCAGAGCTATTTAGACTTTTGATCAATATATTGCAGGTACATAAGCAAATACGTTGCTAAAAAACTGGCAATCTGAAAGAAAAATAACTTTATGAGAAATGTGAAATTAACAATTAAAATAATTTTAATATAATAATGAATTACAGTTGTTAGATTATTAACGTCAGCAGGAAAGATGCCCAAACAAGTTAACCCAATCGGTGGTCCAGATAATCTCTTCAAGAATATATTTATCTATAAAAGACATTTCTATCAATAATTTCATGGAAACCACTTGTGTATGAATTATTAAAAGAACTCTTACCTGAATTCGTACACTACTCGAAATATTTTTTACTGCCAATTCATGCAAAACATCTTTTGTTCGATAAGCCTGGATCAAAAATAAGTTTATTTAGTAAACAATTTATACGAATAAATTTTTTTGTGTGAAAACATTAATTTTAATTTAAGTTTTGTTGATATTTTAAATTATTGTTATTTATAGAATGGTAGAAAAAATGAAATTGATGAAGATATCGATTCATGTAGCATTTTTTAATCAAGTTTAAACGTTACAGGCGGATGACACTTGATGCGGTAAATGTGTCAATCTACCCTTCTGAGGATTCGGGTTCGAGTCCGTATCGAGATATTCTGAAATTTTTTATTAGTGTGGTGTGCCTGAAATGCCAGGTTCTGTCTGTAACTGCTCATCTATCGCTATTTTAGGGGTGCCGAATCTATAATGGGTCTTGAAAAATAATAGCATTTACAATATTTTTTCATTATAAAACTCATCTCTACCCTCGAAATTAAGAGCTTTGCCATTTTAATTATTAAATTATTAATAAGAAATTTTTAATGATAAAATTTCATAACAGAAAGCATCACAAACAATTTTTTTTATTAATATTATGATTAATAATATAAAAGTTATTTTTGAAATAAAATTTTTTAACAGTCGAAAAAGTTACGAAACTCGTTGCTAGATTTTTAAATAATATTTTAATACATTAAAGTAGTGATTTAGTTGGTATATATTCAAATATGTAAATCCTTTTCAAAAAATTTTCTGTCTAATATCAAGAGTGTGCCAACAGCATAATCAAGGCAGTTTAGGCTCAGCCTATCGCTCTAGGAAATCCTGGATTGAATCCAGATGACTAATTTCTAGGAATTTTTAGTGGTGATCTACCGGGATATGTCGTGTTCGGTCAATCACTTTCCGGCCGTCCCTATTTGAGCCCGGCCAAACTCACAATGAGCGTAGAAAAATGGTCTTTTAGTGTCTATATGGCGGAAAGAGACAAAAAACAAAACAATTCTATATTGGTTGATTTGATTGGATACGACAATACAACACATGGAAAATGTGTCAAAGAAGTGCATTCCAGGATTGCTTTCTATGGAAAACTGGCTCCTATTTAGGTGTTAAATACGCGAAGAAAACCCAGAAAACTCCACCTAGCCAGCGCAAACGACCCTTCAATGGTGCCGAAAGTAAAACTAAACAAACTCTTATAAATACATATGGTTCATCAACTGTACTGCCAATAGAATTATTTGTATTTTACTACAGAATAAACAGAACATAAATTCTTGTGTTTATATTTAATATACATACATATTTTTATATTATGAAAATGTATCTCAATGTTTGAATACTTGGAGCACATTGTATTGAAAAGTACAGTAGAGAGTCGTTTATCCGAACGCTTTCCAGTCGGACTGTGTCGTGCTGAATCGAACTTTTTTGATACTAGATTTACTTCTAAAGTATAATTTTCATGTTTTTATATTCTTCAATATATTTATTTTGTTTGTACAAAATAAAGAAATAATTTTTAACGATACAATAGCCTCGATTATTATTATAAAAATTTTCGTTAGACTTAAAATCGACGAAAATTCAACACGAAGCGACACGCAACGGAGAAAAATTTCAACATCGAACAGGTTAATATATTTTTCCGTACATAATCGGTTATCCGAACAACCCCAGTCCCCAATTGATTCGGATAAACGACTCTCTACTGTATTATAATTTGTCTTCTGTTTACGTCTGCTTATCCAGGAATCTAACACCGATATAAAAGATGATCTTCAAATTTCATGTATAATAGTAAAAATTTATTTACGAGTATAAGTTTTTTATCAATTATTTTATATTAAACATATAAAATAATTAGTTAAATATACTTACACATGATCGAAGATATCCGCTAACGAAGACTGTGACAAATAACGTATATGTGTATAAACACGATAAACTAAACATAAAAATCCGAAGTGAACTTTGCTTAACAGTAAATAATTCTTTTAAAGAAAGAAATAAAATTGGCATAGTTAAGGAATACATGCAAAAAATATATTTTTGAAAGCACCCGTCTGCTATTTTGACCATCTGACAGACCATGTGATGTCGATAATGAATCATCTTAAAATCACGTATTTCGTCCATGTGATTGAGCAGATAGCTTAGATGAAAATTTACTTCCTTAAATTTTAAACAAAAGGTTATACAGACAAACATAAAGCATGATAAAATAAAGATTTCCACAGAAGTTGTTAGACTGATAGAAAAACTTAAAGCATTAGGTACAAAAACAACACGAAACACTCCTAAAGTTTTGTCAATAGCATCTTTAAATTGATATAAATAATAAAATGTAACAGTAAATACAAAGATGATAAAAGCGAACCATACTACGATGAATAATTTTTGAGCTTCATGCAAATATTTAAAATATTTTTGATAATGTCTTGTAGAAATTGGATGAATCGATTTTAACCAAATTTCGCTTAATTTTTCTTGAAGGCTTATAAATTCAGGAGAATAAATGAAAATATAGAAAGAGAAAAATACTCTTAGTGAATTTACAAGAAGAAATAACAGAACTTCGTCGACATAATCACCAAAAAATTTTTTTATATAAATTAAAAATGGCAGATTTAAATCAACCCCTAAGATAATAACAAGATAAGTTAAAAGTGTTCCTATTACAGTATAAATATTATAGAACATGATTAATTTCCTGAGTATAGATTTTCTGACAAGTTCTACGGTTGTTAATAAAGGATTCAAAAGACAATACCAACATTTAAATTGTTCCTCTTCATCTTCCATTTCAAACTTCATTTCGTCTGGAAATTTTGCAAACATTTATCTTCAAATTTTATCCCAAATTATTAAATAATTTTTAACCAAAAGGAATTAATAATTAGTGAAGTTTCAAACATTTTTGATAATAATAAATTATTAAAAAATCTTACGAGCTACTAAATATTTGTGTTGCTATTATAAACTCTTAGAAGCTATTAAACGTTACTTTACATATTAATTCCTTTCTATAATATATTTTACCTTTCCTTTATATAATATATAATATATTTTAGAATATTCTTTTATTTGAGATCGATAAAGTAAACAATTAGAGCTTTTACAAAATTACATACACGATAATAAATCAGCTTTTAATTCTTATATAATGAACGATTATATCATTTCCATAATTAGTGCAAATACTGTTACATTATGGATGAGATATATTTTAACCGTTAACGTTTCATGAATTTATAAAAAAGATATAAATTTAATATATAATATTCCTCGCTTTGTACTTTTATTATTTTTTTTCATTTTTGAATCTCTGTCCTATGAGCAATAAGAGTGCCTTTTTAAATCGTGCAATCGTGGGTTTTGATCGAACAAAAAATGGTAAGAAATGGGGCCGGACGTATCGGGCCCATAAAAATTCATGAAAATTACTCTTCTGGCTTTGATCCTGGATCTCCAAAACGTTAGGCTACGCCTTAATCCGCGCCTATTTCATAATTCGTGGCAGCCATCTTAAATTTTATCATTAGTGATTCCAAATCTCGCTATAGCTTAGAGAAAATCGCTAAATTATGTTTAGTATAGTCAAGCAACTTTACCAGGTAACGCACCCCATATCTTGGTTCATCACTGATTAATTATTCTGTTATTATTTTAAATTGATTCATATTGTAATACAAATGAAAGCATAGTTAATTAATTCAGTAGTTTATTATTTTGCGGCGAACTATAAAACGTGAAAAATTTTGCTGGAGTGTTTCGTGTACAAAATGAAGAAAAACTTTATAGTTTTTCTTCATTTTGTACACGAAATATAGAAAGAGAAAAATACTCTTAGTGAATTTTATAGTAAACCTCGCACAACGAGTCTTCCGCATAACGAGCAAAACCCGTTATATAATAAACACGCCAAACGATATGCCAAATTCTTGGGCTATGTAAAAGCTATAATTAAATATTAGAAATTAATTAATTTGACTAGAGGCAGGCAGTTATGCTCCCATCTCGTATTAAATTTAATGGCCAATTCCAAATTAAATTTTTGAAATGTCTAAATTAAAAATTATTTATTTATAATTATTAAATTTAATACGAAATGAAAGCATAACTGCCTGCCTCTAGTCAAATTAATTAATTTCTAATATTTAATTATAGCTTTTACATAGCCCAAGAATTTGGCATATTATTTGGTTGTTTGAGACATATTTTTTCGATTTTTTCATTTTCTGCAAATCGAATTGGCATTCCGGGTTGCTTCATTCCGCGCTAGAAGGAAAGATGATGATTCACGCTCTTTAACTACGTATATTGCATAATTTTCATTGAATAAACGTTATACATAAAATATTTGAGTATTTTCGGCGTGGAACGCATTAACGTATTTTACATTAATTTATATGGGAAAATTGTTTCGCTTAACGAGCGTTTTGCATTACGAGTAATATTCTGGAACGAATTATGCTCGTTAAGCGAGGTTCCACTGTATTTTAAATTACGAATCGTTGTTTAGTGTACATTAATAACTGTTACTCTAAATCAGCGATGCCCAAGCTTTTCGACTGATGTACCAAACTGCTCATAAGTCGTAGGTAGCGGGCCACGGCTGTTTTGGATATTCCATGTATAATGAAAATATAAATTATAAAAGATGTGTCAAGTATGTTCGTGGGGCAGATTCAAGTATGCCACGGGACTGATTTGGTCCGAGGCCATGGTTTGTGGCACCTGCCTAGCTATTAGTTAATCATGGATATAATGAACATTTAAAATAAATCTTTAAATAAATGTGTTTTTTTTATTATTAAAATGCCATTTCTTGAGATACCCCATTTGAGAATCACTAAGTTACATAATAAATTTGCATCGCATTATTGCACGGTTATTGTCGATGTAGTCGGACGATATAAAATAGATTAAATCGTACGTAAAATTTCAATAAAGCACTTTTATCATAATGAAAGCGTTAACAAAAATAGAAAAAAATCGATATCGATTGGTTTTATAATGTTTACATCTACAATAAATGTCATTTTCTACATAAAGGTAAACTCCGTTAATAAAAGAACTAAGAAATTACTAGTATAATCAATAATAATCTATTTAATATCTATTAAATAATGTAAATACGTTATATAAACAGGAGATAAAAAGTGAAGTCCTAAGTTATCAAAATAATTTTTGAACGAAGATAACGAATTATGGACCAGAGATATTGGTATGTTAATTTCACCTGGTGCTACCAGATCAAGTCAACGAGAGCGTTTGAAATTGATAAAATCTCGAAGTTTAACAGTCCTACCTCAGAACTTGTGAGAGATACAGAAAATAGTATATGACAGAGTTGCAGAGCATCATTGAATAAGTAAAAAATGGCATTTCACAAAAGGGAATCGTGCAAATAGGTTGGGGATGTTACAGGCGATGTCCTCATTTAGTTTATATATGAGCAAACAGTTTGGCATTATACTTAGCTGAATCGGGGGCATGAGAAAACTGGACAAGAACTGGAAAAACTAAGGTGCACTACTGATTCCTATCCGAAGAAATGAATATGATTTTTACTAAAATAAATAAAATCTCTTAAACTGCTTTTTATTAAGTTAATAAAAAATAAATGAATATTCTACGTATTACGTTTGTTGCAGTAAAAAAAAAAACAAAAATTGAAAAGGGCTCGGTTATCAAAACAAAAAGGGTAGTCCATCTGGGTTATGTCAGACGGTCTCCTTCACTAATCAGCCGCCCCATTGAGTCTGGCCGAACCCACGATTGATAAACAGTCCCTTTTAGTACCCACAGAGTAGAGAGAATAAAAAATAAATAAATAAATAAATATATATATATATTTACATTTGGATCTCATGAAGGTATACTCGTTTCATTACCCTTTTGTTACACTATTCGCATATTGTGCAGGAACTATCTCCAAGTTTTATAGCAAGGAGAGTAATAATAGTATAGTAAAAGTATAGCAAAACAATTTTACCTAAAATATTTAAATTGGGAAAATTTAAAATAAAAAGCAGTATGATATAGGCCTAATACATTTTCTGATAATTGTGAATAAGCATCTTTAAAATTCGTCAATTATACTGAAAATTTATTTTGCTCCTTGATATCTTTAAAATATCCTAAAATTTTCGTCTAAATTCTAGAAAAATGTGAAATATTTAAAATAAAATTGATAAAGAAATTTAAATTCCTTGGTAGTTTCGTAAGGAGTCAAGCCTGTGTCCACCAGTGCCCCAGTGGATAAAACTACTAAACACTAGTAGCCTCGCCAACGGGATGGCAGTGTAAAGTTTACCTGGTTTTCTTCACGTTTTTAATTATGACAGAATTCGAGATTAGCGTTTACCATAAAAGATATTTTTTTAAAAAAAATTAGAGTTAATGAACTTATTTCAAAATTACAGTGGTTTCAATGATTACGATTGCAAATCGCGAGTTAGTTTGTATCTTACGATGTTTCGTATATTTTACTTTCTGATGTCCTATTGTAATACAATACAGTATTAATTGAATTATATTTTAGTTAACTCATAAATTGTATAATCAAATAAACGGGTCAACGTACATTTTGATTAAATTCATACAGATATAAGTGAAATACCGAAAATCTATTATTATATGTCTTGAGAATAGAATTACAAACAGAATATATTTGATCAATTAAAAGTTGTTAACTATAGTAACAAACAGCCAGTTTTTAGACACTGCATACCTCTAAGGGTGCGACTACGCAGAGGCGAGCTTGCTCTTTGAAACTTTTTTCTAAAAAGAATCAAAGAGCGCGAAGTCGCTATCCGCCTTAAATATGATAATTCTCCATGGTACAACAACACAATAAAGAATAACTGTCAAATTAATAAAAATAATATAAAAATTTTACATATTGAGAAAAATATTTACAAAAGGAAATTCAAAGAACATATTGAAATAAAGAAACAACCTAAAGACAAACTAATTAATATTTCAGAGGGCATGGCAATTGACCCTCAATGGTATCAGTTAATAAAGGGCGTTTCTTCGCGTTAATTAAATTAATAGTACAGTTTAAGATATGTTGCATTTGTAAAAACTCGAATATTGTACTTTGTGAAAAATCATTGTGTGATATGTATATATGTATACTTACAGAATATTAATTATAAGTAATTTTACCTTTTACTATTTAATGTTTTTTTTAAATTGTATTGTAATATAATGTAATTTACACTTATACAGTACTTTAAGTAAAAAAACTGATGTATAGTTACCTTTATTGTGAAAAAAACGGGGATACTATAGATTACTATCTATGGAATTTCGGGACATTGAGTATATATCTGAACTGAGGGGACCGAGACGAGTTCAACGATACCCTACTTTTGGACCGGTGACGAAAAATAAAAAAGTTATCATACTTTTTTCGGCGATCGCGCGATGATAGGGAGTCGCGTCGCTCTCCGCTAAGTCAGCCTCGCTATCGCGATCGGGAGTCCCGTCGCTTGCCGTTAAAATTGTCTTTAGTAGACGTTTCCCCCCTTTTTTTACTTCGTTCAAGAACTACCGTGAATCGATCACTAGTTTAGCACATGGCGGCGTGTGGTGGCGCCCATACGAGAGGTCAGTCGGGCCGCCATGTTCGCTGCCATAACCGAAATGGCGATCGCGCGATGATCGGAAGTCGCGTCGCTCTCTCCGCTCTCGTATCGCGTGTTTAACCTCCGGGAGATGACCGTAGTCCGACGTCATGGTTTGCAGACTTTACCGCAAGATGGCAGTACTAGCAACTATGGTGCCGTCTTCATGAGAGCATTAAAAAAGTATGGTAAGTGAAAAAGTATGATAACTTTTTTATTTTTACGTCTCCGGTCAAAAAATAGGGTACCGTTGAACTCGTCTCGGTCCCCCGAGTTCCAATATATAATCAAAGTCCTGAAATTCCATAGATAGTAATCTATAGTACAGGAGGGTCTAATGATGTGTTCACTTGTTTATAATCGATCAGCGCAAATCGCAACCGTCAATCTCGTAACGGTCAAATCGTAACGGTCAACTCTTTGATAACAGGTGCGTGTCTGGGAATTGTAACGGATAAGTTACGGCGGCGCTGATCGATTATAAACAAGTGAACACATCATTAGACCCTCCTGTACACCCAAAAAACAACAGAATACATAATACTGGACAAATTTAAAATAAAGGGTTGTGTTACCTGTGGTGCCAAAATAGCCGAGTTTCCGGTAATCTCCATTCAGGGCATTCGGTGAAGACGTTGACAGAGGGAGCTCTCTAATAACACGTGTGACGAAATATGTAAATTTGTTGAATGCGCCGTGAAATGTGGTCGTGAGTAAATATGCAAATTATTAAATATGGCGTAGTAGGTGACTCTTTCTTGTGGAAATATGCAAATATATAGGTAGTGTAATGTTTGGAGAAGGTTTGTCGAAGCATGCTGTGAGTACTCTGCGATAGTTTTCTCTGCGCTTTTTATACAATCAAGTTATTCAGGTGAAATTTATTCCTAATTTTTTGTTAAACGTTACGATAAGTGTTAATGTTTAATATTTTGTTTAATAGTATTACGGCGTTAATAAGTTTTGTAGACATCAATTCCGACGAATTTTGGTCCGGTTGTACAACCCACAAATTTTACCAGTTAATGGAATCGGAATACAATAGAGCGTCGATAAGTGGAATGGCCGGAAAGTGGAACGATTTTCAGTCGGACTGTGTCGTGCTGAATCGAATGTTTTTGATACTAAATTTACTTCTAAAGTATAATTTTCATGTTTTTTATATTCTTTAATATATTTATTTTGTTTGTACAAAATGCAGAAATAATTTTTAACGATACGATAGCCTCGATGATTATTATAAAAATTTTCGTTAGGCTTAAAATCGACGAAAATTCAACACGAAGCGACACGCAACGGAGAAAAATTCAACAGGAAGCGATACGCAACGGAGAAAAATTTGAACATCGGACAGGTTAATGTATTTTTTCGTACAAAGTCGGAAACTGGAACAAATCATTAACTGGAAGGATCCCAGTCTCCAATTGGTTCCACTTATCGACGCTCTACTGTATTCGGAATTAGGTTTGGAACCAAGTATTGATGATGCATTTAAATTTGCTGTAAAGTTAGGATTACAACAAATTGACGGTGTGTGCAGTTTATGTTCGAAAACGTGCAAAATATACTATCGAAGAAACGTAGGAAAAAAGGATCACTAACGTGAGTAATAATTACATTAATCTACTGAAATGAGTTAATTAGTACGGGACGCGAGTTCGCTCCGTTTGAACCATCCGTTACCGCGCAGTCTCGAGAGGAGTTCAAAATGGCAACCGGAAACTCGGTCCTTTTGGCACCATAGGTAACATTAACCGTATGCTTTGTTTATACTTATGGTATCAATCATTCATATAGTGATAGATTTTGAGGGATGTCACGTTTCGTTGGACGTTTGAAGAGGAGAGTAGGTTACGGCAACTTGGACAAAATAAAACAAGAGGGGGAGTAAAAATTTCAAGAAGAATGCAGTCGTAATTTATGGATAGAGCCTAATTCCTCACAACTGCGATAGCCGAGTAGATGATGTGCTAGTCATTCAATTGAGTTTGATTCGTTGTAATTTTAGATTTTTTTTACGTGTAACATAATTATTTTATTATTTTAACATATTATTAGCATTATTATTGTTATTATTCCTTACGTTTAAAGCTTATAGAACGATGGATTTAAAAATCGTGATTTAAAGACTTTCCTGTTTTGCGAAAAAGAAGTCTGTCTACATTTAACTTTTATGTTGTTAAATAAAATTTATATTTCTTCTTCGCTAAGCAGATATGGCATCACGATTTTTAAATCTGTTGTTTTATAAGCCTTAAAAGTGAGGAATAATAATAGTAACAACAACGGTAATGATACGGTAAAATAGTAAAACAATCATGTTACAAGCAAAAAAAAAATAAATAAATAAAAAATAATAATAATAATAATAATAAACCTAATATTGCAACCCATAGCCTGTAACTTCGATGTCTAAGACCATATCCACGCGGCCATCACAATTGCGAAAGGTTAGAGAACTTCCAGTCTTACAAGCTAAACACTCAATTTCTAAAGACTAATTTTTCGGAAACACTTGAGAAGTGGGACATATTACAGTATTTGAACAAGGTGCTGTTTGTATTTAGGGCTACATGTTCACCAAGTTTCATTCGAATCGGAGACCCTAACATGTGGCCCTCTCCTTGTAAATAAAACAGTTTATCAGAACAAGATGCAGGGGCCGAAAACAGACGATTTTACCTATATGTAAATTAACATAGCACATTCTTGTCGAAAGATAAAATTTCTTTAAACTTCTGAATTTCCTCCAACTTTTAATTAAAATTAGAAATCTAGAATTTTAACAAATCTTTCCCTATTTTCTAAAAGCGGACCCTGTTCCCTACTTCTAAAGAAATTTCCTTAACCCCTCAGCGATGGAAACGTTAATTAACTTGTTCAGAAATGTATTCTTAGAAAGGATTTAGACCACGTGTGGATAGGAAACAAAGTGGACGAAGATAATAGTGTAGTGTGGTCAGTGCACTGAACTTGTGTGGACGAATACTATTTTTCTTTCTTTTTTTAGATTGAAGAAGGTTCAAAAATAAGAAAAATAAAATTTAACTCTTTTAAAAAGTGAAGAAAGAAGAAGGAACTTCGAAATGAAATGAGCTAAAATTTCAGTGAAATAATCTTTACAAGGAAGGTAAAAAGGACGAACTCGAAACCCATTTTCTGAGTAGTAGCGATTTCCTTAGTTTTTACATCCATAATTCCAGTCCTTAGCTCTAATGGTAAGACGTAGGGTTTCTCAAACGGGATCCCGGCTGTATTTTTAACCCGGGAAATTCTTCTTATCCCGGGAAATCCCGAAAATTTCTTAAGGCCTGGAACACACATGCGTAAAATTGTTTGGCAGAAAACTGAATCAGAAATCAGCTTTCAGTTCAGTTTCTGTTTTACGCTTTCATGCCAGAACACACACACACGTAAAAATTCTGGCCGAATAGGAAACACCACTACCACCAACAGTGCTAATTTTATTAATTTTTTCCTCTCATATAGATTATCTATCCCTTTGTACCTTCCATTTTTTCTCCACTTCCTCTGCTATAATATAGAAAATTTAAATTAATAGACTTATATTCTGAATTCAAATAAAGAACGTGTGATCTAAATACTAGGCCTATATATCGATTTTACAAGACCTACCTGTTGTTTGAAATTTTGTACTTATAGCCATCCATAAACGTTGTTTAAATACAGTGTCTTTATGCATCACACTGATGTGGTCGAACGGATTCGATAAATCCCTGTATTTCATTTATTTTTTGTTTTTTCGAGACCGTCACAATTGTAGGGTTAACCCTCGTTGCCGCCATTGTTAGAATAAAAAGCACGTGTCTACTTTGACGTCACAGAAAAGACTTTTCTTTATTGGAGAAATTTTGGCGTAAAAATTTTACGGCGTAAAAAGTAGAGACACGCTCTACTCTAGTTTTAAGTTCTGTTTCAGCCAAAATTTCAGAAAAATTTTTACGTTTTCTGTTTTATACTAGATTTTACGCTGAATTTTACGCATGTGTGTTCCTGGCCTAAAAGTTCACTTTTTTCATTTTTTGTGTTAAGGTTGAGGAAATTTTGCAAATAGAAAGTATACTTAACTCATAAACTGTCAGAATACATTTGTATTTATGAATTTTAAGCTGCTTATTAGTTTAAATCTTTGCTTGTTATGACACCTCACAGATTGTCAATAATTAGTATGTATTCGTGGCAGGACACTGAAAATTATTTACTTGTCAGAACCTGTAATATCTTAAAATTAAAACAGCATCGGCGCAATTATTCAACTATGCACAGTAGCTTCGATAACTGCATTATGCCAGGTTGTGCAAATTGGACAAGGATAGAAACAAGTACGAAGTATGCAAGTATGAAGTTTTTCTTTATAAATCTGATTATTAAAGCCAAACCAACTGCCGAATTATCGGGCTGTAAGCTTGATGTCGCTATTAAAGCAACCGAGATAGACAAATCAAAAATACTTGAGAGCAAAAGAAGCACTGCAATGCATCTCGAAAACGAACTAGAAATCTTCGACGCTACAGGTTAAAAAACACATTTGTCGTATCTTAAGTGCATTAAAAACGATTCCACCCACATCCATTGAATTGGAAAGGGCATTTTCATTAGCGGGACTTTTCATTATTAAAATAATAACTAGACTGAGTGGGAGGCCGGATGGCCGAGCGGTCAAGGTGGCAGCCTACCGCTCGGGGGGACCCGGGATCGAATCCGAACGGGTCGAAAAATCCCCAGGAATTTTTCGGGGGGTGGTCCGTTCGGATATGTCGGGCCCCGTCCCTCACCACCCGGTCACCCCATTGTGGGTCTGGCCGAACCCATAATGGGCCCACTATAAGAGGCCCTCTTAGTGCCCACAGGGCGGAAAGAGTTAAAAAAAAAAAACTAGACTGAGTGATCGGAGTATTGACCATCTTTGGTTTTTCTTATAAAAATCTTACGAAATATTATTGTAAACTTTTATATTATGTTTTATTTAAAAAACGAAAATTACCTTCCAAGTTAGAAGTTTGATCTAAGTTCGTTTTTTCTTTAAATTTCCAACTCAGTTCAGTCTTTTTTTTTTGTAAGCAGTTTCCAACAAACTTTAATAAATGTTTTTCTATTTGTGAAAATTTCTACGTAATTCAAAGGTAATTTTAATATATATTTTACACAGCATTGTTAATAATATGATTTTGGAGGTTGCAGAACGTATTAAATTACTTTTCAAAACGAAAAATAGTTATATCATTCGATTTAAACATATTTTTTATACTTTAAAAATAATTATATACAGGGATTTCCCGGCATCCCGGAAAATAATTCACTTTTTTACCGAAATCCCAGGACAAGCAAAAGACCGGGAACCCTAGTTAGACATAATGATGAAAATAAATTCTACTTAAACATTTGGGTAATTATACAGTTTAAGGGAATATGAGTTTTTATATATTTTTTTTTAAAAAAGAAGGTACTGTACATTTAATAGACATTCAGAAAACATACAACATTTTTCTGGGTGGTCCGTATATAAAATGCTATAAACAAGAAATCATAGGACTACTTACCGATTGTGCCCCGTTCGAGACGCCATTGTTAGAGCATGTTTTCGTCGCGGGCTGTCACATAGGACGACAGACGCGTACGAAGTGTGTGACGTGAGATTTCTCGATGTTATCCGGTCACGTGACCACTCTCTCGTTTCCACATTCTGACGTGTTCCTGATGATGATAATAATAATAGTAAACAACAAATAACTATATGAAACAACAAAGGTAAAACCGCTCGCTAACGACAATAATTCTATCATGATATATATTATGACGATAAATGTTAGTCAGATGCAACATAAGATGTCTATTGTCTTGTTGTAAATAAATATAACTCAGTTTTGCTTAAGATATGAAAGAGATTAGACCATTTAAAAGCAGAGTAGAATTTTTAGTTATTTATCGAATTATCATATAATGTTATATGTTGATTTTAATCCATATTTAAAATGGAATGATTTATATTACTTCTATTAACGATGTCTCCAAACTTCACCGAATTCTGCGAGAAGAATAAGTTATTACGAACACATCAGATGCGAGGCGTGGCGGAGACGAGGGAGTAGTCACGTGACTAGATACATCGAGAAATCTCGTGTCACACGCTTAATAGTAATTCGGCGACGAAAACATGCTCTAGCAATGGCGTCTCGAACGGGGCCCAATCGGTAAGTAGTCCTATCATTTTTTGTTTATAGCACTTTATATACGAATTGCCCGGAAAAATGTTATGCGTTTTCTGAATGTCTATAAAATTACCTTCTATTTTTTAAAAAACTAATTAAAGTAGAGATTGAAGCTAACGAGTTTGTTAGATCGTTACTTCCTATTGGACAATAGAACGTCACGTGGTCACGACAGAAACACTTTTTAAAAAAATTCGTTATATTAGTGACACGGTGCGGCTATGTTTTTTTAAATTTAAAATTTAATAAAGTAAGAATTAGAACAATTTTACAACAATTTTTAAAAACTTCACGTATGACACTAACACTGAAAATTTCAAATTACCAGAATTCTGAAAAATTTATTGGTATTTTAGTAAATATCTACATTGTTTATCTGTAAATATCAAATAATTCAAAAAGAGAATTTGTGCACTTTAAAAGATTTAGCATAGAGAAAAGAAATTTCAATTACTGTACACATTGAATGTGGATTTGTCTGATATTTAAGATCTTTTTATTTTTTTATTTAGCTAATTTTTACCCTGAAAGTACAGAAAACAGAAGCAAAACTAAAATTTGTATTAAACAGGATTGAACGGTTTGAGTTTGTCTCATAGGAAACGAGTTATGAGGAAAGTATATTTAACAAAAGTCTTTTAAAAATACAATATTTTTTTTTTATCTGAATGCAACATATTATACAAGTTTATATTTAACAATAGGAATGGATAAGAGTATGAATAATACATTCTAATATTAAAAATCATGTAAAATTAAATTTTATACAGTTTATTTCATGTTTATTGTTATTATTTTCAGTTGTTCTTTGAATGAAACACGAAGTTTAGAAGAAACTATTTCCCCCAAGTCTACAGAAAAAATTGAATATTGTTATATATACTGATTTACGTACCTCTGTGCTCTTCATTTAAAAATATAACAGAAGCAACAGATCCACTACAAAGATATGAAAAGAAAATTCATGAAGATACAAATACACATTTAAAATGTTTTACAAAAATCGTTTATATTAATATGTCGTCCCTCATTAGTTGTTGATGAAAATATTAGTAACATAATATATTTATACGCGAACTTTATCATTTTTAAAATTAGTTTTTGTGTTTTGATGCAAAAATTTGCTTTTAGATATAAAAATTATTATATAATTAAATATTATTATTGATTTAATTATTATTCTTATTTAAGAAACTTATTATTATACATCGATAAAAAATTATTTAAAACAATTTTTTAATTGCAGAGAAAAGAAACCAGAGGAAAGTTTTATGTAAGCACTGTAAGAAGAACTTTACATCTAAACAACGTTTGAAAATTCATGAAAGAATCCATACAGGAGAAGAGCCCTACAGTTGCGACGAGTGTAAACAGAAGTTTGCAGTAAAAGAAAACTTAATTACACACCAGTGGCGTGCCATGACATTTTGATGATAGGGAAGCTGTGTTTCTGTAAGAAGCCGACTTACAGGGGCAATCAATTAATTGCGCGTCAGGGCCCGTTCGTCAGTGGCGTAGCGTAATGGGGGCGGCAGGGGCGGCCCGCCCCGGGCGGCATTTTTTCACAATAAATAATAATAATATCTTGTAAAAATTTGAACCATTTCATTTCATATTTTTGTCGCACCTACGATTCGGACCGATTGAAATGAGCACGGAATTTTTCATTACTTATTCTGTGACGAAAATGGAGAATCTCTTTTCTTTAAATGAATGTATAATAATGACATCTTGCTCATTGTAGCGACCGACAATACCGGTAGTCTGTACTAACTGGTAGGGATTCCTCGTATTTTATTTGAGGGGGCGAAATTTTCCTCTGCCCTGGCGGCTGACACCCGCGCTACGCCACTGAGTCAGGTTAAGCAAAAACTTTCATTCTTTCTTGTCGATTTTTCTCCTGGAATTATCTTATAAACTTTTCCTATTATATTCAATTCTTTTTAAATATCTTTTCGTCTGTTTGTAGGCCACCTCCCATTTGTCGAATGTCTTATTTTCTGTTCACAAAGTTTCCTGGGTATACTTTCCAAGGTCATTTGTTTTATATGCCCAGAGTGAAATACGAAGTACACAAATTTTACTTAAATATAAATAGCTTCAAATATGATTTCGGTTATAATATGATCAATATGCTTAGTTCAATTCCAAACTTCCTCAATGTAAGTCGAAAGTTTGAGAAATAGATGAAATTTCACTTTGATAAATGACTCGAACTCCTCCAGTGTATTCAGGGGCGGATCTACATAGGGACTAATAAGGTTTAAGCCCTGGACTCCAAGTGTCAAGGGCACACAAAAATTGAATTTTTATCATAAATTTTTAATACTTTTTCATTAACAATGAGTACTTATCGTATAGTAAAAAATAGTTAATATAATAATAATGATAATAATTTATAGTATTATTTATTTTATTGTAATTGATGTAACGTAATTGGTCAGGTCACCAAGTTGCAATTTTAAATCCAAATTTAAAAATTCTTAATCTAACAAAAAATGGGGCTGCATTGGACTTGAATAAGCCCTAGGCCTCGAAAACCTAGATCCGCCCTGAGTGTATTTAGACTGATTTCGTACACTATCTTCAAGATATATTTTCTATGACAATTTCAAAGATTCCGTTCTTTGTACCACGGAAAACATTTTGATACAAAGATGGTTGAAAATAAGTGCAAACACATCTTAATATAAGACGATTTATTTAAACGATATTTGAGTAAGGGGCCGTCCATAAATTACGTAAGGTATTTTGGGGTGGGTGGGGATCAAGGATTTCTTACGATTTCTTACTCAGGAGTAGGGGGTAATAGATCTCGCCTTACGTAATATATTGTTTTATTTTTTGATCTCGTTGAGTGGTGAAGTTTTGAATTTGGCTTTAATTTGGCGGTTTCTATTAAGAACGCCCGTTGTACTAACGCCATCAGATGTGACGTGATAGAATAATAACGCTAGCAGACTCACTCTCTACACATTTTTTATCGTGGGAGAAAGGCCGTATAGGGGTTTTTCACCGTTTTTTTTATTGAATAAGTGCACCACTCCTATGGGTATATAACACTAAGAATACATAAACCAAAATACATGATTCAAAGTAAACATAAAATTAGTATTCGATTTTTTGTGAAAACTAAAATGTAAAACTAGAAATTAGAAAGTATAAATAAGATTATCTTCCATATTTTTTAAGATAATTGTAAAAAGTATCAAACAGTGGCTACCGAACAAGCTTATCGAGTGGACATGGCCACCTGAAACCAAGCGTAAAGATTTCTTATTTCAGAATAAGTCTATCTTGATCGTAAATTGGACAATGATAGATCATATGGTCGACGGTGTCTAGGTTTTCTGTAGAGTAAAAGCAAAAGGCAGTTTCTGTCCGGTGATACATGCTCAGTAAGTAGTTGAGCAGTAGCAAACATTAAATCTCTAAGTGGCGACGAGAACCTGCATTCAACGCTAGGAAAATAATCTTATTCTACCAGTTTTACTACTCAACTATTGTTAATTCCACTTTTGCATAGCGTTGTCATAAATATAATATTTAAGGCTGCTGCATGAGAGAGGGTTGCGAGTGTAGTCCAAGTCAATGTCCTTTGCAGCTGACTTCGCCTCAAAGTCGGCTTTTTCATTTCCTAGGATGCCAGTATGGCCACGAACAAACATAAAAGTTATCTTATTTACAAGATTTTTAATATGTTGCTTGATATATGTGATTTTATTGCTATTGAAATTGGTATTTATTAGAAAGTTTAGGACGGACTAAGAATCACTGTAAATGTTGATAGACAGAGTTATTTTTGGTAGTGAAGTGACCGACTGAACAGCTTGGTAGACAGCATCTTCTTCAGCTTGCTGTGAGGGTACCTTCTAACATATTTTGGGCAAAATATGTCAGTTTGGAGGAAGCTACAGCTTGAGCGGACATGAAGGGGGCTTTTGGACCCATCTGTGTAGATATTAATGTCTGAATGATTTATCCATGGAGGAATGTACCCTGGGGATAACCTTGTTTACAGGGTGATGATCAGAGATAGGGTAATTGCAATATGGTAGCATTTATACAGCAGATAGGAGTAGAGACTGTTGTTGAGCTTTGATGTTTGTAGTTCTGATATAGTAGTTCAGAACCTTTTCTACAATACATAGTGGCAAAGGAAGGAGATCTGCTAGAATCAGAGGCATTGGTAGAAACAGTTCTGCAGCACTTTGAAATTCTGATGGCAAACTGTCTTTGAAGAGAGGGTAATTTACTTGCTACTGAATTTTCACTAGTTACATAATCCCATACTTTATGCGGCCTTTACCGCATAAAGTAGCATTGGTTGTATTGCCCCATTATATAGAGTTTTATAAGCTTTATGATTTAGTTCCCCGGTGCACCTAGCACATTTTACAGCATGTAGTTTATTTTCTTGGCCTTAGCCGAGATGTAACCAATATGGCAAGAGAATGTGGTTTCTATTTCCTCTTGTTTTATTTTGTGTGAAGTTTCTGTTTACACGTGCACTAGCTAGTCAATCTGTCAAAGTTTTTTGCGTCCTTTTTGTGAAAATTAAAATTAATATAAAAATGAATATTATGATGTTGATTAATGATAATAATAAAAAGATTGTTAATAATTAAAAAATAAAGTTCTTAAAATAAATTGTTCATTCGAATTCATTAAATTTTTATATTTTTAAATTTGTTAACATGGTCTTTCATAAATAATTGTACATATTAATTAAGTAATTAATAATTATATATTTTGGACCTAAAGTTTTTAGGGTTTCATTAAAAAATTTATTTTCGTTAAAATCTTTCTATAAAATTATGCCTAAATATTACGTAAGATAGGGAAGGGGAGGGAGGATTAAAAAAATATTACGGTTTCTTACACGGGTGGGCGGGTATCTAGAATAGCCAAAATCGTCCTTACGTAATTTATGGACGGCCCTAAGATTTGCATAATTTTCATTCAGCGTCAGGTTATCCTATGGGTAAAAAGTGCAATTGCCTGGGGTCCAAACCAATCTTTTATTAACTCATTACTGTAGTAAAAATATCGAAATTAAAATTTGGCACCATATCTGAGCACAGTAAATTGGTGAAGTACAGGCACGTTAAAAAAACGAACGAGTTTGATCTCATGTTGTCTCTCATGCACCAGTTTTTATTCTGTATCCATTATTCTGTATCTTTATGTATTGGCAAATTTTCGCTTCAGGGTTTGTATGCATTGGCAACACTATTACTTCGTGCAGGGGCGAATTCTCTTGGCTTGCTTAGCATGCGTCGCATGCTTAAGAGAAAGTTTGACTGTCAATATACTTTTTATATGAGAACAAATATTTCAATAATAATTTATTCTAACATGTAAACTATTTTATCATTTGTGTTAACTTTTACATTGGCAACTAGGGGCTAGCCGTTTTAAGTCAGTGCGATGCTTCCGGGAACTCGACGCTTGCTCGTGTGGTTTGCCGCAGCAAACAAGTGCACGCGTATGACGTCATTCGAAGCATTTAACACGGCCAGATTGGATCAAAAGCATGTGGTACTCAGTTATCATACACGTATTGTGTAAGAGGCGGATTTACATAGGGATTAATAGGGTTAAGCCCTGGGCCCCTTGTGTCAAAGGTCCACAAAATTCGAATTACGAGTATTATCGTAAATTTTTAATACTTTTTCATTATAATATATTTCATATATTTCATGTGCACTTTTTATTCACACAAAATAACGTTTCTGCCTATTGTTTAGTGCTAGAAATAGGCCTATCGTTCTTATTATAACTTTCAGCATGCCCGAAAGTTTTGGTCAGGATTCGCCCCCGACTTCCTCGTTTGGAATATAAAAATGTGTAATAAAAGAAATCTGGTTCTTTGCCTACTAGTGGCGAGCCGGCCACAGAAGCTGTGGAAGCACCGCTTCCTTTTATTTTTTTTTCTAAAATATGAGTACATACTGTGCGATTATTTTCATATTTTAACGTACTTTGAATTAATTAATATTAATATTTTATTATAACCGCATTATGTATCTTATTACAAATATCTATACTACATGTGAAAAAAAATGATAAGGTTCCTATTGTATATTCGAATATAAATTCACATATGCATATTTCCAGTGGAAGAGCTCTATTGTCAAATACAAGATAGTTTCCACGGCCGGGGAAATACAGGATAGTTTCCCTAGCAAGGTTTTCGGGGGTTTTCAAATGGTGCGAAATCAGATTGCGGCCCCCTGTAGAGACTAAACTGTACATGGACACTAAAGATAACATACATTTTTTACATTATTAATAACGCAGAGCTCCGAAAGATTAGTATAGTATTAGTATAGATAAGAAACAATAACCTTAAAAAGAAACAATATTTGTTTGAAAAGGTTAACAGTCTACAACGTTAAGTGCAAATTTCTCGCTATATACCTTTGAAATGCGCACAACCCAGCTCACTATTATATAGGATTTATTTGCTACATTATCTATTATATTAGCAGGCTTCACTAGAAATCATACTCCTCAAAACCGAAAACGACAATACGATCAAACATATGACTAGGGATTTTTTCTTGTGATTAACAATAATAAAAACAAATAAATTTTTATTTACGATTTGTATTTAAAGTATTAATATATTTTGTAAAATTTTTCAGTTAGTGATCTACTAAAAATTATTTCAACAGAATAAAATAATTAACCCATTAACGAATGATTATGATCGATTCATCGTAACTTCGATTCCTTGAACTAGCCTTGAACGTTCTTTATTATTTTCATCTGTCTCTCCTCGTGAAAGTCTTTAGCGATATATTGATTAAAATTTGTCAAATAAGTATGTTTTAAGGTAGGGATCCAAGTATATTTTCATCTTTACGGTAAAACGTACTTTCCATAAAAATAAAATGTTGCCTGATATATATACAAAGTTACCTCCATTGTTATAGTGTAATATTAATTAATATTAACATTCTAAAGTTCATTTGTCAGCTAAGAATTCCTGGTGATTAAAGTATAATCGCACTATTAATCAATTTTCTAAGAGAAATGTCTGCGCATCTAAACCAACATACAGTAATTAAATTTTATTTCAACTGTTTGTACCAAGATCGTACCGTATTTTATCAAAATATTTTTGGTACATCTTAATTTAAAAACTGTTAATAAAATGCTAAGAATTATCTTTTCGTAATTTATTCCCAAAAAGATTTATTTGTTTTTAATAAATATTCTCTTAAACATGCGAAATATTTTTCACAATTGTTTTTACATCGACTTCCAGAAGAGGGCCAAGCGGGCCCACGTCTCAATCAAGAAAAAAAAATATTTACAAAATGTCAAAAATATTTATCGCGTTCCCAATAATCACATGTTTCAATGAGAGATCATTTTCACTCTTCCTTAAAAATCACGTCGTAGTAGTACCACAAATCAAAATTGATTAAATAGATATGTTTTGTTAAATCCATATTGAAAAACTGAAGTCACTCCGGCCAAGGGTATTCGCAGGATTTTGTTTCCGGAGACGAAACTGATACGATTTAGATGAACCAACCAAATCAGTTGATTCACTGAAATCGTATACCATAAAAACACGCTCGTTTCCTTACATTATCTTCGTCTATCTTCGTGACAATAAGTAATTAATAAACACAATTACTAATAATTATATTTTGCTATGTCAAAGAAACCGCACGACTGAGGTAATTGCTCCCACCTGGGGTCGGGGCCATAAACGGCCGGAAGAATCAAAGGTGTAGCGTCTCCACTTAAGGGACAATGTGTTGGCCACGTGCCGGCCAGCTTGAGAAAACAAGAATAAATAAAGCACGGACGCAAATGTGAGCTACGTCGGCGGGAGATAGGGCGGACGTCTTGGAAGGCTCTAAGAAGGGGAAGGAAGTGATTGGTCGCAGGAGGCAGTGCCAGAATCCCTTAAATTGGAAGGGTGGCAAAAAAAGCGGGGAGAAAGGGCGAGGGACCTGGTACGTGGCGGTCTCTAACAACAGGCAGACCTTTGAGGCGGATAGAGAGAGTGTTCTCCTCTTGGAAAGTCCTCTGGAGAAAGGTTGTTGTAGAGACGGACGGCCACGAGGTTAAGCCATCTCCGAAAGAGTGACTCGTGTTCCCAGGCCAGCTAAGTCGACGTGCTGCATCACAGCTCCGATACTGTAGTGTATGTAATGCTATTACATAGTGTATATCTTTGTAAATATTTGTAAATAAACTGTATATAACTAATTATCGAGTGTGGAGGTGTGTCTTTCAACGGACCATCAAACGGACAATCTCGAGGCGTACAGAACGACTCGGGACGGAACATTCGTAAAGATCACGTGACGAGTAGAAGGGATCTTCACTCAATTACTAATAATTATATTTTTATTAACTATCAAAGTTCACAATCTGATAATACTATAATTTTAGGATCAGAAACTATTTTAAGACATCATCTGCAAATTAATTTTGCATTTTACTTTGCATATTTATATATACAGTTTCAATTCATAAAGTTATCATGGCACAGATGTGAGAGAAAGATAGCACCCTTTCCATCTGAAGCCTCATCTTCTTCAGCAGTACTGTCTGTTAATTTTCTTTTTCTTCTTCATTGCCAGACTTTTTTGTAAAATCATTATCAATCGTACTGTCAGTACTTGTAGAAACTTCAATGTATAATCTAGTTCCGTGTATTTGATCATCAGCATTGTTGTCTTCTTGAGGCGACGATGGGAGGGATAATGCTTCCAACACATTATCACTATTGTTCGAATCACTCTGATTTCTCAAATCATCGTTTTGAAAATTGAATTGCGTTATATCTGTTTCATTATTAAATTCAGAATTCATTTCGTTAATATCAAATGTTAATAATTAAAGATGGATTTTCTTATAGTTTTTATTATTATTAATATTTTTTTCCAAATCGCTTCGACCAATAAATAAACTTGTAAACACAATAAAACACTTCAGATCTGTTCAGGACTTTTAAAAGTCATTTCGAGTTGTTTTATTTAATCGTCGTGTAAACGTTCGACCAATCTCAGGAATTTGTCGAATGAATATTCCCTATCAATTGTCGAAGAAATGGACGAAGGTCGAGCGTTTTCCTCGACTTTGTCTGGTTCTAATAGAGGTTGTTGCTCGAGTTCGGGTGACAGTGTCTTATCCGGTTTTCTTTTTTCCTCTTTGCCTTGTCTCTGTCCGACAGTTCGACGCATTTTCTGATTGGATTCATTATAGCAATGTCGTTGAATCAGCATGCCACAAAAGGTGATCGTTGTTATAAAAAACAAAATCGATAGCGACATTGTTAATGTTAAATATCGCCTTTTTATTTGTTCGTCGATAGATACGGTCGCTGGATTGTTCGTAACTGGCTCTGTACCGACGGATTGTGTGTCAAAACGAGATGTAATTCTTTCATCTGTTTCATCCCTCAATTCTGATAATTTAGATTCGAGCCAGGTCACCGTAGAACTTAATCGTGGCATTGGTCGGGCAGTAATTTTTTGAAATAATAACAAAAATACTAGCATTCGGAACATCTTGTCGAAAGAAAACTGGCAGCGAAAAGAATGCATTCTGACAATGAAAACGTTTTTCATTATTTCTTGGCGTATTGTTTAACATTATTACAATCTGTTTATTTTTGTTATTGATATTTTAATAAACGCTATTTGGGGTTTTTAAAAAAATTTTATTAAAGGCTGTCAATGCCATATGTCTTCATTAATATTATTGCTATTAATTTGAATGTTAAGACGACATGCAATTTTGATATCGTGGCGAATATCTATGTATTTATTTTTACATTTCACATTGTTAGACGATTTAAAACGAAATAAAACTGATTTAAATATCCAATGCCTTAAGTTTCGTTTATTTTTTTGTAGAATTATCAAAAGGTACACCACCAACATTTAAAATATCTAATTGCAATTGAACGACATCATTTTCTCCACTTTCCCATTTTTTCAGCACTGTTCTGTCAGGTTAGTGGCGTTGCGTAGTGGGGGCGGCACTTTTAGGGGAGCAGCATTTTTTCACAATAAATAATGATAATATCTTGTAAAAATTTAAACCATTAAATTTCATATTTTTGTCGCACCTACGATTCGAACCGATTGAAATGAGCACGGAATTTTTCATTACTTATTCTGTGACGTAAATGGGGAATCCCCTTTCTTTAAATGAATGTATAATAATGACATCTTGCTCGTTGTAGCGACTGACAACACCGTCTGTACTGACTTGTTGGGATTCCCCGTATTTTATTTAAGGGGGCGAAATTTTCCTCCGCCCGTGCGGCTGACACTCACGCTACATTATTCAGGTTAAGCAAAGACTTTCATTCTTTCCTGTCGATTTTTCTCCTGGGATTATCTTTTAAACTTTTCCTATTATATTCAATTTTTTAAAAATATCTTTTCGTCTGTTTGTAGGCCACCTCCCATTTGTCGAATGTCTTATTTTTTGTTCAAAGTTTCCTGTGTATACTTTCCAAGGTCATTTGTTTTATATGCCCAGAGTGAAATACGAAGTACACAAATTTTACTTAAATATAAATAGCTTCAAATATGATTTCAGTTATAATATGATCAATATGCTTAGTTCAATCCCAAACTTCCTCAATGTAAGTCAAAAGTTTGGGAAATAGAGAAAGTTTAGCTTTGATAGCTGACTCGAACTCCTCCAGTGTATTCAGGGGCGGATCTACATAGGGACTAATAAGGTTTAAGCCCTGGACTCCAAGTGTCAAGGGCACACAAAAATTGAATTTTTATCATAAATTTTTAATACTTTTTCATTAACAATGAGTACTTATCGTATAGTAAAAAGTAGTTAATATAATAATAATGATAATAATTTATAGTATTATTTGTTTTATTGTAATTGATGTAACGTAATTGGTCAGGTCACAAAGTTGCAATTTTAAACCCCAATTTAAAAATTCTTAATCTAACAAAAAATGGGACTGCATTGGACTTGAATAAGTCCTAGGCCTCGAAAAACTAGATCCGCCCTGAGTGTATTTGGACTGATTTCGTACACTATATAAGAGAAATGTCTGCGCATCTAAACCAACATACAGTAATTAAATTTTATTTCAACTGTTTGTATCAAGATCGTACCGTATTTTATCAAAATATTTTTGGTACATCTTAATTTAAAAACTGTTAATAAAATGCTAAGATTTCTCTTTTCGTAATTTATTTTTAAAAAGATTTATTTGTTTTTAATAAATATTTTCTTAAACATGCGAAATATTTTTGCAATTGTTTTTACACCGAGTTCCAGAAGAGGGCCAAGCGGGCCCACGTCTCAGTCAAGAAGAAAAAATATTTACAAATTGTCGAAAATATTTATCGCGTTCCCGATAATCGTATGTTTCAATGAAAGACCATTTTCACTCTTCCTTAAAAATCCCGTTGTAATAGTACCACGAATCAAAATCGATTAAATAGATATGTTTTGTTAAATCCATATTGAGAAACTGAAGTCACTCCGGCCAAGGGTACTCGCAGGATTTTGTTTCCGGAGACGAAACTTATACGATTTAGAAAAACCAACCAAATCAGTTGATTCACTGAATGTGTCAGAAGCTCAATTTCACAAAAAAAAATTTCTATGTATATATGTATAGAAATTAAGCTTCTCATATATATTAAATTTGAATAGGGGCAGGAAACCCCGAAGTTTTGGTTTACACTAGAAGTCGCGTTATTTTAATTTAAAATCTTTCTCCTGAAAGGACTACATAGATAACCGGCACGACTCTTGCTAAAAGAAAAAGTATGATGTACAGGATAAGACGCTACTAATTTGAAGTGGATAGCATATATTTTAAATTATATAAATTAAAAATATGATTAAAAATTACAACCCGGCAATGTGACCACGTCACTAAATAATTGCTCCTTATAATAATAGGAACATAACATCAGAATAATCCAAATGAAAAGGAATAAACGATAATAAAATACATAAAAATAAATACAAAAATAAAGGCTAATTAATACTGAACATTTGAATTACCTGAGATGATAACTTTTCATAATTAATTTTAAATTCAAAATATAAATAATATTCATATTTCTTTATTACAGATTACGAGATAAAATTCAATGACGTTTTATTGAATTTCTTCTCAAAATCATTTATTGTCGCTTACGGGCTTAACACTAATTTAAATGACATTTTTATGAAAATATGCAAGGATAAGAATTATTTAATCATATTAGTTTTACTTTTTTTCTTTACGCCTATTTTAATTTTATGTAGAGACTACTTAATTCTTTTTTCCTGATATTTTCCTAATAGCTTCTTCAGCGATCTGACCCATCCATGTTGAATTTACTCTCCTCACTCTAAACAACTTGCTATCATTTATCAGTCCATGCCAAATGCATTTCTTTTTGTAGTTCATTTTACAAATGCATTTTACAGATGGCTTAGTTAGTTTCATAACTCTGTATACTGCTGATTTTGACACATTTGTGGCTAGATGAGATGCAATTTGCCTCAGACTCGTGACTTTTTTGTTCCATACTTTCAACTAGAATTGATATAATTTGTCACAAAATGATGAGAACGATTTTTTAATTTTTATTTATACGGTGAAACCTGTAATTCATCATGTATTCCAGATTACATTTTTGCAAAAATTCAACTTTAATCTATCATTCTATTCTCAGGATTCATATGGAGGATCAGCCTGTGCAGTTTTATTTCTCCGATACAGCGTGATGTTATTATCTGATGAGCCGGCCGAACCTTATTCCTTGGCCATACGCAGAAAGCGGGGATAATACCTGCCGAGAAGTCTTTTAAGAATAATTGGGCTCTATTCATAAATACAGTAATACCCCGAACTTACGTGATAGGTGGGACCGAGCGATAACCACGTAAGTCGAATTCGCGTAAGTCGGGACATAATTTCGCATATAAATACATACAAATTATTTCTAATTAGGGCCGGAGACTAAAGAAAACAATAATTTAGAAAAAATGTTTAATAAAATCTTAAATAATACATATGTATAACAAATTATATTATTAAAATCGTAAACCGAAGTTATTTTGATGGAGAAGGCTTCATAAAATCTAACAAATTCGTCTGACGGCTCGAGGATTTTTTTTTCTTTCGCAAAATTTCCTCGTGGCATGCTAATAATTTTTTATTTGTCGTTTTGCAGAAGAAATGCGCTCTTCGTTGGATCTATATTTTCTAAAATTTGTAACCCCTTTTTAATTGAACTGAGGCTTCTGTCAAGTTTTCACAGCTTCGAGAATTTTTTCTTTACCTTTTATAATTGCTCTGACCGTCGATTCCTGTAGATCAAACTGCTTAGCCAATTCACAAATTTTCATTTTTGTATCGAAGTCTTTAGGAATGTTAACTTTACATTCGAAAGATAAAGTTTTTCTTTTTTTGTTTGATGCAGAAGAATCAGTTCTACTTCGTTTGGATGATATAGAAGAGTCTCTCAAGTCTCCGTAGATATAACAAACACAGATATGAATAACACAAAATAAATTGTAGCTATGCGTCGATTCCGCGCGACATGTCCGAACATGTAAGCTGAACAATAGTGTGGAGGAGTGAGTAATCAACAGTTGCGTGGTGCTCAAACAAAAGACGAATCGACAAGATTTGAAAATCGCGTAACTCCGGGTTCGCCTAAGTCGGAGTAGCGTAAGTCGAGGTATTACTGTACTGGACTCTATCCACGTTGCCACGAGGAGCGAAGGCACGACCGAACAAACAGTGTTCAGAAAACGGAACTGCTACTATCCTGTATGTTATACTATACTGTGTGCTATTTTGCGCATTAATTGCAATTTAAATGCTGAAACTGAGATGTCTTGATCATTTTGGAAAAATATGTCTTATAGAGCATTATTGAAATTCATATATATTTCTATTGAGTTTTGATAAAATTATTATTACACGATATCATAATAAACCAACACTTAATTTCTTTCCGTTGTTTTGTAATGTTCTTCACAATGCGAAACGGATGAAAATATTTTTTCTGTTGCAAAGTGACAGGAAATTGGGAACCATTTTGGGCAAGGAGGGATTGATTATGTGGAACTGATGAAGCTTTATATTCATCCAGTACTGACATCAAAGTTAAGAAATTACTGATAGAGAGCACTGTAACGTTTACAATGTAATGTGTAATATATGAATAAAGAATTAAGGCGAATTCTTGGAAAATGTTACATTAACTGTGACATTTTCCGATAAATATCGGTTCACCATCAGTTCTTGCACCTTAAATCTTTCTTTTTTAAAACAGAAATACTTATTTTATAACCACACGGTATAAAATTTGAACATTCTAGAGATACACGTGGTGACTAGGGATTGTGTTTTTATGATATTTTTAATTTTAGAGAATCCGGTAATCCCGACTAAAACATTTTTCTCAAGAATTTAGAGGTTTTCAAAATTTGATTATTTATGAAAGACCTTTGATTAATTAGAAAAAATTGCTGCAGTAGAAAACACACAAAGTAGGACCATAAGATATAAATTTGTTTTGACAAAAAGTTTCCGAAAATTGATAAGCTCCTTTCATTTTGGGTTGTTGATTTTATGCAAAATAGAGCATTTCTGAGCATTTTCAAATTCAATGTTGATCTGTGTTTTTTTTCACGTTAGTAACATCTGAATAAAGGCCAAATTCGCATAGAAATCTTCCGGGAAGGCATCCCCTCGGCAGATCGCCCGTAACCATATAATTTAAACTGATTCTAACAATTTTTTACTTACCCGGCTCTGTTATATAACAGAGGGAAAAGTACGACCATCGGTCAAAATATGACTTCCCCAAGAATTTTTAACATCTTTAGACTTAAGGAACACTGAAACATCGAAAAATGCAAAACAATGCAGAGGTTATTTCTGTGTCAACACGTTAATGACGAGTTTATTCGTTATTAGCATTTGAATTTTTTTTTATGAAACTCATCCCTACCTTCAAAATAAAAGTTTTACCATTTTATAACAATTAAATATATAAAAGTTTTTAAAAATAAAATAGCATGGCAAATGGCACTGCCAAATGTTGCCGGGAAAGTTAAGCTATTCGTTACTGGATTTTTTTAAATTCACTCAAGACGGCTGCAAGGTGTCCTCGGAGGACTTGTGAGCATTTGGATGGGGTGCTACAGCAAATACCGCTTTTATCTCAGGTCGTATTAATGCTGTAGGTTTTGAGCAAATAGTAGTTATAGACTTTTTACCGTTTGTGGAAAAACTGGAGGAAAGTTTTTAATTTTAGACAACATGGTGGATCCACCCGTAACGCAAAATCAACTTGTGACTGGTTTTTGATAAATGTTGTGCATGTTATGGACCGAACCCCATGTTCTGATTAGGGATTGCAATCCAGCAGTGTTTTCAATCCAGCTGGATTTTTGCTAGACCAACATCATTCCAGCTGGATCCAGCTGGATCTAGCGCAGATGTATTTTTGGTGCAATAAAGTGTTATCTATCTATTTATCCAGCAATTTATGGTTTTTTTTAAAGAAATAAAACATTTTTTAAAAAATACCTAAGAAACTTTTATTATTTAGACTGGTCAATATAAATCAGTAAAACTTCTTACACATTTAAGTAGTAAACTTAACTTTGGTTCGGTTTAACACTTTATAGAGATAATTAACATTAAATGTTTAGTTAAAGATTATATTATAATTATAATCTAAGTTAAATAATAGCAAAGGTAATTTTACTAATTAATTTATATTAATACAGTATAATAATGTAAGGACAGATAATCAGTGGCTAAGTGGCTATCAGTCTTACAAGTTTTCTTATATAGGCTCTACATGCAAGTCTGTAGTTATTTATAACTAATTTAATTATTTGTGTTAGTAAAGTAGTGAGTAAGTAATTAGTAGTTAGTTATTATTATCACAATCAAGAATCACATACATTCATACCATCATATATCTAAGATACTGATAATCATTTATTTATTTAACTAACTAGGTAGTCTCAGTTTCTCACTAATTTTCACAATAAAATTGCCTAGCCTAGCCCACTAACCACTTATAGAATAAAAGTTAAAAACTCTTCGAAAGTAAAAATAATACTTTACTTTCATATATTCACTTTTATTATCGTATCATTAGGATACTACACTGTACTTGTACGTTTAGTTTTTTGTGTACTCCTCTAAATTGAAGGATTTTGCTTTGTCCGTCCATATCGCCTGTTTTAAAATTCATTATTTTAATCGGGACGTCTCTTGTCGTAGATACATGAATAGTTTCGGATGTTTTCGATAAATCTTTCCGGATCTATTCTAGGTCTTTTCTAAGCAGGCTAACCATGAGAAAACGTACATAAAAACTCGTTTTCCGCCATTTTCGCACCATGTAGACTCTACTGACTTCTGATTTCTTAATGGTACCGTTTAATACCGTTTTCCTGACGTACTCGCGTCGAAAGTTGAACACTGCTCAACTTGTTTTACGACCTGCTCCGGCGTAAAATATCATGGTCACGTGATCATGGTCACGTATTTATGGCGAGAGATTTTACGTTCGTTTTTACACTAGTTGAGTATCGGCCTAACTCGATGTCGTGAAAGAATCCGTAATTCTTTAATTCCATCTGGAGGCCAAGATATTTACGATGAAAGTTTGGCACGTAGTGTATTGTCGAGTGCCTGTTGTATTCTGATCGCGCTCAACATGTCAGTAGCGTTCACGATTGCTGACAACTTAAGTACATCGATCTCTCTAACAAATTTTTATTTTGATCTTTACGACGGTCATTTAACATGTACGATGTCGTGACGAAATCAGTTTTTGAAAACACTCACATTGGTGTCCTGCGGCCACACATGTGCGTGTTTTAACGGTTGTTGGAATTGGTAAACCGCTGTCTACAAATGTGGGTGTTTAAAACGTTTCTTGACGTTTTTATGACATTGGACGCCCACGACTTCTTACGAATTTGCGTTTTGAACTGCTTTAGACAGAACGTTAGAAGCGTGTCAAGCCGAAACAGTAAGAACCTATGCCGCGGAGCTCAGTTTCGTTTTTCTAGAAAATACCTAGTATTTTTAATTGACATCAATTGACAATTATAAATAAATCACACTTGTATGTGTTAAATCCTATGCATACGACACCGACTTCAGCACTTTGAACAAAATAAATAATAGTCAAGTTATTAAAGTACTTTATTTCAGCTTATTAAGAATCTCCAAAATGTAATAGAATTCTACAATTTGAATGAACTCAGAATTTAAAATGTGAACTAATATTCCAACCAATTTCATATACCAATTTAAATAGATATACCAACTTATTACAAATAAAATAAAAATCAGCTTAATGTAATTTTTCATTAAATGGTTAAAGATAAATTGAAGAAACTGATTTTTCTTAACATCTGTCTGCACTCGTCAGGCATGTCTGAATAAAAAAATAATAATAATAATAATTACAATCAAAATAATTTATAAAGTAATTTGAGCAAATTAAAATTTTATATTAAATTTTAGATTTACCTGTTTATTAATTTTAATTTATTATGAAATACTTGCATTTTACATAATTTCTGTTAAAATAGTATTTGTTTTTGATTAATTTACATTAAACCCTGACCAGAGATTGATGGAAAATTTTTAATTATTACATTTTATTACATCTTGATAGTTGGTGGCCAAGGGGTATAGAGACAAAGGAGTTCGTGTATCGTGTTTTGAGTGGGGTCAGACTGAATAAAAGTTTACTCCTTATTAGCATTGACATTTGTTTAGAACAGTGATTCTCAAACTTTTTCGATCCACCGCTCCCTTTGTACCATAAAGTTATACCCAATGCCCCCTAACTCATTTTCTCTTGTGTGATAAAGGATTGGAAATATTTTAGAAAAACTTTTCTATGAATCTCACACTTTGTGCCCTTACCGTACATTGTTCTCAACATCTGGAAATCACTAAACGCAGTGTTTCCTCTTATCCGTTTAACAGAGGAAAGGGAACGGCTGTTAGTGACCCCAACTTTTGCCTTTGGTCACCGTTCGGTACCCTGCCTCCAGCGCCCATTAGATTTACTCACCGCCCACAAGGGGGCGTTATCGCCCACTTTGAGAAACGCTGGTTTAGAAACTCGCTCTTACCCTTAAAAATAATTTTTTCCCCTTATTATACTAATTAATAATATATAAATTATTTTAAAATAAAATTCTTTAGCAGATAGCGCAACACATAATTTGTAAAGAACAAGTATTGGAAAAAATAAAAAAGAATATTTAAATAGAAAAATAACAATATTAAATATTTCTGACAAAATTAATTGATTCTAATTTACAAAAGCATTTCAATATTTAAAACAGTATAATATTCATTATACACAAGTTAATATCAGTTAAAAACTTTTCGTGCTATTCAGTTTCTTTGCAATTTCAGTCATAGATAAGCCTAAGTTAACAAACTAACTTTTTGGCTTCTCATTTTGCTTTAATTTAGGGACATTTTCCTATTTTTTAATGATTGATTACAAAAGACAAATAAACTGCGAAAAATACTCTGCTGTTTGAGAATCTAGTATGCAGGTGCGAGTAGCATTTCTCAAAAAACTTTAGCAACAGTTATATAAATTTAAAAATTTTACTTTTTTAGAGTTTGAACGCTGTGTTTATAAATTAAAATATCACCTATTTTACAGTTTTATTATGTTTATTTTTCGCAAAAGTAAAATAGATAACAATCAAACCAGTGATTACGTCTTGTTATCCCTACATTCCCTAAAATAATAAATTTCTTCAGAGAAATTTAAAATTTTTAAGTAAATTATAAAATATAAATTTTATCTAATTTTTAGTCCCACTTTAGCATCTTAAGTGTTACGTCATAATATTAAACTGCTAACGATCGGCACGTATTGTTATATAAATTAATTAAACAAGCTCCAAGTACTTTAGTTACTATATAATAATTGATGTAATAATTATTTAATACGTTTTATTTATATATATATATATATATATATATACTGTAAATACTTTTAATCGCATAATACTCACATCGAGAGTATGATAAAAATATGGTTTGTCCAAACTGTAAGTATATTGAGCTGAACCGAGACAGTGGATATATTGGTTATATTCCTAATAATATAAATATTATCAATTAACGAAATAAATAATAATTGATACAATTAGTAGAAACACGAATGAGTTACTTGTGGACAGAATCGCAGAGTATTACAAATGAATGCATACACCTCTTCTGTTGTTGGGTAAAATTGTACTTGTTGAGCACAGTTGAGACTGAATTCCAGATTCTAAATATCAAATATTAATAAAATATTATTTGGAAAATTAATTTTAAAATAAAACTTTGGCGAATATTTAAAAGCTTACAACTTCGTATCCATTTTGAATTATGCATGACCGATAGTTTCTTTGTTCTTCACAATTCAGTGCTAATTAAAATAGAAATTAAAAACGTAAAAAAATAAATATATTTTCAATAAATTTCATATAGGTTTTCATAAGCTTAATCGAAACATTATAAGGATAATTAACGAGTAAAACATGAAAATACCTATAAGCAGTATGTTACTAAAACACTTACCACACAAACAATCCACGGCTCGTACGAGATATTCGAATGGATTCGCAGGTCTAACACTTGAACCTTGTTGAAACAGTTGAAAAGATTTAATTGAAGGAAAACCAATAGTAATTATGAATAACACTAGCATAAACGTCATATTCATTGATGCTTTCATTTCGATTGGTAGATTTATGTGCGTGTATATATATATATTTGTCACGTGGCAGTAGAGCAGGAAAATAATTTTAAAACACCTAAAAATATAACAAGCATTTTAATCCTGAAAAATGTAATTTAATTTATTACTGATCGGTTGAAAATTATCCGAGTTTGTTTTTATTATATTCTTATGCTAAAAATGATTGAAATATTTAACGTAAATTTTATTATAGTAAATCTAAAATTAATATTTTGTTGGTGAAAAAAGATAAAAAACAGAACTTACCTTCTTATTATCTATTAAAATATGCTGGACTTTAGGTTTTATAAAGTTAAGTTTTTACGCGTCGTTAAATTAAAGCTGCGTAAAAATTTATGTTCACGTCTGTTCGAATTCTTTTATATACTATTTCATATGAAAACACCAGCTGCACGTTTGTCAACATACGAAATTTGACATGTCGAACTCTATTTTCTCATAATTAACTTTTAAAAATTATAAATTATGTCAGTAATAATATAGGTCACAAATGTCACCATTAAAGTTGGTATTTCCGTTATTTAACGTGAAAATAATTCAATACATTGCCTTTGAAATGAAAGAAACAATCTAAATTTATTTTTATAACGCTTTAAATTTTCTAAAAGCACGAAAAATATTTAATTAATTTTCTTATAATTAACAGCAATAATGTTCAATTAATGATTTTATTGCTGTCAATTATAATAAAATTTTATAGAACAAATGAGGTCAGTAAATATTGACAGAATTGAAAAACATATGTGTTTACATAAACAATAAACATAATTAACATATAAAGCGAATGTTTCTGTTGTCAATAAACAAAATTAACCTAAATAAAACGTGGATTATTCGATTATGGAAACGCCACACGTGGGTGTTCTGCCAAGGGAAAATGCCTCCCAAGAAATGTTTAATGGGAAACTGGCTGCTATTTAAGTGTTACAAACGAGACAAACCTGCAAAACTCTACGTGGCCAGCCCGCTCGCTAGGCGCGAACCCACGACCAACTACCAGTGTTTAGTGGTTTTATGTACTGGTCACTGGTACGCTAAACAAAATAGAAATGTCCTCGCAGAATATACAGGCATACATGAATTCAAATATATTTCTGATAATGCCTTAAAAAAGTATTGCATCATTGAAGAACATTTTCAAAAACATTGGGGTAGGCTTGAAACCATAATTATTGTACATATTATTATTATTGCCTATATTAATGACATCACCAGAAAATGACTTTGAAAAGTAGTAAATTTTTCATATGACTAAGTTACAGCAAATTGTTCCAACCTTATGAAAACTATTTTAATTGAGCGGAGCTCTTCATAAGTAAGAAGTAGGTTGGGAGACAACACCATTGATACCGTTTGTTTCTTGAGATCCTACTTCCAGAAAAATCAAAAAAAATAACAGAAGTGACTGATTAATCAGGTTGGAGACAAGTCTGCCCAAGAGGGACCACCATTATTTTGCGTTTCAGACTAAAAACATACACATATGGCGACAGGCCTTCCTTTTTAGGCTTCATGTCGCCAGTAGTAAAAAAGTCCTTTAAAAAAACACAAACATCCAATTAAAATTAAGCAGTCGGTGACATACAGACATCTCTCTTCAACCATCCGGCCAGTGGGTGTTTTCGCTTTTTATCTGCTGGAACAGGCGCTGGAAAATGCAAATTTTGAAGCTGCACCCTGGCGACGGTACTTTCAAATTTCTTTTTGTCGATTTTTTCCGTCCGATGGCGAGATTATTATTAATCAGGTTTGGAGACAAGTCTGCCCAAGAGGGACCACCATTATTTTGCGTTTCAGACTAAAAACATACACATAAAGGACTTTTTTACTACTGGCGACATGAAGCCTAAAAAGGAAGGCCTGTCGCCATATGTGTATGTTTTTAGTCTGAAACGCAAAATAATGGTGGTCCCTCTTGGGCAGACTTGTCTCCAACCTGATTAATAATAATCTCGCCATCGGACGGAAAAAATCGACAAACAGAAGTGACTGATTTAATTTTATTTAATCCTTTAAAATACTTTATTCAAGACAAGAATAATATTTTATAACTTCTACCTAATTCTATTAAATAATAGTTTTTAACTTTTATTCTATAAGTGGTTAGTGGGCTAGGCTAGGCAATTTTATTGTGAAAATTAGTGAGAAACTGAGACTACCTAGTTAGTTAAATAAATGAATGATTATCAGTATCTTAGATATATGATGATATGAATGTATGTGATTCTTGATTGTGATAATAATAACTAACTACTAATTACTTACTCACTACTTTACTAACACGAATAATTAAATTAGTTATAAATAACTACAGACTTGCATGTAGAGCCTATATAAGAAAACTTGTAAGACTGATAGCCAGCCTGATTATCTGTCCTTACATTATTATACTGTATTAATATAAATTAATTAGTAGAATTACCTTTGCTATTATTTAACTTAGATTATAATTATAATGTAATCTTTAACTAAACATTTAATGTTAATTATCTCTATCAAGTGTTAAACCGAACCAAAGTTAAGTTTACTACTTAAATGTGTAAGAAGTTTTACTGATTTATATTAACCAGTCTAAATAATAATAGTTTCTTAAGTATTTTTTTAAAAAATGTTTTATTTCTTTAAAAAAACCATAAATTGCTGGATAAATAGATAGATAACACTTTATTGTACCAAAAATACATCTGCGCTGGATCCGCGCTGGATCCAGCTGGAATGATGTTGGTCTAGCAAAAATCCAGCTGGATTGAAAACACTGCTGGATTGCAATCCCTAATCAGAACATGAGGTTCGGTCCATAACATGCACAACATTTAGCAAAAACCAGTCACAAGTTGATTTTGCGTTACGAGTGGGTCCACTATGTTGTCTAAAATTAAAAACTTTCCTCCAGTTTTTCCACAAACGGTAAAAAGTCTATAACTAGTATTTGCTCAAAACCTACAGCATTAATACGACCTGAGATAAAAGCGGTATTTGTCGTACCACCCCATCCAAATGCTCACAAGTCCTCCGAGGACTCCTTGCAGCTGTCTTGAGTGAATTTAAAAAAATCCAGCAACGAATAGCTTAACTTTCCCGGCAACATTTGGCAGTGCCATTTGCCATGCTATTTTATTTTTAAAAACTTTTATATATTTAATTGTTATAAAATGGTAAAACTTTGATTTTTAAGGTAGGGATGAGTTTCATAAAAAAAATTTCAAATGCTAAAAACGAATAAACTCGTCATTAAGAACAGATCTACTTGAAATACGACAAACGATTTCCCCACCCTCTCACCTTTAACAACCAAAATTTAATATGATAAATTCCCATAATACGCCAACCTTTCTGCAAAATTTAAGATTATTTTTGACAGAAAGCATAGGAGTTATTAAGCTATAATGAGTGTGAACGATATCGTGCCCCCCACATGTACAGTACATTAACGTGCTGACACACAGAAATAACCTCTAAATTGTTTTGCATTTTTTGATGTTTCAGTGTTCCTTAAGTCTAAAGATGTTAAAAATTCTTGGGGAAGTCATATTTTGACCGATGGTCGTACTTTTCCCTCTGTTATATAACAGAGCCGGGTAAGTAAAAAATTGTTAGAATCAGTTTAAATTATATGGTTACGGGCGATCTGCGGAGGGGATGACTTCCCGGAAGATTTCTATGCGAATTTGGCCCCTATTCAGATGTTACTAACGTGAAAAAACACAGATCAACATTGAATTTGAAAATGCTCAGAAATGCTCTATTTTGCATAAAATCAACAACCCAAAATGAAAGGAGCTTATCAATTTTCGGAAACTTTTTGTCAAAACAAATTTATATCTTATGGTCCTACTTTGTGTGTTTTCTACTGCAGCAATTTTTTCTAATTAATCAAAGGTCTTTCATAAATAATCAAATTTTAAAAGCCTCTAAATTCTCGAGAAAAATGTTTTAGTCGGTATTACAGGATTCTCTAAAATTTAAAATTATCATGAAAACACATCCCTAATCACAACATATATCTTCAGAATGTTCAAATTTTATACCGTGTGGTTTTAATAAGTATTTCTGTTTTAAGACAGATTTAAAGGTGCAAGAACTGATGGTAAACCGATATTTATTGGAAAATGTCACAGTTAATGTAACATTTTTCAAGAATTCGCCTTAATTCTTTATTCTTGTATTACACATTACATTGTAAACGTTACAGTGCTCTCTATCAGTAATTTCTTAACTACTTTTTTCCTCTTTCCATGTCTCTTCTCCCTTAAATAGTAAGTAGAGTAATACCTCGAACTTTCGCAGTAGGTGGGACCGAGCGATAACCGCGTAAGTCGGGGTATAATTTCGCATATAAATACATACAAATTATTTTTAATTGGGGCCGGAGACTAAAGAAAACAATAATTTAGAAAAAAATGTTTAATAAAATCTTAAATAATACATATGTATAACAAATTATATTATTAAAATCGTAAACCGAAGTTATTTTGATATAAAACGCTTCATAAAATCTAACAGATTCGTCCGGCCCGCTGCCGCACTGTGCCAATGGAAATATCATACATAGGTTGTAGATGAACTTACTATGTAGAAAAAACTAAAATAAGAGTAAATAAAAATGCCAAAATTGGTCTAATTAGATTTATATATTTAACAGTAATATAATTTTTAGGAAAATGAGTGAAATAAAAATTTCGGCGACTTTTTGCGACTTTTGATATGAGAACATTTTTTGTGTAAGTATCTGCAATGAAGTTCCTATGAAAAGCGATTACGAGCTCGCTGCAGCGATTGTGTTTGTGTATTGGTAAATAAATATATTGGTTTTCTTTATTTTCTGTGTATTCAGTATACTATATTAAACAAAATGATTACGCTGCCCGCGCTAGTCCTTCTATCAGTTATTTGGCCCGCTGAGAAAAAAATTTGGTGACCCCTGAACAAACGGATTTAACAAAACATTTTCTGACTTATGAAGAGCTCCTCTCAATTAAAATAATTTCCATAAGGCTGAAACAACCTTCTGTAATTTAGCCATATGATAAATTTATTACTTTTCAAAGTCATTTTCTGGTGATGTCATTAATATACTGTCTGCAATAATTATGGTATCAAGCCTACCCCAATGTTTTTGAAATTGTTCTTCAATGATGCAATACTTTTTGAAAGCATTATCAGAAATATATTTGAATTCATCTATGCCTGTATATTCTGCGAGGACATTTCTATTTTGTTTAGCGTACCAGTGACCAGTACATAAAACCACTAAACACTGGTAGTTGGTCGTGGGTTCGCGCCTAGCCAACGGGCTGTCTCGTTTGTAACACTTAAATAGCAGCCAGTTTCCCATTAAAGATTTCTCGGGAGGCATTTTCCCTTGGCAGATCACCCACGTGTGGCGTTTCCATAATCGAATAATCCACGTTTTATTTAGGTTAATTTTGTTTATTGACTACGTAAACATTCGCTTTATATGTTAATTATGTTTATTGTTTATGTAAACACATATGCTTTTCAATTCTGTTAATATTTACTAACCTCATTTGTTCTATAAAATTTTATTATAATTGACAGCAATAAAATCATTAATTGAACATTATTGCTGTTAATTATAAGAAAATTAATTAAATATTTTACGTGCTTTTAGAAAATTTAAAGCGTTATAAAAATAAATTTAGATTGTTTCTTTTATTTCAAAGGCAATGTATTGAATTATTTTCACGTTAAATAACGGAAATACCAACTTTAATGGTGACATTTGTGACTTATATTATTATTGATCTAATTTATAATTTTAATTGCACCTGTGATGGTTTACCGTGCTAAATTTACATTTATGTTAATATTAGGGATTCAAATAGCTCAATATTCTGAAGTATTTTGTGTTTTAAATGTGTTCTTAACTGTTCTATATAAAAAGAACAATTAGCAATGTTTTATTATTTTTAAAAACCTGTATATGGCCTGTAGAACAGGTTTGGAACGTTCTTTATGGTTAATAAATAATTCTCACCAAGATAATGTGTTGTTATGGAAGATAAGAAGCATCTAGCTGGGTATTAATTAAGTAATTAACAATTACAATTAGCAATACTGTATAACACGTTAATACTAATTTTAGTTAAACCGTGGAGTTTTCTTTTTTACAAAGTATAGTCTTAATCTTAGCTTTTTTGTTGATCTTGATCAGATGTATCAGCAACATTTTTCATATTACGTTCCCGACTGTTATACATAATAATGGGCGATCGGCCAAAAAAATGACCCACCAGGTTTTTACATTTTTGGACTCGAAACCGACGAGAAATAATAATAATAATAATAATAATAATAAAATGTTCTGTATGTATGAATGTCAATATGTGTGTGTGTGTGTGGGGATGCAAAATTTTGTTTAATTTACGAATAATTGCATACTAACGGTTTAAAAGAAGTTTAATATTACTTATCTAAGAATGTTTGAATAAATTTTACTGAATACCTAAAAATTGATAATTTTATACGAGGATTTCCTAAAACGTGTTAGAGCGACACCGAAAGTCGTGTTGTAGGAGAGACATTCCTAATATTTAAACCATATTGTAGAAGTACCGTGTTGTACAAGGGATATCTGTACGATAATTTATGTATCTTTCAATTTGACACTTACTGCGGCTTTTAATTCTTTGATAGTGTTCTTAAACGTTTAATTTTAGTGTTGGGTTTTATTAATTTATGAATTTTTTTAAAGCTATTTGAAAATTCAATACCATAATATCTATATATACTGATAATTTACTGTAATATATTAAGAATCAAGGATTCACAGGCGGTAATAAGGCTTAGGGAAAATACATAATGGGTTCGTATTGCAAATTAAATAATTATATTGAAGTATAGGAAATAAAATATTTTGAAAGAGCGCCTACTTCCTCGGCAATTTAATCCTTTTGTCTTCCTTCTGGGTATTTCTGTTAAAAACGAACTTAAAATTCAATAATATTTAAATTATAGTATATGATAACTATTATGTATTATGGTCTATGGGTGTGTTTCTTGTTGGATGTTGTTTTCGGCTGTTGACTGTGCTTATTTGTGTGTTTTGTGGTGTCTAGCTTTCATACATTGACTAATTGTCTAATTGCCTAAATCATTTCCGGGTTAATGTTACATATGTTAGCGAACATGGCGGCTCGTCTCTGAAACGGTGGGGAGGCACGTTCTAACCTAACCTAACCTATTCTAATAAATTACCATAATTATTGCCAAGCCAAATTATTACAATAGGGGTAATTTATTAGACTAGGTTAGGTTAGGTTAGAACGTGCGTTCCCACTGTTTCAGAGACGAGCCGCCATGTTCGCTACCATAGGTAACATTAACCCATTTCCGCATTTCCTTCAAAATACTATTAATTGTTATTAATGATTAATATCATTTTGAATTTATAAATTAAGTTCAATTAAAGTACAGATCGAACCAATTTAAAGTTGAATTTTAGATTAAATTTTATTCACCTTTAAAGTTGATTTAGAAAATAACGTGGTGTATTAATTAAATAAGTATTTAAACTTGTATAAATATATATTAACTAAAACATTCGAATTTTTTAAAAGTTAATTTTGAGGAAGTGGAATTCGAATGACATGTCGTACGCCGACAACACGTGCAGCTGGTATTTTTATATGAAATAGTATATACGTGGTACGATCCAAAAGTTCGGGGAATGCAGTAATCTATGACAACAAAAGCATGTATTTGAAGTTACAGCGTATGAAATAGATTCTACGAAACCACCTCTACGTGTTCTGGTTAATTTCACCCATGTCGTGTGATTAAACCGCGAGCGCTGCTGTTTTTTTCCGGAGATAGTTACCTTTGTCCTGCGACGTAATCAAAGTGGAGTTTCAAGAACAACCTCCAACATTTCGACTTCACCGTGACCTTTCACCGTAGAATCACCGTACACCTTTCTTAGCAATTTTAAAATCTCCGTAGGTGTTTTACCTAAACGCTGACAAAAAAAACCGGAAAAAAAACAGCAGCGCTCGCGGTTTAATCACATGACATGGGTTAAATTAACCTGAACACGTAGAGGTGGTTTGGTAGAATCCATTTCATACGCTGTAACTTCAAATACATGCTTTTGTTGTCATAGATTATTGCATTCCCCGAAATTTTGGATCGTACCACGTAAATAAATTCGAACAGACGTGAACATAAATTTTTAAGCAGCTTTACTAACCTAAAGCCCAACATATTTTAATAGATTATGACAAGGTAAGTTCTGTCTTTTATCTTTCTTCACCAACAAAATATTAATTTTAGATTTACTATAATAAAATTTACGTTAAATATTTCAATCATTTTTAGCATAAGAATATAATAAAAACAAACTCGGATAATTTTCAACCGATCAGTAATAAATTAAATTACATTTTTCAGGATTAAAATGCTTGTTATATTTTTAGGTATTTTAAATTATTTTCCTGTGCACGTTCTACTGCCACGTGACAAATATATATATAAGCACATAAATCTACCAAACAAAATAAAAACATCAATGAATATGACGTTTATGCTAGTGTTATTCATATTTACTATTGTTTTTCCTTCAATTAAATCTTTTCAACTGTTTCAACAAGGTTCAAATGTCGGTCCTGTGAATCCATATAAATATGCCTCACAACTCGTAGATTGTTTATGTGGTAAGTATTTTAGTAACATACTGTTAATAAATATTTTCATGTTTTACTCGTTAATTATCCTTATAATGTTTCGATTAAGCTTATGAAAATGTATATGAAACTTTTTACAAATATATTTATTTCTTTTACGTTTCTAATTTCTATTTTAATTAGCAATGAGTAGTGAAAGACAAGGAAACTATCAGTCATGCGTAATTCAAAATGGATACGAAATTGTAAGCTTTTAAATATTCGTAAAAGTTTTATTTTAAAATTAATTATTCGAACAATATTTTATTAATATTTGATATTTAGAATCTGGAATTCTGTATAATCTGTGCTAAACAAATACAATTTTACCCAACGGCAGAAGAGGTGTATGCATTCATTTGTAATACTCTGCGATTCTGTCCACAAGTAACTCATTCCTTTTTCTAAATATTGTATTAATTATTATTTATTTCGTTAATTGATAATATTTATATTATTAGGAATATAATCAATTTATCAACTGTTTCGGTTCAGCGCAATATGCTTACAGTTTGGACAAACCATATTTTTATCATACTCTCGATGTGAATTTGCGGTTAATTATTGTCACCCTGTATATATATATATAACGTTATAATATTTAATACGTATATATATATATATATATATATAACGTATTAAATAATTATTACATCAATTATTATATAGTAACTAAAGTACTTGGAGCTTGTTTAATTAATTTATATAACAATACGTGCCGATCGTTAGCAGTTTAATATTATGACGTAACACTTAAGATGCTAAAGTGAGACACAAAAATTAGATAAAATTGATATTTTATAATTTTACTCGAAAATTTGAAATTTCTCTGAAAAAATGTATTATTTTAGGAATATTAATGTAGGGATAACAAGATGTAATGATTGATTTGATTGTTATCCATTTCACTTTTGCAAAAATTAAAGAAAATATGATAAAACTGTAAAATAGCTGATATCTTAATATAGAAACACAGCGTTTAAAACTCTAGAAAAGTAAAATTTTTAAATTTATATAACTGTTGCTAAAGTTTTTTTGAGAAATGCTACTCGCACCTGCATACTAGATTCTCAAACAGCAGAGTGTTTTACCCAATTTATTTGTCATTTGTAATCAATCATTAGAAATAGGGAGATGTCCTTAAATTAAAGAAAAGTGAGAAGCCAAAAAGCTATTGTTTGTTAACTTAGGCTTATCTATGACTGAAATTGCAAATAAACTGAATAGTACAAAAAATGTTAACTAATATTACCTTCTGTATAATAAATGTTATACTGTTTAAATATTGAAATACTTTTGTATCGCCATACTTTCCCTCTGTTATATAAAACAACTGGGAAAGTAAAAAAGCGAAGAATTAAAATATTGTCGATCAACCATATTTCCCCCATATTATATTAAAATAACATTAGAATGTAATAATTAAAAATTTCCCATCAATCTCTGGTCAGGGTTTAATGTAAATTAATCAAAAACAAATACTATTTTAACAGAAATTATGTAAAATGCAAGTATTTCATAATAAATTAAAATTAATAGACAGGTAAATCTAAAATTTAATATAAAATTTTAATTTGCTCAAATTACTTTATAAATTATTTTGATTGTAATTATTATTATTATTATTTTTTTATTCAGACATGCCTGACGAGTGCAGACAGATGTTAAGAAAAATCAGTTTCTTCAATTTATCTTTAACCATTTAATGAAAAATTACATTAAGCTGATTTTTATTTTATTTGTAATAAGTTGGTATATCTATTTAAATTGGTATATGAAATTGGTTGGAATATTAGTTCACATTTTAAATTCTGAGTTCATTCAAATTGTAGAATTCTATTACATTTTGGAGATTCTTAATAAGCTGAAATAAAGTACTTTAATAACTTGACTATTATTTATTTTGTTCAAAGTGCTGAAGTCGGTGTCGTATGCATAGGATTTAACACATACAAGTGTGATTTATTTATAATTGTCAATTGATGTCAATTAAAAATACTAGGTATTTTCTAGAAAAACGAAACTGAGCTCCGCGGCATAGGTTCTTACTGTTTCGGCTTGACACGCTTCTAACGTTCTGTCTAAAGCAGTTCAAAACGCAAATTCGTAAGAAGTCGTGGGCGTCCAATGTCATAAAAACGTCAAGAAACGTTTAAAACACCCACATTTGTAGACAGCGGTTTACCAATTCCAACAACCGTTAAAACACGCACATGTGTGGCCGCAGGACACCAATGTGAGTGTTTTCAAAAACTGATTTCGTCACGACATCGTACATGTTAAATGCCCGTCGTAAAGATCAAAATAAAAATTTGTTAGAGAGATCGATGTACTTAAGTTGTCAGCAATCGTGAACGCTACTGACATGTTGCGCGCGATCAGAATACAACAGGCACTCGACAATACACTACGTGCCAAACTTTCATCGTAAATATCTTGGCCTCCAGATGGAATTAAAGAATTACGGATTCTTTCACGACATCGAGTTAGGCCGATACTCAACTAGTGTAAAAACGAACGTAAAATCTCTCGCCATAAATACGTGACCATGATCACGTGACCATGATATTTTACGCCGGAGCAGGTCGTAAAACAAGTTGAGCAGTGTTCAACTTTCGACGCGAGTACGTCAGGAAAACGGTATTAAACGGTACCATTAAGAAATCAGAAGTCAGTAGTGTCTACATGGTGCGAAAATGGCGGAAAACGAGTTTTTATGTACGTTTTCTCATGGTTAGCCTGCTTAGAAAACACCTAGAATAGATCCGGAAAGATTTATCGAAAACATCCGAAACTATTCATGTATCTACGACAAGAGACGTCCCGATTATAATAATGAAGTTTAAAACAGGTGATATGGACTCCCAAAGGTAAATCCTTCAATTTAGAGGAGTACACAAAAAACTAAGCGTACAAGTACAGTGTAGTATCCTAATGATACGATAATAAAAGTGAATATATGATAGTAAAGTATTATTTTTACTTTATTTGTACAGAAAAATCGTAGAATATAATCATTGTATTTATATCGATACATCACGTCTACAACCGTAACTTTGTTAGTGGAACCGGGCCAGCATCGCAATCCAACCGCTAACCCAAATACGTCACATGATTAAAAGTATTTACGGCGAGATTTTTACACTCGTTTTTACGCTAGTGGATACAGTTTGTTTCTAAGTGATAAGAGTCCTGAGAACTAATGACATTAAAATAATGAAATAAGAATCGCCTTACGAAACAATAGAAGGGAATTGACTATTGGTTTATTCTGATACCATACAATGATAACTTTATCGAAAAACACTAATAAAATAAAAATATAAATGAATTTTGACAGCCTTGTAGAGGATATACTGATTTTACTGATGTGTATTGCTTTTCATTCCTATACACTTTTCTTTCTAAGATAACAAATGTGTTTTCTATAGGATTAAGATCAGAACATGGGGTTCGGTCCATAACATGCACACCATTTGCCAAAAACCAGTCACAAGTTGATTTTGCGTTACGAGTGGGTCCACTATGTTGTCTAAAATTAAAAAATTCTTTCCAGTTTTTTCACAAACGGTAAAAAGTTTATAACTAGTATTTGCTCAAAACCTACAGAATTAATACGACCTGAGATAAAAGCGGTATTTGTCGTACTACCCTATCCAAATGCACACAACACCATAACACTTCCTCCACCTTGCAGCCGTCTTGAGTGAATTAACAAAAATCCAACAACGAATAGCTTAACTTTCCCGGCAATATTTGGCAGTGCCATTTGTCATGCTCTTTTATTTTTTAAGACTTTTATATATTTAATTGTTATAAAATGGCAAAACTTTAATTTTTATGGTAGGGATAAGTTTCAGAAAAAATTTCAAATGCTAATAACGTATAAAATCGTCATTAATAAGAACGGTGCTACTCGACAAACTATTTCCTTACCCTCTCAGCTTTAACAACCAAAATTTAATATGATAAATTCCCATAATACGCCAACCTTTCTGCAAAATTTAAGATCATTTTTGACAGAAAGCATAGGAGTTATTAAGCTATAATGAGGATGAACGATATCGTGCCCCCAACATATACTGTACATTAACATCTAGACACACAGAAATAACACCTGAATTGTTTGCATTTTTCGATGTTTCAGTGTTTCTTAACTCTAAAGATGTTAAAAATTCTTGGGGAAGTCATATTTTGACCGATGGACGTACTTTCCCTCTGTTATATAACACAGCCGGGTAAGTAAACAATTGTTAGAATCAGTTTAAATTATATGGTTACGGGCGATCTGCCAACGGGATGACTTCCCGGAAGTTTTCTATGCGAATTTGGCCCCTATTTAGATGTTACTAACGTGAAAAAACACAGATCAACATTGAATTTGAAAATGCTCAGAAATGCTCTATTTTGCATAAAATCAACAACGCAAAATGAAAGGAGCTTATCAATTTCCGGAAACTTTTTGTCAAAACAAATTCATATTCTATGGTGCTACTTTGTGTGTTTTCTACTGCAGCAATTTTTTCTAATTAATCAAAAGTCTTTCATAAATAATCAAATTTTGAAAACCTCTAAATTCTTGAGAAAAATGTTTTAGTCGGGATTACAGGATTCTCTAAAATTTAAAATTATCATGAAAACACACCCCTAATCACAACATATATCTCTGGAATGTTCAAATTTCATACCTTGTGGTTATAAAATAAGTATTTCTATTTTAAGAAAGAAGGATTTAAAGTGCAAGAACAGATGGCAAACCGATATTTATCGGAAAATGTCACAGTTAATGTAACATTTTCTCAAGAATTCGCCTTAATTCTTTATTCATGTATTACACATTACATTGTAAACGTTGCAGTGCTCTCTATCAGTTATTTCTTAACTACTTTTTTCCTCATTTCCATGTTTCTTCTTCCTTCTTAAATAGTAAGTATACTAATTTTGGTTTAATTCGGGCTATTCCTTCAAGCTACCGACAGCTCAAAATAGAGATACTTATTTTATTACTACGCAGTACTTAAATGTCCAGAAAGAAAAATAAGAAAATTTTATTTTCGCTAATTGAACCATTATGTTTTTAGAAGAATTCAAAACTTTACTGACGTTACTTCTCACTTTTGGCGTGCGGTGACATTTGATTATATGGAAGCTGTGCCGACCCTGGATAGAATCATTGGAAGCGTTGTACGATACTTTGGTGTGCAGCATCCACAAAGCAATGTTCCCTCTAAGCTGCGCGGCTGATGGGGCGCCTCGGAGCTTTTGCTCTTGGTAGGTGCTTGGTTGTGCGCCAGTTCGAGGTTGATTTTCTTCTCCGTTGAGAGAAATCTGTTCCGGCTTATCTTCCGGTGGGTGTCGGCGAGTTGTCAGATGATTTTTCCTGTATCGCAAGCAGTATCGAAAAATACAAATTAGGCAGAGCCTTATGAGGATAGTACCAAGACAGCTAGCAATTATCGTTATTATTGAAGAAGGGTAGGTCATTGAAGACGATTCGGTTGACATCCGTAATAAGTGATCTAGGTTATACTTGACGTCTGCTAAAGAGTGATCTGCCAATTTGATATCGTAGTCTGAGGTAAATTTTGGAAATTCTTGATCCTTAAGGCGTTTCTGAAGTATTTGAATCTCCGTTTGATTCACAATTTGTTCGATTTGTGGCACTATTAAGTGTTGCGCAACTTGCAGTCGAATGGTTGTTTGCATTTGGAAGTGCGAGGTCAAGATGAATCCAGGCAAATAGCAGGTACAGTACATGTACATGCATTCGAGAAATGAATTATCCCAGTATTGTTTATTTTATGAGTGGTAGATACAAAAGGGGATTTTTGATGTCTCGTGGGACATCTGATAGTTAGTGTGAGAAGATTTAGAATGGAATAAATCCATGATCCTTGTTGATCGATCTTTTTAAAAATCGGCATGTATTGGGTGACTATTGGACGAGTGCAGAGGTCTTTGATTTTTTTCTCATCGCCGCTGAATAGCGCATATTTACAACTTTGTTGAGGAAATCGTTGGATTGGAACATGCAATGAACAAATAGAGAACTGGTCTAATTTGCATATGATCAGTTCGTGACGTTGTAATAACATATAGGATTGTCTATCCATAGATAGGGCGATTGTAGGATATTACGTTTGAAATTGGATAAATGTTGTTAGGTCAGGTATGTATGTTGGAAATTTGATAATTTCATACATATTAAAGTATCCACTAAGGATGATTAATGGAATCTTGGCAAAGATTCTCAATTTGTTAGTAAAGCTACGGCAATAGTGGTAATCTACTAGTAGTGTTTAAATAGCGTATCTGTTTTGATAGGTTCGATCATTGCGTAACCTTCCGGCAATTGGAGTTGGATATCTCGGAGGGTGCGTAACATGGTTTCCCGAGAGATAAAATAGGTGCTTAATTGGCCATGTTCCAAAACATCAATCGCTTCTCGTAACTCCACTAGTTGGAAGTGGAATTCTTGGATAGAAAATTCGACTATTCGAAAAATTATTTCAAAGGCGAGATCATAACGATATAGGTTCATTAATTCTCCAAATGATTCTTGTCGTTCGAAGAGCACATAGATTTGATGTCGATTGGCTTTACTTATATTTAAAGTATCATTTAATAGAGTAGTCTGTGAGCGCAACAAATGAATGATTCCTTCGTTTCGTTGGCGAACTTTCGAAATTTCGTCATTTAAGGTCTGAATACCTTCGGAAGTGGCGGTTCCGAAGAGGAATTTGAGGATTTTTTCCTCCAGCGTCTACTAAGCCTCGTCGTTTTTACTGAGATGGGCGCAAAGTGATTAGGGCTGTAAGCTCTTGGTATTCCTTATTCCTTATGATAATTAAGGAAGGAAGTTGAGAGTAGTTCGAAGCCTTTTGTTGGGAGATTCCGTTGAGTCTGAGAGTCTCCGTCGTTCGGAGGAGTATGTTCTCGTTGCCAAATCAGGGTCTCTAAATAAATAAGAGATTCCGAGATAAATTGGATCTGGCGCTCTAGGTATTCGAAGGTGGGGTCAGTAACTAGGGTCCGATGGCTTGCGATCATTAGAAAATTACCCTGGTGAATCAAAATGACTCCTTTCGTGAATTCTTTTGGTTCCGAGGAAGGTTTCATCGTCTTAAGACGGATACTTAGAAATTTGACGCAAATTGGAGATAGGTTATATTGGGATCGTCAATGAGGTAGGTCGGGTTCAAGGTTCGTCTTCCGGGGTTTAAGATTTCCTTTCCCTGAAATAGGGAAATACGGTTATTAATGTAGAAGTCCCTCGATTTCTGTTGTAAAATTGGGTTATTGAAGGAATGGATTGGAACCTCTTTTATATTACCTTTTTCTTGCGGAGTTAATTCGCGTCCCTCACTTCTATTCGCGTAATACGGTATAAATCAAAAAGGATGGCGCCTAGGAATAAATGGCGGCTAACCTATGCGTGCGTACGACGTCGCGGGTTAAATGAGGACAAGTACACTTATGTTGGGTACTAGCTATATTTATTAGGAGAATAAATGATGATAAAGGTTACATTGGGTATATTTATATAATCGGTATATGAATATATAGAGTAATATATACATAAAATTTGTAGGGTGTCTTTCCTTACGCTTGAAAGTCCATGAGCGAGGGGAGTGGTGGTTAGGTCGTGGATGTGTGAGATCGGAAGCGTCCTCGTGGAGGCTGCGACTGAAAGATGGGAGTCCGGGATGCATGTGGGAAAAATAGCGGCTTGCTGTTGATAATATTCTCTGCTGAGTCGATTCTCTTCCCGAAAAGATTCTTCTAATGAAGGCGGGCACTCATGTCCTTCAGGCAGAATAAGAGTTACCGGCGTAGCCCCTCTTTGCCGTTGTATCCGAGCAAAGTTGAAGGCGGTTTCTAATGAGACGGCATTAACTTCTTCTCGAGGCGGTGACGGGAAGGTAGAAACAGGTTCCATCATTCATCAGAATCTGTCATTTTCTGTAAGATGAGAGGAGGATTTAGGCGAAGAAATCTCAAGGAAGAATTTAAAGTTTTGGTGAGCACTAAAAAAATATTCAATGTCGGCGGATAACTCTAGAGGAAGAGGAGGAATGCCGGGGATAGGGGCTTCCCACACGGGAATATGGGAAGATTTCCATTGAAGGGAATTTAGTCTCCGTTTAAACGTGATCGTATGGGAGAAAGTAGGGGAATCGGGCCAGCTTTGGGATTCGCATAGTAAATAAATTTTAATGCAAAAAGAGGGATTTTCCTGATGTCGTTTAGTGACGACAAGGAGAAATTGGCGTTCATAACAGGTTAATACTGTAGCCCAAATCAAAAGGCGTTGTTCACTGGCTGGGACACCTAAAAATATTAAATGGGACTGTTGATGGACGGGTACTTGCGGTTGGGCTCTTTGTAAATGGGATATGATGTTGACTCTTCCTCCTTTTCACATGCAATTGATATCGGAAAGGGGGCAAGCCACCGGCCGGTAAGGGCAATCATTTTCATGAGTCTCTCTCTCTACTTCCCTTAACAAGGCGGTGCATCCATATTGGTTGTTGCCACAATGAAGTAATAATGTTGCCGCTATTTGCTCCACCACAAGGCTCCGTTTCTATCCGAGAGGCTCTCTACATGTGTGACACGTGAAGATTCTCGGCCTGCACTGAGAACAAACAATGTGGCCATCGGTACACTGATATACCGGCGGCTGAACTATATTATAGCAAATCGGGCAGCTTACTAATGCAGCCAACGCGGAGTCTTGCTCGGGGGCGGCAATGATTTCTGAAAGGGAAAAAGAATATGTGAGAAGACGGAGAAAAGCATTATTTAATTTAATTTGACAATTAATGTACAAGAGCTATATTTATATGCGTGAGTTAAATTTGATTTTTCTTCTTTTTTTATAACAAAACAAATGTTTATTAAAGTCAAAAAATTTAGCTACAGTTCTAACTCTCAATTACGCGTAGGGGGAGCCCAAGAGAGATTTTACATAAATCATTTTCATACCTCTTAAAAATCTCTGAGGAAACTTTTGACGTGATTCCGGAATAAGGTACTTGATATCCACAAGCCACTAGGTCAAATTTTTGCGACTGCGATAAACAATTAATTCGCGGCTCGTCCACAACATGCTCGACTGGCAGATCGAAAGGAGATTCCCCTGGGGGGAAAGACGCGGTTTTTACAGATTCGTCGTGGGAACTAAGTCACGAGATCGTTGTCAGGACGGAAGAAAATGATGAATTCGGATGTTAAGTATAAATTTTATGATGTTACAGCGTGAGACCGGTTGCTTTAATAGAAAGAATTATAAAATTTCCCACGAATTCTGTTGTTCGCTTTCCAAAATCGTAAGAATAATTAATTTGGAAAAACTAGATAAAATTCCGAATTTCACATAAACCTCCGATGAACTGCGCAAAAAGGCGGGAAAACATCCCTTTTTATGAGGAACGGACGGCTTTAGTAGACGGCCAAGTAACGTGTGCAAAAGCTGCATCTGAGTCAGACAAGAGTCGGCCGTCTAAGGGAAGTTCAACTTCCTATTTCTTTCAGAAACGAAAGCATTGTACATCCGTTGATAAAATTTTGTTGTAGTTAAAAATATTATTTATAATTAAATTTAAAATAATAATTTCACAAATTAACCCTAAATCTCGATCCTAACGTGAGATCTTCACATATAGTATATTTTATAATTGGTTACTATAAGTTAAAATTTATACTTTTATATATTTTGAAAGCAGTAAATGTTAATATTACTTAATTAATATATCAAACTATAGTGTATAAAGTTTAATTTCTTCAAAGCTGCAGCTTACATTGTATATATAAGAAATAATGTTTATTCAAAATTCTTGTTAAAAATTACATTTAAAAAGTGTAACATGCATATACTAATCTCCATATTTATATTCAAAGCTATCATTTTTATTTATACATATGCGAATGAAACTTATTTCAGAAACAATGTTCATGCTATAGGTACTTACTTTAAATTTTAACAAAAAACCAATTATATTAATAAATAGTTAAGGTAATTATTTTTAAGCAATACAACAACATAGTTTATTAACATTAAAAAGCTACTTACATTTTCTGCAGATACAGCATTTTTCTTAAAACACTGGCTCTAGCGTATCTCGTAATTCATTACATATATAGATGGTTTCGGAAGACGATAAAGTTATTTAAACTGTGTATCATTCAACCGAAAAGCATCAGCTCGAACATTAAACTGAGATTCGCGACGTCAAATTCTAATTTCCTTTCTCTCCAATTCTTCGTGAAGTAAAATTATTCTTATACCGAAAGACGCCATGTTGTTTTCCCTTTCGTTACGTTCCTAATGGCAGCTCAAGAATGGCCGATAACATGAGCTTAGTTATCGCACGTGACTATCGGCACCGGAAACAAAACGTACGACTCGGAATAGCATTTTCACAAATGATTAAACGCGAATCACGTGGTACCGATAGGAACTGGTTTTTATCGTATTCGTTAGCTTAACGATATTACTCAAAATACGTCCCCTGGATAGAATCATTGGAAGCATTATACGATATTTTGGTGTGTAGCCGCGTGAGGTGGGTTCTCTGTAAAGCTCATGCGCGAATGCGTATAATCTGGTTGCTTTACATCATGGGTCACCAAACTACCACCCGCGGGCTAAATCTGGCTCGCGAGGTCAGTTCATCCGGCCCGCTGCCGCACTGTGCCAATGGAAATATCATACATAGATTGTAGATGAACTTACTATGTAGAAAAAACTAAAATAAAAGTAAGTAAAAATGCCGAAATTGGTCCAATTTGATTTATATATTTAACAGTAATATAATCTTTAAAAAAATCAGTGAAACGAAAATTTCGGCGACTTTTTGCGACTTTTGATATGAGAACATTTTTTGTGTATGTATCTGCAATGAAGTTCCTAAGAAAAGCGATTACGAGCTCGCTGCAGCGATCGTGTTTGTGTGCTGGTAAATAAATATATTAGTGTTCTTTATTTTCTGAACAAAACTTTATTGAACAAAATGATTACGTGGTCCGTGCTTGTCATTCTGTCGGTTATCTGGTCCGCTGTGAAAAAGTTTGGTGTCCCCTGCTTTACACCATTCAAGTATTTTTGGCCATGAAAGCTGTCGCGTAATCGACAATACAACGCTTCCATTGGAAAGATGTATGTACGAATTTATTTTCGAATCTACAATAGCAATCTTATCCCTTTTTTCAAATGTAATACAGTAATTTGTAATAAGATACATATTATCTTATTACAAATTAACGGTTATAAAAAATATTAATTTTAATTAATTCAAAGTATGTTAAAATAAAAAAATAATCGCACAATATGTATATATATTTTAGAAAATAAAAAGGAAGCGGTGCTTCCACAGCTTTCATGAACAGCACGTTACTGGTCAAAACCATTCCTTTATCGTACGAGTTGACTATTAAACGAATTCCACTCAGATCATTCTGCAGCTGGTTTTAATTTCATTCGTCGATAAAACTTTGTATTCATGCAATTTGCATCGTGGGATATAGACTTCAGGGAAACAAAAGTTATTTTACATTTGCGTCACTACGCAAAAATACAGCGCTTCAAGTATAAAAACCTGTATGCCACTAAAGCAAAATGTTATTTTACACTTTATTATATACGTATTATTTAATACGCGAGCCACTTGCATCGATTACATAGAAGCGTACGATCTCTTAATCAATTGTTGCACACGTCATTTCAATAAGAATATTGGCTTTATACTGTGAAGATCCTAAAATCGCGTCGAAATCGTGATTATTTACAAAATCGCTATGTTGGGGAATTTCGGAAGTTCAACCGGATCGAGAACACGTGTCGGGCAGTAAACTCGACCGAAGTGAAGCACTTGTGTTACAGTGGCGTGCCGTGACATTTGATGTAAGAGAAGCTGTGTTTCCGTAAGAAGCCGACATACAGGGGCAATCAATTAATTGCGCGTCAGGGCCCGTTCGTCAGTGGCATAGCGTAGTGGGGGCGGCAGCGGTGGCCAGCGCCGGGCCGCACTTTTAGGGGGTCGGCATTTTTTCACAATAAATAATAATGATATCTTGTAAAAATTTGAACCATTTCATTTCATATTTTTGTCACACCTACGATTCGGACCGATTGAAATGAGCACGGAATTTTTCATTACTTATTCTGTGACGAAAATGGGGAATCTCCTTTGTTTAAATGAATGTATAATAATGACATCTTGCTCATTGTAGCGACTGACAACCTCGTCTGTACTGACTTGTATGGATTCTCCGTATTTGATTTAAGGGGTCCGAAATTTTAAGGGGGCGGCTGACACCCACGCTACGCCACTGCCGTTCGTATTCGTTTGTTCGATAAGCCAGTAAAAACCGTATACTTCTTTAAATGTATTTTTAATAGATTATCTGACGTACTTAATAAATAACAGAGGTAATTGTATTGAACTTTCTTATTAGATTCAATAAATTCCCTATGCCCTCTAAGTGCCAATTCTTGCTTTGAGAAAAAACATATAACATCTATTAATTTAGATATATTTATTAATCGTAATTATCTTGTTATAATTTTCAATATTTATTTTATATTGTCTACCAATGTTAAATTTTATTCTATTTTGATTTTTAAATTGCTTTAATTTTACGAAAGAATCGTCATTCGTCATAAATTTCATCGTCAAAATGTCGAAATTTTTTTGTTGACGTATTTATATTTAATTTAGGCATTGGTCTTTCTCTTTTAATAACGTTTTCTTTTTCATTATATGGTCTTGAGCCAAAACTTTTTTAAAATAAATTTTTGAATCACTAGCCACGATATAAGAACTAAAATTAAAATTATAAAAAAAACTTACTTGGTGAAACAAAATATGTGACGAATATACATACCTAATACAAAAAATTCTTCATTTGTATGAATATACTTTTAACGAAACTTATAATTAAATATAACTTTGTAAAGAAACGTACATAAAAATAACAAAATATTCTTTACTTTTTAAATCTTAAAACAATCCACTTAGTGAAATAGCTATCTTCGAGTGGCTAATGAATGGAATCAGAGACGGTTCTGGTAGGTGTGTGCATGCCAAATCCCGAGGTGCCAATACCGGTGAATGCGAAATGCCTCTTTTGTCGCTTCACTAGTATATATCAAAGGACGCGACAGGGCTGTTGTAATTTTTAAACGTTTATCACCATAGCTGTAAAAATCTAACTATGTTAAACTTAATAGTCATTTGATTTTTAACTAATTCGTTTTAATACCAGGTGTACGCAGAAATCAGTTCCCCACTGTACTGAGCAAGTGATTGGTTCGGTTAAGCTTTTGTTTAAGTAAAATTCTGGCTCTTTCGGCAGGGTTTTACTTATGTCCCCATTCCCTAATCTCTTAATTATTTAACTACTTCTCAGTAGAAATAAATCGAAACCAGTTACTTTGTACTTGAATATCTGTAGTTTTGGAAAAACATTGGAAAGACAAATTTTTATGATAACGGATATATAAATCGTAAATTTAAGGAAAATACATTCTAGAGCTTTTTTTGGTACCATTGTACGTTTCATTCATTAAATTTGGTTGTAAATAATGCTGCCAAAGTAACAGTTAATTTTTTAACACTGTACTAGAATTGTACACGTTTTTTCTGCATTCCTTTACAGATGGGACGTACTATAATCGTAATATCACCGGTTTAACATTAAAATCCGGAAGTATTATAAAATGGGAGAGCAGAATAAACGCAAAATAAATATATCAAATATTTTAATGGATTTTTTTTTTAACTCCTGTCAACTATACAGAACTATTATAAAAACATGCCAGTAAACTCCTATTGGTTGGGTTAAGTTATAAATCTAGTCTAGGGTGGGCAACCTTTTTTATAACATGGGCCAGAATAAATTTTACGTTTTTTCCGCGGGCCGTAGTAGTTAATTGACGCCTTCTTGTGACTTGTAATTTTTTTAGTCTGCAAATATGAAACAAATGAATAAAAAGTTAATTACTACATTTATCTCTCTTATCGTTTTCGAAAATTACAAAGAATTGGAAAAATAAGTATTACTTAGTTGTTTTTCCAATTTAATAATCTATTAAAGATCTCGCGGGCCTAATAGAAACTTTTAGCGAGCCGTAGGTGGCCCGCGGGCAGGGGGTTGCCCGCCGTTGATCTAGTCTACTTATGATTCATACAACCGGGCGTGGGCGGTTGAATATCTAGCAGGCAGCCGGCTAACAGACCAGAACCGGTCCGGGATATAAAATTGGATGCTTTATGCGTATATTGCTTATACCAGCTAACCCGGGTGAGGTTGGTGCGCTGTAAACTGCATGTGCCAACGCCTATATAATCTGGCTGATTGGAAACTGACCCGGTTTCGACATTCCTTCCGCTACTGAATTATTCGAATATACGATATCAATCTTATCGTTTTTTTTCACATGTAGTATAGAAATTTGTAAAAGATACATAATGCAGTTATAATAAAATATTAATTTTAATTAATTCAAAGTACTGTACGTTAAAATATGAATATTTATATTTTATAAAATACAAGGGAAGGTCATTGGAAGGTGGAAGCAGCGCTTCCATTGCTTCCAATGACTGCACGCCACTGTTGTGTTAAAACAAACGCGACACGGTGATGGGGGGAAAACGTCCAACAAGTGAGAGAGGGGCTGTGTCAGGCTGCTGGTACACAAGAGTCGGGATGTATACAATCAAAGAAGGAGAAGAGAGACTTATGGTCCAAGACACCTGTTAGATCGCGTGAGCCCGGGACCGTTTCGGAAGAGGGGATGACACAGAACATCTGGACGATCGGTCTAGTCAAATGTCCAAGAGAAGGGGGGCTAACGGTATAAATTAAGAGTGTAGCTGTCAACGTTCGGGCGCCATTCGCGGCCGGACTTGGTTTTCGTCGTGCTTGAAAACAAAACAATGACCAATCGGGAAAAGGGAAGAGGAACCCAAGACCAATCAAGAGAAGAAAAGTTGAGGGAAAATCGTATAAAAACCCCAAAACCAAAGTTGAAGGGGTAGAAGCGAGAAGAAGACAGAGCTTTCCATTGACAAGTGTTCGTCGAAACTCCAATCATTCGCCCACTCCCCTCGCCGATGTCCGCCACCGATTTTACGGACTTGTACCTCTCTATTGTTCCGGGGCTTCGCCGACTTCTTCCGCATCCAACATCCGACCGTCGTCATCCGGAGCTCCACGATTGTAGACGATCTAGATCGCATCGTGTGTTGTTCTATTGTAAGTCCACTTTAATGTTAAAATAAACGGTTATTGTTAAAATAAACGGTTAATGTTAAAATAAACGGTTATTGTAAGACACTTGTCATCTTTGCCTCTGCCGCCAGCACTCACATACGATTAGTCCCTAGGCTTTTCCTGACGTGTGATTAACTTATTGCCCCTAAATGTCGGTAAGTTACAATACTGACATGCAGGATAGAACAGTTAAAGCTCAAGCACATCAGTTTCTTCGTTAATTTGCATAATATTACATCGGTGTAATTGTTTTGAAGCGCCATTTTTTCTGCTAGAGATAAGAATTCGAACTAATTTTTGTTTTCCGGAAATCTATACTCTCGTGGCGTTAAAAGCATATATTTTCTGTTTTATCGACATACATGAATAAAAACCGAAACCACCGGGTTTCGGGTACAATCGATTTAATTAGATCCATTTTATGCAAGTAAGATTATTGAAGTAAAAATTGGCCACCTATGATTAACTTGTTTTTAATAACATGTAACTATGTATTGGTATAAGTTAATGCATTATGCACACTTTTTTATTTTCGTTCTACCATATTAATAGTGCTTTATTTAGCCTAAATGTAATCCAGTAAATTAATTAAATTCAAATATTATTCCGAAAACCACATTGAAGTCCTACAAATGTAAAGTAAGAATTATGTTATTACGTAATTTTGGTTTCATATAGGTGATATGATTTTAACGTTCTGTCTAAACCACCTTAACACCCGCAGATAGGGAAGGACAAGAATGTCCATCGTCATAAAGAACAAAAACGTTTAAAATACTCATATGTGTCTACTAACTCCAGACATCAGTTAAAACCCAAATGTGCGGCCTCGGGATACACATGTCCGAATTTTGAAAAGTTAGTACCGTCACGACATCCTCCATGTTAAATATCCATCGTAAAATTAAAAATAAAAAGTTATGGTAGAGATCGATGTAAATTAAGAACATCCGAAGTAGGGTTTCTCATTTTCCGGTCGTTTGCTTGTCCCGGGATTCCGGGAAAAAGTGAACTGGTTCCCGAGATCCCGGAATATAATTACTTATTTTTAAGGTATAAAATAAATCTTAAAATCGAATGATAGCATAATTTTTCACTTTTATGTAACTTAATACGTCCCGCAACCTCCAAAATAATAATATTAATAATGCTGTTTAAAAATATCTATAAAAATTACTTTTGAAATACGTAGAAATTTCACAAATAGAAAAATTTATTAAACTTTGTTGAAAATTGCTTACAATAAATATGCCTTTGAATTGAGTCGAAAATTTAAAGAAAAAAGTAAACCTAGATCAAACTTCTAACTTAGAAGATAATTTTTGTTTTTTAAATAAAACATAATACAAAATATTATTGTAAATTTTCATAATAAGATTTTAAAAAGCAAAGATGGTCAATACTCCCATCACTCAATTTGATTCTTATTTTAGTAATGAAAAGTTTTGCTACCGAGCAGTGGCGTAGCGTGGATGTCAGCCGCCCGGGGCGGAGTAAAATTTCGCCGCCCCCTTATTTAGGTGTAAGTAATGAAAAATTCCGTACTCATTTCAATCGGTCCAAATCGTAGGTGCAACAAAAATATGAAATGAAATGGTTCAAATTTTTACAAGATATTATTATTATTTATTGTGAAATTTTGCCGCGCCCTAAAAGTGCCGCCCGGGGCGGACCGTTCCTGCCGCCCCCCCACTACGCTACGCCACTGCTACCGAGAGTGTTATTTCCGATTTAATTGATGTGAGTGGAATCGGGTTTAATGCATTTAAGAAAAGACAGATGTTATGTGGTTTTTTATTTTTTTCTAACCTGTAGCCTGGAAGATTTCTAGTTTTCGTTTTCGAGATTGTAGTACTTCTTTTGCTCTCTAGTATTCTTGATTTGTCTTCCTCGGATACTTTAATAGCGGCATCGAGCGCGATAATTCGGAAGTTCGTTTGACTTTAATAATCGGATTTATGAAGAAAAACTTCATACTTGCAGACTTCATACTTGCAGACTTCGTACTCGTTTCTATCCTTGCCCAATTTGCCCAACCTGGCATAATGCAGTTACTGAAGTTACTGGGCATGGTTAAAAATTAAGACAGCGTAAGCGCAATTATTCCAGATATTACAGGTTCTGACAAGTAAAAAATTTTCAGTTTTGTCACAAATAGGCTACATATTGATTTTTAACAATCTGTGACATGCTATAACAAGTAAAACTTTAAAAAACTAATAAGCGGGCTTAAAATTAATAAATACAAATGTATTCTGACAGTTTATAAGTTAATTATACTTTATATTTGCAAAATTTTCTGAACTTTAACACAAAATTTAAAAAAAGTGAATTTTTAAGAAATTTGCAGGATTTCTCGGGATGAGAAGAATTTTCCGGGATATTTCCAGGGTTAAAAATCAGCTGGTGTGAGGTTAGGCGATTGGGTGGAAATGTCACGACATTCAAGCGGTCAACACTCACGTGGGAGTGGAAAGACTCACTGAGGCAGGGGTTAATGTTACCCTAGGTTTAAAAAACGAGCGTCCCTACTGTTTCCTCGCTTCTGTATGCTGGAGTCAGAGACGAGCCGTCATTTTGTATAGGCCTACCTAGGATAACATTAATCGTCAAACTTTATAAAATTAAATATTTGACATCTCACATAGGTATGTATTTTATCATCTGACTAGATCGTGTTGTAATATCTTACGACAATATTAGAATTTAAAATCACCTAAAAAACTAACAAATATTTAATGTTTGGAAAAGTAATTTATTTCCATAAGCATTTATGTGAGAGTTTTTTATTTCATGAAAAACCCGTACTTTTAGTGATTGATGCAAAAATTATCGCAGTTTCTTTATTACATTTTTATGCTGAAGACGATTAAAATGTATAACCTTGATTTTAAGATATTAACTTCATTCGTTATATAAAATCATATTATAATTAACGGCCCGGAAAGTATAGATTTTTCTGTATTCATGGTTTTGGTGATCCGTTAATTATATAACGGCCCGGAAAGTATAGATTTTTCTGTATTCATGGTTTGTATTTGATTTAAGATTTTCCTTGATAAAATATGATAAATATTTCTTTCCGCTGCATTTCCAAATGAAAATGAGCAACAATAAATAATTGCTTTCTACTTCGATGATAAAATATGTACTGTACTTTCTTCACTGATATTTGTATGATGAAGAAAGATAAAACCGTTAATTTACCTTGCTATAAGCCATTAAGATATGCTGGACTTTAGGTTTTATAACGTTAAGTTCTTACATGTCGTTACACAAAATCTGTTTTAAAATTTATTTAGAAGCTTCTTTGATTTCCATTTATATACTATTTCAATAGATACACCAGCTGCGGGTGTTGTTAACACATTTAACATTTCCACGAAGAGCAATAATATAAATTATGCTTCCATATATTTATGTATCTAAAACATTTCCGATTCATCTTCACAATAGCATTACTTGATGTTAGTGTTTTTATATTGTTTTGTCTTAATTTAAGAAATTAAGTTAAAGGACAGATTAAAACAATTTAAAGTTAAATTTTACATTAGATTTTATTCCTCTTTAATGTAGATTTAGGGGGAAAATGAAAACATTATTAAAATAACAGTTTATAACAAAAATATTAAACCGTTTTGAAAATAAGTTCTGAGAAAATAAATTTGGTCTTCCTGGAAATGTTAAGTGTGTTGACAACACGCTGCAGCTGGTGTTTCCATGTGAAATAGTATATAAATGGAAATGGAACAAGCGACTGCACGGATTTTTAAACAGATTTACTGTAAGTCAACGTTACAAAACCTAAAGTTTGGCGGATTATAACAAGGTAAGTTCTCTGTTCATCTTTATTCACCATAAAAATATGAATAAAATACAGAGGCGCTCGCAGACTATACAAAAGGGGGCACAAGCTATAAAAAAGCATTATACATTAAGTAAGAAGCTTCAAACCGCGAAATCAGCGCTTTCACAAGATGGCACTGGTTGAAATCGAGAGCTAACTTCGCCTCGAAAACAAGGAATCTTCCGTTTTTGAAGGCCAAGTTTTGGTCAACATACGACAATGCATGGAACAATTGACAAATATTGTTCATTAGTCTTTTTTATATTTGCAAAATAGATAGAATAATAAATTCTGTTGGAATTTGGAGCCCCATTGGGGGTTAGGTAAAGAGACGTGTGCCTGAAGTGTTCCAATGTACGGACACCCCTGAGAAAGAGCATATTTTATCATCCAATTAGAAAGCAATTATTTGCTTTTACTCATTTTCATTTGCAAATGCAGCGCATAGAAACATTTACTTTTAATAATATTAGTTTTTATCAAGATAAATCTTAAATCAAATACAAATCTTAATACAGTAAAATGTTTACTTTCCGGTTGTTAATTAAGATTTATAAGATAATAAGATTTTATATATGTTACAGCAAAAACCCCGTTTTTAGTGAAAACGCGTTTTAACTAGTTGAAACTAGTTTTTACTGGATGTCATTGTTAAAACTAGAATTTACTGCTAGTCAAAAATGAATTTGAGTTAAAACTAGTTTTAACTAGACAAAACGGGTTTTAACAAAATGGCTTAGTAAAAACTGTTTCGACCAAGGTCATTCAGCTAACACGTTTCTATAGTGTATGATGAATATTGTATCGCTTTAACCCTTTTCCCCCGACATCTTGTTTACGTTTATTTTGCGATCCCTCCTAAGGCAATATAGGTCAGTCAGGCAATATTATTTTAAAAGTTCACCAAAAATCAAATTATCATTATATCTATATGAAAAAATCACTCGCATTTATTAATATCTTTAGTTTTAAATACGATATTTTTCAATACATTTTATTAGAAAAATTTATAAGAAAAAAAATATATATATATCAGAACTGACACATAAAGTTGATAATTTGTAACATTTTGTGAAAATTAACATTGTTTAGTTACATAGTTGCTTCCTCACACTGAGCCAGAAAGACGTAGAATATTGTTTTGTACAATTCGATATAACACTTATGCATGTATGTTTATTCGTTGTGAAATTATCGCACATTATATCAAACATTTGTTTGAAATCAAAATTTTATACTGCTATCAACTAATATAATGAATTATTATACTTTATTCACTTCATATCGAACGAGATTATATCTGTTGTTAATGAATTTTACAAAAATCGATATTTACCAAAGTAACGATGAATCGGTACCCTCGAAGTTTCGCTTAAAAAGCCAGGGTACCGATCGATCGGTGCCTTCAAAAACAAAGGGTTAATTAATGTTAATAACACAAATGTGTGACCAATATTTTCAATAAATATCGTATTAAATAATACAAATGTTTTAATCCCAATCATCATTTTATTTATTTCCCCCAAACATATTTATGTAGCTAAAATTACAGTAGAGCATCGCTTATCCGACCCTCGATTAACCGACTTAGCGGTTAACCGACCGCGTTCTAGTCGGCAAATTCAAATGTCCGCTAGTGATGTGGCGCTACAATATTTGGTTATGTCTTGGCTACTTTAATATTATTTTTGTTAAATTTTTGCATGTTTTAGCTGGCAGCACTGGCTCGACCATGAAAGGAAGGCTAGTATTTAAACCAGGCCTAATACACTATACTAATAATGTATTTTTTCATACTTTTCGGTTATCCGACTTTTCAGTTATTCGACCAACCCCAGTCCCCAATTAAGTCAGATAATCGATGCTCTACTGTAGTTTTAACTGATGTTAAAAGTTAAAATGTTAATGTTTGATTTTAGTTTAATCTAAAATCAAAACATGTACAGCAGTAAATTCTAGTTTTAACTAGACAAAACAGGTTATAACAATGACATCCAGTAAGAACTAGTTTCAACTAGTTAAAACGCGTTTTCACTAAAATCGGGTTTTTACTGTAACATATATCAGATGATGTTTGTTATCAACTAACTTAATCTATTTTATAAAGCTCTTAAGCTAACCATATGTGAATTAATGAAATCCACGAACCCAAAAATGTAAAACTCCCCTTACAATATTTTGTAGGCGTGTGTGTCAGCATGTATTTTGCGTTATATCTCGGGACTGGATAAGCCAAAACATTTAAAATTTGGCATGATTATTTCTAACCATCGGGCATTCGTGCTAGAAAATTTTGATAGTCAAGAGGATCGATGGATGGGGAGATAGAAGAGGTCACGTGTCATCTTCAGTGAGGTCAAAACTAATGGAAATTTCACTACTTATTAGCATTTATACTTTCTTTAAAAAATCACTCCTACCCCAAATATAAGTCTTTTGCCTTCTAAGAAGATTTAATAACATAAAAATTGTTCTCAAAAAAATCTCGTAAATGATGGCCCTAGAATTGACTTTACAACAAGTACATAAATTTGGATCAATCATCAAAACTACGGGTTATTGGTGAAAAAACGATGTCTTACTTAAAAACACGACAAGTTGGTTAACTTCCCCGACAACATTTAAAATTGCGCGTGCTGCGTCATCTGATATGATATTTTATTATTAGAACATAGTTATATTTTTAATTATTATAAATTAGCAAAATATTTCATTTTTAGAGTAGTGATAAATTATATAAACAATTGTAAATGCCAATAACAAGTAAAATCGTCATTAAGTTCAACCCTACTCAAGATATGACACACGATTTCTCTTTATCTCTCCACGCCGTCGACCTTTAACCACCAAAATTTAATAGCCTCAATTCAGCTAACTAACAAACCTCCCTGCAAATATTGAATGTTTTTGACCAAAAGCACAACAGTTATTAAGCTTCAAACACGGTGAACAAAACCGTACTCTCTTCACGCACACATACACGCATACATATTAACATCCATACCTACAGAAAAAAATCCCCGAATTTTTTTGCATTTGAAAGTTTTGAATACAAAAATGTAAAATTGTGGGAGGGTTCATTTTTTAACCGATATCCATACTCTTCCTGTGTTATAACAGCCGCGAAAGTAATAAATGAATATAAAAATAAATTATTTTATTTAATACTTAAATATTTCTTACTTTTTCAGGTATTAATAAATTTCAGTTTTCCTGGTAATATATCAGAACACACTCCAGTGTCACGTGATATAATCTATACCTATATATATATATCTACCACACGAAATGAAAACATCAATGGATATGACACTGTTACTAATGTTATTCATATTTGCTATTGTTTTTTCTTCAATCAATTCTATTGGAATTCCGGATATTATTCCCGTAGATCCGAATGTTATTCCTATAGATCCGAATGTTATTCCTATAGATCCAAATGTTATTCCTATAGATCCAAATGTTATTTCTTTAGATCCAGTGAAAGGCCTTTCAAAGACTATGGATATATATTGTGGTAAGTGGTAATTACACATGATTAACTTTCCAGTGGCGCGTTATCCTGTGGGCAAAAAGGGCAATTACCTGCCCTACGGTATACATCCAACAGGGATTTCTAAAGCAGTTTTTTATAAGAAAACATCTTCAAAAAATTTCCTGAAAGTAAATATCTGAAGTCAACACCATGCAAGGGTCCCCGTAATTCAAATATGCCTGGAATCCATGAAGCTATAACGCACCACTGAAACTTTCTTTGCGTATTTTCATGTTTAACTCATTAATTATCCTTACAATCTTGTGTTTATGCTTATGGAAATCGAAATGAGATTTAACGACAATATATTTATTTTTTATGTTTCTAATTATTATTTTAATTAGGACTGAGTTGTACCGAAAAAAGAGACTTTCGATTTTGCTTGGTTGAAAATGGATTGCAAACTGTAAGCTTTTAAACATTTGCAAAAGTCTTATTGTAAAATAAATTTACTAAATAATACTTTTATTATTTTGTTTAATATTTAGGTTCTGGATTTCGCTAAAAACTGTGTTCAACGACTGCAGTTTTTTCCTACAACAGACGAGATAACTGAGTTCGTTTGCAAACTCACAGAGGCTTCTCCAGAAGTAATTCATTTGTATTTCTAAACGTTGTATTACTTATTATTTATTTTATTAATTGGTGATATTTCTATTAATAGGTGTTTGGCGAATTTCTCAAATGTCACAGTTCAGCTCAACAGACCTTCAGTATTAGCAATCCAAAGGTTTATCTGATTATCGCAGTAAGTTCAACGCGATTAAATTCATTTATATAACTTTATTGAATAATTATTACGTTAATTATTGTGTAATCACTTAAGCATTTGTAGCATTGTTAAATTAGTAAGGTAAAAATACGTGCCGCTCATTTGCAGTTTAATTTAATATTGTGATGTAAGATTCTAAGGTTGGTTTTGATGGATTATAGTGTATTATCACAATTTTGGAAAGGAACATGAAATATTTTCTTAACGCAGGCAAAGAGAAGGATTGGTTTTATTCTTATACGGGGCAACGCGACATATGGCCATCTGCCGAGGTGGAATACCTCCCAAAAGGACTTTCTACAAAAACGTGGCACCTACTTATGTTTTACTAACATGGAAAACATCCGAAATCTCCACGAAGCTGACTAGTTGGCCAGGCGCAAACCCACGACCCCCATCTACCAGTTTTCAGTGTTTTATCCACTCGACCACTTGTGGGCGCAAAGCGGAAAATCATCTATGTTATGGGCTGGTTTTTGCTATGGCGGCAGAACCAATAGTACAACTTATTCATTCATAAATAATAGAATGAATTAACATGACAATATGACTAATAAGATATGGCACAGAATCATTTACTTTTTTAGAGAGAAGGTATGTGGTCTATATTGGAAAATCCAAGAAGATTCTACTTTGCGCATTGCCGGATGTGAATTTGGGGGTTCTTATTGCATTTTCCATGGTGTATAGATTTCTGAGAAACAAATGTTACTTTAAATTCTCATCCCTAACAGAAAATAAGGAGCTTCACAACAAGTACAGTATATACTACAATATTATGTACTGTAAATTATTACAGAAAACAGTGTGACAGGACTGTAACGGTGCAAAGCTAAAAGCCAGTATTCAAATCGAAATAATTTGCGCGAAATTTGATCACGTCATTATAAGCTGACGTGTAAATTTAAGTGTAAAATACTGTAATATATTGCTTTACTGACTTATGGGTTTTGTTCTTGAGACGCGGGATTTTTTCCTAGCGACGCAATATTTAAAATAAATTTTGCTTTCCAGAAATGTATTGGCCATATTATAGATAGCACACACAGGCCTACAAAATTTCATCGACACGTGTCCAATAGAACCAGCTGCAGCGGTTTCGGAGTAGGATTAGTTTAACTGTAATCATCCTGTATAGTAAAAGATTTGTTTTCATTAGCTCTTTGAATACACGAAAGAATAAGAACTATTAAATACTGATAAAATTACCTGTACAATTTTGATTCTAACTGCACACTAATTTACTAATTGTAATTATTGTCATTAATACTTCCATATTTAAATTGTGTTTTATATAAATGTCTTACACTTAAAATAGTTCAAATTAATAATTACTTACACATAACGATTATTATATTGATACTATTCTAATACTAAAATGTTTTTTTTAGATAGCATCAATTAGTTTCACTAGAAATATTCTGACCTGAAGTTGTGTGTTGCGCCATGTGTTATGAGATTTTATTTTAAAATAATTTTTACATTATTACTTAATTCAGAAGGCAAAAAACTTATTTTTGAGGGTAGTATCCTATTTCTAAAAAAATTGTAAACGCTAATAACGATTAAACTTCCATCAAATCTAGCCACACTCGATATATGTTAATGACCTCCTCTATATAACGCCTTATCTAATGGTTTTTAACTACTAAAATTTAATAGCATCGAAGTCTCATGTATAGAAATAAACCTACCAAATCACAAAATATTTGGATTATGCAGTGTTGAGATATAATGCAAAATTTATACCGACATACGGATAGACAGCCAGCAGACATAAAAATAGACAGAATTTTCTTGGGAATATTTGTACATTTTTTGGATTTCTGGACAGTGGAAGCATGAAGAAATGCAACAAGAAAGCAATAAATAAATAAATTCGAGCGATCGCCATACTTTCCCTACGTTATATTAAATTAACATTGAAACATAAAAATTGAAAATTTTTTTTTTTCAATCTCTATTCAAGTTTTTATTTAAATTAAACAAATATTACCAGAAATCGTGAGTATTATTATTAATATAAATTAAAAATAACTGATAAGTTACCTTATGTACTGCACATTAATATAAAGTATAAATTAGTTTATATGAAAATGATTTTCATCTTAATTTCCTTTTTTTCTTTTTTTCAGAAATGCCTGGAGATTACAAAAACATGTTAAAGTAATTGGATTTTCTTCTCTTCGTTGACAATTTATTGAAGAATTACATTTAACTGATTTTTATAATTCTTATTTGATGTATAACAAATTGATATAATTATATCGATATACAAAATTGGTTGGTATTCAAATTTATATTTGTAATTTGTAGAATTCTTCTACTCAATTTCTGGATGATGCCTAATTTTTTGAAATAAATTCATTTTGTTCAGTCAATATGCTGAAATGGATGGTTTGTGCGTAATTATTAATTTCTTTTAATTAAAAACGTAAATTCTTTTAAAAACTTTGTAAATAGAAAATAAAAATTTTATTAAACAGTTGATTATTTTCAGTTATATTTAATTACAACACGAAGTGTTAAAATATTAAACGGTGCACGATCGTGGTATCGTTTAAATTATCTTTATTTATAACATATTTTACTGCATTATGTTTGCATTTAATGGTGTGTTATTGTTTGTCTTTCTAAATTAATAAATTGAACAACTTTTCGATCTGCAAATTTTTCAAACAGTAGCCAAATAAATAAATTACCAGCATTTTTTGTCTGTCTGGCCATCCTTATTCTAGAGAATACAGTTAGGAAACTAAAATTTTGATCACATATAAAAACCGTAGCGGTAGAAGGCACAGGTTAACTGTATAAGAACTTTCGATCCAAACCGAAAGTCATGTTAACTTGATTCAAATTTTCTTTCTCGAAGATTTCAGGTGTTCAGCACGACTCTATTGTTAAAGGAAAAGTATGATATACAGGTGCAAGGTACTACTAATTTGAGGTAGATAGCATATATTTTAAATTAAAAGAATTAAAAATTGCATCTTAGTATTGTGACGACGTCAGAATAAATAATTGCTCGTATTTATTACAATTAACGGAAACCAAAGGATCCGTTTTATTCATTCTTGTCGGATAATGATAATACTCATTCAAGGTAAAACAATGCTTTTACGAATGATTTGTTCATTAAGATCTTGTAAGCATCGCCAATAATAGAACCTTATTAAACATTTAAACTACTGATACTTAATCTTAAATCTACTGATCAATACTGATACTAAATGAAATGATACTCAAGACAATCATTGCCATGTGGAATCAGTTTTGGATTCAAAAGTGCTGCAAACAACAGAATTTATAAAATATAGGATATGTTTCCTTTGTTGAAATCAAGCAACTATCGTTGCTTTAGCAAAATTTACCATGAAGCTTTTTGATTTCAAGAATAACTATTCAGTTCATTTGCGTAATATTCTATGTGATTAAGACTTTGTTTATGTAATTGGACGCAAATTCTTTCTATCATTTATAAAAGTTCATTTAAATCGTTTACCATAAAGGATATATAGTTGTTATGCCTATTACAAACGAAAAAAAATTTGTTTGCTTTAAAGTGGTCAGAGATAAGAACAAAAGCTTCAGTCTGTCAAGCTGACTCTCGATACAACAATATACGAACAATAATAAAATTTTAAACTTAAATTTTACTATTGCTCACTACTCTCCATTTCGTGTGCTTATATCTTCCGTGTAATTATTGAAGAGACAGAAATAAACAGCCTTTGTATTTATGGTACCAATAAGAATTTTGTTCTATAACAGTATTATATAATCTTACTTAAAGGTACAATACCACGTTTTTTTCTGTTTTTTTAAGCTTGATTAGTTGTTTTTATATCTGATGCATTAAAATGCAATTAATGAATACGTATGAAACACATGTTTTGAACCGCATGTCTCTAAAGCACGATTGTACTTACAAGCTGATGCAAGTCTGAGTTTAAGTCATTTCGCATAGCTTAGTAGTAATTGTACTAACGTGATATTTGTTTAATAACAGAGTTAGTCTCTTCCCTATTCGGTCTTATCCTACTACCATTTCACTTTTTACAAAGTTTGCATTTCACATGTGTCATCGTGTGAAGTAACGTCAGTAGTTTTGTATTCTTCTAGAAACATAGTGGTTCAATTAGCGAAAATATAATTTTCTTATCTTTCTTTTTGGACATTTAAGTACCGAGTGGTAATAAAATAAGTATTTCTATTTTGAGCTGTCGGTAGCTTGAAGTTCCAAACATCCAGGACTTTGTCTTCAGAAAATTAATTAAACATAATTATCGCCATCGGACGAAAATTAACAAATATAATTTTAAAATATCGTCGCCAGGGGGTAGCTTTCCTCATCTACATTTTACCAGCGCCTATTTCGTTGTAGATAAAAGCCGAACCAACCCCAAGAAGGCATGATGGAGAATAGACGTCCGTACTTTACCAGTTCCTGCTTCTTTACAAATGTTAATATTTTTAATTAGATATATGTTTGTGTTTTTAAAGAAGTGTTTGGTGGCCAGTAGCCTAAAAGGAAAGGTCAGTTGCCAAAAGTGTAATGTTTGGAACTTAAAAATGGTGGTCCCATGTTCCGAGAAGGACTTTGTCTTCAGAAAATTAATTAAACATAATTATCGCCATCGGACGAAAATTAAAAAACAAAGTAATTTCTTTATTTTCCACAAAATAAAGACAAAATAAAAAATTATGCATGGTTTAAATACTAGCCTCCCTTTCATGGTCGAGTCAATGTTGTCAGCTAAAACATGCAAAAATTTAACAAAAATAATATTAAAGTATCCAAGACATAGCCAAATATTGTAGCGCCACATCACTAGCGGACATTTGAATTTGCCGACTAGAACGCGGTCGGTTAATCGGGGTCGGATAATCGATGCTCTACTGTACTTATTTTATAACCACACGGTATAAAATTTGAACATTCTAGAGATATATGCTGTGACTAAAAATTGTGTTTTCATGATATTTTTGAATTTTAGAGAATCAGGTAATCCCGACTAAAACATTTTTCTCAAGAACTTTAAGGTTTTTAAAGCTTGGTTATTTATGAAAGATCTTGGATTAATTAGAGAAAAGAATGATGCAAAAAAAAACATATACACTAGAACCAGAAGATATAAAATTGTTTTGACGTAAAAAATTTCCAGAAATGGATAAGCTTCTTTCATTTTGCGTTGTTGATTTCATGCAAAAAAAGCATTTCTGAGCATTTTCAAATTCAATGTTGATCTGTGTTTTTTCACGTTAGTAACATCTGAATAGGGCCAAATTCGCATAGAAGTCTTTCAGGAAAGCATCTCCCTCAGCAGACTGCCCGTAACCAAATAAATTAAACTGATTCTAACAAGTATTTACTTTCCTGGCTCTCGGTTTATATAAAACAGAAGGAAAGTACGGCGATCGGTCGAAATATGACTTCCCCAAAATTTTTCAAATTTTTAGACTTAGAAAACTTTGAAACATTGAAAAATCCAAAAAAAAAAAAAAAAAAAAAATCAAGAGTTATTTCTGTGTGTCTAGATATCAATGTGTGTGAGGGACATGATTTCGTTCACTCTCATTAAAGCTTAATACCCAGTGGCGTGCAGTCATTGGAAGCAATGGAAGCGCTGCTTTCACCTTCCAATAACCTTCCCTTGTATTTTGTAAAATATAAATTTTCATATATTAACGTAGGCCTACAGTACTTTGAATTAATTAAAATTAATATTTTATTATAAATGCATTATGTATCTTTTAAAATTTCTATACTACATGGGGGAAAAAAACGATAAAATTAATATCGTATATTCGAATAATTCAGTAGCGGAAGGAATGTCGAAACCGGGTCAGTTTCCAATCAGCCAGATTATATAGGCATTGGCACATGCGGTTTACAGAAGACCAACCTCACCCGGTTTACCTGGTAGAAGCAACACACGCATAAAGCATCCAATTTCATATCCCGGACCGGTTCTGGTCTGTTAGCCGCCTGCCTGCTATATATTCAACTGCCCACGCCCGGTTATGTGAATTATAAGTAGACTCGATTAACGGCGGGCCATCTACGGCTCGCGAAAAGTTTCTATCCGGCCCGAGAAGTCTTTAATAGATTATTAAATTGGAAAAACAACTAATAATTAGTTATTTTTTTAATTCTTTGTAATTTTCGAAAACGATAAGAGAGATAAATGTAGTAATTAACTTTTTATTTATTTATTTCATATTTGCAGACTAAAAAAATTACAAGTCACAAGAAGGCGTCAATTAACTACTACGGCCCGCGGAAAAAACGTAAAATTTATTCTGGCTCATGTTATAAAAAAGGTTGCCCACCCTAGACTAGATTTATAACTTAACCCAACCGATAGGAGTTTACTGGCATGTTTTTATAATAGTTCTGTATAGTTGACAGGAGTTTTAAAAAAATCCTTTAAAATATTTGATATATTTATTTTGCGTTTATTCTGCTCTCCCATCTTATATTACTTACGGATTTTAATGTTAAACCGGTGATATTACGATTATAGTACGTCCCATCTGTAAGGGAATGCGGAAAAAAAGGTGTACAATTCTTATACAGTGTTAAAAAATTAACTGATATTTTGGCAGCATCATTTACAACCAAATTTAATGAATAAGACGTACAATGGTACAAAAAAAAGCTCTAGAATTTATTTTCCTTAAATTTACGATTTATATATCCGTTATCATAAAAATTTGTCTTCCAACGTCTTCCCAAGACTACAGATATTCAAGTACAAAGTAACTGGTTTCGACTTATTTCTACTAAAAAGTAGTTAAATAATTAAGAGATTAGGTAATGGGGACATAAATAAATTCCTGTTGAAAGAGCCAGAATTTTACTTCAACAAAATCTTAACCCAACCAGTCACTAGCTCAGTACAGTGGGGAACTGATTTCCGTGTACACCTGGTATTAAAACGAATTACTTAGAAAACAAATGAATATTAAGTTTAACATATTTAGGTTTTTACAGCTATGGTGAGAAACGTATGAAATTTACAACAGCCCTGTCGCGTGCTTTGAGGTTTACTAGTGATGCCGCAAAAGAGGCACTTGACATTGACCGGTATCGGCACCTCGGGATTTGGCATGCACACACCTACCAGAACTGTCTCTGATTCTATTCATTAGCCACTCGAAGATAGCTATTTCACTAAGTGGATTGTTTTAAGATTTAAAAAGTAAAGAATATTTTGTTATTTTCATGTACGTTTCTTTACAAAGTTATGTTTAATTATAAGTATCTTTAAAAGTATATTCATATAATTAAAGAATTTTTTGTACTAGGTATGTATATTCATCACAAATTTTGTTTTACCAAGTAAGTTTTTTTTATAGTTTTAATTTTTAGCCCTTATATCGTGGCTAGTGATTCAAAAATTTATTTTAAAAAAGTTTTGGCTCAAGACCATATAATGAAAAAGTAAACGTTATTAAAAGATAAAGACCAATGCCTAAATTAAATATAAATACATCAACTAAAAAATTTCGACATTTTAACGATGAAATTTATGACGAATGACGATTCTTTCGTAAAATTGAAGCAATTTGGAAATCAAAATAGAATAGAATTTAACATTAGTAGACAATATAAAATAAATATTAAAAATTATAACAAGATAATTACGATTAATAGATATATCTAAATTAATAGATGTTATATGTTTTTTCTCAAAGCAAGAATTGGCATTTAGAGGGCATAGGGAATTTATTGAATCAAATAAGAAAGTTTAATACAATTACCTCTGTTATTTATTAAGTACGTCAGATAATCTATTAAAAATACATTTAAAGAAGTATACGGTTTTTACTGGCTTATCGAACAAACGAATACGAACGGCAGTGGCGTAGGGTGGGTGTCAGCCGTTCAGGGCGAAGGAAAATTTCGACGCCTTCTTAAAATTTCGCCCTCTTAAATAAAATACGAGGAATCCCTACAAGTTACTAAAGACGGTGATGTCAGTCGCTGCAATGAGCAAAATGTCATTATTATACATTCATTTAAACAAAGGAGATTCTCCATTTTCGTCACAGAATAAGTAATGAAAAATTCCGTGCTCATTTAAATCGGTCTGAATCGTAGGTGCGACAAAAATATGAAATGAAATGATTCAAATTTATACAAGATATTATTACTATTTATTGTGAAAAAATGCCGCCCCCTAAAAGTGCTGCCCGGGGCGGGCCGCCCCTGCCGCCACCACTACGCTACGCCACTGACCTAACATAACAGTGCTGGAACAGGAGAGGATGATGATGTCGTTCAATTGCAATTAGATATTTTAAATGTTGGTGGTGTACCTTTTGATAACTCTACAAAAAAACAAACGAAACTTAAGGCATTGGATATTTAAATCAGTTTTTTTGTTGTTTTAAATTGTCTAACGATGTGAAATGTAAAAAATAAATACATAGATATTCGCCACGATATCAAAATTGCATGTCGTCTTAACATTCAAATTAATAGCAATAATATTAATGAAGACATATGGCATTGACAGACTTTAATAAAATTTCTTTAAAAACCCCAAATAGCGTTTATTAAAATATCAATAACAAAAATAAACAGATTGTAATAATGTTAAACAATACGCCAAGAAATAATGAAAAACGTTTTCATTGTCAGAATGCATTCTTTTCGCTGCCAGTTTTCTTTCGACAAGATGTTCCGAATGCTAGTATTTTTGTTATTATTTCAAGAAATTACTGCCCGACCAATGCCACGATTAAGTTCTACGGTGACCTGGCTCGAATCTAAATTAACAGAATTGAGGGATGAAAAGATGAAAGAATTAGATCTCGTTTTGACACAACAATCCGTCGGTACAGAGCCAGCTACGAACAATCCAGACACCGTATCTATCGACGAACAAATAAAAAGGCGATATTTAACATTAACAATGTCGCTATCGATTTTGTTTTTTATAACAACGATCACCTTTTGTGGCATGCTGATTCAACGACATTGCTATAATGAATCCAATCAGAAAATGCGTCGAACTGTCGGACAGAGACAAGACAAAGAGGAAAAAAGAAAACCGGATAAGACACTGTCACCCGAACTCGAGCAACAACCTCTATTAGAACCAGACGAAGTCGAGGAAAACGCTCGACCTTCGTCCATTTCTTCGACAATTGATACGAAATATTCATTCGACAAATTCCTCAGATTGGTCGAACGTTTACACGACGATGAAATAAAACAACTCGAAATGACTTTTAAAAGTCCTGAACAGATCTGAAGTGTTTTATTGTGTTTACAAGTTTATTTATTGGTCGAAGCGATTTGGAAAAAAATATTAATAATAATAAAAACTATAAAAAATCCATCTATAATTATTAACATTTGATATTAACGAAATGAATTCTGAATTTAATAATGAAACAGATATAATGCAATTCAATTTTCAAGACGATGAATCGAGAAATCAGAGTGATTCGAACAATAGTGATAATGTGTTGGAAGCATTATCCCTCACATCGTCGCCTCAAGAAGACAACAATGCTGATGATCAAATAGACGAAACTAGATTATCCACTGAAGTTTCTATAAGTACTGACAGTACAATTGATAATGATTTTACGAAAAAAGTCTGGCAATAAAGAAGAAAAAGAACTAACACTAAGAAAAAAAAAATTAACAGTCAGTACTGCTGAAGAAGATGAGGCTTCAGATGGAAAGGGTGCTATCTTTCTCTCACATCTGTGCCATGATAACTTTATGAATTGAAACTGTTATATATATAAATATGCAAAGTGAAATGCAAAATTAATTTGCAGATGATGTCTTAAAATAGTTTCTGATCCTAAAATTATAGTATTATCAGATTGTGAACTTTGATAGTTAATAAAAATATAATTATTAGTAATTGTGTTTATTAATTACTTATTGTCACGAAGATAGATGAAGATAATGTAAGGAAACGAGCGTGTTTTTATGGTATACGATTTCAGTGAATCAACTGATTTGGTTGGTTCTTCTAAATCGTATAAGTTTCGTCTCCGGAAACAAAATCCTGCGAGTACCCTTGGCCGGAGTGACTTCAGTTTCTCAATATGGATTTAACAAAACATATCTATTTAATCGATTTTGATTCGTGGTACTACTACGACGGGATTTTTAAGGAAGAGTGAAAATGATCTCTCATTGAAACAGTGATTATTGGGAACGCGATAAATATTTTCGACAATTTGTAAATATTTTTTTTTTTAGTTTCTTGATTGAGACGTGGGCCCGCTTGGCCCTCTTCTGGAACTCGATGTAAAAACAATTGTGAAAAATATTTCGCATGTTTAAGAGAATATTTATTAAAAACAAATAAATCTTTTTGGGAATAAATTACGAAAAGATAAATCTTAGCATTTTATTAACAGTTTTTAAATTAAGATGTACCAAAAATATTTTGATAAAATACGGTACGATCTTGGTACAAACAGTTGAAATAAAATTTAATTTCTTTATGTTAGATTAGTTACGCAGACATTTCTTTTAGATAGTGTACGAAATCAGTCCAAATACACTCAGGGCCAGTGGCGTGCGGTCATTGGAAGCGATGGAAGCGCCGATTCCACCTTTCAATGACCTTCCCTTGAATTTTATAAAATATAAATTTTCATATTTTAACGTACTTTGAATTAATTAAAATTAATATTTTATTATAACTGCATTATGTATCTTTTACAAATTTCTATACTACATGTGAAAAAAACGATAAGATTCCTATTGTATATTTGAATAATTCGGTGGCGGAAGGAATGTCGAAACCGGGTCAGTCTCCAATCAGCCAGATTATATAGGCATTAGCACATGCGGTTTACAGTGCACCAACCTCACCCGGTTTAGCTGGTAGAAGCGACACACTCGTAAAGAGTACAGCTTTATATCCCGGAGCGGTTGTGGGCTGTTATCCGCCTGCCTGTCAACTTCCAAGCAGCCAGATTATAGGCATTGGCGCATGCGCTTTACATAGCACAAACGTCACGGTTTAGCTGGTAGAAACGACACACGCGTAAAGAGTACGCGACTTTATATTCCGGAGCGGTTGTGGGCTGTTAGCCGCCTGCTAGATATTCGGCCACCTTCGCCCGATTATGTGAATCACGAGCAGACTAGATCAACGGCAGGCAACCCGCGGGCCAGCTACGGCTGGCGAAAAGTTTCTATCCGGCCCGCGAGATCTTTAATAGATTATTAAATTGGAAAAATAATTAATTAATAGTTATTTTTCCAATTCTTTGTAATTTTCGAAAACGATAAGAGAAATAAATGTAGTAATTAACTTTTTATTTATTTATTTCATATTTGCAGACTAAAAAAATTACGAGTCACAAGAAGGCGTCAATTAACTACTACGGCGCGGAAAAAAACGTAAAATTTATTCTGGCCCATGTTATAAAAAGGGTTGCCCACCCTAGACTAGATTTATAACTAACCCAACCGATAGGAGTTTACTGGCATGTTTTTATGATAGTTCTGTATAGTTGACAGGAGTTTAAAAAAACTCCATTAAAATATTTGATATATTTATTCTGCGTTTATTCCGCTCTCCCATCTTATATTACTTACGGATTTCAATGTTAAACCGGTGATATTACGATTTAGTATGTCCCATCTGTAAGGGGATGCAGAAAAAACGTGTACAATTCTTAGTACAGTGTTAAAAAATTAACTGTTATTTTGGCAGCATCATTTACAACCAAATTTAATGAATAGAGACGCTACAATGGTACAAAAAAAGCTCTAGAATTTATTTTCCTTAAATTTACGATTTATATATCCGTTGTCATAAAAATTTGTCTTTCCACTGTTTTCCCAAGACTACAGATATTCAGGTACAAAATAACTGGTTTCGACTTATTTCTACTTAAGAAGTGACTAAATAATTAAGAGATTAGGGAATGGGGACATAAATAAATTCCTGTTGAAAGAGCCAGAATTTTACTTCAACAAAAGCTTAACAGAACCAATCACTCGATCAGTACAGTGGGAAACTGATTTCCGTGTACAACTAGTATTAAAACGAATTAGTTAGAAAACGAATGACTATTAAGTTTAACATAGTTAGATTTTTACAGCTACGGTGAGAAACGTTTAAAATTTACAACAGCCCTGTGGCGTCCTTTGAGATATACTAGTGATGCGACAAAAGAGGCATTTGACATTGACCGGTATCGGCACCCACGGGATTTGGCACGCACACACTCACTACACACCTACCTGGACCGTCACTAGTTCCATCCATTAGCTACTCGTATCAAGATATTTGACTAAGTGGATTGTTTTAAGATTTAAAAAGTAAAGAATATTATGTTATTTTTATGTACGTTTCTTTACAAAGCTATATTTTAATTATAATTTTCTTTAAAAGTATATTAATACAATCGAACAATACATTGTACCAGGTATGTATATCCACCGCACATTTTATTTCACCGAGTAAGTTTGTATAATTTATTTTTAATTTTAGCCCTTATATCGTGGCTAGCGATTCAGAATGTAATTGTGATATTAAAAATACATTTAGAGAAGTCTACAGTTCTTACTGGCTTATCGAACAAATGAATACGAATGGACCCTAGACCAGTAACTCTTAACAGGGGGGCCGCGACCCTGGGGGTCCATAAGAAGTTTGCCGGGGGCCGCCAAATTATGCAAAATTTCCTTCAGAATATAATAAAAAGAAAATTGATGTATAATCCGAATATCGTATTGAAAAGTGAAATAAGAAAGATAAAGTTTTCCTATTTAGTTTTTATTTATTTATTTTGTATTTCTTCTTACATACAACTTTGTTAGTACAGAAGAAATAAATGCAAATATGCTACTTACACCGTAGTATTTACTTCTTTTATTCCAAAGCAATTCTAAGAAACTATTAATGCTTGGAATTTTAAAAATAATTAGGAAAAATAGTAGGCTTTGAAAATTTAAATATTTTTGCAAAAGTTATGCAGAATCCTTACCACAAGTGGGCGTTTTAGTTTTAGTTTAGTTTTAGCATCGACATTGGATCGATTTATCGACATGTTTCTTATTTTATTTTCTGTTAAAAATTAATGAGTTTTCATGTTTAATTGTGAAGTTTGAATGTTATTTAAATAGATAATGAAATAATAAAGTTATGATTTACATTTATTATATAAAAAATAAAGCAATAATAAAAAAATCAATTTATTATAGCTAAATTATCAAATTATCAAATATAAATTATTATTAAAAAATAAGGGTCACAAAAAAATTATGAAATATTTGGCGGGCCGCGAGTGTAAAAAGGTCAAGAACCACTGCCCTAGACCATCACTGACGCGCAATTAACTGATTGCCCCTGGAAGTCGGCTTCTTACAGAAACACAGCTTCCCTGTCATCAAATGTCACGGCACGCCACTGCTCAGGGCGGATCTAGTTTTTCGAGGCCTAGGGCTTATTCAAGTCCAATGCAGCCCCATTTTTTGTTAGATTAAGAATTTTTAAATTTGGGTTTAAAATTGCAACTTGGTGACCTGACCAATTACGTTACATCAATTACAATAAAACAAATAATACTATAAATTATTATCATTGTTATTATATTAACTATTTTTTACTATACGATAAGTACTCATTGTTAACAAAAAATTATTAAAAATTTATGATAATAATTCAATTTTTGTGTGCCCTTGACACTTGGAGTCCAGGGCTTAAGCCTTATTAGTCCCTATGTAGACCCGCCCCTGAATACACTGGAGGAGTTCGAGTCATCTATCAAAGTGAAACTTTCTCTATTTCCCAAACTTTCGACTTACATTGAGGAAGTTTGGGATTGAACTAAGCATATTGATCATATTATAACTGAAATCATATTTGAAGCTATTTATATTTAAGTAAAATTTGTGTACTTCGTATTTCAGTCAGGGCATATAAAACAAATGACCTTGAAAAGTAAACGAAATTTTGTGAACAGAAAATAAGACATTCGACAAATGAGAGGTGGCCTACAAACAGACGAAAAGATATTTTTTAAAAATTGAATATAATAGGAAAAGTTTATAAGATAATCCCAGGAGAAAAATCGACAAGAAAAATGAAAGTCTTTGCTTAATTTGACACAGTGGCGTAGCGTGGGTGTCAGCCGCCCGGGCGAAGGAAAATTTCGCCGCCCCCTTAAAATTTCGCCCCCTTAAATAAAATACGGGGAATCCCTACAAGTCAGTACAGGCGGTGTTGTCAGTCGCTACAATCAACAAGATGAAATTTATATACATTCATTTAAAAATAGGGGATTCTCCATTTTCGTCACAGAATAAGTAATGAAAAATTCCATGCTTATTTCGATCGGTCCGAATCGTAGGTGTGACAAAAATATGAAATAAAATGGTTCAAATTTTTACAAGATATTATTATTATTATTTATTGTAAAAAAATGCCGCCCCTCTAAAAGTGCCGCTTGGGGCGGGAAGCCCCTGCTGCCCCCACTACGCTACGCCACTGACGAACGGGCCTTGACGCGCAATTAATTGATTGCCCTGTATGTCGGCTTCTTACAGAAACACAGCTTCCCTATCATCAAATGTCACGGCACGCCACTGTTAATAACTCTTGTGCATTTTATCAAAAATATTCTTAAATTTTGCAGGAAGGTTTGTGTATTAGGGAAATTTATCATATTAAATTTTGATGGTCGTAGGTGAGTGGGTGGGGAGATCGTTTGTAGTATTTCGAGTAGAGCCGTTCTTTATGACGATTTTACTCGTTATTAGCATTTGAAATTTTTTATGAAACCCATTCCTTCCTTCAAAATTAAAGTTTTTGCCATTTTATAACAATTAAAAATATAAAAGTTTTTAAAAATAAAATAATATGACAAATGGCACCACCAAATGTTGCCGGAGAAGTTAAGCTATTCGTTGCTGGATTTTTGTTAAATCACTCAAGACGGCTGCAAGGTGAAGGACTTGTGTGCATTTGTATAAGGTGGTACGACAAATTTAGCTTTTATCTCAGGTCGTATTAATGCTGTAGGATTTCAGCAAATACTAGTTATAGACTTTTTTTCGTTTGTGGAAAAACTGGAGGAAGTTGTTAAATTTCGACAACATAGTGCAACGACTCAAAATCAACTTGTGAAGGTTTTTGGCAAATGGCGTGCACGTTATGGACCGAAGTTCATGTTCTGATCTTAATCGTATAGAAAACCCGTTTGTTATCTTAGAAAGGAAAGTGTATAGGAATGAAAAGCAATATACGTCAGTAGAATCATTAAAAATAACAATAACTGAGGCTTGGCACGAAATTACAGATAAAGAGAGGAAAACTTTTATTAAAACAATGCTAGATGACGTTTACAAAATAATTAATAAAGAAGCAGGACATATTGCTTATTAATAATAAATACAATCGCTGACGATTGAAAGGTTAAAGTAGGTCTATCGCTACGTCAACTTTAAGGCTCTATCAGTTTGAGACAATTATACAGGGTTGTCAAAATTCATTTCTTATTTTTATTTTATTACTGTTTTTCGATAAAATTATTATTATTATATGCTATCAGATTAAACCATTAGTCAAATCCTTTCTATTGTTTCGTAAGGTATTTTTTATTTCATTATTTTAATATCATTAGTTTACAGGACTCTATCATTTCGGAACAAACTGTATGCGTAACTGGATGTCGTGAAGAAGTCGTAATTTTGTAATTCCATCTAAAGGCCAAAATATTTAAAATGAAAATTTGGCACGTAAGGACATATTGTCCGAGATCCTGTTGTATTCTGATCGCGCGCAATATGTCAGTGGCGTTTGCTGACAATTTATGTACATCGATCTCTCTAACAAATTTTTATTTTGATCTTTACGACGGGCATTTAACATGTACGATGTCGTGACGAAATCAATTTTTGAAAACACTCACATTGGTGTCCTGCGGCCACACATGTGCGTGTTTTAACGGTTGTTGGAATTGGTAAACCGCTGTCTACAAACGTGGGTGTTTTAAATGTTTCTTGATGTTTTTTGACATTGGACGTTCGCGTTTTTCCTCGAATTTGCGTTTTGAACTGCTTTAGTCAGAACGTTAGAAGCGTGTCAAGCCGAAACAGTAAAATTTACGTTGCGGAGCTCAGTTTCGTTTTTCTAGAAAATACCTAGTATTTTTAATTGACATAAATTGACAATTATAAATAAATCACACTTGTATGTGTTAAATCCTATGCACGTGACACCGACTTCAGTCAGCATTTTGATTGAATAAAATAAATAATAGTCAAGTTATTAAAATACTTTATTTCAGCAAATTATGAATCATTGTAAACTTCAATAGAATTTTACAATTTGAATTAACACAGAATTTAAAATATAAATATATATACCGATATAATTATACCAATTTATTATGCATCAATTAAAAATTATAAAGATTAATTTTACGTAATTCTTTAATAAATTGTCAACGAAGAGAAAAAATTTCAATTACTTTAGTTTAACAATTACTTGCACTCTCCAGACATTTCTAAAAGGAAAAAAAAAAAAAAAAAAACATAATAATAATATTAATAATAGCTTATAGCTTTTACATAAAATAATTTGCACTTTAGATTTACGTACGAAAGGTAAATTACCTGTTAATTTTAACTTATATATTTTATATAATAATTTTCATGATTGCTGGTAATATTTGATTGATTTAAATAAAAACTCGAATAGAGATTGATGGAAAAGATTTTCAGTTCATACTTCCTAATATCAATTTAATATATCATAGAGAAAACATAGTGACTGATAAAAGTTCAAACTATCCAGATTTTTTTACATTTCTTGGCATTTTCACACTCTAGAAAGTCAGAAATGTAAAAATATTCCTAAGAAAATTCTGTCTGAGTGGCGTGTGTCGGAATCTATTTTGCACTATGTCTAGGGGATGGATAAACAAAAATTTTGATACTTGGCAGGTCTATTTCAATATTTAAGACATCGATGCTGCTAAATTGTAGTAATTAAAGACCAAGGGGTCCGAAGACAGAAACGGGATCAATAAACATATTTCGAGTGGCATTAGATTTAATGAAAATTTATTCATTATATTTTGCAATTTGTTTAGAAACTGGCTCCTAACATTAAAATGAAGCCCTTTGCTTTTTTATAATAATTAATAATATAAAAATTATTTTAAAAGAAAATCTCATAACAGATGGCGCAACACGACTTTGTAACGTATAAGTGCAAAAATATGTATACACTATTTGTATAACCATCTATATATTACGATTAAATTATGTTTTATATAAAGTATTAATAACAATAATTAATAGTAAATTTAATGTGTAGTTGGAATCAAAATTATAAAAGTAATTTTAACAATATTTCATGGTTTCTATTCTTTGGTATGTTTAAAAATCTAGTGAAAACAATTCTATTTTTTATACAGTTATATAATTAAACAAATCTTATACAGAACATTGGAACTGATTCTAATGGACACGTGTCGATGAAATTTACTACATATCTTATTTACACTATGGAGAATAGTTTTCTAGAAAACAGAAATTAGTTCAAATTTTCGTCGCTAGGAGAAAATGCAGCGCTTCAAGTACAAAACCTATAAGTCAGTAAAGGAAAATATTACATTTTATTTAACATCAACTATTGAATGCGTGAGTCATCAGCATTGAATACATGAAAGATGGTCTGATCAATAGTCGCACAAATGATTTCGATGGAAACATTATTAGCATTATGCTGATCTTCAGGGGAGGACTTATTGTCCGAGCACATTGTTTTCTTTTGTAATTTGCTTAATATTATTTTCATACACCATTTTTACTTTCATGGTTGTTATATATCAGGGGTGGCCAACTTTTGTGTACATAAGATCTACTTTTTATCGTAAAAATGTCTCGCGATCGACTTGTTGTCGTAGGCATAGTCTAAGTGGCGAGGGGGGTGTGAAATACATACTATGTTTATACACTGTGCTTCAGTACGAGGTGCACTCCCGCGAGCTATGGGTAGATAAGAAAATATATGTTCAAAACTATTTTTTTATTTTTTAAATCATTTATTAAGTTTTCAAGATATAGGCTCATAAAGAAAATGAAATTTCCAGACCCAACTTTTGATATTTGCAGTTACGAGTTCATTCCGTACAGGCGGCACCTAAAAAATATCGATTTTTCGACACTTTCAAAATAGATTTTTATTAACTTAAAATATAACTTAATTATTTTTATCAATTACAATGTATAAATTGTGGTACTATTTGTTCGTAAACTTGAAAAAGTTGTTATAAAACTGCACAGTACGGCTGATAATTTGATTATAAGATTTTACTTTCGCGATTTTTTTTTTTTTTTTTTTTTTTGGGCGAGGAAAATTTATCGTGGAAGAATGATATAAGACTTTTAGACTTATTTTTTGCTAATCTATCAGTAGCTCGGAGGAGTGCTCTTTGTACTAAAACACCCTGTATATCTACCTACGTAAAAACAACGTAATTATTTAACAGGCCAAAATACTCACGTCCGGGGGAATTAAAACACATGAATTAAAAACATGAATTAAAACAACATGAATTAATAAATATTGTTAATAATTATTATTAACAATATTTATTAATTCAAATTAGCTACTAATGAAGACAGATTTAGAATTTATTTTATTACGTTACATTAATTGGAGGACTGAGTTTGCACGTCTCTTACCAAGGAAACATAATTAGGTGTATATCATGACAAAGATAATAACAATGATTCTTCAGTATGGGAATCAGTCCGAACAGAATGTTTAGTCTTCGTTAACTTTAAGTATGAAAATGCCAATTCACACAGGTATGTAGTTCCGAAACAGGAATAAATATATTTGCTACATTTGGTGATTCTGGGATATTTTTCTCAATTGACGTATTTCCAAAAATCCAAAAATATAGAAGTCTGTTGGACGAAAACGCTCACTTATCAAGTAAATAGATAGGTAAGAAAAGCCATAATTTAATTTAAAACATAAAGAACAGGTACTTACATTTTAAACAAATGAAAAATTGAAACTCAACGTTGTCACCGTGGATAAACAATATTGATTAATAATAATAATATTGTTAATACTAAAGAAAAGAAGCTACCGCATGACAGTATCAAATATTCAAGCTAAATGGCTGTGTTTTCTACGAGTCCAGTCATAACTGCATGCATATTGTTGCTTTTGCGCGTTACGTTCACGCGTTGCGATCAGTAACAAAGTGTAACACATTAAGTCAAGACATCGCGAGCGATCGACCAAAATTGGCATCGCGATCGACCGGTCGATCGCGATCGACTTGTTGGCCACCCCTGTTATATATAACATAGGAAAAGTATGGCGATCCGGCAAAAAATGACCCCCTTCCCCAAGATTTTCACATTTTTGAATTTAAGAAACCTTGAAACACCGAGAAATGCAAAAAAAAAAAAAAAAAAAAAAAAAAAAATTGGGTGCAATTTCTGTATGTATGGATGTTACTGTTTGTATGTATGTGGGGCACGATTTTGTTCAACCTGTTTCAAGTTTTATATCGCCTGTGCTTTTTGTTGAAAATTTTTGAAATTTTTCAGGGAGGATTGTTTATTAGGTAAAATCGTGCTATTAAATTTTGATGATTATAGGTCGACGGCGTGTGAAGATAAAACTGAGTATCTCCAGTAGCATAGGAGTTAAAGACGATTTTACTCGTTATTAGCATTTACAATTTTTATGTATAAAACCAATCCCTATCCTCAAAATTAAGCTCTTTGCCATTTTATAATAATTAACATTTGTGGGTCGCCGGAGGCAAGGCGGATGTGTCGCCTCTTTTCTCGGCAACAGGTTTTTTGAACCTGCCTACTTGTCAATGGATGGCGTGTTTACGTTTCTGATCCCAAGGGATCGGGATTCTTTTTGTCAGGTCGAGTGGAGGAAAAGATTTATAAATTCAACTTTATAAAGTGTTTGATTTTTTTTAAAGTTAAAATTAACATTTCAGCTATTTTACGTTTTAATCATTGTAACAGACACTTTGTACATGTGCTTGTTGGAGTAGCTGGTGGCGCGAAGCTATTGTTCGTGGGATTATGACTAAACACCCTAAGGCAAAAGACCCCTAGCCGCGGCAACGGAAGTCGTTGCGATAGTAATACTGAGCGGTACGAGAGGAACCGTAGGTTCAGACACTTTGTTACTTGGTCCCTGGTTGTTAGGACGTTGGTGAGTGCGGAGCAAGAACGAACATATACCCCAGAATAGATTCGAACCTTGGGGTACGGACTCTCGAGTATCGACAACCCTGAACTTGTACTTGGCTAAGATTCCCGTTAGCCGTAACAATCATATTTTATTTAATTTCCTCAAAATTCATATGGGTAAAACTTGGGGTTTCTCGAACAGGATTTCGATTGTTTTTTTTAACTCGGAAAATTCTTCTCATCCCGGGAAATTTCTTAAAAGTACATTTTTTTTCTTATTTTGTGTTAAGGTTGAGGAAATTTTGCAAATAGAAAGTACAGGGTGTTTTTTTTAAACTGACGGTACTCAGGGACATCTGTAGAGCAATCTAACAGCCGGACTCTCGCCAAATTTGGGAGAGTGACTAAGGATGACATGGGAAAGAGATTCCGCGAATAAAAAAGTAGTACCTAAATTCGCCGGTAGGGGAGGATTTGGCGCTGTTGTAGCGAAAAAGCTACCAGCACTTCACTGAAGAAAGGGTCATCAGTCGCTTTTTTCCACTTGCATGGACGACTCACTCCCAGGATCTAACCCCATGTTACTTTTTCCTGTGGGGTTACTTAAAGTCCAAGGTCTATCTTGGTAGTGTCCCAAACTTGATGACTTGAAGGACAACATTTCTCGAACTGTGAAGCACATTCTTGCGGACATGTTATGTTTGGCCATAGAGAAAACGGTGTTCAGGATGCAATGAGTTGTCCAGCAGGACGGTGATCACATTGAAGAAGGGAGAAGGTTATTTGCTGATTGATTAAACTTTCGTTATTACACTGCAACCTCTGTCTGATTATTCATTCGTGTGTTTGTTAATTACAGCTGGATTTTATGCAGATTCTTAGCTGTTTTGCTACAACAGCGCCAAATCCACCCCTACCGGCAAATTTGGGTACTAGTTTTTTTTTCGCGAAATCACTTTTTCATATCGTTCTTAGTCACTCTCCCAAATTTGGCGACAGTCCGGCTGTTAGATTGTTCTACAGATGTCTCTGAGTACTGTCAGTTAAAAAAACATCCTGTATAATTAACTCATAACCTGTCAAAATACATTTGTATTTATTAATTTTAAACCTGCTTATTAGTTTTTTAAATTTCTGCTCGTTATGGCATGTCCCAAATGGTCAATAATCAATACGTAGCTTATTTGTAGCAGAACTCTGAAAATTCTTTACTACTCAGAACCTGTAATATTTGGAATAATTGTGCTTATGCTATCTTAAGTTTTAACCATGCCCAGTAGCTTTAATAACTGAGTAACGCCAGGTTGTACAAATTGCCAAGGATACAAACGAGTACGAAGTCTGCAAGTATGAAGTTTTTTTTCATAAACCTGATTATTAAAAACAAACGAACTACCGAATTATCGGGCTATAAGCTTGATGCCGCTATTAAACCAACCGAGGTAGACAAATCAAGAATACTAGACAGCAAAAGAAGTACCACAGTCTCGGAAATGAACTAGAAATCTTCCACGCAAACACATAACATCTGTTTTCTTTTAAATGCATTAATGACGATTCCACCCACATGAATTGAATCGGAAAGGGCATTCTTGGTAGCAGGCTTTTCATTAGTTAAATAAGAATCAAATTGAGTGATGAGAGTATTGACCATCTTTGCTTTTAAAAATCTTATAAAAATTTACAATAATATTTTGTAATATATTTTATTTAAAGAACGAAAATTACCTTCTAAGTTTGATGTAAGTTAATTTTTTTCCCTTAAATTTTCGATTCAATTCGAAGGAATTTTTTTGTAAGCATTTCCCAACAAACTTTAATAAATGTTTTCTATTTGTGAAAATTTCTACGTAGTTCAAAGGTAATTTTTAATATATATCTTACACAGCATTATTAATATGATTTTGGAGGTTGCAGAACGTATTAAATTACTTTAGAAAATGAAAAATAATTATATCATTTGATTTCAAGATATTTTGTATATCTTAAAAATAATTAATTCTATCCCGGTATTTCTCGGGATCCCGGGAAAAACAAAGATCTGGAAATGAGAAACTTTAATAAAAATTATATCAGTCATTATATCTTTCTATCAGTACATTAGCATTCATAATATAATAAATTAGATATCAGGGATACTTCAAATTTTCAAGTAAATCAGAAAATATATATTGTTCCTGTATGTTTCTGTCGCATATTTAAATGTTAATTGTTACATCATAATATTAAATGAAACGGCTAATGAGCGGCACGTATTGTTACCCGAACTTATAATTAAACCAACTTCAAATGCTTTAGTTGTTATACAATAACTGATTTAATACGTATTTAGTAAAATTTATATAAATAACTTTAATCGCCTAGCACTTACTTGGAGAGTGGGATAAGTACTTGGATTGTCACAACTGTAGGCATCTGTAGCTGGAGTGATACATTCCAGATATTGGGCGTATAGCTATTAATAGAAATATCATTAAATTGTGAAATAAATAATAATTAAGACAATGTTCAGAAATAAGAATGAATTACGATACCATACCGTTCTGTTTGTTAGTCGGATATCACAAACGAACTCGCTACACTCTTCTGTGGTTCGGCAAAATTGTATTTGTTGAGCACAATTTTTACCGAGATCTAGAATCTAGAAGTTAAGTAATAATTAAATATTTGTTTAAAAATTTATTTTAAAATAAATTTTTTTTTATGTCTAAAGGCTTACAAATTTCAGGTTATTTTCAATTATGCAAAATCGAAAGTTGCTTTTATCATCACAACTCAGTCCTAATGAAAAGAAAAACGTGAACGTGAAAAATAAATATTTTTTAAATTAAACCTCATCTAGATTTCCATACGCATAATCAGAATGTTATAGCTATAATTAATCAGTAAAACATGAAAGTAACTACAGAAAGTTAATCGAGTGTTATTAACACTTACCACAATAAATGGCATATGCCTGGTCAATAGCTGCACGTGAATTTGCTGGTCTAACATTCGAAACGTCCATAGAATTGATTGGTAAAACAACAATGACAAACATGAATAACGCTAGCATAAACGTCATATTTATTGATGTTTTCATCTCCGATGGTAAATTTCTGTAAGTATATATTTTATTAGGTGACATTAGATCTTGTTTTAATATTTTACCAGAAAATTACAATTTCAAATCACCCAAAAAACTAACAAGTATTTAATTTTGGAAAAAGTAATTTATTTTTATAAGCATTTCTTAACTAAGATTATTTCATCAGGTGCCTGTACTTCTAGTCATTGAATCAAAATTATCGGAGTTGGTCTTTATTATATTTTTATGCTAAATATTTATCTTAAATATATATTTTCAGATATATTATTAGTTTCTAAATACAATCAAATTTAATTACTTTATATTTTTAATTTTATGGTTAAAAAATAATAATAAAATAAGAGCATGAAAGCTTGCAGACTTTCTAAAAGAAAAAAAGATAGCAAGTGTTCTTGCACGACTTTCAAAGTCTTCACAAAGAAGTCTTCAAGTCTTCTTTTAAACTAACATCTAGTACAATTAGTTAAGAGATTTTATTTAAAAATAATTGTAATATTAGCCTATTATAAGGCAAAAGACTTATATTTGAGGTAGACGAGAGTGTTTAAAAAATTTCATTAAAAATCTATTTTCATCTTTAAAAATACTCAAGTAAAATCGCAAATGCTGTTAGCGAGTAAAATTTAAAGTAAATTTGACCTTTCAAAACATATGATGCAGAATCACATCTATCTTTCCATGATTTGACTCATTTGACTACCAATATTCTGTAGCATCAATGTCCCATATACAGAAATAATTTTGCCAAGTTTCAAAAGTTTTGATTCATTCATCAGTCCCGAAATACCACACAAAATGAATGCTGACACACACTCGTACAAAATATTGTGAGTGGAAATTTTCATTTTTGGGTTCGCGGAGTATCAAACGTCAAGAATTGCTAAACAAAGAAAAGAAAAAATCGGGAAAGATCAAACTTAGTTCCCCTATGTTAACCTGTATTCTATACGACTGAGAAGAGCAAACGTTTTCGTGTATTTCAGATTGGTATCTATAGTTAACAGTCTCATCGACAGAAAATGGCTTTACTAAAATTAAAAAATGTAAATATTTTAAATAAAATAAATTGGTAACTAAATTAATTTTTTAAAATACATAAGAACATTTTTTTCTTGCCATTTTCTTAACATTAAACAGCAACGCCGAAAATAACAGAGTAAACAGTCATAAAACAAAACATGATATAAAATTCTAATTCTAATTAATATTTAAATTTTCTTAATTGACTTACAGTCAGCTTAAAAACCATATATAATAGACCAGCAATTATTTAATGTGACATCGTCACAATGCCGAGCTCCAATTTTTAATCATATTTCTAATTTATATCATTTAAAATATATAGTCTCAGTTACGAATTAATAGTGGTTTTCCCCTGCACATCATACTTTTCCTTTTGCAATAGAGTTCTGCCGGTCATCTATCTAACACCTTTCGGGAAAAACTTTGAATTGAAATAATCTGACTTCCTGTTAACATCGGAAGTTCTTTTAGTTACTCGGGCCTCTTACCCCCAATGTTTCCATATCTCGTTTCGTTTTTCATCTGACTCCGTTCTCGAAATTAAGGAAAGACAGTGATAATTTCTAGGTCTACATTTTTCTCAAATTGCAGCCCAATGAAGTTAGTTGATAACTAACGTCATCTGTTATATAAAATATTTTTGTAATTAGTCGATTATTGTATTTATTGAAAATAAAAATTTAAGATTTGTATTTAAGATTTTCCTTGAAAAAAACTGATAAAAATAGAATTAAATATTTCTAGGCACTGCATTTGCAAACCAGAAAAGTGTAAAAATATATATTTACTTTCTAATTTGCGTGATAAAATATGTACTTTCGTAAGTCAATTCTTATCCTGAAAAAAAAGGTAAAACCGAGAACTTACCTGGTTCTAATCTATTAAAATATGCTGGATTTTACGTTGTATATCGTTAAGTTCTGAGCTTCTATCAAGTAAAGCTGCTTAAAGAGTTCTGTAGGCGGCTGTTGAAGTCGCACTTATATACCATTCCAAATAGAAACGACAGTTGCGTGGGTTTTCAACACACGTAACATACAACACCAACTTCATTTTCTTATAATTTATTTTTAAAAATCGTAATGTTCCGGTTTTTAAATTCTTATTTAATAATATCTTTACTTATGTCCTAAATATACTTGAAATATAAATAAAATTTATGACAATTTGAAGTTTAATCTGTTTTTAATTTAATTTATTAAACTAAGTTCAAACCAATATACAAACATCAAGAACAAGTTTTACTATTTTGAAGATAAATAGGAAATGTTCCTGTTAATGAAATGTATGCAAATATGGTTTATATCATGTACTATGTTAAACGTGATTGAATTATAGATTTATTTATAATTTTTAATATCGTGGTTTTAGAAACTTGGCTGCAAATTTTACTCAATTGAAGTCACTTAAATGTATAATTTTCAATAAAAGTACTGTTTATGTTATTAGAAAATTAGTTTTTATAATTATTTTCATTAAGCCAATAAATAAAACTTTTAAAAATACATTTCTTTTATGTTACAATACAGCATATCATAGAGATTATCGTGGCTTAAATTATCAAAATATTTATTAGTTTTTCCAATATATAACAAATATATTTTTTCGCAGTGTGAAATACTAAACAAAAGTTAACAACGCCCACGAGGATGCATATGACTAGACAATGTAGAAGTTGCAGAAAAGTATTTAATGTTAATTTAATACGAATTTTTCAAATAATACCACTTTTTAATTGTTAAGGTAAAAGAATTTACGGGGAGTTTAAAAAATTTTTATTTCATAAGCCTTTATCTATTATTGGCTTTGTTTCTTAATATATTGTAGTATATAGTTTGTATGTAGTTTATATTGAATTTCAAAACAGAGTTTAAATTTCTTAATAAAATAAAATTGAACATCAAAATTAATAATTTAAAAACACTCAAATAAATACAGCGTGCTGTAAGCAAGTAACTGTGAACATCTTACAGGTTTATTTTATACATACAGCAGTAATTATTCATAATATGTAGGGTTTATGTATAATTTACCCAATTTCTTTCAAATACTTTTCTTGGAATGTTTCGAAAATTCAAGTATTTTAATAAACTTATAAAATTATTTTATTATATGTTTATTTATTATTTATAAGAAAAAAGTAAGGTAAAATGTCCTTAATTAAGAAAATTAAATTTAAAAAATATATCAAAACATGTAAAAGTTTTTTAAATAGGTTTGAAAATTTAATAAAATAGAATTTTATTTTCTGATATAAAAATGGAAATTGTACCTTTGTTTTGGATTCTTAATCTTAAGTTAATTCGTCTTTTATTAGTTAGAAAGCGAAATTACTAACGAAATATACCAGTAAATTTAATAAAAATTCCACCGTTTTCGTAAAAATTTAAAAATTATAACTTAAATATTTATCTAACGCCATTGTCCGTCTCTACATCTACCTTTTCACAGTTAAAACACTCAAGTGTTGTATAAAATGACGCAAGTACACCTTTACCACACTAAAATATCACAATTATAAAATATTAAAATCGATAAAAATTACGTAGATGAAAATATTAGTCACAAATATCACATTTGAAGTTGTTATTTATATTATTTATCGCGAAAAAATTAAATTCGCTGTTTTTAAAAATGAGATAAAGTAAATTCATTTTTAAGAAAGTTTTAAAATTTAGTAACAATGAAGTTTTTAATGGGCCGACAAAACATTTTTATAAGTAATAGCAATAAAATCATTATTAAAAGCATTTTAAATTCTTTTAGATATTGTTTCATTGCTGTTAATTACCATATATGGTACATAAAATATGTCCTTGGTTGATAACTAACGTTTGTTATATATGGCCATTACGATTACTAAGTACAATTAAATTAACGAAATATAATTATTAATTAACATTATAATTCTAAATCATTTTTTATGACGGTTTAACTTTTGGTTTTCTGAATTAGTGTTTAGAATTAAGAACACTTTTCTTATCAATGAGAAAAATGACAAATAATAAAATAATTGGATAAATATGAAAAAATATCATAAAGGGAGGCTTACTTTTTCTTAGCTAAGGGCAATTTGCTTCTTTTATTTTGTCTCTAAGCATCCCTCTTAAATGTATATTAAATGACACTGCAAATATTAGATAAAGGCTTATAAAATAAAAATTTTAAATATTTCCTGTGAATTCTTTAGTCTTAACAATTAAAAAATGATATTATTTGGAAAAATTTACAAATTGGTATTAAATTAACGTTAAATATTTTTCTGCAACTTCTACATTGTCTAGTCATACGCATCCTCGTAGGCGTTGTTAACTTGTGTTTAGTATTTCACACTGCGGGAAAATATAGTTGTTATATATTGGAAAAAATAATAAATATTTTGGTCATTTAAGCCACGATAATCTCTATGATATGCTGTATTGTAACATAAAAGAAATGTACACTGGAGGGCAAAACTTAAGTTACAAGTGTTGTTTTTTTATTCTTAATTTAAAATGAAATAGAAACTTTATTAAAATAACAAATTTATTCACTCAATAGGGTGTGTGACCACCCCTTACAGCATTATGCTAGATACCTGCTTTTCATACTCTTTACAAGGTTATTGATCAATTCATTAGGAATTAAAGTCCATTCTCTTTCGAGAGCGGTTCTGAGCTCATCAAGGTTTCTGGGTAGGGGACAGAGACTTCCCACCCATCTTCCGAGGGCATCCCAAGCATGCTCTATCGGGTTCAAATCTGGAGACCTGTATGGCCAGTTCTTTCTTTGGATTCCGTCTTGAAGATACTGAGTCACCAAGTTCACTCTGTGGGGACGAGCATTATCGTCCATTGAAACGAAATCCGTACCTTCTGTGTGAGCCATTGGACGAATATAATGCTCAAGGATCTCTTCACGATACCTTTGACCTGTTAAGGAACCTCCAAAGACATGGAGCTTGGTGCACCCAGTGAGAGAGATGCCTGCCCAGACCATCATATCACCTCTGCCAAAGTTGTCTTTTTCTCTTATGTTTGATAGAGTATATCATGTTCCAGCCTCTCTCCAGGTAAAGAATCGTCAAGAATCACTCTGTAGGCTAAAGCAGGATTCATCTGTGAAGAGAACTTTGCTCCAGTTGTGGTCTGTCTAGTCTTGATGTTGATGACTCCAATTCAAGTGCACTTTTTTGTGGAACGGTGAAAATGGAATACACACAACTGGGCGTCTTTCATAAAGACCAACAGCAGCAAGCCTTCTGAATACAGTTCTGACAGAAATTCTTTTTTCTGTGGCTAATTCAAGTTCAGAAGCAAGCATCCTGCATGTTAGTCCTCTATTGAGTTTGGCAGTTACTTTCAAAAACCAGTCATCTTGCAGTGTGGTAACTCTTGGACTCCTTCCACGGGAATTCTGTAGATATCTCCTCTAACTGTAAACTGTTTCCAGAGTCGTGAAACCACCATTATTGAAATTTTTAGGAGCCTTGCTGCATCAGCTTGACTAAGCCCCATTTCCATCCATCCAATAGTACGCCATCTTAAAGAATCATCTAAATGATGCCTAGAAGCCATTAGAATGTTAATGAATATGCCTTAATTAAAAAAAACAGTTTAAATAAAGTTTGATTACAAAAAACAGCAAAGTCAAAGGAGCGTTCTAACCAGCAAACCACTAAAGATTGAATTAAACATACGTAATTTGCATATTGACAAGATATTTTTCTATTTTCTTATTCGTCATGTAAATTTGCATATATGTCTACATTTTCAAAATGTTTTGGTGCTTTATTTAAAAAGTTGTGAGGCAAAAACTACTTGTAACTTAAATTTTGCCCTCCAGTTGTATTTTTAAAAGTTTTATTTATTGGCGTAATGAAAATAATTATAAAAACTAATTTTTTAATAACATAAACACTACTTTTATTGAAAATAATACATTTACGTGACTTCAATTGAGTAAAATTTGCAGCCAAGTTTCTAAAACCACGATATAAAAAATTATAAATAAATCTATAATTCAATCACGTTTAACTTATAGTACATGATATAAACCATATTTGCATACATTTAATTAACACAAGCATTTTCTAATTATCTTCAAACTAGAAAAACTTGTTTTTGATGTTTGTATATTGGTTTGAACTTAGTTTATTAAATTAAATTAAAAACACATTAAAACAGATTAAACTTCAAATTGTCATAAATTTTATTTATATTTCGAGTATATTTAAAACACACGTAAAAATATTATTTAAATAAGAATTTAAAAACCGAAACATTACGATTTTTAAAAATAAATTATGAGAAAATGAAGTTGGTGTTGTATGTTACGTGTGATGAAAACCCACGCAACTGTCGTTTCTATTTGGAATGGTATATAAGTGCGACTTCAACAGGCGTGTACACAAATTTTTAACCAAGCTTTACTTGATAGAAGCTTAGAACTTCACGATATACAACGTAAAATCCAGCATATTTTAATAGATTAGAACCAGGTAAGTTCTCGGTTTTACCTTTTTTTCAGGATAAGAATTGACTTACGAAAGTACATATTTTATCACGGAAATTAGAAAGTAAATATATATTTTTACACTTTTCTGGTTTGCAAATGCAGTGCCTAGAAATATTTAATTCTATTTTTATCAGTTTTTTTCAAGGAAAATCTTAAATACAAATCTTAAATTTTTATTTTCAATAAATACAATAATCGACTAATTACAAAAATATTTTATATAACAGATGACGTTAGTTATCAACTAACTTCATTGGGCTGCAATTTGAGAAAAATGTAGACCTAGAAATTATCACTGTCTTTCCTTAATTTCGAGAACGGAGTTAGATGAAAAACGAAACGAGATATGGAAACATTGGGGGTAAGAGGCCCGGGTAACTAAAAGAACTTCCGATGTTAACAGGAAGTCAGATTATTTCAATTCAAAGTTTTTCCCGAAAGGTGTTAGATAGATGACCGGCAGAACTCTATTGCAGAAGGAAAAGTATGATGTGCAGGGCAAACCACTATTAATTCGTAACTGAGACTATATATTTTAAATGAAATAAACTAGAAATATGATTAAAAACTGAAGAAATAATTTTTGGTCTATTATATAAGGCTTCTTAGCTGACTGTAAGTCAATTAAGAGAATTTAAATATTAATTAGAATTAGAATTTTATATCATGTTTTGTTCACTGTTTATGACTGTTTAACCTGTTATTTTCCGAGTTATTTTTTAAAATTAAGAACATTCTTCTTTCAATTTTTTACACATTTAAAAAAATAGTAAACAATAAAATAATTTAATAAAGTTATTAAAATATTTGCATTACTTAATTTAAGTAGAGTCATTTTTTTGTCTAGGCGAGTGTTATACATTTTAAAACTTGACAACATTATTATACGACGCATTAATGTTGTAGAATTTTGGTAGTCAGCAGTCAAAGTATGGGGAGATAGAAGTGATTTTGAGTCATATCTCTTATAAAATAAATTTAATTGAAATTATACTCTTTATTATCGTTAATAGATTTAGTTAAGAGTAAGTTGAAAAATAGTAACGGTTTTAAAGAAATTTCTTTAAAATATGCCAAGTATCATTTTTTGCCTTTTAATAATAATAATTATTATTATAACATGAAAATTATTTTTAAAGAAAATCTCGTAAGTGATAGCGCTACACATTACTAAAACCTTTGAGGATCTTCGAAAGTGGTGCAAAAAGATTTGCTTGCTTCTACTCTTTTAGAAGGCTGCTGCAAGCTTTCATTCTTTTATTTATTTTATTTTTTTATTTTTTCAATCTTAAATTTAAAATATAAACTACATAAAATTCAATAGTATTTAAAAACTAATAATATATCTGAAAATATAAATCTACTTTAAATATTTAGCATAAAATATAATAAAGACAATCTCTCATAATTTTAATCAATCACTAAAAGTGCAGGAATCTGATAAAATAACGATATCTCAGTTAAGAAATGCATATGCAAATAAATTATTTTTTCAAGATTAAATATTTGTTATTTTTTTAGATGATCTGAAATTGTAATTTCTTTGTAAGGTAATAGAACAGATCAATTGTCACCTGATAAAATATATTACATAAATCAACGAACGAAATGGAAACTTCAATAAATTTGGCATTTATGCTAGTGTTATTTATGTTTGCTATTGTTTTCTCTCCAATTAATTCTATGGACGTTCCGAATGTTAGACGTAAAGATCCATATACAGAGCTTTCACAGTCCTACGATAATAAATATCGTAGGACTGTGTTAATGTATTAACTGTATTAACTGTATGTAACTGTATTAACTGTATGTAACTGTATTATTGTCGTAAGTGTTAATAATACGATTAACTTTTTGTAGTTCGTTTCATGTTTTACTCATAAATATTCATTTTAATATTTTTATTATGCTTACAATAATCTACATGAGATTTAATGAAAATGTATTCATTTTTCACGATTCTCATTTTTTTTTTTATTAGAACTGACTCGCCCTGGCAAAACAAATCTTCGATATCTCTTAATTGAAGATGACATGGAAGTTGTGAGTTTTCGAACATCGGCAAAAGTTTTTTTTTATAATGAATTTTCCAAACAATAACTTGTTATTATTTAATGTTTAGATTCTAGAGTTCGGTAAAAACTGTGCTCAACAAATACAATTTTGCCAAACCTCAGAGGAGTGTCGCGAGTTCATTTGTGATATCCGAATGACAAATAAAACGGTATTTGTAATTCATTCGTATTTCTGAACATTGTCTTAATTATTACTTATTTCATAATTTAATATTCTTATTAATAGCTGTACGACAAATTTCTGAATTGTTACAGTTCAGCTTTAGATGCCTACAGTTGGGGCAATCCAAGTAATTTTCCCATTATCTAAGTAAGTACTACGGCAACTAGGCGATTCAATTTATTTATATAAAATTTATTAAATCAATTATGGTATAATAACTAAAGCATTTAAAGATGGTTGAATTATTTCAAGTAACAATACATGCAGTTTCATTTAATACTATGATGTGACACTTAAAATTTAAATGTGCGACAGAAACATACAAGAACAATATATAATTTTTGATTTACTTGAAAATTTGAAGTATTCCTGATATCTAATTCAATATATTATGAATGTTAATGTACGGATAGAAAGATATAATGACTGATATGATTTTTATCCACATGACTTTTGAGTTAATTATAAAAAATACTGTTAAAATATAAAATAGCTGATATGTTAATTTAGAAACACCAAGTTTATACACTTTATAAATGTTAAATTTTTAGTTATATAACGGTTGCCAAATTATATTATTTGCGTATGTTTACTAAGTTTTTCAAATAGCAGAATATTTTCCTCGTTTATTTGACATATTCATTTAAACATTAAGGAAAAAGTACTGTACATTAAATTAATATTAGAATGAAAGAACTAAAAATCTTTTCCGAAATTCTCTCTTCAAGTTTATATTTAAATCAAACAAATACTATCAGAAATGATATAAAATGTTATTATATAAATTAAAATGAAATGATAGATTTACGTACAAAAGGTAAATTAGTTTATAATAAAGATCAATGGAATTTATATTTAATTGATTTTTTTTCCTTTGTCAGAAATGTTTGGACTCTGCAGATAAATGTGAAATGGAAGAAATGAAAGGTTTTTCTCATCGTTGACAATTTTTCGAAACATTAAGTAAAACTAATCTTTATAATTCTTATTTGATGTATAACAAATTGGCATAATTATATCGGTATATAAATTTATATTTTAAATTCTGTGTTAATTCAAATTGTAAGATTTTATTCAAGTTTCTGATGATTCATAATTTGCTTAAATAAAGTATTTTAATAACTTGACTTTTATTTAATTTGTTTAATCAAAATGTAAAGTGGATATCACATGCAAAGAGATATAATAAAGAGATATATAGTGGATAACACTAAAAATTTGATTATTTTCAGTTATATTTAATTAAAACGCAAAGTATTAAAATATTAAATAGTATACGATGTTATCGTCTTATAAATTATCTCCTTCTTTAGCTTATTTCTACTGCAATATGTTCACACGCAACGCTGTAAACTTTGTAATTACAAAACCTCTTCTTTTATATTTGTTAGAATTAACGCGAAAAAAGTTATTTTAATTAATTAATGCTTCTATTCCTTTAAATATTTTATTAATATTATTCTATTGTGGTGGCTTGGGATTGTTAAACTCGAGATATAAAAGTTTTAGGTAGGGATCCTGCTACCAGGTGTGTACTGTCAGACACACTTTCAATTTAGACCAGAGGTCACCAAACCTTTTTGATCATCGACCTCCTACAACTTTTCGAAACCTCACATCGATCCCCACCAACAAGTTTGTGTTACAAGCAAAAGCTCTTACTATTTTAATACATTTCTTTTAATTTTACATATTTTACATTTATTGTTTAAATGTTAATAATAATTTTTGTAACTGACAATCAGTGAGACAGGTGAGCTTGATGATCCTTAGCAAGATTAGCAATATTTGGTTCAAAATTTGTACGTTTTAGTCTTAAATCGCCTGGAAGTTCCACATTCAATTTATTTCTCTGTTTGTTTAAGATGAAATTATCATGGCTGAAACGAGCTTCAATTATACACGAATTTGAAAATGTCAGAAAGAAAAGATTTACCATATCACAAAGTTTTGTGTACTTTTGTGTTATATTTGTATTCGTCCAGAAATTGATCAAATTTAAATTTTTAAAAAGGAAGATTTATTACTAAAACAAAACTTTATACTTAAATTTTTTAAGTTTAAAATTAATATTTAAGACAGTCTGTCAATAACAATACACTGTATATATACAGGACCTAGTTTGGCACAAGGCAGGCAAGGCACTTGCCCAGGGCCCGTAATAGGTTCTAAACGTGCCATTGTTTTATTAGTTTTACGAATTACTATATTGTTTGTGCCATATTCAAGGGTTAATAATTAAGAATGGCATTACCTATTGCTCCGACATCTAACATCACTGAGAATTAGATAATGTTTGTATATGCACATTAAATCTGTTCCGTGAAGTTCAGTATAAAGCAGTGTTCGTTGAGAAAAATATAATGTTTATTGCTACATAATTGTATTGAAGCCCCAAAAAATACAATGTTAGTAAGATATTCAAATATAAAAATAAAAATGCACATTACAACTAAATTAACATTTTTGTAGAACGAATGATGCTGTTATGTAGTTTTTCATAATTGGGTTATGCGATCGGATGGCTACAGTGAAACTTCGGCATCATTCCGTAGGTAAGTTTTGTGTCAGGGCTAGTGTTGTTACTCGTCCAGTTTTTACCCGGACTGTCCGGTTTTTAATTCATTATTTTAGTTAACTATTAATTTTGTCCGGGATTTCGTAAAAATTGTGAAATGATGATGAAACAAAGCACTAGCAAAAATTTTTATAAATTTACTTTATTTTAACAGCGAAAGACGTCACACTCTCAGCGAAACTTACTCCGCCATCTTACGCCGACGTATGCGCAACCAGTGTGTTTTTTTTTTTTTTTGTTTCTCAGCTCTTTAAAGCTAAGTTATTTCGTTTCTTAATTTAAGTTGCTCCTACACAAGTCCCTAACTGCTTTAGAACCGACGTTCACATTATTCTTCTCATGGTAAAATAACATTGCGCATGCGTCAGGGGCTTTTATTGACCTGCCGTCCGAGTCAGCAATTTTGAAAAGGTGGCAACACTAGTCAGGGCCCTGAGTTTGACTAGGTGGATTGGATATATTATAACCTATTTTCGTAATTATACTTTTTCTTTCTTTGAAGTACGTTTTGTATTTTTCTATTTAACATATATTATAAGTAAGTAATTTTAATATTTGTGTGTCCTGTGAAAACTGATATAACTCGATTTATATCACATTTACGTTTATTGTTGCACTTTAGTCAGTTTTTAAAGGGCTACATTTCTGTGTTTATAACTTTTTGATATTACTAATAGTTTCTGAGATATTATGATACAAGTTGACCATAAAAAATGAGTAATTACAAGCATGCATATGGTCATCAAAAAAGATTAAAAACGAAAGTAAAAGACGAAGAAAACAAAAAGCATTGTAACGCTTTAATGCCATTTTTATTTCAAAAAAAACACAAAATCGAAAAACGGACAGTAAAATTGAGGAACAGAAAAATCTCAAACAACAAAATGAATAATAAACACACCTGATTTATATTCGCTGAGCTTATTGTTTTATTCCGAACGTTTTCAGCCTACTATAATACGCCATCTTCAGGCTTTACATTTTTTGTTCGAAATGTTCAAAAACACAAACATAGTTTACAAACGAGCACCCAATATTTATAGACTATTAAGAAATGATAAAGACAAAATTGGAATGGAGGAACAAGCGGGTGTATACAGTATACCGTATGAGAACCAACAATTAGAAATTGATAAAGAATATATAGGAGTGACAAGAAAAAGCCTCAAAGTACGGGTAAAGGAACATAAATACAACAAAATGAAGACGATGCCGTTAAAGAACATTGAAAATGTTTTGAAAAGAAAATAACGATTACAGCGAGCAATTATTATGTGAAACATATGAATCATTTTCAAACGATATTGTGAATGGTCAGAAGTTTTAACACTGGAGATGAAAAATATTTACATTAGAAACAAACCTCATCAGAATATTGAATTTATACATGAGGCAAAAAAAATTTCAAGTACAAGGCAAAACCATTACAAGGACCTTGCATAAAACAGCATTTATGAAAGAAAAGGGTAATGAAGAAATTGTTGATAGAGAATGGCTTATTTACAGCAGAAAAAATAAGTCTGTATATTGCTATGTATGCAAATTGTTTTCTAACAAAAATACACAATTTTCACAAAAGCAGGGTTTTGACAATTGGAAAAACATACATGATAGGTTAAAAGATCATGAAAATTCGATCGACCATAGAACTTGTATAGGTACATTTATTGCTAAATCAAATTTGAAGGGTCGAATTGATGTAGGAATCAACAACCAATGAAATGCGGAAAACTGTATTGGAGAGAAGTATTAAAAAGGTTCGTCTCAACAATACTGTTTTGTCTAAAAATGGCTTGGCATTTTATGGCTCAACCAATAAATTATTTGAGTCTAATAATGAAAACTATTTAAGTGCACTACAGTACCTTAGTGAGTTTGATCCTTTCTTAGCAAGCCATTTGAAAAAAAATATAAAAACCTCGGTTCTGGGCACGTCAATTATTTGTTCCCAATAATCTGTGATGAATTTGTTAAAATTATGGCGAAGAAATTAAGGAGCACTATTTTAGATGAAGTAAAAGAAGCAAAATATTATTCTTTAATATTAGATTCAACGCCTAATGTAAGTCACGTTGATCAGATGACAATAATAGTTAGATATGTTTTGGCAAATGGTAGCCCTGTTGAGCGATTTTTAAATTTTATTTTTATTTTTTTGCATACTGCTGACTGTTTAGAGGAATCGGTTGTAAGTTACTGTATTTGGATAGTTTAAAAGTCAATATAAAAAATTGCAGAGGCCAAAGCTATGACAACGGTCGAATTTAGCTGGCAAATACAATGGACTTCAAGCAAAAATAAAAAGTTACAGTGAAAGCGCTCATTATGTTCCATGCAGCAGTCATTTTTTAAATCTTGTAGGTAATTTTGCTGCAGATTGCTGTCCATTAGCAGTACTATTCAAAATATTTACACTTTTTTTGCTGCGTCGACATACCGATGGAATTTAGTAAAAAATCTTTTTCAAAAGAACAATAAACCGCTTACTATTACACCTATTAGTGACACTAGATGGTCAGCAAAAGCGGATGCTATTACAGTCATTATCAATGGATTCAATGAAATTAAATCAGCATTTCAAAAATTAGAAGACGACGTGTCTCAAAAAAGATTAATACAAATAGAAGCAAGAGGTTTATATGATAATATAAAAAGTTTTTAATTTTGCTTAATGACTGTGTTGTGGAACAAAATATTAAACAAGATTAATGCAACAAATCGTTGTAAGAAATAACTGGTAATTTAAATGTAGCTTGCACTTTATATGAAAGTCTTATAGGATTTGTTCTTGAATTAAGAAACCATTTTGATTCTATTTAAGAACAAGCTAAAGAATTATGTGGCAATTTTACAGATGCAATTTATTCTAATGATTTTCAGAGAAGCAGTAAACGAAAACGCCAATTTAATGATAATTGTGACGATGATATTCAATTTTGTGCCAAGGATAATTTCAAAATAAATACTTTTTATGTAATATGTGATTCCTTAGTCAACGAGTTGATTAGAAGAAAAACAGCATATGCATCTATTAACATTTTTAATTTTTTATTTACTGAAACAGACGCACATAGTGCAGATTCTTTCGAGATAATAAATAACATGTATAAAACAGATATTACATTCATGAGATTTGTAACGAATGGCTTCAGTTTAACGCTATTTTAAAAGACAACCACATAGAAAAGAATCCCCAAGAAATGTTATATTTTATTATAAATAATAATATAATATCAACCTTTTCCAATATGCAAATTCTTCTAAGAATATATCTTACGAAGCCGATAAGCTAGTGGTGAAAGATCTTTATCTACATTGAAAAGAATTAAAAATTATTTGAGAAATTCGATAAAAGAAGATAAATTATCTGCACTATCGATACTAAATATCGAATCCGACTTAGCACAAAAATTAGATTATGATTCTTTGATTAATATTTTTGCAGAATCGAAAATCAGAAAAAGAATTATATCATTTTTTTAAAAATTCTTTGATTGATATTTTGACAAAATAGAAAATCAGAAAGAATTGTATGATTTATTTTTTCTATTTTTTTATGCATGAATCGTTATTTTTTGTATTAATATATTGATTATTCTATGTTTGTAATTGTTTTGAAATAAAAATGCTTTAATTTTAAATATTACAATTTTATTTATATTTGTAGTAATACAAAATTTCTAAAGGGGCCCGCGAAGGTCTAAATTAGGGCCTGTGGACAGGTGTCTTTTCAGGAAAAGGATCGACAGGTCGACAGTTTAACAAACAAAATATTTATTGATTAACTAAGGTTAACATACAAAATTCTGTTACAAGTCTACCTGACTAAACGCTACTCGATTAAATGCGATTAAATGCGGTTAAATGTTACTAGGAAGAGAGAGAGTTCACAAAGTTCTAACAAATACCTCTGTGTGTGAGATTGGAGAGTATAAGTGGAGTATGGCGGTCGTATGTCTTCTCCGACGGGATTCCATTCCTGGACATGGAGATCGACGACACAAGTACAGAAATAACTTCCTTGGGTTGATCCTCACTAAGCTTCCGGTAGCGCGAGCTTTTATAGTGTTAGTGTGGGAAAGCGGTCAGTTGTTGACGATGAAATGCAGTTCTTGACAGCTAAGTGTCAACTTTCCCACCTAACTGTTGATAGTTGAAAGAGACCTCTGCTCTGATACTCTGCGAGGAGTTTTTTTTTCTACGGGGAATGTTTACAATAATTTCGAACAACAAAAAAGGAAAGTTTCCTTTCATTTACAAAATTCCCGCTAAACTCCGCGGTCTCACGCATGTCTAGACAATGTAGAAGTTGCAGAAAAGTATTTAACGTTAATTTATTACTAATTTATAAATTTTTCTAAATAATATTACATTTTAATTGTTCAGGCAAAAGAATTTACTGGAAACATTCAAAATTTTTATTTTATAAGCATTTATCTATTATTTGCAGTGTCATTTAATATACAAGTATTCCTAAGAGGGATGCTTAGAGACAAAATAAAAGAAGCAAATTGCCCTTAGCTAAGAAAAAGTAAACCTCTCTCTATGATATTTTTCATATACATCCTTCAATTCGATATTTTAATTCGAATTATTTTAATAAATTTATCTAATTATTTCATTATTTATCATTTTTCTCATTGATAAGAAGTGTTCCTAATTCTAAACACTAATTCAGAAAATCGAAAGTTAAACCGTCATAAAAAATGATTTAGAATTTTAATGTTAATTAATAATTATATTTCGTTAATTTAATTGTACTTAGTAATCTTAATGGCCTTATATAACAAACGTTATTTATCAACCAACGGCATTTGTTATATAACATTTATGGTAATTAACAGCAATAAAACAATATCTAATAGCATTTAACCCTAAAGTAACTCATTAAACTTCAAAAATTCTGGGTATTAAAATAGTGGCATCTTTAATGATTTGAAAGTGTTTTTCTTTTTACCGCCCCAATAAAACATATTTCTAATTTACTAAATTATTCTATGTAAAGTTCTATAAGGTCGTCTTGTCTAAAAGGGACATTTTAGCCTTTTTACTAAAAAGTAAAATTAAAAATTAATGATCAAGAAAGAAATTTTTTAGTTTACCCTTTCATCCCACTCCTAAATTATAAGACTAATTATTATGCTATCTTTGCACAGTCAAAATACCGCGGCTGTTTATTACACAATCAGCAGAACCCATCTTTAATTATTTCAAAAGAATATGTTTTTTATAAACCAACCGAAAATTTTAGACGAGTTACGTAATCATTGATTAATCTTTCTTTGTTATTGAATTGTTTTCTACTTAACATTAATACTACTATTGAACTGTTTAATAGAAACTTTAATTAGCTACAGTGAATAGAATCAAGATTAACTTAATGATAAAATTAGAGATAATTTTATTTCTTTAATAATAATAATTAAATTTGAACTTTTACAATAAGGCTTATCCCTTATTAAATAAAGATTATTCAATCTTTGATAATTTTCTTAAAGAACCAGCTATCAAATTAGGCGTCTAGCTTTTCACTTCAATAAAATAATTTGTAATTACTTTGCCACGTAAAAGTTTTTAATTTATAGCTCATAATTTTTCGGAAACTTTAAGTTTTCTAGTTAATTATTCAACTCTGATACAAAAGGTACGACATCCTTCTTTTCTAATACTAAATTATCCTCACAGTTAAATATTTTTTAATTTCAAATCATTACTAGAAAATAAATTTCTTCTTAATAATTGACTTAAATAAAATAAACAAGATTCTGGCAGGATCCTTTTAATGTAAATAAAAGCTTTAATAAGGCTTGATCTTGCTTCCAGGGGCATCTTTCGATACCACTACTACGTTACGACTTTTCTCTCATTAAAGAGAGTGTGACGGGCGATATGTGCATATTGTAGAGCTAATTCAATTTAACAAATTATTATAAAAATACTTTCAAATCCTCCTTCATTTGCTTTTAAGAAACAAAATCCGTAAATATATTTTTATATTGTAGTCCATCCTTTACTTAGATATAAGCTGAACCTTGATCTGATATTAAAAATAAAATTACCCTAATTATAATTAAAAAATATTATTATTACAACGATATATAAACTACTAGTCTAAGTAAGATATGTCGTGTAATGTCGATTATAGAACAGATTCCTCTGATATGATTAGAATACCGCCAAAATTTTTAAGTCATCTAATACTACCTAAACTCTGTATTCTTTTATAACAGGGTATCTAATCTTGGTTTCTTGAAAAATTTCTAAAGATTTGTTTATAAAAAGTATTAGGAAAATAAATTTTCCCTTCAATTTTCCAATCTTCTTTGAAATTAACATACTTTTCTTCTAAAACCTAATCTCACTTGACTTTATAGTATAACCGCTGCCGCTGGCACTATTTTTGCTAAGTCTGAAAGAATAACTAAGTCTTAAAGCTAAGAAATTAATATTAGAACCGAAAGATTACTTTTTAAAATACCAATATAAATTTATTTTCCTAAAGAGAGATTTTCAGCCAAAATTAAACCTCAGCCGGGGCTTCTCCTGTTGAGAGGAGACTAAAAGACTTCTTAACAGAGCCATAAAAAATGCGCCAGAATGAACTCGAAAACAAAGATTTATAAACCTAACTCACGCAGAACAGTTCTTTTCCATCCTCTGGATGATGTATATATACTCCAGATAGGAATTTTATTATGAAAAACGGGATAGTCCCCCCGGGGGGACGAGGAAGCACCGCGACCGAAAATATTTCCCCCTATCCTCTAAGAAAAGAAAATAAAAATAATTAGGGCTTATTAATTAGGGTGACCCTTCGAACAAGCAATCAATATTTAATAATGAAGAGTGAGTTGCGATCATGACTCTCTAAAAAAAGAAATTTTACAAAGAATAGTTATAATAATATAAATAATGAATGTGACTATTCATTATATGGAGTAGAGACGAAGAAAAGTTAAAAAAAAATTATAAAGTATAGGAAGATAAGATATAATACTGATATGATATGGGGTTAAAACAGGTGTGGACTATAGGAAGATAAAATATAATACTGATATGATATGGGGTTAAAACAGGTGTGGACTATAGGAAGATAAAATATAATACTGATATGATATAGGGTTAAAACAGGTGTGGAATATAGGAAGATAAAACATAATACTAATATATGGGGGAGCTCACCTCCCGATAGTAAGGTTGAAGTAGGAGGTATGTATATAACTTATTCATTAACAAGAGTGTTACACGCTGGAATTTGGCTTCAGAGAAGCTTTTTTCATTGTTAATGGGATGCTTGAGTAAAGGGAAGTCTTGATGAGATTTATTATGTTTTATCTCCTATTTTAAAGGTTAGCTAAAGTAACCTGTTGGGTTTCATACCTCAAAAATGTAAATTTCCTTAAATTGTCTTCTCCTTTCATTTTGTTTGGCTCGGGTGTAATTTGCAGGGAGTGTGATGGCCTTCAGAGCGTCTTCTTGGTTTGTGGCCTGGGTTGGTTGGAGTTAATTTACTTTCATTTCTTCCCAGCAGATTTTTTTTTCTTTTTTTTTTTTTTTGGTGGACTGATGAGGAGAAATGAAAGTAGAATTAAGTATTTTTTTGCTAAGCCTTTGGCTTCACATTTAATTTTGGTGGGTTTATTGTTTTCTTTTTTTCTTGGGGCTTTTGAGTTTTATTTTATTGTTATGTTAGCTTTGCTTATTAAATTGGGGGCAGCTCTTTTTCATAGATGATTTCCTTCTGTTGTTAAGGGGTTGAGATGATATTCATGTGCTGTTTTGTTGACTCGGCAGAGGTTGGCTTTTTTATTTTTGGTTAGTGAATATAATTGTTTTCGGTTTGTTATTACTTGTTCTGTTTTAATTGGTTCTTTTGGGGGGTTTAGTGAAATTTCTTTGAGGAGGATATTAGCTTATTCGTCGATTATGCATGTGGGGTGAATATTGAGTGGGATGGTTTGTCTTTTTCTTTGGGTGTTAAATATTATTTTGTTTATTCTTTTAGAGTGGCTTTGGTGGCTCTTTTTTGAGGGGAAGGGTGGTTCGTTTGGGACAATTGATGTCTTCTTTATTTGTAGTTAGGTTCTCTGCATTTATGTTATTGTTGAGTATGTGAGGATCTTCGAAAGTCGTGCAAGAGGATTTGCTTGCTTCTACTGTTTTAGAAAAGCTGCAAGCTGTCATTCCTGTATTTTATTTAATTTTTTTTATTTTTTCAATCTTAAAATTAAAATATAAACTACATAAAATTCAATAGTATTTAAAAACTAATAATATATCTGAAAATATATATCTTGTTTAAATATTTAGCATAAAAATATAATACAGTGGTGCCTCATATAACGTACTGTACTTAATCCGTTCCAGGTGCACGTCTGTTAAGTGAAACGTACGTTATACGAAACGCATTTTCCCATAGAAATACATGTTAAAACATCTAATTCGTTCCGCAGCATAAAATAACCGTACTGTATTATAAAGAAATGAACATGGGGTGCGTTCTTTTATTCTTCCGCGTAACTCTGTGCAAGCGACATCCGTTTAAAAATTCCTGCGGAACGCGTTCCTAAATTCCGGTGGGAGTGCACGCCGTCGAACGGCAAAAACGGTCGCTTGTAGCAGTAGTTTACGGTGGAAAGCAACATGGCGTCTTCCATGGCTCAGATAGTTTCGTTTCCGGGCCCATTATGTGGTTTTATGAATGAAAATTTAGAAATTGTGAAAGCGCGAGTTAGTGCACGCGGTGATGTAAGTGTCTTTACGAATTTTTTTCGAGGCTATTTTGAATGCTCATTCAACAAATAATCCATTTTATGGTTAAATTGGGACCCTTCTTTTGCCTTTTAAAGCTCATAGTTTAGAATTATAGATTCCTCCATCACGATACTATCGATAGTGCGGGCGCCACCATCCTTCTTTCTTTCACCGTGGTTCCTAAATGCCTACAAACAGCAGCGCACTCCCGTACTAGCGGAGACGCAGAGCGACCGCTATTAAAGAACGAATATAGAGCACCCATGGAGCAGTCACCAATTATGCCAGAAAGTCCGTTGTTCGCAGCCAGTCCATTGCTCGAGTCATGTAACGCCGTCCGTTACAGAAAGTCCGTTGTTCGCAGCGTCCGTTATTCGAGGCGTACGTTATACGAGGTACCACTGTAAAAACAATCTCTCATAATTTTAATCAATCACTAAAATTACGGAAACCTGATAAAATAACGATATCTCAGTTAAGAAATGCATATGCAAATAAATTACTTTTTAAAAATTAAATACTTGTTATTTTTTTAGGTGATCTGAAATTGTAATTTTCTTGGTAAGGTAATAGAACAGATCAATTGTCACCTGACAAAATATATTACATAAATCAACGAACGAAATGGAAACTTCAATAAATTTGGCATTTATGCTAGTGTTATTTATGTTTGCTATTGTTTTTTCTCCAATTAATTCTACGGACGATCCGAATGTTAGACCTAAAGATCCATATACACATCTTTCAAAAGCCTTCGGTACTTACTGTGGTGAGTGTTAATAATTAACTTTTTGTAGTTCGTTTCATGTTTTACTCATAAATATTCCTTTAACATTCTTATTATGCTTACGACAATCTACATAAGATTTAATGAAAATATATTCATTTTTCACGATTCTCATTTTTTTTTTTGTTTTTTATTAGTAATGACTTGCAACGAAAAAAGGAACCTTCGATATTGCTTCATTGAAAATAACTTGAAGGTTGTAAGCTTTCGAACATCGACAAAAGTTTTATTTTATGATGAATTTTCCAAACAATAACTTGTTATTATTTAATGTCTAGATTCTAGAGTTCAGTAAAAACTGTATTCAACAAATACAATTTTGTCATACCTCACAGCAGTGTCACGAGTTCGCTTGTGATATCCGACTAACAAATGGAACGGTATTCGTAATTCATTGGTATTTCAGAACATTGTCTTAATTATTACTTATTTCATAATTTAATATTTTTATTAATAGCTGTACGAGAAATTTCTGAAATGTTACAGTTCAGCTTTATATACCTACAGTTGGGACAATCCAAATACTTATCCCATTATCGAAGTAAGTACTACGGTAACTAGGCGATTCAATTTATTTATATAAAATTTATTAAATCAATTATGGTATAATAACTAAAGCATTTAAAGCTGGTTGAATTACTTCAAGTAACAATACATGCAGTTTCATTTAATACTATGATGGGGCACTTAACATTTAAATGTGCGACAGAAACATACAGAAACAATATATGTTTTCGGTTGTACTTGAAAATTTGAAGTATTCTTGATATCTAATTTATTATATTATGAATAATGTATGAATAAAAAGATATAATGACTAATATGATTTTTATCCACATGACTTTTGAGGAAATTATAAAAAATATTATTAAAATATAAAATAGCTGATATGTTAATTTAGAAACACCAAGTTTATACACTTTATAAAAGTTAAATTTTTAGTTATATAACGGTTGCCAAATTATATTATTTGTGTATGTTTACTAAATTTTTCAAATAGCAGAATATTTTCCTCGTTTATTCGACGTATTCATTTAAACATTAAGGAAAAAGTACTGTACATTAAATTAATATTAGAATAAAAGAACTAAAAATCTTTTCCGAAATTCTCTCTTCAAGTTTATATTTAAATCAAACTAATACTATCAGAAATTATATAAAATATTATTATATAAATTCAAATGAAATGATAATTTACCTTTTGTGCGTAAATCTAAATTAGTTTATAATAAAGATCGATAGAATTTATATATAATTGATTTTTTTTCTCTTGTCAGAAATGTTTGAACTATGCAGATAAATGTGAAATGGAAGAAATTAAAGGTTTTTATCATCGTTGACAATATTTCGAAACATTAAGTAAAACTGATCTTTATAATTCTTATTTGATGTATAACAAATTGATATAATTATATCGGTATATAAATTTATATTTTAAATTCTGAGTTAATTCAAATTGTAAAATTTTATTCAAGTTTTTGATGATTCATAATTTGCTTAAATAAAGTATTTTAATAACTTGACTTTTATTTAATTTGTTTAGTCAAAATGTAAAGTAGATATCACATGCAAAGAGTTTAACACATATGTGGGGTCACCGGGAGGTAGACGGAGTCGTACCTCCTTTTTCTCCGTTAACAGGTCGGTAAAACCTGCCCACTGTCAAGGATGGCATTTTCCGGTCTGGAATTTAATGGGTTACTTATTGTTGGGTCGGTCGAGTGGAAGAATTTAGTGGATTCCTCGATAAGGCCATAGCGATACTCGAATAAAGAACACCATTGTAACAAATAAACAAGATTTATTATGGACAGACATAAACAGATACAAAATTGTCAGCGCTCTCTATTGTTCAGCGCGAGCCTACTGCGGGGGGGGGGGATCGCCGAGAGAAAGTTTACAAAAAGTTGGTCGTCATACCTCGTCCTGGCTATTATTTCTTTCGTCGGATATCGTCGGGTATCGTCGTGTTTGAGAGGATCGTCGGAGGAGTCGGCGGAGCTTCTCTCGAGGTGGGCACTTACAACAAAATTGATCAGACGACCCCGTTAATTTCTCATCGTCTCCCTTTTATACCTTCAGTCACATGGATGGTTATCGCCAATAGCGATTATCGATGATTAAGATTTTGTGACTCAGGTTTAAATCCACTGAGAAAGAAAAACGAACTTCGGCGGAGGAAGGATGAACGTCCGTTTTGGTTGATTTAAAGTTTAATATAGATTTCCATCGAGGGTGGTTGGTAGAGGGGCTGTTGGTCCCGATATTAGGGGGGTTCTCGGTCCGGCCCCTCACGCATACAAGAAATATTTATATGTAATTATTAATTTCTTTCAATTAAAAAAAATATTATTTTTAAATTTTCGTCAATAAGAAATGATTTTATTAAAAATTTCATAATTTTCGGATATATTTAATTAAAACGCAAAGTGTTAAAATATTAAACAGTACACGATGTGTTTGTCTTATAAATTATCTCCTTCTTTAGCTTATTTCTACTGCAATATGTTCACACGCAATGCTGTGAACTTTGTAATTACAGAACATCTTCCTTTATATTTGTTAGAATTAACGCGACAAAAGCTATTTTAATTAATTAATGCTTCTATTCCTTTAAATATTTTATTAGAATTAATCTATTGTGGTGGCTTGGGGTTGTTAAACTCGAGATATGAAAGTTTTAGGTAGGGATCTAAATCGAAGGTGTGTACTGTTAGACACACCTTCGATTTAGACCAGGGGTCACCAAACATTTTTGATCGTCGACCCCTTACAAATTTTCCAAACCTCACGTCGATCCCCACCAACAAGTTTGTGTTACAAGCAAAAGCTCTTACTATTTTAATACATTGCTTTTAATTTTACATATTTTGCATTTATTGTTAAAATGTTAATAATAATTTTTTTAACTGACAATCAGTGAGACAGGTGAGCTTGATGATCCTTAGCAAGATTAGCAATATTTGGTTCAAAATTTGTACGTTTTAGTCTTAAATCGCCTGGAAGTTCGACATTTAACTTATTTCTCTGTTTGATTAAGATGAAATTATCATGGCTGAAACCAGCTTCAACCATATACGAATTTGGAAATACGAGAAAGAAAAGATTTACCATAACATAAAGTTTTGTGTACTTTTGTGTTATATTTGTATTCATCCTGAAATTGCTCAAATTTAAATTTTTAAAAAGGAAAATTTATTACAAAAACAAAATATTATATTAAAATTAAGTTTAAAATTAATATTCAAAATGGTCTGTCAATAACAATACACTGTATATATATATACGAAGTCTATCCTCGG